>NW_026262666.1:499222-10499222 GCF_021869535.1 Mytilus californianus | reverse complement strand
TGATATTGTGACTGGATTCGCGACGAGTGTGATGCATTCAATGCAGAAGACGCTCACCCTGTCAATACATCGTTCTTGCCCCTCCTTTCACGTTCTTCCGATTCCCTCAGTTTTTGTTTGTTTCCTTGATTTGTCTCCTCTTAATCATTTTACTAGAATTAAACACCAGTTTACGAAAGTCGCATTAATTTACAACAGAACGTCAATTTATTTCCTTTTGCATTCTTCGTTTTCGTTTAAATTTGACATTGAATCTGGATATACTAATAAAAAAGTAATCAATGGATGGTATACATAATTTTAAAATTCAAATTGTAACAGTTGTGTTTTTGAAATAAACATTTTCTCTTTAATGATAATGATACATCAAATGATTTTCATATATACGATGGAACATGATGCATCTTAACTGCACATTGTAAATGATATATACAATCATGGAATTACAATGCATTTAGTTATTTAAATCACACGCTCTTTATGTATTTGTAAGATTATATCTTAATTAGTTGCTGAACAGCATAGACGTTCAATACTAATATTTAGGGGAAAAGCATCATAGAATGCCCTTTCTACAGAGAATCATTTCAGTTTTCAACATATATACAAATAATATTATTCTAAACCGCTACACCTATCTAGTATAAACATAATAAACAAAACATTCAAATCGAGACTCCGTTTAATGAATTATGAAAGAAAATTTACTAGTAAATGAAATACAACCTGACTTCCTGCCATGCTTTTCAAGTATGCATCAATTTGTGATCCATCGAGTTTCAACAAAGTTATACAATTCGGTTTTACAGTGCGGATACCCAAATATAATTTAAAGCAAATTCCAGGCGTAGAAAATTTAGTAAAACGGAAGCTGTTACTTTATTGTTGGTTATACTTATATCGAAATGATTTAAAAGTTTGCTTCAGATAAATACAGAAATACTCAAGTTTAAATATTTACAGTGTTAATTCAATTGCTTTAGGACAAATAAGGTCGGGCAATGGATGTATGAAATGTAAGTACATTCATACTCTAAAACAGGTTTCACATCGGTTATATCAGTATAACAGTAAAGAGATTATTTTTTTTAATGTCTCTACAGCGAGTATTATAGTGACAAGATATCTGCTTTTTAAATTAATAAACGATTTTGGTGTTTGAAAAATTCCATGCAAAGAGCTTAATAATGTTGAAGTGTAAACGAAAACTTGGTGAAAAATAAAAAGAGAGAACCACAATTCCCTTAACATAATGATAGAGGGAAACAAAGGGTTATACACATCCCTCCATCGTTAGCAAATGAGACGCAATTTCCTGACCTTATGTTTTCATTTTATTGACAGTTACGTATACGGCGATATTGTTTGATTTTTAATAAAGGACTTTTCGTTTTGAATTTTCCCTGGAGTTCGTTATTTTTGTTCTTTTACTTTTCAATCGGTTCATCATTTGCTGTTGTTTTGATACACAATTTTATTCTTTTTGGGTGTTATATAACACATCTGGTCATATTCCCATTACAGGTGTAATACCACTAAATTATAGTACGTCACATCCGGTTGCATACGAAAAAGGGTCGAAAAAAATATTCCCTTGAATTTGACAGTTGTAGGAAATTAATCCTACATTTCACTGTAGTAAAAAAAATTTATAAACATATATCTTGGGTGTACCAAAGCACTATTATTTTTTATTTGGTGTTTCTACAGAATATTTTTGGAAACTTGAGGTTACATGGTAACTAAAACTTGTACCCCGGGAAAAAATTGGTGAAAATTTGATTGGTTAACTTCCAGTGATGGTTATTTTCTTATATGCAATGAAATGTTATGTGAAATTTTGTCTATAGTACTGGACAGAATAAAACTTTACGCATGCCAAGTATTTCTTTATTTGAAACAAAAGATAATTTCTGCACAATTTTTGGAAGAGTGCAAATTTAACAAAAGACTAATAGGGGAAACAATGGTGGTATTACACCTACAGGAATAAAATGAAAAACAAAATATGATACCTTGATTCATGGTTATTCATATGTAAAGCAAACAAGTTAAGAACTTGGTATTTGAATGGATTTAGTATCGATTTCCTAATCAATATCAGAAACCAATATTATATTTTCTGTATTTGAATTTTTCAAAGAACCTTACTATGGACACTGAACAAGATGAGTTTAGTCGTGCATATTTCTGTATTTAATATATGTGAATATACAGCCGTCGCTATAACAGTGGACTACAGCATTATGTTAGATCAATGTCTGAAGAAGTTCATTGAACTTTCTTTCTTTAACTTTGCATATTCTTTTATTCGACATATTTCAATAAAGTGCCTTTTCTGGATTGATTTCATTGGTCATCTTTAATCTTTACCTATAGAGGTTCAATTGAATAAAATAAAAGAGCTAGGGCTTGAGGCTAAAGTAGATGTGTCGAAACGATAGGAATGGCTCCGCTCGCGAAAAAAGCTTGAAGTCATTTTTAAGAGTGGGAATTTGATAATAAAAATCCCCATAACTGATATTTTCACGAAATTTTCAAATTCCAAAGCCTTTAAATTCGGCACATATCAGTGGAGATGAACCAGACGTAAATTCAATATGTTACTCATCATAAAAGATTAAATACTAAAAATCAGCTCAATATGTTTCACAAAAAAGTCCAAAGCCCATAATTTCAGCAAAATGCAATGGAGCGGAACCAAATGTATACTCGATCTGTAACTCATCGTAGTAGACTCACTTACTTTAAATTGGCTCAATACGTGAAAGTATTTAGGAAAGAGTCCGTGAAGTATAACATTGACATATGATAAAGTAAATTGCTCCTTTTATCACCTTAAGACGTTGATGTTTAAACAAATTTTGTATATCAAAGATAAATCAATCTCAGCATTACATGACATCATGTTTCAATTAAGGAAAGTGCTCCTCTGGTAAACAAAAAATCTGCATTTACAAACTCCTGTGTACCTTCTTTGCTACGATTGATTGTCCGGCAATTAAAAGATTGTTACACTTAAGTTAGTATTTGATGCTCTTCCTAACTTGCTAAGACGTGTTTGAGACATAAACTCACTTTATAATTTATGAAAAAAGGAAATCAACGTCAGAAGGGAATGTAGTAAAATAGACCAAACGTCAAGTTAAAACACATGAACAATCAACATTCCATTTAATCCGAAAAGCTAAATTTAACTTTGTTGTGTTTGGATTGGTGGACACAGTAGCTCACGCATGCCTTCAAAGAATTTTGCGTCTTTTATGCGAAATCCCTCTCTTGAAAATATTTGCTGTACATCTTCAGAATACAAGGATTTGACTAGATAATCAGTGTAAATTTCAAGTGCTTTTTCTTTGTTTTCGTTATAGCAACCTTCATATTTCATGGCAAAATGATATGCTATAGTATGTTTGAAATATTGTAACGCCTTTCCTTGTTTCCAATACATTTATACCATTCGGCAATAGTTGACAAAACGCTGATAACAGGTTTCAAGTTTATCAACTCCTCCTGTAACTCTATCAAAGCATCAACTGCATTTTGTCCTTCTACGAAAAGACTATTTCTGGTTTTTCCTATATTCGCTGTCTGGTAAAGCGAAATACATAATTGAGCGAACAGTTTTAACAAAATCACTTTATCAGTCAATTGTTCATCATTTTTCAAAAGTCCAAATTGATAGTATCTGCATCCGTTTACCATCTTTAATTCTTTATTGAACTCTTCCTTCATCTTTTGCCAATAATCATCGACGCTCTGTGGAAAAGTGTCAAGTAACACGAGTTTAAAGATACCACTTGTCTTACATATTCTTTCCCAATAGATGTGTGGTTTCCTTTCCTTGATCTTAGAACTAAGGCAATATGCAATTTTCAGATAATGAAGAAAGCTATTTCGATCGTTGTTTTTTACATCGTCTAGATAAAAAATTTGTTTAGCATACGTGTGAAAGACTGATATCACCAGTTCAATGAACAATACAGATTGCATATCATCAAAGCAAAGAGCATTTTTTCCTTTGACTAATTTTATGTATTCCTCTTCTGTAACTTGATCAGAAAATGTTAATCTTTTCATCATTTCATGTATACTTTCTTTTTCTTTTTTCGATCTGCGTTTCCCCACGACAAACCATTTTACGATTTTAGAATGATAACCTCTGTTTTCATTTTGAAATATATCCAACTTTTCTAAGATTTGCTCAGCATTTCTCATTGCTTCACTCATATCAAAATTGGAAGTGTGAAGTGTGCTTTCAAAGTGTGCTTCGTCTACGTTAATCAAGGAGAAAACAAGTTGTTTTGCCCTTGCAAGATATGGAGGTCCTTGCAGGAACACTCTCTCCTCGAAACTGAAAGTATAACCAATCAATTGATTAACATACATCAGCGGTGTTTTGAATTCAATGGCATCATTCATAGATAAATCAAACTCAAAATCTGTCAGTAATTCCTGGGCATGCTTGACAACCACAATAGCATGTGGAATCAATAATTTATTCATCTGGAGATCTATATTAAATCTGTTGTCGTGACTAATTAACATCATAAAAGATTCTAACAGACGCTGCAAATATATTCTTTTAGTAAATATAACGTTACGGTCATTTGCCTCTAGATGTAATTCAAGAGCTCGGATAATAACTTTATGAGTTTTTACTAATCTGAAATCATCACATCCTGATATCCTTCCAAAGGATGCATGTTGTATTGACTTGAGAAACTTTTCTACTATTAAATCATCTACCATACCGATTCGTTGTGAAAAGAATTCTAAAAGGATCAAAGGTACTTCTTCATTTGTGACCAAAAATATTAAAACTAACAAAAGCTTAAAAATTTCTTTGTCGTCTACATTAATCTGATGAAGGACGTTAAGCAAGCATTAAAATAGTTTATCTTCGCTCTCGGACTTTTCAACCAGATCTTCAATTTTCGGCATCTTACAAGGAGCATCTACAAATCTGTTCATTTTCTCAACTGAAAAGTGGTGGTATTTCATAAAGGTCCGACAAATGAACAATCCCAAAGGATTGCAACTGATCTTTCGTGCTAGGTCTAAATATACTCTCTTCTCTTTTACATCTATGGTATTTCGTTCGGTTAAAAATTTACAGGATTCATCTTCCGTGAAACCATGTATTTCTAAAACTTTCACTGACAATCCAGGGTTTATGTTTGTAGTAGCAATAACTTTGACTGACGGGCATTCTCTCAACTGTTTTATAAACACATGAACACTTTTTAATGTGGTTTTAGTAACATTGTCGAATATAAGAACAGGCGATAAATCTGAATGCATTTGACATATCGCTGCTAGTTTAGAAGCAATTGAGTGTCCATAAGATTGACTAATTTCTGTAAAGTAAGGATTATCCATACGACATTGCAAGCTCCGGTGAAATAATTCCATCGCTCTTTGTAATAAATCGATGTTCTGACAATTGAACTTCCAAACAATGTTATTACTTCTCTGTTTTCTTTGCTCTTTTGCATATTTTTGTGCCAGTTGTGATTTTCCTGCTCCATTCAGGCCTTAAATTAAACAAAGAAATTAATTAAGAATTATTTCCGACCACTACTTATTGTGTAAATAATCGTTTTTAAAGTAGTGTCATACATAATGTAAAAGCCTTATGTTTTTACGATATTTTCCTAAATATCCTTCAATATTTTCACCCTCATGATATATGTCAAAGCGGAAACAAAATATTGGAGCAGGCATATACAAATTAATACATTTGCAATATTTTATGTATTTAACAGTTGGTATATCCATGCATACGAATATTTGTAAAGGAGATATACATGTGAAAAAATGACGAAACGTGGCAAAATGTAACTTCTTGATTGGATAGGATTGAATTGGAATGGAATGGAATCAAATGAACTAGACAATGGACTGGACAGTACTCTCACATGTTTATTATTTTAATTACATGAACTTAATTTTTATAATCTTATTTTTTATTACGACTGTACTAAATCATGTTAATGCTGTTTTGTTTCAATAACATAATTTGTATTTGTAATCTGCCTTTCATAAGAAGTTGCATTAATTGATAACATGCGATCTCCCAAAACAGATGGGTTTTTTTTATCTTTTAAGTCTATTAAAATCTATTACTGGGTTACAATGCGAGCATCAACTTTATTATATGATGCAGACACAAGGAAAGATAAATTATCCTGTATTTTGTATTGTTATATGTGTAATACATTTATCAACAAATAGTTTTAACAATCATATATAAATATGAATATAATCAATATAAGAATAAGGAGATGTGATGAAACAAACTTATCTTATGATCTTAAGCCTCAGCCAGAGTCATAAGCGTATGTGTCAAAAACATTAATAAAAAGGATTATATTAAATATTAGCAGACAGATATCTTAATGGGTTATATATAACATGTATGAATTTATCTGTACTATATTGATAGTTTTCTGAGTTCAAATATTTATTAATAATTGTTCCAATAATTTTTAATAGGTTTTCTTTAATAAAAAGCCACTTGATCTTAGCACTTGTGATTAACTTGTAATTAACACTTCTAAAGTCTAACAATCGATGTAAACATAATTAAAGAAAATGCTATGATCAGGATAAGGTCAACCTGTGACAATACAAAAATTAAAAAAACTAACAATAGCTTCATGAAACATGATACAGGAAATCATCGCAAACCTCTGAAACTGAGTGTCATTCTAATGATAACACACTGATTTATAATATGCAATATACACCATTCTCTTATTAGTTAACGACGAATTAAATTGCTTCAACAACATCACTTAACTGATAACATCTATTTTAGTCAAAGATTTGTTTTGCATAAATTATCTAATGTTTTTCATTAAGCATGGCATTGACATATACCAATCTGATAAATGTATTACACACATAACAATACACAATACAGGCTAATTTATCTGTTCTTGTGTCTGCCTCATATAAGAAAGTTGATGCTTACATTCCAATCTGTAACTTAATAGATAAACACATCTGTTTTGTGGCTCGAATGTTATCAATTAATACAATTTCTGATGACAGGCAGATTATATAAATTCAAATTATATTATTGAATAAAATAGATCGACCAAAATAAAATAACAAAATATATGTGCATGTTATTAAGATAATAAACGTGCATCGGAGAACCCGGTCCAGTTAAGGCCAGCTCACAGTTCAGTTCAGTCCAATCCAGTCAAGATATAACACTTTACCACGAAACTTCTGTTTTGCCTCGAAACAGAACTAGAATATGTATATGGTTGATTAAATCAATCTAATGATAAGCGTTCATGCAGGTATTGAGATAGATTAGTAAATATTGCATAACGTCTTATATTTCTTAATTTGACAGAAATATTGTCTGTATATGTTCGAAGCAGCGATGGGCCTATACAGGTATTATAATGCGACTCGCATATCTTAACTTTATTGTAAAAAGTTAAAACAACTGTACTCAATGTTTCAGCCTAAGAGGATTTATATTTTAATTCAGAACTTTTCAATGCGAACATTTTAGAGTATACTTAAAACTTTATTTCTTTCAAAAATCAAGTCACATTACGTGGAGGCTCAAGTTTGAATCAAAGAATATATCTTACAAATGTTAAATGTTTGTGTAGGGAAGCCTGACTATCAGAAAGACACTTTGTTCTTATATATGTACTTATTGTTGAATTTATAACAACTTGTTTTGTTAGAAAATAGAGGTATTTGTCAATTAGTGAAACCGTATATGCTGAAAATGTTGGTCTTTTGATTTGATTGTATCGTTGGTTTGCTGCCTTATTAACGTATAGATCACATTTTAGTTTTCATTTATTTAAATTATTTCACTAAATTTTATTTCAGCATAGAGCGCATTTTAAAAGTCATAAACGAAAGTAGAATTGCTTAAGTCATTTCACAAGGACTAATGAGTACTGCCAATTACGATAAAACGGAAAAGTCTGCTTAAGTATTACACTTTCTGTTATGGAATACAAACAATGGAGCAACATTCTTCTTTCGGTGCATTATAAGGACTACAAGTTAATTTGAAAAAAATGTATTTATTATGAAGTGTTAAAAATGAAAATTGCACTTAATACATTTCATGCGTCCTGTGTTTTCTAGATTTACTTCATCTGGAAGGCTCAAAACCAAATATTCGAATGCTAAGGATGTAAACAAACTAAAACAGATGAAGTAAAGAGCCAAGGAACAAAAACGAGCTAAAAAATAGCCAAATCCATCCAAGGTCAGTTATTTTCAGTTTTTTTTTTCATATAGTTTAATCCTTATCCCAACTAAACTGAACAGACGAGAAAGTAATTTTGGCTCTTGAATTTCGAAAATATAATACGTCTCCCAAGTAACATCCTTTACATGTTCATAAGACATTAGTCGGTTGAACATCAGTATGTATATTATTGAATTTTGTTTTACTAGGTGGCATTAGGGTTTCCAATTTCATACATTTAGTGAAAAACAGCAACAACTGCCAAATAAGCTTCATTTCGGGAACTTGTCATTAATATTTTGGTATGAGGAAAAGCTTATGATTTTAACGAAGATGTTAATATGCACGTGTGTAAAATTTATTTTTAGGTTAAGTTGTTATTTATATATATTTTTAACAAAACGATTGTGTAAAATTGGTATTTAATGTCAAATACGTAATTTTTTAAATGCTAATGACGTCATAGTGACCTTTCTGCACTCAAGTGCCCATATTATATTAACCTGTTCATTTATCAATACAATCAAAATAGTTTGGATAGGTTTATTAATTTTGCAATTTCTTCGATATTTTATATGAAGTGAAAGTTGCTTACCCTTTATGAAGACATAGTTTGTACGGGTCAATTCGTCTGTCAGATCGCTGAGTGCCTGTGTTTCCATGTAATACGAAACAATGTTTCCCGTGTCCACATTACATATTTCTATTCGCTCATCTACAATTAAAGATCAGTGGGTTATTTGTATAAAATCTTATTTAAGCAATGTTGCTGAAATTTTATATAATAGATATAATTCGCGTAAAAATTGATATTGAGCATGTACATGTACCATAAATTTCAATAATCATACCTGTTTGACAAGGCTTATCATGTTTTTGTACATTTGATGGCTTTGATAGAGTGGTAGGCAGTGTGAAGTAGACATTTTTCTGTGATCTCTCTTGCTGGTAAAACAAGTCTAAAAAATGAATAGTTTATTGTTGATGCAAGGCATATAAATATAGAAGATATATAATAATCCAAGATTGCTTTGATGTATGACGGCATTTTGGAGGACTTGCTAGGGTCTTGGGATATCAAAGCAAAGTATACATAGTAAACCTTGAAGTTAAAGACCAAGACATGGGCGGCAAGCTTCTGTCTTCGTATAGTATAAGATCTATTGTCAAGTAGATAAATCGCACAACATTCGTAACCTTATTCGTTTATCTCCACAAAGATGCATATTTTTCTATTACTTCTGCCTGTAGCAAGAAACGCAACCTTTTTACCATCAACACTACATTTTCGACGAATAATTTAATTTTTTTAAAGATATTGCAATCATGCGTTATTTCCTCACAAAACTTTTAATCATAGGAGCTCTATTTTTTTTTTATATTTGTGTATATATACATCTATTGTTTATATATGTGTAATAGTAGTAGTTGATATTGTATGTAGAGAGCCTTATTGAAAATTGGTTTAATCCAAATGATTTACTCTCTTTAAATAAAGATATTATTTTTATTATTATTATTATTACTTATTCAAAAAGGTTTGCATGCACAACATTTGCATACGACAGATCGAATGATGAGACAATATTCAAAACAAAAGCGCGTCTAACATGTCCAAAGCGACAAATACTGTTAATTCAGAAATTTTTTTGCGATGTTTTTATTCATGCGAATAATGCGACAGGATAAGTTTCGCAATAATAAGAACTCACATTCTGAAATCGATATATATCAGTTTGACTGTCACATGTCAAGATAAGATTCATTGACATCTTACTGATTAAGGTTATCAGTTATGATTTTATTTTTTGGTGATGTTGTACCCTTGTAGACTTGTTTTAGGCTTGTTATATATTGTATTTTGTAGTGTACTGCATCATAATTATATGACCCATCGCCCCGTAAGATTTATCGTTGGCTATTATTCACACATTGTATATATAACACATTATATTTTCAACAAGTATTATGCTTTCAACTTTCAGTTGCACAATTAGTTGTTGAATAGGCGTTATGAGTTTTGGACTACTGCCATGTTGCTATGGACTCGCATTGTTTCTAGATTTTTTTAAATCTATACTTCCATAACCATGATAACGTTATGAGTTGACAATACACTTGCAATTCATGCAAATATGAATTCATATAACGTTATGAGTTGACAATACACTTGCAATTTATGCAGATATGTATTCATATAACGTTATGAGTTGACAATACACTTGCAATTTAGACATGTATTCCTATATCGTTGTGGGATAACATATATTTGCAAGTTAGACATGTATTCCTATAACGTTATGAGTAGACATGAATTCATATAACTTTATGAGTAGACATGTATTCATATAACGTTATGAGTAGACATGTATTCCTATAACTATATGAGTAGACATGTATTCATATAACGTTATGAGTAGACATGTATTCATATATCGTTATGATTTGAAATACATTTACAATTTAGATATATATTCCAATAACGTTATGAGTAGACATGTATAGATATAACTATATGAGTAGACATGTATTTATATAACGTATGAGAAGACATTCATTTGCAATTGAGATATGTGTTGTTTGTTATACATTATACAAATCGATTATGAACATTACTAATTTTCCCAATATTTACCAAAACGTTGGTTTGTGGTCTTGTTCGACTTTTTTCTATTGAATCATAACAATTTGGTTGTACGGTGTGCTTATTCTTATATGATTTGCATATCAACAATTTGATTGGGCCGTTCGAGTTTTTTTTTCTAGGTTTACATTTCGATAAACAATGTTGCTGAAACTGCTTACTTTGCTTATGGAAACATAATGCTGAAGAGAATTCATGAGCGACACATGTATGGGTTGTAAAGAAAGTTAAAATCAAAAGAAATAATAAATACTGTAATGTCGAAAATTATTGCGTGCACTTGTTATAACAATTTTTGAGGAATGGACAATATTGCGATACTGATTTATTGCGATATCAGAAAAATCAGCATACATATGTTTGAATGACATCAACATGCGAGTTCTTATTATTGCGATAAACAACTAGTTTCAATATTCGAATTAATAAAAACCTCGCATTAATATCTGAATTTACAGTAAAGTTCCGATTTAGAATTTTAAGGATTAAACACATTTATTCTAGAAGTTATTGATGTATAAACTATGTCTATGACTCACAAACTAAAATATCTTTTTATGCGTTATTCGACCGAGTTTAAACATAAATAACCTCTAAAAAAATATTTTAATCCTTTAATGATCTTTCGCATACTCGGACATATATATATATATATATAAAATTCAAGAGTCTATCCTAAATTGAGGTAAATTATATGGCCTTCCAAATACCGTTTCGATTCCTAACATCACTGAAGAGACATTAATTGTGGAAATCCGGATATGGTGTACTAATTTTTGCACCTTTTGTTTGCGGTATACCATCTTTTCCGCAAGTTTATTGTTTTCTGTTTTGTATTAAATTGATAATTAAGATCCATTTTGTTACTTCTTGGTGATCCGTTTATTTGGCAATCGCCAATAGCAATCAGCAGGGTTTAAGAACATCTGTTGTTCGACCTGTTAGTCAAATGCGTTTTGTTAAAATATACTTTTTCACTTTTTTGGTCTTTTGGAAAATGTTGTTTGTGCTATATTTAGACCCCTCTACGAAGAAATTTGTTTTGCATGCACATGTATAAAAATTTCGGTTTTTATCCAACGCAATCATAGGTTTGAACGTTGTTTTCAATTTTTTTCGTTTGGGCTTGTATTATATTTGCCCTCGGGTTTATATGATCCGTTCATCCTATTTCGACTCTTTCAAAATTCAAGAGTCTATCCTAAATTGAGGTAAATTATATGGCCTTCCAAATACCGTTTCGATTCCTAACATCACTGAAGAGACATTAATTGTCGAAATCCGGATATGGTGTACTAATTTTTGGACCTTTTGTTTGCGGTATACTATCTTTTCCGCAAGTTTATTGTTTTCTGTTTTGTATTAGATTAATAATTAAGATCCATTTTGTTACATCTGGTGATCTGTTTATTTGGCAATCGCAAATGGCAGTCAGCAGGGTTTAAGAACATCCGTTGTTCGACCTGTTAGTCAAATACGTTTTGTTAAAATATACTTTTTCACTTTTTTGGTCTTTTGGAAATGTTGTTTGTGCTGTATTTAGACCCCTCTACCAAGAAATTTGTTTTGCATGCACACGTATAAAATTGCGGTTTTTATCCAACGCAATCATAGGTTTGAACGTTGTTTTCAATTTAGAAATGTTTATATATATAACGTCTACATATTAGTCAACAATCTTTCTTACGAGGGCGCTGGATCGTTACGAGTAACGATACATGTACACAGTAAATAAATTATATGAACGCCTAAAAGGTGTATAAAACAACACCAATATTAAAAATGCAATCAAGACCTTCCTCCCAGTCGACATTTAGGATTCCCTGGGCATACTATCAATGCAGATATCAATCGCCTTACCATTACAATCATAGACCACAACACTGCTTGGTCTAGGGAGGTTAGACTAACTCGGGAAAGATTTTGAATAAGAAAATTAAAAACTTTGGCACCAAATTGGATCAATGAAAAGGAGTAGTTCTAATTCGTGCCGTGCTTTTCATTTAGGGTATATTAAATATTACTACGCAGTCTCTGTTGCTTTTCCGTTACCTTTGTCAAATTCTAAAACTTTACCAGTTTAAATTGCAGGGTACTATTCATTTTGGGATATATAAGTACGCAGCCACGTTCAATTAATTAACCTTTATCAATTGTTTTTTTAAATCATTATCAGACTGCTATTTATTTGGGATATTTAAATACGCAGCTTCTGTTGTAATTACTTTACCTTCGTCAAATTCGAAATATTATACCAGCTCAAATCGGTCAGTGCTGTTCATTGGGAATGTATTTCTACGCAGTCTTTATTGTAATATTTTTACTGTCGTCACCTTTGACATTTTAGAAATACACCAGTTCATATCGCTTATTACTATTTTTTGTTAGGAGCATATCTATGCAGTCTCTGTTGTAAATACCTATATAACATATGTCATTTTTGAAATTTTAGAATTGTACAAGTTCGGTTTTAATTGTATAAATTTAAAGCTTGTTATAGATAAATCAGAATAGATTGATATGATTCATTTCACATCATGTTTCCTTTTTTTTAATATTGGTGTTGTTTTATATACTTTTTAAGCGTTTATATATATATATAGTCAGTATATGGGTCCATACTAATAATCCCATTTGAAACTATTACTTTTCATGTACTAAGTATGATATGGTAAAGTTCAATTTCCATGTGGTACAAAATGGAATAGCATTTTTTTCCATATGGATAGGGTACGAAATGGTAAATTTTTTTTCATATAGTATGAAATGGTTTCTTATGGTACAAAATAGTTTATGTTTATGGTACGAAATGGCATTATCATGGTACGAAATTGCATTATCATGGTACGAAATGGTAATTTTAGGTACGAAATGACAATGGTACGAAATGGTTGTGGTACAAAATGAATAGATGCCACGCAATGTACAATAAGCTGCATAAATATAATTTATCCGTGAGAAAGCTTTAATATGTTTATTTTATCCATTTACAATTAGCTACAAAAATTTCTAAACAACATCCGATTAGACATGGATGACTGCTCGCGCCTGGTAAAGCTAATTTGTTTAGCTTTAAGAAATATTGCGTGAAAATATAAAATATAACAACTATTTTTATAACACTCATTAGTGTGTTAAAGTTACATTCTTATGCATTTATACAATTTAATTTAGTAACTGCATCAGTTTATTTTCAAACTGATCCACGCCTTGATAGATTGAAAGTTGATTGTTGCTATTTTTAGACACTATATATATATATTTGTATTAAGATTTTCATGAAATCGCATTTTTGTCCATTCTTCTAAACTCGCAATAATAAATGCATGCAATAATTTCTGAATTTACAGTATTGGTAAAGTCAAAGAAATCTGCCAACATCTTAAGATAGTTAGGAAATTTAAAACAGTTGGTATCAGTTGTAATTTCTTTTTAGAACTGTCGGAATAAGATGTCATAGACTTGTTCTAAAAAGTACGAGAACGGTTTCACCTTAGACCTTTTGTAGGCTCAAACTGTCAGAATCAGTGCTAGTGTAGAACTGTCACAATCTTTCCAGGATAGACAGTTCTAAAAGACGTAAATTTAAGCAGCTCTCTGATAATGAATCAGAAAAGTTCCTTTGTTGGTCAGAAAGTCAGGGGCAGTTAGCTTGGCTTTCCTGTAAGTCATACTTTAGATGAAAAGCATTCAGTAGAAAAAATGTTAGCACTTTGGTTTCTCCTGGTTTACAATTTAATAGCTGTAAATCAAAACTATTTTAATTTGTATACAATTATGGCTTCATAGTGAAAAAATATAATTTTAATTATCCCGTAATTGCTATCAAATATAGTATATTCTTTTAGAAAAACAGCGTATAGGTAGAAGAGCGCTCCTTGCCTATATATTACAGATAAACTGTTCGGATAATGTAGTGACCATGCAATTTTATCGGGGAGTGTTTGTATACCACAATTATCTGACAATATCCAGTCTTATATTAAACTAACTAAAATTATGTATGTTTTAGCATGCGTTAATAATAAGAGTTCATAAAGCTAGTTAACGAGAGGAAAAAAATGATACCAGTTAAAACAAACGTTACGAAATATCTCAAGATAATGCCAGATAGTGAGATAATTCAGAATTAAGCTAAGATAATCTGGGTTTTCTCAGAAAAGTAAAGAAGATTTAGGATTAGTTAGTTAAAGTGGTTACGGCATGCCATAATGAACAATACGGAATAATAAACCATGAAAACAAAGAAAAATATTCGAGAAAAGAGAAGAAAATTTAAAAAGAAAGAAAAAAAGAAAATAATAAATTAATAAACAAATGGAATACGTGAAAAAATGTATTCGATAAATAAGGTGTTAATATTCTTAGTTGAAAGGGGCATTACTCATAAAAAAAAATGGAATCATAACTTCCTGTCAATATTCACATCTTCATAGTATGTCCTAATTATCTTCAAAGCTTCAAGAAATTCTGTTGTGTCGTTACAGAGGAGTTGCAATGACAAGAACAGAACTGAAGAACGGACGGACTGACAGACTGACTGAAGGACGGACGGGTCAAAAGCATTATACACTACGCAAATTTGCGTGTGGTATAATAAAAGAGAAGTAATGGATACCAAAGGATACTTAAACTCATAAGTCGAAATCAAACTGAAAAAGCCATGGTAAAAAACGAAAACAAGTAAACACAAACAGTTCGCAAAACACAACGAAGTAAACCAAAGGTTACACTCCCATTAATATAGACAATACAATTTCCCATAGGAACTCTTTTTATGGCCAAACTTTTGTTACGAAGCTTCGTAAAAAAAAATCATAGACAGGAAATTTAATTTGCACTACTATTTTTTTTCAAAGGTGAAAACATAGGGCCGGGCGGCATATTTTCAACATTTATAAACCTCGAACCTCTAAGAGTTCAAACTTATACTAAAATTCTGTACTACCCCTTCTTTTAAGTCTTCCTCAGAATTTAATTTGACCGCTATTCATGTGTATTTAAATTGGTTACATTCCCAAGTTGTGTCTCTACGAGATGAAGCATTGAGTCCATGTCTCTATTACCAGTAGGTAAACACAACAATACATGTATGAATATATAATATCTTCCCAAAAGAGGCATGATTTATGAAACAGCTGTATTTACAAAGTGCAAACTAAAGACTAGGCAACAAAACCCATACCAAAAACTGGGGTGATCTCAGGTGCTTCAAAAGGGTTAGCAGATTCTGCTCAACATATGGCACCTGTAGTTTTGCTCATGGAAGTACAAATCCGGTGATAAGTGTTATTCGGTAGGTCACATTTGACGAAACGAGTACGGGATTGTGGTTACGACAATTTGAACATATCTGTTGTCATCTGTAAAACAGATATCCCATAACGGTCAATTAACTCATGATGGCTTCCTTAAACCTCCTAGGGGTGATTTCAACTTCACCATTTGGAACTCTTGGTTTTATTAGCTTCTTTTTAAGCAACAACCCGTCTATCAAGGAAGCGAAGGTAGGAAATGCAAGCTCTCGAATATCGTATCAATTTTGAGACATAAACAATTGGAAAAGATGTGTTTCATTTAACCGGAATGTTGTATAGGACATGTAAATCGAAAATAATTACGACGAGAGTGTGTGGATAACACGATAAAAATATTTTTTTACGTTTTGCAATAAAAAAGCTGGTTCCCGGCTGATTTATATACTTTTTTACATTCCGGTAAATGCAAGCGGATTCAAGTTCATGTTATGCAATGCTATGAAAAGAAACGAGTAATTTGTAATGAAACATTTAATTTTGTTATCTATCAGTTAATACTGGGTTTTGAACTAAAATCGCATATTAATATTATATTAATTAAATAGGTAAATTATCAGTTTTAAAAATCATAAGCCGCCCTCTACATTTTCAAAAGCAAACATGACAGAACGTAAAAAAAACATCGCGAAAACAAATTTTTCTCTTCTTTCTTGCTTATCATACTCTATAATCCGCACCCCTGCCTGGCAATATTGATTTTGGAGAGAAAGACCGCGGAGAATACACGTCTCAATACGTTACTCCATCTGCAGGTGATGCTGGAATGTTGCTACATAGAAAATTTAATGTTCACAATTGGGAGGATTAAATCATCTTTTTTATCGTAGAGTTGTGTTCTCTTCATTGTCAATTCCTAGATGAAAGTCAAGATATGAGGCTGACTTAAATGTATCTGATGTATCCTTTATTTCAAGTTAAATGGAATAGATGCGTTCAACATAGTCACTAAACTTTGAATTATTTATTGAGAGGACATTGTCTATATAGCGGAACATGAAGTTATAGGATAATGCTCCTTTTTTTTCTTCTATAGAAGCTTCTGTATGAAGTCCGCCTCATATGAATAAAGGACAAGGTGACAAGAAGAGAAGCACAGATGGTTCCTTAGGAAATGCTTATTGTTTGTTGAAAAATACGTGCAACAAATTCGATTCAATAAGCATTTACTTAATTGCAATATATATAAGCTTCTATGTAGCGACATACATACAGGGGCCGCTCAGTTCTACTGTTTCTTGAACTTGATCTTTGTCGCCTTTAGTAGCACTCTTTCCTGTAATAAGTCAAAAATAGTACATGTAGTATGCTCATACTTTCTTATCGTTGTAATCATACACTTTTATGATTATCATACAATATAGATTTACTTACATCTAATGTAACAAATTTTACATAAAATTATATTAATATTATATAGAATAATATAGAATAAAAGTCGCTTTTAAATAAGGTTCATATGTTATATGTCATATGTTATTTGTTTTGACAAGTATTGTAATTAAGACATGCATTCACTACAAAAACATGTCACTATAATATCCTGGTCTTTCTTATTAATAATATACACTTCAGAAATACAATCAATCAAACATACCAAAGAGTATCAGTTTTTAGTTTTTGAAACACTCAAAATATAATTAGTTATATAGTGTGTTAGTGACCTAGTACAATACATATGGGGTTGGTTAATTCCATATGGTGTTGGAGCGAAGCTCAAATCCCTATATGGAATTTAATGACCCCATATATAACGCATTACGTCATTATCACACTTAACTGTGTAGCGCCTTTTTCTTACCGACTATCGTAACATGTGTTATTTATAATTATATTTACAATTGTAACACTTTCTAGTTAATAAACAAGTTGCACAAGAAACAGAAAAAGAAGAACACACCTCATCATTTAACACACCAGCTCATAAATAAAAACTCACATTAGGATGGTATGATGAGCTCTAAAAACTAGCGACGATAAGGAGCCTGAGACGCTTACCTAAGTAAGTCTATTGGCATCTTCAACTTACATACAATTCATGACAATAATCATGATCTTTTTCGGTGATCTTGTATTGTTGATAATTTTTCTGTTTACAGTCTCTCTATATCTTGTTTTTTTTTTCAAAAACATAAAAGAGGGTAAAAAAACAATAGTAAATTGAGGATACTTTAAAGATACAACTGACGATTTTTGGCAAAGTTTGATTAAGGTGTAGAAGTTGTCTTGCTGACCATATTAGCTTTTTAAAGTGTATATCCATCTCTTATAGTTTTCAAGATGATAAGCCAATATGCAAATAAATGGTAGAAATGCAATTAAAGATCACGAACTCCTATTAGGAGTCGAGAGACGATTTCAGACGTGTTGACCTAATTGTAGATATTGATTTGTTGAACATATTTGCTATTACAAGTGGCTTTCTTAAAACATTAACAATAAATTAAAATCATAAAAGACCAATAACTCAAAAAAAGACTGACGATTTCGTAATTTAAACTTATTTGCAGATCTTGACTTGTTTACGATTTATGTCTATTTAAATTTTTACATATCTTTTATATTTTTTTTACTATACAAAAACGCAAATAGTTGAAACAAATCCTCATTAATGACCAATGCATGTAACTCCAAAAAGGAGTCGTCACACAGTTCGGCCATGATGATTTTTTTGCAGATCTTGCTTAGGATTTTTGCGTATTCACTTGTCTATCTATGTATTATGGCTTTTATGTTTAATGCAAACACGCATACAATGGTAAAAATCATTGTCAAGGGTCCTTTGATGATTTCAACCAATTAACTTATTTGTAGAACATGCCTTGCTGATTATTTTTCTTCTGAAGGTTTCTCTTAAAACATTATAGTTTTCAAAGATATAAGGGCAACAATGGGGAAAAAATGATTGTCTTCGTCATTTAAGGGCAATGATTCCTATAAATTAGAGGTGAAACATACCAGAGGGACATTCAAACTCACAGATAGAAAACAAACTGACAACGTCATGGCTAAAAAAGAAAAAGACAAACAGACAAATAATAGTACACAAGACACAACATAGAAAACTAAAGACTGAGCAACACAAACCCCACCATATAAAGATTCCTCTGACAGTTTTAATAAGAAAGACAATTGGTAGATTGCAATATTCAGAACATTTCTGCAGTTGTCGGATTTTTTTCTTTTTATAGCGGTTTTCAAGATAATAGCAAAAAGCTTGCAATTTACCCCGATGTTCTAGTTTTAGCAAAGTCGACCCTGTTTGTTGCCCGACGAGATCATCGGAACCAATTTTCAAACCAGATACCTCAATGATGATTTAGGCCAAGTGATTGATGACTCATACGTGATGTTTTGATTGAACTTGTCGTTTATAAACACCAAGAATACCGACTTGATTCAACCACAGGTTATAGTGTTTAAACTTTTTTTTTCATACAGCATACATCATGATCTTTTAGCAGAGAAGCAAACAACAGGCAAAGCATTATTTTATGCAGGCTAGTGTGTGTGAACTTTTGTGCATAACCTTTATATAATTCTAGACGACAGTTAATGGTTGGCAATTTACTTACCTTCATTTTGTTAAACGTAATCGATGCGTCTGTATAGCGAAAACTTGTTATTCTATTTCTTTATAAATAAACTCATCATAGATACCAGGATTGAAATTTTGTGTTTGCACCAGACGCGCGTTTCGTCTACAAAAGTCTCATCAGTGACGCTCGAATAAAAAAACTGTTAAAAAGGCCAAATAAAGTACGAAGTTGAAGAGCATTGAGGACCAAAAATTCCTAAAAGTTTTGCCAAATACAGCTAAGGTAATCTATTCCTGAGGTAGAAAAGCCTTAGTACTTCAAAAATTCAAAGTTTTGTAAACAGTTAATTTATAATTATGACCATATCAATGATAATTCATGTCAACACAGAAGTGATGACTACTGGGCTATAACATATTGGACTTGGGAGTTAATTTGGGTGATCTCAGAAAGTAAGGGCAACTAACTTGTCACATTCCTATTTATTAGCATTAAAAAATACATTCAGTTTTATTAAAGATTTTATGTGTATTACCTTTATTCAACCTTATCATTTCAGATTTCCAGTTTTCAAAGGTATATTTATGCACTTTCCCCGTTTCGTCAGCATAATATGAATCCGGCGCAGCTGTAAATACTCCACCAGGAATTTTACTACATCTCACAACTATTACTTTTGTCGTTTCCTATATTAAATAAAGGCAACAGTAGTATAACTTGTTCAGAAGTCATAAATCGATTGAGAGAAAACAAATCCGGGTAACAAACTAAAACCGAGGGAAACACATCAACTATAAGAGGAAAACAACCAAACAACAGAAACACTGAAGTGCAACAAAAAACAAACGACAATGCAACACACACAGAAGCGAACTATAAGATAAGAACTGCTATTTTCCTGACTTGGTACAGGACATTTTAAGAAAAAATGGTGGGTTGAACCTGGTTTTGTGGCTAGCCAAACATCGCGCTTTTATGGCAATGTTAAATATAACACTAAAATGACAACATTACATGACAGGAAAAACTATAAGACAGGATAATATCATATTAATATACCAATATAAAAATTTGAACAGTTATTCAATTAACAAATTAAATGTTAAAGATATGTGTTTTGAAAATAATCTAGTTTTGATCATAAACCTTGTAAAAAGATTTGAATAGATACCTTTCTGAGTATGAACAAAAATTCGATAATTTAAAAAAAATCTAAATGATAATGCCTTATCTTAATATATTCAATATAACAAGAAGACAGAGATGTGAATGATACAAGTTATATATGACCAACAGTTAAGGTCATTCCAAATTTTAACTGCTGAGAGGTTTTAACTTTAATAAAGATACGCAGAAGAAACAATGAGTTCAACGTTATATTTTTACTAAAACAAGGGTAAAAATGATAAATAAGAGATTAACAATACGCCTCCAATGTAAAAGGAAAGCTGGTCTTAAAGGATTAGGTTCAGTAAGACCCCTTTTTGGCCCCAACATATAGCAGTTTTACAAAATTGTTAAAATGTAAACTTTTAGCTATTTATTGTAAAGTAGAATACTTTTGCTACTTAAATATGGGCTGTTTTTGACGATACAATGCACATATATCGGGTACTAGCATCATTAAGCCATGCTAAATAACTGAAATCTTCACAATTTTAGCATTTGAGTTAAATTCTAGACGGTTTCCGTCTTAAATGGAAGTGGCCGCATTTGCGTTCATTCTTAATATTTAAATACAAGTTGTATTTTATGATAATACATAACATATATAAAGGTTGAGAGTGAACACGGATGCGGCCACTTTCATTTTTGACAAAAAACATCTGAAAAGTGACATATTATGGCATATTTGATAGATTTTTCATATTTAAGCTTTAATTTGACGTCTTTACTGACTAAATTAGTTCAAACCTTTCACATAAAGTAAATGAATCGACTGAAGTAGACACTTAAGTGTTTACATAGTGTCCATAATCTTTCATCAGATGGACCTGAAATTTGAGGCCAAAATCGGCCCTTACCGGTCCTACTCCTTTACTTCAAAATATGAAGTTTGTAGTTCTTATTCATTACAAAAACAGGTATTGAGGCACATTATGTTTCTTATATTCTCAAATAACACCTTTTACATATGCTATTTAAAAAAATCAATATCGTTTTAGAGTATACATTTTTTTAACTAACGTTGATAATCTATTTCTTTCGATATAGATAGTTTCAATTCCTGGACCAAAATATAGGTCATCTCACCACATACCAGAAATATGGATATTGCGTTCTTTTTAAAGAAATCAGTTCAAAAAATGTGCTCCCTATTTACACAAGAGCAGCTATAGATATAAAAAGATGTGGTATGAGTGCCAATGAGACAACTCTCCATCAAAGTCTCAATTTGTGAAAAGAAAACCATTACAGGTCATAGTACGGCCTTCAACTCGGAGCCTTGGCTCACACCGAACAGCACGCTATAAAGGGCTTCAAACTATTGACTAGTGTAAAACCATTAAAACAGGAAAACCAATCGTCTTGTCTATATAAAAAACGAAAAACGCTTTTGAACCACATCAACACACGACAACAACTGAACAACAGGTTCCTGACTTAGGACAGGGGCAAACAAATTCAACGTTTTTATAGGCATCAACCTTCACCCTAACTTGAAAAAATAGTGTAACATCAAAACGTAGAAAGACACAATATAAATTATCAATTGAAATGGCTTAACTCAATCAGAAGACATATTAACAAAAACAAACAAACATACACCGAGCGAATAAACTTAACACAATGTAAATACAAAATTAATTTAAAATAAAGAGGATTGAGATGTAAAACAAAATCAGAAAGACAACTATGACCCTGGACAAAATGCCGTTAAATAAAATAACGTAGACAGGTAAATAAAAATAGTTTAGTAATAAAATGAGGTCAAGGTCATATGATACCTGTCAGACAGACATGTACACCTTATAATTATTCCATACACACATTTAGTTGACCAACTGCATATAGTATCTGAGAAACAGACCTAATCATACTGCAACCTTGATCACTGCTCCATGAATGAAGTCGAGGTCAGGTGAACCCTCATGGACATGTAGACGATGCAAGAGACCCATAAACCAAAAACCGTATATCGGTTTTTTTTAGACGTTGGCTTTTATCGCGATTTAATGACAAAATAGGGAGGTCAAATTTTCGCTGTGTTTAATTTTCGATGAACGGGGAAATACACGCGAAAAAATAACCGTATGGTATTGTTAAAGATGTAAACAACATAGATTTGAATGAATGACAGATAATTGATTACATATAAATATGTCTATTACAAACTAAAATACACATCAGTCCATAGTGGCATGGTGGAAAATGAAGTTTTTAATCTAGTTTGTGCTGGTATAACAGAGCATTTTGTAAGCATATTTGTTTATTACTAAATAATTTAATTTAGCATTTAATAAATAAACAACACATAGCTGAGAGGGTATTAGAGCAGATTATTACCCCGAGAAGATATTGTCAACCGAATGTTCTATCATTATTGTCATGTAAACTTAAATTAAAAGTAATGACCTATGAAGTCGTTTACAAAACAACGTTACAGATGTACAAAAATAACAAAAGAGAAGCAGGAAGTATTTTTGTTTTTATCTAAAGTGACAATCATTGAAAAAACGTAAACCTTTAGCTTTGTCTTTAGGATCATTGATGTTGATGCAATGCATTGTCTCTTAAAAAATTGATTTTTGATTGGTCCGCACGCGAGAATGACATTCAATAGAATAATTTCCCGCTGAGCCATGGGATAGAGTAAATTGTCTCCCTTGTATGAACCAATCAAAATCTGGCATTTTAACGTAAAGTATAATAATGTAAAATGTTTGGGTTAAGACAACAATCAATAGACGTCGGTAATTAATATTTTTAAACATGTCACTGACATCATTGTTGTCAAAAGATATGACATGTATGATAAGCCAATTTAATAATCATCAAAACAGATATCTTAATTAATTATACAGACTCTTGTGATCTACCAATCAACACAAAAGACTGATTTATTATAGAATGTAATTTCACCTTAAGGGTGATATGAGTTTGCATATAAATTTAATGTAAACTCGATAATTAGCGGCGTTATCTATGAAACGTTTAAAATACTGCTGTAAATGTAGGAATTGAAAGAGAAATTTAAGTGGGGTCAAATTCTGGCGTTTCTGTTGGTGCCTCGATAAAAAGTGAAAATTAAACACACGAGAAGAAAACCCGATATGCCGTATAGTTATCCTTTTACTCAAAATGAGTGAGAAATTAACGTTAAATTTTTTTTTTCAAGCAGTTAGAAAATGCCTGTACCAAGTCAGGAATACGACAGTTGTTGTCCATTCAATTGGTTTGTTTGAGCTTTTGGTTTTGCCATTTGATTAGGGAATTTCCGTTTTGAATTTTCCTCCGAGGTCAGTATTTTTGTGATTTTACTTTTTGCTGAACCATGAAAATGAGGTCCAGGACAATGGACATAGGAAAGACAGAAACCTTGGAACATAAGTTATCTGCATTTAAGGTATGAAGCATTCAGGTCATCTACCTTCTGAAATATAAAGCCTTATACAAATAGTTTACGCCGCCGCCTGTTTGTAATACATATGTCTTGAATACTGCGACTGCGACAGGCGAGACAAAAAATATAAATCTGATTATTCCAAGAAAAAATACTGTCATTAATGTCTTCGAACCATGTGTATCAAACTTTGGCATATTTTTCAAAAAAAAAATCCCTCCATTTCTTTCTCTGTTTTTCTGGTAAAGGTTCAGATGGTATTTGCCTTACGCCGATTACATACACAGGTCAAAATCTAGAACGTCAAATTGGCTTTAACTCTGACAACAATTTCAAGACAAAAAGCAAAAATCTGAATCAAATTACACCAGGTCTTTAAAATATGTGCTTTATGGGATATACTGCTATACAAGTCTTATTTGTCCCCGTCTTCCTCTTCAGAGGACTAGGGCGAACAAGCAACGAAAAAAAATCTACAACCCCATGTTAATTGACCTAAATATAAAGCTTATTTCAATGTATCACAACAATGAAGACCCTCGGTTCAACAATGTATACGATAATTTATGAGTTATATCAGCAAACAGCTTTTTCAGCGAAATTTCCAGAGAAGAAAAATCCAATTAAAATGTTTCCTTACTTTTTTAGCCTAAATACTATAAAAAATCAAAGTTTCGTGAGCTATCATTTTTGCCGACTTTCTCAAGTAAATAAAAAACGCAAATACAAATCCTCACAAATAGGGAACCTAGGTTTTCTCTTATAGCAAATGTTCAGGAATACAGGTATGAAAACCGCGAAATGAAATCGCCGCGAAACCGATTGAAAAAGCACCCGCGAAAAGACACTGCTTGTGTAACGGTTAGTACAACATTTCTTTATCGATATCTGTGAAAGCACATAAGGAGTAGCAAAAAAAAAAACACAAAAAGCAAATTTCAAACTCATGAATATGACCTTTACCTACCCCAAGAACATTTTATAATTTACATACTAAAAATATAAAGAAGGAAATAACTGTAATAAGCAGTCATCATTTCGTTTCAGTTGAAATTAGTTTAAATTCCTGGGGATTTACAAAATGATTTGGAAAAAATATGTCGATAACATCTTTCGAAAGTTAACTATATCAAAATGGTTCCAAACTTTTAATCGACATCTTTCGCAACCAAAATGCAGGACATATCAAAATATGGCGGAAGAGGAAAAATAATCAGAACAAAATCAAATGGTCTTTCCATAATAATGCAAACAAGTCTAATGATAAAAATTATCAGAGTGATTTCTAAAGATCTTTCAACATAATCATGATAATAGAGCAAAAAGCCTCATCATCCGAACATTATCAAATGGTTAGAAAATCAAAATAAATGACAATTTTATAAATATATAAGTTAGAGGCGAGCCTTGGTTGATCCTTCAAATGACAAACAATTGATGTGTTATGGTTTAGCTGAACTTAAAGTCTATGTAAGTTTCAAAATGGTTTCAAGATCATGAACCATTTGTATAGTATATAAATATATAGACATATATTTTTTTTTTATAAGTTGTCTCCTTGATATCATTTTAAATTCCATGTTTTCAAATGTGGTTTAAATATTTCCACAAACAGATATAATTGCTTGAAAGCAGATTTTTTAGTCCCCCGATTTATGTCTCAATAAGACACATTGCTTTATTAATGAAAATGTCTTGCTGTCCTAACGGTTCATGATTGCAAAAGAAACAGACCAATTCGACGATTTAACGATGATTACATATTAAATGAGGCCTGCATACCTTGCAATGATTCTATATATATATATATATAACAAATATGGCTTTCTTATTATTTTTCTAGATTAATCGAAAATATATCAGTGGTTTTTTTTTAATTTTTTTGTTTTTTTTTTTTATGCTCAACGGAATGATATGGACATTTAAGATCAAGAACAAAATGCAACTACCAAACTCAGAGGTTATTAATCGACGTGTCCTGAATTAAGATATGTGTAATATCTTTTAGTTCCATAGCAAAATGTGAACAAATAAGTATATAAAAGGAAAAAAAAACCTTTATTTTGAATAATCAACAGGTGTAAACAATAGGAAAATGCCATTTTGGTCAACATACATATGTCTTGGAACGTTCAAAAGAAGTAAGTTCGGTAAGGCCATTTTTGACCACGATAATTAAGTTCAATATTTCCAGATAAAAACATGTTTTGAGTTGAAGAAAAGACATGTGAAAAAGTTAATTAGAACTCTTAATGTCAAAGTTTTGTTATTATGCCATGATTGTTACATCTTAATTAGGTAAAAATAGATTTTTTGCAACATTTGACAATACATTTCGGATTTCAACAAAATTAAGGCCTGGGAAACATAGACCGCAGGTGCCGATACACTAAATATTTAAGTCAGAGTTGTAAAACTCTACACTACTATTCCACTTGCTCAATTGAAAGATCGACTTCACTATCTCATTAGACAAAGCTTTTTCTATGAAAATGCGAATCGAAGGTATAAATTTCCTGTTTTGGGTTATAATAATTCTTTTTTGATGAAGAGCAACACTGAATCTATCAGAAAATACACTGAAGATGATATTTGTAGTGTTTTCAACGATTAACCGGATCGAATACCAAAAACGCTAACCGGTTAACCGGGCTTTTTCAATGTTGATAGATTTGCTATAAATGTGAATTGAAATCATTAATGCATTTTGTTGAATTTTAAAATGATCGACGTGCTACTTAAATTTGATAGAATAATTGTCCAGTATATTGATAACCATAGTCTACCTTTGAAAACATTCAAAGTTTACAATTTAAATTAAATTAATTTAAATTAATTAGCACAAAGACAACTTGTCTATCAGCTTGGGGCAACCCCTAAAGTAAACATAATTAGCATACATGTATTTGAACCTTTATAAGCTGATAAAATTTAAAGACTAACTTCATAAGTTCTTCACTTTGGTCTAATATTGTTAAGACCTACATTCAAATATGCCATCTATATCGTCTAAGGCAGAATCGTTTTACAAACGAAGTGCGGACTCATAAATAGTAAACTATAAATGTAGTAATTGGAATTAATGTATACTCAAATTAAAATACTACACAGATTTTTTTTTTGGAGACACCAGAGAAAATGAAACGATCACCAGTTTTACACTTTGTCAATACTCCGAGATCTTGAAGATTTTGATCGTCTCAATATGAATGAAGGTATTATGAATGCATATGGTAGTATTGGATTAATAAAAGTAAAAATTCACCAGTAATACATGCTGAAAGCCAATTCTTATAATGCACAAGGATAAACTTCAACTCGTCGTACCAAATATCGTGCATTTGTAGAGTACAGTGAATCTATAAGACATATACAAACTTACTGCCGGTTAACCGGATAATCGGTCGAAAGATTATGCGACTAACTGGTTAGTCAAAACTGTTCGATTTGACACCACTAGATATTAGCAAAGTGCTGGACTTTCTACTCGACCATCGTTTCTCTGTGCTGAGTGTTCTTGCGTTTATTTGAACTGTATTCCTGTCACGTAGTGTTGTCATTTTACCGATATTTTTAATATTGCCATATAAGTGGGAGGTCTGGCTAGCCATAAAACCAGGTTCAACCCGACATTTTTAACACATCTTAGATTTTGGTTTAACATCTATGTCGTCTGTCTGCTAAGTACCGAACGTAGCCTATTCTCGATTATAACTATTTTGCCGAGTGTGAATTTGCATTGCTAAAGACGTGTCTCGGTATTTAAACATCCAACATAGATGTACTTAGTTACGATGTTTCTATTGTGGGTTCGGTTGGATATTGTGTTTATGTCTAATTGTTTGTGGTTTTAACTCTGTTCTTTCAATGCATTTCATATATGTCTCATTTGTCAGTAAATTCGAGTTAATTTTCATTTTCTATGGATAAAGGATTGTGTTACTTCAAATAATTATGATGGCGTCACAATATTAATTTAAAATAGACTTTCAATACCATCAGAATCATGATATTAATTTGGACTAGTATTGTGAAAGTAGTTGTTCATTTTTCAATCTCGTTCAATTTAATTGTATGAATTTCAAGATTATATATACGTCATAAAAATACGTCACTGTTTGTGGAGTCTTTGGAGTATTTTGTCGTTAATGGAAGATGGTCGTTGTTATTCTGCGGGTTACATGTTACTAATGTATTTATGCGTTTCTCTGTGCTGAGTGTTCTTGCGTTTATTTGAACTGTATTCCTGTCACGTAGTGTTGTCATTTTACCGATATTTTTAATATTGCCATATAAGTGGGAGGTTTGGCTAGCCATAAAACCAGGTTCAACCCAGCATTTTTACTTAAAATGTCCTTATCAAGTCAGGAATATGGCAGTTGTTATCAAATAGTTCGTTTCTATGTATGTTGGCGTTTGTTTTTTTTGTTTTTTTTTTTGCTCTTCAGTTATTCTGTTGTTCCGTTGTTTTATAGTTGATGTGTTTCTCTCGGTTCTAGTTTGTAACCCAGTTTTATTTTCTCAATAAATTTATGACTTTTGAACAGCGATATACTACTGTTGCCTTTATTTGTAAAATGTCATAATAACATAATGTTAAGAGATCTTTTATGTGGACGAATGCGTTCTATGTTTATCTCATAGAAAATCAAAATGAGTGCAGAGTGTGACGTCATGAATAGATCACATGTATTTTTAACATTCAAACATTTTCAACAAAAAGGCATATTTCCTATTTAATAATTGTTAACTTTTTGTACATTGTGACTTAGATGGATAGTTGTCTCATTGGCCTCATAACACATTTTCTTATTTATATTGTATTAGCAATGATTCATTACGATATTGGTCAATAAATTCTTATTTGAAATTTTAGCTAGAAGAAGCAGCCGTTTTAGGGCCTTATCAAACCAACTGTTCAATGTAAATATTTCGAAATATTTTCAACCATTTGTTTATGTTTATAGAATAAGGAGATGATGTACTGTCAAATAAATTTTTTAGTTCATTTTTTCCTTTTCTGTATAATACCAACTTGTTATATGTAATAAATTATCAGTCAACTAAAATTTAATTGTTTTATCGGCAATTAATTCTGCTTCTTCGGTTGCGTGATAATGAAAACCTCTGCAGCGTATTCAACAACAGCTATCACCAAATTAAACGTTTTGTTTTAAATCTATAATCAATAGTGTCATCTGTCAATGTCTGACATCTTTCCACAAAGGAATTTCGTTTTTTGTCCTGTTCTTTGCTTTACACATTTAGTCATCTGTTAACCATATAACAGTTGGGATCGTAATTTCTACATAGTTGGGGTGTAACAATAATGGTTTATAGGCTTGAAGTAAAAATTGTCGTTAAAAAAAACAACTGATGTATTTTTCGCATGTAAGCAGGATGGTAACAATAAAAGGTTCTAAGACTGTTTTACTTCAAAACTCCATTTATTGATTTGAGCATATGTGAGCATTCAATGTGATAGATATTAATATTGTCGCTCAATTGCGTACACATGTTTTCCAATCATTTTCAAGCAATTGGCAATTTTCATCACTGTGGTCAATGTCCCGCAGATTGACAATAATTTGTATGACCTCTTCTGCTATTGAAAAGATTCAAAGGGAGAGTATAGTCCAATCACTTATTCATCTGAAACTACTTCATTCAGGTTTGTAGATATTTGATTATCTTCCATGTCATCTTATTGACAGCATATTATTGCTTCCCATATATTTTAATGAATATTACATGTTAAAATTCAAGTTCAAGCTTGTTTCGTAGAATACAGAGTATATAAAACATTTTAAAAGGAAAAGGTGAAAACTTAAGAATTCGCAATTATTTAACAGCAATTCAAAAACGATTACTTTACCATCATGACCTCACAAATTGATACATTAAATGTATTTAAGACTAGTAAACATTGGAACAATCTTATAAAACCTGAGCTTACAGATTATTTTGTATTAACACTCCTTATGTTATCACTATATAAACCTCGGCTGAGAACTAAAACTAACTGCAAAACTGATTTCCATTTCTTTGTTTCAACATCCTAGCATATATGGACATCTTTCTGTTGATTCACTATTGAGGGGCTTGCCTTTTCAAGCTTTTTTTTTAAATACAAATAGAAACAAATAGATGATAAGTGTTCTAATATTTGCGTGTTTTGTAATATTTAAAGCTTTGTATGCAGTTAGGAATAGTTTGATTTTCAGGACCATTCTTAGACATTCCTGAGTCTACTCCATTAAACACTTAAACTGTTTGACAAACAAATTCTGAATAGTGTTAAAATATACATGATATACTAACATTATCTCCTTTTCCGTTTTCGTTTCTATCACAATATTCACCAGTCTTAACATACAACTGTAAATATACATGCATCAAGCAATTTAGTTTCCTCAATCATTTGCAATGAAAGCTTCAAAAATGATTTTTATCCACAAAATAATTGAAATAAATTCGTTTTTGGTCAGCAAACAAATATCAAATGAACGGTGTAATATTAAACTGTTGAACAATAATGGAAGGAACAAACAGTTATGTTTATATACTGTTCGGTGTGAGCCAAGGCTCCGAATGGAAGACCGTACTTTGACCTATAATGGTTTACTTTTATGTATTTTGACTTGGATTGAGAGTTGTCTCATTGGCACTCATACCACATCTTCTTATATCTACGTATAAAATCCATATAACCGAATTGATCCTTTGAATTAACTTGTTTTCAAAGTACCCGAATTAACACAGTACCAAAATCTTTAATTATTGTTTTATAAGTAATAATATTGATTTCATTTTTGAAAATTAAAACATCATGAGCTGTAGACATACCTGTCGATACTGTTTACTTTAATTGGCATTGCACAAGGTCATTCGTTTCTCAGACTGTTAATGACGTCTTTACATTAAATACGTTGGAAATTTACTGATTGATACTTTAGAGTGGGAAAACATGATTTATTTAATTTACTTTGAAGTAGCTTTCATTAGCTGTGAGTAATCTAATTTCTGTACTTTGTGTCTATTGCTTTTATGTTAGTTGTTTTTGTTCATTGTACTGATCCTTCAGGTGAAGCAAATTGCAACTGATTTCTTAAGGTCTTTCGTTGTGTTGTTACACCATTGTCTCAGATAAGGGGATGGATTAACCCCTACCAATCATGTTTAATCCCGCAACATATTTTATGTGTCTGTCACAATTATGGAGCCTGTAGTTACAGCCGACTATACTGTATGAGTTTACTCATTGTTGAAAGCCGTAGAGTTACCGATAATTGCCTACATCAAATTCATTCAAACACTTCTGGATAGTTGTCTAATTGGCAATCATACCATACCTCCTAATTTTTATAGTAAAGGAAGATTTGTGAATTAAGTAGTATAATGGTAATATTGGTTGTTGTTTAATGAACTGTAATAAGAAAATACAGTTATGAAAAATAAATCGGACCAAAATAAAGTGTTTTACTAATCTTTTGATTTTTTTGAGACGGAGACAGCTTGGTGTTACCAAATACAATTAATATTTATGTTTGTGCCATCAAACTAAATAAATCATTTGCTATATGTAACAGTTTATAATGCTACAAAACATCTGGATTTTAAATTAGGTATAGTAATAAACTCATATGAGCTTGGTGTAACATTCGTAGTTGACGATGTTTTTTTCCAAAATGACGTCATACCTCTATAAATTACGGAAATCAAAGTGTTCCATTGTTCAAATCTCGAAAATTGCTTAAGAAGAAAATCAAGGTCACTAACAAAAACTGCAGGATTCGCATGAACTAAATCGGAGCGAAATAAGGCGCATCGACAGAGTAAGTATCTCCTGCTATGAATGTATCACCCACCATCAATCAAACAATCACAGTAGGGAAAGGGACACATATATATATACAACTTAGAAAAGAGGGGCGAAAGATACCAGAGGGACAATTAAACTCATAGATCAAAAACAAACCGACAACGCCATGGCTAAAAAAGAAAAAGACAAACAGACAAATAATAGTACACAAGACACAACATAGAAAACTGAAAACTAAGCAACACGAACCCCACCAAAAACTGGGGGTGATCTCAGGTGCTCCGGAGAAGAATTATACCATTATATAACTTTGATATGCTTCTAATATAGAAGTAAATGACAATGGAACCTTTGAAATATTTAATTTTGATCTTTAAATGTGACATATCCTGTATAAGGTTTTTTTTGGCTTATCTACATCAAATCAAATCACGCGCATGTTTTATGTTTCATGTTAAATTTCATACAATTATAGTTTGTCAGCTATTCTCTCAGGTGTGCATATATTTGAAGACAATTATTTGTTTTGTCTCTCTTTTGTAATTTCATCTTCCAACTTCTAGACACTTAAATCCTCACAAATCTTACTTTCCAGATAACATCTTCACGGATCATAGACAATCCAATTTTTACTTTTATTTCATGTATAAAACGCCTTTAGTATGATACTTGTTTTTCTTTTGTTACTGCTTTTTTTTTTTGTCTTTTTTTTGTAATTTCATCATCCAACCTCTTGACACTTAACAAATGTTACATTCCATTCATTTACACCGACCTAATTCATCTAATGAACACTCATGATGATCAAGTTTTGTACCTCACGCTTGCGTGTGTTTTGGGAAAGGAATATATTGACAATACTTTGCGTTAATAAAACTTTAATCAAATGTTATTTTTTTAAGTAAGATTGGAGTAAGTACCACACTTACTTTTTTAACTAATGCAAAATGCAGCTGCTTCTTCTTTCCATTAACTGTTACGAAGTTCAACCATTCATCATGATACTTGTCTTTGTCTATAAATTTCAATACTTCGCCTTTTTGATATATGTTTTGTACTGTATAATTGCATTCAGCTGTATATATACAACTTGTTTCATCCTACAACATCATTGACAATTATTTGGGATAAATTATTTGGATCTTCCTTTTACATTTATTTTCCAATCAAATGCGTGACTCTAAACGAACTCTTGAATGAAAATAATATATATCTTGCAAAACCCAGAATGTTGTATATCTTCTTCAGTGTCAATGTGGCATGCAGTATGATGGCGAGACAGAACAGCTATTTAATAAACGCATGCATGATCATCTAATTGACTACACCTGCAGGCCAACCTCCACGTAAGTCGTCATTTGAGATCACCTGGGCACGCCCAAGCTGATCTCAAAAACGTTACCATCACTATCATAGACCACAGCGAGGGTTGGTCAAGGGCCGACCGACTTGGTCGGGACAGTTTTTGGATAAGGAAGTTAAGGAAAGTTTCCCCAGAGGGCAATAATGAAAAAAAAACATATAATAAGTCGCTACCATCACTTGTTCAGTAACCCAGGCTTCAGTACAAGACTCTTACAGTTCTAAGGAATTTATTCCTCCTCGAATAAACAACAATATTGAAAATATTTACCAGCGTATTGAATCGTGATTTTTTATATAAAGATCAAGATTACTATTACAGCGTGACTACCACATATCAAGATCACAACCATTTGACATCTTACTGATGAAGGATATTAGTTATCCTAAATATTTAACATTTGTTCATGATCTTATTTTATTTTTTGGTGATGTTGTACCCTTTTAGACTTGCTTATTGTATATTATATTTTTTAGTGTACTGCATCATAATTATATGATCGATCGCCCCGTAAGATTTATCGTTGGCTATTATTCAGACATTATATATATATATATATATATATATATATATATATATAAAGTGCCTAGAAAATCAACCTAACGATGTTAGAGTACATCTGATTCTTTACTTCCTCCCCGAGCGGGGCTGGAACCTGTACTTTCTATTTCTAACTTCTACGACGACGCCACCTAGCATTGCGCAGACACCTTATCCCCTCTAACTATATATATATATATGACCAAAAGAGACATAAAAAAAATAGCCAAACTCATCAGTCAACTTTCCCTGAATGAGATGGAACCTCAATATTTTCGCAAACCCCTTTCGAAGCATTGTTATTTGTACAAATAAAATATGAACATCCCAGTTACAAACGACCATTCAACATAAAGCTATCTTACATCTGTCTTTGGGGATTTTTCCCCATCACAGGCTGTTCAGGCCAATTGGCATTTAATTGGAAAATAATCAAAGGTAGAACCTATCCTGTATTAATTTAATGTTGTGTTTCTGTTGTGTCGTTGTTCTTCTCTTATATTTGATGTGTTTCCCTCAGTTTTAGTTTGTAACCCGGATTTGTTTTTTTTTTCTCAATCGATTTATGAATTTCGAATAGCGGTATACTACTGTTGCCTTTATTTATTAAACTCATTTCTTATACCAAATAAAGTTTTTGTATTATCAATACAAACAAATCGCTGCACCGGAAAAAGTTTCTGATCTAAGAAAGTAAAGGTTACTTTGAAAGTTATCTTGATTATACATAATTAATAAACTGTTACATTGTAGCACAGAGATGTCCCGCCTTGTTGTAATTTTGAAAGTAAAATGCAAATTTTGAAATTAGAATAGCAATACTTTTACATATAAGTTATGCAAAATATACAAAGTCAATGAACCATGACTGAAGGTACAGAGACATTTAATCTCCATGGAATTGAAATGTGTCAATGCTAATACAACTGCATAAAATATCATTGAACTACCACTAAAGGATCCAATACACTGTCCTGATCGCAAACTAATACATGTTAACTAAGCAAAAGTTTCAAAGTCAATAGATCATGTCTAAAGGGGCAGGGCAAAATAATCTCCATAGATATGAGATGTGTCAATGCTCATACAAATGCACACCAAATATCGTTGACCTACCACAACTGGTTCCCCATAAAATGATATAATCGCAAACTAATACATTGTTGACAAAAATGGGTCGGTCAACACACAGAGAACTGAATAAATAGATTACTGAAAACATAGGAAATTGAATTACAGATTACAAAGTTGAGAACCGGTTTCAAACTGTAAAAAAGCCAAAAATATAATCACAGCTGAAAGCAGGTGAGTGATGCAAAAAACAGACATGACTTCAATGAATTACACCTGATCAAGTCGCTACACACTGGGAAAATCATAAAATGCAATGGGTGTTCATTTAGCATTTACATACGATTTAAAGGAAAAATACTCATAAAACAAAAGAACATTATCTCCTTAGCTAATTTCTTATTCAAGATATAAAAATATACATTTCGTTTTGTACCTCCTTAAAATGGTCAGCTCTTGCCAGTCCTGTCGTTTTTTGCTTAGGTTTTTCAAATAACCACAACTTAGTATATTTTTTTTCAATTAACTTTAACTGTTGTCCTCTTTTGTAACTTAGAACGTTTTCAATATCATCTTTCACCCTGTAATACACACCATCCAACTGAAATATAATGCAAATATTGACTTATTAGATCTGTAATATAAATATTGGTGCGTCCGAAGTGCTTTTTCTGGATTTATAATCACCAGGGATATTCAAATGTCATCAAATAGTCTTGATGCTGAACGAACAACCGGATAGCCGGACAGACGGCATCACATATGGGAACATAAAATGGTTCCTACTATCGTAGGATGAGAATAACAAATGTATTGAACTTAAAAAAAATCAATAACCTTGCTATATCTAACTTATGATGTTAAGCTTGATATTTCAAAGGAGGAAGAACTAGATTGCAGACCGTACTTTGACCTATTATGGTTTACTTTTACAAATTGTGACTTGGATGGAGAGTTATCTCATTGGCACTCATACCACATCTTCTTATATCTATTTTCCTGTATTATTCGTATACAGTAGGACTAGGCATATACAATCGAAACAGTGAACTATTTATAGAATAGGAAAACTCTGAATTCTTCTCATATCTGTACTTTAAAGCTGAAACAATTCTTTCAGTCGACATAGATATTAGCAGGTGATATTGTCTCTCAGAAGAGACGGTAGGTCTTGATTAAACAATTTTCATCTCTTTTTTTGGTCTTTTTCATACATATAGCTATCAATCTTAGCACAAGACTGTTAGTGAATTTATGAGAGAAATTTTCAGGGAAATAATGGAAATTCATGAAATATATTTGAGATAAAAAAAAACAGACCAGAATGATTCATTTAATTCATATTGATTAACGGAAAAACTTAATATAATAAATTTACAACAGGATAATGCAATTACATGACAGCGTTATGAGTATACATTTAGATTGAGGACTTATGTAAATCAATGAGGTCTCGGCAAAGTGATGCCTGTCAGACGAATTAGCGCATTATACAATTTTTATGTTGAATAAATGCAGTCGAATTGATAAACTAGCCTTATCAAAAGACATAATGTTGATATATAGATTATCTAACATTGAAATAAGGTCAAGGAAAATATATATATACTTCAGTTGGTGACCTGTAGACATCTTTTGAAAAAAATCTAGTTCTTCCTCCTTTGAAATATCAAGCTTAACATCATTAGTTAGATATAGCAAGGTTATTGATTTTTTTTAAGTTCAATACATTTGTTATTCTCATCCTACGATAGTAGGAACCATTTTATGTTCCCATATGTGATGCCGTCTGTCCGGCTATCCGGTTGTTCGTTCAGCATTAATTTAAGGTAGATCACCATTAAGGTGGGGACCGATCGACATTGCAACTTAGTCCACCTATTTATTATGACTTTTTTTTATATTTGTGCTCAATAAAGGTTTTGTTGTCCAATGATCGTATGTAATTGTAATTAATGCACATTCAATATAAGATATATATACAATTTCAGAATCTTGATTCAAACAGAAATTCATTCACGTCAATGAAACCATAAAACGTAAAAGATTATTGTTTTGTTTTTTATTTTCTACTTACACGAATTTCCAAAAAATGAATATCTCAATGGAAACCCTTTTCCATTTTCTGATCAAACGAACCAAATTTTAAACTGTCAATTTTATCTTTTAGCTTTTGCTCTGTAAAATATGAATATATGCAGTTGATAACAATTAATTTTATAAAATTTGTCTCTGAATCAGATATCATAATTAAGTGTCTTAACAAGTAGACTCCGATTATCTCCTTATCTTGAAACAGGATAAATGTACTTCCCTATTACTATGATGCAGGAAGAATACGAATAAAACAGGTACTGCAATGAACTGTGATGAATTATCAAGATCCAAAAAAGTCCTTCAAAAAAATTCTAATAAATATTTTAAATGTGTACTCGAAAACAATTTCAAACAGTCTGATGCTAACACAAACCATGTCCACTGATATTGACTGAGTATGATAAATAAACCTGTCAAAAAAGGTAAAAATAAAACATGTCTGGCAATCAAAACTCTTTAGTCGTAGGAACAAAAGACAAAGCCATAACGTTTAGAATGGTGTCGAGTGAACAATCAAAAATCTTGAAAGTACAATTAAGTCTCTAATATGGCTATATTGGAGTTTTTGTCAATCTTGGATAAAATAAATAATAGGAAATGTACGGTATTGATTTAAAATTCAATAGTCAATTTTGATGCAGGAATGCAGAACATTTAAAAAGACTTTTGATTTAAAAAAAACTTCTATGGGATTTTACCTTGTCATATATGTACAAAATATTTTGTGTTTGATCTTGATTAATCTATATTTCTTATATAGAGGGGGTTTCCGATTATTTGTAATCAGATTTGTAGTAATGTTTTTATATACTGTTTTATAACAAGATAACAAGTATTGTACCCCCATTTCATCTATCTGCTTAAACAATTAAATGCCACTACTGGTGAAGGTTCCTCTCCGAGCGTATCACCGGGCCAGTATTTAACACTTCTGTATTTACATGAATTATCATTGATAAGATCATAGTCGTAAATTCACTGTTTATAATACTTCGAATTTTTCAAAAAACTAAGGATTTTCTACCACAGGCGTACCTAAGCAGTATTCAACAAAACCTTTCTGAATTTGTGGTCCTCAGTGCTCTTCAACTTTGTACTTTATTTGGCGTATTTAATTTTTTATGGGAGCGTCACTGATGAGTCTATTGTAGTTGAAACACGCGTCGCGTGTATAAAATTTGAATCATGTTATCTATGAGGAGTTTATTAACATAAAGATATGAGGCTTATGAATTGGTTTGACACACGTGCGTTTAGTCAATATAATACTTACCACTCATAAGAAAGCATAAGAAAGCATTTTATATGAGCTATTTTCTCATATTTTGTCTTCAAAGTCCTTTCATGAAGTTGTATTTTTAGTGTTATAATATTTTTCTCCCTGTATCATCCCTACAATATGCTTCACTTTTTCGTAACCTCGAACTTTTAAACCAGTTTGATGACCTGTCCTTTTTCATATTACCTATATCTTTTAAAAAAGCAGGATACAAAACTACATTTTGTAATTATTTAGGGGAACAATCTGTTTTTTTTGTGTATATCCCCAACTAACTTAAGTGTTTTTCACAAATATTCAGTGCAATTCAAATGCTGTAAAGTTCGTTCGGTTATTTTTTTCAGTAACGAACTCCCGTAAGGTGGTATTAAAACAGGTATGAAGTAGCATTTAAGATTTTAGAGAGAGGAGAAGAGAGCATAATAATACTAACGGTACCAATTGGAATGAAATTGATGCTCATTTCGGCAATTATTTTGTCTATTCAGGGATGCTTGGGGCCAAAATATTTGAAAACCCAAAACTTATACAATCGATGTAGAGCTGATTAAACCATAATGGACCTTAATTATAGCCAAATCTGGAAATAATCAGAATCATACATGAGGGAGATATATTCCTTAATTTGAAATGATTTAGAAGATTTTAAAACAGAACATTTCAATCAAACAAAATCTATATCGAAATGAGCCTTAAAAACAGATGCAGAAGATACCTCATTGAATTTCCAAATCAAAGTTGAAGACAAAAGTACAACGCAAATTATGTGCCACATGTGGAGCAGGATCTGGTTACCCGTCCGGAGCACCTGAGATCACCCCCAGTTTTTGGTGGGGTTCTTGTTGCTTAGTCTTTAGTTTTCTATGTTGTTTCATCTGTACTATTATTTGTCTATTTTGCCTTTTTACTTTTGGCCATGGCGTTGTCAGTTTGTTTTCGATCTATGAGTTTGACTGTCCCTCTGGTATCTTTCGCCCCTCTTTTCAATACGTTAGGCTAACATACAATGCTGTTATTTTCTACTTAATCTGTGATGATGCTATCTTTACTTGAAGATTTGAAATTTAAATATAACGGAAAACATTGATTGTTCAAATTTGCTTTCAATCATAAAATGTTGAGATTTTCATTTGTTTTATCTAAATGAAATGAACGTTGTATGTACCACTTTTTGTTATCAAACGGCCTGTTTTTTTCTCATTTTCACAACAACAAAAAAACAATATTTCTCATTATTATTGGATCTGACGAAAATCTTATTGTTTTCCAGAATATTTAAAATTTTATACACAAGCAAAAAAAGTTGTAAAATGTGCTGGTATACAAACTCTAATGACAAACACAGTGCTAAATCATCGGCGCTATTAATAAATAAACTCATCATAGATACCAGGATTGATATTTGTATTTGCGCCAGACGTGCAACGATAGTACCATAGCAATTTCATAATACACTTGCCATAAAACAGGCAGTGTAAAAGCAATATTTACCTATACTATGTTCACATGACACCGGAACACCAACTACTTTCCCCTCTTTGTCTTCAACTCCAAAAAATATTGAACCTCCCTCGTGATTACAGAAGGCAGATATATACTTCAAGCACGTCTTTGCCAGCGTGTTTAGAATACCTTCTCCAGTAATTGTTTTGAATTGAACATCAACGTTTTCATTTCGTTGGTCATTCATTGGCTCAAACATATTGAACTTTCTTTTTTTTAATTTCTTTAGGTTTTGTGGTGGTCCACGTTGATTTAATATCCTGATTGCTTCTTGATTTCCCATTGTTTCAATAGATGATACAGATGGAAAGTATAAATATGTCTCACAAGAACATAAATGTTCAACAGGTTTTTTCATATGAAGTATTATTTTTTCCGATTTGCAATTTCCTTTCATGTCAATGATTGACGCGATTGCTTTAAAAAAATAACGCCTTATTTTTTCTTCAATCCTGCCATACCACACGTCGAAATCATGTGTTGTTGTTTCCTTGTTGTTTACCTGAGTGCAACATGTGAAAGTCAACGGAAGCTTAGCACTGTTATTAAGCCACGCGCAAATCAAACGTAGAACATCATTAAGTTCTTCTTTGTCATTTTCTTCTGTTACAGTGACAAACATTCCAGATCTTATATTCAGGTTGACATTGTATTGTGTGTTTTCTACAAAAAAAGTCGAAAAATATGCATTGTTCACAGCACAATGTTGAAGTCCAGACACTACACGACTTTTATTTTCATGCTTAATTATTTCATTCCTGCTGAACTCTTGTTGTACTTAACTGTATAGTCAGTTGTTTCTATCATATAAAGTACTCATTATCTGTTGTCTGTAATTCATTTTCAATACCATCAAGATTTTTGTACTTAATGTTTTTTTCAATGCAGATTCCATTTCCTATCTAGATAGGTTATGCAGTTGATGATAATAACACTAATTTGTTTAAGTTTACTTTTAGTTATTAAACGATTAAAGAGATGCGAAACATACCAAAGTGACATTCAAACTCATAAGTCGAAAATAAACTGACAACGCCATGACAAAAAATGGAAAAGACCAAAAGACAAACAACGGGAAACAAAACACAACAAAATACAAAACATTACATGAAAAACTAAAGATTGACCAATACGGACCCAACAAAAAACTTCTCATGTGCTCTAGTAGGGTAAGCTTATTATTATTAGTATATGTGATTTAGTAACAGAATGAACAAACGTAAAGACCAAGGTAAAATCTTTGGTCAACTGGTACTGTATCAGAAAATTAAAGCCTTATCGTAAGATGGTTGATTTATTACGTTATAAAATTATTTTGTTATATTGCTTCTAATATGTCTACGTATTTATACATCCCTGTCTGTAATTTTTAAGGTAAAGCGTTCCTGATGAAGGTCAATAAAGAAAAGCCCGTCGGACACTCGTATTTCTAAGTGTTATTTTCATCTATATGTACTCATATCTTTCCAATGAAACCATTTGAGAAGTTAATGGAACATGCCGTTATCTGTTTTGAACCTGAAAACTCAATTGTGTGTTAAGATTGTTTTGGTGTCGTTTGCTTAGAATCTTTTTTGAGAAAAAAGCAAAAATATCGTTAAATTTAAAAATATTTTATCATTCAATGTACTACAGAAACCTCTATACTTGTATAAGGCAAAATTAAGTTTATTCTGTATAACCCATATAAAATAACTGTGGTTTCGTTAATTTCCATGTATTTTAACGAAAAAATAAGTTCCGTGACCACAGTTTTTATATGGAAATTTGAAAGAACATTGACCTTTAAGTCTTTTACAGAAACGCGCGTCTGGCGCAAATACAAAATTTCATTTCTGGTATCTATGATGAGTTTATTTACAACACCTGGGTCGATGCCACAGCTGGTGGAGTTTTTATTCCCCGAGGGTATCACCAGCCCAGTAGTCAGCACTTCTGTGTTGAAATGAATTATCATTGATATGTCATAATTATAAATTAAATGTTTACAAAATTTTGAATTTTTGAAATACTAACGCTTTTCTACCTCAGGAATAGATTACCTTAACTGTATTTGGCAAAACATTTAGGAATTTTTGGTCCTCAAAGCTCTTCATTTCGTATTTTATTTGTCTTTTTTTACCTTTTTTTATTCGAGCGTCACTGATGAGTCTTTTGTAGACGAAACGCGCGTCTGGCGCAAATACAAAATTTCAATCCTGGTATAAATGATGAGTTTATTTACAGAAGTTTAAGAGAAATCGAACACGAAGAAATTCCAGCTATTTTAAACTTTTGTTTTAGTTTGGACATATCGAAACATACTTTGTAACTAAATCTATATCTTTGTATATTCACACCATTATAAAGACATATTAGACATACTTTTTTGAGCAAATTGGTTTTTTTTTTCCTTTATTCGATTTGTTTTAAAACTTTTTTGTTTTGTTTCTTTTTTTAATGATGTCATATCTTGTTGAATTTATTTGTTTATATGCTTTTATCAATAAAATAAGAAACGTACCTTTTGTTTTTATATTTTCCCTTGGATTTCCTTTGTTTTCACTGAAAATACCAAAATACTTGTTAAACAAACACCAAAAGACAGGAAAGTAACTTAGATGAATAATTTACAAGAACGAACAATGTGTTTTTAATGGTAATTGTAAAATTATTTGTCATAAATCTTGCTTTCATTCAAAACACAAACACTACTATTGGGTTAATATTCGAAATTATTTGTATATTCGAACGATTTTGTATGCGAATTGAACATAGAATGTTTAAGGAAATATTTTTAAACATAATATTAATACATAATTATTGAATATTCTTAACAAAAATGACTAATGATTATAACAATATGATCTTTGTATCCACAATAGTATGTGTGAACGAAACAAAAGTTGTTAGATGTATATGTGTATTACGTTAGACGCATTGAGGTTCAAAGTAACAACCGCATAAAGAATGACGTTACAATATATGTTCCCTTACGACCCCTATTCACGTCTGCACATTATAATGTCACGTTAAAGTTCGTGTGTTTCTCCACATTCTCCGGACCGTCGCAGATCGCGCAAGGTTATCGTTTCTATAAGTAAGTTTTTCTATCACACCGAATTTCCATGTTGTACATGGAGAGTTATCGCCGTAGATTTGAACTGCATCTCCAAGTTTCCCAGTTTCATTAGTATTTCCCTACACTCGTTAAGATGTCAAATATGCGTGTTTCCATCTTGCTTAGAATTGTTCAATTAGACGGAATCTCCTTTTACTTGATCGTTCAATGTTTCATGATTGTTTGTTAAACGGATACGGTTAAGATTTAATCTACCTTCCAAACAATAGATGCGACAGGATAAGCGGCTTTTGATCGGCAATGTCCGACGATATATAGTTAAGTGGTCTGTTGCTAAAATTTGCTTCAATTTCAACAATTAATGTATGTAAATAAAAGCAACAGAAGTATACCCTATTCAATACTCATAAATCGATTAAGAAAAAACAAATCCGGGTTACAAACTAAAACCTAGGGAAACACATCAACTATTAAAAGGAAAACAACAGAACAACAGAAACACTGAACTGCAACAAAAACAAACGCCAACATACATAAAAACGGACTATTTTATAACAACTACCATATTCTTGACTTGGACATTTTAAGAACAAACGATGGGTTGAACCTGGTTTTATTGCTAGCCAAACCTCCCGCTTATATGGCAATTTTAAAAATACCGGTAAAATGACAACGCTACGTGACAGGAATACAGTACAAACAAACGGAAGAACACTCCGCACAGGGAAATTCATAAATAAATAATATAATAGTACATTACAACAGTGTAACAGTGTAACAGTGGTAAATCTTTACATGCACGTCCAAGAATCTTTTTCAGGCAAATCTTGGTAAGTCCAACCAGTCTTTCCCGAAAACCACCATAACATGGGGCACGTTTAGGTATGAACCTGCATGTGGTTCCAAATTTGCTCAATTTGTCGTATAAAGATTAAGAGTCCGTTGGCTTTCGTATTTCCTCCGCAGCGGTAACAAATATGGTAGCATTATCTGAAATCATAACTCTTGGTATCGATTTCTTGCATATGAACCTACGAAAAGCTAGCATAAAAGATTTTTCAGTTATATGCTTAACTTTTTCAATAGCTCGAGTATAATCACATGTAAACAAGCATGTATACACTTTTCGATGTTAAGTGCAGCGCTAAAATCGACATCGGATACAATAAAGGGTTCTTCGAACGATAGTCTATCTTTTGGTAGAGGTGGCAGATCTGGTGCTGTTTATGCAACTCCTGTTACTTTTCGACAACTTAAACATTTTCGAACCAATATGTCTGCCTCAAGTTAGTAACGGTATCTCGTATGCCGGAATGAAAATATTTGAATGTCATTTATCAGTAACTTTGTAAGAAAACGGGAATTTTGTGTTTTCTGGAAGCGGTGCGTTATTGATGCGCCCAGCACATCGGATTAATCCGTCTTTGTCCAGATACAATCGTATTTGACGTATTAAGCTATGCGTTGATTTTGAGGATAAACATTCAAATACATCATTGTATCGTTGATGTTGCACAGCTTCAATCAACTTCATTGTTGCAATATTTATCTCATGTGGTGTCAGATATGTTGTGGTTTGTCTACTTATATCGGAAACTCGATAACGGCAGGTAGCAAGACATTTCTGTATGTAAGCCAAGATACACAGTTTTGTTGAATGAGCTGTATCTATCGACATTGATTACATTCAGTACGTTGTATTTTGTCCTTATAAAGTCATCTGATGTTTCTTGATTTTCATCTTACTTACTAATTGTAGCTTTAACCTTACTGTTAATTTCAAATGCATTCGCTCAATGTTTCTCGATTATCAACCAGTCTGTACCATGCATCCATAGTTTACAATTTTTCAATTGTTTATACGATATACTACGTGATGAATTATCAGCAGGGTGGTGTTGTGTAGGGCAATATTTCCAGCAAAGTTCACTTGTGACCTCTTTTATTTCGGTAACTCTGTTTGCTATACAGGTTTTGATTTGCTTCCTGCAAGCTATTCAATGTAGAATGATTTGACTGTCGCTCCATAGTACACACCTTTTAACATTCCGTAAACTTGAAAAACATAAGTGACGCTAATCCCACTAATCCCATTAATCCCATTAATGCTGCCATAAGGTCAAGTTGCGGTAAAGTTGCCATTATTTTAAGCCATTAAAAAAATTTTCAAATCCCAAATGGTCAAAAGTTCATTTCTGTCGAATTCGTCGAATTCGTCGTTAGATTTTCCATCTTCGAATCTCTTTGTGAGAGCGTTCCTGCGTCCCAAGCATGTTCCTTTTTATTTTGTAGCCATTTTCCAGCAGTCACGGCACCATTATATTGTGAAGGAAACAAAAGTTGTAAAATATTTATTTGTATTACGTTCGCCACATTGAGATACAGAGTAAAAACTACATAAAGAATGACGTTTGACGAATGACGAAATAAACGACTGTCATACAAGTGAGAGGTTTAGCTAGCTATAAAACCATTTTCTACATAAGAAAATGCCTGTACCAAGCCAGGAATATGACAGTTGTTATCCATACGTTTGATGTGTTTGAGCTTTGGATTTTGCCATTTTGATTTCGGACTTTCCGTTTTGAATTTCCTCGGAATTCGGTATTTTTGTTATTTTGCTTTTTAATATAAGTTCCCTAACGACCAGTGTCAACGTCCACACAACGTCACGTTAAAGTGTGTGTGTTTCCCAACATATATCATAGTTTGCAACAACCCGGGTTTTGTGGGTATAACCCAGTGCGAAATATTTTGAAAACCCGGTTTTTACAGGGTTCTACCGGATATTACTCGACAATATAGGGCAAAATGAAATACTGGCTAGAATCTTTAAGTAGGCTCAGTGCTCAATTACAAGTCCAATACATATAAGATATAGAAGACGACTTAATAGTTCACTTGTTATGTTTAGAAAGTATTGGACCAGCAACTCTAAGACATACATGAACAAACATGGGCAGTTTTATCGATAGTCCTCATAAAAACATGAAATTGCCAATCTGTCTAAATTGATCAAACAGTTAACATGAAGCCAAAGAATTTAATTTGGAATTGTTAAGAAACATCTAGAATAAGATCAGTTTTTTGTATAATTGAAATTTTCACTATTCAACAAATGAATAAAGATTTTGGTTTTGCTCCTGTACCTTTTCCTCAAAATGTGATCATTTATAAAATCATCTTGTAAGAAAGCCATATAATTATTATTATCACTTATACCATCACTTTCTAATAAAGTTTTTTTTTATTTAAAGGAAAAAAATACCTTTTTTAATATCGCTCACTCCTATTTGAAAATCATTTCTACTATACATTTTTAAATTGAAATAAAACTAACCCTCAACCTCTAACCCCTAAACCCTAACTGGTTTTTACTATACATTTCAAAATTGAAAAAAATCAAACATTAAAAAAATAAAAAATAAAAAAATTGAATAATGGCAGAATTCCCCTTTTTACACTACTAAAGACAATTCCATCTATTTCTTCCTTATCATGCAAATGCGTTCTTTTTTTTTCTAAATACGTAACATTTCTTACGATTTTTTATGTTAAATTACTCGTCTTTGTTAATTGTTTGAATAGGACATCAGAACTCGTAAGGTTAATAAATTTATCATGTTTCTGAAATGTTACAATAAAAAAATGTTTACTCTGATTAAAGAGTTATTCTTTCATTATCCTTACCTTTTAACATTTCCTTCATTTGTCGAATCACATTCACGGGGTAGTAACGCTTTATTCCTATTGGAATCCCGCCATTGTTCTACAACAATTAAGTGTGAATATTTATCAAACATGCTTATTAAACAGAATAAGTATATAAACTGTTATGTCTCAGAAATGTTCTTATCTTATATTTCTTATCAAGCAATGCAAGATGACTGTCGCACATTAGCAGTTTTATTGCCAGTCTCGATATGACATCAAATATCTTTGATATGTCGTTTTGTGTTAATTTACTGTTAATAAAACTAAATCATTCGAGGTACAAAGTTTGTTCTAATCTAAAACGTTAATACTCTGGACAAGATTTGGAACAACTTTCTTGAATTTTTTATTTTTAATGCTCTTCAAATGCATTTTTGCTTTGCCATTGAACTGTTTCATTTGAGCGTCACTGTTGAGTTTTGTGCAATTGAAATGCGCATCTGGCGCACAAAATATATACTTAGTATATTTCTTTGATGAGTTTTGTATTCCGCGGAACCGTATGTTTTGCTTGCGATTGCCGCTGTCAGTGTAAAATTCTTGGAAAAGCTTTTTGTCAAGTCTTTTAATCTGTACACTCTACAAAATAAAACATTAAATTTTATCTGAAATTGAAATTTTGTTCTAGAAACTGTCTTTTGATCATATAAAATCTTCCGAAGAATTTTCATAAACGACCCAATCGTTGTTAAAAGTAGGGCGAAAGATACCAGAGGGACATTCAAACTCATATGTCGAAAATAAACAGACAACGACATGGCTAAAAAAGAAAAAGATCAATAGACAAACAAAAGTACACAAAACACAACATAGAAAACTAAAGACTGAGCAACACGAACCCCACCAGAAACTCATTTAAGATAGTATGCTTTTAATGTAATGTGCAAGACGCCAGTAGATATTAGGCTTATAATGTAATACAGGAGACGCGTTCAACATGAGACGACTTGAGGAAAAGCGGACCATGAAAAGCATATCATAATCATGGGTATCTGTGGCACAGATAACCCATAACGGCGAAGAAAATCATGACGATGTCCGGTAGATATTGAAATAGTTCCTTGAACTTATCCAGTAAGAACCTTGCTTTAACCGCTTTCTCGTAAGAAGCAACTCGCTTTCAAGAAAATCATGATAGGATACGCATATAGTTTCTTTTAATTTTGTATGAAGCATTGAATAGTGTTTAACCTATATGAAGAAAAGATTGTTTTTTTGAAGGAATGTCAGACTATAAAAAGTAGTTAAATCAAGTACTGGTGTACTGTTGTACGAGGAGCAATATTTATATTGAATGTACTCTATAACAGGCCTATGGATCTTTGACAATATCCACATCTTTCTCAGTTTTTATTTAATTTAATTCAAAATTTAAAATACCTTCTTTTGAAAGGGTACTTCCGTTTCCTCCAGCACCATCATGTTGTGGGTAATAGGTATACTGTTCGGTTAAAGCTGTCAAATTTTCACTGGATTGATTTTCTTTGGTCTGCCCAGTTCCTATTATAATTAAGACACAAACATATAAATGACATTGTTTACCTCATATATGTATCTTCAATTGGATTTGATGTTTCTAATATAGTTTTAAACTAGATCACTAGCTGATATGTAAATATATAGATATTTTAAGTTTAAACTAGAGAAGCAAGTACATTCTGTTGTTGTCGGGTAGTGATGTGTGTTTGTTTTTCAAATTGTTGTAATGTTGTGGGCAGATTTGAAGTTGAGGCATTGCTGCCTGGTCGTATGTCGGTAAAAAGTACTTCATCTATACCTGTTGCATCATTCTCAGATTTATTCTTTCTTTTTGGGATGAAAAATGTCCCATACATGTTTCCTTATCTAAAAATATTCAAATGTACAAAATGATATGCTGAAAACATCTACATGGCATTAAAAATCCCTGTAGGAATTTTTATCCATACAGTTCAATTGGTCGAAATTTAAAATACTTTTCCTCGGTTCCTTCACCCCGAAATTAATTACAAAGAAATGAGTTAACAAATCTAAATTTAAAGTAATAAATGCGTGCCTTGTGTTGCAGGTTTATTTGGTGGCTTGTACTCAGAAACTGTAAAAGGCGTCTACAAATCTGATTGCAAAAGTGAGTAAGTCAGGAATATTTATTTGGAATTCGAGTCGCTTAATTTTGAAATTAAAATGTTTTTATATCATGGATCTTTCAAAAAAACAATTCTTCAGATGGCCACGATGGTCAGAACGTTAATATGTCAGTGTTTATATAATTTTTGATTTTGTCTTAACATATTTAGATTAAGTGGAGTTTCAAACTTCTTGTATAAATGGGAAAATGCAAAACCTTTCAGGATAATCTATGTTTTAGTCATGGCATTTTTATGAAGATAAGGCCTTATATCAAATAAACATTGCAACACGGCATCGTTCACTAACACGTTAATGTAGGCAAACAATTATTTGGGATAAGACGTCGGTTTGTGTTTCATTTTGCGAAATCTCTTTGTGTAAAATGTCTATTTGTCGTCAAATTGACCAAAGCTGTATTTGGCAAAAACTTTCGGAATTTTGAGTTTTCAATGCTCAACAACTACGAACTTAATTTGGCCTTATTAATCTTTTTTTTTCGAGCGTCACTGGTGAGTTTTGTTGATAAAACGCGCATCTGGCGTACTACATTTCAAGCCTGGTGTCTACGATGAGTTGATTGTCAATAGACTATTTTCATATTACCGACTTTTGACTTCGGACTTTATATTTTTTCGACAGCTTACCTTCTCTGCGGTAGGACTGGTACTGTAAGAGCAACGTAAAGAAGTAAAATTAAGCTTTCAATCGGTACAGTTTTGGTGAAAAATTAACTGCTTTATGTTATCTTTACACGACAAAATTATCGGAAAACAGTAAACTTTCCCCTCAAATTGCACTGATTATATGTTTGATTTTACTTCTTTTGGTTGCTCTTACTTGACCAAGTACCAGGATGTTCTACCACAGAGTAGATAACCTGTCGAAAAATTATATAACTCGGAGTCAAAAGTTGGTAATATGAAAATAGTCTTTTTCGACGTGTTTATGATATTTAATATAGTAAAGTGTTTGTTCGATTTATGCGCTAAAATGTTCTGTCATTTTTTTTCCTTTAATCTTTGAAATCAACATATTGAAAGAATACTTAAATTTTTAAAAATCAGCAATTTTAAGATGCAACATATCTGCAATAGCAACGTATCCGTTTGAAACAATACAATATTTTGTGTGTGGTTTTCAAAGCAAAAATGTTTTGCATAATAAACTTGACATTCTGTCTTTCATTTGTTGAGAAAATAACAACTAAAAAGTATTAAAAAGTAACATGCAAGGCGAGATGAGCCATAAACATTTCTTATCAACCTTTAAATTGCTGACAGAAAACTTGCATTTGGTTTTGTTTGTTGCTGATAAATTGGTGGAAACTTATTTGGTTTATTAAAGTTGTTACACTGTCTAAATGGTGTGGTGATGGACGTGTCATTACAGATACAGTAGTTTAATAACAAACTGAAAATTTAATGTACTAGGAAAAACGTATTCAATTCGATGAACAATTATGTCAGTCCAAATGATCTATGAATATTGAGTGTTTTCGGTTTTGTTGTCAGAGTGTACCTAAAACGTGTTGTATTAGATTGCGTTCGATGGTGGTACTGAACTTTATACTAAACTCGCTACTAAGTTTCTGTACAAGCGATTCAAGCAAAAACTAAAACTAAAAAAAAAAGGAAAAATGCTTTAATCTAAAACATACAAATATTAGATTGAAAACGAAATCAGCAACCCTTCAGAATATGAACTACCCATTTGAACAGTTTTTTCGAGAAGTAATAGAAAATTCAATGAGTCTCTTACTCCCTGATTGAAGAACGAATAAATGTTGAACGAATAATAGGTCACTTTAATAAGATGAAATCACGTAAATAATAAAATTGAGAATGGAAATGGGGAATGTGTCAAAGAGCCAACAACCCGACCATAGAGCAGACAACAGCCGAAGGCCACCAATGTAGTAAATAATCATGTCACTGCCACAGCTTAGCTTAAGGTCTTCTCTGAACATTTGAAGGTCCCCACTATGTATTAGTTACCTAAACTACACAAAAAACCCGTTAAAAATCGTTCATCTCGTCCTCTAGTAAGTGTTCTACTACAAATCTTTTGGTGCTTTTAACGAGTTCCTTAACTACTATCAAAGAACTTATCATTAAGTTTTGTACTAAAACATATGGAAATAGTGGAATCAACCATTTTTGAGTATAAAAAATTCTTTGGATGTTTTAGATAAATCACGTCCTTTTGATGGTCTTTTTGATTCGGTTGACAGTTTTGACTTTTCCACTCTTTATACTACACTTCCACACAATCCTATCAAAAAAAGTTTTACTATCTAATTAAATGGTCGTTTGGTAAATCTGATTGCAAATTTATTTAAAGCCCTACATTTTCTCCTTGACAACATTTATGTACGTTTCGGCAATAAAGTTTATCGACAAGTTTTAGTTATTCCAAGTGTGTCCCTGTAATAGCAGACTTGTACCTATACTGTTATGAATCATAGTTTATGGTCAAACTCAGTAAAAAACCGTCTAAATTCCATTTAATTGATAAATTCAACAATACTTACCGTTATCTTGATGATATTTGTTCGCTAAATAATCAAGAAGTTTCTAAATATACTGCTGAAATTTACCCAAAGGCTTTCTTTAAATAAATCAAATATTAACAGCAATACCTGTCCTTTTCTGGATTTAGATATTTCAGTGTTACACAAGAAACTGTACACAAACAGTTACGACAAAAAGGACGATTTTTAATTTCCTGTTGTTAATTTTCCTTTTTTGGACAGTGATGTTCCTTTGGTATCGGCTCACGGTGTTTATGAAAGATCTACTGCATAATCTTCGATCACGATCTTTGCAATTTTGCAGCAACATAAAAACTTTTGATTTTTCTACGCTTTACACTACTATTCCCCATGCTCAGTTGAAAGATCGACTTCACCATCTCATTAAACAGAGCTTTTTCTATAAAAATGGGAATCGTAGATACAAATTTCTTGTTTTGGGTTACAATAATTCATATTTTGTGAAAAACCACACTGAATCTACCAGAAAATATACTGAAAATGATATTATCAAAATGCTGGACTTTTTGATCGACAATATATTTGTTGAGTTTGGAGGATTTATATTTCAACAGACAGTCGGTATTCCAATGGGAACTAATTGTGCACCCCTACTTGCCGATTTGTTTTTGTACTCGTATGAAGCAGAATTCATTCAGAACCTTCTAAAAGACAAAAAGAAAAAGCACCTTGCGAAATTCTTTAATTTTACTTTCCGATATATTGATGATGTTCTATCATTGAATAACCCATATTTCAGCCAATACTTACATCTCATATATCCCAGTGAACTTGAAATTAAGGATACTACTGATACTAGAAGGACTGCTTCATAAATTGATCTTTTCCTAAATATTGACACAGATGGACGACTTCACACGAAAATCTATGATAAACGGGACGATTTCAACTTCCCAATTATCAATTTCCCATTTCTCAGCAGTAACATACCCTCTGGCCCTTCGTATGGTGTTTACATATCTCAATTGATACGTTATTCTCGTGCTTGTTCGCACTATACGGACTTCATATACAGGAGTGTGCTCCTTACGCAGAAACTGCTCCAACAAAGTTATGAGGAAGACAGATTAAAAATGACACTCCGTAAATTTTACGGACACCATCACCAATTGGTTGATCCATACGATGTGTCTTTGTCATAACTAACTAAGGACATTTTTACCACGTGTTAGATTGTGGTTTGTCATTACGTCGTCTGATCTTTTAATTACCGAACGTGACTTTTTCCCGATTGTGACTGTATTGCTGAGTGTGAAACCGCATTGCTATAAGACGTGTCACGGTACCTTTCTATCCAAAATTCATGTTTTTAATTTTGATGTTATATTTGTTGTTCTCGTCGGATTTTGTCAAATGTCTTAACGTATTTTCTGTTATATTCGTGTGTTATGGTATAGATAATTAATCACCCCCTTCATTTATTAGATTTTAGTTTGGTTCAACGAAATTTATACGATATATTTGGTTTACAGTTTGATTCAGAATAAACACCGACATAGCTAGATAATACAATTAATTATCTAATTACTACCCCAATTTGATATTAATAAGTATTGTAATTTTCATTGTTATTAATAAATGTAATGGCAGTATTACAAATCTATCTTGAATCAATCCTAATCCTATCTTATTTTTGGGAAATATTTTTACAAATTCATATGTGACGTCACTTTGTGTGTTTTTTTAGAATTTCAAATGTGACGTCACTTTGTGCGTTGAGGCTTTAGCTAACTCGGCTGTGTATTTTTATATGTTGGATTAAGTTGTTTTATGTAATATATCCGTTTTTATTTTCTGTAGCTAGTCCCCACTTTGGTTTTATCATTTATATCTATTATATAGTCATTTTATAATATTTACTGTTTGTAAAATTATAAATTATTCTAAATAATAAGGATGTTCTTGTCCCAGGCAGAAAATCCTGGCCGTGTAAGGCGCAACTTTTTGGAAGTTTTGGTCCTCGGTGCTCTTCAGCTTTGTACTTGTTTTGGCTTTCAAACTTTTTTTATCTGAGCGTCACTGGTTAGTCTTGTGTGGACGAGACGCACGTCTGGCGTATTGAATTTGAAGCCTAGTACCTTCTGCTAGCTATTATTCGTGTGTTTCTTTGTCCTATATGTTCTCCCATTTATTTGTATTGTGGTCCTGTCATGTGATGTTGTCGTTTTGGTGTTGTGTTTGACGTTGCCATAAAAGCGGGAGGTTTGGCATGCCACAAAACCAGGTTCAACCCACCATTTTTTTCTTAAAATGTCCTGTACCAAGTCAAGAAAATGGCCATTGTTATATTATAGTTCGTTTCTGTGTGTGTTACATTTTAATGTTGTGTTTTTGTTGTGTCGTTGTTCTCCTCTTATATTTGATGCGTTTTCCTCAGTTTTAGTTTGTAACCCGGATTTGTTTTTATCTCTATCGATTTATGAGTTTCGAACAGCGGTATACTACTGTTGCCTTTATATATCGCAACTCGTTCGCTATGCCCGTGTCTGTAGTGACGTTTTGGATTTCAATGAGTGTAATCTATGTATTCCTAGTAAATTATTAAGTCAGGGATTTCGTTACCACAAATTACTTAAAACCTTTACTAAATTCTTCCATAGATACAAAGATTTGGTTTGCAAGTTTGGACCAACTATTTGTATTAAATTTCAATAAAAAAAAAGGAATGATAAGACTATTTTAGTTGTGTTAGAAACTATATATATATATACGTGAATATCATTTGAAAAAATGACTAAGGGCTATGGCTAACTATTTGTATTGAATTTCAATACAAAAAAGAAATGATTAAATTATTTTAGTTGTGTCAGAAACTATATATATACGTGAATGTCATTTGAAAAAAGATATAAATTATTATACAATACAGCAATATGGTTGTTGTATCACCTGTATTGTTGTTATCTAACATTCACCGCTTTTCGTAATATATTTGTATTGGATGTAAGCTTCTCATATCTGATGGGTGTTAGCCCCGAAGGTATAAGACGATTACATCTGATTTACGTAGAAGTAATAAATGAATATTTCATCTTTTCTCTTGTTCTGAAAGGAGCAATTAGTTTTAATAAAACAGGAAAAGTGTCATTATCTCAAATTTTACAGATGCAGTAACCACTTTAAGAATATGTTTTGTAGTTATCGATTTGGAATGAAATCTTAATTGCGTCTATTTTTCTGTCGTCAAATTCATACTTCGTCACTGGTTAATATGGCAATATGAATCGCTGTGATAGCTTGTCTTTTTCTGGTTTAATTGCCAAAATCTGAACCTGTTGCTGATAAATGATAACACGTCTATGTAAATAATTAAGTTAATTATATGGTTCCTAATCAATGTAATTGGTCGTTATCGTTGTCATGTATTCCCGTGATAAGATTAAACACGATTCAAGTTCTGTTAAACTGGATTTTTGTAGTGGAGCGTCTATCACTCAACTATAGAAACATTATAATTGTTCTATCTAACCGAAGATACGACAGATGGAAAAATAAGAAAGCGTTGGTAAAGACAAATTACAATTCTATTTAGCAACATTCGTGCAGCGCCTGCATATGGAGTACATATCTCCTAGTTGAAACGATATTCAAGAATTTGCGTTTCCTATCATGATTGCCTTGTAGAATATTTCTGCTTATAACGAAGGGTTGCAAGTGGTAAAGTTAAAGTCATCTCTTCGAACGTTTTACGGACGCCATCACGAGTTGGCCGACAGTTATGGAATATCTGTGTTACAGATGACCACGGATGTGTTCAAATTGTTGTATACACAACCCCTTACTCTTTCCTTGATTGTGACATCATCGAAAGACTCATCGCCGAATTCATACTTATCCTGAGTAACACGAAAGGTGCCACTAAAGAAGCTGGATCTGCTTCCCCATACGGAGCACCTTAGATCCCCATTCTATTTTTTTCATTTTTGTGGTGGGGTTCGTATTGCTCAGTCGTAAGTTTTTATGTAGTGTGTTTTCATTTTGTTTGTTTTTTTCTTCGTCTTTTGTTTTTGACATAACGTTGTCAGATCCTCTCGACTTATGAGCTTCTATTGTCCCCTTCGAATCTTCCGTCTCTTTTTTCGCATAATATTTCTATTGGAAACTGATGATATTAACGATACCAGGTTTTAGGGTTTTTTTGTTAGTTCAATTACAAACAAATATCCAACGTTTTCTTTCATTTTAACCATTGTACTAGAATTTCTGGGATAACGCTCTGTTTTTTTTTTTTTATTTTTTAAATGTGTAATTTTGATTTTAAGTATGTTTGATACTTTTTTTTAGTGACTGTCAATCTCTCTTCTTATAGGTTTTCATTATTGCATGCATTGATTAATTATTATTAATTTTGGTTAACAAATATTTATGACTCGGGCATTACTGAAGAAAAGTTATCGGTCGGAATGGTCATCTGGTTGGGAAAATTAATATCATTTAATTTTTGTCATCGAGGTTACCTTAGATTTGCAAAAATGCACAGATTTACTAAAGAAAACACATTACGAAATGTATATCACTTATCCCTGCCTTGTCAACTTAATTTTGACTTACTTATCGGTTGGTCCACTTCTTCATCAGCGTCATTCTCCGAAGTATCCATCTCTGCAATAGAGAGATACAAATGATGTGATGAAATCATTCAAAAGTTATCATTATACATTGTAAACATGAACTATATATTTATCAGTTTTACAGATATCCAAACAAATAAAAGGTTGGGTCACAAGTTGACGATGATAGGAATGTTCATATCGTATGTTGAGGTCATTAACTGGGAAATAATAATATGGTGTTGCTGAAATGTAGATGTACAATCTGAAAAGAATTAGTAATTTCTGTTGTCATTAAATTTTATTTCTATAACGACCTTTACTGTCAATTTCAATGTGCTAGTCATTAGAAATTACAGACCTGATTTCCTTTGTTTGTTTCAAGTATCTTTGGAGACATGACCAGTAATGATTAATGTACTGTCTATTTCTACATATTTTGCTAAACCATATTACCCCATAAAGGTTTTCGTTTGAATAAAATGTATTTATCTAAGCGGAACTTGAAGTTAAATAATATTAAATGAATATCTGCTTCATATAAATGAGAGATTAATTTGATAAGATGAGTGTAACAGCAGATTTCATTTAGAATGTCGACTGTCTGTGTTTTACCCTACCTACAAGATATCTGTATAGAAATTGGCTTTTCTGACAATCTTTCATGTAATGATAATTAGATTAATTCTGCCAACCTCTCTGCAAACTTTAAATCGTTTTAAATGCTGGTGATTTTTTTTAAACTATTGAACGACGATTTTGGCTTTGATTACGGGTAAACTGTTTTATCAATGTTAATTATCTGTTTATGTTAATTTTTAATCCAATAATGATCTGTTGGCGATAATTTCAAATAAATGATTATAGCATTCATTTGAGTACCATATTTTGTTAAAAAAAACTCAATAATTTCCAAGTTCAGGTCAACTGATTTGCCCCCAAAATAATATAACCTTTAATTAATTAGATATGTCTGAAGTGTTTTTGTATTAACCTCCATCAGGAACGCTCCAACCCAATTTGGTATTTTTTTCAAATTTCAACACCGGAGATGAATAAATATTTGAAAGCTTGAGGAAGTATATGATCAAAATGAAATACAAAGAATAGCTAAATCAATCTCAGGTCCACTTTGCCTGAGGGAGTTGGAACCTTATTTTCTTGATAATTTATTAATCTATCAACGGACTATTTAAGAAAGCTATTTAAGCTATTATATATTATGACAGTTCTGATGCACGGACTATTGAACTGATGATTTCAGTTTCTAGATTCTAGCAGTCCATAAGTAGGGGAATCTACCCAGTCCTACTTAATCAAACTAGAGGATCTAATGAGCCTGTATCACTCAACTGCATCTTCAACAATGGCCATTTTTTAGTAAAATTCATCATTAAAGGGGAATAACTCTAATGAGAGTTAACTGACACTGTCAGTCATGTTAAGTATTTGTAGATCTCATCCTGCTAATATATTTTTTTCTTTTTTTTTTTTGAATTACTACTATCGATTATGTTTTTCAAGATAAAGGAAAACAAAAATTATTATAGGGCAATAACTCGTATAACGAGTCGACTGAAAATTTCGACGATTTTGGGCTTATTGTTAGATCTTTTCATACAGAATAATTTTTCTTATTCAAAGTTCCTACCATCTATCTACTAACGTTTTATCCCATTTTTAAGAGCTGTACCCCAATTTTTGACATTTTTACCTATTATCATGATTATGTCTGTTTGTTTTGCTCACATATTGTTGTCAATATAATGGAATTTTATGCAATTGTCATACAACTGACAAGTGAGAGGTTAAGCTAGCTATAAAATCAGGTTTAAACCACCATTTTCTACAACAGGAAATATCCGTACCAAGTCAAGAATATGACAGTTGTTTTCCATTCGTTTGATGTGTTTGAGCTTTTGATTTTGCTATTTGATAAGGGACTTTCCGTTTTGATTTTTCCCTGAAGTTCGGTATTTTTGTTACTTTACTTTTTTTCAAGATAATAGGCAAAAATACTAAAACAAAAAGGGAGAAATCGTCATAAAAGGGCAATTACTTTAATACTTCGGTACTGTCAGGGAAATACGGAAATTGTGTTATTAAAAAGTTTGGAAACAATTTGAATTTTAGAAATATATATCCTGCATTCAAAGCTCTGATTCCTTGTCCGACTTTCAAAATTTGACTATACTTTTTTTCTTTCTCCTTTTTTGGTTTATAAGCTATTCTTCTTCTTTGTTTTAATACGTTTTGGTTGTTAAAAATTTTGACATCGAGGATCACTGAAGATACTTGATTTGTCGAATTACGCATCTGGTGCAGATATTAGTACCGTAAATGTTTTACTACCAATGGTCGATACCTCTACTGATGGACTATTAGTTCTTGAGGTTTCACTAGCTCAGTAGCCAATACTTCGGTACTTACATGAACATACGGATATTGTACATGTGATTTTAAAATTTCCTGTTACTTAATTTTAGAAAGAGTTCTAAATTAAGAAATATATCTCCGTCATGCAAAGTTATGATTCCTTGACCGACTTTGGCTATACTTTTTGTCCTTCTTAGTAAAAAAAAAATCATTATTTCAAGAAGTTTTGTATTTCAAATTTTTTTGCATTGAACATCACTGAAGAGACATTTATTGTCGAAATCCGCATCTGGTGCAGAAAAATTGGTACCTTTAGATGTAATTTCAATAAGGAGTCGACTTACAATTTTGGTTATGTTGGCTGATTTGTAGATTTTGTCATTTTTTCATATAAAAGTTTCTATCTATCTATTAAACGTTTAAAAATAATAGGCAAAAATGCAAAAAAATGGGGAAAAATCATCTTTAAAGGGCAATAACATCACTGAATAAGGTGTCAACTGGTGATTTCAGCCATTTGTCTTTTTTGTAGATATGTTCTTGCTGATCATTTTGATATTTGAAGCCGGTTTCTGTCTATCTATCATAATTTTAGAGATAAAAGGCAAAAATGAAAAAAAATCGTAAAAGTTGTCGTTTTATCTCCAATAAAGTGTTCTCTGACAGTTTTGATGTAATACACGGGAAGTAGATCTCATTATTCTACAGATAATAGACAAAGATAGCATTTTACCCCTAACTTCTATTTTTAGCAATATCGGCCATGTTTATCGGCAGGTTGGATCATCGAACAATTTTTTTTAAACTAGATGCCCCATTGCTGATTATTGACATGTTTGGTTAAATTTAGCCCAGTAGATTCAGAGGCGATGCTCTTTGTTAAAGTTAACGGACGACGAAGGACAAGGACAGACGACGGACACCAGGTGATGACAAAAGCTCACATTGGTCCGTCGGACCAGGCGAGCTAATACAAAATAATAAATTTGGTGCGACTGAAGCATTTTTATGTTTTACATCTGTTAGGATCCACGTGTTAGGAACGCTCAAGCCAAAAAATTGGAACGCCAAGAATGTACTGATAATGAAAAACTTATGGACCAACAGGGATCTAAGCAATTAGCCAAATCCCCAAATGTATAGAAAAAAGAAAATGTGGTATGATTGCAAATGAAACAGCTATCTACCAGAGAACAAATGATGTGAATGTAAGCTTTACGTCATGATAGCCACAAAAGCAACCATCGGACAAAATATTCATTTAATAACAATTACTCGTACTAGAAGTCGATTGACCATTTAAATATAACATAAAATCATTTGTAGATCTTAGCATGCTGATCTTTTTGTGTTGTTTTTAGTTTCTGTATGTACATTGAGGCGACAGTATTTCACCGACATTCAAATCTCGTAAATTGATACGAAATAATAAATCAAGGTGACAAGTAAAAATTGAGGGAATCGCATGAAGTCCAAAATGAGCGAGACCGGGTGTGTGGACAATGTACGTGTCTCCTGACATAAATGCATCACCGCCATTCGAATCCACACTCGACCAAAATGTCATAATATAAGGTTAAATCTTTATAAATGGGCCAAAATTATCATGTGAGGACAATGACTCCTATTAGAAGTCAATTAACGTTTTCAGTCATAAATTCTTGTTTTGTTGATAATTGTACTGATAACGCTTCTTTTTATGATAGATTCGACAAAATATACAAAACACTGTTCATTGAACAACATTTACGGACAACAACCCCTTTAAGTAGTGATCTTACAATTTTGGTCTAAATTGAAGGTAGTTGATTTTTTGAAATTTTCAGCATTTTCTATGAAATTCATTTTTGAACGTTAACGGTTTCTAAGGTATAAGACAATTACTTGCATTTTTTAAAAATTTATTTTCGTGTTTAGCCATGGATCACATATATATTAGTTTTAGGGAGGGATCATCCGGAAAATGTGTTACGCTAAACAATATTTGAAAGTTCTTTTATTTCACTTTCAGATATATTGATATTTACATTGTTAATATCTCGATGATAACGATGTAAACACAATATCGTTACTTTTTTAAACTGCGATGTTAACGATGTCAACGATGTTAACAGTAAATAGGAAATTTTACAATGTAAACGACGTTAACACGATATTGTGCAAATATTGTGAATATCGCGATGTTAACGACGTAAACACAATATCGTTACTACATTTTTACATCGCGATGTTAACGATGTAAACGATGTAAACAGTAAATAAGAGTTTTTACAAGGATAACGATATTGACACGATATCGTATTTGCATTGTTAATATCTAGATGTAAACGATGTAAACATTATATCGTTACTACATTGTATACATCGCGATGTTAACGATGTAAACGATTTAACTGTATATTAGATTTCTTACAATGATGACGATATTGACACGATATCGTGTTTTCATTGTTAATATCTCGATGTAAACGATGTTTACACAATATCGTTACAACATTGTATACATCGCGATGTTAACGATGTAAACGATGTACACAGTATATAAGAGTTCTTACAATGTTAACAATATTGACACGATATTGTAAATATCACGATGTCGACAATATTGTTTTTAAATTTTTCACTTGACAAGAATGTTGTTTTTTGGGCGTTTCTGACGCCTAAAATTTTTACAGCGTTATTTTTATTTTGTGTACCCTCGTATTTATATTTTAATTAATTAGTAATCTATCCAGACAGTGTGCTTATGTCATTATGCTTTACTTTAATGTAATGGATCATATTTACTATCAACTACAAAAACATTTGTTGTTGGCGTCTTTGTTAGATTTCATTGTATTTTTCTATGTTGTGATGTTATACTATTGTTTCAGAAAAGGGAGAAGGTTTGGTACCATTAAAACGTTTAATCCCGCTGCAAATGTTTGCACCTGTCCTTAGTCAGGAATCTGATTACAGTAGTTGTCATCTGTTTATGTAGTTCATACGTGTTTCTCGTTTCTCGTTTTTATATAGATTAGACCGTTGGTTTTTCCGTTTGAATGGTTTTACACTAGTAATTTTTTGGGGCCCTTTATAGCTTGCTGTTTGGTGTGAGCCACTGCTCCGTGTTGAAGGCCGTACCTTGATCTATAATGGTTTACTTTTATAAATTGTAACTTGGATGGAGAGTTGTCTCATTAGCACTCATACCACATCTTCCTATATCTATTGTTTGGATTATTTGATTTGTTGATGTTGTATACCTATGATGTATTTTTACTCAATTTTGACTGTTTGATCCCAATTATTGTCACATTAACCAATTATGTCTGTATGGGTCGCCCGCACAATTTTGTCAATTTAATGGAATTATATACAACTGTCATATAAGTGGGATGTTAAGCTAGGTAAAAAAAACTAGGTTTTACCGTTTTCTAGGAAAATGCCTGAACCAAGTCAGGTATATGCCAGTAGTTTTTCAGTCTTTCCGTTGGTTGATATAGTCAACCGTTTTAACTTGCCATGTTTTATGAAATCCAATTTTTTCAATTAACCTTGGAGTTCAGTATTTCTGTTAATACATTTTTTTTGCAAATCCAAATTCAGCTTTGAAAGAGAGGCGAGAGAAAAGATTTATGAGACAGCAATTCAATTGTTTTTAGATATCTAAGGATCCAAATAATTATGATCTTCAATTAGGGATAAGTGCCTTTACAAGTATGTTAAACTCAAAATAGCTGATATTTTAATTTTGATAAAATATTCATAATTTCAACATACTGTTGTTGATTTTGAAGACACTTATCGTTTAAATATACAACTGTTGTTTCGCTATGCTTTTAACTTTGATGACTAAGCGAGTGAATACATATCTGAATGTTAATCAGATTGTAATCATAGTATTGTGACTTTTTGAAAATGACTAGGGTTAAAGATTCTGCATATTTAAACATCATTAAGTTGCTGTTTATTTCAATTAAAAAGTAAATGTTGGCCAAATACAGTGTTGTTTTTTTTTTTATTTTGAATTATGTTATCATAAACCGGATGTGTCCCCGTCGTGGATCCAATATTGGTAATATTCATATACGTATGTATTTTATTATCCGATGTCTTATGGATAATATTTCCTTGTTTTGTTTTGTCTGTAAGAAAAAGCTCAAAATTACAATAAACGAAAATAACACTTTTTAAATTTTGTGCGTCCAAAGCGCTTTTCTACTCTCACCTTAATCAGGAACATTCAAACCTAAAACTTAAAATACAGGGATTTATAAAAACTTTAAAACGTTAGGAGCTATTTGATCAAAAAGGACCTTGATAAGTACTTCAGTTTTTTTGGTACTGGATGATGTCGTACTTTCTAGTGGAATTTTTTTAAAAGACAAAGAATAAAATTATTCCGTGTCACAGTGATAATTTCTTCTAAGAATTTAACATGATTTCCCATCTAAATCTATTTAGCAATGGTAAACATGGAGAAAGGAGATTTATTTTATCCGTCTCGGATACCTCTACAAAAACATATGAAATGGAAGGTCTTCAAAATGCCCTTAGAATAGAACATGGGACCCATAAAACAGTAAACAATCCCAACTGAGCAAAATGAGTTATGTACTACCACAGCTATTGAGCGTTGTTCTACCTTGTTCAAGAAAAATATGTTGCAAAAGAGTAAATCAGCAATAAAACAGTCACAAATTGAACATGATCAGTGAGAAAATAAATTATTTATTAAATTATAACAGTTGCATCAGTGGTCAAAAGTGTAAAAACTTACTATAAAAAGATTATTAACTCCATTGTTGACAACTACACTGTATACTTGTGATTTACTTTTTGTTCCGTCCTTTTGTCCAAATACACGCAAATGATTGGAATATCAATCTCTGTAATCAAAAACAGATATGATGTTATCAGCTAAAAGTTATCAATTTATATTTCCAACATGACCTATATAATAATCAGTTTTTCAAATGTTTGAACATACATAACATGTAAAAGGTAGATATGCGACTCGCTGACAATGATTGGAATGTTTATATCTTTTTGTTTATCAATTAGAAATTTATATACACATAGATTGGATATTGAAATCGCCTCTTTCGTCAGATTAATATCAAGACCCTCCCTGCCTCATGTCGTCAATTTGCCTTTAATTCAAACAAAAGGAGATATGTTGGAATGCCAATGAGGCAACTATCAACCAGAGTTCAGATGACGAAGATAAAAGCTTTTACATGTCATTGTAGGGCCTTCAACAATGAGAAACCCTTATCGTATGGCCAGCTACAAAAGGCCCCGGCATCAAAAATGTGAAACAACTCAATCGAGAAAATTTACGGCCTGATTTATAACAAAACAGTTTACGAAAAACAAATACGACAGACATGAAACAACGACAACCATTGAACTACATGCTCCTGACTTGGGACAAGCACATAATGAATGTGGCGGGGTTAGACATGTTTGTGAGCGCTCAAGGTGATTTGGATTTAACATTTATCATACTAGTAAAAACATATGGAGATGTGGTATGATGCAAATGAGACAACTATTCATCAAAGTTCAAATAAAGTGGATATACAAGACACGGACATGAAAAATATGAAGCAGTTCAATTGAGAAAACAGCCTAATTAATACACTACAATTAAAGTAAAATATATATGACTGGTATGAATTACAGGCTCCTGACTTACGACAGGCACATAAAGAACGTGGTTATGATTAAACATTTTTGTTTCTTCAGGTTGCCAATTATTCAGATAAAGAACATTCAAGTGTGTTCAATACAGTATGTTTTTTTTTTTGCAATTAATCAATTCCTAAACATGAGTTTCACCCGCAGTGAGTACTTTGTTGGTTATAATTGTTATATTATCCAGTTACATCATCCGAAATATACATTGAACTAATGGATATTTTTTTGTTTTCTTGTCGGGAATACAAGCCTACAACTTCATTTTCTGGGATTATTATTACATGAAATCACCCGTAATTTATTATACAATTAAAAAAACAGGAGAAGTTTCTTTTTTTAATTATACGGCAGTTAGTTAACGTCAGTATAGAACATGCATTCTCCTTCAACATGAGACTGTGGAACGTAAAAATGGTTAAGATATGAACCCAATTACCATTTTTCTAAAAATGACCTCACCATCGTTATCAACTTTCTAAAAAAGGTCCAAAATATCGTCCTCCAACGAATTAATGATAGAGAGTGTCGTCATTTCATTAAAGATGCTCTTTTGTCCATGTAAAAACGAATGTAACTTCTTGAGAAATTGGACAAAAAAAACAGTCCCTTGAGTCCTTCTTGCATTAATGTCTGGATATTGTAAGTATTTGCATATTAAATTCCGAAAATGATTTAAAAATTAATAAAAGAATAAGTCACACGCCCATTTCTAGAATAAAAATAATAACTTCAAGTACTCGTAAAACGTTTTATGTTCGTACCGGCCGAAAATTTGGTAGTGATATGAAACAAATATTACATAGAAATTCTTCAGGAGGAAATTATAAATAATCATGTTTATCGCCTACTTTCCTTACTAAATGTTTTTGGATGTATTAAATAATTCAAATTTGAAAACTAACTGTCTAATTCATAACAAACCAGTTTACGAAAAACAAATGTGACAGACATGAACCAATGACAACCACTTAAAAATAAGCTACTGGCTTAGGACAGGCACATACGTTCCGGCAATTATATTTATTGACAGGTGGTAGGCATATTTCCATTGTAATGAAATACAGTTTATGGCCAAACTCAGATAAGAGTTGTTTGAATTCCATTTAATTGATAAATTTAGTAACCGTTACGGTGAATATAGTTTCCTATTCCCGAGTCTTTAGTGATGTTTTAGATTTCAATTATCGTTATCTATAAAATGCTGGTAAGTTATTAAGTCAGGAATTTCGATACCACAAATTAATTGAAACGTTTACTCTAATTTTTCATGATAAAGAGATTTGGTTTTGAGAAATTTGGCTGTACCTGTAAAATTCCTATTAAAATGGGATATCACATCCTAATTTTTACGGTAATATTGCTTATAACGCCCACTCATTAAGATTAGATCATTATACACTCATTTGTCCTTTGAATAAACTGATCTTTTAAGGATATTAATTTAACACAAGAGAAAATCTTGAATATTGTTTGAGAGTAACTGTCTGCTATTCGTATAAAATAAACTTAACAATAGGAGAAATCAAGTAAACTAAACAAAAAAGATCAAATCGAAAGGCATTTGTTATCGTTAAAAATGCGATTAATATAATCGTTTATAATTTTGACTCTCTTTACGGAACTTCATTTATACGAGATCATTAAGAAAATAAACGATCAAAACCTGCAATTGATGAAGATTAGATTTTCAAATGTTCAAACGTTCAAATGTTAAGAAATATTTAAAAGAGAAACAATGCATTCGAAAAAAATGACCTTTAAAATCTTTTGTAACAGATTTTTTTTTACGGATCGCAGAATAAATTATTCTGTTTAACATGTTAAAGTAGCAAACAGCAAAACACTTACGTGACCTCTTTATTACTTATTTATTAGATAACAGCTCACTTATGATAATTTTTTTCAAACTTCTTCCATTTGGGTTTTCTTTGTTGTATGCAAGAACAGAAAATACTTCAAAAGATTGAGTTTACGTTTGCATTTAATTCCCACAGACCTACTACAGCTCTTTATTTCTAATGTGTCGTCCAATTTGCGTTGATATTGCTCCTAGCTGACTGACAAAAGGATTGGATCGTTCGATTACATATCAATGAATTTTTTTTATAAAACAAAATATTTCTTAAAATATTATGGACGCTTTAAACTCGTCCAAATCGGTTATGCAAGAGGAAAAAACCACTACTGATCTCTATCGTTTCATTGACAGATACAACCTATGTATTTTTGGAATTTTCAAAAATTTAGCATGATGATAAAAGACGATACTTTTTTAACTTAATTGTGTGCAAATGCAGTTTCTTAGGAACAGATTTCAATTTAGGGAAAAGAAAAAAAAAACGACCTTTATTTGTTCATTGAATAATTGTCTTTTTAAATCTGTTACAGTTACACACAGTGTTTGCTGTCAATTCTCCTGTTGATCAATTATAATGGTCAAGAATCAACATATGTCTCTCAAAAACTCCAGATAAAAAAAAATAAGATGCAAAAAAATAATATGGAACGTTATACATAACTGCTACTAAATCTTTTAATAATTTCTGTCGTTTGGTTGGATTTATAAGTGTCAATTTCATCAGTGAAGGTTGTCATTTGAAAACGTATGATATTCAAATTAAAATCTATTTACGTCAAATAAGTAATCAAATCACGTTGTCTGTACAGTGTTTAGGGGTCAGTGGGATTATCTGAAAGATTAACCGATTTCTTTTTTTTTCAAAAATTGTTTTGAAATCCCACGAAACCGTTTGAATTCTTCCATTGTTGTGATATTTTATCTAGCTTCCTGCTTTACATCATATTATTATAGTCTTTGTTGGTCTTTGTTGTTAGACGTAGCATTGCGTTTTTACACACATTGAATACATTTTGTGTAATCTTACCGCTTTCAACTGTACATCTCCTGTTCACGTACGTGTATCACATATTCTAGCATTATCATTGAACAAACTCATCAGTATTTAAATATTGTTTCGGCAGTCAATGTATCACAGCATGTCGTTCCATGACTAACATATTTTTGGAGAATATGTGATAATATTAAATAATCCAAAAATGACAGCTCTATATTATTATTAATAAGGTTGGATTTCAACAGGGGCAATAAGAAGGTTAAGACTACGACAACAATGTTGAAATCTTAAGTCTCAAACTATCGATTTAGTTTTACTTTTTTTTTTTTGCCTTAGTATTTATTCTAAGTAAGGGTAGCAGCATCGTTTATTGAAAATTCTTAACATTGTACTGAAAGGCTTCAAAAAGTGCCATTAAAAGTTTGACCGTAAATGCAAATAAGCACTTGCTGTCACGGAATAGATGTTCCTTCATAATATAAGTTCCAAGTGGAAGAAATATTCTGTAATATTGTTTTCATTGGAACAAATATTACAGTATGTGTTCCTTACGGAATATAGGGTATAGAATATTTGTTCCAACAGGAACAGATATTATGACAATGTTTATAACAAAGTTTCCAGGGGAACTTCTGTTAGGCGGAACAAATATACGTTGACAGTGCGACGCACAAAATTTTATACAGTGTCGTTTTCATTCACTTTGTTTTTCTCTTCATTTTTTTTTAACTTAATATAGAGGTCATACTTGATGAAAGCTGGGTCTTGACCACACGTTTATAGGTGATCACATCTGAATTCTTTCCTTATAATTGATTCATATAAGGATTGTTGACAAATACATGTCATGGATCATCTATTTGCAATAACATTTTCTTTTGATTTTATCACCCGATGACTCCAGAAATATTTCCTCTTTTGTCCGTTTTTGTCGGTAATGTAAACCTACAACTTAAGTTTTATACCTTCATATGGATACTTGTAAAGGTTAACTATAAAAGAATGAGTAAGTAATGTTAGTATGGAAGATATATTTTATCAGGGGGTTAAGTATTTGACTGACACAGCAATTTACAGATAATTTAGTTGAAAACTCATCATTATTCTTTTATGTTTTATGCTTCTGACACACAAATTGCCCGGTTATGAGGGAGAACATCTGAAATCAGCACAACAATAGTTCTACCGAGAGTTCTATGGTTATTCTATGTGTGTTGTATTGTCGTTAGTTTTTTTGTTGCACTTCAGTGTGACTGTTGTTTCGTTGTTTTCCTCTTTTAGTTGATGTGTTTCTCTCGGTTTGTAACCCGGATATGTTTTCTCTCAATCGATTTATGACTTTCAAACAGCGGGATACTACTGTTGCCTTTATTTATGCTTTCTTATGTTTTATAACCAGTGGTATACAGTACATCTATTTTCAAAATCGAATCCAGTGAACAAAATTTAATAAATATTCTGAATAAGAACAACAACCATGATATGGGGGCTTCATAGAATATATAATTACGCAAACATGACTATTATTTCTGATGCTCATCATCCAGGCGAAAAATATCTCACCCATTGTATTTTTGAGGACATCAATAGCATACCAAGTTTTTCATGCAAATAAAAGACGCTATGCTGATGGGGAGTTGGTTAGGCTGTGCATGATGTATAGGTTCATAATCGTGCTTAATGTGCAGTAGCAAATATATATACAACAAATGTGTTCAGCAAAAACGACCGAGAGGAAGGGCAACTGACATCGAAAATTATTGATTGGTAGGTTGAAAATCAGTGCATTCATATCAAGACGAGAGAAATGTGAAGTGAAATGAATATGAACCCTATAATCCCGACATGATGAGCCAGATTTTTGACGTTCTAATTCGCAAATAACAGTCCTCTAGAGGACGTGTCACCCCACCTGACCACATATTCTGACTCTAAACCTATAATGATAATTATTCTTATGCAAAAGTTTCGCTTGAATGGAAAACAAACAAATACCAATCCTTATGTCTATGATGACCGAGATTTTATTTTTAACTGCGAAAAGTCACCTACAGACATGACGGAGCCGTAAAAAGTAATTGTATTGTTTTGTTACTTTTGTAGTTTTGATGTATTTGCTCACCACAAAGGAGATTAAATGAACTGTCTCCCTCTACATGGCGTTTTTTTATAAATCCAACACAGATAAAGAGACGCTCCCTCAGAATACATTTTATTGCTAGACACAAAAACTCCACTCACTACATATTTACCACTGGACTTAGATAAAAAAAATTCAAACATCCATACCATTTCCATATGTCTCGACCCTGAACCAACAATGCCGTATAGAAAAAAATCAATTTTATCATTGATTTATTTTATCTTGATATACAGTTTACATATTTTTAGAACGACATAAGACGAAGTGCTAATACACTGTATCGCGACAGATTTGTGATATGCTTGCTGATTAATTTCTGCTAGTCATTGACCCTGAATTTTTTTCATTTATTGCTTGAAAATACCTTTTTAGAAAGTGAAACAAACAGGAAACCATTTTCATGGAATTACACCACCGATAGTTGTTCAGTATACTCTTTGAATAGAAAATTAAAGAAGAACAGATGTAGATGAATTACCGAGGGAGACACAACAAACAAACAGTCAATTATAAATAAAAATAAGAGTCTTGAATAAGGTTTCGGATTTTTTTAAATATTAACTGACATTTCAAAATAAATCAACAATCGCAATTATGCCCTTAAAAATGTTTTGTTCCCAGTTTTTCTTTTTATTCAATGAATGCTTCCAATAATTAAAACCGATTGATGAATTATGAAGATGATGAATATGTATATCAAGTTTGATTTTTAATCCTTTACTATGCTCTCCTATGTAGTTGTTGAAAACGGCTTCTACATTCATCGTCTGTAATCAGCAGCGACCTCGACCTCTACCTGGGTGACCACCTCTACAGGAGGGAAAGGATTATCATGTGTTTTTCTCATATAGAAATACAGAGGAAGATCGGAAATGGACAAGAAATATAAACAGGGATTTAAAAACAGAGGCTTTAAATGCTGCACAAACTTTATTTCCTCCGGGAAAAAGAAATTATTCAAAATATTAAAAAACAGATTAAACGCGAGTAGAAAACTGCTCGTGGGTTGCTCTCATTGTTTAATGAAAAAAAAACAGTAATTGGGTATGTTATATGTTTGAGTTTCGTTCTTGCATTTACGGCATTTCGCCAATTTTTCCATTTATAACATGTATAAAGGAACATAACTCAAGAATGGTAAAAGTGACGCCATCCGAATTCGAACCGGATCTGTGTTAGTTAGGAATTAACATACTGTATAAGTTTCTTATGTTTAGTTTGGGCGAATTAAAGTTAAAGTGAACAAAAACCAATTTCAAGACGCAATAACGTACGTATGGATGGACGTACAGACGGACGAGGGTCTACCATAATGTCCCCTAAACAAAGCGGCTGGATCAGTATCATTGTGCTGAGTTTAGAGTTAGTAAAATTAGCAGTTGGGTATCAGAATTGTCAGTTCAGGACATGGATATACCTTATTATTACAACACTCAGTGGTTTTTAGGCCTGGTTTTGATATGCGTACAGCACGTAGTAAATATCGTCGACTGGTCGGTGATACATGGTGTCGGTGATACAAATGGTGTCTTTGTTAATATGGTAACAGCTCTATGTTTGCTGATATCAATTACAACGCCTGGAGTCGGTGAAATTATCCGTTAGAAATATACAAAAGAGTCCGTTAAAATATATTTCAAAGGAATCGAGCAATCCGTGCAGTATTATGCAGTTTAAGGTCGTCATTGCTCTTTGAAGTTATCATTGCAGTAAAACTATATTATCTACTGTTCTTTTCATTAATTAAGAATCAACCAAAAATGTGTGAAAAAATTTATATCCCGTTCGTTTAAATATTAAAGGCAATCCAAAGGGAACAACCCTAATTTATACTACAGTACGTGCAACGTTCAACCTTACCGGGAATTGTGCAGAGTGGATGGAGGTGTGGAGACTGAAATTGTTAAGTTTCATTTGTTTATTTCATAATATTTTGTTCAGTTCTGTTTCGTGTGTGTTTATTTAGTTACATTTGTATTTATTCATTCCATTATTTCATTTATGTTGAATTTACTTTACTTTTGTTTAGTTTATTAAATTTATATTTAATTTTATTTTGTATAACATTGACCATTTGACAATCCAAAGAAATTACTTCGTTACAATGGTGGCAGCGGTTGGATTTTTCACTGTGTCAATTGTTATATTAGGAACATAGTTAGACAGATAAGAGGGAACATTTTGTTGAACATTTTATTTGAACTTTATGATAAATTTTTTGTTATCATTTACATCTACTTTGATTTATTATTATTTGTATTGGATAGCACGACAACAAGTGGATTACCCGCTTGGGTTGCAGATTAACTAGAGAAGGTAGAGACATGTTTGGAACTGTTAAGAAACACGAAGGCTACAGAGAGGGAAGAGAGAGCGGCAGAGAGAGAGATTAGAAGGTAAATGAAAACGGAGGTACGATTAAAAGAGTTAGAGCTTTGGGAGAAAGTGCTGACACAGGGGGTAGTGCAACCCAAGGGCAAGTCAAATTTGAATTAAAAACTTCCCAAGTTTAAGGAAGGAGACAACCGGATGTTTTTTTAATGTCATTTGAAAAGTTTGTGGTTTGACATAAAACACCCAAGACAGAGAGTGCCCTTAGATTAGTCCCTTAACTTTGCGGGAAAGCGTTAGAGGCATTTTCTAGATTGTCAGAAGAGGACAGTAGAGATTAGGATAAAATTAAAACCGCTATTTAATCTAAATATGAGCCTACTGCTGAGGCATAAAGAGAAAATTTCAGAAGTGCCGGTCAATCTTCTGATGAGTCATTTAAGGAATTTGCAGTTAGACTGGTAGGTTTTCTTAGGCATTGGATAGAGCATGAAGCGATAGGCACTGATTTTGATAAATTTGTTGATTTAGTTACTAGAGAACAGGTGATAATAAGTTGTATTAGAGAGCTTAAACTTTGGATCAAAGAACAGAAACCCAAAAACGGTTGACAAATTGGTAGATAAAGCAGAGGCATTTCAACAAGCTCACAAATGTGAACCTCAATCGGCTAATACAGAGCTGTCAAAACATCAACGGTGAGAATTCCCAACAGAAAGGAAAACCAGAGGCTAGGCCTTTTTTTATTTGTGAAAACATAGGCCATATAGCAACATATTGTCCCTTAAGGACAAACCGATCTACAGGAGATAAGTTTAAGCCAGGTAAGTTTGGTTTGTGCATACAGGCTCAGCAGGACCATAAAGTGGATGATTATATTAGTGGGGTGACTGTTAAATTGCTTGGAATTTCATGCACTGGCAACAAGGTACAGGTTCATGGACTTATATAGTTGAAGGTAAAATTAACAGTGACAAAATCTCTGTTTTGAGAGATACAGGTTGTTCTACTATATTTGTTGATAGTAGGTTTACTAACCCAGATTTCTTAACATTTCAGACAAGAAATATTTGTTTAGCAGACGGTTCGGTGAAGCAGTGTCCAGAGGTTTGCATTAATGTTTCAACTCCTTTTATTTCAGGGGATATTATTGCATTGATTTTAGATACACCGTTCGCAGATCTTATAGTTGGAAACTATGTGAACACATCAGTACCACATAGTATGGATGAAGTACATTTGTACCTTGTTGATAAATATTCCGTATCAACTTCACAAATAATACACGATGGTCTTGAAGTATAGATTCTGGGTACTGACGTTGTTTGTCATCTTAATAACGTGTTATATTATTATTCCCTCATTTTTCTTAATAATATTACTTTAACTGTGTAGTCTGTTTTTTGTGGTATCTATTTGACGTGGCTCTGTTCTTATACATCCCATCATTGTGTTATTGTTCTATGATACTTTTTGTATTCTTGTCTTTCATTTTTGCCAATATGCCTTGTATATATGCCATTTTGTGTTTCTTTGTTACTTAGACGTGGCTCTGTACTTATACATCCCGTCATTGTGTTATTGTTCTATGATAATTTCTGTATTTTTGTCTTTCATTTTTGCTAATAGGCTTTGTCTATATGCCTTTTTGTGTTTCTTTCTTACATATGACGTGGCTCTGTACTTATACATCCCTCATTGTATTATTGTGCCATGGTAAATGTTTGATGATATATTTGTTTGTTTTATAGGGATTAAGATGATAACACAATGCTGACTGCTGTGCCCCTATTTTTGACATTTTTACCTATTGTGTATCTTTGTTTTGTTCACACGTCGTTGTCAATATATAATGGATTTTTATGCGGCTGTCATACAAGTGAGAGGTTTAGCTAGCTTTAAAACCAGGTTTAATCCACCATTTTCTACATAAGAAAATGCTTGTACCAAGTCAGGAATATGACATTTGTTGTCCATTCGTTTGATGTTTTTTAGCTTTTGATTTGCCATTTGATTAGGGTCTTTCTGTTTTTGATTTTCCTCGGAGTTCAGTATTTGTGTGATTTTACTTTTGATTCGAGTTGAAGATATTTTGGTTTCAGATGATGCTGTCCCATGTCATGCAGTTGAGACTAGGTCTCAAAAAGAAGAAGCAATATGTAGAAGATAGGAAGATAGATAGCATCGCAGTTAAGCGTAGTAGCGATACACCTATATCTCATTCTATAGATTTTTCAGAGATTACAAGTGAATTTAAGATTTGTGACAGGAAGCAGCTAATAGAGGTACAGAAGACAGACGAGACTTTGAATAAGGTGCGATCAAATGTAGGTGGTGATCATCAAAATCATGAATCAAATGTATGACTATTCAGATTTACTTTATAGAGTGTATAAGAAGCCAAGCGGAGAAGTTATCAATCATATTGTATTACCACGACAGCTGAGAGAGAGAGAATGCTCTTTCATTAGGACACGACATACCATTAGCAGGTCATCTTAGGAACAAGAAGACAAGAGACAGAATCATGCAACACTTTTTCTGGCCAGGTATTTTTAATCATTTTGCCGAGTACTGCAGGTCTTGTCCTGATTGTCAGATAGGTACATCGATTCCTCTGAAAGACCAGGAAGCTGGTACAGTTACAAATTCTCTTTTAAATGTTTTTTCTATGGTTGGCATACCAAAGGAGCTGTTGACAGATTAAGGCAGAAGCTTCATGTCAGAATAGATGGTTGAGGTATATATTAGACTATTACAAATAAGTAAGTTACATACTAGTCCTTATCATGCAATGTGTGATGGACCCTGTGAAAAATTCAATGGCGTGCTGAAGAAAATGCTGAAAACATATGCATGATTGAAGCCACAAACGTGGGATGAATATATGCCCTACTTATTATTGGCATACAGAGAAATGCCAAATGAGAGCACTGGTTTTTCACCATTTGAATTGTTATACGGTAGACACATTAGAGGTCCTCTTGCAGTATTTGAAGAGGAATGGGAAGAGCCAAGTACATGTCAACACTCTGTATTGAGTTATTTGTTAGTAACAAGAGAAAAGATGAGAACAATGGCTGAGTATGCCACAGAAAATGAAAACAAAGCAAAACAGGGACAAAAATTGTACTTTGACCGAAAAGCTAGAGACAGAAAGTTAGAAGTTGGTCAGAAGGTGCTTATATTACGTATGAAGGACAAAGTCCTCGCAGGATACAAGGATTTCGCTGATTCGTTCATTGACAATATTGGTATATTTAGCGGTACTTGGAAGTACCATATCGAGCATTTAAGAGCAGTATTTGATTCGTTGAGACAGGTAAGGTTCGTTGCTAAACCGAGTAAGTGTTCATTCGGCCACTTGACAATCCAAAGAAATTACTTCGTTACAGTCTGAATGGATCAAAGCTATTTGATCATGCATTCAGAATCGCATTCAGAAACTACGATGTACTAGGAGCACAAGGATTTCTAACCCATTCAAGAACCCGGAGGTTGTGGCTGCTTTATCCTCTTTGCATGACAGATATGTCGTTGTTCCAGCAAAAAAAGCCTCCAATAATATTGTCTTTGTATGTATAAACCATTATTTGCAATGTCTCACTAAAGAGCTTGGAATAAACAGCACAACTGGTAATCCTACATATTCTTTAACATCATTTACAAAGGATGAACTTTTACAAAATCACAAATTTGTCCTTCTTTCGTTTAATATTAAAATCAAAGAAAACGAAAAAAATCTACCGTCATTATACTGGATACCAAAACTTCACAAAACTGTGTATAAAGAACGATACAGAGCTGGATTATCACGATGTTCGACTAAACATCTTTCTAAAGTGTTGACTACTATTCGTTCTACAGTAAAAGATGGCCTTCAAATACATTGTGATGAGATATTTTCAACCAGTTGTGTCAATCAGATGTTGATTCTAAAAAATAAAATTCTAAAGACTTACTGGAAAATCTTAGATCACAATGATTTCAACTTCCCAATTATTAATTTCCCATTTCTCAGCAGTAACATAGTAATTACCTTCTGCTCCGTCATATGGTGTTTACATATCTGAATCGATACGTTATGCTTCTGCATTTTCACACTATACTGACCTCATATTCAGGTATGATCCTTACGCAGAAACTGCTCCAACAGAGTTATGAGGAGGCAAGATTAAAAAAGACAATACGTAAATTGCATGGACACCATCACAAATTGATTGATCTATACGATGTGTCTGTGTCTAAATAAACTTACGACATTTTCACCACGTCCTAGATTGTGGTTTAACATCTATGTCGTCTGTTTTCTAAGTACCGAACGTTACCCAGGGCCGTAAATTATGTGGATGCATGTAGGCAGTTGCCTCCTATTGCCGGCCCACCAAAAAATAATACAAGAGAGAAATAGAAACAAACAAAAAATAATTTTTCGTCTTGATACTTTCAAGTATAGAATCAGTCAATACTTTCAAAATGCGAAGAATATTTTTGTGAACTGTCGGGCAAACTACCTTAATTTAGTCATTGTTAGCAGTTGTCAGAATTTGTATGGCAATTCTAAGTTAAATCACCATGCTATGAAAGATGAATGCCAAGTCGCCGTTTAATTTATTTGATGTATGATCAAGAGAAATGCCTACTCTAACGGGGAAAACGATTCCTGCAAATTAGAAGATACTTGATGAAAATCACAAACCAATAGTTAAGCTTGGTTGTTGAAACACTATGAAATGTTCTTGATGTGCTTGATGAAATTACAAACTAAACTACTGTAATGGCAAATATTATGCATCATCTTACTAACTGACTTTAACTAAGACAGTGTAAACATAATATTTCGGATTTTCATAACTCATTGATCAGAACTACAAATGCATATGGAAAAGGTATATGCAGCACTAATATGTAGTTCTAGACATGCAATTGATTAAAATAATTACCAAAAAAATAGATATTCAAAAATGTATAGAATGTTGATGTAGATAAAAAAAAAAAAAAGCGAAGAAAACTGCAGTTTAATTGCTTAACATCGTGGCAGAATTTTATTTTAAATTGATGTTATCGCAGTGCTCATTTTCGCTTAAATGGTGTGAAAAAATAAGGGGATCCCCAGATACTTTTTCCCCGTCTTAATCATTAAGTATAAAGGTTGGGTGATGCAGGCAAAAACATGAACACCAATATTGCAGTGAATAAAGCGTATCCGTCGTAAATCTGCGGACGCAATTTCGAGAAATTTAAATTGAAAATGGAATCGAATTTATTTGTATCGATATTTTTTTACGTACATTCTATACACTAAGTCTTATATATCCTTTTCAAAACTTTTTGATCTGAATTATAAATATTTCACCTTTTAGATATATTAAAATGTAGTTCAACGTACTCCAAAATGCCCAAATACATAACTACGCCTTAATTTTAAAACAATAGCAGTTGTAGTTGTAACCCATTCCTATTTTGATAAGACCTTTGTCTATAGAACTTCAAAATCTGCAAAAAATGATCTTCTGAAAGCTCATGTCCAAGCAAGCTGGAACACTTGCTATATCTTTTCTCGAGATATGAGAAAATTCAATAGAACAAGTACACTGTTCTATCGCAAATAAGAAAAAATAAATACTCTGACAAATCATTTTGATAAATATTAACAATGTTCATTAATATCTTCCCCAAACTAAAAAGACGAATAATAAAAAGAGAATTTGATACTAATAATCAAAATGATCAGTTATGTAAGAATGCCCTTTTAGTTTTGAGGTTTGATAAAGTTTCTCTAAAACAAAATAAAAATATCATGGGAAAAGGTAAGCAAGCAGGCTAATGCACGAATAACTGCCCGATTTCGGGCGGTTAAGGATACAACAAGATCCCCGCCTATTCTGATGCCTCCTATTAAACAAGTTCTAATTTACGGCGCTGTTACCTATTCCCGTATGACTGTTACACCGAGTGTGGATTTGTATTGCTATACGACGTGTCTCGGTATTTTGTACATCCAACATTCGGGTATTTATTTTTGAAGTTTCTGTTATGGTTTTGGTTTTATAATCTGTTATGTCTTATTGTTTGTAGTCCAAATTATTATAAAATTGCCTTCAATACCATCATTGTAATGAACATTGTTTGAACTGGAATTTTGAAAATAATTGTATCAAGTTCGAGATTGCATGTTCATTACGTAAGTGCGTCACTGTTTGTGATGTCCTGTGGTGTCTGTCGTTGATGGTAGATGTTCGTTGTTTTTCTGCGGTTTGCATGTTGTGACGTCTATTATATTATGTATTTGTGCGTTTCTCTTTAATGAGTGTTCATGCGTGTGTTTGTGCTGTATTTCTGTCACGTAGTGTTATCATTTTAGTGATATTTTTTTAACATTATCATATAAGCGGGAGGTTTGGCTAGCCATAAAACCAGGTTCAACCCACCATTTTTTCTTAAATGTCCTGTACCAAGTCATGAATATGGCAGTTGTGATCAAATAGTTCGTTTATATGTATGCTGGCGTTTGTTTTTGTTTCCCTTCAGTGTGCCTATTGTTCCTTTGTTTTCCTCTTAAAGTTGATGTGTTTCCTTCGGTTTTAGTTTGTAACCCGGATTTGCTTTCTCTTAATTGATTTATGACTTTTGAACACCGGTATACTACTGTTGCCTTTATTGTATATTTCGAAGAACAAAGAATAGAGGAAAAGAAGAACAATGTTCTTTTGGTGCTTGATTAAAGTGCCCCGAAGAACTGTTTTGTTGTCGTTGTTTGGTTCTGTTCTTTAAACGAAGTCTTTTGGGACGTTCATTTTCAAGATCCAGTTTCTTCTTTTCTTTAACTAGTTTTTTTTCAGTTTACATCTCCAATACCTAACATATAGGATAAAAAGATAGATAATGAGAATATGAAAGAACTTAAAAATTCCTCTCACTAATTTTTAAATATTTTGAAAATTAAACATCTAATTAAGATGATAAACAAACATCAGAACCTAGAATCTATACTTCAAGACCATCATATATTAATTGTGAAGTTGATACAGAATATTTTTCAACAAGGTCTTGTTATCTTCCAATAAGTTTTTGTAGAAAAATGACGTGATGTTCTTTGACATAACCTCGGCATATCAACATTCTGCTCAGATATTGGTGACGTTTTGTAAATTCTCAGGAGATACCGAGAGCTCTTGAATACAAAATTAGTTATGCTAAGGTATAGAAAATTTATAATTTCAAAATTAAAATCGTCTCGTTTGTCACATATTCTGGAATTGAGATCACTGCTTATGTCAAATTCGAGGTTTAAGTCTGTAAATGAGGCAGACGAAGCCTTGTCTATTGTGTCTTTAATTTCTAGATCTCGAGGATACATTAATTGAACCCAATCAGAAACGTTCGGATTGTTAATGAAAAGAACATTATTGATATATCTAAATGTGATTTAAATGATCGGGCTTCCTTGATTTTCTTGTTTTTGACTATAAGACTATATACACAATTTAAATTCTCGTATAAATCTTATCAATAATACCACAATTGATAAAAGTTTAGTTCGCGATGGTATCTTCTGTGGACAGCTCATTATTTGTTGGGTTCTTTTTGATTTATATCTATGATTGATTGTGTAGCATAAATTAAATGTTTTGACCGTTACAGTAATGAGAATGAATCAGGTGCTAAAAGGGCTAACAAAGTAAATTAGATTTCTATATGTGCTATTCATTGAGTTTAAGGTTGTGGGTTGCAAATATGGGAAAGATAAAACGAACCTCTCGGGGGATTGGTAATGGTTTTTTTTTTTTTTTTTTTTTTTTTAATGTTATCATATTTTTTTGAAATCTGTAATTGTATCTTAATAAAGTGTAGTATATAAGTTATATTACAATATTTGATGGCTATTTGGATACATCTTAGTGTGACCCCATCAACAAAATAAAAATAAATTTAATCTGATTTTTCTGATACAAGTTCAATACAAAAATGTTGGTATTCAAATTGATCTATGTTAAATTGTTCGTGCATTGACTATATATTTTACAACCGTGGCAAGAACTTATATTTTAGCTATTTAACTGTATATTCAAGGTACAGAAGGTGATGCTTCCTTTCTTCCCATCATGACAATACCATAAAATGTAAACTTAAATTTACATACCTTACTACCTGCTTGAAGAAACAAGTGTAAACTTGCAGACCATACAATTTTGGTAAATGTGGTATAGGCGACAATTTACCTGTTCTTGCAACACAGATGTTGTTTCAGTTTGAAGAAAAAAACTCTTCAGAATCTGTTTGTCTTTCCAGAGGGGTAACATTTGCAATTTTTCGACTGCTTGTCGTTTTTGGTTGAGGCAATGTCACTTGTCTTATTACAGCTGTTTTGTCAACTAAAAGATTGAAAATGTAGCAAATTAATTTATGTTCTGTAATTATCAAAAATTACATTGACCACATTAATGCAAAAGAAATTAAAAGAAAATGAATGAACCGATGCATGCTTGAATTAATTGCTACATGTATCTTACCAAATTAATCCTTGTGAAATTATGTTTTCTGTAGATTCCTTTTCAAATTTTCTAAATGCTTTACTGAACGAATTACGAGACAGGAAAAAGTTTTCTGTCCTCAGGACACATTTATCTCGTAAATGTGTATGAAAGCTTCACTTGTTGACGGGAAGCTGTGTTGTTATACAAAATTTAGAGGAATTGATTAGTTGTGATCATTTTTGGCAGTAAATATTTATAAGAGAAAACATATCCTCTCCTCGATTGTTATTCTTTTTCTATTCTAAATCATGAAAAAAAAGAATAAAAGTAATTTTTGGATTTTAATTTTTTTTTTTTTCATGTAATTTGTAATGAGTATTTCCTATTACGGAATTCACCCTTTTTTCTGTTTTTTATATGAATTGGGTAGAAGGTTAAACAAGTGTAAGCTAAATGAACATTTTTATGTTATATTGATTATTATTTATGTAACGTCATAGCACATTTTTTGGTAAAACTGTATACAGAATGACAAATATCTTAGTGTTAAAATTTTCAAGAAGCTACTTATTTAAATTTCTAACGGGGGGACTGACGAGAGCCTCAAAATTTGGATATTTTGACTCCTGACGAAAGAATAACATGTATGTATTTATCAAGTGATTTTCCAGATTGCTGCCTTATTTTTCGTTGTCATTAGATCACGCACGTATCCCTTACCTGTCAAGTGAAGTGCCTCAAAGAACTGTTCAAATGTCATCAAATTGTTCTGATTTTGAGACTCCCGTCTTTCGAGAAATCCAATTTCAAGGTCTAATTTCTTCTTTTTTTTCTCCAGTTTTTCCAGTTTACTTGTTAATACTTTAACCTATAGAATAAAATTGAAAAAAATGAACGTTAAGTCTGTAATGGTATCTTCCGATAGTCTATAATTTGGATAGAGTTTATTGATTATTTAAGCTCCACCATCCGAACATTAAGGGAAAATATCTCTTTAAAACACCCAGACTGATTTTGATTAAGATTAAAAAAAAAGAATGGAAAAATAGATTCGATTAGTGCACCAAGATATTGGAACTGCTGAATAAATTTACGTAAAAGTAAGCTACCTTATTGTATGCTTGACAACAATATCAATCAGTTACTTTTAGCTATGTGTCAGTATACACATTCATGGTACATAATATCATATACCCTTTCTCCCAAATGTGATTTAAGAATTATTAATAATTTCAAATTTGCATTATTTTAAAAAAGCTCTCAGAAGAAAAAAATGCCTGTATTCCAATTTGCTTCTAAATTAATGAAAAAAAAAATATTTATTTGCAGAAAATTTGATAAACTATGGTGAAGGCGGCATGTAAAATTGATTAGATTAATTTCTCTTTTTTGTTTTAAATACAGACGATGAAGTATTCACCTGTAACTCTTGCATGACATCTGCTGTTGATTTTGCTTCCTTTATTGGTTCATGTTGAAGACAAGTGTTTTCAGGATCTGTTGGTCTAGCAAGAGGAGGAACAAGGATTTTCGGTTTGTTGCTGGTAGTTTCTATTTCAGGCAATAATACTTGTCTTTTTGTAGCTGTGCAATTTAATTTTGAACCATTCAGAGATTCTTCCTGCGATGTTTCCTCAGTTTGATCAGCTACAACATTTAAAATGTAACTCGTGAATTATTTTCTGTAGGTATTTAAATGGCATGAGGACATTAACGCACAAGAAATTAAAAGAACATGAATACAACCAAGTCTTTCTTATTTTCAATAAAGCCAACTAATATTTTTTTATATTTACGAGCCTCTGTCTTCTTTATAAACATACTTGTATGAAACAAAAATTTTGATGAATTCAATACTTATTTTTAAAATGACATGACGGCAACTGCTTGTTCATGAAGAGGTTTGTTGTTGACAGTATATACAAACAATAGACTAAATCATTGAAAAGCATAACGGGACCAAAATAATTCATGTGTAAAAGGACGTCTCCTTATCGCAGTATAACATTTCGCTTTAACTGGTTAATCAACAAAATTCAATATATAGTTAAACTTAGAGATATATGGATATGAAAGACATACGGGTCCCTATTTCAGTATGGAATTGTTTTCCTTACAATGCTGCATTATGACAAAATATAATTCCTCAATGATTTTGAATTGCTTTGGTCTTGACCATAAACACGAAACCCAACCGGGATCACAAACTTACTAACGAAATAACTCAGAAAAAAAAGTTTTGCATTCAACATGTTTGAAGACCTAGGTTACAGGGCATATTAATTAAATGTGCCTATAAAAAAAAAAGAAGATGTGGTAAAAAATGTTGGGTGAAATCTGGTTTAAAACCTAAGTTAATCTCTCCAAAATATGACAGGCGCATAACAAATCCATTATATTGACAACAATGCGTGAAACAAACAGACGTTATAGGTATAAATTTCAAAAACAGTGGTACAGCAGTCAACATTGTGTTACAATCTTAATCACTATAAAAAACAAACAAATATGCCACCAAAGAAAAACAAAACGGCAAAAAGACAAAGCACATAAGCAAAAAACCAAAGACAAAAACATGAAAATTACCATAACACAATAATACAATGACGGCATGTATAAGTACCGAGCCACATCAAAAGGATATTAGTAAAAATGAATTAAACAGTAAAAGTTATACTTTACAAAGACAAATAAAATAACAGTTTACCGCAGTTAAGATGATAAACAATGTCAGTACCTAGAATCTAAATTTCAAAAACATCGTGTATTATTTGTGATGTTCATACGGAGTATTTATAAACAAGGTCTTGGTATCTTCTGATGAACATTTTTTTTAAAAGGACAAGAAATCCAGTCATTGTGTCATTGTGCTATGGTAAATTTTTGTATTCTTGTCTTTCGTTTTTACTAATAATAATAATAATAAAATTCTTTATTTAACGAAGGTAACACATTTAACAATTACATGTTAATCTTCCATGAGGCCTTCAAAAACTATTAATACAAATAGAAAAGAAAAAAAACAAAAAAACAAAAAAACAAAATACAAACAAAATAAAATACATAATACTGTTATACATAGCAGCTTAAATATTGAATAAGTACATATGCATTCAATAGAAGAAGAAAAAATACATTAGAATCAAGCATCTTCATTCTGTACAGTTTGAAAATAGTTTGAACATTTGATCTTAAATGTATCTAAATTATTTATTTCTTTAATATTATTTGGTAAATTATTCCAAGTAATAAGACCAGAATATTTAAATGTTCTTTTTAAAAATTCAGAATTAGGTCTTGGTACATGAAGAAGTCTTGATGTTGTCGACCTGAGACAATAATTATAAAGATCAGTACAAGCAGTAAATTTAATAGATAGATAATCAGGTGCTAGACCATTCATACATTTAAACATTAACACAGCTTGAAAATATTGTATTCTTGTAAATATAGTCATCCATGCAAGCTTTTTAAACATTAATGTTGATGGAAAATCAAAAGAAACAGATAAAACTAATCTTGCAGCACGTTTTTGGAGCTTATGTATCCTCTCCAGATTACAGTTTGTGGTAAGACCCCATACTGTACAACAGTAGTCAATAATGGGTAATATATAGCTATTGTAAAAAAGAATAAAACCTTTTAACGGTAAATAACGTTTCAACCTTTTTAACAGGTATATTCTGGTTGAAATAGTTTCGCATATTTTATCAATTTGATTTGACCATGATAGATTTTTATCAATATGAATTCCAAGAAGTTTTTCAACTTCAACATTATCTAAAGTGATATTATCTTGTGATAAAACACATAAACATTCATTGCAGCTTTCCAGTTTTCTGTCTGATCCAACAAGCATACATTTTGATTTCTTGCTATTTATCATCATATCATTTTCTTTACACCATTAAATAACATTGTCTAAGTCTTTATTCAAACATATATTTAAATTTACGATAGATTTAGATGACAAATGTAAAGTTGTATCATCAGCATATAGATCAGATTCTGTATATTCTAAGGTTAATGGTAAGTCATTGATATAAATAAGGAACAATAAAGGTCCAAGTATAGTGTGCTTTGTCTATATGCCTTTCTAAATTTCTTTGTTGACATATTTATTGTTTTTATAGTGATTAGGATTATAACACATAACACAATGTTGACTGCAGTATCCCTTTTTTTGACATTTTTACCTGTTATGTCTGTTTGTTTAGTTCACACATTGTAGGCGACTGTCATGCCAGTGAGAGGCTTAGCTAGCTATAAAACCACATTTAATCCACCGAATTCTACGTAGGGAAATACATGTATCAATTCAGAAATATGACAGTTGCTATCCATTCGTGTGAGCTTTTGATTTGCCATTTTTTACACCAAATATGCTTTGAATTTACAGGTTAACATTTTCTTCATCATTGACACAACATTGATATTGAATATTGATATGGATGGTATAAAATAAAATGCAGACTGACCTTTTTCCGGGTTGAAATTTTCAAAAAAAAGAGCGAAAGATTTGATTTTATAACTGACGGTCTCAAGATGGCTTAGAAATCGGTAAAATTTGTTCTTCCATTTGAAGAATCGCATCTATGTATTTGTCATGATATTCTCCAGATTGCTGTCTTGTTTTGCATTATCATTAAATCACACATGTACTAACATCACTTACCTATCAATCCAATTGCTTCCCGGATCTGTTCAAATGGCATTGATTGGTTCTGTTCATGAGACGCCCGCTTTTCAAGACTCTCATTCTCTAGGTCTAGTTTTCTCTTTTCTTTCTCCTGTTTTTCAAGTTTACTTGTCCAATATCTGACCTTAAAGAAACAAAAATGTTGAGAATATGAATGAACTGCAAATTCGTATCACTTGTTTTGAACACATTTCAAATTTTCCTCCGATTGTTTTATCAAAACCTATTACACAAAACAAAAACATTAGGTCCTTCATGGTATCTTCTGGTAGTATTATTCAGTGAGGACAGAGGTCATTTTTAAGTAACATTTTGATTCGTATTTACAGTTAATCGTGTAGTATAAATGTATATTAGAAAACTGTAATAGTTGTGAATTTTGCAGCTGTCACTTACTCGATATTATTAGCTCTACAAATTTTCATACGATCGTTTTATCAAAACCTGCATATTCTTGACAACCGTAGCAAGCTGTTCCTCTGATATACGTTTATGTATATACAATTCATGGCACAGAAGACTTTACACATCTACCCTTTCTTCCCATTGTGATAATAGTATAAAAATTAAACTTAATTCTTTTTTCTTATTTTCAAAAAATGCACTAATGAGAAAAAAGTAAAATAAAAGAAAAACTAAACAACGAAAACTCAGAACAAAAAGTTCTATATCAAATGTATCAAAATCTCAAACAGATCAAACGAATGGAAAACAACTGTCATATTCCTGACTTGGTACAGGCATTTTCTTATGTAAAAAATTGTGGAATAAACCTGGTTTTATAGTAAGTTAAACCTTTCACTTGTATGAGAGTCGCATAAAATTCTGTTATATTGACAACAATGTGTGTACAAAACAAACAGACATTAAAGGTAAAAATGTAAAAACAATAGGATAACGGCAGTCAACATTGTGTTATAACCTTGATCACTTTATTTAACGCACAAATATGTCAACAAAGTAATACATAATGACCTATAGACAAAGCATATAAGCACATAAGCAAAAATGAAAACAAGAATGCAAAAATGACCAATAACACAATCGGGGAATGTACCGAACCACGTCAAAATGGTATTACCAAAACTAAACAGTAAAGGTTAATAATTTACCATAAAAAAAATAGACGAAGACTTCAACACTTTATTAAGAAAATAATCAACGGCAGTACCTGGAATCTTTAATTCAAGACCATTATGTAATATTTTGTGAAGTTGATAAGGAATATTTATCAACAAGGTCTAGGTATCTTCCGATGAGCTTTTTGCTCATACACTGGTGACATTTTATAAAATCTGAGAAGCCGCTGCAAGCTCATCAATATCGAATGAGTTGTGAAATGTATATCCCATATGCAGGTGAAGTTTGTATGTTGCTACTAAGGTGGGGGAAATTGATAATTTAAAAATTTAAATCTTCTCGTTTGTCATCGATTCTGGTACTAAGATGCCGATTTATGTCGAGGTATAAATCTACAAATGAGGCGGAGGAAGTCATGTATGTTGTTTTTTTTTTTATTTCGAGTTCTGGAGGATATATTAATGGAAAACAATGTGAAAAGTTTGCATTGTTAGTGGAATGAACATTAAACTTTTATCTCAATATGAAATTAAATGATATGGATTCTTTGATCTTCTTGGTTTTGGTAAGTGTCTGAAGGAACTCCGACTCATATGAAAAAAAACACAGGTCGGCAAGATAAATCGCACAGTTCGTTCCCATAAGAACGCCGACAATTTGTTGCAAAATTCTACCTCCTAATTCAAGAAATATATGTTGTTAATAAGAAATCAGTATACTGAACTCTTGTTCCTCTGTTTAGCATATTTATCTTTTTGTTTATTTAGATCAAAATATGCCGCACAGTATGCCAAAGTAAAACAAAATGAAGCGTATGGTACCATTTTATATTGAAAAACATTGTGGATTATTTCTGGTGATGGGTTGAAAAATCAAAAGTTTTGATAGAAATAATTTCAGAGAAAGTTCAAGATTTAAAATGATCAAGAAGTTCTAGGAGTTTTTGAGAATCCACATATCGTTAATAACACTAAATGAGTAAACAGATTCTCAATATTTCTGAAGACAATTTTTTTGTAAATCTAATGGCCAATTCCTTTGATAGATATACAGCTGAGCCGGCAATGTACCGTTGTTTGTATGGGATTTTCTGAAGCTTATGTATCCAATAGACGGGTTTATCTGTAATCGACCTGGAAAACATGGCATATCCATTAACCTCTCACATTATCGATGAGCCATAACAACCTTGAAATATAACGCACGTGTATCGATCAAAACATTATCGATTATCTGTTTTACTTTGTATTTCCTCCATTTTCTGATTTAGTTTACTATGGATACTGCCGAAAGCTAAAAATAAAAGGTGGAGGCATTTCTTATGCAATTAAAAGTCATATAAATAATCGAAGATGTGGAAAACATTCAATATTTGAATTACACAACGAGTTACACAATGACTGCATTTATTTGATTAAATATAACATGTAAAAGATTCATTTTATGTCTTTTGACGCGCCAACAAAACTTAAAAGGATCAAAGCTATTAAAATTTATATATACAGGTTTTTGTATGGTCCAGAAATTTTGTTCTTGAAGGTGATGCACACAATCATTTTTTTTCATTATTTGTTTTTTATATAAATTGAAAAAAAGTGAAATCACACTGGCAGACTAATGTTGACACGTTGTGAAACGACTTTAAAGAAATTTAAATAAATCTATGAAAATTAATCCGATGACTACAGTGCATCTGCCTCTGTTTCTATAGAAGATCAACAGATCAGATGCAGATCAAGAATTTGGAAAAAAGGGGAGGCCTGACACAAAATTTGTAGTGGAAGCAGTAAAAAGTCTGGATTAAAAATAAATGAAGCTCCAAAAGAGGAGCCCTGGTCAACCTCCTGAATCCGTCGCTGCACATTTCTGTAGATAATAACAATGAAACCTACCCCGGGGTACATATAGTTTATATTGTGAGCAAATCAACCAAGTATGTAGAGACGAACTTTAACTTTTTTTATTCATGACGACTATCTTTATGCTGCAAAATAGACAGACATTCCGACAACTTCAAATCAGACAAATATTTTGTTAACAAAGAAGTAAGAAGTTCAAAATATGATAAAATGGGGAAACCACGTTAGTGTATAGAACTGTTATGAATATCAGTGACGCCTTATTGTATAAATAAGTAACTAAATGATGGGACAGTCGATTTAGAGGATTGTTGACTTGCTAAAATTCCACCTGGTTTTTTAATATATCACATTCGACCAAGCAAGATTATTTATTCTTATTTATGTATGTGTTATAATACTCAATATTATGATTATAATTGATATGTAACCTAGGACTATTATTCGTATATATTATGTCCAGAGTGTTATTTATAAACTACAGTTATATTTTAAGGACACGACACCTGGCCTGCAATGCATTTATAATCTTAAAGTCAATTCGTTATTTAATTACTTTATTAGGTCTTTCCACTTTTCGGTGGAAAGACCTATTGTATTTGTTCAGATTATTATTTTTTTTTTTTCTTCTTCCGCCACTTTTATTTCTTGCGTATAGATTTTGTTTCGCAAGATGTCGCTTAGATGTTTGGTATATGATATCGAACAGTTTATGCGCCTTTGAAATTCACCCTGCGTAACCGAATACTTTTCTTTGTAGGAGTTATCTCCCCGAACACTGTTTTCCTTGTGACTGCATCTCCTCTGTAACCGTAAAAGAAAGCGACAAATTTATTTTATAAAATTGCTCGTTATATCCTTCGCAGGATTTGTCCTATTTTGACCGAAGCGATATGAACACTCCATATGAGAGTTATTTCCCCTTATGCGTTTGTTATTAGTGATATGCATTTCTATCTTGTAAACCATAAGTGATAGAGACCTAGGATCTTTTAATTTGAGGTCCTTGGTCCAAAAAAAAAGAAAATAAGGTCAAGGTCAGAGGTCAAGGTCATATTTTAAATTTTGATTTTGGCTTATTTTCACTTCTTTTCAAAAACCGTATAAGATATCGACAAGATATTTTTACTAAATTGTAAGTTGCGACATGTCGTAACACATAAATTTTGGTTGAAATGGTTCGCTAACACTAAATTGGAGTTTTCTCCCCTCTTATGTTAAAAATTAGGCATAAAGTGATATAACTCATTAACCATATATAATTAAGACCTATGGTCTTTTGATTTGAAGCCCTCGGTTTATGACCTTGAATTTGAGCTAAAGGTCATAGGTAAATTTGACGTTCTAGATTTTGACCTTTGCTTTTTCCTCGTTAGTATACGTGATAAAGCCATAGGACTTTTTGCATTTCGTTGCAAGCCACTTGACCATGGAAAAGCCAACCGGAAGTGACCTGGTGTAAACCGGAAGTAGCTATTTTTTGTACTTATTTAATGTAAAAGTATAGTAAACCATATATTTTTGGAATCAGTATCAAGTAAACTATCAGATAAAACCGGAAGTCACATCTTTCAAACCGGAAGTAACAATTTATCTCCCTTATTTTGAAAAAAATGTATAGAAACCATGTATTTTTGGAATCAGTGTACAATAAACTATCATTAGACGCTGAATATGATATTTTAAACCAAATTTTAATAGTTCTATTTCAAAATAGATCTTTATGAGTGGAAAGACCTTCAATTGTTCTCTGAACAATTGGTTTTTAATTGTTTATAGCATTTATAATTTTACCAAGGTCAAGTACGCTTTCACATTCTTGTGTTTACGTTAGTTATATGCGGTCAGGAAAGTAGATGTATATATTTTTTTGTTTATATTTTTTCACGATTGTAATGGTTTACCGCTTCTACGACAACGCCTAGGAGTCTCGTCACAAACTAAGACAGATAATCGGAAAAACCTGTCGATACAAACATCAAATATCGCAAAGCATGATTTCCTACCTGCTTCGTAATCTTCAAATATATACTTGAAGATCAACTGGTAAACTATGGTTTGGACGACATTATAAATCTATTAGATTAATTTCCCTTTTTTGAAAAACAGACGTTTAAGCATTTACCTGTAACTCTTGTAAGTCATCTACTGTTGATTTTGCTTCTTTTCTTGATTTAGTTTGAAGACAAGTGTTTTCGGGATCTGTTGGTCTAGCAATAGGAGAAACAAGGATTTTTGGTTTGCTGATAGTAGTTTCTGTTTCAGGCAAAGCCACTTGTCTTTTTTTAGCTGTGCAGTTCTGAGATTCTTCTTGTGGTGTTGTCTCAGTTTGATTAACTATAATATTAACAAGGTAACTCATGAATTTAATTTCTAAAGATATCAAAGTTATATTGACTTTATTTATGTACAAGAAATCAAAAGAACATGAATACAACAAAGTCTCATTTATTTATATCATATGCAATTTATATTATTTTCTGTACATACCACCTATGTATGTGTTTAGGTTTGAATGCATGAATTACAGGTAAACATTGATCATTTTAAACTGTTCAACTGTTTTACTGTTTATTCAAAATACACTCAGACGCAGGTTTCTTGCATAACAGGAGCGATAAATATATAATATTCATACGAAAAAAAAGAAGGAAATTCGGTAGAAAACATAATAGATAACTATATAAATAATTTTACAAACGTTATATATTTTCAAATGTATTGACCAGATAGCACTAGGTCAGTGCAACGTTTGAACAACCACGTGATCACATGGAAACGATAAAATTATAATTAATAGTGACAAAAATTGCATACATAGTACTATTTTACTAATTTGGAGAGAAAAAGAAACAGTTTCTCATTTCTCTGTGACGCGTGACAAACTCAAATTTGACGTCGACGAAACATTCGAGCAAGTCACATTTCGCCTATATAAGTAGTGACGCCAGATTTAGATTTCGATGCAATCATCGAAAATCAGTGCCATTTTTTTAAGTGCATGCACTTGTCTGCGTAATTGACGAAGTTTAAAAAGACTTAAATAAACTTACAATAACAAACGCTCACTGACATTATATCAAAAGGGAAAGTATAAATTCATAAGTTCAATCAATGCAAATTTTAGTTAAAAAGACTTCATCTCTGATAGTGTTTTACATAGAACGACATGTTGTTATTTATTTTTGTTTTTGTTTTTGTTTTTTTTTTTTTTTTTGGCAGCTGAAAATTTCAAGCAAAAGTTACAGCCTCCAAACACTTGACTGAAATGAAGTGTTTTCCGTAACATTATTTTACCATCAACATTTCTTTAGTTTCTATTTAAGTACTTTAATATTTAAGCATCTCATTCTTAATTAAGTTTTATTATATAAAATTAACCGATCAGGGTAGTTGGAATTCACATTAGATTTCTTATTTAAACACAATACAGTAAAATTCATCCATTCAATATCAAATAACACTATTGAAAAGAAATATTGAACTCTTAGGTAAATTCAAAAAGGAGTAAGTCCATAAATAAAACGTTAGACTTAATCAAACAACGAAACTATGGAAAACAACTGTCATATTCCTGGTGTAAATTATACTGATAGATATTAGCTTTATTTACTTACTTTCTGCTGTTTGAGAAGCTAAATTTCCGCTAATTACTTTGTCTTTTATAATCGATATTTCATTTGACATGTAAGCAAGGGATCTTTGAATTTCAATTCCACCTTCTTTAGTGAAAGGAGCATCTGAAATAAGTCAGATATATTAAACATTTGTTAACATGTTATCATAATATTTAATACATAAGTTTTAACTATGTTAAAGGTTAGTATTTAAATAATCAGGCTCCATATCAGATTAAGCGATAATTCATATCTCCAATCTTCAACTAAGACGGACAATGTTTCTATTACCCATAACTGAATTACAGATATTCTTCAGATGATATTTCCTTGAAATAATCAAATTTATTGTTATTTTTAAACCATCCCCACTTCGTTGTTTGTTTCATAATACACTCATCATAGATACCAGGATTGAAATTTTGTATTTTCGCCAGACGCGCGTTTCGTCTACAAAAGACTAAGTGAAGCTAGAATAAAAAAAAAATAAAAAGGCCAAATAAAGTACGAAGCATTGAGGACCAAAAATTCCATTAAGTTTTGCCAAATACAGCTAAGGTAATCTATTCCTGAGGTAACTTTTATCGGGTTTTAAATGCCTTTGTCTGTTTCCGGTTACTGTGGATTCATTTATTTTCGTGGGTATCAATTTTCGTGGATCGCTGATAACAACAAAAAAATAAATTCAGATACGTAATTCGTGGATTTCTTTTTTGGTTTAGGAGGTCACATAACCTCCTTGGTTTGATCAATAATAACACAAACAAAAAAGAAGGAATTCATTGAACAAGTTTTGAATTGTCAAAATCCTCGCTTGGTCATTTTAGGTTAAAGTGTTCATTGAAAACTTCTACTACAATAATGGACAGAGACAACTAATTATTTGTTTGTTTTACAATCTATAAATTCTTGTCGAAATTTTATAAGGCATCCAAAACTCTATGGTTGAAAGCTCATTTCCCTAATCACGATATAATAAACAGTCATATAAGTAAAAGGTGTGAAAATAAATGTTCCTGTCATAAACAATATTACCTATGGGCAATATCCCCTTACTTAATCCTATTGATTTTTAATCACCAGTAAACCAAACTATGACACGGTAATTACCAAATTTTCCATGAACAGTTTTAATCAATTTTAAAAAGTAAATTATCACTGATATTCAATATATTTATTATTGATTTAATCAAAATACTTGTATCTTCTTGCAATAAAAACACGTGTTATGTTACCATGTTTATCGCAAGTCAACATTATACTAAAACTGCATAACATTACCGGAAATAAACATTCGACTCCATACACATTTCTCGGGATTATTCTTCGTTGAATACCTAAATTGGTGGTTCGCTGTGACCCAAGAAACCCACGAAAATTGGTATACCACGAATAAAAATGAATTCACAGTAAGCATTTTAACATAACTTTCATAAAGAAATTCACACAGAATGAATGTGGTCTAAGAACTTAAAAAATTTTAATTTACCTATTCAAACCATATCATTATTATTTGCTTTTATATATAAATCAGAAATAACCAATTTAAAATGGAAACTTTTAAAGAAAAAAAAAGGAAAAAAAGGAAAAAAAAATCCCTCCCCCTAATTTTTTTGAACCCCCTTATGATTCATCACCCCCAAACTCAATCCCAGCCTTCCCTTTGTGGTATGGTACCTTGCAGTACAATTTCAGAGAGATCCATACACTTGAACACAAGTTATTGTCTGGAAACTAGAAAAATGCTTGTTTTTAGGCTCCTTTTTGGCCCCAAATTTTAAACGTTTAGGGCAGTTACCCCCAAACTCAAACCCAGATTTTCCTTTGTGATATGGAACCTTGTAGTACAATTTCATAAAGATCCATACACTTACACACAAGTTATTGTCCTGAAACTAGAAAAATGCTTGTTTTTTGGCCCTTTTTGGCCCCTAATTCCTAAAATTTTGAGGCAATTATCCCCAAAATTAATCCCAGCCTTCCCTTTGTGGTAGGGTACCTTGCAGTACAATTTCAGAGAGATCCATACACTTGAACAAAAGTTATTGTCTGGAAACTAGAAAAATGCTTATTTTTGGCCCCTTTTTGGCCCCTTATTCCTAAACGTTTTGGGCAATTACCCCCAAACTCAATTCAAGCTTTCCCTTTGTAGTATGGAACCTTGTAGTACAATTTCAGAAAGATCCATACACTTACACACAAGTTATTGTCATGAAACTAGAAAAATGCTTGTTTTTGGACCTTTTTTTGGCCCCTTATTCCTAAAATTTGGAGGCAATTACCCCCAAAATCAATTCCAGCATTCCCTTTGTGATATGGAACCTTGTGGTACAATGTCAGAGAGATCCATACACTAACACACAAGTTATGTCTGGAAGTTACAAAAATGCTTATTTTTGGCCTTTTTTGGCCCCTAATTCCTTAACTGTTGGTACCATAACCCCAAAAATTAATCCCTACCTTCCTTTTGTGGTATTGAACCTTGAGGTAAAATTTCATAGAGATCCATTAACTTAAACTAAAGTTAGAGTGCGAAAACCAATGTGTCTTCGGACGACGACGACGACGACGACGACGCCAACGTCATACCAATATACTACCACAAAATTATTTTGCGGTCGTATAAAAATGTATTCATCAAATATTTGCGCATCATTTTTGCAAGTTTATGACGGTTACATAATTTGATACAGCTATATCAAGAGTTACCTTTGTATGAAGTAAACATTCTGGTCTTCCATTCTTCAAATGTAAACTGTTGGATTGCTCCATCTTCCCTGATGTAATACGCCTTTGGTGTGTCTGTAAATACTCCTCCTGGATACCTACATACGGACACCACGATAACCTCTAAAGTTTTCCCCTATAAAACATATGAAAGGAACTTGTAAAAAAAGGTTTGGAATAGATATTAGAAACCTAATAAAAATACAGCGGTTGGTGTATAAATATGGAATGACTGTATACTGTTTTGGAGTAAAAATTACTTCGTACTCAAGTCAGACAAAACGAAAATGAAAAGAAATATTCAGCAAACCTCAAGGAGAAATAAAATAGATCTGCTTAAAAATCATCGCACGTGTATCTGTTTTATAAGCAATTTAATATTGGTCCTTATCGAAACTTCAATCCATGTATCTTAAGCTCATAATATGGTCATTATCGCATCTGAAACTACCATGCAAACATTATTGGCAGAACTCGTAGTATCTTTTTAATGGACCATTGCTTTTCAATTGTATCTTCTTTATAGAATTATGATAAGCGATAGACTACCTAACTTGAACTGGTACGAGCAGATTCAAATAACGCGGTTAAATGGTAATCCTAGATCTAATGGCGGAAGAGAATTCAATATGCAAGTTATTTACAACAAAAAGAAATCATATTGTCTAGATATATTTGCAACCACGGCAAACCTTGCGATAAACCCGTGTGAAATAATACAAAACTTTCTGTATATGCTGTATGTATACAAGAAGGCTATCAAAGAGCAATTGCCATTATCGCAGAATTTCTTTTAAAATGCCTACCTAAATGAATTCTGAAAACCGAACGTTATTTAAATTTCAACAGACTATATATGAATATATTGGCAATGCTTATTTGTAAAAATGTAGAAAAATTTTCCTTACATCTGGAATATCCTTTGTAATGTTTTGTATTGGAAGGAAGTCTATGCTCCAATGAATGCCATTCTTATAAATTCTGCAATCACAGCCCCATTTCATGGTATTGTCCATCTTATCGTGAATCAGTTTTGCTATTTAAGAAAAAAAGTAAATACAATAACGTTGATACAAATTGCAAATATGTTCCGACAAGCAAACATTATAGATAATCTAAAAACGTTTTTTTTTTTAATTACCTTTTTAAACCATGGCTAGCGATATATCTGCATTTTTTGCCAAGTCTTTTGTGTACAATCAAATTTACGGTACCAATTTTACAGAAACAGATGGCGTATTTCGACGGTTAGTGTATCTCCAGTTATCCACGAAGCCAAAGTGTCTGAAAATCCAAATATTATTCAAACGTTGAAGATGAACCAAAAAAGACCAAAAGTAATATCAATCCCGTAAAGGAATCAGAGGTATGCATGAGGGAGATACATTCCTTAATACTGTTTGACTTGAAAATTTTATAACCATTTAAAATAAACCAATATCCGTATTTTCATGCCAATACTACTTGGATAATGATACCCTTGGGGAATTACAGTTCACCAGCATAAGTATCAACCACCCTGTGATAGTAATGACATTAGCGGTGCCATTTCTTTTTCCTTCTCACTTACATGGGGTGTCATGTGTGGTGCAGGGATCTGCCTACCCTTCATGAACACTCGAAATCATCGCCCCCTGTTTTTGGTCGGGTTTGTGTTGCTCAGCTTTTAGTTTCTTATACTGTGTTTTGTATACTGTTGCTTGTCTTTTACGTCTTTTTCGTTTATCACCTTGGTGTTCATGGGGTTGTTATTCTATTTTTGACTTGTGAGTTTGAATGTTCCTTTTGGTATCTTTCGCTTCTCGTGTAAAAAGATGAAGAAACATTAAGTCGTTAAAATAGAAAATGTTGCATGAAGAGCTCATTTTCAGAAGTTGAAAAAAATCAGATAAATGATGATATTTTATACTACACTTTGCAAAGTAAAACTCCAAATTATTTTGTAAGTTTTCGTTTAAAGGAAAGTAATAGGCATTTATATAATAACCCTTTATCGTATGATTTCTGTTGATTCCAAACAGACCTATTATAGAAAGACATGCATGCTTCCTACTAATTTCAAATAATTTCTTATATTTTTATAGCATACTTATTGACTCCTTGTCTTTGTTGGTGAGTTCGACTCCAACAACTTTGAATTCCTTGTCTTCAATACCAAACAAGATTCTTCCTCCTTTGTGATTGCAAAAAGCTGATATATATTTATTAATAGTGCTGCTAAATTTGCTTGGAACATTATCACTTCTTATTTCTTTGAACTGTATTCGATCATTCTCGCTCAATTTGAACATTTTCTTTTTGTGCTCGAAATATTCTACTATTGCTGGCAATTCAGACAATGAACCGGATTTGTCTTTCGTTTTGAGGATTTCAATGGCTTGTGTGTATTTTACTTCAACGATATCTGTGTTTCGCGGGAAATAAAGATGCATATCAACAGAAAAAAGATAATGCAGCGGTGTAATCCGTAATCGTAATATTTTGTCTTGATACGTTCCTTCGAATTTAATGAATTTACTACACTCATCAAATAGGTTTTGTTCCACAATTCCGTACCAGTCATCCAAATATTTGCCAGTTGCATCTTTCCAATCATTATTTTTCAGTATAACAACTCCTCCGTCTGTGTTTAAACAGGCAGTGATGTACTTCACGACAGTTTTTATTTCTTGGTTCTTCTGCTCTTTCTTTTTCTGCATGATGTGAATATCAACTTCCTTACCAATGTTATCTATCATAGCATCAGCTAAAATGAGAAATAAATCACGTTAACGTGTATAAACAAAACATAAACATTAAGGTTGCTTCCGCAAATTTGAAGATATTACATTGTTTGATTAAATTTAAGACGTCGTATATGTAATTAGTAAGGTTATAAAAATGTAGATGTTGTATGATTGCCAATAAGACAACTATCCACATGACACCAAATGACACAGAAATTAATAGCTATAGGTCACCGTACGGCCTTCAACAATGAGCAAAGCCCATACCGCATAGTCAGCTATAAAGGCCACGAAATCACCAATGTAAAACAATTCAAACGAGAAAACTAACGGCCTAATAAATGTACAAAAAAATGAACGATAAACAAATATGTTACACAGCAACAAACGACAATCACTGATTTACAGGCTCCTGACTTGGGACAGACACATATATACAGAGTGTGGCGGGGTTAAACATGTTAGCAGGATCCCCCACCATCCCCCTAACCGGGGACAGTGGTGTAACAGTACAACATAAGAACGAACTATAGACAATTTTACAAGCTCCATCATGAATTGGTCGACAGTTATGGAGCATCTTTTTCATATATGATGATTGATTTGTTCAAATTGATGTAGCCACAATCCCGTCTCCTTTGAGACATCAATAACTTAGACTTATCACCAAATTTGTACTAACATGATAACTAAGACGGTGCCACATATATATGGAAATGGATCTGTTTATCCTTATGGAGCACATGAGACAACCCCCTGTTTTTTGTGGGGTTCCTGCTGCTTTATCTTTAGTTTTATTTTTCAATATTGTGCATTGTAGACTTTTAAAGTCTTTATTGACGTTTTACATTTTTTGTCATGGCGTTGTCTTTTTTTGTTCGACTTATACTTTCGAGTATCCTTTTGATATCTTCCGGCTATTTCTATTATAACGTCAAGCTATATGTTTGGTCACTAGGAAAGTAACATAAATAATGAAGATTAAAAGAAATATTCCTCTTGTATTGTCTGGTTAGCTTTTACAAAATTATTAATGAGTGGGTCGGACTAAAAATTAATGCAAAATATCTTGATATTTTAATTGATCAAACCACCAAATTTTGCAGAATTATAATCCAAATAAAGCGAAAATTGATTGTCCGTTTACGTTAAGCCGAAAAGATAAAAACACTATCGAAAACAAAGACGAAGGCTAGACCATAAAAAAATTTGTGACAGTAAATGACCTCAATTAATTTGTGTGCTAATATCGTGTGTCAAATGAATACATTGTATCTGAGTGACTGTCATGGTATAAGCGACAATGAGAAAGTAAATTTTGAAAACCTATCGTCTAAATATTTCCTCTTATCTGTTTCGTAATTGTAGTCTAATACATACGAGAGACATTGTGTTGTAAAATTATCAAGGCTCACATAATTTATACAAAAGGAAAATCGTTTTTTTTTTATTGCACATTGGACATACGCTTTGAGTATATTTGGGTGATTCGTTTCTTCCAAGTGCCATTTTCATGTCAATGGTGTTGCTCATGGTAAGTAAATATTTAATAATAAGTCTCATTTGGTGAAATCACAATCGAAGAAAACAGGACGGAATTGTGGCTACTACAATTGGAAAACATCCAAGTGGTTCAATGACACAGAGAGTACATAACGACTAATCAAATCATGATTGCGTTCGTAAGGATTCACCTTTACACCGTTTGGTTTAATAACGTTTTTTTTTTTAATTGCAAGTCTCTTATAGGAAGTCATGATAAGAAACGCAAGTTCTTGAAAATTGTGTCAACCTGGAGGTATATATTACCAATACAGGCGTTCAAGAAATGTTGCTACCTAGAAAATTTTGTCAACGACCTCACAGTCTTTATTCATTCAGAAAGAGTATCGTCGTCTTTTTACGTTAAGCCCATTGACTGGCATATTAATCAGCTGAATTCATTAGTATTTTAAAGTTGTATTTCCAATTAATGGACTTAAGATCACGGAATTTAGTGGACTTATATCTAAAGAAATGATTTATAATGAAGATTATTACCTGTCTATGGTTTGAATAGGCAAAGGGCATTTATGCAGACATAATGAAGAGTATGGGATGCAAAATGACGATAATGGATTACATGATTCCTTTACCACATTTACTTGGAAATTGTTTTACTCTAGAACTTCACCAAAAGCAAATGTAATGACAACACTATTTTTAGGGGACAGACACTACACATTACTGTAACCAGTATAAACAATGAATTTGAATATATGTATGGTAAATAACAACACTTAAAAAACTAAAGTAAAGAAAAGTGAACCTTTAACATATGTGTTAACACAGGAGCTTCGGACATATTATTGGACATCTTTGAAACAGGTTTTCATAACATTTAACCAGATCATAATTGCGTCCGAAAAAAATCATATAAATTGATCAGAAGGTAAAAATCAAGGTAACAAACAATAACTGATAGAGATGCAATAACTCTAAAGAGATCAATAATCTTTATCTGGACATTTACGTATTTTTATATGGTTTCATACTTCAGACAGATATTAAAAAAACATCGCAAATGTCTAGTATTTGATATTGTTTACTTCTTTATCAGTTGTCATTAAATTCATACATTTATACACCGACTTAAACATGATGCCGATGAACCTAAAAAAACAAGTTTTGTGGTTGATGTGAGAAAGTTCTTTGAAATATCACTTTTAAATGATAAATTTGTTATTGATGCGTCTGTCTATTGACCGTTTAGATGACTCTAAAAAAATAACAAATCCTTTACTTTTTAAAGTTTGTCTTAAAATCGTAAATCAGATAATACAAAAAATTCGAGAAAAACATCCATGATTGCGATTACAATGCAAATTGAAATATCAGAGTTGTATGATTTTATTCACATTTTTACTTATTGTGGGTTTTTTTTCAAACTTATGTTCATTGCATACAATTTTTTAAAGAAAACAGCCATGAAGTTGTCTTTTTGCAGATGGTAGTATTTTGGACAAGCTATTGTGATTGGCTTCCAAATAAAACAATACGAGAATAGATTGGTGGTGGTAGATACTTCCTTAGCACGGGTATATTTGGTTTGCTGTGATTAACCATGTTAACAGTTGAATCACAAACAAATATTTAACACTTCATTCATTTTCACCATTTTCATTGAAATTTCATGAAGAGGGCGCCGTGTTTTTGTAAAACTACGTCATTTTTATTTCAACGTTCGTGTAATAAGTGACAGTTTATCTCTTTTCAAACAGTTTTACTTGTTCTCGTACATTACTTTATTATTTACTTACAGAATATGCTATAATGCTGACATTTTTCTGACAAAATTTCCGACCTCGACGTTGGAATTTGATCTGACGGAGGTTGAACCTGACTAATATTTGACAAGTAGGCAAAAATGATTGTACATATGATAAACTTTTGACTGGAATTTAATTCCACCAAATATAAGGTGTGTGCATTAAAATTGAAACTTTATGGTCAATGCATTACCACTTTTTGTGGTTTTATCTGCTCATCAACGCTTCCATTATTTTGTTTTCTCGAGTATTACTGCAGAGACCATATTTGTGGAAATAGGTATCAGGTGGAACAACATTTGTACCGTTTGATTTGTTTAGCTGAGTAAAATGTAACAGGAAAACTTCTCGAGAAAAAGACGAATAAATTAGAGTCGAAAACTTAAAAGTTACTTACTAATCGGTTGGTCTTCTTCTCTATCAGCGTTAGAAGTATCCATCTGTCAATGGAAAAGTACATTTAATGCTATGTTATCAGTTGAAAGTTATCATTATGCAGTGTGAACAGGAACCCTTTATTAAGTTTTAGATATCCAAACAAATAAAATGTTGTCACAATTTCACAATGATAGGAATATTGAAATCGTACGTTTAGAAAGTAAAATCATGAAAATACTGAACTCCGAGGTAAATTCAAAAAGGAAAGTCCCTAATCAAATGTCAAAATCAAAAGCTCAAACACATCAAACGAATGGATAACAACTGTCATATTCCTGACTTGGTACAGGCATTTTCTTATGTAGAAAATGGTGGATTGAACCTGGTTTTATAGCTAGCTAAACCTCTCACTTGTATGACATTCGCATTAGATGTGAGGTGATGCTAAAACGTTCGTACTGTAGAATACAGTCATCTCTTGTGTCATGAATTTAATTAAACTTCATTAATTTTGTGCGTAAGAAGCGCTTTCTTGGATTAATCTTCAACATAAACGTTAACCCCATTTTTAAGCCAATGGTTTATAAGTACTTGAATTTGCGAGGAGCTAGATGACCATAACAGGACGCTAAAACTTTATCCAAAACAATTTTAAGTCAACATTGTCCGATGGAGTTGGGACCTTGGTTTCTTGATAATTTCTAAATTTATCGACAGCAAATTTTAGAATCCTATGTTTAAAAAAATGGCCTTACCGAAGCACTGACTGATGAGCCAATAATACCCTCTGTGAGTATCAGTCCAACATCAGAGTTATCGACTTAGTGCTAGTAAATGAATACCCTTGGGAATTTGGTGCACAAGAAGCGTATTTCTCGATGAACCTAAAAACTTCAAGGTCAAGGATGTTGAAGTACTTGAATACATCGGAGCAATATGATAATAAACTGTTATCACAGAGATATGTCTCGCCTTTTTGTAATTTTGATAATGCAAATGTTGAAATTAAAATTGCAATACTTAAACATGTAAGTAATGCAAATATTCAAAGTGGATGAACCATGACTGAAGGTACATGGCTAAACAATCTCCATGGAATGAGATGTGCCAATGCTAATACAACTGCATACCAAATACCATTGACTTATTATAAGTCGTTCCCTTTAAACAAACCTAAACACAAACATTAACTTGTAAACTATGTAAAAGTTTCAAAGTCAATGAACCATGATCGGGGGTGGGGCTATATAATCTCCATGGAAACGATACTTGCAAATGCCAATAAATTTGCATACCAAATATCAATGACTTAACATTAGCAGTTCATCTTAAACTGGTCTAATCACAAACTAATACATGTAAACTAAGCAAAAGTTTCAAAGAAAATAGACCATGACTGAGGGGGCGGGGCCAAATATTCTCCATGAAAATGAGATGTGCTAATGCTTATACAACTGAACACCTATTAACATTGGCCTACCACTAATGGTTCCCCTTGAACTGACCTAACCACAAACTAATACATGTAAAATTTTCAAAGTCTATAGACAATGACTAAGGAGGCGGAGCCAAATTATCTCCTTCGAAATGAGATATGCCCATGCTTATACAACTGCATACCAAATATCATTGACCTACCGCTAGTGGTTCCCCATAAATTGACCTTATCACAAACTAATACATGTTAACTATGAAAAGTTTCAAAGTCAATAGACCTTGACTGAGGGGGCGGGGTCAAATAATCTCCATGGTAATGAGATGTGCCAATGCTAATACAACTGCATACCAAATATCATTGACCTACCACTAGTGGTTCATCATGAACTAGACCTAATCACAAACTAATACATTGTTGACGCCACCGACGCCGGAAACAGCATACCTATGTCTCGCTTTTTGACTCCGTCAAGGGGAGACAAAAAAGGAGTGTAAAATCCATCTAACATGTCTAAGATCAACTTTGCCTGATAGACAAAAAACCTAAGATTCTTAATGGTTTCTAATCTTACCAACCGAAAATTTAAGAAGGGTAAATAATAAATCATGTCTCTAACTAAGCACTGACTCCTTAGATGACAACCTGGTAGCCCTAAAGAGGCGATATCAACCAAATGCCAGTAAATGCAATAACTCTTTATGAATTAAGTGAGTCCGAAGTGCTTTTCTAGATCTTCCATCATCAGGAACGTTCCAACTCAAAAGCATGAAAGCCAACGACGAAAACATACTTTAAAACATCAGGAGCTATATGACCAAAATTAATCAAACAAAAAAGTTAAATTTGTCTATCATTCTTAATATACTGGTTTAAACTTTTCAAACATTTATGTTCAAAATCCTGTTTGTACCGAAAAATTTACTACAGAGCTAATGATCCTCTACGAACTAGCAGTCAACCATTAGCAGTATCGACTCACTGACATTAACATTCTGTACAGTGAAAAGGACGCCTATTTTTTGGGGTAGGTTTTTCTGTTGGATTAGAAAAGGGTCGTACAATATACCACAGGTATATCCTTTGGGTTATACATGATGACTTAATTTGTGCTTAAACATAAACAACAAAAGTGCTCACACAGATTGTCATTTGAAATCAAATAATTATGAAATATTTATGATGACATGTCAGGTAACGAAATACACGTTAAGGGACCTCAAAAATTTAATACTGTGAATTTAACCTATTCTTATCTCTTTTAAATACTTCTCATTATTGAAAAAACCATAGAATGTGTCATTTATTTTCCCTACCATCACTTGTTTCTAGTAACTCAGGCTTCCGTTTTGGACTCTTACAGATTTAAGAAATTTATTCCTCCTCCAAAACATCAATATTGAAAAAAAATTACCAGCGTAATAATAATTTGTATAGTATTCAAGATTTTTATTTCAGTTTGACTACCACATGTCAAAAAAAGGAAATGAGCTGTCAAAATGACAGCAAACCGTGTTTATTTAGGCACTTTCCAGCCTGTTTGACCTACCTCGTTCTGTGTTTGTTTCAGATCTATCAAGAACCATAACCCCAAACGTTAATATCGTCAATTTGAAATTGACATCCAGTACCAACACATTGAATTATGAAAAGCATTGAATGAACGGTTATATATTATTACACGGAAACGACATAAAGTGCATTTTTTATATCTATCAATAACTATAATTCCCGAATGAAAAAAGTCCCCAGTAAAAACATCATAAAATTTGAAAAGGCATGTGTTAAACAGTTCATAAGTTTATACACGGAAACTGTCGTCAGCCGCCCGTTGACCGCTTGCCGTACTTCATCAAATTAATAACCGAATGTTTCCTTTTGGAAACCAGGATAAAAATTAGCAAGCATCTACGTATAACTTCTTATAACTCCAAATAACGGAATGGAGATGCATACAAAAATTTCTGTACAATACATTAACAATGAGTGTATTTCTTCTAAATATGTTTTACTCAAATTTAGCATGTATAGCAAAGTGAAAGTAAATCAAAGTAACAATGTTATCTGCAAAAATGCACGGCTAACTTGACTTAAGATATTCTCATTTGTGTTAAATAACAAGCTGATTTCATACTATATCTTATAAAAAAGGGAATTCATGTAAGCAAATCAACTATTCCTAAGCAAGAAAGATTATTTCCTTTAACCTACTTTATTTGAAGAAACCCGTTATGAAGTGCAAAGGAAAGACAGCAATAAGGAACAAATCTTTTTGTTTAGTCTCTGGTAAAATAATTGCTAATAAAGTCGGTCAAACTCTGTTGTTGGGTTGATGCATTAATGCAATTTCCCTCACGTCTCCTTTTCGTCAATGTTATTATGCTATCCATTTTCAAACCTCTAATCGAATAGAGAAATTTTTGGCCTTCACTTTTTATTTGTAATTTGATCCTTTAAGGGCGTCAATTTATACACAAAACGCAACTATTTAAATTGTGTTTGGTGAAATTGAATGAAGATGTTTTATTTTTACACGTTTAAGTTAGCAAAAATGAGATTATCGACAAAAAATGTAATGCAATACCGTAATTGTTAATGATAGCAGATAGACAATTACAGTAACCTTTTTTTAAATACCCAAATGTTTTAGTTGCTTTACATACTGTGTTTTGTGGTCATTATATGTTTACCAGAAAGATTAACAGAAATCGTCATTCATCAAATATCGGGGACTGCATAATGTTTCCGTATTTCTTAAATCCGACTCAAATGTTTCATTTCTTTTGTTATTCTGGAATTAGTTTTTAGCTTCCAGTTTTACAACCTATCTTGATATTAATGAATTGTATAATAAGAGTCGCAATTTGTAATCAATCAATTACATTTTCAAAGTAATCGTTATAATTTTGGTTTACATGTGATCGTAATTTAATCAATTACAACAAAAAGCTGGATAAAACTCATTGATTTCTTTCCGATTACATTTCGATAACCTAAGTAAACTAGTTTGATGGTAAGAAGACAGCTGTATGTATTTTTCAGTTTATGCTATCTACCTTTTTAAAGATAGATCTCCTGTTCAACCAGATTTCCAAAACATTTGCTGTATAATTACCAGCTAAATTAAACTCTTCTGTTGTACCTATATTTTGACTATTTTATTTATTATGTCTCTTTTGTTCACGCATCGTTGTAAATATAACGGAACTTGATGAGACTTAAAATCGTACAAGTGAGAGGTTTAGCGCTATAAAACAAGGTTCAATCCACCATTTTCTACATTTGAAAATGCCTGTTCCAAGTCAGGAATATGACAGTTGTTGTCCATTCGTTTGATATGTTTTGTCATTTGATTTTGCCATGTGATTAGGGCCTTTCCGATTGAATTTTCCTCGGAGTTCAGTTTTTTGTGATTTTACTTTTCACTGACAGGTGCCACATGTGGAGCAGGATCTGCTTACCCTTCCGGAGAACATGAGATCACCCCCAGTTTTTGGTGGGGATCGTGTTGCTTAGTCTTTTGTTTTCTATGTTGTGTTTTGTGTGCTGTTGTTTGTTTGTTTGTCTTTTTCGTTTTCAGTCATTGCGTTGTCAGTTTGTTTTCAATTTATGAGTTTGAATGTCCCTCTGGTATATTTCGCCCCTCTTTCAAGACTTCTTATCTCTTATTATTTTACGGCGTTCATAATGATAACTGATGGAAAATATTATAAGTCTCTATGAAGTGTTCCTGTGGCAAACTGCTCATAGCAGTGAGTAGTTTGGTGGTGTGTTACTTTTGGATTAGTTGTTTCGCAGGTTTAGTGGTTGATTTTGTATCTATGAGTACACAGTTTGAACACTCTTTCCTTGCCAACCTTAGACAAATTAAAGCATTAAATCATTATAGTACTATATTTTAAAAAAGGAGATTTGTTATTTATAGACGTGTTCAGCCCTTACGTCTCATTTTCACGTTTTTCCTCATCGCCCGGCATTCTTTACGACTGAATTCGTCATTATCTAAATGTTGTGACAGCAGTTTATCTATAGCGACATTTCGATTCATGGCTAACATATTTTTTGTTTAGAAAAGTTGAAAATATTATAGTAAATAGTTATAGCCATGGCTATTCAAATTTTTTCAACAGCTGCAATACAACTGAAGAACGGAAGTTCATAAAAGAGACTTAAATTCATTTAATATTTAGATAAGTAAGTAAGCTGTATCAACCTAAATACAGTCACATTGGTCATTCTCAAAAAAAAATCAGAGACAAATATATTATTTTGTACATGTGTGAGTATTGCTTTCTTTTGCAAATATAATCAAATGGAAAGTTAATATACTTTTGCTTTGGTTTACCACAGACACAAACATCTTTAGCGTGATTTTAAAAAATTGTTTCCATCTGCTAATAAAAGAAGCCAGCGTAAGCATGCAACTATTTGTCATTCTTCGATTTAGTGTACCACTTTTATGTAAAACAAAACAAGTATGCAAGACCAAACCACTACGAAATGCCTAGACAATCAACATTTTTTTTTATTGTAAACAAACTATATATGCCTTTTTATGAAAGTCAGTTTTAACATGCTATAATATACGTATTGACAGTAATACAAATAATTACCGGCATGTTGCATTATAATTTTTTAAAAGACTACGTATGCCAAAGCAATAAAAAATATGACTTGTTTATAGGGAATTCATTCATAGGGCCGTGGTCCAAAAACTGAAAACTGTAAGTTTGTGACAGCTACAAATACAAAATAAGTACACAATTTAAATGATAATTCACATAACATACAATCATATAAATTAAGTAAATAGTCGAAACCCCCTGTTCTCATTTCTGTTGACTTTTGAATGTATGTCCCAGATTTATTTACTCGTAATGGTGTGCATGTTTTTAATTTATAAAAATCAATTTTAAATCATCGGAAAAATCTTTATCAGAAATGTTTCTTATCCTTGTTTAATACACAATTTAATGATAAAAATGTTTGGATCTTTCTCATAGGTTACGGTTCAACCATAATGTCTGCTTCCGATGAGTATTAAAATGTCATCCGTCTTATTTAATCAGATTTTGGTCACAATATGCATGTAATAAGCTTCCATTCTCTAGTTATAGGATACAAGATTCATGATGATGTTTATTTTGGACTTAATCACTTAAGTTAATTGTTTTTGTCAGTTTATAAAACACATTATATATCCAATAATAAGGCAATAAAAATAGACACATTTTATTTAAAAACCAGTTGTTGGCATGACACAGGTTATGTTCTTCTCATATATGTTATGATGGTATGATACTAAACCCCTAACGGGAAGGATTGTGCCTGATATTCATATGATGAAGACATAATCTTTCAATCAGTTTAATTGAAGTCTGGAGCTGGCATGTCAGTAAACTGCTAGTAGTCTGTTGTTATTTATGTATTATTGTCATTTTGTTTATTTTCTTTGGTTACATCTTCTGACATCCTACTCGGACTTCTCTTGAACTGAATTTTAATGTGCGTATTGTTATGCGTTTACTTTTCTACATTGGCTAGAGGTATAGGGGGAGGGTTGAGATCTCATAAACATGTTTAACCCCGCCGCATCTTTGCACCTGTCCCAAGTCAGGAGCCTCTAGCCTTTGTTAGTCTTGTATTATTTTTAATTTTAGTTTCTTGTGTACAATTTGGAGTTTAGTATGGCGTTCATTATCACTGAACTAGTATATATATTTGTTTAGGGGCCAGCTGAAGGACGCCTCCGGGTGCGGGAACTTTTCGCTGCATTGAAGACCTGTTGGTGACCTTCTGCTGTTGTCTGTTCTATGGTCGGGTTGTTGTCTCCTTGACACATTCCCCATTTCCATTCTCAATCTTATATTGAAAATTTTACAAAATTGAAAAAAAAATTCAGTTGAATTATATTGTATGGCAAATATGGAAATACACCGAATGTTAACAAAGGTGTTACAGATCTTGACATAACATAAGATTAATTTTTGGAAAAATCGTTATGTTAATATTTGTGTATCTGTTGTCAATGTCAAGTTTATGAGTGTATGTATGTATGTATGTATGTATATATGTATGTATTATCTAATGTAATGTACATATATCTGTATATGTATATGTATATGTCATAATATGTGTTTATGTACAATGCATGCATGCATGTTGGTATGTATGTATGTATATAAGTGAAAAATAACATTAGTTTGGCCAAGAAAATGGGGGATAGTATAGACAATCATTTAGATAATATATTTCGATGTACATGTTTATAGATGTTAGCACATTTTTTGTACAATGTTATATTACATCTACATGTATATTGATTTGTTTTTTGTTGTGGAATTTTAGGAATATATATATGAGTATGATAATTATTGTAATTTTTACAAATATAAAGGTCACGGGTACTTAAATTTGGGTCAAATTTGTAAATAAAGTTCCACGACAAGAGGTTATAAGAACCAAACGTTATTAAATATAACTTACAATTTTCTATTAATATCCAACATTTTTTAAAAAGTTGTATTCAAATAAATACAAAGGTATAAAGTTACAAAAAGTATCTGACACAGTAAACCACGTTTTCTCTCATTAAATAGATCGTAACCGATTTAAAGAATCGATAACGGTAGAACAAACAATTATTTTCCGTAAATTAAAATTAAAAACTCCTTAATTATATATGATCTCATATGGTATCATGATTATAAAGTTATTATAGAAAAATATGAGAACTGTATTATAATGACTATGTATAAAATGAAAATACGTTTTACTGAATATTCTCTTTGGAAATTCAGTATAAATGTAACAAGGAAACTTGATGAAATGTTGTACATTAAGTAATTTGTTAAAATAGCAAGACGTGCAATAAAGAATTTATGAGTCTTAACAAAAGAATTTTCTTCTTAAACTTATTTTATATAAATTATCTATTTTTAAAGTTTTTTAAATATATTGTATTACACGTTTGTAAGATTCTTATACAAATTAAGCATACATCAATTGTTTGCATCATAATATGAATAAAATTCTCAAAGCACATGCCAGCTGAAGGACGCCTCCGGGTGCGGGAGTTTCTCGCTGCATTGAGGACCCATTGGTGGCCTTCAGCTGTTGTCTGCTCTATGGTCGGATTGTTGTCTCTTTGACACATTCCCCATTTCCAATCTCAATTCTAGTATTTCATGTTTTGACATTTTAATTGAGTTATTTATTTTTATTTCTAAATGTGTTTAACCCACCATTTTCTTCGGAAAATGCCGGTACCAAGTCAAAACAGGTGTTTTCAATTCGTTCCGCTGATTGATAATGTTTAAAGGGGCACTAGCTGTCAAATTCATGTTCACCGATTTGACTCAAATTCTCATATTTGTTATATAACAATGTAAAACATTTATCCAAATTATAAAAAATCTAAAATAAACAATTTACAGGACATAGGGTCGAAAATATGTAGCTTCGTTTTGTGTGTATTTTAGTCTAGACGCCATCTAATTAACTGTCGAGTTGACCTCCCGAAAACCACCGATGCCAATATAAGGGATATAAACATAAATAAAGATATAAATAGATAGCGCAACTCGTGCAATTGGATTCTTCTAGGTCTATTTAATTTCATTTACAGATTAAAAATATATGTTAATTATATTTTTTACCTGTATAAGAATGATTTTTTTAGGATCGAATCAGTCAATTAAATGAATTACCATTGTTTACTTTCAATGTTGACATTCTTTTCCTTTAAATAATCAAACATGCACACAATTCATGATTTATCCAACTCTATCTAAGGGGTTAAATTGAAGTTCACATGAATACGGATTCAATGAGGTCGAATTATTCACTTGCAAGTGAATAATTCATCATCAATATTTATTTGCTTATTTTGACAAAATTAGACAATACTGGCTGCTAAAAGCGAATGATTATTTCACTATTCCACTTTCATTAATGATTGAACCAAAAATATCATATTTAGTAATTTTTTATATCTCGTAGCTAGTGCCCCTTTAAGGTTTGATTATGTGGGCTGTTATGAACTTTCCACTTTTGAATTTACCTTGGAGTTCAGTATTTATTTATTTTTTTTTTACTTTTTTATTGAATGTGTTTTATACTTAAATTAAATTAACATAGAATATTTTAAATAACATGTTCTCTATCACTCCACAAAGATATAATTATATGTATTTTAATTGGAAAATAATCTGAACAGAGCTATCCATCAGAAAAAAGTATTGATTTTGTTAAATAGTATCAAATTGATCCACCATTTTCTACATAAGGAAACGACTGAACCAAGTCAGGAATATGACAGATGTTTTCCATTCGTTTGATGTGTTTGAGCTTTTGATTTTGCCAATTGTTAGGGGACTTTCCGTTTTGAATTTTCCTTGAAGTTCAGTATTTTTGTTGTTTTACATTAGAAATGAAATACTAAAATGACGTCTTATTTTTAAATTAAAGAACTGCATTTTTATCGGATTGTAAATGAAGGCAACATTAGTTCAGCGATGTTCAAATATCATAAATACATTAGGAAATAAGAACAAAAAATATTTAAAAGTAATTTTCCTGACATATAATTGTTAATTCTTAATATTAGTTATATTCATTAAAAAAAAAATAAATGAGGAATGTGTCTATTGGACACAATTGATGCCCCCGCTTGTCTATCATATAAGGTTATAAAGGGACATAACTGAAAAACGGTAATAGTGACGCTACCAAAATTTGTACTTGATCTGAGTTTTGTGGTAATAACAATTGTGTATAAGTTTCATAACATTTGGTTGAGGCAAACTTAAGTAAGAGAACGGAAACAAAAATTCAGCAATTTTCCATTTGTAAAGAGGCATAACTCTAGAACAATAAGAGTGACACCCCAAAAAAAAAAAAAACTGGATCTGTATTTTGTAGCAATAAGAATTTTGTACAAGTTTAATAACTTTTAGTTGAGGCAAACTTAAGTTAGAGAACGAAAACGAAAAATTCAGCAATTTTTCCATTTGTAAAGGGACATAACTCTAGAACAATAAAAGTGACACCACCAAAATTCGAACCTGATCTGTATTTTGTGGTAATAAGCATTATGTATAAGTTTCATAACATTTGGTTGAGGCTAACTTAAGTCAGAGAACGGAAACAAAAAATTCAGCAGTATTTCCATTTGTAAAGGCACATAACTCTAGAACGGTTAAGGTCACACCACCAAAATTCAAACTAAATCTGTATTGTGTAGTAATAAGGATTGTGTATAAATTTTATAGCATTTGGTTGAGGCGAACTTAAGTTAGAGAACGGAAACAAAAAATTCTACAATTTTGCCATTTGAAAAGGAGCATAACTCTAGAACAATAAAAGTAACACCCCCAAAAATTCAAACATGATCTGTATTTTGTGGTAATAAGCATTGTGTATAAGTTTCGTATCATTTGGTAGAGGCAAATTAAGTTATAGAACGAAAACGAAAAATTCAGCAATATTTCTATTTTTAAAGGGACATAACTCTAGAACGGTTAAGGTCACACCTCCAAAATTCAAACTTGATCTGTATTTTGTAGTAATCAGCATTGTGTATAAGTTTCATAACATTTGGTTGAGGCAATCTAAAGTTAGAGAACGGAAACCAACTTTGGGACGTACGGGCGTACGGACGTACAGACGGACAAGGGTAAAACTTAATGCCCCCTCCACTACGGCGGGGGCATAAAAAGTTTTTGGCATGTGACTTTCTGAAAATGACACAGTTCAATAAATACATGGGGGATCGACAGCGCCAGTATCCTCGCCCTAATTTTCTCTGAGCTAATACAAAATATCTTAAAGTGCCGTTTGGTCCAATTTAGAAGAACGTACATGTTTGTTAAATACAGTATGCTACTATTTGTAATTAACTTACATGTCTAATCCGAATTTTACACGCCTTGTATCCTCTGTTTGTAATCAAATTATCTGTATTTATTTCATCACTCGATGACTCAGAAATAATATTTCCGCTTTTGTTAATTGGCTTGGTCATGTAAACATACAATTTCATTTACGGAAAACCATTTCAACATATATATAAATAGCGTTAATTATTTAAGTGACACACAGTCTATTTATAGAAACGGTTGGTTTTAGAACGTAGATATTTGATAAAACATTACATGCGTTTATATTTTATGCTTTTGCTCCGGACACAAAATCTGGTCCAGCACGATTATAAGGGAGAACGGATATTGTGCATCACTTCTGACTGATTTAGTTTGTTAACATACGAAGCAGAATTCATTAAGAACTTTCTCCAAGACAAGTGAAGTTCTTTTATTTCATTTTATATATTCTGATGATGTTCTATCATGTAAGAAACCACATTTCAGTGCGTGCCTGAATGTTAAGTATCCTAGTGCACTTTTGATATTATACTACCCAATATCGTCCTTTGATCTATATTCTTACCGATTCAGTCAAATTTACGATTTGTCATTTTTATTAACTGTTATTCCTAAGAAGCAGCAGACGACATTTACCTTGTGGACGGACTACGTATCCCTCCTTTTTGAGTGCATGTGACATGTGTGATTCCCCCAGATTTTGTTTGTTACCTTGATTTGTCTCATCTTAATCCATTTACGAGATTGGAACATTGGTAAACTAGTGTCGACTTAATTTAAATCCAAACATTACTGTTTGTTTTGATTTCCAAAGTACATGTTAGTAAAATACGATGTATTTTTTATTTGAAAATTCCTAATCATAAGCCTGATATTCACCCGTCGTGGACCCTCTATTGGTAATAATCTGATCTTTATCTATTCTATCATCCGGTAATATTTCCTTATTTTGTTTTGTTTTTTTTTAAATTTTTTGTCGGTAAGATAAAGCTTCAAAAAGGTGCCATAAAAAGTGTGGCCGAAATTCGCACTTTCCATAATTGCCGAACGCAAGCACAAACTTTTATCAAGTGTCATTTTTCATTCACAACGTTTTTCCCTTCATTTTTTGTTTGTTAATATAGAGGTCTTGCTTGATGACAGTCTGGGTCTTGGCCATACATTAAAAGGGGATCACATCTGAATTCTTTCCTCATAGTTTGATGACAAACATTAATCGATTCATCTCCGGATTGTTGACAAATATTGATTTGCTTTCAAAGTCATATTAGTTCACATAGACTATTTGTAAATTATGTGTTCCCTTAAACTACAAGAGATAAATACATTGAAAATAGGCAGCACCAGTTTCCTTAGAAATACAAATGTATATTAAACATCTTAAAGTGGCCGTTTATTCCCATTAAGACTGCACATGTTTGTCAAATACAATATTTATGTTTTGTGTTTGTAATTATCAAACATGTCTGATCATCAACCTGAATTTTACACGCCGTGGATCCTCTATTGGAAATACTGTTGTCTTTATTGATTTTTTCACCCGATGACTTCAGAAATATATTTCCTGTTTTGTTCGTTTCGTCGGTATTGTAAACATACAACTTAAGTTTTGGAAATTCCTATAAGTATATTTAAATGGATATTGGTTAACTATAAAAGAATGAGGAAGTAATGTAAGTATGGAAGATATCTTTTATCAGGGGGCTTAATATTTGAGTGACACAATCAATTTTACAGGAAATTTAAAACGTCGATAGTTGAAAGCACATTATTTGTGTTTGATGTTTTATGCTTCTGACACACAAAATGCCCGGTTATGAGGGAGAACATCTGAAATCAGAACAACAAAAGTTCAACCGAAAGTTCAACGATCATTCTCACGAATTAATTGATTGGTCGTTGTGGCTGTATTGCTGATCACAAAAGCATGTTGTTGCATTTTTAGATCTTACGAAATCATAAAAGTGTATGAACATAACGAGACACTTAGCTTTTCGACGCCACAGGTCTTGCTTCGTTTTGAGTTCATCCGATTACCATTTTTTTGTTGTGTTCATCTAGTTGTGAATGTTCAAAAGGTATTTACGGGTTTGAACATCGAACATCCATCTCTAATTAAGGTAGTCGTCATAATCCCAAGTTTTATTATTAGCTGTCTTACAGAATATGTCAGCTTTTTCTATTTCATTTGATATTTTCTTACTCATACCAACCCAATATTTCAATATAACCATTATCGTGTATAACACCGTAAGATGAGGGATATATAGGAAAAGAGTTTGATTTTTGAAAAAGATAGCGTAAAATTGAGAAGTAGAATAAAAATACAAAAACAAAAAAAGTGATACTTTGGTAATAAGAACCCTCGTTTCTTGTTATCATGTCATCAAATCAACAACAAAAAAGTGTAATAATAACCCAAAGTTATGATAGTTGGGACATGATAACAAGGACAATTTATCTCCTTTTTCGTTCGAGTGATTGTGCTGCTTGGAAACTAAACTAAGGAATACTTTGTAAAAATCTGAAACAAATTGATATAAATCAACGAAAGCTGTTTCCGATCATCAGTGCAATAGTAGGCATGCCCAGTTTGCGTGTATAAAAAGATTTTGTACTGTACATTAATTGTAAACCTGAAGTATAATAGAGTATTAAGAAAAAGTTACTTGAACTTATTTCCATCGTGTAATGATATATATATGCGGAAAGAGTTGGGCAGGATATGTTAGTGCGAAAACATGACTGACTTCTGCTTTCTTCTGTTTTTTATCCAGTGGCATACAGTTCATCCATTTTCAGAATCAAGTCTAGTGAAAATGATTTAATAATAATATTCTGGATAAGTACAACAACCATGCTGTGGGGGATCGTTAGGATGGACGGGATGGACGGGATATATAATTACGCAAACATGACTGTTATTTGTGATGCTCATCATCCAGGCGAAAATAGCTCATCCATCATATATTTGAGGACATCAATGTCATACCATTTGCAAGTTTGTCATGCAAATAAAGGACTCTATGCTAATGGAGATTGGTTGGGCTGTACATAATGTATAATTGCATAATCGTGCTTTACGTGCAGTCGCAAATATATATACAACAAATGTGTGTTCAGCAATGTCGACCGAGAGGAAGGGCAACTGACATCGAAAATAATTGATTGATGGATTGAAAGTCAGTGTATTCATATCAGGACGAGAGCATTTTGAAGTGAAATGAATATGAACCTTATAAAACTGACATAATGAGCCAGATTTTTTGACGTTCTAGTTCGCAAATAACAGTCCTCTGGAGGACTCGTCACCCTACCTGACCACATTTTCTTACTCTAAACCTATCATGATTTGCTCTTACGCATATATTTCGCTTGAATGGAAAAGAAACAATTACCAATCGTTATGTCTACGTTGTACTAGGACAGAAATTTTATTTTCAACTGCAACAAGTCACCTTCAGAGCCGTAAAAAGTAGCTGTTTTGTTAGTTTTGTAGTTTTGTTGGTTTTGCTCACCACAAAGGAGTTTGAATTAATTGTCTCCGTCTACAAGGCGGTAAATTTATAAATCCAACACAGACATAAAGACGCTCCTTCAACATACATTTAATTGCCAGACAGTAAAGGTCCACTCACTACATATTTACCACTGGACTTTAATGAAAATATCAAACATCCATACGATTTCCATATGTCTAGACTCTGAACCAACAATACCGTATAAAAACAAATCAATGTTATCATAAATTTATTTTATCTTGATATATAGTTTACATATTTTTAGAACGACATTAGACGAAATGCTTATACACTGTATCACGACAGATTTGTGATATGCTTGCTGATAAATTTCTGCTAATCACTGACCCTGAAAATTTTCGATAATTGCTTGAAAATATCTTTTCCGAAAGGTAAAATAAAGAGGGAACTATTTTCATGGAATTACGCTTTCGATAGGAGTTGTTCAGTATTCTCTTTGAATGGAAAATTAAAGACGAACAGATAGAGATGAATTACAGAGGGAAACACAAAAAACAAAAAGTCAATTGTAAATCAAATTAAGAGTCTTGAATAAGGTTTCGATTTTTTAAATATCAACCCACATTTCGAAATGAAGCAAAACAATCGCAATAATGCCTTAAAAATGTTTTATACCCGTTTTTTTGTTGGTTTGTTTTTTTTGTACAGTAACAAATTGTATTTTTTGGTGTAGAAAGCAACACGAGTACTGGACCAATTTATTTTTCTCTTTATTAAAATAAAAGCTATCTTTTGGTAATTTATTTCAAACTTTTATTTAATTTTTTTCAAAAAATCCTGAATAATTCTTACAAAATACGAGAATTTGGCACAATCTGAAGGTTGCAATTATTCTATGTGGAAAATACTGTTTTCTTTATTTTAAGAAATAACTTTTGATTCAATAAATGCTTCAATAAACCAAACCCGATTGGTGAATATTGAAGAATCGATTATGAATATGTATATCAAGTTTGATTTTTAATCGTTTACTATGCTTTCCTATGTAGTTGTTGAAAATGGCGTACAGAAGTACGGCTTCTTCTGGGATTGCCTGTAATCAGCAACGACCTCGACCTCTCCCTGAAGGACCACCTCTATCGGAGGGAAAGGACTATCATGTGTTTTTCTCATATAGAAATACCGAGGAAGATCGGAAATGGACTAGAAATGTAATAACGGAATTACAAAGCAGAGGATTTAAATGCTGTGATCATGAACTTGATTTTCTCCCGGGGAAAGAAATTATTCAAAACATTAAAGAATACATTAAACGTTCCGTTAAAACCGTGCTTGTTTTTTCAAAAGAATACAACGAAAGTTTGTATTGCAAAATTGAAGTTCATTATTCTCTGCATATGTCTCTCAGTGAACACAAACATATACTTATTCCTGTTAAGAGAGAGGATTGTGAAATTCCAGAAGATTTAGAATTCTTTACATGGATTGATGCCAGAGAAGACATAGACCTGTGGTTTCCACAATTCCTTGCAGCTATCAACGCACCAGGTATATGATAATTACATTGAGTTAAATTTATTTGCAAAGAGGAATAACACATGAAAAAATATGTTATTATGTGGTTAATGTTTAAATGGTACCAACTGTTTGCATTCGCTTTCAATTGGCATTTTCAAAGTATGATATTAATGTTCATGTATATGTTTTCGATCCTTTGTTCCATATGAATGTATATAAAACTATTCATCTCCCAAATTTTCCCTTGTCCTTCCTTCACACACCGTGAGTGCAACATTGATAAAATTGATAATGGAAATGGGGAATGTGTCAAAGAGACAACAACCCGACCATAGAGCAGACAACAGCAGAAGGCCACCAATGGGTCTTTAATGCAGCGAGAAACTCCCGCACCCGGGGGCGTCCTTCAGCTGGCCCCTAAACAAATATGTATACTAGTTCAGTGAAAATGGACGTCATACTAAACTCCAAATTATACACAAGAAACTAAAATTAAAAATGATACAAGACTAACAAAGGCCAGAGGCTCCTGACTTGGGACAGGCGCTAAAATGCGGCGGGGTTAAACATGTTTTTTGAGATCTCAACCCTCCCCCTTTACCTCTAGCCAATGTAGAAAAAAAAAACGTACAACAGTACGCACAGTAAAACTCAGTTTAAGAGAAGTCCGAGTCCGATGTATATATTTGGTACATCCTTTTTCAAAACATTTTTGTATTTTTGTCTATATGTTGTCATCGATACATTGTCACAAAATTAAAAAAATAGACGTCTTCTTTTCTGTTGAGTGTGAATTCGAATTGGTTGATGCATGCATAGCAGGAGACACATCGCCTGTCAACGCACCGGGCATACGGTCATAACACTTTACTTAATACTAGGAGTAAAAAAATATGTGCTCGGAAAACGAAAAAATTTTGTTTGTCATTTGGTTTAATTTTGAGTCTGAGTACTCCAAATTTGTGAGACTGCAAGGCACGGTCTAGTTCCTTCGAAGTTCATGCCATTCCCTCAGTTATTTTTTTTTTAATTTTTACTTTGATTTTTATATTTGTAATGAATTTATGAGATTTGAACATCGGTAAAACACTGTTGCATTTAAATTACCGTCTGACGTCCATTCTTCTAGGCAACTTTTTCAAATGTAAATTAAAGTAAAAAAGAGGCAACTTAAGTTCACTCTTTGGAATAGAAAGACCATGAGAAAACCAAGCCTCGTGGAATCGGATGAAGACCAGACAGAGAAAAAATAAGCGTTGCTAGGGTGAACAAGTCCTGTCATGCATGCATCAGGCATATCCAGATTCATTCAAACATTATACATTTATTTCCCGTGCCGGATGGAGATATGAAGATTTGTTCACCCAAGAATATTCATATTTCACGAGGGCTCTGCCCGAGGGAAATATGATTTTTCGAGGGTGAGCAAATCTTCATATCTCCCGAGGCAAAGGAAAATGAATGTTTTATTCCACTGCCTATGCTTTGTTTACTATCAATACATTAAATATTATTTTGCATACATTTTTTTTCTTATCCGCTTCTTTTTGTAAGTCAAACCGTAAACACGACTTACCCATTGATAAACAGTAAGGATCAAAATTTAATTATAAGTCTTTTTGTTTTATCGTCTGAAATAAATTTGAACATGATAATGATTTTTGCTATCGCTATTTTAAGAAGAATAAGAAGTTCAAAACGTTATGTACATTAACCGCGCGTAACGTCGCACGAAGTAATCCCGACATTTCAGAGGGGAATATGATCCTCAGAATGGAATATGAAGATTTGTTCAATGACACGTGGGATAGTCTCAACCAATCAAATATTGATTAAACTATCAATATGTTTAAACAGTGGAATAATACAGGTTAGGGAATAGGACACAATAGGTCAATTTTCATATCAGATCACTATTGTGGTGTCTTCAGATTTAATAAGACTACAAAAGCATATTTTTTCTGAATAAAACAATTAACATTTGCTACGATAAACCATTAAACGCGGATACTTAATACCAAATAACATGAAGGAGTTTGATTAAATATCAAAACACATAATGTATCAATTTTACCATTTTTTTTATATAAGTTTACAAAATAAAATACGTCAGATGATATAAAAATGATAAAATTTTCCATACAAGCTCACGGCTGACTACTTGGGGATTACTACCTGTATCCATATACCCTCAGGACTGTAAATCCCCCCCCCCCCACATCCCTTTTACGCCATTTAGGTTATAACAGCCAGGGGTCCAAAAAAGATTTCACTCTAAGAGATAATAAAAGAAAACATAAGAGGCTTATCAGTATATGGGACAACCTACATTAGTAATTATTTTCCAAAAATGATAATATTAGCTTCTAGCTTTGTAAAGTTCATTTATAGCCACATTTAAATGTCTTACAATTGTGAATGTATCGATTCAATACGTATCTGTCTATCTATTTTCAGTTGACGCAGGGTTCACGCAGCCATTCTTACAGTTTCATAGTATGTATACGTACTTGTTACTAAATCAGTTTTATTTTATACTTAAGTAGCAAAAAAAGAGGCGTTTCAACTTTGTACAGCATTTACAGTAATCTAAGGTGAAAGCTATATAGAAAAACAAACTTACATTTTATGTTTAACCCGAACCCTGATGACCGAGTGTTCTAAGTTGTTCATCTACAGTAATAACTAGCATGTCAACAGCGAGGTTAAGACTTCGAACCCTGCTCGTGTCAAGATGCACCCAACTCCGACCCTATGTGACTAAAATTCACAGTTTTCCTATCGAGAATCTGTGGTCACTCCGGTACTATGGATTCCTCCACTTATTAAAATTTGCCGCCATTATATAGCCAAGGGTGCCGAAAAGTGGCGATAAAGTCAAAAATTTAATCAATCAATCAATAATTTTAAACCGATATTAGAGTTTTCTCCAAAAAAACGTAGAAATTAATAAACCACAGATTTAAGGTAGCACAGAAGTAAACATATAAAATGATCAAATTTTGGTACTTTCCGAAATGTAATTTATATCGTGCTGCTATAAAGAATATTGTTTCCAAGAACAGAGTGGAACTTCAAAATTCTCAGTTAAAGTTTTTCGAAAGTTCTTTATGTCGAGCCTGCGAAATTGATTTCGCGAAAGCGAGACATAGCGATCCTAGATTCCGTCGTCGGCGGCGTCAACATTTAGGTTCAGTCTGTTAAAGATTTTTTAGACATCAATTACTTTGTCAAACCTACATGATATTTCATGAAATTTAGACAGAAGCTTGTTTATGACAAAATTACAGTATCCAGAGCAAAATTTTGAAAATATTAATTTTCATTTTTCCGTATTTTACTGATAAATTGACTAAGTTTTTTTACAGTTATCATTCAGATTTAGTCTGAGGTTAAAGTTTTTTAGTCATCAATAACTTTGTCAAACCTTCATGGAATTTAAGAAATTTTGACAGAAGCTTGTTTATGACCATAATATAGTATCCAGAGCAAAATTTTGAAAATTTTTATTTTAATTTTTCCATATTTTACTGATAAATGGACTAAGTTTTTTTACAGTTAACATTCAGATTTATTCTGAGGTTAATGTTTTTTTACACATCAATAACTTTGTCAAACCTACATTGAATTTTATGAAATTTGGATAGAAGCTTGTTTCTGATCATAACACAGAATCCAAAGCAAATTTTTGAAAATATTTAATTTCATTTCTCCACTTGTCACTGATAAATTGACTTTTACAGTTAACATTTACATACGGTCTGGAATTATATTTTTTTTTTTTGACATGATAAATTTGGAAACCTTAATGGATTGTTATTAAACTTGGACTGAAGCTAATCTTCAAGACAAAGAAAAAGAATCTAAAGAAAAAGTTTGGATTTGTGTTTTTAAATTCTGTATTATTCTGATAAATGGACTCCTTTTTATATCAATATTACACTTTTACACAGGCGAGACACAGGGTTCCACCGAACCCCTTTAGAGTTTTTTTATTAACTCGGTCATGATTCTGCTATACTAGATTTCAGCACACTACTAGTTTAAGCTGATGTGTAGTGCGTTATTCGAATGCAAACTATTTGCATTAAGGCAAATGTTATCTGGCACATTGATGAGTAATAAAAAAGATATGACATTTGTTCAAAGGGAACCAACAATTGCGTGTGGATTCATGTTTAGAAAACGGCTACAGTATAGCCAAATACAAACCAGAAACGATATGATACCTAAATTGTGCATATAAGTTGTAAACGTAGTCCCTATCACTAGTGAAAACATCATATCATCTATTGCAATACTTTCTTTCATCTTTGTTAACATCAGAGTCTGTTCTTCATGTTAAAAGGAGCTGTAATATGTAGATTAAATATATTCAAAGTAATTTTTTTTTCTTTCAGAATACGAAAATTTCGATACAATTTTCGAAGAAACCAGTACAAGTTCGTGTTGTGGAGAAGCATTCCAAACCCGATATATCCCTGACTATCTCAGAAGAAGTGGAATAGATGTAATATTCTGTTTAGAATTATATTTGCATGATATCAAAAACGTATCTCATTTTCGTTAGCATAACTGGGGTAGATGGTAATCAAAATGAAAACGTAATCTACTGCGGTTACCTTATTAGACAGAATAATATGCTATTTTGAAATAAATCTTTTCTTTATGTTTTACACATAAAGAGGTGTTTACCATAGCATATGCATGCTAATCATCGATTCAGAATCTACACCGTACTCGCCCCTGACAGTGGTAGTCGTGATAGGGTCAGTAGAACAGATCAACACAATGTTATTTCTAACGGTCTTTATCCTGCTATCGACCTTTCTACTATACAAATACAGGTGAACTGATAACATGAAGTGAGCGATAAACGTATAGTATTAGGTTATAGTCTCCTGCTGTCCTAGTTGACCGGTCCATATCGGTTTCTCTATTAAATGGTAGCATTCATACTCTGTACATTATAAATTGAAATTTTACACAAATATATTTGAGCATGTTCAAGAACAAAAGTGTTATGTTTAATTGTTTGCTAGATGGATCATTAAATCGAAATTACATTTACTACTTGTTGAAATAGTTATTTGTTTTACTGATTAAGACTATAACACAATGTTGACTGCTGTATCCCAATGTTTGAAATTTTTACCTATGTCTGTTTGTTTTGATCAAACATTGCTGTCCCTATAATTAAATTATATGCGACTGTCATAAAAGTGAGAGGTTTAACTAGTTATAAAACCAGGTTTAATCCATCATTTTCTAAATACGGAAATGCCTGTACCATGTCAGGAATATGACAGTTGTTTCCCATTCGTCTGATGTGTTTGAGCTTTTGATTTTTTCCATTTGTCATTTGCTTAATTTGAATTAGTCTTGAGATATTTGTATTACAATTTTTGTTCAACTTAATTCTGATTTCATTGTCTTGATCAGATATATGAATAGCACAGAATTTATTATTTTCATTATATTATCTATTTATTTATATGTATTTATAGTTTAATCCAGAAGTTTTGACCGAGCATGTTGCTAAAGTATCGTCCACTCGACTGGTTAAACAGCGTGTGTTCATAAATCCTATTCGCCTAAGTTGTGTGATGGCATACTACTTTATTATTAATGTGTTACTCGTAGGACTGGCAATGCTTGTAGTCTATGTGTTTGCACCCTTTGACGGTGATAATCCGTTTTTGTTTGCTGGTCTCTCATTTGCGTTGACGTCTGGAACATTCGGAATCGCCTGGCCGTGCTATTGTTACGCTTCAAAACGAAAGGTATTTCAACTTATCTATATGTGTTTGATATTAAAAAAAAAAAAACAGTTTAAATGAGTTTTTTGTCAAGTCTATCAATATGCGAAATAAAAATTTCAAGTGGAAATCTCTTCTATCCCAGCAAGAAAATTTCAACTAGGAATTTTCAATTGGGTTGATAATCAAATCAAATGAAATTAATTTAATAATAAATCCTTTTATTAGTAAAAAAAAATCCGATAGAAGGACTATAACCATAACATATATTATCCAAAAGGAGCACATATGTAGCAAACACATAAACATATATACAAATGTAAAGATATAGTTTGTAAATCGTCAAGAGAGAAAAAAATACCAGGCGTGTGGTTTTGTCTGTATAAAGTAAAACAACAAAAATACTACAATGAAAATTCAAAACGGAAAGTCCCTCATCAAATGGCAAAATCAAAAGCTCAAACACATCAAACGAATGGAAAACAACTGTCTTATATAAGTGGTTCTAATATATCAAAACAGTTTGGGGGGTACTTATAGCTCAAAATAGACCAGACCAAATTACCTAGAAAGGTGAAGATGTCAAGAAACTGTGATAAACATGACACTGATTTACACAATTTTGCCATTCTTCGGTACCATTAACAAAAATCTTGGTTTTTGTCTTTAATCCATTCTGGTTTGGTCCAGAAGAGTTTTTGTAGAACGAATTAGATGAGAACAGTAGGTTTCGGCTATATTTCTACGATAATTTATTATCTTAAATTGTATTTTTTTCTCTCTTAACGATTTACAATGTGTTATCTATGAAGGGTACATTTTCTATGAAGGAATAAGCTCAAAGCTGGCGTTTTTGTGTATAAGTGTTTGTAGTCCGCATAAATAAACAGGTGGACGGAAAATAATCAACCTGAACATTTGGAAAACTCGGACGAAAAACTGAGAGCGGTCAAAAATATATAATGAAATTCGAAGGAGGCCGAACAACACCAAGACAAAAAAGAAAGAGAGACGAAGAGACAAACATGTATACTGAAAACCTTACAAATGAACTATTTTGAGCAAAAGTACCCCACAAAAGTCAGAGGGTATTTCGGATGCTCCTTGAAGGAAAGGATTTCCTGTTCCACAAATACCACAAATTGTAATAATTATCATTACAATGATTTATTTGTTGACTATTGCTACTCTTTACATCAGATGAAACCATTTCTCTTTCAGGGAGAAGCTGAAATGAAATTACATTTAGCTGGGGTAAACAGAGTTTTAGTGTCATCTAATATATTCATGATGTACAAAATAGCTAGAATGACAGCGAAAGTCACCGTATCCTTCATTGAAATAAATAAGACATGTTTAAGAGAACACATAGCCTTAAGAAAAACCCAATGATCGCACAAATGAATAACCAGTGTTTTGTTTATAAGTTCTGTTCTTTTTTCCTACATTTATAGTTATATATAAATAAGAAGATGTCGTATGAATGCCAAAGAGACAACTCTCCATCCAAGTCACAATGTATAAAAAGTAAGTTAACAATTATAGGTTAAAGTACGGTCTTCAACACGTAGCCTTGGCTCATACTGAACAGCAAGCTATAAAGGGTCCAAAAATGACTAATGTCGATCAAACAAAAAGCTTAGAATGGATATTTAAGGTATCTATGACAATTTTGCCTAGCGCATTGTGATTTTTTTATTAAAAAAAAAACAAAAACAACTTTGGTTTATTCATATTAATGTTTTGATGCTGGTCACAAGTCTAAGCCTCCACATTTCATAAAAGGTATGTACTTTAACTAGATTTTGAACGATTTAAACGTTTTCTTCCTCTGTATACATTAATCTTTTAAAAAGTTCTGTCATTGTTTGTTGTATTTAAAAGTCGCATGACATGTACATCATAAGGTTCGAAAATTAAAGAATAACGATTCCATTTGAGATGAATAGCGCTTAAAGTCCTGTTTACATTTGTTTTAAGAATTTCAACTTAACAGTAAAAAGATATATTTTATTTATTACGACTGTCGTCAATGTATGGTAAGTTTTCGCCGTTATGGCAGGTAAGCCGAGAAATAGATGTTAAATTAATCTGATAAAAAAAATTGAAATTATAATGCAATTTGATATTTAACGCCACTTTTCATTGGATAGCGTCTGCCATCAATTACACGAATGACATCGGAGTTCGCGCAGTTAATACAACTGCATTTGACGATGGTAAATCTTCAAATAGAGTAGTGTGATTCTCGATCTAAAGCATATCAGAAACTCATTGCAAAGGCGTAAAATACTTAGATATAACCAAAGTTTATAAGTCGAAGAGAGACCAACAAAATCATGGCAAAAGAACGAAAAATGACAAAAAAGACAAACAGGTGTCTACAAAACACTACATAAAACAATAAAGACTGATTAACACGATTTCCACAACATCGACCAATTAGATTATTAGCCAAATAAACAAATAATAACAATAAGCGATCAATTGTACTTATTATCTGTTGAGCTAAACAAAATATATTAACTCTTACCATGCTGGATTGATTTCGGAAAATGTCTAATTTTTTTTGATTTGCAAAAATATGCAAATTATTTGAAAATGAGCTATATCCTGCTGCTGATGCATATTAATTCCAATAAAACTTAGATAGTGGATCACGGGACGGGGTGGTTGGGAGTGAGGAGGAGTTGGTGGATGGGCGGTAATCTGCCCCAAAGTTGGTCGTCAGGTGCAAAAAGCGTCAATTTTGACGATTATCGTTCTATTTCTTGACCTGGAAGACCGAGGGATGCTGATAGATGTATCCCACTGTAGTCTGCATGTAGATTGGGCCCCAATAAACACATTAACCACAACAGTGTTTAAGTCGAAGTTAAACTTAACAGGGTACAGCAGTCCAAAGGAAGTCATTTGCACAAAAAATCCGGAATTTCCCGATTTTATACTTCAACTGGAACTGCAATCGGAAATAGTCGTTCCCTCAGTGTAATTCAATAATAAACACGATCAGTAGTTTTATGCCTGCGGGTTTCAACTATATTTGAAGTTTAAGGCCTCTGAACTGCGTGTGTCAGACATCGAAGGGAAGCCCACCCCTTTTCCGATTTCAATTCTCATATTCGTATTTGAGCTCAAAATGCACCTTAAACCTAAGAAACATGACAATAAATAGCCTTAGGTTGAGGAAACATGCATCAACTTCGAAATTATTGTCATACAGTTGACTTCTATAAGTGTGGAGAGCCATTGGAGCCAAAAAACGGTATTTTGGGTAGAGGCAGTAATATTACCGCCTCGCATGATAAGGATTAAAAGACATACACATATTGTTTTTAGTAAATGAATAAGACTTAACGAATTCTTAGAAAGATATGAATCAGGCGAATAAATGCGTGATACGATGAACATATCTTCCAAATGTGTAATTTTTACATTTCTACTTGAGCAAGCAGTTAACGTAATGAAAGGGTTTGGGCTGTTTGTGAAAAAAATATCTGATTTTTGTTCTATGCCAAAAGTAAACTACCTCGAAAAATAAAACATCGTCACCTTTAAGTTAAACATTTTACAGGAATACATCAAAGAATACCACGTAAGACACCATGCAGATGAGACCAGAGTTAAAATTGTTGATGAAGATGACACCAATGAAGTAAATGAAAGAACTTCGTTGATTGGCGTGAACACCAGGGCTATTGATATTGAGGTAAATTATATATAACTTAATCTCATAACCTATATTATTTAGATGCCTTTCCAAGAAATTGGAATTGTTTGTCCAATATGTGTATGCTACCATGTTTATATTTTTCTCTCTTAACTAAAATAGTACAACTGTTCAAATTATATAGGCGGATTTCTATGGCTTCGAAATGTCATATTGTTTCGCCGCTGTTCGTCCGTCCGTCTGTCCCACATAGGGTACATGGTTTACCCCTCCATCAGTTTATAAGCTAGAGTTTTTTTATTTTTAGGTGTTATAACATATATATGTATTAATTTTTAATTTTCCACAAATAACAAGTTGTTGAACTTTGTCATTTTTTGTAAAATAAGGCATCCTAACGTTGAAATCAATCTGGATTTTGATTTTCAACTTTATTTTCTACAAATGACAGAATGATGAACTTTGAATGGTAAAGAAAGAATTTAGAAAGAACGTAGCTTCGGCAGTAGCCTAGTTTGTGATTTTTATAAGGTATTAAAATATGATCGAAATCAACGGCAGACTGATTGAATTATTATTTTACTTCGTCATCTTTTATTTTTGCTTACAGGAAGAAGCTTTGGACAAGATTTTGGATATGTCTGTAAGCTACTTTGACAAGTTTTTGTCTGGAAAATTAAATCATCCCAGGAATATCAGACATTCACGTAGGGCAATCTGTTTATGTCAGTTTTTGGAGGAAATAAACAAATCATGTAAGGAACCGAATACACAACATCACATTATTGAAGTGTAAACCTTAAACTTGATATTGAATCTCACTTATATATAGTATTACATTGTCTTTTTTATGATTAACTAAATAAAACTTATGTACTGATTACTTGCTTTCTATTCATTATTCAGATTTAATGCATCGCATGTGCATATGCGTGAAATATGTTATTATATCAACATTTAGTATTAGAATATAAAAATAATAGAATCTGAAGCGAGATATATCATGTTTTGTTTTGTTTTTTTTTTTTATTTTCAGAACAAACTCGTGGCCTCACGCATGAATGAAAAAGGTGTAACGGTATTTCCCTTCACGATAAGGTTGTTAACCATTTTCATCATTTGTTTTTTTCAAAATACTGTTTGTGCGACCAGAGATGAAAATTGCTGCTTTTTACAGATCGCTTATCTTAACCTTGATTTTATTCAACGGAATATATTGATATGCATCTTCATGGTCCAAAAGTATTTGCACCTACAAAAAATTTGTTGTTTTGTGACTATCTATCTTTAATTTAATTGATACATTATATCCGTTTTTGAATTGCTAATTTTCAATTGATATTTTTGATGAAAGATAATAGGATGGCGTGTATTAGTGGGTGATACTGTGTATTCAAACCTGTTCTATGTCATTTGGTCTCATTGACAATCATACCATATATTCTTATTTTTATATATACTGTTATGCTTTCTTAATTTCCTCTGACATATAAGTGAATGATACTGTGGGTTACAATCGTGTATGTTTACTTTCCTCTTACGTGCAGGTGGATAATTCAGTGTGTTCCATACTATTATGTTCTATTTCATCTGAAGTGTAAGTGGATGATACTTCAGATATGGTATGTTCTCTTTCCTCTATCGTATTTGTAGAAGAAATTTTCTGTGTTTTCAAATCTGTTATGTTCTTTTTCCTTTGATTATTAAGTGAATGATACTGTGGGTTCCAATCTGGTACATGTATGTTCTATTTCCTCTAACGTGTAAATGGATAGTATTGTGCATTTCGTTTTCCTCTAACAAGTTTGTTGATGATTATTAGTGTTAAAAACCTGTTATCTTCTCTTTCTACTAAAAGGTTTGTGGATGATTCTGTGTGTTCAATACTATTATGATCTCGTTCATCTTACCTGTGAGTGGATGATTCTGTGTGTTCAATACTATTATGATCTCGTTCCTCTTACCTGTGAGTGGGTGATACTGTGTGTTCCGATATGGTTGTTTCCCTCTAACAAGTCTAAAATTGAGAATGGAAATGGGGAATATGTCAAAGAGACAACAACCCGACCAAAGAGCAGAAGGCTACCAATGGGTCTTCAATGCAGCAAGAAAATTCCGCACCCGGAGGTGGTCCTCAGCTGGTCCCTAAATAAAATAGTGTGCTAGTTCAGTGAAAATGGACGTCACACTAAACTCCAAAACATATAAATGAACTGAAATTAAAAAACATCCAAGACTAACAAAGGCCAGAGGCTCACGACTTGGGACAGGCGCAAAAATGCGGCGGGGTTAAACATGTTTTGTAAGATCTCAACCCTCCCCCTATACCTCTAGTCAATGTAGAAAAAAGAAATACATAGCAATACGCACAGTAAATGATACATAAATGAACAAAAGGACTACTAGCAGTTACTGCCATGCCAGCTCCAAACCTCAATTAAACTGATTGAAAGGTTGTGTCTTCATCATATGAAAATCAAGTACAATCCCTCCCGTTAGGGGTTTAGTATCATACCATCATAAAATACATGAGAAGAACATAACCCGTATCATGCCAACAACTGGTTTTAGAATAAATGTGTTTATTTCAGATACAAAGACCCTATGAGTGAATCAATATTAATACCAAAATATGCAATCCTTAATGACTTGACAACAGTATCGTAACTATATCCTTTCCGAATAAGTCTGTTTAAAGGTTTGGTTAGATTTTGATGTGAATGCCGACATTTTTGTGCTTTGTAAAGAATATTACCATAAAATATTGGATGTGAAATACCTGAACGTATAAGATGTCTGCATGTTGATTTATATTTACGAATGATGTCCTTGTACCGATGATAAAATTTAGTAAATGTTTTGACTAGTTTGTGATATCGAAAAGCCTGGTGTACTAATTTTTCAGTAATACAGAGATTTCTTTCGTTGAAATCAAATACCTTGTTACATACACGACCGAATCGAACAAGTTGAGATATATAAACACCATAAGATGGCGACAAGGGAACGTCACCAACTAAAAATGGATAATTAACAATAGGAAATGAAAAATCATCTCTTTTATCATAAATTTTGTTATTAAGTTTCCCGTTAAAGATAACGATATCAAGATCCAGAAAAGGGCAGTGTTCATTGTTAGTTTTAGCTTTATTTAAAGTCAGTTCGGCAGGATAAATCTCTTTAGTGTACATACTGAGGTCGTCATTATTGGGAGCCAATATATCATCTAAATATCTAAAAGTGTTATTTATTTTTTGAATCAGATGTTGTTTCGATTGGTCTTTAGTCATAAATTGTAACTCATAACAATACAGAAACAGGTCCGCAATAAGTGGTACACAGTTAGTCCCCATGGAAATTCCGATAACCTGACGATATACGGAATCTCCATAGCGAACAAAAATGTTACCTACTAAAAATTCAAGGGCAGTTATAGTATCAAAGCAGGTCAAATTGACATAGTTCATTAGTTTGTTGTTGCTAAAAATGACTTAAAAGAGTTCGAACATATATATTCGCATTCCGACTTTTTAAATGCCTATTTAATCAGGTGTGTGAATTTTTTCTTAATAAGATTATGAGGCAACGTGGTATATAGGGTAGAAAAATCAAACCTTTGAACAGATTCGAAATCACCAATATAAGCATGTAATTTATCAAGTACTTCCAACGAATTTTTGACACTCCAAAAGTAATTAATTCCACTATTTTCAAAGGCCTTATTTGAACAATTTATTACCAGGTGTTTGATTGTAATAAGTGTACTTGTAAGTAGAATAGATAGTTTAGTAGTGGAACAATGGCTTGAAGACGAAATAATTCTATATTTATAAGGCGTTTTATGCAGCTTCGGAAGCCAGTACATAGTTTGAACTTTCATTGTATTTGGTTCTGCTTGTAAAGAGGTAGCTAAAAGTTTATGTTTGTTACAGATGTCATTTCCCGAAAATGGAATCAGTTGGAATGTTGGTGAATTTGTGATTTCCTTTTGTAGAACATCAAATGAATGTAAACTTTACGTCAAACAATAATGATATTGTTAGCAGTCTTATCAGCCGGGACAAAAATATATTCCTTTGCGAGTTCTTTTAGCTTATGCTTGATACGGGAAATTGGGCTATTATGATAGTTGTTAGGAGTAAAATGATCTTTAAAATGTTGAATACGTATATTAACTATGTTCATTACCGAATGTTAAAAAGAATCTAATGATTTCTTGTCAGATTTTTCTCGTTTTATCCATTTAGAGCAGTAAGTACGGAGTGAGTCGTGGATGATGTTACGACACTCATTCCAATTAATAATTGACGGGGGACGATATTTAGGTCCTTTACTGAGGAATGATTTCAACTCTCGGTCACGAACGATGTTAAGGTCTCCTGTTATAACATGGGAACTGGGGCCATAAATGTATTCGGATTTACTGCAATTTCATGAGGTAGGTGTATTGTCACTGATATTAACATCTTTACACACTTCGCTGTAATTAAACACATATTTCCGGGTAGATTGTTTGTAAACATAACAAATAAGAGGGAGTTCAGTATTATCAAAATAGCCAGGAATTTGTTCTTTAACAGAATGATCATTAAAAATACCGGCAATATTTACAAAATCAAAACCTTTATTGACATATTTAATTTTAATAAAATGTTTTTTGTGATCATCAGGGCGATCAATTTTGGGAAACAATTTAGAATAACAATATGCAATTATAATTTGGACGATTTCATAATTAGGTCTGCAATATGGAATTGGGTTGCATTCCTCCAAAATTTGATGTTATCTATTAACAGGCAAAGAACAGAGCTTGGTTAATAGATAGTGTCTACCGTTGTTTTTTGAAATAGAAATGAGAACGGTTTTTACGTACTGTTTTAAAAACTATATCCACAATGCTAACAGAATCTGTTCTAGATATATTACCAATTCCCATGATGTTGTTGTTAAGACCGAGAGGATAGACTGTCTGTAATTATTTTATCTAATTTAATTCAATTATTTTTCGTGATCGTACAAATTTTGAATGAGATTCCCCAGGCTGCTTATTAACTTCTTCTAAAGGTTGAACTGTTAAATATTTAAAAGGATGATTGTGCTTCTTAAGGTGCTGATAAATGATACTTTTGAATTTATGGGGTCTTTTAAAACGATAAAGGTGTTCTTGCGTGCGTTTTGATAAATATCGTCCAGTTTCACCTACGTACTGAATACCGCATCCCGGTTTGTTTCAAGTGAGTAAATATATGATACTGTAAGTTTTTCAAGTGATATCAGTTTCAAAATTTAGGGAAAACGTACGACCGTTAAACGTGGACATTATCGTATCGTTGGTGGAAAGACGGGGACATGTAAGTAATTTTTTGGCATGACACTTATAGATAGAAGCGTAACCACGATTTTTGTTATTAAAAATGTTAGCGATTGTAGTATGTTTAGATAATCGATTTTGAAGATTGAGACTTGTAGATACCCTTTGAACGAGTTTAGTATTAAGTATTTTTCCATTTCGAAGTTTCATGATTATGTGTGTTCAAACCTGTTATTTTCTGGTGTGTAAGAGGATGATACTGTGTATACCAATCTGATATGGTCTCTTTCTTCTTACTTATTATGTATATTCATTTCTGTTATGTTCTATTTACTCTGATTTGTATGTAGATGACTATGTGTTTACAAACCTGTAATGTTATCTTCCCTTTAACATGTAAATATATGATTCTATGTGTGTAAACCCTATTTTTTTCTGACGTGTAAATTTGAAGTAATGTATGTCCAAATCTGTTATATTCTCTGTCGTCTTACGTGGATGTGGAGGAGTCTGTGTATTCAACTCTGTTATATTATCTTTCCTCTGATGTTTGCAGATGCTTTATGTATGCAAGGAATTGTATATTCAAATATTTGAATATACAATTCCTTGATGTATGTAAACCTGTTATGTTGTCTTTCCTCTTATGTTTACGTGGATGATTCTGTGTGTTTAAACATGTGTTTTCTCTTTCCTCTGACATTTATATGGATGATTCTGTTTTCTTTTTACTCTGATGTGTATGTGGATTCTGTGTATTCTACTCTGGTTTTCCTCTTGTATCCAAAAAGCGTGCGTTTAAACATGTTATGGTTTCTTTCCGTTGACGTTTTTGTATATGATTCTGTGTGGTCAAACACGTTAATATGTTCTCGTTCTTCTGACGTGTATGTGGACGATACTATGCGTTCAAACCTATTATGTTCTCTTTTGTTTGATCTGTATTTTGATGATTGTGTGTTTTCAAACTGTTATATTCTGTTTTCTCTGATGTATGTGTACGATTATATGGGTTCAAACCTGTTATTTTCTCTTTCCTTTGACATGTATGTGTATGATTATGTGTGATCAAACCTGCTATGTTCGCTTTTGTCTGATCTATATTTTGATGATTCTGTGTTTTCAAACTGTTATATTCTTATTTCTCGTACATGTATGTGTATGATTCTGTGAGTGTTTAATTGTGTTTTCTTTCCTCTGACATGTTTGTGTATGATAATATATGTTCAAACCTGTTATGTTCTCTTTCCTCTGACATGTATGTGTATGATTATATATGTTCAAACCTGTTATGTTCTCTTTCCTCGTATGATAATATATGTTCAAACCTGTTATGTTCTCTTTCCTCTGACATGTATGTGTATGATAATATATGTTCAAATCTGTTATGATCTCTTTCCTCTGATATGTATGTGTATGATAATATATGTTCAAACCTGTTATGTTCTCTTTCCTCTGACATGTATGTGTATGATATATATGTTCAAACCTGTTATGTTCTTTTTCCTCTGACATGTATGTGTATGATAATATATGTTCAAACCTGTTATGTTCTCTTTCCTCTGACATGTATGTGTATGATAATATATGCTAAAACCTGTTATGTTCTCTTTCCTCTGACATGTATGTGTATGATAATATATGTTCAAACCTGTTATGTTCCCTTTCCTCTGACATGTATGTGTATAACATATGTTCAAACCTGTTATGTTCTCTTTCCTCTGACATGTATGTGTGTGATAATATATGTTCAAACCTGTTATGTTCTCTTTCCTCTGACATGTATGTGTGTGATAATATATGTTCAACCCTGTTATGTTCTCTTTCCTCTGACATGTATGTGTATGATAATATATGGTCAACCCTGTTATGTTCTCTTTCCTCTGACATGTATGTGTATGATAATATATGTTCAAACCTGTTATGTTCTCTTTCCTCTAACATGTTTGTGTATGATTATGTGTGATCAAACCTGCTATGTTCTCTTATCTCTGATATATAAATACAACATACCAGCAATCAAAGCCGAGGTACAGCACCATATTGATTAAACAAAGAAAAATCTTAAAATCTTAAAATATATGGTACAACCATATGATTCCCGATTAATGTTAATTAGTAGTACCGAACAATTACAAATGAAATAAACACTTTACAACGTTCATGTGTCCGAAGCGCTTTTCTGGATTTACCTTTATCAGGAACGCTCAAACCTAAATAATTGAAAACCAGGTGTGTGTATATAAATGTATTATAGAATTAAGGATGTTCGCTCCTGTTGTTTTTGAATTTTTGCAAGATATTCGAAATCCTCTGGTTTTATCCATGTAGTGCCATTAAAAGATTTTGCCCACAAACCCTTACTTTTCTTTTCATATTTTTATTACATATAGTTTAAAAAGCCATATTTGAAAATCTTATAAAATCCATGTTATTTTTTCATAGATTTTGAAGGTAAAAAGGTGCCAATGTTAAATGTATGAAAAATCTAGAGAGAATCACTTCGAGCCAAATTTTCAAAGGCTTATATCTTGAAAACAAGCTCACGGACCCTTCATTTTTTTCTGCTTTTTTAGTTCCTTTATTAATATAGTTTCAATTTACAGTGTTTTAAAAATCTTATTATTTTGAAACAGAGTAGCGAACATCCTTAAACAGTTTTTTTCTGTGGTCTATTAATTTGTTAACTGGTCTTATGTACTCAAAAACTGTTAACAAGTACAAAATCAAAGGAGTTTCATGAAAAGATTATGAAAGATTTGAAGTAATAGGAATTTAGCATCATAGCGCGTTCATCATGGAAGATTTTTCGGTCATCGCGAGTGACTGAGAATGGTCTTAAGCATTCATAGACAGGAAGAGATCATTTTAGAAAAAAAGTTAAGTATGCCTTAAATCAACTTCAAATCCATTAAAATAGTAACTATCGTTTTCATCATTTCAAATGTGTCAGTCGTCGTAAGTAACCTAACATGTCCGAGGTACTGAATGGCGTTGTCGCAGTGAAAAAATGAACAATCTGAAAGCCTGTTCTCCGGATTGGACTGTCTGTCACTATAAGACAGTGCGGACTGTTACAGTCTGCCCTCCTAGTGGGACAGTCTACTCTGTCAACTTGCTATATCAGATCAACTTGTACGTTCAATTTGTACCCAGTACAAAGTGTCCTCACAATATTATAGCTCTTGCGTCACGTACCTCTGTTGATCACTTGTCTTCTTCTTTCTAAGAGCATTGATTTCTAAGAGCATTGACAGCCTCGAATGATATTTCTCATCCGCTTTTAAACCTGTGGTGGAATACATTATTTCCTGGATAGGGGTGTTTCCTAAATTTCTCCTTACTGAATATAGAGTATCCATTACGAATTTCCACCATAACCTTCCACCCGACCACTAACTATCCCGCCAAACGTCTTAATCTACACAACGGTTTCCCAAGCGTGAAATAAATATTGCTACAAGAAGATTCTTCTTATTTGTACCATAACGATCAATAAACATTACAGTCCTGTTCGTGAAATTCGAACGTGCAAAGATGTGACACCGACAGAAGTAAAATCAAAATCGCAATAGGAACGAGACTCGAGATGCATGATGGAATATCAAGAATCAAAATCATTGACCCTCAGTTTGCCATTCGTCAATTTACGTGATTCGGCATTCAAAAAGGACTATACAAGTATAATGAAATCTGCAGAACAAATTAAAAATATCAGGCAGTAGAGATTTAAAAAATTAAAAGAACAGTTAAAATTGAGAATGGAAATGGGGAATGTGTCAAAGAGACAACAACCCGACCATAGAGCAGACAACAGCCGAAGGCCACCAATGGGTCTTCAATGCAGCGAGAAGGTCCCGCACCCGGAGGCGTCCTTCAGCTGACCCCTTAACAAATATGTATACTAGTTTGAGTGATGATGGACGTCATCTAAACTCCAAATTATACACAAGAAACTAAAATTAAAAATGATACAAGACTAACAAAGGCCAGAGGCTCCTGACTTGGGACAGGCGCAAAAAGTTAACATCCTTTCAAAGTGTTTCAGTTTAGAGATAATTTTTACTTGCGTTAGTTAAACGTTAAACAAAAGACCAAAAGAGGCAATCCATACCTACAGACAAATAACATGCCTGGGTCATGTAAAACGTATATATGAAATGATGATAATACAAAACAATTCATACAAGAAAACTAACGGCCTGGTTTATACCGAGACAGTAATGTTCCGTGCTACAGCACAAAATGATAACAAAATTTTGAAGAATATATTGTGTGTATTTATTGAACATTTCAGAATTTTCCAACAGAAGTTTATTATGTACAAAATTTGAAATATGTTCTTTTTTTAAAACTTCAATAATGGTATCATGTTCATCTTGTATTCTATAAGTCTCATTCACTTGCTCTAAAAATTGACACAAACAAATTGCTCTACTAGTATGTCTTGTGGCACTAAGTTGGTTAAACTTTCCAGATAAAAAATTCTCAAAGTAAGCAGCCGATACATTCAAAAGCTTGTTTAAATCTTCATCCTGAAAAATAGAATATAATTATTCCCAGTTTTTGTTGGGGTTCGGAAGTCTGTTGTGTCCTATATTATGTTTTGTTTTATACTGTGTTGTTTGTTTTCTGTCGTTTTTCGTTTTTTTCCCTTGGCAATGGCGGTTTTTTTCTACTTTTTTTTAATATCCCTTTGGTGTCTTTCGCCTCGCTTACATACAAAAGAATCCCTGTTATCTTAAATTACATGTTACATTTTTCTGAAATTTAAACTAGTTTCAAATTTTTACAAGCAAATTTTAGATTTCGATAAAGAGAGCAATTTAGCATTATCATGTGATAAACCTGATAATAATTTTATGAACAAAGCAAACAAATTCAAGAATTATATTATAAAATAAAATATATTTAGGAATACAAATTAGTTGAAAAAAGTCCAAGGTTAGGGTGGTAATCAAAAACTCTATTTTGTAATATTCCAAATTGTCTGCCCATCATCCAGGTTGATCCATTATTGTAGGACATACCTATTGTATTTATGGTTAAGTTGCTCACGTCTTTAACATGTATGAAATATTTGCCACTGGATTTAAAGCAAACACCAATCAATTCATCTTTATTGTTAATTTATCAGGATACAGAGTAATCTACTAAAATACTTTTGAGCAAAATTAAATTGCTATCCCTTTGCGCTTTGATATTTGAATTATAATATATAAGATCCGTTTAAATGTACAGTGTAAGAAGGCAAAATTTCCTCAGATTATTGTTTTAAGCTTGCTTTATAATAATTGAGAAAATAAGAGAGTGTTTTTTTAACCACTCTATCTGAAGTGTTTGTCCCAGTCAGGAATCTATATCTATTCACTGTGTGTGCCTGTCTCGTTATTATTTCGTCTAATATATATATATATATAATAGACAGTGCTTCGTTTCTGGCATTAAAATACGGATATTGTTTTATTTATATCTGCTGTATAAAGTTTAGGAAATTATTTTTGAATTAAGGAATGTATCTGCCACATGCACATCTCTGATTTAATTCTTGTCCTAGTTGGTTTTATTTGTTGTTCTTTTATTTATATTATCAGCTCTTCAACGTTTGTATTAGGTTTTGGATTTCAAATATTTTGGCCTGGGGCATCACTGAAGAGACATTTAAAATTGTTGAAATGGGCATCTGGTGCATGAAATCTAGTCCCGTTAATTTTATCACAACTAAATAGTGTTTTAATGATAAAGTATGGTGGCTGGTTAAGGCCATTTCGCGATTTCGCCTTTTCACCTTTCATATTATATAGGGCTAAAACGCGAAAACGCAAAATCGCAAAAACGTGAAGTCGAAAACTCAAAATCAAGAAGTGAAACCATTTTGTGTTTTCGACTTCGCGTTTTCGCGTTTTCGCACTATAGAATATGAAAGGCGAAGAGGCGAGATCGCGAAAACGCGAAATGGCCTTAACCGGCCAACATAATAAAGAGCTCGGATTTTCCAATTGCACACTGTTGAAGATCTTACTGCATTTTTTCATTCGAAGTTAAGGGATGTACAGTAAATGAGTATGAGACGACAATCTCGTGAGATAGAGTGCACAACCAATCTGTCATGGACTAAAGCTTGTCAGTCTTCGTCTATATCACTAAAAGTTCTTCAACCAGAAGATTCAGTGTTTAACTAACACCTTCAACAAAATCAAGAATGTCCATAGCAACGATTTAAGTTCAAATAACAGTCAAACTATATATAAAGGTCATCATCGCGACCGAGAAAACTGACCTTGTAACAGGTGACCTTTGATCGCATAGGTTTTTCAACAGCAATGACAAGAATAGGCTTACATGACAAGTTTTTTGTTTTTGTTTAATAGAGGCGACCTTTATAACAGGTTTGATTGTACAGTAAAGGGGTTAGTGACAGATTTTAACCATCTATATATTGTATACTTGAGTATTTGTCTTGTCTGATCCAATCAATGGGGCATCTTCATCCTCCAACTCTTCCTCAACATACTCCACTTTCACTCTGGTCTCTGAATTTCGTCTACTCTGTCGAATCTTCATATACTGCTGCAAGAATCAGAAAAAATAGTTTCGACAGGGCCAAAAATAAAATTTAAATTGTTTGATGTTGCCTCCCTTCCCACCTAACAAGCAGACTACCCGAAAAATTTTATGGTATATTAAAATAAGAAGATGTGGTATGATTGCCAATGAGACAAACTCTCCACCAGAGACCAAAAGGCGTAGAAGTTAACAACTATAGGTCACCGTATGGCGTTTAACAATAAGCAAAACCTATACCGCATAGTAAGCTATAAAATGCGTAACACCATCTGATATTTAGCATGACCTCAATAGAGCCTGGAACATATAACCTTATGGGGAAAACGTGAAAGTTTCATCTTGGAACTCTTCATACACTGTATTTATCTGGGAATTGTTTTACTTTATAGATCTTTTTAAAACTACGCAGCCGATTAAATTGTTATATAGGACTACGATAAAAAGCATGAATGGTCCTATGATGGTTTTCTGAAATACATATATAGTAATCTCAGTGTTCTTCAACCAAGATGTGTTGTCCTGTTGATCGATCATCAATTAAAACTTAGACAGGGAATTTGCAGAACTCAGTTTAAAATTGAATTCTTGATAGATCAAGAACATTTAAACAGCTTCTTCTTGAAAAGGCCATCTTCGACTCAATCTATATTATACATATGTGATAATGGTTCAACTTGAAATCTAAATGTTTATGGCGATCTGAAACCTAAGATGACCGTACCACACTACGGAACATAGCTTTACACGGGATCATAGGTATATATGTTACCAGTTTAAAAAAAATCAAACAGAATCGCAGCAAATTTTATTGAAACTTTAAAATAATTTGACATTCATTTAAAAACATGAACAAGTATACATTATTGTTTAGAGGCCAGCTGAAGCCCGCCTCCGGGTGCGAGATTTTCTCGCTGAATTGAAGACTCATTGGTGGCCTTAAGCTGTGTTCTGCTCTTTGGTCGGGTTGTTGTCTCTTTGACGCATTCCCCGTTTCCATTCTCAATTTTAGATATACATGTAGTAAAGTAAGTTAAAAAAAATTGTATGAATATGTATTTAAAATGTTGGGATAAGATTGACCATAAATAGTGTTGAGCAGATAGATTCAATAAGTACCCGTATTACACATATGGTTAGATATCGCTATTGGTTTTGCTCAGAAATGCATTTTTGTAAATATTCAATAAAAGCAAACGAATAAGGACAGTTAAATGATGACTTACCAAACATGGTCCAATGTCGTAATAAATGAAATAAATCTTAAATGATGAAGTTAAGAAAATTTTTACTACATCTTTTTTTGTAAACACAAAGTATAATTTAACATTTGATGAATAATTCTTCCTTTTTATGTGCATTGTTTTTCTGTATTTTAAATAATCGTCACTCCAAACTTTGAATCAATGGAACCAGAATTTTCGCTTTGATTCATTGGAGATAGCTTAACGATCAGCAGCAAATATCGTCTGTGTACTAAATCGATCAATCACTTTACAAAGAAATTAACATTTTTCTCACTCCAAGTCGACCAATCACTTTAAAAAGAAATTAACATTTTTCTCAGTCCGAATCGACCAATCACTTTACAAAGAAATTAACATTTTTCTCACTCCGAGTCGACCAATCACTTTACAAAGAAATTAACATTTTTCTCACTCCGAGTCGACCAATCACTTTACTAAAAAATTTGCATTTTTCTCACTCCGAATGGACCAATCACTTTACTAAGAAATTAACATTTTCTCACTCCGAGTCGACCAATCACTTTACAAAGAAATTAATATTTTCTCACTCCGAATCGATCAATCACTTTACAAAGAAATTAATATTTTCTCAATCCGAATCGATCAACCACTTTACAAAGAAATTAATATTTTCTCACTCCGAATCGACCAATCACTTTACTAAGAAATTAACATTTTCTCACTCCGAATCGACCAATCACTTTACTCAGAAATTAACATTTTTCTCACTCCGAATCGACCAATTACTTTATCTTTATCAAGACATTGACATTTTTCTCAGTCCGAATCGACCAATCACTTTACTAAGAAATTAACATTTTCTCACTCCGAGTCGACCAATCACTTTACTAAGAAATTAACATTTTTCTCAGTCCGAATCGACCAATCACTTTACTAAGAAATCAACATTTTTCTCACTCCGAATCGACCAATCACTTTACTAAGAAATTAACATTTTTCTCACTCCAAGTCGACCAATCACTTTAAAAATAAATTAACATTTTTCTCAGTCCGAATCGAGCAATCACTTTACTAAGAAATTAACATTTTTCTCAGTCCGAATCGACCAATCACTTTACTAAGAAATCAACAATTTTCTCACTCCAAGTCGACCAATCACTTTAAAAAGAAATTAACATTTTTCTCAGTCCGAATCGACCAATCACTTTACAAAGAAATTAACATTTTTCTCACTCCGAGTCGACCAATCACTTTACAAAGAAATTAACATTTTTCTCACTCCGAGTCGACCAATCACTTAACTAAAAAATTAACATTTTTCTCACTCAGAATGGACCAATCACTTTACTAAGAAATTAACATTTTCTCACTCCGAGTCGACCAATCACTTTACAAAGAAATTAATATTTTCTCACTCCGAGTCGACCAATCACTTAACAAAGAAATTAATATTTTCTCACTCCGAATCGATCAATCACTTTACAAAGAAATTAATATTTTCTCACTCCGAATCGATCAACCACTTTACAAAGAAATTAATATTTTCTCACTCCGAATCGACCAATCACTTTACTAAGAAATTAACATTTTTCTCACTCCGAGTCGACCAATCACTTTACAAAGAAATTAACATTTTTCTCACTCCGAGTCGACCAATCACTTAACTAAAAAATTAACATTTTTCTCACTCCGAATGGACCAATCACTTTACTAAGAAATTAACATTTTCTCACTCCGAGTCGACCAATCACTTTACAAAGAAATTAATATTTTCTCACTCCGAGTCGACCAATCACTTAACAAAGAAATTAATATTTTCTCACTCCGAATCGATCAATCACTTTACAAAGAAATTAATATTTTCTCACTCCGAATCGATCAACCACTTTACAAAGAAATTAATATTTTCTCACTCCGAATCGACCAATCACTTTACTAAGAAATTAACATTTTTCTCACTCCGAGTCGACCAATCACTTTACTAAGAAATTAACATTTTCTCACTCCGAATCGACCAATCACTTTACTAAGAAATTAACATTTTTCTCACTCCGAATCGACCAATTACTTTATCTTTATCAAGACATTGACATTTTTCTCAGTCCGAATCGACCAATCACTTTACTAAGAAATTAACATTTTCTCACTCCGAGTCGACCAATCACTTTACAAAGAAATTAATATTTTCTCACTCCGAGTCGACCAATCACTTAACAAAGAAATTAATATTTTCTCACTCCGAATCGATCAATCACTTTACAAAGAAATTAATATTTTCTCACTCCGAATCGATCAACCACTTTACAAAGAAATTAATATTTTCTCACTCCGAATCGACCAATCACTTTACTAAGAAATTAACATTTTTCTCACTCCGAGTCGACCAATCACTTTACAAAGAAATTAACATTTTTCTCACTCCGAGTCGACCAATCACTTAACTAAAAAATTAACATTTTTCTCACTCCGAATGGACCAATCACTTTACTAAGAAATTAACATTTTCTCACTCCGAGTCGACCAATCACTTTACAAAGAAATTAATATTTTCTCACTCCGAGTCGACCAATCACTTAACAAAGAAATTAATATTTTCTCACTCCGAATCGATCAATCACTTTACAAAGAAATTAATATTTTCTCACTCCGAATCGATCAACCACTTTACAAAGAAATTAATATTTTCTCACTCCGAATCGACCAATCACTTTACTAAGAAATTAACATTTTTCTCACTCCGAGTCGACCAATCACTTTACTAAGAAATTAACATTTTCTCACTCCGAATCGACCAATCACTTTACTAAGAAATTAACATTTTTCTCACTCCGAATCGACCAATTACTTTATCTTTATCAAGACATTGACATTTTTCTCAGTCCGAATCGACCAATCACTTTACTAAGAAATTAACATTTTCTCACTCCGAGTCGACCAATCACTTTACTAAGAAATTAACATTTTTCTCAGTCCGAATCGACCAATCACTTTACTAAGAAATCAACAATTTTCTCACTCCGAATCGACCAATCACTTTACTAAGAAATTAACATTTTCTCACTCCGAATCGACCAATCACTTTACTAAGAAATTAACATTTTTCTCACTCCGAATCGACCAATTACTTTATCTTTATCAAGACATTGACATTTTTCTCAGTCCGAATCGACCAATCACTTTACTAAGAAATGAACATTTTCTCACTCCGAGTCGACCAATCACTTTACTAAGAAATTAACATTTTTCTCAGTCCGAATCGACCAATCACTTTACTAAGAAATTAACATTTTTCTCAGTCCGAATCGACCAATCACTTTACTAAGAAATTAACATTTTCTCACTCCGAGTCGACAAATCACTTTACTAAGAAATTAACATTTTTCTCAGTCCGAATCGACCAATCACTTTACTAAGAAATTAACATTTTTCTCGGTCCGAATCGACCAATCACTTTACTAAGAAATTAACATTTTTCTCGGTCCGAATCGACCAATCTTTAATTTTGTTTACATCTAAGTACCGTAAACACTATGCATTGCGGCGAAGCAGCTGAAATCAGTTTTAAAATCTTTGGTTTGAACCAGTCGGGGATTGCCTCCACGTCCTCGAAGCAGGCACGCTATTCTGGTAGGACTAGTAATTCTATGAAACTAAAAGTGAATGAAGTGTCCATGGATAACTAATTGGCAATTCTCATTGACAATAATACCAAGTCTCTTTATTTTCATATGTTTAACCCCGCCACATTCGATATGTGACTGTCTCAAGTCAGGAGCCTGTAATTGAGTGGTTGTCGTTTTTTGCTGTTTCTGATATTTTTTTTTCGTTTATTGCTTTGCATACTTTGTTTTTGTGTTGTGCCGCTACACTACTGTCCCAGGTCAGGGGAGGGTTGTCGCATTCAAACATGTTAAACCCCGACACATTCTTTATGTTCCTGTCCTGTCAGTCAGGAGCCTGTAGTTCATAGATATAAGAAGATGTGGTATGAGTGCCAATGAAACAACTCTCCATCCAAGTCAAAATTTATAAAAGTAAACCATTATAGGTCATAGTACGGTCAGCAGTTGTTGTTGGTTGATGTCTGTCATATTTGTTTTTTGTACATTGATTTGTTATAAGTTATGCCGTTAGTTTTTTTTTTATTTAATTGTTTCATATTTTTCACGTCGGGGCCTTAATAGCCGACTATTTATACGGTATGGGTTTTTCTCGTTGTTGAAGGCCGTACGGTTGCATATAATTGCTTAAATCCACATCATTTGAACTTTGGTGGATATTTTTCTCATTGGCAATCATACCACATCTCCTTATTTTTTACAATAACAAAGGATACTGTAACTTTTGCTGACATTCTGCTGACGTTGTATGTCATGAATATGTTATAAAACATAAGTACTTTGTTTATTTCATCCAAACTCGATTTCATTTCTGTTCTTCCCTGAAAAAGAAATAATTATGTTTTTAATAAGCATTAAACAAAAACAAACAAAAAGTATTTTCGGCACTTCTAATGTAAATAAAAGGTATGAGATGTGGGGTATATGTCAATGAAACAGCAACACTTTGACAAAAGACAATACAGACAAGGTCAAGATCTAAACCAAGCTCTCAGTCTAGAAAACTGCGGTTTATTAATGAATTTCTGAATATCAAAGATCTGCCATCAATACCAAATTCTATAAAAATAAAATAAATGAAATAAAATAATTGCAATGAATAACTTTTTGGAGAAGTTGACAAGAATGTTTGCAACCGCATGAAATATATTGATTTTCGTGTATACCACGTATCATTGTTTACGGATTTTAATGATATGCAGAAACAAATGCCTATTCTAAAATTCCTTCATTTTATTTCCATATAAAATACAACAGCTATGACTGCACGTGCTATCCGTGACAATGTTAAAATAATGCATTGAAAAACAAACGAAAAGCTTAAAATGTATACAATATAATTATTCGTACAGTGTTGGAACATATAAATTGTTTTTAGAAACAGAGAGAAAGCGAGCTTATTTTCCTACACTAAACTAATATTGTGTGTATCCTGCAATTTAACATTGGATTTAAACGTATAGTTTTTTTTTCATCCAAATCGTTGAAGTTGTTTTTGAATGAAATCGACATGATGTCTATCAAAAGTTATATTTACATTACTATGTTTTTTATCTTTAAAGAGAGGCGAAAGATATCAAAGGGATATTCAAACTAATAAGTCGAAAACAAACTGACAACTCCACGGCAAAAAATGAAAACGACAAACAGTACACAAAACACAACAAAGAAAACTAAAGATTGAGCAACAGGAACTCCACCAAAAACTGGGGTTGATCTCAGGTGCTCCGGAAGAATTAGCAGATTCTGCTCCACATGTGGCACCCGTCGTGTTGCTCATGTTAGTAAACATCCGGTGATAAGTCTAATTCAGTAGGTCACATTCGAGGAAAAGAGGACGAAATTGTGGTAAACTTGTAATTCTTGAATGTTTTGTTAATATTTAGTTATATTGACGTGTAATATTTTGTTTGGTTTTTTTTTTGGCTTGACTCAGTCATATGGGTTTAGTTTGCCAATAAATTATTACTTTTACTAAAACTCGGACCGCGATGAGGACCCCAAATTGATCTGTAATTATAGAATTATTTAAACGCCTTTTTAAAGGAAATCCAGTTCATTTGAACATAACCGTTCGCTGACAACAGACGAAAGTTATAATGGTCGAGGATGTCTGTAATGGCACGAGGCAACGCCGAGGGACATTACAGCCTCCTGGGTAATCCAGGTCAATTCGAAAACACCCATTTCTTAAAACTTTTATTAACCAAACCGTCAATGTGTAATATTTAACCAAACCAAATCAGTTTTTTGTTGTTGAGAAATTGTATATATATATGATAATACCAAATGCAATATCAAAAAGAAACTTTTAAAGTGATGTGATGGAATAACATATAAATGTAAATGTAGTTTTATTGTTGTCCTATTCAAAGCAATTTATGGCATACGAAAAACAAAATTTCATTCTGGAATTTAAAACTCAAAATTAAATAAATTGATAGATAAAATGTACTATGTAATTATTAACTTGAAAACTGGGTCAAAAAAGAAGTCGGGATTCCTGGGAACTTTCGATTTCTTGATGTTTCTTTGTCACAGAAATGTATTTGAATTGATAACAACTGAAAATCCGTAATAGCCCTGATTATTCATAACGGCCCTGTTTTTTTCATAATGGCCCTGTTTATTCATAATAGCCCTATTTATTGATGATGGCCCTGTATTAATGCCCTGTTAGTCTGTAATGGACCAGTTTTGTTTTAATAATAAAGGGATAGTTTGATACATAATGCACTAAACTGGTTAATAAATCGAAATTATATACTCGGCTGGTCATGCTGGTTAAATTATGTTATTATGCAAACTACACGGCAGTATATATAAAAATAAGGAGATGTGGTATGATTGCCAATGAGACAACTATCCACCAAAGTTCAAATGAAGTTGACGTAAGCAATTATAGGCAACCGTACGGCCTTCAACAATGAGAACAAACCCATACCGTATGGTCGGCTATAAAATGCCCCGACATGAAAAATATGAAACAAATCAATTGAGAAAACTAACGGCCTAATTTAAAACAAAACAATTTACGAAAAACAAATATGACAGACATGAACCAACGACAACCAGTGAACTACAGGCTCCTGACTTGGGACAGGCACATAAAGAATGTGGCGGGGTTAAACATGTTTGTGAGCGATCAACCCTCCCCGTTTAAATACTTATGACTAGAGTTCAATTTTCCGCAAAAAAATCTTATTTCTCCATTTCGGAAATATTATTTGAAATATTTGTCCCCCCTCGTTCCACCAAAATTCTACCAGCAAGTAGACAACAATCAAAGCAATGTGCAACTTCAGCCTAACATAAATAACAATCAGTTTACTTAGACTTTTTCAGACAGGGGAGCAATTTTCGCTTTTTTTGGTGTTCATAAAAAAAAAGTTACCTTCCAACTTGCAAAAATACAATAACACGGCCATGCTATGCCGAATATAGCAAACAGAACAAGACACAATATGCCTATAAACATCATTTCTTTGTCTTCGGGATCAGCAAGTATCATCCCAAATCCGCCTATCAGGAATTCTGGAAGTACGAAATATAGTATAACACACGTTGGCCACCAAGGATTTATAAACATTCTTTGCTTGATAAGTCTGTTGGGTGTCATTTCTGCAATGCGCTTGGTGAAAACCTCTGGGTTAAACTGTAAAGATAAACAAAAAAAGTTCAATACTATTAAGAAATTCTGTAAATGAAGGAGTTGTCAATGGCGGTTCCAAAGTTTTTCAAAAAAGGGGCTAGAGTTTGGAATAGGCAAAAGGTCACATTGAAACAATTGCCAAAATGGGAGGGACTGTGTGAATATTTGAAGAAAGCATATCAAATAAAAAAAACAAATAATTTCATCCAAAAAGGGACCCCGTGGGACCCTGGTATTACATAGTGTTCTATGGACTTATTCACGAGTGTTGCGTTATATAGGACTGTCACAGTTTCGGACGTTCTGACTGTTTATAACGTTACTCCCCCAGAGTACATCAGCCCAGTACCAGTACTTCGGTACTGGCAGGAAAATACAATCAACATTATATTGATTTGATTGAAATGTGCTGTTATAAAGTTTTGGAAATCCTTTTGAATTAAGAAATATATCTCCCTCATGCATGCAATACTCTGATTCCTTGTCCGGATTTGTCTATACTTCAGATCCTTTGAGGTTCGACTGTTTTTGTGTGTATGTATGGTTTGTATGTTTTGTATTTTCTTTTATTTAAATCTAGTTTTACGCAAGATTTCAATCCATCTAAACTGATATTATATTGTCAATTTACCCTTTCATAAACAATACAATGTAGGTAATCTTTTAAAAGGCGTACACCATAAAAAAAATGTGACTGGGGCCACACAACAAAGTCTATGCAATTGACATTCCAACAATGACCTGATGTTATTTTCATGTTGATGTACGCACAACAAACATTTCATTAAACCTTTTTGATTTTGAAACGGAGAACCCTTCTGATCCTTTAAGGAGGGTGGTAAAGGGTTATTTTCGTGCAACGTTTCGCTCTTTTTATTTCACGTGTTTTCGTGTTTTGACGTTTTATTTCTCGTATTCTCGTGTTTGGTTCGATGTGCGAGCTTCGTGTTTCCCCTTATTTATTTTCCGTGTTTCGTGTCGGTACTCTTAATTGTTCGTGCTTGTCCCACATTTGATTAAAAGTAAAGCGGGACTAATTCAAAGTCAGCCCGAATATTGTTTTACTATGAATAATATTTTTTTCAAATCAGATTCAACTAGCAGACGCTAAAAGGTGACCGCAGGGTCTTCATGTCCATTAATAATGACTTCATGATCTCCAAGAACGGCTGAGTAATAACTTCTAGTACTTTTTTCCTTAATATTTACGATTTTATTTCTCGTGCTTCGTTTTTCCCGATTTTTATTTTCCGTGCAACGTTTTTGCGATTTTTATTTCACGTGTTTCCGTGTTCAGAGCCCCCCTTTACCATCCTCCTTTAAGGATGTTCGCTACTCTTGTTTTTGACTTTTTGTCAGATATTCTGAATCCTCTAGTTTTATCCATGTACTGCCAATAAAAATTTTGCCCACTAACCCCTACTTTTCTTTTCAGAATTTTATTGCATATAGTTTTAAAAGTCATTTTTGAAAACTCTATAAAATCCTTGTTATTTTTCATAGTTTTTGAAAGGAAAAAGGTGTCAGTGTTAAATGTATGAAAAGCTAGAGAGAACTATTTCCCGCCAAATTTTCTAATGATTATATCTCAAAAACTAGAACATGGACCCTTTATTTTTATCTAAATTTTAAGTTCCCTTATTTATATTCTATCAATCTATAACAGTCTTTTAAAAAGCTTGTTATTTTAAAACAGAGTAGCGAACTTCCTTAACGCCAAACCCTTGTAATCATCAAACAGCAAACCCTTTTGATTTAGAAACTTCATTTTGGCAGTCATATTTTGCAGTGTTGTCGTGTTTGCCAACTTTTAATTGCAGCTCTATAAACACATAAGGTGTGCTGTGGTTTAACAACAAAAGTTTATTTCTGGACAATCTTCCAAACGTATCAATTAATAAACACCAGTTGCCAGGGGGTGTAGAAGAAAGGAGGGGCGTTTACGGGAATAATGCCCCTCCTTTCAAAAATCCTGGATTCGCCCATGAAAACGAATGATTTATTTTGTATTTCTGATTAAATATGGATTGAAAATAGGCACGAAAGAATTGTGCTGAAAGTGGACGATTAACTTAATTTATAATATATTACATCTATGCCACTTCTTCTGAGATAATCAGGGATATATCGAGTTTGAAATGCCTCTCCACAACACGAGTTGGTACTTGTTTCTTGGAAAATTGTGTCAAAATTTTCGTATTCTAAAAATAAACAATAACATTACTTGAAAATTGAAAGGTGCTCGGATTTTTTTTTTGACCAATTTTTAAATACAATAGTACTTTCAATATCTACCGTTTCATTTGTTGCATTAATGCAATTTATAATAATAAAAGTAATAATGATAATATCTTTGAAATCATTATGACCTATTTTTTTTAGAAAAGTCACGTGTTTCCTTGGCACTTCTGTATTTGACTACATGTATTCAAGTTAAATTTATTCACAACTTGCATATATATAGTCTAGACGATTAAGCGCTGGACATAAAGTTATTAATCTGTCTATTATTGAAGACTGTTTGTTGCTCTCTAGACGTCCTTTTGGGAATATTTGTTGTCCTTTTGACGTATACCCGTCATCTCTATTTATTCATGTACAAGAATATGTGCTTTGTGTATCAATAAAAATAATCACTAAAAATAAAGCAATTCATCCGATTTACCCACAAAATATACTAGTATCTGAAATGATCTTTATTCATACATATACCCAAAATTATTTAACAAAGGGTTTGTTCAGACATTTTACATTGTAATTGAAAATTAAAAGAAAAAAATGATTAAATCTTTAAATAATTTAAAGAAGAGTATACTTACTGTGAACCTGTAAGAATGGTTGTGTAAAACCTGCATTTACTGAAAAAACATGAAGGATAATTATAAGAAATGCATTTACATCGCGTTCATAAATACCATTGAAAGTACTCTCATTATTACACCCCGTTGCAACTAAAGGTTTATAGTGTTTGAAAATATGACTCATATCTATCTTGTACTGTTACTAAAAATAGAGACTCGTTCAAATTTTATTAGTGAGCACTTGTAAAAACAAAACTGAATTTATACGGAATTTGCTGAGTTTTCGGGAAATGACCTTCTTCCAAAATGTCATTTTATGATTCAGCGTTTGGTTTCTTGTATATATTCTCATTTTGATATATATTTCCTTTCCAATTCAACTTTAATTATATAACAATTGTATTTTTCCTACACATCAAACCCGTGTATGTTACCGAAAAATCATGAAAAAACCACCATGTTAAACCGTCTATAAGCCAAAAAAGAGGCTATAACCGTAGCTTCCCACTTCGTATCATATCATGTTTCAAATAATGACGATTACCATGGTTGTAGAATATGACAAAAATGCTTATTTTCATTATTGAGCTTACGGTGTTTTGATCATGCTATATTTAAAGAAAACTTTTACCTGGAGCCTTAATGGCAGCAACTAGCTGAGGAAACCAATGCATTGCATCTCCTCTGGCATCAATCCATGTAAAAAATTCAAAATCTTCCGGAATGTCACAGTCTTCTCTTTTTACTGGAATTAATATATGTTTTCGTTCGCTAAGCGACATATAGAGAGAGAAATGGACTTCCAGTTTACAATAATAACTGTCTGTATATTCCTTAGATAACACATGTACAATTTTCACGGAGCGTCTCATGTAATCTTTAATGTTTTCAACAGTACCTTTACCAGGAAGGAATTCAAGTTCGTGATCACAACACTTGAAGCCTCTGGTCTCTAATTCCCTTATTACATTTCTTGTCCATTCTGTATCTTCATCCGTATTTCTGTATGAAAAGAAGACATGGTAGTCCTTTCCATCCGGTAGAGGGAGCGGTCCATTCTCAATATTTTGCATTTTGTCGAGGTCAAATAAAGCTAAAGCAATACACAAATTTTAATATTCATATGAAAATTCTAAACAGATAGATCCCGCCATGTTTTTTTGTTTTGGAGTTTTTGTACAAAGTCTGATCGTTGGTAATATCATTCTGGACAAATGCCTTACATACAATGACAATACACTGAGTGGTGTGTCCAAGATAGAGAATATAAAATTTTCAACTTTTGTATATATTGTTAGTTTCTTCTCGTTCTGGGTATGAATGAAATATTTGTCACTGGATGTTAAATAAGTATTTATCAATTTATCAGACTTTATTCGGATTATGAAAAAAATAAAAACAAAAACACGTGACTGACAACATAACTTAGATATAAATTTTTGAAATATATATGAGAAGATAGAGCTTATCAAATGCTTTCAGAAAAAGAAAAAAAATAAATAAAAAAGAATGACCGGAATATTTTCTTTCTATTTCCTTGCTACATAACAAAAAATAGTTTTTACATTCTTACAAGCAGGTTTGTATTTCCCAAAATAATACGGGTATTCCAATAGGACAAAGCTTGAATTATTTTATTCATATAAAAGCTAATAAACAAATAAATATTTGGACCAACTATGTGTTACCATTTGCGATCCAAGACGGCGAAATACTAACTCCCATACTACCTAAATTGCTAAGGCGTCTGTTATCTTCTATCTTTCTTTATTTCAAATACATATATGAACATAATTTTCCTTTCTGACACTCTTCGTTTATTCTGGTATATCAATCGTTGCATAAAGATGAAGGAATTTTATTCACCTAATAAGTTTTATTAATAGGAAAACAGATGGACAAAACTTGTAGACACGAAAGAGCGTATGTGCAACATCTCTTTTTTTACATAGATAAAAAAAAACAGCTATATATGTGCTTGTTCAGGTCGATAATATTTGAATGCCTATTGATAAAACGGCAACGGATCATCAAAGGCGAGAGGGTTGGGGACAGGTTAGTCCAACGCGGGTTAAGGGCAGCGCCCTTGTAGGGGGCATGACCGCAAGAAAAGATTAGGTGATGTGAATGAAAAAAAGGTTAAAAAATAAAACACAAACAAACAAAATAAATAAAAATAACAATCCACTACACAACGTGCCTTTTTGATGCTGTGACGCTATATCTCCTTTGAATCATATAGATAAAAAAAAAATCATTATATTTACCTGCATTTAACATGTACACTTCGCCATTTTGATTTCAGATCAATACACAAATGCACACACCAATTACAACGTATTCTATAAATGAATTCTAAAGCGGAAATATATAACACATCGTTTAGAATGACTGTTTTTAAATCCTTTTACAGTCAAAATGAAAGTATTTTTCTAAAACTAGTAGAACATTTTGGCAGCTCTGTTTCAGTCGATTTGATTTTATGTATGTTGGCTCAAAAATTACTTATATTTTTGGCTTTCTGAATATTTGATCATGGTCATCCGATAAAGATTATTTTAAGAATTTTTTTTTTTTTTACAGAATACACACTTCGTGCATAAATTTAAATCAGGTTTGATACAAATTTTGGTAGGCGTTTTACACTTTAATCGAAAAAAAAAAATGTTTTGAATTTTCCTTTTCTTTATTGTTGGGGTAATGTCTCATTGACGTTAACCCAACATCTGTTATTCATCTTTTAAGGAGTCAATTGGTTGCGGCACCAAATATCGATATCTTTCTCCGATTTCACGACACAGTTTATTTCAATTTAGAGAACTGATTTATATTTCAAACCGTTGGTCAAATGGTATAACAGTAATAGCAAAATCGTACGTAACAAGACTTGTTTTGTTTTTGTTTTGGTGGAGATCGAAAAAAGATGACAAAAATCAGGGACAGCGACACCCAAAAAACTAAATAGTTATTCTGGGAAAATCTTCCATTCTGAGCATTTCTGAGACATTTTATTGGTAAGAATCCATTTGAAGACATTGGGGTTGCGGTTGCTGATATTTTAGAAAACCATGAATTAGTTGCAATAACTTTCATTTGAGACATTTTGACAGTTATCATGAAAAACGGATAATATTTAGGGTATTGTGTATTTTTTTATATCACTATTAGGCGTCCGTCGTCCGTTAACTTTTACAAAAATGTTCTCCTATAAATACTTAGCCAATTGGAACCATCTACATGCAGTTTAAAAAAAAGTGTCCGATGAAAAGCTAAATATAGAACATGCGTGTAAAATTCAAGTCTTGCCTATTATCCTGAAAACCGCTATAGATAGAAAAAAATCTGATGAAGGCAAAAATGTTTAGAATGTTGAGATCTACCTACTGTCCAACTACATCAAAATTGTGAGACGATTTTTTTTATGGGAGTTAATAATCTTAAATTTTTTTTACCATTTCTAGCTTTTTATCTTGGAAACTAAAATAGACAAAGAAAAACTTTAAATAGCATAAATTATCAGCAAAACAAAACATATTCAAATAAGCCAAATGGCCGAAATCGTCTGAGTACTCCTTGTAGGAGAGTTATTGCCCTTAAATAACGATTTTTTTTTTATTTTTACCTATTATCTTAAAATTACATTAGATAGAGAGAAGCTTTTAAAAATGATCAGTGTGACAATATCAAACCAGTCAAACTGCCGAAATCGTCAAACTACTCCTTACAAGAGTTGTTGTCTTTAACTGACAATTATTCTAACACCTTTTTCGTGTGTTGGCCAAAAGCTATAGAAGAAAGAAACTGTAAAAAGTAAAAAATATCAACAAATTGGTCAACGAAGCCAAAATTGTCTTCCGGAGAAGACATTACTGACATGTTAACTGGTGTCTCATCTGTTTCTTTAGTTTCTGAATAAAAAAATATGTTAAAACTACCAAAATTGTCGTCCACTTAGGAGTTACTACTCTTGAATAGTGATTTGTTTCGCATTTTTGTGTTTTTCGCAAAACTATAGCATAGAGACAAACTAAACAGAAAAAAAATATCAGCAATACAAGATCAAGTAAAAAGAGAAGTCTACAATGTTAGAGCGTGGCCATAATTGGGGTGCACTTAAATCAGGTGAGCGATTCAGGCTCTTTAGGGCCTCTAGTTCAGGAGATGTGAGGTACACATCAACGAGACAGCAACCCAATGACACTTAAAAAGATAAAATATAGATTTCTTTAACATAAGACATGTGTCTTTACAGTTTGTCAACCTCTAAAAACACAAGTCTAGAAAAGTAGTGTAAATTTTACAGAGACAAAATGTGGTAAAGATCTACCATCAACATCTGATTCCTAACATGACAAAACACACTATGTATAACTTAAGTCAAGCACTGATGTGATTTCTTACTTCGGACAGCTACATAAGTATGTTGTGGGGTAAAGCTCAAATCTCAAACACTGATGAGATTTCTTACTTCAGACAGCTACATAGATATTTTGTGGGGTAAAGCTCAAATCTCAAGCACTGATGTGATTTCTTACTTCGGACAGCTACATAAATATGTTGTTGGGTAAAGCTCAAATCTCAAACACTGATGAGACTCCTTACTTCAGACAAAAAGCTACATAAATATGTTGTGGAGTTAAGCTCAAATCTCAAACACTGATGAGATTTCTTACTTCAGACAGCTACATAGATATGTTGTGGGGTAAAGCTCAAATCTCAAGCACTGATGAGACTCCTTACTTCAGACAGCTACATAAATATGTTGTTGGGTAAAGCTCAAATCTCAAACACTGATGAGACTCCTTACTTCAGACAAAAAGCTACATAAATATGTTGTGTGGTAAAGCTCAAATCTCAAGCACTGGTGAGATTTCTTACTTCGGACAGCTACAAAAATATGTTGTTGGGTAAAGCTCAAATCTCAAGCACTGATGAGACTCCTTACTTCGGACAGCTTCATGAACATGTGGTGGGGTTAATCTAAAATCACAAACACTGATGAGACTCCTTACTTTGGAAAGCTACATGAACATGTGGTGGGTTTAAGCTCAAATCTCAAGCACTGATGAGACTCCTTACTTCGGACAGCTACATGAACATGTGTTGGGGTTAAGCTCAAATCTCAAACTTTCATCATTGGGAGTTTCAGTTTCTCTGTACCTTTGCTTTTGCCCAAAATATAAAAAGGGAAATATCATCATTCAAGGGCAATAACTTTTACAAAAAGTGTACCTAAATTTCGACTTTGTTGACCTATTTGTAGATCTTGCTGGTCATGTTTGCTGTTCGCAGTTTCTCTTCATTTTCTATCTATTTTACCCATAAAAGGTAAAAAAAAAATCATCATTTAATGGCAAATACTCTTAAGGAGTCAACTGATAATGTCAACAATGTTGGTTGATCTGTAGATCTTGCCTTTCTAATAATTTTGACTGTTAACAGTTTCTATCTATCTATTATAGTTTTTGCACAGAATTAAAACCTTGGGTAAAAACCATTGTTAAAGGGCAATAACTAATAAGGAGTTGACTAATTTTGCAAAAATTGGTAAAAAGCGTGACTGATGGGCAATAACTCAATTTTTGCTATTTCAAGTTTTTCTTTATCTATGGTAGCTTTCAAGATAAGCAAAAACACCAAAAGCTGCCCATAAGCAGTCGACCAACAATTTCGGCCATGTTGACTGATTTGTAGATCTGATCATTTTTGTAATTTTAATCTATCATAGTTTTCAAGTTTACAGACAAAAATAAATCTAGACTAGAAATAAATGGAGAATGTGTCTTTGGGCAACAGATGCCTCCGCTTGTAAATATGCATGAGTCAACTTCCACATACAGATGCATGCAGGATTCATGTTAATAAGATTTTATTATGATTATAAGCATTGTGTATAAGTTGCATAACATTTGGTTGAGGCAAAATAGAGTAAGAGAACAGAAACGATAGATTTAGTGATGCCACCCAATTTAGAACTTGATCTGTGTTTTGTGGTAATAAGCTTTGTGTATAAGTTTTATAACATTTGATTGAGGCAAACTAAAGTTATGAGAACTGAAACGAAAAATTCAGCAATTTTTGTTTATAAAAGGGGCATAACTCATGAACGGTAAAAGTGACGCCACCCAATTTCGAACTTGATCTGTGTTTTGTGGTAATAAGCATTGTGTATAAGTTTCATAACATTTGGTTGAGGCAAACTAAAGTTAGGGGATGGAAACCAATTTTGGGGACGGACGGGATAGACAGACGGACAAGGGCAACACTTAATGCCCCCTCCGCTATGGCAGGGGCATAAAAACTTATTTCGCCCACACCTTATTTGTGCTTTTAGCCCTTTCTAGGTAGCTTCGCTGCAATTAATTTTCGTGATTTTGTTATTTTCTTGATGTATTTATATAAGTGAAGATCCAAGTTTTACATATTCATGTTATTTTTCTACTCACAAAAATCATTAAAATTCGTTTACAGTATAATTCGTGACGCAACTCTCTTTTTTGTTTCTTTAAGCAATTTGGTATTACACCTTTGTTTGGCAGTTGTGATGATTTACACATCATAACCTGTCCAGAGTAACTGCAATTTAAAGACTGACATATAGAATTGTCATATGACTATTGTGGAAAACTATTAGACTTCTATAAGTCTTTAAAGCATTTATTACATTGTTGGGTTACTGTCTTATTAACATATACCCCAATTCTACTCTTGAAAAATAACTGAAGAAGGTTCACTTTCTAAACTTTGTTGCCATTATATTCTATATTTCATCCATGCTGTTTCAGTGTTTGGATAGATGAATCATGAAACACAAGAAAAGGTAAATTTGAACCAATATATCATTTGATAAAAAAATACATATAAATTTAATAACAATATCACAATTTATATCAATGGACGGAATGATCATGAACAGTTATTTTCTCTCAATATTATCAGCAGTTTTAACAATCTTCGTATCTTCTTTACAAATCTTTATGGAAGTACTGATACTGATAGGTCAATTTCCATATTGCACCATACACAGACTATCATTTATGGTTCTCACTTCCCCTTCTCCTTAAAATAATCAGCTGTAAATTAAACAAATATATTGATATAATAACATAGGTTATAACATGTGGTTAACCCTGCCACATTCTATAATTCAATCTAATTTTTTTTCTCATTGTGCCCGTCCCAAGTCAAGAGTTATTCAGTGGTTATCGTTGGTTGATGTTTGTCAAATTTGGTTTTTTTCTTTTATTATTTTGTCATAAATCAGGCTTTTGTATTTTTTCATTTGAATTGTTTCACATTTTGTCATGTCAGGGTCTTTTATAGTTGCCTATACTGTATGGGTTTGCTCATTGTTGAAGGCCATACAGTGACCTATAGTTGCTTACATCTATGTCATTTAGAATAAATATAAAAATAAGGAGATGTGTTATGATTGCCAATGAGAAAACTAACTGGACTCTGTTTGACAGTTGTCTCATAGGCAACCAAACAACTTCTCCTAATTTTTAATCTTGTCTTGTCCGCTATCTGGCTTAATGTGTCTTAAATAATAATTAAACAGCTTAAAAAATGAAAATTAACCTAATTTTGACATGAGAAAGATGATACTCTTGCCATTAGCTGTTGTTTGCTGTTATCTGTCTTTGTTATAATGTTTTTCGGAGGAATCGGGTGTTGGTGGTTGCGGTTATTTGCACTTTCTAGTATTTTTTATGATTCCTGTTTTCATATTTATAATGTATCATTCAAAAAAGTATCACAAATTACATATGAATTGAAACTAGATACCAAGAAAAACTTGTTGTGCTCAATTGACAGAAACTATATAAATTAGTTATTACTGTTAATCAAATACAGTATACTCAGAAATTATTGCGATATTTTCATTAATGCGAAAAAATGCAACAGTACCAGGTTAGCAATGATAAAAACATGCATTCATAATTCCAGTAATGATTGTATTGCATAAAATTTTTGCAATCACATAAATTAGATTTTGCATTTTTGCCATTGTTCAAAGATTTGCATTTATGAATAATATTTGCACAGATAAATTTCTGAATTTGCAGTAAGACAATCCGAGATACTACAAATGAAATTATAGTTTACACAATTTAATTCAATTAAAAATAATTTTTGATGAGGTTTCCAGTGAATATTGGGGGTTGTGGATGTTTCCCCTTGAAATTACTCTCTATATCTCTCAACATAATCTCTACATTTGGAACTATCTGATAAGCTAATTCTATAAATACAAACCTAATTTTTCTACAGCCTCTACACAAACACTAGGAAACATATTCTCTGAGTAAGTTGATATTAGCAACATAGACTGTGTTCTAACTAAAATAAGTCCTCTTTTATCCTGAAATATATAAAAAGATGGTGCAAACTTCTATAAAATTATTCAGTTAACATGAATTACTAAATATTACATTCAGAAGGGAGTATAAGGAGGTATATATCAACCCAACAACACATTGAGACCAACATACAGCCAAGACAGGTGCTATATGACAAACATAAATATCAATACCAACTGCAATACTGGATCTATCCTATAATACGTGAATGTATAAATTCTTCAATCAAAAATATAAATGCCAGATCAAACATTTTTTTTACTAATCTTGCCATATTTCTCGCAATAATAAAATCATTACACTCATTTCTAAGTTACAGCTCTTTATTTCTGGCATACCAGAATGTAATTAACTATTACCAAGAGGAGGTTAAACTTAAAACATTGTTCCGTTTGAAGAGGTTTCCTTCATTATACCAAGTTACTTATCTCTGATTTCAAATGCTTACACATACTTAAACATTTACCATATATGGAGTTTTTGTCTGCTCTGACTCATACTTACACATTTACCATACATGGATTTTTTGTCTGCTCTGACTCATACTTACACATTTACCATATATGGAGCTTTTAGTCTGCTCTGACACATACTTACACATTTACCATATATGGAGTTTTTGTCTGCTCTGACTCATACTTACACATTTGCCATATATGGAGTTTTTGTCTGCTCTGACTCATACTTACACATTTGCCATATATGGAGTTTTTGTATGCTCTGACTCATACTTACACATTTACCATTTATGGAGTTTTTGTCTGCTCTGACACATACTTACACATTTACCATATATGGAGTTTTTGTCTGCTCGGACACATTTGTACTGTCTGTCGTCAAAGTAAATCCCTTCTTCTCTTGTCTGTGGGGGATTTTTAAAAGCATCTAGTAAAATTTGTACTTGTTCTTGATGAAGCTAAAAATATAAGAAATCACAATGTTCACAATAATAAAAAGGTAAAATTACAAAAATACCGAACTCCACGGAAAATTCGAAAGTTCCTTATCAAATGGTAAAATCAAAAGCTCAAACACATCAAGAGAATGGAAAACAACTGTTATTTTCCTGACTTGGTACAGGCATTTCCACAAAAATGTCAGCAATTATACATTGTTTGAAAACAAAAAATGAAAAAGGCTTAGAAATGGGTAAAAATGATAAAAAAAAATCTATTAAAAGCATTAACTTCCTGCAGGATATTTTGGGACCATCTACAAATAATTTCCAGAGATTAATTAAAAATTCTGTCACAAGAAATTTGTTCTTCAAAAAATGCCAAATTTTAGAAATCATATGGATGTGGCCATTTTTTATTGTAATTCAGAAGAAATTATAAAAATCAAAATTACAGTTACTTAAATAAAAATCTGAATGTTTAAGTAAAAAACATGTTAAAATTCAATGCGACCATGTTTTGGGTAATACTTCCAAATAAAAGATATATGTAGTTTATGTACAACTAACTCTGATTATACAGGAGGGTCTGGATGGGGTCCTTCATTTCTGTATTCTTTAAAATGTTTAGGCCTTTTTCTCTATTCTTTATATATTTTACCAATTATTCTCTATTCCTTATATTTTAAAATCCAGTTAATCTCTATTCTTTATTTTTTTTTGCCCATTTTTATCTAATTTTTTTTTTTGCCCAGTTTTCTGTAGTATTTGTCCATTTTTCTCTATTCCGTAAACCCCATCAAGACCCTCATACAGCAGATATAGGTACTAACCAAGCAGGGCGTGATCGATTTTTACCTTAAAAAAGCTATATACCGTACATTCACTTAACTATGCACCGTACATAAGGATTTGTGGGGTCAGCTCTACACCGTACACAACGCTTCTTTTCGGAATAAAATATCGAAAAATAACATATGTTTGAAAGATTTCAATGCCAATTATTGAAACAGCTATACTGATTACGCGCACACAGTTGCTTTCTATCAGAAAAAGAGTTGCAATGAATATAGAATCATATCGGTTGAGACGAGTGCCAACTTCTTTGACAAGTATTTGCACATGTTTTTAGTAAGCGTTCTTGATTTGGGAAAATAATGAGACTTCTCTAATCCTCAACCTACGACCAAATCATTTCTTAAAACAACAATTATGTTTAGATTGAAGTAGACATTGATATTATGTAAACAAAACAAAGATTTTGTTACTGTGTCAGGTCAAAATCGATCACGCCCACTTGGTTAGTACTTTTATCCGCTGTACCGATGATACACGGTGCACATGGTCTTTGATAGTATGGACCATGACAATTACTTACATTAAATCCTACAGAACTAGCTCTGATGTTGCAGTCTTTCCGTCTGATGATGGCGCAGTGTTGCACATGATCGGTAGAAATCAGTGCATCATGCAGCAAATTCTGCAGCTGATTCATCTTCACAGCATCCTGAAACAATGAAAACATATTTTTAACAAGCAAGTACTGACAAGAAACAGATTTTCTGCATATAAACCAAGCCAAAACTGCAAAAACAAAAGTTTTGTTGCTTTGTTCTTAGAATGATATTGTTCTTTTCATGTGTGTTGATCTGACAGTTCATTATATATGACACCTGTATTCTAAGAAAATTCTATGGTTAGCAAAGTGTTACATTCTGCAAAAAGAAATTGAAAGATCTGTATCATACAGTACATGTACTAGTAAATATTGCATTTCACCATCCATAACAAGTTTTGAGAATGCATATTATCAAGAAAAGGTTTGATTTTTGTCTCCATTACTTATACTGCAAGGTTTTTATCCTTTCTTATAAGCTGATAATAAATTTTATCAGTCTATCTACAAAGGCAGGAAACAGTATTACAGTACTTTTAATTTATCCTGCATATTAGTACCAGAGTTTGCATTTGTATTCAATGTTTGACTATATTGACAGCCTCCTTGATAAGGACCTTATCATAGCTTCTGTATTAAGTGTACATTTTCCTGAAGAAATAAAATAATAATATGAAAAAAATAACTATAACAAAGTTCCTTACCAAATCCATTGAACCTAGAGAATGTAATATAGTAAACATAATGAAATAATCCAGTTAGTTTGCAGAAAAATTAACAAATAACAAAAAATCCACTTTTGAAAATTTAAAATCCAAATCACTGACAAAATACCGGTAGAAGAATTTCACTTGAAGAGATTATTTGACAATGTCAAATTACTATCTTGGAACAGACACTTTCCCAGAAAGAAATATACAAGGATTATGCATAAATTTTACAACTATCAACAAAAATTATAAAATGAAATATATCTTTTCCAATATTTCCCTATTAATCAGAATATATTTCTGATTGGATTATATCGCCAGAACAAGAAGATAGATAAAACTTGACACATTTTATCAATAATTCATAATCCTTGTAAAATTCATTGTCAATAAATCAATTTTTGGTAAAATTTTGTTGACCTAAAATCATTTTAAAATTGACAAAATATCACAGGTTTTAAAATTCGGGCATATTAAAACATTAGGTTCATTTTTAAATTTAAAATAGATATTTTTTCATTCTATTTATACTTAGGCTTTATTTTTGGCAGAGAACGGAAAGTGATAACTCTACAATTTTTAATTTTCTCTGACAAATAATATCTATATAATTTACATATTCATCTAACTTTTTTTTTAATTCTTTTGTAAAATAAACTAACCCAACCTGAAGTCTAACTTAGAGTGTAAATTCAGAAATTAATGTGTGCATTTATTATTGCGAATCCTTGACCTCTAGCAAAATTACGAAAATAAATCTAATAAATGCGATTGCAAAAATTTTATGAAGGAAATCACTACTGAAATCATAAATGGAAGTTTTTAATAAATGAGACTCGTCGGATAGAAATCGACCTGACCTTATGCAAGTTTACGTATACATGTACATGTATAAGACTTTGATAGATTTTGGAACATTCAAATACGAAATAAAAGATGAATTTTGGTTTGTTTTGTAGGGTTCTTAAAACAAGTCAATTTTCAAACAGTTACAGACTTTCTGTAGAGATTTTTTCAACCCCAAATAAGTCAACAGATGTAATGATATTCATTTGCATGGTCGATTTCTATCCCAAGCACCTCAAATATTGTGAACCTGATTCTGTTGCAATTTTAGTAGCCCATTTATGGGACATATTATGGTATACCGTTATCCGTTTGTCCATCCATCCGTCATCAACAGGTCGGACAATAAATCAAAAATGCTTTCACCAATTTTCATGAAACTTGTAGTGAATTGTTTATATCTATTGACGTAAGCTCCCTTTTGATTTTTATAAATTATAGAATTTTACGTTTCCGAGTTATGGGATTTTATTCATAAAAAATGCGGTATTTTCAAATTTTCTGACTATAACTCAATAAATTGCTTCGCCGATACAGCTGGATACGACCGCAGAGGTCCAACCCTGAACAGTTGGGGCAAAAATGGACACAATATTCGCTTGATTCAGGTCTGAATTTGGATTGTAATTAAATATTTGACACATTATAAATAGGTTTCTGACACAGAATAACTGTAGTCAAAGAACTTAGAATTGGTTATATGATTTGAATTTATATTCTATTTTTTGCTTTTGTGCAATACACTTTGCTGTTGCCAATTGACCCCCCTCCCCCCAAAAAAAAAAATTACCCCCCCCTTTTTTTTGCTTTTGTGCAATACACTATGCTGTTGCGAATTGACCCCCCCCCCCCCCCCCCCCCCCCATTAAAAAAAAAAAAAACAATATTCAAGCTTGATACAGCTCTGAATTTGGATAGTGATTAAATATTTGACACATTATAGATTTCTGACACAGAATAAATGTAGTCAGATAACTTAAAAATTTGAAACGGGACATTTAATCTACTTAATGGTTCAATATCAAAAATCTAATTCCATGGTTAGATTCAGCATATAAAAAAAATAAAACATGAATTCAAACAAAGTTTAATTTTGGACCCTTTGGACCTTAATATATATGGACTAATTTGAAAACAGGGCCCAAAAATTAAAAATCTGAATGCACAGTTAGATTCAGCATATCATAGAAGCACCAGATTTCAGTTTTTGATGAAATCAAACAAAATCTAATTTTGGACCCTTTGGACCTCAATGTAGACCTATTCAAAAATGTCCAAATATCCAACATAGTAATACATGGTAAAAACCTCAAACAATTCAAGACTTTAAATTAATCCTCATTGAAATTAGTTAAAAGATTTGTATTTATTTTCAATTGAAGATTTCTTGCTGTTGACTGCAATACTTTGCTGTTGCGCAATACTTAGTAAATCTGTTTCGAACTGTTTGGTGTGTATCTCCTGCCATATCAGTATTTGTTGTTTCTTTATATAGATCAGAAATAATTTATGTTAGAACCAGCTTCAAGCCAGTATTAGAAAAGTCTTGTTTTTGGCCCCTATTTGTCCTCTAGTTTCTCAACGATTAAAGCCACAATCCACAAAATCTACCCCAACCTTCTGTGTGTGGTATGGAACCTTGTGGTATAATTTCATAGAGATCCATTGACTAATACTTAAGTATTTGTCCGGAAACCAGAAAAACCTTGTTGACCTCCCCCCCCCCCCACCCCCTTTTGCCCCTTATTCCTGAACGGTTTGAGCCATAACCCCCAAAGCGAAACCCAACCTTCCCTTTGTGGTATGGAACCTTGTGTTTCAATTTCATCGATATCCATAGACTAGTTAACTTAAGTATTTGTCCATTAACCAGAAAAACCTTGTCCTCCCCCTTTTTTTGGCCCAATTTCCTGAACGGTTTGGGCCATAACCCCCAAAGTCAATCCCAACCTTCCCTTTGTGGTATGGAACCTTGTGGTACAATTTCTTAGAGATCCATACACTTATACACAAGTTATTGTCTGGAAACTAGAAAAATGCCTTTTTTGACCCCTTTTTGACCCATAATTCCTAAACATTTGGGACCATAACCCCCAAAATCAATCCCAACCTTCCTTTTGTGCTATTGAACCTTGTGTTTAATTTCATAGAGATCCATTCACTTATACTAAAGTTATTGTCCAGAAACCAAATGTCTTCGGACAACGACGACGACATGATAGCAATATACAAACGCAAATTTTTTGCGGTCGTATAAAAACCCTTTGAACAATTTTCATGAAATTTTGGTGAATTGTTTATATATACTGACATAAGTTCCCTTTTGATTTTTAAAAATTTCTGATTTTACATTTTAGAGTATTTGGACTTTATTCATAAAAAAAGGGGGGATTTTCAAGTATTTCGGACAATAACTCAAAAAGGCTTTTTGCAGTTACATGTATCATGAAACTTTGGTGACTAGTTTATATCTATTGAAATAAGCTCCCTTTTGTTTTCTATAAATTTGAGATATGACATTGCAGAGTTATGGAACTATATTAGTTGAAAACTGTCCAGTTGGTGACGGGCATATCATGCATTTATAATAAAAACATTGCAATAATTTCTGAATTTACTAGCAGAGTACTTTAAAAAACATAACTGATCTGAAGAATGAAAGATATAACGCCTACATTTAAACATGTTAAAAGACAATATCAAATTAAAAAAAATTATAGTTTTTCAATATGACATTTTAAGTCTTTCTTCTCTCATTTTGAATTTCTTTAATGCTTCAAATTTTACTCTATTTAATTACAATGTACCATTATATCCAAGCTTTCCCTCCTGAACAAGAAATTCATGTTGTATATTAATATATCCCAATATATTTCTTCAGATTCCAAAACTCTTGTTTATTAAGTCCCTTGCCTTCCTCAATAATTCTAACAATTTTAAAGCATATCAAGATTTAAATAAGTTTAGAAAATGTTATGTTTTGAAGTGAAATTTAACCCATGTAAACTATATCAGTTTATCAAATAGCATTAAATACCAGAAAAGTCTAAAATTTCGTTAATTAAAATTTTTGCTATTGTACAAATTATAATAGTTGACGTTGCAGAAAGATCTGATTATATTAGCCTTTTAATTATAGCAAAATAAGAGGTAACAGAGGGTTATTGCATTTTAATTTGGAAAAAACTATAAAAAAAAATTGGTATATTACAAGTAAGCTGAAATAAATTGGGTTTTTTTTTAGTGTAAAATATTATTCTTTAATTTATTTTTCTTATTCTTTGAGACGTGCATGATTTTCTTTTTTTTTAAAGAACTTTTAAGAAAATAACAACATATATCCCCCCTCCCCCCACATAGTACCCCGAAACTATTTCTGTTAATGGTATAGTTACCACCAGATCAACTGAAGCGCTACATTGTGAGGGGCTAGTCTCCATATTCAAATGCGCCCGTCCTCTGAACCATGAAATCTTCTCTTTTCACAAACACACTTCAGAGTGAAATTTAATATTTTCTTTTCAACTATATTCCTTTGTTTTAGTAAAACAATTAGCTGATTTACTCCTTTCAAAATTAAACTTGCAGAAAAATTTTCACAATTCGTTTTTCAACTTGTCCACAAAGTCCTATACAACTAATACCGTACACCCCAGCAACCAATGTAAGTATAAAAGTTCAAACTATAAAATAAGAGTTTATTTGTCAGACTTTTTTGTTAACATCTTAAAATTAATTGGATTTTAAAAATCAGCTTCGCGGGAGGATATTAAAAGGTGAGTTTGGAACAAAAGGTAAAATGTCAAAATCACGGTTAAATATTTGATATTGGACCATTAAAAAAGACCAACTTAAGAGTAAAATAAATATTACAATATATTTACAATGGTAATGTTATCTAAATACTTATCTCAAATTATGTTTGCGTTTAAATTGATTAACAAACTATTTTTTTTCTTCAGATTTTTTACTCTGGATTAATAACTTCACAATCATGATGGACATAAGGTAAGGAAAGTTTTTTGACATAATTTCTTATTTTATTTCCTTTCCACACAATTTTGAAGTATACACAATGCAAAACTTTCTTAGGATATCTTGCACTGGTCTTAAAACTGCATGTTTAAAGTCAGCTCACAATTAACAATTTCAAATTTGCGCAAAGGATGTATATTTAGATTTTTTAAGTTACATGATGTATACACCCTTTTTGCACCAACTGCATCAAAAATAAAATCTTTCTAAGTATAATGAGAAATTCACTTCAATATACTTCACATCAGGAAATAAACATAACTTTAAAATATTTCAAATTTGCGAAAGATTTATTTGGATAGCAGTCAAAAGTGGGGTCACTATTTTCCAATAAAATGCTCCGCTGGGGCGCAGCTTGATACGTCCGCAGAGGTCGAACGCTGAACAGTTGGGGCAAGTATGGACACAACATTCAAGCTTGATACAGCACTGAATTTGGATTGTAATTAAATATTTGACACAGCATAGGTTTCTGACACAGAATGAATGTGGTCTAAGAACTTAAAAAATTTTAATTTACCTATTCAAACCATATCATTATTATTTGCTTTTATATATAAATCAGAAATAACCAATTTAAAATGGAAAATTTTAAAGAAAACAAGAGTGCACACGCTGAAATGTCTCGCCTTCTTTACTTATCATTGATATTATGTTGATAGTCCTAAATATAAAGCTTTATTACAACTGTCACATAAACTTAACATTAACCAAGTAAACTAAACATTGACCAATGAACCATGAAAATGAGGTCAAGGTCAGATGAACCATGCTAGGCAGGCATGTACAGCTAACAATTCTTCCATACAACAAATATAGTTGACCTATTGCTTATAGTTTAAGAAAAACAGACGAAAACACAAAAACTTAACACTGAGCAATGAACCTTGAAAATGAGGTCAAGGTCAAATAAAACCTGCGTGACTGACATATAGATCATAAAATATTTCCATACACCAAATATAGTTGAACTATTGCATATAGTATTAGAAAAAAAGACCAAAACTCAAAAACTTAACTTTGACCACTGAACCATGAAAATGAGGTCAAGGTAAGATGACACCTGCCAGCTAGACATGTACACCTTACAATCATTCCATACACCAAATATAGCTGACCTATTGTATGCAGTATTAGAAAAAAAGACCAAAACTCAAAAACTTAACTTTGACCACTGAACCATGAAAATGAGGTCAAGGTCAGATGACACCTGCCAGCTAGACATGTACACCTTACAATCATTCCATACACCAAATATAGTAGACCTATTGCATACAGTATAAGAAAAACAGACCAAAACAAAAAAACTTAACTATAACCACTGAACCATGAAAATGAGGTCAAGGTCAGATGACACCTGCCAGTTGGACATGTACACCTTACAGTCCTTCCATACACCGAATATACTAGACCTATTGCTTATAGTATCTGAGATATGGACTTGACCACGAAAACTTAACCTTGTTCACTGATCCATGAAATGAGGTCGAGGTCAAGTGAAAACTGTCTGACGGGCATGAGGACCTTGCAAGGTACGCACATACCAAATATAGTTATCCTATTACTTATAATAAGAGAGAATTTAACATTACAAAAAATCTGAACTTTTTTTTCAAGTAGTCACTGAACCATGAAAATGAGGTCAAGGACATTGGACATGTGACTGACTGAAACTTCGTAACATGAGGCATCCATATACAAAGTATGAAGCATCCAGGTCTTCCATCTTCTAAAATATAAAGCTTTTAAGAAGTTAGCTAACGCCGCCGCCGCCGAATCGCTATCCCTATGTCGAGCTTTCTGCAACAAAAGTCGCAGGCTCGACAAAAATGAAAAAAAAATCCCCCCCCCCCAAATTTTTTGAACCCCAAAACTCAATCCGAGCCTTCCCTTTGTGGTATGGTACCTTGCAGTACAATTTCAGAGAGATCCATACACTTGAACACAAGTTATTGTCTGGAAACTAGAAAAATGCTTGTTTTTTAGCCCCTTTTTGGCCCCTTATTCCTAAACATTTGGGGCAATTACCCCCAAACTCAAACCCAGCTTTCCCTTTGTGATATGGAACCTTGTAGTACAATTTCATAAAGATCCATACACTTACACACAAGTTATTGTCCTGAAACTAGAAAAATGCTTGTTTTTTGCCCCTTTATGGCCCCTAATTCCTAAAATTTCGAGGCAATTACCCCCAAAATCAATCCCAGCCTTCCCTTTGTGGTATGGTACCTTGCAGTACAATTTCAGAGATATCCATACACTTGAACACAAGTTATTGTCTGGAAACTAAAAAATGCTTATTTTTGGCCCCTTTTTGGCCCCTAATTCCTAAACGTTTTGAGCAATTACCCCAAAACTCAATTCCAGCTTTCCCTTTGTGATATGGAACCTTTTAGTACAATTTCAAAAAGATCCATACACTTACACACAAGTTATTGTCATGAAACTAGAAAACTGCTTGTTTTTTGCCCCTTTTTGGCCCCTTATTCCTAAAATTTGGAGGCAATTACCCCCAAAATCAATCCCAGCATTCCCTTTGTGATATGGAACCTTGTGGTACAATGTCAGAGAGATCCATACACTTACACACAAGTTATTGTCATGAAACTAGAAAAATGCTTGTTTTTGGCCCCTTTTTGGTCCCTAATTCCTAAATTTTGGAGACAATTACCCCCAAAATCAATCCCAGCATTCCCTTTGTGATATGGAACCTTGTGGTACAATGTCAGAGAGATCCATACACTAACACACAAGTTATTGTCATGAAACTAGAAAACTGCTTGTTTTTTGCCCCTTTTTGGCCCCTAATTCCTAAAATTTGGAGGCAATTACCCCCAAAATCAATCCCAGCATTCCCTTTGTGATATGGAACCTTGTGGTACAATGTCAGAGAGATCCATACACTTACACACAAGTTATTGTCATGAAACTAGAAAAATGCTTATTTTTGGCCCCTTTTTGGCCCCTAATTCCTAAACGTTTTGAGCAATTACCCCAAAACTCAATTCCAGCTTTCCCTTTGTGATATGGAACCTTTTAGTACAATTTCAAAAAGATCCATACACTTACACACAAGTTATTGTCATGAAACTAGAAAACTGCTTGTTTTTGCCCCTTTTTGGCCCCTAATTCCTAAAATTTGGAGGCAATTACCCCCAAAATCAATCCCAGCATTCCCTTTGTGATATGGAACCTTGTGGTACAATGTCAGAGAGATCCATACACTTACACACAAGTTATTGTCATGAAACTAGAAAAATGCTTGTTTTTGGCCCCTTTTTGGCCCCTAATTCCTAAATTTTGGAGACAATTACCCCCAAAATCAATCCCAGCATTCCCTTTGTGATATGGAACCTTGTGGTACAATGTCAGAGAGATCCATACACTAACACACAAGTTATGTCTGGAAGTTACAAAAATGCTTATTTTTGGCCCCTTTTTCCTTAACAGTTGGTACCATAACCCCCAAAATCAATCCCCACCTTCCTTTTGTGGTATTACACCTTATGGTAAAATTTCATAAAGATCCATTCACTTAAACTAAAGTTAGAGTGCGAAAACCAATGTGTCTTCGGACGACGACGACGCCGACGCCAAAGTCATACCAATATACGACCGCAAAATTTTTTTGCGGTCGTATAAAAAGGAGTTGGTTATTATTGTTATAAAGTCCCACAATTCTAACCTAAAATTTTCCATCACAAAATGAAATGTTTCAATGTTTTTTTCTTCTCTTTTTTTCACATGAATTTTGCATAATTTATTTCACAAAATTGTAGGTATAAAAGAAACTTTTTTTTTTTTTTTAAATTTATTCAAGTATTTAGTGACCTTATTTACAATAGGTTTCTGAGATACCTCACTGAAACCCAAGTTTAATGTAACTCAAGTGTAAAATGTAGGATTTAACGTTCATCCAAATGCGGATCAGCATTGTATATGCAGTTCAAGAAAAGGATATATATACTACATTAGACTACTTTGATATTTATTTAAGAATAATCGCTTGAGTTGAAGTGAAAAAAAATCATATGGGCAAAATATTGATAAACTGCACTGCACTATACAAGTAGATAGTTTCCAAGAATTATGCATAAATTGATGAAAAACATATCAAAACTGAAATGCTATAAAAGTTTTCAACATGAAATCAAAATGTGTAGATCATTATATGTAATATATATTTATGCAGCAGATCTAAATTGTTCCTTACAAGATTTTTGAAGACACTCTAAAATGAAAATATATTTGATATAATTATATGGATTTCTGAGATATGGACCAAATTACACACAAAAAAATGCAATGAGGTCACATTTATAAAAGTATATGTATATAAGAGGAGAGTTTCAAATAATTATATAAATCATTGTAAATGGATGCAAAATATATCAAAACTGAAATGCTAAAAAAAGTCTTTGAAACATGAAATTAACATGTTGCTGATCTTTATTGTATACATTACAAGAAAATTGTAGTCACTGATATATATATATATATATAATATGATGTATTTACAAAGAACCATAAAAGTCACCATGCAATGTAGTTCACAGTGAACTAAATATTGCTTAACAAAATTTTGCATTACAAGAAGAACTGGGGATATAGCATCACATGATCATTGATAAAGATTTAAAATAAACTAAAATACAATGGTGGTAAAGTATACCCTTATCATAAAGAGTCGTAAATTAAAGAGATGTGAAAGATACCAAAGGGAAATTCCCTGGTATTCAAACTCATAAGTAAAAAACAAACTGACAATGCCATGACAAAATAACAAAATCTTTTAAATGAGAGAAAGTAACTTTAGGTAATTTAAATTCTAAATTTGCATTTACTTAACCTAACTATCTGAGTTAAAAAAAAAAAAAAAAAAAAGAAAGGAAAAAATAAACCTTTAAAGCAGATAGCTGTCAACTGAACAATTAGAATTTCATGTAGCTGAAATATAATTTTCATAGTTACAATGCTGTATAAAACGCATGCAAGCATATTCTAGGTTAACATTCAAACACATGCAGCAAACTCAATTAATTAATATCAAGCAATCATTCTCTTTGTATCCTGGTTATTAAACCTGATACTTTTGTTGCCTTGCTCTCAATGGATAATTAAATCCATCAACAGAATTATCCAGCAGAAATCCTGTCACAATACATCACAACAACATTATCATGATTATGGTATCCTAGGGAGTTACCAGTACAATGACCTCTATGGGGTGTCATCCTGGTTTGCCCACTTTTAATTACATGCATATGTAAACATAGGGTGGATTGTTGTTTTAACAATTATAGTTTATTTCTGAATTATAGTCATATTTTTTACCTTTTATTTTACCTGTATATGAAAATGTTCAAAAGTTTTAATATAGTTTTTATCAGAAAAATGTATTGAATTTGACAATAAATTCTAACAAATAGAATAAAAATGCAACTGTTCAGTAGCCAAGCTTTACAAATGAAATAATTTGAACAGTAATCTGCATCCAAGCTAGCATTTTTTTCTTTTAAAAAACCCAACAGATTGCTATTTTACCATAGTGCTCTATTTATTTCCTTATGCAATGCACTTATAAACTTGATTCATATATTAGGTGACGACCATTGGATATTGTAGGAGGGGGGGGGGGGGGGGGGGGGGGGGGGAGTTTGAAAATAAATGAACTGACTTAAAATTTATTGAAAATAAATAACTCGGCAGGTCTTTTAAGCCATTTTATAAATGCTATTCTAAAGTATGAGATGGCATCAGATTCTTCCAAAATTCGCCCTTTTCATTTTTTTAGGGAAAAACTTCCCAAATCTTTAAATTATATAATGTATAAATATTAATTTACTTGAATGAAATGTCTGAAAATGGGTTTTATTTAACTTAGGTATATTGTCTCACTAACATTTACTTTATTCTCTTAGTGTTGCTTTCCATTTGTAATTTAGTAAAAAAAAAATTTAACTTGACTTCTATTTAAAAAAAAAAAAAAAAAAAGCAGCCACATCCATAAAACTATATGTGAACTACATGTTTTTGCTTTATCCTACATATTGGTCTTTTGATGTCCTTAAAAACTAAAAGTCTTACAATGACACTATATGTTTTGCCTTGAGACCAAAATATTGTCAAAAAATAATTAAAACAGAACTTGCATTTTTGATCAAGAAAGGTTCTGGAAGATGCGCAGAATGCATGATTTTGCATACATTTTTCTATAGCTTCTTCGGGCCTTCAGCGGCCCCAAAAACCTGCACACGAAATTTGTTTAGTTTTTTTTTAATATACTAAGTACTTTATATTACTTTTAAAACAGGCTAGTGCCATTGATTTACATGTGTGTTAAATTATTGAGAGAAAAAATATATGATTTATTTATAATTTATCTATACATTTATGAAAATGGAATTACAAAATAAAAAATACCTGAATATATATAGAAAACACTGATAAACTATATACCTAAGTTGGAATAGACTATATAATTGTATGCTCATTAAACCTTTTGTCTTTTTTGTTTTCTTTACTAATAGATAATTGGTGTAGTTAAAAGTGGGCAAACCAGGAGTAAACCCCTCTATGGACATAGTTCATTGTTCTTGTGTTATGTAATTTTACTTGTGAACAATTCATTGGATACCAGCTAGCAACCATTACTGTCAACCAACTTATTTTAAGGTTTACCTTTTTTGGTGTTTTGCCAATCCTAGCTGTCTTTGCAGTGAATTCTTCAATTCTTATGATTTTCTATATATACGAGCTGTGTCGGATAGAAATCGACCATATGCTAGTGCACATATACATGTACATGTATAAGACTTTGATTGATATTAAAACATTCAAATACAAAATAAAAGATAAATGTTGGTCTATTTTAAAGGGTTCTTATATCAACTCAATTTTCAAACAGTTAAAGACTTTGTATGGAGATTTTTCAACTCGAAATAGGTTAACAAATGTATTGATAAGCATTTGCATAAGGTCAACTTCTATCTGACGTAGTATATATGTTCTATGTTGTTGTAAGAATTAAGAAGAAGATTCAGAAGTAAGACATATTGGCAATGAATTCCATTCGCTTTATTTTTCCCATTTGTTAAATAAGTAGTTGGTTAGCAGTATTAGCTAGGTGTGTGGGGAATAACACACTGGTTTTGAAACTAATTAGTTGAACACAAAACTTTGTAATTGCAATTCAATTAAATCATGTGCAACAATTTTCATTATTTTCAAAACACAATTATTATGATCACGATTAAACATTATCATGCTTATGATTAATAAAACATGCTGCAACTGTTATCAAAAGACCATGCTCTACTTACAGGAAGTCCAGAGACTTGAAATTGTGGGTTCCTTTTCAAATCAATATCTCCCATTTTGTTTTTTATGTCTATATATATGTCTAATCCAATTGCTTAAAATGTCATAAAATTATTATGATTAATGAAAAAATAAAAAATCATAAATGTTGATCACAAAATCATATAATTATGACCATTCAAATAAAATTCCATCCATGCATTATCCTATAATCATTACAAATGCTGCATATATCACTGTTAAATCAAACAATAATTCAAAAAGCAGGTATGCGGCAACAATTAAAAAACAAAGGTTTTTTTTTTATATTTTTGTTGATCTATTAAATTAACTAGAGACTGTTCAAATTTCTTCTTTTTATCATGAGAATGAAAATTCGAATATGAAGTAAAGTAAAACTTATAATCATCACTGGGATATCCAATTTTGTTATTTGTGTTTACGAATTTCACTTTTAACCAATTATATGAAGGGGGTAAAATAGGGAAAACTTTTTTTTCTATTAAATTTATTATTGAAAATTCAGATCACAATATCTTAGGCCTGTTAGGCTTACTTATCAATAAAAAAAGAGACTTTAAGAATGTTTCTACAAAATTATCTTGAAGTCTCATGAAAAATATTGTTTAAAATATTTATATCACTTTTCTGATTTCCAATGTTAAAAATTTCCCTTCAAAGAAAAATCTTAAAATATTACCATGTATACTTTTTATCAAATAAAATCAACAAACATCCTTATATCAAACTGATAAACTTAGGTTCTATTTCTTCATTTCAATAATGTTTACAATTTTCTTAATAGATAAACCTTTAAAACATGTCAACCAAACATTATAAATTATCTCCCTTTGAAGATATCACAAATATAGGTTGTTAAATTACTCCTTGATTAAACTGTAGTTTAATTTGAATAAATTTGAATCAATCAAATAAAACAGATCCAAAAATAAGGCTTTTCCCACAAAGGCTTTAAGGTAAGAATGTATGTTTTAATAATGTAAACTGTCAAAATTGATATACTATATTACATCAATAAATTATTCAGTATTAGGTTAATCATGTTAATAATCAGAAAATTGAGTGAATCCATTAATGGTTGTTTTTCACCATTTCCAAAGTTTTGTAAAAACATTTTTTGTAAAAATTATAATTTTGCCATTAAAACATAAATGATAGATAATTGCATTTTGTTTATGCTTATTTTTCACACTCAGCATTCCAGTGCAAACTATTTTTAAGTCATCAAAATCAATCATGTTTACATAATGATTATACATGTATTAAAAGAAAAGGGACTTAAAAATGTACTAAACTAAAAGGTAAAATCTTAAATAATCAAAACGTTAATTCATATGATATACATATAGGCCACTTATTAGAAAATCTTATCAAACTATAATTATTGGAAATGTCAACATATATTTGTTCCACCTAACAGAAGTTCCACTGGAAACTTTGTTATAAACAATGTCATAATATCTGTTCCTGTTGGAACAAATATTCTATACCATTTATTCCGTTAGGAACATTTACTGTAATGTTTATTCCAGTGGAAATAATATTCCAGAATATTGTTTCCATTTGGAACTTATATTATGAAGGAACTTCTATTCCGTGAGACGGTGACAGAACTGTATAAGGCCATTGAAAATTTAATTTTGGTTTCCCTTAACACATGAAAATTTTAAAGTGTCAGTAGGCAGGAAAAATCTTTTAATTTATCTTTATTGTTTTTTGAAAAATCAAACAAGACGCATGCTGTTTTGCTTAACTGTCTACAGAAAAGTCTTTTTAAACCACTGACAGGAAATTGTAGAAGAAAATCTATTTTGATATTATATCTTGATCTATATTGTGATATATAATTATAAGCTATCTTAAACTTTTAAGAATAATACATTGTAAATGAAAATTTTTTTGATAAATTATCAGACAATTAAAACATCATTGATAATTGTCTTAAAAGGGAGTCTTGCTCTTTATTAATTCATATGTTAAAAAAAAAAAGAATTGATAAATTGGGTGCTCAATATAAAGAATATCAAATAAAGGGCCAAAAATATAAAGGATAAAATAAATAGGGTAAAAATTAAAGTATACAGAAATCAAGGACCCCCAGCTACACCCTCCTACATGTATACTACAGCTCACCTAGATGTCCTCATTTCTACCAGTCTGTGAGGGGGATTAATTCGGCACAATTTGGGCAAAACTTCAAGATTGTCAATTTTACACATCCTTTAGAGCCAATATGCCATTTCCTTTCTTTTGTCATATTTTGGAATAAAACTATGTGAATTACTCACACAATTATAGGAAACAGACTTAACAGATTATGTAGGTTCTTTCCTGTTTGTTATGCAAGTAAGGCAATATAGGATGACATCACAGTTTTAAAAGGGAAATCAACTTGTCACAGTTACCATGAGAACCATTATTGTCTCAGTAAATTTTAAAAGAGCAGTTATTGATTTAAAATACACCAATCTTGAGTTGTTTTTTTACTAATGAGTTACACTGCAGTTGACTCGAGGTCAATCGGCGTAAATAACGTCAATGAACAATCGGTTCTTACTGTGGCAATTTACGGGAAAATGCAAGAATCTGAGTCGGTTTTGTTCGTATATACATTTGTACATGTACATTATCTTTTTAATATTTTCCGCCTCTTAGAAATATTCTAGGCTATTTAATTGTCACAATTTTCCCATTGTTTTCCCTAGCACGCCTGTAAGAAAAATCGGTCTATACGCCAACTACCTTTTTAATATAACAAAAACTAAAGGGGAAGTTATCTGTAGGTGTCCCTCTTGACACTGGATTGTTGTACAATATATTACAAAAAATAATGTACTTTGTTTCGTGCATAATAACATTATTTTTCTCGCTTGTACGTAACTCACATGTAACTATAGGTGGCAATTGTATAAAAATTTAATGATAACAATGCGATTACAGATAGCTATCCCCAAAAGACTGTGAAGTAATTTTGTTCTTGGTAATGAGAGAATTGTTGTTCGATCCCTACCAGTTATTAAGGTTCTAAAACTATTATAAAGAATTTTCTATAAATTTGTTCTTTTCTAATATAAATACTTTTTTAAACACTATCAACATTATTCATCAACTGAGGGATTGTTACACCTCTGGGGATATTAGTTCCCCATTTACTGATCTAGGGCTTGTGCAACCAGCTAAAAATGATCAAAAATTGGTACCAAATGACTCCAGTGCTTTATCTTAATGAAATAACTCAGTTCAACATTTTGAGGCTGATAAACAAGATATGATTTGGGATAATTTATAATGCACAGTAACATAGTTTTCCGTATCCACAAAATGATACCAAATCTTTACCATATTTTCTTTCGTGTCCTAACAGAATTACCTCCCTTGATTGAGGTCTTCATTGTCGTCAAGGAGATGTTTTGCAGCAGTTTCTCCTTTTCTAATGGAAAATATTGTATAATTAGTCAAGTGATACTTTGATTTTACAATAAACTTTATTCTCTAATATCTTAGGTATCGTTTAAACGTTACACCTTCGCAAATAACAGTCTAAATATATATCTCCATGTGACGTCAGATTGTTTACGAAAATGGCGGCCAACATCTGGATGCTCAACATCAGCCTCTCTTTCTTTTGAAGGTTCTCCCCTAAACACACAATTATTTTGGACAACAATTGGTGTGTAGCAGCACCATGGCGTCCCTGCTGTGTGTGAAACAGCAAGGTGGCAAATTACAAGTCCACAATAACGATGCCATTGAAGAATTAATGATCGACAGTCAGGATCATATTACAACCACGGTTTGTTCACATAACGATTTAAATATTTTGAAATATGCGGGGATTTTTTAATCGATGACAATCGAAAACTATTTCAATTTGAGCTAGGAGTCATGGAAAAGAAATCCAATTGTTGTTGTCATATTATTAGACCAGTACATATAATATATTGTTAAAGGAATTCATGTCCGTTCGCCCAAAATAATTTTTTGTAACTTCTTGTATTTTACTTTACTCAAACACATAACAATAATACCAAATTATTTTGTAAATACCAATTAGCGGTAATCTTTAATAAATTAATACATGTAATAAATCATCTAATCACAAAAAAATATTTCATTTAAAAAATTCATGAATTTTTATTCATGTAAATATAAATATTTTGATAAATACATCTAAAAAACATCTAATAATTCAACCGGTATTTGAATAAAAAAAGGGTGTGAACGGACCCAGGAGGCGAACGTGTGCGGTGCGAATGTGTAGGGTGCGAATGTGTTTTTGGGAGCAAACGGACCTGATACCTCGCTAAAGCCAATAAAGGTACAGAAGTGTCCGGTAATTCCGGCCATCTATTAAACCTGCCCACTCCCATTTACATCCGTAATTGTCACTTTCTTGAATATATCGTCTACTATTTTATTCAAAGGAACTATACTTATCCTCTCTGCATGTCAACTTTTAAAGAAAATTCCTTTATTACGAAAATATCGAGTGATATCTATAATACAGTTCCGAAAGCATTAGCTAATGATAATCATATTGCTTACAAAACTCATTACTGACTTGAAATATTTTTTTTCTTTTCGGTTGTCTGGAATCCCTTTATATGTAGTCTTTTAACATTATTAATAAATCACCATTTCCTTTAATTTCATCATGTTCATAATTATGTAATAAACTGGCCCTACATACACATTTACTGCACAGGGCGGATTTACCGAACAAACACATTTCTGACAAAAAAACAGGTGACCCACTTGTTTTGTTGATTTTAAAATTTATGTCAGACATTTTTAGGGAAATGAGATAAACTACTCAAAATTGAGTTGTTAGTGAATAAAATTGAGTTGTTAGTGAATCGATTTATATTAAATTTGATACAATTTATATATAGTTAAGCAGAAATACATACCATCAAAGCCTTATGTGGGCAGATTTAACGGACTGCATTTTATAGTTGAAAAAACACCACCAAATATCAATACACCAATTTTGAGTTGTTTTTCATGAATGAGTTACATGGGTTGACCCAAGGTCAATCAGAGTATACAATGTCATGGAACAATCAGTCCTTTCTGTGACGTTATAATATAAGCATTGTGACATAGGCAATTTACTGAAAAGTGCATGAATTGGAAAGTCGTCTATGGACACCTTAGAAATGCCACAATTTACATTAATATAAAGTTAACTCTTTATCAGCGCTAGGGACATGCATGCCCTCTTTAGAATATTATACAGAAAGTTTTCCCAACAATCGTCACAAACGTAATTCTGAAAACGTCGCGGTCAACTGGTTAATGATAAATTTGACTTACCTTGGAATATAAGGATGAATCTCCAAAATGATAAGAGGTAATGACTGAATATCTCCAGAATAAAAGGATTATAGTCCAAGTTAAAAGGGCTAACAGTTGTCAGAACAGTATAATTTCTGAGAAGTCTCTTTATTTTGTTTCCTAGCCTGTAAATTACTGTACATCAAATTTTTCATGAATTACTTTAAAACAACTTCTTCAAAATTAGGTATCTTTAATAATCCCATTCAACTCTTTTATTTGTTGAATTTTATGATAAAAACTAAATTTTAACAAAGTAATCTATCCACAATTTAATTTTTTACAAACTACACTGCAGCTTTTTATTGCCCTACATACCGGTACTAATGTAGCTGCTGATGGAAAGAATGTCATACTTGAAAAGTGATCAACATGTTATGAACAAAATATCACATGATTAAAATTTTCTGTTTATTTAAACTGTTGTGTTTTTTCTTCAAGATGATGAACAGGTCAGCTGTGCAGAGGAGGCGGTCATCAAAGAGACCATACTCCACTCCAGCTGGGGCCAAACCTGGTACTGGAATGGATTCAAAAAGTTTGATTGGACAAACACTCAAAGTTCAGGATTGGCTGAATGAAAAGACGGTCAAGAGTTTACAGGTAACTTAGTTTACAAACCACAGCCATTAATTCGGTGTGATTTGGCAATTTTAAACTTAGAAATTTATATAATTTAAGATCACTTACTTATTGAGATTGCAGTTGTAGGATGCAATACAGCCAGATTATAAAAAGAATATTGTACACAAACTGAAAATAATAGGTTTTTCTCTGACATTTTGAAATTATGTAGAGAAATTGATCAAAAAGTAATAAAATTAATACCAAAAGAATTATTAATGTTGACTCAGCAACTCATTTTACAAAAAATCTTATGAGAAAAAATGTTAGTTACTATGATCATTTAGATATAACTTATGAGAAGAATTGGTATAATAAGATGAGTAATTTTTAGTCATAAAATTTTTTTGTGAAAAGAAATCCAGAATTAGGAATAATCTTTCTGGCTTTACTGTATACTAAGACCAATTTCACCGAAATTTTTTGTTTTAATTTTTTTCACTACAATTAAATAGGAATGTATTACTTCATTTTCTTTTTACTTTTTCACTTTATACACTTGTAAAGATTTACATGATTTAGGAAATTAGGAATCTTTTTATAAGAAATAAAAGACCTGCAATAAGCACAATGAGCTGCAAAAAGCACAATGAGCTTCTAAATGCACAATAAGCTGCAACAAGCACAGTGAGCTGCCACAGCTCATGGGGTTTTAAAAATTGTATATTGAAACCTTTCAGGCTTTGTTTCATGACCAACTATATTGATTAGTCTCAAAAATACAAGATACCAAATTTTGATTTGGGATTAGAATGCACCTTGTATTAATAATATCAGGTTAATGGATTTGAAACAATTTATCACACAATAATGCATCAAATTCAAATTGAATTGGTTGGGGTCCTTTGGAGGAGGGGGCTTCCAAGACCCATATGTTTATTTCTGAAATAGTCCTAAAATCATCATAGTTATGAATTTAAACGGCTTTGGTCATTGCCCAGTATTGCAGCATTTGCTTAATATACATTTATATATATATATTTATAAGTTTTAATATGTATATTCTATCAATATTGCTTTTAGGTACATGTATACATATTATAAGGAAGAAAATTCATAATATGCTAGATTTTTTTTTTCTTGTATCCATAGAGTTCAGCTAAATTACGTCTGGTATGTCGATATATACTCAAGCCTTTTTGATTTAATTTGAATATATTATTTTAACATTGCTCTACTGTGAAAGGGGGAATAACTAATACATTAATGTTCTACCACAAATCCATTGAAGGCTTTAAATTGGTAATCAGTTTCTAATATGTCAATTTTAAGAAGTAACTATTTTGTCTGCTTTTTGTACAACACTCATACAGGTTAGAACTACTGAAAGTAAAGGTTATGGCTATTGTTTTTACGTTGGTTACATTTGAACTATCTGATAAATAATCGTAAAAGATTTTATTTGATTTTGAAAAAATATGGAAAAATATACCATTTTCTTCTCTGAAGTCCAAACTAGGCATTTTCCACATTTACTTTATAGCTACAAAAGATTTTTTGGTTTCAAATTTTTGTCGAAAGTGATATTTTCCATTTCTCATTCTTTGAGTTAGATCTTTGCCTCTTTTATAATATTTTATAGTAAACATACATATGAGGTCTTTTATGGGACACATTCCAACAAGATTCTTTGTCTATAAATTAAAATAGGCCAATATGTGGGTATAATACATGTTTCCTGCCAAAAATAAAAAATTTTGTATAGTCGTGAATGCAATCTTACTGGGTACATTTTGATATCTATACAGTAGTAGACTCTGGCCTTGTTGGCTCTTTGATATATTTAGTTATAGTGGAACAGATAACTTCTTCCAATATAAACAATAATAAATTACTTGTTCCATTCATTCACATCAATTGCATCGCACACTGGGTCTTCCTATATATAGAATTTGTCATTTATATGTACTCACCATTGATATGGGTTTACCATGGGCTCTTTGGTCTCCTCCAACAATAAAACAGACCACTTTTAAATTAAATGATTGTTATCTCCTTAATACTCTTCCGGAGCACTTGCGTTAACCTGTACTTGTATTAAATTTAAAAAGGGTAGTATTTTTGTAAATGTAGAGCAAATGCCTATTTTACCCAATAATGCATGTTTAATTTCATTCAATTTAACTGCATGTCAAACAGTTTGTTATGTTTTTACAACCGTGTATGTTGGTCTTTATTTTAATTGCATGTTGTACATGTTGCATGTGAATGTTTTTTTGTTTCCAGTTGTTTACCATTCCACAAGCATGGGTAGATAAACAGGTAACCATGGTAACCATGTATGACTGTTGTCAACAAAGGCAGGAGTCATAATAAGTTTGAACTACAATAAGAATATTTTTTGAAATATTATGGATTCATTATTATTCACTGGATACCAATTTCCATGGAATTTGTTGGTACATGGGAACCACGAATTTAAATGCAGATGTTCAACGAATAACAAATGTTCTGTAAGAATATATGCAGACTTTGGCAAATCCACAAAATCACATATATCCACAAAATGCAAGTTTTTCTCAATCCATGAAATTTGGTACACATGAAAATAAATGACTCCAAAGTACAAGTAAATTATGTATTAATCTGCCAGGGAATTATATCTTCAAATTGATGAGTTATCTCCCTGGAGCAGCATAAGCTAAAGGGAGATAATTTTTTTTATTCAAATGCATCTGGGACATCAATCAAACTTGTCAGGACTCCTGAATATTCTTGTTGACTTATTATACATTCATCAGCTTACAGGAAAGCACAATACTATATACTACACATAATGCAATCTGATTAAAATACAAATCTGTGTCCACACTTTCCTTTCAAGGATCTGACAACACTCAGTTCTGAAAATTATTACATCAGCCAATGGAAATTCTTCCTCCAAATTTAAGGAGGTGTGTATCATTACAGCAAAACCAGAGGATTCCAAAAGGTTTTTAAAACAGGAAGTAAAACGTAGGGTTTTCAAATCCTTGTGAGCCAAGTGTGGACACAGATCTGTATTTCAATGGGATTGCTCATGAGAATACATGCATTTTCTTTTATCTTGCTTTATATTCTTGCTTTTAAAGGATATTGTTATACTCCTCCTCAATCATATGCTGGGTGAAAAGGTTTTCACATTTCTCTGATTTCTTATTTGTGTATATCATTTAAACATTTGTTAAGGGGAGGTTATGGAGCATATATGAGTTTATGATAGATTATCATTTGTTAATAAAAGTAATTAATATTTGTTTAAACATCTCTTGGAAAAAAATGGAAATAGGAAGGTTTTTTAAATATTTTTTATAGATCTATTATATTGTAAATGGCACATAAGTGCATTCAGAATTCTTTCGAATAGTAAATATATGGCATTTTGTCTAGCTATATAAATATAGAAATCACATTACTAATACAAGAAAAAATATAGTTTCTTCTGCTGTATTTTCTAGTTTGTTTTTTTCCCCATTTGATACTACAAAGTACAATGAAAGTAAAAAATAAAATATTTTTCTACAGATTATTTCTAAAAATTCTTTTTTTTTGTCAATCTTTATTCTGCTGTCATCACTGGAAGCTTTGTTAACTAACTTTTTCATAATTCAGATAACAAAAAATGTTTTACTAAAATAAAAATATCAAATTTAGGTCTAGTTTAAGTTTTTACTAAACTGCCTTGATAATGGCAGAAATATATATACATGAATATATAATTCATATGTAGTCCAGTATGAAACTCAAATTAGTAGTTCAGGATTTCAAGATTTATTTAAGGACAAACATGTTTCTGAATCATATTTTGTATGTGTATGTCATGTTTTCAAATAAAATATGCTTTTAAAAAATCAAAACTAAATTAATTATAAAAATAAGAGGATGTGGTATGATTGTCAATTAAACAACTTTCAACAAGAGACTAAATGGTGTAGAAGATAGTAACCATAGGTAACCATAAGGCCTTCAGCAATGAGTAAAACCCATACTGTATAGCAAGCTACTAAAGGCCCCACCATGACAAATGTAAAACATTTCAAAATGAGAAAACTTATGTACAAAACAATAAACGAAAAACAAATATGATCTATAGCAACAAACAAAAACCACTATATTACAGGCTCCTGACTTTGGACAGGCACAAACAAAATCTGACTGTTTTTAACATGTTTGCTGGGGCCTAAACTTCCCCAGACTTGGGACAGTGGTGTAACAGCATGCAACATGAGAACAAACTATACAAATCAGTTGAAATGGGCTTCCACATCTTCCTATATCTATTAACTTATCAGATGGATACAAGGCACAAAAACAACTAACAAAAACATGAAACACACAAAGTACTGTGCACCTCTAGATGGTTTATAATATTTAATAGCCTAAAAATCCTTGCTAATAGTATTTAATAATATTTGAACAATCTCCTATTTAGAGGTAGAAATGGTATAGTCATTAAGATTCATTGGTAGAATCCTTTCTCTTGCGATATCATTGGATGACATATTGATGTTATCATCTGAAGGAGGCCTCGATGGCTGAGTGGTCCAAGTAGTTCCTCTACAGTGTAAAATTGCTTGTCACGATGAAGGTTTTGAGTTCAAACCTTGGACTCCAATTCTTAATTTACCATATTGCTAGTTTTCCTGCCTAAGATCATAGTTCTTTCCCGGTTCTCCAACTTCCACCATCAATAAAATTAGACGTAATATAACCAAATGTCAGGAAAGGGGCATTAAACACCAAAAATCAATCAATATTTTCTAAAAATTTACAAAACATTAATTAGAACTCTTTCTGCATGATTTTGTCTAGTGTGTGCTTCTCTTTTCATGCCTTTAGGCATTATCATGTCTAAATCATACAATAGTGAATTTGACATCCGCCACTCAAGAGCAGAGAATACCAAATAAAGAATAAGTACTAAATCAGGAGAGGTATAAATCCATGCAGAATTATTGGAATTTTAAACTAACACATTTTTCTTAAATTTACATAATGCAGATAGAATTCCTCTTTTATTAAGTTACGGTAGATAGGATTTTTTAATTGATATATATATGTATTAGTTTCTTTAGAAAATAACAATGCTAACTGATTTACAAGAAATTTATAAATTTTACAATAAAAGTATAATATATTAGATGTCTACAGAAATTCAGGAGAATAATTTTGACAAATCGACATATTTCGTATGTTAATTTATTTAGATACATGAGTGGCACAATTGTCAATTACCGTAATACAGGGAATACAGATTTTTATGATAATTTTTTTTACATCTAACATTAAATTTCTGACAGTAAAAAAGTTATTTCATGCCAATCAGAGAAAAAGCTAGAAGTCAATTAGAGCAAAGTTCAAAAATGTATTTGATTCATATATTTGTATAGGAGTCAAGATTTTACTTTCATATGTTATTCTTGAGGTGATTTCCTTTCATATTCACAAATTTCCATATTTTATGTACTTAAGGAAATCTTTATACTGTAAACAGAAATTCATTAAAAAATTTAAAACATTGTTGCCAGCAGTTTCCAAAAAATCAAGCTGATTTTTTCTGTGATTTTATTTTTAGGAAAAGTCTGATGTGGAATCTAAGGCAGCCAGACAGCTATACAATCCACTCCTGGAAACAGAAAGCACCTTTGTAAAGGTAATTGTTACGTATTTTGTTATTTGACGGAGCATGCTAAAAAACGTATCTTCATTCACGACTGTCAATTTAATTTTAGTTTCAGATTGAAAATATGAGCATACCTATTTATGAGATATTATGAAATTTTTATAGTTTCGTACTCATAGAATCACAAACTTCAAAATGAGTTAGCACAATTAACATTTAATAGTTATGGCCCTTAGTTATCTAAAAAAATATTAATAACTTTTTTTTGGCAGATGATAACAGAAAATTTCCTTGTTAAAAAGAAAAATTGTTGCATTTGAAATAAACTCAGCCCGGGGCTCGGAGCTCAGTGATCCTTTAAAAATCATTTACAATTTACAAATACATTTCCTGTACTTTTTGAGAAACATTTACAATGTACATATAATGTTTATTGCAGGATTTAGAAGAATACGTTTGTCACAAAGATGTGATGGAATTACGTAAGAAAGAGATGCTGCACAAAAAGTGGAATGATCGGGTTCATGAACCCTTACGTAAAAAGATCATTGATGTAATGGACGGTGATGATTGGCCAGAACTGGACAGACGAAAGAGGGAATTACATAAGCAGTACTTAGAATTTGTTAATGAAAAGGTATTTTTTTGTTTTTTGATTTTTATATAGATTAGACCGTTGGTTTTCATGTTTGAATGGTTTTACACTAGTAATTTTGGGGGCCCTTTATAGCTTGTTGTTCGGTGTGAGCCAAGGCTCCGTGTTGAAGACCGTACTTTGACCTATAATGGTTTACTTTTATAAATTTTGACTTGGATGGAGAGTTGTCTCATTGGCACTCATACCACATCTTCTTATATCTATATAACAACAAACAATGAAATGGTTACTTTGAATAATCATCTTATGTCACAGATTTTTCAAATTTTGCATATAACTTCATGTATTTTTGAAATTTGGGACTTACAAGTGCAAATTCAAATAAGTAAAGCATTTATTTTTTTATTTTATGAAATAAGATTAAAAGGAAAGAAATTGGAACATTTTTGGCCTAAAACAAAATAGGTTTTTTCTAAAACTATTACTTAGATGATTTTGTTTTGTGGAAAAAGTATACATCACATTCAAGAAACAACAAAATATTTTTAGACAAGATATACCATCTCTTCTTTTGCATTTTCAATAAAAAATGAAAACAAAATGTTATAAATTTTATGCGTCTGAAGCGCTTTTCGGGATTTAGCTTCATCAAGAATGCTCAAAGCTGAATGTTTACGAAGCTGTTTCATAGTTGTGCTCGAAATTTCCTTTACAAAATCTAGGTGAAACAAGTAAGATAACTCTTGTTATGCAAAACTCCATGTTTATATCCAGATAAAAATAAAAGATTTTTTTACAGGGGCATGTTTTCTTGGACACAATGGACCCAAGAGAGTATTATGCACAAGCTTTGAATGGACACAGGCCTGCACCAATTAAGGTAGGACTTATTATGTAAATTGGCATAAAATACAAAAAATATATAGAAACAAACATACATTAACTTTTTACATAATCATTTTTAAGAAAATTATTTTAATACAACACTATATATTTTTATTAGATGTTTTGCTACTCGTAACTATCTTATAAAATGGGAAAAATTAGAATGGCAGGATTTTGAACAAAAAATTAATGGGGCAATATTTATTTTTTTTATACTTGAGATTTTTAGTTCATAATTTAATACAAATCTGTTCCTTAACATCCTATATCTGAAACTTAAGAGTCTATAACAAATATCTGGGAGAGTCAGAACTCCAGACTTTTTGGGATGTAACTACTTTGTCATTCTTTGGGCAATTAACTGAGCAATATTTAAAAAAAAAAGAACCTTTTCCTTTGTTTTTACTTTGTTGTAAAATAATTCTTAGACTTTGGTGATGTATTTTTTTTAGCTGGAGTTATTTCCCTTCCATGCAGGGAATAGCCCTAAACAAGAAATTTGTTTGATGATCATTACATTATAGAAGCTAAAGTCCCAAAAAATATAGCGACTGCAGGGTTTTTTCCCCATTATACCACATTGGCCCATATGTATGAACTTGAATGTGCTCATTATAAAATTATATTTAACCTGCAGTTCTGACCTTTTAAATCTGAAAAGCCAAAAAGAAAAAAATGCTAGTGTGTTTATTTTAATTATTTTAAAAAAGGGAAAAATGGAAATTCTGGATATGCTAGTTGTTGAAAGGCAGCTGACATTTTTCCTGGGATGTAGATATGTACTCTAATGGAAGTTTTGGCTGTATAATTTAATATGAAAAAAACTTATCAGAATTGTATATATGAACAGGCCCTTTTTACAGCCAAGGAGGTAACAAGGTTAACTTTGTAGCTTAGTGATAATAGCTTCTTTTAGCCATTAAAACTTATAGTGATCAGAACTTTTAACATAAATTGCTTCATTTTTTCAGGATTCCAATAAAAAAAATTATTTGAATATATTTTAAATCTTAAATTTTTCAAAGATTTTAATCTCCCAAGTTTTTTTTTCAAGAAAAAGCTGCTTTTCTAGAATACTAAACTTTGTGGTTTTATTTTATTGAGTCCCTAAAGCTCACAGTTTGCCATCAATTATTATAAATGTGCAAAAATGAAACTTTTTGTATGTGATTTTGCTGCCTCTTATACTGTTGAAATGAAATGAATACAATTTTATTATTATGTATTTTCTTTCTGTAAATGCATGCATACTATATGTATCATGTAACCAAATGTAATTTACAGTATTGTTATAAAATGAAATAATAAAAGCATGCTAACTTTTTTTTTTTTTTTTTTTTTTTTATAAAATTTTTTTTAGTGAATAAGCATGCATTGAATGTTCTAATTTAACCTTTTCAATGAAGTTATAAAAAAAAACAGCTATTAGATAACATACTAATGATTTTATAATCAGAATTTGTGCTTAAAGTGGAGTAAGCATATGGTCAAGGCTCAGGCGCATTTCAACACTCAACATTTCAAGGTATATAATGCACAACTACGCCACAACCAAAAACTGAGTGACATGTGTGTGTGGCTAGAATATTAAGTTAAAAATGAATATTTGCAAAGAGCTTCAGGTTTTTTTTGAAGCAATGAGGTCCCTTTAAGGTTGACATAACAAGTATTAGAGGGAGGGGCATGACACGTTTTTGGGTGTGGAATATAGGGGTAAAAAATAAGTTTTGAGGAAAAGGAAGGAAAAAAAGTGGGAAACAGGGAAATATAACAAAAAAAAAAGCGAGATTTGGGAAATAAGCACCCTAGAGAGAGTGTTCAAAATGCTAAGGTTTCATGATTTTCAAGAAATAAGCCTGCTTTAGGTGTTATGTTTTGTTGGCTTAGTTGTGCAAACGTTTGTGTAAAAATGTTGAAATTGTTGATTTTTTACGTTGCTGAATATTATTTTTTATCACAAAATTCATTTAATATTCCTTTTTGTTAAAAGTTAACTCACAAACTTGTATCACTTTTGACATAACAATTACATTGTCATTGAATATTTTGTTTTTTTCTGTTGTGAAATCACAATATTATCGACACATTTATTTAATTTCATTGTTTGATTCAGAATTACACTTCTAAGCAGGAGATTCAGATTATATACATGTAACAATCAAACAGCAGTCATCGGCTCTCTGAAAAGGGGTTTTGTAGGATGAGGGCCTGGAAGGGAGTTGTGGGATAAGGGTCTAAATTAAGCACCTTACTTCAGAAAGAACATTTCATATACCGATATAGTGTTAATTCAAATTATTGCGAATCACTGAGTATTGGTAAAGTGCAATATTTGATAATTAATGCAATTGGAAAAAAAATTTGAAGCAAAATCACTTCTAACATTATAAATAAAAGTTTTTATTATTGCCAACCTAATACTGTTGCATTTTTCGCCTTGATCAAAACATCCCAATAATTTCTGAATTTACAATACAGTATATTTTTTAGCAATCTTCATAATCTTGTAAAATATTGTCATTCTGAATGGGGAAATGAGCTTCAACACACCCCCTTTTCTGTCAGCCTGATGATTGCTGTTCTTCATAACAGACATCAATATTGGAACTGACAAACTCATACACTGAATTATAATTAAAGTTAACGTACATGTATAAATAGCTTGATAGAAACGTACATAATAGGCAACCCCCCCCCCCCCCCCCCCCCCCCCCTTCCCAAAAAAAAGTGTTACCGTGAATCTTTAATCAAGGTTTACTGTATATACCTATGTGATATTGGAAGCAGGGTATGGTGTCCTATGGAGGCATATTGTTAGTTTTTTTCTAGGGATAATTCGATAAATTTTACATTTACTGTAAATGGGAACCTCTGCAAAAACATCACAGTTTGTGTGAATTATGATTTCTTGGTTCACCCCATTTTTGCTAGATCAATCAACCAACATGAAGTTGCAAGGCTTCATTCCGAGGATTTTATATAAAAAAAAAGGTTCTCCTGCATGAGATCTTAAATTTTTCTTGATTTTTTTTGTAGTTAGACGCATATTTTTAATAACAATGATGATAATGATGATAGATGGCCCATATTTTTTATGAAATTAATTGTGAGTTTTAAGAATGAAAAATACAAAATGCAATTTTTAGAAAAAATCTCAACGAGAAAGGTTGGTAAAACAAAATAGAAAATTCAGTTTAATGGTAGAAAAAAACATTCAAGGAGGAGGAATTTTAGTTATAATAAAGGGGGATAATTCAATTCTTAGATGTTTTATGTGTTCAGGTAGCATTTGCTAGCGATGAAGATCTTGAACAGGTAAATTAGGGTTTGGTTACATGTGAAGGATGTTTTGATTGTGGACACCAGGTTTTGGTTTTAGGCAAAAATATTTGTGTGTGCATTGATAAACTCAGAATTGGGAACATAATAGTGTATTAAACACTGGGAAAAGAGCAAGTGAGGCAAGGACTGGAATTTATTACACTTTTAATCTTTTATAATGTAATAAAAAAACTACAGAAATTCAGAAAATTTTGGACACCAATAACAACCAAATCATTCAAGAGAGAAAATGAACAAAAAAACAAACATACACAACAACGTATGGACTTGTTGCAGACACATGTTATAGGTTTGTAATGGTTTTTGAAAACCATATGAATTGGTTGTCCACAAATTCTGTTTTCACAGGGTCAAGGGTCAATTTTCAATCTATTTTAACTTTAAAACATGCAATAGTATGCAGTTTTAGAGGGTACTGGGTCATTGGTAAATTTTTGAAATATTTGTTTCTAAATTTGGTGATGGCTATGATGGCTAATGAATGTAGGTAAGAACAAATACATTGTTTCATTTCATTGATCAGACACTTATAAATAAGAAAACCTGTTTAAACTTATTCAAAACTATTTTTAGACTATATTTAGGTAATTTAGAGATTAACAAACTGTATAGATACCAGTCTCATGTTAAAGACCGATGTTGCCTACAAGATCACTTTTTTTCATTGGGTTGCTGCCTCAATAAGTTGGTGCATTTTGTACTATCTTATCTCGATTTAAATTTGAACTCTTTTTAAATATTTTTTTATTTGAAAAATCTCTAAAAGTGATTAAAAATTATTCATAAAGTTAACATTTTCATAAAAGAAAGTCAGCTCTTAAGATTGAAAAATTTATTATAAGGGTACCTAACCTTCTTATTATACCCCTAGTGAACTTTTGTAACTGTCACATTCTTACTAGGAGTGACAAAAAATAAAAAACAAAAGTATCTATATAACCATGTCTAACATTGATGAAATGGTTTTGATTAACAATTGAATACTAATAGCAATGATTATAAAACTTTTCTAATTTGAATTCAATTCCAGGCTCCATTGTATCCAAATAAGTGAGCTAAATTATAATTCCATAATTTAGTTAGATGCTGTATCAATTTATGTATTAAAAAATTATTATTGTCACCCATTTATTGCTACAGATTTGCTTTGGTTAGAGAGTACTAGATTTAACGCATGTTTAAATTACCAAAATATATTATTCACGTACTTAGGGATCTCACTTAGATAAGCCCTTGAGTCCTAGACTCATTCGTCATTGAGACTGAAATAATAAATTATATTCAATTATTACATTGATAATGTGTTTCTGGGCATACTCACCCTGGTCAGAAATGATGAGTCCCTGGACCTGTTTCAAAAATAGTGAGTCCTGGACCTGACTTTAAACATGCTTAGCACATAGCAGGATAAGATACAAAAAATTCAGACCAGTTGTTTTCTCCCTTTATCAAGGTGAGGTTTTGATAGGTATTATAGAATTTAGAAGACTGATTTTTGTGTTTGTTTATTTTAGGTACATTTCTCAACATATTTATAACATTGTTATTTTGTACACAGTTTTATGTGATTGTTTCTTATTGAATGTTTGAAATCTGCTATAATTTGCAATTGATGTCTTAAAATTGAAGATATAATATATAATGTTAAAAGTTAACTTCAGAAAAGTCTTAAGAAAATTGAAACTTTTGAAATTGTTCATATTTGTCTTCTTTTTTTAAACCAATATTCTAAAATACATTAATCTATTTAGGTACAGACACAAAAGTTCCGTGACCCACTTTTGTCTCAAGGCCGTGAACGTAGCGAGGAGGAGCGCACAATAATGAGATGCATGACTGGTTACAATTACACGGACAAGGATATAGACCAAGTCAAGTTACCTCCCTTACCTCTTGTGCCACTAGGAAGACATGGCACAGACAGTATTAAGTGGCTTCAGATGCCACTGCATAATATAGAGAGTACTCCACGAATGGCTAGCAGGTATACATATGTAATTTATGAATAGTGATTTGTGTATTTCTGTAGTGTGGTTATAAGTGTGTTTTAATAGTGTGGATATTTTGTGTGTTCATAATTGCATGTGCCTGATTCTTTAAATTACTTATCTGTATTTTTAGCAAACTTTCTCACTTTTGAAACATGTGATATATATTTCAAGTTTTTTTTAGCAAAATTTTGTATCAAAATACTTGCTGTTGGTATTTTTGATGAAATTAAAAACTTTTTTTAATGTTGTCAGTCCAATTTTTTCATCAGTTCTAAAATGAATTATGGTCTTGAATTGAAAACTACATGTTTGTGTTATATTAATGTTTTATTCCAAATCAGCTTAAAGTACAAACATCAATAAGCTCGGTTGCTACAATCATTTAATTTTTCTGTGGTGTTATTTTCACACTTTTAAATATTAATATGTGAAATTATCAACAATATTGATGCATATATCAATACATATACAAAACTAATTATTCACAGTACTGACACCATATTACCAAAATACAGCTGTAGGACCCACTTTTTAACTTATCTTCAAGTTTTTCTAAGAATTATAAAGTCAGTTGGTAGTGAAGTAAAAAAAAATATGCGCTTGACATTATAAAAAAGACAAAAATTACTCATTTTGCATTTAAGTTACTGAAGTCATTCTTGAAATTAGTAATGTTCTTTAAAGTTTTTGCATTCATGCTTGTACAGTTTTTTCTATCATAAAATCATGAATTATCTCCCTTTGATATGATTATGAATTTATTCTTGTGGCCTTACAAAGTCTTCATTATTAATTTTTTATAGTTACAAATTTTAAGCACAATACCATATTTGTAATCATCGTAAACTCTCTAGATTTATTTCTTAGATGATATGTTGTGTTAAGGAACTTAAGTTCCTCATTGATTTTAACCCATATCTTCTTTTATTCATACCAACAATATAATTCTTAGAAACATAAGCATATATCACACACAGTCAAACGTCAGAACATCCTTAACATTCAAAATAAAAATTGTGTCAACTAAAGACTGGTAGTGTTTAAAAAAAAATCAAAATTTGATTTTTTTCTATTTATTTCTTGTCTTCAATACGTATGGTCATAGAAATAGAAAAATCTGTCTTGATACTGACCCCCATTTTCTGTAGAAAAGTGAATGTGTGTGTGTGTGTGTGTGCATGTGAGCTACAATACAATATGAACATTAGACTTGGCACATATTTTTTTTGTATTTTTCGGAAGGAATTTTTGTACACTAAACTTCCACAGAAAATTTTGTGAAATTAATTTATTTCCTTAGAACTGGATCTTAAAGGTTTTTTTTTAATGATCAAATTACAGTTGATACTGTCTTACTGATAGTACTAAGAAATGTGTGCCAAGTCAGTTTTTCTGTAGGTTTTCTGTAACTTTTCCCAGTTAGTGTACAAGTGTTAGAGGACAATTTCTGTAGATTTGAAGGTGAACTTTTCCTGTAGATTATTTGATACATATTCTGTAGATCTGAATATTTTACTATGTTTTTCCCTGTAGAGTAAGATTTGAGGTAAGGAATATTTAGAAATTAGACTAGTCAGTAACCCATGCATATTTAGAACCTTAATCCTGCCTCTACCTTTTAGATACCTTGCCCTTAATTATTGTTCGTTTAAATTTACTGTTAATACTTTTAAAGGCTAGTTTAGTTAAAAAGTCAAAATACCAATTTTTAACAGTGTAATACTATTTTCATTTAGTGTAAATCGTCATAATATACAGATTTCATATAGGTAAAAAAAAATTTCTGGGAGATTCTTTAAAATCTATGTTAAAATTCATAGTTATTTAAATTAACTGTTATTGTTAATACTATTTATGGCTAGTGTAAATAGTCATGATATACAGATTTTCATTTAGGTCAAATGTACCTTTGAAAGTTTGGTGTTAATGGCAGAGATTTGATAGTTTAGAGTTCTTGAAATCTTTTTTAGCCTACAAATATTATGGTCCCTGTGAAAATTTGATGCTCCTGTATTTGCAGTCAAACTTTTGCTATCCATTATTTTAATACATGTAATTTAGATTAGGCCAATTATATATAATACCATATAATATATAATATATTGATATACAATGTTTTCTGGAACACTGTATAGTCTGTGTTAAAATTCATAACTTGTTTAGTCTCTGGGTAGTTTAGAGGTTGGCAATATGATATGAGCACTTGTTCTTGAACACTATTGAAATGTTGATCTCTTGAAGTCTTTTCTCATTTTATTATTTTGGCGGTATTGATTATTGATGAATTCGCCAAATCTTTTATATTAAGAAATTAGTTCCATTTGTGTTAATTTTCTTCAATACTTAATTTAACATGATATGTTTTTTTTTTTTATCAAATTTTGAATTATGTATCTTATTTATACTTTCTTAGCATTTTTTAAGAATTAATGAAAATGTACAAATTAACAAGTTACGAAATTAAAAAAAATATATTTCAGCTTTACAAGGGCACTAACTAATATTCTGGCACAATAAATTGTTCTTTTGCATAGAAAGTTCAGTAGGGAATCAATGATAGTGAATATCAGATACCATGTAATCCTCACAAAACATATTTATAGGTCTATGTTTCTACATGCGTAAAATATGGCTAATATTTTCTGAAGCAAACATTACATGCACCTAAACTATCGACAAAGAGAACAGTTATGACACTCACAGGACAGTGAAAACTTCTCTGATGATCTGATGTGCAAACATTTGGATTTTTTTTTAACAGATTCATTTGCTGGGTTTAAATGATGATTTTTTAATGGAAATTTCATGAAATTTTATAATGACAGCATTGAACATTAATGAACCTGAACTCCTTTCTGCAAGTAAGGCCTATTCCATGGTAAAATTGAGAAAAACAAACAATGAGATTACACAAATTATTTCAATTCTGTGGAAAATATTCAAAAATTTATAAAGATGATAAAGATATGTATACATTTTAATGTTCTTCTGATGGTTTTGTTTTTAGTTATTTTACCATGGTTCTGATCATAAATATTGCAGCATGCTATATATTTTAATTGGAGTTTTTATTGCAATTGCACATCCTATTGTATTAAGCATAGACTGAATATCTCAATAATTATATACTGAAATTAAAATACCAATTCTTCATAGGTTAAATTCATTAAGTTATATTTCAGATGTGGCTTTTTTAATTTGTAATCAGTTTACACTTGTGAGGAAACTATATATATATAAGTTGACACTAAAGAATATTTTGTAAATTTTTCAAATAAAATAGCTGAAATTTGAATTTTGTTTCTAGTGCAGTATTTTGCATTTGAACTGAGGAATAAGAATTTTGTCTCATCTCAAATAAATTAATACACAAATTATTCCTATATTTTTCATTGCACTTTTGACTTGAATATTTTTAGCAGACTTTTAAAAATCCAAGCTTGTTGATCCTGCCACCTACTGAACTTGCCTCTTCATTATTAGGACAAAATTTTGCCATTGTCCAGTTTCTGTCTTTTATTTTTGCCATTTATGCTATTAACTTTTAGATAACTAAATTATTGTTTCTTATGAAAGAATAAAAAACATAGTTTAATACTTATTGCTTTATTCATTATATAATCTTATATGCTTATTGTATATATGAACAACTTACAATAATTTCTTTTTATAATTTATTGATTGTTCACATGAATCTCTTCAGGACTGAATAGCCTTGAAAAGATTCGGTCAAAAGCGAAATTTTAGGTGCTGCAAAGACTTTGATGGGGTTGCAGACTAGTAAACTTTGTAAAAGGGAGTTATGTCCCCATGATAGCAAAATACAGTAAAAAACCTTGCCCTAGCTATGGACTGCAAAGACTCTGATGGGGTTGCAGACTAGGGAACTTTGTAAAAGGGAGTCATGTACCCTAAATAGGAAAAAACAGTGAAAACCCTTACCCAAGCTATGCGCTGCAAAGACTGGGCTGGAGGTTGCAGAATAGTTAACTTTGTCAAAGGGAGTTATGTCCCCTAAAAAGCAGAATACAGCATAAACATTTTCAGTATGCAATGCAAATGATCAGAAAACACTTAACAGATAGGAATCTAATCCATTTTATGTTTATCTACAAAACTACTTTTAGACCAAATAACTTCTACAGTTTTGAAACTTGTGTAAAAAGCAGCAAAATGAATATAGAAAATTATCAAAATAAGTCTCAACTAATTTGAAAGTCTCATTTAATTTTCTTGATTTAGTTGAAACCACTATTATAACCATGCTCCTGAACTCAGACTTATATTATCACTTACATATATAACCTTAAGGTCAAGGTACAGTAAATGGGCTATGAACTTTCTATACAAATATTCACCTACTTTTAAAGAATTCATTCAGTAATATTTCAGAAAATAAGAGATAAATGTATCATTTTTTCAATTTTCAGTTAAAGTTCAACGAAAGTTGTATGCAAAATTAGTGTCATAGCCCATTTACTGGACCTTGACCTTAAGTGCACTCACACCCTCATGTGAAAGGTGGTGGAAACAATATCTTCATGATGATATAAAGCAATATTACATATGGTGTAGCATTCTCCTGTTTTCATTGGATATTACGATCACGTGTTTGAAAGGTTATTTTATGTATCCGAAGCCTTGTTTCTATTTTTTTAAGTATATTGACACTATGTTTCTATTTATATGTATATTGACGGTCAATATGAAAAATCTTGCTAAATTTAGATTAATGACGTCACACACATAACAATCATGGAGGAAGCACCGCAGCAGATGAAAAGAAAATTTGCAAGTTTATCACAAGAATTTTTATGTTAAAACACAGACGCTAAGAATACAAGAAAGCAAACACAACAAGCTATGAAGTTGTTCAAAGAATATTGATATTTTGAATAACATGTTCAAATTCTAGCAAAATACAATTTAAAAATACACTGGAAATTACTTGGGATTCATAGGAGCAGACGACACTGAATTTTATATTTCATATATATGCATAATGGGGGATGTGAATTTGTTTTGTAAGAAGGGTTTTATATAAATCTAGAATTATTTTCAGGTATAGATTTTTTCACATTTATACATGAAAGTGGGGTGAATGAAACTCCCAAAGGCTAAAGCAGCATAAAAGAATTTTTGAAAACAGATTCTGCCTAGCTAAGCTTCTGAACAGGATATAATTTATTACACAAATTCCAAAGTCTCACATTTAGGTTTTATACTAGACTAAAACTATTATACTGACTTTTTCAAAAGATGAGTCATGATTAGGATGTATTATTACTGTGGTAAAAATAATGACTGAGGTGGATGTAAGGATTTGCTTATTTACAGATATTTACAGAGGCCGAAGGCTGAGGTTTAAAATATTTTCTTAGATTAGTAAACCTTGTATACATAGAGTAAAAGGAAATTATTTAATTTACAATATAGCACATCTGTCTATGTTTGATGTTGCACAAGTCTTTATAGTTAATGTTACAAAGGATGCAGTTGATGGGCCTATAAAAAAAGTCAATAAACAGTAATATTACAAGGGATTTGAACCAATCAGAAAAGTCAATATATAATGTAACTAGGGATTTAAACCAAGCAGAAAAGTCAAAATATAATGTAACTAGGGATTTGAACCAAGCAGAGAAGTCAATATATAATGTAATTAGAGATCTGAGCCAATCAGACAATGTTGAATTCAATGAACCATTTATCTATATTTACAGAAGGAGGATGCAGGGTGTCTTCAACCAGTGTAACGTAGATTTTGAGGAATGGTCTCAGTCACAGTACAACCACAGTCTAGTCGATGAAGAACTTCACATACAGAAAAAGAGAATGTTTACAGAAGTTCCACCCTTTAACAGACCCCCCAAAAAGGTTCAAGGTCTCAAAAAATGTGTTTCATATGATAGTTATACACAAGTTATTCCTGAGGATATGTTTATTAGTAACATGGACTCAATTCAAGAGGAAAAATTGGCCTTTACCATGGAACAGACTCAGAATGGAATAGATCAACAAACAATGTCTGTCTCTTAATCAATGACCTTGTCCTTTGTAGCTTGAACTCAATCACTATGGCAATAAAAGTGCATTTTTTTGTGTAAAAGTGAGAATTATAGATGTGAACAGGAGCTTAAGTCTTAATTTGCATTTATTGATTGTCAATTTATGACATAAGCGGCTTGTAATGTTTGACTCTTCGTTTCGTTAATTCTTAAAATGACTGTTTGCTTTGTACATAGATGGGGCACAAGTTTTACTGATGTTTGTAAAATAATTATGACGAGAAATTGTTTTGATTTTTTTGATTATTTTTTTTTATGCCATTGCTTAGTTTCATGTCTCTTTTTCTCTGTTAATTACCTTTTTTTCCACGAATTGAATAAGTCTATTTATGATTTATATTATGTTCAAAATAAATTTTAAAATCATAGTACACTGTTTTTATTTTACATTTTCACATATTTGTTACCAAAACACTGTATTATGTATACAATCTTTTTTTTTTTAGCATTCCTTCATACTTATTTTCATCTTTAATAGTTCTGCAGAACTAGAAGATAAAGTTACTGTGAAATTGTGAATATTTCCATGCTTTTTCTGGTCCAATTTTTCTTAATTTTATACGCCACGAAATAGCCCAAAAGCGGTGCTTAAAAGTGGCGTTAAAACACCAAAAATCAATCAATCAATCTTAATTTTATATAGATAACTAATAATTGCTTTATTAATTTGGTCCTGGCAGTGTGTTTAATTAGATGATTTTGAGTTTGAAAAGAGTAAAAAAAAGTACCTTGGGTATAGATCTTGATTATTAATAAATTCAACAACTTTTTGTTTTTGGGGGGAGGGGAGAGGGGTCTTTAAATTGCAAAAAGCATGATTGTTATTTTTTGTACAAGTACAATAAAAAAGGGAAAGATTGGCAGGCAATAGTTTTATATAACACCTGTGAAAGATTTTGATACCCTGCAGTTTAAGAACTGTGAACTTATAAAAAGAATGTGTAAGATGGACTTGAAAAACTCAAACTAACAAAATGAAAAAGAATAATGAAAATTCAAACTAACAAAACGAAAAAGAATAATGAAATAAGTTATTAATTTTTTACATATTATGTGTTGAAAATGTTTTGAATTAACAACAACTTGTTCATTTTGTTTTATAATTTTATGTGTCATTTATATTATTGATTTAATGTTTTATACTAATGCATGTAGAAAAAAGTCTTCTTTTTTTTTTTTGCTATCTTCCTATCCGTGGTACAAATTTGTAAATTTTCAACAACAAAAAAGTACTTTGTACTCATTTCTAAATCACTTTTAATTGAATTTGTATCATTTAACTCTGAAATAGTGGATGGTTACAATTGAAATGAGTTCAAAATATTAGAAAAAAAAAAATCATATGAAATATACCAGTGGAATTGAATGGCCTTTTTTACGTACTGTACATTTTGAGCAATTTCATTTTAAAAGTATATTATTTATAAGGACATATTACATGTATGAACAAATACTATTAAAAATCAAAATACTGTAAAATGCACCATTTCTCTCAAAATATGCTTAATCAAATGTGATTTTGAAACATACAAAGTGGCCTTAGAAAGAACAGATCATTTGATTTGATTTTAGGGCAAATGGCATTGAATAATATTTTTAACATATTGCCTTTCGTTTTCGTTACTTACTTGAGTTTTAAACATTTTTAATGTAATACAAGTGATAGAAAAGGACTGAAGTTTTAAATACAGTTTAGACTCGTTTTATACTGCTGACCCACGACTGAAATCCGTTTTTAAAAACATTTAACTCTTCATATGTTTGTGGTCCAAACAAAAAGCTAAAGCTAATGCCCAAAGTCTCAAGAGGTAAAACATCTAATTAAACAGGATAAGAGTTTTTCTTAATAACCAAGGCTCATAGCAATACATCTTTTGAGTACTATTATCGTACTCAGACTCAGAAATCAACCAATGAAAATATTGGATTTGGTGTTTTGTTTACAAATTTTGTACTCTGAGTACTGAGTAAAGTTTTATGACTGTAAGCCCCAGTATATGTTTCAAAGTGTGTGCACAAAATAATTTGTATATAGGTTTATTAGATAAATTAATTTCTTGTTTAAAGCATTTTAAATTTTCTCATGTAGATAACATCTACTTACCATGAGTTATCTTCTCGTTGCTACCTGTATAAATCTCAATCAAATATTTTTTTTTCAAATTTTTTTACTGAATGTCATCATTTTGGTCTTCCAATAACTATTTTAAGGGAATTTTAAGATAATCTAACAATTTTTCAAGTTACGTTTGTGAACCTATTCTCTAGTTACAAACTTATCTATGCATTTATCAATGTACAATGCTAGTCATTGTGTGCAGTGTGTGAAACCAAAGTCGGCGTCAAACGTGTAAATAATAAAAGAGCTTCTATTTTAACTAGCAGAGAATAGATATAACGCTTATTTGTCCTAATCAAAACATTAAATGAATTTGTTTCTCGAAATTTTGCTTTATTTTGTGTATTACTTAATTGTTTAGACATATGTGTAGATGTATTTGTACCCTCCTGTAAAATACAAACCATATGAAAATTAGATTAGTTTATAGAAGACAGTTTTGTAGGACAGGTTTAACCCTTTCAACCAAGTGGGAAACTTACAGACCTTTTTTTAACTTTAATTTTGTCATTAAAGCTTTAATGGGAGCACTGCCATCTTTTAAAAATGATGGACCCATAAAAAAAAGTACTTAAGTATACTTAGTATGGGTTCAAAGTTGAAATTTCAATTTAACCATGTGTTTCTGTTTTTGATATTTACAGGTTTCACTGAAGCATTTTCTTTACTCCTTTGGACAGGATTATCTTTTGATTAATCATGTCATGTATTATTACATTTCAAAATGTGACTTTGTGAAATTATTTGTCTCTTGTTTCATGAAATGTGTTTGTTATGAAATCTGTGATATTACTCAATATGTTGAGAATACATTTAATGAAAACTGACTTGTTTTTTTATGTATATACATCTGCAAATCTTTGCATGAGTAATATGTTCTATTTTTGTCTCGCCTTGATGGAGTCAAAAAGCGAGACATAGGTATGCTGTTTCCGGCGGCAGCGGTGCCGGCGTCAACAATGTATTAGTTTGTGATTAGGTCTAGTTCATGGTGAGCCACTAGTGGTAGGTCAATGATATTTGATATGCAGTTGTATTAGAATTGGCACATCTCATTTTCATGGAGATTATTTGGCCCTGTCCCCTCAGTCATGGTCTATTGACTTTGAAACTTTTGCTTAGTGTAAATGTATTAGTTTGTGATTAGGTCAGTTTATTGGGAACCACTAGTGGTAGGTCAATGTTATTTGGTATGCAGTTATATCACCACTGGCATATCTCATTTCCTTGGAGATTATTTGGCTCCGCCCCCTTAGTCATGGTCTATTGACTTTGAAAATTTTACTTAGTTTACATGTATTAGTTTGTGATTATGTCAGTTCAAGGGGAACTATAATTAGTAGGCCAATGTAAATTGGTATTCAGTTGTATAAGCATTGGCACATCTCATTTCCATGGAGAATATTTGGTCCCTCCCCCTCAGTCATGGTCTATCGACTTTGAAACTTTTGCTTAGTTTACATGTATTAGTTTGTGATTAGATCAGTTTAAGAAGAACTGCTAATGTTAAGTCAATGATATTTGGTATGCAAATTTATTTGCATTTGAAAGTATCATTTCCATGGAGATTATATAGCCCCACCCCCTCATCATGGTTCATTGACTTTGAAATTTTTACATAGTTTACAAGTTAATGTTTGTGTTTAGGTTTGTTTAAAGGGGACAACTTAATAAGTCAATGGTATTTGGTATGCAGTTGTATTAGCATTGGCACATCTCATTTCCATGGAGATTGTTTAGCCATGTACCTTCAGTCATAGTTCATCGACTTTGAATATTTGCATAACTTATATGTTAAAGTATTACTATTTTAATTTCAACATTTGCATTATCAAAATTACAAAAAGGCGAGACATATCTCTGTGATAACAGTTTATGTTGTTGGTATACTAAGCTTCTATTTTCATGGTACTTGTGTTTATTCTATTATCTTGGTGACAAGAATTTGTGCTTTTTACCTCAGGTTGACTTTTAACCATTAAGACTGAAAATCAACAAGGGTCGTCCATTATTGATAATAGTAAAGCGTACAAAATCTGATGAAGTTATTATACCCCATGCAACAAATTTGCATAGGGTATAATCTTTATGACCTGTCAGTCCTGTTCTTGTCATCGCAACTTCTGAAACCACTCAAATTCTAGGAGAAATGGCCCTTTGAAATTAACATTTTGGCCTAATATACTACTGCAACAGTTTTTCATCGCAACTTCTTTGAAACCATACAGCAGAATTTCATGAAACTTTGTAGATAATAAGTACATACTATGTATATGTGCATATTGACAGGAAATTATAATTTAATTTATCTTTATCTAAAGTTATGCCCCTTTGAACATAGAATTTTTGCCTAAATATACTATACCACTTCAACAGTTTGTCATTGCAACTTCTCTGAAACTACACTACAGAATTTCATGAAGCTTTGTATTTTAATTTATTTAGAAGTTATGCCCCTTTGAACATAGCATTTTGGCCTAAATATGCTACTTCAACAGGTTGTCATTGCAACTCCTTTGAAACCACACAACAGAATTTCACGAAGCTTTGTAGATACTGAGGACATATTATTTAGATGTGCATATTGACAGGAAATTATAATTTAATTTAAATCTAGAAGTTATGCCCCTTTGAACATAGAATTTTGGCCTAAATATACTACTTCAACAGTTTGTCATTACAACTTCTCTGAAACCACACAACAGAATTTCATGAAACTGTGTTGATAATATGGACACACAATGTAGATGTGCATATTGACAGAAAATTATGAATCAATGTTTTTTTCTAGGAGTAATGCCCCTTTGAACCTAGAATTTTGACCTAAAAATGTACTGTTACAGTTTATCAGCGCAACTTCTCTGTAACCACACAACAGAATTTCATGTCCATTGTTTGTCCTGTGATAAAATGGGGCGTGGTGTATGTGAGTGTGCTCACTAATTTTCTATAATTAGTTGTATAGTTGTGATTTCATCAATAGGTTTCCACACTTGACTTGTGTTGTAAATATGACTTTCTAGGTTCATTACTGATAGATTAAGCCATTCAGTTTGGATGGAAAAAATTGCTAAAATGGATCCTTGACCTCTGATCTCAGAGATTATTCTGCTTCATTCTACCTCCCAATTGGTCATGTGATTATGTGCTCCCCTCAAGGACACCAGGTCATGATTTTATCGAGTTCAAATCAAAGACAAGAAAGGTTTGTATAAGCTGAAGGTATAAAGCGAAATAGTTAACTGCTCTGTTTCAAGTTGGATTAATATATGAATAGATTGACATTATGGGTATATGACAATCTGACAGAAAACCAAACACCAAAATTGAACAAAACAGACATTTAGGGTCAACTACGTAAACTATGAATACAGAGAAATTTGTATTATATGTCAATAAGACAGAAACCCAAAGACATAAACAAATTATTGACAACTTCAGGTCAATATAAGCTCTTAAAAATAGCTTTGAAGCTCCCTGATTCATGAAAGTTTTCAAATAAAATTTTCAGATTTACGAAGTTGTTTCATCAAAATCAAATTCTCTGAGTGAAAAAGAACAATGTCTTGAATAAAAATAAAGCTAGAGGCTATAAAGAGCATGCATATGTGTCACTCACCTAATAATGATTGTTAGGTGTACAATATGAAGGTTTTACTACAAGTATCAAATAAACATTATCGATGATCCATGTAAACGAGAGGTATTATATAAAAATGAACTCTGCCAGACAAACATGTACAATTTACACTTTACATTCATACCATATACCAAATATAGTTAGCCTTTTGCTTATAGTATCTGATAAACCGACTCAATTACGAAAATTGATCATTGACTAATGAACCATAAAAAAAAATGAGGTCAAGGTGAGATGAACCCTACAAGGCAGACATGTTCATACACCAAACATAGTTTGACCCTTTGCCTAACGTATCCAAGTAGCATGAAAACTTAACATTGACCAATGAACCATAAAAATGAGGTCAAGGACAGATGATACCTGCCAGACAGACATGTACACCTTGCAATCATCCCATACACAAAATAGAATAGAGCTGACCTATCACTTATCAGTATCGGAAAAACGGGCCAAAAAACAAAAATTTAAAATTGACCAATGAAAATGAGGTCAAGGTCAGGTGAAACCTGCCAGTCTGACATGTACACCTTACAGTCATTCCATATCTGAGAAATGGACCTAATCACGTAACTTTAAACTTTGATCACTGATCCATGAAATGAGGCCAAGGTCAGTGAACTCTGTCTGACGGACATGTAGACCTTGCAAGGAACCAACACACCGAATATAGTTATCCTATTACTCATAATAAGCAAGAAATTCACATGAAAAAATAGCTCAACGTTTTTTTTAAGCAGTCACTGAACCATATAAAATTAAGTCGAAGCCAATGGACAAATACAGACGGAAACTTCATAACATAAGCATCTGTATATAAGGTATGAAGCATTGAGGTCTTATGTACCATCTGAAATATAAAGCTATGCAACTTTTTTTGCAGGCGAGACAAAAATGGTTTGGCACTGATTTTCAAAATTTGTCCAAGTCATTGTTGATGTAAACCTTTGCTATGAAAATCTAGAAAGATTTGTATACGTGATAATGCTTACATGTACAAGAATGGGTGGACTGACACATTGAATGATGCCTTGTATTTCTATGTTCTCGGCATGGCATTGCAGAGGACAAATACACAATTTTGCCTTAATTTCTTAAAAAGGAAGGCAATTTCCAGCATTTTTAAGGTGAAAGTACAAGAAAGCCTGTACATATGTCCATTTTCTCAACATGTTTGAAATTAGCTATAACTGTCCACTAAGCTGGACAAATACGTCTCGCATCCCATATTAACTAAAATACAGGGAATCAAAGGAGTTGATAATATTTTGAACTTTTTTCTAGTGTTTTATCTTAAGTTGTTCCAATCTACCTGTATAGACCCTGTATACATATTTGCATATTAGGATCTAACAATATACCTTATAAAATATGGGTACAATCCGAGACATAAATGTATTATATGTCTCTAATACAATGAACCGTGTTTGTAGAGTTACGATAACAAGGTAGAAGTCAGATTTCACTGAATGGGTCATTACTCAAGAAAACCCAATTGACTAGAATATCCTATCCATGTGCATATTAGGATCTAACAATGTATCAAATTCCATGTACATATGATAAACCATGATGAAAAGGTAGATGCTGGACAGGTCCAAAATTTAAGAAGCTCAAAGAGGCATGTCTCTTGGAAAATTCAATAGACTGAAACATCCTATCCAAATGCACATCTGTATATTAGGATCTAACAATATACCAAGATTTATGTAGATACGATAAACATTTCTGATAAGATTCAATCCACATGAACCGGCCTCTTCATATTAGGATCCAACCATTTCGTAAGTCCAATGCAGTCCGGGATGCGGTTTGATAAAATTGCTCCCCTTGTTTATTTCGCTCTCCTGTCAAATCATGTAATTTCGCTACCTCCAATGGTAGACGCGACAACGATGGAATCAGTTAGGAATTAGACAATTCTCATTGGTATCTTGAGTTGTTTAATAGTTGTTGCTTCAGGATAAATGCATGTTTTAGATTAATTCATAGTCACGAATAGCTGGAAGGGAAAGAAACGTGTTGCTACGAGAACCCGGAAACCGATGGTAGAAATTTTTAAAAAATAGGCAGGACAGGAGTTTTGAGTAAAAAAAAAGGCAGGATGAGATTATTTGCAAAAAAAAAGGCAGGATGACAATTTATGTAAAAAAAAGTCAAGATAAACTAAAAAGAAAAAGGCAGGACTGAATAGAGTGAAAAATAAAAAAGCAGGACCGAATAGAGGGAAAAATAAAAAGGCAGGACAACATTTTCCATCCTAAACCCCCCCCCCTGACTGGGGATCATTATTCAGCAATGTTATTAATTGGCTGGGGCGTGCGGGGTTAAACATATTTTCGTAGGTAAATAATATTGCCGTGGAACTTTTTTTTCAGGAGAGTGTAATAGAGTATTACTTTCTGTTGAGTGGAAATATGAAATAGAAGTCAATACGTTCTTGCTCAATCCTTTGTCGCTTTGAAGGCGTCATGCTTGTCATCCTCTGCCTAAGCAATGTGTTACTGTAATTTGAATTTCAAAATGACTGAGTGACGTTTCAAACGTACTGATCAACTCCACCGTAGCGAAACACATGACTGACATAATCAATAAAATATTACAGTAAATACGAGCGAAAAATATCTTTATAAGTAAAGAATTGTCGCATAAAAGTTAAATACACGCCCTCTACGCCCCCCTCTGGATCCGCCACTGTTAACTCAATTTCAATTATTCTATTTACCGGGTTATTGTAGTCCTACAATATAAGACAACGGAGGTTCATACCATTTACATTCAACGTTTTTTGTCGGATTTTTTTTTACTTTCAATGGTGCACGGTTGATAGTAAAAAAAAAAATCCTATAAAAACGTTGAATGTAAATGGTATGAACCTCGGAAGTCTTATATATAGTCCTATAATATAAGACCTCTGAAGTTCATATCATTTACTAGTAAATTCAACGTTTTTATCGGATTTTTTTTACTATCAATGTTGAACCGTTTTGATAGTAAAAAAAATCCGATAAAAACGTTGAATGTAAATGATATGAACCTCCGAAGTCTTACATTATAGGACTACTGGTTATTGGTTTTTTGTCCTAACTAAATGTTTTTGTGGTGTATATTACAAAAAGGGGGGGTGCTTTAAAAACACCGAAATACCTTAACAATCCTACAATACCTGTTTACAGAATAAGAGAGATATTTCGTATTTTAAACCTAACTTTTCTCACATATTTGTTAGATATGTTGAAAATAGGCAAATGTTAAATACGTATATCCATCCCCTCTTTTTCAATTCATTAATTAAAAAGACAGCTTCAAAGAAAAGGCAATAACCGAACATTGATAATTTAGCAATGAATTCAGTACATTTTCCGAACAAGTAAAGACCAATGGAAACATTTGATATGATTTGAAAACATGGTCAATTAAGTAGGATCTGGTGGTTTCGTAGACATTAATGATAATTCAGCATTTTCTTTTTATATTTTTCTTTATTTCATATACTAGTATATATCATAACATGTATATATTTTGTGATGCATCTGATGTATAAATCCAGTGGCAGATCCGGGGAAGAGTCCTGTATTCAGATCCGTTTGTATGGGGAACATGTGGTTGGAACCCCCGCTTTAATTGCTTGTTTGATTTTTTTTTGCAGTGTCGAAAATGATGATAGACAGTAGTTTTATCAAGAAGTTATGGAGATTGTTCCCGAATAGATTCCTTAACATCACAGTGTAAAAGAGACTAATGAGCCTCGTCTAGTGCAAGCAACTAACATGCCCTACCTGTTACGCTGACGGAAAAGCCCCCACTTTGAAAGCACGTTTAAATGTTGTGTGGAAGTTCTGCTATACACCTGACAGTCAGATGTCTTGGAATTATTGTCGAGCCTGCGACTTTTGTCGCAGAAAGCTCGACATAGGGATAGTGATCCGGCGGCGGCGGCGGCGGCTGCGTTAGCTAACTTCTTAAAAAGCTTTATATTTTAGAAGGTGGAAGATCTGGATGCTTCATACTTTGTATATGAATGCCTCATGTTACGAAGTTTCCGTCAGTCACATGTCCAATGTCCTTGAACTTATTTTCATGGTTCAGTGACTACTTGAAAAAAAAAGTTAAGATTTTTTGTAATGTTAAATTCTCTCTTGTTACAAGTAATAGGATAACTATATTTGGTATGTGCGTACCTTGCAAGGTCCTCATGCCCGTCAGACAGTTTTCACTTGACCTCGACCTCATTTCATGGATCAGTGAACAAGGTTAAGTTTTGGTGGTCAAGTCCATATCTCAGATACTATAAGCAATAGGTCTAGTATATTCGTTGTATGGAAGGACTGTAAGGTGTACATGTCCAACTGGCAGGTGTCATCTGACCTTGACCTCATTTTCATGGTTCAGTGGTTATAGTTAAGTTTTTGTGTTTTGGTCTATTTTTCTTATACTGTATGCAATAGGTCTACTATATTTGGTGTATGGAATGATTGTAAGGTGTACATGTCTAGCTGGCAGGTGTCATCTGACCTTGACCTCATTTTCATGGTTCAGTGGTCAAAGTTAAGTTTTTGAGTTTTGGTCTTTTTTTCTAATACTATATGCAATAGTTCAACTATATTTGGTGTATGGAAATACTTTATGATCTTTATGTCAGTCACGCAGGTTTTAATTGACCTTGACCTCATTTTCAAGGTTCATTGCTGAGTGTTAAGTTTTGTGTTTTGGTCTGTTTTTCTTAAACTATAAGCAATAGGACAATTATATTTGTTGTATGGAAGAATTGTTAGCTGTACATGCCTGCCTAGCATGGTTCATCTGACCTTGACCTCATTTTCTTGGTTCATTGGTCAATGTTTAGTTTACTTGGTTAATGTTAAGTTTATGTGACAGTTGTAATAAATCTTTATATTTAGGACTATCAACATAATATCAATGATTAGTAAAGAAGGCGAGACATTTCAGCGTGTGCACTCTTGTTTTACTTCATTTTCTATGGTGGTTTCTCCAAGTTCGATAAAGTCTGAACTCAGGTCGCCCCTTTGCTGTTATACCAGTGCAATACATGCAGTGTCAACAGTCAACACTGAGAATAAAAAGGAAAAGCAATTTGAGTAGGTGTGAAATTCTTATAAAATTTGTACACATGCAATTTATATATTTTTTTAAATAAAGTACTTGAAACCATCAAGTGATGGTTAATGTATTCAATATATCATACCAATGTTATTTATCTTCAAATCAATTTTTATCGAAAAAAATTTGAGTCACCTCCCTTTGATTTTAATTTATCTAATGTCAAATTGACCCTTTTGATTGATTTCAGATCTCACACGATGAAAAGATAAAGAAGTTGGAAAAAACAATTAATAATAGAAGTGGTAAAACAGAACTCAAAACTGTATTGGGTCAGCTAACAAAATGCACGTAGAAACAGTGGAGTATCTAAGAGTTGTTGTGGCATTAAATAACCAAATACAGGAGTTGTTCGACAAATGACGAGTTCCGTTCCGAACCCTTAATAATAATCAACTATTTTACATTTAAATGACTGATTTACTTGTCTAAAGGCTTCTAGGAATAATTATTCTTATTGTTATACAACTCGATCGTGTTGATGGAGATTATTTTTTTATGACTTACTCATGAGACAATGGTATCAATACTATCCTCGGTGTATCTATTTACAATTATAACAGGTAGACCCCCAAAGCTATTTTATAAATAACAAAAGAATGTTATAATCCCCCAATATCATGACCCAAATTTTTATTTTTAGAATGATAAAATATTTAAATTATAACCCCCAAAAATTACACGCCTCCAGCTAATTTTATAACCTTAATATAATATGGCTTCCTAGTATATATTTTGGAGATTGTGGCTGAAGGTCAATTATACTACTTCGATTTTTTTTTTTCTAATAATATATAGACGATGTTCTGCCATATTTTCTGGTGTAAATAGGTATTTCCACCCCTAAAAAATGCGTTCGATGCTATAAATACACTATGAAGAAAATGTTGGAAAATGTAACAGTTTGATCTTATAAGTATATTCCTCAATTATGGCCCATCATTTCCGATGATATATTGGCAAACATTTTTGTGATCTGCAAATCCGTGTGAAGCACTTATGGATACTATCGCTAAAGTTTAATTAGGCCGAGGCAGGATCAAATGAGTGTAAATTTAGTGGGTGATTAAAATACATTTTCGGTAGTGAAGTATGCTCACAAGTGTCACTAGATGTTTCTTGTAAGTATTATAACTAGAGGCTCTAAAGAGCCTGTGTCGCTCACCTTGGTCTATGTGCATATTCAACAAAGGACACTCTCCAACATTGTATACGAGAACAGAATTCATGACAAAAATCTCTGTTTTGTTGATCTTGTATTGCTGATCATTTAGGCTGTTTAGTGTCCCTTTTTCTTCTTTAGTTTTTGCTCAAAACACAAAAGAGGGTAAAAAAAAATCCTAATTTATGGGCAATCACTCCAACAAAGAGTGACAGTCTACTAACTATATCGGCAAAATTTGACTTGTTAGTAGAACTTGCCTTGTTGATCATTTTTGTGATTTAAGTGTCTATTTATCTATTATAATTTTTAACATATAAGGCAAAACGAAAAAAAATTTGTAAAAATCGTCATCAAAGGGCGATAACTCCAATAAGGAGTCGTTGAACAATTTCCTCCATATGTCTTAATTATAGATCTTATCTTGCTGAACATTTTTGCTTGTCTAAGTTTCTATTTATCTATTATAGTTTTTAAGATATAAGGCAAAATGCAAAAAATTGGTAAAAATCGTCATCAAAGGGCTATAACTCTAATGAAAAGTCAACTGACGATTTCAACCATCAGACTCATTTGTAGAACTTGTCATGCTGATCATTTTTGCAATTTAAAGTTTCTCTCTATCTATTATAGTTTTCAAAATTATAGGCAAAATTGAACAAAAATGGTAAAATTTGTGATTTAAGGGAAATAACTCCTATAAGAAGTTGTCTGATAGTTTTGACGTATATAGACAATTGGTAAAGCTCATCATTCTGAACATTTTTGCTTTGTCAGATTTTCTCTATTTATAACGGTTTTCAAAATAATAGACAAAACTTGCATTATACCCCTATGTTCTATTTTTAGCCATGTCAGCCATCTTGGTTGGCAGGCCGGATCATCGGACACATTTTTTAAACTAGATACCCTAATGATGATTGTGGCCAAGTTTAGTTAATTTTGGGCCAGTAGTTTCAGAGGAGAAGATTTTTGTAAAAGTTAACGACGACGACGGGCTGCGACAACGACGACGGACGACGGACGCCAAGTGGTTATAAAAGCTCACTTGGCCTTTTAGGCCAGGTGAGCTAAAAATTAAAACCTATTGATTCGTCTTAAATTATTCGTTATGACAATGCAAAAAATGTATATTTCAACTACGAAAAAAAAATGACTGTAATATGCTTTTGAATAAACGAGTAAACGCGGCAAAATAACGGTTTTATAAGTATATACAGAGGAACATTTAGTGTTGCTAGATCATTTTGAGCAATTTATTCGGTAATACGCTGTTTTAAGCAGAATGCTTAACTCCCTTGACTATTTGATAAACTTGATGGCTCAAATTATTCCCATTAATCAAACCACATTTATTTGTGTTTCGGAGTGACAAATGTTAATTTTCATACACAAAATTCTTTGGAAATATTTATAAACTCCGTAGTATTACATCTCAATTCTATCGACTGCTGCTCTTCAAACAGCACAAATTGTGAAGCTCAGTCTATCATTTAAAACAGTTATTTGTTTAATAAAATGGCAAGGATATTTTTTGCTAGTAATTATAATTATGTTCCTTACTTTGAGATCCATAATAGAAACAAACCCTGTTGTTTTCTTGTCTTTTTAGAAATTGTTGTCCATGTTTAGCAATGACCCGCGTTTGCAAAGTAGCATGACAGTAACTTTTATCGCTTGATTGTTTACATCAGTGGTTGGATTTCATAAAACAATGAAGAAAACAACTTAAAACTGGTCAAACTCAATCAGAACAATAAGGAAAACTTTATACTTGAATGAATGAACATTGGCATAGTAGGTTTGTTTTCAACTTATGAGTTTGAATATCCCTTTTGTAACTTTCACCTCTCTTTTAGAATATGACAATCTTAAGTCTGAATTTGTTGAATTTCATAGAAATTTTTTCCATAGGCATGTTGCATTTTCAATTCACCAAATTACTTGCATACAGAACTGAAAAAATAATATATTTGTTGCAAAACACATAGAAAGATGTACATTTTTTGTAGCTTTTCATATGTCAATCAAACGACAATTTCTAAATTTTGTTATTGAAAACTAAGAGCAATATAATCTAATCGTCAATATATGGTCTAACAGTAAAAGGTTGCATTTATTATTCGCCAGACCGATGAATCTCCACACTTAAAGTCATATGAAACGAATGCATGCATATATATGAAAAACTAAGTCTGGTGTGCACGTTTTTTTTATATTCATTACGAATCTATAATGTATTATCGACCAATTATATATTTGATTTAGTGATTGTTGATCGCAAGCTCATTAACTTTCGAGTTTTTTTAACGAAGTTTACCGGATAGTGACATTGATATACAATCAACACAGAGCAAGTAGAGCATGTGAAAAAAAAGTGAATCGAGAGAGCCATGATATTGTTTTTTTATATATTTTCCATTCTGTTCCCATTTGTTAATTAAACTTTTCCTTAACAGTTGGTAAATGATTTGTTGTATTTAATTTGTTCTGTAAGAATCAGTTATTACTATTTGACTTCTTTTCACGCACGTTTGTTTACATTCTTTTATCCCGGTTTTCTCCTCGCACTTGCGCTGTGTGTTGGCCGAATTTCTAGAGAGAGGTCGTAGTGAAGATCACTGCATACGGGAAAATATCGGCGAGTTAGTGTACGGGAAGACAATAATTCAATACCAGTGCATTTGTGAAATTTTGATAGTATAAAGAATTTTCTTTTACAAGAAAGTTGACGTACACTTGTTTTATAGTAAAACTTAGCCATTCAAGTATATAAACATATTCAACTTTTTTCTTATATATCAATTTTCATATGACTTTAACAAAATATGTTACTGATAACAAAACATGACAGTTTTGACAAATAATTTTTGCCGTCTACGAAAGGGTACGCAATGATATTTTTATGCTTCGGTTTATCCGACATACATTTTTAATTAATAAAATCCAACCAGATGATAGTTCTGTTCTTTGCGACGAAAAACTTATTTGTTACGTTTGGAGGACGTGTTTTTCAACAGACTGTCGGAATTCCAATGGGAACCAATTGTGCCCCTCTTCTTGCCGACTTGTTTCTTTATTATTATGAGGCTGACTTCATACAGGAACTTCTTAGGAAGAAAGATAAGAAGTTAGCAATATCCAACTCTACGTTCCGCTATATAGATGATGTTCTCTCACTAAATAATACAAAATTTGGTGATTATGTTGAACGAATCTATCCCATCGAACTAGAGATAAAGGATACTACAGATACAGTTAAGTCTGCCTAATATCTTGACTTACATCTAGAAATTGACAATGAGGGTCGGTTGAAAACAAAACTTTACGACAAAAGAGATGATTTCAGCTTCCCAATTGTGAACTTTCCATTTCGATGTAGTAACATTCCAGCAGCGCCTGCATACGGAGTATATATCTCCCAATTGATACGATATTCCCGGGCTTGTGTTTCCTATCATGATTTTCTTGATAGAGGATTGCTGCTCACAAGGAAGCTATTAAACCAAGAGTTCAAAATGGTGAAGTTGAAATCATCCCTTCGTAAATTTTACGGACGCCATCACGAGTTGGTTGACCGTTATGGAATAACCGTTTCACAGATGATATCGGATATGTTCCTTATGTCGTAACTACAATACCCTTCCCTTTTCACGAATGTGACTTACCGAATTAGACTATTTACCGGATTTGTAATAACATAAGCAACACGACGGGTGCCACATGTGGAGCAGGATCTGCTTACCCTTCCGGAGCACCTGAGATCACCCCCAGTTTTTGGTGGGGTTCGTGTTGCTTAATCTTTAGTTTTCTATGTTGTGTCATCTGTACTATTATTTGTTTGTTTGTCTTTTTATTTTTGGCCATGGCGTTGTCAGTTTGTTTTCGATCTATGAGTTTGACTGTCCCTCTGGTATCTTTCGTCCCTCTTTTATTCCTGCCTAACTTTAAATTTGTTTAAAGCATTATACAAAATAAAAAAGACAGTTGAAGATTATTGAGCCCATGAAGTTTTATATTTTGTCGAAAAATGTCCGAATACCACATTCTCAATATTGACAATTATGTATATAATTATAGTTTATAGATGTTATTACCCCCTGGTGCCCCCCTTAAGAAATTTCATCCGCGTGGTCATTCCAGCCTCACTTTCGTACAATGTACAAGACGTCACAGATTTGAATAACCTCTTTGTTCGTTTCAAGTGCAGAGCATAGTTCTCGTTGATAATTTGTATCTAGAATTTCATCATATGTGTACATTTCACATATTTATTTTAACTTAATCTTGGATTTAACGAATATATCGTAACGTAGTTTATCTGACATATCAATTTTATGCTAGAGTAGAGTTTAGAAAGAAACTTTGTATAAAATTTGGAATTTACCATGGCATCCAGACGCGGAAGGACCAGAAGCCAGATTGACATTTCTAATCCCGCTAACTGGACAAGTTCTCAATTAAAGGATGCGTTAAAAGAATTGGGCATAAACATTTCAATTCATCTGAGTAACAGTGCGCTCAGAAAATTGTATTTAGACAATTTAGACAACAGGAGAAACGTCCAAAATGCCGTTCAAATAAGTCCCGACTCATCGGACGATCAAACTTCTATCGTTACAAATAATAGTTCTGTAGACAATTCAACTGACGTAAATATTCCAGCAAACGATGTTTCCAACCGTACAATAGACGAAAGTGAAATTTCAGCAAACATTATTTCTGCTACAAATGCATCGCCGCGGATTAATCCAGACACAAACAATCCGACGTCTGCGCATCTGCAAGGGGCAGCTTCCGCCCAAATAAATCACATGTTGATGAACACTATAGAACTATGTCAACAAACTCTGAAACAAGACAGAGTATGTTACAGCAAGATACATCAACGCCATCTTTTAATTTACAATCAGCAATGGCGGCATCTTTCATTCCGCATTCTATTACAACCCCAATGGCAATGGAACAAACCGAAACGGCACTGTCAACAAACCGTCTCGCTCAAAACGACTTCTAAAGAATGCCAGTCTACTCCGTAAAATCGTTTGGTGTGCCAGCTTCATCCATCAGTGATACGGATATGATTTCGCCGGAAATTAAACAAAATATAAACTCCTTATTAATACCTAATTACGAAATTCCTGTTAAGAGGAAAACTTTAGAAAATGATGACAGGTTGATGCGCAACTTGTCTTTAGACGAATTTATTATCGCTTTTGGCCGATTCAAAAGGATAATGTGCTCTGCTTTTCCATCTAGGGGAGAGGAATTGGAACTCTATTTGGCCCATATTGTAGAAACCGCTAACATTTGGCCACACAAGTTTTTTGAGTATCACAGAATGTTTTCAGCGAAATGCGCCACTATGCTTCTCCAGCATAATCTTAAAATCTATTGGTCAGAGGGTGATTTTGAATTGCGACAAAAAATTTGTGCTGGTTCTAAAGTAAATTCCTGTTCTTTTTGCAGTTCAACACTGTATACTTCAGCTATGTGTCAGCTGAAAACTTCTAATCAACACACCATGGCCAGCACACTCAAAGGGTCGGATTCTTTAGGCCGCGATATTGTATGGCATGAAGGTCAACAGTTATGCAACAACTTTAATTGGGCACGTGGTTGTTCTAAACCGTATTCCAAATGTCTTCATGTTTGTAAATTGTGCAAGGCAAAAAGTCCTGGGAAATTCAGTTGCACTAAATCCCAAGATGCAAACAAAACAGGGCCAACCAAGTCAAAGACCAACACCAGTTAAAAAATAATGACTTCCTGTTGCCACATCACCTGTCAATTATACTCAATTATCTATAGAGTTACAAAATCACCCTGATAAAGATTTTTCCTCTTTTTTATGTAAGAGTATAAAATATGGATTTGATATGCTTGTTTCTGAATCAGATATCATTACTTACGAATGTCCCTCCTTTCACTGCTTATAGAGTAAGTCCTATTGGCATTGCCACTCACAAATATTCATTGAAGAAAAGACTGATTCTGGATCTTTCCTCGCCACATAACAAAGAAGAACTCTGTAGTGTTAATGATTTAATTGACAAAGATTTATGTTCTCTGTCTTACATTAAGTTAGACGATGCAATAAATGTTATTCAAAACTACGGCCCAAAAAGCACCTGCTGCAAAGATGACTGCCATGACGCGTTCAAACAATTGCCTATTAGTCCAAAACAATGGCATTTTTTTGTTTTAAATGGAACAATAAATATTATAATTATGTAAGATTACCTTTTGGTTGTCGTTCAAGTCCAAGACTTTTTGACATGTTATCCACAAGCATATGCTGGATAGTCAAGAACACAAACAATTATGTCATTCAACAATTAAACTATATTTGTGTGGCATTAGGTTTTATTTTTTAAAGTATGGAGGTTTTAATCCATTGATTAGTTTTGGAAAGCCTCTTGAGGGTCTTAAAGCAATTTTAATTGGTTTAAAGAAAATAACAGGGGTCTACTGTCAATTCGATACAAATTCTACACATTAGCCTTTGTATCTTATCCCCCAAGTTTTAATATTCATATTTATATGAAAAGGGGAATAACTCAATTTTGATTTCAAAAGTGTCAAATAGCTGTTAGTCCCCAGTTTTTTCCAAGTTGTAATTTGTTTATGTGTATATATATAAGTTGTTAGATTAAAATATGTTTAGCTAGTAATAAAATATTTCTTTTATCTTATTGTTTGTTAACGCAGATTCAAACTAGGTTAAAGATTCATACTTATGACAGAGGTGTTGGCAAATAGTTTATTTATTACAACGGTACAAGACTTAGAAATTGGTATATAGTTTGCTTAAGTCATCAATGTGGTTTGGTCGTTAAGTTATGCAAGAGACAGTTATAGGTTGGTAAAGTTCCAAAGATTGGCTTTCTTAATACATAAATCCAGTTCTATTATGGTATATTACATATGTTGTAGGTATCCGTACATGTCCATATCGGCATGTTTACATTAGGAAATAACTGGTCTAATAAAATAACTAATATATGATTTTATTTGAAAATTTAGATGTTGTATAAGAAAGGAAAACTTACAAACAGTTAAATATTGATTTCATATCTAATACTATTGTAATATTAAAAAAATATTAATTTGATGCCTGAAAATAGTTACCCTGAATTAATCTTCACCAGGAACGCTCAAATCCGGAAAATTGAAAGCAAGCGATGTATGAATACATTGGCGAGTTATATTACTAAAGGGGACCAGGAAGTTTGAACCTTATTTTCTGATAATGTCTTGAGTGAAATATGTTCATCTTATTATTAAACATTGTATTTGTTGTGTTCACTTTCTGCCGCCGTCAACTCCCGAGTGACAAAAAGATTTATGATTAACACCATCCTATCGGGCAGTGATGTGATATATGATACGCAACAGATACTTGCTCTTAGAGTTTCAAAAGAAATGTAATACAATTGTTTATGTTTTACTCTGCATAAATCTATAAACAAACTTTTTTTTTAAATGTAACGTTTAATTTTCATCATAATGAAGCTGAGAAAATCCGTTTTGTGCTTTTCCATCAACATAAAATAAGAAAACTTTCAACAACCTTAAACTAGCAGGGATTAATAAGTTTATGAATAAACCCAGAATATAATTTACGGACTTTACAGATACACTATTTCGTGGTAAGAAGTAAATTCTTTTGTTAAATACAAAATCAATACTTCGACTGTTATTTTTATGTTAGCAGCCAATAAAATCAAGTGATACATTTCATTTGGTTATTCGTTCAATATAAACACCAATGCTATATATAAATGAATGGCCAAACTTGATTGCATTTGGGTAAAACAGTAATAAAATATATTTAATCTATTAAAATGTTTCAACATTAGCATTCGGGAAGTTTATAAAAATAGACTCGATGAGGTTTGACGTGATATTAAGTAGTCATAAGAGCATTGAGTGGAAAACATTTCTTTAAGTGTTCAATGAATACAAGTGCATCACTTTCCACTATAGTGTTCAACGAATTCAAAACCATTACTTCCCCGTAAATAAATGTGTGAAAAAGACTCATCAGAAATCAAAGTATGTAGGAGTTACAACAAAATAGTACAATATTGTATCTTTTACAAAGTTTCAATGCCTAACTTAAACTCAGTAATTTTAAATATCATTCACCATAAAAATTGATGAACGAAGCATCTGACAAATAAAAAAGGAATTTTAACAAGTCAATTTCCGGCTAAATTTAACAAACATTTTCGGCCGATACATTTCATCCAAACATGCACTACATGAACAGCTGACGGACTGCCAGATACATGCGGATTTTACAATATGTCTACTTAAAAGTTAATCAAATATTAGAAACCTAATATACACGCATAGAATCGCGTGAAATATAAGCATATATTATTCATAAGAAATAGTTGAGAAACTGAAATCCAGAAACATTTGTGTTTTTTTCTATTTCTTAGTGCATGCTATAATTCGACAAAAAAAGCCGACGTAACTATATTTAAAACGTATTCCTTTACAAAGAACAGTTATTTTCTCGATAACCTGTTAGCAAACGAAATTAATATATTTTAACAGAAATTCTGACTGACTGTGGAATATTATTAATGTTGTTATACATTAGTCATCAACATATTGATATTGTTTCTACTTTTTCTACCAAAACAAAAAAGTTCATATGCTCTTTGCACTTTACAGGTTATGACCTGTTCCCCTTTATTCAAGGACAACCACGTTTTAATGTGGTCATATCTTCAAGATAAAAGGTCTGAATATGACGAGGCACCGTTAAACTTGTTTCAAACATTGCTTTCACTAGCTACGTGCCTGTCTTAAATTGATGGCAGACACATCATCAATGCCAAAGTTTGTTGCTGTCTCACAATCAATCGAATGCTAATAATATTTGAAAACAATTTTCTCGAACAATGGCATGATATAATCAGAATGAGATAAGTTTAAATATGCATAAATATGCATTGAACATTTTTGTTAACCATTTTGAATGACAATAACTTTTTAATAAACTTATCAGTAGTACTTATAATATTGGAACCTGTATATAGTTTAATTTATTTTAATAGGATTTTAAATGAGCTTGTGAAATTTGTAATTTCATTTTTTTTTATTTCACAAAGAAATAAAATGTAGTATGATCATAGCCAATGTGACACCTATCCACCGGAGACCAACTGAAGTCGATGTTAGCAACTAGTATGTCAAATAATTATTTTCGTAAAGCAGTAGATACAATTCTATTGGCAACATTCTAACTTTCGAATATTACGACGAAATGATTTAATCTAGGAAGAAGATAGTATGTTGAATTGATTTTTGAAATTCGAATATCGGTAAACTACTGTTGCCTAAAATGATTCATTCTTTTTTTTTTATTCAGATGACACATTTATGTCACACGACGAATAAGATTGAAATTATGTGATTTGATGTACGTTGTAAGAAGAGGATTTATTTCAGTGTTCAACAACAGGAAAGCAATTCCGTTAGTTAACTACCATGTCAAAAATTTTATGATGACAAAACACACCAACAAACACGCAATAAGATTATGTTGAACTACTGCCGTAGAGAAGATAATTGCAGTTGGTAAGAAAGAGAACGATGAGCAAGCTAACAATCAAGCAAACAAAATTTCTACAAATGTGTAGGCAAACATATCCCAACCAAATTGTTCATACACAAAGCGACAAACATAAATGGAAATGACAATGTTGTTCCTTTAATATAGCTTATTGTTGAGGTTGATATGGTGACTAATTACGCTCTCAGATGTAGTACGATGGCCGAAGTGAGCCGACAAAATACTATTTAAAACTGGTACCACAATGTAGTACTCTGTACAGAAAGTTTGTACATATTACAACAAGTTGTTTTACTTCCGGGTAATAAGATAGTACTCTGTACAGAAAGTCTGTACATATTACAACAAGTTGTTTTACTTCCGGGTCTTGTTAAAGAAGACAATCAATAATCAAACCAAAAGTATTTTATTCTTCAATACAGATAAATGGACGCCATAGCATTGTTTATATTTAGCAATGTGTTCCTAGTTTGCCTTTTATGTATAGGACTTAAACAGAGATGAACAAATAAAAAAGTTTAGTGAAAATTAATCTTAAACAATCAATAATAAATAGAATAATGCACTTGGTGCTTTTATTCAAAATGAAAATGTTGATAGTTTGAAAACAAACTCTATCTCAATGAATTTCGGTCGATTTTGAGAAATTTATCTTCAGATGATAATTATTTTCATTTGATTAATTGTTTGACAACTTTGAAAATGAAACCAATGGATTAGACATTACCGTACTAAGTCATATGTATAAAAATCAAATTTGTTTTCTTTACTCATTGAATTAAAACTGGGGACAATACTAGAAATTTCATTAAACATTTTGATCCTAGTTTTATTAATTTCTGTACATGTTATGATAAAATGGTATTCATCTTCCACCTCTTTATGGCATAAAGGACATATTCTATTTTCCAAGGCTGTTTTGTTGTATCTACCACGTTCAACAGCCAGCATACTATTACTTATTCTTATTTTGGCATAATTTTTTGTAACATTTTCATCTAAATTCAACAAAAGGTACTTTTCTAGTTCATACTTTACTTTAAATTTTCTGTAGGTTCTTAGTTTATTTCCATTTATTGAATTATCATCATTAAAGAGACAATTTTTCCAAAATATAATGTGATTTTCATTGAGCTTCTTCACGAGGGCTAAAAGTAATCGTTTTTTAGAAAAGGTACATTGATTTTCCCAAACATGAGTGAAATTCAATTTTGATAGTAGCATTTTAATTTTTGAAGCAAATCCATCATTTAACTGCTTGTTAACTTTATAAACATTATATAATAAAGACTCATTTTCATTTGAATTTAAAATATGTAACCAAAATCCTACAGAAGACTTAAGGGCCTGTATACCAATAGGGGGTACATTCCCAATTCAGCTTATACAGCTGTATTTAATGCCTTTGAATTAACATTAAGAAGGCTTTTCGCAAATTTGATCTGGAGTTTTACTGATTCCATTGAAAAGTATTGAGATTCAAGAGTTTTGTTGTTCTTCACAATATTTAGTGACCATATCTCACTACAATACAGTAATATTGGGCTAACACAAGAATTAAAAAGTTTCATATGGGAAAAACATCCATCTTATCTGAGTAAATAGATATAAGAAGATGTGCATTTCTTTAATACAAAACAATGCCTTTGAAGCTTTTTTTACAGAGGAGATTTACAGCATTAGTGAAAATTCCTGATGGCTTGAATAATATACCTACATATTTATATTCTGTGCAGCATTCGATAACTTCATTATTCAATACAAACTTGTCTTTAGTAAGTTTTTTACCACTTTTTATTAAATATCATTGTTTTTGTCTTGTCAAGATTGACAGTCAAGTTCCATTTTTCACAATAAGTGTTTAACTTGTTTAGACAATTTTGTAAACCTTCTGAAGAATCTGATATTAATACTAAGTCATCAGCATATAAAAGACTAGACAATTTTATGTCATGTAATGTTACAGGATCACATGAGTTATCAAACATGGAGGTTAAATCATTTATATAAAAAGAAAATAAGGTAGGGCTTAGAATGCAGCCTTGTTTTACTCCAACTGTGGAAGGAAACATCTTAGTAATGCCTTCAGTGACTTTAACTGCAAATAAAACTTCTTTCTACATATCTTTAAGAATACTGATGAATGGTTCATTTATGTTATATTCAGCAAGTTTGTGTAACAGGGCCTCTCTATTTATAGTGTCAAAAGCTTTTTTAAAATCAATAAAACATGCATATATTCTTTTGTTTGATTTAAAAGCTTTATCAGTAATAGTTTTTAAAGTTAGAATAAGATCACTAGTTCTGCATCCTTTTTTGAATCCAATCTGTTCACGACAAATAATATTATTAGATTCAGAATACTTTTCTAAACGATTATATAAAACTCTTGAGAAATTTTTCCTAAGCAGCTAGAAAGTGCTATACCTCTGTAGTTTGAGGGGTTATTAAAACAGCCTCCTTTAAATACTGGTTTAATGTAATTTTCTCTCCATTTAGAAGGATATATACCAGTAAAAAGAATTAAGTTAAATAATTTTACATACATGTTGACGTTCATAGTACAAGATATTTTCAACATTTCATTTGTTAACCCATCAGAACCACATGATTTCTTATTTTTCAAGGCTTTCATAGCAAGCAGCCCTTCCTCTGCAGTTATCCTATCATTTAAATTTTTGTTACAATTATTCAAAAAATTACCATCAGTACATGATTTGATATCAGAATTTTTGTTATGGGTAGTATTCATAAGATTTTTGAAGTATTCAAACCATTCTTTAGCTTGAATGTTTGAACAAGGATCATTCAGTTTTAACAGTTCTAAGTGAATAATCGCTTAACATATATGTAACATTATTTGAATAGTTTATTCTCTCTTTGATATCATTAAATATAGAAAATTATAGGTTTGGTAGCACAAAGCACAAAGCTATTTCACCACTTCAAAGGAAAGTCACACTTAAAACGACCTTTCTAGTCCAAAATCTCTTCTTCACTTGAAATGTTGTTGTGTTCTCTCCTACATACATACGTGGCATATGATTAGTGGAAAACATCAATTGTCTGGCTTTCTGATTTTCTAACATGCAAATATTTCGCATCCTGGTTGGATAGTATAAAAGCGACGACGCTTCGTCTGTTATGCAATTGTGGCAAGACGTCAAGAGGTTAGTGATTTTCAATTCTAACATATTTTTTACTAGATGTATTAAGCTCATGCATAATAAATTATTTATTTATGCTTTGTTTTATGTAACCTTGAAGTTTTTTAGTCAATTTCATTAAATCGGAAAATGTAAACATTAATTAATTCAAATTCATCACGTTGGGTGTTTGAATTTTATTCAGAAAAATTTTATATGTAAATATCTATTCATTTTCAATCAAAAAAAATCTTTTATTTAAGGCTTAAATATTTCGAATAAAGAAAAGTTAATTTGCCGCAATTATTGAGGTATAAATTCGACCTTTCACTCACAATCTTGACCTCGCACTTTATCAAATTGGTGTGTAAGACTGTCGATTTAAATATTAGAAAAGGTAGGCGAAAGATACTAAAGGGACATTCAAACTTATAAGTCGAAAATAAACTGACAACGCCATTGCAAAAAAAAAAAAAAAAAGACCAAAAGACAAACAATAGTACATAAAACACAACATAGAAAACCAGAGACTGAGCAACACGAACCCCACCAAAAACTGGTGCCCCGGAAGGGTAAGCAGGTCCTGTTCCACATGTTGCAACCGTTGTGTTGCTCATGTTAGTACAAACCCAATGATAAGTCTAATTTGGTAGGTCACATTCGGTGAAAAGGGGACGGGATGATGTGCTATGAGTTTACTTTGATAACTTCCTAAAATTTAACTAACTTGGCTTTACTTGCTAAGATCAATTTCTGCTAATATAACACATTTTTAAAAACCAATTGGTGTAGTTGTTTTTGGTACCGAAAAGCAACGTAATAAATGAACGATATGAGTATAGTTTAATAATTTGTTTTGCTGAATGTTTATTTTTTACAGAAACCAACAATGGACCGTTTACTGATGATTCTGATTAATGCTTTAATTTTTTTCGGAGTCACGGCCAATATGAATATGGTATGTTTATTTCTTTTTCACAGCTTTAATAAGACCCATGAATGACTGAAATAAATTGTTTGTGTGTATTATTTGTATTGATTTATTCTGTTCCGTTTTCCCTTCCAGAACTCTCCCTTGTTAGTTGTTTTCGTGCTACTCGATCTTCAGTTTTCTGTGCAGTGTTGATTGGTTTTGGAAAATGTTATGGTTTTTCGACATATTGTTTTATATGTTTATATATATATTTATGATTGTCCTCTTGTTGTTTTCTGTCTCTTTCCATTAAATTAGGAAAAGTGTCAAATTTGGTTTTTTATGTTGTCACTTTCGTCAATGGTTCCCGTTCGTCTAAAAACTGAATTTGTTTTTTATATTGTGAATTTAAAAAAAGCCACTCTACTGATCTTGTTTTGTTTTTAATTTGCTTCGCCTTCTTCCTTCAATGATTTTTAATCTTAAGTTTAAATTTGAATTCAATACGTTTTTGTTGTCTTTACCATGTTTACTGACCTGTTTGGGGTCTATTCAAATGTTTTAGAGATTTGTAATACACAAAAGCTATTTTTTTCTCTCAGAAATTTGATTATCACGTTATTGAAGGGAATGCCAGATATTTGGAAAACATAGAGACAAATCTAGCAAAGAATACAGTGAAAATTCACACCCCAGCACACAATGATGTTATGGAATCGTACCAAATCCAAGATTTTCGTCAGGTTTGTAAATAACGACAAAACTATAACCTAGGAATGGTGATTTGTTACCAAAACTTTTCTGTATTACACAGTAAAACGTAGTGGCATTCTTTTAACAAATATATTCACTGATTAGCTTAATGTTATCTTTAGATAACTTTTAATCGAAGTCAACTCTGAATTCGGAAAACAATATTTTCATTTTAATTTCTATTTTCTGCATGCTTTAGTCATTATAAAGAATATTTGTTGTCCGTTTGAAGTCGTATTGGGACCCATAATATATGAAACCGATTTTCATTCTTTGTCAAAATGCAGTTCATATCTTGTTAGTTAAAAAGTTGTGACAAAAAATATAGGTCGACGGACTCATTTTTTAAAAGTTGTGCAAATTTTCTTAGATATGAAGTAAATGATTATATACTGACAAAACTACAATAACCTGACTGTAGAAAACATTAAAGGATAAAATTTGAAATAAAATATGAAAAGATAGTTCATATCAACATGATAAAAAATGATAAAACTGATGTGTTTATACATCATGTTTTTTTTGTACATCCTCGGCTTTCAAATATTCGGCTTTGAGCGTTCCTGATGAAGGTAAATCCAGAAAAGCGCTTCGGACGCATGCATTTATGTAACTCAAAAATAAGGAGATGAAGTATGATTGCCAATGAGACAAATATCCACCAAAGTTCAAATAAAGTGGATGTAAGCAATTATAGGCAACCGTACGGTCTTCAACAATGAGAAAAACCCAAACCGTATAGTCAGTTATAAATGGCCCCGACATGAAAAATATTAAACAATTCTGTTGTTTTCATTTTATACATAAGAAAATAATATATCCAATATATTATAAACTTAATTATATCAGATCTTCCCTCCAATTAAGTATTATTTTCACGTATTTGAACAAACGAAAATACATTCTATATTTATCATAAAAAGTTTAAACCATTAGATAAATAAAATAACTTTCTTGAGTGAAATGAATAGTCCGAACAACGAATTTCAATTTTCGAGAAAATTTGTCATTTAAAGATATATTTTTTTACCTATAATTTACGTTTTTTTGTGATCTGAAATGACGGAATGCTCTAATACTACATTAAGAGACTAAAATCATTTATGTTTATTGAATGTTATACCGAATTTTAATAATATGCAATGAACATTGTTCATCTACTCAACGATTAATTAGTTAACAAATGACCTAACATTGCACAAAGCTCATTATTCTTTGACATAGTAGGTTTTCATTACAGGGTCGGCAGATGAAATGTCTCCCTTCCTTAAACCAATGCAGACTGCGGGACATAGACAAAGAAACTGCAGGAGATGCTGGTCAAATTACAGAGGGATTTATTCACAGCTGGGTATGGAATATATGCACACTATTTTAAAATGTTATATTTGTCATGCAGTCGAATCAGAATCTTTAAAAGGAAACCTCAGTCATATTTCAGGTCTTCACATGGTTGCCGCCATTCAAAAAGTCGAAAAGGGATTGAAATGTACCGTATTCGAATGTTAGTGTGCATAATATTGTTCGAAAGAGGCATTTCATTGTGTTTAAAATTCAACATACCGAATCCAGTTTGTACCAAAAACATAAATAGATGTAGATATTTTTCATTCATCATTGGTCGAACAATAAATAATAATTTGTTTGACTAATGAATCATTAATTTAAGAAATAAGCATGAATGACAATTGTTTTTATTCTACATATTGTTTAAAGTACAGATTTCGTGGCCAACTTAAACCAACAATGATTGATATAGATTTGGGTTAAGCAAGCCAACTTCAATCAAAGTTTTGGATTTTTTCTGTTATATTTATTAGCTTTTATAGACTTAGAACAATTCAGAGTTTGAAATATTGTATAGACACCTGTCTATTGTTGTTGATTGCATGTTGCCCTCTGGACCTTTTTGTTGTATGTTTGTCATCCGTTGGATAATTGTCTCATTTGCTTACACCTTCATCTCTTTTGATTCTTTTTCGATATAAAAATGAACTTTATTTGCAAATTAAAAATACATACTGTTTATCTTATGGTAGTATTTTTTTCTACAAATGCAATAAGAAGTGTTCTTTATTATGCCTTTACAAGAAAAATTAAAACAGATTTAAGATACAAACTAGTACTGTAAATTCAGAAATTATTGCGAGGTTTTTATTATTGCGAAAAATGCGACACAGTTGTAAACGCAATAAATTAAACTCGCATTTTGAATTATTTTATTTGAATTAAACAGGATTTTTCTCAAAATCGTAAAAATAAAAATCGCATTTCAGTCTAAAATGATAAAATCGCAATAATAAATGCACGCAATAATTTCTGAATTTACAGTATAACTAATTAATGTGATATCTCCACTAATGAAGCATTGTATGATTTTTCTTATCAATCAACAGTTTATTTCTGTATTTGAAACTGGCCTTCTATAGTTTAGCTTTTCTTTTTAGATCCTGTTGGTCATATTCATTAATACATCGCCGGCCTTCAAATTTGGATTTTGGCATTTTTGATCATTGACAGTAAATCCAGAAAAGCCCTTCGAACGCACCAAATTTAAAAAAACATTATTTTCATTATATTCAAGATTAAGTAAAACAGCCTTAAACAAATTCCATATCTGCAACAGACTGACAGTTTAAATTGAAAATCTGTACAAATTATATGAGATTCAAAACATTGTTCATTCAAATATTAACTCAGTAAAGCAGTATTTTAGAAAAAATGTTTACAAACTCTAAAATGATAATGCTTTATTTTGTAGTGATATACCCATAAATTGATAATTGCTGAAATATAACCACCATGCATGTTTCTAAAATTTGACACTTTTAATATCTTTTATTTTTGTTGTCTCATCACAATTAATATATAATGGTGTGTTTTTGTGTACGTGCGAATAATCAAAAACTCTTTATTTTTACAGAACAAAGGAGATAACACCATCAATAATGCAAACGAAGAAGTGGTTAAGGAAATGTATTATGTTAATTTGGATAAAATTATTGATGACAACTCACTTGTAGGGGCTTTAAAAGAGTTTCATCAGGATTTTAAATACCCTCTGTATAAGGAAATGAAGATACCACAAGATGCTGAAGTATTAAATATAACAGGTCCTGCAGGTAAACAAAGTTATATGTATTAAATCCTAACGTTTTGAAAAAGTGAATCATGAATAATGTGCCGTATTTTTGTCTAAATGGATGGCAATTACACTCTGTACGAAATATTTACATTAATGGTACCAAATTTACCGCACCAGAGCATATGCGTACAAAATTAATAGCCTACAAATATAAAATAATTTGATAGCTGTGTAGCAAATACTGATAATTGGAAAGCATGCAATATAAACACGAAACAGGTCTGAAAAATAAGGGAGATAATGTATGATATAGACAACAAACCTTAAAAGGTAATAACACGAGATATTGCATATTTTTTCATATTGTAACCTGACTTTGGATGGTCTTCAAAATGAACCATAAAGTAAAGGAATAATAACAGCAAAGCCCAGATAAACTGAGTAAGATGAAAAGAAAGAAATGAGTAATTATGTTTTTGTTTTTGTTTTAAACTTTAACCTTTCCCAAATTTTTATTTAGACTGAAACTGGATATATTTGAACTGAAATAATTTGATTACAGTGTTGTTTCTTTCAATAAAGATTAAATAGATACCACCCTAAGCTTTGAAAACACTAAATGTAAAACTACAAGAACGCTCTTTTTTTGGTTACATACAAGTGAAAATACTCGCTATTTCATTTTACTTGGTCAGTGCAAAGCTTCTCATGTCTTCCTCATTTAATTGGATTATGTTAAGTACCCTATTTGTCTACTGAAATCCGGATATGCACTCTAATGTTTGTTTGTTTATGACTTGATTTTCACTCCTATGTTTTTGTTCTGTTTATTTGTCTGTTTCTTACCGGACCTTCACTCCTATGTTTCCTGTTTATACCTGGACTTTACTCTCACGTTTCCCAATTTTACCTGGACTGTGACTATATTTGTAAACACCTATACGTTTCTTCTCGTGTTTGCCTGTTAAGACATGGACGTTTACTTCCATGTTTGTCTGGTTTCTTTTTATACCTTGATGTTCAATCTCTTTTCACTGTTTTCACCTGGACTTTCACTTCTATGCTTGACTGCTCGTACCTAGACTTTGACTACTATGTTAAACTATCGATACATCGACTTTCACTACTATGTTTGACTGTTTATACCTCGACTTTCACTTCTATGTTTGACTGTTTATACCTCGACTTTCACGACAAGGTTTGACTGTTTATACCTCGACTTCTACTTCTATGTTTGACTGTTTATACCTCGACTTTCACTATCATGTTTGACTGTTTATACTTCGACTTTCACATTATTTTTGACTGTTCATACCTCGACTTTCACTGACATAAACGCACCAGTGATTTGTCAAGTTCAAAGTAAGTGACTAAATAGTTATGACAAAAACAAAATATCTTTTTTATGAAACAGCATTCTATATTTGAAAACTATAAAACTATATCGGAACACTTCATAACCATTTTTATCTTTAAAAAGTAAGGAAATATAAAACAAAAAAGCCTACAAATTGACCTTTGAATTTGTAACAACGAAACAATAAAGTACTTAAATATTTCAAAAATCATGATCGTTCCAAAGAAAAACATGTCTTACACATAGTGCTTGCAGATTCTATTTGTCGTAGTAGTGGAGAAATATTCATGCAAAAATATTGTGGGATTTATTTATTTGTGTTGGTACTATTTTTTATGGTTTAAGGAAAAGTTACATTTTCATGGATATTTGATTTCGTGTTTTTGCCAAAGTCTGCATACAAATCTATAGAAAATTTTTAATTCGTCGAATAATTAAAGTCGTCGACCAACCAAATCCACAAAAAGAATAACAAAGAATCCACAGTAGTTATATATGATTTTGATTTCAGTGTTGATTCAGATCCAACGGAGATAAGGGACATAGTTTTTTCAGATCACTGCTTCGTTTATGTCAGCCGTTTTTATTATCATAAGACTAAATAAAAACATATGGAGATCTTGTATGATTGCCAATGAGACAACCATCTACCAAAGTTTAAATGAAGTGGATGTAAGCAATTCCAGGCAACCGTACGGCCTTCAACAATGAGAAAAACCCATACCGTATATTCGGCTATAAAAGGCCCCGACATGAAAAATATGTAACAATTCAATTGAGAAAACTAACGGCCTAATTTATAACAAAACAATTTACGCAAAACAAATATGAAAGACATGAACCAACGACAACCACTGAACTACAGGCTCCTGACTTAGGACAGGCACATAAAGAATGTGGCGGGGTTAAACATATTTGTGAGCACTCAAACCTCCCCTAACCTGGGACAGTGGTGTAACAGCACAAAATAAGAATAAACTATAAAATTCAGTTGAAAAAGGCTTAACTCATCAGATCGATACAAAGAAAAACATCAAACAAAAACACAGAAAGGACGTGGCAGGGTATATATCCATCCCTCATCCCTAACACAAAAAAAGACACTAATAAAATTGACTAAGTACAGATCTGAGAGTACTCGCAGTTACTGACAGCTAGTTCAAAACCAATAAGAACTAAAAAAAAAATTATGTATCTCAGACTAAAATATCAATCAGTACACATTCAACATCCAATGGATTTAGTGTTAAGACGTCATTAACAGTCAGAGAAAAACATGACCTTATGCAATGCCAAAATATAGGCATCGACATATTGTTGTACCGGGAAAGTACATATGTGAATTGATAAGTATGGTTTTAATTTACTGATAACACAATCAATATTCATACCAATAAAAACAATTTTCAAAGATTTAATTACAGTGTTGAATAGGTCACCTTTTAGAATAAGTTTATTTAAAGGATTGATAAGTTTACCCGGATCGTATCTAAATTTCCGGGAAAAATTTAGTAAAGGTTTTAAGTAATTTGTGGTAACGAAATCCGTGACTTAATAATTTACTAGTATTACATATATTACGCTCATTGAAATCCAAAACCTCACTACAGACACGAGCATAGCGAACGAGTTGGGATATATAAACACCGTAAGACAGTGCCAAAGGAACATCACCGTCCAAAAAAGGAAAATTAACAATAAGCTCATGAGAAACACAGATTATTTTTCTTCTGTTTTACAAGAGTGCTAAAACAGACTTGTTGAAACTGATAATTGAAAACGCAATTCTGATTTAAAAGAGTTCTTGCAGCCTTGGCCTAAAACCTTTATTTCAGCAGTCATTATTAATATTGCAATCTCGTATGACCAGTTGAATTGCGATAATAGCTAATGTGTTAAAAATCCATGATGTAATAAAACCTAAAGAGAAAATAAAGAATAAAACGCGCGAGTTGATATCTATGCAATGAATGTTGTGTGTCATTTTATAATTAAATAAATCTTCAATTGGCTTATGTGATCATATGAGATCGGTACACACAATATGAGAAAGAACTGCATTCGAGTGTAACATAATTTTTCAGGTGGTCGTTTTAAAAGATCAGTTATGATGATCTATGATTCCTGCTATGGACAGGAGCCAAAGATAGTGTTTGGTATTGAATCAGGGAGAAGTAGCAATCATCTTGAAATATGCCGATCGTAAGTAACACATTATCATTATCCCCTGGATGACAAATGATTGATTCGAGCGCCACTGATGTGTGTTGTGTAGATATAATAAATTATAAGAATGGTATCTTTTATGCGTTATAACCATTTTCTTATTTTTATTTTATGTTTTTTTTTTATTTTCGGCAATATTTAAGAAGTCATTTCATCACCAGACTTTGTAATGTTTACCACTACGTTACATTTTTTTCACGGTGAAGATCCGACATATTCTATATGTCACAGCTAAATGATAAAATAAAATCTGCATTACGTCCCCGCTCTGAAATTTACCTGACAATAATTTGTTATATCATGCCAAACAGCTATGACCTTCTTGTTGAACGAGCAGCTGAATTTACTTGACATTTTTCCTGAATCATAATTTAGAAAACAATGTGATATCAAATTTTACAATTCCAAAGTATCAACAACAAAAAAGTGTATTTGTAAAAATTGAAAATATCCAAACCAAACCAAGCCGATATGTTTTTGACTGTTATCAAATAAGATACTTCAATAGACAAATTCATTTAACATTGTGTTCCTCTAGAAAAAAAAAAGGAAAGTCTCGAACCTTGATTTATATCCTCCTTTTCTCAAGCATAATGACCAGGATGACTCATCATTTAACGGACACTTTATTCTCTATTAAGGATGTTTGCTCCTATTGTTTATGAATTTTTGCCAGATTTTCGGAATCCTCTGGTTTTATCCATGTATTGCCATTCAAACATTTTTCCCACTAACCCCTACTTTTCTTTTCATAATTTTATTACATATAGTTTAAAAAGCCATTTTTGAAAATCTTATAAAATCCTTGTTATTTTTTCAATATTTTGAAACAAAAAAGCGGGCAATGTTAAAAGTATGAAAAATCTAGAGAGAATCATTTCCCGCCAACTTTTCAATAGCTAATATCTCTAAAACAAGCACACGGACCCTTCATTTTTTTCAGCTTTTTTATTTCCTTTATTTATATACTTTCATTTTAGAACAGTCTTTTCAAAAGTTTGTTATTTTGAAATAATTTAATTTTGGATGTAACGCGTCTTCTGATTGGCTGACGTTGTTTTGTTTATCAGCTCATAGACATAATTTTGTCATGTGACCGTGACCTCATCAACGTTTTTTCATGGTTTACTCCGGTTTAAAATGGAATTTAGAATTAAATTATAAGAAATGACTGTAATACTTTTTCTGTCTATTCGAAATAACGTAAAAAATGTGGTGCACACTTTAAAATAACCCGCTACGCGGGTTATTCAGTGTGCACCACATTTTTGATGTTATTTCTTCATAGACAGAAAAAATATTACAGTCATTCCTTAAACAGAGTAGCGAACATCCTTAATACGTTACTTGTGTGCATGTTCACATTTAACATCTTCATTAACAAGAATAAGAGCCTTTTGGAAAAAAAACCCGAGCTTGGTTTTGAGGAAGAACTATTAAATCGACATGACACAATGTTTACTGGCATCATCACGAATTGGATGACCGATACGATGTGTCTGTCTATCAGCTCATGAGAGATATTATATGTCAGTCTTAGATCTTAAGACACTGATATCGTCATCTGATCTGTAAATTTACAGGTCGGATCTTTTTCCATAACGTGAGTTTTTTATCGAGTCTGGATTTGCCTGGAGATTGAAACATGAATAGCAGGTGACGATAACTTTGTAATATTACATTGAAATACGTCAGAGATGGCGGATTTTGTCTGAATGACTGAAATGTAGGATATGAAACAAACAGTTATAAAATTATTCAACTGTAGTTAAAAGTCTTAAAGATAACCATTTCTAACAGTAAATGTTTTTGTAACTACTCATACCTTTTAAAATAAAAATTATCTTAGACATGTGAGAATATGGTTAACTTTGTTTTCATCGATATTTTCAGAAAGGAGTATAGAAACGGACATTTGGTACTGACTGATTGTGGCATTATACAAATAACTTCACCTATGGTGTATCAATGTGTGTGTTGTCCCTGGGTTACATCCATCGATCTGGCAGAAGATGACTGTACATGTCATAGAATGATGGGATGGTAGAACATGAATGGGTTCTCAACTAAAATTTAAAATTCTCACGAACGATTATTTAAATGATTATATGAAATAACATAAAAATAGCATTTTTATTGTATAAAATGCTAGTTTTGTTCCATTTTATAAAAAATAAGAGTTGCATTTTTTTTTCAAGTTTCATTTTTGTTACTACGGCATCTTTTTACGGCATTAGTGCTGTTTCCAATACAGTTTTCTGTGTTTAGAATAAAAATTTGTCCCGGATGCTGATTTTTCAAATACATAGCGTTGTGACATCTAAATACAGCTGAGATGCCCAAAACCCTTTATGATCGGCTTTTGCATCTTTTTTCTTTTCTAGATGCTGGCATCCCGAATATTCCGGCTGCTGGCATCCCGAATGACCGGATGCTGGCATCCCAAACTGTAGGAGTGCAGACATCTCAAACTATCCGAATGCTCGAATCCTACAAGTTCTGTATGATACTGTTTGCCGAATTTCTATACATGTACCCCAATGGTTTTATCACGAATTTCGAGTTCAACAAGAATGAGTCCTGTAAAAGATCCTAAAACCGTTTTTGAAATTATATAAAAAAAGACTCTTGAATGTTAAGCTGAAAATGGGAATACTTTGTTTATTTTCTTGTATTTCGTTCACGATGATAACTTCCTTAGCATAATTTTGTGTAATGCAAAAAATTAAAAAAAAACAAGAACAATCCTTTTCTACTGCTTGTTGTTTTCCTCCAAACACTTTAATTAATGACGTCAGGAAGGTTATGACGTAAGATGTGATTTGCTATCATGCGTAGAGATTCAGAGACTGTAAACATGATGAGGATTTATTTATAAGAATTACTTCTACCGATATTCTTGAAAATAATGAACGCAGATAATCCTTTACTCTTTTTCTGTCATTTATTAGTTTTTCTAATGTTTAATACTGTAAGCACATACACTATTTTTCTGCGCCAATTGCGGCAAATCCCACCCGCATGACGTCACATAAAAAGTTTGTTTGAAATTGGTGAAGTGGACATGGTTGCAAGTGGTAGGAAGAAAGACACTTCTTTGGCCAGTACGCCGCAATTTATTATCATTTAAATATAACAGAAACGAAATAGAATGTTAGTCATACAGGTAAGTAAAAATTGACGGATTTGCTTATTTTTTCATGCACTTAAGTGACTTGATACGACCTGCATTTGAAACTGTGTACATACATGACAAAGAAAAGAAACAGCCGGACTATAATTTTAATTACTTTAAATTCAAGACGGCAAATTGCAGGCTTAAATGGTTAGGCTATAATGATTAATGTCAATCGGGAGATTCTCCCATGTCCTCGGGGGAGGGGAGCACTTCGATCCTTTTGTAGTAGCGGTGAGCATCTGAGACATCCAGTACCCCACCCTTTTATATATTTTGGAAATATATACCCTATCATGCTATGCGTGATAACGCTGTTCCGCGGAGAGATGAATAGATTTGCCAAAATCTGATGCACGTGACCACCACCAAGACGATTAACCATCATCCCATGAAAAAATGTAGCGCTCCGTTCATTCAGAGGTTCCAGATTCAATATTTTGTTTCAAAATGCTTCTGCGATTTTCTTTCTGCATTCAAAAATGGCAGAGTTTTTAGAATCTTACGGTGCGAAAAACAGACTACTTAAATCTATCCTATTTGATTTAAAAACAAAAGAACTCGTAGCTGGGACAAAAGCTCTAGGGTTGGTAAGCAAGTTGATAACCTGTCCATTGTGGACATTACTTGAAAACCCAAAGTTTTCAATAATAGACATGAATGACAAATATTTAGAATTAATACTATTTCTTGATGATTCATCTAAGTACATACGAAGTTTTATGCGAGGGGAACTGCTACCTTTTGGACATGACACTTATATTGAAAGAGATCCAATATTTGATGCGTTACTCCAATCTGATATATATGATGATACAGTGGACATGATTTTGCAGGTACTGTTACCTGCAATTTGTAAAATGAGCAAACGATTATTTCAAGACCATCTCCCTGGTGGCAATTAGCTCCATAATTTAAATGAGGAAATAAAGCAGAAGGTTAAAGCTGCTCCCAAAACATCATGTTATGCAGAAAGTGTCTTTGGACAATTAGACTGTATTCTTAGAATGAAGCCAAGTACTAAAACACTTGCTGCTGAGTCGTGCATTATGTTCTTCAATAACAAAACATTATCTTGGTTGGAACAAAAAGACAGCGCGGAACAGAAAGGGTTATTGAAAATGGCGTCTAAAAGTGTTAAAAACTTCGTAAGAAATACAAAAGTAGATTACAAGAAATTAAAGACAGTCGCAAAGTTGCGATTAATGAGCAGATTGCCAAGCGAGAAAATTTAAGGCGTGGAAAGATACGAAAGCAAGAGCAGTTTACAACTGAAATACTCCATCATGGATTGTGGCAATCTGAGACAGAAGTTGACAATATGATTTTATCTTATGAAAAGAAAAATGAAAAAGTTGAAGCTCTCAAAGCTCAACTGAAATTTCGAAAAGAAGTTCTTAATCAAATCCCAGACGATAAAGCAGTTCTTAATGTATCTAAGACAAAAGATGGATCAAAGTCAAGAAAACAACTCAGCGTTGAAGAACTAGTTCAAAATTTAAAGGATCTTGTTAAGCAATCTATTGTCAAAGACAGTTTGATAGACACAGAAAAACATGTTTTGGTTGCAAAAAAGAATAAAGCACAGGTTCTTTTTGGATGGAGGTGAAAATGGTATAATGGGAAGGTTATATCACAGGTAGATGTAGTGGTTTTAAGAACTGAACATTTGATTTACTTCGACCGCAAAAACTGAATTGAAATTGTTCTGTAATCTTAAAAATGTGACTGACAATTTTCAGCCGTTAACCATAACATTATTTGTGTTACATTAATATTACAATTGCAGGTAAATTTTAATTAATTTATCATCAAGCATGATCATTTAATAAATACCCTACTTTCTCATTTATCATAACCATCTGAACTTTTTTATAACACTATGGTTAAGACAATCACTACAAAGAACACATCCAGTTAACCAAAAAAAAATGAGCAATTCAAACTCCACTAAAAAATAGGAGCACGGGCCAGGAGCAATAAAAGAAACACAGTTATATCTTGCATATTCTATTTTAGATATGTTCTCTTTGTAAACATTTTTAAAATATCTTTTCTGAAAATATACCAATTATATATTAATATATTTGATAATATAAATGTTTTGGTTTAATGTTTATACATGTTAATTTAATGTTCTCAAACACACCTAAATAAAATGCTAATTCTGAGTATTGTGTTCACAGGTCCCGTCATTTCCCGAATGGTTCAATGTGGTATATGATTAGGATCCTGCTGTGTATACCTATCATCATTTGGATGATGAAATGAGAGGATCAGACATTGTCATTCTTATATAAGATGACTGTTCTTTAATACACCTTGTTATAATCTAATGTTGCCCCTTGTGGGCCTGTTAATTTGGAATAAAGTTATTTTATACTATTCTATTCTATTATATACTACTACAAGTTAATTGACATGCAAGAAAGAAGTTGAATATAAGAACCGAGATGAACACCATTCATAGTTACATTATTGTTTATTGACATATGTCCGGCAATCTAATGTGTGTGTGTTTATTATTATTTTAATGATGTTAACATTTCTGTGATTGTTATGGTACAATATAGAATTAGATTTGGTAAGTTACGTGCATATTCTTTCAATTTGTGCAGAAATTTCTAGAATTTCCAAATATTCAAAATTAAATATCTCCTTTACCCTTGGTGATAGGTGGTTGAAATGAACACCATTGATCTGCATTTTTCATTTGGTGGATTTCGTTGATACAGGGAAACCACGAATTTAAATTTTCAACAAATTGCAAATTTGCTGTATGATTAAATACAGACTTTTGGAAAACCACGAAATCAAATATCGACGAAAATGCAAGTTTTCTTCAACCCACGCAAATAAATTAATCCACAGTATGACACGATATATTTCTGAAATAAAATTGAAAATGTCTGACAACCCTACCTACGGCCATGGCCAGTACAAATATCGGGTCCGTAAAATTAATTTGTTCACCACTAGCCCTACGACCTATACCAGTAAAATTGATCACTGGTAAGAGGCCTTTCAAACAATATAAAATAAAAGAAATTTGATTTAAGATTGATTTTCGGTCCAGAAAGTCAAGAAGACTGAAATTGTCCTGAAAAGATGCCTCACAAGCCATATAAATAAAAAAAAAACTCCATGAATACCTGATTTTCGGGTTATTAAGGGAGAGAATTTTCCTCGTTCCAGGAGACAATCCAGTTTAACAGAAAGTTGAATGTGTTGTTCGCTTCATTTTTGCAAGGGTCTGAAGGAAACGATTATTCGAAATTCTTATGGGGGGATTTATCGGACACAATATTCATTTTCACCTGTTACTATAAGGCTTATCTTAAAGTCTGGTAATAATTTACAGTTTTACTCATCTATCATGATCTAGCAAGTCGGTTGGTTAGTTCATTTCATTAAAACTATAGGACGAAAAATATCACACGGTGATGAACCATACGTGTTTAGATTCCACAGCTAATACAAACGTTATAAGGACACAAATCAGTCAAGGAATAAGAGCTAAAAAATAAGAAGATGTGGTATGATTGCCAATGAGACAACTCTCCACCGGCCTGAGACCAAATAACATAGCAGTTAACAGTTATAGGTCATCATACGGCCTTCAACAATGAGCAAAACTCATACCGCATAGTCATATATGAATAAGGGTGAATGTAAAATACTATATTTATAATGCTTCAGAAAGGAACACATACCATACAGATTTACCGACTTCAAATAAAATATACTCTAATACATATACTTACTTGAAGAAATTAATTTGCCACATGGTTTTATGGGTCAAGCTTGTCCTACATATATGCCTTTGCGCCATCTTTTCATAATTTAACGTTTTAAAGCTGATATTTTCATGTTTTGCTTTTTTTAAATACGAAGCTCGTTGGAAGCTTGATAATAAAAACAATACATAGCAAATAGCAAAATGAATGAAAAAAAATACGAAAATTAAAGAAAATGTAAATATCACCACACGAATTTTGTGTTCTAGGACTAGGGTCAAGAAAAAAACCAACATAAATTAAGGTGTAAAATGAATCCACCCTTGGATGGGAATGCAATTTCACGAAAATCACCAAATAGTATGTATTCTCCAAAAAAAAAAAAAGCATTGATGAAATTGCACATTTTCTCCCTTTGATATTGTATATATCTGCGTGTTGTTCCATAAATATTCAATTGAATTAGTGGTTCATATTTTTTTTCAATAGTTTTTGTTGACGACTACACAGAAATACCAGGTAGAGCTTGGTATGGCAAACTTTAGTAAAGTGAAGTTTAAATGAAGGTTTTCTTCGAATAATAATGCGTTTTCTTGTGGGGAAGGGGGTGCAAGTTTATTTTTTATCAACAACGAGTAGTCATTATCACGTTGGGAGGAAAGCAATATATTTTTAACAATTAATACTACGTGAATATCTACTTTCTGTTTCATAGTGAAAACTTATTGTTGATAATCTTTAATATATTTGCAACATTTAATATGAAGAATATAGACTCATTGATTGCTTATGGCCAGATTAAATTTTAAAGACCAGAGTGTCGAACTCGTAACTAACTGTGAATGTAAAACTAAAGGAGGCTCGGAAGGTATGCCAAGAGACAAATATAAATCCAAATTGGCGTAGATGAAGACGTAAGCAACGGGAAACTCATTTTAAGCAATTTCTTCAAACGTTTATATTGGTCAGAATATTTACGTGTATTAAAAACTATATTGGATTTCTCGTTTCAGCAATTTTTAAGAAGTGGCTGTACCTTTCCGGTTACTATTTATGTGTTGTGTATTATGTATCGTAACACTTTATAGTTATTGGACAGGTTGAACTTAGACTACGAAACACTCAAACAGCACCAGATCATTTGCGATTCCAGCTGATTTCAGATTAGTAATAAATGATAAAAGAAAGTTAGAAAGCCCCAGTTCGTGTAAATGATTTGATTAAATGATTAACAAATATTAAATACAGAAAAAAAGATAAAAGTTTGATAATGATTGTAATAAAGAAAATGTAAGTTTTGTTAATGAGATGAAAGTAAATCCCAACATGATGTACCGACGCATGGGAAGTTGTATACAGCAAGTCCAGTGATACTGACAATATCCAGTACGTACAGATCAAAGAGAATTTGCACCAGTACTGATAATTGAAATAATTTTTTTTAAAGATATTGCATTTTTATAAAAGCGGTACATGTATTATTGTATACAGGCAATTGCGGAAAACAGATCTCCTTATTTTATATATTGAATGCCAATATATACTTTAATTAAACATAGGGGTTTGTCATGGACACAAAATTATAATGCAGGCTTACATACCTCATATTGAGCATCTTAATAAAGTACAGTCACCAAACCGTTTTGTAGGTCGTGTGTCCAGGATGACTTTCAGTCATTCCCCAGGTTGCCGGTCATTGGGCAAAGACCAGTAAAAATTGGTTTGGTTCATTTAATTGATATGCCTTACCCGACAAAATGAGCAGTAAAATATTTAATTTTGTCCAAATCATATGTGTGATTGTCCTGTAAAAAAAGAGTCTGGTCCAGTTAAGAAGAATGTTTTACTGGACCAAATGTCCAGTTGATTTCTGAAAGCCTTGGGAACCACTGGATTTGATATCATTTCAGCAGGCTATTGCGTTAAGCTTAATTTCAAATATCTATTATTCTATAAACATTCAAAACATAAACAATTCAGACTGAAATATTGTAGTCCTGTCACCATATATAAATGTATAGTCTCCAGACCACAATAACATGTATACAGGTCTTACATAATGGTAATCAAAGTTAAAAAAATAACATTAAAATTTGCCAATTATTGGAAAACTTAGTACATTGACATAGTTTTATCAATATCAAATTGTTGACATCAGCATACACATGGTGAACTAGCACTTTACAAATAAGACTCAGTATTTTGGTCAAGTATACATTTCACACTCTGACCCATGCTTTCTCATACTCAATATGCATTAAACTGGCCACTGGACAAAAACAAAAATTATCATCTTCTAGGCATTCATCAGTAGTTTTTTATGTTTCCTGGTTTACTGGTTTGTTTTCATATGCATTCAGCACACATCAAAACCTTAGGAAATGTACTGGGTGTTATCTTGGTGGATTAATACTAAAATCCAATTGATTAGGAAGCAGCATTTAAATTCATATGACATCATGAAAAAAGGTATGTCTGAATGGTTGGGATGCCAGCATCCAAAACTAATTGGATGCCAGCACCCCGATACGTTGGGATGCCAGCATCCCGGTATGTTGGGATTACAGCATTGCGATATGTTTGGATGCCAGAAGCCCCATATTTTGGGATGCTAGCATCCAAAACTGATGTGATGTCAGCATCTAAAAATAATTAGAAACCAGCATCCAAATGCTGAGGTATTCAATATGGAATGAAAAGAATAACATCAGCATCTATCAAAGGTGAAGATGCCATCTTAATATTTTCTTCATTATCCGCAGACACTTTTTTAAAAATATGCTATATACAGAAATAAGAAATGTTTTTTAAACAAAACAATCTCACAACTACAAAAGTTATTAATATAATCATGAGAGCATCCAATATCTCTAAGAACCAATAAAATAAATTATGCAGCATCTGCTATTCATAGAAATAAATTAATAAGTATGATTTTTGTAAAATGAGCATATGTTGATACTATAAAAAAATGCAATATAGTAGAAATATTCCGAATATGGAACATGGCCGTAACATTTTCTCTGAGCATTGAAAAATTTAGTAGAATACAACATAATTTGACCTTAGAAATTCAAAATTTGTCTCATAATTCTGTTATAGCATATGAGAATTAAAAATTTTTAGTTGAGAACCCATTTAGGTTTCATCTGACCCTTACCTCATTTTCATGGTTCATTGGTCAATGTTATTTTTTGTTTGGTCTGTTTCTTAGATACTTACTTTAAGGTCAACTATATTTGATGTGTGGAATGAATGTAAAGTGTACATTTTGTCTGACAGGGTACCTTTGACCTTTTCCTAATTTTTATGGTTTAATGATTAATATTAAGTGAGGGTGGTAAAGGGTTATTTTCGTGCAACATGATCGCCGTATTTTATTTCACGTTCAACGTGTTTTTACTTTTTTATTTAACGTTCAGTCGTGCAAGACAGGTGCCTCGTTCAACGTGTTCTGCTTATTTAATTTTACGTGCATCGTGATTTTCAAATGCTTATTATGCGTGCTCGGTATTTTTCAAATAAAATTCAAATACTTGGCAGGGATCGTCAAGAAATACTTTTTTAAAAGCCGTAAACAATTTACATCATAAATGTGTATACTAAATCGGGAATAACAAGTAAAACAGAGAGTTTATATATATACAAGAAGACAGTGACTCAGTCACAAAAGGTTCACAACAGTCTTTATTTTTCGTGCAACGTTCATGACAGAAATAATTTCACGTTCAACGTGAAATGATGTCTTATTTCACGTTTTTTCCGTGCAAGCACCCCCCCTTTACCACCCTCTTAAGTGTATGTTGATTCTTGCAGTAAACCCTTCTTATAAAGACTTTCAATGTAGGTTCAATCATGATAAGTAAAACAGGGGAGACAATTCAGCTTGTGCACTCTTGTTTAAATAAGTTTTTGATTTTCAAATATTTTGGCTTCAACATCACTGAGGAGACATTTATTGTTGAAATATGCATTTGGTGCAGAAATATTAGTATTGCTATTATATATTATGATCAACTATTCTACAAAGTTTGAAGTGAATCAAACAAAAGATAAAGAAGTAGGTCTGGGCAAAAGGACAGCCCGACAGACTGTTTCCTACAGTTAGTTGTTTGCAGGAGGGTATTATTAATGAGGTGTATGATGAGATGAAAAAAGAGAATACAAAAATTTCAATGGTTTATTATAAAATAATTTGTTTCTCCTGATATTTATCACAGATACTGGTATACAAACAAGTCAATACTGTGCTCAAATTAAGGTGGTACATAACACTAAAGGGAGATAACTCTGTAAAAATCAGCTGAACGTTTTATTCATGTTCTATTGTTAAGGAAATATTAAGCAGCTTCTCAATGATCAAAATTAGTGTTTGTCAAACTGCTATATTTCCAATGAAATTTTTCCGATAAAGTGTGTTGTTCAAGTTTTTCGAAAATTTTATATTTTTGACAAAGGTCATAGTAAATATTTTGTCAAAATTTTATGAAACTTAAACGAGCAAAATTAATTTTAGTCAAGGTGTTTGGTACCACCTTAATATTTATACTTTGTAAAAACTCAGTGATACTTTTTGTCATATCTCATTGATGCTGACTAGACATCTTTGCAATTATACAAAAATGGCTACTGTAAATTCAGAAATTATTGCGAGGTTTTTATTAATGAGAATAATGTGACATGCTAATTATCACAATACATTGTAATAAGAACTTGCATTCTGATATCTGATACAGATATCTGACTGCAGATTTTCCTGAAAACTCAATAATTAATCTTGCATTATTGTCCATTCTTCAAAAATCGCAATAATAAATGCACACAATAATTTCTGAATTTACAGTATTTCATTTACACATTTATGTAATGCACACAGAAGGCATTTCTTTTAAATACATTTCAAATTCTGAAAAGTTGATAGGTAATTCCAGTGCAAGTGCACCAAAATAAAAATAATGGCATACCATTAGTCCAATTTCAATTAGTTTTGTCAGCAATTCAAATCACATTTTTTGAAAATATTACAAATATCAGTTGTTTCTGAAATGATCAATTAGGAAGTCATTGATAAAGGAAATTAAATACATTTTAAATACAGTTCATCTTCAATTCATAAAGGTATATAAGATATCATCCATAATGTGATTTCAATGTGCATTTCTGATTGTCATATGTGTATAAAAACGATTTACAACCTTAAGAAATAAATGGAGAATGTGTCCATGGGAAACAGATGATGCCCCCACATGCATTTAAGAATATAAAGGGACATAACTCAAGAACAGTAAAAGTGACACCACCAAAATTCGATCGAGATCTGACTTTTGTGGTAATACCCTTGTGAATAAGTTCAATAACATTTGGTTGAGGCAAAATTAAGTTTATAGTACCGTTAAATTCGTTAAATAAGCCGCAGGTTTTTTTCTCTGTCATTGTCCCTGCGTGTTATACTCAGGTGCGCTTTATGTATGTATTTTTTTCAGTTTCAGGGCAAGCGTGAAAAAAAATATATATCTGTATTTTTTTTATGGAGACCGTCAGATTGTCAAGTGCTTGCAGTGACTTGATAAATTTTTCATGTGGCATATTTTGTTATGAATAAAAATATATATACTTTATCATTTGTTCTTTATTTCATTGTTGGCTTACGGAGTTGATAACCATGTGTTTATTACATAAACAAAGAAAGATAACCGTGTTTGAAAGAGGTACCATACAGGATATTAATTGTGTATTTACAATAAATATGTAATTGTTTGTTGTTGTAATGTGTTTTTAAATAAAATCTTCTTTAGAAATAATAAAGAAAGTGATTGTGTTTCTTTCCAATATTTCAAGTCTCTTTTAATGACGATGGTGATAACCATGTGCTGAAATGAACCCTTTAAAGTGTTTCATAAACAAAGAAAGATAAGCGTGTTTGAAAAGAGGTACCATACAGGATATACTATTGAGGAGTAACTGCTTGTTGTTTTATTGTTTCAAAATGAAATATCTTTATGAAATATTGTAGCCACATATTGGTGTAAGAAATAAAAAAAATGAATATTAATTTTCATAATTCAATATGCTAAGACATTTATATATCGCCGTCTTATTTGAATTCCCCTTTCCGTGGCCCATCTCACTTTCAGTTAAAAATAGACAATGACTTGCAGAAACTGAATGGAAACGAAAAATTAAGCAATTTTTCATTTGTAAAGGCAAACAACTCTAGAACGTTAAAAGTGACCGCCACCCACATTCAAACTTGATCTGTGTTTTGTGGTAATAAGTATTGTGTATAAGTTTCATAACATTTGTTAGAGAATGGAAACCAATTTCGGGACGTACATACAGACGTACATACAGACGGACAAGGGTAACACTTACATCAAAATCATGAACCTATTTTTTCCAATGATTAAATTTTATAACTTTTGATTCAGCTATAATTCTGGATCATTTGTAAACAGCATATATCTCAAAATGTTGCGCCCCCTAAAAAAATCTTTAATTAATACACAGCTTTTCAAAAATACTGTGGGTTCATCTTTAATCATGGATAATTTTGCATATTTCAAGGGAAATCTATATACAACTTAACAACTTAATAAACAAAAAAATTAACAGAGTGCAAAGAGCAAATAGGCTTGTATGTAAAAACTTTCAAGACTACAAAATCAAGATTCTACAAAAAACAATTTTTTCTCAATCCACAAAAAATTATTTTCATGTAATCCAATGTATGAAAATGACATCTATAACTAAAAATTTTCACGCAAATGATTGCTATGGTCAGAAAACACCTCAAATTATGTTGCCAGACTAAGCTATTTTACTAAAGAACCTACGCCTTTAAGGAGTTTAAAATTCTGGCCTGATTTTTTAACTGGCCTAGCAGAAAAGTTTGAACACAGCTTTAGGTTTGAGGCATAGAACAAAGTGCAAAGCTCAGACTGTAAAAAAATCTATCTAAGTAGTACTCCAAAAACTTTGCCCCTAATCTATAGAAAAACACTTTGTAGAGAAGTTGGTGTGCTAAGAACCTTATTCGGACTCAAAGTTGAAGTTTTTGCAAAATCATGTGTATTTCCCCTTTAAATGCTAAATAGTTGTTGGTAAGTTGTTAACTTCAATGTCTTTATATTATGAATATTTACTAAATGTTAAGGCAGAAAAGTAGAGCATTTTGAATTTCTTATTTTTGGACTACATTTGTGACTAGGGAACATCGAGAACAATATGTATATTTGCATAGGTGCTATGGTGCTATGGTAAATTGGTTCTTGCATGAGATTGACACTTAAACTACAAATACTACACGAAAGTAACTTCTAAATTTAAATTCAGACAAAAACGAAAATTTTAAAACTGAAAGTTTAAATTTGAACGCAAATTACGCTAAAAAAATGCCATTATTGAACTTCCAACTTTACAACTATGTTTCAACTACAAAATGTATTTTTATAAACTTATTCTCCTTTGACAGTTAATTTAAACATGTATAGTTAATTCAAATATTTGTTCCTAATCTTTACAATTATCAGCTAATAACTGATTTTATGACACTGGATGCATTCGGTGGTTTGACGAGGTTTGTATGAAGTAGGTCGTAGTCCGGCCAATAGTCTGGCTGTATATTTGCTGCATTTGGTAAGTATGGGACCAATATCTGTCTGTTCATCATGGCAAATCTGAAAGAGAGGTCATATATTGTATAACTTAAAGCTTTTGACGACAAACTGAAACAGGGAAATGCAATGTTTTTGTTTTAAGTAAAAAAGAAAATGTTCAAGTCGCATAATTTAAAAGTTGTATTTTCAATCCAATCATGCATAGGGTTTGTTCCAAAAAACATACATTAAGGCCTTTTATATTAGACTATATGGTATGGGTTTTCCACATTGTTGAAGGTGGTACAGTTGCCTATAATTGCTAAGATGCACATCATTTTAATTCTGGTGAATAGTTGTCTCATTGGTAATCATACCACATCTTATTTTTATATGGGACCCAGAGAAGGCAATTCAATATTTCAACTATGGGTAGGTGTCAAATAATTTTTCTGTACAATAAAATTGTAAAATTCCACCAGAGGTTGTACCCATTTTCATAGTACCTTCCCTGGCTACCTATGTAACCTATGTACCATGTATGTTTTAATGGAACAGTCCTTAATTCAATACACGATCTGAGTCATATATGAATAAATTTAGAGTTGCAAAATTGCATGCATTATTTCACAAAGCATATCCCTTACTGTGGATTCAATATTATTTGATGGATACCAATTTTCGTGGATTTTGTTGGTATAGAATAACCACGCATTTAAATGTTCCACGAAATGCAAATTTCCTACAGGCTGTATGCCAACTTTGGCAAAACCACAAAATCAAATATCCACTAAAAATTGGTACCCATGAAGATAACTGAATCCACAGTATCAGAAGAAATTAAAAAGTTTGATGTGGTCTGCTAAATGAAACATGGAAGTCCTACAAATATGTATTTTATTGCAAAAGACTTTACCTATTGTTCGAACTGCACCTCAACATTACCATAAATTTGTGCTTCAATAATGAATTTATTTGTAATGCATACTGCAAATTAAATGACTTAGAAACAAGCACAGATAAATATACTGTAAAAACATTAATTTTGGTGGGGATAAATTTCATGGTCTTGTCTCTAAATTTGATATCATAGGAATAAATTTTCTAGATTTTCAGTATGTGTATATAATATTCTTTATACGATAAAACTTAATTCCGAACCCCAACAAAAATTACTGCTTTTACTGCACAATGCATTCACAGACACTTACTTGTTACCAGTAACATTTAACAAGAATCTCCAGTAAGCTGGCCTAAGATTGTGAGGTTCCACTACAGCCTACAAATAAAGCAAAACTGGTAGTACAATTTTTTTTGGAAGTTACATGAGTTAACAAATTTGTATATGATGACTGAAATGCAACTATTATTTAAAAATCATAAAATTTGATCATATTACTTGTATGCAGAATTTCCTGAATCTGAAATAATTAGTTTATACCAACAGTTTATTGATTGCAAAGTCTAAAACCGTGAATTATAAAATTATTATCAATATTCTTTCTTCAAACCACAAAAACAAATATTTGAAATTCAGTAGAAAAATACAATATGTTAAAAAAAAGTCTCGAAATTTTATTTTCTGATTATCATACTGGCATGCACAGGTAGTTATATTTTTCATGGCTTGTTCCCAAAGTAAGCTTGGACATGTTTCTGATGTCCATTGTATATTTATGGAATTGGTGTAATTGGTGCCTTTCCAAATATGAAAAAATTTCCCATTTGTAAAACCAGAACTATTGTACTTTAATAAGTTCACAATTCACATGACTAGCTTTAGTATGCTTGGATCAATTTCCTACAAAAAATTACACTATTGTTGGGATAGTTGGATGTTAACTCAATTTTGATTTTGAACTTGCTTTTAAGGATTTATGTTGCTTTAACAATCAAATTAAAGGTAATTCCTAAATACTTCAGCTTTGTAATATTATCCTTAAAACTTTTTCTTCAGAGCCATTTTCTGATTTCTGATTTAGTGCAACCTGCCATATTCAATTTTATTTTTATAACAATTTCAATATGCATATGAAGGACGTATCTTGCACTCCAGACATAGCCATTTATATAACCCTTAAGCTTATCCAATACACAATAAAGTTATATAACTAAGAACCAGAGTATGTATTTTACCTTCAAAATACATTTGACACTATTTATGAATCAATAATAAACTATATTTTTACTTACTGCATGAAAGACTAACGCTGTAGAAACAGAATATATTATTATATCAGCACACTTTATATATGGCACTAATCCCTTTGATATTCCTTTAAAATATAAAATCTGAAACAAACAAAATATATCATTTTAAAGAGATAGAATTATCAAGATTATTATATTTTGTGTAAATATACAAATGAAAGGACAGAGTGCAATAAGGTCAAGATTCTGCCTAACTTTTCATTGAAATTTTAATTTTCAATTCTTCCTGTAGATTCTCATTAATAACTTTTCTAAATATGATATAATGCAAAATAAAAAAAAAAAACAGTCTGAGTCAAGAATCCATGACCTCATAATAGATGTAGTTGTCATGTCATCTAAAAGGCCCTTCCACACGTTTTTTTTTTCAACTAGTTTTAGACTAGCAAATATAGAATACATGCAAGTACCAAATCAATAATCGAACACCATGTTTGTCAATATTTCTGTTTCATAAAGATGTGTCAAAAAGGGTGAATTTTATCATTTTAAAATTCAAATTCAAATTATGCCAACTTTCAGGCTTAAATTAAAATATTGTTTGCAGTTTACCGACCGACCCTCGAAAATCCGCCCTACTGTGAAAATTTTATTGCTTTTAATTTGAAGAAATTATTTTTATTTTTCTATTGACCCAATCCGGAACTTCTGGTCGTTTCCGGAATTGATTTAAAGTCTGGGTCGATTACACGTTTCAAGTTCGGTTTTTCTTACCTTCTTGTCAAGCGTACATGGGACCGTTTAATAATAAAGCACATGGAGATAGCCTGGGATCCTGGCCAACTGCTTGACAGTAGACCTATCGACGAAGTATTAGATTGGGTCAGGATGCCAGGCTACACATGGAGATTGTTTACAGGTATCGATGAAGACATGGAGGAGTACTTTGCGCTGTCGTTTTCTGTCAATTTTAAAACAAATAACAACCAAAAAAGTTTAATAGTAAACTGTTTATACAGATTCAGACAGATATCATTGACGATTTGAGAACGCATGATGCAGTGGATATTCATAAAACCGACACGATAACCATTTCCATCTCAAACAGATCGGGTACAGAATCTCTTGAGCCTGACTTTATGGAACCAATATCAGTGGTTAAACAATTTGACAGCAGCCTGAAGTATGCCATAGTTTCTATAAAACGTTGTGAAGACAACAAGGGTGAAACCACTTCTCCATGACTTCATGGATACCTGTAAACACGCCAGGAAGTGCGCATTTGAAATTTATAATCGATAGACAATGCCAAATCTATAAGAAGCCACAGAAACTACACAAAGATGTAAAGAAAATTAATGGTTGGCTTGTAAAAATAAATATACTTTCTCTATGTTAAATCTATCTTCTATTGCAATGAGTATGCTCCTTTAGGATAAGGGGAGCTACCCCACTCATTGCAATTCTTCTCCCTCTTACAATATTAAATATACTCAAACAGTGTGGCTTGTGTGAATTGAATTAAAACATGTCCTTAGGAGCTATGCTGCCAATTTTTTATGCAGTCAAAACATTTCAGTACAGACCATTTACTTTTAAAGGGGTGCTATTGATTTCACCCTGAAATTTTTTTTGGTTTTAATTAAAGCCTGATCACATCAACATATCTTTCAAAATATAACCTTATTACATATAATTAAATATTGTTAGATTTATGAAAACAGTCAGATGGCAAAGATATGTTTTCAAGTTTCCTTTTTTTTTTAATTGAGAAAGATTCAATGGTTAATTTTTTTATTGATAACACTCTTACATTGTCTTATGAATCTTTGATATCTACATTTTCTTAATGAAAATACTCTACTCATGAAAACTTTCTAGTAAAGAAGCATATGTCAGTGAACAATTTCTTTAAATCAATTCTAGTCATTCTTTGTTTATAAGATCTTATAAGTGTTCCAGTACTAGTATTCAATAATGTCATAAATTGGATAATCACACCATGTTATAGTTTCAATTTTGGTTGAAAAGTTTTTATCTGAAAATGCCTGTTCATTTCATGTTGGTTTTCAGTGTTTGTTGTTTTAAAAGAAATTTCTTCACAAGAAACTTGGTTTGTGTAACTGCTTGTTTAAACTTCATTTTGGCTGATAAAATAAAATATTTTTCTTACCTACCTACCCTTCAGTCTGAAGGTACAGTCGGAAAACTGCAAACAAACATATCTTTAAGGTTGGCCTCAACCATAAAATCTCAGTGTATGTTCAAAATGTTTGAAATTCCTTACAGTTTGAATTTTGCACATACATTTCAATTATATTTACCAAAAAATCACTTCATTTTGAAATATTTCTAATTATTATAGATCCATAGAGCACCTCCTCATTAGCACAAGAGAAGCATACAAGTCAGTACCATTATCAGTGTTTGTCATAACTTAATATTTTGCTATTTGGATAATTTGGTAATGTTGGCAGATCTGTAACAGTCTGTTTTACACAGGGAAATTTCACGTGAATATAAATTCGTGTGAATCTCACATGAATTTCACCTTAAACAAGATTATATGTGAAACTCACGTGAAATCAGTTCGTATGAGTTTCCTGTGTATCTCATGTGAAACTCACGTGAATTTCACGTGAAAATCACACGAATTTTAAAAATAAAGTAATTCAATTAACATCTAAATTTCAAATTTAATTAAAATCATCAAAAATTCAATTTTTTTTTTTTTTTGTAGAGTTCACTTGAAATTTACATGAAAATTTTCATGTGAGTTTCATGTTTAAGCTCGTTTGGGGTGAATCTCATGTGAACTTTTCACATGAGCAAATTTTGCCAGTGTAAACTTAATAAAAATATGGGGAATTTAGAGCTTGACCATATGTTTTTATGTATACACCTGTCTTTTATTAAAATTGTTATGCTGATATTGGAATCTCTTTTGTTTATTTGTGTCGTTGGGTTTCTGTCTCATTGACTTACACCCCTAATCTCATTTTGCTCATTAAAAACTACAAATATAAAATGTATGTGCTGGAACTATTGTCTCAGGCACATATTATAAAATTAAAACAACTGGAAGATTTGCAAGCCCCTTGATAAGGGCTATTCCATTATAATGTTTGTGGGAGGGTAGGAAGGGAAGTTTAATTATTGAATTGGGTCATGGGTCTTTTTTCAGTATGCATCTATTACCATTAAGCAAAATTATCTAAAAAATGGTTCTTGGTTGTAGGGATATTTTGAAAGTCCCTTCCTACCCTCCCACATACATTTTAATGGAATAGCCCTAAAACAAATATTGAAAATTATTTCTTTTTTCACTTACAAAGTTAACAATTTCAGAACCAAAAATGCAAAATAATTCCTTTTTTCACTTACAAAGTTAACAATTTCAGAATCAAAAATGCAAAATTATTCCTTTTTTCACTTGCAAAGTTAACAATTTCACAAAAAAAAATATTGCTAATGAAAAAGTTTCATTTTCATCATTATATATTTATATAAACAGGAATAATGTATTACTTTTTAAACAATCACCTTCATAAGCAAACTGTAAAAAACAAATGTTTGACCTTGAAATTATATTTGCATATTCTTTATCTATAATATTAATTTTTAGACAGGAAATGAAATAGGTAAAATTTGAAGGCCAAATATAGTGCTTCTAGACCATACTCCATTACCAAGTGATAATATATTTACTAAAACAAACCTCTGCTAATTTAAATGCTGCATATAAAGCTATTGTTTGACTTTTGTACCATAACATAGACCAGCCTGCTAGAAATCCTGCCACCATTCCATGCAAACTGTCATCTTTGTCTCGTAGCCATCGCAGTAAACAATTAACAGCCTGTATCAAGAAAAATTGTATAAATATTATTATGATTTTCATGCTTTATTTGATAAGCATATCCAAATCCATCGGGATAGAAATTAGCTTATAAAGTAATAAATGAGTGCAGAAAAAACTTTTTCTTCTTTTTTTTTTTAATAAAAGAAAACTCCTTGTATGGGTAAATTCTTAATACAATGATTTCTACATTTTTCATTTAACAGATGATGATGATGGGCGAGTTTAATGTTTTGACTTCCTATACAGGGCTGCAATGGTTGGCTTGGTGCCTTGAGGGCATTTGGTGACCTTTATTTTTCTTGGTAGATGCGGCTGTCAAATTTGGTCAGACAGGAGGCGGCCATTTACAGTTTCGGTTGTTTTGGTTTTTTTTCTATTTTGGTGCTGTTTAATTGCACTGCTCTGCACCACAGCTGTTCAACAGTGTTTGGTATCATAGATTTGCTATTTTCATGATGTTTTCGTTGAAGCACTGTAGTGTAGCAGTTTTTTTTATTTTGCAATTCTATTTCAACCCTTCTTTGGGATTTCATATGAAAATTATTACACTCATATGTGTCATCCATTCCCATAAAAGTAGCATATTAATAATCAAAAATTCTCTTTTTCTATGAGAAATACAGCTATGCGTAAAATATTCAAAATATAGGGAACAACTTTCAAAATTACATAAAGATAGGTGGACTCTCTTGAAAATAGGTTTGGAAACACAATATACCAATACCTTGTCCTAAAAGGTACTGTAAATTCAAAAGTTATGCTACATTTTTATTATTGCGAAAATTACTAGTGAGGGCTATTCCATTAAAATGTATGTGGGAGGGTAGGAAGGGACTTTCAAAATATCCCTTCAACCAAGAACCATTTTTTAGATAATTTTGCATAATGGTAATAGAAGCATACTGAAAAAAGACCTATGACCCACATTCAATAATTAAACTTCCCTTCCTACCCTCCCACATACATTTTAATGGAATAGCCCTGAATAAGTTTTGCAAAAATAAAAAAATTGCATTTAAATTGTGATACCAATATGTTTAGGCAGCATTTCCTAAAAACTATCAATTTAGTCCACATTTTTTCTCCTCTGTTCAACAATGGTAATAAGAGCATACAAAAATTTCAAAATTTCATGTAGTTAAATTTTTTTACATTTGTTTACCTTAAATTCAAAAAGTTTTTACATATTTTTATTATTGAGAAAATTGCGACAGAATACGTTTTGCAAAGATAAAACTTTGCATATCAAATAGTGATTGCATTATTTGTATGCGGCATTTCTTTAAATCGCTGTAATTCATCCCGTATTTTACTTTTCGGCTTACAATGACAAAAATAAGTGCATGCAAAAATAAAATATTGAATTTACAGAATTTCACAAATTTTTGACATTTGTTTAACTTACCCTAAATATTGCTACAAAACAACCAAGAAAAGCACCAAGGTTAAAGTTATCTTTATGTTTAATAGCTTGTAGTAAGGCACTTGGTCTCCTAACGATTTTAGTCAGCGACCCGAGGACTTTCACAACACCCTGAATTCCATACCCTATACAAAAATTTCGTAGTAAACCCTGAAAATATAAAATACATCTTTTAATTTGTAAATTTTAAAGAATTCATCATTATTGTTGCAGTTAGTAAAATGTTTTCTAAATGTTTTTAAATTGTCTGTGTATTTTACAATAAGCAAATTCTGTTCGATATTTTGTCGTTTATAGTTTATGATTTGTTGACAACTCTTCACCTCTGTCCTTCAATGCACAGAGGAAGTGTTTATAACATACTGTAAACCAACTAATTTTCCCGAACGATTTAATTGAATTTCGCGAGTAGGTAAATAACACATATATAAATCATCGCAAATACATAAAATCTATGTTTTCCGTTATGTATATAGATGAAGAAAATTAGAAAATTGCGAAAAATAAATCGCCTTCAAGTCGACTTGGGAGGGCTAAATACGAAATAAAGTATCCGCAAAAATAAGTTGGTTTACAGTACAACAAGGCTTCTCTGTAACTGTAAGATGAAGAACAGTCAGAAAAACAATGTTCCTTTCCTTTGATTTTCCCATGTGAATATATGGATCTAGTGTCATAACCAAATACACCATATCTGTTCTTTCTAGTTAATCTAGTTAATTTCACTGTGACAGGTTAATCAGGTAATATATTTTACTAACTTAAAATATTGATTGATTGATTGTTGGTGATTAACGCAACTTCAAGCACTATTGGTTATATCATGGCAGTCAGTTTTTATTGGTAGAGGAAGCCAGAGTGCCCCGAGAGAACCATGACCTTCATCAGGAAAACTGACAATCCTAGGCAATCAAGATTAGAGTCGAAAGCACCTGCTACATGCAGGGTTTGAACTCACAACCTTAGTGTTGACAAGCTAGTGATAATGAAGGTGAAACTACTTAGATCACTCCACCACCGAGGCCTCTCAGGAATAATACCCCTTTGTAAATATCTCTCACCAAAATAGTATTTTATCTGGATTATGATAATAATTAATTGTGTTTGATGAACAGTGTCAAATAGTACATGCATAAAATGCATAACATTTCACAGCGGCATAACATGTTACTTTAATTATTCTCCCCTTAGTTTATTTATTTTGTATTTACATTGTATCATAGATCAAATTTATTTGTTCAGTGTATGTTCACTGGTGTTAATATGTCTTTTGGTTGAGTTAAGCCATTTCTATTAATATTCTATAGTGTGTCTTTCTATGTTGTGATGTTATACTATTGTTTCAGATAAGGGTGAAGGTTTGGTACCATTAAAATGTTTAAACCCGCTGCAATTGTTTGCACCTGTCCTAAGTCAGGAATTTGATGTTCAGTAGTTGTCATTTGTTGATGTGGTTCATAAGTGTTTCTCGTTTCCCGCTTTCTATCTAGATTAGACCGTTGGTTTTCCTGTTTGAATGGTTTTACACTAGTCATTTTTGGGGCCCTTTATAGCTTGCTGTTAGGTGTGAGCCAAGGCTCCTTGTTGAAGACCGTACTTTGAACTATAATGGTTTACTTTTATAATTTTTGACTTGGATGGAGAGTTGTCTCATTGGCACTCATATATAAAAGAATGAGAAAATGTTTGCTTTATGAATATAAACCATGCTTTGTACTAGACTGATACGCTAAGCCGGATTTTTAACATGCTAATTCACAATGTAAGTCTGTATGAAACATATAAGATTCCACCACTTCAACAAGTGTGTTATGATATTTCTCCACTCAAGACAGTTAAATTTTAATGTTTAAAGCGTGTGGCTTGCAGAGCGTTTTAAATAATTAAAATTTAACTGTTGAGAGTGGAGAAAAATCGTAATACACGAGTTATAGTGGTGTAATCTGTTTCTCTAATGATTTTTATCCTTTCTTTGCAAAGATTTGCAGAAAGTTGTGTTATTTATATGTGACGTCATCAGGCATGGTCGCCTTTTTTCATGACGTCACAATAGGAAATTCAGAAGAAACCAAGAAAATTAGACGTCATAATTAAATTTCGACCAATCATTTGCCGAGAACTGTTATTTCACTGGTGAGGAGAACAATTTTTTCACAATCGGTTGGGAAATGTGAAAATAGTGAAAAAATTAGAGAAAAATATGTTAAACCTAAATAAACAGACCTTTAGTGTATAATAAATACAGCTATTTTTATGTTGACACAGTCTATGTTTACGTTGATCTTTCAACCATCTGACTACAGTCTGTATTGATTTGTTCTGTTTAATTTGATGCTGGAAACCATTATGTCTGACAGGAACTGGTTCCTGTTTTTCTGTTTCCTCTGATAATGCTGTGGATGGTAACTCCTCTATTCCTATAAGCTTACTAATGTAAAATAGTAAAGTAATTATAATTCTAAAACTTGCCATGGTTACCAGTAGATTGATTGGGAGCTGTACTATAAATTCAGATATTATTTGCAATTTTTTACCAAAGGACTAAAATGTGAGTTTAATTATTGAGACTTGGGGAAAATCTGCAGATATATGCATCTGATATCAAAATTCGAGTTCTTACTACATGTATTGCGACACTCACCCAGTCATATTCACATTAATAAATAAATGTGGAATGTGTCCATGGGACACAGATGATGCCCCCGCCTGCATTTCATATAAAAATATAAAGGGACATAACTGAAGAACGGTACAAGTGACGCTACCCAAATCTGTACTTGATCTGAGTTTTGTGGTAATAAGCATAAAAGTGTAAAAGTTTCATAACATTTGGTTGAGGCAAACTAAAGTTAGAGAACGGAAACCAACTTTGGGACTTTGGGACGTACGGACCAATTTTCGTCGTTTAGTAACATTGTATAATAGTGGATATTTTGTTTCATAGTTTTGTAAAAGTTTGCTTACAAACCTATAGTAAATGAATCCGCAGTAAATGGTTTTAATAGAATTTTGGAAGTCTCTGTTTAATTTATTCAAACTTAGTATAGATTCTGGGCAATTCAGATTGATGATTCCATTGTTGCTTGATAAATATTTCATGCATATTCAGAACAAGGACAATTTCAGAGCTTGACATATCTCATAGACACTTGTTTGTTGTTGTTGAAGATTGAATGTTGAGTTCTAGATGTCTTTGCCTCATCAATATACTTAAATTCTCCTTTCATTCAACAGTGTTCTCCCTAGGACCTTAATGCACCATGGCACCATGGTGCTATATTTTTACCATGGTGCTATATGATTACCATGGTGCTATATTTTTACCATGGTGCTATATTTACACCATGGTGATATATATTTTTCACCACAGTGCTATCTAAATAGATTTTATAATTGAATGTATCATAAATGTGGTTTTTATAGTTTTGGGGAAACATTGCTAATTTGGAATTCCATGGTGCTATTTGAAAATACTGGGGTGAATACTGTTCAATATGTTTAAAATACAGATCCTGTGTCCAAGCAATGCTTATAAGGATCTTAAATGCTCCGTTTTACTTTACATCTGCCAATGAAATTTCAGCATTCAAATTTTTGAAGGTGCGTTTTAATCAGACAAAACCTGAGGATCCTGAAAGGTCTTTAACACAGACTGTGTATTTCTATGTTGTGATGTTACACTATTGTTTCAGATAAGGGTGAAAGTTTGGTACCATTAAAACGTTTAAACTCGCTGCAATTGTTTGTACCTGTCCTAAGTCTGGAATCTGATGTTCAGTAGTTGTCGTTTGTTGATGTGGTTCATAAGTGTTTCTCGTTTTTTATAAAGATTAGACCGTTGGTTTTCCCGTTTGAATAGTTTTACACTAGTAATTTTTGGGGCCCTTTATAGCTTGTTGTTCGGTGTGAGCAAAGGCTCTGTGTTGAAGACTGTACTTTGACCTACAATGGTTTACTTTTATAAATTTTGACTTGGATGGAGAGTTGTCTCGTTGGCACTCATACCACATCTTCTTATATCTATGTATATGTTTCATAATATATGAATCATTAATTGCTTTTCTATTTTTTGTAGGTGTGCATGAGATTATTTGAATCGTAAACATTGATATACATATATATATATAAAATGTTTGTTCAAACTATTTGCTCTTTGTACTGTATTGATTTTGTTATTGTCTATAATATTGTCTGATATTGTACTATGCTCCTTGTGAGCCCATCCAAATGGAAAATCAACATCTTCTTCTAATGTGAGGTATAGATGTGGTTAAAAATTCATTCTAACAGTCCCATCAGTCTGGATTGTTCATTTCAAACTTTTTTATTTTCATTGTAACGACTTCCTTAGTAACAAATTGTTATTTTAAATCTTATTCAGGGAATATGGGTTTTTGTTTGGTTGATTGTTTGTTTTTTTATTTAATTTGTTGCCTGTTTAATTTTATAAACACATTTGTCAGGCAATCTTTTTTTTATACATACAAATATTTGAACTGTATATTTGTTCCAATCAATAATCACTATAAAAATAATATTAGAGTTACCTCCCTTATGCCACTAACCTGAATGTTGACAGGATTGATTTAGGAAGACTGTTTTTCCTGTAAATAAAGAAAAGACATTATAACATTAGTCTGAAGACCCTCATCACATCACTGTATCTCCTTTCTAAGACTTTTTTTAAATTCTATATCAAGACTGAATGTGTAGACTGTGCAGGAATTCGCATCATAATGAAATGTTTCCATGCATTTAAATCAGTGCAGCCCCTTTGAACAGAAAATGGGCAAGAATGTTCATGAACCAGTGCAGTAAATGATGAATTACTCCTCAATTGAACAGAAAGTTTTCATGAACTCTTTGTTCACAAAAATTCATGAACACAAAAAAAATGTCCTAACATCAGCTCCCGCAGTCTGCTCATGTACTTAGGTAAATATTTCTGAACTTTCTATATTGTAACAAGATAAAAACTGAAAATCCATTTCAAAATGCCAGTTTAATTAACTTAATAAATCTATCTGTAACAAAGATATGGACATTTGAAAATATATAAAATGAAATGTAGAAATTTGACTTCGTACTTAATATATAAGAAACAAACCATTCATTTTCAACTTTGTGTAAAGCATTAACATCATAGTATTATAGTGTGTGAAAATTTCCATAGACATGTACAGATAGTAAATACTTCGAAAAGTAGAAATGAGTTTGCCATTTTAAATGTATATTGAGATATTCATATTAAAGGCAATCATTTACATTATGTCTTTTTTTTGTAATTCACAAAATAAAGTGTCAAATTCACTAAAAATAACTGAGAGCGGAAATTTTTTGAGAAAGAATTTTAATTTTAGGACCTACTAACAATTAAAGGATGAAAAATTTTTACAAAAGTTTGCACATTTGTTTATTTCATCTTTTCCTGAGAATTGTGGATACATTTATTTTCATGGATACCAATTTTAGTGTTGTTTTTTTTTAAATCTGCATACAATCTTATGAAAAGTGTGGACTTCTTCGAACATCAAAATTTGTTTATCTCTACCCATGTAATCCTCGAAATTTGGTAATCCCACAAATAATAATAATATCACAGTAGGCCAATAAATAGTCTGTAACAATATCATATTTGTATTTCGTTCATTGTTTTTTTCATAAATCAGGCCATTTAAGTTTTCTCTTTTGAATTGTTTTACATTTGTCATTTCAGGGCCTTTAAAAGCTGATTATGCGGTATCGGTTTTGCTCATTGTTGAAGGTTGTACAATGACCTATAGTTGATAATTTCTTTGTCATTCGGTCTCTTGTGGAAAGTTGTCTCATTGGCAATCATACCACATCTTCTAATTTTTATATCTAAATCTTGATGAAATTTGCATCATCAGCTGTTTTTTTACTACTAAACATGTTACATCATTGTAGGTATCATTGTGACACATCAGCAACGGTGAGCTACTATTGACATTTCTTAATGTATATTACACATTATCAATCTGTAAGTTATATAATAATGTGTTTAGTTCACAGTACATTAAGTTTAATTTTCTTGTCTAATATCTTTTTTTTATTATTATTAAAAATCAGATCTTTTATTTTTTTTTTTTCCTTATTCAATTTTTTTTTTTTGGAGGGGGCTTGATTATTTTAATGAAAGTATCTTCATAATCAAGATAATTAAGAAATTATTATAATGTGTTTAATTTTCTTGTCAAATATTGGTTTATTTTTTTTATAAAAATTAGAATTTTTTTTTAATTTTTTTTTTTGAGAGGGGGGCTATATTATTTTAATGAAAGTATCTTCATAATCAAGATATTAGTACTTTGAGTAACATTTAGATTTTTGTCCATTCATATGTTTCAGTACTAACCAGAAAATCAGAATAATAGACTTATTTTTTAGGCAGTCAGCATTTTACTTTTACACTGGCAGCAGCAATCATAGGGAGACATAAGTTCAATCAAACCCATTAAAAATTTGCATTTTTATCAAGTTCTCCAAATCATATTTAACCCAGTTTTTAAAGCATAAATAAAGCTTTTTCTACAAAATAAAAGGCATAAAAATATGTCCACTTGTCAAATTATAAGATTCCAGAACTTCAGTTTAGAGTGCATACAGGTTACAAATATCTATTCTTACAACAGAGATTTTTTATAATGCAAGGTAACCTCCCATTATGTCAAAATTAGATAAATCAATTTATTTTAAGGGGAGATAATTCTAATTGTCAATCTTTGACAAGAGCAGATAATTGAAGCATCTTAGACTCTGGCACTTGATCAATTAAATGTAGAAGTCAGTAAATCAGCCTGATTACTTATCACAGAATACTTCAGTATGTAATGCCAAATTATCTGTAGAAATCTATCATAAGTGGGGAGGAATGTAGAAAAGATGGATGATCAACAGAAGAAAGATCAGAATCTCTTAACAGAGGGAAGAATGAAGGCAAAAACACCATCTTCTGGATGGACTGCTTGCCAGCGAAAAGAATCTAGGTCTAAAGAAAGATAACAGACAACTTTTTAGGAGGACATGCAAATGATAAGGAGTCAGTGAAATAAGTAGGACCTGCCGTTGGATCAGTAATTGGACATTAGTAGGGAGTTGCTGCTGGATCAGTAATGGAACATTAGAAGGAGCTGCTGCTGGATCAGTTATTGGACATAAGAAGGAGCTGCGTCTGGATCAGTTATTGGACATTAGAAGGAGCTGCTGCTGGATCAGTTATTTGACATAAGAAGGAGCTGCTGCTGGATCAGTTATTGGACATTAGAAGGAGCTGCTGCTGGATCAGTTATTGGACATTAGTAGGAGCTGCTGCTGGATCAGTTATTGGACATTAGTAGGAGCTGCTGCTGGATCAGTTATTGGACATTAGTAGGAGCTGCTGCTGGATCAGTTATTGGACATTAGAAGGAGCTGCTGCTGGATCAGTTATTGGACATAAGTAGGAGCTGCTGCTGGATCAGTTATTGGACATAAGAAGGAGCTGCTGCTGGATCAGTTATTGGACATAAGAAGGAGCTGCTGCTGGATCAGTTATTGGACATTAGAAGGAGCTGCTGCTGGATCAGTTATTGGACATTAGAAGGAGCTGCTGCTGGATCAGTTATTGGACATTAGTAGGAGCTGCTGCTGGATCAGTTATTGGACATTAGTAGGAGCTGCAGCTGGATCAGTTATTTGACATTAGAAGGAGCTGCTGCTGGATCAGTTATTGGACATTAGTAGGAGCTGCTGCTGGATTAGTTATTGGACATAAGAAGGAGCTGCTGCTGGATCAGTTATTGGACATAAGTAGGAGCTGCTGCTGGATCAGTTATTGGACATAAGAAGGAGCTGCTGCTGGATCAGTTATTGGACATAAGAAGGAGCTGCTGCTGGATCAGTTATTGGACATTAGAAGGAGCTGCTGCTGGATCAGTTATTGGACATAAGAAGGAGCTGCTGCTGGATCAGTTATTGGACATAAGAAGGAGCTGCTGCTGGATCAGTTATTGGACATTAGAAGGAGCTGCTGCTGGATCATTTATTGGACAGTAGAAGGAGCTGCTGCTGGATCAGTTATTGGACATTAGTAGGAGCTGCTGCTGGATCAGTTATTGGACATTAGTAGGAGCTGCAGCTGGATCAGTTATTTGACATTAGTAGGAGCTGCTGCTGGATCAGTTATTGGACATTAGTAGGAGCTGCTGCTGGATCAGTTATTTGACATAAGAAGGAGCTGCTGCTGGATCAGTTATTGGACATTAGTAGGAGCTGCTGCTGGATCAGTTATTGGACATTAGTAGGAGCCTATGAAAATGAATAGAAATAAAAATAAGGAGATGTGGTATAATAGCAAGTGAGACAACTTTCCATCAGATGCCATTGTACAGCCTTCAACAATGAGCAGAACCCATACAGCACAGGAACTTAGCAAAATGCAAGCTATTAAAGACCCCAAAATTATACACTGTGATACTTTGGTGGAATCATTACAAAAGGAAGTACATTTTCCTGACTAACTATTCCTATCTAAAGGTAATAGTTTAATGTACCAGAATCCCGAGTAACAAAAAATTAAACATAAGTCTTAATGAACAGTATGCATACTCTATGACTTAGTACTAAGTGATATACGTATCACTTAATTTGGTGAAATTAGTATGCATATATATGCAATTAGAAATAGAAGTCTTCAACCGAAAGTAGGTCACTGTGACCTACTAACTGAATACTTAATTGAAAATGATTAAACTATGTCAAAATTCAGTTATCTATAGTGTTGGAAAGATGAATATATTTTAAGAATTTTTTTCTTAAACATGGTAAAATCTTAACAACACAGGGCTACCATCAATTATTTTGTTTCTAGCTTTTGTTAAACTACTGTTATAACAATGTACTTATGTACTAGCAAATCATAATAACTTTTATTCCAAAAGACACATACTACACATTTATATGATCATGTTAACTGTTTGCTATCACAAAGCTCTGACATTCTGTAGTCTTGTTCCCTGTCTGATCATGTGACAGAATTACTGTTACCAGCTCTTTTTTTATAGGATTCCTTATCTAAACACATCTACAGTACAAGGAGAAATACAACTTAACAATGTATGTATTTCATGTACTTGTCAGTTTTTTTGGGGGTTGGAAAGATTTCTGATAAAAAAAACATGGTCCTGACCTGTGAGTACACATAGGTCTTTTATGAGGCAAGTTATAAAAATCAGTTAACTTAAGTGTTTTTCCTGTAATGATTTTTATTATATGTTCTCTAATATACCTTTTGATAGTGAATGAGATTAGAATGTAATTAGAGGATTGAGGGTTGAGATAAAAAAAAAATCAGCAAAATAACAGTTCTGTAATTTTTTCAAATTGTACCATGCTAAAAATATTGGAGAGCATATTACAGACCATAGCTACCACCATATACCATTCTTATACCAAAAAGGTTAACAATAACAAATAATACATATCGACAATTACTGTTCATTCAGAAATTTTTGTGCTGGCACTTATCAATCCATTTTTTTAACACTGGATGACAAATAAGAGATTAATTATTGCGTTTTTACTGGGACAATACCTGTCAATTGACCCATATCCTGCGTGTGCGACTCAAGATTTTCACCCCTCACCTGGGATTTTTTAAATAACCCGGGAATTCAAATATTGACCAGTTTTCACCCGGATTCTTGAGCCTACAGACTGATTTCATAAGTGATTTTTCTTTAAAATACTGGCAAATTCGTAATTCTTCCTGGACAAGAAGTTCAACTAGCTGTGTAAACTCAAATTAAGTGACCCATTTCAGTGCATGGCTTCACTTGACAGCTTTGGTGTCAAACACACTGCTTATTTAAACACCAATAACCTTAGCTTTAGGTCACAAATAATTTGTGTTATTTCAAAGCTGTTTCACAAAAAATTTGAGTTACTTCCCCTTTTTTGTCACCTTTCACAATATACTCCTGAAATTTATGTTTATTTTTGTAAAAAGATGAAATCTAAAACAAATTGAATGCAAATACATATTATACCAGGGATTATTATACTAACAAGAAGTACAATAGTCCCAGCATTTTAGGAAATGCTCCATACAAATAATGCTTTCCAAATTAATAATGCAAGTTTATATTTTGGGAACCTATCCTGTTGCAAATTTCAGAGCAATAGTTTCAAAATTACAGTGCACATAAGTAATTTGTATGTAATTTGTATGTAGTAATTTGCTATTTGAAAATTTCACTGCCAGCTTGAATATGCTTGGTGACCTGCTCATCATTTTGAGCAGACGACAGTTTTTCCAATGTGGCCTTATTGCACAATTCCTTTTTTCTAGAAAGGGATAACATTAGAGGTTGCTAGTGTAGTTATTCCAAAAAGAAAAGAAGGGATATGTGAGGCTCCAGTAAGGTACCACACTAATGTCATATAGTCATGTTTAAAAATGGCCTCAGGTCACCAGATCACTCTAAAGCAAGTTATGCAGTTCTTAATCTAAAGTCAAAGTGAAGCCCTCAACACAGCTTAGTTCACACCAGTTTAAGCATTATTCTTTGGTAGATTTTGATCACATCTGTTTTACAATTTTGAAGAAAGTATTACCACAAAAATTTGAATATTCTACAATGAGGGGCGTAAAGGGGGGTATCTGCACGGAAGAACGCGAAATAAAATTGCCATTTCACGATGAACTAACAATTACAAATTTCTTGCACGTTGATCTTTTTACCAATTTCACGAAACACGATGAAAAACGAACCTTTTTCATGGCTGCATGTGAAATAAAAATGGCAAAACACGTTGCACGAAAATAACCCTTTACCACCCTCTACAATACTTGTAGACAAATATGTGTCATTTATGTACTAATAAATATATACATACTTATCTATAAAATCATATTATTGAAAAGGGTACTTAACTAAGCATTCTCATTTGAATTGTGTTACATTTTGTCAAGTCATAACCTGTTATAACTGGCTAAACAGTATGTGGGATTTACTCATTGTTGAGGACAGTACAATTACCCATAGTTGCTTACATCCATATTAAATTGGTTGCTGGGTTGAAAAGTTATCTCATTGGAAATCTTACTACATCTTTTTATTTTCTATCTCCAAGATCTAACCTTTTTGCACTGATATGGCATAAAGCAAACACAAATCTTATTTCTATATTATCTTCAACAAGCCAAAGTCATATATATCGTTGCATATCTTATCTGGTAAGACTTTTGCATTTTTTACATATTTCTATCTCTTCTCTATTTATGAATCCTTTTAGTACAATTACATTTTTCATAACCTTATTTAAATGTCGTTTACAACTTAAGCATATTAATTCCCATATTTCAGAGAAATAACTGACTTGATCCCTCTCTCTCTCTGTGTGGGTGAAATATGTTATATAAAGCCAAGTGCATTAATAAAATGACATTTATGGGATTGCACTGAAATCTTTAGTCTTTCTGACCTTGTCTGACCAAAAAAACAAGTTCATATGACATAATTAATAATACAAACATTAGTATTTGACAGTACCTATATCTGTTACAACGGTAGTTACAATTACATGTTAGTACTAAGTTATTTACAACTGACGCCAGCTTTATGGCAACTGTCACAGATTATATATACTTATGTTAAAAGTCAACAGCATTTAGTACAATGACTGAATACCTTATTTTTACAAAGGATGACTTTCCTGGCTTTTTTTCTTTAGAGACAGCAACCTAACTAAACACAATATCATTGAAAACATAAGGTTCCCTTTTTCTTAGGAATAATAGGGGACTTCATGTCCTGAAATTTTAATAATTACTAAATACAATGTATATCTAATAATAGTCATTACTAAAAACAATGTTTTGGACTTTTATAAGTAAAAGTTTTCAAAAAATGAAAATATATCTTTTAAGGCTTGATGACAGAATTTTGACTGTTAGGTCATTAAAAGTGACATTATATTAAATATCTATTAGAATTTTGGCCATTAAAGGCAAAATCGGGGTACATTTTGGCTATAAATTACCAAGAGGACATCAGGTCAAACGTAAGAGTAATATAGAGGTAACAGTATATATTATTTTATTTACTCCATGCCAATAATACAATCTTAATATTTGGTTTATAGGGTTTATTCTGATTATTCTATTTGCTTCTAACACTTTTTTTCATGCATTGTTTATTTGTTTTGAAAATGTATTTATGATATTCGACATATGATATTGACAGTCCATTGGCTTTTGAAACTAATAGTATACTTAGCCAACCACTTTTCTTTGCAAGAGTTATCTCCCTGAACAACTTTGTAACTGTAGAAGACAATGAAAAACAATAGTGGTCCAAATTGTTTGGTACATCTACAGATTATTGTATTCAACTAATCTAGTGACTTCTTGATAGAGTTATTTCCCTTTCTAAATTTGATTTATTTAAGACTTTAGCTCCTAAACTATAAGTGATCAGTCTTGATTTCATGTCCTTGGTTCACTACAAGGATATTGAGGTCAAGGTCACTGGTCAGGGTCATGATCTAGATTTTGACTTTTGCTTGCTATTGCTATTCATAAGAAACTGTTCTTCACTAGATGTAGCTTTAAACAATAAAGTTTATTTGATTAAGATCGTTCATCTCTAGGCTAGTCTGAACGATGCAACATCGCAATACCATTATACAGGCACAAATTTTTTGCGGTCATACAGAAATAAGGAGATGTGGTATTATTGCCAATACTTTAAGTCCCTTTTATTCACACAGGTCATGTGATTACATCAGAAATATATGCAGTGTTGTGATTTTCACCTAAAGGTAGGGTTTAAACAGAGTTAGGGGAAACCATAAGAGTGTGGTCAAAGTTTTCAGCAGAAGTCCATTTCAATAATACTATTGGCTTAATTTTCCGGAGTTATATACTAGGCAGGTTTGTATAAAAAAATGTCATGTGACAACTTTTTCCACCTCCACGTTGAAACAACAACTATCTCAGAACTCATGCAGTCAAATAACTATCCTCCAGAGTCCATGTAACGAGCTTAAGTTTATTCTTAATCTTAAGTTATGCACACAATAATGAACACCCTAAAAAATTCAACATGATAAAACTTTAAATGAAGTGATTTAATTGAATATCAAATTATTCTTTACAAGCTGATGTACTAAGTCAAGCAAAGTATTTGTAAACAGCTGTGACAGGAAATATATAACAATAGATGATATAATTAGAGATGTGATCTATTTTACTGTCATGTGACATCTGGTTTTACTTCTTGATGTCTTCACAGCCTACAGATATATGTGATTATATAGGACAAGTATCATTTAGACAATCCTTGGTCAGGACATACAATTTTTGTTATAATAAAAAAAAAAAAAATATTTTCTTACGATTCAGACATATGTTTTGGCTTTAAAAAAAGATTCCATCAAGTTTTTTTAATTTTGTATTGAATTTGTGTATATATATTATTACCATTATATTAATTTTTGGTTCTGACTCTGGAAACATTTTCCCGTAAAATTCATAAAAGAATAAGTTTTTTAAGACACCACTCGTAGACCAACTCACACATCACATTTCCATATTTAGTGAACTGTCTCTTTGGTGGGGTCAATAGGTCACTAAGCCTGTTCCAAGCCAAAATTTCTGTCCCTATCCAAAATACGATTGTTTTTTAAATGGTTGTCCAAAATTCTGGCCCTTCATCCGTGTCGTTCAACTTTGCAGAACCTATTGATAATAGTTTCTTGTCCTAAATATGCATGAAATAATTGCCACTGGACATTACACAAGCAACAATCAATTAATCAACCAATCATGTGCTTCTATATAGCGTTTTACAATTAATTAAAACGATTTACAGATTAGAGTGCAAAAAGGACAAACTCATAGAGCAATGCTACCACCACACAGGGAATAACAATAAACTAACCAATCAATATGAGGAATAATAACATATGACTTAATATGACAGAATTAACGCATTAAACCATCAAATTTGTACTGCAATAGGACTTTCAATTGTGATTTTGATAACGGCATAAAAAATCGGCAGCTGACTATTTAATGTTTAAAATCCTTTAAAGATTTTTAACATCTATTTAACCATTAACTTTTATTCTTAGACATAATTCATCCTTTACGATTCCTTATTCAAATAAAATATCTTCAATTATGATAATTTTAAGTGTGTATAGGTTTAAATCATATGAAATCACTTTTAAATTGCAGTGACTGTTAAAATGAGAGATATTATAAACCGAAACTTTCTTGTGAGTTCTCTACTTTCTCTATGTACTCAAACAGGTGTGTTTTGGTGCAGCACTCAAATATTTTTTCTCTAAAGGATGACAAAATACTGATATATATATGCCACAGTTCAATCAACATGTCAAATAAGCTTCTTGACATTAATTCTCCAGTTATCCATGGAAGTCTGTAAAAAGAGTTCTCAACAAGAATGTGTCCATAGTACACAGATGCCCCACTCGCACTATCATTTTCTATGTTCAGTGGACCGTGAAATTGGGGTCAAAACTCTAATTTGGCATTAACATTAGAAAGATCATATCATAGGGAACGTGTACTAAGATTCAAGTTGATTGGACTTCAACTTCACCAAAAACTACCTCGACCAAAAACTTTAACCTGAAATTTTCTATGTTCAGTGGACCGTGATATTGGGGTCAAAACTCTAATTTGGCATTAAAATTAGAAAGATCATATAATAGGGAACATGTGTACTAAGTTTCAAGTTAATTGGACTTCAACTTCATCAAAAAATACCTTGACCAAAAACTTTAACCTGAAGTGGGACAGACGGACGAATGAACAGACACATAGACCGAAAAACATAATGCCCCTAGGTGAGGCATAAAAAGTGGTAGCCCGAAGGCCCAGACCACAAAATTTCGCAAGGACAGACAGTCATTTTTTGTATTTTTGCAATAGAAATAACAGGTGAGAACCAGCAGATTTTCTTCAAGAACCACCCATCAGGGAAAAAGATTTCGAGAACTCTGAAAGAAACAAAATATCTGCCTGAAGACCAGTCCCTGAGGTTCGAAGGTTGAACGAAAAAAAAATTCTCATACAAGTGAAATTTTTTTTTTCTATTTATCTATTTTAGCGCTGAGAGACAAATTACTTAGTATACATTATATGTTATTAAAAAGGATAACTTTAAAACTGGATATTTATTTTTCCTACACACAGGACAGATAACTTTTTTTTTTTTCAGAAAAAAATGTGTGAAAATCAATTTTTCACTTTGTCATTTAATAAAATGTTTCTAACCACATTTATTAAAAGAGTCGTTTTAAATTACAGTAGCTTAGAAGGATTAATTGATTAATAGATTACTGTATATCCAATACCTTTCCTTATACAATGACCATTCAGTCTAAACAGTAGTCCTTAACGTGGGAGAAACTGACTTGATTGTCGTGATTAATGGTCTGACAAAACCTTATAATGTTCAGGACAATTTTTCGCCCTCATCATGTGACCCTAATTTAAATAAGTGGTTATCTATCATCATTTTCATCTCTGCGTCTGACATTTCCACCGATAATTTGATACCGGGATCATAACAAAATGGGAAGGAAATGATCATTTGTTCACATATTTCAATTGTTTTATCAAAATTATTGTAATGAGGGAATTAAATACTGCATGCATGGTGTGAAAATATTCATTTCCATATATCCCAGACGTGAAAAAAAAAATAGCAATTCACAAAATAGCGTACACTTTACTACTTATTTAAATGGTCAGGGAAATATCAAAGGTTTCGTTATCTTTCTCTGTAGTACAAAATGTACATACTTTTCTATATATTCGATAAATACCTTATACAGTGTAAAAAGTCAATAATTAAGATGTACTTACCAATAGTTTAGAAGGGTAAAAGTACCTTTGCTAACTGTCTCTAAATGAAGACTTGAAGGTCAATATGACTTTTTTTAATGTTATCCCATTCACACTACATTTTCCTCACACAATGATTTATAGAATAACTAATCGAATAATTCAAATATAGAAAAATATTCAATGAGTGACCGAACAACACACTAAATCACAAATGCGTGAAGGGTATGAGTTAATTTTCAGTGTTGTTCGGTCACAAGTTGACTATTTTTCGATATTTGAATTCTTTGATTAGTTATTCTTTTTAATACATTGACAATGGGCTTTTTAATGGAATTAAAGTAGAAAATGTAAGGAACTATATCGTTTTCTATGCATTCATAATTTGCATTGATGCGACGTCATTAACAACACCTATTGTTGTATGACGTCAAATGAGTGAAATAACCGAGTTTATTTCACATGTGAAATTATCGGTTTTTATTTCACTGGGAAATCACGGTAATTCATTGCAACCAATGTAATAATACACATTTATCATGTTTATTCTAGATAAACTCTACATATGATCAAATGAAAGAAGAATGTGTCCGATGACACGAATGCCCCCGCTCAAGCTTTGCAATTTTCAAAGGTAAAAATTGTCATAACTCTAAAACGTTAAATGACTCAAAACCAGATTTCATACTCTGTCTGCGTGTTGTGGTTCTTAGCATGGTGTATGAGTTGTGTCATAAAATTTGGACGAGACAAACTTCAGTTACAGTGCAGAAATGAAAATGGGACAGATGGAAAGACGGACGGACAGAGAGACAGTCAAGGGTAACACTTAATGCCCCCGTTGCATACGCTGGGGGCATAAAAATGTAGCTGATCACCTTATTGCCATCTTGTGGGTATAACCAACAACCAACATAAGGAATGGTCAACCATTAATCATCCACAGATAATTGTGGATTCATTATTATTCCCAATGTACCAATTTTCTTTGATTTTGAGGGTAACGATGAGATGGCAAAATCATGTGAAGAAAAATACAATTTGTCTTCAATCCATGAAAATTGGAACCCAGGAAAATAAGTTTAATCCACAATATCTTGATTTAAATAAGCAGTGTCAATTTTGCAATGTAGACAACTAACGTTTAACTAGCCATGATATTATCTTGTTAAAATGTGTGATGCTTTTTTTAATTTGAGAACTAAATAAAATATATATACATGTATATTCTTTGCAAGTCATCCTTTTTTGAAATGATATTTAAATGCTTATGCCTTTTTTCTTATTATTGAAGTTTATTAGCTTTACTTTGCTTGCTTTTTATTTTAATTTCTTTTTTTTTAAAGATGGAAATAAGAAAATAAAAAAGTTTGAGTTATCTCCCCTCAGTCATAACATCTTTAACAGCTAAAACCTTACTTATGTTCAGCCTTACTTTCTACAAGACCCACCCACAAACTTATCTGAACATAAAAGAAATTTATCTCAAGATTCACTGTCAATGTTATCATTATTTTACCAATATAAATAAAAACAATTTATGTCCAGGCCAGGAGCCTTGTCAGTTTCGGCTATCAATTGTCAATCATTGAGATAAACTGTCAAACCAGGACAACCGACAGACTTCCTTGTGGTCAGATTATCTGCTGGGCTCTATAATGATAAAGGATAAACAATAAAAATAGGATAGTTCACCCCTTGAAACAGTTAAAACTTAAATTTTAAAACCACAAGGCTTGCTGAGGATGGAGAAATATCCCATTGCACAAGATTCAGTGTTGGAATCCATTTCTCTAATGATTTTTGGATGAATGGAGACAAATTTCATCTTTCTTTTTCAATGATCTGCAAAAAATATGTTCTTTCTGTGCGATGTTGTTAGGCATGGTACCCTTTTCTCAGGATGTCACAATATGAACATAAGGAGGAAATTCAAAGGAAAGCAAGAGCATTGAATTTCAACCAAACAAACTTTAAAATCAAACGAACCACAAGTTGACTATAAAAAAAATAATCATCCGATCAGAAAAAATCAAAATTGGATAAGAATTGAAAATTATAATATGCAAAAGTTTATCATTTTCTAGATTCCTTCTAGGCAATTAATTAACATCAAATTTAATTATTCAAATTTTTCATTCTTTTCAACTTTCTGCAACCTTTAAGTTTGAGTAAAAATTTTTGTAAAATTTTAGGTACAGTTTTGTTGTTAAATTAATAATTATTTTGTATAGGAATTATTTAGTAGCTTAGCTTTAAGTAAATGAAATATGAATTATTAAAACTTGTCTACTTTTTAAAGTGCATCACAAAAACACTGCAGTAAATGTAAGAAAAAAAAAACCAATGTTTATATTTCCTGCCAAAACAGCAACATAATTTTTACCACCCAATACATTATTGACTTGCCATTTTTCTCCAGAATTCCCTATTTCAATTTGCATGCCTATTGTAAGAAGAGATTTTAGTGGGAAATTTTTGTAGTTTTTTCTATACCTTAGAGAAATCATAATGCAACTTTTAATGAATAAATGCTCCATGATTTTTTATAGCAACCAATTAAAAAACAATAGTGATTCCAGCATATAAATATTTATATCATGGATCAATTAATAGACCCAGATTTAATAAACAATGCTGTTCTTTTTTTATTAGCAAGGAAATAATCTAATAATGGCTTTAAGTGCCAACAAAATGAACAAATGGTCAAACAACTAATAATGTGGCTCAGTGAGGGGTCATCATAAATAGGAAATCTTTGACCTCTGGAATTTGAAATTGCTGTATTGAACTATTAGTCGTTCAATTTAATTCCTGTCAAAATATTCCCTCCATTTGCCAACCTAATTTGATAATTATTACGAATTGCAGTCAAATCTGTACATAAAGGTCATCCTCGGCACCAGAGAAAACGAACCCTTCTGTTTATAAAAGATGTCTTGACTTCTAGGAAAGGAGGTGCCCCTTTTTATGAGAATCTCTACCATGTTATCATAATTATTTCAACCAAACCTCATTTTACCAACCCAACTTTGTTTTTTGTTGAATAAATCATTGCCCCTAAAAAGCACCCCTACTTGTCTAGCCTGTTTCATCTGGTTTATGTAAGACACTGTAAAGCTTTTAAACCATGACACATTTTCCTTCCGATTTTAAAACAAAAGTTGAAATGTTTATGCTAGTGTGATGTATAACATACAATTAATCAATGTAGTCATTGATAACACACAGATGTATGTATTCTGAACAACTGTTTTTATGCCATCCTTTGGAAATTCACCACCCTCAGATATTCACAGTCTCTAATGCAGACTCAATCAGATAAGTTTATTGTGTCCATCTATGTTATGCCTTGAGCACTGCTTGTTTATTTTGTGGTTGTTCAAAATTAAAAAAAATGAGAAATTTCTAAACTTTTTAACTTTAAACTTTAAAAATATCCCTCCCCCCCCCCCTGTTGGAATGTTAAGAAATTCACTTTATTCTGTGGTTATAGTCATTAGGATCAGGAGGAGTGACTGTAGGGGTCCTAAAGCTATAACTATTCTAATAAGATGAGTTTTATGAACTTATCTATTACTATTTTGTTCTTGTCACAAACTTACAGTCTAAAGTTTATAAATCAATAAACATTTGAATTTGAATATTTCACAATATAGTTGTATCATCCATAAGCATGTAATATTTGCCACCTGGAAGCCATTTATCATTCAATCATCAAAATCAACCCCCTTTCTAATACTGTTGGTTGGATTTGATTATTCCCAGCTCATACAATTCTTTTTCCCATACATCTTAATTTATGATATCCATACTCATGGCTTAGATTTCCCCTCAAGTTAGCCATGTATGTCACTCTTCCCCTCCTCTATTTCCCCTCAAGTTAGCCATGTATGTCACTCTTCCCCTCCTCTATTTCCCCCCAAGTTAGCCATGTAATATTATATTGTCATACTTCCCCTCCTATTTGATGTACTCTTGGCTTAGATTTCCCCTCAAGTTAGCAATGTATGTCACACTTCCCCTAAAGTTAGCCATGAATGTCACTCTTCCCCTCCTCTATTTCCCCTAAAGTTAGCCATGTTATATTATATTGTCACACTTCCCCTCCTCTCTGATGTACTCTTGGCTCTGATTTCCCCTCAAGTTAGCCATGTATATCACACTTTCCCTCCTCTCTGATGTACTCTTGGCTCTGATTTCCCCTCAAGTTAGCCATGTATGTCACACTTCCCCTCCTCTCTGATGTATTTGTTCTCCCTATTTATATCCATACTCTTGGCTAAGATTTCCCTTCAAGTTAGCCATAATTTTATATGTTACACTTCCCCTCCTCTCTGATGTATTTGTCCTCCCGGTCTATAAATAAATGTCTTGTACAACCGTTAAAATCATGTTAATGTCTATCAAATAATTACAACTTAAACGAAGGTTAAGTTAAAAAGATTTACAATTAATCATTTAGGATTTTAAAACATGTATACTATTTCAAAATAAGACATTAATTATTCTTTAATTGATCATACAATGTAAAAACATGCTTTATACATATAGACATGTCGAGAATCAGTTTTTCATTCATCAATTCCTAGACAATGTTATACGCTACCATACTGTTTTTAACAAACATCTTTTCACAGTAGTGTCACATGACTGTATTTCTTACCCAAATGAAAATAATTTGGTCGTCACTTTTCCTGCATGTCAATTTATTATGCATGCACTGACACAATAGTATTCCCATAAAACTACTAATTGAGACAGGTTGGCAATAGATATGGATAGTGTAACTAGCAGCCAATATATTTACTTATGGTTGGAAAAGGGGGGGGCATTATTTACTTTTATTATATTTGAATAATTTAACATCTTTTTAGATTATAATAACCAACTTAAGTTACAGTTGAGCTTTTTCCCCCTCTTTTTAAAAATACCCTTGCCCTTTTTGGATGGAAAAAATATAGGGATGTGTGTAATTTCAAAGAAAAGGTGTGTTTGATTATTATCCCAGTCAATACACAAAAAATCAGTGTTTAATATTCTGAACATTATGTACTTTATAGTTTATCAGTCCTTGAGTGGATGGAAAGACAAGATTAATGTATTACTTGCTGTAAAAAAAATTCCAAATACTTTGAATTTATTATTATTCATGCAATATCAATTATCGTGGTAAACCACAAATTTAAATGTTCAATGAAGTACAAATTTTCTAAGGGCTGATATGCAAACTTCCCTAATACAATGAAACAAAATATCCACAAAAATTGATATCCACAATAATAAATGAATCCACAGTCCTGGTTGCTTCGTCTACATGTAAATTAATCAAATGCTATTCAAAATTTTGACTTTATATAAACAAACTTTATTTACCAGTAAATGAACTTTGAGGTGGAGTGAATTTTTGTTGGCAGTTTTATAAGAAAACTAGGTAATATATGTACTGTACAGGGTTTGCATTATTGCATTCCTATCTCTATCAAATTAATCTGCCATATTTTTTTTGTTTCTTTCTTTTAGTTTGGGTTACAGAGAGAGGGAGAATTATTCATTTTCAGATCCATTAGAAACAAGCCACACATCTATTTCTTATTCAAAATCATCCATCTCTTTAAACAATATATGGAGAAACTCAATTTACAAATTCCTCCATAGGTAAGTTAGCAAAGTCTATTAAATGACAATGCAAAAATTTCAGGATCTACCAATGTTTACACAGGTTTATTAAAATTATGACAAATTCTAATTTCATTTTCATTACTTCAAGAAGGACGAGATTCAAATTAAATTGACCAGATTTCATCTCGTTATTAGGCACGTAACAGCGTGACAACCGAAACAAAAACCGCAATATTCCAAAGAATTCTCTTCAATTTTTCGTCTTACTTTGTTGACATAATATTCCCTCCTCCTGTCAAAATAAACAGAAATATCATTAAAATCTGATTAATTAGATAAAATAGCCCCCACTCTAAGCTACACAAGCTAGGAGGATATAAAATTTGTTTTTGGTATTTAATTGATACTTGTAATAGGTTTACCTAATGTCAGGTCCAAATTAAAAATGTTTGGATTATTATAGTTCTATCATATTGTTTTCACCTTAGCATTAAGGTGTAGTCGGTAATTAATTTTTACCTGAGATTCGTGACAAGGTAAATTCTTTAGATGATTTATGGCTGAACATCTGCCAATAAAAATTAAAATTATCAGAGTTATTCCCCTTTACTTATAAACTTGCAGTCCAGAACTAAAAATCTTGTTGCAAAAATATGCATTCCTGATATAGTTTTTGTACTGCAGTAATGTCCTTAACTGACAGTAACAAATTCAAACTAATTTATTTGTTTATCAGTGAAAATCCTCAGCATGGCGCAGAAAATTTAACTTATATGTATCATTATGCACAGATCCTAAGTAATGAACACTGTAATTCAATGAAATTCCTATGTCAAATTCTACAAATATTTGATTTTCCTTCCCCCCCCCCCCCCCCTTTTTTTCTCTGTGCCCCACACACTCTAATCTCTGAACACAGAGAAATAAAAAGAAGAAAATAAAATCAAAATGAATAGAAATTCTGTAAACCTAGCAGATTCAGCCTTTAACCATCTTACGATGAGGATTATGCCACCCTAATGTCAATTCTCATTTCGCAACCCTTTCAGTGGAAGAAGTAAACGAATATTGAACTCCACCACCATTTTCTCACCAGTAACATCACATTAAAATTTTAAGAGCATTAGTTGAACAGTTCTTAAGTAATTGCACGGAAAAGACATGAAGTGCCATTTTTCAATCTATCCAGAACCAAAACTCCTGGCAACAAAAGTGAAAATCATGAATATCGAATTGACCTCCATTTGTCCTCATGCAGTAATTATAGATTATTGATGGTTTTTCAAACAAGAGGGTGTTTCTAAGCTACAATCTCATCGAAGGGCGACGCAGCCCTGAGATGAGATGTGGCTGAAAAACACCCTCGAGTTTGAAAGACCATTGATATTCTGTTTAATGCTATTTTGCCTATGATGTGGTTCATGTTTACATTGACAACATCATGTGCGCCCTTAATTTCTGACGATAATTTTCCATCTCAAGCGAGTAGCATGATATGAAAAATTATCACCAAAAGAGATCAAAGGAAAAATACACTAAACAGCGATAATTATATATATCAACATATTAAAATTTTATTAACATTGGTTGAGTGGTTAATAAGTTATTGCACAGAAACAACATAAAGTGCCATTTTCCAATAGAACATTCAAGAACCATAACTCCAGAATGATACAAGTGAAAAAGGTCAATATCAAACCTGACCTCCATTTTGTCATTACATTATAGTAACATTCATATTATAATTTGACAACTATTGGTAGAAGGGTTCATAAATTATTGAACAGAAATGGCATGAATTATTCTGCCATTTTCTATAATAAAAAGGACCATAACTCCTGAATGATTTAAGCGAAATTGTCAATACCTCCAATTGTCATCAGTGTAAACATATTAACTGATTTTGCTCCGTTTTGAAGGCCTCAGTGACTTTGAGATGAAGAACAGCAATAAAAGCGCTGTTCCTTTGCTTTTTTTATTTTTTGCTCTGCATATACTGATTTTGTGTCATAGATGAGTACCCCTTCATTTCTATTATAAAATTTTTTTGAAAAGCCATTGTGTGAACACTTTATAAGTTGTTGCATGGAAACTGTTGGCAGCCGCCTTCCTACCTGGCCGCCCGCCCCCCATACTTCACCAAATTAATAACAGGGTTTTTCCATCGAAAAACTTGATTAATAAAAAGTAAAATAGTATTGTTTAAACATACATATATCTTCTTAACCTTAAATCACAAAATTGAACTTCAAACATTTCAGATGAAGATTAACCAAAATTGTGCAGAAATTCTACATTTATTCTGGTACCCAATATGTAACCTTGTATCACAAATCAAAAATGGTTTTCACTCTAATTATAATTTTTTCATTAGTTTATAAAAAAAACAACAACTGATTGTACATCATTGATAAATTCATGTGTGCATCATTATCGGCCTTATGAAATCCATTAAAACTAATTACAGGGATATTTTAACGACATTTTACATTCCTATAGAATCTAATGATACAATCGTAATACTTTTATCGGCTGGTAAATCATCATTTTTACCAATAATTAAATACATGCAGTTAAACCTGCTTTAAGAAGATTTTCAAAATGAGCAATAAAATGTTATTTGTGCAGGTTTATTTCTTGTCAATTACAACAATGAGTTGCAAAAAATAGATACTGAAAATTTATTATTATTCATTATTTTATCTGGTATAAATAAGTCAACCACAAATTTTAATGTTCAACGAAGTACAAATTTTCTATAGGCTTGTAATGCAGACTTTGGCGAATCCACACAATCAAATATCCATGTTTTTTTTTTATCCACAAAAATAAAAAAATGAATCCACAGTAATTAAAAAGGATAAGTGGATTATTGCACTAACAGCAAACCCTCCTTTAATTTTTTTTTTATAAATTACTATTTCAAAATTTCAAAAGTTTTTTTTTTTTTTTTAAATATTTTTTTTTTTTACAGTTGAAAAATCAATATTTAAAAAAAAAAATCATCATTCAATACAAACAATTAGTATGAATATTTAGCTAAAACATTACATGACAAGTTCCTTGGGCATTCTATACATAATTTAAACAAAAAATGTTATAATAATGATTATTGTAACCAGATTGTTTATATCATCAACATGGAACAACTGTAGAACATGCTAATAATAATTGTAACATATGCCACAATTTCAACTGTTTTATAGTTGATTTTTAGAGTGCTGTTGTTGTTTAGATGTCCCCCTGAAATATAGCATTTTAAGGGTTAGGGTTAGCTGTTGTCTGCTCTATGGTCGGGTTGTTGTCTCTTTGACACATTCCCCATTTCCAATTTCATTTTAAGTAACGTTATTGCCACAGCCTGAAGCCTGTTCTGAATTTTTTTAATTTTTTTATTATAAAGGAAGGGGGGGAACTCTTGCTTACTCAATTTCTAAGATAATTCTGGACGCCTGGACACTGTGATTAAAAGTAATTCAATAGAATAAAAACAGTTTTATTTCATATAACATAAATTTCACAAATTCTCAGACAATACTTCTTCTGTGTCATTTATAATTAACTTTTTTGGAGGATTTATCATATTAAACAATTTGTTTACCTATAAATTCTAATTGATCTGTCATATTTCTTTCTCAGTCTAATAACTTAGTGAGAAAACAATTTAATTTTACTTTTCACCAACGATTTCCGTGTCAAATAAATTTTTGAGATAACGCTAAACCCTCTCCTCTTGCTTGCTTATCCTTTTTTCCTTTCAGATCTGTTTTCGCAGATAAAATCACGGCAATTTGTCACTACGTAAATGACGACCAATTGATCCCTTAATCAACGATCTATCTGACTACCAGTGCATTCTTACTCTCCCATGGAAATAATGTATCAATCTGGCCGATATTCACCACATACAAAATCAATTTATTTTCATTAAGAATCGAGTTTAAAGCCATGTGCCTTGTCCCAGAATTATGGTGTACTTTGTTAGTTGTATTAGTCAGAAGCCGACACGCTGAATAACAACTGGGACACTAATCCGGACAATGTGTCACAAAGAACATAAAATATACCGCCATAATTCATCATGGGAAAAAAAATCAAATCTTCTTCCTATAGTACAAGGACAACAGAACAGGAAATTTAGATCTCTTTTTCAATTTCACAAAATGTAAACAGCTAATGAGGGAAAGCTCATATACCACATCATCCACATCAATAAAGATGACTGAAGAACCATCTGTAGCCCCCTCCTCCTCCCTCCCATACACAAAGACATCAGCAGAACAAAACAAAACAATTGTAATTTTTCCAATATTCAAGCTAAGGCATACAAAAATTTTGATATCCATATGCATTCTCAAAAATTCTGAGATTTGAGGTTAAAAAACACAAATACACACACAAACATTTTTCAATTTACAGTTGCTTTAGACACAGTTGATAAATTAAAAGTAGGTATGATATTATTCCAAATTTTAACGGGGTTTTCTTTTGACTTCTACTTTGATTAATTTCTATTTTCCTTAGGATATTTCAGGTTGCAAAATGGATACAAATTCATTCTACTCTTTATATTATAAAGATGAGGAAAATGGAAAATATTTAGATAAACATGTCAATCAAATATTTTGTTGGTAAATGTATTGGTCAATGTTGTCCAAGCTAAAATTAATAAGGTTTTTAATAGGCCTTATTATAAGCTGACATGTTTTTCCATCATGTTTTTGGTGACCTAAGGGTTTTGTTTATTAAATTTATATGACAATAGCTCAACTGAAATTTCATGGAATTTTAGGCCTCAGATTAACACCAAAGGCAGATCACATATAAATAGGACTACAGTCTTTTGACTGTATGTGAGGCCAACAGTACTTAAAAAAATAGGTCAAATTTTGTTGATCACTAAATAAGTTACAAATATGTAGGTTAAATATACTTCCTGTTTTTCATTAACACATTTTTTTATTGCAATGCAAGGTCAAGGATCTCTGATTATGACAAGATTAATAGGGTATTTTGCTTTAGTATAAATCCGACAGCTCAGATCCAAGCAGATTAAATTAAAGTCTCATTGATGGCACTTAATTCATATTATTCATATTCATAATTGATAATCATTTATTTATGTATTCTATATGCCAATATTTATGTTTTTACTTCAACTTTCCTATAACTTGGTACAAAGAAGATAAAAATTGTTTCAAATTTACACTTAGCTTTTACGTCATCTTGAGGGTCTCATTGTGACTCTTAGATGAAGAACAACAATAAACAGCTGTTCCTTAATAATATTAATTTTGGGCTTTAAAATAGAAAAATTGGGTGCAGGGATTTTGTGCCATAAACAAATTACATATTCGACCCCACCACAGTTGTAGCCACCACAATTGGAGCCTGACCCCATCACAGTTGTAGCCTGGTGACCATTGACAGTTGGAGCCACCACAGTTGGAGCCTGACCTCAATCATAGTTGTAACCTTCTGTTGTTTGTTTTGATCGTCTTAGTTTGTATGTGAGTCAATGGCACTGTCAAATAATTTTGGTACTGTAAATTCTAAAACTTTTGCATGCATCTATTATTGATTTTTTGTTGAACATATGATTAATATAGCAAGATTAATTATTAGGATTTCATAAAATGCTTAATGCTGCATTATAAAATAAACTTTAAAATTCAAGTTTTCATTTATGAGAAAGCTTAACCCATTATTATCAAAGGTTGGAAATTTGGATAGTCTCTTGTAACAGAGGTACAGTTGAAAACCAAATGGACAGAAATTCTGCCTATCTTTAATCATTTTACAAGTAGAAATTAATACATCTTGTTATCATCCATTATGCATAGACTGCCTGCTGTGTTACCAACATTTAAGAATATGTATCATCTGAACGATGTCTCAAATCGGAACAAAAATTATGCCAACACAAAAAGGCAACCGAAATGAAAACTAATAACAAGCATCAAATAACATGATATTAAATCTCGCCCATTAAGTACTTAATTATTTAAGAGATTTTTACAACTTTTATTAAATTGCATATTCAAAACCTCGAAAAATTAAATCTCAATTGAAAATAATCGTTGTTGGATGTTCATATTACTGGAAAATTTATAAATATGAGAAGCTCTAGCATATCAAATGTACTATAATAGAAATAAGATTCAAATATAAAACTATTGGTAGCTCTTAAGTCCATGTCTACTAAATTTGTCAGAATAACCATTGATGCCAATTTCTTTATAATGAAGTCAGTAACTTTTTTCCAGATGTCAGTATTTCATGATTTTTAAATTTTATCATCAAAAATTCTTTTAAAAATACCTCATCACTATACACATACCGATTGATTGATTGATTGGTGTCTAATGCCACATTCAGCAGTTTTGTCTATTTTGTGGCAGTAAGTTTTTATTGGTGTAAGAAGCCAGAGCGCCCTGAGGGAACCACTAAACTTCTGCACTGGACATTGAACTAACAGTCCAAGTCAATTAAGGTTACAGTTGAACATACCAGCCACATGTGGGGTTCAAACACACAACCTCAGTGTTGAAAGGCTAGTGATACAGTAGTTGGACTACTTAAACCACTCCTGAGGCCCCTCAAATAGACATCCAGAAACCTTTTGACACAAAGACAGACAGACTGACTGACATTAAGTATTGGCTATTTGCTTCTGAAATGTTTTCTAAGAGTATAAAAATCAGATTTCACCTCAAAATGTTTGGGTTGCTGGTAATGAAATAGAAAATTTAGTCAGTCCAGTGGAAAAAGGTTACATTGGTGAGTCAGATGTGGAGGGGATTAATGGGGTGTTCAATTGTCCAAATTTCTTCATTCTTTTATAGCTATCAATGAAATAAAACCATGATGATCTTTTGTAGATGGAACCCCTAAAGTTCCTCTTTAATCATTTCGGGTTCCAGATGTCATATGGTTAAACAGACAAATATTAAAAGAGATTATCATAATATCATGACATCAAGTATATCAATTATAGATGCAGAAATTATTTCTCAAATCTTGCAAATATATCCTTATAAAGATAACGGCTCAATTGCATTTCACTTAGGTTGAGTAATACATCTGTTGATTTTTTTTTGCGATAGGCTGTATGCCATTAATCTATTTGATTCTGTTGTTACACACTTTTAACATAAGTTGTCTCCCTTTGCCAATTGCAGACTGTTTCTATACCGGACAAAATGGGCTAGTCTGCACATGCAAAGCATCATATATAAGTTGAAAGTGATATACCGCATTTTAACCAATATTTTTAAAGAAATTAGATAACTAACTGATATCAATAGTTTTTACCCTAACAAACAATTAGATTTGAAAAACTTAGATTTAACACACATAAGGAACAAATAAGTTTGCTCTTTCCCCTAGCTTTTCTTTGTCAATGAAAATATATGCCCCTCATAAGGGAAACAACTCATATACTGGGTAAATGGATCTCTTAATTACAGTGTAAACTACAGAATTTGCAAATAGACTTTTAATTGAAACAAGAAATCATAATCATTTGAATTTGAAAATTATCTGCAAACAAAAATTCCCCATTTTTCAATTCTACTAGTTGTTTCCTTATGATATTCTAAAAAAAGAATCTGAAGTGGAAAGTTGGTTTTTGTTTGAATGACATTTGGTGTTCTGAAAGCCACTTAAATCAATGAAGAATAGCATTGAATGTTGTCCTCTAAAAGCCATTTATATCAATAAATAATGGCTGCAAGAGATAAGAGGGCATTACGAATAAAATCAAAAGGCAGCAAAATGTCTGTATGGAAATGTACAAGTGCTCCCTTATATCTGAAGCATACTTTAATTAGATTCAAATAAATTGAAAGCCATGATCAAGTAGCATCCATTATTGAAATGAAAACAGAACAACTCTGACCTATTGACCTTAAGATATTCAAGGGAAACTTCCCACCATATCTTGGGGTTAATTAATTCTAATTCAAACATACAAAATAAACACTACACTTGACTTTAGTCCATTTGAGTGTTCATCGGTCCTTAAAATGATGGAATACTGAAACACGTTACCCTGCTTGACGTTCGGATTGCTTACAATATTTAGACAGAGTTTGACTTTTGAACCTGTTTTTTCTATCAAACCCTTTTTGGTTTTAAATATATTGACAGACAAGTCGTGGAACGTGCAGCCTTTCAACGGAAAATTGAAGGTAGAAATACATCGTAGGAACAGCAGAATACCAAAGGCTCATCCACATCGTTAAGATCTTATCAGAAAAGGCTTATGTGTCTTTCATCTCATATCAAACTTCAAAGAGAATTTAATGCAAGATTTTATTAAAATGTCAAAACAAAAATAAGAATTCACTTGAAATTCTTTTAAACTTCAAATCCAAACTGAATATCAGAATTTGAAATGACTATAAAAGTATTGATTTAGTTTTCAATTCAAGTCAGATTTGGATTTATTCAATCAGTTTTTACTTCAAATGTCTAATGTTAAAAGCAAGATGAAAGAAGTTGTTCAGTGATGATTCACAGACTGTATACAATAGCTTACGTGTCCATCGTCAAAATTTGTCCTAATTCATGTACATGTAATGTATCTTACACATTTTCTATCTTCTTAATAAGAATGACCAAACTAGTAAGAAAGAGCATGAGGTGCATGTGAGCATTACAAATGCTTCTAAAGTAAGAGATGGTATTATGTAATACATTGCCTGAGTATCAATGAAACCTCAATTTTACAGATAAAGTTTCCTGTTTGATCCATCTTTTCACCATTCAAAGTGAAGGATTTGACCATCTAAATATTAAATGACCTTTAGGCATTGGGTGAAATTTACAAGAAATTCTTAAATTGGAAAAGAAAAGCTAATTTGCTTGGATGCTTAGATTTCTTGTATCCATTCAGAGTGCTTAGATACTCTCTGAACATGAAAGACTGTTTGGAAGTGAACAGAACCATAAGAAAGCAAAAAATTGGCATCCATCCACCAAAGTTCCATTTCCTGCTGAATTCCCAGAACTTTCTCAAAACTCTCAATAACCCACAAAGTATATATTTATAATCTTGTTTCTTGACCTGAATACAGATGAAATATTTGCCACTGGACATTAAACAAATAATACTCAATTATTCATAAGTCTACAATTGGTATGACTTTCAATATTTCTAACGACTCTGCTATGGTGTTCTCCTTCTAAGGAGGATATTTATCGCAGAACAGAACAACACAGGAATTATAAACAATGGCAATGTTTACAAAGTACCGCAACACTTCAAGTCAAAATCTTAACAAACACAACTGGATTAAAATGTACCCATGCATTTTATTTTTATATATATACAACATCTTTGTGGAAGTTAATAAACAAAATTCTACAGCAAAATAAAACATTTACTTCAAAATAAATAAACCCCATCAAAATTGTATTGTTATATTAGGAACAAAACCATTTAAAGAATGGTTCAATCAGTTTTACAGCTGAAATTCAGGGTGATGGATATATTAAAAAGGACAAATAATTAGTTAAATTAGTTAAATTGACACAATAAAAAAAACTTTAGCATAAACTTGACATTTGACAAAAAGGGAATTAAGGAAACTTTAATGGCATAAAATATAAAAAGCATATTTCAGATTGCTATATCATCGTGTATGGTGGGGTTTTTCTGGTTGTAACATTAAAGGTCAAACAGTGACCTGTAGTTGTTTGTATCCTTGACCTTTGGTTATTGATGGAGTCAGACATGTGACAGAGTTGTCATTAAGTCACAACTGGAGTTTCGATAATCATGCCTGGAGGTTTTTTTATACATTTTTATTTTTATCAACCTTTTCAGTGTCCATTTTGGTAATAAAACTACAAATTTCCTATTTTTATTCAAATAAGAATATGCATAGTACTATTAACAATGGAGTATAAGTAGATATAAGAAGATGTGGTATGAGTGCCAATGAGACAACTCTCCATCCAAGTCAAAATTTATAAAAGTAAACCATTATAGGTCACAGTACGGTCTTCAACACGGAGCCTTGACTCACATCGAACAGTAAGCTATAAAGGGCCCCAAAAAATTACTAGTGTAAAACCATTCAAATGGTAAAACCAACGGTCTAATCTATATAAAAAATGAGAAACGAGAAACACTTATGAACCACATCAACAAACGACAACTACTGAACATCAGATTCCTGACTTAGGACAGGTGCAAACAAATGCAGCGGGTTTAAACGTTTTAATGGTACCAAGTGTTTACTAATAATTCATTGGCAATCATAACTGATTTTGTTTGATAAAATTAAAACTTTCTTTGGCAAAACTCAACACTATCACAAATGAAACATTCAGTTTTGCACCAAGAAATCCCCAGTAACAGCTTAATTAATTCACAGATCATACAGAAAACTAAAAATCAACAGGCAGTGAAAATTGTCCTTTAAGGCAAAGAATAATGTGGATACATCTGTGCTTTAATTCAACCTTAAATTAAACCATGAGTACATCTTCATCCAACTGAAGCTTGAACTTTAAAACAAAGAGCCATACAGCTGACACAACAGAAACTTTATTAAAGCATGCACAAATAATAAATCAACTTTAAATATAAAGATGTCATCTTGATGAGCAAATAGAAAGTCAGTGGTGGATATGTCATAGCTAGGGCAACTGATCGCCAAAAATGTTTTGAATTTCATGTTTCTCACAATTTATATGATGTTTTAGCATAAAATTGTCCAAAAAAATTTTGACTACCCTTTGCACTATCTTTTTCGTTTTCGGCAATAATATGCCCCCATTTTTATATATTATATCTTCAACTATATTGACTCTATTTCATATCTATTTGAATAATCTGCTATTGTCAGGTCTTTCTGGTTTTTTTTTCAAATAATATCTTCTCTACTTTTGTGCTGTTAACATAATATATCCAACATCTTCTTTTATTTATTCATATTCAAAAGATCTGTGTCTTTCTTGGAATCTTACAGTATACACACTAAAACATGTGAATCCACTGATCTTTTGGAACCAACAGCATCTTTAAAAATTATCAAAACATTTTTAACCCTGCCACATTCTTTATCCGCCAGTGCCTGTCCCAAGTCTGGAGCCTGCAGTTCAGTGGATGTTGTTAGTTGATGTCAGTCATATTTGTTTTTCGTAAATTGTTTTGTTTTAAATTTGGCCGTTAGTTTTCTCAATAATTAATTGTTTCATATTTTTCATAAAGGGAGTTTTTATAGTCGGCTATACGGTAAGGATAATTCTAACATGACGTTCTTCAAACGCTTAGAGTACACACCCGTGGTAAAATATGAATATATTGTTTGGGCTGTTCCCATCTTACTCCCGCGTCAAATGCTGTTTTATGAATGAGCTACCCGACGTCATAGAATGATGACGTAAGAATATAAGCATTTAACGTGAAAATACAAGCTTGTGAAACTGAAAATCATCACAACAAGGAAACGTTAACAAACGATGCTAAAATGTGTTATATAAGCCATTTTTTGTTTACATATTAGACATATAAATACAATTATCATTTAGATTCAATATAACCTATCTAAATATGTTTAGGGTCTATCGCTCAGAGTAAAATATTTGTCATAAAGGGCCAACCCGTGGTAAAATCAAAATATATTCAAGCCCCCATAAATTATTTCTTAATTTCTCATTGTTGAAGGCCATACGGTTGCCTATAATTGCTTACATCCACTTTATTTGAACTTTGGTGAATAGTTGTCTCATTGGCAATTATACCACACCTCATTATTTTTATCGATATTATAAAGATCCAGACCCACACTACCTAAACCCTTGCCCTAATTCTGACCCCTAAAATCTACTCTACATCGTACATGTATTATAACTGAATTTACATGTCTCAGCTGTTATTACATAGTAATATAGATTATTTCAATCTAAAAACAATATATCATTACATTCCCTGATTAGTACAACGTGTTACTTGACATTTATATACATGTTTATTGAATGGCAGTTAAATAAATGACACTTTTCCTACAGGCCATTTTTCCATCATCAGTGTAAAATAAAGTCATTTTGGGATTCAAATTCATTAAGTGGAAAATGGAGTAAGATCATAAGTGTTTCTCGTTTCTGGTTTTTTATATAGATTAGGCCGTTGGTTTTCCCATTTGAATGGTTTTACACTAGTAATTTTTGGGGCCCTTTATAGCTTACTGTTCGGTGTGAGCCAAGGCTCTGTGTTGAAGAACGTACTTTGACCTATAAAGGCTTACTTTTATAAATTTTGACTTGGATGGAGAGTTGTCTCATTGGCACTCATACCACATCTTCTTATATCTATCTATATATAATATAATGATTATTAATTTGAAAGGCATTTATTGACAGTAACACAGCCAAATGGACATATCAGAACTCATTGGCACATCCAGGGGAAGGTGTTCTAGGGGTTGGAACCCCCCCCCACTCCTCCTTTTTCAATTTTTTTTTCTTTTTAACTGTTTTTTTTTTTTGTTAAATAAATGTTGTTTAATGATGTTCGCTACTCTGTTTCAAAATAACAAGCTTTTTAAGAGACTGTTATAAATTGATAGAATACAAACAAAAAAGATAAAAAAGCTTAAAAAATAAAAGGTCAGTGTGCTTGTTTTGAAAATTTGGCAGGAAATGATTCTCTCTGGATTTTCCCTACATTTAACACTAGTACCTTTTTTCTTTCAAAAACTATGAAAAAATAACTAGGATTTTATAAAATTTTCAATAATGGCCTTTTAAACTATATGTAATAAAATTATGAAAAGAAAAGTAGGGGTTAGTGGGCAAAATTTTTTATGGCACTACATGGATAAAACCAGAGGATTCCGAATATCTGGCAAAAATTCAATAACAAGAGGAGCGAACATCCTTAAAAGATAACATTTCTATATGGAATTTACTGTCTGCTCAAATTCATTGCTAAGTTGGCAAATTAAATTTTGTCTTGTCCATCCACACCCTATATTACCAGGTCAATGCCACTGCTGGTGGACGTTTCGTCCCCGAGGGTATCACCAGCCCAGTAGTCAGCACTTCGGTGTTGACAATATGAATATCAATTATATGGTAATTTTTATAAATTTCCTGTTACAAAACTTTGAATTTTTCGAAAAACTAAGGATTTTCTTATCCCAGGAATTGATGACCTTTGCTGTATTTGGCACAACGTTTTGGAATTTTGGGTCCTCAATGCTCTTCAACTTTGTACTTGTTTGGCTTTATAACTATTTTGATCTGAGCGTCACTGATGAGTCTTATGTAGACAAAACGTGCGTCTGGCGTATTAAATTATAATCCTGGTACCTTTGATAACTATTTGGGTACAGAAGATTCAATAGATAACACAGATCAAAATATACTGTACACAATAGCCAAAACAATTGCTTTAATAATTGCTGAATACACAAATACTTTTATATCTGCCATTCCAATAGATGGTTATAGTGGACAATACATTGTCACATAGCGTGGAAATTTCAGGTTGCATACAGTAATACTGTTAAACTCTTAATTATTCGGTTGACTGCACTGTCAATCAGCATTCAACCACGACAAAGATCATCCTTTTCTTTTTATTAATTTTTCCATTACTCATATTAAAAAAAACCCAAATAAATAAAAAGATAAATGTCTCATAAAAATATCAATAACTGCTGTTCAATTGAGTGTCTTATATACTATATATCTGTTGATAAAAATATCAAACTTAGTTATTTCCCTTTGACCACCAACTTATCACTGCTAACTAATAAAGATTCCCTCCCCCCCACCCCCACCCCCCTTTCCTGAATTATTACACAAAATTCCACATGAAATTAAATGGTGGACTTGAGTGAATTATAGTACTTCATTATCAGTGAGTGTACCACTATATGTATAAAATCTTGCTTGGAATATCTTTACTTACTCCTCTACCTGCTTCCAAATAAAATTTTGCATGTACAGTATTCCTTATTTTCATACACCCAATTTCTAACACTAACAGATTTTACCAAAGTTTCACTTAAAACTATTAAAAGTTAAGAAATCTGTTTGTTTATTCTAATAAAATTTTCCTTTTGATTGTACTTTTTTTTTCGTTTTGTCTCATCCTTTGATCTTTCTGTCAGAGATATCATGTTATACATTTATACAGTTTGTATCTAGAAAAACCTTAGCAGGTCAGCTTTGAAATTAATATTGTAAAAATGTACTTATAAATACTAATAGCTATATTATATATTTATACAGTTTGTACCTAGAAAAACCTTAGCACGTCAGCTTTGATATTAATATTGTAAAATGTACTTATAAATACTAATAGCTATATTATATATTTATACAGTTTGTACATGTATAGAAAAACCTTAGCATGTCAGATTTGATATTAATATTGTAAAATGTACTTATAAATACTAATAGCTATATATTTTCATGTTCTATTTCAAATACTATAATGAGATTGGAATTAGAGGTAAGGCCACCCTGAACAAATTCTTTGTTTGATGTTGCCTACCCATGCCTTGTAGGGTTGGGTAGGCAGGTAAGGGATTTTGGGGGTTTTTTTTTGGCCAACAACATAAGTTACTTGTTCAAGACAAGAAAACGTCATTTAGAGCAAGAAAAAAACATTTTTTAAAAATTTGAAATCATTTGGGTCATAAAATTTTTTCGGGTAGGCTGCTGCTTCGATGGGTAGATAGGCAACATCAAACAATTTTATTTTTGGCCTTAAGATCAATTTAAGATGCAAAAATGTCCTTGGAATACTGGGTCATTGGTTTCATTCTTTTCAATATGCATTAAATATTTCCCTCTGGACTTTAAACAAACAGGAATGCACATGTTTTGTCGTGCTACGCGTGCATACCCCACTCATAATTCAAATTATTTGAAAACAGGAAGAAGATGTCTGATTAAAGTCCAAACTTCACACACCCATAACATTTACTCATTTCTTAGCTGCTGATTAAATATGATGTCATTCTGTTCAGCAGTAATTAATTGGAGAAATGTGTGACCTAAAATTTCAGATCCTTCAACATATTGAAAAATTCAAAGTTCTGCCAACAGGAAGTTGGTATCTGGACAGATCTGAAAAGTACTTATACACTTCAAATTATAAATGACAAGATGACCAAACAGCAAGTCAATAGGTTTAGTTTCTGAAAAAGAATGTGACGAAATTTTGTGTAGGGTTAACAGACAGACACAGTGATTGCAATGGACCATTCCATTTAATACCTGTAAAAGAGGGGTGTGGATGGTAACCTTGTTTTAAACCCTCAGATACCAAATCATGCCATCATCTCCTCATTTTTACAATTTATACAAGAAAAGAACCATTAGAAACAAAAAATGGGTACCTTTCAGATATATTATGAGCCAATCGGTACCCCTAAGAAATTACTTTTGATACCCTTAGAAAAAAATCATACACCCCTCCTTTTCTGATATCAAATGGAATGGTCCAATATATCCCAACTCCTAGAGTGAGGGTATAACCTCAATCAGACAATCATTTGGTTGGTTCAATTTTTTTTTGAAAAACTTTTTTAACAAGTTAATGGCAATAACTTATAAATACGAAGCAAACAAAAAGTAAAACTTTATCAAAGTCACTATGTAACACTGTGATCTATAGTCATTTTGAAATGTTGTGTCAATGAAATCAGTGCACTGCTCCCTGATAAAACATAACCAACTAAAGCTGTTCAAAGATTAATAGGAACCACAAATCTTGAGCTGAAAACACGTCAGTCCCCATTATAAAACATGTCAGTCCCCATTATAAAACATGTCAGTCCCCATTATAAAACATGTACAACTATTGAATAAAGAATATTTTATGGGTACAGACTATTTTTACAGTGGCATCCAACTGCAAACAGATTTTCAATACAACAGAGGAGGTGCAGGAAACTTGGATTGAACAGTCAAATTTGTCAAGACTGACTGGTATCCAACTTACCTGAATAGATACAGGTACCCAGCTGATGCTATGCTAAACAGAATCACCTGAAATTATAAAATAAGATACGTTAAGTGTATATGTGAGCTCTATTAAAATAAATGGAGAATGTGTCCATGATGCACCGCTTGCATATAACATTGTAAAGGGACATAACTCAAGAACTGTAAAAGTGAGTCACCACCCAAATTCGAATTTGTTCTGAGTTTTGTGGTACGTAATAATCATTGTGTATTAGTTTCATAACATTTGTTTAAGGCAAACTAAAGTTAAGAGAAAGGAAACCAATTTCAGGACAAACATACGGACAGATGTACATTGAACAAGGGCAACACTTAATGCCCCCTCCACTACCGTGGGGGTGTAAAAACCAGATCCCTAATTTATATTAAATATGCAGATGTCAGGATATGTGAATTGTGAACATTAGGTCATTTGCATGTTGGCAATGAACAGCATTTTCTTTTAAGTTGTAGAATTTCCTGATGGTAATAATGTTCTATGAGGGAGGGAGGTAACTCAAAGATCAGGAAAACTGATGATCCATATAATTAAAATGTGTAAATGGGTTCCACAGAATCCTGTGCTTGTGTCTCTCCTGCAATTACTACTGTCAGATTTAAAGTAAAATGTTAAACTGTCGAAAACTTAGTCCATTTATCAGTAAAATACAGAAAAATATAAAAAATTTAAACATTTTTTCTTCAAATGCTATTTCTTAATCTTGAAGAAGCTTCTGTCCCATAATGAAGGTTTGACATTTAAGTCTGGAGAATCAAACTCAGTGGGAGTACCTAGGACAACAGAGAATTTTTTTTCAAATAGAAAACCTGGATGAATCAAAACAATTTCAAGATTTATTTTGGAAATTATTTTCATTATGACAACATCCTATTTGTTAGACTTAAAATGAATATCCTGGATAATGCAATGAAGTCGAAGAAGAGTGAAAATCTGACAGAGATTAAAACCCACTTCATCAACCCTAAATTAGTCACTATTACATCATGAGTAATATCGGAAAACTATATATAGTTCTGATGACATCTAAATAATGCTTTCGAATTGCTATCTAGTGGAGTTCAGAGTGCCGTAAAGAAGAAATCATTGAATCTTAAAGAATTTTTGAAAGATTATCTGCAACAATTTGTATTTTCTCATTAGAACTGGCTAATTGCGTATTATATTAGCTGTTTCTTGTAGTACAGTGAGCTAAATTAGTGGATAATGAACAAGGAAGTAGAATTACATATTCGAAAAAAATTAATGACACGCCTTTAAGATTGCTGTTTCCGTATTATCGGGTACAGAATAATTCTTCTAATACGAGTGCCTTTTTGAAAGAATTTTAATAACAGCTTTAAGATTGCTGTTTCAGTATCATTTAGTACAAAATAACTCAACAGTGTATTTTTTTTTTTCCGAACCTTACTAATTACCATTTACTTTCTTTAATTTTTTTTTTAAAACTCCAAATGAACCACCTTGATTAGGATGAATGAGAAACCGGAACATCCAAAGATGGAATAACAGAGAATGAAGTTAAGAGCCGCACGATCTTTGTAAACGATAATGCAATTAGATCTAAAAATCAACTCAGCATGAAACAATATGAGAAAATTATAAGATAATAATGACATCTTGGTCTCTGTAAATTTTCTGACAGGTCAAGTTCCGCAACGGAGACAAAAGATAATGAACCCACCCCGTAATCATCCCTTAAGACGTCTCTTCATCTCTCACTGTCAACAAATGATAGGGTTCTCTAATACTGATTAGCTCGGCACATCATACAGCGGAATCGGTTATCAATTTATAATTACGATGTTCTAGTCTTTCATCGCAGATTTCTCTAAACTTATACAGGGCTCTTTAAGTAATTCTTTCTTTTCAACTCCGGGATAGGTTTTTCTTCTTATGGTAAAAATAATTAATTTTTTTCCTTTGAAAGATCTCGGTTTTCTGCCCTGAGGCTATTAGTATTTTTGTAATTATAATATCTGCTGTCTCTTGGGAGATCAACTTCAAAAGGACAATGTCTACTTCTTTACAGACATCAATTACTTCATACAGATTTTCTCAGGTAAATCATAATTTTAAAACTTACATTGGTTAGAAACCAGAAATTAAGAGTACAAGTTGGGAACTTCAAATATAGCTTGACTTTTGACACCAAATTTAAAGTGATTTTGATTTTTAAAAAAAGGGTCATCTTGGAGGTACAGATTCCTATTGAATATAGTGATACTGTGTATTTGTCCTCGCCCAAAATGAAAAAAAAATAAATGAATGACTATAAATATAACTCTCCTTACGTTGGTGTAAAAATAAAAAAACCTTCCATCACTTTAAAGACGGGAAAATTTGGGATTATAGCCCATGCCTTTCCAGAGAAATAAAATTCAAATTCATTTAAAAAAGCAAATGGTGGATTATCCCTTTTAATTGGATCGACATCTCTCTTTTCTATTTGCATATAGATTGAACAAAAACTTTTAAATTGTAACAATGCAGAATTGTTGACATATTCAGTTTTTATCAACGAATTAAATGCATAGTTTTGTAATTTGATTGGCATGTTAAAATTGATGACCCATCTTGGTCTTAAAAAGAAAACACGGTACATTTTTTTTCACATGACTGCATAATGGAGATTATGTGTACTAACTTTTTTATAATGTAATCAAGCAATAACTGCTACGAGATCATGACATTTATCCTAAAATCGTCTGACAGGTCTTCCTGAACACAGGACCACACACAATTATACCATTCACATGTTCTGTTAATTTTCTTAATTACTGTCAACAATCAAACTGGAATTGTTTATTTATCTAAATTATCTCTGATTATTCTAGGAGTCTGGGTGTCCGACTCTCAATCCTCCAAAGTATAATGCTTTCAACATTTAGTTGTGACAGGTGGCCAATGCAATAGGGATGCAAAAAGGGGGTATTTACAATAAAATAATAAAAATCTCTCAAGAAAAAAATCATGCCTTGCAGTTCCCCCTTTTTTCTGGTGAATATATTAAGTGGGGGATTTTCTCGCTGCGTTGAAGATGCACTGGTGGCCTTGGGCTGTTTTCTGCTCTTTGGTCGGGTTGTTGTCTCTTTGACACATTCCCTGTTTCCGTTCTTAATTCTATTGCTTGTTTGTTTCAGTTATTAAAACCACTTTCAGCACTCAATTAGCTATATCATAAAGGGGTGAATGAAAGTCTATGAAAGTGTCAAATTTTGTAATGTCCAAAAGGGTCCTGCTATTAGGAAATAAAGAATTTGAATTTGAATATTCATCATGGTGACACAATAATTCTTGACACTGGCAGAATCCTAAATACCCAGAGAGAAACACCAACCTTCCAATTCCTTCTTGATCAGAGTAGTGTTCAGGCAGGCTAATTTTAAAATCACTATAGACTAACCATGATATATAAATCTTTATTGTCATATAAGTAAAACATGATACTATAATGTGACAAATACAAATGATAAAAACAACAAATGAACTGATTTGACAAATAAGACCACTCTGCCAATATAATGTATGAATTTATCAACTTCATGAAAAAAATAAGAACCAAAGTAAAATTTAACTGAAACAAATTAATATTTCATCTTTTTTATAATTTAATAAAGGACTTGTGAGTTTGAAAGTCCTTAAGACTGTAAAAAGTCATATATGCAAGAAATAATATCAATACTTATTAAAGAAGCAAAGTGCAAATATATGACTAGATATAAAAAAAAAAAGACATTATTATGGAAACCTAATGAAGTCAAATAAATTTTATGTTCAACTGATGAGATAAATTAACATTTGGACATAATAGTTGAATTAAGCCAGTGTCCATTGAATTTCCAAAATAAGGAACAAAAATCTTCTTTCTTTTTTTGGTAATCACATTTCAAAATATTTAATCGGGAAATCTGCATTTTGAAAATTAAACCTTATCAAATGACATACGTGTCACACAACACTTTGTAATTTTGACTAGAAGTTGGTTAAGCTGGCATTATAAGCATGTAAGTTATTTCTCTTGTAAAAAGTTCAGCCTGTCACTCCAGGATAAATAAAACTTCTTTCACAGATTTTGCCAACATTCCGATAGAGTGACAATTTTGGCTCCAGCAGAGAAATTGACACATACAAATGTCTTACAATACAGCATGTGACAATGATACACGGCTGACACGCTGTGATATAAACGAAAATAATATATATGTCGACTGCTATGGAGGGTGACAATAATTTACACATTTTGCCAACACATGATATATCAAAATATGCAAATGACAATTATTACACGTCTATACATAAAAACATTACATAATAATTAATTAATTTCTACATTAATATTACTTAATTCATTTCACCTGACAAGGTTTGGCTAAAAAAGCTTTTCTAATTAATGAGCTTTCTCTGGCGTACAGTGACGTGACGGTACTCACTTTTTGGTCAGATCATTTTGCAGGTCTGGCATATTTAGTCACAATATATGGGCAGTTTCCTGGATGAGGAAAATTGGTTATTTTATAACAGTGAAAAATCTAAATTAAGAGCTTGTACAAAGTCATTAGTCTTGACCATGTGTTGCTTGTTGTCTTTGTTTGTGAGTCCGTTTGAGTTGGAAGTTGATGGTTGGTGTGGTCTGTTACATGACCTTCCAGTATATTTTGCGATTCCTGTTAACCCTAATTCGTGTATTTTTTATCGAAAACAAAACTTTAAAGGATATTCAATATTTAAATGTCTCAAATTAAGTATTAATTGATTTTATTAAATATATCAGTTAACTTAACTTAAACGATGCAATATGACAAATTTCAAGCAAGTTCAATCCAGAATATTTACAGCTCTGAAAATGAATCTTAATTAAGTGAGAGAGATTTAAAAAAAAAAACTCTCTATAAATGACAACTGTAAATTTGATTCACAAAGCATTTCAACTACTGTACATATATAAAATAAGGAGAAGTGGTATGATTGCCTGAATGAGGCATCTATCCACCAAAGATCAAAAGACATGAATACAGGCAACTATTGGTCACTGTACAGCCTTCAACAATGAGTAAAACCCATATTGTATAGTCAGCTATAAAAGACCCTGACATGAGAAATGTAGACAATTCAAATGAGAAAACTAACGGCAGATTTTATAACAATACAATTTTTCACAAAAAAACAAATATGACAGACATGAAGGTTTTACATGCAAAACAGCTGATCTTCGAAATTTTTTAAACTAAAATGATACATAGAAAAAAATTTCATGTACATATCATGTATTTATAAATGTGAAATTGTGATTTAATTGAAAAAAAAAGTGCCTCATGCCACGAACAATAAAATGAAACCCTGAAGTCAAAACTAATTTTTTTTTACTTTCTGTTTGCTGTTTTTAAATAGGCCGCACCACTTCCAGTAAACATGATATCCTTCCACTAACCTCTTTTGATATCCAAAAAAAGATGTAATATTTTTTTTAAATCTAAATATGTGTTTAAATTGAGCATTAAAACTTTTAATCAAACAGAAAAAAATTCAGAAAAAATGGACTATTTTATTTCACTCCATGTTTTGACATGCACCGGAAACTGGAGTTGTAATACAAGACTGGTACCTGAACCAAGTACAACTACTGAATAACACAGGCTCCTGACTTGGAACAGGTACAAAAAGAATGTGGCTGCGGGTTAAACCTGTTAGTAAGTGCTCAACCCCCTTCCCCCTATATTGGTGTATAACTGTCATTGTTTATGATGCAGACATTGAAAGTTTTGCACCTAATTTCTGTGCCAAACATGTCTAATCTTATCATTTTCAAGCAAGCCATGTTAAGAGAAAATGTGGAAATGCTCCAAAAGCTGATATAAATAGATTATAATTGAGTTTGGAGGTAATTGGCAGTTTAAAATAATAAATCAATTTAAACATGCAGTTTTAAATAATAATCTTTTTTAATTAAAAACTGTTGCCATCAATTCTAAATGGCAAATTGAAATCCCCAGATTTTATTAAAAACAAATTAACCAAAAACTTTCAGAAAAAAAAATAAACCATAAAAAAATCGGTTGCCTAAAAAATCTTGACAAATGTTTGAAAATTTAACAGTGGCGACTTTTGCATTAGTCAAAATATTTTAACGGAAGATAAATATTTATATATGTTTTATTTATAGGGCCTTTCAAAAATGTCAGCATTTGAGATTGAGCAGACGGACAGATTCTGCAGATTACTCAATGGTTGTCATAACTGATTTAATTATCAGCCGATCTAAACCTTCAACTTGAAACTTTAGAAATTAACCAGAAACTACAAACATTTTATAAATTAGAACTGTAAAAGTAAACTGTATACTAAACATTTTACTCTAGATTTATGATAATTTTCATTCTGATCTTTAAAGTTTTTATTTTTACACCAGTTCCACTTAAATTGTATTGAACAAATTGTTTTCTCTTAATACTTGCATAGTTGCTGGCCTTGTCTAATTTTTTTTTATTATTAGCTTTGCGACAAGTCAAATTTCAAAACAAGGCTGTACGGTTGCCTATAATTGCTTACATCCACTTCATTTGAACTTTGGCAGATAGTTGTCTCATTGTTAATCATTATAACCACATCTCCTTATTTTTATACAAACAAGAAAGAAATAAAAAAATCCTGCCCAAAATAAACAATGAGGATGTTAACAAAGTTTGATGCCATTTTTTACTTTAAAACCATTCTATCTGAAGAATTTTATATATCAAACTAAACATCATAACCGTCTAACATACCCGTCCCCCTTTACATAATATGCTAAAATTAATTTGTACACTCTGAGATCTTTGTTCAACTATGCAATTCTCAAATTTCAATTTATAACCTTGAAACTCAGATATGCAATTCATAGCTCGATCTCTTATAAACCGCAGCCTGCTTAAAGAAAGCCAAACCCGATGTTACCTTCATTTTAGAGACTGAACCGAGTCAAGGTGTAGTATCTTTATAGTTTTATTTGAAGTAGGGGATATCTTTAAAAAAATACTTGGGGTGGGGGGAAGGGGGACATGAATTTTTTTAGAAATTATCATTTTTATTTTACCCATTTGCATTTCTTGTACTATAAAACTTTAATATGTAAAAACATTGTGTTCCCAAAATACCTTTGAGAAATATGTTTTTTATGCATCAAAAAATAATAATACGTTACTCAACAACGTTAATCCTAAATCCCACTTTACTCCCTTAAATGAAGATAGTTGGTGACTAACATTGCAAATTGAGGTTGATGAGAACTTCTTTTCTACTTCATTAAACCAGGACATTATTGGTTTGCATTGATTTTACACAAATCCATATTATTAGTTCCAAACTCGAGTAGAATTAAGTATTTTATTGTCTTTCATCCAATGGATCCAATTTCATCATTTTTGACAGCTGCGTTCAAAATTAATCAATTTTTTGCCAAATTCTCCATTTTAAGACTGATTGAATTCTTTGGTATTGTTTGCTCTTGGGAATTTCTAATTTACGAAAATTGCATAGAATAAAAAAAGACTTGGGAAGATCTGCAGCAGCTTAATCAACCATTATGCAACCGTGTAAATTTTTCAGATAATTTGGTATTCTGGAATGATGCATAATTGTATGTTACGGATGTGAAATATGCCGACTGTTAACTATCAGTGCTACTGTGAGCAGATGGGAGCTGTAAATGCATGCTTAAATGTGCATACAATTGTTTAAAAAACTTTTATGTTCAACAGACAAACATTACCATCTCTTACAGTTGTTTTACCCAAGTCTGTTCTCTTCTTTATGAGTTAACTTAGTTAAGTCCAATTATTATGCTGTGTTGGAAGGTTATTTCAATTTTTTGCTTTGACGCCTTCCTGTGGGATAAAAAACTAGAGGCTCTAAAGAGCCTGTGTCGCTCATCTTAGTCTATGTGCATATTCAACAAAGGACACAGTGAGTCTCCAACATTGCAGACAAGAATAGAATTCATAACAAAATTCTGTTTTGTTGATCTTGTATTGCTGATCTTTTAGTCTGTTTAGTTTTTCTCTGTTAGTTTTTCTCTGTCTTCTTTAGTTTTTGGTCAAAACACAAAAGAGGGTAAAACTAAACATCATTGAGATTGGAGCCATCTCTGTGGGCCTCGCTGTAAATAACTTGTGGTAGGACATGGGGTTGTCAACTGAAACCAAAGTTTTTGACCTTTGACCTAGGAAGTAACGTGTATGTACATTATGACACACCCTCTGGTGTTGGTTAATATACATGTCAAGTATAAAGTATGAAATTATAACAGTTCTCTAGATATAGAGCGGACACAATTTGTTACGGACGGACAGACTGATCACTATAGGGTGACCCGCCACTAGGCAGGGCCCTAAAAAATCCTATTTCAGGGCAACCATTCATATAAAGAGTGACAGTCTTTAGCTAACTATATCTTCAAAATTTGATTTGTTAGTAGATCTTGCCTTGATGATCATTTTTGTGATTTAAAGTGTCTATTTATCTATTATAATTTTTAAGATATAAGGCAAAAACGCAAAAAATTGTAAAAATTGTCATTAAAGGGCAATAACTCCAATAAGGAGTGGACTCACGATTTCAACCATGAGGAATTATTTGTAGAACTTGTCTTGCTGATCATGTTTGCATTTTTCTCTATCTATTATGGTTTTTAAGATAAAAGACAAAAATGAAAAAATATTTAAATTTGTCATTTTAAGAGCAATAACTCCGATAAGAAGTCGTCTGACAGTTTTGACGTATATGGACAATTGGTAGAGCTCAACATTCTGAACATTTTTGCTACTGTCAAAATTTTTTTATTTATAGTCTGATTTTCTTTATTTATAACAGTTTTCAAATTAAGACAAAACTTGCATTTTACCCCTATGTTCTATTTTTAGCCATGTCCGCCATCTTGGTAGACAGGTAGGGTCATCGGACACATTTTTTAAACAAGATCATCAAATGATGATCGTGGCCAAGTTTGTTTAAATTTGGCTCAGTTATTTCAGAGGAGAAGATTTTTGTAAAAGTTAACAGATGACAACGGACGCCAAGTAATGAGAAAAGCTCACTTGGTCCTGTGGGCCAGGTGAGCTTAAAATCAAAATTGTAAAAATACCCTCAGTAGACGACATGATAATCTGGACTACCTCATGAGAAGAAGTGGCCTACGTGAGGTTGGATGGATGTATAGGGATAACCTTACAAAATTTTTTAATAATACAATCTCCTGATAATTTGGTCCTTGGGCCAAACATAAAACATGGATCGTTTGATGTTGCCTACCTACCTACCTACCTAAAAAGCAGCCTACCCGAAAAAAATTATGTCTCAAATCATTTCAAATCTTTTTAAAAAGATTTTGTCCTGCCTTTATGTCGTTTTCTTGTCTAAAACATGTAACTTATGTTGTTGGTCCACCAAAAAATAAAATCCCTACCTACCTACCCAACCCTAGAAGGCATTTAACAAAGATTTCATAAGGGTGGCCTTGGATAGGCAAAGATGTGAGGAGGAGAAGACTTGTTTAAAATTACAAAGATAAAATGAAAAAAAAAACAGGATCATTCAATCATAAATGAATGAAAATTCTTTTACTGAACAGCTCTTAATTAATTGGCCAGAACAAGTTAATTGGATATTTTCTTATTTCAATAATTCTTTTTTTTTAAATCTACACAAGTCTGTCCCTATACCAAAATCTGAGAATAATCATGTACTGTGTTTAATATTTTGACAAATTACACCACCTTTGACCTCTGTCATAACGTGATTGAGTAGTTATGATTAATTCTATGACCTTTAACCTTTCATGTAATTTACAGTAGCAAAATAAACACTAGCGAATTTTCAATCTTTTTTTCTTCTGGGAACATTTAAAAAGATTAGCAGGAGGATATAAGAACAATGAATCATTTTGTTGATTGAAGGAAGACACAAAGTCTGAAAACTTCAAGACTTAGTTTATCTTAGGCCAAATAAAACTAATTTTTAGAAAGTTATCCTCCTTTCATAAAGATAAGGGGCATGGGGAGCATTTTATATTTTAGGTTTTCCTCATGATCAGTAAAATAACTTAAGAAACTGTAAAGGAATATGAAAAAAATTATAAAAGTAAAAACAATTCAGGGCAGGTCCTATGGTCATGGCATTCAAAACTTTCCACTTGTCCAAACATACCTCAAAACAGATCTGTCAAATTTTTAATTTTTGTTTCAATTCAACTTTCCTTCCAACTAAAGTCAACTTCACATAAATTATACCATTTGACTTTCGACTGCATCATATTAATTGTTATCTCTACTGAAATTAAAAGTACCCAAATCTTTGTATAAATACACAGACAGTAAATTTAATGAGGGAAATTTTGAAAGGGAATTATTTTCCCTAATTCTGTGATCAAGAAATTAGCATCACCTATTAATGAATTTCCCTTAAGTTTGACATTTTGAATAATGATTACCATCTGATGGCGACTAGATGCAAACTTCACGAAAAATCCACTAATCGGCATCATAAATAGTAATTTTTGTGTGAACATATTTTTTGCTTTTTTGAAGGCCTGAGTTTAAACAGATTTCATCGTCAGCAAGTGATGTGTTTTCTATTCCAATCAGTTTTTTTTTTCTTCAAATTAATTAGATTAGTACCATTTTTCAGACAAAAATCATTACAGATATGAAAACTCTTTCAATTAAGAACTACCCTAAATAATCAATCAATGTCTACATTTACAAAGATTCTTCAAGAATAGAACAAAAATCAAACTCAATTTTGCTGAAAATATGACTCAAATGTAATTCCCCATGATCCTCTCCACTAAAGGCTAGCATCAATCATTCCCCTCCTGAAAATAGAGAACTTATAAGTCAACTTAATTAAATTTCATAATTAATATGTGGACGGATTTGATGGATGTCCCCAATGTTATTCGCAATGAACGATTTAATTTAGAAATCTGTACAGTTACAAAACACTTCATCCCTAAAAATATTACACTGCATTTAAAAAAGTACAAATTTTATGATGAATTATAATGCCATGATTCTGGTTAAGATTTATAAGTACAGTTCATAGATCTGACATAAGCAGATAAACAATTGAATAACACTGATACTGTAGATTCATGTGTTATAGTGGTGTAGTAAGGGCACTAATTTTTACGTATTTCGGTGGATAATACCATATTTCAGGGATAATACCGTATTTCGGGGTATAATACCATATTTGGGGGATAATACCGTATTTCAGGGGATATAATACTGTATTTCGGGGATAATACCGTATTTCGGGGGATACCATATTTCGGGGATAATACCGTATTTTGGGGGCAATACCGTATTACGGGGGACAATACTGTATTTCGGGGATAATACCGTATTTCGGGGGATAATACTGTATTTCACGGATAATACCTTATTTTGGGGGATAATACCGTATTTCGGGGGATAATACCGTATTTCGGGGGATAATACCGTATTTCAGGAATAATACCGTATTTCAGGGATAATACCGTATTCTGGGGATAATACCGTATTTCAGGGATAATACCGTATTTCAGGGATAATACCGTATTCTGGAGATAATACCGTATTTCAGGGATAATACCGTATTTCAGGGATAATACCATATTCTGGGGATAATACTGTATTTCAGGGATAATACAGTATTCTTGGGATAATACCGTATTTCAGGGATAATACCATATTCTGGGGATAATACCGTATTCTGTGGATAATACCATAAATCGGTATAATACCGTATTTCGGGGGATAATACCGTATTTTGGGGGATAATACCGTATTTTGGGGGGATAATACCGTATTAAGGGGGGATAATACCATATTAAGGGGGGATAATACCGGTATAGGTAAACCACAAGTTTATTAGGCCACACTTACAAATATTTTGGTTTGCCTAAAGGTAGAGATAGTGGGTAGGTAGGTAGGCATTTTATTTTTTTTTTATTTGGCAAAGAGAAATTGATGTGTCCAATGTTTTTTAGTCGTCATGCCTATCTGATTTTAAAAAAAACATTTTTCACATCAGGACAGTAAAAGATTTTGAGTAGGCAGCTATTTTCTGGGTAGGTAAGGGTTAGGGCAAACAAACATATTCTTTTTTTTATGGCTTTATATTCAACAAAATGCAAATTTTCTACAAGCTTGTATACAGTATTTGTCGAAACCATGAAATCAAGAATCAACTAAAAAATACAATTAAGTTCCCGGCCAAATCCAAGAAAATTGATAACCCCATGAAAAATAAATTAATCCACTGTCATAAAAGATATATTGAACATCAGTGGACATAAGTATAGGTCAGGGCTGCCCATCATTAGGGAGGGAGAGGAAGAAGAAAGGGATCCCCCTCAGAACTCTATTGGATACGGTATCTTTAAACTTTAGCCTTTTCCTCCTCGTCCTATTAAACATCAGGGGTGAGTCAAGACATATCAATAAAAATTAACACCATGAATTTCCCTTAAGTCAACAAAGATGATTATAAAAATGGAATTATGTGTTTTTAAAACGACTTTAAGCCGTGCTAAACTTGTGTAATAAATAGCTGTTCATTTTTCACAGCATACGAGGACAGCACATAATAGGCTTAAAAAGGTTTCAGGAAAAACATAAAAAAGACGTAAAATATGACTTTTGCCGAGGCAACGTTTCCAAAATGAGGAGGAATGTTATGTATTTATACTCAGTCACATGATATTAAATAGTGAAGACAATGGCTAAGTCAACAGAAATAAGAAAGACGAATGTACTTCTGCGTAATTTATCAAATTTTAATCCGACACGGCAATGTTGTAACAATTGTATTAAATTTATTTACAGGATTCTTTCCGACAGTAAAAAACCTGCCAACGAACAAATTGTTGAACTTTTTCTCATTAATTTACACTAAATGCTTTGTGTCACTTAATCCATTTATTTCAAATTAATGTCCTCTCCTTAAAACTTTTATAAAAAGTCAAGTTGACAAATGAAAGAGTCCTTTCATATGTTAAGAAAAAGAGAAACTTACACAACTTGGTAGAGTGCAACATTAACATTGACATTCTAAAAACCTCAACTAGAAAGAAACAAGAATGTGTCCATAGTACATGGATGCCCCACTCGCACTATCATTTTCTATGTTCAGTGGACTGTGAAATTGGGGTAAAAACTCTAATTTGGCACTAAAATTAGAAAGATCATATCATAGGGAACATGTGTACTAAGATTCAAGTTGATTGGACTTCAACTTCATCAAAAACTACCTTGACCAAAAACTTTAACCTGAAGGGGGTCAGACGGACAGATGGACGGATGAATGAACGGACGGACAAACGGACAGATGAACGAACGGACGCACAGACCAGAAAACATGATGCCCCTACTACTATCATAGGGGGGGGGGGGCATAAAAAAAAGTTTTAGAAAGATAATTAAGACACTGTTTAAGGGTTAAACTATATCCATATATTCAGTAATCTGAGGACACATCTCTGTAAGGCCCACCTATACATGTATATGAAAAAATTGTGAAAAGTATGCAATAAGCTTGACTTGCTGTAGTCAATTTCCAGGAAAGTAATCCTTTTAAGAGCATCAGGCAAGTCTGAATAAGGTTCACATGTATTCTGCATAATAATAATAAAAGCATAAGGGAAGGTGCCATAGTTTAAAAAAAATCCAAGCATCCAATCAACTTTAAATGTAAAATTCAAAATGTGGAATTACTTAATTTTCAATAATTACATTGCAAATTCAAACCTTAAGCAGTCAGAGGCTAAAATATCTGTACCTAATCAATTTTAAAACCTTATAGAACCTTAAACTTATACTTGAGCCCATTTCAAAGGACCGATATGTGTGGCATGTTTCAAATCTTTTTACACTTGCATTTTTTGTGTCACAAGACAACTTAATGTGAGCAAATTACTCATACTTAATATTCAAAATAATAACAGTTATTAAGTTATTAATAGATTTGTATCAAACACCATCTATCAAAAAAAAAAATTGCAGTTACCTCCCTTTAAACACTTAGAAAAACTTTCATTTTTTTTCAAGTCTGGATATTACTGCAATAGTATATCTCAGATATTTGAAATTTGATTTAGACATAGTACACCTAATAATATGAAACCACAATATCTGGTTTACATTCATTAAAATTGCAGCATTCAAATGTAAAATTTACCAGATTCCTTTAATCCAGACAAAAATCATATTACTTTTGATCAGCAAGTTGACCATCTTACTTCCAAAAAAATACATAATTCAGTAAGAAATATGAAACTTAACATTTACACAACTGTAATATAAATGCTTGGATTTTTGTTTTAATACCATTGATAATGAGGTGTTTTAATTTTCATTTAATCCTTGATCTTCTGTGTCAAAATTATAAAAAAAAAAGTAAGAGACTGAAAGCTTTATAATTATTTCATTCAAATAAAATAAATGAGGCCCCTCATTGGGGTGTCCAAGTAATCACATAATAACAAATTTTTTGCCAATATAATCACATAATCATTGATTATTTTTTTAAACAAGATAATCAAATAATCAAAAATACGGTCCTAGATTATCAAATAATCAAATAATTATGATGAAATATTAGGTCTTGTAATCAAGTAATCACTATAAAATTGGCCAAGTAATCACTTAATCAAAAACCCCATGAGGAGGCTCATAAATAGATAACCTCTGTCCCTATTCCCCTTCCTCTACAACTTTTGTATTTTTTGTCACAAAAAAATACTTTTTAATAAAAAAAAAAAGTCAACAAGTTGCTTTACTACATAGAGTACGAACCAGTTTTTTTTTCCAGACAAAATGCTTTCTTAAGTCCTTTATTTTTCATGCATTGTGAAAAAATTAAATAATTGGACCATAACTAAGTCGTCAAAATACTCCCGTCCATATGGCTGCGGGCAGAAACAAATTTGGCAAAAGATTAGGATACAAAATTTAAATTCAAATTTCTATTTTTTTCCCATTGTAATTCTTACTATTTGTATTTTAAGCTAAATACAATATATACATAAAATTTTGGTAAAGTCAGGTTCTAAATTTATAGATATAAAGATAAATATGACAAATGTCCGCATTTAAATAGTTCCCATGTTCAAATTTGGAAAACTGGATCTATATGCGAAACAAGATAAATATCCTACATCTTAAATTACTGAACATTTATGTAGTTCTGAAGCCACTTTTCACAAAAAATCTTCTGAGGAAAAGTAACGAAGTCATTGACATTTCCGATCAACTTTAATCGTAAGCTTTTGGTGAAAAGAGTCGCTGATAATCCAAACATATCTTTAAGAGTTTTTCTTTTTTTTAGCACAATCCTACATACACTAAGGTAGACTCTCACTGACTAATGAAACCCCAATTTACCTGGTCAATCTGATAGGATCTATCGAAAGTTTTGACACAATCCTTGTACTGAGCCCCAAGTTCATCCTGTCAGGTGATTAAAATTTTTACCCAATACCTGTAAAGAACTTCAGGCACTCTCTCAATTGAACCCATATTTCAGTCTACCAGTTCAATCGTATTTCAATTTTTGACACAATCCCTTCACTGAGCCCAAACTTCCCTCTGGTGAGCCCCAAGATCAGCCTGTCAGTTTGAGAGGTGTTGAAAGTTTTGACATAACCCCTGTACTTTTATGAGTCTGCTACTGTTTTCTCCAGAATCCTGATGCTGTACAACTATTTTCTGGCATGACCTTCGACCTCACACAGTATTAACTCACCTGCCATTCTTTGTTTGACATTTATTGGTTTTTCTCAAGAATTATGTAATATTTACAAGGTTTTTTTTTAAAGATGAAACTGAGATGTTTTAACTATACTGTCAAACACTAAAAATGTTAAGAGTGCTTTCTTTACTTTATTTTAATTTGATTAATAAGTCTCTGAATATAAAACTGGCCTTCCTTAAGAAAACATCCCAATACACAGATTGGGTACTTTACCCTTTAGTCTTCTATAGATTACTAATTACTGAAATTCAGAAATTTAAGCATGGATTTATACTTGTGATTTTTGAAGAATGAACAAAATTGTGAGATTAATCAAACTGATTTCAGGCATTGCGGCATACAAATAATGCTATCATCGCTTAAAAATGTGATTTTTTTTATTTTTGAGACACCTACATGCATTCTTATATTTGCATATCAAAAACATTGCAAAAATTTCTAAATTTATAGTACCTTTTTTCATTTCTATGTATATTTACAGTAACCACCAGAAAAGGAATTTATAATATACAGAATATACATGTATCATAGAAAAGGAATTTATACAGAATATACACGTATGATAGAAAAGTACTGAAGTCAAAAATAAAAGAAGAGTCATTGGAAAGATCAGGGCTATAAAGGTCATCATATACTCATTGATTAAAAAAATTGAAAATAAACTAGAGGCTCCAAGGAGCCTGCTACATACACCTGGCATTTTTGCATAAAGTTGAGATAAAAGAGAGGCAAAGGTACATTCAAACTCACAAGTCGAAAATAAACTGACAAGATTATTTGTGTTAAATAGAAACTGTGTTGGTTAAAATCTTGTCTTGTTCATCATTTTTGGTAGACAGAATTTCTCTTCATCCATTATGGTATTAAAAGTACATGTCGTAAGCTAAATTTTTAAACATGGGTTAAAACTTTAACTTAGGTGCAACAATTTCTGTAAGTGTTAAAGGAGTTATTACCCATGACATATTTGACATATTTAGTGTTGACAGTTGCTGATGTTTTTTTGTTATTCAAAATTCAGTCTTAGATCTATCATGTCTATTTTAATAGATATCAGGTACAAAGACTCAATTGGTTAACAATTGCCATTAAAGGGCAATAACTCCTTTCAGGAGTTGACTTGATGATTTTTAATATTTCAACTTATTTGTAGATCTTCTCTTGCTGGTTATTTTTGCTATCTGCAAACGTTTCTCTTTATCCACTATAACATCTTCCAAATAAAAAAACCATAAAAATAGTTAAACATTGTCATTTAAGGGCAATAACTCCTATAAGGAGTTAACTGACAATTTTGGCTATATTAAATCATTTGAAGATCTTGTTCTGCAGATCATTTTTGCTACATTTTTTTTAGTATTAGAGTTTCTCTTTATCTATAATAGTTTTCAATAAACTAAACCAAAGAAGCCAAAATAAATGATTCAAAATCATAATTCATGGGCAACAACTCCTATTTAAGTAGTCAACGGACAATTTTAATAAATATTTATTTGTAGATCTTATTTTGTTGATTATCTTTGCTTTTAATAATAGGGCAATAACTCCTACAAGAAATGGGTTGACAATTTTGGTCATGTTTACTTATTTGTAGATCTGTCTTGCTTTATTACAGTTTCTTTCTATCTGCTTTTATTTCTGTAAAAAAACCCACAGGAATGGGCAATAACTCCTTTAAGGAGTTGACTGACATTTTAAACCAAGTAAATTATTTGTAGATCATGTCCTGCACATCTTTTGTGCTACATGTATTTATAATTTTTCTTTATCTAGAACAATTTTCAAGATAATGGCAAACATTGCAAAAAGAAGACTCAAATGGCTTGGTGTCTTAGATTGTTTCTTAAAACAATGGAGAATGGTCTATACTGAACATTTAAATGCATTGCACCAATATGGAAATACAAAATTTAAGAATTCAAAAATAGTAAAATGGGGAAAATCTTGAAACAAATCCAGAATGAAAGGTGACAGCACCTGAAAAGATTTGTGATTTCTCTGTAAACTTCCAAAAGATCTGTGATTTGAAATTTTTTGCTAAAAAATCACTTTGATACATACATATCAGATTTGTTGTTTGGGAATTTTATAAACAAATTTAAAGATACATTGCAAAATGAAAGAAAAATTAAATGATCATTTCCTAAAAAAAAGTAAATTTCTTACATTTTCTTAAAGATAATTTGATATCCTTTCGAAACATAAGACTGTCTATATTTCTGCTGTCCCAGAAATTAAAGTATCATGTGTGCACTGTCTGATATTATTGGAAATTCCGGTTATCTTTTTTTCAATGTATTATTTCATTGTTTGTTCATAAAATTGAAAGTTAAATTAGGTCATTGGTTGAATTCATGTATATGTTGAGTAAAATGTTTTTCCCCACTTCACAGTAACTTAAGGTATTTCTGAACATAAAACAGTGACTTCAGGTATTTCCCCACTACAGTGACTTCAGGCATTTCCACACTACAGTAACTTCAGGTATTTCCACACTACAGTGACTTCAGGCATTTCCACACTACAGTAACTTCAGGTATTTCCATACTACACATTGAATTCAGGTATTCCACACTACACAGTGACTTTGGGTATTTCCACACTACACATTGACCTCGGGTATTTCCACAATATACATTGACTTTAGGTATTTCCAAACTACAAAGTGACTATGGGTATTTCCACACTACACTTTAACTTCAGATATTTCCACACTACACATTGACCTCAGGTATTTCCACACTACACATTGACCTCAGGTATTTCCACACTTCACTTGACTTCAGGTATTTCCTAACTACAAAGCGACTTCAGATATTTCAACACTACACTTTGACTTCAGGTATTTCCACACTACACATTGACTTCAGGTATGAACAGAGGACAAACCAACAGACTTAAAGAAATGCAATCAGACAGCTAATTACTCAATTACACAAAACACCAAAACACAACCAGAGCCCATAAAAGTAAACTTGGGGATCTTAATTTAAAGAGTTTGACATAATGGAACAGCAACAACAAATTTTGATAAAAGATGACACAAAATGAGCAATTGTATGAATCTTTGTTGTAGCCAAACTTGATATATATATTTACAAAATCAAAATTTCCAGTTTCAGGACTTTTTGCTATGAAAATAATCTTAACTTCTTACTAATTGACATAATGGTGGCAAAATAATCACTTTGGGAATATGACAGCATATGTTTTTGCTGTGACACACCGAAAACAAGAGAAAAATATTGTATTTCTGCAATAGTGCATAAAATTTAAATTGGGTGTACTGAAAAAGATTACACAACATAAAAATTGTTGATAAATTATCTAAACTGAAGAATATTCTAAAGAACGTTTCAGTCAACCTTTTTTTTAATCTTTCTTCAAAATCAATTTTTTCTAGAAATCTATCAAAATTCCAATCAAACCTGTCAGCAAGATAAATGATGGGATAGTCTGGCCATATTTTCTTTCTGACAGAAAAAATCTATCAAGAGATAAGATTGATGAAGGAAAGATGGCTGGATGCAGAACAAACAATCTTTTGCTCATCCATACATTGTCTCTTGCTCAATCTAATGTCACTCATGGCTACAGTTTATGGTTAAAGTTTGGAGGAACTTGTGTTTCAGCACAAAAAGAGTTCTACTATTATTTGACAGGAATTCAGCAGTTGAAATTGTAGTAGAAACTGTAAACCAACTTATTTTCAGGACTTTCAGAAATAAATGGAGAATGTGTCCATCATGGACACTGATGATGCCCCTGCTTGCATATAACATTATAAAGGGACTTAACTCAAGAACGGTAAAAATGATGTCACCCAAATTTGAACTTGATCTGTGTTTTTTTGGTAATAAGCATAATGTGTTCAAGTTTCCTAACATTTGGCTGAGGCAAACTTAGTTAGAGAACGGAAACAAAAAATGCAGTAATTTTTCCATCTGTTAAGGGCATAACTCTAGAATGGTAAAAGTGACACCACCCAAATTCAAACTTGATCTGTGTTTTGTGGTAATAAGTATTGTGTGTTACAGTTTCACACCTTTTGGTTGAGGCAAACTAATTTGTTAGAGAAGAGAAACCAATTTTGGGACATACAGACGTACAGACTGACAAGGGTAACACTTAATACCCCCTCCGCTATGGCGGGGGTATAAAAAGCAAATATAAGTACATGTAGTGACCCATATGTAAAAATTTATATAAACACATCAAGAAACTGTGAAAATTAAATAGCAACAAGGATTTCTAGAAAGGGCTAACCCCAAAATAAAGTATTCACAAACGTTAATTGATTTTCAGTATACCAATCCATAACTCTTAACAGTATTTTGAAGCTGCCAACACCAAAAACATCACATATGAACTATATGTATGATTATGAATGCAAAAGTTACAATATATTTTGATGCAGTTCACATATAATGGTACAAACATAAACTCTTATAAGCTTTTTATTCTGAAATATGAAATTCATATATATCCAAACCAATTCTGTAATATGTGATATTGATGTGTTGTTAAAAATGGTTCACTGGCATTTCCAATATCTGATTATTCAAATTATTCCAATTATGAAAGACAATATAAATGTTTCATTATTTGTTAAAGAATTCAGACAAGAAACACACTTAAATTGACAACAATGTGAACACAGTCAAACAGACTGACTGATTCATTGATTGTTTTTTTATGTTTAAAAGCCACTTTCAGCACTAATGGCTATATCGTGGCGGTAATTTTGTAATGGTGGAGGAAGCTGGCGTGCCTGGAGAGAACCACCAACCTTCGGCAGGAAATAAACAAACTGAAAGATTATGATCTCTAATAATAACTACTCTCTGTGTACATTTAAATCCTTAATATGAATTATGAAAATCGTTTTTTTATGTTTTTGAAATGGAGTTAGTCCCATTTTCCCCTACATTACATTAAAATTGTTTACAGATATTGGGTCTCAGAAAAAGATATAATGTTTTTTTTTTCTCAACCTATGAAATATTTACAACTTCACATAAGGGAGCAACCATTTAACCTCAAGGGGAGGGAGGTTATGGTTTTTTGTCTGAGTCAGAATTTTTTTTTAGTTTTTCGACGCTATATTATCAATCAAATTATTCTTTTTAATATTTAACACCATAAGGTATGGGGAAAATCTGGATTCAGAATATTTTTTTTTTGTCACCTGCCTGACCACAATATTTTTTTCATCAAATTGGGGATCAGAAATAATTTTTTAGGAAAAAACCATAACAATCCCACCCCCTGAAGTTAAATGATCGTTCCCTTAATCCACACAAAATCTGTCAATCTATGTACCAGTTTGAAGGGAACCAGACCTGCAAAAATAAAATCCCAAATAGAAAAGCTTCTTTAAACAGTACAAGGAATGATGCCAATGTATGCTTCCAATGTCATTTTAATTGATCATATCATGTATCAAGTTGATAGGAACCAATCTGCAGCTTTTGTGATGCAGGGTTTCAGTTAAGGTATGGAAACCAGAGCTATGAAACTTTTTAAACCTTTTAACATTAGCAAGGTACATCAATTTCTGAAAACAGTTATTTGGGAACCAGTTTGTGGTACCCAGTGTCAGGAATGATTCACATTTCCTGTAAATGAATACATCAATTTCTGGAAAAGTTGAATGGGAACCAGTTTGTCATACCAAGTTTCGGGAAAGATGCCTGAATGTTTGGTAATAATGTGGAAGAATTGCCAGAATTAATTAATTTTTTCACTTCCTGTAACCAGTGCCATGGTTTTGTTCCAACTGTCTGTCACTCAGGGTATCAGTTCAGGAAAAACCAGTTGCAGGAATGGTTCCAATTGTCTGTCACTCAGGGTATCAGTTGATGAGAACCAGTGCCAAAATCAATTCCAGTCTAGTGCCAGTCTGTCATCCAAAATATCATATGGCCCCACTTTTCACACCTTAATCCTTGCAATCAAATCCAGACATTTCTTCATGTCAAAAAATCTGATACTGCAAGATTGATAGGAATAGCAGAATTTTTCTGTTTATTTCAGGACCGATGAAAGATTGATGTCGACTGCTGAATCTCTAATTTTGTATGTTATACAAACCCTTGGAAAGAAAAGAATGCAATTGGATGTTGTATACATAAGATTTAATGAAAATTAGCTATGACTGCTGACAGATTACAAGGAAAGTTAAGAATTCTGCCAATTATAACGATTTCTTCTGTATAAACATTTACGTAATCGGCTTATACCCATTGTCTACTAATTGGTCTTCGTTAATTAGCTACAAATAATATTTGAATCAATATACAAGATTTTTGTGGGAAAACCAGATATTTTGTCAATTATATCAAAGAATTTCTAAGTATCAAGTTTGATTCTCATTTTTCATTGAAATCCAAGGATTTTCCAAATTTAATCATAAATTTACTGCAGAGCAAGACAATTAAAACAAAAAACTGATTTTTAAATTTGAATCATGATTCATCTTTGCATAAATTTTCTATTTCTATATATATGTATTCTTATAGAAGTATGCATGAAAAAGGGGGGAGGGGATTCATAAAATTAGTTAGACCATTATGTGACATCCCAATTGGATGTAGTTTAGTAATAAAAATCTAACCACTGTTCTTTGCATACACCAGTTAAACAATTTCTAAGACAAATTTGTTTCCAGCTCATATATCATTTTACGAAAAATTTTGAAAAGCACCTTTAAAACCCAAACAATTTCTATTTACAATATAAATCTATGTAAAACAAATTTTAAAACAAATTTATTTACCTACTGTTACTTATACCTCCCCTTTTTACAGAGGATGACCTTGAGGTCGATCATTCCGCTGTATTGCTATCGCCTAAATTTCCATTATGCAAATTAGTTTTGGGATTTCAACCGATCTATAAAAATTATATGAGGATGGCACATGTCAACTGAGCAATTATGTTTGGGACTTAGTTTTAAGAAATGACGTCAAAGTAACATTATGAAAATATTTTTAGTAAGCTGAAATATATATTTATTTTGTACATGTAAGATATTTTATTTCTGTCCCGTTTTTCAACATTTGCGTCTGGAAAGTTGAAATGTTTTAACTGAATGGTTAATTCAAATTAATTATGAAAATGGTTAAAATTAAGTCAATAAAGGAAATTATTGCCCAGTTACAAACACTACCAGGGGATAATCAATAATGATTTTTTTTCAGTTATATGTTTCAGCACATGTATAATTAACCCCAACTTTAGCCTGGTAAACTTGTCTCCTTGTAAAATATAAAACATATTTAAAATGATTTCCTGCTAAAGTCTTATATTGATATAAAGGTAAAACCGTCTTGCTTCTCACTAGTCAACACTCCTGTCCTGTCAGGTTTAATTCTTATATATATGGATGAAAAATAAAAGTCCACAAAACATTATTTATTCATCATCCAAGCACGAACTTGTATAGGAAAAAAAATCTCTGTAAATTAACCTCAGTTTCAGGTATAGAGATGTGATCTGTTTCTGTGACATGTGCTTTTGACCATCCACAAGAACCTGCGGTCATCCGATGTTCAGTACTTCAGTACTTTGATTACTACTAGGAGACTGTTGAAGAAACAAGTATTGATATTGTTTGGCCTTAATTTGCAATTTCCACACATTGATTCGTTATTTTGTTTATAAACTAATGTTTCCCAATAAATTACTGAACATTGGCACATTTCAAAATATTTGTTTCACCTGCCCTTTTAAAATTCTAAACGTGACCCCATCACCAAGCTTTAATCCAATTCCACATCTTCTTAAGTTCTTCCAACTATGATGTACCTTTTTTAAATGAATGAAGATAAAATGCATGTTATCATGCAAATATGTGTATTATCATGGACACATGGCCCTCATTAATTTTCTGCAGAAAATACCAATCAAACCATCTCTTAAAATTATCTCTGCTCTGTATTTTTTGTACATGTTTTCTTATCGGATACTTTACACATGTATTAAAAGTACAAATGTCTACTCCTTCCATATTATATGCACAACAAGAAGTCTGATATCCATGTATACAATAGCCACTTAAGTACAGAAAGTTCATAACAGACCTATAAATTGACCTTGAGAGGTTGGGCAACTAATGTCTCTTTCACTGTCACTCAGTCAATATTGTAAAAAGTAAATAAAATCAAGTTAAAATTTCTTTTCTAACTTTGAGGTTATTTGCAGTGTTGTTGTCTTAATGTTGTTTTAAATAACAATAAAATCAAAAATATTATTTAACCTCACACAGTTGCTGTTGAATGCATAATATTATCTCTATCAAAGTTTTCTTGTACAAGCTAATTGATGGATATTTTTATAGTGACAACTGTCAAAGAAAATTTTGACAGACTTGGATGAAATAGAATCTCATCCTATTTTTCTTCTTGAAACTTGGATGGACTTTGACTGGAATTATCCAATCACAATGCAGTGTTTTCTTTGACCAAGTTTTTGATAGTGACATTGCAGATTGACTTGGACCAAGTTTACTTTGTCAAAGAAAACTTTGACCAACTTAACATTGATAGTGACAACTGGGCTTAAGATGGAATATTTTAAGTGTAATATGCTTACAAAAATACACATTTAGTAAAAGCTTTTTGAGGCATAAATTAATTAATAGAGTTGTAGGATTTAATTGCATGAAAATGATCAATTTGTCAGAACACACATGGCGCTATGAAAAAGTCACGTTCAATAAGGACTTGAGTTCAAACTTATCCTGCTATTTCAAAAAATACAGCATATTGTGAAACTTGCTGTACCTCTGTTTAAGACCCGCTTTTTAATTACAATTCCTAGAAATTCAAACTCCATTCCAAATTTTAAAACCCATCTTAAAAAGTTTCTAAAAATTTGGAGATATTAACAGGAAAGTCTGACAATCTCTCAGTATCATGCTTATAACAATTAGGACAAAATAGAAACATGAACCAAATGCTTTTCAAAATTATCTTCCTGAAACAAGTTACATGAATGATGTCTGGTTCCTGAAATCTTCACCTCCTACCATCAGAACAGGATGCATATGTTTTAATAGTCAGAACTTCATGAAGTCTCTTTAAAGAACTGACCACATTTATCTCAATCTATCAAAATATTTCAAATATGGGGCAGGTGTTTTTTACCTGTGGAAGAGGAAGAAGAATAACTTAGTGGCTACCGGTACACTGAAATGGTACAAAAAGAAAATTTTTATTTTTCCGCATTAAAATATACAAATTTTGGGGAAATCATAGATGCTCTTTTAGAAATCTGCAATCAGAAATCCTTAAACCCAATATGCAAAAGTGTGTAGTGTAACAATTCTGAAGTATGAATGGAAAAACAAATAAAAAAAAATTCAAACTTGATCTGTGTTTTGTGGTAATAAGCATTGTGTATAAGTTTCATAACATTTGGTTGAGGCAAACTAAAGTTTAATGCCCCTCCGCTATGGCGGGGGCATTAAAAAGATTTTGCACTTATTAATCTTGATTTCTTTATTTCTTTATCCCCCGCCCCCCCCCCCCCCCCCCCCCCCCCCCCCCCCCCCCTCTTTTTCTCCTAAAATGTCTCACCTTTTACTTATCATTAATTTCATGTTGAAAGTCTGTAAATTGAAGATTTCACTACATTAGTATCACATGAAACTTAACATTATCAGTGTTCTGTAAAAATGAGGTCACGGTCTGAACCATGCCAGACACACATGTACACCTTACAATCATTCAATACACCAAATATAGTCGTCCATAATCGCTAATAGTACCTAAGAAACAGATCAAACCACAAAATCTTACTTTGCCCAATGAACCATGAAATTGAGGTCAGGGTCATATGAACCCTGCCAGACAGACATGTACACCTTACAGTCATTCCATACACCAAGTAATGGTTTATAGTATCTGATAAACTGTCAAAATTATGAAAACTTAACATTGACCAATGAACCATGAAAATGAGGTCAAGGTCATATGAAACCAGCCAGACAGACATGTATTCCTTACAATCGTTTCATAAACCAAATAATTGTTTATAGTATCAGATAAACTGTCAAAATTATGAAACTTATCATTGATCAATAAACAATGAAAATGAGGTTGAGGTCATATGAAACCTGCAAGACAGACATGTATTTCTTACAATCGTTCCATAAACCAAATATAATTGACCTAATTGCTTATAATATCTGAGAAATTATACCAAACCACAAAAACTAAACATTGTTTTATGAACCATGAAAATGAGGTCAAGGTCAGATGACACCTACCAGTTTGATCTTTACACCTTACAATCATTACATTCAACAAATATAGTATTGCTTATAGTATGAGATATGGACCTGACTATGAAAACTTAACCTTGTTCACTGATCATGATCCATGAAATGAGGTTGAGGTCAAGTGAAATCTACACTTTTTTTTCCAAGTAGTCTCTGAACCATGAAAATGAGGTCAAGGATAACAGACATATTGACAGACGGAAACTTAATCTTAACATAAGGCATTTATATACAAAGTATGAAGCATCCAGATCTTCTACCTTCTGAAATATAAAGCTTTTAAGTAATTAGTCAACGACGCCGTCTCACTATCCCTATGTCTCGCTTTGCTTTCTGCAACAGATTAGTCACAGGCAAGACAAAAAGGGTGTTCCAAGTATCCAATGTGACAGAAATCAATCAATAGTATGACAGATGGAGAAATTCCTTAGACTCTGGCCTGATATACAAAGTTAACAACCCTTGAAAACCAAATGCGTGCCACATGTGGAATAGGATCTCCTTATTCTTCCAGAGCATCTGAGAACCCCCCCCCCCCCCCCCACTTTTTGGTTGGGTCTTTTTTGTCATTTTTGGTCTTTGCCATGATTTCATCTTTCTGTTTTGATTTTCTCTTTTGTATCTTCTGCCTCTCTTTTTTTGGCGCCATCAATAACAAATATTTATTTGTGTTCATTGTAATGACAAATAGCTTTTATCACTACAGATGTTTGAATATTAATATTATAAATAATATTAATAATTCATAAAAATAATTAAAATATTGGACATGTATTCCATCAAAATTGCTGAAAGTTATTTGACAACAGTTTGTTTTTCCTGTGAGTAACATGTTTAAATATGGAAAGGCTACAACATAATTAAGAAGTTCTCTGTAATATATATAATCCTAATTATATTAAAGTGAAATGTTTAGGAACAGACATGCATAATACTAGCTTCCAGGAATCTTTATAAAAATAAGGAGATGTGGTATGATTGCCAATGAGACAACTATCCACCAAAGTTCAAATGAAGTGTATGTAAGCAATTATAAGCAACCATACGGCCTTCAACAATGAGAAAAATCCATACCGTATAGTCGGCTATAAAAGGCCCAGACATGAAAAATATGAAACATTTCAATTGAGAAAACTAATGGCCTAATCTAAAACAAAACAATTTGCGAAAAACAAATATGACAGACATGAACCAACAACAACCACTAAACTACAGGTGCATGACTAATAGGACAGGCACATACAGAATGTGGCGGGGTTAAACTAGTTTGTCTAGCTATAAGTTTCCTTGCAGAAAGTTCCGCTATCATTGAGGTTGTGGCAGGGATCTTACAATATAAATTTAGAGAGTTTGCATGCACCATACTTGCTGTTAATCAGCTTGTGCAAAGCATACTGCAAACAGGCTGCACTGCATTCATCTTCTAGAATACACAGCTGAACCTTTCTGCCAGCTTATGAAAAGCGTACTGCTAATCAATGCAGTTTGTGTTTCAGGTATCAACAGATAAGTTTTACTTCAATCTGATTAAAATACAGAGCATGTATTCAAGCTTTGCTTGCAATGATCTGAAAGCACTCCATTCTACTTTCTGTTTCAAGGACCTTTCGGGATTCTCTGGTTTTGTCAGACTAATACACACCTTCAAAAATTTGAAGGCTGAAATTTCATTGGCTAATGTAATAATTACCAGAACAGAAAGTATTAAAATGCTTCGCTGGGGGGCAGCTTGATACGACCGCCAAGGTCGAACCCTGAACAGTTGGGGCAAGTATGGACCCAACATTCAAGCTTGATACAGCACTGAATTTGGATTTTAATTAAATATTTGACACAGCATAGGTTTCTGACACAGAATGAATGTGGTCTAAGAACTTAAAAATTTTTAATTTACCTATTCAAACCATATCATTATTATTTGCTTTTATATATAAATCAGAAATAACCAATTTAAAATGGAAAATTTTAAAGAAAAAAAAGGGAAAAAAAATCCCCCGCCCCCAAATTTTTTGAACCCCCTTATGATTCATTTCCCCCAATCTCAATCCCAGCCTTCCCTTTGTGGTATGGTACCTTGCAGTACAATTTCAGAGAGATCCATACACTTGAACACAAGTAATTGTCTGGAAACTAGAAAAATTCGTAAGGGTTCCGCGGAACCCAGTGTCTCGCCTACTTTTTGTTGTTAATCACAGGCTCAGCAAAAATGAGGAAAAAAATTAATAAAAATATTCCTCTCTATACTATCTTTTGATTGTAAGTAGCTTCTGTCCAAGTTTGGTAAAAATCCAGGATAGTTTATGAATCTAATAAATGTTTTAAAAACTTAAACTGCAGACTGTATGTAATGTTAACTGGAAGAAAAACTAAGTCCATTTATAAGTAAAATACGGAAAAAATGGAACAAAATTTCCTTCTAGATACTAGCTTTTAATCATAAACAAGCTTCTGTCTAAGTTTGGTTCAAATCCAGGATAGTTTAAGAAAGTTGTTAAAATTTTAAAAACTTTAACCACAGAGTGAATGTAATGTTAACTGGCAGAAAAACTAAGTCCATTTATAAGTAAAATACGGAAAAAATGGAATTTTTTTTTTACAAAATTTACTTCTGGATACTAGCTTTTAATCATAAACAAGCTTCTGTCCAAGTTTGGTAGAAATCCAGGATAGTTTAAGAAAGTTGTTAAAATTTTAAAAACTTTAACCACAGAGTGAATGTAATGTTAACTGGCAGAAAAACTAAGTCCATTTATAAGTAAAATACGGAAAAAATGGAATTTTTTTTTTACAAAATTTACTTCTGGATACCATCTTATGATCATAAACAAGCTTCTTTCTAAGTTTGGTAGAAATCCAGGATAGTTTAAGAAAGTTATTAAAATTTTAAAAACTTTAACCACAGAGTGAATGTAATGTTTCCTGGCAGAAAAACTAAGTCCATTTATAAGTAAAATACGGAAAAAATGGAATTTTTTTTTTACAAAATTTACTTTTGAATATTATCTTATGATCATAAACAAGCTTCTGTCCAAGTTTGGTAGAAATCCAGGATAGTTTAAGAAAGTTATTAAAATTTCAAAAACTTTAACCACAGAGTGAATATTTGTGGACGCCGCCGACGACGACGACGACGACGACGCCGACGGAATGTAGGATCGCTATGTCTCGCTTTTTCGACAAAAGTCGAAGGCTTGACAAAAATGATTGTTTTTTGGCCCCTTTTTGGCCCCAAATTCCTAAACGGTTAGGGCAATTACCCCCAAACACAAACCCAGCTTTCCCTTAGTGATATGGAACCTTGTAGTACAATTTCATAAAGATCCATACACTTACACAAAAGTTACTGTCCTGAAACTAGAAAAATGCTTGTTTTTTTGCCCCTTTATGGCCCCTTATTCCTAAAATTTTAAGGCAGTTACCCCCCAAATCAATCCCAGCCTTCCCTTTGTGGTATGATACCTTGCAGTACAATTTCAGAGAGATCCATACACTTGAACACAAGTTATTGTCTGGAAACTAGAAAAATGCTTATTTTTGGCCCCTTTTGGCCCTTTTTTCCTAAACGTTTTGGGCAATTACCCCCAAACTCAATTCCAGCTTTCCCTTTGTGATATGGAACCTTGTAGTACAATTTCATAAAGATCCATACACTTACACAAGTTATTGTCATGAAACTAGAAAACTGCTTGTTTTTTGCCCCTTTTTGGCCCCTAATTCCTGAAATTTGGAGACAATTACCCCCAAAATCAATCCCTTTGTGATATGGAACCTTGTGGCACAATGTCAGAGAGATCCATACACTTACACACAAGTTATTGTCATGAAACTAGAAAAATGCTTGTTTTTTGCCCCTTTTTGGCCCCTAATTCCTAAAATTTGGAGTCAATTACCCCCAAAATCGATCCCAGCATTCCCTTTGTGATATGGAACCTTGTGGTACAATGTCAGAGAGATCCATACACTAACACACAAGTTATGTCTGGAAGTTACAAAAATGCTTATTTTTGGCCCAATTTTGGCCCCTAATTCCTTAACTGTTGGTACCATAACCCCCAAAATCAATCCCCACCTTTCTTTTGTGGTATTGAACCTTATGGTTAAATTTCATAGAGATCCATTCACTTAAACTAAAGTTATAGTGCGAAAACCAATGTGTCTTCAGACGACGATGCCGGACGACAACGACACCAACGTCTATGACGTATACCAATATACGACCGCAAAATTTTTTTGCAGTCGTATAAAAATGAGTGTAACACAGGATCTGTATTCTAAATTATTTTAATCTGACTGGTTTAACTTGGATTTTCTCTGAAGACTAATTAATTAAGCTTTGAAAAGTTACTTCCTATTTTTTTTTTTTAATTTCAGAATCACATTCAGTTTTAAGACTTGGCAACACACGTTTACAAATGTAGTTTCTGTTCTGATTTCTGTAAAATTGAGTTGAATGGCAACTGGATGAATTTTTTTAAATTCTTTTCATCCGGAGAAACATTTCAAAAAGGGTAAATTAGTACAGACAAGATACAAGATTTATATTTTTGTTAAAATTCAGTAAAAAACATCTCTATTTTAACTTTAAAACGTAGAAATTGGCAATCACTTGTAATTCTTTTCAAATGTTTAAAATAACGTAATAAACAGATTTTAGTCACTATTTCATGAATTTTGAATGATTGATTGTTGTTTGTTTAACTCCCATCTCTTTTAATTCATTAATATTAAGTCCCTAAAACATTCTGCAGAATACTAAAGATATAATCATATATTCAGCCTTCGATGAAGTGGTGAGAACCTTTACCTTTTCCTGGACCAATGATTCTTTAAGGGACAATTTTTAACTTTTACTAGACTTTGTCAGTATCTTAAATGATCCAGCAAAACAAGATAACTGTGTCTTTTTTCTTAAATGTAGCTTTTAAATGCAACAGAAGACATTGAAACATGGGGTTTTGTCAGATCTGTTGCCGTTTCTTAACTGCATTTGGAATTTGGTAGAAGACATCGTTTAACGTTTACAAATGCACAAGTCATAAAGTCTTTGTATGCTTGCAGTTTTAATTTTTTAATAAAAAAAATGACCAGATAAAATTAGAGGAACATTTGCTTTTCTTTATATTGATAACCATCTGAGAAACAAACAGGTTTTTCATTAGAAATCTGCACTGATTCTTAAAAAAAAACAAGAAACACATTTCCCAGCAAAAATTTGAAATAATTCACATTTTGTTTTTCAAAGTTTAAAATCAGCTGTTTTATCGTGTGTCTGTTGGTGTGATGAATCAAAGTCAGTTTGGTGTTTTTCCACAGATATAGAACCTGTCAAGCTGAAAGCATTTCTGGCAACAAGAAGAAATTTGTTGTTAAGATAACTGTCAGGATTTATAAATATCTGCGTCAGTTTTACTAGCTGTTGTTTTATCAGATTTTGCTCCTATTGGATTCTGTCAGTGTCTGACTTACGGCTTCCCATTTTTCTGTTTATCATATGGCTCCAGTCTTTGATGGTGTATAGAGATTACATTATAGCCTGTCAGAGACTTTATCATAGATAACCTACATCATCAATCTTCTAGCTAATTCCCCTGTTCCATATTTGTCCCTCATATACACCTAAAACGACTACGACATTTATCACTTTGCACCTCCACAGTGCACGAAAACAAAAATATTTTCTTTTTTCGTATACAGGATATCGTCCTTTGCTTACCAATTTTCAGCAAAAAATTATCATTTCCATGAAAACTTTATACCTAAAACGACTAAGACATTGATCACTTTGCACCTCCACAGTGCACGAAAACAAAAATGTTTTCTTTTACTGTCACAGCATATCGTCCTTTGCTTACCAATTTTCAGCAAAAAATTATCATTTCCATGAAGACTTTATACCTAAAACAACTAAGACATTTATCACTTTGCACCTCCACGGTGCACAAAAACAAAAATGTTTTCTTTTACTGTATACAGCGTATCGTCCTTTGCTTACCAATTTTCAGCAAAAAATTATCATTTCCATGAAGACTTTATACCTAAAACGACTACGACAATTACCACTTTGCACCTCCACGGTGCACGAAAACAAAAATATTTTCTTTTACTGTCACAGCATATCGTCCTTTGCTTACCAATTTTCAGCAAAAAATTATCATTTCCATGAAGACTTTATACCTAAAACGACTAAGACAATTACCACTTTGCACCTCCACGGTGCACGAAAACAAAAATGTTTTCTTTTACTGTATACAGCATATCATCCTTTGCTTACCAATTTTCAGCAAAAAATTATCATTTCTATGAAGACATACCAGTAAAAATACTAAGACAATTACCACTTTTCACCAACGGTCCACAAAAACAAAAATGTTTTCCGACTGTATACAGTATTTAGTCATCTGCTGGCCATTTTTCAGTGCAAAATTAGCATTTCCATGAAGATTATTCAATTTTGTCCAGTCACAAATTTCATAAGCATCTTGTAAACAGGGAATATTGAGATTACCTTCTTAAAGTTTCTTGAAATTATAGCATCACTGATCCATAACACTTATTTATAAGAAAATCATTTCAAATAGCATCAAATACAAGCAATATAAAAAATGCCCTGGAGAGAACACTATTATATAAAAAAAAGTATAATAAAAAATGTGGACATAAACAAGTGAAGTTACAATAAAACTTTTTTTTTAACCTCAGCAAGCTCATATATACCTGCAAACTTCTTAAAATTTCCATTGGGAATTTAATACGGTCCTTTACATGCAAGGTATTAATAAGTGTATTTTATCTAATATACTATGTATTGAATAAGTATATATAAAGCAAATGTTTGGTTTCTAGTACATGTACAACTGGTTTTCCTAATATTAATTCGTATCACTGTATTAATTGTCATTACTTTTATTCAGAAACTTTTTTTAGTTTTTCTTTAATCTTCAGAAAACTTCCTGTTAATTTGAAAAATAATTGGAACAGCAGAAAATATAAAATAGGCAGTAATTCAAAAAGAATTATGGTCTAGCAATGATTATCTTCGTTCTCATCTGTAATTTGAAGGAACTATTGTCCCGCGTTGATTATCTAATATCCATCGAGATAATCATATTATACAATTACATTCACAAAACCGACAGAAAACTGTAATTGCAATTTATGTCTTCCCCGATAATGTTTACTTCATGAAAAAGTCGATAAGCTTAAAATTTATATTTTACTTGTCAAGATTGTGCATACAAAATGCACTAATGTTCTTAACTTTTTTTATTAATCTAGAAATAGATTGCCAGCGTTTTTCTGTCTTGATAAATTGAAGGATTTGCAAATAAGGAGAAAAAGTCTATGTAATAAATGAATAAAAGGAGATGTAATGTTTTTGCTAATGAGACAGCAATCCAACAACACTGACACTTTAGGTTTGTTTATAGTCATACACGGAGGTAGGAATCTAGATTCAGATCAATCAATCAAAAAGTGTATTGATGAATTTTTGTTTAATAAATGTCCAGTGGTAAATATTTCATGCATGTTCTGAACAGGATTGTTCAAGCAGCTTAGGGTCAAAACCTTTAATTAAGGACTGAAAGTAATTGGTCATATTTTATTTGCTCTTAAAGCTTGAGTTTCCTGTCAAAAAAATCAAAATGATGGTCTACATTTAACAAAAGATCATACAAGGCTTATACAGTTCACAATAGATCCTAAAGCCAGTAAACATTTGTAAATTTTGTTCAAGGTTAAAGGATGCTTGCGCTCCTCTGTTTCAAAATAACAAGCTTTTTAAAAGACTGTTAGAAACTGATAATTTGTAAATAACAGAACTTTAAAAGCAGAATAATTGAAACGTCAGTGTCCTTGTTTTAGAGATATACATGTAATCAATGGAAAATTTGACTGGAAATGATTCTTTCTAGAATTAACATACATTAAAACATTGGCACCTTTGTTTTTCTTTCAAAAACTATGAAAAAAATAACAAGAATTTTATAAGATTTTCAACAAACTTTTTTAAGGCATTATAAACTATATGTTATAAAATAAGGGAAAAAAAAGTATGGGTTAGCAGGCAAAATTTTAATTGGCACTACATGTATAAAACTTAAGGATCCTGAATGTCTGACAAAAAGTTGTCAATATGACCTGCTTTGAAACACTAGTCTGGTTAAAACTAGAAAAAAATACATGACCACAAAGAAATACTGACTTCAACAACACCATCAATAATAGAATTTGACTAATTGACAATAGTTTAATAAATTAATATTAATTTAGCTAATAATCCATTGTACTCAATTATCAATATAACCTTTACTTGACGAGATTAGTACAAACATTGCCTACTGAAAAATTCATGAAATATTTATACTTCATCAAAAATTTATTGTCATTAAAAATTAATATTTTGGTGATATTTCAATCTCCATTGTTTATTTAGCAAAAAAGCCAGGAATCACTAAGTAATGCATATATTTATTATGTCCGAGGGCTATAACTCCAATACTTTTTTTTTCTTTAAAACTTTTTCACAAATATACCCTACAAGAAATCACTTACAATGCAATTTTCCAAGTATATTTTTATTATGAAGGGCATAACTCCTGTAAAAATAGTTGATCAGCACTGATTATCATATATTACAACAATGTATGTATTTCAAATAATTTATTTTCAAATACACAAAAAAAAGGGGGGAAATATCAGGTTCAATTGTAAAGTCATGATAAAAACAGCAGAAATATGAATAAAGTCATTAAAATCAGAACTCAAATTTCTTGATTAGGCATAAATACATCTATTTCTAAAGTAATATCACAATCACTTATATTACACTAGTGCCACATGTGGAGCAGAATATGCTTACCCTTCTGGGGCACCTGAGATCACCCCTTGTTTTTGGTGAGGTTCATGTTGCTCAGTCGTTAGTTAATTGTCTATGTTGTGTTTTGCATACTTTTGTTTGTCTTTTTGTCCTTTTGATTTTTGCCATGGTGTTGTCAGTTTATTTTGACTTCTGAGTTTGCATGTCCCTTTGGTATCTTTCATCTCTCTTTAACTAAATAGTCTTTTTCTAAACCGGCACCCTCCTTAATGTCTGTGTTACCTCCCTTTCTTAAATAATAAGAATCAACAAAGCCATCTGATGTTTCCAAAAAATAACTGATTTATGATCAATCATTTCCTTAAGGGGGTACAGAACGCCTAAGGGAGTTAACTCGTTAAAAATCATCTGAACGTTTTAATCACATACTATTAGTAAAGAGAAATCAAGCTTCTCAATGATCAAATTTAGTGTTTGTCAAACTGCAAAATATCCAATGAAATTATTGCTGTAAATTGTGCAGTTCAAATTTCTTGAAATTTTTATATTTTTGTCACTGGGTCAGTGTTAATATTTTGTCAAAATTTTATGAAAATTAAACCAGCCAAATCTATTATAGTCAAAAGTCTTGTGTACCCCCTTAAAATTGTAACTTTATTTATCAAAATCAATTATTCTTGTACAGACTATAATGCATCAAATTATAATGGATTTACTTTGTGTGTAATGCATGCAATGGGAGTGAAAAATAAGATAAACAATGAGTTATCACAGTGCATTTAGTGGGAAAAAGGGTCAGGGGTTATTAAGAAAAAAGTCCTATATATGACAGAAAACTAGACAAGCAAACCAATTATTAAGGGCATTTCTATGAAAAATGAAGGAAAAATGCCAATTGGTAAAAAGGTTTTTCTAAATAACTGATAATATTGCAAAGATAAATATAAATTCAAGAATTACTTCAATTTCATGTGAAATATACAAGATAAGTATCACATTAATAAAAATTTTGAATTCGTTTTTAGAAGTTATTTTTTACATTTCAGCATATGCTTTTAATAAAACCTGTTTTTCATAACTTGTCATGATTTTCATTAATAAATTCTGCATTCATATATTTTTTTCCTGCATAAAATAGCTTCAAACTTAGTCATTTTTTATCCTGTAAACCAGGAGTAATATTTTGCTTTTATATCCATTATGTTCAAAATTATGACTGACAGGCAATAATTAAATACATAGTGGAAAACATGACATGTAACAGTACTTTGCAAACATGAAAGACTTATAAAGAAAAAGTAGTTTTACAAAAGTTGAACTTGAAGAAAGGTTACGTCCTTATTGTCTCAAAAGTGCTGCATTTATCAAAGTTCCAAAAGTATCCAAGGCCAAAATAAAATTGTTTGGGGTTTCCTTACATAACCTTTTTATGCGTCAAAATGTTTACCCATTTATTCTATTTTTGAGGGGGGGATGGGGCCACTTTTGGTATTTAATCATTACAAAATCGCAAATGGTCCTCATATCATCAGTCAAGGTTAATTAAAAAGAGCAAAATAAAAAAATAAATGGGGAATGTGTCCATGGGACACAGATGATGCCCAACTTGCATATAACGTTATAAAGGGATATAACTCAAGAACTGTAAAAGTGACCACACCAAATTTGTACTTGATCTGAGTTTTGTGGTAATAAGCATTGTGTATATGTTTCATAACATTTAGTTGAGGCAAACTTAAGTTAGAGAACGGAAACTCTGAATTTTTCCATTTGTAAAGGGGCATAACTCTAGAACGGTAAAAGTGACACCAAAATTCAAACTTGATCTGTGTTTTGTGGTAATGAGTATTGTGTATAAGTTTTATAACATTTGGTAGAGGCAAAATAAAGTTAGAGAACGGAAACGAAAAATTCAGCAATTTTTCCATTTGTAAAGGGGCATAACTCTAGAATGGTAAAAGTGACACCACCAAAATTCAAACTTGATCTGTGTTTTGTGGTAATAAGCATTGTGTATAAGTTTCATAACATTTGGTTGAAGCAAACTAAAGTTAGAGAACGGAAACTAATTTTGGGACGTACGGAGGTACGTACAGACGGACAAGGGTAAAACTTAATGCCCCCTCTGCTACGGCGGGGGCATAAAAAGCCTTTGTTGATGGTTGGTGTGGTCAGTTAAACTGAACAATATTTTGCTTTGTTCTTATTTTCCATTTAAGGAGTCAAGCAATTCATTAAAAATACTCAAAACTGATGATAAAAAGACTTAACAACAAAAAATCAATTTGAAGTGGCCTAAATACCCTTCTACCAAAAACATGTGGAAATAAAAGTGTCATACCTAATAAAACTGACACAGATTCTTTAGAAAATTGTTTAATTCTTTTATGGTCAAAATAACTGAACTGTCATAGTGATATATTGAGCGTATAATTTTTTCCATAAATTGGACACCTCCTTTTGTGGCCGTAAATCTATTACAGTATTATGTTATCCTATATTTTACTCTTTTTATTGAGCTTTTTTTTTCATTCAATTTTTCAACAATATAACGTATATAACACCTGTGCACCTTTACAGTAAGTTGTGAGAGAACATTTACAATTTTATACAAAGTTTATTAACATTTACTAGCTTTTTGTTGTGTTTTAGGTAAGGTATAAAGCTACACCCTTTGGAAATTTTCATTTTTAAAGTGGAATGAAAAATTTTGTTTAAAGGTGGCCACCTAGCTAGATCCCATGAAAGTTTGCTTTGGTTCTTCAACATGCAGAAAGCATGCCTTTTCCTAGCTACATATCTCATGCCTTGGACTATTTGTCCTCATTGAAGGAAGTAAGTGCTATCAGTTGTGGATCCAGGATTTTGAAAGAAGGTGGGGGAGGTGGGAGGGGGGGGGGGGGGAAATAACTCCAAGGCGACCTTAGGAGTGGGACTTTTAAAAAAGTCTATTCATAAACCATTTATGTAGCTCCATAAGTGCCCTCTAAATCTGCCTCTGGCTATGTATTTATACATTCCAGTACATCAAAACATTATTGACCCTAAGTAGTGGTTTAGAAATATTTTCATAATCAGGCCTACCCTATGGGTTCCCATACAGGATACCTTGGGCTAACCTGTTTGCCCCATTTTATTTTCAACCTTTTGTTATCCCTAATTCTGTCCTCTCAAATGATCAAATTCTAGAAAGAGAGTATTTTAGTAAAGATAAAATAAACCCATCCCAAAAATTTCTAATTTCACTGCCCTATTCTTCTCCTTATAATACATGTAAAAAAACTATCAATGAACTATGTACACCCGACATCACAATAAATTATGCTCGGGTTTATGTAGTTAATTCAAGTGGTGAAACCCAAAACATATGTGACATACGCCAAACTTCACTTAAATTGGAGATTTTAATTAATCAATTCATTCACAATACTGTCAACAGCTCTTATTGAAATTTCTTAATTTGACACTTCATCAAGAATTTTCATTTAAACCTGCATTTAATGTTTTTGACATTGCTATGAATCTATTTGAAATCGTACCCATCGTAAGGAACAATACACTGTTTTAAAGTACGGTCTGAAAGGCGTATAGAACGAACATTTACAACCAAGACTGTAAAACAGAATATTTATTACACAAGGGGCCCCTTTCTACAAAAAATCTTACGATAAAAATTGATAGTAAGTTATTGACTTACAGGTATTTTTTCTTGAAAGAGTTTTTGTGAAATGAGTTGAAAGGTTTTGAATATTATGTCTCAAACTCATGTCGAAATGAAATCTGGTCATCATATTATTATCCTTGGTTATCTCTGTCAGATGAAGAAAATTTTTATCTCATCCATAAGAATCCAAACATTAAGTTAGTTCCTTGAGATTACTGGACCTTGCAACTAGATGTTCATCCCTGACTTGACACTTGATTTTATAAATCTTGGGGCTCCAATAGGGTACCCCCCTTAGGTCACTCAGTCACTGTCTCAGGTCACCATGTCCCATTTAAGCAAACTTATTAGACAGTTGTCAATTGATCTTATTCTCAGTTTTTTTATTATTTTTAAAGGTCACAGATTCTTTTAAGCAAGACATCAGGTTGCAATGTCGCCAGCCAAACCCCCAAAGGTCCAAGGTCCTTTTAAAAGAGACATCAGATCAAAAGGTAACCAGACAAAACCCCATGAGGTTCCATGTCATATTTGACAATGTTTGAGCCACAACCTGATGCCACTCATCAATGTTTTAGATAGAGATATGATAGACTGTCTCTTTTTGGGAGTTTTCTGTCTTTTTTCAATAAACCCCATCACCATTTCAAAAGCAGTATTCCATTTGTAAAAATCTGATAGATTTTTGTACAATAACATTCTGTATATATTTTCCTCAAAACTTTTATTTAAAAAAAAAAAACCAGAGTATAATAGCTATTAAATTACTGCAAAATTCTACTTTTTAGGAATCAAGTAAAACTCATTTAGTTTATAACATGTGAAATGGGAGTAAAATCAACCATACTACTTACTAGACTTATAATATAGTACGTGAAGTGTATATTTTGTCTACATAAGACTCATCAGTGTTGCCCAATCCAAACAGTTGATTGGCTAAACCAATTAAAAGAATTAAAGAGCTCTAAAAACCCAAAAATCAAAAAGTTGTTCAGAATCAGTTTTAAAAAAAGTCATCTATGCCTGAGGGTAATAAAATCTTGGCATTACAACTGATTTTAACTTTCAAGCACAGCACTGTGAATAAGACCACTTTTAAAAGTTGTAACAATTGATTTTCACATTTTAAGAACACCCACAGTACAAAAGCCCCCATTTTAAAAGGCCAAATAAATATATGCCAGTTTGATATATTGAAACATCTAATGAAACCACAAAATTTGTTCTGCAAGGCTATCATGTACTGCAATATGGCCTTGATTATGAAAAAATTGGATTTCAACATGTCAAAATAATTAATGAAAGACTAGGCTATCAATGTGTCACACGTAATATGTGTTGATAAATCATACAAGTCAATGTGTCAATAGTATTTAGGAAGTCTTGTATATAATCATTGATTCTACTTAAGTTAGATAAACTACTATATAGATTTTGATTCTATTTTGTTAATTTTCTTTGACAAACAGTCTAATCCTTCTAAACGAACTTAGGTTTAATTAAAAAACGTCAATATTTCACAAATATCGCAGACATTAGACAATACATAACCTATGGGCTTTAGGTATCGGTTCGTCCTACAACTAAATCAAACATGCCAAGCGTTTCCGACTTAGCAGCATGACACCTGACACGTATTTATTTGTTTTTTCTACAATCAATGTAACTTTTTAAAAACTTCCCCAATGTATACAATCGAGCTGCCGTCGGTAACAATAAAAGTCTGTAAATAGTTTGCTTAAATTGTGCTGATTAATTTAACCAGTAGCACAATTTAAGCAAACTAACTTGAAGATACAAGATTTTATATTACGATTTACAATATCTCCACGGCAGTCGAAAGTATAACAACAGCCAACCAATCACGGATAACTATGTTTATCCATGACACTTTATCAATACTAATAAAATCAATCTCAAAGTCTAGTTTACGACCCATGGGGGAAGCTGTCAAGATTTTTTTTCAAGTTGCCATACATGATTTATGGGATGTTAGCTCTATTTTTTCATCCTTGTGGGGAAAAGTCCATGTTTTTATTAATGGGGTCTCCGGAGTCAAACCAACCAAACAGGAACAATCGAATTATCTGCATTATTGTATTACACAAATTAAAACTGCAGTAAAAAGGCATAGGATGTTGTTTTTTATTGATGTGTGTCAAACAATTTAAGGCACCAACTATTCATCTTTTGCGGGGGAATGGTTTTTATCTTTTTAATAAATTGTTTGGATTTTTAATTTCTTAATTTTTGAGAAAAAATTCTTTTTAGAAGGGGAATGAAAAAAATTAAATTTGTTTTTGTTGAAAATCATCAAATAGATTAAATACGTTGAGTTCCAAAATATTTTTTTTTTCACAGTTTGTCATTGAAAAAAATATATTGTTTTTGATTTAAGTTAAAAAAAATTGTTCGTCTTTAAAAAATTCATTTCCCAAGCCATCCCTCCCACAGAAAAGATACATTGTCATTGCCATATAACAATGTAATGACAGAAAAGGAATATAGTTCAAAAGTTCTCATTTTCTGAAATGTGAAATTTTATGAGAATTTAAGATACTTTTCAAGAAATTTAATATACTGTTTTTATTCGGCGAAGAAAATATTGTCATATCTTAATGTTGACCATTTGGTGTTGTTATGGCTTATCTTTTGTTATGTCTTTAAATTAATCACAACATATTTAGACTTTTAGACTCTAGAACTGGACAAATTTCATAGACACCATATGGTTTAGTCCACACAAAATCATCAAAATTACTTTTTTAAGCCTCAATGTCCCAATGCCTACTCTATAACAATAACAATAGTTAATTTACAGTTAATTATAGGGGGATTTTGTTCACAGCAAATATCTGCCATCTGGTGGAATTAAATACGGGAAATTGGACATCTAATATCCTGAAAAATCCTGTCTAATTCCTCAAAACATTGAAACAAAGAAAATGAGTCACTTAGACATTGTATTCCTTAATGTCTTGAGACAAATAATTTAAAGAAACAGATTATTCAAAATCACTTTCACAGATAATTCTGTCACTGAAGTTTGAGCTAACTTTCACTTTTTCTTTTAAAACACTTAATAGTTTTCTTTTTTTTTCCTCCATTTTTTTGTCCCTTCAAAAAATTCATATATAAATATTTATTTGAACTACTTTATATTTACAGTATCCATTGCAAAATTAAGCAACTTTTTAATATAAGACAGAGTTACCTATCTTTGTAAGGTAAATTTCTGAAACTGCAAAATAAGTTTTAACCAAACCTTAAAATAGGATAAATCATTTAGTAATTCTAGTAAAACACAAGTTTACATAAGATGACATTAGGGTCAAGGTTAAACCTTTTTATTAATACAAACAATGTGCAAGCCAGTTTCCTTTTGCCAAAGGAAAAAAAAACCAACAAGACAGATTCTTTTTTATACAGGCATACACCCTAAATATAAATAAAAATATACATGCATCTCGTAAGGATCTGTACTTTAAGAGTAATCATCTGAAATTTGACACCCCCCTCCTCAACACCAACCCCTAAAAACCAAAAAGATTTATGTATGCAATAATGATAACAGATTGAAAGGGAACCCTAGAAACACATATCTCTAGACTTACTAGTTTAAAACGTAAGGAAATGGTTCAGGATAAGCATAGGTCAGGAAGGATAAAGTCATTGATGTCCGACAGCCTGTTTTGAGTCTTGTCAGCAATTTTCATGTGTCCTAAATATCGATTACCCTTTAATATCTGACAGCCCCAATCCGAACCAGTCCCCAAAAACAGGCTAAGGGATGTCAGAGCAATCTCAGGACTATTTGTTATATAATGCCTTATTTGGTAATCCTTGATAATCATTATCAATTGTTCTGTTCCATTACAGATAAAACAAAAACACACACACCACATTAACAGATATTCACACATCTATAATTGTACTCACAAACACACATAATAGATGTATTACATATGTATTACTCACCTCACCATGTGGGACAGGTTTAAACCATCCTCGGGCTACAACCATTCTGTACAGTGTTTCTGTAGCCTGAATATAAAAAGGGGGGGTAGTCATTTGAAAATGTTAAAGAAAGTTGTCGCAATGAGACTTCATTGTACTATTAGTTTCAGTAATTGACACAGCTTCATGGTAGGTTGCATTGAAACATTAAAAAGCTTAGTCTTATTAGGTCCAACTCCAGAGCTATGTTAATTTCAAAGCAGACACCTTTTGCTAAGGGCATAATTAAGTCTGAACTAAAAGTGAGGGTGAAAATAATAATCAACCTGCACAAGGTCTTCCAAAGGGAACAAAAGGAAACTCATTTTTACTATTTTAATATAATTCAAGGGGCATAACTCTGGAACAGTACCTTTGCACAATCATTGAAATTGGAACTTGACTGTCTTTCCATGGCAGTTATTATTATGCATAGTAACAAGGTCCTATTCCAAATAAATCTAAAGTTAGCATCCCAAACCGTTTATTTTCAAAATGACAGTCTAACAAATCTGAGCCCTTATGTCCCAAGGTCAGGTTCAAAGATTGCATCAGGTCATCAGGTCACTTTCAAGCAAATAAAACATTGCAATAAAATTCTTTTCATCATTTTAAAGGGCAATCATGTTCTTTTAAATGAGACATCAGTTTGCAAGTCGCCTACAAAAGGTCACAGGTCAGATTTGACCATGTTTGAGCCACACATAAAAACAGACTAAAACTATACAGAATGGGTTTTGTTGTAGGCTGTACTGTGGGTGTCACCTATAGTTGATTACATATAGCGTGTACGATACATCGTTTGGACTGGTGGATAATTGTCTCATCGGCAATCATACCACCTTTCCTTACCGGTATTTTAATGCAGATTTCAATCATTGAATATTTTTTATGTAATCTTGTCCTGCTGTGGTTGCTGTCTCTAAGTTTCTATATTGCTTTTAATTCATTTCATTAAATTAATTCGTACATCAACCCTTGTTTCTCACTAACTGGTCGACACCCATAATCTATCTATGAATATGATACCCCACAGGTCAATTTAACTGGATTTGGCAATGTTATTCTAATGCTAATTTGAAACCTTGTAAGACTGTCAAAGTTCAAGTTGTATATCTTCAAATTAAATTCATAATTGAAATTTTTGTTCTTACATTATCTATTGCACAGTGAGCTAGATCCTTTCATATCAATTAACGCGTAATTTTAATTTCAAATTTCAAAATTATCTTTTATGTAATTTTAAAAATTCATGTATGTCAATTTAAAGAATAATACATGTACAAAAATCTTGTAATTATTTTCTTTATAATTCTGTATAAATCTGATAAGAATTATGTATGAGTAGTTAATTCTGAAATTTTCAATTCAATCACGTTTGGAACAGTGTTCTTTTACCACCGAGTTTTCAATTTGTAATACTCAATTAGATGTAAATGCTGAAATTTACATTGATACTGAAATCAGAGAGCTGTTTGTTAGTAATTATAATGCATTTGTGAAAATTTTAAAATTCAATAAATGCACTGAAAAAACTCTATGACACCATTGACACAATCAACACGAAACTTAACGAACTACCGCATCCTGTAAAGGCTTATAACTAGTCTTTTCATGTGCCATTGATTAAGTGACAGTGGGACCCAGATTATTGTTATTTACAAATAATTTTCACATGGTTGGCCAAGGTGTAAATAAGATTTTGTGCGACGATTGTTAAGAATCATTCTCCTGTCTAACCCCCAATTATTATCACAGAATAGATTCGAAAATACCCTGTCGTTTGTATGAAAAAAGGTAATGAATTTCACTAAAATAATCTGCGAAGGACCAATTATAAATGTGTAAGCATAACTTCTCATGTGTAACCATCTTCGTTGATTTTTTTCTCATTCCAAGGGCATCTCTCACCTATACACGATCGTAAATTGAAATCGCTGGATGCCTTTATTCTTTAATACCTCTCAGTTGAGACGTATAATCTTCTCTAATAATTTATTTATTAGATGACAAATTTAGTTTTCCATTTAAATCGCTGAGGTGACACATAGGAGAGACGAGGAGACAATGTAAAACCCATGTCAAAATCGGCAATAATGTGAAAAGAAAATTATGTGAGGGGCGGACTTTCAACCAACTTTTATAGTCATTTCTTTCAGTATCGTTTATTCACCAAAAACAAACATGGCGATATAAAGTCTACCAATTTATCTGCTACAGATAAATCCTTTTATATATTATAAATGGTATTAAAGACGACAAAAGATAAGCCGTTGTGATGTTACTACATTTGGTACAGAGCAATAAACCATTGCTTCCTCTTGAGCAACCACCACACGTGGAATGCAGATCACACTTGAATCTCAGCGCTTAAGATGTACTTTAATGTTTAGACCAAATTAATGCACAAATATGAATTAACCCACATGCAGGCGGGATGTATATGTCATTGAGATAGCACAGGTCAACAACATGAATTGTGACAATTCTTCTTAAAATGATTTATGAGAGTAATACGTGTATCGAAAAATAGAAGGTATAAAGATAGTACAAGTACATGTATGAAATGCATTTGTATTATAATTCATCTTCTTTTAAATTTTCTCCTGAACATGCATGAAATATTTGCCATATGACGTGTTAAGTAACCAACAATCAATTAATCAATCTACATCAAATTTGGTATCAAGTTTAAAATAGCTATGATAGAAAACTGCTGATGAAAAATTGGTTATGGACACCACACAAAAAGATAAGTTGATTGTTTGAGCTCGACTCAACTTTCAGAACACATGGCTTATATCATGGTAGCCAGGTTTATTGGTGGAGGAAGCCAGAGTAACCAGATGGAACCACCTACCTTTGGCAGGAACACTGGCCAACCCCTAGTCAATTTAGATTAAGATTAGAATAGCACCCCACTTGCTGCTGAGGAAATACTAAAACCGCTAGGCCACAGATCCCCTCCAGAATAAAGATGTATTCAAAGGGAAAAACAAGACTCTGCACTCCCGCACTGTCATGTGTCACTGTTCAGTAACAAAAATGAGGTCAAAGTTGAAATTTTGCATACATTTTTTTTTGAAATGCCATCATAATGAACATGGGAACTAAGATTTAAGTTGATGTGACCACAACTTCATGGTAAACAATCTTTAACCTGTTAGTAGTAACAGACTAAAGGAAGGACAGACAGACAGACTAACGATCAGAAACACAACCATTAAATATAATGCCGCTCTACTATCATAGGCTGGACATGAGAACAAATTGTTGGTCCAGCATTGATTTGATTATTATTTCTCTCCATAAAATGTACTTCACTAATTGCAGAGACAGTCAGCAAGGTCAAGGTGAAGTAATTTCTAATAAAGTGCATGCAACCCTAACTTGACAATTTACACAATTCAAATATCAATAATAATGTTCCATAATAATTATTTTAGACCAACAACATCCTGTATTATTACAATAGACAAATATAATTGTTAATTGTAGCAAATGTGTAAATGGGTGTAGCAACATTTCTAATGGTTATAACACTTAGAAAATAAATACAAAAGTACATATCAAAATTTAATTGGTATCATCATATAAATTGTCAAATCTTTTTTAAAAATAGGCCAAATAAAAAAGTCTTTTTTTCAAGTTACAACTCATATTGATTTTTGTCGTTTATAAACTGAGTGATTGATTGATTGATAAATTGATTATATTAATTGATTGACTGATTGATTGATTGATTAACTGCTCATGCAATGTCCAGTGGCATCAATTTGATTCAAATTCAGGCAAGAACAATTAACAATTGGTATGTTAGATAGGGCAGAAAATTTTCCTTGAGACCAGATGACCATAATTTTGAACCCCAGTTTACCCTTCGGGTTTAGTAGAGTGAAAAAGAAACTGAAAATATAAGATATGGTGTGCACATAATAATTTCCCAATATTAATAAGTATATATTTATTAAATGTCATATTTCCACAGTTTTGAAATATATCTATATGAAAATTCCCTCCAGAATGCAGATAATGTCATATCATTTCTAACATGAGCATTTCCCTGTTTCCAAAACATTTTTATCTTTTTAATGTAGATCAATTTTTTAAGACCACCTTGAATAAATAAATCAAAAACAATCTTTCAATAAAAATACAAGTCCGATTCTGATTTAAAATTGATAACATCAACTCTTTAGCTGGCCTGGTCAGAAGGAATAGAGTAAATACTGTGATTCATTTTTATTTGCTGGATTTCTTGGGTATAGGAGAGGCAGGAATTTAAATGTACAACAATATGCAAATTTATATAGGCTTGTTACAAAATTCAAACTTGACAAAACCAGGAAATTAAATATCCACGAAAATATGAGTTTTCCTCAATCTACAAAAATTGGTACCAATGAAAATAAATGACTCTACAGTAGCTGCTTCCACTTGAAGAGAAAAAAAAAAGAGTTTTTGAGACCTCATTTCTACTAAATCGATTCCATTAGAACTAAATTCATAATAAAAGTGAGGGGACTATTGCAAAAACTATAAGCTATCTGTCAGAATTTTACTTACGATATTTGCCATGTATAAAGCTAACAGACCTCTCCTGAAAAAGAATACAAAATATAATGTAAAGATATCAGAAATTTTTTTTTTTTGTAATTTATATTTTCACAAGATTTTTTTATTAATTAAGTCATTAACAATATTATTGATTTTTCAAACTGATGGCAGCACTTGCCAGAAAGAATTATTAATACATTGTAACTTTTTTTATAAAATCTGTAATCAGGACTCACACTGAGATCTTCGGGTACTTTTCAATAAATACTAATAATTGCATGTTTAAATGTGTGCTAACGAAGTAATGCATTCCACACATCAATTACTTTAAAATGAATCTACTTTTCTTAACAAGTTTCACCGTTGACAGTTCTTAAAAAGGTGTTGTAACAAAAAAATTGTGAAGTTTTCCAAAAAAGGATAGGGTATTTTATAGGTGCCCCCATAACAAATTTTTACACTAAAAGAGTTTCGGGAATCAAATGTTTACTTTACGCAAAAGGGGGAAATCCCTAAAATGCAGTCAATGGACATATAAACCAACCTGAGCACAAAACTAACAGAGAATATATGGTTTGATTGCCAATGAGACTATTAACATTAAAGAGCAAAGATGTATGCCTTTAAAAAGAGACCAAAACCGTCTTAAACTTGCAGTGAGGTTAGAGTTTTTTGCTCTGTGTTAAAGGCCTCACTTTAAGATGAAGAACAGCAATAAAAGCGCTGTTCCATTGCTTTTTGTATTTTTTGCTGTGCTTATACTGATTTTGTGTCATGGATGGATACACATATCCTTTCTTTTCTATTATACAATAATAAACTGTTAACACAGAGATATGTCTTGCCTTTTTGTTATTTTTATAATGCAAATGTTGAAATTAAAATAGAAATGCTTTACATGTAAGTTATGCAAATATTCAAAATCATTGAACCATGACTGAAGATACATGGCTGAACAATCTCCACGGAAATGAGATGTGCCAATGCTAATACGACTGCATACCAAATATCATTGACTTATCATAAGTCCTTCCCTTTAAACAAAACTAAACACAAACATTAATTGTAACTGACCTAATCACAAACTAATACATGTAAACTAAGCAAAATTTTCAAAGTCAATAGACCATGACTGAGGGGGCAGGGCCAAATATTCTCCATGGAAATGAGATGTGTCAATGCTTATACAACTGCATACCAATTAACATTGGCCTTCCGCTAATGATTCCCCTTAAACTGACCTACTACACTAGTGGTTCACCATAAACTAGACCTAATCACAAACTAATACATTCTTGATGCCGCTGCTGCTCCCGCCGCTGCAAACAGCATACCTATGTCTCACTTTTTGACTCCGTCAAGGGGAGACAAAAACTTGCATCTACCAAGAGGATGACCACTAGCTTGTTGATGAAAATGCAAAAGGTAAACAATTTGGAAAGCAGGTTTGAAAGTGTCTGCAAAAAACATTTAAACAACAAACAGTAACCAACAGTAACTAACGATAACCACTTCATCACAGTATATAAGGGATCTTCAACTCATTTCACATAAGCCAACCAAGTTTGCAAAGATAAGTGTTAAATAAATGTATAGCGGTATAAAAAAAAAAATCAAAGACAAGTGCCTGAGAGTTGATGGTATAATAAAAACATATTGTTCAGAAACCCAAATATTGCATTAAGTCATTAATCATCTTGGTAAACAGTCAGTTTTAAAATACTTAAAAACCACACTCAGAAGAGAAATGACAGGTCCTAAAAGATGAGTTTGTGACAGAAGGAGTTATCTCCCATCTATTTAAATTTTCATTTCAAATATTTAAACAAACATTTATTGCATAAAATGTAATCTGTATAGCTGACACATGCCATTTTGAACTACTGAAAAGGTTTTTTAATTACTTTAAAAAAATGTTTAAACAACATGCTGGTGTAATTAGGATTATTTACTTTTTTAAGCAAACGACTGCAGATTTGTATAACCAGTAAAAAATTTACATAAAAATTGGTGACATTTAAAAAATTGGGTCGATCAATTTTATTCCTTAAATACTTTTTCACAAAAATATGATAAAAATAGATAAGCGCTAATCCCTGTCGAACATTCACAGGTGTTGGATGATATTTAAAGGGACTATAGTTTTTCTGTCAAACTGTGTGATGATATCCCAGGTAGCTAAATCAATTATGACATTTTATAAGTTGGCATGGGAGATTGTTTAAGGGTATGTGGCCCATAATTGAATGGGTCAAAAGTTTGACATTATCACCGTGATTATCATTTTACCAGCTTCATTTACAGTTACTCATTATCAAAACAATGAGATTTCATTTTTCATACATTAATATTAGATCAGATGTCCGTTTTTAATTTGTGACACGTAATTCCACAATGTGCTCGATATCTGGTTTTAGTCTCAATTTCCAAAGACGACATCAAGACTGATGCTCGTTTCATGTTTCGGTTTCCAAATTCCACTCGATTTGTTAACCTTTAAGACAGGTAATTAAAACGTTGGTTTCAAATTACACTCCCGTAAAATAATCCCCTCCTTTATCATAAAAAAGTCAAATTATAAAACCACAACTCCGCCTTGTTTAACTTGATTTTGAACAGGTACAGCCCAGGTGTTGTAAATCAAGAATTCTTCAATAAAATTTATACTGTTTTTTGTTTATTGGCTCATTGTACTTACACGAGTGTTTATTTTATCCAAACATGGCAATTTAACAAAAGTATGAATGGTCCCATTTGATATTTCTTTCGCTGAGTCAATGAAGGAAAATGAAGGTTACAGTTACTTTTTGTATATATATATGCCCAATGCCTAATATAAAAAAAAGAATTCAAGCTGATATTGGTTTTCAACTTTTTTTGTATGGATTGATTGTTTGTAGAACAACAAAAATATTTCAGTATATGTAACAAGACATCAATCCAGTGACCCAAAAAATTCGTAAGGGTTCCGCGGAACCCAGTGTCTCGCCTACTTTTGGTGTTAATCGCAGGCTCAACAAAAATGAGGAAAAAAATTAATAAAAATATTCCCCTCTATACTATGTTTTGATTGTAAGTAGCTTCTGTCCAAGTTTGGTAAAAATCCAGGATAATTTATGAATCTAATAAATGTTTTAAAAACTTAAACTGCAGAATGTATGTAATGTTGACTGGAAGAAAAACTAAGTCCATTTATAAGTAAAATACAGAAAAAATGGAACAAAATTTTATCAAAATTTCCTTCTAGATACTAGCTTTTGATCATAAACAAGCTTCTGTCCAAGTGTGGTACAAATCCAGGATAGTTTAAGAAAGTTGTTAAAATTTTAAAAACTTTAACCACAGAGTGAATGTAATGTTAACTGGCAGAAAAACTAAGTCCATTTATAAGTAAAATACGGAAAAATGGAATTTTTTTTTTACAAAATTTACTTCTGGATACTATCTTATGATCATAAACAAGCTTCTTTCCAAGTTTGGTATAAATCCAGGATAGTTTAAGAAAGTTATTAAAATTTCAAAAACTTTAACCACAGAGTGAATGTAATGTTTCCTGGCAGAAAAACTTAAGTCCATTTATAAGTAAAATACGGAAAAATGGATTTTTTTTTTACAAAATTTACTTCTGGATACTATCTTATGATCATAAACAAGCTTCTTTCCAAGTTTGGTAGAAATCTAGGATAGTTTAAGAAAGTTATTGAAATTTTAAAAACTTTAACCACAGAGTGAATGTAATGTTAACTGGCAGAAAAACTAAGTCCACTTACAAGTAAAATACGGAAAAAATGGAATTTTTTTTTTACAAAATTTACTTTTGAATATAATCTTATGATCATAAACAAGCTTCTGTCCAAGTTTGGTAGAAATCCAGGATAGTTTAAGAAAGTTATTAAAATTTCAAAAACTTTAACCACAGAGTGAATATTTGTGGACGCCGCCGACGCCGACGGAATGTAGGATCGCTATGTCTCGCTTTTTCGACAAAAGTCGAAGGCTCGACAAAAAGAAAGACATTTAAAACTGTTTAGAAATATTTTTATTGAACAATTGGTAAAAATAAACAAAGACTTTCCACTTCGCTCAATATGTGAAAAAAGTGTACAATGGTATGATTAACATGCACAAAAACTCATGTTCTAAAACAACAATTTACTTTTGACTGGATATCCAATGTGAGGAATTAAATATTTGTCAATTTTTGGGGTAATTATCATTAAATGTTAAATACTTTTCAATACATATTATTTTTAATAGATATGTCAATTCCACTAAACCACAAGACATCGATGCTAAAACTGACACTTTTCAATGGAGAATCACAACTGGAACATAAGTTTCCTCAATGACCTAAGCTGCCTGCTGGGACAATAATGTTTTTCTCTAATACGGACCATATGATATTCAAGCTTAACATTTGTTTTTCACATAGCAGGATACCAGAAAGATATTTTAATCCTAAATAAATCACTGATAAGAAATATACATCTGTCAAATGTCAACGGTGATCGAAATGAATATCAGATTTTTTTCTAATTTATATTTTTGGTTGTTTTTTTTAAATTGATCCATTCCAGAAAAATTACTTCTTAATTTTGGTGTACAAAATGACATTAATTAAGGGGTAAAAATTAAAGGTATCATTCCCATTCCGTAAAAGGTCGATCAAATCCCAAATAAAACTAATGGACAATATAATAAAGAGCCCTGATTCTTTTTAAAAGGAAGAGATTGACAAATCGGTATCTTGTTTTACCCCTATTACTGCTAACATAATTTGATACATAATCCAGTGATTGCTTGATTAAAATTTCAAAACATTTAAAAATAATAACAGAAGCTTATTTTTATTGATTTTTTAACTAGCTATTTTTTTTAAATTTTCTTTTTATACAATTGGCAGTTAAAATGCCAAAACAATACACATGTATGAAGATAGACAAATGGAAAAAAATCAACAAGTCAAGGAGTCACTCAAATTATTCAGTGCCCTCTATTAGCAAATTTCATGTTTAATATAATAAACAGTAAAACCATTCTATTATTATTCGACATAGTGAGGTAGAAAAAAAACTTCCTAAAATTTTCTTATTATTCAACCACCATATTAATTTAAACAGCAAATTCCTAAAGTCCAACAAAATTTATCAACTATCAGATAGCAATTTCATAATTTTGATATTTCCCTACTTTATTTTTGTATAAAATAAATGTGCGCCTAAAATCAAATTGTTGCCTCAGATTTCCAGTCATGCTACTTAACCGAATAACCAAGTAAATCCCATGTCAATTATTTTATGTTGAACTGCATTGAATTATTCAATACAAATCATAAATAAAATAATTTTAGCTGCAAATTTATCATTTAAACAAAAAAAATGGACAAAATCAGTTTCCTTTTTAGCAAATAAACTCCAACCAAATTGCCACTTAACAAAAGTGTCATATCAGGACTTAAATTTCAACGGCACATTTTGTCGACAATATTGTAAATAATGAACCATGGTATTTTGTTTGTTTTGTAATAAAGACTTTATCAAATCAGAAATCTGTAGTATTACATGAACGCCGATCGTATCAATACGTAACGCACCATTACCTATAATTTTGAATCTGTCCACGATAATTCTGACAATATAATAGTCAGATAAAATGAAGTTTAGCTGCTGTTACAATAACATATTGCTGACAATATCATTCCGTGTCATGAGAATTATTATACCATTTTTTTCTATATGAAATACAAATGATAAAACTTATCTTTTAATATCAACGGTTTATAACATTAAAAAAATCAGAAATTTTGAGCTATTATGGTTGAGCTATTACGGTTGTCAGCGTTGTTACTAGTTGATGGACTCACCACAGATACCCGCTATCATATGATGAAGCTAATTACAATACGATGATGCTATCAGATCTATATTCTAAAAAATCTCTACCATACCTGACGAATGAACATCAAACAAAGGTTTTAAATTTGAAAATTTATCCTATAATTAATGGTAAAATTGAAAGCTTTCTGGGAATAGGAAATGTTACCACGGTAATTGACATAATAATATCGTGATCAGAAGACATCCAGAAATTAATCTTAATGAATCTTCGTTGATGGACGTCATTTTAGACTTGTTTACAATAAAAAAAAAATTATCTGTTATAAGGTATAATGGTTTCTATGGAGGACATTTTGCAGTACAATATTGAATTCAATGACAGGGCAAAATACATAATGAACTTTAAGTACAGGAGAAAAGGTAGAAATCAAATACTGCGGAAAAACTGTCTGTCCAAGGCATATACCGCTTTGAATATTCAAGTATTAAAGGGACTTGTCAAATAACATAATGATGTCACAGGCTGAGTCAGCATTCAAACTGCAAAAATGTTTATCTTTTAAAATCTTTCAGAAACTTTAATCAATAAAACACAGATTGCAATAAAGATGGACAGACATTACAAAACAAATGTCTCCCAACATCAATGAGAGTTAAAAATTTATATAAAACAGCAAATGTGAAAATTTGTCGGTTATGACTTGCATGAGATTAGACTAATTTGCCACTGGATGTTAAGCAAGCAAAAATCAATCAATCAATCCATCCATCCAAAAAAGGGAGATAACTACGGTATAAAAAACTTCTATAGGGAGAAAACTATTAAAAATTCCAAAGGCAGAGACAACTAATTAATATTTCTAAAAGGGAGATAACTTTAAAAAAAAATCCTAAAAGGGAGTTAACTAATAAACGTGACATTGGGGTCAAAACTCTAATTTGGCATTAAAATTAAAACTAGAAAGATTATATCATAGGGAACATGTGTACTAAGTTTCAAGTTGATTGGACTTCAACTTCATCAAAAACTACCTTGACCAAAAACTTATATCTGAAGCGGGACAGATGGACGGAGGGACAGACGGACGGCCGAACGAACGAATGGACACACAGACAGAAAAACATAATGCCCCTCTACTATCGTAGGTGGTGCATAAAAATGCATATCTAGCCATTCTAGATGCTGCTAGTCCCATAAAAATCTTTGAGTTGCACCTGTTTGTCTGTTTGTGGTGTAAATAAAACTGTATTTGTTATATTGTTATGATAAACCTTAATGTATGGTCAAATATAATGGTGTACTTTTATAAATTTTGACTTGGATGGAGAGTTGTCTCATTGGCACTCATACCACATCTTCTTATATCTATCAAATATGACTTGATCCCTACTGTGTAGTTCTCTCTTAAGAGTCAAAGATCAATGGGTGATAACGATCTGCAGTATCCAATCAAAAGTAGGGAAATCCACATTGCTATAAATAAAAATTTTATTTTCAATGTTGCAGATCAGTTATACAGTCAAGGTTCTTACTAAAGATTATTAAAGGAAGTCTAGGGACTCACAATTTCTGGTCATGGCAAGTCCAACAGTGAGAAGAAAAATCATTATTGCTATAATTTAAAATCTAATTCTCAATTGACAAAAAAGGGCAATGAAATTACTTCAAATTTAGATAAATTTTCATACTTTTTCTATAAAATAAGGTTATCTGTACTCAGCTGATACAATATGGTACAATCGTGATGCATCTTTGGGCTATCTAATTTAGAAAATGATGAGTCCTGACAGATTTTCAGGGGTCTAGAAATCATAGACTCATTAGTGAGAACCCTATCTGTTATTGTAGTTCAGTAAAGCAGTCAATACTGTAAAAGGAGAATATTTTGCAAGGGGTTTACTTTTTCTAATTTTGAGAGTAAGACAAATTTGTGAAAATATCCCTTCATGTAAATTATTTCTTAACAGATGATAACAATCATTGTAAAAAGAAAAAGCTGGACTCAAACAAATTTGTGAAAATATCCCTTCATGTAAATTTGTTCTTTAAAACAGTTTGATCACAATCTTGGACCAAAAAAAGCAGTTTTGCACTGAAAATCCCGAAATTTTAACTTTACGAAAATAATTCACATTATTTATTTTCTCTGTAGTTAAAGTAGTTTCTCACAATTTAATTTTTGTTGTTCTTTTACAAATTAACTTGAGAGACAAGTAATTAACTTTTTTGACCAAATGAATTAGGGTAATTGATTCTATTCTAATAGGCAATTTGTTAGTCATTACTGGGTGGAGTGATTATATAAAAAACTAAAAAAATTCTGACAAAGCTGGCAGTTAGAAGAAGGAACACAAAAGTTTACTTAAAATTGAAAACAACCAATTATAAATTAATAAAAAAAATTAAATACGTAAGTCATTTCCTATCATTTAACAGAATTGAAATTATTGACAGCAACAGGTAATTCAAAACGTCAACTGAAATTTGCCTTTTGAATCCATACACACAAACAATCAATTTTTAAATCAAATGTTAGAGAAGCGCTATTTCATGGGAACAATACTGCCATTGATGGTATAAAATTCTTCGTTGATTTGTCCACAATAGTTAATTATCTAACGTGGATCAGGTGTTTCAATTGTTATTATATTTAATTACTTCTTTTCTCGTCAGCTATAAATACCTCCGGCAGGTACAAAATAAATGGAAATCTTCATCAAATTCAATTAATCGACAAAATTTTGTTCATGGAACACCTGCTATTCGAGTTCTGCACAAGCTTTCAGGCAATAGGCACTATATAGCGCTGTATTTAATGCGTAATAATCTTTATCATTTATTAAGATGTTGTAATCTTCGGGACCAGTCTCTACGTAATTAATTCCATTCAATACTAAAAGTAGGCCTTCTAGGATGTATGAATTGCTTCATAAAAAGTAATTACATAAAAAGTTAGGACATGAAACCTTTAAAAGTTAATTTACCTGTGGCAATTTCTAAGATCTTAACCGACTTAACTGCCCACTTCATTGAAGTTAATGCCCTCTTTTTAAAACCAAAATGGTGGAGTAGTTGTGCTGTTTGAATGCAAAGAGAGCTGGCAAACATAGCAATAAAAAAACTGAGACAGGTGAACTGGGTAATTTCATGCATGTAGTAAATTGTTAATGAGTTGCCTCTATAACAAAGTTTTTTAATTCACTGTGCCTTCAAAATTTCTTTATACTTTTGCATTGGCAGTCTTAACTTAGTGATGTCTAAGAAATGTATTCCAAGCTTCAATAAACTGCTTCGCTGAGCGCAGCTAGATACGCCCACAGAGGTACAACCCTGAACAGTTGGGGCAAAAATGGACACAATATCCAAGCTTGATTCAGGTCTGAATTTGGATTGTAATTAAATATTTGACATATTATAGGTTTCTGAATAAATGTAGTCAAAGATCTTGAAATTGGTTATATGAATTGAATTTATATTCAATTAAAGATTTCTTTCTGTTGTGCAATACTTAGTAAATCTGTTGTCAGACTATATACAAATAAAGTTCAATTAATTCTCAATGTCACATTAGAAATTTATGAAAATAAAAAGGGAGCTTACATAAATAGATATAAACAATTCACCAAAGTTTCATGAGAATTGCTGATCGCATTTTTGAGTTATTGTCCGATAACTGGAAAATCATCCCTTTTTTTAATGAATAAAACCCCATAACTCAGAAATGTAAAATGTAAACTTTATAAAATTCTAAAGGGAGCTTACATCAAAACATACAAACAATTCACCAAAGTTTCATAAGAATTGCTGAAAGCATTTTTGAGTTTTTGTCGGAAAACTGGAAAATCCCCCCTTTTTTTATGAATAAAACCCTGTAACTTGGAAACGTAAAATCTAGAATTTAAAAGTCGAAAGGGTGCTCATGTCAATAGATATAAACAATTTGCCACAATTTCTTGCAATTTGGTGAAAGCATTCTTGACTTATTGTCCGAAAACTGGAAAATCCCCCTTTTTTTAATGAATAAAACCCCATAACTCGGAAACGTAAAATCTAAATTTTATAAAAAAACGAATGGGAGCTCACGTCAATAGATATTAACAATTCACCAAAGTTTTATGCAAATTGGTTAAAGCATTTTTGAGTTAATGTACGACATGTTGATGACAGACAGACAGACGGACAACGGTATACCATAATACGTCCCGTAAACGGGCGTATAAAAAGTGAAATGGACATACCAAAATGACATCAATCATCCAAGCATAAAAAGTAGATCATCTGAACCTAAAATATACTTCTAATAAAGCTTAACTACCCTTTGGTAACAAATCAAGACAAAAAAAATCTAATCATACCCTCTTGTGGAAAAATGCAATGCCCCTGAAGCTTATATTACTCTTAAAACTATTGGTAGTCCTTTTAACTATATTTTCATCTCATTTCTAGGAAATGATTTTAAATTAAATTACTACAAAAATGAAATATAAAAGCTGTTATTAGGTTCTACTCATAACAATCATCGCAACAAGACAATTTTCCGAGTTAATTCTGCAGAAAATAAATTCATGCTACCGAAAAAATAAATTAAACTATTTACGAAATAATGACAGAGTACACCTATTTACCATACTTATTCATATGCAAATTGTTCCATTAATTACATAAAAAGACGTTCCTACCCTAAATAATTAAATTTATCGGAAGTTTTTCCTACTTAATGCAAAATTAGCTTTAAATATCAGCATAAAACTGTTCATAAAGAATCTGAAAATAATCCCTAAAGCGATAATGTTATGATGTAATCATAATTTATAATATTAAAGACGTACAAGATGTACTTTATTATATGGTCATGAGAAATCACATCTTTTTTTAGAGCTTAAATTATTTCCGTAATTGAGTAATTCTACGTAATACAATGATGTCAGGGGAGCATGATAAATAATGCAAGAAAAAAGAAGGTGGGTTCTATTACTTTCTTTAATTACTATTTCTTTTAAGAAGGAGTTACTTCCCCTGCAAGTAAAATCCATGTGTGGAAATTTTGTCTCATGTTTAACACCTTTTTACACATCCTTTCTGTCCACATTAAATTATTTTGCCATGTTAAAATTTTCAAAGTTAATGTAATGACTTGCATGGCATGGTAAAAGTATGACTGGCTACAAACAGCAAAACCATTTTTTTTTTACATATGTCTAGAAACCGTTTTCCAAGGTATTTAAAAACCTGTAATGGGACTTAAAGGGTATTAAAAGCTTTGTTAGAAATTTGGTATAAATCTTAAAATGTAGCTGGTAATTTTACACTGAAACAACAAATAATATCAAAATCCTCAGGTTTTTACGAAGACAAAAGGATCTATGGTGGAAACAAGATTTGCTGATTGAAGTACCTATGTAGTTTTAACTGCCAATTTGCAATTAAGCGATACCTTCTTTCGACACAATGAAGGGAGTTTCCTTTAATTTCAAAGGTTTTAAGGACTGTAATCAGTATCAAAAAATGGTTCTTTCCTCCTCCCTCTCCACACTTAGAGATTGAAATAAACATGCATTCAAAAGTATGCTGTCCCAAAGATAAAGGTTAGGCTATTAAAATTTTTTTCACTTTGATCAAATGAGAGTTCTTTACATAGTAGCTCATTTTTTATAAGACCATCCACTATTTGTCAAAAAAGGAGCAGCAATAAATAAAACTGCTATCTCCTATATAATTTCTTGCAAGTATATATTGTGGTACATCCATTCCATTTCCAAACTGAAACAATAAAATTGAGAATGGAAATGGGGAATGTGTCAAAGAGACAACAACCCGACCATAGAGCAGACAACAGCCGAAAACCTACTCAAGTATTTCTATTTCTAGCCAAATCCTACAAAATTGGTATTGTAGTTGACACTCTTCTGCCAATCGCATTCATAAGCAAGACCGAATCCTGATCAGCTGAGTTCAGAAGCCAAATAATTGTATGCCTTTTTTTGTTGACTTAATTACCTTGTGAGATAACACAGTAAAAATCCTGACTGTGTATATTGGTATATAAAGGTGGAAGAAACCAAAGGGATAGTCAAACTCATAAGTTGAAAACGAACTAACAATGCCATGGAAAAAAATATAAACTACCTTACAAAACAACATTCTACTAACCCCAACATTAAAAGTTAAGAACCCCACCAAAAACCTGGGGTGCTACCCAAGAGTTTCTAGATCCTGCTCCACATGTGACACCGATTGCAACTAGAGGCTCTCAAGAGCCTGTGTCGCTCACCTGACTCTACTTTGGTTTTAGAAATCATGTAAAGATAGATAAAAATCATAACAGATACCCAAATAATGATTGAGGCCAAATTTTGATTAATATTGGTCCCGTTATTTAATAAAATATCCTGGTGGCCATCTTGAACAGTAAATCGGCAACAAAGTAACAACACTTGGTCAGCACCTCATAAGGAACATTCATGCCATGTTTGGTTTCATTCCATTCAGTGGTTCTCTAAAAGAAGACATTTGTATGTATTTCCCATAGGGTCCTATGTTAAACTAAGCCCCCCCCTAGCGGCCATCTTGGATGATGGATCGACTGCAAAGTAACAACACTTGGTCAGCAACTCATAAGGAACATTCATGCCATGTTTGGTTCAATTCCATTCAGTGGTTCTCTAAAAGAAGACAATTGTATGTATTTCCCATAGGGTCCTATGTTAAACTAAGTCCCCCGCTTTCGGCCATCTTGGATGATGGATCGGCTGCAAAGTAACAACACTTGGTCAACATCTCATAAGGAACATTCATGCCATGTTTGGTTCCATTCCATTTATTGGTTCTCTAAAAGAAGACATTTTTATGTTTTTCCCAAAGGGTCCTATGTAAAACTAAGTCCCCCGCTGGGGGCCATCTTGGATGATGGATCGGCTACAAAGTAACAACACTTGGTCAGCATCTCATAAGGAAGATTCATGCCATGTTTGGTTTCATTCCATTCAGTGGTTCACTAAAAGAAGACATTTGTATGTATTTCCCATAGGGTCCTATGTTAAACTAAGTCCCCCGCTGGCGGCCATCTTGGATGATGGATCGGCTACAAAGTAACAACACTTGGTCAGCACCTCATAAGGAACATTCATGCCATGTTTGGTTTCATTCCATTCAGTGGTTCTCTAAAAGAAGACATTTGTATGTATTTCCCATAGGGTCCTATGTTAAACTAAGTTCCCCGATGGCGGCCATCTTGGATGATGGATCGGCTACAAAGTAACAACACTTGGTCAACATCTCATAAGGAACATTCATGCCATGTTTGGTTCCATTCCATTTATTGGTTCTCTAAAAGAAGACATTTTTATGTTTTTCCCAAAGGGTCCTATGTAAAACTAAGTCCCCCGCTGGGGGCCATCTTGGATGATGGATCGGCTACAAAGTAACAACACTTGGTCAGCATCTCATAAGGAAGATTCATGCCATGTTTGGTTCAATTCCATTCAGTGGTTCTCTAAAAGAAGACAATTGTATGTATTTCCCATAGGGTCCTATGTTAAACTTAGTCCCCTGCTTTCGGCCATCTTGGATGATGGATCGGCTGCAAAGTAACAACACTTGGTCAGAACCTCATAAGGAACATTCATGCCATGTTTGGTTTCATTCCATTCAGTGGTTCTCTAAAAGAAGACATTTGTATGTATTTCCCATAGGGTCCTATGTTAAACTAAGTCCCCCGCTGGCGGCCATCTTGGATGATGGACCGACTGCAAAGTAACAACACTTGGTCAGCATCTCATACGGAACATTCATGCCATGTTTGGTTCCATTCCATTCAGTGGTTCTCTAAAAGAAGACATTTTTATGTATTTCCCATAGGGTCCTATGTTAAACTAAGTCCCCCGATGGCGGCCATCTTGGATGATGGATCAGCTACAAAGTAACAACACTTGGTCAGCACCTCATAAGGAACATTCATGCCATGTTTGGTTTCATTCCATTCAGTGGTTCTCTAAAAGAAGACATTTGTATGTATACCCCATAGGGTCCTATGTTAAACTAAGTTCCCCGATGGCGGCCATCTTGGATGATGGATCGGCTACAAAGTAACAACACATGGTCAGCACCTCATAAGGAACATTCATGCCATGTTTGGTTTTATTCCATTCAGTGGTTCTCTAAAAGAAGTCATTTGTATGCATTTCCCATAGGGTCCTATGTTAAACTAAGTCCCCCGATGGCGGCCATCTTGGATGATGGATCGGCTACAAAGTAACAACACTTGGTGAGCACCTCATAAGGAACATTCATGCCATGTTTGGTTTTATTCCATTCAGTGGTTCTCTAAAAGAAGTCATTTGTATGCATTTCCCATAGGGTCCTATGTTAAACTAAGTCCCCTGCTGGCGGCCATCTTGGATGATGGATCGGCTACAAAGTAACAACACTTGGTCAGCACCTCATAAGGAACATTCATGCCATGTTTGGTTTCATTCCATTCAGTGGTTCTCTAGAAGAAGTTCAAAATGTAAAAAGTTAACGCCGACGACGGACGACGCCGGACGACGCCGGACGACGCCGGACGACGGACGACGGACGCCAAGTGATGAGAAAAGCTCACTTGGCCCTTCGGGCCAGGTGAGCTAAAAAAGAATATCTGTATATCAGACTAACATATTGTCATCCTGAATATGTTTGTAATATTTGCTGCTGGACAGTCATCAAGCAATCCCTTAAAAATTAGTTCAATTGTAATTGAATATATGTGCAATCTTTTTAAAACTTTAATAATTTAAAGCTTTGAAAACTTACCATAATTCTGAATAAATACAAGCTAGTAGCATACATATATTAGTACAGCAAATTTCAAACTGAGCATGAAACCAATCTGTATATTATGTATATGTATGAAGGATGTTAATTTACATAAATTTGAATAAATGAAGATGATTGGTCCATACCTGGACTTCCTCTCGAGAAGTATTGCAACATAAGAGGCTGTCAATGCAGGGACAAATGAGATACTGAGGTAATAAAAATGACCAATCAGTTTCCTGTAGGAGAAAACAGAATCATAGTCAGTAATATGTTTTAGATCATAATAGTGTGCCAGCCATTCTAAAGCTCCTAGAGTACAAGGATTAGACATTTTGATAGTTGACTTTTAAAGAAAGCTAAAGCAGAATTAAGATACTGGAGTACTTAAAACTCTTCCACAAAGAACGCTATTTTGAAAATCCTGCAACAATCCCCCTAATTTGTCTTCAGTATTCTAGGAGCTTTTTTAAGGCTTTCATTTCTATCATGTACCATTGTATAAATGTAATAATTTGATTTATTATTCAAATATACGTAAATTTCTATATCTAAAACAACATTTATACAAATGTACATTTTACTACATGTAAGTTACAACAATACAAGTAAGTCATAAAGTGTTAAAATTAGATTTTGGGCTGTTCCAGAATTTATCAGGTGGATTGAACAGGGAGGTGAAAGATGAGCAGTCGCATTTTGTTAAGAATTTTGTAAGAATTATAAGTAAAATGAAAAATTTTATTTTATGGATGGTATGGCTCCCATCCCCCATGCGTTTAATTCTGGAACAGCCCTTATCTTTTTTATCTCACATCCACCTCAGCAAAATGCCATTGATTAAATTGTTCATAGAAAATTTTCATTGTAGAAAGATTTATTTCCATCCTATAAAGTTTTTGATTAAATATTTTTGTCCACGGTTTGAAAAGTAACATTGTGCATAAAACCCAAAATAATAAATAGTTGATAAAATAAAAAAAAATGAAATTCCTTACAATTTTCCATTAAAATTGTCAGAGTCCTTTTCCTAGGCAGATCCTGGTACTTTCAAAATTCAAATTTGGTATCTGTAACCACGGTAACCAATCAAAAGCACTTTGTGAAGTAGTGATGAGATAAAAACATTTGTCAGGACAATAAAACACAACTGTACCTGCTTTTTCTTTCTATACAAAGAGCTAAAGCACAAGCTGGTATCCCTGTAACAAAGGTTGCTAGGTAACAGAAAGAACCTGCTACTTTTCTGAAAACAATAATTGTCATTAAAATATTCACTGAAGATTTAGATAACTTTACATTAGATTTACACTTAATAACTCAGATCTTCACCTTTCATTCTGGCTGGACAATTTTGTTTTAAACACTCAACATGTACAGCTTACAATTTAAAAAATGCATTTGTAACAATGGTCACTTGCAAGACTGTAAGTTGATCATGATATACCAATGGTTGCGTCAAGATTCAGTGTTAGTCAATAAATAGCACCACTGACAAACATTCTTTGAATTTCAGAGTTTAGCATCTAAAAAGTCGCTTCTGAATTCAAAGTCTTTTCTAGGAGTAGGCACTATACCAACTTTTTCGGTGCTTGAATCAAGGAATTTAAATCCTTTTATTTTAAAGATTTTTTGAGTTGTGGAATGGTATGGGTTTATTTATTTTTTTGGGGGGGAGAGGGAACACTGACCCCATGGGATAAATCCAAATTTGGTAATAAAATTGTTAATGACTAAAAAATATTGTCCAAAGACGGGGATGTTTTTAAAGTACTCCAGCATGGTCTGCATTTATTACATAATATAACAAGATGAATTTTAATACGTTTCCAATCAGCTGATAAACAGAGATCTTTGGTATATGTCAATGATTAATTGTTGGCATAATCTAGGTGTCCAGCTTTATTGGTGGAGGAGCCGGAGTACCTGGAGGGAGCTGGTAAACCATGAGCAGGTTCAAACTCACCTCAGTGTTGACAGGCTAGATACTGCTGTAGATAAACTACTTAAGGGCATACGATACAGTTACAGAGGGGGTAATGGCATTGCTAACATAAAATTGTATTTTCGTGACATCAAACTGTGATATATCGGAAAAAGATGCATTTTTCAACTGATTTTTATCATTCAGACTGATTTAACTTGAAAACGAGTTCATGGACCCCCCTTTTTTAAAATGACATTAGGTTTGATTATGTATGAAGATTATTTGTACCAATTTTTATGAAAAAGTCACTGAAGAATTTTTTTTTTAATCAGATAAATATACAGCAAAAATCATAAAACTTTAATAAAATTTATTATTTCCAAAGAATTGTTATACAAGTTTAGAGCATACTTATGTAAAGAAGATTTTCCAAATGTTTTTATAAAAATCCGCTTTTGTTTATCTTTTGAAACAAAAAAGATAGGTATATCTATCCAAAGAATAGAAATGTCAAAAAAATCAAAATTTTGAGTAAAAGTCTAAAATTTCAACCCCATTTATCTCTTAAAGTAGCACATGAAGGTATATCTTTAATTACATATTTGAATTGACTAGGTGAAAAATAGCTTGTATGTTAATTTTTCGTAAAAAAATCACTGTGTGGGAACAAAACTGTATCGTATGCCCTTAAGACCACTTAGCCACTCAGAGGCCCTAGTAAATGTCAATGAGACAGAAACCAAACAGCAATAATAAATATAAGACATTTCAAGGTCAACGTACAGTCTTCAACAATAGAGAGGTGTCTAAACAGTATGACAAGCTCTTAATTGCTCGGAGCCTAACAAAACATGGAGCATCAATTAAACACACTGCATACCCGGTAGATATACAAGATGAAACTTGCCAGGCAGACATGTACATCTTACAATCATTCCATGCACTAAATATAGCAGCCCATTACTTATTGTATCTAAAAAAAATAGACCAAACCTGAAAAACAAAAAGGTCCCCAAAATGTACTAGAGGATGTACTTCTAATCTTGCCATTCGCCTAAAATAAAAGTAGGATACCAGATATAATATTTGTATTCTTTACAAACAAAGCAAAAATATATTTGCATATATATTTTATAATATTTGTACAATACTGTGGATTCATTACCATTCTTTGGATACCAATAAATTTAAGTGGATGTTGTGGGTATAGGTTAATGGCGAATTTCAATGTTCAATAAAGTGTCAATTTTCTATTGGCTTATATTCAAACTTTGTCAAAACCACAAAATCAAATATCCATGAAAATACAATTTTTTTTTCAAACAGTGAAAACTGGTTCCCATCAAAATAAATGAATCCACGGTAGTTAGCTGATTGATGTCTTGTGAACACATGAAAGTTATTTGATGGATTTTTTATTTTTTAAGAATTGCAAATTCGAATGGCCAAAAAAGTGGCCGTATCATAAATGTTCCTGAACAGTGAGCTACATATACATGTATGCAGCCAATTGTAACTGAGCCAATGTGTGATTATAAACTGTATTGGTATATTTTTTACATTTACCTACCTCCATAAACAGAAAAATGTTATAAACAAGGTTCCATTTGTTGTCAAGAAAATTGTAGATCTTGCTAACTGTGCTGGGAATGACTTCAGAAAATAATCCTTATTTTTCCTCTGGATTACACCAGCAATCTGTCAAAAAACAAATTATAAATTATTATGAGGCAAAATAACTTTTTCCTTAAACAAATAAAAGTGTCCCTTATTAATACTGATATCACAAACTCTATAGCTGCTTTTTTTTTTTTGTCTGATTTTGAAAGGTTATGACCCTATATAATACAAATAAAATGCCCCTGCTTGCATATAAAACGTTATGAAGGGACATAACTCAAGAACTGTAAAAGTGACGCTACCCAAATTTGTACTTGATCTGAGTTTTGTGGTAATAAGAATTGTTTACAAGTTTCATAACATTTGGTTGAGGCAAACTTAGTGAGAGAACAGAAAGGAAAAATTCAGCAATTTTTCAATTTGTAAAGGGACATAACTCTAGAACGGTAAAAGTGATGCCACCAAAATTCGACCTTGATCTGTGTTTTGTGGTAATTAGCATTGAGCAGAAGTTTCATAACATTTGGTTAAGGCAAACTAAAGTTAGAGAATGGAAACGAATATTTCAGCAATTTTTCCATTTGTAAAGGGGCATAACTCTAGAACGGTAAAAGTGACGCCTCCAAAATTCAAACTTGATCTGTATTTTGTGGTAATAAGCATTGTGTATAAATTTCATAACATTTGGTTGAGGCAAACTAAAGTAAGAGAACAGAAAGCAATTTTGGGAAGTTTATGTACGTAGACGGACAAGGGTAAAGCTTAATGCCCCCTCCGCTATGGCGGGGGCATAAAAATTGTAAACACTAAGAAAAAATATATATTTTCTTCATAATCATAAATATACCACTGTATATATTACATGTCAAATCTTTCCTGAAAATAGTTTTAGAACTTAGATTATCTAAATACCATAACCACTAGTGGAGCTGAATGTAGAACTGCTTTACATTTCAGGAGTACCTTTAGTCCAAGTCTTCATGACCAGTTTTTGGAGAAATACAGGTTTCTCAAGTCTTAGTTTTCTGTTTACTGTTTATTTGACATTTGTTTGTGTGTTTCTTTATCTGTTGGTGTTGTCAGTCTTCTCCTTTTTCCACTTGGAGCCTTCAGAATATGAACCCCTTTTCAAGTTCTCCAATCATCATGAACATGCAATTATGCATGAAATAGTTGCCACTGGATGTTAAGCAACCAACAATCAATAGAGTTCTCCAGAATCACCCTATTTCTCAGAAAAATAAGATTTTGTGCTCAATTTTGCTCAATTAATAAAGCATTGAACTTAAAGTGTCTGATTTGGTTATGACCTTGAACCTTATCTGATTTGCATGAACAGTTGATCTGGTTACTTCAATTAGATTTCAATTCTTTTGTATCAACTAAGTACATTCACTCAGCAAACTGAGACAAGACCTCTACATGATTTTTTTCAAACAATTCTCCGTCATAATTAATTGCTGTAATGAACGCAACATAACTTATCTGAATCTTTCAGACAGTTTGTTTTCTCAATGGAATTACTTCATATTTTTCATGTCGAGGTCTTTTATAGCCAACTATACGGTATGGGTTTTTCTCATTGTTGAAGGCCGTACGGTTTCCTCTATTACATCTATTTCATTTGAACTTTGGTGTATACTTGTATCATTTGTAGTCATACCACATCTGCTTATTTTTGTATATTTTTTGTACAATATCCCTTATACATGTTATACAGTATAAAATAATGACAAATTTAAAACAAACTGAAACCATTCATATTGAGGATTGGAAAGTGCTTCCACAAGGTGACTTAGGAATTAAAATATGGTCCACTTTGGTCTTCTACCGACCTGCAGTAAAACCCATGCCAAAGTTGTGCATCTGTTTGGCTGTGCCGGAATACAAGTATGCAAACATGTCTTGTCAGAATGGGGACTTTTAATCTAATGTCTCATGTCAAGAGAGTGACACACTCTTTGCATGTTAAGAACCCTTGCAACAACTCTTTGAGAGGTCCATAGGTGACCTGTTGCAAAGCAAAATTAATGTCTGTCCCTATCCAATATGCCCTTATTTTCTAGTGGCAGTCCAAATTTCCATGACCTTCATCCCAGATGGCCTCTATTACATGATCTATCTATTGTATTTGTTGTTAACTAGTGGCAGTCCAAATTTCCATGACCTTCATCTCGGACTGCCTCCATTACAGGATCTATTTATAATATGTGTTATTAACTGGTTCTTGTCTTGAATATGCAGCAAATATTTGACAGAGGAGTTAAGCAGCTTCATGTAACAATGGATCAATCTGACAATCATCAACAAGGTTTTGTATTTGGCCTTTGGGAGGGTGGTGCAAAAATGACTTGCTGTCTACATTAATAAATATCGTCGGAACAAACTTAGAAGGACCGTTTATAATATGCCAAACTGATATCATTCTAAATAGTAATTTGTCTTTTGTTTGCTCATTTTCATTTTGGGGTTCAAAGTTTATTTGCTTTCATCTGTACATCACGAATTTGAGGGTTAACTCACAGCGTACAGTGATCCATAGACCTTAACTGCTTGCTTAAATACTTCAAACATAACATCAAGTGATGCCTTCTTGCATGACGGTGTCCATGTATGTCCCAATTCGTAACAGGTGCATGTTATTTTGGAAGTTAGCGGTTTGCCTAGCACCGCCATATTAAATTGGTGTCATGCGTCTCACACCGGAAGTAGTAAAAATGTAAACAAATACACGTGTTCAAAGTGAAAGTGAAAGTATATCAAGTTTGGGTATTTTTATATATTTTTTTTTCTCATTTTATGGCAAAGGGAAAACATAACCGTATTTGATGATGAAAAAGAAGCAATTTTGAATGAAAGTGTTTCAATATAAGTTCAACTGATATCAAATTAAACTATATCAATGAATTACAAACTATCTCTGAAACTGAAATATAGCCACAGGCGTTTAGGGAATGAACCCTTTTCATTTTCATATAATGTTTTCTGTGTTTGATTTTTTTAAATAGATTTTTCATATATATCAATTTATTTTCACTGATGTGTGTTCTTGCTCATATTCATAAAACTTTACAATAACCAAGGGTATATATATATGTTGCCCCTCTATTCCTATTTTCATAAAGCGCACTGTGGAAATAACAGGAGTCAAATTAAAGCATCAGACGACTCATAAGATATACAATGTAGAAGATTCACCATCCAGGAGAACAAAATGACAATATATTGTAGAAGCTTTAGAAGTGAGCAAAAAGGAACGAATTCCATAACCACATTTCACGCAGAACATATGGGACCAAGGTCCCAAGTGTTTCTCAGCCTCAATTTTTTTTATGTAGTGTTTTGTAGACTGAAATCTCTGATTGCTTTTTGAAAGAATGGTTGTCCACAGGGATCCGTGTTTGTTCATTCTTGATAGAAACGACATTAACCTCCATTACAGCTGTCGTTAATTTTCGGATTAAGTATTGCTGTCTGTCTATATTTATTTTTTCATGTTTATCTTTAACAACAAAAAAATGAGAATAGAAACGGGGACTGTGTCAAAGAGACAACAACCCGACCAAAGAGCAGAAAACAGCACAAGGCCACAAACGAGTCTTTAATAGCAAACATACATACGGTGACTTATAGTTGTTAACTTTAACGTGATTTGGTCTTTGGTCACCGGGAGACTGATTTGTCTCATTGGCAATCATACCACATCTTCATATTTTTATATCTGTTGGATTTTCTTTTTTTCGAGTCACGGCTTTCTTATTGTAATTGTTTTATGATTTTGTGACACATCCTGATTATCCGTTTGTGTATTTGTTATGGATAAATCTCGCTGCTTTTATTTTGTACTTCTTCTATCGATTTGATCTTTTTTTTTTGCCTCCATAGACCCCAAACTGTACCAACATATTTTACTGTTTTACGGTCTAACCACGGATTTATATCCTACAGCTTTTACAGATTTCGTACAAACTTTTAGGTTACGGCGGATAAAGCCAAATGACCACTTACTGCTATGGAATGTATATGTGACACCAGACCTTGCATGTGATGGAGATATTAGCGCTATATCAGTCATGAATGGAATGAGTGACCACAACAAAGTCATCACTGACATACATTTGAAAGCAACATCAAATAAACCAGTACCAAGGAAACTATATATTTATATAAATAAATGGCAAAACAAGTTGAATTAAATCACTTAAAACACAGGCACTTGCCACTGAAAAAATACCTATATACCTTAATGTATTATATCAAAGTATATACCAGTAGTTTTTTTTTCAGAGACAAGTGTCTGTAACTTAAAATATGACAAAAGAAGGAAACAGGCAAGCGTGAATCAGACACGGCATGCTGTCAAAACTCGACAACTACAACTAAGACAAAATATTTATTAATGAAAGTGTGATAATTCGATGCTAAACACGACGGGCGCCCAACATGGATCAGGCCATGATCTGTATAAACGTCCAGAAAACCTGAGGCCATCCCCGTCTATGTTGGGTTTAGTGTGTCTCTTCGTGGGTTTTTCGTTTTTGTTTTTTTTTTTTTTTTGTGGCGTACGAGACGGGATAGTGGTTACGACAATTGGAGCATATCCGTCATAATTTGTGAAGCAGATATTCCATAACGTTCAACAAAAGAACCAGCTATTATGAAGCGAGCTTTATTTAGGAACCATTCTACATACATAGGTCAATATCAAGGATACGTTCTTTGAGTTTAAATCGGTTTTGTCAAATGGTAGTTTTGATATAAAATCGTATGGCGACTCGGTTTTAATCCAAATGTGATAAAGATTGGCTGTGTGTAAAGATATTTTGCAATTTTATGCATGATAGTAGTAGATAAACCTTTTCTGTTGTTAAGAAAAGCAAATTAAAAAGATCGTCAAGGTGTCTTCAGAAAAATGTCTAGATCTGTAACATTAATGATTTATCACACGGGAATGAATACGAGGTTAAACAATGTATGTTTTGCGTGAAGTCAAATTTTCAAAACCTACCAGCCAGTCGAGTAGAATACAAAAATACTACTTTGATAAAATAAACATCCCTTTTAAATCTTTTTCGGTCATTCTATCTAGAAAGCTACGCTTCGGTATAGAATGTTTTATTTTGAACAAACATAATGATTTTGACATGAAAAGTTCAAATGTTCGCTGAAAATGTCATGTATTATGAAATATTTTTGAGTTTGTTTTTAAAACAAAGAATAGATGCGGGAGAAAGGAAGAGAGTGAGAGAAGGGAGAAGGGAGAAAACTACTCCCCTGTCCTCACCTTCATTCATCATACATCTGTGTCTATCGATGACCACAATTCCTATTGTGTCTATTTTACCATTAAAGTCTAAACCGCATAACATTGCGAACCTATTAAGGCCGTGTGCCATTGTGGTAAAAGCTCTCTGTATATTATCCCGTTATTGATCAATACATTACATCCTTTAGATCGCTTTTAATTCCCAGAAACATCTAAACCTAAAACTAATACTAATACATCTTCTTATATTTTGAGAAAAAAATCTTTTGTTGAAAAATGCATGACAGACTTTGAACATATTTATAACATAATCCTTTTAATTAGTTGGGAAGGGTTTTCACGTCTTCAAACCAAAGCATCAAATACAAAATATGCAAATGTTCTATTTGATGCATTTAGGATGTCGCTAAAACCCTGTATAAAATGATGGAACCGTGTTCTTAGCATGATTATAACAACACAGAAATTTATATTAATTAGTATGATTTTCAATGAAAAGATTTCTGAAGAAGGATGTTTAGAAATACTTCAAACGTGTTAAAGAGACAAAAGCGGAGAGTGTCTTTTTCCGTCAAGTTGCAGGGATTTTCTAGTTCTGTTTTAGATTTTTCTTTTTGACTGACGTTAACTTGCATCAAAGCTTAGATAAGACTCTTTGAAGATGCATTTTGAATTAAAAAAGAATAGTCTTATTTGAGGTTTTCTGGTACATCAATTTAAAACAAGATGATGACATTCATTGGATAATGGATGAACCATTTGAGAACAAGATTAGACGAAGATGACCCACACGAGTAATAAGAACAAAAGAGATCCGACATCTTTTATCTTGACTTCTGTACAATCATAATTATATTACATTGTATTTTCTTTTAATGTTTTTCGGCTTATTCCCCTTGAATATGTGATTCTATCACTTTACCGAGTAAATTGTTGCACTGACAAAAAAAAAACCCAGAACAACACAGTTATGTGTTATTTGGTTTTTATAAAACTCTGTCATGTTGGATGAATTAGCTTTTATAATTTTATTCAATGCGCTAGAGGCCAAAAAATTGAGAAAAAAAAACATAAAAAAAAAAACTTAGAAATACAGACAAAAAAAACCAAACTTTGAACAAACGACTGCAACAAAATTTTAAAGGCAGAAAACCGTTACTTTCAAAACATTAGTTTTTATGAAAATTATATATGCATATTTCAATAAAACTACTATAATCATGTTTCAATAAAATTACTATATTCATGTTTCAATCAAACTACTGTATTCATGTTTCAATAAAATTATACTATATTCATGCTTCAATCAAATTACTATATTCATGTTTCAATCAAATTACTATATTAATGTTTCGATAAAATTATTATATTCATGTTTCAATAAAACTACTATATTCATGTTTCGATCAAATTACTATATTCATGTTTCAATCAAATTTCTAAATTCATGTTTCAATAAAATAATTACTATATTCATGTTTCAATAAAATAATTACTATATTCATGTTTCAATAAAATAATTACTATATTCATGTTTTAATAAAAATTACAAAACACATTTTAATCAATTGTAAATATCGTATAAACTATGTAATAACTGAAGCAATGACTGTCAAGGAAGAAAAAAATACTCTCAGAGAATTAGAAAAGGAGTTTTGAATCGACCAACTTGCCTTGGAATGTGAAAGTAGGTGGGATTATTTGTAATGTCATTTTTATATAATGAAACAAAATGATCACGTAACAAAATACCAGAAGGTGGTTTACGATAAAGGCCTTTATTTCCCGAATTCTTCGCAATGCTTGATCATATTCATAAGAACCACATATTCTAATATCATCTACCTGTCTTTTTCAACTTTCCAACTCTCTGTTGCGCATATGTTTCAGATAAAATTTCTTAAATAATTCAGCTTAATTTCACATTTTATCAACTAATATTTTAACTCCCTCAAGCAACGTTGAAACCTTTCGCTCACAAAGCTCTACAACTGTTTCGGTTCTTATACATCCTTGGCATTCAAATATTCAGCTTTAAGCATTCCTGATGGAGATCTAAATCCCCCCCCCCCCCTCCCCCAAAAAAAAAAAAACGCTTCGGAAGCATGCAATTTATGAAGTATTGTTTTTCATTTTCTACAACACTGGGTCGATATCACTACTGGTGGACTATCAGTCCCGGAGTGTATCATCAGCTCAGTAGTCAGTACTTCGGTACTGATATGGTTTGGACAAAATTTCCTAAAAATGTCCGTTTATAAATTTATAAATTAGGAAGAAACTAAGGTTTCAACTGCCTCAGGTAAAGTTGACCTAGATGGGTTTGGCTATCATTTTATGTCCCTTTTGGTCCTATAGCTCTTCAACTGTTTCAGTTCTTATACATCCCTGGCTTTCAAGTATTCGGCTTAAAAAAAAGAGTTTTCCTGATGAAGCTAGTAAATCTAGAAAAGCGCTTCGGACACATGAAATTTATAATGAGTTCTTTTTCATTTTTGACTCAAAGGTAACCTTTCAAATAGATATAAGAAGATGTGATATGAGTGCCAATGAGACAATCCTCCATCCAAGTCAAAATTTATAAAAGTAAACCATTATAGGTCAAAGTACGGTCTTCAGCACGGAGCCTTGGCTCACACCGAACAGCAAGCTATAAAGGGCCCCAAAAATTACTAGTGTAAAACCATTCAAACGGTAATACCAACGGTCTAATCTATATAAAAAACGAGAAACGAGAAACACTTATGAACCACATCAACAAACGACAACTACTGAACATCAGATTCGTGACTTAGGACAGGTGCAAACAATTGCAGCGGATTTAAATGTATGATTAAGGTAAATAAAATCTATATAAATTGTTTGTATAATTCGGTATTCACACTTTCCTTGACTTTCCATTTCCTTCAAATTTTCTGATGAATATTGGAAACGCATACTGTAAGACTGCCATCATCTATCGAGAAAATGCCATTAGAAGCTATTACAATGATATATTAAATATCTTTGCTTCGTATATAAACAAATAAAAGATATTGAATCCAGGGGGAGGGGAACCGAAGGTTGGAACCCCCTTTTTTTCCTTTTTTTAAAATCAAATTATGCGAGCGTTTCATACATGGTGTACCGGGGGTTTGAAAACACCCCCCTTTCAAAATTGGCTTGACCCGCGCCTTTCTTTAACTTAATAAAAACTTGAAAAAATGAAATGAGAATATCAACTAAAGGTTAACCCGAACTGAACTCACCTATATACACATAAACTGCTGGATGTTTAGCCAATGTATAGAAAAAACTCTAAATATATGAGAAGCATCTGTTTTTCATTAATTTTCATACAGCAGCTTTTGTCCATGCGATGTGACAGGTATAGTTATTGTCAATTGGTCTGATATATCGGGGCAGAATAGTTTTTTGTTTAGTTTTTGAATTGCATTCTTTAAATGCTTGACCGTAGTTTTTTTTTTTTTTTTTTTTCGTTGTTTTTTGTTTCTTCTTTTTTTAATAGTTATTAATTTGTTTTGTTTATATTTTTTTTAGCTTTAAAAGTTTGTACTCAAGTAAAAATGAAAAACTTTAAATGTTTTATTTTACCTTAAATCGTACAGTTAATTTCGGTAATAATCACTTGATCACAGATAATGTTTGTTTGAATTGATTCAATTGTAAAGAAAAATGCTGATTCGGGGCCTCATTGTTAGAAAATGAGCAATAACCTTGATACGGACAAATCCGCAGACATACGCATTGTTTTATTCTGACACTAGTATATAAATATAAAAAAATGATAAGTGATATACTACTGGGATAGATGGAGGCGCCAGTATTATATTGTACTACAGGCGGAGATTTTCTATTTTATAAGTCCTTACAATGAAAGAAATTGTGTGTTTTATCAACACACTCGATCATAGAAAATATAATAATATTAATAATCCTTCTCGACTTTCTTTGTTATAATAGAAAAGGTCATGCAACAGGTCAAAAGATTAAACACGGTATGAGAAACCTATCCTTGCGAACCACCAAACCTTACTGAGGATCTAAATGAGATAGTACTTAAGACCAGAAAAAAGAAAGGAGAATGTGTCAATGAATTACAAGATGCCATGATATGTAAGTTTTTTACGTACAAGTGTGTGCCCTTGCCAGTTATGCACAAATTATATAGATGACACATAGTATTGTGTGTAAGAAAAGCCAATTATTTCAATTAGACATAATTTTTACCTTCCTTCGGAGTTGACTGAGTGCATATATAGACTATGCAGCTGTGGAATTCATGAAAAAATATGAAAAGATTAAAAAAAACTTGTAAAATGCGTCAAAATCTCGTAAGTCCGATTAGCGTTCAATTCTGGTGTGAATCCAATCTAAATCCTTTATATTATATGAATCCTTTTTACTTTCTAAAAGTTTGGATGCATCAGGTTGCTATACCTGGTTTACATATGTTAAAAATATTTTGAAAGAGGTAAACATGCAATTTCAATTGATATTTTATTGTGTGTCTTTCTATGTTGTGATGTTACACTATTGTTTCAGATAAGGGTGAAGGTTTGGTACCATTAAAACGTTTGAACCCGTCCTAAGTCAGGAATCTGATGTTCAGTAGTTGTCGTTTGTTGATGTGGTTCATAAGTGTTTCTCGTTTTTTACATAGATTAGACCGTTGGTTTTCCCGTTTGAATGGTTTTACACTAGTAATTTTTGGGGCTTGCTGTGTGGTGTGAGCCAAGGCTCCGTGTTGAAGACCGTACTTTGACCTATAATGGTTTACTTTTATAAATTTTGACTTGGATGGAGAGTTGTCTCATTGGCAATCATACCACATCTTCTTATATCTAAGTATCCATTCTTGAGGGAAACAAAAGAAAAAAAATACTCAAAGTTGTTAAAAAAAACACCAATTTTTAAATTTCTACAAAAATATATTCGAACAAAAATTTGAAAAAAAAATTCAAAAAAGTAAATTATATATAAATGTTTGAAGCAAAATTTAGAAATGGAAAACTACTTAAACTGTAAGTCTTTTGAAAAGAGAAGTAACATAACAAAAATAAGAATTAGCGACCATAATTTATTGATAGAAAAATGAAGACAATTAAAAATACCTAGAGAAAAAAGACTATGCCCATCCTGTAATACATTGGAGGATGAAGCTCATTTTATTTTATACTGTAGAAAAAATTCTAAACTAAGAGATAACTTTATAGGAAATGTAGTTAAACATATGCCAGATTTATGTCCTGGCAAGAAAATGAGAAAATATAATATCTTCTTTGCCCATCAACCTCAAAAGAAGTAGAAAGCTTAGGGTCCTTTTTTAAACAGGCATTAGAACTGAGGACAGGGGACCCTTGATTTATTTATATAAATATATATATATAAATAGATTGTTTTGCTTTTTTACTTTAATATGTTTTATAAGATATGTTTTCCTATGGTTTTGTTTGTGAAATGTATTTTGTGTATGTATGTATTCATATAATGTGTCACAAACTTATTGTTAAGAGTTTTTATGACAATAAACATTTGTGAATTTATCGGCGCCTGTACTTGATAGACTCCATGATAGTCCTTTTCTAATACACATCATTTCTTGCAATATTCTGACTAAATAAATCGGACGTCCCCCATTGCGTAAATGTAATATTTGATGCGCAACGCGCGCACTTCTTGTAACAGTTTAAAAATTAATATTAATATATAATCATATATATTCAAACACCAACAACACAAAATCTCGTCTCGCACATGTGTACAATGGTACAAACAAAAACCAGACAAAAACCAGACAAAAACAGAACACCACACTGGCCAGAATAATTATTCAACATGGGTACATTGGACATTGTCAGAAATTACAAATTATATTTATTATAAAATGGAAAGTGGGAACGGGGAATGTGCCAAAGAGACATCAACCCGACCAAAGAGAAGAAAACAGTCTAAGGCCACCAATGGGTCTCCAACACAGCGAGAAAATTCCGCATCCGGAGGTGGGCATCAGCTTGCTCCGAGTTCAATTCTAGTTCAGCGATAATGGACGCCACGCTAAACTCCGAAACATAAAAATGAACCAAAATTTAAAAAAAAATTGGGACAGGCGAAAAAAATGCACCGGAGTTAACCATGTTTTGTGAGATCACAACCCTCCCCCTATGCCTATAGCCAATATGGAATAATCAAACACACAGCAACACACACACACAATACAACTCATTATACATGTAAAGGAACAAGGTGAAGAAAATGCGAAAAGGCAATATTTCTCCAGTTTCGGAGCGAGTACAACTTGCATCCATCCAATTCAATATTTTACTTAATAAATATTAAGTTCTATTATTACTCTTCAACTTCTTATTTTATTTGGCCTTTTAAACTTTTTTGATTCGAGCGTCACTGATGAATCTTTTGTAGACGAAACGCGCGACTGTCGTATTTTTTTTTAAATCCTGGTATCTATGATTAGTTTAATTATTGTCAGCGTTTTTTTTAAATTTTTTTTTGCGTCTGTGGTGGGGTAGAAATCAGGACATTTAATTAAATGTTACATAAATCGCATACATGTAATTTGAATATTAACGTCACTCCATAATAGCAGGGTACCAGGGCAAATGATTGAGAAGCTTGGTTGCTTTCATAATACTGGTTAATATGAGGATTGTATACCAATTTGCAAACAAACAAAAATACCTCACAAGTTCAAGTTATTTATGTACATAAATGGGAGTGAAACTATTTGAATCGCATGAGCTTCAAAGAGAGTGAGGCCAGGTTCGTCGACAGGGTAAATATCTCCTGTTTCGTATGTTTCACCCATCATGCGATACCAAAGTCACATTCAGTATATATATTGTCAAAATCCGGAATATAACAAATACCAGTCTTAATGTCAGGTTGACGACATTGGTTAATAAAATCTAAAATCTAAAATAAATGTTGACGAAAGTAAGTGGAATCGGCGATGATATTGTTAAAATGTGGACTAACAGTTATGGGAATCTATGACATTGTCATAATGTTGACAGCAGTGGTTCTATGGCATCGTTACAATGGTGACGAGTGATTGATGGAATTCATGACATTGTCTTAATGTTGACAGTGGTTAGTGTGATCTATGACATTGCTAATATTTTGACGGCAGTGATTAGTGGAATCTATCTCATTTTACAATGTTGACGAAAGTAAGTGGATTCGATGATATTTTTAAAATGTGGACAACAGTTATGGGAATCGGCAGTGGTTTTATGGCATCGTTACAATGATGACGAGTGATTAGTGGATTTCATGACATTGTCTAAGTGTTGACAGTAGTTAGTGTGATCTATGACATTGCTAAAATGTCGACGGTAGTTGTTAGTGGAATTAAGGATATTGTTAAAATGTGGACTAACAGTTATGGGAATCTATAACATTGTCATAATGTTGACAGCAGTGGTTCTATGGCATCGTTACAATGGTGACGAGTGATTGATGGAATTCATGACATTGTCTTAATGTTGACAGTGGTTAGTGTGATCTATGACATTGCTAATATTTTGACGGCAGTGATTAGTGGAATCTATCTCATTTTACAATGTTGACGAAAGTAAGTGGATTCGATGATATTTTTAAAATGTGGACAACAGTTATGGGAATCGGCAGTGGTTTTATGGCATCGTTACCATGATGACGAGTGATTAGTGGATTTCATGACATTGTCTAAGTGTTGACAGTAGTTAGTGTGATCTATGACATTGCTAAAATGTCGACGGTAGTTGTTAGTGGAATTAAGGACATTGTTAAAATGTTGACGGCACTGGTAAGTTGAATCTATGACACTGTTATAATATTGGCGTAAGTAAGTGGAATCTATGACATTTACTTTTAAAATGTGGACAACAGTTATGGGAATCTATGACATTGTTACAATATTGACGGCAGTGGTTCTATGGCATCGTTACAATGATGACGAGTGATTAGTGGAATTCATGCCTGTGTTTAAATGTTGACAGCGATTAGTGTGATCTATGACATTGCTAAAATGTTGGCGGCAGTTGTAAGTGTAATTAAGGACATTGTTAAAATGCTGACGACAGTGTTGAGTGGAGTCTATGACATTGCTAAAATGCTGACGATAATGATGAGTGGAATCTATGACATTGCTATGTCGACGGCTTTTTATTAGTGGAATCAATGACGTTGTTTAAATGTTGACAACAGTGATAGCAATCTATGACATAGTTACAATGTTAACAGCAGTAATAGCAATCTATGACATTGTTACAATGTTGACCACAGTGATAGTAATCTATGACATTGTTACAATGTTGACGTTATTGGTTCTGTGACATTGTAAAAATCATGATGACGATTGATTAGTGGAATTTGACATTGCTAAAATGTTGACCACAGTAGTTAGTTTTATCTATGATATTGTTAAATGTCACTTTAAAGAGTTGAGAATCTGAGACAATTAACGGTCATCCAATCAATAAAGCGACATACAAACTTGTGACGTGACGATGTCCACCTTCCTCAAAACCTTGCTTCTTTTTTGTTTTTGTTTAGCGTATACCACTGTAAGGGAAAAAGGTTCAATACGAAAACAAAGTTAGGAGATAATAGTATTGTAATTATTTGAAGATTTTCGGTCATCAATTTATTTAGAGTATTTGCCATTAAATTAAATGCCAAGTTCTTAATATTTTTTGAAAAAAATCGGTTCGAGCAACAAATTAAATAAGTCATATGATGTTTGCGTGGTACGAAAATAAAAATCAAAATGACACCCCCCCCCCCCCCCCCCTCCTTAACTCCCTCCTCAAAGTTGAATGGTCGGTCCCTTAGCATATTTTGTTTTGGGTTCATGAAAGAATCTTCTGTAGATGACAGATATTTGGAAGTACTATCTGAACAATTCTTCCTGCAATATGGTAGGCACCTATGTTGGCATCTTGTTTATTTTGTTGTGTTGCTGTTAAAACCCCCATATACCCGTTTTGACTAAAGAAACTATAAACAAAAGTTCATATAAAATCCAACAATGTCTGACTGAGATCCGTTAAGAAAACTATTCGTGACTATCCTGATATACTATCACCATCCTCCAATTAATTACAGTCTTCTGTGCTACTTTTACTCTACTGCTTATTCTGCTGCTAAGTGAGAGGGTCTGGATATGGGTCCTCCATTTCTGTATTCTTTATTTTTTTAGGCCATTTTCTCTATTTATACTTTTGCCCATTATTCTCTATTCTTTATGTTTTAGCACATCATTATTCTCTATTATTTATATTTTAGAACCTCATTATTTTCTTTTCTTTATTTTTTTGGTCCATTTTCTCTATTCTTTATATTTTTTCCCGTTATTCTCTATTCTGTAAAACTCTCATCCACACCACAAATGATAGTGCTGCTGTTTTGGGTAGTGTTGTATTGTTGGTAGATATCTACAGAGTTAAAACTAGCAATTTATAAAAATACGAAGATGTGGTATGATTGCCAATGAGACAAATCTCCACTAAACACCAAATGACGTAGAAGTAAGCAACTTTATGTTACCGTACGGCCTTCAACAATTAGCAAAATCCTAATAGTACAGCAAGTCATAAAAGTCCTCAAAATGAGAAATGTAAAACAATTCAAACAAGATTTATATACAAAACAATAAATTAAAAATAGGCTCCTGATCGACTTGGGACAGGAACATACAGAATGTGGCGGGGTTAAACATGTTAGCAGGCGCCCAACACTCCCCTTAACCTGGGACACTTTTGTATGTATGTATTGTAACAATATCCGGGCAATTAATTATCAGTAATATATTTCCACCTAGCCAAAGCTTATGGGTAGCCTCATTTTTCATACTAATAATAAAATACCCTCAATAGAATTATATTTTAGTTGAGACCTTGGTTGATTTATGATTAAGTGTCAAAGTTTGTAATCTATACTTGTCATCTTTCAAGAACAAAAAACGTCAGGGTTTAAATGGTAACCTTGACTCATACCTCAATGGACCATTATGTGCAGTAATTATCCGAGTCATCAGGCAATGAGCGATGTACGAAAAACAACCAGAAAAGAATGTCTCTCATTGAGATTGAATTATTTAGAATTATTATAATTCATAAGGACGTTTAAGAGGGTCTAGAAGAGTGGAAATAATACATTTAAGAAACTACTTCGGAAAAATTGCATCTTCATGATCAACGACATAACAGTCTGAATTATCTATCTGGATTTATTAGAGAGGGGGACACGCTTTTTGGATGTGAGATATAGGGGGTAAAAATGTAGGGATGTGGGATATAGGTGGTAAGAAAAAGTGGATGCGGGAAATTTTACAAAAAAAGCGTAATTTGGAAAACGAGCACCTTTGTGTCACCCCCTTTTATTTGAAAGAAAGACTATAACATCACGTTTCAAAAAAAAAAAAAAAATCACCAATAAACTCGTAACTGTATATTGTCTGATAAGGCCAAAGTTGTGTTACAAAACCTTTTGAAAGTCTTGATTTTGAATAAGACATATAGATAACTCATTTTTCTTTCAAAATAGAAACATTCTATAATATTGTGTACTTTGCGAAACAAAATTATCGAATGAAATGAATTTGAAGTTAAATTTGTCGTCAAACTGCATTTAGTTTTTGCGTGTTTTTATTATTGTATATGTTTTTTCATGATAAAACAATAAAAAAGGATAATTGTTACCATACAGACCAGTGCATTTGGTTAAACAAGAATTATATAACTTTATTTCCATAAAGAAATGCAGCTGATTGGATTTACACAGTATAAATAATCGACAGACAATATACAGCATTTAATTTACTTAACAAGACATGAGTATATACAAATTATAAAATAATGAATGATAGTAGACTCAAGATAACATCTGCCAATCATTTAATCCCTCCATCTTAACATCGGAACTTCTGAACAAAAGTACAACCCACAGCTATTGATATTCAGACAACACACTTTCAGTGCTTTATTTAAACGCGGTGTAGTGTACGAACTACACTTGGTTCGAAGGAGAATGACAAGTCAACACACTTTGGTATGTTTCTGACAATCGAAAATGACAACAAAAAAATCCAATAAACAGAACAAAAACATGATACGAAATCTACGAAATCTTGAACTTCATACAATTACCAAATTTAAATTAAGTCCAGCAAAGTATGTCAGTCTAGCCGGCATGTTATATTGAACACCCAAATTTCTTCGAGATAAATCATGAAGCTGAATCCCAATTCATTCTGAAAAAAAACCCACCCAAATATTAAACAAAAGTAAAAACATTTGTGTAACCCTACTATAGGCTGTTCGAGTTTAGCTGCTTATCGTGTAGTCTAACTACTGATATATTTCCGTCTATAGTAAGTCTAATTCATGTCTCATAAACAGTACCTTTTATTCAGGATATGTAAACGTATAAATTACCTATAACAATTACTTTGTTTCAAAATATGAGCATTCAACAAACTTTTCTTATCTGAAGGTCTATCTAACATTTAAACAGAATAAAAAGAATACCGAAACTTGATCTAGAGTGTAATGAAGAAAAACAAAAGGAAGTCCCATAAATACGGCCAAGTATTTATTCTACCTAAAGATTTTACACCTATATAAGTCGTATATTATAATCTGACGTTGTCAAATCTGGTATCAGATGACCTTCTCCGTGTCACAGAAGGCAATAACAACAATAATCACATCTCACGTGATCAGGAAGATTTGATCTGTGACTGTGGGGGTCGACGGTAGTTTTTGACACCTGTAATTATAAAGGAGTTTTGCTAAATTGATTACTTGAAAATAAATGACATTTTAACGACTTAGAATACTGCATTTTAAACCCACACACTAATAATATTATAGACCCGTATATATATATATACAGGGTCGTTCTAACCGAGACAGAAGTAAATATTAATTGCGTGATGGTGTTTTAACAATAAAAAAGCGTCTAATAAGGCCTCAAATTTCATATTACATATTAATCGGAGTTTACCTTTATTCATTTGTATATATGATTACAGTTTTAAAACAAAATTAAAGGAACATGAACTGTCTGACAGGCAATGCACCCCTAAACTGAACAATCCTGCTTAAATGTGAACTAAGAGTGTGGATGATCTAACTAAAGACAAGGAAGTTAGGGGACGACCATTAATTTGATATTCTGGGGAGGGTGGGGTGGGATAGGAAAGTGTACCTGAGGATTTTGAAAATACATATTCTAGCCTAGCAAGAACTTCCTGTCTTGGTTATTATTATATTGGCCAATAAAATTTCAGCCTTCAAATTTTTAAAGGTGTGTAAAAATCCGACAAAACCAGAGGATTCCGAAAGGGCATTAAAACAGAAAGTAGAACTGAGCGTGTTCAGATCTTTGTAAGCAAAGCTTGGACACATGATCCTGTATTTTGATCAGATTGGAAGATTTTCTAAAGTGAAATTATATAGAAAACTTCCATATTAGTTTGTCGGGAATATTTTTAAACAATAAAAAGACTCCAATAATCATTGGGCAAACCATAGATACAGGATTTAAGTTAAAGTTTGAGTTAAAATTAAAGTTTGCAACTGTGGATAAAACGAACCGTTACAAAAAAACATCTGTAAGAAAATGATGAGGTCTATCGATGGTCCATATTTGGTCTTGATAACTCCAGTAGAAACGAGGGGAGGCCATGTAAAAAAATGCTGAAAAAAAACAACATTAGAACAACAATAAGGTCTTTCCTAACTGAGTGGAAAGACCTTAATTATAATTTTCATAAGGACAGTATTCTGAATGTGTGAGTTATTCGCTTGACAATCATTTATTTAGTTTATATGGGTCTGATTAATTATTTTATAAGGGAGCTACCATTTGATTTTTATGGGGGGGGGGGGGGGGGGCTAGGATGAAATTTGAAAAAAATAGGCAGGACAGGATTTTTGAGTAAAAAAAAAGGCAGGATGAGATTATTTGCTAAATAAAAAAGGCAGTATGACAATTTATGTAAAAAAAAAGTCAGGATAAACTAAAAAATTAAAAAAGGCAGGACCGAATAGAGTGAAAACTAAAAAGGCAGGACCAAATAGAGGGGAAAATAAATAGGCAGGACAAAATTTTTCATCCTAGCCCCCACCCCCATAAAAATCAAATGGTAGCTCCCTAATACTGCACAATATTGCATTATATTTCTGAACAACCACCAATTATAACAATTTAACAAAGATTTGAGATGCAATTGTGAGAATACTTGTTATATAACATAATTCACTAAATTCTCGTAGGTCTGTCTGTTTCCAATTTCTAAAAATCAATCAGTGTGTTAATTGGGTACGTTTCTTCTTGCATGTCGCCAGACTGAAATGTTTGACACTTCAAGTTGGCATGAGAAATTATTTAAAAATTAAACAACAGGGATCCAGTTTCTTTACCTACCACATCGTTAACTGTGCAAAAATTAAATTTTAATCAGCAATTTATACTTTGAATTTGATCCAGATTTTATCAAACATGACAAATATTTTGTATTTGTACATCTCTGTCATTGTATAGACGTATTGTTGTAATCACGTTTTGTGTTCTGCAATTGTAATACAAATAAAATAATTTTGATAATTTGATAATTTCTTGTAAATGTCTATTAGGTAGCTTGATCAATTGTCAATTTATACAATTTATAAATTATTTATTACAGAAACGGCTTTAATTGTTTGCTTTCTAAATGCTATTTTATATTTACAGAGTTTTGCATTCAATTTTATCAGGCCTTCAAGGAGTAATTATCAAAAAGTTAACAGACCAATCAAAAGAGATTAAGAAGATAACTTGCTGAATATGATAAAATGGAGACATTCGGCACACCTCGGCATATCTAACAATTTATAGGGTAGCGGAATCTGCCGAAGTTTGCCGATTGAACATTGAGACACAGAATAAGTTTCATAACCAATTCAAGTGTTGTTGGGATGTTTCAGACGGATATGATTCTATACATCGCTGTTCAAATCATTTTTGTATCCAAGTTTTAAAACACCTAAAGCTAAATATCTCGTAAGATAGCTTTTATGTTCATATCTTTTTCAAAGATGTTTCAATATTTTGCGCAAACAGAGCAAGTAGAATTTTTTCAATTTACCCATAGTTTCAGTTCTTTGCAAATATAAAATGGTGAATAACTGACTTATATTGAATGCATTTTGATCATTTTAAATGGAGATTCATAAATCAGCTGTATTCTTGTCACCAAAAGGTGGAAAGTACTCACCCCACCGCACACCTTTCTCAACAAACAAGGTACAATTTCAAAATCATACGGAGAAAATAAAGCACGGCATGCTCCACCTTAACCCTTTTATTATGACTAATAAAATGCCATGATCTCTACAATTAAATGTCATACCTTCTGTATTCGGTTATGGTTATAAAAAGTGCACAGATACTTTAAGAAAACAAAACGAACGTAAGTTTATAAAGACAGAACACGAAAGGAAATAAAAGGAGAATGTGTTCATGAGACACAGATGATACTCCCGCTTGCATAACGTTATAGAAAACTGTAAAAGTGACGTCACCAAAATTCGAACTTGATCTGTGTTTTAAGGTAATAAGCATTGTGTATAAGTTTCTTACCATTTGGTTGAGGCAAGCTAAAGTTAGAGAATGGAAACGAAAAATTCAGCATTTCTCCATTTATACAGGGAATTAACTCGAGAACAGTAAAGTGACGCCATCACAATTCGAACTTGATCTGATTTTAATGTAATAAGCAATGTGTATAGGTTTCATAACATTTGGTTGAGGCAAACTTAAGTTAGAGAACGGTAACGAAAAATACAGCAATTGTTCCATTCATAAAGGGGCATAACTCAAGAACGGTATAAGTGACCCAATCTAAATTCAAACTTGATCTGTGTTTTGTGGTTATAAGCATTTTGTATAAGTTTCATGACCTTTAAATTAGTTGAGACAAACTTAAGTTAGAGAACGGAAACTAATTTTGGGACATACGTACGTATGTACGGACGGACAATGGTAACACGTAATGCCCCCCTCCGCCGCGGCGTGGTAAGTCCTGCTTTTTATTTACTAGCATTACAAAAAAAGTGCAGATTTAGCAACACGATTCCCATCAAAGTAGCAAATGTTAACCCAGGTGTTCCGGATTGGTAAGTAGTTCAAGCTCAACTAGTGTCACTCGTTCGTCATAAATAAGAAAAGGCTGAAGGTATTGTGGTTCATCAAGCGGAACATATCCATGGGCATCTGTGACACGAGATAAAAGACAGAAGACATACGTTAAAAACATGAATAGAGAGCATCACTAAGTCCTTATAACTTAAAGTTTCCAACATGGAATATTGAAACATTCAACATTTTAAAATACGGATCATGAGTCAATGCACGCTTTGCCAATAAGGATTTAAAAATCGAGCTCATGTTGTTTAGTTTAATTTTTCATATGTTTTGACAAAGGTACAAAAATATAAGTTTACCAATTAAAGCATTTATATGACCACTCATATTTCTACGTTGAATAATAAGGTATAAATTTATTATTTTCCCTGCAGCACTTCGGGATAAATATCACTGCAAACTGGATTACCGCAGGGTCTCGTAAGATTATGTTATTCCATAATACAACACCAGCTGTAATCGAGCAGACCTTATACACTAATATAAACGCCGTTTGATTGTATTTGATCCGATTAACCGGTGTACCAGTACATGGTATGTAAGAAGAAACGAATTATCAAATTCATTTCGTTTTTTTTTATTAAATTATGTTCATTGAATTAAGTCAAGAGGTGCTTCAGGTAATTGACACACAGCAATACTATATTAGGATGCAACAATTAAACATAAAGTTAATTAAACAAAACCATGTCCTCAATTGAAAAATTATACTCAACAACAATGGCTTGAAATACAAAAACAATCTTACTCAGCAGTATATACTCAAATAGACAATTAACGTTTAAAAAAATAGAAATTTTAGAAATACTAAGGATTTTCTACCCGAGAAATAGATTACTTTAGCTGTATTTGGCAAAACCTTTCGGAATTTTGGGTCACCAATGCTCTTCAACTTGGTACTATATTTGCCCATTTTAACTTCTTTATTCGAATTCGAGCGACACTGATAGGTCTTTTGTAGACTAAGCGCGTGTCTATTGTGGAACATTTAAGCCCGGTATCTATTATATTAAGTATATTTACACTAAATACGACACTATATAAAATAAAGAGATGTGGTAAGATTGCCAATGAGACAACTATCCACTAGAGGCTAGATGACGTCGATGTAAAGTATACTACAGTCAATCGTATCCTGTAATATAAAAAAACAAGTTGCTTTCTTTAAAAAAAGAAATGCAATCGTGAACCCAAATGCCTGTTTGATACGAAAGATCAGATAATTGTTAAATAAAGATCCATGGTTGTACCTTATTTTTGTTGTATAAATAAACGCAACAGTAGTATACTGCTGTTAAATAGCTATTATTCGATGAAGCAGAACAAAATACGGGTAACAAACTAAAACCGAGGGAAACACTCTATAAGATAAAGAAACTGGCATGGATTGTCAATGTAACTCAGTGCTGTTCAATGTGGGGCAAAATATTCTTGTTAAAGAAGCCTGCCTCCGCGGGTGTGGGATTTTCTCGCTGTGTTGAAAACGCATTGGTGATTCTCTGTTGTTTTCTGCTCTTTGGTCGGGTTGTTGTCTGTATGTTTGACACATTCCCCATTATTTCCATTCTCAATTTTATCTTTTATTGTTAAAAGAATCATTTATCTATCTCCGCTCCCTCTCTTTGGCCCGAAAGATAACATGACGACATTCTTAATAAGAGTCACCCTCTGGATGTTCATTCTGAGGTGCTGTTTTTTTTAAATTAAAGATAGTTTTCTGGCTAAAGTCGATATGCAAATGTGAAGAAATTTAATGAAATTAATCATAATTATTTGTTTGTGTAGCCAGTTTGAAAAAAGTTCAAAATTCTTCTGAGCTGTATACTTATTTGGTTATCCCGAACTAATTCTTTTTATTTTTTATTAAATCAATCAAACTAGTCTATATGGTTTGGTCATTGGCTATCACATCCAAGATATGTTTGACCTCAATCTATTTATACCACAGACAACAAACTCAAACCAAACTTTTTGAATGACAGAGTTTGAAACCATAACTTTATACTTGTTCAAACAAATCTCACTTTTCATTTCTAGCTCGTTCTTTTGTAAATAAGCAAAAATGAAATGAAGTTGTTGTTTTGTTTTTTTTATACGGTTGTGAATGAGAATAAAAATAAGAATTTTATTAGTCTAAAATCCAAACAATACAGGATTTTTACTAAATAACAAAAAAAAAAAAAAAAAAAAACACAACATAAAAAAAAAAAAAAACACCACATATAAACAACAAAACGATAGACAGAAGACAATATAAACATGTAGCATTGAAAACAAAATTATATTCATATTTATTACAATACTATTTTTGACAACATGCCTCCTCTATAAAGTTATCATTTCAAATATCTTAATTATATATTACATTATGGTATTAGTCATGAATCATTCACAGTTCATAGATTGACATTATAGTTGTTTCTCATATTATACATTTCACCTATACTGTTAACAATGATTATTATAAATATATCACATTCTTCACAAGAAAATATAAAATCATTTTTTTTGCATTGCTTATTGAATTTTAACAGGGGACAATATTAGAAAGTTCATTAAACATGTTGATCCTAGGTTTATTAAGTTCTGTACATATTATGATAAAATGGAATTCATCTTCCACCTCTTTGTGTGACAGACAGAAGGAAGCGGGGGCAATGCAGTATAGTTCATGTCCAGTACGAAATTAAAAGTTGCTGTTTTTGCAATTGCCTATCGGCGTTTGATACATATAAATGTTGATTTAAAGAAAAAATAATGTGTACTATTCTGGTATTTTTGTGTGTGTGTGATGAATACAAACGATTTTTTAAATCGCCTATCATGTTAACATATCGTCATATTTTGTCGCAAAACACGCTCCATGCGTCTGTCAACTAGACCCTCTAACCCTGGCTTGGCATATGAATACAGATTGCCGCAACTTCTCGAAAATGAATTGATGGAATTCATAGAAACTTGCAATGATAGATTGGACATGAAGTTGTGCACCTGCTCATTTAATTTTAATCTTATTTATTACGGCGAAGGGTTATACATACATGTAGCAAAACAAAAGAATAGACTTTGCCATTTTTAAATATATTTATTGAAGAGGGTAGTTGACACATGTGTTCCTTGAAAAACCCACATATTTCCCCCACAAAAAAGACAAACGGATCTCTAGTTTGATAAAATAATCATAACTAAATAATTTTAATCTTCCTGGTATTACTACTTAAACAATTGCTAATCTATTCTCGAAAACCACATATCTGACTAGCAATTTACGATAATTGTGATGCCAAACATCGAGGATTATATCAAACCTCATTTATTTAATTGCAATGACCAAAAGTTTTAAATAGATAGAAAGTCATCGCCTCACGCCGAAGAATATCACTCAGTATACGAGAATCGTTTTATATCTAAATAACAATTTTAAGACTCAAACGCATATTGATTAATTAACTGTTTCGAAAAGACGAAATATTTGCATTTAACTAAAGATGTCCCTTTCAAATTTCGTCTCAATTTCCAGGGTTAATAAAAAAAATAAGGAGATGTGGTATGATTGTCAATGAGACAACGGTACACTAGAGTTCAAGTGAAGAGGATATAAATTATAGTAACCGTATGGCTTTCATGGCCGTATTTTATTGTTTTTGTTTCTACTTTGATGACGGTAAAGAATTTATATTTTTTCCATATATATATAATATTCCTCCTGAAACGAAAATAAAAAAGTAACCTCACCTATGTTATTTTAATTTACATGAGAAGTGTAATTGTAGATATCATTTTTCAACTAAATATACACGCATCTGTCCTGGACATTTCATTTTGATAGCTGCTTAAATGGATTGCGCTCTATTTTAATTTTGCTAAAATGGATAGATTTTAAAGTTCTAAAAATGCCATATCCATTTGACGGTAACTTTTTTTCGCTTAAAATCCCATCTCCAATGTGTACACAGCTTGTGTTTCAGAAAACTTTTACTCATGCATCTCTAATTAATTAACTACTAATTTAGGTTATCATTCAATGTTGATAAACACTTATCTCTATGGTAACTGCAAAACGCTAATGAATATTCATTAGATCCATTACCTCTTGCGCAGTTGGCCATAGAAAAGAACAGATGTATTCCGAAAAGACTTCCTGTATTCCGAAAGACTACAGATGTCGTCCAATATATACTGCGTGAACCCTCAGGGGTTCACGCAATGGGATGTAGAAAGAAAGCTAATGTTACAACTATAGGACAAAGATGTGAACATTTACAAGTCACCGTATGGCCTACTAATTGGAGCAAAACCCAATCAAAAGCAATGTTTACTGGTTCTGAGGTTAAAACACCGCAAATAAACCGCGTTTAAAAGTACCCCTGAAAGTTTATTACCTAATTAAAGTTCAACAACTCTTCATTGCCCGTTCTAAATTGAAGATTACCTGTAATTGATGAACAGTTTCTGCTTGTAAAATTTTACTTGATTGAACATCTGTCAATAGATATACGGATTACAGAAAATCTTCGAGAACACCGTATCTACACGTGATTCACACTTCCTGATCAGTAATCATATAACGAATTTCAATGGTATTTCTAAATGCAGTGTATGATCTTCAAATGCAATAGTTAATGAATGAAGTACCTATAGCTATATAAGGTAACGGAAGTATAAAGATAGGATCGACAAACGACCGGAAACATGAAGGGTGGGCGGATGAGTAAATTGTCAATTGTTTGATTTTTTGTTTATTTTTGTCTGAATTTAGAGTATAACAATAGAATGACACGTTTTTAAATATTTATATATTTTATTTCAGAGCTTGCATTTCCTATCATGATTTCCTTGATAGAGGGTTGCTGTTTACAAGGAAGCTATCAAACCAATAGTTCAAGTGGCGAAGTTGAAATCATCCCTTCGAACATTTTACGGACGCGATCACGAGTTCGTTGACCGCTATGAAATATGACAGATGATGACGAATTTGTTCCAATTGTCGTAACCACAATCACGCCTTCTTTTCCTCGAATGTGAATTACCGTATAGGACTTATTATACACCGGGTTTGTACTTACATGAGCAACACGACGGGTCTCACATGTGGAGCAGGATCCTTCTGGAGCACATGAGACCGCCCCGATCGTGGTGTGTTCGTATTGCTCAGACTTTAGTTTTCAACGTGTGTTTTGTATACTATATTGTTTGTCTTTTGATCGTGTTTTTTTGCAATGGAATTCTCAGTTTGCGTTCGACTAATGAGTTTTGAATGTCCCTTTCGTATCTTTCACCTCTCTTTTAAACATTTGAAAGTGAAAAGACAAGATTTTCACGGTAAACTTCGAAACTTTCAATTTAATTTAATCAATTTAGTATAGCTAATCCTACAAGCATGTTTCTCGTTTTTATATAGATTAGACCGTTGGTTTTTCCGTTTGAATGGTTTTACACTAGTAATTTTTTCGGGCCCTTTATAGCTTGCTGTTCGGTGTGAGCCAATGCTCCGTGTTGAAGGCCGTACCTTGATCTATAATGGTTTACTTTTATAAATTGTAACTTGGATGGAGAGTTGTCTCATTGGCACTCATACCACATCTTCCTATATCTATACACATATTTTAATTTGTTATTCATTTTGGATTCAGTCTAATTAAAATAAAGAACTCTGATATCGTTATACTCCATATGAGTATAACGAAATCATAGTTCTATATTTTAATTAGACTGTTTTGGATTATAATGAAAATAACCTAAAAATAAATAATGATTTCCTAATACCTTTCTTTCATATAAAAGTAGTAAGTTCACGGAGCACTAATATTTTGCCCTAAGATTTTAATTTTAACTTAAACGTGCCGAATATCTAAACAATTCATTTTAGAAAAAAATTGATATAATTCCTTCTATTTATTACATCACATTGCAGATTACGAAGTAATGGCACCTAAATTATGCATTATTTGAGTTTTAACGCCATTTTTCATATTTTTTAACAATTTTTAGCATAGGTAACTTCGGTCGCAAAATCTGACCCCGAAAATGTTGTTTTTAGGGATTCAATATGTGACACATTGACACATCTTGGTCACAGAACAGTTTGGATTATAGGTACGTTGCGGACAATGTTTCCTTGAAGCTTTTAGTTCCGAAAATGCACAACATCATCGTGTTATTGGTAATATCTAAAAAAAAAAAGGTGCTGACTTTGGAGCCTATAATTTACTCTTATAAACAAAAATGTTTTACTTATCATTAAGTCTCTTGAAACAGTATAAACATAAGATGTGGTATGACTGCCAATCAGGAAGCTCAAACGACGCGGACGAAAGCAACCACAGGACACTGTACTGCCTTAAACAATTGATAAGAAAATCCCATACAAAAAAAGCCAGGGGTATTTCATAAGAACTATTAAAAAACCAAAATCTGGCAATGTCGATAATTTATTACTATAGCATTAAGTCGAAATTCAAGGCCGCAATTTGGCTAAAGTGACTCAGCTTGTCCTCCTGTTTCCGGCACCGTTATATAAATATGACAACAACAAAAAACAGGTCCAAACAACAACGCAGCATGACGCATCTTCATAATATAACTAAAATATGATGAGTCAGATATATTAACAGCAATAATATTGTTTACTGGTGCCGAGGTGAAATTCTATAGAAAGGAACATCATGAATAAACCACGTTTAAAAACACCCCTGAAAGTTTATCACCTTTTGAAAGTTCAGTAAAGTAACTTTAAACTCTTGATTATGCGTCCTAAATTGAAGATAACCTGTAATTGATGAACAGGTTCTTCATGTAAAATATTACTGGATTGAACATCTGTCAATAAATACGGACTACAGATATTCTCGAGAACACCATATCTACACGCGCTGATAAGTAGCATACAATAACCTTTCAATAGCATTTTTAAATGCAGTGTATGCTCTTCAAATGCAATAGTTTATGAATGGAGAGAACAAATGCACAGCTGGTCGACTGGTATATAGTTCGGATAAATCGGGCTGCCACGGAAAAAGACTGATATCTTACTTTAAAAATGTGTTATGTAATCCGAAGTAAAAGTGTCACGTATAGAGGCTAACTTCTAATTTTGTGTTTATAGTATCACTCGGAACATCTGTTGGCTGCACACACATACAAATAGTTTCGAATTTTTCGTTTCTTATTTCACAAATTACAATTGAATTGACATAAAATTTGAAAATTGTTTATGAATACAGTTAAAACGTTTATAAATCTTTTAAAATAATTATAAAATCACTGTTAGGAGAAACATAAAGTAAAACCTCACACCGATTTTTAAATATCCGTCTTTTCGCGAGCATACAATTATTTGGAACGATTAGCTGTATGATTTATTGGACGTTGTACAGTATACCTGTCAATGAATGCAAAAAATCAATGGACCGCGACGAGATAAATTCCCGTCTTTGTCATCAATCTTTTAATTATGATTTACGTTGACATTTATCGTTATAACGTATTAAAAGTCAACAGATTCTGATCAGTAATTTTTACCTGTAGAGAGTGAGATAGAGTCAATATTATGGTATGGTTACGAGCGATACCCGACTCAAACTTTATCTAAAACGACAGTTTTATAAAATCAATTCACAAACTCTTAATTTAAATATGAAATTTGACACTGACATCATCGTAATTGGTTTTCTTTCAAACTTTCCACTTATCCCCTGGTAGTCAAACTGTGTTAAGGGTACAGGGCATACAAGTTATTAAATATTACAATAGTTGAGTAATAAAGTAACAGATGCCTAAAATCGCCTTAAAACACCATGACGGCATGGACACGATCAGAAAATTTGCGATGTATTTCCGATCTTGCAGCGCCAGTTAGATGTTGCATGCGGGACAGGATAATAAGATTTTTTTGACACACCTGACCTTTGCGCGCGTTCTTTTGGTCCATTGAGCAATAATCTTGGAGTTTACGACAATAATTTGGTAAACATAGTCTTGATATAAGAAAAAATAAGATATCTAAATTTTGTAACAAAGTCGTTGTTATTCAAATTCAAACAAAATCCGTTGATCATGTTTGTTTATAGGGTTTGCAAGAAGGCGAGTTGCAAAAGGTACAGCAACCTTCGACTTTATATCATATGTATTGGTCTTTTATGGTTTTATGATATATTAGATATATTTCACATTACCTTTTCTTTCCTTCTCTTATTCTGGGTGATTTTTCACCGTAGTATTGTTCCACTTGTAAAAATCGTGAAAATTTGCAACTTAAGTTTCACAATCTCGAAGGTAAGCGAAGAAATTAAAAATCTATATAAATGAAAATGTGATACAATATAGTTGCTCGTTATATGCAGGACGAGGAAATCATATAATAAATAATTTATACAGATTCTTAAACCCTAACCCATCCGAAGAATCTTATATCACCCTGGTTTTGGTGGGGTTAGTGTTGCTCATATAAAAAATAAGAAGATGTGGTATGATTGCCAAGGAGACAACTCTGCACAAGAGTACAAATGGCATAGAAATTAACAAATATAGGTCACCGTACAGCCTTCAACAATGAACAAGACCCATACCGCATAGTCAGCTTAAAAAATTAAAGGTCCCGAAACTGACAAATGTAAAACAATTCAAACAAGAAAACTAACGGCCTGACTTATGTACAAACTAATGTACGAAAAACAACTATGATATACAGCAACAAACGACAACCACTAAATTACAGGCTCCTAACTTGGGACAGGCACATACAAAATGTGGCGGGGTTAAACTAGTTTGAAGGCGCCAACCCTCCCCTAAGAGCTCATTTTTGAAGTCAGTACGGTGACCTCCTTTTTTTTTACATCCTAGTTCTTTGGACTCTGGTGGACATTTTTCTCAATGGCAATCATATCACATCTCCATATTTTTTTGTACTAGAACAGAGAATGGAAAACGGGGAATGTGTCATGGGTACAACAACCCGACCGAAGAGCAGAAATTAGCCCATGGCCGCAATGGGTCTTTAATGCAGCGAGAAAATCCCACACCCGGATATGGTCATTTTACAAATACATTTCGTTGCGTTATGAGGGTCTAAATTAGGGGGGGGGGGGGGTCCTTCATTTCTTTAAATTTTATGCCATTTTTCTCTATTCTTTATACTTTTTGCCCATTATTCTCTATTCTTTAGGTTTTAGCACCTCATTATTCTCTATTCCTTATTTTTTTGGTCCATTTTTCTTTAATCCATTCCCCCTCATTATTCTTTATTCTGTAAACCCCCATCCACATCTTTCGTTATGATTAATAGCAAGTTTTTTTTATCACGTAAATACTTTCAATACAGGTTTATTGTTTTTTTTTAACTTGACAAAATGTATATTTTAAAATTTTAGTCGAGCAACTTATTCTAGTTCCAGAATCGATAAAGCATGTATACAAAATAACTTTCATGTAATTTAAACTATACTGATTCAATTAGCAAAAACCGACCAACATGCGATAGTCATTTGAAAAAAATCCTTTTTAAGCAGCAATGTCTGTGTTTTAATTAAAAATAATGTTTGTCCGTACTTAACGACTTGTGTGTTAGAGCCTGAAATTGTCCATTCTGCGAGGATTTGATCAATTAATCTTACTTTACGATCACACTAATAACCTGATTACAATATCACCAATGCACGCTAATATGATTTATCTGTAATTCTAACGGCCAATAATGTTTTCATATTTATGAGAAGACAAAACGCGTATCTTGGGAAGGACATCGGATGTACGGAAGTAAGCCGTACTGCCGTATTCAAGAGATAAATGAAACCATCTGCCTATCGGACTAATCGGAGAGAACAATCACCTTCAGCAGACCTCTAAGACAATTACAATGTATTTTCAGTTTTTTCATTGAAATCACGAAGCCACTACAATATTAATGGAGCTAGGTCAAGAGCAACAACTGGTCATGCATAATTCAGAAAGCTTTATACGTCTTATTCCGAAAAAAAATAATCCAAGGAAGAACTGTTGGTTGTTATGGTAATACGTTGTACAAAAGATGTCGCCATTTCATGCTCGACCGAGCAAGAAATGAACCCGACTGAACACACGAACAAAGCATCTCAGCATCTATTGTCTTGGATATAAAAAAGTTGGAATGATATATTTTAACAAAGTAAATAGAAATTAAAAATGTAAATCGACATTGGATTGATTATCTATTCATCTCACCAGCTTACGAGAAAGTTAATGTAATGTCATAATTAAAAAATTCTTAATAATTTTTTTATTTCCCATCAACACACCATATAGTACCGGCTATCAGTTAGTCAGTTACTATACGATCTGTGTTCTCGGTTGCTATTCGAAAGAATTGTATTAGCGACATGTCATGTACAACATACTTGATCGTCATTGCGATACAATGGATTTTGCAAACGTGTACAGCCGATTTTGGTCCGTCTTACCTGTTGTATATGCAGTACCTATAGTCGGTAATAGGGTGGGCATGCAAAGGGCATGTTTTTTTTTTCTTCTAAACTTCTGATGATATTACAGACGAATCGTTCATACATATTTCTACACTGTAAAAATCGTGCTTAGAAATTAAACACTTGTAATACATGTTTAGTTCTAAACATGTTTAGGATTGTGTTTAATATCTAAACACATTTCTTAGTAAGCACATTTAATGTAAACATGTCTTGAATTTAAATACTTTTAAATGGGTTTTAGAAATAAAGTGTTTAAGAATAAATGACTAATTTCTAAGCTAAACACGATCCTAAACACAACCCTAAACCCATTATACTGAGACACGTTTAGAACAAAACGGGTAAAAAAAGTGCACAAAAGATGTGCTTAGAAGTGTGTTTAGGATCTCAACACAAATTTTACAGTATATGCAATTATGGAGTAAAAAGAGCCGGACACATCGCAACATTTTTATCCCTTCGATCACCCCTTATGTTTTAAGTTTTGAAAAGGAAGTTTACAAAATAATCAATGTTGGCAAGACTAAAAGAAAGGGGTCGGTCAACGCCGTTAACACGCTGTATTTTGGAATTATAAATATGTTCACTCTGAATTGAAATAAATAATATCTGTGAGCATTTACTGTATTGGACATATCGTCGATCCAGTGTAATATTTCAGTGAAAAGAACACATAGCTGTCCTAATCAAAAACCTTTGTTTTTTTTGTCTTTTTTGCTGTGCATATACTGATTTTGTGTTGTGGATAGATACCCCATATCCTTCTTCCCCCCTATATATCTATCATATCTTCTTTCAGAGATGATCCGTTATGCCCACTTTTATAAAGGGAGTAAAGGTTTACTAGCTGTGCTTAATCAACATTCTTGATTTATTGAATATTTACTTTTCGTCTCGAATATGCATGAAATATTTGCCACTGGACGGCACCAAAACGAAAACCATCAGAGCAAAAACCATGACATACTATTTACAAGCATACCACATCTTCTTATTCTAATATAACATTAACAGAGCAAAACCGCTATGGTCTGATGCTTACAAATATGCACAACAGTCAAATTCCCCCTCAATTTGATCTAAATATAATGATGCACATACCTATGCAGATTCGACCTAAGTGAGCCTCTTATTACTTTAAATTAAACAATGTTTTATTTATCACGTCTTTTCAAACTGACTCAATTGAAACATTATTTTCCTAACCTTTTTTCTGAAGATGTTACACTTTAAACGCCCATGCCATATCTATTTATATAATTAGCGTCAAATCAAATTGTGATGCGCTCTTTTTAAACTTTGAACAAATAAGATGTACATATTCTTCTTGTGTGTCCTGGTACATTTTTGTCAGGTGAAAATTCATGCATGCAAATTTTAATTGAATTATGACGTCACTTTACGCTCGATTTACTGTTCCGTGAAGTACACGGCTAGGAACAACAGTAGCATTTATACTGGGTGGCTGCCAAGAGCACGCAGAGTCGGTTAAGCATAATAGAATTATAATTCAAACTGTGTTTTTACTGAGCTGACTATAAGAAATAAGCTATAACGAGAGGGATCAGCTTCGTATTGATTTTATATCGTTATTTTTTGTTTGATTACACGAAAATAGTTTTAGTGCTTGATAATACAGTCTGTTTTTACTTTTGTAATTTTTTAAGAGCAAATATTTTTATGAAAATAGTATTTTGTCTGACTTTGCTTAGAGAGAAGCTTAATTTTAAGGGTAAATATTTCCCAGGCACAAACAATATACAGAAAAAAACTGCGGTGATGCTTTCGTAACAGTCTTCTTTTCATTAAAGCCAACGAACACTTTTTTATACACCCTTTTAAAAAAAAAACTAGATCGATTCAACTTCATATATACTACTCAAAGAAAAAAAGTTTAGCAACACTTCCATTGAGATAAAAAGGGAGTCATAAATTTGTGGAAAATTCTCAAAATGATATAAAATTAACAGCATTCCTGTTTTGAAGGATGTTAATGAATTCACCAAAGAAGAATACTAAAAAAAATATGACAACAAAAAAATGGGATAAAACCCCAACCCCCATCCCAAAGATTTTTTGGCATTTTTTTAGGCGAGGGAAATGTTAGTTTCTGTTCATACGTAATCAATGTTGCCATTAGATTCACCACTTCGTCAATTTTGTTCGTCGTTTTGATTTTTTTTAAACAATACCATGTGCAAAAAATGTTAAAGTTGTGCAAAGTTTGCGAACAGTGTAGCTGTCTGAAATTTGACCAACATAACGGTAGTACTTTTAAAATACACAAATGATTGAAGATTCATAAGAAAACACTGTGATAAACTCGAAAGATAAATCAAGATGTTATTTTTACTTTTTTTCAGTCAAAAGTTGTGATGCTAATGTTTTTTGGACTAGTATATGAACATCGTTTGCGATTTTGCAAAGATACTTCTTTGCAATATCTCTTAAAGTATAAGAACGTGAGTAATGCCGTTCCAGCGATGCAACAAAGTGTCACTAATCGGTTTAAGATTGTATCACGATATACACTTAGTATTGTACTATCTGGACCTCCTAAATGTGCATGTATTTTAATTACTTTAGTAGTTTATTTTTACGTAAACTCCATCTTTTTTAATCCAAAACAAAATTGTGTATGATTTAAAATATGGCCACCCAAGCTGAAAAAGGGGTGTCTTTTTTCTGTACGGGATGTATATATATATATATATGCAGTCACGTCCGATTGAATAAGGACGTTTCCATGTGATGAGTCTGCACGTAACAGTTCTTGAAAAAAAATCCTTGTGGGTACCGTAGGTGACCTAATGCAAGAAATAAAATCTGCTCCTATCCAGCATAACTTTTTATTTTATTTTTTTAGGGCCTCGGTGGCCGAGTGGTCTAAGTAGTAACTACTGTAATCACTAGCCAGTCAACACTGAGGTTGTGAGTTCGAACCCCGCTCGTGCGGGTGCACTCGACTCCAATCTTAATTGACTAGGATTGTCAGTTTTCCTATCGAAGGTCGGTGGTTTTCTCCGGGCACTCCGGCTTCCTCCACCAATAAAAACTGGCCGCCACGAAACAGCCCAAAAGCGGTGCTTAAAAGTGGCGTTAAAACACCAAAAATCCAATCAAATCATACTTTTTTTTCGTTTGGTATTGTCCGAATTTCATGGTGTTCCTCATGGACGCGGAATATCCATGCATATTTCAGAACCTACATATTTGGTTTTATTATCAAAAATGTTCTATCCTGTATGTACAAGGGATATTTGTCACTAGAAACAATAACAAACAACAGGTTAGTCAATCCATCACTCAATTATCTTTTTCATCTCTTAATTTTACTTGTTCTTCGGATTTTGACAGCATGCATGACAAATTACTAATGCTTAACCCCAGTCGATGTCTCTGATCGCATTCCGTTTTTTTTTGCATGGGAGGTTTATTCAGTCAACGAAGTTTTTACACCAATACAATAAAGAATGGTTTACATGAATGATCACTTTACATGTAAATTTGCAATAAAATTTCTATTATTTTAAAGTTTAAAATAAAAAGTGTATAACTTAATTTCTTATTTACAACGACTATAATTATTTTTTTCATATTTAACTGACTATAAATACTACGTTCCTTCAAGATATAGACCTAATAGGCCGCGGGACTTATTTCTTGGTACAAGCCCTTACTTAAAATTTTTCTTAAATTTGACAAAAATGTTGACACACATGCATTGAGGTTATTTGATTCTTAAAGTTTTGATTTTGTTCAAATATTTTCATTTCACTTGAACAACAAATCAATGAAAACATGTACTGCGGGGATGTCAAAATATTGATCGATGAGTTTTCATTTCACAGCGGATATTGTTAAGCAAAGAAAATCCTCATTAATATATATAGACTTCAGTAAAATGCCTTACTTCTTTTAAAATAAAACAGTAATTATACCACACTGGTTTTAGCGGCAGTATTGCGTGTGTCGTTACCCAATTAATTGCTAAAAAAAAGGCCATTCTGAACCATAATTACAGTCCCGTTGAACCAGATCGATTTTTTGAAATAATATTGGTGTAATTAAAACAAGCCGGATTAAGGGAAAATATATTTAAATATGAATATTGTTATTTCATTGTTATATTGTGCAGACGTTTTTTAAAAGCTTTAAACTATAAAAATGCGCTGTGTCATCGATTGTGACGTAACTAGATAATTGCGAAACAACAAAATCGAATTTGATTTATGACGAAATCTGCATGCGACATCGTGTTAAAGTCATAACTTTTTTTTTACATTCCCAAAGAAACTAAAAAAGAAATAAAAGGCACACGATGGAAAAATCAAGTTAAATTTTGCTGACAAGTAAATGTAAAGGGAAGAAAACCATTTTTTTGTATTAAATTTATTGGGATTCAAAAAGGGGGAGGGTTGAGATCTCAATAAACTAGTATAACTCTACCATATTTTTATTTGCCTATCAAAAATCAAGAGCTATTCTTTATGATGTAGGTCATTAAGGGTGATAGGGGAATAGAAATATGATCACTTGGTCTTCTTCTGACCTACAATAAAAAGTGGTGCGTACGTTTGGCTGTGCGGGATGTACAAGTACGCAGCCACGTCCAGTCAGAATGCGGACGTTAATTCTGATGTCTCGTGTAAAGAGAATGCCACGCTCTCTGCAGGTTAAGAACCTTTGTAACAATTCTTTGAGGGGTCCGTAGATGGCCTGTTGCAAGGCAAAATGTTTGTCCCTATCCATTACACCCTCATTTTCCAGTGGCAGTCAAAATTTCCCAGACCTGCATTTCGAACAGCATCTATTACAGGACCTATCTTTTGTATTTATTGTTTATTTTTTCTCGTCCTGAACATGCATGCAATATTTGTTAAGAAACCAACAGTCAATCATCAGACTTATGGTGTTTGTTAAATGATTCTCTTTTTCAAACTCGGGATAACCCGAATAATCAAGTCCTTATATTCTGCTGCTCTACGATGGCTGCATTTGAGTAGGAGAGATTGACTACGAGGGAGAATCTGAATTATTCGGCATTCGTCACAACTCTGCCAATTCCGTACCTCCATCCGAAGTTTTTCGGGTTAAACCGTGGACGATTTGATGCTTGACATGTGTAATATACATTGTATATGATCTCTGTAGATGTCGTTTTGTTTTTGTGTAGCTTGGTTGCTCTTATTTACATGCAAGAACAATTAATCTTGTAGAATTACTTAGCAAGACATTCGAGCATAATTTTCTTTCAATGGCATTGTCATCTAAAGAAGAAGAGTGTTTGTGTTCAGCTTAAAGCACCAAGGTCAGATCTAAGAGAAAATATACCAAACCTCTTAAGTATATCCCAAAACTAGCAGCACCGCTATAATTTAGGAAGGATTGAAAAATGAAAAATCATTATCCATAATTCATTGCATATAACGTGCTAGTCCGCTTTGCTCTGACGGCTTTTTATGAATAACTTGGATCCTATCATAAACAGGTCGTCACGTCAGAGTAATAGCACACTAGCGACATGCAAGTTTTTAAATTCAAACTCAAATATGTAGCATTCTAATTTCAGTGTTCATTTTAACTTAATAACAGTTTGTGACAAACATAAAAAGACGAAACATTTTTTAATCCATCAAGGAACCTTAAATTGTTCATGCAAATAACAGAATTCACTTTTCTTTTGTTCTGACGACTTTTTGAAATAAACAAACAAATAATAAAAAGAACTGAGTTAATTAACATTTTGGTGACCCTGTACATGTGTTCGCATACAAGACGTGTGTAGGTGTACCGTCAATGGAGGTGTGAATTAGATATATATCCATCAACCAATTAGGGGGAAATCTGAACCTGGACGACAAAGAACGAGACAACAAAAGAAAATAACTTTCCAGTATACTAAACATGTTTTTTACGATGATAGATCATTGTTGTTTTATTAATGTTAACCAATTATCTCGATTTTCACTTAGAAAGTACCATTCTGCCCTCTTTACGCATGCGCACCTTATGCACAGTTAACACGCGGATCAACTCTGCTATACTAGGTTTCAAAATCCATTGAATTGCAATGCCAATCCGAACAGTAGATAACAATCTGCTGTACACACGCTTGCAAAACCCATTTAATTGTAATGGAAATCGAAACAGTATATAGACAAAAAATGTTATAAATTGCACGACTAGTTTGGGTGTGTATATGATAGCAAACTTGTACCCTATTAAAGAAGAACACTTCATTATGCCAGCCACTGTCCTCCTGCTAAGACATTAAACAGTGTCTCCGAGTGAACAAATATGATTGACAGACGCGGATTCAGACGGGGGCTACCCCTTAAAAAGAAAAAAATAAGAAATACATTTTTATAGGTTTAATAACAACAAATGTTTTGTCAAAAATGGTCCTCTGACTCCTAATTTTTAGGAGCCCCCCTTCCCCAACATCAAATCCTGGGTCCGCGCCTGATTGGGACATCCATCTCTCCGTGAAGGACATGACGTCATATTATAAGGACTAATGTATGTTATATTGAAGAACTTAGTGACATCAATCCATTTTAAGTAACAAATGCTCCATGTTGAAGGCCTCACTGTGACTTTGAGACGAAGAACTGCAAAAAAAGCGCTGTTCCTTTTACTTTTTGTGCTTTTTTTTGCTGTGCATGTACTGATTTTGTGTCACGGATGGATACCCCATATCCTTTGTTTTTCTATTAAATATATGAAAACTAATTCCTTTGTTTGTGAATTGGTCCAATTAACAAACTAATGAACTCTGCCAATTTTTTTAATATATTTTATGAATTGAGAGTTCTATGGGTTAGTTCTGGTACAACAAAATAGTATGTCGTTTTTTATGTGTCATGTACTTGAATTCATTATCATTTAAGTGGAATTTTCATGGATTTCGAGGGTAAAAGTGAATCAAGACTGAAAGTGTTCAATAAGATACGAATGCATTTCAAATTCATTAAATCAAGATTGAATCCAACAAAAGTACAATGTGTCCTCAATCAACGAAAATTTGGTACCACCGAAAATAATCGATCTAGTAGTACATTAAAAAAATAATAATATTAAAATTCGACTACGATCTTAATTGACTAGGATTGCCAGTTAAAACGCTAATAGTGAAAAAAGCAGCACAAAAACACTGCAAGATTCTCTTTGATTCAGATCACCGGAAACAGTATTCTTATAACCCATGCTAATGATTAGAAAGGAAGCGTCTCTATTGTCCGAAATTGAGTGATAGAGGAATACCTTTATACTGTAAAAATTGTGTTTAGGGCCTAAACACTTTTCTAAGCACATTTCATGTTAACGAATTGGTTACATGTTTAGGGCTAAACATGTTTACTATCTAAACATGTTTAGGAAAGTGCTTAATTTCTAAAGTGTTTGTCCTTGAAGTGTTTAGTCTGATGACATGTTTAGGTTAAATGTGTTTAGAATGTAAACATGTAAATTATTAAAAATATTCAATGCAAATTATATATATTCATATAGTTTCCATAATTTCTTGCTCTGTAGCTTTTGCTGTAAAAGCACTGGTGGACACTGAATTCTCCTGTTTAGGTTGTACGTGAAGTTCATTTTTATTTCGCTGAAACTTAAGATTTTGTTTTGTTTTGGTAGATTTGTTTTACAGCAATATGAATTATCAGCCCTTAAAGGTTTTTATTTTAAACATTTGTGTAGGTTCTTCTATTTCTTTGAAAATTGCTTGATATGCATTATTCCCGCGTATTTAAGTGTACGATACAATATTCTTTTCATCACATTACATCAATGCAAGTCAACATGTATATGCAATAAATGTAAAAATTCATGTTTAATAATCATACTCTAAAAGGTTGAAACAAACAGGAGAAGCAAATTTGATTTCTTTACATTTCATTCACCAATTTAAAAAAATATTACATCTGATTCATGTAGATTATCTGAATATAAACTGCGTACATATATCTTTGCTAGCATAGTCAAACTGTTTGATCCATTAGAATTGTTATTTACCACAGTAATGTCTTCTACTTTTCGTTTACATACATTTACATAATTGGCATTCATATGAAATTCTTTTTCGTCCTATTAAATGTAATGTTAAAAAGTTCTAGAATTTGATGCTGCTTAGGATAGGATAACTCCCATACATAATAGTAAAAGATGAGTCTCAAAATGATGTTATCTATGTCCAGGTTCAGTCCTTCCACAATACCGTGGCAGTTGTTAATCAATTTGTTTTAGTTTCCACTATAACATTCTGGTGACTTCTATCCTCTCATGTTCAGGTTTCTAAACTCAAAAAGAAAATACATCAATTAAATAATTGTACCAATAAATTTTGTTATACCATAACCATTTAATGTATAAAACTTAATTGTGTGTGCAAATAAATATTGTATAGTATTTTCTGCAAATTGACACTTCTTACGTAATCATAGTTTAAGTCCAGGACATTTCCCCACACAGTTTTTGTGAAATAATGAAATTGTTTGGCCTACATGTATCTACCTACCGTCCTTTTTTTCTGCCAGAAAGCAGCTTTCATAGGCTGTGATCAATAGGTGAAGCTAGAAATTGTCTTAATTCATCAAGGGTGAAAAATATCATGAAAACAGCTTCCCTTTGCAAACGACATAACACGTTAAAAAATATGCCCTTCATGTATCTAAAAAAAATTGAAATAACTTACCCTGCATTTTGCTGTATTGCTTTGGCTATTGTGCTGTAATTCGCTAGTTCACCAGCTAGATCCAAAATAAACCATAATTTCTCTATCTGTGAGATCATCTGTCATTTCTGTATTCTGAAATTATTTATAGAAATATTATTACTCCATTAATTAATTTAATGAAAACAAAAATGTTCATCTAAGTTTAAATAGATATACACCAGCAATGTGAAGTCAGTCCTTCTATGTATGGGGCAGAATGCTGGAGAATTATCCAATCAGACATGAAAAAGCTTTCCTCATTCCATAACACTTGCATGCTTGAGGAAAATCTGTAAGATATTCTGGCCCAATACTATAACCAACAAAGAACTGTACCACAAAACCAATCAGTGTTGTATTGAGACGGATATTAAAAAGAAGAGATGGCGATGGATTGGCCATGTATTGAGGAAAGGAAATGAGGATATCACCAAGATTGCTTTGCGATGGACACCTGATGGTAGACGAAAAAGAGGGAGGCCAAAAGAGACCTGGCGCAGAATGGTAGAAACTGAGATGAAAGACCTTGGGTAAACCTGGAAGGAGATTCAGAAGAAGGCAAAAGACAGGCAAATGTGGCGAGTACTGGTTGAGGCCTTATGTGCTGATCATGCATGACAGGCACGAAGAGGAAGAGTGAGTGAAGTTTAAATAGAACGAAAACTATTGCTTTCATTATCTATTTTAAGTTATTGGACAGAGTCGGGCATGGATCCACATTTGAGGTTTGTGAAAAGGGGGCCGGGGGATGCAGTGGCGGATCCAGGGGGGGGGGGGGTTCCGGGGGTCGGAACCCTCCTTTTTTTTGACGATCAATGCATTTGAATGGGGACATATAGTTGGGACCCCCCCTTTTAAAAATGGCTGGATCCGCCGCTGGGATGGGAGGTCTACTCCATTTTGAAAATCACGTGATAAGGCCAGTCATATTTCTTTTTTTTAACCGTTTTTTATATATTTTTTTTAAGCACAGATGTTACTACAGTATTTTCAACCTTTACACAAAATCTAAAGTACAACAGTCTTTTGTTTCTGTTTTCAACATTTTGGAAAGAAATCCTTTAAAAAGGGGGAAGGTTAAGTGTGAAATTCCTTATCACGTAAACGAATTTTTAAGCCTTAAGTTAAGGTAACAGTTATATTTTGATAATATATACTTACAATTGAAGTCATAAACATGTACAGTTGTGTTTTTAATCGGCTCTCCTGGTCTGTTCTTAATTCCTTCTTCCTTTGTTGTGCATTTGCAGGCGGGAAACATGCGGCGTTCGCAATCATGTGGTATCTTTTTTCATCGCAAAGGTCATTTAATGTTTAGACTCTTAGCATGTTGGGCATTACATGTTGTAATAATTCTAAACATGTTTAGATCTGGGACATTATGGAATTATATGTTCATAGCATGTAAACATTTTCCTCAACATGTTTAGACTTAAACGTGTTTAGGGAATGTTTAGGCTCTAAGCACAAATTTTACAGTGTATGTCGCTGCAAGCCAATGATCCATGAAACCTTATTTGTATATTACGAACAACAGTCGTCGCAATTTCATCTTCGCTAGCCAAGGGTTACGACCCAGTCCCCTCCTCTCTTGGCTAGCGAAGATGTCGCAACTTTGGCTGATTCTTTATTCTAAAGGAAGAAAAGCCCCGGATTTACCCGATCTTTGCCGATTGTGACTAACATTAGAAACTCGCGGCGAAAAATTTCAAAGCTATATGAATTTTCAATATTTAGACCGAGTGTAATGACAAAGACAAACTATTTACAACAACAAAAACTTAAGCATATGAAATACGAATATCTAATGGGTTAACTGCACCGTATGAGATGTCCGTCTTATTGGTATGTAGTTATACTATTTAGTTATTAGTCAAATGATACAAGAGAACGGAAAACATGAAGAAATATGAAACATGGAAGGATAAGAACCACTGCAAATGTGAAGGAAAGAATCTTGGGTATACGGGAAACATCGTAATGAAATCAATTGGCTCCTGGAAATTAGCCGTAAAAATTCACTGATGAAAAAAGGATTCAAAATGATGTCAAAATACAATACCCAATAAAACACCATGCATACTTATAATATTCTATACACTTGCCTTTTACGTAAGATTTTCTCTAAAATAAACTTATCATAAATAACAGGCTCAAAATGTTGTTATTCAGACAAGCGTTTCGTCTACATAAGACGCATCAAAAAAGTTAAAAGTTAAAGTTAAAAATTCGAATTTGGGAAAATAGTCATCCAGACAAGTAGTCATACTGTAATTTATATCACTGTTTGATACAAGTGCAGATTTGTATTCTTTCCGTTTACATTCCTACAGTGGTAACAAAAAACATCAAAATAATGTCAGCATTCTTCACACCACTGTGTTTCATTCAATTAATTCTAGACACATTGCATTGTGGGATTGACATGATACTAGTCTTAACAATAACGATGAAGGCACTTCGAATCAATCGTCTCACTCAAAGTTTGAAAATTTGCCGTTAAAGTTTGTGACAAACTTCTTGTGCTTGGTGTTAAGATAAACCTTGATAATACATGTCAACTAAACAACGCCGTTGCTGCGCAGCGGCAGTCCGAGAGAACATCTACACGAGGGCAGGGTTTTAACGTAATCAATAAATGATAAATAGAGGGCTTTTGAAACATGACATGAAGAGATAAATAAAATCAACAAGTTCGTACCTGATTATTTCTTTCTTAATCAAAATTTTTCTTTGAAGTCCCTACACCCTAATTTCAAAGAATACACGAAGATATTGGACATTATGATGTCTCGGTATGTCTGGCGAATATTTATTTAATTTTTCAGTGAATGAGGAATAAAAACTGACCGAAGCAAACGTATCAAGATGTTTAAGATAAAACGAGTATCTGCATGGGTTTTTCACATTTGGGTCTATCGTTTATTGATTACTGATATTATTATGAACATGTGCTGCATTCAGGGCCCCGATTTAACCGCTAGCCACAATGTCAAGTTTTGGTTCGCTCGCTGAGCTTACTCGCCATAGAGATTCCTATTGTGACTGTCGGCTGATACACTGATTCTATCGTACCAATTTTGGTATTTCCTATTTCTAACGAAAGAAAACTTGAGCGGCTGATACTGTATGGACTCAGAAAATTGTCTCCCTTATACATTTAAAATAATGCTTAAAAAGTAAGTCTTACATTGTTATCAAATGTACTTTCTGCTGCTTGTAACGCCACAAAGCCGAAAATACTAAGCGACTATGGGCAGGGTGAAAAGCACATAAGAGTACAAATGAGTATCCACTGCTTTTGTGCCCCGTCAATATGTTTTAAATATGGCATACAAGCATCTTAAGTTGACTTAATAAAATACTTGTTTGTAAATCCCAAGGTGCCATATTACTAAAACAAACACAAGTAGCAACCAAATTGAAAACAGTACACTAACTCCAATCTTTAAAATAAATAAGATTAAATTTCAACAATGCACATAAATTATGGCCACATAATACCGAATTTTAATCCTTTTTAATCTTTAAATACAAATGTCAAAATTTAAACTCTACTAATTTAAAAATAAATATGTAATTTCAATAGTTTTTTTGTCTTCTTTGTACTTTCACCCCATGTAATGAATGACAAAAGAACTGTCCGCTAAACCCGAGGCCGGACCACGGCGTGATGGTAAATAGTAATGTAAATATAACAAGACGGAGATTTTTCAATTAATGAAAATGGCAAGAGGATTTTTAGTTATTTAATCTTAAACAAACAGTGGTAAAACCCTACTGTAAATACAAGCTTTCACCCTTTTGGTACTTATCTCTTATTTAAAACTGTATTTAGTTTATAAACACAGGCGAGAATATAAGTCCATTTGCACAAGTCACTTATATGTTGGTAAAAGTTCAGAGCAAACGGTAATGCGTTTTAAATAAAGAATAATTCGTTGGCGTAGTCACTACTTTCTTTAAGACTTTTGCTTTTCCCGTTTGATATTAAAACCCTTGCTAAAGTGCATTCTTTCAACTATTCGAGGTGTATTAATAAACATCCCCGTTAGGTCAGGAGGGGAACGTTAAAACATATACCTCGTATACGATGAGTGCCACAATCTCGGCATGTCTCTAGGTTTTTCATTGGTGGCCCGTTTCTGGCAAAATTTCTGTCCTTTTCTAACATGCACTCGTTTTCCATTAGCAGTCCAGATTTCCCGCGCTTCATCCCAGTCGACCTATTTTGCACTTAACATGTTCTCATCCTGATTATGCATGTAATATTTGCCACTGGACGTTAAGAAAGCAATCATTTGAACTTTTGATGATTCGCTAAATACGAATCAATATTTATTATCAGTGAACAAGTGGCAAATATTCATATTTATTCAGGAGTGGACGAAAGCAAGTTAAACAATATTGTAAAAGTTGGTACTGCAAACTGGGTCGACTGGAAGGGCGTGAAATTTTGAGTTCGGTCAGGAATTTGGCCTGCACTGGAAACATCCAAACTAATTATATGTTTGCAATGGTTCTTAAACTAATACAAAATAGCATGGCACTCATATTTGAAGACCCATGCCAAACAACTTAATAACAAGAATGTGTCCATAGTACACGGATGCCCCACTCGCACTATCATTTTCTATGTTCAGTGGACCGTGAAATCGGGGTCAAAACTCTAATTTGGCATTAAAATTAGAAAGATCATATCATAGGAAACATTGTACTAAGTTTCAAGTTGATTGGACTTCAACTTCATCAAAAACTACCTTGACCAAAAACTTTAACCTGAAGCGGGACAGACGGACGAACGGACGGTCGAACGAACGGACGCACAGACCAGAAAACATAATGCCCTTCTACTATCGTAGGTGGAGCATAAAAATCGATTTACCCTTCCATTATCTGAACTAGAAAAAGTGGGATGCCATGAAGACCCTCGTTCCTTTAAGTCGAGGTAACCCTCGTTTTCTAGGAAAAGTTCAGAAGGTGGCTAGCATAGAAAGTAATTGAATCTTTATATTTGGTATCGAATACTTAAAGTCTTAATGGATTCTGTTCCGAATGAACAAATTGTGGAAAATCCATTAATCCGCAATTAAAAACCGGAAGTTAATACAAGCCCATGAATAGATTGGTTTACTGTCAATCGCCAATTAACACGTGAGATCAATTTTTATATTTCCCCAAACCTAGAAATAGTTTCGTATCAAAATCAGTAAAAGATTGGTATTGGGTTTCTATACAATACAGAAAACTTTTTGATGGAAAACGCAAGGAGGTGACTAATTTAGCTTGTATGATATCTAATTGTCTGTAATCAATACCGAACCGAACATGTTAATAAACATATTTAGAAATAGTTATTTGAAAGTTTTGATTTAAGAAAAATCAAATATTATAATAAATTTAGGCAAGTTATTTTCGTATATGAATGAAGATACCGTATATATATATAATAAATTCGAGCAAAGGAAAAAGTGCGATAGAGAGAGATTCTGGCCCTTTTCTGTCTCAAAATTTAAGTAATTGTTAACTATTGCTTTAAATCATGATATACTATAATAGTTGCAGGAAAGTTAACGCAGCGCAAGAGTTTAACTGTAAAAGCATGTTCTCAGACTTTCTTAAATAACTGTTTCATTCTCATTCGTCTTTTTTTTTTTATTTTCTAAAATGAAAAGGTCGGTATAGTTTAGGAGCTGAATAAAGCCAATAGGAAGAAATTCCCAAAAGCTCCAAGAATGTGTATGGTATTAAGATAATGTGTAAATGTTTTTGTTTGTGTTGTTTAATCCTTAGAGTTTGTTTTTTTCTTGCAGTTAACTATAACATGATTTACCCGGTAGAACATGTGTTATTTTCAAAAATTTATATAGCACGCTAAAGTTTAATTATCAAATATATATCAGCGAATTTTTACTTGTCACGAGCACACGACGAGTGCATGCCACTTGTGGAACAAGTACTACATACCCTTCCGGAGCACATGAGTTCGTCCTCAGTTTTTTATTGGATATCATGTCATTTATTCTTAAAGAATGTCATGTTGTGTGTCATGTTATTAGAATGTTTGTCATTTTTCTTTTTGGTCATAAATGTACGTGGTATCATTTTTCTTCTACTTCCGGATTTTATTGCTCCTGTGGTATAGTCTCCCTCTGCTACAGTGGACTAGAAAAACGCAGATTTAGATTAAAAATACTGCTCAATATTACACGGGCTGGATACAGTAGCCGATACTGAGAACGAGCAGCTGCATGCATTTGGACATGCTTTATGAATTGGTAGTTTATGACTGGCTTGTACGAAGTATCCAGGGAAAAGGGATGTTGTGTATTTATTCATGAAACAAAACCCCTTGAACAGGAACAGTGTCTTTTTTTTCTGTTTTATTTCTGCTGTTCCATTGGAGAGTTACTGTAACAGTTATTTAGTTCAAAATTAACTTAGTTATATCCTATGTTTTGTTACATAGGCATTTTATTTGGACATATCAGCGACGTTAGGGGAAATGGTACAAGCTTTTAGCCCTTTTTCAAAAATTTAGTTGTCAATATAGTATTTCCTTTGCTAATATTTGTGCCATTTATTCCAGTCTTTATTTTTTTTATTTTACTGTTATTGTAACTTCTTTAAATATTTACAGTTCCATGGCGTTTCATATATTTTCTCCCGCCCGGCAGTAAGACCCTTGCTGAGGGACATATATTGGTGGCTGCATATAAATTCATGTCTTTCTTTATTATTTTTGTGATACATTATGTAATGTGTTATTTTGTTTTCATGTATACCATCAACCCCATTGGGGCATAATAGTTCATTTTTATTTTCAATAAGTAATAATGGCAAAAATATTATCAATTGGGGGCCTCCGTGGCAGAGTTGTCTAAGTAGTCGAACTATTGTATCACTAGCCAGTCAACACTGAGTTTGTGAGTTCGAATCCCACACGGGGCAGGTGCACTCGACTCCAATCTTAATTGACTAGGATTGTCAGTTTTCCTACCGAAGGTCGGTGGTTCTCCCCGGGCACTCCGGCTTCCTCCACCAATAAAAACTGACCGCCACGAAATGGCACAATAATGTTGAAAGTGGCGTTAAACACCAATCAATTAATCAATCAATCAATTATTAATTGTTTGGATGTTCTACCCCAGAACATTTATAATATTTTTGTTAAGCAAACAACAACCAATCAATAAATCCATTTTTTCCAACCAATGAAAGCACAGGAACATTCTTTATTAAGAAAGAAGCATGCAATGGAAGCCAAGTCACCGATACGAACACGTACAACAAACCAAGAAAATACCCACGTTAAAAAAAATGACCATCTATCCACCAGAGTTCAAATGACGTGGAAGTATTGGTCACCGTAAAACCATGCCATATATATTCAGCTAAATGGCCCAGACATTAAGGATGTAAAAAAATCTAGAATTTAAAATTGATACTATAAGTCGGAAGAGCATTAAGTTAAAGAACAAAATAAGGTTGAAATATTGATAGGTTATGGAGCTCTTTTTCGAGATATTTGATTTAAAAAAAATGGCGGGAAACGGATGACTCGGACTGTTATCTTATATTTGCATTGGTGTTATTTGGGTCTCAAATCGAAAGAAAAGAAATCTAGAATCTGCTTAAATTTTGGCAAATGACCTTATATGATCTATTGAAGCTTTAAATGAAAAGACAAATGGGTGTTATGGGGCAAAATATTTTACCCTGTATTGAAGGAAAAAACCAAGTAGTCCGAAAATCTAACACAAATCACTAAACCTCACCTAAGTACATCATTAAGAGTCTGATTTGCATGTTTTCCAAATTATAGTCACGTGACAAACTTTCTTTTTAGAATTTATCAATATGATCTTGACAAGAAAACATTTAAATCAATTATTGGGATTAAATCTTACTGCCATGTCGAGCCTGTATTTATCTTGACTATTTTCGACTTAATAAGGCAATGCAATCACCAAGATTAATAAATTTGACACAGAAAGCCATGTCAAATTATGAAATGTGACGTAAACAGTTGAACGGAATAGAACTAGTCCCGGAATTTTGTATAAAATAAGAATTCCAAGTAATTTTTGTAATTGAAGTCATCATACTAAATAATGGCGCTTTGAGAACATATTTGAGTTGTAATATTTTATTATTGAATTATTACAAAATGAATTTAAATTCCATATTGAAATGCACCGAGATGAAGCAGTAGATCTGGGTAATATAACGATTGGCACTTTTATGGCGGAATAAAATGTGCCAACTATAATGTAAAAAAACTATAAAAATAAAATACTCGATAGGTTTTAAAATGTCGTTGAATCAGAGAGACAGAGAACTATTTTAACAATTTCTACTAGGTTATTGTAGCTTTTCCAGGAATTTCACTTGCCGAAAAGGGGGGAAGAGAGGGGTACTGCTATTTTGCATGTTGCATGTTGCATGTTGCATGTTGCGTGTTGCGAGTTGCGTGTTGCGTGTTGTATTTTGACTTGAAGGATAAAGTTAAATGACATTTTTTTGTTTGTTGTTGTTTGATTTCTGTTTCAATGATGTCATTCAAAATTATATTACAATACCTTCATTACATGTTAGATGAATGGTGGGTTTGATTTTTAAGGGTGGTTAATTAATTATCATGAGAACAAATTTATGTATTTTATGTTTTTACCAGTGTCTGTAAATTTAAAAAGTAACAGAATCTGAAAAAAAAGGCTAAAAATTTAAATATTCATTTGTTAAATTTACATGAGGTTCAATGTTTAGGTTTATGTTATAACTAAATGTATATGAGTCAAACTTATTCTGCACTATATTATTCTTGATAATAAATGGATCAAACATGAAACTATCTATTGACATAGTGTATCCTTCAATTTATCTGAAATTTATAATTAACCTATCAACAAAAGTCATCAAAACTTGGATTCTGGAGATTGATCTATAGTATTAATTAGATGATATGGGATAATTTGATAGAATTTTATGACCTGTTAATTATTTTCAATGACAGAGATTTTCTCTCTCAACATAGAGATTTTTATATTCCTTCTAAAATAAATAAACAATCAAGCTATAGGTACATAGGTTTGCTCGAATTAACCCCAGATTTAACTTGTGTTTTAAATTACCTGTTGTTTAATCATGAGAATATCAACCTTAATGTCTCTTATTTTTGTAATATTGGTACATATCAGATCATTTATAATATCAGAAGTATTATTCGTTTATACAAATATAAAAAAAAAACATTTTAAGAATGCAATCTGGATTCAAACACAGCTGATATATATTTTCAAACATGTATGTTTTGAACACATGTATGTTTGAACAAATGCTTTACTATTAAAAAGTCTATTTTATACGATTTATTTGTCCATTTGGGTATCTCCTGCCAGTTCCTTCTTATTTGGTAGATATTCTAATAGATAATTAGCAATGTTTAATAGTTATTTTTGGAAAATTCAAATTTGCTTACAACAAGGATTTTATTCTGAATGATGGAAAACTGTATAAAAATAGTTATTTTATTAAGTACATCCTTCAGAAAACAATAAGTTGCCACTCATTATAATGATTTCATAAAAAGAATACATATTTACGTATCTATGTTAACATATATTTACAGTAATTTTTATTGAATTTTTTGTTTATATCTTAAATTCCTTAATTTCTTTTTCAAAACTGGTATAAAAAGATGAAGCACTGTGAACATTCAATAAACATCAATAGTTTTGATTTGTTTTAATGTATATTATACTCACAATTTGATGCTGCATTGTTAGTTTTATAACTGTATTATACTTGTTGAGAGAGATGAGACTTAACTAAAATATGGAATTGAATTGATTCAAATTTCATATATACATATTTGTTATCTACAAGTTTGATCATATATACAAATTCATAGTTGAAAAGAGACACATTCATTAGCATAGGCATATCAAACGGGGATAGCTAATCAGAGGCGGATCCAATTTTTCCGAAAGGAGGACAGGCCTGCTTCATTTTTCTAATCTGTATTTCAATAAATCGTTGTCAAATCCTATCCCAGCACCCCAACTCCATAGATCACAAGGTGTTTCGAACATCTATTTAGACCAATTAGAATTAACTAATTGACCATGGCCATGTCCATCGTCAGGAGCCCAAGCCATTGCATAGTGACACTTATCATAAAAATACTGTAATTTTTATTAGGGGCTCCACACCTTGTGATCTGTTTGAATAATACTTTTCTATACTCTTTTTCTATTTAACCATGTTTATCAATTGAACAAATATTGTATAGAATCTATTTTCATAATCTGCAACATGTTAATTACCCAGAGTTGCTGATGTTACTGTTTCTTTCAAGTTTTTATGCCTACGGAAAGCAAAAAGAGGTCTTTTATAAAATAAAAGTTTTGCCTCTTCGTCATTCTTTAATTTATCCCAGTGTTTTAAGATATTGTTCTTTATGTGTGATTTCTGTCTTGAAAACACTGTAGAGAATATCAAGGGAAGGGACTGTAATACAGATTTGGGTTTTACCATTAATGTGTCATTTCTTTGTTTTGCAGTCACTTCCTGCATAACAGTTTTGATTTCATTTTTTGGATATCACCTTTTAATAAGGCGTTCAGAAAATAACGCATATTTTGTTTGGAAATCTACTGGATCGTTCGTTCATCTCTTAAAGCGAAGCATTTCTCCTTTAATTATGCCTCTGAAAGTAGAGGATGGGTGGCATGAGGACCTCTCTAAGTACTGATAATTTTCAGTCTTTAATTAATTAGTTATCTCAACACTCCTGAAAATAGCAAATTATTGTCAGCAATTAAATACATATTAGAGATAAGATGTAGTTTACAAACTTAAGCTCAATGACAGTATTTTAAACTTTAATTAAAAAAAAAAGATATTGATAAAAGTGCAGACTCCATGATGTATGTCAAAGACATAAGGGTGAAAATACGATGACTGATAATTTTTTTTTTACATATTTTGTATATCCAAATTTAAAATTCTTCCAATTTTACAAAAAATGTAAAAGAAATAATCGAAGATCATGCAACACGCAACACGCAACACGCAACATGCAACATGCAACACGCAACATGCATACTAGTCAATTTCGGAAGAGAGAGAGAGAGAGAGAGAGAGAGAGAGAGAGAGAGAGAGAGAGAGAGAGAGAGCGCAAAAGGCATTATACAGAAAAGCTTTGTTTTACAATTTACAGAAAGGAAAAAGAATTAATGCATTTCTGGGTGTAATATATGATAGGTTTTTTAATGTCTGTGCGAGCTACTATCTGAAATTAAAGAACTTGATTTACTTTAAAACATGAATAGATATATCAGAACAAGAATACAGTTTTGATAAATGTCGATTAAAAGTGTAGTGAAGTTAAAACCGTTTTACACGTCAGTTAAATACTAAGAAACAGGTGCACTATACCAATTTCCGCCACGCATGTGCTACCGTGTCATGTTAAAGTAAAGGCAAGATACGTAATTATATTGGAAAGGTCAGCTGCTATTGACCTGTGAAGACTATATCAGATCTAAAATCCACAATTTTAGGTTAAAAAGATAAAACAACTAACTAATTAATCTTGCCATTATTTATAGAATCAGCAAGTTTTGAAAACATTGCCATGCAACAGATCGGATGTTCGGCTCTATTTAGTTCATCAAACTTTGCTGGTTACTAATGAGCCATGTGTTTTCGGGGGAACCGGTTAAAATTCCTTCCTAGGGAGAGCGGATACATGGTAAATTTTATGTCGAACCTGATTATACTTTTTACACTACCTTCTCTGTTAAGGTTCGTTTTCACTTTTAAAGTTTTCGTGTAAAAGTTATCTTGGTCAAAGTTTTTGATGGATTTTTTTTATATTGACAAGCGCACTTCAAAGAAAACTTTGATCAAAAACTTTGACGGACTTAGAATAGAATCTCAATCATCCTATTTTTCTTGGAACTTGGACGGGATGTATTCATGACAGTGCAGTTTTTTCTTTTACCAAATTTTTGATGAAAAACTTTGATAGTGACAACCGATGACTTTGACCAAGTTTTCTTTGAGCAATTTTTTGAAGAAAAACTCTGATAGCTACAACTGATGATTTGGACCAAGTTTACCTGGTAAAAGAAAACTTTGATCCAGTTAACTTTGAAAGTGACAACCGGGCTTTACAATCTTGTTTGGATCTTCAATGTTGGGTACATATTATTTTGCTTACATTTTGTATGTAATCTGTGTCAAGTTTTGCCAAAATCAGCTGGGGGCCAGAAATTGTGAACTCCACCTATTCATATACATGTACATGCACCTTTCATGAACTGTTTCTACAAATGTACAATAGATTCTAGGTAAAGACACTTATTATATTAATGACTATTAAATTAGGTACTATATATAAAACTACGAAAAAGGAAGAAGATCCCAAGTGGACAATCGAAACATAAGTTTTGTAAGACAACGCCCTGACCAAAAAGATGTACAGGCAAACAACGGTCATACACAAACGCAGAGATTAAGCGCCACGAACCTCACTATGCAGGGAGTGATAGAACTCCGGTGCTCCGCAAATCCGGTTTTAAATTATTAGTCATCAATGATAAGTCTTTATTGTCATATAATGATACATAATTAAACTTGTGAAAAAACAATCATAAACAAAAACAAAAGTAAACAGATTTGAATATTCATATAGATATATGCACAAGCAAACATAACTAAGTCAACAAAGAGTCTCCGTTCGAAGACTGGTTTAAAAGGGAACCTGTTTTTCTCTCTCAATTGATTTAGATTTGAGGGATTTAGCAGGACCACTAGCTTTTCAGTATAAGAATTTAATAGATGCTGGGTATACGTAAATTGCATCCAAATGACGTAAAAGTTACATAACCATGACTTTAAATAATAAGTGCCTAGAAAATGTGGAAGTTCGAGATCGTGCTGGGTTGTTAAGCTAATATCAAACATGCAATATTAAAACTTTAGTAATATATTGATGCCAAAATGTCATGCCTTCCTCGACAAGTGCAATTTCAGACTGGAACAATATGTTCCAAGCTGCAATTGTTGACTTATGAAAAAAATACCTCCGGACCGTGGGAGAGCTGTTGACTGAACGTGCAGGCAGAATAAAAGATAGATTGCTAAAATTAAATATAGATATTGACCGTTTTTCAAATGTTTGTATAAAATTTAATTCGAAATGCGGGTGGTGTTTTGATTGTAAGCGACTGAAGACAAGACAGGTCATTGGTATGGGCGAGATAATTACATGACGAGGGACAGTCACACAACTGTCGCTTTATATTTCACCAGCCATTGAAACATTAGGTCATTAAGTGTACCATTTTTTGGACCATCGATTGACAACTATAATCGATTTCATTCTATAAAAGCTTATAATCTCAATGATGAAAGTATAGATCGCACTTGATGGTTAGGAAATACAACCGGAGCACACGGTTTGATATTTTCTCCTTGGCTGAATCCTGAGTATTGCATTCTATAGTAATTTATAAGAATGAATTGAACGGTTTATAGAAACCACGAGTTAGTTATTTTACTAGCTATACACAGCTATAGTTAAAAGTATTGAAAAGTAAAACTAAACTGTCAATATTTGCTCTGATCGATCAATAGTAAGTTTAAATAGATCCCAGGTATGAAGGACCTGGGACGGTAAAGTGTGTTCTTTCAAATTACAAAGATAACAACTTTCACTGTTAAATAAATGTCAAACCGAACAGATAAGAACTATCAAAACGCACTGAATCATGTTCTCTCAACGAACTCTAATCTTAACGCGTGGAGACAAGCGATAAAAAATCTCCCCAATTTTTCATAAATTCTGTCAGCTTTTGTTGATGTATGGAGACGGTTAACCTACGAAGCCCCAGATTTATCTCTGCTAAACAAAATACTTGGCAAAAATTTGCAAAACACATCATGACGACCGACAAATATTCCACGGAATGTTTGGATTGTTTTAGCAGGAATACAAGACATGTCAACAGCATATCAAATTTTACTTACTGCTTATAATTGCATGAGGCATGACGCTGCATAATTTATGCCGAAGGAAAACGTATTACACATTCTATTATAGAAACATGCTAAATTTTATTGTTATTTGTATAAGCAAAGTTATGTGTCAATTATATCGAAAATGCTGCGTTCGCATCACCCTTGACTGGACCGAACAGACCAAAGAGAGCAAAAAGAAATGTAATGCATTTCACTTAAATATATTTTAAGCTTTAAACTATTTTGTCTAACTATATACCGTCGGATTGTTTTCGTAGATTTGTTTTTCACTCTGTAGAAAACGTAAATAATAGTGTCTTTATTAAAATCACATGGTCACTAGATTAGATTCCAACTGCATGAAGTGTGCATATATAAGGCCCCTCATGGGGGTGTCCAGGTAATCACATAATCACAAATATTTTGCCAATATAATCACATAATCATTAATTGATTTTTTAAACAAGATAATCACATAATCAAAATACAGTCCCAGATTATCAAATAATAAAATAATCATGAAATATTTGGTCTGGTAATCAAATAATCACCATGTGATCACTATAAAAACGGCCAAGTAATCACATAATCAAAAACCCCATGAGGAGGATCATATATAAATTGTTTTGTACTATCGTTACTCTTGTGATGTTTTATGTTCTGTGTTATTTTGTTAATCTCATGTATACCACCCACCCCATTGAAGTATTACTGTGCATGTATTTGGCAGCTTTTTGTTCAAGGTTGTTGTTGTTTTTTTGAAATTGTTTAACATCTCACAGCGGTATACTACTGTTGCCTTTATTCATTCACCCCTTATTTTATTGATTTTGTATTTACATTGTATCATAGATCAAATTTATTCGTTCAGTGTACGTTCACTTGTGTTAATATGTCTTTTGATTGAGTTAAGCCATTTCAATTGATATTTTATAGTGTGTCTTTCTATGTTGTGATGTTACACTATTGTTTCAGATAAGGGTGAAAGTTGGTACCTATTAAAACGTTTAAACCCGCTGCATTTGTTTGCACTTGTCCTAAGTCAGGAATCTGATGTTCAGTAGTTGTCGTTTGTTGATGTGGTTCATAAGTGTTTCTCGTTTCTCGTTTTTTATATAGATTAGACCGTTGGTTTTCCCGTTTGAATGGTTTTACACTAGTAATTTTGGGGGCCCTTTATAGCTTACTGTTCGCTGTGAGCCAAAGCTCCGTGTTGAAGACTTTACTTTGACCTATAATGGTTTACTTTCACACACTGTGACTTGGATGGAGAGTTGTCTCATTGGCATTCATACCACATCTTCTTATATCTATTTAAATAAATAAAAGTTACTTAATCAGTTTAAAGACAAATGTATTTAGACCTGCACCTGGATGTAAGCATATTCAGTTTTAGTCTTGATTTTCAAACACTGTTCAATACCACTGCTGTGGGACTATTCAGAGTCCTAAAGTGTGTGTAAGTTATAGTAACACTGCGTGTAGCCAGTACTTCAATTCCAGCATGAATTATTTTAAAGATACATTTTGCTATCTTCTCATTAATTATTATTGAAACAAATGTCAACGCCCTCTTAAAATTCTCAGGACATTTGATGGTTAATTTAATGTACTCTTTTTCATAAATGTATGATGCAAAAACTATTTCACTTAGTAATGAATGGGAAAATATTTGAAATAGTTAAAACAAAAATATACTGATAGATAATAATCCAAATAGTACCCAACTTTTAAAGTTTCTTTGTAATAGATTGATTAATTGATTGGTGTTTAACACCACTTTCAACACTATTGTTCTATTTCGTGGCGGTCAGTTTTTATTGGTGGAGGAAGCTGGAGTGCCGGAGAGAACCACCGATCATCGGTAGGAAAACTGACAATCCTAGTCAATTAAGATTGGAATCGAGTGCACCTGCCCCGTGCGGGATTCGAACTCACAACCTCAGTGTTGACAGACTAGTGATACAGTAGTTCGTCTACTTAGACGACTCGGCCACCGAGGCCCCTCTTTGTAATTGAATGTAGACTGCTGGGCATTGTCAAGATTTTGTGAGCGTAGCTATCCTGCAAGCCATTTTAAGGTTGTTTAGTGTTTGGGTAAAGAGTACTGTCCATTGTAAGGCTTAGTTTGATGGTTACTACGTTGGTCATTTAAAGGTTTGCATTTGTTTTGGTAGTTTGCTGACCATTGCAAAAATTACGTTTGCACAATCAGTTGGCAATATGCAACATTTCAAGATTGTTTGTGTGATTGGTTAATCTCGTGATCATTGTGCAGGGGTACATATATTAAAATAAGGAGATGTGGTACGACTGCCAATGAGATAAATCTCCACCAGAGACGAAATGACGTAGAAGTTAACAATAACAGGTCACCGTACGGTTTTTAACAATGATCAAAACTCATACCGCATAGCAATCTAAAAAGTCCCGACAAGACAAAGGTAAAACAATTCAAACGGAAAAACTAACTCTGATTTATATACAAAACAATAAGCAAAAAACAATCACGACAGATAGCAAACAACGAGAACTACTTAATTTCAGTCTACTTGTAATTTTAAATTTCAGTCTACTTGTAATTTTAAATATAAACGAGTTCTTAGGTAAAGTCTGCTGGTCATTGGATTTTTGTTTTTTTGTTGAGGTTGTAAGTTGAAGCATAACAAACCTCATAATACAATGTATTGAATCCTATAAACCCTCGAGCTTCGTGTTGCGGTATCATAAATGGTAGTGGTGCAACAGTGAAAAGAATAGATAATATATCAAAATAGAGTGAGTTGCTGGATTGTTGTCTCAATGGTTTTTACCCCCATAAATCCTTCAGCTCATATTCACGTATGGCATTCAAACACTCATAATGTGTTCTCAATAAATCTAAGTTAAAAAAACTATTCAAAGTTGAAATAAGCAAGCCTGATCTTTACATGCCCGTCTTAAGTAAAGCAACATGTTAGTGGTTGTCTGTTTTTAATACTTTATTGGTCATCATCCTTAAAAGGATATGGTGTAGATAGTAAAGCTTTTGAAGTCTTATGTCAATTTTATCACAACTTTGTCTGGAATCAGGACGATTGAATACTTGACATATGGTTTCAATATTTACCTAATGTTGAAGAAGGTATGTTCTAAATGTATCTCTGGTTTTGTTTTGATATTTTAGGGTTTTGTCTCAGCGTTTAATAGCCATGTCTTTTTATTCACATGCATGCTTACATAAAATTGACACGTTTGTCTCCTTCTCCATTTGAATACAACCATGTAGAACCCCGATAAACAATTCGCTGTAGGTTGATGAATAACATTCTCTAAAGAACAGTGCTCAAAACTAGGAAATACCTATACATCTTTCGCCCAATAGGAAGTTAAGTGATAAACAATTCCCCGCCAAAACCTCTCAAGGCTGACGTGTTAAGTAAGTGGGTACTTGTTATCAGAGTAATAATACTAATTATATACATAATATGTACATTATCTATAACAAGTGTGCCTCAGTTCCGTTTTTAACAATATTTTCGCTTTATCATATTTATAGTTTGTCAGACACTTGTTCAAATTCTTCCGTTTAATATAATTTAACTGGAGTAGGAATGAGTCGTCATTTTATTGAAGGTTACGGCAGATTAAGCTTGTTAAAGCTTGTTGATTTAGATACCGAAAAAAACACATATTCAAACTTCTTATACGTGTAGTTTATGTAATTTTATTTAGGTGCAATTTCATAAAAGAGTTTGAGACATGATTGTGTAAGTTTTACATAATTCTTAACAGGATATACCAAAACATAAAAACTCTTATTCAGTTACCACAGGACCTGTAACCACCAGAGGATTTTTTTTTTATTTTCCAGAGAAGCAAATTGGAAAGTTCTGCAACATCATCACCACTTAAAAGAAATTGGTGGAATATGTCAGCCAGTCTCTGTTAATTTACTGAAGCCTTGGTTAGTCTCATGTGCAATGAAGAGAGTGATATATAATTATAGACACAAACAGTACATTGACCCCAAGATGTCTTTGCTTTTTTCGTGTCGTTGAGTTGCTGTCATATTGGCGTTCACCCACCACTTCTTTTACTCATGTTTATAGAACGTGTGGGGGATTGCTTTTTTTCTTCCTACTGTCAAAAATTCTAAAATAAGCGACCTCTTTGTAATTTCATTTATGGAGAACCCCTTTTCGCCTCTTGATCGCGAAAGGTATTTATGCAATTATTTCTTATCTTCAATGGCATGTAAAAAGCTCAATCTATCTTATGCCAATCAATTTTGAAACTTAATCACTTTGTAAGAGGGAATGGATGACTAGGACTGAATGAAGAAAGTTGTCCCCTAATCATATTTATCCTTTTGTAGTTATACATTGTTGGTTTATTGCCTTACTCAGCATACATGTGTGTATGTTAAGTTTGTTTGTTGTGTGTCGTTTCTTATTAATTATCTTAATTTAAGTGTTCCTTTCTAAACTTATCTGTCTGTATTCTGAAATCTTTCCTTTATCCATTTTATCTATGCACTTTCTTAACAATCAAACATTCCCAACCTTGAGTTCGGATAATCCAAGGTGAAATGCACTTACGATTATCTCTAGCTGAAGTACCATTACAAACGTCCGGCCATAGCTATAAACACGAAGTCAATTGGCACCATAATATAACGGAATGACAGTTTTATGGATAGTTATAATCAGTAGTTACAAGTCTGACAGAATTATTGTTATATTACCACACTAACACATGGTTATAGTCATCATTTCTCAAATGTTTACTCAAAACTATAATCAAGGAAAAAATGTAACATATTTTCCCGCAGAAAAAAAAACGTAAATACAGTGAAACCAATATTACTTGTGAAAAAAGTTGAAATTGTCTTATTAGTTTTTTCCACTCGTATTTAGTTAACAAGTAATTTCATGTCAAAACGAATTAACATATATACACTCGTTCTGACAATTCTAATTAACATTATAACTAAGATATGCTATATTTATAAAAGTAAACGCGTTTGTTATGCCTTTAATGCCAAGAATAGCCTTAAAATGTCAGTTAATGGTATTCAAGATTTTCTTAAATTTCAAATTCAAATATGAAATCAGTTCCAATGTCCTTTTAGCAATTGAAACAAGTATTTTATTTAGATACAGGGGCGGATCCAGCCATTTATAAAAGAGGGGGTTCCTAACCCAGGATTAAAGGGGGGAGGGGTTCCAACTATATATCCCCATTCAAATGCACTGATCGTCAAAAAAAGGGGGGTGGTCCAACCCCCGGACCCCCCTTGGATCCGCCACTGAGATAAGATCACATTCAGCGGTATGTGGAACTGGTATATAGCACCCTTTACATAGGCGGATCCAGGGGGCCCTGGCCCCCCCTTTTGTGGGAAATATTTGGTTGATTATATAGGGAATCACTGAAGCATGACTGGAGCGGCCCCCCCCCCCCCTTATGAAAAGTTCTGGATCCGCCACTGCTTTAGAGCACATGGCTTCACCTTTGTTTCTCAGTCTCTTGGGCGTTCGTTCATCGTTTTGTTGCCACTGAAGCTTTTATACTGATTGTAAACAAGTTAACTTGTATCTAGCTTATTTGCAGGTATTTCGCAAACATCTTTAATACATACAATCTGGTCCTATACAACATTCACTTCATACTCATGTCTAAAGTGTCACACGTGGAGCAGGATCTTTTTACCTTCCGGGGCATCTGAGTTCACCCCCCCTTTCCATTTATGTTTTGGTTGGGGTTTGTGTATCTCAGTCTTTATTTTTCTATGTAGTATTTTGTGAACTTATTTGTCTGGGTGGTTTTTAACTTTTTTGTATTGTCCGTTTCTTTTCGACTTGATTGTGTCTTTGGTATCTTCCCTCTTTTTTTTTTAGGAATTCACTTCGGAAGTCCTCTAGTAGCCATTCAATTAGAAGACGATATCGATATGCAGTTTTGTCACGAAATACGAATTTTAAGTGCAAAAATTGTATAAGTTGCACACGTACGGATGTAAAGGATCCCTTTTTAAGATTTTAAATAAAGGGAGACAAAATAACATATCATATGTTTGCAATTTTAATGAGTGTAAATGTAATCCTTATTCAGATAGTTTTGTATGTCAAATGGTTAAACGCTTGCAGCTATTTGAGTGACGTTTTATGGCATGTATAATTGCATTTAGAATTAATATTCTTCCGCATGTCCTTGTAACTTTATTGTCCTTAAACATGCAAACTTTAATTGCATTAAAAGTCTTTGAAAAGACCATGTTTTGTGTCACATAAGTATTAAGAAAGAACTTATAAAATTTCAATTTACAACATAACTCGTCAAGAGACTGCTTTTGTGATAGGAAAAAAAAAGGAGAGGGGGGGGGGGGGGGGGGGGGGGGTATATCTATCACTCTTATTCTGTTTATAATTTTGTTAAGGTTCTGTAAAAAACCGTTGTGTAACTAAGTTCTGTCTAATCAAAACCATGACGAAAGTAATTGACCAGTGCCGAAGGAAGATGAACCTCAGCTTGACTAATATTCCGGTGAACAGGGAGCAAAATGTCACCCTATTTAAACTAGTTTTCCATCTTGGTTCTCGTATTCATCTTCTCCATAGAAGGATATAAATTCGATAAAAATCAGGTCCAGGACTCGTCCATCACAAATCTCAAATAAAATTGAGAATGGAAATGGGGAATGTGTCAAAGAGACAACAACCCGACCAAAGAGCAGAACACAACCCAAGGCCACCACGGTGTACCAGGTACTTAAATAAAATAATAAAAGTTATTATACTTGCGAAAAGCTCGCAAACCGCGGTTGTCGAGCCCCATAACAATTTAGGAGTATTTTAAGTTCTTTTTTTTTGCAAGAAAGAGGGCAGTATACAGGTTTTTCAATACTCCTGATTTGCAAGTTTTTGTTAATATCTTTTTTTTTTATATTACTGGAGTTCCTGTGACAGCCTTAGCGTAGTGAGTTTGATGCAAGTGTTTAAAAATCATAATATGACGAATAGATAGTGCAGAAAGCACTGTACATTCGAATGTCAATAGTACAATTTTACAGGGAAAAAATCAGAGTTTCGAAAAATCAAGATATCTCCCGAAAAGTATAAAATCAAATCTGACGCGTACTTCAGAATGTTATCCAAATTTTATCAAAATGTCTGCACTTAAAAAGACTAACAATTGTTACATACTCATTTATGATCTATCAATCAAATTTAATGCATTGATATCTGTCGAACTGAGAAGTTCAATGCAAATAAATTATTACTCTATTGTTTACGCTAATAAAATATAACAGTCTGCTATTAAGTCATAAACTCTAATATAATGATCAACTTGGGAATGTTCTCGTTCGATTTTCAGTGTAATACTGAATAGTGTTAAAACTTCATTTATAAAATATGTTAAACGCTTAGTAAATTTTCCTGCAGAAATGTCAATGAATGAAAATTGACAGAATGAAGCTATTTAAAGAGCGAATCTTCATGTTATACTATTTCTGTATATAAAGATTGTTAAAAAAAGATTCCACGAATCTTTGTGGGACTGAAAATCTAATGGTCTTCCTATATCCTTCAAATCTAAACCAAAAGGAAAAAAGTCAATTCCTTTAATTTAAAACTGTCTTTAGAGCTGATGACAGGGGACTACTCTCAATTGTTTTTCTTGGACTTAATTTTAATTTTTTTTTTATGATTTTTAATTGTCACAAGTATACACATGTATGTCTGTAGGACTTACTAAAAAGTATTTTACCGAGTTACCATCTCTTAATAAAAGCAGAAATCGTTAACCTCAGACTGTTAACTAATTTCATAATAACTTTAACATTATACAAAGCATCTATCACTTAAAATGGTAACTTTCACAACTTTTTACTTGGCCATTCGAAAGTCTTTGACAAAAATTTCTAAAAACTTTTAAGGCCCCAAAAATATATATGTTTGTTTCCTGCCTCTAAGCTGGAAAAAAGTTTATTTATTTTTTCATTTCATTTTTTTTTTAACTAAGAACAGGTAAATTCAAATGAGTATTATTAAACATTTTAGGAGAGAAGAAAGCTTTTTACATCACTGTGGTTAATAATTATCTGATTGTTGATTGCTTAACGTCCAGTGGCAAATTTGTAGGAAACAAGATATATCGATATGTCGAAGGATAATAGTTCAACAGTTTATAATGTTTGAAAACAAATATCAACTTTCAACTATCTAGGTCTACTCAAATTTGCCAAAATAATGACTAGCCAGATATTGTAAATGTATGAAAAGAAAAGAATACAAAAGAATATTCACGTGTACCATAATCCTCCAAATAAAAAAAAACTTATTTTTCTTTCGACGCGTAGCTCTTGTAACATGGCATTGCACCCACAAAACCCGAATCAAACTTGACACATTATACTGAAAATACAGAAACGGACAGATGGAAAAATGAAATGAACAAGTGAGACGGTGAAATGCATTTCACCTGTCAATTATCGGAGCAAACTTTACCGTGTTATAAATATTCTAGATGATAAAAACAGATTTTTCTATCAATTAACGTGACACGTTTGAGCCTTCTGGAAAGTGATGAACTTTCACAGCAATCTTAATTACCAAACATTTGTAAACTCTACAAAAATGGATGACCCGTCATTTTTTATAATGCTACATTTTTACTAAATTGTTTTTCTATAACTTTAAAATTGGCGGGAATCTGGTTTAACTTCCCAATGTTTTATCTATTAGCTGTGATTTCTCTGGAATTCCGATAAAGTTTGAAAATAAGTTACATAATTTTTACCGAAGAAAAGCTACTACAACAATAGCAGTTTTACAGTGTGCCGCATGCATTTAGGTGGGCCGAACATGTCCACATTTTATTCGATGCGAATGACGAAGGCTTTTCCTTACTAGTTGAGATGAACTGTTTGTTAACCAAAGCATACACATGATAAAACATTTTCTTAATTTGTTCCAGTGTTATTGCATAAGTTATCATGCTATAGTATACAATAAGTAATGTTAAGCAAAGGGTCAAATAGAACGACCGAAAAATAATGAATGAGTACATACAGCAAAATGTAAATATAACCGTCTCATTGACCACATCTTTATATTCACTTGGAATCGGGGAGCTTAAAACTCATAAAACCAGCCCTTGTTCCATCTAAAGTGATTCCAAAAAGCATATAACTTTCCATTCTTGATTAAAAATTAATTATTGACAAAACATTTACACTAAACAATTGAAAACTGATGAAATGTGTTTAGAATATTATTGGAATTTTCTTTGTTTAAAACAACATATTTTAATACCAGCTGCTAAGTTGTATTACAACCCAGTGCTTTCACATAAATTAGAAACTGGATATTTTTCGTTAAACTGACAGAGATATCTATTTGCGTTGGGCTGTGTTTACTTCTTTAACATGATAAATCTTTCACATTCTTCCTAAGTTGCACACAAGCTCCTTTTAAATATGTGAAAGATTTGAATGGTTTCGACCTACATTAAACGATGAGATTTACAAATTATGTGTATTTCATCTCAGGTTGGGAATAAACAGTCAACAGTATGGCAGGATACTTAAACATCATTTAAACTATTTGGAAAGCTAATGTTTAAGTGCATTTAGCAAGTCATAGAAGCAGAATAGTTAAACTTAAAATTAGGAGAACACTTTGCAAGAAGTATTAAGGTATTAAGTAAGATAAATCTCGTCACAACCTTCGCGACAGTTTAATGAATTGGGAGAAAAAATATCTTTTCAAAATGGTAACAAAACATTTTCCTGCCACCATTATAGTGACATAGATTTATGAATTGGGAAGGAAACTTTGTAAAATTGGATTTAGAAAGGTAACAAAACTATTTAACTCCACCTTCATGACACTAGTGAATATATTTAAATGTTCATAATAACAGACTATTATATTCTATTAAGCCATATATAATAATATGTCAACAAAATCGGATATGTTGGTCTCACACGCTCGGCCGATCTAGAGGTGGCGATAAGGGGGTAGAGATAAGGGGTAGATGCATGAAAAACTAGAAGGCAAAAGTCTTTTAAATTTGACATTTTTATCTCTGACCATAAATAACAAGATATGAAAATAATGAACAATAATAAGGGATCTTGAACAATGCAAAAATATGAAAAATAACATAATAATGAGATGTTCTACTTGAACGGCTGTTTATACAATAGATCATTATTTATAGTTACTTATGAATATCAACCTTTGATATAGTTTAGTGTAGTTCACAGCACAGCCAAAATAAAATTATTTCTACCCAGATTTTCTAAATTATATTTCGATTCACTGTTTTTACTTAGCCCCAATCTTTCAGAATAATGAAGTCAAGCTTAAATTCCCCAATGAAAACAATTCTACATAACTGCACTCAGTTAACTAGGCAATTCTTGTTTTATATAAACAACTGCTTCACAATGTGCCTTTATTCAAATGCTGCCTGTATTGAACTGAAAAGTTATAGATTGATCACGCGAACAATCATCCAAAAATTGTTTTTATAAAACTAAATTCTTAATTTACAACTTAATTCTTTCTAAACGTCAAATTTTTATCAACTTCACATTCCAAATAATCTTGATAAAGTAGAAAAATTCGAACAAAACTGGGAAGAATTATTCAAAATTGAAACGTGTTAACAATTTTCCAATTTTAACGACTTAAACCTGGCATGCATGTTTATAATCAGATAATAAAAACCTTTGACCCTTTAATACTGAGGCAGTTCTACAATACACATTAAAATGCATCGCATACCACTGAGATGTAGAGAGAGATTTTCAAATCTATTGGGGGAGCGTAAAGTGATTTTTTTACCTAGTTAATGGAGTTGCATGTAGCATGTTGCCAATATCTTAGATGCAAAATATAACTGTCAGAAACTATGAAAGTAGATATCCCCATAAATCTTTAACGAAAATCTGCGGGTAGCCTTTTCCTGTTTTTGTTTTCTGAAAGATCCATATGGCTTAAACCCCGCTGTTTTGTATCATGGTTGTAATTCCACAGACTTGAACAGATTTATCAATGAATGATGGTAGTTTGAACACAATCAACATTATGAGAGAAAAGCTTTGATTTAACAGAATTCTCGTTAATAGAGTTTAATAATACACACACAAAATATTACCCTTGGAGTTTATCCACCAACTTATAAAGTTGATACGAGTATTTCACAAATGTTTTTTTAACGTATAACGCAACACATAACGGAAACAACAAATAGCCCAGCCGTATAACGTAATATATATATATAAAACAAACCATGCCTAGACTATTGTCTCGCTGTCTGTCTTTATATAACGTTTTGTTTTATCTACCCGAATTGCCCTGTTTTGTTTAATAGGAATCTGTTGGTAATGTTGTTGTGGAATACGGTATTCGTACTGTTTTCGTTCCGGTTTTTTGCTTATACATAATTTCCCAACGAAATTCCTCCAAGAATTGATTGTTTTCGAAGACCATACCCACATGCCGCTTGTAATTCCAACAACAAGCGACATAAATATTTTCAACATAAAAATTTCAATCTTTGGTGAATTTGTGGAATATTTCGAATACCACGAGTCCCTGCTTGTATATTCATAAAACAAGCACGCTATTACACAAGCTGCTGGGACAGTATATAAGACGGAAAAAATTCCAATTCGGATCATTAGCACTTCTAGTTTGTCTGTTTTAACTCCATCGTTTCGCACTTGTTTTCGGATTCTAAATAAAGCTACAAAACCAGCGACTAGGAAAGTTATTCCAATGAAGAGGTAGACTAGTAAAGGGGCAATAACAAACCCCAATAAAGTTCGCGTGTTCTGATTCCCCACATAACAAACACCAGTCAATTCATCAGCGTCCACATCACGCATCACTAATATAACTATTGTTTTAATGGCCGGAATGGCCCAAGCCACTAAATGAAAGTAGCTACTGTGAATTTGGATGGCCTCGTGGCCCCACTTTAGTCCTGCTGCCAGGAACCATGTCAATGTTAAAATCACCCACCAGAGCGAAGCGGCAGTACCGAAAAAGTATAATAATAAAAATACTATAGCACAGTCTGTGTTTTCTAAGCCTTCTTGGATTAAAATTCCTAGTCCATTTTGTGGACTTGTCACTGTTGGGTCTTTGTCACATGCTATAGATTCCCGCCCTGCAATGAGTCTAACTATAAATGCAATGCTGAAAATGTTAAAGCACATGGATAGAAAAATTATGGGTCTTTCTGGATAACGGAATCGATGTGTTTCTATGATGAATGTTAGCACTGTGAAAAGAGTTGATACAAAACATAATCCGGCCCAAATAGCCATCCAAATGTCTGCGAAATATTTGTCCTCGCTGCTGAATGCATCATGGTATCCACATTGTAGTGCACATCTGTCCGTTCGGTTTATGTATGTGTACATTTCGGAGTGTCTATAATGCATACATTTTAAGCTACTGATTATATTCCAGTCCATAGGAATGGACGGAATTTGAGTTGGGTACATTGGATGGAGTCCAGGCTGGCCAGGCTTCGAATGCGATCCTGGCTTCGGTCTTCCAGGACGACGAGGTAAGGGATCATCTTCCTCCCCCGGACCGTCCATACACATATGATTTTGATCGTTTTTGGGTGGAAATTTTGAGCAATTCAATGCCGCTGGCCACGGAAATCCAAATTCATTCAATACTGGCCTACAACGTTTCTGAACATTAGTACACATTGGTCTACACGGTCCAATGGGGTCCATGACTTTCTCTGTACACATTGGAACGTAAACAGAACACAAGAAAAACTTCAATTGTTTAGAACACCCGTATTGTATCAATGGGGTAAATGTCTGCAGTTGTAACTCGGCGTCCTGTTGTAAATCGTGTCCGACAAGATTCGGCATACCCGTAACGTTATATCCTAATCCCTTGCACATTTCTATTCGGATAGGGTCACATTTTCGGACTATTTCCGTACCGAACATATACAATCCCTTCGGCAGAAATAAACACATAAAGCCTGCCAACACCACACGTGTTGTCAATTCCATAGTAATTATAACTGGTAAATTACATAAGTTGCAATTAATAGTCTTTAATATTTAACTGATCACTTAAATGCGAATTAAATCCCCATAATATACACGACTTCTCCTCCCACCGCTGTTGGCATCAAGTAAATATTCCTGCATCTCTCAAGAGAACGAGTTAGACATAGATAATGTACGTTATCAACAAATCTTTCCTTCTCACGAATGCCATGTGAAATAATGTCTATCTTTCCTTCGTTGTTCTATTTAATCTGTGGATAAAATATCGTTTTAGCTTAGAAAAGAGTGCATGCCAGCGATCATGCCCTACTGGTGTTGGGTTTCACACAAACTCGACCCAATCAGCTGGTTTGTTATGATTGGCGACTCCTCCCCGCTTCAGTACTTTACGATCTATTCCAACCATCAATCAAATCTGCCAATCATTAACAACTATCCGGGGATTAACATTTATTGGCATGAGATTTATGAATAGTTGAATCTTCTTTTGTTAACAATAATGGATTCTTTTCAGTCGAGTTATTTACTTATGTTAAACCAATTCTAGCCTTTTGTTACGGTTTCCACTTTCTATTCACTGTAAACGACTTTTATAATAACTAAAGTCAACGTTGTGCGTGTTTATACATAAATAACTAGCTGTCAGTTGAAACTATATGTAACGAAAGACAAACACCTTACCCTAAATTTCCTGCCGAGGTATTAATTATTTACATGACAGTTCAAAAATTGCTATACGTTAGTGTCCTTTTCATAAATCTACCTGGAATACTGTGTCGTTGTTTTTGCCTTGTTTTCACATCCGAGTCATGAATTTATATAAAACATTTCACTTATCAGGAATAAATATAACTGCGGTGTGACACCCTCGTTGTCGTACATTCATCATTTGTCTCGCTGCAGGTGTGTAACGGTTAACAACGTAATCCTTGTGTCATATTAATTAAATCAAACCTAAAACATGAAAAATGTTCTGATACGAACAAACTCTATGTAGTAATAACATTAAAAACTTATTTTCTGACGCTATATAAACTAAAAAAAGACATTAAAGAAAAACACTTGTATGTTGTCACAAGATGGACAGCTCAATGTCCACTTAAATCGTACATCTCACGTATTTTGTCAATTCATATTGCACAAGAATGGAAAAGAAACTTCATCCTTTTCAGTTCCGTGCTTTAAAAGGTGTTTTCACTGACGGTCGCGTTTTGAACAATGGGATGAGAAGTATTCACTTACAACATCTGGTTTAATAGAAGTTTAACAAAGATGTAATTAATTCCACAAACTTTCATCTGAATAAATCAGATAGATTTCCAGCAAACATCTGTTGCTTGTGACGACAATCAACTGATATTCTGTGTATCTAGTGTTACTCATCACGCTAATCAGCGACAAGTCCGACAGAGTTATCGTTCTTTATCAATTATCAAAAATGGTACTTGGCATAAGGGAAATAATCCAATCTTAAATTGTACAACAAATGCACATCCTAATGCAAGAATTTGATATTTAACCGTTTTTTTTTATACCCGTCATCTGTTATTTGTCCTTAAATGTAAGATAAATTATTTATATTGTTCAAGTTTATATATAAAACTTTTGACTTTGAATATATACTAAAATTGTATGCACCTGTCCTAAGTTAGGAATCTGATGTTCAGTAGTTGTCGTTTGTTGATCATGTGGTTCATAAGTGTTTCTTGTTTTTCGTTTTTTATATAGATTAGACCGTTGGTTTCCCGTTTGAATGGTTTTACACTAGTAATTTTGGGGCCCTTTATAGCTTACTGTTCGGTGTGAGCCAAGGCTCTGTGTTGAAGACCTTACTTTGACCTATAATGGTTTACTTTTATAAATTTTGACTTGGATGGAGAGTTGTCTCATTGGCACTCATACCACATCTATTTATATCTAAATATGTCTTGGTACACAACATACATGACATATGAGTTTCAGGCAGGTTACCCACACATGATCACACATGTTCTCGTCCTGAATATGCACTGTACGCTACACAGCCATCCATCATTAGCATCATACATGTAAATGTTGCATGTTTTATCGGTTGGCATTGAATGATTGACTGTTGGTTGCCTTACGCCCATACCACTTGAAAATCGGGGAAGGAGAAAAAACGTTTTACAGTCATTGTCAAAGTGGGAAAAGTTTCTGTAAAACTCGCGTGGAGCTACTATTTTTCAAATTTAGACAGATCTTTGATGTATATAGAACATGGTATTCTTGGAGGAATCACACTTTTGCGTCAAGCTATAGCCTTCGACAAGATATGAACTGCCCAGCACTCTGCCGACACAACCTTCTTTATTCAGATCTCCATTGCTGTCATAATATGTTGGTTGAAAAGAAAACTAAATACTGCAAAATTCGTTTTCAAATTTTAATTACTTTCAAAATCTGATGATCCCAAATTAATTTTTCTATCGTGATTTCTTTTATAGCGAAAGCGCTAAAGAAAAGACCTCTTTAAAAAAGCAGCGATGAACGTGGCTTCTTTAAAATTAAGTTAGCATTATCAAGATGAAACAGTAATATTCCGATATATCCATTTGGAATAAACCCGAGAGAATCGCATGAATCCCAACCAAAGCAAGAATAGATGCATCGCCATGGTAAGCGTTATGTACTATGCATGCATCAATCTTCATGCCGAGTAAAAAGACACAATCAGTAACTATTTTCAGATCGGAGAAATGTTCTGGTTTCTCAAGACGAAGACCGCAAAACTTGTTAACCCAAGGGGACAGATACCAACATATCAAACAAGAGAACCAATTCGAGATGGCGACCATCAGACTTGTGCTTCGTCGATTTCAGTTGTTCTTTCTCATAAACCTGCTGAAATATTTTGTGTGTTAGGTTAGGAACACAAACCCTAATAAAGTCTGTTAATATGAACATGCACGTGCGCATCGTGTAAATTGAGATATGTAAACGGAGAAAAACTTGAGCATTATGTGTAACTGTTAATACACGAGAAAGGGGAAGATGACAGTGGGAGAACGGAAAACGTGACGCTTGTCATATATTCAGTTTGAGATTTCCATCTTTGTTAATTTGATAATAATAATAAAAATCAATAAAAAGAACGGGCATGAAGAAGACGTTCTTGTTTCGGTAAAGTATACTTAATGTCAAGTTCATTGGGAGGTCATATGCTCGGTGACCATGGGTTACTGAACGATGCTTTTTTTCTTTCTGTTTTGGAATTATTATATGAATAAACAAGCAATTTGTATGGAAAAAAAACATTGTTTTATAAAAACAAGTAGTTGGTCTTCTAATTAAATAGCAATGAATTCCAATTTCAAATGTTAAGCAATCCCAATTAAGATTCTTCGCTTATAGAAAAATTATTCCTGGCTTTGTCTGCTGGAGCAACAACATACATTCAGGGAAGACAGGAACATATTTGGCGAATTCTGTTTTAAAAGACTACGTTTTACATTATCTTCAGTTGTTGTCAGGGTTTGAATAGTCTAGCAATTTCTCAAATATTGTAACAAATCGGTACTCGACGGACTTTGTATCTATACATGTAATGGCGTCCGACCTTATGACCTCTTGCCAAAGTGAATTAAACTTGAATAATAGAATGGGAAATAGTTTAGTACGAATTTAGTAAACACCATAAGGTTTTTCAACAGAGGAAACTTAAAGGCCATCAACATATACAATATTAACGGCATGGGTATTTGCAATTGCCCAGACTCCAATGATAGCACAGAGCTGTTACAAAATCGCCCCAATTTCGACTTTACGAACACCCACACCGACTTCTGTCGTAGATGACTTTATCTAAAAACACTGCTTTTGTTTTCTTAGCAGCCCATTTTGAATAGCTTGTATAATTCATCATTGTTTGTATAACTATCTGTAAATGACAAATTATTAAATAAAATATGATTACTCTATAGAATGTCTGTTCCTTATTCTCGAATCCAGAAATATTCTCTTTGTAAGCGATGTACTCGATATTGGGTCGTTTGGTAACTGACAACTTTCTCCATAATCCAGATTTTCAAAGAATCAATCGAATAACGGAAATGTCAAGATGGTTCAATGTTTATAGTGCTATATATTCTTGATTATGTCTGGACGTTAAGCAAACATCAATCAATCAATCTTGCTTACGTCATTGACGACCAATAATCGTCCTGATACTGGTCACTCCATAAAGTGTTCTTTTAATACCGTTCGTAATATTGAATGCAGTACAGTGCAAATACTCGTCACACAACATTCTGTGGCGAAATAATTTTTAAAAAACGTATATCACACGATTTACAGTTACAATTAGAAATAAATCAATTTGTGTGCATTGTCATTAATATCTATAACGTGAATGTAAATAAAATTGTTTTAACTTTAATAGCCCTGGAGACAAACACAAGAGGTTCTCTTAAGCCTGAATCGCTCACCTTGTAAAACATGCCATTTTGATATTTATTTTTTTCCTTTATAGCAATCAGTTATGGTAGCTTATTTGTAGATCTTATTCATTACTTTTTTTAGGTCTTGTATGATGATCTTTTTACTGTTTACAGTTTATACCTATCTATTAAAGTTTTTGAGATATAAAACGTCATTTTATGGCAATAAATCCTATGAATAGTGTGACAATTTCGGCCATGTTGACTTATTTGTAGATCTTTTTGTGCTCAACATCTTTGCTATTTACAATTTCTCTCTATTTATAATGGTTTCTGCAAATAATGCAAAAAAAAAGAAGAAAGATAAATAATCTTTCAAGGGCAAAACCTCCTATAAGCTGTCAATTAAAAAATTCGGTGAAGCATTTGTAGATCTTACTCTACTGCTGAACACTATTGCTTTAACAATTTCTCTCTCTCTCTATTATAGTTTCTGCCAAAAAACCGCAAACAATGAGTAAACTTAGTTTTTCAAAGGCAACAACCCCTATAAGAGGTCAATTGATGATTCGTCCATGCTGTCTGATTTGTAGATCATATTTTGTTGAACATTAATTTTATACTATCGAAAGATTCTCTCTGTCAACTATAGTTTTCTAAAAAAAATACAAAAGGGTAGAAATCATCATTTCAAGGCAAAAACTCTATAAGAGGTCATTTGACGATTTCTACGAAGTGTACTAATTTGTAAATTTTATTGTTCTGGTCATTTTTATTGTTTAAAATTTCACTCTATCTATTACAGTTTTTCAAGATTATATTGAACCAAAAACTGAGAAAAAAGATATTTCAAGGCTAATAACTGCAAAATGGTTTGTCCGATTTTTCTGAAAATTCCGCCGTGAGGAGTTAGACTTTGACCTGTTGATAATTTTTACCCATGACAGATTTGCTTTTACCCCTATGTTCTATTTTTAGCAACAGCGGCCATGTTTGTTGATGGATCATAATCGCGAATACAATTTTAAAATTATAGACATTTAGGAACACTTAGGTAAAGTTTAGTATCATTTGGTCTAGCATTTTCAGAGAAGAATATTTTTTAAAGAAGTTTACGACGATAGACGGACAAACGACAGACGAAGACAGGCGGATGGACAATGGAAGCCAAGTGATGGCAAAAGCTCATATGGCCTTTTAGGATCAAGATGATCCTAGGAACGCCTTTGTTTGAATTTCTATTGTGTTGACGACATCTTCTCTACATTGAACATGTTTTCATCCTGGGCAGGATGAAAATTAGCTGAAATAATAAAAATGAAACAACTCCATTGAAAATATCTGTAACATATTTGTAGGGTTCATCAGAAGAAATTGACAAATACGACTAAACAAACATGTGCACTTGGAAAAAGTTTTAAGGCACGACAGGACATAAAAAATAAAATTTAAATGCGTTTTTTATGTGTCAAATTTTAAAAGTTTCCAGGATCTCGAAATTTCTTTTTTCCGTGCTAACAGAATGTACCAAAAAAGATAAACTGTAAATAGCAAAAATGTTCAGCAAAGTAAGATCTACAAATAAGTTTTTTATGACCAAAATTGTCAATTGACCTCTTGAGGAGTTATTGCCCTTTAAGGACAATTTTACACAATTTGTTTATCATGTTTTCTAACTTTAAAAAATCTTCTCCTCTAAAACTACTGAACCAATTCCAATCAAACTTAAACAGAATGATCCTTAGGGTATCTAAAATAAAGTTTGTGTTTTATTTTTTGTTTCGTCAAAAAACATGGCCGCCATGGCTAAAAATAGAACATAGGGGTAAAATGCAGTTTTTGGCTTATATCTCAAAAAGTAAAGCATTTAGAGCAAATCTGACATTGGGTAAAAACGTTCATTAGGTCAAGTTCTATCAGCCCTGAAATTTTCAGATGAATCTAACATTCCATTGTTGGGTTGCTGACACTAAATTGGTAATTTTAAGGAAATTTTACAGTTTTTGGTTATTATCTTGAATGTTATTATAGATAAAGATAAACTGTAAACAGCAAAAATGTTCAGCAAAGTAAGATCTACAAATTAGTTTTTGTATGACCAAAATTGTCAATTGATCCCTTAAGGAGTTATTGCCCTTTAAGGACAATTTCACACAATTTGTTTATCATGTTTTCTAACTTTAAAAAAATCTTCTCCTCTGAAACTACTGAACCAAATTAAACCAAACTTAAGCTGAATGATTCTTTGGTTATCTAGAATAAAGTTGTGTTTTATTTTATGTTTCCTCAGAAAACATGGCCGCCATAGCTAAAAATAGAACATAGGGTAAAATTCAGTTTTTGACTTGTATCTCAAAAAATAAAGCATTTAGAGCAAATCAGACAAGAAAGTTAAAGTATTCATTAGGTCAAGGCCTACCTGCCCCGAAATTATCAGCCAAATCGGGTCAATTTTGTCAATTGATCCCTTAAGGAGTTTTTGTCCTTTAAAGACAATTTTTCACAATTTGTTCATCTAATCTAGTTTGCTTTCTTTAAAAAATCTTCTCCTTTGAAACTGCTAAATAAATTTCAACTAAACTTGGGCTGAATGAGAGTATCTTGTATAAATTTTGTATTTTCTTTCCTTGTACGTCAAGATACATAGCCACTATGGCTAAAATGAAACATAGGTAAAATGCATTTTTTTGCCTTTGAAGAAAATATGACAGATACAAAGAACATTTAAATGGCATTTTAAGCCACTCATTAATATATATTGAAAAGCAAAAATAATCATTGATGAAAGATGTAAGCAAAAAATTACAGGTGAGCGATTCAGGCTCTTGAGAGCCTCTTGTTTAAATAGTGGACGAAAATATTAAAAAAATAAAATTGACATCAAAGGGCAATAACTCCTATCAAAATTCGTCTGACAGTTTTGACGTAAATGGACAATAGGTAGATCTCAACATTCTGAACATTTCTGACCCTGCTAGATTTTCTCTTTTCATAGCGGTTTTCAAGATGATAGACAAAACTTGCAGTATACCCATATCTTCTATTTTAAGACATTTCGGCCATCTATGTTGGCAGACTCGGCACATTTTTTAAACTAGATACCCCAATAATTATCGTGGCATAGTTTGATTAAATTTGGTCCAGTAATTTCAGAGGAGAACATTTTTGTAAAGATTAACGACGACGAACGACGGACGTCAAGTAATGAGAAAAGCTCGCTTAGCCTTTTGGCCAGGTGAGCTTAAAAAGCAAAAGGAATTTTAAAATCCCCCAATCTTCCAAAGGTGACAAGTTAAAAAAATAAAATAAATAGTCTTACCCTGAAATAGGATACTAACTAACTAAATCAATATAGTATGTCCTAGGTATAATAGCCTAGAAGTTAGTCAGTGTCCTCTTTCATTTTCATTTTTTTGTTTGTTTGTCCAAAAAGTTAGGGGGGGGGGAATTAAACTTTTAAACTGTTAACTTAAAGATTAAATGAAAAGGATACACTGTTGTTTGGTTTAAGGTGGTACCTAACACTACAGGGAGATAACTCTGTAAAAATCAGCTAAACGTTTTAATCACGTTGTTTTGTTAAGGAAACATTACGCTTCTCAATGATCAAAATTAGTGTTTGTCAAACTGCTATATAACCAGTGAAATTTTTCTGATAAAGTGGTTGGTTCAAATTCTTTGAAATTTTTATATTTTTGTCAAAGGGTCAAAGTAAACATTCTGTCAAAATTTTATGAAAATTAAACGAGCCAAATTAGTTTTAGTCAAGGTGTTGGGTACCACCTTAATTGAAAATTATTGATTTCTTTTATTGCTTGTTCCTGTATATGTTATAGAAAAAGTGAAAAGTGTATTTTGATTGACATGTATGTTGAAAGAGCAGACGATTCTCAGAAAATTTGTATAACTAATACCCCAAAAAGTTTATGACAAGTTGAGGAAACGTGCAAAATCCAAATGAACAAATAGCCTTCGTTAGCTCATGTGTTATCACCTGCCTCATTTTAGTTTAAAAAATGATATAAAACAAAAAAATCGTTCAGTCAAGGGATTATATTCGCTCATGATTTCTCAAATTTTTGCAGGGGGCCTCGGTGGCCGAGTTGTCTAAGTAGTTACTACTGGGGCGTGTTTTATTAGTCTCTTCTGTACATCTCCAGAATGTAAAGAGTAAAAAAAAATGAATCTGGACCTCTTCTGGAGATATTCTGTAGAAGAAGCAATAAAATAAAAATGCAATTTGCCGTCCAAAACAGCTGATTTTTTTTATGTTGGATGACATAAATGAAGTTTACGATGATTCATTAGAAAATTAAGATACGTAAATAGTTCCGATACGATAGACATGACTGTAATATAGTGTGCTCTGTTTTGGCAATGATGCAATTATATAATACGTGTAAAAACAAAGAAAAATGGTTTGGAAGAAATCGCTGTGTTCGTGACATTTTTTTCTTTATGTTGTCCTAACTCAATTTTGCTAAACAAATCCGGCTTAAAGCCCCGATCATTTGACTTTCAGGAATAATCTTAAACTGACAATGTTTGTCTGGCATATGATCGAAAAGGACATCTTGTCTATCCATTTTTTTAAAGTGACCAAACTGGATTATTTTTGTATAAAGCAAAGACATCGCAGAGTTCTCAAAATCATTTTCCCTGGTGGTCCTTGAAGAAACTCTGCTGGTCCTAACTTATTTCTGTTGCAAAATTTCGATGGGCAAAACCTTCGGACCACCACTTTTCGAAAACCTTAATTGTATATGCACGTACATGTATACAAGGTATACAAGGTCGTTGTGTTTCTCAGACTGTTTATGACTAAATCCCTTGCTTGTGTACTGATTGATACTTTAATCTGGGAAATTTATTTCAGTGTTAGTTGTAAATAGCTTCGAATAAACTTTCATCAGCTGCACTGAATACTTCTATTTCGGTGCTTTGTGTCTATATTGTCTTAATATTAGTTGTTTTGTGAGTCTCGTACCGATCTTTTGAGTTAATCTAATTACAGTTTGTTCTTGTGTTGTACTGATACACCACTATCCCAGTTAAGCGGAGGGTTGAGCGCTCACAAACATGTTTAACCCTGCCATATTCTTTATGTGCCAGTCCCAAGTCAGGAGTCTGTAGTTCAGTGGTTGTCGTTGGTTCATATCTGTCGACTCATATTTGATTTTTTGTAAATTGTTTTGTTATATATAATTAGGCCGTTAGATTTTTTTCGTTTGAATTGTTTATCATTTTTCATGTCGGGGACTTTTATAGCCGACTATATGGTATGGGTGTTTGTCATTGTTGAAAACTGTACGGTTGCCTATAATTGCTGACATCCATTCATTTGAACTCCGGTGGATAGTTGCCTCATTGGCAATCATACCACATCTCCTTTAAAGGCTTTTTTATATTATATACCTGACTTTTAAATTCGTGTTTTCCTGATCATGCATGAAATATTTGTCACTGGACGTTAAAAATAAGCAACCAACAATAAATCAATTTAAACATGTTAAACTTGTGTTAAATGAGGGGAAAACCATTTGATATTTTTTTAGGGGGGTGGGGGGGGGGGGGGGACAGGAGGATTTTACATATGAATATAGTGGCCTGGTAAGAGCTGAAAAAATAGACATATGATTAGCGACAGATTAAAATGAATAATAAATCCGCAAAAAATCGTCCTGCCCCTCTCCTCCCCAGAATATCAAATAATCGTCCCCTCACTGTTGTTGTCCGTGTAGTTCTTATATTTATCCAGCTTAATAATCGTCCCTACAGGGATGTCCTACTAAGGCTGCCATACCATAAAAACGATTGTCACAAAGCTCACATTATATTATAGTTGCATTCATAAATTTATTAATGTCATTTAGACTTAGCGACTCCATGTTTGTTATGTGCCTCTGCCGTCTAAACCACCTATTTAAAAGGAAGAGGTAGAAGATAGCCAGGAGATCTTCCCAATGCAAAAAAAAACAGAAATGGACATCTTCTGGCTCACTACCGAAGAACAAAAAAAAACACACCCCTGTAATCACTAGCCATTCAACACTGAGGTCGTGAGTTCGAACCCCGCTCGTGCAGGTGCACTCGACTCCAATCTTAATTGACTAGGATTGTCAGTTTTCCTATCGAAGGTCGGTGGTTTTCTCCGGGCACTCCGGCTTCCTCCACCAATAAAAACTTTAAAAAATCTTCTCCTCTAAAACTACTGAACCAATTCCAATCAAACTTAAACTGAATGATCCATAGGGTATCTAGAATAAAGTTTGTGTTTTATTTTCTGTTTCGTCAAAAAACATGGCCGCCATGGCTAAAAATAGAACATAGGGGTAAAATGCAGTTTTTGGCTTATATCTCAAAAACTAAAGCATTTAGAGCAAATCTGACATTGGGTAAAAACGTTCATTAGGTCAAGTTCTATCAGCCCTGAAATTTTCAGATGAATCTAACATTCCATTGTTGGGTTGCTGACACTAAATTGGTAATTTTAAGGAAATTTTACAGTTTTTGGTTATTATCTTGAATATTATTATAGATAAAGATAAACTGTAAACAGCAAAAATGTTCAGCAAAGTAAGATCTACAAATAAGTTTTTGTATGACCAAAATTGTCAATTGATCCCTTAAGGAGTTATTGCCCTTTAAGGACAATTTTACACAATTTGTTTATCATGTTTTCTAACTTTAAAAAAATCTTCTCCTCTGAAACTACTGAACCAAATTAAACCAAACTTAAGCTGAATGATTCGTTAGTTATCTAGAATAAAGTTTGTGTTTTATTTTCTGTTTCCTCAGAAAACATGGCCGCCAAAGCTAAAAATAGAACATAGGGTAAAATTCAGTTTTTGACTTGTATCTCAAAAAGTAAAGCATTTAGAGCAAATCAGACGAAGAAAGTTAAAGTATTCATTAGGTCAAGGCCTACCTGCCCCGAAATTATCAGCCAAATCGGGTCAATTTTGTCAATTGATCCCTTAAGGAGTTGTTGTCCTTTAAAGACAATTTTTCTCAATTTGTTCATCTAATCTAGTTTGCTTTCTTTAAAAAATCTTCTCCTTTGAAACTGCTAAATAAATTTCAACTAAACTTGGGCTGAATGAGTTTCAGAGTATCTTGTATAAATTTTGTATGTTCTATCTTGTACGTCAAGATACATAGCCACTATGACTAAAATGAAACATAGGTAAAATGCATTTTTTTGCCTATGAAGAAAATATGACAGATACAAAGAACATTTAAATGGCATTTTTAAGCCACTCATTAATATATATTGAAAAGCAAAAATAATCATTGATGAAAGATTTAAGCAAAAAATTACAGGTGAGCGATTCAGGCTCTTGAGAGCCTCTTCTTTAAATAGTGGACGAAAATATTAAAAAAATAAAATTGACATAACTCCTATCAAAAGTCGTCTGACAGTTTTGACGTAAATGGACAATAGGTAGATCTCAACATTCTGAACATTTCTGACCCTGCTAGATTTTCTCTTTTCATAGCGGTTTTCAAGATGATAGACAAAACTTGCAGTATACCCATATCTTCTATTTTAAGACATTTCGGACATCTATGTTGGCAGACTCGGCACATTTTTTAAACTAGATACCCCAATAATTATCGTGGCATAGTTTGGTTAAATTTGGTCCAGTAATTTCAGAGGAGAAGATTTTTGTAAAGATTAATGACGACGGACGTGAAGTAATGAGGAAAGCTCGCGTAGCCTTTCGGCCAAGTGAGCTTAAAAAGCAAAAGGAATTTCAAAATCCCCCAAACTTCCAAAGATGACAAGTTAAAAAATGAAATAAATAGTCTTATCTGGAAATGGGATACTAACTTACTAATTCAATATATTATGTCCTAGGTCTAATAGCCTAGAAGTTAGTCAGTGTCCTCTCTTATTTTCATTTGTTTTGTGTCCAAAAAGTTAGGGGGGGATTAAACTTTTAAACTGTTAAGATTAAATGAAAAGGATACAATGTTAAAATTGAGAATGGAAATGGGAAATGTGTCAAAGAGACAACAACCCGACCATAGAACAGACAACAGCAGAAGGTCACCAACAGGTCTTCAATGCAGCGAGAAATTCCCGCACCCGGAGGAATGTTGTTTGTTGTTTGTTTCTATTGAAAACTATTGATTTCTTTAATTGCTTGTTCCTGTCACGTGATATGTTATAGAAAAAGTGAAAAGTGTATTTTGATTGACATGTATGTTGAAAGAGCAGACGATTCTCAGAAATGTAGAACTAATACCCCATAGAGTTGATGACAAGTTGAGGAAACGTGCAAAATACAAATGAACAAATAGCCTTCGTTAGCTCATGTGTTATCACCTGCCTCATTTTAGTTTAAAAAAATGATATAAAACAAAACAAAAAAAAATTTAAAAAAAAATCGTTCAGTCAAAGGATTATATTCGCGCATGATTTCTCAAATTTTTGCAAGAATCCTTTTAAAAGCTTTATTTTTAGAGCATTTCTTTTCCGTTTCCTAAGATAATTTTTTGAATATTTCAATGTCATTAAATACCATTTGTAAATCAAACTTAAATAAATCTATACTATACTAATTGAGGAGAAATATTTGTTTAGTCTGTTCTCCGACATCCAAGTCTGAATAAATCGCTATGGTTCTCTGTCACACAGGTAGTGTGTACAGTGTGTGTTGTTTTCATACTTCATAAGAAAATGTTCAGTCATGTATTATATGTCTCTTGTTTTGGTTTCTATAAAAAATATTTGGAAAATATAATTATCTTCGGATGTCAATTCCGCTTTCGGCACATCCCTGCAGAGCTTAAAAACCGCGGTGGCGGAATCTGCCGAGGTTTGCAGTTGGTCTTTACCGGCGTCTGCTGAATTTCCGAAATAGTTTAAGATATGACTAAAAACCAAAACTGATTTTTTTTTAAACAACAAAGCACCACAATATACCAAAATGTAAAATTCAACTAAACACCTATACAAAAGACCCCAAAACTCACCACACTGAACACCAACTTGACAAAATCCAATAAAAGTTATGAAAAAGAAAAACCATTTCAACGGACATCAATAGATATAAACCATTCACCAAAGTTGCATGAAAACTGCTCAAAGTATTTTTGAGTTATTGTCCGAAAGACGGAAAACCCCCCTTATTTAACGAATAAAACCCCATAACTCAGAAACGTCAAATCTAAAATTTATAAAAAATCGAAAGGGAGCTCACATTAATAGATATAGACTATTCACCAAAGTTTCATGAAAACTGCTCAAAGCATTTTTGAGTTATTGTCCGAAAACTAGAAAATCCCCCCTTTTTAATGAATAAACCCAATAACTTGGAAACATATAATCCAAATTTTTTAAAAATCGAAAGGAAGCTCACGTCAATAGATATAAACAATTCACCAAAGTTTCATACAAATTGATTAAAGCGTTTTTGAGTTATTGTCAACATGTTGACGACGGACGGACAGACGGGCGTATAAAAAGTAGAAATATACAACAGGTAAATGAAAACTAAATTTTCTATTTAAAATGTTACAAAATATATCGTCAAATGTTCTATTTTGAACGGAGACCAAACAAAAGATCTTTTGCCTTCATATCTTGAATCATCCTCTTTATAGTCCTCAACAACACATTTAACAGAAGACTAAAAATATTTCCTCTATATTTTCGAATTGACTTTGCTAGCTGAGTAGATGTCGTCGTTCTAGGCGTTGTAAGATTGGGCTTCGGAAAACGATGAATCATTCCTCGATCTAGATCAACAGGATATTCCTCTTGACCAATTGACCCTTTCATGCAGTTACTCTCCTGATCAGTACTGAGAGGAAATTTCGTGCATTCCAAAACTCCAGGCCATGGGAATCCAAATGTATTCAAGATAGGTCGGCAAAGTTTCTGAACATGAAGACAAAGCGATCTGCATGGGCCAATATTGTCATGAACCGATTCGTCACACTTCGGGAAATATACGAAACACAGAAGTTGTTTCAGTTTACTTGAGCACCCATACTGAATTAAAGGAGTAAAGGTTTGCAGCTGTAATTCGGCGTCCTGAATTATATCCTGTCCAGCAAAGTTTGGCATGCCTGTCACGTTATAGTCCACTGTTCTCGTACACATTCCTGTGGGAATCACTTGACATTCTTGCACAATGTCTAACACGTTGGACGTATCCATAAAACATAAATATATCAAACTTAAAAATATCACATATCTAGTTAACTCCATGGCTTAATTAATTATATTCTGTAGTTATATAATTAATAAGTTTATGCATACAGTCACGTGAAGTTCCTGAAATAATTGTCAATACCAGCTTAAATAATGTTTATTCTCTTTCCCCAACCTACTACAGTCTTCTCATAATTATGACGAGAAATTATAAGATGGGATCATGCATGTAATCAACAAAATGCTGTGCTTAAAATAAGTAAGTAGTGTGTTATCAAGGTGCTTAAAATAAGTTAGTAGTGTGTTATCAAGGTTATCGGAACTGTAAAACATAAAAAAAAAGTAATACATGTAGCAGAAACTGACTTTCTGTTGTTTTGGTGAATGAGAATTTCTTCTTTGAGTATTAACGCTAAAGTATAATGTGTTTGACAATATCTACTTTGAGTATTTTCAGGGAGGAGTATTTTGGAAATGAACATGATACAACCCAAGATAGGATAAAAATTAATATTCTGCACCGCAAAATACATAAGCTACCCGAACATCAGGTTGAAATCAAAATTCCGTCTGCAAAAAAATATTCTTGCCCCCAAATAGAAAGATCGTCTTTCGCATTGTGTATATAGAAAATAAAAATATAAAACAGATAACACAGATACGTTTTGATATCCTTTAATCTCATTTAAGGATGTACTTAGGTGAGGTTTAGGAATTTGTGTAAGATGCTCCTTGGTTTTTTTCCTTTAATACAGGGTAAACTATTTTGCCCCATAACACCCATTTTCCTTTTCATATAAGACGTCAAAAGCTCATATAAGGTCTTCATCCAAAATTTTTAGCAGATTATAGATTTCTTTTCTTTCGATTTGAGACCCAAATAGTACCAATACAAATAAAAGGTGAAAGTCCGAGTCAGCCTTTTCCCGCCATTTTTAAAAATCCAATATCTCGAAAAGGAGCTCCATAACCTACCAATATTTTTAGCTTATTTTGTTATTTGTTCCTTAACTAATGCTCTTTCGACTTATAGTATCAATTTTAAGTTATAGTTTTTAAAATTTCACCTAAGTACATCCTTAAATTCACATTAGCAGAATAATACAAAAAGAGAGAAAGTCTTTTCCAAAAGAACAAAATAAAAAACATAAGAGTAACTTTCAACTACTAGTATTAAGATTTCTTTATATATAGTATTGCCGTAATATGTTCTTAACAGCTAGATTTTTAAAAGCTCGACCTTGGTATCTTCTTTCTTTTTTTTCACAATTTTATTTTCTTCAAGAAAATTGCAACATCTTTAGCGATGAACGGAAATGAGGTAGGTCTTAGGTTTTCTATCAAGTGTTTTGTATACTGACGGTTTTGTTAGTCTTTTCGGCTTTTTCCGTTTTTTGTCACATTGGTTGTGTCAGTATCTTTCCCATTTGTCAGTTTTCAAATAGGTTGTCCCTTTGGTATCTCCCGATTCTCATGTTTCTAATGCCGACAATGTATCTTATTTGAGCTAAAGTTAAGCCATTACTCTTAATTTTGATCTATTCGAGGGAATAAAAATCATCTTTGTTTTGCAAAATAAACAATTTGAAATACTTCATCTTATTATAAATTTTCTCAATAAACTATTAGAACTGCATTAGGTGGAGTTAAATCCTTGGGGCATTACCATCTTGGTTCACGGAACTACAAACTCTAATGGACATTTACGGATTTTTATAATCGATTTATTATCCTGTATTACTTTTTACGCCTTATCCGATTTGTCAGTTCCCAGAAGTAGTAAAATATTTGATGATCTCGGTGGCGGGTTTTCATTTTTGTATTCTTCATTTTTGATGCCTTTTTTTCTATTCATTATATATTTTGCCCATTATTCACCATTCTCTATATCATAGCAACCCATTATTCTCTTTTCTCAACTTCATTAGCCCTCTTTTCTCTATTCTTTATGTTTGACTCATTATTCTATAGTCTGTAAACCCCCGCACCCAGACCCTCTGATAACTAAAGGGAAATACAGAGCTTTTAAACTGTAATAATAATATGATGTAGCAGTAAGTTATAGCTTAAGCAATGTTAAGCCTTTTCCTTGCATTAACCCGTTTTTATTGAGTGTTATTTCTGTTGTTTGCCTAAGCCATGATGTTGTTATGCATTTAGAAATAAGAGATTTGTGGTTTTATGTCGAGTAGCAATTTCCCAATAACTATTAAGGGCAAGAGAGGGTGAAATGAAAACCCAGAACTATCATTTTTCATAAAAAATTATGAGCATAATTAAACAAAAAATATATTAGCTTTAAGTCAGAGAACATTTGGTGAGTGTATGTGCATTGATGGCTAGGAAGCTGTGACCGCAAGAACTGAAAGTAATGATTCGAGAACACAATCCTACATGTTAACTTCAGGTTAAAAAGGTAGATATTGCATTTAGAGTTTTCCATAACGATATACACTTCGTACTCTACTAGATATTCGGTAACCAACTGCATGTATTTATAGAAAGTGATTTTTTTATTGAATTTCGTTTACATGAAATAGGTTGAATGGTAATGCTGGTACATTCACAGAACCTCCATGGTATATTTGCCAGTTATGCTGTCGTTTGTGTGTTTCTGCTCTTTGGTCGGGTTGTTGTCTCTTTGACACATTCCCAATTTCCATTCTCTTTGACACATTCCCAAGTGCCATTCTCTTTGACACATTCCCAAGTGCCATTCTCTTTGACACATTCCCAATTTCCATTCTCTTTGACACATTCCCAATATTCCCAATTTCCATTCTCTTTGACACATTCCCAATTTCCATTCTCAATATTATTCTTTCTTTTCGTATTGTGTTGTTGATTGTTGATTAATGCATGTCATCAGAAAATAAGGGAGCTACCATTTGATTTTTATGGGGGGGGGGGGGGGGGGGGGGGGTAAGGATAAAAAATTTTGTCCTGCAATTTTTTTTTAGTTATAATCCCTGTCCTGCCTTTTTATTTTTCACTCTATTCGGTCCTGCATTTTTTTAAAAAGTTTATCCTGACTTTATTTTACCTTAATTGTCATCCTGACTTTTTTTTAGCAAATGTCTCATCCTGCCTTTTTTTTACTCAAAAATCCTGTCCTGCCTATTTTTTAAAATTTCATCCTAGCCCCCCCCTCCCCCCCCTAAAAATCAAATGGTAGCTCCCTAAGGGTATACATGTACATTTTTAATACATGTTTAATACATCCATACCGCAAAGAAAGCTGTAAAAGGCTCCAAAATGACAAACGTTAAACAATCTAAAGGAAAAAATAACAAACTGAAAAAAAAAAAAAAAAACAACCAAAAACTAACGACCAGATTTATGTACAAAATACTAAACTTAAAAATACCAATTATATTATACTGGGACGCACGACAACCACTTATGTACAGGCTCCTGACCTGGGACAGGCACCTACAAAATACTTTCTTTTCAGCAAATAACCAACACTATCGTGATTAGAAATGCATATTGAATATATAGATTGAATATCGAAAATCCAAATGTTAAACTGTTTAATATTTTGTGCTGTAGATGTCAGACCACCAATTCACTCACTCGATCCACTTTAGATAAAAGTAGCGCTTCACTGACAAAAAATAGTGCTTTGGATGTCATTGTTTACTTAAAGCAAGTTAAACCAACAAATTTGAAGAAAGGAAACTTTTGTTGATAGAGAAATATATGTAGATCATTTTTAGCCAGAATTTAGTTATCCATGAGTTTGTATTAAATATTGAGGATTAATGCGCTCTATAGTATACTTATTTCAGAAAACCAAGGGTTATTTTAGCAGTACTTGTCTTCTGAACGCTAGTGTTTTCTTACAAGACTTTAAGCATAGATTGAAAATTGGCATGTAGAAAGATGATCTTTTTACAATTCAGGAGATACCTGGTTTCTATGAAGTTAAACTTATGGTAAAATATTAGAGCTGTGAAATTTGCCAAATTTTGTTGAATAGATAGGGGTTTTGAATTGGTAGTCTGACACCTGTATTCAATGGTTTATCATCAAACGGTGCTTTTATCCCAGTTGTATAGTAATAATTACATGTGGTCTATGAAAGAAATATACTCTCGACTGTTTAAAAGGTCAATTAAACAAAATTAACACTGCTTTGTCGGTGAATCAAAATGTAGTTGTCTTTCTTAGATCGTAACAAACGAGAACCGAACCGATAACTTTAAATTGTTTGAATATAAATATTTGAAGAGCGAAAATCAGAATGGCAAACTGTTTATATTCAAATCGAATGCGTGATTGAATATAAAACTTCACAAATAAGAGTGAATATCGAAAATACATAAATTTATATCATATTGCATATTTTGTTTGGGGTATGTGGAAAATACTTAGACTCAAAAAGGATAAATTATTGAATATCGGAAACCAAAATGATGAAAATCGCAAATAAGCAAGTTGAAAATGAAAAAAAAAAAATGTGAATATCGCAACGTCTTAGAGTATAAGAGTGCGGGTATGAAGGAGATATGGCGGTTTACAACAATAAGACCAAATTGCATTTAGCTCTGATTCAAAGTCCCATTATAGTTTGCTTACAGAATTAAAAATACCCTGTCGATCCACAAAGATTGCAGCCTTGAAATATTGTTAGAAAAATGCAAAAAAAAAAAAAATCAATGTCTGATCCAATTTCAGTAAGACCTAGAGCAAATTGTCTTTAAATGATTCCATTTTCAGAAAATTAGTCGCTAATATACCAACCTATTTAAAATGAAAAGAATAAAAGGATTACATGAATTACAACTACAAAAAAAACAACATTGGACAGTAAAATAGACTTCAATAACCACCAACAATTACGGGTACCACATGTGGAGCAGAATCTGCGTAAACCCATTCAGAGCGCGTGAGATCACGACACCCTCGTTTTTTTTCATGGTTTTCGGGTTGCTCAATCTTTAATTAAATTGAAAATGGAAATGGGGAATGCGTCAAAGAGACGACAATGCGACCAAAGAGCAGAAAACAGCAGAAGGCCACCAATGGGTCTTCAACACAGCGAGAAAATCCCGCATCCGGAGGCGTGCTTTAGCTGACCCCTAAACAAAAATGTGTACTAGTTTAGTTATAATGGACGTCATACTTAACTCCGAAACATATAAAAGAACTAAAATTAAAAATCATACTAGACTAACAAAGGCCAGAGGCTCCTGACTTGGGACAGACGCAAAAATGCGGCGGGGTTAAACATGTTTTTTGAGATGTCAACCATCCCCCTATACCTCTGGCCAATGTAGAAAAAACAAATACACAGCAATACACACAGTTAAACTCAGTTTGAAAGCGAATTTAGTTTTCTATGTTGTGTTTCGTGTACTGTTGTTTGTCGTTATTCGTTTTGTTTTGCCATGACATTGTCAGTTTGTTATCGACTTATGAGTTTAATTATGACGTTGATATCTTTTGCCTTTTTTACACATGCCTTTTTTACACGTCCAAGCCGGAGATTCTGCAGACATACATGTACAATATGGTAGGGGTAAAACATGTATCGTGATCACAAAGCTCCTTTTAGTCTATCAATACTATGTCTTGAAAGTTTAGCTTATAACATGACATACACACACTTTGGCAAGAAAATAATAGACAGCACAGAATTTAGAAAGAATTAAGTGACATAATTTTCTCTGTAATTATTTAAGCTAAATAAGGTAGTCGCAACTGTTGATTGAGAGAAAAAACAACATATTTTCTCGCTTACTTAATTATTTATTAATACCATGAAATCGAAGAACGTGCTTAACGTCCTAGAATTGAAGGAATAACATTAACGGTACACATTGTTCTGCACCAGATGCGGATTTCGACAATTAATGTCTCTTCAGTGATGCTCGATTCCAAAATATTTAACAATTCAAAGCGTATTTGAAAAATTCAGAGCGTTTTATAAATCGAAAATGACAAAAAAGTATAGCCAAAGTCGGCCTAGGAATCAGAGGAAGTTTGGAAAAGAGACAAGTTGGTGCCTAGAATAATTGTTGCAACGAAAAGTTTTGTTGATTCAACTTGGGTCAATGTTTTCCGATCCAGATTTGACATTTGTACTTCTAGCATGCGGTTTGCGCAAAAATGAATGTTTCGATGTGACGATTTCGGCCATGTTGACTTATTTGAAAATATTGCCTTACTTGATCATTTCCGTATTTATATCAACCTAATATATTATTGAAGCTAGTGGAAAAAACAAAACAAAATGGTAAACATCGTCACTGAAGGATATAAACTCCAATATAGCTAATAGATTGTACATAATAACACATCAGTGTTATGTTATTATATTCCTATAAAAGATTTACGTTAGCAAATAAAACTTTTAGAGGGTGTTCAATTTTGAAAAATTCTTTGTGTATATTCAGGCTACATTTAAAGTTAAAGTCACTATATTACTGATGTCCTACACCAGAATTGATCCTTGTACTACTCGTTTTGCTTATAGGTGTAATACCACCATTGATTTCCCCTATTAGTCTTTGTTAAATTTGCACTTTTCAAAAAATTGTGTAGAATTTATCTTTGTTTCAAAAAAAGAAATACTTGGCATGAGTAAAGTTTCATCCTGTCCAGTACTATAGAAAAAAATTCACATAACATTTCATTGCATATAAGAAAATAACCATCACTGGAAGTTAACCAATCAAATTTTCCCCCTTTTTTAACCTGTGTACAAGCTTTAGTAACCATGTAACCTCAAGTTTCCAAAATATTCTATAGAAACCCCAAATAAATAAATAATGGTGCTTTGAAATACCCAAGATATATGTTTATGACCCAGAAATGTTTTACTGCAATGAAATGTAGGATCAATTACCTACAACTGTCAAATGCAAGGGAATATTTTTTTTCGACCTATTTTCGTATGCAACCGGATGTGACGTGACGTACTATGATTTGGTGGTATTACACCTATACTTACTAAAAACGATATTTCTTTATTTTCTATTCTCACAACTACATCATATTTACATTTATGCTACACATCTACAACTCTTATTTTAGGCTTCACGTGCTGATATGATTATATATATATCATGTATATTCCTATAAAAACTGTATCATAGGCGATAATGACGAGGCAGTACATACTGATCTGATTTCATTATCCAGTAGGTAAAAGACGAAACAAAGGTGAATTATTTCATAAAAATTATGAGAAAAAAAAACTAATTTTCGCCTTTCTACATCTTGAAGTAATTTCTTATTTCCTTATTCATACTAATTGATAATGATCAGTATAATTAAGCATAACGTAAACTTTGTATGAAGAAATGCAACATCCGCAGGAACTAAGTAAAGTAAAGGTATGACCTATCTTTACATATTGGTAAAATGGTGTGTATTTTCTTCATATCTAGCTTGCTTAGGTAATGCAACGACACCAGAACAAAGAATAAGTTACAAAGCCTTTTTCTCTAATGTCATATCAGCTTCCTTATCCTTTTACAGGGCTTTTGAACTTATGAGCAACCCACGTTCATTTTGATCTATAAAGAGGTTAAACTCCTAACTATCATACTGTCTGTCGATACATTTATTTTTGGCATTGCACAAGTCATGTCTTCTTTGACTGTCCATGACGTTAAAATACTAAATCCCTGGGATGTGTTTTAGTTGATTTTAGTCTCTGATGCATGATTTTTTATTATTAATTGATTTGGCTTTTAACTAGCTGTCAGTAACTGCGAGTACTCTCAAATCGTACTTTCTTGTTTATTTGACCTGTTGATACTAATTGTAATGCTTTTTTGTTATTTAATGTTATTCCGGGTTATATCTGGTCTATATACCAGCTTTGAAAAGTGTTTGGTATTACTATAAATTTTCACTTCGTACTATGAACATCAAAATTTTTTATTTTGTAAAAATATTTCCTTTCTCTATTGGAACTGTACACGTATACCTAACAACAAAATTATTTTCATTTACCTGTGTTTAAAGCAATTGCAAATGGCTGATATTTTTGTTCGAGCATATTGTTTTTCTTAAATTGTTTAACATTTCATACCGATATGAAATGTTACTTTTATTATTCTTCCCTTAGTTTATTTATTTTGTATTTACATTGTATCATAGGTCAAATTTATTTGTTCAGTGTATGTTCACTGGTGTTAATATGTCCTTTGATTGAGTTAAGCTATTTCAGTTGATATTTTATAGTGTGTCTTTCTATGTTGTGATATTACTATATTAAAACGTTTAAACCCGCTTCATTTGTTTGCACCTGTCCTAAGTCAGGAATCGGATGTTCAGTTGTTGTCGTTTGTTGATGTGGTTCATAAGTGTTTCTCGTTTCTCGTTTTTTATATAGGTTAGACCGTTGGTTTTCCCGTTTGAATGGTTTTACACTAGTAATTTTTGGGGCCCTTTATAGCTTACTGTTCGGTGTGAGCCAAGGCTCCGTGTTGAATACTTTGACCTATAATGGTTTACTTTTATAAATTTTGACTTGGATGGAGAGTTGTCTCATTGGCACTCATACCACATCTTCTTATATCTATAGAAAAATTAATTCGGACCTATGCAGGAAGACTGTATGGTTAGAAAGTAGTGCATAGTTCAAAGAAAATACTACCCACGCATAGCTATAACTTTCAAACTATTTGAAATATTTTGGTAATTTTAGAATGAAAGAACGTTTCAGGACCATGAATCACAGTTGATCCCTTGATGAACGTTTGTTTTGGATAATAAAAATGTATGAAGCTAAAGTAGAGTGCATATTTTTAAATCAGAAGTGTTTTTGCACTTCAGATATTCCGTGAACCAGCGCTTTTATATGCATTCAAATTCAAAGGTGTGTTGAGTATTCTGCACAAGACAGGCTTATGTATTGTTTTGATATGAAATTACAGATACTTTATTTTAACTTTAAACAAATGGCTATGAATGTTTGAGAACGCTTGAAAATGCATCAAAATTAAACTGCATTTGTTTGCACCTGTCCTAAGTCAGGAACCTGATGTTCAGTAGCCGTCGTTTGTTGATGTGGTTCATAAATGTTTCTCGTTTTTTTATTACATTAGACCGTTGGTTTTCCCATTTGAATAGTTTTACACTAGTAATTTTTGGGGCCCTTTATAGCTTGCTGTTCGGTGTGAGCCAAGGCTCCGTGTTGAAGACCGTACTTTGACCTATAATGGTCTACTTTTACAAATTGTGACTTGGATGGAGAGTTGTCCCATAGGCACTCATACCACATCTTCTTATATCTATCTTCTAACAAAAATACTGAACTCCAAGGAAAATTCAAAACAGAAAGTCTTTTTTTGAAATGGCAAAATCAAAGACTGAAACACACCAAACGAATGGAAAACAACTGTCATATTCCAGACCTGGTATGCAAGCTAGCTACAACTCTCACTTGTATGACGGTAGCACCTAATTCCATTACATTGACATCATTGTGTGAGCAAATCAAAAAGACGTGATAAGTAAAAATGTCAAAATTGAGATACAACAGTCAAAACTGTGTTAGAATCTTTATCACTATAAAACAAATAACTATTTCAACAAAGAAAAACAAAATGGCATATAGACAATCTATAGACAAAGAACATAAACAATAATGAAAGACAAGAATATAAAATGACCATAGCCCCAACACACAATGGCGGGCTGTATAAATACCACGCTAGGCCAAAAGAATATTACCCCCCCCCCCCCCCAACACTTAAAAAAATGGACTAAACAGTTAAGGTTAATAATATACAAAACAAATAAAAAACCCACTATAACACGTTATCAAGATGACAAACAACATCAGGAAAATAATTGAACGTAGAAAGCAATGAATAAGTGGTTGCATTCCTAATATTCAAATAATGCTGAAATATAATGTAAGGATATTTCAAAACAAAACATTTAATCAAGTTTTCAGTTCATGTTGTATATCAAGAAATGTTATGCCATGAAAACTAAAACATTTGAACACTTTTATGTGCAAAACTGGCGATAGTGATTTTTTTAGTTTCGAAAAGTGGTTTTAAATGCTGATAACGTTTGATTGTGAAAAAAAATAAATATGGATAATTGTTCGAAGACAGTAAAAATCACCAAATGAAACTTAGAAATCTTTATTAAACATGGTCGATAATATCAACAAGGTAACGTAATTAGTATTGTACATGATGATTTATCCGTATTACTTTTTTTTATCATATCATTTAATAAAAGAAATTATTTCCCGGCTTTACAAGTTTTTAAAAACATGTACGAAAATCTGTACAACGCACAAGGTATCAATGCATTTGGCACAGGTAAATCTAGTGTGTGGTTAGGGGACGACCATTTGATATTCTGGGGGGGGGGGGGGGGCAGGAGGATTTGTTTTTGATCGGTTATTTATTTTTGTAAACTAAGAGGACAGATTATCTATTTTCTGCACTGTTGAAGCAAGATTTTTCATTTTCATTAAAGCAAGGGACTGATTATTTATTTTCACAACTATATTTATAACATTTGAAAACATACAATTTTTAAATTCATTTTTTATTATAAATAATACATGAATAGTCCAATCATTATGTACCATTTAATCAGAATTAATCATCATCATCTGTAGAAATGAATCTTCTGAATTCCCAACTGCATATACATGTATTGCATACATACAAGATATTAAAGTTTGGCTGTAATAAGTGTCTTTTAAAAGTATTGCAAATCATTTATGATGCCGAGCGGAGCTAGGCTAAAAAAAATTTGAAGGGTTTTGGAGCCGCTGAAGGCCCCAAGTTGCTATAGAACTAATGATGCAAAATGTGTTTCCCATACCCTTTCTTAATCTGAAAATGAAAGTTCTGTTTTAATCATTTTTTGACAATATTTTGGTCTCAAAGCAACATGTATAGATTCAGTGTAAGACTTTTTTAGGAGTTTTTAGGAACAACATCAAAAGACAAAGATAAAGCAAAAATTTAATTCACATAGTTAAGTATGTGGCTTCTGTTTTTTTTTTAAACTCTTGATCAAGTTAATAACAAAATTACTAAATTACAAAAGGAATTCAACACTAACAGAATACAGAAGGGCAATCAATGAACAAAAGACAAATAAATAAGAAACATTGATCCTCAAAAAACAGGAGCTACGTCTGAGGGAGAACAGAACTTGTTTCTTGCAAGACACTTACCGTGAAAACAATTTGATATGAAGACAAGCTTTTGGTTTTGAAATTTCCTACATGAGGCATTTGCCTGAATGTAGTTACTGCCATATGTAATAAAAGTGAGTTAAGTGTTCCTGAGACAATATACCTCAAGTTAAATGAAACCCATTTTTCAGACATTTCAAGTATTTTAAATAATATTTATACTTTTATTATTCAAAGATTTGGGAAGTGATTCCCAATTTATTTTTTTTAAAAAGTTGAATTTTATCAAGAATCTGGTGCAATCTCATGCTCTCAAATAGACCTGCCGAGTTATCTATTTTTAATACATTGCAAGTCAGGTTATTTATTTTCAAACTACCACAGAACAAACCATTTATTTTTGTGATTATCAAGGCTGAGTTATTTATTTTCAAAATCCTCCTGGCCCCCCCCAGAATATCAAATGGTCGTCCCCTTATACTAAAATAGATTTAAAACATGTATGTTCTTGTGTGAACATTCCCTTATTGTGTTAAGAAGTCTCGGATATTTATAGTTACACATATGACCTTAATTTCCACTTTATGTCAACACTTATAATGGTAAGTTTAACGAGCATTTGAAACATCTGCAGACTCTTGATAAACTCTATTAATTAATTTGCGTCAATTTTATCTTGTTTAATCGAAAAAGGAAGTTGATTCTAAAATGAATTGTCCATTTTATCGAAACATCCATTCTTCTATAAAGAATCGTACCTTTTGACCTAAAATGCCATGTGAGCTTTGACGTCCGTCGTCCGTCGTCGTCTGTTAAATTTTAGATAATAAAAATGACCAGAAATACATTGACTTCAATTGAACTTTGATGGATAGTTGTCCAATTGGCAATCTTGTCACACACATCTCCTTATTTTTATGAGAATATGCAGAAATTTAAGAAATTGTTAAATAATTGTATATCGATTAAAATATTCAAAACATCGGATAAGAACCAATGACCTCAGATCTTCTATGGCGAAAATGTTAACGATGTGCAAGTTTGATCTTGTTTGAGTTAAATGTGCACGAGAATTCGTCTTCATTTTCATTTAAGCTAAAAGGAGGTCAGCAGTCATTAAAATGTAAAAATAATTTGAAACAAACATTTGATGACAATGATAACTTCCACCTTCTTATAAGGAAATTAAAACTAATTTTCATGTATACATAGGTAGGTTCCCCTGGATATAGTTTTGGAACTGATAAACCAAGTTGATTTACAACATTTTCAGCGTTAATTTTCAAAGTGGACTTCCTTTTGGTTTTTGTGTTTTACACATGCACATGTAATATGTAAGGGAATTATTATTTCTTCAAATTTCAGACGACTACCATCTAATTCTATTCAACAGCACATTCTTCCCTTACCCGGTTCAAATATCACATTCCAGATACAAGGGTAGCAGTTACTAAAACTATCCTTTTCCAAACCGTTCTTATCATATTATGTATGACAAACTCTTAAATACATGGAGACAAAAAACAAAAAACAAAAAACAAAAAGGTTTTGTCATTCACAATCACTTCAAATCAATAGATTCTGTAATGACAAATTTTTGTCAGATTAGGAAAATTGGTTAATCATTCTGAAAAGTGTGAATACTGTCTGAATGTATATTTTACGTATATTTAACATTTTGAATTCTTCTTGAAAAAACACCAATAATCTTAATTTGTGTCAAGAGACTCTAAACATTCTGAGTTTGTCTTAACAGATTCTTAACATTCTGATTTTGTGTTAACATATACACAACATTCTAAATTTTGCTTGCAAATTCTGAAGATATTAATTATTTATTAACAGATACTTAACATCCTAAATTTGTCTAGATATGCCTTAATCAGTGTAAAAAAATCATGTTGAATGAATTATTTTCATAATTATTTCTGTCATATTTGGGTGAAAATATCATCAGTATGATAGAAATGAATAATCTAAGTTTTTTTTTACAAATTTACTGCACAGGTAAACTTAAACACATTTCGATTTTTTTGTTTGTTTCAAAAATGTAGACAGTTTCAATCATGTGCTTTAGAGCTGTTGTAACTCATTTATTGAAATAATCTGTGGTAAACTGTAAGTAGACCTTAACAGTAGATAACTCCTTACTAAAATCATGATTACATTTGATCTACATACTTTACATCAAACCCAATATTATATTGGTTGAAAGCACTTAGATATATTCAAAGTCATATTATATGCTTATCCTTCCAGAGCAGGATCTGCCTACTCTTCCGGAGAACATGAGTTCACCCACACTTTTTGGTGGGGTTCGTGTTGCTCAATCTTTAGTTTTCTATGTTGTGTTTTGTGAACTATTGTTTGTCTGTTGTTTGTCTTTTTTTTCTTTTTTAGCCATGACGTTGTCAGTTTCGACTTAAGAGTTTGAGTGTCACTCTGGAATGTTTCGCCTATTATTTTTTTTTATATATATAAAAGCAATTTCAATATTTCAAAGAGACACTACAAATTTGGTCTTTGTAGATTACAATGATCTCCTGAAAATCCAAGGCGTGAGTATATTGTATCGCTGTTTAAAAGTTAAAGCCCATCTGCATGCTGTTATAGGATAGATAAAAAATGTCATTAAGACAAATTGAATACTGATGGATATATTTTGTCGTAGTCTGAGGTGTAAAAATGAGAGAGGCGATTCTATTCATCTCATGAGGAAAAACTGCTTCCCACATTTTTGGTAGAGTTTGTGTTGCTCAATCGATTACTATTTTAGACTGTTGTTTGGGGATACATTCATGAACCTACTCCTTACACATACTACGAAATAAAGTCAGAATTCAAACTGAACATTAGTTAACGTAATGCTAACAAAACAATTGATAAAATCGATTCAGAATTTCATTATAACGTGCAAATGTCATTAGCAAAAAAGTCAGTACTTTTGCAGTAAAACATTTGAAAGAACACAATGTTTCAGTGCTTAAACTATGGTTTTATCAGCTTGAGGAAATCTTGACATCAAAAAATTTCAAGAGTTTAGCGCGTGTCTGTCGTATTTGAGAGAATGATTGATTGATTGTTGTTTGCTTAACGTCCAGTGGCAAATATTTCATGCATATTCAGGACGATATTTGAGAGAATGAATACAGTGTTTAGAAGATTTTGAAAATAATTCTTTTCAGATTTTTAAGAGAAAATTTTGACAGATTCAGACCAAAATTTGTCATTTCAGAATGTGGTAACTTTGTACTGATTGAGTAAATTGTATGGAAAGATATTTATATGACATACACATCTAATGTAGTAATGACTTGAGGTAATGAATGACATGTTTGTTGTTTGAATTGACCTTCATCAGGCACACTCGCGACCAACGTTTAGGAGACGAAATATATATATCATTTAAAAGCATGAAAACCAAAAATGACGACACAAAGCAGCACATATCGATTAACTCTGTCTGTTAAAGTCAATCTTTAATAAGTTATAATATCACTTACAGACTGGTCTGTGCTATAAATCAAACTAATCATTAAGTGAAAATATTAGCATAACTTTGTATAATGATAGAAATGTACCATTTGCTAGTACCTTTATCAACCAAATAAATTGAAAAAGAGAAAGTATGATGTTGTATGTCCCTTGAAATAGTTATCAAATATACCAGGATTATAATTTAGTACGCCAGACGCGCGTTTCGTCTACATAAGAGGATTCACCTGAATCAGATTTAGCAAGACTTAAATACTACAGAAATCACCTAGCACACATTGGCAATAGGAAAATAGACAATGGCAAATTTAACAAAGCATGGAAAGATATAAGGGGCGTGAGTTTATTGTTTCGTTGTTTAAAAGTTTAAGTCCATCTGCATGCTGTTATAGGACAGAAAAAATGTCATTAAGACAAACTAAATACTGATGGATCTATTTTGTCTTAGTCTGAGAGAGGCGATTCTATTCATCTTGTGAGGAACAACTTCCTCCCACATTTTTGGTAGAATTTGTGTTGCTCAATCTTTTTCTATTTTAGACTGTTGTCTGGGGATACAGTCATGAACCTATTCCTTACACATACTGCGAAATAAAGTCAGAATTCAAACTGAACATTAGTTAACGTAATGCTTAAAAAACAATTGATAAAATCGAGTCAGAATTTCATTATAACTTGAAAATGTCATCAGCAAAAAAGTCAGTACTTCTGCAGTAAAACATTTGAAAGAACACAATGTTTTACTGCTTAAACTATGGTTTTATCAGCTTGAAGAAATCTTGAGTTTCAACAGTTTAGCGCGTGTTTGTCGTACATAATTATAAATTCAGCAATGACATTATACGTTCAAATTATATTTAGGCGATACATGAGGGCATTATAAAAAACACTGGATAACTGTCACCAGTTTAACATAATATTGTTCCAACGGCAACGAGTGGTCTAAATGATGTGATTGATTTATATTACTAGTACTCTAAAATTACAAAGTGTTACTGTGAATAACCGTACGTATGTATTTAACTTCGGCAAAAGGTAACGGATTATTTTTTATAAATTGATGTTAATTTTAATTTTCATAGGCTATCGAGAGATTAGGTACACAAGGAATGGTAAAAGAATGTGAAAAACTGAGATTCAAAAACTTGAATCTGTCTATAGAACCATCAAATGATAACGGTAAAGTTCAGATGAAGCAAACGTTAGAAGTGCGTAGAGAAAAATGTGTATTGTTTGACTTATATACCGTAATATTATTTTCTGGAAGATTTGCAGGAATTGCATCTTATTTTACCGACCACACTAAAGTGAGATGTTTTTTACTGGTGTGTTCAGGTTTGTATACGCCTTACGACTTATTTGTAATGTGAAATAAAACTCACTAATTAATCTTGATGTAATCATTAGAAATGAGCTGCGTCGGATAGAAATCGACCTTATGCAAGTGCACGTTGACATGTACATGTGTAAGACTATGATTGATTATATAACATTCAAATACGAAATAAAAGATGAATTTTGAACTGCTTTGTAGGGTTCTTATGACAACTCAATGTCCAAACAGTTACAGGCTTTCCGTGGAGATTTTTTCAACCCGAAATAGGTTTACAGATGTATTCGAATTCATTTGCATAAGGTCGATTTCTATCCGACGCAGCTCAAATCATTATCCAGGTACAATAATGAATAGTACTGTAACTGCATGAAGCAAGACACAAATGAATTGTTACTGCCCGAAAGTGGTGAACTAAAAATATAAGTCACTTTGTAAGTCATTTATTGTACCAAACTTAGTTTATGAAAGAAGTATGCAATGGTTTTGTTTTCGAATTTTTTCATGACGTTTTTATTGCGGGGAAGGAGATTAATATTTCATCAATTTTTAACGAATTATTCAGAACAATTTTCTTTTGAATGGCAAAACATGTTTTTAAACTGAGAATCAGGATAAGATAGAGTACTCCCCCAACCCATAATAAAGTACGTGGCTGTTATTTATATAGACAGTAATCATATTTGATAGATTAAAAGTATATTTTTAGAGAGCGCAAAATCGTGATACATGTACATGTAACACGAAAAACGAATGTCCATATATATATTGTTTTGGAGGTGTTGTGAAAAGTTTTGCATGATTAAATTCATCTTTGTGTAAGTTCAAGGGTCAAATAATTTGCCTAAGTTTTTCCTCGCAGTTAACAATACTATACAACATAGGGTTAAAGTATTTATGACAGCAATAACCTTGCTTAACCTTCATAGTGATTTATGATACTCAGAACAGCCAACATATATTCACATATCTGATATAAGGGAGGGACAAATCTTACTTTGAAAAATCCCACTCTTATTCAAACAAAATATATGCAGAAACTGAAATAATCAAGATTCTTGATTTCTTGACATTTGGAAGGAGAGGCGAAGGATACCACAGTGACATTCAAACTCATAAATCCAAAATGAACAACTCCATAACTAAAAAAGAAAAAGATAAACGGATAAACAACATTACACAAAACATAACATAAAAAACCAAAGACAGAGCAACACAAACACCACTAAAAACTTGGGGCGATTTCAAGTAATCCGGAAGGGTAAACAGATCCGGTTCTACATGTTGCACCCGCCGTGATACTCATGTAAGTACAAACCCGGTGATATGTCTTATGAGGTAGGTCACATTAGGGCGACAGGGGACGGGCTTGTAGTTATGACAATTGGAACAATTCGTCGCCATCTGTGAAACAGATATCCATAACGGTCAACCAAGTCGTGATGGCGTCCGTAAAATTTACGAAGGGCTGATTTCAACCTTACTTCTTGAAACTCTTGCTTTAGAATGTTCATTGTAAGCAGCAACCCTCAAACAAGGAAATCATGATAGAAAACACAAGCTCTGGAATATTGTATCAACTTGGAGATACATACTCCGTATGCAGGCGTTGCTGGAATGTTGCTACATAGAAAACATAATTTAACCGTAACACTATTTTGAGAAATTAATAAATAGGTCTTATGTAGATGACGCTAAATTATAAAACTGGTATTTGTAAAAGTTTTTCGTGATTTGAAATAATTAGGGCTATTAATAGCTCTTATCAACCCTGTTAGTTATGACACCTTTGATAAATGATCTCTGGTAGAATTGTAGTTTGAGCGACCAGCACCTCTATCTATAGAGCAGTCTAGTACGTCCATGGGGTTAAGGGATGTGTACGAACTATTCATTCTATAATACCGAAAGTCAGGCCATTATCCATATTGGTTGTGTTAATTTAAAGTGCCGCACGTCATATACAGTAAAGACTACGACTAAAGATTTTAACATGGAGTAAACACATGTCGTAGACACATCCAAAACCGCTAATTTTCTTATTGAATTTTTTCCCCATTTATCTTAAATCATCCAAATCATATTCATCCTCTAGGTATAGCTTGTTGTCCTGTAAGGCACGTTCATTGCATCAATCAATAAAACACGACTAAAATAATATAGCTATATATGTAATTTAATAAAGCAGTGAACAACTTAGATATATACACGATTCGAATTTAAGACGAAAACACTTAATAATTTTGTGCTTCCGATGAGCTCTTTGATCAAGAAGCACCATAAAGGAACCTCAGTCACAACAATTTAAAGACATACATTTGAAATCAAATATACATTGGTAGCATTCAACTAGCACATGTCTTGTTTTGTGTTTCTTAATATACTATATTTTTATAAGTATATCCCATACGACACAAAGGTGAACAACCAGATGAAATTTCTAAACAATTTTATGATCCCTATCAGTTAATAATTCATATTTCATTAGGAACTATCGGTTTATTTTTATGCTTTTTTCATTTTCCTATTACCTTTATTTCTGTGGTTTTTTTCTCCATATAAATACTTTATTATAACACAGTCAACCATGTTCGTCACAGTTTCATATGATTACTCGCCAAAATGTAATACTAAAAATAAATTAAGGACTGAGCGTATATACATAATAATTATGTTATATGAATTTAAGGCGCAATTACTTCATAAGTAAGCCGCCTACCAAAACCAATAACAACAACAAATCAAATATATTTCAGAATGTAGTAACATTGAAGAGTGGCATTTAAGTGAAAACCCAATAAATACAGAAACGAATATGAAGAAGCTACAGGATTGTATGGAGATCAAACAAATAGTCATTTTAAAAGGTGAGTTTTGATTAAATAAGATTTCTCCAAAGACTCCTGATATTTTGGAAAAAATGCTAGAATGGGGGTTTCATGATTATTAGACTTTCTTACTCGGACTATCAAACAAGAAGATAAGTCGTTGGCTCTTGTTTATGTGTATGTCCATTTTAAAGCAAACTACCACTAGCGCAGAAGGTATGACAAGACCATGTTTGTAACATGATTTTCAAAATCCCGACATTTATAAACCTATGAAATAGCAGAAATTAGTGTTCTTGGTCATAAAATTTCACTCACTACTCAGAGTACTCAAATTTGAGCTCGAAACACCAAATCCAGTATTAGTATTTTGATTCATAGAATTATGATAAAATTGAGAATGAGTATGAGTATGATAATCGTACTCGAAATTTGTATAACGCAAAAAATTTTTTTCATTGGACATTATTATTATAGATATCGAAATAAGTTTTAGAAATTAAACATAAGACATAGGTTTTAAGTCTAAACAAGGTACAGCAAATAAGTTCAATTCCTAATAAAACTATAAGAAAATAATAGTTTTGTTTTACCTTTTTAGTTTTTACCTAATTTCATATTCATCAAAACCTTTATAAAAATGCATCGTATAAGCCTTTATAATAACTGACTTCACCTTTGAAATTGATCAAGAGTTTAAGACTTTTTTTTATCAATATATGTATTACATGTATTTTCAACTTCTTGCGTTTATATTTGTGAAATTAAAAAGACGAGGATTAAATTAGTTTTTTTGCCATAACAGATGTTTAAAAGAATATGCCTCAATGTTTAATTTTCTTATATCGATTTTTTTTTAACAAAAACTTATCACTTATAAGATTCCAAAATTAATCTGATGCAACAAATGATCATTTCGAAAACATTTTCAACTGGTAGATGATGAGCTCTAATCTAGTAAACATCAACATATATCACTATTTATTAAAATGTGCCGTTTGCATAAAAATATATATGACGTCACTACTTTTTAATCAGAATTTATTTTGTGCATTCGGATTTTTCGAAAAGGGACAATATGATTTAAACCACCATTTTATTTTACATCCAAGCACTTTTCTGGATTTACCTTCATCAGGAACGCTTAAAGCTGGATATGTGAGAGCCAAGAATATATAAGAAACGAAACTGTTGAAGAGCTATATTACCAAAAAGGACCAAAAATAATAAGATAATTATCTACAGTCAATTTTGCATGAAACATTACGGACAACTAATGCTTCTTACATACAACATTAGGCTCTATTTGTTTTTTTAAATTAAAATTTTAGTGAAGTTTAATTTTTATGTTTTCTGTGAGAATTTTGCCAGAAATGTCATATTCATTTTTAGAAATATCATTCTTGTCAATTAACTGATTTCTTGCATCATAGTTTGCTCATCAAAACTTTGTATTTTTGCATGCCCAATATGATTTATGTTTTAGGTTTGATTGGAACTGGTAAATCTGAGCTTGCACTTCGGTACTGCTTTAATGCAAGGAAAGTAGAACATACAGGTATTGTGTACAAGTTAAGATGCACGGATGTGTCGATGTTTGCAATATCTCTACATGAACTATGCAATAATTTACAAGATAATGAACATTTTGAACTTCGAAAAGAAGAATCAAAGGAAGACGCAGTATCTAGGGTTATTGATGTAATAGCAAAACAGTTAGGGACCAAAGCTCATCAAAATCACATCTTGTTTTTAGATGATGTAAAACAAAAAGCCAAACATATAGTAAGCAACTTTATTAAAACATGTAAAAGAGTGAAAAATATTAAGATAATAGTTACTACATCTCTATCATTAGATACAAATAAAGATTCAAAAGTTATAGAAATCAGAGGGTTTTCCGAAAATGAATCAGTGGAATTTCTCAATAACGGAAACGATTGTCAAGAAACTGACATGAAACATTATGCCGAGCTTGCTAGAAAATTTAGCTTCAATCCGATGGGCTTACAAATTGCACGAACGTACATGGAAGGAACTGAACTGACCGTGAAAGATCTGGTAAAACAATTAAATCGTCCCGCCGATCTACTTGAATTTGAAGAAAGCATGATTGTGAAGGATCAAATTTCAGATAAGACTCTTATTCATTCATTAATCAGCTTAGTCGAGAATATGCATGAGAAATATAAAAGAGAGGATAAAGAACATATCTTTGAAATGTTACTTTCACTACAGTTTCTTGAAGTAGAAACTATACCAGTTGAACTGTTTACAAAGTTTGATTCCGAGGTTTCATTCTTTTCCATAAATGATCTGTTGTATGAAATAAAAAATTGTTCATTTGGCTCAATAGAGGAAAGAAATTCTTCATTTAGCTCATCCGAAAAAATCACAGAGCAGCGAAACATCAGCACTCATGATGTTGTTAGATTAGCTTTACAGATATACATGACCATCGACAAGCAAGGCATTAATCATTTAACAAATGAAAAAATCTTGAGAAAATTAATAAGAGCTTTTTATCTGTTGATGGATAAAGATAATAAAAATTGTTTAGATCTCCGTCGTCACAATTTACTTTTGCCACATGCACGCTCCGTGATAAGCCATTTGAAAAAAAATAAAACATGTGAAAAAGATGCAACGGATTTGTTTTCGACGGTAGACACAAGCTCTTTTCAATTAGAAAGTAAAATACATATCATATATATAAAGGACCTCATTGGATATACTTTCAGCTTTAGTGAAATGTTTAATGAGGCAAATTTATATTTTGATGAGGCTAAAAGCGATATGCTCGAACTTCTTGGCGTAAATGATAAAAAGTTTCATGCTGATTTGGTTGATTTAATGAAGCTGTCATTTGATGAATTAACTGCTCCGTTTGAACAAAAAGCTACAGAACTATTTATAGCTGCAAATACGTTTATACATAAATACCTGGTAGTACTTCAGAAAGTTAGTAAGGACTATGTGTTGAATAAACATAGAAATGCAAACGACGTAGAAATCCTTGAAAGCGTTCTAGAAAATCACCAATTAGAGAAAGCAACTCACCTCGTGCAAGACGAATAAAATGAACTATTTACAAAAGGATACGCAGTTCAGGAAGAGATGCTAGGAAGTGAATTTTTGTTCGGTTTACTTATCTCCATTCTTCACACCTTTGGGAGAAGATTATTTTATCAACCAGACGACATTGATTGGTCGTTAGGTACGGCATTCTTTCCTTATTTGGCAATTTCAAGCAAACTTTCAAAAATGACTTACTTGAACGACAACCAAGAGCATTCTGAAGAATCCATCGATCATTGCACATGCAATCAATATAGGGAACGTGTGAAATTAAATCGTCTTTATTCCTGGTTGACAGAAAGAAGCGAAATGCAGGCCGTTTTTATCTTTTTTTGTAAGTGGAAAACAGTGGAAGCAATTACCTTAAAAGGTGTCATAGGTACTTGTAAAGAGAGATTTAATGAAGAAACCGACTACTTGGAATTTGGTGTTTTGAAGGTTTTGGGCATTAAAGATTGTCATGCGAAAACTTTATATGCCAAGATGATCATTAAATGTTATATATCACTACTAAAAGTTGAAGATACTGAGGAGATGCGTTTAGAGGCTAGAAAAAGTATTGAAAACATGATAATACCTAATCGAAGTAAACATGGTCTTGTATACTCTATCGGAGATCTTTATTTTGCCATCGGTGATTTTCTTCAGGCCGAAAAATGTTTTCAAGATTTGCTTCCAAATTTTGAAGATGGAGTCAAAAACGTAAAAACACATTTAAAAATTTCTAATCGCAGAGCTTGTGTTAGCTACATAAAATGTCGTTTGGAGAGATCAGAACAGGAAGAACCATGTTTCAATGCAGAAACATTACAGAAATTAAAATGTTTTAAAAATGTATTGCGACATTATAAAAAAGAGATTAAAGAATTGGAAGAAATTGAACTAACACTTCAACACACGTTTGAAGAAGGACATGGTGTATAATAATAAATTAACCCAAATTAATTGTTCTTAATTGTACATTTAAATTAGAATAATTAATATAAACGTTATCCGCTTGTACATGTGAGTTTCATGCACGCATTTTTTGTAATTACCCTGTATGCATTAAAAATTATCAAAAATGGGAAATAGGGCATTTATGAATTCTACACAACAACCAATTTGCATCAAATTCTGGTTAGATATTTTGATTTTTCAGTTATAATCAAAATGCACTTGAGCTCTCTTGTTTGGAAATCGTTTACATTACATCTTAATTTGAATGTAAACTGGCGGAAAGATCTTTTCAGGTCTCTGGTTTCTGTCCTTCTTATTTGTTATTCCTTCATTGGTATATCAAAAATAGGTTTGATTGTTTGGATTATTTTGCATTTTGTCAAGTCGGAATCTTTTATAGCTCACTATTCGCTCTTGGTTTTGTACATAAAAAAACGTACGGTGATCTATAGTTACATCCACATTATTTGGTGGATAGTTGTATCATTGGGAATCATACCGCATATCTTTGTTTCTATTTAAACTAAACTTTTGCATGTCAACTGTGTTCAACTAACAAACGTCTTGCTTAAAATGCAAATCAGTCAAAACGACCCACTTATCCAGTTGCTTAGTACTTTTATATTGGTATGAACATACGGATTGATTTGAATTTAATGTTGTAATTTTGTTTTTTTTAAGTCGTTTGAAATAAAGGAACACATTTCTTTATACATTTTTTAAGTTTCTTGACTTGGTGTGACAATAAGTTTAAATTTGTCCTTAAAGATTTTATTAGCTATTCGCAGTTTCTATCGTTTTTGTCATCACATATTTTTGCCCTGAGCATCATTGAAATGTTTGTCGGTTTCAGTACAATTAACTTAATTCGTATATCAGAATATGTGCCTGTAAATTTTATTTTAAATTACTTTGTCCACTAGTAGTAATTTATTCATCTTAATTTTTCGAGTTATATAACAAATGATCAAAATTCCTTCATTGCCACATATTGAATACAATTTTCTCCACTCAACAGATTTGTATTATTCTCGACTAGCCCGTGCATATGTTCTATCTGTTTAGTTACACAATTGTATTTGTATCGAGAAAAAAATGTGAAATACGAATGACAGGACTCAGTGCAATTAGGTAAACGAAGGAGACCACAATTAATAAAAAAAAAAAACCGTAATACAGATGCGAAATATATTGTTCAAAATGTTGTATTCTCTAAACAGTGCTAGTATATCAAATTTAAGAAATAATTCATGGAAGCCATAGATTTGTTTGAAATTCTAATATGACGTGCTTCTTTCGCTTTGTAAACAACACCGTGATAAAATTCTCGATATATCTATACTTAGCGCAGACTCAGAGATATACATAATAATGGATGTTACAATATACCCCCTCGTAAATCCACATGTATTGGAACCTATTTGCAAACACTATGCCTATTTTATTGTTTTAAAAATTGCAATTGAAAAAAGACTACAGAACTTTTATTTTTATTCGGATGCATAACAAAAAGAATTAATTCGCAAGAGCTCGGAGAAATCTACAAAATCAAAATAAAATAAAATTCCGCGAAAGTCCGTTAATGCTTTTAGCGCATTTAAGTCATTTCAAAACATGACGTCATACAAATGAAAACGCTAAAGCTGAAGGTTTTTCCGTTACGTGAACCATCGAAATTCGTTTAATATTACATTAAAATGGATTTTTGAGGTAGGTGTTGTTTTATTTTCTATTTTATTGCATTATTCGCATATTTACTGATTTCAGCAAGTCAATATGGCGGCTCCTTAGTTACGAAATGTCAATTTTGGATTTAACGGTAGCTTACGAGAAAAACATGTAAATTAAAAATGGCAAATGTTGGGTTTGAGAATTAAAAGAATTAAGCACATTTTTTCTAGCGGTTGTTTACGAAATAATTCATGCAAGCTACAGATTTATTAGAATGTTTTAGCTTTATCTAACAAGGAGTAAAAAAGAACAGCCACACACACGGCATACCCACCCTCGCTTCAGTTTTTTAATGACCGTATTTGTCCTATTAGAATCGAAATAATTCATGGAAGCCATAGATTTGTTGGAAATTTACACATGGCCTTGGCCGTGATATTCGTTAATTTTATCCCTCGCTAACGCTCAGGATAAAATTCGAATATCACGGCCCAGGCCATGTGTAAATTTCCAACAAATCTATGGCTTTCATGAATTATTTCTTAATTTACACATGGCCTTGTCCGTGATATTCGAATTTTATCATGAGCGTTAGCGAGGGATAAAATTAACGAATATCACGGCCCAGGCCATGTGTAAATTTCCAACAAATCTATGGCTTCCATGAATTATTTCGATTCTAATAGGACAAAAACGGTGATTTAAAAACTGAAGCGAGGGTGGGTATGCCGTGTGTGTGGCTGTTATTTTTTTTACCTCCGTTAGATAAAGCTAAAAATTTTCCAATAAATCTATAGGTTGCATGAATTATTGCTTAAATAACCACTAGAATAAAAATTGTTTTATTCCAATAATTCTCAACCTCAACGTTTGCTATTTCTAATTTACATTTTTCTCTCGTAAGCTACCGTCAAATCCACATTTGACATTTCGTAACTAAGGAGCCGCCATATTGACTTGCTGAATTCAGTAGATGTGCAAATATTGCAATAGAACAGAAAATAAAACAACACCTACCTCAAAACTCAATTTTAATGCAATATTTTCCGAATTTCGATGGCTAACGTAACGGAAAAACCTACAGCTTTAACGTTTTCATTTGTATGACGTCATGTATTGAAATGACTTTAATGCGCCAAAAGCATTTATGGACTTTCGTGGAATTTTATTTGATTTTGATTTTGTATATTTCTCCGAGTTCTAATGCATAAATTCTATTTGTTATGCATCAGAATAAGAATAAAGGTTCTGTAGTCTTTTTTTCAATTGCAATTTTTAACACAACAAAATCGGCATAGCGTTTGCAAATGGGTTACGATACGTGTGGATTTACGTGGGAGGTATATTATAACAGCCATTATTATGTATATCTCTGAGTCTGCGCTAAGTATAGATATATCGAGAATTTTATCACGGTGTTGTTTACAAAGCGGAAGAAGCACGTCATATTAGAACCTCCTTTTTGACTCCCCTTTCCGATTAAACGACGCAGTTTTATTTCGGGAGTACTTATTACATTTTAGTTTATCCCTGCCTCTATTTTAATGAAATTAACCCCTCACAAAATCTTTTTATAAAATATTTTATATATAAGGCGTTTTCCGTGCATAAAGTAGAAAGGGTAGACAATCGTACATAACCTGTTATATTTATAAGGCTCATTCTAATATGACGATCTTCTTTCTCTTTAAAAACAAAGCCATGCTCGAATTCCAATAGAACATGCCTGCGCGCGATTGAAGTCGCAACGTAAGTTGTATTTGAACAACACTGGAGATCAAAATGGACATAATTATGTGTAAAAGAGATGTGGTTTGATTGCCAATGAGACAACTCTCCACAAGAGTTCAAATGACACAGAAATTAACAGCTATAGGTCACCGTACGGCCTTCAACAATGAGCAAAACCCATACCGCATAATCAGCTATAAAAGGCCCCGAAATCACAAATGTAAAACAATTCAAACGAGAAACTAACGGCCTAATTAATATACAAAACAATTAACGAAAAACAAATATGTAACACATCAACAAACGACAACCACTGAATTACAGGCTCCTGACTTGGGACAGGCACATACATACAGAATGTGGCGGGGTTAAACATGTTAGCGGGATCCCAACCCTCCCCCTGTTGGTTGGTCTTTCTTGTTATGAAATTACATAAGATCATTTTAGAAGGAAGTTTACATAAATTTGTTCATGTTTATCGTGCGTGAAACGTTTGATTTTTCTATAACGTTTTGGCTTCATCAAATTAAATTGTCTGTCTTTCAAACGTGTTATAGGTCTGATTCGAAGTACAAATGTTTTATTAAAGTTTTTTAATAGAATCGAAATAATTCTATCATGCCATGTTCTATGCTCATTTTAACACTGGTAGGCATTGTATTTGTCAACATTTTACACCTCGAATACGCTCGTTATAAAGATATTGACCAATATAGAATATTCACATTATTAAGACGAAGAAAATGAATCCCCATAAACAGATGTACAGATTAATGACACTTTACATTTACATCTTCGCTTAATCAAGCAATGTTTAAAGACAGGCCAGCAAGTTTGGGGTTTTGATATTCGAATTTGGATAGGAGAGTTATAGTGTGATTTTTCCTGATTCAGTTTACTTTGTTTAAAAAAACTCCCAAGAAAGATATGAAACCACCATTAAATGGTCGTTTGGTAAATCTGAATGCAACTATATTTGCTGCAACTCATTTAAAGCCTTCTTCTCTAATGAGAAAGGTAAATATGCTAGATATACTTACTGGAGGTGTGATGAGATGATTGAAGCGGTTTTCTCCTTGATAATATTTATGTACGTTTCGGCAGCAAAGTTTATCGACAGGTTGTAGGTATTCCTATAGGCACTAATTGCGCCCCTTTAATAGCAGACTTGTTTTTGTACTGTTATGAATCACAGTTTATGACAAAACTCAGCAAAGACCCGTCTAAATTGCATTTAATTGATAAATTCAACAACATTTACCGTTATCTTGATTATATTTTTTCGTTAAATAATCAAGAATTTTCTCAATATACTGCCGAAATTTACCCAAAGGAACTTACTTTAAATAAATCAAATTTAAACGGTAACAACTGTCCTTTCCTAGATTTAGATATTTCGGTTTTACACGGGAAACTCCACACTAAAATTTACGACAAAAGGGACGATTTTTCATTCCCTATTGTTAATTTTCCCTTTTTGGATGGTGATGTTCCTTTGGCACCATCTTACGGTGTTTATATTTCACAATTCGTTCGCTATGCCCGTGTCTGTTGTGACGTTTTTGATTTTAACGAACGTAATCTATGTATTACTGGTAAATTATTAAGCCAGGGATTTCGTTACCACAAATTACTTAAAACCTTTACTAAATTCTTCCACAGATATAAAGATTTGGTTTTGAAGTTTGGTTGTACCTGTAGAAAACTTATTTCAAACGGGATTGCACATCCTCATTTTTACGGCAATATTGTTTACCGTGCCCGGAAATTTAGAAACGATCCTGGTAAACTTATCGATCCTTTAAATAAACTTATTCTAAAAGGTTACCAACTCAACACTGTAATTATATCATTAAATATTGTTTTTATTGGTACTGATATTGATTTTGTTATCAGTAAATTAAAAGCAAACTAAATATTATTGTTATATACATATACACATTCATGGATCTACAATCTGTCGATATCTGTATCTTGGCATTGCACAAGGCCATATTTTTCTCTGACTGTTTATGACGTCTTTACACTAAATCCATTGGATGTTGGATGTGTACGGATTGATAATTTAGTCTTAGATGCATGATTTTTTTTGTTAGTTGTTAGTGGCTTTGAACTGTCAGCAACTGCGAGTACTCTCAGATCTGTACTTAGTGTCTTTTTGTTGTTTGGATGTACAAGTACCCGGCCACGTCCACTTTTAATTGTAGTATTTGTATTTTTATCCATCTGATGAGTTACGCCTCTTTCAATTGATTTTTATAGTTCGTTCTTATGTTGTACTGTTACACCACTGTCCCAGGTTAGGGACCCCGCCACATTCTGTATGTATGTGCCTGTCCCAAGTCAGGAGCCTGTAATTCAGTGGTTGTCGTTTGTTTATGTGTAACATATTTGATTTTCGTTCATTTTTTGTACATAAATTAGGCCGTTAGATTTCTCGTTTGAATTGTTTTGTATTGTCATTTCGGGGCCTTTTATAACTGACTGTGCGGTATGGGCTTTGCTCATTGTTGAAGGCCGTACTGTGACCTATAGTTGTTAATTTCCGTGTCATTTGGTCTCTTGTGGAGAGTTGTCTCATTGGTAATCATACCACATCTTCTTTTTTATAATTACCCTCCCTTAAAATCCTCTAATGCATTATAACCACGACATATCAATGACATTTTTTTTATTTTACAGTTATGAATTATTATTTTTTTTTTTAATATTATGATTTAATTCATGACCAATTAACATTTTAAAAGAAAAAAAAACCACCCGCAATGTTCTAAAAAGCTCTTTACATTCTTCCGGAAGGTTCATCACAGAATGAAAATGAAAGACAACTTTGCATCACATCAAAATCAAAACAGTATATTAAAATGTTTCCTTATGTCCAAATATTACTACAACGTAATAGCCCCTGGTAGAAAAGAGTATCCTATTAGTTTTGAAAAGTGGACCTGTTTCTTTACTGTTATGCGTTTAATTTATGACTAAAATCAGCAAAGACCCATCGAAATAACATCTGATACAAAAATTTAATAACACGTTTTATTTGGATGATATATTGGCTCTAAATAATGACTACTTAAGTTTGTACACTAAAGAGATTTATCCTGCTGAACTAACTTTAAATAAAACTAATACTAACAATGAACATTGCCCTTTCCTGGATCTTGATATCTATATCTTTAACGGTAAACTTAATACCAAAATTTACGATAAGAGAGATCATTTTTCATTTCCTATTGTCAATTATCCATTTTTAGATGGTGACGTTCACTTGTCACCATCTTATGTTGTTTATATATCTCAACTTATTCGATTCGCTCGTGTATGTAACAACGTTTTTGATTTTTAACGAAAACTCTCTATTAATGAACAATTATTACACCACGGTTTCGATATCACAAACTGGTAAAAAAAACTCAATTTTAACATCGGTACAAGGACATCATTCGTAAATATAAGTCAACATGGAGACATCTTATACGTTCAGGTATTTCACATCCAATCTTTTATGGTAATATTCTATACAAAGCACAAAAATGTCGTCATTCACCTCAAAAGCTAATCAAACCTTTAAACAGACTTATTACATGTAAGTAGGGATATAGTTACGATACTGTTGTCAAGTCATTAAAGATGGCATATTTTGAAATCAATATTGATTCACTCCTAGGTTCTTTGCATCGGAAATAAACGCATTTATTCTTAAACCAGTTGTTAGCATGATACGGGTTATGTTCTTCTCTTATATTTTATGATGGTATGATACTAAACCCCTAACGGGAGAGACAGTGCTTGATTTTCATATGATGCAGACATAATTTTTCAATCAGTTTAATTGATGTCTGGAGCTTGCATGTCAGTAACTGCTAGCAGTCCTTTGTTAATTTATGTATCATTGTCAGTTTTCTTAGTTTCTTTTGTTATCTATTCTGACATCGGACTCGGACTTCTTTTAAACTGAGTTTTACTGTGCGTATTGCTGCGTGTTTGTTTATTCTACATTGACTAGAGGTATAGGAGGAGGGTTGAGATCTCACAAATAAAATTGAGAATGGAAATGGGGAATGTGTCAAAGAGACAACAACCCGACCATAGAACAGACAACAGCAGAAGGTCACCAACAGGTCTTCAATGCAGCGAGAAACATGTTTCACCCCGCCAATTGAAAATATGTATTCAATCAGCAAACATTTCTCCAACCCTCCCACCCCAGAATAATTTTATCCAATGATCAACAGTCCCGTCCTCATAAAACGTGTTTCTCTGTGATACGTAAAAATGAATGACCAATGCAATGCATAAATGCAGTTCAAAGTATATTCATTGTAGAAACATTTATACTGATCCTTATTGTATGTTACTACAACATTTTCATTTTTTTTTACTGATATATGATTGTATCCCTTCAATGTGAAGGAAATTTAAAGTGATCATCGCGGCATGTATTTATCCGTATTTATTCATAATCCGTTATTACTGAGGTTGTGAGTTCCAATTTCGCACGTGGTAGGTGCGCTCCACTTCAATCTTAATTGAATAGGACAGTCAGTAATCCTACCGAATGTCGGTGGTTCTCTCCGGGTACTCAGGCTTTCTACACCGAAACTGACTGCCACGAAATATCACAATTGTGCTGAAAGAGGCGTTAAACACCAATCAATCAATCAATCTTTATTGCTAAAGGGACATTGCTAGAGAAAAACCCTCCCAAGTTATACAGTTCATCCCCTCGCTTCTAAAATCTGGCGACGACTAAGCATACCATAGTACATTCCATTGTCGATAAACTGTGTCAATTCACATGCACACTAACATACGGCTGTTGTTTTTGTATATTTCAACCAATGAAATTAGACGTAACATTATTGTGTTTGTGTTCCATACGTGAGAAAGTTCTTGGTAAAAAGACCAAACGCTGAGCTTTAAGTTCAATGTATATCTCCAAGAATTGTCATTGTTACAATTTAATTTCTAGTTGATTTCCCTAATCGGAATTGAACGCTTTGATAAAATCAATTTGTTTAAGCTGAATTTATGTTTATGTATTAAGAACTGCAGTTCCAATTATATTGTGATTGCCTTGGATCCGTTCTGAGCTTAAATTAAAGAAATCTGGCACTTGACGAAATCTTTAACTGACAACAGTATGCATGATGTCGTTTTGGCTGTGGCTGCATCTTCGCTGGTGCATAACTATACAAAGGAATTATATACTTCTAAAATATATGTTTTTAAAAAATGTTATTTTCAATACTGCGTGCCTCGAAAATGAAATAAGCAAGAAAATTGTGTTTTCTTAATTTATAATTCGCAAATACGCATATTTTAATTACTTTGGATGCAGTTTTAAATTTCGAAAAAGGAATAAAAATGAAAATAACACGTTATAAATTGTATGTGTTCGTAGCGCTTTCCTGAATTAATCTCTACCAGGCATCCTCAAAACCAAATTATTTAAATATTTCAAAAGGATGTATATAATAATAAGCGAAACATGTGACAACCTATATGACCAAAAGATAAATGGCAAATCTATCTACGGTCAACTTAATTTGCCCTTTATCATCGGATGACCGTGAGGGCATTCCGGTGTATTGCTGTCGCCTAGATTTCCATTACGTAACTTTCGTGTTGGGATTGTAACCGATCTATAAACATGATAAATACGCGGACATTATTGAGTGCAAAATAACATTCCTTATCGCTTGTTATAAAATCATTTTTTCAATGGATACTCCTAAAAATATTTTTTTTTAAAACATAAATTAATAATATGAAAATGTTTTGTCGTTAGAAATATATATATAAGTAAAAAATCTTTAATATCTATGCACACGTACAGAAAATGTGTGTTAACGCATGCGGAAGAATATCTCATTGACAAGAACGTTTGCCATTTCCCATGCAGAGTTATCGGTCCTCGCTCTCTCTCAAGGACCGATAACTCTGCATGGGAGATGGAAGTTTGGCGGGAAAATATGAATGCCTACTCAAATCCAATCTATTAGAAAAATCGAATTATTACAGAAGAGTGTCCATCATGCACTTGCACTGCACTATTATTAATATAGTAAAATAGAATGATATACAAATGGATGAAAATTATATATACATGTAACTGTAATGTACAAATATTAATATAATATATAACAACAAACCAGAGTATACTGATTTGTATCACTTCAATATCATATTTATTACGGTAAGGTTGAATTCCCTGTCATTTATTTATCATCCACGCACGAACTTGTCTAAGAAAAAAAATTATCTCTGTACATTAACCTCACTTTCAGGTATAGAGATGTGATTTTTTTTCTGAGACAGGTGCTTGTGACCATCCAGAAGAACTTGCAGTCATGAAAAGGGGGGGGGGGGGGAGGAGGGGGGAGGGGTTGAGAGGAGGGTTGAGAGGGGGGGGGGTCTAAATTAAAACCAAATTTTGTGTGATAAAAAGAAAACTACATCACAGAACCATATCAATAAGATAAAATATGAGAAGATACTCCAACGATATGCCTTCAGATAAGAAAAAGAAAAAAAGGGGTCATCGGACTCGTTTTCTTGCTACATAATAAAATAGGTTAATTCACTACACATTATATTGTAAAAGTTACTTTATCTGAGTTATCTCCCCTTATGTGACAAAGTTGAAAAAAATGAATCAAACAAAATATATTCTGTTTACAGCCGTAACTATGATAAAACTCATAATTTTCTTTCTCAACAAGAAAAGTCCTACACATGAATTACATACTACTTTCGAAATTTGCACATTGCATGAAAGATCAAGACCAATTGTTATCTGATATTTTGAAATCCAAGATAGAGGAAGACACCCAGCCACCTTAAATAACATCACTGTTAGGTCATAGAAATTAATATATTTAGTCACAATAATGGGCAAATACATGTTTCCATGTTGAAAAAAAAATAAGAATTTTAGTAATAAAAAACTCTTAATTTGATGTTCTTCATTTTTAAAAGTGGAATAAGGAGAAAAAGGAGAAACTGTATTCTGTGAAAGTGTTTTCACTGAGACTTGTAAAACTTAAAAAAAAAACACATTTATTTTTACGCATAAATAAACAATTATATTATGTTTTAGGACACAGTGTATTTTCAAAATCAGTGTTATAATAAATTCCCCTAAAAAGAAAACAACCAGTTAAAATACTATCCTTGATGTTGTCTAGTGTACATGAATGAACGGAATCATTGCTTGATAAACAAGGTAAGGATTGCAATGAGGTATACTGTTGTATTCGCAATAAATCGGAAGGGCACCATCCTGTTAACTAGTGTATGGAGTTGTATAGGCGATAAGCCATCTGAACGAATAGGTCTATCTATATTAATCTGTTAAGATATTGTACCGGCCATAAATTTTGTAAGATAAAATCATTTTTATGTAGCATTAAGCTCAACTAATTAGCAAATCAAACATTTGATGAATCGTTAACAAGACAAACTTTAAGTTCTAACCATTTATTTTTGTGGAGGTTGGGGTTGCGAATGCATGGAGGCATTTGATTTTTTTTTATTGAAAACTAAAAGTTTAATTAGTTGTTTCCCCAATTTTCAATGAAAACAACTCTTTTCAATTAAACTTCTAAAATATTTTTTCAAGACATTTGAAATCAAACAATTCATTTATAAATCCTGTTACCAAAAATATGAATGGACGGTGTGCCTACATCTTCATTAATTAAAAAAAAAAGACTGGTATGTAAGTCAATCGTAAAATCTTCGCCCAAAGAACAAAGATGAAATATAGGATTTAGATATATTTACCAATCCTATTATCAAAATATTACAAATGCATTTTCGTTGATATGAGTAAAGATAAATTTATTTCGGTCGGCCTCATGACGATTTGTATAAGTAAAATAAACATTTTTTCAGCTTTTAAAACATTCAACTTTCATATTTCTTGTTGTTTTATATTCCGACAAAAACTTAAAATTTCAAATTACAATTCATATTTTCCAACAAAATCAGTGTTATGTTAACTAAAGATTTCGCAAATGTTTAAATCCAATTTTCTTGGCTTCACATATTTAAATAGAAATATCAGCAACAAAGAATCATGAAGAATTTCTTGACTTTTTTTTGTCTATAGCGATCTTATTTTAAAGGGGCACTAGCTACGAGATACATAAAAAATTTAAATTACGATTTATTTTGTTCAATAGTTAATGAAAGTGAAATAGTGAAATAATTAGCAGCCAGTACAGTTCAATTTTGTCAAAATAAGCTAAGAAACATTGATGATGAATTATTCACTTGCAAGTGAATAATTCGACCTCATTGAATCCGTATTCATGTGAACTTCAATTGAACCCCTTAGCTAGAGATGGATTACACATGATTTATGCGTGTTTGGTTATTAATAGAAAAGAATGTCAACATGGAAAGTGAAACAAAGGTACATCATTTGATTGAATGATTCGATCCACAAAACAATCATTCTTATGCAGGTAAAATCGAAAATTAACTCTTTTTTTTTTACCTAAAACACGAAATCAAACAAACATAGAAAAATTCATTTGCACGAGGACCATTTCTATTTATATCTATGTTTATGTTAAAAACTTGTTATGTGACCGTCGGTAGTTTTCGGGGTCATCTCGATAGTTAATTAGATGGCGTCTAGACTAAAATACACTCGAAATTCTGATATATATTATCTAGTATATGCATTATTAACTGTTTATTTAAGACATGTTATAATTTGGATATGTGTTTTAGTATTTTATAAATCAAATATGAGAATTTGAGTCATATCGGTGAATATGATTTTGACAGCTAGTGCCCCTTTAAGAGGATTTGTTTTGGATGGGTTATTTATTTTTGTGGACCAAAAGGACAGATTATTTTCTATTTTCTGCACTGTTGAAGCATGATTTTTCATTTTCATTAAAACAAGGGACTGAAAATCTATTTTCACAATTATATTTATAATATTTGAAAACATACAATTTTTAAATTCTTAAAGTAAATAATATAGTCAGTTAAGTCAATCAGAATTAATCATCATCCTCTGATAGTTAATCTTCTGAATTGCAAACTGCATATATTGCATACGTACAAGATCTGGGGTTCGCTGAAGGCCCCAAGAAGCTATAGAAAAAATGGCGCAAAATCATGCATTATGCACATTTCCAAGACCCTTTCTTAATCCGAAACGCAAGTTCTGTTTTAATTGTTTGACAATATTCTGGTCTCAAAGCAAAATATATAGATTCAGTGTAAGACTTTTAGTTTTTAGGGACAACATCAAAAGACCAATATGTAGGACAAAGCAAAAAATGTTTCAGTTTGCAGAAAAACCTTTTTATACCTGTCAATTATGTTTTTTTTCAAATTAAGTTAAGAGGAGACTGATTATCATTAATATAACTATGTCAAGTCAGTTTTTATAACACATTTCAATTACAACTTGATGTAGTTCCTAACTGGAATACAACTTAAAAGTAGTTTGTAATAGACAAAAGGTCCTTAAATATAATAAAACTGAAGTTTGAAACATAATTACTAAATTACAAATAGAATACAACACTAAGAGAATAGTCATAAAGAAGGGCAATCAATGAACAAAAGACAAACCCGGGAACAGATAAAACACAAAACTACAAACATTATAGACAATCAACACTGAAAAATAAAAATAAATGTGAAAAATGGATCTCAAAAAACAGGGGCTACGTCAGAGGGTGAACAGGACTTGCTTCTTGCAAGACACTTGCCGTGAAAACAATTTGATATGAAGACAAGCTTTTGTTTTGAAATTTCCAACATGAGGCATTTGCCTCAATGTAGTTACGGCCTTGTAATAAAAGTGAGGTAAATGTTCATGAGACAATATACCTCAAGTGAAATGAAACCCATTTTCAAACATTTCAAATACATTAATATTTATATTATTAAAAGATTTCCCGAAAAAAATATGAAAAAAAGACGAATTTTGGAAGAATCTGGTGCCATCTCATACTTTAGAATAGCATTTATATAATGGCTTAAAATACCTGCCAGCTTATTTTCAATACATTGCATTGTAAGTCAGGTCATTTATTTTCAAACTACCACAGAACAAACCATTCATTTATGTTATTATCAAGGCTGAGTTATTTATTTTCAAAATCCTACTGCCCCCCCCCCCCCCCCCCCCCCCCAGAATATCAAATGGTCGTCCCCTTACACAGAAGGACGGAACTGAGAAAGATGAGACGGATAGGGGTACATATTTTGACTTGCAACAGGCCACGTATGGACAACTTAAAGAGTTGTTATTGTTGCAAGGCTTCCAAAGTGCATGAAACACCCTTTGGGGGATATCGGTTTGGGGGTCCATATTTATACATTCCGGTCAACACCTTGGACTGAAAGGACAGATTGCCGGACAGATTGATATGGGACTTATGCTTATACTTTATCAAAAAAGGGCACTAGTACATAGTATTAGAAAAATTAATTAAGGAATAGTTGCAGACCATTATTTCACTTAGTTTACCAGTGGTAATTCATTTCCAATTGAGAATAAAACCTACAAACTAAAAGTTTAGTTTTATCACAATTACAAGATTGTTATTCTTTTGCTTACTTTAATCTGCAAACTGCCTGTACATTAGTATTCGAATAATTTCTAATAGTTTACTAGACCTACATGTATATTTCAATAAGAAATAAAAAAAAAAAAAGATAACTCAACGGAATGATTACAGAGTCGCGTGCTGACTGTAGCAAAATAACGTGTCGGAGGAAAAAAATCTAGTCAATGTCTCTTCGGCGAACTCAACATTTCTTCTTGTAGATGTGTACATGTAGTGTTTTTGTTTGAATGTTTTAGTTTTGTTATTGCCCTTGCTTTCCTAAAGTGTTATAACGTCCAAAAAAATATGGAAATTAAAAACAACTTAATTCAAGATAAAGAACTATAATAAAAGCGTAATTTTGATATGGAGATTTACTTTTAGCTTGTTAGTCACAATCAAGAAACATTTGTCTAGTATTTATCAAAACTTTTGTTTTGTTGTTTTGATTTTTTTTTTACATCAAAGTTTTCATGTATTACGGTTCAACGTGAGGGTAAAAAAAAAACAGGATTCGAGACCACAATTTATACGTCAATTCAATTTTGGCTGTTAAAATATTTAAAAAAAAATAAACACTATATATATGCGAACGTGTGAAACAGGTGCGACAGACACTAGTAGCAAGATTTCAGTCTGAAACGGTCATTTTGGTCTGATCAAGTCTGAATCAACTGAATTTACCGCTAGAGAAAAACGTTAAGACTTTTTAAGACTTTCAGACGCTGTTCAGATATGTCGTGTTCAGTCCGTTCATTCATGTCAAGATAAACAAGACAGAAGGCTCTAGCTGTTAAACAAGATATGTTAAGACGGTTTTAGACGAATTCAGACCAAACATAAAAAGTAATGTTCAAAATTTTCAGATCGGGTTAAGATCCGTTTAGTGTGTCAGAATGATATTAGGAGTTACGCCCCTTCATGTGGATGATACATTTTAATTATAAAAAAATTACAATATAAATGCTAGAATGAAAAACGTATATTTTTAATAATTAAACATAAAATCATTGGTTGACGTTTTATTTCTGTTGGTCTTTTTTTAAGAGATTAGTGATTTTGTTTTGTTGAGGAAATAACTTATTCGCCTATAACTGTTTATGATTTTATTTTATTTTTTATTTTCTGATGTTAATTTATGTATTTATCTACTTATTCTTTGAAAAGAAGTAATTGCAAATTTTAAACATAACATTATCAAAAGAGTGAAAACACCTTATAAATTTCATGCGTCTGAAGCACGTTTCTGGATTTAACTTCATCGGGAACGATAAACGTAAATACAAATATGTTTTATGTCAGATAATTTATATCGTTAATTTCGTTATCTTTCGATACTTTCCTCTAAAACTTAATAATTACTTCGTGGCATTTAGTAATCATTCCCCGTGCGTGTTATTCTTTTTATATTTGGATAACCGTCTTCTTTTTTTTTTTTGCTTTTATTTCGTAGTGATGCGTAGTCACCAAGGCCGCATCAGGGAACCATGTCTCCGAGTGCAGTTAATATTCTGAAAACTGCACTTAGACCGTGACGAGACAATAAAACTATAAATAACACACCATCGGAAAGAAGAAGATGTTGATGGGAGGGGGCGGGGAGGAGGTTACAAAATAGAGAATGAGTGGCAATAAATATAAAGAATAGAGAAAATGGATAAAAAAAAATAAAGAATAGAGAATAATAAGGTGCTTGAATATAAAGAATTGATAATAATAGACAAAAAGTTTAAAGAATAGAGAAAATCGGCATAAAAAATTAAAGAATAAAGAACTAGAGGCTCTAAAGAGCCTGTGTCGCTCACCTTGGTCTATGTGCATATTAAACAATGGACACAGATGGATTCATGACAAAATTGTGTTTTGGTGATGGTGATGTGTTTGTAGATCTTACTTTACTGAACATTCTTGCTCCTTACTATTATCTCTATCTATAATGAACTTGGCCCAGTAGTTACAGTGGAAAATATTTTGTAAAAATTTACAAAAATTTACAAAATTTATGAAAATTGTAAAAAATTGACTATAAAGGGCAATAACTCCTTAAGGGGTCAATTGACAATTTTGGTCATGTTGACTTATTTGTAGATCTAACTTTGCTGTACATTATTGCTGTTTACAGTTTATCTCTATCTATAATAATATTCAAGATAATAACCAAAAGCTGCAAAATTTTCTTAAAATTACCAATTCAGGGGCAGCAACCCAACAACATGTTGCCTGATTGGTCTGAAAATTTCAGGGCAGATAGATCTTGACCTAATGAACAATTTTATACCATCAGATTTGCTCTAAATGCTTTGGTTTTAGAGATATGAGCCAAAACTGCATTTTACCCTATGTATTATTTTTTTGCCATGTCGGCCATCTTGGTTTGCGGGCAGGGTCATCGGACACATTTTTTAAACTAGATACCCTAATGATGATTGTGGACAATTTTGGTTAAATTTGTCTTAGTAGTTTCAGAGGAGAAGATTTTTGTAAAAGATTACAAAAATTTACGAAAAATGGTTAAAAATTGACTATAAAGGGCAATAACTCCTTAAGGGGTCAACTGACCATTTTGGTCAAGTTGACTTATTTGTAGATCATACTTTGCTGAACATTATTGCTCTTTACAGTTTATCTCTATCTATAATAATATTCAAGATAATAACCAAAAACGGCAAAATTTCCTGAAAATTACAAATTCAGGGGCAGCAACCCAACAATGGGTTGTCTGATTCATCTGAAAATTTCAGGGCAGATAGATCTTGACCTGATAAACAATTTTACCCCATGTCAGATTTGCTCTAAATGCTTTGGTTTCAGAGATATAAGCCAAAATCTACATTTTACCCCTATGTTCTATTTTTAGCCATGGCGGCCATCTTGGTTGGTTGGCGGGGTCATCGGACACGTTTTTTAAACTAGATACCCCAATGATGATTGTGGCCAAGTTTGGTCAAATTTGGCCCAGTAGTTTCAGAGGAGAAGATTTTTGTAAAAGTTTACGGACGACGGACGACGGACGACGGACGACGGACGCAGGACGACGGACGACGAACGCAAAGTGATGAGAAAAGCTCACTTGACCTTTCAGGTCAGGTGAGCTAAAAAAAGGACCCCCTCCAGATCCTCATAGAAGTTTTCGTTAAAACAATACAACCTAATTTAAGTTCAGCATCTAGTATAATATATCCTTGTAAATGCGTTAATCCTTTCTTTCATTTTAATAACAATTTTATTTAATATAAAATAATTATGTATTTATTTGTTTATTCAAGTCGCACTATAGCAAATAATTCTTCTTCGCCTTTTTCTTCCTATAATAGTAATACATGTATTCGTTATTTAATATTTTCTGTCAATAAAGATTGAATTCGATGGCACGTGCCACTAATCAAAAATGATCCTTAAACTATCAAAAACTTGGCAATTACAATGGCTATTTCACAATTACATCATATGTACACCTGTCATGGTAGCATAGCTCCGTTCATGTATGTGTAATTTAAGGTTCTGACACATTTTATAATACTAGTAGCTTCTTTCTGAACACTATTGACGACATTGTTAAAACTGCACGAACATATCACAAAACCGCAAATTTAGTGGTTAAAAAATAAACGATAATGACAAAAAAATAATTAAAAACTAAAAACAAAACAAAATTCTGTTGGAAGTAGCATATATTTACATGTATAAATTGTCTAGTGCTTTTATTACAGCGGTATACTTGTTTTATACACAGACCATATTCTGATCATATTCTATGCTAAGATATTGACAAGTCAGAAGTAAATATGTTAAAAGTCGTTTTAAATCAATTCATTTCACAGCTGAGGCAAATGTTCCTTCCCATTGTTGAATGGAGGTTAAATAAATGTGAACAATAAAAAAGATGTATATTTCTTAGGCATGGAGCTAGGCATTTCTGAAGTATCTTTGATAGCATTTTTTTCCTATCAAAAATGTATGCTGGTATATATGTAACTCTAGGTGTTTACCTAAAATGTTATGTATATGTAAAAGTTTAAGATTTTTTTTTTAATATTTGCCAAAAAAAAAACATTATCCGGAAAACCATATAATGGCGTTTTGTCCTTTAATTCTGTTTTTGTGATTTTCTAACCTACCTTCTAATTCAAACAGTGCAAGTGTGTAATGCAAACATGCAAAATTCGGCTTTGGTGTATCATGTTAAAACAATACCCATAAATTATGATAATTTTCAATAATTTTAGATAAGATTATGCAAGGAAATGTGTTATTGTTTTCTATTTATCTAGCAAAATTGTATCTTTTTTTACACAAAGATGTCGATAAATAAATTTGATACCCTGCATTTATCATGCATTTCAATAGCATATTGTCAAATTGTTAAAAGATCTCCTCCTTAACAGGGAATCAGTTAGTATTGAAAGTCCCTGTCCTAAATTATTGAATTTGTCATTCTGCATTGACAATATTCAATTTATCTTGGTGTAAGTAATACGCACTCATTCGGGCTAACGCCCTTAATGTGTATCTAATACATATTATTTTCTCCCTCGTTTCACCCCTCCGATAATAAAGTTTTTTCTTAACTAGATATCGTAGAAAAACCAAACACAGTATAGGGTTGTGCGTTCGCTACAAGATCGCCTTGAATTTAACATGTTCAACTTAAATATATACAATCAGCCATGCAAAAAGGCATAACATTTGTGTCAACTAATTCTGCCTCTTTAAAGGTCAAATGAAAGTTAGTCATTTCACTCTTCTATGGAATTAAATGAACGAGAGAACTTTTGACGTGGTATAGTTATAATATAACTGTTCTTTATACTTAACATACTGAGTTTGTACTGCAAGCCGAAAAATCCACTTTGCTCTCTGGTTGTCTCTTGGTTTTTGTTTTTGTTTTTGGTTTGTTTGCTATATTATTGACGTAAATAAAACCAACAACTCCTTTTATTCAGATATATAATTTGAGTTCTGTAAATTTCTAGACGTACGTAAGAATGAAAGACGAAAATGCAGGTTTCATAAATGGTCATCAAAGAGCGACACAATTAAAAACAAATAAAAATATAGTTATTACAGCTACAGTCATTTTTTTTTCTCTATTAAAACATATTTGATACTTTTTGCGCTATTGTCATATATCAAAAAAAATCTAACATTTCCATAAGCTTTCTGTGATTTCCCCGATTCACCATTATGATGTCATGCCACTTGCTATATGGATTCAGAAAACAAATTTACGAAATCTATGACCACACAATTGTAACTGTTCCTATCTTTATTAACAAAATTTAGCGTAAATATTTACAACTATAAAAATTAGTAACAGTGGTGGTCTATTCTGCCCGGAAAACAATGCGGACTAAATCTGTGTACAGTGCACGTGGCGGATCCAGTCTTTTTAAATGGGGGTTCCCAACCAAGGATAAAGGGAGGGGATCCAACCGTATGTCCTTATTAACAATAGGGGGTCCAAAATCCGCCCCCCCCCCCCCCCCCCCCCCCCCAATCCGCCACTGTGTGTACCACTGACATTAAATTTTACAAATATGCAAATCGATACTTGTTCTGTTAGGACATTTTACAATTTTATATAATAGAAGTAGGTGAATTAAACAGCAGACATATTGGTTTTCTTGGTTTATATAGAGGAATTGTCTACCCCCGATCAATAATCTCATTAAATTGTACAGATGTGCATACGTATTAGTCTAATATAATCTTTCATCTTATCAAATTTGAATCTCATGATTTTTGTAAAAAGGCGGAATTAAATTTCCAAAGTGATATTCAAACTTATTATTCAAAGACAAACTGACAACGCCATGGCAAAATAAAAAAAAGTCAAAATGACAAACTGTACAGATATGCTAACTTAGAATATATAGAACATACTTTATGACTTCATAACCATAGAAAGACAACGAAAGATCATATCATAAACAAAATTGTATTGAAAGGTCAATGATGAGAAAATTTTAACATTTGTTATACCTAGTACTTCATAATCTTTTTCTAAAAAGTTTTGTCGTCCTGAATATGCATGAAATGTTTGCCACTGGATGTTAAGCAACCAACAATCAATTAATCTTTTGCTCTAAAAAATTAATTAAACAATATAAGCCACAATTGTATCCATCACTTGGTGTCTGTTTAGGGGCCAGCTGAAGCACGCCTCCGGGTGCGGGATTTTCTCGCTGTGTTGAAGACCAATTGGTGGCCTTCGGCTGTTTTCTGCTCTGTGGTCGGGTTGATGTCACTTTGACACATGCATTCCCCATTTCCATTCTCAATTTTGAATAGTATAAAAAGTTGTTTTATTTAAAAGAGACTTTGAATAATAACTTTAAAACACAGTTATATTATAATTGAACGAGTTCATAAAAACTAGAAATAAAGGACTATATATATACTGGAGTAAAACCAAAAGTTTGTTCCGACACTAGACTTGTAGGCAACGGCTCAGATGTACTTATTTATACTGGATAACCTATATGTGTGGTCATAAAAATTACAGACTAATTTCCTCTATGTAAACACAAGGAGATGTGGTATATTAAGAATTGCTTATGAATTTACAACTATCCGTAAAGTTCAAATGAGGTGGACGAAAGCCACCAGAGACAACCGTACGGCCTTCTAAAAACCATTCCGTTAAGTTGGCTAAAAACGGTCCCAACATGAAAAATATGAAATAATCAAACTCTGAGAAAACTAACGGATTTTACTCAGATCCATCCATCTTGACACCTCAAACATTCAAACACTATATAATTTTAAACCTAACTGACTCGCAATTTTATAATAAACAATAATTATGAACTTTTTAAAATAAGTTATCCATGGGGAATACTTAAAAAATCATCTTATTCACGATGTAAAAATGAATATTTAAAACTTTTCCGTTATATGTTACCTGTGAAATGGCGCCAATGTAGTTTTATTTTTTTGGCGCAAATGAAAGATTGATTTTTTTTTTCAAAATTGGCGCAAATGCAATGCACCCCCTCTTTGGAATCATTTAAAAAGGTAAAATTCACCTGTATTGGTATTGCTGGTGTATATTTGTCACACGTTCCATCTACAATATACGGAAATGACACGGCTTGGTATTGTAAAGTTACTGAAGAACGTTTAATGTCAAATTCATATCCCCGGGCGAAAACATGATTATTTACCGGTTTGTCAAAACGCCGTTTGTACACTTACCAAAGTGTATTGATCTTTCACGCTGTCTAGTCTAAGATTAAAAGTTTAGGCAATTTTTGTAGGTTTTTAAAGTGAACGGAAAATGAGCTTTGCAACAGTGTCTCTAACGATAAAAAAAAATAATGTGGTCCGTCAATATGACATATTACAGAGGCAGGTATAAATATTTGTAAAATTGGCTTAAATATTTCATTTAACAGCAATTTGTAGAACTGATTATTTTGATCCCTCGAATACGTGTAAAATAATGAGTATTTATATTATTTAGATTCTTTCATATAATTGTTTTTGTTTATTGTATTCACGAATTTTATATAAACTCATGACGTTTAGACCTTGACATTTCGTGTAGACACCTGGGGCACTATTTGATTTTTAAGAATAATCTTAAACTGCACAAAAATTCGTCAATGTTTGTCTCGAATATGATCAAAAAGGACATCTTGTTTATTCAATTTTTTTAAAGTAACCAAACTGGATTATTTTTGTATAAAGCAAAGATATCGGAAAGTTCTCAAAATCATTTTTCTCTGGTGGTCCTTGAAGAAAATCTTCTGTTCCTAACTATTATTTCTATTGCATAATTTCGATGGTCAAAACCTTCGGACCACCACTTTTCAAAAATTTTCATTGTATATGGATCTATATGCAAGTATATATATACAATGTATACCAGACATTTCTCTGACTGTTTTTTCTTCTTTTTTTTTAATAAATCCGTTGGTTGTGTACTGATTGATACTTCAGTCTTGGAGAACAAGATTTATTTCAGTACTATAGTTGTAATTAGCTTTGAGCAAACTTCCAGTAATTGCAAATACCCTTATTTCCCTGCTTTGTGTCTATTGTCTTAATGTAAGTTTTTTTTTGTGTGTCTCGTACCGATCTTTTGAGTTAATCTAATTGCAATTGATTTGTGCAGGTTGTTCTAATATTGTTCTGTTACACCACTGTCCCAGCCTCGGGGAGGGTTAAGCGCTCACAAACATGTTATTGTACTGTTACACCACTGTCCCAGGTTAGGGGGCTGGTTGGGCCGGATCCCGCTAACATGTTTAACACCGCCACATTCTGTATGTATGCTCTGTCCAAAGTCAAAGTCAAATGTAATTCAGTGGTTGTCGTTTTTTGCTGTGTTACATATTTGTTTTTCGTTCATTTTTTTTTGTACATTAATTTGACCGTTAGTTTTCTCGTTTGAATTGTTTTACATTTGTGATTTCGGGGCCTTTTATAGCTGACTATGCGGTATGGGCTTTGCTTATTGTTAAATGCCGTACGGTGACCTATAGCTGTTAATTGCTGTGTCATTTGGTCTCTTCTGGAGGGTTGTCTCATTGGCAATCTTCGTTTTTATATCAACCCTGCCATATTCTGTGTGTGTCTATCCCAAGTCAGGAGCCTGTAGTTTAGTTGTTGTCGTTGGTTCATGTCTCGACTCATATTTGATATTTTGTAAATTATTTTGTTATATATAATTAGGCCGTAAGTTTTCTCGTTTGAATTGTTTCGCACACTTTTCACGTCGGGCCTTTTGACAGTATCGGGTTTTGTCATTGTTGAAGGCCTTAATTACGGTTGTCTATAACTGCTTACATCCACTTCATATTTGAACTCCGGTGGATAGTTGCCTCATTAGCAATCATACATTTCTTCGTTTTTATTTATTTACCTGACTTTTAAACTCGTGTTTTGAACCGAGTCCTGAGCATGCATGACATATTTGTCACTGGGCGTTAATAATTAGCAACAAACAATCAACCAATTAAACTTGTGTTAAATAAGAAGAAAAACCATTTGATATTCATTCATTTAGTGGGGTGGGCTGGTAATTAAGAGCTGAAAAATATGCATAATAAGCGAAAGATTAAAAATGTTAATAATGCCCTCTATAAATTTAAACTGACCACCACGGAATAGCCCAACTTAGTGTTGAAAGTAGCGTTAAACACCAATCAATCAAAATCCCTTCCCTAGAATATCAAATAGTCGTCCCTTAACATTTTTTGTCCGTGTAGTTCTTATATTTATCCAGCTTATCGTCATACAGGGATGTCCTATTAAGACTGTCATACCATAAAAACGTTTATAACACAGCTCACATTCCAATATATCTGCATTCATAAATTTATTAATGTCATTTAGACTAAACGACGCCATGTTTGTTATGTGCCTCTGCCGTTTAAACTACCTATCAAAAACGAAGAGGTGGAAGAGGGCCAGAAGATCTTCCCTATGCAACAAAACAGAAATGGACCTCTTCTGGCTCACTACCGAAGAACAAAAAAACACGCCCCTGTTTCTTGTTGAAGACTGATTTACCCGGTACGTCTAAACACCACCTAGGCCGCCTTGGTGCACTAAGCTCTGAAAACTGCACTAAGCCCATGATGGAACAGTCATATAAGTACCAAGGTCATTCAGTATGATAATGTTGTAAATAAAGAGCATATATTTAAATTTTGGTGTAAATATATTTAGAAATGAAAGAGTTATAAACATTTTACATGGCACGCGCCGACTTTTGTATAATGTGTCCAGTTATCATAGTGTTGATTGAATCCACCGAAGCTTGACGAGTTCATATAAACCAATACCAATATCTTTATTCCCATAACCATTGCAGATACATAGGTACAGAGAGAGTGCAAAATATGTACATGAATATGCATCTATTTACAAAACATATATACAATACAGTGGTTTCCAAATAATATACATTTTAGCTAGGAGGACCCACATGTTTATTTATACACTTTGTAAACTTACATAATCTTTTTAGCTCTGAATTTTTGTTTAATTTGCTCATCAATTTTCTAAACTTAAGTGTATTAACATAAGCCAAATAGTACTTATCAAGGTATAATTTTCTACTGTCGTTAAAAAATGGACATTCTAGCAGATAATGAAATTCGTCTCCAATGCTACCAATATTACAAAGATGACATTTTCTATCATTTCTATTAACATTATTCCTCCTCCCTGTCTCTATTGAGAGTCTGTAGTTTGTGGTTCTATATCTACACAAAATAATACTTTCGTGCAACATATCAAAATATTTTTTTTCAAAATTTAATTCTAACTTAAAAATTCTATAATCTACTGATTATGTAGACTCTTGAAATTGTGTATTCCACAACTGTTTGTATTGGTCTTGTAATCGCAACTTTAGTGCATTTTTTAATCATATATCATTACCAAAACATTGAGAAATCCAAATATTTGAAAAACCACATTCATCCAATATATTTTTAACTTCACTCACAAAAAATGTACATACATTATTAACAGTAAATAGTGTTTTTAATAGTGTATATGCGATAGAAGATAACTTAGTCTCTTTAGCAGATACTAATTTACACCAATAAGATACTATTTTTAATTTAAAGGATATCTACCAAGTTCTCCGTATACCATATAGCTAGGTGTGGAATTTTCAGTTTCAAAAGAAGTTTACAGAATTTCTGATGGATTCTTTCTATAATTTCAACATCACCATGCCCCCAAATTTCACATCCATACAAAAGTATGGGTTTCACAACTTTATAGAAAAGATCTAAGTGACACTGAGTGGAAAGATTATGTATGCGGCCTGATTTCAACACCTTAAACATAGCTTGTGTGGCTTTTTCTGCTAGGTGTTTCTGTGCTATTTTAGTATTACCAGTTCTAGATAATAATATGCCCAAATAGTTAAATTCTTTTAATATTTTCAATGTCAGTGCCGTCTATAGCTATATAAAAATGTAAATTTGACGGCATTCTGCCTCTAGAAAAAATCATCACTTTAGTTAACTTTAAGCTTCCAAATATTACAGTATTCACTGAAAGAATCCAGCTGTTTCTGTAAATCATCAGCACTTTCTGCCAATAGTACTATGTCGTCTGAACTAAGGATATGAATGGAAAGGTTAAATATGCACCAAGATCGTAAATTAAGATTGATTATTATAATGTAAAAAAATATGTTCAAAGTTGGTTCGAAAATCTTAAGAGATTTAAAATTATCATAAAAAAGAAGATGTGGTATGATTGCCAATGATACAACTCTCCACAAGAGACCAAATGACACAGAAATTAACAACTATAGGTCACCGTACGGCCTTCAACAATGAGCAAAGTCCATACCGCACAGTCAGCTATAAAAGGCCCCGAAATGACAATGTAAAACAATTCAAACGAGAAAACTAACGGCCTAATTTATGTACAAAAAATGAACAAAAAACAAATATGTAACACATAAACAAACAACAACCACTGAATTACAGGCTCCTGACTTGGGACAGGCACATACATAAAGAATGTGGAGTTAAACATGTTAGCGGGATCCCAACCCTCCCCCTAACCTGGGACAGTGGTGTAACAGTACAACATAAGAACGAACTATAAAAATCAGTTGAAAGAGGCTTAACTCATCAGATGGATAAAAATACAAATACTACAAATACAAGTTAACATTTTTACGGGGCACGCGCTCTTCTTGTGTAATGTCTGATCACCTTGAAAATTGATCCAACCAATCTTTAACTGGTAAATTATGTTTCCTTGTTGCTAAGTAGTAATGATAAAAGGGCTGTTGATCTTTTCTTTGATGCTTTGTTAGAAAAAATATATTTGGAAAAAGTGATTGTTTAATTGCGCTAGTTGAAATAAAAACAGTGAAACAATAGAAATTGGCTTTTACTCAAAGACATATCTGATTTACCTATGGCGTTTTTGTCGTTTGGTTGCTGTCAAATTGAAGTTTATTCCACATCTCCTATAGTTTGAGTTCTGTTTGATTACTTTTTATTACCGTCTCGTCGGAGACGGTATTAAGAGTTGAACGATGGACAGTCTGCGGGCTGAAGGCTTTCTTACTACCTAATTGGAAGATATTACTTACGCTGTCATAATTAAATTTCGTTCATTGGTTGGGACAATTCAAACCTAGTAAATGTCTTTTAATCCCGTAGAGTGTCGGATCTGAACTCTTTATTTTAGTAAATAGATTTGCCTCGTTACCAATCATGCATATCGGTACACAGGTAACACTTATCTATAAATAGCCAAATCTCCTGAAGATTTGTAAACACACACGTGATTATTTCATGTTACGTACATTTTATACGTGAAAACATAAGAAAACTTTTAGGAAAATGCCTTTTTCTTAGGTTATATTTATTTATACTCAGTAAGATTTGATTTGATTTGATTTTGGTGTTTTAACGCCACTTTGAAGCACCGCTTTTGGGCTATTTCGTGGCGGCCAGTTTTTATTGGTGGAGGAAGCCGGAGCGCCGGGAGAAAACCACCGACCTTCGATAGGAAAACTGACAATCCTAGTCAATTAAGATTGGAGTCGAGTGCACCCGCACGAGCGGGGTTCGAACTCACAACCTCAGTGTTGACTGGCTAGTGATTACAGTAGTAACTACTTAGACCACTCGGCCACCGAGGCCCCCTACTCAGTAAGATAATCTAAAGGCAACACAAACATTTTAAAACGGAGATATCAAATAATTTCTGTTCGATTAATATTAATTTACACAAGAATTTTTATCTCAGGGGGCGGGGGCGGCGGCGGCGGCACTTCGACCTTTCTATGGCAGAGGTGAGCAGCTGAGACATCCAATACCCCACCCTTTATATATGTAGTACAGCTTGATTTTATCATTTATGTTAATAAATAGTATTTGTACATATTTGTTCATGCATTGACTTGTTGACTGACTCTGACAGAGTATACAGTATGACAGTACTTTGATTTTCTATTCACTTGGGTATTTACATCCTGGGTATTCTATTTCTTTATTCTGATTGGTTACTCTGTGAACTCCTTTGATATTGAGGCACTCTTTTCAAATTCTACACAGAGATATAGAACACTGACACTTTATTGTGATTTATAGATATTTATTCTTCTTATTCTGGAAACCATTCTTTATATTCAGGTCAGTTATATTCTTTACATTAGTATTTGATGCATGTATTTCTGTATTTTTATCTTGGTATAAAAGATATGAATGTGTTATGAAAATGTGTATGAAAGTCCACTTTGATTTCCATGAGTATGAAAGAGTTCATATTTTTACTTTAAGTTGGTATTTGCAAGACAGAAAGAATATTACAGCTATTATATTATTTTTCATATTTGGCTGTTATTAGATTTCAGCATAGAATATTGTCTTGCATTGAGTTTAACTATATTATTTACTAGTTTTGACATTAAGACTTATGAAGTCATATTTCTTTATATTCAGATTCCAGTATGTGAAGTATAAGAGTATACAGTAACTTTATAGAGGAGCACTGCTCAGCCCTTGTATTATATACACGGTAAGCTGTGTTCTGTGTTTACATGTTTATTTATTTACGTGTTGTCTATTTGTCTTTATGTGTTTTAATTAATGTGTGTCTTGTCTGTGTTTGTAATGTGTTATTGTTTAGTTTACGAATATCTCCGAATAGAATAGTGTATCAGAATTGATTACTTTAGATAATGATCGTTGACACAAGGTGTTATTGATATCTGTAGAATTGCATATTGAACAGTTACCGGAAATAGATTTTGGTATAGATGCTTATGATTTGTAGTTAAACATACTTTATTAAATATGGTATATTTCGAACTGAAGTTAACTACTTGGATAATTTATATTTTATTTTATTAATATGGAGATTATAATTAGAGTTATCGTTCTTTGAACGTATGTATTGTGTCTTATTGTGTGTTTTATATGTTACAGGGTGTTTATTTGAGATTACTAAAATAAACCAATAGAACCTTACTCAGATGTTATTTACGCCCAACTTGTTGAGTCTACAAATGGCGCCCAACGTGATTTTGGTAATGGTAATCGTTTGCGCTAGTGTACCCATACAGACCCCCTCGGTGGTGATACTTGCGCATGTGTGAATTGTGAAACCGGAACATCCTAGATATTGACATCAACAGAAAAACAGTGTGGTTTTTGTGAATGAAGATTAAATTTTCAAATATTTTAACCCGATACAGTGATTATAATGTAGCGAAGATTATTTATATGGTGAGAATATACACTTTGGTAATGAATTGAAGTATTGTCATAAAAATTATATGATTTATTTATGAAATACACGTGTTGAAAAACTTAGAAAACAAATCCAGAAAATTTATTTTGGTTTTTGTTATTGAACATTGGGTATTGTGTCATTATATTTTGAATTTCTTGTGTTTATTCCATTTTGACATAGTCATCTTGCATAAACATTTGAATTTCTGAGATAAGCTAGCTAGCAGTAAACTATTTATGTGTTGATTCTTTGTTTATTTGTGTGTGTTTGTACTTAGTGAATTTTGTGTTGATATTGTACTTCAACTTCACTGGATGTACAGTTTACATTTATGTTGAAATGTACATACATCGCAGTTGATTATTGTGCACATTTACATTAAACCGGTTACATTTATAAGGTTTATTTACTTGATCAAGTGTATGTATAGAATATTTGGTATAACATTTTTGTGAATTTGAAAATAGGTCATTAGTATAACCTTGACCTTTATAGATACTTGGTATTGGGTACATGTGTACTTGTGTACTTTGTAAATATTAGATATTAGTGGGTATATCATAGCATTTGACATTGATTTTAGTTATGCTACACATTATTATTTGCGATTAGTGTAGTTAGGGTATACATTTTTTTTTTATGATTTGAATCTGTGTTTGTGTCCGAGAATGTTACTGTGAGTGTTTGAACCCTTATCTACTACTTCATATACTTATACCTGCTTGTGCCCGTTACACATTTTGGTATTTGACTTTACTGTTTTATAGTGTTACTTCACACATCTAGACTTTGCTAGTTGGCATACTATTGACCCATCCTTGTACTTAGTTGTCATTTTAGTGATTTGAGACTAGTGTCATATTACGTGCTTGAGACTTATCGTACTGAGTTTGACATTTTACATTCGACTTAGACTAGTTTATTCGTTTTGATAGATAAGATTACTTGAGTTACTATTTATGATGGTACTGTAGATATACGTATACATTGACATTAGTTTGAGAATATTTTGATACTAGTATTTTGAGTATTTTAATATAGAATAAAATAGATATTGCCCAAGCCCCATATTGAATTTTCAGATATTTACGTGTCATCTAATATCAACTATAGATACATCGATAAATAGTCAGCGATACTTTACTTGATTATATTTAGTATAAGACAATTGCGTACACCGTAACATATATCTGAGTCATCACGTTATAATTAAATTGGAAAAATGGCCGGTCTTGGCGAGAAATATAAGGATTTGTTAGAAACATTAGAAGCAATGAATGTTGAACCGAAAGCGAATACTCCTGAGGAATTTGCTGCATGGATGCAGAGCTATTTACAACAACAAGGAAAGCAAGCGGATATTAAACCGAATGTTACTGAACCTCAACCTAAAACATCAATACCTTACGTTCATCCACCTAGAGTAAATACTTTTCAGGGAAATGATAAGACAGTAAAAGGTGAAAACACAAGGTATGATTTATGGAGACATGATATCAGATGCCTATTGAATGAGAAAACACATTCCATTGAAGCTATTACTCAGGCCGTCAGGCGATCAGTCAAAGGTGAGGCAGGTGTGGTACTTATGCATTTAGGAGAACATGCATCAATATTTGACATATTACAAAAGTTCGATTGCATATTTGGAAACATCGATGAGAAAGAAACTATTATGTCCGAATTTTATAATGCCAAACAGAAAGAGGAGGAAGATGTTTCAACATGGAGTTGCCGACTTGAAGATATATTGAGTCAAGCAATATTAAATGGCAAAGTGAAAAAAACTGAATCTGACGAAATGCTTCATGATATGCTGTATAAAGGTTTAAGACCTGAATTAAAAGACAAAGCGCATTATGAAAAGGAGAAATATAAGACATTTGATGAATTTAGAGTGGTACTTCGAAAGATTGAACGAGAACATATAGTGGATAACCCATCATTGAAAACCAACACTAAAAACATATGTAAGAAATCAACAAAAACTGAAGATGAGGAAACAGAACCTGATTTGAAAGCGCTTATACAGCAGATAAACACTAGATTAGAAAAGATAGAGAAAGGTGCTCCGATATATACAGGTGCTCCGGAGAACTCTAATGCTCAAGGATTCTTAGGTGCTCAGGGATACTCCGATACTTCGGGATACACAGGTGCTTCGGGATACACAGGTGCTCCGGGATTCAATAATCCATCGAGATATTCTGATGCTAGAGGTAGGCAACCGTATAGAGGAGGATATAGAGGCAATAATAGACGATATAGAGGTTATAATAGAGGATTTCAACCAAGGTACAACAATCAGAACTTTAATCCAAATACTAATTACAACAAGGATACACCAATTATATGCAGGAGATGTAAGATGCCGAACCACATTGCAAGATTTTGCAGGGCAACACACGATAAAGATGGCAATCTGTTAAACCGGTATTAGCCTGTGATGCGAGGCCGATTACAGACTTCCACATCAAAGGCCCAACAACCGAAAAGAAAAACATAAATTTTACTTTGAAAAATATTCTACCACCTGGACTTTTAGGTACACCAACAGAATCAGAGGTAAGTATAGAAGATATCAACGTTAAGGCCCTTTTGGATACAGGATCAACTGTTTCAACTATAAGTAGATCTTTTCATCAAAATTATTTGAGCAACATAGAACTTCAATCTTTAGATACTATACTCAAAATTGAATGTGCAGGAGGAACAATGCTACCGTATGATGGTTTTATTGAAGTAAACATCAGTTTAAAAGATATAGGAGGACCACATCCATGTATTTTACTTGTAATACCGGATAGTCCGTATAACAACCAGGTACCGTTATTACTAGGAACGAAAGTATTAACATCAATTATGGAAAAATGTCGATACGAATATGGAGAAAGATTTTTACAAACTTCTAAATTGACAACTCCGTGGTATTCATCGTTCAGAAGTATATTACTTAGAGAAAAGGAACTTAGCCGAAACAACCATCGTTTAGCTATTGTCAAATTTGCTGGAAATACCAACATTATTATACCACCAAACAGTAATGTTACTTTACCAGGCTACATAGATAAAGAAATTCCGTACTGCAATACATCAGCTATGATACATCCAACTAAAAATTCCGTTATACCATTTGATTTAGATTTATCACCGTCACTCATTGAGTATAAATTTCATCAGAATCATGACATCTCAGTTGATATTAGCAATGTAACAACAAGAACAGTAAATATTCAACCACATGCTTTACTTTGCGAAATACAGCCTGTATCTATTGAGGACAATATAGGATCTGAAAACTTGGAATTTACTCCACCTCTTTTAGAACAAGTTAAGGTTAGCGCTGATAACTTAACAACTCAGGAACTTGAAAAAGGAAAACAGCTTATCCGTGATTACTCAGATATATTTTCGAAAGGTGACTCAGATATGGGACATACTACAATTGTACAACATAAAATAGAACTAGAGGATGATAGACCGTTTAAGCAAAAATACCGCCGAATACCGCCTTCAATGTTTGAAGAAGTCCGATCCCACTTACAGCAATTAATGCGAACAGGTATTATAAGGAAATCACATAGTCCTTTCTCATCAAATGTAGTTCTAGTAAGGAAGAAGGATAAGAGTCTAAGAATGTGTGTAGATTTTAGACAACTCAACAAGAAGTCTCGTCTTGATGCATATGCTATTCCCCGTATAGAGGAAATACTCGACTGTCTTGCAGGAAACAAGTATTTTTCTACCGTCGATATGAAATCAGGCTATCACCAAGTGGAGATATACGAACCGCATAAAGAGCGCACAGCTTTTACTGTAGGCCCTTTAGGATTTTTCGAATTTTGTAGAATGCCGTTTGGGTTATCTAACTCACCTGCAACTTATCAGCGTCTAATGCAAGATTGTTTAGGAGACTTACACTTGAAAATATGTTGCATATTTATAGATGAGATCATTATATTTTCTAGGACATTTGAAGAACATATGGAGAGATTGAAACTTGTTTTTGACAGAATTAGGGATGCTTGTTTGAAAATGGCACCAGCTAAATGTACCTTCTTCAAACCAAAGGTAAAGTATGTAGGTCATATAGTCTCAAAGGAAGGAGTTGAAACTGACCCCGATAAAATAGAGAAAATTAAGAATTGGCCAACACCGAAAACTCCAGAGGAAATTAGGCAATTTATTGGTTTTGCAGGATACTACCGCAGATTTATTCGAAACTTCAGTCAAATTTCTAAACCGTTAACTGAATTAATGCCGACACCAGCTAAAAAGACCAAAAAGAAAACTCAAACTCAAAAATCATGGACTTGGGGAGAAAAACAGGAAAATGCATTTGTAAAATTAAAAGAACTTCTATCAACAGCACCAATTTTAGGATATGCCGATTATACAAAACCGTTCGAATTACACACTGATGCTAGTGGATCAGGGTTAGGTGCTGTATTATATCAACATCAAGAAGGACACGACAGAGTAATAGCATATGCAAGCCGTGGACTATCGAAATCAGAAAAGAACTATCCCGCACACAAATTAGAATTCTTAGCACTCAAATGGTCAGTTTGCGACAAATTTCACAGTTATCTTTATGGACATGCATTCAAAGTATTAACCGGTAATAATCCGCTCACCTATGCGTTAACAACTGCCAACTTAGATGCCACAGGACATAGGTGGTTAGCTGCTCTTTCAGTATATGACTTTGATATTACATACCGTCCTGGCAAAAACAACTCCGATGCAGATGGTTTATCAAGGATACCAACCAACAAAGAGACAAATATACCAATGGAATCTATTAAAGCTATATGTAGAATGATTTCAACACCATTAGTGGAAACTCTATCAATATCACCAGAAGTAGTTGATGAAACAACAATAGATACTCAACATCAAGTTTACAACGACATAGATTGGGTAAGTATACAACATCAGGATAAAGAACTTCAACCATGGATTGAATGTGTTAAGATAGGAAAGAAACCGAAGAAGGGAGAAATCATACACAGTCCGTTACTCAGACAGTTTGAACATCTGAAACTGATCGACAACATCTTATACCGAGAAGTAACAGATAGGATGGTAAGATACTAAATCAGCTTGTACTACCATCAGATTATGTTCAAACAGTATTAGAGGCTCTACATAATGAAATGGGACACCCTGGACGTGATAGAACTACATCATTATTGCGTGATAGATTTTATTGGCCAGGTATGTCGAAAGATATTGACAATTGGATTGAGAACTGCGATCGGTGTATAAAAAGAAAAAAAACAACCATCAAGAGCACCACTGGTCAGTATTACAACTTCACAACCTTTGGAATTGGTATGCATAGATTTTTTAACTTTGGAACAATCAAGAGGAGGACATCAGCATATGTTAGTAGTGACAGATCATTTCACTAGGTACGCTCAAGCCTATCCGACAAGGAATCAGACTGCTAAAACTACAGCAGAAGTTTTATTTCACCAGTTTATTGTCCATTACGGAATACCGAAACGCATACATTCAGATCAAGGAGCAAATTTTGAAGGGAATTTAATACAGGAACTTTGTAAACTTTTGGGAACTAAAAAATCTAGAACTACACCGTATCACGCAATGGGAAATGGAATGACAGAAAGATTTAACCGTACTTTACTCTCAATGTTAGGAACTTTGGAACCGAATCAAAAACTTAATTGGAAATTACATGTAGGATCACTTGTTCATGCGTATAACTGTACAAAACACGAATCAACCAATCAATCACCATACTTTTTAATGTTTGGAAGAGAGCCGCAATTACCTATAGATTTAGCTTTTGGATTAGTTACAGAAAAACAACGCAAACCGCAAACAAAATATGTTCAGGAGTTAAGAGAAAGATTAGTTAAGGCGTATGAATTAGCAGCTGCACACTCAAGGAAAGCTCAGGCGAAACAAAAGGAAGGTTATGATCTCAGAGCAAGAGGTGCAGTGATTGAAAAAGGAGATAAGGTTTTAGTTAGGAAAGTTGCATTCGACGGAAAACATAAAATTGCTGATAAGTGGGAGGATGAACCGTATATAATTTTATCGCAACCGAATTTAGAAATACCTGTTTTCAATGTTAAAAAGGAAAATGGAGAAGGAAGATTAAGAACACTCCATAGAAATCTACTTCTACCTATTGGCCATATTTCAGACAAAACCGTTAAAACTCCACCGAAACCGAAACCTAGATTAAAACCGACGAAATCACCACCGAAACCGAAATCAGTTATAGTTACAGACACTTCAGACTTAGCTAGTGAATCTTCATCAGAGGATGAATATTATATTGTACCTGTTATGACAACAGATAGTGCTCCAACAAGTACTGAGGATACTGTTGCATTACAGGAAGTGGAAATTGAACAGGATACAACAGAATCAGTTGGGGACGCCCAATCTGATATTCAGGAAATCAGAGATGATTCTGAATTAGGAAGCGCTTCTGGAATTGATGAATCTAGTCATGAATTATTGAACGCAGATGAAACCGTTCAATCTGATAATGATAGTGATACATTAGATGATTTGGTTCTTACTCCGATACCTCCACCTAGAAGGTCGCGTCGTGCTAGGAGAGAACCAAAGTGGCTAAGGTCTGGAGATTTTGTTGTAAAAAGTGCAGTGATTTGTGATTGGAAAGCAAAAGCAGAATTTATGGCTTCTGCAATTAAGGATGGAACTCTATCTGGATTAGAAAAAGAAGCTGGGAAAGCTTTAATAGACATTATTTTGAAATCATCTTAGAAATTCAGTGATTGAGATCTGTGTTTTATCTTTTTATATGTTTGATAGTTAATTTCATGAATTGTTATTAAAGAAGTACTGAGAGTCAGAACTTCACATGTGTATTATATATTGTATTTTGTTAAAACTTGACTGCAATGACGGGGACGTCATTTCCCAATGCAGGGGAGTTTGTAGTACAGCTTGATTTTATCATTTATGTTAATAAATAGTATTTGTATATATTTGTTCATGCATTGACTTGTTGACTGACTCTGACAGAGTATACAGTATGACAGTACTTTGATTTTCTATTCACTTGGGTATTTACATCCTGGGTATTCTATTTCTTTATTCTGATTGGTTACTCTGTGAACTCCTTTGATATTGAGGCACTCATTTCAAATTCTACACAGAGATATAGAACACTGACACTTTATTGTGATTTATAGATATTTATTCTTCTTATTCTGGAAACCATTCTTTATATTCAGGTCAGTTATATTCTTTACATTAGTATTTGATGCATGTATTTCTGTATTTTTATCTTGGTATAAAAGATATGAATGTGTTATGAAAATGTGTATGAAAGTCCACTTTGATTTCCATGAGTATGAAAGAGTTCATATTTTTACTTTAAGTTGGTATTTGCAAGACAGAAAGAATATTACAGTTATTATATTATTTTTCATATTTGGCTGTTATTAGATTTCAGCATAGAATATTGTCTTGCATTGAGTTTAACTATATTATTTACTAGTTTTGACATTAAGACTTATGAAGTCATATTTCTTTATATTCAGATTCCAGTATGTGAAGTATAAGAGTATACAGTAACTTTATAGAGGAGCACTGCTCAGCCCTTGTATTATATACACGGTAAGCTGTGTTCTGTGTTTACATGTTTATTTATTTACGTGTTGTCTATTTGTCTTTATGTGTTTTAATTAATGTGTGTCTTGTCTGTGTTTGTAATGTGTTATTGTTTAGTTTACGAATATCTCCGAATAGAATAGTGTATCAGAATTAATTACTTTAGATAATGATCGTTGACACAAGGTGTTATTGATATCTGTAGAATTGCATATTGAACAGTTACCGGAAATAGACTTTGGTATAGATGCTTATGATTTGTAGTTAAACATACTTGATTAAATATGGTATATTTCGAACTGAAGTTAACTACTTGGATAATTTATATTTTATTTTATTAATATGGAGATTATAATTAGAGTTATCGTTCTTTGAACGTATGTATTGTGTCTTATTGTGTGTTTTATATGTTACAGGGTGTTTATTTGAGATTACTAAAATAAACCAATAGAACCTTACTCAGATGTTATTTACGCCCAACTTGATGAGTCTACATATATATATATATATCAAGTCTAAATTGAAAACAACGTTCAAACCTATGATTGGGTTGGATAAAAACCGCAATTTTTATACGTGTGCATGCAAAACAAATTTCTTGGTAGAGGGGTCTAAATACAGCACAAACAACATTTTCCAAAAGACCAAATGAGTGAAAAAGTATATTTTAACAAAACGCATTTGACTAGCAGGTCGAACAACTGATGTTCTTAAACCCTGCTGACTGCCATTGGCGATTGACAAATAAACGGATCACAAGATGTAACAATTAGATCTTATCATTAATTTATTACCAAACAGAAAACAATAAACTTGCGGAAAAGATGGTATACCGCAAACATGAGGTGCAAACATTTGTACACCATATCCGGATTTCGACAATTAATGTCTCTTCAGTGATGTTAGGAATCGAAACGGTATTTGGAAGGCCATATAATTTACCTCAATTTAGGATAGACTCTTGAATTTTGAAAGAGTCAAAATAGGATGAACGGATCATATAAGTCCGAAGGCAAATATAATACAAGCCCAAACGAAAAAATGTAAACAAGTCTAAATTGAAAACAACGTTCAAACCCATGATTGCGTTGGATAAAAACCGCAATTTTTATACGTGTGCATGCAAAACAAATTTCTTGGTAGAGGGGTCTAAATACAGCACAAACAACATTTTCCAAAAGACCAAATGAGTGAAAAAGTATATTTTAACAAAACGCATTTGACTATATATATTGAATGATAAAAGAACATACATGCAGTTACCCTAGCTATCATATATGTTTTACAATACGTATATATACCTGCCGTGACATAGCTATCATTGTTACGTTATTTCATGGGGAGATACTAGTAAATAGATTTGACAAATATCTTAAACATTTACGAAAGTGATTTTAGAGACATATATACACAATCTCTGGTGATTTTAATTGCATCTGTAAAAAAATATCGACATCTGATTAGTTTCAGATTCAATCATCAACCTTGTCTTATATTTCACCTAAATTTCTCGACCTCATGCAATTTCATGAAGCTTCAAACAGTGACCTATCCCAGCGACTCATCCATTCCACTCATTACATAATAAGTGCCCCCACACACACCCCAAGATCGTTTGGCTGAGTTGGATGTTGTCTAGATCTACCTAGCTAGCTCTTCCTAGCAAGATATAGCAGAGGTTGAAGAACAGAAGACTAAAAATATATCTAAAAGGGAATATAAGAAGAGCAAAAAACTACTCTCAGACGATGTATGCTAACATATTTTAAGCAATGTTTAATTTCTATGAATGATTTTAAAGGAGATGTGAAGTATACATAATTAATTTAGACAGCAACCCAATTAAGCAACAAACAAAACGTGACAATTTACTTCTAAAGTTCAATCTACGGTCTTCTTCAATGGACATGTCATTACAACATTTTAAAGTTTTTTATCCTCCCAAGTCTAACCATAATATATAGAATAGTTGTGAATATGTGAGCCAAAATTAGTTCCTGTGAAAAAAGTTCCAGTGGAACAAATATCACAGGAAATATATTCTGGGAGAACTTTTTTCACAGATAATTTCTATATGATTTGTTCCATCTCTATAAAATAAGTTCAACAATTTACCTGGTGAAATAAGTTCTGGGTTTGTGAAATTTGTTCCTTACCTAGTGAAATAAGTTCCAGGTTTGTGAGATTTGTTCCTTACCTGGTGAAATAAGTTCCTTGTCTGTGAAATATGTTCCACTGGTTATACAAGTTATCTTTTATACTGAGCATTGTTATCAGTGAGCTTAAAGTTATAATTCAAGTTCATTATAAAAACATGTATTATATTGATAATGTAATAAATAAAAGGTGTAAACATCCAATATGGATTCTGTGGAGTATAGCAAAATGTTTAATTACATTATGCATACAAAAATATCCAAATGACAATAATTTAATGAGGCAGATAAGCGAAGAATAAGAAAAATCCGTCAGAAATTTTTTATAGATCAATCATTTATTTATGAATATTGCAATTCAACATATGTTACTTCATATCAGAATTTGTAGATAAACTGTTATCACAGAAATATGTCTCATCCTTTTGTAATTTTGATTATGCAAATGTTGAAATTAAAATAGCAATACTTTAACATGTTTCATAAGTTATGCAAATATTCAAAGTCAATGAACCATGACTGAAGTACATGGCTAAACAATTTCCATGTAAATGAGATGTGCCAAAGCTAATACAACTGCACACCAAATACCATTGAATTATTATAAGTCGTTCCCTTTAAACAAACCTAAACACAAACATTAACTTATAAACTATGTAAAAGTTTCAAAGTCAATGAACCATGAAGAGGGGGTGAGGCTATATAATATCCATGGAAACGATATTTGCAAATGCCAATAAATTTGCATACCAAATATCGTTTACTTAACATTAGCAGTTCATCTTAAACTGATCTAATCACAAACTAATACATGTAAACTAAGCAAAAGTTTCTTAGTCGATAGACAATGACTGAGGGGGCGGGGCCAAATATTCTCCATGGTAATGAGATGTGCTAATGCTTATACAACTGAATACCAATTAACATTTGCCTACCCTAAATGGTTCCCCTTGAACTGACCTAATCACAAACTAATACATGTTAACTTAGCAAAATTCTCAAAGTCAATAGACCATGACTAAGGGAGCCAAATAATCTCCATGGAAATAAGATATGCCAATGCTTATACAACTGCATACCAAATATCATTGACCTACCACTAGTGGTTCCCCATAAACTGACCTAATCACAAACTAATACATGTAAAGTAAGCAAAAGTTTCAAAGTCAATAGACCATGACTGAGGGGACAGGGCCAAATAATCTCCATGGAAATGAGATGTGCCAATGCTAATACAACTGCATACCAAATATGATTGACCTACCACTTGTGGTTCGCCATAAACTAGACCTAATCACAAACTAATACATTGTTGACGACGCCGCCGCCGCCGACGCCGGAAACAGCATACCTATGTCTCGCTTTTTGACTCCGTCAAGGCGAGACAAAAAATGAAATAGTGTGTTTTAAATATTTATCGCAGTTGTTAATAATAGTTGTGCATTTGTTTTTTAATCATATTATCTACGTACAATATATATGCTGACTTAATTTGAATTTCTCAAAGATTTACCTTATTTTGAACGTTGTCGTGTTGTTTAAAGACTTCAATGTTGAATATTAAACTTGTCAGGTACAACTATAGAATGTTTTGCTTGATATAAAGTTAATGCATCATGTTAATCTATAACACCCGGAACTTATTTAATATTTAGTAAAAAAATTAGTTCCGGAACAAATTTTACAGTGCTGGAACATATTTTCTTAAAATATATATTCCGGGTAAAAATTTTCTGTGATATGAATTCCGGTGGAACATATTTCCTATGAAATAAGTTCCAGCGGAACAAATGTCACGCCGGAACATTTTTTTTGTTACAAAAAATAATCTTAATAGCAAAAAATAATTCAGATATTACTTGGAACTATGAGCAGGGTCAGGAACAAACTTCTAATGTTTGTTTTGAGGTTTATTGACTATTTATACTAGACATGCTAAATGAGAAAAAGAGAAAGAAAAGAAAATTATAAATTTAAAAGACGAAAATACTGTTGGCACTTTAAAAGATTATTCTTAATTGTATGTTTTCTACAAGAATTGTAAAAACAAGTATAAACATACATATACTATGATCATAAAACAAAAAGACATTTATATGTCAACATACGAACGGTCTCCCACAAAAGATTATGTCAATCCAGTATGTCAAGCTTTTAAGGGTAAGTATGATAAGGGCCTTATTCGTCATCCAACATTAAATGGTATAGTAAATAAATATGAAGATATGTACAAGTAAAACAATAACAAAAGATACAGTATCAAGCTGTATGCTTGATTAAGTTTTGGTCAAATTTGTTGATTCTCTTATGTTGATGGCCTCATAGTGAACTTAAAGTAGCTTTGCAGAACTTATCACCTTCTTTATAACCAACGACGTCTATTATGATTTGAAAAAAAATGGCGGCAAAACTACTTTGTTTTCAGGCGCTTACAATAGGTCTTATATAACAAATTACCCGTCTCACGACTCTGAGTATTTTTCATCAAAAAATAAAATCAAGAAGTCCAATAAAACCAAATAATCTGAAAAAAGAAACATTTAATTGTTAAGGATACTCATTATTCAAATATAGAAAAAGAGGCGTGGGGCATTCCACATTGCAGTCCAACTACAATGAATAGACAAAATCTTCATCGACAACAAAAATAACCATACATATATGTGAAGCTTTACATTTTAAGGATCATTTTTGAAAAGATGTGAGATACCGTTGGAAATATATTAATTGTGTTCTTATATGTTTAAATTTTACTACGTTTCACTCTCTATCAGGCATGGGGCGAATTACATTGCAATGTAATGCATTATATTACAATTACTTTGACCAAACCATGCATTATATTACAATTACAATTACATGCATTTATCAAAGTAATGCATTATATTACAATTACTTTTGCAAAGTAATGCCTTGAATTACACATTACATTTGAAAATTTTATTAGTGAATAGAAAAATTAAACATTTTGAAAAACAACTACATTTCACAAAAGATTATAGCATATGCAGTAACTGTTCCATGAATTGAATATAAGTATACATGTAAAAAGTCTATTTAATTTGACTTTTACAATTTTTAATTATTTTAACTTAATGTTGACTTTACTTTTATAAAAATATTTTTTGTTGTTTTTCTTTAAATTTTAAACGAAATATTTAATTACTGTGAATTACTTCCCTAATTATAAAATAAACATAGACCTTAATTAAAATTAACATATTCTTAATTAATCAAGAAATCTTAAATTTGGTTTAGTTAAAACTCCAACAATATGTTAAAGATGTAGTATGTGAAAAAAGTAATGACATGTAATGCCATGTAATGCATGAAATTACACAACTTTTTGCTAAAGTAATGCATTATATTACAATTACATGTAATGCACAAATTGCTGCATTACACATTGCATGCAATAACTTGGAAAAATGTAATGCATTACCATGCATTACAATTACAAATTTGCATTACCCCATGCCTGCTCTCTACACTTTTCGATGCCTATTATGAACGCAAAACTTTCAGGTGGAAGCGGCCATACTTTTCTAACACAAATAAACAAGCAAACAACCAAAGAAAAAGCCAACGAACAACTCCGATATCTGTTTGAAAAAAAATAATCGATAAAAAGACATTACCCCCAATTTCCAGTTTTAATACTTTCCCCCAAAAAAAATTGGTAAATCTAAAAAAAGGTATAAGCCTTTTATAATTTTTGTTATCTACTACAATTTACATACAATTTTGAACGAATTGAACTACAAAGAGAAAACATTTTCCACTTTCATCAGCTATGAGACGGCTAGCTTTTTAGAAAAGCTATTACTTGTTCAGTTTATAAGAATTCATAATTGAAAGGGTTATTTGCATGAGTATAGATCAATTGCTTTTCTTTCACCCAAGCCATGCATATACTCAGAGGACAAAAAGGATAAAAAAAACTTGAACACAAGTACAGTATAAGTAAACTTTTTGAAAATAAAATAGTTCCCTACTTTACCATCTTACTATTTTATGACGTATTAGGACCTAAATTAAATAAATTTTTTTGCAAAGTTTTAAAATATCCAGTTACCTTTAAAGAATAATGATAAGATCCGAAATAAGGTAACTTTAAACTGTGAAGGAAAACATGTATATATGATGAATCGTTCTAAACCCCAACCCTTTTACATAAGTCTTATAAAATAACCTTCTCATTATAAATTCTGATGTACGTATAGCACCTTTAACTAACAATTATAAGAAAGTTTAATTTAAGACCACTTAAATTCTAAATTCTTATTTGTAAATATATCCAGTTCTTACTTAACTTATTCTTACACTTCAGCACATTATGAATATTATTTTTAAAATTTTATGATGACAATCCTATGAATTAGTTATAATATTAATTATTTAGTAATTATTATTGCCTAAATTCAGTCATCTGTACATAATTAAATGTTTCCTTATGTTCTAAGGTGTATATAGTTGCTACAATTATACCCTATGGGTAATGCTCCACAATTAATGGAGGAATATACAAGAAACTGAACTGAACTGAACTGATTAATCGTAGCATGGAAGTACTATATTCAATATAGTACTTCCATGGTCTTAATATCCATCCAATGCATAGTAATATTTCTTTTTCATCACTTTTTTTATTCTTAAATATAAGCGTTGTCTATTTCTATCTGACAAGCACACACATGGACTTTTTCATTAGTATAGAAAGTCCCTGGCCAACAATAGCAACAACGTCCTTTTGATGACCAATTCATTATAAAAAAAACTACTAAACTCTCTAAACTAAACTATGTGGACAGTGGGTCATCGCACACAGGTTTGTTTAACAAGACAGCTGATTGGATAAATGTGATAGATTGTCACGCCTACATTAAACTGTTGTCCAATCAAATGCCAGCAGAAACCTGTCAATAAAAAGGTTATTGCAAGCGTGGATAAGTTAGAGATTTGATTGTGTATTCGATATTTGAACAAAAAGTTAGATAATCACTATTCGTTTAGAATTAAATTGCGAAGAAAGTGTTCGTGTAACAACCCTCCCCTTTTCCCGTTTTCGCCTTCTAATTTTTACACTTTCTTTTTTAACAGAAAAGTATTAAATATGAGCGTACTGCAAGTTTCTGAATTTTACAAGCATTCTATATAGCGACTTGTGATTTCGGGGAACGTCATATTTTCAAGATTTCACAGACCTCTGAAAAAGTTAGAACATACAAGTTTCATCTACCATTTGCAGAAAAAACAATACCAAATTATATTTGTAAATTGGAAGAGATTAAGAATTATAGTTTAATATCCGTACTAAAAATTGTCTGAAATATAACAAAACATATTTCTCTCTGCCTGAATGCAATCGAAAGCAAATTTTCATTTTATTCTTCATCTATTTGCAAAAGACGAAGAATTCTCCTTAAAACTGTAAATTATTAAACAGGCATACTAACTTTAAAGGATAAAATACAAGTTTGTACTACCATCCAAGGAAATAAGTGTTCCATAAAGTAACTAATCCTTAATTCACAACCGTCAAAACTCAGGACTCATTTTTGATATTTACCTGAGAGATCATAAAGGACATACATCTACCAAGAACTTATTATAACCAAAATGGCAAAAATGAAACAATATCTATTTTTTTTTGGTAGACGAGTAGCAAATTGAATAAGGAAATGTTATTGAAAGAGAATTAAGATATATGATAATTTTTCCAAGCAAAGTGGCAAAAACATGCATATATAGAGTTACGTAGGTGCAAAACAAAACTATATATTAATAGTCAATTTCGACTATTTAATAAAGGATTATAGGTCGAACACGACACACGATTCTTGATTTCCAATGTACATGATTTAAAACCGTGTTTTTCTTCTACAGATTGCATTTTGAAGAACACATGCTTGGCCATGATCGTTGAATGTTCAGCGTACAATATTACATAATATTTAGGATGATTTCAACGAAAAGCAAACGAAAAAGATTTATTTTTTTAAATCCGAGCATTCCTTAAATTCAACATTTAAAACCGTTTTGTTTTACGCAAAACATATAAAATTGAGAATGACTGATGTACTTTTTATTCTCTCTAACAATTAGGATTGGTAGTCCCGACAGCTTTCTCTCCATTAGTAAGGGAGGTCCTGGGTAAGGGAGGTCCTATTCTTAACAGTAAGCGAACACTGAAAAGTCACAGGACAAAAAGTCACAGGACAGGAAGTGACAATTGTTTAAGTATGTAAGAGAAATATCTTGAAAAATTACTTTGTATTACATATATTCTTTTTACAGTTTATGAAATTGTTCATTAGCCTTGGTAAATGAAGATTTATTAAATTTTAATCATGCAAATGATATAATATTTCTTAGCACCATGAAGCTGTTTAGGTACCAATCCACTTTGATAGTTTGTTTACTAAACAATTATTTGTTCATTTAATACATTTGTTTACAGAGTTGGTTTATATATACAATAGTTCAAGATACATACAAAATATATTTTTTTAAATAAGTAGTTTCTCTTTTTCAAAGAAAATAGTCTCAGAAACTGAATTGTGACCTTTCGTCTGTGACCTTCTGTCCACAAGCACGCATTATTTATGAGTAAAGTTGGAACAAAGGTCAATTTGGCTCTGATTCACAACAATTGTTCTCTTGTTAACATGACCTTTTTTGTCGACACGCGCTCGCCGTATCAGGCTAGAACAAACCAATGCATATCAATGTCACATGTGTCTTTTCCTCGACTGAATGTTATAACAATATTAATATTGGATACAATTGTAACGTAATGAATTGCATTTGATCCTAGTCCTAAGTTTAATTTTTGGTTGAATCAGTTGAACATCTAAGTGATCATCGATGTGTAATATTTGACACTGGACATTATTTTAGGAGCGATGCAATACAAATAATGTATTTCTATCAATCATTTAGTTCAGTTAAAGACTTTTGAATGTAACAATATGGTACAAATCGATTTGATTTACTGAATTGCATATTTCTTTTTATCGAAATGAAAATATTATAAACTGCTCCCGGTTAATATAAATAAGAAGATGTGGTATGTGTGCCAAATAATCATCTCCATCCAAGTTACAAAGTATAAAACAATTATACATTAAAAATACGGCCTCAACACGGAGCTTTGGCTCACACCGAACATCAAGCTATAAGGGTCCCCAAAATGACTAGTGTAAAACAATTCAAAATGGAAAAACAAAGGTATAATCTATAAGTACAGTCATTTCGCTACGTTATTCTATAGCTTTTTGGTCAATTTCGAAAAAGCAAGTAAGCATCTCACTGTTTTTTAAATGAGAAGTAACGCTGGTGTTATAAAAAAAATCTGATACGAAACAGAAATATAAACCGTACACAAGATTTTATCAATCGTTGTTTGATATTTTTCTATATGATTTATTCTTGTATTAGTTCTTTCTAAAAAAAACTCGATGATAAAAAAAAAATCAAGAGAGGTATCGAAATCGGTCTTTATAGGTACCTAATGGTAAATATAAACTGTCAACTAAATTCTTAAAATATTCTTTATTCTTGTTGCATTTTTTTTGAAAAAATAATGTTTTATTTGTCAATGTAATAATTTTACCCGGTAAATCCTTATATAAGATAAAACATGGAACTTTATTCATTTTACGTCCATAGATAAAACATCATAAGCGTTGCATGGGTAATTATTTAGATAGTTTATGACAACCCGTTTCGGTTGACTGCTTAGATAATCCGTTTATTGAAATGTAAATAACTTTCACCAAGCAACTGTCATCTATATAATATTTAAAAATTTAAAGTAAATTAGATACTTAGAATATATTTTTCTTGACAAATTTTATATGGATCAGAACTATTATTTTACATTAGAAACAAAAAATGTTTAAGAAAATTTCAGAACATCTTTGGAATATATTACTTATCATTATATCTTTACGGGCGGAATGAATAAATACAGGACTACTTTATGTCAGAAAGCACGACTGCAAAGTTTTAATGACTAACACATTTCCCGGTTAAGACAATTAATCTTTTCTTATATAACCAATTAAATGTTAAAAATTCTATCGGGAAAAAATGAATTGTACGTTTGCATACGTTATTTAATGAAATAGATATACAGTATTACATTAAAAGACCACAAAAGAATATCCTCCTAGCTATGCCGATTTTATTCATAAAGGGGAGTAACCCCTGATAAACACAGATAAAGTGTCGCTCGTTTTATTTAAAATATTTAAAATCTTAACACGACTGAACACGATCTTACAGCAACTAAACAGATTTTTTACCTTTGGTCTTATTTTATCTGAACGTGATCTAATCAAGTCTTATTTGAACGCTAGAAGAATCTGTCTTGTTTATCTTGACCCGACTGATCTGACTGAACACGATATATCGGAACAGAGTCTGAAAGTCTAAACCGGTCTTAACGTTTTTCCCTAGCAGTAAATCAAGGCGATTAAGACTTGATCAGACCAAAATGACCGTTTCAGACTTAAATCTTGCTACTAGTGAGAACGTCAACGTCGTCGAAGATTATACCTATATTGTGACGTCGAAATATTGTTACGTTTCTAACGTCTTGGCAATTTTAAATTTTGGTCTTGGCACTGAAAGGGTTAATGTTTTTTTGTCTATCAGCTTATAGACATAAAATGTGGTGCACACGGGTTATTCAGTGTGCACCACATTTTTTATGTTATTTCTTCATAGACATAAAAAAAATTACAGTCATTCCTTAACCATCTCTGTGCCATGGGCCACTTTTGGGCCATTTTTTTCGTACTACGTTCAGTGCCACGGGGCCACTTTTGAGCCATTGTTTTTTTTTTTACTCTGATGCTATGAAATGTACTATGACGTAACGTCATTGTTCGTGCTTCTTTGAAATGCACAAAGCGCGCCTAATTCTTTAAATATTGTATTATTTTGGAAAGGTGCGTATACTAAATACGCTGATAAATTGTTTATTTATAAGATAATATATTTTTCTGATAAATCAAACTATGCTATATGTCTCTTATACATATCTTTTTTTTTCTCTCAAACTTAAGTTTAGTTATCATGATTTAGTTTGCTTTCATCATTGTCTATCTTTTATTTTCTTTACCAAGTCAGAAATTTAATTGCCAGTCGTTGAATGTTGTAGACATAAGTTTTTGACAGTTACCCTTGAATTTCTCGGGGCACATTTTGAACTGATTTCTAAATATATCTTTGAAAAATAAACGGGAACATTTCTGTATAAAGTGGTAGGTTAAATGCATATTTATGACGAGAAGATGATATAGGAGATTTGAATATTTACCAAGCTTTGAACTAGACGAGGGAGGGGGGATACCTTTTTCTGTTGACCTGTTTTGGGCTATTTCAAGGTGTTGTTAACTGTTATTTGAAATATATATAAACTGTTAACTGTTTTCAACCCACTGTCAGTTATCTGTTCTGTTAAAATTGGCAATGTTGTTAACTGTTTTATATGAAAATGGGATTCATGTTATATGTTACTTGACACTTAAAGTGTTCACTATTTTTTGACATAATTTATCTCTGCTAACTGTTTATGTATATATGTGTATATATGTCTCTGACTAAATTTTGATGTTCGAATATCGAATTTCCGAATAAAACTGGCAAATGGATAAAACTACTATGGAAGAGACATGGGGCACGTTATGTAATAACAGTTCGGTCGAATATGAATTCCACTATTTATATATTTGTTAACACTAGATATCAAATTTTGAGAGAAAAATAAAACCAGATTTGTTACAGAGAGTCCTGAATAGTTTGTCTATCTATCTTAAGAAATTGCTAAATATCTATGATATTATTTAGATATTTTATTCACGGATTACTCCAGTTTACAACATTTAATTATGTCTAAGAAAATGTGTTTTAAAGTTTTTTTAATACAATCTTGAATCTTATATTTGGCATAGAATTGTTGATCGTTTTACAGATAATTATCAAAGTTCTGTTAAAGATTCTGGAGAATATATAATATATACATATATATAATTAAGTGACGATATTTTGCAAAATATGTGTTCGTACATTTTAAATATACATTTAAGTGAAGTTACGAATTTAGTAATCTTTGTGCAGTGCTATGATTATTGTCTTAGGGTGACTTGAGTTACAGTTAGTGCATGTGAATTGTAGTTATGTATGTCACACAGGGTAACTTGAGTTCGAATTCCAGTTAGTTTGACCTTGAGATACAGTAAGTTTGAACTGTAGTTATGTATGTCACACAGGGTGACTAAACCGAGATCCAGTTAATTTGGACTGTAGTTATGTATGTCACGCAGGGTGACTTGAGTTAGTTAGTTTGAACTACATAGTGATGTACTGTAGACATTACTTCACTAGATCGCTTGGTGCGATATGTTTGGTCGCCATGTGCGAAATTTGATTAATAGTTTGATATATATATATATATATGAATTCAATGTTAGATTTTCGTTGAATGTAATTTTGATTTTATTAACTATTATGAAACATAAGAAGTAGAAATAGAGAGAAATGAGATCTGTGAATATTATGAAATTATAAGTACTAAACTGATGTCAATTAGAAAACTTCTTTCAGTAACATCGGTTACACTTTATATTTAAAAGATAATTAAAATTGACTGGATCATATAACAGTAGTGTGCAAAATATGTGTTGGTACAGTTGTTAACTTTACATTGATGTTATGATGTAGTAATCTTCGTGCAGTTAGTGCATGTGAACTGTAATTATGTATGTCACGCAGTGACTTGAGTAACAGTTAGTGCATGTGAACTGTAATTATGTATGTCACGCAGTGACTTGAGTAACAGTTAGTGCATGTGAACTGTAATTATGTATGTCACGCAGTGACTTGAGTAACAGTTAGTGCATGTGAACTGTAATTATGTATGTCACGCAGTGACTTGAGTAACAGTTAGTGCATGTGAACTGTAGTAATGTATGTCACGTAGGGTGACTTGAGTTAGTTAGTGCATGTGAAATGTAGTTATGTATGTCACGCAGTGTGACTTGAGTTACAATGAGTGCATGTGAACCGTAGTTATGTATGTCACGCATAGTTACTGACTCGATATACCGAATGACAGCCGTGATAGGGATTTCTCTGTGTTAAATATAATCATATATAATCAAACTGGTTAGAGTAGTTGTAAAACGGGTTATTGTTATTTTGGATTTAGATATATTGGTAGCTACTTCAGGAAAAAAATTCAACTTCACTACAATCTACTTTTCTTCATAAAATATTCACCTGGAGACCTTCACCTAATTTGTAAATATTACACTTTTTGATTGGATGCTATTTTAAGGACGTTATTGAAGCATCTTTATACAGTAACAAATAGGCATTTCCCAAAAATTGACTTGGCAAAGAGAGATAACTCTTATTCATTTTTATTACTTACTATAAAAAGTTTGATTAAAATAAACTATAGTCTCTTTCTTAAATCAATATCTGAAAAATAAAAAAAATTTATTATGTTGACAGAAAAGAACAATGGAACAAATTGTGATCACATAATTCTTCGATTCAATGTTCAAATGATTTTTTTTATCGTCAACATTTTTTGATAAATTCTAAGTTTTTTTTCTACAAATTAAATTAAAATGACCACTTTTAAAACTGTCTGAATGGGTAGCTTTATTTGTTATTATTACTTTGTGAGATCATGTTTCTCTATTCTTTATGTTTTTCATTCATTATTTCTAACTCTTCAGATTTTAGCATCACATTATTTTCTATTTTTTTATTTTTAGGATATATTTTTGATTTTCAGGGTCATTTTGAGTCCTTCATGGACATACTCCTACAGTTCCAAGTTTTCCTTGTAATTTCAAAAGATAACATCTAAAATTATTTCAATTTATAGTTATTGAAGAACACTTACATAATCTTTAAAGTCCCTTCACTTATGTCATTTTTCAATTCATTCACTGTTAAGTCATACTTTTCAAGGTTTGTGTTCTCTATTTGGCCCTCCAGTTCATTCCAATATATTACCTGTTAAAAGAAATATATTCTTATTTTAGCTTTTGTTAAAGTAGATTCAAAGTCGTATTTCACAACACTGTACAGTATTAGTAAACAAATAAATTTTCTCAAATCATTATTTAAAAATAAAATAAAAGCAACACAATAATTAACTGGCACAAAGCAGCAACATAAAATGACATGAAGTAACATAAACTAAAAAATGCAATATGAAGTAACACAAAGCAACATAAATTAACACAAAGCAACATAAAGTAACTAACACAAAGCAACATAATATATAAAAGCAATGCAACATAAAGTGACAAAATGCAGCATGAATAAAGCAATGACAAAGCCACAACTTAAGCTATGAAAGCATTATTGAACAATGAAATAAAACTAGTGTTTTGTTACATTTAGGGGAGCAGACTGAAGTAGTTATTCTTTATGGCAGCCATATCAGTAATTTTATTGCAATGAATTAAATTTTGCTAATTAACATATAAAAGAGTCAATTTTTGTGGTAGGCTTCAATTTTTCTTGTCAAAGTTTATATGGTTTAATATTAAACTTTCAATTTGATCAGTTCCATTGTACACAAGTCGCTAAAATATTCAACATGGAAAATTTTAGGAAATTGAGTATAATGGAATTACAAACAGGAAAAAGATAGACTTGGAATTTATTTTTAAATACTGAATAATTGCAGTTCCATATATATATATATATATACATGTATCTACATTCTACAATCTATATATACATTTACATAGCTGACTATACGGTATGGGATATGCTCATTGTTGTAGGACGTACGGTGACCTATAGTTGTTAATGTCTGTGTCTTTTTTGTCTCTTGTGGAGAGTTGTCTCATTGGCAATCATACCACATCTTCTTTTTTATATATATAATTAATAAATACAACCTGTAAATGAGTGTAAACACTTGAAATTAAGTTTGTACAATGTGTGAAATATTGTGTTCCTACCATAACTTGTGAAGGGATGGTGTGTGATGATGTGTTGTAATCCTACACATTGGATGTAACATGATATATATATTTAATGATAAAGTGTGTGTTAAAAATTGCATGCAACAATTGCAATAAAAACCTTTGCGAATATATGCTTCAACAATGAATAAGGAAGGTATTTTGTTCACCTCAATAAGGTTGTTATATTATTATTTTCCCATGGTGACAATGTAAGTCTAATTTTTCAGTACACCATTAAAACAAATGTGAAACAAGGAATCTACATGCACGCCAGATAAATTTGAAATTTTTTTTTACCCTAAAAGTTTTTCTGCGTGCCGCATAATGTACAATTTTCCCATGGTAGGTTGTCAATTCTGACCCCTCATCCCAAGTATGTGTTATGTACTTCTGGTTAAACCAGCATGGTGGTTTAGAAATTAATTCGTGTTGTGTTGGTGCAGATGGAGATGCAGACTGATTACGTTTTGGAACGGATGACGATGATGGCGACTGAGAATTATTAGCTGTTGATGGTTCAGGTATAGATGGTGACTGATCAGGGTTTGAAATTACGGTTGAAGAAGCTGGCAATGGTGATGATGGGTTGTCATGGTTACTTAATATTCCACTCAAATTGATATCTGCATCTACCTCCATTGGAACTATGGCATCCTCAAGATTTGTTATTTTGTTTTCTTCTTCCATCAAATTTATCAAATTTTTCTGTAATTGCTGTATATCTAAATTTCTTCTAAATAGGGTTTTGTCACAAATTTGTTTTTCAACATCTTTTCGGAATAGAATTTGGGTTTTTAAAGCATTCAACTTATCTTTTTTATACTGCAATGCCTGAATATAGCTGTTCTTTTCAAATTCATTTTTCCATTTCCCCCCCATTTTGTCAATTTGGTTAATTACATCTTTTAAATGTTGTTGTGATTTTTTCAATTTTGCCTCTTTTTCTTCAATTCTTTCTTTGATAGTTTCTCTCCTTTCCTGCTCTATTTTTATGTCATCTGCAATAGATTTTTCTTTTAAAATTTCAGCATCTCTTCTTGCCTGGGCCATAATTATACTTTTATCCTCCTCATTTTTTCCCCTAGCCATGCCATTGTCTTGTTGTTTTTCAACATCAACTTTGCATTTATTGTCGTCAAACTTATGTTGGGTGAAATGGTTTTTTGGCGGTCGAGTTGTCCCATCATTCTCTCTAAAGAAATATTATTAGACGGACAAGTTGATGACTCATTAATTGTTTTTAAAGATGGATTATGGTATTTTCCTCCTGGAAGATAATTTGTGAAAAATTTCCGGCATTTACTTAAGATAGACAATGCCATTTGTCCAAGACATTCTATAACTGTAGCATATGCTACCAGTGGTTTTAAAACTGCCATATTAAAAGTAGAAATTTCAGAAGGATGACCTGGAAACATTATATATTCTGTATCTAAAAGTAAAGCGGGATTTTTAACGATTTTTTCTAATTCATCAACCAAAGTGTTGTAAGTTGTTGCCATTTCCAGTGCAGGCTTGTTCTGAGATGCCAAAGAAAAATAAGGAGCGGTAATTTTGATGTAGATGATTCCAATAGATTGTATTATTGCTGTGATGATTTCATTCTCAAATAGTTGCAGAATAGATGTGAACATAAAATTTGGTTTATCTTTTGAAGAAGTAATGTATGATGTCAGAAGATCTTTAAGGCAAAAAGTACCACAAGCATTATAAAATAGAGTATTGAAGCGATTGCCCACAAAGTCTAATATAGGGACATGTACTATATCATTTTGCCGTAAAAAACTTCTACAAAAAAGGGGGTCTCCAACTTTGTCACTATGAAATAACTTGGAAACACACCGTATCAAATTATGAGAATACGATTCGCCTTTGTTTCGGAATAAGTTCTTAAACTTCACATCATACTTCTTTTCAATTTCCTTTGCAACTTTTTCCACTTCATCTGCAAATTGTAACAATGGGTGTACGGAGCACTGAAACTCATTGAGTTCATTGTCATTTGTCAATTCCTCTGTTTTTAGTTCGCTAAGTAACTTGTTGGATTTCAACTCGGTCGCACTCCTGTCTGTCATGCAATTCGTTAATTTCCCAACAAATTCAGTAGTGGTTGAAGCCTCATTGACCATATCTAATGTCGCTTTTACATATTTGTCTGCCGTCCCACTTGATATCTCTTTTAATCCTGCAAAGCATATGTTTGGTGATTCACATATAATAATAATACTATGTGTTCATCCGGTCTTGTCAGGAATATGCATGAAATATTTGCCACTGGCTGTTATGGTTTTCATTCTTTTCTCATATTTTTAATCAATTTTATGATACCTTAAATATGTTCACAGTTCACAACTAAATTATATGACAGAAGAGATGGAAAATCTTAAAATGTGAACATTCCATTTCTCTATAATTGAAATCATGCAAGGCCTGTACACAGTTTAGGTTTATATTTTGGTGGGGTCCTTGTTGTTGTTGGACCCCTATTTGTGACCAACCGAATTAGACTATTTACATGCTTTGTAACCACATGCACCATGACATGTCCCACATGTGGAGCTGGTTTTGCTTTCCTTATAGGAGCACCTGAAACCACCCCTTGTTTTGGTGGGGTCCGTGTTGTTGTTGTACCCCTATTTGATTTATCATTTGATTTTGCCATTATATTAGGGACTTTCCGTTTTTTAATTTTCCGTTTAGTTCACCTATATATGGCCAGGTGTATTATTTAAACAACCCTTCATAAAAACAACATCGCTCTCACCCCATATTGAATTTACTGACCCAATATATCGTATTAGGTCACTTACACACCATGTAACTAATATTATATTCCTCAGAAATATTGCTATCTGGAAGTACATTACAGTATTTCACCATTACCTAAACTTAGACCACCTGATTATGAAAGGGGTTGGTTGAATATGTGGTCGCCATCAGACAAACATTGCCTCTTCAAGTTGCTTATTGCATATTGCTTTGGCCTCTCGTTAACGTTTTCACATTGACAGTCATACCACATCTTCTTTTTTTACATGAACTTAAAGTAATATCAATTACCTAAAGTAAATTCTCCTGTGCTGCAATTTATTTTCGCACCATAAAATTGTCTCCCTTGTTTTGTTGTAGCATCTTTCATTATGGTTAAATTGTTAGAATGTTTAATTACCTCTTCAAGTTGCTTATTGCATATTGCTTTGGCCTCTCGTGAAATGTTATGAATTGATGCAACTGAGGGCAAAGTGTCTATTTCCTCTACATTAAAAATTTTGCATATATTGCCAATCACATCTGAAATATTTTGCATTGGCACATTTTTCGAAATGCATGCCAATACACATTCCCTGATTTTATGGGAGAATGGATTTCCTCTAGTTCTTTTTTCACCGATGGTACAGGTTGATCTGGTTCATTCATTTGGTTGATTTTGATGACTTCATTTTGCCAGTAAGTTATTTCATTCTTTAATTCCATGCTGTCTAGCCTTGTCAAATTACACTGGGAGCCCATGCTGATTTTAGGTAATGTTTTTACTGCATCTGTTTGTACGTACTTTGCTGTAGATTTTGGCCTCTTGTTCAAAACTTTAATAAAATCAATTTCTTTCTTCAAATTTGTTATTTTAGTATTTTTTCTTTTCACCTTTTTCTTCTCATTTGCCAATTGTAAGTATAAAACAGAAACTTTCTTCTTCAGGGAGATTAGTTTATGCTGAGAGTCCAAATTTGTGCTGGTTGGTTTAATGTGAAATCTCTTTGGAATTTGGAATAAATGTTTTTCATACGCATCAGCTTCTTCATATCTTCGTGTGGTTTTTAGTTTTCTAAGATTTGCAATCACGGATTTTATTCTTTTGAATAAACTGCTCAAATGTATTTCATTTTCATTTTTATTCAAGAAAGAGCATACCCATCTATGCAGGATACGCTGACTTCCTGCTCTAAAATGCGTTTTACTTTCTTGAAATAATTTGATCACATGTTTATTTGTTAGAGTTTCCATGTGAAATGGAAGAGGAGGAACGTGATCCATTATGTGCAAGTTTATTACCTTTGTATAAAAAGTGTGCTGTAAGTAAGACACATTTTGTCAATTCTAATCGTAAAATAAACATCCCTTATACATGTTACCCATAACACGTTCTTTTTTTATATGAACTAAAAGTAATATCAAATACATAAAATTTCAATTTCATGAAAGGGACTGTACTCTAAATTCATTTTTTGTAAATGATCTGACAATTTGTAAAAGTAAAGATTCTAGCAAAACATCATAAGTGTTGGAATATCCAGTACCACTAAGATAAGTTTTGCTTATTGAATCATTGAATCAATGTCAAACACGTTAAAGAATTTAAATAATTCATATTCCAAATTAGTTTTTAACCTGAAATAGTGGTAAAATGTATTGAAAATATTGTGCAATAACAAATATCAAAAGCATGTGATTTTTATTAAAGCTTTGGGAATAATTTCTCACCTTACAAATAAATTTTAATTCCTTTATATAAATGATTCTGGTCTTATTAGAAGTCATTTCCATTATTAAACATTATATGCTCATTTGCCATATTAGGTTTTCTTCATTGGTAGCTAAAAGTGTGTATTATATCCCGGAGTTTGGAATTTCAAAATTTACCAATATAACATCACAGATTTAAAACAAACTGACTGACTGATAAACATGATAAAAGTTTTCAAACACATAAAAATATTTATAAATATATGTATTTTAATTGACAAAGTTTTAAAATATTTTCATAACCATTATTTAAAATAAAGAGCTGTTGTGATAGTATGAAAATTGCAAGTAGCTATTTCTTCATAAAAACTAGAGTACAGTAAAAAGAAATCTAAATCCAAATGTATGTGACGTTATCACAATTATAGTTATACTCTAGCTTTTGTATAGACATTGATAGAAGACAAATAAGATGTAAACAAGAGTCCTGAGATAAACAGAAATTTATTTATTCAATTTGTTCAGACATGCAATTACCGAAAAATTAATTCAAAGTAAAAACCATTGAAAAATATACTCATTAGTTTGGAATTTAAAATTGATTGCATGTCTAATTGCCTGCATTTTGCAAAACATAATTTTTAAAAATGTAATAAGTATAAAAGGAACACATAAAATTGCACCACTTTACTTCATTTTCTTGAATTTGATAAGGGAAACAGAATTGGATGAACAATCTGTATCACTATCTTCATCCCGTTCACTTACCAAACTCTGGAAACAAAGTATTCCTCCTTCAAAATCAGTTGGCCATTGAGTCTCGGCATCACTGAAACTTGGTTCATCTGATGCTAAAGGCAATCCATATACAAAACCAGCTGGTGCCTGAGTTTCAGCATCACTAAAGCTTGTTTCCAATAATTTTAGGGATGGTAAGCCATCAACAACAGATGGTAATTGAGTTTCAGTATCACTGAAACTTAATACACCTGCTGCTGAAGGTAGTTCATCCTTAAAATATATGGAAGGCTGAGTTTCAGTATTGCTGAAACGCGCATCAACTAGTTTTGGATATGGTGTACCAAAATAATCATTTGAGCACTGACTTTCACCATTACCAATACTTAGACCACCTGATTCTGAAAGGGGTTGGTTAAATATGTGTTCGCCATCAGACAAACATTGGCTATCTAAATCATCATAACTCTTCGAGATATTTGATGACTCAGTTAACCAATGTTGATCTAAATCTAATTCCTCATCAACTGAGAACGACTTGCTTTCAACAAATATTGAAGCAAATGATTCATTATGTTGGTGAGGAACTTCAATGTCCTTGGAATCAGAGGTTATCCAACTTTCACTATCACTAAAATGTGATGGTGAAGTAGGAACAGCCTGTGATTGCCATGAAAGTTCAATTGAATCTGAAAACCTGTTGCTTAATGCAAACAGAGAATCAGATGAATCAATTGTACTAGGTGCCGCAATAGTACTTGCTCTTCTTCTACAATTACAACAGTCACAATCTCCTAGATATGTACAAACATTAGATAATTCCTCAGAAATATTACTATCTGAAAGTACATTACAGTATTCTCCAAAGAGAAACCTATACATAATGGCATCACGAGCATTTGTATAATAAGGAATAACTTCAGTCCAAAATTGACATCTTGCCATTGTCTGTAAAAACAGATTAAAGTAACTTCTTAAAAGATAATACACCTTAATTCATATTTATAAACAGTTGCAACAAGGAATTAAAAACTATGTGTTTAAAGAGCTTTTTTGGTCATCTAGCTGGCACCTAACGTGAAATTAATTAGCAGCCAAAGCTTTTATCAGCAGTCAGATGAAATATTTGTTTGTTGATAGAATGTTATGGATCATCTGTATGTTAAAAAAAAATAACTCAATTTATTTTTTTGATAAAGGGCCATAACTCTGTGTACCAGTTTTGGTGTAAGAATATTGATTGTTCAATTATGCCTTAAAATAAAATACAGCAGTATTGAATTGCATGCATGTTTCCCTCATCTAACCATAATTCATTGTATGATTCTACAATCAAAATATTGAAAACAAAAGGTACTTACTTAACAGTGAGGTAAAATATAAATTTTCTGTATCTAATATAAATATATGGTCTTCTAAGGTTGCAGATTCTCTGTAAAATAAATAAAGTATATATACATTTATCTTACCTCCTATAGATTTATAGAGATATGATTGGTTAAAGGACTACACGTGGTGACTATGTATATTTGATATAGGGTGTCCTAAAAAATATACAGTTAGCAACCATACATGGTTAGTTACCATATGGGGTTAGTAAGGAGTTACTTCCCTTTCAAAACATAAATGATGCCACAACCCTTCATTAAAACAACAATGCTCTCACCCCATATTGAATTTATTGACCCAATATATCGTATTAGGTCACTTACACATCATGTAACTAATATTATCAATTAGAATTTATATGAGGCAAATTTAAGTTAGGAACAGAAATTTGGCCAATTATAAAGGGGCATAACTTCAGAACGGTAAATGTTTGTCCACATGTGTCAACTGTTGTGAAGCTCATGTAATTCTCTAAAGTCGGTATATAGTATTAATTGAGAGATATATACTACGCATGCAGGAGCTTCTGAAAGCGAATCCACTGTAACACAAACTTGATCTGTATGTTGTGGTAATGTATTTATTATTTTGTGTGTTAGGATGGATTCTTTGTATGTGGCTCTGATCAAATAAAGCAGTATTGCATTGCATGCTAGTTTCACTTATCTATCCATTGAATAGTCATGATAATCTTACAATTCAAAAAAACTAAAAATTTAAGTACTTACCTCAACAGCAAGATTAAATATAAATTTCCTGTATCTTAATGTAAATAATTAAGGTCTTCTAAACTTGATTCTCTGTAAAATAAATAAAGTATATATATATTTATCAATTAGAATTCAAATTGGTTGCCTCAAGTAAATAAGTTGATTAATGATCTGAAAAAGTGCATATTAAAGAACAATAACACTTTGTTTAGAGTCTGGCATCTGCAAACAATTATTAAATGTATGCCATAACTGTGTTTAAGAATTCAAATTTTACTTGCTTCAGTTAAAAAAAATCTATGAATATGTGCAGATCTTCATTGATAAAGGGACGTAACTCAATGTATTTATTATTTTGTGTGTTAGGATGGATTCTTTGTATGTGGCTCTGATCAAATAAAGCAGTATTGCATTGCATGCTAGTTTCACTTATCTATCCATTGAATAGTCATGATAATCTTACAATTCAAAAAACTAAAAATTTAAGTACTTACCTCAACAGCAAGATTAAATATAAATTTCCTGTATCTTAATGTAAATAATTAAGGTCTTCTAAAACTTGATTCTCTGTAAAATAAATAAAGTATATATATATATATTTATCAATTAGAATTCAAATTGGTTGCCTCAAGTAAATAAGTTGATTAATTATCTGAAAAAGTGCATATTAAAGAACAATAACTCTTTGTTTGAGTCTGGCATCTGCAAACAATTACTAAATGTATGCCATAACTGTGTTTAAGAATTCAAATTTTACTTACTTCAGTTAAAAAATATCTATGAATATGTGCGAGCAAATAAAGCATTATTACATTGCATGCTAGTTTCACTAGTCTTATAATTAAAAAAAGTAAAAGCTTAAAGTACTAACCTTTACAGCGAGAATAAATGTAAATTTCCTGTATCTTAATATGTGGTCTTCTAAACTTGATTCTCTGTAAAACAAATAAAGTATAAATACATTTATCAATTAGAATTCTGGTTTGTTTTCAAAATAAGTTGTATAATTATGTGCTTTTGGAACTACCTGCAATAAGATGTGTTATCTCTATGTGATTGCATTAGCAATTTGTTGCCTACTTTTTTTTTTATAAATTTCAGAGGAAATCAAGAAAATGTGACGTAATTATTAATTTTCACCAAAGAATAACTGAAAACAAACAAACCACACCTTCATTAAATAAAAATAATCAGCAGGTCAAGAAAATGATTAATCTAATGAGAATAAGCATAAGGGACATAATTATTAATTTGTGTGTGACTCCAAATAAAAAAACACAGCAGTATCCATTGCATGCTTGTTTCCTTTATCTACCTATAAGTTGTTGTATAGTTCTATAATTCAAATATTGATAACAAAAGGTACTTACCATAAAGGTGATGTCAAATATTACTTCTTGTAAACATTATACATGATGTATATATATGGTCTTTGAAACTTGATTATCTGTAAGAACAAATAAAAGTATATATTCATTTATCAATAAAAGAACTAAGTTTCAATGTCCCACACATTAGGCATATTTGATTTATTCAAGGAAGGGCGACTAGTAAACAAAATAATTTAAGGGGTTCTTTAAAACTTTTTATTAAAATGAATACATTGTAACTAGGAGAATTAAAGGCTTCATAACAATTGTACACATGAATGAGGTGACAAGACCTGTCGGACACACACAGACAGACGGTATTTATATGTCCCCTGCATGGCGTTTCGCAGGGGACAATACGAACTGTTTGTTTATTTTTGAAAACCCAGAAATTAATTGGACTAAAAATTCAAAAGAGAAGTGCATAATCATGATAATGGCAATACATCAATAATGTTCTGAGAAATGCATTCATTTACTTTAACCAAATGTGAATGTGTTGTTAAATGTGATGTGTAGCGAAAGAATTCCATTTTGTATGATTAGAATACAAAAATGGAATTATGAGATTTGAAATAAGTATTTTGTCATTCAGTAGTTCTCATTTGTTGCAGTATACAGATGTACACTACATGAAGTTGTCAGTGTCAGATCAACAAATTTTATGGGCCGCGCCCACTGACTGCCTCAGAGGGGTCCTGCTCTGGTCATGCTTCAGTGATTCTCTATATAATTAATCATTTTCTTACAGGGAAAGGGAGGGCCGGGCCCTGCCCCTAAATCCTACTCTGGTTGTCATTTGTTGCTTTATACATTTACAGTACATAAGGTTGTAATTTGTTGCAGTATATTAAAAATTTACAATATGTCATGACTCATGAGGTTGTCATTTGTTGCAATAAACATGTACATCACTACATGTATCTAGTTAGTTATATTATGCCTTAGCCTTATATGGAAGATTGGTCATTTAGTTTTAAATAAATCATTAAACAATTAGGACAATTGATCATGGCTTTGAATTGTATTCATGATACTCATTGATGTTGATCCTTGATTGCTGCATAGATATATCTACATGTATGTGACCCTCAGGCAAAGCTTTCAATTAGGTTAATCATATTTGATAATCTGTTTGGTAAAAGAAATGATTGTAATCAGAGACTGAAAGTGGGATTGTATTGAAATGGTTTTTATTAAATCACATGTTAGTAATCAACTCATTATGAATTAAGGGTGACAGCTAGGTTTTGAATGACTACACCCCCCCCCCCCCCCCCCTTTCCCCTTCTTTTGTCAATATCAAAGTTTTTATATAAAATTTGGAAAACAGGATTTCATCATTGAATGATATTCCCCATGAAAACCTTTTTGGGCAAGGTTTATCATTCTTTTGAAGAAAGAAAAAATGACTATAGATCTAGGGGACCAAACTTTCATTCTCAAAATAAACTTTTTTTTTCACATACTAACACACAATTTTTTGGTCAAAACTATTACATCCAAGAATAATTGGTCCCTATATATACGAAAAATACAGGTACTTTTAGGTATAATCAATTCTTTATTACAATTTTTGAACTTTTAAAAAAAACTTCGTACCTTCTTCCGCAAAAACTCTCCTTAAAAAATCGCTTTTTCTCAAATAACATGCTTCAAAAATAATTTTTACCTGTATTTATATTAATTGTTTTATATTATGATCTGCATGCAATATCCTTTCAAGTCAAAATAAGTTGTTCAATAAATGATATAGGTATATCCAACCGTCGTGCATCCCGTGCGTAATAAGAGTGATGACCTAAGCAATTTTAAAGTCATTTTTTTCCTGGAGTTATCTACCCTATCTTATGCTCTCTACAAAAAGGAGGTCGTTTTCTGAAGTAGCTAATATTGGTTATTATATGCACGTGAAATCCTTTGGTACATATCGCGAAAGTAAGTTGTATGTACAATTTTTAAAAGTCTTATTGGGATTGTTTCAGTTATCGGATATATTTTGTGCAACGCAATAACCTTTGCTGATCAATCGATCTAATTTGCGTTCGATATTCGTTATTTGTACAACCGAAATAACATTGACCACGAAAATCAGCAGACTGGTATTTTTGTTTTTTTAAAAGAGAAAGTATCAAACTCATTTTCTGTGCGTTGTAGACGCTACTTTAAATTTTTCATTGTACGAATGACATATACCATTGCAATAAAAAAACTTAATCATCGGTACTTTATTTCCTCCTATGGGAGATTGACAAAAGAAAACATGCATATTTTATGTAAAATTATCAAGTTTTAAAATCATAAGATTAGAAATGTCACTTAATATTTTGGATGAAAACTCTTTACCCTCTACAGTACTTTAGACAGGAAAATCCTTCGTTAAGGACTTCCAAACAATGCTCTGATGTTAAAATATCCCAGAGATTTTCTTGGTTGCCAAGCAGAAAACATGAAATGTTCTGGTCTGATTTTAAAAACAGCGTGTATATGAAATTGTCACTGGTCAATTCTGTTACTTTAGAACAATTGAACTTTAAAGACAATTTGTGAACTATTGAACATTTGAACTTTAGAAACATTCTTAACTTTGTATTTACATAATAAATCTTATTAACTTACGACTTCGTTATACTTATAGCCCCTAAATATAAGCGTTAAGAGTGGAATGCATTCGAATAATTTAAAGGATTATTATTATAGTTTTTTATATTTAGGACTAATTTGTTATTTCTGTTGCCAAATATGATTCGAGATTTGACAATTGAGCTTATAGGGTGCAAATTTACAATTTTTATCCAGCTGTTCAAGTTGAATAACAGTGACCTTGACCCATTACAATTGAAATTTTTTTATAGAAGATTCTTTTCAAGTGAACTCTAGTGATGTTGTTTTTCTAGATATTAACATTTATAATTGCCCCCGATAAATGCTGTTTTTTTCATGTTTTTTGATAGAAGGCGTTCGTCACTTTCTGTGTTAATATCAAATTTCCTTTTGATGAGCGCGGAAGCACATACAATTGTACTTGCTCCAATACTTGTGTAATATTAAGGATGTTCGCTACTCTGTTTCAAAATAATAAGCTTTTTAAAAGACTGTTTTAAAATGATAGTATATAAATAAAGGAACTAAAAAAGCAGACAAAAATGAAGGGTCCGTGTGCTTGTTTCCGAGATATAAGTCATTGAAAATTTGGCTGGAAATGATTCTCTCTAGATTTTTCATACTTTTAACATTGGCCGCTTTTTTGTTTCAAAAACTATGAAAAAATAACAAGGATTTTATAAGATTTTCAAATATGGCTTTTTAAACTATAAGTAATAAAATTATGAAAAGAAAAGTAGGGGTTAGCGGGCAAAATTTTGTAATGGCAATACATGGATAAAACCAGAGGATTCCGAAAATCTGGGAAAAATTCAAAAACAAGAGGAGCAAACATCCTTAAGGCAGAATGGATTGAATTATCAGTTCTCAGCGTATTTTTGCGTTTTAGAAATGAGAAGTACTGGAAAAAAAGAAAAGGAGAGGGATGTGTCAATGCTATGAAAACAAATGTCAACTAGGAACAAATAATATAACCACTCCATTATACACATGTATGACTTTCTTTTAGCAGAAATTGGCTATAAAATTGAAACGAAGTTAAAGGGGCACTATCTTTCAATACATGTTCACCGATTTGATCCAAATTCTCATATTTAATTTATAACCTACTTAAACGTATATACTATATATATATGTAAGTCTAAACTGAAAACAACGTTCAAACCCTATGATTGCGTTGGATAAAAACCGTAATTTTTATACATGTGCATGCAAAACAAATTTCTTGGTAAATGGGTCTAAATACAGCACAAACAAAATTTTCCAAAAGACAAAAAAGTGACAAAGTATATTTTAACAAAACGCATTTGACTAGCAGGTCGAACAACAGATGTTCTTAAACCCTGCTGACTGCCATTGGCGATTGCCAAATAAAATGATCACCAGATGTAACAAAATGGATCTTAAATATAATTTAATATTAAATAGAAAACAATAAACTTGCGGAAAAGATGGTATACCGCAAATAAAAAGTGCAAAAATTAGTACACTATATATATATATTCAAATTACAAAAAGTCCAAAAAAAAAAAACAATTAACAATGCACGGACTCGTTATAATGTATCAATCAGCATTTCGTGCGTATTCTATACCAGAAACCATCTAATTATTCTTCGAGATGACCTTCGAAAACTACCAACGGTTATATAATCCGATAGAAACATACATATAAATTTAAATAGACAGTCAAGCACGCGCAATAAATAGACCACTTTCGAGTTATGTCCTTCACCGGAAAAGTTCGTCAATTATGCGCGCCTTTATGGCGTCATTTACCAGATAGAGGGGATTGTCTGTATCCCTGCACTATTAAAGTTCATCAAGCGTCTTCGTGGTCGTCATTATGCAGGATAAACTAGAATAATGTTTGTTCCGTAGGTACTTAATCACAATTCCCTAATGACAGCAGTGCTGATTATCAATTATAAGAATTTAATTTGCCGAATAATTTGCGCAATATAGAATCATATTTTTTGAACCGCTCGCTCAACATGGGAAGGAAGTGACAATGCCCCTAAACGCACGAATAATGTTCATTAAAACCGAAGTTTTTGACGGAAATGCAACGAACTCGAAAGTGGTCTATTGTATTATGAATATTTTTCTAGGTCTGTTTGATTTCGTGTTATATATCAAAAATATATGTTTATCTTCGTTGTATCTATATATCCGGTGGTGTTGCTACACATTGATGAATTAACCACATGTTAAACACTTGCGTGACCATCTCCACTGAAAGTTAAATTAAAGGTTACATGAATACGGATTCAAATACGGATGCAAGTCAATAATACACCCGCGATCTATTTTATCAAATGTTGACGAAGTTGAACCAAACTGGCTGCTGATAGCTAAACATTATGTCTATATATTCTGCTTTTATAAATGTTTGAAATAAAAAAAATCATATTTTAGTTTTTTGTCTAATTCGAAGCTAATGCCCCTTTAAAGAATTATATCTACAGTTCTGTACAGCATCGATATATTTTACAAATACCTCCAGCCATTTCTAAAAGGGGGTTCCAACCCAGGATAAAGGACCATTCTTTCCCTTTCAAAAGCATTGATCGTAAAAAAAGGGGGGTTGCAACCCCTGGAACCCCCCTTCCCCCTACTGCTACTACTCAGTTCATGGATCAGTGTTCAAGATTAAGTTATCGTGGTCAAGTCCGTATCTCAGATACTATAAGCAATGGATCAAACATATTTGGTGTATTGAATGCTATCAAGGTGTACATGTCCTTGTGGCAGAGTCCATCTGATCTTAACATCATTTACATTGATCATTGATATTGTTAATTTTATGTAATGCTTGTTGTATAACCTTTTATTTAAGACTTCCAACATAAATTCAGACATGATCAGTAAAGCAGGCTGGAAATTTCAGCGTGTGCACTCTTGTTTTTTTCCCTTCTCTTTTTTAAACCAATATCAATCACCACTAGGAATAAAAACTGTTTCTAAACATATTACATAAATATTGTTGGCAATTTCGGAATACACTATAGAATATCATTATGGACTACAGCTAACCTCGACTGTACCTGTATATCTCTTATTATTAAAAAAAACTGGATATCAAATCCTAATTTTTACGTTAATGATGTTTATAAATGCGATCTATGTAAACGTATAGATCCTTTGATTAAAGTTATTCTTAAAGGATATCATTTTAACACCATAGTAAGATAATTGAATATATATTTTATTAGTTCTTATATTGATTTTGTTATTTTGATAAATTAAAACATAGCTAGATATTTATTGCTTTAAATGTTTGATAAGTTATGATACTAAACCCTATTGATGATATCGTGGATAGTATGTACTTATATTTTGACATAACACAAGGCTATGCTTTTTTCATACTGTTGATGACGTCTTTCGCAATCTTTCAGTAACTGCCAGTACTTTCGGATTGGTATTTTGTATTTTTTGTCTTTAGGTTAGTTGTTTTTGCGCTTCATGTCGATTTGAGAGTGAAGCCATTTCCAACTTTTTTTTCTTATAGTTTAATAAAATAACAAAGGATATGGGGTATCCATCCATGACACAACATCAGTACATGCACAGCAAAAAACACAAAAAGCCAAGGAACAGCGCTTTTATTGCTCTTCTTCATCTCAAAGCCACAGTGAGGCCTTCAACATGGAGCAAAAAAAAAAAAAAAACAACTCTCACCTCACTGCAAGTTTAAGACGGCTGTTAGCACCGGTTTGAGCGGATTTGTTCTTAGTACATATATTGGGTTGTTTAACCCCAACATATTCTGTATGTGCCTGTCCAAAATCAGGAGGACATGTAATTCAGTTTTTGTCATTAAAAGATCGTTAGTTTTTTCGTTTGAATTGTTTCACATTTCGTCTAATCGGGGTCTTTTATAGTCACTATATATTTTGAAGCCATCGATCTTTTTTATGTGTATTGAATGATGGTTTAAAAGATCAACCTTTATATATTCTTTCTTTTTTTACCTGACTGTATACTTCATCAATAACAATAAATGTGTCAAAGGATAACAAAAGTACCGAGCTGCGAGGCAAATTCAAAACGTGACAAAATCAAACGCTATCAATCCACGAAACAAGTAAAAGATAACTACCATATTTGCGACTTGAAATGAGCTGGGAACCAGGACCAGATTTTAGTATAACCAAATTCCTAAAATGTATTTTATGTAAACAAAAGCTAAGCGATTACTCTTATTTCAACCTGCTTAAGGGAATAAAATTTAACTTTTTTTCTTTTTTTGCCGAATAAACAATGTGAAATATTTCATCTTAAAAAAAAAAAAGATTTGGTATGATTGCCATAATGACAGCTATCCTCTGTATCATAATATTGACTGCACGGTTTTCAATGATAAGCAAATCCAATACAGTATCGTTAGCTATTACAGGCCTCTTAATAGCAAAAGTGAAACAATTCATTAACTTCAAGTAAATAACACCAAACAGAAAAGCGCTTAGGACGCATGAAATGTATATAGTGTTATCATAATTTTTTATTGTAATTTGAAATATAAAGACGAGTCAATTTATAATAATAACAAAACAAAAAAATGTAAAAATTTTACAGCAATAATACTGTAAACTTTGTCGATATGTATATTACACCAAATAGTAGTAAGCGAGGGATATATTTGTGACTCGTTTGCCTTGTAAAGTCATGACCATAAAGTTCTGTCATTTAATGTTTATAAGCGGAATTAATCTACTGCTAGCGCTGTAAGTTGTATTTGAGGTAAAATTTTGAAAGAATACATTGAAGATTCTAACATAATAAAATCCTTGAATGTTTTTCATTAGAATAAAACGTTGCGTTCATTAAAATAAAAAACATTGCGTTCATTAAAATAGAATATTGCGTTCATTAGCATAAAATATCGCGTTCATTAGAATAAAACATTGCGTTTATTAGAATAAAATTGCGTTTATTAGAATGCAAAATTGCGTTCATTAGAATAAAATATTGCGTTCACTAGAATAAAACATTGCATTAAGAATAAAACTTTGCGTTTATTAGAATAAAACATTGCGATCATTAGGATGAAACATTGTGTTCATTAGAAAAAAACCCAAAAACATTGCAGTCATTAGAATAAAACATTGCGATTATTAGGATGAAACATTGTGTTCATTAGAATAAAACATTGCGTGCATAAGAATTAAACATTGCGTTCTTTCGAATAAGCATTATGTTCATTAGAATTAAACATTTCGTTCTTTGGAATAAAACATTGCGTTCTATAGAATGAAATAGTGTGTTCATTAGAATGTAACATTGCGTTCTATATAATTAAATAGTGTGTTCATTAGAATAAAACATTGCGTTGTTTACAATAAAAAAATGCGTTCATTAGAATAAAACACTGCGTTGTTTACAATAAAAAAATTGCGTTCATTAGAATAAAACATTGCGTTCTTTACAATAAAACATTGTGTTCATTAAAATAAAACATTGTGTTCTTTAAAATAAAACATTACGTTCATAAGATTAAAACATTGCGTTCTTTCGAATAAAACATTGCGTCCTTTGGAATAAAACATTGCGTTCACTAGAATAAAACATTGCGTTCTTTATAATTAAATATTGCGTTCATTAGAATAAAACATTGCATTCATTAAAATAACACATTGCATTAATTAAAATAACACATTGCGTCTTTTAGAAAAACACATTACGTTCATTAAAACAAAACATTGCGTATTTTAGAATAAAATAGTACGTTCAATAAAATAAACATTGCGCGAATTAGAATAAAACATGGCTTTCATAAAAATAAAATATTGCATTGTTTATTAAAATGAAACATTGCGTTCATAAGAATAAACCATTGCGTTCATTAGAGAGAAAAAAACATTGCCTTCGTTAGAATAAAACATTGTGTTAATTAGAATAAAATATTGCGTTTATTTAAATTAAACATTGCGTTCTTTAGAATAAAACATTGCGTTCATTAGAATAATACATTGCGTTCATAACAATAAAATTGTGCGTTCATTACAATAAAACATTGCGTTCTTTACAATAAATCATTGAGATCATTAGTTAGAATGAAATATTGTGTTCATTAGAATGTAACATTGCGTTCTATAGAATTAAATAGTGTGTTCATTAGAATAAAATATTGCGTTCTTTACAATAAAACATTGCGTTCTTTACTATAAAACATTTCGTTCATTAGAATAAAACATTGCGTTCTCTTTTACAAAACATTGTACACGTTAGAATTAAATATTGCGTTCTTTAGAATAAGACACTGGGTTCATTAGAATAAAACATTGCGTTCATAACAATAAAAGTTTGTGTTCATTAGAAATAAACATTGCGTTCTTTAGAATAAAATATTCCCTTCATTAGAATAAATCATTGCATTCAAAACAATTAAACATTGCGTTCATTTGATAAAACATTGCGTGCATAAGAATAAAACATTGTGTTTATTAGAATACAACATTGCGTTCATTAGAATAAAATATTGCGCTCACTGGAAGAAAACATTGTGTTCATAAGAATAAAACTTTGCGTTTATTAGAATACAACATTGCGATCATTAGGATGAAACATTGTGTTCATTAGAAAAAACCAAAAACATTGCAGTCATTAGAATAAAACATTGCGATCATTAGGATGAAACATTGTGTTCATTAGAATAAAACGTTGCGTGCATAAGAATTAAACATTGCGTTCTTTCGAATAAGCATTGTGTTCATTAGAATTAAACATTTCGTTCCTTGGAATAACACATTGCGTTCTATAGAATGAAATATTGTGTTCGTTAGAATGTAACATTGCGTTCTATAGAATTAAATAGTGTGTTCATTAGAATAAAACTTTTTTTTTTTAACAACATAATTAAATATTTATTTCAAATATTGGCTTGTTACAATATCCTTCAGGAGTCCAAGCTCCTCCTGATGTTCCCTGTTACAATTCACTAATCACTTAGGGTAGTGATTAGTTGTAAAATACATATTACATTTGTACATCAAATATATATTAAATAATATCACTTAATATGACTATTCATATGTTTTCTAATAGTTGCTTAAATATTACTTTTAATTTTCAAACATACTCTTCTATTGAACTCATTGAGAAAAATTAAGAAAACATTGACATTTTTTGTCTTTTGATCAGATATGTAATAGGCTTTGTAAATTGAAAAGCCAACAATCGTTAAAAAAATAGTTAAAGTCAAATATTCTTCGTCAAAAGTTTTATATCCAAATACCAAGTGTCTTAGTTTTATCTTAAAAGTTTTTTACTGTTCTTTAAAACTTCATTTATTTTATTACAAAAAAGTTTTAAATACGGATACAGTATAAAGTAGTGATCATAATCCTCTTCTTGTGTACAAAAACTACAAGAACTATTGTTTACAATTTTCCACCTGCATAAAAGTTTCTTTGTAGGTAGAATATGTTGTAGTAATTTCCATCTAAAAATTCTAAGTTTATTTTCTTTTAAATATCTGAATAAAAATTTATATAAATTGTTTTGATATAACACATCATCTATATCAAATATACGAAGCCATTTTTTTGGTCCGATGGCTGGTTCAAATTTTTTATTTATCAGAGACTTATATAAAAGTTTATTTGATAGTGATTCTAATTTTATAGGTAAACCTTCCAATATAAATTGGTTTCTTTTTATATTAACAATACTTTTTACAGAATTTTCCGATTTTAAAATTGCTGCCCAGTCTTTTGGTATTGATTTCTTTACTAAATTAATTTCAGCTATCCAGTTTGATTTTTTTTTAGTTTATTTAAAATTATGTCTTGAGAAATACAGCCTTTTTCATCTATGATATCATTTACATAAATAAGATCGCTTTTAATCCAATTTTTTAAAAATATAGCTTTATTTTCAAATTTAATAAATTAATTGTTCCAAAATATTTGTTTTCTTATATCTGTAAATGTTTCTGGTTTTTTTGTTAGACCTCCACCAGTTAATTTCCAACATTTAATGATATCTTTATAAAAATCTGGGATGTGTTCAATGCTTTCGTCTGGCTTAACCTCACTGTTTGTTTGAAACACTAACCAGTTTGACCCAAAATTATAAAAATAGTGCTGAGGTATAATTTTCCAACCTCTTTCACAATCATTTACTAGTCTTTTTACCCACATAGCTTTTAAAGCAGTGAAATAACTCCTTATATCTATCATATCCAATCCCCCCTTTTTATAGGGACCAATAATTGAATTTCTTTTTACTTTATCTGGTTTATTATCCAAAACAAATTTAAAACAACTTTTTTCTATTTCTTTTAAATATTTCTCTGGAACTATGCAGGCAGATCCCACAAAAGTAAAAATGGGTACAATTAGTGTTTTGATAAACAAAATTTTTCCAAAAATAGTAAGATTTCTTTTTTGCCAAGCACAAACTAATTTATTCATCTTTTCAATTTTATTTTCCCAATTAAGTTTTTCACATTCCTCTCTACAATGCCCAAAGTATATACCAAGAGTTTTAACTGGTCCATTGCTCCAGTTGATTCCCTCAATTTTGTCTTTACATGATTTAAGCTTTCCTACCCATAACCCCTCTGTTTTATTTCTGTTTAATTTCAATCCTGAATAAGAACCAAAAATTTCAATTTCGTTCATAGCAACTTGAACATCATATTTAGAACAACAAAATAAAGTAGTATCATCTGCTAGTTGCGAAATTTTTATACTATGATTTTTGCAATCTAATTTGATTCTGATACCTTTAAAATCAGTATTGCTTCTTAATCTTGAAGCCATAATTTCCACAGATAAAACAAATAATAATGCAGATAACGACATCCTTGGCGTATACCCCTGGTGTTTTTAAAGACATCAGATATCCAACCATTATTCATAACACATGTTTGAATATCGCTATATAAAGTCTTAACCCATCTGATAAAAGATTCATTAAATCTAAAATGTTTTAAAACTGAAAACATAAAATTCCATTCTAGAGAGTCAAACGCTTTAGAAAAAATCAACAAAGACTATAGCCCCCTCAATTTTGTATAAATCAGTGAAATCAATAATATCTTGTATCTGTCTTAGATTAAAACCAATAAATCTATTCTTTACATATCCAGTCTTGTCTTCTTTAATAAGTTTTGGTAAAAAAATTTTCAATCGTTGTGCTAGAGCGTATGATATAAGTTTCATGTCAATATTTAAAAGAGAAATAGGACGGTAATTATTTAGTGACAATGGATCACCTTTTTTAAATAATAGCGTTAATACACTTGTACGCTGTGAGTATGTAAGTGTTTGATCTTTATATCCAATATTAAGAATGTTTACTACTATGAACTTTAATTTATCCCAAAATTTTCTATAAAATTCAACTGTTAAACCATCTAATCCAGGGGATTTATTAAGTTTCATTTTATAAATAGCATCTGAGCATTCTTCTATTGTAATATCCCCATCGCAGAGTGATTTATCATTTTTATCCATTTCTTTCTCGAGTTTTGTCTCAAATATATATTTATCGCTTGATGTTTTATCAGGGCTTTGCGTCGAGTATAACTTTTTATAGTATTCTTTAATACTACATAGTATATCACTTTGATCCATTAAAATCTCATCATTTTCCCCTTTTAATTTATTGATTGACTTTTTTACCTGTCTCTGTTTTTCTAAACATAAAAAGTACGAGTTATTTTTTTTCCCAAATTCAAACCATTTCTCTCATGATCTTATTTGAGCCCCTTTAGCCTTTTGTTCGTAAATTTTGGCAATATAATTTTCAAGTTCTTCAATATCTTCATGTAAATAATTATTCTCAGATTCTTGCTCATCTCTAATTTTCAATTTTATTTCTAATTTTTTTTCAGGAGTTCGTACGTTTTCTCTTATAAATTTTGCTTTAGATTTACAATAAGCTATAGTTGCCTCCCTTACCTTTATTTTAAATATATCCCATGCTAAACCAAGGTTTTTTAAATTACGATTACTCATAAAGCAGCTTTTCATTTCTTTATTAACTAATTGTATGTAGTCATTATCTTCTAATATAGAATTATTTATTTTCCAGTACCCCCTTCCCTTTTCTGATGCACCAGTTCTAAATTTCATAAAAACACTTTGATGATACGTACAATCAATAACTGCAGGTTTAATTTTACAACATTCTACTGGTGGTATGAAGTCTGAACCTATCAGAATCATATCAATCCTACTTGCCTGAGATTTATCTTTTCTTCGCCAAGTATATTGTTGTTTATTTTTTTTTGAATATCTCCAAATGTCTGCTAAGTTATTTATTTTTTTTAAAGATTTTGAACTATTTACTGATTGAATATTTTTTACCTCTGAACGAGTATTTTCTTCTGTCTATCGCTTTCATCGTATCATTGAAATCTCCCCCCATTATCGTAATTCCTATTCCTTGTTCTTTTAAAATATTATTTACTTTTTTGAAAAATATATTTCTATTACTTTTACAATTAGGTGCATATATACACATTAGTATAAAAACGCTTTCATCAATTTCTACATTAAGAAGAACTAATCGTCCATCTACATCGGTATGTTTATTTATCAACTTATAATTCAATGACTTTTTAATGAGAATAGCCACAACCTTCTAGAGGTCGTTCCGTGACTGCAAAATATATTAAATTCTGAATTATTTCTTATTTCTGTTTCTATGTTTTCATCAAAATGAGTTTCTTGTAAAAAACAAATAGAACTATTTTGATATTTAATCCATTCAATTACTCTGTCTCTTTTAGCTTTATTTTTAGTACCATTTACATTTAAACTTCTTAAGTTTATTAAAAATTTAGATGCCATTTCAAAGTATAATTTCATATTTTTGTATTATTTCCTCACATAACTGTACATGCCTACAAACAGTACAATTAAAACACATGCTTATAACAATCATACAGATATCGACAATGTATATCAATCTATTTCTACAAACACAAAAAGTACATTTCATCAGGCTACATATAATTACAGGTAACAAATAAAACACGCTACCTGTGAATACGGCATTTAATTTACTGGCCTGATTTGACCTTGTTATGCTAAAATTAATAGACAATAAAATTGACACTGAAATAATCAACATCCACGTGTGATTTGTTACAGTCTTACAATGACTTTTCGAATGGATACATATTTCTGATATACATGTCTTATTCACATAATGTGTGCATATACACTTATTTGGATAAGTGAAATTTAGAATGTAAACAAATTTAAGATAATAACGTATGTCAACTTCACCGTTTGCTTTTAAATTTTGTTGGCTATGTTTACTAAAGAAGCAAACTGTTTGCAAGATATTTTACATGTATCTAGTAGGAAGTGTAAAGGAATATCCAATAGTGCATTTCGTGGATTTATTACACGTACTATATTCAAATAGAAATAAAACATTGCGTTGTTTACAATAAAAAATGCGTTCATTAAAATAAAACACTGCGTTGTTTACAATAAAAAAATTGCGTTCATTAGAATAAAACATTGCGTTCTTTAAAATAAAACATTACGTTCATAAGATTAAAACATTGGGTCTTTCGAATAAAACATTGCGTCCTTTTGAATAAAACATTGCGTTCTCTAGAATAAAACATTGCGTTCTTTACAACTAAATATTGCGTTCATTAAAATAAAACATTGCATTCATTAAAATAACACATTGCGTTTTTTTAGAAAAACACATTACGTTCATTAAAAGAAAACATTGCGTATTTTAGAATAAAATAGTACGTTCATTAAAATAAAACATTGCGCGAATTAGAATAAAACATTGCTTTCATAAAAAGAAAATATTGCATTGTTTATTAGAATGAAATATTGCGTTCATAAGAATAAACCATTGCGTTCATTAGAAAAAAAAAACATTGCCTTCGTTAGAATAAAACATTGTGTTAATTAGAATAAAATATTGCGTTTATTCAAATTAAACATTGCGTTCTTTAGAATAAAACATTGCGTTCATTAGAATAATACATTGCGTTCATTAGATCAAAACATTGCGTTCTTTACAATAAAGCATTGCGTTCATTAGAATAAAACATTGTGATCATTAGAATAATACATTGAGTGCATAAGAAATAAACATTGCGTTCTTTAGAATAAAACATTGCATTCATTAGAATTAAACATTGCGTTCTTTCGAATGAAGAATTGTGTTCATTAGAATTAAAGATTAGGTTCTTTGGATTAAAACATAGCGTTCTATAGAATAAAATATTGGGTTCATTGGAATGAAACATTGAGTTCTATAGAATAAAACAATGCGTTCATTAGAATAGCACATTGCGTTAATTGCAATACAACATTGCGTTCTATAGAAAAAAACATTGTGTTCATCAGAATAAAACATTGCGTTCTTTACAATAAAATATTGCGTTCTTTACTATCAAACATTTTGTTCATTAGAATAAAACATTGCGTTCTCTATTACAAAAATTGTGCACGTTAGAACTAAATATTGCGTTCTTGAGAATAAAACACTGCGTTCATTAGAATTAAACATTGCGTTCTTTAGAATAAAACATTGCGTTCATTAGAATAAAACATTGCGTTCTTTACAATAAAACATTGAGATCATTAGTTAGAATGAAATATTGTGTTCATTAGAATGTAACATTGCGTTCTATAGAATTAAAAAGTGTGTTCATTAGAATAAAACATTGCGTTCTTTACAATAAAACATTGCATTCTTTACTATAAAAACATTTCATTCATTAAAATAAAACATTGCGTTCTCTTTTACAAAACATTGTGCATGTTAGAATTAAATATTGCGTTCTTTAGAATAAGACACTGGGTGCATTAGAATAAAACATTGCGTTCATAACAATAAAATTTTGTGTTTATTAGAAATAAACATTGCGTTTTTTAGAATAAAACATTCCGTTCATTAGAATAAATTATTGCATTAAAAAAAAATAAACATTGCGTCCATTTGAATAAAACATTGCGTGCATAAGAATAAAACATTGTGTTTATTAGAATACATCATTGCGTTCATTAGAATAAAATATAAGGCTCACTGGAAGAAAACGTTGTGTTCATAAGAATAAAACTTTGCGTTTATTTGAATAAAGTATTGCGATCATTGGGATGAAACATTGTGGTCATTAGTAAAAAAAACTAAAAACATTGCAGTCATTAGAATAAAACATTGCGATCATTAGGATGAAACATTGTGTTAATTAGAATAAAATATTGCGTTTTTTCAAATTAAACATTGCGTTTTTTACAATAAAACATTGCGTTCATTGGAATAATACATTGCGTTCATTAGATCAAAACATTGCGTTCTTTACAATAAAGCATTGCGTTCACTAAAATAAAACATTGTGTTTATTAGAATAATACATTGAGTGCATAAGAAATAAACATTGCGTTCTTTAGAATAAAACATTGCATTCATTAGAATTAAACATTGCTTTCTATCGAATGAAGCATTGTGTTCATTAGAATTAAATATTGCGTTCATTGGAATGAAACATTGAGTTCTATAGAATAAAAACAATGCATTCATTAGAATAACACATTGCGTTAATTGCAATACAACATTGCGTTCTATAGAAAAAACATTGTGTTCATTAGAATAAAACATTGCGTTCTTTACAATAAAACAAATTGCGTTCATTAGAATAAAACATTGCGTTCTTTACAATAAAACATTGCATTCTTTACTATAAAAGATTTCGTTCAGTAGAATAAAACATTGCGTTCTCTATTACAAAACATTGTGCACGTTAGAATTAAATATTGCGTTGTTTAGAATAAAACACTGCGTTCATTAGAATAAAACATTGCGTTCTTTAGAATAAATCATTGCATTCATTAGAATAAAACATTGCGTTCATAACAATACAATTTTGCGTTCTTTACAATAAAACATTGAGATCATTAGAATAAAACATTGCATTCTTTACAATAAAACATTGCATTCTTTACAATAAAACATTGCGTTCTTTACTATAAATTATTTCGTTCATTAGAATAAAACATTGCGTTCTCTTTTACAAAACATTGTGCACGTAAGAATTAAATATTGCGTTCTTTAGAATAAAACACTGGGTTCATTAGATTAAACATTGCGTTCATAACAATAAAATTTGTGTTCATTAGAAATAAACATTGCGTTCTTTAGAATAAAACATTCCGTTGATTAGAATAAATCATTGCAATCAAGAAAATTAAACATTGCGTTCATTTTAATTAAACATTGCGTGCATAAGAATAAAACATTGCGTTCATTACAATATAATATTGCGCTCACTGGAAGAAAACATTGTGTTCATAAGAATAAAACATTGCATTCATTAGAACAACACATTGCATTCTTTACAATAAAGCATTGCGTTCATTAGAATTAAACATTGCGATCATAAGATGAAACCTTGTGTTCCTTAGAATAAAACATTGCGTGCATACGAATTAAACATTGCGTTCTTTAGAATAAAACATTGCCTTTATTAGAATAAAACATTGCGTTCTTACGAATGAAGGATTGTGTTCATTAGAATTAAACATTGCGTTCTTTGGAATAAAACATTGCGTTCTATAGAATAAAATATTGCGTTCACTTGAATGAAACATTGCATTCTATAGAATAAAACAATGCGTTCATTAGAAAAAACATTGCGTTCTTTGGAATAAAACATTGCATTCTATAGAATTAAATATTGCGTTCATTAGAATGAAAAAAATGCGTTCTTTAGAATAAAATATTGCGTCCATTAAAATAAAACATAGCGTTCTATAGAATAAAACATTGCGTCATAAGATTAAAACATTGCGTTTTGTAGAATAAAACCTTGCGTCCTTTGGAACAAACATTGCATTCTTAAGAATCAAGCATTGCGTTCATCAGAAAAAAACTTTTCGTTCTATCGAATGAAACATTTTGTTCTTTAGAATAAAACATCGCGTTCTATAGAATTAAATATTGAGTTCATTAGAATAAAATATTGCGTTCATTAGAAGAAAACATTGCGTTCTTTACAATAAATCATTGCGTTCATTAGAATAAAATATTGTTTTCATTAGAAAAAAACATTGCGTTCTTTCGAAAGAAACATTGTGTTCATTAGAATTAAACATTGCGTTCTATAGAATAAAACTCTGCCTTATTTAAATAAAACATTGCGTTCTATAGAATAAAACTCTGCCTTATTTAAATAAAACATTGCGTTCATTTGAATTAAACATTGCGTTGATAAGAACAAAACACTGCGTTCTTTACTATAAAGCATTGCGTGCATTAGAATTAAATATTTCGATCATTAGAAAAAAACATTGCGTTCATTAGAATAAAACATTGCGATCATTAGGATGAAACATTGCGTTCATTAGAATAAAATATTGCGTGCATTAGAATAACACATTGCAATCTTTACAAATAAATAATGTGTTCATTAGAATAAAACATTGCTTTCATTAGAATAACACATTGCGTTTTTTAGAATAAAACATTACGTTCATTAAAATAAAACATTGCGTTTTTTAGAAAAAAATATTATGTTCATTTAAATAAAACAATGCGCGAATTAGAAAGAAACATTACGTTCATAAGCGCGGGAGTGTTAAGGTAGGACATACATTTTGTTGTAATAAAAATAGTGGTTTGGCGACATTATTCTTTCTGTGTTTGCTACAAAAGCATTAAGCGAGAAAAAAAAAATTAAATTCTACTGTAATATAAAAAGATGAATGTCTACTTTCAAATTTTAACAAAAATATTGCCTTTGTCATAGTGACGTGACCTGTCACGTGATTCTATTTATATATATTTACCAAAAAGAGTAAATCGAAAAGTACAAGCTTTTATCGACCACCTTTCCTCACAAATTTAGGCTTATTTTATTCAGAAAATTTTATTTTATGTTGAAAGTGCTGTCCGCAGAAATTGTTCTGTACAAAAGAAAACGCTAGATATAAAAGTTCACCAGATTTTCACACCAGGGTCAAAACTACGGAAAACATCAGTTGTTTTGATATCCTTATTAAGTGAATCTTTTAAACAGACAGAACTTTCTATAAATTATTTATATTCAAGATTCTAAAACCGTATGGTTTATAGAGCATCGATGGTTATGAAAGCTTGTTCTTTCAGTCTGAAGGTTGGTCGTTGATCGAAATTTAGACTTCTCCATTGCCATCAAGCGCTCAACTGACGTCACAAGCGATATTACCAAATATTTGCTTCTTAAAACTGCGGAAAATTACAATTCCAGAATCAAAGGGCGAGTAATTGGAAGCCTTCTCACATTTAAAAATAAATTGAATTTTATAACCTATTCTCAGCCTTTTTTTTTCATTATTTGATCCAACAAATTAATAATATATCTGGTTTGTAGCAGTGTTATCCATATCCATGTTTAATACAAGTCTTTTTTCCAAGATAGGACATCATCCGTCACCCACGTATGTTTGTGCAATCAACTGATCCACATATGTGTATGAGATCTAAACAGATGACAAACAACATGTGCAATTCCAACAATATAACTCGATGCTTATAGTTGAAGAACGAATAGAAATATAAAAAAGGGGGAGAGGGATTAAAATTGCCTTCTGAATTCTAAACTCAACACATTTCGATGAAATGTTCATGCTCAATTATCCTACACTTCTATTTTATCCACTGTGACTTAATAACGAAATTAACTTACCTTTCACAACTTTCTCTATAAATCATTTATATAAATTATATGTACTCCATACATATATTTTAGTATTGATCAATCTTTGACATCTAGGATTGAAGAAAAAAATATTCAGGTTTGCCACATTTTTTTTTCTCATTTAACTTATTCATACACGTCCTAAAAAAAGCGTTTTCAGCTTTTATATCTTTAAATATGTTGGACTATGTACGAGGGTTCGATTCCCTCACTGAGCTTAAAATACAAAAACATGCTGGTGCAAAGAGGGTAAATTGCTCAGTGACCCCGCATAGTCCATCACACTTCCACGATTCATTTTATTATTTTTCTAATGAACCAATTTCTCATGTTGTATATCTCGGCTAGATTTGTTTCCCTGTAAGCGCTGTCATTTTTTTCCCTCCCTGAACTTGCATTTTTTGTTTTTACAATGGATGCCACCTGAAAGTCAAAGACAAAACAAAAAAACAACGTTTTTCCATCTTTAAAATTTTATTTCATAATCATGATAGATGCAATTTATTTATTCAAACAACACAACAATCTTATTTGACAACATATATATATATAGAAAGAAAAGAAAAATCATGAATTTTTGTATTTTGCCAAAGTAATAATATCAAGGTCAATAAAGGATAAATCATCAATTGAACTATTTAACTGTGAAGACAATGTTGCAACTCAGGAAAAAGAAAACAATAAGCCTCAATACAACATCTCTATAACCCTACTCCACCGTCATGGGAATTATAATATATTCATGCACATTTTTAGGAACAAAGTAGTGAAACTGCAGGATTTCACAACCAAAAACAAGTACACTGTAAAATTTTAGAGAAACTCCTCAAGAAAAAAGAAAAAAAAAAAAACCAAACAAATCAAATTCTAAGAGAAAATACAAAATCTGCAAATGAAGCAATTCAAAATGATAATGAAGATGTTAAAAAATTTCTGTCATCAGGAAAATCATATGCACAGTATGAAAGGGAAAGGAAACTTTATTTTACAACCAAATCAAAGGCAAAAGAAAGCATGATGCTAAGGGTAAGAAAGAAGTTAGAAGGCACCTGTAAACCAAAAAAAAAAAAAACATAATGGAAAGTTTGGTAATTATATCTTTGAAAAAGACAAATTTCTGGAGGAGATATCATCATTATCTGCTGGCAGTAATGTAAACTGGTCAGCTTTAGCCAGAAGGTACAACGATAAAAGATCAAATTCCCGATAACAGAGGTCAAGTTTTGATGATTTTTGCAAAAGCCAATGGCATCAATGTTTATAAATTTAATACACAATCAAGGCTAAGTGGGCGTGACTATTTAAGAAGAGTCAAATAGGCAAAGAAAAAAATAATGAAATCTAAAGTTACCATGCCACTTCCAAGGTCAGCAAAAAAACTGAGAGCAGTTGTTAAAAGTAAAATAAAGGACGGCATCCATGGGAAAAGTCATTCAGAGATCGCTATGACAAAGCAAAAGCTATCATTGGATTTAAAATTCTTGCCAAGCATACACCGATGAAACACAATCAGGCACCTGCAATACAGCACCTACAAAAACAAACAGAATTACTTTTAGACAATTAGAACATCAGTACAGAACATTAAAGATTTTGAGTGTATAACAGAAACAGTTGAAATAACTTCTGTTGTACTGTTATTGTTATATTTAAGTTATGGTCCAGCAATGAAAAGAAATTTGGTTTACAAATGCATATTCCGAAAAAATTGAAATATGCATTAATCATAGTTTTTTGTTTAAAATTAAGGATATGGGATTTCTTCTGATTGAATAAGTGTTGGTGTATGAATGACTCTTACTCATTATTATAAATGTGGTGTGCTTAGTAGTATAAAGGCAGCAAATACCAATTTTCATAGGCACATCACTAAGAGACTACTGAATTGATGTAAAAAAATTAAATCTAAGAATAAAACATTGCGTTCATTATAATAAAACATTGCGTCCTTTCGAATGAAACATTGTGTTCATTAGAATAAAACATTGCGTTCTATAGAACTAAAAATTGCGTTCAGTAAAATAAAACATTGCCTTCTTTAGAATAAAACATTGCGTTATATAGAATAAAACATTGTGTTCATTAGAATAAAACATTGCGTTCATTAGGTCAAAACATTGCGTTCTTTACAATAAAGCATCACGTTCATTAAAATAAAACATTGCGTGCATAAGAAAATAAACATTGCGTTCTTTAGAATAAAACATTGCGTTCAATAGAATAAAACATTGCGTTCTTTAGAATAAAACATTGCGTTCATTAGAATAAAACATTGCGTGCATTAGAATAAAACATTGCGTTCTTTCGAATCAAGAATTGTGTTCATAATAATTAAACATTGGGTTCTATAGAATAAAACATTGCGTTCATTAAAATAAAACATTGCCTTCTTTAGAATAAAACATTGCGTTCATTAAAATTAAGCATTGCGATCATTAGAATAAAACATTGCGTTCATTAGAATAAAACATTACTTTCATTAGAATAAAACATTGCGTTCATTGAAATAAAACATTGCGTTCATATGAATAAAACATTGCGTTCATTAGAAAAAAAATGCGTTCGTTAGAATAAAACATTGCGTTTTTTAGGATACAGCATTACGTTCATTTGAAAAAAGAAAAACATTGCGTTCATAAGAATAAAACATTGCGTTCATTAGAAGAAGTATTTTATACATGGAAAAAAATTATGTTTTGCTTGAATTCCTGAAGCGTAAGGTAAGTAATATTAATGTTAGTATTATTAACCAAATAAATCATTAACAAAGAAATGATGATTGTTTTACTTTTTTGTCAATTACGTAGGATACAAAATAGTTAAAGAATAAGTTATATAATTTCCAGCAGACAAACGTGTTTGCATGACCTTCATTTTATAAACTAAGAAATTTAGAAAAACTAATAATCTAAAAAAATATACATTCAAGAGTATGAAAACTTACTAAAGTTACCAGGTTTATAATATTGTACGCCAGATATGCGTTTCGTCTACAGAAGACTTATCATAGGCGCTTGAATCAAAATAGTTTTTACTGACTTAAAAGCTATGATTAAATCATAAGCGAGTAAAGAGTGACTGTGGCGAGGGCTGCTTTGACCGAGAGTGACCAGTTTATGGCTCATTTTGCAACGTCTATCTTAATGTCATGACTGGGTTCTGCTTACGTGCTGTTGTAATTGACTGATTTATTATATCACTGCAGGTATTATAACAAGGGTGTCTTGGCTCCAATATTCAGCATACTAGTATAAAAATAAGGAGATGTGGTATGATGCCAATGAGACAACTATCCATCAAAGTTCAAATAAATTGGATGTAAGCAATTATTGATTACCGTATGGCCTTCAATAATGAGAAAACACCATACCGTATAGTCGGCTATAAAAATACACCGACATGAAAAATATGAAACAATTCCATTGAGAAAACTAACAGCCTAGTTTATAACAAAACAATTTAGGAAAAACAGATATGACAGACATGTAGTCCTCCAGGTAACAGTTTGTCCTTAATTTCGAACAATACAGCTCTTGACCTAGAACATTATCGGCGAATAAATATTGTTGCTTGATAATTCATATCTTTCATAAATATTTTCATTTTGTTTTATTTTGATGTCATTGTTTGAATACATTTAGCTATCGTTGGTGACACACAATGAAATATAGTATTATGATAAAGTTTGGACTCTGTACATCAGGATTCAAATTTTATGTTCAAACACAACGGGTTTGGATGAACTGTATTTTTTAAAAATAATTGATAAAATATTTCATAAATATTTTTATTTTTTAATTTTAAAAAGAATACGAAGGTATATGGGGCATATATCAACCATATAACAGATTACAAACTACATAGAATACTAATAATTAATCAACAAGACAATCAACATGAAGGATGGAAAGGGGTGGAGTGAACTCATGTGCTACGTTTATTGTATAGATTGATGCTTGGCTTAAATCCTAAAACTCTTTAAACGGCTTAAATCCTAAAACTCTTTAAACGGCTTAAATCCTAAAACTCTTTAAACGGCTTAAATCCTAAAACTCTTTAAACGGCTTAGATCCTAAAACTCTTTAAACGGCTTAAATCCTAAAACTCTTTAAACGGGTTCATTTTAAAGAAGCAATTTCAAATGTACAACTGTATTTTTAAAGAAATGCAAATATCTATTGAAATGTTGAAATATATATTTGTATTATTGTTATTTCTACCTGTATGTGTATTAATGGTATTGCATATTTACCTCGTCGTGATTATGCAATGCTGTTCATAATGACCTCAGGTTACACATGTATCTGTGTCTGAGTGTTCAGATAAATTGTTGAAATCTTAATTCACTTGGAATAGGAGGCAGGTACTCCTCCCTCCAGTCAATTGATGTTTTACTCATGAATGTTAAAATTACATGATAGGTGAAAGTAATTTCTTTCAACATCGTTAGAGAAGTTGCAGACAACATTAACTCGAAAAATTGTTAAAAAAAAAACAAGTATCAGGGAGTACGCTTACGATTTTATGCTTTATACGTGTACAGAGACATGAAAATTAAATACTTTGGCTAATTTAGCTGTAATTGTAAAACAAAGAGATCGTTTGGTTTCTTATGCATAATACCTCCTGCATCCTCGAGCATTTTTGTATTCACATTCAGGAACAGCATGTTAGGACATATTTCAAAGTCTTTTAGATACAACTTAATATGAGAAAAATTACCGTTATTACACTAATGATTAAATTATCTGTATGAAATAGGAAATTGAAACATTCCTCAAACCAACTCCACACTATGATATACCTTTACTAGATAACAAAATATAGTTAGATAATGGAGCTTTAGTGCAAACAAATGTAAATTTACTAGTGAATGATAGTGCATTTTCTCAACATTTACATTATTTCCTCTTGATGAATTTAATGCGCTGGATACCTATCTGTATTTGTAAAACAAATAAAAATCTTACTAAACAAAACATATCTGACATGATTTTTTATTTAAAATGTTTATCAAAAAAGAGAAGACAACGTGCCATGTCCCACATCTAATACTGTAATGAATTAAGATGACATCTGGGTTATGTTTTGCTTTTCCTTGTTTATTTTGTGTCTTCAGGTATTTTCTAAAAGAAAGACTTGATAGATATCCAATTGTTACACTCTATTATTATCCTTATTTGGCTTGATCAGGTATAATCAATCTGTATTAAAACGGATGTAAACAATAAGTTGGCTTTAGAATCATTTCTAGCTTTTGATAATAACATTTTTACTGTGTCCGATTAAACTTGTTGATTGCTTGATTGATTGATTATTAGTTGCTCAACGTCCAGTGGCAAATATTTCATGCATGTTCAGGACGAGAACAAATTAACAATAAATACAATAGGTAGGTCCGGTAATAAAGGTCAACTGGGTTTAAGATAGGGAAAAATTTTGACTGCCACGGGAAAATGGGGGTATATTGGATAGGGATAGAAATTTAGCCTTGCAACAGGACACCTACGGACCACTCAATGAGTTATTACAAGGGTTCTTAACGTGCAGAGATAAAACGTGATTTTACAATTATCTTCAGCCATGTTGGTTGGTAGGCGAGATAACCGGATACATTTTAAACAAGATGTTCTTATGATGTAAATGGCCTAATATGGTCCCAGCTTACTGATTAGTTTCAGTGGAGAAGGTTTTTATAAAAGTTATCGGACGACAAAGATGACGACGACGGACGACGGACGCCAAGTGATTAAAATATTTCATTTATGGAGACAGTAGATTACCGATGCTCAAATCTTGAAAATCAATTAAGTAGACTCAAATCAAGTTAAAAAAATTGAGAGAATCGCATGCTCTCCAACTTTATACTTGTTTGGCTTTCTAACTATTTTGATCTGAGCGTCACTGATGAGTCTTATGTAGACGAAACGCGCGTCTGGCGTATTAAATTATAAGTCTGGTACCTTTGATAACTATTTACACCTCTGGGTCGATGCCACTGCTGGTGGACGTTAAGTACCCGAAGGTATCAGCAGCCCAGTATCCAGCACTTCGGTGTTGACATGCATTTCAATTATATGGTAATTTTTTATTAATTTACTGTTAAAGTATGAATTATTCGAAATACTAAGGATTTTCTTATCCCAGTCACAGATTACCTTAGCCGTGTTTGGCACACCATTTTGGAATTTTGTGTCCTCAACTTTGTACTTGTTTGGCTTTCTAACTATTTTGATCTGAGCGTCACTGATGAGTCTTATGTAGACGAAACGCGCGTCTGGCGTATTAAATTATAAGCCTGGTACCTTTGATAACTATGAAATCCAAAAGTAAAGAGACCAGATTCGCCGACAGGGCATTAATTTCCTACTATGCATACATCATCGGCAATGTGAATCCATACTCAATCAAGTGGTCATAATCGGAAATAGAACACAATCAGTAAATAACAGATCAGAGAAATATTCTGGTATCTTAATATCTTAGGCAAGATATCATATTGCGCTTGCCCTTCCATTTCCAGAAATATAGTCGGTCCATTTATGCCAATTGAGTAATACAAATATAAAGTTTGGTTTTGATAACCGATAAGATAGATATAAAATGTATATCAACTAAATAGAATCTAAATCATTGGATCTTCACTTATCACTTATCTCTGTGCTGACGTTTTTGCGTTTGTTTGTTTGTGGTGTATTTTTGTCATTTAGTGCTGTCATTTAGTGATGTCATTTTAGCGATATATTTTCAACATTGCCATATAAGCAGGAAGTTTGGCTAACCATAAAACCAGGTTCAACACACCATTTTTTCTTATAATGTCCTGTACCAAGTCAGGAATATGGCAGTTGTTATCAAATAGTTCTTTTCTATGTATGTTGCATTGGCGTTTGTTTTTTGTTGCACTTCAGTATTTATGTTGTTCCGTTGTTTTCCTTTTATAGTTGATGTGTTTCCCTCGGTTTTAGTTTGTAACCCGGACTTGTTTTCTCTTAATCGATTTATGACTTTTGAACACCGGTATACTACTATTTTCTTTATTTATCACAGAACCAACGTATCAAAGACATATCACGTATTTAGTCTTTCCGAATGAACCAATTGTCGCAAGCCTTGCACTTAAAGAACAAGATATCCGAAATTTGTCTTAACCTTCAACTGCAATATCATTAAATATTCGTCTATTTACCTACATAATAATTAATTTAATAATTTATTCATTCTTATTAAGGTTTCCTTTTCAGTTTATACTTTGCAGTTTTATGATTATATTTTATTCCTACTGACAATACATGTGTCAGCAAATACAATTTGCAACTTCCTCATAAAAAAGAAAAGATAAAAAACAGATAAAAAAAAAACAGGAATGAAAAACCCCCCAGAAAATCCCCAATAACAAGGAAAATGTTAATATTAAAACTTAAGGAAATTGTAATGAATTTCAGTGTTAAAATTTTTATTTGAACGCAATTCGACCTATTTATAGCAATCTTATCACAAAAGTATAACATATTTATACAAACTTTGATTCGCGATACACAAATATAATTTTGTTGTATAAATACTGTAGTGATAAAACACCCAACATATTATCAATTATTGTGTAATGGTCGTCAGCTGGATAACGTAAGTTAAATAGTGTTGCTTTTCTTCATAAATAAGATATGATTTTTATTGTCATTTTTATACCACTTCAAGCATCGTGGCGATTGTAAACTTGACATTTTGCACTGACTTTCGTCTATCAACTAGGTATATGAGCCAAGGCTCCGTGTTGAAGACCGTACTGTGACCTATAATGGTTTACTTTTATAAATTTTGACTTGGATGAAGAGTTGTCTCATTGGCACTCATACCACATCTTCTTATATCTATGTTAAGAGGTAAGTTTTTAAAACCAGGTTTAATCCACCATTTTCTACATAAGTACATGCCCGTACCAAGTCAGGAATATGACAGTTGTTATCCATTCGTTTGATATGTTTGAGCTTTTGATTTTGCCATTTGATTAGGGACTTTCCGTTTAGAATTTTTCTCGGAGTTCGGTATTTTTGTTATTTTACTTTTTTTATTCTTTTATTCGTAGACATGATTTTCATAATCATGTAAAATATTATCTTGTTACAACTTATACATTTTCCCTGTATGCAGAGTTTTATTGTTTTCTCGAAAGTACCATCACTCAATTCATAAATATTTAATGTAAAAGTTTCCCATCCAATCTAAACAAGACAGAATGTTGAATTATTTACAGTATCAATAATATTCTATGCAATGTTACAAAATGTATATTCTGTTAAGATATAAGAGATATGTCATATTAAAAATAAAGATAATATTTGTACCTAGATGGACACAGGTATTTATAAGCCCAGGAATGATAACACTCTGTCACGCTAGACTCAATTTCAGATGAAACATGTCCGCGGGGGTCTGCGTATCATCACCATCTGCGCTTGCCGTAGCCGACGACGTAGACTTCTTACGAAAAAAAGTCGAGAACACTTATCTGTTATTTTTTCATTTTGTTTACACTAAATGAAGAACACACACGACCACGCATAGTGCTTCGGAAATTATTGGGAGTCATCATCATATCTTCACCTTTGTTACATTCAGAAACCTCCGAGTTTATCTGCTGCGAACACAGGCATTTTGTTTTCTTTTTTTTTGTCACAATGATGTGGATGCTTGAGGATCTGAGCATACATGCAAGCTACGCCACAGACATTGCAACAGCGGAGGTTACCATTACCCTCGCTGCCATTAGAAAAACTGTCATCTAGCTTTTGAATTAACAGAAAACCTTTCTGTTGGACTTTACATACTTATTTGTGATATGAACATTGTGCAATGACAACATATATCTGAGTATCATTAGGACATAGAACTATTTTAAAGAAGTATTAATTAGGGTCCCGAATCCTCGATGCGGGAGCTCTTTAGTTTAAACTTTGTTCGTCTGTCTGTCTGTCCGTCCGTCCGTCTGTCTGTAATGTTTTGTAAGCTATGGTACTTTTTAAAACAGTCTATAAAACTGAGGACACAGGACTCTTGAAATATTTACTTTTATTATGAATATTAATGATTTTGTTGATCGTGTTTTTTTTTAGTTAGTTATGTTGTGTCATGATAAAGATTTGAATTGAATTAATTCGTGATTAGATGTATGAAAAAAATTCAAATAAAATAAGACCATTGCATATATTTCAGTATCATTATTCAATTTAGATAATGGAAAACACAAAAACCAGTCTAAGTATTGGTAAAAATAAAATGACAACAATTTCTGAAGAAGAAGAAAACTATGTGAGGATGGATATGTTGCTATCTGGGATTTCCCAGCGTGCAGTTAGAGTTTTGTTTGACCGTGAATTTCATCCATTGTATTTAAATGCTTCTATTAGGAAAGAAACCAAAAAGTTGAATGACCTAAAAAAGAAAAGATTAATCAACAAATCACAGTGGGACCTTCTGTTTCCTCGCAATGGTAGGTTTATAATAAGTTCACAAGGTATATTTCAAGAAAACATGTCTGAATTCGGTAAAATAAACGAAAAGACAAAAATGGACCAGTATAAATATAGGTTGAAAAATTACAAATATAACAAAAAATTCTTTGATATGTGTGTCTTTAGATATTGCTACTACTATTAAGAAAAGAAGGACAGAAAAAGGTCTTCTTTTCTGCGTTATATAGTCACTTAAATTTGAACTATAGATTTAGAATTACAGTTTACATGGTTTATGTAAATTTAAACTATGAGTTAATATGATATCAAAATCTGGTAGTTAAACGATCCATGATGTGATGACATCATTAAGAATAACTTTTTAAGCTTTTTAGTAAAAACAAAATCATAAATTTTGATCCCTTTTCAACAAGTTTTTTAAGGCCACAATTCAAATAGAGCAAAGGTATTTATCGCATAATTAATGTTCCATGATGTTTCTTTATATGAACAACAGATCTCTTTTGATTATCTATTATTGCCCAATATTTCAAACTAACAAATATGTGTCGACATATACAATTAATGTTGTTTTTGTGCATGTATGAAAAAAAAAAAAAATGTTTGAAATCAAACTTATGCTAACTTTTTTTCAACGGCCTAATCTACAATGATCTGGATAAATAGTCATTTTATTTTAAAATTCTGCAGTGTTTAACCTTGCAAATAAATATTAATTATCTTTGAGCACAAAGTCACATGTTAAAGCTGAAATCATTTTTAGTTAAAATAGGGAGCAGCCTTCCCTCATCCCATATCAACAAAACGGTTGTTCAACAAAAAAAAACCCCAAACATCATTAATTGAAAAAAATATAACGCCCTAGTGTCTGATAGATTTTGACTTTCTGGACTGTGCGACCTGAATGCATTACATAAAGATCATATGAAAATTGTCGACCTAGACTTTGGCAGCAAGTTTCATTCTCGAAATCGGAATTGGTCTATTCAAGCAGATATTTCCCACTGCATAATAACCGCCCTGTAGCATCAACGAAGCTTATTTCCCCTTTAATCCTCTTGTTTATATGTTCGTTCATTCAACAGGATTAGATATCACGTGCACGCATTGTTTCGTTCATGCGCTTAATTTCGGAAATAAATGTATGCATATGATCTCTGCGACACGCAAAAATTCATAGTTTGTCTCTTCATCTAATATTATATCTATCATTTGCAAACATTGCATATATTAACCTATTTACATTTAAAACATCTATAATTATAAATTCTATAGACAAATAATTCTTGATTGCATTATCACAGAAAGCGAATACATTTCGCAGAAACCGGTGATTGATGGGTATGAAGTTTTCGATCGTTCTACAGGGGTTGATCAGTGAACCAAATAGTGTATGATTTATCTTTTTGACAATCGATCTTGTAAGATTTGCAGACCGAAAATTGCCCCTTATGACTGTGTCTTCAAATTTCATGTTTTTCATATGTTGTGCTGTCTTACGTTGTACAGCCCCAAAAATTCTTAAAAGGCCAATTGGTCTTCAGTGGAATTTTAGACTTAATATTAGCATACATCTGTGGATCGGTTATGTCAATGTTTTCTATTAAGCGCTCTGACTTCCCATTGCCCAAACAAGTCCCCATAAGTCGGAACAATATCGGATTGTGTATAGTCTATTTATTTTTTACCTTTTGACTCAGTTTCAACTGTTATTTATCTCTGTACTGATCAGTTGAAATACAGACACACTCTTGAAATTTAACCCAATAAGTTTGCATCCGATTTCTTGTTTTCAATATAGAATAGAGAATGGAAACAGGGAATCAGTCAAAGAGACAACAACCCAACCAAAGAGCAGAAAACTGCCCAAGGCCACCAACGGGTCGTCAACGCAGCGTGAAAGTACCGCGCCGTTAGTTGGGCTTCAGCTGGCCCCTAAAAAACGGGATACTAGCGAAATTTTTTCTGGAAGTTATGCAAGAACCAATGATATTTTTTATGTTTTCTTTTGTAGAAAAATTGTCCATTTATTACTTTATTTCTGTTTACAGGTAATCCAAAATCAAACATGTTTGATATTACTTTGATGAGTACATTGCTTACAAATCTTACAAATTTAGACCACTACGACAAGTTGCCATTGGAAATAGACACCACACCAGCAGCTGATTTAGGGAGGATTAAAAATTATAGAAACCTCTTATCACACAATAAAGATGAGAAGTTAGAAAACTCATTTTTCAGCATAGCATGGAATAATATTATTGAGGTAAGAATAGGTATTTGGTAAAATGACTTTTCCAGTTTCTATCATATCATTTAATATAATGGAAAGAAGTTTGGACACAGCTAAATTCAAATCAGTAATACAATTATTTAACTTCAGTTGATTATCCAAAATGATTATCCTTAAAGTTAAGAAATGCTTATTTCTGACACTACCAAAATGAAAATAAAAACATAAAAACAATGTAATTTCATTTAAGAAGTTATATTTTAATGCCAGCCTACAATAGTATAAAAAAGCATCGTCTATGTATCCGTATATTAGTCTATATGATATTCAATACATTTGTATTCTTGTCTTTCATTTTTGCTAATATGCTTTGTCTATATGCCTTTTTTTGTGTTTCTTTGTTACATATGACGTGGCTCTGTACTTATACATCCCGTCATTGTGTTATTATGCCATGGTAAAAGTTTGTTTACATATTTGTTTGTTTTTATAGTGATTAAGATAATAACACAATGTTGACTGCTGTACCCCAATTTTTGACATGTCTACCTATTTTGTCTGTTTGTTTTGTTCACACATCGTTGTCAATATAATGGAATTTTATGCGACTGTCATACAAGTGAGAGGTTTAGCTAGCTATAAAACCAGGTTTAATCCACCATATTTTACATTAGAAAATGCCTGTACCAAGTCAGGAATATGTTGTCCATTCGTTTTATGTGTTTGAGCTTTTGATATTGCCATTTGATTACAGACTTGTATTGAATTTTCCTCGGAGTTCAGTATTTGTTTCGTATCACATTAAAGGTTTGGTTTAAGGTATTAGTCAACCACGAAGTCGTTGTCATATCATCAAACTTAGTTCTCATGTTCATAATTAATTTGTTAAACTATGTTCAATAAACATGAACGTAAGGATAGTGAGAGCAAGACATGGTTTTAAATTTATTTATTGAAGCTAAGAAATGTAATTGGGCGCTTAAAAAAGAGACATATTGACAAGAGTAAAGAAAATCCTAATGTACTGCATCATTATAATCTGAAATTCCAAAATTACAGATGAGAAAATAATTACAAGTATCTGATATTTTTTTAATGTTTACAGGCTGTTGGTAGACTAGGTGGCCAAAGTATGTTTGATGAATGTAAAGAGTTCAGGACAAAAATTTTGGATCAGTCGACTGTCCCTTGGAACATAAGAGGTAAGGACCAAAACTTTAGACAAATCATACGTACATCACATACAACACGTTTGGAACTAAACCATGAAGAATCCTTAGTTCTTTAGAAATAAGAGTTAAGAACAAAAACTTAAGACCATTCATCAACTACTGAAAACATATGATACGAGGTGAAGGTCTTAAAGTTACATTACTTGGTTACTCCATACACAAAAACTTCGGACTGAAGATCAATATATTAGAACATACAAGGTAGGAAAAAGTAAAATAACAAAAATACCGAACTCCATGGACAATTCAAAACGGAAAGTCCGTAATCAAAAACAAAAAATCAAAAGCTTTAACAAATAAAACGAATGGATAACAACTGTCATATTCCTGACTTGGTACAGGCATTTTCGTATGTAGAAAATGGTCGATTAAACCTGGTTTTACAGCTAGCTAAACCTCTCACTTGTATGACAGTCGCATAAAATTCGATTATGTTGACAACTATGTGTGAACAAAACAAACAGACATGATAGGTAAAAATTTCAAAAACAGGGGTACAGCAGTCAACATTGTGTTATAATTTTAATTACTATAAAAACAAACAAATATATAACAAAGAAACACAAAAAGACATATAGACAAAGCGCATTAGCAAAAATGAAAGACACGAATATAAAAATTTATCATAGCACAATAACACAATGACGGGATGTATAAGTACAGAGCCACGTCACATGTAACATAGAAACACAAAAAAGGCATATAGACAAAGCACATTAGCAAAACTGAAAGACAAGAATAGTAAATTTATGTTGCCCATAGAACAATAACACAATGACGGGATGTATAAGTACAGAGCCACGTCAAATGGATATCACCAAAAACAGACTAAACAGTAAAAGTAAAATTCATAAAAACAAATCAAAAAATACTATAACACGTTATTAAGATGATAAACAACGTCAGTACCCAGGATCTATACTTCAAGACCACCGTGTATTATTTGTGAAGGAACTTTCATGGTTTAGTTTCTCGTTCACAGTAAGAAATAAATCAAGTTTTGTTCTATGTCATGGCTGTTTTTTTGCTTTGAGGTGACATGTATCGCCTCACGTTTACCCTTTTTCACTGTTCACTAATAAATGCTGTGTGAGAACTTAGGCCGTTATCTAAAGTTTAATCAGTTTAATCAGTTAATGTTGTTAGTAAAACATGCCAATAAGACAGTAGCCCCCGGAACTTGCATTTTTATTGGAATAATTGATTATTGTTAAGTGCTTGTGTCTATAATATGTTAGCTTTTCTCTTACAACGAGTAATAAGTCAGGACCGTGTCTCTTTTAGCGTACCAAGTCAGCAATGTGACAGTTGTAATCGACAGTCCGTTTCTATGTATGTTGACGTTGCCTGTATCCAGGTCAAACCTTCATGGGAATCTTTCAACGTCTTGATTTGGATACTAGTAACAATTGTTATCTTTCGTTGGACACTTAAACTCGTTGATAAAGCCTTCCACGAAAGCCACGAAAATTGGTACCGCACGAATAAAGTACTTTCACGGTATATGGTATCTATATGAATATGAGCGATATATCAAGGTTGTATATTGCAAAAGTAAGCATATCACTATACACATGAGTTGACATTATATTGAAATTCGTACTAGTAAAATTGTTTTCTTTCTAATGTAGGTAAATTGTTCTCTTAGGATGATTTGGCAACCTACACCAATACATATTGGCTACCTGAACAACGCCAAGGGTTCATTATATGTCTAAGTCTACTGGATAGAGGTTGTCCTATTACCTCCTAAACCTGTTTTACCATTAAACCCGTTTAAACAATCCTCTTCAAGTCAACTTGTTCCTTAATTCATATGAGGCTGACGTCATATACATGAGCTTCTGAGGAAGAAAGCAAAGAAGTTATCTTTATACTTTAACTTCAATTTCCGCTATAAAGATGATGTGCTATCATTAAATTTTTCAAAGTTTGGGGACTATGTTGAATGCATATATTCAATCGAACTTGAGATACAAGACTTACATTTAGAAATTGACGAGAAGTTGAAATCATCCCTTTGTTAATTTTACGGAAGCAATCATGAGTTGGTTGGCCATTATGAAATTCAGGATATGTTCCAACTCGTAACCCTAATACAGCAATTTCCCCCCAAATGTGATCTTCGAATTAGAATTATCACCGAGTTTGTACTTACATAAGCAACACGATGGGTGTCACATGGGGAGCAGGAGCAAGATCATCCTCGGTTTTTTTTAGGGTTCGTGCTGCCCAGTTTTTAGTTTTTTATTTTATTTTTTATATATTGTTGTTTGTCTTTTGGTCTCTTTCAGATTTTGACTTGGCGTTGTCAGTGAATTTTGGACTTGTGAGTTGGAATGTCTATTTTAAGAGAATATTATGAAGTAGACCATGATCTCTGAAAGACGGATGATACATGCATCCATATTGTGTGCTTGATACTCACAACTTTTTATCAACAATGCACTCATCGCAGGATTTAAATGTATGAGTAGCATAGTATATATTATCTAAATTTATATATTTCAGATCAAATCAATAAGACATTGGAAGCATGGAAAGTGATGAATTCCAAATTTGTTGGAACCAAGGCTTCCCAGTATGTTCTTAAATGTATACAGAAACACAGTTGTGTAACAATTACAGCAAGTTCTGGTGTTGGAAAGACAGTAACTCTACGACATGTTGCACTAGAGATGGCAGACGATGGGTACAATGTTCTTCCCGTAACCAATCCACGTGATATAGTAAAATTTAACAATCCAAATAAAAAAAACCTGTTCATTTTGGATGATTTTTGTGGAACTTATTCTATTAACCAATCTGACCTGAATAGATTGGAACCAGTCATGGAAAGTATCAAAGATTTGTTGATTCAAAATAAGACAACAAAAATCATTGTAGCATGTCGACTACAAATTTATCAGGATTACAAATTTAAATCGTTGTCAATTTTCAGGACATGTGAATGTAACCTGCTATCAGAAGATTTGTGTTTATCACAAACAGAGAAACAGTCAATAGCAGAACTATATCTTGAAACAAAAACTTCATACATAACTAAAGACTGTGTATATGATTGTTTTCCACTTCTTTGTAAATTGTATAGTGTCAATCCTAAACCCAACATAACAGATTTCTTCCAGAATCCATTTTCAGTTTATGAATTAGAGATTGAGAAGTTGCATAACAATGGACATTTTAGAAAATATTGTGCCTTGGCTTTATGTGTCATGTTTAACAACAGACTAGAAGAGGAATGGTTTACAGATGAAATAGATAAAGAAAAAAACACAAGAATAAAGAATACATGTGAAGCGTGTAAGCTGAACAGAGGAACATCTCGACTTACCTTACTAGATGAAATGAAGAACCTTGAACATACTTTCCTGAAGAAAGAACAAGATATATATACAAGTATACATGATAAAATATTTGACTTCCTAGCATATTATTTTGGACAGAGCATGCTCCAGTGTGTGATCAAAAATGCAGACAGTTGGGTTATTAGTCAAAGATTTGTATTAGAAAAAAGAGATAGTACGGATCAGTTTATGACAATAGTACCAGCTAAATACCACCCAATGTACATGCAGCGAATGATTGATGACTGGTCTAAGGGTAAAGTACAGCATGTGTTTGATAATATCAATTTGCAAATACCAGAGATCAGACAGAGATTTCGCTGTTATTTATTTAGTACACTTGATATCTTACATCAGAGACAACTAGCACTAACCTGTGATGTTGATTACAAGAACACTGTTCTGATACACTGTTGTTTCCTAAATGATATTCCATTCATCAACTGGTGTATTCATCATTGCGTTGATGTCAATCAGGGCAACATTAGTGGTGAGAGTCCCTTACTTGTTACTGCACAAGAAGGCCATAAAGAGGTTATGGAATTATTACTGGACAACAAGGCAGACATAAATAAGTGTGAAAAAAACGAAATATCTCCTTTGTATATTGCTTGTTACAAAAACCGCACAGAGATAGTTAAGATTTTACTTGCCCACAATGCAAACATTGATAAGTGTAGACATAATGGAGAATCACCATTCTTTGGTGCTTGTCGTAATAATAATATAGAAGTAGTTAAATTATTGTTAGATAAAAAGGCAGATATTAACAAAGTTACAGATGAAGGAGCATCTCCTTTATTAGTTGCTTGTCAAAGTAATTATATAGAGATTGTAACGTTATTACTAGACAACAAGGCAAATATTACAACGCGTGCATATAATGGAGCGTCTCCTCTTTATGTAGCCTGTCAGAATAACCATGTAGAGCTAGTAAAGTTATTACTGGACAACAAGGCAGAAATCAATACGTGTTTAAATAGTGGAGCATCACCTTTGTGGATTGCTTGTCAGAACAATCATATTGTAATAGTAAATGTATTACTGAATAACAATGCAGACATCAATAAGTGTACAGATGACGGAGCATCTCCTTTGTATGTTGCTTGTCAGAATAATAATGAAAAAACAATAAAGGTATTACTGGAAAACAAGGCAGACATTAATAAGTGTGATGATAATGGAGCTTCTCCTTTGTATGTTGCTTGTCAGAATAATAATATAGAGATAGTTAAAATATTATTGCATAACAAGGCAGACATAAATAAATGTTCAGATATTGGTGCATCTCCTTTGTTTATTGCTTGTCATTCAAATCGTACAGAAATTGTAAAAATATTACTCAACAACAAGGTGGATATTGATAAATGTATAGATGTTGGAGCATCCCCGTTGTTTATCGCTTGTATGAATAATAATATAGAGATAGTAAAGATATTACTGTACAACAATGCAGACATTCATAAGTGTGAACATTCTGGAAGATCTCCTTTGTCTGTTGCTTGTCAGAATAAAAATATAGAGATAGTAAAGGTATTACTGGACAATAAAGCAGACATAAATAAGTGTATGAATGATGGAGCATCTCCTTTGTTAATTGCTTGTTGGCAGAATAATATAGAATTAGTTAAGGTGTTACTTGCCTACAACGCAGACATTGACAAAAGTGCAAATGATGGAGCATCCCCGTTGTTTATTGCTTGTCAGAAAAATCACAAAGTGATAGTAAAAATATTACTGGACAACAAACTGATATAAATAAGTGTACATACAGTGGAGCATCTCCTTTGTTTGTTTCGTATATGAGGCATCATATAGATATAGTAAGACTCCTGGTACAGAAGGAAGCAGATTGCACTAAAGTGTTTGAAGTGATGTTTCAGCTAATGGCTTCATACTATTGAGAATGAATAGTCCTCACAGAAGGAGGTCAAACTTTGACAAAAGCACTAAACAACAATAAATTTCAGACATTTGTTTTATGGTAATCGAGGTTATATATGTTTGCTGAGGAAAGGAATAATTGCTTAAAGGGTAGATTTTAGGAATTTAACTAAAATTTATAATTTTAATAAAGGAATTGTTGCATAGTTTGATGAATATTATATTGTGTTACAAATGTTTAATTGTATTGAATTCCACGAGAGAAGGTTATAAAACAACTAATATGGTAATATTACACTTTAACATCATGAATCAAACTGAATGTACTTATGAATGCATGCTATACTGTATGAATTAGTCTGTAAGGTAATAAAATATGTTAATTCACATTTAACATCCTTTTTTTCAATATAAAGGACACATTATATATAATGGAGCTATCATGAGAAAATAAACAAATATTATAAATATTGTTTTTATATATAAGCAACATGTTTTTGATATAAATGTTTTTAAGGTTTATATTGTAAAGTGTTCTTGCTAATAAAAGGTAGAGTGTATGTAGAACCGGAAAGAAAATAATATCAGTGCTACAAATATCATCTTAACACTGCTAATATAATAAAAATAAACTTTAGAGTTTCTTAAAAGATATAACAAAATACTGAACTTCAAGATAAAATCATAAAGGGGAAGTCGATAAAAACTGAAAAAAGCAAACGTTATCAACCAGGGGACGATTGGGAATCAACTGTGATATTCATTAGCATTTGATTTTGACAGCGTTAGTGTTGCCATCATTAAATTGTTATAGAAATAAGTGCTGCTAACATAAGTTTTTGACAATTTGTGGTATTGCCTACGTTAGATTAGATGGACTTCAGTGTTGCTAATATAAGGTCTTGAACACATTGTGTTGCAAACATAAGATTTGACGGATCTCAGTGTTTCAAGGATAAGATCTAAATGTAGTTTTTTTGTTGTTGCTAACACTCATTTTTGACATATATGCAGAGTATAATCTCAGTGCTTAATAATATGACACACGAAGTCTGTTTTGACCTTTTGATTCAAGATTGCTATTGGCTGCTTTCTTAGCTTTAACCATTACTGTAGTGCGTTTATTTTAATGCATTGATGATGAAATAAGATAAAATTGAGAATGGAAATGGGGAATGTGTCAAAGAGACAACAACCCGACCATAGAACAGACAACAGCAGAAGGTCACCAACAGGTCTTCAATGCAGCGAGAAATTCACGCACCCGGAGGCGTCCTTCAGCTGGCCCCTAAACAAATATATATACTAGTTCAGTGATAGTGAACGCCATACTAAACTCCAAATTGTACACAAGAAACTAAAATTAAAAATGTTAAAGTGCATATTGTGTTAAAATTCGGTATTTGTATTATATTACTTTTTTCATATTTTCTGCCTTAGAAGAAAATAATCATACCAGACTCCTGCGTATATTATAATAGCTTCATTATCATCATTGTTCATACGAAAATTAATAATCTATGATTCATATTCCATTTACTATTTACTAACATTCTTATAAATAAGTTGACTAAATTTGAATCACATTTTCTCTTCTTATATGGAATGCATTTTCTTAAAAATATAATGAATGTATATTAATGCTGTATTAAGAAGTGAGTTTTACTGTGGGTATTGTTGTGTGTTTGTTTTTTCTACATTCGCTAGAGGTGTAGGGAGAGGGTTGAAATCTAACTAAACATGTTTAACTCCGCCGCATTTTACGCCAGTCCCAAGTCAGGAGCCTCTGGCCTTTGTTAGTCTTGTATGATTTTTAATCTTAGTTCATTTATATGTTTTGGAGTTTTAGGATGACGTCCATTTTCACTGAACTAGTACACATTTTTGGTTAGGGGCCAGCTGAAGCCCGCCTCCGGGTGAGGGATTTATCACTGTGTTGAAGACCCATTGATGGCCTTTGGCTGTGTCCTGCTCTTTGGTCGAGTTGTTGTCTTTTTAAAACATTCCCCGTTTCAGTTCTCAATTTTATCAAGAAAAATGTCTGTAATCGTAATTTAAACTATGTCTTCCAATATGTGCATGCATCTAAGAACTTCTAATTTTAATACGTGATCTGAAGTCACTGTTCTGTAATTAGAGGCGTTTTTATCAAACATTTTAAATCATTAAATTATCAAAATGAACAAGAAATATGAAATTTCAATTTTGTTAAGAAATTGAATAAATATTTAGTTAGTCATGTAATCTACTGTATTTTTAACAAACAATTGTTTGTTCCTACAGTTTGTATATTTCATTTAAAGAAATAGGTATGTATTGATTGCCAGTTTGGCCAACTTTTGAGTATAAGAAATAAATAACAAGAAGTTAAAATGTGAAAATGTCATTTGTTATCTTCTTTTATTTTTAATTGAACCAAAGGAAAAGAAAAGGGAAAAGTACATAATAAATCGTATTTTGTTGATATGTTTTTACCAGTTATTCATTCCATAATGTGTAGTTTTATTGATTGCTTATTGTAAGTATGAATATATGTGTAAATAAAATTATGCTTTTTGTTGTCATAGGTTCCTCTCTTGTTCTCTTGAGAAGTTTGGTTAGCTATAAAACCAGGTTTAATTCAACAATTTGTACATACAAAAATGCCTATGCCAGGTCGTGAGTGTTACAGTTGTTGTCCATTCGTATGACGTGTTTGAGTTTTTTTCTTTGCCATTTGATTGGGGACTTTCCGTTTTGAATTTTCCTCCGACTTCGGTATTTTTTATTTTTACATTTTACCAGTATATTACTTCTTTCGTTTCAATAACTTCAAAAGTTAATTGATCTTTTTTTTCAAGTTCAGGTATTAAATGATCATCTTATATAATTGTGTTTATTTATTCTAATTTTTATTTTTGAATTTTTCCTTATTGTACAAAAGTAGCAATGTTTGTCGCAGTTTTTCATTATTTCAGAACATTAATTTTGTTTATAATTTTATTTATTCAGTCTCCCTTTAAACTCCGCCATACTTATAACATAACAGTAAAACATTCGCTGGGTCGGTGCCACTTCTGGTCTACTGCTAGTTCATGTGTCCATGCTGGTTTTTTTTTACATGTGATTTAGTACTTTATTACGTCTTCCTGCGGACAGTTAGAGTTCATGAGTGTATCCACTTCTGGTCTACTGTTAGTCCATGAGTGTATCCTCAGGTCCGGTACTGTTATGATAAATGACTTTTATCCATAATCTATTTAGAAACTAGGATTCAAACTCCGTCATACAAAATTGACCTTAATTTTATTTGACTACTCTTTTTTGATTCCCTTTTTGATATATAACTCTACATGGGTTCAGGTACTTACTAAGTCTTGTCTTTAAACGTTTTGGTGTATACTGCTTTTACGACAGCAAATCCAGAAAAGCGCTTTCAAGGCAAAAGTTAAAATTGTTATTTTCATTCATCGTCTTGCGCTTTTGAAAAGTCTTTCAATTGCTTTTTTTCTCTCTGTAATAAAAACACAGTTGATACTGTGATAATTTTTATCTGGAATGTAATGAAACTCATGATGGTGTTCTAACCTTGACTGCAGAAATCTATCCGACTGGGTCAAATTGAAGGCTTTGCATTTTGGCTTTGCTGGTTTTTTTTTTTTACATATGATAAAGTACTTTATTACGTCTTCCTGCTGACAGTTATTTTGAGAAGTATTTCTCCGCTCTCAACAGTTAAATTTTAAGTATTCAAAAAGCTCGGTAAGCCTCGCGTTTCAATTTGCAAAATCTTATTGTTTTGAGTGTAGAAAATGACTTAATACACTTGATGCAGTGGTCGAATCTAAACACAATGGTTAAAATAAAGTCATTATTGAATTGAGAACAATCATTTACTGAGAACAAACTTTTCTCTAGAAATGAGAAATATCTATCTCACAAGGATCGAGAAAAGTGAAATTAGAGAAATACATGTCCACACTTCTTTTACGGTTAGAAAATGCATGTCACATTTATCACAAGACGTTGGTCAGCAATCAATCAAACATTTGTCTGTTATTTAACATGTTTTTATATTATGTATAATATATTTGCTACATTGTTTTTTTGTACTTGCATTTTGAAAACAAATGTGACCCTTATTAAATAAATAATATATCGAACAACGTATTTAACTTGTCAACGCAATCATTTTAAATATATTTTATACATATAATAATAAGAAGATGTGGTATGATTGCCAACGAAACATTTCTCCAGAAGAGACTAAATGGGACACAAAACAACACTTATAGGTCACCGTAAGGCCTTCATCAATGATTAAGATCCATACCTCATAGTCAGCTTTAAAAGACCCAGAAATGAAAAAAATAAAACAATTCAAATGAAAAAAAAATAACAGCCTGATTTATGTACAAAATAATAAACGAAAAACGAATATGATTAAGGGCAACAAACGAAAACCACTGAATAAAACGCTCTTACTTAGGACATACACGTATAAAATTTGGCGGGGATAAACTAGTTTGAAGGCGCGTCAACCATCCCCCTTACCTGGAACAGTGGTGTAACAATACAACATAAGAACAAATTGTAAAAACTAGACGAAAAGAGCTTATCTAATCAGATCTAAACAAAGGATGAAATACATCTAAAAAATCCAGAGTGTATACGTTTCCATTCTGTAAGGCAATGAACTGAATACTGTAAAAAGATCTCCGAATAAAATCTTTATCGATATTTTCATTGTATCTGGTAGTACTAAATTAAAACATATATATATTTTTATACACTTTTTAAGACTAATCGGTAGATTAATTTTGACACTGCATAAAGTGATTTGTTTCAGAGTGTTTATTGACCGTTACTGAATATCTCTTTCACAGAAGACGACTGATATGCTCCAATTAGCAATTAGATATACCTACCGAATTAGACATATCACCTAGTGTACTTACATGAGCCACAAGACGGGTGCCACATGTTTAGCTGAATCTGCTTACCCTTCAGTTATTTGTTTTTGTTTCGTGTTTCTCAGCCTTTGGTTTTCTGTGTTGTTTTATGTACTGTTGTATGTCTGTTTGTCCTTTTCTTTTTAGGTCATGGTGTTTCAGTTTATTTTCGACTTATGAGTTTGAATGTCCTTTTGGTATCAAAGGAATTGAAATGCATTTAAATTATATTATGCATAATGTAGTTCGAACAAGTTATTTTGTTGTGGTAAGCATTCATCATACTTAATCCAATTTGCAAAATTTCAAATTTGCAATTTCAAAAAATGCAGGTAAACATTTTTCATTCATCATTGTTCGAACAATTAATGATAATCTATTGAACATGTGAAACACTAGTGTATAAAAATCTTTAATAACAATGATCGTTTTTCTTTTACCTGTTGTTTAAAATATAGATACTGTAACCACTTCAACCAATAATGATCGGTATAGATTTTATACGGCGTGGGTGTGTGGGTGTGTTTGTGTGTTTGTGTGTCGGTGTGTTAATCATCACAACTTTTTATTTTATCAGAACAGAGGTGATATTACCATGAATAATACAAAAGTCGTCAGGGAAATGTATTATGCTGATTTTGAGGAAAAAATTGATGACATTTCCCTCAGAGGGGCATTGCAAGAGTTTCATCAAGATTTTTAATACCCTGTGTATAAGGAAAAGAAGGTACCACTTGATGCTGAAGTATTAAATATAATACGTTCTGCAGGTAAAACATAGTTGAATGTATTAAATTCTAGCGTTTTGTGAGAAAGTGAATGGTGTATAATTTACCGTATTTCGTGGATGGCAATTAAACTCTGAACGGAATAGTCACATTAATGGTACAAATTATAATGCACCAGATGCACATGCGTTACAACAGAATAGTCGTACAAGTGAAATTATCTGATAACTGTGCAGCAAATACTGATTTACTAATATAACCTGAAATTTAAACACAAAAAAATGTTGATAGTAACGGAAAAATGTCGTAAAATCGACAACAAGCCTTCAAAGGTAAGAACAAGATATACTGCATATTTATTCATGCGGCAATATGATTTTAGATGGTATTCAAACCAAAGCATACATTAAAGGAATAATAACTACAAAGATATACTGAGTTTGTTGGAAAAAATGAGTAATTATGTTGTTTTTTTTAGTTTTAAATATTAACCTTTCCCAAATTTTTATTTAAACTCGAACTGGATATATAAAAACTGAAAGGATTTGGTTACACTGTTGTTTCTTTAAATAAAGATTAGATGGATACCACCCTTAGCTTTTAAACTACTAAATGTAAAACTACGAGAACGCTTTGCTTTGTTACATACAAGTGAAATACTCGCTATTTCATTTTACCAGGACTACGCAAAGGGTCTTATGTCTACTTGAGAAATTGGACTATGTTTAGTGTTCTGTTTGCCTACCTAAAAACCTGATATGCACTCCAATGTTTGTTTGTTGATGACTTGATTTTCAATCCTAGCCATTTCTTCCCGTGTTTACCTGTTAAGACATGGAAGTTCACTCCTATGTTTGTCTGGTTTCTTTTTACACCTTGATGTTCAATCTCTGGTTTGACTGTTTATACCTGTTTTTTCCCTCCCCATGATTCACTGTTGATACATGGACTTTAAATCCCGTTTTTCACTGCTTATACATGCACACTCCCGTGTTTCAATGTTTTATCAGTGACTCTTTTCACAAAAAATCTAAAGATAAATTTTACTCTTAAGAGTAATCTTAAGATTTTTAGGTTTTTCACAAAAAATCTTAAGTAAATCTTAAGAGTAAAAACTATCGTAACTTTACGTGTGCCATCAGCCTCTCTTAAGTGAAGATTTTACTCTTAAGATTTTTTTTAAGAATCGTAAGTATCACGTATCTCTATAGAAACAAAATGGCTGGATTGATACTGTTTAATTTCATCAACAGAAGAGCTATTTGTAGAGAACGCGTTTTTCGCGATAGATCTGATGATCTTGATTCATTGAATGATGATCAACTGATAGCCCGTTATCTCTTTCCAAGACGCTGCATAATGGAATTGACGGACACCGACAGAGACTTGATTGAAAGGCCAACTGTCAGATCACATGCAATTCCACCCCATATTCAGGTGAGAAACTTACAGAAAAAATACAATTCCCATTCTTCTATCTTTCTTTGTTTTCAAAATATGTGCTCTCTATCACTTCCGCTATTTTACGAAGTACAAATTAAGTGTAACTAATCCCGACTCAATATTAATAAATATAGGTGCAGCAAAAATGTGAATGTCAATTTATTTTTAAGTCCGTGTCAAATTTTTTTTGATTGTATTTTGTTTGTCACAAGTTTTGTTTTATATGCTTTACCACAATAAAGATTGATATTATTTATATATGTCATAGAAAACACACATGCGGAAATAACTACATACTATAGATTCTACCATACAGAACATCAAAATATAACTAACCTCCATAGAAAACCAAACAAATAAATGACGAAATAAACTTAAGACAAGAAATGGAACAAAACAAAACAATACAAATACAAATAAAAAAGGTATAAAACAAAAAGAAACATAACTAAATTTAAAACACAATTCCTGAAATATTGTTATGAAATGAGAAAACATGGACGAACAGATCGAAACCCGTACACGCATTTCTTTTGGAGTTGCAATGTAATAAAGCGTACTTAATACTAACGGTTTGCATTATCTTACATTTATGCAAATAAAAAACCAAATTTATCCTCTCATATGAAGGACAATTACGGGAAAAATAAAACTATTCACAAAAATCCGTAGAACCAAAAGTATATGTAGGACATAAAAAGAAAAAAAAAAACAAAACCCGTCGACACTTCCATGAAAAGAGCATTAGCTGCGATTAAGTCTAAAATAATAACATAATTCTTTCAAACATTGGTATTTTGATATTAGCTGTCACTGTGATTCAGACTTATAATACGACAATCCTATAATTCGATAATCATATAGTCCAACAGTCGTATAAACCGATACTCATGTAGTCCGACATTCCTACAATCCGATTATCATATAGTCCGACAGTCCAATAATCCGATAATCAAAAAGTCCGAACGCCCTTTAATCACACAATGGTACAGTCCGATAGTCCTTTAATCCCACAATCATATAGTCCGACAGTCCTATAACCGATAATAATATATAGTCTGACAGTCTTTCAATAGAAAAAAAACCATACAGTCTGACAGTCCTATAATCCGATAATCATATAGTCCGACAGTCCTATAATCCGAAAATCATATAGTCCGACAGTCCGTTAATCCCACAATGGTATAGTCCGACAATCCTTTAATCACACAATCATATAGTCCGACAGTATTATAATCATACAGTCCGACAGTCCGATAATCCCACAATCATATAGTCCGACAGTCCTGTAATCCGACAGCCCGTTAGTCCATGTAATGTGCAGTCTCTATGTGTCTAAGCTACTAGTATACATGTATATAGCTGATTATACGGTATGGATTTGTCTCATAGTGTTGAAGGCCTTTAATTGAATGGATAATTGAATAATAAAATCAAATAGTCGAATGTTATTTTTAATCATTCTTTCTGTCCGTTCGTCTGTTTACACATGTATGCATGTCTATCCACAAGTCTGTCAATAATTCTGTGTCGCTCCTTACATCAACATTGTTATTTTAGTAACCTTATATTTTGGGGAATTTGAGAAACATCGTTTCTGCTGCCATTTCAACAAAAAGTATTCAAATATGTATTATGCTTATACAAGAATTGTGCAAGTGGGGGTGTTTGCTGACATGTCAGTATTCTAGATACTTAAAATTTGAAAATTGCATTAAGTGCTGTAATAATAATTGTTAGTGCATATTATTACTGTTCTTCCACAGGTAATGACAACACTAAGAATACTTGCTAAAGGAGACTACTTATCTGAGGTTGCAGATATACATGGCATATCAATTGGGTCTTCTTCTAGAATTGTACACACATTATGTGACGCCATATGCAGCAGAATGCACAACATCAGATTCCCTACTGATCCAGCACAACAGCGGGACATCAAGGAGAAATTCTATCAGATTTGTGGATTCCCAAACGTGCTTGGAGCAATAGATGGCACGCTGATTCCCATACAAGGCATGACAGGTGTTGATGAGCCCAACTATGTTTGCAGGAAGCTATTCCATGCCAATAATGTGTAGGCTATTGCTGACGCAGATTTGAGGTATGGTCGACTGATACACACTAAACAGATGCATTTTTCCATATAAATTAGAAGATTGAACAAAATATGATATCATATTCGTATTAACAACTATGTAACTTGTTTCTAAAGAGGCTTGCATTCTTGTTCTTTTTTGTAGCCATTTTAATACTGTTTTCATATAAAAATAATCAAATGCGTCAAGAGTGAAAGTAATGACTGTCCTGTACAGTTCACAATTATTTCTCTACAAAAAAAATTAAATTTAAGTTGTTAGTCCAAATTGGGTGAATGCAGAAAAAAATTGCTGTAGAATGTCATTCTGTGTATGAATATTGCCTTAATATTTATCAGCTGAAAAGCACCATAGTTATAGAAAAACAAATCAGGAAATTGTCAAAATTATAAGAAAATCTGCATTCACTAGTCCAATCATTTCAGATTGTGGTTACTGTAAATTCAGAAATTATTGCGTGCATTTATTATTTCGATTTTGTCATTTTTGACTAAAATGCGATTTTAATTTTTGCGATATTGAGAAAAATCCTTTTTAATTCATATAAAAAATTTCAAAATGCAAGTTTAAATTATTGCGATTATAACCTGTCGCATTTTTCGCAATAATAAAAATATCGCAATAATTTCTGAATTTACAATATTTCATTCTTGCAATATCATTATTATCGGCATAACTTATTATAGGTTCACAAACAAAGTAGTGAAATGACCAGGAGCGACTCATGATACGCTTATATTGAGCAATTCCAGTATGACACAGATAATGGAAGACATGAATGGGTGCCTACTAGGGGATTCTGGCTATCCTTTGAAGAAATGGCTTATGACCCCTCTGTCTGTTGAACCCACAATCTGAGAAAGAAATTTGTTATAACAAGGCTCACTGTAAAACCAGAGACCTTATTGAAAGGGCCTTTGGTGTACTGAAGGCTCGTTTCAGGTAAACTAAGTCTTTTTATAAAAATATATATTATTTGAATTAACTTAACAAAAGTGCACATGCTGACATAACTTGCCTGTTTTGCCCTTCACATTCATTCCAAACACCAAATATTGTTGACTCACTGCTTATATTATCTGATAAATGGAACTAATCACTCAACTTTAACCTTGATCACAGACCAATGAAATGAGATCAAGGTCAAGTGAACCCTGTCAAATGCACATGTTGACGTTGCAAGGAACCTAAATACCTAATATAGTTATCCTACTACTCATAATAAGTGAGAAATTCACATAACAAAAAGATTTCTAATTTTATTTCAAGGAGTCACTGAACCATGAAAATGAGGTCAAAGGACTATGAACATTTGTGTTGAAAGCGCTTTTCCTGATTTACCTTTATCAGGAAAGGTAACGGACTAAACCTTTAAAGCCAGGATGTATACATACAGAATGACATGAAAACATACTATTTCACCAAAAGGATATTAAAAATAGATACAAGAACTTATATTTAAGGCTGCTTTGACAGAACGAGACAGTTTCAAGCTGTCATATATGGACAGTTCGGTGAGCATTTTATTGTTGAAGACCATTTGTTAATATCATAATATAACTGTTTTCTTATTTACTGGTATGTGCTTAATCATATTCTGCCTTGCCCTGCACAGTTTCTGAATCATACATATAAATATATATATTGATTTATTGAAAAAAAGAAATCACTATTTCATTGTATATTGCAGATGTCTTCATAAAACTGGAGGTAGCCTTCAATTTAATCCACCAAAATCCTGTAAGATGATTGGAGCTTGTTTCAGATTAAACAACAAGGCATTAAAAGAAGTAATACCAGTACCAGATGGAGAAAACCAATTGCAAATACAGCACCATCAACATATACTACAACAAGACCAACCTAATGAAGGAAATCGAATTAGAGCACAACGCATTCAAAGATTTTAGCTGAGGTGAAAACTGATTGTTACATTTCATGAATTTTAATGATTGGTGATAAACATAATGGTCCTTGGTCTGCCTTTATGCTATCTCTTATTTCCGCTCATGCCTTGGTGGATCTTTTCTTTAATACCAGCATTTCCTCCATTATTTTTATTTTCTTCATCCTATATAGTTCAACTCCCTGCAATTTCATTTCCTCCAACATGAAGTAATGGTCTTCAGCTTGTGAATTACTGTAACCTTTTTTTCCAACAAAAATTATACAGGTACTACAAAAGTCCCAATAAAAGACTAAATTTAGGAGATAACTGTATTGTATTTTAAAAACGTGTCGCCAATAAACTTAATTTGCGACTGTTTAAAATACAATATTGTTATCTCCATTCTAATGAAACTGACAGAAAACAACGTCAAATCATACGTCTTCTGCGCTTGCGCGAACATTTTCATAGCATCAATTCTGAATTGATGCCATGTAAATTGGTGATATTATCCAATCAAAAATGAACGTTACAAACGATGTTGCATTGGAATCATGAATATACAATATTGATTCATTAATAATTTTTAAATGTTGATTCTATATTCAAAACCACTTTCAAATACTGCATGCTATAATAACCTATAAATATCTTTTTATTATCTTGTACTATTGTGTTCTTGTAGAAAGGAAATCTTTAATAACCTTGTGTCAGTCTTTGGTGAAGGTAATGTTAATAAAATTAGAGTACCAGTTCAATTTTGGGACCTTTTTGGGGGCTACGTTTAAGCCAGGACAATGTATGTAATGAAAGGAGACTTTAAAATGAGGAAGGAAATTCTATGATTAAATAATACATGTTAAATGCTGGAAATATATGAATTAAAATAAAGATTTTTAAAATAACTTATTGTGTGTAAATGAATCACTTCTTTTAATAAGTATTATTATTTAAATGACACCCACTAATTTCAACACTCCCGAACAGTTAAATTTTGATCGCGAACAGTAAAATTTTATTACATAATCTTTATGATGAAACCCTGAATATTGCACGAAAATTACTCCCACTATATATAAAAAAGAAGATGTGGTATGATTGCCAATGAGACAACTCTCCACAAGAGACCAAATGACACCGAAATTAACAACTATAGGTCATCGTACGGCCTTCAACAATGAGCAAAGCCCATAACGTACAGTCAGCTATAAAAGGCCCCTAAATGACAATGTAAAACAATTCAAAGGAGAAAACTAACGGCCTTATTTATTTACAAAAAATGAACGAAAAACAAATATGTAACACATAAACAAACGACAACAACTGAATTACAGGCCCCTGACTTGTGACAGGCACATACATACAGAATGTGGCTGGGTTAAACATGTTAGCGGGATCCCAACCCTCACCTAAACTGGGACAGTGGTGTAACAGTACAACATAAGAACGAATTATAAAAATCAGTTGAAAGAGGCTTAACTCATCAGATATAGCATTTTTTCAACAAATATAGAAAATATAGCTAAATGATTGCATCAAAGGCATAAACTTTGCTATTTAAAAGAAGAAAAGGTTCATTTTTCCAATTTTACTACTAATAAGATATAATCTAAACCTATATGTTTGAAATTTTGGTAAAAATACAAAATCACAATTTGTGATAAAATTTCCAATTTGCTACTTAAATAATTGATTTTCAAGTCACTTATTTCAGTAATTCCCCTGACCACTACCTAGATCTAGATGTTCAGTTTACAATACTTACCTCTCTTTTTGCTTGGTTTCTCTTTCGGCTCACTAAAGGCTTTGGAGGATTCCCCTGTTGGAAATTGTCATTTCTTATTAATTCAGTTAAGAAAGATACAGTATTGGAGTAGGGGCATTAAGGCCAGGTTTTGGCCCAAGAAAATAAAATGTTTGACAACTATACCAAATTGGCACATAATGTTAGGAAAAGCATAGAGTCAAAAAATATTATAATTGAAAAACATAAGATTTTTTATCTAATGACGTCACAATTTCGTCATAGTATGTACCGTTTTCATGAAAATGATGAAAAATACAGAATTGAAGCAGTTTTCCATCGTTATTTCTATTGTGGAGACATGGTGCGCAGACAAGAAACAACAAAACAATTTAAGAGAAACTTTTTTATAACTATTGACATACTCTCACCAAATATAAAGTTGTTTCTTGGATGCGCACATACTTTGCCAATCTAAAATATATTTAAAAATTGAAAAACAAGGAAAATCAAGAAATTTTACAAAATATAAGAATTTCGTCATGGTTTGTTACCATGGTTACTAGATCAATGTCAAATTTGTTTTTATTTTCTGAATACCTCGTACCTTAGTCTAGTTAGGACAAATTTAAGAATATGTAGGATAACTTTTAAATTTGCAGTAATATTTGGGCCAAATAAGGGCCTTATTGCCCCTTCTCCTTTACCTTTTTTATGTTTATTCCATTCTGTGTTTATAATACAAATTACTATACAAGAATTGTGACTTAAATATTTAAATCATTTATGATACATGTCGATATTGTCAATATTGTTTTGTGTAGTCTTGATTCATTTGACAGAAATGTAACAACCACCAATCTTTTGTTACCTCTTATGAAAAGTATGAATTTGTTCCACTTGTATTGTAATGTTACAAAGTATGCTGAGGAAATAATTTTGAGTCACTGGGTATTAATTAATTTTTTGTAACTATAATTGTGAAAATGATAAATGGAGTATACATTATACAGCATTTGCCACACCATGCATAGATGTAGGTTTTAAGGAAACGTATTGTTAATGTCACAGATAATATTTATATACCCTAGGAAATACTAAAACTTAAGACATGTTACAATTTAGTACACTATAAACAGTTTTTACATTGGCCTATTTCTTATTAAGTACATTTAGTACAATAACTGAAATCCATATACTGCTACGATTTATAATTTAGCAAAGGATAGACAAATCCACATTGATTGCAATTGGGAATCAAACACAAAAATATACAATATATATGTACATTATCGGAAAATATGAAATTTATTTGTACAGGCTATAGAAACAAGACGAAAAGCAAGGCTTGCTTGTCAATGTACATATATTGTTTTTATCCTGCAATTTACATCTGATATGAGAGCATAAGGGTAGGTAGGGGTATAGTAACACACACATAATTTTTTGTTTGACCTTATGTGTACAAATAAAGCAAACAACTATTTGTGTATCGGTTATTTGTTCAATAGTTAGCTGATTGTAGGATCAAAAGTGTTAAAACAGTTAAAATATCTTATCTGCAAAATAGTTATGATAATTTATTATTTTTTTTTAAAACTTTAATATGAAACATTTATAAAATTTTACCAGCAGATAGTCATGACCTAATTTTTCGATCTGAATGTGACTGGTTCATGTATATGTAATCATGTATCATCTTATATGGGCATGCTGTGTATTTATTCATACATTATGCAAAAAATGGAATTATAATAAATACCACTTTCACTTAAAGGCTCACAGGGACTGACAGAGATTGTGTCCTCCCCTCCTGCAATTCCGTCTAACTGCTTATCAGTAAATGTTGAAATGATCTAAAATAAGCAAATTTAATTTGTATATATATTATGTATATTCTTTTAATGCATTGAATGACATGATGAAGAAAATGACAATTGGCTTTCCTGAACATGGCAGGAAAACTCCTGCATAATGTAATTGCATATGATAAATTCAAACAAAAGGGAACACATATGTGTACATAAAAATGTATAAATTGGCAGACATTATTCTTTTTATTGTCTGCTAGCCTACTAACATTCTATTCTGAAGTAAGAAGTCACTATAATAAGAAATTAAAGAATAATTTGTTATTTCGGTATAAAGTGAGCACCTCATTTGACATGATTAAAGTGACAAGATTTAGTAAAAAAACAATGCTAACAGCGTTTTCCCAGGACTTTGTAGTATCCTCAGGAGATGGTCCTCCTCCTGTGGCATTGAGACTCCTCCTTCTGGCAGCTTCTTTCTTCTTCACAATGCTCTGAAGGTCCTGCCACTTTTTTTCTAAAACAGCTACACCTCTGCTTACAGCAGAAGGATTTGCTGCATTTAGCCTATAAAAATTGGCATGTTTACCCTTTTTCATATTGTTATCATGAAAATATATGAAAACGAAAGGGAGCTCACGTCAAGAGATATGAACAATTCACATAATTTTCATGCAAATTGGTGAAATTTTTTTTGAGTTGTTGTCTGAAAACTGGAAAATCCCCCCTTTTTTTATGAATAAAACCCAAAAACTCGGAAACGGTAAATCTGAAATATATAAAAAAACAAAAGGGAGCTCACTTTAATAGATATGAATAATTCACAAAAGTTTCATGCAAATTGGTGAATTTGTTTTTGAGTTATTGTCCGAAAAACAGATTCCCCCCTTTTTTAATGAATAAAACCCCAAAACTCAGAAATGGTAAATCTGAAATTTATAAAAAACGAAAGGGAACTCACGTCGATAGATATAAACAATTCACCAAGGTTTCATGCATATTTGTTAAAGCGTTTTTGAATTAATGTCCGACATGTTGACGACGACGGACGGACTGACGGACAGTCAACGGTATACCATTATATGTCATGTACACGGGCGTATAAAAACATCCAAAACGATTAGGTTAAGTAGGTAGGGATATTTTTTTATTCGATGTTTTTTTTTTACATTGAGTCTATGGCAGAAATATTCTGACTTTAACAGTGCTTAAGGTTCATCGTAACAAATGGACAAAAATGGCTGTATTTACACACCTCAAAAACTACTCTGTGTACAGACTTACCTATACAGTTTGGAAAGTTTTAAGGCCTGGCATCCACTAGATATATAAAAGTTAAATGCATTTTTTGTTTCAGAAAGATATAATCACTTTTGGATTTTGATGGGCATTTTTTTTCCTTTCTGCAAAAGGTGTAAAAAAAAACCAAACACCTGAATTGCTTTGATACTGTCCACTCAGTTAAACCCTTTAACTCACCTATAGTTGTTTAGAATATAGCAAAGTGCTCTCGACCAATGAAATTGTAGAATTTGATGTCTCTTAATTTTGAAGAATGAATGTAAATCATGTTCTTAGTAAGGGATTATCCTATTATTTGGGTGTTCAAAGTTCAAAACAAAGAGTTTCTATAAATGAGTTACAACTGCCCCGAAGCACATTATTAGATTGAAAGGATTTATCACACAGTGATTAAAACTGACTAAAAGTTGAATTGTGAAACAAAAAAAATCAAAATAAGTTGGAGTCTACTGGTGCAGTAAAACTGGTACCTTTGATGTTATTATGAAAAGATTAATAACTTCAAATTACTAAAAAAATTAAACAATATCAAAGCAATGCAAAAAAAGAAAAAAGAAAGTTGTAAATAAAAAACAACCCAAATCTTTAGCTTTCCAAAACTCTGATAACTGGACTAGCGGTTGGGAAGAATAGTTATTTTTAATATTACGTTAAAATAAAAAAAAAAAAAATAGGAATTTGATTAAAGTTTTGAATATATTTAAAACTTTTAAAGGCATTTTATTTGATCATTCCCCTGACATAATGAAATGATATTTGATTTAAAAAGCCTGACCAAAATATTGGCTTTGAAATAAAATTATTTGTAACTTAAATATAGTTATTTATTTAAACTGTAAATAAAAAAAGGATAATTCCTTACTAAAATATTACATGATATACATTCATAATCACAATCAGGAAACATATACAATTCCTACCTTTTCTTTGTACTTTTGTGTCACCTAATGTCTTTAATGCATTTTTTTTAATATTTCCCAAATTATAAGAATGTCCTTACATCACTAAAACTAATCCATAAATGAAATGCCGAAAAAGGAAGTCATGCATCAATTATAAACATTGCACTGACAATGACACTAATTCTTGAATACAACCAATCAAGAGATCATTTGAGCCTTGAGCACTTTACAATATTCTAAGTTTGTAAGAGAATGATAATCCCTTACTTCATGATAAGTACTCGCTAACGCTCGTACTTAATCATGAAGAAAGGAGGGATTATCATTCTCTTACATATACGTAGATACCTATTGTCTGTCTATTGTCAGTGTCAATCAAGGACAATCAATACAATACAATACAGTTTTACCTGAGAGGGAGCATCTTAAAGTTTTATCCCAACTTAGTTTATTTTTACACCTTCTGCAGAAAGGAAAAAAAAATGGCCATCAAAATCCAAAAAAGATTTTATCTTTCTGAAACTTTCTAGTGGATGCCAGGCATTAAAACTTTTCCAACTGGACAGGTAAGTCTGTACTCAGAGTAGTTTTTGAGGTGAAAATACAGCCATTTTTGTCCATTTGTTATGATGAACCTTAAAGAAAAATGACAATTTATTTTAGGGTAGGCTATTATTAAGCCTAAAAAGTAGGGAAGGTAGGGTACCTAAAACCACACATACGTGTACATGTATATATATTTTTATTTGGCTTTAATAAAAAAAAATTTGATAGCCAAGAAATTTGGTTAAGAATGTTTAGTACATGTTATCATGGTTATGATGTACATGCACTCTCAGTAGATGAAGTTTGGTACAGCTCTTATTGAAAAGATATATGGTTTAGTATAAATTAACTGTTAGGCCTACTTGAATTTTTATGATAAAAGATATTCTCATGATTCTGGGATCCTTGAAATTAAAAACAATAATGACACAATTAATAACAAATTTGAGGTTACAAATTTTAGTTTGAAGAGGTTTTCTGATATTATTTTTACACTGTTATGAATGCATAATGCATACGGCATTAATCATGATGTTCATTTTCAGGTCCAAGTCAATGGGTTAGCATGGTTGGTATACTTACCTCTGGGTTATTGTTGCCCAACATCTGTTTTTAGAGTCATAAGTGACTGATAGAGAAAATTTCCCCTTTAGCATATTAATGTTTTCTGCCACCCCTTTGGAAAGAGCATCCAGCTCTGCCTCTGTCCAATTTGGTTTCCTTTTGGAAGGTTGCTCCATTACAAAATGTACTTTGCAAGTTTGTTGACGTTGTTAATGTTGTCTTTTGTTGAAGTTACAATGCACATGCAGCAAACGAACTTTCAACCGGCTTTCTTTGTTGATTATTAAGATCTATCCTTATATATCAAATGGCACCTACATTTTATAAACTACAAAGGTGCACAAACGATATAAAGAGACGATCAAGAAAAATATCGAGCAGACGTGATTATATCCATTTATTCATAATTTCTCAATGAAACTCGCAGACCATCTTCAGTTATAATTCACATTATTACATTTAGTTATCGGAGATAAGACATCAATAATTCATTACAGGTGTGTTTTAACACGAAATAACATACCTTTCCAAGCATGCCATACATTAGAAAAACTTCAAATTGCATCTTTTAGCAGGTGCGTGTGTCGTGTAATTCACATATGGCGGCTTGCCGGAAATGGTGTTTGCGCAGGTGTATCGAAAGTGAAACTATGTTGCTATGCATAATGTTAAACGTAACAGTTTAACTTAAGAGTATATCTTACGAATTCTCTTAAGTGTAAAATAAATCTTACGATTGCTTTAATGAAAGGACTTAAGATTTCTCTTATGATACTCGTAAGATTTTATCTTAAGAATAAACTTAAGATTTTTTGTGAAAGATTTACTGGACTTTAACTCCCGTTTTTCAATGTCTTTAACCTGGATTTTAAATACTACTTTGTTTGACTGTTTATACCTCGAAGAAGTTCATTTCTATACTTGACTGTTTATCAGAGATTGGTCCGATTACTTTCAATATAATTGATTAAATTACAATTACTTTGTCAATTGTACTTTCAGATTGGAATTTTGTGTCTTTTGTCTTTATGTAAGTTGTTTTTGTGCTTCATGCTGATTTGATGAGTCAAGCCATTTTCAACTGTTTTTTTTTAATTTACATATTGCCTAACCCCGGCATATTCTGTATGTGCATATAAAAAATCATGAGGACTTGTAAATTTTTTTGGTCATAAATGAGACTGTTAGTTATTGCATTTGACGTATTTCACAATTGGTCTAATCGGTGCCTTTAACAGCTGACTCTATATTATGAAGCTGTTGATCTTATTTAAAGACAAAAACTCCAAATATCCCAATTTGAGATATGGCAGACAGATTGAAACATGCATATACTTGGTACATATAGTTCATTGACTGCATTGGTTTGCTAGGACAAAGCTATTGTCAATTCAGCTTTGAAACAACAATTGTGACTGCTGGTGTATAACTTATAGCACGAACGGTGGCACATTTTTGTGATCATCATACCAAAGATGACTTAAGTCAACGACATCATACAAGACCCTAAAATATATATGATTTTATGATTTTTTCGAGCTTCCTTACTCTCGATCAGGCTTTTTTTTATGCCTTTCATATCTTTTACAATTGTACGATAGTACCTGACTTAGTACAGGCATTTGGTACAGGAAATGAGCTCGGAACCATGACCAAATTTTAGTTATAACCAAAAATCCTAAAATGTGTCTTATATAAACAAAAACTAAGCCATTACTCTTATTTTCAACCTGTTTAAGGGAATAACAATCACATTTTTCAAATAATACTTTATTTTTTGACGCTCAATCCGATTTGCAAGGTTCCAAGAAGAATTTCCTGTAGTAGTAAACTTATTGATGATCTGAATGGCGGTTCTTCATTTTTTTATTCTTAATTGTTTTTAGGCTTTTTTTCTTTATTTATTTTGCTCATCATTCTCCATTTTTTATATTATAGCACAAATTAATCTCTTTTCCTTATCTTATTGTCTTACTTTTGTCTATTCCTTATTTTTTGCCTGTCCCAGGTCAGGAGCGTGTAATTCAGTGGTTTTCGCTTGTTGCTGTACTTGATTTATTGTTGTTGTTGTATTGGTTTTTCGTTTTTATTTTCGTACATTAATCAGGCCGTTTTTTTTCTGGTTTGAATCGTTTTACGTTTTTCATTTTGGAGCCTTTTATAGCTTACAATGCGGTAAGGGTTTTGCTCAAAGTTGACATATAATTGCCAACTTTTACGTCATTAGGGATCTGGTTGAGAGTTGTCTAATTGGCAATCATGCCACTTATTAAATTTCTATATCGGCCCATTATTCCATATTCTATTACCCCATCCAGACCCTATGTCAACTAAAGGGAAAAACAGAGCCTTTAAACTGTAAACATTCCATAATGTAGCTGCTTATTATAACTTGAGTAAAGATATGACTTTTTCGTTGATGTATTACTCAAGCTTTTATCCAGTTTTTATTGTGTGTTATTTGTGTTGTTTGTCCCAGTCATGTAATATTGTATTTTGAAGTAATTGATTCATGGTTTTACCTGGGGTATATCTTTCCAACTGACTATAAGTAATTATGTTTTCAGATAACGCAACAACATTTGTTGCCGCTGCGGCGGAAAACCGGAAGTTAACGGACTCTAAATCTGTACCCGAAAAGATGAGCAAATTTGTAACTACATGGAATTTCATACCTAAAGGTGTCCCATGATAGCGTAGTCTTTAGGAAAGACTGGCTGGGTTCACTATGATTTGCCTGAAAAAGATTCTTGGACGCGTATGTATAGATTTACCGCTGATACAGACATTAGTTTTGGAAGTCGAAGGAAACCTTTACAACAGTTCGCTTACCTATATATCGTCGGATCTTGCCCATCTAGAGCCGCTTACTATTTCTATTGTATGGAAGACATATTAAAACTTTCCCGTAACCCATACAGATGATACAGACTTTTAAAGTGCCGATTGAACAATTGAATGATCAAGTGAAAAGGAGATTTCGTCTTGATGAACAATTGTTAGCAAGATGGAAATACGGATATTTGACGTCATTACATAAATTTCACCGAATATCGGGAAATAAGAATCAATCTGTGAATCTGGGAGACGTATTTCAAATCTACGATGATAACTCTCAACGTACAACATGAAACTCGGTATAATAGAATAATTCACTTATGGAAACAATAACCTTTTGCGGTCTATTAGGTTCGAACATCAAACTCTATATTAAACCGACCAATTTTTAATAATAATTTATATCCTTTTGAAATATGCGAATCTGATTCAAAAAGAGAGGCAAAAGATACCAAAGTAACCTTCAAACTCATAAGTCGAAAATAAACTGATAACGCCATGGCTAAAAAAGAAAGAAACCAACAGACAAACAATAGTACACACAACACAACATAGAAAAGTAAAGACTGAGCAACACGAACCCAACCAATAACTGGGTGGGGTATCAGGTGCTCCAGAAGGGTAAACAGATCCTGCTCCACATGTGGCACCCATCGTGTTGCTCATGTTAATACAAACCCGGTAATAAGTCTAATTCAGTAGGTCACATTTGGGAAAAGGGGACGGGATTGTAGTTACGACATAAAAACATATCCGGTATCATCTGTGAAACTGATTTTCCGTAACGGTCAACCAACTTAACGAAGGGATGATTTCAAGTTCACCACTTGGAACTCTTGGTTAAATAGCTTCCTTGTGAACAAAAATCCTCTTTCAAGGAAATCATGATAGAACAAAACAAACCCTGGAGGATCGTATCAACTGAGAGATATATACTTCTTATGCAGGCGCTGCTAGAATGTTGCTTCATAAAAATGGAAAGTTCACAATTGGGAAGCTGAAATCATCTCTTTTGTCATAAATTGTTGTTTTCAACCGACTCTCATTGTCAATTTCTCGATTTAAGTCAAGATATGAGGCAGGCTTAACTGTATGTGTTGTATCCTTTATCTCTAGTTCGATGGGATAGATGCGTTCAACATAGTGAGAGAACATCATCTATGTAGTAGAAAGTAAAGTTAAAGGATACTGGTTACTTCTTTTCTGTCTTCCTAAGAAATTCCTGCATGAAGTCAGCCTCATATGAATAAAAGAACAAGTCGGTAAGAAGAGGGGCACATTTGGTTTCCATGGAAATGTCGATTGTTTGTTGAAAAACACGTCCTCAAAACGTAACAAATATGTTGTCAATCAAGAAATCAAGCATCTTGATAATGTCAGTTTCATAGAATTTTTTGTTAGAATCAGATTGATTTTTTACAAAGTAGGATTTATCCCTCACCACAACACACAGATATCAGCGAAGAGCCAATACAGATGCAATAGACAAAATCAGAAAGTGGTTAAAGTGACAATATTTTAATAAAATTTGAGTTAAGTGACAGTTAAGTTAAATTATTTTTTATATTTATGATATCAGTTATTTCAGTATATTGAGCCACTTTCTTCGCCCCGGAGAATGTCGAGAAACACACAAATTTTAACGTGACGTTATACGGATGTTGATATGAATCGTTATGGCACTGATATTATAACGTCATTTTAATGCACCTGTTACTCTGTATCTCAAAGTAGCTAACATAATACAAATATATATCCTTCAACTTTTGTTTCTTTCACAATAATCCTATTCCTTTATGATATAGTTGGAGAATGCCTTATAACCATCAAAAGTTTGGTTCCTGGGGGAAAAAATCCGAAATTTTGATACTTAATATGTTAATCTTTCTTTCAGTTAGAATTTCTAATTTCTTTTTAGAACAAAAATTGTGTTTCGTGACAAAAATACTACACCGACATGATTTTACTTATGTGCAATTCAGTAAATCACAAGGCCAGTTGTCTCCTCATTGGATATATATTTTTTCCGTGTAGAAACTTTAAAATCATTTGAAATACTAAGGCTGTTTTCCCCGGAACATATAGGTTTACAACAAGGGTCAAAATCGCCACAAAAGACTTCGTTAGACATTTTTATATCGCGGATTAAGCCTACGTGTAGAACCGCATAATTAAATGTTATTAACTTATATCATATCTTCTGCGAATGACCATTTTTTTTTACTACCTGGTGATAATTATGGCTGGTACATGAAAAAAGGTAAAATAAATCTTGAAAGCCATTTAGATAAAGTCACTAAAAGAGATCGAAAGATATCAAAGGGACAGACAAGCTCATAGGTCGAAGATAAACTGACAACTAAAATGATCAAAAATATATATTAATCAACATAACAGAAATTGTAAATTGACACTTTATTGCCTTTTAATGACGATTTGTATCCATTTTGAGCTACCCTGGCACACATGGCCAAGTGAGCTTTTCTCGTCTCTTGTCGTCCATCGTCGTCGCCTGTAAACTTTTGCAAAAATCTATTCCTCTGAAATTACAGGACTAATTGGAAGGATGACTTATCTTCCTTGCTGTATATGACAAAAATTGGTTCGGCAATACTGCCAGCCACCTAACACGAGCGCCATGGCTAACATGAAACAAAAGGTAGATAAGCTTCTAAATAACAGTTCAACAGAATAAGAGATAAAATGCGTTGACATGACTGAAGTTGTCAATAAACTTCCAATAAGTTTTTAACAATCATTCGTACTAATTTATGCGAAAGAAATTTGATAGTTAAAGAGAAGTAGTGAACAGATTAAATGATTAACAAGATGAGATTTACTAATGGGTAAACACAACTGAAATTTTGAATCAATTTTATTCTGCAGTTATTGACTGAAAAGACTTTTTATACTCAATAAACTATAAAACTATTACAGAAAGGGAGAAAATATTAACACCAAGATAACACCTTATCTACACGAAAAGAAGGAAATTTTGCAGAACACACAGAGGTGTCTTTAAAAACATTACTCACAAAAACAAATAGCAATTGAGCGGTATCAGAATAGTATTTTAGCTAGGGAAGGACCATTCCTTTTGTGATGGGGACAAAAGATGCTGAATGAAATGAATCCGAAGATCGATAGTATTGCCAAAGATATACTGAAAATGAATTTTGTGCACATCCATTCACAAATCAGCCACAGAAGATTTGAAAAAAGGAACTAGGTGTGTTTACAATGGAAAAAATTTTCCGAGTGAAAACAAAATGAAATAATTATCTCAGCTTTACAACGGGTGGAAATGGTTTTATGTCCACGCAAAACCAATTGTCCAACCCCCAACCCAAAAACACAAACAAATTGTTTGTCCTAACAATTCTGTTAATTTAGTCTTGTTCTTGTCTTTCTGAAAAATAACCTTTGCGTTTATAATCAAACCAATAAATATATATTTTCAACCTTGATAATTGAATTTATCATATAATTTTTTCCAACTATACATGTTTACAATTAAGTCGGTGCAATTTAACAATCGGGTACATTCAATGTTTTATCTTTAAACGGAATCCTCAGTTAAAGGACAACTACATGTTGATATATTTTGTTGGATTTTTGTCCAAATAAACTCGAATCTATATGGTTGCTAGGCACTTACCAAATATAAATGAATGGTTGTTAGTAACTATTCCTTTATAAATGAATTGTTGTCAAAGACTAACGGGAGGCCATTTACCAATGATCTTTTTATAGGGTCTATGTATAAGTCCATATATTCCATAATCATAATATGTATGGTTTTTACGTTATTTTGCATCAAATAAGGATTGTTGCTAAGCACTCTTGAGATAACCTTGACCTATAATTAGAATAATGGTTTTAATTGACCCGAACATTTGCCCTATGTACTGCATGCTTCGTTCTATTATCTTTCTCACAAATCAAATTAGTATACCCGGTCAATGGTCAATATAAAATAAAGAGGTGTGGTATGATTGCCAATGAGATAACTATCCACCAAGGTTCAAATTAAGTCGACATAAGCAATTACAGTCATCAATGATATTTGGCCTCGGATCAAATTAAAGGTCATTTATTGCTCAATAGTTTTCAAAGCAACCATCCTACCACCTTAAATTCAAAAAAATTGTTGTACGTTATTGATTAAAAACAGGGATACTTTATTTTTATCACCACACTTTTAATAAAGGGGATGCAAAAATGTAAATTTTGTCTATGCAAAAGGTGTCTGATTTGCTTTTAGAATACAATGTATAATTACCCCTGATCTTGCGGTTGTGACAATATTCAGACAAACTATTTTTCATATATTGCATTTCTGTATTCTAAGTTAAGTATCATATTTCTGAAATTTTTTCAACAAATACCATTAAATAAAATCTGATCTTGATTCAGAATTACTGCAAAGTAGTTATGTTTTTCAATGCTATATTCTGCAAAATGTACGGGAAACCCAATCACTTGGTTGCCATTGCAAACCGTGGCCTAGCAACATTGTTGAGGGTATTTTTCTTACTTTTTGACCTGATTATATGGTTAGCCTAAGTTTCAGTAAAATCGGTGACCCCTTACATGAAATGGTTTGGTCGTTACAAAGAGTTGTTCTAAAATATAGATGATATGAAGGTATTCAAGAAAAATCCTCACATCTTTTTTAACAGAGTAGTTTCGCAAGAAATATGTAAATATGTTTTTAATTTACACCATATTGCATTCCAAGACATGCTTAGACATTTTGCAACTAAATGATGTCGATAGCATTCAGTTGTTACACGATTTCAGTTTAATAAAATAATTTGTATCTGGTATTACATTGTTTTGTAGGCAACTTGAAAGTGTTCCATTGTACCGAAATGACCATTGTAAACCAATAATATTTATTTATAATTTATAATTCATTACTATTTTGTATCAAAACAGCACACAAACGAACACAACAATCATGCTGATAAAAGACGAAAGATAGCACTTCTGTTGCAAAAGGATTTTTTTTTTCGAATAAGAATTTTATTTTGCATCTTGTTATTTGAAGTTTTTCACATTCCAATGTTCTACTATGCATGCATTCTTAGACATTTACAGTAATTTCTTGTCAGATCAATGTATGCAGCCCAAGGACAGCATATGCATTGATAGATCAATGGTGAGTAAAGTGGTATGTAATCACAATCAGCCAGTATAAGTTGCCAATTTCTGTTTTCAAGTCTAAAAATATAAGCATGTTATTTAAAGATATGTGTAATAACTCATACATTTACTGTAAGAAACAGATTATTTTGAAGACGTTGGAATACAATTTAATAATTCATATCTGTTTCGTAGCCTTTGTTTTAGACAAAGTCCCCGACCTCTGATACATTATGACGTAATATAACAAGGTCAGTGTCAACTTATTTGCATGCGTCACCCTCCATTCGAATCAGGACTCTGTAAAAAATTCACGTTAGAGAATAAGACACAATCGGAAAACAAACAATTCAGAAGACGATGTCAGTGTTCTATGATCTAAGACACGTCTCTCGGGAGTTGATAGACAGAATAATTATATCGGTCAACTTATCCGTGATCATGCCAGTACAATTTGTGTTTTGTCAATTTCAATAGTTCTTCTAAAAACTGGACTTAGAAAGTTTGAGCAAAGGCTCTTATTCCTCTTAATTATGTAGGTATAATGATAACATGCACGCAGTTAACATATCAAAAGTGATATTAAACGAATTGATTAAATGATGATTCACGCTGATAAACGGGCTTGAAAATAAAAGGACTTAAATCAACGTTCACTGCTTTTATATTTCTTCTAGGGGAACACAATCGTATTGTTAATTACATTTGTCGGTTTTGGTTACTTATTTGTTGATAGTCATACATATATTGGGATGGTTTGGTTTTGATATTTTGAAATCTTACAAGTAAAAAATGTTTTTTGTTGATACTTTGCATGATGTTTAGTATTGTATTATATTGTTATCTAAAGGCAATTACATTCAAGATTCAAATTAAATGTCAGGTTAACAAAAGTTAATAGGTTTATAATTCATTAAATATACACAAGACTCATCTGTGGAGCTAAAATGGATTTAATTGTAACCCAGAGGATGATGATAACGTGCAACTTACGTTTGGCAACTTTCAAGACGATTGGAACTTGTTCCTGATTCCATATCAAAAAATATCTTTGAATACTGTCCGTAGCACTCCATTATCCCCACAATTGACCTTTTGACACGACCACCAGAAAATCATGTATAATCGAATACAGTTCTTTTTCATATTTGTTTGTACAGATCTAACAAAATCACATTAGCCTATTGAAGATTGATTAATTATCAAATGACACAGAACATGCATAGCATTGATAAAAATTTGCACACTCATTTTTATTATCTACCTCGGTTTTATCACATTATGGATTTTTAAGAATAAATTATAATCGTATACGAGAAATGAAATAGTGTTATTGACCTCTGAAATTAATGCATTAGACGTGGTTTAAATCAGTAATGTGTTTGTTATGGTCAGTTTCAACAATGTTTCTAGGACTCTTGTAAAACAGAAGAAAAATCATCTGTGTTTTTTAGAACCTTATACTATATCAAAGAAAATGACCGACATAACGGTACCAGTGATATAAAAAAAGTTATATCTCTTTAACCTAGTTTCAACTCCTTTTTTTATCGGAAACACCACTGAAATCAAAATCAAATGTGGATTCATTATTATTCGTAGGATGCCAGTGTTGGTGGATTTCGTTGGTACAAGCGAACCACGAAAATAGATATTCAAAGAATCACAAATTTTCTATAGGCTTGTATACAGACTTTGGCAAAAACACGAACTCAAATATCCACGAAAATATAAGTTTTCCTCAATCCTTAGAAAAAATGGTAACAACAAAATCAAATGAATCAACAGTATTTTACATTAATTTTAATATTTATTTACTACTCTGCAAGTCTTCAAGCACTATGTGTAAAACATTTTTATTAGGAAGGATCAAGATTTGTTCATGATATCAAACTCCTTTATTTTTTGGCATTACAAACTCAAAAGTCAATTTGAAGGTTTTTTTGTGTTAAATTCCCTCATCTTTTAAAGATAAAAACTAGGTTATGAAGTGTTTAAATATCGATTTACAGGTTTCATAATTTTGAATTCTATTCACAAAAATGGAATACTGTTTCATCAGAATGTGTTGTTTGTTTTTGTCTAAACTATTAAGTCATAAATTTCAATTCGACAAAGATTATCTGAGATTTACCGTTAAGAAATTATCTTTTTTTCCTAGAATACGGAAAAGTATATAGCCACCATACATATTATATTTTTTGAAACAGTTGCTAAAATAAGTCTAGACAAGAACCAGTTAAATTAAGTTTAATTAAATTACATCAAAGGTTACAATTCTTTACCGGAAGTATCAATTTGCTTATTTCAGAGATCAATTGAAGGTCTTTCCACACTAAAATCAAAATGATTGATAAGAAGCTACATGCTGTTTACTCAAAGTACTTTTGGCGTCCAATAATAGGTTTGTTTCAAACTGATCAAAAAGATAAATGGTTTCTATATACTTTCGTCTAAAATAAGAGAGATACTGTAATTGGCTATTTCCGGTTTAGAAAATGTCATTTCCTGTCTCAAATGTCATTTTCGGTCTTTTATGATAGCTTTATCCACATGCATTCCAGAAAAATATGGTTTCCATATAGTTTTGTCTGAGATATTTCAGATAATGAGGTACTTCCGGTTTTTAAAAGGTCAATTCCAATTTCAAATGATAGGTTTGGTATGCCGATTAAAAAAATAAATGGTTTTTGATACTTTTCCATTGGAAAAGTGCAAAAATGGGTACTCCCGTTTAACTGATGGTAAATGCGGGTTGCACTTCTTCATGGTCATATGTTAGCCTTTCTATCTGCCGTTAGGTTTTAAAGGACGATAACTCTATATTTTACCGGAAGTTGAAATGCGCAATGCAATCACAACTTATTTTCACGAGACACATGCAAATCTGGCATACAGGTCTAGAAATAAGATAGCTTTTTTTGGTTGAACTGTAATAACACATAGTTTCAAGCTAACGGTTACAACAAGTATGAATGTAATAAAAAATTCTGCAAGCTTGCAATGAAATAGTTGCATTTAAAAAAAAAAAACAAGACAAATTCCACGACCAAATAATTTGTTATCTTGAACGGACCGTAAACCTTTGCGTATTTCCACCATTAATACTGTTATTTTCATCTATTTGTTACAATAGATAAAGTCGTTGTTTTGAACAAAATCATGTCTTTTTATCGCATAATTTATATATAATGCATGGTGATGCACGTTGACTGAATATGTAAATGCATATGTAGTTGTCTCCCTTACTAGTATAATCAGTTTCAGAATGTGCATATCTGGCTTCATGATGAAAAAGTATTTTATAAATTAATCCAAGCATTACACAACAATAGACATTAAACATTTACTAATAATAATAAATTTGGCTTGAAAAAAAAAATGCCATACCCTCCCCCTAAAAAAATAATCAAATGGTCCATGCCTTTAATCACATTATTCTTCTAAAATAAGCAATGCAAGTGCAAGTGTGATGAACCTCCACTTTTTGACATGGTTTTTATAACTGAAATTCAACCACATCAGTGGTTTCATGGTAGTATCTTTGTCCTTGAGTGTGCAACCCCTAGCAGTTAACATCTCATTAGATCATGTTATCATCCTGCATTTAATAAGCAACTGGGTGTTAAACAATGGTTGATGCATCAGTTCAACTCAATCTGTATTGTTCTATGCTTTATTTTGGTTTCACTTTGATTAACATATATAAGTGCTATGGCGCAATACTGTGCTGTTGCACAATACTTAGTTAATCTGTTATATATATTTATAGGTTTCATAAGGAGTGAGAATGGGATATCGCTTGATATCAACTTGATTAATTTAATTTTAGTATAGTAATAAACGAGCCTTCGGCGAGTTTATTATTACTATTTAAATAAAATAACAACAGTTGATATCAATCGATATCCAATTCTCACAAGTTGTTAAACCTATTTTTCTTAATCAACACTCATTGTGTTAAATTCAAAATTCCGCGAATCGTTGATCTAGTCTTTTGCACATTCCAGTCTCACGTCAAATATCCTTTTCCGGCGTCTTACTTTAACATCAGACATTTTAAGACTTTTTGTACGCTTCGGAATGTAATAAAATTTGACATAAAGAAGATTGTCAGGTGAAAAGCGTGAGTGTTTTGTATATTATTGAAGAAATCACATATGTCCGTTGCCATGGATGAAATATACATCGTCGTAACCTTTGAAAGTCATCAATGACCTAACGAATAGCCAATGGAAATGGCGCAATATCGTCTTATGATGCTGGATAAGCCAATCAAATTAACGCAGATTTTCGTATCACACTCCGTGTAGTGTGATACGAGAAATATCTATTCATGCAAGAAATAGATAACATGCCACAACCATACGAGAAAATAATTTACACATCTTGTTTGGTGTGTATCTCCTGCCATATCAGTATTTGTTGCTTTTATATATAATCAGAAATAATCAATGTAAAAATGGAAATTTTTGGGGAAAAAGCACAAAAAAATTATGAGAAACCCCCCCCCCCAAATTTTATTGAACAAATTTTGAATTTTGATAAATCTTGAAGAAAAAAGTATGACCCCCAATAAAAAAAATTGAAATAACAATTCCCCCCCAAATTTTTTTTTCCCTAAAAATATGAACCCCCAAATAAATTTTGTCATGATAGAACTTTTTGCGATCGTATAAAAACAGAGAAAATGATTTCATGATATTTATTTGTTCTTTGTCAGATAATTGATGAAACAGGCTATACAGAATAAAAGTATTGAGTGAACATTGAGTTATTCCTCTTAGTAAAAAAAAAATGTCAAAGAAAAACTTTGGTTGTTCCCCTTGCATTCGTTTGATGTTTATAAAAAAAAAAATGTGTGATACTATTTTCTCAGGCATGCATGAATATACAGTCAAATGTTTTGTTATATCTTGCTCTAATTGTAGATGACTGTTAAAAAAAACCAAATTTCATTGTTTTATTTTGATATTTACAAAATTATGTAGAAAGGCTACATATGTTAGCATTGTAAAATTTCTATGACTAAATCATGTCATAACAAAGTAAGAACAAAAGTCAAAATCTACAACGTCAAATTAAACTATGACCTTGATTTCGATATTAAGGTCATAAAGCAAGGACCTGAAATCAAAGACCTTAGATCACTACTACATATGGTTAATGAGTTCTGTCAACATGCAGCTAATTTTAAATATAAGAGAGAAAACTCCAATCAAGTGTCAACGTACACTTTCAACCAAATGTATGTATTACGGAATGTCGTAACTAACAATATAATGAAAATAGTTTGTTTATATTTTGTATGCTTTCTGAGATTCAGCACATCCTTGACCTTTGACCTTGACCTCATTTTAGTTTAGGTGGACACTGGATCTCAAATCAAATTACCCTAGATCTCTATAACTAATGGCCTACTAGTTACACATACATATCATTTATATGAAATATATAAGGGGAAATAACCCCCACATTGAGTTTCCGGTTCGCATCTGTCAAAATGATTTTCGACTTCCTGAGAATGTAACGATCAATTTGGAAAAATTAATGTGTCGATTTCTTTAACAGTTGCGTAGGAGTAGCGGTCACAGCATTGTTTGGAAAGATAACTCTCGGTTAAACGGTATCTGTTTCAAAAGCGTATAAACTGTTCGATATCGTATACCAATTATCTAAGCGACATCTTGCGAAACAAAATCTTCTCGAAAGAAATAAAAGCGGCCAGAAAAAAATAATAATTAAAAAGGTCTTTTCCCGGGAAAGTGGAAAGACCAAACAATTTTAGTTAAATGACAGTTTTTTAGAGAATAGTACGGAAATATTAATGTTAAATCGATATATGAATTTGATTTTAGTGTTGATTCAAATATTAAGAAGGTAGACCTAAGATAAGGAAAATAACTCTTGTAAATAACTGGTTTGTGTATTTCAGTGAAAGTCCATGTGTGAAGAGACATACATAGGAGTAAGATTCCAGGTATAAAGAGACAAACATAGTAGTAAGATACCAGGTATAAATAGGCAAAACATAGGAGTTAAAGTCAAGGTATCAAGAGACAAACATAGGAGTGAGAGTCCAGGTAAAATGAGGCAAAACATAGGAGTGAAAGTATAGGCATAAAGAGGCAAAACATAGGAGTGAAAGTATAGGTATAAAGAGGCAAAACATCGGAGTGAAAGTCCAGGTACAAAAAGGCATAGGAGTGGAAGTCAAGGTATAGAAAGACAAACACAGGGAGTGAAAGAAAGGGAATAAAGAGGAAAACATAGAGGTAAAAGTCTAGGTACAAAGAGAAAAACACGGGAGTAAGATTGCAGGCATAAAGAGGCAAAACATAAGAGTGACAGTCGAGGTATAAAAAGGCAAATATAAAAATAAAATCCAGGTATAAAGAGGCAAACATAGGAGTGAAAAGAGAGGGATAAATAGGCAAATATAGGAGTAAAATTCAAGGTATAAAGATGCACACATAGAAGTGATAGTCCAGGTATAAAGTGACAAACATAGGAGTATAAGTCTAGGTATAAAGAGGAAAACATGGAAATAAGATTCCAGGCATAACGATGAAAAATTTAGGAGTGAAAGTCGAGGTGTAAAGAGGAAAACAGGAGTGAAAGTAGGGGGATAAATAGGCAAACATAGGAGTAAAAGTCAAGGTATAAAGAGGCGGCACACATAGAAGTGAAAGTCCAGGTATAAAGTGACAAACATAGGAGTATAAGTCTAGGTATAAAGAGGAAAACATAGGAATAAAATTCCAGGCATAACGAGGCAAAACATAGGAATGAAAGTCGAGGTATAAAGAAGCAGACATAGGAATAAAAGTCCAGGTGAAAAGAGGCAAACATAGGAGTGAAAGTCAATGTATAAAGAGGCAAACATAGGAGTAAAAGTCCGGGTATACAGAAAAAAAAAATAAGAGTAAGATTCCAGTCATAAAGAGGCAACACATAGGAGTGAAAGTCGATATATAAAGAGGCAAAACATAGGAGTGAAAGTTGAGGTATAAAGAGTCAAACATAGAAGTAAAAGTCCATAATTAAAGAGGCAAACATAGGCGTCAAAGTCCAGGTATATAGAGGCAAACATAGGAGTGAAAGTCGAAGTATATAGAAGCAAAACATAGGAGTGAAAGTCCAGGTAAAAAGAGGCAAAACATAGGAGTGAAGGTCCAGGTATAAAGAGACAAACATTGGAGTGAGTGTCCAGGTATAAAAAACAAAACATAGGAGTGAAAGTCTAGGTAAAAAGGTGCAAACTTTAGAGTGAAAGTCCAGAAATAAAGAGGCAAACATAGAAGTGACAGTCTAGGTATAAAGAGGAAAAAATATAGGAGTGAATGTCCAGGAAAAAGAGGCAAATATAGGAGTGAAAGTCTGGGTATAAAGTTGCAAACATACGGGTAAGATTCCAGGCATAAAGAGGCAAAACATAGGAGTGAAAGTCCAGATATAAAGAGGCAAGCATAGGAGTGAAAATCCAGGTTTCAAGAGGCAAACAAAGGAGTGAAAGTCCAGGTTTCAAGAGGCAAAAATAGGAGTGAAAATTTAGGTATAAAAAAGCAAAATATAGGAGTGAAAGACTAGGTATAAAGAGGCAAAACATAGGAGTGAAAGACCTGGTATAAAGTGGCAAACATAGGAGTGAATGTCTAGGTATAAAGAGGCAAACATAGGAGTGAAAGCCGAGGTATAAACAGTCAAATATAATAGTGATTCATTTATTTTCGATGATAACAATTTTCGTAGATTGAGGAAAACTTGCATTTTCGTGGGTATTTGATTTTGTAGTTTTTCCAAAGTCTGCATATATTCCTGTAGAAGATTTGCAATTCGTTGGACATTTGAATCCATGGTTCTTGCGTAACTTCGAAATCCACGAAAATTGGTATCCAACGAATAATAATGAATACACAGTAGTGAAATTCGAGGTATAAATAGTCAAGCGTAGTAGTAAACAACGAAGTAAAGTCCGTCAAACATAACAGTCAAAGCCCAGGTATAAACAGTCACACATAGTAGTGGAGTTAAAGTCGGAGTATAAACAGTCAAAAGTTGTAAGGAAAACCGAGGAAAAAACACTGAAACATTGGAAAAAAGTTTTACGTATAAACAGTGAGAAACGGCAGTTTAAGTCCAGGTAAAAAGATTGAAACAACATAGTTAATATTCATGTATAACAGTGAAACATGGGATTTAGAAAGACCAGGTAACTGTGCAATATTAGGGTAAACTTTCTGGTATGAACAATAAAGCATGGGATGGGAAGTCCAGGTATAAAGGTCAAAAAAACGATTGAACATTAAGGTATAAAAGAAACTAACATGGAAGTGAACGTCCAGGTGTGTACAGACAAAAATGGGAGTGAACATCCAAGTATTAATAGACAAAAATGGGAGTGAACGTCTAGATGTGTACAGACAAACATAAAAGTGAACGTCAAAGTGTGAACAGACGAACATGGAAGTGAACGTCTAGGTGTTAAACAAACGTGAAAGTGAAACGCGAGAGTAAAAGTGCATGTATAAAAAGAAAACATAAGAGTGACAAGTAAACAGAAAAACAGAAAAGAGTGAAAATATAGTTATAAACAAAAACACAAACATTGGTGTGCAAAACCAGGTTTCAGAAGAAAAACAGGGCACTAAATATCATTTAATTAACTCAAAAAGAATTGAGACCAATTGCACTGACCCATACAAATTAAATAGCAATTTTTTTCACTTGTATATAACAACACCATTCTTTTGGTTCTACATTTATGTGTTATCACAACTTTTGATATGAAACTTAGGCTGTCATATATCTTATCTGTATTCAAAGAAACGATGGTGTAACCAAAACCTTTCAATTGTAATATATTATGTTGATAGTTTTATTTTTTATATAATTTATAAAAAGAAAAAGTTTAAAAATAAAAAAAAAGCATAATTACTTTTAACATACTCTGTATAACTGGGCTTTGCAGTTACTGTTTATTTAATTTATTAATTTATTTTGAAGACCATCATAAATCTGGTTAACATATGTATAAATATGCAATATCTCTTGTTTTTACCTCTAAAGGGTTGTTGTCTATCCTACCATATCACCCTTGTTATGCACATCTTACGTGTTTAAATTGCATGCTATCTAAGTTAATCAGTATCTGCTACAAGTTATATACTTTTTTTTCACATGAACGGCTATTCTGTTGTAACGCATGCATTCCGGTCCAGTAAAAGTTGTATCGTTAATGTAAATACATTGTACAGAGTTTAAAAGTCATCCATCAAGACAAAAAAAAATAATATATGTTTAAGTTCTCAAAGAAGTTGGAATTTAATGCAGAACGTGTTATATTTAATATTTCAGCATCTTCTGGTATCGTCTTTTCCTTATACACAGGGTATTTAAAATCTTGATGAAACTCTTTCAAAGCCCCTCCAAGTGAAATGTCATCAATAGTTTCATTTAAAATAGCGTAATACATTTCCATGACTACTTCTTCGTTTTCACTATTTATGGTATTTTCTCCTGTGTTCTGTTGAGATAAAGAGTTTGCGATTGTTCGCATGTAGACACACACATAAATATACACACAGACATACAAACACCGCCAACAAAGAAATATATATATTTTTTTTCACTCAAAATCTATATCGATCATAATTGGTTCAAGTTAGCCACAATATCTATATTCTAAACTACAAGTATACGAAAAGCAATTATTCTTCAGGCTAATTTGTTTAAATAGTGTTTCACTTGTTCAAAAATTATCATTGTCTGTTCTACCTGTGTTTTTGAAACAAACTGGATTAAAAGAGAGACGAAAAATACCAAAGAGACATTCAAACTCATAAGTCGAAAATAAACTGACAACGTCATGGCTAAAAAAGAAAAAGACCAACAGATAAACAATAGTACACAAAACACAATATAGAAAACTAAAGACTGAGCAACACGAACCCCACCACACACTGGGGGTTATCTCAGGTGCTCTGGAAGGGTAAGCAGATCCTGCTCCACATGTGGCATCCGTCGTGTTGCTCATGTAAGTACAAACCCGTAATAAGTCTAATTCGGCAGGTCACATTCAGGAAAAGAGGACGGGATTGTAGTTACGAAATTAGGAACATATCCGCTATCATCTGTGAAACGGATATTCCGTAACGGTCAACCAACTCGTGATGGCGTCTGTAAAATTTATGATGGGGTGATTTCAACTTCACCACTTGAAACTCTTGGTTCAATAGCTTCCTTGTGAGCAGCAATTCTCTATCAAGGAAATCATGGTTGGAAATACAAGCCCTGAAATATTGTATCAAATGGGAGATATATACTCCGTATACAGGCGCTGCTGGAATGTTGCTACATAAAAATGGAAAATTCACAATTGGGAAGCTGAAATCATCTCTTTTGTCATAAAGTTTTGTCTTCAACCGATCCTCATTGTCAATTTCCAGATGTAAGTCAAGATATGAGGCAAACTTAACTGTATCTGTTGTATCCTTTATTGCAAGTTCGATGGAATAGATGCTTTCAACATAGTCACCAAATTGAATTATTTAGTGTGTCAACATCACCTATGTAGCGGAAAGTAAAGTTAAAGGATACTGCTAACTTCTTTTCTTTCTTCCTAAGAAGTTCCTGTATGAGGTCAGCCTCATATGAATAAAGGAACAAGTCGGCAGGAAGAGGGGCACAGTTGGTTCCCATGGGAATGCCGATTGTTCGTTGAAAAACACGTCCTCCAAACGTAGCAAATATGTTGTGAATCAAGAAATCAACCATTTTGATAATGTCAGTTTCAGAGAATTTTTTGTTAGAATCAGAGTGATTTTTTACCAAGAATTTATCCCTCCCTAAGATAAGATACTTGTATCTACGTTGGTCATTCTCTTTTTATGAATCAAAGCAGGACTAGCTCTTTCAATTTCTCTTTTTGTTTGGAATGGGGAATACTTGTGTAAAGTGTAGAAAAGTCAAATGTTTTAATTCTATTGCAAGATGAAAGAGTCTTAGATTTTATACACTCTAAAAGATCTTTGGAATCTTTTAGTATCAACATCTGATTCACGCCACCTCTAGAATTGGTAGTTTCACAATAACTTTGACGCCCGGCTTTGATTGCTAATGAAATTGATGTTAATAATTTAGAAAGAGGTTTCGTGGAGCACTGGAAGACCCAGCAATATACCGTTGTTTGTAAGGACACTTATGTAGTTTAGGTATCCAATACAGTGATTGAAGATATAGTTCTTCATCTTTGGTTGAAATTCCAAAGGAACAATAGAACAGACCTATTTGAGTACTCTCAGATCTGTACTTAGTTTCTTTTTGTTGTTGGGATGTACAAGTACCCGGCCACGTCCACTCTGTGTTTTTGTTAGATGTATTTCTTTTTGTATCCATCTGATGAGCCTTTTCCAACTGATTGTTATAGTTCGATCTTATGTTGTACTGTTACACCAATGTTCCAGGTTAGGGGGAGGGTAGGGATCCCGCTAACATGTTTAATCCCGCCACATTCTGTACGTATGTGCCTGTCCCAAGTCAGGAGCCTGTAATTCAGTGGTTGTCGTTTGTTGCTGTGTTACATTTTTTGTTTTTCGTTCATTTTTTTGTACATTAATGAGGCCGTTAGTTTTCTCGTTTGAATTGTTTTACATTTGTCATTTTGAGGCCTTTTATAGCTGACTATGCGGTATAGGCTTTGCTCATTGTTGAAGGCCGTACGGTGACCTATAGCTGTTAATTTCTGTGTCATTTGGTCTCTTGTGAAAAGTTGTTTCATTGGCAATCATACCACATCTTCTTTTTTCTATTTAACTATGTTGTATTTTAAGCACAATTCAATGCCTTTATATTTCATATATTATTCACACTATAATTCAAATGCATTGTAATCCCGTTCAGATTTTGTTCAAATGGCGGCAAAGACATTGAAACCTAAAATATTTCAACGGTTATTTACATTTGATGACAAATATAACATTTTAAAATAATGTACATATAATCCATACCCAACTGTAAAAGAACCCCTCCGTAATTTGACCAGCATCTGCAACAGTTTCTCTGTCTATGTCCCGCAGTCTACATTATTTCAAGGCAAGGAGACATTTGATATGCTGACCCTGTAACAAAAAACTTCTATTTCAAGAATAATGAACTTTGTGCAATATTTTCGAGTGTCCAAATATGAGAAAAATAAATTTACGGAATAACTGATATACTTAAAGTTTATAAAAGATTTGATATTAAATAAATTTATTTTTGATGTAGCCAAAACAATCATTGATTTTCTGAAAGCATAGTCTTATACATCCTTGTATTTTATCGTTCTTGAAAGTAAATCCACAAAAGCGCTTTTGACGCATACATTTTATAAAGCGTTAAGTTTTAATCCTGTTGATATGCATTATTATAATAATACTTTTCAAAATATATACTATAAAGTTCTCTCTAGTCACCTAATTGTGCTTTTGTCAGTGTATATTTTTTCTCTTTATATACATGCATATGCTAATTTGCATAACTTTGAAATTAGCCCGTGACCTATAATATCATTTTTGAACTATCACGATATGAACTGCGTTTTGGCAAAGAATGAAAATGGTTTTCTTATTTTATGAGTTCCAATACGACCTGAAACAAAGAATACACATCCTTTATGAATAGTGAAGCAAACAAAAAATATAAAACGAAATGGAAATAGTGTTATCCGAATTATGTGGAAACTTCAGATTATTGAAAGATAACAATAAGCAAATCTGCGAATACATTTTTTTAAAAGAATGCCTCCACATGTATGTGTATAATTTAGAAAAGTTTTGGTAGCAAACAAGTATAAGTGGTTTCGTTATTTACAAACCTGACGGAAATCTTGAATCAGGTACGATTCCATAACATCATTGTGTGCTGGGGTGTGAATGTTTACTACATTCCTTTCTAAATTTGTTTCTATGTTTTCCAAATAACTGGCATTCCCTTCAATAACATGATAACCAAATTTCTGAAAAAAAAAACAGCTATTGCTTATTACAAATGTTTTAAAAACATTTGAATAGACACCAAACAGTCAGAAAAAAAGACAGTAAAAACGTATTGAAATTAAACCAAAAGATTAAACAAAATAATAAAAAAAACAATTATAGAAAGGGAAGCAAATTGAAAACAAAACTGTATGAGTAGAGTGACTTTTTTAAATTCACCATATACAAAACAAACGCAGTTTAAATAGGCGAGCGGAAACTATTGACAAAAGTGACATATACATGACAATACATACATGAGTTATACTGTTTGATTTTTTAATATGATTGAGGCTTTATTTAACAATGTCGCATGTCACCAAGATTTGTGAAATAAAACAAAGCTCAGTATAAACTTGATTTTAAAAAAAATGCACTACAACATTATACTCATCAGTTAAAACTGTACAAAACTGTATGAGTAGAGTGACTTTTTTAAATTCACCATATACAAAACAAACGCAGTTTAAATAGGCGAGCGGAAACTATTGACAAAAGTGACATATAAATGACAATACATACATGAATATACTGTTTGGTTTTTTAATATGATTTAGGCTTTACTTAACAATGTCGCATGTCAACAAGATTTGTGAAATAAAACAAAGCTCAGTATAAACTTGATTTAAAAAAAAATGCACTACAACATTATACTCATCAGTTAAAACTGTACAAAACTGTATGAGTAGAGTGACTTTTTTAAATTCACCATATACAAAACAAACGCAGTTTAAATAGGCGAGCGGAAACTATTGACAAAAGTGACATATAAATGACAATACATACATGAGTTATACTGTTTGATTTTTTAATATGATTTAGGCTTTACTTAACAATGTCGCATGTCAACAAGATTTGTGAAATAAAATAAAGCTCAGTATAAACTTGATTTAAAAAAAAATGCACACAACATTATACTCATCAGTTAAAACTTTGATATATTACTATTGGATAATGTTTATATGCCAAAAATTGGTTATAGTCATGCTTTCACTCTCCCCCTTTTGCGTAACGGAACTTGTGATTGTTGTGACTATCGTAACATCTATTCATCTGTTATTACAAAAAATCGAAAAAAGGTAAATAGTGGTTGTTATGTCCGTCTGATCGTCTATTAGTACAGTGTATTCGCAAGTTTACTAAAACCATTTTTTTTTATCAAAGAATTAGTAATAAATAATATCTATTTGGATATCCATCTTTCTGTTTCTATCTGAGTGATTATCTTGATTTTTACATAGCAAAACTAAACTTTGCCATATTTACAGAAGACAGTAGACATCTTGTATAAATTGACCGCAAGAAGTATATATAGTAAATAAAGGCAACAGTATTTACCGGTATTCAAAGATCATAAATCGATTGAGAGAAAACAAATCCGGGTTACAAATTAAAACCGAGGGAAACACATCAACTATAACAGGAAAACAAACGAACAACAGGAACACTGAAGTGAACAAAAAAAACCCGCTAACATACATAGAAAAGAACTATTTGATAACAACTGTCATATTCCTGACTTTGTACAGGACATTTTAAGGTTGAATCTAGTTTAATGGCTAGAAAAGCCTCCTGCTTTATGACAATGTTGAAAAATATCGCTGAAATGACAACACTACGTGACAGAATACAGCACAGACACACGCAAGAACATTCATCACAGAGAAACGCACACACAAATAATATAATAGTCGACACAACATGCAAACTTCAGAACAACAACAAACATATTTCATCAACGACAAACACCACAGGATATAAAAAACAGTGACGCACTTACGTAACTAACATACAATTTCGAACTTTATACAATTATTTTCACAATACTCGTCCAAAGAATTTTTAGTAAACTAGTATACACTATTGTTTAGAAGCCAGCTGAAGCCCAACTCCGGGTGCTGGATTTTCTCGCTGTGTTGAAGACCCGTTGGTAGCCTTGGACTGTTTCTGCCCTCTTGTCGGGTTGGTGTTTCTTTTACATTTTTCCCGTTTCCATCTCCATTCCATTTGTGTAAAGCTCATGAAGTATATACATTATAAATACAATGATAAAAAAGGTATTTGAACACTCATAATTTAATGACTAGAGATAGAATACATTAAGAGTATAATCAGAAATAATACGTCCAAAAACAGCAAATTGGCAAAAGAGAAAAAAATGACATATAGACGGAAATGCTTAAGAATACGCAACACGAACATCACTAAGAACGAGTAATTATCCGGGGGGGGGGGGGGGGGGGGGGGGTGAGGGAAAAGGGGGGGGGGGGTGGGTGAGGGGAAGGGGGGGTTTAACAGAACAGATTGTATGAGTAAAAATAATACACACATACAATTTGTTTATGCCATGGATGGAACTCTTTTATTTTCTAAGAAAGATATAAACATACCATTTCCATATTGCCCGTGACAACCGAAAGGAATAACGCATTTGCATTTATCAAAATCGTTAGTAAACGGCCCATTGTTAATTTCTGTAAACAAAAATAAACATAAGGGAAAGCAAATTATTGAAATATACTTTCCTTTACTCGATATATAAAGGCATTAAAGATTTATTTTTTATAAAACAAAGATAGATGTTGACATACAAAAGGAGAAGGTCAGGTAAGGGCTAATTTTTGTCTAAAATTTGAAATACATCTGATGAAAGATATTTGACATTTTTTAAACACTTAAGTGTCTACTTTAGTCGATTCAAATAGTTTTTTGTAAAATATTTAAACTGATTTGGTCAATAAAGACGCTCAAATTCAAGCTAAAATATAAAAACAATCTGTTAAATATGCCATAAAAAGTCACTTTTCAGATTGTTTTTGTGCAAAATGAAAGTGGCCGCATTCATGTTCAGTCTCAACCTTTATATATGTTCTGTAGTATCAACAAGTACAACATATATTTAAGTATTAAGACTGAACACATTTGCGGCCACTTCAATTTTAGACAAAAACGTCAAAAAATTAGCACAATGCTAAAAGTATTCTAATTCCTAATAAGTAGCTCAAAGTTTACATTTTAACAAACTTATAAAAATGCTTTATTTTTGGTCCAAAAGGAGGTCTTACCGGGCCTACTCCAAAGATGATCTATTTGTTTTTATTAATGTTAAAATTTTTCGAATTTATCAAGTTGACTTATGAACGTCAGGGTCACATAAAAGTATGAAAAAGTAAAATAATCCATTTCATTCATAAGCTTAATACCTCTGGAAAATATCTTTTAGAATTCGAAACCACTTACCTATTTCAGTCTTCATACAATCTCATTATCAACGAAGCTTCACCCCTTTGATATTCTTTTCGTTCAGGATGCAAAAGATTTAATACTTAGAGGAATTGGATAACTAGAAAATACTTGTCATCAACTAATTTTATTCCACTTATGTATGTATATATAGGAGTAAACTCGACAAGATTTCAAGTGAAGACGATATTTGGGCCAGGAAGATCGTTTATACTGTAGCTTTCATTTGAAGATGTTAAATAGCTGTGTACTTCATAAACTGATTAATTATTATCAAATATTGTTAAGAATTTATTTTCTTATGGGATAATTTTTCGTCGTTTTTCGTTTTTTTATGGAGTTGTCAATTTCTCTTCGATTTATAAGTTTTTCATTTCCCTTTGGTATTTTCCATCTTATTTTCAAGCTATAAAGTAGTCAGTAAAACACAAATATTTTCAAAACGATATATAATTCTCTGTTCCGTTAAAAAAACATTCAACAGTCGCCTTCTACATTTACTATAAAAATAAAGAGTAAATTTAAATTTGTTATAAACAAAAGATTTTATAGATTGACCAACTTACAGTAATATCTAGTATAGGCATTGGTTTCATTTTCAAAGTTGTCAAATAATCATTCCAATGAAAAAGATTATCATCTAAAGAAAAAATTGTCACATCGACCGCAATACATTGGGATTGAGTTTGTTTCAGACTTCAAAAAAAATATTAATCAGTAGAAATTGTTAGCAAAGCAACAAATGCATCATTCTATCTATTATTTACTGTTTATTAAGATACCAGAGGGACATTCCAACTCATAAGTCGAAAATAAACTGACAACGCCATGAGTAAAAAAGAAGAAGACCAACAGACTCCGCAAGAGTAAGCAGATCCTCCTCCACATGTGGCATCTGTCGTGTTCCTCATGTTAGTACAGACATTACGAAAGTAGTTGTTTGACAAACTATTTGCTAACATCCAATTCATTTTGGTATTTGAAAGATATATACCGTAGGTGTCGCATTGGCTATCATCCTATGAAATAAGGCTTCCGTCTTTGGGCAAGGCACATACAGAATGTAGCCTGAATAAACATGTTTGATAGTAAACTCATCATAGATCATAGTTCAAGATTCTTTTAAATATATTTTTTTCACAGAGAGTTGACTATACAGAGAGTTAACTATGAACAACTGTCATACAAGTGGGAGGTTTATCTTCGGAAAATGCATCTATCAATTCAGGAAAATGACAGTTGTGTTTTCACTCGTTCCGTTGGTTAGCAACGTTTGATTAAGTCAGTTTTTATGGACTTCCCCTTTTTGAATATACCTTGAAGTTTGGTATTTTTGCTAGTTATCTTTAGTGGAAAATTCTGTCATAATGACATCACTTAAAAATGCAGTTAAACATTTGTTTTTTCGTTTTTCAGATGCTTGGTAGACTAATTTTGGGCAGAATGATTATTATTTTTATTGCTATGAAATATTTCGTAATACTGAGTTTAAGTTTTGCATTGAAACCTGGTATCCTATACAATATCCTTGTACTATTTAGTTAAAACTCCAACATAATTTGCCCTTCGGTGTGTCATTTTCACACATTTATTTACGGGGAAGTGATGATCTTGAACTCAATTAACAATTAGGAGGAAAGTTATGAACTTGAATTCGTTGAACACTAAAAATCAATCTTTCTAGTACAATGCTCTTATGACTACTTAATATCACTTGAAATCTCATCGAGTTTATTATTACAGAAATCACGAATGCTTACGTCCTATAAATGTGTATAAATTAAATGTATAATCTAACTGTTTTACTCAAATGCAGTGTGGCAAGTTTCACTAATCATTTATAACAAAGGTTTTTTAATTGAACGAATAACGAATTGAAATATATGACTTGATTTTATTACAAAAAAGTTTGCTTATAGAATTATGCAATGCAAAAAAAAAATAATAATTGTATTATAATTTCTTTTCAACCTATGAGAACAAATATCCTTTGTATATCATATATTACTTAAATGCGCAATAGCAGAGAGTTAAAATATGATTTTGTTTTGTCACTCCGAAATTGACGGCCATAGACAGTGAAAATAGCAAATGAATATATTTAATAAGAGATTGGTATATTTGAATTAAGAAATTATTAGAAAATAAGGTTCAAACTTCCTCGAGCAAGTTGACCGTGGATTATTTTGGCTCTTCCGTCAATGTCCCTTTTTGTCATGTAACTCGACAAGTATTTATTTATCGCTTGCGTTGAATTTTGTGGATTTGGGCATTCCTGGTGAAAATAAATTCAGGAACACTTTTCAGAGGCATCAAATAAGTATTTTATTATTACAAATGTTAGTGTTAGATATAAACTAATTATTTAACTACTGGTAAATTTTCCTTTGTTTTATACAACATCTTCATTAACAAATAAAGCATATATTAGTTATTAATTGTGAATGTGGTGTTCGGAAATTTCCAATAAAATACTGTAGTGAATTGACCATGTCAATTTTTTAACAAAATGTAAAAGTTCACGAGTCAATATTCTTCATCAATTGTCTTTGTTATTATTTTGTATAAATAACAATTTTTAAAATCAGACAGGAATACGTTTTCGTCGAAAAGAACAGAACAATGCTCTGGTGGGATTCTATTAATTATGTCGGATAAACGGAGGCAAACAATATTATAGCATACCCTTTCGTAGACGGCAAAATTTATTTGTCAAAACTGTCACGTTTTGTTATCAGTAAAAGAGGGACGAAAGATACCAGAAGGACAGTCAGACTCATAGATCGAAAACAAACTAACAACGCCATGGCCAAAAATAAAAAGACAAACAGACGAATAATAGTAACATATTTTGTTAAGCATGGAATCTCATCGGTCTGGGTAATAATAAATGAAACCTTTTACTGTTAGACCATATATTGACTATTAGATAATATAGATTTTAGTTTTCACTAACAAATTTTAGAAATTGTGTTTTAAGCGACACACAAAAAGCTACAAAAAATATACATCTTTATATGTGTTTTGCAACAAATTTATTACTTTTTCAGTTCCGCATACAAGTAATTTGATGAATTAAAAATGCAACCTACCTTGGAAAAAAATTGTGTAAAATTCAACAAATCATATTTAAGATTTTTATGTTTTAAAAGAGAGGCGAAAGTTACCAAAGGGCTAGTAAAACCCATTAGTTGAAAAAAAATCTACAATTCCAATGTTCATTCATTCAAGTATTTAGTTTTCCTTATTTGTCTTATTGAGTTTGACCAGTTTTGTGTAGTTTCTTTATAGGTTTTTTAACATCCAAACAATAATTTAAACAATCAAACGATAAAAGTTACAGTCATTCTACTTTGCAAACGCAAACGTGGGTCATTGCTTACCAATTGCTTAAAAGTCTAGAAAACAACAGGGTATTTTTCGATAGTTGTTATCAAAGTATCAAACTTAATTTAAATTGATAACAAAAAATCTCTGCCAATTTATTTAACAAATTACTGTTTTAAATGATCGACTGAACTTTACAATTTGTGCTGTTTTGAAGTGCAGCAGTCGATAGAGATATTGAAATGTAAAACTAGTTTTTGTTAGATGTTTCCAAAGAATTTTGCGTTTGGAAATTGACATTTGCCATTCCGAAACACAAAAGGCTTTATGTGGTTTGATTAATGCGGATAATTTGAGCCATCAAGTTTATTAAATAGCCAAGGGAATTAAACTTGTTAAACAGCTTTTTACCGACTAAATTCCTCAACATAACCAAGCAAAAACTAAACTTTCCAATGCACATACTTATAAGATCGTTATTTTTCCTCTTTTTTTCGAAAGAGTAATAAAAAGTCAAGAACTTTCGTAGTTGAAATATACATTTTTTGTATTGTCATAAAGGATAATTTAACACGAATCAATATGATTTAAACTTTATAATTGTTACATGTGACATCTAGTGACACTTGTTAGCATACTTAAATACCGAACATGTATTTTAATCTCCCATTTTATTATTAGTCATTTCGTCATGCCTCGATCTAATTAAATCTAGCGATATTATCTTTAAATGCTTCACACGGATTTGCAGATCACAATTATGTTTGCCAATATATCATCGAAAATTATGGGCCATAATTGAAGAACATACTTATACGATCAAACAGTTACATTTTCAAACATATTCTTCATAGTGTGTTTAAAGCAGCAAACGCATTTTTTCATCGGGCGGACATACCAATTTACACCAAAAAGTTTGTCAGAAAATCGTCTGTATATTATTAGAAAAAATAATCGAAGTAGTATAATTGACTATCAGCCCCAATCCCCCAATATATACCGGGGGTCAATAATATTAATGTCATACAATAAGCTGGTGGCTTGTATTATTCGGGGTTATAATTTTACATGTTGTCTTCCTTTATTATTCTAAAAGTAAATTTTGTGTCATGAAATTGGGGGTAATAACATTCTTTTGTTATTTCTAAAATATGTTTTGATGTCTACCTCTTATAATTTTGAATAGAGATTGTTATTGATACCGTTGTCTCATGAGTAAGTCAAACTAACAGACCGCACACACAAACTGTGGAAATTTTACGAGTGATTTACAACTTATACGTTTCAAATTAATCAGGCTGACTTAAAAGTAAAAGGAACATAAATATTTACTGTGTGTTCAAATAAGTAAGTATTCAACATGAATCAGTGGTAATAATCAACTCAAATCGTTGAAAAATATCTTAACTAATATACAAAATATGAAGTTATTGATAAACAGGTTACAAATAAATGCACAATAAGTATAAAAATCAATCATATTTTATAAATACCATTATGTAATGGTAATTATGTAAGATTTCAGAATTCATGTCTTTAAAAAATAATCTCCATCAACACAATCGTTGTAAAACAATAAGAATAATTATTCCCAGAAGCCTTAAGACAAGTAAATCAGTCATTGAAATTTAAAATAGTTGATTATTATTAAGGGTTCGGAACGGAACCCGTCCTCTGTTGAATAACTCCTGTATTTGGTTATTTAATGCACGTTAGGTATAGTGTCCGGCTGAGATTGTGTTTTTTCGAGTGAATCGGTCCACTTTTCTCGAGTGTAGATCAGGTTTTGTCGAGTGAATTTACATGCAATCAGGTTGATTTACTGCTTTTTCGCGAGAATAATAGTTTTATTCGTGACTGTTCATCTTATTATGTTTTTTGAAGAAAATGTGAATAAGAAAGAAGATATTCTTTGGCTTAAAAACTGTCTTTTTCTGGTTTGTAACTGTGATTTAGCGAAGGACAATGTTATATATTCTTTATTTGTCGCATAACCTTGCAGTATTACGATATATAAGAAATCAATGGGTCCTTTTTAAAACGGTCTTCAAAACCGAGTACAGGGAATCATAATCTTTTAAATATTTGCATGCATGTTTCACAGTCAATAATATTTTATGATTGATATATATATCACAGTGATTAAAAAAATAGGAGCAAGGAAACTAAGGAAAGGGGTAAACAATCAGAAAAAAATCAATACAAACCCAAATATTCTACTAAAAGAGCCCCCCTCCCTAATATAAAATAAAAAAACAATAATATTTGAATTGAATGGAATATGTAATAAAAAATGAAAACAACACTTTATAATTTTATGCTATATGACTTAAAAGACCTAAAAAATAGCCAAATCCATCTAAGGTCAACTTTGCAGTTGGAGTTGAAACCTTAGCCACTTCATAATTTTTAAATCTATAAACGGGAAAATCTAATTGGTTCATTGTTGGTTGCTTAACATCCAGTGGCAAATATGTCATGCATGTTCAGGACGAGAAAAAATTACAATACATCCAATAAGTATGTCCTGTAACAGAGGACGTTTTGTATAAAAGTAGAGAAATTTAGACTGCTACTGAAAATGAGAGTATATTGGATATGGACAGAAAGTTTGGCTTGCAACAGGCCACCTATGGACCCTTCAAAGAGTTGTGGCAAGGGTTCTTAACATACAATGAGCGTAGAACTCTCTCTACACGCCCCATTCTGACCGGACTGGCTGCGTACTTGAACATCCCACACAGCAAAACGGACGTCCCACTTTGGGAAGGGTCGATCGGAAGAGAACTTAGGTGACCATATTTCTATTCCCCTGTCCTCTTTGGAGGTAAACAATTTCAGAAAGGTTTGTTATAAATCATGTTAATACCGAAGTACTGACTACTGAGCTGATGATAAACACGGGAACCTGTCCAATGTATTTAATAAACAACGAAATAAATAATCTGTAAGTTTCAATACGATCCTTTTGAAATAATGATAAAAGAAAAAAATGAATGTGTATATAATATGCGTTAACCTCACAAATATATATTGTCAATCTTTATTCTTTCAATTTTTGATGGAAATGAAACTATGCTGGTGTCTTTTGAGATATCCATTTGACGTGACTCTGTGCTTATGTATCCCGTCATACTTTGAACGACAAAATTATTTTATTTATTAATATTATTTTTACTGTTAAGTCTGTTTTTTGTGATATACATTTGACGTGACTCTGTACTTATGTATCCCGTCATACTTTGAACCACACAATTATTTTATTTATTAATATTACTTTTACTGTTAAGTCTGTTTTTTGTGATATCCATTTTACGTGACTCTGTATTTATGTATCCCGTCATACTTTGAACGACAAAATTATTTTATTTATTAATATTATTTTTACTGTTAAGTCTGTTTTTTGTGATATACATTTGACGTGACTCTGTACTTATGTATCCCGTCATACTTTGAACCACACAATTATTTTATTTATTAATATTACTTTTACTGTTAAGTCTGTTTTTTGTGATATCCATTTTACGTGACTCTGTATTTATGTATCCCGTCATACTTTGAACGACAAAATTATTTTATGTCTACCTGTGCGAATTTCAAACGCGCGATTTAACGTCAGTACTTAAAACCTTCCATCCTTTATGGCTGGATTTTACATAGAAAAATCGTACAATATAAGCAAAATGAGGATGTTAAATTAGATGTATGCCTTTTTGTGCTTCTTCGTTACATTTGTTTGTTTTTATAGTAATTAAGATGATAACAAAATGTTGACTGCTGTACCCCTATTTTTGACATTTTTACCTTTTGTGTCTGTTTGTTTTGTTCACGCATCGTTGTCAATGTAATGGAATTTGATGCGACTGTCATACAAGTGAGAGGTTTAGCTTTAAAACCAGGTTCAATCCACCATTTTCTACATACGAAAATGCCTGTACCAAGTCAGGAATATGACAGTTGTTATCCATTCGTTTGATGTAATTGAACTTTTGATTTTGCCATTTGATTGGGGACTTTCCTTTCTGAATGTTCCTCGGAGTTCAGTATTTTTGTGATTTTACTTTTTATTACTGTGTGACCAAGCATAGCATACGCTCTTCACAGCAGGAGCAATTAAACATTGTTCTTGATTTCCATTTCTAGAATGATAAAACATTATTTCTAATGAAGTAAAATTCTTGCAATCTTATTGGTTAATCATCCGTTTGTAACATCCCACCCTAGTTCACCAAGGGATAACAAATATGCCAAAATTTTGGTTAAAATAATAAAAAAAAAATTTAGTTAAAAAAAAAATGAAGTGAAGAAATATTCTCCAATATTCCCCAAATAAAATAATTTTCAAATTTTCTACAAAACAAATAGAAATAGATAATATTTGACAGTGCACACCAACGTTGGAGTAGAAAATGTGTAGTGGAAGTTGGTCATAAGATTATTTTTTTTCAATTTTATTCCCGGGAATAAAGTAGTAAACGAACGCTAAATAAGAAATAAATTCGTTATCTTGGTGCAATCATGGGTGTATGGAATTTTACACCGTTGTTGAATATGCATACGGCCTTCAACTGTGCCTCAGGGGGTATACATTTTCAACACCGGTGAAAAATTCTGTACACTGCTGATTACACTAAGATAGATATTTCCATCAAGACAAATAGTAAATGAAATATTGAGGATATATTTTCTGTAAAAATACATTTTAATCAGCTTTTCACACTTTGTGTACGTACGTCTATGTCCAACATGCCCGAGCTTACACAAAGATTGTTTACATCACGAAATGTTTACTGTATGAAATCCATATCGGTACACTAACATGAAGATTTTTGAATGCAAATGAACGATTACTTTTTATGAAATGTACGTGTTAATACAGCATTTTAACAAACTGCTTTAATGCATTGTTTCGTGCTTTAAAAAGTACTTTATGTGAACCTTTCATTGTTTTTTAAACGTAAATGCACTGACATATTACATTTTAAGCCATAGGAATTTTGTTTTTTCACTCGATAAAAAAGGGACACACTCGAAAAAATTACGGTCTGCTCTCGAAAAAACACGGAATATAAATATGAATGTACTCTCCAAAATGCCCTTTCAATGCAAAAACAAGAATTTTTGTAAAGTGTCTGTATATTTAAGTATATATATAGATTTCATGTGCACATTTCCGTTGACATTTGCATTGGTATGTGTATAAAAATTGCTTTTATTTGTATTTTGGAATACAGCATTGTAAGGCTTAATTAAAAGTTTTTAAAACAAAATAATGTATGTTTGATAATAACTTTTAATCAAAAATACTAATTTACCTTTTATGATCTTATATATAAGGTTCTAGCATCTTTTTTCACGTTTTAGCAGAAAGAAATTCTGTTCGTTTACATTTTTATCATATTCACTCGAAGAAAAGTGGTCACACTCGAAAAAACACGATCAAATCACTCGAAAAACCACGATCATAGCCGGACACTATATCTACCGTGAATGCCACAATATATCTTAGATACTCCACTGTTTCTACGTGCATTTTGTTAGCTGACCCAATGACATTTTGAGTGTTTTACTACTTCTGTTTTCAATTTTGTTTTCCAACTTCTTTATTTTTGCATCGTGTGAGATTAGAAATTCATCAAAAGGTGTCAATTTGATATTAGATAAATTATATACAAAGGGAGGTGACTGAAATTTACATTCGATATAAATAACCATTTTGATTTAAAGATAAATAACATTGATATGATATAATAAGTACTTTAACCATCACTATAATATATAGTAGGGTGCCCAGTTAACGAATTTAATCGATTGGGGTTAACGAAAAAACACACATATATATCTATACCAAAATAGTAGCTACATTGTCAGGAACCAGTATCACAAAGTGATTTTTATAGTTTGTTCTTATGTTGTACTGTTACACCACTATCCAATATTAGTGGGAGGGTTTGGCGCCACCAAAATAGTTTAACCCCGCCACATTCTGTATGTACATGTCCAAAGTCAGGAGCCTGTAATTCAGTGGTTGTCGTTTGTTGCTGTATATCGTATTAGTTTTTCGTTCATTGTTTTGTGCATAAATCAGGCCATTAGTTTTCTCGTTTGAATTGTTTTACATTTTCATTCTGGGGCCTTTTATAGCTGACTATTCGGTATGGGTTTTGTTGGAAGTCGTACAGTGACCTATAGTTGTTAACTTCTATGTAATTTGGTCTTTGGTTGAGAGTTGTCTCATGGCAATCATATAACATCTTCTTATTTTTATATCAGAGCGCATATTTAAATGTGAAGCTAGGATACATAATTCTACATTGACTTTTGTTTTATTGTTCATCGATACTCTTACATTATAAACAGCTTAATTTACATTAAATATGTTTACATGATTGAGAAACCATGTACACATGTTTTTGTCTTCTAAAATGCCTGTTTTCATCACTTATTGATGCATTAAATAATTGTGCTATGACCAGATTTTATTTTGGAAAAGTTATAATTTTGGCGCAATGATGATAAATCCAGGTTATTTAATTGCTTCTCCAGATAAAACTTCAACTTCATATCATTGAAGATAACGAACTGTTGCACGCGCGGAATATGCGATCACAAAATATTCAATTAATAAGGTACACAACAACAAAAAAATGATTTTTTTTTAGATTTACTTGAACTGATGATATTTACACGATCAGGACAATAAGAAATTAAAACTATGTACATTAATACTTATTCAGTTAATTTGCGTTGAAGCATGAATGTTAAAAATTGCTGGATATGCTACAACAACTTGTGGTAACATGTTCCATTAGCTTACTATTTGTGGAAAACACGACCTTTTGTTTCAGGTAGTTTTTGCCGAAATGTTTTTTTTATATGCTTTTCCTGTTCTAGTATATGTTGAATAAGGACGAGCGATTGCATTGCAACGAGTCCACCATGAGTGCACTCCTAATTGTATAATCAACCTAGTTTTTGAGGCGGCGTCTGCAAGTGGGTGCCATTCAATATCATGGATGTAACACTACTGGTGTTATGGTAGATTTACATATATATCGTGCAGCACGCCTCTGTACCATTTATGGTTTATTTTTGTATTCTGTTGTATGTGGATCCCATAAACTGCAGCTGTATTCAAGATTTGGTCTCACTGTAGATTGGAATGCACGGCAGTTGATGTTGGCGATTGCTATTTCACTTCAGGAAGCCAAGAGATTTGTTTGCACGTCATATAATATTGTCGTAGTGATTGTTCCATTTTAAATCTAACTGAAAGGTTACATTAAGATATTTTTTCTGATGTTAACCCTTATACTTCCAGCAGGCCGATCAAAGCCGATTGACATTACATTTAACTGCCAATAGGGCGATCGGGCCAATTGACGTTGCCTTCGACTGCCAAAAGGCCGATTCGGCCGATTGAGTTTTAGGTGATGTTTATCATGTTTACTTTAAAGTTTATATCAATCTACTATATTTTTCAAGTTGTCGCCAAAAACAAAACAAAATGGTAAACATTGTCTTATAAGGAAATATACTTCAATATAGAGTCGTCTGACATTATTCTATCCAAAATATGCATGTAGGTAGATCTTAAAATTCTAAACACTTTTCTCCTGTCAGATTTTCTCTCTCTGTAATGGTTTTGAATATTATCAGTTATCAGACACAATTTTAAACTCGATACCCCAATGACTATCATCATTATTGTGGCAAAGTATGGTTCCAATAGGCCCATTATGTTCAGAGAAAATTTAGTAAACGATTACCGACGACGAACAACGACGACGGACGCCAAGTTATAAGAAAATCAGGTCAGGTGAGCTCAAAAAAGGAGACTTGTTATAATAGTTAATGAAATAACTATCAACTAGAGACAGAGACAATATGACGTGGATACAAGCAACTATAGGCCTCCGTTCGTTATAATTTATCTATTCGTCTGTTTGTTGCCCCTTAACAAATTTAGATTTTTTCTTGAAAGAACGCATCTTGTTATACAAACATTTCAGGTTTGGATCACGAATATCTATTGTATAAGTATTTTTTGTTTTGGCTTTTTTCCGTGATGCCAAAAATTGCTAAGTTGATGCAGGATATAAAGTTAATTTATTTTAAGCTTTAAGTTTTATAAGCCATCCCATTTAGGTAACCGTATCCATCATCAGGTTATTTGTTTCCGTAAACCCATAAACAAATTCGAACTCTATTTTTAAGTTCTACATGATGAAGCCCTGTCGATATAGGCAGACTGAAAGTGCTAAAATGATTCATTCCTTCCGAAATGCTAAAATCACTTTGATTATTAAAAGAATTCCCATCAAACAAAAAAGTATCACTCTGTACCGATATGCTTATGAAGCTGTCAAATCCTATTGGAACAACGAAATCATATTCTTTAGGATATTGATTTACTCCTGGCATCGTCATCATAACAGGATCTGCCTAATGTTCTTTTAAACCATGCGGGTACAACACGACAAGTATGTCATCAGATACAAAAATAAAAGAGGTTGTGATATAAAAGTCCCAGTAATCTCTTGCGTTAAGGGTTTTTGATATTTTACAATTTGAATGGCCAATTTAGTGCTATTTGCCACATGTACATGTACAGTATTATTCAACCGCGTCGATAAATGTGGAGTTAGGAATATATTTTCCAGTTGATCAGTGGGTAGTACTGATTCAATAGATACATACAATAAACTACTCGAATATTGTCTGGTACTGCAGTTTTACACTGAGTAGCACTTACAACAATTACTGGTTTTGATGTTGTTACCAAGGCTCCTGATAGGTCAGAGGTATGTTATAACTGAACAGTGTTGTGTTTGTTTATCGCAGGTCTTATTTTGTCGTTGTTACTATAATGCTTGCTTCCATACGTTAGAGAAAGGCTTACAAATTTCAAATTAATACTGGCAACAGTATTTGGATAAACTGATGAAAGAGCCAGCAGATGTTTAAAGACATAACCAACAACAAATACAGGTAATGTTGATATCATGTATTTTGTAGAAGGAAAATTTCACAGGCATGGACAAGTATCCCTCAGAGAACCGATCCCTATACAAAAATCCGTAAACATTCATTTTTACATTTGAGTGAAGTTCTACTCACACAAAATGTATCCCATTAGACGGTAAAACACTTGTACTCAGATAAGATTCTGTTTTACTTTTTTCGATAGTGATAGACTCCCAAGTCAGGAGCCTCTGTCCTTTGTTAGTCTTGTATGTTTTTTAATTTTAGTTCATTTATATGTTTTGGAGTTTAGTGCGACGTTCAATTTTACTTAACTAGTACTCATTTTGTTTAGGGGCCAGCTGAAGCCCGCCTTCGGGTGCGAGATTTTCTCGCTGTGTTGAAGACCCATTTGGTGGCCTTCGGTTGTTTTCTATCCTTTGGTCGGGTTGTTGTCTCTTTGACACATTCCCCATTTCCATTCTCAATCTTATTATTGATATTGTTGTTTGAATATAGTAATGAACGACGCTGCGTAATAGCTGATGTTATCAAAATTCACGGTGTAGGTGGAACGTCTTGATATCGTTCGTTAAAACTACTATTAAACTTTCATCTTATTCTATCTGTAATAAAAATAGTATATGAATTAATCATTTGCAAGTTATGCATAAACAGAAAACTATCAACTTTATTTATACATAAGTCAAACTCGTTTCCTAGGAGTATCTTTTGTATTTATTAATAATTTGCTAATAAAGAGATATAGCCAACTGGATTTGCTAAAAACCAGCCATTTGAAAGAAATGAGCTGTGTCACTCCATGTATATAAATAGACATTAACTATTTTGTGTCTTTAGATATCAGCTGTTTTTGTACGAGGCTAAGAAACAGGTGTAATGCGAAATTTTGCTACTGTTTCGAGCCGAGTACCAATAGTTCTGATATTTGAAAACACTAATTAGTTATTGTCTTTATCCTGTACTTAATTTTGTACATTGTTTTTGCTTTAAAGACAGAAAAACTCACATTTATTGCATTTATTTTCGATTTAGAATATATTAGTTTTTTGTTTATTTTACCTTTTGAGGCCCGCGTAATAATATTGAAAAAAATCACACAATCAGCTGATGACCGGTTCGCCGAAAATAATCTCGCATGGTCAACAATAATACATCGCTCAAATATAATATATATTTTTATAACATAACAACTAATTTCAATAGTAAAAAGAAAAAACAGAAAATTGTCCGATTTAAGACAAAGTGTATGATTTGTCCTACGCTTCGAAATTTCGAATTGACCGTGACATTAACTGATTATTAACATTGTGCCATTGTTGATTTTGTGTGGTACACATGTAGACATTCAAGTTTTGAACTTGAAGATAGGCGCCGTAAAAAATGGAAGACAAAATATTTTCATTTTTTATTTCATATTGCTCTAAAGAAATACTTGAAAACAAACAGAACGTAAATTAATCTATAGCTCAGATAAGGTCAAGAAATACGTCATTGGAATGCGAATGCTATACACATTCTGAGGTGACGAAAGTTCATACAACACTCGTCAAAAGCAATAAACAAAAGTAGTCCGGCAGTGGGCTTTAAAGCGATATCTGTATAGTATACAAATACAGGCTAGCGATATCTGTTTGGCTGTTAATGTATGATAAAACACACAATTGCAGGATAAAATCAGATATTCTTTAAATTTACTGGGGTTGATATCATGCCCAACTTTAGAAGACTCACATTAAATAGAGAAAGTGTGATTTCTTGTAAATTTCACCATTTTTTTGCAAATTTGGATGCTGGTATTTTTTCATATATTGAAGCATTATCAAAATCTGTTTCTTACCATTTAATTGTTTCGGCAATATTATGAATAGCATTGTCATCTTGTGTTACTTTGAGATATATTTTTTAGATATAGATTATTTCTTATCAAACTAAGAAAATAAAACTTAGGTTATCAATTTCGTTTTAGAGATAAATAAGACGAATATTTAGTAAGTTTGTAGGAGTTTTATTCACTTTTGAGTTTTTTTTATCTGATATATTTAGTACTTTTTTTGAAGCATAATAAGTATGGAGTATATAGCTCCCAGTTTATAAAATTGAGAATGGAAATGGGGAATATGTCAAAGAGACAACAACCCGTCCAAAGAGCAGACAACAGCCAAAGGCCACCAATGGGTCTTCAACGCAGCGAGAAAATCCCACACCCGGAGGTGGTCCTCAGCTGGCCCTTAAATGAAATTGTGTACTAGTTCAGTGAAAATGGACGTCATACTAAACTTCAAAACATATAAATGAACTAAAATAAAAAACATACAAGACTAAGAAAGGCCAGAGGCTCCTGACTTGGGACAGGCGCAAAAATGCGGCGGGGTTAAACATGTTTTGTGAGATCTCAACCCTCTCCATATACCTCTAGACAATGCAGAATAAAGAAACACATAGCAATACGTACAGTAAAACTCAGTTTTAAAGAAGTCCGAGTCCGATGTCAGAATAGGTAACAAAAGAAACTAAGCAAAGTGACAATGATACATAAATGAACAAAGGACTACTAGCAGTTACTGACATGCCAGCTCCAGACCTCAATAAAACTGATAGAAAGATTATGTCTTCATCATATGAAAATCAAGAACAATCCCTCCCGTTAGGGGTTTAGTACCATACCATCATAAAATATATGAGAAGAACATAGCCTGTATCATGAATACAACGGGTTTTAGAATAAATGTGTTTATTTCCGATGCAAAGACCCTATGAGTGAATCAATATTAATACCAAAATATGCAATCCTTAATGACTTGACAACAGTATCGTAACTATATCCTTTCCCAATAAGTCTGTTTATAGGTTTGGTTAGCTTTTGAGGTGAATGCCGACATTTTTGTGCTTTGTAAAGAATATTACCATAAAATATTGTATGTGAAATACCTGAACGTATAAGATGTCTGCATTTTGATTTATATTTACGAATGATGTCCTTGTACCGATGATAAAATTTAGTAAATGTTTTGACTAGCTTGTGATATCGAAAATCCTGGTGTAATAATTTTTCAGTAATACAGATATTTCTTTCGTTGAAAAATACGTTGTTACAAACACGAGCGAATCGAACAAGTTGAGATATATAAACACCATAAGATGGCGATAAGGAAAGTCACCATCTAAAATTGGATGATTAACAATAGGAAATGAAAAATCATCTCTTTTATCATAAACTTTGGTATTAAAGCTTCCCGTTAAAGATAAAGATAAAGATATCAAGATCCATGAAAGGGCAGTGTTAGTATTACCTTTATTTAAAGTCAGTTCGCCAGGATAAATCTCTTTAGTGTACACACTGAAGTCGTCATTATTGAGAGCCAATATATCATCTAAATATCTAAAAATGTTATTAAATTTTTGAATCAGATGTTGTTTCGATGGGTCCATGCTGATTTTAGTCATAAATTGTAACTCATAACAATAAAGAAACAGGTCCGCAATAAGTGGTGCACAGTTAGTCCCCATGGGAAATCCGATAACCTGACGATATACGGAATCTCCATAGCGAACAAAAATGTTATCTAGTAAAAATTCAAGGGCAGTTATAGTATCAAATCAGGTCCAATTGACATAGTTCTTTTGTTTGTTGTTACTAAAAAATGACCTAAAAGAGTTTGAACATATATATTCGCATTCCGACTTTTTAAATGCCCATTCAATCAGGTGTGTGAATTTTTTCTTAATAAGATTATGAGGCAACGTGGTATATAGGGTAGAAAAATCAAAACTGTTAACAGATTCGAAATCACCAATATAAGCATGCAAAAGTAATTAATTCCACAATTTCAAAGGGCTTATTTGAACAATTTATTACCAGGTTTTTGATTGTACCAAGTGCACTAGTAAGTAGAATAGATAGTTTGGCTTGAAGACGAAATAAATCTATATTTGTAAGGAGTTTTGTGCAGCTTCGGAAGCCAGTACATAGTTGGAATTTTCATTGTATTTGGTTCTGCTTGTAAAGAGGTAGCTAAAAGTTTATGTTTGTTACAGATGTCATTTTCCGAAAATGGAGTCAGTTTGAATGTTGGTGAATTCGTGATTTCCTTTTGTAGAACATCAATGAAAAATTTACGTCAAACAATAATGATATTGTTAGCAGCCTTATCAGCCGGGACAAAAATATATTCCTTGGTGATTTTTTTTAGCTTATGTTTGATACGGGAAGATGGGCTATTATGGTTGTTGATAGGAGTAAAATGATATTCCAGAGCTTGCGTTTCTGCTTACTAGAAAGCTATTGAACCAAATGGTAAAGTTATAGCCATCCCTTCGAAAGTTTCGCATTTTCACCATTGATTAACACTTATGGAAAAGCTGTGCCACAGACGACCACATATATGTTTAAGTTGTCGTCACCACAATTCTGTTCTGTTTTCTGTCATTATTACAAACCGAATATGTACTTACGTTGAGCAACACGTTGGGTGCTGATGTTTGGATGATGTTTTGATTTCGTTGGACAATTAGATTCGTGTATAAAGCCCTTCACGAAAACCACGAAAATTGGTACCCAGTGAATAAAAGTACTTTCAGAGTATTAGAATTCGATAATAAGGTTTCTGAAACTATCAATATTTGCAATATTTTTTCACAAAAATCTGTACACAAAATTAAATCTGATACTGTTACTGATATTTCATAAACCTACACCAACTTATTGCATCCACGATTTTCAAACTCAAAGAGGATATTAAAGTCCTTCACCCTCAAGGAAGTAAAATCCAAACGTGCAGATTGATTTTTTTCATTGTACCCATACAAATATAGTCCCGGTAATCATGCTATAACCGCGCACATTGGCCTCGTAAGCAATTACAACCAAAAAAGTATCACCATAAAAAGAACGATAAAAAACTAATGTCGTTATAATGGCTATCTTACATACAATATACAACCGAGTCGTCTCGATGTTCGATTAAATCTTTTTGAGGTTCTTTCTGCATGACGGGAGATACATGCATAGCAGGAGACGCACCTGATTACGCTACGTTAAGAGTTCATGCGAATCCCTGAGTGTTTGTTATTAGCCTTAATTTGTATCTAAATAAAAGATTTATGAGATTGAAAAAAGCTGTACACTATTGTTCCTCTCATTTCAATAACTTTCAAAAAGATGAAAGGATAAAACCTTCGGAGATAATTTGATAGTCCTAGGATTAACGAAACTTTCATATTGGGAGAAATTTTTGTTTACAGTCTGAAGGACTAATACAGGTTGAAAGTCAATCTAATACACGTCTAGCACGGATCGTCACATGACTAGCTTCTTCAATTACCTACGCAAGATATTAATTTGGCCCCAGTTTTCTCGTTTGCATTGTGTTACATTTGTCATTCCGAAGCATTTAATAGCTTGCTACGATATGGGTTTTGCTCATTGTTGAAGGGCGTGTACGGTTACCTATAGATTCTTCGTTATTTCGTCTCTGGTGGAGAATTGTCTCATTTGGGAATCATACCACCTCTTCTTATTCTTATATTTGGTGAGCTGTCTGATAATGTCTTGGTGATGAACTGTAATCTGTGAGCACTTTTCGTAAGTGTCATATACCTGTTTCCTGGTGGCTAATACTTCAGTATGACTTCTATCTCTAAAACTGTGGAACAGAATTACTTCAAATTTTGGTCAGCAGCTAAACTATAATGAATTGTGTGTGCAATTTTGGATGTGTCAAAACCTGTAAATACTTCCTGTTTTCGAAAGCTTTGAATTGCAAATCGAAATATGCTTCCTAAACATGATTTATTCTTATTTGTATACAGAATAAATCACTGTGTATCTATTGAGCTTATGACTTGTAATATTGAAACAGTTGGACACTCCATTTAAAGTACAGAACATTTTATTTGAATATGATATAGATATCAAACAAAAAAATTTTGAAAATATTTTGCAAGGACTTGGGAAAGAAAATATCTCAATAACATTTTTATGACATTATTTGATGTTCATGATGTCATTTTGAAAATATTTTGAGAAAATATCTGTAAGAAATTCATGATGTATTGTACGTCATTAATTTATATTTTATGGTGATGTTATTTTAATTATATTATGCCAATATTCTAGGAAAAATTACTTGAAAATATTTTGCCACCTTCTTCTTTTATATATTACAAATATTTTAGGGCTTTATTTTCATTATAGTTGACATATCATTAATATACTATACTTATAATATTTTTATGTTTACTGGGTATTAGTAAAAATTGGACTATTCTAGGTCGAAAAATACGAACTTCCAAGGAAAAAGATGGGACTTTTTGAAGTGACAAGCAAAGAAATCACAACCTTTTCTGTTATTGGATAGTCTAGAAGTTAGTCAGTGTCCTCTTTGACGTTAATTTTTCAAAAACAGGAGAAGGACACACTTTACAACCTTCGTGTGTTTAACATTAACTTTATATAGGTAAACTATTGTAAATAAAATACAAAATAAGATAATTTGAAACGCACTTGGTTATTCTAATAAATTTGAATACATATTTATTCAAAATGGTTACCTTTTCGTCCCCCTTATCTGTTTTGGGACTCTCTGTCGGTCATAAGAGACAGATGAGAGTGTGTCCCTAAAGGATAAACTGCAAACTCTGCCATATTTGATTATTGAGAATATTTGTGCATTTTTTTTGGAATTTTTATGATAATATATTTAGTATATCATATCGATGCACCTCACAAGCCATCTTATTGGTGACTAATTATTGTCGATCTTCTTTCTTAATTACTTATAGGTAAATTACCAAGTGACTTGTCCTGCCGAGCTTATCTGTAGAACGTGTATTCACATGTTTATTGTATGCATTCATTTAAGAACATTTTGTATTTATGTCTATCGACTCTTATCAATCTATGAAATTATCTATATGAATTTTGTGCTTTGTTTAGACTTATCTTTAATGTGTATCGATTCTTGGCGGTCATCAGAATTTATTGCAAAGTATTGTGTGTTTTTATCTTATGAATTCATATTATTAATGAATTAGGGAAATTAAACGAGGAAATGACAAAAGTGTCATATTTATTTCAATCAAAAATCTTATCTCCTAAACAATAAATTGAAAATCGTCAAAGTTCTACCTGAATCATATTTCAGTTTTTACAAACTTTTACAAGGACAAACAACATCTGTCTATCTTTCATCCCTATTAAAATAACTAGAATCTTTGGTTGGTAAACTGGATTAAAATAAGTGATTGATTGTTGTTTGCTAAACATCTAGTTGCAATATATTTCATGCATGTTTAAGGTCCGAGAAAAAATAACAATTAAAACAAATGGCGGGTCCTTTAATATGTTGTCCACCATGAAGAAAAGGAAATTTGGAATACCACTGGACTATGATATTATATTGGATATGTTGGCCTTACAACAGGCCTCCTGGGGATCCCTCAAAACGTTGTTTCAGGGGTTCTATATACGTTGAGAGCGCAGTATTTTCTCTAAACGAGGTATTGAATTAAACGATCCAATTCTGACCCGGCGTGACATATAGCAAACGGACGCCACGATTTGCCAAACGTTTAACTGCTGGTCGGAAAAAGACCAAGGGATTATAATATTGCTAAAAAAGCGACGTTTTCAAGTTACATATTCTGAGCTTTCCTTTTCAGTGAAGGGACATTTCAGCAGCGTCTGTATTCTGATTATTTACACGATAAGAATCAATATTCCAGGGCGTGCGTTGCGTATTCCATCATTTACATTCATGGTTGAAGGTAATCCGAATGGCAATGTTGTCATCCCTTCGGAAGTTTTACGAACCCTTCGCTTGTTTTAAAGGGGTTCGTATTCGTAACAAACTTTTTAACATATCTTTCAGTAGAAAATTAAAGCGCAATATTTTGTTTGCTTTCGAGGACAGGGACAGATTGTGTCTCAATTTAAGATTTTTTAATTCTGAATTCTGATTTTTTTAACTCTGAAATATGAATGGCCTTCCCTGCTTTCTTCTAGTCTACAATTCCTTTTATGCATGTAGTAAATATGAAATTGTTGCCTGCATACAAATCAAAGAACATGCAACAAATGAGGTTTATTTAATGGTAGATTTTATACGCTAATCCAGCAGGGTATCCATACACATCATAAAATCTGTTACCATAAACCCATAAACCGAATCGAACTTTTTCCGTGTGCTCTATATGATGAGCTCCATCCGATATAGGCACACTGAAAGTGCTATAATGAATCCTTCCTTCTGAAATATTCAAAACACTTGTTATATTGGGAAATTCACCATCGAGCAAAACACCATCTATAGAATTTCTTTTTACAGTTATGCTTATGAAGCTGTCGAATCCTGTTGGTACTGCAAAATCATATTCATAAAGATATTGATTTACACCTGGAATCGTCATCATAAAAGGATCTCCCTTTCCTCCTTCTAACCCGTGTGGGTAAGACATAACAAATATGTCATCGGATGCAAAAATAAAAGAGGTTGTGTTGTAATAAAAATCCCAGTATTCTCTTGCTTTTAGTGTTTTTGAAATATTCCGGTTTCCAAATTTTATGGTCAGTTTGGTGCTATTTGCCGTCTGTATACGTACAGTATTATTCAGCCGTGTCGATATATGTGGAGTTATGAATATATCATCCAGTTGATCAGTGGGTAATATTAATTCAATAAATGGTTGACAACCACCCTTGTTGATATTCAATGGTACTGCATAATTACATTGATTACCACTGACAACAAATACTGGCTTTGACGCTATTACCAAGGTTCCTGATAGGTCAGAGGTATGTGATAATTGAAATGTGTTGTATTTCTTTATCACAATTTTAATCGTGTCGTTGTTACTATATTGTTTGTTTTGGAATGTTATAGAACCACTTTTCAATTTCACATTTATACTGACAGCAGTGTTCTGATAAATTGGTGAAAGAGCAAGCACATTTTTAAAGCCATAACGAGCAGTAAATGCAGTTAAGGTTGGTATAATGTATTTCGTAGAAGCAAATTTCATAGGCATGGACAAGTATCCCTCAGAGGCCCGGTCCCCATTCAAAAATCCGTAAACATTTATCTTCACATCTGAGTGAATTTCTACTCCAACCATATTTATCCCATCAGACAGTAAAACACTTTTACTCAGATAATATTCTGTGTTAATTTTGTCAATAGTGATAGACTGATTCGTATTATTGTTGAAATAGAGTACTGAAAGACGTGCCGTACTTTCTGAAGCTACCAAAATCATTGGCATAGGAGATCGTACCCCTTCGTGAAAAAGTACCATGAAACTTGTGTCTTTTCCATCTATTATAAATATATCAAATAAAATTAATCACTTGCAAGATATGTCAAAACAGAAAACTTTATTTAAGAATTGAATGTGTCTTTCTATAATATCATTTGAGTGTAAAAGAGTTGACCGAAGTACATTTTTTCATTTAAAAAAAAGTGCACACGACCAACGCTTTTATAACCCTACAGTGGTGTAACAGTACAGCATTAGAACAAACTATAAAAATCAGTTGAAAAGGGCTCAACTCTCAGATAGGTACAAAGCAGACATACATCCGACAAAAACACATGTTGGTTGCTGCATGTGGAGAAGGACCCGCGCACCCTTCCGGAGCACCTGAAAGAAACCCGTTTTTTTATTGGAATTCTTGTTGCTGAGACTTTTGTAAGTAGATATTGTAGAATTTAGTTTGTCTTTTCGCCGTTTTCCGCTTCTTTTTTTTTGCCATGACGTTGTTGATTTCTCTTCGACCTATGCATTCTGAATATCGTTTTGGTATATTCCGACTTTTTTTTTTAATAGCAATATAGGTTTAATTTAAATGTTACGGTAATCGTACATTTCTAATGAGACCAACAGAAAATGATGTAAAATAATGAAGGTAACAATGAGCAAAACTCATACCATATAATATCCTATTGAAAAACATGGGGTGATTTAATGTGAAACAATTCTTTAAAGAAAAGTATCAGCCTGATTTGATTTATCAAAATAATAAACAATAAACAAAAAGGCTGACAGCAACCAATGACAACTACTAGATTTAAATCTAAATAACAAGTTTCTGGCCTGGGACTGGCACAAAAAGAACATGACGGTTCAAACATAATACCTAAATAAGGATGTGTTGTTACAGTTACAACGCTCATGTTGACCAACAAGGACAATAAATACAATGTAAAAACTGGACATATTATATGTGAGATAGATAAATTGTTGCTTCCATATCGTCCAGTGGCAAATATGTCGTAAATATCTAGGATCGCAAATATAAATATATTAATGAATAATTTTACATTGTTAAAGTGCAGACAACACAATTTCATATTACAAGATGTGAGGTGCTATTTTCAGTAAGTACTTAGAAATAAAAATCCGTGACATGGGGAATAAATAAAGGCAACAGTAGTATACCGCTGTACGAAAAGTATGCTTTGTAATAGATTTTTTTATGTATTATATATTCAACAAATTGGAGGCAAATTGCCTCTACAATTCATATGATGTTTAGTGAACCCTTCTCATGGTCTAGGGATTGGAAAAAGTAAATGATACAAAGTGGTCAATAAGGAACAAAAAAAAAAAAAAAACAAAAAAAAAAACAAGAAACACAACTGCAAAAAGGAAAAAAAGCAAACAGATCATTGGTTGTATATAATCTATAAATCTCGCTGTGACCAAATTTTGAAATTTAAACTATTAAATGGTGGAGCAATATTAATTAAAAGTATCAACTTAAAGGACACCAATGTCAGATAAGTAATAACCATACACTGAGTGGACGGACGGTCTTCGAACTAAACACATTTTGCATCCTTTGTTAAAACAAATTGCTTTCGAATTAATATCAATGAGTAATACAATGGCAGTATAAACTCACTGGCTAGCATGCGAGTGACCAGCAGTTTTAAATCAAAATGTTAATCAGATTGACGATTTGTTTACTTACAAAGTCACGAAAGCATTATTTAAATAACTGATTTCAGAAAATGATTGCAACTGAACTGCACGGATATCAAATATCAAAACTTTATGATTACAGAAAACCAAAGGATATGGTGTATCCATCCATGACTCAAAATCAGTACATGCATCGCAAACAAACAAACAAAAAGCAAAGGAACAGCGTTCTCATTGCTGTTTTTCAACTCAAAGTCACACAGAGCAAAAAACGCTCACCTCACTGCAAGTTTGAGGCGGCCCCTAATAAGGATTTATTCTGTAATGTATTATAGAATTACTTAATGTTGTTGTTCCATCAGACAAAGCCTAACACAGTAGTAATTTAATACGCACAAATTTTTAATGAATATAAAACTAAAGAACTTGGAATTTACAACAAATCTGGAAATCCAACATATATACTCCTACATCTTTCACAAAAGATGTAAAAAAAAATCACAAATATGGTATTTCCGCCTTTGGTATCACTATAAAAGTACTATACAAATCTACTGTCGTTATAATGGATACCTTACTAACAATATACACCTCGGGTTGTCTCGATATTCGACTAAAAATCTTTGGAGGTTTTTACTGTATGGCAGGCTCTCTTGATTCTACTTTGGTTTTGGAAATCATGTAAAAATAGATTAAAATCATAACAGATACCCTAATAATGATTGAGGCCAAATTTGGTTTAATACTGGCCCCGTAATTTAATCAAAAGTAGAACACTTTTGTAAAGTTTACAAAAATTACCAATAAATTCATTGAAATTGTAGAAAATGACTTTATAAGGACAATTACTCCAACAAGATGCCAATTGAAAATTTTGCTCATGTTGACTTATGTGTAGATCTTCTTTTCTTGATATTTTTGCAGTTTACAGTATATCTCAATCTATAAAGATACATGTATTAAGGTCTTCATCAGCACCTCATAAGGAACATTCATGCCATGTTTGGTTTCATTCCATTCAGTGCTCCTCTAGAAGAAGCATTTGTATGTATTTCCCATAGGGTCTTATGTTATACTGAGTCTCCTACTGGCGGCCATCTTTGATGATGGTTCGGCTAAAAAGTAACAACACTTGGTCAGCACCTCATTAGGAACATTCATGCCATATTTGGTTTCATTCTATTCAGTGGTTCTCTAGAAGAAAACATTTGTATGTATTTCCCATAGGGTCCTATGTTAAACTTACTCCCCCTGCTGGCAGCCATCTTGGATGACAAATCAACTACAAAGTAACAACACTTGGTCAGCACCTCAAAAGAAACAATCATACAATGTTTAGTTTCAATCCATTAAGCGGTTTTCTAGAAGAAGACATTTGTATATATTTCCAATAGGGTTCCTTGTTAAAATAAGTCCCCTGTTGGCAGCCATCTTAGTTGATGGATTCGCTACAAAGTAACAACACTTGGTCAGCACCTCATAAGGAACATTCATGCCATGTTTGGTTTTATTCCATTCAGTGGTTCTTCAGGAGAAGACTATTGTATGTATTTCACATAGGGTCCTGTGTTAAACTAAGTTCCCTACTGGCAGCCATCTTGTATGATTGATTGGCTACAAAGTACCTCATAAGGAACATTCATGCCATGTTTGGTTTCATTCAATTCAGTGTTTCTCTTAAAGAAGACATTTGTATGTTTTGTCCGTAGGGTCCTTTGTTAAACTAAGGTCCCCGCTGGCAGCCATCTTGGATGATTTATTGGCTACAAAGTAACAACACTTTGCCAGGACTTCATTAGAAGCATTTATGCCATGTTTGGTTTTATTCCATTCAGTGGTTCTCTAAAAGAAGACATTTGTATGTATTGTCCATAGGGTCCTATGTTAAACGAAGTCCCCCTTTGATGGCCTTCTTGGATGATGGATCGCCTACAAAGTTACAACACTTGGTCAGCACCTCATAAGGAACATTCATGGCATGTTTTATTTCTTTCCATTCAGTGGTTCTCTAAAAGAAGACATTTGTATGTATTTCCCATAGAGTCCTATGTTAAACTAAGTCCCTTTCTGGCAGCCATCTTGGATAATGGATCGGCTTCAAAGTAACAACACTTGGTCAGCACCTCATAAGGAACATTCATGCTACGTTTGGTTTTATTCCATTCAGTGATTCTCTAAAAGAAGACATTTGTATGTATTGTCCATAGGGTTCTATGTTAAACGAAGTCCCCCGCTGGCGGCCATCTTGGGTGATGGATCGGCTACACAGTAACAACACTTGGTCAGCACCTCATAAGGAACATTAATGCCATGTTTGGTTTCATTTCATTCAGTGGTTCTCTAAACGAATACATTTGTATGTATTTTCCATAGTGTCCTATGTTAAACGAAGTCCCCCGCTGGCGGCCCTCTTGAATGATGGATCAGCTACAATGTAACAACACTTGGTCAGCACCTCATTAGGAACATTCATGCCATGTTTGGTTTCATTCTATTCAGTGGTTCTCTAGAAGAAAACATTTGTATGTATTTCCCATAGGGTCCTATGTAAAACTTACTCCCCCTGCTGGCAGCCATGTTGGATGACAAATCAGCTACAAAGTAACAACACTTGGTCAGCACCTCAAAAGAAACATTCATACCATGTTTGGTTTCATTCTATTCAGTGGTTCTCTAGAAGAAGACATTTGTATATATTTCCCATAGGGTCCCTTGTTAAAATAAGTCCCCTGTTGGCAGCCATCTTAGTTGATGGATTTGCTACAAAGTAACAACACTTGGTCAGCACCTCATAAGGAACATTCATGCCATGTTTGGTTTTATTCCATTCAGTGGTTCTCTAAAAGAAGACTTTTGTATGTATTTCACATAGGGTCCTATGTTAAACGAAGTCCCCCGCTGGTGGCCATCTTGAATGATAGATCGGTTACAAAGTAACAACACTTGGTCAAAACCTCATAAGGAACATTAATGCCATGTTTGGTTTCATTCCATTCAGTGGTTCTCTAAACGAAGACATTTATATGTATTGTCCATAGTGTCCTATGTTAAACGAAGTCCCCCGCTGGCGGCCCTCTTGGATGATGGATCAGCTACAAAGTAACAACACTTGGTCAGCACCTCATAAGGAACATTCATGCCATGTTTAGTTTCATTCCATTCAGTGGTTCTCTAGGAGAAGTTCAAAATGTAAAAAGTTAACGACAACGACGACGGACGACGGACGACGGACGCGAAGTAATGAGAAAAGCTCACCTGCAGGTGAGCTAAAAATGGGATAAATGTACAGTAAAAAATGCCGTTTGTTTTTTCTAAAATCAAGATAATTTTATAAAATTTATTTCAAAAGAATTGTTGTAAAAATTTATAGCATACTTATGTAAAGAAGATACTCAAAATGCTTTTACAAAAATCCGCTTGTTTTTATCTTTAAATACAAAAAATTAGGGCTGTCTCTCCAAATGATAGAAATTTCCAAGAAATCGACATTTTTAGGAAAAATCCTTAAATTTCGAACCTATCTTTCTCTATAAGAAGCACATGAAGGCATATTTTTATTAATACATTTCAATCAACTAGGTGAAAAATAGCTTGTATGCAAATTTTCGTCAAAATTTCACTGTTGGATCAAAACTGTATTGTATGCCCTTAAGGATGGGATCAGATCAATGAAAATTTTTGAATTTCATCTGATGAAGTTTGAAATACCAACCGATAATACATCTCAAGAACTTTAATTTCCAAAGATGAAAGGACTAAATCTGAGAAGAAAATTTTATTGTCCTCGGAGTAATGTAACTTTCATCTTTCCAGACATTTTTGTTAAGATTTCACAGTCTGAAGGACCTGTACAGACTGAACGTTAATCTGATACACTTCTAGTGCGGAGCGTCACATGACAAGCGTCTTCAAGTAACTAATATAGTCGAGTACTTCTTGTGCTATGTTGGTCATATGTTCGCTTACTGTGCAAGGTGTCTAGTGATTGATCTGCGATTTACAAGACGATTTTAATTTTGAAATTATCAATTTCCCCCACCTTAGTAGCAATATACCATATTCACCTGTACATGAGATATACATTTCCCAACTCATTCGGTATTCAAGAGCTCGCAGCTGCTACTCAGACTTTATAAAACGTCTGAGCAGAAACCTGGGTCATGTCAAAGAACGTCTCGTCCGTTTTCTTAAAACGTCCATCGGAAGATACCAGGACTTTGTTGATAAATATTTTGTATCAACTTCACAAATAATAAATGTTTGTCTTGAAGTATAGATTCTAGGTACTTGTTGTTTATCATCTTATGTGCTATAGCGTTCATTTATTTGTTTTTGTAAATCATTACCCTTTACTGTTTGGTCCATTTTTGGTAATATCCTTTTGACGTGGATGGGTACTTATGCATCCCGCCAATGTATTGTTGTGTTGTGTTACTTTTTGTATTCTTGTCTTTCATTGCTTATGTGCTTTGTCTACATGCCATGTTGGTTTTTCTTTTTGACTAATTTGTTTGTTTTATAGTGATTAAGATTATAACACAATGTTGACTGCTGACTCTTATTTTTGACATTTTACCTATTATGTCTGTTTGTTTTGTTCACACATTGTTATCAATATAATGGAACTTTATGCGACTGTCATACATAGCTATAAAACCATGTTTAATCAACTTTTTTTCTACATAAGGAAATGCCTGTACCAAGTCAGGAATATGACAGTTGTTTCCATTTGTTTGATGTGTTTGAACTTTTGGTTTTTGCCACTTTCCGATTTGAATTTTCCTTGGAGTATTTTTGTTATTTTTACACAGTCGCAATTTTAGTGAGAAAAATAATAACCAAATATTGTATAAGTTGATCGGATATAGTTTGATCAATGATTTGATGTCATTAAGGTTATTCACTAGTGCGGAACGCGAAGTATGGCTCTGATTCCCTTGACAAAGTAGATAACTAATTGCTCTATTTGATATGCACATTGAAGAAATCTTTTACCTTATTTTCCAGATTCGACACCAAACCAGCATAGTTTTTCATTATTTTAGAAATATCATCTTTTGTAATAATTCATGGTGAGATCTTAATTAAAAGATTCCGAAAGAAGAGACATGAGAGAAAATGCTGGATGCGAAACCTTCATACTATATTGCAAAACCAAATTACATATATAGTTTAACATACGTTATTCTCAACTTTTGGTGAATCCATTCATTTTCTTTGACTTATAATTTGTACGACTCTCGTGATTTCTTATAACTGAGATGTGTTATTCAACATCGATTCAAATCATAAGACTGTTAACTATGGAAACATTGCTTAAGTTTTTATTATATTCTATTTCATGCTAAATCTTGAGACCATGACTTTGCACTACCTTTAAACCATATGTTACATCAAAAGCTTTTAATTAAACAAGTATTATTTAATCTCTAAAGATGGAAATTTAGGGTTCACCAGCTGACGCATCAACTGCGTAAATATGTCCAGCATCCACGATCACTTAGGCAACTAAGCTATATGACATATAGCTATCGATAACCTGATGATGTATTTCTTAGTCAGCATTTTTTTGGATGATGGAAATAGTATACTTAATACGTTATTCTTTATCTAAATATATGATAAAGGATATAAATGACGGTTTTGGTATAGAGCACACAAATGGTTGTTTTTGCACATACCTTTTTACTTGCGATATATGATCCCACTTGAATAGCCAATGTATATATATTACGTCCTTAATTAAGCACGAAGTAAAAGTATACATCAACTCTATAACCGGCACTAAGGTTCGCTTTAACTTTAGAATTAGTGTGACAGTTCATTTATGTTACTTATGTTATAATTAGTCATATTCATTGTAACAAATATAGTATTGTTATAATGAATATGAAATTGCAAGTGTACTTCTTTTAACTATTTTCTTTTAACTTACACATAAAAAATGCAATAATAAATACGCGGATTCTTTTTACATGTTTTCAAAGGCAGGAAAATGGACATGGTCATTAGTATAGTGCGCAATCCTTCATTTTACCACCAAATTATGTATGAAGCAGAATCAGAACTCACCACAGAAGGTGGAAGTTTCCTCCCCGAGGTACATGTACCACCTGCCCAGTAGTCGGCACTTCTGTGTTGATATGAATTATCATTACTTTTGGCATACATGTTATTTTGTTGTTATGTCACCCCAAACGTAGGTTGGTGAAATATTGTTTATTTCTTGTTTATGTCACCCTGACGGAGGTCGGGTGACACATTGTTATTGTTCGATTCTTTTTTATTATCATTATTATGTCACCCTGACGAAAGTCGGTTGACATATTGTTATTGTTCGATTCTTTTTTTTTATTATTATTATTCCACACTTTTTGTCCGGACTATTTCTCGGAATCGTATAGACAAATTGTAATGGAACTATACAATAATGTTTATCGCCATTGACAAAAGAGCAGTCGAGGTTGGCATTTCCAAGATGGCCACTGCTACCATGGAAACAGTAAAAGAGTGAAACAATACATTTTTTTGTTTTTGGTGAATAATTTGAGTATGCCTGAACATTAAATCATCAATTTTTACACAGTTGCCATGTAAACAACACAATTGTTCAAAATTGAAAAACGCACCTAACGCTATGAAAACCATCAGATAGATATGTTGTCATGTATATATCTGCATTCACTGTTTAAAAATTTCGAGAAGGCTGCTGTTAAGTGGCAATTGGTGGACCAGGGTGACATCCGCTAATGCTTTCAATGGCAATTCTAGTTATGTCACCCCAAACGGAGTTGAGGTGATATATTGTTATTGTACGATTCTTTTTTCTTATTCTTATTCCACACTTTTTGCCCAGCTTAGTTCTCTGAATTGGATGGATCAATTTTGATGGAACTATACCATAATGGTACCCACTATGTGTAGTTGTGCACCTGACTTTGGAATTTCCAAAATGGCTACCATCGCCATGGAAACAGCAAAATTGTGAAAAATCGAAAAGTGTTTCAAATTTAATGACACTTTATGGAAATGTTATTCGTCATCAATAGATGTCCCATCCATTTTTAGTATTTCCTTAATGGCCGCCATTGCCATAGAAACTTGGTAAAGGTTTACCATTGAATCCTATGGGAAAAACTTTAAAGTAGCATTTTCTCACATAACATGGTAGATCAAACCCAGTAAAAATTGAATGCGTTATTGCCTGTCATGTGAGACTGAAGTAACTATCTCGGAATTTTGGAAATTTTTCCGTTACCATGTTATTACATATATATTGGAATTTTCAAAATGGACGCCATAACTATGGAAACAGCAAAAATGTGAAAAAATGAAAAATGCTCCAAACTCACTGGAAATTTAGAAAAATAGGTATTGGCATGCATATATTTACATTCAGTGTTTAACATATTCAAAATGGCTGCCTTTTAATGGCATTAGGCGAACGGGGTGACATCCGCTATTGCTTGCAATGGCAATTCTAGTTATAAATTGACTTTTTACAAAATATTAAATATATTCGAAATACTAAGGATTACCTAGAAAGAGATAACCTTAGCTGTAATTGGCAAAATCTGTCAATACTATTCAACTTCGTACTTTATTTGGCCTTTTTAACTTTTTTGATTTGAGCGTCACTGATGAATCTTTTGTAGACGAAACGCGCGTCTATCGTACAAATGTTTATCCTGTTATCTATGATGAGTTTATTAGAATTATTCAAGATTTTTTCTGTAATGAATCTTTAAAAAAACCCACTTTTAACATCTTATTAGCTCATTGGTTTTGGTACCTTAGATGGATTTGTTTTAGGTCAATTTTGGTCATGTAGCTCATTATGGGTTCAATAACCGATAGATCAAAGGCTTTCACATTTTTGAGTTTGTGTGTTCTTTTTGAAGGACAATCAATTCCAATGCTTTGTAAGCACCAAAAGAATACATTTTTATTTTCATATTCTACAAGGTCCTTATTCAAAGCATAGAGTCCTCTATATGTGCAGGTACATATACATTATTGGATTAAACTTTTTGGGTTAGGCCGTTCTTGCTGAAAGAAAATCCAGAAAAAAGCGCTTGAGAGGCACACAATTTATGGAGTGTTATTTTTTATTTCATATCTTACCTGAATATTCACATTGTTTACCCAGAAATCCCGCTGCACATACGCAGCTTTTACTATCATTCAACCTCTGCCAGCTTTTACCATTGTAACACATTGTATTATTGTCTGGAATAAATTAGTTACATGTTTGTGACCTTTTAAAAGTATTGAAGTGAAAGGCTTCAACAAAAAAATATGTCAGCGTCATGAACGTAAATGTAATTTGATATGAAATTGATATGAATGCCTAATACAGCAAAACTCATTACATTTTTCTTCAGACTAAGTGTAAAAAAGTTTGTTTGTATCCAAATTGGTAGCACTGACTTTAGTTGATGTACTGGAAGGGGTTGCTATTTTGCTAGATATATAAGTTGATTGTTAGTTGTTATAACAATAGCCATTGGTAAACTTACTTCCATTACATCACGTCAATGTACAAAGAACTCATGACTCACATTGGAAGCCTGTAAAGGGGAATTCATAGGTTTCATATCGGTGGCAGGTATATTTTAAGTTTGTTTTTTCTTATGGTTAATGTAATAAACCTATAGTAATTCGACTTTTTATCAATATAAACCAAACCATTGAAATATAATGATACTAATAATAAATCAATCAATACAATCGTGGTGTGGAAGTTGCACATTCATATAGAATGGAACATTTCCTAGGGACCTCAGTTTTCAGTTAGCAAATATATTGACTATTCCAGATGATATCATATATTGTTCGGTTCTCGTGTCTTTCCTTCGGACCCCAAGCAGAAAAACTCTCATAAGAAACAATTTGGGTTTGTGCACTGTTTATGCAGATAATGAGATACATTCACTAATTACACTATCTATTCATGTTTAACTATGTTCGCTTTACATTATGTTATTAGAACAGAGAGTAGCTACCTTGTAAATTATACAAAAAAATCATTGGCTTGCTAAAACCAGAAAATGCTTCACTAATGATCTGATAACTATGCATTTACTTAATCGAAAATACAAATCTAGGCTTGATCTGAGCAACACATCGCCAATTCCGAACATCATATTAGATGCGTAATGGATGTCCTCATATATAACAAGTGAAACTGTTAGTTACTGCTCACTGATGATACCCCCGCCCAAATACTTGACGTTAAACTGGAAGCTGTTGCGTGATGGATCTGAAAACGCATCACACAGTATAGCTGAATTATATAAACCTTGAAACCAAATTTCAGAAATCCTTGTAATGTAGTTCCTGAGAAAAATGTGACAAAATTTTCAACTTGGATGTCATGTGAAAAATGATGTTAGTGTTCGGTAAACAGGAAGTTGTTGAGTGATGGATCTGAAAACGCAGCACACGGTATAGCTGACTTATAGAAACCCTGAGGTTGCGTTCAAGAGTTTCCTCAAGCTTTTATGTCCGCATAATTTTTGACAATATATATCCAAAGTGTGCTGACTTTGAAGCCTATAATGTACTCTAATGAAGATATTTGTATAACCTAGAAGTAAGGCGTTTGAAATAGATCGATTTAAGAACCAAATTATTTCCATTTTGATATTTAAAGATAAAGTTAAATTTCAATACCATATTTGGCCAAAAGTGAACCTTGTCCTTTGAGTTTAATCAAATAGATTTGTAAATAAAACTGTACCAAAACTGATATTGAGGAAATATAATCAATACAAATTTGTAAATTAAGTTGTGATTGGGGAAATATTAGATTTATAATTTCACGGAATATATGATTTGCGTTTTGTCGGTGAAATTTGTATAAATAAACTATAGGAAATCCTGCCCTTAAGTATGAATTAAATTCAAAACCCAAAGTTCAATCCGTTAATTTTGCACATTAATCTTGAGATATTAATGTCAAAAATCAGTTTTAAGTCTTACCCGTAGTAAATATTATTACCAATTTCCTTGCGCATTTCTACAATAACAGCCTGTTAAAGAACATTCGAAACCAAGCATTTGAAAAACTAAACTTTATTTAAAAGTTTAAGAGCAGATAAAACCTAAAAGGACAAAAATTATAGCCAAATCATGTCATTCCTTTTTGAAGTAGAACTTGGAAAGAAATGAGTTCTTATATTCAGTGTCATACCCTTGTTCAAACAGTTTTTGACATAAGAGTATGCATTGTTTTGTTCATCATGTCAAACATTCCATTGTATATCGTATCAAATGAAATGCTTAACTACCAAAGGGCAAGTTCAAGGGTTTATTACTACTCAAGAATTGAATTTCGAATTTCTGAAATCAGAATTTATCACCTTTTTAATATAACAAAGTTTAAGTCATAATATTAATTGCAAGACATAATGTCTTAACCGTTAACAAAAAGGGTAGTTCATCCATTCATTATCTATTACAATGCTAGCTGTCTGCTGTTATATCAATAAGTATAAAAATATGTTGTCGATTGACAAAATCAATATTTTTATTATGATTTTTGTGCTCTTGTAGCTAGTGCAGTTCTCTTAACATATTGTTTTGTCGACCTAGTAGAACGATCGCGCTGATTTGCGATGGTACTTTCCCCATTCAATCTGAAACTTTAATAATACAAAAATAAGAAGATTGTAACATGTACTTTTATATTAAATAGATTTGTAAATAAAACTGTACCAAAACTGATATTGAGGAAATATAATCAATACAAATTTGTAAATTAAGTTGTGATTGGGGAAATATTAGATTTATAATTTCACGGAATATATGATTTGCGTTTTGTCGGTGAAATTTGTATAAATAAACTATAGGAAATTCTGCCCTTAAGTATGAATTAAATTCAAAACCCAAAGTTCAATCCGTTAATTTTGCACATTAATCTTGAGATATTAATGTCAAAAATCAGTTTTAAGTCTTACCCGTAGTAAATATTATTACCAATTTCCTTGCGCATTTCTACAATAACAGCCTGTTAAAGAATATTCGAAACCAAGCATTTGAAAAACTAAACTTTATTTAAAAGTTCAAGAGCAGATAAAACCTACAGGACAAAAATTAAAGCCAAATCATGTCATTCCTTTTTGAAGTAGAACTTGGAAAGAAATGAGTTCCTATATTCATCGTCATACCCTTGTTTAAACAGTTTTTGACATAAGAGTATGCATTTTGTTGTTCATCATGTCAAACATTCCATTGTATATCGAATCAAATGAAATGCTTAACTACCAAAGGGCAAGTTCAAGGGTTTATTACTACTCAAGAATTGAATTTCAAATTTCTGAAATCAGAATTTATCACCTTTTTAATATAACAAAGTTTAAGTCATAATATTAATTGCAAGACATAATGTCTTAACCGTTAACAAAAAGGGTAGGGCATCCATTCATTATCTATTACAATGCTAGCTGTCTGCTGTTATACCAATAAGTATAAAAATATGTTGTCGATTGACACAATCAATATTTTTATTATGATTTTTGTGCTCTTGTAGCTAGTGCAGTTCTCTTAACATATTGTTTTGTCGACCTAGTAGAACGACCGCGCTGATCTGCGATGGTACTTTCCCCATTCAATCTGAAACTTTAATAATACAAAAATAAGAAGATTGTAACATGTACTTTTATATTAAATTATTTGTATCTGTTTACAATTGTGCTACTATCATATTTGTGAAATTGCCTATGATATTTGTTATTGTTTTGCAGACATTTATTTTCCTGGTATAATAAAATATTTAAACCCATTGGAGCCTATTCATTAGGATCCTTAACAGACCCCGATTTAAGTCATTTAACCAACAGGAGACACTTAAATTTATTTAAATAGACAAATACACCTTCATCAGCAAATGATACCGCTCGGCACTTTCATAAATGATGGAATAATTTTACATACATTTCGTTTCCAGTCATTTATAGGTCAACGATATTTACATCTTTCAAGATATACGAACGATCCTAAAACTGAAATTTCAAATGAAAAACTGCATGATAATATTCCATTCTTCGTTGTAGTTTAATAATGCGAGTAACCGTTTTGAAGAAGCTCAATGTTCCTTCGTCCGAGATATAATAAACTAAGTTCGGCAACATAGACTTAAGAGCATTTCTAGGCAAAACAAGAGATGCAGCAAGTTGAAGTATATGTATTAATTTATTCATTCATTATGATGATTCATATTTACCCAGATTACTGTTCTCTTTGTTGTCGGTTTCCTGCAGTTTCGTCTGATTTTTTTTTTCAATTTCTGCCAATTTCCTATCAATAGCTGCCAATTTCTGCTCTAGCTGAGCTACAATTAAAAAAAAGGCAGTGGCTATTCTTCCGGCTTTTTTCTGCTATTATGCTATTATTCCGGCCATACATAAAAATGAAAAATGAATATGTTTTTGGTTAAGTGATTATTGTAGCATTCAATGGAGAATGTAGTGACAAAAAATTTCCTCACATGCATACACTGAGAATTGGAACTATTCATGTATTGCACGTTCTCCGAGCGGACGTTACTTAAACCCAAGATAAAACGTTCTGTAAAATAGAAGTAACGCAAAAAAAAAATAAATAATGAAAACAGAATTATTATTATGGGAATAAACTCCTCAAGTACCAACTTTGATTTATTTTTCTACTGGCTGTTCCATGGAACACACCGATTCCCCGTAAATACAAACAGCTTGTCAAATGAGATAGAAAGAAGAATATCAACATCTATTACACTTTTGAATTAAAGTCACTAATAGTCTTGGAAAAATTGTGCAAATTGTTTCCATTCATTCACTAAATAAATCAAAATGCAAATGAATTTACTACAAAGTATACAGCTTATTCAGATTTTTTATTCTAAAGGAATGGAGGTGAAGGGCAAACATGACTCTCCTTTTTTGGTTGTTCTACCAATGAATTTCCTGCAAGGCTTAGAATCGGGACACTGATGTATGGCTTCAATGGACATCTATGATTCCTAAAGAAGATCCTGAATTTATCGTTTCCTTGAAGTTTGGTTCAAATCAGGTCGTCAAATGAAATGATTTTCCATGATTTTTTTATTTAAAATGTTCGATGATTTGTAACACATAGGAAATAAGAGAAAAGGGTAGGCACATGCAACCTGTCACCAAAGTAATATTGTGTTTGTGAAATAATAAACATAGAATAAATTTTATTATTAAATCAAACAGAATAAAAAAGTGGGGTTACCCAAACCCTTGTATTCTATTCCCAGTCAAGGCATATTAGTGCATGCTTATAGATCTCCGTTGAAGTAGAACTTAGAAATAATGCTTCCAATGCAAGCATATTTGATTTTTTCCCGTGAATTGTTGATATGCGTTTTGCTTCTATCAGGTAATATAGGTAAAAATGATAGGTAAATCAGCAATTTCAGTTTGATTTCACGCTTTATTCCTCTCAGTTTACGCTATTTTTCTGGAGTCTCTCCAATAGAAATTTGGTTTTAAAAGCAATCACAATCTCTCTTATTTTCTTTAGGACATCTTTAAATATAAATCACGATCTCCAAATCTCAAAACGTGAATTGCATACGCGCGTTTGCAATCCGACATCTCATCCGGGACACTCTCTGTGTCACATGACACGGATGGCCGGAAAAATAGAGATTTTTAACTATTCTTCCGGCTAGCTGGAACAATAGACACTCCGTTAAAAAAAAATTCGTGGTAAACGAGGATAAAAAGTGTTACTGTAAATATATTCTAGTGCATTTATCATTTCAATATCAGCAATTGTAAATTCGATTGACAATTTTGTGGTTAAAATTTGGTTGTGAAGAATAATTTAAACATCAAAGAAAAATCATTGTATCTTTTTATTTTCAGATGAAAATTCATTATTAAGTCATGTATGAAAATATAAAATGAGGAGAAGATGTATAATTGCTTGTGTAAAAACTTTCCACGCCAAAGAGCAATGAACAGTGATATAAACTTATAGAGGGTCAGTGAATAGCCTTCAATTATGAACAAAACCCAAAACGTATTGTCAGCAATTAAAAGTTTAATGTTGACACATAATGTTAAATTAAATGAAATTACGGGCTACTTTTTAAGAATACATAAATACAATTGCAATGTAGTTTTTTAGAACGTAACCGCAAGTTCGGAACGTTTATAATACAAACGTTAAAAATCCCCATCAAAATCGTACTTCATGCGCGTTTTTGTCGTCAAAATAAACTAAAAGTAGAAGATATTTCTGTAAAAACTGGTTTTCGCATTAACTTTAAATGAGTTTGTTTAGAGGAAAAGTCTTTTGTGTTAATTATCAGGAAGAAAGTATTTGCCAAAATGACACTGTGACAGATATAACATCGGTAACATCAGAATCATGAAGAGTCCCTAGGTTTAGTATTATTTACACTAGAAATAAGTCAATTAACATTTTGTGTAATAGGTATTTAAATGCATAGAATGTGTATGAAAAAACACGAGAAAAAAAAGTACATATTAACACGTGAAGTGTCTCGAAATTCAATCCACAGAATTTTCTTTAAAAACGATATTGAATTGCTGTAAAAATTTCCGATATTGATATGAACATATAAAAGAAGTACCGTATTTTGATTAAAAACAAATGATTGAAATAACAATTAAGCCAATAATGTTTTGTATCATATGCAAGTACATACAGGAGCATGCACATGGGTTAACATGCCATTTTTTTGTTACTTACCACAAATCGTAAAATAAGTAACTATGGATACAACGCCGGCCGAAATCAGAGATACTATTAGTATTAGAAGAACATTTTTGAAAAATTGACTCCACGATTGAATAACCAAATGATTCATTTCGATTGTCCCCTTGTCCACTTTAATTTCATCATAAGTAGTCTCCTTGTTTCGGTTGAGTTGTTCATACTCCTGCATTTCTAATTCAGCCATCTTAATTGTAGGATCAACTTCAACACTAGTTGAACGATACAATATAATAAACTAAACTAAACTGATTTCCAGCTTCCCACGAATTTATATTAAGAATAAGGAAGGATTACGTGAAAACCATAGATTACGTGACCATCATAAGTTACATTTTGAGTACATGTTATAATGCTGAATTCGTATACATGTCTCGATAGCTTAATACTAACTGTCTATTCTTAAAATTTTACAGTTGACAGCAGACCTTTAACATTTAATTGCATTTACCAGTAATCTATTATAAATTTCAAAATAATATATAGTAATGTGTAAATGAGCATGCTTTCAATAACATTTAACTGAAAATAATAAATATCATTGCCTTTTTGCCACGTCGATTTGAATTACTTTCCAACTACTTTCAATTACATTGTAGTATTTGGTTGAAAGTTAAACTTTTCTTGTTTCTCTGATGCACTCACACATGTAATCTGTATTATTTTTTATTTAATTTAGTATGTTTTTGGCACGTGTACCTTGAATATCCTTCTATATACTTTTATTGTAAATGATCATTGTTTTAAAGAAATTTAATGATCACTAAATATTGCAAATTATATTTACATAAGAATATTCATTGTGGTTTAATTATCAATTTATTTCTGCTTCCGCCATCAATAAAAAATGATCGCCACAAAATAGCCAATAGTGCTGAAAATGGCGTTTAATACACAGAAGTTATCGCTCTTGTTGTATACAGGTGTAATACCACCATTGATTTTCCCCTATTAGTCTTTGTTAAATTTGCACTTTTCAAAAAAATTGTGCAGAATTTATCTTTGTTTCAAATAAAGAAATACTTGGCATGAGTAAAGTTTTATCCTGTCCAGTACTATAGAAAAAATTTCACATAATATTTCATTACATATAAGAAAATAACCATCACTGGAAGTTAACCAATCAAATTTTCCCCCTTTTTTAACCTGTGTACAAGCTTTAGTAACCATGTAACCTCAAGTTTCCAAAATATTCTATAGAAACCCCAAATAAAGAAATAATGGTGCTTTGAAATATCCAAGATATATGTTAATGACTCAGAAATGTTTTACTGCAATGAAATGTAGGATCAATTACCTTCAACTGTCAAATTCAAGGGAATATTTTTTTTCGACCTATTTTCGTATGCAACCGGATGTGACGTACTATGATTTAGTGGTATTACACCTAAAGAAGTCTTTTTTGTTAAATAAACTGAATGTGACTTTTTTCCTTTGTAATACTGGTTATTGCAAGCATTCCTGGCAAGTTTTGTCATAATCAGTTCAATATTTTGAGAAAAATCTAGTATTCATTTTAATGTAAGACGACATCTACAGCGATTCGAGCAAAATTTCTTCGAAAAAATTCAATCCAAGCCGCATCATGATAGAATATAGTGTGGACCAATAAATGATCAAATATTTATCTCATCTGCCTACAAACAGTTGAATATGATACAAAAGATGACTTTAGGATGATAAATACTACTAATGGACCTCTTTGTCTTCCTTATAAGGTCTCTTTTGGTCCATTTATACCTCTCATTACCTCAAAATTTCTACTTTTTGGGCCAATAAATAAAAATTTTGGGGTAACTTTTACTCATTTATGATAGAAATGTTATTATAAATGATTAATTGAAGTTTCAAGCTGAATGAACTATCCGTATAAAAGTTTACTGTCTCCAAGGAGGTTTCAATAAGTCCTTACGTAAAACTTAAATTTACGCCGCGTTCCAGAGAGGGACATAAAATACTTCTCTTTTGGTGAATAATTTGTTGTTACTGCTTTAAAAATAATTTCATTTACTTAAAACTATATATTTATTAAAGTATTTCTTAGGAAAAATTTTCTAGTATAGCAGAATATAAGAAATAAGGAGAAAAAGCTCCCCAAGACTCTAAGTATGGCTTGTTCTGTCAACTAATATTCATGGTAAAGTCCTATTTCAAGGAAATTTTTCATAAAATGTATTTTGGAGACTCAATCCACTCAGAATATTTCATTATTTGTAATATTTCACTTAAATAGCAAAAATTTTTAACACATGAGAGTACTCACAAGGTCAAAGGTGCATGTACAGCTTACCATATTATATGTAATACCACCATTGATTTTCCCCTATTAGTCTTTGTTAAATTTGCACTTTTCAAAAAATTGTGCAGAATTTATCTTTGTTTCAAATAAAGAAATACTTGGCATGAGTAAAGTTTTATCCTGTCCAGTACTATAGAAAAAATTTCACATAACATTTCATTGCATATAAGAAAATAACCATCACTGGAAGTTAACCAATCAAATTTCCCCCCTTTTTTAACCTGTGTACAAGCTTTAGTAACCATGTAACCTCAAGTTTCCAAAATATTCTATAGAAACCCCAATTAAAGAAATAATGGTGCTTTGAAATACCCAAGATATATGTTTATGACTCAGAAATGTTTTACTGCAATGAAATGTAGGATCAATTACCTACAACTGTCAAATTCAAGGGAATATTTTTTTTCGACCTATTTTCGTATGCAAGCGGATGTGACGTACTATGATTTGGTGGTATTACACCTAAAGAAGACTTTTTTGTTAAATAAACTGAATGTGACTTTTTTCCTTTGTAATACTGGTTATTTCAAGCATTCCTGTCAAGTTTTGTCATAATCAGTTCAATATTTTGATAAAAATCTAGTATAATGTAAGACGACATCTACAGCGATTCGAGCAAAGTTTCTTCGAAAAAATTCAAACCAAGCCGCATCATGATAGAATATAGTGTGGACCAATAAATGATCAAATATTTATCTCATCTGCCTACAAACAGTTGAATATGATACAAAAGAAGACTTTAGGATGATAAATACTACTAATGGACCTCTTTGTCTTCCTTATAAGGTCTCTTTTGGTCCATTTATACCTCTCATTACCTCAAAATTTCTACTTTTTGGGCCAATAAATAAAAATTTTGGGGTAACTTTTACTCATTTATGATAGAAATGTTATTATAAATGATTAATTGAAGTTTCAAGCTGAATGAACTATCCGTATAAAAGTTTACTGTCTCCAAGGAGGTTTCAATAAGTCCTTACGTAAAACTTAAATTTACGCCGCGTTCCAGAGAGGGACATAAAATACTTCTCTTTTGGTGAATAATTTGTTGTTACTGCTTTAAAAATAATTTCATTTACTTAAAACTATATATTTATTAAAGTATTTCTTAGGAAAAATTTTCTAGTATAGCAGAATATAAGAAATAAGGAGAAAAAGCTCCCCAAGACTCTAAGTATGGCTTGTTCTGTCAACTAATATTCATGGTAAAGTCCTATTTCAAGGAAATTTTTCATAAAATGTATTTTGGAGACTCAATCCACTCAGAATATTTCATTATTTGTAATATTTCACTTAAATAGCAAAAATTTTTAACACATGAGAGTACTCACAAGGTCAAAGGTGCATGTACAGCTTACCATATTAGGTGTAATACCACCATTGATTTTCCCCTATTAGTCTTTGTTAAATTTGCACTGTTCAAAAAATTGTGCAGAATTTATTTTTGTTTCAAATAAAGAAATACTTGGCATGAGTAAAGTTTTATCCTGTCCAGTACTATAGAAAACATTTCACATAACATTTCATTGCATATAAGAAAATAACCATCACTGGAAGTTAACCAATCAAATTTTCCCCCTTTTTTAACCTGTGTACAAGCTTTAGTAACCATGTAACCTCAAGTTTCCAAAATATTCTATAGAAACCCCAATTAAAGAAATAATGGTGCTTTGAAATACCCAAGATATATGTTTATGACTCAGAAATGTTTTACTGCAATGAAATGTAGGATCAATTACCTACAACTGTCAAATTCAAGGGAATATTTTTTTTCGACCTATTTTCGTATGCAAGCGGATGTGACGTACTATGATTTGGTGGTATTACACCTAAAGAAGACTTTTTTGTTAAATAAACTGAATGTGACTTTTTTCCTTTGTAATACTGGTTATTTCAAGCATTCCTGTCAAGTTTTGTCATAATCAGTTCAATATTTTGATAAAAATCTAGTATAATGTAAGACGACATCTACAGCGATTCGAGCAAAGTTTCTTCGAAAAAATTCAAACCAAGCCGCATCATGATAGAATATAGTGTGCACCAATAAATGATCAAATATTTATATCATCTGCCTACAAACAGTTGAATATGATACAAAAGAAGACTTTAGGATGATAAATACTACTAATGGACCTCTTTGTCTTCCTTATAAGGTCTATTTTGGTCCATTTTTACCTCTCATTTCCTCAAAATTTCTACTTTTTAGGCCAATAAATAAAATTTTGGGGTAACTTTTACTCATTTATGATAGAAATGTTATTATAAATGATTAATTGAAGTTTCAAGCTGAATGAACTATCCGTATAAAAGTTTACTGTCTCCAAGGAGGTTTCAATAAGTCCTTACGTAAAACTTAAATTTACGCCGCGTTCCAGAGAGGGACATAAAATACTTCTCTTTTGGTGAATAATTTGTTGTTACTGCTTTAAAAATAATTTCATTTACTTAAAACTATATATTTATTAAAGTATTTCTTAGGAAAAATTTTCTAGTATAGCAGAATATAAGAAATAAGGAGAAAAAGCTCCCCAGGACTCTAAGTATGGCTTGTTCTGTCAACTAATATTCATGGTAAAGTCCTATTTCAAGGAAATTTTTCATAAAATGTATTTTGGAGACTCAATCCACTCAGAATATTTCATTATTTGTAATATTTCACTTAAATAGCAAAAATTTTTAACACATGAGAGTACTCACAAGGTCAAAGGTGCATGTACAGCTTACCATATTAGGTGTAATACCACCATTGATTTTCCCCTATTAGTCTTTGTTAAATTTGCACTGTTCAAAAAATTGTGTAGAATTTATTTTTGTTTCAAATAAAGAAATACTTGGCATGAGTAAAGTTTTATCCTGTCCAGTACTATAGAAAAAATTTCACATAACATTTCATTGCATATAAGAAAATAACCATCACTGGAAGTTAACCAATCAAATTTTCCCCCTTTTTTAACCTGTGTACAAGCTTTAGTAACCATGTAACCTCAAGTTTCCAAAATATTCTATAGAAACCCCAAATAAAGAAATAATGGTGCTTTGAAATACCCAAGATATATGTTTATGACTCAGAAATGTTTTACTGCAATGAAATGTAGGATCAATTACCTACAACTGTCAAATTCAAGGGAATATTTTTTTCGACCTATTTTCGTATGCAACCGGGTGTGACGTACTATGATTTGGTGGTATTACACCTGTATGGCAGCATGTTTTCATCGGCGCCAGTGAAAATGTTATTTGCAACTTTTTGCAACTGTTATCAAGCGGTAACGTTATCTTATAACCTTCAATGGCATCAACACAATAGCCTGGGCAGCCGAAGAAAAGAAAAAAACGGACAAAAGTAATAACAAAGACGAGCCAAGTCCAGGTGCGTCTTAGTTGTCCGTCATTACAAATTCCCAACAAACATTTCCATTGAGCAATAATATGAATGGTTAACTTTACATGAACAATACTAATTTTCACAACATGTCTACGCCTATGATGTCATCGCCTTTTGTAGCTTCGACGAGTTCGAGATTCGAAGCTTTGTCAGTTAAAATGAACAGTATTGATAAAATAAAACGTGCAGTTGGCAGTGTTGATTTTAAATTGAGTTAAATGAAAGGTGATATAAATAAACTTTCCAAACGTGTATTGATGTAGAAACAAGCCGAAAATTTATATCCAAATCGTTTGGAGAAAATATTAAAATGCATGAAAAAACAAACAAAAAGATAGAATTAGATATTAAAAAAAACTTGCATCTGAGAGTGAAGCCTTGTTCAACGATATTACATCTTCTTAAAACTTGTCAGATTCAAAGGTCAATCTTCAGAAAATTTCAAAGTAAATTAAAAGCTTAACAATGATTTTGAATCTATCCAGTGTGAATCCATGTGCTATCATCACAAAAAACGTTTGTGAAAACAATCTAGAAATTGAGGATGAATTAAACATAAAAATTGCCTTTCGTCTTGGTACAAAAATGAGGTAGTGAGTCAAAATGAGGGCCAGGAACGTATACTGCCTATATTGGTGAAATAGAGTGATAGGCAGACGCGTGATGGTGCTCGTAAAAGGACTTACAAGTTAAAAGGTACGACAATTTCAATTACGGACCAATATCCAAAATCTTTTGTGGAAAAGAGAAAATCCCTAATTCCCAATCTTAGAAAAGCTCGTGAGTCAGATGTAAAAGCAGTGCTTATTAGGGATGAATTGTTTATTGGAGGTGTATTATATTCAGGTGGCCCAATAGATGTTGCTATTGAAAATGCGAAAAAGAAAAAATTGAAGATATTAAGTGATACAGAAATTGTTTTACATAAAAGTCAAAATCATGATGGTGCCGATGACACGAATGACAATATTATGCAAGTAACATAGAAATCGTTGGAAATTCTAATTACAAATTTAAAGTGTTTATCTTGGAATATAAATGGTGGTTTTGAAGAAAAAATTAAAGATGAGAAATTTAAAAAAATTATTTGTACTTATGATATTGTGTTTTTATCAGAATGTTAGATCAGTAGTACATGTGATATTGAAGTTTATGATTTTGTGTGTAAATCTATCTCTTTATCTAGAAAAAAGTATAAACAAGGGTATGTATGTAAAAATAAGAAAAAATATTATCACCCTATGCTTAAATAATTGATATTTCACAAGCCACATTGATTTAGACAAGGGTAGCTAAAAAACTGACTTGATGTGAAAGTGACTATTTAATTGCAAATCTATATATACCACCACAGAACTCATCCTTTTATAGGATTCATAATTGTGATTTATTTTATGAGCTTGAGACTCAAATGATACATTACTCAGCTGAATGTCTAAATATTTTTGTTATTGGTGATTTAAATGCTAGAACTGCTAATATGAATGGTTTTGTACAGAATGATTTATAGATAGGGTTGGTGATTTTTTGACATATGTAGCTGACGAGGCTTTGTCATGCCGAAATAATACAGATGCAGGAACCAACGATTATGGAACAAAGCTACTTAATTTGTGTTAGAGCAGTGGACATCGAATTATAAATGGCTGTCACCCTGATGGACTTTCAAATGATTATACATACAGCGGTCCGAGAGGTATGAGGAAAAGGATCTCAGTTACAGGATACCAGTCCAGTACCCACGAATGAAGTCCCTTAATAAATCTACCATCTTTTAAATGGGATATTGTACCGAGTTGAAAATTATGTAAAGATCCTTAAGTTTGTAGTATATCTAAAGGGTATTCATTAAACTTTCAAATTCTGTTAAATTTAAGTGATTCTGAAATATATAGGGTGGATGATTGTCTGAGTAAATGGTCCAGATTTTATTTTCGATTTTAACCAGGAAATTAATCAAATTACCCTATTTATACTCAAAATAGCATTGCTCTCTTAAATGCCGGTCATGACCTTTCAAGAATTCTCCAAGAAACCATGGAGGGGGCCACTAGTAAGACAAAGTAGTTGAAATTTTGCAGTCTAATATAGGGAATAAAAAATCTGCCCCTTAATTATGATAAAATTGCATTGAAGTAATTGGGTCCCCGTTCCATGAGTGTAATCGACTACTTGTTAGCTAAGCCAAATAACCTTGAAAAAGTTTTAAATTTTTTTACAAGTAATTTTACAACATACAGTGATAATGCACCCCTACATGTTCAATTTAAAACTGACTTTTCTATGCTATCAAATGATACCAATTCAAATTTAGTGGATGGTAATGAATCTCAATTTTTCAAATGGAAAAGTGAATTTCGTGACTTATGATATAATGCCATACTAGTTAATGATGATGATTTAAGTTCAACAATAGATAACATGGACATATTGTCTCAGGAAGGTATGGACTTATGTGTGAATAACTTCAAGCAGTGCTTAACAAATGTTACAGCTCCTTTCTTTAAACAAATGCCAAAAGTAAAATTGAAATTAAAGCGCAACTGCCATACACAGAGAATAAATACTGATAAACCATGGTTTGGCCAGAAGTGTAAAAGAGAGGCGAAAGATACCAAAGGGACATTCAAACTCATAAGTCGAAAATAAACTGACAACGTCATGGCTAAAAAAGAAAAAGACCAACAGACAAACAATAGTACACAAAACACAACATAGAAAACTAAAGACTGAGCAAAACGAACCCCACCACAAACTGTGGGTGATCACAGGTGCTCCGGAAGGGTAAGCAGATCCTGCTCCACATGTGTAATGAGCTATATGCTGATTGTTGTTAAAGATTACATACTTTTAACCATAACAAAACATATATTAGTCATATAAATTTGACCACAGTGCCAAAAAGCTTATAAGAATTATGATTGTAAACTCAAACGTAGTTATAAACGACAGGAAGGCTATATGATGTGTAAACTAAAGAAAGACAATACAAGAACATTTTATTCATTACTTAGGAAAAAAACAGAGAAAATGTGATTTAAACATTACTGACTGTTTTGATTATTTCAAAGAACTTGTATCAAATGTGCCTCAATAGACCTGAAGTGATTAAAAATGGCTGTGTTTATGATGAGTTAGATGCAGACATTACTGCTGATGAGATTTTAAAGGGAATTCATGAACTTAAAAGTGACAAAAGCCATGGATCAGACTGTTTGCTGAATGATTTTTTTTTCATTGAATACAAGGATTTTATAATGACACATTTATGTACTATTTTTAATGCAGTATTGAATAGTGAGTATTTCCCATCAGCATGGTCAGATGCTATCCCGTTACCAATTTTCAAATTTGGTGAAGCTAACGATGCAGCAAACAATCGTGGTATAAGTCTTGTCAGCAATCTAGGTAAACTTTTCACCACAATACTAAATAAAAGATTGTTAAATTGGACAACTTTCAATGATATCTTATCTGATGCACAGTTTGGTTTTAGTAATGGTTATAGTACAGTTGATGCTTTTTTTGGTTTATACTCTGTTATTCAAAATACACTCTGTAAAAATAAAAGATTATATTGTTGCTTTGTAGACTACTTAAACGCTTTTGATTCGATTGATCGTTTATGTTTATGGTACAAAATTGCCAAATAAGTTTCAGGGGAAAACTATTAACTGCTTTAAAATCTATGTATACTAATGTTAGAACCTGTATTAGATTCAATGGGCTAAACTCTGATTACTTTTGTAGCAACCTTGGTTTAAGGATGTATTCTCCCGATGCTTCAGTCTCGTTGAAATCTCGTTCGGGAATTATTTTCATAACATGTGATAAAAGTGGAAAAAAATCAATGAATTTAAAAAATATTATAATCAAACTAAACTCTGTGAAAAAATTGTGTACTTACAATAAGTAGTTTTTGAGTAATAGAATTGTCAAATCTTATAACCAATCCAGTCAGTGTCATCAACCAAAATGTTGAGAAAATGCATTGGGTGATGGGTACAAAGAAATGGTATTTACAAAAATATGTACATCCCATATCAATTTTTTCTCGTCCAAATTCTCAGATATGTATTTTTTCAATCATTTATAACAAAGAAGTTGAAATGATATGCTTTTTGTTCTAAAAAAAAGAGAAAAATCCCCAATTTACAAAATTGACAGCATGGTCAATTTGACATGAAAAAGCAACAAAATTTTATAAAACTTTCAAATATTAACACCAACCTATAGTTTTTTAAAGTTAAATTTATTCAGATTGGTTCATTTCATCGTAGTGAAAGCATGAAAAAAGTTTAGATGAAAAACTTAATTTCATAATAGAAGCCCAAAAATTGGTTAGAATTGACGAAAAAAAAAATCAATTACTTTCTCACAGTCATATGAACCCAAAAATCAGGTTAAGAAAAAAATTTAATTCTAGAAATGTTTGGCTCCTGAGAGGTGTACATCCTTAATGCAAGGGGGAGTTCTTTCTCCTAGTATTCTATTTTCTTTCTATGTGAATGATTTCAAGATATAACATTATTTTTGTTGCTGTATGCTGATGATATGATTTTGATGTCTGAAACAGTAGAGGGTTACAGGAAATGTTAAATACTTTCAATTTACACAGAAAATGGGGCTTGTCTGTAAATACAGAGATAATTGTTTCTTATACTGTTAGAGGCAAATAATGTTTAAAAGACTATACCATATTAATGCGTAAACACGTTAATTGTAAGCTATGAAAGTCAAGTAGTTCATGCATTTTGCTGAGTATTGTTTAAACGAATTTCAAACAAATATATTTTACTGTGGGTTAGCATTCGTTAGCAGTCACTATCCTATTGATTAACTAGATAAAGGGTATACAGTTCACTTTTTAATTTAAGGTAATTAATACAGTTGGATAAACACAAGTATCATTTGACATCTGAAGTCATTCTGCCCGTCAGGAATACACTGTTTTAAGTTGTTGTCCGCATCTCCTAATTTCCAACAGCATTGATCCTGCTACTTGTAAAAGCATACATTCATTCTTATATTGGATATATAATTGTGATAGAATTAAAATGTAGCAAACATATTGTCTTAATTTATTTGCTTAACCTGATTCCTAAAGACTTATACATGTATGCTGTGTACCCCCACCCCCACCCCACACATACACACACACACAAACAAACACATGAACAGAACACCATAACTACCACTTTATTCCAAAAGCTTCAAATTTAAGTCAAATGATTTAGTGAGAAATTAAGATTGAATAAAGCAAATGAATGTTTTTCAAATAGACTATATATGGAAGCCAAATTATCTCCCCATAATGATAAAATGTTGAAAAATTAACCAGAGTTATCTTACATTAATCGCAAAGAGTGGCTAGCAAACAATTTTTAATTGGAGCTTAATTAACGTTAAAACAATATTCCACTGAAAATAAATGCTACTTTATTCAATTAAAAGGACTTAGTTAGCCATATTTACAATTCTTTTTTGGATGTTGTGAATATTTATGACAATAGATAAAGATGCTAAGACATGGGGAGTACAAACATCTCCCATGATGGAAAAGTTTATTAGGACCACTGTAAAATATTATTAAGTGTCAAAAGAACGACCTCAAATGTGATGGTCTACTTTGAATTAGGTAGATTTCCACTTCAGTATGAACGTTATTTTAGAATACTTAAATTTTTGTTAAAATTTTAGTAAGTGTTAATTGTATATTAAGATCTTGTTATAAAGAGCTTGTTGTAAATTGTTCAAATGTATGAATTGGGCAACATATGTAAAGAGAGTGTTGTATAGTCTTGGTATGAAAATCAGTGGATGTTGGATGTAGACAGTTCATATTTACCTTTAATTAGACTGCGATTGTTTGATCAACCTAAACAAGACTTACATTTTTTATTAGACTCTTTTGCAAAGTCTAGATTATATAAGTTTGTGGTATCAATGTAGTTTTGCAATTTATTTTACAGAAATGCATTCCTGTACTTTTTCGCTAATGTATAACAAGGATCCGTTTGTCTGCACATAACCTTTGTATTTTATTTGGACGTTATGTTGGTACTATAAGAAATGAAAGAAATTGTATTTTTTGTGATTTAAGAGTGATAGAGGATGAATTCCATTTCATCCTACAATGTAGCAGATACGGATTTGCGTAAAAAATATATCAACAAATATTACTGGTCAAGGCCATCAACTTTTAAGTTAATAGAAATATTGTCTGGTGAAAACATAAAACAGTTTTGTAACGTAGGAACAAATATACATTTCTCTTTCAAATTAAGAAACAGTTTATTGTTAATATATTTTGTAAACATGAAACTTCCCACTCACATTACGGGTTTTTACAGCACCATACATGTATCATATGCGGAAGTCGACAATTAATGTCTCTTTAGTGATGCTCCAAGAATGGAACTTAATCACGGGTTTTTAATGTTATTTCTTAATATTTGTTTGTTATTTTGACTCCATCGCAACGGAGGGGACATTAAGTGTTACCCTTGTCCGTCTGTACGTCCGTTCATAGGTACATACGTTCCAAAATTAGCATCCGTTTCCTTACTTAAAGATTGCCTCACCAAATATTATGAAACTAAAACACAATGCTTATTACTATAAAATATAGATCAAGTTTCAATTTGGGTGGTGTATCTTTTGCCGTTCTCTAGTTATGTCCCTTTATAACGTTATATGCAAGCGGAGGCATCATTTGTGTCCCATGGACACATTCTCCATTTATTTTAAATATTTTTAGGAATTTGATCTAGATGGCAAATTTTTGGTAGTTCTGTTTGAATTAAGCTCTTGTATAGGCAATGGACGATTTTAAGATTGACATACTGATTAGACTTTTGTTTACCGTTGCCAAATGCATGCTGCCCTTTAGAATTGTTTCGTGTATTCTGTTTGTAAGGCAGTTACATAATTGACATACACATATACATCAAATCTCTGTTGATACTGTAAACAGTGTCAAGACATCCAAGTTCATAACAAATGCACAGTTTTTTCGTTGACGCTTTTGTTTTATGTATTTTTGTTATATACATTTGTAGCTCTTCAACTGTTTCGGTTCTTATACATCCCTCGTATTTCAAATGTTTGGCTTTGAGCGTTCCTGATGAAGGTAAATCCAGAAAAGCGCTTCGGACGCATGAAATTATTAAACGTGTTGTTTTCAATTTTTTTCGATATTTAATCTATTTTTTATACTTTTATACTATATTTCTAAATTAAGTTATAATGTAACTGTAGCATGATTGCATAAATACATTAGTATGCCAATCTATTTACACAATTGATATGATAAATGATAAGTTTAAAACTTTGTGCTTGCACTGAAACAACATTTGCAAATGACGCTGGACCCTTTGACTCTTTTTGATGCAATGATCATACACATATGTTTTGTATAATAAACTCATCATATATACCAGGATTAAAACTTTGTACGCCAGGCATGCGTTTCGTCTACACAAGAGGAGTATTTACCCCAAAACAGTCAAATTGTCCAAATTTTGACCGAGATAAACACCCCAAGTCGTTCATATGTAAACAACAATAACGCCATTGACGAATACTCAGAAACTCAGAACTCTCAAATAGCCGATTTTGTACCGAATCAAGAATTTATATCCTTGTTAGACCAAGAACTCTCTGATCTTCCAAGAGATTCATATGCATTAAAACTCATTGATTTGACCCATGCTTCTGAGAATACGATAACTTGGTATCGTACTATCTTAGCGAGCAGAGCGAAATCCATCCAGGGGTGTCCGACGGGAAAACTTTTTACCCGAAAAAGCACTAACAAAAGTTCCTCTACACAAAAATATACAAAAGACTGCTACATAATATATATGTTCATTAACGGTGATGATTCGAGCATTGGTGATGTTTTCAGAAAAGTTGACCATAAATCAATTAGTGACCAAAGTAAAACTGTGACCCAAGAATGTAATATCATCGAAATGAGGGTAACTGTACAAACTCTCCTTGAAAGAGTAGTACTATTAGAGAAAAATGAAATCGAAAATAAAAGAATTATCAAAAACATAAAAACTGAAAACGACAAATTAAAAACAGAACTTTCGAGCACGAATGAGCGATTAAACCAACACATAATCAATTGCGAACGAAAATTTACACAGTATGACGCAAACCACAAGCTAATAAACCAACAATCCAAAGCTATTGGGGAATTTGACTTTAATTCGTATACAGCTAATGTAAAACGATTTGACTCCGAACTTGAGCGACATAGTAAATTATGCGTTAGTCTACAAAAGAATGTTAGCGATTTAAAATGGAATTCAAAACCATATTATGCCTCTAAAGCAACCCCACCGGGAACCCCAGATAGTCCGCACACTACCGGTATACAGATGAACTCTAGTACGAGAAGTGGTCAGTTATCACCTATAGAAATACCAGACAGGCGATCACCCGTAACTTGTAAACAAAACATGGAAAAAAAATCTAACGGTAATAACAATAATGATAATGTTACAGGTTTGCCGTACAGGTCGCATGGACGCAAAGCGAAGAAAACAGAGACATTTCGAAACCAAATACGGAAAACAATGACATTACTTATAAAATTCCTGTTCGACTTAAAGGATTCACTAGCAATGTTGAAACGACAAATGAAAACTTTTTTACGGGTGTTACAAAGAACAGAACGGCTAGGTATTACCTGTCAGGAATTGACTCAAAATCTACGCGAGCTGGAATTTTAAGTTACTTAGAAAATGAAAATGTACATGTGACATACTTACGTTTGTTTAGCACAAGGAACAATGATCGTCGGATATCTGCAAAGCTTAACATCGCAGAAAATTGTGCAGAAATTGTCGAAACAGAAAACTTTTGGCCGAAAGGCGTGTATTGTAGAAAATGGTTAAGCAACCGTGAATGGAATCAACGCTTTACGGATAATGCTCAACATGAACCAGACTCATAATAAACAATCAAAATGCAGTGTAAAATATTATTTTCCCTTGTTACCTTGGTTACCTTGTTTCATATAATGTCTAGTCTAAAACTTTTAGCATGGAATGTAAGAGGTATTATGTCTTCTACTGTATGTTTGAGTAATTTATTAAGAAGTACTGACTGTGATGTTTGTATTATCTCTGAACATAAAATTAAAACCAAATCCTTAAATTATTTGTCAAGTATTGAACAAGGATATAAATGTGTATGTAAAGCTGATTCCTTGCCTAATTTTTATAACGCATATCATGGTAAAGGTGGTATCGCCATCCTGTATGAGAGCACACTACAATTTTGTATTAATGAAATTCATGATACGAACTCAGAAAGAATTGTTGGTCTTGAGATCAAAACCCCATCTAAGGGGTCATTATTTATTTTTGGTGCATATTTACCGTCTGATGAATCTGTAGATACATTGTAACTATAGAACTGAACTTCAAATATTAGATACATTATATACTCATTATAGTAATTATGGCAATGTTATAATCGCACTGCGGAGCTAATGAAATTTGTTAAAAGATATCAATTGCTGTTTTCAGGTGGAAAAATTAAACATAAAGGGCCGTGACATCCCTTTGTACTATGTTCCAATTCCAAGACGTCTATCGAATCAATGCATTTATTGTCTCCCTTGAACAGGTTCATTATTTAATCTTCACGTATAGTTATTTGATTTCTTCTTAAATCATTAGCAAATTTATAAATTTGATAGATTTTAGTATTTGTGAGTATTTATTTATATTTATAACTTTATTTATTTGTTTTGAAACGTTTAAAACTATTATATACCAATATAAAGAACCTTTCATAATTTTATAAATATCATTTAGTTAAAAAATGGCAATATTGTCTCATTGTGCAACCTTGGTAAGAAAATCAGTGGTTGTTGAATGTAGACAGTTCATATATACCTTTAATTAGACTGCGTTTGTTTGATCAACCTAAACAAGACTTACATTTTTTATTAGACTCTTTTGCAAAGTCTAGATTATATAAGTTTGTGGTATCAATGTAGTTTTGCAATTTATTTTACAGAAATGCATTCCTGTACTTTTTCGCTAATGTATAACAAGGATCCGTTTGTCTGCACATAACCTTTGTATTGTATTTGGACGTATTGTTGGTACTATAACAAATGAAAGAAATTGTATTTTTTTGTGATTTAAGAGTGATAGAGGATGAATTCCATTTCATCCTACAATGTAGTAGATATACGGATTTGCGTAAAAAGTATATCAACAAATATTACTGGTCAAGGCCATCAACTTTTAAGTTAATAGAAATATTGTCTGGTGAAAACATAAAACAGTTTTGTAACGTAGGAAAAAATATACATTTCTCTTTCAAATTAAGAAACAGTTTATTGTTAATATATTTTGTAAACATGAAACTTCCCAGTCACATTACGGGTTTTTACAGCACTATATCATATGCGGAAGTCGACAATTAATGTCTCTTTAGTGATGCTCCAAGAATGGAACTTAATCACGGGTTTTTAATGTTATTTTTTAATATTTGTTTGTTATTTTTACCCCATCTCAGCGGAGGGGACATTAAGTGTTACCCTTGTCCGTCTGTACGTCCGTCCATAGGTACGTACGTCCCAAAATTAGCATCCGTTTCCTTACTTAAAGTTTGCCTCAACCAAATATTATGAAACTTATACACAATGCTTATTACCATGACATATAGATCAAGTTTGAATTTGGGTAGTGTATCTTTTGTCGTTCTCTAGTTATGTCCCTTTATAACGTTATGTGCAAGCGGGGGCATCATTTGTGTCCCATGGACACATTCTCCATTTATCTTAAATATTTTTAGGAATTTGATCTAGATGGCAAATGTTTGTTAGTTCTGCTTTAATTAAGCTTTTGTATAGGCAATGAACGATTTTAAGATTGACATACTGATTAGACTTTTGTTTACAGTTGCCAAATGCATGCTGCCTTTAAAAATTGTTTCGTGTATTCTATTTGTAAGGCAGCTACATAATTGACATACACATATACATCAAATCTCTGTTGATACTGTAAACAGTGTCAAGACATCCAAGTTCATAACAAATGCACAGTTTTTCGTTGACGCTTTTCGATATTTAATCTATTTTTTGTACTTTTATACTATATTTCTAAATTAAGTTATAATGTAACTGTAGCATGGTAGCATAAATACATTAGTATGCCAATCTATTTACACGATTGACATGATAAATGATAAGTTTAAGACTTTGTGCTTGCACTGAAACAACATTTGCAAATGATCGACGCAGTACCCTTTGACTCTTTTTGATTTAATGATCATACACATATGTTTTGTATAATAAACTCATTATATATACCAGGATTAAAACTTTGTACGCCAGACATGCGTTTTGTCTACACAAAATTCATCAGTGACACTAGAATAAAAAAAAGTTTATGACAGGAAAGTAACGTTTTCATTTGTCTTTATCTTAACGTCCCTGTAGTAGATATCTTGTGATAAATATACAACATATTTGTTTTTTTTTTGGCAAATACATTTAAATTCACGTTACCTATTTGATGACGTAAGTGATTTTTCAGTGAATTGTGGATACTTATCATTATTAATATTGTGTAAAGTACGTTTGAAATTTGGATGCATATTAATCTGCCTTGCTTCTTTATAATTTGAACCTTGCTTCATAGTACTAAATTACATGAAGCACGTTACTCAGCACCGACACATGTGTTTTTTATTTCCTGTCAGTAAAGCGATACAAAGGGGAGTTCTTTAATAATATATGAAATGTAAGTGACCGTTCTTCATACAAATAAGTTATTACTACTTACACCTCTTTTAAGAGTCATTGTTAGAAACGATTAAAGACTTCCTGTTTATGCACTCGAAATCGTTGATCTGTGTCCTAATTTATAAAATATTTGATTGATGTTGTATGTGAAATGAGAAATGAGAAAAATCGTATTTATTGTCCCCGTTTAGGCAAATAAACCGATTTATCAACACCAATCAAATCTTGATAGCGGTTTCCGTGAATCATTAACTTTTTTTGGTTTACACTTTCCTTAAATTAATAATCTAAAACAACCAAAACACTTTATTTCCAGCGTCCGAAACCTCTCCTGTGGATTTACCTTCATCAAGAATGCTCAAATCTAAAAATGTATCTAAGGTGACCTTTGTCTGAGGGAGTTGGAACCCTAGGGTAGCAAGTCATTTCGTACCTCTGCCATTTCGTACCCAAAATTACCATTTCGTACCCAACATTTACCATTGCGTACCCAACATTTACCATGATCAAAACCATTTCGTACCCTGCGGGCCAACTGCTTATACCATTTCGTACCTCATAGCCTAAATACATGTTTACTATTTCGTATTATATATTTGTAAATCGTTCAAAATTTTGTAGCAACACCGGAATTCGAGATAATTAAAAAAAGGAAGGATCCTTCATACTGCTTCATTTTAGATTTTTTACAGGATATACAAAAATGTTATTGTTTAGATAAAGAGGTAAAATTTGTTATAAACCATTTTGAGATTATTTTAATTTTGAGATAATTTTAATTTTGAGATGATTTTAACTTTGAGATAATTTTAATTTTGAGATGATTTTAATTTTGAGATGATTTAAAAAAAAATAACATAAATAAAATGCTTCCAGCAGTTGAAATTTTTTAAAGACTTAATATGATTTGTTTAACCATGGAATCTTTGATAGTTTTTATGATCTTAAATTACACTTTGTTTGTTTGCAGGATTTATCCTTAATTAATTTTATAACTTTAATCAACAAAGGAATAATTATCTGCAACTATTTTTAAGGTTATTAACTCTTGTTTTTGCCAGGAAATGCAGTGAAAAGGGACACAAGCTGATCTTCACTGAAGGAGGAAGCCATGAATACAAAAGTTTGCATAATGATTCGCAGCTTCTGTGACCATAAAATAAAATAAATGTGAAATCTGTTTACTTTTTACTTATACATGATTCAGTAATTAGGACATATGAAGTATACATCAATGAGACAGTTTCTACGAAATTGCATACATACAAATACTCCATGGGGTACGAAATAGTATACATACAAATACTCCATGAGGTACGAAATGGCATACATATAAATACTCCATGAGGTACGAAGTGACATACATATAAATACTCCATGAGGTACAAAATGCCATAATATAAATATTCTATGAGGTACGAGATGGCATACATATAAATATTACATTAGGTACGAAAGGGTCAAAGTACGAAATGGTCAAGGTACGAACAGTTTTTCCAAGGGAACGAAATGGTTAGGGTACGAAATAACTATAATTCAACCCTAGTACCTCTCTAACTTATTTATTTAGCAACGACGAATTTTAAAAACTAAAGTACATTATAAATCTTGTCAATTCCAAAGCACTGACTACTGAGCTGATGATACCATTGTCGACTCTGATTTTACCAGTGGCGGTATCCAACAAATGCTAGTAAACAAAAAAATGTCACTTTATAAATTCCTTGCGTTCGAAGCGTTTTTCTGATTTGATCTTTCTCAGGAAATCCCAAACCTTAATTTTGGAAGTCCGAGAATATGTGAAATACCTAAATCTGCTAGAAGCTACTTGACCTTAAAAAAATAAAATGTGTAGAAACAAATCGTTAATTGTGAAATAACTGTAACAATTCAATACAATTTTGTTAATAATGAAATTGTTCATGTTTTTGGGGCGACATTTCATAAAACTGAAAATGAGACAAATTAAAGCTTTTCTTGCGACTGAGTCAATGTTTATGATTGGAGTGTTGTTTGTTCGTTTGTAAGATAATAACTACTTATGACATGTAAAAAATTCGGGTCCTCAAGGCTATTCAACTTCGTACTTTATTTGACCCTTGTAACTTTTTTGATTCGAGCGTCCCTGGTGAGTCTTTTGTAAACGAAACGCATGTCTGACGTACAACATTTTAATCCTGGTATCTATGATGACTCTAATTACAAGCATTGGGTCGATGCCATTGCTAGTGGTAGTTTTGTCTGAAAGAGTTTCAACAGCCCAATCGTCATCATTTCTGTGTTGACAAATATTAGCATTATTATGGTCATAATTATAAATTAACTGTTAACAAAGCTTTAATTTTTTCGAAATACTAAGAGTTTTCGACTCCAGGAATAAATTACCCGAGCTGTATTTGGCAACAACCGTTTGTTTTATTTAATCTGATATGTGAAGAATGCTTTACACAAATACATGTCTCTTCATTTACTTTCATATTTTAGTAACGTCATGTAAAATTGGCACCGTGCGGAACTTAACACATTCCCTAAAACCACTATTGTCCTAACTGTTATTGTGATTGCACTGTATAATCCTACCCTTCACATTATCCTAGACGATATTCAATGGTGGAATTCGACATTGTTTTCACCGAAAGCGTTGCCATGGAGTATAACGTTCAGTTCATTTACATATTGACCATTCCGAATTTTTGCTGAATTGCAAGGTTGGTTGGGAAATAATCTATTGCAGACGATAGGATACTATAAAAGACACGAATATATCTGGAGGGTAACGAATGTTATTTAATAAAAGGATCCGCATAGAAACAAAGAGGGTGGATTAACAATGTAAAACCGTTTAAGATAATGTGAAAGTCACAATTGTTCCAATTCTCTATTTATGCTGTTAATTACTCTGTTATGTTTGAGTGACGAATTGCACAATTTTGTCGAATTTCTGCTACTAATTCTGCTGTTTTAAACGCATCTATTCCATTTGACCGTTATACAATTTAAGTCATGTTTACGCAATCACATTCAGTCGCTTATTCTGTCATTCATTCATCTCAAACTAACTTAAATTTTATAGATTAAACTATTTAACTAGAAAGTATAGAATTTATCGATATCTGACATTATTATGAAATATTACAATCTAATTTCAAGATTTTCCAAGCGTTATAAGTTTAAGAGTTAAATGAGGTGCTGATGGACATTCCAGTTTGATGTTATTTAAAAAGATTGTAAATATAACAATATATTTCCTACGGAAGCGTATTATCGCCACACAACTTTTTTTTTAATATTTTTATCTATGTTTGCGTTATAACGCAAACCTTTGCGAAAAAACGCAAAACCTTTGCGTTGTAACGCAAACATTTAAGGAATGACTGTAATATTTTTTCTGTCTATGAAGAAATAACATCAAAAATGTGGTGCACACTGAATAACTCGCGTAGCGGGTTATTTTGAAGTGTGCACCACATTTTTTATGTTATTTCGAATAGACAGAAAAAAATATTACAGTCATTTCTTATAATTTAATTCTTAATTCCATTTTAAACCGCAGTAAATCATGAAAAAACGTTGATGACGTCAAGGTCACATGACAAAATTATGTCTATGAGCTGATGAACAAAACAACGTCAGCCAATCGGAAGACGTGTTACATCCAAAATTAAATTATTTGCAAAATAACGCAAACCTTTTGCGTTAAAACTCAAACATTTGCGAAATAACGCAAACCTTTGCGAAATAACGCAAACCTTTAAGAAATAACGCAAACATTTGCGATATAACGCAAACATTTGCGATATAACGCAAACATTTGCGATATAACGCAAACCTTTGCGAAATAACGCAAACCTTTGTGATATAACGCAAACATTTGATTTAAATTATTCATTAAGTTTTGTATATATGTCCGTCTGTCATTAATTTCGATTGTGATTTTAGATAAGAAAAGAACCATAAATACAAGGCCAAATCATTATAATAAATATGCATAGGAATATGGGAATACTTGAAGTGCCATTATACATAAATTAAGAATGATTTTTGCATCAGAAAAGTATATAATTTAACAAGAAAATAGATATGGTATAGGCATATTTTAATTGAAAGAGCAAACATGATGTCATACAATTGTGAAACTTGCATGTCAAATAGACAAAATGATCTTTCTGCTTTAAAATGAATTATTAATAAAGAAACATTTTTTTAAAAAAATTTGATGCAAGAAATCGTGGCTAACTCACGAGCTTCAGCTTTTCTTTGTCGCAATTCTCGATGCATTTAGGGTTTGGTTAAATTTTGTTCTCTAATACTACGTCGAGAGGAAAAAACAGCAGATAAGATGTCATGCGTCCAGCGATATCATGACATATAAAGTTGTAGTCGTGAATCAGAGGGGAGATGGAAGCTTTCAAGGTGAACTTGGACTGAGCTAATCTAATCGGATCTTCGAAAAAGGTTTAAGCACCACGTGGAACACATTCTTGATTGATCCTCAAATGACAAAAAATAGACGCCAGAGATTACACATCTTTTATTATGGAGTGACGAAAATACAGCTTTACCAATGTTTACATGGAGGTAGAAATAATTTAGTATTTTAAATAATTAATGCGATTGAAACTCATCGCTAACTTTAAGGATCAAGACGAGAGTATTATGATAGTCTTATTTTCAGGACAAATTTGCAAAAAATATAATATCAACGTAGAAATAGACGCCCTGACCTAAAAAAAAAAGGGCATTTCAGTTCGAGCAGGCATTCGAGTTCAGCTGAAATAAATGAAAAATTTGAATCGTTCGGAACTGGTGACAAAGTTAAAATAAAGTGACACTCATATTATATTTAGGGTATTGAAACTTTTACTCTCCACCCTGGCCATAGCGATGGTTTATTTTAATTTATGAACTGTACTACAAACAAAACTTCGATCACGGGTGTCATTCGGTATATCGAGAAAAATGATCATGAAAGAATAACTAGCGGTGGTCGAGCATTGCAATCGGATCGTGAAAGTGGTCGTCCCCTGGAAATATCTTAATGTGTACGTTTTTGTTTTCGTAAGGGTTAGATCAAAGAAGCTACATTTGTATATCATTTAATTTACATACAGGTATATTGAAGATATTCTTTCCATTTACAATGTTCTGATTGGGTCCCAACTATAGTCCTGAACAAGAGATTACAGACACCACATATACAGCTTCCTTAGTCTCATTTTTAGACATGTACCCTGAATTTAACTACAGTGGTCAGCTCAATACCAGAGTCTATGACAAACGAGATGATTTCAATTTTGATATTATAAATATTCCTCACCTCAGCAATAATTTACCAACTTCATTCGCGTATGGAGTATACATTTCTCAACTCATACGATATTCAGGAGCATGCAGCTGCTACTCAGAATTTGCAAAACTTCATCAGTGTTTGAGCAAAAATATATAATGAGCCAGTATTTTTTTAAAGAACGTCTTGTCCTTTTTCTCAAAAAGATAAATTGGAAATTACCAAGACTACTTTACAATTTTACCTTTATTTGTCTTTGTACTATTATGTTTGTGTTGGCGTCTTTGTTTGATTTAATCGTATGTGTGTTTGAACGTTTAATTCAGCTGTGTTGTATGTCTGTGATGTATGTTTACACAGTTTTGGCTACTGGATCCCATTCACTCATCAAAGTCACGTATTTCGTGTAAATACACTCATCACAGATACCAGGATAAAAGTAAAAGTGAATTTCATTCAAATTCAGATATAAACTGCTTGGCATTATCATGGGAGTAGCCCGAAGATGTTGAGCAGTTGGCAAGATTATCCTTTTTTGTAAAACAAAAAAAAAAACAACGAATCAACTAAAGGAGTATGGCTACGAGGGGTTAAAATGGTCCTGTCTCAGAAATTAAAGAAATTACTGCAGAAAGATCACTAACTAGTGTAGTTCATAAAATGATTAGCATTAGACTTGTAACTGTGTTTGTATAATTTTCCAGGGCGTCAGAAAAGACCAAGGTACAATGGTATTTTAGCCATTTGCTCGTACCGTTACAATTGTTTTTATTAACGTTCTAGTAACTTTAAAATAATTTTACCACAAGAATTATTTTAACAAAATATTTCTTGAATCTCGTCCATATATATTGTTTTTTATTTTTATTGAACTCAATTAACAGAAACTTACTAATATTAAGGTTTAAGCTGCAAATAAGCTCTTTAATTACATGTTTTATAAGTGGCCCGAATACTCGTTATCAGCATTGATATTCACGAAATAGAAATTGCATAGACCATGTAGACAAACATCATTCTATAGCATAGATTAAATTCAAAGTCATAAAGGATTTTCAAACATAAGCAATGAATGTCCTCTATTGGGCAGAAGGAATATTGTTTAAAAGCTGTAGTCTATCTTGGCGAGCGAAGTACAGTCGTAAAAAAATGTATGAGGATAGTTAATCACACCACATCATCTTATTTTTATATGGAAAGAAAACCCGTGATTCACTTAAACACAGAAAAGTTTATTTTCTAGTAAAGAAGTTAAAGATGAAAACACAGATAAAGATAAAAAATGTGTATAAGCAGCACATAGCATTATACATGTACTTCAATAATCATATAACAGATTATAATTATACAAAAGTAATCAGACACCAGAACCACACGTGCACTCGTAAACATCACTTTTTTTTCCGGAGGATCACTTGCTTACTCTCAAATCAGGATTCAGAATCAAACAATTGTATGAACGATCTTTTCATTTAATACTGCCATTTATACTTCACTGACCACATTACATAGTACTTCTCTCTATTTGTACCTAAAGCGCATGAAATATGTATTCTTTTTCGTATAGACTCGGACGTTTAAGTACATGTATTGAAAAGACGGATATCTACTTTGGACCTCCAGAATTAAATTGGAATTTACACAAATTGTTCAATGAATCCTTTTTTATATATTCCCAGAACTTTTTGACTAGTAATAGTTTAAAAGGCTAAAAAAAATTCACAAATAACGCATTCTCAGTTGCCCATTGTGGACGATTTCATTAAACTATTTTGCAAAATTCAATCAAATCTATCCGACGTTTGCATGTTTCTATTAATTATGTTATGAAAAAACAAATACTTTTATTGTAACATGAATTGTATTTTTTCCTTTGATCTTCGAGTGAGTTAAGTTCGGTTATTTTTAGAGGAGTGCGTTAACTGAATGATTATTTAATTATTGCACTCTCCAGTCCCGTCGTGTGTCGATTGTCATAGGAAAAGCAGAGAATGGAAGGAGCTTAGACCAGTGCTCAAACTTCCATCTCAGAAGTAGTTATTTCACTGTCTAGCTCCGCCTCCCTTGCCTAGTAAACAATGTAATCAATGACCATAAAAGGTCCTGATACATTTGAACAAAATCCAGGAATTCATTTTCTGAAAACAAGAGACGTTTTGTCCTGAAAAGCGCCACTATTTGATTGGCATATTTAATTCATGAAAAGTACAGTTAAGTTAAATCTTTGACATGTGTCATCGACCATTAATGTTACACATAATATATAGCCACGCCTTACTCATTAGCACGCTTTTCGTGAATTGAATACGTTAATTCGTAAAAGGCGTGCTATATATATAACTTATTTTATGATCAGTGTTCACGTTAAGTTTTAAACTGAAATTCTGTTTTAAGGTTTTCACCACTGTCAATTTATTCTTAATTAGCTTTTATCTTGTTATCATAGCTAGTGTTGCTAGTGAACAAAGTGTACCGGAAATCCACATGCAACTGTCATTCTTATCTCGAAAAATGTTCGAGTGTACTTTGTTACTATTCTTATTGTCATTTGGTCAAATTAAACAGAATCATGCCTCAATCCGTATGAAAATAAGAAGATGTGATATTATTGTCAAGAAGACCACTTTCAACCAGATACCGAATGACGTGATTGATGCATTTCAAAACTAATAGAAGTCCATGAAAAAAAGTTTTCTTATGTGGTGTTGATAGTGAGGATATAAGTGTATGCAAGCTGTGTCCATTTAAGTAATGTATTATTCAAACTATAAAGCACTATAATTGATATACAAGATAAATTATTTTCGTCTAAATGTTTGTTTCCTTTAAATTGATATGAAATGTGAACTATGTCTAATGGACCAATACAATTTCATGCTTTAAGAGTTTCAAAAAATTTGATTAGTTGCAAAAAAGTACGATATAATCAAATAGACTTCAAAAAGATGAGCAAGAAGAATACTTAGATAAATGTCAATGTGACAGTAACCTAACAATGATGAAAGTAATATCCTACTCTTCACTTTCGTCTATGGCATGTGGGATAAATGCTGCATCTTCAAGAGAAGTTCCCAAATTTTGGACTCCATATGTGATGTCCCGATTATGTCTTGTATACCCTAGATACCAAAGTATAGAGGCAATGTGCTCAAATACTCTCACTACACGTGCGCCTGATTTGCATTTACAGTATCACGTGGTAATTTCAGCAGACGTGTATTCAGTCCATATAAAGGTGGACAAGAACTACAACTATGCAATATTCCGTATTTAAACAGTTTAAAGGTACACTCAATCAAACTTCAAATTTTATAATAAGCGGAGAAAACAGTCATGTAAGAATACCACTAATTAAATGCGCATTAAAATATACAGAATAAAAGATGATTCTAATTATGATGATATGTTAAGTATTATTTTCTAAGGCTGAGATATACAAGTAAAACATGTATAATCACATTTGTCTGTTTTAGTTCATTAGCGAATATTAAGTATTCGTCTTTCAAAATAACATGCATATTTTGGCGCACAGCTTTCATTGGTTAGGCATTTTTCCACCAAGCTCGAAATTCATAAGACAAACGAACACATCCTCGTTGTAGCGTGTTCGCCTCGAGTGCTGGAGGTCGTGGGTACAAACCTATGGCCGGGTCAAACCAAACAGTTTAACATTGGTATGTGCTTCTCTCGAAATCACGCGGCATTAAGGGGTAAGAGCAAAGATTATTCGACTCGGAGTCCGAACATTGTGTCCGATAAGGGTGATATGTCTTCCTGTTGTCCTACTTTGTGAACTAGCACGTTAAAAGTAAGGCTGAGCGTGTTGGTCTAGTAAGAAGCAGGATTAATATTCATTATTAACATGTTCTCGTCCTGAATATGCATCTAATTTGCCGCTGGACATTAAACAGTCGTGCATAATCATCACCATGAGACAAACAACCCATGTAGTAAAATGGTGTGTTTCTTTGATATTCAATATTCGTTTTTTTCTTTTTCCCCAAAATTTGAAGTAATAGACGTATATATATCTGCTCAAAAGATTTAACGAATCTTTTATTAATTATTTAATTATGTGTAAAGTCATTATAGTACTGTAATTTTAGAGGAGATATGATTGATTGTTGTTTGACGAACAACCAGTGGCAAATACTTCATGCATATTTATGACGGAGAGCAATTTAGAATGTATTTCAATCAAGAAACAAGAAATTGCACGTGTTGTCATTGAAAATAAGAAAAAAGTCTCAATAAAGGGGGGAATAAAGAATCGTTAGTTCAATAAAATCATACAACACCATGAACATAAAGAGGCGACAAAAAGAAAAACAGCATGAACAAAATATAAGATCAGGTAACTACAGATTGAGCACGAACCTCGGGCCACCAAACTTGAACCGAAAAGAAAATCAGAAATTTAAAGATATCTCATAGAAATGTTATTCATAGTAAGCAGCCATTTTTTGTTGGTCGGTTGTAGCATAGTCCAACACAATTTTAAAAGGGACCACCAAAATGGCGCCAAATAAACAACTGCTCCTTGTATACTGTCTTATCATGCACCCTATCCCGCGTGAATATCAGATATTTATATGAAGTTACCCAAGCAAAATCATTGCGTCGGATAGCTTTGTTTTAATCTTTATTTCAGTTTTCATTTGCAAACAAATATTTGTTCTGTGTAAAAGTTACGGACAATATACATTATGCCCGCTCAACCGGCGTCGTAATTTAAAAAAAAAATATTGAAAAGCTTCTCTTAATTAAACTACTGTGCAATATGATATCAAAATTGCCATGTGGTTTCTTCTTATGTCCTACGAATTACAATGGATGTTATTTTTCACAGTTCTGTAATCTATTTTCACCATCCGTAGTAATTATTTAAAATGTTAACTTGGCATGCCATACTTGATAGAAATGAGGACGTGAAAAATCATTCATCAAGGCCACAGGCGCTTGGGTATATGATACAGAAAACTTTTTTATATTTTTTTTTTGTTGATTAAAATATTCAATTTTCTATATTTATACTACATATCTATCACTACTGCGCATGTCTCACCTAGTTTCGAGTGATTTTACCAACTTTGAGACAAACCCCCATTTTACTATCCACACTAAGAAACAAAAAGGCAACTAACTCGACGCCATCTTGCGTGCTATAAATAAATAATAAAATTGACCTACCTGGATTCCCCATCGATTTTTATGGAAAACATGCCTTTCTCGCAGTCCGATCGCAGACGTCGTTTCTATTTATCAAATTGGTACTGTTCGTAACATTTTTAGTCCATCTCAAGCATATAATAAAATGATTTTCACTATTTTCACTAAATTCAAATTTACGTGCCCGGAAGTTTACTGTTAATATTCAGGGGAAGTTACTTTTTCCCGAACTTTTGTTAAAGGGAAGTAATATTTTCCCGGACTTTTTCGGAACATCTCTGCAAGTACACATGAAACAAATAAAGGGATACGATGATTTCCGAACTAATACTAAATGTAAACAAACAGATATTATGGACGAAGAACAAGATCAAGCCTTTAATTTGATTGTAAGTGCAACCCCCCCCCCCCCCCCAAAAAAAAAAAAAAAAAAATAAAAAAATTATCAGATTAAATGGTCCTCAAATGGTCCACGGATTATTTTTTTAATTCTTTTCATAAGACAATTTTGTGTGAGCATTTGTATATTCATAAATTACCATGAAGCTATGTTTTCCTTCGTTATTTCTTCCTTTGGTTGACTTGCCATTATTTCTAAAACAGATCTTTTCTTTTTTCAGCAATGAAAAAGTTGCGCCTTTTTTATAATTGTTCGGAAATTATCGTATCCCTTTATTTGTTTCTTGTGTACTTGCAGAGATGTTCCGAAAAAGTCCGGGAAAATATTACTTCCCTTTAACAAAAGTTCGGGAAAAAGTAACTTCCCCTGAATATTAACAGTAAACTTCCGGGCACGTAAATTTGAATTTAGTGAAAATAGTGAAAATCTTTTTATTATATGCTTGAGATGGACTAAAAATGTTACGAACAGTACCAATTTGATAAATAGAAACGACGTCTGCAATCGGACTGCGAGAAAGGCATGTTTTCCATAAAAATCGATGGGGAATCCAGGTAGGTCAATTTTATTATTTATTTATAGCACGCAAGATGGCGTCGAGTTAGTTGCCTTTTTGTTTCTTAGTGTGGATAGTAAAATGGGGGTTTGTCTCAAAGTTGGTAAAATCACTCGAAACTAGATGAGACATGCGCAGTAGTGATAGATATGTAGTATAACTATAGAAAATTGAATATTTTAATCAACAAAAAAAAAAAATTCTGTATCATATACCCAAGCGCCTGTGATCAAGGCGTTAATATAAGATTACATTCCACGGAGGTTACATTTCGACTTTTATAAAACAAAATACGTGTATCTGAAAGGAAACTTGTATTAAATTTTAATGTTGATACCGATATCGATTTGCTGGATGTAGAGTTTTAACGAGAAAAACTATGGCACTAATTTAAAACTGCCCTATTTTTGTTTGCATAAAGGGTGGTAAAGGGTTATTTTCGTGCAACGTGATCAGTTGTGCAAGACAGGTGCCTCGTTCAACATGGTCTGCTTATTTGATTTTACGTGCATCGTGATTTTAAAATGATTTTTTTGCGTGCTCGGTATTTATCAAATAAAATTCAAACAGTTGGCAGCTGGGATCGTCAAGAAAAAATGGATCAAATGCACCATTTTACCACACTTATTACAAAATAACGGTGCAATGAACTCTGAAATAAATTGCAAATTCAAAATAATTTTTATTTCCACCAATTTGTCTTGTTTTCCTTATGAAAACTGTTGTAAGGACGTATCTATTCGTTTTTAGAAACCTCCGTCGAAGCTACGCAAAATACAAAGACTTGTTATTCCATTTTCTACTTTTTTGTTTGTTTATCTGTAAATTAATTTTGACTTAATATTCCAAGTTCAAGAAATCATACTTTAGTTGCAAAAAGAGATTCACATAATGGTCTACAGTATTATTATGTCAGGAAAAAGAAAATTACGATATGCGGAGTGACGTGGCAAAACTGCTTTCAAGGCAAATATTCTAATACCAACAGAAAATATGATTATAAAAAAATACATTAGAAATAAAAAGATAAAAATAATTATAAAATTTATTTCTTTTTATAGCAATTGTATAGTTCTTGCTGGGACATAATATAAGAGTCCCAGGTTCTAGGTAAAGTCACAGAATCTATTATACTTCGGAAATGACGGCGTTGAATCAGGATTTTCTTGTTATCAAAAGTTAATTTTTCGATGTGGCCACAGGCCTCGACCACACTAAATATTGTTGCAAACTAAGTCAAAGTGTTAAACAATCAATTACTTTGGTCGAGGCCTGTCGCTAATGTGAAATTCAACCAGGAAGTGTGAAATTCTTTAAGAATTTTGATATTTCGAGCCTTCTGGTTTGATTCCTGGTAATACGTCACATTTATCCGTCATAAAAATATAATTTTATACTATTATAACAAAAAACGATATACGTAGATATGTTTTTGCTATAAAAGATCCACCTTACTCCTTTTTTTTTGTCATCTCACAGGGCCAATATCGGAGCTTCGTGGCCAATCTCTTTTGTAGATTGAAATTTGAGCGTAGAACTTTATTGTGTTGATGATAGAGAGAAAAGTGTTTACCTTAAATTCGTGTAAGCTATAAAATCTTGACGTAAAATAGTATTATCAAAATCATCTTCTTTTGGATACAAACACGTTGATTCAGAGTTGTTATTAAGTTCAGCGGAAGAAAAATCAGTCATTGGACTTCTAATAGCAATTACAGATCAAATTGGAGCGTAACAATGTTCACATTCATTAAAAGTTGTTAACCTCTTTCATTTTGAAGCGCAAAGGAGTAGGGGCATTAAAGCCCGGTTTTGGCCCAAGAAAATAAAATATTTGACAACTATTTCAAATTTGCACATATTGTTTGGAAATACATAGAATCAGGAAATATAAATGAAAAACATAAGAATTTTTATTTGATGACGTCACAATTACGTCATAATATGTACCGTTTTCATGAAAACGATGAAAAATACAGAATTTATGCAGTTTCCATCTTTATTTCCATTGCAGAAACATCGTGAGCAGCCAAGAAACAACAAAATAATTTAAGAGAAGCTTAATTATAACTATTGACATAATCTCACCAAATATAAAGTTGTTTCTTGTGTGCGCACATACTTTGCCAATCTATTATATACTTAAAATTTGACGAAAAACAAGGAAAATCAAGAAATTTTACAAACTATACAAATTTCGTCATGGTTTGTTGCCATGGTAACTCGTTAAACCTGAAATTTGTTTTTATTTTCTGAATACCTGGTACCTTAGTCTAGTTATGACAAAGTTCAGAATATAATATAACTTTTAAATTTGCAGTAATATTTGGGCAAAATAAGGGCCTTATTGCCCCTACTCCTTTCCCACATACAAAACCGGAATTGGACATACAGTTATTATGCAGAGAAATACCATAAAATAATAAACGTAATAACAGGTAGCTAGTGTTGTGTCTTTTCACATTTTTACCTATGATGTCGTTTTGTTTTGCTCACACATTGTTGTCAATATAATGGAATTGTATGCGACTGTCATACAAGAGAGAGGTTAAGCTAGCTATAAAACCAGATTTAATCCACCATTTTCTACATAGGGAAATTCCTGTACCAAGTCAGGAATATGACAGTTGTTTTCCATTCATTCGTTTGATGTGTTTGAGCTTTTGATTTTTCCATTTGATAAAGGACTTTCCGTTTTGAATTTACTTTTTTGTTTTGAAACGTCCCTTATTAGACAGAACTATCAGGACGAATAACTATGAGTAAATACAGTACATGTCAAATAAAAAACAAACTTTAACACTTACAATCTTGACCGTTCTGGACGCGGGTGAATACCAACATGTAATCGAGTAAAAGTAGAACTAGAAAAAATATGGTTGCATTTTCCTTGTTTCCGTGTTTTCACTAAATCATTCGAAAAACCTGTAGAATGTACATGAATAATACGATTAATGTCACGAGTACAATACTTTCGATAGCTCTATTTGAGTATGCAGACAAACACCATCTTAACGAAATTGTTTAGGGTTTGGACGATTATGAAAAAAATTCCACCAATAAATAAAATATACCGTTACGGTACCTCTATATTAACAAGTTTAACCTTTTCGAATTTACGAAGAAAACCGGGAATTTCTTTGTAAATCGAATGAATACCATTTGCACTGCCATTTCCTTCACTTTTCATTTTTTCTTTTTAGTTAAATCATTTGTACCTAATCAAACAAAAAGTGTTATGTTATTATAATCATATAAAAGATTTGCGTCAGAAAATAAAGCACTAATTTTGTAGTAGCTCCCGATTTTTTACACCTTGATAGAGGTTCGTCAATTTTCAACAATTGTTTGCGTATATTATTTGGTTTATTCCTCCTATTCCTACATTTTAAAATCTGGTATGACATTCGTAAAAATCCGGCGCGGGACGTTTGCGCTTTTTCATAGGACATTTGCGCTTTTTTAATGGACATTTGCGCTTTTTATATAGGACAATTGCGCTTTTACTATATTTGCTACTTATGACTTCCCTCCTATTTTATCCTGGCTTATGATAGTAGGTTTGACGTGGCAGAGATAAAGTAATAATTTCCATTATGGTTAAAAGTTTAATAGTCCATTCATAGCACATTCGTGTTTAAAAGTCATTTCATACCACATTAATATAGTTATATATAGCTAAAAGTAAACATTCTAACGACACAAAGACACGTACAATGTATAGTCATCACAGGTCAGTTTACGCTTGATATCTGAAGCTCAGGGAATGAACAAATTTAGCTCTTGTAATCTGTCCTGGCTGGTATTTCGCCCACATTTCAAAAAATATTCTAGTTTCTCTTTCTCAATTCTTGACTGAGGTCCCTGTTCATCAATATAACGAATTGTAATTAACCGACTGTTGTTCAATGATAAGAATTCATCGTGAAATATACATTTTTTTTACTAGTCTATAACTTTAAACTCGATATTTAAGACTGTGCATTGTGAACTTAATAACCACAAATTTAAGTTGAATTTATTTACGTAATGATTAAAACTCATTAAAATTACAGGTAGACGACTATAGGTAAAAAGCGCAAATGTCCGGTCAATTTAATACAGGTGTATCAAAATTTAAAGCGCATATGTCCATAAATGTCCTATCGTATTACAGGTAACAAAGTGCAAACGTCCTATGCCAGAAAAATCCATGTACGAATAGGAGGAATAGTTAAATAAACAAGGGGTTAAATCAGAATAGGTTGTAAAAAACATAAAGCCAAATAACTTCAGGCAAATATCCATAAAACCTCTAGAGTTTTTATCAATGTCCAATTTGAAAATATTAATAGTATAAATTGTTTCAAAAAAAGTTCTAACAAATGCATGTTCTCGTCCATTGAAATTGTCCTGTATCCTTATCTTTATCTGTTTTATTTTAATTTTCGAACTTTTGTGTTTAGTACCTCGTATAATGAAGATTTTTGCTATTGATAGAATTTGAAACAAAGTCCCATAGATATACTTTACTAACACAATAATGTAGGCAGTATTTTAGCAACAAACTAATCTTTTAGCACTTAGTCTCATACAAAAATAGTATCCTATACATGAGAGGAAAAATATAAAAATTACTAGACAATATAATAAGTTTTGATATTATAATTTATCATAAATTCAGTCCACATAAACAAAGAAAATTAAATCTAAATAGCAAAGACAACAAATTACCTTATAACAACAGCTATTGTACTTTGTTTGTACTGAGGAATAGAATGAGCATGTACTTTTAAAATGTAGGAATAGCAGGAAGACACCATACTGTTCATGGAAACAATTTAAAATTAAAGTCACTATATCAATATTTAACGTAGGTCCTCCATCATAATAGATCCGTGTATTACTCGTTTGACTAATAATAATTAAAAGCGATGTTTCTGTTATTTTCTATTCTCAAAACTACAAAATATTTACATTTACGCTACAGATCTACAACTCTCAGTTTCGGCTAGACGTGCATCTATTAACATGACTAAGTCATGCATATTCCACCGATCAGTAGGCGTGTCAAAACCGTATCACGCGATAATGACGAGCCAGTACATACTGTTCTGATTTCATCAACTAGGATTAAAAAGATAAATGTAACAACGGTAAGGTGAATTATTTCATCAATTTTATGAGTAAAAAGAACTAATTTTCGCCTTTCTGCACCTTGTAGCGATATTTTATTATTATTTTTTTTCTTTTTTCTTACCAATTGATAACGGTGAATATGATAAAGCATAACGTTAGTGTTAAAAGAAGAAGAAAAAAAATATCCACAGGAACTAAATAAAATAAAGATACGACTCATCGTAACATACTAGTAAAATGATGTACATATTCACCTATTCTGTCAATGTACTTGTATTGCACCGAAAAACTATTTTCTGGTAGTTTTGAATTCAAAGATTGAAAACTTAAACTTTTACTTAAGACATTTTGTTTCCCTGATTTGATTGTTTTTTTACACAAAAATGTGTACAACGCACAATGAACTCTCGTATGCTGAAATAGATAACATATATGCGTGTTCTTGTGTACATTGATTTTTACGTGTCTGTGATATTTATAGTTACACATAATTGTGTTGAATATCAACCATATCAATGGTAAGTTTAATGGGTATCTAAAACATATCTTTTTGAAATACTTAAATTCTGACAATTAACGCATTCGTTTGTGACAACTTTGATTTGTATAATCGAAAAAGAAAGTTGATTCTAAAACAAAGTGTTCATTTTCTAGAAACGTCCATTCATATTTTAGAAATCCCACGTTTTATTTATTATATATTATTTGCAGTTCTAGTATCAATATTTAATGGTAACACACAAAGCAGTGGGACAAAGACGATTAAGGTTATTATGTACAGGCCCTGTCTCATAAATGTGTGATTACTTTGACATCCGAAACTACAATATATGCAACATTCCAGAAACACGTGGAATACGTTCATATCACATACCTTTGGTCGATAGTGACGCTGGTGTTTTGACAGTATTAATGCATACGAGTAACTAAGGGTTAATTATGAAATAGTACATAGGTAAAGTTGACCATAACATATTATGGCTGTTTGTTACTAATAAGTGTTTGTGTATAAAAGACAACAACAACAATAACAAACCCCACAAGTATAATTACAATAAATTAATGTATAACAAATGCTTGCAGCTACTGGGGAATATTCTTAACACTATTACTTTGAATATATTAATCAAGAACGATTATACACATACATTGAGTTATGCCACTACTCATGCCTTATGTTAGAATGTAGATTGGCTTGGTCAGTGGGTTTTCATAGAGTTATTGTTCTTTGCATAGTTTCTTGCATATTGTATGAGGGCGGTAAAGGGTTATTTTCGTGCAACGTGATCGCCGTTTTTTATTTCACGTTTAACATGTTTTTACTTTTTTATTTAACGTTCAGTCGTGCAAAACAGGTGCCTCGTTCATCGTGTTCTGCTTATTTAATTTTACGTGCATCGTGATTTTCAAATGCTTATTTTGCGTGCTCGGTATTTTTCAAATAAAATTCAAATACTTGGCAGGGATCGTCAAGAAATACTTGTTTAAAAACCGTAAACCATTTACATCATAAATGTGTATACTAAATCGGGAATAACAAGTAAAACAGAGAGTTAATATATACAAGAAGACAGTGAATCAGTCACAAAAGGTTCACAACAGTCTTTATTTTTCGTGCAACGTTCATGACAGAAATTATTTCACGTTTAACGTGAAATTATGTCTTACATTTGTATTTCACGTGTTTTCCGTTCAAGCACCCTCCTTTACCACCCTCTTATATTGCATATACTGTTTTGTAATTGAGAATTTAGAATTAGAATAGAAATTTGATCAGAAAAATTTGTTTTTGTATATGAAGTACACAATTAAGATAGGGGTTGAAAAGAGATAATCTGGAAAAAAATAATAAAATTTGTTCGTACAGACACTGAATATGTATTTGTAGTAAAGCTCGGGATAAATTTCGAATTTCATTTGAAAAATTTCAACAAATTTATGGCTTGCATGAATTATTTCTTATACAAAGGAAAGTTTAAAGTTTTCATTTATTAACAAAACAAATCATATATTTACAGTAAATACTGGAATAACATTAGCAACGAAAACTCCATAAAAATTGATCAAGCTATATCAGATGTCAAATATATAGACATAAAACACAATGACGCATAATATAATTACACAAGAAGAGGACAACTACATCAGGCTAGACCTACTCATCACTGGGGTATCGCAACGTGCAGCACGCTTATTCTTTGATAAAGAATTTGATCCAGTCTTTTTAAGTAAATCTATCAACAAAGAGAGAAACAAGTTGACTGATCTGAAAGCAAAGCGGATTATAAACCAAAAACAGTGGAATCTACTATATCCCCGAAAAGGTAGAAACTTTAAAATCTCTCTCTCTCTCTCTCTCTCTCTCTCTCTCTCTCTCTCTCTCTCTCTCTATATATATATATATATATATATATATATATATATCATAGGTTTGAACGTTGTTTTCAATTTAGACTTGTTTATATTTTTTCGTTTGGGCTTGTATTATATTTGCCTTTTGGATTATATGATCCGTTCATCCTATTTCGACTCTTTCAAAATTCAAGAGTCTATCCTAAATTGAGGTAAATTATATGGCCTTCCAAATACCGTTTCGATTCCTAACATCACTGAAGAGACATTAATTGTCGAAATCCGGATATTTGTACTAATTTTTGCACCTCATGTTTGCGGTATACCATCTTTTCCGCAAGTTTATTGTTTTCTGTTTGGTAATAAATTAATAAGATTCATTTTGTAAAATCTTGTGATCCGTTTATTTGGCAATCGCCAATGGCAGTCGGTAGGATTTAAGAACATCAGTTGTTCGACCTGCTAGTCAAATTCGTTTTGTTAAAATGTACTTTTTCACTTTTTTTGGTCTTTTGTAAAATGTTGTTTGTGCTGTTTTTAGACCCCTCTACCAAGAAATTTGTTTTGCATGCACACGTATAAAAATTGCGGTTTTTATCCAACGCAATCATAGGTTTGAACGTTGTTTTCAATTTAGACTTGTATATATATATATATAAAACGTCTGAATAATAGTCAACGATTTTTCCCACGAGGGCGCTGGATCGTTACGAGTAACGATACATGTATACAATAAATAAATTATATATATATATATATATTTATAATTGGTATAGATGTAAATAAATGTATATATGACTGCAAAAAATTCATTGAGAGTTATTTCCTCTGAAAGAGGATTTTTGACACAGTAGAATTGCTGCATTTTGTATTGAAAGCCATAATAGATAGACGGAAACTCTTAATAACAAAACTCATCTGCAGTATATGATCTACAAATATGCTAAAATGATAAAACTTTCAATCGACTCATTCTGGGAGTTAATGCCCTTCATGTTTTTACCATTTCGCAACAAATGTTTCAGTTTTTTACTTATTATCTTGACAATAATAATAGATATACATCAGTTGTAAAAGTAAACAGGATTGTGGGAGGGGCTAGGAAGATGTTATATTATTTTCTATTACTCATATATTAATGTAATTATCAATACGAGTTTATTTTTCACAGGTAAGCAATTTAGACTTATATAGGGCATGTAGTTATTTACCTTGAATACATAGATTATACTTTTTTCTTTGCCATGAAATGAATAGCACTAATATCAATATCTTAATTGCACGACATTATAACGAACGCCAATATCTAGATACACCCATTATAAGTGAGAAGACGTTATTAAAGTCAAAATATATTTTATTGGCGAAGTAAGATCATGGCTTCTGTCAGCAGTATCGATAAACTAAAAGAGGAGGGATGGGTGGGTTTACATTAATTGTGCGTACAACAAACTGAACAATCTGACCTTAGATATATTCAGTTACTTCCTAGCAGACCGTGCATTCAGAATATTATGAGGAGTGCTATAGCTTTTACAATTGATATGCCGTGTAATCGAATTAGGACATGCGCGTTACATTGAACTATGCATGAACTGTCACAAGTCTTGCCTTCCTCTGATAACGCGATTTAACGGTCCAGCCCTTTAAATCGAATTATAAGAGAGAAGACGTTATTAAAGTCAAAATATATTTATTGGCGAAGTAAGATCATGGCTTCTGTCGGTTACCAACCCATAAATAAAGGGTCTTTGGGCAACCGTAAATTAGATGCTAATTCAAAATGCAAATCAAATCATTAAAATAAAATAGATAAATAAAATTCAAAATTCAACTAAAAACTAAAATGAAATGAAATTTTGAAATAATGGGGTGCTGAACTGAACCCTGGCAACAGATGTCCAAAATCAACATGAGAAACTACGTTTGAGGTGGAAATGAAGATTACATGGATTAATGTTCTAAATTAAATAATAATATAGTGATAAATCAAGTTCATCGGTACTTGTGCAGCCTATAAAGTCCGCCACTAAACAAGTTCAAAAACATTCATTTCATAAAGAATGTTTTGGAACTTGTTACCGCCAACAAGTACCATAAATTGAGAGTAGTTATAACTCGGATTGTAATATTCTGTAACAACAAGAATCTGACCGCAGTATTTACTAGCTAACAGATTCCCGAAGCCAATGACCTACTCCGCCATTTGATGGACAATAAATGGATGATAACAGCATAACTGGATAATAAATGGTGAAAATTGATAAAAGCATAACTAAAATTGTAACTAAGTCTTGTATTAAATAAGATAAATTTCAATATCTGACAAATAAACTATTGCTTCTCACTGTAGTTTTGTTCAATCACTTATTTGGAATCTTGTTTTTGTATTGCAATCTTGGTAACATTGGTACCAAGCAAATTTGACTAAGGTAACAAATCTTGGAGAAAATCAATACCGCTTAAGTTAAGTCCTATCGTATAGAACGCTTAGTCCGATGTCATGTCCATTTTAGTGGATTAGTTAACATTGCGGGGTTCTTCGAGAATGAGCATACGATTAGTTTATCTCTTTAATTAAAGTACCTCATAACACTTTCACCTTGCGGGGCCTCGGTGGCCGAGTGGTCTAAGTAGTTACTATTTAATCACTAGCCAGTCAACACTGAGGTTGTGAGTTCGAACCCCGCTCGTGCGGGTGCACTCGACTCCAATCTTAATTGACTAGGATTGTCAGTTTTCCTATCGAAGGTCGGTGGTTTTCTCCGGGCACTCCGGCTTCCTCCACCAATAAAAACTGGCCGCCACGAAATAGCCCAAAAGCGGTGCTTAAAAGTGGCGTTAAAACACCAAAAATCAAAATCAAATCACTTTCACCTTGCTAACAAATTGAAATACAAAAATGTATAAGAGAACACAAGCATAAGCAACTACAAACTTCCGAGCACGAACGAAGTCATGTTTTGTGATTGAAAATACCAGTATCATATCACGCTTTTGAAAACATGAAAGATCTTAAAATTGACAATCAATCAATAATCAGTTCCAGATTGATAATTTACAATATAGACAAATAATTAAAATTGATAGCATAACAGATAAAGATATTTGACTTGCCAACTGTTCTGTTGGTAATCTGATGTATGATTAATACTTTTTATATTACCAATGACTGAATTTGACTTTTACCATCAGAAAATATAAAAACAAGAAGATCTGATATGAATGTCAATGAGTCAACTATTCGCCTAAAACTTAATGTCGTGGTCGTAAACATCTATAGGCCACCGTACAGCCTTCATCATTGAACATAGTAAATACAGTATAATAGCAATAAAAGGCCCGGCAACAATCCAAACAAGAAAACGAGGCCATATTTAAGTATAAATCGAGTTAAATGTAAAACAAGTATAAAAGACTGCGACAAACAACAAGTTTGTGAGAACTAAGTCCTCCCATAACCGGGGACAGTGGTTAACAACACAACATAAAACAAAGTTGAGGTAGGTTTAACTCATCAGATCGACACGAAGCACAATGAACAACTAACAAATAGACTAAAGACACCAAGTACCCATCTAAGAGTATTCGCAGTTACTGAAAGCTAGTTCAGAGCAAATTAAATCTAGTAAATGATCATGTTGCCCAGACAAAAACTTTTTAAAGTGAGGTGCAGTTAAGACCCCCCAAAACAATTAGCCGATGGAATATTTGCCGCCTTCAGCTTTCTATTTTTCTCAAGTCAAATACGTATATACATAATATTCCGTGTATAACAGTTCACAGTATTTAACCCAATTTCGTTGTTTCTCTTTCAGATAACAAAATCGTATTAATTAGCAGTTTTACAGTCTGAGATATACGCTACTATTAAATCTAAATCACAAAAGCAATACAATCAATTTATCAATTAACTATAATGCAGACTACTATTAAAACTTGTCTTGACCTCTGTAATGATATAAATAAGATTTAAGAAAACCATCAACCCAGACAATTAACTCGCTGAGGTTGTAACAATTTTTAGACGAAATTTTATCAATGGAGTTGGTAAAAAATTTTATAATATTATTAAACAACAATATATTAACACTAAATCGTCTATCAAAGTGCAGAATCAGCACTCAGACTTTTTTGAAATATCAAGAGGGGTGAAACAAGGAGATTCTTTAAGCCCCTCTTTGTTTAATCTTTTTATAAATGATATTGAAAGTGAACTCTCAAAAAATGATAATTATCCTTTAAAATTAGTTTCTTCTGAGGTAAATTGTCTTATGTTTGCAGATGATCTACTTATACTTTCAGAAAATAAACAAGGTTTGCAAAATAGCTTAAATAATTTAGAAGAATATTGTGACACCTGGCAACTTACACTAAATGTTAACAAAACTAAAACTATGATTTTGCAAAACAAAAACATTAAATTAGAACAATCTATTGTTAAATATAAAGATATAAATTTGATAAATGTTTCAGAATAAAAATTTTTAGGTATTCTTATTAAATGTAATGGCAATTTTAATCATAGCTCTGAAGAACTAGTAAAAAAGGCGAAAATGGTAATGTTTGCTATTAAATCCTATACTGGTTCTTTAAATAATATCCCTATTAAAGTAGCATGTAGTTTGTTTAATACTATGGTGGAACCAATTGCTACATATAATTCAGAGGTTACTTTTATGGATACATATATAACATTATATAGAGCTGTCCAGAGGGCAAATGTATCCCATAAAGAAATTGACTTTCTTGATTTTACTGATAAAACTTGTTTTGAAAAACGTCATTTATCATTTTGTAAATATATTTTGGGAACACGAAAAAATGCATCAAATTTAGCAGTTAGAAAAGAATTAAGTCGCTATCCATTAGAATTAAAAATAAAGGTCCAAAGTTTACTATATTTAACAAGACTTCTAAATAATTGTATAAATCCCTTATTATATGAGGCTTTCACTCTATCAAAGAATCTAGACTCAGCAGGATGTTACACATGGTTTACGTATATAAAAAACATTGCAAAGGAAGCAAATGTAGATTTTAAACATATTGAGGAGTGTAAGAATCTAAACCAAATAAAAACACTTAAAACTGAATTAAAAGTTAAACTCCTTAATCATTATGAAAAATTATATAAACATAAATTTGAGAAAATAGATAATAGCAGTAAACTTCTATTATATAAAACATTAAAACAAAGTAATAAAATAGAAACATATCTGAACTCTAATATATTTGAAAATAGACGTAATATCACTAAATTAAGATTAAGTGATCATAATTTATTAATAGAAAAAGGGAGACACCTAAAAATCCCTAGGGAAAACAGGTTGTGTCAGTTCTGCAATACAATTGAGGATGAAAAACATTTTCTTTTGTATTGCAGGAAAAACGCTTCCATTAGACCAGTTTTTATTGAAAAATTTTCAAAGGCTAAAAGTATAGAAAATTTTGATAGCCTCAATGAAAATGAAAAAATGATAAATATTCTTTGCCCATCAACACAAAAACAGGTAGAAAGCATAGGTTCCTTTATTAAAAAGTCATTGGCACTAAGGATAGGGGACTCATAATTGAATTTTGAACTATTTTCATTAGTTTGTTTAATATGATTATACATGCTTTTTTCTTGTCATAAAGTTAATGTTGTTTTTGTCACAAATCGTATAAGTTGGTTTATATGGCAATAAAAGTTTGATTTGATTTGAATAAAGTTTGTAAACCTAACTTGCAATTTAGGATAGTGTATACTATTTCTTCTTTATTCGTTATTAATGCTAATTAAAAGATTATAAATTTTCTAACAAAAACAACTTAACTTAAATTCTCTAATATAATATTAAGGAGATGTGGTATGATTGCCAGTGAGACAACTATCCATTAAAGTTCAAATGATGTGAATGTAATCAATTATATGCAACCATACGGCCTTCAACCATGAGAAAAACCCATATCGTATAGTCGGCTATAAGAGGCCCCGACATGAAAAATATAAAACAATTCAAATTAGAAAACTAACGGCCAAATTAAAAACGAAACAGTTTACGAAAAACAAATATGACAGACATCAACCACAGGTAACCTTTTCTAAGTATAGTAGTAAAACTCTTGTCTTGCTGATCATTTTTCTAAAATTTGAGACTAATGGAAACATTGTTTTCTGGAAAACTAATATCATTTGAACTTTAAAGTTAATAATGCGCAAGTGGATTGATAGCTACTAGTTCCACTATATGAAAAATACAAAAAAGCTAGACTAAACAAACCCCAAAAAAAACAATAAAGATGCGTTACTTGAACTACAAACAGATGGCAATAATATTTTCAGCTTATGTAAATGTTTGATAGTTAGATATCTTGGAAATCAACATTTGATTATCTTGTCCATTACATGTAGCATTTTATTTTTCTGAGCACGATTAAAATGTGTGCAAAAAAAGCTGTGTGAGTAATGACGGTTTATCCTAGTGCAAGAGCAATAGTTTTGACATTATTTATACATAATACAAACAGGGTATGAATGATTTGTTGTGATCATGGTACATGAACAATAGACATAGATCTAAATCGACTGGCCCCCGATTACAAGACTGTGAAATTGTTTTCTTTGTAAACCGAAACTGTTCGATTCCAACTTATGACCTGAACCCTGCTAGCTCCACTGGGTCTTATTTGCTCATATACTGGACGAGCTCTCTTGCCTTATTCAAATTGGTTTTTAGATAAATATCAAATATAAAAATGCATCAGTGTACTTGCTGATATCATTGATATTTACCGGTGATGAATTTTTGTATAGCTGCGAGATACCATTTTTTATATATACATGTATATACTTCGCACAAATAGGGCAGAATTAGTTACTGAAATTAGTGAAATAGTTCTTCCTTTTATAAAGATGACAGATGAAAATAAAATCAAATTTAGGTATACTTGTAGTGAGAATGATATCATTAAAAAAATTGTAAAAATTCCTTCGTGATATGCACACATACTAAATTGCTTTGAATATAAAATGACTTGCTGGACTATACCTTCTTAGTGTGATTATAAAATAAATCAATGTTGAAATGTTTTTCAGTTTATCTTAATCTGTATGAAATATATAGATAATGAACCAATAAATCAATCTTAATCTTATTCGTGGTACGGTCTTTCATAGTAAAAGCAATCCGGATCAATAAAATATTCATCATTTAAAATCGTTTTCCTTATTATACTCGAAATGTTACTACTCAAATCATTGTTAAAGCTAAAAATGTCATGTACTGAATTAGCTACATTAAAATTAAAGAATAAAAAATATACCTGTTTCTTTAATGTATTTAGATAACTTTAAGGCATACTGTCGCTTCTCCGACTGACATACATATAGATGGTCCTGCTGATGAATGTAATAATCCTGCATATGTATTGTTGAATAACAAGTTTTCAGTTTCTGTTTCAGATGCGTAGCTATTTTGACATTTCGGGTGGCTAAAGCAGTTTTCTTTACCCCAATTGTAACACCTCTTTCAACGCCTTTTCTACTCAGGCATCGTAAACCTTCCAATAAATGAACAAATATTATTAAATAATATACATTTTATACTTTCAAATAAATATTTAAATATATCCAATGCAATTTGGATAACCTGAAAAATCCAATCGGTTATAAAGACATTACTACGAAATATAAATGAACATATATATTATATTATATGATTTGAAATAAATATTAATATATATGCAACGCAAAATTATTTGGCTGACCGAAAAACAATCGGTTATAAAGACAACACTAGCTGCCAATTCAAAAGTTTTATCAACTTATTTCTTTTAACGAAGGTTCAACTTTGAAATATAAATACGATTTACTGCTGTCCGAAACACACTAAAGAACAATAAATGGTACAATAATTAATTGCATTTGATGGTGTTAATGTCTCACAAGGCAACCCCATTATTAAATATATTAGTTAACATACCTGATAATGGAACAGTACCATTATAATCTGCATTACAAAATGTAAATTGAATACAAATACCTGGAATCCAGTTTTCACTATTTAGTACCTCAATAAAGATACAAAAATATTAATGTAACATCGAATTAAAAACTATGTGAATCAAACATTTATCATACAATCCAACATAAATTAGAATAAATTCGCTCGTATTATAATAACTTTAGTAAAGGATTTGTATACTATATACCAATCCTTGCTTTAGTAAATGTACAAATTATCAATGTGACCGATTTTAATTAATCAATCAATAATATGTTGCAAATTGAAAAATTAACGTGAGATAAGTATTTACATTAATTGTGCGTAAAACAAACTCAACAATCTGACCTTAGATATATTCAGTTACTTCCTAGCAGACCGTGCATTCAGAATATTATGAGGAGTGCTATAGATGTTACAATTGATATGCCGTGTAATCGAATTAGGACATGCGCGTTACATTGAACTGTGCATGAACTGTCACAAGTCTTGCCTTCCTCTGATTACGCGATTTAACGGTCAAGCCCTTTAAATCGAATTGTTTTGCATTTTCCTAAAATGAAGATTCTGTAGAAAGTAGTTTTTGCTTTAAAAAAAGTAACAGTTCTATTCCGTTTCTTTTTTCATTCCTATGAATTTATGTTTTTTTTTGCAAATGAATTTATTCTTTATTATTTCATGAACTTTTCATTATTTCATTGTACAGGCGACCCAGACTCCAAGACCTTTGACATCAATTTAATAACAACGTTACTGAGAAACCTGACTGATTTGCCTCCTCCAAAACGGGGATATGACCAACTGCCGTTTGATGAAGAGGATTCACCTGTATCAGATTTGGCCAGACTCAAACACTACAGAAATGACTTAGCACACATTACCGATAAGAAAATAGAAAACGACAAGTTTACTAAAGCATGGACAGATATAAGTTGGGTAGGTTTAATGAAACACAGTTGAAATGTGCAAGCACAGCTGTATGATGTTTGGTTATACAAATAAACAATTGAATTTTCATAAAAGCAAACTTCATGTTAAATGAAAATATTTTAAAATAATTAATGATAGTTTAGTATTATTTCATATTAAGTGACACTCTGCAGATGTTATAAATACCATTATAATAATATTAGCTTCTGGTACTCCTGAAAATAAATCAGTTAACATTTCGGCTGACTTATTGCATGATGGATGTTGGAGTGGTTGCTTTCGGGCAACCAAACAGAGTACATGTTATGAATACTCAGCTTCTTTAATTGTTTTTGATCAGAAATAGCGACTAAAACGAACACTAAACACATTTGAAGGTCACCATCATGCATTGGTGTATGTGAATAAAATGAAAACAAAAATGTATATAAAACATATCCGTCTGATCGATGTCCAATTCCCTATCGTGATAACTGTGACTGAATCTGGATTTGCTAGGTGCATAATATGCATGTATACATTACTACGCTTGGAGTTCATTTGATTCCTTAATGTTTTGATTTCTTTGTTCGTATATATTCAAAATGGGTTTACGAATTTTGAACATGGCTAAATAAAGGCAACAGTAGTGTACCGATGTTCAAATCTTGTAAATCAATTGAGATGAGACAAATTAAGTAAGCAAATTGTTTACTTTTTACACATTGTGACTTGAATGGATAGTTGTCTCATTGGCACTCATACCACATCTTCTTATTTATAAAGACAACCTGAGGGGATACTATGAATTTCGAATTGATTAAGATAGGAAGTGTCGACATAGTAAGCGTCTGATATTATGCATGCGTCCACCGCCAATCTAAAACACACATATTCAAAGTGTTGCAGTCGGGAATAGAACACAATCCGTAAAATAACAGATCAGACAACTGTTCTAGTATCTAAAGAGCTAAGAAGCCTAAAGCTCCAAATTTTACAGCATTCTTTAAAGATATGCATCTAATTTTGGGTTTTATTAGGAAAATTTATGTAGATTATTTGTTAAGGTACAGCTTTCTCCAGGGAGGTTTCAAGAAACTACAAGTTTTGCAAATTGAAATTAACATCATATATTTACACTACCACCACTGGGTCTTTATTGCTGCAGATGGACTCTCATACCGCATTGAAATAATTTCATTAATGATTTTTGACATTTGTTCTTGTCTAATGTCAATACAATTGGAGCCTTATACACCTTAATGCAGAGGGTTTTTGTTAAAATAGAATTATATTAATAAAGGTCCAAAATTATATAGTTAGAATTGCCAGAACAGTAAGAGTATATCTAAAAACTTTTGGTCAATACTTCCAGCTTAATATATAATCTTTGTTTACGATACATTATTGTCAATCTTTTCCCAAAGGCTATCAAGAGGTTAGGTACCGCAGATATGGCCAAAGAATGTGAAAATCTACGAGTCAAAGATTTGAACCAGTCTGCAGTACCATACCAAGGTAAATATCAGATCTTGCAAACATGCATAAAAATAGTACATATGGAGTTCATTCTAAGTGAAAAATAATCCAAATTTGCTACAAATAATACTGCTTTCAATATTTTAGATATAAGAAGATGTGGTATGAGTGCCAATCAGACAACTCTCCATTCAAGTCACAATTTGTAAAAGTAAACCATTATAAGTCAAAGTACGGCCTTCAACACGGAGCCCTGGCACACACCGAACAGCAAGCTATTAAGGGCCCAAAAACTGACAAGTGTTAAACCATTCAAACAGGAAAACCAACGGTCTAATCTATATAAAAAACGAGAAACGAGAAACACTTATGAACCACATCAACAAACGACAACCACTGAACATCAGGTTTCTGACTTAGGACAGGTGCAAACAAATGCAGCGGGTTTAAACGTTTTAATAGGCGCCAACCTTCACCATACCTGAAACAATAGTGTAACATCACAACATAGAAAGACACACTATAAAATATCAATTGAAATTGCTTAACTCAATCAAAAGACATGTTAACAAAAACAAGTGAACATACACTGAACGAATAAATTTGATCTATGACACAATGTAAATACAAAATTGATAAAACAAGGGGGTTAAATGTAAAAAAAAATCAAAAAGACAACCATAATCTTGGATAACACGCCGCCAAATAAAATAACGTACACAGGTAAATGAAAATAATTTTGTTGTAAGGTATACATGGAGTACGGAAATAATTTTTACAAAATAAATGATTTTGTTGTTCCTAGTACGAGAAAAAAAAAGTGAAAATTTATCGTCATACTAAACACTTATCAAAGGTGGTATATATTACAAATAGTGAGACTAGATATAACACTGAATAAGTAAACATAAAATAACAAAAATACGTTACAAATTGTATCAACAGGTCAAATTAACACGAAAGTACGATTTGAGAGTATTCGCAGTTACTGAAAATTAGTTAAAAGCCAAAAATAATCAATAATAAAAAATCATGCATCAGAGACTAAAAAGCTAGTGCTAGTACTCTTTGATCAGTTCTTTGTGTCTTTTATCTTTTATCATTATGTTGTGTGTCTCGTACCGATTTGATGAGTCAAGACATTTCCATTTGAATTTTACAGTTTGTCTTATGTTGTACCGTTACACCGGTGTCCAAGTTAATGAAGGGAATGAGCGCTTTAAAAATATGTTTCTATATGTGCCTGTCCTAAGCCAGGAACCTTTAATTCAGTGGTTGTCGTAAGTTACTGTCTGTCATTATTGTTTTTCATCAATTGTTTTGTAATAAATCAGGTTTGAATTTTTAAATTTTGTAATGTCGGGGCTTTTCATAGCTGACTATACGGTATTGGTTTTGCTTATTGTTAAAAGCCGTACCGTGGCCTATTGTTGTTTAAATTCGCTTCAGTTGAACTCCGTTGGATAGTTGTCTCATTTGCAATTATACCACATCTAATTTATATGGATTATTACGACAACCAGTATATCAAATGGAAAAATCACAAAGATCAATAACCATATTTCAGATGTCTTTTGAATGAGAGTACTTAATATGTAACACCAGGTCCTGTAATATTCTCAAGGGTTTGTGATTAGTGTGGAAAGTGCCGCGCTTCAAGCACATTAAAGACGACTTAAAGACCACTTTAATAGATTTCGAAAAATAGTGGACACATATCGATCCCAACCGTTATTTTTCATGCATTTTTATTACTTTAGAATTTATATAATGCAATTCATGTGTATGTAATATCTCCGAATTCATGTCCAACGCCTCAATATAGCTTTGTTTTCTGTTAAAACGTACAACACTGACATTCCAGCAATCAATAATAATATCAGATATCAGATATTTATTAGTATAAAATACAAACAATCGGATCGCTACTAAATAACACAAATAAATAATAATCAACACAAATTTGTAACATTTACAAAAAAAATTTGTTTGTTTGATTTTTGTTTTTAATCCTACTTTTTTTAGACGCTAGACACATGTCTCCACTCAATTAAACACAACCATTATTATATTGAGACCAGTGAAAAGAAGAAATCCTGCTCACACACCTCTTATATATTGATTCATATATTAGAATTTTTATATATTAATCCATATAAAACCATACATGTAAAATCCACTGTTTATGCACAACTGTTCATGTTGCTTCTGTAAATATGCATCTCACTTATGACATTAACAATAATAATCAAAATGTCATACTCTTCACAACAAAAAATCAAATCAATTTTTTCATAAGTCATTGAAATAAAGCTAGGACAATATCAGAAAGTTCATTAATAAGAACCGACTTGAATTAAAAAAGAGGGAGATTGTAACATGTGTAAGGGTACATTCAAAACTCAAAAGTCGAAAAAACGAATAAAAAAATCTAAAAGACAAACAAGTCTACAAAACATCACATAGGAAACCAAAGATTGAGCAACACGAACCCAACCAAAAACTGGGGACGAACGCAAGGGCTCCAGAAGGGCAAACAGTTCCTACTCAACAAGTGGCACCCGATGTGTCGGACATACAAATACAAATCCGTCGACAAGTATCATTCGTTTTTTGTCGAGACTGCGACTTTTGTCGCAAAAGCGAGACATAGCGATCCTACATTCCGTCGTCGTCGTCGTCGTCGTCCACAAATATTCACTCTGTGGTTAAAGTTTTTGAAATTTTAATAACTTTCTTAAACTATCCTGGATTTGTACCACACTTGGACAGAAGCTTGTTTATGATCATAAGATAGTATTCAGAAGTATATTTTGTAAACAAAAATCCTGTTTATCCGTATTTTACTTAAAAATGGACTTAGTTTTTCTACCAGTTAACATTACATTCACTCTGTGGTTAAAGTTTTAAAAATTTTAATAACTTTCTTAAACTATTCTGGATTTGTACCAAACTTGGACAGAAGCTTGTTTATGATTAAAAGCTAGTATCTAGAAGGAAATTTTGTAAACATTTATTTCCTGTTTTTCCGTATATTACTTATAAATGGACTTAGTTTTTCTTCCAGTTAACATTACATACAGTAAGCAGTTAAAAGTTTTTAAAACATTTATTAGATTCATAAACCATCCTAGATTTTTACCAAATTTGGACAGAAGCTTCTTACAATCAAAAGATAATATCTAGAGGAAAAGTTTTAATAATTTTTTCCCCATTCAATAAATTTATGTTTCAACTCTTTTATAAATCTATATATTTGATTGCATGCTGTTTTTATTTTTTACAAGCATAACTTTTTTCATACATTTCAAACGTTTTATTTCATTAACTGTAAATCTATAACATGCATTCCCCTTTCACACTGAAAACATAGACAACAGAAAAAGTAGGCGAGACACTAGGTTCCGCGGAACCCTTACGAATTTTTTAGTTTGAGATTTTCTATTAGAATTTTAGGTTTGCAACTTTTCATCTTTATTATTTAATCGGCCTTCCAAATATTTTCATTTGCGTGCCACTGGTGAATCTTTTGTAGACGAACAATACTGATTAAGAAAAGAACTGTGGATGTACATATTCACAGCAATACGTAATTTAAAGATTCGCTTGATTCAGGTTTAAAACCTGACAATACCAAAAATTAATTTTGAAATTAAATTGTTTCAGGGTGTAGCAACATTGAAGAGTGGCATTTAACAGAAAACCCGATCAACACAGAAACGAACCTAAAGAAACTAGAGGATAGTATGAGAACGAAAAAATGTGTTATTTTAAAAGGTGAGTTGTAAGCAAAGAATTGTTGTTTGATGCAAATGCTATAATGGTGGAATGAGATGTGAACAATTTTACACCTTTCTGTTAGGGAAGCCAGGGATCTAAACAGTATTCATCTATTTTGTAAAAATTGTAGGCCATTCATTTTTAAGAACCTCTTAAAGATGAATATATTATGGGTGTTCACAAAGGCCAAATTTACCTACTTTATATGACTCCTTTGGTAGTCAAAAAGCGTATTGCATTTGGTTTTTGCCCCTCTTAGTTTTTGTACCAACCTTATATTTTATGTATTTTATGGCCTTAAATACATTAAGTATTTACCGATAGGCGTTAATTGTTTTAAAGCTACAAGTATCCCTTGCATCTATAGAAATATATTATTCAAAATTATGGCAAAAATATAATCACCAGTACATTCATATTATTGAAAACGAATTTGTTTTAATTCTTGTCTAGAGTAAAACGTGTTATTTAATTGTTTTTTAAAAGTACTTCTCGAAGACTTTCAGTCGAAAAGTTCCCCGAATTTACTATGTCTTACAATTTCATACAAACATTAATGAGTCCAATATAGGAATTGTGTATTTTACAAAGATGCAGAAAAATTTATAGTCACAGTTAAAGTATTTGTTCGTTAATTTAGTGTGCACAAATACAGTGATTTTGGGCAAAAAGTACTGGATTACTTTGAAAAAATTATCAACTTCAGTTTGTAGAATAATTCCAACGAGAGGCGCAAGATACCAAAGGGACATTCAAATTCATTAATCAAAAATAAACTGACAACGCCATGGCTATAAAAGAATAAGACCAACAAAACACAACAAAGAAAAACTAAAGACTGAGCAACACGAACCCCACTAAAAACGGGGTGATCTCAGATGCTCCGGAAGGGTAAGCAGATCCTGATCAACATGTGGCACCCGTCATGTTGCTCATGTTAGACCAAACCTTTAATAAGTCTAATTCGGTAGGTCACATTCGGAGAAAAGGGGGACGGGATTGTAGTTACGACAATAAGAACATATCCGCTATCATCCGTGAAACGGATATACCCCAAAACGGTCAGCCAACTCATGATGGCGTCCTTAAAATTAACGAGGGGATGAATTCAACATCACCATCGAAACTCTTGGTTTAATAGCTTCCTTATGAGCAGTAACCCTCTATCAAGGAAATCATGATAGGAAATACAAGCCCTGTAATATTGTATCAACTGGGAGATATATGTTGTTTTTTGTAGACTGTTGTTTGTCTTTTGATCGTTTTTTGCTTTGACTTTGTAACTTCGTTTTCGACTTGTGAGTTTTACTATCCCTTTGGTATCCTTTTTTCGCCTCTTTCAAAAGGTCACAGTCTATAGGAAGACATGTCAATCTGCCCGGAAACACATTCTGGAATTTAAGTCGATCAGTCCTGCTTTTTATCCAAAAAGCCGTACCATTAACGAAAAAGTAGTAAACAATAATTTTCAAGTGTGTGGGTTGATCCTTCCGTGGATCGAACCGAAGACCTTAACTCAAAGTGAGTACAAAACCATAATGTCAAGTAAAAAGATGATATTGAGTGTATCAAGCTTAAATCATTGTGTACGATACATATCGTTCCTTCCCCGAAAGGAAACTATGATTTTTCAAAATCTTTTTTGGTTTTTCTTAAATGTTTTATATTCCTTGTATCAAAACTTTAGAAATATGTTTATGAAAATACATCTGCAACATACAAGCCTTCAAATTGATCGACATTACACGTCTAAGGGGTATTTCATACTAACAACAACAACAACAACAATACTTTATTTTAAGAGGGTTATACAGTTAGCTATATAACTAATCTTCCCTGAGGCCCTCATCATAAAAAAATCATAAACAAAATGCAAACATATACATTGCATACATTAGTTTAAAAAGTCAAGTATGATAATAATGTTCAATACAACTTGATAAAATGTTATGAAAAAATAAACGTGATGACGTAATCAGTTTTTAATATTTTTTCAACAGGTTGATTTCAATAAATGATCTGTTATTTTGTATTTGAAAGAATTAACATTTCTAATATTTCTTAACGGTATTGGGAAATTATTCCACAAGAATTGTCCAGAATACATAAAAGATTTTTTGAACAATATACTCAATGTGATTTAATATTTAAGGTTTGATTGGAACTGGTAAATCAGAGCTGGCACTTCGGTACTGTTACAATGCAAAAAAACTAGACCCTACAGGTATTGTGCATAAGTTAAAGTGCACTGACGAGTCTATGTTTGAAAGATCTCTACGTGAACTGTGCAAATATTTTCATGATGTTGAGGTGCGTAAAGAAGAACAATCCCAAACAGATATAGTAATCGATCTTATAGCAAAAGAGCTAAGGAAAAGAGCTAACTATCATCATATATTGCTTTTAGATGACATTAATAAAATAGCCAAACATACAGTAAGCAAATTTATTAAAACATGTAAAAGAGCAGAAAATGTGAAAATTATTGCCACGACATCATTATCATTAGATATAGATAAAGAATGTGAAGTTTTAGAAATTAAAGGGTTTTCTGAAGATGAAGCAGTAGAGTTTCTTAGTTATGGAGAGGAATGTCAAGAAAATGTTAGGAAACATTATAAAGAACTTGCTAAGAAGTTTAGCTACAACCCAAAAGGCCTACAAATTGCACGAACGTACATGGAACAAACTAAATTACCCGTGAAAGATCTAGTAAAACAATTAAATTGTCCTTCTGATTTACTTCAGTTTGAAGAAAGCATGGCTGTTAAGGAGCAAATAACCGATGAAACACTTTTTCATTCATTAGTCAGCTTAATTGATAATATGCATGAGAAATATAAAAGAGAGGGCAAAGAACATATATTTGAAATGTTACTTTCTCTACAGTTTCTTGAAGTTGAAACCATACCAGTAGTTCTTTTCGAAAAATTCGATTCCGATGTCTCATTGCTTTCTATAAATGATTTGTTGTATGAAATAAGGAATTCATCATTTGGGACTATATATATAGAAAAAAGAAATTCTTCGGAAGAAGTTGCAGAGGAGCGACAAATCAACACTCATGATGTTGTTAGGTTAGCTTTACAGATATACATGACAGACAAGCAGGGTATTATTCATACATCAAATGAAAAAATTTTGAGAAAATTATTGAGAGCTCTCTTCATGTTGATGGATAAGGACAACCATAATCCATCTGATCTTCATCGTCACACTCTACTTTTACCACATGCGTGCGCTGTTATAAAACATTTGAAAAAAATGAAAATTAGTGAGAAAGATAAAGAGAATTTATCTCCGACGCAAGACTTGCTGTATAATCAATTAGAAAATGATGTACACATTGTATATGTAAAGGATATAATTGGATATACATTTAGCTTTAGTGAAATGTATTATGAGGCCAGTTCATATTTCGATGAGGCGAAAAGCGATTTACTTGAACTTCTTAGAGTAAATGATAAAAAATTTCATAATGATTTGCTTCGTTTAACGAAGCTAACATCTGATCCGTATGAACTGAAAACTTTGGTTGAAGAAAAATCAAGAGAACTTTTTCACGCTACAGAGGAGTTTATTCGTGAGCACACATTAGCACTTCAGACAATTAGTAAGGACTACGTGTTGGATAAATATAGAAATAGAGATGACGTGGAAATCCTTAAAGGTGTTTTAGGAAATCATATTGAATTAGAGAAAACAACTCATCTGGTGGAAAGAGAGTTCAATGAACTATGTATGAAAGGATATGCAGTTCCGGAAGAGAGATTAGGAAATGAATTTATGCTTAGCTTACTTGTTTCTGTTTGTCACACTTTTGGAAGAAGGTTATTTTATCAGCCAGATGATATTGATTGGTCATTAGGTAAAATATTCTTCTCTTACTTGGCAATTGCCCGAAATCTTTCATATATGACAAACTTGAAAGACAATCATCTGCCTAATAAAGAATCAACGAAACAATGTGAAAAAAATGAGAATATGCAGTTTAACCGCCTTTCTTCCTGCTTGACTGAGAGAAGCGAAATGCAGTCCGTTTTGAATTTTTTTGGTAGAAAGGAAAATCCAGTTAAAGCGGTTATTCTAAAAGATATCATTAGTACTTGCAAAAAGAGATTTAATGAAAAAACTGACTATGTAGAATTTGGAGTATTGAAGGTTTTAGGAGCCAAAAATGACCATGCCAAATACTTGTCAGCAAAGATGATCATTAATTGCTATAAAGTATTATTTCAAATTGAACAGACAGAAGAAATACGTTTAGAGGCCACACAATGGGGTCAGAATATTACAAAGATGATAGCAAACAACCAAAGTAATTTTCCTAGTCTTGAATATTCTATCGGAGACCTTTATTTTGCCATCGGTGATATCCTGGAGGCCGAAAAATGTTTTCGGGCATTGCTTCCAAAGATAGACGATAACAACAAAGATGACATAAACAATGTAAAGTTTTTTCCACGAAGAGCTTGTATAAGCTACATAAAGTGTCGCTTGGAAAGATCAGAACGAGAGGATGGATCTTTCAAAGCAGAAACTGTAAGGCAATTGGAATGTTTCAAAACTTTATTGCAAACATATAAAGCAGAGTTTAATGAACTTGAAGAACTGGAACTCACATTAAGAAAGGTTGAAGTCAGACCTGATGGATAACAAACGATTAGAACACAACTGTTTTCTTTCTAATCGTATCTTTAAATGAGTATAATAAAGTTAGCAAAACAATGAATGCCATTTTGACAATACAAGCATATTTTTTAATTGGTATGCGTATTAATGTACAAGAATGGAAATAAGTAGATAAATTCATTCTACTCCGAGTTAATTTGAGTATAGTTACTCGTGGTTCGTCTACAGTGTTTTTGTTTTATGTTGTTTGTTTTCAAGTGTGTTTACTATTTGGTTTTACATGATTTTGCCTTATATTACAGTTATTATGTCACCCGATCGACAATGTCGGGTGACATATTGCTTTTCCTCTGTTTCTTTTTCAGTATTATTATCATTTTTCTTCCACCTAATAAAATGGTAGGTCAAATCCATTGAAATTGTGATGGTATGTTCCCTCCCATGTACCAATGTGGCATCTGTCATTAAATTTTGGGAATAGTCTCTGTTACCATGGTTACCATGGAAACCAGCAAAAATGTCAAAAATTTCAAAAATTTCTAAATGCTCCAAATGGTCTGAAAATTTACAGAAAGACATGTACCCATGCATATATGTGCATTTACTGGTTAAAATTTTCGAAATGGCTGCCACTTAGAGGCAATAGGGGAAGGGTGAAATCCGCTATTGCTTGCAATGACAAATCTAGTTTTTTTTTATTAATTTTCTATATGTATGTAAAAGTTAATTAATCAGCTATTTCATTTATATGATTTTTAGTTTAAAACAACTATATGCACAGGATTTTTTGTTTATACACAGTTTTGATTTTGAAGAAAAACCGACATGGTTAGAAAATACAAATAATAACACCATTACAAACACAATTCCATTTTAATATTATTGTCATGGTTAGAAAATACATAAAATAACACCATTACAAACTCAATTCCAATTTTATATTCTAATACGTGTCATAACTAAAACAAATCTAAACAGGCACATACAGAATGTGGCGGGGTTAAACTAGTTTGAAGGTGCCAACCCTCCCCTAACCTGGGACAGTGTTTAACAGTACAACATAAGAACAAACTATAAAAATCAGTTGAAAAACTCATCAGATGGATACAAATAGAAATACATATACTAAAAACACAGAGAGGACGTTGATGGGTACTTATACATCCCCACGACTAAAATACACTAAGTACAGATCTGAGAGTACTCGCAGTTACTGATAGCTAGTTCAAAGCCAATAACAACTGATAAAAGAAGTCATGCATCTAAGACTAAAATATCAATCAGTACACATCCAACATTCAATGGATTTAGTGTAAAGACGTCATAAACATTCAGAGGATACATGACCTTGTGCAATGCCAAGATGCAGGTATCGCCAGATTGAAGAGCCATGCATGTGCATATGTGTATAAAAATAATAATATACAGTTTGATTTTAATTTACTGATAACAAAATCAATATTAATACCATTAAAAATAAAGATCTAGTGTTTAATTGGTAACCTTTAAGAATAAATTTATATAAAGAATCGATAAGTTTAGCCGGATCGTTTCTTAATTTCAGGGCTCGGTAGACAACATCTCCGTAAAAATGAGGATGTGCTATCCCGTTTGAAATAAGTTTTCTACAGGTACAACTAAACTTAAAAACCAAGTCAATATCTCTATGGAAGAATTTAGTAAAGGTTTTAAGTTATTTGTGGTAACGACATCCCTGACTTAATAATTTACCAGTAATACATAGATTACGTTCATTGAAGTCCAAAACGTCACAACAGACACGAGCATAGCGAACGAGTTGTGATAAAAAAAAACCGTAAGATGGTGCCAAAGGAACAACACCGTCCAAAAAGAGGAAAAATAACAATACATTTTGTCATAAATTTTAGTGTAAAACTGAAATATCTAAATCTGGGAAAGGACAGTCTCAATGTATTACCGTTTATATTTGATTTTTTAAAGTAAGTTCCTTTGATTAAATTTCGGCAGTATATTTAGAAAATTGTTGATTATTCAACGAAAAAATATTATCAAGATTACGGTAAGTGATGTTGAATTTATCAATTAAATGCAATTTAGACCGGTCTTTACCGAGTTTGGTCATAACAGTACAAGAACAAGTCTGCAATTAAACGGGCATAATTGGTGACGATAGGAATACCTACAACCTGCCGATAAATTTTATTGCCGAAAAGTTCATAAATATTATCAAAGAGGAAATTAGCAGCTTCAATCATCTCATCACACTTCCAGTAAGTATATCTAGCATATTTACCTTTCTCATTGGAGGAGAAGGCTTTAAATGAGTTGCAGCAAATATATTTGCATTCAGATTTACCAAACGACCATTTAAATAAAGAGGAAAACTTTTCTTTGATAAGATTGTGTGGAAGTGTAGTGAAAAAAGTTGAAAAATCAAAACTGTCAACAGAATCAAGAGGACCATCAAAAGCACGTAACTTATCTTAAACATCCAAAAAATTTCTTACACTCCAAAAATAGTTAATACCACTATTTTCATAAATTTTATAACAAAAGTTAATGATAAGTTCTTTGATAGAAGTTAAGGAACTAGTTGAAAGCAATGAACGATTAGTTGTAGAACACTTAATAGAGACCGAGATGAAACGATATTTTAATGGTTTTTTGTCTAGTTTAGGTAACCAATACATAGTAGGGACCTTCAAAATTTCAGGCCTTAAGCTGTGATGTGGTTATGATATGTTTGTTTACTATATGACTCTCTGTGGAGCGCACGGACTTGAATGCAGAAGAATTTAAAATTTCATTCTTAAGAAAGTCCGTGTAGTATTTACGGCAAACGATCATCCTATTGTTGGCTGCTTTGTCGACCGGTACAAACACAAACCGCTTTGAAAGTACTTGGAGTATTTTTCTTAATCTAAAAAGAGGCGTATTATCAAATTGAGAATGGAAATGGGGAACATGTTAAAAGACAACAACCCGACCAAAGAGCAGACAACAGCCGAAGGCCACCAACGGGTCTTCAACGCAGCGAGAAAAAACCGCACCCGGAGGTGGTCCTCAGCTGGCCCCTTAATAAAATTGTGTACAAGTTCAGTGAAAATGGACATCACACTAAACTTCAAAACATATAAATGAACTAAAATAAAAAAAAAAAAAAAAAAAAAAAAAAAAACATAGAAGACTAACAAAGGCCAGGGGCTCCTGACTTGGGCAGGCGCAAAAATACGGCGGGATTAAACATGTTTTGTGAGATCTCAACCCTCCCCTATACCTCTAGCCTATGTAAAATAAAGAAACATATAGCAATACGCACAGTAGAACTCAGTTCAAAAAAAGTCCGAGTCCGATGTCAGAATGGGTAACAAAAGAAACTGAGTAAAATGACAATGATACATAAATGAACAAAGGACTACTAGCAGTTACTGACATGCCAGCTCCAGACCTCAATTAAACTGATAGAAAGATTATGTCTTCATCATATGAAAATCAAGTACAATCCCTCCCGTAAGGGGTTTAGTATCATACCATCATAAATTATATGAGAAGAACATAGATATAGGAAGATGTGGTATGAGTGCCAATGAGACAACTCTTCATCCAAGTTACAATTTATAAAAGTCAACCATTATAGATCAAAGAACGACCTTCAACACGGAGCATTGGCTCACATCGAACAACAAGCTATAAAGGGCCCCAAAAAATTACTAGTGTAAAACCATTCAAACGGCAAAAACCAACGGTCTAATTCATATAAAAACGAAAAACGAGAAACACGTATGAACTACACAAACAGACGACAACTACTGTAATCAGATTCCTGACTTAGGACAGGTGCAAACATTTGCAGCGAGATTAAACGTTTTAATGGTACCAAACCTTCTCCCTTTTCTGGAACAATAGTATAACATCACAACATAGAAAAACACACTATCATGCCAATAACTGGTTTTAGAATAAATGTGTTTATTTCCGATGTAAAGACCCTATGAGTTAATCAATATCAATACCAAAATATGCAATCCTTAATAACTTTACAACAGTATCGTAACTATATCCTTTCCGAATAAGTCTGTTTAAAGGTTTGGTTAGCTTTTGAGATGAATGCCGACATTTTTGTGCTTTGTAAAGAATATTACCATAAAATATTGGATGTGAAATATCCGAACGTATAAGATGTCTGCATGTTGATTTATATTTTCGAATGATGTCCTTGTACCGATAATGTACTCTATTATTTATTTCTAAATTATTTTCAAAATGTGATATTCGAATATCCATGATATGCATACATTTATTTAAATAAGAATCAAGAGATTTTTTATCAGATTTTTCCCGATTACACCAATTTTTACAATACGATGAAAGAGCGTCTTTTGTGACCTGACGACATTGTTTCCAATCTATTTTAGATGGAGGACAATATTTTGGTACGTTTTCAAAAAGTTTTTTACCTCTCGGTCTTGAATGATATTGAGGTCCCCCGTAATAACATGGCCATAGGGATCATATCTAAAATTCGACGATTCACAGTCTCAAGTTAGAAGAATATTATTATCAACATCGATATCTGATGGAACTGACGTATAATTAAAAATTTAACTTCTGCTGGGTTTTTGTATGTATACGAAGTAATAGGTGGGTTTGTGTTATCAAAATAGGGAGATATAAGGTTTTAAATGGTAGAGTCATTAAATATACTCGATAAGTTCATGAAATCAATTTATCTGTTAATATATTTAATTTTCAGAAAGTGCCGTACATGATCTTCAGGTTTATCGATACGCGGGAACAGCCTTTGGTGGCAAAAAGCTGTAATTATACGCGAACATTCATAGAGTTGGCTAAATAACGAGATTGTGTCACACTCCTTGAAAATATCATGTCATATACTAATTGGTATTTGACCCAATTTACATAATAATTGATGCCTACCAGTGTTTTTAAATATAGATCATCAAGTGTATAATTTATACGATGTTAAATTCGTTGATTTCGATTGATACGTTTGCCATGATATATATTATTACGTTGTTTTTTTAACAACAATATTCATGATATCATCAGAAGAAGTTTTAGATATGTTCCCTAGTCCCAGTATATTGTCATTTAGACCCAGGAGATATGCTGTCTGCAGTCGTTTAATCAAAGACAGTTCGATACTTTTACGAGAATCTTTAAATGGTTTATATAATTGCACTTGTTGTTTTTGGGTCGTTGAAAATAATCACATTCGGTTTATTCAACACAAATGTCTTCTTAAGCTGTAATACCACCAAATCATAGTACGTCACATCCGGTTTCATACGAAAAAGGGTCGAAAAAAATGATTCCCGTGAATTTGACAGTTGTTGGAAGTTAACCCTGCATTTCATTGCAGAAAAAAAGTTATGAGTCATAAACATATAGCTAAGGTGCTTCACAGTACCATTCTGTTTTTATTTTCTGTTTCTATAAAATATTTTAGAAACTTAAGGTTACATGGTTACTAGAGCTTGCACACGGGAAAAAAGGGGTGAACATTTTATTGGCTGACTTTCAGTGATGGTAATTAATTTATATGCAATGAAATGTTATTTAAAATTTCGTCTGTAGTACTGGACAGGATAAAACTTTACTCATGCCAAGTATTTCTTTATTTGAAACAAAGATAATTCTGAACAATTAAGTGCCAACTCAAATAAAGGCAACAGTTGTATACCGCTGTTCGAAATTCATAAATCGATAAAAACAAATCCGGGTTACAAACTAAAACTACGGGAAACGCATCAAATATAAGAGGAAAACAACGACACAACAAAAACACAACATTAAAATGTAACACACACAGAAACGAACTATAATATAACAATGGCCATTTCCCTGACTGGGTACAGGACATTTTAAGAAAAAAATGGTGGGTTGAACCTGGTTTTGTGGCATGCCAAACCTCCCGCTTTTATGGCAATGTTAAATATAACATTAAAATGACAACATTACATGACATGACTACAATACAAATAAATGAGAGAACATATAGGACAAAGAAACACACGAATAATAGCTAACAAAAGGTACTAGGTTTAGAATTTAATACGTCAGACGTGCGTCTCGTCCACACAAGACTAACCAGTGACGCTCAGATGAAAAACGTTTGAAAGCCAAAACAAGAAGAAAGCTGAAGAGCACCGAGGACCAAAATTTCCAAAAAGTTGCGCCTAACACGGCCAGGGTTTTCTGCCTGGGACAAGAACATCCTTATTATTTAGAATAATATATACTTTTGCAAACAGTAAATTTTAGAAAATGACTATATAAAAGATATACATGATAAAACCGAAGTGGGGACTAACTACAGAATAAAAACGGATACATTACATAAACTTAACAAAGAATTATAGTGGAAAATTATGGTGGTATTACTTCTAGAATTGCAATTATCAATTCTTCTACATTTATTACCACATCTCAGCTTACGGGCATACGATACACAAAAGATCTCTCGTTTTTTTTCCTCAAGATTTTGACACAAAGTCAATAGTGATATACACTATCGAAATATATACCTTCATGATACATTTCTTGAGATATTTCAGTTTAAAATATTTTGTTTCAAGCATAAAAATCAAATTTTATTTTGAGCTCACTTGGCCCAGAGGGTCATTTTGAGCTTGTCTTATCTTTTGGTGTCTGTCGTCATCGTCGTTGTCCTCCGTCGTCTGGTAATTTTTGCAAAAATCTTCTGAATCTACTTGGCCAATTGGAACAATTTTTCATTATCTTGGATGAAGACATCACTGCCTACAGATTGCAGTTGTTAGATTGTGTTTATAAGCTAGGTGTGCAAAATCAAGGTCGATTGAATTACCTCGTGAATACTGATAGAAATCGACTATATGCAAATACACATATATATGTACATGTATAAGACTTTGATTGATTTTGAAACATTCAAATACGTAATAAAAGATGATTTTTGGTCTTTTTTGATCGGTTTTTATATCAACCTAATTTTCAAACAGTTACATACTTTGCATAGAGATTTTTTTCAACCCGAAATAAGTTAACAGATGTAGTGATATTCATTTGCATAAGGTCGAATTCTATGCGACGCAGCTCATATAATAATAAACTGATGATTGAAATGTTGCATCATCACACACAAAAACACGACCTTAAAGTTCATCGGAAGGTACCAAGACCTTGTTGATAAATATTCCGTATCAACTTCACAAATAATACATGATGGTCTTGAAGTATAGATTCTGCGTACTGACGCTGTTAATCATCTTAATAACGTGTTAAAGTGTTCTTTTATGTGTCTATATTAATATTACTTTTACTGTTTGGTCTGTTTTTGGTGATATACATTTGACGTGGCTCTGTACTTATGCATCCCGTCATTGTGTTGTTTGTATTATTTTTCATTTTTACTTGTGTGCTTTGTCCGTGTGACTTTTTATGTTTCTTTGAACATATGACGTGTCTCTGTACTTTAAACATCCCGCCATTGTGTTATTGTTCTATTATAATTTTTGCATACTTTGAACGACAAAATTATTTTATATCTTTATCTGTGTGACGTTTTCACTCTGACGTCAAACACGCGATTCTACCCCAGAGTTAATGTTAGAATTACGATTCCGTCCCAGTGCTTAAAATCCCTCGATCCTTTACGGGTTGATTTGGCATACATAAATAAAATACAAAAATAAGTAAGCAATAAACGAGGTTGTTAAATGTGATATATGCTTTTTTGTGCTTCTTTGTTTAATATTTGTTTATTTTTGTTGTGATTAAGATTGTGACACGGTGTTGACTTCTGTACCCCTATTTTGACATTTTTACTTATTATGTCTGTTTGTTGTATTCACGCATCGTTGTCAATATAATGGAATTTGATGTGACTGTCATACAAGTGAGAGGTTTAGCGATATAAAACCAGGTTCAATCCAACATTTTCTACATAATAAATGCCTGTATCCAAGTCAGGAATATGACAGTTGTTGTCCATTCGTTTGATGTGTTTGTGCTTTTGATTTTGCCATTTGATTAGGGACTTTCTATTTTGAATTTTCCTCGGAGTTCAATATTTTTGTGATTTAACGTTTTTTGGGACACGAAACAACTTTATTGAATAGAACCCCCAAACTCCATCTCTTCCTCTTCTATCTGTTTCCCTCTATTCCCTTATGTGTTATGCTATGTACTATATCTATAAAACGAAAATGGCACAATAATTATTGACATCTCTCTGATCGAAAATTAAAAACAAAATATAATTAATATGTTTAGTTTCTTATTTAAAATCGGAACACTCTAATACAGATGCTCAATTTGGACAGCTGCACTTATAAAAATGTTGCTACAAAACGATCAATACCAAGTAACATCTGAAACATGGAAGGCAGATCGGTACATCAAAAAGATAGAATGGCGACGATTTCATACAAAATAGTCCGGGTCAACATGACTAAAAGAATTAACAAAAGCTTCAAGATAAATTCCAAAAGGGGGAAATCCAAACAACGGAACAAAATCAGACGATCGACTATATTAACCAACGGAACGAATGGAAATCATCTGCCATATTCCTGACTTGGTATAGACATCTTCAGAAAAAAATGGTTGGTTGATCCTGGTCGTAAAGCTAGCTAATCCTCCCATATGTATGACAGTTGTATACAGTTCCGTTATACTGGAAAAATTGGGTGAGCAACTCAAACAGACATAATTGGTTAACCTGACAATAATTAGGATCAAGCCGCCAAAACTATGAAAAACATAGATCACAGACATATAACGCAACTGATATACATAATGCAAACAAACATACAAATAAATCTAACAACGATGCCAACAAAACAAAATTTTGTAGTTGGTAGTACCTACAGTTTATTAAAAATATAATGATATTTGCACCTCCCCGATAAGGTATACATTAAATAAAGAATAAAAAGGTTATAAAAATTGGAAAAAAAAAACACTATGAAAATCCCAAGCGTCCGAATCACATCGAGTGGCCAACCTGCAGGAATGGTCAAAGCCAAAAACCAGAAAGCAGGATATACATATACCGATCAACGTCCAAATTCATACGACCAAAAACATTTGTATACATAAACAAATAAAGGGAAAACTGAAGGGTATACAAAGCCAGGTAGGGAAACTTTATAATTTCAAAATTAAAAACGTCTAGTTTGTTATAGACTCTGGTATTGAGATGACCACTGTAGTAAAATTTCGAGGTATATGTCTAAACATAAGGCAGAGGAAGCTGTATCTGTGGTTCCTTCAATCTCCAGTTTAGGAAGATATATTAATGGGACCCAATTAGAAAAGTTTGGATTATTGATGGAAAGAACATCATCAATATAACTTTATGTAAAATTAAATGATCCGACCTGTATTAAGATAAGAAAATGAGGGGTAGTAGAGACGCTGTGTTGGACCAAAGATTCTTTATAAATGCATTTTAATTTGTGGTACTTTGTGTCTTTAAAATTTCAAACAGATGTTTGTACAAAAATATTGCGCAAAAAAAAGATTTAATACCTTCACAAAAGGTAGTTTGTTGTCGTCATTTTACTGTTACATTCAGAGTCTTTTTTTCTAAAAATACAAGAATGAGGTAGTCTTTTCTTCCTCAAATTATATAAAAAAAAAAAATAGCAGAAAATTCTTTCCATCACTCTCCTTTGTCCACAATACTACACGAATGATAGAGCAGTTTGACAAAAAAGGGAAAGTGAAAATGAAGAATTCGAAAACCTTTTGAAAGAAACATCAGACGGGCGCAATCTTTTCGAAAAAAGTACATTTTTTTCATTTAAAGATTAACAATAAATGATATTTAAAATTCAAGCGATTACGAGGTTAATTACTTTCATTTGATTATTTTAGGACATTGTAAAGGTTTTACAATTTCAATGAAATCCTTCTTTTTAATATGACTACTCCAGTTTAGTTGGTACAAGAAGAACTTGATGAGAACAGACATTTTACATTTTCTCCGTCGAGGCCTTAATACCATGAATACGACCCATAGTTTAGTTCCCGAAATGGAATCTATCTTAAAGTGTGTACTTCATATGTTTACTTCTATATGTATTTGTTAGACTTTGGTTGTGTTAACGTGAACAATAATTAATAATGACATAAAAAAATCCGTTTTCCCGAAAATTAAAAACTAGTTTAGAATAGAGTTCAAATTGTCTTCTCTACTTAATTTTCTATGGTGGTTTCTACGAGTTCGAAGAAGACTTAATTCAGGCCGCCCCTTTGGTGTTTTACTAGTCCAATACATACAGTGTCAACCCTGAGAATTAAAAGTGAGGAAGAAAGCAATTTAGGTAGGTGTGCCATTCATATAAAATTTGTACACAAGCAAATTATATATATTTTTAAATAAAGTACTTGAAACCATCAAGTGATGGTTAAAGTACTCAATATATCATAGTAATGTTATTTATCTACAAATCAAAATGGATATTTGTATCAACTGTAAATTTGAGTCACCTCCCTTTTTATATAATGTATCTAATATCAAATTGACACTTTTTGATTGATTTCAGATCTCACACGATGAAAAGATAAAGAAGTTGGAAAACAAAATTAAAAATAGAAGTGGTAAAACAGAACTCAAAACTTTATTGGGTCAGCTAGAAAAATTCACGTAGAAACAGTGGAGTATCTAAGAAATGTTATGGCATAAACCAACCTAATACAGGAGTTGTTCAACAGAGGACTAGTTTCGTTCCGAATCCTATATTAAAAGTAACTATTTTACATTTGAATGACTGATTAACTTGTGTAAAGGCTTGTAGTAATAATTATTCTTTTTGTTATACAACTTGACCGTGTTGATGGAGATTTTTTTTAAGACATGAATTCCAAACTCTTAATTACATTATTGTATGTAAAAATGTGATTGATTTTATTTCAATGATTGTGCATTCATTTGTAACATGTTGACCAATACTATATGTAGTATATAAGTAAAGATATTTTTCAACGATTTGAATTGATCATTACTACTGATCCGGGAGGAATACTTCATTTTTTTTAACACACATTGAATGTTTGCCCGTGTAAAGAAACAAAATGTCTAAGTTGTAAATCACTCATAAAGTTCCCATCGTGTGTTTGTGCGCAGTCTGTTAGATTGGATTACTCATGATGCCATGGTACTAATACCTCCCTCGATATATCTATTTAAGATTATAAAAGGTAGATCCCCAAAACCTATTTAAGAAATAACAAAAGAATTTTATAACCACCAATTTTATGAACCAAAAATTTATTTTTAAAAAAATAAAGGAAGAAAACATGTAAATTATAACCCAAAAAAATACAGATATCCAATTAAGGATGTTCGCTCCTCTTGTTTTTGAATTTTTGCCAGATATTCGGAATCCTCTGGTTTTATCCATTTAGTGCCATTAAAACATTTTGCCCACTAACCCCTACTTTTCTTTTCATAATTTGATTACATATAGTTTAAAATACCATATTTGAAAATCTTATAAAATCCTTGTTATTTTTTCAATGTTTTTGAAAGAAAAAGGTTGCCAATGTTAAATGTATGAAAAATCTAGAGAGAATCATTTCCCGCCAAATTTTCAATGGCTTATATCTCGAAAACAAGCACACGGACCCTTCATTTTTTTCTGCTTTTTTAGTTCCTTCATTAATATACTATCAATTTATGACAGTCTTTCAAAAAGCTTGTTATTTTGAAACAGAGTAGCGAACATCCTTAATTCTATCACCTTGATATTTATGACCCCCAGTATACATTCGGGGGATCGGGGTTGAAGGGCAATTGTACTTCTCCGATTATTGTTTTCTAATAATATATAGACGACGTTCTACCATATTTTCTGGTATAAATTGGTATGTCCACGCCCTGAAACATGCGTTTACTGCTATGAACACATTATGAAGAATATGTTTTAAAGTGTAACATTTGATCTTATAAGTATATTCCTCAATTGTGGCCCATAATTTTCTATGATGTATCGGTAAACATTATAATTGTGATCTGCAAATCCGTATGAAGCACTTATGGATAATATCGCTAAGGTTTAATTAGGTCGAGGCAGAATGAAATGACTATTAATAAAATGGGTGATTAAAATACATTTAGGTAGTCAAGTATTCTAACAAGTGTCACTAGATGTATCATGTAACAATTATAAAATTTAAATTCTATTGATTCGTGTTAAATTATCCGTTATGACAATACAAAAAATGTATATTTCAATTACGAAAATTTTTGACTTTTTAATACGCTTTTGGTTTTTTCCTCGGAGTTCGGTATTTTTGTTATTTTACTTTTTTTGAATATTAAACGAGTAAACGAAGCAAAATAACGGTGTTATAAGTATGTTCAGAGGAAACTTGAGTTTTGCTTGAGTCATTTTGAGGAATTTAGTTGGTAATAAGCTGTTATAAGCAACATGTTTAATTCCCTTGTTTATATAATAAACTTGATGGCTCAAATTATCCGCATTATTCAAACCACATGTTTCGGAATAACAAAATTAATGTCAATTTTCACACGCAAATTTTGGGGAAATATTTAAAAAAAAATAGTTTTACATTTCAATATCTCAATTCTATCGACTGCTCCACTTTAAAACAGCACAAATTGTGAAGTTCAAGCGATCATTTAAAACAGTAATTTGTTAAATAAAATGACAGAGAGATTTTTTGTTAACAATTTTAATTATGTTCCTTACTTTGACAACCACTATAACAAAAAGATACCCTGTTGTTTTCTTGACCTTTAAGACATTGGTTAGCGATGACCCGCGTTTGCGTTTGCAAAGTACAATGATTGTAACTTTTATCGTTTGATTGTTTAAATCATTGTTTGGATGTTAATAGAACTTTACAGAAAACAATACAAAACTGGTAAATAACGGCAACAGTAGTATACCGCTGTTCGAAATTCATAAATCGATTGAGAAAAAAACAAATCCGGGTTACAAACTAAAACTGAGGGAAACACATCAAATATAAGAGGAGAACTACGACATAACAGAAACACAACATTAAAATGTAACACACACAGAAACGAACTATAATATAACAATGGCCATTTTCCTGACTTGGTACAGGACATTTTAAGAAAACAATAGTGGGTTGAACCTGGTTTTGTGGCTAGCCAAACCTCCCGCTTTTATGGCAATGTTAAATATAACATTAAAATGACAACAGTACACGACAGGACTACAATACAAATAAATGGGAGAACATATAGGACAGAGAAACATACGAATAATAGCTAACAAAAGGTCCCATGTTTAAAATTTAATACACAGGTACAAAGTTGAAGAGCATTGAGGACCAAAAGTTCTAAAAAGTTGTGCCAAATACGGCTAAGGTTAGATGTCTGGGATAGGAAAATCCTTAGTATTTAGAATAATTCATACTTTTGCAAACTTTAAATTTATAAAAATGACTATATTATAGACATACATGATAACACCGGAGTGGTGACTAACTACAGAATAAAAACGGATACATAAAACAACATAAACCAGCACATAAAAATTCACAGCCGAGTTAGCTAAAGAGATCAACGTAAAAAAAAAGGTGACGTCACATTTGAATTTCTGAAATTTCCCCAAAATAGGATAGAATTATGATAGAATTCAAGATTTGGTTTATAATACTCATATAACATTTATCAATAACAATGAAAATTGCAATACTAATTAATATAAAATGTGGTAGTAATAAGATAATTAATAGTATTATCTAGCTATGTCGGTGTTTCTTCTAAATCAAACTGTAAACCAAATATATCGTATAAATTTAGTTTACCCAAACTAAAATATAATTAACGAACTGGGTGATTAATAATCTTTACCATAACACACGAATACAACATAAAAAATAAGATTTGCAACTACAAACGATCAGACATTTGACCAGATCCGATGAGAATAACAAATATAACATCAAAACTAAATAAATGAATTTTGGATAGAAAGGTACCGTGACACGTCTTATAGCAATGCAAATTCACACTCAGCAAAACAGTCACAATCGGGAATAAGTCACGTTTGGTAATTAAAAGATCAGACGACGTAATGTCAAACCACAATCTAACACGTGGTAAAAATGTCCTCAGTTAGTTTGGACAAAGACACATCGTATGGATCGACCAATTCATGATGGTGTCCTTAAAATTTACGGAGTTTCATTTTTAATCTGTCCTCCTCATAACTTTGTTGGAGCAGTTTCTGCGTTAGAACCGTCACACTCCTGTATGTGAAGTCCGTATAGTGTGAACATGTACGAGCATAACGTATCAACTGAGATATGTAAACACCATACGAAGAGGCAGAGGGTATGTTACTGCTGAGAAATGGGAAATTGATAATTGGGAAGTTGAAATCGCTACCGTTCATCATAGATTTTCGTGTGAAGTCGTCCATCTGTGTCAATATTGAGGAAAAGATCAAGGTATGAAGCAGTCCTTCTAGTATCAGTAGTATCCTTAATTTTAAGTTCACTGGGATATATGAGATGTAAGTATTGGCTGAAATATGGGTTATTCAATGATAAGACATCATCAATATATCGGAAAGTAAAATTAAAGAATTTCGCAAGGTGCTTTTTCTTTTTGTCTTTTAGAAGGTTCTGAATGAATTCTGCTTCATACGAGTACAAAAACAAATCGGCCAGTAGGGGTGCACAATTAGTACCCATTGGAATACCGACTGTCTGTTGGAATATAAATCCTCCAAACTCAACAAATATATTGTCGATCAAAAAGTCCAACATTTTGATAATATCATCTTCAGTATATTTTCTGGTAGATTCAGTGTGGTTCTTCACAAAATATGAATTATTGTAACCCAAAACAAGAAATTTGTATCTACGATTCCCATTTTTATAGAAAAAGCTCTGTTTAATGAGATGGTGAAGTCGATCTTTCAACTGAGCATGGGGAATAGTAGTGTAAAGCGTAGAAAAATCAAAAGTCTCTATGTTGCTGCAAAATTGCAAAGATTGTGATCGAAGATTAAGCAGTAGATCTTTCGAATTTTTGAGAATCCACATCTGGTTAACACCACTGGTAGCATATATCTCATCACAATATTTTTGAAGCCCATCTTTAACTGCAGAAAGAATAGTAGTCAGTACTTTAGAAAGATGTTTAGTCGAACATTTTGATGACCCAGCTATGTATCGTTCTTTATATGGAGTTTTGTGAAGTTTTGGTATCCAGTATAATGATGGTAAATTTTTTTCGTTTTCTTTGATGTTGATACCAAAAGAAAGAAGGACAGATTTGTGATTTTGTAAAATTTCGTCCTTGGTAAATGATGTTAAAGAATATGTAGGATTACCAGTAGTTCTATTTATTCCAAGCTCTGTTGTGAGACATTGCAAATAATGATTTTTACATATGAAGACAATATTATTGGAGGCTTTATCAGCTGGAACAACGACATATTTGTCATGCAAAGAGGATAAAGCATCCACAACATCCGGATTCTTGAAAGGGTTAGTAACTCTTGTGCTCATAGTACATCGTAGTTTTTGAATGCGCTTCTGAATGCATGATCGAATAGCTTTGATCCATTCAGACAAAGTGTCCAGTTCTGGTTCGTCTGGTTTGCGCTTTACCCATTTTCTTGCATAGTCCTCAACTGCATCCATCAGTAACCTGAAGTTCTTTTTCCAGTTGATGGGCTGGGGAATTCTATATTTTGGTCCCTTGGCTAACAACTCTCTTAGTTGTTCATTGGTAATGATGCCAAATTTCAATAAGAAATATAAGGGAAACTTAATACTTGAATGAATGAACATTGACATTATAGGTTTGTTTTCTACTAATGAGTTTTACTATCCCTTTGGTATCTTTTGCCCTTCTTTTAAAACATGACAATCTTAAGTCTGATCTGTTGAATTTTACAGAAATGTTTTTCAAAGGTAAGTTGCATTTTTAATTCATCAAATGACTTGCATACGGAACTGAAAAAATAACATATGTGTTGCAAAACACAAGACAGATGTACATTTTTGTAACAAAATATGTAAATGATTACAAAACGTGACAGACTTGACAATTAATTTTTGCCGTCTACGAAAGAGTATGCTATAATATTTTTATGCTTCTGTTTATCCGACATAATTAATAGAATCCCACCAGATGAATGTTCTGTTCTTTGCACGTACAACATATTCCTGCCTAATTAATTTTTTTACATCTATACAAAATAAAAACAAAGACAATTGATGAAGAATATGGAGCCCGTGAACTTTTATATTTTGTTGAAAATTTTACACGGTCAATACTGTATTTAATTGGAAATATCCGAATACCACATTGTCATTTTACAACTAATATATGATTTTTTCGATAATGAAGATGTTGTATAAATAAAGGAAAACTAAAAAGCAGTTAAATGTTGCGTTTTTAACTAACACTATCATTTGTAATATTAAAAATATTAATTTGATGCCCCGAAAAGCTTTCATTAATTAATTTTCACCAGGAATGCACAAATTCACAAAATTGAAAGCAAGCGAAGTATAAATACTTGCCGAGTTATATGACCAAAAGGGACATTGACGGTATAGCCAAAATAATCCACAGTCAACTTGCCCGAGGAAGTTTTAACCTTATTTCTTTTTTAAAGTTTTCTTAATTCAAATATATCCATCTCTTTTTAAACATTTGCATTTGCTATTTTCATTTTCTGTGGCCGTCAATTCCCGAGTAACAAAACAAAATCATATTTTAACACCCTTTTATTGCGCATTTATGTGATATATGATATACAAAGGATACTTGTTTTCATAGTTTGAAAAGATATATTAATACAATTATTTATATTTTGCACTGCATAATTCTATAAACATGATAGACAAACTTTGTTTTTTTTATAAAATATTTTTTTGTAATAAAATCAAGTCCTATATATTTCAATTCGTTATTCGTTCAATAAAAAAACATGTGTTATAAATGAATAGTGAAACTTGACTGCAATTGAGTGAAACAGTTAGATTATATATTTAATCTATACACATTGTACTACGTAAGCATTCGGGATTTCTGTAATAATAAACTAGATGAGATTTCAAGTGATATTAAGTAGTCATAAGAACATTAAACTAGAAAGATTTATTTTAAGTGTTCAACGAATGCAAGTTCATCACTTACTTCTAACTTGTTTATTGAGTTCAAGACCATCACTTCCCTGTAAACAAATGTGTGAAAATGACACTACGAAGGGCAATTTATGTTGGAGTTATAACTAAATAGTACAAGTATATTGTATCGGTTACCAGGTTTCAATGCAAAACTTAAGCTCAGTATTATGAAATATTTTATAGCAATAAAAAAAATAATCATCTGACTAAAATTAGTCTACAAAGCATCTGAAAAAAAAAGGAATTTTAACTGCATTTTCAAGTGAGGTCATTAGAATAGAATTTCTCACTAAAGTTAACTAGCAAAAATACCAAACTCTAAGATATATTCAAAAAGGGGAAGTCCATATTAACTGACCAAATCAAACAACGGAACAAGTGAAAGAACAGCTGTCATTTTCCTGAATTGATAAAGGCATTTTCCGAAAAAATAGTTGGTTAAAACTGGTTTTATAGCTAGCTAAACCTCCCACTTGTATGACAGTTGTTTATAATTAACTCCCTCTATAGTCAACTCTTTGTGAAAAACTATATTGAAAAGAAATCTTGCACTATGATGATCTATGATGAGTTAACTAACAAACATAATTATTCAGGCCACATTTTTTATGTGCCTTGCCTAAAGTAGGAAGCCTTATTTTTATAGTATGATAGCCAATGCGACACCAATTTATCTTTCAGATACCGAAAAGAAGTGGATACTACCAAATAGTTTGTCAAACAACTATTTTCGTAAAGCAGTAGATTCAATCATATTGACCACATACTTACTTTTGAATATTACGACCAAATGATTTAATCTTTACATAAGATAGTATGTTTTATTGATTTTTGAGATTCGAATATCGGTGAACTACTGTTGCCTAAAATGATTCACTCTTATTTGACACATATGACAAATTTATATCATACGACGAATTAGAGTGAAATTATGTGATTTGATGTACGTTCTAACAAGAGGATTTATTTCAGTGTTAAACAAAAGGAAAGCAATTCCGCTATGTATCGACAATGTTAAAAATCATATAATAAAAAAAAAACACACCAACAAACACGCAATAAGATTATGTTGAACTACTGCCGTATAGAAGATAATTGCAATTGATTAAAAAGAGAACGACGAGCAAGCTTTATTTTGACATTGCACAAGGTCATGTTTTTCTCTGACTGTTAATGACGTCTTTACACTAAATCCATTGGATGTTGGATGTGTACTGATTGATGTTTTAGTCCTAAATACATGATTTTTTTAATAGTTGTCATTGGCTTTGAACTAGCTGTCAGTAACTCTCAGATCTGTACTAAGAGTCCTTTTTGTTGTTTAGGGATGAGTGATGGATAAATACCCTGTCCCGTCCGGTCTGTGTTTATGTTTGATGTTTTCCTGCTTTATATCGATCTGATGAGTTAAGCCTATCCTAACTGATTTTTATAGTTTGTTATTATGTTACACCACTGTCCCAGGTTAGGGCAAAAAGGGGGGGGGGCTGTGGAGCGCTCACAAACACATTCTTTATGTGCCTGTCCCAGGTCAGGAACCTGTAGTTCAGTGGTTGTCGTTTGTTCATATCTGTTATATTTGTTTTTCGTTAATTGTTTTATTATAAATTAGGCCGTTAGTTTTCTCAATTGAATTGTTAAACATTTTTCATGTCGGGGCCTTTTATAGCCGACTGTTCGATATGGGTTTTTCTCATTGTTGATGGCCGTATGGTTGCCTATTATTGCTTACATTCACTTTATTCTAACTTTGGAGGATAGTTGTATCATTGGCAATCATACTTCATCTCCTTATTTTTTTAATAACAATCAAGCAAACAAAAGTTCAAAAAATTCATAGGCAAACATATCCCAACCAAATTGTTTATATACAAGACGACAGACATAAAAAGAAGTGACAATGTTGTTTCTATAATATAGCTATTTGTTGAGGTTGATATGGTGACATATTATGCTCACAGATGATTTATATTTCAGGCTTTTGAAACGTTGGTCTCGAGTGAATTAGATATATATTATTCAAATAATCCAAAACGTGTTAATTACGCGAGCAAATTGATCATATTTGTTTCCGTGAATAATCACATCTGGTTCAGGTCGGTCAAGAGTTTAAGAAATTGATGTTTTTGAACTAGGAAAACTTATAATTAACAGAAAAACCCAACATTTACCAGGAATACATTCTATTTATGTCTATGTCAAGCATGTATAATAACGTGTTTGTGATTCATTGGTGGTGGTTCTTGTTTACAATAATGTGTTATTGTACACGCTTTATAATTTATAAATGTGCTTCGGTCAACGCTTTTACATGCCATTAAACCTAAAAAAGAAGACAACCAAAAATCAAACAGAAAAGTACTTATTCTTCAAAACAGATAAATGGACGCCATAGAATTGTTTGTATTAAGCAATGTGTTCTTATTTTGCCTTGTATTTGTAGGGCTGATAACAGAGATGAACAAAATAAAAAAAGTTTAGTGAAAATTAATCTTACACAATTTATAATAAATAGAATGATGCACTTGTTGCTTTGTTCAAAATAGCTACTGATTACTATTCTTTTTAACGAAAATGTGGAAATTTTGTAAACAAACTCAAACTCAATGTATTGCGATGGATTTTGAGAAATCTATCTTTAGAGGATAATCATTTGCATTTGATTGATTGTTTGACAACTTTGAAAAATGAAACCAATTCCTGGACTAGATATTTCTGTACGTTAGTCAAACTTTAAAGCCTTTTATCTATAATAAATCTAAATTTCCTCTAAATTTTTATTTTAAATGTGAAAAAGCGAATAATGAACGCTTTTTAAACGGAACAGGGAATTGCTTACCGTTTTGAAAATATCTGTATTCTGTTAACTACTACATGTATATAGCTTTAGAAAAAGGATTCAGATACCAAGGGGGACTTCAAAACTAAAAATAACTCTAAGAGAAAATGACAACGCCATAAACATAAACGAAAAACGACGATTATATCCAATAGGTAAATAATCTCTGAACATATATGTGTGCTGTTACACCACTGTCCAAGGTTAGGGGGGAAAGGGGGGGGGGATTGAGCGGTCACAAACATGTTTAACCCCGCCACATTCTTTGTACCAAGTCAGGAATATGACAGTTGTTTTCCATTCGTTTGATATGTTTGAGCTTAATTTTTCAATTTGATAAGCGACTTTCCGTTTTGAATTTTCCTTGTAGTTAGGTATTTTTGTTATTTTGCTCTTTATGTGCCTGTCTCAAGTCAGAAGCCTGTAGTTAAGTGGTTGTCATTGGTTTATGTCTGTCATACCGTATAACGGGTAATATTAGCGGGTGTAAAATTTCGCGATTTCCATTGAATAAGGTATACGAAATATTTTTGCGGTTATTATTTTGGCGGATTCAAAATTTTTATCAATACCTTTGCATGTGCACTTTAAAATTGGCGGAATTTATTTTGGCGATTTTGTTCTATCCGCGAAAATAAGCGAAAATTTACACCCCGCGAAAATAACCCGCTAAACGGTATTTGGATTTCGTACATTGTTATGTTATAAATTAGGCCGTTAGTTTTTTCAATTGAATTGTTTTATATTTTTCATGTCGGGGCCTTTTATAGCCGACTATACGGTATATCATACCACATCTCCTTATTTTTATATTTAACATTAATTGAACAGTTTATTTTTCTTTGGTATCTTAAAATGTAGAAAATTATAAGTTTGGTAGTACAAAGCTATTTCACCACTTCAAAGGAAAGTCACACTTAAAACGACCTTTCTAGTCCAAATCTCTTCTTCACTTGAAATATTGTCGTGTTAACTCCTACATATATAAGTGGCATATAATTAGTGGAAAACAACAACCTTCTAGCTGTCTGATTTTCGAAGAAACAATTATTTCGCATCCTGGTTGGAAAGTATTAAAGCGACAAACATTCGTCTTTAATGCAATTGTGGCAAGACTTCAAAAGGTAAGTGATTTTTAATTCAAATACATTTTATTACATGTATTAAGCTCGTGCATAATAAATTATTTTATTTTTGTTTTGTTTTATGTAACCTTATTTTCTTCAGTAAATATCATTAAATCGGAAAATGTTAACATAAATTAATTCAAATTCACGACGTTGGGTGTTTTTGTTTTATTCAGACAAATTTTATATGTAAATATCTACTCAATTTAATAAAAAAAAAAAATATTTAAGGATTCTATATTTTGGATAAGGAAAAGTTAATTTGCCGCATTCATTGATGTGTAAATTCGATAAATTTCTGCTATTATATTGCATTCTTATTAGAAATCAATTGGTGTAGTCGTTTTTAGATTACCGAAAAGTAATAAATTAATGACATGAGTATAGTTGAATAATTTGTATTCCTGAATGTTTATTTTTTACAGAAATCAACAATGGACCTTTTACTGATGATTCTGATAAATGCTTTTTTCCTTTCCGCTGTCATGGCCAATATGGATATGGTATGTTTATTTCTTTCTCAGGAAATGAATAATTTCCATGCATGACTTAAAAGAATGGTTGGTGTGTAATATTTGTATTTATACATTTTATTCTGCTTACCCTTCCGCAGCCTTAAGTTCACTTCCCCGACCCGTTTTACTAATGTTCGTGCTGCTCAATCTTCAGGTATTTGTTCAGTGTTTTGTAGATTAGTTTTTGTATATTCGTCATTTTTCGTTTTTGCCATTGCGCTATTTTTTTCTCGACTTATGATTTACGATTGTCCTCTTAAGTGGTTTTCAATTTTGCCATGGAACTATGAATTTTTAAATATTACTTTTTTATGATCACATTACAAATATTTGTAAATATGAGATTTATACAAAAACTACACGTAGATATGACAAATAAATAGTTTTGCTATGGAGAAATAACGATAATCATTAATATAAAAAGAGAGTTTGAGATCAGAAACAATATGAGTTACTACTTGAAATCTATTGCAAAACATTCGCTTGTTTAAGAAGATTTGCGAATACAATGTGCAGACAGACGAAAAAAACGGACACAAAACTACTATTAACGTCCTTTTCACTTATTTGGAAAAATTGAAAAACGAATGACCGATAGACAACATTTACTATTTACCGCACGCAGGAGGAAAAAACATGACAAAAACACATTATACGTATGCACTTTTGGCTTATAAACATTCTTCAATAGTCAAAGCTATAACTGATGAGGATAATTTTGATCTAAATTAAGTTTATACTGTGCTCTGTTTTATTTTACAAATCTAGTTGAAATTTGATATTGTTTAGAAAAGGCTAGATCAATGCAAAGAATGAATTCGTAAGCATCTATTGTTACTTTTGACAATAACTTCCATCTTCAAATTTAAACTGCATTTTTTGAAAATGGGAAACCAAAAAAAGACACTCTGCTGGTGCAGTTTTGTTCAAATCTGCCTCGCTTTTTTTCAAAAACCTTTTTGGTTATAATTCAATTTGACTTTTTTTGGTATTTTTACCTTTTGGTTAATGGCACATCTGCTTATACCGAATATCGAATTAATAACATTAATCTAAAATGTCTATACTAAATGCTTTCAAAGTTTTTTAACAAGCAAACGCTGTTATTTTTTTCAGAAATTTGGTTATCACATTGTTGAAGGGAAAGCCAGATATTTAGAAAACATAGAAACAAATCTAGAAAAGAATACAGTAAAAATTCACACTCCAGCACACAATGATGTTATGGAATCCTACCAAATTCAAGATTTCCATCAGGTTTGTAAATATAAAAAACACTATAACCTAAGAATGGTTGTTTAACACAAAACAAAATGCAAATTACACCCATGAATGTGGTGACATTTTACTAAAATATTTCTTTTTATGTACAGAGGAACTTAATATTATCGCTAAATAATCTTTCATCGAAGACTTCACTGAAATCGAATTTCACTATTTCTATTTCTACCTATAATTATCTGTTTTCGTCAGTCATTTTGAAGTATATATGTATTCTCCGTTTAAGATAGTATTGTAACTAAAAAGTAATAAAACTATTTGTTCTCTTTGCCAAAATGCAGTTAACAAAGTGCTAGTTAAAAAATGAGAGAAGATTATGGATCATCGGGATAATTTTTAATTTATGTTAATTCTCATATCTTGTAAGGCATGATTTTACAATAATAAGAGCACTATTACGTGTTGAGAGAAAAAACAATGGGAACACATTTTGAAATAAAATATTGAAAGAAAGCTCCTTTAAAATGCTTTCTGAAAACTAGAGGACTTTCTTTGCCGAAGGAAAATAATATACATATTTAATGTCCAAACCTGTATCAACTTAATTATATCAGTTAGTATGTCAAGCATTTTTTTGAAATATTTGAACAAACGAAAAAACATAATGTATTTGTCATAAAAAGTTAAATCCATTTTATAAAATAAAATAAAATTCTTTAATATATCTTAAAGTCCAAACAAAAAACGAATTACACTTCTCAGCAAATTTTACTAATTTCAGTTGACCATGTGGAACGATAATTTACGTTTTTTGGTGATCCCCAATGACGAATTATTCTAAAACTACCTTAAGAGACTAAACTCATTTGTGTTTTGTTTAATGATATGCTGAATGTTTATCATTTGCACAGGAAAATGTTAGGAACATTTAAGTTCCCACGATTAATCATTTTATAAGCGACCCAATTTTGCACAAAGATCATTATTCTTTGAAATAGAAAGTTTTCGTTACAGGGTCAGCAGATGAAATGTCTGCCTTCCTTGAGGCAATGTAGACTGCGGGACATAGACAGAAAAACTGCAGTAGATGCTGGACAAACTACAGAGGCTTTTATTCACAGTTGGGTATACAATATATGCACATTGTTTTAAAATGTTATATTTGTTAGGTAATCGGAAGCTCTAAATGTAAATAACCTCGAGGAGTCATCTCCAAAGTCATCATATCCTTGCCGCCAATCAAAAAAAATAATATTTAAGGAATTGCAATGAATTAAAATTATACTAGTATGTATAATATAGTTCGAATAAGGCATTTAACTGTGGTAAAAAATCAACATACTTAATCCAATTTGCTCCAAAAATGCAGATAGATATTTTGTATTCATCATTGTTCGAAAAGTTTATGATAATTTATCTAACTTGTGATAAACTAGTTTATGAAATCATTATTAGCAATGATCATTTTCCTTTCGCATGTTGTTTAAAATATAGATACTGTAGCCGCATCAACCATAATTATCGATATAGATTTTGAGTGGCGTGGGTGTGTGGGTTTGTGTGTGTGTTATTAATCAAAACTTTTTATTTTATCAGAACAAAGGTGATAATACCATAAATGATACAAACGAAAAAGTGGTCGTGGAAATGTATTATGCTGATTTCGATGAAATAATTGATGACATTTCCCTCAGAGGGGCTTTGCAAGAGTTTCATCAAGATTTTCAATACCCTGTGTATAAGGAAAAGAAGATACCACATGATGCTGAAGTATTAAATATAACTCGTTCTGCAGGTAAAACATAGTTAAATGTAATAAATTCTAACTTTTACCAGAAAGTGAATCGTTTATAATTTGCCATAATTGTGTCTAAATGGATGATAATTAAACTCTGTACGGAATATTACATTAATGGTACCAATTTTACTGCACCAGATTAGATAGATACCACCCTAAGCTTTGGAAACACTAAATGTAAAACTACAAGAACGCTTTTTTTTTGTTACATACAAGTGAAAATACTCGTTATTTCATTTATCTTGGTCAATGCAAAGGGCCCTATGTCTTTCTGATTTATTGGATTATGTTAAGTGCCCTGTTTGTCTACCGAAACCCGGATATGCACTCCAATGTTTGTTTGTTTATGGCTTTATTTTCACTCTTATGTTTTTTTCTGTTTTTTTGTCTATTTCTATCCGGACCTTCACTCCTATGTTTCCCGTTTATACCTGGACTTTACCCTCACGTTTTTCTGTTTATACCTGAACTGTCACTCTCACGTTTGTTTGTAAACATCTACACATTTCTGCCCGTGTTTGCCTGTTTAGACAAAGACGTTTACTCCCATGTTCGTCTGGTTTCTTTTTATACCTTGATGTTCAATCTCTGGTTTGACTGTTTATACCTTGTCTTTCCCTTCAATGTTTCACTGTTAATACATGGACTTTAAATCCCGTTTTTCATGGCTTATACATGTACATCAACTCTGGTGTTTCAATGTTTCTATCTGGACTTTAACTCTCGTGTTTCACTGTTTTTTACCTGGATTTTAACGGACGTTTTCACTGTTTTCATCTGGACTTTCACTACTATGTTTGACTGCTCATACCTAGACTTTGACTAGTATGTTCAACTATTTATACCTTGACCTTCACTTCTATGTTTTACTATTTATTCCTCGACTGTCACTTCTATATTTGACTTTTTATTTTTCGACTATCACCTCTATGTTCGACCGTTTATACCTCGACCTTCATTTCTATGTTTGTCTGTTAATACTACGACTTTCACTTCTATGTTCGACTGTTTATACCTCGACCTTCACTTCTATGTTCGACTGTTAATACCTCGACCTTCACTTCTAAGTTTGACTGTTTATACCTAGACTTTCACTTTTATGGTTGGCTGTTTATACCTTGACCTTCACTTCTTTGTTTGACTATTTATTCCTCGACTTTCACTTTTATGTTTGACTGTTTATACCTCGACTTTTACTTCTATGTTTGACGGTTTATAATTCAAATTTTACGTTTACTTCTATATTTGACTGTTTATACCTTGACTTTACTTCTACAATTGACTAGCACGACTATCACTTCTATGTTTGACTGTTTATTCCTCACCTTTCACCTCTATGTTTGACTGTTTATACCTCGACCTTCACTTCTATGTTTGACTGCTTATACCTCATCTTTCACTTCTATGTTTGACTGTTAATATCTCGACTTTCACTACTATCTTTGACTGTTTATACCTCGAAATTTTTACTTCTATGTTTGACTGTTAACACTTTGACTTTTACTTCTATGTTTATAAAAATAAGGGGATATTTGATTGCCAATGAGACAACTATCCACCAAAGTTTAAATGAAGTGGATGTAAGTAATTATAGGAAACAGTACGACAGTCAACAATGAGAACAACCCATACCGTATGGTCGGCTATAAAAGACCCCGACATGAAAAATATGAAACATTTCAATTGAGAAAACTAACGACCTAATTTATGACAAAATAATTTACGAGAAACAAAAATGACAGACATGAACCAACAACAACCAATGAACTACAGGCTCCTGACTTGATACAGACACAAAAAGATTGACTGTTTATACTTTGACTTTCACTTCTATGTTTGACTATGTATTCCTCGACATTCACTTCTGTGTTTGACTATTTATACCTCGACTATTCTACGTGGATATTTTGATTTGGTTTTTTTGCCAAATTCTGCATTCAAACCTATAGAAAATTTGTAATTCGTTGAATAATTAGAGTCGTGGTTCACTTGTACCCAGGAAATCCACATAAGTGGTACCCCACGAATAACAAAGAATCCACAATAGATATATGTGATTTTGATTACAGTATTGATTCAGATCCAACGGAGATAAGGGACATAACTCTTTTAAATTACTGCTACGCATTCTTAGCTCATAGGAAGCACAGATTATTTTTACTGTTTTACAAGAGTGCTAAAACAGAACTGTTGAAACTGGCAATTACAAAATTTAAAGAGTTATCGCTTAGCTCTGACTTACACCCTTTATTTTAGCAGTCATTATTAAAATTGCATATATTGTACGACTAGTTAAATTGCGATAATAGCTAATGTTTTAAAAATCCATGATGTAATAAAATCTAAATAAATAGAAAATAAAGAAAAAAGCGCGAGTTGTTAGCAATGCAATGAATGCTGTGTGTCATTTTATTATTAAATAAATCTTCAATTGTCTAATGTCTAACATATGAGATCGAAACACACAATATGAGAAAGAACTGCATTCGATTGTAACATAATTGTTTAGGTGGTCGTGTTGAAAGGGCAGTTATGGTGATCGATTATTCCTGCAATGGACAGCAGCCAAAGACAGTGTTTGGTATGGATTCGGGGAGAAGTAGCAATCATCTTAGAATATGCCAATCGTAAGTAACACATTGTCATTATCCTCTGGATGACAAATGATTGATACGAGCGCCAATGATACGTTTTGTGTAGATATAATAAATTATAAGCATGATATTTTTGATGCATTATAACCATTTTACTATTTTTTTATGCTTTATTTATATTTGGCAATATTTAAGAAATCATTTCATCACCAGACTTTGTAATGTTTACTACCACGTGACATCTTTTTTCACGGTGAAACTCCGATATGGAATGCGTCCCCTCTGAAATTCACCTTACACAATAATTTTTACTATCATGTCAAACAGCTTTGACCACCTTGTTGAACGAGTAGCTGAATTTACTTGACATTTTTCCTGAATCATGAATGTGATATCAATTTTTTTAATTAAAAAGTATCAACAGCAAAAAATTTTATTTGTAAGAATTGAAAATATTCAAACCAAACCAAGCCAATATGTGTTCGACTATTATCAAAGCTACCACAATAAACAAATTCAATAAACATTACAATTGTGTTCCTCTAGAAAAAATAGGAAAAGTTTTGAACCTTGATTTAAATTCTCCTTTTCTCAAGCCTGGTGATTAGCATGTCTCATCATTCAACCGACACATTATATTTCTCTATTGAAACATTACTTAAGGATGTTCGCTGCTCTTGTTTTTGAATTTTTGCCAGATATTCGGAATCCTTTGGTTTCATCCATGTAGTTCCATGAAAATATTCCCCCCCCCCCCTAACCCCTACTTTTCTTTTTTAATTTTATTACATATTGTTTAAAAAGCTATATTTGAAAATCTTATAAAATCCTTGTTTCATAGCTTTTAAAAGAAAAAAAGTGCCAATGTTAATTAAATGAAAAATCTAGAAAGAGTTTCTTCCCGCCAAATTTTCAATGTCTTATATCTTGAAAACAAACCCACGGACCCTTAATTTTTTTCTGCTTGTTTAGTTCCTCTATTTAGACACAATCAATGTTTAAAAGTCTTTTAAAAAGCTTGTTATTTTGAAACAGAGTAGCAAACATCCGTAAGTACATGTTCACATTAAACATATTCATTAACAAGAATAAGATCCTTTTGAAAAAAAAACTCCCCAAGCTAGGCTTTGAGGAAGAACTATTAAATCGACACGACACAATATTTATTGGCATCATCACGAATTGGTTGACCGATATGATGTGTCTGTCTATCAGCTCATAAGAGACATTTTATACTAGATCTAAAGACACTGGTAACGTGATCTGATCTGTAAATTTACAGGTTGTATCTTATTCCCTAACGTGAAAGTTTTTTATCGAGTCAGGATTTGCAATGAGGTTGAAACATGATTAGCAGGTGACGCCTACGTTGTAATACCACTTTTAAATACATCAGAGATCGGGGATATTGTCTGAATGACTGAAACATGGGATGTGAAACACTTATAAAAGTATTCAACAGTAGTTAAAAGTCTTCAAAAATAATCGTTTCTAACAGTAAATGTTTTGTTACTACCCCGACCTTTCAAAATAATAAATATTGATCAGTTTATTTCCATGGATATTTTCAGAAGGCGAAGAATAAATGGACGGTGGATACTGACTGATTGTGGCAATATACAAATAACCTCACCTATGGTGTATCAATGTGTGTGTTGTCCCTGGGTTACATTCATCGATCCGGCAGGAAATGACTGTGAATGTCTTAGAATGATGGGATGGTAGATTATAGAAGACTGAAACACTAAAAATAACAGGATCATGCACAATTATATCCTTATCCGAATAACATACCTTTGCAACAGAAGTGTTTATCTTTCAGGTTGTTTAGTTCGTTTGTGCGCTCTCTTGATACAAAAAAGTAATGCACGATACATAGTATTGTAATAAAATGATCATTTTGTACAACGGAACACTTTCTACATGTAAAAATACTAGTCCTATTCCAATTACAAATTTTTATATAAAAATTTGACAGTTAATACAACTAAATGCTATCTACATCGTTGAAATGCAAAGTGTTTTAGCAAGTACTACTTCAGTTATTCAATATGGTGTTCATTTAAGGTAGCACAATACAAAGATTTTATACCTCCAATTCCCCAGTTTAAAAATGCTGTAACTTTCTTTATAATGCTTGAAAATTTATAAAAGTGGTATTTATGGATAGCTAACAGATTACTCTTTCAAATTAATGCAATGTTAGTATTATACAACAATTATGTAATCAATTATAATGTTAACTGTGTCTACAAAATTTTACAAGAAATTTCCACTTTCAATTGAAATTAGCTTCTTCATGGTAACCCCTAGAAAGTTGATTTTATTATATGTTGTTCCCAGCGCCATTATCTACAAAAGTGTGTCTCAGATTTCGGATAGAATGTATAGATAAATTTTACACCTAATCAAACATTATCTACTTTTATGTGGTAAGGATGTTTACACTAATTACAGATGTATGAGAGAATGGAATACCATAGCAATAATTTGAGACACCCTTTTGTAGCTCCTGCTGTGTTGATTAAGATTTCGTTAAAATTTCCTGTATAGTTATAGAGATGAAAGAGCTAAATTCATTCAAGTGAACTGACCAAGATTTTGCCATTAATTGCATGATAATTGATTACATAATGATTGCATAACAAAAATATTGCATTCATTTAAAAGATTAATCTTTTATCTATCTATATATACCTCTTTTATTAATTTATATGCATTTTTAAGAAAGTAACATCTTTTTTAAGGTTGGAGATTGGAAGTAAAAAAATCTTTGTATTGTGCTATCTTAAAACAGATTTTCATGTGCAGATTAAAATAATGCTGTTTCTTGTATGTCTATTCTGTAATAAAATATGGGGATGTTCTTTGAATGCCTCTGCATCATCTATATTTAAACGTGTTGTTAGTAAACCGTCATTGATGATACGAGGAAAGAAACTGTATTTGTAAGTATTGTTTGATTGTTGAAAGTTTTGGAACTTTCGTTGGTCTTATTGCCTTAGTTGCTGTTCTATTTTGTTGTTGTATATAATCCGGTATATCTTTGGTTATTCCATTATGTAGGGCCTTATGAAACCTGCGTAGCATTTTAATTTGTTGTAGCACTCTATTGACGGTCGCTTCAAATCCCTCAGTATGTTAGTAACTGATCCTGCTTTTCTACTGTATTAATTTTTAATGAAATGTGCTGATCTTCTCTGTACCATTTTTATCTTTTTAATGTTGTTTTTTCTGACATGGATTGACATTGAGCACTACTCGTATATTCAACAGTTGGTCTTACAATAGCTTGATATGCTCTTTTTTTCAATTTCTTATGGGAATGCATTGATATTTCTTCTCAGAAAGCTTAATTGTTTTATAGATTTACCCAAAGTTGTTTTGATGGGTAAACAATTTAAGTGTTTTTAGGAACTGAACTCCTTTATATGGGTTTTGGTCTACATCTTTTTATGCCCCTCGTACGACGGGGTCATCAAGTTTTACCCTTTACCAGCCGTCTTTCCGTCTTTTTGTCTTTCCGTCTTTTCGTCTTCCGTCCGTCCGTCCCATTTTCGATTGTTTGAAGCTTGAGCGGGTGTATTCTTGTATTATTTTTAAAATTTTGTCGTAAATGTGGTGGTAATGCATATAAGATATTTTCTTGTTTGAATACAAAATATTTTGACGTATTTAATTTCATCTGTCATTAAGATGCCCAATTAACCAGTTTGTCTATATATTTATTTGTAACCGATTGCAGTCATCAGTACAGTCTATTTTTCGATATAAAAGGCTATTTTCTGCAAAAAAGGCACAACTTTGACTTTAATACATTACTAATACCATTGATGTTCAAAAGGAACATGAAAAGACATAAACAGTTACTTGTGATACACCTGATTTCTTTAAGAGGTTTCAAGATGTTCCACCCATATCTGCTACACACTTTTGATGTTTTATTCACTCAAGTAAGTCTACCGTTTGTTCCATAATGCTTTAGTACCGCACCAAAACACTTTGCTTCAGTCTAATTTCAGCATATCTGCTTATAGATGTTTAGATATATCTTTAACTCTTGTTACTAATTCTAATACTATATTCGCATGATGGTAATTTACTAGGATTTCATATTTCTCTAGATGTTGCATTACATGTTTGACAATAATGTGATTCATGAATTTACACGTAACTAGCGTCAACGAAACAGATCTGAATTTAACTGACTATCGTTTATTTTCCTTCTTACAAAGTGATGCAATGATTGCTGCTATCCAATCGTCTGGGACAGAGCCTTCTACATATATCTTTAATATGTTTTTAAAAGGACTTTGTTTTGGATATTATTTGGTCCCCATGATTTTTGGTGAATTGACATTACTTTTAAACGTACTTACCCCTTCTGTAATTTCTAATTAGCTTATGATAGCCGATAGGTTGCCTTTGTATACTGGTGGGATTGATGTATTCTCATCAGTTAAAATTGAAACAAAATGATAGTTAAGTGCTTCTGTTTTTAATGTCTTCCATTATTTGTCCAATTGAACTGAATGTTGCTATTCCATATGAGTATCTTTTCTTTGATTTAACATTTTGCCAAACAACATGTGTTTTACTTTATCTACTTCCAAATTTGTAAAATATAATCTCCTGCAGGTTGAAATTTTACCGTCTTTTCTTATTGTTTTTCATTGTTGGTACGCTTAGCCTTGTTGTATACTTTTTTATAATTATTGTGTCGATCGCTCTATTGGTTCATGGGAAATTTTCTCTGCTTGTTAGTAATTTGGTTGGAATATATTTCGTTATTGCCCTTAACAATATTTCTGTAAATTCATTTCAGCATACTTGTGTGCTGGTTGTTTTTGATTTGTTTATAAAATTGATCATATCTTTATCGAGGTATTCTTAAAATCCATTCATATATACTTTCTTTAGTACTTGCTACTTTGATGTTGATTTCAATTTTGTATCAAGAACATATGATATGATTGTCAATGAGACATCTATCTACGAGAGAACAAATGAGGTAGATTTGAACAACTATATGTCACCGTACTTTCTTCAATAATGAGCAATCCCATACCGTATAATGAGATATAAAAAGTCCCGTCATGACAAATTGCGCACAAACCCCGATTTAATCTGGGACAGTGGTGTAAAAGCACAACATAAGAGCAAACTGCAAAATTTAGTTGAAAAAGACTTGACTTATCAGATCAAAACAAAGCACAAACACTACAAACAAAAAACTGAATACACAAAATACGGATTTAAGTGTGCTCGCAGTTGATGAAAGCTTGTTTAAAGCTTATAACAACAATGTTTCCAAGAACCAAAAATCAATCAGTACACGTTCAATGAATTAAGTGTAAAGAGTCATAAACAATCAGTAAAAAAACACCTGGATTAATGTCAAAATATTAGTCCCGACAGGATGTTAACCTATTACATATATATTGTTGGCAATTCGGAAATCACTATGGACTATAATTATGGACTGCAGCTTACTTTTACTATACCTGTAGAATCTTATAAAACAATGGATATCACATCCTAATTTTTACGGTAATTATGTTCATAAATGCGATCTATGTAAACGTATAGATCCTTTGAATATACTTATTCTTAAAGGATATCATTTAACACCGTAAAAAGATAATTAAATCTGAACTTTATTGATACTCATAATTTGACATTGCACAAGGTTGTACTTTTCTCAGTCTGTTGATGACCCCTTTTTCCCTAGCTTTAAATAACTGCGAGTACTTTCAGATTAGTACTTTATGTCTTTTGTCTTTATGTTAGTTGTTTTTTGCGTTTCATGTCTATTTAAGAGTCAAGCCATTTCCAACTGTTTTTTTTTATAGTTTAATAGAAAAGAAAGGACATAGGGTATCCATCGATGACACAAAATCAGTGTTTCTACAACAAAAAAAGAAAAGGAACAGCGCTTGTATTGCTGTTCTTCATCTCAAAGTCACAGTGAGGCCTTCAACATGGAGAAAAAAAAACTCTCACCTCACTAAAGTTTAAGACGGCTTCTAGCACCGGTTTTAGCAGAATTGTTTTAACATATTTTAGGTTGTTTAACCCCGCCATATTCTGTATGTGCCTGTCCAAATTAGGAAGACCTGTTATTCAGTTTTTGTTGTAAACAGACCGTTAATTTTTTCGTTTGAAATGTTCCACAGTTTGTCTAATTGGGGCCTTTTATAGTTACTATATATTTTGAAACCATCGATATTTTTTATGTGTATTGAATGATGGTTTTTAAAAGATCAAACGGGGTATATTCTTCCCTTTTTTACTTATTTTTTTTTTATCAAGAAGATAACTTTATCTATAACAATAAAAGTGAAAAAAGTATAACAAAAGTACCGAGCTCTAAGGCAAATTCAAAAAGTGACAAAATCAAACGCTATCAATCCACGAAACAAGTGAAAAACAACTGCCATATTCGCGACTTGATACAGGAAATGAGCTAGGAACCAGGACCAGATTTTTGTATAACCATATTCCTAAAATGTATCTTATGTAAACAAAAGCTAAGCAGTTACTCTTATTTTCAACCTGTTTAAGGGAATGAAATTTCACTTTTATTGCAGAATAAACAATGTGGAATATTTCATCTTAAAAAAAAAGATTTGGTAAGGTTGCTAAAGTGACAGCTATCCTCTGTATTATTATAATATTGAGGATGACTTTGGAAAACTTGGAGGCCACTGCACGGTATTCAATGATAAGCAAATTTAATAAAGTATCGTTAGCGACCTCTGAATGGCAAAAGTGCAACAATTCACTAACTTTAAGTAAATAACACCAAACAGAAAACAATTATGGCAGACAGCAACTAATGACAACCACTATAAAGTACAGGCTACTGTCCTTGGGAAAGCACATAAAGAATATGGCGGGGCTGAACGGGTTTATTAGCGCTCAAACTACCATATAACCCGGATCAATGGTTAATCATCAAAAACCATTAGAACAAAATATAAAAAAAAATTAATTGAACAGCGCACTTTTAATTTCATAGATGTGTACTATTCGCAAACACAACCAGTGAAATGAGAAAACAAACCAAAAATATGTATAGATATTGTTAAGAAACCATACTGCTATGCAAAATATAGCAAACATATACGCGTGTTTTCAAATATTCGGCTTTGAGCGTTCCTGAATAAGTTTAATACAGAAATGCGCTTCGGACGCATGCAATGTATATAGTGTTATCTTAAATTTTTACTGTAATTCAAAATATGAAGACGAGTCAATTTATAATAATAACAAAACAAACAAGAATGTAAAAATTGAACAGTAATATTACTTTGTCGATATGTATATTACAGCAAATAGGAGTAGTCGAGTGATATGTTAGTGACTCGTTTGCCTTGTTAAGTCATGACCATAAAGAACCATCATTTAATGTTATAAGCGGAATCATTCTTCTGCTAGCGCTGTAAGTTGTATTTGAGGTAAACATTTTGTTAGAATACATTGGAGATTTTAAAATAATAAAATCCTTGAATGTTTTTCATTGATAAAACATTGCGATCATTAGAATAAAACGTTGTGTTCATTGAAATAAAACATTGCGTTCATTAGAATAACATATTGCGTTCATAAGAATAAAATACTGCGTTCATTAGAATTAAACATTGCGTTCTTTAGAATAAAACATACCGTTCATTAAAATAAAAAATTGCTTTCATTAGAATAAAACATTGCGTTCTATATGATAACATATTGCGTTCAATAAATCGAAACATTGCGTTCTATAAAATAAAACATAGTGGTCATTTGAATAGAACATTGCATTCTTTATAATGAAACATTGTGTTCATTAGAATATACTATTGCGTTCTTTAGAATAAGACATTGCTTTCATTACAATAAAACATTGCGTTCTCTAGAATAAAACATTGCGTTCTATAGAATAAAATATTGAGTTCATTAGAATAAAACATTGCGTTCATAATAATAAAACATTGCGTTCTTTAAAATAAAACATTGCGTTCATTAGAATAAAACATTGAATTCTATCAAATGAAACAGTGACATTGTGATCTTTAGAATAAAAGATTGCGTTCTTTAGAATGAAACAATGCTATTATTAGAATTAAACATTGCGTTCTATAAAATAAAACATTGCGTTATTTACAATAAAACATTGCGTTCATTAGAATAAAACATTGCGTTCTTTAGAAAAAAACAGTGTGTTCATTAGAATAAAACATTGCGTTCTTTAGAATAAAGCATTGCGTTTTTACATTAAAACATTACGTTCATTAAATAAAACAATGCGCGCATTATAATAAAAAATTGCGTTCCTAAAAATAAAATATTGCGTTGTTCATTAGATAAAACATTGCGCTCATAAGAATAAAACATTGCGTTCATTAGAAAAAAAGCATTGCGTTCGTTTGAATAAAACATAACGTTTTTTTAGAATAAAGCATTGCGTTCATTAGAAAAAAAATTGCGTTCATTAGAATAAAACATACTTATCCAAATGAAACTAGCTAAGAAGTATTTACTACATGGAAATAAAGAAAAAATGATTGAATGATTTTGCTTGTCGCCTGAATTCCAAAGACGTTTTTTGTGTAATTTAAAATCTGTTATGCTTGAATTCCCGAACCGTAAATAATATATTTAACGGGATTGGAATGAATTCAGGTGCTTCGCTTATTGTATAGATTGATGTTTGGCCAGAAGACTAAAACTCAATACAACTTTAAATGGATCATTAACAAAGAAATGATATTTGTTTGACTATTCTGTTAATTACGTAGGATACAAAATAGTTTAAACAATAGGTTACATAATTTCCAACAGACAAACGTTTCTGCATGACATTCATTTTATAAACTAAGACATTTAGAAAAAGTAATAATTTAAAAAAAATATAAGAGTATGAAAAACTAATCAAAATAGTTTTTACTGACTTAAAAGGTAAGATTAAATCAAAAGCGAGTAAAGAATGACTGTAGCGAGGACTGCTTTGACCGAGAGTGACCAGTTTATCGCTAAGTTTGCAACGTCTATCTTAATGTCAGGACTGGGTTCTGCTTACGTGATGTTGTAATTAACTGATTTAATATATCACACCTTAAATATTTAATCAAACAATATAGCAAGATGTATTTGCTCTAATATTCAGCATACTAGAAGTTCAGGTAACAGTTTTTTCATTAATTTCAAACAATACATCTCTTGACCTCGAATATTAGGTTGAATAAATATTGTCGTTTAATAATTCTTATCTGTCATAATTTTTTGGATTTTGTTTTATTTTAATGTCAAAGTTGGATTATATGTATCTAACGTTCGTGACATATAAGAAAGAATAGTATTATTAATAATAAAGATTGGACTCTTTACACATGGATTTGATTTTGTTGTTCAAACACAACGGATGTTATTGAACTGTATTTGTCTTTCTAATAATTCATATATTTCATAAATATTATTGTTTAAATGGTTTAATATGAATAAGAATTTTTAAAGGGATATGGGGAATACACCAACTATATAAAAGATCACAAACACAGAATACTTATAATTAAGCACCAAGAAACTCAACAAAAAAGAGGGTAACGGGGTTGGAATGAATTCAGGTGCCGCGTTTATTGTATAGATTGTATATAGACTCAATACAATTTTAAATGGGTTATTTTATAGAAGCAATACTAAACAGTAATGACATTGGATATATTTTTGCCCGTGAAACGTGCTACTGCGATAAATTTTACTTTGAACAAATACTTCGTGATCAGTTTGTACAACAGTGATCTAGAGATTTAAAAAAAAACAGGACAATTTTACTTGATATTAAAAAAAAAGAATTTACTCTGACAAATACTTTCTAAAACTTCCTATATATTTCCGGCTGTGGATCACACATTATAGGTGTTCAAATTTGCGTCTCCCTATCGAAACTGGAAGAAGACAAAAATATTCCGATGCAGGATATAAAAAGTACTTTGTGTAAGGATGGTATTGGTGATGAACTTCATTTGTTATTTAAATGTAGTAATCAAAATACTGTTGATCTAAGGGACACGTTTTTACCGAGGTACTATACAGTGAATCCTAATTGTAAAAAAATAATGGAAGGTTTTCTTTCAATATTTGATACCAATTAATAAAATGTACAACTGTACTTATGAAAAAGATGTAAATATCTTTTGAAATGTTGAAATATATATTTTTATATCATTGTTATTTCTACCTGCACGTATATTATTAGTATTGCACTAGGTTACATAATTTCAAACAGACAAACGTGTCTGTATGACATTCATTTTATAAACTAAGAAATTTAGAAAAAGTAAAATTTAAAAAAAAAATTCAAGAGTATGAAAAACTTATTAAAGTTACCAGGTTTATAATATTGTACGCCAGATATGCGTTTCGTCTTCACATGACTTATCATAGGCGCTGGAATCAAAATAGTTTTTACTGACTTAAAAGACATGATTAAATCAAAAGCGAGTAAAGAGTGACTGTGGCGAAGACTGCTTTTACCGAGAGTGACCAGTTTATCGCTAAGTTTGCAACGTCTATCTTAATGTCAGGACTGCGTTCTGTTTACGTGCTGTTGTAATTAACTGATTTATTAAATCACACCATAAATATTTAATCAAACAATATGACAAGATGTATTTGCTCTAATATTCAGCATACTAGAAGTTCAGGTAACAGTTTGTCCTCAATTTCAAACAATACATCTCTTGACCTCGAACATTATCGGTGAATAAATATTGTTGTTTAATAATTCTTATCTGTCATTATTTTTAGGATTTGTTTTATTTAAATGTCAAGGTTGGATAATATGTACACATAAGGAAGAATAGTATTATTAATGATAAAGATTGGACTCTTTAGATATGGATTTGAATTTGTTGTTCAAACACAACGGATATTGATGAACTGTATTTGTCTTTCTAATATTTCATATATTTCATAAATATTATTGTTTAAATGGTTTAATATGAATAAGAATTTTTAAAGGGATATGGGGAATACACCAACTATATAAAAGACCATAAACACAGAATACTTATAATTAAGCACCAAGAAACTCACCAAAAAAGAGGGTAAGGGGTTGGAATGAATTCAGGTGCTACGTTTATTGTATAAATTGTATATAGATTCAATACAATTTTAAATGGGTTTTTTTATAGAAGCAATACTAAACAGTAATGACATTGGATATATGTTTGCCCGTGAAACGTGCTACTGTGATAAATTTTACTTTGAACAAATACTTAGTGATCAGTTTGTACAACAGTGTTCTAGAGATTTAAAAAAAACAGGACAACTTTACTTGATATTAAAAAAAAAAGAATTTACTCTGACAAATACTTTCTAAAACTTCCTGAATATTTACGGCTTTGGATCACACATTAAAGGTGTTCAAATTTTCGTCTCCCTATCGAAACTGGAAGATGACAAAAATATCCCGATGCAGGATATAAAAAGTACTTTGTTTTAGGATGATATTGGTGATGAACTTCATTTGTTATTTAAATGTAGTAATAAAAATACTGTTGATCTAAGGGACACGTTTTTACCGAGGTACTATACAGTGAATCCTAACTGTAAAAAAAATAATGGAAGGTTTTCTTTCAATATTTGATACCCATTAATAAAATGTACAACTGTATTTATGAAAAAGTTGTAAATATCTTTTGAAATGTTGAAATATATATTTTTATATCATTGTTATTTCTACCTGCATGTGTATAAATAGTAGTGCATATTTACTTCGTCGTGTTTATACAATGCCAAATACCAAAAAAATTAATTATTGCGGTTCTTTGACATGCCAAATCTAACCGTGTATTTAGATTTTTAATTGTGGGACCCTTTTTCAAATTGGTCTACATTAAGGTTCAAACGGTCCAAAATTAAACTAAATTTGATTTTAGCAAAAATTGAATTCTTGGGATTGTTTGATATGCTTGATCTTACCGTGTATTTAGATTTTGGATTTTGGAAGCCGTTATCAAATTGGTCCATATTAGGGTCTAAAGTGTCAAAAGTTCAAATTTGTTTGATATCATCAAAAAATTGAATTCTTGGGGTTCTCTGATATGATGAATCTAACCATGCATTTAGATTACATAAAAGGTATATGTCCATACAAATTTGTAAGTTCTTGGACCACATTTAATCTGTGTCAGAAACCTAAGCTGTGTCAAATATTTAATAACCATCCACATTCAGAGCTGTTTCAAGCTTGCATGTAGTGTCCATACTTGCTCCAAACTGCTCAGGCTTCGACCTCGGCGGTCGTATCAAGTTTCTCCCAGCGGAACATTCTATTGTTTTACATATAAATGTCAATGTTTGATAAGATTTATTTAACGTTGGTGACACACAAGGAAAAAGAGTATTAAAACTTACCTACCATCAGTGCTTTCAATGATAAGCAAATCAAATACAGTATAGTAAGCTATAAAAGGCCTCTGAATATCAAAAGGGAAACAATTTACTTACTTCAAGTAAATAACAGCAAACAGAAAACAGTTATGGCAGACAGTAACCAATGACAACAACTGAACTGTATGCTCTTATCTGTGAACAAGCACATAAAGAGTATGGCGGGGTTAAACCTATTTATGAACGCTCAACCTACTACATAACCTGGGACAGTGGCGTAACAGCAAAATCATTCGAACAAAATGTAAACATTAATTGAAAAGCTCGCGCTAAATTTCATAGATGTGTACCATTTGCAAACACAACCAGCAAGATGACAAAAGAAACAAAATACTTGCAGTTCATAGAAATATTCAGATAGTGTAAAGAAAACATACTGCTATTCAAAATATAAGAAAACATACGCGTGTTTTCAAATATTCGGCTTCGAGCGTTCTAGCTAGTGGAAGTAAATCCAGGAAAGCGCTTTGGACACATGTAATTTATTAAGTGTTGTTTTAATTTTTTACTGTAATCTTAAATATTGACGAATCAATTAATAATAATATTAAAAAAAAAAAAAACAAAAAACAAAAAAAGATGTAAAGATTTCACAGCAATATAACTGTAAACTTTGTCGATATGTTTATTACACCAAATAGGAGTAAGCAAGGGATAAATCTTTGATTCGTTTGCCTTGTTATGGTGATAACGATAAAGTACTGTTTTCTTTTTAAAGTGGAATTATTCTTCTACTGTAAGTTGTATTTGTGGTAACATTTTGTAAGAATACATTCGCAATTTAAGCACAACAAAACCCCTAAAAGTTAATAAAACTTTGCGTTCATTAGCATAAAGAATAGTACTCCATAGGGAACTAGGTAAGAATTATTTACTACATGGGAAGGAACCAAGAAAAGACCAACAAGGAAAGAGAGGTGAAACAGAGAAAACACTGCCGTGTTGAAATCGAATTAACTACAAAGATTGATTGAATGATTTTGCTTAACGCCTGAATCCCAAAGGCGTTTCTTGGGTTAATATTAAATCAATGTCTAAAAACGACAACCGTTATTTTTGGATTCCTGAAGCGTAATGTGAGTAAGATAAATGTAAGTATGAAATTAAATAAATCATTAACAAAGAAATAACGGTTGTTATAAAATACTATATTTTTTGGCACTTACTTAGTATACAGAACAGTTTAAAAAATCGAATTTCGCCTCACAAAAGTTTCATAACCTTCATTGTGTACACTGAAGAAATGTGAAAAAAACTAGTAATTGAAAACATTCAAGAGCATAAAAAAGTTATAAAAAATACCAGGCCTATAATTTGATAAGCCAGACACGGGTGTCGTCCACTAACACTCGAATCTATAGACATGTTAGATAAATAACTATTGTTGACAGTTGAATGCGAGAGTCTACAGTTGAGATAAAAAAGATATCAGGAATGAATTCTCTCACACACTACTGCATGGTTCAACATATCAAACCAACCACGAAAACCCGACTCCTCCAACAACGAAACGGGTAAGCTAACAAACACAAAAGAAAGAACAAATATTCCTGGACATAGTCTCACTTAGTTTTTCGTTCGTATAACAAACAATTTTCATTATTTAGATAATTCATACAATGATGTAATGTATAGCGCTAAAGACTTTACATCTAGAGCGTAGGACTTTACATCCTCAGCGATGGACTTTATATCCTCTGCGCTAGAATTTAAATATTCAGTGTTAGACTTTAAATATTAAGCACTGGACACTAAATCTTCAGCGCAGGACTTTTAATCTTCAGTGCTTCACTTTGCATCTTCAGCGCTAGACTTTACATATTCTGAACTAGATTTTGAATCTTCAGCGCTGGACTTTAATCTTCACTGCTAGAGATTAGATATCCCGCGCTATAATTTACATATTCAGTACTAGACTTGAAATCTTCAACATCAGACTTTTTAAATCTTCAGCTCTAGACTTTAAACTTCGGCGCTAGACTTTACTTTTCCAGCGCTTGCCTTTACATCTTCAGCTAGCGCTATACCTTACATCTTAAGCACTATACTTTAAACTCTCAATGCTAGACTTTAATCTCAGCATTAGACTATTTATTGTCAGCGCTGGACTTTTAATATCAAGGCTAATCTTCACGTCCTCAACGCTAGACTTTAAATCTTGAGCGCAAGACATTACATCTTCAGTGCTAGAATTTACATCTTCGGTATTAGACATTTCATCTTTGGAAGGTTTGCGTCTTTTCGCAGGTGTTTGCGTTATTTCGCAAATGTTTGCAATAAAACGCAAAAAAAGTGGAAGAATTATAAAAAAAAGTTTATGTGGCGCTTATACGCTTCCGTAGAGTGATATTTTGGAAATTGTTATTTTCATTTTTCAAATTTTTTAAAGAACTTCGTGGTAGATTTGTTTGTTATTCTGAATACATAAACTTTCAAAATGCTATATATATATATATATTTTCTTTTTTGGATGAAGTGAACCCCTTTAATAACTTAGCTTATATTGTCTATTGAATTCTTGGTGTACTTTGATTTGCTGAATCTAACCGTATAAATTAGTATTTAGATATTGGGTCATGATAGGTATATGTCCTATTTCAAGTTTTTCAGATGTTCGGCCATATTCATTCAGAGTCAGAAACCTATGCTGTGTCAAATATTAATGCATAATCCAAATTCAGAGCTGTGTCAAGCTTGCATGTAGTGTCCATACTTACCCAAATACTGTTCAGAGGTTCGACCGTCTAACAAATCGTGGAGCATTTTTCTAATATTTTGTAATTATTTATTGTACCAATATATTAGAAAACAAGTACAAAATATCAAACAAAGTATCCTATCAAATTCCAAAATTAAGACATAGCAGAATTTTTTTACCAACTAAGACGGTGAATTCGAAAAATCGAACAAAGCAATGACACTATCTAAAGTGAACGAAAACTTTTCAGGAAGAAACTATACTATTTTATTCAAATTTCACTGAAAGAAGTATCATAAGAATAACCCTAAAACTGCATCACTCAACCCGAAAAAAAGTGAGACTGTATGAATTGTATGCAACTGACATACAAGTGAGAGATTTAGCTAGCTATAAAACCAGGTTTAATCCACCATTTTCTACATAAGAAAATGCCTGTACCAAGTCTGGTATATGACAGTTGTTATCCATTCGTTTGATGTGTTTTAGCTTTTAATTTTGCCATTTGCTTAGGAACTCTCCGTTTAAAATTTTCTTCAGAGTTCGGTATTTTTGTTATTTTACTTTTTGCAGTGTGTGCGAAATGCACACGTTATCATATCCTATTTTTACGATGGTTTGTTAACGGAAAGTAAGGTGATTAGGTCAGAACGGTTCTAATTATATTGCATAATGATATTATATTATTAAAGTTTTTATATTTTTATAGTTTATATTGCCGTGTAAACGCTCTAGATTTGATAAGATCGAACTTGCTCGTGCAAATGTAAACACGAAGTGGTCTTTTTAAGATCAATTCAAATACAGGTCAGTTCAATTGCGTGCAAGTGTAAGCGAGGTCATAGTTGCTAACCTCTTGATCATTATGTCTCAGACGAAAAGATATCTCTACATCTCCTTATATACATGAAAAGTCTTTACTATATAATACTTGTTTGTGTTTTATTAACTAGATTAATTCATAATAAATAATAGTGAGTGTTGACAGCGCAATACTGTAAAAGAGAGGCGAAAGATACCAAAGAGACATTTAAACCATAAGTCGAAAATAAACTGACAACGCCATGTCAAAATGTAAATATACTCAAAAGGTCACTGAAAAATATTTTAATTACTTTGCCCTCCTCAAAAAGAATATTAATAGTATAAAATTAAATATTTTAAATTTGAAGAATAACAAAACAAATTTTTTTATTGCTTATGCTTTTTATGTCCTTTTTGAAAGTTATTGGCATCTGGGTATTGATTTATTTATAAAAACTGTTTACATCTGATAGTGTCTATAAAGTGGCAACTGCAACGCGAGGAATCAACGTACCGATGGAACTTCTGTTTCTGTTTCTGAGTTTAAGTGTGTAAGTGTTGACATAATTAACATAATTACTTATTCGTTTTCATAGTACACACTTTGGAAGCAAATCAATTTGTTACATTTGTTTACTTTTCAAAGATTTTCATATTCAATTAAAATAACGATTGATTACTTGCTAATATCATTTTTCATATTTAAATACTCTTCAATGTTTGTATTATGTTTTAGATTTTTAAATATTTTGGCCTTAATTAACTGTTCAAATTCAATGCTGGTGCAGTAAAATTTGTACCCTTTTTGGAAGTGAATTTTTAATATAATAATATTATAACAGTAATCTTTATATTTTAGATCTATATTAAAAAGGCCTAAAACAAGCCTTGTGTCAAACTTTGCTATAAACGAAGTTTTTAAAACCCACAATAATGACAGTTTAAATCAAAATTTAATTTTGAGAACATCTGAAGGCGTGCTTCATTTCTCTTTTCTGTATTATTCTGCACTTTTACCGATTACTCTTTATTCTGTAAACCCCGTTCAGACCCTCCGATATATACACAAAAAATTAATTATCACCGATACGGAAACGGCCCCGTCAACTATACACAATATGCATGCAGTTCTCGGCAGATTATGGAAATATATTTTAGAACCATCTTTTTCTTTGGGTTACACGTTGTACTCTATCTCGCACTATGTTTCTCATAGATGAATTTCTTTGTTAAAATTTAAATGAGGCAGTTGCCTCATTGCCTCAAGTGAAGCTACGCCTCTGATAAATATATACCTGCCGATCTCTTATCTTCTAAGAATATCATTGGTATACATCAATTGTTATGTAATCTGGGTCAAATATCAATTTCAGAAATAAGTAATAATCTCATTTTAAGTGTGCACCTATTTTCAGATTACATATCAACCCCAACATTTATCGGATTTTTTAGTATTATTGAAATCAATTAACGCCAGTTGATATATATATATATATAGAATATAAAATGGCATTTTTCATGTCAGACCCTTTATCAGCCCTATGTCATGATATCAGCCCTAGAGCCGATCGGCTCCAGTATATTTTGTACAAGAAGAGCTTGAAGACATTTGACATTTGACATTTTCTCCGTCGAGGCATTAATACCATGAATACGACCCAGAATTTAGATCCCATAATAGAATTTTATCGTCAAATGGGTAAGTTAACTTGTATATGTATTGGTTAAAAGTTGATTTTGTTACGTGAACAGTTATTAATAATGACATAAAAATTTCATTTTCCAGAAAAATAAAAACTAATTTGCATGATATGGTTCGTATACGAATACGAGTACACATTGGGTTTTTTACTTCACTTTCATAGGCGGTTTCTCCAGGTCGCCCCTTTGTTGTTAACCAGTGCAAAAAAAGTAAAATCACAAAAATAACAAAAATACCAATCTCCAAGGAAAATACATACATTGTCAACACTGAGAATAAAAAGGGAGGAAAAAAATGATTTGACATTCTTATAAAATTTGTACACACGCAATTCATATATTTTTTAAAATAAAGTTCTTGAATCCTTCAAGTGATGGTTAAAGTACTCAATATGTCATAACAATGTTATTTATCTTCAAATCAAAATGGTTATTTATATCAAATGTAAATCTCCCTTTGTATTTAATTTATCTAATATCAAATTGACACTTTTTGATTGATTTCAGATCTAACACGATGAAAAGATAAAGAAGTTGGAAAACATAATTGAAAATAGAAGTGGTAAAACAGAACTCAAAACTTTAGTGAATCAGCTAGCAAATTTCATGTAGAAACAGTGGAGTATCTAAGAGAAGTGGCATTAACCAACTAAATACAGGAGTTGTTCAACAGAGGACGGGTTCCGTTCCGAACCCTAAATTATAAGTAACTATTTCAAATTTAAATGACTGATTAACTTGTGCATAGGCTTGTTTGAATATTTATTTTTATTGGGATACCACTCAATCGTGTCGATAAAGATTAAGATTAATTTTAAGACATGAATTCTGAAATCTTATTTACATAATGGTATATACAGAATATGATTGATTTTTATAATGATTGAGCATTTATTTGTAACATGTTAGTATATTAGTAAAGTTTTTTTCAACGAGTTTGTTATTACCACTGACTCATGTGGTATACTTACTTATTTGAACACATATATACAAATAGAAGGGATGCCCATGTAAAGATTTATTTGACTAATACTTTTAAATCAGCTTGATTGATTAGAAATGTCCAAGTTGTAAACCACTCGTATAGTTTTCAAGTTCGTGTGTGCGGTCTGTTAGATTGAATTACTCATGGGACAATTGTATCAATACTAGTCTCAATTTAATAGTAAACCTCCAAACCTATTTTAGGAATAAATAATACTTATGACCCCAAATATATATTTTGGAGATTGGGGCAGAAGGTCGATTATACTTCTTAAATTTTTTTTTCTAATAATATATAGACAATGATAGACGATGTTCTGCCATACTTTCTGGTGTAAATTGTTTTTTCCACCCCCTGTAAATATGCGTTTACTGCTATGAACACATTATGAAGGATATGTTGGACAATGTAACAGTTGGATCTTATTAGTATATTCCTCAATTGTGGCCCACTATATTTTACAATATATTGGCAATTTTCTTATTGTTGCGGCCTGTTATCTATTTCCTGCATGAAGAGATACGAAAAAGTGATACGGAAACTGCGTTAATTCACACTTTTCACCTGAAAATCTTATTTTTGTCAAATTTATTACATTCTGAATCGTACACAAAGTTTTAAAAAGTCTGATGTTAAAGTTTGACGCTGCAAAAGGACATATGACGTCATGCTGGTATGTGCAAAAGGCTAGATCAACGATTCGCGGAATTTTCAATTTTAATAGCACAATAAGAGTGATTAACCAATCTTGAGAAATGGATATTGCTTGATATCAACTCACATTATTTATTTAAAATAGTAACAATAAACTAGCCGAACGCTCATTTATTATTATATTGATATTAGATAACTCTAGTTGATATCAAGCGATATCCAATTCTCACTCGTTATGAAACCTATACATATTATTGAGATCTGCAAATCCTGCATGAAGCACTTATGGATACTATCGCTAAGGTTAAATTAGGTCGAGGCTGGATGAAATGACTAATAATAAAATGGATGATTAAAATACATTTCGATAGTTTAATATGCTAACAAGAGTCACTAGATGTATCATGTAACAATTATAAAATTTAAATCATATTGATTCTTGTTAAATTATCCAATATGACAACACACAAAAAAAGTATATTTCAACTACGAAATATTTTGACTTTTTGTTACGCGTGTGGATAAACTGGTAAACAAGGCAAAACAACGGTCTTATAAGTATGTACAGAGGAAAATGTAGTTTTGCTGGGTCATTTTGAGGAATTAAGTCGGTAATAAGCTGTTATAAGCAACATGTTTAATTCTCTTGACTATATAATAAACTTGATGGCTCAAATTATCCGCATTTATCAAACCACATAAAGCCTGTTGTGTTTCGGAATAACAAATGTCAATTTTCACACGCAAAATTCTTTGGAAATATATTAAAAAAAGTTTTACATCTCAATATCTCAATTCTATCGACTGCTCCACTTCAAAACAGCACAAATTGTGAAGTTCAGTCGATCATTTAAAACAGTAATTTGTTTAATGAAGTGGCAGAGAGATTTTTTGTGTTATAATTTTAATTATGTTCCTTACTTTAATAACAACTATGGAAAAATGCCCTGTTGTTTTCCTGACTTTTATGTTATTGGTAAGAAATGACCGGTGTTTGCGTTTGCAAAGTAGAATGACTGTAACTTTTATCGTTTGATTTGTTTAAATCAGTGTTTGGATGTTAATAGAACAATAAAGAAAACAATCCAAAACTGGTCAAATTTAATAAGAAAAATAAGGAAAACTTAATACTTGAATGAATAAACATTGGCATTGAAGGTTTGTTTTTCAACTAATAAGTTTTATTAAACCTTTAGTAAATTTCGCCTTTCTTTTAAAACATGACAATCTTAAGTCTGATTTGTTGAATTGTACAGAATTTTTTTTTGAAAGGAAGTTGCATTTTTAATTTATCAAATTACTTGCGTCTCCACGCTTAACAAAATATGTTACTGATAACAAAACGTGACAGCTTTGATAAATAATTTTTGCCGTCTACGAAAGGGTATGCTTTAATATTTTTATGCTTCTGTTTATCCGACATAATTAATAGAATCCCATCAGATGATTGTTCTGGTCTTTGCGACGAAAAACTAATTCCTGATTCATTTCAAATTATTTATTGCAAAAAAAAAAATCCCAAAAAAACAAAGACAATTGAAGAAGAATATTGAGCCCGTGAACTTTACGACCAAATGATTTCATCTAGACAAAAGATAGTACAGTTCATAATTCTATTGTGGTGTACTGGTGTACTGTCATAAATTCATGGGAGGTGGTGTCCGTTGTTATTCTTCGGTTTACATGTTGTAATGTACTATTAAAATATGTATTTATGCATTTCTCTGTCCTGAGTGTTCTCGCATTTATATGTACTGTATTCCTGTCACGTAAAAATGTCATGTTAAAGGTATTTTTAACATTGCCATATAAGCGGGAGGTTTGGCTCGCCATAAAACAAGGTTCAACCCACCATTTTTTCTTAGAATGTCCTGTACAAATTCAGGAATATGGCAGTTGTTATCAAATAGTCTGTTTCTATGTATGTTGGCGTTTTTTTTTGTAGCAGTTTAGTGTTTCAGATGTTCCGTTGTTTTTCTCTTATAGTTTATTTGTTTCCCTCGATTATGGTTTGTAATCCGGATTTGTTTTCGCTTAATCGATTTCAGACTATTGAACAGCAGTATACTACTGTTGCCTTTATTTAATTAATTTTTGAGATTCGAATATCGGTGAACTACAGTTGCCTAAAATGATTTATTTCTTTTGTGAACACAGATAACACATTTATGTCATACGACGAGTTAGAGTGAAATTAGATGATTTGGTGTACGTTGTAACAAGAAGATTTATATTTCAGTGTTCAACAACAGGAAAGCAATTCCGTTAGTTATCTACAATGTCATATTTTATAATGAAAAAACACACCAACAAACATGACAAACACGCAATAAGATTATTGCTATTATGTTTGAAATAAGTTTTCTACAGGTACAGCCAAATGTTTGTATCTATGACAGAATTTGATAAAATTTTTAAGTAATTTGTGGTAACGAAATCCCTGACTTAATAATTTACTCGTAATACATAGATTACGCTTATTAAAATCCAGTAAAAAGACACAAGCATAGAGAAAAAGTTGGGATATATGAACACCGTAAGACGGAGCCAAATGAACATCACCGTCCAAAACGGGAAATTTAACAATAGGGAAAGAAAAATCATCCTTTTTGTCGTAAATTTTTGTGTAAAGTTTCTGGTGTAATACTGAAATATCTAAATCTTGGAAAAGACAGTTATTGCTGTTGATATTATATTTGTAACACTCAAAAACGTGTCCATCCCCCCAAACGTGTCCGATACCCCCAAACGTGTCCATATAACGTCACTGAACTCCAAATCATGTCTAGTTGTAAAAGGGCGCTAAAGCATGTCATTTTTATTAACGCCCAATCGTGTCCATTTTTATAAAAACGCCCAAATGTGTCCAATCTCACAAACGTGTCCATATGAAGCCTAACTTTTTCCTTTCTCTGAAAGCTCAATCGTGTCCATATTATAAAAAATGTCCAAACGTGTCCCCCGTTATTTAGTTATTGATTTTTCATTGACGTATACTCCTTTTACTATTTCATTGCAAATTGAAATATAGTTCTTTAGGTCTTTATCAAACTAACAGTACAACCCGTGCCGCCAAAGTGGGGCCTCCGTTCGGTTGTGCGGGGTGTAAAATAAGCAGCAATGTTTTGTTATAATGTGGATATTGAATCAGATACCTCCTGTATAGGGAGAACGCCAACTCTCTGCACATTAAAATCCTTGTAACAACTCTTTCAGGGTGCCGTCGATGGTATGCAGCAAGGCAACAATTTTTGTCCAAATACATATACCCTTATTATCTAGTGGCAGTTAGAATTTCCCCAACTTTAATTTCAAACGGCCTCTATCATATAAAGGGGCATAAAGGATTGTTATACTGAAATCCCATCAAACTAAAGCGGTCTTTCTCCGCTCCCAAAAATTATTAATTAATTCCGAGTCCTGAATAGTGTAAATTTCTAATAACCGTACAAATTTAGGCCCAATCACAAATTCACGGAACAATAAAGGTACAATCCCAAAGTCCCTGAAAATATTCTTTCGCCTCTCATTATAAAAGAGGGACGAAAGATACCAGAGGGACAGTCAAACTCATAGATCGAAAACAAACTGACAACGCCATGGTCAAAAAGAAAAAGACAAACAGACAAATAATAGTACAGATGACACAACATAGAAAACTAAAGACTAAGCAACACGAACCCCACCAAAAACTTGGGATGATCTCAGGTGCTCCAGGAAGGGTAAGCAGATCCTGCTCCACATGTGGCACCCGTCGTGTTGCTTATGTTATTACAAATCCGGTAAATAGTCTAATTCAGTAAGTCACATTCGTGAAAAGGGAAGGGTATTGTAGTGACGACATAAGGAACATATCCGATATCATCTGTGAAACGGTTATTCCGTGACGGTCAACTAACTCGTGATGGCGTCCGTAAAATTTTCGAAGGGATGATTTCAACTTCACCATTTGGAATTCTTGGTTTAATAGCTTTCTTGTGAGCAGCAATCCTCTATCAAGGAAATCATGATAGGAAACACAAGCCCGGGAATGTCGTATCAATTGGGAGACATATACTCCGTATGCAGGCGCTGCTGGAATGTTGCTACATATAAATGAAAAGTTCACAATTGGGAAGCTGAAATCATCTCTTTTTTCGTAAAGTTTTGTTTTCAACCGACCCTCATTGTCAATTTCTAGATGTAAGTCAACATATAAGGCAGACTTAACTGTATCTGTAGTATCCTTTATCTCTAGTTCGATGGGATAGATTCGTTCAACATAGTCACCAAATTTTGTATTATTTAGTGAGAGAACATCATCTATATAGCGGAACGTAGAGTTAAAGGATATTGCTAACTTCTTATCTTTCTTCCTTAGAAGTTCCTGTATGAAGTCAGCCTCATAATAATAAAGAAACAAGTCGACAAGAAGAGGGGCACAATTGGTTCCCATTGGAATTCCGACAGTCTGTTGAAAAACACGTCCTCCAAACGTAACAAATATGTTGTCAATCAAGAAATCAAGCATCTTGATAATGTCAGTTTCAGAGAATTTTTTGTTTGAATCAGAGTGATCCTTTACAAAGTTAGATTTATCCCTCCCCAAGACAAGATACTTGTATCTACGTTCGCCATTGTTTTTAATGAAACAAAGTAATACCAACTCTTTCAATTTGTCTTTTAGTTTGGAATGGGGAATACTTGTGTAAAGTGTAGAAAAGTCTAATGTTTTAATACTATTGCAAGATGAGAGAGTCTTAGATTGTATGTACTCTAAAAGATCTTTGGAATTTTTTAGTATCCACATCTGATTCACGCCACCTGTTAATAATTTAGAAAGAGGTTTCGTGGAGCACTTGGAAGACCCAGCAATATACCGTTGTTTGTAAGGACACTTATGTAGTATAGGTATCCAATACAGTGATGGAAGATCCAGTATATACTTACCTATAGTATTTGTTGTTAATATGTTGTTGTCCTGATAATGCATGAATTATTTGCCACTGTATGTAATGTATCTTGTGTGTGTGTCTTTAAGTGATGCTAGAAACTCAAAATTTATAATATAAAAACCGAAAACCGTTTTATAATTTCAAGAACTTTCAAAAGATCAGAACTGTTGAAAAAAATTGGATAACACCTCTGCAGGAAGCCAGCCGTGCACTATCCTCATACATGATTAATATAGTAATTAAGGCATCACCGCAGTTTATTAGTACAACATAATTTACTTGGTAAACGACTAATTTAACTGTTCTAAACTAATTTTTACGTTCGCTCTAAATATGTATGAAATATTTGCCAATAGACATTAAGCAAGCAACAGTCAAGAGTTAATTATATGTTGCTAATCAATCTTGCAATTATGATAAATATAAATAACTGGCGTTGAACAAACTAATGCTAATACGTTTTGAATTTTCTTCTTTCATCTCTGTTCCTTTTTTAATTTCTGGCCATTGTGCCCAAAATACTTCAGGATTTATGTCTCTTGAATGCAGCTTTTTATCTTATTTAGGATCCAACCGATACCCGACATCTTCAATTGTGTCCCCTATTATGGGATTGCCGTAAATGTTATTGACGTCACTGAGAACATAATAGGCTAAAAGTTTTGAGACGTTCAGGCGTTTTAAAATGGACACATTTTGGCGAATAACAATTGTCGGACACGTTTAGGGGTTATGAAATCGGACACGTTTGGGCGATATCAACTTTTAAGGACACGTTGGGGGGAAATTGACACGTTTGTGGGAATTTGACATGTTTGGGGGGATGGACACGTTTGGGAGTGTTACATATTTATTTAAAGTAAGTTTCTTTGGTTAAATTTCGGCATTATAGTTAGAGAATTCTTGATTATTTAACGAAAAAAGTATCATCTGGATAACAGTAAGTGTTGTTGAATTTATCAATTAAATGAAATTTAGACGGTTCTTTACTGAGTTTGGTCATTACCTGTGATTCATACATGTAAAAGTAAAGAAACAAGTCTGCTATTAAAGGGGCACAATCGGTGCCCATAGGAATACCTATAATTTGTCGATAACCTTTATTGCAGAAACGTACATAAATGTTTTAAAGGAGAAGATTTAGTGCTTTAATCATTTCATCACACCTCCAGTAAGTATATTTAGCATATTTACTTTTCTCATTAGAGAAAAAACCTTTAAATGAGTTGCAGCAAATAAATTTGCAACCTGATTTATCAAACGACCATTTGATTGGATAGGAAAACTTTTGTTTGATATGATTGTGAGGTAGTGTAGTATAAAGAGTGGAAAAGTCAAAACTGTCAACCGAATCAAAAGTACCATCAAAAGCACGTAATTTATCTAAAACATCCAAAGAATTTTTTTCACTCCAAAAGGGTTAACTCCAGTGTTTTCATATGTTTTATTACGAAAAAATTAACGATAAGTTCTTTTATACTAGTTAAGGAACTCCTTAAAAGCACCGACAGATTAGTAGTAGAACACTTACTAGAGGTCGAGATGAAACGATATTTTTACAGGTTTTTTGTGTAGTTTAGGTAACCAATACATAATGGGGACTTTCAAATGTTCAGGAGAGGCATTAAGCTGAGCTGTGGTAGTGACATGATTATTTAATATATGACTCTCTGTGGGGCGAAATGTGATATGCGAATATCAACAATATTCATACATTTATTCAAATAGGAATCAAGTGACTTTTTGTCAGATTTCTCCCGTTTACATCATTTTTTACAATAGAATTAAAGAGCACATGTAATAACCTGACGACACTCTCCAAATTTATTTTCGACGGTGGACGATATTTTGGTCCTTTTCTCATAAAGTTTATAACCTCTCGGTCTTGAACGATGTTGAGGTCCCCTGTAATTACATGGCCAAATGGGTCAAATTTAAATTTCGATGTTTCATAGTCTCATTTTGAAGCATCATTAACTATACTGACGTCTTATGTAATAGTCTATTTTCTCTTTGGTATCATTAAATATAAAAAATTATAAGTTTGGTAGCACAAAGCTATTTCACCACTTCAAAGGAAACACACACTTGAAACAATTTTTCCAGTCCAAATCTCTTCCTCACTTGAAATTGTCGTTTCTACATACATAAGTGGCATATGATTAGTGGAAAACATCAATTTTCTAGACGTCTGATTTTCTAAGAAAAAATTATTTCGCATCCTGGTTGGATAGTATAAACGCGAAGACGCTTCGTCTTTAAAGCGATTGTGACAAGACGTTAAGAGGTAAGTAATTTTTCAATTCTAAAATACTTTTTACTAAATGTATTAAGCTCATGCATAAGAAATTAATTTATTTTTGTTTTGTTTTATAAAACATTGAAGTTTTTTAGTCAATTTCATTAAATCGGAAAATATTAACATGAATCAATTCAAATGCATCACATTAGGTGGTTGGATGTTTATTCAGGAAAATTTTATACGTGAATATCTATTTATTTTAATAACAGAGAAAATATTCTTTTATTTAAGGCTTTAATATTTCGAATAAAGAAATTTATTGGGGTGTTAATTCGACCTTTCAATCACAATCTTAACCTCGTACTTTATCAAATTAGTGAGTGAGATAGTCGATTCAAATTTTAGAAAGGGAGGCGAAAGATACATTGTACCAAAGTACATTCAAACTTGTAAATCGAAAGTAAACTGACAACGCCATTTAAAATATAGAAAAAAGACATGTGGTACCTGTCGTGTTGCTCATGTTAGCACACATCCGATGATAAATCTAATTTTGTAGGCCACATTTGGTGAAAAGGGGACGGAATTATGTGCTATGAGTTTACTTTGATAAATAACTTCCTAAAATTAAACTTACTTGGATCTTACTTGCTAAGATCAATTTCTGGTATTGAAACACATGTTTTAGAAATCAATTGGTGTAGTTGTTTTTAATAACGAAATGCAACGTAATACATTAACGATATGGGTATAATTTGAATTGCTGAATGTTTATTTTTTTACAGAAATTAACAATGGACCGTTTACTGATGATTCTGATTAATGCGTTATTTCTTTCCTTAGTCATGGCCAATATGAATATGGTATGTTTATTTCTTTGTCAGAGCATGCATAAGTCTCGTGAATGACTGAAATAAATTGTTTGTGAGTATTATTTGTATTGATTTATTCTGTTCCGTTTTCACTTCCGGAACTCTCCCTTGTTAGTTATTTTCGTGCTACTCGATCTTCAGTTTTCTGTGCATGGTTGATAGGTTTTGGAAATTGTTATAGTTTTTTGACATATTGTTTATGACTGTCCTCTTGTTGTTTTCCGTCTCTTCCCATTGAACTAGGAAAAGTTTCAAATATTGTTTTATGATCTTATTTTAAATGTTTATATTTTATGAGCTTTGTAAAAAAATCTTTTTTCTTTACGCAGTCAATTTATACTTTGAATAAAGAAATACAAGATTGCTACCGCCTTGTATACATATAAGAAAGTTTAGTTTAACTATGTAAAAATAAAGATACTTTTAAAATAAACAGAGAGATCGAGATCCAAAAATTTATTATTATCTTCTAATTCCTTAAAAAACAATAAGTGGTTTAAGAAGAGTTGAGAACAAAATGTACTAACAGACGATCACACGGACGCAGCAACAACCGATTGCCTTTTTTATTTGTGTACTTGGAATGCCTGATGAATGAATGTATCGATAGACACAATAAGCACTACTAATCATATTTTCCATTAGACCTGGTGTGGGGGGAGGGAGGGGGGGGGGAGGAGGGGGGCATTTAGCCGGGGGGTGGGGTGTGTGTGTGTGTGTGGGGGGGGGTTAAAAACATGACATTAGCAATTTTTGGCATACAAAAAGTCTCTAATAACAACAAGTCATAACTGTATCTGATGAGGATAATTTTGTATTGCAGTTTTGATTTATATCGTAATTAATTTCATAATGTGCTTTGTTTTATTTCAGGGGCCTCGCTGGCCGCGTTGTTTAAGAAGTCGACTAATGTATCACTTGCCTGTCAAAACTAAAGTTGTGTGTTCGATTTCTGCACGTGACAGGTGCGCTCGACTCTAATCTTAATTGACTAGGATTGTCAGGTTTCTAAGTCGGTGGTTCTCTCCGGGCAGTCCGGCTATCTCCTCCAATAAAAACTGACTGCCACGAAATACGACAATAGTGCTTAAAAAGGCGTTTAACACCAATTAATCAATCAATCGATCAATCAATCAATTGTTTAATTTCACAAATCTTGTTGACATGTAACATTGTTAAGTAAAGGCTTATTAATGTTTGCCTTTATAAACTGAATTTGTTTTTTATATTGTGAATTTAAAAATAGCCACTCTACTGATCTTGTATTGTTTTTAATTTGCTTCGACTTCTTCCGTCATTTTTTTTTTTAACCTTAGGTTTTCTCTCAATCGATTTATGACTTTTAAACACCGGTAAACTACTGTTGCCTTTATTTAAATTTGAGTTCAATACGTTTGTATTGTCTTTACTGACCTGTTTGGTGTCTATTCAAATGTGTTAGAGATTTGTTATACACAACAGCTGTTTTTTGTTCTCTTCAGAAATTTGATTACCACGTTATTGAAGGGAATGCCAGATATTTGGAAAACATAGAAACAAATCTTGCAAAGAATACAGTTAAAATTCACACCCCAGCACACAATGATGTTATGGAATCGTACCAAATCCAAGATTTCCGTCAGGTTTGTAAATAACGACAAAACTATAACCTAGAAATGGTGATTTGTTTCCAAAAATTTCCTTAATGACACACTTAAACGTGATGGTAGTCTTTTAAAATTGAGAATGGAAATAGGGAATGTGTCAAAAAGACAACAACACGACCATAAAGCAGACAACAGCCGAATGCCACCAATGGGTCTTCAATGCAGCGAGAAACTCCCGCTACCGGAGGCGTCCTTCAGCTAGCCCCTAAACAAATATGTATACTAGTTCAGTGATAATGGGCGTCATACTAAACTCCAAATTATACACAAGAAACTAAAATTAAAAATGATACAAGACTAACAAAGGCCAGAGGCTCCTGACTTGGGACAGGCGCAAAAAAGCGGCGGGGTTAAACATGTTTTTTGAGATCTCAACCCTCCCCCTATACCTCTAGCCAATGTAGGAAAAACAAACGTACAACAGTTAGCACAGTAAAACTCAGTTTAAGAGAAGTCCGAGTCCGATGTCAGAATAGGAAACAAAAGAAAATAAACAAAATGACAATAATACATAAATAACAACAGACCAGACTACTAGCAGTTACTGACATGCCAGCTACAGACCTCAATTAAACTGATTGAAAGACTTTGTCTTCATCATATGAATATCAGGCACAATCCCTCCTGTTAGGGGTTGAGTATTATACCATCATAAAATATATGAGAAGAACATAACCCGTGTCATGCCAACAACTGGTTTTAGAATAAATGTTTAATTCCGATGCAAAGACCCTATAAGTGAATCAATATTAAAGCCAAAATATGCAATCTTTACAGTATCGTAACTATATCCCTTCTTAATAAGTCTGTTTAAAGTTTTTGTTAGCTTTTGGGGTGAATACTGACATTTTTGTGCTTTGTAAAGAATATTACCATAAAAGATTGGATGTGAAATACCCGAACGTATAAGATGTCTGCATGTTGAGTTATATTTACGAATGATGTCCTTATACCGATGATAAAATTTAGGAAATGTTTTGACTAGTTTATGATATCGAAAACCCTGGTGTAATAATTTTTCAGTAATACATACATTTCTTTCGCTAAAATCTAATACGTTGTTACATACACGAGCGAATCGTACAAGTTGAGATATATAAACACCATAAGATGGTGACAAGGGAACGTCACCATCTAAAAATGGATAATTAACGATAGGAAATGAAAAATCATCTCTTTTATCATAAATTGTTGTATTCAGCTTCCCGTTAATGATATAGATATCAAGATCGAGGAAAGGACAGTGGTCATTGTTAGTATTAGCTTTATTTAAAGTAAGTTCAACAGGATAAATTTCTTTAGTATACATACTGAAGTCGTCATTATTGAGAGTTTTTTTAAACATGTAGTTTATTTTAACATGTATTATGCTCTTTGGTGGGGTTGGTGTCTCTTTGACACATTCCTCATTTCCATACTCAATTTTATTTTAACAAATATATTCACAGATTTGCTGGATGTTATCATTAAATAACTTTTAATCGAATTCAACGCTGAATTCGGAATAAACAATATTTTCATTCTAATATTCTATTTTCTGTTTGCTTCATTCATTATAAAGAATATCTGTTCTCCGTTTAAAGTCGTATTTGGAACCATAATATATGAAATTGATTTTCATTCTTTGTCAAAATGCAGTTAATCGTGTTATTTAAAAAGTTGTGACAGAAAATTGTAGGTCGATGGACTCATGGTTTAAAAATTGTGCCAATTTTCTTATATATAATGGAAGTGATTATACACTGACAAAACTACAAAGACGGGACTATACAAAACATTAAAGGATAAATGTTGAAATAAAATCCAAAAAGAAATAGCTCATATCAACATGATAGAAAATGATAAAATTGATGTGTTCCGAAACCTTTTTCGTTTTCAGAAAATCAAAGGATTTGTTTTGTTTCAACTCCCTCAGGCAAAGTTGACCTGAGATGGATTTGGCTATTTTTTATGTATTTTGTCCTGCAGCTCTTCAACTTTTTCGGTTGTTATACATCTTTCGCTGTCAAATATTTGGCTTTGAGCGTTTCTGATAAAGGTAAATCCAGAAAAGCGCTTCGGACGCATGATATTTATAACGTGTTGTTTTCAGTTTTTGCATAAGAAAATAATATATCCAATACATTATAAACTTAATTATATCCGATTTTCCCTCCAGTTAAGTATTTTTTCATTTATTTGAACAAACGAAAAATACATTCTATATTTATCATAAAAAGTTAAAACCATTAGTTAAAATCAAATAACCTTATTGAGTGAAATGAATAGTCCGAACAACGAATTTCAGTTTTCGAGAAAATTTGTCAATTTAAGTTATAAATTTTGACCTATGATTAACGTTTTTTTGTGATCTGAAATGACGGAATGCTCTAATACTACATTAAGAGACTAAATCATTTATGTCTGTTGAATGATATGCCGACTTCTAATAATATGCAATGAAAAATTTGCATCTACCCAACGATTAATTAGTTGATAAATGACTTAACATTGCACAAAGTTCATTATTCTGTGACATAGTAGGTTTTAATTATAGGGTCAGCAGTTGAAATGTCTCCCTTCCTTTGAGCAATGTAGACTGCGGGACATAGACAGAGAAACTGCAGGAGATGCTGGTCAAGTTATAGAGGGATTTATTCACAGCTGGGTATGGAATTAATGCATCATTATTTTAAAATGTTATTCTTGTCAGGTAATCAGAATCTTTAAAAAAAAAAAAAAAAACCCAGTCATATTTCAAGTCTTCATATGCATGGTTGCAGCCTTTCAAAAAAGTCTAAAAAGGATAAAAATGGATTCGATTGTTGGTGTGCATATTGATGTTCGAAAGAGGCGTTTAATTGTGTTAAAATTCAACATACTTAATCCAGTTTGTACCAAAAACATAAATAGATGAAGTTTTTTGCATCATTGGTCGAACAGTAAATGGTAATTTGTTTTTAACAATGGAAACAATAATTAAACAAATGATCGTGAATAATAATTGATAGTGTTTAAAGTACAGATTTCGTGGCCACTTGAACCAACCTATTGTCTATTGTTGTTGATTGCATGTTGCCCTCTGGATCTTTTTGTGGTATTTTTGCCAGCCGTTGAATGATTGTCTCATTTGCTTACACCCACATCTCTTTTTATTCATTTCTAATATAAAAATGAACTTTATTTGCAAATTAAAAATACATACTGTTTGTCTTCTTTATTATGGCTTTACCAGAAAAATTAACACAGATTTAATATGCAAACTATTATATAACTAACTTTTGTTATATCTCCACTAATATAGCATTTTATGATTCTTTTAATCAATCAACAGGTTATTTCTGTATTTGAAACTCACAACTGGCATTCTATAGTTTAGCTTTTCTTTTAAGATCCCGTTAGTCATATTCATTCATACATCCCCGGCCTTTAAATTTGGATTTCGGCATTCCTGATAATTGGCAGTAAATCCAGAAAAGCCCATAAAACGCACCAAATTTAAAAAAGCATTATTTTCATTATATACACGATTAAGTAGAATAGTCCTAAACAAATTGCATATCTGCAGCAGAACAGATAGTTTAATTTGAAATATTGTACAAATTAAATGCAATTAAAAACATTGGTCCATTTAAATATCAACTCTGTAAAGCAATATTTCAGAAAAAAAAAAAACAAAAAAAAAACGTTGTCAGAACTCTACAATAATATTGCTTTATTTCGTTGTGATATATCCATAAATTGATAATTGCTGAAATGTAATAACCATGCATATTTGTAAAATTTTACATTTAAATGTCTTTTTTCTTGTCGTCTAATCAAAATTAATATACTATGTGCCTGTGTGTGTGTACGTGTGAATAATCACAAACTCTGTACTTTTTACAGAACAAAGGAGATAATACCATAAATAATGCAAACGAAGAAGTGGTGAAGGAAATGTATTATGTTAATTTGGATAAAGTTATTGATGACGAATCCCTGGTAGGGGCTTTAAAAGAGTTTTTTCAGGATTTCAAATACCCCGTGTATAAGGAAAAGAAGATACCACAGGATGCTGAAGTATTAAATATAACAGGTCATGCAGGTAAACAAAGTTTTATGTATTAAAAACTTTTTTGAGAAAGTGAATCGTGAATAATTTGCCGTATTTTTATCTTAAATGATGGCAATTACACTCTGTACGAAATATTAACATTAATGGTACCAATTTTACCGCACCAGATGCGGATGCGTACCAAACGATTAGCCTACAAATATAGAATAATAATAAAAGCAAATACTGATAAGAGTAAAGCATGCAATTAAACACAAAAGAGTTCTGAATAAAATGGGAGATAAGGTATGATATAGACAACAAAACCTTTCCGCAATTAGTTTTTGTTAAATTTCAAAAAATGTGCAGAATTTATCTTTTTTCAAATAAACATATACTTGGCATGAACCAATCAAATTTACGCCATTTTTTCCATGTTTACCAGATTTAGTTACCATGTAGCCTCAAGTTTCCAAAATATTTTATAGAAACACAAATAAAAAAAGAATGGGGCTTTGAAACACCAAAGATTTATGTTTATGACTTAGAATATTTTTCTGCAATGAAATGCAGGGTTAACTTCTTACAACTGTCAAATTCAAGGGAATATTTTTTTTTACCCTTTTTCGTATGACACCGGACGTAAAGTACTATGATTTGGTGGTATTACACCTAAAGAAGACATTTTTGTTGAATAAACTTAATGTGATTATTTTTCCTTGAAATACTGGTTATGTCAAGCATTACTGTCAAGTCCTGTTATAATCAGTTCAATAGTTTGAGAGAAATTTAGTATAATGTTTGAAGATATCATCAGCAATTTGAGGAAAATTTCGTCGAAAAATCAAAATCACACCGCATCATAATAGATATAGTGTGGACCGATTAATTCACCAATAAATGATCAAATATTCATCTCATCTGCAAAAAAACAGTTAAATATGATACACAAGATGACTCTAATATGATAAACACCCTTAATGTACCTCTTAGTCTTCATTATAAGGTCACTCTTGGTCCATTTATACCTTTCATTCCCTCAAATTTTAGCCTTTTGAGGCTAATGAATTAAAATGGTAGGGTAACTATCAAACATTTATGTAAGAAATGTAATATCTAAAGAGTATTTGAAGTGTTCAAGCTGAATGAACTATCCATATAAAAGTTTACTGACTCCATGGAGGTTTCAATAAGTCCTTACGTAAGACTTAAGTTTACGCCGCGTTCCAGAGAAGGACATATAATGGTTCCCTTTTAGTAATTATTTGTTTTTATTGTTTTAAAAAACATTTCATTTACTTATTACTTTATATTTCTTAAAGAATAACTGAGGAACAAATTTCTTTATATCCCAATATAGGAAATAAGGAGAAAAATTACGAAAAAGCTCCCCAAAACACTTGACTGTGGCTTTGTCTACCTACTAATATTCAAGGTAGAGGCTTTTAACTGATTTTATCTCGAAATTCACTACAGTACTACGATTTTCTGTTTATACCACGACTTTCAATACTATACCTGACTGCTTATACCTCGACTTTTACTATTATGTTTGATTGTTTATACCTCGACATTCACTTCTTTGTTTGAATGTTCATACCTCAACTTTCACTGACATAAACCTGCCAGAGATTTGTTAAGTTTAAAGTAAGTGACTTAAGAGTTATGACAAAAACAAAATATTCATTTTGATGAAACAGTATTTTATATTTGAAACTGATAAAACTATACTGGAACACTTTACAACCATTTTATCTTTAAAAGTTAAGGAAATTTAAAACAAAAACGCTAACAAATTGAATATTGTAACACCGAAACAAAATAGTACTTAAATATCACAAAAAAACCTTGATGGTTTCTAAGACAAACTTGTCTTACACATAGTGCATGCAGACTCTATTTGTAGTTGATAAATCTTGAAACCAAAATATCATGAATATTGTGGATTTGTTTTTTTTTTTTACTTTGGTACTAATTTTTATGGTTTGAAGAAAAGTTACATTTCATGGATATTTAATTTCGTGTTTTTGCCAAAGTCTGCATACAAACCTATGGAAAATTTGTAATTCGTTGAATATTTAAAGTCGTGGTTCCCCGTACCCACGAAATCCACATAAGTGGTATCCCACGAATAACAAAGAAGCCACAGTAGATATATATATTCAGGGTATAAGAACATTTGTTGTTCGACCTGTTAGTCAAATGAGTTTTGTTAAAATATACTTTTTCACTTTTTTGGTCTTTTGGAAAATGTTGTTTGTGCTGTATTTAGACACCTCTAACAAGACATTTGTTTTGCATGCACACGTATAAAAATTGCGGTTTTTATCCAACGCAATCATAGGTTTGAACGTTGTTTTCAATTTAAACTTGTTATATTTTTTTCGTTTGGGCTTGTATTATATTTGCCTTCGGGTTGATATGATCCGTTCATCCTATTTTGACTCCTCAAATTTCAAGAGTCTATCCTAAATTGAGGTAAATTGTATGGCTTTCCAAATACCGTTTCGATTCCTAACATCACTGAAGAGACATTAATTGTCGAAATCCGGATATGGTGTACAAAAACCTTTGCACCTTTTGTTTGCGGTATATCATCTTTTCCGCAAGTTTATTGTTTTCTGTTTAGTATTAAATTTATAATTAAGATCCATTTATTACATCGGTGATCCGTTTATTTGGCAATCGCCAATGGCAGTCAGCAGGGTTTAAGAACATTTGTTGTTCGACCTGTTAGTCAAATGCGTTTTGTTAAAATATACTTTTTCACTTTTTTGGTCTTTTGGAAAATGTTGTTTGTGCTGTATTTAGACACCTCTAACAAGAAATTTGTTTTGCATGCACACGTATAAAAATTGCGGTTTTTATCCAACGCAATCATAGGTTTGAACGTTGTTTTCAATTTAGACTTGTATATATATATATATATATATATGAATATATAATTTTGATTTCAGTGTTGATTCATAACTCAAGGAGATAAGGGACATTGATCTTTTAAATCACTGCTACGTCAATGTTTTCTTCTTTCATTATTATAAGTCTTAGCCCATAAGAAAAAGAGATTTTTTTTCTTCTGTTTTACAAGAGTGCTTAAACAGACTTGTTGAAACTGACAATTGAAAACGCAATCCTGATTTAAAAGAATTATCACTAAGTCCTGGCCTACACCCTTTATTTCAGCAGTCACTATTAATATAGCAATCCCGTATGGCCAGTTGAATTGCGATAATAGATAATGTGTTAAAATTCCATAATGTAATAAAACCTTGATGGAAAATAAATAATAAAGCACGAGATGTAACGAATTTTGTGTGTCATTTTATTATTTGATATATCTTCAATTGACTAATGTGATCATATTAGATCGGTACACAAAATATGAGAATGAACTGCATTGATTGTAACATAATTTTTTTCAGGTGGTCGTGTTAAAAGGCAAATTATGGCGCTCCGTAATCCTTGCGATGGACGGCAGCTAAAACTAGTGTTTGGTATTGATTCAGGTAGAAGTTGCAATCATCTTAAAATATGCCAATCGTAAGTAACACATTTTAATTATTCTCTGGATGACAAATGATTGATTTAAGCGCAACTGATACGTGTTGTGTAGATATAATAAATTATGAGTATGATATCTTTGATGCGTTATAACAATTTCTTAACTGTTTCATGCTTTGTTTAGATTTTGCAATATCTAAGAATTCATTTCATCCCCAGACTTTGTAATAATTACTAGGACATGACATCTTTCTTCACGGTGAAACTCCGACAAATGACTGGATTGCATCCCTCTCTGATTTCACTTCACGATATTTTTTCGATCATGTCAAACAGTTTTGACCACCCTGCTGTCAATTTTTTCAATTAAAAAGTATCAGCAACAAATAAGTATATACTGTTGTCAGGTCATTAAAGATTGCATATTTTGGCGTTAATATTGATTCACTTATAGGGTCTTTGCATCGGCACTATACACATTTATTTAAAAACCAGTTGTTGGCATGACACGGGTTATGTTCTTCTCATATATGTTATGATGGTATGATACTAAACCCCTAACGGGAAGGATTGTGCCTGATATTCATATGATGAAGACATAATCTTTCAATCAGTTTAATTGAAGTCTGGAGCTGGCATGTCAGTTAACTGCTAGTAGTCTGTTGTTATTTATGTATTATTGTCATTTTGTTTATTTTCTTTGGTTACATCTTCTGACATCAGACTCGGACTTCTCTTGAACTGAATTTTAATGTGCGTATTGTTATGCGTTTACTTTTCTACATTGGCTAGAGGTATAGGGGGAGGGTTGAGATCTCATAAACATGTTTAACCCCGCCGCATTTTTGCGCCTGTCCCAAGTCAGGAGCCTCTAGCCTTTGTTAGTCTTGTATTATTTTTGATTTTAGTTTCTTGTGTACAATTTGGAGTTTAGTATGGCGTTCATTATCACTGAACTAGTATATATATTTGTTTAGGGGCCAGCTGAAGGACGCCTCCGGGTGCGGGAATTTCTCGCTGCATTGAAGACCTGTTGGTGGCCTTCTGCTGTTGTCTGTTCTGTGGTCGGGTTGTTGTCTCTTTGACACATTCCCCATTTCCATTCTCAATTTTATTGTAAGAATTGTAAATATCCAAACCAAACCAAGCCGATATGTTTTTGACTAATATCAAATAAGCTACCACAATAGACATTACAATTGTGTTCCTATACATAAAAACAAAATAATTCTTGAACCTTGATTTAAATCCTCATTTTCTCAAGCCTGGTGATCAGCATGACTCATCATTCAACCGACACTTAATATTTCTCTATTGAAACATTACTTGAGTGCATGTTCACATTTAACATCTTCATTAACAAGACTAAGAGTTTTTGAAAAACAATCCTCCAACCGGGTTTTTATGAAGAACTATTAAATCGACATGACACAATGTTTACTGTCATTTTCACGAAATGGTTGACCGATATGATGTGTCTCTCTAACAGCACATGGGAGACATTATATGCTACTCTTAGAACTCAAGACACTGGCATAGTGATCTGATCTGTAAATTTGTAAAAAAATTTATCGAGTCTGGATTTGCATGGAGATTGAAGCATGAATAGCAGGTGACGATTACTTTGTAATATTACTTTGAAATACGTCAAAGATCGGGTATTTTGTCTGAATGACTGCAAAGTGCAATGTGAAACAGTTATATAATTTTTCCTCAAAATAACCGTTTCTAACAACTAATGTTTTTGTTACTACTCATAACTTTTAAAATGATAAATATAATTTAGTTTATTTTCATGGATATTTTCAGAAAGGAAAGAAGAAATGGGCGGTGGATTCTGACTGATTGTGGCAATATACAAATAACTTCACCTATGGTGTATCAATGTTTGTGTTGTCCCTGGGTTACATCGATCGATATGACAGGAGGTGACTGTTATTGTGTAAGAAGGGAAGAATGGTAGAGCATTGGAAATTGAAACACTTCAAATCACAAGATGCAAAATTATATTTGTATTCGTAAAAAATACCTTTGCAACTGAAGTGTCATATTTCATCTTTTATAAGCATGGTTGTTGTGTTCGTCTGTGTGCTGTCTTGATACTAAATAGTAATGCACGATACATAATATTGGAATAGAATGGTCATTTCTGTACAACAGAACACTTTCTAGATGCCTACAAAATTATGTAATACCAGATAAAAATCATTTTATCAAACTGAAAATCGTGTTACAACTGAATGCTATCAACATCGTTTAGTTGCAAAGGGTCTAAGCATGTACTTAGGCAGTTATGCAATATGGTGTTTATTGAACTCATATTTATATGTTTCTTGCGTGACTTCTCTGGGTTTTTTTTCCTGAATGCCTTCGAATTATTTATATTTAAGAGCAACTCTCTGTAACCATTAACCATTTCATGTAGGGGTCGGCACGCATAGTTTCAGATTTTCCTGAAACTTAGGCTAACCATATAATCAGGTGAAAAAGTTAGACAAATGCCTCGAAAAATGTTGTGAGGCTACTGTTTGCCAGGCAACCACGTTAAAGGGTTTTCTCTTACATTTTGTACAATTTACCATTTAAAAAAAAACAAGTACTTTGCAGTCATTCTGAATCAAAACCAGATTTTATTTCATGATATTTGTTAACAATTTTCAGAAATATGATACTTAACCTATAAAACATCTATGCCATATATGAAAAATATTTTGTCTGAGTATTGTCACAACCGAAAAAACAGGGGTCATTTTTAATGTATTTTAAAGGCAGATAATACACATTTTGCATGGAGAAAATATTCATTCAGACACTTGTCAGAAACAAGAAAAACAAAGAAGCCCGATCATTTAATTTTACATTCAGATATATTGATGATGTTCTTTCCATTAAAAATCCAAACTTTTCTGACTAGGTTCCATTAATATATCCTCCAGAACTAGAAAGTAAAGAAACAACAGACACGGCTTCCTCCGCCTCATATTTAGACTTATACATCGAATTTGACATTAGTGGTCATATCAATACCAGCATATATGACAAGCGAGACGATTTTAATTTTGAAATCATCAATTTTTCCGAACATAGCAGCAATATACCAACTTCACCTGCATATGGGATATACATTACCCAACTCATTCGGTATTCAAGAGCTTGCAGCTGCTACTCACCAGTGTCGGAGCAGAAAGTTGATGAGCCAAGGTTATGTCAAAGAATGTCTCGTCCTGTTTCTAAAAAAGATTTATTGGAAGATACCAAGACCTTGTTGATAAATTTTCCGTATCAACTTCACAAATAATACATGATGGTCTTGAAGTATAGATTCTTGGTACTGACGTTGTTTATCATCTTAATTACATGTTAAAGTTTACTTTTTTGTCCTTGTATATTTTTAACCTATACTGTTTATCCATATTTTATTATATGCTTATGATGTGGATCGGTACATCCCGCCATTGTGTTATTGTGCTATGGTAAATTTTGAGTTCTTGTCTTTCAATTTTGCTTATGTACTTTGTTTATATGCCATTTTGTGTTTTTTTGTTGAATTAGTTATTTGTTTTTATAGTGATTAAGATTATATTACAATGTTGACTGCTGTACCCCAATTTTTGACGTTTTTACCTATTATGTCTGTTTGTTTTACTGTTACGGCCAGAAATTACCTATAAATTGGAGCCAACAAAAGACAAAAATTAATAATAAATTTAACAAGATTTATTATACAATTTTACACGAAATAATTTACAAAAAGAAATGTCAACTTAACTACTGTTAAAATAAATGTGCGATCTTTTGTCTTTTCCTTATCCGGAATTCTTCTCTTAACGGTTTTAGATTCCAAATGTTAGTATATCCAATAAGTTCACAAACTAGTATGATGTCGTTCGTAAATAAAAGTGTCAATTCACCAACTCCAGAGAACCTCTGAGAATGCAAGAATATAACTGTCTGTCCTAAAATCTAACTTTGGTGTCTGTATATATATTGTTGTCACGGAAAGTTCTAGAACACTGTAGAAGAGAAACTCCTAGAGAACTATAGAAGGGAAACTTCTAGAATACTATAGAAGTTTAAATTACACATCGTAGATTATGATCATTCTGGAATTATTATGCAAGTCAAATAGAAAGTTCTAATCATTCCATCAGTATCTATGATTATTCCAGTAATTTCTAAACTGCACAGTTTTAACACTATTTTGTAAACAACTATAAGGTCACACAAAACAAATTAGGCCAAGATCAATTAAGATGATAATTACAATATCAAAACATTGCTCACACATTGTTATCAATATAATGGAATTCTATGCGACTGTCATACAAGTGACAGGCTAAGTTAGCTATAACCCCAGGTTTAATCCACCATTTTCTACATAAGGAAATGCTTGTACCAAGTAAGGAAAATGACAGTTGTTTTCCATTCGTTAGATGTGTTTGAGTTTTTGATTTTGCCATTTTATAAAGGACTCTCCGTTTTGAATTTAGATTGGAGTTCGGTATTTTTGTTATTTTACTTTTTGCATCCCCCTCCATTTAAATTGTGGTAATAAATATAAAGTATCCCTGTTTTTAGTCATAAAATCACAACAAAATGTTTGGAATTTAGGGTTCTAGAATGGTTGCTACAGGAACCAAAATGTTTCATTTTTTTCTTTTTTTCTTCAGAAATTTGGTCTTGTTGAAAAGATAACCCAAAAACTAAAATATATTGAATGGATATGATTTGAAAACTATTGTGCATTAAATGACATTCAGTTTGACCCGAGGTCAAATATCATCGATGACTTTAATTGCTTATATCACCTTTATTTAAACTTTGGTGGATAATTGTCTCATTGGCAATCATACCACATATCCTCATTTTTATATTGACCATTGACCTTGTCAAAATTGGATTTTGTAAGAAAAGATAACAGAAAGAAGCATACAATACATAGGGCAAATTTTCAGGACGATTACAGTCACTTTTGTTTTTATTATAGGCCAACAGTAAGAAGTCAAGGTTATGTCAAAAATGCTTAGCAATAAGCTTTATTTGATACAAATGTACCTATGAATCATACATACTTTGATTATGGAATATATGGACTAATACATAGACCCTATGTAAAGGTCAGGGGTGAATGGCATCACATAGGTCCTTAGCAATCATTAATTTATTTTGGAAAAGTGCCTAGCAACCATTCATTTATATTTGGAAAATGCCTAGCAACAATATAATTTCGGTTTTATTGGGACAAAAATCAAAAAAACAATATATCAAACATGTAGTTTCTCTTTAGATTAGGGATCCCTTTAAAGGTCACACATTGCATTGTTAAATTTCACCGACTTGATTGTAAAACAGGTATAGTAAAGGTTATCTTATTAAAATTGTAAAAAGATCTTTGAATATTGTTTACATTGGCACTAACATCATTTTGTCACCAACAAATTAAAACATAACTTAATTTGTATTCTTTTCGAATGTCTTTTTTTTGGGATGTATAAATACACATCCACGTTTATTTTCTATTTAGAGATTGCTTTATCTATATATAACATGATACATATTTATTATAAGGTTAAATCCTAACTATCCTACTTCCTGTCGATACTTTAATTTTGGCATTTCATAAGTCATGTCTTCTTTGACTGTCCATGGCGTTAAAACACTAAATCCCTGGGATGTGTTTTAATTGATTTTAGTCTCTGATGTATGATTTTTTTTAACAATTGGTTTTGGCTTTTAACTAGCTTCCAGTAACTGCGAGTACTCTCAAATCGTACTTTCGTGTTAATTTGACCCGTTGGCACAATTTGTAATGCATTTTTGTTATTCAATGTTTACTTAAATGATATGTTATATCTCGTCTCACTATTTTTAATATCTAAAACCTTGGATAAATATTTAGTATGACGATACATTTTCACTTCTGTACTCGTACTGTGAACAACAAATTTATTTATTTTGATATCTTCGATATGAACATGTCTAATAAATAAAAGTCTTTGCGACGATTTTGACCCCTAAATCCCTTTTTGTAAGCCAATATATATGCTGGGGGAGGGGGAGCCTTAGTAGTTCAAATGATTTTAAAGTGTTTACACGGGAAAAAAAATATCTACATGTATGATGTTTAAAGTCCGAACAAGAGACAACTGGGCTAGCGATTAACTGAAATACACATGAGTAAAATCATGCCAGTGAATTATTATCGTCAAGAAACACAATTTCATACAAGACTAACAAAGGCCAGAGGCTCCAGACTTGGGACAGGCGCAAAAATGCGGCGGGGTTAAACATGTTTTTTGAGATCTCAACCCTCCCCTATACCGCTAGCCAATGTAGAAGAAACAGACACACATCAATACGCACAGTAAAACTCAGTTTAAAAGAAGCCCGAGTCCGATGCCAGAATAGGTAACAAAAGAAACTAAACAAAATGACAATGATAAATATATTAACAAAGGACTAATAGCAATTACTGACATGCCAGCTCCAGACCTCAATTAAACTTATTGAAAGATAATGTCTTCATCATATGAATATCAAGCACAATCCCTCCCGTTAGGGGTTAAGTATCATACCATCATAAAGTCTTAATTGACTATATTGAACCCTCACCTTTCAAGTAGGATTATAATGAAGGAAATAAAAAATGTAAGATGTATATTTGTATTACGTTATCCACATTGAGGTACAGAGTAACAACTGCATAAAGAATGACGTTATGCTATAAGTGCCATAACAATCCCTATCAGCGTCCGCTAAACATTACTTTTAAGTTGAATAGAATTTTCATTGAACTGAATGAAACTTTACATTTAAATGAAATATCTCGTTTAGATAAATGTATCTCATATAAATAAAAAATAATTTAACTTTACTTTCACTTCACTCAAATGTAATTGAAATATTATCTGTCTTACATCCTGTCAACAAATATTATTTTCTGCAAAGATTTGCAGTATTTCTATCCTATTTTACCGACCAAACTAAAGTGGGATATTCTTTTCTGATGTGTTCAGATTTTAATACACCCTGCATGTAGGTATATAAGGAAAGTTATCATCGTAGACTTGACATGCATCTCCTAGTTTCATAGTTTGATTCTTATTTCCCGACATTCGGTGAAATTCATGTAATTCCATCTTGCTAAGAATTGTTCAACAAGAGGGAATCTCCTTTTCACTTGCCGATACAAAGTTCTATGACTGTTTGTTAAATTGGCACTTTAAAGTCTTTATCATCTTTTTGTAACGGATACGGGAAAGATTGAATTTGTCTTCCATACACATCCATATAGTTGAGAAGTAGTAAGCGGCTCTGTATTGGCAATGTCCGACGATATATAGGTAAGCGGACTGTTGTAAAGGTTTGCTTAAAGTTCCAAAAGTAATGTCTGTAACAGCGGTAAATCTATACATAAGCGTCCAAAAAACTTTGTCTATGCAAATCTCAGTGAGTCAAACTAGTCTTTCCAAAAAACTAACATACCATTGGTCACGTTTAGGTATGAAATTTCGTGCGGCGGCAACAAATGTGGTAGCATAATCTGAAATCAAATCTCTGGGTATCGATATGAATCTACGAAAAGCTAGCATGAACGATTTTTTTAGTTATATCTGGAACCATTTAAAGATAAATAGCTCGAGTATTAGTTTATGTAACCAAGCATATATACACTTTCGAAGTAGTTTTTTCTCCTTTGATGTTAAGTGTACCGACGAAATCGACGCCTGATATAGTAAATTGTTCTTTGGATAAAAGTCTATTTTTTGGTAGAAGTGGCGGATCTGGTGCTTTGTAGGCAATTTTTCGGATTACGCGACAATTTCTTGTCGTGCTAACGGAATCCAATATTTCTGCCTCAAATTAAATAAGTTACGGTAGCTCCTATGCCAGAATGCAAATTTTCTAGGTGAATGTCATTTATCAGTAACTTTGTAAGTCATATCGGATTTTTCCGTCTTTGTCCAGATACTATTGCAATTGACGTGTCAATCTATGCGTTGACTTTGAGGAGAGGCATTCAAATACATCACTGTATGTTTGGTGTTGCAGAGCTTCAATCAACTTCATTGTTGCATTATGTATCTCATATGAGTTCAGATATGTTGTGGTCTGTCTACTAGTGTCAGAAACTCGATTACGGCAGTTAGATAGACATTTCTGTATGTAAGCTAAGATACGCACAATTTTGTGAATGAGTTGTATCTATCGACATAGATTACGTTGTATTTAGTCAGTGTAAAGTCATCTGACGTTTCTTGATTTTCATCGTACTAACTGATTGTTGTCATGACTTTAGTGTCAATTTCAAATTCATTCGGTCAATTTTTCTCGTTTATCAACCAGTCTGGACCTTGCATCCATGAATATGACGAGACATCGTTTAACTTGTTTTAAACATTGCTTTCTTTAGCAACGTGCCTTTCCAACATTGATGGCAGACACATCATCAATGCCACAGTTTGTGGCTGTCTCACAATCAATTGAATGATAATATTATTGGAAAAAAATTTTCTAGATCAATGACATTACATATTCAGAATGAGATTTGTTTATATATGCATTGAACATGTTCTTAACCATTTTGAATGAGAATATCTTTTTTAATAAACTTATCAGTAGTACGAAAAGTATTGCAACCTGTATATAGTTTTATTTATTTCAATAGGACTTGTGAGCATGTGAAATTTCTATTTTTTTTCTTTTTATTTCAGGAAGTACCTTTCTTTTCATGCATATAGTATACGACAGGCAATACTGATTCATAGCGACTGAAGGAGCAGTCTTTGAAAATTGAATCAACACATTTTGAATGAGTATCTATATTAGATATATAGTACATGTATATAAGTCGTGTACCGATCTTTAGTTGATATCTATATAAAAGAAAGAAAATGACGTATGATAGCCAATGTGACACCTATTCACCAAATACCAAATGACGTGAATGTTAGCAACTAGCATGTCAAATAACTATTTCGTAAATCAGTAGATACAATCCTATAAGCAACATAGTAACTTTTGAAAAATTGAGACCAAATCTTGGAAGAAGACTTTTTAACATTTAGGGAGATTCGAATTTTAGCAAAGTACTGTTTATTCATTATTCAACATGGAAGACACATTTATGTCACACGACGAATAAGAGTGAAATTAAGTAATTTGATGTATGTTTATTTGAGTGGTAAATAACTGGAAAGCAATTCCGTTAATTAACTACCATGTAAAAATGTTATAATGAAACCGCTTGAAAACACACACCAACACACATGCAAAAAGATAATGTTAAACTTCTGCTGGAGAACAAAACATCTATCTGTATAATATATTAGTTGTTAAAGTATTTTCTAAAGATGAAAATATAATTTTGCATGTTTCTATGTTTTATTGGTAGTATTTCACTTTCCTATGTTCTACCATTCCATACTTGTACAGTTACAATCATCGCTTTCCAGATTGATGTGAACCCAAGAACAACAGACGCATCTATGAACCATTGGTGAAGTTTTGCAAACATTATTACAATTTCTAAATACCATCTCTGCGTTTTTATTTCCTAGTCAGATAAAAGCCATTAAAAATGTACACCTTATTCCAATATGTTTTTTTTTTTATGTGCGGTGTATATTCCACGTATTTCATCAAGCCACTATGAATATGATTTAATATCTCTTAAAGGAATATGATTTAATATCTCTCAAAGATAAAATATGATCCTTTCTGAATAAAGGTAAAATACTGCTTATAGGAGATTTTAATGCAAGGAAAGCAAAATATCCAGATCATGTTGAAGAAGACTGTAGATTATGCAATAGTCATTGAGAGTCTTCTGTCCTCGGTGAAATACTTTAAGACAAGCAATTTTACCTATTTGTCAGATCATGTAAAGGTAGAATTATACATAAATTGCTTATTAAATTTAGATAAAAAGAAAGTATTGAATGAAAAAATGTCAACAAATCAAATCATACAATGGTTTAAAAATTCAAAAGAATTATTTTTTGATGCATTAATAAGAGAAAATGTTAAAAGGGATGTAATAGAATAGGAAAGGAGTCCAATGTGGGGTTGAGGAGTGTATATATAAATTAACGAATATTTTGCAGTATGTTTCAACTATTGCTTGTAAATTGATACTAAACCTTATAAAAACACAAATTTTAAACCAGCATGGTCAGACAAATTAATTCATTAGACTAAAAGAAAAAAAAATCATTAGAATATAAAATAAAGCATAGACAGACCAAAAATTCTTAAAAAAATATTTTGTGAATAACTTTAAAAACTGTTAAAAAGAAAAAGAGTGATTATCAACAAAAGTGATTTGACTTCTTAACAAATAAAATAGATGAAGACCAATAAGAATATTGGAAAATATTGAGATCATCAAAAACAAAAGACAAAGAAAAAGAAATACCTGAGATCTATCAGGAAGAATAAAAAATAATCAAACATGTCCAAAACTAGGAAAATCCACCGACATTAAATATTGGGGTCCAAAAAGCATTTAAACTATTTTATATCACTTGAACAAAACCCAGAATATAAAACAGAAACTGATAAACCTATTACCTTTACAGAAATTAAACAAGTAATTTTCCAATTAAAAACTGCAAAATCAGCAGGACCAGACAGAATTTTAATTGAAATTATTAGATATACATTTTAACAATTATGCCTAAAATTAAAATTGAGAATGGAAACGGGGAATATGTCAAAGAGACAACAACCCAACCAAAGAGCAGAAAACAGCCCAAGGACACCAATAGGTCTTCAACACAGTGAGACAACCCCGCACCCGGGGGCAGGCTTCGGCTAGCCCCTAAACAAAAATGTGTACTAGTTCAGAGAAAATGGATGTCTCACTAAACTTCGAAACATGTAGATGAAACAAAATTTAAAAAAAAAAACAAGATTAACAAAGGCCAGAGGTTCCCGACTTGGGACAGGCGCAAAATGTGACGGGGTTAAATATGTTTTGTGAGATCTCAACCCACACCTATACCTCTAGCCAATGTAGAAAAAACAAACACATAGCAATAAGCACAAAAAAACTCAGTTTAAAGGAAGTCCGAGTTTGATGTTAGAATAAGTAACATTATGCCTGTTTGTTTTGCTCCCACATTGTTGTCAATATAATGAAATTATATGCGACTGTCATAAAAGTGAGAGGTTTAGCGAGCTATTAAACTAGATTTAATCCACCATTTTCTACATAAGGAAATGTCTGTATAAGGTAGAAACATGATTGTTATTTTCCATTCGTTAGATGTGTTTGAGCTTTTGATTTTGCCATTTGATAAAGGACGTTCCGTTTTGAATCTCCTTAGAGTTCGGTATTTTTGTTATTTTACCTTATACATATCCAGTGCCAGGAAAGTCATTTCTTAAACTTTTTAATCTTCTTTTGAAAACAGGTAAATATCCAAATACAGGGAACAAAATCTTTCATGGTAGCTCTCTATAATTAGGCAGACCTGAATGATTCCAATAATTACAGAGATATTTCTTTAATTAATTGTTTTCCAAAAATATTTAATGCAATTTTAATCAACAGACTGAAATATTTTTTAGACTGGCAACTTATTGAAAATCAGTTTGGTTTCCGAGAAAACTATCGGATATCTGACAGCATATTTGTATTCAAATATATAATCAATAGATACATTCTTTGTTACATATTTGTTTGTTTTTGTAGTGATTAAAATTATAACACAAAAATTACTGCTGTACCCCTATTTTTGACATTTTTACCTATTATGTCTGTGTGTTTTGTTCACACATCGTTGTCAAAATAATGGAATTTTATACGACTGTCATACAAGTGAGAGGTTTAACTCGCTATAGAACCAGGTTTAATCCACCATTTTCTACATAAGAAAATGCCTGTACCAAGTCAAGAATATGACAGTTGTTATCCATTCGTTTGATGTGTTTAAGCTTTTGATTTGCCATTTGATTAGGGACTTTCCGTTTTGAATTTTCCTCGGAGTTCAGTATTTTTGTGATTTTACTTTATACATAAAAGGAAAACGAAAAAGAGACTATAAATTTTGTTTTGTCGACCTTTCGTAAAGCTTTTGATGCTGTGTGGAAAATAGTTCTATTGTATAAACTAGTGAAAACAGTCATGGGAAAACATTTATTTCAGTGTTATAAAAAAGCAATATAATAAAACAGAATCTTCAATAAGATACAAAAGTCAATTTCAAATTATTTTAATATTTCAAGAGGTCAAAACAAGGGAATTCATTGAGTCCCACATTATCTAATATTTTTTATAAAGGATAAAATTAAAGAGTTAGATAAAAACAATTCAGATCCAGTAACATTGGTTTTTTTTCAAATATTAACTCTCTATTTGCAGATGATCTTCTATTACTATCTGACACTAAAGAGGGATTACAAAATAGATTAGACAATTGAAGGGATTTTTTTTGTGATAATTGACAATTAAGTGTAGGTGTAACTAAAACTAAAACTAAGTTTATAAAGCAAAAGTGTTCTACAACAGTTCACTACTTTGTAACATACAAAGATATATCCAAATCAGACGCAAATGTGTATACATTTTTGGGAATGTTGATAAAAAATAATGAAATTTTTTCTCATAGCACTATAGATCTTACCAAAAAATTAAAAATAATTATTTTTGCTAAGAGTCATATACTAGTTCATTGAATACATACCAGTTCAATTCACAAATAATCTCTTTGATTCATTAGTTAAACCTAAAGCCTGATATTATTCAGAATGACCTTTTTGGATACTTATATAACATACTTAAGAGCCAAAATGAGAGCAAATAATTCCGGAAAGCAAATGGACCCTTTTTATCTCATTGGTAAAACACCTTTTAAAAAGTTACATCTACAATTTTGTATATATGTATTAGGTATCAGAAAAACTTCCTCAAATCAAGGTACAAGAGGTGATTTGGGAAGACTTCCTCTAGAACTAAATGTAACTAAATAAACTAAGATTGAAGTATTTTTATGAAAATCTTATAAATGATGAAATAAGAGATATAAAGGTCCACAACAAGTTCACTATGTATAACAATATAAAACTAAATAATACATGCAGAAGAAAAATATTTAACTTGCTCGAAATTTGTATATAGAAAACTGATAACAAAATTTTGAATGAGTGACCAGACTTTATCGAAAATGGAAGGTATCTTAAAATACCAAGAAAAAGAAAGAAAATATAAAAAAATGAAGATGACATTCATTTCTTTTTATATTGTTATATTAACAGTAACATTGGAAACGTTTATTTTGATTTTTTTGATAAATGATAACACATACTTTATAGATTTCAATGATACAGATAAAATTACATATATCCTCAACCCAAGATCACAAAGTCATGTAGATAAGCTTGGATCCTGTTTGAAACAGTCTGCAGAACTGATGACATGAGACTCTTGAAATATTTACTTTCATAATGTATTTAAATGATCGTGTTGGTATTGTTTGTTTTTATTTTGATATTTTTCGTCACATCCAGTTTATCCTCGTAAAATAAGCATTTTTACTATTTCATAAGATTCATGTATTAATGAATTCATTTATTTTCTTGAGTACCAATTTTTCATGCATTTAGGAAAGCGCACATTTTCGTAGATATTTGATTTCGTGGATTTGCCAAAGTCTACCTACAAGCCCAAAGAGAATTTGTCATTCGTTGAACATTTAAATTCATGGTTAACTTGACTAAAGAATTCCACGAAAGTTTGCGTCCAATGAATAATAATGAATCCATAGAAGATACATGAATTTGATTTCAGTTTTGAGTCAGATATAACGGAGATAAGGGACATAAATCTTTTTTCATCACAGGTACGTTTATATCAGACGTTTTTATTTGTTTTTACGATTGCGTGCAGTATTTGTCCAAATTCATTTTACAGGTAACACAGGTTTACTTACAAAAATAATTAGAAATTTTGCGAAAATGTTAATAGCAAATATCGGAGGTGGAATAGTATTCTGTCTTCTCAGAATAATGCATATGGATTTCTCAAGGTCAAGGAACGGAAAATACGGACAAATTTTTTGGAGATTTTGCAAACAAATTTTAAACATTGACCTTTAACTGTAATACTTTTTACAAATTATTGACTAAAGTTCGATAAAATAGTTCAACGTATGGCAATTTTGGTCTCGTATATGCAGCATGCACGTATTTGTAAAATCTGTTCATTTTACTCTAATGTTTACTATGTTTGACTTGACATTTTAGCTTTTTTACCGAAAGTGATATTAAGTTAACCGAAAATAGCCATTTTTTTCCATTAATTTCAGATAAAAGTAATTAGAACGATATATTTTTGGAATCAGTGTCATGTGACCTTTCATATAATACCGGAAGTGACATTTTTCAAACCTGAAGTAGCAAATTATCTCCCTTATTTGAGGCAAAAGTGTATACAAACCATATATTTTGGAATAAGCTTCAAGTAGCTATAATATGACATTTTATTCCGGCTTTTGATAAATTCATGTCAAAATATGTGCATATGTGGTGAAAAGAATAATTTTATTTATGTTGTTGTCATGGTTAGAAAATCCGTTTCATTCTTATTTTGCAGTGACCTTTACGTCTTAAACAATATATTTCATTCATGATTCCAAGATTACCGTTATTTCTAATATCTTGTATTACTCTTTTGGTATGCAGATAACGCTCAATTATACTATGAAAGTCTTCCTTGTTTATTGATTTGTTGTTGTTTGTGCCTAAAAATCATTCAGTTTTAACTCCACAACTATGATAAAAGATAAAATATAAACACATCAGTTGCCAAGGTATTTTATTCGGATAATGATGTTCATCTTATTGATAGTGTTTTACTTCCATATGCACATAAACTGTCTTTGGCTTTTTTCCATCACATTGACTAAGCCATTCTAAATTCCTTTTGAATCGGCTTCCTTAAAAAGACAATATGCAAACATCAGTTCTAATCCTCCTTTTTATTGTGTAATCTTCTGAAATAAAGCTTGTAAAGCTAAGATGATTTTAATAAGTTATATTGAATCATGTTCAGAATTCTATGCATTTTTCTTACGTTGTCTATAGAGGAAAGTCGAATTTCTATTGTTTCTCACACAAAACACGTTCCCTTTGGAACTTGTTCATTTTCACAACAATAAAGTAGTGTATTTGTGTGTAATTTTAAAAGTGTCTATTACCTCTTACCAGTACGTTATAGTATTCAGTTTTTCCTTATATGATGTGCAAATGTACTAATATGATGTGCAAATATACTTATGTGATGTGCAAATATCCTTATATGATGTGCATTTTCCCTTATATGATGTGCATTTTCCCTTATATTATGTGCAAACATCTTTATATGATAGTGTTGTGTCATTATATTATGTGATTGTAACTTTATATGAAGTGGTTCGGTTTACTTCATTATATGATGTCAAAACGTACTTATATCATGTGCTTTCATCGTTGTTATAGTCAATGAACATGATTACGATTAGAACGATTTCTGTCTACGTCATAACTGATTCCGATCTGCTTCTCCGGAATTACTATAAACCCGGCTCAAATCTGTAGCTATCGTTTGAAAAGTCATGTGAGATTTTAAAAGATATAATCATTGGCACGTGATGAAAAAATCACATCTTATATAATTGGCAAGAGAACACAGTTATTTCGTAGTACAATTCTTTTAGACAATAAACGAAAATTAAAAAAATCCCACCTGCGCTTTCTCAATAATATTTTTACAGTGTGGTGTACTACTTTTGGGACAAATTATATCAAAATTATAGAAAATTTCATCAGCTCTAACTCAAAATATGGACACTTTTATGTTAATGGGGTCTTGAATTCATTTGACAGCTTCCGAAATACTAGTTTTTAACCTTTTTGTAGCTGGACTAAATCACTACTTTACTTTAAAATTCATGACCCCAATTTTTTACAGTGGAATTTCAGCCCCCTTCTTGCCATTTGAGGCATAAAACATAAAGAAATGAATTTGGAAAGGATATGAAAAAAATTGCAAGTAACACACTGTCCACACTAGGAACTATATTTGTAAGACAACGAAAATCGAAGGAAGATAACTGTGTTCCCGGACCATTTGTTGGAAAAATTTCAAAATATGAATTGCAAAGTTTAAGTTTAATCGATGGGTCTACAATAATGAACGTACGGTCATTAAGTTATTAAATCATGGGTCCTCAACTGCGTATTGAGTACCTGGAGCTCAAATATTTGATCTACCAGAGGATATTCTGCTTTTTTTAATGACAGTTTACTTGTTTTTGATCTAGCAGCTCCAGCCTCGTATCAGCTAGCGAAAGTGCATTTCATAGCAAAAATGAGACAGTGCAATTTAACAAAAATCAACGTCCCAAACATTTCGGCGGAAGATTTAGATCAATTAATACAGGAGCTAGTTGACGAATTTCCCGGCTGCGGCGAAAATATGATAAAACAACCTTTATTGCAAAAGACACCAATTAAATCACACTCATTTTTAAAAGTATTTCATAACAATAGCTATAAAATTATCCATTCATGCATAATTAACGCCACTTACAACACTATCGTTCTATTGGTGGAGGAAGCCGTAGTGCCCGAAGAGAACCACCGACCATCGGTAGGAAAACTGACAATTCTAGTCAATTTAGATTGGAATCGAGCTTACCTGGCACGTGCGGGATTCGAATTCCCAACATAAGTGTTGACAGGCTATTGATACAGTAGTTTGACAACTTGGCCACCGAGGCCCCCGGTATGGATGAAAGGAGACATTGGATGAACTTCTACTCGGTGCATTACATTTGCGTGCAGCTTTTTATTACGTGTTCGTGCATTTATTTTATAGCTTCAACTAGATGATGATGGATAGATGCTTGACGTCCAGCGGCAAACTAATATGTATATGAAGTTAATGTGATATGGAATATTTACCATGCTTTGTATTAGACCGACACGCTGAGTCGGATTTTTAACATGTTAGTTCACAAGGTAACAGTCCACAGAAAGACTTGTCACCTTGCCCGGACACATTATTCTGATTCCGACCCGACCAGGCTTTGCTCTTACTCCTTAATGCCGCGTGGTTGGCTGGGAAGTAGCAAATACCAATTTTAAAGTCTTTGGTTTGACCCGGCCGTGGTTCGAACCCACGACCTCCCGCACTCGAGGCAAACACGCTACCACGAAACCACCGAGGCGGTGTTTCAAATAGACAGTAACCCGCAATATAAAAGGTTTCGTTGGAAGCCGCTCATATATATATATATTCCAAATTTCTTGAAAAAGCCTTTATTTATTTCAGAAGGGAAGCGAAAAAAATAGATTGTTTCCATTGAAAATGAGGGAAAAAAACAATAATGAAATTAAAAAAGTTTTGTTTTTATTACAAACCTGCTCGTGCATTTTTCATTGTGAATACTTTCTTGTTTCATGTCTTTGCATAGTTTAAATAGATTATGTTCATTTTTATTTAGTTTATTTATTACTGAAGCTCCCCATATTTCACTCCCATATAACAACACAGGTTTCACAGTATGATCAAATATATGTGAAAGTGTGTTAATTTCAGGTTTATATAAGTTAAAACTTTTTTTATATTCAAATAAGGCTTTCAATCCCCTTTTATATAAATCTTCTTTAGCCTCTGTAAAGCTTCCACTTGCACTTACATAAATTCCTAAACATTTATAACCCCTAGCCCTTTCAATAGGTACATTATTAACATTAAATATTTTTTCATACAGCTTTCCTGTTTTATTAAATACTACTAATTTAGTTTTCTTTATATTTATTTGGAGCCCCCATTTATCACAGTAGTTATATAGTTTATCAATACACTTCTGTAAACCATCAGCTGTTTCTGACATCAATACTAAGTCATCTGCATACAATTAGCAATTAAGCTGTAAGGAATTTAAAATAGCAGGTTTACAGGTCTCATCAAATGAGTCAAGAATATCATTTATAAAAATTTTAAATAAAGTGAGACTTAGATGATCCCCTTGTTTGACTCCTATGTTAGATGTAAAGTTTTCAGTCATAGAATATTTGTCTACCTTTACACAAAGTTCAATATTATTATACATATCTTTTACAGTGTTATAAAATAAATCACTGACTCCAATATTTCTCAGTTTATAAAAAAGTTCATAATGACTAACAGTGTCAAAGGCTCTTCTTAGGTCAACAAAGCATGTAAAGAATTTTTTATCGCCTTGTTGAGTATACTTTTCTATAAGAGTTCTCAAAACTTAATGATGATCACTGGTGCGCTTGCCTTTACAGAAACCAATTTGTTCCGGTTTAATAATATTTCTACTTGCCAAAAACATCTCTAAACGAATATTTAAAATTTTCACAAATAACTTGCCTAAACAACTTCCAATGGTAATTCCTTTATAATTTGAAGGGTCGTCTTATGAACCACTTTTAAATAAAGGAACTATATATCCTTTTGCCCAAATTTTGGGAAAATTTCCTGAGTTTAAGATACTATTAAACAATTTTTGAAAACAAGGAATTAAATATATTTGACTGGACTTTAACATTTCATTTAAAATTGAGTCAAAACCACTGGCTTTTTTATTTTTTAGTGTACTAATCGCCTTTTCTATTTCTGTTTTTGAAATCAAATTATCAAGTTCAGTAAATATTTTTTCTCTTTCCATATCTTTTAGCTTATCTTTTAAATAATCACAGGACGCATTGGTCTCTTTTTCATTTAATTTTTTTTAAAATAAGAAAACCAAGCATCTGTTGACACATCAGATGTGGAATTATCCCTATTTGTATCTGATAACTCATGAAGCAGTGCCCAATATTGACTTGGATTATCGTCTTTTAAATTATCTAATTTATCTATTAAATCTTGTCGAAAATCCCTTATTTTTTTCTTTCTTGTTTTTCTGTAATGTTTTAAATTAATTAAATTTAAATAAGACTGAAAAAAGATGACCTTATTACTGGATCAAAAGGATATTTTTGTAACAATTTTTCTTTATCATTTAGGTTATTTTAATTTAGATAATGAAGCATCTAACCAATTGGGTTTTTTCTTTACATTTACATTTTGTTTTAACTTGCTTGTTGATTTTTTAGTAGGCTTTTGTATTAGTGATAAATTTGCAGCTTCATAGAATATAGTATTAACATCTTTAATCATATTATTAATATCAGAATGGTAATCAGTTTTATTAAAATTCAAATTGTTTTGTTGCATACCGCCTGAAGATAATGCTTCCTGAAATAATTCAGTAGAGTTCTCATTCCATTTATAACTTTTAAGAGACATCTGAGTGTGACATGTATCTCCTTTTATTTTACACTGTATGTTCAATAACACAGAAGTCTGACAATGATCAGAGAGATCGCCCAATAAGTTATGGACTTTAAAGAAACATACCTTTGATAATAAATTTTCTGATACAATAAAATAGTCTACAACGCTACATCCATTTGGAGTATAGCATGTTAATTGGCCAATAGAGTCTCCAGTAGTTCGTCCATTTAAAATTCTAAGACCTGTTTCAATACAGATATCATTTAAATATTTACCCCTAGACGAGATAGTTTCGTTCATACTAAAACGTACAGGTACATTTATATCTGGATCAAAGTTTTTAAAAATCTGGTTTACACCATTTATATTATCCCCCTCAATAAAATCTGGTTGTTTAGTACCTGTTCTAGAATTCGAATCTCCTGCTAAAACTATACTTCCACTTTTTTGAATATTTCTCAATATCTGTTTCCAAAAGGTTAAAAATTTCCTCATCTAGAGATTGTGTGTAAGAAGAATTAGAGGGTGGATTATAAATGAAACAAAGATATATATCCTCAGTTGTGCTGAAAAATGTGCTACACTAACCATATGTAATCATTAGTTTTGTGTTCTAAAAATTTAACCCCAGCTTTCAAGTTTGATTTTACAAAAACTGAAATTCCTCCCGATATTTTATTTGACTTTTTGGATTTTGCTCTTGATAAATGAACTGAATTAAACCCATTATTAACTAATGATTCCTCCTGGGTACAATGTGTCTCCAATAAACAAATAATATCCTTTGTTTCTATTTCTCTTAAAAATCTATAGTCTTGATATTTATTGTACCCTTTACTTTTAAAACCATTTATATTCCAGCAACTGATATGTAATTTCGATTTCTTTGTGAATAAACACATTTTTTATACTTGACACCAAGTTTTTATACTATGTACAAAGAAAATTATATACCAATGGCTAACAAGAACAATTACAATTATATATTACATGTAATAAGAAAGATAACTCTTGTAATCTTATATATTGACTTGTCTGACTGTACTGATAATTATCAAGAAAAAATTAAAAACTTTTTACACTATACATCTAAGCTTTTCACTTTTTTTATTTACATACTTTCATAGACTTTCTATCTGATAATTAGGCTTTTATCAAATGTTTTAGATATAGTATATACATGTATCACTGTACGCCAGTTAAGATGAAACTACACAAGGGCATTAAGTTATTACTTAACTGCAGTTGAAAGTTACTTGTTTAATACTGATTTAGTCTAACACTTGTATACAGTGATGTTTGGTTTACAATGGAGAGCGAAGAGAGAGAGCGAGCTAAAACATAGTTAACAGTTCCGGACAATAGAGCCTATTATGGCGTTACCAGTTTTTCTTTTCTTTTTTTCATTTTGCAAATTAAAGTTACTTATAAGACTCTGCATATATGTTACAAGAACAAACATATTAATTGTTGAAAAAAGACAACACTATCATAGGGTAGACTGCCCTCAAGTGATATCGGGGATTATTCTGGCCCATTTATACATAATAATCTAACAAATAATAGTTCAAATTTGCTATTCCATCGCAAAATCTTTTGTGCTTACGGTCCACACTCTAGTTATATTAGTACACAATGTGTTTCTCACTTAAATAGAACATAATTGTCTTGAAGAAATTTAGGAGGATGGCGTTCCCGTTTGGATCGTCGAATTACATCGGTGTTTACTTGATCATCAGGTTCGTGTTGTAATTCGTTTTCGCCTTTTGGTAAGATTAAGTCACTTGGTTCGTTTTCGAAAAGTTCCGGTTCTAACTCCTGTAAAAGAGGAATGGATATTTCATTCGGAATGTCAGAAGGTTTAGGCGGGCTATGTGTTTTCACGGTATTATCGTCCTCATCCGAGGATGTACAATTGTCGTAATTATAAGTATCCTGTTGGCTTAAAGTGTTCATAAGTGACGGAACTTTATAACAATCACTCCTTTTTACACGGTATGGTGTATTGCGTAACTGAGAACCAACGAATTTTCTTATGTTGCACCAAGAATTGTCTGTAGAAACAACTAGATATCGGTCACGAGCACAAGTTTTGTTTCGGTCATTATATAAGTAAACTAGATCACCAACTTCTAAATGCGGAGATTCGGGTAGAGCTCCAGAGGGAGCTCTAGAAATTTCGCTGTAACTGTGGTTCGACTTTTGTAACTCATGTTGACGCTGAATAAGACTCTGATCTGTCAATGGTATTTGGTTGTTTGAGAATTGATCACGTTGAGTCCACATTTCTCTTGCAGATAAACCGCGGTTTCGAATTCGGGAGTTTAAACGGGCAATAGCTAACGTGAGTGACAGAGGTGATATACATCGTGTATTCGGGTCTTGTCGCAAAATTTCGTCTTCTAACTCTTGAATTGCCTTGTCGGCTACAGGGTTTTTGTTTTTGTTTTTGACACGACCAACTTCTATGGCAATTCTATGTCGACGCAAAAGTTCATCATTGACAAGGGCTTGGAATCCTGGAGCAGGGTCGGTACGAACGACGGCAAATGGTCCATCGAGTGGACACAGTTCAACACAAAGGCACAATAAAGATTCACGTAAATTTTCTTGGCGCTCGTTTGTGATCAAGCGAGCAGCTGTGTATGACGTAACATATTCGCGCACAACAAGGATAAGCTGTCGTTCACGCTTCATCACATCTGCAGCAAATGCAGACCCTATTGTCTCTGGTGGGTCACCTGTAGATTGTACATTTAACTTTTGAGGAATTTTTTGAAGAGCGGCACATTGATGACATCCATTACTGACAATTTCAATTGCTTTATCCATATCCAGTGCGAAAAAGTAACGGTGTACGACAGATTTAAGTTGATAGGTTGAAGGATGGTCGAGTTTAATGTGTAAGGATGTAAGTAGTCCATCTAAAACCTGACGAGGAACAACAATACATTCTCTTGTACAACTCTTGACAACAAGTAAACCGTCTTTCGCAATACACACATTGATCAGATAGCGTTTAATATCCTTTACATTAGTAAGTTGTTTTGACGGTCGGGTCCCTTGGCGCAAGTGAGCATGTGTTCGCCGTAAGTCCGCGCATTCTGTTTGGATTGATAACCAGGCATTCCTGCTTGTAAACGGAAGTTTTTGAATCCCTTCAAGAATGTCTTTTGTAGAGATATGTCTAACAACTGAATTTTCAGTAAATTGCACAAATGTACAATTTTGACTTGCTGAATCCTCACAGTCTGGTGCATTGCGACTTGCAAAATCGGACGGAAGTATAGTAGCTCCTGCTACATGTCTTACTGTTACTTGATATCTACAGGCTGTTGAAAGAAATGTCGAGACACGTGGGATTGCTGAAAATTCTCCCCGTCACAGCTTCTCGAATGCCTGAACACAGGGTTTACTATCGGTCAGTATGCAAGTGTTATGTTTTGATTGTATGATATAAGGACTAAAGTGCTTAATCGCTGAGGCAATAGACAGTGCTTCGATTTCACAAGGCAGCCATGTTAATTGGCGTTTTCGCAGTTTTGCACTAAAAAAACCAGATACATGTATTTTATCATCACGTGTTATGTAAAGGGTAGCACCTAAGCCATGTTTTTTCACAGAACCATCGGTAACGATCCATAGTTGATCATTTGGTTGGGGTAAAAATATTGAACGATTTGTTGAAAGAGCTTTCTGAGCCTGTGAAAATATATCAGTAAGTTCGTCTGACCATTGTATAGTTTCTTTAGATTCTCGACCGGCTACAACATCATCAAGTTTGCCCAGTAATGAAGCGCAATCTGGTATTACTCGTGCTAGCACTTTATACGCTCCAATAAAAGACCACATACTTTGGCTGGTGGTGGACAAACTGATAAAGTAGAAATACGATACGGGTTAGCTTTGATAGTTCCTAATTGCCAAATCCATCCAAGAATAGTTGTACTTTTGGGTGCGATAATCGTTTTAGTAGCAGACAAATTTAGACTGCTCTTTTGCAGAGCCTGTAGAACCCTTGTCCAGTTTTGTAGTAATTCGAGTTGGGTATTTCCACCGCAATAAAGATCATCGGCTATTTTAGCTACAACGCCTTCTTCTACAAGATCACCTAAAACACGGCACATTAGCTCCTCTAGTGCTGTTTCTGAGCCTGGCATGCCCATTGCAGAGCGCACATACACACGTACACCTTTAAAGGGGGTTACTACACCACATTATTTCATGGAATCACTCGAAAGTGGAATTTGGTAGAACGATTTAGTAAGATCAGTAGCTATTATGTATTTCCACTGTGCTATTTGACGTAAGGTTGAGTCAACATCTGGCATGAGTGACGGTTGGGGTTTACTATATCGACCTACGTCTGCAAAAGCGGTAACTAAACGGAAACTGCCATTTGGTTTCTTAACTAAAAAAAGACGGGTTAACATACTCTACAGATACGCCAATATCTTCTGGGCGTTTGAAAACACCAATTGCTTCAAGTTCATCAAATTTTTGTTGTAGTTCTACTAGTTGATTACGGGAATATTGCGGAACACGGCCTTTACGCTGCGGGGGTTGGACTGGTCCCATGTTTACTCTAGCTTGAAATGGACCGGCGGCGCCATTATACCCCTTTAAATATGGATCAAATACATCATCATAATTTTTCAATACATCCCTGAATTTTACTTTTATCTCTTCAGATAACAAATTATCTTGGTCAATTTTGACTGATTCTGAATAATTTGTCAATCTTGGGTGATTTATTTTATCATTGTTTTTAGTAGATTCGACAGCATCACGTTTACACTCTGAAATATATGTTGATCGTATTTGACAAAAGTGTTCGTTGCGTCTTAAACTATGGGGTTCATGTGTCAAATTCGGAATACGAATTCTGCCAGCAACGCTCGTAATCAAATTTGGTTGGGGCCACATGTTAGAATCCTTTCCAGCATGCATAGATGAAATATGCGACTCTGATCTTGGTTCAATGGCGAATGTATCATCAGTTAAGCAAATATCAGATGGTAATTGCATTTCAAGAAAATCGCCCGGCCAAATAGTTGTAAATTGAGATGGAGCACGTAAAACGTGTGCCCGACGGACTGTATGATGTTCGGACGTGTTTTGAACAGAGCCATAAGTATAAACGGTATTGTTACCCAGTATTACTTGACGTTTAGCAGGACGGATAGAAATGTCATTTTTTTGCATAAAAGGAATACCAGCCAAGATGTCCACGTCCAAAGTTTCGACGACTAAACCTTCAAAATGAAGTTCACGTCCATCACGTGTGAAATTAGTGTGCACTTCCCCAATGACTTTGAGAGGTGAAGATCCATCGGCCTGATGTGCAGATTGAGAGCTAGATTTTATTTTAATACCCATTCGTTTAGCTGCGGATGCACGTAACATATTGCCGGTTGCACCACTATCAATAGTTGAACGAGTGTCATAATGTGTATGGAACACATCAAGATACGGAGACTGATGGACTTGGACTCGGTTTACTGAATGAGTAGGTTTAGAAACAGTGTCGACTTCTAGGTCTGATGATTCGTCATCTGAATTATCAAATATTCCGGCAATTTGTCGGGCTTTTACCATGTATTTTCGATCGCTGTTTGGTAAGAAAGAGCACTTGCTGAGGAAGTGGCGGTCGGGTCTGCCTGCTGCTTTACATAACGGACAGCTTTTAATAGAGCGTAGATAAGACAATTTAAGTTTTTCTTCATGAACGAACTTAGATTTTGCGGAAAAGTTAGAAGTAGCTGCTCGCATAACTTTTGCATCCTCCGAATTCCGGAGTTCTTCAAGTAATGACTCTAGCGCTTGCGAGACTTCCGGTTTTATTGACGATAATGTTCTCGATCTTAATTCTGTTCCATATCTTTGTTTGACCAGTTTCGGTAGGTCTGTATGTAGTAGTCTTAACCATGTTAGAACGACAAAGTTTTCAAGTGAAGGCGTCATTTCTTCATCTTCCTCGATTGCACCCCCGTGATGCGTTATTTGGGTATCGCGTCGGAGTAGGTTGTCTTCAACAAAAGCCATTATTCGTTGATAAAGGTCTTCTGGGCGTTCGTTCGGTTCAAAATGTATTGCGGCAAAGTCTATAAAATGAGCACCCGTGGATTGGAATCCATAATGTAAACGGATGGTTTGCCATATGTTTTCAATTTAAGTAGAATTTTTCACTATTGTGTTTCTAGAGATAACGGGGCAATAATTGGCTATTTGACCTAGCATTAATTCTAACATGTTGACTTTTTGTTCACGTGTACGCCTATTTGCTTCGGCTACATCTTCACCATCATTTAAAAAGCCACGGTTGGGGGCATTCCTAGTTTTCTTTTCCCATTGTACGCCGTCTCCTAAGAATGGTGCAAAATGTGGGTCTAATGATAATGTGTATATTATGTTTTGTCTCCAGTTTTCAAATGAATTTACAGTTTCAATTTTAGTAAGGCACCACTGTTTAGGTGCTCTGTGTGTATTAGCCATTGTGTTAAATGTTCTTGGTTATTTATACTGCAGTTTAAGTTTCACGGTAAATATTTATTTACGGGTGACCTAGACAGGTTTTAGTCAGTCCCGATGTTTGTCTCAACAATGTGATGAATAATAACCTTTCTTGTAGGCGTAAATTCAAATCACGCTGCCACCACGCCTGTTAAGATGAAACTACACAAGGGCATTAAGTCATTACTTAACTGCAGTTGAAAGTTACTTGTTTAATACTGATTTAGTCTAACACATGTATACAGTGATGTTTGGTTTACAATGGAGAGCGAAGAGAGAGAGAGCGAGCTAAAACATAGTTAACAGTTCCGGACAATAGAGCCTATTATGGCGGTACTTTAACTGATTTCTTTTGAGTTATAACATTTATCATTATTATTACCAAACATGCTTAATTTTTAACATTTTTTGGCAAAAAATATGTTTTCAGTCAAGTGAATCTCCTTTATAAAAATAACAGGCAATCAGTACAGTCATGACATTTAATACCTGAAAAATATGCAAAACAACTAATCAAGAATAAAACTTAAATTCAACATGTGATTCTTTAAACACTGTATATTCATATTTAGTGTGTATAGTCATGACAGTATACCTTGTATATTAAACATAGAAAATGTACTATTTGTTCTATTCATGATTGTTCTACCAAGGCCTAGTATACATGGAGCTTGAATATTGATTACCAGTATGTCTTGCATTAGTAAATTCTCTATTATATCTGTCATGTGTGTCATACATATATCTACCATTTGACCTTGACCCTACATAGTGATCTTGAGAACTATCATAATGGTTTTGTACATTCAAATTTCTGTAAGCATGCTTACTCTTTTCATTCTTAATATTCAAAGCTTTTCTGAGCCAGAATTTCATGTTTGTTACAAACAAACAAATGAAGTCCATCAGAAATAAAAAATCTTCTGATTGCTTGATCTCTGCTAGAAAAAACAGAATTTTCACAAATCATTACTTCAGAACACTTTAAAAATTTGTATTGTGTTAAAATATTACTCTGAAGTATCTTTTGATTCAGGTCTGAATCCTTCACTGACAAAAAAAGAAGAGAGATAATTAATTTAGCAAAAAAACAATTATCTTTAAGTTTTTGACAAAATAATTCAATTTTTGAATGAAAACATCTGGAGTTTCAGCTCTTATATCATTTGTATACACATGAAAAAATATGCAATAATAATCTGTGTCCAATTGCAATTCATATAATTTTTCTTCCATTTCTGACATAGAGTAACTTGTATATTTATGAACTGTACATCCTTGTAGAAAATTGTCTAATCTTATATATCGAACATGAGAATTGCCTAAAATGAGTGCTTTCTTTGTTTCGGATACATGAGAACTTTCATGTTGAAATTGAGAGTTTCCTGTTTGTCCATTTTCATCTACATCTGCAATTGAAACTGCGATATTTGGAATGCTTTCTTCAGAATGAGTAGATTTCTTTTTACCTGGATTGTTTGCACTATTTGCACTTGGATACTGTTTATCCGAATTGAGGGTTTAAGCTATGTCCTCAAGTGTTTTCGTTATTTCTCTGTTTGTGCGTGTGTTGTCAGATAATTTAGTGCCTGCAACTTCCAAGGCCTTTGTAGCAGTAATAGAGTTTTCATTAATTTTTTTCAACGTTTCTGCAATGGGATCTATTTTATTCTGCAAAGTTTTTGATATATTTTCATTTACATTCTTGTTGAGTTTTTCTGTAAAGTCTCTTATCTGGTTTATTGTTTTTGTTGATACCTTGTCATACCCCTCTTTCATTATGCTGTTAGTTTCAGATTTTATTTCACTTGAGGCGGTGGAAATTGTGCCTTTTATTTCTTCAAATTTCTTGGAGATTTCACTCATATGTTCCTTGTGATTTCTCTCATTTTGTAAATCTAATTTAAGTTGAATAATGAAACAAGAAAGTATTCATGTCAAAAGTCTGTAAATTTTCTATGGGTTTAGGTAAGAAATCTACAAATATAGCTGTATTGGGTGAAATGGGAAGATATCCCTTATTTCTTGAAGTAATTTTAAATATGTTTAGATATTATAAATATGTATTAAAGTCTGATGATATCCTTCTCTCTGAAGCTCTGAATGTCTCTAGATCGCTAAATAGTTTAAACAAAAATAGTTGGTATAGTTGTATTGTTATTCTTATGAAATATCTTGATATAGATCTTAAACTTGTTAAAAATTCAAAGATGGATTTAAAATCACTAATTTACCGGAAATTAAAACAAAAATATTCTAGTATTTGGAAATCTGAACTTTACAATGATAGACAAAATAAAAAGCATGGAAATAGACTAAGAACTTACAGATTATTTAAAGAAAATATTTGTATGGAAAAATACTTATTAATTTTGAATGAGGATGATAGGCGACTGCTCACTAAGTTCAGAGTCAGTGCACATAAATTAGAAATTGAAAGAGGCAGAAATGTGGGGCTTCGAGTGGAGGATAGAATATGTAAATTATGCAACACTGAAGTTGAAGATGAAATTCATTTTCTTTTTCAGTGTCCTGTTTTAGAAAATAAAAGATCTGAATATATAAATTACTTAAATAAGGTTAACAAAAGTTTTAAAAGCCTCCAAAATAAATCAAAATTAATATGGTTAATATCATCTGAGGATAATGTTATAATTAAAAAAGTAAGTTTATTATTGTGTACTTTATTCAAAGAGAGAAATTTAATTCTAGATACAGTTTAGTCACCGGTAGTTTGTCCATCTATATTATATTGTAAAACTATACATATTATTCCTGTAGAAATTATTCTGCTGAGAAAGACTTGATTTTGTTTAATTGTTAATAATCAATGTAATCAATATGTAATCACTTGTATGAAATTGAACTTAATTGTACTGCTAAAATTATTGGGCGTCATAATTGACAATAAAAAAAACTTTGTATTCGTTGTTATTCAACGCAAAATAATTATCTAAAAGACCTGGGACGATCTCATTCCACAAAGGATTTCTATTGTCTACTTATTGTACCTCGAACTTATTTACCCGGTGTAGGTCTTTAAGTTGAGGTTCAATTTACTAAAAGTTAATCGGGCATGACTAATTAGATACGCCCTCTTAAAATCAGGGGGTCCGAAATAGGATCGGGAAAACACCCAGCAAAATACCATAATTTACAATTTTAGATTTTTTTTTATTCAACGTGCTTTTGGTTGCTTTAATATCTCAAGTCAATAATCAAACGGTATTTTAGTGGAAATACTAACCTGTCTCGAACCGAGAGATGTTGGCTGCAATAGGAATTTATTTACAAAAAAGTTCATATATCTCATTTACTTATAGTGGCCGTTATTGATTGTAAATTCATGACGTTTTGTTTTTGACATTCGGTGGAAGAAAAAAAGGGAAGGAGTGCTAATAGCTTAACTTACGACTTCGACCATGGTTCAACTGTATTCTATTACGGCATACGTTTTACCTTAATCGAACGCTCTGCCTTATTGTAAAAAGTGCCACTCTAAAATTGTAATCATTTGCTTCAGGTTGATCCATTCGTCGTGAATATGCATGACATATTTGCCACTGGACATTAATGGAGCAATTCATTTATCAGCTTCATTTAGTGATGTATAATCATTTGTCTTCAGTTGATAATTGTCTCTAGCAGTTTTCCTAATTTTATATATTTCAATTTTATTTACATTTGCATTTTTAAGCGTAAATCTTAGCATTTCTTCCATCATTTTTCTCTTTGCATTAAATTTTTTTTTTAACATTAAAAAACGTTGTCGTAGTACACATCAGGGGTTACATTGTATCCTTTCCAGCAAAACTAATAGGAGAGGGGATTAGAACAGAATAACAATCTTCACTGAGTGGCAATAACTCTTATATTGAAGCGTACAATGACGACTGTCTCGTCTAGGTGACAACATTTGCTGTTTAAAGTTTATATCTCAGACTGGTATAATAGTTGACATAAAAGCAAAAATTGATAAACAAAAATGTTGACAATAATTTATATAAGGATTCAACTTATTTTGAGCGTTTCATTTTTTTTTTTTAGATATTGTCTTGCTTATCGGTTTTGTTAAATTTTTTTCATCTACAATTTTTCTGGCAAAAGTGGCAAAAACATGTGTTAAAATCAGCCATGCGACTTATTTGAAAAGATTTAGCCAATCTTTCTTGTTGTTTACACATTTCAATCATTCAACTCGTGCGTAGATCGTATTTCCCTCTAATGTTTTTAACGTATAGATAGCGTTAAATTCCCACTACACCAGTCATAGGAAATACATTCCTATTTCGATCAGACAAAGCTGCGCATTTATATATCCGATAAGCCAAACGAACGCACCCAAGGCAAGGGTATACTGTGGGACAGGAGAGGTCCAGACATGTCAATATCTCTATACCCAAGTGAATCATTTTGTTCTGAATAAAAGGATATAAAGGTATACATTAATGCGACAGCAACCCAAAGACACAGACAAATCAAAACATTAAGATTCGACATTCAGTTTTTATGATGCGTATACAGAATAAAAAGCTCAAACCGCCCCATGACTAAATAATAGTTATACGGAGTTAATTCAATAATATTTACCGTCTAATATTATATATCCCAAAAGGCACATTTGATTTAATATTATTTACCGTCAAAGGTATCACAACAATCACAAGAAGTGTTTGGTTGAAAAATTTCACCTGCCCAATTTTAATTTGATCGGTGAAAATTTAAGAAGTTGTAATATAAACCAGTAGAAAAAAACGATCACTGTATAATATAACGGTAAATTAATGATGATAATGGATGACGACCAGCGGCAGATAAAATGAATATTAAGGACGATAACATGTAAATATGATATGAGTATTAACCCCGCTTTTTACTAGACGCTGTGTCGTTTTTTTTTTTAACGTGTAATTTTACAAGATATTAGTTCGCAGTAAGAAAAGTCACCCGACCCGGACACGTTTCCGACTCTGAGCCGACCAGTCTGTGCTCTTACTCTATGATGCCAGGTGTTTAGCGTTGAAATAGCAAATACTAATTTTAACGTCTTTGTTTGGACCGGTCGGGATTCAAACAAACGACCTCCCGCTCTCGAGGCGAACACCCTCACACGAGACCAACCAGGAGAGCGGTAGTACAGAATATCATACCCAAAAAAATCAAGTACAATAAACAAAACAGTTTCACAGAATTTGCACAGTTACTAAAGCGAGTTAAAAGTATCTAACCTAAATTGGGTGCGTGAAATGATATTTCAAACTACACGTAAACATCGATGATCGACTTCAGAGAAGATTTCATGGATCAACGCTCTCGGCAAATTAAAAACTCTTGCACAAATTATTTGAGTGGTCCGAATGTGGCCAGCTGTTGAAAGTCTAATTTTTTGTCCTTATTCAATATACCCTTATTTTTCCAGTGACATTTTAAAGTTTCACGTCCAACCTCACTGTTGACCTCCTACTGCACGACCTACCCATTGTATTAAAATCTATTTGTTATAGTGATGAACATACATGAAATATTTGCCACTGGACGTAAAGCAAACAAAAATCAATCAACTTCATAAATTGTTCCATGTACTTAGCACACAAAGACAAGATCTTAGTAAAATGCTATAATGTACAATTTCCATTTAAATTTTTATGTTTTTTGGGGTTTTTTTTCTTCAATTTATTACATTACTGACTGCTTATAAAAAAGTTTTAAATACTTTTTACTATGCTTCTTATCTAATGTTTTAATACGATTTATAACATATGATTTTTTGTCAGGCAATGATAAAACTAAGAAAGGTAAAGTTTTTTCAGGTGTTTTTGCTTCATTTAGAAAAGAAAAAGGAATAACGGACGACTAGCATAAAAGAGTTTGTTTTCATATAATACATTGAACTTGCGAAAATATCTCAACTCAACACGTTTTGATCTGACCAGTGAAACCTTGTTGATGCTATATATGTTACAATTAGGTTATTTAATACGATTTTATTCAATGAAGTTTGCATGCATAGTTTTTATCTAAAAAAAACCAAAAAAGCAAGATCTATTAATTAATTGGACTGAACAGACAACACTAATTATTTTGCATTCGCATGTAACGTAGTGTTGGCAAATTACAGAATCAAAAACAAAATGAACATTTACCGGATGAATATTGTGAAGGGCCTTATACATCTAGGTCTGTTCGATTAGAAATTCTGAAACAAGCAGTTTAAAAAGTTAATTGTCGGAAGAATTTACTTACTGTTTTCTAAGATCTGGTCTTTACGAATCTATTTCTTGATTACTGACAGATTAAAAACATCAAATATATATAACAAGACGTTGTTGTGCAGAATATTCATTGGTCAGTTATAAATGAGGTCTGTATAGGGTTTGATTGCCTCATTTATTAAATAAGAAATCGTTATTTCGAAAAGTTGGATTCAAAAATATGAATTTACCCCCTAAGTTTGTAAAAATATCATTTGGTGTTATTTTAATGCTAACAAATTTATAATAAATAAATAATTAAATGATGTACTGCCATTTAATCGGTCCGTTTCCATTGCAATTTGGTAACTGTTAATTGTACATATCAGTCTGTGTTTAACTATCAATTGAGTTGAACATCTTTAGACTCGTCCAATTCAGGGGAATTAGGTTTCTGCGAGTGCTTTTTGTGTACTTTTCTTATGTTTTTGACGGTTTGTAAGTCAGTAAAAGTTCAATGATTAGGTTAATATTGACATTAAAAGACCTCCTCACAAAAATCCTTGTAAGCAAAGCTTGGACACACAAGATCTGAATTTTAAACAGATTGGTGTCTAAATTAACATAAAAAAAACAGCATTAATTTATTGTTTACTGAGGCGTGTTGGTCTCATACAAATAGAGAGTTGTTTTTATGACATTGCCGTAGCGGAGGGGGCATTAAGTGTTACTCGTCCGTCCGTCCCCAAATTTAGTTTCCGTTCTCTAACTTTAGTTTGTCTCAACCAAATGGTATAAAACTTATCCATAATGCTTATTACCACAAAACACAGATCAATTTCGAAATTGGGTGGCGTCACTTTTTGTAAAAAAATACCGGCAGAGTCAATCTTTGAATTTGACAGGTCAATCTTTAAAAATCCTCTTTACTGAAACTGCAAAGCTATATGTTTGGAAACTCTATATGATTAATGATGAGAAGACCCTTTCAACAATTACCATTTACTATTGGTAGTTTGCCGACATTGGTCACAGTGGCACATAGGTTCCATTAAAAAACAACGGAAAATAGTATTTTTAAACAATTTTGTCATTAAAAAATTGTACAGAATGTCAAGATTTTACCTACATGTACTTTCTATTTCCATCAAATTTATTCCAGCGATGAATTCTTATAGGAGTGATTGTCTTTAAATAATAGTTTTTGGGTAGAAACTGTAAACAGTTGAAATGGTGAGTAATACACGATCTAGAGCAATGTCCAATTAGTTAGCCCTACCTTTCATATCTATTTTTGATATGGACTCGAGTATCTTATTCTTAGTTTTGTTCAAGTAAAAATAAATATTTGTCCCTCCAAGCATTCTAAAATTGTTAACCCTTGAATAATTTTGTTTTCGATAAAGGTTCAGGTCAGGGAGATTCAGTTTGCGGCGGCGGCTTTTAATATTTCGCGTTCATCTTGAAAACTACAATAGATTAAAAAAAATAGTGAAATGAAAACAGTCTGAATATGCTGTTGTTCAGTGGTTGTCGTTTGTTGGTGTGGTTCATAAGTGTTTCTCGTTTCTCGTTTGTTTATATTAATTAGACCATTGGTCTTCCTGTTTGAATTGTTTTACACTAGTCATTTTGGGGCCCTCCATAGCTTGCTGTTCGGAGTGAGCCAAGGCTCCGTGTTGAAGGCTGTACTTTGGCCTCCTATAATTGTTTATTTTTTACACATTGTGACTTAGATAGATAGTTGTCTCATTGGCCCTCATACCACGTCTTCTTATTTATATCCATAGTAAAGGTCTCATTTGGGCAATTTGGGCTATTATGAGTTTTGTTGTTTTATTGACTTTTATCTTGATAACTTATTTATAAAGAAACCTTTCCTTGCAAAATGATATAGACAAAAACAGATTTAAAAATAAAAAATTAAACATGACTGAAATTATAAATCAACTTCTAAGGGTCATTTTCTTTCATTGGGAGGGTTGACGTGGGAGGAAACATGAGATTTTCTCTAATTTTTTGTCAAGTCCCCACCTTGAAGAAGGAAAATAAATTCAAGACCCCCCTTTCCACAGGCATAAAAGAGGGACAAAAGATACCAGAGGGACAGTCAAACTCATAGATCGAAAACAAACTGACAACGCCATGGCCAAAAAGAAAAAGACAAACAGACAAATAATAGTACAGATGACACAACATAGAAAACTAAAGACTAAGCAACACGAACCCCACCAAAAACTGGGGTTGATCTCAGGTGCTCCGGAAGGGTAAGCAGATCCTGCTCCACATGTGGCACCCGTCGTGTTGCTTATGTTATTACAAATCCGGTAAATAGTCTAATTCATTAGGTCACATTCGTGAAAAGGGAAGGGTATTGTAGTTACGACATAAGGAACATATCCGATATCATCTGTGAAACGGTTATTCCATAACGGTCAACCAACTCGTGATGGTGTCCATAAAATTTACGAAGGGATGATTTCATCTTCCCCATTTGGAACTCTTGGTTTAATAGCTTCCTTGTGAGCAGCAATCCTCTATCAAGGAAATCATGACAGGAAATACAAGCCCGGGAATAAACGTTTCACACACACACAAACACCCAACCATCACCACACATACACACTCACATTTCTCAATACGTTTGTTCGTAATAACAAAAAAACGCATTGGATTTCTATTGCTATGATAAATTTCAAATTTTGCGTCAGTAGTGGATCTAGAACTTCAAGTATGGAAGTTGTTTGCGACTGCGGGGAACTTATAATTTGGATATACCGGTTATGGTCTCATTGATATTTACCCCACCTTCATTCAATATTAGCTTAAGATGAAAAATAATCTGCTGGAAGAACATGTTGAAACTTAGGATTGAGGTCTAAACAATTGAGGCGAGCGGAGAGAGGCGTAAAAAATGATGTCTTTTGAGTCAAAACTTTTTTTTTACTGTAGGGGGAGGGGGTAGGATGAGGGTCGAACCCTGAACAGTTGGGGCGAGTTTGGACACACCATTCAAGCTTGATACAGCTCTAAATTTTGAATGAATAAATATTTGACACATCATAGGTTTCTGACAAAATATGAATGTGGTCTAAGATCTTAAAAAATTGAAATTGGACATTTACCTGTTATATTGTCCAATATCCAAAATCTAAATATAGTATATGGTTATATTAGGCATGTCAAAATAACCCAAGAATTCATTTTTGTTGAAATTAAACAAAGTTTAATTTGGACCTTTTGGACCTTAATATGGACCAATTAGAAAAACGAAGCCCAAAATAAAAAATCTGAATACACTGTTAGATTCGGCATATCAAACAACCGCAATAATTAATTTTTTGATGAAATCAAACAAAGTTTAATTTGGACCCTTTGGATCTTAATGTAGACCTATTTGAAAACGGGGCTCAAAATAAAAAAATCTAATACACAATTAGATTCGGCTTATCAAATAACTCAAATAATTCAATTTTTGATCAAATCAAACAAAGATCAATATTTGACCATTTGGACCTCAATATCGGTTCCAACGGGGCCTTAAATCAAAAATCTTTCTACACGGTTAGATTGAGCATATTAAAGGACCCAAGAGTTCAAGACTTTGAATTAAACCCCATTGAAATTAGTCAAGATATAAGCAATTTGTTCTGTATTAGAAAAGTATTGTTTTTGGACCCTTATTCCTTAACGGTTTATGTCATAACCCCCAAAAATAATCCCAAATTTCTCATTTTGGTATGGAACCGCGTGGTACAATTTCATAGAGATCCATACACAAGCGATTGACCTGAAACAAAAAAAAAATGCTTGTTTTGGTCCCTTTTTGACCCCTAATTCATAAACAGTTAAGACAACAACCCCAACAATCAATCCCAACCTTCCTTTTGTAGTATGGAACCTTGTGGTACAATTTGATAGAGATCCATACACTTATACTCAATTTATTGTCTGGCAACTAAATGTCGTCGGACGACAACGACATCGCCTTACCATTATACGGCTGCACATTTATAAATATAAAAAAATGAATACCGACTTTCCATTAAAAAAAAAAATTAAAGGCCCCTTAATTTCCTCCTATCCCCTCTTTTTGGGGTTACAAATGACCGGTCCCTTACAGGAGTCATTACCCTGTCAATGTCCGATTTTTGCCAATTTTTGTGTCTTTTTTATCTTGAAAAAAGTAATATATAAGGAGAAACTTGAACAGCTAAAATGATCAGCAAGGCAAAATTTACAAAAAATGAACATACTTGAAATTTATGTATCAAAAAGATTGGCGAAAGATACCAGAGGGACATTCAAAGTCACAAGTCGAAATAAACTGACAACGCCATGGCTAAAAAAAAGGAAAAGAAAAAAAGACAAAAAATAGTACATAAAGCACAACATAGAAAACAAAAGACTGAGCAACACGAACCGCATCAAAAACTGGGGGTGATCTCAGGTGCTCCTGAAGGGTGAGCAGATCCTGTGGGATTGTAGTTATGACATAAGGAACAGATTCGCTATCATTTGTGAAACAGATATTTCATAACGGTCAACCAACTCGTGATGGCATCCATAACGCTTACGAAAGTGGCGTTAAACACCAATTAATCAATCAATTATCCATACCAGTATACTTATGCTGAGAAGAAAATTTTATAGCTATTGTTGTGAAATACTTTTAAGAATGACTGTGATTTAATTGGTATAGGAAATGAATAAAGATAAAGCGGAAATTCACAAAGAGGGAATACATATACCGGTAGAGCTGTCTTTTGCAATAAAGGTTGTTTTGTCATATTTTCGCCGTAGCAAGGAAAATTTTCAACTAGCTCCCTTTTGAATGGATCTAAATATTCCTCCGAAATGTTTGAAACGTTGATTTTTGTTAAATTGCACTATCAAATTTGTTCTATGAATTGCACTTTTGGAAGCTGATACGAGGCTGGAGCTGCTAGATCAAAAACAGTAAACTGGCACTCAAAAAAATAATGCAGAATATTCTCCCGCAGATTAAATATTTGAACTCCGTGTGCTCAATACACAGTCGAGGACCCATGATTTAATAACTGTAACCGTATGTTCATTATTGTAGACCCATCGATTAAAACTAAACCTTGCAATTCATATTTTGACAATTTTCCAACAATATCAGATGTGATTTTTTCATCTTTAAAACGAGGTACCAACGTGCAAAGGTTTATCTATGTTAAAATCTCAACCATTTTCCAAACGGTAGCTACAGATTTGAGCCGGGTTTATAGTAATTCCGGAGAAGCAGATCGGAATCAGTTATGACGTAGACAGTAATCGTTCTAATCGTAATCATGTTCATTCACCATAACAACAATGACAGCACATCATATAAGTGCGTTTTGACATTATATAAGTACGTTTTGACATCATATAATGAAGTAAACCGAACCACATCATATAAAGTTACAATCACATAATATAATGACACAACACTATCATATAAAGATGTTTGCACATAATATAAGGGAAAATGCACATCATATAAGGATATTTGCACATCATATAAGTACATTTGCACATCATATAAGTATATTTGCACATCATATAAGAATATTTGCACATCATATAAGTATATTTTTGCACATCATATAAATATGTTTGCACATCATATAAGTATCTTTACACATCATATAAGTACATTTGCACATAATATAAGGGAAAATGCACATCATCATAAGGATATTTGCACATCATATAAGTATATTTGCACATCATATACGTATGTTTGCAAATCATATAAGTATCTTTGCACATCATATACGGATATTTGCAGATCATATAAGTATGTTTGCACATCATATTAGTATATTTGCACATCATATTAGTACATTTGCACATCATATAAATATATTTGCACATCATATAAATATATTTGCACATCATTAAAGATGTTGGGACATCATATAAGGATATTTGCACATCATATAAGGATATTTGCACATCATATTCGGATATTTGCACATCATATTAAGGTGTTTGCACATCATATAACTACAAGTGCACATCATATAAAGGTAAATGTACATCATATAAAGGTAAATTCACATCATATAATGAAAATGGGCATAACAATACAGTTTTGGCGCATATGCCAGGTCCAGTATTAAGGATGTTCGTTACTCTGTTTCAAAATATCAAGCTTTTTAAAAGACTGCAATACATTGAAAGTATATGAAATAAGGAACTAAAAAAAAACAGAAAAAAATGAAGGGTCCATGTGCTTGTTTTCGAGATATAAGCTATTGGAAATTTTGCGGGAAATGATTCTCTCTAGATTTTTTATACATTTAACATTGGCACCTTTTTTTTCAAAAACTATGAAAAAATAACAAGGATTTTATAAGATTTTCAAATGTGGCTTTCTAAACTATATGTAATAAAATTATGAAAAGAAAAATCGGGGTTAGCAATCAAAAATATTTATTAGCACTACATGGATAAAAGCAGAGGAATCCGAATATCTGTCAAGAATTAAAAAACAAGAGGAGCGAACATCCTTAAAGGGAAATCACACTATTTATACTACTAATAATAATTCATTGAAATTTTTCATGTAGACAGATCATACTTATTACGATATTTAAGGCGAAAAAAAAATTGGGGTCACTGATGTTGTTTTCGAGATATGACGTCATCAAAACTTAAAGAACCGTGATATAACGAAATATAGAAATAGAGCTCTAAATTGCTAAAAAAAGACAAACTTATTGAAAAACGATGTTTAACTGGAATAACAAAAACAGTCAAATTTAACTTGTACCTTATGAACATTTATTTGTCTCGGTTTCCTTATTTTTGAAGGCCTTTGAACATTTCCCGCCATTTTTAATTGCTATTTATAATAGATTTTTCTTGAAATAAAAAAAATCTACTAATGTTTTTCCCTTCAAACTTCTGCATAAGTTGCAGCTTCAGGGAAGATTTTAAAAGCATAAATAAAAAAGGGGGGTCACCGATGTTTTAAATGCACTAAAACGGATATAATCTTATTATTGAATTTTGGCGGGAACTATAACCTTTTCTGTTAACGTTATAGAACGACATTGCTGGCATAACAGCATTTCTTGCAACGCTTGGGTTGAATTAAAACCTTTATACAAAATATAATATCATTTTTTGAACTTTTTTGATTACTAGTATTCATTGATATTTTTATCAATCTATAGAATCGTTAAACATAGATACAAAAACATATTATAAAGTAATTGTCAAAGTTGAAGTCATCTCATTTTTTTAATTGCATTTGTTGTATGGGGAAAACGAATGTTTGCCTCATGCCGTATTATAGAAATAATTTTCGACTTCCAGATAAAGAATCTTCTACCTCGGAAGAGTGAGGGTATCTGGGCTGAAAAGTAACACGTTCATTTTAGACTGCAGGCAGAATAATTTCGTTACCATAATTTCACTAGCTTGTCCATTCGCACCGGGAAGATAAAACCTGAAATGCCGTGTTAAAAATGCCACAAACTCAGCACGTTAAAAGAAACCTATTTTCGGTCGGAATTTAAAATTGGTTAACATTTCCGTAATTACACAACGCTTCATAATTTATTCAAACTGTGGATATATATTTTTCTGAGTTCTATCATCCCGCACCCATTTTTGTCGAGCGAGACATAGCGATCCTACATTCCGTCGTCGGCGTCGTCGTCGTTGTCGTCGTTGGCGGCGTCCACAAATATTCATTCTCTGGTTACAGTTTTTGAAATTTTAATAACTTTCTTAAACTATCCTGGATTTCTACCAAACTTGGACAGAAGCTTGTTTATGATTAAAAGCTAGTATCTAGAAGGAAATTTTGTTAAAATTTTGTTCCATTTTTCCCTTATTTTACTTATAAATGGACTTAGTTTTTCTTCCAGTTAACATCACATACAGTCTGCAGTTTAAGTTTTTAAAACATTTATTAGATTCATAAACTATCCTGGATTTTTACCAAACTTAGACAGAAGCTACTTACAATCAAAAGATAGTATAGAGAGGAATATTTTTATTATTTTTTTTCCTCATTTTTGTTGAGCCTGCGATTAATAGCAAAAGTAGGCGAGACACTGGGTTCCGCGGAACCCTTACGAATTTTTCATACATCGTTTTTCATGTTCATTGTACATGATATGTTCAATGTTCATCGCCTGTGTATTAAAACTTTATGTATTACGTATATTTTATTACCGTTCGATTAAACGCTCAACTTTGGTATGTTAATTTAGAGATAATTGACAATAAAATACACATCGCCATATTGATATCAGGAACATATAATGTTCCCAGTTGATATGTAATAAAAAAATCTTTTAATTTGTAATAAACGGATCTAGTTTTTTTTTCTTGTTCTGCTACATCTATCCGTGTTTCTGTGGACATGTTGATATATTTTATCTAACTCTAGTTTTTTGTCGAGTCTTCGACTTTAGTCGAAAAAGCGAGACATAGCGATCCTACATTCCGCCGTCGTCGGCGGCGGCGGCATCCACAAATATTCACTCTGTGGTTAAAGTTTTTGAAGTTTTAATAACTTTCTTAAACTATCCTGGATTTCTACCAAACTTGGACAGAAGCTTGTTTATGATCATAAGATAGTATCCAGAAGTAAATTTTGTAAAAATAAAATTCCTGTTTTTCCATATTTGACTTATAAATGGACTTAGTTTTTCTGCCAGGAAACAATACATTCACTCTGTGGTTAGAGTTCTTAAATTTTTAATGACTTTCTTAAACTATCCTGGATTTGTACCAAACTTAGTCAGAAGCTTGTTTATGATCATAAGATAGTATACAGAAGTAAATTTTGTAAAAAATAATCTATTTTTTTCCGTATTTTACTTATAAATTGACTTAGTTTTTCTGCCAGGAAACAATACATTCACTCTGTGGTTAAAGTTTTTAAGATTTTAATAACTTTCTTAAACTATCCTGGATATTTACCAAACTTGGACAGAAGCTTGTTTATGATCAAAAGCTTGTATCTCGAAGGAAATTTTGTCAAAATTTTGTACCCGTTTATCCGTATTTTACTTATAAATGGACTTAGTTTTTCTTCCAGTTAACATTACATACAGTATGCAGTTAAAGTTTAAAAAACATTTATTAGATCCATAAACTATCCTAGCTTTATACCAAACTTGGACAGAAGCTTCTTACAATCAAAAGATAGTATCGAGAGGAATATTTTTATTGATTTTTTTCCTCATTTTTGTTGAGCCTGCGATTAACAGCAAAAGTAGGCGAGACACTGGGTTCCGTGGAACCCTTACGAATTTTTTTATCAGATGACAAATGAGAGTGTGGATAACCTTTGAGGTAGAATAAGAGTTCGAGTTCCAGCTAAATTTTGAGTTAAAGTTAAAGTTTTATTCTTAGTTCGAATGTTAATCCGAGTAATAGTTCTAGTTAAAGCTCGAGTTCCACTTAGAAACTTCCGAGTTATACTATAAGATAGAATAAATTCTGGTAAGAGTTAAAATCTTGAGATCCGATAAAATTAAAAGAAAGATTGCAGTTTCTATTTTCTGTTGGTGCACCTCTCTTTCTTGAATTGTATATTCTTTATCACATTTATGTTTCAGTATGGTATAGCCTATACACCTTTTTTTGCCAAAACTGATTAATGATAGGTAATTTGAAAATAACTGATTGATTGTGTGTGCCACTTTCAGCACTCTGCTATATCATGTTGGCCATTTTTTTTTAAAGAACCAAGGTATTAAGAGTAAATCAGCTACCTTTGTATTAAACAAATGGTTGTCCTTTACAGTCATGATCGGAATCTGACAATCTCCCTATATCACTGTTTGTTGACATGCAAATGATCACATCGGGTGATCTGATCACGAACCTACATCTGAACTACTAGATTTTGTTTTGTTTTTGTTTTCGTTTTTTTTCTTGATTTTTGCAAAACTTTCAGTGGCAAATATTACATGAATATCAGCACCATTTTTTTTTTATATGAGTTGAATACTCTTTCACAAGACGGACCTTAATGTGATGGTTACAGTTTAGCACTCTGAAAGACACATTACTCTACATAAATACATGTGTGTGTGTGTGTGTTAAATATTTCTCTTGTTGGAGACTTGTAAAGCTAAATATACAGTGTGGATTTTTTGTTGTTGTTGAAGGCAGTACGGTCATCAATAGGACAAAAATAACTAGGCATAGTGTTTGATATTCCCAGATTGCTCTGACGTCTAGCGGCCTTATTTTTTTAACTTGCTGGTCGTACAGTTCGCTATAATTGACAGTTTGAAGAAATACTACAAAATATGTGATTTTTTTTTGTGCCCAAATTATGTAAGCCTGTACAAAGCATTAAAGGAAGATTGGGTATAATGTACTATATAATACGGTGCTAAATTTTCTTTGATTTCGACAGCCAGCAACCGATGTAAAATTTTGTATGCTTCTTTTACAGTGATGTTTAACTGGCGTTATTCTTAAATAACGTTTGATATTTCAACGAATATGACTACTCTACAAATCACTCGTGTTCATGTGTTTGTGCCCCCCCCCCTCCCCCCCTCCCCCCCCCCCCCCAAAAAAAAGAAAAAGAGAGAGAGAGAGGCGTTTGACACCAAAGGTACATCGAAACTCATTGTTCTTATTGACATCCCTCTGTTGGACAGACAACTACAAATTCCGGAAGCTATACACTTATATGCTGTTACTCTTGGTATATTGTTATTTTTTTCCAGTATATTCCCACATACCGCATCGCGACGATACGCTGCCAACAGTTGGGTTACACTAATGACAGGACAATTGCCCGTATTGACCGGATGAGATATAAATAGTCAGAACTTTTTTGTTATTTGATAGATTATTTTAATATTTGAAGTCCTTAGAAATACTAGACTATATTTTATGAAAATCTAACAAAATAAGTTGACCGGACGGATATCACACTCACTGACGTACGCTTCACATATATTGAACTGATCGACAAAAAGTGTTACTAGTAATATCACTTTTGTTTTACCATTTTTTTCATACAACTAAGAAATCTGCAAGATTAATAGTTAAACTTATCTTATATGAAAATTTAAACTTTATAGTAAAACAAAATGTTTTTCTAAAAAAAAAAGTTGACCGGACGGATTTCACATTTGCCGATGTACGCTTTGATTGTACTGAAATGATCGACATAAGTGTTATAAATATCTCTTTTGTTTTTAAATACTTTTTTTCTTCGTGAAACTAAGAAATCTGCGAGATCAATAAATATGTTAATATATGAAAATATAAACTTTACAGTAAATAAACAAAAAGTTTTTCTACAAAATAAATTTGAGCTGACGGATTTCGCTACAAATAATAAAGACCAGATCAACAAAAAATGTTGATATTTCTCATATCTAACAATATTTTTCGGTGAAATTAATAAACCTTTAAGAAAAATAATTGTATAAATGGTATTGTATGTAAATACTAACTCAATAATAATAATAATATCTTTATTTAAAGAGAGTAACTCATTTGAATTAAACCCAATCGTAAGGTAATTCATATCAAGACCATATCAAGATTTTGTCCGTTTCGAGTAGCATTTTCATTTTTTGCACTTAAATCAAAACGTCATTTGCTTTCTCCTGCTTTAGTGAACGTCCCTTTGAGCGGGTCGCCATTTTAGAAATTAGCAACCTTTACGACGGACTCGAAAACGGCGACGTCATAATACGGTCACGACACTATAGCGGCGCCGAGAGCGATGCGTATAAACAATAGTGTGATTTCCCTTTAAGCCGCGATGTTGATTTAGGACAAATTACAAATTCAATAAATGCATTTAATTTTTTTCATAAATTTGTCAATAATTGCAAAACAATTTAACTGCTAAGGTAACTGTTTAATAAATCGTGCATTTAAAGGATTACAACTAAAAAAACCTATATTTATCTGAACATTTCACAGATTTAACAGCTGTTGGTTAAACACTTTGAATGTCGGAAGAGTTTCTGCTAACTGGATCTTAATCCATCTGTTTTTATTTCTCTACATCGTATGATTATGAATTTGGCAATCGTAAACTCAACATCATTTTGACTCAACTTAGATGCTCAGCCTCTTTTTTTGAATTATGATCTTAACAGAGTCAATATCATTTCAGATCCGTCTTGTAGTTGTGGTGCTAAGCGTGAAGATTCATAGCACTATTTTTTTAATGTCCTAATTATGCAAATATAATAATCAAACTATCTAATAATCTGAACTGGTTACCAGAGAACTCTCCACTAAATTTGAACATCTTAACCATTAACTAATGTTGAAAATGAAAGAATTTTAAAGAATGTATATGAATTTATTAAAGAATAAAAGATGTTTCTAATTTTGAATATAGCACACTAAAGTGCAAATACACGTATATCGTGTACAACCATTTAAATCAGCACACATCATCTTTTTACATATCCAATATATATAATGTATTGTTTGCATGCACGCTTTGTAAATATTCTATTGTTATAAATTGTTCATGGGAGAAGACTGTATAAGTTTGATTAACTTGTGTCTTATCCCTTTGGCATAGTTAAGCAAAAAAAATATGTTTAAACTACGTCGGATTAAAGGAAATAGTTCTTTCCCTATCTCCATGTCTGCCGTGACATTATAGATTTCAATGAAATTAGTCTTTTTGTTCTTTTTTCGATCTGATGTGTCAAGCCTCTGTCAACTGATTTTATAGGTTGTTCTTATGTTATGCCGTTACAACATTTTGGCAGGTAACGGAGGAGGGAAGTAAGAAGTCTCGCAAACATGTTTAAACCCGCCACACTCAATATGTTCCTTTCGAAAGTCAGGATACTGTAATTTAGTGGTTGTCGTTAGGTGCTTTCTATATGATTTGTTTTTATTTATTCCATTGTTTTTTACATATATTAGGACGTTGGTTTTATCGTTTGAAATGTTTTAAATTTTGTCATGACGGGGCATCTCATATCTTATTAAAATGTATGGATTTTGCTCATGATTAAAGACCGTAAGGTGAACTATAGTTGTTAACATCTAAGTCATTTGGTCTTTCATGGATACTTTTCTCATTGGATCCCACCATATCTTTACAGAAAAGATGTTATATTTAAGGTAGACCATGTAGGGGAGCGGAACGGTTTTAAACCAAGCTAGTTCCCAAGAACACTTGATAAAGACTGTGAATTATGCTGGAATAAGCTTGAGACAGAGGGCTCTATATAAAGGCAACAGTATACCGGTATTCAAAAGTCATAAATCGATTGAGAGAAAGCAAATCCGGGTTACGAACCAAAACCGAAGGAAACATCAACTATAAGAGGAAAACAAAGGAACAACAGGAACACCGAAGTGCAACAAAAACAAACGCCAACACACATAGAAACGAATTATTTGATAACAACTGCCATGACTTAGTACAGGACATTTTAAGAAAAAATGGTGGGTTGAACCTGGTTTCATGGCATGTCAAACCTCCCGCTTTATAACAATGTTAAAAAATATCGCAGAAATAAAGCACAAACACACGCAAGAACATTCATAACAAAGAAACGCACAAACAAATAATATAATAGTCCACACAACATGCAAACCACAGAACAACAACGAACATATTCCATCAACGAAAAACACCACAGGATATCAAAAACAGTGACGCGCTTACGTAACTAACATGCAATCTCGAACTTTATACAATTATTTTCACAATATTCGTCCCAACAATTTTCATGACAATGATGGTATGGAAAGGCAATTTCATAATTATTTGCACTACAAACGATAAGACATAACAGATTATCCAACCGAAACCATAACAGAAACATCAAAATAAATCCATTAATGTTGGATGTACAAAAAACCGAGACACGTCGTATAGCAATGTAAATTCACTCTTGGTATAACAGCCATATTCGGGAATAGATCACTTTCGGTACTTAGCAGACAGACGACATAGATGTTAATCCACAATCTAAGATGTGGTAAAAATGTCATTTATTTAGTTAGTTTAGACACAGACACATCGTATAGATCAACCAATACTAAACAACAATATACTTGCAAACCCCTATAGTATAGAAAATCAATAATAAGTTCAGAGAAACATAGAAAAAAATCGAATTCTTAACCTTTAAGATCAAACATCTCAATTTGACATATGAGACCTTGTAGAACTTTCACTCCAATGATTTACTATTTTTACCTGGACTTTCACTCCTTTGTTTTACTGTTGATACCTGGACATTCACTCCAATGTTTTACTATTTTTACCTGGACTTTCACTTCCATCTTTTACTTTTGTTACCTGGACTTTCACTCAATGTTTTACTATATTTACCTGGACTTTCACTCCATTGTTTTACTATTTTTACCTGAACTTTCACTTCAATATTATATTGTTTTTATCTGAACTTTCGCTCCAATGTTTTACTATTTTTACCTAGACTTTCACTCCAATGTCTTACTATTTTTACCTGGACTTTCACTCCAATGTTCTATTATTTTTACCTTGACATTCACTCTAATGATTTACTATTTTCACCTGGACTTTCACTTCTTTGTTTTACTTTTGATACCTGGACTTCCACTTCAATGTTGTACTGTTTTGATGTGGACATTCACTCCAATGTTTTACTGTTTATACCGGGACATTTACTTCTATGTTTTTTATTGTGACTTGGACTTTCACTCCAATGTTTAACTATTGTTACGTGGACATTCACGTCGATGTTTGACTGTTTATACCTGAATGTTTTCTTCCATTTTTACCTGTTTATTCTTGGACTTTAACTCCAATGTTTTACTGTTTTAACCTTGATTTTCACTCCTTTGTTTTACTGTTGATACTATTTTTACCTGGACATTCACTCCAACGTTTTATCATTTTTACCTGGACTTTCACTCCATTGTTTTAGTGTTGATACCTGGACTTTCACTTCAATGTTTATACCTGGACTGTCAATCCTATGTTTTACTGTTTATATCCGGACTTTCACTCCAATGTTTTCCTATTTTTACCTGGACTTTCACTCCAATGCTTTACTATTGTTACCTGGACTTTCACTCCAATGTCTTACTATTTTTACCTGGACTTTCACTCCAATGTTCTATTATTTTTACCTGGACATTCACTTCAATGATTTACTATTTTTCCCTAGACTTTCACTCCTTTGTTTTACTGTTTATACCTGAACTTTCACTTCAATATTATATTGTTTTTATCTGAACTTTCACTCCAATGTTTTACTATTTTTACCTGGAGTTTCACTCCTTTGTTTTACTGTTGATACCTAAACTTTTACTTCAATGTTCTATTATTTTTACCTGGACATTCACTTCAATGATTTACTATTTTTCCCTAGACTTTCACTCCTTTGTTTAACTGTTTATACCCGAACTTTCACTTCAATATTATATTGTTTTTATCTGAACTTTCGCTCCAATGTTTTACTATTTTTACCTAGACTTTCACTCCAATGTTTTACTATTTTTACCTGGACTTTCACTCCAATGTTCTATTATCTTTACCTGGACATTCACTCTAATGATTTACTATTTTCACCTGGACTTTCACTCCTTTGTTTTACTGTTTATACCTGAACTTTCACTTCAATATTATATTGTTTTTATCCGAACTTTCACTCCAATGTTTTACTATTTTTTCCTGGACTTTCACTCCAATGTTCTATTATTTTTACATGGACATTCACCCCAATGTTTTACTATTTTTACCTGGAGTTTCATTTCTTTGTTTTACTGTTGACACCTGGACTTTCACTTCAATGTTATACTGTTTTATGTGAACTTTAACTCCTATATCTTACTGTTTATACCTGGACTTTAATCCTCTGTTTTTTTATTGTTACCTGGACTTTCTCTCCAATGTTTTACTATTTTTACCTGGACAATCACCCCGTTATTTTACTATTTTTACCTGGACTTTCACTTCATTGTTTTACTATTTTTGCCTGGACATTCATTCCAATGATTTACTATTTTTACTTTGACTTTCACTCCTTTGTTTTACTGTTTATACCTGAACTTTCACTTCAATATTATATTGTTTTTATCTGAACTTTCACTCCAATGTTTTACTATTTTTACCTGGACTTTCACTCCAATGTTCTATTATTTTTACCTGGACATTTACCTCAATGTTTTACTATTTTTACCTGGAGTTTCACTTCTTTGTTTTACTGTTGACACCTGGACTTTCACTTCAATGTTATACTGTTTTATGTGAACTTGAACTCCTATATCTTACTGTTTATACCTGGACTTTAATCGTATATTTTTTTATTGTTACCTGGACTTTCTCTCCAATGTTTTACTATTTTTACCTGGACAATCACCCCATTATTTTACTATTTTTACCTGGACTTTCACTTCTTTGTTTTACTGTTGATACCTGGACTTTCACTTCAATGTTATACTGTTTTTATGTGGACATTCACTCCAATGTTTTACTATTTTTACCCGGACTTTCACTTCAATCTTTTACTTTTATTACCTGGACTTTCACTCAATGTTTTACTATATATACCTGGACTTTCACTTCATTGTTTTACTATTTTTGCCTGGACATTCATTCCAATGATTTAATATTTTTACTTTGACTTTCACTCCTTTGTTTTACTGTTTATACTTGAACTTTCACTTCAATGTTATATTGTTTTTATCTGAACTTTCACTCCAATGTTTTACTATTTTTACCTGGACTTTCACTCCAATGTTTTACTATTTTTACCTGGACTTTCACTCCAATGTTCTATTATTTTTACCTGGACATTTACCTCAATGTTTTGCTATTTTTACCTGGAGTTTCACTTCTTTGTTTTACTGTTGACACCTGGACTTTCACTTCAATGTTATACTGTTTTTATGTGGACATTTACTCCAATGATTTACTATTTTTACCCGGACTTTTACTTCAATCTTTTACTTTTATTACCTGGACTTTCACTCAATGTTTTACTATATATACCTGGACTTTCACTTCATTGTTTTAGTATTTAGCCTGGACATTCATTCCAATGATTTACTATTTTTACTTTGACTTTCACTTCTTTGTTTTACTGTTTATACTTGAACTTTCACTTCAATGTTATATTGTTTTTATCTGAACGTTCACTTCAATGGTTTACTCTTTTTACCTGGACTTTCACTCCTTTGTTTTACTATTGTTACCTGGACTTTCTATCTAATGTTTTATTATTTTTACCTTGACTTGCACGTTTTTGTGTTAATGTTGATACCTGTACTATCACTTCAATATTATACTGTTTTTATGTGGACATTCACTCCAATGTTTTTCTGTTTTTATGTGGACTTTAATTCCTATGTTTAAATGTTACCTGGGCTTTCACTCCAATGTTTAACTATTATTACCTGGACTTTCACTCCAATGTTAACTATTGTTACCTGGACTTTTACTTCTATGCTTTACTGTTTATACCTAAACTTTAACTCCTATGTTTTACTGTTTATACATGGACTTTCACTCCAATAATTTTTATTGTTACCTGGACTTTCACTCCAATGTTTTACTATTTCTACCTGGACTTTCACTTTCATCTCTAACATCATGCCTGGAGAGGAATATAAACACGAAACAGATACTATTTTGTTTATACCTGAAACCTGAACTTTCACTTTAATGTTATATTATTTTTATGTGGACATTCACTTCAATGGACTTTAATTCCTATGTTGTTTAATTGTTACATGGACTTTCAATCCAATGTTTAACTTTTAATATTGTTACCTGGACATTCACTCCAATGTTTTATTATTTTTACCTGGACTTTTACTTCTTTGTTCACATGTTGATACCTGGACTTTCACTCTAATGTTATACTTTTTTATGTTGACATTCACTCAAATGCTTTTCTGTTTTATGTGGACTTTAACTTCTATGTTTCATTGTTTTAACCTGGACTTTTACTCCTATGTTTTACTGTTTTTACATGAACTTTAACTCCTATGTTTTACTGTTTTTACCTGGACTTTCACTCCAATGTTTTACTGCTTTTACCTGGACTTTCACACTCTAAGTTTAACTGTGTTTACCTTGACGTTCGCTCCTATGTTTTATCATTTTTACCCTAACGTTCGCTCCAATATTTTATCATTTATACCTGGAAATTCAGTCCAATGTTTTACTGTTTTTACCTGGACATTTCACTCCTATGTTTTGCTGTTTTTAACTGGACTTTCACTCCAATGTTTTATTGTTTTTACTTAGACATTTCACTCCTATGTTTTGCGGTTTTTAACTGGATTTTCACTCCAATGTTTTACTGTTTTGACCTTGACTTTCACTCCTATGTTTAATGTTTTATACCTAGACGTTCACTTCTATGTCTGACTATTTTAACCTGGATGTTCATTACAATGCGTGACTGTTTACACCTGGACTTTCGCCTCAATGTTTGACTTTGTTTTCCAAGACTTTCACTGGTATCTTTTATACAATCTTTTGTTGACAAAAAATGAAGCCCTTAAGAGTGAAAAATGCGGATAACATTGTTAAACAATTCCATACTAGCAGGTGTACCAAAAAGATACCTCCTTTCCTCGCCCGAAACCATACTAAAAGGTGTGTTTTCACTTCGAGCAACCAGATTGAATTCTATAGATGGACTACCTACTGACAATCTGGCAAATTGGTTAAATATTACATTTGTTCACATTTGGTGTTTATTGTTTTTACGATTTCCCACAGTATTTTATTACATTTTCCAAAATTCATTCAACAGGTAACACACATGTTTACTTACAAAGATAGTTCACAATTTTGCATAAATGCTAATTGCAAATATTGAAGATTGAATAAAATTATGTCTCCTTAGAATAATGATTAAGGATTTTTTATGGCCAAGGAACGGTCAATTGGCACATTTGTTGCTGAGATTTTGCAAACAAATTTTAAACGTTGACCTTTAACTGTTATATTTGTGAAAAATTATTGACCGAAAATCGTTAACATAATTCAACGCATGTATACAATGTATAATACAATTTTGTTTCCGTATATGCAGCATGCACGGATATGTAGATCTGTACACTTTACTTTTAATATTACAATTGACATTTTAGCTTTATTAAGACTAGTTTGTATGTATCTATCATTTAAAGCTTTGTATGGCTGATTTTACGGTATGGGTTTTGCTCAATTTATTTTGCGGTGACATACAATTTTTATATTCGCTTATTTCAAAATCTCTCAGATAGTTGTATCATTGGCAGGCATATCTTTTCCCTCTATTTTATATTGTAAATGCATTTTTTCGTCTCTATCATATCGTCGATAGCCATGGAATTTTTCTTGGTTCACTGCAATAAAATTAAGAATGGAAATGGGGAATGTGTCAAAGAGACAACAACCCGACCATAGAACAGACAGCAGCAGAAGGTCACCGACAGGTCTTCAATGCAGCGAGAAATTCCCGCACCCGGAGGCCAATTTTATCAAGCACATCAATGAATTTTGTTTCGAAGGAAAAATCAAAACAGAAAGTCCCTTAACAAAAAGCTAAATCAAAAGCTCAAACGAATGGAAAACAAAGGATAAGAATGAATCTCGACTGTTCTTTGAAACTATCTCAACATTTTTATTTCGTAACACTGATTATGTTTTTTGCAGTAAACGATAAAGGGATCTATAGGGTGTGTATCAATTGGATATCAAACCACAAACACATAAAATAGATGTGCAAAAGATGTGCAGAAGAATGAATACTGTATTGAGTAATAAAGAGAACCGCTTGATACCTTCAATATATTTATGCTCTTTTCATGGTTAGAAAACTCGTTTCATTCTTATTTTCCGTTGACCTTTACGTTTTAAACAACACTGGATAATTTTCATTCATTATTTATTGTTGTTATTTTATCAGCTTGTATTTATTATCTTCTTCCTTCGTTTTCGTTCTTGTTTGTACCTAGAAAGCATTTAGTTTGTACTCAACAACTATGTTGATAAAAGATAACATATAAACACATTAGTTGACCTATCATTTATTCGGATTAGAATATGATGTTCATGCTATTGATAGAGTTTTACTATCACATGCTTAATCATCTCGACATAGTAACACAAGTACAATCACCGGTAGTTGGTGTAACCCAAGGACAACAAATGCATCTATACACCGTCGGTGAAGTAATGTGGACATTGTCACAATCTGTAAATACATTCACTCCATTAATTTGTCCTCGGCTGAAAATATCAAGAAGAATAAAGTTAACCCTATTTAAACTTGTCGAATAGAACACGTTTAAACTATTGTTTTTCAAATGATTTGTTGCAATACAAAACAAACTTTTTTTTATAAAAAAATAGTTTGTTCACTTCTGAGGGTCCCGGTTAAAGGGGCATTAGCTGTCAAATTCATGTTCACCGATTTGACACAATTTCTCATACTAAAACGTTTATCCAAATTTACAAAAAGTATAAAATTTAACATTAACAATGACTCGATAATATGTATCAACATTTTGTGGGTATTTTTGTCTAGAAGTAATCTTATTAACCATTGATATGACCAGCTTACACTGCCAACGGTTATTTAATCCGATAAACATGATTATAAATACAGATAGATGGCGATCACGTGCAGTTGGATTTTTCTAGGTCTATTTGATTTCATACTGTAGGTTAAAAAGTTTGTTTATCATTGTTTTTACCTGTATAAGAATGATTTGTTTGTGGATCGAATCAGTCAACTTAATGGTTCATCCTTTTTTTCACTTTCAATGTTGACATTCTTTTCCTTTTAATAACTGAATACATGCGCAACCCATCTCCAGCTTAGGAGTTAAATTAAAGGTCACATGAATACTGTTTAAATGAGGTCGATTTATTCAAAGCAAGTGCATAATTCATCAGCGATGTTTCTTTGCTTATCTTTGACAAAATTAAACAAACTTATCTACTAAAAGCGAGATATTATTTCAATTTTCTAGAATATTGACGAGTATTACAAAAATGTAACAATTAAGTAAATGTTAATCTAGAGGTTAATAATAATGTGCAATTTACCTTTCGCACAATTTTAGATGATTGCAGGTTCTTCCTGAATCAATACCATAAACTGTCTTTATCCCTTGGCCTCTACAGCCTTTATTAAGCCAATTGATTTTCCTTTTGGTTCGACTTCCTAAAAAAAAAATGCTACAATCGGTCCATATCTTTTTTTTATCGTCCAGATCACATATCAACAAGATGAATAGAAGAATTATCTTTGAACAAATGCGCCGGAACATTCGTAGCATTGATACAACTCTCACATTTATTTATTCGTTTAAGTGAGGTACTATTACAACATGGATGTTAAACACATACAATTATCTCTTAATTCCATTGATTGTCAGGGATTTACAATATTTATTATGAATGCATATATTAATTTCTAACTTAACACTTATATCAAAATTATATTTATATAACAGTACTTATTTCTCACATCTAAACAAGAGAGAGTATGCAGAATATGTTTTCAATACCTAATTATATATTGATGTTGTCATAGCAAACGATCCTGTTTTGGACTATATTAAATTCTTTTATAAGTGTTATCTCCCCTATGCAAAAAGACCAGGATGTCAGGCATAAAAGAATGACAATGAAGTTAGTCTGAAACTTTATCTACTATTTTTATCTTTGGGTTTGTGTCATGTTTCGCCAATTTGGTCACCTTCCTTTAAACTATATCTTATATTATTGACTTTTATCATTCATTATTATCCAAGAAAAACTTTTTGAACTAAGTGTAATAAAAGCTTTGATATTACACCTAAATTGATATGTGTTACTGAAATTATCAAGGAGATATCCCTATCAGCGCCATGAGTTTTTTTCAAATTTATGTTAATATAACATATAAAGCTAGATACAATATAAAACATACTCATTTTTTGTGTTCTTGTTTCCGGAGGCTTGTTGTCTCTATTAAACCAGATCTCCTTATTTTAACAAGTTTTCAAGTATTTAGGTGTTATTTTTTTAAACAATTTTGCTAAACACTTCACAACATAGTTTCTGTGCAGATTATCCTCTGTTCACATACTCAGTACAAAGTATAACTGTCAGCCAAATAGAGACTGAATACAGAAAATAGTTAACGTTTCTTATATTTTGGAAATTTGACTTTAAATACATTGAACCTTGTTTACCTAAAGAACTGGTCATATTAAATACTTCAGCATCTTTTGGAACCTTTATTTCCTTGTAAAGAGGGTATTTAAAATCCTGGTAAAACTCTTTCAAAGACTGCCCAAGAGAATTGTAGTCAATAATTTCATCGAAATCGGCATAGTACATTTCCGTTACGACCACTTCGTTTGTACTATTTATAGTTTTATTGCCTTTGTTCTGTTTGGAAAAAGAAAAGTATAGATTATTCTTCAATTTTAAAACACACACACGTATACATATCTATCTATCTATAAAAATGTCTAAGAATATAACTTAAACACGCTGATTGATACATTGAAAAAGTTCTACGGTATAATTTGAAATAGATATACGCAATATTTCGCTAGACAAACTAGCTTCATCAGGCGTGTGCTTCTATCCAGGTGAAATCGGATGCATGACAAAAATATTTTTGTAGCTTAAACTACACGCAGTTGGAATAAACGTTTTAACATATACATATATATTTGAATTTTTTCGCCTGTCATAAGACAGAAGCCTCTGGCCTTTGTTAGTCTTGTATGTTTTTTAATTTTAGTTCATTTTTATGTTTCGGTGTTTAGTGTGACGTCCATTTTCACTGAACTAGTACACATTTTTGTTTAGGGACCAGCTTAAGCCCACCTCCGGGTGCGGGATTTTCTCGTTGTGTTGAAGACCCATTGGTGGCCTTGGGCTGTTTTCTGCTCTTTTGTCGGGTTGTTGTCTCTTTGACACATTCCCAATTTCAATTCTCAATTTTATATACATCGTGTACTGTGTTAACACCCTTGGAACGCCGACGAGGAAAAACATCACACAACTAACGAGAGATATATTTTATATAGCCTAGTTGGTCGAGTGGTATAGGGCGCTGGACATAGTGCAGGCGGTGTAATTATGATTTCTCAGATGCAAGGGTTCGAATCCCACTGAAGGAAAAACAAACATTTGCTCTTTCAAATTTGCAGATCTAACATTGTTGGGCTAAATTTGAGACGATTAAATGGCGATTAAATGCCTCTTTCGAACACGAAATTACACTTGTGCATTTTAATCTCTTTAACATTATGTTAATGGTGACACTGGTCGAGGAAATCTCAATATGATTTAAACCTTATGACTGCGTAACAAATATATCGAGTTTTATAATGTACATATATGTTCAATTTTCATACCCAGCTGTGGATAAACCCCTCAGTAACTTGACCAGCATCTCTTTCGGTTTCTCCTTCTATGTCCCGCAGTCTGCATTGCTTCAAGGAAGGGAGACATTTCATCTGCTGACCCTGTAACGAAAACCGACTTTTTCAAAGAATGATAAAATCTGTAATAATGATGATGATAATGGATGGCTGCTTACCGTCCAGTGGGAAATTAATATGCATATTCAGGACTAGAACATGTTAATGTTATATGAATATAAACCAGTCTTTGCTCTTACTCCTTAATGCCGCGTGCTTAGCGGAGAAGCAGCAAATACCAATTTTAAAGTCTTTGGTTTGACCTGGCCGGGATTCAAACCGACGACCTCCCGCTCTCAATGTGAACACACTACCACTACCACAAGACCACTGTGACTGTATTAAAGTTTTAAGAAATGTAAATGAATTCGGTAGATGTACAATTTTCAATAGATATTATAAAAATTTAGAATACCGTTAAACAAAACATAACTGAATGTAGTCTCTTAGGGTAGTACTAGCGTATTCTGTTATTTCCGATCACAAAATGCGTTATTTATCGGTCCAAATTGGTTCCTAAAATAAGCGAATCGGCTTAAAATACAGATCCTATTTGTCAAGGTTTGCTTACGAGGATCTGAAAGCGCTCCATTCTATTTTCTATTTTAAAGATCTATCGGGATCCTCTGGTTTTGTCTGATTAATACACACCTTCAAATATTTGAAGGCTAAAATTGCATTGGGCGATGTAATAATTACCAGAACAGAATGTAAAATGTAGTGTTGTCAGATCCTTGTAAGCAAAGCTTAGACACATGATCTGATTTTAAACAGATTGGGAAAACTACAACTCGTTCATCGGACATTTCATTCCATTCGTATTGATATAATAAAGTAGATCAAAAATTGAATATTGAATATATTTATTATCCTATGTTGCCCTTAACAATCCTTACATTTTCTGAAAGCATATACCTATGCATCCTTGGCTTTTAAATATTTGGCTTTTAACGTTATTGATGATGGTGAATCCACCAAATTTTGTTTATTTGAACACTTTTTCATAATGAATTTCAAATTGTATCCTATAAAGTTTTCGTTAGTTACTATTACGTAATTATGCTTTTGTCACTGTATAAAACTTCTCTTTATATACATCTATACGATAATTGTCAAAACTTTGAAATAGATCGGTGACCTATAATTTTTTCCAATTTTGTATTATATAGCACGATATGAATTACGTTTTGGCAATGTTCTTATATTATGAGCTCCAATACGAAATGATACGGAGAATAGTATAATCCCTTATAATGACTGAAACTAACAGATAATATAAATCAAAGCGGAAATATTGTTAATCAAATTCAGTGTTGACCTCTATGAAAGATTATTCAAAGATATTATTAAGCAAATCGGTAAATTCATTTTTTAATAGAATGCAACCACATTTGTGTGTGTAATTATGAAAAGTTTTGTTAACAAATCACCATTCCTAGGTTATAGCATTGTCGGTAATCACAAACCTGACTGAAATCTTGAATTTGGTACGATTCCATAACATCATTGTGTGCTGGGGTGTGAATTTTTACTACATTCTTTTCTAGATTTGTTTCTATGTTTTCCGAATACCTGGCATTTCCTTCAATAACGTCATACCCAAATTTCTGAAACAAAAACCGTTATTGCGTCTTAACATTACTATAAAAACGTTTGATTAGACACCAAACAGGTCAGAAAAAGACAAGAGCAATGTATTGAAATCAAACCAAAAGGTTGAACAAAATAATTAAAAAAACAAACAGTGAATGAAGGCAAAGCGAATCAGTAGAGTGACTTTTTAAAATTCACCATATAAAAACAAATACAGTTTAAAAAGGCGAACGGGAATCTTTGACAAAAGTGAAAATATACAAATGACAATATATACTTATGAGTTATACTATATGATTCTTTGACATGATTTGGTCTTTACTTAACAATATCACATGTAAACAAGATTTGTGATATAAAGAAAGTACAGTTCAACATAAAAAAAAAAAAAAAAAATACAATACAAAATTATTATCATCAGTTATATCTTTGACTTGTTATTATTGGAGAATGTTGATCAGCCAAACATGTGTTATTATCATGCTTTCAATCCAAATACTTTAGCCTCTAAATATGTGTATACTTCTGATTCCATGCAAAACAATGAGTCGTACAAGAAGAGTAGCGTATTGTACTGACATACAGTGTTTTATTATACAGAAAGAAACTGGGTTATATTTCGAGACAATATATTGGTTGTTTTCCTTATACTGCAACTTTTACATCTTTTACAAATGAAATATTTTTTTGTTAACCTATCATTTCTTAAAAAGCTATATTTATATTGACGTCATAAATCAAACTCTACGGAAACGTATCGTAAACGTCTTAAACAAGGCGATTTAAGGTCATTGACTATATGACAAATGACTATACGGTCAATTGAATATGACTGCGCAAATAGCATAGTTACAGTAGAAACAATCATTCGGAAGTCTCGGAAGACGAGTCAATTCAAATGATACAGAAAGTACGGGACAATGTTTGCTTCCAGTAAACAGTTCATATTCAGTAAATAGTTTTTTAAACTATTAACCGGTAAATAGTCTTTTTCAGGAAATTTCGTAAAAGGGTAAATGTATTCGTCAATAATTTTATATAGAAAATATATACTGAGGTATAATAATCAATGATATTTATTTAGATTGCGGAATATTTGCTTTTATCTAAAACAATATCTTTATTTATACATAACAATATACAACTTTGTCATATCTTTATATGAGGGTAGACATCTTGTTTATCTTGATTAAATGCACAAAAAAAAAACAAAAAAAAAATACCGTGTGAGGTATATTTAGTTCTTGTATAAAGTTCATATAATCTTAACACTCGAAATACGATGATAAAAAAAATATTTAAAAATCATAGTTGAATGATAGGAGTTGGAAAACACCAAGAGGACAACAATAAACAATAATAGAAAAAAAACCCAGTAACTTGGTCAAAAAGAAAAACGCCCAATAGACCAAAATATAGTGCAGACAAAACATAAGATCGAGCACCAGAAACACCATTTACAACGGGGTGTTACTCCGAAAGGGTAAGCAGAGTAAATTTATGAGTACAAATAATACACACAAATAATTTATACAAGTCATGCATGGAACTTATTCATTTTCTGACAAAGAAATAAACATACCATATCCATATTGGCCGTGACAACGGAAAGGAATAAAGCATTAATCACAACAATCAGTAATTGGCCCATTGTTGATTTCTGTAAAAAAACAAACCATAGGGAAAACAAATTATTAAACTATACTTTTTTCGAAAATTTATTACAATTCGGTAATCGATATTTAATTACTATTCAGTAATCAGGAACGACTTTTTCCAATTGAATTCTCAAAAACTGTCTTCTAATAGCACACAATGATCTTATCCATTAAGGGTAGTTTCAGGAATTTAGTAAAGTATTTTCAAGCAACATCTTCTTATCTTCATATCGACTGAGTCATGCACAAATTGAATAAAGTACGAGATTAAAATTGTAAGCGAAAGGTCAAATTTTCACTCAGTTAATGCGGTCAATTTCTTTTTTTATTCGAAATATAAAGGTTTAAAGGATTATTTTTTGTATTGAAATAAATAGATATTTACATAATAGTTTTGTCTGAATAACAATTCAAACAACCAACGTTATGAATTTGAGTTTATCAATGTAAATATTTTTTTTATTTATTGAAGTTGATTTATTAACTTCAAGTCAAATAATCAATGAAAAAGATATTAATCCATTTCATGTGCTTATTACCTCTAGTAAATATTATTTAAGAATTATAAATCGCTTACCTTTTGCATACGTCCCACAATGTTGATGTGGACGAAGCGTTGCTGCTTAAATACTATCCGTCTAGGATGTGAAATACTTGTTTCTTGGAACATTTGACAGCTAGTTAGTAGTTGTTTTCCACTAACAATATGTCACGTTTGTATGTAGGAGTTAACCCCACAAAATTTCAAATGAAATCAAGTGGTCATATAAGATTTGGACTAGGGAGATCGTTTTAAGTATGTTACGATTTAAAAATATCACTTTCCCCTCAAGGATTCTACGAAAACAAGACCATAACTTGCCAATTAATTTTCTTGGTCTAAATAATAATTCATGATATCCTCTTACACGAATACAAAATCATTTCGTTCATGGGAACAAATTTGTTCAAGCATATCAAATAGTTTTTTTAGTAGATTTCAACGAGGTTTTTCAATGTCAGGAATATGGCAGTTGTTTTTAACTTGTTCCGTTGCTTGGTAGCGTCTGATTTTGTCAGTTGTTATGGTCTCCCCCGTTTTTTAATTTTCGTTGGAGTTCGGATTTTTGTTTTACAGTGAAACTTCTCAAAACCGGCCGCCCGTCGGACCACGGATTGCGGGGTCGCTGGTTTGTTGAAAATTGAAATCATCAAGAGTTACTTCCCTTCAATATGTGTGTTTGAGTATATTTGAAAATGTTTTTTACTTTAATCAAAATATATGTTTTCCTCTATGAATTTCAGTTTTGTATATTATATGTAGCATAAATACACCTACAACGTCTATTTTATCTTATTTTATTTTTTTATTTTGCAGGAATAATAAATAAAATATACCTTTTTATCCGACTTAACGCATTACCATAAATACATGGGATAGTTATGACATTATATTTGCATGCAATGATAATGATAATATATTCTGAAAAAAATTTTGTTTACCAAGCATCTGATTTTTGTGTCTTCCAATACGATGATTAGTTAAAAATTAAATACCATAGGAGGCACGTTCATTAACCGCAAGGTGAATGTACCGGTTACGAAAAAACGAAAAAAAAACTCCCTTAAAGTTGATAGTTGTAGGAAATTCGACCTGCATTTCACTGCAGGAAAATTTTACATTTATCTAGGGTGTTTTCATAGCACCATTTTTTTTGTTTTGTTTTTCTATAAAATATCCTGCAAAATAAAGAATTAAATTAAGATAAAATAGACGTTGTAGGTGTATTTTATGCTACATATAATATTCAAAATTGAAATTCATAGAGGAAAACATATATTTTGATTAAAGAAAATAACATTTTCAAATATACTCAAACACACATATTGAAGGAAAGAAAAAATTAAAAAAGGGGGAGTCCATAAAAACTGACAAAATCAAATGCTATCAATCAACGGAACAAGTTAAAAACAACTGCCATATTCCTGACTTGATAACCTAAACCTTGGAAAACCTCGTTGAAATCTACAAAAAAACCTATTTAATATGCTTTTAACAAATTTGTTCCCATGAACGATATGATTTTGTATTCGTGTAAGAGGATAGCATGAATTATTATTAAGACCAAGAAAATTAATTGGCAATATAATAATATACTTAAAACGATCTCCCTAGTCTAAATCTCTATGACCACTTGATTTCACTTAAAATTTTGTCGGATTAACTCCTACATACAGACGTGACATATTGTTAGTGGAAAACAACTACTGTCTAGCTGACAAATGTTCCAAGAAACAAGTATTTCACATCCTGAACTGATAGTATTTAAGCAGCATCGCTTCGTCCATATCAACATTGTGGGACTACTGCAAGGGGTAAGCGATTAATAATTAAAAAAAAATATTTACTAGAGGTAATAAGCACATGCATGAAATGGATTAATTTCTTTTTCATTGATTTATTTGACTTGAAGTTAAAAAATCAACTTCAATAAATAAAAAAATATTAACATTGATAAACTCAAGTTCATTACGTTGGTTGTTTGAATTGTTATTCAGACAAAACTATTATGTAAATATCTATCAATTTCGGTACAAAAAATAATCCTTTAAACCTTTATATTTCGAATAAAAAAAGAAATTGACCGCATTTACTGAGTGAAAGTTTGACCTTTCGCTTACAATTTTAATCTCGTACTTTATTAAATTTGTGCATGACTCAGTCGATATGAAGATAAGAAGATGTTGCTTGAAATTACTTTACTAAATTCCTGAAATTACCCTTAATGGATAAGATCATTGTGTGCTATTAGAAGGCAGTTTTTGAGAATTCGTTTTTGATTACCGAATAGTAATTAATTTTCGAAAAAAGTATAGTTTAATAATTTGTTTTCCCTATTGTTATTTTTTACAGAAATCAACAATGGGCCAATTACTGATTATTCTGTTAAATGCTTTATTCCTTTCCGTTGTCACGGCCAATATGGATATGGTATGTTTATTTCTTTGTCAGAAAATGAATAAGTTCCATGCACGACTTGTATAAATTATTTGTGTGTATTATTTGTACTCATAAATTTACTCTGCTTACCCTTTCGGACCAACACCCCGTTGTAAATGGTGTTTCTGGTGCTCGATCTTATGTTTTGTCTGCACTATATTTTGGTCTATTGGGCGTTTTTCTTTTTGACCAAGTTACTGGTTTTTTTTCGATTATTGTGTTTGATTGTCCTCTTGGTGTTTTCCAATTTCTATCATTAAATTATGATTTTTAAATATCTGTATTATCATCATATTTCGAGTGTTAAGATTATATGAACTTTATACAAGAACCACATTTACCTCACACGGTTTTTTTTTTGCATTTAATCAAGATAAACAAGCTGTCAACCGTCATATAAAGATATGACAAAGTTGTATTTTGTTATGTAGAAATAAAGATAATGTTTTAGATAAAAGCAAATATTCCTCAATCTAAATAAATATCGTTGATTATTGTACCTCAGTATATATTTTCTATATAAAATTATTGACGAATACATTTACCCTTTTGCGAAATTGCCTGAAAAAGACTATTTATCGGTTAGTAGTTTAAAAAAAAACTATTTACTGGATATGAACTGTTTACTGGAAGCAAACATTGTCCCGTACTTTCTGTATCATTTGAATTGACTCGTCTTCCGAGACTTCCGAATGATTGTTTCTACTGTAACTATGCTATTTGCGCAGTCAAATTCAATTGACCGTATAGTCATTTGTCATATAGTCAATTACCATAAATCGCCTTGTATATGACGTTTACAGTACGTTTCCGTAGAGTTTGATTTATGACGTCAATAAAAATATAGCTTTTTAAGAAATGATGGGTTAACAAAAAAATATTTCATTTGTAACAGATGTAAGAGTTGCAGTATAAGTAGAAACATAACCCAGTTTCTTTCTGTATAATAAAACACTGTATGTCAGTACAATACGGTACTCTTCTTGTACAACTCATTGCTTTGCATAGAATCAGTAGTATACACACATTTAGTGGCTAAAGTATTGGGATTGAAAGCATGACAATAACACATGTTTGGCTTATCAACATTCTCCAATAGTAACAAGTCAAAGTTATAACTGATGATAATAATTTTGTATTGTTTTTTTTTTTTTATGTTGATCTGTACTTTCTTATATCAAAAATCTTGTTAAAATGTGATATTGTTTAGTAAAGACCAAATCATGTCAAAGAATCAAATAGTATAACTCATAAGTATATATTGTCATTTGTATAATTTCACTTTTGTCAATGGTTTCCGTTCGCCTATTTAAACTGCATTTGTTTTTATATGGTGAATTTTAAAAAGTCACTCTACTGATTCGCTTCGCTTTCATTCACTGTTCGTTTTTTTAATTATTTTGTTCAACCTTTTGGTTTGATTTCGATACATTGCTCTTGTCTTTTTCTGACCTGTTTGGTGTCTTATCAAACAATTTTATAGTAATGTTAAGACGCAATAACGGTTTTTGTTTCAGAAATTTGGGTATGACGTTATTGAAGGAAATGCCAGATATTCGGAAAACATAGAAACAAATCTAGAAAAGAATGTAGTAAAAATTCACACCCCAGCACACAATGATGTTATGGAATCGTACCAAATTCAAGATTTCAGTCAGGTTTGTGATTACCGACAATGCTAAAACCTACGAATGGTGATTTGTTAACAAAACGTTTCATAATTACACACACAAATGTGATTGCATTCTATTAAAAAATGAATTTACCGACTTGCTTAATAATATCTTTGAATAATCTTTCGTAGAGGTCAACACTGAATTTGAATAACAATATTTCCGTTTTGATTTATATTATCTGTTAGTTTCAGTCATTATAAGGGATTATAATATTCTCCGTATCATTTCGTATTGGAGCTCATAATATAAGAACATTGCCAAAACGTAATTCATATCGTGTTATATAAAACAAAATTGGAAAAAATTATAGGTCACGGATCTAATTTCAAAATTGTGCCAATTATCATATAGATGTATATAAAGAGAAGTTTTATACACTGACAAACGCATAATTACGTAATAGTAACTAGCGAAAACTTTATAGGATACAATTTGAAATTCATTATGATAAATAGTTTAAATAAACAAAATTTGGTGGAATCACCTTCATCAATAACGTTAAAAGCCAAATATTTAAAAGCCAAGGATGTATAGGTATATGCTTTCAGAAAATGTAAGGATTGTTAAGGGCAACATAGGATAATAAATATATCCAATATTCAATTTTTAATCAACTTTATTATATCAATACGAAAGAAATGAAATATCCGATGAACGAGTTGTAGTTTTCCCAATCTGAATAAAATACAGACCATGTGTCTCAGCTTTGCTTACAAGGATCTGACAACACTACATTTTACTTCCTGTTCTGGTAATTATTACATCGGCCAATGAAATGTAAGCCTTCAAATCTTTGAAGGTGTGTATTAATCAGACAAAACCAGAGGATCCCGATAGATCTTTAAAATAGAAAGTAGAACGGAGCGCTTTCAGATCCTTGTAAGCAAAACATTGACACATAGGATCTGTATTTTAAGCCGATTCGCTTATTTTAGGAACCAATTTGGACCAATAATTAACGCATTTTGGGATCGGAAATAACAGAATACTCTAGTACTACCCTAAGAGACTACATTCAATTATGATTTGTTGAACGGTATTCCAAATTTTGATAATATCTATTGAAAATTGTACATCTACCGAATTCATTAACATTGCTTAAAACTTTAATACAGTCACAGTGGTCTTGTGGTAGTGGTAGCGTGTTCACCTTGAGAGCGAGAGGTCGTCGGTTCGAACCCCGGCCTGGTCAAACCAAAGTCTTTAAAATTGGTATTTGCTGCTTCTCCGCTAAGCACGCGGCATTAAGGAGTAAGAGCAAAGACTGGTTTATATTCATATACCATTAACATGTTCTAGTCCTGAATATGCATATTAATTTCCCACTGGACGGTAAGCAGCCATCCATTATCATCATCATTATTACAGATTTTATCATTCTTTGAAAATGTCGGTTTTCGTTACAGGGTCAGCAGATGAAATGTCTCCCTTCCTTGAAGCAATGCAGACTGCGGGACATAGAACATGTAGAAGGAGAAACCGAAAGAGATGCTGGTCAAGTTACTGAGGGGTTTATCCACAGCTGGGTATGAAAATTGAACATATATGTACATTATAAAACTCGATATATTTGTTACGCAGTCATTGGGTTTAAATCATATTGAGATTTCCTCGACCAGTGTCACCATTAACATAATGTTAAAGAGATTAAAATGCACAAGTGTAATTTCGTGTTCGAAAGAGGCATTTAATCGCCATTTAATCGTCTCAAATTTAGCCCAACAATGTTAGATCTGCAAATTTGAAAGAGCAAATTTTTGTTTTTCCTTCAGTGGGATTCGAATCCTTGCATCTGAGAAATCATGATAACACCGCCTGCACTATGTCAAGCGCCCTATACCACTCGACCAACTAGGCTATATAAATATATCTTTCGTTAGTTGTGTGATGTTATTCCTCGTCGGCGTTCCCAGGGTGTTAACACAGTACACGATGTATATAAAATTAAGAATTGAAATGGGAAGTGTGTCAAAGTGACAACAACCCGACAAAAGAGCAGAAAACAGCCCAAGGCCACCAATGGGTCTTCAACACCGCGAGAAAATCTCGCACCCGGAGGCGGGCTTTAGCTGGTCCCTAAACAAACATGTGTACTAATTCAGTGAAAATAGACGTCATACTAAACTGCGAAACATAAAAATGAACTAATTTTTGGGGCCCTTTATAGCTTGCTGTTCGGTGTGAGCCAATGCTCCGTGTTGAAGACCGTACTTTGACCGATAATGGTTTACCTTTATAAATTTTGACTTGGATGGAGAGTTGTCTCATTGGCACTCATACCACATCTTCTCATATCTATAAAATTAAAATAAACATACAAAACTAACAAAGGTCAGAGGCTTCTGACTTTCGACAGGCGCTAAAATGCAAATATATATGTATATGTTAAACTTTTATTCCAGCTGCGTGTAGTTTAAGGTACAAAAATATGTTTGTCATGCATCCTATTTCACCTGGATAGATGCACACGCCTGATGAAGCTAGTTGGTCTAGCAAAACATTGCGTATATCTATTTAAAATCTAATAGAACTTTTTCAATGTATCAATCAGCGTGTTTAAGTTATATTCTTAGACATTTATATAGATAGATAGATATGTATATGTGCGTGTGTTTTAAAATTTAAGAATAATCTCTGTTTTTCTTTTTCCACACAGAACAAAGGTGATAAAACTATAGATAGTACAAACGAAGTGGTCGTCACGGAAATGTATTTTGCCGATTTCGATGAAATCATTGACTACAATTCTCTTGGGCAGTCTTTGAAAGAGTTTTACCAGGATTTTAAATACCCTCTTTACAAGGAAATAAAGGTTCCAAAAGATGATGAAGTTTTTAATATGACCAGTTCTTTAGGTAAACAAGGTCGTATGTATTTAAAGTCAAATTACCAAAATATAAGAAACGTTAGCTGTTTTCTGTATTCAGTCTCTATTTGGCTGACAGTTATACTTTGTACTGAGTATGTGAACAGAGGATTATCTGCACAGAAAATATGTTGTGAAGTGTTTAGCAAAATTGTTTAAAGAAATAACACTTGAATACTTGAAAACTTGTTAAAATAAGGAGATCTGGTTTAATAGAAATAAGAACACGTGAAATGAATATGTTTTATGTTGTATCTAGCTTTATATGTTATATCATCATAAATTTGAAAAAAACTCATGGCGCCGAAAGGGATATCTCCTTGATAATTACAGTAACACATATCAATTTAGGTGTAATGTCAAAGCTTTTATTACACTTAGTTCAAACAGTTTTTCTTGGATAATAATGGATGATGAAAGTCAATAATATAAGATATAGTTTAAAGGAGGATGACCAAATTGGAGAAACATGACACAAACCCAAAGATAAAAATAGTAGATAAAGTTTCGGACTAACTTCATTGTCATTCTTTAATGCCTGACATCCTGGTGTTTTTGCATAAGGGAGATAACACTTATAAAAGAATTCAATATAGTCCAAAACAGGATCGTTTGCTATGAACAACATCAATATATAATTAGGTATTGAAAACATATTCTGCATACTCTCTCTTGTATAGATGTGAGAAATAATTACTGTTATATAAATATAATGTTAATATAAGTGTTAAGTTTGAAATTAATATATGCATTCATAATAAATATTGTGAATCCCTGACAATCAATGGAATTAAGAGATAATTGTATGTGTTTAACATCCATGTTGTAATAGAACCTCACTAAACGAATAAATAAATGTGAGAGTTGTATCAATGCCACGAATGTTCCGGAGCATTTGTTCAAAAATAATTCTTCTATTTATCTTGTTGATATGTGATCTGGACGATAAAAAAATTGAAAGATATGGACCGATTGTAGCATATATTTTTTTAGGAAGTCGAACCAAAAGGTTTAGTGCCCCCTGTAGAGGCCAAGGGATAAAGACAGTTTATGGTATTGATTCAGGAAGAACTTGCAATCATCTAAAATTGTGCGAAAGGTAAATTCCACATTATTTCTAACCTCAAGATTACCATTTAGTTAATTGTTACATTTTTGTAATACTCGTCAAAATTCTAGAAAATTGAAATAATAACTCGCTTTTAGTAGCCAATTTGGTTCAATTTTGTCAAAATAAGCAAAGAAACATCGCTGATGAATTATTCACTTGCTTTGAATAATTCGACCTCATTGAATCCGTATTCATGTGACCTTTAATTTAACCCCTTAGCTGGAGATGGGTTGCGCATGTATTCAGTTATTAAAAGGAAAAGAATGTCAACATTGAAAGTGAAAAAAGGATGAACTGATTCGATCCACAAACAAATCATTCATATACAGGTAAAAACGATGATAGACATACTTTTTAACCTACAGTATGAAATCAAATAGACCTAGAATAATCCAACTGCACGTGATCGCCATCTATCTGAATTTATAATCATGTTTATATCGATTAAATAACCGTCGGCAGTCTTCGGTGGTCATATCGATGGTTAATAAGATTACGTCTAGACAAAAATACCCACAAAATGTTGATACATATTATCGAGTCCACGCATTGTTAATGTTTTATTTTAGACTTTTTGTAAATTTCGATAAACGTTTAAGTATGAGAATTTGTGTCAAATCGGTGAACATGAATTTGAAAGCTAATGCCCCTTTAACCGGGACCCTCAGAATTGAAAAAAAACTATTTTTTAATAAAAAAGTTGTTTTGTGTTGCAACAAATCATTTGAAAAACAATAGTTTAAACATGTTCTATTCGACAAGTTTATAAAGGGTTAACTTGATTCTTCTTGATATTTTCAGGGGAGGAACCATTAATGGAGTGATCGTATTTACAGATTGTGACAATGTCCGCATTACTTCACCGACGGTGTATAGATGCATGTGTTGTCCTTGGGTTACACCAAATACCGGTGATTGTTATTGTGTTACTATGTCGAGATGATTGAACATATGATAGTAAAACTCTATCAATAGCATGAACATCATATTCTAATCCGAATAAAATGATAGGGCAACTGATGTGTTTATAGGTTATCTTATATATACATAGTTGTTGAGTACAAACTAAATGCTTTCTAGGTACAAACAAGAACGAAAAAGAAGGAAGAAGATAATAAATACAAGATACTAAAACAACAACAATGAATAATGAATGAAAATTATCCAGTATTGATTAAAACGTAAAGGTCAACGGAATATAAGAATGAAACTAGTTTTCTAACCATGACAGGAGCATAAATATATTGAAGGTATTAAGCAGTTATCCTTATTACTCAATACAGTATCCATTCTTCTGCACATCTTTTGCAGATCTATTTTATGTTCGTTGTTTGATATCCAATTGATACACACCCTATAGATCCCTTTATCGTTTACTGCAAAAAAAATTATCAGTGTTATGAAATAAAAATGTTTAGATATTTTCAACGAACAGTCGAAATGCATTGTTATCCTTTGTTTTCCATTCGTTTGAGCTTTTGATTTTGCTTTTTGTTAAGGGACTTTCCGTTTTGATTTTTCCTTCGAAACAAAATTCATTGATGTGCTTGTTAAAATTGGCATTCCAGTGAACCAAGAAAAATGCCATGGCTATCGATAAGAGACGAAACATGCATGCACAACATAAAATAGGGAAATTAGATATGACTGCCAATGATACAACTATCTGAGAAATTTTGAAATAAGCGAATATAAAAATTGTAGGTCACCGCAAAATAAATTGAGCAAAAACCCATACCGTAAAATCAGCCATACCAAGCTTTAAATCATAGATACATACAAACTAGTCTTAATAAAGCTAAATTGTCAATTGCAATATTAAGAGTAAAATGTACAGATCTACATATCCACGCATGCTGCATATACGGAAACAAAATTGTATTATACATCGTATACATGCGTTCAATTATGTTAACGATTTTTGGTCAATAATTTTTTACAAATATAACAGTTAGAGGTCAACGTTTAAAATTTGTTTGCAAAATCTCAGCAAAATATGTGCCAATTGACCGTTCCTTGACCTTAAAAAATCACTATCATGCATTATTCTAAGGAGACATAATTATATTCAATCTTCAATATTTGCAATTAGCATTTATGCAAAATTGTTAACTCTCTTTGTAAGTAAACATGTGTGTTACCTGTAGAATTAATTTTGGAAAATGTAATAAAATACTGTGGGAAATCGAAAAAACAATAAACACCAAATGTGCGCAAATGTAATATTTAACCAAATTGCCAGATTGGCAGTAGGTAGTCCAGCTATAGAATTCATCCTGGTTGCTCGAAGTGAAAACACGGGCGAGGAAAGGGGGTATCTTTTTGGTACACCTGCTAATATGGAATTGTTTAACAATGTTATCAGCATTTTTCATTCTTAAGGGCTTCATTTTTTGTCAACAAAAGATTGTATAAAAGATACCAGTAAAAATCTTGGTAAACACAGTAAAACATTGAGGCGAAAGTCCAGGTGTAAACAGTCACACATTGTAATGAACATCCAGGTTAAAATAGTCAGACATAGAAATGAAGGTCTAGGTATAAATCATTAAACATAGGAGTGAAAGTCAAGGTCAAAACAGTAAAATATTGGAGTGAAAGTCCAGTTAAAAACAGCAAAACATAGGAGTGAAATGTCCATGTAAAAACAGCAAAACATAGGAGTGAAATGTCCAGGTAAAAACAATACTATTAAAACATTGGAGTGAAAGTCCAGTTAAAAACAGCAAAACATAGGAGTGAAATGTCCAGGTAAAAAATAATAAAACATTAGAGTGAAAGTCCAGTTAAAAACAGCAAAACATTGGAGTGAAAGTCCAGTTAAAAACAGCAAAACATTGGAGTGAAATGTCCAAGTAAAAACAGTAAAACATTGGACTGAAATTCCAGGTATAAATGATAAAACATTGGAGCGAACGTCAGGGTAAAAATGATACAACATAGGGGCGAAAGTCCAGGTAAAAACAGTAATACATTGGAGTGAAAGTCCAGGTAAAACAGTAAAACATAGGAGTTAAGGTTCCTGTAAAAACAGTAAAACATAGAAGTCAAAATCAAGGTAACAATAGTTAACATTGGAGTGAAAGTCCAGGTAACAATAGTTAAACATTGGATTGAAAGTCCAGGTAACAATTAAACGTAGGAATTAAAGTCCACATAAAAACAGAAAAACATTGGAGTGAATGTCCAAATAAAAACAGCATAACAATGAAGTGAAAGTCGAGGTATCAGCATTAAAAAAAAGGAGTGAAAGTCCAGGTAAAAATAAAAAAACATTGGAGTTTAAGTCCAGGTAACAAAAGTATAAGATTGAAGTGAAAGTCAAGGTTAAAATAGTAAAACATTGGAGTGAATGTCCACATCAAAACAGTATAGCATTGAAGTGAAAGTCCAGGTATCAACAGCAAAACAAAGGAGTGAAAGTCCAGGTAAAAATAGTAGAACATTGGAGTGAATGTCCAGGTAAAAATAGTAAAACATTGGTGTGAAAGTCCAGGTAAAAATAGTAAATCATTAAAGCAAAAAATCAGATAAAAACAATATAATATTGAAGTGAAAGTTCAGGTAAAAATAGTAAATCATTGGAGAGAATGTCCAGGTAAAAATAGTAACACATTGGAATGAAAGTCCAGGTAAAAATAGTAAAACATTAGAGTGAAAGTCCAAGTAGCAATAGTAAAACATTGAAGCAAACATCCAGGTAAAAATAGGAAAACATTGGACTGAAAGTCCAGGTATGAACAGTCAAACATAGGATTGACAGTCCAGATATAAACAGTTAAACATAGGGGTGAAAGTTCAGGTAAAACATTGAAGTGAAAGTCCAGGTATCAACAGTAAAACAATGGAGTGAAAGTCCAGGTAAAAATAATAAAACATTGGAGTGAATGTCCAGGTAAAAATTGTATCAACAGTAAAACAAAGGAGTGAAACCCCAGGTAAAAATAGTAAATCATTGGAGCGAAAGTTCAGATAAAAACAATATAACATTAAAGTGAAAGTTCAGGTACAAACAAAAAAGTATCTGTTTCATGTTTATATTCCTCTCCAGACATGCTGTAAGAGCTGAAAGTGAAAGTCCAGGTAAAAATAGTAAAACATTGGAGTGAATGTCCAGGTAACAATAAAATAATATTGGACTGAAAGTCCAGGTATAAACAGTTAAACATAGGAGTTAAAGTTCAGGTATAAACAGTAAAACATAGGAGTAAAAGTCCAGGTTAAAACAGTCAAACATTGGAGTTAAAGTCCAAGTATAAACAGGTAAAAATGGAAAAAAAACATTCAGGTATAAACAGTCAAACATCGAAGTGAAAGTCCAGGTAACAATGGTTAATCATTGGAGTGAAAGTCCAGGTCACAATAAAAAAAACATAGGAGTAAAAGTTAAGGTATTAACAGTAAAACATTGGAGTGAATGTTCACATAAAACAGTATAACATTGAAGTGAAAGTCCAGGTAAAGATAGTAAATCATGAGAGTTAATGTCCAGGTAAAAAAAGTAGAACGTGAAAGTTCTACAAGGTCTCATATGTCAAATTGAGATGTTGGATCTTAAAGGTTAAGAATACAATTTATTTCAATGATTCTATGAACTTATTATTGATTTCTTTACTATAGTTGTGGGGTTTGCAAGTTTATTGTTGTTAAGAATTGGTTGATCTATACGATGTGTCTGTGTCTAAACTAACTAATGACATGTTTACCACGTCTTAGATTGTGGTTTAACATCTATGTCGTCTGTCTGCTAGGTACCGAACGTGACCTATTCCCGAATATGACTGTTATACCGAGAGTGAATTTACATTGCTATACGACGTGTCTCGGTATTTTGTTCATCCAACATTCATGTATTTATTTTGATGTTTTGTTATGGTTTCGGTTGAATAATGTGATATGTCGTATCGTTTGTTGTCCAAATAATTATAACATTGCCTTTCAATACCATCATTGTCATAATCCCGAATATGACTGTTATACTGAATGTGAATTTGCATTGCTGTGCGGCGTGTCTCGGTGTTTTGTACATCCAGCATTAATGGATTTATTTTGATGTTTCTGTTATGGTTTCGGTTGGATAATCTGTTATGTCTTATCGTTTGTAGTCCAAAAAATTATAAAATTACCTTTCAATACCATCATTGTCATGAAAATTGTTTGGACGAATATTGTGAAAATAATTGTATAAATTTCGAGATTGCATGTTAGTTACGTAAACGCGTCACAGTTTTTGATTTTCTGTTTTTCGTTGATGGAATATGTTCGTTGTTGTTCTGTGGTTTGCACGTCGTGTCGACTATAATATTGTTTGTTTGTGCGTTTCTTTGTTACGAAAGATCTTGGTTGTGTTTGTGCCGTATTTCTGTCACGTAGTGTTTTAGTGATATTTTTTAACATTGTCATAAAGCCGCAGGTTTGGCATGCTATGAAACCAGGTTGAACCCCCCATTTGTTCTTAAAATGTCCTGTATCAAGTCAGGAATAAGGCAGTTGTTATCAAATAGTTCGTTTCTATGTGTGTTGGCGTTTGTTTTTGTCGCACTTCGGTGTTCCTGTTGTTCCTTTGTTTTCCTCTTATAGTTGATGTGTTTCCCTCGGTTTTGGTTTGTAACCCGGATTTGTTTTCTCTCAATCGAATTATGACTTTTGAACACCGGTATACTACTGTTGTATCTATTTAGAGCCCTCTGTCTCAAGCTTATTCCAGCATAATTCACAGTCTTTATCAAGTGTTATTTTTTCTAACTAGGTTTAAAACCGTTCCGCTCCCCCTGCATTATCTACCTTAAATATAACATCTTTTCTGTAAGCATCATGAATATTTGTGTCGATGAATTATGCATTTAATATGGATTTATCTAGGTATGTTTCAATTGGCTTATCACATGACGATCGTGTAACAGTATAAGTGCGGTAAATTTGTTTCTTTTTGTTGACTTTTCAATATTCTACAATTTTCATTCGTAATTCTGATTTTATTTCTTTTGCTTGATAGTGGGTCTTCTATATCATTGTATATATATATTAATTCGTTTAATGTTTCAATATGACGTGATAATTTGGGTTCAGAAATAATTTTGTTAAAAATATACTTTTGCTGAATAAGATCATTTTTCTATTTGCCCTGATGCATTTGATAAGTGTATTTTGTAACATGATTCTTTCTATATATAAAAAGAATATGCTATCCAATATTGCAAAAATTAGAAATATACAAAATATGAAAACACTTTTATCAGTTTAGTAACAACAAATAACTCCATACGAAGAAACAAAAATAAACAATTGTCTTATTAACGGGACAGTCACCAACGGCAACATAGAATATATTCTCATCAAGTTTTTGTTAAATACTGTACAATCATTAAGTTTCTTAAAAAATTGCAAAATACTATATAAGTATTAGAAGATATGGTGGGATCCCAGAAAAGTATCCACGAAAGACTAAACAACTTAGATGTAAACAACTATAGTTCACCTTACGGTCTTTAATCATGAGCAAAATCCATACATTTTAATAAGATATGAGATGCCCCGTCATGACAAATTTAAAACATTTAAAACGATAAAACCAACATTCTTATATATGTACAAAACAATAAAATAAAAACAAATCATATAGAAAGCACCTAACGACAACCACTAAATTACAGTATCCTGACCTTCGAAAGGAACATATTGAGTGTGGCGGGTTTAAACATGTTTGCGAGACTTCTTACTTCCCTCCTCCGTTACCTGCCAAAATGGTGTAACGGCATAACATAAGAACAACCTGTACAATCAGTTGACAGAGGCTTGACACATCAGATCGAAAAAAGAACCAAATGACTAAATACACAAAGAACCGATCTAAGAGTGTGTGCAGTTGATGAAAGCTATTTCAAAGCTAATAAGAAATTAAAAAAAAAACATAAATCATGTTTCCAAGACCAAAATATTTATCACATCCGATGGAGTAAGCGTATAGACGTCAAAACCAAGCTGAGAAATAAAGGCAACAGTAGTATACCGCTGTTCGAAACTCATAAATCGATAGAGATAAAAACAAATCCGGGTTATAAACTAAAACTGAGGGAAACGCATCAAATATAAGAGGAGAACAACGACACAACAAAAACACAACATTAAAATGTAACACACACAGAAACGAACTATAATATAACAATGGCCATTTTCCTGACTTGGTACAGAACATTTTAAGAAAAAAATGGTGGGTTGAACCTGGTTTTGTGGCATGCCAAACCTCCCGCTTTTATGGCAACGTCAAACACAACACCAAAACGACAACATCACATGACAATACCACAATACAAATAAATGGGAGAACATATAGGACAAAGAAACACACGAATAATAGCTAACAAAAACACCTCAAGCAATGCCAACAAATCAGTATCCACAGTATGTATGATTGTAAGTGTTCATTATTTTTATAGGAATGCATATTTAATTATATATATGTCTAAAAGAGGGGCGAAAGATACGAAAGAGACATTCAAACTCGAAAAAAAACCTACAATAACATTGCACTAAGAACAAGCAACCGGAAACAAATTACAACAGAGAAAAATAAAGCTTAAGCAACACAAAACTTCTTAAAAACACAATCAATGTTAGTAGTGATAAAAGCGAGATTCAAAGACCTTATTGCAGCGATTAATTGATACCATTTAATAGTTTATTCAAAGGATCAATAAGTTAACATGGATCGTATCTAAATTCACGAGCTTTAAAGACAACCTCACCATAAAAGCAATAACAAAAAATTCAGCATAGATACAAGGATTACAATTTTTACATCAGACGCGCGTTTCGTCTACAAAACACTCATCAGTGACACTCGTATCAAAAACGTTAAAGAGGCCAAATAAAGTACAGCTTTGAAATCGAATCTTTGTATCTTTGAAATTATTTAGTAACAGTTTTACGTAGTTTATGGTAACAAAATCCCTGACTGAATTTTTTACCAGTGATACATAAATAATGTTCATTGAAATCTATAATGTCACAGACATGGAGATAGTGAAAGAACTGTTTCCTTTAATACACACCGTAGTTTAAACATATTTTATTTGCTTAATTATGCTAAAGGGATGAGACACAAGTTAATCAAACTTAAACAGGCTTCTCCCATGAACAATTTATAACAATAGAATATTTACAAAGCATGCATGCACACAATACATTATATATATTGGATATGTAAAAAGATGATGTATGCTGATGTGAATGGTTGTACACGATATACGTGCACTCGACAAAGGATGAATAAATACATTTTCTCCAATATACAGACTTGTCAGTATAATTTGTGATGTAGCTCTTTTCTGTCTTTTTAAACCAGTAAGATAGGAACCTTTACTTGAGGAAAAGAGGAAATTCATCTTGTTTACTTTACCAATAGAGGAATTGATGCAATCAACATAAGCAACGTTCTACATCACAAGGAGGTAACATCTAAAATTCCTATTTATTTTCAAAATCAGTCTGTTCCTATTGTATCCTACAGTTACACCAAAACCAATGCATCCAAAATATTTAACTATAAACAAGCATTACAGGACCTTGATTTAGAACAATACCTAAAAAACCCTCTGACATGTGACTGTTCCCACTCGCCTTACAATTACAGCCCCTCTGGCCATGTTATTACTGGGGATCTAAACATAATTCAACATGAAAATCTCCAAAAGGTGATTTCTCATGGTCCTAAGTTTAGAGAACCCCAACACATCAATTGGAACCATAACTTCAAATTAATTATGGATTCCATTGAGGACTACGCCAGAGCACGGGCTAAACGAGAAGAAGTTCAACTGGACACTTTGTCAGAATGGGTCAAAACAATCAGGTCTCTGATAAAACGTCGCATTCATAAGTTGAAAAACTGTGTGAATGATCGACCAAAGTCCGTTTTCAGAGACAAAGAGGCTGTGAAATGTCTATCATCTCTTCAAGATAAGTATGTTGTTGTTCCTGCGGACACAGCTTCAAATAATATTGTCTTTATATGTAAATCGTATTACTACGAGTATCTTGTAAAAGAATTGGGAATAAATGAGCACTCAGGTAATCCCACATACAAAAACATATCATTTGACAAGGATGAGATTTTGGCGAGTCATAAGTCCTTCATGGCTTTAATGAACATTGCATTGAACAACAAATCGGAGGACTTACCTTGTTTGTATTGGATACCTAAACTTCACAAAATTCCGTACCAACAACGGTACATTGCCGGCTCATCTGCATGTTCCACTAAAGAATTGTCCATTAGATTGACTAAAATTCTGTCCGCAGTGAAAGAGGGTCTTCAGAAATACTGTGAAACTATTTACTCGCGTAGTTGGTATTAACTATATGTGGATTCCTAAAACTCTAAAGAACTTCTGGATAATTTTAAATCTCGGTCTTTTTCTGAAATTAGTTCTATCAAAACTTTTGATTTTTCAACCTTGTATACCACCATTCCCCATGTAAAATTGAAAATCCGTCTAAAAGAAATAATCCACAATGCTTTTCATCATGAAAATGGTAGCATACACTATAAATTTATGACTTTGGGATACCATAAGGCATATTTTGTTAATAGTGAACAAAAGGGTAAAACATGCTATACAGAGGAACAAGTGATCAGTATGATGGAGTTTCTTATTGACAACATATTTGTTGAATTTGGAGGTAGACTTTTTCAACAAATTGTCGGCATTCCTATGGGAACGAGCTGTGCGCCTCTCCTTGACGACCTCTTCTTATTTTCATATGTAACGGAGTTCCTTTAGACACTTGTCAAAAACAAGAAGATCAAGGAAGCCAGGTTATTTAATTTCATTTTCAGATATATTGATGATGTTCTTTCCATTAACAATCCGAACTTTTCTGATTGGGTTCCATTAATATATCCACCAGAACTAGAAATTAAAGAAACAACAGACACGGCTTCCTCCGTCTCATTTTTAGACTTATACCTCGAATTTGACATACACAGTCATCTCAGTACCAGAATCTATGACAAACGAGACGATTTTAATTTTGAAATTATCAATTTCCCCCACCTTAGTAGCAATATACCAACTTCACCTGCATATGGGATATACATTTCCCAATTTATTCGGTATTCAAGAGCTTGCAGCTCCTACTCAGACTTTGTAAAACGTCACCAGTGTCTGAGCAGAAAGTTGATGAACCAGGGGTATGTCAAAGAACGTCTTGTCCTTTTTCTAAAAAAAGTTCATCGGAAGGTACCAAGAACTTGTTGATAAGTATTCTGTATCAACTTCACAAATAATACACGATGGTCTTGAAGTATAGATTTTGCGTACTGACGTTGTTTATCATCTTAATAACGTGTTATAGTATTCTTTTATTTGTCTTTATTAATATTACTTTTACTGTTAAGTCTGTTTTTTGAGATATCCAATTGACATGACTCTGTGCTTATGCATCCCGTCATACTTTGAACGACAAAATTATTTTATTTATTAATATTACTTTTACTGTTAAGTCTGTTTTTTGTGATATACATTTGACGTGACTTTGTACTTATGTATCCCGTCATACTTTGAACCATACAATTATTTTACTTATCAATATTACTTTTACTGTTAAGTCTGTTTTTTGTGATATCCATTTTATGTGACTCTGTATTTATGTATCCCGTCATACTTTGAACGACAAAATTATTTTATGTCTACCTGTGCGAATTTCAAACGCGCGATTTTACGCCAGTACTTACAACCTTCCATCCTTTATGGGTGGATTTTACATAGATAAATAAAATTGTATAATATAAGCAAAATGAGGATATTATATTTGATGTATTCCTTTTTGTGCTTCTTCGTTATATTTGTTTGTTTGATTGGGGACTTTCCTTTTTGAAATTCCTCGGAGTTCAGTATTTTTGTGATTTTATTTGTATTTTCACTTTAGTGTGCTATATTACACAATTAGAAACCTCTTTGACACTTTAATAAATTCATATACATTCTTTAAATTCTTTCATTTTCAAAATTAGTTAATGGTTAAGATGTTCAAATTTAGTGGAGAGTTCTCTGGTAATTACCAGTTCAGATTATTAGATAGTTTGATTATTATATTTGCATAATTAGGATATTCTGAAAAGAAGTGATATGAATCTTTACGCTTAGCACCACAACTACAAGACGGATCTGAAATGATATTGACTCTGTTAAGATCATAATTCAAAGAGGCTGAGCATCTAAGTTGAGTCAAAATGATGTTGAGTTTACGATTGCCAAATTCATAATGTTTAGGAATTGGTTTCATGTGTTTGAGCTTTTGATTTTGCCATTTGATTAGGGACTTTCCTTTTTTAATTTTCCTCAGAGTTCAGTATTTTTGTAATTTTACTTTTTGGGCTTTTAAATTCAGTTTAAGATTTTTAATTCGGTTTGAAAAAGAGTCAATGTTGCGGGTCACCACATTAAGGTAATTCCACAGTCGTATAGTTGAAGGTATGAAGGATTCTTGGGTCAATGAAAGTCTACCAAAAGGGTATAATATATCATTCCCATTACGTAAGGGATAAGCAGCTGTACTTTTGGATTGTTGGTTGAATTAAATTGCACAGAAAGGCTGGTGCATTAGTAAATTGAATATAATAAAATAATTGTAACTTCCTCCTTTCTCTTCGTTCAGATAGAGTTTCCCAACCAATCTCATCATACATAATTCTACTACTAGTAAAAAAAGGGAGACCTGTTTCAATTCTGGCTGCATCAAGCTGCATCTGCTCTAATTTGTTACAATAACCCACACCCATATTATCCTAAACTTCGCAGGCATATTCGATTAACGGTCTTATTAAAGCCAAGTATAGCTTTTCTAAGTTATTCCTACTTATTCTGTACTTTATTGTTCTAAGTACATTCAAATGTTTAGATACATTTTTTAATGATACTTTCCATTTAACATCTCTACTAAATGTAACACCCAAGTGGTTATCAAAATCTGTAATTTGAATATTCTTTCCATTGAATGTGAAATTCATTTCCGGAGTTTCAATGTATGAGAACAACATAATTTCTGTTTTTTCTGGGTTAAAGGACATCAGCCATTTCTTAGACCAATCGCTCCACTCACTCAAGTCGTGACTGATCACTGATTTTTTTTATTACACACCGTGAGATGGGGTGCAAGGCACATCACCGTCCTAAAAGAAAAATCAACAACAATGAAAAATCATCGTTCCTATAGCCGTAATTGTTTTTAAGATTTTATCGTATAAAATTGAAATAATTAAATCTTGAAAAGGACAGTTATTGCTGTTTATATTAGATTTATTCCAAGCAAGTTCCCTCGTGTAAATTTCGGTATTTGTGAATTTGTTGATTATTTAATTTAACGCAAAAAATATTAAAGTTATGGTAAGTGTTGTTGCCTTATCACTTGAATGGATAGAAGACCGATCTTTACTAAGTTTGACCATATTTCTAGATTCATAACAACACAGGAACAGGTCTGCTATTAAAGTGGTGCAATTGATACCCACACGAATACCGTTATTGCCAAAAACCTAAAGAGATGTTGTAAAGGAGAAAATTTACAATTTTAATCATCACATCAAACTACATATAAGAATATTATATATATCAAGCATATTAACCTTTTTCATTAGAGAATAAGACTAGATATAAGTTGCAGCAAATAAATTGACCATCAGATTTTTAAAGGACAATCTAAATAAATAAGAAAACTTGATAAACTTATATTTATATCATAAATTTTGTAAGCGCTCAAACATATGGATAACAAGAAACAAGTAGATTAGCTTATATTAGACTTTAGCTATGTGTTTTGTGTTTGATGTAGTCCCACACATGCATCTTTTACGGATAATAGAGCATTATGGTATAAAAACAAAATACTTGAATGGATAAAGGCTTGGCTCATACATCATAAACAGTATTTGGCATATAAAATTGAAACACCTTTGAATTACTCTGATGAAATAAGAAGTACCGCAAGGAACAGTTTTACCCTTTGAAGTACCTTTTGTACATCGATGTGATGACATCAAGTGAAAGCTGTGAATTTTTGCAAATGATAGACTTTTATACCCGACATTATATTGTTCTAATGACTGCAATAAGTTACAGAAACATCGGGACAAATTAATGACAGATGAAATTTAATGCATAAAGAAGTGTTATGTATTCAAACAAGAAAATTTATATTATGCATAAATACCACATTAAAGACAAAATTGATGAAGTTTTTGACCAAACCAATATTTAGAAGTTCAGTTTATACACACATTTAATTGGAATATACACATCAATTACATTATTACTTCAAACCAAAACATTTATTAGGCTTCCAAAAGTGCACATCAAGCTTTTTCAAAGCCAAATGTTAAATATTCGAGTAGCGATTGGGTTTCATATCATTAAAAGGATAGAAATGGTGCAAATAAGATCAACCTGTTTGAATGAACATCAATACAGTATAGAACCTGGATCAGGTACTAACATACTGAATGATTTGAATTACCAAATAGAGTACTGTTTATACATGGACTTTCACTCCAATATTTTTGAATGTTACCTGGACTTTCACTCCTTTGTTTTACTGTTGATACCTGGACTTTCACTTCAATGTTATACTGTTTTTACCTGGACTTTCACTTCAATCTTTTACTTTTGTTACCTGGACTTTCAATCAATGTTTTACTATATTTACCTGGAGTTTCACTCCATTGTTTTGCTATTTTTACCTGGACATTCATTCCAATGATTTACTATTTTAACCGGGACTTTCACTCCCTTGTTTTACTGTTTATACCTGAACTTTTATTTCAATGTTATATTGTTTTTATCTGAACTTTCACTCCAATGTTTTACTGTTGATATCTGGACTTTTGCTCCTGTATCTTTTTTATTGTTACCTGGACTTTCACTCCAATTTTTTATTATTTTTATCTGAACTGTCACTCCATTGTTTTAGTGTTTATACCTTGACTTTCACTTCAATGTTTTACCTGGACTTTCACCCGAATGTTTTACTGTTTATATCTGGACTGTCAATCCTATGTTTTACTGTTCATCCCTGGACTTTCACTGCAATGTTTTCCTATTTTCACCCGGACTTTCACTTAAATGTTTTACTATTGTTACCTGGACTACCACTCCAATATTTTACTATTTTTACCTGGACTTTCACTCCAATATTTTACTATTTTTACCAGGACTTTAACTTTTTTGTTTTACTGTTGATACCTGGACTTTCACTTCAATGTTATACTGTTTTTTGTGAACTTTAACGTCTATATTTTACTGTTTATACCTGGACTTTTACTCCTATGTTTTTTTTATTGTTACCTGGACTTTCACTTTAATGTTTTACTATTTTTACCTGGACATTCACCCCAATGTTTTACTATTTTTACCTGGACTTTCACTCCTTTGTTTTACTGTTGATACCTGGACTTTCACTTCAGTCTGTTACTTTTGTTACCTGGACTTGCACTCAATGTTTTACTATATTTACCTGGACTTTCACTCCATTGTTTTGCTATTTTTACCTGGACATTCATTTCAATGATTTACTATTTTTACCTGGACTTTCACTCCTTTGTTTTACTGTTTCTATATCTTTTTTATTGTTACCTGGACTATCACTCCAATGTTTTATTATTTTTACCTGGACTGTCACTCCTTTGTTTAAATGTTGATACCTGGACTTTCACTTCAATGTTATACTGTTTTTATGTGGACATTCACTCCAATGTTTAATTGTTTGAACCTGGACTTTTACTCTCATGTTTTACTGTTTTTACATGAACTTTAACTCCTATGTTTTACTGTTTTTACCTGGGCTTTCACTCCAATGTTTTACTGTTTTTACCCTGACGATCGCTCCTAATTTTTATCATTTTTTCCCTAACGTTCGCTCCAATGTTTTATCATTTATACCTGGAACTCCAGTCCTATGTTTGACTGTTTTTACCTGGACATTTCAGTTCTATGTTTTGCTGTTTTTAACTGGACTTTCACTACAATGTTTTATTGTTTTTACCTGGACATTTCACTCCTATGTTTTGCTGTTTTTAACTGGACTTTCACTCCAATGTTTTACTGTTTTGACCTTGACTTTCACTCCTTTGTTTAATGATTTATACCTAGACGTTCACTTCTATGTCTGACTATTTTAACCTAGATGTTCATTTAAATGCGTGACTGTTTACACCTGGACCTTCGCCTCAATGTTTGACTGTTTTTTCTAAGACTTTCACTGGTGTCTTTTATACAATCTTTAGTTGACAAAAAATGAAGCCCTTAAGAATGAAAAATGCGGATAACATTGTTAAACAATTCCATATTAGCAGGTGTACCAAAAAGATACCCCGTTTCCTCGCCCGAAACCATACTATAAGCTGTGTTTTCACTTCGAGCAACCAGGTTGAATTCTATAGATGGACTACCTACTGCCAATCTGGCAATTTGGTTAAATATTATATTTGCGCACATTCGGTGTTTATTGTTTTTACGATTTCCCACAGTATTTTATTACATTTTCCCAAATTAATTCTACAGGTAACATACATGTTTACTTACAAAGATAGTTAATAATTTTGCATAAATTCTAATTGCAAATTTTGATGATTGAATAGAATTATGTCTCCTAAGAAAAATGCATAGAGATTTTTTAAGGTTAAGGAACGGTCAATTGGCACATATGTTGCTGAGATTTTGCAAACAAATTTTAAACGTTGACCTTTAACTGTTATATTTGTGAAAAATTATTGACCGAAAATCGTTAACATAATTCAACGCATGTATACAATGTATAATACAATATTGTTTCCGTATATGCAGCATACACGAATATGTAGATCTGTACATTTTACTCTTAATATTACAATTGAAATTTTAGCTTTATAAAGACTAGTTTGTATGTATCTATGATTCAAAGCTTTGTATGGCTGATTTTACGGTATGGGTTTTGCTCAATTTATTTTGCGGTGACATACAATTTTTATTTTCGCTTATTTCAAAATCTCTCAGATACTTGTATCATTGGCAGTCATATCTTATTTCCCTATTTTATATTGTGAATGCATTTTTTTGTCTCTATCATATTGTCGATAGCCATAGAATTTTTCTTGGTTCACTGCAATGCCAATTTTATCAAGCACATCAATGAATTTTGTTTCGAAGGAAAAATCAAACAGAAAGTCCCTTAACAAAAAGCAAAATCAAAAGCTCAAACGAATGGAAAACAAAGGATTAGAATGAATCTCGACTGTTCGTTGAAACTATCTTAAAATTTTTATTTCATAACACTGTAATATTTTTTGCAGTAAACGATAAAGGGATCTATAGGGTGTGTATCAATTGGATATCAAACCACAAACACATAAAATAGATGTGCAAAAGATGTGCAGAAGAATGAATACTGTATTGAGTAATAGAGAGAACCGCTTGATACCTTCAATATATTTATACTCTTGTCATGGTTAGAAAACTAGTTTCATTCTTATTTTCCGTTGACCTTTACGTTTTAATCAATACTGGATAATTTTCATTCATTATTTATTGTTGTTATTTTAGTATCTTGTATTTATTATCTTCTTCCTTCTTTTTCGTTCTTGTTTGTACCTAGAAAGCATTTAGTTTGTACTCAACAACTATATTGATAAAAGATAACATATAAACACATCAGTTGCCCTATCATTTTATTCGGATTAGAATATGATGTTCATGCTATTGATAGAGTTTTACTATCATATGTTCAATCATCTCGACATAGTAACACAATTACAATCACCGGTAGTTGGTGTAACCCAAGGACAACATATGCATCGATACACCGTCGGTGAAGTAATGTGGACATTGTCACAATCTGTAAATACATTCACTCCATTAAGTATTCCTCGGCTGAAAATATCAAGAAGAATAAAATTAACCCTATTTAAACTTGTCGAATAGAACATGTTTAAACTATTGTTTTTCAAATGATTTGTTGCAATACAAAAACAAACTTTTTTATGAAAAAATAGTTGTTCAATTTTGAGGGTCCCGGTTAAAGAGGCATTAGCTTTCAAATTCATGTTCACCGATTTGACACAAATTCTCATACTAAAACGTTTATCGAAATTTACAAAAAGTCTAAAATAAAACATTAACAATGCATGGACTCGATAATATGTATCAACATTTTGTGGGTATTTTTGTCTAGAAGTAATCTTATTAACCATCGATATGACCAGCGAAACATAATTATAAATACAGATAGATGGCGATCACGTGCATTGGATTATTCTAGGTCTATTTGATTTCATACTGTAGGTTAAAAAGTTTGTGTATCATTGTTTTACCTGTATAAGAATGATTTGTTTGTGGCTCGAATCAGTCAACCTAAGGATTTATCCTTTTTTCACTTTCAATCTTGACATTCTTTTCCTTTTAATAACTGAATACATGCGCAACCCATCTCCAGCTAAGGAGTTAAATTAAAGGTCACATGAATACGGATTCAATGAGGTCGAATTATTCAAAGCAAGTGAATAATTCATCAGAGATGTTTCTTTGCTTATCTTTGACAAAATTGAACCAAATTGGCTACTAAAAGCGAGATATTATTTCAATTTTTCTAGAATATTGACGAGTATTACAAAAATGTAACAATTAAGTAAATGTTAATCTAGAGGTTAATGATAATGTGCAATTTACCTTTCGCACAATTTTAAATGATTGCAGGTTCTTCCTGAATCAATACCATAAACTGTCTTTATCCCTTGGCCTCTACATCCGTTACTAAGCCAATTGATTTTCCTTTTGGTTCGACTTCCTAAAAAAGAAATGCTACAATCGATCCATATCTTTTTTTATCGTCCAGATCACATATCAACAAGATGAATAGAAGAATTATCTTTGAACAAATGCGCCGGAACATTCGTGGCATTGATACAACTCTCACATTTATTTATTCGTTTTAGTGAGGTACTATTACAACATGGATGTGAAACACATACAATTATCTCTTAATTCCATCGATTGGCAGGGATTCACAATATGTGTTATGAATGCATATATCAATTTCTAACTTAACACTTACATCAAAATTATATTTATTTAACAGTACTTATTTCTCACATCTAAACAAGAGAGAGTATGCAGAATATGTTTCCAATACCTAATTATATTTTGATGTTGTCATAGCAAACGATCCTGTTTTGGACTATATTAAATTCTTTTATAAGTGTTATCTCCCCTATGCAAAAACACCAGGATGTCAGGCATAAAAGAATGACAATGAAGTTAGTCTGAAACTTGATCTACTATTTTTATCTTTGGGTTTGTGTCATGTTTCGCCAATATGGTCACCCTCCTTTAAACTATATCTTATATTATTGACGTTCATCATTCATTATTATCCAAGAAAAACTTTTTGAACTAAGTGTAATAAAAGCTTTGATATTACACCTAAATTGATATGTGTTACTGAAATTATCAAGGAGATATCCCTATCAGCGCCATGAGTCTTTACAAATTTATGTTAATATAACATATAAAGCTAGATACAATATAAAACATACTCATTTTACGTGTTCTTGTTTTCGGAGGCTTGTTGTCTCTATTAAACCCGATCTCATTATTTTAACAAGTTTTCAAGTATTAATGTGGTTTTTTTTTTAAACATTTTTGCGAAACACTTCACAACATAGTTTCTGTGCAGATTATCCTTGGTTCACATACTCAGTACAAAGTATAACTGTCAGCCAAATAGAGACTGAATACAGAAAATAGTTAACGTTTCTTATATTTTGGAAATTTGACTTTAAATACATAGAACCTTATTTACCTAAAGAACTAGTCATATTAAATACTTCAGCATCTTTTGGAACCTTTATTTCCTTGTAAAGAGGGTATTTAAAATCCTGGTAAAACTCTTTCAAAGACTGCCCAAGAGAATTGTAGTCAATGATTTCATCGAAATCGGCATAATACATTTCCGTGACGACCACTTCGTTTGTACTATTTATAGTTTTATCGCCTTTGTTCTGTTTAGAAAAAGAAAAGTAGAGATTATTCTTCAATTTTAAAACACACACACGTATACATACATATCTATCTATCTATAAAAATGTCTAAGACTTTAACTTAAACACGCTGATTGATACATTGAAAAAGTTCTACGGTATTAGATTTGAAATAGATATACGCAATATTTAGATAGACAAACTAGCTTCATCAGGCGTGTGCTTCTGTCCAGGTATAATCGGATGCATGACAAAAATATTTTTGTAGTTTAAACTACACGCAGTCGGAATAAAAGTTTAACATATACATATATATTTGCATTTTTGCGCCTGTCACAAGACAGAAGCCTCTGGCCTTTGTTAGTCTTGTCTGTTTTTTTTAATTTTAGTTCATTTTTATGTTTCGGTGTTTGGTGTGACGTCCATTTTCACTGAACTAGTACACACTTTTGTTTAGGGACCAGCTTAAGCCCACCTCCGGGAGCGGGATTTTCTCGATGAGTTGAAGACCCATTGGTGTCCTTGGGCTTTTTTTCTGCTCTTTTGTCGGGTTGTTGTCTCTTTGACACAACTCCCATTTCAATTCTTAATTTTATATACATCGTGTACTGTGTTAACACCCTGGGAACGCCGACGAGGAAAAACATCACACAACTAACGAAAAATATATTTTATATAGCCTAGTTGGTCGAGTGGTATAGGGCGCTTGACATAGTGCAGGCGGTGTTATCATGATTTCTCAGATGCAAGGATTCGAATCCCACTGAAGAAAAAACAAACATTTGCTCTTGCAAATTTGCAGATCTAACATTGTTGGGCTAAATTTGAGACGATTAAATGGTGATTAAATGCCTCTTTCGAACACGAAATTACACTTGTGCATTTTAATCTCTTTAACATTATGTTAATGGTGACACTGGTCGAGGAAATCTCAATATGATTTAAACCTTATGACTGCGTAACAAATATATCGAGTTTTATAATGTACATATATGTTCAATTTTTATACCCAGCTGTGGATAAACCCCTCAGTAACTTGACCAGCATCTCCTTCGGTTTCTCCTTCTATGTCCCGCAGTCTGCATTGCTTCAAGGAAGGGAGACATTTCATCTGCTGACCCTGTAACGAAAACCGACTTTTTCAAAGAATGATAAAATCTTTAATAATGATGATGATAATGGATGGCTGCATACCGTCCAGTGGGAAATAAATATGCATATTCAGGACTAGAACATGTTAATGTTATATGAATATAAACCACTCTTTGCTCTTACTCCTAAATGCCGCGTGCTTAGCGGAGAAGCAGCAAATACCAATTTTAAAGTCTTTGGTTTGACCCGGCCGGGATTCAAACCGACGACCTCCCGCTCTCAATGTGAACACACTACCACTACCACAAGACCACTGTGACTGTATTAAAGTTTTAAGAAATGTAAATGAATTCGGTAGATGTACAATTTTCAATAGATATTATAAAAATTTAGAATACCGTTAAACAAAACATAATTGAATGTAGTTTCTTAGGGTAGTACTAGCGTATTATGTTATTTCCGATCACAAAATGCGTTATTTATCGGTCCAAATTGGTTCCTAAAATAAGCGAATCGGCTTAAAATACAGATCCTATGTGTCAAGGTTTGCTTACGAGGATCTGAAAGCGCTCCATTCTATTTTCTATTTTAAAGATCTATCGGGATCCTCTGGTTTTGTCTGATTAATACACACCTTCAAATATTTGAAGGCTAAAATTGCATTGGCCGATGTAATAATTACCAGAACAGAATGTAAAATGTAGTGTTGTCAGATCCTTGTAAGCAAAGCTTAGACACGTGATCTGATTTTAAACAGATTGGGAAAACTACAACTCGTTCATCGGACATTTCATTCCATTCGTATTGATATAATAAAGTAGATTAAAAATTGAATATTGGATATATTTATTATCATATGTTGCCCTTAACAATCCTTACATTTTCTGAAAGCATATACCTATGCATCCTTGGCTTTTAAATATTTGGCTTTAAACGTTATTGATGAAGGTGAATCCACCAAATTTTGTTTATTTGAACACTTTTTCATAATGAATTTCAAATTGTATCGTATAAAGTTTCGTTAGTTACTATTACGTAATTATGCTTTCGTCACTGTGTAAAACTTCTCTTTATATACATCTATATGATAATTGGCACAGTTTGGAAATTAGATCGGTGACCTATAATCTTTTCCAATTTTGTTTTATATAGCACGATAAGAATTACGTTTTGGCTATGTTCTTATATCATGAGCTCCAAAACGAAATGATACGGAGAATATCATAATCCCTTATAATGACTGAAACAAACAGATAATATAAATCAAAACGGAAATATTGTTATTCAAATTCAGTGTTGACCTCTATAAAAGATTATTTGAAGATATTATTAAGCAAATCGGTAAATTCATTTTTTAATAGAATGCAACCACATTTGTGTGTGTAATTATAAAAAGTTATGTTAACAAATCACCTTTCCTAGGTTATAGCATTGTCGGTAATCACAAACCTGACTGAAATCTTGAATTTGGTACGATTCCATAACATCATTGTGTGCAGGGGTGTGAATTTTTACTACATTCTTTTCTAGATTTGTTTCTATGTTTTCCGAATATCTGGCATTTCCTTCAATAACGTCATACCCAAATTTCTGAAAAAAAAACCGCATTTGCGTCTTAATATTACTTTTTAAAAAGTTTGAATAGACACCAAACAGGTCAGAAAAAGACAAGAGAAATGTTTTGAAATCAAACCAAAATGTTGAAAACAAAATAATTAAAAAAACAAACAGCGATAGAAAGCGAAGCAAATTGAAAACTGAACTCGATCAGCTGATCAGTAGAGTGACTTTTATAAATTCACCATATAAAAACTAAATTAGATCAGTAGAGTGACTTTTTTAAATTCACCATACAATAACAAATACAGTTTAAATAGGCGAACGGGAACCATTGACAAAAGTGAAAATATACAAATGACAATATATACTTATGAGTTATACTATTTGATTCTTTGGCATGATTTGGTCTTTGCTTAACAATATCACATGTTGACACGATATGTGATATAAATAAAGTACAGTTCAACATAAAAAAAAAATCAAAATTACAATACAAAATTATTATCATCAGTTATATCTTTGACTTGTTATTATTGGAGAATGTTGATCAGCCAAACATGTGTTATTATCATGCTTTCAATCCAAATACTTTAGCCTCTAAATATGTGTATACTTCTGATTCCATGCAAAACAATGAGTTGTACAAGAAGAGTAGCGTATTGTACTGACATACAGTGTTTTATTATACAGAAAGAAACTGGGTTATATTTTGAGACAATATATTGGTTGTTCTCCTTATACTGCAACTCTTACATCTTTTACAAATGAAATATTTTTTTGTTAACCTATCATTTCTTAAAAAGCTATATTTATATTGACGTCATAAATCAAACTCTACGGAAACGTATCGTAAACGTCATAAACAAGGCGATTTAAGGTCATTGACTATATGACAAATGACTATACGGTCAATTGAATATGACTGCGCAAATAGCATAGTTACAGTAGAAACAATCATTCGGAAGTCTCGGAAGACGAGTCAATTCAAATGATACAGAAAGTACGGGACAATGTTTGCTTCCAGTAAACAGTTCATATTCAGTAAATAGTTTTTTAAACTATTAACCGGTAAATAGTCTTTTTCAGGAAATTTCGTAAAAGGGTAAATGTATTCGTCAATAATTTTATATAGAAAATATATACTGAGGTATAATAATCAATGATATTTATTTAGATTGCGGAATATTTGCTTTTATCTAAAACATTATCTTTATTTATACATAACAATATACAACTTTGTCATATCTTTATATGAGGGTAGACATCTTGTTTATCTTGATTAAATGCAAAAAAAAAAAAAAAAAATACCGTGTGAGGTATATTTAGTTCTTGTATAAAGTTCATATAATCTTTACTCTAGAAATACGATGATAAAAAAAATATTTAAAAATCATAGTTGAATGATAGGAGTTGGAAAACACCAAGAGGACAACAATAAACAATAATAGAAAAAAAAAACCAGTAACTTGGTCAAAAAGAAAAACGCCCAATACACCAAAATATACTGCAGACAAAACATAAGATCGAGCACCAGAAACACCATTTACAACGGGGTGTTACTCCGAAAGGGTAAGCAGAGTAAATTTATGAGTACAAATAATACACACAAATAATTTATACAAGTCATGCATGGAACTTATTCATTTTCTGACAAAGAAATAAACATACCATATCCATATTGGCCGTGACAACGGAAAGGAATAAAGCATTAATCAGAACAATCAGTAATTGGCCCATTGTTGATTTCTGTAAAAAACAAACCATAGGGAAAACAAATTATTAAACTATACTTTTTTCGAAAATTTATTACAATTCGGTAATCGATAATTAATTACAATTCAGTAATCAGGAACGACTTTTTCCAATTGAATTCTCAAAAACTGCCTTCTAATAGCACACAATGATCTTATCCATTAAGGGAAATTTCAGGAATTTAGTAAAGTATTTTCAAGCAACATCTTCTTATCTTCATATCGACTGAGTCATGCACAAATTGAATAAAGTACGAGATTAAAATTGTAAGCGAAAGGTCAAATTTTCACTCAGTGAATGCGGTCAATTTCTTTTTTTTATTCGAAATATAAAGGTTTAAAGGATTATTTTTTGTATCGAAATTGATAGATATTTACATAATAGTTTTGTCTGAATAACAATTCAAACAACCAACGTAATGAATTTGAGTTTATCAATGTTAATATTTTTTTTTATTCATTGAAGTTGATTTATTAACTTCAAGTCAAAAAGTGAAAAAGAAATTAATCCATTTCATCCATGTGCTTATTACCTCTAGTAAATATTATTTTTGAATTATAAATCGCTTACCTTTTGCAGTCGTCTTACAATGTTGATGTGGACGAAGCGTTGCTGCTTAAATACTATCCGTCCAGGATGTAAAATACTTGTTTCTTGGAACATTTGACAGCTAGACAATAGTTGTTTTCCACTAACAATATGTCACGTTTGTATGTAGGAGTTAACCCGACAAAATTTCAAATGAAATCAAGTGGTCATATAAGATTTGGACTAAGGAGATCGTTTTAAGTATATTACGATTTAAAAATATCACTTTCCCCTCAAGGATTCTACGAAAACAAGACCATAACTTGCCAATTAATTTTCTTGGTCTAAATAATAATTCATGATATCCTCTTACACGAATACAAAATCATTTCGTTCATGGGAACAAATTTGTTCAAGCATATCAAATAGATTTTTTAGTAGATTTCAACGAGGTTTTTCAATGTCAGGAATATGGCAGTTGTTTTTAACTTGTTCCGTTGCTTGGTAGCGTCTGATTTTGTCAGTTGTTATGGTCTCCCCCGTTTTTTAATTTTCGTTGGAGTTCGGATTTTTGTTTTACAGTGAAACTTCTCAAAACCGGCCGCCCGTCGGATCACAGTTTGCGGGGTCGCTGGTTTGTTGAAAATTGAAATCATCAAGAGTTACTTCCCTTCAATATGTGTGTTTGAGTATATTTGAAAATGTTTTTTACTTTAATCAAAATATATGTTTTCCTCTTTGAATTTCAGTTTTGTATATTATATGTAGCATAAAATACACCTACAACGTCTGTTTTATCTTATTTTATTTTGATTTTGCAGTAATAATAAATAAAATGTACCTTTTTATCTGACTTAACGCATTACCATGAATACATTGGATAGTTATGACTTTATTTTTGCATGCAATTATAATGATAATATATTCTGAAGAAAACTTTGTTTACCAAGCATCTGATTTTTGTCCCTTCCAATACGATGATTAGTTAACAATTAAATACCATAGTAGGCACGTTCATTAACCGGCAAGGTGAATGTACCGGTTACGAAAACACGAAAAAAACTCCCTTGAAGTTGATAGTTGTAGGAAATTCAACCTGCATTTCACTGCAGAAAAATTTCACATTTATCTAGGGTGTTTTCAAAGCACCATTTTTTTTTGTTTGGTTTTTCTATAAAATATGTTGGAAACTTGAGGTGACGTGGCTACTCAAGCTTGAAAACAAGATAGAGTGTTGAAAACTTGCTTTGTTTACGTCTAGTGAAGATTATTTTCATATATGCAATGAAATGTGGTGTGAAATTTCCAATATAGTACTGGACAGGATCAATCTTTATTAATGCCAAGTACTCGTTTATTTGAGATAAAGATAAATTCTGCACAATTTTTTGAAAAAAATCCAATTTAACAAAGACTAATAGGGGAAAGACAAAGGTAGTATAATCCTATACATCATTGGCTTTTAAAGTTTTGGTTTGAGCGATCGAGATGAAGATACATCAAGAAAGAATTGCAAGGGGTGAATTCATTTCGAGTTATCCATTATGTAGTAAAATATTGAAACGCTTTTGGGATCAGAAGTTAATACTTGAATCATAGCTTACTTATATTATAAGAATTGAGTAAGTGGTGTCAGAATTTCTGTTTGACTACATATGGCTTCAAATTAAGGACAGACATACATTAATTTTACCAAGGAGGAATGAGAATAATCAATTTGATATCACATCTTTTAATTCTAAATGAATACTACCAAATAACACTGACGCTGGGATATGCAGAATTGACGCCGTTTCCATTAACTGCGCATTGTGTGTCAGTTACTCTTTATTCATCACAATGAAATCCAAGACTGTTGAAAAACATTCACCTTGCCGGTTAATGAACGTGCCTCCTATGGTATTTAATTTTTAACTAATCATCGTATTGGATGGGACAAAAATCAGGTGCTTGGTAAACAAAGTTTTTTTCAGAATATATTATCATTATCATTGCATGCAAAAATAATGTCATAACTATCCCATGTATTTATGGTAATGCGTTAAGTCAGATAAACATTTTATTTATTATTCCTGCAAAATAAAAAAAATAAAAAAAGATAAAATAGACGTTGTAGGTGTATTTTGTGCTACATATAATATACAAAACTGAAATTCAAAGAGGAAAACATATATTTTGATTAAAGTAAAAAAACATATTCAAATATGCTTAAACACACATATTGAAGGAAAGTAACTCTTGATGATTTCAATTTTCAACAAACCGGCCACCCCCGCAAACCAGCCGTTTTCCATGGTCTAACGGGCGGCCGGTTTTGAGAAGTTTCACTGTATAACAAAAATCCGAACTCCAAGAAAATTTAAAAAAAAGGGGGAGTCCATAAAAACTGACAAAATCAAATGCTATCAATCAATGGAACAAGTTAAAAGCAACTGCCATATTCCTGACTTGATAACCTAAACCTTGGAAAACCTCGTTGAAATCTACAAAAAAACTATTTAATATGCTTTTAACAAATTTGTTCCCATAAACGATATGATTTTGTATTCGTGTAAGAGGATAGCATGAATTATTATTTAGACCAAGAAAATTAATTGGCAAGCTATGGTCTTGTTTTCGTAGAATCCTTGAGGGGAAAGTGATACTTTTAAATCGTAATATACTTAAAACGATCTCCTTAGTCCAAATCTCTTATGACCACTTGATTTCACTTAAAATTTTGTCGGATTAACTCCTACATACAGACGTGACATATTGTTAGTGGAAAACAACTACTGTCTAGCTGTCAAATGTTCCAAGAAACAAGTATTTCACATCCTGAACTGATAGTATTTAAGCAGCAACGCTTCGTCCATATCAACATTGTGGGACGACTGCAAAAGGTGAGCGATTTATAATCAAAAAAAATATTTACTACAGGTAATAAGCACATGCATGAAATGGATTAATTTCTTTTTCATTGATTTATTTGACTTGAAGTTAATAAATCAACTTCAATAAATAAAAAAATATTAACATTGATAAACTCAAATTCATTACGTTGGTTGTTTGAATTGTTATTCAGACAAAACTATTATGTAAATATCTATCAATTTCGGAACAAAAAATAATCCTTTAAACCTTTATATTTCGAATAAAAAAAGAAATTTACCGCATTTACTGAGTGAAAATTTGACCTTTCGCTAACAATTTTAATCTCGTTCTTTATTAAATTTGTGCATGACTCAGTCGATATGAAGATCAGAAGATGTTGCTTGAAATTACTTTACTAAATTCCTGAAATTACCCTTAATTGATAAGATCATTGTCTGCTATTAGAAGGCAGTTTTTGAGAATTCAATTGGAAAAAGTCGTTTTTGATTACCGAATTGTAATAAATTTTCGAAAAAAGTATAGTTTAATAATTTGTTTTCCCTATGGATTGTTTTTTACAGAAATCAACAATGGGCCAATTACTGATTATTCTGTTTAATGCTTTATTCCTTTCCGTTGTCACGGCCAATATGAATATGGTATGTTTATTTCTTTGTCAGAAAATGAATAAGTTCCATGCATGACTTGTATAAATTATTTGTGTGTATTATTTGTACTCATGAATTTACTCTGCTTACCCTTTCGGAGCAACACCCCGTTGTAAATGGTGTTTCTGGTGCTCGATCTTATGTTTTGTCTGCAGTATATTTTGGTCTATTGGGCGTTTTTCTTTTTGACCAAGTTACTGGTTTTTTTTCTATTATTGTTTATTGTCGTCCTCTTGGTGTTTTCCAACTCCTATCATTCAACTATGATTTTTAAATATTTTTTTTATCATCGTATTCCGAGTGTTCAGATTATATGAACTTTATACAAGAACTAAATATACCTCACAAGGTATTTTTTTTTTTTGCATTTAATCAAGATAAACAAGATGTCAACCCTCATATAAAGATATGACAAAGTCGTATATTGTTATGTATTAATAAAGATAATGTTTTAGATAAAAGCAAATATTCCGCAATCTAAATAAATATCATTGATTATTAAACCTCAGTATATGTTTTTTCTATATAAAATTATTGACGAATACATTTACCCTTTTACGAAATTTCCTGAAAAAGACTATTTACCGGTTAATAGTTTAAAAACTATTTATTGAATATGAACTGTTTACTGGAAGCAAACATTGTCCCGTACTTTCTGTATCATTTGAATTGACTCGTCTTCCGAGACTTCCGAATGATTGTTTCTACTGTAACTATGCTATTTGCGCAGTCATATTCAATTGACCGTATAGTCATTTGTCATATAGTCAATGACCTTAAATCGCCTTGTTCATGACGTTTACGAAACGTTTCCGTAGAGTTTGATTTATGACGTCAATAAAAATATAGCTTTTTAAGAAATGATGGGTTGACAAAAAAATATTTCATTTGTAAAAGATGTAAGAGTTGCAGTATAAGGAGAACAACCAATATATTGTCTCGAAATATAACCCAGTTTCTTTCTGCATAATAAAACACTGTATGTCAGTACAATACGCTACTCTTCTTGTACAACTCATTGTTTTGCATGGAATCAGAAGTATACACATATTTATAGGTTAAAGTATTGGGATTGAAAGCATGATAAAAACACATGTTTGGCTGATCAACATTCTCCAATAATAACAAGTCAAAGATATAACTGATGATAATAATTTTGTATTGTATTTTTTTTTTTTTTATGTTGAACTGTACTTTCTTTATATCACAAATCTTGTTAACATGTGATATTGTTAAGTAAAGACCAAATCATGTCAAAGAATCAAATAGTATAACTCATAAGTATATATTGTCATTTGTATATTTTCACTTTTGTCAATGGTTTCCGTTCGCCTATTTAAACTGCATTTGTTTTTATATGGTGAATTTTAAAAAGTCACTCTACTGATTCGCTTCGCTTTCATTCATTGCTTGTTTTTTTTAATTATTTTGTTCAACCTTTTGGTTTGATTTCAATACATTGCTCTTGTCTTTTTCTGACCTGTTTGGTGTCTAATCAAACGTTTTTATAGTAATGTTAAGACGCAATAACGGTTTTTGTTTCAGAAATTTGGGTATGACGTTATTGAAGGAAATGCCAGATATTCGGAAAACATAGAAACAAATCTAGAAAAGAATGTAGTAAAAATTCACACCCCAGCACACAATGATGTTATGGAATCGTACCAAATTCAAGATTTCAGTCAGGTTTGTGATTACCGACAATGCTATAACCTAGGAATGGTGATTTTTTAACAAAACTTTTCATTATTACACACACAAATGTGGTTGCATTCTATTAAAAAATGAATTTACCGATTTGCTTTATAATATCTTTGAATAATCTTTCATAGAGGTCAACACTGAATTTGAATAACAATATTTCCGTTTTGATTTATATTATCAGTTTGTTTCAGTCATTATAAGGGATTATAATATTCTCCGTATTATTTCGTATTGGAGCTCATAATATAAGAACATTGCCAAAACGTAATTCATATCGTGCTATATAAAATAAAATTGGAAAAAAATATAGGTCACCGATATATTTCAAAGTTTTGCCAATTATCGTATAGATGTATATAAAGAGAAATTTTATACACTAACAAACGCATAATTACGTAATAGTAACTAGCGAAAACTTTATAGGATACAATTTGAAATTCTTTATGATAAATAGTTCAAATAAACAAAATTTGGTGGAATCACCTTCATCAATTACGTTAAAAGCCAAATATTTAAAAGCCAAGGAGGTATAGGTATATGCTTTCAGAAAATGTAAGGATTGTTAAGGGCAACATAGGATAATAGATATATCCAATATTCAATTTTAATCAACTTTATTATATCAATACGAAAGAAATGAAATGTCCGATGAACGAGTTGTAGTTTTTCCAATCTGATTAAAATCAGATCATGTGTCTCAGCTTTGCTTCCTATGGATCTGACAAGACTACATTTTACTTTCTGTTCTGATAATTAATATATCAGCTAATGAAATTTTAGCCTTCAAATATTTGAAGGTGTGTATTAATCAGACAAAACCAGAGGATCCCGATAGATCTTTAAAATAGAAAGTAGAATGGAGCGCTTTCAGATCCTTGTAAGCAAAACTTTGACACAGAGGATCTGTATTTTAAGCCGATTCGCTTATTTTAGGAACCAATTAGGACCGATAATTAACGCATTTTGGGATTGGAAATAATAGAATACTCTAGTACTACCATGAGAGACTACATTCAATTATGTTTTGTTGAACGGTATTCCAAATTTGAATAATAATAATTGAAAATTGTACATCTACCGAATTAATTAACATTGCTAAAAACTTTAATACAGTCACAGTGGTCTTGTGGTAGTGGTATTGTGTTCACCTTGAGAGCGGGAGGTCGTCGGTTCGAACCCCGGCCGGGTCAAACCAAAGACTTTAAAATTGGTATTTGCTGCTTCTCCGCTAAGCACGCGGCATTAAGGAGTAAGAGCAAAGACTGGTTTATATTCATATTACATTAACATGTTCTCGTCCTGAATATGCATATTATTTTCCCGCTGGACGGTAAGCAGCCATCCATCATCATTATCATCATCATCATCATCATCATCATTAAAGATTTTATCATTCTTTGAAATAGTCGGTTTTCGTTACAGGGTCAGCAGATGAAATGTCTCCCTTCCTTGAAGCAATGCAGACTGCGTGACATAGAAAGAGAAACCAAAGGAGATGCTGGTCAAGTTACAGAGGGGTTTATTCACAGCTGGGTATGACAAATGAACATATATGTAACTAATAAAACTCGATATACTTATTACGCATTCATTAGGTTTAAATCATATTGAGATTTCCTCGACCAGTGTCACCATTAACATAATGTTAAAGAGATTAAAATGCACAAGTGTAATTTCGTGTTCGAAAGAGGCATTTAATCGCCATTAAATCGTCTCAAATTTAGCCGAACAATGTTAGATCTGCAAATTTGCAACAGCAAATGTTTGTTTTTCCTTCAGTAGGATTCGAACCCTTGCATCAGAGAAATCGTGGCAACACCGCATGCACTGTGTCCAGCGCCCTATACCACTCGACCAACTAGGCTATATGAAATATATCTTTCGTTAGTTGAGTGATGTTTTTCCTCGTCGGCGTTCTCAGGGTGTTAACACAGTACAGCGTGTATATAAAATTGAGAATTGAAATGGGGAATGTGTCAAAGAGACAACAACCCGACAAAAGAGCAGAAAAACAGCCCAAGGCCACCAATGGGTCTTCAACACAGCCAGAAAATCCCGCACCCGGAGGTGGGCTTAAGCTGGTCCCTAAACAAAAATGTATACTAGTTCAGTGAAAATGGACGTCACACTAAACACCGAAACATAAAAATGAACTAAAATTAAAAAAAACATACAAGACTAACAAAGGCCAGAGGCTTATGTCTTGTGACAGGCGCAAAAATGACAATATATATGTATGTGTTAAACTTTTATTCCAACTGCGTGTAGTTTAAGCTACAAAAATATTTTTGTCATGCATCCGATTTCACCTGGGTAGAACTTTTTCAATGTAACAATCAGCGTGTTTAAGTTATATTCTTAGACATTTTTATAGATAGATAGATATGTATACGTGTGTGTGTTTTAAAATTGAAGAATAATCTCTACTTTTCTTTTTCCAAACAGAACAAAGGCGATAAAACTATAAATAGTACAAACGAAGTGGTCGTCACGGAAATGTATTATGCCGATTTCGATGAAATCATTGATCACAATTCTCTTGGGCAGTCTTTGAAAGAGTTTTACCAGGATTTTAGATACCCTCTTTACAAGGAAATAAAGGTTCCAAAAGATGCTGAAGTATTTAATATGACCAGTTCTTTAGGTAAACAAGGTTCTATGTACTTAAAGTCAAATTTCCAAAATATAAGAAACGTTAACTTTTTTCTGTATTCAGTCTCTATTTGGCTGACCGTTATACTTTGTACTGACTATGTGAACAGAGGATAATCTGCACAGAAAATATGTTGTGAAGTGTTTAGCAAAATTCTTTAAAAAAATAACACCTACATACTTGAAAACTTGTTAAAATCAGGAGATCTGGTTTAATAGAGATACCAAGCCTCCGGAAACAAGAACACGTAAAATGAGTATGTTTTATATTGTATCTAGCTTTATATGTAATATTAACATAAATTTGAAAAAAAACTCATGGCGCTGAGAGGGATATCTCCTTGATAATTTCAGTAACACATATCAATTTAGGTGTAATATCAAAGCTTTTATTACACTTAGTTCAAAAAGTTTTTCTTGGATAATAATGAATGATAAAAGTCAATAATATAAGATATAGTTTAAAGGAGGGTGACCAAATTGGCGAAACATGACACAAACCCAAAGATAAAAATAGTAGATAAAGTTTCAGACTAACTTCATTGTCATTCTTTTATGCCTGACATCCTGGTGTTTTTGCATAGGGGAGATAATACTTATAAAAATTTTTAATATAGTCCAAAACAGGATCGTTTGCTATGACAACATCAATATATAATTAGGTATTGAAAACATATTCTGCATACTCTCTCTTGTTTAGATGTGAGAAATAAGTACTGTTATATAAATATAATTTTGATATAAGTGTTAAGTTAGAAATTAATATATGCATTCATAATAAATATTGTAAATCCCTGACAATCAATGGAATTAAGGGATATTTGTATGTGTTTCACATCCATGTTGTAATAGTACCTCACTAAAACGAATACATAAATGTGAGAGTTGTATCAATGCCACGAATGTTCCGGCGCATTTGTTCAAAGATAATTCTTCTATTCATCTTGTTGATATGTGATCTTGACGGATTGTAGCATTTTGTTTTAGGGAGTCGAACCAAAAGGAAAATCAATTGGCTTAATAACGGCTGTAGAGGCCAAGGGATAAAGACAGTTTATGGTATTGATTCAGGAAGAACCTGCAATCATCTAAAATTGTGCGAAAGGTAAATTGCACATTATTATTAAACTTTAGATTAACATTAACTTAATTGTTATATTTTGGTAATACTCGTCAATATTCTAGAAAATTGAAATAATATCTCGCTTTTAGTAGACAATTTGGTTCAATTTTGTCAAAGATTGCACTTGCTCTGAATAATTCGACCTCATTGAATCCGTATTCATGTGACCTTTAATTTAACTCCTTAGCTGGAGATGGGTTGCGCATGTATTCAGTTATTAAAAGGAAAAAAATGTCAACATTGAAAGTGAAAAAGGATGACCCATTAGGTTGACTGATTCGATCCACAAACAAATCATTCTTATACAGGTAAAACAATGATAAACAAACTTTTTAACCTACAGTATGAAATCAATTAGACCTAGAAAAATCCAACTGCGCGTGATCGCCATCTATCTGTATTTATAATCATGTTTTATCGGGTTAAATAACCGTTGGCGGTGTTCGCTGGTTATATCGATGGTTAATAAGATTACTTCTAGACAAAAATACCCACAAAATGGTGATACATATTATCGAGTCCATGCATTGTTAATGTTTTATTTTAGAATTTTTGTAAATTTGGATAAACGTTTTAGTATGAGAAATTGTGTTAAATCGGTGAACATGAATTTGACAGCTAATGCCCCTTTAACCGGGACCCTCAGAATTGAACAAACTATTTTTTTTATAAAAACGTTTGTTTTGTATTGCAACAAATCATTTGAAAAACAATAGTTTAAACATGTTCTATTCGACAAGTTTGAATAAGGTTAACTTTGTTCTTCTTGATATTTTCAGCCGAGGAATACTTAATGGAGTGAATGTATTTACAGATTGTGACAATGTCCACATTACTTCACCGACGGTGTATCGATGCATATGTTGTCCTTGGGTTACACCAACTACCGGTGATTGTAATTGTGTTACTATGTCGAGATGATTGAACATATGATCAACTCTATCAATAGCATGAACATCATGTTCTAATCCGAATAAAATGATAGGGCAACTGATGTGTTTATATGTTATCTTTTATCAACATAGTTGTTGAGTACAAACTAAATGCTTTCTAGGTACAAACAAGAACGAGAAAGAAGGAAGAAGATAATAAAGACAAGATAATAAAATAACAACAATAAATAATGAATGAAAATTATCCAGTATTGTTTTAAACGTAAAGGTCAACGGAAAATAAGAATGAAACGAGTTTTCTAACCATGACAAGAGCATAAATATATTGAAGGTATCAAGCGGTTCTCTTTATTACAGTATTGATTCTTCTGCACATCTTTTGCACATCTATTTTATGTGTTTGTGGTTTGATATCCAATTGATACACACCCTATAGATCCCTTTATCGTTTGCTGCAAAAAATATTATCAGTGTTATGAAATAAAAATATTAAGATAGTTTCAACGAACAGTCGAGATTCATTCTTATCCTTTGTTTTCCATTCGTTTGAGCTTTTGATTTTGCTTTTTGTTAAGGGACTTTCTGTTTTGTTTTTTTCCTTCGAAACAACATTCATTGATGTGCTTGATACAATTAGCATTGCAGTGAACCAAGAAGAATTCCATGGCTATCGACGATATGATAGAGACTAAAAAATGCATTTACAAAATAAAATAGGGAGATAAGATATGACTGCCAATGGTACAACTATCTGAGAGATTTTGAAATAAGCGAATATAAAAATTGTATGTCACCGCAAAATAAATTAAGCAAAACCCATACCGTAAAATCAGCCATACAAAGCTTTGAATCATAGATACGTACACACTAGTATTAATAAAGCTAAAATGTCAATTGTAATATTAAGAGTAAAATGTACAGATCTACATATCCGTGCATGCTGCATATACGGAAACAAAAGTGTATTATACATTGTATACATGCGTTGAATTATGTTAACGATTTTCGGTTAATAATTTTTCACAAATATAACAGTAAGAGGTCAACGTTTAAAATTTGTTTGCAAAATCTCAGCAACATATGTGCCAATTGACCGTTCTTTGACCATAAAAAATCCCTAATCATTATTCTAAGGAGACATGATTCTATTCAATCTTCAATATTTGCAACTATCAATTATGCAAAATTGTTAACTATCTTTGTAAGAAAACATGTGTGTTACCTGTTGAATGAATTTGGGAAAATGTAATAAAATACTGTGGGAAATCGTAAAAACAATAAACACCAAATGTGCACAAATGTAATATTTAACCAAATTGCCAGATTAGCAGTAGCTAGTCCATCTATAGAATTCAACCTGGTTGATCGAGGTGAAAACACAGCTTTTAGTATGGTTTCGGGCGAGGAAAGGAGGTATCTTTTTGCTACACCTGCTAGTATGGAATTGTTTAACAATGTTATCCGCATTTTTTATTCTTAAGGGCTTCATTTTTTGTCAACAAAAGATTGTGTAAATGATACCAGTGAAAGTCTTGGTAAACACAGTCAAACATTGAGGCGAAAGTCCAGGTGTAAACAGTCACACATTGTAATGAACATCCAGGTTAAAATAGTCAGACATAGAAGTGAACTTCTAGGTATAAATCATTAAACATAGGAGTGAAAGTCAAGATCAAAACAGTAAAACATTGGAGTGAAAGTCCAGTTAAAAACCGCAAAACATAGAAGTGAAATGTCCAGGTAAAAACAATAAAACATTGGAGTGAAAGTCCAGTTAAAAACAGCAAAACATAGGAGTGTAATGTCCAGGTAAAAACAGTAAAACATTGGACCTAATTTCCAGGTATAAATGATAAAACATTGAAGCGAACGTTAGGGTAAAAATGATAAAACATAGGAGCGAACGTCAAGGAAAACACAGTAAAACTTAGGGTGTGAAAGTCCAGTTAAAAACAGTTAAACATTTGAGTAAAATTCCAGGTAAAAACAATAAAACATAGGAGTTAAAGTTCATGTAAAAATAGTAAAACATAGGAGTAAAAGTCCAGGTTAAAACAATTAAACATAGGAGTTAAAGTCCACATAAAAACAGAAAAACATTGGAGTGAATGTCCACATAAAAAAAGTATAACATTAGAATGAAAGTCCAGGTATCCACATGTAAACAAAGAAGTGAAAGTCCAGGTAAAAATAATAAAACATTGGAGTGAATGTCTAGGTAACAATATTAAAAGTTAAACATTGGATTGAAAGTCCATGTAACAATTAAACAACATAGGAATTAAAGTCCACATTGAGGTGGTTGTCCAGGTAAAAATAGTAAAACATTGGAATGAAAGTCCAGGTAACAGTAAAAAAAAACATAGGAGTAAAAGTCCAGGTATAAACAGTAAGATAAAGGAGTTAACGTTCACATAAAACAGTATAACATTGAAGTGAAAGTTTAGGTATCAACAGTAAAACAAAGGAGTGAAACTCCAGGTAAAAAAAGTAAAACATTGGAGCGAAAGTTCAGATAAAAACAATATAATATTGAAGTGAAAGTTCAGGTATAAACAGTAAAACAAAGGAGTGAAAGTCTAGGAAAATATAGTAAATCATTGGAGTGAATGTCCAGGTAAAAATAATAGAACATTGGAGTGAAAGTCCAGGTAAAAATAATAAAGCATTGGAGTGAAAGTCCAGGTAACAATAGTAAAGCATTGAAGTGAAAGTCCAGGTAAAAATAGGAAAACCTTGGAGTGAAAGTCCAGGTATGAACAGTAAAACATAGGATTGACAGTCCAGATATAAACAGTAAAACATAGGGGTGAAAGTCCAGGTAAAACATTGAAGTGAAAGTCCAGGTATCAACACTAAAACAATGAAGTCCAGGTTAAAAATGAAAAAAACGTTGGAGTGAATGTCCAGGTCAAAATAGTATCAACAGTAAAACAAAGGAGTGAAAATCCAGGATAAAACAGTAAAACATTGGAGTTATAGTCCAATAATAAATAGGTAAAAATGGAAGAAAACATTCAGGCATAAACAGTCAAACATAGAAGTAAAAGTCCAGGTAACAATAGTTAAACATTGATGTGAAAGTCCAGGTAACAATAAAAACATAGAAGTAAAAGTCCAGGTATAAACAGTAAAACATAGGAGTAAAAGTCCAGGTATAAACAGTAAAACATAGGCGTTAGAGTTCACATAAAACAATATAAAATTGAAGTGAAAGTTCAGGTATCAATAGTAAAACAAAGGAGTGAATGTCCAGGTAAAAATAGTTAAACATTGGAGTGAAAGTCCAGATAACAATAAAAAACATATATAGGAGTAAAAGTCCAAGTATCAGCATTAAAATATTGGGGTTAAAGTTCACATAAAATAGTATAACATTGAAGTGAAAGTCCAGGTAACAATAAAAACATAGAAGTAAAAGTCCAGGTATAAACAGTAAAACATAGGAGTAAAAGTCCAGGTATAAACAGTAGAACATAGGAGTTAAAGTTCACATAAAACAATATAACATTGAAGTGAAAGTTCAGGTATCAATAGTAAAACAAAGGAGTGAAAGTCCAGGTAAAAATAGTTAAACATTGGAGTGAAAGTCCAGATAACAATAAAAAAATATAGGAGTAAAAGTCCAAGTATCAGCAGTAAAATATTGGGGTTAAAGTTCACATAAAACAGTATAACATTGAAGTGAAAGTCCAGGTAAAAACAGTAAAACATTGGAGTAAAAGTCCAGGTAAAAACAGTAAAACATTGGAGTTAAAGTCCAGGTAAAAACAGTATAACATTGAAGTGAAAGTCCAGGTATAGACAGTAAAACATTGGACTTAAAGTCCAGGTAAAAACAGTATAACATTGAAGTGAAAGTCCAGGTAAAAACAGTAAAACATTGGAGTTAAAGTTCAAGTATAAACAGGTAAAACTGAAAAAAAACAAACATTCAGGTATCAACAGTAAAACATAGGAGTAAAAGTCTAGGTAAAAATAGTAAAATATTGGAGTGAAAGTTCAGATAAAAACAATATAACATTGAAGTGAGAGTTCAGGTATGAACAGTAAAACAAAGGAGTGAAAGTCCAGGTAAAAATAGTAGAACATTGGAGTGAAAGTTCTACAAGGTCTCATATGTCAAATTGAGATGTTGGATCTTAAAGGTTAAGAATACAATTTATTTCAATAATTCTATGAACTTATTATTGATTTCTTTATTATAGTTGTGGGGTTTGCAAGTTTATTGTTGTTTAAAATTGGTTGATCTTTACGATGTGTCTGTGTCTAAACTAACTAATGACATGTTTACCACGTCTTAGATTGTGGTTTAACATCTATGTCGTCTGTCTGCTAGGTACCAAACGTGATCTATTTCCGAATATGACTGTTATACCGAGAGTGAATTTACATTGCTATACGACTTGTCTCGGTATTTTGTTCATCCAACATTCATGTATTTATTTTGATGGTTTTGTTATGGTTTCGGTTGAATAATGTGATATGTCGTATCGTTTGTTGTCCAAATAATTATAAAATTGCCTTTCAATACCATCATTACAACGTATTTGATTTCAACTAAAGAAATCTCTGTATTACTGAAACATTATTACACCAGGGTTTTCGATATCACAAACTAGTCAAAACATTTACTAAATTTTATCATGGGTACAAGGACATCATTCGTAAATATGAATCAACATGCAGACATCTTATACGTTCATGTATTTCACATCCAATATTTTATGGTAATATTCTTTACAAAGCACAACAAATGTCGGCATTCACCTCAAAAGCTAACCAAACCTTTAAACAGACTTATTCGGAAAGGATATAGTTACGATACTGTTGTCAAGTCATTAAGGATTGCATATTTTGGTATTAATATTGATTCACTCACAGGGTCTTTGCATCGGAAATAAACACATTTATTCTAACACCAGTTGTTGGCATGATACGGGTTATGTTCTTCTCATATATGATGGTATGGTACTAAACCCCTAACGGGAGGGATTGTACTTGATTTTTATATTATGAAGACATAATCTTTCAATCAGTTTAATTGAGGTCTGGAGCTGGCATGTCAGTAACTGCTAGTAGTCCTTTGTTAATTTATGTATCATTGTCATTTTGCTTAGTTTCTTTTGTTACCTATTCTGACATCGGACTCGGAATTCTTTTAAACTGAGTTTTACTGTGCGTATTGCTATGTGTTTCTTTATTCTACATTGACTAGAGGTATAGGGGGAGGGTTGAAATCTCACAAAACATGTTTAACCCCGCCGCATTTTTGCGCCTGTCCCAAGTCCGGAGCCTCTGGCCATTTTTAGTCTAGTATGTTTTTTAATTTTAGTTCATTTATATGTTTTGGAGTTTAGTGTGACGTCCATTTTCACTGAACTAACAAACAATTTTAGTTAGGGGCCAGCTGAGAACCACCTCAAGGTGCAGGATTTTCTAGCTGCATTGCAGACCCATTGGTGGCCTTCGGCAGTTGTCTGCTCTTTGGTCGGGTTGTTGTTTCTTTGACATATTGCCCATTTCCATTCTCAATTTTATTCTCATAATCCCGACTGTATATATATATATATATGACTGTTATATTGAATGTGAATTTGCATTGCTGTGCGGCGTGTCTCGGTGTTTTGTACATCCAACATTAATGGATTTATTTTGATGTTTCTGTTATGGTTTAGGTGGATAATCTGGTATTTCTTATCGTTTGTAGTCCAAATAATTAAAAAATTGATTTTCAATGTCATCATTGTCATGAAAATTGTTTGGACGAATTTTGTGAAAATAATTGTTTAAATTTCGAGATTGCATGTTAGTTACGTAATCGCGTCACTTTTTTTATATCTTGTGGTGTTTTTCGTTAATGGAATATGTTCGTTGTTGTGTCGACTATTATATTATTTGTTTGTGAGTTTCTTTGTAATGAATGTTGATGCGTGTGTTTGTGCTGTATTTCTGTCACGTAGTGTTTTAGCGATATTTTTTAAACATTGTCATAAAGCCGCAGGTTTGGCATGCCATGAAAACAGGTTCAACCCACCATTTGTTCTTAAAATGTCCTGTACCAAGTCAGGAATATGGTAGTTGTTATCAAATAGTTCGTTTCTATGTGTATTGGCGTTTGTTTTTTTTTTTGCACTTCGGTGTTCCTGTTGTTCCTTTGTTTTCCTCTTATAGTTGATGTGTTTCCCTCGGTTTTGGTTTGTAACCCGGATGTGTTTTCTTTCAATCGATTTATGACTTTTGAACACCGGTATACATGTACTACTGTTGCCTTTATTTAGAGCCCTCTGTCTCAAGCTTATTCCAACATAATTCTTTATCAAGTGTTGTTTTTAATAACTAGGTTTAAAACCGTTTCGTTCCCCCTGCATGGTCTACCTTAAATATAACATCTTTTATGTAAGCATCATAAATATTTGTGCATTTAATATGGATTTATCTAGGTTTGTTTCAATTGTCTTATCATATGGGGATCGTGTAACAACTTATGTTGTTTTCAAATAAAATCGGATGAACTGTTGTTTTTGCAGAGGTTTGTGTAAGGAGTAGGGGGTTCTTCGTCTAGTCCAATCTTTCACGTAGGAAGGATATTTTTGACACGTATGTTAGCATAGGGTTCCTGATAGGCTCTTTGTGTTGTTTGTCTCCCAAGAACTGGCAAAACATTTTTATCTGCGGCCTATCAAAAATCCACACATACAGGATTTTGCATATATAATTAGGAATACATATTCATAATAGTTTGAACTGTTAGTTTTCAACGCCAGTGGTCCGTTTAATAATAGCAATTATTGTATATTAGATAATTGAATTTAATGAGGCCACTGGCGTACCATGTTTTTTTATTGTAATGTGTTAATATTATTAATCAAAGTGTCTGCTTACGCTGAAATACATTTTGGAACGCCTCTGTTAGTTTAGAATGATTATTATCACGTGCGTTCAATCCTAAATGAATATAATACAATACAATACAATAAAAAACTGAATATGTTTCCAAATTACAGGGCCCATAAAGAGCATATAAATCAGATACAATCATTGAAGTAGTTATGTCAACAATAACATTATTAAGATTTTACAATATATTATAAATATCATAATAAGCCTAAGTTAGAACCAGAGCAAAAACAAATATAAAACAAACAAACAATGAACACTGATATTGAATAACAGTATCAGGATATTTTCGTCTTAGGTCAAAAGAACTACCAGTAAAATTCAAATTATTACAAAATGAGCATTCGATTAAGAAGTGACGTTCATCCTTAACTTTATCAACTGTACACTTTAAACAGAAGCGCTCAGATCTATCAGTACGAAATTTTGAATATCTGGCAGTTTCAATTCTTAATGGGTGAGCACTGATTTTAAATTTACAAATGGACTGCTTTTTAAAAAATTAATGATATCAAAATATTTCTTTGAAAACAACATTTAAATGAAAAATAAGTGTCAAGTTTGCCTTTGTCAGTGTTCATTGTTTGATACTTTAGATGATTCCAATATTTAAGAAATCTGTCACACAATTTATGTCTAACAAACATACATAAAGTACCAAGCATTTAATTCAAATTCAGTAATTGAAACTCTTTTTGCATAAATTCTATACTGGAAAACCAGGTATTGACTTTTAAAAAATGTAACTGATTATTACATATATTTATTTTTATTTAGGGACCAGCTGAGGCCCACCTCCGGCTGCGGGATTTTATCGCTGCGTTTAAGACCCATTGGTGGCCTTCGGCTGTTATCTGCTCTTTGGTCGGGTTGTTGTCTCTTTGACATATTCCCCATTTCCATTCTCAATTTTAATAATCCATATTTTAAACCTTCTAGTCTATGATAATATTTTAACATGATAAGATAACTGTAAAATAGATAAGAAATCTACCAAGTGTTGACATCACATCTATATTATTTGCTTTTCTATTAACACCAAGAATGTGTTTTGTAAATGCTTTATGTGACCTTTCAGTAGTATCCTGAGAAAAAAAAACTTTTCTAAAATACCTTCATTTCTTTTCTCATACAAATGTATAAAAATTGTAGTACTAGTATTTGAGGAAGACACACATCCCTGTAACTTGCTTTAAGTGATTTTTTATATAATTCTTCTTAACATTGCTTAAATTTACCACTAGATGTAAATGTAATTCCAAAATATTTATAGAACTTTGCACTTTCAAGCTCTTTTCCTCCAAAATAAATTTGTCTTATTAAGATTAAATATCAAAACACCATTCTGCACAAAAAGTATGCAACATATCTTTTTTGCAAACCATCATGTGCTTCAGAAATTATTCCAACATCATCAGCATACATTTGACAATCAACTCTACGATAATTAATATCAACAGGATCAGGATATGATAAGAAATTGTCTGGTAGATCATTTATACATATTTAAAAAATATTAGGGCTTAAAACATCACCTTGTCTCATACCAATCCAAGACTTGAAACATGGAGTCATTCTATCCCCAATTTTTACACACAGGTCCTTTTTACTGCTCCTGTCTTTAATATTACAATACAATTTTTCCAGATATATTATTTGTCAAAATTTTATATTTAATCCCTTCATGAATCAGTTTATCAAAACCTTTTTTTTTAAATTAACAAAACAGGCAAAAAAAGTTCCCCCTTTCTTACTTATATGTTCTTCAATAATAGTTTTTAGAACAAATACATGATCAGATGGTCTACAATTCTTAGAAAATCCAATTTAAAAGGGATTAATTACTGAATTTAGTTCTAAATATTCTTCAAGTCTGCTATTCAAAACAGAGTTAAATATTTTACCAATGCATGACTTAATGGCAGTGCATCGATATTTATCTGTTTTATTTGGATCATCAGACTTAAAAACAGGTGATAAATATACTGATGACCAATGCATAGAATAGATGCCGAATGAAAATACATGATTAAATAGTTTCTGAATTAAGGGGATAAGTGTAGAACTACCAGCCTTTCGCATCTAATTTAAAAATTTAAATATAAATTTGTAAAGCCCATTGAACTTTCCCTCTCGTTATACTAGAACTTGATTGCATCATCTGTTCAACTATATACAAACACTTTGATTATAAACAAATCCCACCGCCACTCCCATTATATCCATTGTAAACATATTAATTTGTACATATTATTGCATGTAGAGAATATTAAAATCATTGGAATGTTACTGCTGTGCCAGTTTGTTGTATTTTTCAGCTTCACGCTGCGTGAAAGATGTTGATGAATTGATGGACTTTGTATACTGAGGTGATGTGGAGAAAAAATATGTTAGAGCAGCGATTATGTGACGAAGTTTAAACATGTGGTTTTGTTCATATCTTCCTACAATTTCATTATGGACGAAGCGTCGTCGCTTTTTAAATATCCATCTAGGAAGTGTAATAATTGTTTATTATGCGTTCAAGTGAAATCAAGTGGTTATATAAAGTGAACTGAACAAGGAAGATCGGTTTAAGTGTAATATGATTAAAACATCACTTTCCTCATTACCATTTTTCGAAAACTAGATTATAACTTGCTAAATAACCTTTTTTCATCAATAACAATTCTTGCTTTCCTCTATACGAATTCAAAATTATCTCGTCCGTGTTAACAATTTTAAAAGCAAATTGAATAGGGTTTTCTGTTGATTTCTACGGGGAATTATTGGTTATCAGGCCTCAATGCATTACTTTGAATGGGTATGCCATTATTTTTTCATGTAGTGATAATGATAATATATTCTGTAAAAACTTTATTTACTAAGCATCTGGAAAAAAATCAAATACGGCGATAAGTAAATAATTAACTGCTTTGTCATATTGATACATTTCGATTGAAAGCTTGATTTTACTTCTTTACGTTGCTCTGATCTGACAGAGTACATGGATATCATACCACAGAGAAGATAAACCTGTCGAAAAATTATATAATCCGGAGTCAAAAGTCGGTAATATGAAACTAGTCTATTTATCTTAGGTCAATTTTGCAAAGCTTCCATTTTTTTTTAGTTTCAGTGGCTAAGATTTTGCAACACATTACGTACTTTCATGTATATTAAAATATTTAGCGATGAAAAAGCATTATGCTACCACGTCTATTTACTACATTTAATCAAACCAGATGGAGTTTGTGTTGCTTAGTCTAACATTTTTTATGTTGTGTTTTTTGTGGCGTCGTCGGTTTCTCTTCGAATTATGATTTTTGAATGTCCCCTTGGTATGGTCCGCCGCGTTTTAAAGTTATATAGTTGTCGACAGAATACACAAATTTACAACATGGCAATCTAGTTCTTTGTTTTCGTTAAAAAAAATGGTTCTTGATTCGACTTTTTCATTTTAGAGTTAACAATAAATTTTAATTTGATAAAGTGTTAATTTCATTTACATAGAAATCAAAAGAATGTACAACCAATCCATGTGGTGGTGTCCAATAATTATAAGTTTTTACTAGGTCAAAAGCATCAATTCATAAAAAATATTGACCGACCTGAATGATATAAAATTTACATCATATGTTATTATAAATGAAAAAATGGAAAATAAAATAAAATATGTAATCGATTTGCTTACGCAATTAACGCGTGTTTGGAGCATTGTATATTAACTATCAAAGACCAACGTTAAACCCTAAATATAAAAAAGTTGAGAGCATAAAATGTCACCATATCAATCTCCACAAACTTATGACAATTATTTATATATGATCACTAAATAGTTCAAAGTTTGATGACTATGTTGAACGCATCTATCCCATCGAATTTGACATAAAGGATACAGCAGATACAGTTGTCTGCCTCATGGCTTGACATACATCTAGAAATTGACAATGAAGGTCGGTTGAGAACAAAACTTTACGACATTAGAGAAGATTTTAGCTCCCCAATTTAAAACTTTCTAATTATATGTAGCAACATTTCAGCAGTGCCTGCATATGGAGTATATATCTCCCAGTCGGGTCAGTATGCGCAATTGATTTCAGGTACGTGGTAATGGTAACATTTTCTTCTGTAAGTCAGTCCATATCGTAAACTTGGATATGTTTGATTGCTCATTTTGAAGCTGATACACTTATACGTGTGTGGTCCAATTTTCGGGTTGGCAAGTGTGATTCGTTTTCCCGTCATGTGCCCAAACCCGAAAGATAGTGAAAAATGTCACTCCTCTCATGAAATAATCCAAAACCTCTGACCATAAAAATCATTTGTTCATGTTCAGAATTTGTTTAATTATTTTTCACATCACATCAGCTCTATTAAACTCCAATCCAATTTCAGTTATGTCAATTTTTAAAATCGGAGTTTCCAAAATTGTATGGCGGACTTATATCTTAATGAGATTCATAAATTTGTTTTTCTCATCTCAATGTCCTTTAGGAATATTGACCTATATTAGATCAGCTAATGTCAGATTCCCCCCTTATATTATGTTTATTGCAGTGTGTATGCCTTCAGTACACATTTCTGAACAATTCTGTGAAGGTTTAGCCATATCTGAAAAAAAAATAAGCTTATTTCAATATTTTTAGGTAGCAATGCTTATTACTGTTTAATATCTTTTTTAAGGAAGAAAAAGTACAATAACACTTGTTTTACCTTTTATTGGTAAAACTGCCTTTCATAAGCCTCTTCTTCCTGACAGACTTTCTAGAAATTCTCATTTTTTGTTGATAAATCATGAAAATCTTGTGTTTTTCACTTATAAAGTTATCGGATTTAAGGAATTTTTCCACCCTTAAAAATATTGTTTTCTGATAATTTTTTTTCATTGCATAAAAAAACTACTATTTATTTACATTACTGTAAAGATCAGTCATAAACCTTTCTAAAACTAGTCTTATTTTTAAAATCTATCAAGTAATACGCATTTAAGAGTTTTTTTTGTATGAGTGTTCAAAGACGGAAAAACAGGGTGTTTTTTAGAGAAGAGTACATTGTGACGTCATTGTTTTTGAGACGTCGTTGCATTTAGAAATAAATTTAGAGTTGTATACATTTTACAGAGTGTATTAATATGAAACATGAAAGGAAAAAGGAAACAAAACAAATAAAAGGTTGATAACCAATCATTTTTACCCCATTATGATTCCTTAGCAACAAATCAAGATTGCAATGGTATCAAAAGTGTTGCTCCATCTACAGCTCCATCAACACAGGTTTAAAAATTTCATTTATGTAATTATCATCTGCATTATCTAAACATGAATGGAATCATTCATTTACAAATGTGATGTCCAAAACACCCACAGAATCTATCTGGTTCCCCGCCGTACTGAAAAATATTTCAAATTGTATTCTAAAGAAAATTATGATAAGTAGTCATATGAAGCGCCACAAACTGAAAATTGTGCTACTACGGTCAAACTGCTTCGCCCGTATAAAGTATCTGATGAATATCTAGATGAATATTTAGGGGAAAAAATACAGAAAACAGAACAGTGGATATAGGGATCTAATCATTTTAATGAGGAATAATCTAATAATTTGTCATATAAATCAAAGTCCTCATTGTAATGTTCCACATTTTGAACTTGCAAGAGACTCAATGGGTTCTCGGTTGGATTTGAAACTATAATGTACAAAGTGTACTTTTATGTCAGAAAAATATAAACTGTTTAGAGAAGTTGAAAGTGGACGTCCTGGCTGTAAGAGTACCAGCATAATCAGTGGGTTTCAGACTGGTGTTATTAACTCTAATATTGGTAATGACAGCGCGCGAGTACTTTTTTACTGGTTCATGTATTCCTCCTATGGCAAGAACAACAATGCAAAGAACAACTAATAACGTTTATGACAAGGTTGTTAAACTTGCTGAGGAGGAAACTAAACAAGTGGTTGAGAATTTTAAAAGGAGAAATGAAACCTTAGGTTTAAATAAAAAAAATCCTGTAAAATTACAAATAAATGGTACTTATCAGAGTATTTATATCAAACGTAAACATAAAATGGACCAAAATGCCTCACAGGCACTTGGTATTGCCTGTGAAAATGAAACATACAGTCATGATGTTAAAGGTTTTCACTTAATAAACATACTATGCTAGGTCGCTGCATGGTTACGAGGTAACGACTATGATGTTGAATGTCCTAAGCATGAACGTTGCACAGCAAACACTTATGATATTTTGAGTGAGAAGGATCTGGGGTATAAAATAGTTTCAAAAAATTGTCACAAATGATTTACTTGTAGATTATTTCACTACTGATGGTGATCCAAAAAAATGTGAAAGGTTTACAAAAGGCAATGCAATAATTTTGTGGCCCTTTATGGTCAGCAAACAGGTTGGCCGATACAATTCAAAGGGGTGAATTAGTCCGAGCCAAATTTGGTGTTGGTATGTTCCCTGGAGTAACAAAAGCAATAAAAATGATATTAAAACAGCTTTTGCCAATGATACAAGATTACGGTCATACGGTTTACTGAAATTGTTATTTGTGAAGAATAATGGTGCCTGCCAAAAAATTGGCAAAATGATTGCCTGGTATTGTTTGGTCTTAGGTGAATTGCTCTAGCCATTATTGCGATGATACGTGTAGATGGAGCATAAACTATGTTATCATGACTGTCTGTTTTATTTTTACAGGTTATACCAATTGCCTGTGAGGCATTTTTGGTCCATTTTATGTCTACTTTTGATATAAATACCCTGCCACGATCGGTCTGTGTTTATGTTTGATGTTTTTTCTCCCTTGTATAGATCTGATTTCTATAGTTTGTTCTTTTGTTGTGCTGTTTCACCACTTTCCCAGGTTAGGGTGAGGTTGAGCGCTCACAGACGTGTATGACCCCACCACATTCTTTATCTGCCTGTCCCAAGTCAGGAGCCTGTAGATAAATGGTTGTTGTTGATTCATGTCTGTAATATTTGTTTTGTGTAAATTGTTTTGTTATAAATTAGGTCGTTAGTTTTCTCAGTTGAATTGTTTCATATTTTTCTCATGTCGGGGCCTTTTATAGCCGGCTATACGTTATGGGTTTTTCTCATTGTTGAAGGCCGTACGGTTGCCTATAATTGCTTACATCCACTTCATTTGAACTTTGGTTGATAGTTGTCTAATTGGCAATCATACATCATCTTCTTTTTTTATAATGGTGGTACAAAAACAAGCTAGTGGTACAAATCGATAAACCTTAATAGTCATGGCTTGCAAAATGGGTCTTTGATACCAACTGAGAGAGACAAACTATGCATAAAATCGTTGCTGGAGATGAAACTCTCTCAGAATACCTTAGATAAAATGAAATTTTCAGCAATACAAACATGTGCGAGTCTGTAAATAGAACTGTTTCTACATACACACCAAAAAAAAAAAAATTTCTCCCGCAATGCCATAGGTCGTGCATTTGCAGCAGTCTTGAAAGAAAATAACAAAAGAGATGTTGCCCAGGTTAAAACTCTGAAGCTGATGGCTGCAAAATAGGTAAAACGTCTCGTCCTGTAGGAGCTCTGAAAAAATTCCGTAAACTTGAAATATATGATTGTGCATATAACAAAAGTTTAAAAGTCAAGTTTCGAAGGTTACAGGTTCGTTAAAAGCAGGCTATTAATTTTCTGCTTAATAAAAGTATTCGAAATATCAGGTACAAAAACATCAGTTCGAACCTAAGCTTAGTCAGAAAGCTAGCTGCAAAGAATTTATTCTACAGCTTGGTTGTAGTTTTTGACCAGATTAACAATGTCACAATTTCTATTTCTTTTCAGACTTTCCAGGAAATACTACATGTATCAATTTATGTTTTTATTTTCAATTATTACATTGATTAACAAATGTTATATAACTTATTGTGATGGTATATCAAAATATTTTCCAGGAATATGCATGTGCATGTTGTTTTGAGTTAATTTTATTTTATAATAAAGAGTTTGTATTCTCATTTTAACTGGTTTAAAAATTGGATAAGGGTTCAAGACATTGAAACATACCATACACATCATCATACATGCTAATTAAAACACATGTAATGCATACAAATGTATATTTTCTATCTTAATATGTGTAGGTACCTTTTAGTACATGCATACGTTCATTATTACAACACACCATGAAATAAAATAAAAGCATGTCCATGTTTACTTCAATTGCAAATTATTTCAGTTTTACAGTTTTTTATTCTACTTTTGATGTTTTAATTTCATAATTTTGCATTATTTTGTTTTGATTTACTACTGCTTTTTATATCGAATCATTCTTTTAGCATACTAAATTCAGTTGGTTTGATTGTCCCAATTTCATGTGAATGTACATTTGTAAACAACAAGAGTTACTCCTTCTAGTATGTAAATAAAAGTAAACAATCATGAAACAATTCGTAAATGTTTTTTTTCCTTCAGGTTACTAAACATGCATGTTTGTGTCAGTGTCTTGGACCAAGGACATATGAGTGAGAAGTTAAACAGATCTGACAGTGATTATTTAAATCATGAGGCTCAAACATTATATGGCAGAGGTGCGAAGCATCTAAATCTCTTTCAAAATCAATTTCATCATTTTTTTTTTTTTTTCCATTTGGGTAATCCACGTTTAGCATCCCTAAAATATAATATATTTTCCTCTGATTGGCCCCATCCAGATTTTACACGACCCATTTTTTGCATCTATGCTATGTAACAACAAAATGTTAGTACATGTTTGATACAAATCAAAAGATAGGAAGCAATTTTGTATTGTTTTGATTAATTAGCAATAAAAGAGTGTAACTGACCTTGTTTCAGCAGCTATCATCCCAAATTGTTCTCATTGAACCACGAAACACTCTATCACCTTTTAAATTAAAGTTCACAAATTGGGGCAGTATGTGCAATTAATTTCAGGTAGACGGTTATGAGTTGTTTTTTTCTCAATCGATTTATGAATTTCGAACAGCGGTATACTACTGTTGCCTTTATGGTTACATTTTCTTCTGGTGCTCAGTCCATATTGTAAACTTAGATATGGATGATGGCTGATTTTGAAGCTGAGACACTTACACATGTGTGGTCCGGTTTTCGAGTAGGCAAGTGTGATTCGTTTTTCCATTAAGTGCCCAACCCCGAGAGATAGTGGAAATGTCACTCTCCTTGTGAAATAATCCAAAAATTATGACCATAAAAATCATTACAAATCTTTCCTTTGTAATCATTTGTTCAGGTTTATGTTTTATTATTTATATTCACATCACATCAGCTCTATAAAACACCAATCCTAATTCAGTTATATCAATTTTTAAAATACAGCTTCCACAATTGTATGGCTGACTAATCTATTAATGAGACTCACAAGTCTGTTTTCTTCATCTCAAGGTCCTTTAGCGATATTGACCCAGTTGATTTGATATTCCAGGGCTTGCGTTTCCTATCATGATTTCCCCACAAGGAAGCTATCAAACCAAGTGTTCCAAGTGGTGAAGTTGAAGTCATCCCTTCTACAATTTTACGGACGTCATCACGAGTTGGTTGAGCAGCGTTATGAAATATCTGTTTCATAGATGACAACAGATATGTTCCAATCGTCATAACCACAACCCCGTCCTCCTTTTTTCTCGAATTTGACCTACCTAATTAGACTTATCACCGGGTTGATACTTATATGAGCCACACGACAGGTGCAACATGTGGAGCAGGATCTGCTTACCCTTCCGAGGCACATGAGATCACCCCGGCTTTTGGTGGGGTTGGTGTTGCTCAGTCGTTAGTTCGCTATGTTTTATTTTATCTTTCGTCTTTTTTTTTGCCATGGCGTTGTCAATTTGTTTTTGACTTATGAGTTTTTTATCTCCCTTTGGTATCTTTCGCCTCTCTTCTTTATCAAAGAAACAACATTGTCACTTCTATTAAGTGTGTCGTTTGGTAATTGGACATTTTAGTTGGGGCATTTTTGTCTGTAATTTTTATGTTAGCTTGCTTATTTTTCCTTTTAAACCAATTGTAATTGTCTGATCTCTGACAGTAGTTCATTATTATCTGATTGCGTGTTTACAGGTTTGGTTTTTCATGCGGCTAATTATAAAAAAAAATACATATAAAAGATATATCAAATCTATTAATTTCACTCTTATTCTTCTTATGACATAAATATGTCCTCCATCTTAAATAATGAGATATTGAATTTTAATAATTCCTCGAAAAGGAAAAGGGTAAAAAATTATATAGTGTAAAAGGCAAATTAAAGGAGGGGTTTTGTTTCGGTAGAAAAAGTAGATATGGAAACAGTATTAATATTTTGATGACTTATGCATAACAACATTAAATGATACTCCTCCGTCGCCGTCTTTATACTATCCATCTCGGAAGCGAAATAATTGTTTATTAGACGTTCAAGTGAAATCAAGTGGTTATAAGTGAATTGGACAAGGAAGGACTATTTAAGTGTACTACGATTTCAAAACATCACCTTTGTCATTACCATTTTTCGAAAATCAGATTATAACTTGCTAAATAAACTTTTTTTATGAATAACTATTTATACTATCCTCTTATACGAAATCAAAATAATCTCGTCCGTGTAAATAATCTTTATTCTTCCACGGAGTATTCTAAGGTATCAGTTATCAGACTGCAACCCATTACCATGAATAGGTATTACATTATTTTGTCATGCAATTGTATGATTATATATTTAGATTAAAATTTATTGACCAAGTATCTAAAACAATTGTTTTCCAATTCGGTTATTAGTAAACATTTGATTACTATTGATTAAACGGCAAGATGAAAGATTTTGACAAGAATTTTTGATTTCGTCGTTGTTAATAAAGGCATAACTGTCACATAGAGCAACTATATCAAGTTGGGTAGTTACAAAACACAGTTAATGGAAACAGAGGCGACGCTACGTATATCCCGCGTTAGTATTAAGTGGAAAGTGTTCATTTTAAAATGAAAGATGTGATATTTAGTTTATTATTCTTAATATTCTTTAGTAAAATTGGTGTATTTCTGTTATTAAAAACCCATTAACTTGATCCGATCATGGATCACACAAAAATGCAGACACCACTTGTTCAATTTCGATATACAATGTAAGCTATCATTCAAGTATCAACTGAAGTTTACATCATGAATGCGAAAACTGTTCAACTGCCTATCCTAAATACTTTACAGTATTTAACTGTATAATGAATAACTCGAAATATATTTTCCTTTTTTAATGTAAACTGTAATTCAAGTATCAACTGCCTATCCTAAATACGTTACAGTATTTTACTATAATGAATAACTCGAAATATATTTTCCTTTTTTAATTTATCTTCATTAGGAACTCTCCAACCTAAACTTGGAAGCCATGTATAAATATAGTCGTACATTAGGAACTATATAACCAAATGGGACATAAAAATAATGGCTAGATTTATCTTACATGTAGGTCACTTTTTGCCAAGTTTCAATATTCTGTGAGTTGCAGTGTCTGAGATTATTAAAAACGTAACTATTTGCCAGTTTCAATTCTAAAATTCTTCAAACATAAAGTATACAAACTCTAAATCGGATAAACATGCTAACTACATATTCCTTTTTTATTTTTCATTCGATTGATTATGTAACTGCCACAAACTTTTCGCATTCATGATGTTAACTGCCATTAATTTTTGACATGTGCTCTGAAAATGAAAGCAATGGTTTAAACAAGATAAACGATGCCTCGTCATATTCAGAACATTTTCTTATATTCATGATATATAGCTTAGAGATGTGACTATATGAAAAGTGACTTTCCTCGAAAAGAAAAAGGGTAAAAAATTGTATACTGTAAAAGGCATATTAAAGGAGGTTTTTGTTTCGGTAGAAAAAGTAGATATGGAAACAGTATTAATATTTTGATGACTTATGCATAACAACATTAAATAATACTCCACCGTCAGTCAGAATTTCTGTTATAATATTAATTTTGTTTGATGAAAGGTATCGAGGAAAAATCGGCTGTATGTAAAGGAATTCTTAAAACACATATTTTCCTACGTTTTTTTTTGTTGAAACGTAATATCTTCTAGAAAAAAGTTAGATTAAAAACATCCTTGTTACTTAGTTTCAGTTGTTCAGCCATAACTTCTGAATGATATCAGCCTAAAGTTCATACGTTCCAATGCGTGTGCATTATGTTTCTTCTATATGTCATTGATCAATTTTTAAAAAGAAAATATTACGTATATTGTTTTTATGTTAGTTGTTTTTGTGCTTCATACCGATGTATTAAGTTAAGACAATTGCAACATATTGTTACAGTTGTTCTTATGTTGTGCTTTTACGCCACTGTCCCGGGTTAGGGGAAGATTCAGCACTCAAACATGTTTAACCCCGCCACTTTCTTTACGTGACTGTTCATATCTGTTTTCGTGAATTGTTATCAAATTCTTATGAATAAGCCAGTTAGTTTTCTCGTTTGAATTGTTTCACAATGTTCATGTGTTTCACAATGTTTTATAGCTGAGTATATAGACGGTATGGGTTTTCTTGTTGTTAAGGCCGTAGAGTGACCATGATTGCTTATTTCCACGTAATTTGAACTCTGGTGGATAGTTGGGGTATTGGCAATCATACCACATCTCATAAAAGAGAGGCGAAAGATACCAAAGGGACATTCAAACTCATAAGTCGAAAATAAACTGACAACTCCATGGCTAAAAGAAAAAAATCAACAGAAAAACAATAGTACATAAAACACAAAATAGAAAACTAAAGACTGAGCAACACGAACCCCACAAAAAACTGGGGGTGATCTCATATGTCCGGAAGGGTAAGCAGATCCTGCACCACATGTGGCACCCGTTTTTGTTTGATATTTATATGAGTTGCAGCAAATCAATGTACAATCTTATTTTTCAAGGATCATATGGCCAGTAGAATGTTAGGACAAAAAAGGTATCATTTAAAGATGAAATGAAAACGAATATAGAGATCAACTATAAATCTATTAAGTTCAGCTTCAATGATGAAAGATTCAGTTTTTGGTGCCACAGACCATCTAGTCTATTTTTACCTGAAAAAATACAAATATCATTATTATTATTATTATTATCATTATTATAATTATTATTATTATTATTATTATTATTATTATTATTATTATTATTATTATTATTATTATTATGTAGTAGTAGTAGTAGTAGTAGTAGTAGTAGTAGTAGTAGTAGTAGTAGTAGTAGCAGTAGTAATAATAATTTAAAAACTCAATATAATGAATAATCATTCTTTTAATTTTGTAATTACCAGTAACCTTACGGTTCTATCCAAAGTGTTGCCATTAGCATCTCTTTTCATTCTGTTAAATTCAAGCCGTCCGCGTGGTGGCGTTCCACCAGCTGTTCCTGCTAAAACTGTTATTACCATCATCAATATGGCACAGAGAATCTTGAATATTTTCATCTTGTAGAGGATTTGTTCACCTAAAGGATATATGATAATGTATGATATAATTTTCGTGCGTAAGAATTTCCGAATATATAACCTTCATCATATACGCTCAAAACATTCAAAAAAAGGTTTGAAAGCAAAATGTACTGTATTTAAAATCACATTTAAACATATTTAACGGAAATATATATAGCGAAGCTGAAAATCGCTGCTTTGAAACATACATGATATAGCTGATAGCTCCCATTTTTTAAATGATCCTGCTCTTGTTCAGACACTGTAAATAGAATTTTCTAAATTTTCTGTTTTAAGCGAAGAAATTTTATGTGACTTTATATATGAAGTCAGAGTTATTATCAATTTAAGCAGGCGCTTAAGACATATGTGATCCGCCATGACATTTTCAGGATTATAGAGATATAACGTCATTGTCCAAAACACGCCGTTAACTATGAAAATTACGTCACATTAGCATTTGTGCATTGTACATCACATTTTTCTAATTAATAGTTATCAAATATAGACTAAAAGGCTATACAGGTACTACATTGTTTTTAAAACCTTACCAATGATACTTTACTCACAATTTATTCACCATAAAATATATGGATAACACTGGAACAGCCAATAATAAGAATACAGTTATACACATTCATGAATGTAGCCTGACGATTTTTATGGTAATTGTATTTGAATTTGATTAAATCTCTTTTCAAGTACTTTATATCAAAAATTTCTTTTGTAAGTGAAAGAGGGTACAAAATCTTGCCTAAAGCTGTGAGCTGAAAGTGGATCAGCATTTAATATTAGTCTTGCAGCCCTTTTCTGCAATTTTATTATCCTTACTAGCTCATTTTTAGCACAACCACTCCAAATAATACAACAATAATATATCAGGGGGAGCATATAACCATTATTAAATAATTTTCTTGAATCAATATTTAGAAATTTCTTGATCTTAGAGAGTAAATGACGTCTAGATGATATTGGTGTGAACATAATTAATTAACATGGCCTGTCCATGACAGATTAGAGTCAATTCCAACACCTGAAAGTTTTTCAATTGATGATTTTAGGAGAATATTATTCTCAAAAGTTAGAACTGGTTCTGTTTGATGGGAACGCTGCCTTTGTCTTGTACCTATAACCATACAGTTAGTTTTATCCTAATTTATGAACATGTCATTTTCATGACACCATTTTTCAACACATTGGAGATCATCTTGTTCTTTTAACTGCATATCAGCAAAACTCTTTCCTGATGTATGCATAGTTGTGTCATCAGCATACAAGTCTGTATGAAAGTTTTGATATATAATGGAAGGTCATTTATGTACAAAACAAACAAAATTGGACCAAGTATTGAGCCCTGTGGGACACCGAAATTTATAAACAAAAATATCAGAATATTGATTACTTATATGGACTTGCTGTGTTTTTTCTTTCAAATATGACTTTAAAAAATCAACAGTTGTGTCATGGAAGCCATAAATTTGAAGTTTTTTTTACATAAAACTTCATGATCAACAACATCAAAAGTTTTTTTTAAATCCAGGAGAACTGCCATATTGATATTTCGATTATTCATTTCCTGTAGCCATCTATCAATGATATTAATGAGGGCAGTTTGAAATGAATGGTTAGGTTTAAAACCAGACTGGGAAAATTTGAAACTTATTCAAATAATCATACAGATGTGTAATGCAAATGAAAAGGCCAAATCCTTATTAATTTACAGTGTAAGTGCAGTTTATAGTTCTTAAAATGTCATAAAAGTACACTTTAAAGAATTCTACAATATTCCGTATTAAAATTATCAAATCAAACAGCATTGTGTTGGAACTTTAACAATTAATAATCTTGAAAACTTCACATACTTTTTCAGTTTTTGTTTTGGTTTAACATAACACTGTCTCCCACTATACATACTTTTCAGCGCTATTGCCTGCATGAATTTGTAAAGTATTTTAGTTTCCATACGAATGCAATCATCATTAAGAGAATGAGTCGTGTGAATGTTATAATTATGTAAATCCTATTTTTCTAAATGTTAGGAAATTGAATATTTTAAAAGTGCAATATCATTGACTGAGGTTAAGAAAAAAGATATGTAGCAACTTTTTGTTCATTTGTTTTTGAATAAAAAAACATTTTAAATAAATTAATTTTCTGGGGATAGAACACGACAATACACAATATTCGTTTACAAATCATTTCCAATATTTGTATTAGAGATATACCATGGATTTACTTAATTCTTTGATATCCCGAATTCTGTAACGCTTGATTTGCTGAATATGACTCAACGATTGAGTTGAAATAATTCTCAAAAAAAATGCATAGTACTAAGATAATTTATATAACAATTGTTTTAGAGTAGTGACATCTGAAAATACAACATTATAAAATTATTTTTCTCTGAACTTCCAATGTCCAACTAGTGTAGTTCTGACAAAAATTCGTAGAATGTAGAAATTTCGTTTTATAGTTGTATAGGGAGATAAACCATACAATTTGGATCTCAGAAATAAAATATCTCCATCAAACATCGACATAGAGCATTATAAGAATCACCTGACGATTTGTGTATGTTAGGTCCAGTCAGTTGATGTAAGACGATAGACGTACTGATATGTGATGAGTTATTAGGAGTCCAGACCCTCGAAATATCCATATATAAGTAAACAAAAAGATCAGAAACACTTATTAATATTTATCATAGTCCTATTAAGGTGGTACCTAACACTACAGGGAGATAACTCTGTAAAAATCAGCTAAACGTTTTAATTACGTTGTATTGTTAAGGAAATATTATGCTTCTCAATGATCAAAATTAGTGTTTGTCAGACTGCTATATAACCAACGAAATTTTTCTGATAAAGTGGTTGGTTCAAATTTTTTGAAATTTTTATACTTTTGTCAAAGGGTCAAAGTAAACATTTTGTCAAAATTTTAGGAAAATTAAACGAGCCAAATTGATATTAGTCAAGGTGTTGGGTACCACCTTAAGTTGTCGTAGCATGGCAGATCTAACATATATTTTTCTTCATAAGTTGAAGCCTGGTAAAAATAATATATAAATCAACAAACACTTACAAATTAAAGATTGTTTTCAAATAGTTCCTTCAATTTCCTCTGTCGAAGTATGTGTGGAGAAGGTAAACTACTTTACTTTGGTTATATTCTTTGCATGAAAGTACACAAGTACTGGATACATTTTACGCTTTTGTTTGAATTTAAATTTTTTTTATTCTGCATAAATTGATAAACAAGCTGTCAAAGTGTTTGAAATCCAAAATTATCTGCTCTATAGAGTTTTCATATTAAATACATCTTAATTCAAACTAAGCCTTATATAAACCGTTACGTTTCGCATGCTATGTTTGGTAGAGACTTGCATAATTCAACATTAATAGAAAAGAAAAGAAACCCACTGCAGGCTGTGACAAAACTAATTTCATTGCAAGTTTAAATTACATTTTCTAACAGAAAAGGTCAGAGCTGTTATTAGTACATTTGAAACTTGTTAAAAAAGGCCATTAGGAATTACTCAGCGCTGATGAAATATGTGATCCGACATAACATTTTCATGCAGGCTTATGGAGGTATAACGTCATTGTGACAAAAACGCCGTTAACTATATATAAACGTTATGTAAAATTTCTTATGGCGACAAACACGTTTATTTCCATACTAAATTTATGTTTTGGATGCTTTTAACCATTGCATATGGAATTTATATATTAAAGCTTTTAGCTAAAGCGAGCGAACTAACTATAAACCTCAAAGAGAAAATGAGACATTCTGCATAGTTTACCGTTTAAAATCTATGTTTCAATAATAATGTCCATTTGATATGTAGATTCAAATATTTTTTTCACTTCAAACGATAACGTAGTTGCCAGCAAGAAAACCAAGGTAAAGTTTTAATCCTTTTCTTCTCAAATACTTCGAAATGACAATTAAACATTATTTAATTGAAGTATTATATAAAACACAATAATTTTGGAAATTGAAGGAACCATCTGAAAAAAGTTATAAATTTGTAAACGGTGGATTTATTTTCAATTCATACATCATTTTTACCGGGCTTCAACTTATCATTGAAAATCAGAGGCGGATTTCAAAATTTATTTCTTTTCTTCTTTTTTCTTTTTATTTGGGGTGCTGGGCCGCAACTACATATATATAAACTTTTTTCAAATTCCACTCATAACGGTGCCATGGTACCCCACCCTTTTCAAAATCCTTGATCCGCAACTTGAAGTAAATTACTAATATACTTTAAATCTACCATGCGAACTACCTCACGACATTTTTGGAGTCTGTGATAAATACTGTGTCTGGTCTTTTCTGTTTACTTATTCATGGAGTATTGTACATGTACATCGTATAAACTCATATCAATCGTTTTTACCAACCGACCATAGTAAAGATAAACGCATATTCTTTCTTTAAATCCTTAAAGACGCTTGTATTCCTATTTAATCTACAATATTTTACAGTTCGTGACACATTTATGTCACAAAAGCGTTGAAAACATTATATGATGGGAGGGGGAGTATTCAGTGGCTATGACTATTTATACATCCCCACAACAAAAAAAGTACAGATCTGAGAGTACTCACATTTACTGACAGCTAGTTCAAAGCCAATAACAAATAATAGAAAAATAATGCAACTAAGTCTAAAATATCAATCAGTATACATCCAATATCCAACGGATTTAGTGTAAAGACGTCATTAACAGTCAGAGAAAAACATCACCTTGACGATGCCAAGATACAGCTATTGAGAGATTGCAGAGCCATGCATGTGCATATGTATATAACAATAATATTTAGCTTGATTTTAATATACTGATAACAAAATCAATATACATACCAATACAAACAATATTCAAAGATCTAATTACAGTGTTGAATTGGTAACCTTTTAGAATAAGTTTATTTAAAAGATCGATAAGTTTACCTGGATCGTATCTTAATTTCCGGGCTCGGTAAACAACATCTCCGTAAAAATTAGGAGGTGAAATAAGTTTTCTACAGGTACAGCAAAACTTCCAAAACCAAATCTTTGTATATATGGAAGGTTTTAAGTAGTTATTATGGTTAATTTCGCATAATTATTAAAGCAAAATTGGTTTTTATTGCGAACTTTCTGAAAACTACCTCTAAAAAATTTCACGCATTAAACCTATCAAGTTCATTTTTTATTTGACTGCACTGTCACAGAAATCTTAAAGCATAGAAAAAAATCAGTTATTTTAAAACTTTGTAGTATTGTATTAACCTTGTTTTTGTGTGTTTAATCGAACAGGAAAACACAGGTTTGTGGGGCACTCGGTTGATTATAGAACATTGACACAGATATTCAAAACAGTTTTTGACGCATGTGCAAATAAAAGATCAGTCACAGTAAATTGACAAGGGAAAATTTTCTTTTCTTTAAAATGTTTCAAGGTCTTTTCTGTTGAATTTGTGCCAAATTAACACAAAACGAGTTTAAAAATTCAAGAACAATAGTCACAAGTTAAAGAAGAGTAATTGAGATGTGTACTTAACTTTATTGCGAAAAGAAAAACAACCTTATTTTTCACTTTGTATAAATTTATTATCCACTGTAAAATAGTTGTATTTCATAAACATTGTGTACAAAGAACTCGCTTTGTCTTTTAAATGATAATTAATAGATTTACATTCATATCATTATTAGTTATTACCTACAATGTATTTACTAAACATTGAAAAAAAATTTCATTTTATAGCTGATGTTTATCATCAAAAACGCTATTTCACGAAACCCCCCTTTTCTAAAAAATAAAATCAAAACACAAAACAATGCAAAAAGCAAAAGTAAAATAAAAAAAATGTTCTTCATACATAATACGAAACAAAACAAGCTTCTTCTTTCAGAGGTTAGCATACGATGTAAAGGGTTTGAAAGCCTTATATAGTACACAATTTTTTTAATTTCCTCAGAGAAGGTATTGGCAAAAATCTGGATCGTTTATATTCGTATTATATAGGTTTGAAGGGTTTTTGGCATTTTTCGTTTTTTTGAAATTGTGATCTTGCACAGATTAAGATTAAATAGTCCCAAAACATTTTAAACATCGACTCAATCCTTAGAGTCTTTATCATGTTTTTTTTTTCCTGATAACAAACACAAATTTTGCATATCTTTGAAATATCTCCGTATTATAATACCTTTTTCATGAAATTCTACATTTAAGTTTAAAACTATGAGACCTAACCGCAGTCTAGTGATAACAGTCTACCTATGTTGGTTGACAGTACTGAGTGAACCCCGTACGTGCGTTGAGGCGACGGGATTAAATCTTAGATGTAACTTTTCCTATATCTCTCCTAGTCATGTTGTAAGATAAGAGGGCGGATGGTTGAAATAAAAATTCTTTCGTTTAATCCTGTTACATTTTCTTTGAGTATCCCACGTCAGGACTGTTGTCGTATTTCATATCGTAATGTTATAAAAAATATTAATATATAAATTTGATAGCACTTGTATGACATTTTTTTAGGACACCTGTCCATTGTTGAAGACTATACACGTCTCCCTCTAGATGTCTTTGGGTTATTTTTGTAGGTGGGTTGCTTCCTGACTGACGTATCCCTCACATCTCCTTTATCAATGCAGCACCTAATTTTCCGTGTGTACAGATGTCTGAAAAAAGTATTATCATATAAATCTGATAGCACTGCCAGTTTTGCTTTGTATCAAAAATAGCAGATTTATTTTATTGTTTCTGCTTAATGTCCAGTGCAAATACTTCATGCATATTAAAGCCATATTGTCAGAAAATCTAAGTGTGTTGGCTAGTAATTTAGGGTGTGGAATTATAGGCAAATGCGTATTCCAGAGAAGAGTTAATTGGTCTTTATTAAATCCAGTGAACACAGTGAAGCATCAAAATACATTCTAATACAGGTCAATAGGTTCGAAATACGTAATAATACTTCTATGATACCTTCCATGATACGTTCCATAATACGATTTTCTAAATTAGAAATATTTCTATACAAATTCAACACAGATTTTGTCATATTATTGGCGTCATTTTCATTCGGAACTCTCTAATAATCAATATACATGAACATGGAATCGACAAAAAATGTTTACGATAATTGACATTACATTCCAGCTCCGTAATTGTATAGCCAGACGCGGACAAGGCGGAACAATAGTATGTAAAGAAAGCAATCAAAATATATATCACAACACTATTAAGCAAAATTCTATAGCAATATTGTTCATAACGTTTGAGTTCACTTTTTACAAGTTACTAACTAAACTAGTTCCTACACTAATATTAGATTAATAAAATAAATGTTAATCAAGTATGAAAAGGGTACACAACTTATCTACCTGACGAGTAAGAACATTGTGTCCGATCTTTACTTTCACTTGACGCACGAGTCCATTGCGGTCTAGAATTATTTTAGAAACCCGCCCCATGGGCCATGAATTTCTCGGAGCCATTGAGCCCACCACAATTACAATATCCCCAATCTTTATGTTTCTCCTCTGTTTGTGCCATTTCTGACGTTCCTGTAACATTGAAAGGTACTCTCGGACCCAACGACTCCAAAACAGATTTGCAATGTACTAAATTTGTCTCCATTTTCGACGGCAATAATTGTCTGTTTGACTGAATAGTCCTATAGGTTGCACTTTGTAAATACAGCTGTTTCTCAAACCACGCCTCTTTTGGGGAGATATTTAATATTCATAGGTATGTTAATTTGTTAACGTACTGGTTCCCATTGATGATCTCTGTGTTTCATCTCATAGAGACATCACTTGGGAATGTAACCAGTATAGAAAAACATGGTAGCGGCTAAATTTTAATTCTTAGGAGGTCCAAAAATGGAGGTAAGGGTAGTATAGAATTTTAGTATAAGTTTAAACTCTTAGAAGTTCAGGGCATATAAATGTTGAAATTATGCCGCACAGCCCTATATTTTGACCTTTGAATAAAATAGTAGTGCATATAAACTTTCCGTTCTGGGATATTATTTTTCACGAAACTTCATAGTAAAAGTGTCACAGTTTTAGCCGCAAAGGGAGTTCCTATGGGAAATTGCATTGTCTGTATTTACAGAATTGCAACCTATATAGGGTTAAAAAATAGAACATACAGAATTTCACAAAATCTGGTTTATCTCAGAGATTTTAAAGAATTTAACTCAAATATGAAGTTTGATAAATATTTCATGAAGATTGAGAAAATCCTGGGCCTTAACTATGATGACTCAGCATAAATTCACAGTTTACAGTATGCATGGTTTACTTAAAGCCCTGAATTCAAAATAAATTCATAATATATGCCTATTTGTAATTTAAATTGTTTAGAAGTGCTTATATTTACTCTTCGCAGTAATTGCAACTCATTGATCCTTCCTAAATATTTCTGGTGGGGTGTTTTTGTCCTGTCGATAACCCAAAAGTAAGCCGTAATGCCTAAATGTGCTTTTTTGTGACTGCGGCATAAAAAAGTACAAGCTAGAATTACAAAAAGACCTCAGTAAAACTTACAATAGTATGTTCTATCCTAAATATGTAGTAAATATTCCACATTGCTAGAAACAGGGGAAAAAATTAGGAAATGTGAGGCCCCAGGGGCAAAACACAGAGAAAAATGCCTACCCCTGAGTCATAAAACAGATAATTTAACTTGTAAATGCTATAATTTTTTTATTTTAAAGGTCTTTTATAAAGTAAACAATAACTGTGCTAGGAAGTTATGCAAAAATCAGATGTAAGCAGTCATTTCAATCAAACTTTTAGTGAATTTATGCACCAGACTGATATCTTCATAAATACAACTTTTGCAAATATGGCTTTGTTTAAACACTTCTAGGACATATATTAACTAACTTATGTTAGATATATGGTTAGGGATGATACTGTTGTGACAAGAACTCTAAACTGACCATTTGAGGCAGAAATTGTGAACTTTCATTGACAAATAGGCATACAGTAAGATGTGGACTGGAGACACAGGCAGGATTGGATACTTTGTATAATCTTGAATGTTGGAATGCTTAACTACTAAACAATACATTTATAGTATTCTAAAATGCTTTCAATTTGTTATCAGAATAGTTTCAAACAGGTTTTAGACAGTTCATGTCAGAAAACATGCACATAGGGTAAGCTGGCAATAATTAGAGTCTTGTTTTCAAAATCTTTAAAAAATTGAAACAGGGGTAGGGGTATAAAATGTACTGTAAAAGGAGACTTAGAGTATATGCAGTGATTTCTTTAAGGCTATAATTCTGATAAATAAGTATTGTTGTGAGAAAAAGTGTTTTTAGAGAGTTTTCTATTTGAATAAATGTTTGTATAGGTTGCACTTTGTAAATACAGCTGTTTCTCAAACCACGCCTCTTTTGGGGAGATATTTAATATTCATAGGTATGTTAATTTGTTAACGTACTGGTTCCCATTGATGATCTCTGTGTTTCATCTCATAGAGACATCACTTGGGAATGTAACCAGTATAGAAAAACATGGTAGCGGCTAAATTTTAATTCTTAGGAGGTCCAAAAATGTAGGTAAGGGTAGTATAGAATTTTAGTATAAGTTTAAACTCTTAGAAGTTCAGGGCATATAAATGTTGAAATTATGCCGCACAGCCCTATATTTTGACCTTTGAATAAAATAGTAGTGCATATAAACTTTCCGTTCTGGGATATTATTTTTCACGAAACTTCATAGTAAAAGTGTCACAGTTTTAGCCGCAAAGGGAGTTCCTATGGGAAATTGCATTGTCTGTATTTACAGAATTGCAACCTGCAGGTAAGTTTGGTTTGCGTTTCATAAGCAACAGATGATTTGACGTAAGCGCTTACAAATCACTCGGGTCATCTGAATTCATCGTAATCGGTCTACTATTGAGAGTAGATTCTATCTCACAAAACATTGTATTCAGACCGTCATCGTATAGAATTTGTTCTCTTATAACACTATTCATTGTCTTGCGTACGCTTCTGATCAACCTCTCCCATACACCTCCGTAATGCAAACCCGCCGGAGGGTTAAACTACCAAATCGTAGTAAAACGTTGATATAAGAACTAGTATCTAAAGACGCAGCTACCTCCAAATGAATATCTCTACTAGACAGACATGTAACAATCACACCATAACGTTTGATACGACATCTACGTTGTTTTACTTCGAAAGGACCGAAATAATCTACTCCTTCCCTCTAGAAAGGTGTTTTGTCTGGCGTAATACGATCTGGAGGCAAATTAGCCATCTTTTGTTCACCTACGGGCGCACTTAAGCGACGACACACAACACATTTCGATATCAATTTTCTCACAGCTGATGGAACATTTATCAACCAATAATTCTAACGAAGGCCAGCTAGAAAATTATTTCTACCACTGTGTTGTAAATCGACGTGAATTTGTCTAAGAATCAACTCAGAAACGTGGTGACCTTTGGGTAGAATAATCGGATATTTACAGTTTTCGGGCATCTTTGACTCTATTAAACGTCCTCTTACACGTAAAAGATCGTCATCTAAAACTGGGTCGAGTTTGCATATGTAACTTATAGCCTTGACTGTTTGGTTAGTCGAAAGAGTGCTAATCTCGTCAGTGAATTCGTGTCTCTGCACAAAGACTAGAATTGAATGTTCGGCGTCTTTCAAATCCTGAAGTGATATTCGATTACTATCTTTCGAATCCGGCTCTTTCCCGAGTGTTACTCTGTCATCTTCTTATTAACACGTGAAAGTAACTTCTTGCGAACTTTAAGTATCCATGCTACACTTCGCTTTAACGACATCCAAGACGAGTGATATGCAATAACTTTCTCGACTCCCGAAGAATTTTCATCCGTAATTTCGATTTTAAAGACTATTCAAATTCCTTATCCCTCCATAGAAACTCCGATGCTACGATCAAATTGCGTTTTTTTTTTTCATTTCTGAAGAAGTCAGAACCCTTGAAGCATGGTTTCCTGGATTAAGCTTGGTGTTCACATAACGCCAATTATCGGTATCCGAACCCTCATGAATTACACCGAGTCTATTTGCCACAAATGTCTGAAATATAGCATCTTCATTCAAGATGTATCGTAGAACTGACATACTGTCTGTCCAAAATATAGACCGATCAACTGTTATTTCTAACTCATTTAACAACATTTTGTTTTCTACGGACGGCCACAGTAGCAGCAGTTAGTTCAAGTCTTAGGACTGTTATCGTCTTCAGTTGTGTTACTCGTACTTTTCCCATCACACAATGGATTTCACCGAAAGCATTTTCAAAACGAAGATATGTCACAGTACCATAGCCGCTTTCGCTTGCGTCTGAGAAATGGCGTAACTGAGCAGACTTTATTTCTCCATTGCCAATAAGGAAGAAGATCCCCGTAAATCACTATACAAACGTACGACTTAAGATATTGTCTATTTATTAACAAACACAGTAAAATACAATGTGATGATATCGAAACACAGAAAGAGAGAGAATTACTAATAAATGTCCAACCAACACCGAAAAACTCTTTCCGGAATTCAGTAACTACCTAGCGCTATCACTTTTTTCTCTTTATTGTTTTACAATATTAAACACCTTCACGGGGTATACTGCCATCTGCTGTTGGGGGTTATTCTGCCCCTTATAAAACAGGGGGAAAATAAACTTTGTAAATTCAGGAATCTCTCTATTACACTCAGTACAATACATAGTCATTGAATTTCTTTAGAAGTGAGCGTTTGCGATCCGGTCGACTTATTAAATCAGATGATGATGAGTTTTGCTCATTTTCTTTAGAGTTAATATATGATTCCTCTGTTGTGTCCATTTCACAGTTATCATAACTTAAATCCATGTCCGGACTGTTTTCACTGTAGGGTTGTTCAACACTCTTTAATTGAGTACTTTGATGAGATATTACTGACGGCAATATTGGAAGGTCGGATATAGCTTTAGGTATTATCGGCACACTTGGAGGTGAGGAGATGTCGTTCACTCTTTCATCGTCGTCATCGTCAGAATGCGGAGGTAGACGCTGAACGTTTTGTAGTTGTGAAAACTCATAAGAAACTTTGTGGCAATCAGAATACTTTACACGATAAGAATTTTGTCGTTATTGTGATCCAATGAGTTTACGAATATTGCACCATGGGGTATCCACAGCTACTACTAGGTATCTATCGCGTGACTTAGTTTTGTTGAGGTAGCATCGTAGATAAACTATGTCACCAATTTCTAAATCCGGACACACGGGTAATTTGCCTGCGGGACACTTTGCCTTCTCGCTGTGTGAATGATTCTTTAATCTTTGTTCGTGTTGAGCGATTATTAGCTTTTGATTGGTAAGTGGTATTTGATTATTCGAAAATTTTGCGTGCAGATAGTCCTCGATTGTTCAGTCGAGCTGTTACAAGTGAAAGCGTTAATGGTGTTAGCATCGATCGAAGTATTTCATCCTCTAGTTCCTGGATAGCTTTTACAGCAACGGGATTTTTGTTAACATTTTTGGGACGCCCTAATTCTATAGTGATTCGTTGTCTAGCTACAGTGTCTTTAGCTAATATTTAAAAGGCAGACACATGGTCGGTCCTGAAACAGCGTACGGGCCGTCGAGAGGATGAACTTCAGCAAGAAGCTGAGAAATGGCATCTCGTAAATCGTGATGGAGTTCGGTATCTAGCAGTTTTGTAAAAGTGTAAGACGTTACACATTCTCATAAAACAAAAACTAACTGACGCTCACGTTTTAGGACATCTGTGGCAAAAGAAAAACCAATAGTTTCGGGAGGATCTAATGAATTCTGCTCTTCGCGGGTCTTTCGGGTCTTCAACAAAGAAGCACAATATCGTTTACTATATATTTCAAGTGGTGACACGACGGATGGTCAGTTTTAATGTAAATTGAAGTTAGTAATCCATCTAGTACTTGGCGTGGTACAATTATCAATTCTTGACAAGGTGCAAACGGGAGGTTTCTTTTCACTACCAATAACCCGTCATTAACTACGACCCTTCATTCAGGTATCGCTTTATGTCCTTTATATTTGTAAGCTTTTCAAAGGGTCTGGTCCCCTGACCGAAGTGAGCAACAGTTCGCTGGAGGTCTTAACACTCAGCCTGGTTTGACAGCCATGCTGTCCTGCTTGTGAAAAGAAGTTTAACGGTTCCGTTAGGAATGTCCGCAGTTGTCACATGACGAACAACGCATTCCTCATAAATGTGTATAAAATTGCAAATTTGACAGGCAAGATTGTCACAATCGGGTGCGTTACGGCTTGCAAAGTTAGACGATAGTATTGATAATCCAGAAACATGCCTGATGGATACTTGGAAGCGACTCGCAGTCGATAGAGGACTTGATGAAAATTCAACACTTCATAATTTTTCAAAGGCTTGTACACACGGTTAACTATCAGTTAGAACACATGCTGTAGATGAAGATTGCATAATGAACGGACTAAAGTGTTTTATAGAAGCCGCAATTGATAAGGCCTCAAGTTCACAAGGTAACCACTGACGTTGTGTTTGTTTAAGTTTCGCACTGAAGAACCCTGCAAGAAGAAGTTTGTCATTTCTACTAACGTACAATGTTGCTTTAAAGCTCCATCTGTAACAATCCAGAGTTAGTCATTTGGACGAAGGAAAACAATCGAACGATTGGTAGAAAGTGCGTCTTGTGCGTCTTGTGCGCTAGAAAATGCTGAGTTAAGCTCTTCGGCCCATACTATTGTGTCTTTCGACTCACACTCAGCTACTGCGTTTTCAAGTAATGACATATGTCCAGACGAGTTCTTAATTACAGGAGACAACACTTTGTAAGCTCCAACAAATGATCGAAGTGTACGTACGGTCTTGGGAGTTTGATAGCTAGAAAGTGTAGCAATGCGTTGAGGGCTTGCCGGATTGATCCGAGTTCCCAAAGCCAGCCGAGGATTGTAGCTTGTTTAGGTGCTATGATTGTTTTAGTCGCTGATAAATTAAGATTACACTTCTGTAAAACTTGTAATACTCTTTCCCAGTTATTAGGAAGTTCTTCTGGTGATTTGACGCCACAATAAAGATCGTCGGCAATTTTCGCTACGATGCCTTCTAGAACTAGGTGGCCTAACACACGACACGTCAGTTCCTCTAACGCGGTCTCAGATCCAGGCATCCCCATTGCAGATCTCACATACACTCTAACACCACAAAATGGGGTTGACACAGTATTTCATTGAGTCTCTAGATAACGGAATTTGATAAAATGACTTAGTCAAATCAGAAATTACAATATGCTTCCACTGAGCAATTTATCGAAGTGTAGAATCTACATCTGGCATTAATGAGGGTTGAGGTTTACTATAGCGACCAACGTCGGCTAATGCTGTAACAAGTCGAAAACCTGCATTTGGCTTTTTGATAAGAAAGGATGGATTTGGATATTCTACTGTAACACCAATATCCTCTGGGCGTTTAAACACTCCTATGTCTTCGAGCTCAGTGATATTTTCCTGAAAAGTAACAAGCTGCGTTTTAAAATATTGAAATATCCGACCCTTTCTTTGTCATGGTTGAACTGATCCCATTTTACAAAATAAAAACGAAAGATACCAGTGGGACAGTCGTGTTGCTTATGTTATTACATATCCGGTAGATAGTCTAATTCGGTAGGTCACATTCGTGAAAAGGGAAGGGCATTGTAGTTACGACATAAGGAACATATCCGATATCATCTGTGAAACGGTTATTCCATAACGGTCAACCAACTCTTGATGGCGTCCGTTATATTTACGAAGGGATGATTTCAACTTCACCATTTGGAACTCTTGGTTTAATAGCTTCCTTGTGAGCAGCAATCCTCTATCAAGGAAATCATGATAGGAAATACAAGCCCGGGAATATCGTATCAATTGGGAGATATATACTCCGCATGCAGGCCCTGCTGGAATGTTGCTACATAGAAATGGAAAGTTCACATTGGGAAGCTGAAATCATCTCTTGCCGTAAAGTTTTGTTTTCAAGCGACCCTCATTGTCAATTTCGAGATGTAAGTCAAGATATAACTTTTGCTTCTAAAGCTCCAACTGCTCCATTGAAGCCTTTAAATGTTGGACTTAAAACGTAATCATACTGTCTAAGCAAGGCTTTAAATTTGTCTTTAACATTCATTTGTTATAAACCATCAGGCTCAACTCGAGGAAGAACAGAATGTAGTACTTGAGCCTTATGAAGCTGAGATTGAGCAGCAACAGCAGGTTCGGGGCTTGTAACATGTGTAATATCTTTATTCTCCGGTGTATATGTAGAACGTACTTTGCAGAAATGTTCGTTACGTTTCAAAATGAGAGGTTAATCTGTGAGTTTAGGTATGCGCAGGTTTCCTGAAACACTAGAAACTAGACTGGGTTCAGGCCAAGACAAAATAGGGACGAAAGATACCAGAGGGACAGTCAAACTCATAGATCGAAAACAAACTGACAACGCCATGACCAAAAATAAAAAGACAAACAGACAAATAATAGTACAGATGACACAACATAGAAAACTAAAGACTAAGCAACACGAACCCTACCAAAATCTGGGGGTGATCTCAGGTGATCTGGAAGGATTAGCAGATCCTGCTCCACATGTGCAATAATATTTCCATAGGAATCATTGGTGAGAGGTTCAATGAAAAATACGTCATCAGTTGAAACCATGTAAGCTGGTATTTTGACATCAATGTAGTCTCCTGGCCATAAAGTAGTAGCGTCTAATGGCGCTCATGCCACATGCGCTATGTGCACAGCATAATTAGAAGTTTCATTGGCAGATGAACCGTACTTGTAAATACAAGCATTTCCTATAAGTACCTGTCTGCGTGCGGGACGAATAGATATATCGTTTTTTCTCCATAAACGGAATACCAGCCAATATGTCAGAATCCAAGTTCTAAACTTCTAGTCCCTCAAAATACAACTGGTGTTTATCTCTGGTAAATGTGAGTCTAGTTTCTCCCACAACTGTAGGAGTTGATGATCCATCTGCTTGATTGGCGGACTGTGACTTGCTGGTAATGTTTGTATTAGGTTTAGTAGCGGCGGAAGCACGTATCATATTTCCAGTAGCGTGACCTATCAATGCTAAGTCTTTTAGGACTGTGTAAGGTGATTATTGAATCTGAATTCTGTTAGATGCTACAAGGAACTGTTCTTGTAAGGTAGAATCATTGTTATCAGAATCGCAATCGTCAACATCATGAATATCAGATATAGCACGAGTTTAGCCATAAATTGTCGATCATGTTACGGTAAGTATGTATATTTACTAAGAAAATGACGGTTTGGTCGTCCTGCTGATTTGCACAGTAGGCATGATTTGTAGTTTAAGCGGGGCACAAAAGAAGATTGTTTTGTCTGTGGAAAGCGCTTTACGGCTGCCCTCGTGGATTTGGCATCTTCTGTTTTGCGTAATTCTTCTCGTATGATTCCAGAGCTTGTGATATTTCAGGTTTTATGAACGCTAGTGTTTTTGCCCGAAGCTCTGTACCATATCTCTGCTTAACAAGCTTAGGTAGCTCAGGATGGATAAGACGAAGCCATATCAATATTAATAGGTTTTCTAATGTATGCGATACTGTAAATTCAGAAATTATTGCGATGTTTTTATTATTGCGAAAAATGAAACAGGATTATAATCGCAATAATTTAAACTCGCATTTTGAAATTTTTTATATGAATTAAACAGGATTTTTCTCAATATCGCAAAAAATAAAATCTCATTTTAGTCTAAAATTACAAAATCGCAATAACAAATGCACGCAATAATTTCTGAATTTACAGTAGTTCCTCGTCGTCCTCTGTGTCTTCGTCATGATAAGTTATACCCATATCTTTCCTTAAAAGATCGTCTTCAATAAAAGCCATTAATTGTTGATACAAATCTTCAGGCCTCTCTCCTGGGTCATAGCGAATAGCATCTCATAGCGAATAGCATCAAAGTCAACAAAATTCGCACCTGTAATCTGAAAACCATAGTGGAGGGGGACGGTTTGCCCAATATTGTCAATCGACTTCGGATTTTTAACAATAGTGTTCCTAGAAAAATAGTGTTCCTAGAAATTACTGGACAGAAGTTTGCAATCTGTCCCAGCATAAGCTCAAGCATAAAATTGAGAATGGAAATTGGGAATATGTCAAAGACACAACAACCCGACCAAAGAGCAGATAACAGCCGAAGGCCACCAATGGGTCTTCAACGCAGAGAGAAAATCCCGCACCCGAAAGTGGGCCTCAGCTGGCCCCTAAATAAAAATATGTACTAATTCAGTAAAAATGGACTTTATACTAAACTCCAAAACATATAAATGAACTTAAATAAAAAAAACATACAAGACTAACAAAGGCCGGAGGCTCCTGACTTGGGACAGGCGCAAAAATGCGGCGGGGTTAAACATGTTTAGTGAGATCTCAACCCTCCCCCTATAACCTCTAGCCAATACAGAAAAAAACAAACACACAGTAATACGCACAGTTAAACTCAGTTCAAAAGAATTCCGAGTGCGATGTCATAGTAGGTAACAAAAGAAACTAAGCAAAATGACAATGATACATAAATTAACAAAGGACTACTAGCAGTTACTACCAGCTTCAGACCTCAGTTAAACTGATTGAAAGATTATGTCTTCATCATTTGAAAACCAGGCACAATCCCTTCCGTTACGGATTTAGTATAATATCATCATAAAATATATGAGAAGAACATAACCCATGTCATGCCAACAACTGGTTTTAGAATAAATATGTTTACTTTTTGCTCACGTGTCTTTTTGTCTAAAGATAATGTGTATATAAGGTTCTGGAGCCAGTTTTCAAAAGTGTTGACAGTTTCAATCTTTGTTAAGCACCACTATTTCTCTGCCCGAGTTGAGTTGGCCATGTTAAGGATGAAATGGGTTGTCGTTTACATGAGTTCATGGTAATGTTAGTATTACAGAATGACTTACACCGATTTGTACGAAGAACGTGGGACGTAGTCTCGCTGCCATCACACCACAATCACTACACAAACGTACGACTTAAGATATTGTCTATTTATTAACAAACACAGTAAAATACAATCTGATAATATCGAAACACAGGAAGAGATAGAGTTATTAATAAATGACCAACCAACACCGGAAAACCCTTTTCGGAATTCAGTAACTACCTGGCCCATATTTCTCAGGTCTTAAGCACCTATCTACTTTGGAATCTGAGAATTCATGTAAATCTTGAAACCACAACGAAAACAAAGATTCTAATTACGGTGGAATCGGATCATCCCAATCCAGGCGGAGCCTACTCAACTCTTGGAGTATCATCTTCGCGCGAAGAACGAATGTTGAAAAAAATCCCAAGGGATCGTAAACGCCGCTCACCATCGACAAAATGCCCCTTCTTGCCTTAGGCTGTTCCTTTTCTTTTTTTAAATTTGTGCGACATAAGTTGGAACTTTAAACTCGAAATTGAACATAAATCGATTTAGCGAAAACAAATCCGAGTTACAAACTAAAACGGAGGGAAACACAACAACTATAAGAGGAAAACAACGGAACAACAGAAACTTTGAACTGCAACAAAAACAAACGCCAACATACATAGAAACGGGCTATTTGATAACAACTGCAATATTCCTGACTTGGTACAGGACATTTTAAGAAAACATAGTGAGTTGAACCTGGTTTCATGGCTAGCCAAACCTCCCGCTTATATGGCAATGTTAAAAATACCGCTAAAATGACAACACTTCGTGACAGGAATACAGTAAAAACAAACGCAAGAACGCAAGAACACTCAGCACAGAGAAATACATAAATAAATAATAGTACATTACCACATGTAAACAGCAGAATAACAACGGACACATCCCCTAAATTTACGACAGCACACCAGGACACCACAAATGAAGTATAAACTGCGTGTCACATGAATGGATCAACGCCACAAAAAGTGACGTATTTTTTGTGACGTTTATATTACCACAGGTAAATTTCTAAAAATAAAATAGATTTGTTTTATTTATAGGCACGTATAAGAATATAAATTGGGATTGAGATTGTAATAGTGTTATTTAAGGTATTTTCTAACCATGTCGGTTTTTCTTCTAATTCAAAACTGTGTATAAACAAAAAAATCCTGTGCATATAGTCGCTTTAAACTTAAAATTATAAATGAAATAGCTGATTTTTTATCTTAACTTTTTCTTTACATACAAATAGAAATTAAAAGTACAATAAATGTAACATAAGGCAAGATCATGTAAGAGCAGACAGTAAACACACTTGAAATCCCAACATAAAACAAAAACACTGTAGACGAACCACGAGTAACTCGACTATACTGACAAATAAAACATAATTATGTGAAATGTACCGAAAATACAGAATTCAAACCACAACCGATAAGACACAACACAATATATAACCGGACTTATTCAGTGTTATATATCGTCTCACTATTTTTAATATATACCACCTTTGATAAGTGTTTGGTATGACGATAAATGTTCACTTCTGTTCTCGTACTATGAACAACAAATTTATCTATTTTGTAAAAAATATTTCCGTACTGCATGTATACCCTACAACAAATTTATTTTATTCACCTGTGTACGTTTTTTTTTGGCGGCATTTTGTACAAGGTTATGGTTGTCTTTTTGATATTGTTTTACATCTTACCCCCTTATTTTATTTTTTTTTGTATTTACATTGTGTCATAGATCAAATTTATTTGTTCAGTGTATGTTCACTTGTTTTTGTTAATATGTATTTTGATTGAGTTAAGCCATTTCAATTGATATTTTAGAGTATGTCTTTCTATGTTGTGGTGTTACACTATTGTTTCAGGTAGAGGGAAGGTTGGCGCCTATTAAAACGTTTAAACCCGCTGCTTTTGTTTGCACCTGTCCTGAGTCAGGAACCTGATGTTCAGTGGTTGTCGTTTAGTGATGTGGTTCATAAGTGTTTCTCGTTTCTCGATTTTTATATAGATTAGACCATTGGTTTTCCTGTTTGAATGGTTTTACACTAGTCATTTTTGGAGGCCTTTTATAGCTTGCTGTTCGATGTGAGCCGAGGATTCGTGTTGGAGGTCGTACTTTGACCTATAATGGTTTACTTTTACAATTTGTGAGTTGGATGGAGAGTTGTCTCATTGGCACTCATACCACATCTTCTTATATCTATTTACAAAAGAAACATCATAACTAAATACATGAATGTTGGATGTATAAATACCGAGACACGTCGTATAGCAATGCGAATTAACACTCGGCAAAACAGTCATATTCGGGAATAGGTCACGTTCGGTACTTAGCAGACCAGACGACGTAGATGGTAAACCACAATCTAAGACGTGGTAAAAACGTTGTTAGTTAGTTTAGACACAGACACATCATATAGAACAACCAATTCGTGTTTGTGTCCATAAAATTACAGAGTGTCATTTTTCATCTTTCCTCCTCATAACTCTGTTGGAGCAGTCTCTGCGTAAGGTGCACACTCCTGTATATGAATTCCGTATAGTGTGAACATGCTCGAGCATAACGTATCAATTGAGATATGTAAACACCATACGACGCGGTAGAGCGTATGTTACAGCTGAGAAATGGGAAATTGATAATTGGGAAGCTGAAATCGTCCCGTTTGTCTTTGATTTTAGTGTGAAGTCGTCCATCTGTGTCAATATTGATGAAAATATCAAGGTATGAAGCAGTCCTTCTAGTATCAGTAGTATCCTTAACTTCAAGTTCACTGGGATATATGAGATGCAAGTACTGACTGAAATATGGGTTATTCAGTGATAGGACATCATCAATATATCTGAAAGTAAAATTAAAGAATTTCGCAAGGTGCTTTTTCTTTTTGTCTTTTAGAAGGTTCTGAATGAATTCTGCTTCATACGAGTACAAAAACAAATCGGCCAGTTGGGGTGCACAATTAGTACCCATTGGAATTCCGACTGTCTATTGAAATATCAATCCTGCAAACTCAACAAATATATTGTCGATCAAAAAGTCCAGCATTTTGATAATATCATCTTCAGTGTATTTTCTGATAGAATCAGTGTGGTTCTTCACAAAATAAGAATTATTATAACCAAAAACAAGAAATTTATATCTACGATTTCCATTTTTATTGAAAAAGCTCTGTTTAATGAGATGGTGAAGTCGATCTTTCAAATGAGCATGAGGTATAGTAGTGTAAAGTGTAGAAAAATCAAAGGTCTTAATGTTGCTGCAAAATTCCAGAGATTGTGATCTAAGATTTAGCAGTAGATTTTTAGAATTTTTAAGAATCTACATCTGATTTACACCACTGGTTGAATATATCTCATCACAATATTTTTGAAGGCCATTTTTTACTATAGAAAGAATAGTAGTCAGCACTTTAGAAAGATGTTTAGTCGAACATCTTGATGATCCAGCTATGCATCGTTCTTTATAAGGAGTTTTGTGAAGTTTTGATATCATGTATGACGGTAGATTTTCTTCGTTTTCTTTGATGTTAATACCAAAAGAAAGAAGGACAGATTTGTGATTTTCTAAAATTCCATCCTTTGTAAATGATGTTAAAGAATATGTAGGATTACCAGTGTTGCTGTTTATTCCAAGCTCTTTTGTTAGACATTCCAAAAAATGTTTTTTACATATCAAGACAATTTTATTTGAGGCTTTATCTGCTGGAACGACATATTTGTCATGATAAAGCATCAATAACCTCCGGGTTCTTGAATTGGTAAGAAACCCTTGTGTACATCGTAGTTTCTGAATGCGCTTCTGAATGCATGATCGAATAGCTTTGATCATTTTAGACAAAGTGTCCATTTCTATTTCATCTGGTTCGCGCTTTATCCATTTTCTGGCACAGTCCTCAACTGCATCCATCAGTAACCTAAAGTTCTTTTTCCAGTTGATGGGCTGGGGAATTCTATATTTTGGTCCCTTGGCTAACAATTCTCTTAGTTGTTCATTGGCTACGATGCCAAGGTCGCCAGTAATAACATGACCAGTTGGACTATAATTTTATTTTGACGATGCACATGAGCAATCCGGAGGTTTGGATTTCATATTTTGAGGTTAAAGGCCTCTAAAACTGTGGCTGAAAATCTTGGATGTAATAGGCTTATTGTACAACTCATATAAATATGAAATTAAGGAGATGTGGTAAGATTGCCAATGCCCAAACTATCCACCAGAGTTCAAATGACGTGGATATAATCAAGCATGGTCACTTTACGGCCTTAAAAACGAGAAAAACCCAAACCGTTTACATAGTCAGCTATAAAAGGCCCAGACATGAACATTGTGAAACAATTCAAACAAGAAAGCTAACTGGCTTATTCATCTATTTTTATTCTGCTAAATTCAAGCAATCCGGCTAATGACCTTCCACTAGCTGTTCCTGCTGAGGTCTGGTATTTAAGATCGGCTTTTCAAAAAACACGGTCGATGGAAAAGCGATAAAGCTAAAGATGGATATGTAAAAGAAAAGTTGTCAGAAAGATTATTGGTTTCCCAAACTAAGGGTTATGATAACTTTTGTCATTGCAAAGATATTTGTTTACATATTCATTATATTATCCCTTTCTTTGTTTTGTTCGAAGGTTAGCTGCACAACTGCGAGCTGATCCCATAATGATATGGTGTTTTTGTTTTATGTACTAGCCTAAGTGTTTAAGGATTGAGTACTTTATGTTCGGTCGAGGAACGAATGAGAACATAAATGTATGTATTACTGTTATCTAATACACGTGCCTATATTACCTTATCCACGTGTACATTCACGTATATTTGTTTATTTATTTCAATAAACATTGACCATTCGTCTGAATTGGACCTTTAACTTATGTTAAATTCTGAGTTGAAAGTTCCAACTTATGTTGAACGAATTTCAAAAGCGGGAATAGTTTTCTTTGTTTATTAAACTACAGTTTATATTCATTCGAAGCTCAGTTTTAAGCGCAGCTAACCCACCCTCTCACCCCATCACTATTTATATGGAGGATGTATATATATATTTTTTTTTCCATTTATTTATATTATGACTGTTTCTGTTTTGTCTTTGTAGATATTCCAACATGGCAGCGGCCCGAGCAGATGTTATATGTGACGGACTTTTTCTTTCAATAAATTTACTAAACTCGAAACGATCCAGAAACAACAAGGGCAATTGCATAAAATATTTAAAGAAGAGAGGCGAAAGATACCAAAGGGACATTCAAACTCATAAGTCGAAAATAAACTGACAAAGTAATGGCTAAAAAAGAAAAAAAGACAAACAGACAAACAACAGTACACAAAAAAACAACATAGAAAACTAAAGACTGAGCAACACGAACCCCACAAAAAAGTGAGGGTGATCTCAGGAGCTCCGGAGGGGTAAGCAGATCCTGTTCCATATGTGGCCCCGTCGTGTTGTTCATGCTGGTACAAACCCGGTAATAAGTCTTATTCAGTAGGTCAAATTCGCGGAAAAGGGGAAGGGATTGTAGTTACGACAATTGGAACATATCCGTTATCATCTGTGAATCGGATATGCAATAGCGGAATTGAAGATTCCCGTACAATTATCGAACAGTCTTGGCGTAAACGACTGCATACAGCATATTCCTTGGGTCTAAATGCATTATAATGGGGCAAGGGAACATGTCTAAAACTTCTTTTATTGATATCATGAATATTGTTGATAAAAATCAACGTAATAATAGGTCTCGTGGCAAACGTCTCAATCGAAACACGAATTAAACATCATATAAATTATACACTTGTTGATCTATCTACATTTAAAAACAATGGTAGGCATCAATTATTATGCAAACTTGGTCCAATACCAATTAGTAAATTACATGATATTTTTCAAGGAGTATGACACAATCAGGTTCTTCAGCCCACTCTATGAATATTTGCGTATGATTACAATATTTGCCACAATAGGCTGTTCCGTATCAATAAACCTGAAGATAATAAACGGCATTTTCTGAAAATTAAATATATTAAGAGAGGTATTGATTTAATCAACTTATCTAGTATATCTAATAACTCTACCATTCAAAACCTTATACCTCCTTATTTTGATAACACAGAACTACCTATTATTTGTATACATACAAAAAAAAACCTGCAGAAGGTTGATTTTCAGACGTCATTGTAGAAATAATACTCCTTTAAATTGAGACTGTGCATCTTCGAATTTTAGATATTATCCCTATGGCCATTTTATTATGAGGGACCTCAATATCGTTCAAGACCGAGAGGTTAAAAACTTTTTGAGAAAAGGACCAAAATATCGTTTTCCATCTAAAATAGATTGGAAACAGTTTCGTCAGGTCATAAAAGGCGCTCTTTCATCGTATTGTAAACATTAGTGTAAACGGGGAAAATCTGATAGAAAATCTCTTGATTTATTAGTTGTAATTGGCTTTCAACTGGCTAGTATTCTTATATCGGTGCTTTGTGTTTATTTATTTTTTATGTTAGTTGATTTTGTGCTTCATACAGATCTATTAAGTTAAGCTAATTGCAACAGATTTTAACAGTTGTTCTTATGTTGTGCTTTTACGCAACTGTCCCGGGTTAGGGGGAGATTCAGCGCTCAAACATTTTTAACCCCGTCACTTTCTTTACTTGACTGTCCGTATTTGTTTTCGTGAATTGTTATCAATGTCTTATGAATAAGCCAGTTAGTTTTCTCGTTTGAATTGTTTCACAATGTTCATGTGTTTCACAATGTTTCATAGCTGACTATATAGACGGTATCGGTTTTCTCGTTGTTAAGGCCGTAGAGTGACTATGATTGCTTATATCCACGTCATATGAACTCTGGTGCATGGTTGGGGCATTGGCAATCATACCACATCTCATAAAAGAGAGGCGAAAGATACCAAAAGGACATTCAAACTCATAAGTCGAAAATAAACTGACAACGCCATGGCTAAAAGAAAAAAACCAACAGAAAAACAATAGTACATAAAACACAACATAGAAAACTAAAGACTGAGCAACACGAACCCCACAAAAAACTGGGGGTGATCTCATATGTCCGGAAGGGTAAGCAGATCCTGAACCACATGTGACACCCGTTTTTGTTTTATATTTATATGAGTTGCAGCAAATCAATTTACAATCTTATTTTTCAAGGATCATATGGCCATTAGAATGTTAGGACAAAAAAGGTATCAATTGAAGATGAAATGAAAACTAATATAGAGATTAACTATAAATCTATTTAGTTCAGCTTCAATGATGAAAGATCCAGTTTGTGGTGCCACAGACCATCTAATCTATTTTCACCTGAAAAAATACAAATATCATTATTATTATTATTATTATTATTATTATTATTATTATTATTATTATTATGTAGTAGTAGTAGTAGTAGTAGTAGTAGTAGTAGTAGTAGTAGTAGTAGTAGTAGTAGTAGTAGTAATAGTAGTAGCAGCAGTAGTAATAATAATGTAAAAACTCAATATAATGAATAATCATTCTTTTAATTTTGTAATTACCAGTAACCTTACGGTTTTATCCAAAGTGTTGCCATTAGCATCTCTTTTCATTCTGTTAAATTCAAGCCGTCCGGCTGGTGGCGTTCCACCAGCTGTTCCTGCTAAAACTGTTATTACCATCATCAATATGGCACAGAGAATCTTGAATATTTTCATCTTGTAGAGGATTTGTTAACCTAAAGGATATATGATAATGTATAATATAATTTTCGTGCGTAAGAATTTCCGAATATATAACCTTCATCATATACGCTCAAAACATGCAAAAGAAAGGTTTGAAAGCAAAATGTACTGTATTTAAAATCACATTTAAACATATTTAACGGAAATATATATAGCTAAGCTGAAAATCGCTGCTTTCGTTTGAAACATACATGATATAACTGATAGCTCCCATTTTTTTAAATGATCCTGCTCTCGTTCAGACACTGTAAATAGAATTTTCTAAATTTTCTGTTTTAAGCGAAGAAATTTTATGTGGCTTTATATATGAAGTCAGAGTTATTATCAATTTAAGCAGGCGCTTAAGACATATGTGACCCGCCATGACATTTTCAGGATTATAGAGATATAACGTCATTGTCCAAAAAACGCCGTTAACTATGAAAATTACGTCACATTAGCATTTGTGCATTGTACATCACATTTTTCTAATTAATAGTTATCAAATATAGACTAAAAGGCTATACAGGTACTACATTGTTTTTAAAACCTTACCAATGATACTATACTCACAATTTATTCACCATAAAATATATGTGTAACACTGAAACAGCCAATAATAAGAATACAGTTATACACATTCATGAATGTAGCCTTACGATTTTTAGGGTAATTGTATTTGAATATGATTAAATCTCTTTTCAAGTACTTTATATCAAAAATTTCTTTTGTAAGTGAAAAAGGGTACCAAATCTTGCCTAAAGCTGTGTGCTGAAAGTGGATCAGCATTTAATATTAGTCTTGCAGCCCTTTTCTGCAATTTTATTATCCTTACTAGCTCATTTTTAGCACAACCACTCCAAATAATACAACAATAATATATCAGGGGGAGCATATAACCATTATTAAATAATTTTCTTGAATCAATATTTAGAAATTTCTTGATCTTAGAGAGTAAATGACGTCTAGATGATATTGGTGAACATAATTAATTAACATGGCCTGTCCATGACAGATTAGAGTCAATTCTAACACCTGAAAGTTTTTCAATTGATGATTTTAGGAGAATATTATTCCCAAAAGTTAGAACTGGTTCTGTTTGATGGAAACGCTGCCTTTGTCTTGTACCTATAACCATACATTTAGTTTTATCCTAATTTATGAACATGTCATTTTCATGACACCATTTTTCAACACATTGGAGATCATCTTGTACTTTTAACTGCATATCAGCAAAACTCTTTCCTGATGTATGCATAGTTGTGTCATCAGCATACAAGTCTGTATGACAGTTTTGATATATAATGGAAGGTCATTTATGTACAAAACAAACAAAATTGGACCAAGTATTGAGCCCTGTGGGACACCGAAATTTATAAAAAAAATTATCAGAATATTGATTACTTATATGGACGTGCTGTGTTTTTTCTTTCAAATATGACTTTACAAAATCAACAGTATTGTCATGGAAGCCATAAATTTGAAGTTATTTTTACATAAAACTTCATGAACAACAAAATCAAAAGTTTTTTTAAATCCAGGAGAGCTGCCATATTGATATTTCCATTATTCATTTCCTGTAGCCATTTATCAATGATATTAATGAGGGCAGTTTGAAAAGAATGGTTAGGTTTAAAACCAGACTGGGAAAATTTGAAACTTATTCAAATAATCATACAGATGTTTAAAGCAAATGAAAAAGCCAAATCCTTATTAATTTACAGTGTGAGTGCAGTTTATAGTTCTTAAAATGTCATAAAAGTACACTTTAAAGAATTCTACAATAGTCCGTATTAAAATTATAAAATCAAACAGCATTGTGTTAGAACTTTAACAATTAATAATCTTGAAAACTTCACGTACTTTTTCAGTTTTTGTTTTTGTTTAACATAACACTGTCTCTCATTATACATACTTTTCAGCGCTATTGCCTACATGAATATGTAAAGCATTTTAGTTTCCATACAAATGCAATCATCATTAAGAGAATGAGTCGTGTGAATGTTATAATTATGTAAATCCTTTTTTTCTAAATGTTAGGAAATTGAATATTTTAAAAGTGCAATATCATTGACTGAGGTTAAGAAAAAAGATATGTAGCAACTTTTTGTTCATTTGTTTTTGAATAAAAAAAAACCTTTTTAAATAAATTTTCTGGGGATAGAACACGACAATACACAATATTCTTTTACAAATCATTTCCAATATTTGTATTAGAGATATACCATGGATTTATTTAATTCTTTGATATCCCAAATTCTGTAATGCTTGATTTGCTGAATATGACTCAACGATTGAGTTGAAATAATTCAAAAAAAAATGCATAGTACTAAGATAATTTATATAACAATTGTTTTAGAGTAGTGACATCTGAAAATACAACATTATAAAATTATTTTTCTCTGAACTTCCAATGTCCAACTAGTATATTTCTGACAAAAATTCGTAGAATGTCGAAATGTCGTTATATAGTTGTATAGGGAGATAAACCATACAATTTGGATCTCAGAAATAAAATATCTCCATCAAACATCGACATAGAGAATTATAAGAATCACCTGACGATTTGTGTATGTGTTAGGTCCAGTCAGGTAATGTAAGACGATAGACGTACTGATATGTAATGAGTTATTAGGAGTCCAGATCCTCGAAATATCCATATATAAGTAAATAAAAAGATCCGAAACACTATAAGATATTTATCATAGTCCTATTAAGTTGTTGTAGCATGGCAGATCTAACATATATTTTTCTTCATAAGTTGAAGCCTGGTAAAAATAATATATAAATCAACAAACACTTACAAATTAAAGATTGTTTTCAGATAGTTCCTTCAATTTCCTCTGTCGAAGTATGTGTGGAGACGGTAAACTACTTTACTTTGGTTATATTCTTTGCATGAAAGTACACAAGTACTGGATACATTTTACGCTTTTGTTTGAATTTATTTTTTTTTTATTCTGCATAAATTGATAAACAAGCTGTCAAAGTGTTTAAAAATCCAAAATTATCTGCTCTATAGAGTTTTCATAAATAAAATCATTAGAATTGCATCATCATCATAATAAATACATCTTAATTCAAACTAAGCTTTATATAAACCGTTACGTTTCGCATGCTATGTTTGGTATAATTCAACATGAATAGAAAAGAAAAGAAACCCACTGCAGGCTGTGACAAAACTAATTGCATTGCAAGTTTTAATAACATGTTCTACATTAAAGGAAAGAGCTGTTATTAGTACATTTGAAACTTGTTGAAAAAGGCCATTAGAAATTACTCACCGCCGATGAAATATGTGACCTGCCCTTACATTTCCATGCAGGCTTATGGAGGTATAACGTCATTGTGACAAATACGCCGTTAACTATATATAAACATTTTGTAAAATTTCTTATGGCGACAAACACGTTTATTTCCATACTGAATTTATGTTTTGGATGCTTTTTACCATTGCATATGGAATTTATAAATTAAAGCTTTTAGCTAAAGCGAGTGAACTAATTATAAACCCCAAAGAGAAAATGGGTCATTCTGTATATTTTACCGTTTCAAATCTATGTTTCAAAAATAGTGTCCATTTGATATGTAGATTCAAATTTTTTTTTTCACTTCAAAGGATAACGTAGTTGCCAGCAAGAAAACCAAGGTAAAATGTTAATCCTTTTCTTCTCAAATACTTCGAAATGATAATTAAACATTATTCAATTGAAGTATTATATAAAACACAATAATTTTGAAAATTGAAGGAACCATCTGAAAAAAGTTATCAATTGGTCGATACCTCTGCTGGTGGACTATTAGTCCCCGAGGGTATCATCTGCTCAGTAGCCCGTACTTCGGTACTGACATGATTTATAACAAACCTTTTTAAAATTGTCCGTTAATAAATTTCGAAATTATTAGATACTTAGGTTTCAACTCCCTCAGGCAAAGTTGACCTTAGATGGATTTGGCTACTTTTTGGGTCCTTTTTTGGTCATACAGCTCTTCAACTGTTAAGGTTCATATGCATCCTTGACTTTCAAATATTCGGCTTTGAGCGTTCCTGATGAAGGTAAATCCAGAAAAACGCTTCAGACGCATGAAATTAATAACATGTTGTTTACATTATTGTAATTGATTGATTTATTTTATATTTATATAAAACACAATGATTTTGGAAATTTAGGAACCATCTGAAAACAGTTACTAGTATAAATTTGTAAATGGTGGATTTATTTTCAAATTCATACATCATTTTAACCGGGCTTCAACTTATCATTGAATGTCAGAGGCGGATTTTTAAATTTATTTCTTTTCTTCTTTTTTTCTTTTTTATTTGGGGTGCTGGGCGGCAGCTACATATATATAAACTTTTTTCAAATGCCACTCCTAACGTTGCCATGGTACCCCACCCTTTTCAAAATCCTTGATCCGCAACTGGAAGTAAATTACTAATATTCTTTAAATCTACCATGCGAACCTACCTCACGACATCTTTGGAGTCTGTGATAAATACTGTGTCTGGTCTTTTCTGTTTACTTATTCATGGAGCATTGTACATGTACATCGTATAATTTCTTGCTTTCCTCTGAATTTCCTATTGTGACGGCATGAAAAAAGGCGACCATGCCTGATGACGTCACATAGAAAGAACACATCTTTTTGCAGATCATTCGAAAAGAAGGAATAAATTTGCCTGCGTATTGTTTGAAAATCATTAGAGAAACAGATTCCACCACCAAATCTCGTGTAATGCGATATTTATCCACTCTCGACAGTTAAATTTTAAATATTTAAAACGCTCGGCGAGCCTCGCGTTTTAAATTTGAAAATTTAACTGTCTCGAGTGGATAAATATCGTATCACACTCGATGCAGTGGTAGAATCTATATTTAACTTACAATACTTTACAGTTCGTGACACATTTATGTCACAAAAGCGTTGAAAACATTATATGATGGGAGGGGGAGTATTAAGTGGCTATGACTATTTATACATCCCCACAACAAAAAAGTACAGATCTGAGAGTACTTGCATTTACTGACAGCTAGTTCAAAGCCAATAACAAATAATCGAAAAAATTATGCAACTAAGACTAAAATATCAATCAGTATACATCAAATATCCAACGGATTTAGTGTAAAGACGTCATTAACAGTCAGAGAAAAACATGATCTTGACGATGCCAAGATACAGCTATTGAGAGATTGCAGGGCCATGCATGTGCATATGTATATAAGAATAATATTTAGCTTGATTTTAATATACTCATAACAAAGTCAATATACATACCAATAAAAACAATATTCAAAGATCTAATTACAATGTTGAATTGGTAACCTTTCAGAATAAGTTTATTTAAAAGATCGATAAGTTTACCTGGATCGTATCTTAATTTCCGGGCTCGGAAAACAAAATCTCCGTAAAAATTAGGCGGTGCTATCCCGTTTGAAATAGGTTTTCTAGGTACAGCAAAACTTCCAAACCAAATCTTTGTATATATTGAAGTTTTTAAGTAGTTATTATGGTTATTTAATTACTCAATTATTAAAGCAAAATTGTTTTTTGTTGCGAACTTCCTGAAAAGTACCTTTAAAAAATGTCACGCATCAAACTTCTAAAGTTCTTTTTTTTTTAACTGCACAGAAATCTTAAAACATAGAATAAAAATCAGTTATTTTAAAACTTTGAAGTATTGTATTAACCTTTTTTGTGTGTGTTTAATCGAACAGGAAAACACAGGTTTGTGGGGCATTCGGTTGATTATAGAACATTGACAAAGCTATTCAAAACAGTTTTCGACGCATGTGCAAATAAAAGATCAGTCACAGTTTATTGACAAGGGAAAATTTGATTTCTTTAAAGGTTTTTTCTGTTGAATTTGTGCCAAAGTAACACAAAACGAGTTTAAAAGTTCAAGAACAATAGTCACAAGTTAAAGAAGAGTAATTGAGATGTGTACTTAACTTTATTGCGAAAAGAAAAACAACCTTATTTTTCACTTTGTAAAAATTTATTATACACTGTAAAATAGTTGTATTTCATAAGCATTGCGTACAAAGATCTCGCTTTGTCTTTTAAATGATAATTAATAGATTTACATTCATAGCATTATTTAATAAATTTAAAAATAACTTTCTTAAACATTAACATATTGTATTTGTGTCTATTTTCCCCTTTTATTTGAGTAATTCCCCTATTGTGATATAGCGTTGGACCAGCGCCATTACATTACATTAACAACAACTTGTGTAGAAAGGCGTCACAACAACTGAATACTAGTATACTGAAACGACTGGGGTCTATGTTAACGAGTCTAAATACATTGACTATCTTCCATACTTTTATGTTAAGTAACTATAAATTTTATCCTCTAGCGTGTCACTTCTGCACGGACACTTATTCTAAGAAGTTGGAAAAGTGCAGGAGAGAGAACGCTACGTTTTGTATATGGGGGTTATACCTCATTGAATGAAACCCTTCTGGATGTGGCAAAGGTTACAACTCTGCAGGTGAGAAGAATCAGGACAATGGCACTTGAGACTTGAGAAATTCTTAACGGGGAAACTCCAGTGTATACCTCACATCTCTGTTTATTTATGCAGCACTGAATTTTCCGAGTGCATAAATGGCTAAAAAAAGATATCATCAAATAAATCTGATAGCACTGCCAGTTTTGCTTTGTATTAAATATAACGAATTGATTTGATTGTTTTCTGCTTAACGTCCAGTGGCAAATACTTCATGCATATTAAATCCATTGTGTCAAAAAATCTAAGTATAAAGATATTACACATGTGACTACTTTGAAACTATCTTTTTGGGTGTTTTCTGAATGAAGAAAGAACGAATTTTTCCAGAAACGCACACACGCATTTGCTTCAAAGGTGTTTTTTGAATGTCAGGCAAAAAATCAAAGAATTAACGCACACACAATTTTGGAAAATTAGCGCAGACGCCCTTTTTAAAATAAGAAGATGTGGTATGATTGCCAATGAGACAACTCTCCACCAGAGACCAAATGACATAGGAGTTTACAACTATAGGTTACCTTACGGCATTCAACAATGAGCAAAACACACATCGCACAGTCAGCTATAAAAGGCCCCGAAATGCCAAATGTAAAACAATTCAAATAAAAAAACTAATGGCCTGATTTATGTACAAAACAATGAACGAAAACGAATTTGATATACAGCACGCTCTACGCAAGTCTTATTAATTTTCGGGAGACATATAAGAATAAGCGCAAGAGGAAAATAAAAAAAAACTCTCCTTCTTTCGTGATTATATGATTTCATATCACCAATAGTCAGACTCTTTTTGAAATGATTTTGTGACTGTAAAAAGAGCCGTTTTTAATGTGCAATTGTCTTTGTTATGTAATATTCTGTCTGGGTGTAATCACTTTAACTGTTTCTTCAGCAGTGTTAACGTTTGATTCTTCCTCTCACACTGCAGTGTACACCGATTTCTCAGATCCTCTCTCTGTTTTTGCATTAGACCTCTGATTAAATTGACTTCCTCTCTGCATAGTCAACTAAGAGTATAGTTTCTCCACAGTCTGGTACCATACTGACATCAACTTTGAATTACGACTTTTTTCCCCTCACGGAATGGTTATGCCAGTGTGACTGAAAACAGACTTTAGCAGTTGTAATCGTTTATGATGAAATTATGCTGTCTCTTTGTCTGTTGCCGATACCAGAGGGTGTGGATGTGGGTTTACAGAATAGAGAATTATAGACAAAAAATATAAAGAAAAGATAATTATTGACCAAAAAAATCAAGAATAGAGAATAATGAGGTGCTAAAATATGACGATGGGTTAGCGACCTTGACTGGCTATACAGCCCTCGCACAGTCGGTTGCTAAAATATAAAGAATAAAGAATAATGGGCAAAAAGAGTAAAGAATAGAGGAAATGGCCTAAAAAAATAAAAGAATACAGAAATGAAGGACCCCTCATCCAGATCTTCATACCATACTATGATATAAAATGTACATCTACTCAGATTGACGGAATTGCACAACGCTGTAACTCGCCTATTTTACGTAAACCTGCGCTGAAGAAAGTCTAAGTTTTTTTGCTAATATACTTCACTATAATGTTGGCATAATTAAAACTCCACCTCATGCACGTGAAAAGTGGTGCATATTTGAACTGACAGTCTAGTTGAGCAAAAAACAGCGAATTTCGTGCCGTTCAGTTGTGTGTTGTTGGGTTGCTATTTATTGATGTATACCTTGCATCTTCTTTTATTCATATGTTATGTTTTATGTGTCAAAAAGTTATTATCTATTTTCTAAACATTCAAATATATTCTCATTTATATCTGATGTTTATCATTAAAAAATCTATTTCACGACACCTCCCTTTTCTAAAAAATAAAATCAAAACACAAAACAATGCAAAAAAGCAAAAGTAAAAAAAAATGTTCTCCATACATCATACGAAACAAAACAAGCTTCTTCTTTCAGAGGTTAACATACGATGTAAAGGGTTTGAAAGCCTTATATAGTACACATTTTTTTTAATTTCCTCAGAGAAGGTATTGGCAATAAACTGGATCGTTTATATACATATTATATACGTTTCAAGGGTTTTGGCATTTTTCGTATTTTTTAAAGTTGTGATCTTGCACAGATTAAATTTACATAGTCCCAAAATATTTTAAACATCGATTCAATCCTAAAATGTCTTTATCATGGTTTTTTCCTGATAACAAATTTGAGTTTCCCACGTAAGGAACGTTGTCGTATGTCATATTGTAATGTTACCCCCATTATATTTAGAGAATTGAGTGTTAACAGCATATATTTGATTACTTCTGTTGTATTTATTTATATCTTTCATTGAATCAAGACAATTAAGAGCGAGACATATGGACAATGTTTGGACACCAGTCTATTTGACGAAGACTGTATGCATATATGCATCACGATATTTTTTGTTATTTCTATCGTTGGGCTGCTATTCCACTAACGTATAACCAACATCTGAATCTCCTTCCATTTCAAACTTAATGATTTTCCGTGTACACTGCTGGCTGGAAAAAAAAATATCTGATAGCACTTGTATGACATATTATTTTTAGGACACCTGTCCATTGTTGAAGACTATACACGTCTCCCTCTGGATGTCCTTTGGTTATTTTTGTAGTTGGGTTGCTGTCTGACTGACGTATACCTCACATCTCCTTTTATTAATGCAGCACTTTTTTCCGTATGCACAGATGGATGAAAAAAAGTATTATCATATAATAATAATAAAATTGAGAATGGAAATGGGGAATATGTCAAAGAGACAACAACCCGACCAAAGAGCAGATAACAGCCGAAGGCCACCAATGGGTCTTCAACGCAGCAAGAAAACCCGCACACGGAGGCGTGCCTCAGCTGGCCCCTAATTAAAATCTGATAGCACTGCCAGTTTTGCTTTGTATTAAAAAAAGCGGATTGATTTTATTGTTTTCTGCTTAACATCCAGTGGCAAATATTTCATGCATATTAAAGCCATTGTGTCAGAAAATCTAAGTGTAAAGATATTGCACATGTGACTACTTTGACATCTTTTATTTGTATTTTCTGAGTGAAGAAACAACCAATTTTCCAGAAACGCACACACGCACTTGCTTCAAAAGTGTTTTTTGGGTATCAAGCGAAAGACAAAAGAGATAAAGCACACACAATCTTGGGAAAATAGCGCAGACGTCCTTGCACGCTCTACGTAAGTCTTATTTATTTTCGGGAGGCAAATAAAAATAAGCGCAAACTAAAATAAAAGAAAAATGAAAAAAAGATCTCCTTCGTTCGTAATTATATTTTTTTATATATATCAATAATAGTCAGACTCTTTTTGAAATGATTTTTTGACTCTAAAATCAGACGTTTTTAACATGCAATTGTCTTTGTTCTGTGATATTCTGTCCGGGTGTAATCACTTTTACTGCCTTTTCAGCAGTGTTAACATTTGATTCTTCCTCTTACACTGCAGTGTACACCGATTTCTCAGATGCTCTCTCTATTTTTTCATTAGATGATTGATTGAATTGACTTCCTCTCTGCATGGTCAACTAAATGGATTTTTTCTCCACAGTTCCGTAAAATCTGGTACCATACTGACATCAACTTTGACTTGCGACTTTTTCCCCCTTACGGAATGGTTATGCCAGTGTGACTCTGACTTTGACGGAAAACAGAAAGAGGGAGGGGATGAGATATAAAATAAACACTTTCGTTTAATCCTGTTACATTTTCATTGAGTATCCCACGTCAGGAACGTTGTCGTATGTCATATCGTAATGTTATCCCCATTATATTTAGAGAATTGAGTGTTAACAGCATAGATTTGGTTGCTTCTTTTGTATTCGTTTATGTCTTTCATTGAATCGAGACAATTAAGAGCGAGACATATGGACAATGTTTGGTCACCAGTCTACTTGTCGAAGACTGTATGTATTCATCGATGACGATATGTTTTGTTACTTCTGTCGTTGGGCTGCTGTTCCATTGACGTATAACCCACACCTGAATCTCCTTCTGTTTCACACTTAGTAATTTTCCGTGTACACTGCTGGCTGAAAAAAAATTAATATATAAATCTGATAGCACTTGTATGACATTTTTTTTAGAACACCTGTCCATTGTTGAAGACTATACACGTCTCCCTCTAGATGTCTTTCGGTTATTTTTGTAGTTGGGTTGCTGTCTCATTGACGAATACCGTACATCACCTTTTATTAATGTCTTTGTTCTGTAATATTCTGTTTGGGTGTTATCACTTTAACTGTTTCTTAAGCAGTGTTAACATTTGATTCTTCCTCTCACACTGCAGTGTACACCGATTTCTCAGATCCTCTCTCTGATTTTGCATATGACGATTGATTAAGTTGACTTCCTCTCTGCATGGTCAACTAAGTGGATAGTTTCTCCACAGTTCTGTACCATACTGACGTCAACTTCGACTAACGACTCCCCCACACGGAATAATTATGCCAGTGTGACTCTGACCTCGACTGAAAACAGACATTAGCAGTTTTAATTTATTTGCTCATTTTATTCTTTAATCGGACTTGGACTTCTTTTGAACTGAGTTTTTACTGTGCGTTCTGCTATGTGTTTTTTTATTCCACATAAGCTAGAGGTATCGGAGGAGGGTTGAGATCTCACAAAACCTGTTTAGCCCCGCTGCAAAGAAACCTTTAACCATTTTATGTCTTGAGTGGTTTTTTTTAAATTTTGGGACATTTTTTTGTTTCGGAGTTTAGTGTGGCGTCCATTTCGATGAACTAGTATACATTATTGTTACGCAACCAGCTGAAGCCCGCCTCCGAGTGCAGAATGTTCTGGCCCATTGGTGACATTGGGCTATTTTCTGCTCATTGGTCGGGTTGTTGTCTCTTTGACACATTCCACATTTCCATTCTCTATTCAACATCACCATGAAAATAAGGATGTGATATTCCATTTTTAATAAGAATTCTATAGGTGCAGCCAAACTTCCTAACCAAATCTCTGTATCTATGAAATAAAATGGTAAAAGTTTTAATTAATTTGTGGGAACAACATCCCTGGCTTAATAATTTACCAGTTATACATAAATTACGTTCGTTGGAATCTAAATCACCACTACAGACACGGGCATAGCAAACAAGTTGTGAAATATACACGTCGTAGGAATGGGTCAAAGGAACATCGATATCACAGTCCAAACATGGGTAAATTAAAAACGGGGAACGAAAAAGTCTTCTTTTTGTAATCAATTATTGTAAAAAGTTTTCCATGTGAAACTGAAATATCCAAATCGAGAAAGGACAATTATTGCTGTCTACGTTAGATTTATTTAAATTAAGTTCCGCAGTAAAATTCGACTCTTCTTATTATCTATGATGCTTCACAATTTATCAAGTTAGGAAAAGTAAGTGCTGAAAATGTACTTTTTCAGATAGGCTCAAGTGTTCTTGAAACAAAATCGATGAGGTATTGCAGGAAGTAGAACATCTAGTAGTTATTGCACAAAATATTCTACCAGGAACTAAGATCGTCCTAGCAGAAATTCTACCTCGTTTTTTAAGAGACCGAAATCAGTCCAAAGAATTCGAACAGAAGCGACCTCAGTTTAATACCTTGCTAAAGGACTAATATTTTGACAAAACATACAACTAGTAGAATATAGTAATACGATAACAACAAACTATACTGATGGGATTCATCTCAATGAAGTAGGAGTAGGAATCTTGGTAAAATGTATTAAGAAAATAACCAACCCAATACTTGGTATTACTACAGCAGATCAGATAAGTAAGTAAGTAAGTAAGTAAGTAAGTAAGTAAGTAAAACTTTATTTGGATTTGGCATATTGACAAACACATTTAACATAAGCTATAATGAGCTTTTCACCAAATATAAAAACATATACAATAACAAATAAAACAAGACATGCAGCATGCAAATAAATAGTAATAAAACAGTTGCAGAGAATTCCAGATAACCAACATAGAAACCAGAACTATCGAAACAGACAATATCAAAACACAACAGAAAATGTAGGGTATGAACATACTTTCAGCAATAGAAATGCAAATGATAATTAAAAAGTAGGTTACAACAATACTCCAAACAGAAATATGAGTTATATCAATCAAAATTGACAGAGTCAGTACCAAAATGTAAACCGTTCACAATTCAGTAACCGTCATGAAAGCTTACTTCCTGTTTCAGAATTAATGCTGCAAGAAATGAAAAATAACAGAAATTAAGTGTAAAAGAGAGGCGAAAGATACCAAAGGGACATTCAAACTCATAAGTCGAAAATAAACTTACAATGCCATGACTAAAAAAGAAAAAGACTAACAGACAAACAGACAAACAACAGTACACAAACACAACTTAGAAAACTAAATAAAGACTGAGCAACACGAACCCTAACAAAAACTGGGTTTGATCTCAGGTGCTCCGGAAGGGTAAGCAGACCCTGCTCCACATGTGGCACCCGTCGTGTTGCTCATGTTAGTAGAAACCCGGTATTAAGTCTAATTCGTTAGGTCAGTTCGGGGAAAAGGGGACTGGATTGTAGTTACGACAATTGGAACATATCCTTATCTTATTCCTTAAGAATTTAGATAAATCTTGTGTTTGTTGATACAGTTTACTTTAACTTAAAGAAAGAACTGACCTAATGATTGATTTAGTTGGTTTTTTTTATACATTGTACATGTATGTAGTTCAATCTTAGCTCAATTCTATTTTTTTATTGTTTTTCTTTACCCCTATTAAATCTACCGGTATGCTTTTAAAAAATTCTTTTAAAATTTGACTAGCAAAAAAAAAAAAAAAAAAAATACAACAAAACACACAAATTTTAGAATTTCTGTCCATAAACATAATAAAAAAAGTGTCGAAACTTTGTGTCTACAGAAAACAGAAACTAGACTGTATACTGTAAACCAACTTATTTTCGCGGATACTTTATTTCGCGTTTAACACTTTCAAGCCTATTTCGCGGCGATTAAATTTCGCGATTCTCAAATTTACCTGATGAAGTTAATTAAGAAATAATCCAAGTTTCACATATTCGCGACGATTTATATTCGCGAAATTTTTCTACTCGCGAAAGTCGCGAAAATAAATCGCTCGCGAAAATAAGTTGGTTTACAGTATACTTGGTTGTTTGAATATTATTCTATATAGATTATTTTTTGTTTGATAGAAATATACCCTAATGAGAATGTGGTGCATTATAGATTAGTTTGAGCTGTTAATCTTTGAGCAAGAATACAACTTTTGCAAAACTGAAAAACAAAGTAAAATCTTTACATACATGTAGTAAGAAATTATTATATGTCATCACCTGCTCAAAGTAAGGAATTACGATAAATTATCTTCCGTATACCGCAAGTAATATATATATATATATGCAAGTCTAAATTGAAAACAACGTTCAAACCTATGATTGCGTAGGATAAAAACCGCAATTTTTATACGTGTGCATGTAAAACAAATTTCTTGATAGAGGGGTCTAAATACAGCACAAACAACATTTTCCAAAAGATCAAAAAAGTGAAAAAGTATATATTAACAAAACGCATTTGACTAACAGGTCGAACAACAGATGTTCTTAAACCCTGCTGACTGCCATTGGCGATTGCCAAATAAACGGATCACAAGATGTTACAAAATGGATCTTTTAAAATTATTAATTTAATACCAAACAGAAAACAATAAACTTGCGGAAAAGATGATATACCGCAATCAAAAGGTGCAAAAATTAGTACACCATATCCGGATTTCGACAATTAATGTCTCTTCAGTGATGTTAGGGATCGAAACGGTATTTGGAAGGCCATATAGTTTACCTCAATTTAGGATAGACTCTTGAATTTTGAGGAGTCAAAATAGGATGAATTGATCATATAAACCCGAAGGCAAATATAATACAATCCCAAACGAAAAAATATAAACAAGTCTAAATTGAAAACAACGTTCAAACCTATGATTGCGTTGGATAAAAACCGCATATGTATATATATATATATTGAACGTTGTTTTCAATTTAGACTTGTTTATATTTTTTCGTTTGGGCTTGTATTATATTTTACCTCGGGTTTATATGATCCGTTCATCCTATTACGGTTCTTTAAATTTCAAGAGTCTATCCTAAATTGAGGTAAATTATATGGCCTTCCAAATACCGTTTCGATCCCTAAAATCACTGAAGAGACATTAATTGTCGAAATCCGGATATGGTGTACAAACTTTTGCACCTCATGTTTGTGGTATACAATCTTTTCCTCAAGTTTATCGTTTTCTGTTTGGTATTAAATTAATATTAAGATCCATTTCGTAAAAACTAGCGATCAATTTATTTGGCGATCGCCATTCATCCTATTTTGACTCCTCAAAATTCAAAAGTCTATCCTAAATTGAGGTAAATTGCATGCAAAAGTATAAAATTTTCGGTTTTTATCCAACGCAATCATAGGTTTGAACGTTGTTTTCAAGTTATACTTGTTTATATTTTTTCGTTTGGGCTTGTATTATATTTGCCTTCGGGTTTATATGATCCGTTCATCCTATTTTGACTCCTCAAAATTCAAGAGTCTATCCTAAATTGAGGTAAATTGTATGGCTTTCCAAATACCGTTTCGATTCCTATAATCACTGAAGAGACATTAATTGTCGGAATCTGAATATGGTGAACAAAAACTTTTGCACCTTTTGTTTGCGGTATACCATCTTTTTTGCAAGTTTATTGTTTTCTGTTTTGTATAAAATGGATAATTAAGATCCATTTATTACATCTGTGATTTGCTTATTTGGCAATCGCCAATGGCAGTCAGCAGGGTTTACGAACATTTGTTGTTCAACCTGTTAGTCAAATGCGTTTTGTTGAAATATACTTTTTCACTTTTTTGATCTTTTGGAAAATGTTGTTTGTGCTGTATTTAGATCCCTCTAACAAGAAATTTGTTTTGCATGCAAAAGTATAAAAATTTCGGTTTTTATCCAACGCAATCATAGGTTTGAACGCTGTTTTCAATTTAGACTTGTTTTTATTTTTTCGTTTGGGCTTGTATTATATTTGCCTTCGGGTTTATATGATCCGTTCATCCTATTTCGACTCCTCAAAATTCAAGAATCTATCCTATATTGAGGTAAATTGTATGGCTTTCTAAATACCGTTTCGATTCCTATTATCACTGAAGAGACTTTAATTGTCGAAATCCGGATATGGTGTACAAAAACTTTTGAACCTTTTGTTTGCGGTATACCATCTTTTCCGCAAGTTTATTGTTTTCTGTTTAGTATTAAATTTATAATTAAGATCCATTTATTACATCGGTGATCCGTTTATTTGGCAATCGCCAATGGCAGTCAGCAGGGTTTAAGATCATTTGTTGTTCGACCTGTTAGTCAAATGCGTTATGTTAAAATATACTTTTTCACTTTTTTGGTCTTTTGGAAAATGTTGTTTGTGCTGTATTTAGACCCCTCTAACAAGAAATTTGTTTTGCATGCACTTGTATAAAAATTGCGGTTTTTATTCAACGCAATCATAGGTCTAAACGTTGTTTTCGATTTAGACTTGTTTATATTTTTTCGTTTGGGCTTGTATTATATCTGCCTTCGGGTATATATGATCCGGTCATCCTATTTTGACTCCTCAAAATTCAAGAGTCTATCCTAAATTGCGGTAAATTGTATGGCTTTCCAAATACCATTTCGATTCCTTATATCACTGAAGAGACATTAATTGTCGAAATCCGGATATGGTGTACAAAAACTTTTGCACCTTTTGTTTGCGGTATAACATCATTTCCGCAAGTTTATTGTTTTCTGTTCAATTTTAAATTTATAATTAAGATCCATTTATTACATCGGTGATCCGTTTATTTGGCAATCGCCAATAGCAATCAGCAGGGTTTAAGAACATTTGTTGTTCGACCTGTTAGTCAAATGCGTTTTGTTAAAATTTACTTTTTCACGTTTTTGATCTTTCGAAAAATGTTGTTTGTGCTGTATTTAGACCCTTCTAACAAGAAATTTGTTGTGCATGCACACGTATAAAAATTGCGGTTTTTATCCAACGCAATCATAGATTTGAACGTTGTTTTCAATTTAGATTTGTTTATATTTTTTCGTTTGGGCTTGTATTATATGTGCCTTCGGGTTTTTATGATCCGTTCATCCTATTTTGACTCCTCAAAATTCAAGAGTCTATCCTAAATTGAGGTAAATTGTATGGCTTTCCAAATACCGTTTCGATTCCTAACATCACTGAAGAGACATTAATTGTCGAAATCCGGATATGGTGTACAAAAACTTTTGCACCTTTTGTTTGCGGTATACCATATTTTCCGCAAGTTTATTGTTTTCGGTTTAGTATTAAATTTATAATTAAGATCCATTTCTTACATCGGTGATCTGTTTATTTGGCAATCGCCAATGGCAGTCAGCAGGGTTTAAGATCATTTGTTGTTCGACTTGTTAGTCAAATGCGTTTTGTTAAAATATACTTTTTTACTTTTTTGGTCTTTTGGAAAATGTTGTTTGTGCTGTATTTAGACCCCTCTAACAAGAAATTTGTTTTGCATGCACACGTATAAAAATTTCGGTTTTTATCCAACGCAATCCTAGGTTTGAACGTTGTTTTCAATTTAGACTTGTTTATATTTTTTCGTTTGGGCTTGTATTATTTTTTACATCGGGTTGATATGATCCGTTCATCCTATTTCGGCTCTTTAAATTTCAAAAGTCTATCCTAAATTGAGGTAAATTGTATGGCTTTCCAAATACCGTTTCGATTCCTATTATCACTGAAGAGACATTGATTGTCGAAATCCGGATATGGTGTACAAAAACTTTTGCACCTTTTGTTTGCGGTATACCATCATTTCCGCAAGTTTATTGTTTTCTGTTTAGTATTAAATTCATAATTAAGATCCATTTATTACATCGGTGATCTGTTTATTTGGCAATCGCCAATGGCAGTCAGCAGGGTTTAAGAACATTTGTTGTTCGACCTGTTAGTCAAATGCGTTTTGTTAAAATATACTTTTTCACTCTTTTGATCTTTTGGAAAATGTTGTTTGTGCTTTATTTAGAACCCTCTAACAAGAAATTTGTTTTGCATGCACACGTGTAAAAATTGCGGTTTTCATCCGACGCAATCATAGGTGTGAACGTTGTTTTCAATTTAGACTTGTTTTTATATATATAAAATTGAAATATTTCTTTAATGTTATATAAGCGAAAAACATTATATGTTTCCGGAAGATAAATGGAAACCAATGAAATCTTTTAAGTGGAATGATAACTCCAAAAAACCAATTAATCCAAAATCTCTCATCTTAAACTTTTATAAAGCAAATTATAAACTTTGAAACAAAGACATATGTAGAAAGTCAAAACGGGATAGATCAGGCGGCTAGTGAGCTCGATTTAATTCTATACAACTTAACAGAAAAATCTTGTACACTTAGACATGTAAGAGGTATAAACCAAACTTCAAAAGAAGTATAAAAAAGAAGCAAACATGGTCAGATAATGAAGTATATGAATATAAAAAGTCAAAAAATGCCGTTGGTAAAGAATTAAGACAAAATCCTTTTAACTGTTCACTGAAACATAAATATTTTTGTGTAATCAAATCTTTTAAAAAGTTAATTAAATAAAAAAAGAAAATATAAAAAGAAAATCTTGACAAACTTTCAGATTCAATGAATAAAAATCCACTAGAATATTGGAAAATACTAAAATCACTTAAAAATAAAAATATAGATGGAGATAAAGATTTATAAGAAATGTTGAAGGACAGTAAACGCACAATAAAACATTTCCAAAATTAAGGAAAATTTCCAAAAATAAATAAAGACTTCCAAACTAAAATTGAACAAAATTTAAGAAATATTGAAGATACTATTTCTATCATCCCGGACACTGACAGCCCTAGTACTTGCTCTGAAATAAAATGTATAATAAAAAACTTAAAAAAATGAAAAGCAAGCGGTCCAGATAGCCTGTTGAACGAGGTAATTAAATTTAGTAGTCCAGTAACTACCAAAGCATATGCTAAATTATTTAATATAATGTTAAAACAGGATATTATCCAACTTCACTGAATTCTGCATACATAACTTAAGTATATAAATCAGGTGATAAATGTAATCAAAGCAATTACAGAGGAATTTCTTTAATCAACTGTATATCCAAACTATTTTGCAGTATCTTAAATCAAAGAATGATTAAATCTATGAAAAAAAAAATAACTAATTCCCAATTTGGTGTAGAGTTAATCAATCATAGAACCACAGACAGTGTAATAATAAATATATTCATAAAAATAATAGAAAACTTTATGTCTTAAAAAGGCTTTTGATTCACTTTGGAGAATTGGAATACTTTATAAATCATCTAAAATGTGTGTGGGAAAACATATGTTTGAAATAATACAACAACAGTTTATTCATACTGAAGCCACTTTCAAAATATAATGATCAACATTCTAGATTCTTTTCCATTGACAGAGGAGTAAAACAAGGAGACAGTATCAGTCCTACACTCTTCAACTTACTTATAAATGACATAGTTGAAAGTTTTGACCATAAAGATTTAAATCCCCTGAGAATATTAAATTCTGATATAGGAAGTATTTTGTTTGTTGATGACCTTATCATATTATCTGAAAGCAAAGAAGGTCTTCAGAATAGTTTAAATAACTTATCAAATTCCTGTTAAAAATGGCAAAACAAAAACAATGATCATCCAACAAAGAACTACAAAACTGGAACCATATATAGTAAGGTTCAACAGTGCAAAAAATGATGTTACAGAATACAAATTTCTGGGCACCTTAATAAAAAATAATGGAAATCTAACTGCAAGCTTATAAACATAAGAAGATGTGGTATGATTGTCAATGAGACAACTCTCCACAAGAGACCAAGTGATTTAGCTATTAACAACTATAGGTCACCGTATGGCCTTTTAACACATTTATCCAAAAAAGCTAGGAATGCTCTTTTTTTTCAATAAAATCAAATTCAGCCTTTTGGGGAAATTTCCCTGTTAATGTATCCTGTAATCTCTTTGATTCTCTTATTAAGCAAGTTTTGAAATATAATGTAGAACTATCATACATGGATACATATCATTCTTATTCTAAAGCAAAGGGCAGATTAAAATCCCAAAACAAAGATATACTAGATAATTTCCAATATTTGGACAAGACTCCTTTTGAAAAGGTTCATGTTAATTTCTGTAAATATATTCTATATACCAGAAAGACGTCTTCTAATTTAGAGGTTAAAGATGAACTTGGTAGACAAACAGTAGAAAAATATATAAAAATGCCAGCAATCCTTTATTTGGCTAGATTAAATACTGAAAACATAAACCCATTACTAAAAGAAAGTAATACATTATAATAAGTAAACACCTTGACTCACAATTGAGGAGTTTATACAGGTCCACTTTCATCAAAGATTCTACACAAGAAATGAATGTTGATATACAAAAAATAGTTTCCTGTCAAAATATGAAAGACGTAAAAAACTAAAGACTTGGAATAAGAATATTTCAAGCAATTTTTACTCAGAATTACTGGAAAATAAAAAAAATAGTTTAAACGAAAATAACAAACTTTTCCTTTATAAAAGCATTGTTGGTGTGGTTCATAAGTGTTTCTCGTATCTCGTTTTTATATAGATTAGACTGGTGGTTTTCCTGTTTGAATTGTTCTACACGGGGTCCGCTCGACAGCCCGACACCTCTTTAGTCCGACGGTTCAATAGTCCGACGGTTCGATAGTCCGACTGTTCAATTATTATAGTCCGACAATTCGATAGTCCGACAGTTCGATAATCCGACAGGGTGCAACATTATTATTCAAGTTGAGGCATAAATATTCCTTTATTCGTCCTTCCGTCTCACTTCTCTCGGCTATTTCTTTTCTCATTCGCCACTGTCACGGTAGGTATAGGGTCCGGCTGGGATCGTGGTTTTTCGAGTGATTTGGTCGGGGTATTTTTTTTTTGTGACCACTTTTTTTCGAGTGAATAGGATCAAAAATGTAAACAAACAGACATTCTTTCTAGTAAAACGTGAAAAAAAGATGCTAGAACCTTATATACAAGATCATGTAAGGTACATTAATATTTTTGATAAAAAGATATTATCAACCCTAGTACATTTTTTTGTTCTAAAACGTTTAATATAGCCTTGCAAAGCTTTATTCCAAAATATAGATTAAAGCCATTTTCATACACATAACAATGCAAATATCAACGGAAATGTGCACATGGAATCTATGTATACTAAGATATACAGACACTTTACAAAAATTCTTGTTTTTGCATTAAAAAGTGTAAATTCGTTTTTATATGTCCGTGTTTTTTTGAGAGCAGTCCGTGTTTTTTTTTTAGTGTGTCCTTGTTTTATCGAGTGAAAAAAAAAAAAAAACTTCCTATGGCTTAAAATGTAATATGTCAGTGCATTTACGTTTACAAAACAATGAAAAGGTTCAAATAAAGTACTTTTCAAAGCACAAAACAATGCATTAAACCAGTTTGATAATGCTGTATTAACACGTAAATTTCATAAAAAAATCATCCTTCTTGCATTCAGAAATCTTCATGTTAGTGTACCGATATGGATTTCATACAGTAAATATTTAGGGATGTAAACAATATGTATGTGAGCTCAGAAATGTTGGACTGAGACGTACGTACACATAACTTGTGTAAAGCGGGTAAATGTGTAAATGTGTTCTTTTACAGAAAATATATCCTTAATGTTTCATTTACTATTTGTCTTGATGGAAATATTAGCTATCATGGTGTAATCAGGAGTGTACAGAATTTTACACCGGTGTTGAAAATATATATACTCTGAGGCGCAGCCGAAGGTCGTATGCAGTCCTGACTGCACCTAGATAGCGAATTTATTTCTTATTTAGCGTTCGTTTATTTTTTATTTCCGGGAATAAAATGAAAAAAAAATCTTATGACCAACTTCCACTACACATTTGTCAACACCGACATTGCTGTGCATTTTTCCTGATTTTTTTTTTAAATCTGGGGAAAATTTGAAAATTGAAATTATTTGGGGAATATTTTTTTACCATTTGGATTTTATTATTATTATTTCCAAAATTTTCATTTCATAATTTTAGCAAACATTTTATTTTTTTTGAAATTTGGCATAATTTTTATCTCCTGGTGAACTAGGGTGTGGTGTTATTTACACACGGGTAATTAACCAATCAGAATGCAAGATAGTTGCTTCATAAGAAATATTGTTTTATCGTTCTAGAAATGGAAATCAAGAAAAATGTTCAATTGATCCTACTGTGAAGAGGAGTCTGATCAAGCATATGCTATGCTTGGACACACAGTAATAAAGCACGAGCATAGCTAAAAAATTGACAATATAAAAAAGAAGATGTGGTATGATTGCCAATGAGACAACTCTCCACTAGAGACCAAATGACACAGAAATTAACAACTATAGGTCACCGTACGGCCTTCAACAATGAGCAAAGCCCAAACCGCACAGTCAGCTATAAAAGGCCCCGAAATGACAATGTAAAACAATTCAAACGAGAAAACTAACGGCATAATTTATGTACAAAAAATGAACGAAAAACAAATATGTAACACATAAACAAACGACAACCACTGAATTACAGGCTCTTGACTTGGGACAGTCACATACATACAGAATGTGGCGGGGTTAAACATGTTAGCGGGATCCCAACCCTCCCCCTAACCAGGGACAGTGGTAACAGTACAACATAAGAACGAACTATTAAAATCAGTTGAAAGAGGCTTAACTCATCAGATGGATAAAAATACAAATACAAGTGGACGTATATTTGTGATGTGAACGCATATTATATACACATTTAATCTTTTTTTTTTATTATTATATCAAAATGATCCTATTGAAGCTTTCAGATTATTCATTTCGTTGTTTATTGAATACATTTGACAAGTCACCGAGTTTATCATCAGCTCAGTAGTCAGTACTTCGGTATTGAAATGATTTATAACAAACCTTTCTTAAATTATTTACCTCCAAGGTGGAGAGGAGGAGTAGAAATATGGTCACTTAAGTCTGAAATACTGAGTTTAAGTTATGCATTGAAACTGTGCAACCAATAATGAATAATAATAATGAACCAAAATATTTATAGAGCACATTATATAATAACAGCCATTACTCTAAGCGCATCACATTTAAAAAAATAAAAAAACAAAAAACAAAAAAATAACAAAAAAATAACAAAAAAATAACAAAAAAAAAACAAAAAATACATAAAACATAAAACATAAAATACAAAGCACCTACTGATACGAATCAAACAAACAGATAAAAAACGCATGGTCCCTAAAATATACAAAACAGTCTAAAATGAATGAAACCAACACACATAACTATTTTCCTTTTCGATGTGTGTTTGCGTGGGAGTGATGGTCATGAATTCGCTGAACACTTGAACGGAAATTGATGAACTTGCATTCGTTAAACACTATAATGAAATCTACTTAATGCCACTTGAAACCTCATCGAATTTATCATTACAGACTTCCCTAATTGTTACGAAGAAAAATTTAAAAGCTTGATTACGACGAAAAACGTTATTAACAAACTTTATTCAAAAACAATAGTTTGTTTATAGAATTATGCAATGCAAAAAATAAATGATTGTATTAAAATAATTTGTTCAACTCTAAAAACAATGATCCGTTGAATATCATATATAAATAAAGGCAACAGTAGTATACCTCTGTTCAATAGTCTTAATTCGATTAAGCAAAAACAAATCCGGGTAACAAACTAAAACCGAGGGAAATACATCAACTATAAGAGGAAAACAACGGAACAACAGAAACACTGAACTTCAACGTAAGCAAACGCCAACATACATAGAAACAGACTGTGTGATAACAACTGCCATATTCCTGACTTGATACAGGACATTTTAAGAAAAAATGGTGGGTTGAACCTAGTTGTATGGCTAGCCAAACCTCCCGCTTATATGGCAATATATTAAAAATACAGTTAAAATGACAACACTACGTGACAGGAATGCAGTACAAACAAACGCAAGAACACTCAGCACAGAGAAATACATAAACGAATAATATAATAGTACATTACAACATGTCATACACAGATTAACAACGGACACCATCAATTTACGACAGCCCACCAGGACACCACAAACGAAATATAAACTGCGCGTCACATGTATGGATCAACATCACAAAAATTACGTATTTTTTTGTAACGTTTATATTATCACAGGTAAATTTCTAAAAATGAAATAGATTTGTTTAATCAATAGACACTTACAAGAATATAAATTTTGATTGAGCTTGTAAAGATGTTATTTTTATGTATTTTTTTAACCATGACAAGAATATTAAAATGTAATTGTGTTTGCAACGGTGTTATTATTTGTATTTTCTAACTATGTTGGTTTTTCTTCTAAATCAAAACTGTGTATAAACAAAAATATCCTGTGCATATAGTTGTTTTAAACTTAAAATCATACAAATGAAGTAGTTGATTTTTTATCATAACTTTTACATACATATAGAAATTGAAAAAAAATTAAATAACTGTAATATAAGGCAAGATCATGTAAGACCACACAGTAAACACACATAAAAACAAACAACATCAAACAAAAACTCCGTGGACGAACCACGAGTAACTCGACTATACTGACAAATAAGACATATGTGAAATGTACCGAAAATACAGAATTTAAACCACAAACGAAATAAACAGACAACAACTCAGCACAAAATGACCCACCGGACCCACACGTATATGAAAGTACCAACAAAATGCCCGAAAGCGGGATATATAAATACCGAACCATATATAACATATTGTAAGACCATATTACTCAGGAATATCAATCAAATTTAGTCCCAGAAACCTATGGAACTATACAATGTTATTTGAAGAGAAATGCGTTATTAATCCCCTTTCCTGTATGAACGAAAACTGCCCTTTATTCAAATTATTATTTAACTGTAACTGTACGTTCTTGGAATCTTCTCCCTGAGAGTAATAAAGTTTGTACGTCGGTGGGAGCTCTCAATAGTTGTGTGTCCAGTCGCGGGTAACTAAACCTTAATATTATTATCATATTGGTAAGCGATTTGGTCAAATTTGTCTGTTAGGTCAAATGCATGTACCAAGTCATGAATATGACAGTTGTTCTTCACTTGTTCCGTTGATTGATAGCGTTTGATTTTGTCAGTTCTAACGACTCCCTTTTTTCGAATTTGCCTTGTAGTTCGGTATTTCTGTTATACTTTTTTATCACTTAAGAATTCGTATGCAATGCAGTTTCCTGAACTAGCATCTTTTTATAAAGAAAACATTATGGTCTCACCATTCTGTGTATGTATGGCATTTAACACCATAACGCATTACTTGTTGCACCGCCCCCATTGTTTGTGAGATAACATTTTGCCATATGGTTCAAAAGAACTCAGCAACGCACAATACATCAATAAGTTCTTTGCATTCAAAATCAGTAGCAAGTGATTTGTCATATGATAACAAAGATCTTATTCAACTGATCTGCAGTGCATGCTTATTTCTAAAACAAAGTGTGTAGTTGAGAAAAATACACATCACTTTTTTAAAGGAAAAAATCTTTTATTCACACATATACTATTTTGTCTATATGTGTTTTGTTTGTTCTTCATTCAATTTAACCTTATCTATTTTATCAAGGAAACAGATAGATATTAGTTAACAGCTTTTTCCAGATCCTATTGAGTATTCCTCTTCTTGCCGACTGGTTCATTTATTCATTTGATGCTGACATCATACGCTAGCTTCTTGGGAAGAATTAAAAGAAGATAGTTGTATCCATTACAACACAATGACTTGAGTGTGTAGGTAAAGATAGTATCTTTGGTTAGCTTGCTTGCTAGCTGAACCATGAAATCATTATTAGCTAAGGTAGTTATCATTTTGGCGGAGTCAATAGTTAAGCAGAGAACCAATCAAAAGTAGGGACAGTATATAATATACAATTCAATTAAAAAATATATTTACAATCTAAATTTAAAATCAATTAAAGATCAATTATAAACTAATTCACAAGCATGTTGTAGGTGTGTTTGATTTGTCAATTTTATATTTCTCTAGATATTTTTTAGATGTGATGTCAAAATGAAAAAAAATAAAATATGTGATCGATTTGCTTGCGCAATTAATGTGTATTGGAGCCTTTTAATAATATATACATCTGGTACACTTGAGACAAACGTTTTGAAAGTTCGAAATATAAAACATAAGAGAGCATAAAATGACACCATACCAATTTCAACAACTTGTGATAATAAGCTACATTAAACTATTCTTAACTTCTATTGAGGTAATCGTTTGGTATATCAACATTTCATTTGGTGTTTTTCTTTCATTTTAATATTTTGAAATATTTGTTTGCTTGATTGTTAGCTTTGTTCCTATTTAACCAGCTGCAATTATCTACTCTACTGTAGCAATCTAACATTATTTTATTGAATGTGTCTTGGTGTGTTTTCTAAAGCGGTCTTATCATAAACATTTTAGTACATGATAGTAATTAACGGAATTGCTTTTCAGTTATTATACACTCAAATGATTTAATTTACTCTAATTCGTCGTGTCACATACATTTGTCCTCCATGTCACATACTAAGTGGTTGATTTTATGGAACAGTACGTTGCCGAAAATTTTATAAAACATTTGATTGCAATTTTCTAAAGTAAGTATTGATTCTACTGCTTTACATAAATAGGTATTTGACATACTAGTTGCTTACATCCATTCATTTGGTCTCTGGTCGATAGCTGTAACTTTGGCTATATCTTATATACTATATCTTTAATACAAACATTCATTTAAAATGTGTTGATTTACTTTATAAAGATTTCCAAAGGCTTTACGCAACTTTGACAAAAATCTATAACATCTAATATCTTCTTCCTAGATTAAATCATTTGATCGCAATTTTCTAAAGTAAGTCTTGATTCTACTGCTTTACGAAAGTAGTTATTTGACATACTAGCATTCACGTCATTTGGTCTCTGGTATATAGGTGTCACATTGGATATCATGTTGTTCTTTTATATAGGTATTAACTAAAGATCGGCATACGATTTATATACTATATATCTAATATAAATATACATTCAAAATGTGTTGATTAGCTTCATAAAGATTTTCAAAGACTTTTCGTTGACTGTTCTAGCCGTGGATACGGATCGGTATTGGCCTTCATCCTATTTAAATAATTTTCATCACTATGGACATTACGCCTGATTGAGTAGCTTATTATGACGTAATAATGTCTATTTTCTAACCTCACTTCAGATTCAAACATCACTTCTAATTATTTTACATGCAGAATTAATGCACAAATGCCCTTGTTATGAACGCAAATAATTGCCTCTTGGGGTATAGACATTTGGAGTTCAAAAATTCTTCAAACATAAATTAATAAACCCTAACTCCGATATATATCCTAATATCATATGACGACAACCTCTGAATATTTAAAATGTGTTGTATTTAATTGTTAGCGGAACATATGATAGGATATTCCTGATCTTAATTAAGTCCCTTTGTGTTACTTATTATTGTTGGCGTGACATATTATGGGATATTTCCGATCTTAGTTTAGTTCATTTGTGTTATGGTTTAATAAATTTGTCATTATGCTTACCGTTTTAAGGATTTTCGCTCCTCTTATTGTTTAGGTCATCTGGCCCGAAGGGCCAATTGAGCTTTTCTCATCATTTGGCGTCCGTCGTCCGTCGTCCGTCGTCCGTCGTCCGTCGTCGTCGTCGTCGTCCGTCGTCGTTAGCGTTTTACCAAAATCTTCTCCTCTGAAACCACTGGGCCAAATTAAACCAAACTTGGCCACAATCATAATTAGGGTATCTAGTTTAAAAAATGTGTCCGATGACCCCGCCAACTAACCAAGATGGCCACCATGGCTAAAAATAGAACATAGGGGTAAAATGTAGATTTTGGCTTCTATCTCTGAAACCGAAGCATTTAGAGTAAATCTGACAGAATAAAACTGATTATCAGGTCAAGATCTATCTGCCCTGATTTTTTCAGACAAATCTGACAACCTGTTGTTGGGTTGCTGCCCCTGAATTGGTAATTTTAAGGAAATTTTGCAGTTTTTGATTATTATCTTGAATATTATTATAGATAGAGATAAACTGTAAAGAGCATTAATGTTTAGCAAAGTAAGATCTACAAATAAGTTGTCATGATCAAAATTGTCAGTCGACCCCTTTAAGAGTTATTGCCCTTACTAGTCAATTTTTAACAATTTTTAGTTAGTAATTTTAAAAAAAGTTTGCAGTTTTTTGTTATTATCTTAGATATCATTATAATATCTAATATCTAATACTATTAATTATGATTTTAACCTTATTTTACATGATTTCCAAAGCATCAGTAAATACAGGTGAGCGACACAGGCTCTTGAGAGCCTCTAGTTAATATTTCTCAGAAATTTGGAACCCTCTGGCTTTATTTAGTAGTGCCAATAAATATGTTGATCGCTAACCACCTTCTTTTCTTTTCGTAATTTTATTACATATAGATTAAAAGTCACATTTGAAAATCTTATCAAATCGTTGTTATTTCTTCATAGTTTTTGAAAGAAAAGAGGTGCCACTGTTAAATACCTGAAGAATCTAGAGAAAATCATTTCCCGCCAATTTTTCAACGGCTTATCAAAAACTCGAAAACAAGATTACGGACCCTTCATTTTTTTCTACGTTTCTAGTTCCATCATTTATATACTATCAACGTATAACAGTTTTTTTTAAATGCTTGTTATTTTGAAACAAGATTTCATCCTCAATTTTCTACGAGAAATCGTATACTCTATACATGATAATGACAAAGGTACTTCGTGAAATTACAAATTATATAATCATTTGTTTGATTGTGAGACTGCCACAAACTTTGATGATGTCACTGCCATTAGTTTTGGTTTCGATGTTTGATGCACGTTAAACGATGACTCGTCATATTCAAGATATTTTCTCGTGTCTTAGAGATCTGACCATAGAAAAATTACTGTCCTTCAGTAAGAAAAGTGTAAAGTGTAAAAGGCACTGCAAGGTTTTCGTATCGACAGAAAAAGAAAATATGGAAACAATATCTATATTTTGATGACTTATGTATAACAACATGAAATAAAATTCCACAGTCAGTTGGAATTTTTGTTAGAATATATTGATTTAGTTTACTAACAGGTTATCGAGGAAATATCTGTTGTTTGTAAAGGAACTATTTTTAAATGTATCTACTAGAAAATAGAAAAATAAACAAATGTTTCTTGGTTGGAGATGCTAAACTATTACTTATGAATAATACATGCCTATATTTCTCGCGATTCAATGCGTGTATATTAGGTTTCTAATATTTGATTAACATTTAAGTAGACAAATGTAAAATCCGCATAAAACTGACAGTCCTTCAACTACTCATGTTTGGATAACATGTGATAACATTATCGACAGAAAATGCTGGTTACACTTCGTGGGAAATGGTCTGCTAATGACTTCCCTTGCAAATGCAGTTGATAATTCTTTTTTATTTTATTTTTCAGATGCTTTGTTGATCAATTTTTATGAAATGCAGTCAGTCAAGTTTGTCATTCATTTATAACACTGGTGTTTAAAGAAAGAATAACAAAAAAAGAATGTTTCACTTGATCTATTTGCTGCTAACATAAAACAATCATAAAATTTTGATTCTGGTTTAACAATGAACAAAATAATTTACTTCGTGTATCTGTAAAGTCTGCAAACTATGTATTGCTTTTTCTTCTTCTTGAATTTATTGATCTAGTTTAAGGGTTGTTGAAATTTTACTTGTTTTGTTTTTATGGAATTTTCTCAGCTTGATTATGATTAAAAACGTATCAATATATATATACATGTTGTAGAACATAAACAATTGTATATAATTTTTTTTTAAATCCGAGAGCAAGACTCTGTTGCACATCATATCCCGATGGGAGGGTGTTAAAACAAAAATCTTTTTATCACTCGGAAATTGACGACCACAGATAGTGAATAAACCAATTATTAAAAAATAAGGTTCCAACTTTCTCGGGCAAGTTGCCAGTGAATGGTTTCGGCTTTTCTTTTGTTCACATGTCCCCTTTGGTCATATAACTCGCCAAGTATGTATACATCGCTTGCTATCAATTTTGTTGATTTGTTCCTGGTGAAGGTAAATTCAGGAAACTTTTCGGAGGCAGCCAGTTAATATATTTTGATTTTACAAATGATTGTGTTGGATATAAACACGGTATTTAACTGATTATAAGTTGTCATCTGTTTTTACAACATATATATAAAAGAAGATGTGGCATGATTGCCAATGAGACAACTCTTCACAAGAAACCAAATGACACAGAAATCAACAACTATAGGTCACCTTCGGCCTTCAACAATGCGCAAATATCCTCATCACCAAATAAAATCATATATCAATGATAAATTGAGAATGTGGTATTCCGAAATTTCCAAATAGTACTGTACTGTATTTACCATGTAAATTTTTTGACAAAATATAAAATTTCACAGGCTCAAAATTCTTTATCAATTATCTTTGGTTTATTTTGTATAATGCTGTGAACAAATCTAAAGTCAGGCCAAAATTATTTTTTTGTCGCAAAGAACAGGATAATCAAATGATGGGAAGCTATTTATTATGTCGGATAAACATAAGCATAAAAATATCGTAACATACATTGTACCTTTTTGTATACGGGAAACAAATATTTGTCAAAATTATAAAGTTTTGTTATCTGTAACATATTTTGTTAAGTGTGGAGACTCAGCGGTCTGGAGAAAAATAAATGCAACTGTTAGACAATATATTCACGATTATATAATATTAATTTTATGGAACGTCACAGCTGTCTTATGTGGAACCCTGATATTACGTTACGTTGTTCTATTATTACTTGATGATAGTTTGTCTTTACATAATATGGTTTTGACATTACGTAATGATGTTTTAATATAACTCAATATGGAATAGTCATAGATATTTCGATATTACATGATATAGTTTCGTATTGACTTGTTATAGTTTTGTCATTACTTAATATGGTTTTGTCATTACTCGATGCGGTTTCACCATTATTTTATGTGGTTGTGTCATTAGGCAATGTGGTTTTAAATAATGGTGAAACCACATCGAGTAATGACAAAACCATATTAAGTAATGACAAAACTATATCAAGTCAATACGAAACCATATCATGTAATATCGGAATATCATTACGTAATGACTTTTCCATATTGAGTTATATCAAAACATCATTACGTAATGTCAAAACCATATTATGTAAAGACAAACTATCATCAAGTAATAATAGAACAACATAACGTAATATCAGAGTTCCACATAAGACAGCTGTGGCGTTCCATAAATATTGATTCTAGTTTTCAATAACAAAATTTAGAAATTGTGTTTTTAGTGACATATGAAAAAGCTAAAACAAATGTACATCTTTCTGTGCGTTTTGCAACAAATATTTTATTTTTTCACTTTCGTACACAAGGTAATTGATGAATTAAAAATGTAACTTGCCTTTAAAAAAAGTTTCAGTAATATTCAACAAATCAGATTTACGATTGTCATGTTTTAAAACAAAGGCTGAGGCGAAAGTTACAAAAGAGGATAGTCAAACTCATAAGTTGAAAATAAACCTTCAATGCCAATGTTCATTCTTTCACGTATTAAGTTTTCGTTATTAATAAAATTGAGAATGGAAATGGGGAATGTGTCAAAGAGACAACAACCCGACCAAAGAGCAGAAGTTTGACCTGTTCTATGTTGATTTTTTTATTGTTAACACTGATTTGAACAATCAAGAGCAACACCAGTTAAAGTCATAGTTCTTTGCAAACGTGTTTCATCGCTAAATACGGCCAACATTGCAAGTCAAGAAAACAACTAGGTATGTTTCTATAATAGATCTCAAAGTATGGAATATAATTATAATTGTAAACAAAAACACCTCTCATCCGTTTTATTACGGATTTAAATAATTGTCTGAATTTCATAGTTTGTCCTGTTTTGAAGTGCAGCAGTCAATAGAATTGAGATGAAAAACAATTGAGTTTTCAGATTTTTCCAAAGAATTTTGTGTGTGAAGATTGACATTTTTCACCCTGAAACACAAAAGGATCTATGTGGTTCGATTAATGCGATAATTTGAGCCATCAAGTTTATGATATAGCTAGAGGAGTTAAAAAATTACTTATAAAAGCTTATTACCGAAACAATTGCTCAAAATGACACAGCAACACTAAATTTTCTTCTGTATATACGTATAAGACGGTTATTGTGCCTCGTTTACCCGTCGATTCAAAAGCATGTTACAATGTCAATTTTTTTCGTATTTGAAATATACATTTTTTGTATTGTTATCACGGATAATTGTACTCGAATCAAAAGGATTTAAATTTCAGAATTGTTATAAGATACATCTAGTGACACTTGTTAGCATACTTAAATACCAAAAATTTACTTTTATCTCCCATTTAATTATAAGTCATTTCATCCTGCCTCGACCTAATTAAACCTTGGATAGTATCCATAAGTGCTTCATACGGATTTGTAGATCACAATTATGTTTGCTAATAGATCATCAAATATTATGGGCCATGATTCAGGAATATGCTCAAGACCAATTCGTTACATTTTCTAACATATTCTTCATAATGGGTTTATAGCAGCAAATATATCTTTCAGGGGTGGAAATACCAATTTACATCAGAAAGTATGGCAGATCAACGTCTATATATTATTAGAAAAAAAATAATCGAAGTAGTATAATTGACCCTCATACCTAATCCCCCCGATTATGAACTAGGGGGTCACAAATATTAAGGTTATAAAATTTGCTGGAGGTCTGTTTTTGGGGTAATAATTTACATTTTTTCTTACTTCATTATTCTGAAGCAAAAAAAATGAGCCATGAAATAGCGGTTATTTTAAAATAGGTTTGGGGTCTATCTGTTATAAATTCAAATATAAATATCGAGGGTGGTATTGATATTATTGTCTCATGAGTAAGTCAATGTAACAAACTGCACTCACACATTACGGGAACTTTACGAGTGATTTACAACTTGGACATTTTGTTAGATTTCTAATCAATCAGGCTAATTTAAAAGTAAAAGGAAATTAAATCTTTACACGAGCATCTATTCAATTTGTGTATGTGTTAAAATAATTAAGTATTTCTTCTGGATCAGTAGTAATAATAAATCCAAAACGTTAAAAAATATCTTTACTGATATACTACATAAAGAGTTATTAGTAAACATTGAACAAAGAAATGCACAATCATTGAACAAAAAATCAATCATATTTTAAATACACAATTATAATGTAATCAAGAGTTCGGATGTCTTAAAAAGTGATGAACTTGCATTCGTAGAACGCGAACAATGTATCTTTCTAGTTCAATGCTCTTATAACTCTTAATCTCATCGAATTCCTTATAACAGATTTCCTGGGTCAAACGTAGAAAAAAATAATAGTTAAAATATGTTATCCTACTGTTACAGTAAAACGGTTACTTTTCAAACTCTGAAAACAAGTATTCGTCAGTAATCATATATCGCGTAACTGCATATTATAATGGTTATCCACAAAAAACCACATGTTATATCAATAACCACAATCGATTGTTTTGTGAAAATTTGTCTTTAATTTTAAAGTTTACAAATGTCTCGAAGCTCCATATCCTAAATTATGCGCTTAAAATAAATTGTAAAAGCAGAAACAGATGTTAACAATTAAAATCTACCATTGCTTTATTCAATCACATAGCCATAAAATGTATGTCAATAATGTGGTTTTACAAGAAGGATCTAATGATTTGGATTTTGAGGAAAAGGTAGACCAAGTTCTTTCTCCTTTTCTTGCACTGATACAAGAAACAAAAGAGAGTATGCCAACAGACTGCAACATCTTGGAGAGAAATTTTACCCAGAAACTACCAAAATAGATCAGAAACACAAAACATTTATAATAAAAGGCTTGCTTTTAATCAAATCCTTGAAAATCACACTGAAGAATATGGATTTACAATAATCAGAGAGAATAAACCTGACTCCTAATAACTTTGTGGATTGAATAACCTGTCTTTAGAAAAGGAAGTCCCTACATATGTCATACATTTAAAGGAACTTTTGAAACCAATACTAGGAATCCGTCGCAATCAAACTCATAAGTCGAAAATAAACTGACAACGCCATGGCTCAGACAAACAATAGCACACAAAACACAACATAGAAAACTTAAGACTGAGCAACACCAACCTATGAAAATATGCAACTAGAGCTTTGATCAGCAATATATGCATGGTTAGAGAAACCAACAATATCAGGCATGCACAAATGACTCCATTATACAAATTACAATTATAACCATTTCAGAATGAGCGAGAATATCCGCAACATCAGAACGAGAAAGAATTTCAAAGATACGCAAATGAGATAAAATATAAAAGATGCCTAAATGAGAGAGAATATTAAAGATGCCCAAGTGGGAGATAATATCAGAATAGCTTTCAAGATAGACAGGAAAATTATAGACGTATTCAAATGAATTCAAACTACCCATACCAAACAAATGAGATATACAATGTAAAAGAAAAAAATGACATCATGAAAATACTATTTAAAAAAGTGTCTCTATATTGATTGATTGGTGTTTAAAGCCACTTTCAACACTATTGTGATATTTTGTGGCAATCAGTTTTTTATTGGTGGAGGAAGCCGGAGTGCCAGGAGAGACCCACCAATCTTCGGCAGGAAAACTGACAATCCTAGTTAATTAAGATTGGTGTCGAGTGCACCTTCCCCGTGCTAGATTCGATCTCACAACATCAGTGTTGACAGGCTAATGATGCAGTAGTTCGACTGCTTAGACCACTCGGCCATCGAAGCCCCTAGTTGTCTCTATAATCAGACATTGTGTCAAATTATATTTTTTTCTAAAATATACATTTGTCTTGTTTTTATTGTTTTTATTCTTTTGTATTAATTGAAATTGATTAATACTTGTTAAATTAGTTGTGCATATGATAGAAACATTTATTTACGGGAAAGTGATCGTTTTGGATTTGCTGAACACTGTGGAGGAAAGTGATGAACTTGCATTAATTAAACACTAAAAAAAAATCTTTCTAGTTCAATGCTCCCATTACTACTTAATATCACTTCAGACCTCTAGAGTTTATTATTACAGATTTTCCGACTAAATATATGTTACCACTGTTGCACCGAAATGCAGTCAAGTTTGATATTCATTTATTACACTGGTGTTTCTATTGAAAGAGTAACAAAATTAAAATGTGTCACTTGATTTTATTTGCTGCTAACATAAGAACATCAATTGGAGTATTGATTTTTTTTTAACAATGAACAAAAGAATTTACTTCTTACCATGAAAGTCTGTAAACTATCTACTGGTATTTCCCTAAATGTATTGATCATGGCTAGTTGAAGGTTGTTGAAAATTTTACTTGCTTCGTGTTCATGGAAAAGATCACAACGGATTTTTCTCAGCTTGATTATGATGAAAAACGTTACAAAAAAAAACTCAAGAAATTATTAGAAAATAAGATTTTCGGGCAAGTTGCCTTGAAAGGTTTTGGCTTTTGTTTACAGGTCCCGTTTAGTCATAAAACTCGCCAAGTATATATACATCGGTTGCTTACAATTTTGTGGATTTGTTCCTGGTGAAGGTAATTTAAGGAAAATTATTCGGAGGCAGCCAGTTAATATTTTTTGATATTAAAAATGATACTGTTAGATATAAACACAGTATTTAATTGATTATAAGTTTTCCTCTGTTTTTACAACATCTTCATTTTCAAATAAAATCATATATCAATGATAAATCGTAAATCTAGTATTCCAAAACTTCCAAAAGATAATGTTTTGCATTTACCGTGCAAAATTACGACAAAATATAAAACTTTACAGTCTCAATATTCTTCATCAATTGTCTTGATTCTTATTTTGTATAATGCTGTGAACAAATTAAAAGTAAGACAGGAATAAGTCGTGCGTTGCAAAACCAGGACAATAAAATGATGGAAAGCTATTAATCATGTCGTATAAACAGAATCATAAAAATATCAAAGCGTACATTGTATCCTTTCGTAGACGTAAACAAAATAATTTGTCAAAAGTGTGATGTTTTGTTTTCAGTAATAAATTTTATTAAGTGTGGAGACTCATCGGTCTAGAGAATAATAAATGCAACCTTTTACTGGTTATTATTGACGATTAGATTATATTGATTTTAGTTTTTCATAACGAATTTAGAAATTGTGTTTTAAGTGACAAACAAAAAAACTAAACAAATGTACATCTTACTGTGTTTTTTGCAACAAATATTTTATATTTTCACTCCCGTGTACAAGTTTTTATATGAATGAAAAATGCAACTTGCCTTTGAAAACAATTTCAGTGACATTCAACAAATCAGACCTACGATTGACATGTTGTAAAACAGAGGAGAAAGTTACAAAAGGGATAGTCAAACTCATAAGTGAAATATAAACCTTCAATGCCAATGTTACTTCTTTCACGTATTAAGAATAAAAACAACAACATCGAACTCCAAGGAAAATTCATAACGGAAAGTACCTTATGAAATGGCAAAATCAAAAGCGCAAACACATCAATCGAATGGAAAAAAACTGTCATATTCCTCACTTTGTACAGACATTGCCTTATGTAGAAGATGGTGGATTAAACCTGGTCTTATAGCATGCTAAACCTATTATTTGTATGACAGTTTTCCTTATTAAGTTTGACCTGATTTGTGTTATTTTTTTATTGTTAACACTGATTTGAATTATCAAGAGCAATTAAAGTTACACTCATTTTCTATTTGATTTTCACAATATAAAAAGGAAAAGAATTATCATGAAACATATGTAACAAAACCAGAAATAATTTCACAGATCTTAATTTTGAAATAATATCCTGATCAATAAGAAAATAATGTAAGTGAAATACAGGTACAAGTAAGTTGTTTTCAGATGCGAGTATAATTAAAAAAGTAAAGGTAGAACTATAGATACACCACTACAGTAATGGAGGAATCGGAGTATGGTGATATTATCTAATTCATTAAAGGTGCAGTTTAAGGATGTTCGATCCTCAGATTTTTGGAATCCTTTGGTTTTATTTACGTAGTGCTATCAAAATAAATTGCCGGCTAACCCCCTAAATTTCTTTTCATAATTTTATTACATGTAGTTCAAAAAGCTATAATTTAAAATCTTATAAAATCCTTGTAATTTTTTCCATAGTTTTTGAATGAAAAAAGTGCCAATGTTAAATGTATTAAAAATCTAGAGAGAATCACTTCCCGCCAAATTTTCAATGGCTAATATCCTGGATACAAACACACGGACCCTTCATTTTTTCTGATTTTTTAGTTCCTTTACTTATATACTTTCAATTTATATCAGTCTATTCAAACGCTTGTTATTTTATAACACAGTAGTGAACATCCTTAACTTGTAATATAGTTATTGAAATGTGACAAAACCAGATGACTCACAACACATCAATATATAGGAACAAAAACAATTTAAACAGCTGGAAAGTATTTACCTGTGAAAAACTTTCTGTCTTGTTGATTTTGAATTAAAGTCATTCTTTTCTTTCAAAAAATTCAGAAAAAAAGAATCAATTTCACTATGAAAGTTTTTCCGGAAAATAATATCCATAAAATGAAAATCTCTCATAATTCCTTCCCTTTGATTGATGAACTATGCAAATATGTTTTACCTTGGTGACACATTTATCATTATGGTCAGGTATATATAGATTTTGAGTACCTTATGTATGAAAGACAATAGGATTGTTTGTCGCGTGCTTATGTGAAATGGACCGAAAAGGATTAGCTGTTAAATACTTTCCATATAAGATGGAAAGAATTTCACTCCTGCGGAAAAAAAATCTATCCGTGAAATACCATGTCTGGAAACTATTTACTTTGACAAATCTTCCGCCGGAAAAAATATCACAGAGGAAGAAATAAACCGTAACACATACCTATTGATGTTCCTTTTTTACATCAAAGATATTAGAGATAAAATCAAGTCAACATTGTGCCTCTTTGCAAATGATAGCCTTTATAGATTTTTCAGATGATTGCAATCAGTTACAGAAAGATTTTGACAATTTGGTTGACTGGACATCTTAATGACAGATGAAATTCAAAGCTTCAGAATGTTATCTATTTCAATAAGAAAATGCCTATAGGTTGACTGTAGTAAATATAGACATAGCAATTTCCCATAGGAACTCCCTTTACTGCCAAAACTTTGCCATTTTTATAATGACGTTTCGTTAAAAAAGATGTATCCTAGAATGGAAATTTTATATGCACTACTATTTTTTTAAAGGTCAAAACATAGGGCTGTACGGCATATTTTCAACATTTATATGCTTTGAATTTCTAAGGGTTTAAACTTATATTAACATTCTGTACTTCTCCTCTCTTCACTTTGGGTCTTCCTCAGAATTCAATTTGGCCGCTATCCATGTGTATTTATATTGGTAATATTCCCAAGTTATGTTTCTATTAGATAAAACATATAGATCATATATGGGAACCAGTACGTAAACAAAACAACATATCTATGAATATAAAATTTCAAAAATAGGCGTGGTTTGTGAAACAGCTATTTTTAGAAAGTGCAACATATAATGCTCAACTAGCGCAGTCAATCCAAAACTTAAACTTCGGAGTTCAGTTTACAAACACACTTATATTAGATAACATTCTGGCTAAAGCAAACTATTTATTAGGCAATGTTTATTAGGCCTCCAGCATGTCCAGAAAAAATAATTCAAAACAATTCCAACAATTAAGAAATAAATAACTCAGATAATACGACCAAGATATTGTTTGAACATGATTAAATGTTAAATATGCGAGTTGTGTTTGGGATCAATACCATGGAACCACACTGAAAAGATAATAATATTGCAAAGAAGATCAGTCGGTTAAAATCAATATAGTAGACCATTTTAAAAAAACAATATTCAAATACTGAAAGATTTTAAATTATCGTCATTAAAGACAAAATCGGATTTGCTTGTTTCATGAAGGCATACGTTACGAAATAGCCGCTAATATCTTTATCCTGAATAATATGAAACAACAAGGCTATGTCACCAACACAAATTAAGAAATCTTCAAACGTCAAACAATAAGTACACATACAGTTTTTTTCCTCATGCAATTAACAAATAAAACAGCTTATTCAAAATAAACTGTAAAATATAGACGATTCGAAGGCATTCAAGAAAATTCACACATCCTATGTAACAGAGGAGTCACGCGAGACACACTATAATTCAAATCTGCACATGTAAATATGTTTTAGTCAACAAAATCTTGAATGACTAACTAAGTACACCCTTAAACTCTTTGCAACTTAACGATGTAGATATCATTCAGTTGTAACACGACGTCCAGTTTGAAAACATAATTTGTATCTAGTATAGCATTGTTATGTAGGCATCTAAAATGTGTTCCATTGTACAGAAATGACCATTCTATTCCAATATTATGTATAGTGCATTACTATTTTGTATCAAGACAGCACACAGACGAACACAACAACCATGCTGATAAAAGATGAAATATGACACTTCAGTTGCAAAGGTATTTTTTACGAATAAGAATATAATTTTGCATCTTGTTATTTGGCGTGTTTCAATTTCCAATGTTCTACCATTCCGCCATTCTTAAACAAGCACAGTCATTTTCTGCCGGATCAATGATTGTAACCCAAGGGCAGCATATGCATATATAGATTAATGGTGAGGTTATGAGTATATCGCCACAATCAGTCAGTATCCACTGCCCATTCCTTTTTTCCCTTCTGAAAATATTGATGAAAGAAATAAAGCATTTTTCAAGATATTTATCACATTCAAAAGTATGTGGAGTAACTGATACATTTACTGTTAGAAACGGATTATTCTGAAGACTTATAAATACAATTTAATACTTTGAAAACATTTTCTACGTCCTCGTATCAGTCAAAATGTTTGATCTCTGATACATGTTTAAGTAATATAACAAAGTCAGTGTCATCTTATATACATACGTCACCTCCATTTGAATCAAGACTTTGTCACAAAAATTCACGTTAGAACATAAGACACAATCAGTTAACTAACAAATCAAACGACGATGCCAGTGACATTTCTCTCGTGAAGTGATAAATATAATCATCATATCGGTCACTTTATTCGTGATTATTTCGGTGAAATTGTGATTTGTGCCGATTTCAATGCTTCTACCTAAATACAAGCTCCAGGGAGATTAGTCATAATGCTCTTATTCCAGTTAATAAAGACCGTATAATGAGAACATGTACACAATTAGAATATCAATAGATATTACACATCGGTTGAATGATGATTCACGCTGATAACTAGGCTTTAGAATAAGAGGATTTAAATCAATGTTCACTACTTTCAAATTTCTTCAAGGGAAACAAAATCGTAATGTGTATATTGAACTTGTCTGATTAAGTAATTGTTTTGTTAATAGTTATAAATATATTAGTTTGGTTTGGTTTTGGATATCTTGAAACCTTACAGTAAACAGTATGTTGTTGATACTATTTCAGTTGTGCAGTCTGGTATCATATTATTGTCTTAAGAAATGATTCATGCATTGATGCAGTTAGCTTTTCTATATCTGAGTTACAACGTGAAAAATTATCTAACGTCGTGGTAAACATCACAAAATCTGGTGATGAAATGATTTCTTTAGTTTTGCTTAATATTAACAAGCATAAAAGAATAATAAAAACAATACCACGAATTTTAATTTATTTAATTTACTCATCATTGGCGTAAGACTATATTCAGTAATAACCCAGATGATAATGTTAATTTATAACTTACATTTGGCATATTTTAAGATGATTTGAACTTGTTCCTGTATCCCTTCCAAAAACTCTCTTTGGAACCTGTCCGTTGCAGGCCGAATTAATTGTTCGAACTTGCCTTTTGACACGACCACCTGCAAAATGATGTAATATTCCATTACAGGTTTTTATTCAAACTTTTGTGTTCCGAGTTCATATGATCACATTAGAACATTGAATATTGATTTCATGATAAAATATTTATTCCATAACAAAACTCTCCTGTTATTTTTTTTATTTCAGGGATGTTAAACACCTAGATTATTCTCCAATACAACTGGCCATACGAGATATGCAATATTATTAGTGACTGATTTAACAAATGCTGTTGGCCAGGACAAAGCATGTCATTCTTTGAATCAGCAATTGGTTTGTAATTGTCAATTTTAACAATTTCTAAAAGTTTTAAACAGCCTTGTAAAACATAAGATACATGATCTGTGTTACGTAGGAGCTGAGGCTGTTTTGTTGAAACCGATTGGCAAATACGAAGCAGTGATTTAAAAGAGTTATGGCCCTTACCTGCTTAATATCTGAATCATCACTGAAATCATAAACTACTGTGGATTATTTATTATTCGTACTTTTGGGAAAGTATTCAACTGATAAATCGAGCAGTGTTATGTATCTGATAAACGAAGATCTATAATAAGCCTACTTTGATTCTTAATTCGACGTTTTAAGCAAAAAAATATATTTAAATACTTAATATCAATATGAAATAAAAGCAAGACATGAAGATAGCGCTTCTTTGTTTACATTGACACCATACCTAACACCCCTAACACCAGGACCAACAACGAAAAACGATTCTTCAGCAGAAATAAAAAATATGCAGATAAGTCATTTTTTGGCAATTTGGTTAAGTGTTACTAAGAAGGCGAACACTTGATATTCTGGAGGAGGAGAATTTTGAAAATGAATAAATTGGCCTCTTCACATGACAGGATTTGCATGAATATTCTGCAACATTAAATGCAGGCTAGCTGAGGATATAAATGTGTACAAAAGTGAAAATAAATTTTCCGCGGAAAAAGTAAATACCCCTCCCCGAATAGCAAATAGGCATCTCCTAGCTTATTGTTCAGTCCTTGTTGAAGCCAATGATGTAATAATCTAAAAGATTACGATTGTTTTAATTGATAGCCACTGTTACTTTTTTGTCAAATTTTATAAAATGTAAAAATATTTAAAGGCCTTTTTTAATTTTGCAAAAATCAGTATTTGAATAATAATTTTTACGTCCACTTTCACAGGTAAAATCTGCCTCATATTAGTTTTTGTCCCAACTATTACTTTTAACTTGACAATAGTTTTCTTGAGATTTACCTTGAAGAAATATTTTTTAGTAAAATGACTGATTTGTACACAGAAGTAAAGAAATAAATAATGTAATATAGATATATGTGGTCGTGAAAAATTTAGTTATAAACAGTTAAACGCACGAGTGAAAGTCCAGATATGATCAATCAAACAAAGAGGTGAAAGTCGAAGGATAAACAATGAAACGTAAGAGTAAAATTAAAATATAGAAATGACAAACGGCAGTTAAAGTCCAGGTAAAACCAGAGAAAAACGGAGTTAATTTACAGGTATAAACAGTTAAACCCGGAATTTGAAGTCCTGGGATTGACAATTCATCATTGGTAAACAGTAAAACCTGGGTAGGAAAGACCAGGTATAAACAGTCAAATATTGGAGTGAAAGTCCAGGTATAAAAATTAAAACGAGAGATTGAACGTCAATGTACCTAAAGACAGACAAACGTGACATTGAATGTCCAAGTATGAATATTCAAACCTGAAAGCGAGCGTCCAGGTGTTAACAAACATAGGAGTGAAACGTTCTAATGGTAACATTTAAGCATGGGAGTAAAACATCTAGGTGTTAACAGACAAACATGAGAGTGACAGTCCAGGCATAAATTGATAAAAGTGTAATAATGTATAAACAACAAACATTGGAGTGAAATTATTTGTTTAAACAGACAAATACACATGTATAAACAAAGGAGTGAAAATACAGTTTTCAAATCTACATTTGAGTGCATATCTAGGCTTCACACATTTTTCAGTAGACAACCAGGGCACTGAATATAACCAAATTAATTACGAAAGAATTAAAACCAATTGCATTGACCAGGTAAAATGATATGACAACTATTTTCACTTGCATATAACATAAAAAAACAAGCTTGTAGTTATACATTTAGTGTTACCACAGATTTAATATGGTACTTAGGCTGTTATCTATCTAATCTTTATACCAAGAAACAACAGTAGATTATTTCAGTTCTAATTTATACAGAATCGATTTTTTATGAAAAAGTGTGGGCGGTAAGAGTTTAAAATTAAAATAAAATTAAAAAATAATTACTAATTTATTTCCTTTCAATATACTAAGTATATCCGTGTTTGCAGTTATTATTTTTCTAATGGAAGATTTATTTTGAAATGCGTTCTAAGTCAAGTTAAACATTGAATAAATATGCACTATTTTGTGTTCCTATCTTTAAAGGCTTGATGTTTCTATCATACCATATCTCCCTTGTTCGTAACTAAATTGCATGTTATCTTAATTAATCAGTATGTTCTACACAGTTATCAAATTGTTTTCATTTCTGCGGCTATTCCGTTGTTACACATGAGCATTTGGTGCATTAAAATTGATATTGTTAATATAAATACTTCGTACACAGTTTAATTGAATGTCATCTTTATACATGATATATACTAAAATACTGAAAATTGTTAACGTTTCACCTTTTTTAAAGTTTGATTTTAAAACATTTTACTTTGTTTGTTACCTGCAGAACGTGTTATATTTAATATTTCAGCATCTAGTGGTATCTTCTTTTCCTTATACACAGGGTATTCAAAATCCTGATAAAACTCTTTCAAAGCCCCTACCAGGGTGTTGTCATCAATAACTTCATCCAAATTAACATAGTACATTTCTTTACCACTTCTTCGTTTGCACTATTTATGGTATCATCTCCTTTGTTCTGTAAAATACGAAGAGTTTGAGATTGTTCACACACGGACACACACACACACACACACACCTTATATATTTATTGTGATAAAACAACAAGAAAAAAGGACATTAAACATGTTCAATCTTAGAAACATGCATGGTGGTTTTATTTCTGCAATTACCAATTTATGGGTATATCACTACAAATAAAAGCAATATTATGTTAGAGTTCTGAAAACGTTTTTTTTTTTCTTTTCTAAAATATGCTTTACTGAGTTAATGTTTGAATGGACCAATGTTTTTAAATCAATCATCCCATGTCGGACAAAAATAGCATAAAAAGATCCAGAGGGCAACATGCTATCAACAAAAATAGACAGGTGTCTATACAATATTTCAAACTCGGAATTGTTCCAAGTCTATAAAAGTTAATAAATGTAACAGAAATAATCAAAACTTTTGCTTGAAGTTTGCTTGTTTCACCCACATTTATATCGATCATAGTGTGTTCCAGTTGGCCACGAAATATATACTTTAAACAGTATGTAGAATAAAAACAATTATCATTGATGCTTATTTCTCTAATAAGTGTTTCATTAGTCAAACAAGTCCCGCATTCTACACTGCTTCAATGAAGGAAGACATTTCAACTGCTGACCCTGTAATGGAACGCTACTATTTCAAAGGATAATGAACTTTCTGCAATGTTAGGTCGTTTATTACCTGATTAATCGTTGGGTAGATGCATAATATTAAATTCGGTATATCCTTCAATAAACATTAATGATTTTAGTTTCTCGATGTAGTATAAGAGCATTCCGTCATTTCTGATCACAAAAACGTAAATTATAGGTCAGAATTTATATCCTAAATTGACAACTCGAAAACTGCAATTTGTTTTTCGGACTATTCATTTTACTCCAAAAGGTTAGTTGATTTTAACTAATTGCTTTGACCTTTTATGATAAAAATAGAATGCATACTCGTTTGTTCATACATGTGAAAAAGCTTCATATAAGGGAAGATCTGGTTTTTAACTTTATAATATATTGGATCAAATGAATTTCTTAAAGCGATCCTGGTAACCCAATGAATTTTATAAAGAGTATTTTCATTGTATTGATATGAATTATCTTCTATATTTCATTTTAAATTCTATCCTTCAATGTTTTCTAGAGTTACGATTGTAGTTTTTGTCAGTGCGTAATCGTTTCCTTCTATTATAGAAGAAAATTTGCACAACTTTATAAAAATGAGTGCGTCGTCCTATTATTTACTGTTAGTACTTTTTTATGAACTGCATGTAGACAGAGAATGACATTCGTTTTTATATTTTATAGGTCCCAAAACGACCTTAAACAGAAAACAAATATACTTTCTATTGACTGAAGCAAGTAGAAATTATAAATAAAAATGAAAATATTGTTTTCCGAATTCAGTGTTGACTTCGATTAGAAAATATTGAAGATAACATTTGCAACTCTGTGAATGTTTTTTTTTAAGAATGCCACAACGTTTAAGTGTGTAAGTAAGGAAAGGTTTGGTAATAAATCACCGTTCCTATGTTAAAGTGTTGTTGATTACAAACCTGACGGAAATCTTGGATTTGGTAAGATTCCATTACATCATTGTGTGCTGGGGTGTGAATTTTAACTGTATTCTCTGCTAAATTTGTTTCTATGTTTTCCAAATATCTGGCATTCCCTTCAATAACGTGATAACCAAATTTCTATTAAAAAAAACAGCTATTGTGTATTACAAAAACAATTGATTAGAGACTGAACAGGTCAGAAAAGACAATAAACACGTATCGAATTTAAACAAAAAGGTTAAAAATAACTATGATAGAAGAGGGCGAATCAAATTCAAAACAAAAGTAGATCAGAAGACTATATTTGTCTTTGAATAAACAATATAATACAAATGCAGTTTATTTAGGAGAACGGGAACCATTTATCAAAGAGACATTATACAAATGACAAAATGTATTTATGAGTTTTTTTTTTTTTTATACTTTGACATGATTTAGCCTTTACTTAGCAATATTATATGTTATATGTCAGATTTGTGAAATAAAACCATCCCAGTATAAACTTGATTACGATAAAAAAAAAAATATCCTCATCAGTTACAGCTTGATGTAAAACACCAAGAGAACATTCACACACATCTAGTCTAAAAACTTTTATCGTTTATTACAGAAGTGTTAGCAGATGAGAATGTATGAATACAAATGATAAGCGTACACAATTTATTTTTAAGTCATGCATGGAACTTGTGCTCTAACAAAGAAATACGCATACCATATCCATAAAAGCCGTGACAACAGAAAGGAATAAAGCGTTTATCAGAATCATCAGTGAACGGTTCATTGTTGACTTCTTTCTGCAAAAAGACACTAAGGAAAACAAATCATTAAACTATACTTTCATCGAAAATTTATTATTTTTTGGAATCAAAATGGTTACTTACAATTGCATTCTAACAAATGCGTTCTAATAACAGAATATAATCTTAGCGATTCAGGTTATTATCATGAATTTATTAAAGTAAATTCATACGACATCTGATTTTCATGTCGACTGACTAAAATACATAAAGTGCTAAGTTGTAAGTGAAAGGTTGAATTTACTCCTCAATAAAATCGGCAATTTTTATTCGGTATATAAAGTTATAAAATTTTTTTTTTTTATAGAAAATGAATGTATATCCATATATTAATTTTGTCAGAATAATAGTTTAAACACTCTACCTGTTGAAATTTAGTTTATCAATGTTTGGGTTTTTTTACAATCTATTGAAGTTGACCAAAAACTTCAGGTTACATAAAACAATGAAAAGTAAATTAATACATTTCATCTAAAGTTTAATACCTCCAGTAAATATCGTTTTAGAATTTGGATTCGCTTACCTTTTGCAGTCTTGCCACAAGTTCATTATTGACGAAGCGTTCATTGTTGAACGAATCTATCCCATCGAACTAGAGATAAAGGATACTACAGATACATTTAAGTCTGCCTCATATCTTGACTTACATCTAGAAATTGACAATGAGGGTCGGTTGAAAACAAAACTTTACGACAAAAGGGATGATTTCAGCTTCCCAATTGTGAACTTTCCATTTCTATGTAGCAACATTCCAGCAGCGCCTGCATACGAAGTATATATCTCCCAATTGATACGATATTCCCGGGCTTGTGTTTCCTATCATGATTTCCTTGATAGAGGATTGCTGCTCACAAGGAAGCTATTAAACCAAGAGTTCCAAATGGTGAAGTTGAAGTCATCCCTTCGTAAATTTTACGGACGCCATCACGAGTTGGTTGACCGTTATGGAATAACCGTTTCACAGATGATATCGGATATGTTCCTTATGTCGTAACTACAATACCCTTCCCTTTTCACGAATGTGACTTACCGAATTAGACTATTTACCGGATTTGTAATAACATAAGCAACTCGACGGGTGCCACATGTGGAGCAGGATCTGCTTACCCTTCCGGAGCACCTGAGATCACCCCCAGTTTTTGGTGGGGTTCGTGTTGCTTAGTCTTTAGTTTTCTATGTTGTGTCATCTGTACTATTATTTGTCTGATTGTCTTTTTATTTTTGGTCATGACGTTGTCAGTTTGTTTTCGATCTATGAGTTTGACTGTCCCTCTGGTATCTTTCGTCCCTCTTTTTTAAATACTGCCAGTCCAGGATGCAAAATATTTTTCCCAGTAATTTTATGCCACTTATGTACGGAGGAGTTAATTTGAATATATTTCAAGTGAATACAAGTGGTCATAGGATATTTGGACACGGAAGATCGCTTGTAACAAAATACCATCCAAACACGTTCCTTTCTAGTTTTCCACGAAAACAAAATGGGAACTTGCTTATGAACCATTTTCTGGTATGCAAAAACAATTATCTATATCCTCTTATACGAATACCAAATCTTCTTGACCATGTTAACATTTTTTTTTATTTTCAAAGCAAATTTGATGGAGATTTCTGTAGATTTCAACGGGGTATATCAAGGTATCGGTTATCAGACTTCAACGCAGTACCATGAACATGTATGCCATAATTTCTTTATGAAATAGAACATTGTAAAAGTAATAATAAATTCTGAATAATCTTTATTTACCAAGCATCTGAATAAAAACAAAATGTCAATTAGGTTATATGCAAACAATTAACTACAAAAGTATTTTGACATACCGGCTGTATGAATGTTTTGACAGGAATCTTGGATTCCATTGTGTTGTATTAAAACGTCAAGGACACACAGTACAACCATACCAAGTTAGGTAATTATAAAACACAGTTAATAGAAACAGAAGTACTAGTGCCGCTGTAGATCCCTGCACCACTGTTAAGTGGGTAGTGTTTATCATTTTTTCACTCCTTGGTATAATGGTGCATTTCTGATTTTCAAAACCAATTAATTTGATCCTATCTGGGATCGCACAAAAACTCAAACACCACTTTTTCAATTCGATATGCCATATAAGCTATAATTCATATATCAACTGTCTATTCTAAATACTTTATAGTATTTTACTACATAACGGATAACTGGAAATAAAGTTTCCTTGTTGAATTTATCTTCATTTGGAACACTCAAACCGAAATTTGGAAGCCATGTATATATATAGAGCTACATGAAAATGACCAAATAGAGAATTGCTGGATTTATCTTAGATCAATCTTCAATAATCTGTGAGTTGCAGTAGGTGAGATATTGCTACACATTACTTACTTTCATGTATATTAAAATAGTGTGTGGTGACACAACATTATGCTACCATGTCTATTATTCTACATTTAATCAAACCAGATGGGGTTTGTGTAACTTAAGCCCCCGTCAAATTTAAACCGCGGTGAGATCGTGGTTTGGTCGTCTTGAATATTCAATATTCCTTAGTTTTCACGTGTATACCACGACCTTGCTGTGATTCTGCTTCGATTTGGTTACGATAGTAACACCTTCTATTTCCGATCTCGCCACGACTTACGGGATCTCTGTACGCTTCTACCAAGACCTTTCCGATCGCATTACGATATCAATACGAGTCCACTACGATTGAACCAAGATTCCACAACGTTTTCACAGCGCTCTTCGTCCCTTTAGATATCTTGACTTTCCACACTGTACACAACAGTTTTCTTGAGAAAACATGCCACCAAAGGTATCAAATACTCAGAGGTCGTGGTGCTAAAAGAAGAGGTAGAGTTAGATGAAGGGGTCAGTCTCTTAATCTTATCCAAAATATAACAAATATGACAGGTTCTAATGAGAAGTCTTTTGGTGTAGATGAACACGCAGCCTCAGTCCTTACCATTGAATCACAGATTGTTGCCACGGTTGTTTTCAACAGAAAGCCAAGAGCGCACCCAAATGAGACATACGCTGTTTAGTAAGTCTTCTCCTTTTTATGAAATCTAAAAGTTTAACCAGATTAGCCAAATGATACAGTGCAGCGAAATCAAAGATTTCAGAAGTAGGTTTGCTCATGCGTGTCAATTTTTGAACTACAGGTAGAAGTTATTGCATCCGTGTTTTTATATCAACGGAATGAGGTTCTGCTATTATCGAGGCTATGTCGTATTAAGGACGAGAAGCGCGTAGTGGCAGCGTTCTATTGTCTTTCTAGTCGGAATATAATCGTTTCAATATCGTAGTAGAAGCGTATTAAAGACGTAGTTAAATCGGGATAGTCGCAGAAAATCGTAGTAAGATCACAGTACAATCGTAATAAGGTCGCAACGAACTCTTTACATTTGATTTTCCGATTGTACGACGTTTCGAATACGATGCGTTTACGCCATTCCGATCTTACTACGTTAATTTGAATGAAAAATAGAAAATTGAATAAAATATGTAATTGATTGTTTTCTTTGCGCAATTAATGTTATTTGGAGAAATTGGATAATAATTACTTGTACAGTCAATACCACTTAAATGAATAAAAAATTAGATCGTCATCACATTAACTCATGAAAATTAGCTATATATAATCACTAAATAGTTCAAAGTGTGATGACTATGTTGAACGCATTTATCCCATCAAACTTGAAACAACGGATACAACAAATACAGGTGTATGCCCTATATCTTTACTTAAATCTATGGATCATGAGGGATCGGTGAGAACAAAACTTCAATTTTAAACTTTCTATTTCTATCTAACAACTTTTCAGCAGTGCCTGCATATGGAGTTTATATCTTCCAATTGGTTCTATATTCCAGGACTTGCTTTTCCCATCAATATATCTTTGATAGAGGATTTGCTGCTCACATAGATGCTATCAAACCAATTGTGTTCCAAGTTGGAGCTATTACTTCGAATATGTTACGAACGCCATCACGAGTTGGTTGACCGTTATGGAATACCGATTTCACTGATGTTAACGGATATGTTCCAATTGTCGTTACCACAATCATGTCCTCCTTTTCCACGAACGTGACCTACCTAATTAGACCAATTTCCAGGTTTTCCCTTATATGAGCAAAATGAGAGGTGCCACTTATGGAGCGGGATCTGCCTACCTTTCCGGGGCACATGCGATAATACCCTGCTTTTGATGGGGTTTGTATTGCTCATTCTGAAGTTTTTCATGATTGTTTTTTTGGTGTTTTTTTTTATTGTTCCTTTGAAATCTTTCGCCTCTCTCTTCTATATCAAAGAAACAACAACTTTGTCGTTTGGTAATCGGACATTTTATTCTGGACATTTTTGTCTGTAATTTTTATGTTAGCTCGATTGTTCGCTTGCTTATGTTTCATTTAAAACCAATTGCAATTATCTTATCTCTGACAGTAATTCAACATTATCTGATTAAGTGTTTACATGTTTGGTTTTGCATGCGCCTAATTCTTATCATTCTTACATGGTAGTTAACAACCGGAATTGCGTTTAAATTGTTGATAACGCAAATAAGTACACTTGTACCAACATACATTAAATTTTTTGATATTACTCTAATTCTTCATTTGAAAAAAAACATATCCTCCATGTTAAATGATGAATGACTTATTTTAGGCAACAGAAGTTCATCGATGTTCAAATATCAAAAATCTATTAAGCATAATTTCTTCTTCTTAGACTAAATCTTGTGTCGCTATCTTTTAAAATAGTCTGTAGTCTAAGATTGAACGTACTTCATTACGAAAATAGTTATATGACAAACTGGTTGCAAATGTCTACGTCATTTCTTATCTGGTAGATATCACACTGGCAATCATAATAAATTTTCTTACTTTTTTGAAACATTAACTCAAGATTGGTATACGAATTATTTATTACATACATTAAATGAATATTTAATTCAAATATGATTTCATGTTTTAAAATTTTCAAGGACATTACGACAACTACACATTCTACTAGTACGGACTATGTATTGACTTTCGTCCTATTCAAAGACTTTCAATTACCTTAAACAATACGTTATATTAAGTGGCTATTTTTAAGACGTACTATTGTCTTATTTGTAACTTCACATTGATGCAAACATTATTTCAAGACATTGAAAAAATAGCATAGATGCACAAATTCATTTATCAAAAAATATAATTTTTGCCTCTTAGATAGGGTATAGACAGTTGGAATTTTAGAATTCTTCAAATATAAGAATACAAACTCTTAATCCGAAATACATGCTAACTTAATATGCCTTTTTTATTTTTCATTCGATTGGTTGGGTCACTGCTACAAAATTTTCCCATTGATGTTGCAACCTTCATTGAAGATGTAACATTAATTTTGGAAATGTGCTTTGCAAATGAATGCAATGGATAAAACATGATAAACGCTGCCTCGACAGATTTGGAACATTTTTTAATATACATGGAATATAACTTAGAGTACTTATATAAAACGTGACGGTCCTTGACGAGGAAAAGTGTTAACAATTGCAAAGTGTAAAAGGCACAGGAGGGTTTTTGATTCGGTAGAAAGGGTAGAAATGGAAACAGTATTAATATTTTGATGTCTTATGCATAACAAAATTAGACAATACTTCTCCGTCGCCGCTTGTATCATCAATCTAGGTAGTGGAACAACTGTTTATTAGTTCAGAGACCAGTGTATTCAAGTGGTTATAAGTGAATTAGAAAAGGAAGTACGGTTTAAGTGCACTACGTTTTAAAAACATCACTTTTCTAATTATTATTTTTTATCACTTGCTGAATAACCTTTTATGAATAACAATTCATATATCCTCTAATACGAATTCAAAATAGCCTCGTCCGTGTTAACAATCATTTATACGAGATCACATAAAAATTTAGACACCACTTGTTCAATTTCGATAAAGAGTGTAAGGTATAACTCAAGTATCAACTGCCTATCATAAATACGTTACAGTATTTTCACTCGAAATTAATTTTCCTTTTTTATTTATCATCATCAGGAACGCTCCAACCTTAAATTATAAGTCATGTATAAATATGGGCAAAAGTAAGGAACTTTATGACCAAATGGGAACTATAAATAACGGCTAAACGTATCATAGGTAAATTTTTGCCAAATTTCGTTATTATGTAAGCACATGTAACAGTAACTGAGATTATTAAAAACGCAATTATTTGCCTCTTAGGGTATAACCAGTTTTTGTTCTAGAATTCCCCAGACATAAAGTATACAAACTACAAATATAAACAAGATAAACTATGCCTTGTCATATTCAGAACATTTTCTTAAATACGTATATAAATCGTGACTGTCCTCGAAGAGGAAAAAGTGTAAACAATTGTATAGTGTAAAAGGCAAATGAGGGTTTATTGTTTCGGAAGAAAAGGTAGATATGGAAACAGTATTAATATTTTTATGATTTATGCATTAGATAACACTCTTCCGAATTTCTGTTAAAATATTAATTCTGTTTGCTGAAAGGTTATCGATGAAATTTCGACTGTTTGTTAAGGAATTATTTGAGCATATAGTTTCCTATGCTTTTTGTTTGTTTGTTGAAACGTAATATGTACAAAAAAAAAAGTTAGACTACAAAAATCCTGGTTTCTTGGTTTCCGTTGCTCAACCATAATCTATGACTGCCATCAGCCTAGAGTTCATACAAACCAATACGTGTATCTTGTGTTTCTTACATATGATTGATCTTTAAGAAGAAAATATTACAGAACACCGAGATTAAGTAATGCATTGATTGATTGTTGGTTGCTTAACGTCCTATGGCAAATAGTTCATGCATGTTCAGGACGAAGCTATGCATTGAAACCTTGCCACTATTATTAAATGATAATAATGACTACAATATTTATAGAGCGCATTCTAAAATAACAACAATCACGTTTTTAATCGCAATTTAAGTGCATCACATTAAAACACAAAAGTAAACAACGAAAAAACAACCAAAATAAAACAACAAAAACAAAAACAAATAATAAAATACATCAAAAACATAAAGCATAAAATATAAAGCACCAACTAATACTAATCAATCAAGCGGATAAAAATATGCATGTACCCTAAAATATATAAAAGTCTAAAATGAAAGAAACCAACACAATGTCCTTGACATATTTAGTTGTAGCTAAATCATATATTGTTTTTCAATGTGTGTTAATTTTTATAATATTAACATATTTGTTCACGTGGAGGCGATGGTCATGAATTCGTTGAACACTTGAACGGAAATTGATGAACTTACATTCGTCAAACACTATAAATCAATCTACTTATGTATACTTAATGCCACTTGAAACCTCATCGAATTTATCATTACAGACTTCCCGAATTGTAACGGGGAAAATTGTTAAAGCTTGATGACGACGAAAAACGTTATTAGCAAACTTTATTAAAAAACAATAGTTTATGTATGTAATTTGCAGTGGAAAAAATAATCTTTTCAAACAAGAAATCAATGATCCGTTGATTATCATGTATAACATAATGTAAGATCATATTACTCAGGGATATAAATAAAATTTAGTCCCAGAAACCTATGTATCTATACAATGTCATTTTAAGAGAAATTTGTTATTAATTTTCCTTCTTATATGAACGAAAACTGCCCTTTATTCAAACTATTATTCAAATGTAACGGTACGCTCTTTGAATCTTCTTCCCAGAGTAATAAAGTAAGTACATCGGTGGGAGCTCTTAATAGTTGTGTGTCCAGTCTCGGTTAACACAACCTTGATATTAATATTACATTGGTAAGCAATTTGTTCAAAATTGTTGGTTAGGTCAAATGCATGTACTAAGTCAGGAATATGACAGTTGTTCTTCTTCACTTGTTCCGTTGATTGATAGCGTTTGATTTTATCAGTTTCTATCGACTTCCCCTTATTGAATTTACCTTGTACATGTGTTGTAGTTCGGTATTTTCGTTATACCTTTTTATCACTTAAGAATTCGTATGCCGTGCAGTTTCCTGAACTAGCATCTTTTTATAAAAGAAAATAGTCTGGTCTCACTATTCTGTGTACTTGTGGCATTTTACACCATAACACATTATTTGTTGCACTGTCCCTAACTTTTGTAAGATAAAATTTTGCCATATGGATCAACAGAACACAGCAAAGCACAAAACATTGATAAATTCTTTAAGTTAAAAATCAATATCAAGTGATTTGTCATATAATAACAAAGATCAACTGGTATGTAGTGCATGCTAATTTTTTTATCAAAGTGTGTAGATGAGGAAAATACACATCACTTTATTTCTGATAAATCACGTATTGAATGAAATATTTCTTTTGTTCACACATATACTATTTTTTCTATATGTTTTTGTTTGTTCTTCATTCAGTGTAACTTTATCTATTTTATTAAGGATAGAGATTGATAGTTAACAAACTAGCAAAGTCCAAAGAAATTTTTTAAAAAAGTCTTTTATGAAAGGCACGTTAAGAATTTGACCAAAATTATCATGTTTGTAGGTGCGAGGTTTCTTTCCCATAATTTTTGTTTTCACAGGGCGTTGATAGGGATAAATTCGAAGAATACTTAAACATAGACGATCACATTAAAGAAGGTTTCTTGGTCAATGCTCGTATGACTACTTCATATCACTTAACACCTCGTCAAATTAATTACTGAAGGTCTTCCAAAGATGCTTGCGCAGCAAATAGTTAGTAGATTTAAAGGATTTTCTAAAGTTAGATATTCTCAGAAGCATTTTATGCATCCTGGTTGGTTAGCATCAAAGCATTGATGATTCGTTTATTTCAAATTTGAGAAAAGCTTGCAAAAGGTAAGCAGTTTCGAAATCTTTAGATTATTTACTAGACTTTATAATTGAACCATTTACACAGTTATAATTTAAATGCTATTACATGTAGTTTTAAAATGTTTGGTCAACATATTAAAATCACGATTTACTTATTATTTCAGAGCTGTTTATTGGAATTAATAATTAATGAATAATAAAAAGACAAAAATGATATTTTTTTTACAAAATTTGTGTTGGTAAATATTCGTCTATCATCTTCATTCGCATTTAATTCATAAGCAAGTCCGACTGGTTTTTCAATTATTATTTTCTTAAAATAAAATTTATTCCTGTAAATGACTCTTTGATATATAACTTCAATGAAAACTGTGTCCAAATTGCCTTAGTTTTATAACGATTTGATTGATAGGAATTAATGATTTTTTTTATTTTCATTGCAGACTTAAAGATAACCCTTAAACATGGGAAGAATAATGATGATCGTCTTTGAATTGTTGTTCCTGTCTGCTGTCATTTCTTTTGATATGGCATGTATAACTTGATGTCAGATCATTTACAAGTTGGACCCATATCTGATATATGACAATTTTGTATTATTTGTATAATTTGTTTTATTTGTATTAACACATTTGCAAAATTTTTAGTAACCAGCAGTTATTTTATATATTACTTTGATCGTTTAACGAATGAATTAAAAGCATAAACATGTAGAAAACACTTCGAAAAAATGCCTGTTGTCCGTTTTGAAAGACTAATGTCTTTCAAAAAGTTGCTAAAAAAAATAGCAAATACTCAGGTTAAGCAATCTCAAGTATGTTAGTTCATAAAAACTGCTAGAATAGTAATAAACAGCCGTATCAATACGACACAAATTACAAATTCAATAAATGCATGTTATGTTTTTCAAGCCAAATAGTCAATATTTAAATGTTGCAGGCAGCATTCAATCATACGAATAAAACATTAGAAAAAGAATATTTATTGAAAAGTTAAAAGGTTAAACGGAAAATATCCTCCAAACTGGATCTTTTTTTAATCTATTTTCTTCTCTTTATTTTTGATATCGTATTATTTCTAAAAATCTATTTAAAATACATGATTGTATTTGCTACATCTTGACCAAATTAACACTTAACATGCTCAATGTGGTACCAAACACCTTGACAAACAATTAATTTTGGCTCGTTTAATTTACATCAAATTTTGACAAGATATTCACTTTAAACCTTTGACAAAAATATAAATATTTCAAAAAACTTGAACCACACACTTTATCGGAAAAATTACATTGGATATATAACAGCTTGACAAACACTATTTTTGATCATCGAGAAGCTTAATATTTCCTTTACAATATAACGTGATTAATACGTTCTGCTGATTTTTACAGAGTTATCTCCCTGTAATGTTATGTATCAGCTTAAGTGGTATCTTATTCTCCTGTTGATGACTTCTCTCTTTTCTTCATTTAACTACATGTATATCGACTAAACTGTCAACCGAGATAGCCTATCTTCTAATTTAGTCTTCCATTTATTACTGAGTTGTCAGAGTTACTTGTTCCGAACCCTTTGGTCTTTTTCATTGCGGTAATATGTTATATCATATCATACACACTATTAAATACATACAATTTATTTTTAGAGTTTGAAACTGATTCTTTTTAAATTGATGAAATTTAATCATTTTCAGAAATTTGATTATCAAATAATTGACGGGAAAGCAGAGTATTTGGAAAACATTGAAACCAATCTGGAAATTAATATACATGTGTAGTGAAGATTCACACACCGGCACACAATGATACTATCGAATCTTATCAAATCCAAAACTTCCGTCAGGTTTGTAGAATAAAACACTTCAAGACAACTAAAATCAACCTCTGGAGCAGAGATCATATCCGTTCCATTCCATACTACGTAACACAAGACACAGTATAGGTCATATTAAGTGTAGTATTGCGGAACTTATTATGAACGGATATATGAACTCTCTGCACCAGAGATTGAAGTTACAATACATAAACAACGTCCTGCATCTTGTATTATGCAAACAACAATAACCCACCAACATTTTCACATTTACAAGTTTCATTTTATGATTCTTCTCCGGTCAAGTGGTCAAAATGATTTAAAAGATGTCAATATTGATTCATATAAACATTATTGGTAGCTCACTTGGTAACAACGACATTGATAATCCGGTCATTTTTACATACGAAAACGTTTAATCTCTGTTTAGTTAACGTTTAATATTCTTATTTATATCATTTCCCTGGTTTCAGTAGATATTTGTTTCATTGGCAAGAATTACATATGTTTATTCTTATGTTGATTAACTTCCCATGTAGAAATATAAGATTTCAACGGATTTTAATCTCGTAATATCGTAACTCACTCTGACGAGAAAAGTCGATTCATGCATGCCAATTCAAATTGTTTAAATATTTACTTGCCTAACGATTGGATAGTAAATTAATGACTAAACATCCAATTACTTTTTTATTGACACTATAGTATTGTATTACAGGGTCAACAGTTGACATGTCTTCCATCCATGAATCAGTGTAGACTGAGGGATATAGACAGAGAATTCGCAATAGATGCTGGACAAATAACAGAGGCGTTTATTCATAGCTGGGTATGAAATAGTAACAGTGTGTTCATAACTATGAAATATGCTACGTTTGTATCTGCTTACTCTTCTGGAGCACCTGAGATCACCCCCAGTTTTTTGGTAATCTCAGGTGCTCTTGAAAGGTAAATGGATTCTGCTGCACATATTAAGTTAAGTTTTGCGGCAATTTCAACTTCATGTCATTTATATTCAGTTTACCTATGTAGAAATGCACTTAAACTAAAATGGATTTTTTTACGGAAAAAGACAACAATCTTATTACCTTATGAAAGCAATTAATGCAAATAAATACATGTATATATAAGAAGAAATTAAAAATATCATATTTGGGTATTTTTTTAAGGATACAACTCGAAAAAAATATAATTTTATAAGTCGTATTTCTGTAACGAGCAGAACTGAGATCGCGATTTTTGATTTGCTATTTCCGAAAGGAATTCAAACAAGTCATCACCTGATTTATGTTTTCAAATAAATAAATCATTTAGTTTTCATTTTCTATATAATCATTATATAATAAAGACAACTTTGTATAACCTCTAACTTAAAACCTACGTACCTTTTTGAATAGCTTTTAAGTGTAGGTATGGCATCATCTTAATTTACATATAATCACCTGAAAAGCAGGTTTTTATTATTCTATTGTCTTTGTTTAAAGATCAGAAAAAAACATGCTCTTCTGTCCAGATATAAAAAAATAGCTGTGTAATACAGACTACGCTTGGCCTTAAGCATCACTAAAGAGCTATTAATTGTCGAAGTGCGTATCCTTTGCAGTAAATTGATAGCGTTAATTTTGATCTATGTTTAAACTCTCTCTCTCTCTCTCTCGCTCTCTCGCTCTCTCTCTCTCTCTCTCTCTCTCTCTCTCTCTCTCTTGTGTGTGTATTGCAATAATACAACAATTAGAAAAATTAATTTTGTTAAAGAATAAAGGCGATAATATCATAACTAGTCCAGACGGGGAAGTTGTCAGGGAAATGTACTATGCCGATGTTCATGACGTCATTCAACCTACTTTCCTAAAAGGGGCTGTAAAGCAGTTTTATCAGGATTTTGAATACCCACTGTACAAGGAAAAGAAGATATCTCAAGATGCTGAAGTATATAATATGACTCCCTCCACAGGTAAAAAAAAAGTTCTGCGTATCAAACAGGAATTGTGGTAGCTCTAAGGAGTTTGTACGTCCCCAATGTTACCTTTTTATTTTCTAAATTATGTATTTTCAAATATTTTGTCCTCGAACATCAGCTATTGTCGAAATGAGCATCTAGTGAAGACATATTGGTACCGTAAGTGTTTAATCAGCTACCCAGAAGTCACAGATATAGTCAATCTCTGTAAATGTACTGATTATAAAATATTAAAATCTTAAACATTAGGGTTTCTATGCCCATGCAAAAATTACCTTAGCAAGATTCGGCTATTCTTTTGAACAATTTTTTTTGTTTAAATGATCAAATGTATGCATTCAATTTATATATGGTTACAGATATATGGAGTGTTGTCACAGGGAATGAATGATGTTTTTGCTTAAGCGATTTGTTTTTTTCTTAATTAAATAAATGATAAGCTTTTTAACGCGGAATATCTTTTGGGACATTTCTTGTTAAATAATTGTTGTGATCCAGGGGATCCAAATGAGAAAGCTTAAAGAGTTGTGGTACTTTGTTTTAGGACATCGTGCTAAAAGAGGACTCATGACGACGATCAGAAAATCAATAAGTTAGCTTGCAAATTAGATAACATTATTTGCGTGGAATAAAAATGATATTATTTTTTTGTACCAATCCTTTAATCTTAGTGTTTCAAACTGAACCTTCAGCAATCAACAATAAATCAATCAGAAAGTATCTCGAATATGAAAAAAACGTTCCCCTAATAGTCCATCGGTTACTAATAGTCCATCGGATATCAGAATATTTGATCCTTTTATGGTAAAAGCATGAAACTTGGCATAGTGAAAGATAAACGGGTATAGACAAAATTCAGATATGGAGCCAATAAAAAAAATTAAATATGGCCGCCAAATTAGAGATGGCCGACATAAGATACTAAGGATATAACATTATTCACTTGATGAAGTCTTCCAATTTTCATGAGTTAAGAAGATGTCATAAACTTAAGGAAATACAACTACAATATGTCAATTATTATTTTTTAAAACCTATATATAATGAAATATTGAAAATCGTTTTTTCAAAGACTTATCTTCAATCGATAGAAAAAAAGGTTTGTACGTTTTCAAAATTATGATGCACAGCATTACTTTTTCAAGACTACATTTATTTTGCTTGTTGTGTTGCATGCGATAGTTATGCATTATATGCATTTTCCTGTTGGAATTCATAATAATTGAAACACACTGATTTTTTCTGTCTTTTGATCAGATATGTAATACGCTTTGTAAATTAGAAAATTGTTAAAAAAAAACAGTTAAAGCCAAAATATTTTATATCCACAAACAAAATGTTTTAGTTTTATCTCAAAACTTATATTACTCCTCTTTAATGGTAAATAACACTATTTAAACTTCTGAAAATGAATAATGATACCTTGAAATGTTGCATCTAGGCAGATTAAACTCATTACGAAATTAAAAAAAAATTGGGGGTTACCGATGTTGTTTTTGTGATATGACGTCATAAAAAATTAATGATATACATAATACTGAAATATTAAAATAGCGCTCTGAGTTGCCAAAACATGGAAAATAGTAAAGAACGATAGTTCAGCTGTAATTGCAAATACAGTCAAATGTAACTTATACCTTATAAACCTTTACTTGTCTCGATTTCCATATTTTCAAGCCATTTTTATTTACTATCTTATATCGATTTTTGTCAGTTTAAAAAAATCTACTAATGTTTTTTTGTTCCTTCAAACTTCTGCATAAATAGCAGCTTTTAAGAAGATATAAAGGCATAATTAAAAAGTGGTCACCGTTGTTTTAACACCCCTAAGAACGTAAACAAGCTTATTATTGATTTTTGTTGGGATAAAACCTTATTTTTCCTTATGTAAATTTACAGAACGACGTTTTTCGCATAACAGCATTTCGTGTGATGCTTGCATTTGATTGAATTTAATCCTTTATACTTTAAAACTATAATATCATGTTTGGACTTAAAGACGGCATTTTGTTAGAAGTTGCATTAATTGTATCGGAATAACGACATTGATCACATGCCGATTTATCAAAGAAATAATTCTCGGCTTGCGGATGAAAACCTCTTCTACTTAGATGTCCGAAGGTATCCTTGCTGAAAAATAGAACTTGCCTAATACTTAAAATGCCTTGTCAGAAAATGCCACTCTCTCAGCACGTTAAAACAGTCTTGCAGTAATTATTTTCGAATGGTCCTTAATACTGGTTAAAGTTTCCGTACTTACACAATGCTTCATAATTAATTCAAACAGCTGCAATCAAATTTTGTTTCGGTGTTTTATCTTCCCGAACCCATTTTTTATACACCTTTTAGTGTTCATTGTACATACTATGTTAAATGTCCATCGCCTGAGTATAAAACCTGTACCTGTTCATTAAATTTTAATACCGTTCGATCAATCGATCAAAAAACAAAAAATGTATGTTGGTATATTATGAGGAAAATAATTAAAATCTGATAAATATGTATACAGATTGACACTGAAGAGTAAAATGACAAAAATACCGAACTCCAAGGAAAATTCAAAACGGAAAGTCCTTTGTCAAATGACAAAATCAAAATCTCACACACATTAAACAAATGGAAAACAACTGCCATATTCCTGACTTAGTACAGGCATTTCCTTGTGTAGAAAAGGTGGATTAAACCTATTTGTATAGCCAGCTAAACCTCTCACTTGTATGAAAGTCGTATAAAATTCCATTATATTGACAGCAAAAGACAAATCGCTTTATGCAAAAATGTTTTCACTTTTAATAAAAGGATATGTGTTTTTTTCTTTCTTGATCAGTAACACGTCAATCATTTTCTGTTGTACATGTTAAGATATTTTAGTTAACTTTAGTTTTTTATCGGCTGACAAATGAGAGTGTAGTTAACCATCGAGTTAGAGTTAGAGTTAATGTCCGAGTTCGAGTAAAAATTTGAATTTAAGTTCGAGTTATAATTCAAGTTCCAATATAAATTCGAGTAAGATGTCGAGTTACACTTCGAGTTAAACTTCGAGTTCGAGTAACAATTCGGGTTAGAGTTAGAATTTCGACATCCACCCGTTTTTCATTTGAATGTAGATTCTTTAACCTCATGTATTTGACAGTATGGTATATATATAGATTCTTACCTTGTTATGAGTGAATTATCGGAGTTCTCTAAACGAGGTAGTTAAATTATGAGATTTTAAGACCGAGCCTTGGTGAGGACTTAAAATTCCAATATCCCGTCATCTTGATTATCATTTTCATCCCCGTTTTCAACTTTTACAATCCCTAGTATTACAAACAGAATTTTAGTTTGGACAGTTTTGACTTTAAATTTTCAATAAAGGTTGTGATTTGCAACTGAAACAAACTATAATTCACAGCTCTTTATGGTTGATTACTGAATTTATCAAATCTTGTTTAGTTGATTTTGAAAGATAAGAAACTTAACAAGGCTTGTCTAATTAACTAAATCGATTTGATAAATTCGTTATACCTATTAATATTGTATATACATGTACATGGTGTGATGGTACCAGTTTTGTATCATTTTGAGTCTGTGGAATGAGAATGTATCACTATGAGTCAGCTAGTGACGAGTAGTGACGAGAATCATTCAAAAGACGAGACATGATACGGTAAGTTGTACCACCACATCTTTTAATATTTGATTCGTGCAATGACATCTTGTTAATATTATGAGGTATGATAAATTGCTCATTGTTGAAGGCCTCATGGTGACTTCAAGGTGAAGAACAACAATAAAAGTGTTTTAAATTGCTTTGTTTCCCATGTATTAATTTTGATTTTGTTTGATGTAGACATTTACTCCATATCCCTTCATTTGTAATGAGATTTTGGTAGGGTTATACTATGTATTGATGGATAAAAGAAAGAATGTATAATATTTTCACAATCTTCAGAAAATACATTATTTCATGATATATATAGATTCTTAATTTGTTATGAGTGAATTATTTGAGATCTTCAATCGAGGTAGTTAAACTATGGAATATTAGGCTGAGTCTTGTAAGAATCCTTTTCTTTAATTTTTTATAATTAAAACAACGAAATTTAAATTTCACATCTCCCAACCGATTGTGAAAAAATTGTTCTCCTCACTAGTAAAATAACTGTTGTAATTGGAATTATATTTAACCTTTTTAGGACAACTAGTAGTACACTTATCAATCGATGAGTGATCCCGGTTCGAATCCTGGGCAAGGTAAATTAACTGATGGCCAATTACAATGTATGTAAATTTTAAATTCCCTTTAATATAGTTTTGTTTGTTTGTTTGTTTGTGTTACTGATTAGTAAGTTAATATTTTGAATTCGATTTAAAATTTTTCTTTGCCCAAGAGCAAGGCCCATAATTTAAATCTTATGATAACTCACTAGTAAAATAAGTAGATAATATGTGGACTTGTAGTCTTGTACAATGTTCTGCATTTTCGCCATATAAAGTCATTTTTTTAAATTCTTAACCACGCCTAGAAAAGCACAATGTTTGCCTATCGTCAGTTTTGTCGTTTACCGTGTTATTGGTAACAAAAACAAGATTTTATTGCCAACAGCCTTCAAAAGAAAAGAAAAAGAGTAGAATTAATGTGATAAGGCAATAAAAAATAAATTACTCGATTCTCATCATACGTTTTTGAAAAATTGGGAATGGAGTCAAAATTTTTGTTATTTTTATCAATTTTAATGAAAAATGCTGTACAACTTTTTAAAAGTTATTCACAAAAAATTGGCAAAATATCAAAAGCATTTCTTTAGGGACGGATAGGATTGAAAAACAAGGTTTTTTTTTACTTGGCCTCAACGATGGGTTTGAAACTGTTTTATAGATGCCTATCACTCTAATTTACAAGGTACTATAATTCACCAAATTTCATCAGCCTTGAATATTAAACTACAAACTCTGCCATCCCGCCCCATATTTTATGAAGGTGGAGGATGAGAATCTGAAAATTAGTTTTTTGTAACCTTTTCTACTAGCTTGAGAAAAAAAAACTTCTACACTCTCGGTATTAGAATTTTCTCATTACATGGCACTTTGCAAGCCTCATGTCTGTAATGAAAAATTTCAACTGTCTCGAGGGTAGAAACATTGTCTCACATTACAGTTGGAGTAAGAAAAGTATTAACACCTACAACATGTATTTGTGTATTAATTATTTTGTACTTAATTTTTCGGCCATTATCTTCATGAACTTGCCCCATTTATTAACACCCATTATCTGACTTTTGTACCAACGGATGGACTTGTTTGGGTTAGTATTCTCTTGAATGTAGAATGGATCATCAGCTTTGGAGAAATCTGGAGAACGCTTGGATTTGTACAACTTGTAGGCCTCAACGGGACATCTTGACCGGTCATTTAAATTGGCCCAAGCCCTGTTAGGTATTCCCCTTTTATTTTTCACATCTGTTCCTGTCCTTGTATTTCTTTCATTCATTTTTGAATATTCATTGTCCAGGTGCTCTTTACGAAGTTTTACACCTCCCACCTCATCTGATAGCTTTCTGCTACACCACGAAGCCCAAAGTAAACAGTATTACAGAACCAAACTGAATGAAGCAATACAGTCGGATTGGATAATCCCAGCTGTCCACTGTTGAACAAGGCATCAATATCTACATCAGTTAATACATCTGCCTTGCAGATCCGTTTCCCTTACCTATTTTTGTCAAGTCTACCTGTTTACCTGTTAATGCATCTCTAGTCTCACAGACCTCTATACTCTTGGTTAGATCATGTCTATATTCATGGCGCTTTTGGAATCTGTTGAAACTACAGAACTGGTCTTTTAAAGTTGATGGTTCATAGTTTTCTCCATCACTTTTCCTAGCTGATATGAGAAATTGGCCGAGTAAATTGTTCAATTCTTTGGCTGGAATATTATATATTTCTCTTTTTTCATTTTTTTTTCTCCAAGAAACTGCATAAGTGTGCGAAGATTTGATGCTGTTTTTTTCACTGTACCCCTATTTTTCTAATTTGCTATGAAATTATCAACTTCTTCTTCATCAATGTGGACAAACTGTCTAACATATCTTGTGATACCTTTTCTAACATTGCTTACCCTGGGTATTTCAGATTGATGTGTTTGTGCAGGGTTTGAAGGAGAAGGTTGGAGGTCTGGTAGGACTGAAACTGTAGGCATGTCAGAATCATATGAACATACATTTCAGATTGAAATAACTCCATAAGTTCTTCAAGTACTGTAATGGAAGAGGCAGACTTTACTGGATCTTGTGAGACCTCAGGCCCGTCAAACCTGTATCTGGCTTCAGTGATAATTTTCCCATCATCTAGTTTCATCTTCCATAACGAGAAACCAAAGTTTTATTCTTCGCTAATATAACACCCTTTTCACCCGAGAGAAGTCTGACTCTTTGTCCTCTTTCCAGAACTTCGTTCAGGGACACCTTTTATAATTTATTTATTTAGCAGACGATGCGATCGCGATTTTGTTTACACGTTACCAAGAAGTTTTACGAGTATCAAGTATCAAGTAGGCTAAACTCGAAATGTTCGAAGGTAAACTGTTCTGTTCTTGGAAGTCCCTCAAAACAAGGCGCCCCTCATATTTCATACAGCTGGAGGGAAAGTATTCCTTTCAGTAAAAAATGACCAATCAGCTGCCGAGACCAGTTATTTCAATATAGAGGAGAACATTTTTTTCACAATTAGAGAAATTTTGTTTGCCACTGATGATTAATGATAGATAAACGACTAGAAGTAGCTTGAAAAAATTGATTGATTGTGTGTGTTATATGAAACTTTCAGCACTCTCTGCTATATCATATCAGCCATTGGTTATCGGTGAAGGAATTGCAGTATCCAAAGAAAATCAGCTACCTTTTTATTTTACAATTTGTATTTTTGTTTTCGTTGTTAGAAAAGACCGGAATCTAACAATCTTCCAATTACAGTGTTGACAGGCAAGTGATCACAGTGGTTGATCTCAACATGTACCAACATCTAAACTATTTATTTTGTTTTTTCGTTGTTTTCTTTAAAAAATCAAAATATTGGTTAATGCTAAACTTTCAGTAGCAAATATAACAGGAATATCAACACGAAAACATTTTTTGATGACTTGAATACTGTTTTATAAGATGAACTTTTAATGTGTTTGTTGCAGTGTAGCAGAACTCCGGAAAACATTTTTATTTTAAAATTATACATTTGTGCGTGTATGTGTTAAATATTCGTCTTGTAGGATACTTTTAAAGCAAAATATGCAGTATGGGATTTTAGCGTTGTTGATCATAGTACTGTTCCCTGTAGTAATTTACATCGGCGATATTTGGTTAATGGTGGATAGTTGTCAATTATACTACATCTTCTAATATTTTAATTTTGGATGTAACGCGTCTTCTGATTGGCTGACGTTGTTTTGTTTATCAGCTCATAGACATAATTTTGTCATGTGACCGTGACGTCATTAACGTTTTTTCATGGTTTACTCCGGTTTAAAATGGAATTTAGAATTAAATTATAAGAAATGACTGTAATATTTTTTCTGTCTATTCGAAATAACATAAAAGATGTGGTACACACGTTAAAATAACCCGCTACGCAGGTTATTCAGTGTGCACCACATTTTTGATGTTACTTCTTCATAGACAGAAAATATATTACAGTCATTCCTTAAATATTTATAAACATATTCATCATGTTTATTGAGGTGTGAAGTTTCAATCTGTAGGAGTAAAATAGCGAACTAGGCATATGGTTTGATATTCCAAGTTAACTCTAAAGTTTGATGGCCTCTTTTAGTCCCTGACCAAATGGTCAACAAGTTTTTAACAAAGGTTGTCAGACGTCAGAGCAGCCACAGGCTAATTTTTTGGACATCTCGTATTTGCCATATGTCAGGTATATTTAGGAATTGTTAAACGTTTACTCTATAGCTTTACTGAATTATTATATATCAAAGTTTTACCTACACGATTGAAGGATTGTTAAATTACTACGTATGAAATATTTTTTTCAAATCAGTTTACTTATTGAAAGTTTGAGGGGGTACTACAAAATGTAACAAAAAAGTGCCTCTTTCGGTGTCAAAATTAGGTAAAACTGTGCTTCATTAAAGAACGATCGAGTACTATATATGACGATACTGAGTGAAATTTTCTTTGATTTCGACCGCATATAACTGATGTATAAGTGCATAAGCTTTTCATTTAGTGATTTTTTTCCGATGTTCTAATTAAATACTTTTTGTTATTCCATTGACAGGAATGAAGGGTTTTATATTTCAACAATTAGTATTACCCTGCGAATAAGTCGTGTGCATGTCCCCATCAAAGAAGGCGGAAAATACCGAAGGGACATTTTCACCCGTTACGTCGAAGTAAAACTGACAACGCCATGATATATAAATAGCAAAACGACGAAAAGACCTACAAAAAACACAACATTAAAAACTACAAATTGAGCAAGACGAAACGCAATAAAAACCGTGTTGACTAACATCTTCCTTTTTTCACTAAAAAAACAATTGACAAATTCATTACACTGACTATCAACAAATCCATAAAGAAAAACCTCTTCCCGCCCCAGGAATATCAAATGGTTATTATTTTAAAGTTTTTCTGTGGTGTGGTTTGTTACATGGTCTTTAAAAGAAAAACAAACCTTTATACAGTTTTCTATATAGAAATAATAAGATGTTGTATGATTGCCAATTAGACAACTCTTCATCCAAGACTAGATGCATGTGTTTAACAGCTCTGATTCATACCTTTCCGTTTCATACAAATTGTCCGTTTCGTGTAGGATTTTCAGTTTCAAAACTGTTTTGAATTTCCCCTGCTCAAATAAAACGACCATTTAAGCGAGCCGCCATTTTAGAAACGGCGACCTTTACGACGGTCTCGAAAATAGTGACGTCTTAATACGGTTACTACACTAAAGTAAACTTCACAGATGGAGCGATGAGATCCGCAGGATTCTGAATCGTTGGAGCAAAACGCTTGATCTCGTCTATGATTCACATATGTGTGATATGTCGCAAACTAAGAGGAAAACCGAGTGTCAAATCGGAGTAAACATCTTCGGACCACGGATAATTGTTTAACGTAAAACCCATGGTGGATACGTCAACTCAAAACGTTGGGCGATTCTATTTACAGGCTTAGTTACTAGAGCTGTTCACATCGAACTCATCAAGGAAATGAGCTCTTCAGCCTTCATAAACGCCGTCAAAAGATTAAACGCTATAAGAGGCCAAGTTAAGATTTTCCGATCTGACCGAAGAACAAACTTTATTGGCGCAATCGACAACTTGAAGATTGACTCAATCAACGTTGAGGATAGACCCTTTTAGACATTTTTGTACAATTCTTGTACAACTTGGATTTTCAATCCGCCGCATTCGTTCCATATGGGTGGAGCCTGGGAACGGATGATTGGTGTCCCAGCCAGGAAAATACTTGATTCTATGCTTGTTAACGCCGACGGAAGTAGTCTTACGCATGACGTACTCAATACGTTCATGGCAGAAGTTTTAGCAATAATGAACTCAAGACCTCTGGAACCGGTATCGACAGATCCAGAGAATCCGTTGATCTTGACCCCAGACCCTTATTTTATTGACACAGAATACCAATTGCATCTTCACTTCAGATCAGATTGGAGAATTCGACAAACGAATTATATATCTTAATGAATGGAGACGTGTACAGGCTCTGGCTAGTGTTATCTAGTTCCGTTGAAGGAAAAAGAATTTTGATACACCATTTGTTCAATTCCCATTATATAAGTAAGCTATGATTCAAAGGTCAACTTTTATCCAAAAAGCGTTACCATATTTTACTTTATAATGCATAACTCGAAATTAAGTTTGCTCCTTGCCACTTTTTCTTTATCTATCTTCATCGGGATCGCTCAAAACTAAATTTTGAAAGCCAAGATTGGATATCTCTTTGCCTATAAGTCTTTTTAATTGGAATTTTTTCAAAATTGTACAGATTTTATCTTTATTTCAAATAAAATTTGTTTTAACTTGAACAAAGATTTATCCTGTCCATTACTTTATTGAAAAATCACACATCTCATAGCATATAAGAAAATAACATTCACCGGAATAAACAAAGCAACTGTTCATCTCTTTTTCTTGTTTACAACCGTTAGTAACCAAGTCATTTTAAGGCTCCAAAATATTTTATAGAAACAGCAAACAAAAAAATGGTACTTTGAAACACCAAAGATATATGTTTATGACTTATGCAAAATGTTCCTATAATGAAATGCAAGGGATTTAGTTTTGTACCTTTTAAACATGAAAACGGATGTGAAGTTCTAAGTTTCGGTTGTATTTCACCCATACGTTATGAACTTTATTGTCCAAAATAGACACACACAGAATTGCCTAATTTCTGTAAGGTCAAATACAATATTTAGAGTTTTTAAGGGCTGAGCTTTACTAAACATTCCGAATGTAAATGTATATAAAAATGTTGAATGGTCAAATGGCTTTGTGCTACTAAACTTATAATTGTCAACTTGTAATCAAACAAAAGAGATAATAAACTGTTTAATTACTATTGAAACAAGTTAAGAGATTATTCACTTATAGGATAACCAAATTTTTTCGTGTGGTTCATGTAGCTCAGTCTTCAGGTTTTATGTAGTGATGAAAGGAATTGTTTGCTTTTTGACGTTTTTTTTTTCAGATGTCAGTTTCCTTTTGACTTATAAGGTCAGAATGTTCCATTGGTATCTTCCGCCTCATTTTTAAGTAATCTGGTAGTCAACATGATACACAAATTCTGAACAAGGTAATCTAATTCGTTGTTTCTATTTGAAAAAAAAGACTTTTGATCCAACTTTCACATTTACAATCATGATTATGAGTCAATTCTAATTTGATTATAAATATCAGATTTTAATGTTTGACCAGAGTACCGAAGGAGTTAGTTCCAGACAATGCATTCATTTGCAATGCAGTCTTACAATCGATGAAATGCAAATGATAATCATCCAAAGATAAATTTATCTAAATCGACCACAATATATTGAAATTTCGTTTGTTTTGTATATTTTCAACAATTTGTTGAAAAAGATTACTTTTATGAGAAATCGATTCACTAGCCATTATGAGCAAAGCAACACGTGCATCACTACATTTATAGTTTATTGTTTATTGGTCGAAATTATTTATAACTATACCCTTTCAATTTGTTTATTTCTTTTATCTGCTATATACATTTAAGTAAAATAAGAAAACATTGGTAAATATGAACAATGCCAAGGTGCCCATTTATCTATATTCAAGAATTGAATACATGTTTGTTTGTTTTTGTGTGCACTTGTTTAGTTTTATTAACATGTGAAAGCGTTGACCGAAGCACATTTAGTATGAGCGTGTTTGATAACAAATTTATGTACACAAGTACGGAAACCACTTAATTATAAACACGATAGTGTACATACTTGGCATTTCAAGTGTTAATTTGATTTACATAGAAATCGATAGAAAGTGTTTCCGATAAATGTGGAGGTGTCGAATAATATCTACGTCAGAAACATCAATTCTTAAAACCGTTGACCAACCTGAATCATATAAAATTCATATATCAGATGTGATTATTAATAAACACAAAATTATAAATATGTTATAGTTATGCTTGCGCAATACACTCCTTGTGCAGTATTTGAATGATATACTTCCAGTACACTCAACACTAATGTTTAAACAGCCTTCAATGTAAAACATTTGAGAGCATGAAATATCACCCTTAACAAACTTTTGACAATAAGCTATAACAAAATAAAAAAACAACATTTCACTGTTATTAAGTTTGTTCCTTTTTGGTAAATTACATATTCAAAGATTATAATATGTTATTTTCCATACCGGCCCTGATAGCCTTACGAGACTCTCATATTAGCCCAAGGCGCTAGCCGAAGGCTCATATGAGTCGAGAAATGATACTAGGACCCACATGGAAAAGGCCATGTTAAAATCTATTTATCACCTAATATACAAATGCTTAGTAGGAAGAACTTTATTATTCCATCTGGCAAGATCAAATATTTTTGAAATAACTTTATTATTAAGAAGCTCCCTAAATGTTCAAATGTATAGTCATATAGTTATATTTTAAAGTCAATGTCATATTTTCTTTTAGTATTAGAGTTTTTTTGTTTTTTTTTTTTTATTTCTTTAACAAATTCCGCTATCATTTGTATCGACGTTCTCCGTACGTCATTGTTGTTCCGAAAGCTTATGACGTCTTAAAAGGGCAGGCACAATAACTGGTTATTTGCTCCGGGCAGGAATATGACTAGGGCAAATCTGCGTTAACTGCATATCCAGAACCCAACGTTTTTGTAACAAATATGTTATAAATAAATAAATCAATTCATTAGATTGCTTGCAATGATTTACCGTGATGTCCAAGTGAAATAAAAACCGATAATTTCACATGTGAAATAAACTCGGTAATTTCACTCCTCTGACGTCATACAACAATAAGTGTTGTCAAGACGTTGTCGATGACGTCGCATCAAAGCAACTGTGAACGCGCAGAAAAAGATATAGTTCCTTACATTTTCTACTTTAATTCTACTAAAAACTATTGCCCCTTTAATTTTGTTTAAATAAGCGTAATCAATAATATCTTGTATCAGTCTAAGTTTAAAACCAATAAATCTATTCTTTACATATCCAGTCTGATCTCCTTCAATAATCTTTAGTGAAATTTCATGTGAATATTCCAAAGAGAAATAGGGCGATGATTATTAGGGCAAGGATCAACCTTTTTATGACAGTAAATGGTTATTGCGACCGAGACAACTTCTTTCTTTAGAACAGAAAGAAAATTCCGAGTACGAATATCAACTAATCGATCCGTAGGACGATGGAAAAATCCGTGCAATCGTAAATGTTGCAAAGACATATGCAAAACCAGAGGGTAAAGGTATCGGAACTGACAGTTTCCATCGATTCTCCAACAAGACCCAACTTCTCCGTGCGTCATTGTTGATCCGAAAGCTTATGACGTCTTAAAAGGTCAGGCACAATAACTGGTTAATTGCTCCGGGCAGGAATATGACTAGGGCAAATCTGCGTTAATTGCATATGCAGAACCCAACGTTTTCGTAACAAATATGATATAAATAAATAAATGAATTTATTACATTGCTTGCAATGATTTACCGTGATTTCCAAGTGAAATAAAAACCGATAATTTCACATGTGAAATAAACTCGGTAATTTCACACCTCTGACGTCATACAACAATAAGTGTTGTCAAGACGTTGTCGATGACGTCACATCAAAGCAACTGTTAATGCGCAGAATAGTTCCTTACATTGTCTACTTTAATTCTACTAAAAACTATTGCCCCTTTAATTTTGTATAAATAAGCGTAATCAATAATATCTTGTATCAGTCTAAGTTTAAAACCAATAAATCTATTCTTTACATATCCAGTCTGATCTCCTTCAATAATCTTTGATATGATCTTTTTCAATCGTTGTGCTTTGGCGTACGAAAGAAATTTCATGTGAATATTCCAAAGAGAAATAGGGCGATAATTATTAGGGCAAGGATCAACATTTGTATGACAGTAAATGGTTATTGCGACCAAGACAACTTCTTTCTTTATAACAGAAAGAAAATTTCGAGTACGAATATCAACTAATCGATCAGTAGGACGATGGAGAAATCCGTAAATGTAGCAAAGACCAATGCAAAACCAGAGTGTAAAGGTATCGGAACTGACAGATTCCATCGATTCTCCAACGAGACCCAACTTGTTCGAGTGATAGCATTTTTGGAACGTTTCTCTCGTTGACACGGGACATGAAAGCAAGAAACTATTGTAGAAAACTTTTCGAACGCCGAAAATATCATTTTAATGTCCGCACAATACGAAGTTTCACATGTGAAATAAACTCTGTTATTTCACTCCTCTGACGTCATACAAAAATAAGTGTAGTCAAGACGTTGTCGATGACGTCGCATCAAAGCAACTGTTAATGCGCAGAAAAAGACATAGTTCCTTACATTTTCTACTTTAATTCTACTAAAAATCCCATTGTCAATGTAATAAAAAGAATAACTAATCAAAGAATTCAAATATCGAAAAATATTCTCGTGACCGAACAACACTGATATTTAACTCATGCGCTACGCACATTAGTGAATTAATGTGTTGTTTGGTCACTCGTTGAATTTGTTTTCTATTTGAATTCTTTGATTAGTTATTCTATATTTATATTATCAAAATACGACAAAGACACAAGCAAGTCAATAAAACACTACATAGAAAACTTAAGACTGAGAAACACGAACACAGTCAAAAACCGTGCTGCTTCACTTAGTCAGTAATAACATGTGTTTGACAGTAATAAACAGTTTATTGCCGTTTGATTAAATGTAGAAAATTGCAATTTTGGTAGTACAAAGCTATTAAATCTTAATACATTTAAAACGATCTTCCTGATCGCAATCTCTTATGACCACTTGATTTCACTTGACATCTTGTCAATTGAACTCCTACACACAGACGTGGCATACTGTTAGTGGAAAACAAGTATTTTCTAGCTGACAAATGTTCTTGGAAACAAGTTTTTTCGCATCCTGGTTGGATAGTATTTAAGCGGCAACGCTTCGTCCATAACAACATTGTGAGAAGACTGCAAAAGGTAAGCGATTTAAATTTCAAAAATAATATTTACTAGAATATTAAGCTCATGAATTGAATGGATTAATTTACTTTTTCATTGTTTTATTGAACTTGAAGTTCATAAATCATCTTAAATTAATCGAAAAATATAAACATTAGTAAACTCACATTCATAAAGTTGATTGTTTGAATTTTTATTTAGACAAAATTAATATGAAAATATCTATTTCGATATCAAAAAAACATTTTGTTTAACATTTGGAGTAAAAAAAGTAAACTTGCCGCATTTAATGAGGTGTAAAAAGTGAATTAACAAAAATACCGAGCTTCAAGGAAAATTCATAACGGAAAGTGCATTATCAAATCCCAAAATCAAAGGCTCAAACACATCAAACAAAATTAGAACTTTCGCTTACGATCTTAAATAGTAGTTAATTTGATTTTTCCAATACAATATTCACCTTGCAATTTTTTTAACTCGTGCATGACTCTATCGGTATGCAAATAAGAAGATGGTGTATGAGTTTACTTTAATATATTTCTGAAATTACCTTTAATTGCTAGGATAATTTTCTGTTATCAGAAAGCATTTCATTAGAATTCAATTGGAAATAGTTGTTTTTTGATAACATAAAAGTTATACATTTACGATAAAAGTATTGTATAATAATTTGTTTTCCCTCATGTCTTTTTTAACAGAAATCAACAATGGACTTTTTACTGATGATTTTGATTAATGCTTTATTCCTTTATGCTGTCACGGCCGATATGGATATGGTATGTTTATTTCTTTGTCAGAAAAAGAATAACTTCTATGCATGACTTATATAAATTGTTTGTTTGCATTAGTTGTATTCATACATTCTGCTCTACTTACCCTACCGGAGCAACACCTCGTTGTTATTGGTGTTTCTGCTGTTCGATATTCGGTTTTCTCTGCAGTGTATTTACTGGATATTAATTATTAACTGGAAGCAAACATTTTCCCGTACTTTCTGTATCATTTGAATTGACTTATCTCCCGATACTTCCGACGGATAGTTTATACAGTTACTGTGCTATTTGCAGTCAAATTCCATTGACCGTTAAGTCATTTGTGATATACTTTCAATGACCGCAAATCGCCTTGTTTACAACGTTTACAATGCGTTTACAATGCGTTTTCGTACAGTTTAATTTGTGACGTCAATTAAATATAGCTTCTTAAAAATGATTGGTTACCTAATCTTTTTTTCAATTGAAACAGTTGTAAGCTTTGCAGTATAAGTAGAAATACGATATATTGTTTTGAAATATCATGCAATGGTTCCCGTTCGCCTATATAAACTGCATTTGTTTTAATATTATCTATTTAAAACCAAAAAGAACACTCTAGTGACCTAGATTTGATTTCAATTTGCTTCGCCTTCTTTGTCATTGTTTTCTTTAACCATTTGCTTTAAATTCAATACGTTATTATTGTCTTTTCTGACATGTTTAGTGTTTGTGTGAATGTTTTAAAGTATTTATAATACGCAATAGCTGTGTTTGTTTTTTTTGTAGAAATTTGGTTATCACGTTATTGAAGGTAATGCCAGATTTATGGAAAACATAGAGACAAATCTAGCAGAAAATACAGTTAAAATTCACACCCCAGCACACAATGATGTTATGGAATCGTACCAAATTCAGGATTTCCGTCAGGTTTGTAAAAACAACAACACTTATGCATTTGAATGTTAATTTGTTGCCAAAACTTTCCTTAATTACACAATTAAACGTGGTGAAAGTAAAATAACAAAAATACCGAACTCCAAGGAAAAGGTCAAAAAAAGGGGTACAGCAGTCACCATTGTGTTTAAATCCTAATCACTATAAAAACAAAAAAATATGTCAACAAAGAAAAAAAAACAAAAAAATATGTCAACAAAGAAAAACAAATTGGCATATTGTGACATTCTTATAGAAAGGATGTTCACAGATTTGCGTCATCTTATCTTTTTAAAATTATAATTGAAGTCAACACTGAATGCGGATAACAATGTTTTCATTTTGATTTATGTTTTCTGTTTGTTTCAGTCATTATAATTATAACTCATAATATATGAAAACCATTTGCATTGTTTGCCAAATTGCATTTCACCTCGTGCTAGTTAAAAAGTTATTATAGGTCAACGGACTCATTTTTAATGTTGTATACATTTTCCTATATATGAAGGAAATGATTATACACTGACAAAAACGTGATTATATAAAACATTTAAGAATACAATTTGAAATAAAACATAAAAAGAGTGTTCATATCAACATGATAAAAAATGAAAATAACACTTTATTAAATTGATATGTTCCAAAATGGTTTTTTGGATTTACTTTCAGCGAGAACGCTTTCAGAAAATCAAAGTCTTTGTTTGGTTACATAAGAAAATAAATAAATTCAGTATCCAATTTGTTACACTTAATTATACCAATTCTTCTATGAAGTATTTTGTCACACATTTGAACAAAGGAAAATACATTCTATATTTATCGCAAAAAGTTAAAACCATTAGTTGAAATAAAATAACTTCCTTGAGTGAAATGAATAGGTCAAAAAACGAATTGCAGTTTTCGAGAAAATTTGTTAATTAAAGTTATAGATTGTGACCAATAATTTACGTTTTTGGGTGACTAAAATCATTTATGCGTGTTGATTGATATGCCGAATGTTAATTTTTATGCATTGAAAATTGATCATTTACCTAAAAAATAATTCAATTTATACACGACCTAATATTAGACATGGTTAATTATTCTTTGAAATAGTAGGTTTTCATTACAGGGTCAGCAGATGAAATGTCTCCCTTCCTTGGAACAATGTAGACTCCGGGACATAGACAGGGCAACAGCAGGAGATGCTGGTCAAGTTACAGAGGGATTTATTCACAGCTGGGTATGGAATATATGCACACTATTTTAAAATGTTATATTTGTCAGGTAATCAGAATCTTGAAAAAAAACCTCAGTCATATTTCAAGTCTTCATATGCATGCTTGCAGCCATTCGATAAAGTCTAAAAGGGATGAAAATGGATTCGAATGTTGGTGTGCATAATGTTGTTCGAAAGATGCATTTAATTGTGTTAAAATTCAACATACTTAATCCAGTTTGTACCAAAAACATAAATAGATGAAGTTTTTTGCATTCATCATTTGTCGAACATTAAATGATGATTTGTTTTGAACAAATGAAAAAACTAATTAAACAAGTGAAACAAGCCAACTTCAAGCAAATTTTTGGATTTTTTCTGCTACATTTATTAATTTTATAGACTGGAAGGCCGTGCGGTTACCTCTAATTATTTACATTCACTTCATTTGAACTTTGGTGGATAGTTGTCACATTGGCAATCATACCACATCTCATTTTATATTAGAACAATTAGAGTTTGAAAAATTGTAAAGACACCTCTCTATTGTTGTTGATTGCATACTGGTATTGCCCTCATGACCTTTTTGTGGTATTTTTATCAGCCGATGGATGATTGTCTCATTTGTTTACACCCACAACTCTTTTATTCATTTTTAATATAAAATTAACTTTATTTGCAAATTAAATGCAAACTGTTATTCTTATGGTTGTGTTTTTGTTTTTTTACAAATGCAATAAGAAGTCTTCTTTGTTATATCTTTACAAAAGAATTAACACAGATTTAAAAGCAATCTTTTATATAACTAATTAATGTGTTATCTCAACTTATGAAGCATTTTTTTTTAAATTCTTTTAATTAATCAAAAATTTATCTCTGTATTTGAACTCCCGAAGTCAAAACTGGCCTTCAATATTCTAGCTATTCTTTTTCGATCACTTTGGTCATATTCATTAATACATCCCCACCTTTAAAATTAGGTTTTCGGCATTGCTGATCATTGACAGTAAATCCAGAAAAGCCCTTCGAACGCACCAAATAAAAAAAAACAAAAAAAAAACATTATTTTCATTATATACAAGATTAGGTAGAATAAGCCTAAACAAATTGCATATCTGCAACAAAACTGATAGTTTAAATCGAAAATCTGTACAAATTATATGCAATACAAAACATTGGTCCATTCAAATATCAACTCAGTAAATCACTATTTAAAAAAAAACGTTTTCAGAACTCCACAATAATATTGCTTTATTTCGAATAATCACAAACTCTTTTTTTTTACAGAACAAAGGAGATAATACCATCAATAGTGAGAACGAAGAAGTGGTGAAGGAAATGTTTTATGTAAATTTGGATGAAGTTATTGATGTCAATTTTCTTGCAGGGGCTTTGAAAGATTTTTATCAGGATTTTAAATACCCTGTGTATATGGAGAAAAAGATACCACAAGATGCTGAAATATTAAATATAACAGGTTCTGCAGGTAAAAACAAAAAGTGATTTTTTTTTTAAATCATACTTTTTTCAGAAATTCTTTATATTACACTAAATTTAAGAGGTCATTATCTATATTAAATCTCGAATGACCAGCTGAATTGCGAGAATGATTAATGTGTTACAAATCTATGGTGTAATAAATCTAAATAGAAGTACGAAAAGGGTTTGAGTTTTTGTTAATGCAATAAATGCTCTGTGTCCTTTAGTTTAAACTAAATTTGCAAACCAAAATGTTTTCGTATGAGATCGGTACCATAAAATGTAAGAAAGAACTGTAATCGATTGTAACATAATTTTTCAGGTGGTCGTGTTAAAAGGCAAATGAATACGCTTAATAATGAATGCAAGGGAAAGAAACCAAAGACAATTTTTGGTATTGATTCAGGAAGAAGTTGCAATCATCTTAAAATGTGTCAAACGTAAGTAACACTTAAGGATGTACTTAAGTGAAATTAAATAAATCAAGAATTTAAAATTAATACTATATGCCGGAAGAGCATTAGGTAAGGATCAAAATAAGCTAAAAATATCGATAGGTCATGGAGTTCCTTTTCGATATATTTGATTTTTAAAATATGGCGGGAAAAAGCTGACTCGGACTTTTACCTTATATTTGCATTGGTATTATTTTGGTCTCAAATCTAATTAAAGAAAATCAAGAATCTGCTTAAATATTGGTAATTGACTTTTTATGAGCTATTAAGTCTTATATGAAAAGATAAATGGGTGTTATGGGGCAAAATATGTTACCTTGTATCATAGAGAAAAACACCAAGGAGTCCGAACATCTGACACAAATTCCAAAACCTCACCTTAGTACATCCTTAATAATTATCCTCTTGATTACAACTATTTTGATTTGAGCGTCACTGATGAGTCTTTTGTAGACGTAGTAAATTATATATCTGGTATATATGATGGTTCATTATTCATGCTTTATTTTTATTCGGCAATATTCTCGAAATCATTTCATTGTTAGACTTTGTTATGATGCCAAAGTTAGATGCAAATAAAGGCACGTTATGGAATAAAAATATGATTTTGCCGATGACAACGGGTATGTTTCAATCGTCATAACTACACTCCCAACCTCCGCTTTTTCTGAATATGACCTATCGAATTAGACTTATCACCGGATTTGTACTTACTCGAGCAACACGACTAGAGCCACATGTGGACCAGAATATGTTTACACTTTCGGAGCACCTGAGATCACCCCCAGTTTTTGGTGGAGTTCGCGCTGATTAGTCTTTTATGTTGTGTTTTGTATACTGTTGTTTTTCTTTTGATCTTCTTCTTTTTTGCAATAGCGTTGTGAGTTTATTTTCGACTCATGAGTCCCTTTGATATCTGTCGCCTCTCACTTATAGGTAAATTGTAAGTTGTTCTAAAAAACGAACAGAAACCTTGAAAACTTTTGGCTTTTTTAGTTTGAAATTTGAAGCTTGAACATAGTATAAATCCTAATATAATTCGTAAAAAAGCAAGAATAAAAATACAAATAAAGATACAAGAAGAGATTTTTCATGATTTGCCCGCATATAGGGAACATCCTGGAAGTTAAATTAATTCGGGCAAACAACTTGTATCTAACCACATGAACCAGTATTGCTGAGTTTTCGGTTAACATATTTTAAAAACAAGATGATATCATCTTTCTGATTTCGTAGATATTCAAATTTTAAGCCATTTCCTCAGAATTTCAGAATAATTTGTGCATATCCCCAAAAGGATTTTTCTTGGACATGGTAGTTTTTGATCCAAGAAGAAAATTACTTGATTTTGCGCAAACTTGATATAATTTATATCTTTCAATCTACAAAAAAGGAGGTTATATTATATAAATTAACGAGGTCACGTGATCCAAACTCCATGAATAAAGAGCGAGTCTGAATTCCCAAGGAGGTCGAAGCATGCGTAGTGGGTGACGCTTACCTTGTTATACTACTTTGAAATATGTAAGATAGCAAGAATTTTGTCTGAACGATTGTAGCGAGGGCTCCGAAATAGTTTTAAAACTATTCAATTGTAATTAAAAGTCTTCACAAAGTAGCTATGAAATCAGGTTTAATCCACCATTTTCTACATAATGAAATGACTGTACCAAGTTAGGAATATGACAATTGTTTTCCATTCGTTTGTTGTGTTTGAGCTTTTGAATTTGACATTCGATAAGGAACTTTCCGTTTTGAATTCCTCGGAGTTCGGTATTTTTGTTATTTTACTTTTAACAAATGATTTGTTTCTAACACTAAATGTTTTAATTAATATACATACCTTTTACAATAATAAATATAATTTAGTTCAATTTCATGGATATTTTCAGAAAGGAACTAAGAAATGGGCAGTGGATACTGACGGATTGTGGCAATACACACATTACTTCACCATTAGTCTATATTTGCGTGTGCTGTCCTTGGGTAACAACAATCGATAGAAACGGAAATGAATGTGCATGTTCAAGAATGCAGGACTGGTAGAATATAGTAAAGATAAACACTCCAAATAACTGAATAATTTTCTTATCCGAATAAAATACCTTTGCAAATTGAAGTGTTTGTCTTTCAGCTTTGATCACCACGGTTGTTGCTTTTGTATGGGTTCTCTCTTGATACAAAAATAGTAATGCAGGATACAAAATATTGTAAAAAAATTAAGTTGCAAAAAAAATTAAAAAACCAGATACAATTCTTTAATCAAATTCAAAATCATGTAACAACTAAATGCTATCAACATTGTTGAATTACAAAGGGTGTTAACGAGTACTTCTTCTGTACTTCACTGTGGCGCCAATATAAAACCTTTTAATATGTGCAGATTAAAATTTTGGTGTTTCATCTATAACTGCTCGCTTATTCAATATTTGGCCTTGAAAAAAAATGACATGCTCGTTTTTAATTTCTTCCGGATATTTATTGATATTTCTTTTCAAGTAGCCTCATGATTTGTTTGGCTTTAGTCACAAAGTAGTGTGTTTGTAAACTGAACTCCTAAATATCGGTTTTGGTCTTAATCTTTCACAATTTTTCCGTGAATGTGAATGTTATGCATTATAGGCATTTTCTTGTTGGAATACATAACATTATGACGCATAAAATTTCATCTTCTATTGAGATGCCAAGTCAACCAATTTGTCCAAATCTTTCTGTAACTTATTGCAGTCTTTAGAACAATATAATGTCAAAGGCTATCATTTGCCAAAATTCTTTGACTTGATTTCATCGCTAATATCATTGATGTACAAAAGGAACATCAAAGGGCAAAAGTTGTTCCTTACGATACTTCTTATTTCATTAAGGAGTTTCAGGATGTTTCAATTTTATATGCTTCATACTGTTAACGTTGTATGAGCCAAGCCTTTAACCACTCAAGTATTTTGCTTTTTATACAATAATGCTCTACTTTTCCTAAGTGGTGCATGTGTGGTACTGCATCGAACGCACTGCTAAAGTATAAGCTTAGCTGTGCTGAAGGCCTCACTGTAACTCTGAGATGAAGAACAGTAACAAAAGCGCTGTTCCTTTGCTTTTTGTGTGTTTTATTTGCTGTGCATCTACTGATTTTGTGTCATGAATGGGTACCTCATCCTTTGTTCTTCTATTATCTTCTTTTTCCTTGTTATCCAGATGTTGGAGATCTTAATTAAAATTTATGATATGAGTATAATCTTATTAAACAAAAGTTTTCTTATTTAATTAACTGTTCTTTTGAAAAATCTGATGGCCAATTTATTTGCTGCAACTCATATTTAGCTTATTCTGTAATAACAAAGGTTAATAGGCTAGATATATATTATGATAAACTTATATGTAGTGTGATGTGATGACTCAAGCTTTGGATTTTCTCCTTTACCACATCTCTTCAGAATTTCGGCAATAAAGTTTATCTACAAGTCGGAAGTATTCGTGTGGGCATTAATTGCATCTCTTTAATAGCAGACTTGTTCCTGTCTTGTTATGAATCTAGGTTTATGGCCAAACTCAGAAAAGATCAGTCTTAATAACATTTAATTGATAATGCAACAATATTCACCATAACTTTGGTGATATTTTTTACGTTAACTTAAATAATCAACTAATCCCTAGATATACTACAGAAATTTACCCAAAGGTACTTACTTTGATTTAATCTAAATAAACAGCAATGGCTGTCCTTTTTCTATATTTAGATATTTCAGTATTACAAACACAAAAAACTTTATACAAACAATAACGACGAAAAGAAAGATTTTTCTTTCACTGTTGTTTACTTCCCCTTTTTGACGGTAATGCTCCTTTAATCACATTTATCAAGATAAGGATTTCGTTATCACAAATTATGTAAAACTTTACTAAATTATTTCAAAGATACAAACATTTTGTTTCAAAGTTTTTGGGTCATTAATGCTCTTTCGTTCTTAATTTAGCCTCTTTAACTTTTTTTAATCGAGCGTCACTGATGAGTCTTTTGCGGACAAAACGCATGTCTGGTGTACAAAGTCTCAATCCTGTTATCTTTGATGAGTTTTTTTTTTTTTTTTTTTTTGCTGTACCTGTAGAAAACTCATCGTTTTCACGGTGAGGTTGTTTAAAGAGCTCGTGAATTTAGAAACGACCCATTCAAAATTATTGATCCTGTGAATAAACTTCTTATAAAATGTATCTGACATTATTCTTGTATTCTTATAATGTAATAAGTCTTTGAATATTGCTTTTATCACTACTTACATTGTGTTAAATATTAATAGTTTCGTGTTGCTCAGTCTTTATTTTCTATGTTGTGTATTATATCTGTTGTTTATCTTCGTTTTCCGGTCTTGCAATGTTTTCGACTTAGAGTTTGAATATTCCTATTGTATCCATCGCCTCTTTTTAAACATAACTTAATCTGTACTCCGTTACAGTTGTGAACACTAACAGGCATACATCCTGTGAATACTAATATGTTTGTGTTTTAAGTCGTATTTCTGTAACAACCAGAAAATCTGACCATGGTGCATTTCTAATTTGCTATTGCCAAAAGGAATTTTAATAAGTTAACATCTGATTTGTATAATCTAGAAAAAATGTTTAACTTCTAGCTTGAAACCTACGTACCTTGTGAGTGGCTTTTTTACATATTGGTATGCCGTCATCTTAATTTACAACAAATCATCTGAAATGTTGCTTTTTATTGTTCAATTGCCAAGTTTAAAAGATCTTAAAAAAATCCCGAGATTCATAGTTGTGTAACACATATACCTCAAGCATCACTGAAGAGCTATTTATTGTCGAAATGCACATCCGTTACAGTAATAGAATTATACCATCAAGGCTCTCGAACTAGCCATGAGTCTTATATGATCAGCACAGGTAGCTCTCGTCGACATTAGGCCAGACCAAAGAAGAATCTATGCTCAACTAGTTTCTGTGTAGTTTATCGTGTTTAGCCAAGTAACTAGACGGAACTATATAGGGAACAGATTAAAAATAGAATAAGTGTTAAAAAACAATCTTTTCCCCGAGTTAACACAAGACATACAACGACTGCAAAGACTTGTATACCCGACAGCACCAATTGAAGTGAGGGAACAATTTGCAAGTGATTGCTATATTGTCTTTTGAGGGGACCCGGATCTTCAAAGGGCCATTTTCCAATGAGAAACTATCGATATTGGTGACAGTGTCAGGACACGCCTTCACAATGAGGCGTTCACTTCAGGACACAGAAGGAAATTTCCAAATCGTGTCCCTCTTAGACGGCAGACAGAAGTATCGGACGAACATTAAAGAAATGACGACATGAGCTACAAAGGCAGGAATTGAGAAGTAGAAGCAACTAGACCAAAACCTGGCATTACCTGTTATTTTTGTGCCATAATAGGTCGCACTAAAAGAGAGTTCAGGAAGTATCAGGCTTCACAAGGTCAACAATAGAGTTTCCGAGAGTCTCAAGAGTAAACACTAGAACACACAGTTCAAGCACGATCCTGTGTTCAATTCGAGAAACTTTTAGAGGTCACACCTTGACAAAATGTTATAATATTTAACAGGGAACGTTTGAGAGTTTGATAGATACAGAGAGTAGGCATGATGATTAGTATTTCAAGGTCGATTTAAATAATGTTTTAGTTAATTGTCTTCTTGAACCAATCAAATTAAGGTGACAGTAGTTTATCGATGTTTAGAAAGAGCTATATCAAGGTACAAATGGTTGTATGAGGTACTACAGAGGGAGACCCTATGCATATAACTCAGGCAATTATAGACTCTGAATAAGGATGACTTACTTATCGAGAGGTCATCGGTTGACATTGGAGTTGTAGTACTTAGGTTTGTCAAAATAAAATAGAGAATGTAAATGGGGAATGTGTCAAAGAGACAACAACCCGACCAAAGAGTAAAAAAACCAGCGAGAAAATCCTGCTCCCAGAGGCGGACTTCAGCTGGCCGTAAACAAAAATGTGTACTAGTTCCGTGAAAATGGACGTAATACTAAACTCCTAAACATATAAATGAACTAAAATTAAAAAAACATACAAGACTAACAAAGGCCAGAGGCTCCTGACTTGGGACAGGCGCAAAAATGCGGCGGGGTTAAACATGTTTTTTGAGATCTCAACCCTCCCCCTATAACTCTAGCCAACAAACATTCAGCAATACGTACAGTAAAACTCAGTTAGGAAGAAGTCCGAGTCCGATGTCAGAATAGGTAACAAAAGAAACTAAGCAAATGACAATGATACATAAATTAACAAAGGACTACTAGCAGTTACTGACATGCCAGCTCCAGATCCGGATGATGTCTGACACGGCACGTGTTATCTATGGTATTGCAAGGCCAACCAAATGTTAGACATTTCTAATAGGGAAAGGACTTTATCCAAGTAATGACACTGAAAAGCGAATTAATATGGTGAGAAATACCAAAGAAAATTAAAAAAGAAAAGACAAACGATGCCACCCTGTCTGACCTTCTAGTTGACTTGTTTAAGTTAATCAGTGTCAACATGTCAGAAGGTCAAAGTTTACAATTGATTATTTAACTCCAACAACACGTTATTAATTTTGCAAAGTACAAGAAGGACCTGTGTTGGAGTGACATAATACAACATATGATTGACCATGTGAATGCAGCTGCGATAAAAAATAATAAAAAAAAATACTACAGGCTTACCTTACGAATGTTTTAGTGCCCAAACATGACGGGCTAAAGAGGGTATGTGCCTATTCTACACGGGTAAACCTTCCACTAGTAACTGTTTTCACTACTTAAAGGGAAATCACACTATTTATACTACTAATAATAATTCATTGAAATTTTGCATGTAGACAGATCATACTTATTAAGATATTTTAGACGAAAAAAAAATTGGGGTCACCGATGTTGTCTTCGAGATATGACGTCATCAAAACTTAAAGAATCGCGTTATAACGAAATATAGAAATACCGCTCTAAATTGTTAAAAAAAGACAAACTTATTGAAAAACCATGTTTAACTGGAATAACAAAAACAGTCAAATATAACTTGTACCTTATGAACATTTATTTGTCTCGGTTTCCTTATTTTTGAAGGCATTTGAACATTTCCCGCCATTTTTAATTGCTATTTATAATAGATTTTTCTTGAAATAAAAAAAATCTACTAATGTTTTTCCCGTCAAACTTCTGCAAAAGTTGCAGCTTCAGGAAAGATTTTAAAAGCATAAATAAAAAAGGGGGGTCACCGATGTTTTAAATCCGCTAAAACGGAAATAATCTTTATTATTGAATTTTGGCGGGAACTATAACCTTTTAACGTTATAGAACGACGTTGCTGGCATAACAGCATTTCTTGCAACGCTTGGGTTGAATTAAACCTTTTCACTACAAAATATAATATCATTTTTGAACATTTTTTAAGGTATTTTGATTGTTCATTGATATCTTTATCAATCTATCGAATCGTTAAACATAGATACAATAACAGTTTATTATAAAGTAATTGTCAAAGTTGAAGTCATCTCATTTTTTTAATTGCATTTGTTGTATGGGGAAAACGAATGTTTGCCTCATGCCGTATTATAGAAATAATTTTCGGCTTCCAGATAAAGAATCTTCTACCTCGGAAGACTGAGGGTATCCGGGCTGAAAAGTAACACGTTCATTTTAGACTGCAGGCAGAATAATTTCGTTACCATAATTTCACTAGCTTGTCCATTCGCACCGGGAAGATAAAACCCGAAATGCCGTGTTAAAAATGCCACAAACTCAGCACGTTAAAAGAAACCTATTTTCGGTAGGAATTTAAAATTGGTTCCGTAATTACACAACGCTTCATTATCATAATTTATTCGAACTGTGGAAACCAAATTTTTTTCTGAGTTCTATCATCCCGCACCCATTTTTCATACATCGTTTCATGTTCATTGTACATAATATGTTCAATGTTCATCGCCTTTGTATTAAAACTTTATGTATTACGTATATTCTATTACCGTTCGATTAATCGCTCAACGTTGGTATGTTATGAGAAATACAATGCATCTGATAATTTAGAGTTAATTGACAATAAAATACACATCGCCATATTGATATCAGGAACATATAATGTTCCCAGTTGATATGTATTTAAAAAAATCTTTTAATTTGTAATAAACGGATCTAGTTTTTTTTCTTGTTCTGCTACATCTATCCGTGTTTCTGTGGACATGTCGATATATTTTATCTAACTCTAGTTTTTTGTCGAGCCTTCGACTTTAGTCGAAAAAGCGAGAAATAGCGATCCTACATTCCGTCGTCGGCGTCCACAAATATTCACTCTGTGGTTAAAGTTTTTGAAGTTTTAATAACTTTCTTAAACTATCCTGGATTTCTACCAAACTTAGACAGAAGCTTGTTTATGATCATAAGATAGTAGCAGAGACATATAAGACAATTGTATTATATGTCTCTGATAGTATCCAGAAGTAAATTTTGTAAAAATAAAATTCCTGTTTTCCATATTTGACTTATAAATGGACTTAGTTTTTCTGCCAGGAAACATTACATTTACTCTGTGGTTATAGAGTTTTTAAATTTTTAATAACTTTCTTAAACTATCCTGGATTTGTACCAATCTTGGTCAGAAGCTTATTTATGATCATAAGATAGTATCCAGAAGTAAATTTTGTAAAAAAAAATCTATTTTTTCCGTATTTTACTTATAAATTGACTTAGTTTTTCTGCCAGGAAACAATACATTCACTCTGTGGTTAAAAGTTTTTAAGATTTCAATAACTTTCTTAAACTATCCTGGATATGTACCAAACTTGGACAGAAGCTTGTTTATGATCAAAAGCTTGTATCTCGAAGGAAATTTTGTCGAAATTTTGTACCTGTTTATCCGTATTTTACTTATAAATGGACTTAGTTTTTCTTCCAGTTAACATTACATACAGTATGCAGTTAAAACGGTTTTCAAAACATTTATTAGATCCATAAACTATCCTAGATTTATACCAAACTTGGACAGAAGCTTCTTACAATCAAAAGATAGTATCGAGAGGAATATTTTTATTGATTTTTTTCCTCATTTTTGTTGAGCCTGCGATTAACAGCAAAAGTAGGCGAGACACTGGGTTCCGTGGAACCCTTACGAATTTTTTTATCAGATGACAAATGAGAGTGTGGATAACCTTTGATGTAGAATAAGAGTTCGAGTTCCAGCTAAATTTAGAGTTAAAGTTCCAGTTTTATTTTTAGTTCGAATGTTAATTCGAGTAAGAGTTCTAGTTAAAGCTCGAGTTCCACTTAGACACTTCCGAGTTATACTGTAAGATAGAATAAATTCTGGTAAGAGTTAAAATTTTGAGATCTGAGATCCGATGAAATTAAACGAAAGATTACAGTTTCTATTTTCTGTTGGTGCACCTCTCTTTATTGAATTGTATATTCTTTTATCACATTTATGTTTCAGTATGGTATAGCCTATATACTTTTTTGGGCCAAAACTGATTAATGATAGGTAATTTGAAAATAACTGATTGATTGTGTGTGCCACTTTCAGCGCTCTGCTATATCATGTTGGCCATTTTTTTTAAAGAACCAAGGTATCAAGAGTAAATCAGCTACCTTTGTATTAAACAAATGGTTGTCCTTTACAGTCATGATCGGAATCTAACAATCTCCCTATATCACTGTTTGTTGACATGCAAGTGATCACATTGAGTGATCTGAACACGAAATTACATCTGAACTACTAGTTTTTGTTTTGTTTTTGTTTTCGTTTTTTTCTTGATTTTTGCAAAACTTTCAGTGGCAAATATTACATGAATATCAGCACAATTTTTTTTTCTATATGAGATGAATACTCTTTCACAAGACGGACCTTAATGTGATGGTTACAAATTAGCACTCTGAAAGACATGTTACTCTACATAAATACATGTGTGTGTGTTAAATATTTCTCTTGTTGGAGTCTTGTAAAGCCAAATATACAGTGTGGATTTTTTGTTGTTGTTGTAGGCAGTACGGTCATCAATAGTACAAAAATAACTAGGCATAGTGTTTGATATTCCCAGATTGCTCTGACGTCTAGCGGCCTTATTTTTTAACTTGCTGGTCGTACAGTTCGCTATAATTGACAGTTTGAAGAAATACTACAGAATATGATTTTTTTTTTGTGACCAAATTATGTAAGCCTTTACAAAGCATTAAAGGAATGTACTATATAATACGGTGCTAATTCTTTTTTGATTTCGACAGACAGAAACCGATGTAAAATTTTATATGCTTCTTTTACAGTGATGTTTAACTGGCGTTATTCTTATATAACGTTTGATATTTCAACAAATATGATTACTCTACGAATCACTCGTGTTCATGTGTTTGTGCCCCCATCCCCCCTCCCCCCCCCCCCCAAAAAAAAAAGAAACAGAGAGAGAGAGAGAGAGAGAGGCGTTTGACACCAAAGGAACATCGAAACTCATTGTTCTTATTTACATCCCTCTGTTGGACAGAAAACTACAAATTCCGAAAGCTGCACGCTTACATGCTGTTACTCTTGGTATATTGTTATTTTTTTTCCAGTATATTCCCACATACCGCATCGCGACGATACGCTGCCAACAGTTGGGTTACACTAATGACGGGACAATATTGCCCGTATTGACCGGATGAGATATAAATAGTCAGAACTTTTTTGTTATTTGATAGATTATTTTAATATTTGAAGACCTTAGAAATATTAGACTATATTTTATGAATATTTAACAAAAAAAGTTGACCGGACGGATTTCACACTCACTGATGTACGCTTTACAATATTGAACTGATCGACAAAAAGTGTTACTAGTAATATCTCTTTTGTTTTACAGTATTTTTTCATACAACTAAGAAATCTGCGAGATTAATAGTTATCTTATATGAAAATTCAAACTTCATAGTAAAACAAAATGTTTTTCTAAAAAAAAAAGTTGACCGGACGGATTTCACATTCGCCGATATACGCTTTGATTATAATGAAATGATCGACAAAAAGTGTTATAAATATCTCTTTTGTTTTTAAATATTTTTTTTCTTCGTGAAACTAAGAAATCTGCGAGATCAATAAATATGTTAATATAAGAAAATATAAACTTTACAGTAAATAAAAAAAGTTTTTCTACAAAAAAAAAGTTGAGCTGACGGATTTCGCTACAAATAATAAAGACCAGATCAACAAAAAATGTTGATATTTCTCATATCTAACAATATTTTTCGGTGAAATTAATAAACCTTTAAGAAAAATAATTGTATAAATGGTATTGTATGTAAATACTAACTCAATAATAATAATAATAATAATATCTTTATTTAAAGAGAGTAACTCATTTGAATTAAACCCAATCGTAAGGTAATTCAAGACCATATCAAGACCACTTTCGGCTATTTTTTTGCCATACATTTTGTCCGTTTCGAGTAGCTTTTTCATTTTTTGCACTTAAATCAAAACGTCATTTGCTTTCTCTTGCTTTAGTGAACGTCCCTTTGAGCGGGCCGCCATTTTAGAAATTAACAACCTTACGACGAACTCGAAACGGCGACGTCATAATACGGTCACGACACTATAGCGGCACCGAGAGCGATGCGTATAAACAATAGTGTGATTTCCCTTTAATGGAACGGTCATTTTAAACTGAACAACTCTTAAATGCCTGAATATACCGCAAGGAAAAATGTCAAGATCGTTTTCAGTTATTCAGTACGTGTTCAGTACCCTGACCCGCGCAGAAGATTCAGTACAGTTCAGTACTGGTTCTGGTAATTAAGAGAAAACGACTTGCATTTGATTCAGTAGCGTCAGGAACGTTTTCGAACAAATCAGTACATCGATAAAATAGTTTTTTGGGAAATTTCAGTAGTGTTCAGTGCCAGGTAAATCTATCGATTTTAACATAAATAGTTTGTGCAGATTTATAAGGCTTGTCTTCTTTATTCGAGCTTGGACTATAATTTTCAGTACATTGATCGATTTCTCAGTGATATTGATTTTATTTCTTTTCGTGAAAAATACTTCTGCTTTGTTCAGTTGTCCAAAATGAAATATATTGAAGTTAAAAGATTATAAATTACAATGAAAATGAAATCTGTTGTCGGAATTGCGTACAAATTTTACCTAGCTTTAACGACAGTACCGGCTATTGAAAAATTGCAAACCTTTAAACTGGCAATCCCCGCTTTCAGAAAAAATCAGGTTCTACAGTTATATGACTTTACATATCTTGCTGAATAAATCGCAAACGTCAAATATATTGTGTTATTGTAAATATCAATTTTCTCTGTGACTATGAAAAAAAGTAATAGTAGTATACCGCTGTTCAATAGTCAAAAATCGATTTAATTGAAACAAATCTGGGTCACAAACCAAAACTGAGGGAAACACATCAACTATAAGAGGAAACCAAACGGAACAACAGAAACACTGAACTTCTACAAAAACAAACGCCAACATACATAAAAACGGACTATGTGATAACAATTGCCATATTCCTGACTTGGTACATGACATTTTAAGAAACAAATGGTGGTTTGAACCTGGTTTTATGGCTAGCCAAACCTCCCGCTTATACAGCAATGTGAAACTACCGCTAAAATGACAACATTACGTGACTGGAATAAAGTACAAATAAATGCAAGAACATTAAGGACAGACATATACATAAATAAATGATATAATAGTCAATTTCAACATGTCAACCACAGAATAACAACGAACACCTAAAATTAATTTACGACAGTATTCAATATTTATTGACGAGCCAACTCCATAATTTCATTTTGAATGCCGGGTCTTAAATAATTTGCATTGTATGCTGCTGTAGCAAGATAAGTTTGGGGAACAGGTTTATCTTCAGCGCGCCACTGTACGAAGGAATCATAATTGCCATTTTCGCGTTTAGTTTACTTATCCGATTCGTAACCCCCTAAATGAAATGTTACGCTGACCAAGAACATCTATGCTATTTATGATATTTAAAATGATATTTTGTTTTTCTTAACAGAATCTTCGATTACTTTAGAAATACTGCATGTTATTTTTTTCTCCTCCCCAGACTACTATCATGAAATTTGATGCTTTAATGAGCGCATCTCTGTGGACGCTAGACTACTGGTGTATATGAAGTGAACTTCGTTTGCACCCTAAAGCGTTCTTCTTATCTCCCAAACCAGTTGTTCCAAGTTTGTATAATGTCGTTCTCACGAACTGCTTGGGACCAAATGCAATACATCGTGCACAAAATGCAGCGCCTCATGAAGAGGAGTACCTAAGCCAATGAATTTTTTCTTCCCAACTAACATTATATCGTCTTCAATCAGTAACTGGTAAAGAATACTGTCCCTTTTCTGGGGTCTATTTTGATGAAACAATAGTAAATTTCTGAGAAACATTCAAAGATGTTCCAATATAATTGATAGGTGCAACACTTATTGCAGTTTCCAAAGCAAAACTCAAAGATTTTGTAACGTGCATGGTTCGAATATCTCATAAAGTACACGAGAATTAGAGGTCTGATCTGGAAATTGGAATACACCAGATTTGGAGGAACAAGAGAAAACCGTAATGAATAAAAGGAGAAGTTTTGTATACGTCAATAAGACAGCAAGCCAACGACAAAAAAACAAGACCTATCTACAGAAAAACATAAAATAAAAAAGGGTACACAATATGTCAAGCTCTGAATCTTCTTGATGTCTGCTAAAATCATGAATAAATTAAACAGATACAAAACAGATACAATTAAGGATCTGCCTTTCACATCAAACTCTCTAAATACGCCGCCCCCCCCTCTCCCCTCTTCCTAAAAGAAAAAAAAACTAACACACAAAAAAGATTCCTGGCTTGGTTGAGGCATTGCATATGAATATGTGGAGGGGTTAAACTAGTTTTTTTAGTTCTCAACACTGCCCTTTTCTAATCTCGATAAACGGATTTGCAAAGTAACAACACACATACCAATCGAACAGGAAATCTCAAAGCACTTAAGAATTCTATGAAATAATGTTACAATTGTACAGCAAAGCATAAAGAATCGTTATTGATAAAGGCCCACATGACAGGTACTCACACGCAACACCCTATGCATATTGCATATGACTTTTGAATTAAAAAGTCTTCGATTTTTTAGTGAAGAAAACAAAGCTTGATATGGATATCAAAGCTGAGGACAAACTACATATCATGAAACAAGTGGTCCAGGCTGAATCATATTTACACTCCTTGGTACCCGTGGTTGTCCGTCACGATAGTAAACCGGGAAATATATTAAAAAGACAAAGGTTTGTGACATAAGTATAAGCAGATTGAAGTATGTTGGTGCAGCCACGACAACAGCAGTAAGCAGTACTTGTGAATCCCCGGCTTACATGGCACCAGAATGTTTGCTACGGCAGGAAAACACATCCTCGTCTACAGACATATGGTCACTAGGCGTAACTTTTATCAAGTTTTCACCGAAAAATTTATGGTTGGTTGATGATGTGTTAAAACATGTTTCTGCTATTAAAGATAAGATGAGACAAGAAGTGTCACCAGTAGGTAGAGGGTCAGATATACTTGAAAATGTCATGGTTGTATAAAAAATTGTGTACATTTTGAAACTGCACTACGACCAATTACCGATGAAATACGACAGGATTAATCATAGTCATGGCAGATAGAGGATAAGAAAAATGTACAGTGTGTTCTAAATCTGCTTGATTTTGATTTGATTTTTCGTTAATGACTAACTGGTATCTGTCAAAACCACAATTCGCATCTTAGTATTACAATGTAGGCATACAAAAATTTTGTTTAGGACTTTAAATGTACCGTAGCTACCTTTGGCAGACTTATTAAAGTAAGAAAATATGTGCATGTCTTGTATGTCATGTCTAAAAAATATTACTATAAGTAAAGATACATGTACTCTTGAGCTTCCTTGAACTTACGTGCTGACTGAGGCAGCACACGTTACATTTTTACCATCGTTGGCCTTTTCACAATGGAGAGCTACTACCGTCTTTTTACTTCTGTTGCCAGTCATTTGTTTTTTGTTAACACTCAGCAACAAAAATCTTGCTTAAAACACCAGTCCAATAAAGCTGCTTTGTACATGTAGAAAAACTCCTTTGTAAAAAATTTTCAATTTTGACAAAGATATAGCTTGCAACCTCTCAGTCGTCTATAATTGTAGAACTGCCTCCCGGCGTAATTGGTAGCGTGCTAGATGATTTGGGGTTCGATCTCTGGTTGGTTAAAACCAAAGACTTTATTAAAATTGGTACTTGCTGCTAAGCACACAGATCAATGGAGATATACCAAGGACTGGTCAGCTCTGATTCAGAATAATTTGTCCGGATGGTGTGACATGTCGAACTGCGGAAAGTTACTCCAGTGAGCTAGCACTATGAAAATGCAGCTCAGTGTGTTTGTCTAGTATGAATATGGCCGTTAGTTTTCTCGTTTCAACTAATTTATTTCAATTCAACAAATATTGAAATATTGCCATTCAAAGAAATCGGGGAAAACATCTTATCACAAAACATTAACGTGTTTAAGGATTGATGACATCTGTCAGACCGATATGTACTCCACATAACCAAATGATTTCTTTATCTTCACTTGAAAAAACCCTGATATAATAAAAAAAAAATCAACATGCACTGCAATTCAGGTGCAAGGGCAAGTGTCACCAGTCAGATCGACATCTAATTCCCAATTCTAATCATTACTCTTAATAGTAATGTGCTACCATTCATAGTTACTAAAAAACTCAACTCCTAAAACATCACTAGTTTGTGAAATTAGGTCAAGGTCTGTTTTAACTTGTTTCAAATAAAAAAATCTACGCATTAAATAACGTAAAACTGATAAAATTACAAAACCTTAATGTGGTCACTGGACCGTAAAAATAAGGTCAATGTCAGGTCAGGTGACATACACTACCACTGTACCAAAATATGTTTACCAAGGTCTTTAACTAACTAAGATATAAAAGCAAAATATGAATGTTAACCCGGCAACCGATAACCCATGCCTATGTCTCGACTCCTGTTACATGTAAATATTTACCAACTGAAATCATTTAAATGCTTTAGTATCAGAACTATACACGAACTTGACCGTCCAAACATGCAGTGTTCTATGGTTCGTGTCTTGCTTTTCTGTTTTTTTAAATTAAGAACTTATATTACTTTCACCTAGATATTTCGCAGGAATGGCTTTTCTTTATGTTTGACTTCAGTATCAAGATTTAAGGACATTGATAAAAATGTAATGATATATATATGAAGGATTATGCGAGATATCTTGTTTCTATTTACTTTAATGTCCATAACTTATAAGAGCAAATACAAATGGTTATACAGCAATGACGTTTTGCCAGTGACAATAAATTCTATTAAGGCTACTGATATAAACATTTGTTACACAAATTGTCGGATGCAAGTTATTTCTTACGGAACAGCTCTGAACAAAAGATCATGTATGACGATTAAAGATTGTGTAGACAATGGGTGTGTCACTCGATCTATTGTTAATGTATGAGGGCATTGGTTTAATCTAGGAGGTCAATGATTCCGATTGTTTGAAGCATACTCTATTTATTTAAATTACTGGACTAATTCAAATTCAAATGAGATAACAACCTAACGACACAAATAATCAAAAGAGATCAGATAAGTCTTCATTTGCACGAGAAAATTTTTCGTTTGGATAGGGAAGGAGTTTTAATTACAAATGAACCAATGAGAATGATTGGATAAGGGTCACAATCTGTGCAGTGCAAAAGAACGCAAGCAGATCGAAACAATTGCCATGCAAAAGATAATCATAGCCTAAATACAATTTTTGATGAAAAACATGTTCTGAGGATAGCAGAAAAGCATTACATGTAATTGGATAATAATGAAAAATAACAAAATATCACAAGCTACAACGCTATATGTTAAGAACAATTTATTCATTGTTAAGAATTTACTAGAAAATCAATTGTCCATAAAGATCTGCTGCTTTGCTGGCATCGGCAGGTCTGTTATGGTTCGGCAAGATAAGGTTTACAAGTGAAATAAATTCTTCTGAGCAACCATGGATAGGTCGACTTTCTCCGTATGTCTGTTGACAAAATAAAATATCATTTAAGTCGCAATTAACAATATAATCGCGGGTACCACACGAATCGTTTAAGAAAATGTCCGGACTTCCTCCTGGACACTCGTTATTCTTGTTCACCTGCATTGTATGTTGATTCCATTGAATTACTACTTGGTTAAGTTCTTTTTGAAGAACGTTCATAAAACAATACCTTATACATCCTACATGCAATGGATCTGCATCAATGAATAAGTTGCTTTGGCGTAAATCTTTAATAGAAATTGATCCGCCAATCGGCATTTTGTCGACGTAATATACTCCACCAGGCTCCGATTCTTTGGTTAGAAGTACTCGTCCCGTACAAGAAAAATATCTTACAATTTCATTGTTACTCAGAGCATGAAAAAGAACTTATATTTCCTCTATCACTGTGTTTTCTGTAGTTAAATCGCACCTGTACCTTTATGGACAGCCTCCTAATTGTTCAACAGTATCCAAAAAATATCTCGCAATAATTTGTGGATTGTGATTACTTTGACTGACCTCAAGACCCAGAATTCGTTTTGAGAACTCATCATTGCACCATGTTTTGGAAACCCAAAAGGTTTGAGTTTGTCGTAACCGTATATATGCTAAACAAAGTTAGGTCCAGGTGTCGTTTATCGACATCTTATCAAACGCCTTTTTCTTCTTCTTGCTACACCGTCCGGATCTATCATACGTAAAAGTTCTATTACACTTTTCCGTGCGATAACAAAACCAAATTCAGTAGTCAGTCTTTTCCAAACGGCACGGTCCTGGTGTTTCAAACAAACAGTGGGTATTTTGTAGAAAGCCTTGAAAAAATCCCAGATGTTTATAAAATTATCCTTAAATGTTGGAAATTAACTTGGAGGGGGGAGGGGCTCTAATTTAAATGACTGAAACATTTATAGATATAAGAAAATAATTATAAAAGGAACAATCGATTAATTAAATTTGAAAATAAAGCTATAATTTAATAAAAATAATGGATTAAAAGCGATCTTATTTATGTAAGTGACTTTATAGATGGAAAAAGGCTATGTTTCACAAGAATATTCAGAATAAACAAAGAATAAATCAAACTGGATAGCTGAAATCAATTTAGTTGAGATACAAATACCGATAAATTGGGCAGCCATCTTAACGTCGGAAAATTATTTAAACAGCACAGATAATATGAAAAGGTTGACCTATAAAATTAAACCGTTTTTTTAAAAAATGTTTATTTATGTCTCTGATAAGTAAAAAATTTGAACCAGCTTATCATGCTAATGGACCAAAAAAATGGCTACGTATACTTGATATAGACGATATGCTATATCAAACGAATTTGTATGAATTTAAGGTCAAATACTTGAAAGAAAATAAGCATAAAACTTTTAGGTGGAAATTACTACAACATATTATACCTACAAAGAAACGTTTATTAATGTGGAAATTTGCAAAGAAATAGTTTTTTTGTCACTTTTGTACACATAAAGAAGATTACGATCACTTCTTTATATGGTGTTTGTATTTAGAAAACTTTGTGTATCTTATTGACAGCTATAATAGCCAGGGATGACTTTTTAATTATTTTGTAGTGAAAATAATGAAGATGATATTCAACCCGGTTTTTGATTGGTTTCGTGTTGCTTAATATGTGGTTTTTAATGTTTTATTATCTGTCTTTTCGTTGATTTTCTGTTTTTATGTCACGGCTTTGTCAGTTTTTTCTTCAACGTATGAGTCAAAATATATATATAGCGGTTCCTATCAATGGAATAACAATAGGTATTTAAAAACATCACCTGATAAAGTCTTTAGGAAAAGCATGCGCACTTAAAAATTGGTTGAATGCAGTCGAAATCAAGGAAATGGCATACAGAATCGTCATATATTGTACTCGATCTTTCTTGAATGTAGTAAAAGCTTACATAATGATCATAATTTTGACTCAGAAAAACGAACTTTTTACTACATTTTGTAGTATTCCTATAAGCTGTCAATTAGCGAACTGATTCAAGAAGAATTGACATACATAGTAATTTAACAATCCTTCAATCGTATAAGTAAAACTTTGATGAATAATAATTCAGTAAAGCTATTAAGTTGACTTCATTGACAGACATGTTTTTAAATAGAATAACATGTCGTCCGGAGTTCTGCTACACTGTAACCAACACATTAAAAGTTCGTCTTGTAAAATTGTATTCAAATCAGAGACAATTTTTTTCGTACGGATATTCATGTAAAATTTGCCACTGAAAGTTTAGCATTAACCAATCAATCGATGGTTTAAAGAACACAACGAAAGAGAAATACATACTTTAGATTAGGTACATGTTTAGATCAACCACTTGGTAATCACTTGCCTGTTAACACTAGATTTGAGAGATCGTCAATTCGGATCTTAAATAAAAACGATAACTAGTTTCAAATACAAAGGTAGCTGATTTTTTTCTGGATAATACGATTCCATCACCAATAACAGTGGCCACAATGATATAGCAGAGAGTGCTGAAAGTGGCATATGACGCACACAATTAATCAATCTTGTCAAACTACTTTTAGTCGTTGACCTATCATTGGTCATCAGTGGCAAACAAAACGCATATCATACTGAAAAATACATGTGATGACATAATATACAATCAAAGAAAAAACGGGTGGATCTCAGAATTTTAACTCTAACCCGAATTTATACTCAAACTCGCAGTTTCACCCGAAATGTAACTCGACCTCTTACTCGAAATTATATTCAAACTCGAAGCATAACTGGCCTGGAACTTAAACTCATCTTTTAACTCAAACATTAATTCTAACTCTAACTCAATGCATATATGGTAAGCCACACTCTCATTTGTCAGCTGGTAAAAACTAGCGTTAACTAAAATATCTTAACATATACAGCAGTGAATATTACATATGTAACTGGACAAGAAAGAAAACAAAAACAGATCCGTTTATTACGGAAACTTTGACCAAATTTAATGACCATACGTAAATAGTTGCTACAAGTGTTTTTGACGTACTGAAAATGTGTCTTACACTGCATTTCAGGTTTTACTTTCCCGTGCGAATAGACGTTGTTAGTGATATGTTGCCCGCAGCCAAAAAGGCAAGTGCTACTTTTCAGACCGGATACTCTCGGTTATTGTATGTTAAATGACTCGATAGAATGATAAACATAATAATGAATAATCAAAATAGCTTAAAAATGTCCAAACATGATATTATAGTTTTAAAGTAGAAATGTTTTAATTCAACCATGGAAGAATTATATTGACAGGAACTCAAACGAAAAATTAGCACATTCCCATCCCACTGATTTCTTTTAGAAAATAAAAGGTTCCGACTCAGTTTGTCAAGTACGTGATAACTCCTTTGTGGGGTGTCTGCGCTGCCGCCTTCGCCTGTTCTGTTAACTGAAGCTGGTCTTATCACGTGATTTGTTATCGAGTGTCTTATTTACCTACCAATGTAAATAAAAACGGAACCTCCTGTGGTTATTTGTGAATCGCCACATGAATAACGACACCTGTTTCCGTTCAATAAATGAAGGCAAAGACTGATAAGATCTAATATCGGTCCATATTCAGCAGAATGACATAAGAGAAAATTAACTACATTCGGAAAAAAGGCAAGATTATTTTTGGTTTTGTTTAAAATGTTTTAAACATTGGAACTTGGAAATTTGGGAGATATCCGATATTAAAAACTACTTGTATCTAATGTCGGGTGCATGCGGAAATAATGTGATGCACGTGTAGTGTGTAAGATGGTGAAGGATAGCTCAAATTTAAGTTAAAGGTTGTAAATTTTTATCGAATGTTAGAAGAATATTTATGGTTATCTCTATCGTCTCAATGTAGAAAAATGTTATTAACGTATTTATCAAATATGTTTTAAAGCCTAAAAGAGGTTAATAATTACACGCACGTGATGACCTCTACATAGCATGTACCGGGTTACGAGACGGATGAATTTTTACACCTTTAATTATAATTCCAAAGTTATAAACAACCTTAAACCTTTAACCGAGATTGCTCTGACGTCGGACAGGGTTTTTTTGGGGAATGGCTTAACTTTAAATATTTCTGTATGCATTTAAAGAACGATCACCATGATGGGCCTTAAGCAGTATAATATGTTTTATTCTTAAAATTTTATCATGGGAAACAAATTTGAATTTATTTCTGTGTTTAAATGCTTAACAGTTCTGAAACATCTTACATAGTATGTCAAGCAATTTATATTTTTGTTTCTTGTTGATTTGCATGAATTATTTGACTTTCAGTAAACAATTGATTAAAATATTTGTCAAAGTTAGCAGTAACACGCGATAATGATTGCTGATAAAAACTTTTCTGTTTACTGTTTATAAGAATTTCACGGTTTTCAAGCCTAGCATGTATATTTTTAACAGTTATGCAAATTTAGTCAACGGCCCTCTCATGAATGAAAATCTTACTATTTAAATTGATTGTAACTAAAACTGAAATGTTCATCGTTTGTGAGTATTTTTTAATCTCTTCCTTTTTTTTATTTTTGAAAACAGTCGCGGGGATTTTGTTTGTTATTTTTTTTTTGTTTTTACGCAGCAAAACCCGTCAATACTGACATATTTGTCATTTAGTGACATGGTCAGTAAATGTCATTTCCTTGACAATTAAGTACACATCCGGTTATTTCGGTATGTTCCGTAATTACGATCAATCACGAGATTCCAAAAACTTGATCGGAACCCATGCATCCATATGACATGTCAAGTTAATTAACAGATACTTAACGATTTTGCGGCATCGCATTATACACGTTTGAAGTCGGTTTGTTGGAGTTCCTGTCAATATAATACTTCCATGATTAAACCAATGCAAGCGTTGAACGAAATGCTGTTATGCGAGCATCTTCTTTCTGTAATTAGTATGATCTGTCTTCATGCAAAATTGAAATGAATTATTATTACTACTTAAGTAGTGTGATTTCTGTTTTAAGAGGAGTGAAATAACTTTTATGGTAAAATTTAAATATTTTGTTTGAGATATAAAATTCTAACGAAATATATTTTGACTTTAACTGCTTTTTAACATGTGTAAGTCTTTCAATTTACAAAGCGTACATATTTAATCAAAAGAACAAAACATGTCAATCAGTTTTCCATTCATCATTAACACATGATTAATGAATTCAAAAGAAGAGTAAATGAGACAATTCAAAATAATATTTCAGTAGCCATTACAAAACATTTGAACAATGAGTGATATTATTAAATATATACTTGATGTATTATGAATTTTACAATATTTACTACCCTGAGTAATAAGTGAAATGTAACAAGGAACATCATGAGGAGCTTGGACTCCTGAAGGATATTGTACATGTTGTAGCAAGCCAGTTATGACACAAAAGGTTTTATTATGTTGTTTAAAAAAAAAACCAGTTGCAGACATAGCTTAACATCTGGATAACAAAGAGCAAGTAGATATGCTAATATAAGACTGCAGCAATGCCTTCGGTGAAGTACCAAACATATAGCCTTTACGGAGGTAAGAGCGTTATGGAATATTAAGCAAAAATACTTTAGTAATAAAAGGTTTGGCTCCTAAACGTCAACAGCGTGTAGTATATAAAGGTAAAACATCATGAAACGCCTTAAAAATCAGAAGTATCGCAAAGAACGGTTTATACCTATTGATGTCCATTGTTTACATCAAAGATATTAGAGATTAAATTAAGTCAAAATTGTGCCTTTTTGCAAATGACAGACTTTTATACTCGATTGTAGGTTTTACCGATGACTGCAATCAGTTACATAAAGATCTTGACAAATTGGTTGACTGGGCAGCGTAAAGACAGATGAAATAAGATGAAATATTCAGTATTCCAACAAACAAATATATGTCTATAATGCATAAATATCTGAAAGTTTGCAAACACACATTTAAATGGAATATACACATCGATTACATTGTGACTAAAGCACAAAAAATCATTAGGCTACCTGAGGAGAAATATCCATAAATTTCCGTAAGAATTTAAGAAAACATGTCTGTCAAATATTTCAAAACTGGAAAGAGAATGTAACAAATTGATTGCATTGATTAAATATCTTGAAACTGGCGAATTACCAGAAAATCAAAAAGAGGCTCGCGATATATAATATGAGCAAAACCATTACATATTAAGTTAATCTAGTGAGTTGATTCGTCAACAAAGGTAAAAAAAACAAATGGGTTACCAAAGGATGAAAGCATGATTGAAAATGTCTTTGACGAGATGCCTTGTTAGCATATCAAGACCATACTGGTCATACTGGAATTCAGCGCATATATGCTGCATCACATCTCAATACTACAAGTTTAGAACTATGTAACGTCATGTGATGAATATGCCAAAGGTCATACAACCGACTCACTATCGCTCAGCACCCTTTATTCCTCTTCACATTGAAGATACACTATATTGATGACCCATAGATATTTTAAGTTGCAACTCAAAAACCAAAACAAACGGAGGCTCCAAAACTTAATATTAGTCGTCTATAGTTTCTCGAGGTGGTCTGAATGTTTCTCTCTTAAGACCCAAGAAGCAACTGAAGTTGCAGACGTATTGTATAAATAATTAGGCATTATGTAGATTTGGTGCTCCAAGGTCAATTTGAATTAACAGAGATGCTATTTTTCTGAGTAAGCTTATTAAAACTTTATTTGAACTTTTTGAGGCTACTAGGTATCCTTTTAGTTCGTATCATCTTCAAACTAATTTACCATGTCAGAGAATGAATCGAACAATTGCCAAAACTTTACGTACATTGTTGGCTAAAGATCAGTCAAACTGACACAAGTTTATTCCTGGTGTAATGATGGCCTAACGTATGCCTACTGATACTGAACCATCTGGTTATTCTCCATTGCATATGTTGTTGGAGGAAAAATGAACTTGCAATTTGATATTTCTGTTTCAATAGAAGAAGGAATGACAAAACTGCTAAAGATAATCTCTATACTCCTTTAGAAATTGTAAAAGATAGTTGAAAATATTTGAAGATATAAAGCATGTGAACATCAATAACATTCTGGCTAAAGTTAATCATTAGGCTTCCTGAGGAGAAATATCAAAACAATTCCCAGAAGAAAATAAGAAATGAGCATACCTTGTTATTGTACGAACAAACGTTGAATATACGAGTAGTGCTTGGGATCCATTCCATGAAAACCACAATAAAAATATAGAAATGGGTCATAGAAGATCAGCCCGTTTAATTTCAAATCAAAACAGAAGGGAACCTAGAACCTTATTAACATACGAAAGAATTAGAGATCAAATGAAAAATAAATCGACTTTGCCTGTTTCATCAAGCCACACGTGATGAAATAGTCATACATAACCCGGTTTATATAAAACAACAATCAATAGGTACACATACAGTGTATGTCCTCATACAATAAAAAAAAGAACAGCTTATACAATTTAAACTGTTCACACCAATGCTCTGTAAGCACCAACCAAGTTGCTCTACGCATAGTCTCAGATTTTCTTAAAATTTTGTTGATAGCTTTCGATAATCATATCAGAAATATGTAGACAAAAAACTTGTTTATGTCCTCGTTGCCATGGTAACGGGTCCCTTTGAAGATTAGCTCTAAATTGGATGTTTTGAAATTAAAATGTGAACAAGTTCAAGCATTTATCATGCACAAATTTCAATTGTGATGGATATAGTAGTATTTGTTCATTTGAATATAACATTTCATTAGAAAGATAAAAGATAAAAATGTATTGTGATAAAAAGGGGGGAAGATGCCGACAGTGTTAAACATAAGCAAATTTAAGAAGGCAAATTTGGCACCCATTAATAATATCAATAAAAACTATCAGTGCTGTCTAGTAATGAGTTATAACAAAATGTTTGCGATTCAGGTAGTTAGTTTGGTTGCAATTGGAAACTGAAACTGTCAATTTTGTTATTTTGTATTTTGATAAAGCATTTTGACCTTGTTATAAAAATATCTCATCAATTGTGACAGATAGAAGATGAGCAGGATGAAATTAATGTGAAAGTTTATTAATGACCTTGACTTTTGACATGGAGTACTTTTTTATCAGATTTTGTCAGAAATTGAATCAAATAGACGCATACATTAATATAAAAAAAAATGCTAAGAACGATTATGCTTTTAGTTGGTCACAAGATAAATTATCGTGTCATGTCAAAAGTTCCAAGCAAAAACCACTATTTGATATAAAAGTACGTAGCAATCATACATACCTGGGTTCAGAACAATTTTTGTGCTATTACTAGTACTATAAAAATCCCTGTTTTTGAAACACATGAATATTAACGTGACGTTGTGCTGGCGTTGATAGGGATCGTTATGAAACTTATATCATAACGTCATTTTTTATGCAGTTGTTACTCTGTACCTCAATGTTGCTACCGTAATACAAATATAAAACTTCTGTTTCCTTCTAAATATTAGGGTGCCATTACTGCTAAAAACTACAAAATTGAAAAGAACACGTTCGGGACACAGGAGCGCTCTCACAAAGCTTTTTGCAGAAATTCGAAGAAGTGAAATCTAACGAAAAATTCAACAGTAATAAAGTTTCGACCATTGTGGATTTGATTATTGATAAGCAAAGATATTTGTCGGACTTGAACATTCTTATTTAAGTCAATTTTTTGGTAGAGGAACTTGAAGCGGAGATGTCTAATTCAGATTTGTATGCTATTATTTTAGAGACGAACATCTCTTTAGACAACCACCCGTATTAGCTATTCACTCCCAACAACATACAATTCACTTAACTCTTTAGGTCAAAGTTTTGATGTAAACAGAAAACAAACAGCAACGTTCAACTCACATGTACGCGCATGGTCATTTGTCAAACAGCAGTAACCAATTTCACAAATTGAAACTTTCAAAATTAGATGGCAACATTCTCAACTGCCGAGCATTCTCTGAACACAGCAATAAATAGTACTTCCGCATTAACAGACTCCTAGAAATTAAACTCCTTGAAAAAGAGAGGCGAAAGATACCAAAGGGACATTCAAACTCAGAAGTCGAAATAAACCGACAACGCCAAGGCTAAAAAAGAAAAAGACCAACAGAAAAACAGACAAACAGACAAACAATAGTACACTAAACACAATATAGAAAACTAAAGACTAAGCAACACGAACCCCACCAAAACTGGGGGTGATCTCAGGTGCTCCGGAAGGGTAAGCAAATTCTGCTCCACATGTGGCACCCGTCGTTTTGCTTATTATAGTACAAACCCGGTAATAAGTCTTATTCGGTAGATCACATTCTAGAAAAGACACTACCTGAAATCACTGCTTAAAAACGAGGCTTTAACTACAGTTTCGGGATTTGCACTAACAAACAAATTTTGATTACAGTAAAGCTATATTTATATCAAACTTGCCGTTCGGACAAACTCAAAGATCACGCAACTAAACATGCAGACTATGTTAGCTCTTACCGCACCCAACCATACAGTGCCTTCATGCCACAGATTTTATGACAAGTCAGAAACGCTCATTAGAGGACTAGAATCACAAAGTCAAAATCGGATGGTGCATTACTTATACCTGTTATGCCTAACAAACTTCCGAAAAGAATTATAGAAAATATTACCCATGAACATGGATTAAAAGAGTGGTCTCTTGATGAACTCAGACAACGCTTGTTTAATAAGGTTCTAGATGGGAGGTTCCTCATTTCTGTATACTGTGTATGTACTTTTTTTTCGCGTGTACTTATTTACGCGCAATCGGTATTGCCGATGAATTCGCGTGTATTTAATTTCGCGGATGTGCCGTAAATATCAAAACATTAATAACGGATTTTCTTTATTAAGTCAATAAAGTGAACAAGAGTTCTACTTTGAAACCGCTGCATGCCGGATGGCTGGTTCATGCATTCCAAAACGTAAAAGAAGAAACTTTGAAAAGAGGATGGGTTAAAGCTGGGATTTCCGATGTGTGTGTGTATAAATAAACTATGACATTTGAAACCTTATTATTAGTCAAAACATACTTGTGTTCAAAAAAGTTTTGTATTTGTAAATATGTTTATTAAATATTTAAATTTTCATTAATTAAGTCTTAATTTGTTAAACAAAATATAAATTTATGAAAAAAGGTCAGTGTAATTGTTTACAAAATAAACAAAGATTACTACTATTCAATCAACAAAACAGTAGGAAAGAGATTATTAAATTGTAGTTACACAATAAAACTGTCAGATCGGCTTGGGTCATTATTTGTTACCTTTTATCCTTAATTGATTTTCTGTATGGATCAATGGTGTTGTTTTAACAGTTTCACAGTCCAAATGAGGTTATGTTAAGGGAAACCAGGTGAACGTTGTAAATTCCCGAGAAGATTATAGGTTTTGAAGGTTTAACATTTATTTTAGCTGCATTTGTATTCACCATCCAGACCCTCTTTAATGAGATAAGTATACTAAAAGTCGGACAAAAAATTAATCTAGAATAACACGAAACATCGTATATCACAGTTTATTTTGCGAAAACGAACAGACTGAATAAAAACAGAAAACCACATAGTAGTAAGGTATCTGTACAGAAGCAGAAGCCATGTATTTATTGCAGAGAGTCACATAGCCCAAATAAATATATAAAATATTTAGTTAGTATGAATGCAAACATGGCCTAGCAACATTGTTGAGGGTATTGTTCTAACTTTTTGACCTGATTATACGGTTAGCAGTAAAATCAGTTACCCCTTACATGAAATGGGTTGATGGTTGCAGAGAGTTGTTCTTAAGGTGGTACCTAACACTACAGGGAGATAACTCTGTAAAAATCAGCTAAACGTTTTAATTACGTTGTATTGTTAAGAAAATATTAAGCTTCTCAATGATCAAAATTGTTGTTTGTCAAACTGCTATATAACCAATGAGATTTTTCTGATAATGTGGTTGGTTCAAATTTTTTGAAATTTTTATATTTTTGTCAAAGGGTCAAAGTAAACATTTGGTCAAAATTTTATGAAAATTAAACGAGCCAAATTAATATTAGTCAAGGTGTTGGGTACCACCTTAAATACAGATGATTCGAAGGTATTCAAAAAAATCCTCACATCTTTTTTAACAGAGTATTCAAACAAGGAATAGGTAAATATGTTTTTAATATACACCATATTGCATAACTAGACTTGCTTAGACACTTTGCAACTAAACAAAGTAGAAAGCATTCAGTTGTTACACGATTTTCAGTTGATAATTTAATTTGTATCTGGTATTACATTGTTTTGTAGGTAACATGAAAGTGTTCCATTGTACCGAAATGACCATTGTATTCCAATTATAATTTATAATGCATTACTATTTTGTATCAAGACAGCACACAGACGAACACAACAATCATGCTGATAAAAGAAGAAAGATAGCACTCCTGTTGCAAAAGGGATTTTTTCGAATAAGAATATTATTTTGCATCTTGTTTTTTGAAGTGTTTCACTTTCCAATGTTCTACCAATCCACCATTTTTAGACATTGACAGTCACTTCTTGTCAGATCAATGTATGTATCCCAAGGACAGCATATGCATTGATAGATCAATGGTGAGATAATGCTTATGTCATCACAATCAGCCAGTATATGTTGCCCGTTTCTCTTTTCAATTCTAAAAAATATAAGCATGTTTCGGATATTCATTATATTTTAAGTTATGTGTAGTAACTGATACATTTAATGTAAGAAACAGATTATTTTGAAGACGTTTACATACAATTGAATAATTCATAACTGTTTCGTAGCTTTGTTTCAGACAGAGTCCTCGATCTCTGATACATTATGACGTAATATAATAAGGTCAGTGTCAACTAATTTGCATGTGTCACCTTCCATTCGAATCTGGACTCTGTAGAAAAGTTACATTACGGAAAAAACACAATCGGTAAACTTACAATTCAGAAGACGATGCCAGTCTCTCAAGAGCTAAGACATGTCTCTGATGAGTTGATTAAAAGAGGACGACTGCAATGTCCTTACATCTAAGACACGTCTCTCAGGAGTCGATAGAATAATTATATCGGTCAACTTATCCGTGAGCATGCCAGTATAATTTGTGTTGCGTCGATTTCTTCCTAAAAACAGGGCTTGGAGAGTTTTGGCAAAGGCTCTTATTCCTGTTAACTACGTACGTATAATGAGAACATGCACACAGTTGACATATCAAAAGCGATATAAAACGAATTGATTAAATGTTGATTGACGTTGATAAACGGGCTTGAAAAAGAGAGGATCTAAATCAACGTAAACTGCTTTTATATTTCTTCTAGGGTAACACAACCGTAATGTAAATTGAATTTGTCAGTTTTGGTTACATTCAAGATTCAAATTAAATATCAGGTAAAAAAAAAGTTCTCAGGTTTATAATTCATTAAATCTCACGTTTGGAACCTTTAAAGACGATTGGCACTTGTTTCTCAAACGGATTACTCAAAAGGAAAAGTCCCTAATCAAATGGCAAAATCAATAGCTCAAACACATGAAACGAATGGATAACAACTGTCATATTCCTGACGTGGTACAGGCATTTTCTTATGTAGAAAATGGTGGATTAGACCTGGTTTTAAAGCTAGCTAAACCTCTCTCTTGTATAACAGTCGCATCAAATTCCATTGTATTGTATTGACAACGATGCGTGAAAAAAAACCAAAGAGACATAATATAGTAAAAATGTCAAAAATAGGGGTACAGCAGTCAACATTGTGTTATAATCTTAATCACTATAAAAACAAATATGTAACAAAGAATCATAAAATGGCATATAGACCAAGCATATTAGCAAAAAATTAAAGACAAGAATACACAAATTTACCATAGTACAATAACACAATGACGGGATGTATAAGTACAGAGCCACGTCATATATGTATCAAAGAAATATAAAAAGTCATATAGACAAAGCACATGTATAAACATTGACTTTTGTTAGGAGATATATGACCAAATGGGACCTATGCAGAATTGCTTAATTTAACTTTGGTTAATTTTTGCCAAGGTATTCTACATGTTCTATGAGTTAGAGTGGCTTAGATTATGCTACACATTGCGTACTTTTATGTATACTTAAATGATGAGTGGTGAAAAAGCTTTTTGATACCAAACGTCTTATTTTATACAACTTATCAAACCAGATGGGTTTTGTGTTGCTTAGTCTTTCCTTTTTCTATGTTTTTCTACTGAGTGTTGTTGGTAACTCTTCTCGTTTTAAAGTTATATAGTAGTTAACATATACACATATTTTCAACACGGTAATCTACTTCCTTGTTTACTTTTAAAAACGGGGGTTCTTGATTCAACTTTTACATTTAAAGCACTTGATTTTGTCAGTTTTATGGACTTTAATGACAAATAGAAAAATAAATACAGTACGTCATCGATTGGTTTGCCCAATTAACGTGTTTTGGATCAATTGAATAATAATTATCTTGTACGCCCAAGACCAACGTTTAAAACTTGAGTAAAATAAAAGAGAGGATATAATATCACAACATTAACTTTAACATACTTTATGACATTAAGCAATATATCATCACTAAAACGTTCAAAGTTTGGTGATTATGTTAAACGCAGTTATCTCATCAAACTTGAAACTAAGGATACATAAGATACAGTTGTCTGCCTGATATCTTAATCATCAGCTAAAAATTCTCAATGAGAGTCGGTGAGAACAAAAATTTACGACAGTTTCCCAATTTTAAACTTTCTACTTCTACATTAATGCAGCAACATTTCAGCAGTGCTTGCATATGGAGCATATATCTCCCAGTTGATTCGAAATTCAAGGACATGCGTTTCCTATCATCATATCCTTGATATTGATTTTGCTGCTCACAGGGATGCTATTATACTAAGAGTTCCAAGTGGTGAAGTTGAAGTTATCACTTCGAATATGTTACGAACGCTATCATGAGTTGGTTGGCCGTTAAGGAATATCGGTTTCATAGATGACAACAAATATGATCTAATCGTCGTTACCATAATCATGTAATTTCCATTTCCCCAAATGAGACCTACCTAATTAGACCAATTACCGGGTTTGTACTTATATGAATAACATGACAGGTGCCAAATTTGGAGCAGGATCTGCCTACCCTTCCGGAGCAAATGAGATAATAAATGCTTTTGATGGGGTTCGTAATGCTCATTCTTTAGTTTTCCATGTTTTTTTTTTTGTTTTTTTTTTATCTTTCGCCTCTCTTAGATATCATTGAAACAACAATGTCACTTCAATCAAGTTTGTCGCTTAGACATTTTAAATTGTGACATTTTTGTTTGTAATTTTTATGTTAGCTCGATTGTTTGCTTGCTTGTGTTTCCTTTTAAACCAATTGCACTTATCTGATTTCTGACAGTAGTTCAATATTATTTTATTGCGTGTTTACAGGTTTAATTTTTCATGCATGCTTTTTTAGTTGTTTGAATTAACATACATTAAATATTTCATATCATTCTAATTCTTCGTGTAACATAAATATGTCCTCCATGTCAAAAAATGGATGACTTTTTTTAGGCAACAGAAAATCATCAATGTCAAAATATCAAAAATCTATTAATCATAATATCTTATTCTTAGATAAAATCATCCGTTGCTTTTTTTCAAAATAATATGAAATCAATAAGATGGAATCTAATTCTTTACTAAAATAGCTATATGACAAACTGGTTGCACATTTCTACGTCATTTCGTATCTGGTAGACATCACATTGGCAATCATACTAAATGTTCTTACTTTTTGGAGACATTAACTAAAGATCGGTATACGACTTATATATTATATACATTAAATAAATATTTTATTTAAATATAATTTAAAGTTTTCAATGACGTTACGACAACTACACCTTCTACCAGTACGGATTATGTATTGACTTTCGTCCTATTCTTGGTAGGTTGAACCTGGTTTATTGGCTAGCCAAACCTCCAGCTTTATGACAATGTTAAAAAAATATCGATGAAATGACAACACTACGTGACAGAAGTACAGCACAAACACACGCAGGAACACCCACCACAGAAAAACTCACAAACGAACAACACAAAACGTGATTGTCCTTGAAGATGAAAAGTGTTATCAATTGCAAAGTGTAAAGGGCACAAGAAGCTTTTAGATTCGGTAGAAAAGGTAGATATGGAAACTGTAGTAGTATTTATGATTACTTCTGCATATCAACATTAAATATTACTCCTCCGCTTATATCACCCATCTAGGTAGCGAAATAATTGTTTATAAGTTCAAGTGTAATCAAGTGGTTATAAGTGAATTGGACAAGGAAGTTCGGTTTAAGTGTACTATGTTCTAAAAACATCACTTATCTCACTACCATTACAAGATTATAACTTGCTAAATAATCTTTTTTTTTTTATGATTAACAATACATACTATCCTCATATACGAAATCAAAATCATCTCGTTCGTGTTTCCTTTTTTAATTTATCTTCAATAGGAACGCTCAAACCTAAATTTAGAAGCCATGTATAATATATCCATACGTAATGAACTACATGACCAAATTGGACCTAACAATAATGACTAAATTTATCTTACATGTAAGTCAATTTTTGCCAAGCTTCAATATTCTGTGAGTTGCAGTGGTTGAGATTATCAAAAACGTAATTATTTGCATCTTAGGTTATACCTGTAGCCAGTTTGAGTTCTAGAATTCCTGAAACATAAAGTCTACAGACTCTAAATCCTATATACATGCTAACTGTATATGCCTTTTTATTTTTTATTCGATTTATTGTGTCACTGGCACAAGCTTTTCTCATTGAAGATGTAACCGCCATTGATGTAACATTTATATTTGACACGTGCTTTGAAAATGAAAGCAATGAATAAAACAAGACATATTTAGAACATTTTCTCATGTACATGATATATGCCTTACAGATATGATTATATAAAACGTGACTGTCCTTAAAAAGGACAAATGTAGACAATTGCATAGTATAAAAGGCACATGAGTGTTTATGTTTCGGTAGAAAGGGTAGAAATGGAAACAGTATTAATATTTTTATGATTCATGCATAACCACATTAAATAATACTCCTCAGAATTTCTGTTAAAATATAAATTTTGTTTGCTGAAAGGTTATCGATGAAATATAGACTTTTGTAAAGGAATTTTTAAAGCAAATAGTTTCCTATGCTTTTTTTTTTTGTTGAAACGTTATATTTACTAGAACATAAATAGACTACAAAAATCCCTGTTTCGTGGTTTCCGTTGCTCAACCATAATTTTTGACTGATATTAGCCTAGAGTTCATACGATCCAATACGTGTATATTATGTTTCTTATATATTGTTAATTTTTAAGACGAAAATATTACGGAAGACCGAGTTTAAGTTATACATTGATTGATAGTTGGTTGCTTAACATCCAGTGACAAATATGTCATGCTTGTTTAGGACGAAGCTATGCACTGAAACCTTGTTACAATTATTAAATGATAATAATGAATACAATATTTATAGAGCGCATTATAAAATAACAACAATCACGTTATTAATCGCAATTCAGCGCATTACATCGAAAAAAAAAGTAAAATATAAAGCACCAACTAATACTTATCAATCAAGCAGATAAAAAAATGCATGTACCCTAAAATATATAAAAGGTCTAAAATGAAAGAAACCAACACAATGTCCTTGACATATTTAGTTGTAGCTCAATCATATATTGTTTTTCGATGTGTGTTAATTTTTATAATATTAACATATTTGTTCACGTGGAGGCGATGATAATGAATTCGCTGAACACTTGAACGGAAATTGATGAACTTACATTCGTCTAACACTATAAAGCAATCTACTTATGTATACTTAATGCCACTTGAAACCTCATCGAATTTATCATTACAGACTTCCCGAATTGTAACGAAGAAATTTTTGAAGGCTTGATTATGACGAAATACATTATTAGCAAACTTTCCTCAAACACAATAATTTGTTTATGGAATTATGCAGTGCACAAATAATCTTTTCAACTCTGTAAACAATGATCCGTTGAATATCATATATAGGCAAGTTATTTTAATAACTTATTTTATGCAGATGACGGAAATCTTTAGTTTTATTCTAATTTAATTTTTGCCTTTTCCTTTGGGGAGCCCCTGCACTAGATCTTGTGTTGCAGTATTTACACTACACGTCACAGTTTTACACATTCTTGATAATTGTGGTGCAGGAAAGAATTATTTTATTGCATCTTTCCTGGTGGCTTAGTTGACCCTTTTTCTAGGCCAAGCTATTGTATTATGTAATATGTTATGTAATGTGTTATCAGTGTTTTTATGTATTTTCATTCATTATTATCGTGTTGTACAGATGTATATATATTGTGTATTTTGATATGAAAGAATTTTTTACGAATAAGTTAAAATTTTGCAATTTACTTTCTAGTTTCTCCATTCATTTATACATTGCCCATACGATATCAAAAAGAACTTTTCGTCGAATTCTGACACTAACATCATATCAGATGGTTTGTTACGGTTGTAGGAAGATAGCGTAAAGGCAAGTTATTTTAATAACTTAATTTATGCAGATGACGGAAATCTTTAGTTTTATTCTAATTTAATTTTTGACTTTCCCGATGGGGAGCCCCTGCACTAGATCTTGTGTTGCAGTATTTACACTACACGTCACAGTTTTACACATTCTTGATAATCAACACGATCGATATTTATGTAAACAAGATTTTATTTGGGATTTTATCAATTTTCCCTCCCTCAATCCCCTTTTTTTTAACTCCTTTCCTTAACTTAGAAATTTGTTGTTTTGCCTAACTATGACATTTTTGGCTTGGCTTAGTTGACCCCTGTTCTAGGCCAAGCTATTGTATTATGTAATATTTTATGTAATATGTTATTAGTGTTTTTATGTATTTTCATTCATTATTATCGTGTTGTACAGATGTATATATATTGTGTATTTTGATATGAAAGAATTTTTTACGAATAAGTAAAAATTTTGCTATTTACTTTCTAGTTTCTCCATTCATTTATACATTGCCCATACGATATCAAAAAGAACTTTTCGTCGAATTCTGACACTTACATCATATCAGATGGTTTGTTACGGTTGTAGGAAGATAGCATAAAACATAATAAGTAAGATCTTGTTACACAGGAATGTCAATCAAATTTAGTCCCAGAAACATATGTAACTATACAATGTCATTTTAAGAGAAATTCGTTATTAATTTCCCTTCCAGTATGAACGAGAACTGCCCTTTATTAAAACTATTATTTAAATGTAACTGTACGCTCTTGGTTATCTTCTTCCCCAGAGTGATAAAGTTAGTACTTCGGTGGGAGATCTCAATAGTTGTGTGTCCAGTCTCGGTTAACGAAACCTTGATATTATTATTACATTGGTAAGCGATTTGGTCAAATTTTTCTGTTAGGTCAAATGCATGGTAAGTCAGGAATATGACAGTTGTTTTTCTTCACTTGTTCCGTTGATTGATAGCGTTTGATTTTGTCAGCTTCTATCGATTTCCCATTTTAAAATTTGCCCTGTAGATTGGTATTTTTGTTATACTTTTTTATTACTGGAGATTCGTATGCAATGCAGTTTCCTGAACTAGCATTTTTTATAAAGAAAACATTCGGGTCTCACCATTCTGTTTATTTATGGCAGTTAACACCATACCATTTTACTTCTTGCACTGTCCCCATCTTTTGTGAGACAAAATTTTGCAATATGGTTCAACAAAACTCAGCAAAGCACAAAACATCGATAAATTCTTTTGAGTTTAAAATCAGTATCAAAAGTAAAATCACAAAAACACCGAACTCCGAGGAAGATTCAAAATGGAAAGCCCCTAATCAAATGGCAAAATCAAAAGCTCAAACACATCAATCGAATGGATAATAACTGTCATATTCCTGACTTGGTACAGGCATTTTCTTATGTAGAAAAATGGTTGATTATTAAACATGGTTGTATAGCTAGCCAAACCTCTCACTTGTATTACAGTCGCATAAAATATCAAGTGATCTGTCATATAATAACAAAATCAACTGGTCTGTAGTGCATGCTTTTTAAAAAAAAGTGTGTACATGAGAAAAATACACATCACTTTATTTCTGATATATCACATATTTAACGAAATATTTCTTTTGTTCACTTATATACTATTTTTTCTATATGTTTTTGTTTGTTCTTAATTCAGTGTAACCTTATCTGTTTTATTAAGGAAACAGATATTTTTTGCAATATAGTTAAACAGAACTCAGCAAGTTTTGTGCTTTGCTGAGTTCTGTTGAAGTGAATAAGTTAACGAACTAACAAACTCCAATGAAAATTTAAAAAAAAGTCCTTTCTGAAAGGCACATTAAGAATGTGACCAGACTTATCATGTTTGTAAGTGCGAGGTTTCTTTCCAATATATTGTTTTCACAGGGCGTTGATAGGGATAAATTCGCAGAATACTTAAGCATAGACGATCACATTAAAGAAGGTTTCTTGGCCAATGCTGGTATGACTACTTCATACCACTTAACACCTTGTTAAATTAATTACTGAAGGTCTTCCAAAGATGCTTGCGCAGCAAATAATTAATAGATTTAAAGGATTTTCTAAAGTTAGATATTCTCAGAAGCATCATATGCATCCTGGTTGGTTAGCATAAAAGCATTGATGATTTCTGTCATTTCGAATTTGAGAAAAGACTGCAAAAGGTAAGTAGTTGCGAAATCTATAGATTATTTGCCATAATATTTTTATTGATTATAATTGAACCATTGACACAGTTATAATTTAAATGCTATTACATGTAGGCTTTAAAATGTTTGGTCAACAGTAAAATCGAGAATGATTTGTTATTTTAGAGCTGTTTATTGGAAGAAAAATGGTATAATAACAAGACAATTTTTTATTTTTATTTTTTTATATAAAATTATTGTTGGTAAATATTCGCCTATCACCTTTATTCGCACTTAATTCATAAGCGAGTCCAACTTGTTTTTTAATTATTATTTTCTTAGATAACTCCTTGATATATAACTTCAATGAAAACTGTTTCTTAATTGCCTTAGTTTTATAACGATTTGATTGATAGGAATTAATAATTTTTAATTTTCAGTGCAGACTTAAAGATAGCCCTTCAACATGGGAAGAATAATGATGATTGTCTTTGAATTGTTGTTCCTGTCTGCTGTCATGGCTTTTGATATGGTATGTATATTTTTATGTCAGATCATTTACAAGTTGGACCCATATCTGATATATGACAATTTTGTATTATTTGTATAATTTGTTTTATTTGTATTAACACATTTGCACAATTGTTAGTAACCAGCAGTTATTTTCATAAAATTTTGATCGTTTAACGATTGAATTAAAACCATAAGTATTTAGAAAACACTTCGGAAAAATGCCTGAAATCCCTTTTGAAAGACTAATGTCTTTCAAAGAGTTGCTGATAGGAATAGCAAATACTCAGGTTTAGCAATCTAAAGTATGTTAGTTCATAAAAACTGCAAATTCTTGTAATAAGCAGTGATATTAATTCGACACAAATTACTAATTCAATAAATGCATGTTATGTTTTTCCAGCCAAATCAGCATTTAAAAACTAAAAAAAAAGTAACTGTAAGTGTACATGTTACAGACAGCATGTAGAAATACGAATAAAACATTAGAAAATGAATACTTATTGAAAAATTAAAAGGTTAAACGGAAAATACCCTCCAAACTGGATCTTTTTCAATCTATTTTCTTCTCTATATATACAAGTGAGAGGTTTAGCTATCTATAAAACCGGGTTTAATCCACCATTTTCTACATAAGAAAATACCTGTACCAAGTCAGGAACATGACAGCTGTTATCAATTCGTTTGATGTATTTGAGCTTTTGATTTTGCCATTTGATTAAGGACTTCCCGTTTTGAATTTTCCTCGGAGTTCGGTATTTTTGTGACTTTACTTTTTTTTTATACCGTATTATTTCTGAAATCTATTTGAAATATCATAGTTAATAGGCTACATCTTGACAAAATTAACACTCAACATGATTAAGTGGTATCTTATTCTCCTGTTGATGACTTCCATCTTTTTCATATACTGACATGTATTTCGAGTAAATTGTCAACCGAGATAGCCTATCTTCTACTTGTCTTTCGTTTACTACTCTAATGTCAGAGTTACTTATTCCGTACTCCTTTTCGTGTGATTTGTTTTGTGTAAACGACTTATATAATATCATACGATTTATTTTAAGTGTTTGAAACTGATTCTTTTTAAATTGATGAATTTCGATCATTTTCAGAAATTTGATTATCAAATCATTGACGGGGAGGCAAAGTATTTAGAAAACATAGAAACCAATCTGGAAAAGAATATAGTGAAGATTCACACACCAGCACACAATGATATTATCGAATCATTCCAAATCCAAGACTTCCGTCAGGTTTGTAGAATAAACTTCGAGACAAGTAAAATCAACCTCCGGAGCACAGATCATATCCGTTCCGTTCCATACTACAAAAGACACAGTATATGTCATATCCTTAGTGTAGTATTGCGGAACTTATAATGAATGGATATATGAACTCTCTGCACCGGAGATTGAAGTTATAATACTAAAACAACGTCCTGCATCTTGTATTATGCAAAAAACAATAACCCACCAACATTTTCACGTTTACAAGTTTCATTTTATGATTCTTCTCCGGTCATGTGGTCAAATTGATTTAAAAGATGTCAATATTGATTCATTAAAACATTATTGGTAGCTTACTTGGTAACAACGACATTGATAATCCGGTCAATTTTACATACGAATACTTTTAATCTCTGCTTAGTTAACGTTTAATATTCTTATTTATATCATTTCCCTGGTTTCAATGGCTATTTGTTTCATTGGCAAGAATTACGTCTGTTTATTCTTATGTTGATTAACTTCCCATGTAGAAAATTAAGATTTCAACGGATTTTAATCTCGTAATATCGTAACTCACTCTGACGAGAAAAGTCGATTCATTCCATGCCAATTCAAATTGTTTAAATATTTACTTGCCTAAAAATTGGATAGTAAATTAATGACTAAACATCCAATTACTTTTTTATTGACACTATAGTATTGTGTATCAGGGTCAACAGCTGACATGTCTCCCATCCATAAATCAGTGTAGACTGAGGGATATAGACAGAGAACTCGCAATAGATGCTGGACAAATAACAGAGGCGTTTATTCATAGCTGGGTATGAAATAGTAACATTGTGTTCATAACTATGAAATATACTACGTTTGTATCTTCTTACTCTTCTGGAGCACTTGAGATCACCCCCAGTTTTTTGGTAATCTCAGGTGCTCTGGAAGGGTAAGTGGATCCTGCTGCACATATGGCACCCGTTACGTTTTACGGCAATTTCAACTTCATGTCATTTATTCTCAGTTTACCTATGTAGAAATGCACTCAAAAAAAATGGATTTTTTTAACGGAAAAAGACAACAATCGTATTACCTTATGAAAGCATTTAATGCAAATGAATACATGTATATATTTAGAAGAAATACAAAATATCAAATTTGGGTAATTTTTTAAGGATACAACTCGGAATATATAATTTTATAAGTCGTATTTCTGTAACGAGCAGAACTGAGATCGCAATGCATTTTTGATTTGCTATTGCCGAAAGGAATTCATACAAGTCATCACCTGATTTATGTTTTCAAATAAATAAATCATTTAGTTTTCATTTTCTATATAATCCTTATATAATAATGACAAATTTGTATAACCTCTGGCTTAAAACCTACGTACCTATTTGAATAGCTTTTAAGTGTAGGTATGGCATCATCGTAATTTATAAATAATCACCTGAAAAGTAGGTTATTATTATTCTATTGTCTTTTTTAAAAACATGCTCTTCTGTCCAGATATAAAAAGAATAGCTGTGTAATACAGACTACGCTTGGCCTTAAGCATCACTAAAGAGCTATTAACTGTCGAAGTGCGTATCCTTTGCAGTAAATTGGTAGCGTTAATTTTAATCTATGTGTAAACTCTCTCTCTCTCTTTCTCTCTCTCTCTCTCTCTCTCTCTCGCTCTCTCTCTTGTGTGTGTATTGCAATAATGCAACAATTAAAAAACATTATTTTTTAAAGAATAAAGGCGATAAAAGCATAACTAGTGCAGATGGGAAAGTTGTCACGGAAATGTACTATGCCGATGTTCATGACGTCATTCAACCTACTTTCCTAAAAGGGGCTGTAAAGGAGTTTTATCAGGATTTTGAATACCCACTGTACAAGGAAAAGAAGATACCTCAAGATGCTGAAGTATATAATATGACTCGCTCCACAGGTAAAAAAAAAGTTATGCGTATCAAATAAGAATTCTGGTAGCATTAATGAGTTTGTACGTCCCCAAGGTTATCTTTTTATTTTTTAAATTATGTATTTTCAAATATTTTGTCCTCGAACATCAGTGAAGAGACATGTATTGTCGAAATGAGCATCTAGTGAAGAAATATTGGTACCGTAAGTGTTTTATCAGCTACCCAGAAGTCACAGATATAGTCATTCTCTGTAAATGTACTGATTATAAAATATTAAAATCCTGAAACATTAAGGTTTCTATGCCCATGCAAAAATTACCTTAGCAAGATTCGGCACAATTTTTGAAAAAATTGTGTTTAAATGTTCAAATGTATGCATTCAATTTATATATGGTTACAAATATATGATGTATACTTGTAAAATTGTCACAGTGTATGCATGATGTTTTTGCTTAAGCGATTTGTGTTTTCTTAATTAAACGAATGATAAACTTTTGAACGATGAATATCCTTTGGAACATTTCTTGTTAAATAATTGATGTGATCCAGGGGATCTAAAAGAGAAAGCTTAAAGAGTTGTGGTACTTTATTTCAGGACATCGTGCTAAAAGAGGACTCGTCTCTTTTAATAATGACTGCAGAATGAAGGTTGTGTACGGTATTGATTCTGGACGGAGAAGCAATCATCTTAGAATATGTCAAAGGTAAGTGACACATTACAATGTCCCCTCGTAGCTACTTAACCCGAATAATTCAGTCCCTCCCAGTACTGTAAACCAACTTATTTTCGCGGATACTTTATTTTGCGTTAATCCCTTTCTAGTCCATTGCGCGATTTTCAAATTAACTTGATGTAGTTAAATAAGTTATACATATTCGCGACGATTTATATTCGCGTTATTGTTCTACTCGAGAAAGTCGCGAAAATAAATCGCTCGCGAAAATTAGTTGGTTAACAGTATTCGATCTCACCTACTTGGAAGGTTAATTGCGAGAGTTAATGAAGTTATCGTAGATCAGCGGAATATAACAACTGAATTATTCGGGTTAGTAGCTATTTTTCAATACTTACATTTTAGTTTTTCATCGGTAATTTTGAGTGGAGGGATTTTTAATTGGACAAGGGTTTTTACCATCATCTCGGAGGAGATGCTTATCTTACCTGACAATTAACGTTGGCCGTGATTGTCAGCCGAGGACACTGTTTAAAACATGGAACCGTGAATAAAAGCTTTCAATTTTATAGGACAAGAAAATTTGCTTTAATGTGTTTGGAAATTAATATTTCTTTGCAAGGACATGTATAATCATATATAGATTTGCCAAAAACGATTCAACAAGTTTGCGACGATCAGAAAATCATAAAGTTAGCTTGAAAAATTAGATAACATTATTTTCTTTGAATAAAAAGATATATTTTATTATCAATCCCTTAATCACAGTGTTTCAACCTGAACCTTCAGCAAATAACAATAAACCAATCAGAAAGTATCTCAAATATGAGAAAAGTTCCCCTAATAGTCCAGCGGATATCAGAATAATTGATCACTTTATGGTAAAAGTATGAAACTTGGCATAGTTAAAGATTAACGGGTATAGACAAAATTCAGATATGGAGCCACGATAAAATATGGCCGCCAAATTACAGATGGCCGACATAAGGTACTGAGGATATAACATCATTCACTTGATGAAGTCTTCCAATTTTCTTGAGTTCAGAAGATGTCACAAACTTAAGGAAATACAACTAAGATATGTCAATTGTTATTTTTTAAACCTATTTGGCTTACTGCTCGGAAAGAGCCAAGGCTCCGTGTTGAATACCGTACTTTGATCTATAATGGATTTCTTTAACAAATCGTGACTTGGATGGAGAGTTGTCTCATTGGCACTCATACCACATCTTCTTATATCTATATAATGAAATATTGAAAATCGTTTATTGAAAGACTTATCTTCAATCGATAGAAAAAAAAATTGCACTTTTTCAAAATTATGATGCGCATCATTACTTTTTCAAGACTACATTTATTTTGCTCACTGAATAAAGACTGAGGCTTAATGAAAAGGAAAGTGCGTTACGAGACAAGATCGATTAAGCAAAATTTAACAAATGTTTACACTCTTTGTTATGTAATAAGTTTTACATTATTTTTCAGACCAGAATATAGAAACGGAGCGACGGTATTAATAGATTCACATTACTTCACCACTGGTTTATCGATGCATGTGTTGTTCTTGGGTTACATCCATCAGTCTAGGGAACGGTGATTGTGGATGTATGAGTATGGGATGGTAGAACATATGAAGTGTAATACTTTCAATAATAGGAACATGCAAAATTATATTTTCATCTTAATAAAATAATTTCGCAACTGTTGTATTTTGTTTTATCATCATGGTTATTATCTTACTAGTGACGGAGGTCTACATATAGAAATAGTATACACGATACAAAATAAATGTGACCACCTTGTTACAACTGAGTGATTTGTAGATACAATATTCAAAAAAGCTTGAATTGAAATATGAATATGATTTTAGATATTGTTCAAAATCAGAAGGTTCACATTAAGCAATATCAAAATCTGAAATTATTACAATGAAAACTATTATGAATCTATTGAATAGTTGTATAGTAAGGTTGATACCAGTTTACTATAATAGTTTTTTGTCATTATTATATAATGTCTTTATACGTCCGGGTATATACTAACATGAACAACATGACGGGTGAAACACGTGAAGCAGGATCCGCCTACCCTTCTGGAACTCCTGAGATCACCCTCATATCATATGAAAATCAAGTACAATCCCTCCCGTTAGGGGTTTAGTATCATACCATCATAAAATATATGAGAAGAACACAACCCGTATCATGCCAACAACTGGTTTTAGAATAAATGTGTTTATTTCCGATGCAAAGACCCTACGAGTGAATCAATATTAATACCAAAATATGCAATCCTTAATGACTTGACAACAGTATCGTAACTATATCCTTTCCGAATAAGTCTGTTTTTGTTGGGGTTTCATCTTATGTTTTGTGTACTTTTGTTTGTCTGTTGGTCTTTTCTTGTTTTTGCCATGGCGATTTATTTTCGACTTTGAGTTTGAATGTCACTTTTGGTATCTTGCACCTCTCTTTTGTAGAATTTATCATAACGGAACGGATAATATCGAGAACGGAAATACAAATCTATCAATAAAAAGGATTCAAAGAACGTAAGGATTCAACATGATTTTAAAATGATTCTAACATAGTTTAGCAAGCATCTTTGTTTCGAGATTTTTACATTAGATTAAACATATTTGAAGCCGAAAATATCTTACCGCACCAGTAGCGTACATTTAGCATGTTCGCTTTGATTTCCCGAAAAGGGGGGTCGTTGGTTCATAGGTCAGACCAAATATCCTTATGATCATAACAAGTAAATAATTGCCAATAATTTATGTGACGGTTCATTCCAACACGACGGCAGTTGAAAATATTTTGACTCACAACATTTCAGCTAACCTGGCGCAAAGGATTATGTTAACGTACAAATATCTTCTCCACGGATTCTGCTGGTCCAATCTGTACCAAACCTGGAACTAAAAATGTTTTCGATTATCGCACCTTCCAACAAACATTTCAACCGTTATAGAAATACAAAATCTGATAGAAACAGAAATGTCAGAATGTCAAGACTAACTTCCATCCATTTTGATCAAAACTGTCATTTTTACCTTTTACTGTTGCAATTTTTCAATTAAAGTTATCAAAATCACCTTTTTTATGATAACTCCCACACGAAACACACTGACATATCTGCCTCTATCAGATTTTCTAAATGAAGTGAAATTAAAAATGGCAAAAATTATCAGCAGGAGAATAATCAGAAATGTGTCTTTGTAGAAGTATTCTTTTTTTTTAATTTATAGAATATGACCATTGAGAACATATTTTCATCACGTAATTATTACTATAGGCCCTAAAAATCATGTCTCTTGGCTAAAAGCAAATATGGTCATTTTGCAACCCATGTTAATCTCCATAAAAGCGCCAGTAATTGGCCCATGTCTTTACAGTATTTTGTAGAAATCTTAATTATCTTTGCATTTTACAATCGTTCGAATTCGCCAATTATATGCTTAACCTGTTAACAAGACAATGAAAATATGACCAAAATCATTTGTTACGTCGAAATATAAAGACTATTCACATCTTTGTCCTTTTGTCTTATGGATACAAGTATTTTCCCCTTAACAATAATACTACAGCTGCAACTTGACATACGAATTAATAGAAATAATTGTAAAGGGTTCCTCAGAACCCTGTCTCTCGCTCCTACGATTGCTGCTGTCAGTGTAAAAGTGTAATCATGTTGATTTAGAAATGAGTCCATATATCAGTACAATACAGAGTTTTAAAAAAAAATTTGGTCTTGGAGATTAGCTTCTGTCCAAGTTTCATAACAATCCATGATGGTTTACAAACTTGTTATGTCAACAAAAAAAAGTAATCCAAGGCTGTCTGTAAATTTTAACTGTAAAAAACTAATTAGTCCATCTATCTTTATCATAAAAAAACTTCTGCTAAATTTTCATAAAATTCTTTGAATATTTGACAAAGTATTTGATGTGTAACAAATTTGTAACTACTTGTTAATTATGAAATAAATAATATAAAAAAGAAGATGTGGAATGATTGCCAATGACTTAACTATTTACAAGAGACCAAATGACACAGAAAGTAACAACTATATGTCACCATATGGCCTTCAACAATGAGCATAGCCCATACCGCATAGTCAGGTATAAAAGATCCCGAAATGACACATGTAGAACAATTCAAACGAGTAAACTTAGTACAGATCTGAGAGTACTCGAAGTTACTGACAGCTAGTTCAAAGCCAATAACAACTAATAAAAAAAAATCATGCATACATTATCAATCAGTACACATCCAACATCCAGCGGATTTAGTATAAAGACGTCATAAATAGTCAGAGAAAAACATGACCTTGTGCAATGCCAAGATACAGGTATCGACAGAATGTAGATCCATGAAAGTGCATATGTATATAACTATAATATTTAGTTTGCTTTTAATTTACTGATAACAAAATCAATATTAATACCATTAAAAAAATATTCAAAGATCTAATTACAGTTTTGAGTGGTAACCTTTTAGAATAGATAAGTTAACCAGGATCGTTTCTAAATTTCCGGGCACGATAAAGAACATCTCCGTAACAATGAGGATGTGCCATCCCGTTTGAAATAAGTTTTACAGGTACACCTAAATCCATTTATCAGTAAAATACGGAAAAAAGAAATAAATATTTTCAAAAATTTGCTCTGGATACTGTATTTTGGACATTATCAAGCTTCTGTACACATTTCATAAAATTCCATGAAGGAGTGACAAATTTATTGATGACAGTTAAACATTAACTTCAGATTGAATCTGAATGATATAACTGTAGAAAAAAGTCCATTTAGCAGTAAAATACGGAAAATACAAAATAAATAATTTCAAAACTTTGCTCTGGATACTATATGTTTTGTCATAAACAAGCTTCTGTTCAAATTTCATCAAATTCAACGAAGGTAAGCCAAAGTTATTTATGACTGAAACCATTTAATATTAGACTGAATCTGGATGTTTACTGAAAAAAAATAAGTCCATTTATCAGTAAAATATAGAAAATTGAAAATAAGTATTTTTCAAAATTTTGCTCTTAATACTGTATGTTGGACATAAACAAGCTTCTGTCCAAATTTCATAAAAATTCGATGAAAGTTTTGCCAAGTCGCCATTGTTGACCTAAGAATAATTAAATCAAAAGTTTAAATATGATTAAACATGTTAAAGTGACAATTGTAAATGACCTTTTTGTCCAGAGGGAACACATTATATCCAGGAAATCCGACAAATAAAATCGTCCTTTTATTCAGTAATCTGAAATATGGTATTTGCTTAAAGAATCGGAAATATTTATAAAATCAAATAATTATCTCCCTCATGAATTGCTCTGGACTCGGTTTCACAAAAACACTTACGACTTAGATTGGTCGTAAGTATACTGAATTGTTCATGATTTACGATCAATCTTAGTCGTAAGTTTTTTGTGAAACCGACTCCTGATTTCTTGTTCGGTTTTGTTGTGCTTTGTGTACTATCGACTTCATAAGCTTTTTTAAGCTTGTTATAAGATCTTGTTTGTGTAAAATCTGGTATTCTCGTTTTCGTGCACCAATATATCATATGGTCTCTCAAAACCCGTATGGTACTTTATAACGTATTTGATGAGCGCGTCTTCAATCGTTCAGTTTAGGTTTTCAACAATACCATTACTGTGTATATGAATAACAGTCTTCTGACAATCTTTAATTCTGACTCAGTTCACAAATCAATTTTGATTCACCTTTTTTAAGTATCAAACTTTTCGATGCACTTTTCCCATTTTGGTTTACCTGGCTTGTTCATTCAAACTCCATAGCTGTCAAAAGACCTTGTCTCCCTTCAGTGCATGAGATATATCTTCCAAACATATTTCCTCTATCTACTGTTTACTTTCCTCACAGTCCTCTATGTCCATACCACGGATTTCAGGTTCTTCGACTGCTTATACGAATCGCAGTTTCTGTATCTTATATGTCTGTGAGTTGTTGTCGTGTCTGATAAAAAGAATAATAGGAATTGTTTGTTGAAACTTAAGGATGTTCGCTCCTTTTGTTTTTGAATTATTGCCAGAAATTCGGAATCCTCTGTTATTGTCCATGTAGTGACATTAAAAAATTTTGCCCACTAACACCTACTTTTCTTTCCATGATTTGGTTACATATAATTAAAATGTCATCTTTGAAAATCTTATAAGATCCTTATTATTTTTTCATCGTTTCTGAAAGAAAAAAGGTGCCAATGTTAAATGTATGAAAAATCTAGAGAGAATTATTTCCCGCCAAATTTTCAATGGCTTATATCTCGAAAACAAGCACACGGACCTCTCATTTTTTTCTGCTTTTTTAGTTTCTTTATTCATATACTATCAATTTATAACAGTCTTTTAAAAAGCTTGTTATTTTAAAACAGTAGCGAACATCCTTAATATGTTTCATATATCACGCAATGTCTGCAATCGAGCTTGACATTATTTTTTTTTAAATACAAGTGCCGTCTGGTGCGATCGAATTTGTAATTCACGGCACCTTTTTCCTTTAGGTTTTAATTTTACAAACTTAAGTCAAATATAGCTGATGTGACGTGAAGGATCAATATCATCAACAACTGAAGGCAATAGTGGTTACAGTTGGTGGTTATTGGTTAACAGAAAATATTGCTTGCATAATGTGAACAGAAAACAGTAGGGGATCGGCTTTGAAATAAAAGTTGTAACAGTGCAAATTGTAATATTTTAGTAAATGCTGTTGACAAAATGGTTGATTGACTAAAATGTACTTTCTCTGTCTTAAATTAATCATCCATCTATACCGCATATGAAAATGAAACAAAACGACGAGTGATGTTAACGCTGCAAAATTGCATACTCATCCGGAGCACCTGATTTCACTGCATGTTTCCGTGGAGTTCGAGTTGTTTCTAATATTTTTAATGTGTAGTGTTAACTGTTATTGTCATTTCATTCTACGATTGTACGAGTCTTTGTTGGTTATTATTTGATTATGGTAAATACCAAATGTCAAGAAACAAAACTTATTGCAGAGATTCCACTTCCAACATTATATTGTAATGTCAAACAGATATGAAAAATTATTCGTACAAACTCTAAAATTATTGAAAATCAAAGGTTATCATAACTGTGTCCTGCATAAATTAACACTGATTTCTCACCCCAAACTGTCGATTTAAATAAAAATAAAAGATGAATTTGAAATAAACCTTTTGGAGTGCAGTTTCTGAAGTTTTCATTTTCGGAAGTATCTTACCAATGAATATAAATGTAACTGTCTTGGCATTTTTCCAGTAGGTACGAGCACTTATTGGCCCTGCTATGTTAAATTACGCCATGTCCTCATAATCCATTTTTAGATTAGGTTTATAGTGTGATGCCATACATCTTATCGCTATTCGTCCGCCATTACTGAACGACAAAAAGGTTTCCGATAATTTTTGAGATCACAATAGAAAGTATCGGACGCAACAATGCAAAAGTGATTGTTGTATGACATCAATAGTTCAAGCAGAGCAGATTCTCGGGTCAAACGGCGCAGATTCCCAAATAGCGATAAGGTCTATTCGGTAGGGAAATGTTTTGTGCAGCTATTTTATGAAATGTCTTTATAACTTTGGTAAATAGTCAAGATGATTGAGGAGGAAGTTTGGGTGTGTGTAAATGACTTAGCCTTTCCTGCTACACATGTGAATCCCCAACTATGTTTGTCAAATTTACCTGAAAAATCATTCACTTCAGAACCCATTGGTCTGCCACAGTCATAATCAATTCAATATCCCCCGTCAGGTTTTTTGGATCACTCCGAGTGGACGGCTTATTTTTGGAAGTGTATTTACAAAGACATGATCTCCATTCCCAGTTTCTGTTGTTTGGCCTGTTCATTAATGAGGCTACTGGGTTTCGCTGAAGGGTGATTTATGAGCGAATATTTTTTGGAATGGGAACATTAATATCAAAGTTTTTCTGTCCATGCAGACATATAATGTATACACAAAGACTTAGTTTTTCGTATGCTAAGCTGGATGTTTATCGGTACATGCCGGGATACTACATACATGCTCAAATTTACAGTGAAGCATAAAGCAGGCCTTACGACTGTTTAATTTGTTGCAAATCAACTTACCCCCCTGGTGTATGAGAAGCATACGTGATAGCATGCTGCTTATTGGTCATTACCTAAGAGCCCTGAGTATGACGTGCTGAAGTTCCCGTCTGCCTTTGACAATAAGAAATAGGCTTCAAATAAACTGATTTATTACAATTAAGTACTTTTAGAGATTTCCATAATCTTTTTGTCGATTATTTATAATTTGAAATAAGCTAGTCAAACTACACATAGAAAATACATTTGTATTGTTATTATAATGACTTTAAAAACGATTTTGCGTAAGACAAAAATTCGGTAGCATTATCTGCATTGTGAGTTTCTATTTTGTTTGCAATCGAATTAACAATAATATCAATTGTATTTGCTTTGTCTATATTTTGAATATCTTTTGCGATTCCCAACAGAAGCCTGAATTTCAGTTCAGCAAATGGACGTGTGATAACATCACCAGGTGGCGCTATGTTTCTTTTCAGCCATGACGAATACAGACCTACAAATTCCAACAATAAGTTACGGATTGCCGAATTAATCATTTCCGTATCTTTTGGTGATTTATTCCACTCTGATTTACATAAATCAATCAGTGGGTTGAAAATGTCTTTTGAAGGATGCACATAAAATCCAAAATATTTATGAGCCTCTGTAAAACTGAATAGAAATGTCAAAGGGTCTTTAATACACACTGCTAATCTTTCAACGACATTGGAGAGAACTTTTGACGAGATATGATCGACCATATTATTTTCTGGTATGAAATAGTGTCTTAATTCTTGTCTGCAAAGACTACATTGCAGACGATAAAGAAGCATTAAGACAAAATATCCCATTCTGTCATCTGTCCAGTTATCGCATGGTATTTCCTCGCATAACCAAAACATTGTTGTTTTTAAAAGATATGGAGATATACATTTGTCGCCTGCAAATGCAGCCTTTAGGAAAATTTTTGCCATTATATAACATGCTCTTTGAAACACACTAAGACTTTGCGCAAGTATTCGCTCTGGTATTGTAAATGAGTATCTCCATTCGTTTTCTGAATTGTCGCTTTTAGAATGACCGACAGGAACTAAATGAATTGCGGAGCACATTATTTTGTTGATCAAATCCATAGATGGCCAGTTACAGCTTCTCTGTCTTACATGCCAATTATTTGCCGCTTGAGGCCATGAACCCATTTTTACGGCTAGAACAACATCAACTTCGGTACCTGCGATTACTGTAGTTTTCGCCGCTGCCGGATGTTCGGATTTTATTTTAAAGCACAATGCTGGACCATGTGCAGATTTTTCTGTGACACTTGTTAAAGGTACAACTTTTTTATCGATAATTTCATTGACCGGAATATTTATTGTAGCTTTGCAATCGTTATTGCGCATAAAGTGCACTTTTCCGGAGCAATCCGTATCAAATCTCACGCCGAATAATTGTTGATCAGCGACTGAAAACAGTTTAACAAAACCAGGATGAGGCGCATCTTTTACTTGAAAAATCTCATGATGTTGTAGTTCGGTAATTGAAGCATTTTTATCTATGGCAATGATACCTGAAAGAACTGCAATTAAGTCAAAGTCGGACATCAGATAAACATAATTGTTTGGTTGGTTTGCTGTAATTGGAATTGTAAATCCTTCCTTTTTACTACCGGCCCACAAAAATCTGTCAATTTCTGGATATTCTGTCTTTATTAATGTTTCCGAAATATCATCATTAATGTTCCTCCTGTTTGTTGATTCGTGGACAATAGGTAAAGGAAGTGTATATTTGAATATAATATTATACAGATCTATGTTATCCTGACTTACAATTTGCTCTAAACATTCCATTATTGATTTCAACAACGGCTGTCTTTCATAAGATGTCACTGTAGTAAGACATAATCTCTCAATTGCCAATCACTTGAATTGATTCAATGTTCCTGCATTTAGCACGCATATTTTATCCAATTTGAAATCATAATGGTGCCTCGTCGACACCGAGTTTATATAAAACTATGTGGAATTTTTTTCCACAAACAAGATTACGTATATCATATTTTAAATAGCTTATAATTATAAATAGATCTTATGGATTCTATTCAACATACCAACAATTATTGTTAATCGTCTAGCGTGTCAATTTGAAATGAATGACTTTTAAATACAGTAAAAAATTCACACTATACAAATATATGAAAAAATATTAATAACAAACATGAAATATTTTGGAGAAAATTTTCATTCGTGTTTAACATTGAAAGACGGGTCTTGGCATAAACAAGAACTACTTCATTTTGTTAAATAGCAGACAATTGATTTTTTTATTTCATGTTTGAGGTTTATTTTAGATATACTAATAGGCAAACGTGTTTGAAATATATATTAACAATGATTTCATTTCCTGTCTGTATAGAATGGAATTATTCGAAATGGGGAGTACATAATAATGCAAGTGCTTTGCATGAATATATAATAGAAGTTATAGTTTTGTCAGAATATATACATGTCGTAATATTAATGATTTGCTTTGCAGCAACATGTATATTCAAGTTAATTACTGCGGTAATGTAAATTAATTCTTCTAGCATTTTCATCAGTGAAATAGATTCATTTGAATAGTCGATAAGAAACTATTTTTGTTTTTTTGGGTTTTTTTTACGAAATCGGAAAATATAATTTCAATTTTGAGTTACAACAAAAATAAACACACAAACAAACAAACAGATAATTCTGGTGACAGCTGCTAAAAAATTGATAAAATTAATTAAGAAAACTTAAATAAAATATTTATCATTATCTAAATCTGTTGTTTAGCTTAACTTTGCTTTCTAAAGCTGTCTATTATACTACTGTTCATTATCTATGTTGATGATAGATAAATGAATATGAGAAAAAATAAAATAGTTATTACTTTATTAACAAATTGCTATACTTTAATTTGGTTCATATAGGGAACTGTTTTAATATTCTTGTCAACCTTGCAAATGTAAGTTTTTGGTAATTTATATCAAACTTGCTACACATTATTAAAAAAATCACATATTATGCACTAGATTACATTTCGCCCTAGCATTTTTCATTGTTAACAAAAACAAACTGATTTAGACTGTCGTGATTGACATGAATATCTAAAGATAGAATTAGACTGAGTGTCAATAACAGCAACTCTTTGCTGCTCAAATGGTCAACCATCAAGTTTTATCTTTACTATTTGTGGACATAAAAAAAATTAAGACGGCAAAAATGTAGTCGCACTATTTAGGGCGTAAATGCATAGTTGACTAATGTAGGGTTCTGTGTAGTTTTAATATAACGAATCATCAAAAGAAACCCTGTAATATAATAATACATTTAATAACATCATATATAAACTAATTCTTTCGGGTCGGTAGCTGATAGAGGGTCGTAATGGGGGTACCTGCATGACGAATAACGGTAAAAATTCTTGACAAATGACGTTAACGGTAATTTTTGTTGCATGACGATAAGATGTACACTTTCTTTTAGACTTTAAAAAAATCGACTGATTTGACGAATCACGCTAAATTTTTTTCCAAAAATAACTGTAACGATAATTCTTGAGACCTCTGACGAATCACGATAAGGATATTTTGACGAATCACGGTAAAATTTTAACCAATTTGACGTTAACGGTAGCCGAAAATGACCGTTTGACGCCTGACGATCAAGGGCATTCCTACCCTCCTGATAATTGTTGGTTCAATGTCTAAATCGTTGTAACTTTTGACAAGCAGTGATAACTGTAATATAGCTGGTGAATCATGGTACGGTATTTCGTTGTCTATGTACCGGTAGACGGTTATTGTGATATATGAATATAGTGGTACTGTTTTGGACTTTATATGCCATATAATATGTCTCTATACTTCTGATTACTCCAAGACGGTTGCTGTTATTCGTAAGCTTCTCTATTTGTTTAATACATCTAAGTGCTAGGTACCATGGTGTAGTCAAGCTTCTTTCCTGTTAAAATCTACCTACTATACTTACCTTTAGTGTATCTATGGTGTTTGAAAGTGTGTTGGTTCCTAATAGCAGCGTAACCTGCTTGTTGTATCTACTGTCTGGTATAACTAGAAATACACATGGGTAATCTTGATGTTGACCTGGTATCTGTATATAAGTCTCAGTATGATCAAGGTATGGTAATTGCTGCACCCTCTATATCAAGAAAAGTTTCAATCTCCATTAAATGTGTCTGTATGTGTTATTCAAAGAAAGACTGGCTGACGGTTGAAACTATTGAGCCGGTATCTAATAATGCTGATGTTTCTATTCCATGTATAAAGTAAAATCACAAAAATACTGAACTCCGAGGAAAATTAAAAACGGAAAGTTCCTAATCAAATGGCAAAATCAAAAGCTCAAACACATCGAACGAATGAACAACAACTGTCATTTTCCTTATATATATTTATGTCTTTCGAATCCAATCTGGCATGGATTTGATTAATCAAACCTTTAATTTCTTGTAGACCTTCATCCTCTTGTTGAGTTGTAATAGCGTTTTTTATCTGTGTCTTGGCATCTGATGTCTGTGTTTCACTTCTGTTGCAATTGTCACTCTCAATATGCCTTAAAGCTACCCGTAGTCAATCAAAATATCCAATAGTATCATACATAATGTCCTGATATATCCTTCAGATGTGGTTTCAATCCTGTCCAAATCATTTCATGCAGCATGTTATCCAAATATTGTCGGCGTAGAAGTCCTCTTTTTATTGATTTTCCAATAATTCCTTCCAGTTTACAACTCCATGCTGTTACGCTTTCTGTTTCTTACGTTGTCTTGAACCATAAAACTCAGCTAAAAGCTCTTCTTTCTTGTCGACGCTTCCATATATGCTGTTTAATTTCTGGATTATGTCCTTAACAGTGGTACAAGTTGTGGTTGTGGATTTATAGTAGGTTCAGCTTTCTGTTCCTTGAATGCTCCTTGTGATATCAGATATTCCATCATCAAATTCTTTAGTCCTTGGTTTTGCTCCCATCTATTCAAACATTTCGAAAGTCTTCATCATCTCAGTTGTAGGTGTTGTTTGACTTGTTAGCTGTTGCGCAACAATTTCTTCTTCCTTGTACTTAGAAGCCATGTTGAGTAGAAACTCCAGTGTGAATATACGAGACAAAATCATAATCAGACAATACTGAAAAAATTATAAAATTATGTAAATATTCGCGTACAAAATATCAGAGTATAGCCATAATGGTCGGATAATCAGCGTATAACAGGCGAATCAAAAGGTACGACAACTACGGATAACAAATATCTATATCTAATATACTACTATGAAACTCACTGTATAAACTATAGTATACTATACTATGCTCCAAGCTCACATGTATATCACCAAAATATGATGATACTGGATCAAAGTCCAAATCTCATCTGTCCACCCAATACCAATACTCAGTCTAGGATAGAATTACTCTAAGAACAAAAATATCAAAGACCAGAGAGTAGAAAAGTTAACTCCAGATTACTAGTACTAGCCTGAGACAAACTGTATAGCTGGTAGAAACAGTCTCAAAAATGAGGGGCCTGATGGGGGGGTCTCATCACGATTCGCGAGTTCATTTTTTTGTCAATCACGATTCACAGAAAATAAATTTCCATGATCACGGATCACGAAAATATAAAAAAAAAAATCTGTAGAAAAACGGATCACGATAGCGAAAATGCGCCGATCACGAAGAACGAAAATAACCCATCAGGCCCCTCAAAAATGGTAACTAATAATACCGACAACTAACTAAAATCTCACCCAAGTGTAAGTGTACAACTGTTACTAAGTATGTGTGCAGAGATAATGATGGGTTCACATGCAAAGGTATAAGGTATGGTATCACCTATATAAAATGCACTACAACTCTATCATATACTAAGATTAACACTATGTTTATCAAATGCAAACTTATTTATCACCTTTAGTTAGTACATAAAAAACATATATAATAATATTCAAAAAAAGTCTGTGCTGAAAATTCTATGTCAAAATCAATAATATAACTAGGCTACTAAGTCAATATACATACTAATAAAAAATGTCGTTTAATAATAATTCTTATGTACATTTAACTAACATCACATCTCCACAGCATATACAAATAAATGTTGCGCAAAGTTACTAAAAAAATAAGTAAAGGCATAAGTAATATACCACTGCTCAATAGTCATCAATCGATTAAGAGAAAACAAATCTGGGTTACAAACTTAAACTGAGGGAAACACATCAACTATAAGAGGAAATCAACGGAACAACAGAAGCACTGAACTGCAACAAAACAAACGCCAACATAAATATAGAAACGGAATATTTAGTAACAACTGTCATATTCCTGACTTGATACAGGACATTTTTAGAAAACAATGGTGGGCTGAACCTTGTTTTATGGCTAGCCTAAGCATTCACCTCGCATTAATAGGCATTTTGGTTACATTTTCTTAGTAACAAGTATATATATTAAAATACAAATACATTATTGCAACGTTTATATAAACTTCAAGAAATTTTAAAGCGGTTTGTGTTTGTACTGGCCGACAAAGCAGCCAACAATGTGGTGGTGGTATGCCGTAAATACTACACGGAGGTTCTTAAGAATGAAATTTTAAATTCATCTACGTTCAAGTCCGTGCGCTCCACAGAGAGTCATATAGTAAACAAACATATCATAACCACATCACAGCTTAAGGCTTCTTCTGAACATTTGAAGGTCCCTACTATGTATTGGTTACCTAAACTACACAAAAAACCAGTAAAATATTGTTTCATCTCGACCTCTAGTAAGTGTTCTACAACTATTCTTTCAGTGCTTTTAACAAGTTCTTTAACTATTATCAAAGAACTTATCATAAACTTTTGTAATAAAATATATGAAAATAGTGGAATTAACTTTTTTTGGAGTGTAAAAAATTCTTTGGTTGTTTTAGAAAATTACGTGCTTTTGATGGTCCTTTCGATTCTGTTGACAATTTTGACTTTTCTACTCTTTACTCTACTCTTCCACACAATCTTTTCCACAAAAGTTTTACTATTTAATTAAATTTTCGTTTGGTAAATCTGAATGCAAATATATTTGCTGCAATTCATTTAAAGCCTTCTCCTCTAATGAGAAAGGTAAATATGCTAGATATACTTACTGGAGGAGTGATGAGAGGACTGGAGCTGTGAATTTTCTCCTTGTATGTACGTTTCACAAAGTTTATCGACAGGTTGTAGGTATTCCTATGGGCACTAACTGCGCCCCTTTAATAGCAGACTTGTTTTTGTACTGTTATGAATTACAGTTTATGACCAAACTCAGTAAAGACCCGTCTAAATTGCATTTAATTGATAAATTCAACAACACTTACCGTTATCTTGATGATATTTTTTAGTTGAAGTTCTAAAGATACTGCCGAAATTTACCCAAATGAACTTACTTTAAATAAATCAAATGTAAACGGTAATAACTGTCCTTTTCTAGATTAAGATATTTCGGGTTTTCAAGGGAAACTCCACACTAAAATTAACGACAAAAGGGACGATTTTTCGTTTCCTATTGTTAATTTTCCTTTTTTGGATGGTGATGTTCCTTTGGGAAAATCTTACGGTGTTTATATATCACAACTCGTTCGCTATGCCCGTGTCTGTTGTGACGTTTTTCATTTTAACGAACGTAATCTATGTTTTACTGGTAAATTATTAAGCCAGGGATTTCGTTACCACAAATTACTTAAAACCTTTACTAAATTTTTCCATAGATATAAAGATTTGGTTTTGAAGTTTGGTTGTATCTGCTGAAAACTTATTTCAAACGGGATAGCACATCTTCATTTTGTACGGAGATGTTGTTTACCGTGCCCGGAAATTTAGAAACTATCCTGGTAAATTTATCGATCCTTTAAATAAACTTATTCTAAAAGGTCACCAATCCAACAATGTAATCAGATCTTTGAATATTGTTTTTATTGGTATTAATATTGATTTTGTCATCAGTAAATTAATAGCAAACTAAATATTATTGTTATACCTGTATCTTGTCATTGCACAAGGTCATGTGTTTCTGTGACTGTTTATGATGTCTTTACACTAAATCCATTGGATGTTTGATGTGTACTGATTGATAATTTAGTCTTAGATGCATGATTTTTTTATTAGTTGTTAGGGGTTTTGAACTAGCTGTCAGTAACTGCGAGTACTCCCAGATCAGTACTTAGTGTGTATTTAATTGTTGTTGGGATGTACAAGTACCCGGCCACGTCCACTCTGTGTTTTTGTTAGATGTATTTCTATTTGTATTCATCTGATGAGTTGAGCCTTTTTCAACTGATTTTTATAGTTCGTTCTTATGTTGTACTGTTACACCACTGTCTTTATAATGGTTAGCGGGAGGGTTGGAATCCCGCCCACTAGTTTAATCCCGCCACATTATGTATGTATGTGCATGTCACAAGTCAGGAGCCTGTAATTTAGTGGTTGTCGTTTGTTGCTGTGTTACATATTTGTTTTTCGTTCATTTTTTTGTACATAAATAAGGCCGTTATTTTTCTCGTTTGAATTGTTTTTACATTTGTTATTTCGGGGCTGACTATGCGGTATGGGCTATGCTCATTGTTGAAGGCCGTACGGTGACCTATATAGTTGTTAATTTCTGTGTCATTTGGTCTCAAGTGAAGAGTTGACTCATTGGCAATCACATCACATCTTCTTTTTTATAATTAATGATTTCAGTTGCTTAGCATTATACATTATCCATGTTATTCAATGAGAAACAATGGTTTCATAAACAGGGTAATTTTTACCATTGAAATTTAATTGACAACATTTTTTTCTTTCCTTTAGATCTGCAACAGTGCTAGATACTTAGTTGCTTATCATAGACAAGTGGGAAAATATAATTGTGTATCATAAATGACAATTTAAAACATAAATTGAGACAATCGTTTTTAAAAATTTGTAAGGGTTCCGCGGAATCCAGTGTCTCGCCTACTTTTGCTGTTGTCTATGTTTTCAGTGTGATAGGGGAATGCACATAATATATTTACAGTTAATGAAATAAAACGTTTGAAATGTATGAAAAAAGTTATACTTGTAAAAAATGAATACAGTATGCAATCAAATCTATAGATTTATAAGAGTTGAAACATAAATTTATTGAATGAACAAATGATAAAGAAGATAATTTTTACATTGCTTGATGATTTATCACTTAATTCGCCAATAAAAATGCATGTAAATAGAAGATGCAATTACAAAATTGTGTTCAAAATAATTGATGTAACTAAAAAGGTAGAAAATATGTGCAAATGAGAAAATTGTGTGTTATAGGAAATATGTGAAGCCGACGACCACGGAATGTAGGATTGCTATGTCTCGCTTTTGCGACAAAAGTCATAGGCTCAATAAAAATGGGGGGAAAATTATAAAAAAATTTCCTCTAGATACCATCTTTTGATTGTAAGAAGCTTCTGTCGAAGTTCGGTAAAAATCAAGGATGGTTTATGAATCTAATAAATGTTTGAAAACCGCTTCAGATAGAGAAAATTTGACAGGAAGTATAAATGTTCAGAATGTTGATTGATTGATTGATTTGTGTTTAACGCCATTTTCAGCACTATTGAGCTATTTTGTGATTGTCGATCTTTATTGGTAGAGGAAGCCGGAGTGCCTGGAGAAAACCGCCGACATTCAGTAGTAAAACTGACTATCCTAGTCAATTCAGATTGGAGTCGAGCACACCTGACACGTGCGGGTTTCAAATTCACAACTTCAGTGTTGACAGGAAAGTAATACAGTAGTTCCGACCACTTAGATCACTCAGCCACTAAGGTCGTCTTCAGAATGTTGAGAAATTCCTACTTCTGAATGTGAGTCAGAGTTTCTGCAATACTGTACTCAGCTAATGTATTTATTATTGAGGCAAACTAAATTGCAAAAGAGGGTTATACAAAAGATCATTATGGCAAATATTAAAAAAAAAAGTCCATTCATGGTATTTAGACAAACTACAAATATTGTTTTTAAGATTAACTAAACAGATAAAGATGTTGCTCATTATTGAAGTGCTAACAGTGACCTGTAGTTGTTTACATTCTTGTTCTTTGAATAGTTTGGCACTGTTTTCTTATTTCTTATATTTTAGGTCAAAATTTTAGTTTCAACATGTTTTTATTTAACATTGTTTAAGGTCATTTGTTTATGTTTTAACATGTTTATGGCATCATCAAGATAAATACATTTTGTGCTGGTAAATCATACTAAATACACATTTAACTTAGCTCCTGTAGTTTTAAAGATAACAGACAAAAAATTAAAATTGGTAATAATAACTTACATTTCAGGGGGTCATAACTTCAAAATAGGTTGACACATTTATCTTAAATATTCAAGGAAGTTAGCGGATGTTGTGCTGACCATTTTAATAGTCAGTTTCATTTTGTTTTCGAGATATAAGCCAAAAACTCCAGTTTTACCCCTATGTTCTATTTTTAGCCACGATGGCCATGTTAGTTGATCAACCTGGATGAAAATCATAAACTTCATAGAATACATCCCATAGATAACAAACTTTGGTTTCAATCAACTGAATGATTTCAGTGGAGAAGATTTTAATAATAAGTTTACAGAATATGGGCCACGACAAAGGGAGTCAGACAATCGGTCAAAAACTGGATGAACAATTGACACAAGTGATGGCAAATCCTCACAATGGCTTTGTGTGCCAGATGAGCTAAAAATGAGGGGTGCAATGCCATCATAAACTGTTCAATCTGTTAAATTTTAATTGAAATATACCGAAGGATTTAGATAAAATAAGCAGACAAACAGACTGATGACGAGTTTTTTTTTTAACGACCTTGACTACCTATGAGGGTCAAACTGAAGGGCCAACACTATCAAATATATACCCCTGCTATTGCTTACAGAGATGTAATACAAATGGAGATCACTCACGAAACAAGATGATAATTTGTTTTATTTCACATTACAGAATCCATATAAATGTTAAAAACAGCAATAATACAATAAATATCAATACAATAAATATAAAGAAACTGATTAACATTTCAAAGAACATACAACTTTCATTTAAGCAAAAAACATTTTACCTGACAGAAAAATTAAAGCTTTTTTCAACTATGTAATAAACAACAGGTATTCAGAGTAACAGTCTTTAATTTGTAAACATAAAATTTTATATTACTTCATTTTTTCCTTTTTCAATATAATGTCACAATCTATATATATCAACATACAATATGCTCTACTTTGATAGTGCAACTTTTTATGGAGTATCACCTTCCGTAGCTTCTTTATCTAATTAGACACACAACTCTTTTGAAACTACAAAATGGGATTCAAATATGCAGTGTGACCTTTTTTGTTACAATACATACTTATTAATTTTGTATTTAGAATTTTTTCTGTTGACAAAGTTTTCTTATTTTTTGCAAATATTGTAGAATTCTGAGCCTGTGTTTTAACTTTCTTGAATATACTGTTCTCACATATGCAAAACTAACTTACAGAATCATTAAATAATTTGACTAAAAACCAACAATAGTTAACAAAATTGAGACTAAACAAACAGAACAAAAGCAATTGCACTGGACAAATACTATTATACTTACTTATTTTAATAGTACACATACTTATCAGTGGTCAAAGAAAGGAAGACAGTACAGTTTTGGCCAAATTGATCTTAAATCCAAAAGTATTTTATTCAATCTGTCCCTGATTTTTATATTCATACTTTGAATATATAATTTTTTATACTTAATCAGAACATTGCATTTTGTCTTAAAACAAATATACGGTATTCTTTTCATGGATAACACAGCCAGGAAATGACAGTAAATTAATCAATGGATCAAAATTTGGCAGAATCTCAACTTTTTGACTCCCACATCATTTGTAGGACGATATTTACATATATAGGAAGTGTATTTTGTGTCTATTTGGTTCCTTGGGAAAATATTTTTTGGGGCCAGTCTTGTGCTCTATGTTAATTTAGCTCAAATATTCCCCAAATTCAACAAAAACTTTTAAAATTTCCCTGATGATGTTACTTAAAAGACTTCACTATCAAATTTTGTCATCAAAGCTTGGCAAATATCACATTTTCTGAAAGTATTTCTTCTGAAGTTTGATAAATGTAATTGGTAATGGTATCTTTCTATACACTCATTATAATGATTAAACAAAGCTGTCAATATTTCTATCTTCATTTTTACTATTGTATCAAAAAGAAATTACAAACCACTTTTACATAATAACAACTAAGAAAATAAACCATCACTATTTCATTTTTTTTTTAATCCACTTCAATTAGTCATGACAATATAAAATAATTTATGAACCATTTGACATACATGTACAGTGGGTTTATAGTAATTTCAAGTCATTAAGTCATTTTTTCTTACAAACAATGTGCCCAATTTGTTCCCCTTTGGTTTGATGTTGCTATGGCAACTTTTTCAATAGCTTCTTCTCCTGCAGTCTGACCACACAGGAACTTTCCTGTTTTGAAATGAGTGAAAAATCAGGAATTCGCCTTTGTCTTAAATAGAATCATGTTCTCCTTAGATGTCACTTACAATAGTTGTATTTGATAAACATGAAGAAGGCTTTAATTTCATGAAAATGAATTTGCAGCAATCAAAAAAAAATCCTTCAAAAAGTAGCACATGTATTTTTTTTTATTTTTCTTTGCCTAGTAAAATTCTATAACAGTGAAAAATTGTTCATTTTCATTGAAACCATTTCTAAGAAAGACATGAAAAAGTTGGGACAATATTTTGTTCAACCAACTACCATAAGTAAATCTCATTCACATATGTTGACTCAAAGGACTTTCTTCCTTTTAAATCAGGTAGGAAGGCATTTTCAGTAGAAACAACAATCGGAATATGTTTGAAAGTTATATGCTAGATCAGGATAACAACACAATACTCTGTTTACATTTGAAAATTATGTTATAAAATAACAAGTTTGACTGGCTATAAACTTCCAACAATCTCGTCTGTCTCCAAATATGAATAAGCAAACAACTAGAATAAATAATTTTTCAAGCAAACTTTTACTAAATTCTATCTAAGGGGGATTGTAATAGTCATAACAATCCTGCATTTGGGACAAGTGGTAAAATTCAGGTAGTCTACACCTAAATCATGTCAGTTGACAGGTATAATTAACTTAAATAGAGGTCAGTCTAATCGGTCAAGGAAAGCATGTAATCAAGTAAACCTACTACTTTTTGGTGAGCAAATAACAAATTCTATCAGATGTAAAAAGATCAAGAGTACCTAACCATTTTGGAAATGATTTGAGCATATCTGAGACCCTATCTTAGTCGTTAAGATGTTTTCAGATGAAATTTAAAATAAAAACATTTTCATCAATGTCAACATTTTCATTTGATAGTGTATGATACATCAAATTATGGAAAATAAAGATAGGTGTGAGTACATACCATCTTGGATTCAAAAATTAAAACAGTAGAAACTATTTAACAGTCTGAGAAAAGTATTTGGGATGTATATTGAGAAATGTAGAGATCGCCAAGTAAATGTTTTCAATGCATAGCCTAGGAAAAAACCCAGAGAGGTACCATAATATAGAGGAAAAATTGAAACATAAACAACAAACCTCTTTAATAGGCTAAGGCACAAAAAAAATCTGTATTTCTGCTAACATGCTGAATAAATTCAGGGTCGTTTGGTAAGAAATTAACAATATTTTTTAAAATGTGTTAACTGGTTTCAATAGGGGAAACAGTTTGACTTAAATAGTTGATTCAAAAAAATATAAAAAAAAATCTTTAAAAAAAATTAAGGCTTGTCAGCTTTACAGAAACACATGTATTTTTGTTCAGGCCTAATATGAGCAGTAAATTTCAACAACCTACCTATTTGAAACTGGCCAAAGGTAATGGAACAGTTTTAAGAATTCAACAAACTTTCTATAGACTCGTAACATTTAAGTCCTGAAATAAAATAACATGAGATCTAGAATTTAAAATGATTCAATCAACTCCTTTAAATAAACTATACATTTATAGTTTTAAAGCACCATCTTTTCTACATCATAAATTTCTGTATGAAATGGAATCTGTATTTCTGACAAATGTTTGGTCATCTCACTGCTGTCTAGAACATTGTAAAATTTAGCAAGAGCTTCTTGTTTTTCTTCTGGAGATAATCGGGATATCACACTGATTGAAGAAAAATGTTCAACAACAAAATCTCTTTCACCCTGAAAATGAATAATTATATTTAAAGTCAAATTGCATACTAATTTGAAAATATTTTCTTTCTTCAAACTGAAAAATGGATTTAAAATAAATCTGTTGTCATTTAATAATGCATTACTTACAGTACAAAAAGAAATTTTTGCAACAGATTTATTTTCACTAACATCACAATTAAGATAAAATCCTGGAAATTTCCCCATGCATGCATTTGATTTTTAAGAAAGAAAAAAATCAACAATAAGAAAATGGGGAAAAAAATCTTCCTGAAGAGGTTTCGTGTTTGAAATTGCAAAATCTAAACTCAGCAGAAATAAAGCATTTTTCATATTGTGCTGAGTGAAACAGACAGCATATGCAATTTCAATTTAAATACAGTCGACTCCACTTAATCGCATACCGCTTAATTGTATAATTCGGTTAATTGCATGATTTTCACCTATACAAAACCATTTCCCATTCACCTAATGTTAAATTATCCGGTTAACTGCATAGCCTAAAAAGAGGCCTTTCGGTTAATTGCATAGAAAATAATCGCCAGCTAGATATGCTTAGTTAAAACTGACCAGATTTTTGACCAGAAACAGCAATTTGGTAAGTTTTTTTTCTTGAATGCATTATTATTTTCGTTATTATTTCATATTCACTTTTGTGTTGTTTAAATAAGGTTTTAAAACCTTTTCTTTTGTGTTTATATGATGGGATATTGATAAATAATCCTCAATGTGGACATAGGTAAAGTTCCCCTTGTTCTATTTTAAGCCTCGAGGTAAAAAATATCAAACAGGTAATTGTTGTAAAAACATGACCATTCTCTCTCAAAAGGAGTTAATTATTGATTGGATTTCAAACATTGTCCATAGATTAAATTTGGGGTGAATTTTAAAAACAATGACGCCTGCTCATTCACTTTGAAAAACCAACCGATGTGTACACTCGTAATTCGGCTTAGGGTGATTTGCATTCATGTTAAACATTACAGGGCATTTATATATAGTTGAAGAATTTTATACATCAAACATTTATTTTTTGTAATTTTGGAAAAGAGCATTTACTACTAATTATTATATTTTCTCACATACAACACTAGCGTCAAGGAAATAACCTGTAAAGGGCCCCAAACTGCTTTGCATATATGAAACTAACTACATGTAGGTTAAAGCATGGTTTCAGCTAGGATTTTGAGGGCTTTAGTCACTTTTGATGAAAATCAACCTTTTTTTTTTGGGTAAAAGCAATGGACAATAGATATGTATTACTAGCTATACATCTTTGAAGGACTTAGGCATGCTCAGGCAGTTATTGTATATTTTGATAGATGTGGTGCTAAAATATGAAGATTATAATAAGATCTAATAAGGATCCAGATTTCTAGTTTACAATTTCAGTTCAGTTATTTTCAGGGGACATTCCTGATTAACAAAAGCTGGGTTCCTTTTTTTTAACCAGGAATCACAGCATAAACAAACCTGTATACAACGACTATTTCATTGCATAGTCATTATCCTTGTAAAAACGGTTAAATCGATATTTGAAATTCATTTCTATAAACTTGGAACAAAGGATTTGTACAAATCCTTGTTGGAAAGATTCTAATGACTGTATATTGTAATTTAATCAAGAATAGATCACGTTTACTTTCGATTTTTAAACGAAATGAAAACGGGAAGTGACAGGAGGATAATAAATTCAGAATGAATCCGGATTCATATACGGATGGGTTCATTTTTAACAAAAGGCAGGAAATTATCATATTTCTAAATCAAGTTGCCTAGTAAGAAATATATTTGTCTCCTTCGTTTATTTTAATACTAAATGATTTTGTATTTTACGTTTTTAAAATGCCTATTTTATAAGAATACTTTCACGCATGCGCAGTACATAGTAAAGGAAGCACCCGTTTGACTCGTGGAAATATTCCTGAATATTTTGAATAAAGACTTTAAGTTCTTTCTCTTTAATCGAAACTGTTGAAAGTTTTTGATGAAAAGTTATATTAAATATGACAATACATGTACTATGACAAACGAACTGCAAATTGTGATCGTTTGAGAAATATTGAAATTAAAATGCGAACTGTCCGCAGGGAAAACCATTTTGTTTAAATGACGAAACTATGATAGACGAACTGCAAATTGTGGTCCTTTGAGAAATATTGAAATTGTATTGCCGACTTACCGATTTTACTTGGAAAAATAATTATGATGGTCAATAATTTATGAGGTTTATTAATTAAAGGATTAGTGACCCATTCGATGGTGATAAGCAGATTACCTGTAATCACAACTTATAACACCTGTTGTAAACGTTAATTAGATGAGGGTCATAAACTTGTCAAAAACATGAAGACAGGTAGAATTATAGTATTTTCATGCGAAAACATTTTTACACTTTTCAAATTTAAGTAACGAAATTGATTTGAAAAACTTTCGTCATTTTGAAAACCTTTTCGTAAATGACGAAAATGACGAGCACTAGCAAAATCACTGTTAAAGAAACAGTGTTACATCACTGTGCAAGCGGTATATACTGCATATCAAAGGCACTTCATTACACATTTATTGTTAAAAAAGATAATAAACTGTGTATCATTGTTAAACAGTTTATTTCAACCAAAGCGTAATAATGTACATTGCACATATGGGTCATGGAAATAAATCTATTTTCAGTACACTTGGTTCTATTTTTATATCCCAGGTATAGGAAACGATGGAACTGCACGTAAATAAACTAAAACAAAATATGTTTGTAAACTTTATTGAGAGTATTAAAGACGTTGCAAGTAGATTATGGCCGTTCATCTTTCTTTAAGGATTTCCTTTACTTATCTTTACTATCGATGTTATTTGACTCCATAGTTTGGCATTTTGGATATAAGCATACTCCGCTTTATTGCATAATTTTGTCTGACAAATAGTCTATGCTAAAAACCGAATCGACTGAACAACTAAATGAAATAATTTAATAAATTTGCAGCAAAAAATTCTTCACTGTCAGTGTTTTAAAGTCAATACCACTGCCTTTAGTCTCAAGGTAGAGAGTATTTTATGTAATGGGTTCTGTTTATGGCCCAGTCAAGCCAAAGTCTTAAAAATTGGTGTTTGTCAATTCTGCAGCATTTATATGAATAAAAGAAAAGATGAGTCTGCTTGGAGTCAGATAATGTGTCCAAGAATGGTGACAATTTAACTTTTAAGCTAACATATAACATTTAATAACAAAACAGACCAGTCCAAAAAATATGCCTGTTTTAGAAACCCTGATTTAGAATGTTAAAATAGAGGCTGAAGATAACAAGGGGACATAAGTCAAAGAAAAACTGACAATGTCATGGTAAAAAAACAAATAATGACGAAAAGACAATTTTTTCAGCTGAGTTTTACTGTGCATATTGCCGTGTGTTTGTTTATTCTACATTGGCTAGATGTATAGGGGGAGGGTTTAGATCTCACAAAACATGTTTAACCCCACCGCATTTTTGCACCTGTCCCAAGTCAGGATCCTCTGGCCTTTGTTAGTCTTGTATGTTTTTTCAATTTCAGTTCATTTATATGTTTTGGAGTTTAGTGTGACGTCCATTTTCACTGAACTAGTACACATTTTTTTAGGGGCCAGCTGAAGCCCGCCTCAGGGTGCGGGATTTTCTCGCTATGTTGAAGACCCATTGGTGGCTTTGGGCTGTTTTCTGCTCTTTGATTAGGTTGTTGTCTCTTTGACACATTCCCCATTTCCATTCTCAATTTTAAATATACAAAATACTATGAAACTTAAAATTGACCAACAAGATGCCCACAAAGAAGCAGGGGCGAACTCAGGTGCTTCGGAAGGGTAACCAGGTCCTGCTACACATGTTGCGCTAGTTGTGTCGCTCGTGCAAATACAAATAAAAAAGTTAAAAAGAGGAAAAGTTTTTGTCTAAATAATTTAATAATTTACCCTCATTTGTATCCCAGGCAATAACTGATGATTTTTCAATGAAAATCCTGAGAAACTTTCTATCACATGTTTCCATTTATAAGAAACAGCCCTGGGAGTGTCTTCATCATAATACTGTGTTAAGATATCTTCTATAGACTTCACCCATGGAATACTCCAATCTTTATTGTTCCATAACATCACTGTAAAATATAGAATTGTTAATATAATTAAATGAACCAACTAAAAATGGCAGGAAAAATATGTTCCAAGTACTATAAATTCAGAAATTATTGCAAGTTTTTTATGAATGCGAATGATGTGACTGGGTGTGTATCACAATAACAAGAACTCACATTCTGATATCGGAAACATATATCTGTATGCAGATTTTCCAAAAATGGCAATAATCAATCTTGCTTTTTTGTCCATTCTCCAAAAATTGCAAAAATAAATGCACACAATAATTTCTAATTTAATGTTAAATGGTAATTTTACTTGCATGTCAAGAGAAATAAATAAATTCAGTGCACTCTGTTGGGAGTTTATTTGTTATCCTGTAAAAATTTGTTTCCAAGTAAGACTTTAATATTAAGTAAATATCAATCACAATGAATGTATTGTAAGCACATCATTGGTTGATTACAGGATTAGTTTGCATAATATGAGAAAATATAAACAGCTAACAATGTTTTTTTTTGAATTTCAATACATTTGCTTTTATTTTGTTTTTCCATAGGATCCATGCTTCAAATTATATTTAAACAGCCAATTCATAGTGCAAATTAGAGTGCAATAGTCTAAAACAACTGGATATGTTTAACCTCTATAAGTCCTCTGTGTTAAAATTCTATATTAGAAAAAAAATTAAGTTATTCCCCTTTAACTATAAGATCATACCAAACCGTCCTCCAGGCACCAGTACTCTGTACAATTCTTGTAGATTTTCATGATTAGCAAACCAATGAAAACACTGTGCAGCAATAATTAACTGGAAATCAAATGATAATCTTTATCAACAGAAACTATTATCGTGTAACTAAACTCCTGGCAAGTTTTCCCCTCTATTTAAATTGAAACAGAAACTTTCATTCTATAAACTGTTCAAATCAGTTGTACAAGTGAAACAGCTATATTGAAGTAACTTTACATAAAATTGACTGTTTGCTCGTAATTGCCTTGAGATTTTTTATAATAAAAATATTTTTTCACAATTAGCATAAAGTTGGAAGATAATTGGTCTGCAAATAAACAGCTTCAGTCATAAATAATTATTATTACCATTTACTGGATGTAGTGTTTCACATATTTAAATGTGTTGTCAAAATAGCAACACACAGATGAACAGCAATAAAAGTGTTGTTCCTTTGCTGTTGGTTTTGTCAAGTGAGTGTAGTGAGTTTTTGGTCATGAATTAATTTACCATAAATTATCCTTTCTAACCCATTACATTAAAAGTAAATAAATTAAAAACACACAACAGTGAGATTAAAGAGCTACAAAAATAGATAGTTTTGACTCTGCTTGAAAAAAGTGTTCAAGGTGGTAGCTAACACTACATGGAGATATTCTATAAAAATCAGCTAAACGTTTTAATCACGTTGTATTGTTTAAGCTTCTCAATGATCAAAACTAATGTTTGTCAAACTGCCATATAACCAATGAAATTTTTCTGATAAAGTGTTTGGTTCAAATATTTTAAAATTTTGAAATTTTTGTCCAAGCGTCAAAGTAAACATTTTGTCAAAATTTTATGAAAATTAAACAAGACAAATTAATATTAGTCAAGGTGTTGGGTACCACCTTAAACCTATTGAAGCCCTCTGCTGTTCAGGGCAATACTGAATTTTAGTCATGAATATATTTTTTTGTCATGTTCAATTCCTATCTTAATTGACTAGGATGACCAGTTTTCCTTCCGAAGGTCAGTGGTTCTCACCGAACTCCAACTTCCTCCATCAATTAAAACTGGCCATACAAACCATGAGTATTGAAAGTGGCATTACACCTAACAAACAATCAATCAATTAACGCCCTCTGTGTTAAAATTGTACATAAAATAAAAAAATGATTTGAGTTATTCCCCTTTGACTATAAGATCATATATGAATATTTGTCTAACTAAAACAAACCTTGACAGAATTATTTGGTAAAGGTATGGCATCGGCTGTACATGGAGCACATTCAACAAAACTTGGGACTTTATTCCTCAGTACACCTAGGAAAGACTCAGATGGTTCAGAAGCTAAATATTTCACATCCTAGATGAAAACAAATATAAAGAAAATATAACTTGAGTTTTTAAGCATTTGCTTGTTCTACACATGTTCTCACTTTCTGTGGTTAATTATCTAAATGATTTCATGATAATTTAATTAGTACAAATGTTGTCTATTCTGTATTTTTGAGGTAATGTACTCATATATGCCATATTTTTTGGCATATATGCGGCTTAATGAGGTTTATCACATAATTTGACTTGTAATGAGCAACCGAACTGGTGCCACATGTGGAGCAAGATCTACTTATCCTTGTAAAGCATCTATGATCAACCCTGGGCTCTCGGTCATAAAACTATACTCAGTACTCTGAGTACAAAATTTGTGCTCGAAACACTAAATCCAGGATTTTGATTGGTTGATTTCTGAGTCTGAGTACGAAAATCGTGCTCGAAAGTTTTATGACCGCAAGGCCTGGTCTTTTTGTGGGGTTCCTGTTGCTCAGTCTTTATTATTTGTGATTAGTTTTCTGTAGACTGTTGTTTGTCTTTCCATCATTTTAGCCATGATATTATCAGTTTTCTTTGATTTCTGATTTCTGATTCTCCCTTCGAATTTGTTACTGTCTGTTTATTTTTTAATGTAAATCTTTTCTTGGGTTTCAACAATGCAGACTGTGAATCATTACATAGTTAGCAAGATTCATATGAGAACAGTTCCACAAAAGGTCTTACTGTGGATTCATTATTATTCGTCGAATACTAATTTTCGTTTTTTCGTGAGTAAAGGTAAACCACGAATTTAACTAAGTACAAACTTTCTATCGGCTTGTATGAAGAATTTTGCAAAACCACGAAATCAAATATCCACGAAAAATACATTTTTTCCTCAATCCACAAAAATTGGAAAGCATGAAAATAACTGAATCCACAGTAACTGAAATGGAAATTGAAACTGGGAAATAAGTAATGCTGGAATGCCTGCCAAAAATATGCAGATGTGAAATAAAGTGATCTTGTATCGATTCCCAAAACAAATATACCGGTAGCTATCCCTTTGCTTTTTGTGCATTGAACCAAATGTAAACTCGATCAGTAATACATCACAGTAGACTCATTTACTAAAAATCAGCTCAATATATGAAGGCATTTAGAGAAAAAGTCCATATGTAACTGTCATTTTCATGAAATTTTCGAAGTCCAAAGCTTGTTACTTCCCCAAAAATCAGCAGAGCGGAACCAAACGAAAACTTGGTCTGTAACTTATCAAAGTAGACTCAAATACTAACTAAAAATCAGCTCAATATGTGTCAGAAGGCATTTAGAAAAAAGTCTGTATAACTGTTCGTTGCAGAATGACTGAATGACAGATGATGGAAAATGGTATAAACACTATATGGCTCCCAACTACTTTGTGGCGGGACCATAGAAATGCAAGCATTAATTCTGAATTTACAGTATCATATCAAACAAGAAATTATATAGATTATATATGTCACCATGTAGCTTACTTGAGATATACATAAAGTTATTTTCTCTGTAAATTTTCCTGTTCCTGCACCAAGTTCTAAAACATCATATTTTAGATCTGCAAATACATCAAGGAACATTTATTCATGCTTGCATGAAACAAAGGTGTCAACTCTTCAGATATAAAAATTAGAAACTTACCCCATAAGACCAATCTCCTGAAGGGAAAATTAAATCTCCCCTATTTGGAAAAAAAAATCCCTTTTTTTTTTCTCCCTTTAATCATTATTTGATTTTTAGTTGTTTGTCATATTTATAGAAAGTGACAAATCATTGGTCCCTTCATTGTTAATTAATATAATATATAATTCAAGCTATCAGACGTGTTGTGTTAGCTAATCTATTTATTAATGGTTAATACTTCTAAATTTTTATTATAATTTTTTCTTAACCATTCATAAGCAACTTTCAAAATTGAAATGAAATAAGCAAGAAAAATGCATTTTTTTTCTCCTAGGATATCTCCCCTTTAAAATTTACCTCAGGGGAAGATTTCCCCCTTGGAAGTTTTTTAAGTTGACACCTATATCAAAAATAAAATGCTCCGCTTGGCGCAGCTTGATACGACCGCAGAGGTCGAACCCTGAACAGTTGGGGCAAGTATGGACACAACATTCAAGCTTGATACAGCACTGAATTTGGATTGTAATTAAATATTTGACACAGCATAGGTTTCTGACACAGAATGAATGTGGTCTAAGAACTTAAAAAATTTTAATTCACCTATTCAAACCATATCATTATTATTTGCTTTTATATATAAATCAGAAATAACCAATTTAAAATGGAAAATTTTAAAGAAAAAAAAGGAAAAAAAATCCCCCCCAAAATTTTTGAACCCCCTGATGATTCATCACTCCCAAACTCAATCCCAGCCTTCCCTTTGTGGTATGGTACCTTGCAGTACAATTTCAGAGAGATCCATACACTTGAACACAAGTTATTGTCTGGAAACTAAAAAAATGCTTGTTTTTTTGCCCCTTTTTGGCCCCAAATTCATAAACGTTTAGGGCAATTACCCTCAAACTCAAACCCAGCTTTCCCTTTGTGATATGGAACCTTGTAGTACAATTTCATAAAGATCCATACTCTTACACACAAGTTATTGTCATGAAACTAGATAAATGCTTGTTTTTTGCCCCCTTTTGGGCCCCTAATTCCTAAAATTTTGAGGCAATTACCCCCAAAATCAATCCCAGCGTTCCCTTTGTGATATGGGACCTTGTGGTACAATGTCAGAGAGATCCATACACTAACACACAAGTTATTTCTGGAAGTTACAAAAATGCTTATTTTTGACCCCTTTTTGGCCCCTAATTCCTTAACTGTTGGTACCATAACCCCCAAAATCAATCCCAATCTTCCTTTTGTAGTATTGAACCTTATGGTAAAATTTCATAGAGATCCATTCACTTAAACTAAAGTAAGAGTGGGAAAACCAATTTGTCTTCGGATGACGACGACGCCGGACGACAACGACGACACCGCAAACGTCATACCAATATACGACCACAAAAAATTTTTTGCGGTCGTCTAAAAATCAAAAGTAAAGGTTATTGTTCTAAGACCTATTTGCTTTAAAATATCAGTGAAAAATTATTTGTCTGTTAAGTAACTCAATCCTTTTTTTATTGTATGTATACAATATCATCATATGAAATAATAACAAGACAGTACAGAGGTTTCTTTACTTTTTTATTAAAGTCGGATAATGCTTACAGATTATTTACCTGATATCAATTGGTTCTGCAAAGGGGACATTACTCTGGTTTAACATTCCTCAATGATCTAATTCTTATGGGGGCCTCGGTGGCCGAGTGGTCTAAGTAGTCCAACTACTGTATCACTAGCCAGTCAACACTGAGGTTGTGAGTTCCAATCCCGCACAGGGCAGGTGCACTCGACTCCAATCTTAATTGACTAGGATTGTTAGTTTTCCTACTGAAGGTCGGTGGTTCTCTCCGGGCACTCCAGCTTCCTCCACCAATAAAAACTGACCGCCACGAAAATAGCACAATAGTGTTGAAAGTGGGGTTTAACACCAATCAATCAATCAATCAATCTAATTCTTATTTATCACAAGGTAACCCAAATAATCCAGTCATTATATTCTGATCACTACGATAACTCCATAAACCTTGCAAAACCGTAGTGGATAGAGGGCACTCAATTATTCACATTAATCACAAGGCTACATGTAAAAAAATGTTTAAACCCGCTGCAATTGTTTGCACCTGTCCTAAGTCAGGAATCTGATGTGCTGTAGTTGTCGTTTGTTGATGTGGTTCATACGTGTTTCTCGTTTCTCGTTTTTTATATAGATAAGACCGTTGGTTTTCCCGTTTGAATGGTTTTACACTAGTAATTTTTTGGTGTGAGCCAAGGCTCTGTGTTGAAGAATGTACTTTGACCTATAATGGTTTACTTTTATAAATTTCTTTATGGATGGAGAGTTGTCTTATTGGCACTCATACCACATCTTCTTATATCTATTTGCTGTTAAGGGGACATAACTTTTTTAAAACATTTACTCGATATTTTTTCTTGTTCTTATTTTCCCTTTTCTATTTAGAGGACAAAACTGTGGTTAAACATTTATTTGATATTTTTTTCTCAATTTAATTTGTAAACTATACCTTTTCTGTTAAGGGGAGATAACTCTGACAATACATCTACTATATATCGTATAGCCTGGTCTGTATATGATGGTCTGTTTGAGTCATAATGATTGCCCTAAAATTATAAAATTATTTCATTTCAAAATTCATATGCTTCACATCATTATTTTTATTCAGTCTATTGCTTTTATTGGAAGTTAACGTGTCTGTAAGAAGTATGGACTATGAAAGTCAATCTATAATTGTTCTAATTATCAATTAAGCTGCGTCTGATAGATCGACCTAATGCAAGTGCCCATATACATATATTCATGTACATGTATATGACTTTGATAAGTTTTGAAACGATGAATTTTTTTCTGTTTTGTAGAGTTCTTATGTCATCTCAATTTTCAAACAGTTACAGACCCGAAATAAGTTTACAGATGTTTTGATATTCATTTGCATAAGGTCGATTTCTATCTGATGCAGCTGATTTGTAAGATTTCCACTGAAATTATTAAACTGTACAAAAACAGGGACAAGTGATTGAAATCAACACCACACTAGTTTAAAGGTTACCATCCCAAATTGGTTGTCCAATACAAAATATTTTTGTCTTCACTCGTGAGAGACATGTATTTTTTCCAGGTGTAGATTACCTTCAATAGTTTACCAAATGATGTGGATTCATTTATAAATGAGGGTCTGGATGGGGGTCCCTCATTTCTTTGTTCTTTAATCTTTTTCGACCATTTTTCTCTATTCTTTATTCATTTTGCCCATTTTTCTCCATTCTATATTTTAGCAATCCAGTATTCTTCTACTCATTTATTTTAAATATATTTCTCTATTCATTTTTTTCATATTTTTCTTTATTCTTTATTTATTTTGCCCTTTATTCTGCACTTTTTTCACATTATTTTGTATACTGTAAACCCAATCTAGACCCTCATAGCAAAGTTACTTTTGTTTTTGATGTCTACAAACTACATTACTGATAAGAGTTATAATAATTGAAAGCATCAGTGCTTAAAATAGATTCATTGATAAGAATAATTAGGAGATAACTGTATTGTATTTTAAGCTTGGCCTTCGTAAAACGTAGATTTTACAGTCGCAAATTGAGTTTACCTAGCGACGCGTAGCGGAGCTAGGTAAACGGATATTTGCAACAGTAAAATAAAAGCCAAGCTAAAAATACAATACAGTTATCTCCATTCTAATGCAGCATATTAAAACAAATTCCATTTCATAAATGTTTTGGCTTAAAATGACATAAATGAAAAAGTCCGTGAAACTGTTGCATCTTCTTTAGCATCGTCAATGTGACGTCATATGTATATTCACGATGTCAAACATAAACATTACACGTATTTATACCTTTCGTACGCTTCAGAATGGTTTTAATGTTGACAAAAAAGAAAATTTTGAGGCACAAAATGTGACTTTCTTGTTTATTTTGTGAGAAATTACAAACAAACAAAAATCGGAATTCAAAATTGTGGCTTTCTTAGTTACGGACTGGTAGAAAGTGGAATCTAACCCTTCAAAATAATTTTCAACGTCCAATGAAAATTATCCTTACAAACAGATTGCATTAGAATATTTATTAGCATCACCAATTAATTCTTTAAATAACTTAAAAAGTTTAAACAGAGTAAATCTTGGAGGTTCCAAAGGAGTATTATGAAGATGAAAATTTCTGGTATTGGATGTCACTTTGTAGCCATTTTTCAGTCCTGATAAGGACAACATTAAATTAGTAAAGTAATCATAATTTACTTGGTTACATTTCAAAGTAATCAACCCCATCCTTGGTTTTTGGCAGTGCTGTAACTTGCTTTAGGTCATACTATGTCTCAAACTTAATTCAGCTCACTTTCAGAGCCAGTTATAATACATTTGATTCATATCATTTCCATTACCAGAAATACTCTTTTACTATATGCTGATTTCTCACGTCATTTAAACATTTTATGGGCCAACTGGATCCCTGCATCTTTGAACTGATAAAGTAATTGTGACTGCTTGACATTATTTAAACACCCCTCTTTATTCTTATGTACATAATCCAACCCTGCTCAAAGGAATATATTATTTTAAAAAAAAAACAGGTATCAAAGCAGTCATATGGAATTTATCCCCATTAGAATAGTCATCCCTTAGCTCAAAGTACTGACGTAGATTTTATGCCCAACAAATGAACAAATGACGTCAAATAACGTCACATAAAACCAAACACTTTGACGGAAAGATAACGATTGGAATCAAGCGTATTGACAAGTCAGGGACATGCTTGGTTTTATCGACACTCTTTCTTTAATTAGTAGCATAACCAAGTGAAAAAGATCAGGTGATATAGGTTAGTGATGCCCTTTACCGTCAGGCATCAAATGGTCATTTTCGACTACCATTAGCGTCAAATTGGTCTAAATTTTACCGTGATTCGTCAGAGGTCTCAAATAATTATCATTGCCATTATTTTTGGAAAAAATTTAACTTGATTCGTCAAAACCAGTCAATTTTTTTATCGTCTAAAAGAAAGTGTACATTTTATCGTCATGCACCAAAAATTACCGTTAACGTCATTTGACAAGAATTTTTACCGTTATTCGTCATGAAGGTACCCCCATTACGACCCTCATAAAGATACAAACAAACATAAGGCGTAGAATACAACAGTTTATTACATTAAACCACAAAACACATCAATTCATATTGACTTTTCACTCTAGTCTTAAATATACAAATTCTTGTCTGATCTACATCTGTAAATTTAACATCCTGTCATGACATTTTGACTTAATTTGGATTCCCACAATGGTAGGTGCACACATTCAAGGAGAAGCTGCTGCCCTGCAAACGCACCTACCCGGTAATCAAAATTCTGTTGATTCTGGTTTTAGTTAGTTTTTTTAGTTGTTTTAGATTCCATGTTAAAAAATAATGAGCTTTTATCAATATCTTTGAAGGTCACTTCTAACTTTTTTCATTTAGTAAAGACAAAATATTGTTCTAACATGTAATTCACTAGCCCTATGGTCAGTTCGTTTATAACTTGTTTTAGATATTATTTGTAAGAGAGACATAAAAATAAAACACATCCGGGATACCTGGTTAAACCCAGTAGCTGCAACACTATGTACGTTATTCATTTGGAGCCAAATTTGCTTTGTAAGACTAGATATAGGCCTTGACAATTTATGAAGTGATTTCCCATGCATTATCCATTTTGGACTGTCACATGATCGACGTAAAATACCTTTCGGTATTCTCGGAGCTTTCCATTCGATAAACAAATCAATATTTTCCCGCGGTTTTATCAGCCTCACCTGCGATTAAGATTTACCTGAGTAAACAAAATGTCAACAAATTTAAACACACGATTTTCAATTGAACCATAATAATACATTTAAATGTAATATACCCTTAAGACGAACTGACGTCAGAGAAAACAACCAGAAATAGATAATAAGTAGATAAATAGAAATTTATACAAAAGAGGATCATGTTTTTGTGACATATTTTGGTAGGTAAATTAAGAGTTTTTTTAATGTTTGAAAGAGATTGAAGTTATGACGCAAACTTTTTTCACTTATTTCGTAGGAGTGAAAGGTTTTTCAAACGTATGAAAGTTTAAAAACTTCAATAGATTATCTGAAATTGTTTATATTGACTTAAGTATTAGTATTTTTTTTTTAAATTAGATTAAAAAGTTAGTTGCTTCACACTTTTTGTCATTATTTGTCTTAAAAATGTAAAATTTATTATATTGTGAATTCAATTTTACAAGGTCATCCAGTGTTCATTGTACAGACATGACCGAGGTTGGTGTCATAACTTCTTCTTCCTGGTGCGGGAAAGACTCCGGTGCCGGAGTGTGGAATATCCCGGAACTGTGGCGCTATGTACATGCAAATGGATGTCGAAAATTTTGTTATAAGATAAAAATATTTGCCACAGTTCAATTACAATTTAAAATAACATTAGTTGTAGCTTAATGTTAAACATATTCACATTATGTACAGTGGCTTAATTACACTAATTAATTAGCCAGACTAGAACCTCCAAATGTTAAGGTGGAGATACCACCTTTGAAGGATTCTAGGGAGGGTGACATGCAAATTGTTTCTGGGAGATCGTTCCAGACAGCAATAGTACTTGGGAAAAAAGATGATTTAAAAAAGTCTTTATTTGTATATATATGTCGAAATTTATGTAGGCCTCTAGTTCGCCTGTCAGATTGTGTCAGGATGTCATTAGTGACTTCGACCAACCCCCATTAATCTTATAAATCAAGACAAGCTTAGCTTTTGTTCTACAGGATTGCAAGTTTTCCCATTTTAGTTTGTTTAACATACCAGTGACAGCACCTGGTGATCTATCGTTATAGTCATTAAAAACATATCTTGCTGCCTTACGCTGTATCTGCTCAATTTGGTTTATTTGGCTTTGTTTGTACGGATCCCAAACTGGTGAGGAGTACTCGACGGTCGGACGCACAAGTGATGTGTTTGTAAGGTTTTTAACCTTACGTGTACAATTTTTCATGTTTCTACGTAAAAATCCTAGTGTTTTATTTGCCTTTGAAGTTATATTATTAATATGGGGCCCCCAATCAAGATCATTGCTTATTGTAACTCCTAGATACTTGCTGTCTTTGACAGATTCAAGTACATGGTTATGTAATTTATATTGAAATAAATTAGTTTTCGACTTTTTAGATAAATTTATGACATAGCATTTTTCAGGATTAAATTTCATTTGCCATTCAGATTCCCAATTTTCAAGGCTTGATAGATTTTTTTGGAGTGCTTGAGACTCTCTTATATTATTTGATGTTTCATAAAGTAAACAGTCGTCAGCAAAAAGACGAACCTTACAGGAGACATGCTCAGGTAGGTCGTTTATGAATAACAAAAATAAAGTTGGGCCTAATACTGTGCCTTGAGGAACACCAGAGTCAACAGCTAATTTGGAAGATTGAACACCGTTAAGCAGGACTTGCTGTTGCCTGTTTGACAAAAAATCTTTTATCCAAAGTAAGTTATTTTCACTTATACCATAATAATTAAGCTTTGTTATTAACCTTTCATGGGGGACCTTATCAAAAGCTTTAGAAAAATCTAAAAGTATTGCATCAACTTGATTACCTTCTGCCAAGTATTTGGCTATGTCCTGGATGCTGATAACAAGTTGTGCTTCACAGGAACGTTTACTCCTAAAGCCATGTTGGCAATCATTTAAAATATTATTTAAATCTAAATGTTTTCTAATGTTACTTGTTAAGACGTGTTCTAAAACCTTACAACATATAGCCGTTAAAGAAACCGGTCTATAGTTAATTGCATTATGCTTATCTCCCTTTTTAAAAATTGGCACAACATTTGCCTGTTTCCACTCTTCTGGGATTTTTCCATCATTTATGGATTTTTGAAAAAAGAATAAAAGGAAGGGGGATATCTCTTCTGAGAGTTTATTAAGGAAAATAGCAGGGATATTATCAGGCCCACTAGCTTTATGGGGGTTTATATTTTTAAGGAGTTTATGCCATTGATATTAATGGTTATATCTGGCATGGTGGGGTAGGGACTTTTAGGTTTATGTGGCATTGAAGTTTTGTCTTCTTTAGTAAATGCACTTTTAAATTGTTCATTTAAAATATTTGATTGTGTTTGTGGATCACTATAAAGTAATCCATCTTTACCTCTCAAAGGTGAGACTCCTGATGTTTCAGTCTTTTTCCCTTTTATGTATTGCCAAAATGATTTTGGTTTTTCCTCCAGTTGTGGACTTATGATTTCTTCCATATATTTACTTTTGGGCTTTCCTAATTTCTCTTTGAGCTGTTGCTTTAAGCTTTTTGTATTTATCTTTGTGGATTTGTTTCCCAGTTTTTTTAGCTTTATTAAATGCTCGTCTTTGTTTTTTACATAAACTATCAATTTCTTTATTTGCCCAGGGATTTGTATATTTAGATTTTGTCATTTTACTTGGTATATTATCATTAATGATTTTTATTATTCCATCTCTAAACTTAATCCACCACTGATCTATAGTAAGTTCTAATGTGGTCTGGCTTAGCAGATCATATATAAATGATTTGGTTATATTTTTAATTTTTTCTAAATCTACCTTCTTCCATAAGAAATTTTATGGGGGCATTGCGTAGCTCTTTTAGGCTTACAAATGGCATCAACAAAAACTATGTTGTGATCCGATATACCGGGTATTGATTTAATTTTGGTTATAAGATTTGGTTGGTTGGTACAAAAGATGTCTAAAATATTATCTTTCCTGGTACGAAAATTTACTAACTGATCCAAACCTAGATTGTTTAATAAATCTAAAAAGATTTCATTCATTTCTTTCGGGTACATTTTGCCCTCTATTGTCATTGATGGCCAATCTATATCAGGAAGATTAAGGTCTCCACTTATCCAGAAGGTTGAATTTTTAAACTTTAATTTTAAATCATTTAATTCTAATAACATCTGTTTAAAATAGTTTATATCAGATTTACTTGGTGGCCTATAAACTGAAACAATTATCAAGGACTTTGAATCTGTTATATCTATTTGTGCTGCAATCAGCTCTACATTTTTACTACAATAAATTTGTTGGCATCTAATACCCTTTTTAATAGCTATTAAAATGCCTCCGCCTTCTTTACGTTCTCGGTCTCTCCGGAATACATCCTCAAATAGTGAAGAAGGAAATATCTCAGAGGACTTGACATCCTTATTTAGCCAAGTCTCATTCCCAATTATAATATCAGGTTTAGATGATGTTATTAAGTTTTCTATTTGGGCCACTTTGTTTTTGCAGCTTCTAAAATTTATGTTTAACACTCTTAGCGAGGTTTGCCTATTTATTTTTGTCACTACTGGTTTTGGAGAAGATGTAGCTACTGGATTTCCAATATTATCTGTATTATCATTAAGACTGACTGAAAAAGCTGAACTGTCAATTTGGGATAAACATGAAAATGAGTTTGTTGTTAACACTGAATTTCCTGTTGATAAAAAGGACTGAAAAATTGTTCTGGAATGATTGGGGGTATCACAATTTGGACATACCCAGAGGGCTGAAGTATTTCCATACTTTTCATACATGGATGAGCTGATATTTTCACACCCTGCATGACACCATTTATCACAGTTATCACAGACTATAGCGTCTTGGTTCCAAGTACACTCCCGTGAGCAGATTGAACATGGGTAGCTAGACTCATTTAAGTTGTTTGGTCCTGGATTGGTTTCGACCTGATTGCTGAGCAATAATTTTAATAGTAAATAACATGCTTAAAGCCTATAACCAGGGTTTAAATAATCCCTTTTTGAAATAGATAATTGACATGTTACTTTAATAAAAGGCACTGGCTATGGTTACATGGAAATGTAACAATAATAAAAATATTATTGTTACATTGGAGACTAATTGCTGGAATGCAAGGTTGGGTAAGGAACCGATTAATTACGAATGTAACAATAGTTATTGAGTTTACGGTTACACTGCGTTATTGTTACATTAATTCACTTCAATGTACGCTGGGTGACTAGTAATATGTAATAAAATAAAACTTGAAAAGTTTTATTTGAATTTTACAAAATTGCATACAATTTTTAAAATTTCATTTGCAATTTTTCAGTTTCTACAAATCCAATATGTTGTTTTGGGGAGCATGTTTTAGTCCGACGAATCCAGCCATCACAAACGAGTGATGCAGCAATTTGCTTGTCTGTATTTCATACTGTACAATTCCATTCTGTATTATACTTTTTTAAAGTTAAAGAAACTTTCAATATGTTTTTACTCTTGCGATCAAGGATTTGTATATATAAATCCTTGTTGCGATGTTTATATTTTCGTCCAATCTTTTTGTTGGAAGCATATATATATAATGTGTGGTTGTAATATGATTTCATTACCGTCCATTACTGATTTTATGTTCACCTCCGATTTCTATATCCAACTTATCATAGCTGAAAAAACCCAATAGAACATAAAAATACAAGTCAATTGTGAAGGCAATTTGCCGACATGTTGAAACTGGTGAATTCGGTGTTTTCATTTTCAGAGTCCAGATATTTTGTGATAGTAATTTCATTCTAATTGGCGAAAAAAAATAAGCAACACAACTATAGAAGATTTACGTTTTATTAATCTACCGTACATTAAAGTGCATTAATGTAACAATAAAGCAATGTAACCGTAGACTCAATAATTATTGTTACATTCGTAATTAATCGGATCCTTACCCAACCCTGTATTCCGGCAATTAGTCTCCAATGTAACAATAATATTTTTATTATTGTTACATTTCCATGTAACCGTAGCCAGTGCCTTAATAAAATAGCCCAGTTCTGGTGTGATGTCATTCAACTATATAAAATTAAACAAAAACCTCCATTTATTCCAATAAATTTCCCATAGTATAAACTAAATGTGAATTTGATGTCAGATAGAGGGTATGTCAGTGTTCCCTTGGACCCCCTTTCTGTTGATGAATTAAGCATAGACATACACGAAGGGGGTTCAAAAGGAAGCCTAGCTCTGGTAATCATCATAACTTAGAATGTCCGCTCTCAGGGGCGTAGCTACCTTCTTAATGAAGTGGAATCACAAACTAAAGGGTGAGTGGTCTGGGGGCCGCCTAAGGCCCCCAGTAAGTCCAGGGCAAAGCCCTGGTAGGGGGCTAGGGGGCAATGCCCCCCAAAAGATCCGCATATATAGCGTTTCATAACAATCACAACCGTAATAAAACTTGTACATTTTTGTTGTGGATTTTTGGTCAACTTTTTGTTTAATTTCGAGTTGAATGAAGACTAAACATTGTCGTTGCGTTTTTTGTAAGCCGTGAGAGCTTTTAAAATCACAGAGGTTTGTTCCATATGCTAGTATTTGTATTGAGCAAAGTAGATGGATAAAAAAAAACAATAAACATAAACACAATACTACATGTGGAATTTGATAGCATAAACATCTTTGGATACCAAATACTTTGCTAAACATATGTATTTAGATGTTTAAAATTCTGTGGGTAAACTCTACAAGAGAGAGAGAGAGGAATTTCTTATTTTATGCAGTTAGAAATTATCGAAGTTGAAATTAATGAACCTTTTCAGAGGGAATGATACTTTGATCACGATCTTTTTCATGATCTGCGTTTGTTAATTATCCAGCTTATCAACAAATACATATGCATTCGACAAGTTGTATTGCAATATCTAGATGATAACAGTGAAGATACGTGTATTTAAAGTTTGGTGTTTCGTTCGAACAAGAATCAGCAGTTAAGTGTCCCACTCGAACAGAAAATTCATTATAAAATGGACCAAATAGTCCAGTAAAACAAGTAAGAACTAAAAATTTGTTTAAATGCTTTTACAATCAAATATTGGTATAGGCAGTCCATTCATATAGAACTGACTTCGGATTATCGAATCTATATACAAGATATTTTTTTGTAAAATAAATAAAAACGTAATACATGTACTGGAAAATGTGTACTTTTTTTTATAATAACAGCCGTTCCAACTTCTCATCTATTAGTTTACGGAAACTATATTGATTGATTGAATGGTTATTAATGTCCAGTAGCAAATATTACATGCACACCAGGACGAGAATACGTTGACGTGATGTGCAAATGAAGTATTCGTGTTGTCAAGACCTACATACTTCGTCAATTTTGAACTAGTTCACAAGGTAACAGTCGTTATTCCCGGATCGATACGAGTTGAACAGTTTTCGTTCTAGTAAGATGTGTGCTTTGGGGCAAAGCAGAAAATACTAATTTTCAAGATTTTTTGTTAACCCTAAAGGAATTATTTGTTGTTTTTTTGCACTCAAGGCGAGTATACGTTATGGTGGTGGTACCGACAACTATGTAGCTGACTTTTCTAAACAATGTCCATAATATAAAAACTTCCGCTATGTTTACACCAGTTGTATGTATTTATGATGGTACACATACATGTCTTACAGGATTAAAATTATGCTGCATGCTTATTCCTCTTGCTTTTTGTGTAGTTTTTAAAATGCAAACATAGAAAGACCAATTCCTATAAGTTAACCTTGTCCCTCTCTCTCTCTCAGTGTGTTTTTTTGGTTTTTTTTGGTGAAAGTGACGTGGATGCACATGCTGTCATGCTTAATGGTAACTACGCCCCTGGCTCTGTACTGATCTCAAATGGTAACTTGCTAATGTTAAGGTTTGTGTGGACCCTTTGGCTAAAATGGCTGCATTTTCACCTCAAAATTTACTCTGAGTACAGACAAACCTGTGTATCTGGAAAAGTTTTAAGTCATAGCATGCCCTAGGTAAATAAAATTCAAATATATTTTATGTTTTAGAAAATTAAAAACTTCACAGGATTTTGCAGTGCACTTTTTTAATTCCTCCAGAAGGTGCCAGAATAAACTAGTTGTGAAAGAGGTTTGAGAACTTCCCCACAGGTAATAATTGAAGTGAACTGTATTGATTGACATGGACAAAAGATACCTGACACTAATTGGTGATATAAACCGTGTATCTGAGTGGACCATATCAAATGAAACTCAACTGTTTGTTAATTTTATCATCTTCTGCAGGGTGACGAAAAAAGTGCACTGCAAAATCCAGTTAATTTTAAATTTTCTAAAACATACAATGCATTTGAATTTTATTTATCTAGGGCATGCTGTGTCTTAAAGCTTTTCCAGATGCACAGGTTTGTCTGTACTCAGAATAAATTTTGAGTTGAAAACGCAGCCATTTTAGCCAAAGGGTCCAACATGAACCTTAAATAAGCCTATTTAATTTACAAACTCCTGCTAATAACATTTTGATGGCTAAGAAGTCAGTATACTTATTTTTCTTTCTTGCACATTGTATATATGGACATTTTCCCTCTTAATCAAAATTCAATTCAATGTCGATATTCAGTAAACAGACTATATTAAAACACAAGCAACCACTTTTAAAATTGAAACCAAAAAGAAAATGTTTTAAAATTTATATTTTGCAATTCATTTTTAAGACATATAATTGACAGTTTCTGTGAATTTTTTGAAAATACCAGATGTATTTTTTTTTTCTCAGGACATGTATGTTGGATAATATCTCTTCCTGAGGCTTCTGTCCTTTAGATTTTAAATAAACAATAAATTGTCATCACATTTTAAACCTTAATTGTATAAATATATTGAATTCTTAAAGTTGTTATTGCTTTGGATATATATTTTGTGGATAAATAAACCTAATGATGAATTTTCCAATCATTTTAAAATTAAGGGTATATTTGTAGGTAAAATCATTGAAGCATATCACAGGTAAAAGAGAATTCAATGAACTTGAAAGATTTAAATCCATTCATTGTGAAATTAAATAACAAGAGAATCGTCATATTTTTATACCTCTGAATTCTGCCATATTGCCACATAAACAGATACTAGAAATTGGATAATATAAGGGAATAATTTGGACAAGCAAAATATTTGGGTTTGGTAAGTGTTTCATTTGCATGTATGCTTTTCAGCATACACAAAAACATGTCTTTTAATTTAGTGTCTCATTTAGATATTCATGTACATGGTTTTTGATCTCTGAAATTGTATGTGGAAAAAACTTCCTTTTGAACCCCTCTTTTTGACAGAATTTGTGGAATAAGCATAGATATTGCTGAAGGGGGGTTCAAAATGGAGTCTTGCCATATTTGGTTTCTTATGTATGGATGCTAAACTAAAAACCAAAGATATCATTCATGTCATTCTAGAAATTTTAGGATTTTTTTTTTCTATTAAATTGTGAAAATTGTGCAACATATGACAAGTTCCAAATAAAATTTTGAGTCAAATCATTATGAAGTTTCTCAAAAAAGTTCTTAATTTCATCCAGTTTAGTACAGGATATTGTAAATCTATAAAATCAATCCTAACATGCTTTAAAGAAAATTTAAATCTATATGCGCTATTATTACCTTCCAAGAAAAGTTGACTGGACCCAGTCATAGACATATAATACCAAAAGTTAGCAACTATAATTTGTGGCCATGTTATCTTTTGACAGTCAGGGGAATCACTTAAATGAGTGATTTCATAAATCACTTATTAAAGTAACATTTTGTCCAGAAATGTTGCAAGTAAGCCTATGGTCTTTCTTTGATTATTACATTTTTGAGTAGTACAAATAAATCACTAGACTAAGTGATTTCAGGCTGGGATTCAGCCATTTTGAAAACCGGGGGTTGCTTACCCCCAGAACACCTGAAACGTTCACATATTAACCAAAAAAAAAAATAGAAAAAAGGGGTGGTTCCAACCCCATGAACACCCTCCATTGATCCGCCAATGAACTTAATTTTATTGTAACATTACATATACATGATATACAACACAAATGATCCCGGGACTAATTATAATGCTAAAATTATCAGAACCAACATCTATATAAAATGACATGAAAATCACTTGTTTATGTATCGATCATACCTCTATTTTCTTCCAAAAAGTACTTTTTAATTAATTACCCACGAACAGTCAAATTTGACTCACGAACAGCAAAACTTATTACATAATTTTTAAGCTGAAACTTTGAATTTTACAGTAAAAATACTCCCACTGCTGGGAAAAATCTGTGAAGAAAGTATAAGATCATTATGTAAAGTCTACATTTAAGAACTTTTTTCATTAAATTTAAAATGTACAGATGAATTATTGCATCAAAGACATAGCAATCCTACATTCTGTCGTCAGCGGCGGCGTACACAAATATTCACTCTGTGGTTGAAGTTTTTAAAATTTTAATAACTTTCTTAAACTATCCTGGATTTCTACCAAACTTGGACAGAAGCTTGTTTATGATCAAAAGCTAGTATCTAGAAGGAAATTTTGTAAAAATTTATTTCCTGTTTTTCCGTATATTACTTATAAATGGACTTAGTTTTTCTTCCAGTTAACATTACATACAGTCTGCAGTTAAAGTTTTTAAAGCATTTATTAGATTCATAAACCATCTTTTTTTTTTAGCCAACTTGGACAGAAGCTTACAATCAAAAGATAGTATCTAGAGGAAAATTTTTATTAATTTTTTCCCCATTTTTGTTGAGCCTGCGACTTTTGTCGCAAAATCGAGACATAGCGATCCTACATTCCGTCACTACATATCACACGGAAAACATAGACAACAGCAAAAGTAGACAAGATACTTGGTTCCGCAGAACCCTTACGATTTTTTTTAAATTTTACTAATAAGAATAAACTAAACCTGTATGTTTAAAATTTTGGTTAAAAACTGGAAACACAGAATTTCTAGTTTGCTACTTAAATGAGTGATTTAAAAATCATGTTTTGACATAATAAAGTCCAAAGAACTGTAAAAAGTTTGAAAAGGGTATCTTTAAAATTAAAGATATAAGGAACAAAAATTGAAATCAAGATATTGAAAATTCAACAAATTCACAGAAAGAGGGGTACAACATGTTATTGGGATGGTTGATACTCCTTTTTTGTTATCACAAATTTTACAATGCAATAAAAAAAATGAAAATTTAAATCATAAGTTGGTACATTTGTAGCTTTTATTCAAATATTTTTTGTTGTGATCATTTAGATATTAAGATTTTAATTTCATTCCAACATTATAAACAAAATAATGGATACAAGTGAAAAGTTCTTTGAAAGTCAGTTGCTTATTGTTACAATCAGAACTGTTGAATAGATTTCCTTAGGGTCCTGTCTGAATTCTTCAAAGAATTAACAAATATTTGATACTAAATACATTTACTCAGTCTGCATCAAAGACCAATATTCCAATATTTTTCTTGCGTCTAAACAAAATTTTGCAAATACTTAACTAGTCCGAATAAAGTTTTACTAGTCTGAGGCATTGGACTAGTGGCTAATAGTGCAGACTGTATATTGATAGAGTATTGTTTTAAGATACCATATATTTGATCAGAAACTTGTACCAGAGATTGAAGATATTTTGAAATCTTGTAAAGTCATGCTGCCATCGAGATTTTCATTGAAAATGCTACTGATATGTTTTTTCGTGAACACCATAGATGTTTAATGACTTCTTAAAGTAGTCATTAAAATATCATATCTTCCTTGACATGTTTCATATTTTACTTTTTCTCAGACTTGCATTAACACGATAAGTAAAGTTTTGAGGACTTGATACTATCTTAAGATTTTATGTCCATTTTGATAAAACATAATAATGTAACAAATTAAACAAAAAGCTTTCAGCTGTTAAATGTCGTTATCAATACCAATATATTTAAATTTGGGTAGATGGATATTGATTTGTATTTTAAACCTTATTTTATTTTTGAAACCGAGAAAAAACTTATATATATTCAAATATATACATTTTTTTTTTCAGCCAGGTTTAAGAACATCAGTTGTTCGACCTACTAGTCAAATGCGTTTTGTTAAAATATACTTTTTCACTTTTTTGGTCTTTTGGAAAATGTCGTTTGTGCTGTATCGAGACCCCTCTAACAAGAAATTTGTTTTGCATGCACACGTATAAAAATTGCGGTTTTTATCCAATGCAATCATAGGTTTGAACATTGTTTTCAATTTAGACTTTCTTCAATTTTTTTTTTATATATAATACAAAAAAAAAGATAAATAAGTTATTTATTTGACATGTTTATAAAGGAAATTTTAGAAAAGATCAAAACTTTTGATTTTGTTTTTGATGCAGAGAAAAAATATATGCATTGACTTCATTAAAAAAAAACTGCAAATAGAGATAGATAAAAAGTTTTAATCAGGGAAACTTTTTCGTGAGGTTGCTAGGGATATGAATAACCTACTACATCATTATTATGGCCTATGCTTATATTTCTCCAACTTCCTTCTAAATAATTGGACAGGTATAAAATCAGGTATGATTGTTGATTATTTACTTGGTTGAAATATTTGTTAATTAGTCCCATTTTCTCAGTAAGTTTGACATTTACCTTTGAGTGTAAATTTGCCTAATTTAATTGAAATTAACAAATAAATATATTACATGTCAATAATTAGGGTACCTGTTTCAGCCATTACACAAAAGAAAACTTCAACATATTGTTGATTTTTTAATTCATGTTTGTATAGCTTGGACATTTAATCTGCAAATGAAGTCTGTTTATCCTTAGAGTTTGAAAGAATATTGAGGTATAATATAAGATATTGATTTTAATTTTTGTACCACGCAAAATGTAATTTTAACCAATGAAATGCAAGAAATTATCGTAGGTAAAATCTTACATTGATGTCTTTGTCTTTAAATGCATGTCATGAAAACCTCTTAATGACGTTGCTTTTAATCTGATAAACTATAATTTACCATGTCACAGTTCATTGGCAACTAATCTTACATGTATAACATTTGACCTTAGGTCAATTTATTAAAACTTTTTCTGTTTGTTTGTTTTTTTTTTTTTTTTTGTCTTTTTTCTTATTTTCTTTCTGCTGTTTTTACTATAAATGTGCCGCCTCATAGCATTAATAAAAGAAATATGAAAATATCACCTTAGAAGGTTAAAAATAAATTTAGAATAAGAATGAAGATTCGTATGGAATGGGTTGCTTTCTCTGACATTGAAATGATGAACATATTATCTAATTATATATTACAAATGTACATGTATTATATTGAGCTTTTAATTATTTTGTACAGGAGTTTTATTAAATTGTACATCATAAACAATAAGACTGCTTTTAAAGAATTTATGTGAATTCATAGATATGCATTAAATGTAAGAAAAGGGGGGTCAAGAAGAGAAAAAAATATCTCAAAAGAAAAAGGAAAACAAGAAATTGAAATTAGAATTATATAAACTAAATTCCAAATGGGGAAATTTTTAGGCTTTTACGTAAATAAAGTAAGAAGATGTGGTATGATTGTCAATGAGACAACTCACCACTAGAGACCAAATGACATAGAAGATAGCTAATATAGGTCACCATACAAGCTACAAAAAGCCCCCAAATGACAATTATAAAGAATTCAAATGAGAAAACTTATCAGCCTGATTTATGTACCAAACAATAAACGAAAAACAAATATGATGCCTACCAGCATAAATCAAAATTAAATAAATTAAAAATGACCTTTCAATCTGAAAATGTGACATAAAGCAAACGAATTGCACCAGTAGAATCAATTACTACCTCCTTGGACCTACACCATGTACACAATTTTATAGTTATCTATTGCAATCCCTTATCCTCTGTATAAATATGAAGTCTTGTTAATTTGTTAGTTCATTCTGATTAATTGTTTACAGTTGTTTATTATATAATACTAATTTAACATATATTATGGTGGATTTATTTATTTTTGTGATAACCTATTTTTATGAATTGAGGAAAAATGGTATCTTCATGGCTATTTGATTTTATGGTTTTGCCAGTTTCCATTTAAGCTTATAGAAAATTTAAAGTTTGTTGAACCTTTCAACTCGTGATTTACCTATAGCCACAAAATCTACAATTATTAATGAATTCACAGTATTGTTCATTAGTTTTTACGATAATAATAATAATTTGTTAATAAAGCATTAAAATAAACATTGACTATTATTTGTTTTCAGCATGCTGATTATGCAGAAGTTGATTGTGTTGTTTGCAGCATGTCTATGTTTACTGCACGCCCACCCACTAAACGCTGAAGATGGACACTACGTGAACCAGTTTCTAGTTGAACTACACAAGCGATCCACTTTAGACGATCTCCTGGCAGAACATGGATTTGAAGTTGAAGAAGATGTAATAGAATTTTTTATTCAATAATGATAATTATATATGATAGAAGTAACCGTAAAAAAAATAACCCACTAGATTTGAAAAAATATTCTTGAACTACAACATGATAATGAAAGTGATGATAATCATGATAACTATTTAAATTGTATTAAGTAATTCATATAATGCTATATTTTATCAGGAGAATATTTCGTTCCTCTTCCAATTTCCACAAAATAGCATTGTAAGGACTCTCGTCAGATATTTATGAGCCTTTGTTTCAGAGTTTAATATCAGCAATGTTTAGAAGAGTTTGAAAATCAGAGTTAATCACCTTTTTTTAAAATTGAGAATGGAAATTGGGAATGTGTCAAAGAGAGTCAACAACTCGACCAAAGAGCAGAAAACAGGCCAATTTTTCTATATATTATATGGTAAATTGCGTTGTTAGGCCTCTCATGGCTCACATTTATACAAAAGTTTAAAAGAAAAAAAAATTGGAGTTATTTCCCTTGGAAAGATAAAAAAAAAATACTGCCTCTGAAGACATCCAAACACTTGTCTTTTATATTATTTTGAGACAACAGGCAACATGCATCTTCCTTGGAAGACTCACACATTTAAAAAAAAAAACAAGTGTCAAAAAAAATAAATTTGATAATGATCCTTGCTTTTGCCATGGTAATTCAGCTTTTTTTCAATATTTGAAGACATGCAGAAATGAAAAAAAATTGTTTGTAAATCTTATGAGTTATACCATAATTCTTCATATGAAATATGTCATAATATAATTTCCTGTTTTACAGTTACCATCCCTAGGGTTTGTAGTTTTACGTCACAAAGAAGTTAGCCATAGATCAAAAAGAAGTTCTGTTGATCATGTAAACAAACTGAGGTCAGATTTTAGGGTAGGTTTACAGTCTAAGATTGTAGTAGCCCCTACCTAACCTGAACATAGTAAGGAATAGACAAAAAAAATATTTTTGCATGTGTCCTGCGTGCTTAACAACCTTAATTATGTTTGACTGTCAATCGTAAATATTTTATTGTTGATTCATTTTTGTGAATATCATGGGTGAATCATGAATGATCGGGTATCTGAAAATACATTTTTTCAAAACCCACAAAAAAGTTGTGGCCATGAAAAAAATTAATCCACAGTATACAAGTAATAAGGGAAATTTTTTTATTTCCAACTTTTCGTTCAAAATATTTAATTTTTAAGGGCAATGATTTAATATTCAATACCAAAATGTAAGAGTGACACAATTTTCAAGGGCCATTTTAGGGCTTCTTTTAAAAATTGTCTTTTGATACAATTTGAAAATAAATAAGAGAAATAAAAAATAGTCCATAAAAAACTATAATACTGTAAATTCAGAAATTATTGCTAAGTTTTTATTAATGCGAATAATGCGACTAGGTGAGTATCACAATAATAAGAACTCGCATTCTGATATCAGATACCAACTTCTGTATGCAGATTTTCCTGAAATCACAATAAACCTTTCATTTTTGTCCTTTCTTAATAAATGGCAATAATAAATGCATGCAATAATTTCTGAATTTACAGTAGTATTTAATTATTACATAATTTACAGGTGAAATTAGCAGAACAGCAAAAAGAACTGATAAGAGTTAAAAGGGAGATAATCCATGACAAACAAGTAGAACTACCGTTTAAACATATCACAGACAACTCTATCTACTACCGATCAGAACCACAAAGACTCATTCGTAAAGATGGAATTCCTAATCCGGAGATCAAATTTAATGATCCTTTTTATAAAGATCAGTGGTATTGTGTAAGTATTGATACATGTTGAGATATAAAAAAAATATTTAAAAAAGATTTTTTTTTTTTTTAAAAGTAAAAAGATACATGTTGAGATTAAACATTTGTTATTTTCGTTATGGTAAGTATCTATAGAAATTGAATCAACTTTCATTGTTGTGGGAATGGTATAACGTTAATATTGTGTATTTAGAACTGTTTGATATAGTTCTTTCAAAGTTAGTTGTTTTCTTCAATAAAATACCAAAAATGTCTTGTTAGTATATTTTTGTTTACTAATTACAAATAACAAATCAATTTCTTGCAACTATTTTCACAAAAAATCTTATGGTCATTGTTGAAGGTCATATGTTGACCTGTTGTTGTTTACATTCTAATCTTTTGGTTGTCTCATCTGTAATTATACCACATATTCTTATTTTTATATTATGATTAAAATTTATTGTAAGTACTTATTTATATTCAAGTATGTTTACTCATTTTATAAATTATTTTTTTTAAAGCCTCTGTAATTTTTACCTTATAAGCACGCCTGTCTTGTCCAATTTTTTTTTTGCAATAGTCTGTGGGTCAAAAAAGAAAGCTACATGGTTAATTAATTCGTGACATAAAAGTTCTACAAACATTTTTACAAAAACAATGATCATTACTGTACTTTATCTCAAATTTTCTCTAACCATCATTCTGATCATTTGAGTAGGAATTTGTTGAAACTTAATATTTAACTTAATCTGGTAGTTAAAATTCAAGTTATACATTTTTCAGCACAATGATGGCCAGACAGGTGGAGAAGTTGATGTAGATTTAAACGTTGTACTGTCATGGAAGAACGGTTATACTGGTGTAAATATTAGCATCTGTATCCTTGACGACGGGATTGACCATACACATCCTGATATCAAAAATAACTATGTAAGTATAGCTATTTTTAGGGTTAAGATTCATGCATTCAAAACTCTTATGTGACTGGCTTATTATTTGTCATTGTTCCAGACTTGATCACTACTTTGAGATAAACAAAACATTAGTGCATTGAGCACAACATACACCTTATCGCTATTCCCGGCTGACCCGAGAATCTGTCCCGCTTGAACTATTGACGTCATACAACAATCACTTTTCCATTGTGGCGTCAGATATTTTGTATTATGACGTCAAAATTTTACGGGAACCTGTGTGATGTCCAGTAATGGCGGACAAATAGCGATAAGGTGTATTCTAAAATAGAAAAACAAAGGATATAGGGTATCCATCCATGACACAATCAGTACATGCACAGCAAAAATAAAAACACAAAGAGCAAAGGAATACATTATAAATCCTTTCCATGGACACTTTAAAAAAAAATCATCCATGAAATATATACTGAGATATTCAAGTTAGGTAATGATGCGTATGTGAATAACCATACTCATCAAGAAAATTACATAAATTGTGCATGATGCATGAATCTAGCATCTGTTCTATTAAAGATAACAATGATGTCATTGTAAAAGTAATATTTAAAATTGGAGTTATCTTCCTTTATTAATTGAAACCAATTACAATTATATCTCCAATTTGTAGTATTGCCCTCCAATGCTTAATACAGCGCAATAATTACTTTTAAGTTCCTACTGCAAAATGTATGCAATATTTTTCCTTTAGTGCTCACAAGCACTTTGATTGTTCAACAATTAATGTCTGCTTGCTAAATAAGATGGTGTCCATAATACTATAGGTTGCAATTCCATAAATATATACAATGCAATTTCCCATAGGAACTCCCTTTTACTATGAAGTTTCGTGAAAAATTATATCCCAGAACGGAAAGTTGATATGCACTACTATTTTATTCAAAGGTCAAAATATAGGGCTGTGCGGCATATTTTCAACATTTATATGCCCTGAACCTCTAAGAGTTTAAACTTATACTAAAATTCTATACTACCCCTACCTCCATTTTTGGACCTCCTAAGAATTAAATTTTAGGAGCTACCATGTTTTTCTATACTGGTAACATTCCCAAGTTATGTCTCTATGAGATGAAACACAGAGATCATATCTGGGAACCAGTACGTTAACAAATTAAAATATCTATGAATATTATATATCTCCCATAAAGAGGCGTGGCTTGTGAAACAGCTGTATTTACAAAATGCAACCTATAAATAGAAATTGTAAAAATATAAATCATGGAGAAATGAGAGAAGAACAAATTAGTTTGTGCTTATAATTAAAATGACACAATAAGTACATATTTATCCATAATCCTTGCTTAGTTTTAATCTTCATATAATTGCATTACATTCTGAATCCTTTAACTTATTACTTTATATCTACAGAGGGCAGATCTGAGTGCTGATATGAATGATAAAAGTGATAATGACCCAATGCCAGATGTCTCCAATAGTGATAACAGGTATTCAATTTTATATGAGCTTGTTACTCTTACTGCAAGGGGTTCATCAACACCAAAAGATGTAATAAAGTCACGTAATAAATGAATGTATATAGTCCATCTTATTCTTGGTGAAATAGAATTTTTAAAAAAATTTACTGGAAAAGGATAGTGAGAAAATATCGGAAGTCCTGATACCATGGATACCATGTTTTAAGGGAAAAGAAGATGAAAAAGGTCATCTTACACACCTGAAATTATAGGTGATGTTTGATTTTTTTAACTGAAATGTATTAAAGTTAGATTTAATTTCATGAATAAGTTGAAAATTTAATGTTTTCATGTAATAAAATAAAATAAAAATGATTTAATAACATTTCTTCTTATTTTAAACATGTTTAACCAAATGTAATGCATTGTTTCATTTTATTAATGCTACACAGGAAACCTGAGGTAATATTGTTGTCTAAGCTCAGAAATAAGATTTGTTGCATGTAAATGAGCATGTTATATATGTCTGATATTGTTTGTTTTCAATTGTTTGATAGGAATTTGATTTGTTTTTATTTCATTTATTGTTTGTTTGTCTTGGGTATGTTTATAGATTTTTATTTGCTACCAAGAATGATCTAGCTGATGAATTTGTAATGTTTAATTGATGTCTTGAATATGTTTTTGTCTTATGTTTTTGTTTTTAATTCCCTTGACTTGCATGATACCATTTTCAAAGAATTATTTTGAAATCTTTTCTTTTTCAATCTTAATGATGGTTTAACAATTACCAGCAAAAAATAAGAAAACTTTTATTTTAGGATTGAGGTATAATAATTGCTATTAGTTGGGATGTTCAAAGCCATACAGGTTACCATATCATAACCTGCAATGGTGAATTTTCACATCAGATCAACATTGTGCAAACTACTGTAATCCAAATAAATCTGATATGGCTATTTTTAGATGTTAAATCCATTCAGTATAATTTCGCCAAACTGACCAGTTGTTTATACCTTGTCAATGTACTGGTTTATATTAGGATAAAAATCACATGAGAGATTATGTTTACTTTTGCTCAATTCTTCAAGAATTTCACTTTCGTACCTTTAGCCATGGAACAAGATGTGCAGGAGAGATAGTGGGTGCTGCAAATAACAATAACTGTGGTGTAGGAATAGCATATGGGGCAAGTATTGGAGGTAAGGATATTTGTTATTTCATAAAGAATTATATTTTGTGTGATGTTTTGTGAATAAAAGGAAGAAATCTGAGGCTTAAAAAAAATCCTTAATTTGTCAAAATTGGTATAGGAAAATTTTGGAGGCTAAGGGAAATGCCATATTGCATTGGGCCAAAAATAAAATTTAAATTGCTTGATGTTGCTTACCTACCCACCTCAAAAGCATCATACCTGTACATTTATGACATAAATCATTTTTTTCTTGCTCAAACATCTTGTCTTAAAACATGTAACTTATGTTGTTGGCCCCAAAATAAAAAATCTCTACCTACCGTTACCTAACCAACCCTCAACAAGGCATGGGTACACAACATCAAAATAAGAATTTAAGGGTGCCTTGGATATAGTTATATAAACAGTAGGAAGTAACACAACAAGTCTTGGAAGATAATTTAAAATCAGACAATAGAAAAAAAATTACAATAATTTTCACCTCCCTTTTTAACCACATAATCAAAATTTTAAAAAAATCTGAAATACTATTCTATCTTACAATAGGATTGGCTACCAAGCATCTGAAAGGTTTGGGAATTTCATGTTATTAAGAACTGTTTTAATAGATGAACTGTAATCGTAATGATATCAAATTACAGTCAAACTTGTATTAAGCATTCAATAAAAGTGACCGCTCAAGAGAGGTGACCTTTTAAATGAAGTTCCCTAAAAATTCCAATTAAGACATCACCCTAAACTGTTTAGTGTTTTCAATTGTTAATTAGAGTTATCGTTCTTGGAGAAGTGAAATAAAAAATGGCGGATTCAGACGTAAATAAATAGGAAGAAAACTTCCAAAATATGTTAAATCCTTGGAGAAATAAGTCGTTGGTAATCTTTTTCATGAAAACTAAAAGGAGTGGAACATGAGGAATTTATGAATTCATCACCTATTGCTCGATCTCATTGCAAATTGGTTCCAATTCTCATTTTGGCTCTGATACTGTACACATTGGTTTTTTGTCTTGATTATATTGGTATTTGAAAACATTAAAAAGACTGCTGTAAAAAGTTGAAATGAAGGTTTCGTGTGAAAATTATGTGACCGTTGACAGTGTTAGACAGTTGACTGCTAATAAGAGTTAAATTATATAGAAAACATGTTTGGGAGTGTCTAAAAGTGACCATTAGAGACAGGTGACCACTGAAACAGGTTGACCGTTAAGGCAGGTTTGACTGTACTTGATTTTTGCAGAATTTAAATGTAACTATTTCTAGAGGCCAACCTGTTGGTGAGGTTTTGTATTTTAATTTTTTTTCTTGTTTTTGATTATCAACTTTCTTCAAGATCACATTTATAGGAGTAGATATTCGTACTGTTTTATCTTAATCGCAAAATATGCCCAATAAAAACAAACTCCCAAGAATTTCCTCTTTCACTGAGTATCCTAGATCATCATCGGTATATTTGATATTTTAGGTATCCTAGATCATCATCTGTATATTTGATATTTTAGGTATCCTAGATCATCATTGGTATATTTGGTATTTTAGGTATCCTAGATGATCATCGGTATATTTGATAATTTAGGTATCCTTGATCACCATCAATATATTTGATATTTTAGGTATCCTAGATTACTATCTGTATATTTGATATTTTAGGTATCCTAGATCATCATCGGTATATTTGATATTTTAGGTATCCTGGATCATAATTGGTATATTTGATAGTTTAGGTATCCTGGATCATAATTGGTATATTTGATATTTTAAGTATCCTAAATCATCATCGGTATAATTGATATTTTAGGTATCCTGGATCATCATTGGTATATTTGATATTTTAGGTATCCTAGATCATAATTGGTATATTTGATATTTTAGATATCCCAGATCACCATCAATATGTTTGATATTTTAAGTATCCTAGATTACTATCCGTACATTTGATATTTTAGGTATTAGGATATTGGATGGACCTATCACAGATGTATTAGAAGGGAAAGCATTAGAGTTTAGAAGCCAAGATATTGATATATACAGTGCCTCATGGGGTCCAAGAGATAATGGGGCTACAACAGAGGCACCAGGAGCTGCTACAGTGAGAGCAATAGAAAAAGGTGTAAGGCAGGTAAGTCAAAGGAAAAAGGTGTAAGAGAGGCAAGTCAATAGAAACAGGTGTAAGGGAGGTAACTCAATAGAAAAAGGTGTAAGGGGGGTAAAAAGGAGAAAGGACACTATGTAGGCCAGACATATATTAATTCAAAATAATTTCAGACGGAAAAAAAAGCTTCAGGTAATACTATATTCTATGGTTTATATACCATATTAACAATCGGACAATTCCAAAAAGGATCTGTTAAAAATATTTCTGACTCCAAATAATTTTTGCTCTTGACAAAACCAAAAGCAAAGGATCTGTGCTTATACTGCTGCTCTTTGTCTGACGGTCACAGTAAGGTCTTCAACATCATACCAAGTTCAAGATGATCCATAACAACTTTTTGATCAGAATTATTTTATGAATTTCTACAAGGTATCTCTGCATTGAAGACTAGATTTATCTTGAAATATCAGTAAATCAGAGACTACAAGAGGCAGAGAAATCTAACAAACTCACTTTAGACTCCCATCGAAAGGTGTTAAATAAAAAAATGCAAAAATGAATACTGATATAAAATTTCAATTTTGAATAATAATGATTTTACACATAATATTATAGGGTCGTGGAGGAAAAGGTAATATATTTGTATGGGCATCTGGTAACGGTGGCGGCAACGATGACGACTGTAACTGTGATGGCTATGTAGGCATGCCAGAAACTATTTCTATAGGGAGTATAACTGACAGAGGTGGAACTCCATACTTTATGGAGAAATGTCCTTCAACTTTTGCTGTTGTACCAAGTGGAGGAGAGGAACACATTGGAGAAGACGGGAGTAGAACTAAAATTAGAGTTGTAAGTTTATTGACTTATATTTGTTGATATTTAGAATGTACAGTTGTCAACATATTCTACTGTTTTTGGACTTTCAACTCAAAGCAATGCATTTAATGTTCTATTATCTTAGCTACTTTGCCAAAAAAGCCAGTACAATTTTACTTCATCATTTGGCATCAATCCTATCCAAGTCTATCAAAATTAATGTTTTTATCTTTGTTGAGAACCAGTGAACCAGATTTTTGCAGATGTAAAGAATTTCCATTGATTTATTTTTAAGGAAAAAATCTGAAGAACCTCCTTACTCATTTGGTTCAAAACAAAAAGAGGGAATAACACACTTTTGGGATGTAGGATATTGGGGGTAAATTAACGTTGGGATGTGTTATAAAGGGGGAAAAAGTTGGGTGAGGGATATAGGAATTAAAAAAAGGTGGGATTTGGGAAATAAGCACCCCTGAATCACCCTCTCCAAAAAAATAGTTAAATTGATTGATTCACTGCTTGGATAGACGATAAGAAATTGTTCATATCAAACTTAACAGATAATTATATCCTTAAATTTGTCAGCTTTTAATACATTTGCTAGCCTTTTATATATTTATTTATATATAGCATGAACTATTGAAATTAACAGGCCAGGTTTGCTGATGAATCTTGCTGGCCTTTATGAAATGTTCTTGCTTTTTTTCCCTGACAATCCTCATTTAGATATCTGAATTGAAACAAAAGTTTTTGTTTTGTATCTGTTTTAGGTAACAACAGACATAGGAGGGGGATGTATAGAAAACTTTGAAGGAACATCAGCTGCAGCACCACTTGCTGCAGGAGCAATAGCCCTGGTCCTGGAAGCCAAGTAAGTCTAATAAGGTTATCTGCTCTTTGGTCGGGTTATTGTCTCTGACATATTCCCCATTTCCTTTCTCAATTTTATACTCATTTCCTCTTTACTAACCTGCAGGGTCTATGATTTTTTTGTTAAAGCAAGTAAAATCAGTATGACCCAAGGCTAATAGGGATGATGCACTTTCATCAATTTCTCCAATACAATACTGTGGATTCATTATTATTCGTGGGATACAAACTTTCGTGGGTAATGTTAAACCATGAATTTAAATGTTCATTGAAGTATAGATTTTCTAAAGGCTTGTATGCAGACTTTTTGGAAAACCATAAATTCAAATATCTTCCAAGTTTTCCTCAATCCAACAAACATTGGTACACCCTAAAAAAACATTGAATCAAAAGTAAAGACAATTGTAAAATTGAAGATTACATGTTCAAGATATTGATACTGCCCTTGGCTAAGAAATGGGCTACAGTTTGATATAGATAGCATTTGCTTTTTTGCTGGTCCATATCTAGACCAATAGACATACTGTTAATTTAGAAATGTTTACTATGTTTTTATACGCCCGTTTATGGGACGTATTATGGTATACCGTTGACCGTCCGTCTGTCGTCAACATGTCGGACATTAACTCAAAAAAGCTTTAACTAATATGCATGAAACTTTGGTGAATTGTTTATATCTATTGAAGTGAGCTCCCTTTCGTTTTTTATAAATTTCAGATTTACCGTTTCCGAGTTTTGGGGTTTTATTCATTAAAAAAGGGGGGATTTTCCAGTTTTCCGACAATAACTCAAGAATACTTTCACCAACTTGCAAGGAATTTTGGTGAATTGTTTATATCTATTGACATGAGCTCCCTTTCGATTTTTATAAATTTTAGATTTTACGTTTCCCAGTTACAGGGTTTTATTCATAAAAAAAGGGGGATTTTCCAGTTTTCGGACAATAACTCAAAAATGCTTTCAGCAGTTCTCATGAAAATTTGGTGAATTGTTTATATCTGTTGATGTAAGCTCCCTTTAGAATTTTATAAATTTTAGATTTTACATTTCTGAGTTATGGGGTTTTATTCATTAAAAAAGGGGGGATTTTCCAGTTTTTGGACAATAACTCAAAAATGCTTTCAGCAGTTCTCATGAAACTTTGGTGAATTATTTATAGCTATTGATGTAATCTCCCTATTGATTTTCATAAATTTCAAATATGACATTGAGAAGAAATTGAACTTTATTTGTTTATAGTCTGACAACAGATTTACTAAGTATTGCACAACAGCAAGAAATCTTTAATTGAAAATAAATTCAATTCATATAACCAATTTCAAGTTCTTTGACTACATTTATTCAGAAACCTATAATATGTCAAATATTAAATTACAATCCAAATTCAGACCTGTATCAAACTTGAATATTGTGTCCATTTTTGCCCCAACTGTTCAGGGTTGGACCTCTGCGGGCGTATCCAGCTGTGCTCAGCGAAGCAGTTTATTATTATTGTGACACTTCCATTGGAAAGGTTTCCCAAAATTAAAGGTCACATTTTAAATCTTTACTACATGATTTGTATAAAGCCTTTTCTGAATTTGTGTCCATTGTTCATAAAAAATGCACGCTATTTTTTTGGGAATTTTCTGTACATTGACATTAGTAAAGAGGCACTTTAAGTATTTTAACATACACCTGCCATACATTACATATATGCCAACTGTTACAAATTTACAGTGCAACGGTCACTAGCCTACTTGTTAAGGATTATGTTCATAGCCCGTATGATTCACAAAAAAAAAGACATCTCAATTTTGTTTTACTGATTGCACCAAAAAGGGGTTAGCATCTATGCATGAAAAGCTTGGAAAATTGAACATCATTTCACACTTCAATGACTTATATCAAATTCTACTGACATTTAGTTCTCAGTCATAAAACTTGTTATAAGGTTGATAAAGATATCCAATGAAAATATTTCATTTTTCCTAATATAGAGTTAGGAATAAACATTAGAATACTGTTTTTCGCTAAAATTAAAACCGGCATTTAAATATATGATTACATCTTTTGTATGTAGGATTGTGTGAAATGGTAATAATTAATCTCGCTTTGAAAAAACACAATAATAAAAGCACATAAAAAATCCAAAATTTACAGTATAAAGGTATAAGATATTTGTCACTTAAATTCAAATAGATTTGTATTGACACCTTGATAAACAACTCATTGAATAATATATGTAAAGTTTTTGTAACACTTAAGTATATGTATAATGATATATTTGTAGTGGGGATTTGACATGGAGAGATGTTCAACACATTATTGCCAAGGGAAGTAGAATTCCCTCAGTAACAGGAGATTGGGAGGTCAATGGTGCTGGCTATCATCGTAGTCACAGCTTTGGGTTTGGTGTGATGGACGTATCTCTGATGGTTCAGCTGGCTATTGGATGGAAGAATGTACCAGAGGCTGGGAAATGCAATTCATCAGACCATGTTGTCAACAAGTAGGTGTTGTATATTTGGAAATCTGATTAAATTACAGATTCTGTGTCTATTTTCTGCTTACAAGGATATGACAATGCTCTGTTTTACTTTCTGTTTTAAATACCTTTCGGGATCCTCTGGTTTTGTCATAGTGCTATATACAACCTTAAAAATTTGTAAGCAGGAATTTCATTGGATGTTGTCATAATTAGCAGAACAGAAAGAGTGAATGTCAGGATCTGTATTTTAGTCAGATTGCAAATCTAAAGTCTTTGGCTTTTGATACAAAATTTTCAAAAGAATCTGATGTTCAGTATTTGCCGTTTGTTGATGTGGTTCATAAGTGTTTCTTGTTTCTCAATTTTTATATAGATTAGACCGTTGGTTTTCCCGTTTGAATGGTTTTACACTAGTAATTTTTGGGGCCTTTTATAGCTTGCTGTTCGGTGTGAGCAAAGGCTCCGTGTTGAAGTCCGTCCTTTGGCCTATAATGGTTTACTTTTTATAAATTTTGACTTGGATGGAGAGTTGTCTCATTGGCACTCATACAACATCTTTTTATATCTATATAGATTAATAGGTGTATTATATAAAAGATCAACAGGAAACATTCATGGCAGTCAATTCCAATTTAATTTTGAATCTACATGAAAAATTTCGTAAAGTTTTTTTATGCAACTTTTACAAATAGAAAAAAGTCACAAGGAAATCCCAAATAAATCTTAGAAAATATGTCGAAATTTAGTCTTTTCTTACATGAGTACATCTATTATGTTATAAAATTGCAAAAAAGTTGGCTGGAAGATGCTAGATGCCAAAATAAGTTGGTTTACAGTTACTGTTGATTCATTATCATTTCATTCGATAGTAATTTTCGTTGGTTTCTTAGGTAAAGGTGAACCACGAATTCAAATGTTCAAAAAATTACAAATTTTCTGTGTGCTTTGTATGCAGAGATTGACAAAACCACGAAATCAAGTATCCACGAAAAATACAAGTTTTCCTCAATCTACAAAAAATTTATACCCACAAAAATAAATGAATCCACAGTTAATTGTGGAAAAAAGTTCAGTATACACAGCACAATTGAGATCACAACACCATATGATGAAAATATTTACTTAGAAACCATGGTTATAGATATTTGTTAGATTTCTTAAGACTGAAATGGCAGTACATCAAACATTCATATTCAAACCTTAAAAATGTTGCACATTTAATCACATGTGGTTGTACAAAGTGCATATTAAACTGAATTGGCTTACATCATTTTCAAAAACTCATCAAAAGTACCAGGCTTATTATTTAAACATGAAATATTATATTTCTAGAGATGTGCCTGCAGATGGATGCATCACAGAGCATGTAGATATGTCATTTTGTCAGGATAACCATGACACCCACATTGAGCATTTAGAACATACAATGTTATGGGTTGAAATTGAATCAAAGAGACGCGGGGATGTCAGCATCACCTTGACATCACCTTATGGTACTGTGTCACAAATGTTGTCAACCAGGAAGGAAGATAACAGTGGAGATGGAATTCGTTTCCGATTGATGACGCTGAATAACTGGGGAGAAAATATTGTCGGGGAAAAACAATGGAAAATAGAAGTCTGTGACAATGGCAAGGACAGTGCTAAAAATGATGTGAAGTTAGTTAGGTAAGTAATGGAAATTGTAAATTCAAAAATAATGCAAAAAATGCACCAAAATGGTATTGCAATATTATACCGCATCACTATCCTGTAAACATTTCTGTCACACTTTTCTCAGGTACTACCGAACAGAATAACTTTTGGTCAGCTGTTTGGCTGGTACGAGTTGAAATTTTTGAACACTTTTCAGATCTATTAGACATCTTATTCCTGTAAGCTGATACTTTCAATATTTTGAGTAAACTTGAAATTTTATCACACGTTTCTCCAGTGCTACCAAACAGATCAACACCATATGTGGTCTGCAGATTGACTATGATGAGTTGTATTATGTGAATGCTTTTTAGATCTACCAAACACCATTGTTCTGATTGCTTATTCTTTGAATCTTTCAATATGTAAAATTAACTATGTTTTCATAACAAGTTTCTTATATACAAACGAACAGAACAACTTCATATTTGGTCATTAGCTGAACAGTGAAAAGTTGTAAGTTATTTAGGATCTGTCAAGACACCTGTTTTCTGATAGGGTGAAACCTGTCTAAACCGAATCTTGCATAAACTGAAAACCTGACTAAACAAACATGTTCTTAAGTCCAGTCATACCAAATTTTATGAATTGTGAACCTGATTAAACCGAAAAAAATCTTTTGTCCTGAAGAGGTTTGGTTAAGACACTTCACTGGACGTTTAGAAAACATCAATCAATCATTCATTTCTTTCCATACATCTATTAAAAAAACTTAGGGCATCCATATTTTTCCATAATTTTATGTTAAAAATTTATTTATTTTTTTGGCAAGAGAAGACATTTATTGATGTGTAAATTTTGATCAATTCACTCGCAATCAAATTATATTGTGTATTCATTATTATCGTGGGATATAAATCTTTGTGTATTTTGTGTGAACCTTGAGTAATAACTTTCAACCACTTAAAAATTTGTATTGGCCTGTATGCACACTTTGGAAAAAAAACAGGAAATCATATATCCATGAAAATACAATTTTTCCTCAATCCACGAAAATTCGTAACCATGTATAGTATATTGAATTAGCTGCAGATATTGATGAAACTTAATTTATAACAAAAGTTATCATTTTTCTGTTTAACAATCTATTTATAGCTATTCTTTGATTGCTATGGGAACATCAGACAGTCCAAACAAACGTAGTACAGATTCATTTGAACCAAGCAAAGCAGCAGTAGCAGAAATGAAAGAGTTAGAACTCAAAAGAGGAAAACGTCTAGATATGAAAAGACACACAGAAGGATTCAAGAAGTCTGATAAAAACGCTGTAAAGAAAGAAAAAGATGTGAAGAATGAAAAAAAGGAAAAAGAACAGAAATATCTAAAGGATATTATGCATGACGTGTCTTCATACCTACAAGAGAAAGGCTTCGAAGAGAACCATATCATTGATATATTGAATCATGGGATGTCTTACAGTTCAAAGGTCAGAAAAGATCAGGAGAATACCAGACGAGGACTAAGTCGGAGAACATTTGGGGAGGAAGACATTGATCATGATAAGTTTATTGACGGGATGTCAAAAGCTGTTAACAATATTTTTGACGAACGAGAAAAAGAAAGAAGAAAGCAGGCTGTGAGGGAAAAATTAGCTGAGAGAGCAAAAGAAAGGAGAGAACATGCTGAGAAAAAACGGAAGGAACAAGAGAAAGAAAGGAGAGAGGAAATTGCTGAAAAAGAAAAAGAAATAAAGGAACAAGAAAAAAGGGAGAAAGACAAACGTGAAGAATTTGCTGAGAGATACTTAGATGAATTCTTGGAGAAGCCTGGAGATGCAACGGCAGACGAAATGGAAGAGGTTGTCCGTGATCTTCGAAAAATTCTTCAAAACAGGAAATAGCTAAACTGATGAAAACTTTAATACTCACATTCAACAGAATTAAGGGTAAAGGGTTTTATTATCACTTTAAATGATGAATAATATATCTTATATCTGGATGGAAGTAATATTGAATTTAAGTGCCTCTTTCTTTACTATTGTGATAATTTTGATTTTAACATTACTCTCAGATTCAATGAAGACATGACTGTTTAGCCCTTGAGCTGTTTCAGATCATTTAAGGTAGATTCATGGTATACCGCCATCTTGGATTGTACAATCGCAATACAAAATGGGTCTAGTTATTTGCCTAAATCTGCAAATTTGGAGACAGATTTGCAATTTAATGGTTAGACTGTTTATTTATATAAAGAAAACTTGGTGAATTATTGTATTATACAAAATATTCAAACAAATATCATTTGTTTTGTTTTTAGAATCATTTTTCTCAAATGAGCCATTTAAGGAGAGATAACTCTTTTTTTTATACTAGACTGATGGGGAAAGTTTTAATTTTTACTTGTAGCAAGAAAACAAGTTCGGTGACACCATTTTTTCTTTTTATTTTCTTAAAACATATTATAAAACCTATCTTCTCACAATTTATTTCAAAATTCTATCTCATAGAATTTTTTTTATGCACACAAATGTGTTTTTTCATGAACAATCTAACCAAATTAAGGCAATTTTCAACTACTCATAACATGATAAATAGCACGGTGATCCATACTTTTAATTATATTTTTGAAAAAAGCATAGTAAAATCTTCATTCTGGCTAAGTATAAGAAAATTCTATCTAAAAAAATATATACTTATGATCTACCTTAAAAGATTTTGTTCACATTTTGTTCCAATTTCTATTCATTTTGACATATGATCATTTTAAACTACAGCAAAGCAGGGGAGATAATTCACACATTTGCTATTCATAAACTAAAATTAAATGTTGAAGAAGAAAAGAATAATGTCATTCATAAGCTGGTTCATCATTATTATCTCTTGACTATATAAGATTTATCTCAGAATTCCAATATATAAGTGAAAACAATATATTTGTCATGTATTGGCAATAGAACTTCTATGGTTGTGAAAAAAGTCAGAAAAGTTTATTGGTTTGAAGAATTCTTGCACTCATTTATTAAATGGTTGTACAAATTTTGATCTATCACAACATGGTGTCAAATTATAAGTTCATTCAAACATCATAAAAAAACATTGACGTTGTATTGTATGTCTTAAACATTCACATAGAATTGTGCAAGTTCTCATCACTCATAAGAACTTTATCTAATTTGGATGTACAACTTTTGAACTCTTACAAGCTTGTATTAAAATGTTCAAGACATGACAACCCCTTTTTGATAACATGTTGTATGATATTTAAACATTCACAAGTCAAAAAGGAGCTATGCAAGTTAACATCAATCATAAAGCCAAACATATAAACTTTTTGTTTACAGAAGACTTAAAAGTCTTAATCAAGACTAATTTTAATTCATATATCTACAACTTCTACTACATATTTATGATGTTTTTTGGAGATGCAATTATAAATTTTCAAATAAGATTTCTGCATCAATCCTGAAAAAGAAATTAGAAATTTCCTGATTTATGTGGATTCAGGGAAAAAATAAGCAGACAAATAGTAGTTTGTTTATGAAATATGGTGATATTTTATATTTTATAAATTATATAACAAATTTGACCACGTTGAACATCGCCTGAATGGAAACTTGCTTGTTTATATTTTCTATATTTTTTTTTATATTGCTAGAATTATACAAAACCATTGTTGTGAAACATTATCTTTGCTATTCATTGTGCAATTTGTTATTTGAACCAAAAAAATGACAGTTCGTCCCACTGGCAGTCCATCCCACTGACTGTCCACCCCACTAGCAGTCATTACTGCACCATAATATCTGTTCACAACTAAACTAGTACCAAAAATTTGTGACAAACATTAGGCTTGGACTTTCATCAACTGTCTTTCTCAAAATTTATCTAGATTGTCACAGACCATGCTTTATGAGCATTGATTCACATAGCAGAGTCTTTGACAGTCCACAGAACACCTTGTGTAAATTAGTCATTGATAGCCCAGGTAAAACTTGCAAAAGACCCTGGATGTCATTTAAAGTTGTGAACAGTTGTTATGTGACAGATGTGACAGAAAAGGACTGTCAGTGGAATGAAGTCATTTTCTGGTTCATAGTATCTTATATTATATTATGGAATCCTTCTTTGAAGTTACTTGTTTTTAAGTTAGATCTGCAATATTTTATTACTGTTTTTGTAATATTTTATACTTTTGATTTATATATGAAATCCACCCAAGCTACAATAAAACTTTTATTATATATATTTGATTAACAGATTTACATTTGAAATCCATCTGAGTTACTATAGAACTGTTTTATATGTTTATTACCGTAATTAAGAATCAGGAAATCCACCATTTTCATACACTTTTTTGCTATAAAGTGAACCATCAAATAAGAATAAATATAGATTCCTAAACTGCAACAAGTGTATTACAATATTTCTCCACTGGAGACAGTTAAATTTTATTATTTAAAGCGTGAGGCTTGCCGAGCTTTTTAAATAATTAAAATTTAACTGTCGAGAGTAGAGAAATATCGTAATACACGAGTTATGGTGTCGGAATCTGTTTTTCTGATGATTTTTATCCTTCGTTTTTGAAAGATTTTCAGAAACTTGTGTTCTTTATATGCGACGTCATCAGGCATGGTCGCCTTTTTTCATGACACCACAATAGGAAAATTCAGAAGAAAACAAAAAATTTTGACGTCATAATCAAATTTCGACTAATCATTTGCCGAGAACAGATATTTCACTAGTGAGGAGAAATATTTTTCTCACACCGATCAAGAAATGTGAAAATAGCACAAAAATTAGAGAAAATTAGTTTACTACCTTATGAAAGAGCTATATTACTAATTACTAGCCAATCAAATCATAGAAGAGGAGTCTGGTAAAGCATCTTTCAACAAGTTGACAGTTCTGCTGTATAGTCAGCTGTATTTTTTTGTTTTTTTGCTAGATTAAGTAAAATATTAGCTGTTTCTTAAATGTCTATAACAAGATGTCAAAATTTAGATAAAATAATCACTGCTGATTTCATTGTTTTCTGCTTGGTTTACTAAGCACTAAAACAAGATAACAGTTTTTTCATGTACAATTTGACTTGTCATGATTGTAATTGTCTTAACAAAAAATTTAAAAGTGTTAAGCACAGCATAGTTTGTTATTGAACTCATTTTGTTATAATTTTGACTTGAAATTTGAAATTTATTATTTCTTTTGATGTTTTGTGATTAAAAACAAATTCACATATTGTTTAATATACAAATCTCTTTTTGTATGAAAATAAAAACTATTTCTTAAATTTGAGTTATGAATTTTTATTTAAAGAGGTTTTATCATAAAAAAACACCATCTCTTATTCTTTTGCCCAACTGCAAGCAGATGATTCTCTGTATCTTATGTTGTCCAGGCCACTAGCTGTAAATTTGCAACTCAATAAAACTAGATGCTCTACAGGGCCTGTGTCGCTCACCTGCATCTTCAACAAATGCCACTAAAAAGTAAAAATCAGCATTATGGGGAACAACTCTTTTAAGAGTTAACTGACAATTTCAGTAATGTTGAAATTTTGTATCGACTGCAAGACAGGGAATTGCTTTTTCGGCGACGGCTGCAATGACGGCATCAACAATTGTTAAATTTTCTGCTTAAGTTAGTTTGATAGGAACTACTTGTGATAGATCATTGATATATCAGTACATATCAGTTTGACGACAATTTTGAGGCCCGGTCCCGTATGCCATGGTCCGGTGACTGATTTAATTTACCATTTTCAATGCTAAGTTTTCGCTTAAGTTAATTTGATAGGAAGTACTTGTGATAGATCAATGATATTTTGTATGAAGTTGCATTACTATCAGTACATATCAGTTTGACAACTATGTTGAGGCCCTGCCCCCTAGGCCATATGGTTCAGTGACTTTCAATTAATTAGCAATTTTCAATGATAAGTTTTCTGCTTATAAGTTGCATTACTATCAGTACATATCAATGTTAAGTTTTATGATTAAGTTAGTTTGATAGGAACTACTTACAATAGACAATACTTTCAATAAAGTTGCATTACTATCAGTACAAATCAGTTTGACTACTATTTTAAGGCCCTGTCCCTTAGGTCATGGTCCAGTGACTTTCAATCAATTAACAATTTTCAATGTTAAGTTTTACGATTATAACCCACTAGTTGGTTCAGCGACTTTGAATAAATTAGCAATGTTGCTGTCCATCAGATTGTCTTTTTCTGGATTTTATGCCGACAGGCAAGACATATCAAGTTTATTGAAGATCTTATCCTGCTGGTATTTTTTTCCTTTTTTCCTTTTTATTTATCTAATTATTAGTTTTCAAGATGATAGGCAAAAAATGCATAAAAAAATGTAAAAAGGGCAATAACTCCAAAACCAGTTGACTGAAGATTTCGGTCATTATGGCTCATTTGTAGATCTTGTCTTGCTGATCATTTGTGCTATTTAAAGTTTCTATCTATCTATTACAGTTTTCAAAATAAAGGCAATAATGGGAAAAATCGTTAAAGGGCAATAACTTCAATAAGGAGTCGACAAACAATATTGTCAGGTTGACTAATTTGTAGAACTTTGTCTTGTTGATCATTTTTGCTTCGTATTGTTTCTATCTATTGGGATATCATAGTGTTTAAGATATAAGGCAAAAAAAATGGTAAAAATCGTTATTAAAGGGCAATAACTCTAATAAGGAGTCATCTGACGATTTTGGGTATGTGATTTATTTGTAGATCTTGTCTTGTTGATCATTTTTGCTTTATAAAGTTTCTGTCAATATTATAATTTTCAAAATAATAGGGAAAAAAATTTAAAAATGGTTAAATTCGTCATTTAAGGGAAATTGACTGTTTTGGCATAAATAAACAGTAGGTAGAACTCAACATTCTGGAATTGTTTGCTCCTGTTAAAATTTCTCTATTTATAGTGGTTTTCAAAATAATAGGCAAAACTTACATTTTATCCCTATGTTTTATTTTAAGCCATGTTGGCCATCTTGGTTGGCAGGCAGAGTCATCGGACACATTTATTTTTAACAAGATATCCCAAAGATGATTGTGGCCAAGTTTAGTTAAATTTGGTCCAGTAGTTTCAGAGTAGAAGATTTTTGTGAACGTTAACAGTCGAGGACGGATGCAACAGATGCGAAAACCTAACGGCCTTTTGGTCAGGTGAGCTAAAATAGTTGACAGAATACAACCAAACTTGCAGATTCTCCTAAAAAACATTGAGTTGAGCACCTGCTATTTTAACTTTTGATCATGATGATTTTTGAGCTTCCCTGTACCAATTCATGGTCTTTGCCATTTTTGCTTATAATATTGGGAAACAACACACGAACATGTCTTCCTTGGAAGACTCACACATGTTCAGTACTATACATGATTACAAGATACCAATGCAAATTTTATGCACCATGTGTACTTTAAAAAAAATTAATTACCCAAATACTAAAAATTGTTATATGTCAAAGATTGGATAACAAAAAATAGTAAATTTATTAAAATGTCTTGTCTATCCCTATCAATTTTCTGCAGGTCTGTGATATTTTGACCTTTGACAAAGAGTTCAATGATGATACAGCTTGTGATCACTAGAGGACATGACCAAAGGAGTGCAGGAGAATCTCCTTTCAAGATCAAGGTCACAAACTAATGTTTACTTCTTAGACTGTATGTCCATGTTTGTATCTTTTCTATGGTTTGATTTTTTTCATCTCATAGAAAAAAATAATGATGAAATTGTGAATTTCCTCAACCAAATGGTATGCTACAAAACATTGATATTGCTGGAAATTTGGAAGGCACCTGGAAAAAGAGGGTGTGTTAGATAAGACAGAAATTTATTTTGCTATGCAACTTCTACGGACATGTCACTGTACAGATTTGAAGGACAAATACATGGAAACTTCAAAGTCGCCAACTTTTATCATTTACCTAAACTGAGGTAAAAATTCCAAAACCGAAAGTCAAAATTGGAGTGAGGTCATGTGCCCCTGAAAGGTGAGCAGTTAAAGGGAAACCATTGTATTCAAGGTGACATATATTTGTAAAATATGAATTTTTTTGTGTAATACAAAGTCTTATAAAGCATGCTATCATTTTGATGCAAATGATACCTTTGAAAATAAGATCGCGTACATTCTATTTATAGTATGGCTCTGGGCCCGTATGCATAAAGCTACTTAAGTTAAGTTATCCAATCGTCATACTAATTTATCGGTAGGACATGTAGAAAACCCGTCCGTTCGGAACAAATCTTATTCCCTGGTCTCTATATGGTTCCGTATGTCGTTTGTTGATGTATCTGATTTTACTTATGAAAATAAAGGAATGTGTGTATTGCGATAATCTCAGCCATACTCTACAGGGGGTTACACTATAAATTAAGAATAATATAATCTATTTTTTTATGGGAAATATTTGCATGAAATTATTATTCGATTGATTTATATGCTAGTTTACTTATTATATATTTAACAAATTATACAAAGTTTCACATCATTAACTTGTTATGAAATAGACAAAAACCAGACTAATTAATTCCTACCCCTCCTCTTTTATATATATAGCAGTAAAATTGAGAATGGAAATGGAGAATGTGTCAAAGAGACAACAACCCGACCATAGAACAGACAACAGCAGAAGGTCACCAACAGGTCTTCAATGTAGCGAGAAATTCCCGCACCCGGAGGCGTCCTTCAGCTGCCCCCTAAACAAATATATATACTAGTTCAGTGATAATGAACGCCATACTAAACTCCAAATTGTACATAAGAAACTAAAATTAAAAATAATACAGGCCTTTATCAACTAATCTTTATAGTTTCTATGCCCCCGCTGTAGCGGAGGGGCATTAAGTGTAACCTTTGTCCGTCCCGTCCGTCCGTCGCGTACGTCCCAAAAATTTCCGTTCTCTAACTTTAGTTTGCCTCCACCAAATCTTATGAAACTTATACACAATGCTTATTACCACAACAAACAGATCAAGTTTGAATTTGGGTGCATGGTGTCACTTTTACTTTTCTAAAGATATGCCCCTTTACAAATGGAAAAATTGCTGATTTTTTCGTTTCCGTACTCTAACTTAAGTTTCCCTCAACTAAATGTTATAAATCTTATACATATTTTTTTTATGCTTATAACCACAAAACACAGATCAACATGGTTTGAATTTTGGTGGCTTCACTTTTACTGTTCTAGAGTTATGCCCCTTTACAATGGACAAATTGCTGAAATTTTCATTTCCGTTCTCTAACTTAACCTCAACCAAATGTTATGAAACTTATACACAATGCTTATTACCAAAAACTCAGATAAGTACAAATATGGTTAGTGTCACTTTTACCGTTCTTGAGTTATTCACTTTACAACGTTATGTGCAAGCGGGGGATCATCTGTGTCCCATGGACACATTCCCCATTTTTTGTTTTGTTTTTAGTTTTGTGCTGCTACACCATTGTCTCGGGTAAGTGGAAGGTTGAGCGTCCACAAACATTTTTAGCTCTGCCACATTCTTGTCAGGAGTCTGTAATTCAAAGTTAAAATTAGGATGATATTATCCCGTTTGGTTGTTTATCCGGACATACCTTTCAGCTTTTTTTCGAACAATTCTTTGTTTAAAGCTAATTGATGTGTTAACTTGGCATTTCACTAACAAACTTAACATGAAGTACTTCAGACTTTATTTAGTTTGTGAGCGCAAATAAAAAACTCCGTCATGATATCTATAATAATCAATTACCAAAGAAAAGCTATCACACATGAAGCCAGTTACGATAAAAAAAAAACATCCCTACTACCACCATCACCACCATCCATAATCTGCCCCTGCAAAAAAAATGCTTAGAGACAATTAAAGTCAATATTTGGATCGAAGACTTTCAGCCTGGATATCATAAATGCAATTATTAAAGATGGTCACTTTTAGAGTCGGTCTTACCAAATATAGTGATAATCACTCACTCACTCATCCTCTTCGTGCCTGTCAGCACATAAGGCCGCAACAACAAAAAAATGTTTACTAGTCTGGTTTCCGTAACTAGAGTTTTTTTTATGAGACGAGATAGTTAGTCTTGTGCTCAACATTCTAACCTGGAGGCCAGCGGATTTGTAGTTGAGATTCCATTCCCCTAGATCGGTTGCCAGCCAAGGCTTACGAGCCAAGATCTACCCGGATTGGTATCAGAGTTGTCTCTCTTAGATGGATTACCTTACTTATAGTGAGAATGGTATTTCACATTTGTATAACTATAACGTACTCAACTAAAAATTTCAAATAACGATTTTCTTAGAAATTGAAAATGAAAATTTTAAATTCAATTCATGAAATATACAAGGAAAATATACTTTTAAAATATTTCAATTTGATGTTTATCAATTAAGCAGAACCTTGATGAACAGTCTGTCAGGCTATATGAATAACTGCTCATCAAATTGCATTTTCCATACCGGCCTTAGTTCAAGACAGAGGACTATGGTAATTAAGATAGAGAGCTGATACATGGGAAAATTGAGAACTTACTTGAAATGATCTTTTTATCGTATATTTGAACTACCACCAAAAGTAGAAAGGAGTATTTCGTATATTTATAAATTGATAAACATGTTTGCAATATTACCTTATCAATTTTAGTTAACATGGCAGTACAATTGTCTAATTTAACAAGAATGCCTATTCTGACATGTTTCGCCTGCTTTACAGATCATGATTCAATTGTTTGTTGAAAGTCAAGACCAAGGCTTTGCTACATATATCACATAAACTTAATATTATCAAGATCAATGAAAATAAGATCAAAGTCAAATTAACCTTTCCAAACAGACATGTGTAAACCTTACAAACATTCAATTCACATATATAATTGATCTATTGCTTATAGTATCTGAGAAACAGACATAACCACAAAAAATTAAGATTAACCATTTAGTCAAATTAATCTTCAACTGGTAAGAGGTTTTTGAGGACAAGCTTGTATTACAGTTATTTTCTATGTGGTATTAGTATGTGAATCTAAGCAAAGAATTATTTTAGTCTTCAACTGATAAGAGGTTCAGTGATTACATGATTTGGCTAGGATCATGAAAACACGATTTCTATCAAGTTTTTCTTTTATTTACCTGTACACTTTATTGTGGAAGCTCGTGTCATCATGAATCGTTACATTTCATTTTGAGGTTAATTTCAGAATGACGCGAGATTGCTGTTAGCCAGTCAAAATAACGTATTATAATGAAACATACATGTAATGTAATTAAATAATTATAAATAAATATGTATGGTTTACTTTTATAAATGTTTACTTGGATGGAGAGTTGCCTCATTGGCACTCATACCACATCTTCTTATATCTATGTACATTGAAGTATACTTTTAGAACCAATAAATCATTTCACTTCACAGCATTTTTACTTTTCCTATATAATTACTAATTATAAGATATATTGCTACTGAATGAAAAAGTTCTTGTAAGTGTGTTTAAGTTAAGTTCAGGATAGCATAACATATGCATAGCAAATCAAATTAATCAAGGTAATAAACACAAAAGTCGTTTTCATGACAACTTTTAATATCATCCGAGGGCTACCTTTTTCAGTCGGAGTTGTGTCCTTTAGAACATCCGATTGACACATTTTTATTCTGGGCGACGTGCCATCCAGTATATTGGTTCTTTTTCTACTAATCACCACGCAGTTAAGATATAGGGCTGGCAGAATCCTCGCGGACAGTACTGTTCACCAGCAGAGATTCCGATCCAGTGGCGATATCATAATGCGACAGTAGTGTTCAAATATTGTGTCTTCTTCACATTTACCAGTAGTTTTGCTCATACTATGTCGTATGAATACAATAGACATTTTCGGTTAATGATATATCAATTCTAACCTGTTTATGACATCACAACTTTTGAAAAAGGGACAAAAAATAACTATCCTATTGTTTATAGTATCCTAAAAACAGACCTACCCAAGCAAACATAATGTTGACAAACAAACCATGAAAATGATGCCAAGGTCAAAGTAAGCCTACGAGACGGACATGTTCACCTTTCAAACATCCTATGCACCAAACATAGCCGACTACAAGGTATTGGTTTTTCTAATTGTGTAAGGCCTCGCATCTTCTTATTTTTATATATTTAACCTATTGCAAAAAGTATCCAAGAAATAGACTTAACCATGAAAACTTAACGTTGACCAATGAACCATGGAAGTGACAGGGACAGTACTGTCCAATCAGCAGAGATTTCGACCAGGTGGTAATAAATTAAGGCGACAGTTGTTTACCGATGTTCAAATTTCGTGCCTTTCTTCACATCTATATATTAGGGAGCTACCATTTGATTTTTATGGGGGGGGCAAGGATGAAAAATTTTGTCCTGCCTTTTTTTTTAGTTGTAATCTCTGTCCTGCCTTTTTATTTTTCACTCTGTTCGGTCCTGCCTTTTTTTTTATTAGTTTATCCTGACCTTTTTTACATAAATTGTCATCCTGCCTTTTTTTTTGCCAAGTTGCTCATCCTGCCTTTTTTTTTACTCAAAACTCCTGTCCTGCCAATTTGAAATTCAAATTTCATCCTAGCCCCCCCCCCCCCTAAAATCAAATGGTAGCTCCCTTAGTTATAATTACCTTTGAACTAACGAGTACTCTTAAATCGGTGCTTTGTGTCTACAGTGTATTTATTTTATATTAGTTGGGGTTTTTTTGTGTGTGTTTCTTACCGATCTATTGAGTTAAGCCATTTGTGACTGATTTTTACAGTTTTTTCTGACGTTGTGCTGTTACACAACTGTCCAAGGTTGGTGTAGAATGGTGTAAGTTGAGCACCCACAAACATATTTAACCCCGCTACATCCTTTATGTGCCTGTCCCAAGTCAGTAGTCTGTAATTCAGTGTTTTTCGTTGGTTCATGTCTGTCATGTTTATCGTGATTGTTATGAATTAGGCCGTTAGTTTTCTCCTTTGAATTATTTCACATTTTTCATGTCGAGGCCTTTTATAGCATGGCTATACGGTATATGTTTTTCTCATTGTTGAAGACCGTACGGAGGCCTATAAATGTTTATATCTTCATCATTTGAACTCTGGTGGATAGTTGCCTCATTGTCAATCATACCACATCTCGTTATTTTTATATTGACCAACTTGAATGAACAATGAACAATAAAAAAGGGTCATGTTTAACTTGTACCTGCCAGACAGACATGTATAGCTTACAATCATTATGCACCATATATCGCATATCCATAAACTGATATTTGAGTGGCAGTAAATAGATTTGCAATCAGATTTTTGAAAGAACCATTTAATTAGATAAGAAAACGTGTGTTAAATAAGATTGCGTGGAAGTGTAGTTTGGGGAGTCGAAAAGACAAAACTGTCAACCGAAGTAAAAAGTAAAATTATAACAAAAATACCGAACTCCAAGGAAAATTCGAAACGGAAAGTCCCTTATCAAATGGCAAAATCAAAAGGTCAAACACATCAAACGAATGGAAAACAACTGTCATATTCTTGACTTGGTATAGGCATTTCCTTATGTAGAAAATGGTGAATTAAACCTGGTTTTATAGCTAGCTAAACCTCTCTCTGACTTGTATGAAAAACATATATAGAATTCCATTATATTGACAACAATGTGTGAGCAAAACAAACAGACATAATAGGTAAAAAACCAAATCAAAGGCATATAAGTTTTTCTAAATCATCCAAAGAAGTTTTACACTCCATAAATAATTTTAAAATACCATTGTCTGCATATGATTTATTACAGAAGTTAATGATAAGTTCTTTGATAGTAGAGGATCGCCTCTGTGGTCTCATGGTAGCGTGTTCGCCTTAAGTGCGGGAGGTCGTGTGTTCGAACCCCGGACATGTCGAACCAAAGACTGTAAAATTGGTATTTACTGCTTTTTCGCTAAGCACGTGGCATTACGGAGTAGGGGCAAAGACTGGTCCGCTTGGAGTCAAACTAATGTGTCCGGATACGGTAACATGTCTCCCTGCGGACTGTGAACCTCGTGAACGAGCACGTTAGAAATCCGGCTCATCATGTCGGTCTAGTACAAAGCAGGGTTAATACTCATATTACATTAACATGTTTTCGTCCTGAATATGCATATTAATTTGCCGCTGGACGTTACGCAGTCATTCATTATCATCTTTGGTAGTAGAAAGAGAGCAATATAAAAGCACTAAAAGATTGATTGTAGCCGTGACTTTCATGAGTCCAAGATGAAACAATATTCTACCGATTTTCGCGTAGGTTCTGGTAGCCAATACATACTAGGGACTTCCAAAAGAGGGACGAAAGATACCAGAGGGACAGTCAAACTCACAGATCGAAAACAAACTGACAACGCCATGGCCAAAAATAAAAAGACAAACAGACAAATAATAGTACAGATAACACAACATAGAAAACTAAAGACTAAGCAACACAAACCCCACCAAAAACTGACTAGAGTGATATCTCAGGTGCTCCGGAAGGGTAAGCAGGTCCTGCTCCACATGTGGCACCCGTCGTGTTGCTTATGCCAAATTTTGAAATGAGTCGTTAAACTGACTTTTGGTAATAATATAAGTGTTTACTATTTGACTCTGCCGAACGCACGGAGTTTGCACGAATTCCATTTTGCTGCATGTAGATTTCATAAAAAGCAAAGCGTAGACAGGCCAACTTGAGAACAATATTAATTGTGAGTTTAGGTTGAATTGAGTATAATAGGCTTGAAAATAAAGAAAAATAAGAATTTAGATTTAAAATCCCAAAAATTATAACACTTCATTACCCAATTTTCACGCAGAAAAGTCATGTCAAATTTTTCATTTTTGTGTTCAAAAGATCAGAGTTTTATGCCTTTATTTTTTTTTCTCCGATTAAGGTAAAACTCGGTAGGAATATTGGTTTTGTTATAATTATTGGCATGTTAAAGAAAAATGAACGGTTTGAAAAATGTTCTTGCCGAAAACATGAGTATTGTCACCACCGCAATGACTTCAAAAAGTGTAGCCATCTTGTCACACCGGAAAAACGGTGAAAAATTATTTCTATTTAGGTTTCCATCGGATGTATTTCAAAAAAGCATGGTTTTATCATAGAAAATAGATATTGGTACTAAAAGTACATCAGTTTTTTTCTATTTTAGATAAAATAATTGATAACGTTTTTCGTTAGGAAACAAGATTTTCAGTTCGTATAAAAAAGTATTGCCGTTTTTGGCACAACTTCCGCAAAACGTAATTAATGTCATGCTGGTGTACTAAAATCTATATTGTGATTCTTTGTTTCTAGAAAAATCGAATAAAAGTATGAAATATAAGTTGTAGAATATAATAAGCCACGTATAAGAACAACAAATTATAGTTCAGCAAATGAGATTTAAAAAAAGAATAGAAAAAAAAACCCATGGCTAATTAAATTATAACAAACAAAAAGACATACATAATACCATAAAAAGACGGAAATTTAAGACGCCCGACTCTAAAGTATTTGCTAGCCCAGATATATTGCAACAAAGAAAATATCACGAAATGATATATTTGGAAATGAATGGAAACTGAAACAAATGCAATGAAAGGAGTATTCCAAACTGAAGTCGGCAAAAAAATTGTAATTCTATATTTAATTTATATTTAAAAAAAAAACTTCTGCGTACATTTAATTTTTTAAATTAATATATCCATTGATTTATGCGAACCGCTCAGTGGCAAAAAGAACAAAAAATTATTATGAAACTGAAAAGCTGACAATTTCTGTAAATGCAATATTCATTAAACAAATATTTATGCCACCACTTTTGAATTACATATGTAACTAGATACGCCCTCAGAGGTCCAACCCTGAAAAGTTGGGGCAAAAATGGACACAATATTCAAGCTTGATACAAGTCTGAATTTGGATTGTAATTAAATATTTGACATATTATAGGTTTCTGAATAAATGAAGTCAAAGAACTTGAAATTAGTTATATGAATTGAATTTATATTCAATTAAAGATTTCTTTCTGTTGTGCAATACACTGTGCTGTTGCGCAATACTAGTAAATCTGTTGTCAGACTATAAACAAATAAAGTTCAATAACTTCTCAATGTTATATTAGAAATTTATAAAAAAAAACTAAAGGGAGGTTATCTTAAATAGATATAAATCAGTCATCAAAGTTTAATGAAAACTGCTCTAAGCACTTTAAGGATATTGTCCAAAAACTTGAAAATCACCCCTTTTTTATGAATAAAATCTTGTAACTCGGAAACATAAAATCTAAAATTTATAAAAATCAAAAGGGAGCTTACAACAATAGATATAAACAATTTACCAAAGTTTCATAAAAAATGCTGAAAGCATTTTTGAGTAATTGTCCGAAAACTGGAAAATCCCCCTTTTTGTAACGAATAAAACCCCATAAATCAGAAACGTATAGTCTAAAATTTATAAAAATCAAAAGGGAGCTCATGTCGATAGCATTAAACAATTTACCAAAGTTTCTTGCAAATTGTTGAAATTGTTTTTGAGTTATTGTCCGAAAACTGGAAAATCCCCCCTTTTTTAATGAATAAAACTCCAAAATTCGGAAACGGTAAATCCGAAATTTATAAAAAACGAAAGGGAGCTCACGTCAATAGATATAAACAATTCACCAAAGTTTCATGCATATTGGTAAAAGCATTTTTGAGTTAATGTCCGACATGTTGACGACGGATGGACGGACAGACGGACGGTCAACGGTATACCATAATACGTCCCGTAAACGGGCGTATAAAAACTGTGCGTTTCCCCCCGACGAACCGAAATCAGGTAAACATATTCATTACGGCTAATCAAAGATAAGCTTGAACACTTGAAACTAGAAATTGATAGTAAATACATCTCATTTCTGGTATATTTGTGTTAATATATCACAACGCGGAAATTATTGAAATTAAAAGAAAATAAAAAGTAAATGGATTTCCGTACTTTGATCTATGATGGTTTACTTTTACAAATTATGACTTGGATGGAGAGTTGTCTCATTGGCACTCGTACCACATCTTCTTATATCTATTGTGACTTGGATGGAGAGTTGTCTCATTGGCCCTCGTACCACATCTTCTTATATCTATTGTGACTTGGAAGGAGAGTTGTCTCATTGGCACTCGTACCACATCTTCTTATATTTATTGTGACTTGGATGGAGAGTTGTCTCATTGGCACTCATACCACATCTTCTTATATCTATTGTGACTTGGATGGAGAGTTGTCTCATTGGCACTCGTACCACATCTTCTTATATCTATTGTGACTTGGGTGGAGAGTTGTCTCATTGGCACTCGTACCACATCTTCTTATATCTATTGTGACTTGGGTGGAGAGTTGTCTCATTGGCACTCGTACCACATCTTCTTATATCTATTGTGACTTGGGTGGAGAGTTGTCTCATTGGCACTCGTACCACATCTTCTTATATCTATTGTGACTTGGGTGGAGAGTTGTCTCATTGGCACTCGTACCACATCTTCTTATATCTATTGTGACTTGGATGGAGAGTTGTCTCATTGGCACTCGTACCACATCTTTTTATATCTATGATGACATGGATGGAGAGTTGTCTCATTGGCACGCGTACCACATCTTCTTATATTTATTTAGAAAAAAGGAGATGGCAAAAAAATTGTCCCTTCCCTAAGTACCTATGGTGGTGGGTGGTGTTTTAACCAACAACATTCATGTAGAACAACAAACACAATACTAACTCTGGAGGGGCATCATATATATATATATATATATATATATATATATATATATATTGTAAAATCGTATGGATAAGAGCAAGAAAACATTATATTGGGACTGGTCATTTGTAACCTGAATGGGGGAAGGGGACTTGAACATTTTTGGGAATGAAAAAGGGGCTATACTGACAAATCTTCAATACTTCAGATAGAGGGAGGGGGAGCACTGAAAATTTTTACAAGATTTGAGAAGTTCAAACATGCAAAAATTATAGATAATTTGATGAATACTCTAAATCAGTATCTGATTATTAAGTAGAAGTGTCTAACACTTGATTCAGACGTCATATCTATATCTCTGTGTCTTATTATTTGGCTTCAAACTTCATTTCAATGTTGTATTCACTGTCTTCACGTAAGACACGAAGAATGACAATAATAGGCAATAATAGTTTGACGTTTTGTAGGTTTTGTAGAAGGTTTTTCTTAATATAATACCCCTTTCCATATAATAAAAACATGCACTGATAATCTTTTAATAGTTATAAAACTCGTGATTGAGCATATATTTCAATGGTTCAAGATATCTAGGAGTCAATTGTGGAATTTTTAATATGAATAATTTTCCGATATGACCTGGAGATGTGGCAATTTGTTAAGATAAAAATCCAAAGTTTCAACATGTTCTTCCAGGAACATATCAAGGATAATTTACTAACTTCTTAGTTTATAAAAGATAGGAACAATGTGCTGAAATTGAGCGAAGGTGTTAAACCGTGTGATAAATGTTAATGGGACCATTACAGGCATTACAGACCGTACTGTGACCTATAATGGTTTACTTTTATAAATTTTTACTTGGATGGAGAGTTGTCTCATTGGCACTCATACCACATCTTCTTATATCTATATATAAATAAACATTCTATATGTGCCTGTCCTAAGTCAGTGGTGGATAGTTGTCTCATTGGCAATCATACCACATCTCTTTATCTTTACATATCTAAATAAAGTTCCATGAAGTCACAAAGTTATTCCCCACTTTAGGCTTTGTTTCCACTACTGATCGATACACTATTTTATTGAATAATGATATCATGAATATAAATAGAAATTGTATGCATTGTGGGGGGGGGGTGAAATTTTTATGTCTTTGGAAGGGGAGTCTTGAATTTATTTTCCTTCTACAAGATGGGGAATTTAAAAAAAATAAAGAGAAATTCAGATGTTTCCTCCCCCCCCCTTTTCCCCCCAATGAAAAAAAAATGACCAATACCAAGGATTTGTATAGTAAGATCTTACTATACAAATCCTTGCCAGTACCTAAGTACGTGAAAAAAAGTTATATTTACTAAATAAAAAAATTAAACACAACAAAAAATATGTATATTATTTTCATGTAGAAAAAGGAGGGTTCATTCCCCCAAGTGCTTCTTGTGCGTAATGCATCATAATTCAACATCAAGTTTGTCTTCCCTCAACTTCAAGTTTATGAGGGCCTGAAAAAAACTTCATTTACTAGTTAATTATGCCTTTTATGTTTTTTTAGTTTCATTTTTTCAACTATTGCACAAATAGAAGAAATAAGCCTCTAGACGTTTCTATTTCTTGCCAGTAGTTACATCAGGTTGGAATAGAAAAACGCTGACGGCTGGGGAAATCCGATGCTCTAAAAATATAACAGCGGATGAATATATTAGAGACGAGTAAAACATTTTTTCAATTTATAACAGAAAATATAAATTATTCACTTAACGATATATCGATATAAGATATGTTCACCAATTTAAAAGTAAAAAAATAGAAAAGGTAACATTATTTTATACTTAAAATATTGATATTCGATCGACATTATCTTGCGGAAAGGCTTCCCGGAAATGTTCTACGGTTATTGTTTACATCGTTGTCAACTTGTTGTGCAATGTTGCTGAGTTGGCTTAATATATAAATTCGGATACAAAAAGTTGAAATAACAGGTAGGATAATCATTGAAAGCAAAGGACACCTAGCACACAACTAGGCCACTTTAACAGAAACAATGCCACGAGGAAGAGGCAGAGGACGTGGCCGTGGAAGGGGGCGTGGTGGACGAAGTGGTCGAGGAAGAAGTGGCAGCAGGCGATCTTTTCAGCAGCCAAAGGATGACAACGAAGTAAAAATAACAGAAGAGTTGGACATAAGTAAAGACGTTAAGAAGTATTTTATTGGAAACGCATCTGTTGCACAACATTATACTGCTCAAAATGAAAACAAACACAAATATGCAGCAGGGATGGTAGCTTTGATGAAAGATGGTGTGACAATTACTCAAAGTAAGTGTACTAGTTTTTTTTTTTACAAGTTCTTCATGATCCAGCCCCAAAAACTGGCCAGCAGGTGTCAGAGCAGTCTCAGACAACCTACATTTGTATATGTATATAATCAGACCTGCCAACTATCTCAGTTAATGAGGGATATCCCCCATGAGAGGTGTTGACCTGCATTTTGAAATTCTTTATTATTTAAACTGAACACCTCAAAACAGGCATTCAAATGAGTTAAAAGGGTATTTAAGCACATATATACTCATTCAAACAATATAGTAGTAGATCAAGAACACTTATGACAATATAAGAGGAGCATTAGGTCCTCTTGCTCTTAAAATCCCCCATGGAGATTTTGAAAAGTTGGCGGGTATGTATAATGTATAATATATGTGGATCAGATGCATCTTTGTAGTATAAATCTCATGTTTCTGGGGTACCAGGATTTCCCAAGAACTCCCAAAAACTTAATGTTGACCCAAGAATCGTTAGATATTAGCGGAAAAGTTTATTTTATATGGTTTTATACTGCTTTAAAAGATATTGAAGTATAGAATTTTGAGATATGAGTCAGTTTTACTCAATAAAAGTACAATTTCACTTCAGGAATTCGATTAGTGTGTCTTGTATACAAGTTCCTTGCATAATAAGAAAAAAGTGTCAAGATAGAATAACCAGAAATGTTTGAGGTCAATTCTGTCTGTTCTGTTGCAACCTTAGTTTTATTGGAATTACATGTACATAGTTTTATGAACTGAAAATTCTTGAAAAAGAGATTTCTTTAAATAATCCTAAATCTGAAGTACTGGCTAGAAGTGCCAACTGGGGGGCATGGCCATGGTACTACTCAGAGCAGTGGTACCGACATTAACTGACATTTATAACTTGTTACCTTTATATTTGTAATAGATGCCAGAGTAAGAGGTTTAACAGCTGCATGGGCTAGACATGATTTTGATATGGCTAATGCCTTGTTATCAAACAGGGAAAATTTTGGTCTGCCAGAAATTTTGAAGGCATTAGAGTTACTAGATGCTGGAAGGCAAGTCAGAATTCTTGAAAAGAGGATGAAAATGCTTCAGGTCTCAAAGAACAAGGTGAATCCAAAGACCATTGGGAAGCTAAAGTCTGACATTGATAACCTAAATGCCAAGAAGTCACCAGTAAGTTTTTTATACAATCGCACAAAATTTTGCGGTCGTACATGTATATTGGTATCACATCGTCGTCTGTGTCGTCCAGGACATTTAATATCCGGACAATAACGTTAGTATACATGTATGTACATAGAAATCTATGAAATTTAAACACAAGGTTTATAACCACAAAAGGAAGGTTGGGATTGATTTTGGGGGTTATGGTGCTAACAGTTTAGGAATTAGGGGCCAAAAATGGGCCCAAATAAGCATTTTTCTAGTTTCCAGACAATAACTTGTGGAAAGGTGTATGGATCTCTCTGAAATTAGACCAAAAGTTTCAATACCTCAAAGCGTTGGCTTTGGGGGGTTATGGCTCAAACAGTTTAGGAATAAGGGGCAAAAAAGGGGGAAAAACAAGGGTTTCCTGGTTAATGGACAATTACTTAAAAGTACAATGTTATGTTTGGATTACCTCCCTTACACTGCTTTTAAATTATGTATAAAGAAATGTTGTATTGTCTTGAGGTTTAGCTGTCAATTTATTTTTAGAAGTTACCATTAAAAATGCTGAGTAAGGAATATTAATTTTAGCCATAATTATGTATGTCATTTTCTATTTTAAGACTTTTATGATGTATTTAAATGGGTAATTATGGTTGCAAACTCCATTGAAAATTTGAATTGAGAGTTTGACCATATCTTGAGGGAAAGATTTTTTTTTTTGAAAAAGGGGGGAGGGGAAAAAATTGTGGGGTGTGGGGTGGTGGTAAAAAAGAAATTGTGGGGGGGGGGGACAATTTTTTCTCATTTCAGATTTCAGAAATTAGTCAGATTTTAAGAACAAAGGGAAACTGTATAAATACTAAAATTTAACAGATGACTAAAAATATTAGTATTTTGAAGACCCAGTTTTTCTCAAAAAGTTATAAGTGATTAAAACATAATGAAATTTAAGATAAAATAAGGAGATGTGTATGGTTGCCAATGAGACAACAATCCACCAAAGAAAAAATTACAAGCTAAGGATGTGAACCACTATAGGTCACTGTACAGCCTTTAACTATAAGTAATTAAAACATACGCCATAAATGGGCCCGAGATGTCAAGGTGGGATACAATACAAAAGAGAAAACAAACATTCTGATTTATACTAAATCAACATACATGTACCAAGTATGGCAGACAGCAACCAATGACAACTATGGGCACTTGATTACATACTGTAAATTCAGAAATTATTGCAAGGTTTTTATTAATGCGAATAATGCTACTGGATGGGTATTGCAATAATAAGAACTCGCTTTCTAATAACTTCAACATAGATCTGTATGCATATATTTTCGAAATTGCAATATTTAAACCTGCATTTTTGTCCATTCTTGAAAAATCGCAATAATAAATGCAAGCAACGATTTCTGAATTTACAGTACTCCTGGCTTGAGAAATACACATAGAGAATGTGTATTGGATAAACATGTACAGTACATTATAATTATCTATAAAGATTATTCTTTATATTATAGATAATTATAATACATGTACATGTATACAGTATATTTGATCCTGTATTATAGCTATATATAGATTTCTAGACTATGCTCTGAATTTTTACTAATGTGGAGTTAATATTATTTACGTATAATTTTTATGATAATAATATTTATAATATTAAATGTAAATAATTTCAGCATGGATCAGCAAGCGGGGCAGTATGTAAACACATCAGACAGTGGACCAGAACATTTACAAAAGAGGAACTAGAATTCTTCACTGTTTTCCTACCCAAAGAACCATGGAAGAAATTAGCTGATATTTGTCATTTCCACCCAGAAAAGGTAGCTTAATGTCACTTTCAAGAATTGAGAAAGCTTATATATTATAATTTTCACAGTCATAGACACTTTACAGCAAAAAAATATTTTTTGACAATGGGAGATAATTTTAGATTTATAACAAGGGAGGTAACTTTTGCTTTATAACAACTTGAATTAGTTAATGAATTCAAAATCATTCCAACCATTTAAAACTATATTTTTATAAGGGTCAACAGAAGTTCTCAAAAGGTACGTAAAGAGGGTCCAATATAAACAATTACTGCAAAAGAAGTTCTCTTTGAGTTGAAAGTTAGAAAGTAGCAACTATTTTTAAATCAACTAAAAAAAATTGATTATTTCAGGATTTCCCAAACCTTCCTTGGTTCCTGAGATTCTGTTATGGAGATGAACCACCATCTGATACCATGGCTTACCAGTGTAAAGCTCTATCAGCAGAAAATATCAATGAAATAGTAAAAGAATATCCTGTACCCTATAGCCAAGTAAAACAGTATAAAGACAAGCTGACCAGTGAAACAAAGGGTAGAATTGCAGAGTACGAAACGAAATTAGATACAGTTTTATGGTAAGATATCACAGTATACTATTCAAATCATTGAAATTATAGTCAGGGGGATAGGTATTCCTAAAACTAGAAAACCTGACGACACGTTGATATACTCATTCAAAGTCTAAGGAATCTTGACAAAGGCTGTTTTTTTTTCATTTAGGCATTTAATTTTGTATTTATTAAGGCACAAATATATCCTGGATACATTATTTCCACCATTTCATGAACCCCTGAATAAGCGAGATGCTTTTTGATTACACTAGCTAAGTCCTATAAATCATCAAGATTATCCTCTGGCTGTCAAAAATTATTCTAAGGATGTCCATTAGGTTGAAAAAAAATTGTTATATAAATTTTTATAAATTGAAAAATTATGTGTACTAAGAAACTGAGGTTACAACTTCCTCAGGCAAAGTTGACCATAGATGAATTTGGCTATAATTTTATGTCCCTTGCAGTCTTAGTATAAGCTCATTGTGCATTCCTATGTATTTATACATCCCTGTTTTTTTAGTGTTTGTTAAAAGAGTTCCTGATGAAAATGAATCCAGATAACACTTTAGACGCACAAAATCTATAAATTCATTTTATATTTATACATTGAGTAGAACATACATGTATATGCTTCAGTCAATTATCACATTACATTCTATATGTTTAAATGTGTTACAAATAGTGTGTTTTTTTCATTTAAAAGGTGGTATGAAGATTTACAGTGTGCAGATGTAGATAAATTACTAGAAGAAAGAATATCTAAGGGAGAAAAGATAAATCTGCCAGATGGAAAGTTTATAGAAAGAATGTTAACCATCCAGAGCATCAGAGAGAGTGACCAATCAAAAGCTCCCTTTTATAGACATCTGCTTCCAATTGGTCAGGAGAGATTGGATGCTTTGAGGTAAATACTTATAGTTTTAATTAAAAAAAATAGCAGAAGTTTTTGTTGCATATAATTGGTACGAAAGTAAATACTTAAAGTAATAATAATTTGATATTTAGCTACTATTGGTTTGTAGAATACTTAATTAAAATTTCTAGAAAATAAAGGTTATCCAGGTCAAATACAGGAAATAAGGGCATCATAACCATAAAACGTCAACTGATTTCTTTAAAAAAGGGTTGTAAATGAAAATATAACCTGTTATCTTCAGCTACGTTGGAAAAACATTTGAAACAGTATCCTTTCCTATGTGGCTTCTTCTCAAATATGTATTTGGCCTCTTGTGTAACATTATTAATGAAGATTGCTAAATTGTCAATCATTGCATTGATGACATACTGTGGATTCATTATTTTTCGTGGGGTACCAATTTTCGTTGATTTCGTGGGTATAGGTGAACCACGAATTTCAAGGTTCGACGAAGTATAAATTTCTAAAGGCTTGTATGCAGACTTTGGCAAAACCACGAAATCAAATGGCCACGAAAATATTATATTTCCTCAATCCACGAAAATTGATACCCACGAAAACAAATGAATCCACAGTATATAGATTCTACCACTGCATCGAGTGTGATACGATAATTATCCACTCGAGACAGTTAAATTTTCAAATTTAAAAAGCAAGACTCGATGAGCGTTTTAAATATTTAAAATTTAACTGTCGAGAGTGGATAAATATCGTATTACACAAGATTTGGTGGTGGAATCTGTTTCTCTAATGGTTTTCAAACAATATGCAGGCAAACTTATTCTGTCTTTTAGAATGATCTGTAAAAAGATGTGTTCTTTCTATGTGACGTCATCAGGCATGGTCGCCTTTTTTCATGCCGTCACAATAGGAAATTCAGAGGAAAGCAAGTAAATTAGACGTCATAATCGGATTTTAACCAATGAAGAACTCAGAGATCAAACAAACCACACGTTGATTAAATTTTTTTATACAATGGGTGCAGAAAGGGATAAATTGACGAAGAATTAGAGAAACATATTTTAATTTGCTAGTTACATTCCTTATATTCTATTTTGTAGTTTACCATTAGATACACCCATAGCAGTAATTGGTGATGCCTCTTCCTCTATGCAGGTGGCAATTAAAACAAGTTCTATCATAGCCGGACTTCTCAGTGCAATAACACAAGCTAAATTGTCATTCTTCAACACAAAAGTCATCACACCGGACAAAAACCCAGAGAGTATAGAAGAAGTAAGTTTAGTGTACAAATGTAGTTATCTCCCTTGTTGTCTAGGTGATTGCTACCAATTATGACAAGTTACTGGATATAGTAGCCATAGTCTGTATATTTAGATATTTTTGCATGCATTTATTATTATGGACAAAAATGCAAGAGTTATTATTGCAATTTCAGAATAGTGATGAAAGTGGTGTTAAACACCAATCAATCAATCAATCAATCATACAAATAATGCTATTAAAATCTAAATTGTGAGGTTTTTTGGGGGCTAAGCATATTGCGTCACATGCTTCTCAAGCAAAAAAGCATCAAAAAATATTTCTAAATTAACAGTTCTGTTAGGGAATTCTGTCACTAAAATTTGCACACACATTTAGTGCAAAAATGTCCTGGAAAATTCTGTTAAAATGACTAATGTAACGAATAGATTTGACAGCAAATTATTAGGTTTAATTTGTTTGCTTATTTATGGTACTCTGTAGTTAAACTAATATTATTAAAAGAAGTTAATGTGGAAAACTTAGAATAAGACAGCCATAAAAATAATTAACATCTCTTGGCTATATGCAATGTGGCTCTGAAGAGCAACGGAAGAAACGATTAAAACCATGATTATTGTGAAAATTGGTATCCGTGAATTATAATGAATCCACAGTAATCAAAGTTATGTGTTTTCCCCAGGTATTGAGGTTAGCAGTTGACATCAAAGCAGAATCATCCACCAACCCAGGTGTATGTTTAGATCCTTACTACAAGGCAAAAGAAGTTATAAAGACTATTATAATGGTAACTGATGAAGAAGAAAATACTTATGTTGAAAATCAGAGGTAAATAAACTCTAAATTTGTGTTTTCCTTTAACAGACATGATAGCTCTATGAATAAATGAACAATTTGTTCTTGTGTTGTGCTGTTGCAGGTTTGAGGGGTACCTGTTTGACCTCTCTGCCCATCCATCAGTCCGGCAAATCAGTTTTCCACACTTTTTTTGCCACCACCGTAGCGGGGGGGGGGCATTTAGTTTTACCCTTGTCTGTCTGTACGTCTGTACATACATCCGTACGTCTGTACGTATGTACGTTCCATAGTTGGTTTCAGTTCTCTAACTTTAGTTTGACTTAAACAAATGTTGTGAAACTGATACATAATGCTTATTACCACAAAACACAGATCAACTTTGAATTTTAGTGGCATCACTTTAACCATTCTAGAATTATGCCCCTTTACAAATGGAAAAATTGCTGAATTTTTCGTTTCCGTTCTCTAACTTTAGTTTGCCTCAACCAAATGTAATGAAACTTATACACAATGCTTATTACCACAAAATACAGATCAAGTTTGAATTTTGGTGGTGTCACTTTAACCGTTCTAGAGTTATGCTCCTTTACAAATGGAAAAATTGCTGAATTTTTCGTTTCCGTTCATTAACTTTAGTTTGCCTCAACCAAATTTGATGAAACTTATACACAATACGTACTACTACAAAACTCAGATCAAGTACAAATTTTGGTAGCGTCACTTTTACTGTTCTTCAGTTATGTCCCTTTGTAACTTAATATGATATGCAAGCGGGGGCATCATCTGTGTCCCATGGACACATTCCTCATTTATTTCTTCGTGCTTGAAAATATTGATTTGATATTTGGTATATTGTTTTACTATGACAAGTTACAGATCAAGTTGGATTTTGTTCCAGTCTGATGATTTTGTGCAGAGTTATGGTCCTTGCACTTAGAAAGTTCACTTAAATAATCAGATTTCCATACTTTTTTTCGTCATGCTTGAAGTTATTGACTTGAAATTTGTTATATAGTTTACACCATGACTAGTTATGGATCAAGTTAGCATTTAATTCCAGTACAAAGAAATTTTAACCAGTAAGGGACTATGTATTGTCATGCAATACTCTCAGAATGCTTGTTTAATCCATATTGTATGAGGTTCAAGATTTGGTTTGCACATGTTCATAATGATGTGAACTTTTTTAGAAAACTTTATTTTTGACCAGAATTTGCGGTGACCTGAACGTGGAAATGTGAAAGTGCAAGGGGTGTTCTAAATTGACATACCAACCACCTAAAGTTCTGATTATTTATCATTTAACTTTCATTGTAGGTTTGCTGAACTGTATGAGAAATACTACAAAGAAGTTTATCCAGCAAAGATTGTATTCGTTTCATTCTTGCATCAGCAACACTCAGATGGACAGATGGTCAGAGAATTAAAAAACAAAGGTTTCGAACCAATGCAGTTCAAATTCCACCGACAACAGCCCGATTTAACAAAATTAGATAGATTGTTTGGACTCATGTCCTCCGAAACGGAAACATTTGACGAGGAAGTTGATAAATTAGAAACCAAATTTAAACTTGAGGGTATTGGTCAGTTATTTGAAGGTATAAAGATGACCAGCACAGGACAATAATTTTTTTTTTTATCAGTTGCATAATTTTATTTTCTTAATTGTTTCAACACTTTAAAAAATATTTTGGAAGCAATACTTATGGTTTTATATATTCATAAAACTTTCTTTTTTTTTCATGATAGTTTGTAGCTTATGTTTCTTGTTCCGTAATTAATTCTTTTGTGATTTTAGAATTTATCTCAGAGCATTATTTAACATAAGATTTATGTAAAGGTTGTCACCTGCTAACTGTTAAAGGTTGGGAGTTTTTTTGTTAATTATTTATTTACTGTGATACATTTACCAATTGATTTTTATTATCAATGTTATGTAAGTTGATAATTTATTGTCATTTATTGTTATTTTTTTATGGTTATGAATGAACAGTTAAACTATGACATAGTAGTGATTTCTTTATAAAATGTTAAACCATGACATAAAAGTGATTTCTTTATAAAATGTTAAACCATGACATAATTGTGATTTCTTTATAAAATGTTAAACCATGACTTAATAGTGATTTCTTTATAAAATGTTAAAGAGGGCTGGGGTAAAGGATTTACAATGTGTATGCCGTTTTACTTGATGTTTTCATGCTTGACCTGGTTTTCTGTTGTTCATCTATTCGTTTAATTTCAACTTACTAATAATTTAACCCTTGGTTATTTTTTGTTGTTCAGCCTGTGGTGAAATTAAACTCTTTGTTAAATTCCTGATTCCTCAGATTCAACCTTGCTGTGGACCCAAGTTAGAAAATTTGACCAAGGAATATTGAATAAAGAAAGATTCTTTGTTCATTAAGTGTCAGTCTTTGTAAGAATCAGACAATTTAGAAGAATTTCAAAACATGGTAAAACAAAACTTGCTGACCTAACCATCCTATTTTAAAGTTAACCTCATCTTGAGTTAGAAATGGTAGGTCTTTTGTTTCTGTGTGTCTGGTAATTCGAGAAATCTATAGATAACTTTTGGTTAGAATGATAGCAAATTACAGAGTTAGCTCCCCTGAAGTGGTAATTTCTAATACATTTCAACCAAATTATATCTTGAGATACCAGAACTGGAAAACCAAACAAATGTTATATTCTTGCACCATTATACATTACTGGAATTACTGTAAACTTGAGTGGTTTTTGTTTGTCATGTTTTCACCACTGCCTGATTCTTAGGCAGATTGCCACTTTAAAAAAAGTCCTAGCTTGATAGTCAAGGACATCAATAATTTTCATACGGCTGTTGTTCATTTTTTATGCGACCACCATCAATCAAGCCTCTTTTTAAACCCTGTCACCTTCTATGCCCATACAAATATTTCTGCAGCTAAATTTATCCTGTTAAGTAAGACCATGTATTAATCTGTAATCTTGTACAATTCAACTATTGTTTCTTTTCAAAGCAGAAAGTGTTCTCTGTCTAGGTAGCATTGAAGTTGTACTAAATAATGAACTTTGACAGTGACAAAGGTTATGTTTATTCAAATAATCATATTTATCTTCAAACAGTTTTCAGGGATCCAAGAAAAGGGGGTTGATAATTCTCTATTTTGAAAAATATGAATGTTTAGTGAAAACTTAACCATGGATTAACTAAAGGTTAAAAAGAAGTTGAGCAACAGAATTTTAACCCATGTTTATTAAAGTAAGCATTGGTTAGAAGATTTATCAATTGGTTAAGTAAGCATTGGTTAGAAGATTTAATCATAGGTTGTATTTAATCAAAATAGCAACAACCAGGTCCTGCAAGGCTATTTGTTGCCATGTTTCATGTAAAATGATAAAAATGCACTCTTAAAGCCTTTGAAGTATTTTAATTCACTCTTTTGGTTTACTATTTTTAGCATAATGAAAATGTTGCTTTTCTCCTGAATTGTTCACCGTTTTGTCATCCCAGAGAATTGTTTTCTATTTTGGATTATCTGATTTCAACCCCTTCCACCAAGCCCTTCCAAACACACAAATGCATGACCTTTAGGAAGAAATCTGTTCTATAGTTATAAAATAAGATAGAAAAGATATGGACAGCAATATCAGAGCTGTTTCTTTGCTTTGAGTTTTTGCATGTGTATGGCTGATTTTGTACAAAGAATTACTGGTATTCCCTACTTTTAATTCCCCAAATAATGACTCTTTAAACACTTTCATTTAAAAAGCATTAAAAATTATATGAGTTTGTATCGATCATTTAAAGACATTATCTTACATCACCTGTGCAATAAATCGTTATAAAATATTTTAATTAGTTATTGACATTGCTATGATGATTTTATTTTTTATAAAAAAAAATATGATAAAACTGACAGCTGAAATTAATAAAAAAAGTGTTTGTTACATTAACAAGTTTTGCGAATGTAAAATTTGCTTTGCTCATGAAATAATTTTCCATTAATCACTAACACTTTAAAATAGAGATTAGTTGAAACCTACATTTTTGTTATTCATTTTAGTTTTGTTTGATGTATATTTTTAGACACCTGTCAATTTTTTATTGTCCTATTTTGATAACAAATATTTATAATTTTTGGGTTTTATCCAAAACAAATTTATTTGTCATAATTTTTTTGCGATGCACACAATTAGTGAAGGTGTAAAAACAAGAACTTTTAATAAACAAGTTTTAAATTATAATCCAGATGAAATCCCTTTATAATAATATTGTTATTGATATATGATTGAAATAAGATGTGGTATGCTCCAAGACAATGGTAATAGGGGGGTGGGAAGATTTTTTTCTAGAAATCCAGATTTTACCATAAATCAGGATTTACACTTTTCAGAACTCCGAAATTAATGATGCATTTATGTATTTGCATTAGGAAATAATACTTTATATATATATGAATTTTTAGAGTTTTAATTTATTTTTGAATAAACGATTATTTACACCAATGCAATTTCATTATTTATTGATTCATGGTAATATAATTATTTAAGTATTTGGCTCTGAAATTAACCAAGGAATTACATGTACCTCAACAGAACACAATACCAAGTGTGTGCTGACATGTGCATAATTGAAGAGCTAATTATAATTTAAGTTTAGCTCTTATCTCACGTTGGGAGTGCTCTGAAAATTTATAAACTAACTTACAGGTCATACATGTACCTGAACACAACACAATACCACATGTGTATTAACATGTGCGAATTGAAACGCTTAAAATAAGGATTAAACAAAATACTTAATTTCAAGTTATGCAGTATTAATAAATTTATTTCCTTATTTATTAGTATTTGGATGAAATGTCTTCAAACAACCAATGATTGACTCTCATATTGCTGATTTGGTTCATGCATTTTTCAAATGAATGTGTTGGAATGAACTAGATATGAACTAGAGGCTCACCTGACTCTACTTTGGTTTTAGAAATCATGTAAAGATAGATAAAAACCATAACAGATACCCAAATAATGATTGAGGCCAAATTTGGTTTAATATTGGTCCCTTTATTTAATAAAATATCCTGGTGGCCATCTTAAACAGTAAATCGACAACAAAGTAGCAACACTTGGTCAGCACCTCATAAGGAACATTCATGCCATGTTTGGTTTCATTCCATTCAGTGGTACTCTAAAAGAAGACATTTGTATGTATTTCCTGTAGGCTCCTATGTTAAACTAAGTCCCCCCTGGCGGCCATCTTGGATGATGGATGGGCTGCAAAGTAACAACACTTGGTCAGCACTTCATAAGGAACATTCATGCCATGTTTGGTTCCAATCCATTCAGTAGTTTTCTAAAAGAAGACATTTGTATGTATTTCCCATAAGGTCCTCTGTTAAACTAAGTCCCCTGCTGTCCGCCATCTTGGATGATGGACCGACTGCAAAGTAACAACACTTGGTCAGCACCTCATAAGGAACATTCATGCCATGTTTGGTTTCATGCCATTCAGTGGTTCTCTAAAAGAAGACATTTGTATGTATTTCCCATAGGGTCCTATGTTAAACTAAGTCCCCGCTGGCGGCCATCTTGGATGATGGAATGACTGCAAAGTAACAACACTTGGTCAACACCTCATAAGGAACATTCATGCCATGTTTGGTTTCATTCCATTCAGTGGTTCTCTAAAAGAAGACATTTGTTTGTATTTCCCATAGGGTCCTATGTTAAACTAAGTCCCCCGCTGGCGGCCATCTTGGATGATGGATCGGCTGCAAAGTAACAACACTTGGTCAACACCTCATAAGGATCATTCATGCCATGTTTTGTTTCATTCCATTCAGTGGTTCTCTAAAAGAAGACATTTGTATGTATTTCCCTTAGGGTCCTATGTTAAACTAAGTCCCCCGCTGGCTGCCATCTTGGATGATGGACCGACAGCAAAGTAACAACACTTGGTCAGCGCCTCGTATGGAACTTTCATGCCATGTTTAGTTTCATTCCATTCACTGGTTCTCTAAAAGAAGACATTTGTATGTATTTCCCATAGGGTCCTATGTTAAACTAAGTCCCCGCTGACGGCCATCTTGGATGATGGATTGACTGCAAAGTAACTAACAACACTTGGTCAACACCTCATAAGGAACATTCATGCCATGTTTGGTTTCATTCCATTCAGTGGTTCTCTAAAAGAAGACATTTGTATGTATTTCCCATAGGGTCCTATGTTAAACTATGTCCCCGCTGGCGGCCATCTTGGATGATGGATTGACTGCAAAGTAACAACACTTGGTCAACACCTCATAAGGAACATTCATGCCATGTTTGGTTCCATTCCAGTTTGGATATTTCACCATTGTTTTGGTACTATGCATTTGACAACAGTCAGTTGATGTGAAGGGAATAACTTATACTCCTATCTATAGATCTGTATCATTCACAATCTATTATGAAAGAAATATTGATTGATTGTTGTTTGCTGAACACCAATATTTCATGCATGAATGAAAACGGTGTGAGACTTAAAATATCTAATTTTTATTTGAATTATTTGCCACTGGACATTGTATGTATTTCCCATAGGGTCCTGTGTTAAACTAAATCCCCCACTTGCGGCCATCTTGGATGATGGATCGGCTGTAAAGTAACAACACTTGGTCAACACCTCATAAGGAACATTCATGCCATGTTTGGTTTCATTCCATTCAGTGGTTCTCTAAAAGAAGACATTTGTATGTATTTCCCATAGGGTCCTATGTTAAACTAAGTCCCCCGCTGGCGGCCATCTTGGATGAATGACCGACTGCAAAGTGACAACACTTGGTCAGCACCTCATAAGGATCATTCATGCCATGTTTTGTTTCATTCCATTCGGTGGTTCTCTAAAAGAAGACATTTGTATGTATTTCCCATAGGGTCCTATGTTAAACTAAGTCCCCCGCTGGCTGCCATCTTGGATGATGGACCGACAGCAAAGTAACAACACTTGGTCAGCGCCTCGTAAGGAATTTTCATGCCATGTTTAGTTTCATTCCATTCACTGGTTCTCTAAAAGAAGACATTTGTATGTATTGCCCATAGGGTCCTATGTTAAACTAAGTCCCCGCTGACGGCCATCTTGGATGATGGATTGACTGCAAAGTAACAACACTTGGTCAACAGCTCATAAGGAACATGCATGCCATGTTTGGTTTCATTCCATTCAGCGGTTCTCTAAAAGAAGACATTTGTATGTGTTTCCCATAGGGTCCTATGTTAAACTAAGTCCCCGCTGGCGGCCATCTTGGATGATGGATTGACTGCAAAGTAACAACACTTGGTCAACACCTCATAAGGAACATTCATGCCATGTTTGGTTCCATTCCAGTTTGGATATTTCACCATTGTTTTGGTACTATGCATTTGACAACAGTCAGTTGATGTGAAGGGAATAACTTATACTCCTATCTATAGATCTGTATCATTCACAATCTATTATGAAAGAAATATTGATTGATTGTTGTTTGCTGAACACCAATATTTCATGCATGAATGAAAACGGTGTGAGACTTAAAATATCTAATTTATATTTGAAATATTTGCCACTGGATATTGAGCAAACAACAATCGATAGAAATAGGAATGAAACTGACAATTGTTTCCACTTCAATTGGTTTTCATGTAGATATTTTGTCTCGGTGACATTTTGAAATCAAACTTACAACTGGGCTTTTTTTACTTTGCAAACCAATTCTACAAGTTTTAGTTGATTTTTCTGACCTTGTTACCTCTTTTCTGCAATATGAAAAAAAGCTGTATTTGAACATTTAGACCGGGTTGAAGTAAAAAAAAAAGAAAGCTTTAGCCAACATTTAAATAATTTATCATTCTAATTTATATTCAGTCTCTTTGAACTTTTTCTCCATTTTTCGCCAAGACATAAAAAAAAGGTAGACTTCAGAAAGAACTCGAATGACCTTCTTAGCATCCTGATACGAAGATTATTAGTATCATACGATATACACGCCATCTTAAAATTATTACATAATAAAATTTAGTCATGATTGGTTTTTCTGATTGCATATGTCAAGGCGTCAAAATTTAAAACAGATTAACGGACTTCCGTTTCAATTATGTCAGGTAGAGTGAATTGTGTATAGCTTGGCATCCTGGCCCAATCTTAACTTCGGCGATTGATACAACATTAGCAAGCAGTGAACCAGGATCCCAGGATTCAATTGTGTAGTGATGTGAGTAACATTGCATTGCTGGTAATTGAGAAATAATAGCTTTTTCTGAAATAAAACCATTGAAGATTGACATTTAAAGCAATAGCTTTTGTTAAAAGCTTGCATTGAGAAAATTATTAGCTTTTCTAAAAACATTGTAAAAGGACAGTTATAGCTTTTTACTGAAAATTAAGATGACCGTCCAAGGTTTTAAGTTTTTTCGGGATTATGTATTTTATAAACCTAAGGAGTAAATTTCAACATCACTCGCGTTTTTACCTAATTCTCATTTTGGTTCAGATTTGGAACCAAAAACATATTTGTTCTGGATTTCCTATGGGTCACGTTTTTCATCAGGTAAATTAAATTAATCTGCTTTTGTCGGTTTGTATTTGTACGAAAAATTTAAACACTTTCCCCTAGACTCTTGATGAAAAATAGAGTTCTATCATTAAATAATGCATTAGCATATTTCAAACGGTTAGACTACAGGGTTTTAAACTCACACAACTCACTTGCGACACGTTTTTGCAGTCTCAGATCTTTAGATACCAGAAAAGTCGTCCAATCTGTAATTTAACCGATTGCGTCCTATTTCAGATTTTGACATTTTGACTGAATGTGGATTCCCATGGCGGGTGGTGCATACATGAAAGCAGGATATGATTACCCTGTCGACACACCTGGTCTCGCTCCTTTTTGAGTCCATGCGATTCCTACAGTGTTTGTATAATACTTTGATTTTTTCTTTCTTAATCGATTCATGAGATAAGAAAATCGGTCAACTACTGCTGCCTTAATTCAACTTTGAAAACTAGAAGTCAAAAACACACAAAAAAATCCAGAAAGAAAATCTGTTGTACATATAATGTTTACCTGGATTCTATATTCTGTATTGAATTTTAGTATCAATAGACAGCCCCAAGTTAAAAGAAAAATGTTTGTATCTCCTTTACAAAAGTCATAAACCTATACCAGAACCTGCCATAATGCACTCATAACATTTTTTATTCATGCTAAAATCAGACGGGCTTTTTAAAAAGCTTAAACTTGTGATGTTGCTAAGATTATAGAATTGGGAATACGATACGGAAAAGAGAAGAAATTTAATACGGAAGTTAGGAATTTGGATTGAATAATAAACTAACAGTATGGTATTCAAGACCCATCAATGAATTATATTGCGGAAGGATCGCGTCAGATACACATTGTTGGATAAGTACTCATCGGATACTGTAGTTTATTGTAAACCAACTAATTTTCGCGAGCGATTTATTTTCGCGACTTTCGTGAGTAGAAAAAAAACGCGAATATAAATCGTCTCGAATTTGTTAAACCTGAATCTTTCCTTATTTGACTACATTACGTAAATTTCAAAATCGCGAAGTGACATCGCTGTGAAGAGGGTTAGGAGGGGTTAAACGCGAAATAAAGTATCCGCAAAAATAAGTTGGTTTAGAGTATATTGATAAGTTTTGTATGACGCATCTAATTTCTGCATTGTATACACGATTCGTTTATTTCAAATTCCATTGTATGATGTTTAATAAAATGTCACATGAAATTTGAAAAGAGATATACATAGCTTGGTTGACTGATCCATTTACTCAGTACTGACCGATATATAATATACTTCACGATTCTGTTCTACGTACCTTTTTACAAAGATTAAAATTGACATGAACACATTGGTTTTTGAAATGAATATAAGAAATTGATAAGAAATATCTTAAACCTTCCAGTTTCGAGTCTCTGAGCATGCATTTATGCAGACATTTCTAAAAGTCAAAAATTACAAAACAGTATAACGAGTAAAATGGGACCTCAAATACTCACGTCATCAAAATGGAATCAAAGATTCAGAACAGCTGGTATAATACATTCAGTTGAAAATTTTGATTGATTTGCAGCAATTCAAAGTCAAATAAAAACGGGGGGTAAAAACTGATTAAATATATTTTGTTCGTTTTATTTTTTTATACTTTAACCACAAAATGACGAATTGATTTTTTTTTGTCACGAGCCATAATATTTGATTGACAATTATAGATAATTATTAATTTCAAGAGGATACCAGCCAACACGGTCACCTTTGTCTTTGAAAAAAAATGAAGATTTGTACAGACGAGACAACCAATAAACCACCGAGAGACCTAATAGTACAGATGTGTCTTATATAACCACGTTATTTGCATTCTATACTAACGCCTTATTTCGACACGGATTATCTGCGATGGTTAGTACGTACCTTACCAATGTTAGAGAATTAATAAAAGCTATGAGCAAAAGGGCAAGAAATAGAGCATAATTGGGAGCTAAAATATAAAGATTAGAGAGTTATGAACAGAAAATAAAGAATAAAGACAAATGACCTTAAGAAATAAAGAATACAGAAATGAAGACCACCTCCCTGATCCAGACCCTCACTTATTATTTCAGCATAAATGGTGGCGAACGCTTCCGAATTCAGTGCACATGACACCTCTTTTTAGAATAATCTTCATAATTTACGGACAAAACGGATCGAAATTATACGTTTAAAAAGTTAAATAGGAACACAATACAAGCTAGATAAATACATTAAACGTACTAGTATTGGAACACCATACAAATAAATACATTAAACGTATTGGAACACCATACAAAATAAATACATTAAACGTATGGGAACACCATACAAAATAAATACATTAAATGTATTGGAACACCATACAAAATGAAATAGATGAGTATAAGCAGTGACATTCCATAATGGCGGATCCAAGGGATCTGTCCCAGGTTGCTGTCAACGGACCCGCAAATACAGTCTTGATTTTCAGGCTTACTAATAGTACTAATTTAATACTACTTTATGAAATGTTGACCGTTGATGGTTTGTATTTTCATTTTAAGTTTCTAGTTCATATCTATTATTCTAAATATTTCTATACGTCCTTTGGTTTTCTTTTCAAGCTTTCTGAACCTTCCTTGTGACATGCATACTATATAAGTACTTTGATCACACCAATGCAGTTAGTTCCGTTTATATAATCGGCGTTCGTTTGACCATATAATTAAGATACACGCATAAATAGGCAGTCACATTAGGGAAAGGGTACATAAGGCATATTTTGTTAATAGTGAACAAAAGGGTAAAACATGCTACACAGAGGAACAAGTGATCAGTATGCTGGAGTTTCTTATTGACAACATATTTGTTGATTTGGAGGTAGACTTTTTCAACAAATTGTCGGCATTCCTATGGGAACGAACTGTGCGCCTCTCGTTGCCGACCTCTTCTTATTTTCATATGAATCGGAGTTACTTCAGACACTTGTCAAAAACAAGAAGATCAAAGAAGCCAGGTTATTTAATTTCACTTTCAGATATATTGATGATGTTCTTTCCATTAACAATCCGAGCTTTTCTGATTGGGTTCCATTAATATATCCCCCAGAACTAGAAATTAAAGAAACAACAGACACGGCTTCCTCTGCCTCATTTTAGACTTTGACATACACAGTCATCTCAGTACCAGAATCTATGACAAACGAGACGATTTTAATTTTGAAATTAGCAATTTCCCTCACCTTAGTAGCAATATACTAACTTAACCTGCATATGGGATATACATTTCCCAACTTATTCGGTATTCAAGAGCTTGCAGCTCCTACTCAGACTTTGTAAAACGTCACCAGTGTCTGAGCAGAAAGTTGATGAACCAGGGGTATGTCAAAGAACGTCTCGTCCTTTTTCTAAAAAAGTTCATCGGAAGGTACCAAGACCATGTTGATAAATATTCCGTATCAACTTCACAAATAATACACGATGGTCTTGAAGTATAGATTCTGCGTACTGACGTTGTTTATCATCTTAATAACGTGTTATAGTATTCTTTTATTTGTCTTTATTAATATTACTTTTACTTTTAAGTCTGTTTTTTGTGATATCCATTTGACGTGACTCTGTACTTATGTATCCCGTCATACTTTGAACGACAAAATTATTTTATTTTATTAAAATTACTTTTACTGTTAAGTCTGTTTTTTGTGATATCTATTTGACGTGACACTGTACTTATGTATCCCGTCATACTTTGAACGACAACATTATTTTATATCTACCTGTGTGACGCCAAACGCGCGATTCTACACCAGTACTTAAAACCTTCCATCCTTTATGGGTGGATTTTACATAGATATATAAAATCGTATAATAAAAAAGCAAAATGAGGATGTTAAATTTGATGTATGCCTTTTTGTGCTATTTTGTTACATTTGTTTGTTTTTATAGTGATTAAGAGGATAACACAATGTTGACTGCTGTACCCCTATTTTTTTACATTTTTACCTATTGTGTCTGTTTGTTTTGTTCACGTATCGTTGTCAATATAAAAGAATTTGATGCGACTGTCATACAAGTGAGAGATTTAGCTAGCTATAAAACCAGGTTCAATCCACCATTTTCTACATAAGAAAATGCCTGTACCAAGTCAGGAATATGACAATTGTTATCTATTCGTTTGATGTGTTTGAGCCTTTGATTTTGTCATTTGATTAGCCTAAGGGACTTTCCGCTTTACAGTTAAGTCTGTCTCATTTCAGACTTACATCTAGAAATTGACAATGAGGGTCGGTTAAAAACAAAAGAGATGATTTCAGCTTCCTAATTGTGACCTTTCCATTTTTAGTTCCGAATGGTGAAGTTGAAATCATCACTTCGTAAATTTTACGGACGCCATCACGAGTTGGTTGACCGTTATGGAATATCCTTTCACAGATGATATCGGATATGTTCCTTATGTCGTAATTACAATCCCGTTCCCTTTTCACGAATGAGACCTACCGAATTAGACTATTTACCGGCTTTGTAATAACATGAGCAACACGACGGGTGCCAGATGTGGAGCAGGATCTGCTTACCCTTCCGGAGCACCTGAGATTAACCCCCAGTTTTTGGTGGGGTTCGTGTTGTTATTGTACCCCTATTTGGGACATTTTAACCTATTGTGTTTGTTTTGTTCACACATCGTTGTCAATGTAATGAAATTTGATGCGACTGTCATACAAGTGAGAGGTTTAGCTAGCTTTAAAACCAGGTTTAATCCACCATTTTCTACATAAGAAAATGCCTGTACCAAGTCAGGAATATGACAATTGTTATCCATTATTTTGATGTGTTTGAGCTTTTGATTTTGCCATTTGATTAGGGACTTTCCTTTTTGAATTTTCCTCGGAGTTCAGTATTTTTGTGATTTTACTTTATACCCTAAAGCAATTCTTCGGGGAATGCATTTAGTATAAGGAACATTTCATCAATTTTTTTTGTATGTTTGAAGTCTTTGGTATTGAACTTTTTTAATTTAAGACAAAAATAAGGAGATGTGGTATGATTTTCATTGAAACAACTACTAGTAACCATCATGACGTAGAGGTCAACCGACGGCCTTCAACAATGAGTAAAAAAAGTTAGCTAATAAAAGACTCCGATATGGCGATTGAAATATGAAACAATTCAAAGGAGAAAACCAACGGTCTGCATGTTTAATAACAAAACAAAATTACGAAAAACAAATTGGACGGATATCGACATGAACCACTGGATTAGAGGCTTCTAACTTGAAAATAAATTAACTGAAACTTGATACGTATCCTGAGTTTCACACTAGATTCAATGGGCATAACTTTGACCTGATTCTAACAAGATCTTTTATAGTCCCGCTTAAATTTATTCACAATTTTTCTCCACTCTAGGCGATTTAGAGCTTGACATATTGTCACATTGTACACATAATCAGATGTAAACGCCGCATCTCTTTTTAAGGATGTATTCTTCTGACGTTAAAGTCTCGTTGAAATCTCGTTCTGGAATTATTTCCAAAACATGTGATACAAGTGGAAAATATCAATGAATTTTTAAAATGTTATAATCAAACTTAACTCTGTGAAAAAAATTGTGTATTTACAATGAGTAGTTTTTGAGTAATCAATTTTTCAAATTTTATTACCAATCAAGTCAGTCTTTTTAGCCAAAATTTTGAGAAAATGGGTGAGGGGTACAAGAAATGACTTTACCAGAAACATGTACATCCCATATCACCTTTTTTTTTCTTCAAATTTCTCAGATATGTATTTTTTCAATCATTTATAACAAAGAAGTTGAAATAATATGCATTTTGTTCTTAAAACAGAGAAAAATCACAAATTTACAAAATTGACAGCATGGTTAATTTGACACAAAAAAAAAGCATCAAAATATGATAAAACTTTCTTATATTAACACCTACCTATAGTTCTTTTAAGTTAAATTTATTCAGATTGGTCCACTTCATCTTTATTGAAAGTATCAAAAAAAGTTTAATTGTGGAACTGTGATTTTTTTCACGATAATAATGAGGCACACATCAATCAATATTCCTGATTCTTTGTTATACTTTGAAAATATCAGCCATTACTGTGCTAAGAACAACTTGTTTCTATTTGCGCATTTATTACAGCGTTCGATTGGCATAATACTTAGCTGAAGGGCTTCTTGTCTTTCGCTGAAAACCTGTAGGGTATTAGGCGCTCAAATCGGACTCGCCGTCCACTTAAAAACTTCCCGTGTAAACACAAAGCTTTCAAACAATTAATGCACATGCATCTGTAAACACAAAACTCAAAATACATGCATGTGCATGTTTAAACACAAAGCTTTCAAACAATAACTCAAAACATGTGCAGATGTAAACACAAAGCTTTTAAACAATAACCAAAATAAATGTACACGTGTAAAAACAAGGCTTTCAAGCAATAACTCAAAATACATGTGTATGTGAAAACACAAATATATCACACATTAAATCAAAATATATGCGTACGTGTAAACACACATTTCAAGCTTTCAAACAATAACTAAAAAAACTACAGCGCAAATATTAAATTGTTTCAATTTTAAAATAATTAAAATATTCGACAATATCAGGAGTGATATATATCAGTGTTCGGAAGGGAAATATATATTTGTCGGTGTAGATTATAAAATCGATTATTTTCGTCTATATATTCTTTGTGACCCGTGATATTTCAAAATTAAACTTTTAGAATTTGCTGAAATTCTATTCCATCATCGGGAAAAGTCGGAGCCAAAAATATTGGTAAAAGAGGAAATAAAGGTTTCTATATGGACGCATAGAGTACCAACTTGAAGGTGTCAGACCACCAATTTAAAATCCCTATCTATTCAACCCAATTTTGCAATTTTCACAGCTTTCTAAATATTTTACCTGAAGTTTAACTTCATAGAAACCAGGTATATGCTGAACTGTACATGTATCCCCTTTCTACATGTCAATTTTCAACCTATGTTTAAAGTCTTCTAGCAAAATACTAACGTTCGGAAGACAAGTACTGCTAAAAATAACCCCTGGTTTTCTGGAAATCATAAATAAGTATACTGTGGAGCGCCTTAATCCTTAATTTTTAATGGGACAAGTAAATTTTAGCTCAAAATGGTCTAAATATATTTTTCTTTCAACAAAAGTTTCATTTCTGCAAATTTGTTGGTTATTTTAAGTATACAATGGCATCAAAAGCACTGTTTTTGTCAGGGAAAGGCTTCTTTTACATACGTTCTAAATTAGAGTGGGGTCAAACTATGATAGCCAGAATAACATAAACGGTACCAATTTTTCTGCACCAGATGCGCATTTCGACAAAAATATCTCTTCAGTGATGCTCGAGGCCAAAATATTTGAAAATCCAAAGCCTATTAAAAAGATGAAGAGCTATAAACCAAAAGGGACAAAAAGTAAAGACAAAGCCGTGCAAGGAACCAGAGCTTTGCATGAGGGAGATACATTCCTTAATTTTAAATAATTTTCAAAATTTTGTAACAGCAAATTTCAATAACACAAAATCCGTGTTTTCATGCCAGTACCGAAGTACTGGCTACTGGGCTAGTGATACCCTCGGGGACTATCAGTCCACCAGCAGAGGCATCGACACAGTAGTAGCAATAACATAAACGGTACCCATTTTTCTGCACCAGATGCGCATTTCGACAATAAATGTCTCTTCAGTGATGCTCAGAAATGATCTATTCAACATCCAAACAAAATTCACCATTTTGACGATAGGGGCTTAGTTTTGTCTGAGCAAATGTGTTGCCTTGAAATTTGATTCCACCGAAACGGGTATATGGAAGGTATTTTACTAGTTATCTACTGACGGGTTCAGAAATGAAATTCAAGGTTATAATTTGAAGCGAACGTTTACCAAATATCAAGAGGAAGCCAAACCATTACCGTGACACACAAATATATTAATTAATCGTTGATTGAAGCCTTGAGCGTTGACAAATGAATCAATCTAGCCTGACTTCTGACTAGAAACAACTCAAATTATGATAAAAACAAATGTTTTTCATCGTTAAGACTTTAACAGTATTCTAATATTAATAGTTTTTCTCCTAAAATTATAAACTGTTTATTTATGTCACGAATACTCTATTTGATTGACAAGTAATAACTTATAATAAGGATGAAGTAAACATTTTTGTGAGACAATAATTATTATGTTTTCCTCTAAATTAAGGTTCAATTAATTTGACCAGTTTATGAAAACAACGCAATCTTAATTGTATTTTGTTCCCATTTATGTGTTAATGGCTATAAAAACAAATCGGCTATGCAAATATGTAGTGCGGTTAATTTTCTTCCGATGCATTTGAAAAAAAGACAACATGCAATGTTTTTATTCAAATTTACCACAATAAGTGTATTTTCATACAAATTGCTATGCAAATTATATATCATGTTTTTAATTGTTTTACATAATAAATAATTAGAGTTGAAAAGAACAAGTGGTTTGTTGCACATGTTAAAATGCTGTCGGACAGATGGATTTGAGTACGAATGCATTTTTTAAGCCGGCTTTCAGTGGAATTGATAGAAAGGAAGATTGATTTAAGAGAAATAACTGTCAAAGTCGGTAAGTATAGAGTGGAAGGTGACATTAAATCATACACCTCTCTGTCAATATCTAAATTAAAATTTATTGGTGTGAAATCATGACTTATTTGAATATTATTAATTGGTTTTGTCATTTAGCTTTTGTCTTATCAAGAAAAGACCACCTATACATGAGTCCGTTTCTTCTTGTAGGAATATAACATGCAATTCAGATGGATTAACCTGATTTGTGCATTAATCTGCCTGATTACCATTGTTGGAAACTATTACTGTTTTGGGAGTGGTAAGATTAAATAATTATCATAGTATTATCCTTAAATTTAAAAAAAAAAGGTTTAGAACGATTTCTTGACTAATTGCTGGTGTTAGAATTAATGCTGAGTTTTTTTGTAAATTGCATGACGTTTGTGGATTTTGTGAAATCTAATAAGTTTCTTACATATGCAATATAACTGAAGTCTTTTTTTAATATCAGGGACACCGAATTTACAGCTTATGAGGCCCCTTTTCTGATTTTGCTTTCAACACGCCCATTGATGACCAGACACTCCAGGGAATATGTTAAAACCGAAAATAAAAAAAGACAATTGAATTAAAGATTAAATGCAAGTTAAACTGTGCCTGCGTGGCTAAGTTTATAACTTTGTAACATAAAAATCTTTTTAAACAATAATTGTTTTTTTTTCTTTGTTTTATTTATTCTTTGTTGTTTTACCTGTGACCGTTGTTTTGCTTAATTTTTTTTTCTTCCTCCATTTATATTCATTAATAATTATTTTATACATATGGATAGCACGATAATACAAGGATGTCCGGTTTATCCTACTGTTTTATTGTTATTTTAAAATGTGGACTATAAGATATTTGGCGTCAAAAAGCTAAAACTGTTTTTTTGCATCTTTTAATGTCTTGTGATCATTTTTTTTAATCTTTAATGGATCCAAAAATAATCTGTTTTTTTGTATCACCCTTTTCAACCGACGTAAGGAAGTAAACTGTATTTCATTTTTAGTTTTGTAGGAGTTACTCATGAAAATTACTTTTACCATATAGTTTACCTAGATACGTGTCGATTGTTAGCTTATCAATTTTAACCACAAGAACAATTTGCATGGACAATTTGATGTTTTATTTCTAAACTGGTATTTTCTGTAATTAGTTTTATTGAATTTCTTAGAAAACTATGAACAACAATTTCTCCAGCCATTGATAATTGCAAAATGTCAAAAACAAAAAATACAAACTCTTTTTATAACCTTAAATGGTTCTTTTAACAATTTGCAATTCCTTAATCGGAAATAGTATTGGAGAGAAAAAAAACTTGCATGTAGTACTTCGATGATACACATAAACATATAAAATATAGGGAATAATTTCAATCCACCATTTTTCTCTCTCAGAAAATGCCTGTACCAAATTACAATTATTACCATTGGTGTCCATTCATTCCGTTGGTTGATATAGTCGAGCGTTTGATTTTGTCAGGTTTTATGGACTTTCACGTTTTTAATTTCCCTTGGCGTTTAGTAATTTTGTTAATACCTAAAGAGGTCAAATTTTTAAAACTGACAATGTTGGAACCACATTTTATCAGGTATCCCACCAACAGCAACTTAATCGACCCAGTAGATAGTGTGATACTTTTAACATCCACAAAGCTTAAAATCGACAAAAAAACAAAATACAAATACAGAACGAACGAACAAACGAACAAAATTATACACAATTGCATAATGTAAACGTATTCCTTATAATAAAGTCTGGTGTAAATTTTGATGTTTTCAATTTTACTTCACTTGTCATATTCGGTTATTTTACCACAGTAGAGGGTTTTTATGCGGTCATATAATGCTATGACGTTGTCGTAGTCGTCGTCTTGTCGTCGTCGTTTGGCGACATTTGGTTTCCGGACAATTACTTGAGTATAAGTCAATGGATCTCTATGAAATTGTACCACGCGGTTTCACAACAAGAAAGGAAGGTTGAGATTTATTTTAGTGGTTATGGCCTTATCCGTCTTTGGAAAAAGGTCCAAAACAATACTTTTCTAATACTTTGCATAAATTGCTTATTTGCTGACAAATTTCAATGTGGTTTAATCAAAGTCTTTAATTCTTGGGGTTCTTTAGTATGCTGAATCTAACCGTGTATTTAGATTTTGGATATTGGACCATAATAGGTAAAAGTCTAATTTAAATTTTTTTCAGTTCTTTGACCACATTCATTCTGTGTCAGAAACCTATGCTGTGTCAAATATTTAATCACAATCTAAATACTGAGCTGTATCAAGCTTGAAGTTAGTATCCAGACTTGCCCTAACTGTTCAGGGTTCGATCTCTGCGGTCGTATCAGGCTGCGCCCAGCGAAGCATTTATGGCATTTATATTAGGTAGATTTTTTATCTGTGTTTATCTGGGCAAGATATAGTGCGTACATATAATTCCCATCTTATTTCATATAAGACCATAACCGTTAATGTTATTATTTGAAAAATTTACTGATAGTAAACGTGAATCTATGGGGAACGTCTTCAATAGTCGCTGCTGCAGAATTTATTTAAATATGCTCTATGCTTCACAATATCATTAACGGTACAAATTTCACTCTAACAGATGCGCATTTCGACATTTAATGTCTCTTCAAAATTCAATTGCAACAATAATTACATTGAATGCATTTTTATCTCGCCACAAAGTCAACACCTTTGCCATAGTGTCAGCACACTATTACTTCGTGACATTCTTAAGGTAACATAAACATAATTATTTGACATATCTAATTAAAATATTTTTAAAATGTTAATTTGTATTCTCCTCTGGGGTGACACATATAAATAACCATATACTGTTTTTGTATATCATGTCAAAAGTTGTGAGAGTTATATTAAAACGTATTTTGTTTTACTGGCCGAGTTCATTAAAGAATATAATTTAATCAGTGATTGACTTGTGATAGTCCTTTAGGTAAATTGTAATTTGTAAAAACGAAACATGTAAATTTTTCTTAAATTATTTTGTAATAACAAAAAGACCTATCACAATTATTATTATTATTATTATTATTATTATTATTATTATTATAAAGAAAAAAACTAAGATTTTATACACACAACAATATTGTTGAAAAAGACATGCTGATGTATAAAATTACTATGTTTATTATGTCAAGGTAAGGGAGTGTGTTTTATACTATGCTCACTTTAAATAAATTACGGAAATTTAACTATGAATTACTATATTAGGCTACAATAGTTGACCGAGACTTGAATTTGAAATTTCAAAACGAATAATTCAAATACTTCGGTTATCAGTTTTTGCCGAGATTGTTTTTGCGGCCTTTTTGGTTTATTCGTTTTGAACGTCTATAAATTTTGGATTTTAATACTTAGATGCGAGCACCATTGACGTGAAACAAAATGTTTGGAAGGCACATATTGGGCATACAATAATTTTCTTTAAATTGTAATTTTGTTATGCTCATAATATAAATCGAGGGTTTGTATGTTATTAAACTTATACACAATGCTTTTTACCATAAAACATGAATCATATTTATCAACATAGTACAATCTTTACCTGTTAAGATAGAGATAAAAATGAGAATGGAAATGGGGAATATGTCAAAGAGACAACAACCCGGCTAAAGAGCAGATAACAGCCGAAGGCCACCAATGGGCCTTCAACGCAGCGAGAAAATCCCGCACCCGGAGGTGGTCCTCAGCTGTCCCCTAAATAAAAATGTGTACTAGTTCATCGAAAATGGACGTCATACTAAACTCCAAAACATATAAGTGAACTAAAATAAAAAATTAAAAAACATACAAGACTAACAAAGGCCAGAGGCTCCTGACTTGGGACAGGCGCAAAAATGCGGCGGGGTTAAACATGTTTTGTGAGATCTCAACCCTCCCCCTATACCTCTATATATAGCTAGCCAATGTAGAATAAAGAAACACACAGCGATACGCACAGTAAAACTCAATTTAAAAGAAGTCCGAGTTCGATGTTAGAATAGGTAACAAAAGAAACTAAGCAAAATGACAATGATACATAAATTAACAAAGAACTACTAGCAGTTACTGACATGCCAGCTCCAGACCTCAAAATGTATAGCGACTTGAAATACCTAAAACATTATCATTGCTACATAGAAACCAGACAAAATATAAGACCATAAAACGACCGAAAACATTAAAAAAATGCCAGCTCGAAAAGTACCAAATGACAGAAAGAACTGCAAATAAAAAAGAAGGACAAAAAGTTTAGAGTGACTTTAAAATATTAAAAAAAAAATCTGAAAATCAAGATTATGTATTATATTATAATCTTTATTGCAAAATTACACCCATAAGGGTCAAGCAATACAAACAATTACACACATTTTAAATACAATGCAATACAATGTAATACAATACAATATAATAGAACATATTTTAAGAGTTCAATTTTAAATTTATGTAAAAAACACAATCATAAGCTTGTCTGACATGAGTCTGACCCCCTCAGTTCTAAAGACTGCTTAATAAAGACTCCAATATGACAAACAAGTTCAGGGATGGGGTTTAGAATGTGTTTTAGTTTATTAAATGGATCAAGATGTTGAAATAATGGTACATAATCTTTTAGATAAGCAAAAAAATTGGAACGCAATGATATGTTAATGTCACAATACAAAAAGAAATGAAATTCGTCATCTAGGACTCCACATTTTTTACATAATCTTTTTGCTCTTGGAATGTTTCTGTACCTTCCCAATTCAATGCCTAGGGAATGATCACTGAGTCTAAATTTTGAGAGAAACTGCCTATGTATAAAATTATTGCAATTTAAATATTCCTCAGACTAACAATTAGTTTTTAATTTCCCATAGAGACAAAGTTTGGATGAGTAATCCAATTTTGAAAGTTTATTTAAAGTAGTTTTTTAATATTCCTCTGAAACACACTTTTTAATATTACATTTTAACACGTTTTTTGATTGTTTAAAAGGTACATTAATATTAGAGTAATTTTCTGGGTTTATTTTCATATCTTTAAAAATTTTATCTGCAAATGAGTACCAAGAATAAATTCCTGCCGAATGTAAATTTATGTTTGTTTGTAGAGATTCTTTAACCAGGGGATTAATATCATTACAGTTTATTCTATAAAAATACATGAGTGTTTGAGTTTTTATATAAGAGTCCAAAGAAAATCTACCTAATTCTGATCTAGCACCTATGTTAGTGGCTGTCTTTTTATATATCGGTTAAAGCAGGACTAATGATAAACTGCAAAGAAAACTGATAAAATTCTGTTCATAAATTAGCTGTCGATGTTCAAATCTCTTGAATCATAGTAGAATAAACAAGTCGAGATACGAAAAGATGAAAACAGTTATACAAACTCCAAGGGAGAGAACCGGTTGCGTCTACCGGATAAGCGTATCCTGCTAGGCATGCATCAACCGTTTTTTACTGAATGACATTCAGTAGTTTTAATGAATCGAACTGTCATAATTAATATTTATCTATATTCATACTTTTGTTAATCATGTAATGTGGTTTTACATTTTAAATTTATTCATTAGCACAATTATTATGATGTAAGACAATTCCTCATTAACATGATCCGGTTTGTAATTTAATTGAACGATATACTATATAAAATGTAGAAGGGAAGGAAGATAAGGTCAAGAAGTGCATTTTATACCTTAATACACAATGTCAGGAAATTATTTCTGTTGTTTTATATTTTTGGATGCAATCAACCATTACAGATAATTACATATGAATTAGATTAATAAATAATAGTTAACAAGTTATAAATTAAACATATTTTTGGTCATTTGTAATTAATGCTTATGTTTATTATTGACAGTATCATGGCCAAATTTATTTATGATTTGGTATTAGACAGAGCTGTGTATTTAGCACCAACTTCTTCCCATTGACCACAAAGTTAAATATGGAAGAAAAGGTCAATTAATTAATATTGCAAACCATTATTTTGAAATGATTTGTCTGCCAATTGTTGCTTTATAGAAGGAAGTTGCATTTTGATTTTTCTTAAACGACCAGAACAATTAGACGATATATTTTTCTTAATGACGCAAATAAAATTCACTTCAAACAATAACAAACATAGTTGATGTCAATAAAGTTATTTGATTTTTGACATTTCATAGTATATCAATAATTAAGTAGAATATATTTTATCCTGATTACATTACAAAGAAAACGATACGACGTTGTCTTTTTCTGATACTAAACAGTTACATTTCTTTAAAAAGAAAAAAAAACAGAGTTCTTGTTCATTCTCGGCACAAACAACATCATAATAAGTTATATCTGTAACTGCTATTGAACGCATGGCGGGTGATACACACAAACTAATATATACCTCAAACGACTACGTCATTCTGATATACTTCAATGTATGTATATTTTTACATAAACTATTTATATCTTAACACAGTTCGGTAAGCTACTCTCATATTTATCACTGGAGTTGACATTACAATTTTCTTTTTACCGATTATTATATAAAATTGTTTCGTGGTCGCTTCTAATACACTAAATGTCTTCCGGACTATTGTCTACATTATTGAGATATTTGAAGGATCTTTCTATATGCACAAAAGCTAACAATTTAAAGGAGCCATCATCTAGTTCGAAATTGGCTTTATTTGTGTGTACCCAATGTTTATATTAGAATCAAATATATTCTCATCACCTACCCTTGAATCAAACAATCTAAATTGGCTGAATAAGTACGAAGTTGAGGAGCATTGAGTACCTAAAATGTCGAAAGGTTATGCCAAATACAGCTAAGGTAGTCTATTCCTGGGGTGGAGAATCCACAGTATTTCGAAAAATTCATAGTTTTGTGAACAGTTAATAAATAAACTCGTCATGGATACCAGAATTCTTATTTTACAAATTTATAATCATGACCATAGTAATGATAATTCATGTCAACACAGATGTTCAGTTTACTTGGTTGGTGATTCCCTCAAAATGAGGTAATAATTATTTTCTTTCCGTGTACTCAATTATCAAATGATCCTCATCAGTTGATCACATTAACTCCTAAAATTCTGAGAACAACTCTAGAAAAAATATAGCAACAGGCCGTTGATATTTTAATTCTTTTCAGCCTTGTAATATCGCAGTTCTTACTTAATAATAGCAGTGTGTGTCTTCCTTCTTTTACTTGTGACTTTTATTTTCTTTTTATGTATTTTTGTAATGTGTTTTGTTCTACATAATTATGATTCGTGACCTTATTAAATTAATTAGATACTTTTTAATAGATAATCAGAAGGAAATCATGTTTGTTTATTAATTTTAGAACTTTTATGTATTCTAATTAACAAGGTAACTAGTGGCGAATTTGTTTACTTCTGATCAAATCCAAACACATAAAACAATAACTTTAAAGGTCAATGTAAGATACAAGTTCAAATGATAAGGAAGAATGAAAAGAAATAATAACATTAGTGGGGAAAAGGAATTGCATCGTTACCATGAAATTTATAATAGTAATTATTATTATTATTATTATTATAATTATTATTGATTCATTTCTTAATTTACACACTTATTGTTTGATACATTTCACACTTTTTATATCATTTTTATGAGGAGAATAAAATTAAAAATATGCCATGAAAATATGTCATCCACAAAAAAACCCAAGAAATGTTATCTATTAACAGATTCCGGAGAGACAAACACGCAGGTTCAACCCGACAACGTGCAAGATGGACAAGAATTAAATGCCAATGTAGACCTAACAATAGGAGATGTTCCGTCTTTCGACCCAACAGTAGCTGCAGAACGTGAAAATGGTTTCCAACTGAATCCCACGTCACAGGGTGATTCAGTAGATGCTCCTTCTGTCTCAAATGGAGATCATTCAAATACTGACCAAGTACAGGGAGAAACTGAAATTTTAGATGGTGGTGATATAGCTGCTGAAAGTAGTATTGGTTTGACAGGTGAGGGTTCAAGTAACAATAATGCACTGTCAGATATTGAATCAGGTAATGCAATAATCAGAAATTCTAACATTCAGGGTGGTAGCACTAATGACAATAATGATCAAACTGGTCCACCAACTGGCATTGATAATGTTTATTTGTTAACTGATAGTTTAAAAGATGAAAATACTTTCGGATCTGCAGGACAGATAAATACGGATGGTGACGGGACTAATTCAAATGATGTAAAAGGAGATGTAGATTTGTCACTAATGGACGATTCAACAGTAACTGCTGGTTTCAATTCAAACAAAGGTTTGTCTGAAAATGCCGCGTCCGATTCCTCAGATGAGGCAGTGGATGTAACCAACAATGGAAAAGATGATTCAAACAGCAATGACATTACTGATGATAATGAAAATGTTTCCTTTAATGGAAAGGAAAACCTTGTAGGTGATCAGACAACTGAGATCGACTCTCTGTCTAAAACTTTTGAAAACGAGGCTAGTGATGAAGAGTCCCAGAGAATTGAAAGCCATGGAATAAAGTACAAGAATCAAGAACATTCAGAATTTTCTTACAAGCCTAAATTTTTCAATGTATATGATGATGACTCAGATCAAAATTTATTTGCTGTTTATGGAAAATTGCATGTTAACAAAAAGCAGAACGAAAATGACAAACAACTTCCTGAAAATAGTGCAAGTTCAGAAGTGCTACAGGGTACCAACCTTGATATACATCATATTGAAGGAGAACATTTCCTTGGAAAGAACCAAATCAAGATGTTATTTGATTTGAACAGAAACAATCGAAGCGAGGGTAAAAAAGAAAACGATAAAATGTATTGGACCTATGGGAATATCAATTCTAATGTTATTGGTGAAGATTCAAAAACTATAAATCCATTGAGAACAATTTTGAAACAAGATGACTCAGATTCATCCGATAGTAGTGAAAATATTCGGGAAAGGAAGAACAAATATAATTCTAATATACGTTCGGACAAAAGAAGTGAGGATTCAAATGACTCCAGTGAAAAATCGAGAGACAAAAAAATAGGGCGAAGGAAGACAACTTGTAAGTTTATTTTCATCTATATGTACAATGTATGTACATTGTCGGAAAATATAAAATTTATTTGTACAAGCTTTAGAAACAGGACGAAAAGCGAGGCTCATCGAGCTTTTCTCCTGTTTCGTAGCTAGTACAAATAAATTTTATATCATCCGACAATGTACATTGTTATATATTGTTTTTATCCTGCAATATACATCCGACACTTTAAGGCTTAGTTGTTTAAATCCAAATAGTTGTAAATAAAGGCAACAGTAGAGTACCGCTGTTCGAAACTCATAAATCGATAGAGATAAAAACAAATCCGGGTTACAAACTAAAACTGAGGGAAACGCATCAAATATAAGAGGAGAACAACGACACAACAAAAACACAACATTAAAATGAAACACACACAGAAACGAACTATAATATATCAATGGCCATTTTCCTGACTTGGTACAGGACATTTTAAGAAAAAAATGGTGGCTAGCCAAACCTCCAGCTTTTATGGCAATGTTAAATATAACATTAAAATGACAACATTACACGACAGGATTACAATACAAATAAATGGGAGAACATATAGGACAAAGAAACACACGAACATAACAACTAGAGAAAAAAAAGTCAAATTACAAGGTAAAATGGGACAACAAAATGTTAACTTGGGTTATAACTGTGTTTACAATAATTTCCATTGCATTTAAACATAGGTGGAAATATTCGAGAGATCAAAATTAGCGAAATAATTGACTGCGGCTATCAGCTAATGTGAAAATTAAACATATACGAACAATTCCTGTTATACGGTTAAGACACACACTAACATATATCTAAAACACAATATTCCAGTGATATTATTTTTGCATATATAATCCACTTATAATCCAGCTTTGCACTCTAACCATATTTTTAACCAGATAGTCTTACAGTAAAATATTAAAGTTGAAAAGAATTTATTTCTATTTGATTTGTAAGTCTTGTGGCAAACTGCTCCATATTAAAAACTTTTAAATAAGATAATGTTATTGTACGGTAAATTTTGGTTGGTAAACATTAGAGGCAATAGTAGTTACCTATGTCCAAATCGTATAACTACATTAAGAAATAAAATGTTATGCTAAAAAACAAAATCAGTCTACATAGCATGAACTCCAAACGGAGAGCGTAGTATACGTCGACAGGGTACGTATCTCCTGCTATTCATGTATCACCCGTCATGCATTTTCAAAATATCAAAATATTATATGTTTTACCAAATTTTCCCATTTTCTGGATAGTAGCAAGCACAACACAGATTCAATACATATATAGATATAAGAAGATGTGGTCTGGGTGCCAATGAGACAACTCTCCATCCATATAGCATGTATAGTGAAAGACAAAACCCTTCATAAAAGAAAATCACAAGAATGTATGATTTCCAGCGTCAAAATCATGCATATTCAGGACAGTTGTCAGTTTATTTTCAACTTGTGAGTTTGAATGTCACTTTTGGTATCCTTCGCCTCTCTTGTTATACATGCTAATGTAATATGTCCTCGCTTTGTGGTATAATGACAAGGTGAGTAGGATATGTTGCGACATTTGGACACATTATTCTGACTTCTAGCCACCGAATCATTGTGTTTACCTCTGAATATGACACATGTCAAGTAAAGATATATCAATTACCTATTCTTAAGTATTTTGTTCAACCTCATCGTCGATCTCTCACCCTCGTGGTAACACCAAAGTGTCTAATTGCGTATCGAAATCCAGAGGTTACAATATGTGATTATTTATCCGAAGCAATAAAACAGGTGTACGAACAAGCGGGATAAGGGTAGCATGTACTTAGAAATAAAGTATTTGGCAACATGATCCTTATCTGTGCTAGAAGTGATATCAGGTGGCCTATAGTCAAAACCAGTTATACGCCACCGATTCGGTAACTTCAATGCATGTTTATATGACATAAATATTGTAACTGTTCTCAATGTAGTCTTGTTAATGTCAATAGAATACCTGCTGTAAATACAAGAAAAGGATCTGCAATTGCTGACATATTTACATGTCTCTTGTCTTGAACGTTTTCAATTGAGATCGATTGTTGAACATTAACCTCGATTAAATCACCTTTCATTAGTCTTGGTTCGTTGAACATTAACCTCGATTAAATCTCCTTTCATTAATCTTGGTTTGTTCAATATTATACAGTGATAAAATTTCGTAACTTAACATATTTCGTGTTCAGGGTTTTCCAATTACGCATCATGATTTATTATTATTTCAGCTTGCAAAAACATAGATGTCATATTTGTGGTTGACTCCTCAGATGATGTTTCAGAAAAGGAGTTCAGATATATCAAACAAACGCTAATCAAAATTTCAAAAATGCTTCAAGATTATAGACAAATGAGAATGGGGGTTGTTTCATACGGATCAAGAATCTCAGACGTGATACACTTATCGAATAATGCGTCTGTTATGTCAAGGTCAATCCAAACGATAAAAACGTCCAAAGGTTCTAATAAACCATATCTAGGTATACTTGCTGGTCGAGGGGCGTTTTCAGATGATATACCAGACAGCACAAAAAAAGTTATAGTTTTCATTGCAAGTGGGTTGCAACAATACACGAAGCCAACATCGCAACAGGCAAAAATGGCGAGGGAGGAAGAAATAAATGTAATGACAATAGGATATGGCGAAGGAGCAGTCAGGCATGACTTTGAGGAAGTTGCAACTAGACGTAGTATGGTTTATACATATAACAGGGCCGGTAAAGTTTACGAAAATGCAGATAAACTACCTTTGTATATTTGTAAAGGTAATGATCATTATTGCTTTTTTCAATATTTTCAAATTTCTCTTTTTTCTTCATTCAAATTTAAAATTAATTTATCGTTGCGATTCATTATTGGTAAAAGACAACTGTTTTATTCTTGTTCTTCACAAGCTGACATAAAATTTATGTTTAAATCAAAGATTTTGAAAATCTTTGCTGCAATTTGTTTATATATTAATTACCGACAGATTAACAATGTATAATCAAACATATAAATTGGGACTGAACACTGTTCACAAACGGAAGTAAAAAAAAATCATAAAAAAGGAAAAAGCGCGGCTAATGAACGTCATAGAAGTTATTATAACGTAAGTATCCAAGTGATGTAATTGTTGTTTTAATGTTGTAATTCAATTCTCATAGAAAAGACCGTAATGGCAGAAACGTATAAAAATTTGTGTTATATTTTTTATTATATACATATATATATATAGAAGTCTATAAAAAGGACCAACCAGCAAATTTACTATGTACCGGATCGTCTAGAATAGACGATACTGTGCAGATAAGGAAAAATTATATAAGTCTAGAGATTTGCACAACGATACTAATATAAGATGGTATTATACGAAGATGTTGTTATTAAATCGTGTTGACAAATATTTCGGCTTAACAAATAGCCTTCCTCAGTGTCAATAATTTTAACTATACTGATTATATGTATAAAAATAGTTCAGTAATACAGGTAAGTATTTCAAAAATTTGACTAACAGGTCGAACAACAAATGTTCTTAAACCCTGCTGACTGCCATTAGCGATTGCCAAATAAACGGATCACCGATGTAATGAATGGATCTTAATTATAAATTTAATACTTAACAGAAAAAATAAACTTGCGGAAAAGATGATATACCGCAAACAAAAGGTGCAAAGGTTTTTGTACACCATATCCGGATTTCGACAATTAATGTCTCTTCAGTGATGTTAGAAATCGAAAAGGTATTTGGAAAGCCATACAATTTAACTCAATATATATATATATATATACAATATATACAATATATACAATATATATATATATAAAACGTCTAAATAATAGTCAACGATGTTTCCCACGAGGGCGCTGGATCGTTACTAGTAACGATACATGTACACAATAAATAAATTATATAAACGCCTAAAAAGTGTACACAACAACACCAATAACAAAAAAAGGAACTATAAATGTAATTATTTATAAATATTTCGGATAACAGATATCCTTCATCAGTAAATATGATTGTGATGTTGAATGAATCATATATCAGTCTACTTAAATTAAACTATAACAATCTTGAAATTTATACAATAAAAAAGTCAAACCGAACATCAGGTAAGACGCTTGCACAATTCTAAATATGTGTTAAACACGACATAGGTTATATGACTAATTACAGCAGAGAGTTCAAATATATGCTTTAAATAAAAATAATAATTTGCGATATGAACTAGCACAATTCTAAAGCTTTAATGGTGACGACAGTTATGATGTTACAAGAACAAGAATATATATATATATATATATATATATATATACATCAATTAGTGACAGAAAGACAATTATAATGTATTATCAAACATATTGCGTATGTTAATTTTGTATGCCAATTGATTAGTTTGGCTGTTTTAATTCTTGTTCCTCACAAGCTGACATAAAAAAAAAAGATTTTGAGAAGTCAATAAAAACTAACAAAACTGAATCTTCATAAAAGATTAGCACTGAATGTTCATAAAAGATTAGCAAATGTATCAAAATTCAGAGTTGGGCAGTTTTCATTTCATTTTTGGAAAAAAAACTAAAGGAAGATATAGAAACACACCAATTACCTTCACATATAAAATCACTAACTATAATAAATTTTAAAAGCAAACTAGTGCAAAATAATATAAATACTAAACCTACTATATTTATATAAATTCCAGCAGCAAAACGAAGAGCTAGCAACGATGAAAGTAAAAATAGCGAGAACAATGACAGTTCAGACGAAAGTGACGAAAGTGACGAAAACAACGGCAAAGGAAGTGCAAGTGACGATAACTCTAGGTCTAATAGCGATAGTGATGTGAACACTAGCACGAGCAACGAAATTGACGATAAAAGTGAAGGTAGTGGTGCATCATCTGGAAGTGATAATGACTCTTACAATGAAAGTGACGATTGGCATAAGAGAAGTAGTAACAGTCATGACGAAAGTGACATGTTTGAAAAATCTGACGAGAATGACAATTCTGGAAATAGCAGCGATGATGAAAATTCTGATGAGAATAGTGATAGTACATCCAGTGATAAAAGCGATAAATCTGAAATCGGCAAGGATAGTGATGCATCATCTAGCGATGAAAGTGATAACTCTAATGACAACAGTAATGATGAAACTAACTCTAACTCAAGTACCAGTGATGATAGCAGTGATGAAAATAATGGTAACGATGATAGTGACGATAGTTCTTCCGACAGCTCTAACAACAGCAATGACAGTGACGCTAGTTCTTCCGACAGCTCTAACAACAGCAATGACAGTGACGCTACTTCTTCCGACAGCTCTGATAAAAGCGATGATAGTGACGCTAGTTCTTCTGACAGCTCTAATAATAGCGATGATAGTGATGCTAGTTCTTCCGACAGCTCAAATTCGGAAGAAAGTTGGAATACATCAGATTCAGATGAAGACGATAAATCGCTTTTGCGAAAAAAACCTGAAGGTATTAAAGTTATATTTCAGTGATTAATGTTAGTATTTTTTTTTACAAACGCTTAGATAAATAACATACCAAAACTGTCTTTGGTACTGCCTAGTCGAGTATACAGTAAATGGCAGATACATATTTATAACTATAACTTCTGAAATTCGTACATGTATTTACTAACACTATAAATAATCAAATTAATATATCAAATGAGAGGTTTCATTATTTGCAAAACCTATGCCGTCTCAATTTTTTAAAATGATTTCTGAATATACAGTAATATCTAATAATTACATTAGATGTATGTTTCATTATTATACGTTATTTTGATTGGCTAACAGCAATTTCGCGTCGTTCTTCATTTCAAAATGAATTGCACGAATTGTAACATACAATCATGATGACACACGTTTCCACAATGAAGTGCACAGGTAAATAAAAGAAAAAAACTTGATAGTAATCGTGTTTTCATGATCATAGAGAAAAAAATGTAATTATAAGCATTGAATGCTTCTTTTAATAATTTCATAGGGTTGTTAAAACGTTGACCGTGCGTACATTTTTTAATGAAGCGCTTCTGCGCTTCATACAAAATGTACTTCGGTCAACGCTTTTACACCCCAATGAATTAACAAAAAGAAGCATTCAATTCTTAAATGAGGTTTGTATGGTTTGAATATTCTTCATGTAGATATCGTAAAAATATCACATCCAAGTCATAACATTTTATTTGTTTATACATGAGCGCAGCAAACACGCTGAAATTGTTATATTGTGTCGAGTAGCTATTATTATGCAATACTAAGTAGAGCTTGAAATTTGGTAAGGACACCTAGCTATTATTCAAGGTAGTATGTTGACCACTTAGTCTAGTTGTCTCTCGATTTATGTATTATTGAGTTACTGTTATTGTGCAAAATAACTAGACCTTGAAATTTGGTAACGACACCTAGCTATTATTCAAGGTAGTATGTTGACCACTTAGTCTAGTTGTCTCTCGATTTATGTATAATTGAGTTACTGTAATTTCATTCAAGTTAATACAATATTTTATTCATGTCTTTATTAGTGAAAAACTTGATCACGGTCTGTTTGTCATACATGTATTCGTTTGCATGTTTGACAATATAAAAAAAAATAGTGTTTTTTTTTCAATGTTCAAGAAGCTTAATATGATATATTGAGATCAAACTTAAAATCATCGGGATATTTGTCAACATGACAGAACCGTCACATGCAATTGTTTTAGGGATAAGCATAATGATATGGAAATTATTAATAATTTTTTTTCAATGTATTGTTCAAAATGTACTACACCACATTTCTTTTTGCAACATGCTTTAAAAGCGATTTTTTACAGGACCTGTTCATAAAATGATACTAATAATGGCTTGATTATCTACTTATATTATATGATAAATCTAATTAAGAATGTTCTGTCCAACATTTCGTTCATTTTCATTTCCAATCGTTTTAAACACTGTCATGAATATATGATTTATATATTTCAGTTACACACAATATATGCAAGCAATCAATTTGAATGTATATCAACTATAGTATTCGATAAACATTTCAATGAAATCATTGTCTCCAGGTAAGGGAGGAGATTAACTAGAGGACTGTTGACACTTAAAGATGGCAAATAGTGCTTTTTATAAAGTAAATTAGATTTCCAATGCTCCATGTTTCAAGCAAAGAATTTTGAAACAAAATGAAATTATATGAAATATTGAAATAAGCTAAAATCAGATTTTCAATAGATGAATAATTTAGTCTGAACCTTTATTTGTTGCAGATTTATGCAGAAATTCCAAGATGATTCGTGGAGTGGGATACAAAGTACACCCAACAGACTGTGATAAATTTATCCAATGTTATTTTGATGGATTTGGTAATACACGAGCATCAGTAAAATCGTGTTCATTCGGAGAGTATTGGGATCAATATAATGTTGCTTGTGTTGATGCACAAATAGCTAATTGTCCAAATGGTAATTTATACGAAAATCGTAAAGCTTTATTTAGTATTAGGTCGTTGGCCGTATGGTCTGAGTATGTCATCTACAGTGACCACTATCCTTTCAGCGCTGAGGTTGTGAGTTCGAACCCCGCTCATGGCAGGTCCGTTCGACTTATATCTTTTAGTTTAAAATGAAAGATATATAAGGACTACCTACTAAAATTATAAGATAAAAAGTTAATTTAATCAGACCGATTCAAGGATGTGTGAGTGTGTGTTTTTTTTTTTTTTTTTTTTGGGGGGGGGGGGGGTGATTTCAAGACCTTTGAGCTCACGTCATTTCATAACTCCTACAGGAACTCAAATGGTTGCTCTCTTAGTTGAAAAATAAATCTGTACTTTTACAAAACTTTAAACTTGTAAAATTCTTCCACCACTCCTTATACTTCAAATCTCAACCGACCTGACTCGCTTTTCGTAAACATATTTTTTATTACTGTAAGTTATTATTTATTTTTTCCTGTTCCATGTCAATCATTCTTGACCTTTTCTGTTTTCATATGGGGAAATCATGAAAAGCTAGAAGAGTATTATAATTACATGAAAACATGATCAAAATTTTTTTATAATGTCAAAATATCTGGGTTATGCCCAAACGGAAAAGGATCCAGGCTCAATCAAGACTATTCTTGTGTTTGAATGTTGCGTATGCGCTTTGTTTATATGCCATTTTGTTTTTCTTTCCTGACATATTTGTTTGTATTTATAGTGATTGAGATTATAACACAATATTGACTGCTGTACCCCTATTTTGACATTTTATTTTTTTCACACATTGTTGTCAATATAATGGAATTTTATGCGAATGTCATACAAGTGAGAGGTTTAGCTAGCTATGAAACCAGGTTTAATCCACCATTTTCTACATACGAAAATGCTTGTACCAAGTCAGGAATATGAAAGTTGTTGTTGTTTTCCATTCGTTTGATGTGTTTGAGGTTTTGATTTTGCCAATTGTAAAGGGACTTTCCGTTTTGAATTTTCCTTTGAGTTCGGTATTTTTGTTGTTTTACTTTTTAGCAACTAATATGTTATATTTACATGAATTAACATGATGCTGGTAATTGCTAATTATTGTTTTCAGTTTTTTTAACCTCGTGTCGTTTTATTTTCGAAATACCTTTGTGCTAAAATAATAAATGTATGAACTTCGTTGTTGCTATCAAAAATAATGTCTACAATTATAATTTATTTATGTTTTAATAATGAAGTGGTTTATGACCGCAATTAAATTGACTTATATAAAATATTCGTAATCAAAAGTGTTACAACCACTTACATCTTAATGACAACTAACATCTCATTTCTAAAAAATATAATTTATTAGCCCGTTTCATCATTTTAAATCCTACATATATATATAAATTATATTTTCCAAATTATTTGATTGACTTTCTGACGATTTGTTTACCATTTTTCAAAAATCAATAAATGTGAAATTATCCAACAAGTTAGTGTTACTATAATGTAGAATAGTATTTAACCCGAAACCCAAAAATTTTGAAATACCAAAGTTTATAACAATCTTAAAATTCTTCTTGTTGGAATACGAGAATATTTGTTATACGGAAGTGCTAGAAAAGGTGACTTATATAAAGGACTTTCCGTTTTGAATTTTCCTTGGAGTTCAATATTTTTGTTATTTTACTTTTTTTTTATATATCTTTATTCTATTAAACTCTCATCGGGTTTTGACAAACAAAATGTTTGCCCCCTCCTCACTAGTATTCTATGGACTATATGGTTAATCGAAAAGGATATGTAATTTCTCCATAATATAAAGAAAAAGAAAAACTTGTGCATGGTTCTCTGAAAATATCAAGCATCTAGAACAGTAAATCTACATTGAAATACTGTGTGTCATTTGAAGACACTATACACAAAAATAAAAAAACAAATTGAAAAAAATATGTAAAAACAATAATTTCGATGAAAACTCTGACTTCCGCTTTGACATAAAAATCTAATACTGTCAATATAATTCTGATTACTATATAAATAACACATAGCTGAGAGGGTGATAGAGCAGATTGTTACCCTGAGAAAACATTGTCAACTGAGGCGAAGCCAAGGTTGACAATATCTTTTCGAGGGGTAACAATCTGGTCTATCACCCTCTCAGCTATGTGTTATTTAAATTATTATACTGAATGTTCTGTTAGTACTGTCTATTAAATTTCAAATTCAAAGTAATAAACTATGACGTCTTATACATAACAATCATCCGTATTTGATTAAGCGCACACTTGATCAAGCGTCTCCGTGAAGGGTAATATAGTGTTTGCCATAGGATAGAGTAAATTGTCTCCCTCGTATTAACCAATCAAAATCATGCATTTTGACATGAAGTATAATAATATGTTTTAGATCCATGTAAAGCTCCGGTTCTGTTTACCAGAGCAAGTAAAAACAGCTGTCGTTCATACTGGGGCTGTCACAAAGGTCAATCATTTGTCAAATGTTGTCCAGAGAAAATGTCTTATCAGCCAAGAAAGGGATGTGTTCCTGATCCGGACTGCGTTAGTGAATGTCCCCCAGAAGAGGGACCGGAATATGGTAATATTTACATAAGTTACTTATTTCATTTGCCTGTGTTTCTTGAACCTCATTTGATTCACGCGAGACTAAACGTTTGAGATGTCAAATATTTAAATCTTCTAAAACCCCATAATTCCCTTTATTCCACAGTTGTCGTATACCATATCTACCAGAAACAGCTGATGGAATGGTGAAGGTATTATAATGCCTAGACGGAACAAGAAGCTTAGCATTTCACGATGCAAAAATCTTGATAATATAGGAAACACTAAATGATGAATTATTCATGAAATCAAAGACGACAAGTAGACAAAACAACACATTTATTTCAACACAGAACGGTCCACGAAAAAAGTCCTTTTTCAATTGTTCATTCACACTTGTTTTACATTGCCACAAACAAAACAATTTTTCCTGTAATGTTCTTATGTGCCCAATCTTTTCACCACTGAAATGATGTGTACTTACGAAAATGACGGGCTACAAAGCGTCTTTAAGAGTTCAAAAGTGCTCTTCTATTAACAAATTTGAAATATAAAAAAACATTTCTACCTTATGTGATCATTGTATTCAAATAACCCTAAAAGGTAGCAGTTACTGCAAACATGACAAAGTTATTAGACAGGTTATTTGGATTTTGAAAGGCTTAATCATTTTCAAATGACGTTCTTTTCTTCCAATAAATTCAAATAGGAAAATGCATGACTTATCATCAGTTCTCCTAATTTTGTGAAAATGACTGATTATGTACAAAAAACCAACTGATCCCCGCGAGTCGAATTATTCACTGCATAGCGAAAAACATCGGCTATATGAAAAATCACTTTTTGTTTACCTCATTCGGCCCCTAGTTGGTAAAATGTCAGAAGTATAAACTAAGTCAATGTTTTATCTTCATAAGACCTCTTCCGTCGTGTTTTTAAAATGGATGCGGTTGACTGGGTAGAACATTTTTCTTTCCGAATAAGACAGTTCAAGGAGGCAGTTGCCTTCCCCGTCTTTATGTAATTTACAACTATGAATTAGTCAATGTTGAAATAAGTATAACATCACAGTGCCACCACGTGGGCCTTTTCAGCACTAAAGTGTCCCGATAGTTTAAGTCTATTCATTCATCAGTAAAATTAACAATATTGAAAGGATTGCTTTTTTCATACTTCCTTTTTTATTATCAAAAGCTTATGCTATAGTATCGAAATAATGGCTCCCCATGATGCGCACAAAGTATGAATACATTGACATATAATTCACCAGAGATTGTAGTTATTAAAAAATAAGGAAAGGTATGTTTACTAATGAGACTATCTGGTATGTTTGCTAATGAGACTATCAACCAGAGTACAAATGACGTGAATGAATCGGGTTTGTTTCTCAATATAATAAGGAACTTATTTGCCGTTGTTTTAAATATATTTAAAAAAATTTGTTGGTTTGTTTTTTGTTTTTTGTTTTCTTTCTCTTTCTTTTGCTATTTTTTTTATTCTATGATAGATAAGTTATAACTACATTGAAATATTGAATATTGTCAATTGCGATGACAGAACGTTTAAAGTACACCTGGGTGTTCTGTGTGAGTCGTGTTGCTCAATCCCCTTACATTTTCGATTTAGAGTTTTTCTAGACAGTTTGTTGTGTTTCTTTTGGTCCATTCGTTGTCTGTTTTCTCATAATAGTTTTTGATTGCTCTCTTTGCATGTGCTCCCCTTTTTGATCTGAAAATACAAAATAATCTACGAACCATACCACCATTCAAAATATACGATTGTATTAAGCTTTTCGATTCATTTAAACCAAACTAAATAATTTAGTTTAATAACATTACAAGAATAAACTCTATCAAACTTTTTGCCTTGCCTAAATCATATTTTTACTTTTGCAGGGACTTGTGATAAGAAACCGTTGTTTGGAAAGCCATATCTATATAAACAATGGATTGAAAGCGGACATTGGGTTGAGATGTTGTGTGCTCCTGGAACACTTTTTGATGAGAATGATTGTGGATGTACAATGAGAACAACACATATGACGTCACTTGGAGTCAGAGCCATAGCAAAAGAAAGTATGTTAATCAGCCATGTGGATTTTGGTGCATATTTGTGTTTATTTATCCGTTCATGTGTATTTGTTTATTTGTTGGTTTTTGTTGTAATTCTTCAATCAAATTCCATTTAAGAAAAATTGTAGATTAGAAAATAGATTTTGATTATAAATTGACATGTCTGGGGGCTAAGGTTTGAACTTGTATTTTATCAGCGTCCTTGTCAATTTACTATCAACGACAACAATGTTTTTTTTGTTGGCGTGATTGTAACTTTTACTATCTACTACAACACATTTTTGTTTGCGTCATTGATAGATTTATCTGTACGTTTGTTAGATTTTTCTTGTCAGTTGTGTTGTATGTTTGTGATGTATGTTTACACAGTTTGGGTTACTGGATTCCAATTATTGTAACATTAACCTATTATGGCAGTTTGGATTGCTCACCCAATTTTTTCAATATAACAGAACTATAAACAACTGTCATACACGTGGGACGTTTCACTAGCTATTAAAATCAGGTTTAAACCACCATTTTCTTCCTATAATTCCTGTACCAAGTCAGGAATATGGCAGTTGTATTTTACTTGTTCTGTTGATTGACAGCGTTTGGTTTTGTCAGTTTTCCCCTTTTTGAAATTGCCTTAGAGTCTGTACGTTTGTTATACTTTTTCTATTCATAGGATGAGAATACCTTATTACATTTGAATTTACAGGAAGTGAAATATCAAATATAGGAAATTCTTTTTATGTTCAGACATATTGGTTTAGGTTCGGATTAAAGTTGCCATCTCACATAAATTTCATTTACTTGTGCATGTCGAGTGCCTTTTCTCTTATTTTTCAGGGTTTGTCTGCTTATGTTTTTTTTATTTTTATATTACTTTTACATATGTTTATAAACCATTACCAATAATACTTATTTCAGTGTAAAGAATAAGAAATATTGTTATAACCATCCGTCTGAATGCTTGCAACCAATTTTTAGACAGCAAAATACAGATGCCTTTCAGCATTTAAAACAAAAAAGCCCCAACATAACATATGAATCTCCCTACAGCTAACTTTTAGAATCTTGTAACTTTATTGCGTGTATGATATATAGCGCGCATAACGAATAGTACAGATATATAAATAAGATGTATAGAAGAGATCAAAACAATGTATTTGTCTTTCAAAGTTTACTTCCAGATTCTGAATTGAATACATCATTCTATCTTCGATTTTAAACTGTTTAAAATATGTTTTTCAGAGTTGTGAGGACAAAACTCTGATAATTATAATTTTAAAATATTTTTTCATAGCTTGTAAACCTGAACTATACTTGCCCTTCTGTCAAGGATTTAAGGACTGGTCTAATAAAAATACCTTAATTCAAAATGAAGATGATAAGGTGGTCGTGGTAAATGGTAAAGCTTATTTTGATGGAAAGTCCAGTCTATTTATACCAAGATTTTCTGGTGCACATTATGGAGAAAGTATATATATAAAAATAAGGTAAGTATTAAAACATAAGCAATTATTAATCACATAACGTCTCACGAATACTACATTTAATTCCCTTGAAATTTAAATACTGGTCCATATATTTGATTTAATTTCTTATATTTGATTACTTAAACTTTTCGTTGTTCGTGAGTTAACGCCCCTGTTTCTGATGGGGTTCAAATTGCTCAATCGTTAGTTTTCTTTGTAGTGTCTCGTGGATTATTGTTAGTCTGTCTTTTTTTCCTTTACACAATGTTTTTTTGGTTGTCATTATTTCCTCAACTTATGGTTTTTGATTGCCTTGATATTTTTACCCCATCAAATCTATTGATAAAATCTTGTTTATTGAATATTGAAATCTTACATACAAGTATGTGGCATTATTATGATGATCGCATGCCTTCTATAGGATGAATTCTTGAGTAGAATTGAAAATGTTCTCGGTAAAAATTATTTATTTCTTATAATGAAAATAATCGAGCATTTGTTGTACAAACAAATATGATGTTAATATGTAGTTGGTTGAACGGTATTAAACGTCGTGGCCATTAGTTTAACCATTTTGAATAAATCCACAAGTAATGGTTTGCATAAGTACGTGAACTTCTCTATAAACGACTGATGTGCTGTGTCAGTATTTAAACATACTTGATCGTTAATGCTTCGGTACTGATATGATTTATAACAAACCTTTCTTAAATTGTCAGTTTATACATTTATATTTTATTAAGAAAATCAGTTTTCAACTCCCTCAGGCAAAGCTGACCTTGGATGGATTTGGCTTTTATTCTAAGGCCCTTTTTTAGTCAGATAGCTCTTCAATTAATTTGGTTACTATACATCCTTGGCTTTTAAGTATTCGCCTTTGAGCGTTCCTGATGAAGGTAAATTCAGAAAAGCATAAACTCTATTATGTGCTGTTTACAATTTTTAATATGATTTCAACAGAAGACAAGCCACATCAACCGTACACATTCCACTGCATGGATCAACATACTTTAATCTTAGTGAATGCATAAATATCACTTAAAATTAACAGCACATAGTACTGTGTATTTCAAAACAATAATCATAAATTTCTATACTAAAGATAAATACTTGGTGCAAATAAACAAATAGTATTCAGGTGTGTGCAAAGTACTGATTATTTTTTTAGATATAAACCTGATTTTTCTGACGATGCTCCTGATGTACAGGCGGATGATACAAATGAGTCCGTCTATGAAACGAGAAGAAAACGATCAATTCTAAGCAGACAACGGAGAGGTTCAAAAATAGAAAATGATGGTCAAAATGGCGACGCAGCGGGAACAACAAATACAGAACACAATCAGAATGTAGAATTTAACATGGAACCCACCAATCAAGTTGGAGAATCCATGGCAGATATGGAAATAACTAATCAAAATGCAGAGGCCTCGTTTTCGAATGTAGAAGTTAACAATGATATTAACGATGCCACAGACAGTGTTAATGAAAAAGGTCTCAGTGATGACACCACTGGTGCAGGAGATTCCACCACCAATCAAGCTGATGATAACAAGATATCAACAAGCCAATCATCTGGAGAGGTGGGAAACGTACAAGATTGGAATTCGAAAAATAAAGACGGTGGTGGAGACGGAAACGATAATTCTATATCTATGTCAAAATCGTCTGGTGAGATAGGAAAATCTGACGATAAAATCGGAGATGGGAAAGGTTCTGATTCTGACAGCGGTGAACAGTATTCGTCGTTTTTCGAAACATCACATTTCGATGATCAACGTGGTGCTCATTACGACTACAACTTTGATAAAATTGACAATAGCATTCAGAATGCTCAAAATACTGTCAATGAGGTGAATGATGGAAACAGTAATGAAGATGAATCTTACTTTACGAACTGGTTCAGTAACGGGGACGATAACAGTGTTAAAAACGATAACTCAGAATATAAGGTTTCATCGAATGTTCAAAATGATAAAGATAGTGGGAGTGGTGAATCTTATTTCAAAAATTGGTTTGCAAATTCTGACGAAAATGGAAATGATGATAATAAGAGAGGAAGTGATGAAATTATGTCAACTTATCAAAAATCCAGCGGTAGTAGTGATTTTTTTTCAAATAGTGGGCTTGTCGATGTTATACAAGATCAAACAAATGGTCAAGCAAGAAGCCATGAAAGAATCGATCAAAATAATGGTATATCTGTTCAAAGGGTAAAGCAAAGAAATGACGGATCGTCGGGTGAAGACAATGGAAAGCAGAATCAAAATATGAAAGTTTTTCAATCATCAAGTTATAAAGGGCGAAAATTTAGACACGGGTTTGGAGAAAAACGAGATTTCTACCGGGATTATAGCAGCGATGAGATTAATAATGAAGGAGATGCTGTCGAAATATGGGAGAATTCGAGTGAGGAAAATTCCAAACACAGACGAAAGCTTCGAACCAGGAATGATAGTGACAATAGCGATGATAGCAAAGGAAGCGATGACAGCAGTAATCAGAAAAAACGTCGTAAAAATACTCGTAGAAGCAGCAATAGCGACAAAGATACCGACAGCGACGTCAGCAGTGCAATAAGCGAAGGATATGTTGATAGCAATTTTGAATTAAGTTCCGACTTTGGAAATTCAAATCTTCGAACTAGTTTAGGCAGTCAACTTCAAAAGGAAGAAATGTATTTTGCAAAGACAAACATTGATGAGAAGCGTGAAAGATTAAAATTTATTAGCAGGATTCGAAGAGAAAGAAATGAAATGTTGCAAGAAATGGAAAACTCTAGAAAAGAAATTATAAATAACGTGAATCTTAAAAAAGAAAGATTTCGGAAAAGTTCAAGGTCAGATATGGCGTTGATATCAAACGGAGCATGCAGTAGTATGTCCAAATCTGGCTGTCTAGAAGATCCATCTCTGTCGATTGGTACAAACAGTGAAACAACCACATGTTCTGTTTATGCTACAGAGAGCAAAAGGACAAACATCAAATTAAATAAAAGTGATAAGGTAAGTAAAAATAGTGCAAAGGTAAAAACTCATCGAATACGCCATGCTTATAGTTTCTCGAATTTATATAGACTAGACCGTTGGTTTCCTATTTGAATTGTTTTACACTAGTCCTTTTGGTGCCCTTTATAGCTTGCTGTTCAATGTGAGACAAGGCTATGTGGTGAAGGCCGTACTTTGACCTACAATTGTTTTACTTTTTACACATTGTGACTTGGATGGAGAGTTGTCTCATTGGCACTCATACCACATCTTCTTATTTATATCATAATATGGTATGCAAGACGCGAGTTTCTTCTACATAAGACTCATTAGTGGCACTTAAATCAAAACAGTTGTGAGTCCAAATAAAACAGTTGTTAGGCCAAATAAAACAGTTGTAAGGCCAAAAAAAAAAACAGTTTTAAGTCCAAATCAAAACAGTTGCGAGTCCAAATAAAACAGTTGTCAGTCCAAATAAAAATAAAACAGTTGTAAGGCAAATTCAAAACAGTTGTGAGGCCAAATCAAAACAGTTGTGAGGCCAAATAAAACAGTTGTTAGTCCAAATCAAAACAGTTCTAAGGCCAAATCAAAACAGTTGTGAGGCCAAATCAAAACAGTTGTGAGTCCAAATAAAACAGTTGTCAGTCCAAATCAAAACAGTTGTAAGGTCAAATCAAAACAGTTGTGAGGCCAAATTAAACAGTTGTCAGTCCAAATCAAAACAGTTCTAAGGCCATATCAAAACAGTTGTAAGGCCAAATCAAAACAGGCCAAATCAAAACAGTTGTGAGGCCAAATAAAACAGTTGTTAGTCCAAATCAAAACAGTTGTGAGGCTAAATCAAAACAGTTGTAAGTCCCAAATCAAAACAGTTGTTAGTCCAAATCAAAACAGTTGTTAGTCCAAATAAAACAGTTGTAAGTCCAAATCAAAACAGTTGTGAGGTCAAATCAAAACAGTTGTGAGGCCAAATAAAACAGTTGTAAGTCCAAATCAAAACAGTTGTGAGGCCAAATAAAACAGTTGTAAGTCCAAATCAAAACAGTTGTGAGGCCAAATCAAAACAGTTGTGAGTCCAAATCAAAACAGTTGTGAGGCCAAATAAAACAGTTGTAAGTCCAAATCAAAACAGTTGTGAGGCCAAATCAAAACAGTTGTTAGGCCAAATAAAATAGTTGTGACGCCAAATAAAAAAGTTGTAAGGCCAAATAAAACAGTTTTAATGCCAAATAAAACAATTGTGAGGCCAGATAAAACAGTTGTTAGGCCAAATAAAACAGTTGTAAGGCCAAAATAATAAGAAGTATTAAAAATCGAAAATTCTGAAAAGTTGTGCAAAATTCACGAGAGACATTCATGACCAACAGAATAAATTCAAACTATGTAGCTGCTAGAGGTTAGGGTTCGCATTTTTTTTTAAACTCAAGTATAACTGAAAATGCAAATTGATATTTGGATTTCTCTAACAAATAAAAATCAATTCGACTTAAATTGTAGTCAGTGTATGCCGGCCAATTTAAGGATAGTCAATTTAGTCTTTCTAAAAATTTCTTTCATCAATGATTAACAAATTAAAGGTCGCGATTAATATAAAAATAACAAGATGTGGTATGATTGGCAATGAGACAACTCTCCACAAGAGACCAAATAACACAGAAACTAACACCTTTGGGTCACCGTACGGACTTCAACAATGAGCAAAGCAATTAACACATAGTCAGCTATAAAAGGCCCCAAAATGACAAATGTAAAATAATTCAAACGAGAAAAACTAACGGCCTGATTTATGTACAAAATAATAAACGAAAATAAAATTTGATATACAGCAACAAACGACAACCACTGAATTACAGACTCCTCACTTGGGACAGGCACATGCAGAATGTGGCGGGGTTAAACATGTTAGCGGGCGCCCAACCCTCCCCTTATCCTGGGATAGTGGTGCCACTGGCATGAATACGTTTATCTTACTGTAGACAATGCAGACATTAAAGCATGTAGTGGTACCTAAATGATAATTGTACCTGACAAACTATTATGTTTCCCTAATTTTACTAGCAATAATTGTTGATTGTTTTCTTTAAGGGAGCTACCATTTGATTTTTATGGGGGGCTAGGATGAAATTTGAAAAAAATAGGCCGGACAGGAGTTTTGAGTAAAAAAAAAAAGGCAGGATGAGACACTTGCAAAAAAAAACGTCAGGATGACAATTTAGGTAAAAAAAAGTCAAGATAAACTTTAAAAAAAAAGGCAGGACCGAATAGAGTGAAAAATAAAAAGGCAGGACAGAGATTACAACTAAAAAAAAAGCAGGACACAATTTTTCATCCTAGCCCCCCCCCCCTCCCCATAAAAATCAAATGGTAGCTCCCTAAGTCATATAAGGGAATCTCAGATGTTGTACTTCTTTCTTATTTAGTTGTTCATACATTCGTATTTATTTTGTCCTGTCTTTTATTATTGGTTTTGTAATTTAGTACTAGCAATAGTTTCAACCAAGGTGTCATCAAATGTAATTGGATATCCTGCATTCCTCATGCTTCACCATGACATAAGATCAAATTGCCGAAGGTACCCGCCTCATAAATTAAAATTGAAAACTATCCCTTTGCATTAACCATACTATATTAGTGTTAATTAGATATACGCCGTCATGAGTATATCTAATACATGTATATATTAATTGTTTAATCTGTTTCAAAACGTAGGATGATGACGATTGGAGAACAGTGATATTTACCATTAATGAGGGGGTGTTTCGTGCTTATGACGAAGATTCCACAGACTTTGAACCAGTATCAGGTAACGAATTAAAACGCTTAAATAGAAATGAAATATATGAAAAAATCATCTTTTCTTGTTTTATTGAATTACTTTTCGTTCGCACTTAGTCCAACAATCTGTAATCCGTGACCGCTACCAAACTGACGATAATTCAAGGAATAAAGCTATGAAAAGGTAAACGAATTTATTGAAGGAGCCATCTTTCGTGCAGTTTTAATACGGGATTTTGGCAATTGCAGAAAATTCATTTGCCAATCCAAAAATTCCATTGCCCTCATGATATGCTCAAAGCCTTTAAGTTTATGTGTTGTTTTTTTATTTTTATTTTTTTTTTTGACGTTTTAGTACTGTATAATATACTATATTCAGAGATAATTACGTGCATTTATCATAACGATCATTTAAGAATGGAAAATATGCGAGATTAATTATTGTGATTTCAGGAAAATCTGCATACAGATATATATATTAGATATCAGAATGCGAGTTCTTATTATTGCGATAATCACCAAGTCGCATTATTCGCATTAATAAAAACCTCGCACTAATTTCTGAATTTACAGAAGTTATTATTTAAAGTTTGATTGTCCCTCTGGTATCTTTCGTCCCTCTTTTATAGTTTGGCCAGGTAAGGCTTTTATGCATATAAAGAAGATTTGTGAATTATTAGCATTTTATTACAGCAAATATTATTTGTATTTATAATAAACCCTTATTTCGCTTAGGTGTTTTTTTTTTTTTGTAATATTTTTTTTCGCGGTGAATCGTACTAAACTTTTCAACTATTGGTAGATTTTTTGCATATCAAAAATACTAAATAATTCTGAGTTATCTTACTTTGACTGAACCTTTTCTTTTCAGGTCCAGTTAAAACAACATTTTCCGGAATATATATTGGGAAAGGTACTGGAATGGAGAACTTTAAAGGATATATGGATGAGGTAAATTTAATTTTTTTCGCTATACTCATATCCGAAAGAATCATTTTATTGAATAGAGGTGTGGCATTACTGTAATGATTTATTCTAATGTCTTCATCGCAGTCACTAATTTTTCCAACAGTATATAAAAACTTATATTTCTACACTACTTTTCCCTACTTTAAATTGAAAGGTAGCCTTCATTTTCCTCCGTTGAATGAAGATACCAGTTTAACGTCCTAGATCGATGATAATTGTAATAGAAACAGTTTCACGTCCTAGATCGATGATAATTGTAATAGAAACACACTTTCAATAATTTGTATGCAAAAGTAATGGTTACCAGTATGCTGTACTTTTTGATCGACATTACCTTTGATATTACTATGGGGTGTTTAACGACGTTGACTGGCTTTATAAATATGGAGCCCTATCACGGTTGGCTTTACTATTTTTGATGAATATGATGGAATATAATATACCAACAGACCGTTGGTATTTCCAAGGTTACCAATTACGAAACCAGACTAGATAATATTTTCTCGAAAAGTGACAGAGACAGACGACCTGAATCCGAATTTATCACAAATATCCAAAATTTTCAGTTTCCGTTATCGCCAACTTCTTATTCTTAGAAGGGGCATAACTTACGATTTAGACAAAAAAATAATAATATTTATCAAAAAATATCAAAATATTCTAAAAACATGGTCACAAAACTGCAAAATTAGTTAAACTGCTTCTGAACAAGGCTCTATGTGTATATAACAGGCTTGAAAAAGGGGGGGGGGGGGGGTGGCTGGGCACGCTCGGCAAGTGAAAGGTTGGCTAATTTCGACTTTAAAGTGGATGAAATAATTCAGTGCGCTCAATCGAAATCAGTCATGTCCGTAAAATTCAAAGGCAGATGACCGAGCAGCTCTTGCATAGTCATCACTGTCAGGTTGTTGACAAAGTATAGATAAGTTTATGTGTTAATAAGCCACTTTGGATTAAAAATCAGACAAGAATGCTGATAATCAGTGATATATATAGTGCGAAATTGGTTTTTAGTTTCACCGTGCTTTTACAAATACATGCGTTCAGTGTAAATTTCTAGGTTTTTTATATTATTTCATTGTTCATCAAGCCCACGCGTGCAATATAAAAATGTATATATATTTTATTGGTCATCGATTTTGTCGAAAATTGTGTTGTAGCCTTTAAAGGTAGGAAATGACACGACTTTTGGATCTGGAATATAGAGAGTAAAAATTTTGGATATAGGGGTAAAGTGGGGATGTGGGATAAAGGGGAAAGTTAGGATGTGGGATATAGGAGGTAAAGTGGGTGTGGGATTATTGGGCAGCTGGGGTAAAAAGTGGGATCTAAGAAAAAGAAAAAGAAGGGGAAGTGGGAAGTGGTAAAAAAATACAAAAAAAAGCGGGATTAGGGAAATGAGCGACCCCGTATCACCTTATAAAAGATCTACTTCTTAATTTCATTCTTCTCATTTCAGGTTTATATCTATTTCTGCAAACCAGACGAATTAGACGATTTTAAATCTATGGAATTACCGAAAAAGAAAAACTCGTCTGATGATAGCTGTGACTATATGAATGAAAACATAGTTAAACAAAATTCTGAAAGCAATGAAGAAATAATTGTAGAACCAGTAGAACCATGGTGGGGAGAATAACAAAGATTTACTGGTTAAGGAATATGTACCATGATTGATGGAAATACCAATTAAGAAACGATTTTTCAATGGGTACGCCGTAGTTCTTGGCATATTTATTTGAATATTACCTCCCTTGCTAGAATTAGAACGCTGGGAATGCATAAACGTAGTTTACAAGGATTACAAAGTTCTTTTTTAATGTGTCTATTGTTCGCTTAAGACATCACAACATTTCTGCTTATCACTTTGGTAAACTTCGGCGTCCCTCGACAAACTTCGGAAGGAACATATCATCGGAATTGATAAAAATTTTCGATATGGTACCGACACCTTAATTAAATATTCATATATGCATATCCATATTTAGATTAAACATATACCTCAGAAATCCGATCATTCAATAGTATCATGATGTACACTTATAAATAAAAAGTTTTTGAATAAATTAAGGTTTTGAAATTTCACAAAACATAAGCAACACGACACGACAGTAGATCAGGGTTTGCATGTCCAGACTCCTTTTAGATCTGAGACAGCCCAGAATTTATCCAAATATTTTGGGAGGATTGTTGTTGTCCTTTCATCTTTTCTTTCTCTTGGTCATTTGTTGTCAGCCTTTCTTCGACTCTTGGATTTTAAACGTCCAATTCTGCACCAAATGCCTTTATCTGTGTTTCAGTTATATTCAGTTTTCAAACTATTCTACAAATTGTAGCTCAGACAAGTGTTATATGATTTTCGTGGGCATAATGCGTGTTTTCTGGTTATTTTACATCCAGCAGCTTCGCTTCAGATAAAAAATTTGGAAAGATGCAAATAGTAAGTGTCAGAAAGCATAAAAAAACACAAGCATGCACTTAAATGAAACAACGAAAATTGTCGAAGGTCAACTTTGCCTGATGAAGATTCAATATTAGGCCTGTAAAAACTACACATATTATTCTAAATAGACAGAAGCATCTACTTTTTGTGTGTTCAATTTATATTGTAAATATAATAGAAAGTTTAAAGATGGATGCCATAAACAGAAGGACAGATAATGCATAACCGAGAAAGAAAATACACCAAAATCAAAAATAAATGAAGATTCAGTAATGGTTGTATGGACAAGCAAACAGACAAAATGTGGTTTAAAATGATCCCGCCTTCCTAATCTGGGATACTGGTGTAACAGCACAACATTAGAACAAACATTAATAAAGGAAAAGCGTTTCAACGTCCCCCGCGTTACACATATTTTATCTGCTCAAGGGAAAAATAACTACAAAATATTTTCTATTTTTCTTTTGTCTTTTTAATAAATATCTTATAAGAAATATTTAGGAAGCATCTAATAACAAGTTAGTAAAATGGCTGTGTAGGAAAACATGCATGAAATATATCCATATGAAAATATTGCGTAAAAAAATAAATGTTAACAGTCCCATAACTCTGGAATGATTAACCATAAAATACCAGTACAAATCCAAAGCGAGTCTAGATTCACCAATATCAAAAAAAGTGTAAAATACGTTAAATAAATCCTAGCATACTAGATCTAGTGCATGACGTTACCTTTCATTAATCTGACCATCCAATTCCCCATAACTGTGGAATAACAAATCATAGATTTTTAAAATAAAAAATGACGCCACCAAAGACTTTTACAATCAAGAAGGAAGCTTCCTTCTATCAATCCTTGTGTCCTTTTAAATTTTGTGGGAATTGGTGAAAGCAAATTTGAGTTATTGGAGGAAGGGTTCATGGGCAACCTAAAGTTACCTATGGAACGCCAACACTGTCTTGTTATGACCATTTTCATTATATGATGTGCATTTACCTTTATATGATGTGCACTTGTCATTATATGATGTGCAAACACCTTTATATGATGTGCAAACATCCTTATATGATGTGCAAACATCCTTATATGATGTGCAAACATCATTATATGATGTGCAAACATAATTATATGATGTGCAAACATACTTATATGATGTGCATATATACTTATATGACGTGCTTATTTACTTATATGATGTGCAAATATACTTATATAATGTGCAAATGTACTTATATGATGTGCGAATGTACTTATATGATGTGCAAACATTCTTATATGATGTGCAAACATTCTTATATGATGTGCAAATGTACTTATATTATGTGCAAAGATCCTTATATGATGTGCAAATATACTTATATGATGTGCAAATGTACTTATATTATGTGCAAAGATCCTTATATGATGTGCAAATATACTTATATGATGTGCAGATATACTTATATGATGTGTACATATCATTATATGATGTGCAGTTACCATTATATTATGTGCAAATATCTTTATATGATGTGGTTGTGTCATTATATTATGTGCTTGTAATCTTATATGATGTGGTTTGGTTTACTTCATTATATGATGTCGAAACGTCATTATATGATATGCTTTCATCGTCGTTATGGTCAATGAACATGATTACGATTAGAATGATTACTGTCTACGTCATAACTGGTTCCGATCTGCTTCTGTAAACTATAAACCCAGCTCAAATATATGTCTATCGCTAGCGAGAGTGCAAATAATAGGAAAAATGAGACAATGCAATTCAACAAAATCAACGTTTCAAACATTTCGGAGGGAGATTAAGATCAATTAATACAGGAGCTAATAGGAGAAATTTGCGGCTGTGGCGAAAAATATGATAAAACAAATTTTGAGGCTCTTTATAGCTTGCTATTTGGGTTAAGCAAATGCTACGTGTTGAAGGTCGTACTTTGACCTATGATTGTTTACTCTTACAAATTATGACTTGGATGGAGAGTTTTCTCATTGGCTCTCATACCACATCTTCTTATTTCTAGTCATTGCAAAATGCACCATTGACAACTCACAGTCAGTTTTAAAAATATTTCACAACAATAGCTATAAAATTATCTACTCGTGCATAATATGGCGAGATGGTTTGTTTTATGAAATGTTATTGAATAATATAAATGGTAAGATGTATAATGTAGTGTTACTCCTACAAAACCATACAAAGTCGGAAATAATTGTGATATGACGTATACATGTAGTGTTTTGTACTTCCTTAATTTGTCTTTGAAACAATCTTTTTTCCACAGAAAAAGCCAAAATATCCAAATTTGGAGACCGCATGCTTAGTCCACGTACTGCCCGTCAAATGCGAAATGGTCAGGTTGGGTAATGTTCACATATTTGTATATACAGATTGTTTATTTTCAACTTATTTTAATGGAGATTTTTTTAATTGCTAATAAAATTCTGCAACTTGAGTATACAGAGGGGTTGATTCCTGGTGAAGTGTTTTGGATTTTATTTTTCATCCGATTAGATGGGATTTTTTTCATTGTGTACTCATTTTGATCCTTTTCGGTAATGTCAAAGGATTTTACGTAGTTTATACGGTTATTTAGTAAAAAGGAAAAAAAATCACACTTTGCCACACCTTTTCAATTTAGGGTATTTGATATTTTTATTTTCCAACAGATATGAATGGGGTGATGCCCGTCTTTTGCATTATGTTCCTCGTTTTCGTCTCTTTAAAGAAAAAGAATTAAATGCACTAAACGTGTCCAAATCCTTACTGTGTCCACCTTATTACTGTGTCCACACTCTTTGTTTCAACACTTGCCCAATTGTTCCGCGCTTTCGCTGGCATCTTCTAGTAATTATAATTCGAAATACTTTGCTTGCTTGTGACAATGGTGTTCGACAAGGAGTAAACTTATCACCTTTTATATTTTCTTTACTTTTGATTGACTAAAAAAAATTCTTAGTGAGTAAAAATATTACAGGACTTAACAGAACTATACCAGAAGATCTGGAAAGAGAATTAGAAATATATCTTAAATTTTTTATACCTCCTGACTAAAGACTTTTGAAACCTCTCTCTCTTGTTTTGTATATACTGTAAAGTTATTATTGTTATCTCTGTACTGATGTCAAACATTGACTTTAAGAGAATAAAGATATAGATTTAGAGGCTATAATTATACCGGTATGGATGATTGATTGATTAATTTGTTGATTGATTTATATTTACCGCCACTTTCAACACTTTCATGCTATTTCGTGGCGGTGAGTTTATTTTGGTGGAGGAAGCCGAAGTTCACAGAGAGACCACCCAACCTTCGTTTGGAAAACTGACAATTCTGGTCAATTAAGATAGGAGTCGAGCTTACCTGCCACATGCGGACAAATTCTTCTGATTCCGAGCCGACCAGCTTTTGCTCTTATTCCTTAATTTCGCGGGCTTAGCAGGGAAGCAGCAAATATCAATTTGAAAGTCTTTGGATTTGACCCGGCCGGGGGTCGAACCCATGACCTCTCCCACTCTATGCGAACATGCTACCACGAAAGCACCACCACATGCAGTAACCCGCAATATAAAAGGTTTTGTGGGAAGCCGCTCATTTTTTGGTGAGGGGAGGGGGGGGGGGCAACATTTTTGGAAAATGTTTGATTCCAAATTTCTTGAAAGAGATTTTATATTTTCAGATGGGGAGCGAAATAGTTTGTTTTAATTTTAAATCAGGGAAAAATAAAACAATAATGAAATTAAAAAAAAAATAACCGTGTTCTTTTTTATTAAAGTCCATCAAGGAAATACACGTGCTCCTACCCACACTACAGTCGGTGTCTAACAAATGATTAATATATAATCTAAGCTTTGGTTACAAGGATTTGACAACACTTCGTTTTACTTTCTGTCCTGGTTAATATTACATCAGCCAATAAAATTTCATATTTTTGAAGGTGTGTTTAAATCTGACAAAACCAGAGAATCCCAATGGTCCTGAATTGAGCGTTTTCAGATCGGCGTAAGCAAAGCTTGAACACACAATACCTGTAATCTAATCAGATTGGTGTCTAAATGAACTTAAACACTGCATTTATTTATTGTTTACTGAGACCTGTTGTTCTCTTACAGATATAGAGAGTTGTATTTTGAATTTTTCAAAGTGAAGATTTACGGCAGCGGCTTTTAATATTTTTCGTTTATCCTGGAAACTATAATAGATTTTAAAAAAAATAATAGTGCAATGTGTCTGAGTAAACTCTATAGTAAAGGTCCTTTTTGGGCAATTTTGGCTCTTCAGAGTTTTGTTGTTTTATTGGCTATTATCTTGATAACTTATCTATAGAGAAACCTTTTCTTGAAAACTGGTATAGACAAGAACAGATATAATCAAAGTAGTGAAGTACTGATCATCGGATGACCGCAAATTCTTGTGGATGGTCACAAGCACTTGTCCCAGAAAAAAAATCCTATCTGTACCTGAAAGTAATGTTAATGTACAGAGATATATTTTTTTTCTGAGACAAGTTCGTGCGTGAATGATGAATAAATGTTCGGGAATTCAACCTCACCGTAATAACTATTATATTGTAGTGGTACAAATTATATATTATTAATCTGTGATCTAAAAAAAAATATTTTTATGAGTATTCATTGAAGAAATAAACTTATAACAAGCGATAAGGAATGTAATTTTGCACTCTATAATGTCCGTATTTATAAATCGGTTACCAGTCAAAAACGAAAGCTACGTAAGTAGAATTCTCTTTGGTAACAATACATCGGAATGTTAAAATAAATAAATAAGTAATAATTATGGTAATTTTCTTTCATTGGGGGTGGGGACGTGTGAGGAAACAGTGGAATTTCTCTTTTTTTTTTTCAAGTCTACACATTGAAGAAGGAAAAACAGTCAATAAATACCCCCTTTTCCAAAGAACTACAAATTTCACCCCCCCCCCCCCCCCCTCTTCCCAAAAAAAAAGCCACCACCGGACAATTACACACAAACGCACATACACACATTTTCAATACTTTTGTTCGTAATAACAAAAAAATCGTATTAAGTTTCTAAATGCATTATAAGTTTAAAATATTGCGTCAGTAGTGAATCTAGAACTTCAAGTGTGGAAGTTGTTTGCGACTTCACGAACTTAATTTGGATTTGCCGGTTATGGTCTCATTAATATTTACCACACCTTCATTCGATATTAGCTTCAGATGAAAAAAATTCTGCTAGTGAAATTGTTGAAACTAAGGATTCAGGTTTTAACAATTGAGGCGAGCGGAACCAGGCGTAAAAATGGATGCCTACGGATTTTGAAGACATCGCCATAACATTATACCGCAAATCTATAACTATATAAAATTGAATGCACCTTTCTATTAAAAAAATGATGAAATTAAAGGCCCCTTTTATTTCTTCCTATCCCTCTTTTTTGGGTTACAAATGACTGGTCCCTTATATTAGCCATTACCCTATCAAAGTCCGATTTTTTCCCATTCTTTTGTGTCTATCTTGAGAATATATAAAGCGAAACTCGAACAGCTAAAATAATCAGCAAGGCAAAATTTACATTAATGTACATACTAGAAATTCGTGTATTAACTTCTTATAGATTATTTTTTTTATGGTGTACAGAAATTGACAAATATAATGCCCTCCCTTGTTAAAATGAGCATAGAGCATGAAATAAAAGAATTATTTCTTAAATTTAATAATTTTAACCGTATGTTCATTATTGCAGACTCCGTATGTTTATTATTTTAGACCAATCGATTAAAACAAAACGTTGCAATTCATATATTTTGACATTTTTCCAACAATATCAGGTGTGATTTTTTACATCTTAAAACGAGGTACTAATATGCCAAGGTTTATCTCTTTTTAAATCTCAACCATTTTCCAAACGACAGCTAAAAATTGAGCCTGATTAATTGTTACTCCGCAGAAGCAGATCGGAATCAGTTCTGACGTAGTGAGTAATCGCTTTAATCGTAATCATGTTCATTGACCATCAGGACGATGAATGCACATCATCATAATGATGTTTCGACATCATCATAAGGGATGTTCTGACATCATAGAAAGATGTAAACCGAACCACACCATATAACGATGTTAGCACATAACATAAGGATAAGTTCACATCATATAAGAAGTTTGCACATAATATAAAGACATCTGTACATGATATAAGATAATTTGCACATCATATAAGACCATTTGCACATCATATAAGATAATTTGCACATCATATAATATAATTTGCACATCATATAATATAATTTGCACATCAGATAATGTCAAATTGTCATCATATAAAGGTGATTGCATATCGTATAAAGGTGATTGTACATCACATAATGCCGTTTCTACATCGTATAAGGAAAGCATCACATAATATAAGGACTCAATCACATAACATAATGGAAAAAGCACATCCTTTAATGAATTGTGGACATGATATAAAGATGTTTGCACCTCATATAAATGTGTTTGGACAGCATATAAGGACAACTTCACATCATATAATGACAAGTGTACATCATATAAGGACAAGTTCACATCACATAATGACAAGTGTACATCATATAAGGATAAGTGCACATCATATAATGTCATTTGCACATCATATAAGGGTAAAATGACATCATATAATGGCAAATGAACATCATATAATGAGAAATGTCATAATAAGACAGTGTCGGCGTTCCATAGTTACCATTTAAGACGGGCTTATTATACCACACGTATGAGTGTATGAACAAAAAGGAGATAAATAACACCTTTCTCATACTTACAAAATACACTCCAAAGCTTTTTAGAAAGCTAAATTTTTTTCGATTTATATTATTCCGACTGTGCGAAACCCTAATGGGTAGTCTAGATCGTTAAACACCCCCTTCTAGTAAGAAATATTTTGAAACAACCGTTCGATCAAAGCAGAAACAGGATTCTAGGAAACACTAATTGTATATTGAACTAATCGTGCACAAGTATATATATTTCAGACCTATATTTATATAGTAAAAATTGCTGTTTAATGGGTAAATCAGGTGCCCTAAAGTGTTCAACACTCGTTTCATGATCATATGTCAAGAGTTCTTAATATTCCTGTGCAACTGAAACCATTTTTATTTGGTACTCGGGGGAGGGGCGTGGGGTGGGGGGTTGTCTTTGTCCTTCTGTGGTAGGAAGTAGCATCTGAGACATGAGAACAACACCATTTTCATATATTTTGTATAATATCTATCATTATTATATTATTTTTAATACGTGAAACGGTATATTTCTTAATCTGAACTGACTTATAGATGTTCTGATTTGATCCTCGTTATTGGTCTCTAGTGGATATTATACATTTATTTCCCGTGCCGGAGGGAGATATGAAGATTTGTTCACCCAAGAATATTCATATTTCACGAGGGCTCTGCCCGAGGGAAATATGATTTTTCGAGGGTGAGCAAATCTGCATATCTCCAGAGGCAAAGGGAAATGAATGTTTTATTCCACTGCCTATGCTTTGATTACTATCAATTCATTAAATATCATTTTGCATACATTTTTTTTCTTATCCGCTTGTTTTTGTAAGTCAAACTAAACACGACATACCCATTGATAAACAGTAAGGATCAAAATTTAATTATAAGTCTTTTTGTTTTATCGTCTGAAATAAATTTGAACATGATAATGATTTTTGCTATCGCTATTTTAAGAAGAATAAGAAGTTCAAAACGTTGCGTACATTAACCGCGCGTAACGTCGCACGAAGTAATCCCGACATTTCAGAGGGGAATATGATCCTCAGAATGGAATATGAAGATTTGTTCAATGACACGAGGGATAGTCTCAACCAATCAAATATTAATTAAACTATCAATATGTTTAAACAGTGGAATAATATTAATTTGCAATGGACCATTCCATTTTTATATCTGAAAAACGGTATTGGATGGGGTTTTTTTCTGAGAGGTATCAAAAGTCATTTATTAGGGGTCTTTCTTATCTAAATTTGTGAAAATGAAAGGTTGATGGCACAATTTGGCATCTGAGGGGTTTTAAGCCAAGCATCTGAAGGATTGAAATTTGCATGAAAAAAAATCTTAATGTGATCTTTGACAAGGTAACGCCCCTGTTCAAAAATTAAATGGAATGCCCCAATCATACAACATCTCCTTATCTTTTAATTGAAGTGTTTTCTGATTTTTTCTTTTTTTTTCTTTCTTTTTTGTGAGTCGCATTGAACCAATCTTATAGACAAATCATTTTAAAAAGTCACCTTAACTATTTTACATAAATATCTAAAATTAAGTTCACAAGACGACAAGAACGAAATATTGGGTAAAACTAAGTCAGAATTTAACATATAAAAAATATGAATAAAATAAACCTAAAATAAGAATTAACGCTTGCACAAGAAACTTCAACGAATTATTCATTTTGATAGATTTGTTCGTACTACTTTTTTGTTTGTGCTTTCTTTTATCCGTATGCGATTCATTGCCATTACTGTAAAGGTCAATTGTAAAATGTGATAATAATGATTTATCAGATATTTCAGAAAATCTAGTTTGATAATTGCGCATTTTATTGAGTTGAATGTCCGAACAATTGAATTCCAGTAGGCAGAAAAGTTGTGCTTCCGTTATATTGATCAGATCTATAAATATAACTGTGAATACAATAACGCTGCGTCATGATCCTACAGCAATTAATTTGCCTTCATAAGTCCACATATAAAAAATCTCTAAAGGAGTGTCTGTTTACTAAGAGTCAAGCAAATAGATATTGAAGGGAGGAGAAACAAAATGAAAAAGTTCACAAACAGTACGTGCAGCATCGCATCAATTGCATCAGAAATATTTAGAAATAATGTTTTCACTGTTTGATCGATTTTCAAATTTTACTTATTATTTGCTGCGACTTCAATACGGGTTACTCTGTCAATCAAGGTATTTGGTAACACAGGCGTTTGGGGAATGGACCCCCCTTTTTCTAAATACTTTTTTGTGCTTTAATTACATCATTAATTATATAACTATATACCTTTTTCTAAATATTTTTTTTTCAAATATTCTTTAATATTTTTGACTTATTTTCACTTATTTAATATGTTAAACTTTAACTACTGTTATTGTACATGTAATATACATTTTGTTGTTTAATTTTAGATTATTAACACAAGAGTATTTATGCATGTGTGCGTACTGTTGTGCATTTGTTTTTTGTACATTGGCTAGAGGTATAGGGGGAGGGTTGAGATATCAAAAACATGTTTAACCCCGCCGCATTTTTGCGCCTGTCCCAAGTCAGGAGCCTCTGGCCTTTGTTAGTCTTGTATCATTTTTAAGGTCTTTCCACTCCGTTAGGAAAGACCTTATTGTTTTTCTAATGTTTTTTTTTTTTCTTTTTTTTTTTTTTTTTCTTTTTCTTTTTTTTTTTTTTTTTTTTTTCTTTTTTTTCTTCCAACATTTTTTTGGGAATGCCCTCCCCCGTTTCTGTTAAAGTTATCAAGACCAAATATGGACCATCGATAGACATCATCATGAAGTATTACCACATGACCCTGTTAAGGATTTCATCATCCCCTGTAGAAGTTATCCCCCTTTTATTGGATTTTTTCAACATGGCCCCCCTTCGTTGTTTTTGAAGATATCATGACCTTATTTTGACAATAGGTTGATATCATCATGATGTACTACCATATGAGGCTGCATAGGATTTCATCATCCCCTATGCGAGTTATATCCCCTTGAAGCGATTTCTTTCCTTTGCATTTTTCTCAAAAAGTATTAGAGATAGAATCGATTTGAAAACGGCAACATATACAGGAACTGATGGCAATGTTAATGAACATATAAAATAATTTTGTTATTGACCCTTATAAGGAGTTATTTCTCTTAAAAAAATATACACAATTTTTGAAAAATTGTATTTCGAGAACCGTAAGTCGTAGAGACTTGGGACCTACACCAATAATCTTAAGTTCATGTGACCTTCAATTTGCACCCAAGGTCAAAGGTCACAGAGTACAAAAAAAATTTACGCTGCAATTTCAAGCTTGCATATTAAGAAAACGATAAGAGTTTGCTGCATACATACTGTGTATAAAATGTTCCTCTCGACGAGCTCTACATTTTATACATTAAGCTCAAAAATGTCCGACCGTCTGTTCAAAAGTTACATTAACATAATTCTTAAAACTATAGTAACATATGTATATCTTTTAAAAGGTAACAGATATCAACCTACTATAAACTGCAAAGATGATCAGTAATTCAAGGCCTTCAATTTGAGGTCAATGTCAGGTCATGATGAAATTTAACCTTGACCTTCAGAGTGTACTATGACCTTGACCTTGTGACATTTGAAAGGTCAAGTGGTCTTGAGTTGAATGGTGGTAGTCCCATGTCTCTACGACTTCCGGTTCTCAAGTTTGATATTGCATCATATATTTGATAATTCATTGTGACCTTGATGAACTTTGGAATTGTCCAATTTTTTTTCTAAAATGTTGTCCTTTTACTGTAGATCATTTTTCTTTTAACAAATTTGAGATACCTGTTGTCGTTTAAGAGATAATGCACTTTGAAATTTTGCGAGCGGAGGCATGTATTTCTGAATCAACAACAGGTAACCACCTGAAATTATAAGAAATTGAAGAGTTTAACATGGTTATATGTTTGACCAAATACCAAAAACATTCAATGAAAAAAAAAACCAAAAAATCAATTTGAAATTTTCATGTTTTGCATTGACTTTGTAAGTTTCATAAGTTCTATTTATATAATTGATATTGCATCATTTTTGGCACTTTGCCAAATGGGGTCATTTGATATATCAAATTGAAGGTCTTAACGAGCTCTACTCAAAAATGAAAATGTAAAACCCCCTTTTCATCCCAGGGGGAAGGGTGGGGTCATTTAGTGCAAAAAATTAAAACTTCTCAGATGGTTAGGTTGTCGCATATCAAATGAAAGTCCATAAAGCGTACATTTCAAATATCAAATTGACGTCCCCAAAAAATGGGTTGGTTGGGGTCATTGAGTGCAAAAAATATAATTTTCTTTTAAGGTAAGGTTGTTGTATTTCAAATGAAAGGTCGTAACGTGTACATTTCAAATATCAGATTCCTGTCCTCAAAAAATAAGTTGGATGGGGTTATTAAGTGCAGAAATCAAACTTTCTAGAACATGGCGTTGTTGCATATCAAATGAAAGATAATCAAGTCTACATTACATATATCATACTTCCGATATCAAAAATGTAGGCGGATGGGGTCATTAAGTGTAAAAGTGAAAATTTTTAGAAGGTATGCTTGTCGTATATCAAATGAAAGGTCTTAAAGAGTACATTACAAAAACATCACTTTTGCAGGAAAGACCTTTCAATTGTTTTTCAAACAATTGAGATACTAGTTGATTTTAGTTTCCTATGTATAATTTGGAGTTTAGTATGACGTCCATTATCACTGAACAAGTATACGTATTTGTTTAGGGGCCAGCTGAAGGACGACTCCGGGTGCGGTAGTTTCTCGCTGCATTGAAGACCCATTGGTGGCCTTCGGCTGTTGTCTGCTCTATGGTCGGGTTGTTGTCTCTTTGACACATTCCCCATTTCCATTCTCAATTTTATATAGCATTGTACAATATGCTTAAAGTGCCAAAATGTAAAAATAAAATTAAGGAAATTATTTTGATGTATATACATAAATCTATTTAACAAAACAGGGGCGGATCCAGTCATTTTTGAAAGGGGGTCCAACCCAGGATACAGAGAAGGGGGATGGGGGGTTCCAACCATATGTCCCCATTCAAGAGATCGTTAAAAAAAGGGGGTTCCAACTCCCGGAACCCCACCCCCTTCCCCCGTCCCCTTGGATCCGCCACTGCAAAAAACTAGATGTGATGGAACAACAATAATACCTGTTGGCAAATTACACCAGTCGTAATTCCATGAAATGTAGGGTTTTTGCCCTAATCCGGTTACGAAATAGTATCTGAATGATTGTTTGTTTGTTTATCAAGATCAAGACCAATGAATTGACATCAAGAAAAAATATTGCGTGGGCTTTCTTAGCTAAAGAAATCATTTTTGAACAAGACTTAATGATAAAACAGCTTGCGTAAACCAAAACAAACTCTACAAAGACGTGATGAGGTCATGTAAAGTTTAAATTATTAATTAAAGAAATTCAATCAATCAGAGATTTGATGAGTCTTGAAGTAATCTATAATCACAACACGAATCTATACAGGGTTATAGTCGTCTTTAGAAATCTATTTCAAAACGTCAGAATTTGGTTCTAAAGTTACATGTATGATTTCATACACATTGACAAGATATATTTAATAAAGATTGTTGGTAAAAATTGAATGAAACTTAATGTTGTTTTTGTTGCAGAATAGAAATGTGTCTTAAGTTTCTTTCTGTCTTTGTCTTGAAGGACAGTTACTCGATAAACAGGGGAAAAAGATTTAAGATTCTTTCGGTTGGTGTAAGATTTTGAAATGAAGCAATTCTGTCAATTTTTTTTTGCTGCGATGAACTACTAGTACCTGATGCAGGCCAAAGTCCATGTTTTTGCAGTAGGAAACCCCAACTCTAATCTGAAAAAAAAATCAGCGACTCATATTACAAAAAAATTTACGAGAAAATATACTCGTGTAAAGTCATGATCATTTCAGTGTAACTTATGATCAATTTTAGTCGTAAGAATTTTATTGAAAAGTGCCGCATATCGCATAACCAAGCATGAATGAGTTTCGTTCTTTTTTAGGAGAAACTTTAGGAGATTTTATACATGTTATACGAAAACAACTTTCCTTTGTTTGGAAAAGCAGTCTATGTATATATATATATATGTATGCATGTAAGGAGACCCTTAAAATAATTTAGACTAGAAATAAGATATGAAGTGCACAACTACACGTGGTGTGGAATATATATATATATATATATATATGTAAGGAGACCCTTAAAATAATTTAGACTAGAAATAAGATATGAAGTGCACAACTACACGTGGTGTGGAATAAATTTACCAAGATTCACTCTTTTCAAATATAAGCTTCCACTTTTCGTTAACTAGAAAAGAAGTCCTTTCGTGTTATGTCTTGTGATCCCCAACCGTCAATCTGATAGAGAATGATATATAATATTCGTGTGGGAAAATATACATTCAATCACAAGTACCAACTTAAGAAACAGAGAGCGCGTACAAATAAGCTATCTTTAATCCATATGTAAGTAAACTCAGAGTCTGCGTTATCAACCTTTTAACGGACTTAAAAAAAAAAAGGAATTTAATAGAATTTATTATTTTCTCGAACTTTTATGATTTTTAGCTTTTATCGTTGTTTTATGTGTTTTAGTCGAATTCATATATCAAATTACAGAATAAAAATGATATTCAATACACATGTACGTGTATAGACTTTAGACTTCAGACGCACAAACAGATGCGGTATAATATATAAGTCCCAACATTATTGTCTAATCATGGAAAGATGACAAATGTACATTAAATCAAAATGCTTTTTGTATTTGCGAATTAAATTTTTCGTTGAGAACCATGTTAACGACACTCGACGTGTGATATTGACCATGTCAGTGAAATGAAGCCATATTCCATGTCTAGTTATATTCACTTATTTCTTATTTTCTATTTAGTAATTTCCTGTTTTGAAGAATAGCTCAATCTCCTACGGAATACGTCTAGACACCTTTGTTTAGCAGGGACTTCTGGAATATTCTAAAGATACCTTAATGTAGTTAGGTACTGGTATGTGCCAAATTATAAATCAAGTACAGAAAATAATTATCTTTGTTGAAGGTCGTACGATGACCTATAGTCGCGTACATTCACGTCATTTAGTATCCGGGGATACTTCTCTTATTTGCAACCATACAACATCTTTTTATTTTTATTTCAATCAGACAAATCTTGCTCAATGGTTCTATTTACAAGTAACGCGATCATTATCATAACAGATTTCAGACACTTTGCATTAAACGATTTACTCCTTTTTTCGATCGTGTGAATTGCAAAATCACATTAATTGAAACTTCGAACCTCCTACCTCACCCAAAGACAGAAAAAAACTAATGATTTCGTCCCATAGCGAAGCGATATTTTATTGATGTAAAAGATCTGAAATTAAATTTCTATCTTGTCAATATATAGTCAGTGACGTAATTTGATAGATAGATAGATACCATTTAAAATAATTATTTTATTTTATTTCTCACTTTAAATACTGACATCATTGAATCGAAATGGGTTAATTTTCAGCTGAAAAGTTTGTATTTCTTAATAAACTAATAGTTTTACACTAGTCATTTTTTGGGCCCTTGATAGCTTGCTGTTCGGTGTGAGCCAAGGCTCCGTGTTGAAGGCCGTACTTTGACCTATAATGGTTTACTTTTACAAATTGTGACTTGTATGGAGAGTTGTCTCATTGGCACTCATACAACATCTTCTTATATCTAAGGTTGTAACTCTCACTAGCAAAGTCGAACTTCAAAGAGGTTGACAAATCGGTTTGATCGATTTTTCTCACTCTTTTTTTGTTTTTTGTTTTTTTCTCTCTCACTTTTTTGTAAGATAGACCCCCAGTTTTACAGTCATGGTTTTCTAAATTTGAAATTGAAAAATTTTCGGATGAAAGATAAAAACTATATTTTCCTGGATGTTGCACTATTTTTTGCAAGTCTATATATTATAGACCATTCAACTTAAGGAAAAAATGGGCCAACAAAAAAAATTTAAAAAAATCAAAAACTAAACATGCCAGGCAATTCGCCGCCTTTTTAAAAAACATTTTTTTTATAAAATCCAATCTTGTATGATAAATGTATGTAGCATGCTACATGTTAGAATACATTTTTGTTATTTTGAACCAAATACTGATTTAGGACATCATTATTACTAAACTTCAAAAACTCCTCTTCACACCGGATATCACAATCCAAAATCCGCGGAGGAATCCAAATCCCGTGGAACAATTACACGAGACCGCAAAAGAGGGTAAGCATTTTAAAACTAATTTTATTCATAATTTCGAGGGTCAAACTTTACAAACGGATATTACTTAACAAATGTTCAATAAAACCCCCACTTAAAAGTGAAATCCGCGTTTGAATTCACAAAGAATTAATGCAAATAATCTTTACTGAACTTAAAGTTTGTATGGAAAAATACGAAAGTATAATTGCTCCTTGGGACTCGGATCACTCCACGGATTTTGGATCGCGATACCCGGTGTGCTCTTAAAAATCCCCTTATTTCCAAATTATCGACGATTTGGTCGCTTGATTTTTTACTTCAGACAACTGAAAACCTACCAGCAAAACATCCAAACCTTCAAAAACCTAGCAGCAAAACATTTAAACCTTCAAAAACCTACCAGCAAAACATTCAAACCTTCAAAAACCTACCAGCAAAACATTTAAATCTTTAAAAATCTACCAGCAAAACATTTAAACCTTCAAAAACCTACCAGCAAAACATTCAAACCTTCGAAACCCTATCAGCAACCTGTAAGCTGCCGGAAAATATAAAAGAACGAAACTGTTTGGCCTAATTTCTAACTCCCCCAGTAAATACATTGTACTACATTCTAGAGCTTGCATTTCCTATCATGATTTCCTAGATAGAGGGTTGCTGCTTACAAGAAAGTTTTTAAACCAAGAGTTCCAAGTGGTGAAGTTAAAAATATCCCCTCGAAAATGTACGGACGCTATCAAAGATTGGTTGATCGTTATTGAATATCTGTTTCACAGATGATGACGAACATGTTCCAATTGTCGTAACCACAATCCAGTCCTCTTTTCCTCGAATGTGACCTACATAATTAGACTTTTTACCGGGTTTGTAACATGAGCAATACGACGGCTGCCACTTATATATTGTGCAGGTTTGCTTAATCCTCCGGAACAATTGAGACCACCCCTGTTTTTTGCTGGGGGGTTAGTGTTTCTCAGTGTTTAGTTTTTTATGTTGTGTTTAATACAGTGTTGTTTGTCTTTTGGTCGTTTTTCGTTTTTTTTTCATTGCATTGTCTGTTCGTTTTCGACTTAGGGAGCTACCATTTGATTTTTATGGGGGGCGCTAGGATGAAATTAAAATAAAAGGCAGAACAGAAGTTTTGAGTAAAAAAAAAAGGCAGGATGACAAATTATGTATAAAAAGTCAGGATAAACTAATAAAAAAAAGGCAGGACCGAATAAAGTGAAAAATAAATAGGCAGGACCGAGATTATATGTACAACTAAAAAAAAATGCAGGACACAATTTTTCATCCTAGCCCCCGCATAAAAATCAAGTGGTAGCTCCCTTATGAGTTTGGTTTTCCATTTGACACCTTTCGCTCCTCTTTTTCTAGAGATCTATAACAACGAAAAGACAAAGGTGCGTAATACGTAGAACACAACATTTATCAATAGAAATCAATTATCTGTTCTGATGCAAGAAAAATTGTTTATGACTTTCATTTTAAATAATATTGTATGATTTCACATAAAAAATTTGCATCAATATTAACAGAGACATATAATACAATATACAATTTACTATATTTATATGGTAATTTAAGTAGTATGAATTAAGCACATCACTGCTATTCTTGACTTTTGACCACATTCAATACAATTCATAATCGTCCTTACCTCTCTGATTAACATGCAGTCTCTCGCTCACATGGCGAACAAATATCATTAAAACTTTAGTGGCAGATATCTTTCACACGCTATTTAGTATGATTGTCACTAAGTTTTATCCAGATCCACTTGGCATGTAACTATAAATTAAGGAAAACTTTTAAAAGAAACGCGTAAAATTATATCTTTCCGTTTGAAAGTTGTGATATATTGTTGGTATAAAAGTATTGAAAAATGAAATTTTGAGTTTTTACATGAAAAATTGACAGTTTCAATTTAATATATCTCGAAAAGTAAGTCATGAAGGTCTTATTTTCTTGGCATATTTCAAAAGTGCATATTGAAATTAAATTTGTGTAAAAATTTTAAGGAAAAATCAACTAGAATTTTTTTTCTTCCTAGTAAGCCGCCCAAACAATTTGGCGAGTTATGGATACAAGAACTTCTATGGAACAGAAAAGCAAAACAAAAAAAAATTATTGGAAAATAAAAGCAACAAAATCAACTATTGGAATATACAAAAACTTTAAAAAATATCGTGATTTTCTAAAAATTTGTTGATGGTGACCCTCAAATACTATCAAGTTATAAATTAGGGATATGTTTTTCTCTTCTTTTTTTTTTAGATAAAAGCTTTTCTTCGTGGTAAAGACCACACTTTTTTTTATTTATTAACATGTTTATCTTTTTATTTTATTTTATTTATGTATTCATTTATCTTTTAAAACTAGTCGTCCTCTTGCTTAAACTTTTGATTTTTTCCAATTTGTAATAAATGTATCCCATATTCACATTTAATAATTACATATTATGTTTTTTAATCGTCATCATGAATTTTTAACAGCGCTTTACCGGAAGTTGAATATCTGTTTAATTGAAAATGCATTGATTTGTTAAATTGATAGTTCATCATATTCATATTTTTCTTGCGTGTACAAACTTGATGGCGGAAAGTTTATATTTACGTGTACTGTTGTTTATTTACGAAAGTATGACACATCATTATTGTTGGAGTGAATATTAAAATAAATTGCCCACACAATATAATTTGCATCAATATTAACAGAGACATATAATACAATATACAATTTACTATATTTATATGGTAATTTAAGTAGTATGAATTAAGCACATCACTGCTATTCTTGACTTTTGACCACATTCAATACAATTCATAATCGTCCTTACCTCTCTGATTAACATGCAGTCTCTCGCTCACATGGCGAACAAATATCATTAAAACTTTAGTGGCAGATATCTTTCACTCGCTATTTAGTATGATTGTCACTAAGTTTTATCCAGATCCAATTGGTCTGGAGTCCATTTTTATTTAAAGTCGTTTTTCGATAGTGATCCCTATAAGGAGTCAATTGACGGTTTCCCTCTATCAATTATACTTTCAAATATGGTTGCCAAAAAGCACAAAAAGGTACGGTAAATCTTTTAAGGGATCCAATTAATATTTCGATCGTATTAACTTACTGCAGATCTTGACTTGTTGGTGATTTTGGCTGTCTTGCGTTTCTCTCTATGAGTAGTTTTCAAAATAGCAATACTGAAACGAAAAAAAGAAAAAAAAAGATAGCAAGTTGCTTTTTCGAAGAAACAAAAAGAAAAGCAATCGTGAACCATAAAAAGCTGTATAAATGAACATTACAGTACAGTTTATGGAACCAACATATTACATGTATCAGTCCCCAACAGTTTTGATACTAAAATATTTTAATTATCATTAGCTGATATATATTTGTATCAATCATTGTTATTTTACACATGTCTCTTTTTTTTTCTCTCTCTCCCTCTCGCCTGCGACAAAACTCGTGGATGCGAGATATGGGCATATGCTGACGGTTCATAGATATTGCGTTTTAGCTGATTTGATAGTGAGTGTGTATATAATTCTGATTAAAATGGACAATCTTGTTTTAATATCTTTTACCTATGATGTAAAGATTGTGTGTTTTGATACAAAGGTGTGCAACGTCACTGTTGAACACATACTAGATATATATTAAACATAAGTAAAACTAATAAAGACAGTATTTGATTTATTTTTTTGTATAAATTAAAATTCTTTTTCCTATATGATATTGAAAAAAAAACGGTTTTGTTATTAGTTTATAACAAAATAGAAGAGCAAATTCTCGACTGCCTCTCATAAAAGATGTACATGTATGCTTTGAAATCTCTTTTTCTTTGACATTTTTCAATTTACTTCGTGTGTGTACCAATTTCCATTATCAGTTAACAAAAGTTCCATAAGACTGTCTCAATAATTGAAAGAGAGACATATAATACACGTGTATCTGATTACACCTAGGATAAATAAGAAAAACAACCATAGGTTACTTCCCCTGATCGTCTATGTATCAACATATTGATTAGTTTTTCTTTGAATAGAATAAACTTTTTCTTTTTCATAAATTTCCCTGATTAAAATAGAAAATAACTTCAAATTTTACATCCATTTTGAAAATATAGCATCATTTAAAGATTACTTTTGCAATTATATTATCTGTTATAAACCAATTGTGAATGAATGAAAAAATGAATTTATAATCCATTCAAATCATTGCTTCTTTCTCATTGGCGATCATACCACAAGATATGTATAATATCGCTTTATATTTGATGTAACCCTCAACATATCGTTGAGTTCACAATTATATAAGGAAAACGGATATCCGAATGGCCCCTAGTATGTGCAAAATTTCATACCGCATAGCTAGCTAAAATTTGACTGGCATTACAAATATAAAAAAAAATCAAAAGGGAAAATTAACATCCTGATTAATGTACAAAACAATAAACGAAAAAAAAAATTTATATATACAGCAACAAACGACAACCATTGAATTACAGGCTTCTGAATGTGACAAGGTTTAATTTGTTTACGGACCACGAACTCTAGCCTAGGACAGTGGAGTACCAGCAAAACATAAGAATAAGCTTTACTTACCAGTTCGGTAAAAGGCTCGACTCATCTATTCTATTTCGGAACAGGTAATATACAATTTAACCTATACTCTGATCTGATCCATAGCTTTGTCACATCAACATATTATCTAATAAGATATTTCGAATAATTCATTTTTCATCGAAAGAAAAAAAGAAAAAGTAGATTACCCCAAAATATACAAAGTGTAACGCAAGTTGTTGTTTGCGATTCATGACAGCTGAATTGTTAAAATTTTTACCCCCAAAACAGTAAAACATGCGGGTATTATAAACAAATTGCAAGTAAATAAAATAAATATTGCATTTTGTCGGTGTCTGTAATATGCTGTTCATAGAACTAGGAATTATCACGAGGCAACTGGAACAATATGTAAACGACACTTCCCCTAACTGCCATGAATCCCTTATTTATAACTTCTATCTTGTTTTGTTTATATTATGACCTCAACGTTATGTTGAAGAAATTATCAAATATAGAGCGATATTATACATATCTTGTGGTATAATCGCCAATGAGGACAAAGAATTGATTTGAATGGAGAATATATTCATTTTGTCTTTCTTACACGTCGGTTTAAAACAAATAATTTGATTGCAAAAGTAAACTTGAAATTTTGCTAAATTTTCAAAATAAATGTTAAATTTAAAGTAATATTCTGTTTTTATTAGGTAAATACATAAAAAGAAAAAGTTTAGTTTATTCGAAGAAAAACTTATCAATATGATGATACCTAGACGATCAGGGGAAGTAATCCATGGCTGAATTCAATGCGTATTTATCTTTGGTGTAATATTATATGCCTCTGTTTCAATTCTTACCGAGAGTTTTATGAAACGTTTGTTAGTTGATAATGGAGATTGGTACGCACACAAAGTACATACTGTCTTTTTTAAAGAGAAATGTTAAAGAAAAAAATATTTTAAGGCATGCAAAATTATACATCTTTTGTGAGAGGTTGGCCGATAATTTTCTTTTTCTTTCTTTCTTATTTTGTAATAAACTAAAACAAAAACTTTGTGTTTTCAATAATGTATAGGAAAAATAATATTTGGAAAAAAAACAATACTGTTTTTAGTATTTTTACTTATATTTTATATATTGATTATGTTTCCGACAATGACGTTGTCGGTCCTCTGCGTGCAACATAACAATGATGGAATTAAATAGAGAATATTATAGTGGCTTTATCCGTATCAACCCGAGACACCAATATAATCCAAAGAGCTCTGCTCGAGGGATTATATTGGTTGAGGGTTGATACGGTGTGTGATATTGAAAAAGCAGTATCATATACACTTTATTATATATTTCAAGTAGATGTTTTTTAATGGCTGATACAGTACGATTGCCATTGATCGTATTACACGTACAATTTACATATATTTACCACTAAGTATATAATAAACAAATATATATATCAAGTTATCATAATTCAAATGTTTAAGTATCAAAACTATCTTGGATTAATACATGATACATATTAGTTCCAGAAACTGCACAGCACATGGACTGTTCAAGCAGAGACATGTATATATATATATATATATGTATCTGGTTCAAGTATGCAGCTTTCTATGGTTCACGATTGCTTTTCTTTTTTTTTTTTTTTTGGAGAAAGCAGCTTGTTATCTTCTCTTTTTTTTTGCGTTTCAGTGTTGTTATCTTGAAAACTTCTAGAGAGGACAGGGCATAAGACAGTCAAAATCCTGAACAAAAGAAGATCTACAAATAAATCAATATGATCGAAGTCATAGGCGGACCCCTTATAAGAGTTATGGTCCCATTTTGAGCTTTTGACCAACATGAATTGCAGACTATAGTGGATTGAGGGAGACCGTCATTTAACTCCTTTTAGGAATCATTGTCGAAAAACGACTTTATCAATTTAGGGAGCTACCATTTGATTTTTATGGGATGGCTAGGATGAAAAATTTTGTCCTGCATATTTTTTTAGTTGTAAACTCTGTCCTGCCTTTTTATTTTTCACTCTTTTCGGACCTGCCTTTTTTTTTATTAGTTTATCCTGACTTTTTTCACATAAATTGTCATCCTGCCTTTTTTTTTGCAAAGTTGCTCATCCTGCCTTTTTTTTTACTCAAAACTCCTGTCCTGCCTTTTTTTTTCAAATTTCATCCTAGTTCCCCCCCCCCCCCCCCCCCCTATAAAAATCAAATGATAGCTCCTTAAAAAATGATCTCCAAGTGGATCTGGATAAAACCCTGGTGAAAATCATACTTAATAGTGTGTGAATGGTGTTTTAATGTAAGATTTTTTGTAAACGATTCAGGCCAGAGAAACTGATCGAAACTGTAGTTCATACATAAGGACGATACATTGTATGAGTGCCGAGCCCACATACATAGGGACGATAAATTGTAAGAGTGCTGAGCCTACGGTAATGAATAGGTCAAAGGTAAATAATAGCTGATTTGTGCTTAATTTATGTTACTAAAAAAACGGGACTTAAAACTGATACAAATTATGTTCTGTGGAGAAGTTGTTTTATATTAACGATTTCAATAATTATGTGTCATACATTCGTAAATGATTTAATTCTGAATGTAACACATCTTCTGATTTCCTGAAAGTTTTTTAATTTTTGTTTATCAGCTCATAGAAATAATTTTGTCATGCGACCGTGACGTCATCAACGTTTCATTTTTATGATTCACTCCTTAAAATGGAATTTATTCACGCAAGAAAAATATGAATATTAATGTGATGCATTATCTTATTAATGATTAATTTAACTAATCAATAATGTTTTAAGTAAACTGATATTCAACTTCCGGTAAAGCGTTGTTAAAAATTCCCGTTAGACAAACTTAACACATTATATAACTCCAACCATATTTCTAAATGTGACTATGGGATACATGGTCGTGAAACAATACATTTATTACACATTCCAAAGTTTGAGCAAGCAGACGACTTCTTTTAATAAACCAAATAATGAATAGAATAAAAAAGGAAATTCGAAAAGAAAAGGTTTTATCTGGAAAGGCTCAGGCACTTGTCTCTGAAAAGACGTCAAGTCCTATGTCCCTTAATATGTATAGGAATTTTTTTCTGACACAAGTGCCTGTGGAAAAATAAATAAAAAAGACAAAGAACAAATGCAATTGGTGTCTGTAATTCAAATACTAAGAGACATGAAAAAAAAACTCAATGAGAGGCTCTTAGATATGATATTATAATTTGATAGTATTTGTATGTGCATCATCTACAAATTTACTAAAAAATCACGATATTTTTTTAGTTTTTTTATCTTCCCATAGCTAATTTTGTTGCTTTGAATTTCCAATCATTTTTGTTTTGTTTTGTTTCTTAGCGCCATAGGTGTTATTGTATCAATAATTACATTAGATGTATGTTTCATTATTATACGTTATTTTGATTGGCTAACAGCAATCTCGCGTCATTCTTCATTTCAAAAATGAATTGCATGAATTGAAACATACATGATGACACATGTTTCCACAATAAAATGCACAGGTAAATAAAAGAAAAACTTGATAGTAATCGTGTTAATTCGTGATCATAGCGAAAAAAATGTAATTATAAGTATTGAATGCTTCTTAGGGTTGTAAAAGCGTTGACAATACTTTTCTGAAAAATAATGCAATTTTCAAACTAAACGAAATATGTTTACCCGATTTTTCAAAGGTTTTCCTTAATTTATAGCTAAATGCGATACATTTTTTTTGTAAAATCATGCAATATTATTTGTTATAAAAGCCGTAAACAATTTTCTTGCATCAAAACAGATAATTGATTTCTATTAATAAATGTCGTGTTCGTGTGACTAAGGGATATTTTTCGTTGTTATGGGTTACAAGAAATATGGCCAAACTCTCATTCTTATATATTTTGCGTCAACATACATCATGCTGGTAGCTTTTTCATTTTTTGAGTTAAAATTGAAATTTAAACAAACAAATAATTCGTCGATAATCAGGAAATAAGAGGATTTATCAGGCGAACATTTGAATTTTAGTCATATGGATGTCCTAAATCAGTATTTGGTTAAAAAATTTAAAAATCTATTCTTACATAAAATTATTAAACAATATTGGAGGGTCTGAATGGGAGTTTCTTCATGTCTGTATTCTGTAAGTTTTTTTGTCATTTTTCACTTTTCTTTATATTTATTTTCTATTATTCTCTATTCTTTATTCTTGGGGTCCATTTTTCTGTAGATTTGACCCATTAATTTCTATTTTGTAAAACCCATATTGGTTTTGATATATATATATATATATACATATATATATATATGTCTAAATTGAAAACAACGTTCAAACCTATGATTGTGTTGGATAATAAAAAACCGCAATTTTTATACGTGTGCATGCAAAACAAATTTCTTGGTAGAGGTGTCTCAATACAGCACAAACAACATTTTCCAAAAGACCAAAAGAGTGAAAAAGTATATTTAAACAAAACGCATTTGACTAACAGGTCAAACAACGGATGTTCTTAAACCCTGCTGACTGACATTGGCGATTGCCAAATCAACGGATCACAAGATGTAACATAATGAATCTTTTTTATTAATCTAATACCAAACAGAAAACAATAAACTTGCGGAAAAGATGGTATACCGCAAACATGAGGTGCAAAAATTTGTACACCATATCCGGATTTCGACAATTAATGTCTCTTCAGTGATGTTAAGAATCGAAACGGTATTTGGAAGGCCATATAATTTACTTCAATTTAGGATAGACTCTTGAATTTTGAAGAGTCGAAATAGGATGAACGGATCATATAAACCCGAAGGCAAATATAATACAAGCCCAAACGAAAAAATATAAATAAGTCTAAATTGAAAACAACGTTCAAACCTATGATTGCGTTGGATAAAAAACCGCAATTTGCATACGTGTGCATGCAAAACAAATTTCTTAGTAAAGGGGTCTCAATACAGCACAAACAACATTTTCCAAATGACCAAAAAGAGTGAAAAAATATATTTAAACAAAACGCATTTGACTAACAGGTCGAACAACGGATGTTCTTAAACCCTGCTGACTGCCATTGGCGATTGCCAAATAAACAGATCACAAGATGTAACATAATGGATCTTTATTATTAATTTAATACCAAACAGAAAACAATAAACTTGCGGAAAAGATGGTATACCGCAAACATGAGGTGCAAAAATTTGTACACCATATCCGGATTTCGACAATTAAGTCTCTTCAGTGATGTTAGGAATCGAAACGGTATTTGGAAGGCCATATAATTTACCTCAATTTAGGATAGACTCTTGAATTTTGAAGAGTCGAAATAGGATGAACGGATCATATAAACCCGAAGGCAAATATAATACAAGCCCAAACGAAAAAATATAAATAAGTCTAAATTGAAAACAACGTTCAAACCTATGATACGTGTGCATGCAAAACAAATTATATATATATATATAAAAGGAGTCTATAGCTGTAAGGCATGTTAAATTGTTTGGTGTAGTTTTATTTTTTGTGTTTGTTTTTATAGGCCCTTTAACGGGACGTATTATGGTATACCGTTGTCCGTCCGTCCGTCGTCAATATGTCGGACAATAACTCAAAAACGCTTTAACCAATTTTCATGAAACTTTTGTGAATTTTTTGTATCTACTGATGTAAGCTCCATGTAGATTTTTATAAATTTCAGATTCTATGTTTCTGAGTTCTGGGATTTTATTCATAAAAAAGGTTTTTTTTTAGTTTTCGGACAATAACTCAAAAACACTTTGGTGACTGGTTTATATCTATGAAAATAAGCTCCCTTTCTTTTTTTTTTTATAAATTTCTGATATGACATTGAGGAGTTATGGAACTTTATTCATTGAAAAAAGCGACGGGCGTATCATTCGCTCATCGCGCAGCTCTTTGTTCTTGAGTGCTTAACTAATTTGACTGACGCAAATCAAATTCGAAAAAAACCTATACATGCCATGGCTTTATTGCAAATAAACCATAACATAGACGTTAATTCGTAAAGTACTTTTTAAAAGTGTATGGCTTCCAAGTAAGACTTATAGTTGTCTGAGCTTTTAGCTCATTCTGTTAGTATTTTCATGTTTCATGCAAATCAGAAATGGTGTAACCAAGGACGTATAACTAACATACGTCCTTGGTGTAACATAACGAGTACGTCACTGAATGGACAGAAATGGTGCCACATTATAAGTTCGTCACTGATTGGACAGAAGTGGTGTACCATTATGGGTACGTCACTGATTGGACGAAATGGTGTACCATAATGAGTACGTCACTGATTGGACGAAATGGTGTACCATTATGGGTACGTCACTGATTGGACGAAATGGTGTACCATAATGAGTACGTCACTGATTGGACGAAATGGTGTACCATTATGGGTACGTCACTGATTGGACGAAATGGTGTACCATAATGAGTACGTCACTGATTGGACAGAAGTGATGTACCATTATGGGTACGTCACTGATTGGACGAAATGGTGAACCATAATGAGTACGTCACTGATTGGACGAAATGGTGTACCATTATGAGTACGTCACTGATTGGACGAAATGGTGTACCATAATGAGTACGTCACTGATTGGACGAAATGGTGCACCATTATGGGTACGTCACTGATTGGACGAAATGGTGTACCATAATGAGTACGTCACTGATTGGACGAAATGGTGTAACATTATGGGTATGTCACTGATCGGACGAAATGGAATACCATTATGTATACGTCACTGATTGAACAGTAATAGTGTACCATTATGGCAATCTAATTAAAATATAGAACTCGGATTTCGTTATACTACATACGAGTTGAACGAAATCCGAGTTTTATATTTTAATTAGATTGCCATTATGGGTTCGTCACTGATTTGACAAAAATGGTATATATTATTAGTACAAATGTACGTCACATTATGGGTATATCAATGATTGGACAGAAATGGTGACCCTTATGGGTACGTCACTGATTGGTCAGAAATGGTGTAAAATTGTGGGTATGTCACAAATTGGGCAGATATTGTGTAAAATTATGGGTACGTCATAGTACCGGACAGTTTAGACTTTATTCACCAGAACAGTTACACTGCATAAGATGATTTGCGAATAATGTACATTTTTAATTGCTCTATTGATGTTAAATAAACAAAACTGGAACTGAGCGTTTCTTATAAAAAATATAACGCAATGGATTTGACCAGAGCTTTGATTATGATCTTACAGCACTAGATGGGTCAATCTAATTAAGATATAGATCTCTGATTTCGCTATGCTCATGACGAGCACCCGAGTTTCGATAGATCTGAATTTTGATCAGGTTGTTCATTGGTGAACCAATATCGTTTTCTGATATACACCGTGTCCATTGTCACCTGTAAATTCCATTTGACTTAGACAATTCATATTTGTACTCGGTTCAAAACCACAAAAGTGGCGGAAGACAGGAGTAAATTTTTGAAAGTTTATTTTGATTTAGAAATATATATCTAAACAATACAAAACCAAACAAGAGAGAAAAATGAATGGGTTAAAAAAAATAAAGATCCCCCCCCCCCCCCTCCTCAAGTCTCTAATTGTTAATCTCTGTATTTTTCCTTTACATTTTTACAAAAGTAATTATAATATAAATAAGAAGATGTGAGGGCCAACGAGACAACTCTCCATCCAAGTCACAATGTATAAAAAGTTAACAATCATAGGTCAAAGTACGGCCTTCAACACGGAGCCTTGGCTCACACCGAACAGCAAGATATAAAGGGCCCAAAAATGACTAGTGTAAAACAATTCAAACAGGAAAAATAAATGCTTGAGCCTTTTTAAGTTTTAAACAGTCTTTAGAACTGAGGGCGACTAACCCATGTCGGACAGATTCCTGATACTTGTGTCTCAAATTTGGGTATTAGGTCAATTGTTAATTTGTTGTATGCTTGTATGTATGTATTTATTTCATTTGTTATTGCTTGACCCTTATGGAAGTAATCTTGCAATAAAGATTATAAAAATATTTATTTTAGAGATACACTTCACTTTATATGGAGTTTGCTTTATTTAAACGATTATATTTTATTTTTGCATCTTTAATACATTTATCATAATGACAAATTTTGGTTTGAGTTTTCCCTTTGTAAGATCTCTCAGATAGTTGAGCCATCATTACATTTTTTTTAGATTGACGTCTCCTTATTATTTACTATGACTGTAATTTACCATGCAGTTGTAAGTACGTACTAGAGGATAGAGAGGTTTACAAAATTAAGCACGAAAAGACCCGATAAGAAGAGATATATGGTTCGATCAGGTTAAAGGGGGTCTCAGTGGGGGAGTCTGATGCCGGATCCCACTTATTGTTTTGTCAAAATCCCGTATCCCGCTTATCATTGTAATAATAGCGCTTGTAATTTCATGTGTCCCGCCAGACTTCGTTTACACGCAAAATAATTTGACTTTTCACGTGTCACGCTTACAAAAAATCGACCAATCCCGCATCACGCTTACACCCCTAATGAGAACCACTTTAAAGACAATAAATATGAAGAACAACCATTAGCTATAGTGAGCGCTGTCACTTCGTGAACCTGTTATTGACTTTATCAATAGAAATATCACGTATTAGTATATACATGTACTATGAACAATCCAGACTATATAAGTAACAGCTGTTTAAGTTCGATTGACGATGGAAAAAATATCTAGGACAAGTTGAATGTCAATTCCAAATTGCAAAACGACTAACAAATGAGTAAAAAAAACTCTGGGTTCGGTTTTCATTTAAACTGATAATTTTGAAAAAAAAAGCACAATCCGTAGTTTAACCTTACCAGATGGTAAAAGTACAAGTTTACGACATATTTTTCACGTTATTATAAGCAGTATAAAATCACCGTTGAAAGATTATATATATATATATATCTAGACGTTTTATATATATAATATTCGTATCATGTGACATTGGAAAATGTAAAATAGCCGAGCTTTTCTATTGTTTCGTAGCGGGTACAAGTTAATTCTAGATTTTCCTACAATGAACGATATTGTTTGTATTCTGCAAATTAATATTTACTCTTATTCATGCATAGTTATTTTTTACCAACCGTTGAATTTGTTTTTGAATGATGTCGAAATGACTGCGGTGAGGACCCCAAATTGAACTGTGACGTGATCAGTAATTTGAATAAAAACGTTCAAAATTAACAGAAGCAGGAGACTGTATACATTTAGTGTACGTATATCGCTTCGTGTTATCTGCATAGAAAAAAGGCAAAACGTGAGCTGACGAAAAGTCACAGAGAACAACGCGTCCGACTAGGATAACAGAAATTCGTAGTAAAAATATGCAATGTAGGTTGGTATCTTACATTCCATCCTCTAATTAGAATTTAACGTACCATGCACGTGAGCGAAATCTGTTTTGGTTTGTCTTACATCAATACAAATGTGTACATTTTTTGTAAATCTGATTTCAAACGAAAAATCTATAACAATTTTAAAACATGTCTGTGTATGATTTATTAATTTAGCTCCTTAACAGTAGGCTAGTAGACATGACAATTTGCCTTGAAAGACATTAACTAAAAACGGTTATCTAATAACGTGGGTTTTGACGGAAAGACATGAAATATAAATTTCAAAATAAAAAGGTGACGTCATAACCAATCCTTTCGTGACAAATTTTAATTTCAGAACGGAGATAATATCTGTCATTCTAAAGTACTCCAAAAAAAGACAGTCCATTATAGCTTTTCTGATACAGTAAATGGCGAGGATCTTTTGAATTGTTTCATTAATGCAGTGTCTACCGATCTTCCTGTGCAACACCTGTTTTAATAGTTCTGGATTACGCAATTTACATGTCAAGTTTCCATAATGCGTCTAGATTTCAATATATAGGATCACGTGCACAAGAGATGAATTAAGAAAAAAAGCACAGTCGATTTGTGCACGGACCCTATTTTTTCCTTTTTTATTTCATTTGTAGAAAATAAGAATTGCCAAAGTAATGTCAACTATTGTTACTGTATTTACTATCGCATGGACAAGAGCAAGGCTACATTAAATATGTGAAAATAAGCTGAAAAATATATGATATTAAAGAAATTCAAATACATAGTAAAAAAGGGGGAAAGGTGATACTATTAGATATTGTGTGCAACTTCTGAAATTCATTAAGAAAATAGAAAATATATACAAATTCTACATAAAAAGTTTTGTTCCAGTATAACGATTTTCCTTCAAATCTGGTATAAGCAAATCGAGATAATTTTTAACAACTTAACTGACTTAATCAAAACGAACTGGATTTTTTCTTTGTATGTTTTTTATAAGATCATATAAACGTGAGCGAACGGGCAAAAAACTTTTTTTTTATGAAACTTTTGAGCGAATTAAGCTTTTGATTTGAAATTTTAACGGACGACATCATCATGATTTGGTTGATTGATCGTAATGCCGTCAATATATACACTTAATCTGCTATATTCTATAAGATATCCTGGGATCCTGGCTCACTGCTCGACTGACGCGAAGAGGAGGTTGTGCCAGGAATTGACATTCGGCACTCCTCGGCATATCATAAAATTTTGATGTAGTATACTGCACTCTGCCGAAGTTTACCACTGTTTGGGAATATGATCTGTGTTACAGCAAAAGCACGGATTATAGAATGTTCCTCTCAATAATGTCTTAATGGAAACATCAAGTGCTACTCATCATCGGATAAACGTTGTCGTGAGCGACAAGGTGGGTTCCACTGGTCGGGAGATGCACATTTGGGCTAAAAATATGTTACGTTTGGGCCAATGTTTAGTCGACAATTGCATGGGCTAATCCTCCCATGTACAGGGAAATTACACCACCGAGGGGGGGGGGGGGGGGGGGGGAGTGGGATTTTGAGTAACAAGAATATCTATAGTACTAAATATTGTTTAAAACAAGGCACAATGTGAAGGTATAAATCAGCTAAAGGTTAAGAAATAAAAAGAATATCCAATAGATTTTTCTTAAAGATTGGTTCAAACTGGGACATAATATATCTTTTCAGTATACTATTCCTAGGTTTAGGTTCTGAATTCAAAGATTATATATAAAAAGTAAAATAGAACAAATAGAGAACTCCAAGGACAATTCAAAACGGAAAGTTCCTTATACAATGACAAAATCAAAAGCTCAAACACATCAAACGGATGGAAAACAACTGCCATATTCCTGATTTAGTACAGGCATTTCCTTATGTAGAAAATGGTGGATTAAATCTGGTTTTATAGCCTTTAGAAATTAAAAACCTTTGAAAATATAATCTTTTGATACTGCCTGATCTCAACTGTAAACTTATTTCCATTTAGTTTTGTAAATCTTCAAGTTGTTTTTTTAAACAAGGATGGTTTCCCAATGACCAGGTGTGGGTGGTATCTTTAAAATAATGTTTTAATGCATATCTTTTATATTTCATATCAAAATAAAATATTGATATATATACCTGTCAAAAATTAATTAGCCCAAATATAAACTTGCTCCAAAATTTACCATGGCTACGCTTATGACCCACCGGTCACAGCGAAACAGAAAATATTGTAGTTTCCGGTGTTGTATTTTTCAACATAAACAAACAAACAAATACTTTATTAGAGTCCCACCTCTTTAAAACAATTAATATAAAACACAATATGATAATAACAGATCAATTTATAAAAGAGCCACTCTAAAAAGAGTTATGATAGACTGTAAAACACATATTTAAAATACATTTATATTACATATATAACATATATCAATATATCTCAGGCAGCAAACACCATAATATTAAACACTGATATGTGTGTTGTTTGTATCGGTTACGATATTGGTTATCTGTTGTTTGTATCGGTTACGATATTGGTTATCTGTTGTTTGTATCGGTTACAATATTGGTTATCTGTTGTTTGTATCGGTTACGATATTGGTTATCTTTTGTTTGTATCGGTTACGATATTGGTTATCTGTTTTGTATCGGTTACAATATTGGTTATCTGTTGTTTGTATCGGTTACGATATTGGTTATCTATTGTTTGTATCGGTTACGATATTGGTTATCTGTTGTTTGTATCGGTTACGATATTGGTTATCTGTTGTTTGTATCGGTTACGATATATTGGTTATCTGTTGTTTGTATCGGTTACGATATTGGTTATCTGTTGCAAATTAAATAATTATCATTTCAAACATGAACATTCCGTCAAATATTACGGTTTAACAGAACTTACATGTTCCGATTTGACAACAGGCACGTAGCATTCCGTTTATGTATGATTTGTTTTAACAGGAGTTACACGATTGTTGTCGCTTTTTGGGCAGACACTACTATCTAGCTTTTAATTCCATAGCACCTGATTTCACCAATCGATTTTTGCTTTCCGTGAAGTTTTTTGTATGGTTGTTTATCTGCTACTTTTTTTTCTTTTAGCCATTGAGTCCGTCGTTGTTTCCTCATTTTATGTTTTTATTGTCCCCTTCCCACTTGTCTCCTGTTTTTAGCTCACATGGCGTCCTCCGTCCATCGTCCATCGTCCGGCGTCCGTCGTCCGTCATCTGTCGTCGTCTGTTAACTTTCACAAAAATCTTCTCCTCTGAAACTACTGCCGGGCCAAATTTAACCAATTTGAAACTTGGCCACACTCATCATTGGGGTATCTAGTTTGAAAAATGTGTCCGATGACCCCCGCCTGCCAACCAAGATGGCTGACATGGCTAAAAATAGAACATAGGGGTAAACTGCAAGTTTTGTCTATTATTTTGGAAACTGTTATAAATATGGAAAATCTGACAGGAGGGAAATTGTTTCCAAAAGGAGTTATTGCCTTTAAAGGACAAATTTTACCATGTTTTTTTTTTATTTTTGCCTACTATCTTGAAAATTATAATAGATAAAGAGAAACTTTAAATTGCAAAAATGATCAGCAAGAAAAGTTCTACAAATAAGTCTAATATTCGAAATCGTCAGTTGACTCCTTATTTAGAGTTATTGTCCTTTGATGACGATTTTTACCATTTTTTGCGTTTTTGCCTTATATCTTAAAAACTAAAATAGATAGATAGAAACGTAGATAAGCAAAAATGATCAGCAAGACACGATCTACAATTAAAACACATGGAGGAAATAGTCCGTCGACTCCTTATTGAAGTTATTGCCCATTAATGACGATTTTCCATTGCCATCTGTTAACTTTTACAAAAATATTCTCCTCTGACTACTAGGCCAAATTTAACCAAACTTGGCCACAGCTATCATTGGGGTATCTAGTTTTAAAAATGTATCTGATGACCCCGACTGCCAACGAAGATGGCCGACATGGCTAAAAATAGAACATAGGGGGTAAAATGCAAGTTTTGTCTATTATTTTGAAAACCGTTAAAAGAAGAGGAAAAATATCTGTAAAAAAATGTTCAGAGTGTGAGCTCTACCAATTGTCCATATGGGTCAAAACTGTCAGACGACTTATTGTAAGAGTTATTGCCCTTAAATGACAAATTTTACCATTTTTTATTTCATTTTTGCCTACTATTTTGAAAACTATAGTAGATAAAGAGAAACTTTAAATTGCAAAAATGACCAACAAGAAAAGATCTACAAATAATTCCCACATATTGGAAATCGTCAGTTGACTCCTTAATAGAGTTATTGCCCTTTGATTTTTACCAATTTTTTGGGTTTTTGCCTTATATCTTAAAAATTATAATAGATAGATAGAAACTTACAAATGCAAAAATGATCAGCAAGACAAGATATACAATTAAGGTAAATGGAGGAAATCGTCCGGCAATTCCTTATTGGAGTTATTGCCCTTTAATGACGATTTTCAACATTTTTTTTTTGGCGTTTGCATGATAAAAATTGTAATAGATAAATAGACACTTTAAATCACAAAAATGATCAGCAAGTCAAGATCTACTAACAAGTCAAATCTGCTGATATATTTATTAGACTGTCACTCTTTATTGGAGTGATTGCCCTTAAATGAGTTTTTTTTTACCCTCTATTGGGTTTTGAGTAAAAGCTAAAGAAGATAGAGAGAAAGTAAACAGAATAAATGATCAGCAATACAAGATCAACAAAACAGAGATTTTTGTCATGAATTCTATCCTCATCTGCAATGTTGGAGAGTGTCCTTTGTTGAATATGCGCATAGACCAATGTGAGCGACACAGGCTCTTTAGGGCCTATAGTTTTTAAGAGCTTCCATCTTTTCCGGGGCGAAACACGTGCAATACTAGTAATCAAAAAAAGAAAACACCCTTAAACTACTAAATCATATTATCAGACGTAATATGAATTAAGGATTAGGGGTAAATGTAGATTGACTTAGCTTAATGGTTCAGCTTTGGAATTAAGCATAAGTATAATCTAATGAAAATTCAGATCTATCGGAACTCGCGTGATCGCCATAAGAGGATAACGAAATTAGAGATCTATATTTTAATTATAGGCACTGGCTACGATTACCCGCAAAAAGTAATAATAAGAAAGAATTAGTGTTACTTCCGAGAGTAATTCCAAAATGTATTTTCGGACAGGGACCCGATTTCATAAGGAAATTGCGGGTAATAATAATATAATTTTTTTGCTACCCGCAGTTATTGTTACCTGCAAAATTTTACAAACACCCGTTGTAAACATGTGCGATGTTTGAATATGTGTGTCTTATTTATGTTGCGCATTATTAAAGACTGGTTTTATTTTGAACAATTTAAAAGATTAAGACATGATTCATTTGACTAGAAACGCAAAAGAGACCGAAGATACCATGCAAAGTCGGGAAGAAAAACTGACAACACCATGGCAAAAAAATAAACCAAAAAACGAAAAACGACGAAAAGACGAACAAGTTCTACATAGAAAACTAAAGATTCAGCAACACGAACCCCACCAAAAACTGAGTGAAATTAGGTGCTCCGGAATGGTAAGCAGTTCCTGCTCCACATGATGCCGGGAACCAATCGGTTGCTCATGCAAAATTAAATACGGTGATTAGTCTCGTTCAGTAGAGTCCGGCACAGTCTAGGAAAAGAGGTCGGAATTGTGGAACATATGTATACGTGGTTATTGGTGTCCCCCATAGGTATTCTTATTTCTTGATTTTGTTTGTGTACTCGCTTGAATTAAATCAGAAAATCTAAAATGCAAATAAGCAAGCGGACGATAAACCGTGTGAAATACATATATAATATTCGAACAGTATAGGAAATTATCAAATTTATTTGACGAGCGTTCGAAACAGAGAGAAAAGCGAGCCTCTTTCGTCGCGAGAACAAATAAATACACTGTATGAGTGTTGTTTTTAGCATGCAATTTAAATGACATTGAAGTTAAGCGCATAGTTTTTTTCCCCATCCAAGTCATTAAATTTGTTTTTGAATGTTTCATATAAGATAAGATAAGATAAGAATTTTATTAATCTAATCAAGAACCCATAAAGGGCATCATTTACAACAATATTAAGCACAATATGATTGGAAAAAAGAAAAACTATATCCTAATATAATACTATCATATATTGGACAGGATCAGAGCCTAACACATCATGTGTCTTACATAACATTAACAATAATTGCATAATAATTTTATATATTTTGTATCCACCTGGATCTTATTTCTAAACACTTAATTATATAATTGCCTAGGCACATAAGAGTTGGTAAATGCTCATTTGTGAACAGCCAGAAATATTTTTTATCCTTGGGTAATTCTTTAAAATTATTACAAAAACTGTTTACTTTATCCCATAATAATTTTCTCTGTTCGTTATATAAATCTGTCAATCTGTATGCATAGTAGAAAGGTCGACTGCAGGATTAAACTTATATTAATGCATTTTTGAAGAAAAAATACATCTACACTGCATTATCATGCAAATAACGTTAAATAAAAACTTGTCTACCGTGATCTCTTTTATTCAATAGCTGAAATTTCTATCTTGTTACATTCTCTTTAAGTTAATGGCTACTTCTGTATTATTTATGGAATTCAAGCTTACAATGTTTACCACTTTTATTTGATGACGTAGAATTGATCTGACGTAGTTGCTAATACATATTAACCTAAAGCTGCTCCCAACATCAATCAATTTATTGTGTATAAAATTCCTAACCACATCCGTCAAATTGCTATAGGGAAAATTGATCAATTACATCTGAGATTCATCATGTTCATAGCAATTGTACTACGTTCGAGAATTCTATAGATTTATCATAAGTTTGACATTTAATATACTAGTATATATATATTGTTTTTATCTAAAATAATGCCCGATGTCGTACCTTATTCCTTGCGAGACCATTTATGGAAAATATACACCTTTTTAAAGTTTTGAAGCGAATGTGGGCTATACTTCATTGAGACAGCATTCCACGACAAAAATAACACTTACAGTTCTTTTTGTATTAATTTTAACAATGACAATCAGAATTATTCCCACATATATATATATATATTATGTATACGAATGTTTCTATTTGGTATTATGTATACTTGGGCATGCCATTTAGCATAGTCCCGAGTCGGGTCACCTTACAATATGTATCAATCCCTCTACATCAGGCTCGAGAATGACATGCCAGGTTCGTGCATCTGCTCATAATATTTTAATCAAATTGTATATTTACTTACATGTATACCATGTGCGTCTATTTCCCACCTTGTCATGTAGCACCGTCCCATGGTGGATTTTGCAGTTAAGTTACATATCCAATGAGTCAGCCAATAAATTGCCAATTCATTAAAAGTACCTTTTCATGTTGAGGTGTGCCTGAGAAGGAGGTATCACACTTGTAAACGTATTTATATATATGTGTGTGGGTAGTTCATTCATGTTCAAACTGCTTTTTATTTTATTTTTATGTATACTTCATTATTGTTTTATTTTGTTGTTTAAATAATGTCATATTATTGTAATATGCTCTTTGTGAGCCCATTCAATGGAATTAAAACATTCCTTAGCGTCCATCCTATTCGACGTATCTTGCACAAACCTTGTTGTTCAGTCTTTAGTTTTCTATGTTGTGTTTCGTGTACTATTGTTTGACTGTTGGTCTTTTTCTTTTATAGCCATGGCGTTGTTAGTTTATTTTAGACTTATGAGTTTGAATGTCCCTTTGGGATCTTTCGCCTCTCTTTCAGCACTGTACTTGTCTTTGAAGATGCATGAAATATTTGCCATTGGACGTATATGTATATGTTTATATTATATTATTATATACAAGTCTAAATTGAAAACAAAGTTCAAACCTATGATTGCGTTGGATAAAAACCGCAATTTTTATACGTGTGCATGCAAACAAATTTCTTGGTAGAGGGTTCTAAATACAGCACAAACAACATTTTCCAAAAGACCAAAAAAGTGAAAGTATGTTTTAACAAAACGCATTTGACTAGCAGGTCGGACAATGGATGTTCCTAAACTCTGCTGACTGCCATTGGCGATTGCCAAATAAACGGATCACCTGTTATTTTGAGTTATTTAGAGGGCATCAGGGGAGATTAGTATTGTACTAACTGATGTTACCCTCTTTAAATAATGTATTTATTATTATTATTATGTTACGAAATTGCAAGTTCCAAATCGTCCCGATTCTAAAGTTGTGGACACACATATACCTATCTCATAATACCTCCAAAGACAAAGTTGATACCTTTCTTCAAAGACAAGATGTGAGTTAGAACTTATCATATTGTATATATAGAAATAAAATTTAGGAATTTTGATGATTAATTGCCAATACAACAACTATATTGTGATGTTACACTATTGTTTCAGAAAAAGGGTGAAGGTTTGGTACCATTAAAACATTTAAACCCGCTGCATTTGTTTGCACCTGTCCTAAGTCAGGAATCTGATGTTCAGTAGTTGTCGTTTGTTGATGTGATTCATAAGTGTTTCTCGTTTCTCGTTTTTTTCTATAGATTAGACCGTTGGTTTTCCCGTTTGAATGGTTTTACACTAGTAATTTTTGGGGCCCTTTATAGCATACTGTTCGGTGTGAGCCAAGGCTCCGTGTTGAAGACCGTACTCTGACCTATAATGGTTTACTTTTATAAATTTTGACTTGGATGGAGAGTTGTCTCATTGGCACTCATACCACATCTTCTTATGTCTATAGACCAAATGACAAAGATATGAACAATTACAGAAGACGGTTATGTGGAAAACCCATACCGTGTAGTCAGCTACTAAAGGTTCTTACGTGAAAAACCCATACCGTATAGTCAGCTACTAAAGGTTCTTACGTGAAAAACCCATACCGTATAGTCAGCTACTAAAGGTTCTTATGTGAAAAACCCATACCGTATAGTCAGCTACTAAACTGAGGTTCTTATGTGAAAAACCCATACCGTATAGTCAGCTACTAAAGGTTCTGGTACAACGAAATGGTAAACAATTAAAAAAAATAATTATTTATTGTCAAAGACTGTATGTTGTTCTTTAGAAATCCCAGTCTTGATGAATTTTGTCTTGGGTTGCTGCCTATAATACGTTTATTAGGAAAGAAATAATATGTGGTCTCCATCCATGACACAAAATCAGAACATGCACAGGAAAAAAATGAAAAAGCAAATGAAAAGCGCTTTTATTGCTGTTGTCTTAATCTCAAACTCACAGTGAGGCCTTAAAAAAACTCTCACCTCACTGCAAGTTTAAGACAGTCCCTAGGACCGGTTTTGTCGGTGTAGCTTACATTTCATTATATTCATAGAATATATAAACAAGAAGTCGTATAATTGCAAACGAGACAACTCTCCACAAGAGACCAAATGACACAGAAGTTAACAACTATAGGTCACCGTACGGCCTTCAATAATGAGCACAACTCATACCGCATAGTCAGCTATAAAAGGCCCCGAAATGATAAATGTAACACAATTCAAACGAGAAAACCATGCAACGGCCCAAATTATGTACAAAATAATGAACGAAAACAAATATGATATACAGAAACAAACGACAACCAATCTATAAATCTAGACCATTCTTTAGTATTAAACTTTTTCTAGAAGATTGATTATTTCCACCTTTTATAATCAGCTGAACGTGTAATAAAAATGGCGCCGAAAATTAACCAAAAAAAAAAAAAATAGATAAAAAAGGGTCAGGTTTAGCTTTTAATCTTTGGTTTTTAATGTGTTATGCGTTTAGTACAATCAACCACTGTTGATATAAGTGAACATTTATATACATAATCGAAAATGTCTCCCCCTTTTTGACGTTATAAGCATAATTTAAATCCGTCACTGATGGTATGATATCAATATTTCAGACCGGATAAAGCAGAACTAAACTGAAATAGAATAAACGAATTAATTATTTTTATTTGCCTTATGGGATAGCCATTTGAAAAGACTATATGATTTATGTGAAAAGAAATGTTTATAAAAAGTCATATGAACTAAAATTTTGTTATATTAATAGCAGTGTCTTCTGTATGAAATGGCTTCATAGCCATAAAAATCAACGCTAAATCAATATTAGCAGTAATAATAGCTTTAAACTGGAATAAGATAGACATGCTGCGGACGGTTACTTTTCAAATTAACATCGCCCACGACTTTTCCAATCCCTTAGTTGTAAATTGGATAACAATATTAATACGCTGTTGTTTTCGTTGGGTTTAATTAAGCTGATTACGTTTTTATTCCTTTTTGTTTGTTTGTTTTTTCGATTGTATTTGTTATTGTTTGTTTTTGTTTTTTCTTTTGCATAGGTCACAGATCGTTAAATAAATATATCATTTGAAAAATACGGATGTGCTTTTTGAATATAAAATGTCGATTGCCACAACGAAAAATATTTCTCTCCGTAAAGTGATGGAATATTAAATTTTACTTTGGCATGCAGTCTTTGTATTAATAACAAATAAACATTGTTAATGTTCAAAGAGTTACACACGTTCATAATTCATTATCTAAAAAATGATCAAGACTTGGTTCTCAAGTATAGCTTCAAATGTTCGATTGAGTTAGCTTTCTCTTGAAACCCTGCTTACCAATTAATTCACCGTTTCAGAATCAAAAGGACTATGTGTAATTTAATTGTCCGTACCCCAAAACGAAAATAACGTCACAACATTGGTTCAATTTTCATTGTTTTATAGGGCGTTTTTAACCATTCACAACGTTTTAATGTACGTTTTTGAAAATATTACCCAAAGCGCATTCGATTTTAAAACGGCGAATTACAGATGGTTTTCACGGCCAGTCTGTCTTCGATCTCTTAGTTTAGACTCTCCCTTTGGTATGTTTTTACAGACAATATTACAGAATTCCGTTCCATCTACCTGTAGACTACAATCATCTAATTAGGTTTAACTTTCAGTGGTATTTTTACAATAAAATATTTATGTTTTCCTACGATTTATTTATCTTGTACTTAAATAAGGATAGTCCATGATAGATCAATTATTAGGGTCTGGATGGGGTTTACAGAATAGAGAATAATGGAATAATTGTATAGAAAAATCAACACTAAAAAATAAAGAATAGAGAAATATAGGATAAAAAATAAACAAAAAAGAAGAAGAGGATGCTAGAATATAAAGAATAAATAAAAATTACCTGAAAAATTAAAGAATATAGAAATGTAGGACCCCCCCCCCCCCCAAACCAACACCACCACCACCATCTAGTTGGTAGTGAAAAACGTCAAAAATTGTTGCTTTACGAATAACAACGGGATGACGTTACGTACGCTATACATTCCGGATGTTTTGTCGGGATTTTTTTTACATAGAACACCACTTTTAATGATCGATGTCTACGAAGTGATTGTCCTTAAATGAATATTTTTTTTCAATTCTAGTATTCCTGCTTATCAACTTAAAATCTATACAAACTATAAGAAAATACCACTAGCAATAAGAAATCTATAGAAATGCCAATAAGACTGAAGCCATCAATTGACTCCTTTAATATATATAAGAATTATTATCCTTACTAGATGATTTCTGACCAATTTAGCATTTCAGTCTATAATCTTGTTATAATCGCTATAGGTGGGCAGAAATCGTAAGCAGTAAGAACGGTCATCCATATACCTTCAGTGAAATGTCATTTTACTGAAAATACTTGAGTATTATAAGACATATAACCCTGAAATGGAGAATTTGTTTTATCCATCTTTATCATTTTCACCTTTTGTTTTCAGAATCAGTATTAAATGGAGTTCTTTCACACAAGATCAAATTCTTGGGACACAAATCATATCTAAAAATCAGCAATTTCCCATTAAATGACAACACATACAGTGTCGATTTCATATGATATATTGCATTGAGTTATCTTCAATTAAGAATTGAATGCTTCTCTTTGTAAATTCATTGGGGTGTAAAAGCGTTGACCGAAGTACATTTTGTATGAAGCGGAATCGCTTCATTCTAAAAATGTACGCACGGTCAACGCTTTTACAACCCTATGAAATTACTAAAAGAAGCATTCAATACTTATAATTACATGTTTCGCTGTGATCATGAAAAGACGATTACTATCAAGTTTTCTTTTATTTACCTGTGCACTTTATTGTGGAAACGGATGTCATCATGTATGTTTCAATTCATGCAATTCATTTTTGAAATGAAGAATGACGCGAGATTGCTGTTAGCCAATCAAAATAAAGTATAATAATGAAACATACATCTAATGTAATTATTCAATGTACAGCTGCAATCTATATGAACTTGATTTCAAGAAAATAATTCATGTATGAAACCTTTATGTAGTTGCATTGGAAATATACCATGATGATTCCTTTCTTTTTTTATTCAGTTTACATGTATATGTAATAGAACAGTATGGTTTCAAATTACATCTCAATTGACTTTCATAATACCAATACAATGTATAAACAAATTTTAAAGCAAGAATTAACAGTGTTAAAGATACAAAAGTGCCGCTGAGACATTCTAAAGTACTTACTAACGGATAAGTATTTTTTTAGGTACTGAACAAGGGGATGATTACCATAGTAGATTAGAATCGGTTACCTTGTAAATCAACCTGTAATTTACTCAAGAAAGGACAACTTATTATAATAATATTGCTTCCTCTTCCTATTGTGGATTTCGTTTGCCAAGTGGTCTAAGTAGATGAACTACTGTCAACAATGAGGTTGTGAGTTCGAGTCCCACACGTGGCTGGTTCGTTCGACTCCAATCTTATATATATATAATTGACTACTTGACTAGGATTGTCCGTTTTCCTACTCCGGCCTCCTCCATCAATAAAAACTGGTCTCCACGACATAGCCAACAGTGCCAGTGAAAATGGCGTTAAACACTTGTCAATCGTTCAATCGTATTGGTTTTGCTGTTTTATAACGACGATATCTGACAAATGTTAGAAAAATGGCAATACGACTGAAACTATAAATTGACTTCTTAACAGAGTTTTTGTTCTCAAATGACGATTTCTGACCAGTTTAAGCTTTTTGCTTAATATTTTGAAAAATGATTATCGATAAACATACATTTTAAGCTTCAAAAATGATCGCAATAACAAGATTAACACAAATGTCATATTACTGTAAATTATAACACTCTCAAGCTCCAATTTCTTAAAGTTCCGCCCAAGTTCTGGAAAACCTCACCACATTACTGCACTTTAAATAAATGAGTTCCGGGAATACGCTTACATAATTTTTTATCTTACCTCCTATACATTTCTAGGAATATGATAGGTTAAAATCAACCGCGTGGAGACAAGAATGCCATTGGAAAAACGCGCTGTAAATGGATTGAGAGTACTCCGGACTTCATAACTATATATAAAAGAGAATTAGTTTGAGGTAATGGTGAAACACATGAAAACTGGTTCAGCAAAGAATTATTTACATGTAAAGCTTATATTAGTCTTTAAATACTTTTTGATACAATTCATTTTAAGCCATCAAGAATGAACCAGAACATTTAAAATGGACTCGGGCACTCAAAGTTAAAATTTATGTTTTGGAAGAGGTGTCAATTGACTAATTTTAAAAGTATATGTACTAGATATCAGATGATTCTTTGTATGTCTGAGTGGTTTCAACCACGAAGATATGAGACGACTATATCTAACTTACATAGAAGTAATAGATAATGATTTTATCTTTTCTCTTGTTCTTAAAAGAGCAATTAGAATGGTGCCAGTATCTTAAATTTACCCGATGCAGTAACACTTTCAGAAGATGTTTCATACTTATGAATTTGGATTGAAATCTAAATTACGCCTATTTTTCTGTCATTAAATTGATACCTTATCACAGCTTTTGTACGACAATATAAATCGCTGTGCTATTAAGTTTTTTTCTTGTTTATTTGCCAAAAACTGAACTTTTTGATGATAAATGATAAGACTTCTATATAAATACAGTACTACAATTAACTAATTTTATATACCAATATTTGTACTGTTTTCATTTGCATTACCTATATTTTTAATATGAAATGTGCTAATCATTATACATGATTCTTATATTGGAAACGAAAGTTTTCTTTCTTATATATGGTTATTGTCTTTTAGTCGAAAATCAGCTTGAATTATCCCCCTTTGACCAAATTAATTTACCTGGCGAAACTTGAAAAGATGTAATAAATTGGTCATTAGCCGAATATTTTTACTGGACGGAATGGATATTACATGTCGTTTCAAAATTAAATAAAAGTTATAGTAGCGGAAGTGTTATTATTCCCAAACGTTATCGTTTGTAATATTAGTTCATGAAATACCCAATACTAAGGAAAAATCAATTTAAAATACTACACAGTGAAGTAATTATCTTGGGATTTATTAAATCCTATATTTAACTACGAACCACTTTGAAGTCTTGGGAAAATCACTATGGTAGTGTCAATGGATCTAAGAATATGGCTACGATAATTGAATCGTTTCTCCAATTGGATTCTAGCCTGTTAGTACAAAAGTTATTTTCATTCATAGATTTTTCCAAATAAGGGAATCTAACATCAGCATCAGTTGTATGACGTACAAGAGATTATTGATCGATCGAAAATTGAATATTTTGCGTAGGAGAAAATTCACTGATCAGTATTCATTGATACAATTTTCTATGAATGACAGAAGACCGGCCTGTTTCTGTCTGAAAGCAAGCATTTTCAACAGCTGGTGTTACCAAATTGCTGAAGGTAAATTTTTTTTTTTTTTTAGTTAGAGCAAGCACTTTATACATGTATATCGAATTATATGTTGAAATAGTATAAACTATGCAGTCATATCTTAGTTCGTTGCTTTTTCATTACTGCATATAATGGTATGGAGTTTCAATTGCAAGTAATTGCCTTTAACATGTTTGGCACATACAAACTTTTCCGTCGGGAAAATTCATAACAAAACGCTAAGTTGTTGAAGTTTTCTTATAATATCATGGCATAGTTTCATGATTACATTTCAATCTAATTTATCAAATAAAAGGGTCTTGAAAAACTTTGTTCATTTATTCACTTTTCAGTCGGAAGTCTCTGATTTCCTTAGATACTGTCAAATAAATGTTTACAATAGATATATACAAATACGAAAGTCATGTAGATTGGATAAAATTGCATCTTATTTAATGCATTGGAGAACATTTAAAGTATTGTATTATGTATAAATCTATATACAGAACTTTAAAAAAGAATCTTCCGTTTTATTTTATGATTTTTGTTATCTTTTAGGTATACAACATAGCGAGAATTTCCTGGTCAAAAGTACTTAGGTATGTGAATTTAACTATTTTTGTAATCAGTTTTTTTAAGTGAATAATATATGTTATATGTGTACAAAGGTTTCAATATTTCATAACAAAACACCCAATAATTTTCCGGAACTTTCCGGGTACGGAAATCTCCGTGACCGGGGTTTTCAATTGTCAATACACATATTTATCGACCAATCAGTGTAATGCTCTATAAATACACAAACGATAAACTTATAGGATTTTCCATAGACATCCGATAAATAAAAAAGTTCTCGTGTGAAAGATCAATTCAGAGTCAAATTTTAAAGCAGTTTAGGTTAGTTATTTACGTAAACCCCACAAATGGTTTGAAATATAATTTTCAAAATAATCAAAATTTCCTTTGGAGTCTAATTTTCATAAGCAATCTGTTAACTTTTTCCACTGGCGTATGAATATCATAAAGTTCGTCTGACAATCGTGTGTATTCTGCTAAACTTGCAGTTTGACTTACACAATCAGTGGGAAAGAAGGGAATCTCGGTAAGAACATACATTTCACATTTTACCACGAATCCAAGTTACATTTAACATTTTTTGTTTTCAGTTGGAAATTATAAAGTGACACTTGAAAATGGGTTGTGAAAACCGTTTTCAGGTTTTGTGTTATGAACAAGTTTTGCGGTTGCACGAAGTTATGGAGGATGCGATTCCAATCCACGGACGGGGAAATTTTCCAACTTTGGATATTAAGCTGAAGGATTTGGTTAAAGCAGTAAGAGAAAAACTTCTAAAAGAAGGAGTAACGATTAAAGACATTAGGTTGAACGGAGGTGCAGCAAGTTACATTTTTGGTACCGAAACCGTGAAATCTTACAATGACTTGGATTTGATTTTCGGTGTGGATCTAACAAATCATAACGAGCTTCAGAAGATAAAAAATTGCGTTCTTGGTTGTCTCTTGGATTATTTGCCAGACGGAGTTAACAAAGAAAAAATGAGCAGTTGCAGTTTGAAGGAAGCATATGTTCAGAAAATGGTGAAAGTATGTAATGAACGAGGTGATAGATGGAGTTTAATTTCACTTTCCAACAACAAGGGTAAAAATGTGGAGTTAAAATTTGTTGATGCTATGAAAAGGCAGTTTGAATTCAGTGTGGACTCATTTCAGATCATTTTGGATAGTTTATTAACTTTCTATGAGATTTCGTCCGCGCCCATGAGCGAACACTTCTATCCCACTCTAGTTGCAGAAAGTGTATACGGTGACTTTTCAGAAGCTTGGGTTCATTTAAACAAGAAACAGATAGCAACCCGTAATCCTGAAGAAATAAGGGGAGGTGGTCTTTTAAAGTATTGCAATTTATTGGTGCGGAGCTATACCCCAGCTGAAAATGTGAACTGTCAAGCAATGGAAAAGTACATGTGTTCTCGGTTTTTCATCGATTTCAGTGATTTAAATCAGCAGAGACAGAAGCTTGAGTCCTATCTAAATAATCATTTTAGTGGTGAAGAAAATTTGAAACATGAATATCTACTGACGCTTTATCGAGTCGTCGATGAAAGTACCATATGTTTGATGGGACATGAACGCAGGCAGACTCTAAATCTCATCCACCAACTTGCCTGTGAAGTTCTTATGGAACAGGAGAGAAAAGCACATGCAAAATACCTTGAAATGCAACATTTCGACCAACTGAGCAATCTAACAATTGACCAAGTGTACTTTCATAGTCCTCTAAATTCTGATGGGTGCCAGTATTACAGTTATTTTCCAAATGTGTATCAAGTGAATGGATCGTCAAACTGTCCTCTTTGTCCATCTTCGTTTCTACAGTGCTCATAGTGAATTTGGAATGTTTCGTGACGAATGGAGATTGTTTGTAGACATTTAATTCGAAAGGATGTATTAAACTACAAAAATATTTGCAAAGGATCATACACACCTTTAGAATTTCAATGTGGATTAATTGATTAGTTTGGTCTGAAAGATTTATTATTAAGTCAAAAATATGTAAATTGTATGAAGAAACGAAAGGTGAATGAAAAAAAACAAATAACTGCAAAAAATATTAATTGGATGTCATAGATTTTTTTGTGGATGAGTACAAGTTTGTGTCAGAGAACAAGATAAAGATTTTTTTTGTGTATTTGATGTGAAAATGAGATTTAGTGGTGAATGATATGACAGATTTGGTGTAGCAAACATTAAATGTTGCATCCATGTACATGTAGTCTTTCATTTATTTGTCATATTGTGACATTCTTGTTAATGTCTTTGTATTATTATATTAAGTACATCTATGTATATGTGTAATTTTTCGCTCAAATTTGGAAGTTTGGCTGAAATTGGTCAACTACAGCAAAAGAATTTTATTGACTTGTTTATTAAGTAATTACATGTATATTTTTATTATTTACAGTTATAATTAATGTGGTACATGTATATGTACAATGTTTACAATAAATTGCTTTTTTTTTAAATCTCAAGGATGCTTCAGGTGTCATCTTCATGTATGACATGATTGTCAGTGTACAAACATCAAACATACCAAAAATAAAATAATAAAAATACACACATGTGTCATTTAAAAAAAAATAAGGGTATGTCTCATTTTCAGTAAAAAAATTGTAAAAATGGAAGAAATTAAAAAGAAAAAAGAGAGGGACCATATACAAATATTGTATATTTTGTAAATTATGTGAACAGTGCCAGACTGATGATGTTGTTAGTATAAAGGAGGGATCTAAGATGTAATATACTTCATGGAACGTACTTTGTGTTTGTGTTGGTGAAACCATCTTGTACATGTATGTAATAGATACAATGTATGTACATGTTATCCCTCAAGAAGTTTTCTTTGGTAAAAGATCTTTACTTTGTAAATAATATAAATATATATATATATACATTTAAGATTTTCTGGTGCTGTCTTTAGCAATAAAATATGTTGCCTTTTTACAGTCATTGACAGTAAAACAAAATGGAATAGTTCTAGGACAAGAGTTAGTTGAAAAACACATAAAATGATACCACCAAGAAATATTAGCTCTGATCATGACAGTCCTTCAAAAATTGGAAAATTGATTTTTATCCTTGGCCAAAAAAGTTGTAGAAATGAACATTATGACAACAAGTGATAATTTACGTACAATAAATGAAAACTTATGATAATTGAAATAAAGATATATGAAAGCCATAAAGACATTTATAAATATATGTTCAAAATTCTATGATGCTGCATCTTAAAAAAAAATTAGCAAATTTTAATATGAAAAATGAAGTAGTTTCTCGTTCCAATAAACATGACATAATTGAGAATATAATAAGAACTCTTTAAAATTGGTAATTAAATTTTAGTAGTACATTCACAGTGCAAACATTCAGTGCATACCTATGTACATTTGTATTATATAAAGATACCCTTGATTGCATAAAATTGTGGTTAAGAAATCTTTACATGGATTCAATATTATTTAACTAAATAAATTTTTAGTTACATGAATTAAATCTTTACCTCAAAAGAATAACACCTTTAAAGTCTTACAGTGTAAGATTGGAGTAAGAGATTAGACCAAAGTGTTACCAGGTGTAAAGATTAATAAACAAATCATTGATCATTATGTATTTTCATTGAATTTATGCAAACTGTGATATTTTATTGGTATCTTGTTGCAATATATTACAAGCAGTGTTTTTTGCTGTGTTAAATGTATTATAATTGTTGATATCCTATATAGATCATGATCTTTTTCTTTGTTGAATTATTTTTTGTCTGTTGCATAGACTTGTGCATTGTACTAACCAAGGAATACATCATCAATTCTCTCATCATACTTTATTTATATTTCAATAAAGTCTACATGACCCTGTATGGCAGAATCTCCTAATTTATTTGGACTTTGACCACAAAAGAATGCACACATTCATCTCTTAAGTTGCAACTTGCCATGTTCATGATTTACATGTAGGTGTAGGAATTTTGAAAGATTATGAGATTTAAGATTTTGAAAAATGCTGACTTGATTATTTTGGTTTAATTGAATATATAAATATAAATAGCAGTCATGGTTAGTTGGTTTGAATGTCTTTTCAAATATTGAGGTTGGTTCTAGAGCTTTAAAAGATATGTCAGGCCACCTTTAAGCATAAAAATAAAGATACATGTATGTACTGATAGTTTCAAAGCCGTCATAACAAAATCTTATTAAATGGAATCAAATTTATTACCATGTAATTTGACATTGAACTTTTTAGTAGACCATACTAAAGGTGATTTTATACCATTCATTTTGTTCTTTTGAAGTTATTTTTTTTTTATGCTGCATAAACTTTAGGCTTCAAACTTTTAAAAGACCATACTAAAGGTGATTTTATACCATTCATTTTGTTCTTTTGAAGTTCTCTTTTTTTTTTTATGCTGCATAAACTTTAGGCTTCAAAGTTTCACATTCATCAGGAAATAATAAATATTGTTGATTAACCCAAACCTCATTACTACGGTCTATGGATATGAATTACAGTATTTGGTAAAAAAAGCATGACAAAGGCATGAATGCACTGGCCTATGAGAGTTCAAAGAATATATAAAGAGTACTGATAGAATTGATGGTGTATTTGTAGCTTCTTTATGAGGCTTCCAGGACGTTTGTGTCATTTATAGTGATGGATTATAGTGAATGAAACACCTTGTCAGTCTAAACTGCCTTGGGAACAACATGTCGATGTTACCTGTACATTTTTTTTATCTTCAAAAGTTTTTCTGGTCAGATATCTTTGTAAAGTTTGTTTTGAGTCAACAATTGTCCCTTATTGAAGATATAAATGTACTGAACAAGTACACATACTAAATCTACATGTATAATTCTACTAGATGACAAATGGAATTTTGCATGCAGCTTTTTTTTAATTTTTATTTCCAAAAGTTTTTCTGGTCAGATATCTTTGTAAATTTTGTTTTGAGTCAACAATTGTCCCTTATTGAAGATATAAATGTACTGAACAAGTGCATGTTCTAAATCTACATGTATCTTGATGACAAATGGAATTTTGCATGCAGCTTTTTTTTTATTTTTAGAAAGTGTTGCTTTAACAGCATTATGGTACTGAAACTAAATCAAGATTTCAATTTCATCTCAATTTCCATACATGGCATTGAAAAAGTAAAAATTAAGTGTAGGTCAATTTAAAACCTTCATAAGTCATTGATCATGTTGATAATACATTTTAAAAAAAAGTTAAATGATGTAAATTTGAAATTATTTTATTAGTACAATATTTGTTAACTTTATAAGTTTTAAGAAAAAAGGGTCTGATCCAAATGTGTGAGTTTAAAAAACAAAATTTAGATGATCAAGAAAATATATCCTACATCATAATACATGATATATACACATACATGTATATGAAGAAATTTTCTTAAATTCAGTTGACTTAATGTTTCTAGTAGGTTTAAAATTTTGGTATAATAAATTTTATAATACAGCATGATAGCTACTAGATTTTGTAATCTCTAATAACATTTTACAAGTTATGTTCATGGCCCATTTAAATTTACCTGAAGAAAGTTTTAATCAGTATTAAAATAACAGTGACACTGGTAAGCAAATGTGGCTCCCATCCAATTTAAAGTTTTTAATAGACAACCTTGGAATTTAATGTAAATTGTCCTACAAGTAAATCCATTTAGATTTACAATTGGAGGCATAAATTAATATTTTTACAGGTGGATTATCAAGCATTGTAGTTTAAGATCATAAAATATTAAAAATTTGATGCGGATTATAAATACATGTAGTTCCAATACTTTGTACTTTAAACAGTTTAACAAGACCTGTGTCAGAGCGTATAGTGCACCTGGTAACAGCTGGTCCATGCTAGTTTATATTTTTGAAATTTTGCCAATTTTGCCGCATGCTTATGCATGCTAATGTTCTATTTTTCTGATGATAACCTTTGAAAAAATTATTTCAGACCTGTTATTTTTTTCACATATTTCGCAATGCATTGTGGTTAATTAAGAACCTAAAATATCCAAACCTGTCAAGTACCAGTGGAGGATCCAAGGAGGGGGGTGGGTTCCGGGGGCTGGAACCCCCCCCCCCCCCACTTTTTGGACGATCAATGCATTTGAATGGGGAGATATAGTTGGAACCCCCCCCTTTATTCTGGGTTAGGAACCCCCCCTTTTATAAATGGCTGGATCCGCCCCTGAGTACAAGGCCTAATTTAGTTCCATTTGTTATCTTATGTAAATAGAATAACATTGATCCCAGTTTTACAATATATGCCCCAAAATCTAGATATCATATAAAGCCTTGATGAAATCTGAGTTGCCTGCAGTTGCTTTGTAAATGAATTTATATATTTAGCCAGGGCAAAGGATTTTTTTACTGCTTATATGTAGCCAGGAAGCTGGTTTATTTTAAGCAACTTTTTCACTGGTTAATTTGCTTGGATAGAAAATGAATCATTCTTTCTGAATTTGATAGTAACATGTATGTGTATCCACACTTTTTGTGTAACATGGCAAACATAGAGTTAATTATGAATTATGTCAATTACATGTACACACTTGTAATTATTCATCAGAGATATATGTAGATAATTGATTCCACATGATGTTATTATTTCATCAACACAGTGCAGTGTAATAGATACACCAGAAAAAATGATTTCTCCACATTTTTCTTTGACTGGTGCTCCTTACCATTTACCAGCACTTTGATTATGAATGGACTTTAAATCTAACGTGGGCTGGGGGAGTCTTTCATGTACATTTTTTAAAAGAAAAACTGGGAATAACCTTTTCTTTTGTGCCAAGGGAAACAATTTTTGAAAATTGATTGTAAAAGATAATGATTGATGGAATTGATTTAAAAATTCACTTAGTACTTTTGGGTTCCAACAGATTAGCCTTGCTCACATTGTTCCATCAATATTGCCCTTTGCCCTTGGTTTTCATTATACTTTGTAAAATACAAATTTGCTATTCCTTAAGATTTTCATCACTAAGCTTGTACTATATGGGTTATAAAAACTCTCAGACGTTTTGAATTTATTCATGAATAAATCGTCTGTGACCATGAAGTTTTTCTGCTCTTTGGGCCCATGATTATATAGGGATTATACATTAACAACTTATTGATGAAGTTGTGACAGCTTGTTACATGTACATTTGTAATAGATTCATTGTTTTCACACCTTAGAATATATTACCAGCCTAAATAGTTTTGTTGTTCATATTCATGAAATGCGTTAAGGGTCCCTAGGTTGCTGACCTTTTCAGATGGGAAGCTTTTTTATTTCATGATCACCACTTGACCTTAAAGGATTACAACACTCTGTTTTTTCTGAAATTTTATTGAAAAATATTATCGTACTTTTAATCAGAATGTATTCCAAGGTTGTCTGTTCTAAGATCTTGTCAAGTAAGATTAGATTCATACCCATGCACACAAGTAAGCGTAAAAAGGCAGCATGTTTCACCAAAGGGTTTGAATAGAATTTCGTTATCATGTATCACTGTCTTACAAAATGCATCAACAATTTCTAGTCTTCAATTATATTGTACAAGGTGTCATCTCCAATTATGGTTTAAGAGAGCCTAACAAATATACTTTCATCTCTGGACAAGGTGTGAGCTCCAATTGTGGCAAAATGGAAAGCCTTTCTCATATATATATATACTTTCGTTCTGGTTCATGTTAACTTTTAATAAAAAAAAGCACACATGTATTAAAATTTAAATTAAACTGTAAGTAACACTGAAAAAAATCTTTAATAGGAATCATTTATCCTCCCTTTTTGTTTTTTTGTTTTTTTTATTTAAAACACACAATTTTGTGATTACATTCAGTGTTGCTTTCAAAGGTGTACCATCCGGTCACCTTTGCCCTCTTTTCCGGATAAATGAAGTAAACCAGAAATGTTGGAGGTTACATAATAGCCTATGATAATTTGCATTAATTGAGCAAACCAATAAAATTTATAAACAGATGTTAATCAGTGATTTTGCAGAATTTGTCCTTTTCTAATGTCATTATTGATCATGTTGATTCTGTCTCATATTCTAGAAGGAAAAAGATTTTTGAGCCTGCCATGTCTGATAAATCTATAATATGATTATGTCATATTATTGTCATTTTTCTTGGTATTTCATTCATCATTAAAGAGAAATCCAAGAAAATTTCATCTGAATCTACATTTTTGTTTAGAAAAATTCCGTCAGTGAATCCAAATCATTTTCATTTCATAAGCCAGGGTTCTAATAAATGTAGAAAGTGTGCTAGGGAGAAGTTTGGTCAGTATTCTGTTGACTTGCACAAACCTGTCAATATATTGTAATAAAATGATCTGTATTATATCATGTATATCATAGAATGTTAAAACTTCTCCCCATCACAGTTAAATAAGAAAAGTGGCACAATTTACTCAGTGTTTAAATATACCATTGAGAAAGTGCATTTTGTGCAAGTTGTACTTTTAAGGTTTCTAAGGTGTGCAGAAATGAATTCACACAAATACTCCAGTTAAATTTCAGGTTACTGAATAGACAACTAATCAATTTCATACAATATTGTGTTTCAAACTTGCTGCAAAAAAGTCAAGAGTGGCAACAAGTATATTCTTGGTTCAGATAATGCACTCTCAATGGTATTTTTAGATGCAGTGTAATACATTTTTTTGCCCTATTCCTCTGGTTTTTATTAAGCATTATTTCAATGTAACACTGCAGCCATGTTAAGGCAGTTAGATCGTGATTGGTTATTGTATGATATGGATGCCAAAGTTTATTGTACAGCTTCTGTATATTTTTGTATTTACAAGATTTTTTTTCTCTATTTTTGTGATAAATGCACAAATGTTGTTATATAAATATTCTACCATGAAAGTTGAGAGGCAAGCAGTGTCCCTATATAAAATATATATTATTGTTAAAACTACAAGTTATATCAAAATTTTAATTTCATTGCTGGATGATTATCTGTATAAACACAGAATTCCAGAAATAAAATATTTTTGAAAACTTTTTTTTTTTCTATTGAGTTGCCAATATGGTAACATTGTTAATTGTTCAATGTTCTTGTATTGCATAAGATGGTTTTACCTTTAATAGGTAACCTTCCAACATGCCTGTTTCCAGTTTCACACTGGGTATCCTGTAAAAAAAGGAGATGTGGTATGATTGCCAATGAGACAACTATCCATCAGAGTCCAGATGACATGGATATGTGCAATTGTAGGTCGTCCTATGGCCTTCAACAATGAGAAAACCCCATAATTATACTATACAAGTTATCGCAAACGAACAAGCAAAAATATGAAGTACATTTAGCATGTAACTACAAGAAACTTATTTCAGTGTTTAACAATACAATGGGCAGTTTACTATGATATAGATCTGTGGATGTACATGGTACTACATGCATGTACACCATCTGTCATTTTGGACAATACCACAATTCAGAGGTCTCAAAATTTGTGTGACATGTCAAGCACCATATACAAATTTTGGTTAGAAAGGCTGTTTCCATGATGACTTTACAAATGTCTGATAGAAATTTTCTTAGAACTTCCAATATAGAATTACTGTAAATTCAGAAATTATTGCGATTTCAGGAAAAACTGCATATAGAGATATATATATCAGAAATCAGAATGCAAGTACTTATTATTGCGAAAGTTGCTCAGTCACATTATTCAAATTAATAAAAAAAAAACTTGCAATAATTTCTGAAATTACAGTATAACTCGATCAAGTCAGGCAAATTCTCTCGGAACCAATTATTGTTATTATCTGCTGGAATGTGTGACACTGCATGTACTGGAATTTTGATTGGTCTACTTCATCATCTAACAGCTGCAATACTCATCATAGGAATATCATACATGTACACCCACACAAAAAAGAACCTTGACCTGTAACAGAAAAAATATGTTGGGGCACAGTCACCTAAATTTCTAGCAATGAATGATTGAAAATAGGTGAACAAATGAAATGACCTTTTATTATGCAGTATACATTATTTTTTTTGGACCTATTTTCAATCTTTTATTGCTAGAAATTTTGGTGACTGTGATTGGGGTAAGAATTGTATTCTTGCTACCATATTTCCACCCCCCTATTTGCCCCATTTATGTCCTAACTAAATGTCAATCTGAGCACACAGTGAAAGCCTACACAGAAAGGTTGAATGAAATATCTATGGAGTGATCAGCATATACATTTACATGTACATGTATTACCTTTTCTTGTAATATCTATAGGTGAATTCCTTTATGCTAAATTTCATACATAGTGTAGAATGTATGTACCTCCTACAGATTAAGATTCTGTAAGAATAATACACTGCTGGTATAATTAGTGAAATTAGTGATTGTTACATTGTCATGTCTCGAAGGGACCATCTCAATACATATTTTTTTCTAAATGAAAATTAGTGATATTGTTTTTGGTATTTGTGGCTTCTTCAGCCAAGTGTAGAAAACTTTAATTTCTTTTATTCAAGTTTTGTCTATAGAGTTACATTGTCATGTCTCGAAGAAACAATTCATGATACATATTTTCTTCCAAATGAAAATTAGTGATATTGTTTTTGGTATGGGTGGCTTCTTGTTCAGTCAAATCTATAGAAAAAAACTGAATTTCTCACATTGATGTCTTGTCTATAGTGTACCTCAGTCATCATTTGTGCTTTTCTTCAAATTCTTGAGTTTTATTTTTTAATTCATAGAGACAAAACTGTCACATTTTAAGAAAGTCCATTTGAATTAGTCCAATCATATTAATTATTAGTAAGATTTGTTGATTAACATAGGCGGATCCAGGGGGGCCCACGCCCCCCTTTTGTGGGAAAAATTTGGTTGATTATATAGGGAATCACTGAAGCTTGACTGGAGCGGGCCCCCCTTAGGTCAGTCAGCGGGCCCCCCTTAATTATGAAAAGTTCTGGATCCGCCACTGATTAAGGTTGGCCTCTTTCTATAGTCATACAGAGATTCAATAGCTAGATAAGCTTAAAGGATGAATTTGCTACTTCATATAGTCATTGGTATTCTAAAGATAGAATATGTTGAAGGTGTGTGTCTACTGATTTAATTGTCTTGACAGTACAGAGATCAATATAGATAATTGATAAATCTTCCCAATGTCTGAGTCTGAAGGCGAGTCGACTTGTTTGACATCACCTTTGGGGTTTAACTTTATTATCTAGGAACTAAAATTACAAAATGTACTTTTGACGTAATTTTTAATTTAAGGTACAAAGTCATTAGAAAAACAAGATTGAAAAAAATTGCCATTTATGTGTATAATGCCTTTTACAGTTTTAATAAATTTATACTGCCAGATACCAAACTGGCATAACAGATGTTTATGGCAACAAAGTAAAACAATACCCTAAGAGAGAGTACAGAAAATGTCATGATATTCAATGCATGTAGTTTTCACAAATAACAACAAGCTCTACTCAAGGCCAGTCAACTGGAAAAAAGGCCTCACAAGCCAAATTTAATGAAATGTTATGGCAGACTGATTTTGAGCTGTTGTTTACAAGTAAAACAGGTTTTTTGTCTCGCCTGTGACGAAATCGCAGTATGCAAGGCATAGGTATTACTATCCGGCAACGGCCTAAACTATTTGTATAAAGCTTTCTATTTCAGAAGGGAGAAGACCTGGATGCTTCATATCTTGTATGCAGATACCTTATGTTACGAAGTTTCTGTCAATCATATGTCCATTGTCCTTGACCTCATTTTCATGGTTCAGCGCTTGACAAAAAATTTGAGTTTTTTTGTCATGTGAATTTCTCACTTATTATGAGTTATAGGATAACTATATTTGGTATATGGGTTCCTTGCAATGTCTGCATGTCCGTCAGACAGAGTTCACTTGACCTCGATCTCATTTAATGGATCAGTGATCAAGGTTCAAAGTTACGTGATTAGGTCCGTTTCTCAAATACTATAAGCAGTAGGATAACTATATTAGGTGTATTGAATGATTGTAATGTCTGGCAGGTTTCATCTGACCTTGACCTCATTTTCAGGGTTCATTGGTCAATGTTAAGTTTTTTGTGTTTTGGTCTGTTTTTCAAGTACTATAAGCAATTGGTCAACTATATTTGGTGTATTGAAGGATTGTAATGGGTACATGTCAGTCTGGCAGGGATCATCTGACCTTGACCTCATTTTCATGCTTCATTGGTCAATGTTAAGTTTTTGTATTTTTGTCTGTTTTTCAAGTACTATAAGCAATAGGTCAACTATATTTGGTGTATGAAATGATTGTAAGGTGAACATGTCTGTCTGGCAGGTATCATCTGACCTTGACCTCATTTTTATGGTCCAATGGTCAAGGTCTGTTTTTCAAATACTAATAGCAGTAGGTCAACTATTTTTGGTGTATAAAAAAATTGTCAGGGATAAGGTGTATATATGTCTGTCTGACAAGATTTATCTGACCTTGACCTCATTGTCATAGATCTTTAAAAATGTTAAGTTTCAGTAATGCTTTTAGTAAAACTTTTATCTTTTTAAGACTTTCAACATAAAATCAATGGTCAGTAAAGCAGGTGAGACATTTAAGCGTGTGCACTCTTGTTTGAAGACTGAATACATACATGCATATTTATATACCAGTCAAAATTGAAAACAATGTCAAACCTATGATTGCGTTGGTTAAAAACTGCAATTTTTATGCGTGTGTATGCAAAACAAATTACTTGGTAAAGGGGTCTAAATACAGCACAAACAACTTTTCCAAAAGACCAAAAAAGTGACAAAGTATATTTTAACAAAACACATTTGACTAGCCGGTCAAACAACAGATGTTCTTAAACCCTGCTGACTGCCATTGGCGATTGCCAAATAAAATGATCACCAGATGTAACAAAATGGATCTTTAATATTAATTTGATATCAAACAGAAAACAATAAACTTGCGGAAAAGATGGTATACCGCAAACAAAAGGTGCAAAAATTAGTCACCATATCTGGATATGTATATGTATTCAAGTTCAACTGTAAACTAGGTGCATATCTTGGATCTTCATATACAAAATAGGAATCATGCATTTAACAAACAAACACTATAGCTAGCTCCTGATGATAGTAAAATTATTGATGGTAAATATAGACCAAGAAGTTTAAAATAGGTCACAGTTACACCCATTTAACACTTGCAAAAGTACTGATTGACGAAGAAATGAAAATAGGTCAGTTACACCATTTAATACTTGCAAAAGTCCTGATTGACCAAGAAAATGAAAATAGGTCACTAAGTTACACCATTTAACACTTGCAAAAGTACTGATTGACCAAGAAGTTGAAAACATTGATTAAAAGAAAATACTGAAGCAAATATTTTGCTGAAGCATTCCTTTCAAAACCTTCTTGAAAAATAGAGCAGTAATTATGAAAAATAGTGGACATAACAACAGACAAACCAATCTCAACAAGAAAACAAACATACAAAGACGAACAACAAATAATGACGCACTGTCCAGATAGCCTGTCTTGGCCTATATTCTATCACAAATTGTCAGACCTTTAACAGTAACTAGCCTGTTAGTACTTTTATCAGGGGGAGAAAATTGAAATGTATAAGTGATATAGTAGTTTCTTACATCAAAGCCATTTGGTGGATAGTTATCTCATTGGCAATCATACCACATCACTTAATTTTTTTATTAAAGCTGAAAAAAAGTTTTTAAGTACTCTTTTCTCAACTTCAGTTTTTTAGCAAAACAATGGCATGAAAAAACCAAAGTAAAAGGTTGATTAACTTAATGTTTGTATAAGGATTACTGGACTAGTGAACTACATGTAAAAAAAAAAGCAAGATTACAAATTGGCTATTAAAGTCACAGATAAGGTCATGGTCAAAAGAAAAAAAAAGGAAAGTGAACAATAATTTAAGTCTTAATTGCTGACTTCTTTCATTTTTATTAAAAATTCTATGATAATCAAATCACAGTCCTTAAACAACCAAAGGCCTTTAGAAATATCCCTGTGTTTCTAAGAATTTAACTTGCATGCATATATGAGTCCAAAAAAATATATTTTCAGAACAGACCTATACTAAGTATATATATCTGACATGGTAAAAAAAAATCAGGTATACATTAAAGTTTGATTTCAAACCTCTGATTAAATAAACAATCGTCACTACCTTGGATGACTACCTACAAGAAAATATGTTGATATCAAATCAATTGTATAATTCTAGTGTAAACTAGTCCCAAGTTTACAGTTGAAATTAAGGTTACTGACTCCAAACACCCAGTCACCTAGTCTTCAACTTAAATATTGTATTTGGACCATGTCCTAATCTTTTAAACTTCTTACATGTCTTATAGTGGCAAATATTTAAATTTAAAATTGGTGGATTATCTTTTTGTTTTATGATAAGGGTATCAATAATCTTACTAACTTCACTATTTACTTATTATTGAGATTAGGTTCAAAAGATTTCAGGCTACTTTAACTTCTTGGATGTACAAGTGTTTGACGCTTTATTTTGGCATTGTCATAATTTGTATCGTCAATCACAAAATTTAATTAAAACTAAAAAGTTAAAACACATTTTAAAAGAACATGCTAGAGGTCTTAAATAGTATTTACTGATTTTGAAATAAAGATAAAAGCTTTAAAATATCCCATTCATTAGATTTGATCTTAATGATCTGATTTAGGAACAAGGAAAAAAAAACTTTACAAATAGATTATAATTTAAATAGCATTAGTTTAGATATATATATATTGGAAAGTTCTGGAAGCAACCCAACTTAAAAGGCACTTGACAAAATCTCTCAATGAAGTTGTTTGGAATCTGAGTTTGCAGGCACTCAATATTTATGTTGGCAATGGATTTTTCAGTACAGTGACATATGGATTGTTATACATTGATTGGAATCATTCACATTTTGGTTGTGCTTTATTGATATTTTGATTAAAAATAAGAAAAAAAGAGAAAAAAACAATTTGAATTAGAAAATTTTTAAAAAATCTACGTGTCAACATAGTCAAACAAAAAGCTATGAGAAATTTGTCGTATCTAATTCTTGTATGTCAGATTGGGAACATTGAAAGTAAAAAGGATTGAATCTGAAAAGTGAGAGGATTCTTGGAATAATCCAATTACTATTCATTATAAAGAAGTTATCCATCAGAGGCAGATTTAGGGGAGTGGAAAAGTGGGAGGGGGTGGACATCATATGGACCTACATGTATGGATAATGCTCGCTCCTAACACTGCCTTGGTGGGCCTCCTTTTTCAAAATCCTGGATCTTCAACTGTCAATGGATAAGCAGAAAAATTTTGAGTGTCAAACTGAAAAATTAGGGGGAAATTTGACTTCCAAACAGAAAAAAGGGGGGAAATTAGACTTCCAAACAGAAAAAAGGGGGGAAATTAGACTTCCAAACAGAAAAAAGGGGGGAAATTAGAGTTGTTAATCAGAAAAATAGTGGGAAATTGAAATAGGGTGTTACACAATAATTCAAATTTTGTAGGACTCTAGGAGGATAAGTGATTTATCAATACTGTAAATTCAGAAATTATTGCGTGCATTTATTATTGCGATTTTGTTATTTTAGACTAAAATGCGATTTTAATTTTTCCGATATTGAGAAAAGTCCTGTTTAATTCATATAAAAAATTTCAAAATGCGAGTTTAAATTGTTGCGATTATTACCCTGTCGCATTTTTCGCAATAATAAAAACATCGCAATAATTTCTGAATTTGCAGTAACAGCTATTATAGACTCCTTTATGTTCTGACATTGATCATATTAATGTCAGATCTATGATTCTATGTATATATGTGTTGATATATATATATAATCATTACCAGCCTTCAGACATAAAAAAACATCTGTTGAGATGCAATAATGATATAACTTAGAACAATAGGAAGGAATGGTTGATTGCAACTGAGGGTCCACATTGGGTAGGAGGGGCACAACAACTGGAAGGAATGGTTAACTGCAACTGAGGGTCCAGATCTTAGAGGAGGGTGGGCACATAATAGTATAATATATGTAGTCAAGATTATTCTACTTTGGAAAAATTACACATGAACGAGGGTCTGGATGGGCAGAAAATTAACCAAAAAAATAAAAAATTAGAGAAAAATAGGTTCTTCAAGTATTAAAGAATAGAGAATAGTGGGGAAAGATTTTAAGAGTACAGAAATAAAGGACCCCTCATCCATACCCTTATTTATGATGTTCAAAAAAATAAATAATACGAAATTTGAGTTATGAAGGGGATTGGAGAAGGAAGATAAGAGTATACCTAAAAGTTCCTAAAAGTTATGTACATTGTGTAAAAATGCAAGAAGATAGGAAACGATTACTTGATTTTCCTGATTGGTAAGGATAGGATATGGTTACCTCTTCCTCATTGGTATCCACTCAAGAGTAATTTACAGTACAAAGACAAGTACTATACTAATACTTAAGGTACACCTACTAAACTGGTCCTTTCCTTTCCAACTAGACTATTAACAACATCTGTAATCATTGAATGTGAAACATCCTGTTTTTGGGACTGATAACTTTTTACTAGTTTTTGCCAAAAATATAATGTTGTGTCCTCTTGATTTTATTTTTTATTTAATTAATATTTTTTAGTTGAAAATTATGTTATTCTGATTTTTGTCCGGATAAATTTACACTTACAGTTCAAACTTGGTGAGAATATTATTTTCTAATTTTGATAATGATTTCATGTCACCTTGATTTTAGAGTCGTCCAAGCTTTCATGACATTGATACAGAAATTAAAAAGAGCATGTGAGGAGGGGGTGTTCTTGTGGTAATTGAAAATTTTATGTTCCTAATTTGATTCAAGAGACCTATGATGAAAGGGGGAGTGGGGGGAGGGGGTTCTTACCCAGTGACACTACTATTCCCTACTTTAATTTAATATTCTTTCTATAATATATCATCATACTTTATTATTGTGCTCAGGGATTGAAGTTAAAATTTTGGCATTATCTGGTAGCCCACAGCTTAAATTTTGGTAGCCAATGCAATATATACTGAGTTCTATCCAAGAAAAACAGAAATTTTAGTAGCCCACACCAAATTTTAGGGACCATTGGCGAGTAGGCCCTGCTAATTTCAAACTCTGGTGCTGGTCTCTTGTCTCTAACTTTATTCATTCAAATATCTGATGTATCAGTGTCTCCATATCAATCTACAATAAATAGGTTAAGTTGTTTATGTTGACAAGTTTTGTCTGATGCAGAAAATTAATTGTCAAATGTTGATGAATTTTCTTGGGATGGTTTAAGTAGTCCATAAAAGAAATAGTAAGATAGCTTGTAATTTCCTTGGTCTGGATTATTATTACCAGAAATGGGACATTTGATTGATCATTGGGTAAAAATAGTTATTTGTATGCCTCTGAGGATTGAAACTTAGTAATGTAGAAGGTTGGAAGAATTCTAGTTGTTTAACAGGATTGTGTGTCACATAAAATTTATTCATTTATATCGACTGACCACATAAACTACTGATATATTATTACCTGTTACCTCATAACCTGATTGAGTTCCATTATGACCAGGACTGAGGGTTCCAAATTCCGTTGTTAGAAAACTCTACCAAGTAGAAAATCTTGGATGGAGGTTGATTAATTGATTGCTTATGGTATTTACTTAATGTCCAGTGGCAAATATGTCATGCCTATTCAGGATGGTACATGCACATACCTGCATAACTGCACATTTACCAGGTCATTCAATATTTAAGAGATGTTGTACATATGCATGTACTAGCTCTTTTGTTTAAAGGGGTGAAAACACCTAAGGGAGTTAACTCTTCAAAAATCAGCTGACCGTTTTAATCACATACTAATACTAAATAGAAATCTAGCTTCTAAATGTTCAAAATTATTTTTTGTCAAACTGTTATATATCCAATGAAATTATTCCTGTAAAATGTGTGGTTCAATTATCTTGAAATTTAAAAAATTTTGTCAACAGGTCAAAGTTAATTTATTTTGTCAAAATTTTCTGAAAATTAAATGAACCAAATATATTTTAGTCAAAGTATTGTATTAAAATTGAGTACCCCCTTAATGGGAAAAACATTGCAAAATTAGATTTTAAGACAATACCATACAAGATTTCATAAAACAGTCTTGATTGGCTTAGATCTACTAATTATAGAGAGATAATGGACATTCCTACTGTGAAGTAAGTGTTATTAGGCATGAAAAGAAGCATTAAATCAATACCGAAGACAAATTTAAAAACAAAATCATGTCCTTTGAAAATCCAATGATTTCAGATTTCACAAAAGGAATTCTTTGTCATTTCATTTCCTTAAAGGTAACACTTTGATCAATAAACTGATGCTACTAAAGTAACAGAAATGAAAGAGATATATAAGGAAATGGTTCTAAACAAAGTTGTCAATACAGATGTGTACAGTCAGAGGGATAGTCAGATATATTAGATCAATGAATCTCAAGATTTGGCTTTTATTACAGTAATAATTTATTATTTAGTCGAGGTGTTTCATATTTGAAATTTGTTTGTTTTTATTTTATTATATTTTTTTTAATGTGATGATTTCTGTCTTATTCTGAATATTTAAATCTGTATTAATAATATGATTTTTTATTCAAATAAAAAATAAAGTTTTGTGAAATAAGTTTTGAAAAATTTACCTATATGATGGTCTAGGTGGGGGTTAAGAGGAAAGAGAAAATTTTGCCAAAAAATTAAGAACAGATTAAGGGTGCTTAAATATAATATTCAGAGAATAATTAGTAAATAAATAAACACTAGAGTAAAGAGAATGCATAAAGGAAAACCCTGCCATCAAGATATCTATGATATAAGCAAATATATTCAAGTTAATTGAGGATGAGACAGCAACCCCAAAAAAATATGCATATAATTAGACCTTTTTTATATACATGTATAATGATATTATAACAGTTTTATTTCAAAATAAAAAAAAATATGAACCTTTTTCTGAGAAATGATATTAGCTGCTCTGGAAGGGTTACTAGCATGCAGTAACCTTCATATTAACCAAAGCCAGTGATTTTGTCAAGTTCTGTCTAGTAATGAATTGAAATCAATATTGGAAGGTTTGGGATATTAGAAAGATTAAATTTCAGTCCTGTGTATGGTGTAGCTGTTAATATAAGGAGATGATCAACAATGCCTTTGTAATATAAGTAGAAGAGTGTCTTTAGTAGTATGAAGAAGAGTGTCTTTGGTATGTGTATAAAAAAGAGTATTTATGGTAGTATAAAGAATCTAGTGTCTTTCGTAATATGTAAAAGAGTGTCTTTGGTATGTGTATAAAGAAGAGTATTTATGGTAGTATATAGAATTATAGGTGTCTTTGGTAGTATGAAGAAGAGTGTCTTTGGTATGGGTAGAATCCAGTGTCTTTGGTAATATGTAAAAAGTGTCTTTGGTATGTGTATAAAGAAGAGTATCTATGGTAGTATATATAGAAGAGTGACCAAAGAATGTAAAAGAGTGTCTTTTGTATTAATGTAGAAGAGTGCCTTTAGTATTATGTAGAAGAGTGTCTTTGGTAGTATGAAGAAGAGTGTCTTTGGTATTAATGTAGAATAGTGTCTTTAGTACTTTATGTAGAAGAGTGTCTTTGGTAGTTTGTAGAAGAGTGTCTTTGGTAGTTTGTAGAAGAGTGTCTTTAGAAGTATGAAGAAGAGATATTTGTACATCTATCAGAAGGAAGTTTAGAGTTAAAGTCAAATGGATATTACAGCTTTTGTTGATGCTGATAGAAACATTTTACCAGTTTAAAACTACACGAATTGGGGTAAGTATGTTTTTTGCATGATTAGAAAGATTTAAATTTGTTTTCCAAATTAAACAAGGAAAGAATATTAAACAGAAAATAGCATATAGGGTTTTAAATTGTCAGTTTTGTAGAAACAGTCAGAACAAAAGTGAATTTAAAGCTTTTGTATCTCGGCGTATTATTATATACTGTATATATAGAAACTGCCGGAATTCAGGAATTTGAACCTATTTCCCTTAAAACTTCAGGGGTCTTGCATGTTTAGGTACATGAAAAGTTCTTTGTACATTGTAAAGGCAATTTATGGTCTTCAACAATAGACAGGTGTCATTATGATTGTAAAAAACTTGATAATTGGTTTGATATGAATAAAAATCGATACTATTCTATATATTATATATATATATCAAACAAAATAATTGGTATAATATTTGATATGAATAAAAGGAGGTGTGTGATATACATCAATAACAATATATTAGATCTGGGAGACAGTAACCTCCTGCTAACAACACAAAAAACAAAAGACATATAGATACTTAGTTGAAAATGTTTTAAAAAATCACTCATCAAATATTATAACCTGGCTTATAATTTTGTAGGCCATACAAGTGTTTCTTCTTCAAAAGACAACCTGCAGCAATGATAAAATCAAAAAAGTTAAAAGCCAAATAAAGTTTGATGTTGAAGAGTATTGAGGACCCAATTTCTGAAATATTTTGCCAAATACAGCTTAGGTAATCTATTCCTGGGCTAGAAAATCCTTAATATCATGAACAATTTAAAGTTTTGTAAACAGTTAATTTATAAATATGACTATATTGGTTGATTTATTCATTTGAAAATGCACTGGAAAGGCAGCTGCTGAACAGCACCCGGAAATCAGAACATATTAAAAAATAGGGGAATACCCAATTGATTTTGGCACAAAAATAAATTGTAAAACACCTGCATCAGACCGAAATATTATGACATTAATTACATGTAGATAAATATGTCTTTTACTGTTTATTTACTTATTAACTTGTACAGCTGAAATTTTGAAATTAATTTTTCAATCTTTATCATCTGCGAAGTGTTGTTTTTGGAATTTCTTTATCAATATTTACACATCGGAAAATAATTTGTTACCCAGTTAAGAAAGTTAAATTAACCAATTTAAATTACAATACAAACTTTATACAGGGATATCTGGCAACTTAATATTCTGAAACTGACTTCATGCTGTTTTGGTTTGAATTCGATGATTTAGATTTGATTTGTTTTGTTTTTGTTTTACAGGTGTTTACGGAATGTTTTGTTGGAAATGTCAAGTGCAACTTCTAAAGTTAAACTATAAAGACCCAGCTTAGACTTAAAGACAGGAATTTAAAAGGTAATCCTTTTATCCTTAGTTATTCTTATAAAGAATGGTGGTCTGATGTCATAACTTTTCTAAACCAATCTAATTTTTTAGTGTCTGACTTTATTGCAGTCTTCACAATAAACCTCTGCAACCACTGACCTGACACTTACTTTTAGAAATTGTTGATATATTTAATTATAGTCTTTCAGTAGAAAATTCTTACAGGTCTGATATCAATTTTACAAGCCTTAAAGCCTAGTAGACCTTTGGCCAAGTATGACGACTGTTATTGAACATGCCGTAGATATAACATTTCCTGTACTTATTTGTATATTGATTTAAGTTTGTTTTGATAGTCCATTGATCCAGACATAAGATATAAGGCTTTAATTAAAGTCAGTATATACAAGACAATTACAAACATAAATTCTGTAGAGCTGTTTGATATCAGGAGGAGCATTGGCGAATCCAGGGTGGGGGGGTTGGAATCCCCTCCTTTTTTTTTCTCAATTCTTTTTTTTTTTATTTTTAAATTATGTGAACATTTCATGGTGTTCCAGGAGTTGGAACTGTTGAGAATACCGCGGGAGTTAAGACGTCGCGTTTTACCAATTGTATATAGGGTTGACGTCAATGCGGGACGTAGCCTTAGCAGCTCGAATATATATGAAGTAAACGTTAAACTGTATGGTTGTGTTCTTTCTGTATAACGATAGTTGAGTTAGCCCGACATTTATGGTGCCGTAACCAAAGGATTACATCGAAGATGGAGAAGTTAAAGAATATTAGGACTGGAAATAGAAGTGAAGTGACGAGACTTTTCCGAAAATTCGAGGAGGCGAAGGAAAACACGGACTTCGACAGAGATGAACTACTTGCAACATACGATAATCTTACACAAAAGAAGAAAAAATTAGAAAAACTGAACGAACAGATATTGGAAGCAACGGATTCAGACAACGTTGAAAGTGAAATAGTAGATACAGATGAGTATTCAAATAATTTAGACACTAAACTTAGACATTTTCGTAATTTCATACAAATTGGTCAAAACCGTACAGCAAGTTCCAATGTAACACAATCTTCATATCAAGTACTCAATGTAGAAAGCCCTCCTTTCCGCCCGGCAAATGTTGATAACTTTCAAAACGCAACACCATTCTATGCTTCATCCGCCGCTCAACCACAGACAAGCTACAATGGCTCTGATACAGGTCATATTGCTCCACAAAATATAGCTAGTACTAGTAACCATCGTTTACCCAAGTTATCACTACCGAAGTTTAATGGCAACATTTTAGATTGGCAAAGGTTTTGGGACTCGTACGAATCTGCTGTACATTTTAATCCTACTTTGACAAACATTGAGAAATTTAATTATCTGAAATCGCAACTTGAAAGCGAGGTATTAAATACGATAACTGGATTTGCGCTTACAAATGGTAATTACATGGAGGCTATAAATGTACTCAAGGAACGGTTCGGACAAACACACAGAATTACGGAAGCCTACTTACAGGCACTTTTAGATATTGCCCAACCACGATACACCTTGTCAAGCTTTAGATTATTTTATGACCGATGTGAAGCCTACGTAAGAGGTTTAGATTCGCTCGGACAACCTGAGACGTCATATGGAACTTTACTGGTACCGATTATCATGAGAAAGTTACCAAGTGAAATCAGACAACACTTAGCAAGAGAACATTGTCCGTCCAGTTGGAATTTGAAAGATCTGAGAAGGAGCATATTGAATGAAATTCAAATCATGGAGGCAGGACAAAATACAGGTACATATCTCGAGTCCTTAGACCGTCAGTTCGCAACTGCATCTACATGTACATTTCATACAGGAACAGAATCACCGCGAGAAAACACATCACACAACGCGAAGAGCCAACCCCGGAATATTACAGAAAGACCATGTGTTTTTTGTAAAGAGATACATGCACCAGCACACTGTACCAATGTTAGTAATCATAAAGCTCGCATGTCTATCGTAAAACGTGATAATTTATGCTTTAATTGTTTAGGTAATCATCATGCTAATGAGTGTCAATCGAAACGAACGTGTCGACACTGCAACCAGAGATATCATTCCAGCCTATGTAGTGCAAGTAGCAATGTTAACAGCGAAGGTTTAGCATTCATTACAAGCAATACAAATAAACAGATTCAATCTATACCCGTCAATCTTATAAATGACACTGAAAACGAGGAAGATACTAAAGTTTTGCATTCATCGACACAGATGCGTACAAATGTGCTATTGAAGACTGCTGTAGCTCCTGTATGGTCAGGTAATATATGTATGGATACGAATGTTTTATTTGATGAGGGTGCACAAAGATCTTTTTTAACTGATGATCTAGCGAAAAAATTGAATTTGAAAACTGAAGGAGTTGAAATTGTACATTTATCGGCATTTGGAAAGGATAACACCAGCACGAGCGAACTACGTAAATCCACCGTACACATTGAAACAGAGAATAGGCGTAAATTTCCTATTGAAGTCCTTATTGTTCCTACTATAGCAGTTCCAATACATAATCATATGTGGTACGTAAACCGAAATATGGATTATCTTTAAGGATTAAGACTCGCTGATCCAGTTACTCAGGACGATTCTTTTGAGATATCATTACTTATTGGTGCCGACTACTATTGGAATTTTATCGAAGACAAAGTAATAAGAGGAGACGGACCGATCGCGGTTAAGTCAAAGCTTGGATACTTACTATCAGGACCCTTACAACCAGGAAGGGTACATTCGTCAACGACATCCAGCATCTTGAACATACTGGTTTCGAATAAATCAGAGGAATTTGGCTTAAAAGAAATGATAAAGGAACAGACACGTCGCGGATTTATCGAGAGAGATGAGGAAGCAGGACCGACAGGGAAAATATTAAAAGATGGACTGAATGATACGTATCTAATGAACTGTTGTGACTTATTATGGACTGTTACGAAATGTTTGATTTATTGACTTACTTTCAAAAACCTATAATATGATACTATTTCATTGAAAGAAGGAACAGGTGCACGGAAAATATAGACATACTGTGATTTGTGTATACGAGATAGACTCATTGTGATTTAATTCGAAGATAACTAATCTGGAAGTTAATGACTGTGCTAAAATTATTAAGTTAAATTCAAGTTTAGACTTGATAGACAGTAATTTTCATTCATTTTTACTTTATTGTAGTTTAATTTTAATATTTACTTTTAGCGGCCCGGAGAATGTTGAGAATACTGCGGGAGTTAAGACGTCGCGTTTTATCAATTGTATATAGGGTTGACGTCAATGCGGGACGTAGCCTTAGCAGCTCGAATATATATGAAGTAAACGTTAAACTGTATGGTTGTGTTCTTTCTGTATAACGATAGTTGAGTTAGCCCCGACAGGAACCCTCCTTTTCAAAATGGCTGGATCAATTCCTGAGGGTTGTAATCTGAAAAAGTTATCTTACATTGGTGTAATTTTGTTGTATATTTTAATATGTTTTTGTCATTTGGGGAATTGGTGTTGATGGCAGAAATTTGTCCCTTTTGTCAAAATTTTATTAGACTCTTGGTAATTTGCTGCATGATATATATTGTATAGACATCTGTCATTGTGTTGCTGGGTTGATGTATCATTGAGCTTTACCCCAACATCTTTTATTCTTTACCATTTTCTCAATCATTTTCTCTGATGGTGAGATGCTTAAAATAAAGATTAACCTGTTGACAGTACTAAAAAAAAATGTAAAATATCAATTTTTGGCAGACAGCTTAGGCATGACTATGTCCCTCAATAGACAATTGACAAGGAAAGTGTTCCGAACAGACTAAAGAATAGATAAAAACTTTTACTACATGTACTTGATTACAAATTATAAAAGATATATTTTTGGACCTTGAATGGAAACAATAATGGTATAAATTCATTAAGATTATATTACAATGTTGATTGCTGTACCCCAATTTTTGATGTTTTTACCTATACGGCAGTTCCAGGATACGGTTTTTAGTTGAATCTGTCATGTGACTTCCATCACCATGTGACAAAAATGTAGGCAACGTCACTTCCAACACATGTTGAGCAAACGGGTGAAAAATTTGATTTGATTCTGCACAAAATATTTGGAAAATTATATTCTGATAAGATGATCACCCTCCCTCAGTCTTATGGGAATCAAGATTACGTAATTACGGAACATAAATTATTTCCATACTACCCTACAGAATGACGATTATGAAAGTGCTGGAAACTTTTAATAGAGCAGGGATACAGGCGCGCCTTCTATCTGGTAAATGATGTCATAAAGGCGTGTGAAATTGACAATCTTTTCCGGTGAAAGACATGATTCCAGAAATGACGTATTATGTCTGTTTGTTTTGCTCACACATTGTTGTCAATATAATGGAATTCTATGCGACTGTCATACAAGTGAGAGGTTTAGCTAACTATAAAACCAGGTTTAATCCACCATTTTCTACATAAGGAAATGCCTGTACCTAGTCAGAAATATGACAGTTGTTTTTCGTTTGTTAGATGTGTTTGAGCTTTTGATTTAAAGGACTTTTCATTTTGAATATCCCTTGGAGTTCAGTTTTTTTGTTGTTTTACTTTTCATTTAATAATTTGAAAAAGTTATGACGGTGTTAAATCTTTGTGAAAGATATGACGTCAGAAAATGTATTTGAAATAGATTTTAACTCAGGGTTAACTTTAAAAACTTCAAAGGGTTAAATCAGTTACACACACGAAGAAAAAAGATTTTTTTTATATGTCACTGATTTGTTAAAAATCTGGCATTTGATAGGTTCAGTCAACCAGCGTCATTTTACAAGAATGCGTAATAATGTCCATTATAAAGATATTATCACATCGAGTATTATTTATATTGATGGTTATCGATTAATGATTTAATAAACTGGTAATATTTGGTATAAACCTGTCATATTATTATTCTAATATCATTGTTACTCATGATGTGGTGAATGATTTCATTATTACTTTTTATTAAAAACTGTGTTTAATCCTAGGGTACTTATAATCATATACCTAACTCAAAAGAATTTAAATTTTCCTGACTTATAAGTTAATTTTTTGGCACACACAAATAGTGTATTGTAAGGAATTTGGCAGTTCTATATTAATAGTACTGGTACTCATATACTGATACGGTTTTACATAACAAACCTTTCTAAAAATGTTGGTTTGCAAATTTAGAAATTATTAAGAAACTAAGGTTTCAACTTTTACCTTAGATGGATTTGGCTATAATTTTTTAAGGTCCTTTTTTGTCATATAGCTAACTAACTAACTAGTGGTGTTTAACGACCTTGACTGACTGGTATGCCCTAGCACGGTCGGCTCGGGGCCCGAAGGCGTTTGGTGAGCATTTAAATGTTTTTGTTGTCAAGTTGGAACAAGGCGGTATAGCTCTTAAACTGTTTTGGTTCTTATACATCCTTGGCTTACAAATATTCTGCTGTGAGTGTTCCTGATGAAGTAAAATTCAGAAAAATACTTTAGGCACAGGAGTTATTGTCCTTAAATGGTGAATTTTTTTACCCTTTTTGGGGGGAATTTTTGCAAAAACTATAGAAGAGAGAAACAACAAAATGTTTGACAAAAAAAGAGAATTTTATTTCTGAATTATATTTTAGTCTATAAGGTTGGAGATTGGCCATTCTTGAAGATTTCACAAAGATTCAAGAGAGCTTTTGAATCAAACAATTTATTAAAAAAAAACCACCATGACAGCTCATAAAACTTGTATCGTCAGTGCTTAGCAAAAAGCAAATTACAGGTGCCACATTCTACTGTGTCCCTGTTTATTTCTATTGCCAGATCTACACTGTTTCTTATATGTTTGTTTTAAAATGGGTTACCAGTAAAGATCATATATATTTATACTTGTTTATGTTGACACACTTTATGCAAATTGCTCTCTGACCAATAGTGTTCCATGAAATTGAAATTATTACACCACTGATGGTTTTTGGTCCATGGAATATTTTAAAGTGGTAAGTGGATATTCATGTCATACCAAAACATTTAGTTTTTTTGATATGCTTTATTTCTTCCAATTCCAGCAATTCTCTTGTTAAAAAGTTTGGTATGGTCATCTTAACTTCTGAAGTTAATGATAAATTTAACTATGTCTGCACATTTACAAATCTGACTAAATACATAAATGATATACAAATTTTTTCACACTGAAATTGCTCTAGCTCTCAAATTTTTATCTCATTGATAATGTTCTAGTGTTATAATCATCATCTGTGTATGTACCTTGTATGAAACAGTAGAATGATAAGAAATTTTAATAACATTCAATTTTTTTTAATATTTTCAGATCAATTTGTGAAATGGTCCCCTTAGACCTGGAATATAAAGAATATAAGAATATAAAGAAGTTTTTGTGGTGTAAATGTATCTCCTGGGGAGAAAAAGACAAGATCATTGCAAGTATAAAGTACATTTATACCTACTCGAACATTCACAAATGTCAATATCCACATGACAGTCAGGTGAGAAAAAACAAAAAGGTGTGAGGATCATGTGAGAAAAAAAAATTCTGTGGCTATAAATAAATATACACATATATCATGATGATAAAGGATTTATGACTAACTTTCATCATAAACCAACATTTAAGTAGCACTGTGAACACTGTCTGATTTTTTTCTCCTATCAACAGTCTTTATATATAGGTTAATTTATCCAAAACTGCACAATATAAAAATATGATGTGGTATGATTGCCAATGAGACAACTCTCCACAAGAGACCAAATGACACAGAAATTAACAACTGTAGGTGACCGTACGACCTTCAACAATGAGCAAAGCCCATACAGCATAGTCAGCTATAAAAGGCCCCGAAATGACAAATGTAAAACAATTCAAACAAGAAAATTAACGGCCTGATAATGTTTTTTTTTTAATTCTTTGACTCATTTTAAAGCTGAATTATTAGTCTTTCTAAATACTGTAAATTCAGAAATTATTGCGATGTTTTTATTATTCCGAAAAATGCGACAGGGTTATAATCGTAATAATTTAAACTCGCATTTTGAAATTTTTTATATGAATTCAACAAGATTTTTCTCAATATCGCATTTTAGTCATGGATTACCAATTTTCATGGTTTTCATTGATAAAGGTTATTTAAATGTTCACTGAAGCACAAATTTTCTTTTGGTTGGTAGGCAGACTTTGGCAAAGAACAAAATCAAATATCCACGAAAATTGGTATCCACGAAAATAAATGAATCCACAGTAACTAGATAACAGTTATATTGTTATTATCCATTGAAAAATAGGGCTTTATGTAATTAAATGCCAAAAAAAAGTGGTGGCCTGCCAACTTAGATGAAAATACCACTTTCAGGTCAATTTTACTATACAACTAATTGATAAAGACCTTAAAAAAGTGATTAAAAATTTTTTAATGTGATTATATATGAAAAAAATACTTTAAATAGTAAAAGAATCACATGATATGATAAGATATTTATTAATATAGAATCTGAACAATCAGATTGCTACTAAATAACAAAAATAAACAACAATAAGGCCACCCTTAACAAATTCTTTGTTTGATGTTGCCTACCCATGTCTTGTAGGGTTAGGTAGGTATTTTTTTTTACCAACAGCATAAGTTACATGTTTTAAACAAGAAAATGATGCTAGAGCCCAAAAAAAAAAAAAAAAAAAAATTGAAACGATTTGAATCATAAAAATGTTCGGGTAGGCTACTTTTTAGGTGGGTAGGTAGGGAATATCAAACAATTTTAATTTTATTTTTGGCCTAAACAATACAAATATGTAACATTATTACATTTACAAATAATATTTTTTTTAAATCTATGTTTATTTGTTTGTTTTTCTTTTTTTTTTTTCTTAAATGCTCGATGAGCATGCCTTCCCTCACCATTTGACAAATCATTAGTATGTCCAATGTACTATATTACTAATTCTTATCAGTCAAACCAACTGTTTTATAAAAGGTGTAATCTTTTAAACATTATTAATGAGATCAAAATGAAAGAGGGCAATTGAAGTGTGATAAAAGTTATATATTGTTATGTTGTCTGTCAGATCTCTGTAACTGTTTAACAGATTTCTCAGTGTAATCATTGACCTTGAATTAAAGGTTATCAAACTACTTTGTATTTAATGATCCTTTCTCTTTGTTTGAGTTAGTCTTTTTCCACTTCTGTAAGCTTAGGTATTCAAGAGTTCAGGTATTTTGGGATTAGGTGACATTTGAATAGGTTTTCGTTCATTTGATGTTTACTTATACCGATATATATATATATATATATATATATATATAGGTATTATGTTCTGGTAATGGCATCAGCATGTTGAACATCTATAGACTGTAAACTTTTGCAGAGACTTTTTTTTATTCATGTTTATTTAGAAACAGATTGAATCAGGTCATGCTGTCTGATTATTTAAATTAATCGATTATAATTTTGCAGTAGATTCCAAACATCAGTCTGATTAAATACTTCTTCTAACTAACATGAGTCCTTTAGCCCTTTCTTGCAGATTTTGCAACGATTTTGTAATATTCACGATGATTTATATTTAAGTTATATTTCTACTTGTACTTTCGAAAGTGGCAAAGTTAAATCACTATAAGTAATGAGGTAGGTTTACAGTATTACAAGTATCTTAGAAGGTACAAGAGCTTTACTATTCAATGCCATGGCATTCGAGTATCATAAAACTTTCAGGTCAGGCCGGGTACATTGAATTGACGGATGATTTGACCTAGAGAACATGCTATGCTAATCTCTTATTACAGGATAGCCATTTGACTTAATGACTTTAACAGATGATAACTAAAACTTTAATATGGCAAAATTAATTACAGTAGAAGATAAAATAACACTCTAACATCAATATGCATTTATTTATACTTTTGGGTTTCTAATTTCCGTGGATTCAAGTACAAAAAAGTACAAAAATTCTGCATATAATTAAAGAGAATTTGGGATTATAGAATAGAGAATATCTGGTCTTAAAATAAAGAACAGAGAAAATAGGCCAAAAAACAATAAAGAATAGAGATTAATCGGCAAAAAATAAAGAATAGAGAATAATGGGCAAAAAATAAAGAATAAAGAAAAATGGGCAAAAAATAAAGAATAGAGAAAAATGGGCAAAAAATAAAGAATAGAGAATAATGGGCAAAAAATAAAGAATAGAGAATAATGGGCAAAAAATAAAGAATAGAGAATAATGGGCAAAAAATAAAGAATAGAGAAAAATGGGCAAAAAAAAATAAAGAATAGAGAATAATGGGCAAAAAATAAAGAATAGAGAAAAATGGGCAAAAAATAAAGAATAGAGAAAAATGGGCAAAAAAAAATAAAGAATAGAGAATAATGGGCAAAAAATAAAGAATAGAGAAAAATGGGCAAAAAATAAAGAATAGAGAATAATGGGCAAAAAATATTAAAGAATAGAGAATAATTTGCAAAAAAATAAAGAATAGAGAATAATGGGCAAACAATAAGAAGAAGAGAGAAAAATAACCTAAGAATTAAAATTTTTGTATGCCAGATGTGCGTTTTGTGTAATAAACCCAAAAATCCAAATATAGCTCAAGATTGAAGAGCATAGACCCTGAGGATCCAAATTTTTGAAAGAATTTGCCAAATAAAGCTAAGGTTGTCTATTTCTGGGGTAGAAAATCCTCTTTGAAAAATTATAAGACCATATGAATATAAGATAGATTTGCATTTGATTAAAATAACATTAAATAGATATAGTGTTGATTTGTTTATAATTTGCTACATTTAAATTCGGTTGCTACACTTAGTTCACATTAACCTTATATTTTCAATATAGGTATCACTCACTTTTTTTCGAAGGTCTTAAGTTGTATTTTGTGGTTATACAGTCTTGCATATAAGCCCTTCAGAGTGAAAATTTCATATCTTTTCTCAATTATAAAATGGTTATCTAGAGTTGTAAATCTGTCGTCTCATGCTGATAAAGGGACAGATAATATTACTTAACAAACAGATGTTTAAAACAAAACAAAAAAACTGAGTTTCTTTTCAGTAGAGATGATAATACACAATGTGTCCAGTTTCTGGTTTTACCACTTTCGGACAGGAACAATGAAATTAATTGAAATTTTGTTTATTTTAATATTTTTATAACAAATCATTGAAATTAAATATTATAAAGGATGAAGGAAAGTTTGTGATGTTATATTTCCCTACACATAAAAAAAAAGTTGAAATTTTAATTTGTCTTCCTATAATTTCTAATTTGTATTACATGTTTATGTTTGTAATTAACTAAATATTTTCATTTATAAATATTGATAAGTGTTGTGTATTTGCTATTAATTCCTTCATGCAACAATTACCACCTATTATCAAGAAAACCGAACATATGGTATTCATCAACAAACAAACTTATAATTGAAGTGACAAATTTATTTGAAAATTTTGTGTTTTCTAAGTGGTGTATCTGATAAACTGATTTTCAACCCAACATCATTTTGATGTGATTTCTTGGGCTTAGTTGTTGGACTGTTATATTCAAATACATCAAAACATCGAATTATCATTTTGTCTTTAAATTGATCTTTTTTTCATGAAACAATGAAGATTTGCACAACCTCTTGCCTCAAAGGTCCAAGTTTATCAATCAAAGCTCAGTGCAGACAGACTGTATATTTTATAAAAGGAGACGCACTGAAGTGCAAGAAATTGTAAGAATATTGGTAATTTATATGATATAATACTATAATAAAGCTGTACGAGCTCAGGATGTGTGTAGGAGCTTTTTATTTTAGAAAATGTTTATTTTTTGCTCATAGAAGGAAGTAAAATATAATTTATCTACAAATTATATGAAGGATTTGTCACACAGCAGGATGCTGCATGACTTATGCTGAAAAAGACATTTTGTAATTATTGTTATAAATGATTATTATATAAGTGCAATTAATCAATATATATAACTTTTTCCAAGGATAATCTCATAAATTGTTCTAGATTAAAAAAAAGTTTTGTAAAATGTCACATTTATTCCTGTATCAATGTGGTATGAATGCTAATGAGACAAAAACTATCATGACTAAGCAACAGAGTCCAAATAACAAGGATTTTAGCAACCATAGGTCACCATATGGCCTTCAAAAATATGCAAAACCCATATATTATATTATAAAAAAATAAGTATTCACAGCAGATTATGCCGGTTTTAAAAAAAATTCAATGATATATTTTCCCACTTGTTGATGATGACAGTTTAGTGTTTGTAAAGTTCTTTTTTTTAAGGCTTGATAAGATAATCATCAGACATATGGAAACAGAGTTAATAGGGTTTTAGAGAGATTCTATTGGGAAAGGAGAGAAGGAAGTGGTTTAGCCTAATTTTAGTTGATTTTTACGTCAAATTCTAAAAGGAATTCTGAAGAAAGGGTGGATTCAAGTCCCTGTACAAAACCACCACTGTTAATGGTAATAATAAGCATAGTAACAGTTAAAGTTATTAAATTCATCGATATGTGTTAACTAATTCTCCTATAGACCCTCAAACAAAATTTATGATATTGATAATTATAACATACATGAGAACCAGCAAGTTAGCATAATAAAACAAACTGACATCAATTGGTTAGTCACAGTTTTGTACTAATTTCTTCACTGCTGTAACTCTTAAATCTCGTGCAATTTGTTTTGTAATGCCTTTAAATATTCATGTTGTTTTTTTTGTAATTTTAATGAAGTTGGTACCATGAAGCCTTGTAACTTACAAATGTTAAGCCTCATGATGTTATATTCCTCAAATAAAGGAATGAAAAATTGCAATTAAAAAAAAATCATTTTGAATTTATTTTCAGTTTTAATAGTCCCACACCAGATTACAGTTCTCAGGAATGTTAAGTTAAAGTACTAACACATTTCAAATTCAAATTAGATTAATTTTTTGTTTTATATTTGTAAGTCTTTTACCTGATTTACAGTTCCCAGATAACATTTAAACAATATGCTTAATAAAATTGCGATATATTTTTATTTGGTAACAAATTTAAATTTCAAATTATCGTCCTGAACATGCATGAAATATTTGCCACTGGATGTTATGCAACCAACAATCAATCAATCAAATTCTAATTGGAGCTATTATTTTCTGTTTTACTAAGAGTCTACACAGATTTACAGGTCTCATAATTAGGCATTCAAACAATATTCTTATTATTAGAAATTGTTATATAATTTTATTTACTAATTACCAGTACTATAGTAACACATTTCAAATTCATGATTTATTTTCTTTTTTGATAGGAGGCTACTGCGATTTACTTTACGGGTCTCAGAATGCATTCAAACAATATTCTTCATAAAATTGTTGTATATTTTTATTTACTTAGCACATTTCACATATTCTATTTTTAATCTAGTTAAAAAACTATTGGATGAAGATTGTTTCCCTTGACTTAACTTGTTTTTGAAGTGGCCTCTTGACCTTGGTGATAACACGGCTCCTTGTTTATAAATCATATTCTCAGGTAGTTGTTTATTCAGATATGCTCTTAATGTTGATCTAATACAAGATGTATAGGGAAAAATATTACATTTTGACAAACATAAATTTAGTTATAAAATATAATCATTCATAATTAAAAAAACAAACAAAAGCCATTACACACCAGTATTTGAATTTGTTCTGTCATTTTAGAGTATGTATCATCAATGTTTGAAATAAAAACAACTGTTTAGTCATAGTATTACTTAATAACAAGAGTTGTTTTTTTTTTTGTCTGGTATTGTTTTGTCCATTTTTATGAATTAAAAAGATGTTGGTAACAATAATAGTGGTTTTTGATCAATTTGAAATGTTTGTATAAAAATAAGAAGATGTGGTATAATTGCCAATGAGACAATGAGACAACTCTCCACCATAGACCAAACAATGTAGACTGTAGGTTACCGTTTATCCTTCAACAATGATCAAAAACCATATGGTACAGCAAGCTATAAAAGGCCTGAAATAACAAAATTTTAAACAAATCAAATGAGAAAATGAACAGCCTGTTTTATGTACAAAACAATAATTGAAAAACAAATATGATAAAAAAAAAGGTTAATTTTATTTTCTCAAATGGATAGTATTATTGACTCTAAAGGAAGTTTCAAAAGTTAAAAATCCAGAAACATTGAAATATTTTTGAAAACTCTGAATGGTTGAAATGTGTATAAACAGGAACTTCAACAGCTCTTTAAGTTCATCCCCTCTTTTGGAATAATACCACCATTGTTTTTCCCTATTAGTCTTTGTTAAATTGGCACTTTTGAAAAATTTGTGCAGAATTTATCTTTGTTTCAAATAAAGAAATACTTGACATGAGTAAAGTTTTATCCTGTCCAGTACTTAACAGACAAAATTTCACAGAACATTTTATTGCATATATAAGATAATAACCATCACTGGAAGTTAACCAATCAAATTTCACCTCTTTTGTTCCTTTTTACAAGCTTTAGTAACCATGTAACCTCAAGTTTCCAAAATATTCTATAGAATCACCAAATAAAAAAAGAATGGTGCTTTGAAACACCCAAGATATATGTTTATGACTCAGAAATTTTTCACTGCAATGAAATGTAGGATTAATTTCCTACAACTGTCAAATTCAAGGGAATATTTTTTTTCAACCCTTTTTCATATGAAACCAGATGTGACGTACTATGATATGGTGGTATTGTGATGCTTATATAAAATCTATGGTTTTCTCAGCAATGTTTTTCGAATATTATAATCTTTGTTTGTGTCTTATTGACCTTTGTGTTGTCTGACCTTTATTAACTTATGATTTTTTGGGTCTCCATGGTATTATCTTATTAGCTCACCGGGGCCCGAAGCTTATGCCATCACTTGGCGTCCGTCGTCGTCCGTCGTCTGTCGTCATCTGTTGTCGTAAACTATTTCAAAAATCTTCTCCTCTGAAACTACTGGGCCAAATACCTTCAAACTTTAACTAAATGTTCCTTAGGGTATCTAGTTTATAAATTGTATCCGAAGTTTTGATCCATCGACAAACATGGCTGCCATGGCTAAAAATAGAACATAGGGGTCAAATGCAGTTTTTGGCTTATATCTCAAAAACTAAAGCTTTTAGAGCAAATCTGACACGGTGTAAAATTGTTCAATTGGTCAAGATCTATCAGCTCTGAAATTTTCAGACGAATCGAACAACCCATTTTTGGGTTGCTGCCACCGAATTGGTAGTTTTAACAAAATTTTGCAGTTTTTTGTTATTATTTTGAATATTATTATAGATATATATAAACTGTAAGCAGCGATAATGTTCAGCAAAGTAAGATCTACAAAAAAGTTAATATGACCATAATTGTCAATTGACCCCTTAAGGAGTTATTGCCCTTTAAAGACAATTTTACACAATTTGTTCATCAAGTTTGCTAACATTTAAAAATCTTCTCCTCTGAAATACAGGTGAGCGATTCAGGCTCTTGAGAGCCTCTTGTTTTTACTGTAAAGTACATGTTGTTTGCAAAATGAATTCACCTTAATAGCATTGAACTGTCTCCAATTATTCTCAAACCACAATTGTATATGTGATTTTTGTTGTGTTTCAAAAACAACAAAACTTTTGTGGAAACGAATGATGGATGTCAGGTCTGTTTAAAAATTTGATGGTTAATTGCTGTTTTTTTGTATGTTAAATACACAATTTTCTGGAATAAATTAAATGCAGAAGCATGCATGATAAGTACTTTAGTCTTTCTTGGAAGAGGGAGTAAAGGGAAGTGAAAGAATAAGCTTGTTTTATTGTCCCCTGCGAAATGCTTTGCGGGGGACATGGAAAAACTGGGTGTCTGTCAGTTTCGGTCTTGTTAGTGCTTATAGGTGTACAGTTCTTGCCAGATTTTTATGAAACTTATATCGTAGGTTTATATCAGCAATGTCTTGGACGATTTTGTAAATCAGTGTGGATCAGTCATTTTTAAAAGAGTTATGCCCCATGGAAACATTAATTATATGGAAAATTGCATCGTTAGCACTTTCATGTGTACAATTCTTGCCAGATTTTTATGAAACTTATATCATAGGTTTATATAAGCAATGTCTTGGTAGAGGTCGAAAATCAGTGGCGATCAATGATTTTTAAAAGAGTTGTGCCCCTTAGAAACATTAATTATATGGAAAATTGCATCATTAGCACTCTCATGTGTACAATTCTTGCCATATTTTTATGAAATTTATATTATAGGTTTCTATGATCAATATTTTTGATGAGTTCGAAAATCAGTGCTGATTGATTTTTTTTAAAAGAGTTGTGCCTCTTGGAAATATTGATTATATGGAAAACTGCATTGTTAGCACTATCATGTGTACAATTCTTGCCAGAATTTTATGAAACTTATATCATAGGTTTATAATAGCAATGTCTTTGACACTTTTGAAAATAAGTGCTGATCAAATATTTTTGACGAATTATGCCCCTTGGAAAAATTAATTATAATGGAAATTGCATTGCATTTGCTCTGGAGCCTTTATTTCTCTAAGATATTTATAAATTGTTTTAAAAAAAAAAAGTACTTTTTAGCTCACCTGGCCCGAAGGGCCAAGTGAGCTTTTCTCATCACTTGGCGTCCGTTGTCGTCGTTAACTTTTTACATTTTGAACTTCTTCTAGAGAACCACTGAATGGAATGAAACCAAACATGGCATGAATGTTCCTTATGAGGTGCTGACCAAGTGTTGTTACTTTGTAGCCGATCCATCATCCAAGATGGCCGCCAGCGGGGACATAGTTTAACATAGGACCCTACGGGAAATGCATACAAATGACTTCTTTTAGAGAACCACTGAATGGATTGAAACCAAACATGGCATGAATGTTCCTTATGAGGTCCTGACCATGTGTTGCTACTTTGTAGCTGATCCATCATCCAAGATGGCCGCCAGCGGGGAACTTAGTTTATCATAGGACCCTATGGGAAATACATACAAATGTCTTCTTTTACAGAACCACTGAATGGAATGAAACCAAACATGGCATGAATGTTCCTTATGAGGTGCTGACCAAGTGTTGTTACTTTGTAGCCGATCCATCATCCAAGATGGCCGCCAGTGGGGGACTTAGTTTAACATAGGACCCAATGGGAAATACATAAAAATGTCTTCTTTTAGAGAACCAAGAAATGGAATGGAACCAAACATGGCATGAATGTTCCTTATGAGATGTTGACCAAGTGTTGTTACTTTGCAGTCGGTCCATCATCCAAGATGGCCGTCAGCGGGGGACTTAGTTTAACATAGGACCCTATGGGAAATACATACAAATGTCTTCTTTTAGAGAACAACTGAATGGAATGAAACAAAGCATGGCATGAATGTTCCTTATAAGGTGCTGACCAAGTGTTGTAACTTTGCAGTCGGTCTATCATCCAAGATGGCCGCCAGCGGGGGACTTAGTTTAACATAGGACCCTATGGGAAATACATACAAATGTCTTCTTTTAGAGAACCACTGAATGGAATGGAACCAAACATGGCATGAATGTTCCTTATAAGGTGCTGACCAAGTGTTGTTTCTTTGCAGCCGATCCATCATCCAAGATGGCTGCCAGCGGGGGACTTAGTTTAACATAGGACCCTACGGGAAATACATACAAAATGTCTTCTTTTAGAGAACCACTGAATGGAATGAAACCAAACATGGCATGAATGTTCCTTATGAGGTGCTGACCAAGTGTTGTTACTTTGCAGTTGGTCCATCATCCAAGATGGCCGACAGCGGGGGACTTAGTTTAACATAGGACCCTATGGGAAATACATACAAATGTCTTCTTTTAGAAAACCACTGAATGGAATGGAACCAAACATGGCATGAATGTTCCTTATGAGGTGCTGACCAAGTGTTGTTACTTTGCAGCCGATCCATCATCCAAGATGGCCGCCAGTGGGTGACTTAGTTTAACATAGGACCCTATGGGAAATACATACAAAATGTCTTCTTTTAGAGAACCACTGAATGGAATGGAACCAAACATGGCATGAATGTTCCTTATGAGGTGTTGACCAAGTGTTGTTTCTTTACAGCCGATCCATCATCCAAGATGGCCGCCAGCGGGGGACTTAGTTTAACATAGGACCCTACGGGAAATACATACAAAATGTCTTCTTTTAGAGAACCACTGAATGGAATGAAACCAAACATGGCATGAATGTTCCTTATGAGGTGCTGACCAAGTGTTGTTACTTTGCAGTCGGTCCATCATCCAAGATGGCCGACAGCGGGGGACTTAGTTTAACATAGGACCCTATGGGAAATACATACAAATGTCTTCTTTTAGAAAACCACTGAATGGAATGGAACCAAACATGGCATGAATGTTCCTTATGAGATGCTGACCAAGTGTTGTTACTTTGCAGCTGATCCATCATCCAAGATGGCCGCTAGGGGGGGGGGGGCTTAGTTTAACATAGGACCCTATGGGAAATACATACAAATGTCTTCTTTTAGAGTACCACTGAATGGAATGAAACCAAACATGGCATGAATGTTCCTTATGAGGTGCTGACCAAGTGTTGCTACTTTGTTGCCGATTTACTGTTCAAGATGGCCACCAGGATATTGTATTAAATAACGGGACCAATATTAATCCAAATTTGGCCTCAATCATTATTTGGGTATCTGTTATGATTTTTATCTATCTTTACATGATTTCTAAGACCAAAGTAGAGTCAGGTGAGCGACACAGGCTCTTGAGAGCCTCTAGTTTTAGTTATTACCCTTGGATAGATAAAATATGTGCAATGCGGGGGACATTTGAACTCTGTTCTTTTATTGAAAATTATTTAAAAAAGAAAAATAGAATTAAAAATAAGAATATTGATGTACATATGTTTGCCTCGAGTAAAAAACAATGCACCCCTACAGAATTACAAAAGCTGGTGCCTTATCAGTATCTTGGACACACAATAAGACAAATGTAATATTTTTGTAGATATTTTAGAATTGTTTGATGGTGAAGCTAGAATATGAAGGCATGGGATAGGATTCTCTGATGGGTAAGTGTTCCTACAATAGAAAGACGAATTTTCACACTGTTAGACGTGAACTGTAGCATGAAAGTTATCTTGACTCTGGTGAAGGATAAATTTGAATAATTAGAATATCTTAAGGAAAAGTATTTTTCTTTGTGTTTGTGGCAAAGACTTTTGTCTCCAATTATTTTCAAACCACAATTTAAACTTGTATGCAATTTTTTTTGAAAGTACATGTTTGTTTCTTAAAAAAAAAATTCAGATAAGTTTGTTTCAGACTTGAAGTGAAAGAATAGCTTTTTTCCATTGAAAATTAGTAATGATTAGTTGTTAAAAAAGCCCAAAAACATTGATATAAAAAATACAAATTTGTGTTCAATCAAAATTACTTGTCCTGACAAAAAAAAAAACATGCTTCCCTGCAAGAGATAAAAGTTGATACCATGTCAGGTATCTTATACACACAATAAGTTAAATGTTATATTTCTGTACTTAAACCGTATCAATACTGCTTGTATTTCGTTTCCGATTCTTTTCTATGAAACAAAGTTGAGTTGCTGATATCTACGTCATTTTGTCTCTGGTGGATAGTTGTCAGTCGTCGTCTGTTAACTTTTTCAAAAATCTTCTTCTCTGAAACTGCTGGGCCAAATTTAACCAAACTTGGCCACAATCATCATTAGGGTATATAGTTTATGAATTTGTACGATGACCCCGCCTACCAAACAAGATGGCCGACATGGCAAAAATTAGAACATCGGAGTAAATTGCAAGTTTTGCATATTATTTTGAAAACCGCTTTGAATAGAGAAAATCTGACAGGGCGAAAATGTTCCGAATGTTGAGCTCTACCTATTGTTTATTTAAGTCAAAACTATCAGACGACTTCTTGTAGGAGTTATTGCCCTTAGATGAGTTTTACCATTTTTGTAGAGCCTGCGACTTTTGTTGCAGTAGCAGAATGTTCGACATAGGGATAGTGATCCGGTGGCGGTGGCTGTGTTAACTAACTTCTTAAAAGCATAATATTTCAGAAGTTAGAAGACCTGGATGCTTTATACTTTGTATATAGATGCCATATAATATGAAGTTTCCGTCTGTCATATATCCATTGTCCTTGACCTAATTTTCATTGTTCAGTGACTACTTGAAAAAAAAGTTAAGATTTTTTGTAATGTTAATTTCTCTCTTATTATGAGTAATAGGATAACTATATTTGGTATGTGCATACCTTGCTTAGGTCCTCATGCATGTCAGACAGTTTTCACTTGACCTCGACCTCATTTCATGGATTAGTGAACAAGGTTAAGTTTTTGTGGTCAAGTCAATATCTCGGATACTATGATCAATAGGTCTACCGTATTTGGTGTATGTAATGATTGTAAGGTGTACATGTCCAACTGGCAGGTGTCATCTGACCTTGACCTCATTTTCATGGTTCAGTGGTTAGTTTTTGTGTTTTGGTCTGTTTTTCTAATACTGTATGCAATAGGTTAACTATATTTGGTGTATGGCAATGTTTTACAATGTACATGTCATTCTGGCAGGTGTCATTTGACCTTGACCTCATTTTCACGGTTCATTAATGTTAAGTTTTTGTGTTTTGGTCTGTTTTTTTAATGCTGTATGCAGTAGGTCAACTATATTTGGTGACGGAAATATTTTACAATGTACATGTCAGTCTGGCAGGTTTTATTTGACCTTGACCTCATTTTCACGGTCCATTGCTCAATGTTAAGTTTTTGTGTTTTGGTCGGTTTTTCTAATACTGTATGCAATTGGTCAACTAATTTTGGTGTATGGAAATATTTTACGATGTACATTCAGTCTGGCAAGTTTTATTTGGCCTTGACTTCATTTTCACGGTTCATTGCTCAATGTTAAGTTTTTTGTGTTTTGGTCTGTTTTTCTAATACTGTATGCAGTAGGTCAAATTTATTTGGTGTATGGAAATATTTTACGATGTACATGTCAGTCTGGCAGGTTTTATTTGACCTTGACCTCATTTTCACAGTTCATTGCTAAATGTTAAGTTTTTGGGGTTTTAGTCTGTTTTTCTAATACTGTATGCAGTAGGTCAACTATATTTGGTGTATGGAAATGTTCTACAATATACTTGTCAGTCTAGCAGGTTTTATTTGACCTTAACCTCATTTTCATGGTTCATTGCTTATGTTAAGTTTTTGTGTTTTGGTCTGTTTTTCTTAAACTTTAAGCAATGAATAGATCAACTATATTTGGTGTATAAAATGATTGTAAGGTGTATATGTCTGTCTGACAGGTATCATCTGACCTTCAACTCATTTTCATGGTTCATTGGTCAATGTTCAGTTTTCCTGGTTAACTTTGTTCCTTAGATACTATAAGCAATAGGTCAACTTTATTTGATGCATGGAATGATTTAAAGATGTACATGTCTGTCTGAGTTCATTTTCATGGTTCATTGGTCAATATAGAATTTCCATGGTTTGGTCTATTTCTTTTATACTATAAGCAATAGGTCATCTATATTCTGTGTATGGAATGATTGTAGGACTATCAACATAAAATCAATGGTCAGTACAGTAGGAGAGACATTTCAGCGTGTGCACTCTTGTTTGAAACTTTTGCCTATTATATTGAAAATTATAATAGATAGACAGAAACTTTGAATAGCAAAAATGATCAGCAAGACACCATTATCTCTACCATAGCATATGCTATACTAGTTTCCTGATGTGACCTTTTACTTTTGTATGCAGTACATATTTCAATAGGAACAGACACTTAATAATCCCTTACAACTCTTATTTTTTATACGACCGCAAAAAAATTTTTGTGGTCGTATATTGGTATGACGTTGGCGTCGTCGTCGTCGTCGTCCGAAGACACATTGGTTTTCGCACTCTAACTTTAGTTTAAGTGAATGGATCTCTATGAAATTTTACCACAAGGTTCAATACCACAAAAGGAAGGTTGGGATTGATTTTGGGGGTTATGGTACCAATAGTTAAGGAATTAGGGGCCAAAAAGGGGCCAAAAATAAGCATTTTTGTAACTTCCAGACATAACTTGTGTGTTAGTGTATGGATCTCTCTGACATTGTACCACAAGGTTCCATATCACAAAAGGAATGCTGGGATTGATTTTGGGGGTAATTGCCTCAAAATTTTAGGAATACGGGGCCAAAAAAGGGGCAAAAAACAAGCATTTTTCTAGTTTCATGACAATAACTTGTGTGTAAGTGTATGGATCTTTCTGAAATTGTACTACAAGGTTCCATATAACAAAGGGAAAGCTGGGTTTGAGTTTGGGGGTAATTGCCGAAACGTTTAGGAATTGGGGGCCAAAAAGGGGCCAAAAATAAGCATTTTTCTAGTTTCCAGACAATAACTTGTGTTTAAGTGTATGGATCTCTCTGAAATTGTAGTGCAAGGTACCATACCACAAAGGGAAGGCTGGGATTGAGTTTGGGGGTGATGAATCATAAGGGGGTTCAAAAAATTGGGGGGGGGGGGATTTTTTTTTTTTTCATTTTTTTTCTTTTTTTCCTTTTTTTTTTCTTTTAAAATTTTCCATTTTAAGTTGGTTATTTCTGATTTATATTTAAAAGCAAATAATAATGATATGGTAGGAGATACACACCAAACAGGATGTGTAAATTATTATATAATAAGTATTGTGCAATAGCAAGAAATTTTCAATTGCACAGTATTGCACAATAGCAAGAAATCTTCAATTGCACAGTATTGCGCAATAGCAAGAAATCTTCAATTGCACAGTATTGCGCAATAGCAAGTATTTTCCAATAGCACAATATTGCGCAATAGCAAGAAATTGTCAATTGTACAGTATTGCACAATAGCAAGAAATATTTAATTGCACAGTATTGTTCAAAAGAAGATACTTCGTATAAATTGCTTATTTCTTGACAAATTTCAATGGGGTTTTATTCTTGAATTTTTGGGGTTCTTTAATATGCTGAATCTAACCATGTATTTAGTTTTTGGATTTTGGGCCCCATTTTTAAATTGGTCCACATTGAGGTCCAAAGGGTCCAAAGTTAAACTTTGTTTGATTTCATCAAAAATTGAATTATTGGGGTTCTTTGATATGCCGAATCTAACTGTGTATTTAGATTCTTAATTTTTGGTTCCGTTTTCAAATTGGTCTACATTAAGGTCCAAAGGGTCCAAAATTAAACTTAGTTTGATTTTAACAAAAATTGAATTCTTAGGGTTCTTTGATATGCTGAATCTAAACATGTATTTAGATTTTTTATTATGGGCCCAGTTTTCAAGTTGGTCCAAATCGGGGTCCAAAATTAAACTTTGTTTGATTTGAACAAAAATTGAATATATGGGGTTCTTTGATATGCTGAATCTAACCATGTATTTAGATTTTTGATTTTTTGGCCCCGTTATCAAGTTTGTCCACATTGAGGTCAAAAGGGTCCAAAATTAAACTTTGTTTGATTTCATCAAAAATTGAATTCTTGGGGTTCTTTGATATGCTGAATCTAACCATGTATTTAGATTTTGGATATTGGACCATAATAGGTGAATGTCCAATTTAAAATTTTTAAGTTCTTAGACCACATTCATTCTGTGTCAGAAACCTATGCTGTGTCAAATATTTAATCACAATCCAAATGCAAAGCTGTATCAAGCTTGAATGTTGTGTCCATACTTGCCCCAACTGTTCAGGGTTCGACCTCTGCGGTCGTATCAAGCTGCGCCCTGCGGAGCATTTTATTGGTTATTAGAATTTGACAACCTCAAGATCTGCAAATAAGTCAAAATGGCTGAAATCTCCAATCAACTCCTTATAAGAGTGATTGCACTATAAGGATGATTTTTACAATTTTTTTGCATTTTTACCTAATATCTTTAAAACTATATTAGATAGATAGGAAATTTAAATAGCAAAATTGATCAGCAAGACAAGATGTACTTGTGTAAATAAGTCAACATGACGGAAATTGTAAGTCGACTCCTTATTGAAGTTATTGCCCTTTAATGACGATTTTTCCCATTTTTGCCTATTATCTTGAAAACTGTAATAGATAGATAGAAACTTAAAGGTTTACTTTTACAAATTATGACTTGGATGGAGAGTTGTCTCATTGGAACTCATACCACATTTTCTTATATAGATCTATTTAAATAGCATAAATGATTACCAAGACAAGATTCACAACAGGTGACTCATTATTGGAGTTATTGCCCTTTACTGATAATTTTTAACATTTTTTGTCTATAATTTTGAAAACTATAATGATAATTAGAAACTTTAAAAAGGAAAAATTATCAGCAGGATAAGATCTACAAATATGCCAACATGTCTGAAATTGTCAGTTAACTCTTAATAGAGTTATTCCCCTTTAATAATGATTTTTACTAAAAAGTGGCCATTGTTAAAGATGCAGGTGAGCGACACAGGCTCTTTAGTGCATCTAGTTAGGTCCCTTATGGTCATATAGCTCTTAAAGTTTATGCATCCCTGGCTTTTAGATGTTTAGGGTTGAACGTTCCCGATGAAGGTAAAATCAGTTAGCATTGCAACAAACGTAATTTAAAAAGAGTTTTTCTCATTTGTTGATATTTTACAATTGTTTAATGGGGGAGAAAGTGAAATCTCTAGGGGGTAAGTGCTCCTACAATAGAAAGATGTATTACAAGCCATAACACTGCTGGTTTTGAACTGTAGCGATGAAAGTTCTGTTGACTCTGGTGAAGGATGAATTTCTATGATTGGAATATCCCAAGGACAAATGAGACCTAAATAACAATGGTTTCGCATTATAATTGAAATTGTGATGATATTATGGAAAAGACATAACGTTATTGTGATGGATTTATCACAAATTGTCCACAAGGTCATAGGTTCTTGTTGATGTTATCGTCAATTTCGGACTGAAATTGATGATGAAAACAAAGCAGCAATACCAATGATCTGGCCGTCCATAAAATACTCAAAGCAGCTTCTATTATTTCTATCCTTTAACTAAAAAACCATGAATAACTGTCAGAATTAATGGACAACTCCGTCTGATACAGATCCCATGGGAAGGCATCAGCAAGTATTAAACAAAATATCCCGTCTAATTATGGTCCTGTATTAGTTTTCTCGATTTTTATGACCTACTTAAAATGGAAATTGAGTAGAATTGTAATGACTTATATCAATCAAAAATAGGAAATAAAAAAAGTATCATACAGATTTGTATTTGCAATTTAAGTAAAAGGCATCTGTCAAATTCTAAAAGATAAGAGTTGTAACGGCTTATTAAGGGCTATTCCATTAAAATGTATGTGGGAGGGTAGGATGGGAAGTTTAATTATTGAATGTGGGTCATGGGTCTTTTTTCAGTATGTGTCTATTACCATTATGCAAAATTATCTAAAAAATGGTTCTTGGTTGTAGGGATATTTTGAAAGTCCCTTCCTACCCTCCCACATACATTTTAATGGAATAGCCCTAAGTGTCTGTTCCTATTGAAATATGTACTGCATACAAAAGTAAAAGGTCACATCAGGAAAATAGTATAGCATATGCATTGGTAGAGTTAATGGTGTTTTAACCCAACCACATTGTGGGACTATTCCAAGTTAGACTAGCTAAACCATTGTTTTTTATCGTTTATAATCTTTGTCTGTATGTCTATTTTCTTGGATTAGTCCGGTGTTGGTAGTTGGTGTGGTCTCTCCAATATTTTTGGTAATTCCTGACACTTTTTGATGTATTATTGTAACATCCTGACTTGATTTTAATGTATGCTTTGAGGTCTGACCTGTTTTAAAATCTTTGCAGTAAAAGTTGAGATGACAAATAGCAATAAAAGTCCTGTTCTTTTAATTCCGATTCATTTATTGTTGTTATCTAAGAAAATTCAAATTTTCTATTGATGATATTAATATGTCAAGCATCAACCCTACAAGAAAAGGGTTAATATCAATTATCATGCAGAGTTTGAAATCCTTTATTCATTTGGCATCCAGCATTACTGGAGAGACATAATTGGAGTCCAGATCATTAATTAACATAGATTTGTGGAGCAGTTAAATCATGAGGTACCCTTAAATGTTATTGTAAAATGTCTTTGAAATATTAATGGTTTAACTGTAACAGCCAGATGGGCTTCTTTAAAACTATTTTTAGTAGCCCAGTGTATATTCTTATGGCCATATAGTTTTACTTTTGTCCGTCATTCAGTCATTCCACAACAAACATTTATACAGACTTTTTTATGGTCCCGCCAACTTAGGTTTGGGTCATATAGTTTTATTATTATAGAGACTTTTTTCTAAACCCCTTCACATATTGAGCTGATTTTTAGTATGTGAGTCTACAAAGATGAGTTACAGATATAAGTTTATGTTTGGTTGCACTCTGCTGATTTTTGCTGAAATGGGCTTTGGACTTTAAAAATTTCCACTCCTAAAAATGGCTTCAAGCATTTTTAGCGAGCTAGGCCATTCATGTCTTTTCGACACATCTAATTCAGAATTTACTTCTTTTCAAACAAGGGGCCTTGGTCAGTCTTCACAATAAACTTCAAAATCTACAAGCCCGAAGCTGAATTTTTATGAAAATTTTAGTTAGGTTCTATTGGCCTGTAGAGATGATTTTTACCTGCCTGGAAGCATTTTTACAAGTCTGGGCTGCTGACCATGTGGTTGAGCACAAAGACTGCTTGGTGACCAAGTTGTAGAAAAAGTTCATTTATAGTGATCTCTAACCTATCAACACTGAAGTTGAGAGTTCATTGCAAGATATGTTTTACTCAGATCTTAATTGACTTGGCTTGTCCATGTTCCTGCCAAAGTTCATGATTGTCTCCAGGTACTTTGGCTTCATCAAACGATAAAAACTGGCGCCATGTTTCAGCCAAGTGTGTTAACAGTGTTAATTACACCAACATTCAATAAATAAATGAATCTATACAATAAAAGGGAGAAGGTAACATGGGAGCTTATCAAGATTTAGAATTGAACAATATTTTAGTAATCAAGCAGGGGCGGATCCAGCCATTTTTAAAAGGGGATGGGGTTCCAAGCATATGTCCCCATTCAAAAGCATTGATTGTCAAAAAGAAAGGAGGGTTCCAACCCCCAGACTCCCCCCTGGATACGCCACTGTCAAGTAGGGTTAGTGGTAAAAAAAATAGATATCTAGACCATGGTCCATGCTCTTGTCCAGTCTTGTGAATCTATATATAAAAGTACTTAATCAGTACAAAATAACACAGTTTTTGATGTATAAATAAAGTTACAAGGTTGTGGTTTTCTCAGGATATCCGAAATATTATTTTTACTCCAGGATAGGGAAATCTGTCTGATAGGAAGAGTGTTGGTTCAACTTGAACTTGACATATATTTATATTTATATTAATAACTGAGAATAATGGATACACATTAATGAGATTGCCAGCCAAAAAAAAAAAAAGAAAGCCAGATCAGATATAATAGATAAACAAAAATACCAACTTGAAAAGATAAATTCAAAAAGGGGAAGTATATAAAAACTGACTAAACTAAATAAGTAATTATATCATTGAGCAGAATGACTGAAAAACAGCTGTCATTCCTGACTTGGTCCAGGCGTACCAAAGAAAACTTTGAGTTGAACCTGGCTTGGCAGTCATGATACTTTACTCAGTACTCTTAGTACAAAAATAGTGCTGGAAACACCAAATCCAGTATTATGATTGGTTGATTTCTGAGTCTGAATTTGAAAATTGTACTCAAAAGTTTTATGACTGGATTTATGGCTTAGCTCAGCCTTAAACATGGGGGCATAGAGGGGGGTATCTGCACGGAAGAATGCAAAATAAAGTTGCCATTTCACGATGAACGAACAATTAAAATTTTTTACAGATTTCAAGAAACACAGTGAATAACGAACCTTTTTCACGGCTGCACATGACATAAAAATGGCAAAACATTTTGCACGTAAATAACCCTTTACCACCCTCTTAAACTTCCCACTAGTATGACAGTTGTATATAGTTCTGTTATATTGACAAAATAATTGGTTAACGTGACAATAATTGGGATCCAGTAGCCAAAATTGTGTAAACCTTCATAACTAAATTAAATAATCGAAAAATATATACAAAGGTCAGCATAGGTTCAATAACAATAGAAAAATATTGATACTGGTTCTTTGTGTTATTGTGGTGTTGTCTTGTTTATAGTTTTCATAACAAGTGAAAATTAGATATTGCTTGAAATTAATTGAAATTATTGAATTTCAGTATAATGATAAACCAGCTTATTGCAAGTTTCTTATTATTGAAATTCAGTAATGAATTCTAGCCAATGGAAATTTCATAATTTTTTATCACATTGCAGGATAGGCCAATCAAATTAATGCATCTTTTGTATCACTTATTTATTCATTTCATTCTCAATTCAGTCTGATCATATATGCAGTCTTCACGATAAACTTCTAAATCTACAGGCCAGGAGCTCAATTTTTGAAAAATTTTAGTTAGATTCTGTTGGCCTGTAGAGATGATTTTTACAGGCCTGAAAGCAATTTTACAAGCCTGGGATGCTGGGCCTCAGTGGTTAAATGTGAAGACTGCATATATGAAATAGATAACAGTCTACAATACTCAGAGAATAATGTGTACCCAACTATCTCCTCACATACCCCACTATCTCCTCACGTATTAGATCTGTGAACACGTATTAGATTCTGTGAACACGTATTAGATTCTGTGAACATGTATTAGATTCTGTGAACATGTTTTAGATTCTGTGAACATGTATTAGATTCTGTGTGAACATTTATTAGATTCTGTGAACATGTATTAGATTCTGTGAACATGTATTAGATTCTGTGAACACGTATTAGATTCTGTGAACACGTATTAGATTCTCTGAACACGTATTAGATTCTGTGAATATGTATTAGATTCTGTGAACATGTATTAGATTCTGTGAACATGTATTAGATTCTGTGAACATGTATTAGATTCTGTGAACATGTATTAGATTCTGTGAACATGATTCTGTGAACATGTATTAGATTCTGTGAACATGTATTAGATTCTGTGAGCATGTATTAGATTCTGTGAACATGTATTAGATTCTGTGAACATGTATTAGATTCAGGACGTATACTGTGGATTCATCTATTTTCGTTAATTAGTACCAATTTTTGTGGATTGAGGAAAGATTGCATTTTCTTGGATATTTGTGGTTTTATCAAAAAACTGCATATTTATAAACATAAAGAAAGTTTGTACTTCATTGAACACTTAACTCTGTTAAGTTTTACCCATCAAATCAAAGAAAATGGGTATCCCACGAATAATTATGAATCCACAGTTCTGTCAGCGTCCTTTGGTGAGACTTTACTTCGATCAATACCAAGATTTATTGAATGATTCGTATGAAATTACATTCGGCTACCTAAGGCTTGGAGACAGTGTTTCTTCATCAAGTCATCTTAACTATTTAATTGTATTGTTTATTTGATTGCATGATAAGAGTTTATATTATACTTCATGTAAAAATGCCAGATTTTGATTGGTTAATATGAGGGAGACAATTTACTCTATCCCATGGCAAATATTCTATTACCCTTCATGGAGATGCTTGATCAAGTGTGCGCTTTAATAAAATGGATGATTGTTATGTACAAGACGACATAGTTTATTACTTTGAATTTGAAATTGAATAGACTGTAGTAACAGAACATTCAGTATAATAAATTAAATAACACATATCTGAGAGGATGATAGAGCAGATTGTTACCCCTCGAAAAGACATTGTCAACCTTGGCTTCACCTCAGTTGACAATGTTTTCTCGGGGTAACAATCTGCTCTATCACCCTCTCAGCTATGTGTTATTTATATAATATATTTCCTTTGACTAAATGTTATTGACTGCATTCTTATTTCTGAAGATGGACCTTAAACAGCCATCCATCTTATTTCTGAATACATTTTTACATCGCGATGACCTTGAGGTCACTCCGATGTATTGCTATCGCCTAGATTTCCATTATGTAAATTAGTTTTGGGTTTGTAACCGATCTATAAACATGATAAATATGCGCACATAAACGAGTGCAAAATAACATTCCTTGTCATTTGATATAAATACATCTCTTCAATGAATACTGATAAAAATATTTTTGTTTACAACATAAATTAATAATGTGAAAATGTTTTGTAGTTAGATATATATATATATAAGTAAAAAATCATTGATAATATCAATGCACACGTACCGAAAAATTGTGTTAAAGCATGCGGAAGAATATCTCAAAGAACGTTTTGCGACAGGACCGGTAACTCTGTAATTGTTTTTGCGGGAAAATATGAATGCCTACTCGTATCCAATCTTAGAAAAATCGAATTTTTACAGAAAAGTGTCCACCATGCACTTGCTTTGCACTATTATTAGAACAGTAGAATAGAATGATATACAAACGGATGCAAATCATATATATATGTAACTGTTATTTTAATATAATATATAACAACAAATCAGTGTATACTGATTTGTATCACTACAATATAATAGTTATTACGGTGAAGTTGAATTTCCTGTCATTTATTCATCATACTCGCACGCACTTGTCTAGAAAAAAATATATCTCTGTACATTAACCTCAGTTTCAGGTAAAGAGATATGTTGTTTTTTTTCTGAGACAAGTGCTTTTGACCATCCTCAAGAACTTGTGGTCATCCGATGTTCAGTACTTCAGTACTTTGATTTGTTTAGGCAGTAGATATGATGGTTCAGGTTTTTGGATTTGCCACCTCAAATGTTTAAAAAGGAATGAGAGGAAAAACATTGCTTAGATTTATTAAGGTGCTTTTTTTTTGTCATTCTTTGATTTTTAGCTAATCTAATTGTCAGGATAGGCCCATATGTGATCATAGCCTTGTAATATCCTTAATATAGGACATCAACATAAAATCATAAATTTTATTCTAATATTGACGAAATTTTTGTTCAACTTATTAAAATTAAAAATGATTGATAGCAATTTAAAGCTGTATCAGCTCATATGGGCTTTAGGTATCACAATGAGAACAAATTTTGTCAAAACACCAAGCAATAATCAAAATCCAATCACATACTATGAATACACAGAAATATTGGTGTAAACAAGGATTTTATCTAATATAATTACCATAGATAAAATCTTTGTTTATATCATATTTCTATTCATATATAATAGTAAATCATAATGATAACAAACTTTTAAAGCATAGATTTTAAATTATGTAAAATTTCAAAAAAAATTAAAACATTGGTACCTGAATTTTTTAACAAAATTTTCATTTTAAGTTTTACAAAATAAATAATTTATCTTATTACTATTAATAAAAACATTATATTGCTTTTAACTGGCTAAAACTTGTTAAACTGGCTAAAACCTGTTAGCTTATAAGCTAACCACAGTCGTGACATTACTTTTGGTGGTGATGTCAAATTTTTAGTTGTCTTTTTCAATGTTTTGAGTTTTTCTACCTGCGGCAGCTTGTCAAAGTTTTAATAAGGTCAATTTAAGGAAGACCATGTATGGTATTAGCCAATGATATTTGGTCTGGTGTTGTATTACCCTTGGCTAATTTTCTTAGAGATTTATTTGGTCCATGTCCCTCAGTCATGGTAAATTGACCTTGAAAGGTTTGCATTTAAGTTCACATGTTAATTTTTTTTTGAATTGGTCAGTTTAAGGATAACCTCTTACAGTAAGTCAGTGTTATTTGGTAGCATTAGTACATCTCATTTCCATGAGGGACTTATTTTTGTCATGGCTCCTCAATCATGGTCCATCAACTTCAAACGTTTTGCATAGTTAACATATTAGAGTGTTGCTGTTTAATTTTCAACTTTTGCATTGTACTATCAAAATTTTATACAGGCAAGACATATCTCTGTGTCAACAGTTTATATTTAGTCTTCAAGGAATTATGTTTTTGACAGCAGATCTTTTAATAACTTCTGTTTAATTTCAGGTCTCTTGTGTTGGGTTGCTGTTTCATTGTACATCCCAAATATCCTTTTATGATCTTTTATACATATTTCTATGGCAAGCTGTTTTACTATTTATTTTAACTTCAAGATATCTAATAAACTTTATAAGATATCTCATATAGTTTATAAGACATATTATATAGTTTATAAGATATCTTATATAGTTTATAAGATATCTCATATAATTTATAAGATATCTTATATAGTTTATAAGATATCTCATATAATTTATAAGATATCTTATATAATTTTCTTTATAAGATATCTTATAAATCATAGGAGATAAAAAATATTTATAAGATATCTTATATACTTTATAAGATATCTTATAAACTTTAGTAGATATCTTATAAAGTATATGAGATATCCTATAAAGTTTACTAGATTATATAAGATATCTTATGTATTTACTATATATATATAAAAATATTAATTTTCGCGAACCATTTAGGTCACGGAAATTCCATTTTTTGCCATCAGTAAGGAGAGTTGTACAAATAATGTGAATACACAGAACCCAGATCCAATTCATCTTTTGCTAAAAATATTTATCGTTTTCTGTTTTAAATCTCCTAACATCATTCCATTTTTCTCTAATTTCGATTAAAATATGCCAAAACCTGCAGTAAAAATAGATGTATGCCCCAAATAAACATTCCCCGATTGGTTGAACTACTATGGCGTCAATGTAATGCAACGCAAGCCTCGATGTAAAGCACACGCTTCCCAAGAGTAAGGAGAGTTGTATAAATAATGTGAATTCACAGACCCCCGATCCAATTTATCTTTTGCTAAAAGTGGTCATCATTTTCTGTTTTGTATTTACCAACAACATTCCATTTTTCTATAATCCCGATTTAAACATGTCAAAATCTGCAGTAAAAATAGATGTATGCCCTAGGTAAACATTCCCCGATTGGTTGAAAAGCTGTAGCCTCGATGTAAAGCAACGCAAGCACACTCAAAAATTTCCGTTGATATGTTGAACTTCGACCCCGGGCCGATTCACAAGGAGACTTTCTTGCGCTCAAATGTAATTCTAAGTGAAGTATACTGGGAAAGTAAAATTATATTCTTTTACAGAAATATTTACACATTTTATCATTAATGTATTGTCATGCTTCTGCATATTTTATATTATATAAGATATATCTGACTTATATATTATATGAGATATCTTGAAGTTCGAATAAATAGTAAAACGGCTTGCCATATATTTCTATTTAACTTGTTTCCTTGACTGTTTAGAAATAACATAGTTTAAGTTGTTATAGATACATTCGTGATACCTTATTTCAGTTGTCAGAACCCGTCAACTCTGTCCTCTTTTCCTCAATTGTGACAACACCCAACAAAACTTGTCACCTGAATTTGAACCTGATTTTTTTGTGGGGTCAGTGTTGCCCAGTCTTTAGTTTTCATAGGAGTTTTTATGGACTTGTTCATCTGTTTTTTTTTCATATTTAGCCATGGCGTTGTCAGTTTTTCTTTGACTTGTGAGATTTGAATGTCTCTCTTGGTTTCTTCCGCCTTCTTATTTCTTGTTTCTGTGTATTGTGTCTTGTTTTTATTTTCTTCAATCTGGAAACCATAAGATATCAAATCCAATTAAATTAAATGGTCCATTAATGTATCAAATTTAACACTACTTCAATGAACAAATTAAGTGATTATATTTCTAATTGATTTGTCTAATAAATTATAATTACTATCAAATAACTGTACAATACTAATCACTTAATGATTGGTAATGTAATTTTTTGTACTAAAAAACTGGCTGTTTTTACATAAAATGACATATTGTTTGACATTATTAAACAGTTTATTTTGCATACAATATTGATCCTAAACATTGTGTTCTATAATGAAATACAATTCATTTAATAGATTTTTTCACTGGGTTTCTATAAAGAGAAAATTTCAATTAAATGGTTGGAGTTAGTTAAACAAAATACTATGCCCAAGATATAGTTTAAAGTAAAAGAAAGGATATAGAAGTATTAATAGGGTTCTTTTTTTACTCAAATATTACCGCAACAAATTAAATATTGAATTGCAAATATGTCTTGCATCGGCATCTTTATACATTCAAAAATTAAATTTTTATTTGATACAATTGAACGAAAAAATGGGAAACCCCCTTTCTATATTATTTTACTTTATTAGTCACCTACCGACGAAGTCGAAGGGGACTTTAGGTTTGCACTCCTTCTGTCTGTCCGTCTGTCCGTCTGTCCATCTGTCCATCTGTCCGGTAAATCAGCTTTCCACACTTTTTTTCTTCATTCTTGAAGATATTGATTTGATATTTGGTATATAGTTTTATCATGACAAGTTATAGATCAAGTTCGAATTTTGTTCCGTTTTGATGATTTAGTCCAGAGTTATGGACCATAACTCTGGACCATATCTAATGTTAGAGTACTATGTTAAACCATATTTCTGTACAAAGGGAGATAACTCATTTTTTTAAAGACATTCTCTGTTTATTTTTTTTTTTTTTTTTCATTTCATACTTTATACTTGCTTTATATATCTTTGGTTTTATCTTATAAAATTATTCATTTTCTTGTGCCCACCGTAAGCGTTGAGTATTGGTCAAGATTGACAGTTCAACGTACAATGTAGATGTAGATGAATTGCTGGATATTTTATATCCAGTGGCAAATATTTCATGCATGTTCAGGTATTTGAAACAAAAGCTTTGTACTAGATGCTGACTAAAAGAAAGTAAACTTTATTAAAATCAGAAAATTTGCAGAAAAAAGTAGAGTTTGCCTTTTTTATATTTTATGTTGTTTTTTTTTTGGCATTGAATGCAGATCTTTAATAAAAGCTCCTGTGTAAATTATCTCAACATTTCAATACCCATTAGGACATAGAGCCTGGTGAATTTGTAAAGACACTTGTCTATTATAAAGTACTGTTTTTGACCTCTAGGTGTTCTATTTTGTGTGTGACAGTTCCTTATTCATATCACAATTTATAGTAGTGCACTATTACATATTTATTGTCTTTTATCTGGGACAAAAAACAATCTATTCCTGATAATGGACAGTTGAGTATTCAATAGTTCAGGACAAATATTTAAGTTGCTCTCCCCCAATAAAAAACCAATAAGCTAAATGATTTCTGTATCAAAATATTAAAATCTGTACCATTTTTTTTTTGTTAAAAAAAGGGGGGGGGGTACTAACTGACAGAAGGTTGCATAGAAAATATTAAATAGTTTTGATTTCTTGCTGACTTGGTTATTTTCATTGTTAAACTGCTGCCTCATCACATCTATAAATTATACATCATGCAACATATTGTAAAAGCCAATCAATGAAGTATACATGTATTTTCAACAGTTGTAATCAAAGTACTGACGTACTGAACATCGGATGACCACAAGTTCTTGAGGATGGTCAAAAGCACTTGTCTCAGAAAAAAAACAACATATCTCTTTACCTGAAACTGAGGTTAATGTACAGAGATATATTTTTTTCTAGACAAGTGCGTGCGAGTATGATGAATAAATGACAGGAAATTCAACTTCACCGTAATAACTATTATATTGTAGTGATACAAATCAGTATACACTGATTTGTTGTTATATATTATATTAAAATAACAGTTACATATATATATGATTTGCATCCGTTTGTATATCATTCTATTCTACTGTTCTAATAATAGTGCAATGCAAGTGCATGGTGGACACTTTTCTGTAAAAATTCGATTTTTCTAAGATTGGATACGAGTAGGCATTCATATTTTCCCGCAAAAACAATTACAGAGTTACCGGTCCTGTCGCAAAACGTTCTTTGAGATATTCTTCCGCATGCTTTAACACAATTTTTCGGTACGTGTGCATTGATATTATCAATGATTTTTTACTTATATATATATATCTAACTACAAAACATTTTCACATTATTAATTTATGTTGTAAACAAAAATATTTTTATCAGTATTCATTGAAGAGATGTATTTATATCAAATGACAAGGAATGTTATTTTGCACTCGTTTATGTGCGCATATTTATCATGTTTATAGATCGGTTACAAACCCAAAACTAATTTACATAATGGAAATCTAGGCGATAGCAATACATCGGAGTGACCTCAAGGTCATCGCGATGTAAAAATGGAATATTTAAGTTAATATATAATATACTTCAAAGCCAGTACATTACCTTTTTTTTAAAGGTTTTATATATATTTATAAAAGAAATAAAAGTTTTATTATCAACAATTTTATTATCAGTCCACAAAAAAAATTTCTTTGATGATAAACATTATGAGATGAGCATTTGGTTAAATAACGTATTACAGTTGTTTTTAGGCATATTGTTTTTAGACATTGATTTAAACAATGTGATGGGTGTATAATTTTGTCCTAGCTCTTAACTTTTATGCCCTCGCTGTAGCAGAGGGGGCATTAAGTTTTATTTTAAAAGAAATAATTCTTTCATGTCATGCTCATTTTAGCATGGTTAGCATTATTTTTGTTGATATCTGTACAATTAAGCATAAGCAAGGTTGAAATAGTTGACAATTATACATCGTAATAGAGTAGGACTTGAAAGAATTATCTAGATTCTTATAGGAATATTAAAAAATTTTTGTCAATTGAAGCTGAGACACATTTGAAAGATAGCCATTTTGATTTGATGGTGAAGCAAAACTGTTTCATGATTAAAAAGTGGATATTTGTTGAGAAACCTACATGAATTTGAATTAATTCTCATTGAACCCTCTTTGATGCTAGAATAATATGCAGCTGATCTGAAGAACATGTTAAATTTGTAAATAGGCCCCAATTTTTTTATGACAGCGTGACCTTGAAAATTTCAACCAATGTAAACACTGATTTTTTTTAATGAAAATGACAGCAGTTAATTTGGTAAGGCATGAAGTTTCACCAAGAAACCTTTAAGGATGATAAAGTTTAATTATGATAGATTAACATAATATACTTTTTGCCCTTCATAAAGTTTATGGCACATTGTTCTGTTTTTTGTTTCATGATTTTCATAATGCTTTGACAATTTGTCAATTCTTAATTACTATTTGTATCAGGTTCATGCTTTTTTGGGTCAATTTATGTGCATTTTAGGGGCCAGCTGAAGGATGCCTTCGGGTGTGGGAGTTTCTCGCTGCATTGAAGCCCCATTGGTGGCTTAGCTGTTGTCTGCTCTATGGTCAGGTTGTTGTCTCTTTGACACATTCCCCATTTCCATTCTCAATTTTATGCCTATTAATAAAACATGATGGTCATAATAAATTACAGATGACTGACCAAGAAAACTTATTTTGTCTCATAATAGTGTTCTTTTTTACAGCTAAGTGTAAGATCAAAGTTGTTTATTTTCATCTGGCCTTCTATTAATTGTTTTATGTTGACTTCTTTTCTAATACATGTAGTTAGTATCAAGTATCTCTTATTCCAGCATTTGTTAAATTTAACCTTGGACATGCAAGTGGTCAAATATATTGTCTCGGTTCCAGCTAATGGAGGTTAATTTTGTATCTTGGTATAATTCTGAGTTCTCACTAAAGGGTCTTTAATAACTGATGAATTTTGCTATTTACATGTCGTGAGTCTGGCAAGTTCATTTTACAATGGTTTCCTATCATAGAGGCCCGAGAACACAGTTATTTCGTAGTGCATTTCTTTTAGACAATAAATTCAAATTTAAAAAATCGCACCTGCTCTATCTCAAAAAGATTTTTACAGTGTAGTGTACTACTATTGATACAAATAATATCAAAATTATAGAAACTTCTACCAGCTCTAACTCAAAATATTGACAATTCTGTGTTAAGGGGGCTAAAATTCAGTTTGACAGCTTCAGACATTCTAATTTTCTACCTTTTTTAACTGGACCAAATCACTACTTAACATAAAAATTCAGAACCCAAATTTTTTTCAACATGTAATTTCATCCCCTTACTTAATATTTCATGCATAAAATATCAAGAAATAAATTGGGAAAGTGTATCAAAAAAAATGCAAGTTATACACTGTTCACACTAGGGACTATATTCGTAGACAACGAAAACCAAAGGACGATAACTGTGTCCTTGGACCATAGTAACTTACTACTGAGTTATTAAGTAACACATGATTTTGTTCTTTAGTAAACTTTTTCCTTGAGAAATGAGGTAAATCTCCCAATTCAGTAAAGTTTATGACTGTGAATAATATGTATTTCAGTTGTTTAAAACTGATATCAAAGAGTTTATTGTCCTGTCTGCTACATTTATATTGCGAAAGGAAGACAAAGCTATCGTAGATACCGATGCCGTCAGCATTGTCAACATTTAGGTTCACCCTGTGGTTAAAGTTTTTTAGACATCAATACATCAAACCTACATAGAACTTTATGAAATTTGAACAGAAGCTTGTTTTATATAATGACAAAAATTCAGTATCCATTTTAATGGTTTATTGGTCAATATATAATAACATTCAATGAGGTCAGTTTCTCAGATACTTAGTAGGCAGTATGTCAACTATATATGGTGTATGGAATGATTGCAAAAAGTACATGAGGCCACCCTTAAAAAATTCTTTTTTTGATGTTACCTACCCATGCTTTAATTGTAGGGTTGAGTAGGTTACGTAAGCATTTTATTTATTTTTTTGACAAACAACATAAGTAACATGTTTTTGACAAGAATACGTCGTAGGAACAGGAAAAATCTTTTTAAATAAGATTTGAAACGATTTGTATCATAAAATTGTTTGGGCAGGCTGCATTTTAGGTGGATAGGTCAGGTAACATCAAACAGTTTAAATTTTATTTTTGGCCTGATTGTCTGGCAGGGTTCATTTGACTTTGACCTTATTTCACAATGTTTTTTGGGTAATGTTTATGAAATGTGATTAAGTCTGTTTCTCAGATACTATAAGAATAGGTTTACGATACTTTATTTTATTTGTATACATGGAATGATTGTAAGATGAAAATATATGCCTGGCATGGATCATTGATATTGTTCAGTTTTTGTAATACCTGTAGTTAAAAAGACATTGATATTGAAGACTTTCAACATAAATTATACATACCAGTCTGTCAACCTCTGAAAGTGAAAATTGAAAAAAGTAACTATTCAATTATTGCTTATTGCTTTTGAAACAAAATGTATTGAGTGGAAAAAATACATGTGACAAATAAGAAATTACATTTTACAAATTAAGAAATTACATTTTACTAATTAAGAAATTGCATTTTACAAATTAAGAGATTACATTTTACAAATTAAGAAATTGCATTTTACAAATTAAGAGGTTACATTTTACAAATTAAGAAATTGCATTTTACAAATTAAGAGATTACATTTTACAAATTAAGAAATTGCATTTTACAAATAAAGAGGTTACATTTTACAAATTAAGAAATTGCATTTTACAATTAAAAGAGGTTACATTTTACAAATTAAGAAATTGCATTTTACAAATTAAGAGTTTACATTTTACAAATTAAGAAATTGCATTTTACAAATTAAGAAATGTATAATTATGGCAGACATTAAATCCCTTCCATATGGTGCATGAATGAAAAATCCTCTACAAAAAAAAAAACCTATCCCCCTTTTTCAATTATTTACCCCTCCCCCTTTTCAACAATAAGAATGTGTGGTGTCAACCTGCACACTTTATATGCTAATTCTTTTTGTCTATTTTTTTTATGGTGACCTTGTTCAGTATGTAATCTATACACATTCATCACTGTGACAACAAGAAAAAACTGTGAATTTTACCATTATGACTAGATTTGTTTCGTTTTTTTAAGATCATTTATCATTTAACACCTATATAACTTTGGCACCAGTAAATAGATGAGTTTGTGTATAGAGGGGTTTTTGGTGTTTATGTGTCACCATAAACAAGATCGATCAATTGACTTGGTTTTTTTCTTCTCAATTTTAAGTCTGAAATGTTCCGCCTGCTTATGTAAAAGTTATGTGTTTAATTGGTAAATTAGAACGATTAAACTAAAAGTAATAGTAAATTGATCACACTGTTGGCCAGAGGGCTTAGTGGGTTTCTGACAAATGCCTCCTGAAAAACAAAATATATTACAAAGGGCTTTTAAAGTCTTGAAGTTTGACTATTTAGGTCAGAGCATCATGACCCAAAACAATTCTGCACAACATTTTTTAGCATGTCTACGCTGGCACACCAACTTCATGGAATCATTTATTTTGGTGGGTACCAATTTTCGTGGATTTAGGGAAAATTGTATTTTTGTGAATGTTTTGTTTCATGGTTTTCCCAAAGTCTACATACCGGTACATGTCTTTAGGAAATTTGTACTTGGTTGAACATTTGAATTCGTGGTCCACCTTTACCCACGGAATCCAAGAAAAGTGGTATCCCACGAATAATAATGAATCCACAGTATTATACATGTATTATTTATATCCTGACGATAGTCCTCCACCAATAAAAACTGTCCTCCTCGATATAGCCATGGGTTCATGTCTGTCAGATTTGTTTTTCATAAATTGTTTTGTTAGGGGCCTTTTATAGACGACTATACTGTATGGGTTTTTCTCATTGTTGTAGGCCGTACGCTTACCTACAAGTGTTTGCATCCACTTCAATTGAACTTTGGTGGATAGTTGTCTCATTGGCAATCATACCACATCTCCTTATTTTTATATGGTAGCTTGAAGTGGCATTTAATTGCACACCAACAAACAAACAAATAATTTATAATTTATACTAGTTTACTAAACATATAAACATGACCTTGATTATTTCTTCAGATGAAACAGGGTAAATACATTCACTGTACTCCAAATATTTTGTGGAAAATATTTACTTAAGATTAGGGTCAGTCACTGTTCTAATTACAGTAAATCAATATTTACACTTACGAAACAAAAATTGATTTACGTGGTACATACATGTACATGCAAATAGTGAAATAATTGAGAACTTATAGTTCTGTAATACCAGTACTAATGTCTTTTGTCATATTATGTAAGTTTTTTTTTAATAAAAAAATTTAAAATTCTTTTAAACAGCTGTTCGAATGCTATTGAAATAAAAAAAAATTCAGTCAATACTCTAAAGATAAAGAAACAAGAACCAGTTGTGAATTCTCTCTAAGGAAATCCCTTTTGGTAAAATAAATCTCGTTAAAGGAACAAGAATTAGTTGTGAAATTGTCTTTTAGTAAATAAGTAAATGCCTTTTGATAAAATAAAATTCATGTATAATTTAGAGTTTGTAACGTAAAGCAGTGTAAAATTAATGGTATGTAATTTTAACGATTTCTAATTATGTGAAAGTTTATTTGGCTAACACATATTTTTTTTTACATATTACTTGTGATAACAGCTGTTGCCAGATGCAAATAACAAGAAGTTCTTTTATGTAAACATTCTTTGATGATGGTCTTTCATTATGGAATTAGTTTTGTTCTAAAACTTGAATAAAGGATTATTTAAAAATTCAGAAAAAAAAGTCTTTGAAATCATATAAATTTAAGCATTCTTCAATTGATACATTGACAGATTTAGAATGATTGTAGTGCTGGTTAAACAATATGACGATCATAAATAAATTAGTAATTACTGAAGATTTTTATTTTAAATAAACTTTTCTCAATTCAGACTTTGATGGTATAAAGACATCAAATAACCACTTTTAATTTTATAGATAAATTACAAAATAGAGTCAATATTTGTGCTTGATGATGATGAAACTTGTCCTTCACTTGAATAATTCATAATGATAATGGTATACTGATAATGATAATGATAATAAATTAATAATAATAACAAAATTCTTATTTAAAGAGGGTAGCTAGCTACAGGCCCTCATATACATTTATGTAAGCAAAAACAGATGTTTACACATTGTCAATTTACGTATAGTTCAATGTATCATTAGTAAAGGGCAGAGGGGCCCTTTTTCAGGGATTAGGCCTTTATTTTTGTGAGAATTTGAGATTTTTTTTCACTGGAATTCAGGATTTAGCCTTATCACGACTCTGGAATTAATTGTTTGTTTTTTGTGATCCAGGAAATAATGCTTTATATTTCTTAAGAATAAGAGATGACACCTCTCATTCCACCCCTCATCAGTAAAGATTAAACAGTAATTTTAAAAGAAGTACATGTAATTGATAATCAAAATAGTGGAAGAAATTGGTACTTATCAAAATATTACTAAAAACAGTTACCAACATATATGAACTTATATCTGGCCTTTTATAGCTTGCTATGTGGTATGGTTTTTGCTCATTGTTGAAGGTCGTACTGTGACCTTTAGTTGCTAACATCTACATCATTTAGTGACAGGGGAATAGTTTGTCTCATTGGCAATCATACCACATCTAATTATTTTATATTATGAGTACTTGGTCAAGTATTTCTTCATACTTTGTCTGAAAAAGTAAAAGTGTTTTGTACTTCAAGGCCTGTTGTCACTATCAAAGTTTTCTTTGACCAAGTTTTCTTAATCAAAGTTTGATTGGAAATCCTAAGTTCTCATTATAAGAACTGATCCAGAATAAACAAAAGATCAGAGCTCATTCAATAGAGAAATTTTGACTTCAGTAGCTAGCAAATTTTTGTTTTTTTAATGTTTCTGTAACCTTAAAAAAGAATTGACCCTTGCAAGAAAATTGGTTAATACAGGAGTGATTTCTACTGTAAATTTTATTTTGACATGTAACAGTAAAGAATTGGTCTAATTTTGATACTTTAAGGTTTTACAATACAAGAAAGACAAGATGAGCTTTGAAAACTATATATAGATGCCATAATAATAAATATGCATCCAGGCAAAATAGGGTTGTTATATTTGTATTCATTCTATATAAAACTCTTGTTTTTCCGTGATGAGATCAAAACCTTGAACTATTCTGTTTCAAGGTCAGAATCTCTGTTTGACCTTGTTATTCTTTTAGTGATGTAAAAGCCAATGGCTATAAAGTACTTGTTTCCTAATTGGCACCCAATTATAAAGTTATGCACCTGGGTTAGGGGTCAATTTCCCAAGTCTTCGATTTTCTTTGAAGTTCTTTGTATATTTATCATTTCCTTTTTCTCTGTTTAGCCATGGTAATGTCTGCCTTTCTTTGGCTGATGATTTTTTTTGACGTTTTAGTATCTTCTTTTTTATAATGAACATTTTCATTTTGGAAATTGTCTTTGTTTTAAATTGTTTGTGATGTATGGTAGTAAAAAACCAACCTACTAAACATAGCACTTGGGAACCAAGTAATGAGATTGTTACGTGAAAACTAATTGTCATGCAGGGCCCTTTATAGTTATAGTATGGTATGAGTTTTGCTCATTGTTGAAGGCTGTTCGGTGACCTATATATAGTTGTGTATATCCTTGTCCTTTCATCTCTGGCGAATAATTGTCTCATAGGAAATCATACCAGATCTAATATTTATATTAAAAGGAAATATTTAGCTATCATCTATGAGACAGTAACCCAACAACACAAGTTTATCAAATATAAACAATTTGACCTCTACATGTAACATGTAGAGGTCAATTTATAACCTTAAACCATTATCTACAAAAATGTTGTGATTTATGATAAGTAAGTAAAAAATAACAACTAGATATTGATAAATCTAAGTTAAGAATTTTTCATTTTAAAAAGTCCAATGGAGGTTCATAATAGGGCTGCACAGACTGACCTATCATATATATGATGGGTATTATATAATAAGACCTGTTTCCAAAAAAAAAAATTAAGTGTTCTCTGATATTGGATTCCCTTACTTTGGTGTCAATATTTTGTGTGTGGAAATTTGAATAAGCAATGTTGAATAGTAAAGTATGCGATAAAAAATTTATGTAAAAATCTTAAAATTTAACTTTTTGCTTCATTGGTCAAATAATATGGCATAATTATTAAGTTCATTTAACAGTCCCACCCACCCAGAAATGATTTGGTGGATATAAAAATCAGTGTTTGTCCATTTCTCAGGACTTTCATCTGCCCATAATACTACCTGTATTTCTGTTCAAGTTGTATAGAGGACGTTTGGCCTACTTTTGGTTACAAATCAATTACTGCATTCCAGTTCAGTTTTTTGGGGGGCTTCATGTCAACTATTATTATATCATGTAGAAGCTCCAGTAACAACAACACTTTAAGGAATGCTCCAGTAATTTATTGAGATCGATATGTTTCAGTGGCTAGGCCACCGTCATCAGGATCAACTGAAACGTGTCCATCTCAGTAAATTTATACTGGAGCATTCCTTGAAGTGTTGTTGGTATAGGACCTTCTTCATTTTATGTTTTTATCATAACGACCCTGCATACCCGAGGTATCCACTTTATGGAATCTACTGACAGAAGATTTACCAGGCGTTGGTTCACTTGTGTTTAAATTATTATTATATCAGTAATTTCTTCTTTTTTGCCATGCTTTTGGAGAAAGACTAATTGTTTGTTGTAATATATAATGTGGAGTAATAGATCAAGTTTGTGGTTCAGTCAAGTACTTACTTTTAATAGAGTTATTTCCCTTGGATTTCATACCTGAAAGCTTTGTCTTTTTTGCTGTGGGGGTTTTGGTTGGAGGGGTATTGTTGATCCAGAATTTTTTTGGATTACAGTGACTATCAATATTTATTTGTAGCTTTTGTAATAAAATTGCATATGTCATGATATGAAAACAAACAAGAATAAAATTCGGCTCTGAAATTTGAAGAAAAAAAAATTCTTACGAACTGATTTATTTTGAGTAAGTGAATGTATTTCATACAAAGAAAGTTCTAATTCAGACGCAAACAAATATACTGAGTTACTTTAGTAAATATATTTAGTCAAATATTTGGTTTAAATTCAATAGGAAGAAATAAGTTTATTATAAAAGCCTAACTTTCTTTATTTGTTACTTTCATTATTAACAAGATAAGAGAAGATGTTTATTTTATTATAATTATTTTGTAGAAATAGATGTATATTTCATTATTATATAGATAAGAACCGATTATAATCCAGGTACAAGAGCAGTGTTGACTTTTACAAAAGCACCTGTACTCTGCATTGCTCTTTCATCTTGCTAATTTTCAATCACATGAATGCATAGTTTATCAATATAATATCCAATGATAAATTTACAAATACCCAATGTAAAATTAGGTTATTCATTTGGGAAAAAAAGTAGATCAAAATTGACAATTCTTGTGTCCTGAATTTAAATGACCTTATAATTTATATATCAGTTGTAGGTCAAGACTTTTAACTTTTATTGATCAACACATGAAAATCAATGTATTTAATAAAAAGAAAACATTTAAGTTGAATTTGTATTTGTAATGAAAATGTTTGTATTTGATTGGTTTACATATATATGCAATTGTATAAATGTTTAGCCACATTTGACATAAGAGATTATAAAAAATATGTAGAGGTTTTATAATATGAAGTTGACTACAATTAGTCAAAGATTCCATTTTACAATAGAACAGGTTCTTCAAAAGCTCCACCGAAATTAGCCCAAAAAGATCAATGTTTATATAAACAAATAAATTACAAATATTTACCTAATCTTTTGATAAGTCAGGGGTATGTAAATTAGTTATTGTTTTAAATTTTAGCATGTCTGAGCTTTTATAGTTTGCTATGTGGTAAGTGTTTTGCTCATTGATGAAGGCTGTACAGTGAACTATAATAGTTGCTTACGACCAGGTTCTTTGTTCTCAATGCAATGGCATATACTTTCCTTTTGCTCTGCTAGATGTCTGACTTTTTTTAATTCTCTCATCAAACTAGGCCACAATCATCATTAGGGTATATGGTTTAAACATTTTACTAAAACAAATCAAGGCCGGTGCTTTATAAAAATTTAAATTGATCTTTATACAATAAGTGTATCTTATCTATGATCAAAAATTGTTAAAGAAATCTTATTACAGGTAGTTTAGAGAATTTAAATTGTATTTGTTACATGATATACAATTGTCTATATTTAGTCAGATATCAGTCTATATTTTACAAAATAAGGAAGTAAAATCTGGCAGACATATTTGAAGTTTTACAAATTCATTATGGCCTGTGGAGGGGGACAGGTTCCAGTTTCCTGAAGTCTTTGTGAGGAGAACACTAGAATAGAATGGAAGTGCCTAAACTGTGATATGCTCATGTGTGACAAGTGTAAAGAGAAAATCCATGTGAAATTCAAATTTGCCAAGGATCATAAAGTTGTTTCTATCCAGGAGGTGGGGCTTCATGTAGAAGAAATAGATTTTTCCAGTATTAGCTGTAAAAATCATTTAAAACAGATTTGCTTCATGTTTTGCAAATCATGTGACTGTTTAGTATGTCCCCTTTGTATCTCCGAAACACATAATGGCCATGGTTTGGTAGCCATCAAAGAGGGATATGAAATCCATACCAGTAAATTGAAGACAGGGCAAAAGAATATAAGAACTAAAATAGATGAGCTGAAGAAAAGAAAAGCAGAAGTCAATGATATTGAAAGCACTGAACATTCAAGATTGGAAAATATCATGAAGAAAATGAAAACTCAGAAAAATGTGCTAAAGAATGAAGCTGATAAACACATAGAGAAATTAAAATCAGAAATAATGAAAAAATGGGAAGCTCTTCTTCAATCTACAAAAAAAGAAGAAAATGAAGTGACACTTCTCATTGGAAGTTTGGAATCCCAAAACTCAGAGGTTGATGATATCATCCAATCCACTGACGGCAAGAGAGTCTTTGTGGATGGTTTGGGGTTAGTTAAATCAATGGAGGAAACAATCACACCACCTTGTACAAAGTTCGATTCTATTCCAACATTTCTTCCTGGAATCATAACTGCTTATAACATTGGTTCATTAGAAAATATTACAACGAAGGGTGAAATCAAAATTATAAAACAATTTTACTCTGAAATGTCCAGCATAGATCATATAGCAGCATGTTCTGAAGATATGTTGTGGATTAATGACCTGAACATACTACAGAAAGTTAAAATAGAAGGGTGTAGATTGAAGGTAATTGATCAAAAAGAGGTTGACGTCTATGGTATGGCATGTACTCCGTCTAAAGATCTCCTTTTTGTGTCTGGAGAATCTGTACTGAAGCAGATCAGTGGCCAAACCAGTGAAGTGACTGATTCCATTTATGATGTAAAACAAGGACTAAAAATATCAGCTGTTCATGTAAATCCAGATGGAAAAGTCACTGTTGGTGCTTATGGTGGGAATATAAGCTTTCCAGCTGTAGGAAGACGGGTTGTCATTGTTATGGATAAAAGTGGAAAACATGAAACTACTTATGAATATGACAGACAAGGCAATTCTATATTTACATATATTCGTAATGTAACCAGAACAGAAAATGGTAATATCTGTGTAGTGGACCATTTATCTAAAGATTTAAGTGGTAGAGTGGTAATACTGAATGGGGATGGAAATGTTCTAAATACTTTCAGTGGCCATCCAGAAGTTAACACAGACAAATTTCCTTATAAACCATTATGTGCATTCACTACACATTCTGACAATATTGTAGTTTCAGACACATTTTCTTCCATTTTATATTTTTTTAACAGTTCTGGAAATTTTATTTTATGGTGTGATTTAAACAAAGTTGGAATATCTTCTTCGTTTTCTTTTTCTATTGCTGACTCTGGACATATTTTCATAGGATGTACAGCTCCAGGCAGTAGTGATTAAGCCAAAATATATGAAGTGAATATTTCATGACTTTAGAAAAATTTCAATTCGTTTGAGGAAAAATCTTTGGATGCTTGTACAAAGACAGTGTCTGTCTAAGTAGTTGTTTCTGTCTTTTTAATAAATTATGTTTTAAATAATAATTGCTTATAGTATTTTTAAGAGGTGATCAATTTTGAAGAGATATCACAATAACACAAGTTCATCAAAAAAGTAATCCTAAGCTTGATGCATCATATGTTTGCCATGGATAGACAAGCTTCTAAACAATTTTAAAGCTTGTATTATCTTTTGAGTCTTTAGTATGATAGCTATATTAAACAAAAAATCAAACATTGTTCAAATTAGCAAGTCACTTTATGACTTATAACAATGGACAAATAATCTTTCACCGGGTATATGGGATCCTTGCAAGATCCAAATGTCTGTCAGATTTGACCTTAACCTTATTTCATTATGTTCATAAACAAATGATGAAGGTTAAAGTTACATGATTATGTCCTTTTCTCATATATAGTTTGTGTATAGAATGAATGTAAGCTTTACATGTCTGTCTGGCAGGTTTCATCTAACCTTGACCTCATGTTCATGGTTCATTAGTAAATGTTAAGTTTTTGTGATTTGGTTTGTTTGTCTGATACTAAACGCAATATGTTAATTATATTTGATATATGGAATGATTGTTAAAAGGTGTACATGTTTGTCTGGTAGGTATCATCTGACCTTGGCCTCATTTTCATAATTCATTAGTCAATGTTTATTTTGAGCCTCTGTGACTCAATGAACTACCATATTACCTAAGCTTGTCAACACTGAAGTTGTGAGTTAGAAACCCTGCACATAGGCTGGTGTGCTCGACTTCAATCTGGGGCCTCGGTGGCAGAGTGGTCTAAGTAGTCCAACTACTGTATCTCTAGCCAGTCAACACTAAGGTTGTAAGTTAGAATCTGGCTTGGGGCAGGTGCACATGACTCCAATCTTAATCCACTAGGATTTTCAGTTTTCCTACCGAAGGTTGTAGTTCTCTCCGGGCACTCTGGCTTCCTCCACAAATAAAAACTGGCCGCCACAAAATAGCACAATAGTGCTGAAAGTTTCTGTTTGTTTCTTAGATACTATTAGCAATATGTCAACTATATTTGTTGCATGGAATGATTGTAAGGTGTACAAGTCTGTCTAGTAGGTATCATTTGACCTTGACCACCTTGACCACAGTTTTCATGTTTCATTGTTAATTGTTTATTAGGGCCCCGCTGAATGGCGGATGCCCTATAGTGATCAGTCTGTCCGTCCATCTGTCGTATCGTCCGTCCGTAACAAATTGTGTCCGCTCTATATCTAGAGAACCGTTATGATTTCAAAGTTTATACTTGACATGTATTTTAACCAACACCAGAGGGTGTGTAATATTGTATGTACAACTTCCTAGGTAAAAGGTCAAGGTCAAAAACTTTGGTTTTAGTTGACAACCCAATGTCCTATGGTAAAGATCGTGTCCGCTCTATATCTTGAGAACCGTTATGATTTTAAAGTTCATACTTGACATGTATATAAACCAACACCAGAGGGTGTGTCATAATTTATGTACAACTTTCTATGTCAAAGTTCAAGGTCATAAACTTCGGTTTCAGTTGACAATCTTATGTCCAATGATAAAGATACAAATTTTTTACCACACATTATTCACAGCAGGGCCCACAGAGATGGCTCCCATCTCAATGATATCTAGTTTTTCCTGTTTAAGTCTGTTTCATATATACTATCATTAATAGGTTAACTTGGTGTATGGAATGATTAATGTAAGGTGTACATGTCTTTCTGGCATTGATCATCTGACCTTGATCCCATTTACATGGATCACTGATAATGTTCAGATTCTGTTATACCTGTGATGCTGGTAGTAAAACCTTTATCTTAAAGACTTTCAGCATAAAATCAATCATGATCAGTAAAGCAGATTATAAATCTAAACACAAATAACAAATAAAGTTAAAAAAAGTATATGAATGAAAATAATGTACTGTAAATGCAGAAATCATTGCATGCATTTATTATTGCGATTTTTGAGGAATGGACAAAAATGCGAGATAAATTATTGCAGTTTCGGTAAAATCGGTATACAGATAAATGTATCCAAATCAGAATGCGAGTTCTTATTATTGCGATACTCACCCAGTCGCATTATTTGCATTGATAAAAACCTCGCAATAAATTTACAGTACAACATGATTTTTCGACCTATTCATGACATCATTTTGCCTGGTTAGATTAAGAGAAATCTGGAAACCTCGACAAGATTTTGTTTAACTATGGCCAGTGAAGAATTCACAATGCAACAATGGTAAACATAGATAAAAGTTTGTAACCATGGTAAATGTAAGTGTAACTATGGGCTAATTAAGTGTAATCAAGGTCAATGTTAGTAAAACCAATTTGTCTTAGTACAGTTGTAAGTGTAAACCTTGCACATCTGTCTGTCCATTTATCCGTACTGGTGTACGTTCCAACATTGGTGTCCATTCTCTAACTTTACTTTGCCTGAACCAAATGTTATGAAACTTTTACACAATTTGAATTTAGATGGAGCAACGTTCACAGTTCTCAAGTTTATATATATAATGTCCCTTTAAAAAATGGAAAAATTGCTGAATTTGCCGTTTCCACACTCTAACTAAACTTTGCCTCAATCGAATGTCATGAAACTTATACACAATGCTATTACCACCTTACACAGATCAAATTCATGTTTGTGGGGTGTCTCTTTCACTGTTCTTGAGTTACTGTCCCTTTATATATGGAAATAGACACATTCTAGTTTTATTTTAAACATTAGGTCGCTTTATGATATTCAAACTTACTTTCTTTGTTTCTTTAATTGTGACAAGTTAGAAATTTTGTAAAAGGGGACCTTGATGACAAAATGTAAATATAAGAAGCAAAAATAACTGCCAGTACCAAGGTACTACACTTGCTCAATTTGTATATGCAGTTTTTCAAAGAGAATAAAAATATTATGGTTATTTTGTAATTGGCTCATATGCACAACTGCATGTATAGTAATTAAGCTATAATAGTATGGGATTTGCTCATTGTTGAAGCTGTACAATGACCTATGGCTGCTTACGCCCATGTCCTTTGGTCTCTGTTGAATAGTTTTCTCATTGGCAGTCATACCCCATCAGCCCATCTCCTTATTTTTATAGTGTGATCTATTTCAGGCACATTGCTTGTCGCTTATCCATCATAAGTTTTTTTTAAAATCTTCACCTCTAAACTACTAGGTAAATGGGAAGCAGACCTCATTTGATTCATCTCTTAAAGGTGACTTAGTTAGATATCATTATTATATATCTGCTGATTATGTATACCAAACAATATGGTTACTGTTACTATAAATAGAACACAGGATAAAATACCAACTTTGACTCTTTCATATGCAGTTGTGCAGAATATGATCTTTTATTGACATTTGTTATAATTGGATTGGATGAAGTTGGTCATAATAAATTTTCTCAGGAAAAATTGGCATCAATTTAATGAATTATTCGATGAGGTATACTTTGAAATGAATAGTGAAAATGCTGATAATGATGACGATGACGAGAAGGTGATGCAGACGAAACTGAGGAAGAGGAAGATTAATGTATAAAAGACTATGCAAAAAAAAGAGATATATAAGAAAATGTTTTTTTAAGGGTTTGATTTTGTCTGTTTTAAAATTTGACTTATTTCTTGTTTTGTGCAAAAGAAAAAAAGGTCTGTGTTTCTAGGAAATTTTATATCAGTGTATAAATCAAATTTATGAAAGGAAGTTTTAAAGTAGATGTGTTACATGGAATTCATTGCCTGACATCAATAAATTAAAATCTGGATTTTGAAACTCCTTTTCAGTCTTCACGATAAACTTTTGAATCTACACGCCCAAAGCTGAATTTTACGAAAATTTAAGTCAGATTCTATTGGCCTGTAGAGATGATTTTTACAGGCCCGAAGGCATTTTGATAAATCTGGGCTGATGGGCCTGTGGTTGAGCATGAAGACTGCCTTTTCTTTGAACACCTTTTCCTAATATTTAGGGTTTCATTGAAATCTAGTGATTATAAACCACTTTTGTACTTTTATCAATTTATCTCTGAATTTAAACATTTACCGTAGAATTTTTTTCGAATTCTAATTGGAACCATTTTAAACAAGACCATCATTAACCTTTTTGATTCAAGTGTTGCTGGTGAGTCTTTTGTAGAAGAAACAAGCTTCTTGCGTACAAAATTTGAGTCCTGGTATCTATTTTACAACCACTGGGTCCTTGCCACTGGTAGTTGAGGTTTCGTCCCCTAAGGTATCACCAGCCCAGTAGTCAGCACATCTGTGTTGACATGAATTATCAATCCTTGATATGGTCATTATTGAAAATTAACTGTTTACAAAACTTTGATTTTTTTTCGAAATACTTATAAAAATAGAATACCTAAGCTGTATTTTGCAAAACCTTTCAGAATTTGAGTCCTCAATGCTCTTCAACTTCCTACTTTGTTTGGCCTTTTTAACGTTTTTGATTCGAGCGTCACTAAAGAGTCTTTTGTAGACAAAACACGTTTCTGGCATACACATTTTTAATCCTGGTATCTTGATGAGTTTATTGATATTTAAAGGGATCTTCCAAAATATACTGTAAAGTAAAGTAAATTTGCTTTCCAGTTTTCAAATCAATCCGACCTTGAAAAATAAATCAAAAATGTCATATGCCATTGAATGTCTAAATGCATAAATCAGTAACTTGCTGCTGTGAAATTCATTATACATATATATATATATAATTATGTAGTTTTAGGTCTGAAGAGGGATTTAAGTGAATTAATTATCTCAAGGCAGTCTGGCAATGGAGTTGTCTGCCCTTGACAGATATTAGAACCTGTTTATATGCTATGCATTATGAGGTAACAAGTCTATACAAGTCTGTAACGGTATTGCTGTTAATCAAATGACATTTCTAACTATTTATTTAGTGTCAGTTAAGCCGGAAACAAATTATTTTAAGCAAGACATTGTTTCTGAGACTATCATGGAAGCTTAAAAGTCTGGTCAAAAAAGGAGGACCCGAGTTTTACAAGTTGACAGATAACAGCAGACAAATTTGACTTCAATTCAGGTCTCTAGGTTTGGGGTGGGGCAGGTCCTTTATTTCTTCCTTTAACATTAATGACCAATTTTCTCTACTCTTTTTTAAGTTTACCATTATTCTTCGCTAATTAAATAATTTGTTCTCCCTTTGTTCTGCACTTTTTGTCCATTATTCTCTATTCTATATAACCCAATCTAGACATCCATCCATACTCTTATGTAGCATGCTAGACTTAGTTACACAGCATTGTTAAATCGGCAGTTGTTTCCAACTGTAGTATGTTTACTTCCCCCAGTTCAAATACAATATTTTTCACATAAAGGTATATGGTTTTTTTTTAAGACAAGGTCACTTGATGATATCCCAACTTACGTAATATATTTAATGTTTGCTCACCAATGATCAGTTTGAAATTTTGTAAATGGGACTTTGATGATAAAATGTATATATTTGTAACAAAAATAACTTAACAGTACCAAGTAACTCTATTGTATATGCAGTTTTACAAAGTATATATTTTGAAAAAAGTGGAGACGATAACTAAACTAAACTGTTTTTCATAAACTGTTTTGTTATAAATTAGGCCATTAGTTTGAACTGTTTCACATTTTTTATGTCGGGGCCTTTTATAGTTGAATATACGGTATGGGTTTTCTCATTGTTGAAGGCCAAACTGTTTCACTTTTGAACTCTGTTGGATAGTTGTCTCATTGGCAGAAATTACCACATATCCTTATTTTCATAAGGGTCACAGTTAAGTAACCTATAAGTCAAATAAAAATAGACAAAACCATTGAGGTCCCAAAGAAAGAAGGAACACAAAAGTCTGAAAAATACTACACAGAATATTGAAGTTTAAGCAACATGAACCCCCACCCCGCCGAATAAAAAAAATAAATACTGTTTTACACAAATAAAACCATTTTTTTTCACAAGTAAAGCATTGCCTGACATCAGTTCATAAATTCCTATTCACACTGTGAATTATTAGTACCAGTGTTTTGTCGAATGATTTCAAACAGAAAAAAGTGAAAATACCTGTCGGTTTTTAGTGATTTTATCTAGAATTCGAACAGTAAATATCGCCCAACAAATTATGGAACTAAAACTTGTACTTATTAACCATCTGTTGATTTTATTAGTGGACATAACAAAATGCTTGTTGGCCATTCTAAATGACAAAATCAATACTTCTGTCTCAAAACTACTCTGTGTTTGTCTCCGATAACAGGATATATTCTAGGACAAAAGTGTACAATACAAGTATTTCATTATATAAGTCTGTGTTTGTCTCCGATAACAGGATATGTTCTAGGACAAAAGTGTACTAATACAAGCATTTCATTATATAAGAGTGGAAACAATCTAACCCTGATAGTATTGTGGAATAGCTATTATTATTGCATGATCCAAATTATCACTAACATTTTGTATGGCATTGACTATTCGTCTTTTGTAGGGGGATTGGGTTTTTTTACGTTGTAATCAAAAAAGGAAAAAAAAAAACTTTTTTTGAAACTTTATGTTGAATTTTTTTTTTCTGATTTATAATGGACTAGAATTTTTTATCTCCCACTAATTTTCAATGGCAACAATCTATTATTTTTACTATACCTTCTGACAGAATCAAGTATTTTTTCTTCAAGACATTAATTGGAACAGAGTATTTATAAAATTTCATACCCACCCCCCGCCTCTCCTCCCCCAAAAAAAGAAGAAAAAAAAAAGATGAATGTAAGTTGCTTAACTGGGCAAATATATACTAATTAAAAACAACAGCCAAATATGTATAATGTGTGGGCTATAGTTTGTCTCTTTGAATTAATTGTTTCACATTTCGTTATCCTTGAACTTTTTATAGCCAAATACAGTACAGTAAATTAGGTTTTGATCATTGTTGAAGGCTGAACAATGACCTGTGCTGTCAACATCTTTTTCCTCTAGTCTTTGATGGATAGTTGTCTAATTGACAATCACACCACAACTCCATATTCTTATAAAATTGCTTGGTTTCCATGGTAAAAAAAAAAACATTATATAAAAAATTGCATATCAAAAGAAGATTAACAGTAATATTTCACATATACTTTGATAACTTGTCACTTATCTAGAAGTGTCAACAATGACATCACAAACTGTTTTTATGTTGACCTTGGTTAGATAACACAGGTATCATCCAATACATGTATGTACTGAAGGAGCATGTTTATTCAAAATGAAATTAGTTATATTATCCTATCAAGTGTTTCTGAAAACTTCCAAAAGTCCAAAACTTATATTTATCAATGATGAAATTTTTTGTACAAGTGAACTTTATTTCTTACTATAGGTTAACTATTTAGTGATTTATATCTTTCATTTCATAATCTAAAACACTTATATTTATAGATTATATTTTACTATATGTTCATCCAATAAATTATGAACAAAATATGAATAATAGATCTAGATCATATCTCAAGCCAAGAAAAACTAATTTAAGGGTATACATGTACTAAATAAAATGTTAGATACAGCGTACTTACCATGAGTTGAACACTATGGGTGCCACATCATTCATTCAATATCAGTATAAATATAAAAATATTGAAATGGGGTATGTTTGCCAATGAGACAACTTTCCACTAAAGTTCAAATGAAGTTTTTTTTTTTTTTTAAATTCAGGTTTTACCATGCAACAATCAAGAAGGGTTACAGAAATATATGAATTGGTCTTTATTTCAGGACTTAGACTTGCTACAATTCCCTTTCTTTTATTTCTTTCCTGCCATGATACTGAATGCCGGAGTATACTGGTTGCCCTTGGGGAAGGTGTGAATATAATGGCAATTTCTTTGTTATAGCAGTGAAATTGTTGAAGAGGTAAAATTGAAGAAGAAGAAGAAAGAAAATTAGGATGGGACATGTAGCAAGTCTATTCAAGACTGTCAACATTGTCTGTGGCAAATTCAGACTACTTTCACTTATTGAAAAGAAATTAACTAATTTGAAAACAAATCTCATGAACTTTGGCTGCAAATAGAAATTCGACCTTCAAAAAAAAGAGGCTAACTATACCAAAAGGGAGAATCAAAACTCAAAATGTCTAGCAGAGACCTATAACATCATGGCAAATAATGATGATGATGATGAATGGCTGCTTAACGTCTGGCGGCAAATTAATATGCATATTCAGGACTAGAACATGTAACTGTAATACAAAATTTAGCCCTGCTTTGTACTAGACCGTCACGCTGAGCTTGATTTTTAACGTGCTAGTTCACAAGGTAACAGTTCTCATAAAGACATATCACCTTACCCGCGAACCGAACCCACGACCTCCTTGACTCGAGGTGAACATGCTACCATGAGACCACCGAGGCGGTTGGCAAATAATGAAAATCAATGATAAGTCAAACAACAGTGTACTGTAAACATTCACCAAAGCTACATAAAAAGCTTGACTGACCAACATTAACCTTACCAAAACTAGGGGGTTCTCATGTGCATTGGAAGGGTAAGCAGCTCCAGCTCCACATGTGGTACCTGTCATGTTGCTTATGGTAAGAAATGCATAGATTTTATTAGGTTCATGTATACCCCTGGACTGGTTTTTCTCTGTTTGAAATATGATATTGATCAATAATTCATATTTTGTTAATAATTTACCAGATGAACATGCAATATTGTTTTTTCCTTGACATATATATGTATATAATTAGATTTATTGAATTATTTTATTTGATATACTGACATATATTGTAGATATTTGTACAAAACATGTGTTACTTGTCTAAAAAAAAATGTTTCATTGATTTGGCAAAGATTTGTTTTTCATTAATATTATATTTGAAGGTCATTTAGAAAATTTAAGCAAGAAAATGAGGTAGAAATGAACCAAAATATCTGAAATAATCCTCAAAAGACTTAAATTACCTGGAAAATACACATTTATAATAGGGGGTCTCATAGGGGGGTTCTGATCCCGGATCCCGCTTACTGTTTTGTCAGATTCCCATATCCCGCTTACACTATGTACGTAAGCAATTCTTATTTTTTTGTAATTTCCCGTGTCCCGCTAGACTTCATTTCCCGTTTTCACGGCACAATAATTTGACTTTCACGTGTCACGCTTACAAAAAATCAGAAATCCCGGGTCACGCTTAGACCCCAATGAGACCCACATAATACATAAATAAATATTATTTTAAACTAAATAACCAATTCTTGATGGCTTCTCCACTAAAATGGATCCACAAGGGAATGGGAGTGTTCTTTGAAAGCCCACAAAATGCATATTATATATTGTGTTGAAATTCTCAATAACCTTTTTTCTAAATTTTCATAACAAACGGGAATTTGACCTTTTTCGTAAAATTTAACAAGGGTTTTACATTTTTAATTCATTGTTTTAACTGATTGTACAGAGTTTAAAACTTTATGAAAAATTTTCATGAAATCCCTTTAATTTTTCAGGAAAATAATTATTTATTAATTGTGAAATAAAATTTGATATTTCAAGAGTTGATATTAATGTATTGCACAATCAGATGATATCCAGGAAGTATATGTGTGTCGAAAACAAAAGTGAAAGTAAAAGATAATTTCAAATCAGATATATGTATTGAATTTCTGTAAATGTCATTTTTGACTAGACAAAGTTATATATATATATGTATCACTTTTTTGTTAATTTGATATTACTTATCAATGAGGTAGAAAATAAGTATATTATATAACAGTGATAGATTTGAATGCTTCCAAAAACTATATTAATTTGAAAATAAAGGAAACTTTAAGCCCAAAAGTAAGGACAGAACTGCAGAACTAAATTAAATTGCCATGGCCGATAGATCATATGTCCTTATTGTCATTAAGAGAATGAATTTCACAACTCTATATATATTAAATCCCAAGCTAATTTTCAATTTCATAATGAATTCCAGAAAATGTAGTTGAAATTTATTTTTTGGAATTCAAAGTGTGAAACAATCATTAAATTTAAAAAAAAAAGTAGTTGAGAAAATATTTATAAATCAAAGTGTGAAACAATCATTATTTTTATATCTTGTCCAAGCAGTATAACAAATTCTTTCCCATGATAAGATATAAATATAAATATATCATGATTTGTATACATGTACTTATAATTGTCTTATCAGTATATAGGTTATAAAGTGTGGTGTCCTGAATCTGTCCTTAAATCTGTCACAAAAACAAACACTTGTAACCCATAATCAATTTGTTTCTTTTATTGGAAGGCTATAAGGAATTTAATTAGACAGCTTGGGTCTATATTTGGCATTACCTATTTAATATTTCATTTGTCTTTCTCATATAGAATAAGGTTAAATTGTATTAGGTTTGTTTAAATCATGTATGAGGGTGTGGATGGGGGGTCCTTCATTTCTGAATTCTTCAATTTTTTGGCCCATTTTTCTCTTTTCTTTATATTTTTGGTCCATAATTCTTTATTCTTTATATTTTAGCACCCTATTATTCTCTATTCTTGATTTTTTGGGTCCATTTTTCTCTATTCTTTAAATTTTTGGCCCTTTATTCTGCACTTTTAACCCATTATTCTATATTCTTTAAACCCCATTCAGACCCTCGTGTATGTTCAATGCCCCTGTTTCTACGATATCATGTCCACCAGAAATATCCTGTATATACCAAACGATAAATTTTAACTTGAAACACTTGTTATGTATAAGGTGAGAGAGTTCAATAGTAGACCAGTTTATTTTTATATTTAGGGTTGATTTATTGCAGTAGCAGATCCAGGGGCTGGTGTAGATTCTATACCCCCTTTCTCCTTTGATCACCACAAAAAAAAGTAATAAATCATGTTTATTATGAAATTATCCCCCCCCCCCCCCTTTTTCAAAAATCCTGGATTTGACCCTGCATTGTAAGTATTTTTTACCCTTTACTGCCAGCATATTTCAACTTATGTTTTTCTTTCAAAATTTGAAAAATAATGATGCAGCATATTTGTAAATTCCTCTTAAACCAGTTACCATTGTATAAGTGTCAGAGGCCTTTTCTTTTCTCAAAATAGGGGACCCTGCAGTACTTAATGGTTCAACTTTGGTAAAATGTTAGGATAAGGTTTGTTTTAGGTTAAGTTTAGACTTTAGGGTTTGGACTTAAGTGTTGGGGTAAGGTAAAGTTGAGGATTATTTTAGTAAAGCCCTTATAATAAGCAATGGTGGGTCCACTTAAGTAAATATAGGTCATATGCATACATTCTTAATATGACATCAGATATTTCTAATAAAAAAAAAAAAAAAAAAAAAAAAAATTATTTTAAAGTCTATTTTGCTCTCCACACATTTATGATCATATGATTTCTTTATAAATTTAATTTTTTCATTTGAAGCTGAGAAGAACAAACTAAAGATGCTTGCCAAAACACAAAATTTTAACAAATAAAGGAAACATATTCTGATCCAGCAAAGGTAATATTGACCATGTTTTTATAACTTTTTCTTTATTTTTGCCGTGTCATGGTCATATTGTTGTTGTTTATCTAACTGCTTCTCTATTCTTGCTGAGTCATGGTCATAACTTGTACACATTGGATCACCTAAATAACTTGTGATGTAGTTTTCAACCTTAAATTGTGACATTTGTTAAACCTTGCTATACTTGTATCATAGCAACACAATCATTTGTATAACATACCAAAATAGATGGAAAGTTACTCATGATGAAAATGTGGAAAACTTCACCTTAGTTCACTAGTACTTGAATAGAAAATGGAAACAGGGAATGTGTCAAAGAAACAATTAATTACAACCCGACCAAAGACCAGAAAACAATCCAAGGCTACCAATGGGTCTTCAACGCAGTGAGAAAATCTCTATATGTTGGTTAAAATTCTGATCAGGCAATAATTGAAGAACGGTATGCATCCCGATACCTGACCTTACTCTCTATTTTAAGTGAGCTACATCCTGGAATTTATTTTTCACATCACTTTATAGTTTTTCCTGGAAAATGTTGCATTTTGTCTTTTCATCATCACGGTGTTTGTACATAAATAAACTTATCACTTTGATTCACCTGCATTATGTTACAAGTTTATAACAATCTGTACATCTACTCCCTTAATAGATCAATATCTCTTCAATGATATCGTAAATGTATATATATATATATTAAGATCCATTTATTACATCAGTGATCCGTTTATTTGGCAATCGCCAATGGCAGTCAGCAGGGTTTAAGAACATCAGTTGTTCGACCTGCTAGTCAAATGCGTTTTGTTAAAATATACTTTTTCACTCATTTGGTCTTTTGGAAAATGTTGTTTTTTTTTTTTTTAACCTATGATTGCGTTGGATAAAAACCGCAATTTTTATATGTGTGCATGCAAAACAAACAAATCTAAATTGAAAACAACGTTCAAACCTATGATTGCGTTGGATAAGAACCGCAATTTTTATACGTGTGCATGCAAAACAAATTTCTTGGTAGAGGGGTCTAAATACAGCACAAACAACATTTTCCAAAAGACCAAATGAGTGAAAAAGTATATTTTAACAAAACGCATTTGACTAGCAGGTCGAACAACTGATGTTCTTAAACCCTGCTGACTGCCATTGGCGATTGCCAAATAAACGGATCACCGATGTAATAAATGGATCTTAATTATAAATTTAATACTAAACAGAAAACAATAAAGTTGCGGAAAAGATGGTATACCGCAAACAAAAGGTGCAAAGGTTTTTGTACACCATATCCGGATTTCGACAATTAATGTCTCTTCAGTGATGTTAGGAATCAAAACGGTATTTGGAAGGCCATATAATTTACCTCAATTTAGGATAGACTCTTGAATTTTGAAAGAGTCAAAATAGGATGAACGGATCATATAAACCCGAAGGAAAATATAATACAAGCCCAAACGAAAAAATATAAACAAGTCTAAATTGAAAACAACATTCAAACCTATGATTGCGTTGGATAAAAACCACAATTTTTATACGTGTGTATGCAAAACAAATTTCTTGGTAGAGGGGTCTAAATACAGCACAAACAACATTTTCCAAAAGACCAAATGAGTGAAAAAGTATATTTTAACAAAACGCATTTGACTAGCAGGTCGAACAACTGATGTTCTTAAACCCTGCTGACTGCCATTGGCGATTGCCAAATAAACGGATCACCAATGTAATAAATGGATCTTAATTATAAATTTAATACTAAACAGAAAACAATAAAGTTGCGGAAAAGATGGTATACCGCAAACAAAAAGTGCAAAGGTTTTTGTACACCATATCCGGATTTCGACAATTAATGTCTCTTCAGTGATGTTAGGAATCGAAACGGTATTTGGAAGGCCATATAATTTACCTCAATTTAGGATAGACTCTTGAATTTTGAAAGAGTCAAAATAGGATGAACGGATCATATAAACCCGAAGGCAAATATAATACAAGCCCAAATGAAAAAATATAAACAAGTCTAAATTGAAAACAACGTTCAAACCTATGATTGCGTTGGATAAAAACCGAAATTTTTATACGTGTGCATGCAAAACAAATTTCTTGGAAGAGGGGTCTAAATACAGCACAAACAACATTTTCCAAAAGACCAAATGAGTGAAAAAGTATATTTTAACAAAACGCATTTGACTAGCAGGTCGAACAACTGATGTTCTTAAACCCTGCTGACTGCCATTGGCGATTGCCAAATAAACGGATCACCGATGTAATAAATGGATCTTAATTATAAATTTAATACTAAACAGAAAACAATAAAGTTGCGGAAAAGATGGTATACCGCAAACAAAAGGTGCAAAGGTTTTTGTACACCATATCCGGATTTCGACAATTAATGTCTCTTCAGTGATGTTAGGAATCAAAACGGTATTTGGAAGGCCATATAATTTACCTCAATTTAGGATAGACTCTTGAATTTTGAAAGAGTCAAAATAGGATGAACGGATCATATAAACCCGAAGGCAAATATAATACAAGCCCAAACGAAAAAATATAAACAAGTCTAAATTGAAAACAACGTTCAAACCTATGATTGCGTTGGATAAAAACCGCAATTTTTATACGTATGCATGCAAAACAAATTTCTTGGTAGAGGGGTCTAAATACAGCACAAACAACATTTTCCAAAAAGACCAAATGAGTGAAAAAGTATATTTTAACAAAACACATTTGACTAGCAGGTCGAACAACTGATGTTCTTAAACCCTGCTGACTGCCATTGGCGGTTGCCAAATAAACGGATGACCGATTTAATAAATGGATCTTAATTATAAATTTAATACTAAACAGAAAACAATAAAGTTGCGGAAAAGATGGTATACCGCAAACAAAAGGTGCAAAAGTTTTTGTACACCATATCCGGAATTTCGACAATTAATGTCTCTTCAGTGATGTTAGGAATCGAAACGGTATTTGGAAGGCCATATAATTTCCCTCAATTTAGGATAGACTCTTGAATTTTGAAAGAGTCAAAATAGGATGAAAGGATCATATAAACTCGAAGGCAAATATAATACAAGCCCAAACGAAAAAATATAAACAAGTCTAAATTGAAAACAACGTTCAAACCTATGATTGCGTTGGATAAAAACTGCAATTTTATATATATATATGTATACTTTTATTGTACAATAAAGATATTATCTATGTAATGAGATTGGATGTTAAAGCTAAGTAATGTTCAATCAATTATCCTATAGAAAATATTAAAATCATATTTATATACAGTAATTATTATTTTATAAATCAATTCAGCGTGTTCATATAGAAATAAGGAGATGTGGTATGATTGCGAATGAGACAATTATCCACCGCAGTTCAAATGAAGTGGATGTAAGCAATTATAGGTAACTGTACAGCCTTCAATAATGAGAAAAACCCACATATTGGTTTTTATTGTAGCTTTTCAAAATGTTGAGTAGAGAATCACAAAAAAATAGGAAGAGCAATTTTGATCAAGAACAGTAATTTGTAAAAACTTCAATAGAAAGGGAGTGGCTGTGGAAATAAAAGGACCTTATGTAGGTCAAGTAAAGTACATTAATAGGTCACCACTTTCAGTTTTTCTGTTGTTGTAATTCTGTCCACTTCTTATGATTTTTACATATTTCTTGTCACTTTTTATTAAAAAAAATGACCCCCCTCCCCCTCTTAATAGTTTTCCATAAAGTATTTGTAGATTATTGTTTATCTATTTGTCTTTTCTTCTTTAGCCATTATTTGATGTTAAAGAGAATCCCACCTTCCTAAAATCAACTTCAACACTTTTGTGAGTAAATGAATGCTAGCAATTAATTAAAGCGATTTCTAAAGGAAAATTGAGAGAAAACCATATTTCACTTGCAATGGAGAAAAAAATGTTCTGATGATATAACAAAGTTTTGTCTGGTATTATGTAAACTCATTATGCATTATATAACAAAAATCTTTATTTTCAGTACTCATTTAACGTTATATAACAGAAATCTTTAATTTCAGTACAGCTTATCACAAACAAAATATACATTACATAAAACATATACTGGAAATTCAAAAATTATTACAAGGTGTTTATTAGTGCAATAATGCGACTGGGTAAGTATTTCAAATTAATAAGAACTCACATTCTGATATCCGATATCTGAGAGCAAATTTCCTACATTGCAAAATAATCTAGCATTTTTTCCTTTCCATTTAAAAATTGCAATAATAAATCCACACAATGATTTCTGAATTTACAGTATACAGTATTTCTAATGAAAAGAATGAAACCAATGACCCAGTATTCCAAGGACATTTTTGCATCTTAAACTGATCTTAAGGCCAAAAATAAAATTAAAATTGTTTGATGTTCCCTACCTACCCTCCTAAAAAGCAGCCTACCCGAAAATTTAATGACACATATCGTTTCAGATCTTTTTTTTTTTTTTTTTAAATTCTGCTCTTACTTTGTATTCTTGTCTAAAACATGTAACTTATGTTGCTTGTCAAAATAAAAAATCCCTATGTAACCTACTCAACCCTACAAGGCATGGGTAGACAACATCAAACAAATTTTTTTTTAATGGTAACCTAAAAAGGAACCCAGACTTTATACCTGTGCAAAATTTGTTTAATTGAGAATACGTTTTTTTTTTTTTTTTTTGAAAGTGAAACTCATGAAATCAGTATTTGGAGAGACCAATTCAGACATACAGCAATGATCATTATGTCTTCTGTAAGTCAATAACTGTGAAAGTAGTGGGTGACTTATATCATAAATAATTGTAATTGTTGGTGTAATTATGAAGTTATTCCTTATCTCATTATGATATCCTAATTATGATACATAATTGGTGTAATTGATTTATTTTGAATGATGGGATTGTTGAAGGTAGTTTTATTGTATCAGTTTATTAGAGGTAGGATAGGTCAGTAGGTGGTCAGTTACATTTAGACTAAATTTCTGTCCATATCCAATATACCATCATTTTGTAGTGGTATTCCTAATTTCCCGTCCTTTATCCCTGATGACCTCATGTTGAAGGACTTACCTATTGTATTCATTGATAATTTGTTCTCTTCCTGAACATGAATGAAATATTTGCCACTGGACATACATCAAACAACAATCAATTATACAGTTTCTGGTGTTTGTCAGTTGTTCAATGTTTCTTTAGATATATATGTCAGAATTCTGGTGTAATTTGGGTTGGTCAGAGCTAATAAGGGGCATCCATTATCAGAGGGTCTGGATAGGGTTAAAAGAATAGAGAATAATGGGCCAAATCTACAGCAAAATGGACAAAAAGAGAAAAATAGGGTAAAAAAATATAGAAAACTGAATAATGGGGTGCAAAAATATAAAGAATTGAGAATAATAATGGTCAAAGATAATAAATTATAGAGAAAAATGACATTAAAAATTAAAGAATACAGAATTGAAGGACATGTATCTGAAACAGACATCTGTATGAAAATTTTCCAGAAATCGCAATAATTAATCTCTCATTTTTGTTTATTCTTCAATAATTTAATTTTGGATGTAACACATCTTCTGATTGGCTGAAAGTGTTTTGTCTATCAGCTCATAGACATAATTTTGTCATGTGACCATGATGTCACCAATGTTTTTTTTCAAAATTTACTCCTTAAAAATGGAATTTAGAATTAAATTATAAGGAATGACTGTAATATTTTTTCTGTCTATTCAAAATAACCCAAAAAATATGGTGCACACTTTTAAATAACCTGCAACACGCTACACGGGTTATTCAGTGTGCACCACATTTTTTATGTTATTTCTTCATAGACAGAAAAAATATTACAGTCATTCCTTAAAAAATCGCAATAATAAATGCACCATTTCCATTCTCAATTTTATGCAATAATTTCTAAATTTACAGTTACTGTTTCCCATTGTTATAAACTGGTACCCTAAAGTGACTCTTTGTGACTGCTCCTACATGATGGTGTAGACTTCTTCTGAACTAAATGTCCTTACTGATTTCAAATAGTTGACTTTATTTATGATACAGTTACTAAAAAGAGTTCAATTCGACAAGTGTGACAAATTTGTTTTTAAATAATTTGAGACATTTCAATGTAGTATAAAAATGTCAAAGATAGAAAAAAATATGAAAAGTGTCAATTTAGATAGGCGTAATGGAATGTTACGTAATTTCTTTCTGAGTTATCTAACATATATATAACTTCATGTGTCTAATGGTGATCAATGGTATCTTAATGTTTGTACTGTTTCTATATTTTACAGCATGATTTTTGGACCACTTTTATCTTTTATAATGACAGCATTTGTATCACTTCTTTTAAAAAAAAGATTGAAATAAAAAGATTGTATGAGTAGAAATTCAGATAATAAATAATTAGGCAGGGATCACTGGAGGTAAGGGAGCTTTTGATTTTTAGGGGGGGGAGGGGGCTAGGATGAAATATTTTGTCCTGCATTTTGTTTTAGTTGTAATCTCTGTCCTGCTTTTTTATTTTTCACTCTATTTGGTCCTGCCTTTTTTTTTATTAGTTTATCCTGACTTTTTACCAAAATTGTCATCCTGCCTTTTATTTTTGCCAAGTTGCTCATCCTGCTTTTTTTTTTAACTCAAAACTCCTGTCCTGCCTTTTTTTTTCAAATTTCATCCAAGCACCCCCCCCCAATAAAAAAAAAAATGGTAGCTCCCTAAGTTTTCATTGCTGGACTTTATAAAAAAAGTATTTTACAAAATGTATATACATCTTAATGTGATCAAACAAAGTTAAAACTTCATTATATCCTTTTAAAAATCAATGAAAGTTATACTGATTAAGAAATATATTGCAAACTAACCTCAAATCATCTTATAAATTTAGATTAATGCAGAAAAATTTAAGAGAGGATCGAAGAACATCACCCTTTAAATTAGCTTGTTGTGATCCATTAATTAGTATGAACAGAGAAGATATGTATATTTTGTATTTCTTAAAAGTAAAATAAAGAACTCCAATTAAAATTCAAAACGGAAAATCCCTTATCAAATGGCAAAATTAAATGCTCAAACACATCAAACGAATATTCCTGAATTGGTACAGGCATTTCTATATGTAGAAAATGGTGGATTAAACCTGGTTTTATACAGATCTAGAGCTTATAAACCTCTCACTTGTATGACAGTTGCATAAAATTCTAAGTGCTTGAGTATTGATTAAGTCAGTTTTGTAACATACTTTTACAAAAGATTACATATTATACCCTGTAATTATAACATGATTTTAAATCACTGAGGTGATCAGTATTATAGATACTGAGAATATTGGCTTTCAGGTTATTAGCTTCACATAGTTATTGAATATATAACAAAAAGACTACATTTAGTAGTATAAACCATCATTAAATAAATGCTAATGACAAGATATAAAAAAAAAAGCATGTAGACACAAAAGTCATATTTTTTAATAAAATAAGTAGATGTGGTATGACTGCCAATGAGACAACTTTTTTTCCCCAAAGTTCAATTGAAGTGGATGTAAACAATTATAGGCGACTGTACAGCGCCTTCGACAATGAGAAAACCAATACCGTATAGACAGACATCTATAAGTTCTTTATATGAATAAAAGGAGATTTTGGGAATATTTAATCAGAAGCAATTAACTTAACAATAACAAGAATTCAATTATCAACAGACAAGTAAATATTGAGAGTTTTAAATTATACTTGATAAATAAATCATGAAAATCATAACTTCTTGAGAGAAAAAAAAAATCAAAAATATTATTGTTAGTATCTGAGACTACTATAACACATCTGTTATAGTAGTCTCAGTCAGTATTCATACGGAATGAAACTGTAAATGATTCTGTGATAACTACCAGTAGTGAAATTTGATAAAAATTTGAATAATAAGGAAAATTAAAAAGTAATAAAATAATTTAATAACAATTGACATTTTGTTTTGATACTGGTCTATGGGTCATAAGATACAAAACAGGTCACTATAAGTTACCAAATGAGGCCAATTTAACACCTATTCAATGTTTTAGGTCAAGGTCAATGTTGTCATATTATGCTTGTATGTTTTAACTAAAAATTATGGTTTTTTTTTAAAACTTTTCTAATTTTATATAATACCGGTAATAAGAAGTGTTTTTGTTTGTTACACATGTAGTAAGGATGCTTGTATCCTGTTGAACTATTTAAATGATCTAATTTTTTTTGCGATGTTAGCAATTGTGATCAATTGTATTAGACAATTATCAATAACAATAATTATGAGTAAACTTATTAAGAAAAAGGATAAGATAAATACACTTAATTTTTGTGATTATATTTTTTGTTTTTTAATAAGTTAAATCAAAATTATTGTTATTAATAGCACATTTGAGTAGCAACATAATGTCCATAAGCTATCATTCTATGAGTTATAGCTATTAATATCTAGTCTGTTGGCACTGCAGGTATTGATGAAATGTAGGTGTTTTTCCCCCTATATTTTTCTGCCATGTTTAAAGTTTCCTTTAAACCATGAATTTGGTAATGTCTAAGGATTAGACAAAAGACAATTTTTTTACTTCACCAATCTGCTGTAAAACTCATATGATGCATTATCTAAAGTGATTTGACTTAAAAATATATTTTGACAGGAGTAACATGGCAGTTGTCACCATTGAATGAAGAAGTAACTATATAGTGTATTTGGACTGTTTTTTTCTAGTCCTTTTCATTTTTGCCATGGTGGTGATGTCTGTTTTTCTTCGACTTATGGTTTAGAATCACTCACGGTTACATAAATATCTCCTTCTCTTTTAAGCTCAGCTGAACTGCCTCCCACTTCAAGATTTGGACATCTTCTCTTCTTTAAATTACAAAACTCTTCGAAATGAAAAAAAAAAGCTTTGATAATAGACTAAACTTACCTTCTACTTAAAAAAAAAAACCAAAACAGTCTGATATTTATTTAGAAGTAGGACCAATTCCCCTGAACTTATTTCACATCAGGGTCATTAAAACAATCTTTCAATCTTTAGTAAAATTCACATTATCACAGCTTCATGCATGTAATTTAAGATTCTAACAATATAATGTCTTATTTCTAAACATAATGTCTTATTTCTATACAGTAAATATCTTATTTCCAAACATAATATGTCTTATTTCTAAACAGTAAATATCTTATTCTAAACATAATGTCTTATTTCTAAACATAATGTCTTATTTCTAAACATAATGTCTTATTTCTAAACATAATGCCTTATTTCTAAACATAATGTCTTATTTCTAAACAATGTCTTATTTCTAAACATAATGTGCCTTATTTCTAAGCATAATGTCTTATTTCTAAACATAATATCTTATTTCTAAACATAATGTCTTATTTCTAAACAATGTCTTATTTCTAAACATAATGTGCCTTATTTCTAAACATAATGTCTTATTTCTAAACATAACATCTTATTTCTAAACATAATGTCTTATTTCTAAACAATGTCTTATTTCTAAACATAATGCCTTATTTATAAACATAATGTCTTATTTCTAAACATAATGCTTTATTTCTAAACGTAATGCTTTATTTCTAAACATAATGTCTTATTTCTAAACATAATATCTTATTTCTAAACAGTAAATATCTTATTTCTAAACATAATGTCTTATTTCTAAACATAATGCCTTATTTCTAAACAATGTCTTATTTCTAAACATAATGTCTTATTTCTAAACAATGTCTTATTTCTAAACATAATGCCTTATTTATAAACATAATGTCTTATTTCTAAACATAATGCTTTATTTCTAAACGTAATGCTTTATTTCTAAACATAATGTCTTATTTCTAAACATAATATCTTATTTCTAAACAGTAAATATCTTATTTCTAAACATAATGTCTTATTTCTAAACATAATGCCTTATTTCTAAACATAATGTCCTATTTCTAAACATAATGTCTTATTTCTAAACATAATGCCTTATTTCTAAATATAATGTCTTATTTCTAAACATAATGCCTTATTTCTAAACATATAACCAAATTAAAAATGCCTTATTGAGATAGCTCAGAACAGCAGATTTGATAAATTGGGGGAACTACTTAGTATTTATCAAGAAAATATTTTAAACAAGAACATTCTCAAACAAGTGTAATTTAACATTTCTTTTTTCTTTCAGATGTGCACAAAGTTCTACCAAAATATGTAAAATTTAACAGACATTACTTCAAAATTGTCCTCACAGCACAATGTGGTGTTGATTTTATGGAAACCGGTAAGATAAGGCTTATATGATATTTTATAAATTAGAATCTTTTATATTCAAATTTCTGAAGATTTTAACAATTTTCTGATATTGACTCTGCTATTGACTTAAGAAATACATTGGAAATTACAGTAAGTAAATTATGTCTCAATCTCTATAAAGCCAGAACCAAGCTCTAGCCAGTAAAAAATGTGGTCGGCCAGTAAGGTTTTCCAGAAAAGAGGCCTCACAAGCTGTCTGAATTTAAAGAAATTTTATAAAAGACAGATTTTCTGGCTTGTAAGTCAAAAATATTTCCTTGATGATTGATATCTTAAGTGTTTACTATTTAATTTTTAGGACTTTTTTGTGTTTGACATGCACTTTAAATTTACCTACAGGAAAATTGATACCATAGATAAACATGCTATTAGCCATAAACAGTTTTGAAATTGAAACCACTTTTTTCTGAGAATTTAACTAAAAATCACCGAACAATACTTTTTTGAAATATGATTTTGAATTGATATATATATTACAATTGTATATATTAAAGAAACACAAGTCACCAAAAATTATGACCGTTGTCTATTTTTGGTGAAATTCATAATTTATGAGTCACATATGATATGTCTGCATTGTGAGAAAATATCAAATTTATTTGTACAAGCTTTAGAAACCAAAAACGTAAAAGGCAAGACAAAGCTTTCTGAATTTTTTCTTCTGTTTAAAAGCAAGAACTTATAAATTTTCTTTTTTTCTAGCAATGTAAGCATTTAGTGTTTGATCCTCATCTATATATTAACACTTCAATGTTGATTTGTTTAGTTATCAGTTTTTTGTCCTTGATTATCAAAAGAATGAGAGTTCCATGGATTCAACAATGAAATGGACAACTCCACTCATGTTATAGGTGTAATACCACAAAATCATAGTATGTCACAACGAGTTGCATAAGAAAAAGGGTAGAAAAAAATATTCCCTTGAATTTGACAGTTGAAGGAAATTATCCTACATTTCATTGCTATAAAAAATTTCTGAGTCATAAACACATATCTTGGGTGTTCAAAGCACCATTCTTTTTTTATTTGGTGTTTCTATAGAATACTTTGGAAACTTGAGGTTACATGGTTACTAAAGCTTGTACACAGGAAAAAAAGGGTGAAAATTTGATTGGTTAACTTCCAGTGATGGTTATTTTCTTATATGCAATGATCAAAATATTATGTGAAATTTTGTCTGTAGTACTGGACAGGATAAAACTTTACTCATGCCAAGTATTTCTTTATTTGAAACAAAGATAAATTCTGCACAATTTTTTTGAGAAGTGCAAATTTAACAAAGACTAAATAGGTGGAAAACAATGGTGGTATTACACCTATATACCTTTATCACAAAAAGAATTGTTACTGGATCATTGCAGTTTGAAGTTGTGTTGCATGCTGGGAGTTGGTACCAGTAAACTATTTCATACCTATGATCAAACCCATTTGGTACCCCTATGGGTCAACTGCATAAACCATGTTGTGCCTTGTAAGTATTGCAAAATGATATTTGTATCTTTTTTACAACACATTAATGGCCAATTGTTTTTAATCTGTTTCATGTTGATTTACAGATCATCAACCCTTTAGGTAACAAGTGATCATAAGTGTGAATCATTGAATAAAAAAACAATGATATCAAAACTGTAATCAAATTTTTGTATTTAACAGCGTTTTATGATGAATTATGACTTAAAAATTATTTTTTTAATATTTTCTTTTGTTAACAAGTAAACAAAAACAGTAATATTTTACATAATTATTTATTTGTCATTGATATGGTATTGTATCTCTATAAATGTGAAATACAATGTTATTGTTGAAGAGACCCTCAAATGAATGTATTAAGTAATTTTCTTTGATAATAAAATCTAAAAAAATCATATTTTATATATATCTAATTCCTTATATTGTATTAATAGTCTTTTAAAACAAGTTAAGGAAACGATCGCCTCCCTTTGAATGACCTTTTGACCCTTCAGTAGCACCTTAGATCACCCCTGGTATTGGCAGGGTTCTTGTTGTACAGTATTTAGTTTTCTGTGTATTACTTTGTAGACTGTGATGGTCGCCTTTTCATCCTTTTCTTTTAGGCATAGTGTTATCAAAATAGGAATATGTGGTATGATTACCAATGAGACAACTCTCCACCAGAGACCAAATGATATAGAAGCTATCAACTATAGGTCACCTTTGGACCTTCATTAATGAGCAAAATCATTATCACATATACATATAGCAAGCTATAAAAGAAAAATGACAAATGTAAAACAATTCAAACGAGAAAACTAACGACCGATTTACGTACAAAACAATATACTTAGGTACTGGTAAGTGGCCCCTTTTTTGTCAGCTTTCACAATATACTCCTTAAATTTATGTTTATTTTTATAAAAAGATTAAATCTAAAACAAATAGAACAATTAAAAAATAAATATTTTGAAAACTATTATTTTCATCTCTACTTCATTTAAATGTTTAACTTTTTTTTTATTATACTCTAACATCAACAACTTTTAGGCTGTACAGATAGATACACACTGAGACTATGTGACTCGTGAATTGATTGTAGTGAAGGAAAAGGGGTTATGGCTTGGCTTGAATTGTTACAGTCTTAAAAACAATAATCTATCAAAGCCATAAGTTCATTGCAATACTAGAAGTTTTAAATTAATTTCAGTTAATACTTAACCATGGGAACAGGTTTTTGAAACTGTTTGTTTTAAAGTATAAAAAAGATGTCCCCTAAATTCAGCTGGAAAAATGTTCGTATGCGTTATTACCTGAGATTTTATTCTTCTATGCAGGTCATGACCTGCATTTTCATTTTCATATGTTGACAGGTATGTATACAATACACATGAATGGAATCCTGGGGTTATAGCCAAGAAAGTTCAAATTGAAAAAAAAAAATTTGGGTTGAGAATTATAAGGAAATTATAAGAAAAAGACTATTCAAATCAGATCAGGGGTTGTGATCTATGCTAGATTTATGCTTATGGTTATTTTCCAAAAGAATATTTTGATCAGGGAGAAGGTTAAAAAAATTCTGATTGAGAGCTTTTTGTCATTAGATTTAATCCACAACCCCCTCCCCCTGGAATATTAAATAGTTGCTCCATAATGTAGGATCAAGCAGATGATGAAGATAAGATAGTAAACAAGTTTTTATGTAGCCTAATTTTTGCACAGTCAGGCTTATCTTGTATGACATTTTGTTCAGTAACATGCTTGTCATGTACATTCTGTAAATTATCTTTCTATAAAAGACTTTACTTTCCCACTCATTGACATTTTCTTTCATTGTATGTTTCTACTTTTTGAAAGGCAAAGTGGTATGGAAAAGACACTAGCTAATTACTGAGGACGAAATTGACATATCCTATGTGATTGACAACCCAAACAAAAAGATTAATGTCTGTTAATGCTTGGTCAGGAAAAGTAATGAAAATTAATGTTAGGTAATGGATCTGTTTTTCTCAAGATGAAATGTAATTCAACAGGGCTCAGCTTCCTTTGTTAATATCTGGTTTATGCAAGGTTAATATTTTGATGGGTCAATAAGGAGTTTATCACTCAGTTTTGTATGAGACATGAAAAAGGAAGCGAACAACACCTATTTTTGGTCAATTAACAAATTTTCTATGTGGTAAAATGTTGCTGGGTGTTTTTCTTAATCCTTAGTATTCTAATTCAAGGTTTATGTGATGCATACCTTTGAAAACAGGAAAGACAAATGTTCTTATCTCCATGTATATTTCAAAGTCCAGATTTAGTAGTAAATTAGACATCAAACCAAATGAAATTACACCAGATTTTTCAATAGACCACATATGCTGTAGATTCAGAAATTGTTGTGATGTTTTTATTATTGCCAAAAAGAAAAATCTTTAAAACCATTTGAAATTTGATAGCATTATTTGTATGCAGTAGGTGATTTGGGGGGTGTGGGGGGTCCACGGATTGGAACCCCCCTTTTTATACCCCCGCTTTAAAAAAGTGGGGGTATACTGTTTTACCTCTGTCTGTCCTTCTGTCAGTCCATCCGTCAGTCCATCTGTCCCATGAATATTTTCAACGCATTTTTCTCAGGAACTACTTGACAAGGATTTCTGAAATTTGGTTTCAGGGTTTATATAAGTAAATTACACCGTGTGATGTGTTTTCGGATTCATCACTCAACAACTTTCTGTTTACCGAACACTTGTATTATTTACACATGATAGCCAAGTTGAAAATTTTCATCACATTTTTCTCAGGAACTACTTGACAAAGATTTCTGAAATTTGGTTTCAGGGTTTATATAAGTAAGTTATACTGTGTGATGCGTTTTCAGATTCATCACTCAACAACTTCCTGTTTACCGAACACTTGTATTATTTACACATGATAGCCAAGTTGGAAATTTTCGTCATATTTTTCTCAGGAACTACTTAACAAGGATTTCTGAAATTTGGTTTTAGGGTTTATATAAGTAAGTTACACCGTGTGATGGGTTTTCAGATTCATCACTCAACAACTTCCTGTTTACCGAACACTTGTATTATTTACACATGATAGCCAAGTTGGAAATTTTCGTCATATTTTTCTCAGGAACTTATTAACAAGGATTTCTGAAATTTGGTTTTAGGGTTTATATAAGTAAGTTACACCGTGTGATGCGTTTTCAGATTCATCACTCAACAACTTCCTGTTTACCGAACACTTGTATTATTTACACATGATAGCCAAGTTGGAAATTTTCGTCATATTTTTCTCAGGAACTACTTAACAAGGATTTCTGAAATTTGGTTTTAGGGTTTATATAAGTAAGTTACACCGTGTGATGCGTTTTCAGATTCATCACTCAACAACTTCCTGTTTACCGAACACTTGTATTATTCACACATGATAGCCAAGTTGGAAATTTTCGTCATATTTTTCTCAGGAACTACTTAACAATGATTTCTGAAATTTGTTTTCAGGGTTTATATAAGTAAGTTACACCGTGTGATGGGTTTTCAGATTCATCACTCAACAACTTCCTGTTTACCGAACACTTGTATTATTTACACATGATAGCCAAGTTGGAAATTTTCGTCATATTTTTCTCAGGAACTACTTAACAAGGATTTCTGAAATTTGTTTTCAGGGTTTATATAAGTAAGTTACACCCTGTGATGGGTTTTCAGATTCATCACTCAACAACTTCCTGTTTACCGAACACTTGTATTATTTACACATGATAGCCAAGTTGGAAATTTTCGTCATATTTTTCTCAGGAACTACTTAACAAGGATTTCTGAAATTTGTTTTCAGGGTTTATATAAGTAAGTTACACCCTGTGATGGGTTTTCAGATTCATCACTCAACAACTTCCTGTTTACCGAACACTTGTATTATTTACACATGATAGCCAAGTTGGAAATTTTCGTCATATTTTTCTCAGGAACTACTTAACAAGGATTTCTGAAATTTGTTTTCAGGGTTTATATAAGTAAGTTACACTGTGTGATGGGTTTTCAGATTCATCACTCAACAACTTCCTGTTTACCGAACACTTGTATTATTTACACATGATAGCCAAGTTGGAAATTTTCGTCATATTTTTCTCAGGAACTGTTTACCGAACACTGGCAGGATCCGCCCCTGTGCAGCAATTACTGAAATTGCCATTATTAATTAAACTATCAAAATGTGAGCAATCGCAATAATAAAAGCACGCAATAATTTCTAAATTTTTGGTACTTATATTGTTTATATAATTATTTCCTTTTTGCAAAGAGATTAAACTTTTGACAGCTGTGGTAGACTTTTAAAAGCAATATTCCAAATTTCAAAAAATGTCATCTTTTTATGTTATGTAATAGTTGTTAACCTACTTGTTTAGAAGAAAACAGATGTGGGGTAATATACACAACTTACAGATTTTAGTGATGGAAAAGAAATTATCAAAAAAATAATGGTATTAATTGCCTGATATTCTCAGTAGAAAATGCCCAGACAATAAGAACATTTAGGCAACCACTGGGCACATCAAGATACTATAAGGGTCGTAATGGGGGTACCTTCATGACAAATAATGGTAAAAAATCTAGCTAAATGACATCATCCATAGTTTTGGGTGCATGATGTTAAAATGTACACTTTCTTTATGACAATAAAAAAATTGTCTGATTTTGATGAATTACGTTAAATTCTTTCCAAAAACATTGTAACAGTTAATTAGTTGAGACCTCTGACGAATCATGATAAGGATTTTTGACGAATCAGGATGAAATTTTAACCAATTTGATGCTAATGGTAGCCAAAAATGACCGTTTGACGACTGACGTTAGAGGGCATTTCTACCCTCTACTATAAATTCAGAAATTAATGAGTGCATTTGTAATTGCGAATCCTTGAACTCTTTTCTACCTCAGGAATAGATAACCTTAGCTGTATTTGGCAAAACTTTTAGGAATTTTTGGTCCTCAATGCTCTTCAACTTCGTACTTTATTTGGCTTTTTTAACCTTTTTTGATTTGAGCATCACTGATGAGTCTTTTGTAGACAAAACGTGCGTCTGCCGCAAATACAAAATTTCAATCCTGGTGTCTATGATGAGTTTATTTGCAAACATGCGATACCGAATTAATGCAATAACAAATTATATTTAATGATATGATGGGAAACCGGACTACAGTAACTGCAATCCTTATACTGTCACAATTACATTTTGTAATTAAAACCTTGCAATGATTTCTGATTGACAGTATTTCTAATAATAACCTAGCTGGTAATAAAATACAAATTGAGCCAATATATCAAAGGGACTACATAACAATTTAGATAAACATTAATGTATTATTCAGTGGATTAGATCCAGGACTTTCAAAGCAGGGCAACTGAAAATTAAAATGGATTCATTCAGTCAAAAGTAAAAAAGAATTCATTAAAAGACAAAAGTTTTCAGTCATAGCCTCCCCCCTCTTTTCCCTTGGATCAGCCTGTGTCTGTTTTATTCAGTCTGATGAACAACAAGCCCCTAAACTTGAAAACTTGACAGGTCTGTAATGACAGAGACTTTTAGATTTTAGAAGATTATCTAACATACTGCTGTTCATTTAAGTTCCAATAATAAAAAGCTATTTTCTGTACCAAACCATTTTTTGATAAGCCAAGTTTTTCTTTAAAAGATCTTACATTTTTATGAACCCTTTCAAAGCACCCGAGGTCTTCCCTGTTTTTTTAGGGGGTTTGTTTTGCTCAATCTTTATGGTGTTATGCTTCTGTATTTTTTGGTATTTCATGGTTTTTAATAGATATAAGAAGATGTGGTATGAGTGCCAATGAGACAACTCTCCATCCAAGTCAAAATTTATAAAAGTAAACCATTATAGGTCACTGTACGGTCTTCAACACGGAGCCTTTGCTCACACCGAACAGTAAGCTATAAAGGGCCCCAAAAAATTACTAATGTAAAACCATTCAAACGGGAAAACCAACGGTCTAATCTATATAAAAAATGAGAAACGAGAAACACTTAAGAACCACATCAACAAACGACAACTACATACACTGAACAAATAAATTTGACCTATGATACAATGTAAATACAAAATAAATAAACTAAGGGAAGAATGATAAAAGTAACATGTTATATCGGTAAGAAATGTTAAACAATTAAAGAAAAACAATATGCTCGAACAAAAATACCATCCATTTGCAATAACTTTAAACACAGGTTTTAACCTTAATTATATAGACTAAAGGGGTGTGTTAGTCCAAATAACTTGAATTGAGCAACTATAGGTCACCGTACAGTCTTCAACAATAAGCAAAACCTATACTGTATAGTCAGCTATAAAAGGTTTAGATATGACAAAATGATAAACAATTCAAAAGAAAAAAAACGATGGCCTAATTTATCACAGAACGAAAAACAAATTTGATAGACAGCAACCAATAAATTGACAACCACTAAATCATATAGGCTCCTGACTTGGATCAGGCACATGTTTATTGCATTCTCTGTTGGTTATTCCTGTTTTTCTTTGGTAGTGACAACTGTCAAAGGTTAAAGGTCAAAGGTTAAAAAATAAGTACACATTCAAAGATAAGTAAATATGACTTAATATAGAATTATTAAGGTAGTAAAATTGATATCCATAGCAACAGATTATTTAGTATCTGTATTACCGGTACTGATGTCGTCTCTTGAAGACGATATCTGCGTCTGGCATACAAAATTTTAATCCTGGTATCTATGATGAGTTATTTACAGAGTAGGAATCAGGATTTTCCTAATCATGCCCATGCCGTAGTTGCCATTAAGGTTTACCCTTGTCTGTCTGTACGTATGTCCCGAAATTGGTTTCGGTGCTCTAACTTTAGGTTGCCTCAACCAAATGTTATGTAACTTATACACAAAGTTATTACCACAAAATTCAGATCAAGTTTGAATTTAGGTGGCGTCACTTTTACTGTTTCTGTTCTTTAACTTTAGTTTGTCTCAATAAAATGTTATGAAACTTATACATAATGCTTATTACCACAAAACACAGATCAAGTTGGGGGGTATATAAACTAACATTGGAAAATCTTGTTTTTCTCTTGTTTCTTGCTTATAGTACTCTTACTTGGCTATTTAAATGATGGAGTAAAAGACCACAGACATTTTAAGTCCGAAATTCGAGGCTACCATTACTATTATTTCACGGAATATTGGAATCATATGTATTTTGTTCAAAATTTTTTTCAAAATTACAAGGTGACATTGGGGAATTTTACTGAAAACCGAGGGTAACAAAAACTTCTCCTTAGACGTTAGAGCATCCTTAGAGAGAAGTCTGGAATCATAGGGCGACTAAATCACTCACTTCCCCTGGAGTGGTGACCCTGGGAACTTGGAACAAATATTCTATAATCTTTTCGGTCAGGAAATAATATACTGTAATATTTTTTCTACTGTAAAAAATATACTTATATATACTCTGGAGGAGAGTAGAGTTGATTGTCTCATTGGCAATCTTGCCACATCATCTTATTTTTGTCTCGCCTTGACGGAATAAAAAAGCAAGACATAGGTATGCTGTTTCCGGCGGCGTCGGCGTCAACAATGTATTAGTTTGTGATTAGGTCTACTTCATGGTGAACCACTAGTGGTAGGTCAATGATATCTGGTATGTAGTTGTATTAGCATTGGCACATCTCATTACCATGGAGATTATTTGGCCCCGCCCCCTCAGTCAAGGTCTATTGACTTTGAAACTTTTCATAGTTTACATGTATTAGTTTGTGATTAGGTCAATTTATGGGGAACCACTAGTGGTAGGTCAATGATATTTGGTATGCAGTTGTATAAGCATTGGCATATCTCATTTCCATGGAGATTATTTGACTCCGCCCCCTAAGTCATGGTCTATAGACTTTGAAAATTTTGCTAAGTTAACATGTATTAGTTTGTGATTAGGTCAGTTCAAGGGGAACCATTAGTGGTAGGCCAATGTTAATTGGTGTTCAGTTGTATAAGCATTAGCACATCTCATTTCCATAATTATTTGGCCCCGCCCCCTCAGTCATGGTCTATTTACTTTGAAACTTTTGCTTAGTTTACATGTATCAGTTTGTGATTAAATCAGTTTAAGTTGAACTGCTAATGTTAAGTCAATGATATTTGGTATGCAAATTTATTGGCATTTGCAAGTATCGTTTCCATGGAGATGATATAGCCCCATCCCTGATCATGGTTCATTGACTTCGAAACTTTTACATAGTTTACAAGTTAATGTTTGTGTTTATGTTTATTTAAAGGGAACGACTTATGATAAGTCAATGGTATTTGGTATGCAGTTGTATTAGCATTGGCACATCTCATTCCATGGTTATTGTTTAGCCATGTACCTTCAGTCATGGTTCATCGACTTTGAATATTTGCATAACTTACATGTTAAGTATTGCTATTTTAATTTCAACATTTGCATTATCAAAATTACAAAAAGGCGAGACATATCTCTGTGATAACAGTTTATTAATAATATTCACATGTTATTTACTTGAATATGCATTAAATACAATTTGTACAATTTTTTGCTATGAATGTTTTAATTTATATGCACTGAAAATTGTTCGAGCTTGGTGTATCATTTTTTATCCTGTAATAGAAAATAAAGTAAAGAAAAAGCTGTATTTTTTCAATTATGTAATATTGTGACTGTGAAAATAATTGCCATTTAATTGATCATTTTTACTTACTGAAATCCTTGACTGATATTTTCAAACAAACAAAAATTGTTTTTAAGCTTGCATTTTGATATTTAGGAGATGAAACAACATAAAAATGTAAATGTCCTTTCATTTTCTTTGAAGTCATGTCTAAAATAGCACTCAAAGGAGAAGGTTCACGAAGGGATAAAATTGGCCCTAAATGTTTGATGTTTTTTAAATTTGGCCAAACACTTACTAATTTCACATAGAAATACTTTTGATAATACTATTAAGACAAAAATAATTTTTTTTGGCACTTTCCTTTAAAATTTATTAAGATATGACCCCTTAAGTAAACAATATTTGCATTTTAAGGTCAATTTTGGTAAAAATCTTCCATAAGTTTAATTGTATTTGGCATAATTAACATTGGCCGCCATCCACGATCCAAAAAGTTTTTATATATATATTGATGAATTCTATATCAAAATTGAAATCTTTTGGTTACAAAACATTTTGGATCGTAGGTGGCGGCCAATGATTTCCTAAAGCTTTTATGTCTGAAAATTGCACAAAATCATCACATTTAGACAAAATGTCCAAAATGGGCTTACTTTTGAGAATATTATTTACTTTAATGAAAAGAATTGATTTGTTTAGCATTAAGGCTTTGAAATAGACCCATTTACGAACCAATTTGTGCCTTCTTGGTGTTTTATGATAAAGTTGATATTTTAGGCCATTTTGTGTCATAAGTGAACCTTGTCCTTTATGTAAATCATTGTTATACATATACCAGCAAGATTTTTGTTATGATTTGAAGGATTTTTGTCTTACTGTATGAGAAGAAAGAAAAATTAGAGTAAAATAACGGGTGTATTTTACAGTAAATAGATTATGTACTGTTTGAAATAATGGTATAAAATTTTGTTTAAAATAAATGAAGAAAGTGTCCATGGGACATGAGGCCCCCTCTTTCATATTACGTTATAAAGGGACATAACTCAAGAACAGTAAAAGTGACGCAAACCAAAATCAAACTTGATCTGTGTTTTGTGGTAATAAGCATTATGTATAAATTTTCATAACATTTGGTTGAGGCAAACTAAAGTTCGAGAACTGAAACTAATTTTGGGACGTACTGATGGACAAGGGTAATGGGAGCATAAAAATGTAGAGTGAATGAATTAATGAACTCTTTATAAAGTTTACTGTAAAGCAGTAGTTACATGCTATAGTAACACAAACATATTTACATTTAGACAAACAATAAACAGCTAAGAACAATATTCTAAGATAGTACAATAAACAAAAAACCAAATAATCAGGTGATCTTTGGCCACGAACAATAGTATTTTGGTAAAAACTTCAGCCTTTAAAAATACCCAGGACACAAAGTAAAATCACAGCTATTTGGGGCATGGACCCCCCCCCCCCCCCCCCCCCCCCCCCTTTTTGGGCCCCAATTAAAAAAAAAAAATTCTACAATATGTAGACATTATTATGTAAACAAAGTCTCAAAAATCCATAACTAGTCGATTACAATACCTTTTCTTCTATCCACGCATACCCCAATTTTTTGAGACTTGGTATATTGTCTACACATTGGAGAAAATGGTAAATATGGAAAAATAAATAAATTTTTTTTTTTACATTTGGGCCCAAAAAGGGGAGTCCATGCCCCAAATACCTGTGAGTAAAATGGTACTCACATCATCAACACTTTTCATATAACAATAATTACATAATCTATTTTCTCTTGGTATATTTGAATATCTCCCAATCCTCAACATATAACTTTATATAGCACTAGCGGTGCGCACGCGTGCATCATGTAACGGGCTTTTGACTCCATCAAGGCGAGACAAAAAAGAGATTTATAATTACACAATCTATGTAATCTTCAAAGCAAAAATCTAATTTTATATTACTGTACATATATAGATAAGTTAAATCTTGAGAAATAATATGTATTTAGGAAATTTTATATAAATATACTTTTGTAAATGAAATGACTTGAAAAGATCAGTTGTGATCTAAAACGCAAAAAAAAAGCTGATGCTGCTTAAACACAGATAAGTAAATCTTGCAAAATCTTATTCATCCGTTTCTATATTAAATTTATGATCCGCATGGTTATTTTTTGACTGCCATTTTGTTTCTAACGAAAACAGGGAAAACTTTATGTTACACGTTCAACAGCAACTACCAATGATATTATGTGTCATTTTATTTTCACATTGAAAAATACTTCTACTAGGGGAATTTTAACAACATTGACTATCCATGAAGGTGATTCACTGGATCGGTGATATTGAAAAATGAAAATTATGTAAGAGGATTTTGTATGCGACTTTTATTAGTTGCTGATTGTCCTTAGAATATTTGTTGCAGTTTAGTTGTATTCATAGCTATGAATTATGTAATACAGTTAGATGTTTTGATACTAGATTTTTTGATTTGTGGGGAAACAAGAAGAATTAATAAAGCATGAACATTAAAGTTTTCAATTCATTTAATTTTTTTTTAAACAAACTCTGAAAGTAGCATATCATAATACATGTAGATACTTGAATTATAATATTTGTTTTAAAGGAAATAAAAATAAAATTTCAATTTTCAATTATAATTGGGACAAATCTGTTTCATTTTCTTTTGGATTAAATTTAAAAAATAACTATTTGAAATATATTAAAAAATTTGTATCATAATAATTATTCAAAGCAATTATTGGTGCAAGTGAATCCAAGAGACCTGATATTAGTTTGGTTTAGCCATAAATGGTGGATTTGGGTGGAACCAGGCATAGATCGAGCAGTTTCAACTCGCTGCTTGAGGCTATTTTTACAATTATAATTATGCCATCCTTTCCTTGAACTCTATATTCACCCCTGGCTGGCCTAGCAACATTGTTCAGCTATTATAAAGTAATATATTAAAGAAATCCGATCAAACAGAATGTTTTATGTTAAGCATGTGTAATGAAAATGATGGAATCCTTGATGAATCCTTGACTAAAAGCAGATAACTGCTTTCTATATAACAGTACATCTGAATTGACACAGAGGTATTCCTATCCATCTAATTAATTCTCTCTTTGATGTAATGTAAGGGAACACTAGATATAATCTCAGCTTAACCACATTTTGAACTTTAAAGAGAATCTATTAATGTAGAAACTGGGATCCAGTTGCTAAATCTTCATAATACATGTAGGTCTAGACTCTTGTCATGTTTTGGAATTCAGTATTTTGTTGTCTGAGTGTTGTGATACATTCTTCACCCCATTTTTCTAAATGTTGGTAAATTTGATATAAAGCTGTAACTGCCAATTCTTAAATTTTTGACTGAGAGATAAAAAGTTATGTAGAAATCATATTTATGGACTTGAATTAAGCAACATTTTGATCACTTGTGTTTTTAATATTTGTTTAGATTGAAAAAAAAAAATCTTTTCTGGAGATAGACTGTGACAATGGAATTGAAAATCTGTAATATATTCCCTCAGACCATGATAGGAAGCATGGTTGACCATAGTTGTTGATAATGAGGAAAAAGCATGATTTCAACCATGGTCGGCCATTTAAAATTTTTGTCAAATCATGGTCAACCATGGTCAACCATCTCCATTAGACCATGGTTGACCACGGTTGATCATGGTTTAACCATGGTTGGAAAGTGCACATTGATAGGGGTAATTCTGCAATCCATGATTTTCTGACAATTATACTCAAAGTTCAAAATAATGCAAAAAAGTTAATAGCAAAAATATCTAAATAAACTGATGACAAAGAGCAATATGACTTGCCTGTCAGCAGATAATTCAGAAAAAGACAGTCTGATGGAAAGCAATATAGCGAATTTATCCAAAGTTGCTAGACCATGCATCACCATGGTGGCAGGGGCTTGAAATAGTTGTCAAACTGATATGTACTGATAGTTATGCAACTTTAAAGAAAATCTCATTGATCTATGACAAATAGTTCCTTTATAACTGACTAAATTAAGCAGAAAACTTAGCAATTGTTGACGCCATTGCCTTTAAAGCAACACCTATGTCTAGAATTCCGTGACTTTTTTCTCGTAGACAAGACAAAAAATAGTGGAGATACAACACCATAACAATACTTTTCTCTGAACTTCTAGTTTGCAACTAGATGGATAGGCTTTTCCATTATAATGCAAGGGGAAGTGTGGAAATTTAACCGTAAAAATTTTAGTACTTGAAAAAAATCTTGTATTTAGTTTTATTGGGATATAGATTATATTGCACCTGGATCTCAAATGTATATCTTAATTTTTATTAAATGTGGACTTAGAAAACTATCAGACTCACACAACGATTTGTAATTGCACTGATTGTAATGAAAAACATATTCTCTTTGTGTACTAAATAAATCACGATGAAATATGATAATAAATGTGTTTTCATTTATGAAGTCAAGTGGGTAAATTATTATGTACTATGGAATTTATGTAGCCCAGCAAGAAGCCCATCATAATCAGAAAAATGAAATAACCATGCAGCTATGATAATTATTGTTCTTCTCTTTGTCCATGTGTGATTAGGGGAGTTAGACAGATCTTTGACCTTTTTTTTAGTCATAAAATGATAAAAATAGAAAGAACCTGAACATTGCATGCAGAAATTAAGTTAATATTTTATGTACTTTTGTATTACATATTTAAGGATCAACACAAAGTTTTGATAAACAAATTTCATTTATTTTTTTTTTTCATTTTAAACTTGGAGCTGTTTTGGAACCCAAAGGGACCTGAATAAATAATAGCCAAATCTATCTTTGGACAACTTTGCATGAGGGAGTTCAGGGAGCTTAGTTTCTTAAATTCTTATTTGTAAATATATCAAATTTTTTGGCATGAGCATTCCCAGGGGCGGATCCAGCCATTTATAAAAGGGGGGATTCCTAACCCAGGATAAAGGGGGGGTTCCAACTAAATGTCCCCATTCAAATGCATTGATCGTCAAAAAAAAGGGGGGTTCCAACCCCTGGACCCCCCCCCCCCCCTCCCCTAGGATCCGCCACTGATTCCTGATAAAGGTTGAATAATCCAGAAAAACACTTCAGATGCACCAAGTTTATAAAGTGTTTATATATTCTGTAAACCAACAAAAATTTTTCTAGTTATATATTTTCACAGCTTTAGCAAGGAGAAAAATAACATGAAAATTAATTGTCGCAAATATTTCAAGCTCTGAAAGACCCACAGGCACTTGTCTCAGAAAAAAAAATCCTATATACCTTAATTAAAATAAGGTATATAGGAAAAAAAAAATTCTGAGACAAGTGCCTGTGAAAAGACCTTCCATTATATAAATGCATTAAGAAAATTAGAAAATCACAAAAATAAATTTTAACTTGAATCAGAGACTTATAATGCTTGAATATACAAATAGGAAGATGTATGGCAAGCTGTTTTACTATTTAATCTAACTTCAAGATATCTTATAAACTTTATAAGATGTCTCATATAGTTTATAAGATATCTTATATAGTTTTTTTATATAAGATATCTTATAAACTATATTAGAAATCAAATAAAGTATATAAGATATCTTATAAAAACTAGATTATATAAGATATCTGATATATTATATGAGATATATGTCATATATTATTTGAGATATCTTGAATTTGGAATAAATAGTAAAATGGTATTAGCTCTCTACTTAGAAAGAGCTTAAAAGAGTGAAATAGGGTTTCTGTAAGATGTACATGTTTACAGCAAAATAGCATTGGAAATTCTATCTATGTGTGATATCACTGTTAAAGCAAGTACTTATGTAATTTTATAATGTCGTTAGTTCCGATAAATTAGGTTAATATTTTTATATAAATGATAAACATTTATAGGTTTTTGTTCACATTTGCTCCATTGAAGTATGAAATATTAGCAAAAAATTACACATCAAAATTGACTACCTATTCATGTTTCTTAATATGTTTATATTGCTGATAAAGTTATCTTAGCATAGATAATATTAACGACTTGGTTATATTATTACCAGCTGGTACTCTAACTGGTTAAAAAAAGGGACTTTGTAAATTGGTAGAGTGATCAAGGCATCATTGTTAAATTTATGTAAAGTTACTCTTATGCAGTGCTTCTCATTGTAATGTAATTAACAGTTTAAATACAGCAAGGAATACCTGATTTGTTAAAGATTGAACAATTGGTGATCATAATAGCCTTACTTTTCTTTACTTTGAACTGAAGTTTGTACTGTAATCAAAATATTAGATAATACTTAAAACAAGGAATTATTTGAATCTGGAATAATTTTGAATAGTTTTGAGTGTTAGCCATGACAGTATGCATGGCTAAGGGAGTTAGTAAGTTCATACTGAAATATCCGAGTGAAAACTATAACCTGAACCATAGCCAGAATTACAAATTATTCCAGATTCAAATAATTTCTTGATTTTAAGTCTATTTCAAATTTTGGGTAATGCAAAACAAAAAAAGTAGTTAAGGATCATTAACTTCACAGTATATTAAAAGTAGTAATATGATGTCATTAAGGATGTTCGCTCCTCTTGTTTTTGAATTTTGTCAGATATTTGGAATCTGGTTTTATCCATGTAGTGCTAATGAATATTTTGTATTCTAACCCCTACTTTTCTTTTAATAACTTTATTACATATAGTTTAAAAAGCCATATTTGAAAATCTTATAAAATCCTTGCTATTTTTTCATAGTTTTTTAAGGAGAAAAGGTGCCTATGTTAAATGTATGAAAAATCTAGATAGAATCATTTTCTGCCAATTTTTCAATAACTTATATCTCAAAAACACGGTCACTGTGAGACCCTTCATTTTTTTCTGCTTTTTTAGTTTCGTGATTTATATACTATCATTTTATAACAGTCTTTTTAAAAGCTTGTTATTTTGAAACAGATAAGCGAACATCCTTAAGAGTCAAAACATTGACTACTAATTTTCTATAAAATCCTTTTAAATGGTTTTCAGACCTAATGTAAAGCTCATGTGCAAATCAACTTATTTTAGATTAATCAAAGAAATATAAAAAAAAAAAACATTGTAAAAGCATCAAGAAATATAAAAATATTGTAAAGAAGTGCAAAAGTTGCATATAATTCATGTGCAGCAATACCGAAAATGACATTGAAACAAAAAACATGTCTTGTGATGCATTTTGAATTATTGACATATCACATTACTGTCATATGATTAATGTACGTGTGTGGTACAGGTATAATTGACAAATTTTCATTTTATTTATGCATGAATGTTATTTTTTTAGCAATCAGTTTCACTTCATTTGAATAAACTGAAAACATTGAATAATAATGCATCAAATAAACTTAAGTAGATATGTATAAAGGTACTATAGAATCTAATTGTGAAAGACACATAAATATACAATAATTTAACTGTATAATTTGTTTCTCAAGTATCACTGCCTGGCTCTGACATTTAGATTCAACAGATATAACTGGTTCAAACTTGTAACAAGTCTCAACAAAACTGTAATCCTATTGGCAGTATAAAAATAAAAAAATATTTTGTAATGCCTACCAGGGTTTGATCCAGGACTTTTGAAAAATGGGGGAGGGGTGTAAAATTATAGAAAATGTAAGATATATGCAGTTGTGTTATGATCTTCATTGACTTAAGGATTATCAGTAAGGGGGTAGTGTGTAATTCCAGAAAATTTAAGATATATGCAGTTGTGTTATGATCTTCATTGACTAGGATTGTCAGTAAGGTGAGTGGTTCTCTATGAGCAGTCAAGTTTTGTCCACCAAATAAAAAACGGACTGCCACAATAGCTAATAGTAGTGTTAAAACACCAACAATTAGATTGATCGATTGATTGATGGTGTTTTAACACCACCATTAGCCATATTGTGGCAGTCAGTTTTTATTTGGTTAAAACACCAACAATCAATCGATCAATCTAATTGTTTTGATATATTTTCTTATAAAGGGATGTTAACTCAAGGCTGAAGTCACAATGCATTAATTAAGATAAATAGAAAAATTTCACAAAATCTTGCTGCATTTGAATGGCATATTCTAGAGCACAGCCATTTCAAAGAAATATTCTCATAGATGGTATGTTTGTGTGCATATAAAGAAAAAAATGATATTAGGGCATGCTTTTGGTCCAAGATTATAATTGGTCAATCTCTCTATGAAGCCTCTGTTATAGGTCATCATCCTTGGGCAAATATCAGCATACTCCTAATTCTGGAGTTTAAGAAGAAGGATCGGTATTTTTACTTGTAGTAATTAAATTTACAGTTTTACATAAACCCTAAAAAGTGCTGTCTGCTTTGTAATATCTTTGAATGAAATAAGTTCTTTCAGTGAATAAAAGTATTTAGTAAGGTTTTAACTTTAAAAGTACACAGATATTCCATTCTATTTGGTCAATTCTAGAGATATTTCAAAATCGTTATACTGTTTCTTTCGATTTCTTTTTCAATAAAGTTAAATTTAGAATTGTGCATTATAAATTTATTTTGCTTTGTTTGTCTCATTTTCTTTTTACGATCACATTTACAGAAAACTGTATCCTATTATAGATTATTTGACGTCAATGCATTTTAATATATTTCCTAAGGATAGGTGAAATGTATTTTTGTTTGTTTAAAATTCAATAGACAAAACCGGATGAAGGAGTACAGAAAAAAAAAACTGAAGAGTAGCATCTGGTGAAAGCTGTATTTCATGCCTTGGGTCCATGATTATATTGATAGAGAATTTTCTCATCTAAAACTTTATTCATGTGATATGTTAAATGTAGCACAGTTTATAACCTAAACCAGACATGCAAGTATGATTCAGTAGATTCATCTTGTTTCGTTCATGGTACCAATTTTTTTGTGGATATTAGAAAAATTACATTTTTGTGGATACTTTAAGGAGGTGAAGGTTCCAACCCTAACTTTAAATAAAAGTTGATTTTTACATGATTAAAAAGAACTTATTTAAGAAAGGGAGGTAAGACCAAAATTCCAACCCTGCCATTCTAGATTTGCCTTTTAGATTTAATAAGTCATTTGTATATTCTCTGTTGAGAGTGAATTGCTTCTATCTCATATCTAAATATATCAGATGAATTGTACCTTAAAGGGTTACAGAACACCTAAGGGAGTTAACTCTTTAAAAATAAGCTGAATGTTTTAATCACATACTATTAGTATATGAACTGCGTTGGATAGAAATCAACCTAAATTAATGCAAGTGCACCTATAATTAAAAAGACTTTGATTCTTGAACATTGCAATACATATTTAAAGATGAATTTTGGTCTGATTTGTAGGGTTGTAATATCAATTTTCAAACAGTTACACACTTTGCATATAGAGTGATTTTTACAACTCGAAAGAAAACAGATGTATTGATATTCATTTGCATTTATATATAAGGTTGATTTCTATCCACACAGCTCATATATAGAAATCAAAAATCAAAATTAGTGTTTGTCAAACTGCTATATATCCATTGAAATTATTCCTATAAATTGTGTGGTTCAGATTACTTGAATTTTTTCATATTTTTGTCAACAGGTCGAAATAAATATTTTGTCAAAATTTTATGAAAACTAAACAAGCCAAATCTATTTCCGGCAAAGTGTTGGGTACCCCTTAAGAGATATTTATTGAAGGACCTAGGACTAATATATTGACCTGTGATATAAGTCCCTGAGGAAGGACACACATATATACTTTCATTTATAAAGTAATTTTTGTTCAGAATTATTGCATTGATACCCATCTTTGACATCTATATCCCATCTTCCTATAAAAAACATTGATCAAATCTTTGACATTGTTGGAAGCACTGCTTCATTGATACTGCAGTGAATATCTCAGAAAATGCTAATTCATGAAATTATTTTGCAAATGTCAGCTATTGATATATAGAACAGTAAAATACACATAAAACAATGTAATACAGTATTTATGAGTATTTTATTGATAATTACACCTATTCTTTTGTGATATACTTCAAAAGAAATATTTATTGTGAGAAAAACAACATTTTTATGTTTTGAATATAGGTTACCATTAGGAGAATTGTCTATATGCCATTCATGGAGTATAGAATATATATAATTTATTATAATGAATGAGTTTTATACAATTTTTTGGCAGCATTTATATTAGATCATTAGTTGCTGTCTGTCATATCTGTTTTTCATTGATGTTTTTGTCCAATATTAGGTCATTGGTTTTTTACTGGTTTGAATTGTTTTATAGTTTTAGGCCAATTGCAAATACCGGTAACCTTGGCCATGATCATCAGTTGGCCTGGCAAAATGTTTGTAATGCATTGCCTATAGAAAAGCCACAGTGATTAAGCAAAAGTTAAAACTAGGTATTATTCTTGGAAAAATATTACAGTCTAGATGTTTTTGTGGAGGATTGCTTGTTTGAATGCAGGCAGTCATGGCTACAACCCTCAGCCAGGTCATTCATGACTTTGAAATAGATAGCATTTGCTGCTTATTCATTAAGCATGCAGCATAAAAGATTTAGAGCAAAAACTGGCCGGCTAGATTTCTGATAAAAGAGAGGCGAAAGATACCAAAGGGATATTCAAACTCATAAGTTGAAAATAAACTGACAACACCATGGCAAAAAAAGAAAAATTAGACTAAAAGACAACAGCATACAAAACACTGATGAGGTGACAAATTTGGTTTCAGTTGACTGTTACCTTGTGAACTATTATTAAAAAAATATCCAGCTCTATATGTGTTAGTGACAAGTACTGTAAATTCAGAAATTATTGCGATGTTTTTATTATTGCGAAAAATGCGACAGGGTTATAATCGCAATAATTTTAACTTGCATTTTGAAATTTTTTATATGAATTAAACAGGATTTTTCTTAATATCACAAAAATTAAAATCCCATTTTAGTCTAAAATGACAAAATCGCAATAATAAATGCACGCAATAATTTCTGAATTGACAGTACATTAAGGATGTTTGCTACTCTGTTTCAAAATAACAAGCTTTTTAAAAGACTGTTATAAATTGATAGTATATAGATAAAGGAACTAAAAAAGCAGAAAAAGATGAAGGGTCCGTGTGCTTGTTTTCGAGATATAAGCCTTTGAAAATTTGGCCGGAAACGATTCTCTCTAGATTTTTCATATATTTAACATTGGCACCTTTTTTTCTTTCAAAAACAATGAAAAAATAATAAGGATTTTATAAGATTTTCAAATATGGCTTTTTAAACTAAATGTAATCAAATTTTGAAAAGAAAAGTAGGGGTTAGTGGACAAAATTATTTAATGGCCAAACATGGATAAAACAAGAGGATTCCGAAAATCTGTCAAAATTCAAAAACAAGAGGAGCTAACATCCTTACTCACAATGTATATTGATGCACAAATATAACATTTGTTTCCTATTCCTTTTGTGGTATTTCCAGATAAACTTTAGTTGAAATGCACTAGAAATTAACAATTAAGGAACCCTAATCCTTAATTTGCTATCGTTCTAACCAAAACTTATCTAGAGATTTCTTTGAATTACCAAACACACAGTAACGAAAGACCTACCATTTCTAACTCAGGATGAGGGTAACTCCAAAATAGTATGGTTATGTGTGCTATTTTTTTCAGCCATTTTTTTAATTCTTCTAAATTGCCTGATTCTTACAAAGACGTGGCACTTTGAAATGTATATATTGTATAGACACTTGTCTATTGTTGAAGACTGTGTATATTGACCTACATTTCTCTATTGGTTATTTGTGTTCTTGGGTTGCTGTCACCTTGACATTATATAAGCCCACATCTCTAAATACACATATTGTAAATTCACTTGGGTTGCTGTCTCCTTGACATTATATACACCCAAATCTCCAATTACACACTCTAAATTCAGTAATGTTTTTATTAATGGGAAAATTGTAAATAGGATGATCAATGCAATGATTTAAACAGTGACATTTAACTACATCATATGAATTGGAATTACATTAATTAATCTTTCATTTATCATACTGTTGTTTGTCAAAAGATCGGCAATACTGAAAGCATGCAGTCATTGGATTTGTTTGTCAAAAGATTGGCAATACTGAGTGCATGCAGTCATTAGATTTGTTTGTCAAAAGATTGGTAATACTGAATGCATGCAGTCATTGGACTTGTTTGTCAAAAGATTGGTAATACTGAATGCATGCAGTAGCCTGTTGTTCAGTGGTTGTCGTTTGTTTGTGTGGTTCATAAGTGTTTCTCGTTTTTTATTTAGATTAGACTGTTGGTTTTCCTGTTTGAATTGTTTTACACTAGTCTATTTGGGGCCCTTTATAGCTTGCTGTTCAGTGTGAGCCAAGGCTCTGTGTTGAAAGACGTACTTTGACCTATAATTGTTTACTTTTTACACATTATGACTTGGATAGATAGTTGTCTCATTGGCAATCATACCACATCTTCTTATATATGGTCATTGGACTGTTGTTTGTCAAAAGATTGGCAATACTAAATGCATGTATCTCTTTGATTTTTATGATGCTTTGCTTATATGCAGAACTTGTTGCACTAACATGAAATGGATTATGCAATACAATACATTACCAACACAATACCAATACAATACCAATACCTGAATACCAATACAATACAATATCAATACCAATGCCTGAATACAATACAATACAATACAATACAATACAATACAATACAATACAATACAATACAATACAATACAATACAATACAATACAATACAATACAATACAATACAATATAATACAATACAATACAATACAATACAATACAATACAATGCAATACAATACAATACAATACAATACAATACAATTCAATTCAATTCAATTACAATTACAATTACAATTACAATACAATAACAACACAATGCAATACAATACAATACAATACAATACAATTCTTACAATTACAATTACAATTCAATACAAAACAGAAATGCATTTATTATTGTGATATTTGAAAAACTTCACAAAATTTCTGAAGTTACTTTATTTGTAATTTACATTGCATCAAAAGAAGCAGAGAACAAATTACAACGAAGCAATAAGGGCATCTAGGCCATGACACCAAACATCGCGACAAGCTTAAACTACAAATATGTACTGTCAGTGTTAAGGGCCTAAGTGAATTTTTTACCAGGTTTAATCTTTGGCTTGGACTGTAAAATATGTAAATAGTTTTTTTCTGTCAGAAACATGAATGTTACTCACTGCATTTTTTCAAATGCAAAATTTTAATCATTCCCGCAACAGGATTTTAACTGAAATTGTTTAATTTAAGCAACATTGAGCAGCAACAACATGTTAATTTTCATTATTACCAGCACAAGTTAGACCACTCTGCCAACTTGGAAATAATGCTTTAAACATATTTTTAAAAAGTTATTTGATTATCTTTTAATAACCAGTGTAATTTTTTGTAACATATTGACAGCTTTTGTCTGATATTCTAGATCAATGCTAGAATTCATAATAATTTGGAAAATCAGAAATGCTTGTGAACTGAAGCTAGTTTTTGAACTTGCTTTTTAAAAAAAAACAGATGTATTTAAAAAGAAAACACTTGATTATGTCTGCAAGCTTGTTTTTTGAACTTGCTTTAGAAAAAAATGGTAATGTTTAGAAAAGCGGTTGAGAACTGAAGCTTGTTTTTGAACTTGCTCTAAAAAAAAAAAAACAAATAAAAAACAGATCATGAAATGAGACAGTTTGTCAACCCAAAGTAATTTTAGAACTGCATCTTAAATATACAGAGAAACATTGAAAGATCATATTTTTTGTCAGCCATAGTGTCCTTTCTTTATGACCCTAAGTAGTGGGGAGGAAATTATTACTCCATTAGGATCAATCATGTTCATTTGCTGAATATCTAACTCAACATTTGTGATGAAGCTCATTTATCCAGAATACTTTTGAAAGTAATACAACAGACTGTTAAAAAAAAATTTAATAAATGACAATAATTTGCAATGGTGAGTTATGAATACCCCTGCAATCCCCAAGCCTTTGAGTCAGGGAGACCACCAAATCTATTTTTGCACTTCTCACCGAAATACCAGTATTCTGTAAAACTTTTTTATTTTTTATTTCGAAAGCCTTGTTTGTTTAATTTTCTTTTTAACAATCAACTTATTATTTTCAGGTTGAGTAACTGTGTATATTACAGAATGGTACGATTAAGTATTGCTGTTAAGATGAAAAGAAAGATTTCGGAATCACGTAGGTATTGTGGTTGTATTTTCTTTAATACTACAAGTGTTGAGATGAAATTTGAGTGAATGTCAAAATTTAACTTATACAAAAGTGGATGTCAAATAATGACTTCTATACAATAGTAAATATATCTTCTTTTCTTTTCTAAAACTGGCCGACAGGCATAGTGGGGTTATTATTTACTGTCGTGAGAGGTTCAATAACGAGTTGATCTTACTTAACTATACTTGTGATGAGATCTTTTCTTTTTTTACACAATGGGTTTCTTTTCAGTAGAATGGGAAAATAATTTTTTGTCAGGATATGTCTAATAATAAGGTCATCTTACTTTATTATACTAAATTGTGACATCTTTTCTTTTCTAACACAATGTAATTCTTTTTCTGTAAAATGGGAAAATTATTTTTGTCATGAAAGGTTCAATAACAAGCTATACTTTAGATGAAATCTTTTCTTTTCTTACACAATGTGAAACTTTTGATAGAAGGGAAAATTATTTAATACCATGATCGAGAGGTCCAAAAACAAGTTCATCTTACTTAACTATACATTAGAAAAGAAATCTTTTCTTTTCTATTAGAAATGTAACACAATGCATTTCTTTTGGTAGAATGGGGAAATTATTTACCTTCATAAGAGGTCCAAAAACAAGTTCACCTTACTAAACTATACTTGTGAAGAAATCTTTTCTTTTTTAACACAATGCATGTCTTTTCGATAGAATGGGAAAATTATTTGTTGTCGGGAGAGGTTCATTAACCAGTCATATTTTTCTTGATTGAGCTAGAATTACGTATATCTTTCCTCCTGACGTAAAGAAAATATCCTATCATACTGTTCATAACACTTATAGTGACATAAAGAAACTTGATCTCCCTTAACACGAAAAGGACACAAAAGCCTTTTATTTGAATACAAAATAAACTAGTATTGAATTTTATTCATGAAATGTTAAAGGTCATGTTTTTTTTTTTTAAACAGCCTTGAGTAAGGTAAGGTATAGTGGGTGGTCACACTTGAATGAATGCCACAGGGTGATCTATAAAAAAATTATGTCGCAGTAGTTATAAATTGAAACTTTGCCACCTTGCTTTGGGGACAATTTGGAAAAGTGTCATTAAAGCCATAACCTATTTGCTTTCATAACTTAATTTATTCTAACTGGAAAATGAAAATCAAATGAGTAAATAGTTTGAGTGACTATAAAATTTGGTTTTTAAATCAAAATTCAATAGTGTAGATATGAACAAAACAAAACAACCAGGTCATTGTAGAATTTGAATAAATGTTTTATTTAAAAAAAAAAAAAAGTTTTGAAAAAGTGTTAATTGTTCTAGTAAACTAAAATATAATATTTATTAAAGGGCTTTTGCCAAATGTGCTTTGAAAGCACTGCTTTCATTAAACTTACATTGAGACAATATACAAATTTCTTCATGGTGTGTAGCCATAGTTACTCATTATATGTGAAATTTGTTTTTATTTTCTGAACACCTAAGTGACCTTGTACCCTAGGGTAGTTTAGAACGAATCAAGGAATATGTATTTTCAATTTGCACTAATATTTGGGCCAAATAAGGGCCTTATCTCCCCTACTACTTTATCTGGAGCTGTTTTTTGCATACATTTGTTCCTTTAATGAAAACAAGGAAATGCGGTATGACAACAAGTTGACATTAATCCACTGAAGACGAAAGAATGTAAAAAATAAACATCTTTTAATTAGTTTAAAAAGAGAGGCGAAAGACAGTGGCGGATCCAGAAATTTTCATAAGTGGGGGCCCACTGACTGCCTAAGAGGGGGCCTGCTCCAGTCATGCTCCAGTGATTCCCTATATAATCAACCAAATTTTTCAAACAAAAGGGGGGGCCCTACCCCCCCCCCCCCCCCCCCTAAATCCGCCTCTGAAAGATACCAAAGGGACATTCAAACTCATAAGTCAAAAATAAACGTGACAACACCATGGCTAAAAAAGAAAAAGACCAACAGACAAACAATAGTACACAAAACACAACATAGAAAACTTAAGACTGAGCAACAGGAACCCCCACCAAGAACTGGGGGTGATCTCAGGTGCTCCAGGAGGGTAAGCAGATCCTACTCCTCCATTTAATTGAAGTCTGGAGCTGGCATGTCAGTAACTGCTAGTAGTCCTTTGTTAATTTATGTTGATCATTGTCATTTTGTTTAGATTCTTCTGTTACCTATTCTAACATCGGACTCAGACTTCTTTTAAACTGAGTTTTATTGTGTGTATTGTTGTTTGTTTGTTTATTCTACATTGGCAAGAGGTATAGGGAGGGTTGAGATCTCATAAAACATGATTAACCCAGCCACATTTTTGCACCTGTCCCAAGTCAGGAAACTCTGGCCTTTGTTAGTCTTGTATGTTTTTTTTTTTATTTTGGTTCATTTATATGTTTCGGAGTTTAGTCTGACATCCATTTTCTCTGAACCAGTATACATTTTTGTTTAGGGGCCAGCTAAAACCAGCCTCTGGTTGCGGGATTTTCTCTCTGTGTTGTAGACCCATTGGTGGCCTTGAGCTGGTTTCGGCTCTTTGGTAGAGTTGTTGTCTTTTTGATACATCCCCCGTTTCCAAACTCAATTTTATCTATTCTGATTTTTTTGTTCTTTGGGTTACTGTCTAACTGATTTACATCAAAGATCTCATTTTATTTCCAGGATAGGTAAATAATTTTCTGCTACAAGATCAAGAGATATATGTCAAGTTTGCAAAGTAAATTAGTTGAGTGGCCGATTATTAGCTTTGCTAATATTGTGTACATTCATAGTAAGGTTAAATTTATATATGCTCAGATAATGTAATTTATTTCTTATAACAGGAACTTGATTGGATTAAATTGTAAAAATAAACTATTTACATGACAATAATCTGATTATTTTAAAGGTTCCTCATGTTTCAATGTGAAATTGACTAATTTAGTTTAATAATATTTTCATTTTGTCTAACGGTAGTTGTAAATGAATTTGTAATTTGACATCACTGTAACATATTTTTCATTGGTAATTGAATAAAGTAATAGTTTTGGTTCAAGGTTATTTTTTCCCTTGTGAGCAAGTTGAATGGATCATGTAATTACTTAAATTTTAAACTATAGTCAGGTCTGGCTATTTTCTATATATTTGTATGATTTTGGAAAAGGAGAAGGTAAGGTAAGGGCTAATTTTGGCCTAAAATTTAAAGTACATCTGATGAAAGATTTTTGACATTTTTAAAACACTTAAGTATCTACTTCAGTCGATTCAATTAGTTTATGTAAAAGATAAGAACTGATTTGGTCATTACAGACGCTTAAATTTAAGCTTAGATATGAAAAATCTATCAAATATGCCATAAAACGTCACTTTTCAGATGGTTTTTGTCAAAAATGTAAGTGGCCGCATTGGTGTTCAGTCTCAACCTTTATATATGTTATGCAATATCATCAAATACAACATATATTGAAATATTAAAAGACAGAACACAAATGCGGCCACTTCCATTATAGACAAAAAACGTCTAAATATTAGCACAAATTCTAAAATTGTGAAGATTTCAGTAATTTTGCATGAATTAATGATGCTTGTACCTGACGTATGTGCATTGTACTGTCAAAAACAGCCCATATTTATGTAACAAAAGTATTCTTCTTTCCAATTAATAGCTAAAGTTTATATTTTTAACAAATTTGTAAAAATGCTATATTTTGGGGCCAAAAAGGGGTCTTACAAGGCCTGCTCCTGTTAGAGTATTTTTGCAAGAGGTTGAAACAATTATTGTTCTTTTGTTTTGTGTTTTATTTTGTATTTTTTGTCATTGAATTGCTTAATTCATTTTTTTTTTTGATAAAAGTGTAGATTTATGGTTCAAATAAGAAAATAATTCTATATGAACCTATGATATATTGATTGAAAGCTATTTAAGGGGTTTAAAATAGATTTGGCTTGTTTAATTTTAATAAAATGTTGACAAAATATTTATTTCGACCTGTTGAAAAAATATAAATATTTCAAGAAATTTGAACTACATAATTTACAGCAATAATTTCATTGGATATATAGCAGTTTGACAAACACTAATTTTGATCATTGAGAAGCTTGATTTCTCTTTACCTAGAGTATGTAATGTTCAGCTGATTTTTAAAGAGTTAACTCCCTTGGGTGTTCGGTACCCAAACTCCAAAACAGTGGTAACGTCCTAATGCTACACTACACTACTGATAGTTTAGCAAAGCAACATCACTCCCGTTTCGAAGTTTGTTCTGACTACACGCTTAAGTACATATTGTATAAATACTGTCACCTAACTAATTATTGGGACTTATGCTTAAGTTCAAACTGTATAAATACTGACACCTAACTAATTATTGGGACTTATTAGCAAGTAGATAAATACATTTCAAACTTGGATCTTATTTTATATGAATACACAAACAAAGACAACAACAATGCAAAAAGTAAATTGGTTAGAATTCAGCTAGAAATGTTGTACTGTGACCTATAGTTGTTAACTTCTATGTCATTGGTCTCCTTGGCAATCATAAAACATCTTCTTATTTTATATAGAAAAGGCTAAGCACAAAAAACTTATTTTATATAGAAAAGGCTAAGCACAAAAACTTATTTTTTATATAGAAATGGTTAAGCACAAAAGTTTCCATGAAAATAAGTTGGTTTACTGTGAGTATTCGTTTTAATTTTAGTTCATTTATATGTTTCTGGGTTTAGTGTGATGTCAATTTTCACTGAACTAGTATACATTTTTGTTTAGGGGCCAGCTGAAGCCCGCTTTCGTGTGCAGAATTTTCTCGCTGTGTTGAAGACCCATTGGTGGCCTTGGGCTGTTTTCTGCACTTTGTCGTTGTCTCTTTGGCACATTCCCTGTTTCCATTCTCAATTTTATTTAATTTGTTGATTATATCATCCAGAATTTGTGTTCTTTATAATGCACAGGTGTAGCATCATCCACAAAAAGCAAAAAATTCTGCTCTTATAAGTCCTATGTGCAGCCTGATAATTAAAATTTGTCACATTTTTTCGGGTATGAATCCTGCTACATTCCTGCAGGAATATGCAAATTTATCGCAATATAATAACTCTTTGGTTAAAATAAAATTCCAAGTAGGAAAATATGGACAGATTCCTACATGATTCTGTCTAAGATTCCAGCTGGGATATTTCGTAGAGGTAAGTGTGGCTTCAGTGTAACTTTGAGATGAAGAACAGTAATGAAAGTGTGTAATAATTTTGTGTCCTGAGTTTATACACCATTATAGTATTCCTTCTATATAAAAATAAGGAGATGTGGTATGATTGCCAATGCTGACAACTATCCACCGGAGACCAAGGAGATGTGGTATGATTGCCAATGCTGACAACTATTCACCAGAGACCAAGGAGATGTGGTATGATTGCCAATGCTGACAACTATCCACCAGAGACCAAGGAAATGTGGTATGATTGCCAATGCTGACAACTATCCACCAGAGACCAAGGAAATGTGGTATGATTGCCAATGCTGACAACTATCAACCAGAGACCAAGGAGATGTGGTATGATTGCCAATGCTGACAACTATCAACCAGAGACCAAGGAGATGTGGTATGATTGCCAATGCTGACAACTATCAACCAGAGACCAAGGAAATGTGGTATGATTGCCAATGGTGACAACTATCAACCAGAGACCAAGGAGATGTGGTATGATTGCCAATGCTGACAACTATCAACCAGAGACCAAGGAGATGTGGTATGATTGCCAATGCTGACAACTATACACCAGAGGCCAAGGAGATGTGGTATGATTGCCAATGCTGACAACTATCAACCAGAGACCAAGGAGATGTGGTATGATTGCCAATGCTGACAACTATCCACCAGAGACCAAGGAGATGTGGTATGATTGCCAATGCTGACAACTATTCACCAGAGACCAAGGAAATGTGGTATGATTGCCAATGCTGACAACTATCAACCAGAGACCAAGGAGATGTGGTATGATTGCCAATGCTGACAACTATCAACCAGAGACCAAGGAGATGTGGTATGATTGCCAATGCTGACAACTATACACCAGAGACCAAGGAGATGTGGTATGATTGCCAATGCTGACAACTATCAACCAGAGACCAAATGTAGGGTTCAACCATTCAAGGTATGTCAACACTGAACATTTTAATAAAAATAAGAGATGTTGTATGATTGCCAATGAGACAACTATCCACCAGAGACCAAATGTAGGGTTTAACTGTTCAAGGTATGTCAACACTGAACATGTATATAGATATAAGAAGATGTGGTATGAGTGTCAATGAGACAACTATCCACCAGAGACCAAATGTAGGTTTCAACCGTTCAAGGTATGTCGACACTGAACATGTATGCCTATACCTAAGAAAGCTATAATAGGCCAAAGGCCCCAACTTGACAATGTCATTCAAGTGGAAAGGAAGTGCAGGGTTAAGCCACAGGTATGTTAGAACCAGATATTGAATGTGTATTGCATATTTACATGGATTCCCAATGTTATTTGACAGAAATAAATTGTTAATAAATGTAAAGAAAATGTGCATGTTGTGCAGATACAGTAATTTTGATGCATTGTAGATGTTATCAAAAATTGTGCACTTAAAACAGATACACAATGATTTCTCATTTAATTAGATTTCATCTATAATTAGGATATTAGAATGGACATCATATCTTAACATGACATAATATAACCTATATATAGACTTTTTTTGGTAATGATAATTTTCTTTTGATCTTTGTTGTTACTAATTATAATTAGGAAAGTTCACCAAACATTTTGTTCATAGATCACTTTAAAAATTGTTCCTGTCTGAATCATAGCTGGTGTTGAAAGTAAAATATATATAAAGTTTTAAAACAGCAGTCAGTTCCATGCATGAATGATTTTCAGGAATTCCAATTCCAGTTTGTCACTAATAATGTATGACAATTGTTTGCAACAAATTTTAACTCAGTAAGAAAATTTGTCCATCAACTTCTAGATGCATTTTTTTTTCATTGAGTTGCTGTTTCTTTGATATACAGGTACCTTACATCTCAGTAGATAACATAACAAGCAAAGATTTTCCAGAGAGAGATTATTTGGCAATTGAAAACATGATAGAAGTATATCTTCATCCAAGCATTCTAATTCTTATTTGACCAAGATGACCACTTTTCCTGCTGAAGGTCAATCGATGGTTCTCTCTGGGTACTGTAGCTTCCTTGACCTAATAAAATGGCTGCCATGATTAAGGTAATATAAAGATAGAAGATGGGGTATGATTGCCAATGACACAACTCTCCACCAGAGACTAAATGACGTAGAAGTTAGCAACTATAGGTCATCATACAGCCTTCAACAATGAGCACAACCATTAAACACCAATCAATTAATCTAATGAGACAGATTGATTTGTTTATTTGGTGTTTAACACCACTTTCAACACTTTTGTGCTATTTCGTGACAGTCAGTTTTTATTGGTGGAGGAGGCTGGAGCGCTCCGAGAGAACCACCGACCTTCAGTAGGAAAACCGTAAATCCTAGTAATTTAAGATTGGAGTCAAGCGCACCTGCCACCTGTGGGATTCTAACTCACAACCTCAGTGTTGACAGGCTAGTGATACAGTAGTACGATTACTTAAGACCACTCGGTCTCCTCACCTCCCCTAATGAGACAGACGAGGACCATTATGTAAGAAAGTCACTTGAATTAAAGGCAACTGCAGTAGAAAGAAGTAGAACATTAGTTTATTGTGAACCCAAGCAACCTTATACCTATTTATACATAACATTCTTCAATCTTGTCAAAATTATGTTAATTCTTAGGTGATAAATAAATAAGATGATATAACTTTTGTGATTTTTTTGGTGACTGTTAAAGTTTTTCATATTTTATTACAGCAATTTTGAAAGTGATACATCTTAAAACTTTGAATAACATTCTGGTCATGATAAGGTTGTTATAAAGTTAAACCCTAAAACTCAGTGTAGGGAAAAAAGATTTCAAATTATTTTTAAAGGGGTCCATAGATGATTTTGGTATTACAAGGCACATTTCCTTTCTTTGCCCATTGTACCATCTTTTTCTCAAAAGCTTGATTTTATATGTTTTGAAAGGAGAATCGTGTAAAGGACTGCAAGAATATAAAGAAAAGACAATCTATGGGCAATAAAAAGATAATTTACTGTAAGTTTGGAAATGTTTGTGATGGTTTTATTGTGATAAATGCGATGAGATTTGTATCACTAACATCTAAGATTATGATTGCATTCTTTATTTATAGCTTTCCTGAAAATTGCATTATGGGAGTCATATTTTTATCCATTGATTAATATTATTATTTGAATAATGAATGCAGACAATTGTTTCTTACTTCATAGTATTAATTAAAAAGTCTAAAGACAGAAATCATAAATGTCAAATTAAAAAAAAAAATATGAGAATTAAAAGAGATATTCAGGCATTATTATAAAGAGATTTTAAGTACTCTCTGTAGAGGAGACATAATGTATAATGAGGGTGTCTGTTCAAGAATCACATTTAAAATTTATATAATAAAAAATGAATATAACAAGGTTTGATCTGGAAAGAATAGACCATTTTATCACCAATGTATCCCTCAGCGTAGAGGAAAGAAAAATAATTTTCAAATTATGAAAAATGACAGTAGAAATTGATTACTATGTGCTACTAGGGATTTTATAAATCAGTTTGCAATAATTGTATATGTTGTAACATATATAAATGAGTGGGATATGATCATAAAATGCTTGAAGCAAATTTTTACTCCGTAATTGCTTCAGATGTACTTTGTAATCTTTGACGGATTATCTGGCAAATTAGGAAGGATTGGAATCTAAAATAATGGGAAAAATTCAATGTCAGTTCAAAAATTTCTATGAAAATTGATGTTATTATTTTTTGGTTCAAGGTCTTGTTTTTTTTCTTTTTACAGAAGAAAAAATGAGAACTGTTTCCTGATTAATTGACCGAAGAGTGTAAATGGTGAAAAGTGCATGTAGGGGAGATCATTCTGACATGAGTTAACAGTAGAAAGAAATGGTTTCAACATGAATAACAGTGTCATGGTAAATATTAAAACAAGTGGTTTTTATGCCCCACCTAGGGGCATTATGTTTTTCGGTCTGTGCATCCGTTCGCCCTTCCATCGGTTCGTCCGTCTGTCCCGCTTCAGATTAAAGTTTTTGGTCAAGATAGTTTTTGATGAAATTGAAGTCCAATCAACTTGAAACTTAGTACACATGTTCCCAATGATATGATCTTTCTAATTTTAATGCCAAATTAGAGGTTTTACCCAAATTTCACAGTCAACTGGACACATTCTTGTTTTTATATATAATGCTCTTCTTAAAAAAATAGTATATCAAGTGTTTTTTATATATAATGCTTTGTAAAAAGATTGAATCACAAAGTTGTCACCTTGTCTGTCAATCTGTCGATCTGTCTGCTTTTGGTCAGACACAAATGCTCTCTGGATGAAATCTTGAGTTCCCCTTGTTCAAATGAATTGAAACTTATATCACTGTAATATATGGGGACTGGGAAGAAGCCTGATGATTTTTGGGTCAATATGTCAATTTTCAAGATAGCTGTTACTTAAGATAGATGAAAGATTGCGGGAATGGGAGAAACCGTATCAATAACTAGGTCCACAGTCAAGCTGCTGAAAATTGGCTGAAAATATAGAAATATGAGGTGCAATTTCTTTTTTCTGCGAATAACGGGTGATTATATGAGGTACATATGAGGGATTTTTATAAAACTTCATAAAATGGTACACGAGGAAATAAGCTTGTTGATTTTGAGGTCAATTAATGAAAGATTATGTGTTTGACCCAAGGAAAAGGACCGAAATTATAAATCATTCCTAAGAAATATCACAATATGGTTGCTCTCATCCAATGATATAGCAAGATTTTTGTCAGAACATGATTTAAATATTTTGTTTATAGTTTTGTCAAGTAGGTTACTATTCAAAATTCCAAAGCAGATGATTTTCTAAAGGGAAGTTTTCTGTACTATTAGGTAAAATTTTATCTTATGTTTCCCAGTTCAATTATGTATGTTTAAACTAATTTAATAAACTTTCAAATGAATAGATTCATAAATAAACCATCAGCTAAAACAATATTTCAACTAAATGCTGTAAATATTATTGACCTTTGTTCTTTTAATTTTTACAGGACTAACTACAACATGTACTTTTTTACATCGCGATGACCTTGAGGTCATCCCGATGTATTGCTATCGCCTAGATTTCCATTATGTAAATTAGTTTTGGGTTTGTAACCGATCTATAAACATGATAAATATGCGCACATAAACGAATGCAAAATAACATTCCTTATCGTTTGATATAAATACATCTCTTCAATGAATACTGATAAAAATATTTTTGTTTACAACATAAATTAATAATATGAAAATGTTTTGTAGTTAGATATATATATATATAAGTAAAAAATCATTGATAATATCAATGCACACGTACCGAAAAATTGTGTTAAAGCATGCGGGAGAATATCTCAAAGAACGTTTTGAAGGACCGGTAACTCTGTAATTGTTTTTGCGGGAAAATATGAATGCCTACTCGTATCCAATCTTAGAAAAATCGAATTATTACAGAAAAGTGTCCACCATGCACTTGCATTGCACTATTATTAGAATAGTAGAATAGAATGATATACAAATGGATGCAAATCATATATGTATGTAACTGTTATTTTAATATAATATATAACAACAAATCAGTGTATACTGATTTGTATCACTACAATATAATACATGTAGTTATTACGGTGAAGATGAATTTCCTGTCATTTATTCATCATCCACGCACGAACTTGTCTCAGAAAAAAATATATCTCTGCACATTTACCTCAGTTTCAGGTAAAGAGATATGTTGTTTTTTTTCTGAGACAAGTGCTTTTGACCATCCTCAAGAACTTGTGGTCATCCGATGTTCAGTACTTCAGTACTTTGATTTATTACTTTGTTCTTATGTTGTACTGTTGCACCACTATCCATGTAAGGGGAGGGTTTGGCACCACCAAACTAGTATAATCCCACCACATTATGTGCCTGTCCCAAGTCAGGAGCCTCTAATTCAGTGGTTGTCATTTGTTGCCATAGAGGAGATAACACTTAAGATTGCAAAATAGGGGATACTTAGCTGCAAAAAAAGGATACTTTTTTAAATAGCAAAAGTGGGATAATTTTTTAGACTGCCAAAAAAAAAAAGAGATACATTTTTAGAAAGCAAGAAAAGAGATAACTGCTTAGATGAAAAAAAAATAATGGATTAATAATTTAGTCAAATTAAAATGATTATTTTTATGCAGAGTTATGGTCCTTGGACTTCGAAAATTCACTCAAATAATCAGTTTTCCACACTTTTTTTCGTCATGCTTGAAGATATTGATTTGATATTTGTTATATAGTTTAAACAAGTTATAGATCAAGTTCAAATTTTGTTCCGTTTTGATGATTTTTTTTGTAAAGTTATGGTCCTTGGACTTAGAAAATACACACAAGTAATCAGTTTTCCACACTTTTTATGTCATTTTCTTCCAGTACAATGAATTTTTAGCCAGTAGAGGACTGACATTGCCATGCAATACTCTTTAAAAGCTTGTTTAACATAACAGTAGTTTACATGTACTTTAAATTATGGTTTCATATTTTAACACGTCAATGCAAACAATTGAATTTCAGTCATACTACAGCGCTTTTTTTCACGGTTACAACAGCAATCTACCGAATATTTAATATTAACTTGTCACCATTGATTTTATCTACCTACCCCAAGGAAAGGCAGATAATTTTAATTTTATTTACTAACATGCTTTATCCTACGGCAAAGTTTTTTTTCCACAAATATGATTTCACACATGTGGCTGGACATTTTAATTTTGTAAATATTTATTTTTCCCACCAGTTAAAGGTCAGAATCGTGATCATAAATGGTAATGCTTTCTCGTCATAAGTTCTTGTTTACTGTTTAAATGAAATTGTATATTATTATTTTCATTAAAAGACTACCCCTTTAAAAAGTTCATATATACCCTTCAGTGATTTTAAATTTATGTTAGCCTTGGATTATTAATTATCTATTTAAATGTCAAAGTTAAAAGGGTCATATTTGAAAATAACATATTTGTTTGAATGTTCATTTCTGACTGGAGGCAAAATCTGCCTCTTGTTCATTTCAAATTTCAAGTAATTAAATTTTATCATCCTTTATTTTTTTGACATTCGTTTACAAACACTTTAAATGTAAAGTTGAAAAACCAAGCACATTCTAAATTTGTAGGCTTTTAAGAAAACTTTGCAATCATAGCCCAACATGGCAAATTAAACAGGAATTTAGCAGTAGTGTACCCTTTACATTATGTAAAAAATTGTGCATGTCATATATTTAACATTGAAGTAGAATTACCAAAACATACAGATAGATGCAAAGTACAGTACACCAAGAACATGTGTACTGACAAATGTACAAAATGATGCTCTTACTACTAACTATACAAGCAAAGATCTGCGTAATTAAAAGCATAGACGAAAGAGCCCCCCCAAAAAAACTTAGAAACAAGCACAAAAAGAGCTCAGACAAAAAGATACTATTATAGATGAAAAGCACAGATAAGAACATAGACAAAAAGCAAAGATAAGTGCATAAATGAGAGCAAATACAAAAAGTAAAGATAAGAAAATAGACAATAAAAATCACAGATAAGACATACACAAAAAACACAGATAAGAACATGGACAAAAGGCAAAGATAAGAACATAGACAAAAAGCACAGATAAGAACATAGACAAAAAGAGCACAGAGATAAGTTAAGAGCATGGACAAAAGCACAGATAGGAACATAGTCAAAAAGCACAGATAAGAACATAGTCAAAAAGCACAGATAAGAACATAGACATAAAACACAGATAAGAACATAGACAAAAAGCACAGATAAGAACATAGACATAAAACACAGATAAGAACATAGACAAAAAGCACAGATAAGAACATAGACAAAGATAAGAACATAGACAAAAAGCACAGATAAGAACATAAACAAAAAGAGCACAGAAATAAGATAAGAGCATGGACAAAAGCACAGATAGGAACATAGTCAAAAAGCACAAATAAGAGCATATCATAGATAAGAACAGACAAAAGGCACAGATAAGAGCATAGACATAAAACACAGGCAAGAGCATAGACAAAAAGCACAGATGAAAGCATAGACATAAAGCACAGATAAGAACATAGACCAAAAGCACAGATTATAGCATATCATAGATAAGAACATGGAGAAAAGGCACTGAAAAGTAGCTCAGCATAATAGAAATAAGTAATTGGCATGCAAAAATTAAATTAACCAGAAAAGAAAGCAAATCAGGATAAAAAAAATAATTTAGCAAGATTTCCATATGTATTCCTTGACATTAAGTAAAAACATGTATCCTGTATACTGCATGTTTTTCATGAGAGAGAGGCGAAAGATACCAAAGGGACATTCAAACTCATATGTCAAAAATAAACTGACAATGCCATGGCTTAGAAAAGAAAAAGACAAACAGACAAACAACAGTACACAAAACACAACATAGTAACACTATAGATTTCATTCAAGTTATTTAATGATGGACAGACACAAAAGCTGGTGTGGTAAAATTTTGGGTCCCTTATGGTCACCATATAGAGCCTCACATATTCAGGTATAATGTGGATTCATTTATTTTTGTGGATACCAATTTTCGTGGATTGTGGAAAAAACATAGTTTTTGTGGATATTTGATTTTATTGTTTTGTCAAAATCTACATACAAACTTATAATAATTTTGTACTTCGTTGAACATTTAATTTCGTTGTTTCCCTATACCCACGAAATCCACGATATATCTTTGTATTTCGTTTTTGGCAGTTTTCCAAAAGAGGATTAATCCAGAAAAAAGCACTTCACATTTCATTTCATGCACTGTCCTGGAAATAGACTATATTTTCATTAAAAAATCAAATCAACAAGTTGATTTATAAACATGGCCTAAAGTGTTATTTAATCAGATGAACGATATGACGCCAAAAGTTTAAAGAATAAACAAATTATATTTTGATGTTACGTATGGGTAGACAAATTATTTTTAAATGTGAGGGTTACCTGTAAAACGTCACTACCCAACATATAGAAGATTTAATCTATTGTGAAGTAATCACGATACTGAAATTACTACGTCACGTCATTTTGTTTCGTCTTTAATTGTACGTCATTCAGGTATATCTAGTGCTTGTTTATTCACCTAGGCGTAATACAATCATTTACAATACTATTTGTTGAAATTGAATAGAAGACTGCACGTCAATTCGTAATTAAGCATAGAAATTGTCCTGGGAAAGGATTTTTTCACAGATCCGTTCTATAATTAGAATAATTAGGTTGTATAGAAAGCTTGCCAAATGAAGATTAATTTCTTTTCTTAAAAAAAGTTATTTTTAACGAGTTTCTTTCTTGTTATAGAAAATTAAATACTAAATTTGGAAAGTGTTAACATATCCCTAGGTTTATTTATTGTTAAATCATTGCTATTAATTGGCCTCCTTAAGGACTCAGGATTTATCAAATGAAGTAAATGTACTCATTATTTTCCAAGCCGAATCCTAGCGAGAAGATAAATAGGCGTCAATAATGACATACACGTTGAGTTTAAACCTACCAGATTTAAGTAAAGGACATCTATATATGTACTGTAATATTTAATATAAATTTGTACCTGAAGTATTTAAAAAAAAACATGGGAAAACTAGACCTAATAATCTGTACTTGACTAAAAAATAGTAGATTAAAGATGTTTTCATGTTTTTATACCCCTGCATACTAAATCAGCTAAACCCATTGGATGACTCTCCTAGGAGTAACTATAAATAAGAAAATGTGGTATGAGTGCCAATGAGACAACTCTCCTTCCATGTCACAATGTATGAAAAGTTAACAATTATAGGTCAAAGTACAGCCTTCAACACGGAGCCTTGGCTCACACCGAACAACAAGCTCTAAAGGGCCCCGAAATGTCTAGAAGTGTAAAACAATTCAAACAGGAAAACCAATGGTCTAATCTATATAAAAAACTAGAAACCAGAAACACTTATGAACCACACCAACAAACGACAACCATTGAACAACAGGCTACTGACTTAGGACAGGTGCATACAAATGCAGCAGGTTTAAATGTTTTAAAAGGCGCCAACCTTCACCCTAACCTGAAACAGTAGTGTATCATTACAACATAAAAAGACACACTATGATATATCAATTGAACTCAATCAAAAAGACATATAAACAAAAACAAGTAAACATACACTGAACGAATAAGTTTGATCTATGACACAATATAGATACAAAAGATGTAGGAACAATACCCTTAATAGACAATTTTTGACTAATTTACGAGTTTTTGCCTATAATCTCAAAAACTATAATTGATAGATAGAAACTGTAAACAGCAAAAATGATCAGCTATACAAGATCTACAAATATTCTATTATGAACATTACTATCAGAGGACTCCTTATAGGATTTATTGTCCTTTAACTTTTTTTTCTAATTTTCGTGTATTTGCCTCTTATCTTGAGAAAATAATAGATAGGTACAACAATTGGTAAACAAGATCTATAAGAATGCCAACATGGAGCTACCATTTGATTTTTATGGGGGGGCTAAAGGATGAAATTTGAAAAAAAAGGCAGGATGAGACACTTTGCAAAAAAAAAAAGGCAGGATGACAATTTATGTTAAAAAAAGTCACAATAAACTAATAAAAAAAAAATGCAGGACTGAGATTACAACTAAAAAAAAAATGCAGGACAAAATTTTTCATCCTAGCTCTCCCCCCCCCCCCCCCCCCCCCTAAAAATCAAATGGTAGCTCCCTTATAAATGACAATATTACACAAACTATCGATTTTTTTGCCTATTATTTCAATTATATAACAGCTGAATGATTCAGGCTCTATTAGGAGCCTCTTGTTTAGTTAAGCACGGTTAAAGTCAATACATTTTTAGTTAAGCACTGTTTAAGTCCATAACCTTTCCCTATAAAGTCTATGCAAAATATTTACAAAACTAAAATTTATTTTTCAAACGTTTCCTTTTTTCTGCCAGGAGGCATGAAACAAGGATGTATTTTTGGGCCCCATAGCATAGTCTATAACTTAGTTTATTACTACACCATCCAACTGAGAGCATTTAAAGTTGCTCAGTGTAATGATGTTAAACACCCCCAATCAACCGATATTTTTACTACAATTATAGTTCTGTTAAATAAGTGCATATAAAGAAACCATGTTTGCCTTCAGTTAATAACAATTCCTGACAAACTTTTAGATAAAATTCTTAAAATTTCTTTTTAGAATATTGCACGAAAGATTTAATGAATTTTTGAAAATCATGATTTTAAAACTTACTTATATATTTTTTAAAAAATGTTGAGGGCTGCATGATATCACAATATTTCACTAAGTTGCAATTCTCTAGTTTATAAGTCTCAGAGCCACTTGAGGTCCATAGGACTAAAGTTTACTTAAACTGGACCAGAGGTCATTGTTCTAGCATCTACAAAAAGTCAGTTGAGGTACTAAGACTTAAATGTACTTAAACTGGTCCAGAATGCATTGTTCTAAAATTCAATAAAAGTCACTTGAGGTACTTAAGACTAAAGTGTAAAAAAACTGAACTAGAGGGCATTGTTCTCAAATCTATAAAAACTTTCTCATGTCTGTCGATGATGCAGACTCAGTGTATATAATTGATCAACAGACTGTAAACATTGCATGTACTACAAGTCAACAAGCTGTTCTATAATTTGTTCAAGTTTCCAGTCTTTTGATGTTAAATGTAACAGGGCATGTATCAGTATATATGGTATTACTTGTGTAGGTGTGGGTCATGGGTCATGGTCTAAATCTTTTATTATTAACAAAGCAATGTTTTCTGATCCCAATGGTTTGCTGATGATGCGATAATTTTGAGAAAAAAACATCCAGTTGTTAATGGTTTATATTTTTATTTAAATGTTTTAGACATATTGCCCCCTTCCCCTGAACTTAGTAGTTTACTTTAAGGACAAAATTTTAATTCTAAATAAATATATATTACCATAGCAAGAAATAAAGATTTAATATCAGTTTTGCAAAACACCTCAAAGGTAAAGAGGTTGAATTTAATGAGATATTGGGTACTATACATGATAACATCATTCATATTACAATAATGAAATTATAATAAACCATCAATCATTATAGGATCTCCTTTCATAACCTTGATGAACAGCCCCAATTTCATCTGGTGTTGATGGATTCAGTATACTTAATATTTTTTTTATCATTCAATGGCAAGTAGTCATGTTTGACTTTTAAAAATTTGAGCAATTTTCAATGGTAATGTCATAAAAAAAAGTATATCTCCAGGATTTACATTTACTGTACATTTTAAAAAGAAATGGAACTCATCATCAATATTTTTATGGCTTCCACATATTTTAATTTCGAATTCAATTAATTATTTTCCTTAATCCAGATTTAAATTGGAAGACTGTTTGTTGACCTCTAAATGTTTTTTTTTTTATTATATGGTGTTTTTTTTTTTTTTTTAATTGTTATTTTACTCAAATTTGATGAGAATGAAAGAACAAAATTTTTTTTTTAGTTTTAAATTCTCTTCTACAGATACAATAAGGGGGATATTGGAAAAAGGTTTTTTTTTATTTGTGCCTTGTTTCTTAAATTAAGTGATTAAAAAGGAAAAGTAAGCAGTTGTTGAAGTAAACTCACATATGTTTTTCCCAAATACAAATACCAATAAGTGTTGTACTTTCATTTTGCTTAGGCTGCAACCTGGTTTTTTGCCAAACCACAAAACCACTTCAGCTTATATCGGAATTGTCAACAGAAATTGTAATAGGCGATAATGATTTAATAATACATCATTTGACATCTGGTTTGAAATTGTTAATACTTGTTGGTCATTATTGATTGCTTAGCAAGTAATAAAATGTACTACTTGTATTTTTGCACTTCCAATTTGTCAATTTCACATTTCCAGCTATTTTTAAATAGCAAGAAATAAAATGGAGTACTTGTATTTTTGCACTTCCAATTTCTCAATTTCACATTTCCCTATTTTTAAATAGCAAGAAATGAAATGGAGTACTTGTATTTTTGCACTTCCATTGTCAATTTAACTTTTCTATATTTTTAAATACCAAGTAATAAAATGGAGTACTTGAATTTTTGCACTTCCATTTTCAATTTAACTTTTCTATATTTTTAAATATCAAGTAATAAAATGGAGTACTTGAATTTTTGCACTTCCATTTTCAATTTAACTTTTCTATATTTTTAAATACCAAGTAATAAAATGGAGTACTTGAATTTTTGCACTTCCATTTTCAATTTAACTTTTCTATATTTTTAAATATCAAGTAATAAAATGGAGTACTTGAATTTTTGCACTTCCATTTTCAATTTAACTTTTCTATATTTTTAAATACCAAAAAAAAAGTAATACAATGGAGTACTTGTATTTTTGCACTTCTAATTGTCAATTTAACTTTTCTATATTTTTAAATACCAAGTACTAAAATAGACCTTATTGCTATTTGGGAATCTGCGACGCTTAATGACCCAAGACTCTGCGACACTTGAACTATAGACGTCATACAACATTCACTTTTCCATTGTGGGGTCAGACATTTTCTTTGGTGACGTCGAAATTTTACGGTTACCTTTGTGATGTCCAGTAATGGCGGAATAATAGCGATAATGTGTATGGAGTACGTCTATTTTTGCACAGATCATTACAGGATGTAACATTTCCCTATGTTTGAAAATAAAAACCAGCAAAAATCCGTTTGAAATATTAACTTTTGCAAAGTATGACTCATTAAGCTTATATGTTATACATATTTTGTCAGTTTTCTATACAATGTACTTAACACTGGGTATATCAAACTATGATATCATATGTATAAATCAAAATGTATATTATATATTCCTCCTTTAATTTAATATGAGGCAGGCATTACCTGTGAAAGGGGACGAAGTCTATATAAATTATTTTTTTTTAATTCAAACATATTTTAAGTTCTAAATCTGTTAAAAAAAGAAACGGAAATACCGTAACGTTTCCGATTTTGGTTCTGTTGTTAGGGATTTTAGTTGTGACGTTATTTTAGTTATGACGTCATATTCAATGTAAACAAAGAAACGCTATCATCAGGTAACGTTTTTTCATATCAAAGAATAATTAGAAATGAAATTGTTATTGTGTTCCTTCCTATATTTTACTGGACTGATAAATATATATTTCACTCAGTCTCATGACAAATGAGACCGGAAGAAGGAAGTAGATTTCTGGGCAAATGCGGGAATTAAAAAAAGTTACAAAAAAAAAGTTAACGATTTTGAGTTCATTAGTACAATGAAAATTTCGGGAAATTTTCCCGATTTTTTTTTTTTTTTTTTTTTTTTTTTTTTTTGATTTTTCTACTGTTATAGGGGACTTCGTCCCCTTATTACACAATGAGTTACCTCCCCCTTACTGATTTGAAGCTGGAGTAATTTAATTGAATGTATTGAAAGTCACAGTGGCGGATCCAGAGGGGGGTTCCAGGGGTTGGAACACACCCCCCCCCCCTTTTTTCTTGACGATCAATGCATTTGAATGGGAACATATAGATGGAACCCCCCTTTATCCTGGGTTGCGAACCCCCCTTTTAAAAATGGCTGGATCAGCCCCTGAGTCATATAACCAGTACACAGATTTCCCATTTGGCCAATATTATAACAGGAAATACTAAACTTTTATGGGGCATTCTTGGTTAATACTTGGTAATGGAGTAATTTTTATTGGTCAACTGAGGTTACACCAGTTGAATTCTTAATAGGAAAATTATTTTAATGTTATTTAGTTCATTGTGACTTGACTGCTCTGATTGAATAATATTAAAATTTGATGAGGTAAATCCGCAATATTTCTACGATGCATTTAGAAATACCTTTGGAAGAATCTCAATAGATAACAAAAAATCTCATCTACTGTGTAAGGGACTATTTCTCGATGAAAGGATATATTTTCCCTTATATGGTGATGAAGATAATATTGAAAATATGTCCCATTGCGAAATTTTTTCTTAACCAGGAACAAGGAAATCACAAAAACTAACTATGCTTACAGACATCGCAAATTTAAATTTGTGACACTAATCCACACTACAGGCTTACAGTAGTAGTTTCACTATAAATATATATACAATATTAGGTCAATGTCAGAAAAATATAGACTTTTTTGTATGAGGCTGAGAAACTGGGGAAGGGCGATGTTGTTATGAGCCCCTCCCCAGTTTTGTGCCAAATATAAAAAAGTTTATATTTTTCTGACGTTGACCTAATATTGTTTTTATACTGCAACTTAAATTAATACATTGATAGCTATTTAAATTGTAGCATAAATCTCAAATATATTTTCATCCCTAAATGAACCCCTGATTGTGGAAAATGTGATCCATGATGAAATTGACATTGCACAAAATATAGCTTTGTTACTATATTTAGGAAATAAGCACAGCTAGATGCAGTATAAAAAGGTATACAATATAAACCTAATCGTGATACATCTAGCAGACATATAAATTAATTAAAGTCTCCTCGTAACTTGTACTTTCAAAAGCAACAGTTAAAAACACAGTTTAACTTTTTCGAAAAATCATCTCATATTGTGTATAATGGCTGTAAGTTTCATTATTATTTTATCTCTGTTGTAGATTACAATACAAATACTGGATTTTTCTGATTATGACCTCTTTCAAGATATATAAGGAATCCGACTGCATGCGGTTTAATCTGAAAGCCATCACAGTTATTCAGAAGTAATATATAGGTATGACATTTCTTAGTAAATTTCCTGATTTCAGTCTGGATGTAAGAACATATGAAATACAAATACTGTAAAATGGGTTATTTATGCAGAGTTGAAATTAGAAAATGTCAGAGCCCAAACAAGGTTTTATTTTTTGTGTTTTTGTATCATATTCTGATCTTTCTTTAATTCAGAGATCAATTTTACACGTGGGGATATTTTCACCATTCTATCTAAATGCAAAATTAGTGATAATTTCTCACATTAAAGTAATCAAAGTTTAACAGCCACAGAAAGAGATAGGAATTTGTTTGCATGGACCATATTTGTCTACCTCGAATACCTTCAAAAAATTAAAAAATTACTAAAAAATTATGAAACTTTTACAGAAAATTAAAAAAAATTTTTTTATTGTTATATATCTTGTTTTTTTTTTTTTAAATTAGTATTATTAATAATATTGTTCTTATACATGAAAATGAATGAGGTGTTGGAACAGTAAAAAACAATTTGAGCTTGATATCATCTAAAAATGTTAGTTTTAAGGAAATAAAACATTAATTTAATGGGATGTAAAGTTGGATATGATACATATATCATGTAACATAATATGTTTATTAGATCCCAGTTTCATAATATGAAAAATTCATGACTTGAACTAGCTAGTACTATGAAATATTATACTATCATATTTATTTAAACAATATACCCATCTCTGGATAGCTGTAAAGTATTTCACAAATATATTAATATCACACCTGGGTGAAATTATATCTTACATTACAACAAGTCAAGGACAGTATAGACATGATAGATGTTATAAATACTCAATAGATTTAACAAGGTTTGCAATCAAACTTCTGTGTATTAGACCTCTGAGATTGCTTGATTAATAATGGTGTCAAAAGGTTATCTTATCTCATCATATATTTACAATATTGGAATTTAATTATCATTAATGAAACTGTAAAATTTGGCTCAAACATTAAACTTGCAATGAGGTGAGTTTTTTTGCTTGGTGTTGACGGCCTCACTGTGACTTTGAGATGAAAACAGCAATTAAAGCACTGTTCCTTTCCTTTTTCATGTATTTTGCTGTGCAATATACTGATTTTTGTGTCATGAATGGATACCCCATATCCTTTTTCTATTAAATTTCTCTTTGCTGATTTTTTTACAACGTGTAGAGCTAAACTTGTTGGTTTCAACAGTACTGCAAAAGTGTAAAATTATCATATAGAGGGTTTTTTTTGCTACTTTCGTGATTATGATAAAATAAAAAAGATATAAAAAGATATCTTAAAGAAAAAAATCATAATTGGACACCCCCCCCCCCCCCCCCCCAAAAAAAAACAAACAAAAAAACAAAAAAACAAAAAAAACAAAGGAAAGGAAAACAACCTCACAAACCAGTTTGGCCCTAGAAATCACAAAATTTTTAATCAACCAAAATAAACTTCTTAACATTTATATCATGCTTTCATTAATGTCTTTGAATTTAAGTCATATTTTCAGTAATTTACTCTTGGAAAGTTTTTAAGTGGTCACTACTTGTTTCATTGAATTTTAACTCTCATTTAACAAGTTATATAATTCATGTGTCAAACAGTAATTTTCTTGGTATTATTTTTAAAAAAAAATCGCTTCTGAGTATATGTTAACACTTACAATTCCCAATTTGGGTAAAATCCAAAATTCAACTTTTTTAATTTTAAGTGCGATTTTGATGTAGGTTTTTTCCCTTTGAGTTACTTTTGAAAATGAACCATATTTATTAATTTTTAAAAAAAATAATGTATCATGAGTTGTCTCCTGACTGGTTTGTGTATTTCAATTTTGTAATGTATCAATTTGTATTTCAATATTTCTATTAATAATTATTATCAATTTCAATGTGTACACTCCTAAGTTGTAACCTTTTCACTTTCAAATCCTTTACAAATCTATTGTAGGAAGCATGTCATCAACTACTTATGTCAATTACCCACATCAATGCTGCTAGCTAATCAGGTCGTAGCAGGTAATTGATTAATTGATTGCCGCTATAGTCATTAAGACCAATTTGGGATTCAAATAATCCAACAGAGAAAAATACCTTTAAGGCGGAAAAGCTTATCAGAACTATCTTTATTGTCTAACAATTCATCAGGCTTTGTCAGAGTGGAATGAAAGTATAGAGAGTATTTATGATACAGAATTATTTCGTAAACACAATTTCTACTGTACTTGAAATGACATTAAGCTAAGCAGCTCAGATTTCATTAAACACTGCTAAAGAGATCTGAATGCATTTTATAGAAAATCTAACATGAATGAACTATGTTTTTTATTGCTGCGTCGTACAATATAATCAATTTTTTTCTCCATAAAATAGCGATTATTTGATGAAAAACAAGAATTCGACACACGATATGGAAGTTAATTAGATTTTTTACGAAAATTGTTATATAATTATACTAAATGTTTTCCTTTGTGAGACATTGGGGAGTCCTCCCTTTTTTTGTTGATATATACAACTTTTCACAAAGAGGAAGGTCGTGAATTAGGTCATGAGAAGATAGTTATTTTTTCTAAGAAACATTTCAAGTACTAAATTTCATGTAATAAAGGAGTAGCTAACAGATGATTTAGGTTAAAATTATATAACTTTTACGATTTTATCAGACAGAAATGAACATGAAACCTCTTTTATTACAACAATATGACAAGATGTTTTTTTTTTTTTTTTTTCATTTTGTAAAATCTTATTTATTAATATTTTGTACCAACCATACAGAAAATCTTTCTTCTTACAAAATTAAGTATGAGGGTCCAAAGGGGAAGGAAGGGGGTAAATATGTGAAGAAAGAAAGTTTTACATTTGTCATTTTGGGGCCTTTTATAGCTTACTATGTGGTATGAATTTTGCTCATTGTTGAAGGTTGTATGTTGACCTATAGCCATTAACTTCTATGTCATTTGGTCTCCAGTGGAGAGTTGTCACATTGGCAATCATACCATATCTTCTTATTTTTATAGAAACCACAATTGCCAAAAATAAGATGAAAATAACAATCCATAAAACATGAACTACAGTAATCAGCTATATATAGTACGCAGTTGTGTATAATACACACCCCATTTTCATCAGCTAAAACTTGTGAAAAAAAGTCGAGTTAAAAAATTTTTTTTAATTCTACACAGAAGTGATGCCAACCTGGATGAACTCAAGTTATCCCGAAAGGTCAGCAGTTCTTGCTCCACTGATTAACCTGTCGTGTATAACTCCTGGTCAAATCTGTTGATTTGTTATATCCTTGAATCAAATGGATATTAAGATAACAGTGAAAGCAGGTCTAGTATCCGCTCGACATTGTCAGTTATTCTGTCATTCTGTCTAAAAGACCTTGGATAATAAACTTTCATTAAAGTTTTCTTGGCTTCTATGAAATGGAATATTTATTTATTTGGTCTGCAGCTTGATCATTTTGAGTTGTAGTGTGTAAGCAATTTTTAGATCTGTCATGCTGCTACTTCTTATGTGCCCACAGTTAAAAATTTGACAACCCTTATTGTACATGAAAAATGTTCATCAATCTTTTATCAGCTTCTAACAGAAGCAAAAACTTTTTATTTGATCTGCAGCTTTATAATGTTCAGTTTTAGCATGTAAGCAATTTTTACATTTGCAGTGCAGCCACTTCATGTTGGCTAATAATTTGAAATTTAACAACACTTTTAATACATTTTGTACAAGGAAAATGTTTCTCCTTTTACAAAAAAACATTACATCAATAAAAGTCCTTTATTAATTCTTATCCAATTGAAATATAGTTTTGGAAATCATCTTCATCAGTTTTGCTTCTGTTGACATCAATCAATTCCATGCAGTGACACAAGTCTGGACCCATGCAGTGACACAAGTCTGGACCCATGCAGTGACACAAGTCTGGACGTGGTATTTGAGTCTTGTTACCTACCATTCTGCCTGTCTGTCAAAGATACCTTTGAAAGAAAGTTTTCCTCAAAGTTTTCTTGGCTTCTATGATTTTGAATTTGATTTGCAGCTTGATAATGTTGTTGTAGCATGTAAGCAATTTTTAGAATTGCCATTCAGCTACTTCCTGTTTACGGATAGTCTGACATTTCAATCAATTGTACACAGCGATGCAGAGTGTCGGCATTGGTCTTGTTTTCATACAAAACAGGCTAAAAATGTTTTTTTGAATCAGAATAAATCATATTCAAAGTAGATTTGGGGTACATGTAGTGATCATGAGGGTCTGGATAGGGTTGAGAGAATTGAAAATAATGGGCCAATTGTACAGAAAATGGACAAAAATCATAAAAAATATAAAAATAAGGGGGGAAAAAATAAAGAATAGAGAATAATGGACAAAAAATATAAAGAAAAGAGAAAAATGACCTGAAATATTAAAGAATACAGAAATGAAGCTACACCCTATCTAGACCCTTGTAAATGTCAATGAGGCAGCAGCCTAACAACAGTGAAAACAATACACACATCAAAAGTTTTAATTATAAAAGGAAAGGTTTTAGATGGCACCTTTGGACAAAAGAACTGAAATTTTTAAAGTTTTTCAAAAAGAATTTATTCTTGATTGCAGCTCTTTGATAGAAATAGATTAATATAAAAGTACACAACTTATCTAAACTGGGTGACACATTAGGGAGAAAAAGAAGATTTATATGTATGTGCTGTTTTTGTTGTCTTTTACTAAAATGATTAGGGAATTTTAAAAGAAAAAAATGAAATGTACCATAAAATATTAAAATATTTTTAATGGAGAAATAATGGAATGGAAAGAGGATTATGTAATTTTGTTGTTGCTTTTAACATAAATTGCTTGGAAATTCAAAGTAAAAATAAATAGTTGAGTACAAAATGATTTAACAAGTGCAAATAGGGAAGGATGAGTCAATTTCTAATTAATTTAATGTGGAAAATATTTATCCATAATACCACCTTAGGTATATGCTTATCTGTCTATAATCGTATTTCCTCAGAATAATATGAAATAGAAACTCTCGTCAGAAGCATGTTAACAACCAATTAACTTTCCTCTGGCTATTTTTGATATCAAAACAAACCCCATGTCAATTTCCATATTTCAGTTTAATGAAATAAATGCACTCCCTAAAAAAAATGGACAATTTTTTTCCTCCATTGAACAATATTTTATGACATAAATGATTTTTCCGAGACATTTATGGGAAAGTAATAGTTTTATGGACGATAACATTTATGATATTCACATGGCTTTTAAAATGATTTAGATGATCTGCCTTCATTTTGTTCTCAAGTATTTCATGATAGTTGGCAGTTAGTAAGAAATTGTTATGCACTAATACGATGCAACAGACATCTAATATTTTTAATGGAAAAATTAGAGGGTCCAGATGGGGGAGGGTCTTTCAATTCTCTATTCTTTATTTTTTTGAATATTTTTCTCTATTTTGCCCATTACTCTCTATTCTTTGCATTTAAACATCCCATTATTCTCTATTCATTATTTTTTTGAATATTTTTCTCTATTCTTTATTTTATGCCCTAGCTGCTAGGCGTCGGGCGTCCGTCACGTATGTCCCCAAACGTAGTTTCCGTTTTCTAACTTAAGTTTGCCTCAACCAAATGTTTTAAAACTTTTACACAATGCTTATTACCACAAAACACAAATCAAATTTGAAATTGGATGGCGTCACTTTTACTGTTCACGAGTTATGCTCCTTTATAAACATAAAGATTGCTGAATTTTTCGTTTCTGTTCTCTAACTTTAGTTTGCCTCAACCAAATGTTATAAAACTTTTACACAATGCTTATTACCACAAAACACAGATCAAGTTCTAAATTGGATGAAGTTACTTTTACCGTTCACGAGTTATGTCCCTTTATAAACATAAAAATTGCTGAATTTTTCGTTTGCGTTTTCTAACTTTAGTTTGCCTCAACCAAATGTTATAAAACTTATACACAATGCTTATTACCACAAAACACAAATCAAGTTTGAAATTGGGTAGCGTCACTTTTACCGTTCTTAAGTTATGCCCCATTATAAATGGAAAAATTGCTAAATCTGTCGTTTCCCTACTCTAACTTTAGTTTGCCTTAACCAAATGTTATGAAACTTATACACAATGCTTATAATCACAAAAAGGTCTTAACTACATGAATCCTGCATCTGTATATGTGGAAGTTGACTCATGCATACTTACAAGCCAGGGCATCTGTAACCCATAGACACATTCTCCATTTATTTTGACCCATTTGTCTGTAGTATTAGTCCATTATTCTCTATTCTGTAAACCCCATCCAGACCCTCATATTAGGTGTTCAGTAAGCACAGTAACATAAATTTTAAAAAATTGCTAAGCATAGTATTGATTGTAAATGCAAGAGTCACATTGTAGTAATTATATTTTATCGAAGGTAAATTCAGAAATTATTGCAAGGTTTTTATTAAGGCACTGGCTACGGTTACATGGAAATGTAACAATAATATAAAAATTATTGTTACATTGGAGACTAATTGCCGGAATGCAGGGTTGGGTAAGGAACCAATTAATTACGAATGTAACAATAATATTTGGGTCTACGGTTACATTGCGTTATTGTTACATTAACGCACTGCAATGTACGATTGGAATAGTAATAAATATGTACTAAAATAAAACTTGAAAACTTTTTTTTAATATTTACAATATTGCATACAATATTTTGATTTTTTATTTACAATGACAGTTTCTACAAATCCAGTATGTTGTTTTTGGAGCATGTTTTAGTCCGACGCATTTCGGTGAAACCACTCTAAGCAGCCATCACAAACCAGTGATACGGCAATGTGCACGCTCTATATTGCATACCGTACAATTCCATTCTGCATTTTCCCTTTATGAAGTTTAAGAAACTTTCAATGTCTTAATGCTATGCTTCAGGTGAAAAAAATTTTGTTACTCTTGCGATGTTTACATTTTCGTCCAATATTTTTTTTGGAAGCATGTTAGGTTGTTTAAATACAAGTCTGAAAGCAATTAATGTTGACATTTGCCGACAGATTGAAATTGGTGGAAACAGTGTTTTCATTTTCAGAGTCCAGATATTTTGTGATCTTATCAGTCGTGACAGTACATGCTCTATTGAACAGTTCATTAAGTATTCATCAATAGTGATATTGAACTAAACTGTAGTAGTCATGATTTTTAACAACACCAAAACAATCAATACTTATTAGCAGAATAATATTATTATTATTAATATTATCTAGTACCTATCGAAGAATTAAGCAACATAACTATAGAAGGTTTAAGTTTAATAAATCTATCATACATTGCAGTCTTTAATGTAACAATAACGCAATGTAACCGTAGACCCAAATATTATTGTTACATTCGTAATTAATCGGTTCCTTACCCAACCCTGCATTCCGGCAATTAGTCTCCAATGTAACAATAATTTTTATATTATTGTTACATTTCCATGTAACCGTAGCCAGTGCCTTTTATTAATGTGAAAGTGTGAGTATGGCAAAAATAAGACCTTGCATTTTCATATATCTGATACATATATAAGTATGCAGATTTTCCTGAAATTGCAATAATTAATTTTGCATTTTTTACCTTTTTTTTTAAATTGCAATAAGAACTGGCATTCTGATATCTGATACATATATAAGTATGCATATTTTCCTGAAATCACAATAATTAATCTTACATTTTTTACAATTCTTTAAAAAAATCGCAATAATAAATGCACACAATAATTTTCTGAAGTTACAGAATATGGTATATATTTTTGTAGAATTGTATTTAGATTTTTGCCAGCATCAGTTATGGATTTGATTCTTCCAAATTGAGTTTACTGATATATCAGCAAAGCCAGAAATTTTTAATTTGCCATTATCAAACTGCAGTGTGATGCTGGGAAAAATTGAAATGTAGTGAAGTTATTTACTATTCTAATGCAAAGGTTCAAATATGGGGAGTGACAGCATGGGTCAGATGCACTCGACTTCAATCTTAATTGACTAGGATTGTCAGTTTTCCTACCAAAAGTCGGTGGTTCTGTCCGGCCATTCCGGCTTCCTCCACCATTAAAAACTGACCGCAACAAAGAAGTACAATACGTGTTGAAAGTGCCGTTTAACACCAATCAATCAATCATTAGACGAGTTTTCTAAATAGTTCATCTGCAATTATCATTAGCCTATCTACACTGTGGTTGTGAGTTCGGAAGCTTGCTTTGGCATGGAAGTTTGACTCTGATTTGAATTGACTAGGTTTAGCAGTTTTTTTCCTGAAGATTGTCAGTTCTCTCTGGGAACTATAGCTTCTTACACCAATACACCTTATCGCTTTTAAGTACAATCTGAAAAAAAAGTCACTTATACAACTTCCTGTTTGGGTCAAGTGCTGCAAAAACAAAGGTCATCAGTAACGAGCTGAGGGAGGAAAAAGTTTAGAAAGCGAACATTTTAAAACTTTGATAGATTATGATCCACTTTTTTAAACACAAATTAAAGTAATAAAAATGCTTTGTTTGAAGTGTTTACAATGGTTTAAACATTTCTCTTAGTTTTATCAGAGACATATAATACTATGTCTCTGGTTTTATGCATGATACATTGTTTAAACAGGACCCCAGATATCTTCAACTGGCTGAAAAAGTTGTAATTTTAGAACTTATCCGGACTTGATTAAATAGCGATAAGGTGTATAAAAACTGGCGGTCATGATGATATAGCCAAGAGTGCTGAAAGTGGCGTTAAACACCAACAATCAATCAAATAAAGGGAAATAACTTTGTATCTCTGAGAAAGTTACCAATTAATGCATACTATTCTGATTAATTTGATTTTAATGGAAAGAATGAAATTTTTTGAGGTAAAAACAAACATTAGGTTCACAACACATAAACAAGTTTATTTTTAGTCCAGAGTTATGACCCTTTAGCATTTTTGTAGTGCAACAGCGTAATTAAGTAACAAAATAAGCTAACAACAATTATGGAATCGAGATTGTGCACCTGCCTACGTGATCCAAATACAACACAAATATCGTGAGAATTATTAATTTTGAGAATTAGGATATTAGAATTAAAGATTTCAATAATAAAAGAGTTGAACGAGATATTCTAAATATAACGCAACTTTTTCAATAAATCCGTTTTGTTAAGTCTGAAATTACTTAATAAAGTACTTTGACGTATATAGGTAAGTATGTAGACTAAGTGCGTAGAAGCTTTGTAGAGTATATTACATAAAGAATTACAAAATAGTTTATTTTATATGTCTCTTTATATATTTAATATCGTCTTATGTTGATCCTTTTATGACGAAGGAATGATGAGGATGTGGATGGGGGTTTACAGAATAGAGAATAATGGGCAAAAAATAAAAAGAATATAAAAAAAATGGACCAAAAAAATAAAGAATAGAGAATAATGAGGCGCCAAAATATAAAGAATAGAGAATAATGGGCAAAAAGTATAAAGAATAGAGAAAAATGGCCTAAAAATTTAAAGAATACAGAAATGAAGGACTTCCCATCTACCCCCTCAATGATAATACGCTGAAATTGTGATTGTTAAAAACTAATATATCTATTACAAATGACTTCTTAAAAGATTTTCAGACTAAGTTGGTTTGTATTGACGTAATTTGATGTCATTAGTTTGGATAGTTGAAATGAAAATAATAATTACATTAACAGATTTTAGGTTTTTGAAAAACTAAAATGATTTGAAATCTCCAAATGACGCCACTACATAGGTGTATGAACCAATTTTCTTGCAATCAATGACAACTCTGGTTGATTTAAATGTAGAAAAATCAAATTGTTTTACAGGATTTGACTTTATTATGTCATCGTGTTTTTATATTTTAAGATTTGACTTAAAAACTGGGTTTTATCTCTAAAAAAAGCCTCTTCACTAATAATGTTGACAGATTTAACTTATGGAACTCAATTTTGTCTTATTTTCAAATATTAACTTATTTTCTTTCCGGGCTATTCCAGGGGAAAAATGTATGAGGTTGGGGATTAGACAACACTTTTTTTATAACACAACACCCATAATTATTTTTTTTCATTTGTAACAGAATTAAATTTGTTTCCACCCCTATTACCCAAAAGCAGGGCTTTTAAATTTGAAAATTTAACTTGCTCGAGTTGAAAAATATCGTATCACACTCGATACAGTGGTAGAATCAATATTTATCAATACCCCCAAAAAATTATTCAGGAGATTTGCATGATATTATATAGCGACAAATGTTCAATTCTGTGAAGTTCATTTGTCGTCCAGTATTGAGGGAGCAACCATTTGACTTCAAGGGGAAGGAGGGGGTATGGTTTTTTGTCTGAGTCAGAAAGCGCGAACATTTTTTTCTGTTTTTTGATGCTATCAATCAAATTATTTTTTTCAAAATTCAACACTATAAGGTATGGGGAAAAAATTCATGCTATGTCTGAAATATGACCAACAACCTAGTTAAATATTTATTGAAATTCGAACAGAGCCCCAAGTGCTCTAAAAGAAAGCAATCTTATTTTATCAGATAGATACAACACCATTTGGTATCCTGTCTGATAAGTACACTCAGATTCACAATCAATAATCTTCATTATGATTTTTTTTCATTTATTTTTAGGATTTGTTTTCGCTCAATCGATGTATGACTATTGAACAGCGGTATACTACTGTTGCCTTTATTTAGCCAAAAGTATGTATTGATACTGGTTCAAGCTGAGTTTTCAATGGAGATGATGGCATGCCAACATGTCCTATGGTATTACATTGGAGAGCACTCAGTGTTTTAGAGGAAATTTTGGCATTTTAGACATCAAAAGTTTAGTGACAATAGAACACAGGTGATAACAAGGTAGATACTGAAATCTCTGGTTATTTGATGACCTGGGCAGGTATTGAAAAATCTTGGATGAACGCTTCAATTCCCGGCTGTGACTCGCAGAAAAGGAATAGTTGACAGGTATGGCAAACATGAACTCCACCAAGTGAATCCTACAAGAAAAAGAAAACAGTAGGACACATCAAGGCAGCCATATATGTCTCTAGATTTTCAAGTGAACAAAACAATCAAAACAAACTGGAATATCAAACATGAACTGTTAATTATTTGCAATATACCATCAACTGATGGTTTTTTTACTTATTTTATTTTGCTATATGTCACTATATTGAATTATATAAATTTGTTATAGTTATGTTTTTAACCATTATGAATTGTTCTGTTCCCAGCACAACTGATCTGGAAAGGGTATTTTGTCCGCCTGATAACTTTCCAGAACCGATAATTATATCTGAAGATAACAATTGATCTATATTGATAAATTGCAACTGGATAACGACTGGATTATTATTTCTATCCAGAATGGATAGTTTTATCCGCAAGATATACGTTATCTGAAACGGATAAAAACAGGGCAGAAAATTATAAAAAGAGCCTCAAACAATCACCAATTCATTCTTCCTCTAAAGAAGGTACAGGAAGTACCAAAACCAGTCAGTTATAACATTTATATTTCCAAACTCTGTTAGCATTTTACATTTTCTATTTTTAACATTCATTATTACTTTGAGGCTTTTGAACTTGCTAAGCTATCAGCCTAAAAACTAACTATAAACGGCTTCTTGTCATGACGGAAGTTCTAAAACAGATTTATTGTCATAGAACCTAATATCCTGTATGTTCGTTATTAAATTTCACATCAACAAACCCAATTAAGATTATATAACAGTATCTCCTGTTTACAAACAATTAAATTGTACATTTGTCTGTCATAGGAACAATACCTCCGGTTGTAAAATCTTAATATTAGGCATATAAAACAAACAAAAAACCAATTGCGTGTGGCAGTTTATGGATGGCAGTCATTGTTGTGAGTTAGAAACAAACTATATTTATATCACTGCTGAATAGACTTTTTCTAATTTATAACTAAAAAAATATGACTTACTAAAGATACTTTGACTAGTACAAGGTCAAACTATTATGTGGATACTCATCCCTCTGAGAAATTGCGCAGTAGAAATCTGTCCAGAAAAAAAAGAACTACTCAAAGAAAATCAGTCCCAAAAAAAATGCTTAATGAAAATCAGTCCTGAAAAACTGCTTATTTAATATTAGTCTAGAAAACACTGCTCAATAAAAATAGTCCAGAAAAATACTGCTCAATAAAAATAGTACAGAAAAAGACTGCTCAATAAAAATAGTCCAGATAAAGACTGCTCAATGAAAGTCAGTCCAGAAAAAGACTGTTCAATAAAAGTCAGTCCAAAAAAGACTGCTTAATGAAAATCAGTCTTGAAAAAATTGCTTATTTAATATTAGTCTGGAAAAAAAGACTCAATAAAAAGTCAGTTCAGAAAAGACTGCTCGATGAAATCAGTCCAGAAAAGACTCCTTAATAAATATTAGTCTAGTAATTCTGCTCAATAAAAGTTAATCCAGAAAAGACTGCTCATTAAAAGTCAGTCCAGAAAAAGACTGCTCCATAAAATTAAGACTCAATAAAAATCTAGCTAGAAAAGACTGCTCAATGAAATCAGTCCAGAAAAGACTGCTCAATAAATATTAGTCTAGTAATTCTGCTCAATAAAAGTTAATCCAACAAAGACTGCTCAATAAAAGTCAGTCCAGAAAAAGACTGCTCAATGAAATTAAGACTCAATAAAAATCTAGCTAGAAAAGACTCAGCTCAATAAAATTGGCTAGAAAAAAAATTGCTAGATAAAGTTTAGACTAGAAATAAAACTACTCAATAAAAATCTGACCAAAAGAAAAAGTGCTCAATAAAAATCTATCCAGAAAAGACTGTTCAATAATAGCCAATCCAGAAAAAAACTGCTCATTAAAAGTCACAGAAAAAGATTGACTGTCTCAATAAAAAAACAGAAAACCCCCTCTCATCACAACAAACAGTTCAGAGAAGACCGCTAAATAAACGCCAATTCAGAGAAGACTGCTAAATAAACGCCAATTCAGAGAAGACTGCTAAATAAACGCCAATTCAGAGAAGACTGTTACATAAATGCCAATTCAGAGAAGACTGCTCAATAAAAGAAAGTCCTGAAAGAAACTAAATATGAGACCAAAAAAAAGTACTGCTCAATGAAAATTGATGCAGAAAAATGCTCCATAAATTCAAGACAAGAAAATACTGCTCAATAAAAGACAGTTCAGAAAAAACTGCTCAATGAAAGCCAATCCAGAAAACAAATGGTCCAGAAAATGAAGATTAGAAAGAAAAAAAACTGCTCAATAAATATAAATCTAGAAAATACTGCTAAATAAAAGCCAGTTCAGAAAAAGACTGCTCAATAAACAGCAGTCAAGAAAAAGACTGCTCAATAAAAGAAAGTCCAGAAAAAAGCTACTTAATAAACGCGTCCAGAAAAAGACTGCTTCATAATATCAGTCCTAAAAAAGAATGCTCAATAAGAATCGGGCTAATAAAGACTGCCCAAAGCCAGTCTATAAAAGTGCACAATAATCAAGTAATCAGTTCAGAAACAGACTGCCCAGAAAATAATCAATCTAAGAAAGCACTTTAAAAATCCCAAATGGTTGAAACTGAAGGTTTTCTGTAGGTGTTGCCTTTTTCCCTCAATGAGTGCTTTTATCTCTTTTTCATGTACATAAATAAGTCAATTACATATAGGTACTAAAAATTTCATATCAGTTTGAACTTTCTTTGTAATTAATTATAAACTATTATGTTATAACAAATTCAATTACTTTTGTGTGCCAATGTCTGATACTGCACATTTTATGCAATGCACAGGTGCTTAGTTGCACAAAAGTCAATGAATTTGCACTGAAGTGCATCAAAATGCATCTGCCTTAATCTGATTTCCCTAAGTGCTCGTTTTGATGCAGACATTTGATTCATGCTAACAGTGCTTTTGTCAAATCTTTATAGTAAAAGTCAGAATTGTTGAGATAAATCAGTTAAAGGTTTAATACAATTAAGTTCTAAAGTTCAAATTAACAGTACATTGAAGAAAGGAGGTCCTTTAAGGGGTTATCTATTAGTTGATTAACAATTTATCTAATTAAAAGTTTTGCTGGTATTTAATCCAAAAATATTGTGTTTTTATTGCAACGATTTTATTCAGGCATTTTATTGCCTTGATTTATCATGAGTTGTGTAATGGCAAAATGGCAGTGCATGACAACCATTATGTAAGACAACCATGGAAGAGGGTTGCGATGGAGGGTCCTTCATTTCTGTATTTCTTAGGCCATTTTTCTCTATTCTTTATCCTTTTTGCCCATATTCTCTATTCTTTATATTTTAGTACCTCATTATTCTCTATTCTATATTTTTTTGGTCCATTTTTCTCTATTCTTTATATTATTTCCCATTATTCCCTATTCCGTAAACCCCCATCCACACCCTCATGGAAATTATTTGTTAATCACATCATCATTATGACAACAAAATAAAATTACATGGTATATCATCTTGATGACAGACATTTTTAACTTTGTGATTCTATGGTAAAACGTTTGGTAGCTTGATTATCATGGCTCAAAATTTTCATTAAATGAATTCCACTGTAAAAAAATTGTGCTTACCATGGCATAAAGTTTGGTATCTTGATTACTGTTGCAAAACGTTTTTATTAAATGAATTCAAAGGTAAAAAGTATATGATTACCATGGCAACAAGTTTTTCTTTAAATGAATTCCAAGGTAAAAACTTTGTAATTACAATTGCACAAAGTTTTTTTTGAATGAATTCTAAGGTTAAAAGTTTGTGATTACCATGGCATAAAGTTTTTCTATAAATGAATTCCAAGGTAAAACGTTTGTGATTACAAAGCCAAAAAGGTTTTCTTTAAATGAATTCCAAGGTAAAAAGTTTGTGATTACAATGGCAAAACGTTTTTCTTTAAATGAATTCAAAGGTAAAAAAGTTTGTGATTACAATGTCAAAAAGTTTTTCTTTAAATGATTTCCAAGGTAAAAAGTTTGTGATTACAATGGCAAAAAGGTTTTCTTTAAATGAATTCCAAGGTAAAAAGTTTGTGATTACAATTGCACAAAGTTTTTTTTGAATGAATTCTAAGGTTAAAAGTTTGTGATTACCATGGCATAAAGTTTTTCTATAAATGAATTCCAAGGTAAAACGTTTGTGATTACAAAGCCAAAAAGGTTTTCTTTAAATGAATTCCAAGGTAAAAAGTTTGTGATTACAATGGCAAAACGTTTTTCTTTAAATGAATTCAAAGGTAAAAAAGTTTGTGATTACAATGGCAAAAAGTTTTTCTTTAAATGATTTCCAAGGTAAAAAGTTTGTGATTACAATGGCAAAAAGGTTTTCTTTAAATGAATTCCAAGGTAAAAACTTTGTGATTACAATTGCACAAAGTTTTTTTTGAATGAATTCTAAGGTTAAAAGTTTGTGATTACCATGGCATAAAGTTTTTCTATAAATGAATTCCAAGGTAAAACGTTTGTGATTACAAAGCCAAAAAGGTTTTCTTTAAATGAATTCCAAGGTAAAAAGTTTGTGATTACAATGGCAAAACGTTTTTCTTTAAATGAATTCAAAGGTAAAAAAGTTTGTGATTACAATGGCAAAAAGTTTTTCTTTAAATGATTTCCAAGGTAAAAAGTTTGTGATTACAATGGCAAAAAGGTTTTCTTTAAATGAATTCCAAGGTAAAAAGTTTGTGATTACAATTGCACAAAGTTTTTTTTTAATGAATTCTAAGGTAAAAAGTTTGTGATTACCATGGCATAAAGTTTTTCTATAAATGAATTCCAAGGTAAAAAGTTTGTGATTACCATGGCAAAAAGGTTTTCTTGAAATGATTTCCAATGTAAAAAGTTTGTGATTACAATGGCAAAAACGTTTTCTTTAAATGAATTCCATTAGGTCAAAAGTTTGTGATTACCATGGTAAAATGTTTGGAACCTGATTATCACGGAAAAAGTTTTACAACTTGATAACCATGGCCACGTTTTCATTAAATGAATTCCAAGGTAGAAAATGTCTGATTACCAAGGAAAAAAGTTTTTGGTTACATTAAAACCATGGCAACAAATTTGTGATTACATAACGAACATGACTAAATGATTTTGCCTGCATGATTAATCTGCCCATTTGTTTATATGACATGATAACAATAAAGTAGTAAGTAGTTAAGATTCAAATAAACAATTAATTTCCCCATAGGCGACAATGATAGCCTTTTTCGAGATACAGACTTTAGAAAGTTGATTTTTTTAACGAAACCGGGGCTCGCTAGAATTAAAGAAAAGTTATTAGGACAGTATTTTTTGGTCCAAAATCCAAAAAATATAGGTTCGCGTTGCTTTTCTTAGCGTAATTTGTACTTATCTCCCATGCCTATCAATTTTGCACTTAAAAAAACGTGTCTCATCCTAGCGTTTAAAAGACATCTCAGTTCCGTTAGGGCCAAGGAAAATAATTTATTTGGCCTTTGGTATACTAGTAATGCAGAATGCACGAAGTCTCTTATAACAAAAAATAACGGGCGCACATATCAACCAATCAGGATTAGCTATACTCTTAATTCTGAATACCATGTTCCGCCCATAAAATCTAATGGTTGATTGTAACCTACAATTCCATCTGGAGTCTGTAAACATGTACATACATGAGCTTAATAAAGCTTTTACAACTGACTATAAGATATATACAAAATATCATAATACAACAAGGTTTCAAAAAAAGACAAGTACACATAAAGCATAATAAAATGTTAGCATATATAATTTTAAATAAGATAAACACACATTTCTCGTTTCTCGTTTTTTATATAGATTAGACCGTTGGTTTTCCCGTTTGAATGGTTTTACACTAGTAATTTTTTGGGGCCCTTTATAGCTTACTGTTCGGTGTGAGCCAAGGCTCCGTGTTGAAGACCGTACTGTGACCTATAATGGTTTACTTTTATAAATTTTGACTTGGATGGAGAGTTGTCTCATTGGCACTCATACCACATCTTCTTATATCTATACACATTAGCATCAGATTAAGTTGAAACAAAATGTGGGTAAGAAGCACTTCTAAAATGTCACATAAGCTCATAGATAACAATTTAAAACAAAGCAATGATGTAGTAATTACAAATATTAAAATTCACAAGCAAATAAGACCATTTTCATATCACCGACTTTTCACTCCGGAACATGTAATTTTTCGACAGGTTACCTCTTCTGTGATAGGACATTATGGTACTCCGTCAAAAAAGAGCAACTTAAAGAAGTAAAATAAATATGTGTTATTTTGGGGGAAAAATTACTAATTTTATATTTTCTATACACGACAATCACTGGAAAACCTGAGTTTGTTTCACCAAATTGCACAGAATATAAGCTTGATTTTGCGTCTTTTAGTTGCTCTTACTTGGCCGAATACCACAATGTCCTACCACAGAGTAGGTATTTTCAAAATATAATTTCTTTAAATCTATTTTTTATTTAAGAAGAACAAGTATGTCAGAAGGAAATCCGATTTGTATTTTTTTAACCAAATTGTCTGTTTAAGATATTGTATGAAATAATGACTATGTTGTATGTGCTTTACTCATTGTTGAGGCCGTACGGTGACTTATAGTTATTAATTTCTGTGTCATTTTGTCTCTTGTGAAGAGTTGTCTCATCGCCAATCATACCACATCTTCTTTCTTATATTAACTTGCAAATTTTTTTCATACACTTCCAAATTTATTTCTTTTTATTTTATGCGTGAAATATTAAGTAGGGGATGAAATTACATGTTAAAAAATTGGGTAATTCAAATTCAAAGTTTTCTTTAAAGTCGATATTCAATAAACTACATAAACACACGCTCTAGTGATCTTTTAAAATGGACTGAATAACAAAATATTTACACAGTGACATACAAAAGTCAAGAAAACATAACACAATCATAAACATTCAGTGCATGGTAAGATACCATAGATGACATATAAAAGTTAAAAGCATAGTATCCAAAATAAAGTATATCTTAAAATATATGGTAAGCACAGCAGATAATAGCAACCAAAAAAGCTAAACAAATCAAACCGTCAAGCAAAATAAAAAAAAATAAAAGCACTATATGCATGCACTGCACTGGCTTGAGCTGTTATTTGGATCAATCAAATCAAATCAAATCAAGTTTATTGTACAAAAAAAGGCCTCCAGCCCACGGTACAAATATTAAATTACACAATTTATAATTTTGCCATCTACAGTTACATATTACACAATAAACAATAATCACATTACATATTCACATATCATCATATTTATAAATCAGTCATCAGTAGTGTTCATTTCCACTTATATTTTACTATACATTCAAAATGTCAAAACTTCATCTCGAAATACTTTAGCTTTCATAATATATATTGCCAGATTTTTTAAAATACAAAAATCATCAGTTTTAAACAGATTAATCAGTTTTTCTTTGTTAGGATTATTATGACACCATATGGGTAAAAAATTTCTCCTTATATCACACAAAATCGGACAAACAAGTATAAAGTGGTATTCATCTTCAATTTCATTTGTATTTGGATCACATGTTTGTACCAATTTTTTGAATTGGTCAAAAGATGTTTCCAATCGACAATGGTTAGGCAGCTCATTCCAGATTTGTGCAGCATTAAAGCGAAACGATCTTAAACCATACCTGGTAGTTCTGACTCTCGTGAGTACTGCTGTTTCCTGTGATCCAAAATTATACTTCTGAATTTTAATATCAATAAAATCATGAAGATAGCTTGGACTTTTTTGTGAATTATTTTAAATGTTTCTGTTGCAATAGTTTTTATTCTTCTTATTTTTAAAGAAGGTAATTTTGACTTTTCTAGCAGTTTTTCGTATGAACTATCATAATCTTCATAGATGAATTTAAGAGCTCTTTCTTGAATTTTTTTCCATTTTAAAAGAATTGTTTCGCTACAGTAGTGCCAAATAAAGGCAACAGTAGTATACCGCTGTTCGAAATTCATAAATCGATTGAGAAAAAAACAAATCCGGGTTACAAACTAAAACTGAGGGAAACACATTAAATATAAGAGAACTACGACACAACAGAAACACAACATTAAAATGTAGAAACGAACTATAATATAACAATGGCCATTTTCCTGACTTGGTACAGTCAAATTACAAGACTATAGTTAAAATTCGAAAGGATGAATGAGTAGTTTTCTGTTAACCTACCTAGCCTGTTTAAATATTTACCCATTCGTTTTAGAATATTTTAATTGTCTTGATTCCTTTTGACGTATTTCAGATATATGATTGTTTAAGTCCGAATCTATAGTTATTCCGAGAAGTTTAACATTTTGTTCACAAGAAATTTTGTTTTCATTTATGTTTATTTTGTTTTTTTCCCCAATGGCTATAGCCTGGAATTTGTCAGGATTAGCCTTCGTGATGAATTTTTCGGTAAAGTAGTGATTTGGTCCAGTTAAAAAAGGTCAAAAATTAGTATGTCTGAAGCTGTCAATCCGAATTATAGACCCCTAAACATAGAATTGTCCAATATTTTGACTTACAGCTGGTAGATGATATAATTTGTCCCAAAAGTAGTTTTATACACTATAAAAATCTTTTTGGGATAGAGTAGGTGGAATTTGTTTTAATTTGAATTTATTGTCTAGAAGAAATGTACTACGAAATAACTCGGGCATATTGTCGCAAAAATTATAATCTGCAATAAAACTCGTCTCGTTAAGCGGATTGTTGTTATCAAAGATTATCGGAGCTTAAAACAAAGAACTGATATCAGAGACATGAGTGATTAAAATTGTTCTATGCTATTATTACCAAGAAGCCAAAGTAAAGGCTTCATTATGTAATTGCCGTGTTGGAAATGGTTTATTGTATTATTGTAGCCAGATAAAGGGGATGAAAAATTATTATTGACGTCATGGGAGTTAAACTGTGTTAGTTTTTATACTTGTAAAATAGATGAGCAAAGATTCCAATTATAGACTATTAGTAATTGGTTTGTACTATTAGTCACATAAGTTCATTAAAATTTCAGAAAATTCGATTTTTCGTATGGCTTCCAATTTTAGAAACTTTCGAAGCAGATGTATTGTTAATGGGCTTGGTTTTCTTATTTGCATTGTTTTAAATCTTGTCATGTCTGGTTCTTTTAAAGATGAATAAACAAATGTAATATTTGCCACTAGACGTTAAGCAAACAGTAATCAATCAATCTGTGAATCTAAACAAGGATGTTCAGTCCTTAAACAAATCATTTTGCATAGCGTTTCTGGTTTCTGAGCTCTAAGATGGCCAGTTTTGATATTTCCCGAAGATTAAGGTTTTCAAGGTTTTAATCTGGTTGGGATTACAGGATTTCTTAATATGTTGATACTTTTTGGTCCAAGTCCCTGCGGCCCATTTTTTCATCCCCTACAAAACGAGGCTGGTTCAAAAGAAAAAAAATGTTTATGAGTACTGTAACAGTAAAATAAAAGTGGAAATCTTATATTTATTTTTCAAAGAATATACTTACCCGACTTTAACTGTTTGTTCATTGGTTAAGCTTAATCACAAGGGAACGCCCATTTAACTTCAAAAAAGGGGGGGGGGGGGGCGGTTATGGTTTTTTCCTAAAAAAATATTCTTATCCTCAATTTGATTTAAAAAAATATTGTGGTCTAGCTGATGACTAAAAACCAGATTTTCCCCATACCTTATAGTGTTAAATTTTGAAAAAAATAATTTGTTTGATAGCGTCGAATAACTAAAAAAAATCTGACTCGGACAAAAAACCATACCCCCCCCCCTTCCCCCTTGGAGTTAAGTGGTTGTTCCCTAAGGCAATACACATGTCACATATACTTATGTATAAACTGTGTGGGGTAAAAAACATGTGGATGTTGGATATTGGGGTAAAAAAGCGGGATCTGGGGAAAAGAGAAAAAAAGTAGAGAAAAATACAAAATAGCGGGATCGGGAAATGATCATCCCCTTTTTCATCCCTCTCATCTGCGTGTTGATTTGGTCGGGATGAGACACCCACTTTTATTTGTATGGACTGTCTCATTGTTTATTTTACATGTCGTTTCAGCTTCTTTTAGCAAAAGGAAGTTTAACTTTCAGAAGAATATTTAAGTACAGTTGTCAAACAAACGTCAGATTAAGAGATTAAGATCATGAAATAACGATTCTTCTGTTTGTGGTGCGTGTTGTATTACTGTCAGTCTAATTTTACTTCAAAGTGAGTTTTAATGAAAAGTCTATACTGTGTGTTTATATTCGAGTTTACACATTGTATTTATTTATAACTCAAAATAAGCAAATTTGAAAAAGTCTAATTGCACTTTTGTTGCGTCATCTTATGATCTACGTTTGTACTGACCATTTCAAACGCTGAGAATGAACAATTTTTGTCTCGCCTTGACGGAGTCAAAAAGCGAGACATAGGTATGCTGTTTCCGGCGTCGGCGGCGGCGGCGTCAACTATGTATTAGTTTGTGACTAGGTCTAGTTTATGGTGAACCACAAGTGGTAGGTCAATGATATCTTGTATGCAGTTGTATAAGCATTGGCACATCTCATTTCCATGGAGATTATTTGGCCCTGCCCCCTCAGTCATGGTCGAACTTTGAAACATTTGCTTAGTTTATATGTATTAGTTTGTGATTAGATGAGTTTAAGATGAACTGCTAATGTTTAGTCAATGATATTTGGTATGCACATTTATTGGCATTTGCAAGTCTATATCCATGGAGAATATAAAGCCCCACCCCCTCATCATGGTTCATTGACTTTGAAACTTTTACATAGTTTACAAGTTAATGTTTTTTGTTTAGGTTTGTTTAAAGGGAACGACTTATGATAAGTCAATGTTATTTGGCATGCAGTTGTATTAACATTGGCACATCTCATTTCCATGAAGATTGTTCAGCCATGTGCCTTCAGTCATGGTTCATCGACTTTGAATATTTGCATAACTTACATGTTAAAGTATTGCTATTTTTTTTTTTTTTTTTTTTGCTGTTCAAGTAGATAAATATTTACAATTTGTGGGGGAGTTTTAAGGATAAAGTACATATGTGTAATCCTATTTAATTGGTATGTAAGGCTTTAATTAAGTAAATGAATTACTAGTATAATGAAAAAGAACGGGAAACACAGTACAGAGTACATTTTCAAGGTAAAATATGGATTTCTCATTATATATTAATATCTTGTAGTCAATTTGGTGGTGAGTCTATTCACAAGCTCTGATGACTCAGAGCTCGATATATTGTAGTGACTGTTTGTATATGATTTTTGCTGCATGTCAGTATATCATCATCTCGTGAGATAAAGAGCAGCACTAACAGTATTGTTCATTTGCTTTTGTGTTGTTTTTTTTCATGCCCATAGTGACTTTGTGTCATGAATTTATACACCATATCCTTCTTTTTCCATTGTCTGTGATTGGGGACTGTTGATCTTCATGTGCCTTTTTAGTTCACCTAGCCCAAAGGCTTATGTGAGCTTTTCTGATCACTTGATGTCCAGTGTCTATTAATTTTCACTAACATTTTCTCCTCTAAAATTATTGGGAAAATTTGAAGTAAAAAAATGACCACAATCATCTTTAATGTACCTAGTTTCAAACACGTGTTAGATTATTCCAACCACCACCAACATGGCTGACAAGGCTATGAAAATATAACATAGGAAGTAAAATGCAAGTGTTTTGTGTTTTGTTGTTGTTGCGGAAACCATAGTTGATATAAAAAAACTGAAAATTTTAAAAATGATTAGCAGGACAAGATCTACAAAGAAAGTTAACATGGCCGAATTTGTCAGTTCCTTCTTTATAGGAGTTATTGCCCTTGATTAATTATTTTCACCCAATTTTGGGATTTTCTTTAGCAACTGTAGAGAGTCGGAGAAACTGCTCATTGCAAAAACGGTCAGCAGAAAAAGATCTACAAATAAGACAACTTTACTGAAAAAAACATTACATGACTCCTCCTAGGAGTTATTGTCATTAGATGGTAGATAGAAAGGAACTGAAAGCAAAAAGTGTCATGGCTCCCCGATGGAGCTACATATATGGTTAATGCATAGATAAGTACCTCTCCTATAGCGATGTCTTTCGCCCCTTTAAAATCCTGAATTTGCATCTGGATTTCTGATTTTTTTCATCAAGATTCAGACAAATTTGGGAATTTGCAGTTTTGATTTTTTTTCTTTCTTGACCACATATCAGTCGCCTATAAATTTATAAATTTTCTTTATTTAGCTGTAAGGTCTATCGACTTCTACAGTTCTATCACACGAGACTGTCATTAAGGATTATTCAGACAATATTGATTATGATTTTATCTTCTTATTTTAGTAGGTGTAAATCCATATGTAGCTCTAATTAAAGAACTATTTGCCTATTTTAACATTATGTAACAAATTGTTAGCTTCCCGTTTCCGTTGAGAACGGTCTTGTAATTTCTTGGTCTCTTTATATTTGCTTTTATAATTCAGTAGCAACTGCCATTGTTGGCTGACAATGTATCTTGTTACGACAGCTGATGAGAACAAAAAAAACTGACATGTCATTTTGAAAATGCAATTAAAATGTACATTGAAATTTAATTACTGTTTAATTTCAACTGTATAACCTCTTTACAGCAATAGATTTAATCATAGATATTTTACTCAAAAATCTTTATTTCTAAATTTAAAAAACTGGACAAATAAATTAATGTTAGTTTATATTCCCCTATGATGTAATAATACATTCTCTTTTGCTCGATCTATTTTTACATCCATCGCTGTAATAAGTTCTCCCCGTGTTTATGTACATGTACCCATCACCCTTTCAAATTTTACTCCCTTTGTACGGGTATACATATGCGGATCCAAAGGGGGGAGGGGGCAGGAGCTGTGGGGCCTGGGCCTCCACTTTCGTGGGAAAAATTTTATTGATTATACAGGGAACTGTAGCGGGCCCCTTCTTATGACAGTCAGTGTGCCCCCTTATAAAAAGTTCTGGGTCCGCCACTGGTATATATAAAAAAGAAAATGTGGTATGATTTCCAATGCAACAACTCTCCATAAGAGAACAAATAAAACAGAAATTAACAACTATAGGTCACCATACGGCCTTTAGCAATGAGCAAAGCCCCAAAATGACAAATGTAAAACAATTCAAACGAGAAAACTAACGGCCTAATTTATGTACAAAATAAGGAACGAAAAACAAATATGTAACACAACTACAAACGATAACCACTGAATTACAGGCTCCTGACTTGGGACAGGCACATATAGAATGTGGCGGGATTTAACTAGTTTTTTGGCGCCAAACCCTCGCCTTAACCTTGGACAGTGATGTAACGGTAAAACATAACGAACTATGCAAAACAATAAACGAAAAACAAATATGAGAAACAACAACAAAGACAACCACTCAATTACAGGCTTCTGACATGGGACAAGTACATATAGAATGTGGCGGGGTTAAACTAGTTTGAAGGCGCCAACCATCCCCTAACCTGGGCAGGGGCGGTTCCAGCCATTTATAAAAGGGGGGGTCCCAACTATATGTCCCCATTCAAATGCATTGATCGTCAAAAAAAGGGGGGTTCCAACCCCTGGATCCGCCACTGCTGGGACAGTGGTGTAACAGTACAACATAAGAACAAACTATAAAAAATCAGCAGAAAAAGGCTTAACTCATCAGATGGATACACATAGAAATACAGTAGCGACTGTCATTATAGGCTGACAATGTATCTTGTTACGACAGCTGATGAGAACAAAAAAAAACTGACATGTCATTTTGAAAATGCAATTAAAATGTATAACATGTAGAACTTATACATGCTTCAGTGATTCGAACAAAAACACAGAGTTGACGTGGACGGGAACTTGTACATCCCAACAACAAAAAGACACTAAGTACATATCTGAGAGTACTCGCAGTTACTGACAGCTAGTTCAAAGGCAATAACAATTAATAAAAAAAAATCGATGAGACTGTTTTAACCCGAGCAGTCCGTCCGTCCGTCCTATCAAATTGCTGTCACATTTTTTCAGGAACTACAAAACAGAGCTTCCTTAAATTTAATAGCAAGATTTCTGTGAGCATGTTATATACAGTGTGACGGGTTTTCAAATTCATCGCCAATCTGCTTTCTGTGAACATGTTATATACAGTATGACGGGTTTTCACATTCATCGCCAATCTGCTTTCTGTGAACATGTTATATACAGTATGACGGGTTTTCACATTCATCTCCAATCTGCTTTCTGTTATTTGAATACTTGTACCGTGAATGAATTAAATGGATGACCTGCTTTTGGGATGTCGACTTTAATGAGTAAAAGAGTAGGGATGTGGGATATATTTAGTAAAAAAAGTAGGGATGTGAGATATAGGGGGTAAGAAAGTGGGATCTGGGAAAAAGAAGATAAAAAAGATGGGAAGTGGGGGGGATTACAAAAAAGGGGATTTCGGAAATGAGCACCCCTGTGTCACTCCCCGGGAACTACAAATTCAAGCTTCCTGAAATATGACCAAGCTGCATATTAACATTCCTCGAATACTTATATACTAGTTTTTTTTAACACATAATGACCATTTATGTAGTTTTCGTCACATTTTTCTCGGGAATTTTGAATCAGAACACTTTAAATTTGGAATCAACTTCCATGTGAATTAACATACTAAACTTGTGCAGTCTTTTCATATCCATTCCTCTTTAACTTCCTGTTTGCTGAATACTTATAGCTGGGGTCTCATTAGTGAGCAGTGGCAAACAGTTCAACTTGTTTTGTCACAGACTCCTCCCCAACATTATAATGTTCACATCGGGTATCCCGATCCAAATCCGCGGAGGCATCCGAATCCCGAGGAGCAATTAATGATAAACTCCAACGGAGGAACTTGTGCTCCGTGGGAATCGGATCCAGATTTTACTAACTCTCCTTTTCTTTTCATTAATTGCTCCTCGTGATTCGGATCCCTCGGCGACTTTCGATCGGAATACCCGGTGTGATGTTTCGTCCAATATTCAATGTAAAAAATAACGGTGTGATATTTGGTCCTATATTCAGTGTAAAAAATAATGGTGTGATATTTGGTCCAATATTCAGTGTAAAAAATAACGGTGTGATATTTGGTCCAATATACAGTGTAAAAAATAACGGTGTGATATTTGGTCCAATATTCAGTGTAAAAAATAACGGTGTGATATTTGGTCCATGCAATATTCAGTGTAAAAAATAACGGTGTGATATTTGGTCCTATATCCAGTGTAAAAAATAATGGTGTGATATTTGGTCCAATATTCAGTGTAAAAAATAACGGTGTGATATTTGGTCCAATATTCAGTGTAAAAAATAACGGTGTGATATTTGGTCCAATATACAGTGTAAAAAATAAGTTTCATAACTTTGCAGACTAGAAACTTGAAACTAATTGTCCAGTTTACTTGTCCAGTTTAAAATCCACTTGCTCAGTTTAAAATCTACTTGCCCAGTTTAAAATCTACTTGCCCAGTTTAAAATCATCGTGCCCAGTTTAGAACCTACTTGTCCAGTTTAAAATATACTTGCACAATTTAAAGTCCACTTGCCAACAATGTTCAGGATAGTACCTGTTTTGTAATTAGATACATAAATGAGGCTGTAGTTTTCACCGCCCTTTTAAAGGCCGCATTAATCAAATTGATGATGACTATCATTTTTTTACATCGCGATGACCTTGAGGTTATTCCGATGTATTGCTATCGCCTAGATTTCCATTATGTAAATTAGTTTTGTGTTTGTAACCGATCTATAAACATGATAAATATGCGCACATAAACGAGTGCAAAATAACATTCCTTATCGCTTGATATAAATACATCTCTTCAATGAATACTGATAAAAATATTTTTGTTTACAACATAAATTAATAATATGAAAATGTTTTGTAGTTAGATATATATATATATATAAGTAAAAATCATTGATAATATCAATGCACACGTACCGAAAAATTGTGTTAAAGCATGCAGAAGAATATCTCAAAGAACGTTTTGCGGCAAGGACCGGTAACTCTGTAATTGTTTTTGCGGGAAAATATGAATGCCTACTCGTATCCAATCTTAGAAAAATCGAATTTTTACAGAAAAGTGTCCACCATGCACTTGCATTGTACTATTATTAGAATAGTAGAATAGAATGATATACAAATGGATGCAAATCATATATATATGTAACTGTTATTTTAATATTATATATAACAACAAATCAGTGTATACTGATTTGTATCACTACAATATAATAGTTATTACGGTGAAGTTGAATTTCCTGTCATTTATTCATCATCCACGCACGAACTTGTCTCAGAAAAAAATATATCTCTGTACATTAACCTCAGTTTCAGGTAAAGAGATATGTTGTTTTTTTCTGAGACAAGTGCTTTTGACCATCCTCAAGAACTTGTGGTCATCCGATGTTCAGTACTTCAGTACTTTGATTCTTTATTGAAATAATATTCAACATTTAAGAGTAAAAAAAAATCTATTTTATTTGACAAGATTGAATAGATACGTCCATTTTTTTTAACAACCAACCAAACAATACTGTAACAAATTCAACAAATATTAATTAATTCTTTTACCAGCCGTTTGTGACTTTATAACGCAGTCCATTCAGAATTGCGAAAATGAAGTCCACGTAATCCAAAATATTGTTTATCATTTGCCAATTCACAATTAAATTGTCTGTTCATTGCTATACATGATTACATATATGTAAGATTTGTGTGTATTGTATTGGTCCGTGTATAGACGTAATTAGTACATTATTTATACATGTATACACAGAAATGGTCAACATTTGACAACTTTTATTCTGACTTTATACATAATCAGAAAAAAAATCACAGTTATCATTTTCCCCACCTCTAAGAAGACGTGTGTGGGATGACTTGGATATTGTTTTTGTTTTTCAATGATTCACAAACTAACTCCTAGTATGCAAAGATCATGTCAGAACAATAAACTGTGTTTGATGTGGGCCCTATTCTCGTGATGGTAATGACTGCTTAATAAAGTGAATTAACAGGGTTGGGGAAGAGTTCAAATTGACGACTAAGTGTCAGTGCTAAGATATGATATTAAGCCACTTGTTTTATTCACAGTTTTGATACTGTTATTTAATATCAATGTGTTTGTTGTTTGTTTTGGCTCTGATTCTGACTGAGGCTTATGGTGATATAATGATATTTATATTATATTGTAATGTCTTATTGTTGACTCAATCATTGTACTTGATTTATATGCTCTTTATAGGCCCTCTAATTTGGAAAATAAAATATTCTATTCTATTCTATTCTATTCTATTCTATTCTATTCTATTCTATTCCCAGTATCCAAAATCACAAAGTCTTATCTCAGGCAAGACAAAACTGAAATGCTGACACTGTCAATATCGCCTTGGTTTGTGTTGTTTTCTTCAGTTTTTAGATATGAGTATTTAACAAAACTACTAAACTTATCATCCTATTCATTTATGAAGTAATTACTGTAAACTAGGAAATTATTACGAGCACTTTTTGCGCTTTTGACATGACCAACCGACATTTTAGATTAATTATTGCGATTTCAGGAATAATGTCATACAGCGGATGTCATAATGCGTGTTCTTATTATCGCAATACTCATGCAGTCACATTTTTCGCATTAGTAAAAACCTCGCAATATTTTTTGAATTCACAGTACCCCCCCACCCTCAAAAATATACTTTTATGATTGATAAAAGAATTTTACTACTATATTTGCGGCGAATTTTGGAACCAAATAATGGCTCTTATCATAGTATCTCCTTTAACATATTGTGTTAATATTTGAAGTTATTTGAATAAATCATCTCTTCATTGTTTATCATGATTATTCGTCGTCCTTAATATGCATAAAATATTTGCCACTGGACGTTAAGCAACCAACAATCAATCAATCATCTTGGTTCATAGTCTAACTGAGTCTATCTCTTTCTCTTTTTTTAATAGCTATAGATTTTTAATGATTGAATAATCAAAGTCGTCAGATAAAGCACCGATCATTTATCATTTTCCGGCTTTTTTTTCAGGTGTGTGGGTGTGCATTTTTTTTCGGGACAAACAATTGCTTCAATAATAATGGGAACCAACTTTTTTCATATATATCTGAAACAAATTATTTGTTTTTCCGGCAAGAAATTTAGAATCCAATAGTTTATAAAACAAACAAACAAAAATATGCTCCACAAAAGATGAATGGTCGGTGCCTTAATCGGACACTTGTTTATAAGAGGTATACATCCATGGTACAAAGTCCATCTCAATCTTTTTTCAAAGGTTTAGCTATGCAATGAATTTGAGATGAGTGAGTAATGAATGTCGTCAGATTATTGGTTTCCTTTGACGATTCTATTACATTTTATTTGTATGTTGACATGTTTTTCTGCCTCAGGAAAAATTTGCCCGGAGTACGTTTCCAATTACGTCATTTCCTGATTAGCACATAAGATGTCGTAATTCTGCCCGTATTGTCCATTCCAGATACACATTCCACACTTTGGTAATACTTTTGCTAATGGCACAGTCAAGTTCCTGTCAAGTGTGGGAGAATTATGTAAAGAATTCCAGAAAATGGCACGTTTTGCGTACAAGGAAATTTTAGCGGTAGGACAAGACTAGTGATAAAGCCATGACCTTGTCAGATAATTCAGTTGTACAATAATGTGACAAGTTACTAGAGAAAAGCCGGAAATAGAAACATCATTAGCAGAGAAACGTCAATAACGAATTGTATAGACATTGATTATAAATGGTGTGTTTCGCTGAACCATGTTTCCTTGACCCTCTGAGCAGTCCATTGACCTATGCAAAACTTGGGAAAAATAAAAGAATGTGCTAAACTACCTCGGACAACAGACAAGTCATCAATCTATTCATAAATACCATTCTAGTTTATTTTATTGTATAACATATCATTAATTAAGCACGTTTCTCTTACATACAAGTTTTCTCCACTATGTTCAATATCTAATATGAATGGAAAAAATAATAGAAAAAGAAGAAATTGATGACATGGATCTAAAGTCTTTTTGGGAAAACTGTTAATTAATATTAGCCAATGTCTGATAGAACATTTAATGTACAAGTGCTGAAAAGTAATACAATTTGCAGAGTTGTCAGTTTCATGAATAAGAAATGATCGATGTATATGTTTTACCTAAATTTATTGTTTTCTAAAAAATGACAGAAGAAAGTCTTTTGTATACCCCTGCTTTCTGGATACAGATAGTATAAAGTGATTGGGGAGTACGCCCTTTTTTCCAACGTTTATATCATCAACAGGTCTTGATCCGCTGGATAAAATATTGTGAAACATTCACAGAATCTTACTCGCATGTTGTTCTTTTGCACCTTGAATTTTATTTCTTTATGCAAATGATTTTTTGGGTTAACTATGGCATGACATGGAATGTTTCCTATCCACGTATTACAGTACACATCTAACGTGAAGCACGAATCCAGGATTTGATGTTGGGGGGGAGGGCCCTCTTGAGAATAAAAATTAAAGGACATTATTTTGACACAAAATTGGCACTAATTTTATCTTTATTAATTTTTTTATCTTTTTTAGAGGGTGCACGCCTGGTGTGTCCTCGTGTGAGTCTGCGTCCCTGGCTTTCAAATATTCGACTTTAAGCGTTACGGATGAAGGTAAATCCTGCAAGCGCTTCGGACACATGACATTTATAAAGTGTTTTTTTCCTCATATTTTACAGCACTGGGACGATGCGGCTGCTGGTGGACTATCAGTCCGTGAGGGTATCATCAGCTCAGTATTCGGTATTTCGGTAATGACGTGATTTATAACAAACCTTTCCTAAATTGTCCGTTTAAATTTAGAAATTATTAAGAAACTAAGGATTCAACTCCCTCCGGCTTAGTTGACATTAGATTGTTTTGGCTATATTGTATTAAGGCTCTATTTGGTTATAGCTCTTCGAATGTTTTAGTTCTTATACATCCTTGGCTCGGCTTTAAAATGTTCGGCTTTGAGCGTTCCTGATGATGGTAAATCCAGAAAAGCGCTTCGGATGCATGAAATTTATAAAGTGTTGTTTTTATATTCAGTAACATATTGAATAAGAAATGATGAAAATAAATTTATGGAATATATTATGCAGTTTAGATTAATAAATCAAACAAAAAGGTTGAGCTCGGACTAATATGAAATATTTTATATATTTTTTATATATGTCATATGTCGAAATCACCCTTCAGTATTTAGTTTCAGGTCTATTCCTGTCAATCAAATGGGGTAAATTTAATTGTATTATATGTCTCTGAATGCAAGTATCAAAGTGACTGTCTACTATCTTGACAAACTTTTACAAAACCAATAGATAGAGAAACGCTGACAGAAAAAAAAATTGATCAGAATATCAAGATGTACGTACTTTCCATTTATTAACAAAAGTAGAAGATGCATTGTATAAGGACTTCAAGTAAATAGATATGGATCATTTGTGTTGAGAGGGATTGCAGAGGCGGATTAAAGTGGAGGAGGCCCGGATACCCTTATGGAGCTGCTTCATATATGATAAATGCATAGCCTTTTAACATGTATCACTTCAAACGTTAGTCTGCTAGGAATCCCCTTTTTAAAATCCTTGATCCGCACATTGATTGGTTCTGTGCTGCATGGAGTTGCTGCTCCAGTCACGTGAATATGAGACCGTCACCTGCTACCGGTGGTTGAAGTTCTGATGACGGTTTCGATAATTTTGCCATCTTTACAAATCTAATTCTGACACTGTTTAAAATTGATCGAAATACATTTAAATATAGCATGACCCTTATCTCATTTGCATGTTCTCCTAATTTGAATAAATTGACAGGTTACATAAAACCAGCCTGTAGTTCAGTGGTTGTCGTTGGTTCATGTCTGTCATATTTGTTTTTCGTGAATTGTTTTGTTATAAATTAGGCCGTTAATGTTCTCAATTGAATTGTTTCATATTTTTCATGTCAGGGCCTTTTATAGACGACTATGCGGTATGGGTTTTTCTCATTGTTGAAGGCCATACGGTTGCCTATAATTGCTTACATCCACTTCATTAGAACTTTGGTGGATAGTTGTCTTATTGGTTATTTTACAACATCTCTTTATTTTTATATATGTTTATGGAAACTTTTTTTTGTCGATCTAATACTCTTTCCTAGCCGCCCAATTTTACGGTGATTTATTTTCACGATTAAGCTTTTTGATGTTTTTGTTTAAAAGATAAAAGGCAATTTTGACATATTCACGTTATTTTATACTTGCGAAAATCGTGTAAATAAAATCCTGAAGAAAATAAGTTGGTTTTAATTTTATAATGGTTTGATTGGTTGATTGATTGATGGTGTTTAACGCCACTTTCAAGACTTTCACCTATATCATGGCGGAAAATTTTTACTGGTGGCGGTGGTCGTAGCACCCGCAGAGAACCAGTGGCCTTTAGATTGTAAATAGCAATCCTCATAATGGTTTGATTTAAAATGACATGTCTTGTATTTTATGGAATGATGAATTGTTTCCCATTATTAGTTAACGACTGTTGTTTTGTATTCATTAATTTGTCATTGACTCCTAAAGAAGATGTATGGAAATAAACTTCCTTCGTAGTTCGTATAATTTTCTTTTGTTATATTTTCAACAAGCAAATACTTGTTTACTTTCATGGGATTTGAAAAAAATATGGCGATAGTTTAAATTGAAAGATATATAACTTTGTGGTTTTGAACTGTGGGTTATTTTTATCAATAGTACCGCTTAAGTCGACGCCAGGGGCCGTCTTGACCTTGTTGTAGGGTATGAATGATTCGTTCATTGTTGAAGACCCTACATCAACTGTCAAGATGAAGAACAGGAATAAAAGCCCTGTTCATTGATAATTTTCTATGTATTGTGTACGATTTTGTCCCATGTATACATTTACTCCATATCCTTTTATTTTCTATTAATATTTTATTTCTTTCCTTAATAAGTCAAAGGCAATGGCATTCTGTCATCTTATTTTAGTATCTTCAACCGTGAAATTCTTTCAATTCAAAATAAAGGAGGGGGTTGGGATGTCAATTCATGAAAACCACATTCATACAAGAATACGTGGTGGGGATATGGAATTGCAAGATGCTTAGCGCCAGCGCAGATGCTATTGTATAACTATATGTAACTGATGTAGCAAATACTGCTTGCATAGTAACTATCAAATTTAGTAAATTACTACCGCTTATCTGGCGATATCTAGCGAAAGCAGTAAACTTTACAAAATTATTTTTCTCAGTAGTTAAATTTATATAGAATATCGCTGATCCTTCATTCTTATTTGATAGTCGTTGAGACAACTCTCCATCGAAGACCAAATTACCTAGAAGTAAACAACTATAGGTCACCATGCGGCTTTCAACAATGAGCAAAACCCATACCGCATAGCATTTTAAAAGGCAACTAAATGACAAATGTTAAACAATTCAAACGAGAAAACTAACAGTCTGATTTATTTACAATTTAAAACAATTAACGAAAATCAAATATGATATACAGCAACAAACGACAGCTTTTAGTATATTTTCTTAAACCCCAGAGATGACTCCAAACAAACAAATTCCCATTAACCGTAAAACGCACTATTTATATATTTTTGATCTACAGTCTTGTAAATAATCTATTCTGAAACCATGTTAGAGTGTAGATTGGAGATGAAGAATACTTATTATGAATAGAACATAGTACCAATCCTATTGTAATTCAACACTTTAAGTATATTTTAGTATTTCTAACAGTTTCAGAAATATGATTTACAGTCAATGCCATATTACACAATCTCTCCGGGGTAATTGTCCTTTGACGTTCCTGAAAGTGTGTAGAAAGGCGTTATTGTTTATACAATCTGTGTCTTTGCTTACAAGGATATGACAACACTCCGCCCTACTTTCTGTTCTTGTAAATATAACATCATCCAATGAAATTGAAGCCTTGAAATTTATGAAGATGTGCATCATTACGACAAAATCAGAAGATCCCGAAAGGTATTTAAAACAGAAGGCGGAACGGCCTTGTTAGCGAAGCGTATACACGAGAGCTGTATTTCAATCATATTGTTTTTCATAATTCACTTTTTCTTGGATAATTGTCCTTTGTAGTTAGATTTGATGCTAAATTTTCCGTCATTATAAAATATTATTTTATTATTGTAACAGAATTTTGTTCAGTGTGGTACAAATTTATTTTGAGTTCAGATATATTTTTAAAGATGAACTTCCTTAAAAGATTAATTCATGGCTTTATTAAAATAAAGAATAATAATAAAAATGTAAAAAAAGACAGAAAGAGAACTTCGTTTTAAATGATTTTGTAAGACATTTCCATTCATCTTTTGTTAATTGGGAGGGATGAAAATCTTTTCGACCCTATTAATCAAAAAAAATTTTTTTCCAATAACATACAAGATTTTTTTTAAACTAAATTTTGTTGTTCTTTGTCTCCCTAATTTTCAATGAATACAAACTATATACTTGATTTCTCTTCTGATACCACTTTTTATCGGTGTCGTTTTTACCAACGTAGCAAGTCTAGTAACCGCTCCATTCCGGTCCGTCCGTCCGTCCGAAAGACTTCAGCAGAAATCTTTCATCAACCCTTTTTGGCTTTAATGAAAGGGTAATATTTCATATTTGGTCTCTAGGTTGATAATGTTGAGTTGTAGCGTGTAAGCAATTTTTGCGGCTGCCGTGCAGCCACTTCCTGTTTGTCGATAGTTTTAAAGGAGTAGACCCGGTAAGACCCCTTTTTGGCCCCAAAATTTAGCATTTCAAAAATGTGTTAAAGCTGTAAACTTTTAGCTATTTATTGGAAAGTAGTATACTGTTGTTTCATAAATATGGGCTGTTTTTGACAATACAATGTACATGCATCAGGTACTAGCATCATTAACTCATGCAAAGTTACGAAAATCTTCACAATTTTAGCATTTGTGCTAATTTTTAGACGGTTTTTGTCTTAAATGGAAGTGGCCGCACTAGTGTTCAGTCTTAATATTTAAATATATGTTGTATTTGATGATAATTCATAACATATATAAAGGTTGAGGCTGAACACGAATGCGGCCACTTCCATTTTAGACAAAAACCATCTGATAAGTGACGTTTTGTGGCATATTTGATAGATTTTTAATATTTAAGCTTGAATTTAGGCGTCTTTCATGACCATATCAGTTCAAATCTTTTACATAATCTAATTGAATCGACTGAAAAAGACACTTAAGTGTTTAAAAAATGACAAAAATCTTTCATCAGATATACTTCAAATTGTAGGCCAAAATAAGCCCTTACCGGACCTTCTACTTTTACAACGCTCACTAAACAAGGAGAATAATAGAAAAAATAAAGGATATGGGGACACAAAAGCAGTACATGCACAGAAAAAAAAAACCAAACAAAAGAAAAAAAAAAAAGAAAATAAAACACGCACTCAAAAAGCAAAGGAACAGCGCTTTTATTGCTGTTCTTCATCTCAAATGTTCGTCAAATTATTCTTGGCTTCTATGAAAGATCAGTTTTCCTTCAGTAAACATTCTACCTCAATCAATTGCATGAAGTGACGCAGGTCCAGACCAGGTATTGGTCTTGTTTTTAATTGCAATCACAAATGATGAATGGTCGGTCGGTGCCCTATATATATTTACTGCAACTGTTAAGAAGAACTCTTCTTAAAAAAAAAAAAGAATTAGAAATTTGATAGCTAGTGAAATTTTGTAAAGAGACACCCATAGCTATGAATCTATTATTGAATTTCAAAAACGTCTGACGTGGACACTCTTTAGCATCTTGTGCATGTAATTAACACGATGAATCCATCTTAACACGTCTTCATATTTTCCCATAATCATCAGTTTTAACTGCTTAAATTTCCATTTTTGACAGCTACTTTACGTCAGACATGTATTTTAGAAAATCTCTTTCAGCCGAGTTTATACAAAATTATGCTTACTATGGCAAATGTAAATTTTTTACTTCAAATATTGGTTATGTAATAGTCCGTAAAACTACGGAAGCGTATTAGCGCCACACAACTTTTTTTTTATATTTCTTCCTACGTTTGCGTTATAACGCAAACCTTTGCGAAATAACGCAAACCTTTTGCGTTATAACGCAAACATTTGCGAAATAGCGCAAACCTTTGTGTTATAACGCAAACCTTTTGCGTTATAACGCAAACATTTGCGATATAACACAAACCTTTGCGACATAACGCAAACCTTTGCGACATAACGCAAACCTTTGCGTTATAACGCAAACCTTTGCGATATAACGCAAACATTTGTTTTATCTTATTTCTTATTTAAGATTCAAAGGAAGGAGTAGTTATTAATGGAGGAGGATGCATATATTAAAATTTATCTTCTTTGTACTCATTGCAAAGTAAAATGCTTTACTATTTAACTAATAATGAGCAGGATAATAGATATAAGAAGATGTGGTATGAGTGCCGATGAGAAAACTCTCCATCTAAGTTATAATTGGTAAAAGTAAACCATTATAGGTCAAAGTACGGTCTTCAACACGAAGCATTGGCTCACACCGAACATCAAGCTATAAAGTGCCCCCCAAAATGATATACATGATAATACATGTACATATATTACAATGAAAATTGAGTAAATTAAAGTTATACCGAAGAAAAAAAAAACCAACCCCTGCTAATATAGCTAAAGCCGAATATAAATATACTTCCAAAGTAAGCTCTCGTTTGAGGATTGTGTAAGGTTGGTTAACTACCCTTTTGCAATAAATGAATAAAATGAAGACGTTCTATTAATAAAAGTATGTTCTCTTCATTTAAATTGCTACCAAGTTACCACACTAGATTGAAAATTTCATGACTTTTTATCAAAGAATTTTTATCATATTCTGAGATTTTAAAAAACGATTTCTTACATCAAAATTAAAAAAGAAAAAAATCTTTCTTAATAGTTCATTTTACAGCAGAAAGATCATTTTGTCTATTTGACTTGACAGTTTTACAACTGTATGACATTATTTTTGCTCGTACTTATCTACTTAATCAAAATTTTAAAAATGTTGGCCTTTCAAATAAAATATGCCTGTAACATTTCTATTTTCTTGTTAAATTATATACTTTTCTTATTCCTATTCCTATTTATTATAATGACTTTGCTTTGTATTTATGGTTATTTTCCTAACTAATTCACAACAGAAATTTAATGACAGACGGACATATATACAAAAGTTAACGAATAATTGAAATCAAGATGTTTGCGTTATTTTGCAAATGTTTGCGTTATAACGGAAAAAGGTTTGCGTTACAACGCAAAGGTTTGCGTTATTTCGCAAATGTTTGCGTTATAACGCAAAAGGTTTGTGTTATTTCGCAAATGTTTGCGTTATATCGCAAAGGTTTGCGTTATATCGCAAAGATAGGAAGAAAATTATAAAAATAAATTGTGTGGCGCTAATACGCTTCCGCAGAAAACACTGTGATAAATTCCTATTTTTTATTTCTTGAAAGTCAATTTTTCAAGTCAGTACTCTTATATATATATATAATGTAGTTAACAAGGTCTACTTTTCTGTGTAGTTTTCTAAATTTTCCAATTTACATGTCCTAAATTTTGCAAATAAGGTGAAAATCGAGATGGAAAATTAACTTATCAAAGGGTTAAACAACTTTCCTGCATTCGTAATTAGGTGTAAACCTATGTCCAGTATTGCCTGACCATCATTTATCATTATACCTTGATAAATAGTGTATGATCCTTTCATCTTACAACACAAATCACAACAAGATCAAAGGTGTACACGCGTAAGAAATAGACATTTATAAGTGTAGGAGTTGACCCCTGTCATGTTAATGTGTCACTCGCATCAGCACCTGACACTGTCAGTGTGTCAGTGTAACATGTGGATGGTGTTAAAGACATGGAATGACATTTTGATTTATAATTGTGTCAAAATAAAATAAGTTTATGTGAGCTTTATGGCTGTTCAAGTTTGCTTTTACGTTATTTACATAGAAGTGTTATTATTTAAACCAAAAAAATACAAGATAGTACAACGATTCATATTTCCATACAAAAGCAGTGATAAAGTATCAGTTTGATGACAGAAAAATAGACACAATTAAGAATTCATTCCAAATCAATGTCTACAAAACATCTTCTGAAAGTGTTGCTGCATCTGGAAAATTTGAGATAATGACACTTTTCCTGTTTTATCAAATTGCCCTTTTAGAACAAGAGAAAGGGCATTTAAGATAAAATATTTTTTTATTATTACTTCATATAATAAATATCAAGTTCTGTAAATCAGATGTAATCATCTCATTTCTTCGGGGCTCACTCCCCTCAGATATGAGAAGCTTACATCTAATACTTACACTTTTATAAGCTAGAATTATCAATATGGGTGCCAATTATTTAGTTTTCTTTTGTCTCATCGTGTTTCAAATTTTATTTCATCTTTTTCCATATATTTGAAATTTGTCCTAAAGGTTTCTGTTAAGACCCCTCTTTAAGCAAAGGTAGTTTGACCTTAATCTTAACCTTAATGAATTTAAAATAAAATTAATGCTACTGGTATATTTAACAATGATTTGATTTATCGTTGTTTGTGTAATGTCCAGTAGCAAATATGTCATGCATATTCAGGACGATATTATATGAGAGTAGCCTCAAGTGGACTGAAACTTTATTTTGTATTGGAATATCCTGTCCTTTCATCTGACTTTCTATTGATGAATCTTTCAAAAACAATATTTGATATTTCAGTTCCCTTATGAAAATGTGCACGAAGGAAAATAATTTCTTAAAGTGTTTTTTCATTGTAACTTATTGATCTTATAAATACAACTGCTTTTGAATTGTTTGATGGAGTTCTGTGGAACTTCACATAAATCAGACTACACCATATAATGATGTGCATGAGGCGAATTAATTCTTGTCTGACATCTTGAAAAGGGAAGCAATTGAACTTTCTGTGGTGTTTTACTTTAGTGTGCCAAAGTTCAATTATCTCCCTTTTGATTCACGGACATGATCATTTGAGTCATCATATATTATTAATAATATTGGCGTTGAAGTGGGCTCCTCAAAGACTGGTGAATTTCGTTTCATCGTCAAACAAAGGAAGTACGTATATAAGCCATTTGTAAATGTGCACAAGGCAAACACATTGACTTGACGTTTTGAAGGGAAGATAATTGGAAAAAGCATTTATTTTTAATATTCATGATCTTGTTGGTATTGACCTTGTAACCTAAAATTGACAGAACCGTCTAACTGATTTCAATGAACCTTGTTTTCTAATTTACAAGAGATGCAATAGTATTTTTGTCAGATTCATACGCGCAGACTGGTTAGTTTTAAATGGATCTGTCAACGAATTGGGTTGCAAGGTTCTTCAAAAAAAATGTTGCTTGGTTGATATTTGCTGTAAGGGAGCTATCATTTGAATTTTATTGGGGGTGGGGGAGTGGAATGAAAAATGTTGTCCTGCATTTTTTTTAGTTGTAATCTCTGTCCTGCCTTTTTATTTTTCACTCTATTCGGTCCTAACTTTTTTTTATTTGTTTATCCTGACTTTTTTTTACATAAATTGTCATCCTGCCTTTTGTTTGGCAAAGTTGCTCATCCTGCCTTTTTTTTTACTCAAAACTCCTGTCCTGTCTTTTTTCAAATTTCATCCTAGCCCCCTCCGCCCCCATAAAAATCAAATGGTAGCTCCCTAACCAGAGGATACCTGGGACCTGCTATAACATATAAAAGAATACAAGCTTTAACTTAAACATTAAGGATTAAGGGATTATTATAACCTGCTTTCTATACTTTTATTATTTATTTGATTACCATTTATTTCATAGATATCACTTATTGATTATGTGACTATGTGATAAAAAGGTACTCCACTGCAGGGCCACACATGTTGAAAATGCCTCAGAGAGAACATATACAATTACAATCGGCAAACCTCGGGTGAATCCGGTGCTGGAGCCCGGGAAAGGAATAGACCGAAGTTGCGATGAGGGATACAGCTAACATTGGTGTGTCCTCAATAAGATCATATAGCATCTTGCAAATTAATCTATTGGCACATAACGAGGTGTTGTCAGTTACTGTAGTAAAATTTACACTTGAATGTCAATTATCAATGAATGCTGATACGTATATCTCTGTATATTCCAAAGATAAAATATGATATGACAAAGACGTTGTCAATCATAGTCATATCGACACCAATCACCAGCGATTGCCTGGTTTCGTTGTGAAAGAGTAGTTTTCGACTAAATCACCATGTGTGTATTGTACTGTAGACATGTTGATTTTTCAACCGAATAGTTTAAAAATTCATCCTTCACTAAAAGTGAATACCTTGAAAAGTTTAAACCTGTCTGTAAAAAGTGTATGATTAATCCCGGCGTTTGACGGACTAAACCAGTGCTTCTATTGCTGTTCACCGTCTGACAATTAAAAAAAACTCGGTGGTCTCGTGGTAGGTGCGGGAGGTCATGGAATCTATGCCTGCCGGGTCAAACCAAGAACTTGAAAATTGCTATTTGCTGCTTCTCCGGTAAGCACGCGGCATTCAGAAGCGAGAACAAAGATTGGTAGACACAGAGTCATAAAGATATGTCTGTGTAGGGTGACATGTCTCAGTGCTGCGGACTGATATCTTGTGATCTAGCATTTTTGTTATCCTGCTCAGCGTGAGTGTATTAAATAACAGGTTTCAAATTCATGTCAGATTAACATGATCCTGTGTACTATGAATATTCATTTAATTTGCCACTTGATGTAAAACAGCTATCCATCTTTTAATCATCTTGCAATCATTTTCTAATTTCAGAAATAAAATTTGGGACATTCTATGGAATCTTAAGTTACTACCAGTCTAGTAAATCATTTTTAATACCAAAATTAAAAACCAAATAATTACAACAAAAACTGGTTACTTTTCTATGCACTGTAATAGTAGATGACTGGTTTTACCAAAAAGCAGTTTGACATGAAAAATGAGTAGAAAATAGTAATTAGAAATTAAAATGTACACAGTCTGTAATGCTGATACATAATTGTTAAGACATTCATTAAAATTATACTTATTTTAATCTTTGCCCATAACAGTTTTTCAAATGTATAATTTTTGGATATTTGAAGTGTTGGCATTTAATTTGAATTTTCGTATTTCTTTAAAGATAAATTTTTAAAGGGAGAGATAATTTTTGTGAATTTCAAAAATAGAAATAAGGAGCACGAAGTAGAACTAATAATCAGATGACGAGAGGGAATATTCACAATAAAATACTTTTCTAAATCAAATCTATGAATATAGCCCGAAGAAAGAACGAAAATCAATCTTCTCGGATTCGAGATCTATATTTTAATTAGATTGGAACGAAAATGAGAAATAACAAGAAATTCAAAATGTGTCCATACAAGCGCAAGGTATATGACCAAGGTACGGGATGGACGGAATCAAAGACCGGATTCTACAATCGTAGGCGGGTCATGAAAAATATATTCTAAGATGGCGCAATATCTTTTTCTCGGAGGCTTTAAAAACGGGCAAAAATATAATGAAGATTTGACAGGCGTTTTCTCCCAGTTTGAAGTACAAATACATGTAAATATTTTTGGATAATTTTGTAATTGAAAACGTCATGTTCTACTGAGACTATTACATTTTGCAGTGTAACTGAAAACCCAATGGTGGTAAAAAGCTTGGAAGTAAGTTTGGGTATGGTTTTATCATTAATTTAAATGTACTGTAATGGACCTTGTTGCCTGAGAGATCTAAGTAGTTAATATATATATAGTGATCATAATAAAAATAAGGAGATGAGGTATGATTGCCAATGAGACAACTATCCACCAAAGTTCAAATGAAGTGGATGTAAGCAATTATAGGCAACCGTACGGCCTTCAATAATGAGAAAAACCCATACCGTATAGTCAGCCATAAAAGACTCCGACATGAAAAATATGAAACAATTCAATTGAGAAAAATAACGGCCTAATTTATTACAAAACAATTAACGGAAAACAAATATGACAGACATGAACCAACGGCAACCACTGACTACAGGCTACTGACTTAGGACAGACACATACAGAATGTGGCGGGGTTAAACATGTGTGTGAGCGCTCAACCCTCCCCTAACCTAGCTGGGACAGTGGTGTAACAGCACAACATAAGACCAAACAATAAAAATCAGTTGAACTAGGCCTAACTCATCAGATCGATACAAAGAAGAAAAACATCAAACGTAAACACAGACCGGACGTGTCTCTCAACACTGAAGGTGTGAGTTCGAGACCCCGCTCGTGGCTGGGATAGTTTAACTCTGATCTAACATGTCTCAGTATGATTGCCATTTTTCGTGCCGAAGGTCGGTGGTTCTCTCTGGGCACTCTGGTTTCTCTGGTTTCCTCTAAAAAACTGGTCGCCATTATATAGCCAAGTGTGGTCAAAGAGACGTTGAATACCAACAATCAATAGATCAATTTAATTCTAGATATACATATGAAATTCTTTGAAATTTTAATTCACCGCCAGTCTTGAATATGAATAATATTTCATAATAACAAAATGTAAAATCGAATAACTACAACAAAATTGATGACTTTTAAATGCACTGTAATAGAAGATGACTAGTTTTACCAAAACAGATAACTTTTACATGAAAAATGAGAAGAAAATGGAAATTATCAATAAATATGACCACAGTCGGTAATGTTGATATTATGAAGGCATTCATCATTCATAAAAATTACACTTTAAGTATTTTAACCTTAGGCCATAACAGCAACATTTTTAGTGTGTTTTTATTTTTTTCAAAACGGAAAGAGTGCATTTAACTTTGATTTTAGTTTTCTACAAACAAACAAAAAATGAAGGGAAATTGATTGATTGGTTTTTAAAGCCACTTTCGACACTATTTTTGCGTTTTCTTGGCGGTCAGTTATTGTTGGTGGAGGAAGCCGGAGTGCCCGGAGAGAACCAACGACCTTCGGTAAGAAAACTGACAATCCTATAGTCAATTAGGATTGGAGTCGAGTGCACCTGCCCCATGCGGGATTCGAACTCACAACCTCACTGTTGGCAGGCTAGTGATACAGTAGCTCAACTACTTAGACCACTCGGCCACCGAGGCCCCTTAAAGGGGGAAATAATTTTTGAATTTCAAAGATTTAAATTAGGATCAGGAACAGGAACACAAAGTATAATCTTAAACCAAATTTTGTCAATATAACGGAACTATAAACAACTGTCATACAAGTGGGAGGTTTAGCTAGCAATAAAACCAGGTTTAACCCACTATTTTCTTCGGAAAATACCCGTGTACTAAGTCAGGGATATGACAGTTGTATTCCATCCTTTGGTTGATATGATTTTGTCAGATTTTATGGACTTCCCCTTTTTGAATTTACATTGGAGCTCGGCATTTTTGTTATGCTGTTTTCAAACAAATGATGAAAGGGAAATTTTATATTAAAACCTTTTTCTGATTAAAAATTTAAATAAAATAACTCAAAGAACAAAAATGAAAATTAACAAATCATTGTCCAAGAATGAACAATCTTTTTCTGCGAGACTTAAACATAGGCAAAATCATATACCTTGACGAGGTACACACATAAATAATTGTTCTGATGATACGTGTTTTCATCATAGCATATTTTGTTTCAAAGGTATTATCGCTTATGGCAAGCCGTTTTACTATTTATTCGAACTTCAAGATATCTCAGATAATATATAAGATATCTTATATAATCTAGTTTTTATAGGATATCTTATAAACTTTATAAGATATCTCCTATACTTTATAAGATATCTTAAATAGTTTATCAGATATCTCATATAATTTATAAGATAACTTATAAAGAAAATTATATGAGATGTCTTATAAACTAAACTATATAATATATCTTATAAACTATAGGAGATATCTTATAAAGTTTATTAGATATCTTATAAAGTTTATTAGATATCTTGAAGTTAGAATAAAATAGTAAAATGGCTTGCAATAATCGCGAAATGATGTTCTACTTGAACGATAATCAAGTAATCAATAATAATTGTAAAATGACTTTTGGGAAGGTTTTTGAGCAGTGCTTTCCTTGACTTAATAGATTTGAATACACATTCACATATAGTGTACCTGGACTATAAGACGGCTTACTTTTCTAGGGGACACAAGTCCAACCGACCTCAATCCCCCCCCCCCCCCCCCCCCCCCCCCCCCCCCCCCCCCCCCCCCCCCCTCCGTTTTTGTAGTGCGGTGGGTAATTTTGGAATCAAAATCTATTTTCTGACAGTATATTCCTCTTTGAAAATAAATGTATTTAGAGCGAATTCATCATTTGAAATATTGATTGATTGATTGATTAATGATCAATTTAAGATTGATTGATTGGTCGCTGTTTTACGCTACCTTAGCACAAAAACCGATATTGCAGCGAGAACTTATGTATAATTTTTTTCAAAAGTGCTGTTTAAAAATTTGCCAATGAAGGTCGCTCATTATACTAAAACTGTGATCGTTGAAAGCGACATAGTTTTAAAAAATAAACCAATTAAATTCAAAACAATGCCTAGCTATGAGATTAACACATATTTAGATTTTGGAATGTATTTTAAATTCTTTTAAAAAAAGAACCAATTGTGATGCATTGGACGACGAGTTTGAATCTTCAGAGACGACAAGCTATATATATATATATATTATTGATTCTATTAAACTGTGCAAACTACTTTCTCACTTATTGTGCAAACGTGTGACAATAAACGCATAGATAATTCTTCTTTGGCAGAACGCTAATCTTCAAAACTCTTGAATTCCCACATGGACTTGTTTTTTTTAGAGAGTATTTGTTTATCAGAAATTATTTGACAATCAAACCATTTTGCTTGTAAAACCTTCAATAGATCACGAAGGACACATTTATGTTTGATTGATTTTTTATGGAAATTTATTGTCATTTTTCATTGTTTATGTCTAGTAAAAAGTATTTAATCATGAAAAGAGAAAGGTCACCTATGGTGAAGTACATTCATTTTATAGACATCAAAGTATTGTAGTTTTTTAAGTTATGCAATGATTTTTTATCGCCATTGTTTTCTCAATCGGTATATTTAACTTTTAATCTTATTTGTTTAGAATGACGAATACATCGTATTTCGTTTTTTAGAAGATATGTATTTCCTTTCAATCGCTCAGACAATGCCTATTTCATTTTACACATATTTACATAGAAGTGTTATCATTTATCAGTAAAAAGTTCAGATTTTTGCAATTAAACCAGAAAAAGATATTGTACAGCGATTCATACTGCCATACAAAAGCAGTGATAAGGTATCAATTTGATGACAGAAAAAAAAGACGCAATTAATATTTCATTCCAAATGTTACTGCATCTGGAAAATTGGAGATAATTACATGTTTCCTGTTTTATCAAAACTGATACAGCTCTTTTTAGAAGAAGAGAAAAGAGAAAAAAACATATATTTATTACTTCTATGGAAATCAGATGTAATTGTCTCATATCTTCGAAGCTGACTCCCCTCAGAAATGAGAAGCTTACATCTAATACATATATATCAACAAAGCTTACGTACTTTTAAACTAAGAAGAAACCATTGTTAAGACTTTGAAATGTAAATGCTTGCCTATATAACAAATATACCATCATTTGCATACACAGCATTACAATAGCTAAATTTTCGAAAAAATGCCAAAAATATCAAAATATTGACCCTTGGTCATAAAATACGGAGATGTGGTATGATTGTCATTCTTGTTCCTCTAGTTACTGGTATTTCGTTGGTTTTCTTTTTTTGGAATTTGAAAATTATTTCTCTATTTCAAATGTATTTGTAAAAAAACGAAAATGCAAGTTAAATCACATTTTCGTTTTAACGATAAAAAAATATATAAAAAATCTAGCAGTTATGGCATAAGGTTAAAATAAGTATAATTTTCATGAATGATGAATGCCTTCAAAATATCAGCATTACAAACTATGGTCATATTTATTAACTATTTGCATTTTCTTCTCATTTTTCATAATAAACTTATCTGGGTTGGTAAAACCAGTCATCTATACTCTTACAAATTATGCATTGAAAAGTCATCAATTTTGTTGTAATTATCTGATTTTAATGTTGGTATCAAAAATATAAAAATATGAAGATGTGGTATTATTGCCAATGAGAGTTATATACACCAGACACTAAAGGACGAGGATTTAAGTCTAAGCCACTTTCTCTATTCAGTATAAATTTCCCCATTATTCTATATTCTTTATATTTCAGCACCCCATTATTCTCTATTCTTTATATTTCAGCTCACCATATTATTCTCTATTCTGTATTTTTTTGGTTGCCTATTTTCTCGATTCTATTTTTTTTTTGCCATTTATTCTGCACTATTTCCCCATTATTTTCTATTCTGTAAATCCCACCCAGACCCTCATATATTGTTAAGGAAATATGTTAGATCAATATTGAAAGGATAAATTACTAAACAGATGTAAATTAAAAACCATATTCATAAACACTTTGCTTTAGTTGTACATGCATGTAGCACAGAATACAAAAATGAAGAAAACAGATGTTTACACCTTTTATAAAATAGCGCGAGGTGAAGACAAGTTAGTTATCATCAAAATATGACAACTCAACATTGAGCGCTCACAAAAATATTAAGCCCGTCATATTCTTTAAGTCAATATGTAATTTAGTGGTTGTCGTTGATACTGTCTGTAAAGCCGAATGGTCACTATCAAAGTTAACTTGGTTTAAACTTTGACCAGGTTAACTTGGTCCATGTCATCAGTTGTTACTATTAAAGTTTTTCATCAAAATTTTTGTCAAAGAAAAAACTGCACTGTGATTGAATAATTCCCGTCCAAGCCCATCCAAGTTTCAAGAAAAACAAATAAGATTCTATTCCATCCGAATCCGTCAAAGTTTTTGATTAAAGTTTTCTCTGACGGTTGTCACTATATAAAAAGAAATCCATCAAAAACTCCGACCAAGAAAACTTATGAATAAAACTTTGATAGTGACAACGGGCCATAAGATTTCTTTTTTCGTTTTTAGTTTTGTCAAAAATCAAGCCGATGGTTGGTTCGTTTGAATTGATTCACATGTTGTCATGTCGGTGTATTTTATAGCGCACTTTACGGTATGGGTTTTACTCATTGTTAAAGGTCATGTGTTGACCTATAGGTGCTTGAACCCTTTCTATTGACAATCATATCACAGATCCTTATTCATATTCATCATCATGTACTGCCACAAAATTCCAGATGGCATGTAACAATAAATGTTGCGTCACCGCAGTGGGAGGAATATAAATAGAAGTAATCTATTATAAGATCTTTGTCTCTTCCCAGACGTTACTATGCATGATTTGTAATCCAGTTTTTACAAACTTTTCATTGGATTGTATTTGATCGTACCACTTGCAACAACTTATACATATTTAATGAAGTGATGACATATCTATCATAGTAAAACAATTTTGACCATCATTCAAACACAAAACTTCTGTTTAATAGCTATTGTTGTGATGTAGTTTTTTGTTATTGTTATTTGATCATCAGAAAGCAATATACAATATGCTTCTAATGACAAAATTGTCTCGAGAATAATGAAAATTGACATGTTTACAGAAAAAGGGCTAGAAGTGAGAATTTCCGTTAATTGAGATTTTCTGAGTGAATGTTTTTGGTCTAAAAATAGGATATATTTCCTTACTTTATCCAATTCTGATAAATAACTAGCTTTAAGTATTGGTATTTCTAAGACTAAGTAACTCTATTGATCATAAGTTGTACTAAATTGATATTGACTTGCGAGTTAATTTTGCTGAAACTTTTTTTTAGAAAGAAGACTACAGGCAAACGGAACCGAATTTCGAAACAGCGGTAGAAAAATTAGCAAAGGAACGTCACCTCTATTTTGGAGTTTCGCTGCGAACGGCAAAGTTTTTCCTAGTGAGGATGGAATGCAAGACACGGGGGTCAAAAATACGATGGTCTGCATGGGGTTTACATACTAGGGAATAATGGAAAAAATGACCAAAAAATAATGAAAAGAGAAAAAAAGACCAAAAAGAAGGAATAGAAAATAATGGGGTGCTCAAATATAAAGAATAGAGAAAATGGCCAAACAATTAAAAGAATATAGAAGTATAGGACACCCCCACTAGACCCTCGTATACAGTGTGGCGTTACACATCTGTGACCGAGTAATAGAACTTTGTCCTTGGCCCGTGCCCTTTAGATATCTCGACTATTTGTGTTGTTGGTTTGCTGTCTCACTTATGTAAAATCCATATCCTCTTTTATTTATATGTTCATAGTTAAAAGTCATGTAATTTTTGTCAGAACTAGACAGTTGATATTTACGGGAAGGGACATCGTATTACAGTTAATATATGTGTATCTTGGCTTATATGTTCAAACGATAAAAAAATAAGAAGATGTCGTATGGCAAGACGCCAATGAGACAACTATCCACCAAAGTCCAAATGACGCGGGTGAAGGTAACAATAGGTCACCATACGGTAGATTTGGCTGGGGAGGAGGGCTTCCGCAAGGAACAAAACGCATACCATATAGTCAGCTACATATATATAAAAGGTCCCGTATAACAATTTTAAAAAGAAACCCATTGGCTTGATTTATTTCAAAAACAGTAAACGAAAAATGATCATGGATACTCTGTTTCTTTTACATCTTACCAAATGTCCATTCTATAAAATTAAGATTTTATTTAGAGTTATTAATACAATTGTTGGGTACTGGAGTCAATATTACACTGGTGTTACAACTTGATTAAGGTGACTTTAACCGAGATTCCACTTCATCAACTTTGGGTTCAAAATTTTAACATTATTTTGAATATCTCTAGATGAAATTGAAATATGATTGTCAATTTGCAACAAAGTTGGCTAACACATGTCCAGTTTATGCCGTTACGCACTATACATTTATATTAGTTGTTGACCATTTGATGACTGCACTTGGGGCAATAACATTTGATATGCGATGAATTAATTGTTGACCATATGGTAACTCCACTCAAGGCTGGTCGTAACCTGTGCCGTAATGTTACATATGTTTGTCTACCGATGGTCACCATGTTATAATTATGTCAAGTTAATTCGTCTTCTTGTCCTGTCATGTTATATATAATAATGGCAATATACAAGTCTGGGTTTGGTGTATTAGATAAATTAGGTCGATATTTCATGTCAATTATGTTATTGAAAGAAAAATTAAAATGGGTGGGATATGTACAAGGAATTGATGACTTGAGATTATGAAGAACGTCTGAACGGAAAGAGATGTATGGTTTTTGAAAACGAAGAAATAAATGTGATAATATCAATCATGTTTAACATATTGTGGATCTGGATTGGTGTGGGTGTGTGTGTGTGTGTGTGTGTGTGTGTAAAAGGGGGGGGGGGGTCCTTTATTTCATTATTCTTCATTTTTTTGTCTTTTTTCTCTATTCTTTATATTTTTTGCCCATTATCCTCTATTCTTCATTATTAAGCTCCTAATTATTCTCAATAATTTTATATTTTGTCAATTTTTCCTCATTTCTTTATATTTTGCGCCCATTACTCTCTATTCTGTAAACTCATCTAGAACCTTATACTATTGAGTATCAGAGAGATTCTCGGAACTGTAACAGTTCGTCCTAAGAGTCCATTTTTAAATTTTAGAAGAAGAGCTAATGGTGAAGTTAACCCTGGGACTATCTTGACATTGCTGTCAGTCAATGTTTAGATGTGAATACAAGGAAACCTGGGGTATAAGTCAATAAGACATCATACTAACAACACAATGACAATTAGTCCTTTCTTTAAAAACTTTCATGTATCCAAGATCATATGTGTTGGCTATAAAGAAATTATCAAGATGAGGGAATAAATAAATAAAAAATAAGATAGAAACAAACAACAATAACGTGGATATTTCTTTTTATCTTTTAGATGTTTTTTTGTTATTACGTTTTTATGGGATCGTCAACAATAGAAGGGGCATTATGTGTTCTGGTCTGTTCGTCTGCCCGTCCTTCCTTTCGTCCTTCCCTGGGTCCAGCAGGTTAGAGTGTTTGTTTACGATAGTTTACCACGAAGTTGTGATAACATGAACTTGAAACTTAGTACACATGTTTATGAGAACTATTAATCGTTATATGACAAATTAGGATTCTAACCCCAATTTTCACAGTTCACTGAATAAAAGCTTTATATTTGTTTTACGTTCGACGGCCTGTTCTGGGGACAGTGGACAGTCCTATCTGTTTCAAAACAGACCGTCAGTCCGACAGCCTCAAGTCGCCAAAAAGTCAGAGCAATCTCTGACTTACTCTATGTTGACCTCTAAATTTCTTGTGGTTTTTTGTCTTGTCTTGTGTTTCTGTTTTACTGACATATACCAACGCGCTTCTCCTTTTATAATATAGAACCTTTATTTTTTGACATAACTAGCCAGAGTAAGGTATTGTTATTACATGAAGTTTGACTACATGGCTATGAATACTGGAAATTGCAGAATTTAGCATAGAAGGCAATGAGGTCATACATTAGTGGTTTTATAACTTATTTGTATCAAAATTCAAATGTTTTCCATTTGGGGAATAATGACAGCGTTTGAACGTCGGTAAAGATATGAGTAAAATAAAATGTTTGGAATACGTCAGAGACAGCAATCAAACAACACAAACGAGGACAAGGTATACGCACTGAGAGGTCTACGTATAATAAGCCTCCTCATGGGGTTTTTGATTAAGTGATTACTTGGCCGTTTTTATAGTGATTATTTGATTACAAGACCAAATATTTAAATTTTCGTGATTATTTGATTATTTGATAATCAAGGACTGTATTTTTAATTATTTGATTATCTTGTTTAAAAAAATAATTAATGATTATGTGATTACTTGGACACCCCATGAGGGGCCTCTATAATAGTCTTTAATCAAAGTACAGAAGTACTGAACATCGGATGACTGCAAGTTCTTATGGATGGTCACAAGCACTTGTCGCAGAAAAAAAATCATATCTCTATACCTAAAAGTTAGGTTAATTTACAGATATTTTTTTTTCTTAGATAAGTTCGTGCGTGGATGATAAATAAATGACAGGGAATTCAACGTCATCATAATAACTATTATATTGTAGTGATACAAATCAGTATACTCTGGTTTGTTGTTATATATTATATTAATATTTGTATACATGCCCAAGAATGAAGGACACTAATGGCCGATTACCCTTATCAGCGACACCCGGGGTGCAATGTTTTAATGATGTTCGATTAACATAGAAAGTAATGGGAAAATAAATGGGTACCCTTCATTAATTCTTCATATTATTTTTATTAATCATCTGAATTCTTATTAACACATACGACCGAATTCTACGTAGATTTACCTTTCTAGTGGTATTAAAAAATCCAGTATATCTTATCTCATTGTTAGGTCTCCGATTTTTTGAAATTTCATTATCTAAATTCCCTTACTCACATCAGTAAATATAGATGAATTACCTCAAAAGGAAAGAGACAGCAGTAACTAAAAAAATTGAAGCACACTTAATATGCGGAGGAAATACTATTAACACATACTGTTGAATACTCCTGTCAATAAGCTATATTTTGATGTCAGAAAAGTCAGTTTAAATTAAGAAATTCTTAGGTCTCCGGCGTTTTGAAAAGTTGTCTTTGAATAAAAATAACCAATACAACTGTAATATACGAAAACAACGTACATTAGCGAGATCATACTATTATACATGCATGTAAACTAAATTCCGGTTATTCTTAAATAAATGAAATAATACATAATAAGTTCAAATTCAAAGTATTCACTGTGGCTAATTTTTATTGTTCAAATAGAAACGATAAATATTGAATACAAAATAAAATTATATTTAATTATTAAATTGTATTCGTCGGGATAGCTCATCTGTTCAAAGGACATAATGGAGTTTTACTATAAGGGTTCTTGTTCATGATAGTTCATAGTTCGTATAATTTCATATAATAGAGACTATAAAGATATTTTTTATTCATATTTGGTGAAACGTATTTAATGATTTAATGATAAAGTATACATTTACATTTAAATAATAATAAACGATTCGCTGTTTAATTTTTTTTTTTTTCACCCGTAAACATTTTTCCATCATTTGTATTTCGATAATATTTAAAGAAAATGAAAAGGTGGTATATTAAAAAAGTTCGAAATTGACATATTGTCAAATGAATTTTATTATCAGCAGGCACCCTGTCGCTTGATTGTCTTTCCTATCTCCAATTACGATGTCTTATATGTATATGCTCAACAGGATGCCACTGTTTGTTTTATTAAATTGAATCTGATACAATACAAATTGTGTTAATTGGTGACATATGTACATGTAATGAATTTATGCACGGTTTGTTGTGGAAGTATCATCTTGTAATGATATTATATCAATGTGGTGGAACTATTAAAAAAAATTTGAGACTCGAAAACTAATGCAAAAAAATTTCAAATCACTCTTTTTTAGGGAATCGTGTTCCTCGCTCTTTAGTTTGACCATGGAAGTAAATTAATTAGTGTTATCTATGTATAGATAGTTTAATTTGCTGCTTTTATTTTTTTATTTCTTCTTTTAATTTGTCATTTTCTATATATATATGTTTTTTTAATTACTTAATGGTGCAATACAAAACACATGTAAGTTGTCTCTCGGTCATTTTAGAAATACAATGTTCAAAATGTTCTTGTGTGAAAAAATGTAACGCTTACAACACATTAAATGTTGGTTTTTGTTATAATGATGAATGTGTTGTCATTGCTGCAAGTTTTGTTTATTTGACATCGATTTTACTTATATCTGTATCTGTATTGGTCAATCAATTTTCCCAAATTAAGTTAAGAGGGGATGGGGGTCAGTGAAAAAACTACGTGAATTAAGTTTGTTTATCCTACATTGAACTTTTGATGCCTTCCCTTATTGTCCTGTGAATTTTTATCCGTGACTTAATTCAGGCAAATTTTATACCTTTCTTGCACTGTTGAAAATAAGGACAGAGGGACATCAGATATAAATACTATTAGTATTAAATCCCACTGATAGCAGTTACAAAATTTTAGATGGGTGAAAATAAGTTGAAATATGAAAAAAACCTTTCAAATAAGAATTACTCCTAAACATACATAAAAAGGGAGACCCACTATAAAAGCGCTTGTGACCTAACTCGCTTCATGATGATGTCTTTAGTTATTACAATTGATAAATCTTCACTTATCAATCAGAGAGAGAGAGCTCTACTTATCAATATCAATAAAAATATATTTTAACTGTTGAATGACTTAATCTTTAGTCTTAGAATTTATATCTTTAATTTTCACCAATTGTCTAAATTTGATTTATTGAACCTTTTTGTCTGCTTACGCCTTACCTAACTAAAGATGGTTGAGATATGTTTAGCCGTTTTTACATAAAACATTTAAAAAATGAAAAACATCTACCTTGTAAGTTATTTCTTCAAAAACATATATAGCATCATTTTAAAGCAAATTTATTTGTCCAAGGCATAAATGAATGAATGTATATAGCCTATTGTTAGAAAGCAGGACAAACTTGTATTTGCTGGTGTTAATATGTTTATAAAAAATACAGCTGATATTATGCCATATAATTATTTCATTACTAATGGTGATTAAACTGCAATAAGCTACTGTTCGGTACCAATTTCGTCGTCAGCTCTGTTGCATAAGGACAAATGAAAATATTAAATTTCTTTGTAACAAGGATGTCATATAACCTCCTAGATGGTATTTTTTAAGGTATATGAACATCAAAACTCATGAGATACGTTTTATGACTGGTTGTTAAAAAATGTCATTCAAGATCAATTAACAAAAATTATGGATTTTTTCCCTAATTTTTCAAAATAATTTCCCCTTCGTACATTGATTTATATAATCTCGACGAGGTTTTGATCTCAATATCATAGTCCTTTTAAAGACCACTAACTCAAGTATCGTTATTTATAACTCCCGTGAAGACGCTAATTAATTTTTATCAGAGACATGTCTCTGTTGTATATATAACAAGATTAGTAAATGCAACGACATCTATTGGAAGGAGTTAAGAGTTATCGTTAATTATCTACTGTCCAATATAAACAGATTGGGTTATCTCGCTTGGAAATGTGACATATTCTTGCACATGATTACAGTTACATGTATATATAATTTTCATCCATTTGTATATCATTCTATTCAACTATATTAATAATAGTGCAATGCAAGTGCATGGTGGACACTCTTCTGTAATAATCGATTTTTCTAATAGATTGGATTTGAGTAGGCATTCATATTTTCCCGCCAAACTTTCAATCTTCCATGCAGAGTTATCGGTCCTTGAGAGAAAGCAATGATTGATAACTCTGCATGGGAAATTGCTAACGTTCTTGAGATATTCTTCCGCATACGCTAACACACCTTAATCTGTACGTGTGCATAGCTGTTAAAGATTTTTTACTTATATATATATTTCTAACGACAAAACATTTTCATATTATTGATTTATGTTCTAAAAAAATATTTTTAGGAGTATCCATTGAAAAAATGAATTTATAACAAGCGATAAGGAATGTTATTTTGCACTCGATAATGTCCGCGTATTTATCATGTTTATAGATCGGTTACAATCTCAACACGAAAGTTACGCAATGAAAATCTAGGCGACAGCAATACACCGGAATGCCCTCACGGCCATCCGATGTAAAAATTGAAAATCGTGCCTGGTCTATAAAAGATTTCAATAAAATAATTCAACATAGATCTTAAAGCCATCGAGAAATATGAGACAGTCATGCAATTTGTTTATAACAAATTAATGCATTTTCATTTTCAGCTGACCAGTAGGGTGTTTAGTTTCAATAGTTTATTTGTTTGTGGTTGTAAAACATATGTGTATATATACATAAATAGCGTATATTCTATCCAAGCTGAATTGCTTTAAAATAATAAAAAAACAAAAACAAAAACAAAAAACACTATTTTATCCAATTCAGTGCACATTGAATTGTATCTGTATTTCTATTGTAAAGTATGCAATAAAAGAATAATATATTGGAACCAAAAGCATCATTTATGTGTGATTCAGATGTAGGTTAAGTATTCCTTTGACGTTTTAGTACAGAAAATTCAATTTGCTAAATCTTTTACTCTAATCATTTCATTTTCGTCATTTCTCGTGTGATTTTTATCCATTTTTAGCTAATCAATATGAGCAAGAAAACGACCACTGAAAATTGTTTGAATTTTTTATGCTGTTTTTAAATTGAGCATAATTAAATTCTCTTACTAACTATTCCATAAATATCTCCATTAGACAGTTATTGTACCAAGGTCTGATTTAATTATTTTTATTTTATAAGCTTCCTTTTATTTCTAGAATATTTGCCAGTTCAGGTGGGAGGCAGACGATATTGGAAGCCATTAAAGTGTCAACTTGTATGAAAATATGTTTTTTTTCAAAGATTTCAATTAATTTAATTTTAAAAGTGATTCTATAATGCAACTAGTGGTTTGTCAGATGTATAATTATCTTGTGAAACCGTTTATGGAATTAATATCAAGAAAAAGCATTTTCAGAGAGATTTTTGTAAAAAAAAAATAGAAATAACACTCTGGATGGTCTGGGTTTGGTTTTCAGAAAAGAAAGAATAATAATAAAAACAAGAGAGAATACGGGACAAGTAAGAAAAAGAATAGAAAAAAATAGGCAGAAATAAAGATAAGAAAAAATGGCATAAAAAAGAGAGAAATGAAGACCCCTCATCTAGAAATTCAAATAAATTTCAAATAACCCAATTAAAAATGCATTTCAGAAAAAAAATAATTCATATTGAATTTCATTCTTTTCATTCCTGAATGCATATAATTCCTTAATATTGTTAAACAGATCTTTGAAAAACAGAATCAATACAGTTTGTTTAAGGATGACTAGAATTGACGAATTGATCAGATTTTCTGCAAAGAAGATGACATTTATTAAGGAGTTACAAATTGATATTAACGATGTAAATCATCCTACACGTACTAGTGGATGTGCTTTCTGTCAACAATAACTGAGGGTCTGGGTGGGGGTCTTTCAATTTTGTATTCTTTATTTTTTAAGCCATTTTTTCTATTCTTTAAAATTTTTGCCCATTATTCTCAATTCTTTTGTTTGCCTATTTTTTTCTATTCTTTATTTCTTGGCTCAATTTTTTTGTAGTATTTGCCCATTATTTTCTTTTCTGTAAACCCATCAAGACTCTCGTAACTAACTAAGTATTCAAATTTGCTGATGTGTTCAATACACCAAGGATTAGAAGTTGTAAAACAGCACTAACTTTACAAAATTAATGTTAACCAATATTCTCGCAAGTATATCTTATTTCCGTTTTTCATCATGAGACCTTTTTAAAAACGTCATGTGTTTCAGTTTAAACATTAAAATTGCTGTCTAGACGTAAATCCAGTCATTTTGAAAAAGGATGGGTTACAACCCCCAGAGCATCATGAAACTTTCACATGATTAAAGAAAAATAGAAAAAAGTCTGTTGTTGTATAGTTAATCGGGCAGTTGGTTATTTTACATTTTGTAATGTCGGGATACATTTTTTAGCTCACTATACGGGTTTGCACATTGTTGAAGGCCGTAAAGTGAACTATATTTGCTGACATCTACGTCATTTGAACTCTGGTGGATAGTTCTCTCATTGGCAATCAAACCACATAGATATGTTTCTGACAGTACTCCAAATGCTATATGAGCGGAATTATCAAATTATGAATATAAATGATCTCTATTCTCACAAGAATATACTTATATATTGAAATAAGAATTTAAGGTTATGCAAAGAAAAAGAAACTTTGGTAAATTTTTCCTGAGGTTCAGCGGCCGTCTTTTTAGCAGCTCCTAAATTTCTATTTATAAATTTCTAGATTAATTCAAATATATCCGGCCCTTTTAATTAATATATGAATGAAATGTCAAAGTGTTTCTCCATCAGTTAGTTTAGCAGGTTTTTAAATGAAATATAGTAGACATATGGATATCATTTAACATTGTACAATATATGTGTTCCACACTCCCCCCGGTCAAATTATCAATTTGATTACATCTGTATACGGAAAATACACCTGACCTAATATATAATAATTTAAACACTTAAATAGGAAGTTAATGTCTAAAGAGTGACCAAGAAAACATTGAATGGACATGATCACCCTGTGGGTACTATCAGAGTTCACAAACACCAAGAGAAACTTGTTTAACATCGGAAGCCAGTCACGTGTTAATCAATTTATTTACAATTGGTTGATTCAATATAATGGGTAAAAATCAGAAGGTCAAGGAAACCTTATTAAGGTAATGAGTCTCAGAAAAATCAGAAGGCTAAGGGAAACCGTATTAAAACAATGAGTCTCAGAAAATCAGAAGGTTAAGGAAACCTTATTAAGATAATGGTCTCAGAAAAATCAGAGGAGACACATTCAAAACAAGAAGCAGACATAAATATTTGGACGTTCGGAACTTCCATTACCTCAATCTTAACAGCAGATAAACCATAAAAAAAAAGGCGCAGAGAGAAAAATCACATACGGACGTAATCCACATTCGTGAAGGATTAACAATAAATTACCTCGATTCTGTTGATCAGCTTTAGGATAACTTTTACTCCATAATTTAAACCCTCATAAGACCAATTTTAGTGTGCGAGATGAGAAAGTTGGACTACTTAACTTAATTCAGTAGAGTACTGAAATTGCTTTTAAATCTTGGATGTCCTGGCTGAAGATCAGATATTTCTAATATCAATAAGGAAATCGTGTACAAAAATAATTTGAAGAGATCTTCAAATAGTATATTTATTTTAACCATATGCATTTTGTACTTTTTTTTGCATTTGCAAAGGAAAGACAAACGACTTTTGTCTGAGAGATCAATCAGAAAGCATACAAATGCACTGAGACAGCAATCACCAGACGACAAAATAAACAAAGGTCAACAAAAGTGGTCTTCAACAATAAGTATAGCCAGTTTCTATGTAATGTAATTAATAACCTGTGTAAAAGAGAGGCGAACGATACCAACCTAGGGGACGTTCAAACTCATAAGTCGAAAATAAACTGACAACGCCATGGCAAAAAATGAAAAAGACCAAAAGACAAACAACAGTGTACAAAACACAACACAGAAAACTGAGCAACACGAACCCCACAAAAAACTGGGGTTGATCTCAGGTGCTCCGGAAGGACACGTGACACCCGTCGTGTGAATTGTGTGTTCTTTCTTAAAAGCTTTTCTAATTAATTTCGACAGAACCAAAAGAGTTATCCCTTTTGACTTTTCTATAAAAAGCCTGTTTTTTTTTTCTCACTGTAATGGAATTCGATTATAAGACAACCATGCATGGATGGAAAAAATATTGCACATGTGTCTTGAAAGTTTTTTTTACCAAAATCCAATAGTTCACTGTTTATCATTGTTTACAGGTCAGCTTGTGTAAAGAAAAAGAAAAAGATTTTAAGTGTTTTGACCTTCTTAATTCTATCTTGAGAATATTGCTATACACTGGTTTGTATGGGTCATTGTGTCCGCTACAGAGTGCAAAAGAGTTATTTCGTTATGTCTTATCTTTTAAAAGCATTCAGATAAGGGGTGCCGGGGTGGCAAGCTTTTCACAGAGTTTGACTTCTTTAATCTCAGTTTTTTTTTCTTCTAAGACTAGTTAAAGATTTAGGAATAATCTTAATCAAATGAGAATAGATCTAGAGGGGGACTGACGTAAAAAAATAACTCTTATTCAATACCAAATACATAAAACAATAGAAACTTTTCTTTTCTTGAAGCAAGGGTTAAAGGACCGCACATCCTTCAGTTGTCCAATAGCGTTGATTTCAAAAGGTAGAAATGAACATATTAAATTACCACACACTTTAATCTTAAATCTTCAACCCAACCTTGAATGTAAGGTCATAATCTGTTTATTAAGTACGACAACGTTAAACTATATACTTTAAAGATGAAATTTGTGTTTAGGTTTCGTCTTTAAATAAATGTGTACTGTACTATCTAAATATTCGACACAAAGAATGTTTTTCGTTAAGGTCGCAATGTGTGTACTATTGTTGAACAACACCAAACAACAGTCTATTTTTAAAAGTCAAACAACTTTTCACTGACGTACTACGTGAGGATTGAAGAGTAACCACGAAATTGTACTACATGGATAGCTATTGAGATCTCTTACAGAAAAGATCTTCGATTCTGTATTCTTTAAATTTTTAAGCCATTTTTCTCTATTCTTTACACGTTTTTCCCCTTTTTCTCTACCGTATGCAACCGAATGGTAAAGAAATGTATATATGCCAAAAGTAATTTATTTAAAAAAAATATATATCTCAGTGATTTATTTTTTGTCCTGAAATATATATGAAATATATTTGACACATTCCAATTTTTTAGGGGTGAATCCCCCATTCTTAGTTATGTGTGTTCGTACTACAGATCGGACAACCTGGACACATAATATTACCATTATTTGTCCATATATGAATCATGCAAAATCCAATTGTTTGTAATACAATTTATGAAAGGCTACAAATGCATATTTTGTAAAGCAGTTGCAATATGAATGTAGATGAAAGGAACTAGTAATAGTTTCCATGTACTGCCTTACCAGGACAGATATTGTTATACATTTAACAATAGATTCTATAGAATAGTATTGGAGTTATCTCCCTCAACATAAGTTTTAAAATGCATTCTATAAAATTTATTTCGAAATAACAACAATTTGATTAAAATTCTGATCTATGTTAAATCGCGTGCTCGTATATATAAGAATAACACGAAATCAGAGATCTATCCTATATTTTAATTAGATTGAGATAACAAAAGTCGACTGTATATGAATTTCAACATAATTTTATATCCCCAATTTTTTTTTATTTGTAGGATATCACCATAATTCTTGTATGTACTGGTACTTAATACAAAGAGATATATAGTAATAAAATGCTCCGCAGGGCGCAGCTTGATACGACCGCAGAGGTCGAACCCTGAACAGTTGGGGCAAGTATGGACACAACATTCAAGCTTGATACAGCTCTGAATTTGGATTGTGATTAAATATTTGACACAGCATAGGTTTCTGACACAGAATGAATGTGGTCTAAGAACTTAAAAATTTTAAATTGGACATTCACCTATTATGGTCCAATATCCAAAATCTAAATACATGGTTAGATTCAGCATATCAAAGAACCCCAAGAATTCAATTTTTGATGAAATCAAACAAAGTTTAATTTTGGACCCTTTTGACCTCAATGTGGACAAAGTTGATAACGGGGCCCAAAAATCAAAAATCTAAATACATGGTTAGATTCAGCATATCAAAGAACCCCATATATTCAGTTTTTGTTGAAATCAAACAAAGTTTAATTTTGGACCCCGATTTGGACCAACTTGAAAACTGGGCCCATAATCAAAAATCTAAATACATGTTTAGATTCAGCATATCAAAGAACCCTAAAAATTCAATTTTTGTTAAAATCAAACTAAGTTTAATTTTAGACCCTTTGGACCTTAATGTAGACCAATTTGAAAACGGAACCAAAAATTAAGAATCTAAATACACGGTTAGATTCGGCATATCAAAGAACCCCAATAATTCAATTTTTGTTGAAATCAAACAAAGTTTAATTTTGGACCCCGATTTGGACCAACTTGAAAACTGGGCCCATAATCAAAAATCTAAATACATGTTTAGATTCAGCATATCAAAGAACCTTAAAAATTCAATTTTTGTTAAAATCAAACTAAGTTTAATTTTGGACCCTTTGGACCTTAATGTAGACCAATTTGAAAACGGAACCAAAAATTAAGAATCTAAATACACGGTTAGATTCGGCATATCAAAGAACCCCAATAATTCAATTTTTGATGAAATCAAACAAAGTTAAATTTCGGACCCTTTGGACCTCAATGTGGACCAATTTAAAAACGGGGCCCAAAATCCAAAAACTTAATACACGGTTAGATTCAGCATATTAAAGAACCCCAAGAATTCAAGAATAAAACCCCATTGAAATTGATCAAGAAATAAGCAATTTATACGAAGTATCTTCTTTTGCACAATACTGTGCAATTGAATATTTCTTGCTATTGCGCAATACTGTACAATTGACAATTTCTTGCTATTGCGCAATATTGTGCTATTGGATATTTCTTGCTATTGCGCAATACTGTGCAATTGAAGATTTCTTGCTATTGCGCAATACTGTGCAATTGAAGATTTCTTGCTATTGTGCAATACTGTGCAATTGAAAATTTCTTGCTATTGCACAATACTTATTATATAATAATTTACACATCCTGTTTGGTGTGTATCTCCTACCATATCATTATTATTTGCTTTTTAATATAAATCAGAAATAACCAACTTAAAATGGAAAATTTTAAAAGAAAAAAAAAAGGAAAAAAAGAAAAAAAAAAACCCCCCCCCCCCCCCAAATTTTTTGAACCCCCTTATGATTCATCACCCCCAAACTCAATCCCAGCCTTCCCTTTGTGGTATGGTCCCTTGCAGTACAATTTCAGAGAGATCCATACACTTGAACACAAGTTATTGTCTGGAAACTAGAAAAATGCTTATTTTTGGCCCCTTTTTGGCCCCCAATTCCTAAACGTTTCGGGCAATTACCCCCAAACTCAATTGCAGCTTTCCCTTTGTGATATGGAACCTTGTAGTACAATTTCAGAAATATCCAAACACTTACACACAAGTTATTGTCATGAAACTAGAAAAATGCTTGTTTTTTGCCCCTTTTTTGGCCCCTAATTCCTAAAATTTTGAGGCAATTACCCCCAAAATCAATTACAGCCTTCCCTTTGTGATATGGAACCTTGTGGTACAATGTCAGAGAGATCCATACACTTACACACAAGTTATTGTCTGGAAGTTACAAAAATGCTTATTTTTGGCCCCTTTTTGGCCCCTAATTCCTTAACTGTTGGTACCATAACCCCCAAAATCAATCCCAACCTTCCTTTTGTGGTATTGAACCGTATGGTAAAATTTCATGGAGATCCATTCACTTAAACTAAAGTTAGAGTGCGAAAACCAATGTGTCTTCGGACGACGCCGGACGACGCCAGACGACGACGACGACGACGACGACGACGACGACGACGACGCCAACGTCATACCAATATACGACCAAAAAATTTTTAATTTTTGCGGTCGTATAAAAATGGAAAGAACTTTTTTTTTTGCGCAGCCATCGTTTTTATGATGAAATTATGAATGTAGTTTTTCTTCGGGTTTATTGCAGTTGTAAGGCATTTCAAATCCAACTAAACATTGTTCTATACTGCAACTTGAAAGGTGTTTTAACCCATTAGTACCGGATAAGAACAGTAATAGAATTTAGAGAGCTGTACTTATTTAAACAAAGATGTTCTTTTCATTGCAATGCAATATTAATATTCCCAGTTCCCAAACAGTGATTAATTACATTCACTCAGTGCAAATTACCAAATTACCAAATTACAGTAAATAGACACAAATACAAACAAATTGGTTTAAAACTCTGATCAGGCACAACGTGCGATTTGAATGATCGATTTGCTACAAATAAATATACATGTAAAACTATTCCATTTCTTGTAATCTTTAAGGTCAAACAATGTAGCTCATTTTTATGTCATCCTTTTATCTTGTTTACGTAACAGAAATGTATTTATGCCACCAATAACCTTTTGTTTGATATTTAAGATATAGTTGCATGACTCACAAACTATGCATGACAAAGGTTCGTGTACCAGACGAGAAACAAGGCCATAACAAGCATTATTGCCAGACACAACATGTTATTAGGAATGAAAAAACTTGTACAATGATAAGTGAATCAGCGATTCTTTTCTAAAAGGGGAATTTTGAATAATAAATATACTACAAAAATAATTGACGAAAACATTTGGTTAGGGATCGTGTAATGTTCATAACAAACTTTATTTCCAAGGGTTTAAAAATACCATTAGATTTTTTTATCATCTGATTTAAGATCATTGTTATATTGCAATGAGTTTCTGTTGTGTCAGTTTTGGTTGACGTTTGCAACTATCCTAATTCTTTTCCTGTAGGAGCTTCGGTGGGCGCGTTGTCCAAGTAGCCCAACTACTGCATCACTATCCTGTCAACACTGAGATTGTGAGTTTGAATGCCGAACGTGGCAGGATCGTTCGATTCCAATCTTAATTGACTAGGATTGTCAGTTTTCCTACCGAAGGTTTGTGGTTCCCTCCGGGCACTCCGACTTCCTCCACCAATAAAAACTAATCGCCACAAAATAGCCAATAGTGCTGAAAGTCGCGTTAAACCCCAATCAATCAACCAATATATCAATCTGTTCTTGTATAAGTATGGTACCAAAGGAATCCATCTGCTAAATGTCTGTGTGGTATGGTTTTGCATCTTGAAGTTTATTAAGAAGAGCTGTGGTGTGATTTCCAATGAGACAACTATCTACCAAAGATCAAAGGACAAGTAAGTGACGACAATTACAGGTCAAAATACGGCCATCAACAATGGGCAAATGCCATACCGTATAGTTAGCTGTAAAAAGACAAAATGAGAAAATAGCGACAGTAAAGTAACTGTGCTATTTATAGCTTTGTTAAGCGACTTCTGTATGCATATACCCTACTTAATACACCACCCTCCTCTCCCTCATTAAATGATAATCAATATTCATTAGTTCTACAAAGTGTAGACCCAGAAATTAAACTAAGCACACAAAACCAAATTAAAATCCAAAAGATTCTCCTTGAAACAGTTGGTACTCCAAAAAGAATTAAACCCCTTAACAGTGGCATATTATTAGTAGAGTGTAACGACAAGGCGCAGTGGAAACAACTACAGCGCGTAAAACTCATTGGATGAGTTAGACATATGTTCTACCCTGTTCGATTTCATGTTGAACATCTTCAATGAATAACGGACAGTCGAAAATTGCAAAGTTAAGAACAATATCATGTGATGTGAAGAAAGTGTACCCTGCTTTTTGTACTAGACCGATACGCTGAGTGGTTCTTTTTTTTTTAATCTGCTAGCTCAAAAGTGATTAGAGTGTATAGGAATTCATGTCAACTATACTTGCACACGTTATTCTTCATGTATTAACCTAAAATCCTCTCAAATTCCATGTATCAGGCCAATAAGCAGCTAATTCTGATTTTAAGGACCGAACCCATATGCCCTTCCAAAATCAGCAAACCTAGTCGAATGAGACGGTACAAGGCAATACGTGAACATTAAGAATGATCGAAACATTGGTGTGTTAGTAAATTTTTAAAACGTAGAATAATTGTGGTTTTTTATTTATTACGTTGCAATCTTTTTGTACCATAACAGTCACTACAGTTCAATCATATTACTGCAATATATTATTTAGTCACAAAATTTCATAATAAACCACAAAATATGATTTATGTTGTGGCAAATGTACTTTGATACTTAAAAATGTGTTTGATTCGAATCTTCAACTTTGGTAAATAACAACTGTTGCGATATAATCATTTTTACTAGCTTTACAATTCAATTTTAACTACCGGTATTTTAGAAAGGAAATAATTTGTAATATTTGTCAGCTATGATAACGCAGGGTTATTGGAATGAACACTATTTATTATTGCAAAATATAAATTAATTAAACAAAAAATCCTATGAACCGATTGATTTTTCGATTAACGGTACTACGGTTAAATTTCAGGACCGAACAGGTACCTAACGCTGACATTGTTTTAATTTCAAGACCAAAAAAATCCAGAGCGCGGGCAGCACTTTTATCACAAGAACTATACAGTTCCTAGCACTTTCATATCGGTGCATGACCATTGTAAAAGCTGGGGGGGGGGGGGGGACTTCAGTTATGAAGTAGAGACCTCAATGGTTACTGTAAATTCAGAAATGATTGCGAGGTTTTTTTTTTGCGATAAATGCGACTGGGTGATAACTGCAATAATAAAAACTCGCATTATGATATCTTATACATATAAGTGTATGTAGATTTTCCTAAAATCGCAATAATAAATCTCGTATTTTTTGTCTTTTCTCCAAGAATCGCAATAAATGAATGCACGTATTAATCTATGAATTTACAGTACCTATTCAAGGGACTCATGACTCATCCATACCACTCATTACGGTGACACCCCCCTTCTTTTCCGAGAGTTTAGCTACACGAGTAGCTAACAAAATGTGCAGAAACTGATGCAGTGATGTTCGGAAGATCAAATTACAGTAAATGGATGCGGATATATGTTTTTTACATAATTCATATCAGTATTTTCCATACGGCCTTGGTTCTGGAAAATTAACCTTATACAAATATGAATGCTTTAAAAGAATTTTAATATAGCATGTTTTCAAATAGTTCGTTTCTATGTGTGTTGGCGTTTGTTTTTGTTGCACTTCGGTGTTCCTGTTGTTCCTTTGTTTTCCTCTTATAGTTGATGTGTTTCCCTCGATTTTGGTTTTTAACCCAGATTTGTTTTCTGTAAATCGATTTATGACTTTTGAACACCGGTATATACTACTGTTGCCTTTATTTAGCGATATACTAGTACCTCATATCAATAAATCAGTTAAATATATAAATTTTGATTGTCAGGTACTTTTGCAAAGATTGGGGTAAAAAGGTTAAAAAAAAATCTGTGTCATTGTTTTAAAAGTCTTTTTAGTAGTACACGTGTCCACTTGTTCCAAATTATCACAGTACAAAAACTCTCCTTGGCAAAGATTAGGTGTAAAAAGGCTTTAAAAAATATGTATCATTTTTGTAAATGTATTTTTAATAGTACAGTCCACTATCTATTCCAAAGTATTAAAGTAAAAAGGGGATTTGTGCAGCCACTGAAAAGATCGCTAAGAGTAAGCAAATCACGGAAAAAGGGTTGATCTATGTCCTAGTAAACTATCTAAGTTTTCCTATCCAGGTTTTTAATTAAATGATCAACACGAAACATGTCATCTTTATCCTGTTTCTAAGGAAATTTGTTGTAGAGAAGTACTATTTATGGAAATAATATCTTGTATAAAAAGTACTTATCCTAGGATACTGAACGTAGGCTCAAGGAAAACGCGGGGTATTATAAGTATGAATCAATACAAACACTTGTGTTTGGACAATGAAAAATTTATTCTAATATGAATAAAACGTGTAAACCAAATAAGGAAATGTCACTTTGTTGTTAAATTGACCTTTTAACATAAATAGCAGAACAGTTAGAAAACATATTTTTTCTTGTTTTGAATGATTATCTAAAATAAAATCTCTTGTTTGGTTATTTTGTATTGTAAATTTTCTTGTATTATTTTTTGACCTTTTTGAAAACGAAACATTTAAAAAAAAGCTGAAATATGAATAAAGGAGATGTGGGAGTCTATGGTAAGAAGATAGCAACCAAGAGACACAAATAACAATAAGAGATTCGCCTCGTTGTAATATAAAAATAAAGAGATGTGGTATGATTGCCAATGAGACAACTATCCATGTTTAAATGAAGTGAATGGAAGCAATTATAGGCAACCGTACGGCCTTCAACGATGAGAAAAACCCATACCGTATAGTCGGCTATGAAAGGCTCCGACATGAAAAATAAGTCTGTATTTCATGTTCAGATCTATTGTTTATTCGCTTGACTGTTTGCTAGCAATGCTGAGATTTTATTTGCATTTTTTTGTAACTTACATTTTCTTTTCCTGTTCTGGTATTTCAAGATATACTATGGTTGAAATGCACTAGAATTTATAATATTGAAATATTATCGTCAAACAGATAGCTTTGTCAAAACCTGCAAACAAATTATGACTTTTCCCTGTTTCTTGTTAGACAATTTCAATACTTTCGCTGGTTTAAGAGCCACTTGAGCAAATTACTATTTTTATTGTTTTGTTTAAAAAATCTGTAACTATCTCCAATTACATAAAAGACTGCGGTACTAGTTACAGAGAAGCGATTCCTTTGTCCTTTATTTGAACGGTAAATTTACAGTCCCCCAATTAATCATTATATACCACTATTTGTATGTATTTAGCGTTTTTATTTACTAATATAAAGTACTGATTTTAACAATTGATTTAGTCATATTTACGTGATATGTTTTTCTGATAAGACATCTGTATGCGACGTCTTCGATGGAGGGTTATTGTTTTATTAATCGGTTTGTATGTCTCGGGTCATTCGATACATTTTTGTCTACAGTACACTTCTCCTTTTGCCTTGTCATATTCAAACGGAGTTACTATATACAGGATATGCAAAAAAAGGGGGGGGGGGGTCGATCACGTGCAATGAGCAAAATATAATAGAAAGTATTCGATAAGAGATTAACGTACACTTAAAGTCTTTATGATGAGTTGGTACCATTTTAGATGCCTTTTGTGTTGATCCTATCTTTATGGTCTTTTTGTTTTCGTTTATTATACCTCGGACCTCCCTCAATTTATATTGCCTCGGCGGTCTCGTGTTCGCCTCGAGTACGGGAGGTCGTTGCTTCTTTAAAATTGGTGTTTGCTGCAGTGCTTCTCCTCTGCATTAAGGTGTAAAAGCAAAAGACAAACAGGATCACGTGTCCGGGTAAGGTAACAGATTTTCGTTGTGAACCAGCTCGTTAAAAATCCGCCAAACGTGTCGGGCTAGTACAAAGCAGGGTTAATATTAACATTAACATGTTCTCGTTCAGAATATGCATTCAGAGGCGGATTTAGGGGGGGGGGGGCAGGGTGTCCGGGCCAGGATCCGCCACTGGTATTTAATTTGCCGCTGGACATTAACCATCCATCCATCATCATCCTTTTATTCACACACGACTTTATGTAACAGTTAACAGTAGATGTTAAGATTAGGTGGGCATTAAGAATTGAGGATATTCGAGCTTATATATCTGCCGATTTTGAAAAATAAGTATCCATCATCATCATCATTATCATCATCATCATATTACGACTGAATCGAAACTTTTGCTTTTTTAAAAATCTAAATTTCGGTAACTCTTATCGATTTGTAGACAAGATAAACTCTTGACTGATGCATATCAGTTATGTTTCACACTCCGCGATCTTTGACGAGATCAATGGCGTCGTATCTTTACGTAACTGCTTGGGTCGCTTTTCTGATAATTGTGTCATCAATACAGTGGTCTTACGTCAGGTGTTTTGTTTCAAGGCATGACCTCTTTACAAAATAACATCAAATGAAAGATTAAATGGCTTGTTGAATTACAGACAGGTGTTTTGAGTGATAAGGAAATTAAAACTAACCAGGAACGAACGTTCAGAAGTTTTCTTTGTTATTCTTTAGGCATCGACCATTCATCTTTGGGGCATTTTTTTTTAATAAACTGATTGATTCTGAATTTCTTGAAAAGAAAAGTTGTGTCAGACGGTAAAGTGAAAATCCATTGAAAAAATACATATTTGATTAATAAAAAACATGTTTAACCCCTCCGCATTTTTCACCTGTCCCAAGTCAGGAGCCTCTGGCCTTTGTTAGTCTTGTATGTTTTTTTTAAATTTTGGTTCATTTATATGTTTCTTAGTTTAGTGTGACGCCATTTTCACTGAACTGGTACACATTTTTGTTTAGAGGCTAGCTGAAGCCCGCCTCCGGGTGCTGGATTTTCTCGCTGTGTTGAAGACCCATTTATGGCCTTGGGCTTTTTCTGCTCTTTTGTCGGGTTGTTGTCTCTTTGACACATCCCCCATTTCCAATCTCAATTTTATTATTTTTTAAAAAAAGGCAGAAAAAAACATGTCCCTCCCACTCCCCATGCGGTTGACCAGTGCATTACATGTATGTTTCTTTATGTTTTATTTTTATTTGTTTCTTTTTTGGTTTTGTTGTTAGATAATATCTTAAATGTATTGTTCCACATCGATTTTTGGAGCATTCTCGTATAAAAACCTCTCCTTATGATTAGAGATAAGCTTAATGGTGAATTGCAATCAGCATCAGTCGTCAGTTTATAGAAATACTTTATTCATGTTAGATATCGTCTCTTGTTCACAAACACAGATATATTTCAGTACATATGATTCTATTTTAGCTACTACATTAAACAGCTAAGGTCAAAACGACACGAAAGCCCAATTTTGGGAAAGAATCTGGAAGTTTTGAGCCAATCTACAAATATTCTTCCAAAGCCATAGTTATTTATACAGATTTTACATTAAGCATGCCACCATAGTTATAGATATTTAGTAGTCTACGGTACTAAACAAGTGCCGGACTGTGTATAGTAGACATGCTCGCTCGACGGTCATCTTGCCTTCCACTGCAGAAGACATGACGGAGTCTTGCCTTCCAGTACTGCAGAAGAAATGACGGAGTCTTGCCCTCCACTGCAGAAGATATGACGGAGTCTTGCCTTCCACAGCAGACGATATGACGGAGTATCCCCGAAGACAATAAAACAAGAAAAATATCTAATAATCTCAAAGACAAGCAAGAACATCTAAAGCTGTCGATAAAGCATGAGCCTTTTGAACTCCGGAGAATACATAAAATACTGCGGGAGGTTAATTTTTATAAAATTTTCGCTCAATTCCTGAATAACTCCAAGATTGAAGAAGTATCATGTGAACCCATTAACTTTAGTGTGAAACATCTTTACTATATAATATGTAATATGACTTCTTCATTTAGATATATGAGACATATTTCATATGAAATAAACAACCAAAAAACGCCTTTATGATCGATCATGGGTGATGGAGGCTTTAAAAGTACAAATATACTGTATAATGTGCGATCGCTTTTTGGGCGAGTGTTTTATTGTGGCCTTTTTATCACAAAAAAATTGATTTACCACTTATCAGCTGTAAACGAACATTTTTTTTTAGAAATGTTGGTAAAACATGCCGAAAACCAAAAACAAACCGAGTAAAAAGATTATCTCAGTAAAAAGTAAATGGACAAAAAGAGGTAGAAAACACCGAATGGACATTAAACACATAAATTGAAGAAAAACAGACGATTCCATGGCAAATAATGAAAACTTGAAAGTCTACAAAAAAGTACACTATACAGAAGAGCAAATAGAACAGCGCCGGGATGATCTCATTCGCTCCATATTGGTAAACAGATCCCGTTCCACTTGTGGCACTTGCAATGCAAGATATAATAATTCTTGTAATTACTAAGATCAGAGAATATAATGCATCCATTATATATATGTCTCTGCTCAGATGCATTAAGTTTTGATAATTGATGTTTTAATTCTGAGTTGACAACTTTGATTCTCAGCACAAAATTATCAATTGCTATCAATTCAGTGGCCTACAATTTCAATTAGTCAGTATAAGACATCTCAGAAGTGAGCGTCCGCCTGTTTGTTTTAACGTATGGATTCTACCATCCGGTCTCATCTGATAACCAACAGATATATCCTGACTCGCCTACTCGCTTACTGTATGTTATAAATATAAAATGAGGAGATGTAAAATGATTGCCAGTGAGACACTGGAGTCCAAATGACGTCAATTTAACGGCAACTATAGATCGGTCACCGTACGACCTTCAACAATGAACAAAGCTCACACTGTCTACATTCAGATATGAAAGACACAGATATGACAAAATGGGAAATAAATTTAAATGAAAAAAAAAAAAAAAACGACGGCTAATATGACAGACAGCAGCCAACAACAACTGAATTACATGTTCCTGACTTAGAGACCACAGGTATTTGGGGCATGGATCCTCTTTTTGGGCCCAATGTAAAAAAAAAAAAACTTTTTATCTGTCTAAAAAAATTTAGAAAATTGTAAATATGAAAAAAAATATGTTACATTGGCAACAGCGCAACAGCACAACATAAGAATAAACTGTAAAAATCAGTTGGAATGATACAGATGTCATTTAGAAAGTTTGGTCTTATCTGACTCAGACGTTAGACCCACCGCCATCCCCTCTAGAACCCAAGTGAAAGGTTTCGTAGGATATTTGTTGTAGGTTTAATTTCCGACCCTACCAAATCAGTTCTAACTACAAATCGTTCACCAATTAATTTTTAAACTTGTACTACTAGGGGGTGTTTAACGACCTTGACTATCCATGAGGGTCTCGCACGGTCGTTTTTTTAACTAGGCGTTATGATATACCGATTGCCAGTAAAGATATATGCAAAACATATTTTATATTAACTTGTTTTTACTTCATAGTGTTCATGTGATTTGTTTGTGAATAAAAGAATGTGTAGGCTTAACGTCAATGAGATAGAACTCATGCATCGACAAAAAACTCAAATAACATGTATCATCTTATAAGAATAAGAAGATATGGTATGATTGTCAATGAGACAAATCTCCACAAGAGACCAAATGACACAGAAATTAACAACTATAGGTGACCGTACGGCCTTCAACAATGAGCAAAACCCATACCGCATAGTCAGCTATAAAAGGCCCCGAAATGACAAATGTAAAACAATTCAAACAAGAAAACGGCATAATTTATGCACAAAATAATGAACGAAAAACAAATATGATACACAGAAACAAACGACAACCACTGAATTACAGGCTCCTGACTTGGGACAGGCACATACAGGATGTGGCGGGGTTGCACTTGTTTGAAGGCGCCAACCCTCCCCCTAACCAGGGACAGTGGTGTAACAGTACATATTTAGTATATAAATTTAGCGTAATAATCATGCAGCTTTTGTCTGATTAAGCACTGACCCTTGGTTTTTAGTGCAGCTCGGACACTTCTAGTCTTTTTCTATGACAAAACTGGACGTATGCTCTTCTCCAAATTTACAGTTTACATTTTTATATTACTTGAGATGTAATATGCCTGGTGCCAAACTACTGTTCAAAGGGAGGTAACCCCATTTTTTTTATATAACAAAAATTATTTACTAGTATCACACATAATTATTTATCACAAATTAAATTTTGTTGATGAAAATTAAAATATATTTTCTTGGAGCGCCACTGATAAGTTTTATCATGTAGACGTAACGCGTCTTGCTGAATTAATTATAAGATTGTTATCTTTGTTGAGGTTGTATTAACCAAAGAGGAACAACTCTTTCTCAATTTGAGTCATATTATTTCTGCTATAATGCTGGATTTTTTTATCTATGGAATTCAATACTTTTATATTGGTTGATTACAAACCATGACAATTCAATTTTAAAAGTGTACATACACTAAGATGTGTGTGTGAGAGAGAGAGAGAGAGAGAGAGAGAGAGAGAGAGAGAGAGAGAGAGAGAGAGAGAATCAGATTATGCTTTTCGCGCTCGGATCGGTATCGGATAAAAAGACTCAACATGCCAAAGCAAAGTGAATGGCAACTTCATTGCTAGATATAAACAATTTACATAACAGCAAACTGCTCTGCTTATGTACGGCCTATCCCTGATATTAATGATTGATTGGTCGTTTTTTCTTTGTGTTTTAATTTATTGTTTACCAATAACTTGAGTCTGTAAAAAATATTAAAATTTGTTTTTACACAAATCTCGACTTAAGAAAACCTGCTGTTTCAAGTTTTGGGAGCCGAAAGAATAAAACTGCATTCAAAAGAGAGGCGAAAGATACCAAAGGGACATTCAAACTCATCAGTCGAAATAATCTGACAACGCCATGGCTAAAAAAGAAAACGACCAACAGACAAACAATAGTGCACAAAACACAACATAGAAAACTAAAGACTGAGCAACACGAACCCCACCAAAAACTGGGGGTGATCGCAGGTGCTCCGGAAAGGGTAAGCAGATCCTGCTCCACATGTGGTACCCGTCGTGTTGCTCATGTAAGTACAAACCCGGTAATAAGTCTAATTCGGTATGTCACATTCGGGAAAGGGGGACGGAATTGTAGTTACGACCTTAGGAACATATCCGCTATCATCTGTAAAACGAATATTCCGTAACGGTCAACCAACTCGTGATGGCGTCCGTAAAATTTACGAATTGATGATTTCAACTTTAACACTTGGAACTCTTGGTCTAATAGCTTCCGTGTGAGCAGCAACCCTCTATCAAGGAAATCATGATAGGAAATACAAGCCCTGGAGTATCGTATCAACTGGGAGATAAATACTCCGTATGGAGGCGCTGCTGGAATATTGCTACATAAAAATGGAAAGTCAACTGTTGGTCACCTCGCACCAAGTACAACATCTTCGCTAGCAAAGGGTTACGATCCAGTCCCCTCAGATCGTAACCATTGGAGAGCGAAGATGCAAGTACAATTAAAACATAATATTTTCTGACAATTTGTGTTTAACCTGGTATATGATATATATTATTTCTAGGTTTAACAAAAACAAATAAAAAATCAACTAAAAATAAAAAGGTTGGAACGCCCTTTCTGTTCTATAGATGTATAGGAGCAACCTGAGATAATCTCTGGGACAATTTGATTGTATGGTTGAAATTGAAAGCTGTATATCTTATCTCCCCTTGACCACTGACCCTTTCCTCATGCATTTACACTATTATTGTATGTTTTTTAATCACTCTGTAATGTTTATGTCATGTTGTTATTAATGTTATGCTCTTAATGGGCCCTTTAATTTGGAAAAATAAAAATATTGTATTGTATTGTATTGTATATTATATATATTGTATATTGTATATTGTATATTGTATATTGTATATTGTATATTGTATTGTATTGTATTGTATTGTATTGTATATTGTATATTGTATATTGTATCATATTGTATATTGTATATTGTATATTGTATTATATTGTATATTGTATATTGTATATTGTATATTGTATAACCCTGCATTTTCTTTCGAGACAAGCTTTCGTTGTTAGTTTGAACTCGACGTGGATTGTTTTTACATTCTGTCCAATTGAAGATTTTGGCTAAGTTGGTAGTCTGTATCAGATCATTGTCTAGCCGTTATATCTGTATAATCAGAAGTCCATTACTAGCCCTAGTGATAGACTTAGGTATAACAGATTCACAACAACCTTTATTATAGGATAACTTAGCTGTGAAATCATTATTATTCCAGTTATAGGACGGGAAACACTTATGGAAAAAATCACGAATAAACGTTCAGTCAAATGTGCGTAAAGCTTCTTTTGGACTATTCATATTTCTTTTCCATCAGTTTATTCATTTCACCCTGCTTTTATCCTCACATGGCATCAAATAATAATAAGTTCACTGTTTAGCTTGGGACTATTATACTAATCAATATATTATGTCCCAGGTATAGCTAACAGCCTATGTATGCAATATTAAGTCTACTCTGGTCGTTACATGGTTACATGAATTAGCTGTAACATACAGGATCATACAGGAAAAATACAAGTTTTTGATCCATATTTGGCTACAAATTTATACATGTTTATAGATTATCGATGGTTTTTTAAACGAGAGGGTGTTTCTCAGCTACAATCTCATCGAAGGGCGAGAAACATCCTCGAGTTTGAAAGACCATTGATATAAGAAGATGTGGTATGAGTGTCAATGAGACAACTCTAAATCCAAGTCACAATTTGTAAAAGTAAACCATTATAGGTCAAAGTACGGTCTTCAACACGGAGCCTTGGCTCACACCGAACAGCAAGCTATAAAGGGCCCCAAAAATGACATTCAAACGGGAAAACCAACGGTCTAATCTATATAAAAAACGAGAAACGAGAAACACTTATGAACCACATCAACAAACGACAACTACTGAACATCAGATTCCTGACTTAGGACAGGTGCAAATAAATGCAGCGGGTTTAAACGTTTTAATAGGTACCAACCTTCACCCTTATCTGAAACAATAGTGTAACATCACAACATAGAAAGACTTACTATAAAATATCAATTGAAATGACTTAACTCAATCAAGACATATTAACACAAGTGAACATACACTGAACGAATAAATTTGATCTATGATACAATGTAAATACAAAATCAATAGAATAAGGGATGATTAAATAAAGGCAACAGTAGTATACCGCTGTGAGATGTTAAACAATTAAAAAAAAAACAACAACCTTGAACAAAAAGCCGCCAAACACAATAATATACACAGGTAAATGAAAATAATTTTGTTGTAAGGTATACAGTTTAAATGGAGAACGGAAATATTATCGCTATAATTTTGCCTATGACGTCGTTTATTTTTACATTGACAAGGCACGTGCGCTCTTAGTTTCTGACGATAATTTTCTATCTCAAGCGAGTAGCATGATATGAAAAATTATCACAAAAAAAAGATCAAAGGAAAAATACACAAAAAGCGATAAATGTACTAAGTCATGATAGACAAAAGACAGTTTACCAATCTGATATTACTGGATATCGTTTATCCATGATTTTAAAAGGAGTAACATGATGAATATCAGTGGCGTTGCTTTATCCTTATTTCTAGTGAGGCTAGGGAGGACAAGGCATCAGTTCGGACCAAGGACCGCAATGCTGCTTGGGAGGGGATGATTCAGTAGCGAAACCCGCGCACCAAAAGAGTTCTCAGCATTTATAGATGAAAAATGATAATGTTTAAGTTTTCCTAACGTCTAACGGCAAACATTATGTGCATATTCAGGAATAGAACGATTTAACAATGAATTTAGTAGGTAGGTTCTGAATGAAATGTTCTCATTCTGACCTGAAGTATTGGCGTATTTATAATAACATTCAACCGATGATAGACAAGCAGAGGTTTACTGCCTGCGTGACGGGTTGCCATATTTTTACACTCTTATCCCCCCTTTGGGTCAGTTTTATCATGTGACGATATCTTAACAAGTTATTTCATCATGAACAATTTCATCTTTTGCAGTTGTATAAGAATTGTTTATTGACAAGGTGGACTTTTCAGACGTTAACCAATAGCATAAATCTTAACTAAATGCGGTTGGAATCACGATTTTCATCTTAATTTGTGTGTCATGTTGTTTTCCTTCGATCTGTTTGCCCTTTATACTGGTCATACTCTTGCAGTAAATCCTCTTTATAAAATCCAGGTTTGAGGAATTTTAATCGGGACACGTCATTTTTCCATGATGCCATTACGTTGCATTTAAATGTATAGATTCATGCAGCACAACAATTGTAGATAACGTCTACCGATCTGTCTAGAAAAATTAATGCTTTAAATCTGAGACTACTAAAGCACATGAATCTGAGACTACTATAACACATGAATCTGAGGCTACTATAACACATGTGTCGGAGACAACTATCACACATGAATCTGAGGCTACTATAACACATGTGTCTGAGATTACTATAACACATGAATCTGAGGCTACTATAACACATGTGTCTGAGACTACTATAACACATGAAACTGAGGCTACTTATAACACATGTGTCTGAGACTACTTTAACACATGAATCTGAGGCTACTTATAACACATGTGTCTGAGACTACTATAACACATGAATCTGAGACTACTATAACACATGTGTTATAGAAGTCTCAGTCTAAATTAAAAAAAGAATGTTTTATTATGAAGATATTTTGTCGGTTTTGGAAGCTTCCGAGACAATTTTCTTTTTTTTTAAATAAAGATATGCATTAGTTGTTTAAGTGAAGCAAGGACGTATAACTAACATACGTCCTTGAGTGAAGTTAGATGGACATAAAGAGTCGTATAGCAAATATAGGACTCAAGCAGGTGAATCGGTACAGTAGGCAGTGTCTGCTTCACTAATTACACCCATCGCGTTGATAAAGGCAATAAAATCCTGGTTATAATTTTTATTCGATAATGCCCAACCCGAATAATTCAGTCGTTATATTCCGCTGCTCAACGATGGCTGCATTAACGTGGGAGAAAATCAGACACGGAGAGGGATTGAATTATTCGAGATAGGTAATGCCATAACTTAGACGGGGTTGGGCTATTCAACAATTGAAACATCTTGGCAATTGACAGCAAGTTCTTGTGGATGGTCCGACAAGCACTTGTCTGAGAAAAAAATCACATCTCTATACCTGAAAGTCACGGAGGTTAATGTACAGATATAATTTTTTTCTGGGACAAGTTCGTGCGTAGATGATAAATTAATGACAGGGAATTCAACCTCACCGTAATGACTATTATATTGTAGTGATCATGGACAAATCTGTATACTCTGGTTTATTGTTATATATTATATTAATACTTGTATATTACAGTTACATGTATATATAATTTTCATGCATTTGTATACCATTCTATTCTACTATATTAATAATAGTGCAGCAAGTGCATGGTGGACACTCTTCTGTAATAATTCGATTTTTCTAATAGAATGGATTTGAGTAGGCATTCGTATTTTCCCGCAAAAAATGTTGAATCATCCATGCAGAGTTATCGTTCCTTGAGATTGCAAAAGTTCTTGATATATTCTTCCGCATGCATGTGCATAGATATCAATGATTTTTTTACTTATATGTCATATGTAACAGCCACTATGTTCCGTCAGTTACTTTGTTCCGGCGGAACTTTTCAACTAGTTATTTCGTTCCGATGGAACTTTCCAACTAGTTGTTTTATTCCGAGTGCAGTCGAAAAGTTCCGGAAAAAAGTAGCTAGTTGAAAAGTCCCGGAACAATGTAGCTAGTTGAATAGTTAACCCTAACACTAACCCTAACCTAACCTTAACCCTAACCCTAACCCTAACCCTAACAAAGAGGAACTTTGTGACTTAAGTTCCGTTTGACTTTTGTGGCTAGTATATTTGTTCCCCTTTGAAAAGGTTCAAAGATAATATGTTGCGCTTTTACTTTGCATCAATTCTCCAAATGGAACTTTTTGACTGGTTGATAAGTTCCGTTGGAACTTTTGGGCTAGTTTGTTAGTTCCGGTTTTGACTTATTTGCAAAAGAGGAACTTTGTGGCTAGTTGATAAGTTCCTTTTGACTTTTGTAATCAGTATCTTGGTTTCCCTTTGAAAGGTTCAAATATATATATATATATATATGTTGCGCTTTTACTTTGCATCAATTCTCCAAATGGAACTTTCTGCCTGGTTGATAAGTTCCGTTGGAACTTTTGTGCTAGTTTGTTAGTTCCGGTTTTGACTAATTTGGCAAAAAGGAACTTTCTAACTAGTTGATATGTTCCGTTGGAACTTTTCAACAAGTCACTTTGTTCCGGTGGAACTTTTAAACCAGAGGAAGAACAAAGTAACTAGTTAATAAGTTCCTCCGGAACTTTTCGGCTAGTTAAGTTCTTTCCGCCCGGAACTTTCCAACGTCGGAACAAAAGAGCATTTACATATATACATACAACAAAACATTGTAATATTATTCATTTATCTTCTTTAAAAAGTATTTGATGAGTATTCATTGAAAAAATGAATTTATAACAAGCGATAAGGAATGTTAGTTTGCACTTGATGATGTCTACGTATTCATCATGTTTATAGATCGGTTAAAAACCCAACACGAATGTTACAGAATGGAAATCTAGGCGATAGCAATACATCGGAACGCCCTCACGGTCATCCGCTGTAAAAATACATTGTGAAAAATTGAACTCATCTCTTTTGTCAGAAAGTTTAGTTCTCTAACATTCAAAATATATTAGTCAAGATAAGATACAGACCTACCACTATATATGGTACCATTTATTTTAAGTTCAAAGCGATAGATGCGATCAACATATTCACCATAATTTAGTTATTCAGGCAGTGAGAGAACAGTTTATATATACTGGGAAAAGTGAGGTTAAAGCATCCTTTTTGAGAAACCTCAGTATACAACACGTCATCCAAACGTAACATATTTGTTTCAAATATAAAAGCGTCAACTTTATAATGTCAGTTTTAAAAACCTTCTTGTTTCAGAGGTATTTATGATCTATTTATGAGGTATCCTAACTGGATGTTTCGATATCCACGTTGTTTTTTAAAAGTTGAACAAATTCTTTCAATCTGTCTAACGTTTAGAAAGAAAATAATTGTGAAAACACCAGAAAAGTCAAATGTTTATAACCAATCCTATGTTACAAAATACAAATTGTACATTATTATATCATCATTATTTTAGGCCAATTTAGTGAGGCAGTTGTCTCATTGCCTCAAGGGAAGCTACTCCTCTGGATTTCACTAGAGGATTAGAGACTGCTTACACTTCCAGAGACCAGAGCACTTGGGACCTTCCCTGGTTTTTGGTGAAATTTTCAGTGTTTTTAATTTGTCGACTACTGTCAATTCAGAAATTATTGCATGCATTTATTATTGCAATATTTGAAGAATGAACAAAATGCGAGATTAATTATTGCGATTTCTGGAAAAGCTGCACAGATATATGTATCAAATATCAGAATGCGAGTTCTTATTATTGCGATAACAGTCTCATTATTCGCATTAATAAGAACCTTACAATAATTTCTGAATTTACAGTATCGTTTTACTATTTTATGGTTTTATTTTGGCCACAGTGTTGTCTATAATCCCTTTTTATGGTTTTCATTGTCCCCCAAGTATATTCAGCCACCATTTTTTGCAATAATTTGCTCTTTCATTTTCATGTATTTACTGTGCATTTTTTTTTAGGATATATGTGATTGTGTGTACTAATTCACTGTACAAACCAAGAAAAAATTACATATTTGTTCTCTCATGTTTATTGGCTAAAAATACACACAACTATATTTGTCCCATCTTGACATTTTCAACTTCATTCACTTAACAAACATTTATCAATCTGCTAAAAAAATCACCCTATTCATAAAAAAACGTCATAGTCTTAAATGCATATAATAGACAACATTACAGTGGCAGATCCAGGGGGAGGGGGGGGTTGTTTTTTTGACGATCAATGCTTTTGAATGGGGACATGTGGTTGGAACCCCCCCTCCCCTTTTTTAAAAATGGCTGGATCTGCCCCTGCATTACACACGTATATCAAATACTCTTTATGGAATTTAAATGCAGCCCCTCACGAACAATAATATTTATCAGATCCTTCTACTTTATGTGGATTAATATTTTTCGTGGATAATAATCTTCGTGGATTAAGGGAACATATATTTCTGTGGATATATGAATTCATGATTTTGCCTAAGTCTGCATTCAAGCCTTTTGAAAATCCACCATTTTCTACATAAGGAAATGCCTGTACCAAGTCAGGAATATGACATTTGTTTTCCATTCGTTTGAGCTTTTGATTTTGCCATTTGATAAGGGACTTTCCTATTTGAATATTCCGTGGAGTTCAGTATTTTTGTTATTTTACTTTTTTTTGCACTTCGTTGAACATTTGAATTTGTGGATTATGTTGGACCAGTGGCGGATCCAGGGGGTGTAGCAGCATACAACCCCCTTTGATCACCAAAAAAAATAATTATATCAAGTTTTTCACGTTTTATATGATTTTCTTGCATAAAATCAGCCAACTTTTTTTAATATTATTTGTTTTATGGAATCTTAGATATGCCCTGTGTACCATAACATTCATGAAAATTGGAATGTCATGAATAATAATTATATAATGAATCCACAGAAAGGGGTTTTTGTTATGGGAGACAAATGTTTTAATAATCAGTTAACTTGGATCAGACTCCGACAAAAGTAAAAATGTCAAAGATTTTAATAGGATTTTCCCACCTGTTATCTCAATTAAAAAAATATTAAGCAAAACTCTCAAGATATTAAATTCACGGATCATAATTTGCCCTATGAAAAAAATTTCAACATAAGCAATCCTACCACATCTCGTTATTTTTTTTATTACAAGCAATAAACATTTACAATACTCTATTCTTATATATATTATGCATTTAAAGAAATATTAAGACTTTATACGGGGCTCCAATTCTGAAATTAGTTTTTTTTCCCTGAGAAATGGCAAGTGCAATTTTGTGATTGACAGCATATATGCCAACCCCCTATTTCAAGCAGTCAGTTAAGGGTGATTCAATTCTTGGACATGTGTTGTAGGTTATTCATGGTTTAAAATAAAAATAAGAAAATGTGGTCTGATTCCCAATGAAACAACTCTCAAACAGAGAATATCTGTTTAATGTATGCAAAATTACTCCAAGAGATTTCAGTTTTGAAGGGTTTTGGAAGTCCATTCCTGGGGGGGGTGTCATTCCAACCCACCCACATCTATTTCAATGGAATAGCCCTTCAGGTCTTTTATACCTAGCAAATAATTGACTAGTTTTCAAAAAATTCTACCCAGAAAAAATCAATATTAAATACTACACACATAACACAGGATTAAACAAAAAACCTTCTTCACAAGTATAAATTTCTCAGTAGAAAAAATTTAGATTATTGAATAATTGAATTCATTCAAGCACTCACATAATAACACATGATTATAACCCAAAATAAAAGCATCACGATAACTCTAAATGATATCTGAAGGTAACTTTTCATGTCGGCAATGAGCAGATATCTGTAACAAGATTGTTGTCTTATTCTAAGGCTGAATGTTGGGCAAATTATGGCAATCTATAAACTCATCATAGGTACCAGGACCAAAGACTTCAGTGAAGATCAAATCAACAAATCAAGAAGGCCATTATAATCTGTAATTTGTTGATATACCCCATATCTGTGTTAGTCGACGCACAAATGTTTAATTATGGACATTGAGCATAAACAATCTGTCCCTAACAGGTGCTAGGGGATGTCTTAAACTTGTCAGTAGATTGTAGCTTTTGTTCCCTTGATAAGCCCTCACTGGAACTGCGAGATGAATAAAAAAATAAAAGTCCTGTATATTTCCTGTGGTTTTTTTTCAAGTGCATGTGTGTCTTTTGTGTCTTTTTCAAGTAGATGTGTGTATTTTGTGTCTTTTTCAAGTGCATGTGTGTTTTTGTGTCTTTTTCAAGTGCATATGAGTCTTTTGTGGAAATTTTTTTTTTTTTCGAATAATTGACTTTTTGATTTTCATAATACTGTTACAAGCATGATAGCAAATGTATATATTGTTGAATTTATACTACTGGTTCAGGCATTTCCACAAATTCCCTGAAAAGTTAGTACCCCATGAATAATAATGGATCCACAGCTCTATATCCCTTCTTTTATCAGTTTTACGATCACTGTTTTAGCATAATTTTTGCCTAAAATTCCTAAAAAAACCTCCTGAATATTCATGAAAGCATGCATCTGCACAACAGGTGGCAGCAGTTGTAATACATAGACAAAATAATATACATGTGGCTGTGTCTCCCTGGGATGATGTGACATAAAAAACAAATTAAAGGGATTAATCATAAGTTCATTGTATATAACCTTTATAAATAAGAAGATGTTGTATGAGTGCCAATGAGACAACTCTCCATCCAAGTCACAATGTGTAAAAAGTAAACAATTATAGGTCAAAGTATGGCCTTCAAAACAGAGGCTTGGCTCATATCTAACAGCAAGCTGTAAAGGGCCCCAAAATGACTAGTGTAAAACAATTCAAACAGGAAAACCAACGTTTAACCTGTATGAGTATTTAAAGATCTAGTAGTAATATGAAATAATTGTGTAATTACATGTAATGCCCTTGCACAAATTGTAAGATTCTATATCCATATAAAATGCATAAATTTGAAAATTCGCAAAGAAATATTTCTGATTAAGTGCCAGTCTTTGTAAGAATCAGGGTATTAAGAAGAATTTCAATACATGGCCAAAAAATAAACCCTGCAGACCTAACAATCCTATTTTGAAATTACCCTCATCCTGAGTTAGAAATGGTAGGTCTTTCGTTTCTGTGCACATGTCTTGTAATTCAAGAAATAACTTTTGGTTAGACTGATAGCAAATTACGGAGTTAGCTCCCCTTAATTCTTTACTTCTAGTGCATTTCAACCAAATTATATCTTGAAATACCAGAACAGGAAAAGGAAATTTATATAATGTTATAGTCCTGCACCATTATACATTTTGAACTTATTAATAAAATTACTGTAAACTTGAGTGGGTTTTTGTTTGTCATGTTTTCACCATTGTCTGATTCTTAGGCAGATTGGCACTTAATAGTTTATAAAGCATCATTCAAGAAAATTTGCTGCAAAGATACTTTTTGTTCTCAAATATTTGGAAGTAACCATGAAAGCTCTTTACAAGAATTTCAACACCTGATAGCTAAAACAATATAAAGGATGTTCACTTCTCTATTTCAAAAGAACAAGCTTTTTTTAAAAAGACTCATCATCATTTTGAACTGTTCCCAAGGGAAGACAATCGTGATTAGCCAATCAAAGTCTGTGTTTCTCATGATCAAATTAATAAGCCAATCAAAATCGTTTTCTTTCATGATTATTTGGACATGCTAAATTTTGAACTTGTTTGGATTCCTCGTGTCCGACTGTTATAAATTGATAGTAACACAACTTAAAAGCAGAAACAAATGAAAGGTTTGTGTTCTTATTTTTGAGACATAAAGCAATTAAAAATTTGGCAAGAAATAATTCTCTCTAGATTTTTCATACATTTATCATTGGCACCTCTTTTCTTTCTACAACTGTAAAAAATAACAATGATTTTATAAGTTTTCAAAAAATGGCTTTTTTTTAAAACTGTACTTAACAAAATTATGAAAAGAAAAGTAGGTGTAAGAAGGCATAACTTTTTATTAGCACTACATGGATAAAACTAGAGGATTCCAAATATCTGACAAAAAGTCAAACACAAGAGTAGCGAACATCCTTAACTTGTTATGCCAGTTAAATTTATGATATAACAAGTGTACACAATTATAAAGATGCATAAAGTTTACTGAAGGGTAAATAAATTGAAGAAGGAATTTTCTTGATCAGTGTAGATGACTTAGATTTTAACTTATATGTGGCATTTAAACATGGCACTCTAGTACTTTCAAGAAGCAATCAAAGTTCTAGAGATGCTGACAAAAATAATCCATAAATGGCACATCAAATATTCCTTTGTTCAAGTCTGGAATTAATGCAGGTCAGTTTCCCAAGTAAGAACCATGCATACACAAGTTTCTTGTTATATAGTGTGGATTCATATATTTTCATGGGAACCAATTTTCGTGGATTGAGAAAAAATAGTTTTTTTCATGGATAATTGATTTCACGTTTTTAGAAAAATTTGCATATAAGCCTATTAAAAAATTGTATTTTGTTGACCATTAAAGTTCGTAGTTTACCTGTACACACGAAATCAACGAAAATTGGTATCCCACGAATAATAATGAATCCACAGTAAAAAAAAAAAATCCTCAATGAGATTCAGAATCACAGCATCCACAATATAAATTATCCATAATTAACAATTTTTTTAACTGCCTCTAAACATCGCCATTTGTCAGGTAAATAGAATGCTTCAAACGCATGAGGGAATGGAGTGTCATAACCACATATTCTCATTACAGGTGCTTCTAAATTCAAGAAACATTCATCCTGAAAAATAAAAAGTATATATATATAAATATTTTAAACATCCTTATTTACACCAATTGTTAGTATAATTTTAATATGATTTAGTGACTTATTCTTCATTTATTTGATAAAGTTCATTAAAAAAAAATCAAAGAGCTTGGTAGCACTTTGGAAAAAATGACCATTGTCTCCCTTGATACACTATTATTACCACTAAATAACTGTATATGTGCAGAGCTTAACATTACTGTTTGTCAGATTGTTCAGGACAAGTGAAAATAGACTTTTGACAAGTGAAAATCCTTAAATTAGAACTAATCCCCTTATTAATCTACAATTGTGTATTGTTTGGGCTATTTCAAGAATGTACTATTTAAAATGTAAACATTGGTAGGTTTGCAATCATTTGACTCGTTTGACAACTTTAATGCCTGTACCCATGTGCATAAAGACCATGTCAATAGGTAAGGATAGCATTAACTTATTTAAGATTTTGCACATGGGATAAGGGCAAGTGAGTTAAGAAGTCAGACTTAAGTAGGTTTTCTTGCAATTTGACTGAAGTAAAAAAAAATGAAATAGAAGAGGTCTAATGTGTATCCCATTACAGAAAAACAAGATACATAAATAAGGTATAGCATACCTGTATTGTAGCTGCTATTTCTGCTGCAACTCCCATGGTGATTGGTGCCTCATGGGAAATAATACATCTACCCGTTTTCTTTACAGACTGAAAAAACACACATGAGAATGTTTCAATAAAAATATATTTATAACTGACTACTAAGTGGAAGGCTTCCCACTCTAACAAATCAATTTAAAAAACAAACTTTTTTCTTGTATATGCTGTGAATGTTTTGAATTCTGATCTTGAAAATTAATAGGGTCATTCTCTTCTTATAGCAATTATAAATACAAAATCAAATGAAAAAATAGAGACTAGTCCATATTGCTATGCCAAGATTTTTAGATAGACATTTGACAGCTTGCTATTAAAAAACTGCACTCTAGACCTGGAATATCCAAATATATTTCAATACATTGCACTTTATCCTTATCCTCTATTTGTACCATATAAAATGATGATTAAGCTATGCCATCTGTATTTAGTTGATTAAAAGTTTCTATGACCTTTGACCTCATAATCATCTGTAACCGTAACTTTCACAAGAGTGCACACGCTGAAATGTCTCGCCTTCTTTACTAACCATTGATTTTATGTTGATAGTCCTAAATACAAAGCTTTACTACAAGTAACACATAAACTTAACATGATCCACGAAAATGAGGTCAAGGTCAGATAAACCAAAGGAGAAATACATGTACACCTTACAATCATTTAATAAACCAAACATAGTTGACCTATTGCTTATTGTTGTCTGAAACAAGAAAACGTAACATTGACCAATGAACCATGAAAATGAGGTCAAGGTCAGATGAACCATGCCAGACAGATATGTACACCTTACAATCAATTTAGGCATTAAATATAGTTGACCTATTGCTTATAGTATCTAAGAAACAAACTTAACCATGAAAACTTAACATTGACCAAAGAACCATGAAAATGAGGTCAAGGTCAGATGATACCTGCCAGACAGACATATACACCTTACAATCCTTCCATACATCAAATATAGTTGATCTATTGCTTATATATATATAGTTAAAGAAAAACAGACCAAAACTCAAAAACTTAACTTTGACCACTGAACCATGAAAATGAGGTCAAGGTCAGATGACACCTACCAGTTGGACATGTACACCTTACAATCATTCCATATACCAAATATAGTAGACCTACTGCTTAAAGTATCTGATATATGGACTTGACCACGAAAACTTAACCTTGTTCACTGATCCATGAAATGAGGTCGAGGTCAAATGAAAATTGTCTGACGGGCATGAGGACCTTGCAAGGTACGCACACACTAAATATAGTTATCCTATTACTCATAATAAGAAAGAAATTAACATTACAAAAAATGTTGACTTTTTTTTCAAGTAGTCACTGAACCATGAAAATGAGGTCAAGGACAATGGACATATGACAGACGGAAACTTCCTAACATAAGGCATCTATATACAAAGTATGAAGCATCCAGGTCTTACTCGACAAAAATCACGAGAAACCATCCATTCTTTTAAATGATTAATCTAATAAGTTTTTGATGTATCTCACTGCAAAACTTTGACCTTTGTTGAAAACTATTAGCAGTCAAGCTCATCTCACTATGAGTGTATACATTGAGGAATACTGATTACTAGAGAACTATTCCATACATCTATTACAGTTCATCTCTTACATGTAGGTGGTGTGCAGACAGGGATCCAGTCATTCTTAAATGGAGATGGAGTGTTCTAGGGGGTTCCATTTTCATTGATTTTTATGTGATTAAATCAACGTGAAGAAGGGAGGTCACCTCTGGATTGCCTGAATGGGATATAACTCGAGAACAATATCTTACATTTATCACAGTTTCCTCATCCCATGGTAATATTGTCCTCAAATCAATCACTTCACATGAGACATCAAATTTTTCCTGAGCCATGTTAGCTACTTCTCGTAATACATGTATCTGTGTTCCATAACCAATTAATGTTACATCATCACCTAAAATAGAAATTTGAAACTTATATACCGTTCTGATGCCTTTGGCAAATATTTTTTACCTGAAAATTAATTTTGTTATTATGTCTGGTGATGGTCAGCTTCTTCTTATGATACATGTAGCTTTGTCCATAAATCTACAGATTCTTATTAAGAAATAATTCATGGGGCTTGATTTAATATTGCTTTTACCACTGGTTATCCTTTTTTGCTGAATATTTTACGTCCAGCTGTATAGCAGGGGGTAAAATACAGCATAAAGGGCCATTCTACTCTGATAGGAAAAAGACGGCAATTCTTTTCAACGATTAACAATAACATACTATGACTGGTTTGGATGAAAGTTAAATCATTTAAGAAAATAGTCTTTCAACAAATTATCATCGTTTATTCATGTTTTCATGTTTCAACGACTTTCAGTTTCAAATTCCTGCATTTTCCCTTAGAATGCTTCTATTCTTATGTCATCCTTCAATAAAATCATTTACATCGTCTGACTTCATGTAACTCATTTATGAAAAGCATACGATGTGGGAGTAAGATTAGAACAGCCCAAACAAATCATGACATTGCCAATTAGCTGACATCAATATTTTCCTATTATACCATGGGTGTGTTACTCAAAGATTTTGAAGAAGTCCATATTAGAATATAAAATACTGAATTACAACATCATAGATGCTTTGATAAACTTCTGGCATCGCAATGCAAATGTTATTGTTGTCAAGTGTCACAAAATCTGGTTAAATGTTTAAGAATCCCAAATAGGTTAAAGACATTCTGGCAAAGAATAAAACAAATAAATATGATGAAGAGCAATATAAATACCACTGAGCCTTTAAGATGTAATACTACCAAATCATAGTACGTCACATCCAGTTTCATATGAAAAAGGGTAAAAAAAAAAAAAATATTCCCTTGAATTTGACAGTTGTATGAAAATAATCATACACTTCATTGCAGTTAGAACATAAACATATATCTTGGGTCGTTCAAAGCACCATTCTTTTTTTATTTGGTGTTTCTATAAAAAAAAAATTGGAAACTTGAAACTTGAGGTTACATGGTTACTAAAACTTGTAAACAGGAAATAAACTGTTATCACAGAGATATGTCTCGCCTTTTTGTAATTTTGATAATGCAAATGTTGAAATTAAAATTGCAATACTTTTAACATGTAAGTTATGCAAATATTCAAAGTCGATGAACCATGACTGAAGGTACATGGCTAAACAATCTCCATAGAATGAGATGTGCCAATGCTAATACAACTGCATACCAAATACCATTGACTTATTATAAGTCGTTCCCTTTAAACAAACCTAAACACAAACATTAACTTGTAAACTATGTAAAAGTTTCAAAGTCAATGAACCATGATCAGGGGTGGGGCTATATAATCTCCATGGAAATGATACTTGCAAATGCCAATAAATTTGCATACCAAATATCAATGACTTAACATTAGCAGTTCATCTTAAACTGATCTAATCACAAACTAATACATGTAAACTAAGCAAAAGTTTCAAAGTAAATAGACCATGACTGAGGGGGCAGGGCCAAATATTCTCCATGGAAATGAGACGTGCTGATGCTTATACAACTGAACACCAATTAACATTGGCCTACCACTAATGGTTTCCCTTGAACTAACCTAATCACAAACTAATACATGTAAACTTCAAAGTCTATAGACCATGACTAAGGGGGAGGAGCCAAATAATCTCCATGGAAATGAGATATGCCTATGCTTATACAACTGCATACCAAATATCATTGACCTACCACTAGTGGTTCCCCATAAATTGACCTAATCACAAACTAATACATGTTAACTATGAAAAGTTTCATAGTCAATAGACATTGACTGAGGGGGTGGGGCCAAATAATCTCTATGGTAATGAGATGTGCCAATGCTAATACAACTGCATACCAAATATCATTGACCTACCACTAGTGGTTCACCATGAACGAGACCTAATCACAAACTAATACATTATTGACGTCGCCGCCGCCGACACCGGAAACAGCATACCTATGTCTCGCTTTCTGACTCCGTCAAGGCGAGACAAAAAAGGGGTGAAATTTGATTGGTTAACTTTCAGTGATGGATATTATCTTATATGCAATGAAATGTCATGTGAAATTTTGTCTGTAGTACTGGACAGGATAAAACTTTACTTATGCCAAGTATTTCTTTATTTGAAACAAAGATAAATTCTGCACAATTTATGAAAAGTGCCAAATTAACAAAGACTAATCATGCTAATAGTTGAAAAACAATGGTGGTATTACTCATTAAGTGGGTTCAAAACATCAAGGGGAGTTAACTCATTAAAATTAGCTGAATGTTTTAATCACAGAACTAGGTAGTAAAGAGAAATCAAGCTAATCTCAATGATGAAATTTAGTGTTTGTCAAACTGCTGTATATACAATGAAGCTATTCCTGTAAATTGTGTTGTTAAAATTTCATGAAATTTTTATATTTTTTTCAACCTGTCAAATTTAATATTTTGTCAAAACTTATGAAAATCAAACAAGTCACATTCCGATATATCTTAGTCAAAGTGTTGGGTACACCCTTAGGGTAATATAAAACTGTTCAGTTTAAATCTTCCAAATTTTGTCATAAAAATTACACCATTTATCCTTTTTTACCCCAAGCAAGGACGTATAACTAGCATATATACTATAGTCTAATATACGTCCTTGCCCCAAGTTACCCAATAAAAAACCCAATTTTTATGTATTCAAGACCAAAAAGTCCAATATGCCCTTCACCCCTTTTTACCCAAATAACTCAATAGTTTCCTGATAAAAAAATAAATTTTGATTTTTTCCATTCCAATAAACAAAAAGATATTACCACCATCTCAGCATTGTTTCATTTCACTCTTGATAGCAGACGACAAAAGGAATGACATGAGTCACATGACATGACTATCTGGATGGGGGTCCTTCATTTCTTTATTCTGTAATTTTTGGGTCATTTTTCTATATACTTTAAATATTTTGCCTACTATTCTCTATTCTGTATCATTGCCTAGTATTCTCTATTCTTTATTTTTTGGGCCCTTTATTCTTCACATTTTGTCCATTATTCTCCATTCTGTAAACCCCATCCAGACCCTCATAAGACTTAAAATAATGTGTCACAGGTAAAGGACACTGACAATGATCCAAGTTTCAAGAACTTCAAAGAACTAGATTATGCAAATAAAAAAATATGAAAAAAAACAAAGATCATTTATGTCTGCAAAGACATGTAATTAAGTACTATATTGCAAACTTATTTTCCAAAAATAGAAAGAAAAAAAAGACCATTCATTTTTGCAAAAACATAACCAATGATGCTAAGATTTTTTACGATGTAACTTTAGGAATAATCCTTGACCTCATATGCAAATAATTGTCCATAAAAAGAACGTAAATACAATACCAAAGATCATTCATTTTTACACTAACAGAACTTTGTCCTACATTTCTTAGCTTGAACTTTTATTTACATAAAAGTCAATCTTTGGACCTTTTATGCAAATTACCTAACCTAAAACATGTAAAAAAAAACATGAAATAAGCAATCATCATTCATTTGTATGCAATCATAACAGACTTTTTGATGAATCTTTGTTGCTATGAATTTGACAAATTCACTAAACAAAAGTCCAGAATGTAATTTTTACCTGTAATTATTCATTTTGACCTGCAAGAATTACAAATCCCTCAATAGTACAAATAGAGAAAAAAGAATAAAAAAAGTGGCCTAGAATGCCTTAAAAAAGAACTTTTAAACATTAAAAATCATGTTGGACAAGCCAGACCATATTTCATGCCCCCATAAAAAAAAAACTAGAGGCTCCTTAGAGCCAGTGTCGCTCACCTTGGACTATGTGCATAATCAACAAAGGACACTCTCCAAAATTGTAGACGAGAATAGAATTCATGACAAAAATCTCTGTTTTGTTGATCTTGTATTGCTGATCATTTAGTCTGTTTAGTTTCTCTCTATCTTCTTTAGTTTTTGCTTAAAACACAAAAGAGGGTAAAAAAATTCTCATTTAAGGGCAATCACTCCTTTAAAGAGGGTCATGGGACACATTTTTAAAACTAAATACCACAATGATGATTGTGGCCAAGTTTTGTTAAATTTGCCTCAGTAGTTTCAGAGGAGAAGATATTTGTAAAACTAAACAGATGACGAGGACGGACGCCAAGTGATGAGAAAAACTCATCTTTGTGTCAGGTGAGCTAAAAAGGCAGAGAGAGAAGAATTCAATATTTATAAATCATAACAAACTGTGGACACGGAAATATGTCTGTCTGCTTTGTAACATGCAAAAGTTTCAAGTCAATGGACCATGACTAAGATAATTAACAGGACCAAATAACCTCCTTTAAATTTGAAATGAGATGTGAAAATGGTCAAACAATTGCACACCAAACAGCATTGACTAACCATAAGTGGTTCCCCTTAAATCGACCTATCATCAAAAACAATTGATCATGGCACTGTGGGCAACACAGGAAACTGCATGCCTAGAAATCATGACTTAGAAAATTCTTATGGCAAGACTAACATATGAATAAGAAAAGATATACAGAAAGCTTATATTAATACAAACTAACAAAAATGATCATTTTGACAAATATATTCTTCATTTCCTTTAAATTAGTAAACTGCTTTATCAGTAAAGGAGGATTTATTTATTTTTGTTGGTACCAATTTTCTTGGATTGAGGAAAAATTGCATTTTTGTGTATATTTGATTTTGTTGTTTTGCTAAAGTCTGCCTTTAGAAACTTTGCTCTTCATTGAACATTTAAATTTGTGGTTTATCTTTACCCATGAAATCTTTGATATCCAACAAGTAATTATGTATCAACAGTATTTAGAAAGAAATGGCCATGTTATGTACTTTTATCAAATCTGATCAGTTCCTCACCATACACCTTATTGCTATTTGTCCACCATTACTGGACATCACATAGGTTCCCGTAAAATTTTGACGTCACAATAGAAAATGTCTGAAGCCACAAAGGAAAGGTGATTGTTGTGTGACGTCAATAGTTCAAGTGTCAAAGATTCTGGGGTCAAGAGTCGCAGATTCCCATGCTGCGTTCACACGTAATTCAAATTCGATTCGCATTAACTAATTCGAATTAGTTTAGTTCGCATTCGAAACGTTTAACGTCCAAACGTAAATTCTAATTCGAATTGCAATGCGCGTCAAATTCGCTTTACTGTCCTAACGACGTTAACTTTAAATTCATATTAACAAAAACACATTTCTAATGCGAATTGGATAATGCGATTTAGCCAATTCGAATCAATTCGAATTAAAAAAGAAGAGTGTGTGAACGCGATTAGCGAATTCGATTCGCATTCCATTCCAATTCAATTCGAATTCAATGTACATGTGAACGAGGCACCAAATAGCGATAAGGTCTATTTTACCAATATACCATATTTGGTGACAAAGTAGTTATTTTCTAGCAAAAATTTGACATAGTAAATAAAGCAATGAGTGGGAAACATCAATGAAACAGAACCCAATGACACAAATAACCAAAGGCCATCTAGAGGTCAACAATAGACAGGTGTCTACACAAAATGTCAAGCTCTCAATCAAAAATTTGAAAGGTTGTGAATAAAGTTAACAGACTATTGATGAAAGAAACCCTTCACAGAACTCCACTGCAGTCCACAAACAGAAGCAATTTTTATGCACTGAAAATCCCCTTAACCCCTTCACCCCCAATCCTTCCTGTATTCTTGATTACAAAAGCCTTTCCTTTAAAGCCCATATGACCCTCCATACTTTTTTAGAACTGCCCTATCTGAACTGTATAGACAGCAGGGAGATCAATCTTGAAATTCATGGTCAAGTAAGGCCTCATACTCCAAAAAAAGTAAGACTATTGCTTATAGCATCTAAGAAACAGACCTAATTACGAAAACTGAACATTGACCAATGAACCATCAAAATGAGGTCAAGGTCAGATGTCAATAAACCCTGGTATACAATATGTACACCATGCAATCATTCGATACACCAAATATAATTATCATGTTGCTTATAGTAATGATTTTGATTTATTCCAGTCCAAGAAACAAAAAGGATTTTACCACCTTCTTAGCATTGTTTCCATGTTTCATTTCAGTCATTAGCAGAACACAAAAGAAATGAGAAGATAACCTGGATGGGGGTCCTTCATTTATTTATTCTATAATTTTTAGGTCATTTTTCTCTATACTTTAAATATTTTGCCTATTATTCTCTATACTGTACTATTGTGCCCTACTTTTCTCTAATCTTTATTTTTTGGGCCCTTTTTTTCTGCACTTTTTGTCCATTATTCTCCATACTGTAAACCCCATCCAGACCCCACAAGACTTAAAATAATGAGTCACAGGTAAAAGAGAGTGACACTGATCCAAGATTCAAGAACTTCAAAGAACTAGATTATTCCTTGACCTAACATATGCAAATAACTTTTCTTAAATAAAAAAATATTAAAAAAACAAAGATCATTAATGTCTGCAAAGACATGTAATTAAGTACTATATTGCAAACTTATTTTCCAAAAATAGAAAGAAGAAAAAAAGATCATTCATCTTTGCAAAAACATAATCTGTTAATGATGCTAAGATTTTTTATGATGTAACTTTAAGAACAATCCTTGACCTCATATGCAAATTATTGTCCATAAAAAGAACGTAAATACAATACCAAAGATCATTCATTTTTACACTAACAGAACTTTGTCCTACATTTCTTAGCTTGAACTTCTATTTACAAAAAAGGCAATCTTTGGACCTTTTATGTTAATTACCTAACCTAAAACATGTAAAAAGAACATGAAATAAGCAATCATTTCCATTCTCAATTTTAATCATCATTCATTTGTATGTAATCATAACAGACTATTTGATGAATGCTGCAATGAATTTGATAAATTCACTAAATAACAGTCCAAAAACATTATTTTAACTGTAATTATTCATTTTGACCTGCAAGAACTACAAATCCCTTAATAGTACAAATTGAGAAAAAAAAAAAGGAACCAAAATTGGCTCTTCCCAGATGTGTTGTTAAGTAATGACAGTCCTTCTTGGAGTTAAAAATTGGAAAACTGTCAAAAGTAGCAAAAATCAGTTTGGGGTTGGGATAATAAATGGTATATATATAGGCTTTAGGTATTTAAAACTATTATCCTAAATGCATAGGTAGTTGAAGAACATAAGGATGTATTATATGGCCAAGTGGTTGGTAAAAACTTGGTCACTGTTTTGTCAGTAAAAATTGGTAAAAACGAAACAAATTTTTGTCAAGGTTCACCTCTCAAGGTCATATCAAATATAAAAAAACCACCTAAAAATGACAATTTTTCAGTTTAGGTGGGTTCAATCCCACCTGCTAACGAGTCGCCTTCCATGATAGAAAAAGAAAATTCTAAAGAAACAGAAGACAAGTCATATGTTTTGCCAAATTATTCAATATTTTGATTCTGTATTAGGAATTAAGCAGGAGACATTGTTTAAAACTATCAAACTCTGGATAATGATTTCCCACAAAATATGAGGCGATAATTGGGGAAACAATTTTTAAAGTTTTCTCTAAAATAACCACAATAATTAACAGATGCTTTTAATGTATTTATTTCAAAATTTACAAGGAAAGTCAACAATACTGCTCAAATGTAATTTAGTTTTTTCACTAATGCTTTTAAATACAACAGTGCTCTGCTGAAATGTCTTGCATGCTTCAATTATCGTAATTAAACTATTTGAAAGTCTATAATAAAAAGGTTATACTACATGTATCCCATTAATTTAACAATTCATGAATGATCAATGACAATGAGGTCAAGGTCAAGTAATAGGCCAGACACATATGTACACCTTTTAATTTTACCATACACCAAGTAAAGTAAGACTATTGCTTATAGCATCTGAGAAACAGACCTAATTACGTAAACTGAATATTGACCTATGAACAATAACAATGAGGTCAAGGGTTGGATGAACCTTGCTAGATGACATGTACACCATGCAATCATTCCATATACCAAATATAATTATCATGCTGCTTCTATTATCTGAGAAACAGACATTACCATGAAAATTAAACACTGACCAATAAACAATTAAAGTCAGGTGAACTTTGTCTGACAGATGTATAGAACTTGCAAGGATCATATACTAAATATAGTTATCCTATTACTCATGACAATATAATTTTTTTTTCAAGCAGTCACTGAACCATGAAAATGAGGTTACCGTTAAGGACAATGGACATATGACAGACTGAAACTTTGTATAATAAAGTATCTGCTACCTTCTGAAATATAAAGCTTTAAACAAATAGTTTAGGCTGTTGCTATCACTGCAACAAAATTCGCAGAATGTGAGACATCGGGATTACAATCTGGCGTCTGCAGTGATAGCAACAGCCTAAACTATTATTGTCTTTATACTGCAATCTAGAATAAACTGCTTCGCTGAGCGCAGCTGGATACGCCCGCAGAGGTCCAACCCTGAACAGTTGGGGCAAAAATGGACACAATATTCAAGCTTGATACAGGTCAGAATTTGGATTGTAATTAAATATTTGACATATTATAGGTTTCTAAATAAATGTGGTCAAAGAACTTGAAATTGGTTATATGAATTGAATTTATATTCAATTAAAGACTTCTTGCTGTTGTGCAATACACTGTGCTAATGCGCAACACTTAGTAAATCTGTTGTCAGACTATAAACAAATAAAGTTTAATTAATTCTCAATTTCATATTAGAAATTTATGAAAATGTTAAGGGAGCTTACATCAATAGATATAAACAATTCACCAAAGTTTCATGAGAATTGCTGACAGCATTTTTGAGTTATTGGCCCAAAACTGGGAAATCCCCCCTTTTTTAATGAATAAAACCCCATAACTCAGAAATGATAAATGAAAAATTTATAAAATTCTAAACGGAGCTTACATCAATAGATATAAACAATTCACCAAAGTTTCATAAGAACTGCTGAAAGCATTTTTAATTTTTTGTCCGAAAACTGGAAAATCCCCCTTTTTTTATGAATAAAACCCTGCAACTCGGAAGCGTAAATCTAAAATATATAAAAATCGAAAGGGAGCTCATGTCAATAGATATAAATAATTCACCACAATTTCTTGCAAGTTTGTGAAAGCATTCTTGAGTTATTGTCATAAACTGGAAAATCCCCCTTTTTTTAATGAATAAAACCCCATAACTTGGAAACGTAAAATCTAAAATTTATAAAAAACGAAAGGGAGCTCACGTCAATAGATATAAACAATTCAACAAAGTTTTATGCAAATTGGTTAAAGTGTTTTTCAGTTAATGTCTGACATGTTGACGATGGACGGACGGACGGAGAGACGGACAACGGTATACCATAATACATCACGTAAACGGGCATATAAAAACACATTTTCAATTGTTGTTTATTGTGTTATTGTTATTTATTTGATTTAAATATTGGAAAAAATCCCCCTTTAAAAAGGCCTCACATCTGGCGGAGAAACATACAGCACAATGAAATGTACATTAATTTACCTGTTGAAACCAATCGTTGGTGATCAAATTAGTTTGAGTATGAGTATGGACTAAAATATCAACAATAAGCATAAAAGATAATGACTTATAGGTTTTAAACAAAAAATATTAACAAGTGAAATATGTTTTTCTAACAATTGTAAAAGAAACAAATTTGAGTCGTTCCACGCTTTGGTGTAAACATTGGAAACAAGGACAGGTTAAAGCGCTCGTCATGAATATTTAAATATAGTTTTGGCTCTACTATTTAAATATTCATGAGGAAAATTGATATTGGGTCAGTGACTGTATATGACATAGAAATATACAGTCAACGCATTTTGACTGCTCAAATAGAACGAGTGCAGTATAAATACTTGTAAAAATGCATGCTCCTTTTCCTCAATCTAACTGTCAGTTTTTACTGCTTATTTTGATAAAGCATATTTTAAAATAATTTGTAGGACAAAACCTTAAAGTAAATCATTCATAAAATAAAGAAGTCAAATCATGTAACTTATATAATTGTTTACATTTGTCTTAATGATAGAGTAGTTAATGGATATTTAATTACAAGAAAATTCCAAGGGGTAATTTTAAAGATTTAGGGCAATAAAGTTACTGGCCTTGCTAACAGCTAAAATTAATTCATAGTAAAAAGGTATAAATAATTTATATAAGCAAATTGTAGAAAATGTTGTTATTTAGTGGTGAATTCAGATAACCTGTATTTGAAGATCATAGAAAACATGAAAACTTAAGGATTTTCACTCCTCTGTTTCAAAATTACAAGCTTTTTAAAAGACTTTGATTTATAAATTGATACTATACATGTATATAAACAAGCATTCTGTGAGTATTGCCTGGCAATACATAGTCCCCTACCGGTTGAAAATTCCTTGTACTGGAACAAAATGCTAACTTGATCTATAACTTGTCATGGTGTAAACTATATAACAAATATCAAGTCAATATCTTCAAGCATGACAAAAAAAAATGTGGAAAATTGAATATTTGAGTGAATTTTCCAAGTCCAAGGACCATAACTCTGCACAAAATCGTCAGATTGGAACAAACTTCGAACTTGATCTGTAATTTGTCATGATTAAACAATACACCAAATATCAAATCAATATCTTCAAGCATGAAGAAAAAAGTGTGGAAAACTTATTTGCCGGACTGACGGATGGACAGACAGACAGACAGACAGACAGACAGACGGAGTGCAAACCTAAAGTCCCCTTCGACTTGTGTTCTTGTTTTTGAGATATTAAAGCAATTGAAAATTTGGCAGGAAATTATTCTCTCTAGAATTTTCATCCTTTTAACACTGGCACCTTTTTTTCTAACATAAACTATGAAAAAATAACAAAGACTTTATAAAATTTTACAAAATGACTTTTTAAACTATATATGTAATAAAATTGTTAAATGAAAAGTAGGGGTACGCAGTCAAATGATTTAATGGCACTCCATGGATACAACTAAAGGATTCCAAATATGACAAAAAGTTAAAGACATGAGTAGCGAACATTCTTAAAAAGGTGATACATGTACTAGACAATTTCAAATCACTAAAATAACTGATCATGTAATCAATTGTTTAAATAAACCCCATGAGTGTCCATAGGTAGTAATGGGTGGAAAATATATGCAGTACTAACAATACAGTTTATTTTTTTATACATTGCAGGGCAAAGCTATTGTACATTTTTTGCGCAGATGGACAAACAACCCTTAAGGATGTTCGCTCCTCATGTTTTTGATATTTTGCCAGATATTCGGAATCCTCTGGTTTTATCCATGTAGTGCCATTACAAATTTTGCCTGCTAACCCCTACTTTTCTTTTCATAATTTTGTTACATATAGTTTAAAAGGCCATTTTTGAAAATCTTATAAAATCCTTGTTATTTTTTCGTGGTTTTTGAAAGAAAAAGGGTGCAAATGTTAAACGTATGAAAAATCTAGAGAGAATTATTTCCCGCCAAATTTTCAATGGCTTATATCTCGAAAACAAGCACACGGACCCTTCATTTTTTTCTGCTCTTCTAGTTTTTTATTTATATACTATAAATTTACAACAGTCTTTTAAAAGGCTTGTTATTGAAACAGAGTAGCGAACATCCTTAAAGCCTATCTATATACCTTTTATTGTAGCTTGTAATTGATAAGGAACAAGCGTAATCATGATTGGTAAGAGTGAAGATTAGGTCAGAAGACAAGGTCATAATGTCGGTGCAATAATTCAGTTTTTATCTTTTGATACAGATCTTGAAACCAAAAATGCAACTCATGTTATTGTCTATTTGACACATTTCCCGTTTCCATTCTCAATTCTATTACCTGGTAATAGAACATTAAACAACAACTACAGTAAGACATCATTAAATTGTCCAGATAGTCAATATTCTGTAGAAAACACTTTTGAATTGGCAAACATTTAGCTAAGTGCTGACAATTTGTTACATTCACCACATTTATAGCACAATATTTGATTGGTTGATGATGATGATGATGGATGGCTGTTTAACATTTGATTGGTTGACTGATGGGGGTACATTCACAAACCTATTCAGGACATATATGTAAAATCTTCTGTTTCTACTATACCGGTAATCAGTTTTTAATCAACTTTTAGCAAGTCATGAAATCTATTTATAGTTTAACAGAAAGCTACATTATTATAATTTTAAAACTGTTATCTGTTTAATATCTGATAAATTTGTGAAAGTTACCGAGATATCTCTTAATCATAAAAAAACTTCTGTCAAAGTTTCATAAAATTCTATAAAAGTTTGGTGTTTCAAAACTTTAACCCTAGACTGTATCTATATGATAATTGCAAACTTAAAAGTCCCTTAACTCTAGAAAAGCAAATCCTAATATTTTCAAAATCGAAATGGAGAATATTCATCAAACCCAACAACAGAAAAAATACAAGTGAACCAACACCTGAAGTGGTGATTGTGCGGTAGGGTTCAAATTTTGTAGTAAGTTGATCCAAGTGTACTATTTTAGTAGTGTGTGACATATATGCATGATATGAAAAACTAAGCTATTACAATAAAAAGAATATTTATCTAACCACATAAATGGATAATGACAAATCTCACTGGCCTTGTTCAGTAGTTAATCGATCTGAAAATAAACCTTGTACTACATAAAAATTCATCAGACTTTCAAAGTTAAGCATGGATCCTATGACTGTGTAATAATTTGTATACCTATTTTTTTTCATAAAATCAAGAACGATTGATAAAAACACTTATCAGAGCATAAAGTCCAAAATAAATTTGTAAAAACAACTATCAAAGTACCTTTGAGTTAATGCATAACATTTGAGGAAAGTGTAATTACTGTTAAACATTAGAAAATTGGTCAGTTGTTCATGAATAAAGTCACATAACTCTGGAATTACAAAAGTGACAATCATGAATAAAGTTTCATTACTCTCGAATGAAGAAAAATAGAAATCTTCAAAATTGAAATGGAGCTATCTTTCATCAATCTTAATGAGGGGTTAAATTTTCCTCAGAATTTGTTAATGCAAAATGAGTAACGATATAAAGTGTAGACATACATATGGATGGACAACTCCATGGACATATCATTTTAAGTCTGAGAGCACTGGGTGTATAAAACTGAAGAAAAAAAACTTTCAAAATTTTGCTCTGTCCTTCAATCATGATAAAGCATCTGTCCAAATTTTGTTTAATATCGATATTATTTGACAATGTTTATGATTATTAATAATGTCTGAAAACTTTAACCATAGACTATATTTAAATTTAATACATAAAATTTAAACTGAAAACAGTCAATTTATCAGTAAAAAAAACTCTCCAAAGATGTCAGGCTTATAATTTTGTACACCAGAAGTGCATTCTATCTAAAAAAAGACCCATCAGTGAGGCAGGAACAAAAAAAGTTAAAAGGTCATATAAAGTACGGAGTTGAAAAGTATATAGGACCCACAATGCTGAAAGGTTTTGCCGAGGTATTCTGTTCCACATATAAAATATGGAAAAATGAAAAAAGTATTTCAAACCTTTACTCTGGATATTGTCTTTTGATGATCATGTAAAAGGTTTGCTCCAATTTCATAAAATTCCATGAAGGTTTGACAAAGAAGTTGAATAGTTGATGTTGCAAAATACTTTAACCACAGACTGAGTGTAGGAGCAGTATGTTTAGCTTCTGTGACTTTCTACTTACCAATATTGATTCCTACTACTATCAGATTTTAAAAGATGACTTTTGTAAAACCCTGATCAAAATTGACCACTAGCAAGAAAATAAGTAAACAGATGAGTGACCTCTGCTATAAAGGGTCATAACTCATAAAACAACTACTGTGGATTTTTTTATTGTTTGTTGGATGCCAATTTTTGTCTGTTTAATTATCACAAATTTTATTATTATACTTCATGTCAATATGCCAGATTTTGATTGGTTAATACGAGGGATACAATTTACTCTATTCTATGGTAAATACTCTATTACCCTTTACGGAGACGCTTGATCAAGTGTGCGCTTTATTAAATACGACTCTATCCTATGGCAAATACTCTATTACCCTTCACGGAGATGCTTGATCAAGTGTGCGCTTTATTAAATACGGATGGTTGTTATGTACAAGACGTCATAGTTTATTACTTTGAATTTGAAATTTAATCGACTGTAATAACAGAACATTCAGTATGATAAATTAAATAACACATTAATAACAGAACATTCAGTATAATAAATTAAATAACACATATCTTCGCCTCAGTTGACAATGTTTTCTTGGGGTAACAATCTGCTCTATCACCCTCTAAGCTATGTGTTATTTATATAATGTTCAACTAAATATAAATTTCTTATAGGATTGTATGCAAACTTTGGCATGACTGTAGAAATCAAGTATCAAAGAAAATATTATTTTTCTTCAATCTCCAAAAATTGGTACTTGTACCCCGTTAATAAATGAATCTACTGTATAAGCCTACCTTCTAAAAGAATTTCAGCTTGTCCTATAGGTATTGTGTAATCCCCTGATGGAACCTCTTCTATAGCAGATCTGTACAATATTTTAGGTTCAAAGAATATACAAGGGTTCTGGTCTCTAATACATGATAATAGTAAACCTTTGGCCTGATGGGGTCCTCTAGGGATCACAACCTACAGAAAAAGGTTAAAGGTTACATAGAATATACAAGAGTTCTGGTCTGTACTACATGCTAATAGTATACCTTTGGCTTGGTGGGGTCCTCTAGAGATCACAACCTACAGAAAAAGGTTAAAGGTTACATAGAATATACAAGGGTTCTGGTCTGTACTACATGCTAATAGTAAACCTTTGGCTTGGTGGGGTCCTCTAGGGATCACAACCTATAGAAAAAGGTTAAAGATTACATAAAATATACAAGGGTTCTGGTCTCTAATTATAATACATGATATTAGTAAATCTTTGGCTTGGTGAGGTCCTCTAATGATCACGACCTATAGAAAAAGGTTTAAGGTAGCAAAAATTTACAGTGAAAGCTTTTTGCATTTTCATGTTTGCTGGAATCTTGGTTCTGCTTATGTTACAATTAAAATATGACATCTAATACAGTCGACCCCACTTAAGCGCATACTGCTTAATTGCATAATTTGGTTAATTGCATAATTTTCTCCTGCACAAAACCATTTCCCTTTCATCTACTGTTAAATTATCCGGTTATCTGAATAGCCTAACAAGTGGCCTTTTGGTTAATTGCATAGAAAATAATCGCCAGCTAGATATGCTTAGTTAAAACTCCTATAAATTGTGAAAAACATGATATAATTTTTTTGGGAGCAATCAAAGGGAGGGGTGACCTGTGTATACCCTCTACACCCCCTGGATCTGCCACTGATTTTTATGCATTATTATCTGCTTTTAATACCATATCATACGTCTTTAAAGCAGATAATAATGCATCAAAATCAGTGGCAGATCCAGGGGGCGTAGAGGGTATACCCGGGTAACCCCTCCCTTTGATTGCTCCCAAAATAAAATTATATCATGTTTTTCACAATTCATAGGATTTTTCAGAATAAAATCATCCAAAACATTTTGTATATAATCCAATTTATGGAATAATGCCCCTTTTCAAAAATCCTGGATCCGCCCCTGAAAATCAAGTATTTAAAAAACTAGGTTTTCTGCTTATAGCTAAAAAAAAATAAGCACATAGGGAACCCCAATTTTTTTCTTTTGAAATTTCGCATGAACTGCTTCAATAATGTTATATCAAAATTGCAAGAAAAATTCAACAGTAGATGTTTAACTGTATGCATTTGTAGTAGCAAGAATATTGTCAACAGCATTATATTAACAATAACTGTATATTCAACATATTGTTATCACATTTGACCTTATTTTAGGGACTTACCTGAAGGCATTAAACCATCTATGGACTTTTTAAATAAACTGTTGACACAGAGATATGTCTCGCCTGTCAGCATAAAATTCAGAAAAAGACGATCTGATGGGTAGCAACATTGCTAATTAATTCAAAGTCACTGGACCAGCTAGTGGATAGGGCCTCAAAATGGTTGACAAACTGAGATGTACAGACAGCAATGTAACTTTTAGAAAATATTGTCTATTATAAGTAGTTCCTATCAAACTAACTTAACCAGAAAACTTAACATTGAAAATTGTTAATTGATTAAAAGTCACTGACCTTGAAATAGTCATCAAACTAATATGTACTGATAGTAATGCAACTTTATAGAAAATATCATTGATCTATCGCATGTAGTTCATATCAAACTAACTTAATTAGAAAACTTAACATTGAAAATGGCTAATTAATTGAAAGTCACTGGACCATGGCCTAGGGCGCAGGGCCTCAAAATAGTCATCAAACTGATATGTACTGATAGCAATGCAACTTCACACAAAATATCATTGATATATCATCAGTAGTTCCTAGCAATCTAACTTAAGCAGAAAACTTAACAATGAAAATGGCTTAACAATTCAAAGTCATTGGAACATGGCCTAGGGGGCAGGGCCTCAAAATAGTTTTCAAACTGATATGTACTGACAGTTATGCAACTTCAAACAAAATATCATTGATCTATCACAAGTAGTTTCTATCCAAATAACTTAAGCAGAAAACTTAACAATGAAAATGGCTAAACAATTCAAAGTCATTGGACCATGGCCTAGGGGGCAGGGCCTCAAAATAGTTGTCAAACTGATATGTACTGACAGTTATGCAACTTCATACAAAATATCAATGATCTATCACAAGTAGTTTCTATTAAACTAACTTAAGCAGAAAACTTAACAATTGTTGACGGCGTCACAGCAGTCGTTGCCAAAAAAACAATCCCTATGTCTCGCTTTCCGCGAATTTTGTCGCAGGCGAGACAAAAAGGGAGACTATATCTATTACTATTTGAAAGTAGTGCTTCATCTCAAAATAACCATTTAATCTTATTTCTACTTGGAGATATATGTACAGTTTAAGGAGGTCAAATAAAAGTTTTTCTGCATAAATATTGCTTTTTTTTAAGATTTAAGTGCCATAACTCTGTAACCACAAAAGTGAAAATGGTCAAAGTATAGACACTCTGACCAACATTCACCCATTGGGAAATTTAACGTAAATGGCTCTACTCGACTTAATGCATAACAAGAATGTGTCCAAAGTACACGGATGCCCCACTCATACTATCATTTCCTATGTTCAGTGGACCGTGAAATTGGGGTCAAAACTCTAATTTGGCATTAAAATTAGAAAGATCATATCATAGGGAACATGTGTTGTAAGTTTCAAGTTGATTGGACTTCAACTTCATCAAAAACTACTGTGACCAAAAACTTTAACCTGAAGCGGGACAGACGGATGGGTGGATGAACAGACGGACAAACGAACGGACACACAGACCGAAAAACATAATGCCCCTCTACTACCGTAGGTGGGGCATAAAAAGATGGTCAATTGTATACCATAATATATTGGTCAACAACAATGGAATAAAAAGAAAGACTCAACAATTCACAGCTCCACAACATATCAATCTATAGATAAATAGCTTACTTTTATACCAGGTATATGAGCAAAGAAAGCTTCAGGACTTTGTGAGTGATACAATGCTCCATGTCCTACAGCTCCTGTTGGGGCTCTGATTGTAAGTTTTCCACAGTCATATATATTACCCGTCCTATAACGGAACTTTGCAGCTTCATTTGTTATCTGAAAAAAAATATGCAAATATGACAAAGAAAAACCTAATAAAAACCTTAACAGATGTTAAATATGAGTCAGTTGTTTTTTCTTCCATCAAACATGCAATTTTCAAATGAGTTTAAAATGTCTACCTTGAAGTTCTTAGTCCATGATGTTCTATTTTTGTCAAGAAAAAAGATGTTTGAAAAATACATTAGAAATTAAACAAGAATTTCATAATGTAATACCAAAAGTGTATAAAAATAAATATTGAGATATAGACTGAGGTTCCAGGAAATTTTCTTTAAATACTTAATATAGGAAAAGGTCAGAGGAGGTCCAAAATATCAAAGAGGGGGATGACACACTTTTTGGATGTGGGATAAGGGGGTAAAAAGAGTGGGATCTGGGAAAAAGGGCTTTTGGGATGTGGGATAAGGGGTAAAAAAGAGTGGGATAAGGGGGTAAAAAAGAGTGGGATCAGGAAAAAATAATAGACCAATATGAAAAAAAAATGATAAAATTTGACATTTAAGGGATATAACTCCTATAAGAAGTGGTCTCGGACAGTCTTGACTTAAACGAACAGCAGGTAGATCTCAACATTCTGGACTTTTCAGCCCCTGTCAAATTTTCTCTATTCATAGTGGTTTTCAAGATAATAGACAAAACTTGCATTTTACCCCTATGTTCTATTTTTAGCCATGTCGGATTGTCGGCCATCTTGGTTGACAGGCGGGGTCATAGGACACATTTTTAAAACTAGATACCCGAATAATGATTGTGGCCAAATTTGGCCAAGTAGTTTCAGAGGAGAAGATTTTTGTAAAAGTAAACGGTCAGTGTTCTCCCCAGGGCCTTTTAGCATCATGGTAATGTGATGCTATAAATCTTAAATGTGATGCTATATTTCTTAAATGTGATGCTATCTGAATTGGTTTTCTTATAGATTATGTTATGGATGTGATGCTATCATTTTTACAAACTAGATGGTATTTCAAATTTCTCTGTTTATCAGGATTCTATAGACACATTTTTCAAGATCTGACCTAATTATCATGTGCGCTGCCATTTATCTATCACGTGGTGCCGCAGCCATAGCACTAATGATAGATAACGCACGTGCTTTAATGACAACAATATCGATCTTTTGTTTACAATTTGTTTTTCACTATTTTCCTTTTCGTTTTATGATGGAGAGTGAAAATAAATACAAAACAGGTGGTGGGAACTAATGTTCAGTTCATGGTTGTTCCAATAATCGAAAAAAAATAACTTTGTGGAAGAAATCAATGTGTGAATTACATGGTGAAATGCACGACCATTGTCCCTGTTTAATTCCTTACAGACTACATGTAATGCCATCCAAGGAATCGATAAGGCTTGAGTGGATAAAAGCTTTAAATCGGAAAGATCTTCCGAAAAACGTATATGTATGCTCTGAACATTTTATTGACAGAAAACCTACAGATCGGAATCCTTCCCCTAAGTTAAAGATGGGGTATGAAAACAAGACAACTCCCGGTAAAAGAAAAATTTTAAAGCATCAGTTGACAGTGAAAAAAAGAAAACTAGAAGATGGTGATTCCGATTCCGATAGAATTGGACACTACTTTAGAAAGTGAACCAGGCACAAGTACGTCGTCTGAAAAACTACCGGAGGCTATTTGTAGTTTTAATGTTTAAGCTTCATCTACTGCTGGTACACAATATCTTGAATCGGACTTCTTACCGCAGACAGGTCACACCAGGAACATATATATTGACGTTAGATATACTGTTCCCAGTCACACCTAAGGGAAAGAATGGACCGATTTTCAGACTCGATTTTCTCAAACAAATATAGTTTTAACGGAAGAAAAGGGAGTTCAAAGTAAATCTGATGGAGCAACTTTGTCTGCTGCACAAAATTTAATAACAGACAATGACGCTTTATTGTATACAGGGGTCACAAAAGAGGTCTTTTTCACGCTGGTGAAATGTATTACTCCTTTCAATACATTTAGTTTTCAATTAGAGGTAGCAGATCAATTACTCCTTGTGCTCATGAGACTTAAGTTAAATTTAATTTTTGACGATCTATGCAGATTTGGAATATCAAGTGGTTTAGCTTGCAAAATATTTAATTCGTGGATTCCTGTGTTGGCAGATAAGTTAAAGTCCTTGATAGTGTGGCTCCCTAGAGAAGTAATAAGAGACTGTTGTCCCGAATCATTTAGGGAAAATTATCCAAGAACTACATGTATTATTGACTGTGCTGAAACATTTATCCAGAGGCCAACTAATTTAAGGAGTAGGGGTGAAACGTACAGCAATTACAAGTCCCATAATACAGCTAAATATTTAGTTGGAATATCCCCACATGGACAAATTATGTTAATATCCAAAGCTTTTGGTGGTCGTGCTAGTGACAAATTTATAGTAGAAAAAAGTGGATTCATGAATTACTTGCTTCCAGGAGACGAGATTATCAATGGCAGATCAATAGACGACTTATTGATTCCATTGCGTGTTAAGCTGAACATTCCAGCGTTCACAAAAAACAAACCTCAGTTAAGTGCAGAGGATATGACAACCACAAGAAGGATTGCCAGAGTATGAATACATGTCGAAAGGGTTATTTGACGACTCAAGGTCTTCAAAATTCTAAGTGGGACTGTGCCTGAACCATCCTTAAAACTATTTTATGACATTTTACTTGTATGCTCTGCTTTAGTTAATTTACGGTCAGATCTGATCAGAGATACTTATGAAAGTGATGAGTGAAATTTGTTTGTTATTTTACTTTTTCTTGTTTAAGCAGGATTATAATACACTGTACATGCCAGGGGCAGATCCAGCAATTATTAAATGGGGTAGGGGGGGGGGGGCGGTTCCAACCATATGTCCCCATTCTAAAGCATTGATAGTCCAAAAAAATGGGGGTTCCAACCACCGGAATCACACCCACCCCCCACTGGATCTGCCACTGCATGTACATGTAAGTCGTTGAAGATCACCCATTACAGTATGTAATTGCTATAGACTCTAAATGATTTAGAGGTTGACGTACAATGTATTATAATTGTATTATATTATATATCCATTGATTGATGGTTGCTTAGCGTCCAGTGACAAATAGTTTATGCATATACAGGATGACATATATACATGTATTGAATAGACATCTGTTTATTGTTTAAGCCTGTGTGTTTCCTTCTAGACGTTTTTGGTTGTTTTATGGATTCCCTCTATTTAATTTACCTTGGTGTTTTTCTTTTGTTTTGTAAAACTTATTGTGTAATTGGATGCCTGTCACATTGATATATACATTGTACCCCACATCTCCTCTTATTCATAATTTATGATAAAACTTTCATGGCAATACATCAATTAAAGAGTAAAAATATCAGTTGGGGATATTTACATGAAAACATTTAACTTGGACACCTTTATATATCAATAAGTGGTTTCATGATAAACCTTTTAAGATTTTTTACTCTTTAACATCAATGTAATGGGATGAAATTGTTACAACTGACAAGCAATTTAAATGTCCTTAAAAATAACAAAGGGTCCTTTGTGATAAGCCAGACCACACAACTATGTGGAGAATCAGTAGTAGCTAATTAAGACACAACATGGTATTAACTTCGTAAATATTACTTAACACAGTTAAGGGCAGTTAATTGACATATGACTGATTGAAAAATGTAAACAAACTACAAGTTCAACTAATGGCTCCCTTCTATCATTATCTGAACCAAACTATACACATGTGTAAATTTATCCTGCCCTAAGAGATGCAGAAAGACTGATTTTTAGGGATTTTTTTTTTTGGTTTTAAACAAATAAAACAATTTTCAATACAAATTTATTTCCTTGAAAATTTCTGGCATTGAACTTTTAACTTCACTATACATGATGATCTTAACTTTTATATATAGTTCTTGTTACGATTGAATGCTTTGTTTACGTTTTTATCATTACTGTAATGGCGGATGGTATTTTAGAGCGCCAAGCAGCGACGATCATTACTACGGGTGATAATTGAAAAAAACGTGTCTATATGAAATATCTGTGGAGAACACTGACGGTCGTCGACGACGGGCACCAAGTGATGAGAAAATAAAAAATAGGGATGTTGGAAATAAAAAAAAAAAAGCAGGATTTTGGAAATGAGCACCCCCTTGTTACCCCCTCATCAAACAAAATTCAAAATTTCGAATAGCAAACATCCTTATGTGATAATCAATTTTTCCTTTGAACTATCCAACCCACCAATAGGCATAGTTCTTTCAATTATGAAGTATTTATGACATACTATAAAGATGAACCAGTGCAATTCCCAGCATAAGTAGCAAAAGTATGCCAAAACAAGCCCAGAAAGAACCTTTGATAGAAATAAAAAACATTCGACCATAAAAAAAAAATTCTATATAAAGGGAGATAATTCAATGTAATCAAACAAGAAAAGTATTTAAAAGACTGTTTTTTATTTCTTAACTTCATGTTTATTATCCATTGTATAAATTTTTGTCATATATTCAAGTGTAATATACAAAATTACTGACTTTTTTGAAAATTAAAAAAAAAAACATATTTTTTATACTTTGTGTAAAAAAGGCTTTAAAATTAAGTATTCAAATGTGTAATAATCAAAATATTTTGACAAAAATTGTAAGAGTTTCTGTGGAATCCTGCATCTGTAATTGCAGCTGTCAAGTTAAAAGCGAAAAAAACATGATATACGACATAACAAACGATCAATTTTTGGCTTAAGATTTTTTGTGAAAAGAACACCTGCTGTCTAAGTTACGAAGGTTTGGCGAAGTTATAATGTAAAAAAATTCCCAGACTTATTTAAGTATTAGATACATCTTGAGGGCGTTAACCCGAACGTTTTGTAGCTTATTTACACCTAGATATTGTCATAGTTTTCAATAATTTAGAAGGGGTCTTTCAGCGATTTGTTCACATGACATTGAAAAGCATGGTTAACATGATTAATGCAGGGTATCCAATTGCATTTAACGACATCTTGGTGTTAATAATAAATTAATAGCTGCATAACAAATCCTAAGTCTATTTATCAGTAAAATATGGAAAGATGAAAAAAATATATAATTTTGCTTCAGACATTATCTGACATTAAAAAAAACCTCTACACAAAGTTTTATTTAATTCTATTAAGGTTTGACAAAGTTTTTTTTGTCAAAACAACTTTAACCCCACACTGTATGTGTTTAGTTAAAAAAAACAACAAAAAAACAACCCTGCAAACATGTTTAACCCCACCACATTTAGTATGTGCCTGTCCCAAGTCAGGAGCCTGTAATTAAGTGGATGTCGTTTATTGCTGTATATCATATTTGTTTTTTCGTTCATAAATCAGACGGTTAAATTTCTCTTTTCTGGACCTTTTGATAGCTTGCTTTGTGGTATGCATTTTGCTTATTACTGAAGGCCATATAGTTGCTAACTTCTACATTATTTGATATCTGGAGAAGAGTTGTCTCTTTGGCAATCATACTATATCTTCTTATTTTTGTAAGTCCATTTTTTAGTAAAATACAGAAAAATAAAAAAAACATGTCCTTTGATCAGACATAAATAAAAACTTAATGTACACATTTTGTAAATTCCAAGCAGGTTTGATAAAGTTATAAATGTCTTAAACAACTATCTTTTACCTCAGACTGAAACTAGATATTGACAATGAGGATTGATTGTAATAAAATAGTAATAATGCTATATCTCACTTTCATAACAAAATTTTGAAGGTTCAACGAAAAATTCGTCACATACCGGTAAGTGATTCACTATAAAACAAGGTGATTATTCAGGTGATTATATGCATTAACACTGATTAACAGCCCTGTCACATTAACACTGATTAACAACCCTGTCACATTAACACTGATTAACAACCCTGTCACATTAACACTGATTAACAAACCTGTCACATTAACACTGATTAACAAACCTGTCACATTAACACTGATTAACAACCCTGTCAGAGAGTATCAACCACAATAACAGTGTTCATTGTGAAAAATCACTACAAAGAGATATTTTGAGCTGAATCATCTCGAGTACACTGTATAAATGCATGAAGAGTAGAAGCTATATAGTACCTTCTTTATCTTTTAATACAAAAAGTCTCTTATTTATGTACCTATTACTGTGGATTCATTTATTTTCATCGGTACCAATTTTCATGGATTGAGGAAAACTTTCATTTTCATGGATTTGTTATTCTTGGTTTTGCCAAAGTCTGCACTCAACCTTCTAGAAAATTTGTAATTCATTGAATTAACTTTGTGGGTTCACCTGTACGCATGAAATCCACGAAAATTGGTATTCAACGAACAATATTAGTAATGAATCCATAGTAACTCAAATTTCTTTTATTAAATACCTGATCAAAAGCTGGGAAAATATAATCAGCAAACTGTATCTCTGCAATGGCTGTAGAACCCATTGCAGCTACTCCTATACCAAAAGCTACAATACCTTGCTCACTTAAGGGTGTGTTAAACACTCTATCACGACCTGTAGACAAATTATAATGAAAACAAACATTACATCATTCTCATCTGTCAAAAATTAACTCTGATTATCTCCCCTTACCCTATTAAAATAAGCAGTAAAAATAAGGTGAAGACCACCAGACAGTGAGGGGTCCCTTAAAAATGCTTTTGGATCTGGATCCTAAAGAAAGAGCTCATGATCCAATTTGAAAGCATAATTGTAATGTAAATTTAGATATCTAAGCAAATGCCATTTTTGAAAAACATTTATTGACCTCTAGATGATTTTTTTTTTATTTTGTAGCTACACCTATGCCAAGTGCTACAATACCTTGCTCACTTAAGGGTGTGTTAAACACTCTATCACAACCTGTAGACACAAATTATAATGAAAGAAAACATGACATCATTCTCATTGTTGGGTTGATGTCTGAAAAATGCTTTCGTTTCTAGATTCTAAAGACAGAGCTCTGGAACCAATTTGAAAGCATCACAATGATAATTTTGTCTTTTTGAGCAAATGACAATTTGGAGACCATTAGCTGAACTCTAAATATCTTTTTTTTTAAATTTATGTTGTTGGGTTGATGTCTGACTGTATATATTCAACATCTCCTTTTCTAATAAGGGTTTACATCATATTTGTTTTTCTCTGTTCATGTGCTGTTGTTGTTTTACATTTAAATCAGCCAGTTGGTTTTCTTGTTTGAATTGTTTCACATTTTATCATGTTGGGGCCTTTTATAGCTTGCTCTGCCCTGTGGAATTTGCTCATGATGAGGGCCATATGGTGACTTCTTGTTGCTAACATCTGTGTCACTTGTTCTCATGGTGGATAGTTGTTTCATTGGCTTTCATACCACATCTCCTTATTTTATATTGTTAATTTGAAATTTGAAGTATTTGCTATTTCCAGGTAACTTAATTCCTGGTCTCATTTTTAGCTCCTATCAAGATTACTATAAATTAGTATTTCATCAAGAAACTGAATTCATAGTATATCCTTAAACACAAAATCCAATAAAATAAGTATCAAACCAATATTAATTTATCTGCTGTATAAAATTGTCACATGTACATGATGTACAAAATGTACATATAAATTTGTTTTACTTGGCAGTATTTTGCTTAGTTAATATCAATTTATATTGGTAAATTTCTTGATTGCAGAGTTAATTTCATACTTATTTTTGTATGGTAAATGTGTTTTTTTTCCTAAATATATTAACTTGCCATATCTATCCTTTAATTCCACACTACATCTAAATACCCCACCAAATGCGACATCTTCTCCAAACAACACTAAAAAAAATATATTCAAATCAATTATCTAATAAATGTCAGAAGCAAGGTTCTCAATAAGAATTTTTGAAGGCAAGTCCAGCCTGTCCAGGACTCGTAATTTTTGGCCATGGCGAGTTCAGCAGTAAGAAGATGAAATTTTATTACTACATTATTTATTTCTTCAGTTTGCACGTCGTGCAAGGAAATGACATTTTTTTAAATATTTTTTTCTGCTTTCAAAACTTTTGGCTCTGAGCAATCAAGTTGAAAGTTAATCCAAAAACAGAGGTGGTATATTTGGTGAATACAGAGATTCAGAATGTTTTCTCCTTGTTACAATGCATTAAGTTAGTAGGGTTATCTCCCTTACCTGCTGATGGATCTGTAGATAAAGCAATATCTAAAGCATTGTTTATGGCTTGTACTAAATTCATACGGGTTGTCTCCCCTGAAATGATAAAGAAAAAGATTCAAAGATACAGCATTATAAGAGTTGAATGTTTTTTTTTCATTATGTGTCCAAAAAAATATTCTAAAGAAAAAAAAAAAAAAAATGAATTGCACACTGGGCTCCTTCCTAGTAAATTCTACAGCTGACCTGATTGTGAAATAAGAAAAATGCTCTTTAAAGCTTGTATCAAATTTAAATCTGACAAATATACTTACAATCATGGCCAGTAATGTCAAGTAAATTATACTACAAGCAACTTCAAGAATAATAAACTTGTTTAAGTATTGACTCTGACTGACATACATGTATATACAGGGGGTCTCATTGGGGGGGGGGGGGGGGGGGGGGGGGGGGGGGGGGGGGGGGGGGGGGGGGGGGGGAGGTGGATAGGGTCTGTAATTTCAGTGTCCAATCCAACTTTGTTTCCCTTTTTCACGCCAAATAATTTGAATTTTCAGAATCACGCTTAAAAAAAATCAGCCAATCCCTTATCACGCTTACATCCCAATGAGACCACTATACATGTACATGTATCTCACGAGTTATTGAATTATTTATCTATATGAAATGCTGAAAAAATATGCCGTTGACATTCCAGCATAGCAATGTAATCTGAGGTTAACACTGTTAACTTAACAGGCATGCATAGTAATTGTTGTAGTTCCCCCTTTTTTGTTTATATTTTTCATGATTTAGCAGGTGCCCTTTCCAAGTTCATGTCTACTAAGTAAGCATAGGAGTTACCGTGTGCAGCAGAGATAGTGTCAGGAACATATTGTACTGACACACATCTATGTACTGATAAGGAAGTCTGTAAATTCTTTTTTAAAAACCTTGCATTCTGCAAACACCGCAGAAACTTCCAGGACATAGTGTTACTTCTGACTCTAGATACAGGAAGTTGATCTAAGGGCGATAACTCTAATATTTATTCAGAAACTTCCTCTTTTCTGGGGTTCCCCACCTAAAGATTAGATTTCGAAGCTACATTTAGTTAACCATTTAATTAATCTTCCTTGTGAAGTCTATGAAAAAGTTTTTTTACTGTATTTTTAAAAATTATTTGTCAAAGTGAAAGTAGCTTTCTCAGTTTCTGCACTGAATATCCTTATCATGGCGTCCAAGGATTCGTACGGAATTGTTGAGTGGTATGGAAATGGAAACGGACACCGCTGCGGTTATTGTAAAAGTTCAAATGGCAACATTTCAGACGGTGAATATTTACATTATAATTCTCCAAAGATTATTCAATAGGCTGAGTTAATAGCAGTGCCGTTATCAACGTTAGGGAAACAAAAAATATGAGAGTTGTTGGCATGTTGCTATGACAAATGAAGCATAAACCCCTTGAATGAAGTGTCCAGGCATCGTGCTCAGCATATTTATTTTGATGTTGTGCAAAAAAAGGTTTGCCTTTAAAGTACGAAACGAAAAAATAAAATGAAACTAAAAGAAACGAAATCAACGAAAAAAACCAACAACAAACAAACAAAAAGAAAGAAAGAAACGAAAAAAAAAAAAAAAAAAACGAAACGAAATAAACTAAACATTTATCGAATATATTATAATTATGAAACGAAATATATATATTCTCTCCTTTTGGCATTTATAACCTTAGAATGGATTGTTAATAGTTGATAGTGATGAATTATTGTTTAACGTCCAGTGACAAACATTACATCCATATCTGAAACGATCAATGATCCAGAAATTTTTTCACACAATTTCGGTCATTTTGAGATAACTTAAAAGTTGGTGCCTTTTTTCAAAATTGTTGAAATCATACTAGATTCATAGCATCAACGAACTTGTTTTGACTGTTTCATCGCATTTACTTCATGAATTTTCTTATCATTTATCTAAAAACATTCAAGAACAGTTAAGGGAAGGCAACAGTTTAAAAATGAAACGATTTTAATGACTCAAAATGGTTAATTTCTCAGACATTAGTAACGTTTCTTTCGATTTTGAAGACGAAATTAAAACTGGATGTTTTGCGACAATACTAAAGTACAAGTTATTCCGGACTCATTTCTGGGATTCGTTTTGTTTATCAATTTGACAGGAAATCACCGGCCTTTTAATTTTTTTACCTATTAAAAGTGTTTGAATAATACAGATAATAGTTGCACTTGTCTTATTTAGCATGAAATAATTTTGCATTTTACGATTAAGTGTCTAATCTGCCGAAGAGAATTTCACACATGCGTATTACCACGTTAATAAAGTGTTACTCGTGGAAAATTACTTTTTTCTAAGTAAATTAAATAAAGTTTTAATTTTTAAATCAGAATTGACGATTGTCATTATTGAAAAGTAATTAAATAATGAAGACAGTTGTCACGGAATTTTAATTTCTTTATAATATTAGTTCTGAGCTTGGGATCAATGTCAGGTGTGAATTAAAAACACAGGTAAAAATTGATTAGCGATCATTAGCCAATATTTCCCGCAGGCATTAATATAGTTATTAGGAGGGCCCTCAGGATTAAAATACTATAAAGTGGCAGTTTTATTACAGGAAAGGGATAACAAAACAAAAACAAGACCGTACAAGATGGCGATTAAGAAACCTGATCTCAACGAAAATGACCGCAATTATTTCTGTAAAAAAATTAAATTTGTCCTAAATCCCAATTTTTCGTTCAGGACAAATAAATTTCAGATTAGGTCATGTCTGGCAAATATGACCGTTTCCAGACCCTTGTGCAAGAGTTCACATTATGGTGTTTATGGCGTAAAATTAATTTGATTCATATTTCATTCCAAAGGGTTCAATGGCACCCTTCTGAATTTTATTAGCTTATCTGGCCAAAAGGGCCATCAAAGCTTTTGCCATCACTCTCTGTCCGTCTGTCTGTTCTGACAGGTAAATTTTACACATTTTCATCTCGGGAAACATGGATCAAAATATAGCCACAATTGCAAGATTCCTGATGATTTATGGACATGATGGAAGGCCCTTAACAATAACAAGCAATTTTCATTTATTTAAGAACAATTAAAAAACATTGCCCATTAGACAGATGCATTATTCAGTTTTAATTGACAAATCCCCCTCTGAAACTACACAGCAGACGTGAACCAAATTTTATTGAAATTAATAAAGCATTTTTATTACACAGCATACATCCTTATCTTTATAAGAGAGCAAGAAAGAAATACATCTAATTAAAGTTAATCGTTATGGCTTCAAATGCAAAAGAAGAGTAAATATGTAGGACTCGGAACCGCGATGGTACTCCGAACCGTGATGGTCACGCTGAAGTGCGATGGTCCACGCTGAAGTGCGATGGTGACATTATGACGCTAACTTGTTGATAAGTATGCTGAAGAGCGATGGTGGTTACGCTGAAGTGCGATGGTGGTAACACGCTGAAGTGCGATGGTCTGCCTATGATATAGAGTAAAAAGCAAAATGTACACGAGATATTTAAATGAAATAACATTATTCAGGTTTGACCAAAGTAGCTGCTAGCCTCGCACTTGAAAGATCGTTTTAATTTCTGTTTAGTTTAAAACCAAAAACTTTAAAATCTTCATTTGTTTTAATCTAATTTTGAATTTGCCAATTCTTAGATAAGTACGCAGTAGTATGGTGTCAGAAATATTGGTAGTCACGGCGTGTAGGTCTATATAATAATACTTGTCACGTTTTCCACCAAAAACTGAAATTAGCTGATTCGCCGCTGAGGAGAATAAAATATATAGGTAAGTACACGTAGGGACCAGTCAGGTTAATTTCGGCCTAACATGTTGTAGAAATTAAATTAAACACTTTAAGCACAATAAAATAAGGCTACATTGACGGTGTTCTTACAAATCAACTTGATATAGCAAAAACATTGCTAATGCTAGTAAGTAATTTCATCATTAAATTGTCCACACAAAATCGTGTAATGCATACTTGAAGAGAAGTCAAAATTAATATTTAGATCAAGACATTTTATTTGTCGAACAAAAGGTTTGCGGCATTCTTCCGAACACTGGTTAGCTCATCTGCAAACCAAGTTCATATTTTTGCCGCTTTGACATAGCTTTAAATATTTTTATAATATCCGCCAGCACTGCTCAAACCTGTTCTTGACTTGAATCCTTCGTTACTTTTTTTTCATTTCTTTTGTTCGCATTAAACTTTTATCTACAAAATCTTATTCTCCTGCCTGCGTATCTATGTTGTATTTGATGTAACGTTGTATATGAAAACGTCACAATATTCAAACGTCATGCCAAACCATCGCACTTTGATCAGTGAAAGGAACATCGTACTTCGGCGCGGACCATCGCACTTCAGCGTGACCATCGCACTTCAGCGTCCCCATGGCACCTCCAAGTCCTACAAATATATTATATATTTCATTTCGTTATTATAACATATTTGATGAATTTTGATTTGATTTCGTTTGGTTTCGTTTCATATCGTGGAATCCTTTTTCGTTTGTGTTTGTGTTTGTTTTGTTTCTATTTTGTTTTGCTTTTATCATGCTTATCAGCTTATAGGCACCTGTAAATAAGTACAGAAAAATTCTTCAGAAACTTTCAAAATTGTGCATGATTTTGGGGAAAAATAAAGTTCTGTTTTCACCTTTCTTCAGAATCCAGGTAGTTTTCCCCCTCCCCTTCCCATCAGATTCCATACACCAATCTCAAGTTGTTTTATATAAAAGAATTACACTGGTTGACCTGAGATCAATCGGCATAATTGACGTCATCGAACAGTCGGTTCTTATTGTGACATAATAACATAAAGCATCATGATGTAGGAAATTTATGGGAAAGTTCACGAATTTGAAAGTTGTCTTTTTCACCCCTGCTAGAAGACATCTTTCAAGTTCATGTATTTTCCCCTGCATTTCCTTTGCCACTGTTCAATGATGTCATCATGTGGTAAAAAAATGTTAAAAATGAAAAATTCAACCTAAGTGCGCAGAAATTATGGTGACAAACTGACCTGTGCATTATTATGGCTTGCACTGTGTGTGTTATGGCTGGACATATATGTATACATTTTTTCTTATTCTTTGCTATAAATAATCTTGCTGTTGATGCATTGCAAATTATAAATCAATTAGTCTTTCTGCTTTTATTTTTACACAAGCTGATCAGCCAACTGTATGAACAAAATATGAATTGATATGTTGAATGATTAAATTGATTTAATTTTGTTGTTTTTATTAAATCTGATTGTGTGAAAATGTTTTTTTTTAGTGTCTGACATTGAAGTTTACATGTATATGTACAATATAAGCAGCATAACTAATATTCTTGGTTACTATGTAATTTGAGTGCCTCCCATCCCTAAACCAAGACATGCAAGATTAATTTTGGAACAGCCCTTAGAAAATTTGACAAAAAATTCAGTTAATTTGAATGGAGCCAATTGGTACCAAACATTGTGTCTTTGATAGCTTAAAAATGATATCCTAATAAAAGATGCTTAAAATTTACTAAAAAAATCAATAAATCTAGCTATCGTGCCTATGGAAAATGTATGAATAACATGATTTTAATATTTCTTGTACATACATTTAGTAGACTGAGTTTATGCTAGGCATAGAGACCAGTGGAGGGTAAAACCAATCTCAGAGCCTCTGGTACTATGTAGTCAGGGTCATGTCTTTCATTCATCTTTACTTCAAATTTCAAGTAAATTATCTTATCTTTGACAGTCAGGGATATAACTCTATAGGGTTATTACAGGAAATAACTTGCATGTGTTATTACAGATATTTTTATGAGTTGTCTACTCTTTAAACCTAAAATTTTCTAAATCTGTAATAACATATGTTTGTTATTTGTAAAATACATGATCAACATTTTAATTTCTAGTGGGCTCTAGGGAACTCTGGAAACTTTGCGCAGAAACTAAATGCATAGCCTTGATAACTAATTTTTGAATTAAATTAATACACATATCATTAACCATGGTAAATCAATGAGACAAGGCTTTTAAATGATTAACTTAGCTGTAATAACAAGGCTTAGTTATTAAAGGCATGTAACTTATTATATGAGACACTTGGGAATTACTGGGAAACTTGCGCAGAACCTCATTACATGCTCTGGTCATTATTTCTTACAATGAATTAAAATAAATTGTAATTAAGCATGATGTATGTCTGAGCAAATGCTTTGGAGTGATATAGAGAAGCTGTAATAACACCCTTTAGTTATTACAGGCCATTTTTTTCTGTAATAACATAGGTGTATTATGCATGATTGTCAAAATATGAACTGTTATATCTTTCTATAGTTAAGTATACATAAAGACAATAGTAATATCAATAGAACCTGTATACATTTGAACAAAACTAATGATGCATATTGTCCCTTTGAAACATGTAACATACATATGTTATCACAGGTCTTTGATTCTTTAGTCCACAATAACAAACATATGTTATTTTTCTCTAATAACCCTATAGAGTTATATCCTTGACTGTTTGATAGATATGCATATAAAAGATTTCATTTCATTAAACAAATAAGAAAACTATGTGCATTTTACATACAACAGTATTTTGTACATTATAGCAAATGGCAAAAATTTCACAAACAAAATCATGAGTATGGTAATGTCAAATATGAATTGATTCATCATTATTTGTAAGGCACTAATTTTTGTGAATTTGATGGGAATAGGTGAACCACAACTTTAAGGTGGAAATTTAAATTTTTGCCGAGCGGAGGGAGGCGAAAGTTTTTTTGGGGTAAAATTATCTAAATATTCTTTATTAAGCTGAGGACAACCCATGCATTGCAAATTTTAGGGGGACACACGCCCGTCACACCCCCGAATCTGCCCCTGTTACCTATAGTCTTGTGTGAGGATTTAGTCAAAACCACGGAATCAAATATTCACGAAAATACAATATTGCCTCAAACAACAAAAAAAAGTACCGGTATGCATGATAATCCACAGTAAATTAAGATATGGGATATACACATTTTGAGAATTGCATGCTATTTAAGATCAAACGTTTTGGCATAAATTTACATATTTGATGTTATATAATTGAAGGAATGTGGGCACATGCCTTGACTGTACAGAACTATCAAGATCTAATTGACAGAGGATGGAGAAGGTATGTGGTTCTATGTTGATGAACATAATTACTTTTTATACATTGTGACTTGGATGGAGAGTTGTCTCATTGGCACCCATACCACAAGAATTATTTCTAATGATAAATAGCCTTGGTACCCTAAAAATAATAATGAATTTACAGTATATAATTTCATGATCAATTATCATGATTATACATGTAATTGTTTCTTGTAGAAATCATACAAGTATTAAATGTAAAATTTTGGCAAAAAGTAAAGTTTTAGATTTTGTAAGGGGAATTCTACTTTACTGATGATTCACTAACAAAATTAGGTAGAACTATATAGCTATAAATGGACTTAATTTTGAAAATATGGAAATTAAGAAAAATCTTAATTTATCCTTTTTAGAATTCCTATGGGTAGCAACTGATGATAACCAATAGTTGGTTTATTTCATGCAAATGATTGTAAGAGCTCTTTTTTGTTTTTTAATCCGATTGAACAACACACTGCTGTGCCTTTGAAGCCAAAAGTTAAAGGACAAATACATAAAACATGTTATCTTAACCAAGATAAGAATAAGAAGATGCGGTATGATTTCCAACGAGACAACTATCCCTCAGAGACCAAATGATGTGGATGTGAGCCACAGTAAGTCCAGTTAGTAAGGTGAAAAATTGCATAACTCTGCAAAAAAAAAAGAAAAAAAAGACGCTTTTTAAATTGCATGACCAGTTAACACTTTGAATTTTCCCCTAACAAAACTTCTTTATATATGTCTTTTAGGAGTGGGAAATACTGTTACAAACCGCTAATGAACAAAACATGCTGTCCACATTATACCATAAAAATGGAGGCACTAAATTTTCGGATGAATAAATCACATAAGAAGATTATCAAACAGGTCAACAAATATCTTATACATGGAATAAAACCAGGAGAGGTCAAAGGACAAGATCAGGATGAGGCTCGAGATGCCCCACATTCAGAAGCAGGGAATGTGCCAGAAGGGGAAACACCAACTGTTGATATGAAAGGGGAGACAACTCCGGGAGTAGAAAATACAGCAACTTCATCAACCCAAATTCCAAAACCAGAGACAGTGAAGGATAGTGCAATGGATATAGTAAAATCAGAAGATGCTACAAAATCTAAAAAAGAAATCAGAAAGGGTAAACATTTCGATATTTGCATAAAAATTGTAATGAAACAGTCAATCCATGTCTCTCAAGTTCAGGGGTGAGACTGAAAATAGTTGTTTAAAAAAATAATTTCAAATGGTTAAAAAGATCTTAAATTTTTTTGTTTTTTGGCTTTTCAAATTAACATAACAATTATATATATCACAGTAGCAAAAATAAGAGGTAACAATGGGTAAAACCCATACTATATATAGTAAAGGTAAGTTATAAATTGCCTCTCTATTACATTCTAAGGATTCATTTATTTTTGTGGATACTAATTTTCATGGATTGAGGAAAGATTGTATTTTCGTGGATATTTGATTTGGTGGTTGTACCAAATTTTGCATAAAAGCTTATTAAATATTTGTATTTCCTTGAATATTTAAATTTGTGGTAAACCTTTACCCATGAAATACACAACAATATTCAACTGGATACTGGTTACTGGGTTTCGGGAAGACACAAAATGTGATATAAACAATATTTTTTTAAGACACACTACATGGTTTTTGTCGAGCCTGCGACTTTTGTCGCAGAAAGCTCGACATAGGGATAGTGATCCGGGGGTGGCGTCGGCGGCGGCGGCGTAAGCTAACTTCTTAAAAGCTTTATATTTTAGAAGGTGGAAGATCTGGATGCTTCATACTTTGTATATGGATGCCTCATGTTACGAAGTTTCCGTCAGTCAGATGTCCATTGTCCTTGACCTCATTTTCATGGTTCAATGACTACTTGAAAAAAAAGTTAAGATTTTTTGTAATGTTAAATTCTCTCTTATTATAAGTAATAGGATAACTATATTTGGTATGTGCGTACCTTGCAAGGTCCTCATGCCTGTCAGACAGTTTTCACTTGACCTCGACCTCATTTCATGGATCAGTGAACAAGGTTAAGTTTTGGTGGTCAAGTCCATATCTCAGATACTATAAGCAATAGGTCTAGTATATTCGGTGTATGGAAGGACTGTAAGGTGTACATGTCCAACTGGCAGGTGTCATCTGACCTTGACGTCATTTTCATGGTTCAGTGGTTATAGTTAAGTTTTTGTGTTTTGGTCTGTTTTTCTTATACTGTATGCAATAGGTCTACTATATTTGGTGTATGGAATGATTGTAAGGTGTACATGTCTAGCTGGCAGGTGTCATCTGACCTTGACCTCATTTTCATGGTTCAGTGGTCAAAGTTAAGTTTTTGAGTTTTGGTCTTTTTTTCTAATACTATATGCAATAGTTCAACTATATTTGGTGTATGGAAATATTTTATGATCTATATGTCAGTCACGCAGGTTTTATTTGACCTTGACCTCATTTTCAAGGTTCATTGCTCAATGTTAAGTTTTTGTCGAGCCTGCGACTTTTGTCGCAGAAAGCTTGACATAGGGATAGCGATCTGGCGGCGGCAGCGTAAGCTAACTTCTTAAAAGCTTTATATTTTAGAAGATGGAAGACCTGGATGCTTCATACTTTGTATATGGATGCCTCATGTTACGAAGTTTCCGTCAGTCACATGTCCAATGTCCTTGACCTCATTTTCATGGTTCAGTGACTACTTGAAAAAAAAGTTCAGATTTTTTGTAATGTTAAATTCTCTCTTATTATAAGTAATAGGATAACTATATTTGGTATGTGCGTACCTTGCAAGGTCCTCATGCCCGTCAGACAGTTTTCACTTGACCTCGACCTCATTTCATGGATCAGTGAACAAGGTTAAGTTTTCGTGGTCAAGTCCATATCTCAGATACTATAAGCAATAGGTCTAGTATATTCGGTGTATGGAAGGACTGTAAGGTGTACATGTCCAACTGGCAGGTGTCATCTGACCTTGACCTCATTTTCATGGTTCAGAGGTTATAGTTAAGTTTTTGTGTTTTGGTCTGTTTTTCTTATACTGTATGCAATAGGTCTACTATATTTGGTGTATGGAATGATTGTAAGGTGTACATGTCTAGCTGGCAGGTGTCATCTTACCTTGACCTCATTTCCATGGTTCAGTGGTCAAAGTTAAGTTTTTGAGTTTTGGTCTTTTTTTCTAATACTATATGCAATAGTTCAACTATATTTGGTGTATGGAAATATTTTATGATCTATATGTCAGTCACGCAGGTTTTATTTGACCTTGACCTCATTTTCAAGGTTCATTGCTCAGTGTTAAGTTTTTGTGTTTTCGTCTGTTTTTCTTAAACTATAAGCAATAGGTCAACTATATTTGTTGTATGGAAGAATTGTTAGCTGTACATGCCTGCCTAGCATGGTTCATCTGACCTTGACCTCATTTTCATGGTTCATTGGTCAATGTTTAGTTTACTTGGTTAATGTTAAGTTTATGTGACAGTTGTCATAAAGCTTTATATTTAGGACTATCAACATCATATCAATGATTAGTAAAGAAGGCGAGACAATTCAGCGTGTGCACTCTTGTTTTAATTACAGGTGAGGGAGCAGATCCAAACAAACCACCATGTCGTAAAGCTAAAGATATCAGGATAGAGATGAAGAAGAAAAAATTACTAGCGGCAGGCAAGGATCCTCAGGAAGTGGAAGAAATGTTTCAGGTAAAGCTAAATTATCCTTTCTAGCTCACCTGACCCTTGAAATGTTGAAAAGATAATATTTCAATATTGCAATTGTTGATCAATGGTGTGTTTGATTGCTTGTTTTTGCTATCAACACTATTGCAAATATTTCATCCATATTCAAGACAATTTTGAAGAATGGACACCAATTTAAGAATGGTTGATGTGATTTGAGGAAATGTTGCATTCAAACAAAACAATTTAAGATAAAATCAGGTTTTTGCATTTAAACACAATTTAAAATGAAATCAGTTATCCTATGTGTACAAAGAAAGAAGCTGGGACTAATCGTACATGAAGATAACTAGTTTATATTTTTTTTACCAAAAGTTACCTCCCCTATTTTACACGACAATGTTATTTTATTTACAATATGGTTCAACTTGTTACATTTAATACAAAGTAGATCACTTATGTCAATCAAGCTGATCCCCCTACAAACATTGAAGCTGTTGTCACGTTGAGGAATACCTTCTTTGCCCCATGGATGGATACCCCATATCTTTTCTTTTCTATTTTGTAGCACATGCAAAGATGCAGTTCAAAATTTTAATTCATATTTTGTAAGAAGAATTTGTTTAAAGACATTTGTATATAGATTGTGCTTATCTTAACAGATTTTTTTTCAGAGAAAATGAGCTTTACAAAATTGTATTCAATATTTCATAAGAAGCAAAAGTAATTTGATAGACATTTGTGTTTGTATTTTTTTTGTCTTTACATATTTTTACAGAGATTTTTTTTACAAAGTTATATGTTATATTTCATAAGAAGCAAAACTCATGTGAAAGATGATTTGTATATGGTTTTTAATGCGATGATTTTAACAGAACTGTTGTTATTTTCACAGAAGAAGAGCAATCCTACAGATGGCGTTAAATCTTTGGAGGACTATCTAAATGAACCTTCAAACACAGATAATTGTGCTCATAAATTAGAGGTAAGGGTATGAATTTAATAAACCATTAAAATCTTTTATGTACAACCTAAAAATATGGAAAGATTTGATATTACTAGATACGACATCTACACATTAACATGTTGTAGGGTATTACTAGCTATAGATAGGACATCTACACATTAACGTGTTGTAGGGTTAAGGACATCTACACATTAACATGTTGTAGGGTATTACTAGATAGGACATCTACTCATTAACGTGTTGTAGGGTTAAGGACATCTACTCATTAACGTGTTGTAGGGTTAAGGACATCTACTCATTAACGTGTTGTAGGGTTAAGGACATCTACTCATTAACGTGTTGTAGGGTTAAGGACATCTACTCATTAACGTGTTGTAGGGTTAAGGACATCTACTCATTAACGTGTTGTAGGGTTAAGGACATCTACTCATTAACATGTTGTAGGGATAAACTAATATTTTTTTTATCATTCAACCCTTTCCTTTTTAAACTTGATTTAAAGAATAACAAAAAGAACAAAGATGAACATACAATGAAATTCAATTAAGAAAAAGCACTTATGCGACTGTCATACGAGTGAGAGGTTAGCTAGCTATAAAACCAGGTTTAATGATAATCTACCATTTTTTGGTGGGGTTCGTGTTGCTTAGTCTTTAGTTTTCTATGTTGTGTCATCTGCACTATTATTTGTCTGTTTGTCTTTTTATTTTTGGCCATGGCGTTGTCAGTTTGTTTTTCGATCTATGAGTTTGACTGTCCCTTTGGTATCTTTCGTCCCTCTTTTCTACATAAGGAAATGCTTGTACCAAGTTGGTTGTTTCCATTCGTTGATATATTTGAGCTTTTGATTTTGCTTTTTGATAAGGGACTTTCCAATTTGAGTTTTCCTTGGAGTTCAGTATTTTTGTAATTTTACGCTTTGAAAAAGGTATGGAGTATTTTTGTCAAGGTAGCTTATGATTTAAAGAAAAATATTTAAGATTAAGAAAATGACTATCAAAAACAAAATTAAGGAAGAAATTTATATTCAAGGTGGTACCAAACACCTTGACTAAAATTAATTTGGCTCGTTTAATCTTCATTAGATTTTGACAAAATATTTATTTTGTCCCTTTGACAAAAATATAAAAATTTCAAAAAACTTGAACCACACACTTTATCGTAAAAATTTCATTGGATATATAGCAGTTTGACAAACACTAATTTTGATCATTGAGAAGCTTTATATTTCTTTAACAATAGATCGTGATTAAAAAGTTTAGTTGATTTTACAGAGTTATCTCCCTATAGTGTTATGTACCACCTTAACAGACAAAACCTTATTACTCCACTAATAAGCTACCTATTTATTATTTGAATACTGAAAGAAATGATTTACTAAGAGAAGTATACATTCAAATTAAAAACTAGCAAAATGTTAACATTGGATGTTTACATAAAATTGACCAACTTTAAAATCAATTGCATGTAGAAATTTTTTATCCCAATGTCTCAGATATTGCTTTTTGCTGTATATAGCTTCTGGTTCTCTCCTGGTACCCCTGCTTCCTCCACCTTCGAACATGATAAAGCCAGGGTCTTTGAAAGTGGTATTAAACATAAACAAACAACCAAATAATATTGAATTTTTCCTCTGGCTTATATTTGCTTAATTTTCGAGAGAAGAATTTGGACAATTTTAATATATGTATAGACTAAACCATCAAGTTTATTGGTTTTATTTGCTGATGGAGTTTGAAATTGAAGAAAAGGATTTGAACTTTAAGATTGAACCACCAATTATCTTGATTTCAATTTCAGATAAAACTTGTAAGGTCTAATCCAAGATCACAAGAATTTGAAGACTCTTTCAAAGAGTCACATTCTGTTTATCATTCCTACCAAATGAAAATCCACGGAGATCCTCCAAGCAAGCCTTCAGAAGCACAGTACACTCGATTCTTATGTGATTCACCTCTTAAGGTAACTATGTCCTTTCTAATTCTAGATTAAACTGATTAGGAGTAACCCACGGCAACGTCCAGCATTTGTTGACAGCTTTAAAGAATCACATCTAGTCTTTAAGAAATACCAAATGTCCATACATCATGAAGATGAAAGCGACTGTGATATAAGTCAGTTTGAAAATTTTCTAGTTGATTCTCCACTTAAGGTAAGGGTTTGGAAATTTTAATGTAAGGCTGCTTTTTTAATGGATAATTATTTAATTTAATATCAAAGCAAAAGATTAATTTGCAAGACCTCTATGCAACAGAAATGCAGCATATTTGTGGATGATTATTAAATTTAATGTCAAAGTTTTGACTGTTAAAAGAAAAAGTCAGAGAAGCTCGAAAAAAATAAACAAGATGGACAATTTACATTTATGTATTATGAGTTTTTTGCCAGTACATTATTTTTTTCCTCACAAAATGGGATAATGCATATGGCTACTGCCAGCAAAAAAGCAATATTTAAATAACATTTATTTCTTATAGGAGACAAAAGGAGAAGATAAAACACATGGCCGTGTATCCATGGGATATGGATCCTTTCATCAGCATTATATACTAGATGGGAGAATTATAGCTGTTGGTGTGGTAGACATTCTTCCGCACTGTATATCATCCGTTTACTTATACTACCATCCTGATTATTCATTTCTAGCTCTAGGAACTTATACAGCCTTACAGTAAGTCATTTTTGTTAGAATAACAGACATGCTGAAATTGTGTTAATCTGACAATTTAAAATAGCTGGTAAAAAAGACAGTCTGCCTGACCTATGATACTAATATAGGAAGGTTTTAAATAATTTCTGTCAGACATTTTATCAGAGACCTTGACCAGACAAAATATGTTTAATTGATTGATTGATTGTGTTCAATGCCAGTTTCAGCACTATTGTGCATTTTTGTGATGGTCAGTTTGTAATGGTCCGGGAACACAGTTATCATCCCTTAATTTTCGTTGTCTACAAATATAGTCCCTAGTGTGGACAGTGTGTTACTTGCCATTTTTTGTTTATACCCTTTCCAAATTTATTTCTTCATGTTTTATGCCTTAAATAGCAAGTAGAGGGATGAAACTACACTGTAAAAAGAATTGGGTCATGAATTTTTAAAGTAAAGTAGTGATTTGGTCCAGCTTAAAAAGGTTAAAAATCAGTATTTCGGAAGCTGTCAAAAGAATTCAAGACCCCCTTAACATGAAATTGTCCATATTTTGAGCTAGAGCTGATGAAGTTTTCTATAATATTGATATAATTTGTCCAAAAAGTAGTACACCACACGGTAAAAATATTATTGAGAAAGCGCAGGTGGATTTTTTTAATTTCCATTTTTTGTCTAAAAGAAATGCACTACAAAACAACTGTGTTCTCAGGCCTACTGGTAGAGGAAGCCAGAGTTCCCGGAGAGAATCACAACCTTTAGTAGGAAACTGATAATTCTAGTCAATTAAGATTATAGTTAAATGCACCTGCCACATGTGGAATTTGAACTCGTAACCTAAGTATTGACAGGCTAGTGATACAGTTGTTCGACTACTTCGACCACTTGGCCATCAAGGCCCTAAAATATGTATGAAAGGTCAGGCAGATTTTGATACCTCTGATATAATACAACACAAAATGTTTTGGTAAAAATGTGATCAATTCAACCACGTATTTACAGAAACAAAATATAGTAAATGAATTATTCTGTATATCAAGCTAGAGAAAAGGTGTATTTTAAAAATAAAAATTGCACAACAAACATTTTTACGATAATTAAGACTGTACTTTGACCTATAATGGTTTACTTTTATAAATTTTGACTTGGACAGAGAGTTGTCTCATTGGCACTCATACCACATCTTCTTATATCTATGTAAAAAGCATTTATTCATCAAGTGATGATGCTGTGATATTCAAAATTCATTTCATACATAGAAAAACCTACACAAATTATACCAATATGGAATAAGATAATTGTTTATCAGCAATTTCTACCTTTTGTCTTTGATCCTGATGATTAATATTTTATTTAGAATAGATCATGGACAGGACTTGATACTTATAGAATAACTAATCGAAGAATTCAAATATAGAAAAATGTTCAACGAGTGACTGAGCAACACATTAATTCACGAATGCGTGTAGCACATGAGTTAATTATCAGTGTTGTTGGGTCAGGAGTTGTAAATATTTCGATATTCTTTTTATTACATTGACAATGTGCTTTTTGATAGAATTAAAGTAGAAAATGTAAGGAACTATATCTTTTTCTACGCATTCACAATTTGCTGTGATGCGATGTCATCTGCAACACCTGTTGTATGACGTCAGAGGAGTGAAATAACCGAGTTTATTCAACATGTGAAAATATCGGTTTTTATTTCACTGCGAAATCACAGTAATTCTTTGCAGCCAATGTAATAATTTTTGTTCATATATTCAACCAAAATACACGTATTGTTAAAACAAATTGCAGATTTAAAGAATAATGGCATATTGACTTCATCAGCATGATCAGCTCGAATATCAGCTCTCACTTGCAGGCTCACTTGACATTCTTGATGATAAAGTCATTATTCTTTATATATTATTGCAGGCTTACTTTTGGTAACATTCTGTATGAAATATACTGTTTCTGTACAATACATGTACTTGTGTTTTACTCCTTTATTGATGCCCTTTTATTTTTCAGGGAAATAGCATTTACAAGATCCCTAAATAAGATGGATCAAGAACTGAAATATTATTATATGGGTTATTATATACATTCCTGTCCTAAAATGGTATACAAGGTAATTAATTATGAGTTTCTTGGTACATTCCAGAGCAGCTGACAGACAAAATGCCTACAATTATATTTGAGCAAAGGGTCAAATGGAAAAAGTTACCACTTATTTGAGAATTTTGTTTACCAATTTTACAGTAAACATAACGGGAAGCTTTTTGAGTGGAGTGCATCCTTATCATTTTTGTAATACAACTACACCAATTAAACTTTTTAGTTTATGTTTGACAGCTTGTATTCAAAAACACAAGTGACAATGGAAAAAATTAAAACCTATTTCAGATTCTAAAAGTCAAAATAGAGATACATATTGCTGAATATTTGATTTCTGTAAAACATATAATTTTAGAAGAGAGGCGAAAGATAGAAAAGGGACATTTAAATACATGTCAAAAAGCAGCCTACAAAAATTATCTGACAACGCCATGAACCCCCCCCCCCTTTCTCAAAAAAACAAAACAAAACAAAAGACAACAGCACACAAAACACAACATAGAAAATTAAAGACTGAGCAACACAAACCCCACCAAAAACTTGGGGTGATCTCAGGATTAGGATGTGAAACAAAAAAATATAAAGGCATTGACCTCGCATAATGCAGCAACGACACATTTTCATGTCAATCCGTGTAAACTTATCGATGAAATGCAGACGATGTGATTTTATCAACCTAATAACTATCACAACCCTTTGTATGCGTAAAATAAATTTACAGCTATTTCATGTAATTTCATTTTGTATACAAAATAACATTTACAGTTAACTCTCGTCTCAAACTTGATTGAATTGGAAATTTCAGATAAGTCGAAATTTTCCTGTGGTTTTGTACTTTGTTCCATATATTAAAATATATGTATTTCGACTCTTGATGAGTCCACATTAGATGAGTTTAAATTTCTGTTGACTCGAACCAAATTTATGGTCCAAGGTAAACAAAAGCATTTAAATTACATTTTTTATCTCAATCAAATTCACATATTACATTGTATGTCCAAACATGACCACTATTTTGATTGTTGACATCTTTTCCCCTTGAGTGTTTACCTTAGGTAAAATTTGCTCACCATAATGAATTATTAGAGATACATTGTTGTAGATTGAGAAAAATGATTTTAAAGGTGTTATATCAATTAACCATAATCCTGCATAAATGAACTTTGTTGTGCATAAAGTGATCAAAACTACTCAATTGGCATCTTTAATCTTTTACATTTACTTTTTGGGGAAAAAGTACGAAATAATAAACAATGAAAAGAAATCTTAATTTCCTCAAATCTCTTGCGTTTTAACATGAACAACTTTGGCAACTTAAAATCATGCTAAGATCGATTGGAAATTGTTCTCTTTAGCTAAAAACCACAGGAAAAATAACTGTAAAACAAGAAAAACATCTAATTTTATCATAATAATAAAAGACCATACATATGAGTACAGATTCACCGATCTCAGACCAGACTATGGATCCCCTATGATACCCATATTGGTTTTATTTATTTTAGCCTTACTAATCTAAGCAAGAGATGTGTCCATTGGTCTGTCAAAACTTTAGGTATTTGTTTGAGTCAAACTATGGGTATCTTGAAATATTTCTCTTGTATGGCTGACTTCAAGATAACAAGAGTAGACTGTAGTTCTGAAAAATTGCCAATAATAAGAACTACCACCTCGCACAATATTCTTGCTGACAAAGTCAGTATCAAAAACAAAAATGCCATTATTCTATATAAGTATTGATTTAACTAATTAGCTGTTTTATTGCAGGGTCAGTATTATCCTTCCTTCCTTCTATGTCCAGAGACTTACACATGGCAGCCTATAGAGAAATGTAGACCTAAACTTGACCAGAACAGATATTCAAGATTGGCTCCAGATGGAGTTGGTAGGTTTTATAGGATACAAAATAAAAAAAAAAATTCTTGTAGGAAAAACTTTAAATGATAAAAGGATTAATTTGACTGAAGTATTAAAGCAGTGTTGTGTTTGATAACTTTGACCTTTTGACTTTTGGCCTAATTCTAAGAAAGGGACCCAGCTGGTGCAATCATTTGTTTAAATTTTAAACATTTTTGCAATTACATTTATAAATCTTAATTCCCTATTTTGTTTGTATTTTTCGTAAAAATGTGTTTCTGCAAAATATGGTGTCATGCTGAATTTTTTATAATCAGAGTTTTCCAAATCTTTTCTCCCTGGTGTTCCTTGAAGAAAACCTGCTGGTCCTCACTATTATTTCTATTGCAAAATACCAAAATTGTGTCGGATCCATTGTAAAATTTGGTGGTCAAAACCTTTGGACCACCACTTTTCGAGAACTTTATCTTCAAGTATTGTCTAATAACCTATTAAGCTAATGGATGCAATTTACAAAATGGCCACACTCAAATGGATACTTCAGAAGAAGTTGCTAATATTGATAACATTGCTGTTAGAGCAGGGTGTTCCAGGGGTTGGAACCCCCTTTTTTTTGAAGATCAATGCTTTAAATGTGGACGTATGCTTGGAACCCCTTCTTTATGCTGGATTTGAACCCCCAGTTTTAAAAATGACTGTATCCGCCCCTGAATACCCAATTGATATTTCAGCAGAGCCTCCCCTTATGGTTTTTGTAATATGTCTACATCAATAAAACTCATTGCATTGAAACAAAGAATTTTGTTATTTTGCTTTTTTCTTGAAATTTATAATAGATAGAGTTCCTCTTGTTTACATTTTTAATTATCAATGAACAAATTTTGAGTCAAGAGTATGAGTGAAGTAAAACGAGTAATATTTTTTTTCAGAGGATGAAAATCTAAATGTACCAGATGACAAGATTACAGTTCTTTATATGAGGCAGTTGATGAACTATGCTATATATACACAACTTAATCCTAAGGCCAAAGATGCTAAAGCTGTTAAAAAGTACTCGCAACTCGTTGGGAAAAAAGTTGCTCCAAATATGATGTTATTCAGATCAGGTTAAAAAAATCCCCCAAATTTATCTGTCAGGTTTTTGTTTACTCACATTCGTAGTGTCAGATGATTGGGATTACCATCAAAGAAAACCATGTGCAGTTTTTGTGAGAAGAATGATCAAAGAAGCATTTAAAAGAAATGTCAGGATACCTGTTTTTGTTCTCACAATATTCTTAAGGACATTCAAATACAGTTTTGATGCACATGGTTTATTTACAAAATTTGCATGCAAGCTATTTTTCATCTAGTAAATTCAAATATGTAATTAACAGTATAAATGGGATCAAAATTTAAGAAATTTACTTAAAATTTCAGTTTCTTGGATATTTCTATCCTTTGGACAGACATACCTAATGTTTTTGTTTCAAAAGATAGACACAAGTGGATTTTTGTTAAAACATTAGGAATACCTCATTTACATATTACTAAGTATACTCTAAATTTGTGTAAAAATTCCTTTAAAATAGTTCATTCTTATTAAAGTTTAATGAGTTTAGAAAAAAAACAGCATTTTTTGCTGTATATTTATCTATTTTAAAAAAAAAATCATTTGTGATTTGTTCATAAAATTGATACAAATAATCTTCATACATAATCAAACCAGATGTCACGTTTTAAAAAGAGGGGTCCATGTTCTTGTTTTCTAGCTAATGATTGAAATCTGTCGAAAATGCATATTTTCCGAATACATCATATGATGTCGCGAAAAATAACATTTTACATTAAAGATGTTATTTCCTGCCCCTGTAACAGTATCATTTGCCCTTAAGAAGTAATATCTGGCAACTTATGTCCCTTTATAACGTTATATGCAAGCCAGGCATCATCTGTGTCCTTCGGACACATTCTGCATTTATTTATATGTATTATTTTGTGATTCTTAACAGACTTAAACTTTAGATGAAATTATTCCTCAAGTTTGCTACACATCTTTACATCAGTTTAAACTTTAATTACATTTAAAAAAATTTCCTCTTTCCTCTTTTTATTGGAGGGAGGTTTCAGATGCATTTTTTTAGCATATATGTTACTGATAAATGCAAATTTCTGCATATTTCATACTGATGAAAATGTATTGCCTAATTCAAAAGTAAAAAAAAAATATATGTCATATCACACTCACGACTCTATTATATCAACCCTCAACTAGTACAGGCTGCTAATTGAGCTGAGATATCGGGCGGATATTATATTGTGTATACAAAACCTTTATTAAAATTACATATGTGTGTAATTTTGTATTCTTCAGCCATGTGAAAGTAAAAGTTGTCAGACACAAAACTGTTACAAGTATTGTTAAGTGTAATTTTCTCAATTTAATACATTAAATATAAAAAAGCTTGCCTTCACCAGTAAAGTGTATTCAATAAATAAAGACAAAAAATAATGGTATATCTCTATAAAGAAAATAAATTTCTGATACATACTGATATAAAAAAAGAAGATGTGGTATGATTGCCAATGAGACAACTCTCCACAAGAGACCAAATGACACAGTAATTAACAACTATAGGTCACCGTACGGCCTTCAACAATGAGCAAAACCCATAGCACACAGTCAGCTATAAAAGGCCCCGAAATAACAATGTAAAACAATTCAAACGAAAAAACTAACCGCCTAATTTATGTACAAAAAATGAACGAAAAACAAATATGTAACACATAAACAAACAACAACAACAACTGAATTACAGGCTCCTGACTTGGGACAGGCACATACATACAGAATGTGGTGGGGTTAAACATGTTAGCGGGATCCCAACCCTCCCCTAACCTGGGACAGTGGTGTATGTTATGGATTTTTTGCTGTTATTGATTCTTAGGGGGGAATATTTTTATAGTTATGTAGGTTAAAGACTTTTCATGATGTAATATAATTATTTTCATTTGTTTACATTGTTCTACAGCCATGTGAAAGTTGTGTGACACAGAACTGTAACGAGTATTAATATATGTACTTTTTAAATAATTTATTTAATCTTTTATGTTCATTTGATTTTGAATGATCATACCTATTTAACCCTTTGACCGCAACGTTTTTACAATGAGTGTCTTGTTGTATGTGGTATTATTTGATCAAGGTTGTGCAAAGAGTTTCAGAAAACCTTGTCAAATTGTATTTTTTTAAGTCATATCTGTCAATATGAGGTTATACTGTTATTTTTTTGAATTTTAAAGATAATAGAATATATATTATAATAAGTATGCAAGATGTAAAAGTTTGTAAAAGTTTGTAATGCTTTTGTTTGTTTGGAAAAAATGGCCATTTTGCACATACTTTTCTATCAAAGTATATGGTCTTACACAGGAAGATATTTAACAAACTTTTACATCTAAAGTATACTAAATCTTGTAGCAAAACACATTTTTGGTGAAAGCATTGCCTCTTTATTTAAATATTAATGACAAGATATGAAAATGAGGCTATTTTACACAGTTTCCGCCTCTTTGCACAAATTGCCAGAAGTTTGAGACCTGAATACAGATGAAAGACAAAATGAAAAAAAAATATATATACTGATGATTGACAGACTATGTCTTATGAACATCTGAATTTGGTATGCTATCTGGCAGATATATAATAAATTTTGATTTTCAAATTCAGGGGGCCAAAAAAGTGGCCTTATTATACCTGTCCCTTAACAGAAAAAATGTATACTTTCAATCATGCATGTAAGAACCACTAACCATTAGGCTGATGGTACTCTCAGGAATAAATAACCTACCAGTAGCTGTGCCAATCCAGTTGTAGTATTAAAAACGAAATACACATTATTATTGATACCAATTCCATGCACACAACATTTTTTTCTGGAATAAGAATGATAATACCCATGTTTTTTACTTCGTCATGTGAAACTGCCTCTAAGAAATTTTAGGTCTGTTATATATGTAGTTAGCCAGATTTTTAAGATATATTTGTGATGGCAGAAATATTATGTTTTAAGGAATGCTTGATTGAAATAAGCAAATCAATCCTGATTTGATGTTATATCATTATTTTTATAAGTCAAATGTATTCTTGTTGACGGTTTTGTTATGTTTTTACTTTTTTCCCCCAAAGATATTATTTATTAACAACTAACATTACATTTCAAACTGTGCAATTGTGATAAAACATGTTTTGTTATTAAAGCATACTTTTATAAAGTTTTGAGGTTTTTTTTTTGCGTTCACATTCACAGACCTGCCAACTTTCATGATTGATGGGGGGTTCCCCCATGAGAGGTGTTGCCCTTAATTTTGAAATTCTTTATTATATATATACTAAACACGTCAAAACAGTCATTTGAATGAGTTAAAAGGGTATTCAAGCAAATACATATTCATTCTAACATTATAGTATTAGATTAAAAACATAAGACAATATGAGCATAAGGTCCTCTTGCTCTTAAAATCCCTCATGGATTTTGAAAAGTTGGCAAGTATGCATTCAGAAAGTTAATACTATGGTATTGCAATATAAATAAGTGCATTAAGTGACAACAATATACAAGGTGAGCTTATACTGTGACGTGCAAATGTAAGCCCCCCTTATGGAGCTACATACATGGTTAATGCATAGATTTTTTACATGTCCAATTCCTAATATTGCCTAATTTGGCCCCTCCCCCCTTTTCAAATTCTGGATCTGCATCTGATGAAAAGACTTAATGCAAGGTCACAAATCCTGGACAAAACATTTTACTAGGATGCAACTGGTATGCCATACCACATAACAAAGTGGTCCTCAGAAGAGGCTTTACCAAAGTCAAATTTTTTGGTAATCAAATTGATCCATTGTTGATTTAATAGCATAAGGGGTAGTCATAAATGGCAAAGAAATACTATGACTGTACAACTGAACATTTTGGGGGATATGGTAATGGTGTCCCTCCTTCCATTTGCCATTTGTCTATCCATTGGAACCACATCAATACTCAGAGACTGTTTGACATTAAGCTTTCATACTTGGTAATTGAAGACCCATTGGTGGCCTTCGGCTGTTGTCTGCTCTATGGTCGGGTTGTTGTCTCTTTGACACATTCCCCATTTCCATTCTCAATTTTATTGGTAAGATTATTTGTCGTCACATTCTCTTGACTGTATGTCATCATATTTGCCTGACTGCTGTGCCGTCATAAATATGACACCTTGTGAATGCAACCCCTCCGAGTCCATTTTACAGAAAGCTCTCAAACTCTGTAGGATTGTTTGGTATCTTGTTTAATTTGTGTTTACTTTTGAATTTGCCTTCATTCTACCAATTTGGATAATACCATGTATATCAATGAGTCCATTTTAAATGAATAGAAAACATAATATAATGGCTCAAAGCATCATAAAATTTGTGACCATATATATCTAAGTGCGGTTCCAATTCAAAGTTAGGATATTGAGTTATTATCAGGAGTCCGTTTCACAAAAATACTTACAACAAAAATTGATCTCAAGTCATGAACAATTCAGTATACTTACGACCAATCTTTAATAGTCCTAAGTTTTTTTGTGAAACCGACTCCTGGGGCATAATATTAACTTGTACTATTACCAAGTTTTCTTCTAGAAACTGCTTTTTGCACAAATGTCAGTCTTTTTTAATATCTGTTACGTTGACCTTAGAGTTGTTGACCTCAAAATTAATATAAACCATGTCATTATTACAAATGTATATACCATGTGAACATATAGGTAAGTTTTGTTTCAATCTCAAATAAGATTCTTTGGTTATTATCCATAAATACTTTTCCTGCACTAAATTCAGTCTATTTTCCATGACTTTGACCTTCATTCTGGATGTATTTATGCAAATGTCAACATAAATATTTCTCTCATTTAAAGTGACTTCATTTCCAAATTGAGTTCGAATCCTAATTTAATCATGGAAGAAAAGGGGTTATTATAACTCTAGAAAGAAGTTTGGTTCCAACATTAAGAAAGGGTTCAAAATTGTCTTGAAAACCATTTTCTGATCTGACTATTATATAATAATTTTTAATATGTGTGTCCTTGACCTTTGACTTGTCACCTTCATAATCAGAATTGATATTCCTCTCATTATATATGTCCATATATCCAAGTGGGATTTCAATTCCAGGGAAGATTTTGGAATGATCCTCTGAAACCCTTCATCTGCACTAATTTGGGTATATTTTTAGCCTTCAAAAATTTGACCTCAGAATCAATAGGAATCTATATATTCATGTGCAAACACATGAAAATGATACTGGAGTTTGATATAAACAGGAAGTAGAAATTGAAAGAAAATAATTACAATGTTTAGTTGAGAATCATAAGGATAACACACATTTTTATGCCCCCGCCATAGAGGAGGGGGCATTAAGTTTTACCCTTGTCCGTCTGTACGTACATACGTACGTATGACCCAAAATTGGTTTCCGTTCTCTAACTTGAGTTTGCTTATCCAAATGTTATGAAACTTATACACAATGCTAATTACCACAAAATACAGATAAAGTTTGAATTTTGGTGGCGTCACTTTAACCGTTCTAGAGTTATGCCCCTTTATTAATGTAAAAATTCCAAAATTTTTAGTTTCCGTTCTATTACTTAAGTTTGCCTCTACCAAATGTTATGAAACTTATAAACAATGCCTATTACGACAAAACACAGATCAAGTTTGAATTTTGGTGGGGTCACTTTAACCATTCTCGAGTTATGCCCCTTTATAAATGGAAAAAAAATGCAAATTTTTAGTTTCCGTTCTCTTACTTAAGTTGCCTCAACCAAATGTTATGTAACTTATACACAATGCTCGTTACCACAAAACACAGATCAAGTTGAATTTTGGTGGCGTCACTTTAACCTTTATCTAGTTATGCCCTTTTATAAATCGAAAAATTGCTAAATTTTTAGTCTCCGTTCTGTAACTTAAAGGGAAAATTCGCGATTTTTTACTTATCATCTTATTATGTTCATAATACCATAAAAAACATATTCACCAAGTCTTATCTGGATATGAACAATAATAAAGAAGAAAATTGGGAATTATTAATTTTATTTATTCGAACTTCCTGACATCTGTGACGTAGTTTAAGTCTTTTTGCATGCCGGGAGTGGATTAATCTCATTTTAAGTCTTGTTCGTTAATCATCTTATAACGCGATTTAAAGCGCATCGACGACTTTTGGCGTAGCTATTAACCAACTAATAATTCAGAAAGAAAAGTGATCAGCCGTGCAACTTTTAAAATTAAAATGCACCTTTTATATTTTAAGGATTTCTGATATGATTATACTAATAAAAGTAAATCATACAATAGAATGTTTTTATGATTTTTTTTTTCGACGGATATGTTGAACAAACATATATAACTGTAATAAAAATGCATGTTTGTATTCTCACCTATTACTTCAGTCGAGGATTTGTCTTACTATACAAATCCTTGCTTCAGTCTAGTACTGTGTAAATACAATGCATGTGTATTATACTGACACCACCTGGTAAAGGCGTGGTTAAATTCACGGTTATTAAAAGATTAGCATTATGTAATTTTAGTCTTTTGATCTTCACAAGAGTTTTGTGTGGCCTCAAGGGTTCACCGGTGTAAGTATGAAAAACATGGGGGAAAAAAGGATAAGACAGAAGTGCGGGTTTGAGACAGGATATTTTTTTTTATTATTTGGGGAGGAATATGGTGGCAAAATAACTGAATCGCCGTTTTATATTTTTTAATATTTTGCGTTAGCTCAATTTTTTAATAAATAAGTGATCATTTTGTTGTAACATCGAAATTCTGAATTACTTTCAATTAAATAATTTTATAGATAAAAATGGCTCACGAAAACGAGCGTATAAATCAAAACTGTACTATTTCAAATTATCATCGGCAACCTTGAATATTTATTTAAATGTGCAGAGAAAATTATCAGTTGCATTAATATAGTTTGGTCCGTCCAAAGCGATCTACATTTACCTAATCTGGAATGCCCTGATTAAAATATTCTAAATCTCACAACGTATAAATTCTTTAGCTATTTGACCAACGATGTTTTAAAAAATTAACAGAATCAATCTAACGTCAACTTTCCTTTTTTGAATGGAGAAAGACCGGCGGAATCAATTTTCAATGTGCTTTATATCTTGTACCTTTGCAAGACTTATCATTCATTCATAAACCCACTCTAAACCAGAGACATATATACGTCCGTTTAAACTGACAAGAAAACTCCTAAAACGGACAAGCAGTATATTCCTTAAATTTCTGTGATTTAATACCAAGAAAGAAAAAAATCCCGAAATTAATTTGATCATACTCAATATTTTTCCTGGAAAATATTCACATCCTCATTCGGTCTGAAAAAAAAGATAAGAATTTGGTATACAGAACATGCCGCGAGAAGTGTGAATGTCATAAAACCTAATTGTTATATCAGAAACCATTATAAATGTGAACCTGTATACGTAAGACCTCATGGAACGTCACCTAAGATCACCTAACCACATACAGGTAATATACAAGTAGCTCTGTTAAACCCGGAAATGTCAAGGTTAATCACTACTGATACAGAATATACCAATGCAACGAAAATTCTGATGATTGTGAAGCATGACCATTCATTATTTTAGAGGCGTCTTAGGTGGGGGATTGCCGGAACGATTTAATTTAAATTCTGACTAGATTTTTTTTTTCTTCTCAATTTAAATTACTGAACTAAAAAAAAGAAGAAAACTACGCTCAAGAACAGAATTCTTCTTGTAAATTCATAAATACACCGTTCCTATTTTGTAACTTTCGATAGACATGTACTCCAAACCCCCCCCCCCCCCTTCCCCAAACCTGGGAACAGTATATCTTACAATGTAAATAACAAAAAAAGAGAAAAAGAAAGACATGAACGGTAAATCACATCAGATTCAGATATTTATATAGTTGATTGTCGTTAGCTAGAGATGTATACATGTCTCTGCGTTAACTTATAAAAATAACAGGAAAGTATAAACTTGAAATAGATTTATGATGAATACTTTGCAACTGCGACAACCCTTTTTATCACAGCGTACATGCATGTATTTAAATGACTGTCCGTTATTTCGATTAAGAATGACAATCGTACGTAAAATCCTATAGTTCATGGTGAAACTTTTTGTACCAGATATGCGACTTTTCGTATTTATATTTTCTCTTATATTACTCTCATTTGATATTTTATGCATAAGTGCAATATTGGGAATGGTTTATTACCACCACAAGCTAACTAAATAAATTAATCAACCCTCTAGCTGACCAGACGTTAATACAACTACTATCAGTCTATCCGCAGTGAAGTTTCTTTATTTCTTCAAATAGGCTTTTTGGGTAATCATTAGCGTACGTCCAGTGGCATATATATTACATGCATGTCGGAACAGGAAAATTGACATCAGGTACTTTTAGAACCATGTTCACATTATTATACATTATACCCAACAATTGTGATGATGACGAATTTCATAAACTGTTCAAAATAATCTTATTGAAAAATAAATCTGTGATTTTACTATGTCCATAACTTCGATGAACCAAAGCAAGTAATATATCGAACTGTATTTAAATCAGATAGGTTCTGGATGTTTCTCTCGTATATTCAATTTACATGTATATATTCTAAATTGCGACTATCTATAGTTCCGTAACCTTCTATCTAGGCGTATAAACCAATGATCGACAAGTGCGTACATTTTGTTAAATCAATATTTGTATGTTTCAAGATGTCCATACTTATTGACAACGAGTATATACTTACATTTTCCCCCAATTTACCCTTGGAAAATATGTAAATAGATTTTTTATTTTATCAAATCTTTTTTTTTTTTAATTATTTAGATTTTCATAAATATCATTCTTTACACCAGAAAGGTTATTTATAAACAAGCGTATGAGTTTAGTAATGACTAGTATATCACTATCGGACACGCAAGACAAAGATGTATATTACACCTCATAGTTTCAAAATGGAAAGTTACAAGTTATCGGCCGTGTACACTGATCAATACCCTCAGAAGTGAAGTGATGCACGAACTTGCTTTACGTAATTGTGTAATAAGAGTTTTAAAGCCCGACAGGAAATCGCTTGAATACCTGGACGTGTCACCTCACAATACCTCTGGGATTTCTTAAGCCATGCTAGTGATCAGATAAGGGAAGGTCCGAATTTATTTAAATACGTTTATTACATAAAAGAATTATGAACAAACTAGATTTTCGAAAACAATTTTACACGGAACACTTATTTATGACTTTGAACTTTGACTATTAACTAATTTCCATTAAAATTTCTTGTTTCAAAAACTTAGTTAAAAAAAAACAGTTTTAAAACGACAGACCATAGTACTAGCTATTTAAAAAAATATATATATAATTACACTTTCCGTATCAAGTTAGTTAGGAAAGGTTGCACAACCATGTCTATTATAATCTTTTTTGTGACCCGGGAAACTGTTTATGCTTTCCTTGTCGGATAAAACAACCGTACGCTTGACAAGATATCGACACTCAATTACGGCTACGTTAGGTTACTGCTTGTTTTGGTACTTTGTGGTTTATAGATATATCGTGGTTTCTATTCAGGGAGGATGTCAAAATGGCCGCATGCGGAGAATTGATACTCTAAATTTAAAATCGATGGTGATCTCTTATCTAGCAGAATAAAACTTTAATATTTATGAATTTTTACTTTTTTATACATAACGAACATAATATCAATTTTTCATTTTTTTGCGAAGTTTCCCGTTAAAGGGAAAATTCGCGATTTTTTACTTATCATCTTATTATGTTCATAATACCATAAAAAACATATTCACTAAGTTTTATCTGGATATGAACAATAATAAAGAAGAAAATTGGGAATTATTAATTTTATTTATTCGAACTTCCTGACTTCTGTGACGTAGTTTAAGTCTTTTTGCATGCCGGGAGTGGATTAATCTCATTTTAAGTCTTGTTCGTTAATCATCTTATAACGCGATTTAAAGCGCATCGACGACTTTTGGCGTAGCTATTAACCAACTAATAATTCAGAAAGAAAAGTGATCAGCCGTGCAACTTTTAAAATTAAAATGCACCTTTTATATTTTAAGGATTTCTGATATGATTATAGTAATAAAAGTAAATCATACAATAGAATGTTTTTATGATTTTTTTTTTCGACGGATATGTTGAACAAACATATATAACTGTAATAAAAATGCATGTTTGTATTCTCACCTATTACTTCAGTCGAGGATTTGTCTTACTATACAAATCCTTGCTTCAGTCTAGTACTGTGTAAATACAATGCATGTGTATTATACTGACACCACCTGGTAAAGGCGTGGTTAAATTCACGGTTATTAAAAGATTAGCATTATGTAATTTTAGTCTTTTGATCTTCACAAGAGTTTTGTGTGGCCTCAAGGGTTCACCGGTGTAAGTATGAAAAACATGGGGGAAAAAAGGATAAGACAGAAGTGCGGGTTTGAGACAGGATATTTTTTTTATTATTTGGGGAGGAATATGGTGGCAAAATAACTGAATCGCCGTTTTATATTTTTTAATATTTTGCGTTAGCTCAATTTTTTAATAAATAAGTGATCATTTTGTTGTAACATCGAAATTCTGAATTACTTTCAATTAAATAATTTTATAGATAAAAATGGCTCACGAAAACGAGCGTATAAATCAAAACTGTACTATTTCAAATTATCATCGGTAACCTTGAATATTTATTTAAATGTGCAGAGAAAATTATCAGTTGCATTAATATAGTTTGGTCCGTCCAAAGCGATCTACATTTACCTAATCTGGAATGCCCTGATTAAAATATTCTAAATCTCACAACGTATAAATTCTTTAGCTATTTGACCAACGATGTTTTAAAAAATTAACAGAATCAATCTAACGTCAACTTTCCTTTTTTGAATGGAGAAAGACCGGCGGAATCAATTTTCAATGTGCTTTATATCTTGTACCTTTGCAAGACTTATCATTCATTCATAAACCCACTCTAAACCAGAGACATATATACGTCCGTTTAAACTGACAAGAAAACTCCTAAAACGGACAAGCAGTATATTCCTTAAATTTCTGTGATTTAATACCAAGAAAGAAAAAAATCCCGAAATTAATTTGATCATACTCAATATTTTTCCTGGAAAATATTCACATCCTCATTCGGTCTGAAAAAAAGATAAGAATTTGGTATACAGAACATGCAGAAGTGTGAATGTCATAAAACCTAATTGTTATATCAGAAACCATTATAAATGTGAACCTGTATACGTAAGACCTCATGGGACGTCACCTAAGATCACCTAACCACATACAGGTAATATACAAGTAGCTCTGTTATACCCGGAAATGTCAAGGTTAATCACTACTGATACAGAATATACCAATGCAACGAAAATTCTGATGATTGTGAAGCATGACCATTCATTATTTTAGAGGCGTCTTAGGTGGGGGATTGCCGGAACGATTTAATTTAAATTCTGACTAGATTTTTTTTTCTTCTCAATTTAAATTACTGAACTAAAAAAATGAAGAAAACTACGCCCAAGAACAGAATTCTTCTTGTAAATTCATAAATACTCCGTTCCTATTTTGTAACTTTCGATAGACATGTACTCCAACCCCCCCCCCCCCCCTCCCCAAACCTGGGAACAGTATATCTTACAATGTAAATAACAAAAAAAGAGAAAAAGAAAGACATGAACGGTAAATCACATCAGATTCAGATATTTATATAGTTGATTGTCGTTAGCTAGAGATGTATACATGTCTCTGCGTTAACTTATAAAAATAACAGGAAAGTATAAACTTGAAATAGATTTATGATGAATACTTTGCAACTGCGACAACCCTTTTTATCACAGCGTACATGCATGTATTTAAATGACTGTCCGTTATTTCGATTAAGAATGACAATCGTACGTAAAATCCTATAGTTCATGGTGAAACTTTTTGTACCAGATATGCGACTTTTCGTATTTATATTTTCTCTTATATTACTCTCATTTGATATTTTATGCATAAGTGCAATATTGGGAATGGTTTATTACCACCACAAGCTAACTAAATAAATTAATCAACCCTCTAGCTGACCAGACGTTAATACAACTACTATCAGTCTATCCGCAGTGAAGTTTCTTTATTTCTTCAAATAGGCTTTTGGGTAATCATTAGTGTACGTCCAGTGGCATATATATTACATGCATGTCGGAACAGGAAAATTGACATCAGGTACTTTTAGAACCATGTTCACATTATTATACATTATACCCAACAATTGTGATGATGACGAATTTCATAAACTGTTCAAAATAATCTTATTGAAAAATAAATCTGTGATTTTACTATGTCCATAACTTCGATGAACCAAAGCAAGTAATATATCGAACTGTATTTAAATCAGATTGGTTCTGGATGTTTCTCTCGTATATTCAATTTACATGTATATATTCTAAATTGCGACTATCTATAGTTCCGTAACCTTCTATCTAGGCGTATAAACCAATGATCGACAAGTGCGTACATTTTGTTAAATCAATATTTGTATGTTTCAAGATGTCCATACTTATTGACAACGAGTATATACTTACATTTTCCCCCAATTTACCCTTGGAAAATATGTAAATAGATTTTTTATTTTATCAAATCTTTTTTTTTTTTAATTATTTAGATTTTCATAAATATCATTCTTTACACCAGAAAGGTTATTTATAAACAAGCGTATGAGTTTAGTAATGACTAGTATATCACTATCGGACACGCAAGACAAAGATGTATATTACACCTGATAGTTTCAAAATGGAAAGTTACAAGTTATCGGCCGTGTACACTGATCAATACCCTCAGAAGTGAAGTGATGCACGAACTTGCTTTACGTAATTGTGTAATAAGAGTTTTACAGCCCGACAGGAAATCGCTTGAATACCTTGACGTGTCACCTCACAATACCTCTGGGATTTCTTAAGCCATGCTAGTGATCAGATAAGGGAAGGTCCGAATTTATTTAAATACGTTTATTACATAAAAGAATTATGAACAAACTAGATTTTCGAAAACAATTTTACACGGAACACTTATTTATGACTTTGAACTTTGACTATTAACTAATTTCCATTAAAATTTCTTGTTTCAAAAACTTAGTTAAAAAAAAACAGTTTTAAAACGACAGACCATAGTACTAGCTATTTAAAAAAAATATATATAATTACACTTTCCGTATCAAGTTAGTTAGGAAAGGTTGCACAACCATGTCTATTATAATCTTTTTTGTGACCCGGGAAACTGTTTATGCTTTCCTTGTCGGATAAAACAACCGTACGCTTGACAAGATATCGACACTCAATTACGGCTACGTTAGGTTACTGCTTGTTTTGGTACTTTGTGGTTTATAGATATATCGTGGTTTCTATTCAGGGAGGATGTCAAAATGGCCGCATGCGGAGAATTGATACTCTAAATTTAAAATCGATGGTGATCTCTTATCTAGCAGAATAAAACTTTAATATTTATGAATTTTTACTTTTTTATACATAACGAACATAATATCAATTTTTCATTTTTTTGCGAAGTTTCCCTTTAAGTTTGCCCCCACCAAACATTATGAAACCTTTACACAATACTTATTACCACAAAACTCAGATCTAGTACAAATTTGGGTAGCGTCACTTTTATTGTTTTTGAGCGGGGGCATCATCTGTGTCCATGGGGACACATTTTCCATTTATTTCCTTTAGGCTTCTGCTTCAGTTGTTTGGTGGCCGCCTTCATGTCTGACTATTTGGCCACTTTTGGTCAAACTATAGTGGGTGCATACGCTTAATTACCAGAAATTTATAAATTCATATTGATGTATTAAACTAGGCCACTGACTGACGAACTTCCTACAAAAGTCTGAAAGGCTTTTTTCTCAGTTTGTGATTGAATATTTCCAGTTTACACATCAATATGTTTTAGAAAAAAGTGTTTAATCCTTTCAAAGTTGTTTTTGTTTTGCCCTTATGTAAATTATAATAATTATCTACCATTTTATTGATTCAATTCTACATCAAAAACGCATCAAGAATATATAGCAAATGCGACTTTTATTTTATACAGACCGAAATGATATGAGTTAATCAGACTTAATTTAAATTCGTTGTTCGGGACGGTAATACATATTTTATATTTTTCAATGGTATAAGGGGCATTAGAATACAAGCGACAAGTTTTGCCGGTAGCATTTTTGACATTCAAACGATCACAGAAGGACAGGTATACATATGCATCTGTTTAATAAGTTAATGTAAATATATATGCACATGTGTATTTCATTTAATGGAGCATAATTACCACACTATCCGTAGATTCGCTCACATGTGTGAAATTTTAATAATGCAACATATGCATGTGCAGTGTTTTCTAATAGTAATACCGCAGTATGCTTGTCAACGTAAGATTTAAGACTAGATATCCAACATATTGATATTCTTGATTCCTGTGGTTTGTTTTTTCTTCAAACAGACAATTTCGAACAAGACCGATTGAGGAGGGTCCTCATTTATGGGTATTATACCCCAAAACGGCTATCAATTTTCAGTGATAAAAATATAAACTTTGCATTTACAGATAGTTTCTGTCATTGCACAAACATTTGGTAAAGAACAACATTTTGCCTACAGACACCATGACTGAAATATCATCAGGATAAAAGTTAACAGCCTTCAAAAAGTAGGATTTTCGGAGGCCATTATATATCTTTGTATATTCTATTCTATTCTACTTTGAACTATGGTCTTAATGGACAAAATGTCGCCAGTTATATGAATATTTGCACCATGACAGCTATCATGATGAAATACAAAATTTTATTTTTTATGTCTGTAAATTGATACCCCATTTTGGGTATAATATGAATAAGAAAATGTGGTATGAGTGCCAATGAGACAACTCTCCATCCAAGTCACAATGTGTTAAAAGTAAACAATTAAAGATCAAAGTACGGCCTTCAACACAGAGCCTTGGCTCACACTGAACAGCAGGCTATAAAGGGCCCCAAAATGACTAGTGAAACAATTCAAACAGGAAAACCAATGGTCTAATCTATATAAAAAACGAGAAACACCTATGAACCACATCAACAAACGACAACCACTGAACAAGAGGCTTCTGACTTAGGACAGGTGCATACAAATGCAGCGGGTTTAAACATTTTAACAGGCGCCAACCTTCACCCTAACCTGAAACTAGTGTAACATTACAACAAAAAAAGACACACTATAAAATATCAATTGAAAAAAATCATTTGATAATACCCATAAATGGGGATAGTACCCATTTATATGGATCTTCCCTGGTAAGCTCTTCCCCAACCTGCAAAAGGAGATACATACTTTTGTAACCAGAGAGCATGATTCTTACAAGAAAATCACATAATTTTTATCTCCTGTGGGACTCTTTAATTCGGGGCTTCTGTGTTGGATGCCAGCGCTCTAACTGAATGAGCTAAAGAAGTTTTTCCCTAGCCCAACCGCTCAATGCTGGTTATATATATCTACTATTCAAGTAAGCAATCCCATCACACTTTTATGATATCTGTCAGCAACCCAACAACACATTATGTGTTGTTGGGTTGCTGGTCCTTAAGCCAATACATCTAGAGGTTAACATACAATGAACACTCTTCAATAATCATGATAATGTGTCTCTATAGTTTGTCAAGTGCTTAACTGCCATATGGAAATCTAGAAAGTAATTGGTATTTAAACAGTCAGACATCACAAATGGACATAGACATGATAGATACCTTTAGGGATTCTGTGTCCAATGTCCATGAACAGTTTTCTTATTTGGCTACACACAAAATCACTTACATCAGTACATGTACATGTAGATTATGGTATAAAAAATAAGGAATATTTAAACATGCTTTCTTACCTTTCACCAACCCATTTTTAGCAAACAGCTTTTATTCGATACGTGCCTGAAGGCAGTACATATAACATGTATAATTTGTAAGCACATATATTTTCCTTTTAGAATCAGTTAAAACTTTGAAACTTACCCTTAATGAAATTTATCGAATATGTCGAATAACCCTTTTACAATTCAATGTCAGGATTTGAAATAAGGGTTCAGTCGTTTGCTTGCCAGTGGCCACAAAATTTCATGACTGACCAATTGATTTGTAAGGAAGTCTGCCTGCTACTTCATTTTTTTTTTTTTTGCAATAGTTTCATACATTGAATGTATTTGTATAAGTAGAAAAGACTGGCTGAAAAAAATATTGCAATTGGCATTTGGTATATAAATAGTAGGATCAAATGATGACTCGGTAACTAATGAATTGTTATTTAAGGCAGACTATCAATGTAAACGATCTTGTTTGATTTTGTTGAGTTCCAATTGCATCTTGATTGGTCCTTATACATTTGTAGCAACTCACTTTTTGTAATGAGAGTTTGAGTAATAATATAGACAGTAATTTGATTTGGCCTTTTATCAATTTATGATTTCGACGAGGGTTAAGTAGATTACTAAAATGGCAGCCCAAAGTTTGAGGCAGCAATGAAAATTATATATTTCTACCAAATCAATTAAAAAATGTGTGCAATTAAGATATAAATACTGCAATTAGCATGATTAGATATAAATTCAAAGAAATAAATGAAAAATAAGGAAGAGAACAGAAAATATTTACTGATTAGGGAAATTTCATAAGTTTCATAAGGAGGCAACATGTTAATAACAGGAAACAAACAGGTTGTTTATCACAGGCTGATCAACTTATAAAAAGTATTCAATAAAGTGCCAATTTCTTCTCAATTTTGAAGTGCCAGTCAAAATTTGGAAGGGCAATTGAATTTTGAAAAGTGTTAGCCCACTTGGCAAGGCTAAAAAAACTCTTATTTTCATACCTGCCAACCTCTGAAACCTTCAAAGAGGGAGATCTCAACCTCAGCTAAGACAGCTGTGGGGGAGATTTTGCGCGAACGACATTTTCAAGTGAAAAATATGACCTGTTTATTTATTCGTAAGTTACAAAACACGAATAAGAGTAAATAGATATACTTTATTTCTTCAATCATGCTTATATCCTATAAAAAGGTGTGTTGGTTTGTTGTTTTACTTTTTCAGTATCTTTGACATTTATGTCCCTTCTGGCCAGCATTTCTCAAAGATATGTCTGTTTCAAGTGATCTTTATTGTAATGAATGGTGCAATATGTGTATGAACAGTTACACTTTAATCACAACAAATGGAAGTTTTTAACGACCTTGACTGGCTATACAGCCCTTGCACGGTCGGTAACCATTTTAGAGAAGTACATCGCTTATAAATTTCAATTTAAACATTGAATAGAAGTATAAATCTATCAAATGATTTTCAAAATATAATTATATTTTTTGTCCCGAAATTTCTTTGAAGTGTTTTCAAATATACAAAGCTTGAGGTAAAAGTCGTTAATGATCGTTAATTAGTATTATGTTTGACACCCAAGTTGTCATACATGCGAAGCCATTTAATTTTCACATGGACTGTGATTTACAGGTAAAAAATACCCTTATCAGTGACACAAAAACGTTATTAATGTTGACTGGTCAATTCAAGGTAAAATATCCAAAAGCGGGAGATTTGATACTCCCGCGCGGGAGGGGACCGGCAAGCTGGAGATTTCCAGAATTTCGTCATTTGAGCGGGAGTCTCCCGCTCAAAACGGGAGGGTTGGCAGGTATGCTTATTTCTATACCTGAATATTGACAGATATTGACAGATACAAATGTACATGTAAATTGACTGATATAAAACATAATGCTATAGTGTTATTAACTGGCTGTTTCTGTATTAATTCGTCCTGTTATCATGGTTATAGATTTGAAGTTAGCTGTATTGCCCCGGAGACTGGAAGAGTCGAGGGCCAATACAGCTGGTTGAGAATTTATAAAAGGGCCAATACAGAAACAGCCAGTTCATAACACTTTTATTAAATGATTTTAATTCTTGAATTAAACTAAGAAGGTTATTGTGAAGAAGATACAGGAATTCATTTTTGAACTTGGTTTTAGCCATTCTTACTCTTGAATCGTCTGCGCTCTGATGATTGATCAACGGAAATGCAATAGTGATATTAATGGAAAGTTTTACTAGAAAAGGCTGTATATATTTTTTCGTTTCAAATCGTTACAAAACAGGGAAATTCTTTTAAACTTTTTGTAAGGTTACTAGTATAAGTTACAAATTAACATAAAACTGTATTTTATGCATAACCAGTCAGGGATATAACTCTATAGGGTTATTACAGAAAAATAACATACATTTGTTATTGTGGACTAAAAAGTCAAAGAACTGTGATAACATATGTATGTTACATGTTTCATAGGGACAATATACATCATTAGTTTAGTTAAAATGTATACAAGTTCTATTGATATTACTATTGTCTTTATGTATACTCAGCTATAGAAAGATATAACAGTTCACAGTTTGCCAATTATGCATACTACACCTATGTTATTACAGAAAAAATATGCTTGTAATAACTAAAGGGTGTTATCACAGCTTCTCTACATCACTCCAAAGCATTTGACCAGACATACATCATGCTTAATTACAATGTATTTTAATTTACTGTAAGAAATAATGACCAGAGCATCTAATGAGGTTCTGCGCAAGCTTCCCAGTAATTCCCAAGTGTCTCATATAATAAGTTACATTCCTTTAATAACTAAGCCTTGTTATTACAGCTAAGTTGATTCCTTAAAAGCCTCATCTCATTGAATTACCATGGTTTATCAAAAATGTATTAATTTAATTAAAACATTAGTTATCAAGGCTATGTATTTAGTTTCTGCGCAAAGTCTCAAGAGTTCCCTAGCGCCCACTATAGATTAAAATATTTTTGATTTATTTTACAAATAACAAACATATGTTATTACAGATTTAGAAAATTTAAGGAATAAAGAGTAGACAACTCATGAAAGTATCTGTAATAACACATGCAAGTTATTTTCTGTAATAACCCTATAGAGTTATATCCCTGACTGATAACGATACGTCCAAAGTTAGGTAAGACGTAAACAAATTTAAACTGGAAGTGAACGTCACGTACATGTATTAGCCCATGGGCCAATATGGCTTTTTTTTCCCGTAATGGACCAGTCTGAAAAGCAATATCAACTCATGATTTATATCAACAGGGCAATGAACAAAAATTTGGGGGGGGGGGGGGGGGCAATTTTTTTCCTCAAGATTTAAGAAATTAAAAAGAAAATTTCTTAAATTACTATTTTTTTTGGAAAAGGGGGGTGGGGTTTAATATTTTTTCCTCAAGATTTAGATTTAAGAAATTGTAAATTTTCCAAAGAAAAATTGGGGGTCACAATTTATTTTGCTAATTCTTTGTATATATTCTGAAAACAGATTTACTAGGTATTGCACAACAGCACAGTGTATTGAACAATAGCAAGAAATCTTCAATTAAATATAAATTAAAATCATATTACAAATTTTAAGTTCTTTGACTACATTTATTCTGTGTCAGAAACCTATAATGTGTCAAATATTTAATTACAATCCAAGCAATGAATATATTTGACATTATGTACGAATAGAAAATTTTCCTCATTGCACTTTAATTAATAGACACTATATCTAGTTGATAGGGGAGACAATCAATTAATATGTAAGGATTATTTCCCTTTGAACAGTATCTAATAAACTTTCAAGATTTATGTTGTTCAGAGTTGGTAAAAAAAGAATGCCCAATTGGTTAAATATAAGGGTAATTTTCTCCCATGTACATGCAGCAACCAATTACAAAATATTTATGTATATAACATGTAAATTGCAAGAACTGGATTAGCACCATTACCATTTTGACTGCAGTTTAACACATACACTGTACATGAGGCGTTAACATATATACATGTATAATGCATACACATAGATAAAGTAAGGTGTATTTTATTTAAAATTTTAATATACCGGTATACATGTGTGTATAGCTGTGTGTTTCTTTATTCTACATTGTCTAGAGGTATAGGTGGGAGGGTTGAGATTTCACAAAACATGTTTAACCCCACCACATTTTTGCGCCTGTCCCAAGTCATGAGCCTCTGGCCTTTGTTAGTCTTATATGTTTTTTAATTTTAGTTCATTTATATGTCTTAGAGTTTAGTATGACGTCCATTTTCACTGAACTAGTACACATTTTTATTTAGGGGCCAGCTGAGGACCACCTCCAGGTGCGGGTTGTTGTCTCTTTGACATATTCCCCATTTCCATTCTCAATTTTATTTTATGGTATATAGATAAACTAAAAGAGATTTCAATTAGCCATTTACAAACTTTTTTGGATCTCTATTCAAAACTCGGTGTTAAAAAAATAACTTAACTTATCAAGTATAGTGTTACATACTGGGGTATTTAGATGTTACTAATGAAATAAAGAATAGTTAAGTGTCATCATAAAGATCATAAAATAACTTAATGGATTTGTACTACACAAAAAGAATGAAATAAGTGGCAGGAAACATTTGGCAAATGAACAAAGACCTCCCCCATGCTGCCAAAATTTGGACCTGAATGCATATATGCATGATATATAGGGAATACAAAAACCAGAACACAAGATGAATAGACTTCAATTGTAAAGCTTTTTCCAAAGCTGGAAGGATGAATTTGCCGGCCTTTGGTAAAAAAATTGTAAATCCCAGTGATGATGAACGGGGGGAGTTAATAGAATCAAAGCAAGGATGTCAAATCTTTTAAAACATGTAAATAAACTCATCATAGATACCAGGATTGAAATTTTGTATTTGCACCAGATGCACGTTTTAGTCTACAAAAGACTCATCAGCAACGCTCGAATAAAAAAAAGTTTAAAAGGCCAAATAAAGTATGAAGTTGAAGAGCATTGAGGACCAAAAATTCCTAAAAGTTTTGTAAACAGTAAAAGACTTTTCTTTAGTGTTATTATATTTTTCATACAAGTTACACTAGGCATTTTTGCTAGGAATAGCTGGTGAAAATGAATATTTCATCTGCAAATATATCCTCTTGTCCCCTCTTTTTTGTCCCCCACACCATGTGTTGCAGGGGACATAGAAATACCAGATAATTATACAACTTGTAGGTTTATTTCAGCAATGTCTCGTATAAGTTTGAAAATCAGTGCTGATCAACTATTTTTAAAAGAGTTATGCCCCTTGGAAATATTAATGATATGAAAAATTTCATTGTTAGCGCTCTCATGTGTACAATTCTTGCCAGATTTTTATGAAGCTGATATCATAGCTTTATATCAGCAATGTATCAGAGAAGTTCAAAAATCAGTGCTGATCAATTATCTTCGAAAGAATTATGTGGAAAATTGCATTGTATGTGCACTCAGTCATCATCATCATGTACAATTCTTGCCAGATTTTTTTGAAACTTTTATAAATCATAGGTTTATATCAGCAATGCTCGAACAAGTTAGAAAATCAGTGCAGATCAATTATTTTTAAAAGAGTTATGCCCATTGGAAATATTACTTTTATGGAAAATTGCACTGTTAGCACTCTCGTGTGTACAATTCTTGTCAGATTTATATCAGATTTATATCAGATTTATATCAAAGGTTTATATCAGCAATGTCTCACAGTCTGGGATAAGTTTGAAAATCAGTGCCTATCTATTATTTTTAAAAGAGTTATGCCCTTTGGAAACATTAATTATATGGAAAATATAAGGATATAATGGCCATATTAGGAGTACAACTGGTCCTTAGTTTGTAATAATTTCTTTATCATGTTTATAATTTTTGTTTTGTAGAAGTATATAATGGCCATATTAGGAGTACAACTGGTCCTTAGTCTGATCATGTTCAGCTTTCTACAGAAGCTTGGTCCATATTACTCATTTGGACGGTGGCTATTGTGCAATAGACTTGTGAGATATCTGCATCCGACGGATGAAGATCTGAAAAAGGCTGCTGGGATATCTAATGTTCCAAATGGGAAAGGAAGAAATAAAAAACACGAAAAGAAAGGAGGAGGGAAAAATAATATTCAGTCAGATACATTCACGATTCCTCGATCAACAGAAATTCATCTTGACACAGCAAGGGTTGAAGCAATTGATTTAGTCTCGTTACATTTTTATTCAGACTTTCAGTGGTTGATGGAATTTGGATTGTGCTCCCTAGTCGTATACTTCATAACAGAAGTTTACTATGCCTTTTGGCCTAAAAATGAATTGAACATCAGCATGTTATGGTGTCTTCTTGTAGTCATTTTCTGTTTCAGGATATTGATATCTCAAGCTGCAGTTTACTTCAAATCAGAAGAAGGAGGGGAGAGAATCCTTTGTGTAACATTTGGATTTTTCTTCCTGGTTTTAGCCATGGGAATTCTAGTCATAGATGAAAAAATATTAGAATTTGGACTTGAACCAGGATACCAGAATTTCTCTGAAGGTGCTGAATTGTTTCTTAAACAGCAAGGAATTGATTCACAAGGACCAATCTCATTAATGACCTTCAAAATAATTCTTGCAATCATATGTTCAATTACTGGTGCCCTGTTGACATTTCCTGGACTGAGATATGCAAAAGTTCATTTAGATACATTAAACTATGTGAAGGAGAGTCCATTTAAGCAGGCACTATTACACCTTAATTTTATCATGCCGTTAGTTATAATCTTATTATGGGTGAAACCTGTAGGTCGAGATATTATATGTGCCAAAAACTGGCAGGTTCATTTTAAACTTTTGCACGAGGATGCGTTTGAAGTAGTCCGACTATCTTTAATAGTGTTGTTGTTTGTACTTAGACTTGTTTTGATGCCGCCACACATGCAGGCACACTTGAACTTAGCTTACGAACACGTGCAAAGGATGAAAAAAGAAACCGGTAGAATCAGCAATTTGGACCTTCAAAGGATGATTGCTCGTGTGTTTTACTATTTATGTGTAGTAGCTATACAGTATATTTTACCATGTCTACTTTTACTATTCATGGTATTTCTCCAGAAAACATTAGGTAACTATAGTTGGTCAGATTTAGCCGGAGAAAATGCCCATAATTATTTTGAGGGTAAAAGTATGAGTGCACATGGGATGTACGCAGAACGAGAAAACAGCACTGGCGATGCTATATCGGACACAACAGCACAATTCACATGGGCAGTAGCTAATTTGAGACAGGTTTTTTCACCGACATGGTACCGTGGTTTGTTTGGATTTCTAACATGGTGGATGACAACAGCTTGGTTTACTAGTACAACATTTGGACTTTATTATTATTCTAGAGTTGCTACGCAATGATTGTGTTACACAAAATAGATTATGAATATAATCATGATAATGTTTTTGAATCAAAATTTGTTCAAAGTTATTTTTACGAGTAGGAGGCCTTTCCTGTTTGCATGTATGGCAGGGGCCTCCAAAATCATAAATTACATGAATAACAATGTAAGGAAGGTTTTTTTTTAAGTGAGTGAGTGAGAGTTTTATATACATTGTACAATCATGTTTATGTATACATGTAAATTTTTGAAATTCTATAAAATGCAGAAAAATGATTTTAGATGAGATTTGTCTTCCAATTTTGAACTTACGAACATGACAAACAGCTTCAGAAATGAAGGATACAAAGTATTGCCAGATTTTAGATGATTTCAGGAAACTTTGGGCCAAAAATGAAATTAGAATTGTTTGATGTTGCCTACCTACCCACCTAAAAAGCAGCCTACCCGAAAAATTTTATGACACAAATCCTTTCAAATTTTCTTTTTAAAAAGTTTTTTTCATGCTCTAATGTCATTTTCTTGTCTAAAACATGTAACTTATGTTGTTGGCCAAAAAAAAAAAAAATTCCCTACCTACCTACCCAACCCTACAAGGCACGGGTAGGCAACATGTACATCAAACAAAGAATTTGTTAAGGGTGGCATTGGTTAAATCAAAAGAGATCACATGTGACATTAGCCCATTAGTCATTCAATGCAATTTTTTTCTAAATTTAAATAATAAAGATGATCAATTCCTATATTTTTTATTATTGAAACATTAACTACCATAACTACAATAATGTTCATGTAGAAATGTTATGGTGACTTGAGTATTAAGTTTTGATATTTTAACTAGACATTAATATATTGCATGCAAGTGATGGAACACATTGTGTATGATGTGTTTCAATGTGTTTATTTAGTGAATGTTAAATTAGTGTCTTTTTTTATTATATATTGTTGAAAACTATAAACCACTAATGTGTTAACAAATTTTTTGACAACTCAGGGGTTGATTCAGGCGGGGCCCCAAACCAGACAAGGTATCAATTTTGGAAGGAAACATATCAACTCAGTGGTTGAGGTTGAGGTGGGGGTCTCTTCTTATATAAAGGTATACACCAATGTGCTGCTGGTATGGGTACCTTTTTATGGAATATCAAATATGTCAATGGGGTGCAATTTCGCGGAGATTTATTTAACAATGGGTAGAAATTCATATGTCAATAGGTCATAAATGTCCATCCTCTGTTAAGAAATCTGTAAAAACTGTGTTCTGATCTTTTTATCTAATGATATGAATGTAACATTTAAATTTTTTGTACTTCATGTCAAAATGCCAGATTTTGATTGGTTGATAGGAGGGAGACAATTTACTCTATCCCATGGCAAGTACTCTACTACCCTTCACAGCGACGCTTGATCAGGTGTGCGCTTTCTTAAATACGACTCTATCCTATTTCAAACACTCTATTACCCTTCACGGAGAGGCTTGATCAGGTGTGCGCTTTATTAAATACGGATGATTGTTATGTACAAAACGTCATAGTTTATTTCTTTGAATTTGAAATTTAATCGACAGTAATAACAGAACATTCAGTATAATAAATTAAATAACACATATCTGAGAGGGTGATAGAGCATATTGTTACCCCTCCAAAATACATTGTCAACCTTGGCTTCGCCTCAGTTGACAATGTTTTCTCGGGGTAACAATCTGCTCTATTACCCTCTCAGCTATGTGTTATTTATATAATGATGTCATGATAGCTGGGAAATATATATAAATGGGTTTTGATTTTCATATATGAAATATATGAATGGGTAGTGATTTTCCCATGACTCAATATTTGAATGGGGCTTATTCTTAAAACTCCAGCTGAATGTCTACCAAAACTTGTATGTTGAGCCCCCGCCCCTATGTACATCAACATGTGTTTTGCCTCACTCAACTTAAACAAATTTTTGGGGTTGCTCCCCCCATTAACCTCAATTCCTGGATCTGCACCTACATCTTGGCACTTAATTTTAGAATAGGTTTAAGCAAACTCATTTTGGATTAACTTCATCAGAAATCCAAATTAGATTTGCATAGGACATTTTCAGTTGATGTTGATGAACATTGACATTTCCACCTACCCTGCATGCACTTGCCAACCCCTCAAATTTCCCCATCATTGATATAGCTCCAACACAAAATTTGAATATATTTCTAATTTACTTGCAATATATGAATCTCATTACAAATGTTTACATCATGATGTTAATCATGTCAATAATACAGAAATAAATCATCAATAACAAACTGAAAACAATAAGGGCTGTTCCAGAATTAAATGCAGGGGGCATGCATGGGCGGCACATTTTTTAGACCCAACCACCTATACACTGCTATACATGCTATAATATAAAATTTTCGTTTTACTTATTATTCCTACATAATTCTAAGAAAAATGAAACCGCCAGCAATTAATTAATTTGAGTGCCTCCGTTCCCCACCACTATTAAATTTGGAACAGCCCATACAGTAAAGTAGTCTATTTTCATGGAGTTTAAAAAAATTTGCCATTTTTAGAGCAAAACCACTTTGTTTTAATTTAGGATTTTGTCTTCTGGCTGATTCCTTACTTTTTAATTTAGCATGCTTGGTGTAAAGGCATCAAATACCAAGTTTAGGCTGGTATAACCAAGCTGTAACATGTGTAAGGAAGCGGGCTATCATTCAGCAGCAATGTAGTTTTGCTTTATTGGAACAAAGCAAAATATGCTGAAGGTTGATCAGTAACAGTTTTACTATTGTGGCCGTAAGCCTTACCCTTAGTCCAATTTTAGCCTATGTGAGTTATTGTCATCTGACAGGGGTAAAAATGTCATCAGGTCAAGATCTATCTGCCCTGAAATTTTCAGACATACAGACAACCCGTTGTTGGGTTGCTGCCTCTGAATTGGTAATTTTAAGGAAATTTTGCAGTTTTTGGTTATTATCTTGAAGATTTTAATAGATAGAGATAAACTATATACAGCAAAAATGTTCAGCATAGTAAGCTCTACAAATAAGTCAACATAATCAAAATTGTCAATTGACCACATAAGGAGTTATTGCCCTTTAAAGTCAATTATTCACAATTTTTCGTCAATTTTTGTAATCTTTTACAAAAATCTTCTCCTCTGAAACTACTGGGCCAAACTAAACCAAACTTGGCCTAAATCATCCTTAGGATATCTAGTTTAAAAAATGTATCAGATGACCCCGGTCTTTAACCAAGATGGCAGCCATGGCTAAAAATAGAACATGGGGGGTAAAATGCAGTTTGGCTTATATCTCTGAAACTAAAACATTTAGAGCAAATCTGACATGGGGTAAATATGTTCATCAGATCAAGATCTTTATAAATAATCATGATCAACTTCTTTCTTACTGCTTTCATTGTACAAGCAAGAAAAATAGTACGAAAATATTAATTTGATATAGATATATATATCATTTATCAAACACTTTAATCATGATAATGAAACTGCAAAAAATTAGATGCTGCAAAAATTAGTACTTGTATTATATGTAATATATGTAATTCTTATCAGTACTCATGATGATGATGTAAATATGTTAGTCAGAATTTTAAGTGGCAGCTTGGTGCTATGTATTTGAATGCTGGAATGTTTTAGATGTTTATGCAGAACATGTATTTTTATGAGAAATAAAACAGATCTCAAAGTGATAAATACTTATTATGTTTGGCCTCAAAGTCTCGAAAATCATTCACAAGAAAAACATCAATCCCAAAATTTACTTGGAAACCTCCATTTATCAGAGCAACTACTTTTTCTGTGAAGTTTTTTTTTCTTGCCTCTTGGTATCCTCTTTCTTTTTATCTTATCTAGACTAAAAGGCCATGTGAGCTTTTGTCATCACTTATCTGTCTTCTGTCTTTCGAAACTTTCTCTTGAAACTTTAAAAAAAAATTCTCCTGAAAATCCTGGGCTAAACATTACCAAACTTTACCAAAATGTGTCGTAGGTAATCTTGTTTAAAATTGAATCTGGGGATTCGATCTCTCTTAAAACATTGCTGCTGTTGCTAAAAACAGAACATAGGGGTAAAATGCAGTTTTTGACTTACATTTCTAATCTAAAGCATTTAAAGCAAAATGTACACAGGTAAAAATGATCAACATAATCTCATGAGGAATTTTCAGAAAAACTTTGGAGTTATTGCTCCTGAAATGTCCATTTGGAGCAAATAAAAATAATCATCAATACACAAGGTCTATTATTTATGGAAATTTTCAAAAATTGGAGTTATTGCCCATGAAATGTATTTTTTTTGTAAATTTTGAAGTTTAGGGTTATTATCTTGAAAAATATATCAGATAGAAAGAAATTTTAACCAGTTAAATGACCAAACAATACAATCTAAAAAAAGTCATCATGGCAGGGAGCATCAAGTTACCCCTTATTGGAGTTATTACCTTTGAATGATGATTTTTTATTCTTTTTTTCTAGCTCACCTGGACCAAAGGGCCATGTGAGCTTTTCTCATCACTTGGCGTCCGTCGTCGTCGTCTTTAACTTTTTACATTTTGAACTTCTTCTAGAGAACCAGCGAATGGAATGAAACCAAACATGACATGAATGTTCCTTATGAGGTGCTGACCAAGTGTTGATACTTTGTAGCCGATCCATCATCCAAGATGGCCGCCAGCGGGGGACTTAGTTTAACATAGGACCCTATGGAAAATACATACAAATGTCTTCTTTTAGAGAACCAGTGAATGGAATGAAACCAAACATGGCATGAATGTTCCTTATGAGATGCTGACCAAGTATTGTTACTTTGCAGTCGGTCCATCATCCAAGATGGCCGCCAGCGGGGGACTTAGTTTAACATAGGACCCTATGGGAAATACATACAAATGTCTTCTTTTAGAGAACCACTGAATGGAATGAAACAAAACATGGCATGAATGTTCCTTATAAGGTGCTGACCAAGTGTTGTTACTTTGCAGTCGGTCCATCATCAAAGATGGCTGCCAGCAGGGGACTTAGTTTAACATAGGAATCTATGGGAAATACATACAAATGTCTTCTTTTAGAGAACCACTGAATGGAATGAAACCAAACATGGCATGAATGGTATGAGGTGCTGACCAAGTGTTGCTACTTTGTTGCTGATTTACTGTTCAAGATGGCCACCAGGATATTTTATTAAATAACGTGACCAATATTAAACCAAATTTGGCCTCAATCATTATTTGGGTATCTGTTATGATTTTTATCTATCTTTACATGATTTCTAAAACCAAAGTAGAGTCAGGTGAGCGACACAGGCTCTTGAGAGCCTCTAGTTGTGTTTTTGCAGAAACTACAATAGATACAGATACATTATTAAAGCAAAAATTTCAGCAACGTAAGATCCTCAAAGGAGTCAAAATAGCAGAAATTGTTAATGGAAGCTCTTATAGGAGTAATTGCCCTAAAAAAAAAATGGTTTTTACCCCTTTTTTGGCAGATACCATAATAGATAGGGAGATATTGTAAAGCGCCAATTTGTTAAGCACAATAAGATACACAAATAAGTCTTAGTCATCATGGTTGAAATTGTCGAGTTATTATTCATATGCAATAAAGTAGTTATTTTCGATTGTGTAAAACGATTTAAAACTACTTACCGGTAGTATAAAGATTGATATACTTATAGATAGATTTTTTTTGGAAAACTTCTTGGTGACATTATGAAATAATCCAAAATTTACCGATTTGAGTAACATTAGTGACATAGCTTGACCTCTGAATTTACCAAGGCAATTGATCTGGGGGAGGGGGCGCAGCCCCCCACAAGCTAATGATGTTTTGCAAATGAAATATTATGCTTGTTATTATTTCATTATTAGGAATCAGTTAAAACTAAAACAAAGCTAAGTCTGGTTAATATACCTTTGTAAACCATGTTATAGACTGAATATATTATAGAACTACTATTTGCGTTACAAATTATCCTTTGTTGCTTTGAATTACTCTTTACAACCATAAACATTTGGATTTGTTTAATGCTTATTACTGCCACAAAACACAGATCAAGTTCGAATTTTGGTGGCGTCACTTTTATCTTTCTATAGTTATGCTCCTTTAATTACAAATCGAAAAATTTCTCTAACTTAAGTTTGCCTCAAACAAATGTTATGACACTTATACACAATGCTTATTACCGTGAAACTCAGATCAAGTTCGAAATTGGGTGGCGTCGCTTTTTTGTCACTTGTTTTTGAAGTTATGGATCTTTTTTTTTTCTTCTTCCGGTAAGCGCGGCCACCGTCAACTGGTTGACTATTCTGCCACATTTTGAAGTGAGCGCATGAAACATTTTTGAAATTTAATAAACAAAAAGAGAATGGGTGCAATTTAATATATATACAGGTGCAATTAAAAACATGGCATTTAAATCTAATGACGGAGCTGATTCAGGACTCAGAGCGGAGACAGTAGAGTTGGGCAAGGTGTTCCACTCTCTGATTGTTCTAGGATAGAACGACTCCTTATCTTTATAACGTTATATGCAAGCTGGGACATCTACATCTATCTTCCATGGACACATTCTCCATTTATTTCTATTAATTTCTCTAATTTTATCAATTATTTCGGAAATTTTAACAGATAGGTATTAACTTTAAAAGGTAAAAATGATATTCATTAAAACAACTACAAAAATGCCACTAAATAAGATTTACAAATAAGCAAACATAACTGATTGCAATAAAAGAAAAATAAATATCAAAATGGCATATTTTCGTGAGCCTCTGGTTTTTGATTGATCTTTGCGTACTAATTTTGTTCATATCAGTCAAGTATCAAGATTAAGTGTAAAGTTAGTTGTGTGTTATTTTAAAATATAACAATTTTCAAATGAATAAAAATATAAAGTAAAGGTCAGAAGAGCTCTCGAGGTCATTACATTCCAGCAGAAACTGAAATATAAATTATAACTGACACTACAGACAGATCGGTAGTGTGCGGTGGTGTGCTTTGGAGTTCGATGATGAAAACTTCCAAGACCAAAACTTATACCTATGATATCAAGGATTAAATTTTGTATAGTAAACTATACAAATCCTTGTACCTATCGATCACGTCTGAACATAATGGTTTATTAAGGTAAGTTTGACTTTTATCTATTTATTTAGGTAAATGGTGATAAAGCACGAGAAGTATAGACGTACCAAAGAGTAAGGAATAAAAATCAGTTGTTTGAACCCAGGGATTGACTAGTGCAGTACAGAAATTTAGTAACTTTTAAATATTTCTCATTCCGCAATAAATGAATAAAATTTAAAAGAAATGCATAGTCTTAATCTAAAGAAGTGAATCTCAATCTTTCTGATGGTCCTTAAATGAAGTAAAGTTCAAATTAACAAAGTAAATAAAATATTGTACCTATATAAATATATTTATTAGTACATTTAAAAAAAAATACTAATCTGCTTTTTCATGAAAAAAAAAACATTTTTAAAAGATGCCCGAGTATTACACAGCTTTTAAATTATCTCATTTGATAAACTGTTCAATATTAGTGATGTATACACGAACATAAATGTCTTGTTCGGAAAATGTTATTCAAGCTTTTGAAAATGTATCTTTATATCTTCTGGCAGCCAAACTGTCAATGATAACCAATCTAGCATAATAATAATCTCAAAATATCCATTATATGTACAAAGGAAGGGAACGAAAAGATAAAATAAATTTACTTTTTCCTAAGAGTAATTGAAGTATTCGTTTTACAAAGTATTTTGAGTATTAAAATAAGCCCCGCCTACTCAGCTGAACATATTATTGACTATCAACAACAACTGTACTGAATATCAAGCAATAACTTTGTCAAACTTTCATGGAATTTAATGAGATTTAGACAGGAGCTTGTTTATGACCAAAATACAATATTCAGAGCAACATTTTTAGAATATTTATTTTCATTTTTCCGTATTTTACTGATAAATGGACTTACTTTTTTTTTACAATTAAGATTCAGTCTGAGGTTAAAGTTTTTCAGTCATCAATAACTTTGTCAAACTTTCATGGAATTTTATGAAATTTGGACAGAAGCTTGTTTATGGCCAAAATTTTGTAAATATTTATTTTAATTTTTCCGTATTTTACTGATAAATTGACTTAGTTTTTTTACAGCTTACCAGTAGATACAGTCTGGGGTTAAAGTTTGTTACACATCAATTACTTTGCGAAACCTTCATAGAATTTTATGAAACTTTGGCAGAAGTTTTTTTTATAATTAAGATATAATGTCTGAAGCAAACTTTTGAAAATATATTTTTTTTTCATTTTCAGTATTTTTCTGATAGATAGACTTAGTTTTTTACAGTAAACATTTAGACAGTCTGGGATAAAAAAAAATTGACATGATAAATTTATAAACCTTCATGGAGTGTTATGAAATTTGGACAGAAGCTGATATTCAAGACCAAGAAATAACATCTAAAGAAAAAGTTTGATTTTTTTCAAAATTCTGTACTTTACTTTTAAAGTCAACATTACACTTTTACACTGACAGCAGCAATCGCAGGCAAGACGCAGGGTTCCGCGGAACCCCTTACGATTTTTTTTTATTAAAGAACATTTTATGTGAGTTTGAAGATCGTTGGCGTGACACAAGCTGTTATCGGTATCGACCCATGGGACATTTTTAGCTGTTATCGGTATCGACCCATGGGACATTTTTAGCTGTTATCGGTATCGACCCATGGGACATTTTTAGCTGTTATCGGTATCGACCCATGGGACATTTTTAGCTGTTATCGGTATCGGACCCATAGGACATTTTTATACCACAAAGGATCAGTTTATTTGGTTAACGAATAATGAAAATAAAACAATATTGTACGAAATGTTTGGATTCATGAAAAATCCTTAAGATTTATTCCATTGTCTTTAATTGTTTTTTATGTTTTTTTTTTCTCTCTCCGAGCATTGGGACAAGTTGTACTAGAAGCTGCATCCAAATCCAAATAAGTTGTTCTCTAAATATTTATGTTTCATATGATAGATATAAGAAGATGTGGTATGAGTGCCAATGAGACAACTCTCCATCCAAGTCAAAATTTATAAAAGTAAACCATTATAGGTCACAGTACGGTCTTCAACACGGAGCCTTGGTTCACACCGAACAGTAAGCTATAAAGGGCCCCAAAAAATTACTAGTGTAAAACCATTCAAACGGGAAAACCAACGGTCTAATCTATATAAAAAACGAGAAACACTTATGAACCACATCAACAAACGACAACTACTGAACATCAGATTCCTGACTTAGGACAGGTGCAAACAAATACAGCGGGTTTAAACGTTTTAATGGTACCAAACCTTCACCCTTTTTCTGAAACAATAGTGTAACATCACAACATAGAAAGACACACTATAAAATATCAACTGAAATAGCTTAACTCAATTAAAGGACATAAAAGGATACATATATACAGTACTCGTTTCCGTATACATCAGCCACGAGAAAGACTAGATAATAAATATTTGAACATATGTTAATAAATGTATTGGAAAGTGCTAATATATTCATAACTATGTTTATTTGGTTGAGTATTCTTTAAGCATACACCCTAAATGATTCATGCATTTGGTTAACTATAATTTTTGTTCATCTGCATCAGCCACGAGGAGGACTTAACATAATGAAAATGATGCTGCTTTAGGTACATGGTCAACGTACACTGAACACTATGGTTTATATTACTAACTCATGTTGTATTCCATATTTGAGGTGTTATTCTTTTGTTTTATCTATATTATGTATGTTTAATGTGCTAATCAGTAAACGGATTTTGACCATAATGGGTCCTCAATTGGAAATACAATTTATCTAATACCTAGATTGTTGATTTGTAAACGGCATAACAGATTAGATAGTTGTGCATGTAAGACAATCGAGAATAGGTAAGCGTTAATGTCTTTAACAACTATTCTTTATTCAAATAGTATGCATGGATTGCCGTTCTATCAAGCTAAATCGAAAATGCATTTTACAACGCTTTTACTTGAATTCTGTATAGCAATATACCTTTTTCACATTTTTTTTGAGTGTTTAGTGTTTATCTAGAAGCACATGAATTATTTTTTTCGATATTGTAATGTATAGAAAAGTAAAAAAAAAAGATTACGAAATACCGTCCTATCACATATACTTAGCTCTAACAATTTTGACCGAGTAAAAAGCAATTTATTTGTAAGAAATGTAAAAAAAAAAAATTTAAAATCTGTTCGTTTAAGTTTAAGCCATGTCAGTTCTTTTAAGAGGTCACATATGCAATCTGAAGATGTTGTATTCTAAAAATTCTAATCAGATATTGTTAATTCCTACACTTAACACGTACTTGTTCTTATAAAATCGTTGAGTTATTTTTTATTTTTTTCTAGGTTTATTCCTACTTTATGGATGCTTATTGTCAAATAATTCATCTGGTAAGCGAACAGATTAATTAATTTAATTGTCATTATGTTAGTTGTTTTTGAAGTTCGTGCCAATCTGAAGATTCTACAGAATTACACTGTTTTTTGTTTCTATTTTCTCAAACGTTTTATGTTCTTTGCTTTTCAAACCATACGGGTTTCCTCTAAATTACTCACACCGGACTAATTTTTGTTACGATACTGCAATTAGATCAAAATAGATCGATAAAAAGAATATAACGACCACTTTTAATGTTTGCTTCAAATTACTAAACACAGTGTAAATTCTTGTTTTGAATAATCCTATATACCTTCTTACACTTGGTTTCATGGTTTCAATTAGTTATAATACAGTAAAACATTTAAATGATACTACTAATTCTATTTTCAGCGTTAACTTGTTTCAATTGTCCAGGAATTCGACATCCGAGGTTTTGCGAATATGTAAAAGACTGTTTAGATGGACAGGTGGGTAACTTATAATTTCTTGTCACTAATAATTTATACGTTTGTTTCATGGCTTCACAGTAACATATAATTATACGCTTCCAATTAGGGAGCTACCATTTGATTTTTATGGGGGGGCTAGGATGAAAAATGTTGTCCTGCTTTTTTTTTAGTTGTAATCTCTGTCCTGCCTTTTTATTTTTTACTCTATTCGGTCCTGCCTTTTTTTTTTACTAGTTTATCCTGAATATTTTTACACAAATTGTCATCCGGCCTTTTTTTTTGACCAAGTTGCTCATCCTGCCTTTTTTTTTACTCAAAACTCCTGTCCTGCCTATTTTTTTCAAATTTCATCCTAGCCCCCCCCCCCCCCCATAAAAATCAAATGGTAGCTCCCTTATATGATATGTTGTATGCGTCTTTCAGCAAGTCATGGCTGCTTGTTTCTTCTTTGTTTGGTTCGTTTTTCTCTGTCTTTAGTTTTTTATGTAGTGTTTTATAGGTTTGTGTTTGTCTTTTCGTCGTTTTTCGTTTTTTGACATGATTTTGTCGGTCTCTTTTCGACTTATGAGTTTTGATTCTCCTTTTAGTATACTCCGCCTCTTTCTTTTTCAATGTCAAAATAGGAGTTTTTACGAACTTCAAACACTAACAACAGCAAAGACCTTGATTTAAACAAAAAAATATTAGTCAATATCTTTTTCCTGGAATTGGTATTGTTTGTGTTTCTATTAAGAGTCAGATTTCTTTATAATCCATATGAACTTTTCATTGATTTTGTAATATTCCTGGCCACTATTTATGAGTAATTTTATGCAAAGTAAAGGATTACACTGTCAACGTACCTGTTATCACTGTTAGGTTGATAAGCTACTCCGATCAGTTTTTGCTTTTCACGTTTATTTCCTTATTCTTAGAATTTTTAGATTTGAACCAACTTACGTACACTCTACATATTGTGACAAAGTAGCTTAGTTCGCCTTTTATATTTCTTTTAACGATAACATTACAAGTGTGACCGCTTAACCAGAAAACGAACATATATCAAATAAAAAAAAGTTTGAGAGAAGTTGTTAAAGCTATTGAAAGCATACGATATCATACTATGAACGATCAAGGTAAAAGTCAATTCTGTATTTCTTATTAGGTTTGTGGACTTGAACGTCAGGTGGAAAGCAATGGAGCAGTGATTTTCAGCCTTGGATGTTTATCTCAATACGTATGTAGAGTAATTGTTTAGCATATATTTTGCAATTTATATATAGGATATTTAGCGTATTTTGCAGTGCTCTTCAACGTCATGTCCTATTTGGCATTCCAACTTTTTTTATTCGAGCGCCACTGCATAGTCTTATGTAGACGAAACGCAGGTCTGGCGTAACAGATGTAGATTATGAAATTGAAATTTAAAAATTCATCAAAGATTGAAGGCTTATAATTTGGGACGCCATACGGGCGTTTTGTATACAACACACTCGCCACTGGCGTTCATAACAAAATAGTGAGAAGGCCATATCAAATTAGTTGAAAAGCATAAAAACCGAATATTCCAGACGACCAAGACAATCTATGCCCAGGGTAGAAAAATTGAAGTGTTTCGAACAATTTAGCATTATCAACATAATTGAAATTAAAAGTCCAATTCTTCAGGCAATGTTAACCTAAGGGGATTTTGACTTTTCTGTTCAGAATCTGTTTGGGATTGATGCAGTTATTTTGATTGTATATATATTTGAATAAAGCGCAGCTGTACTGAGCCTTCTGTTGATTGCAAAATTTAAAAATTGTATTTCTGATATTGAATTACAAACATTCTTATTAAATTTCTACTCTTGAATGTCGACTTTTAATTTAGATATTCAGTTTCAAAGAAAGAAAACGACACACTATAAATTTCATGCGTCCGAATTGCTTTTCTAGATTTACCTTCACCAGGAGCGCTCAAAGCCAAATATTTGAAACCCAAGGATGTAAAAGAACAGAAATATTTGAAGAGCTATATGACCAAAACGAACCTAAAAAATAGCCAAATCCACGTAAGGTCAACTTTCAAATATCAATTTCGAACTTCAGATGATCAGATTAGTCTCGAAATTTCCTTAATGAAATAGAATGATACACATCGTTATTCTTAGATAAACCCCATAAGTAGTATTTTATTTAAAAAATAAAATAAATAAAATAAAAATACACGTATATTATGCTTCAATTCATGTAGTTCTTATTATATATTTCTGTAGGGAATTGAAATTAATTATCATCATAAAATATTATAGTTTTTGGTGGGGTTCGTGTTGCTCTCAGTCTTTAATTTTCTATGTTGTGTTTTGTGTACTATTGTTTGTTTGTTAGTTTGTTTGTCTGTTGGTCTTTTTCTTTTTTAGCCATGGCGTTGTCAGTTTATTTTCGACTCATGAGTTTGAATGTTCCTCTGGTATCTTTCGTCTCTCTTTTACAGAAGTAAAAAAATATTGACACGGTACTCACAACATATATTCTATAAAAATTATCAAAATTAATGAAGCAATATTGTAACTTGCAAAAATAGGAATATTTTGAATGCTGTAATTCATTTGACAATTAAGAAAAAAAGGTAATATATGAGTATGTATTATGTAATGCAATAACTAATGTAATTGGAGAATCCAGAGCTTCAAGTATGGTAACTAGACAGTCATGTATCTCCACCTGTCTTCTTTCATTTCATTTTTTTTGGTGTGCCCTTTCATTGACTTATACCGTTTCCTGATAAATTTGGTAAAAATTATTAAGTGATCAACTATAACTGTCTACTCAACTTTGAACAATTTAAAATAAAGCATAACGAATTGAAGATCAGACAAACGGAAACTTAAAAGAAATAAGTATTCCAAGGTTGTATCATAGAGCCATAAGGAATATGGCAGAATAAATCTCTGAGCTAGGGGCCTGAAGGCCCTATTGGCTTTCGTTCTTTTTAACGTTTTTGTTTTTCCATTTAAATTCCTTTCGGCGTCCCTGAGAATATTTATTCCAGACAAATGCACGACCAAAATCTGTATGATTGTTTAAATTACTGCCACTGTTTCGGTAAAGCTTCCTACTAATTATTAGGTCATTCATGATACCACCCGCACAGTTCTGAATACAATGGTATAAACTTGATTGAAATAAAATCATTGTGACATCAACCCAACAACAGAAAAATAAAAGCCATGCAAAGGTCAGCATATTTGTTTATACAATATGACAGACTTTAAATCTTTATAAAGTCGCAACTTTATTAAACAATCACTATCGAATTGAAAGATCTGCAATCCACAAGGTAAGATCCAAACAACTTAAAAAAATATGACACCAATTGTATTTTAACTACAAAGGTTCAATTTTTGCATAAATATTTTATCTCTTAACAGACATGCAACACAAACCCTTCAATAGTTGATGGGAGAAAGAAATGTTTTCACTGCTGTTCAACAGACTTATGCAATACATATGGATGTGGTGAACCTAGTAATTATATTATAATTTACTTACTAGTACAAAACAATAAAAAAAAAATTAACAAAATTGATTTGAGACATCATCTATTTGCAAGTTATATGCGATAGTTGTGACTAATATGTCAACAAACTTTGAAATTTTCAGTAGGCAGGAACTCATCAATATACCGAAATGTTAAGTTATAGGATAATGCTAACTGCCTGCCATTATTAAAAAAGTGCGCGTGAAGATTTTTTCGTAACAATTACGGAACAACTCAAAATAATAGGAGTAGCGTAGCAGTTGGTTCCCTTCGCAATGTCGCCGGTCGTTTGGTGAATACGCCAAATAAACGCAACATAACATTTTGGCAATAAGAAATAGATAAGTAAGTATAAGATACATTTTTGTTAGAACTAGAATTTCTGTTGATGTAGGATTTATACCTTCCTTAAACAAGATATTGTTGTCCATTCTTTTTAATTGAACAAATGCTTTCAATTTGTCTTTGGCAAATGATATAAGATTAATATGCATTTGAACTGTTGTAGTACGATTTTGCTGTTTTCTAAATTTCTCTTTTGTTTAAGGTTTAAGCATGACCAATGCAACAGTGTGTTACAGCTGTCTTGGTTTACTTGATCCGAATTCTTGTCGGTCAGTTTCCTTTTGTGACAAATCGGAGGTACTTTATTAAAATAGTTTGCTGATATATACACTCAAATAAACTCACCGTTTGTTTTAAAAGCTTTTGGATACTAATTCTTCTGAATTAAGCATCAAAATAAATTACGAAACACTATCTTATCACATAGAAGTACTTTTAGTTCTTTTTGAAAATTGAGAATAACACTTCACGAATTTGTTGCGTCCGAATCGCTCTTATAGATTAAATTTCAGCCGGATCACCCAGTCCAATAATTTGGAAATTCAAGAATGTATAACTACCGAAACGCGCGAATTGTTAAATGATCTAATGGTACCTACAAGAATTACCAAATCCATCTAAAATCAACTTTGCCCGACTACTGAGCTGATGATACCCTTGTTGACTGGCTGCAGTATCGCAGCAGGATTAGACAAAATAGAGGGAACAAAAACACGTTACAAATAAGTTGCGTCCGAAAAGCTTTTCTGGATTTACTTTCTTTAAGAACGCTAAATCCCAAGATTTAAAAAAATTCTAGAATTTTAGCAACAATGAATTTAAACACAAATTGATCTTAAACAGTGCTGGTTTTTCTTGATGTACCCATTCAATCATAAATCATAGATCTATGACTTTCAGAATGTTGATAATCCCAAACGAAGATCAATTTAATCTTTGTAAACATTTTGGAAAATATTATTTTGATATACTGTAAACAATCGACTTATAGATACTGTAAACAATTGACTTATAGATACTGTAAACAATCGACTTAAAGATACTGTAAACAATCGACATAGATACTGTAAACAATCGACTTATAGATACTGTAAACAATCGACTTATAGATACTGTAAACAATCGACTTATAGATACTGTAAACAATCGACATAGATACTGTAAACAATCGACTTATAGATACTGTAAACAATCGACTTATAGATACTGTAAACAATCGACTTATAGATACTGTAAACAATCGACATAGATACTGTAAACAATCGACTTATAGATACTGTAAACAATCGACTTATAGATACTGTAAACAATCGACTTATAGATACTGTACAATTTTACACCAGAGGACATAAATTTATATCATAAATATTTATCTCAAAGACTAAATCCTTTTAACTAATCTTTTTAAGAAATACTCAAAAAGCAAGACTGACTTCAAGGGAGTCATGACCGAATCATATCAGTATCGTTTTTATTATTATTTTAAGATACGCTGGAATAAATATTTCATACTTAGCACAGTATAACATGGGCTACCGTCATCAGTTGTCTGCCAAAAATTGTGATCAATATTTCGAGTATTAGTGTTTTGGCTTTAACATTTACAGCATTTCTGATTTTTTCTGTAACTCAGAAAATGAACAATAAAATAAGTAATTTAGTTTTGTTTAAAAGCTAACTTTATTAAATGTACAATTACATTTGGTTAAAAAAAATTGTCCCAGGTGTATAGTTTAATAAACGAAGAAATATTTAATACCAATAAGTAAATAGAAAATAAATAAAAAATGTTGAATTAGATGTAGTTTTTATAAATAAGATTATACTATTAATATTCTTTCTATTTTCAACTTGAATAAGACTCGCCTTTTCTTAAGGATTAAGGTATGTAGTTGTGTTTTTTTACTGTACATTTCAAATATCATTGTTTATAATGACATTTACGACCTTATCACACAAAGGAATCGCAATTGTAGCTGAGAAAAATATTCAAATACTAATGCTTTAAATATAAGTAAGGATACGTGATATCATTATGATTCTAGTCTTTTGTTGCAGCAATGTTACCTTGAAGAAAAAACACGCTTTGGCGAAAAGTTCTACCATAGTGGATGCAAAGAAAAGCACGTACGACTTCATTTAAAGAGACACGAGCTGCCAAATTCATGTTCACCGATATGAATCAAACACTTCTGTTTGATTTATGAAATACTAGAATATATATCCAAATTCGAAAAGAAACAGATTCAGTCAACGTGATGATTCTGCCTGATGGCTTTCTAGTATCAATGTTGACATGCTTTTCTGTATCATAATTGAATATGCTTAGCACATATATTGAAATTCACATGCATACGGATTCAAATGAGGTTGATTCTTTTACTTGCAAGCCAAAAATACAGTAGCGATGTTATTTCACAGTTTTGCTTTTGAAATATGTTTCAAACAAAAAAAAAATCATTTTTTTATTTTTTGTTTAAATCGAGCCTTTTAATAGAGGAATAGCAATAAATGCGCTTCATTGTTTTATAAAATAAAACATCTTTGTTCTTATGAAAGAAATATATGTAATGGAAAGAAACAAAACAACAATCGAACACGTTTGTAGACCACTTTGAAAAAGCATAACGATTGTAGCTTAACATAAGGATCTATAATTTGAAGCTTTATATTAGAATTATAATTGGAATGGTATCTGGCATGTCCTTATGCATACATATTAGGTTTGCATTGATTAAAATACAAACACGTAAAAATTAGGTCTGACAATTCTCACTGAATTAATGGAATACAAATATATACGTTTAAAGATGATATCTGGGAATTGCCTACCATATTAAGAAAAAAACTAGTTATATAGTTTTACTTACCACTGAAAGTATTTTTACATTAATTCTATTCTTTTAATGCTACTGATTTCCATTTATTTTCTAATAATTTAGATTAAATAACATTATTGGAACATATACTACTTCAGAAGGCCGACGAAAATAAATTATAAATCAAAGTTTTATTTCTATGCAAGTGATTTCTTACTGATGATATCAGTATTGTGATACATGGGAAAAGAACATGTATCTCATTGTAAAACGGATGACAGATTATATATAAAATTTAAAAAAAAGAATTTAAATCCATCTGTACTTTGCTTGAACAATTTTAGCTAAATGATCCCGAATGGTGTGGTTTAATTTTTTCATATACTTACATAAAATTATGGTTCTAAGAATTTTTCTATTTGAAAAAAAAAGTTATATTATTCACAAGGGTAATTAGTTTAATTTAGCTGAGTTAAAGCCATATACTCAAATAGGACGTACATACGTCCCTAAATTGGTTTCCGTTCTCTAACTTTAGTTTGCCCCAAGCAAATGTTATGAAACTTATACACAATGCTTATTATTACAAAACACAGATCAGGTTCCAATTTAGGTGGCGTCACTTTTACCGTTCATAAGTTATACCTCTTGAAAACGTTATATGCAAACGGGGGCATCATCTGTCTCCCATGGACACGTTTATTTCAATATGCATCAATTATATGTAATTAGAAAACACATGTTCTAAATATATCTGTATCATTTTTTCGTTTGTAAAACATGTGAATAAATTAAGAAAAAAAGGTTCTAAATGTGGTTTGAGGAATTGCATAAATAAACTAAACAATTGACAAAACCTTCACTAACAAGTGACTTATACAAACATTAACTGATTAATTTAAATACAAAAACGCCAAAGCAAAACAAATTTCCTTTATCTTTTCTTTTTGACTGAACACAAGCAATGAAATCACAGTTAGTTTTCACGAATTTGGCCTACCGAATTAGACTATTTACCGGATTTGTAATAACATAAGCAACACGACGGGTGCCACATGTGGAGCAGGATCTGCTTACCCTTCCGGAGCACCTGAGATCACCCCCAGTTTTTGGTGGGGTTCGTGTTGCTTAAGTCTTTAGTTTTCTATGTTGTGTCATCTGTACTATTATTTGTCTGTTTGTTTTTTATTTTTGGCCATGGCGTTGTCAGTTTGTTTTCGATCTATTAGTTTGACTGTCCCTCTGGTATCTTTCGTCCCTCTTTTAGTTAACATATAATAATAAGAATTATTATTGTGTTGGTTTATAGTTTATATATTATATTAATTTGATAACTTCTAGAAATAAAATATCTCTGTTTTCCGAAGTTATAAGGTTAAAATAAGGTAATTATGTAATTTTATTCATTTTTAATGTTTGCAGATTTGCGAAGATCAGTTTATATCTAATCCAATAATTGGTCGACGTGACATTCTACAGAGGAGGTCTACAACACACCTGACATGTGTGATAAAAGTTTGTGCAAAAATGAAGGTTACGGTATTAAACCGACGACGCTTATTTTAAGCAAAGCACCAACTTCGTACAACACATCAACTTCAGCCAGTACAACCAATTTACTAAGTAAGTTCTTATTTAATTATTTAAATGTTTTGACAACATCGACATCCACTATAGAGAAAAGTTTCAATACTTTGTCTGTGATAAAAAATGTTTGTTTTGGCTATATATCAGATTTTATACAAACCTGTTTTATTAAATTCCTTTGAAAGACAATAAAGAAGACATTTTATTTCTTTTAGATATTTGTCCAATGAATTATTTGTGTTACAATGGTGCCACATGTCAGTCTTTGAATGGTAGTTACAGATGCATATGTTCATTGGGTTACTTTGGTAAACAATGTGAATATTCAGGTAATATATACTCATGTATACATGTTTAAGAGTTAGATAATTTACATCGTTTGGGAAAGTGTTGCTTTATTATACTCTGTGATAAAAGGGATTAAATCATAAAAAAAACGAAATTGTGTAGACACAATACTTAAATCCAGGAGCCGCAAAAAAAAAACAAACAAAAAAAAACAAAAAAAAACAACGAAATATTGTAAAGATTGTATTATTGATAGAAAGTCTGCTGAGTGCATGTTGGCTGCAATGACTATGGACATTTCTAACCACAGGCGATTCAAACCCGTGAAAACTATTTCCAAACATGATGAAAAACGTTGTTTCTTTTAAAGTAGAATGCGAGAAGAGACCTTTATTAAAAGGATATATATTCCAAAACCACCGATTGCTCTTGTTCGCCGTCCCCGTATATATTAGTCCACTGTTCATTTTGTAACAGGAGACATTGACATTGTAAACAATGAACAATTTAAAGGGTTGTCAACTAAAGGCCCGAAATATCAAATTCCAAAGCCAATCAACTGGAGGAAGAACCTTAGGTGAATGATGGATGAAGCGTGAGCCATATGATTCAAAACTGGAAACTTTATCTGAATGGGTCAAAGTTGTGAGGTCATGTATTTAACAAGCGCTTACAAGAACTACAATAACCAATGAGTACATGGGTTTCTAACCCTTTAGAGAATCCCGAGATCATTAAAGCTTTATCCTCTCTTCCCGACAAATATATTGTTTTTCTAGCAGATATAATTTCTAACATTATTTGAAACGTCTAACTTATAAAGATCTCCGAATTAACACCAAAACCGGGAATCATTCAAGAAAGAGGAAATCAAGGAAGATAACAAATGTCACTTTTGGTATAAATGCCAAAAACGACGCTGACAACCCCCGTCTTTATACTAATACCTTAACTCCGTATAAAGAACGATTTATAGCCGGGTCGTCAAGATGTTTGACTTCATATCATTCTAAAGTTCTTACTTCCATTCTCTTTCGACAAAAAAAGAGGTAGGTGATATCAGACTCATTAGTTGAAAACTCACTGACAACTCCATGGGAAAACAAACAAACGAAAAACGACGAAAAGACAAAATAAAGGTCCATTAAACACTATATAACAAACTAAAGAAAACTATAGAATACTAAAGACTGGCATCGAAGTATTGTGATGACGTATACTGTTAATTCTGAAATTATTGCGTGCGTTTATTACTGCGATTTTTGAAAAAATAGATAAAATGCCAGGTAAATGTTTGCAATTTCTGATTATGCAGCATACAAATAATGCTATCGAAGTTAAAAATGCGCGGTTTAATGCTGCAAATGCTTATGGGTTGCAATTTTCCCAATCATGAAAATATCGCAATAATTTATGAGTTTACAGTATCCAAGCAGCGGTGTTCATCAGATGTTGAATCTATCAAATTCTAAGGATCTATCCGAAAATCTTCATCACGATCTTTACAATTTTACTGTAGTATCAAAACTTTTGATTTTTCTATGTTTTACACTACTATTGCCTGAGTTCAATTCAAAGATCGACATCCTCTCATTAAATAGTGCTTTCTCTCAATAAGAATCGTGAATACAAATTTCTTTTTTTAAGTCATGACAAATAATACTTTGAGAAGAACCACACTACATCCAACAACAAATAGATCAAAGATGATGTCATCAACATGGTGGACTTTGATCGACAACTTATTTCTTGAGTTTGGTGGATTGATATTTCAAAGGACAATCGAAATCGATTCCAGTGGGTACTTATAGGGAACCGCTACTGAAGTACTTGATTTTGTACTTTCCCTAGGCAAAATCGTTCAGAATCTTCTCAAAGACTTAAAGAATGAAAATGTTGAAAGTTCTTTAGTTTCACTTTCAGATATATTGATGATGTCCTGTTACTCAATGACCCTCATTTCAGTGAGTGCTTGCATCTCATATTCCCCAATGAACTTTGATTAAGGATATTACTGCAACTAGAAGATCTGCTACATATCTGGATCTCATCTCGATATTGACAAAGGTGAACGAACCCTCTACCCCTTTGCATGGCGTCTTCATTCTCAATGAGTACGTTACGATCTTTTATGGCCATCCTAAACGGTCTTTATTAACAGGGTTGTTCTCCTTACACAAGAAAGACCCTTCAAGCAGGGTTATTAAGAAGAACGAATGAAATCGACACTACATATGTTTTACGGTGACCTATATGATATCCACGTGTCCGAACTCACTAGCGACATATGTTCGCGGTTTTAGATCGTCAGATACCAGAACTGACATCAGATTTGGAATTTTACCGATTGTGTCCTATTTCCGCTTGTTTTAATGTCGTCTCGAAGTTTGTACATACTAACTCGGTCCTCTCTAAGCATGTGCATCAAATGTTTTTATTAAAAAAAGGTGCATTTGAATTTGCGCAGTAAATTCAATTTAAATGTGTTTATTTTACAATTTATATATATTAATTTTGTTTATATTTTTTTCCGAATCTGTCTTGACTAGCTGATTATATCTACAGACAATCGGCGTATTTAAAAGTCGGTGATAGCAATTTACAGGTTTTCATTACGATAAAGTGGTGATAATGAAATCCTATCACAAACTTGCAAATCTGTTAACTAATAATTGCGCAGAACTATCCATCGGATCCCCCCCCCCCCCCCAAAAAAAAAAATATTATTCGTTTTTTAGTGAAATTGTAGACATCACATTTGTTTTTTGTCAGAATTTTAAGTTATTTCACTCTGCATTACAATTTTGCTGGAGACAAAGTTACACTTTTTCGAACGTTGGAAAGTAATTTTTCTCAAAAATGAAACACATTTTAAGGAATAATTTTCAATTTTTTTTTTAAAACAAGCACGGTAACATATACAATTTGTGTATTAAAAAAAAAAAAACAAAAGTCATAACAATATAGAAAATTACAATACAACAAACATGCAAAATTCACCCAAAAAGGTCGGCACATTTAACTTATTTTAGCATGTAATACGAAAAACGCGTGAAAAGAAATAATACTACTGACAGTTAACTTTAATTTTCACTATTGCACATGTATCATGATTTTAAATTAAATTAAATCAATCTGGGTAATATATTCTAAAAGTGAAAGATATTGAACAAAATTACAAAAATTCTTCGTTTGAACTTCGTTTTTCTCTCAGGAAAACAGGTTTTGAGTTTTCAAATAAGTATTTTGGTCTACTGCATATCTTAAAATAATAAACATGACAACAGATTCCTTATTTTGACGAAATACATGATAAGCATATAATCAAATATTAGCTAGTGTTTTGAGGGAGTTATTCCGACCTGGCATATTCCACCTGAATTAATGCATTTTCATATAAACTAAGCAAGTCATAACTCTTTAATAAAAACTTTTAATAAATGCAAAAAATACTCCGAAGAAAAAAAATTGACACGAGTATGAATTATGTATAAAGCAAATAATAATTTTCCATTTGTGTAAAATCATAAAGTTTTTTTTTTTTAATGCAGATGGTAAAGATTTAAGGTTTATGATAGTTTTTCCAGAAGGAATTCCACAATCGCATTCAACGCCAAAGATTTTAGTAGCATCAGAATATACGGCAAATCTTTCACTGTTCTATTTCAACAACACTCAAAATAAATCTGTTACTGTTGACAAAATTAAAGTAGCAAATAACCTAAGTCACAGTGTATTTTTGTCTGATGGGATTCATTTGGCTGGAGTAGAAGTCAACTCAGACACGAGAATAAATGTTTACGGATTTTTATACGAACCCACTCGTTCCGAAGGATATTTGTCAATGCCTAAACGATTTGCGTCTTTGAAATACATTATTCCAACCTTACCTTCTACTTATAATTATAAAAATTTGTTTGCAATTATACCTGTTTATCAAAATACTGCTATCAGTATAAATTTGAAATTGAAAAGCGGTTCTATAATGTATGAAAACAAATATTACAGTAACAACGACACCATTAGAATTGTGATGAAAAAATACAACACGTTTCAGTTATCAACTACTTCTGACCTATCAGGCACCTTGGTGACATCATCACAACCAGTGATGGTCATTAGTGGTAACCAATGTAATACTGCAATGCCATACTATAATCGTTTAGGTGACTGTAATCCATTTATTGAATCAGTATTACCAATTGATCAACTAGATAATATGTTCATAACACCATATATATCGGCACGTTTGAAAAACACTGTGCGTATACAGGCGACAATTAGAACTAATTTCACAATAAAAAACTGGTAACCGGACAATTTCAAAAACTCTAAATGCAAGAGATTATTGGGATTTTTATTACAACACCATATCCTTTATTTTTGCATCTGATGACATACTTGTCATGTCGTACCCACACGGGTTAAAAAGATACAAAGGAGATCCTTTTATGATGACGATTCCAGGTGTAAATCAATATCTGTACGAATATAATTTCGTAGTTCCAAAAGGATTTGACAGCTTCATAAGCATAACAGTACAGAGCGATTCTATTGATGGTTTTTTGCTTGATGGAAATTCTTTCAATATTAGAAGTGGTGTTTTTAACATTTCAGAAGGATTGAATAATTTCAGCACTTTCAGTATGTCAATATCAGCAGGATTTCATCATATTGAACAAAGACAAAAAATTCGATTCGGTTTATGGGTTTACGGTAACGGAGATTTTGATGGATACGGGTACCCAGCTGGAATGGCATATAAAATTTTTAATTAAATAAAACTTCATGTTTGGCATATATATTATTGTTTTTTTTCTAATAATTTTGCATTCAGAATGATTTGAATCATTTCAGCACATTAAGTATGTGCACTCCAACAGGGTATAATTATTTATAGAATAACTAATCGAAGAAATCAAATATAGAAAAATATTCAACGAGTGACCGAACAACACAATAGTTAATTATCAGTGTTGTTCGGTCACGAGTTGAATATTTTTCGACATTTGAATTCTTCGATTAGTTTTTTTTTTTATTACATTGACAATGGGATTGTTAAAAACTGTTCGGGACGATTTAGAGATTGACATATTGTAAAGACATAACCTGTCTATTGTTGAAGACTGTTCGGGACGTTTAAGAGCTTGACGTATTGTAATGGCACAACCTGTCTATTGTTGAAGACTGTTTGGGACAATTTAGAGATTGACATATTATAAAGATATAACTTGTCTTTTGTTAAAGACTGTTTCTTTTGTTGAAGACTGTTCAGCACGATTGAGAGCTTGACATATTGTAAAGGCACAACCTGTCTATTCTTGAAAACTGTTCGGGACGAATTAGAGCTTAACAAATTGTAAAGACATAACCTGCTACTTGTTAAAGACAATTCTAGACGATTAAGAACTTAACATATTGTAATGGCATAACCTGTCACTTGTTGAAGACAGTTCGGAACGATTGAGAGCTTGACATGCAACCTGTCATTTGTTGGAAAAATTGTGTTAATGACAGAATCTTTAATAGATTTGGGAAGATTAAGAGCTTGGCATATTGTAAAGGCACAGCCTGTCTTTTGTTGAAGACTGTTCGGGCAATTTAGAGCTTGATACATTGTAAAGGCACAGCTTGTTTTTTCTTTGAGACTTTTCGGAACGATTAAGAGCTTGACATATTATAAAGATATAAAAGAGGGGCGAAATATACCAGAGGGATATTCAAACTCATTAGTCGAAAATAAACTGACAACGCCATGGCTAAAAAAGAAAAAGACAAACATTACGGGCTGTTATTTTAAACGACAAATGTATCTATTATCTATTAGGCAAGATATATTGGTTTTCGAAAATTTGATTAAACTCTTAAACCGATATATTCAAATTTGTCCTTGTGTGGCAGACTAGAAATAATTCAGGTGATAAAGATAATTGAGCTTTGATAACACTTACCAAAAAAGATATGAACGGAAAGTCCCTTATCAAATGGCAAAATCATAAGCTCAAACACATCAAACGAATGGATAACAACTGTCATATTCCTGACTTGGTACAGGCATTTTAACATCCACGAGAAACGTCCATTGTGCAGAACTAAAGTCAAAGTTTAAAGGGCGTCAATGAATGATGTGTTCGACTATGTTTTGTAAGTGCATATTCTTGAATGAAATTATTAAATAAATATGTCTAAATTTCATTTGGAAAATGAGTAAATAAAGGCAACAGTAGTATACCGCTGTTCGAAACTCATAAATCGATAGAGATAAAAACAAATCCGGGTTACAAAATAAAACTGAGGGAAACGCATCAAATATAGGAGGAGAACAACCACACAACAAAAACACAACATTAAAATGTAACACACACAGAAACGAACTATAATATAACAATGGCCATTTTCCTGACTTGGTACAGAGACATTTAAAGAAAAAATGGTGGGTTGAACCTGGTTTTGTGGCATGCCAAACCTCCCGCTTTTATGGGAACGTTAAACACAACACCAAAACGACAACATCACATGACAGGACCACAATACACATAAATGGGAGAACATATAGGACAAAGAAACACACGAATAATAGCTAGCAGAAGGTACTAGGCTTAAAATTCAATACGCCAGACGTGCGTCTCGTCCACACAAGACTAACCAGTGACGCTCAGATAAAAAAAGTGTGAAAGCCAAAACAAGTACAAAGCTGAAGAGCACCGAGGACCAAAACTTCCAAAAAGTTGCGCCTAACACGGCCAGGATTTTCTGCCTGGGACAAGAACATCCTTGTTATTTAGAATAAAAATGTTCCTTAAAATTCAAGTAGGTAAATCATCTAAAGTTGTAACATGTGTAGCAAAGCGAGGCTATTTGTTGTTATTGAAACACATCTACTCTGTTGTAAAGCCTTATATCGAGTTACACTTCACTCACATATTTCATTTTTATAGAGTTAATTTTTGCATGTCATTTTGACAACATGTAGTTTTAATAGTAATATTTACAACAATAGAATCTGTATTTTTTTTAATTAATTTTTTCTTGTTTTAATCGTTTTCAGAACATAGCAGTCGACTACTCGCTACTCTAGTTTTAAACTTTTTGTCAGATATTCGAAATCCTCTAGTGTTATCCATATAGTGCTAATTAAAATTTTTCCCGCTAACCCCTAATGTTTTTGTAATTTTAAATACATATATTTTAAAAGGCGATTTTTGAAATCGTGTTCTCTTTGTAATTTTTATAAAATATAGCTTAAAAGGCCATTTTTTGAAATCTTATAAAATCCTTGTAATTTTTCATAGTTTTTGAAAGAAAAAAGGGATGAATGTCAAATGTATGAAAAAGAAAATCATTCCCAGCCAAATTTTCAATTGATTTATTTTAAAAACAAGGACAAGGACCTGCCATTTTTTTCTTCTTTTATAAGTTCAGTTATTTATATACTATCAATTCATAACAGTCTTTTAAAAAGAGGGGAGACCACCCTTAAACACGCTTTACATATATCAGATAACGAAATCCAATTTTTGCAACTATATTAAACTTTTAGTGAAATTTCAAAAACATGAAATAAACAATAAATAATTCAATGTCATTTGTTTAATCTCAGATAGATATCAGCCTGATCGCGTGTATTTTTTTACTTTTTTTTATTTGAGTTTGCGTTGTCCTTGTTACAGACATCTGAGTATAAAAAATCCTTATTGATAAAAATAACTTGGCTATATTAACTTATAGTTTTTGTAAGTTGCATCGCTAATTATGTAATTCAGTACGTGCATCCTCTTGTTTATTGATATCATCAGAGTGTAAAACGTGAACATTTATGAATCACCAATAACGAGAAATTCCATTGACAATAAAGAGAACTTTCATTGACCTACAAAACGTCATCGTTTATTCTAATTAAATCAAGTTTATGGAAAATTTCAATTGTTTCTAGGTAAACTTGATAACATTAAAGTTAGTTTCCAACTTTGGTTTCAGGACTGTGATATATCAATCACTGATGAAAGATAAAATAGGCTACATCATTGTATTTTTTCAGTAGAATGTATTAGAGAATAACTATTCTTTTATGTACATTTTCAAATGACATAAGAGGAGGTGATGGCATATCTGATCTAAATCCTAAAAACATATCTAAGCCTTTTGGAAATTTACAATGCATTATCATTCCCACTTTCATTTTGATTCTAACGTAGGAAATGAGTTATCTATAACGATGCTAATTTCATGTGCTAGTCAAGAAATTTTTTTACAAATAGCGATATTACCTTCTACAAATTAGAAAAAAAAAACAATATATCCGTAAAATGTTGAGACTATTCTGGAATTTAATATGTTTGTTGACATTAATAATTTTTTGTAAGTACTCTTCACAGTTTTGCAAGAAAATCAAATTCAGGCCCGAATACAAGCTTAAGACAACTCGGATCTTCTGTAGGGACAAGTCGGACCGTCTATCAGAGACAAAATTTGGACAGTTCTGCAGACAATGGATGGTGTATAACTTATTTATTTCAGGAGATATTTGAAAAAAAATTGAACCGTCTATTGACACAACTCGGACCGTAAATAGAGCCAATGCAGTTCTTTTGACCTTCAATAATGAGAAAAACATTAAGGAATCTTAAGGAACAAAAATTAAATATAAAATGCAGCTATCAACGATAACCTCTAAATAAAAGACAATTAAGAATGTGGTGGAATAAAACATTTTTTTCAGAGCGCATAGCCTCATCCTTACATGTTACAGTGCTGTTGCATCTATACGAACTAGGAAAAGTAGTTAGATTGGATCGTCTGATCTGATCGACACAGATCACAAAAGCAACTAACAAAAATAAAAACTATAAAAGTGACTGATCTAAGAGACTAGCAGGAACTGCTTACTTAAGTTCAAAGCTCACTACAACTTACAAATAAATCATGTTTTACAAGACTTAAATATCAATCAGTACAAATCCAATGAAATAAGTGTAAAAACGTTATAAACAGCATGAGAAAGAATGACTTTGCGCTATCTTAAAATTCATGTTTATTTATATTCTATATTTATTAAAAACAGAATCCGTATACTCCTGCTTCTTATATAACAAAGAATAGATTTTATGTCAAAAGATACTTGATAAATATTATTTTCAAGCAACAATAAAAAATGGGAAACGGTTACGGAAAACAACGATTATGCGTTTTTGTAAATCAGGTGTTCCCAATTTACTATGGCCGCCACAGACAATCCTATCAGTCTTCTACTTTATTTATTTTCTTTCAAATGTTTAATACAGAAAGAATTAGAATATTAGACCGTGACAATCGGACTATGACAAATAATCTTAGGAAAATGTTTTAATTCGTTTATATAATGTATTTTTTTTTCATGTGATACCAAATTATAGAATCTCGGACAAATTAATACACAGTAACTGAATATTACTAAATAAATTTAAAAAAAAATAAATATTATTCTTTATACCAATGCAAAAATAGCGAGAAAAAAGTATAGTATTCAGGTATACAGAAATCAAATCAGTTTAAAAAAGATTTACACTATTATGATTGAATATTACTCTCAGACTCCTTACTCGTGTCATCCCGGCTTATCGAGAACCAAGGCTATTGATCTATATTTGTGTATAGAAGGGAAGTTCGTTGATCGAGAAGGTTACTTTTCCATTGAGGGTAATTTGTTAAAACTTTATTTTCTCTGACTTGTTCATATTGTTTTTGCAAATAGTATTTAGTACATCTAGCAAAACGGATAAGCATTACAAAATATCAACGGCAAAGGAAAGAGTCAAATGTTTGTAATATCTTAGTAAAACTGAAAGGCGACAAGTAACTCACTCATATCTTCAACCCAATCTAAAAAATAAAATACGATCAGAATTAATGGAGCAGCAATTAACGTTGAAATTTGCTTCAAAGCTGATGCTTATCTCTTAATTCTTGTTGTTTAAATGCTTAATACTATATTTCTTTTTTCAAAACATCACAAAAAATGTTTGTTCATGAGCAAATACAGTTTCCTTAGTTCGTTACAATTTGTAGCAATCGTACGATCGTAAATATAACATTCTGATTTTTTTTGTCGTGTTTCAAATGTATTCACATGATCTTGAAATAGGTAACAACAATACCAGACAGAATGTATATTTTAAATACTAATATTCATATACACTTGTTTCTTTTGTCAAATAGTCTCACCATTGAAGCACTTGGAGCATGACTTAAAAAATCTACCGTTTCCTTTTTGATAATTAGGTATGCTAACGTTTGCAACTTCCTTATCCAAAAACTTCTCCCGAGGGTTTCAGTGCGTTCCAGAAAAATATTCTTTGATAAGAAGATTTAATCAATAAACGTCGATTGAGAAGATGTCTGCCTTACAGACATAGTCAAAATATATAGTTATAACGATGGCCAGTCAAACGTTTTGAAATGGATTCTCTGCTTAGTGTGAACGTAAATAATACAATAACGTTGTAGGATTTACACAATATTGAAAGACTTGCAAGTTACATTGAAGATTATGGTTTAAGGCGTTATGTATGTCTGTTGGTTGTATCGATTTAAGTCTGGTAAAGGGTTGATTATTTGAATGTTATGGTTGATGGTTAGGGGGAGTGGGTGGAAGTTAATATTCTTACTTTTAAATGCTTGAAAACACATAACTTCGCCCTTAACAATGAATATTTTGTTCAACTAAATGTAGGTCAATGCAGGGCATGGTTGTGTATAGGAACGAAATACAAATTTTGTTTCGATCGTCCGACGACCATTGCAAAAGCTCGTTCACGACGACCACCCAAGCGCGTAACAGGCAAATCAACTTCCACTCACTATATAATAATCTTACCTCATGAAAATCAAGTACGGGTAGATCTTTGATAGTTTAGAATGTTTTTCAATAACTATCCAACTTTTGGATAGTGTGTGATAATCCTTTCGGGGTAGAGGAGGAACCAGTAAATATTTGAAATGAACGTTCCCGTCTGGTAAGAACCGAAAAAATAACCAAGATAGAATGAAAATGAATATTCTGCCTTACAAAATGAGATGGAACAATTGTGTACAAAATTCAACGACAAAGCCTAACAAGCAATAGGTAAAAATGGATATTCCACATAGTAAGTACAAATAAGGTGATATTTTTTAATGTCACGTTTGATAGTAAGACAACGGGATTATTGTCACGACAGCAGGAACAATCCGTGACCAACTGTGATACAGATAATCCATATATAATCAGGGACCACGCTGGGCTTCGCCAATGTCGCAAATTGCGATTTTGTATTTCATCTGGCGACAAAATACGGCTGCTGGCGATATTTCTGGCGCCAACATTTTCCTATGTCAAAATTTTCATTTCTTGACTGTAACGGTAATATTATCGATCTTCATTCAAATTGGTAAAAGTTAAAAAATACATTGTACGAAATTTTACCTGGCGACAAGTTTATGACTTTGTTTACGGCCCCAAGCTTATAAACCGTTACAACAGGTGTCATAATCTGATGTTACAGATGGGTCATTAATGATCATCAACATTAATTCATTCAAATAGGAGCGGTCAGTCGGCATTTGTCATTTCATTTGAAGAAATTTTCATAAGATAACACAATTTGCAACGTTTAATTACCGTAGTTTCATGAAGAGAATGTAATTGACAGAAAAACGAAAACCATAATAAACTTGTTAAAAAACATCGTTTTACTTGTATTCCGTAAAAAAAGAAAATTCAGACGTAATTTGTCTTTGCCTGCCCTCACTTTTGATACGAAAATAACAAAACCGGCCGCCATTGTTGATCGTATTTACTTCTACTGTGTACTGTGTATAATCCTCCGAAAAGGGAGCACACCCGAATAAAGAAAGATAACTCAATTTTATTTTGTCCTTGTATTGAGATACCTACTCAAGATATGTCTTCATACTTCTGACTTTAAAATTTATATGTTTAAAAGGTCTTTTGGGTTATGGGCAAAGTTTAGAGGGTCTTGGTAGCAGGATGAGAAGGGTGCTTGGGTCATTATTGTCTGTATTTTTTAATTTTATACACTATTCTGTATATCTAAACATCCATTATTCTCTTTCTTAATTCAATTGCCAATTTTTTTCTATTCTTTATTCTTCAATTTAAAAACATTTTCTCTATTCTTTAGCATATACAGACCATAGACTAATTATAAGGACAGGAACATTGATCAAGTCATTATATAAGTCCCATTATACACTGTTTGGAGACATAAACATTTAAATGAAAACATACAATATGCTGTTTTGTGGAAAAAAACAGCTGCTTTGTTTTAATCTTTATTGTTATATTTTTATTCGTAGACTTATGAAGTACTGACATAGAAAATAAAGTACACGTTTTTTCATGTATATAAACCCTATGCAAATCCTACCTTAGTATATCATGTTAAATGATACACAGTGCATAAGAAATTTAGATTGAACATGGTTTCAAATTTGGAAGAGAAAAAATCAAGACTCTAGCTGGCTCTGAAGTTGGCTCCAAGTTTTTCAAAACTGGCGACAAGATATAGCAGCTGGAGATTTTTCTGGCTCCAACTTTTTTGGAGCCAGAGCAGCCCCTGATAATGATTAACAAACTCGGAAAAAAATCCAATTTACCTCAGCAAATTCATAATATGTACAATTTAACCGTAAAAGGTATCAGTGAAAGAACAGGAGGTAGGATAAAACAGGATAAAACCGGGTTTTCGGAAATATTCATAATAGAAAAAAATTACTTTTTAAATAGAAGATAAAAAGAGGCGATACATTTCTAAATGGAACTTTCAAAACTCATTTACCAAAAGGGTAACTGAAAAATCATGGCAAAACGAAGGACGAAGAAAGACCAACAACTACAAAAAACACTAAATCGAAAACTTAAGACCAAATAAAATGAGCTCCACAAAAAACTGTGGATATTATAAAATGCGCCTGCTGAAAAAGGAAGCATTGGACTTCAACTTTGTGTTTTCTGGAATACAAATGCAGCAATATAAACATACATGCAGAACGAATACATTCATGCATACAAAATAGATGAAAATTTTCAACAATCAATAGTCCTTGTATTGATAGTACATTATATACTACAAAGGGCATTAATAAAGTTACATTATCACGAAAAAAATGGTGGGATATTTTTTTCTGTTTCAGCCATATTGGCCTAGGTATACCTTGCAAAAACGAATCCTGAAAGGCAAATCGTAAAAATTATGTTCTTTAGTTATTTCTTTTGTTTAATACGTTTTCAGAACTCATACACGTAAAATTTTGTACCAAACTTGTTAGAAAAGATGATTGCCAATATTAAAATTGTTTCACAAAATACTATTGCCGGTGGTAGAAATGAAGATTTGACCTTGAAAAAGATCAATATTAATTCTTTAAACGGATTTTTTTTCCGATTTAATACGTATGCGTTTTCAAGCTCCAATAGATTTTGCACATACTATAATCCGCTGATTTGTGAAAATTTGTCTTTCATTTTTACATATTTAGAAAATTGTTTTAACCCCATACTATAATTTGAGTACTATCCCGTATATGAGATGCAAACATCCTTAATTCTGCACCTATATACAACTTTACAAGCAATAAAAATAGGGGTTAAATATCCAAATAAACAACTTTGCCATTTTCATCTTTTCTCCTTACCGATGTTATTTATTGGCTGTTTGAGAATAGAGATATATATATAATAAATAGTTCCAGTTCTTTTCTTTAGTTTCAACTGGATATCAGCCTGATCGCATGTAATTTTACCCGAACAAAAACCTGATCTGCACTCAATTGTTTCTTTATTTGAATTTTCGGTGTCATTGTTACAGACCGCTTATCATTGAGGTATTAAGAAAACCTTACTAATAAAAATGACTTGGCTTATTTGACTCGTAGTTTCTGTGCATTGCATTTGCTAATATTCTACTCTTGTAATTCAGTTCTAACCTCTCATTTATTTATCAATATCAGAGTGTAAAATCCGAACCAAACAGATGTCCATGTTTTTAATATTTAACAATACAGAGAACTGTCTCATTGACTTACTCCACGTCATCGTTATTCAAAACAAGTATATGACATGTTTCAATTATTTCTGGGTAAACTTGATAAAATTAGAATAAGTTTTTCAGATAAGCGTCAGGACTGTGGGCTATCTTCCTTATTTATTGAAGACGAGAGTTTTGCACTTTATATCGGTAACTGTCCATCTCTTTTAAATAGAAACAAAGAGGGGGAAAGTTTATAAAGAAACTAAGGTTTCAACTCCCTCAGGCAAAGTTGACTATAGATGGATTTGGCTATTTGTTTTAGGTATTTTTGTCATATAGCTCTTCAACTGTTTCTGTACTTATGCATCCCTCGGATTTCAAATGTTTGGCTTTGAGCGTTCCTGATGAAGGTAAATCCAGAAAAGCGCTTCGGATGCACAAAATTATTGAACGTGTTGTTTTCAATTTTTTATAACATTTATTCTTAGGGATGTTTTTCCCGCAATCTTTTTGATTTATAATAAATATATTTATATCTATATCAATCACCGTTGTAAGATAGCAAAGACTAGAGTATTTTGTTGTATCAGTAAAATTTATTTGATGTTAATTTTCAAATGATCTCTGTGAATTCGAGGGCATATCTGATCCAAACTATTAAAACATATCGGTCGAAGCCTTTTGGAAATTTACAATGTATAAATATTCCTCCTTTCATTCTATTCAGGTATATATGTTGGGATGTTACACTATTGTTTCAGGTAAGGGTGAAGGTTTGGTACCATTAAAACGTTTAAACCCGCTGCAGTTGTTTGCACATGTCGTTTGTTGATGTGGTTCATAAGTGTTTCTCGTTTCTCGTTTTTTTATATAGAATAGAACGTTGGTTTTCCCGTTTGAATGATTTTTCACTATTAGTTTTTACGGTCCTTTATAGCTTGCTGTTCGGTGTGAGCCAAGGCTCCGTGTTGAAGACCGTACATTGACCTATAATGGTTTACTTTTATAAATTTTGACTTGGATGGAGAGTTGTCTCATTGGCACTCATACCACATCTTCTTATATCTATATATAGAAACGTTTCTCTCTTGCACATAAGAAATTTGGTAAAAACAAAATATTCCTTAAAGTTTGAGGCTATTCTGGAATGTTTTATTTATCTTCTTGACATTAATTACTACTTGCTAGTATTCTCAACCAACAACTTTGAAGAAAAAAACCAGTCATGTCCGTGAACAAAACAACTCAGATTGTCTGTAGAGATATGTCGGACCGTCTATCAGAGACACAACTCGGACGGTGAATGAATGAATGGTGTATAATTTGATCAGTTAGATTGGCTCGTCTGATCTGATCGGAACAGATTGCAAAAACAACTAACAAATCAACAAACGATACTATCAGGTACTGGTTATTAAAGTTCAAAGTTCACTACAACTTACAAATAAATCATATTTTACAGTACTTAAAAATCAATCAGTATACATCCAATGAAATAAGTGTACATACGTTATAAACAGCCTGCGAAAGCATGACTTTGCGCTTTCTCAATATCATTTTCGTCATGTAGATCTATAACATTTAATGGACTTCTTGTCAAAAGATACTTGTTAAATATTGTATTCGAACAACAATAAAATATCGGGTAGGGTTACGGAAAACAACGATTATGCATTTTTGTAAATTGGGTGTTATCAATCTATTATGTCCGCCACCGACCACAAAGTCTGCTATTTTATTAATATTCACTAAAATGTGTTTTTAAAAACAGAAAGAAATAATAGGACCGTGACAACAGGCCTATGACAAATAATCTTCGGAAAATGTTTTTATTCGTTTATATAATGTAGTTTCATTTTTTTTATGTCATACTAAGTATAGAAATTCTGACAAGTTGATACAAATAACTGAACATAACTAATATAAGTAAAAAGATAGGGATGAAAATAAACATTATTCTTTATACCAATGCAAAAAGAGTGAGGAAAAAATATAATATTTAGATAAAAAAAAATCTGATCATTTTAACATAGCTTCAAATTCTACACTATCTTAATTATTTTACTGTCAGATTTGTCAAAGGCATCATCCGATTTATCGAGAACACAAGCTTAGAAGGGAAATTGGTTGATCAAACAGGCTACTTGTCCATTGAGAGTAATTTGTAAAATGTTCATATTGTTTTGATATTAGTATTTAGTTTATCTATTTATTTGATGTTTCGGTGTCCTTGTTACAGACAGATTAACATTGAAGTATTTAAAAAAAAAACTTGCTAATAGAACTGACTTGTCTTATTCAACTTATAGTTTCTTTGAATTGAATTTGCTAATATCACACTCTTATAATTCAGTTCGAACCTCTTGTTTATTGATCAACATCAGAGTGTTAAATCCGAAAAGGATGCTCATGCCTTTACGATTCATCAATACAGAAAACTGATTGATTCATTGACTTACCCCATGTCATCGATTATTCTGATTAAAACAAGTTTACAACATATTGTAATTGTTCTAGGTACACTTGATAAAAATATAAATTAGTTTCAGGACTGTGAATTATCTTCCGTGTTAACTAAAAGCAAGTGTTGTTCACTTTTTATCAGTAACTGCCCATCTATTTTTTCAATAGAAACATAGAGGGGTGAGTGTTGAACAATTGTTCTTACTTCCTTTAGACGGAATTTGTCTTCGCTACTTTTGATTTTTACTAAAGATACGCATATCTATATCCATCACCATTATAGTTTGCTAGTCAAGTAATTATCTTTTAAATAAAATTAATACCTTCTCGGAACCGTCTATAAAGCAGACAAATCGCACTGTAGAGACATGTCGGACCGTCTATAGGAGACACAACTCCGACGATAATGCAGACAAGGGATGTTGTATTATTTGATGAGATATTTTGAAAATAACTTGGACCGTCTATTGACACAACTTGGACGTCAATAGCGACAATGCAGTCCTTTAGGCCTTCAACAACAAGAAAAACCTCAAGGCCTTGTCAAAAACTTCCAACCAACCAAAAACCTCTTTAATGCTAAAAGACTGAACAAAAACAAAATGCATTTTATGCCGCTATCAACACAAACCGCAGAAATACAGGCACTTAATAATATGGCGGGGTTAGACATAGTTCAGAACGCATAGCCTCCTCCTGACATGTTACAGTGGTGTTACATCTATACAAACTTTAAAAATCAGCTAGAAATGGGTAGACTCATATGATCGACATAGATAACAAAAGCAATTAACGGAAAGAGAAATGTAAAAACACTGAACTAAGAGAAACGCAGTTACTTAATACAATAGTTCAAGGATCAATACAACTTACAAAAAAATCATGTTTTTCAATAAGAACACATCCAATGGAATTAGTGTAAATATGTTAGGATCAGCCTGGAAAAAGATGCACAATCCTATAGTTTAAGGTGGTACCCAACACCTTGACTAATATTAATTTGGCTCGTTTAATTTTCATAAAATTTTGACAAAATGTTTACTCTGACCCTTTGACAAAAATATAAAAATTTCAAAAAATTTGGACTAACCACTTTATCAGAAAAATTTCTTTGGTTATATAGCAGTTTGACAAACACTAATTTTGATCATTGAGAAGCTTAATATTTCATTAACAATACAACGTAATTAAAACGTTTAGCTGATTTTGACAGAGTTATCTCCCTGTAGTGTTAGGTACCACTTTAAGTCTCGAAATCATAAAGGCCAATAACAAGTGTTGATAATTATATAACAGTACATATTTAGTTATGTTTTAAAATTTATTGAAAACAGAATCAAAATAAACATAGAATGATCTTTTTTGGCAAAGGATATTTGTTAGGGCCCCGCATCGAGGATGCGGTAGACCCATATGTTTCACTTTGTCCGTCTGTCTATCCGTCCGTCCGTCCGTCCGTCTGTATGTCCGCCTAATTTGTTAGCGCAAAAATTCATAAGTACAGGTAAGAGGACAATGAAATTTTGCACAGTTGTTGTGCATAATATAAAGATGTGCATAAAATATATTGGTGAAATTCGGTTAATTAATTTGGAGGAAAAACAGTTATTGTAAAAACATCACAAATTTGAGAAATGTCTTTGTAAGCGCTAAGACTCCAAAAGTGTAGGCAGAAAGCCAATGAAACTTTACATAGTTGTTGTGCAGAATATTTAGATGTGCAGATTTAATTTTGGTGTAAATCGGCTAAATAATTTGGAAAAAACCCGATTTTGTTATAAAAAAAATGAATTTTGTGAAATGTCATCGTAGAATAGGATTTAAACAAAAACTGATGTATAGGTGTATTAGGTTATTTCAAAGTGATTGAAAATTATAAAATAGATATATAAAAAACTTTGTTTTTGTTTAAATGTTTAAAAAAAATCAAAAACTTTGAGAAACAACATCTTCTACTAGGTTGTCATCAAAATTGATATATAGTATAGGCGTACTATGCATTTCAAATTGTTTCCTCAAGTAATAATTGTGTAAAAACTTTAGTCTAAAAAAAACTTAAAAAATGATAAATTCTAAGAATCATATATATCTTGCTATGATTGAAATGAGAAAAGATTCATTTGTGTTAAAATTATTGGTTGGCACCGTTTACGAAAATGTCAACCAAAAATACATGTCATAGAGCTTACATTCTAACAAAACATATATTACATGTTAATTGCGAACACATTCTGAAATAATTGCTGGTGTCAAAATTGATAAGATTGATAAAATTTGACAAACTATGCACATTTGCTTTGTATGCAACAGTCACATTGTCTCACATAAAAATGTGCAAATAGGGCCTTTGCCGACTTGTCACTTTTCTGTCGTTAAATATCGAAGCCAAACAACAATAACAGATTTGGTACGGTTACGGAAAACAACGATTATGCATTTTTGCAAATCAGATGTTATCAATTTACCTTTGGCGACACATATAATCCTAAAAGTCTGATAGTTTATCAAATGAATTCAAATGTATGTAAATTTTAAAATATTTATTTAAAATAAACCACTGAAATAAACTTTCGGTTACAAAGATTGCGCCCTGCTTCTGTTGTTTGGTTGTTTTTTATTATTCAATTATTATCAAAACATTTTTTTGATAATCGATATAAATTTTACGACTTTATTATCTCTATTTTAATTTGGTACATTTCAATAATAAAATATCTTATGGAAACATATGTCAACAATACGATTTAAACATCATATGAAACCTTATTGATTTATCTTTACCATCTGTTACTCGAGAATATATTTATGCGGGAAATAGTTTTTACATATATTTTTACATTGCACAAGGTCATGATTTTCTCTGACCGTTAATTACGTCTTAACACTAAATCCATTGAATGTTGGATGTTTACTGATTGATGTTTTAGTCTTAGATACATGATTTATTTTAGAAGTTGTAATTGGCTTTGAACTAGCTGTCAGTAACTGAGAGTACTCTTTGATCTGTATTGTGTGTCTTTTGCTGGTAGAATATATAGATACCCTACCACGTCCAGTCTGTGTTTTATGTCGTTTTACTGCAGTGTATCGATCTGATGAGTTAAGCCATTTTCAACTGATTTTTATGGTTTGTTCTTATGTTGTGCTGTAACACCACTGTCCCAAGTTAGGAGAGTTGAGCGCTAACAAACATGTTAAACCCCGCCACCTTATCTATGTGCCTTTCCCAAGATTGGAGCATGTAGTTTTGTGATTGTCGTTGGTTCATGTCGGTCATACATTTGTATTTGTTTCTGCAAAATTTTTTTGGTTATAGATTAGACAGTTATATTTCTTAATAGAATTGTTTCATATTTTTTATGTTCGGACATTTTATAGCAGCCTATACGCATGGGTTTGTTCTTCATTGTCGTTGGTTGATGTGGTTCATAAGTGTTTCTCGTTTCTCGTTTTTTATATAGATTAGACCGTTGGTTTTCCTGTTTGAATGGTTTTATACTAGTCATTTTTGGGGCCCTTTATAGCTTGCTGTTCGATGTGAGCCAAGGCTCCGTGTTGAAGGCCGTACTTTGACCTATGGGGGTTTACTTTTACAAATTGTGACTTGGATGGAGAGTTGTCTCATTGGCACTCATACCACATCTTCTTATATCTATTGTTCGATTCGCTCGTGTATGTAATACTGAAATATATTTTAAAGAAAGAAATCTCTGTATTACTGAAAAATTATTACACTAGGATTTTCGATATCACAAACTAGTCAAAACATTTACTAAATTTTATCATCGGTACAAGGACATCATTCGTAAATATAAATCAAAATGCAGACATCTTATACGTTCAGGTATTTCACATCCAATCTTTTATGATAATATTCTTTACAAAGCACAAAAATGTCGGCATTTGGTATTAATACTGATTCACTCATAGGGTCTTTGCATCGGAAATAAAAACAAACGGGTTATGTTCTTCACAAATATATTGTTTGATGGTATGATAATAAACCCCTAATGGGAGGGATTGTGCTTGATTTTTATATGATGAAGACATAATCTTTCAATCGTTTTAATTGAAGTCTGGAGCTGGCATGTCAGTAACTGCTAGTAGACATTTGTTATTGTATGTATCATTGTCATTTTGCTTAGTTTCTTTTGTTACCTATTCTGACATCGGACTTAAGCGTCATTTAAACTGAGTTTTACTGTGCGTATCACTGAACTAGTACACATTTTTGTTAAGCGGCTAGCGGAAGCCCGCCTCCGGGTGCGGGATTTTCTCGCTGTGTTGAAGACTCATTGGTGGACTTCGACTGTTGTTTGTTCTTTAGTCGGGTTGTTGTCTCTTTGACACATTCCCCATTTCCATTCTCAATTTTATGCGTTAAAATCACGTGATTTATTAGAAATTCCAGATGCCATTTAGCAACCGCGGATCACAGATAGTAACCAAAGGGTCTCCTCGCTGAGAAAATACTTGGAAAAGGGGTAAAACATATAAAAACAGAAGAAAATATAAAAACAATCCTCAAATGGCGATATACTAGTAGTTAGAAATCTTATTAATATATACATCATATAGTTCCTAACTTCAAAATATTTCTTATTAAACAACAGTTTTGTCATTTGTAAAATCGTACCAATAGACAGTAACCATGACAAGTTAACGAATTCAGCATGTTTACTTCCAATTTGACGAAAGATGGTCACGTGTTCATTTGCTTCCGTATAATACTTCCTTCTATGTATTATAAATTAATAGGACCATCGAAATTAGTAGTCATTAACTAGTTTAATTTCAAGTGTAAAATTCATAAGTAAATAAAGATGGCTAAAATACAAATGCAGGATTACGAAGAAATTAGGAGAGAAGATGATGACCATAGATACGACGATTTAAAGATGGACGAGAAAAAAATCAAAATAGACCATGTAGTGGTTCCGCCGTGGAAAAAATGGATAAAAACAAACTGTCTGGCACTACAATGTGACCACATATATGTTGTCAACTGGATTTATATTGACTGTTATCTACTTTACTGTTTTAGGTAATACAGAAATAAATAGCGACTTAATCTGCGTGAGGTATCGACCCAGTGCTGTAAAAAAAACATTTATTGACCTACTTCTAGAAATATGAATAGTACAATTACATCAGTATTCTTTTTACAATATTCAGACGAAGTTAAACAAGTTCTATATGCCTACAAAATTTCATCAAAATCCGTAAATACCTCTCAAGAATATATAATATGCCTTCAAAGACATTCTTCTCCAAAATTAATAAAATCAATTATGCATTGCAAATCATACTGTCGATAAAATTACAACAATCAATTCACTTATTGATAATGCATACTGTAATGTCCCTATATCGTAACGATATATTAACAGAACATTACATTATTTCTGCGTTTTATCTAATATAAGGAGGAAAGCATTGGTTCTGTCTAAAACCTTTAAAGAATTATTAATGATGGAAAATGATACAGTAAAATGCTTATTGGCAAACAAAAAAACCCCACGATTACTATTAAATAATTCAATGTTTCAACAAACTGGATTTCAACATAGGTTATTATTTTATGCATAGAAACCCACTTTATTTAAACTTGGTATCGTCCGGGTTGTTTCTGCAAAATTTAAGAAAGACCTATCGTCCTGAAAGGAAATAGTACCATACAGGTATATGATGAACCTATAAAATTTTATCGTCAAACTGCAGTAAATAGTTTCATTTTCTCAAGATTGTTATTCTGGTCATTTAAATTGAACAAATGCTATAAATTGTAATTGTTTGCCATTCATAATTCATACGAGCTGTACACAATCTTAGCTTTATGGCATCAACTATTTCAAAATGGATAAAAGGACGCAATTATGAAAAAGACATTTATTGTTTTATCGATACGTTCCTTATTCCCTATATCCACGGGATATTATCAATTTAATTCAACTTTAGATATGCTTATATGGTTACTATTCCCCAAAAGCCAGAGACGATATACAACCTGGTAATAAATACGTATTTTTGATTCTATGTTTTCATCAAGATATATTTAAGTGTTGGTTAATTCCGGCTTAATCACAATCGAATCTTTTTTAACATAACTTCAAATTTTATTACAAAATCTCCAAAATTATTGCAATTGCAGCTACTGTAGCTAAAGGCAAAAAATTAACACAAAAGATAAAACAATATGATTTCCACTAAAAGCAGCAAACTCCACCAGTAGGTGATATCTGAACGCTACTCTAACGACAGTTTTTCCCCTGGCATTACATTGCCCTTTTTTGTACCTAACTCAGCTGACGGAAGCACTTTTATATCTCTTCGATTGGATGTATGGCTATATTATAATCTTTTATCTATTATTAATAACTGAAGTATGTACATTTGAAGTATAAATTTTTAAACACATGAAAATATTTTTTTGAGAAGTTTATATAAATTATGTGTAACAGAATAATACGATACCACTATCACACAATTCTTGACTTGTTTTTGATTAAATAAAAAGTAGATGACGACTCTGCAAATTACCGTTTCCACAACACTATCACATTGATGTTAGGCAGGGAAGTAATTTCGGCACGAAATCATACAATGTAAAACAGCTATGAACTCTCAATCTTCGTCAAATTAAGCACTAAACATGTGATAAGTGGCATTCATAACGGATTGGAAAAGCATTTTTATAACATAAAATTCTACAAGATAATTGATTTTGGTTTTCATAAATCCGTTGAAATGACAATTATTATTCCATTGCATTTGTATATAACTTATTCTAAAAGAAATAGATTAAAATTTCGTAAAGTTTAAAGCAAAAAACCTTGGATAGCTCACTATATCGTTTGGGTTTTGCTAATAATCGAAAGCTGTTCAGTGACCCCGCAGCTGTTTATATTACAATCCATTGTTCTTTGGTGGAGAGTTTTTTGATGAGCAATCAAACAACATCTCCTCATTTTTAAACTTTCAAATGTGACTTGATAATTTATTGTCATCTTAAAACAATAATAGAAAAAAAGAACAATGATTTTATATGTTATTTGAATTAATTTCAAGGTGATCGCCAAAACATTATTTTTTACCAATAAATGAAAATCCAATTATAGTAAAACTGATGCCGTTAATGAAACGAAAAATCATTACTTGCTGTTTGCTGTAACACATGTCCCTGGTTTGAAAGTTTTATTTTTATTTTAGCTCAGCTAAAGCAGAAATTAGCAAATATTGATATTAAAATGGCAGATATTGATATGAAATTGGCAGCAATTGAAAAGAAAAATGGGACGAAACTGCGGGAAAGTGAAAACAAAGAGAGCGCATTTTATAAAACTATCACATATCTATATATGCCACGTTTGAAACAAAAAAGAATGTGAAATTATTCAATCATGTATGAGCGTTAGAGTCCAGTGGTATATTTCGTGGATGAAAGTTTATTTGTCTATTTAGATAAATTGATTAATGTATTTATCAATTACTTGAGTGTCTCATGCTGGTTAAATTACTTAAATCAGATGTAGGGATGATGCCGGTTCGGGTCCTGGTTTATAGGTTACACTTGTTTAAAACTTTACTATACCAGGAAAATAAACGTTTACAAAAACAAATATCATCAGCTTTGTCACAAATGTTGTTATAGCATGATTAAGCAATGATACAAATAGTTCGACATAAAAATACATACAATCGTTTTATTCTTATATTATCAAAGTTCTGGATTGCATCTCGATAGTACCATTGCAACTCGGCGCAGACCACGTCCACGTGACTATTGCACTTAAATGTCTCAACGCACCTCAAAGTCGTACATATGTTTCATTGTATGTATTTAAAGAAACTTCATTCTAGGTCGACAAAACAATATCTGTTGAGAACCACAATAGATACAAGAGCACCCAAATTATAATCAAAATTATCCAGAAATTCATTGACCAGATGATATTACAATTCACAGCTAATGTATTTGAAAATGAAGGCATGTCCTTGCTAATAAACGTTTTCTTGTACTTATCTTACATAATTCATGCGACACCTTCTGTAAAAGAAGATCGTGTAAATAAAATAAGTGTTTTCGCTTTAAGCTATCTTCATGACATGCTTAACCATGTAAACTTATCATTTTAGACAGTAGTTCACATCTCATTTATCTCAATCAAGATTAATGCATTGGACATTGCAAAAAAGGAAACATTGAAAATAATGCATAGCAGGACATGTGTACATTGTCTAAATCCCCGGTTTAGGTCTTTTAGAGTTCATGCAATTCACTCGGTTTTTGTTTGTTATCTTGAATCGTGTCTTTTCCTAATCAATTTACTAGATCTGATCATTGTTATACTACTGTCGCCTGAATTTATTTATTAAATGTCATCATCCTTATATTTCAATATTTCAGGCTATATTGATAAATAATCGTGTTCCTATTATAATCTATCAAAATAGCAACCCCACTCAATAACATGTACAACGCACTCAGTCCACCCAATTTACCTGTTCATTTTGATTAAAACATTTTTTTTGTTGCACGTCTAGTGAAAGGGTTTATAACTCTGAAATGAGTGTTCACATACATTACTATCACATTTACATTTAAATAGATGACGTTTACACATTTTGTTATTAATGCCTCTTTATTCAATGCCTTTAAAATATCATAGGTCCGCAATGCTCTTCTACTTTGTCATACGAGAGGACAGTTTAGGTAGCTATAAAACCCACCATTTTCTTTGGAAATACCTGTACTGAATTTGTTTTTCACCCGTTTTGTTGATTGATAACGTTTGATTGTGCCAGTTTTTATGGACTTCACCTTTTTGGATTTACTTTGGAGTTTATTTTTGTTATACTTTTTTTTTGTATGTTATTTGGCCTTTTTAACTTTTTTTGGGTTCGAGCGTCTCTTATGCGTCTTTAGTGGAGAAAACGCGCGTCTGGTACCTGATATCTATGATGAGTTTATCTATCATTAAAACATATTAAATTTATTCCAGATAATTATACAATGTGTCACAATGGTGAAATCAAGCAGAGGTGTAATGATAGTAACAGATGCCAATGTTCAGCGGGATTCTTCGGTAAACACTGTGAATATTCAGGTAAGATATAAAATGAGAAAATAACAGTTTATAAATTTGGTCCGTTCGGAGCATCATTTTGGATTAACTTTTATCAGGAACGCTCGAACCAAAAATTGTTAAAGCCAATACTGTAGTAGTTCTTAAACACACGAACAGCTTTATGACCAGAAAAGAACCTAAAATATTAGTCTAATCTATCTAAGGTCCTTTTTGGCTGAGGCAATTTCGAACAGTAGTTTGTTTTAATAATTTCTTAATTAAAAAAAGGTGAATTTAAAAAAGAATGTTGTAGATCATGTCAGTACCAAAACACTGACTAATGAGCTTATAGACAAAAAATGTATAGCAAATGTTGTATAAGTACATAAACACATATGAGCAGTATGACCACAATTGACCAACAAATTATAGCCAAATTTATCTTAGGTACCAAAACGAATGAGCTGATATCATTGATGTCATTGATTTCAAGGTTTCCTTTGTTTGGACGTTCATGAAAGAAAATAAATCTTTAACAGTTTTAATTTCGAGATAAAATGAAGAATCGAGCACCTCATTTTATACACTTTACCGTTCTCCGTCCTTTTCACCTATCCGCCAAAAATTATATAAGATATTATTTAACCTCACGCTGATTTAAGGATATTATATGTATAGGTTGGCTATGAAAGTTAGTGAATATATTGCAGAGTTGTTTCAAGTAAAGAGGTACGCACCAAGATATTTGTGCCAACAAAAGTCATTGGCATATATATATAATTAGATAAGGATGAACTGAATAAGTATATCTTCAAATGTGTTAGAACTCTAATTTTGCCGACCAAGAAAGACATCATTCGGATGCAGATACTATATTTATATATAACCTAGTTGTCCAAGTTGTCGTTGCCGCTGTAGTTTGAGTTTGAAAACAGCTAAGTAAACGATATGATTTTACAAGTCATGAAAATGCAGTTCTGACGTGGTTTCAAGACGTAAAAGTGCCACTGTTTATTATAAAGAGAATGACACAAATAACATACGGCTCTTCAGCTGTTGTATGACAGATTCAGGTATCAATTATTTCGTTTGCGAACATTGCTGAAAAGTCAGGAGAGATGTTCTGCCGTTTAAGGATAGTGTGGTTATTCGGATAAAAAGAAACTTGCGTTTTTTTATCATAGTTTATACTCGACTCCAGTATTTGTGTCCCACTGACTATTGTTAAAACCACGGTTAAAACTAAAATTTGCCAGTTTTAAAATCCTATTCTAAAATGGTTTGTCTAATTACAAGACGACAATTAAGGTATTGGTTGTAACCTTTTAAAATAGATGCTTCAGTTATGAAAAAAACTTAATATATTTTGTTAAGTTATTAAAATGTTGTGCAAAATAACAGTCTTCATGTTTTTGTGGCGCTGCGTCTGCCTTCAATGTTGGAAGAAGTGAGTTTGATCCCTGACCGGGTAAAAAAAAAGATAAACGTGTAGTGTCGTTTTCGTACTTGCATTTTTTTGTATGAAATAGGAATCATTCAATTCAATATCTAAATGTATTAATTTGGTGCAGTTATTCATTTATTGGAACGCTAGAATTTTGTAAAGAATTCAAATAATTGTGTCTGCCTTTCATCTGAACGACCCAGCAATCGGACTAGGTCTTGAAAACTACCTAAAATAATACGTTATAGTTTGATGTATAGGAAACTAAATTTTTCTCCTAGCCACTTTACTTGAGAAAATGCAATGCTAAGCAGCATAACCGTATATTTCCTGAATTTATGATTTTACACCGACCACTAATCTTTTTTGGATGTCTTTCTTTAATTTTTCTTTTTATTTTTGATTATTTTAATTTATAGGAGGAAAGTGGTTCTTTCCCAGCAACATCATATTTTTGAATCTCACTGTTTTATATTGAAATTAATGCGTTTTACTCTTCCCTAAACACGTGTGTTTTTATTGACCTACAACTCAAATTTTCACAGATTACCGGAAAGAGAATTCATCTGACTTTTTCTTCTTGAGTGTCTCCGTTTACTAACCATGGTATAAAGTTTTATTTGTATGCTCATATTTACGAGTGATTGGCTCTGCCCTAAATAAAAGCGAAATACCCTAAACTACAACCGCAAATTGCAGCAGTCATGAACGGTTCAGTGCTTTAGTAAAATTTGGGAAGCGATTGTCAAATTTTTGTAAAATGGACTTTTTGTATACAATATCTATGGATGTTGTGACTTGAAATTTTGAATGTCAATTAGATGAAAGCAAAGTATGACCTTGTAAAAAATGTTGTTTTTATTATTTTGTTTCTTGTTTTTATTCATAATCTCTTTATTAGGTCTTTCCACTTTTCTTAGGAAAGACCTATTGATTTTCTTCTGATTATTAGGTCTTTCCATTTTTCTGTGGAAAGACCTATTGTATTTGTTCTGATTATTATTTTTTTTTCTTCCGCCAAATTTTGTTATCGCATAAAATTTTTGTTTCGCAATATGTCGCTAAGATATTTCTTATATAGTATCATACAGTTTATGCGCTTTTAATTTTTACCCATTCTAAGCCGAACAATTTTCTTTGTAAGAGTTATCTCCCTATTCACTGTTAATCAAGTGTGTGCATCTCCTTCGTAACAAAAGAAAAAAATGTTTGTTACATCCTCGGGAATTTTTGGCTAATTTGGATCGAAGCGATTCGATGAATTTTAAAGGAGTTATCTACTTTTACCAAATAAATTTGTCTGTATGTTTTTTTAACTCATAAACCGTTAACCGTATAACCCTGGAATCTCTTTATTTGAGGTCCCTAGGTCCTAACTTAGAAAATAAAGTCAAGGTCAAAGGTCAAGGTCAAGTTCTCGATTTTGACTTTTCCTTGTATTTGCATTTTCTCAAACACTTTTAAAGATATATATGAAACAACAAGTGCAAAATGTTTGCTTTATTGTAATGAAGATATGCTACATTTGGTCTGAAACAATCTAATTGCATCTTATAGGAGTTAGTGCCCCTGAAATGTCCAATTATAAGATTAATTGATTATTACTTCAACTTGGTTCATTAAAAAGCTATATGACCTTTTACAAAAGGTTGGATGACATATGACCTTGAAAAATGACAACCGGAAGTGACCTTGAGAAAACCGGAAGTAGGGATTTTTGCACTTTCTTCATGGAAAAGTACTTGGAATCCATATATTTTTGTAATTTTAATACATTAACTTATCACTGAAGACTAGAAATGATTTTCGATAAACCGGAAGTGGCCAATTATCTCCTGGTTTACAAGCAAAAGTATAACTATACATTTTTGGAATCAGTGTGAAAGAAACTATTATATGAGACCGGAAGTGACATTTACTTCACCGGAAGTAGCTAATTATTTCTCTTATGTCACTCAGAAGTATATAGAAACCACTTATTTATCGCATCAGTATGAAGAAACTGATGATAAGATGCCAATTTTAACTTTGAGTAAACATTCACTAGCTTCTTCTGAATAAATTTAAAAATTGCTGTGGAAAGACCTTCAATTGTTTCCTGAATAATTGGTTTTTAATTTTTATTAGGTCTTTCCACTTTTCTGTGGAAAGACCTATTGTATTTGTTCTGATTATTATTATTTTTTTTTTCTTCTTCCGCCATTTTTTTCTGACGGTGCTTAGATTTTTTGCATATATCGAACAGTTATTACGATTTTGAAACTGACCCTGTTAAGCCGAACACTTTTTATTGTAAGAGTTATCTCCCCAAACACTGTTTTTCTTGTTTACGCATCTCCTTCGCAACCGTTAAAGATAACGACAAAATTATTTCACCAATTTGCTCGTTATATCCTCAGGATCTTAAGAATATTTTTGACCGAAGCGGTTCGGAAACTCCATATGAGAGTTATTTCCCCTTCTGTATTTAGAATAAGTAAAATGTAATTGTAATTGGTAAACCATAAGTGATAGGGACCTAGGGTCTTTTGATTTGAGGTCGTTGGTCCAAATTTTTACTTAATTGTTTGTTGCGACATGTCATAACACATACATTTTGGTTTAAAGGGTACGCTTACATCAAATTAGAGTTTTCTCCCCTCTTTTATTTGGAAATATGCATATGGTGATATAACTCATGAACCAAATATAATTAAGTCCTAGAGTCTTTTGATTTTAGGTCCTTGGTTGATGACCTTGAAATTGAGCTCAAGGTCATAGGTTAAATTGACGTTCTAGATTTTGACCTTTGCTTTTACCTCATATGTATACATGATAAATCCATGGGACTTTTACATTAGGTTTCAAGCCATTTAACCTTAGAAAAGTCAACCGGAAGTGACCTTGTGTAAACCGGAAGTAGCTTTTTTTTGTACTTAATTAATGTAAAAGTTTATAGAAACAGATATTTTTGGTATCAGTGTCAATTAAACGTTTGAATAATACCGAAAGTAACATTTTTCAAACCAGAAGTAACAAATTATCTCCCTTATTTAAAAAACATTGTATAGAAACCATATATTTTTGGAATCAGCGTACAATAAGCTGTCATTTGAAGCTGGAAATGACATTTCAAAACGAATTTTACTAATTTCATATTAAAATACATGTTTTTTTGTGGAAAGACCTTCATTGTTCACTGAACAATTGGTTTTTAGTTATTAGTTTTTTCTTGTTCCGCCACATTTTTCTTACGGTGCTTTGTGGTTTCGCAATATGTCGCTTAGATTTTTTGCATATGATATCGAACAGTTATTGCAATTTTGAAACTGACCCTGTTTAGCCGAACACTTTTCATTGTAAGAGTTATCTCCCTAAACACTGTTTTTCTGGTGTGCGCATCTCCTTCGCAACCGTTAAAGATAACGACAAAATTATTTCACCAATTTGCTCGTTATATCCTCAGGATCTTAAAAATAATTTTGACCGAAGCGGTTTGGAGACTCCATAAGAGAGTTATTTCCCATTTTGTATTTGAAATAAGAAAAATGTAATTGTAACTGGTAGACCATAAGTGATAGAGACCTAGGGTCTTTTGAATTGAGGTCCTTGGTCCAAAAAAAAAAGAAAATAAGGTCAAGGTCAAAGGTCAAGGTCATGTTCTTAATTTTAATTTTAGCTTATTTTCACTTCTTTTTAGAAACTGTATAAGATATCGACAAATAATTATAACTAAATTGTTAGTTGCGACATGTCTTAACACATACATTTTGGTTTAAAGGGTACGCTAACATTAAATTAAAGTTTTCTCCCCTCTTGTATTTAAAAATACGCGTATGGAGATATAACTCATTAACCATATATAATTAAGACTTAGGGTCTTTTGATTTGAGGTCCTTGGTTTATGACCTTGAAATTGAGCTCAAGGTCATAAGTAAATTTGAGGTCCTTGGTTAATGACCTTGAAATTGAGCTCAAGGTCATAAGTAAATTTGACGTTCTAGATTTTGACCTTTGCTTTAACCTCATATGCATACATGATAAAGCCATGGGACTTTTTGCATTCGTTGCAAGCCATTTTACCTTGGAAAAGCCAACCGGAAGTGACCCTGTTTAAACCGGAAGTAGCTATTTTTTGTACTTATTTAATATAAAAGTATATAGAACTATATATTTTTGGAATCAGTGTCAAGTTAACATTCAAATAATACCGGAAGTGACATTTATCAAACCGGAAGTAACAAATTATCTCCCTTATTTAAAACGAAAGTGTATATGAACTTTATATTTTTTTAATCAGCGTACAACAAGCTATCATTTGATGCTGGAAATGACATTTTAAACCGAATTTTATTATTTTCATACAAAGTGAATCTTTACGGTGGAAAGACCTTTAATTGTTCTATGAACAATTGGTTTTTAATTTATTTTCAATTCCTTTTTTTGCTACACATTGATTTACAACATCTTTAAAAAGACCCAAAACCGTATATAGTATTGTCAATGCAGCTACAGAAAAGCTGTAGACCTCTCGAAATATTGAATAGAGTTTTGATAATGATATGAACTTACTACGAATATTGTAAATTTCTAAATGTTTTTGAACAACAGAAGATAAAAGAAAATTGTTAGAAATGGTGATAACAGTGACGTCTTTTTTTGTAAAAACAGGTGCTACATAATTTTAATGTATCGATATCACGACATATGGGACTAGTCGTTGTTCTATTCTAACTGCTTGTTTTAGGCAAAACAAGCAAGCCATATATCTTTTTAAACAAATTATTAGTAAATGCAAAAGATGCTCGTAAGAAACGAGTATGAATTATGTTAAAACGAAATTAATAGTATTCTACTTATGCATAACTTGTAAATGATTAATGTTATTTCATAAAATATTTACAGATGGAAAAGACACAAGGTTCATGGTAATTTTTCACGCAGGAGAACGATATACTACGCGGACCGTTTTGGTAGCATCAGAAAATACTGCACGTCTTTCATTACGCTATTTCAACCATACAAATCAGTCTATCATCATTGACAAAAATAATACAGAATATAGTCTGAGTATCAGTGTTATCCCGTCTGATGGGATACATTTAGCAGGAGTAGGACTTCTCTCCGATGTGAGAATAAATGTTTACGGATTTTATTATGGGAACCAGTTCTCTGAGGGATTCTTATCCATGCCTATGAAATTTGCCTCTACAAAATACATTATACCGACCTTACCTTTATTTTTGGAAAGTTACAATAAGAATATATTGGCACTTTCACCAGTTTTTCAAAATACAGCTGTCAGTATAAATTTAAAATTGGAAAACGGTTTTATAACGTATAAAAGCAAGCAATATAATAACAACGACACAATTAGAATTGTTATAAACAAATATAACACTTTTCAGTTATCACATGCTTCTGACCTATCAGGAACTTTGGTTACAGCTTCAAAACCAGTTATTGTGGTCAGTGGTAATCGGTGTAACTTTGCAGTACCACAAAAAATCAACACAGGTGGTTGTCAACCATTCATTGAATTGGTATTACCAACTAACCAACTAGATAATCTGTTCATAACACCACATATATCGACACGTTTGAATAACACTGTTCGTATTCAGGCGATAAACAGTACTTATTTAACCATTAAAACTGGTAAAAAGACAATATCAAAAACACTAAACGCAAGAGATTTCTTGGATTTTTACTACAACACTGTTTCTCTTATTTTATCATCGGCTGACATACTTGTCATCTCATATCCACATGGGTTAGAAAGAGGAAAAGGAGATTCGTTTATGATGACGATTCCAGGAGTAAATCAATATCTTAATAAATATGATTTCGTTGTTCCAAAAGCATTTGACAGCTTTATAAGCATAACAGTACGGAGAGATGCTGTTGATGGTTTTTTGCTGGATGGAAATTCTTCCAATATTCGAAGTATGTTTAGCATTTCTGAAGGGATGAATAATTTTAGCACTTTCAGTGTGCCTATATTAGCAGGATTTCATCATATTGAACATAGAAATAAAGTTCGGTTTGGATTATGGGTTTACGGGAATAAATTATCCTTTGATGGATACGGGTACCCTGCTGGGATGGCTTATAAAACTTGCAATTAAGTAAACTTACTGCTTGTAGACTTCCATTGTCATCTGCAGAGAACAGTAGTACGTCAGGAAAATACGGATATTGTTTAAAACTAATTTGCTGTAACAGTTATAAAATTTTAAAATTATTTTCGACTAAGGAACACATCTCCCGCATGAAAGCTCTGATTCCTTGTCCGGAATTAGCTTTACTTTAGGTTCTTTCTGGTTTAATCAGCTCTTCAACGTTTGTAAGAGGTTTTGGATTTTAAAATGTATTGTCCTCGAGCATCCCTGAAGAGACATGAAATGTCAGTGAAATTAGTACTGTTAATTTATAATATATTACATTTACAGTTACTTTGTTTTTAAACGATCCGACATTAAAAGTTACCAAAATAGACGTCTACAGGAAAACATATATTCTTAAACAATGAAGTAGTACCCACGCCGTATGATAGCTTATCTAAACAAAATATGAATTTATTCAACAATAGAAACCTCTCGGAAATTGTGTTTTCCTCACTGAAAACAAAATAAGAAGGTAATTAAAGAAACTTAAAGGCGCATTTACTATCCACATAGTTTTGCCCCACTAATATATTAAAATTCAAGCAGTATTTAGGTGACAGAAATGTTATGGTTATTCTTTTCCAGACGTAGTAGATAATATAATAGATGTGATTATTTTAAGTATTTTTTGGAGTACAGGTGGAAGGAATTCATACATGTTGCTTTCCTTTATTTCATGACATCCTACAGAATCGGAAGTAATGTTTTGTATGCCTTTGAATGGTTGACTCTCAAAACCAGAATTCAATTGACGGTTAAGTTCACATTGTGTATATTTATCTGATAGTAGCCCATAGTACTCTCCTTTTGTGGATAGTTTTCATGCAGTTTTACATTTGATTTGTATTTACCTTTTTCTCGATAATGCTGATCTTGATCGTTAAACTTGTTAACCGCACATTGATGTTTTGGTGACATTGATTTTGAACTGAGCTTGACAACGTTATCAGAATTCTATTTTGACAAAACATTGTTGCATTGTTAATGTTACAAGTTACTGATGAATTCATTGTATTTTGAAAATAAATTCTGCTTTATTGTCAGATTTAAGTGTCTATGAAGCAATAAAAAATTAAAAAACAAAACACAATTTTCAGTCTTGATCATGATTAATTTTTCCTTTTACATGACATCTCCTGATAATAAAAAGGACTCGCATGGACCCTCCAGTGATTGCATTAAACAACATAATTTGCATTCCATACAATTTCGCTGCTCACATATATTAATTGCTTTTCAGGTTCTTAAGGGTATACAATAGATCACCAAAGACACTAGACTTATAATTTGGTCGGGCAGACGCGTGTTTTATCTTCATTAGACTAATCAATTGTGTTCGAATTACAACAGTTGGAAGGCTAAATCAAAAACGTAGTTAAAGAACATTAAGAACTAAAAATTCCGAGAACTTGAAAAACGTTTATTTGTTTTTATTAATATTTTTATCGGAGGAGCAAATTTAAACATTGCCTTTGACTTTCTGCATATACAACTTTATTATAAATCAATTGGAATGGATATGTGGTAGTGCTTACATTCGACGCCTGCTCCGTCTTAACTAAGCAATTTAAAAAAATAAATTCTTGATTCACACCCGAAGAATGAGGTTGCGTTTCAAAAGGTATTTCTGTAAACATGGACACTATTCACGGGACAACCCCAAATATTTTCTTACACACAACATCATTTCCGAAAGTCATAACAGATGAATAGATAAATAATAACGAACGAGGGCATATAGTTACTTGTATCCATTTCATATGGAATCCAGTGAATAGCAGTTTCATTGACTATCATACCCCATCTCCTTTTTGAGATCACCTAGCCAAAATTGCCTAATGAGATTTTATCATCATTTGCGTCCGTCGTCGTTGTTGTTTTTCAAAAATCTTCTCTGAAACTACTAAGCCTAAATGGAACCAAACATTTCACAATTATCCTTAGAAATATCGAGTTAAAAAAAATGATCCTGTTTCCCAACCAACATGGTCGCCAATACTAAAAATAGAACAAAGTGATATAATGCAAGTCTTACCTATTATATTTAATACCGTTATAGATAGGAAAATTTGTTTAGAATACCAAGAACTACCTGCATTTTTTTGATAAAAATTGTCAGACGACTCCTTATTGTAGTTTTTGTCTTGAAATTACGATTTTTACCATTTTTTTTTTTTTTTTGCCGATAGTTGAAAACATAATAATTTGTGGTCAATCGCTTATAGAAATTATTTTCGTTTAATGATGATTAGTACCCATGTTTTCCATTTTGACTAAAACTGTAGTAGATAAAGAAAAATGTATACAGCAAATATGGTTGACAAGATACGAACTACATACAATTCTCTGTTAGACCGGTTTCTCAACATTTTCAGTAAATAAAAAAATATTCAAATCAGCAGTCAAAAGAACATACAGGCCCAATGTTAACCCTTATATAACAGGCCTTTGTCTTCAGACACAAATTTGGATAATAACAATTTAATGAACATCCCTACCAAGTTTGGTATGAATGGCTCTATATGTTCGTAGGAGGAGTTGAAAATGTATCAGAGATCGCTGCTGTTATTTTGAAAATCGGGTACAGTAATTGCAACACAATTTGTTAAAGGAGAATACAATAATATATTCATACAAGTACCACTTAAGATTTGGACTAGTTGAAAGAGAGGTCTAAAATTTGTCAACCAGTCAAAAATCATGGCAGCCAAATAACATTTGGATATGATCTAGGACCACTTTTCTTCCAACTTTTTTTTTCAAATTTATCTGGTTATTGTTTACGGCACTTTTAGGGAAAAGGGGTTTAAATATATATTAAGTACTATTATACAAAGAGGACTTCCAATGGGTTTTCGATTTGAAACATGTTCATATGAGAGGTTTATATACATCACTGATCCAGCATGTTCAAAAGAAGCAGTTAGCATAATCACCACTTTTTAAACAGTTTATGGCATTCATTCTATGACTGGCCAACTCATTAATATTTGGCAGATAAAAATCGAAAGCAGAATTATACTTCTCTGGGACGTCGACATTTTCCAGTCTAATGACCTGATGTCATGGATGAATTAAGGTCAATTAGTACTATACGTTTTAAGAATGTGCTGTTAATTGGCAGGCAGGCTCATCGCTGAGTGACAAGAAGAGCTTACGTAGCCCTTTTGGACATCCCCTAAAAAACCTAAGTTCAACAAGATGCAATAGTAAAACAAAATATCAAAAGCAAAGCAGTTTGAAAAGAGAAGTTTTATTACTTTATCCCAGACATTAATTTTGTTCTTTAATTTGATTGGCTTATCTATCAACGAAATACAATATTGCGACATTTCCATTGGCCGCTCGTTAGGTCATTGTTCGCTTGCAAATGTTAGGACTATGTGCATTTCGTCCATGGTAACGGAAATATGCGATTTCTTCAATAATAATCAAAACACTCACACTTTTCACATGGAAATCTTCTTTCTTGTTGTTATTTGTTTACATTCCAAAGCGTACAAAAAAGTTTAAATGTCCGATGTTAAAGTCTGACTCTGGAACTGGACATATGACGTCTTACATTTAAATGAGCAACACGAACCCCACCAAAAAAAAAAAAAAAAACAACAAAAAAACTAGGAAGACTTCATAAACGATTTGCGGAAATGTTTTATTTAACACTTCGAGAATGTTTGCCATAAAAGAAATATCAATGCGAATGTTTAACAACTTTTAAGAATTGGATATATCTTGATATCATATCTCTTTATTTAATTCCGATAGTAATAATCAACTCGCCAAAGGCTCGTTTATTATTATAAACAAAATGAAATTACTCGAATTGATATGAAGTGATATCAAATTCTCACAGGTTATGAAACATATTATTATATGAAATTATGATGTGGTCCATCAAACATCAGAATATGTATGAGTTAGTTCTTGAAGCTGTGAAAGTTCCATAATTAGGTAATTACGTATACTCTTCCATTCTAAAGCGTACAAAAATGTTTTAAATGTCCGATTTTAAAGTCTGACACCGGAACTGGACATATAACGTCATACATTTAAATACGCAACACGAACCCGACCAAAAAAACAAAAAAAAAAACAAAAAAGCAAAAAACAAAAAATCCAAAATGTTGCAATACACTTGTCCTATCTCCATGACAAATATGTTGTTGTTCCCGCAGATAAAGCCCCAAACAACATGGTTTTTGTGTGTAAATCACATTACATAAACTGCTTGATAAATGAATTAGGTATTAACAATTCATTTGGAAACTCAACATATACTTTGTAAAAAGTCACTCTGATTCAAACAAAAAATTCTCTGAAACTGACATAATCAAATGCTTGATTTCTTGATTGAAAACATATTTGTGACGTTTGGAGGACGTGTTTTTCAACAAACAATCGGCATTCCTATGGAAACCAACTGTGCCCCTGTTCTATCCCATCGAACTTGAGATAAAGGATACAACAGATACAGTTAAGTCTGCCGCATATCTTGACTTACAGCTAGAATTGACAATGAGGATCGGTTGAAAACAAATCTTTACGACAAAAAAGATGATTTCAGCTTCCCAATCTTGAACTTTCCATTTCTATGTAGCAACATTCCAGCAGCGCCAGCATACGGAGTATAGATCTCCCAGTTGATATGATATTCAAGGGCTTGTATTTCCTATCATGATTTCCTTGACAGAGGGTTGCTGCTCACAAGGAAGCTATTAAACCAAGAGTTCCAAGTGGTGAAGTTGAAATCATCCCTTCGTAAATTTTACGGACGCCATCACGAGTTGGTTGACCATTATGGAATATCCGTTTCACGGATGATAGCGGATATGTTCCTAACGTCGTAACTGCAATCCGGTCCCCTTTCACGAATGTGACCTACCGAATTAGACTTATTACCGGGTTTGTACTAACATGATCAAAACGACGGGTGCCACATGTGGAGCAGGATCTGATTACCCTTCCGGAGCATCTGAGGTCACCCCCAGTTTTTGGTGGGGTTCGTGTTGCTCAGTCTTTAGTTTGATATGTTGTGTTTTGTGTACTATTGTTTGTCTGTTGGTCTTTTTCTTTTTTAGCCATGGCGTTGTCAGTTTATATTGGACTTATGAGTTTGAGTGTCCCTCTGGTATCTTTCGCCTGTCTTTTAAAGACAACCCACAATCTCACTCGATAACATACATTAATGCTTACATCTTATTAAATCCCGTTAACTCAAGATTAAGGATTCTACCGAAAATAAAAGATCTGCTTCATACCTTAATCTTTTCCTAGATATTGACACAGATGGATGACATCAAACTAGAATCTATGAAAAACGTGATGATTTCATCCTTCCAATTGCCAAGTTTCGATTTTGCAGCAGTAACATAATCTCTGCTCCTTCGTATGGAGTGTGCATATACTAGTTTAGACGTTATGCTCATGCATGTACATATTATACTGACTCAATTAACGGGGATGTGCTCCTTACACAAAAAAATGTTCCACCAGATTTATAGTATAGAAACACTTATTCGGGACTTGTCAGAAAGAACATACAAGAAAATAGAAAATTTTTAAAACAAAATAGTTCCTACGCATAGCTGTTTATTTTTCAATAAGTTAAATATTTCGGTAATGTTGGTTTCAAATGAAAGCTTAAGGATTTGGAATCACTGTAGAATCCTTGTTGACAGCTTCTTCTGAGTAATAAAAAAAATATATATGAAATTTTAATAGGAGGGGACATTTGGCCTGTTGTTCAGATCAGAAGTACCCGTTTTCTTACTCCCAAACTTCCGGAACCAGTGCGCTCTAATATGCAATTAAAGGTGTGTTGAAGTTTTCAGCACAAGTAAGGATAAGGTATAGTTTTGACATGAAATAACTGCCACTTTATTTGAACTTAAGACAAAGTAGCCATTAATGCTTGATACATGTATCATAGAATTTAACATAGAAAGCAATGGAGCTATGAATTAGTGGTTTTATTCCTATTACTGAAAGACATGTGAAATTCAAATTTTAAACATCATACCAATTACAATGAAAACTGGTCACATTTGTGGTAAATAAACATTTTACTAACATTTTTTTATGTATGAATTCTGTTGGTGACAAATTCAAACCTTCAAATTGCTACAAAAAGGTATTTCAGCCTTTTTTGTCATTTATTATGATACAGTTAATCTGAAGTTAAATTTTTTGCATTATATTTGACTGAAATCAAACAAACACGTATATTATGACTGGTTTATAGTGAAAATATAGCTTTTGGTCAAATTATCTAGTGAGTTTTTATGTTTTATTGTGTTTCTTAGTGTATAATTTTTTTCTAAGGAAATCGGTATACACTTATATAGGAATTACATAATCTCACTTGAAAAGCAATTGTCAACAAGTTTAGCTTCTAGTCTAGCTGGGAAATACATAAATTGCTCTTGTTGGTCCATGTTTTTACATAAAAGTATGGTTTTTACCAATACACAATCAACATGTAGTAAAAAAAAGGGGGCAGAATTAACAATTATATTTTATATTTCGACCACTATATTTATATTCAATGAATATTATCTGATAAAAATAAGACATGTAGGTAAGAACATTGTTTTTTAAGGAGATGTACACTAATAAGAACTGGTAATAATTGAAAAAGTCTCGAATTGGTCTCTATTGTTATCCATATTGAGTTTTCTTTGTATAGCGCACAGGTTACTTCCAGTCCAATTTGAGCCTGAATTTAGTGATGTAGTGTTTCGACAAAAACTGTATGTGTTTTTCTATGCTAGAAATAGATCATACTGTTGTACACGGGGCAAAATACATGACATCCATAAGATAAAGAATAATTATACTCCACATGAAAATAAGAAGATGTGGTATGATTGCCAATGAGACAACTCTCCACATGAGACCAATTGACACAGACATTATCAACTATAGGTCACCGTACGGCCTTCAACAATGAGTAAAACCCATACCGTATAGTCAGCTATAATAGCCCCGAAAGGACAAAATTTTAATGTAAAACAATTTAAATGAGAAAACTAACGGCCTGATTTATGTACAAAACAATGAACGAAAAACAAATACGAAATACAGCAACAAACGAGAACAACTGAATTACAGGCCCCTGTCTTGATCAGTTGAAAAGGGCTTAGCTCATCCAATGGATACAAAGCAGAAATGCATCTAACAAAAACACAGAGTGGACGTGGCAGGGTACTTATACATACCTACAAAAGGCGCCAACTTTCACCTCGGGTGAAGTGTGGCGCCTGTTAAAACGCTTAAACCCGCTGCATTTTTATGCACCTGTCCTAAGTCAGGAACCTGTTGTTCCGTGGTTGTCGTTTGTTGGTGGGATTCATACGTGTTTCTCGTTTCTCGTTTTTTTTTTATATAGATTAGACCGTTGGTTTTCCTGTTTGAATTGATTTACACTAGTCATTTTTGGGCCCTTTATAGCTTGCTGTTCAGTGTGAGCCAAGGCGCCGTGTTAAAAGCCGTACTTTGACCTGTAATTGACTTTTTACACATTGTACTTAGATGAAGAGTTGTCTCATTTGCACTCATACCACATCTTCTTAAATATCTACAACAAAAAGACATTATTTACTAGGAGGGAAGACCTTGGTTCATTTTTTTTAAAACTCATCCAATTTGATCCCCTTGAACAAATGTTGAGCACACAGACCAAATAGTCATCCCTTTTGGTAACCACGAACAGGAATGATTTGAAAAAAATAGCTATAGCCTCAATGCATTCTCATGTATGTGTTTGAAACTAAACCAGAGAATTTTAAGAAAAAATATTCCCAAATACAAAATGATATACAGCAAAGATTAACAAGATTAACAATACTTAATTTAAGTCTTTCTACAAAATTAAGACATATATGCGGATGTACACCTTTCATTCGAATATGTATCAAGAAGACCACACATATATATGCAACAGTGCTACAACTGATACCACGTAATATGTAACACCTTATAGTAATCTTATTGAAATAGCCAAATCTAATAACAAGCTATCATGTTTGTGCTGTGTTGGATTGTTTTACATTCGTATTTGTCCTCGGAAAACATTCATTTTATATCGGTAACTCGGGCTCATAATCCAGTCAATCCATGGATAAAAAATTGCAACAGAAACACATTGAGTATTTTCATGTCCAAGATGTTATCATATTTGATAAACTTACAGTCAAACAAATTTATAGTCGTGGAAATTGATGAGTTTGGGTTCAAATAGATTTTTTAAGTATAAAACAAAATAAAAAATAGGAAATTTTAATATGTAAGTTATTAATGGAGCAAAATCTTTTATAATAATATAATATTACCCTAATTGAAACATCACAAGCGTTATTGTATAAGGAAACTGACAAGTTAGCATGTCAGGAAATTAGAATTTTTAGCCAGAAACTTAAGATTTTATCATACATATTCCGAAAATAGGAAACCGGAAAAATTGTCAAATGTTTTCTCTACCTGAATGATCACACTAATATTTATAAAAAGAAACTGACAAACTTGCATAACCAGAAAGAAGAATTTTCAGGCAGATTTTACCATAAATTCTCCGAAAAGTAGGAAATCGAAAAATTTATCAATTGTAACTCTATTTTAAGCATATCAAACAAGATTGCATTCGGTAACTGAAAATATTTCAATGATTTTGGATCAACATCAAAGATGTTCATTATGAAATCTTCCAAAACAGGAAACCGGAAAATTAGTCATAGAAATGCAAATCAATATTTCTGTAAACATTTTCCAAAATATATATATGCATATGTTGAAATATTAAGAATCTCTCCCAAAACTAGAAAAGTTAATTTTATGTACATTATGATTCTGTCGAACACTGTATTGCTAAGACTTTTTAAAGGTATTAAAATAACTTAAATTTCGTATAGCTATTTATAATTCGGTAGCTGGTGGATTCAGATTGGTGGCATAATGAATATCGGTAAGATTATCCTGCAACAAATGAAACAATCTTAGAGTACATGCAGTGTTACTCAAAGCTAGGTCAGAAGCAATTACAACTTAAAAATAAAACATGTAATCAATAAGTGTCAATCAGGACAGTTCAACCGGATTGTAAAGACGTCATAAACAGTCTGACAAAAAGCATGACATTGTTGAATGCTAATATATAAGTACATAGTATCGACAGGATGTAGAACTATATTTTTTCACTGCAGGTTTAACTGTATAGCAAAAACAGAATTAATATTGTTATGGATAAAAGCAATATCCAAAAATCTTATTTTGGTGTTAAATTGATAACTTTAACAACCAAGTTTTTTCAAATGAATAGTGAGTTAACATGGATCGTAGCTGTTTTGATAACCAAGCTTGCGTCTTTGCAAAAGTTTTCCAACCTGCTTCAGTGTAAGAAAAATATTTATTTGCTCAAATAGTTAATCCAGTTGCAGTTCAAGCTTCCTCGATTTTTTTTTAAAGAATCCGCATTTATAGACTACAGTTGTTTTATACTTCTAAAGAATATCTTAAAGTTGGAAAAATATAAATATCCTGTACGTACTGTCCAAATGCACACGGTTCAGATTGAATCATAGTTTCCTCAAGAAATTCAGTTGTTTTGTCTTTTCTATCATAAAAAAATTGATATGGCTAGTCCACTTACAGTCATAACTTAAGTAAACGCCAGACTAATACGTTTCATGAAGATAAATATCTGTACGAGATAAACGAAGACATATAATAGTTTGATGTGTATTAGATGAGTTTTCCATTTCTTCAAAATTGAACATACCATAATTCAAGCATTGATTCAATATGTGTCTTATGTAGTAAGAGTTTTGAGTAAGGTTAATCATCGAGTGTGAGTTCTACTTACAATTAATATTTAAATTAATATTATAGTCCAATGAAAACTGGAGTTGTAGAAAGAACAAAATTCAACGTTGCTTGACACGAAAAATCATTTGCCACAAGATTCTAAAATGCTTTGATATATATGTTTAAAATTAATGTTTTAATATTTAAAATTGCATACACCCTTGATATTTCTTTATAATAATAATTAACGATTATCTGAATTGTTTGGCAAACTATCCTCACTCATTACATCGAATGTTCCGAATGTTAACTTTGGAAGACCGTTATATTTGTGTGACAGATTACCACTAAAAATATAAGCTTGTCGATGATATGATAGTCCCTTCGTAACATGTACTTTACACTGAATGCATCAATGGCTTAATCTCTGTATATTACATTGACACAATCTTGAAATTTCTGTGTACATTTTATTCCGTGATATATTATTCTATAAAAGAAATATGTAGCATTCGTATTGCATGCTTAAATTGTTGCTTAGTTCGAAATATATATACATGTATGCATTTATGTCATAGATTGCTTACCCTGCTTTTTCTGATTTTTGTTTGGTTTGTTTCTGTTTTAGGGGAATGTGATTGGGGTGGTGGTATAAGGGGGGGGGGGGGGGGGGGATAATATTTGGCTTTTATTTTTCAACGGTTTTACTCATTTTCATTTTAACGCAAAGATATTCGTATTAGATATTGAAAACATTGCTAATTTCGAATCACTTTACTTATGTGTATCATGCACTATCAAGAGCGCTGTTAATTTTCGATCTTAACGGAACATTGAACAGAGGCGTTGTAGGTTTCGATATATAGCGGTTGCTTTGTGAATGAATTAAAATGTTCATACAATAGTATAGGAATTGCGTTTCCATGATATATAGATGCTGCTTGCAAGACAATGAGTAACATCCCGAGTGCCACCAGTTGGCCAGAAACTACACACCCTTCCTAAACCTGCGATTTGTGTCAGTCCTTTTTTTGCGTTTTTTTTTATCCATGTTCTTATCTGGTTTTGTTTTACAAATGATTTTTGAGTGCCTAAGTATCTTCTCCATCTTTTTATCATCTAAACAACATCATATTTTCACAGCAGTTTTCAAAATGCTTCATATGGACAGCCCATTTAGTGATTGCCCCAATCCCCAAATCATTTTAAACAGGACCGTACATAACATTATTGTCCTCGGCATTTTCATCTACCGTGACCTCTGTATTATATATGTAATCCACATTTTATTACCTCATTAAAAATGCTGATACCACTATGATAAATGTTTTATAGGGTATATGCCATCTCCATTAACTCGAAGTAGCACTCTGGGCAAAAGGCCCGACTAATGCTTTCATGTGCTTTTATAATGTTGTGTTTTTGCTTTTAAACCGTTCCTGATGAAGATGGATTACCTGATCACGTTGTATTATTTCAAAGGATGGTTTGATCTTGTTAATTACTATGGCTATTTAAAGACAAAACACTATTAGTGTTATTGCTGTAGCTGTCCGATATTGATAGTCAATCTCATTGCCCCCACCTTCTCCTTCTTTTACAAGTGTGTAATCCTAATCTTGGGCTAGATCTACATTTATCTTTTTCAAATTACGTATGCAACACTTAAACTGTATAGTTAAATGGTATATTATCGCGCAGGGGTTCTGAAAGTTTAATAGAAAAATGCAAAGAACAATTAATAAGCAGTATAATGGAATCTTTGTACACCTTAATGATCTCAAATCAAAATGTCCAGTTCAATCTTTAATGTTGAAGAGCAGTTATGGTTATTAGGACTTTAAATGTCCCTCTCATTACTCCATTCTTTTAATGTTAAAAAGTTCTCACCAGGCTCTCGTTTTCAGTAAAACTTATGTAAGAATCTTTGCATACGAATGAGAAGTACACCTACTTTATTATGATGGAAATGTCTTGTTCATGATGCATGGGAGCCTCTAAAAAGACTCTGCTTTTCATTAAGTACTATGTTTCCGTGACAGAACACTTGTTCAACCACTTTTTTTTAACCAATCACATACGGTTCTCAACGATGCTTTCTATATAAAAACCTTAAACAAAATTATTCTTTATTCTGCTCGAAATATGTTTGGCTAGTTCCACTTTTCCGATTTATGCAAAAGCAAAAAACAATTGATCACAAGTGATAATTGATACATGTATCGAAAAGAATTAACACATTGCTGGATTATATTCATGAAATATCGAATCGTTGTGAAAGGATTGATCTCTTCTTGTGACATTGGTCAATGCAGATTGATATATAAAGGCGGATGACCATTTGTCTTGGCTCTACATGCGTGAAATTCTCTTCAGACATATTTGATGTTTTCATTATCATCAGCTTCAAGCCATCTGTGTTATCTTTTTGTTAATTTATTTATACTATGCAAGGATAGTGTTGTAGAATTGAGTAACTATACCAGGTTGGCATACATGTATTTCTGGTAAGTCAATTGACAGAGTGAATGTCCATAAAACGGTAATTATTAGAAAAAAGTACGAAACGCATGCATATATTTCAAGGCAAAAGGTTATGATGAATTTGCCAATTAGACTAAGAAATATACTGAAATATTAAAATTGTAGTACGATGGAACTATTCGTTAGCTGTAGTTGAACTCTTGTTGTTGTCAATATTGTCCACAACTGCTGTTGTAAAACCACCAGGTTTCGCGGAAGGAATCACATATTCAATCTTCTAGTACTGTAGATAAATGGATAATTGGATCATTCAGAAACGACAAATGTAAACTGTACATTTTGTCATTTAGTATCTCCTCCTGTCCTGGTCCAAGCACCCAGTAGAAGGCCTATATACCTTATGAGATGGTTTTAATTCATTTGAATGTAATGTTGAACTATAATAGAGAAATAAAATAGAAGTAACTTTGAAATGGATAATGTCATATTTGCCTCATGGAATAACTCGACTGCAAATTCGGAAATTTAGAAACGATCCTGGTAAACTTATCGAATCTTTAAATAAACTTATTCTAAAAGGTTACTAATTCAACACTGTAATTAGATCTTTGAATATTGTTTTTATTGATATTGATATTGATTTTGTTATCAGTAAATTAAAAGCAAACTAAATATTATTGTTATATACATATACACATTCATGGATCTACAATCTGTCGGTACCTGTATCTTGGCATTGCACAAGGTCATATTTATGACGTCTTTACACTAAATCCATTGGATGTTGGATGTTGGGTGTGTAATGATTGGTAATTTAGTCTTAGATGCATGATTTTTGTATTAGTTATTGGCTTTGAACTAGCTGTCAGTAACTGCGAGTACTCTCAGATCTGTACCTAGTGTCTTTTTGTTGTTGGGATGTACAAGTACCCGGCCACGTCCACTCTGTGTTTTTGTTAGATGTATTTCTATTTGTATCCATCTGATGAGTTAAGCCTTTTTCAACTGATTTTTATAGTTCGTTCTTATGTTGTACCGTAACACCACTGTCCCAGGTTAGGGGAGGGTTGGGATCCCGCTAACATGTTTAACCCCGCCACATTCTGTTTGTATGTGCCTTTCCCAAGTCAGGAGCCTCTAATTCAGTGGTTGTCGTTAGTTGATGTGTTACTTATTTGTTTTTTCGTTATTTTTTTTGTACATAAATTAGGCCGTTAGTTTTCTCGTTTGAATTGTTTTACATTTTTCATTTCGGAGCTTTTTATAGTTGACTATGCGGTATGGGCTTTGCTCATTGTTGAAGACCGTACGGTGACCTATAATTGTCAATTTCTGTGTCATTTGTTCTCTTGTGAAGAGTTGTCTCATTGGCAATCATATCACATCTTCTTTTTTATATGCATATAAATATTTATCAAAACGATTATCAACTTATGTTTTTAATGACTGTTGAACATACTTTTACCTACATTATGTCTTCTTGAACTTCCTGTATTTGCAGGTTTTTCAAGTATCTTTGTCATTCAAACATATTGTTGCGGTTGCTTGCTTAACTGCAAATCCAAAATAATTACTTAACAGAAGAAACAAGCACCTGCCGTGTTAAGTACTGCAATTTTAAGATCATTACTATGTCCTCTTCCAATTGATCACAGAGAAAACTGTTTGACTCGAGAAGTATACATTCTAGATCAACTATTGGAATAACACCAGTGTCAATACGTGATCACTCGTTGTAGACTACTTTCCGGCAAGAATAGTACCGTGGTAACGATTTTCTATAATTTCCTCACAAATCTTTTTATGTTTGACTTTAGTGAATAAATAAGGCATATACTTGGTATACAAACAAAACACTTTGTAACCTTCTATAAGGGAATTTTGTCGATTTTGATATCTTATGGCGGCCATCTTGAAAAAAGCCGCCATATTGAAATTTCAAGTTAGGTTCGTTGCTTATATTGTTCGAAGCACCCAGCACTACCAACTTGACAAATTTGAACTAATCTAAGGGATATTTGTTTAATTTGATATCTTGTGGCGGCCATCTTGGAAAAGCTTCCATATTCAATTTTCATGGTGGGTTCATAGCTCATATTTTTTTTTAAACAACCAGCACTACTGCCATTCCAAATTTGACCATGCATTTGACCTAATATAGTTGATATATGTTGATTTTGTTATTTTATGGCGGCCATTTTGAAATTTCCAGGTAGGTCCAAAGCTAGTATTATTTGAAACACCAAGAACTACTGCCATGCCAAATTTGGTGCTTTTATTATCCAACCCACAATTTTGTCACCAATCTGCCGGACTATAACGAATGCTCCGTGAATCAGCTCTCAGATAAAAAAAAAAGAGAAAAAGTTTCCCAGATTTCAGTTGACCTGTTTAAAAATATTTTCTTATCTGAAGGAGCAAATGAAATATATTTTGAAAATAAAACGATTACTTGAAGACATTGTAAAGAGATCCTCATCTTTTGTTTATCGTTTGGCACTTATGTTGACAGTGGTGGTACATGTATATAGTATTCATTTTCACCTTAACGCAAAATAACTTGGCAGGTGAACAAATTTAAAAAAATTTTGTCACCACTACTAATAAAACATTTTTTTAATCGATAAAGATACATATGTTTATTAATTTTTAATATTACCTTTTTTTAGTAGAAACAAAAGTCTCAACAAACAAAAAATTCTCTGAAACTAGCATTATAAAGATGCTTGATTTCGTGATTGACAACATATTTGTTACGTGTGGAGGACGTGTTTTTCAACAAACTATCGGCATACCCATGGGAACCAACTGTGCCCCTCTTCTTGCCGACTTTTTGCTTTATTCTTATGAGGCTGACTTCATACAGGAACTTCTTAGGAGGAAAGAAAAGATGTTAGCAGTATTCTTTAACTTTACTTTCCGCTATATAGATGATGTTCTCTCACTAAATAATTCAAAATTTGTTGACTATGTTTAACGCATCTATCCCATCGAACTAGAGATAAATGATACAACAGATACAGTTAAGTCTGCCTCATATCTTGACTTACATCTAAACATTGACAATGAGGGTCAGTTGAAAACAAAATTTTACGACAAAAGAGATGATTTCAGCTTCCCAATTGTGAACTTTCCATTTCTATGTAGCAAAAGACGGACGAACGATACCAGAGGGACAGTCAAACTCATAGATCGAAAACAAACTGACAACGCCATGGCCAAAAATAAAAAGACAAACAGACAAATAATAGTACAGATGACACAACATAAAAAACCAAAGACTAAGCAACACGAACAGTAGTTTTCGATGTTGTGTTCTGTGTGCTATTGTTTGTCTCTTTGTCATTTTCTTTTTTGACCATGGCGTTGTCAGATTGTTTTCGATTTGTGAGTTTGAATATCCCTCTGGTACCTTTTGCCCCTCATTTATACAGATTTGTGTACTCACGACACACGTAAAGTTTGTATACACAAGGTTAGCAGCATATTAACGGTATAACATTTACTTTGTGAAAAGAAAGACAACCCAAAGCATCATTACCTCCTTCATTTTAAAAGTACAATGCATATTGACTGACGCTCAAAAGGTATAAATTGCAGTCAATTGATGATTTATACGTTCAATTTGCATCATCACTTGTGGGTTTTTCTCTATTAGAGCTCAAATCCTTCAATTTGTTATGATTTATAATAAAGTTTTAAAGAGGTCGTCAAATATGTTTGTATGTTTAAATTGATATATTTCTCTTCAATGATTGAAGGCTGGTTTAAATATATAAATCAAACCCTAATTCACATAAGTTTTCAGATAAATAATTCTTCTAGATTAAATGGATGTTTAAGTGTCCTTTTGAAGTAAGTGTGGAAAATGTAAAACCATCTACCTAGCCTCCGTCTTTTTTGTTTTTGCTACATAAGTGTTAAGTAAGAATGGGAATTTATATGAAGATTTATATAAAGAGTTTGGACTTTCGAAATCAAATATTAATAAAATTTTGTATCCGTCCTATTGAGTTTTGATAGTTCATGCATCGTTAAAATCAATTTACCATTGCAAGCAAATGTACAGTATTTGATATGACATTTTGTTAGCTACATTAAAACAGTTACGCGTCGCATGCTATCCTTTTAGGGGACCTGCATCATTACAGAATCTGAATCAAACTAACTTGAAATTAAAATTTGACTTATAACATGAAAAAATCAATGCGTTCGTAAATCAAAACGTATCCACATGCAACGTATGCTGAAATACAAAACGAGCCATACCACTTTATAAAAACGATCCTGTCATAATAACTTGACAGGGTGTTTTCTTCCAGTTCATTCTAGATAAACGTGTGAAAACTAGTATATACTAGATAGCTTAATAAGCTTGGAAATGTCTTGACTGGTCAAATGTCGGCATTATGTTTATCTTCAGGTTCCGATGTATATTTCAAAATGCCCAAATTTATTTCGATAAATAATTTCTGTTTCTGATGGGGTTCGTGCGACTCTTACTTTAAATCACACCCTGGTGTTTTTTGGGGTTTTTTTGGTAATCTTTTAGGGTTTATCTTCCTCCTTTTCTACGCAAATAATAAGTCCTTGATATAAAAGTATCAGAAATCGTGATTTGCATAATAACATTGATTGCTTACGTTTATCTATGATTATTTATTTAGTATTTTTGTTAACTAACGTTAAATGTACGGTTCTTGTCCAGATGTGGAATGATTTTTATGTGGAATTTTAATGTGGACTTATTCATGTTATTGTCCATATAATTTTCGTTTCCTGAAGATTGTATATTGATCTCTAGGTTTGTTTATTTTGCTTTTTGTTGTTGTTGGGATACAATTCATTTATAATCCTTTTTTCAATTTCATATTCATGAGGGAAGTTAAATTATTCCATCCATCGATTTCAGATAACATTCGATGTTAAATTCCGTACTCCGATATTTAATGTTGTTATTTATTCAAATTAACAGTTTCAGTGCACAGTGTTTTACATGTTGCTCCCGATGATATTATGCATTGATATCGAACTGAAGAAGGGTTTTTATGAATATCAATAAATCTATTCGCTAATAAGTTAATGTCACATATAACATGTATAACTTTGGAAAAGAATTGACTACAAATAAGTTAATCTGACATTTATTGCATTTCGTGTATTATTAGTTTACAACTATTCAGATATTCTTTTCAATGACATCTCTTGTTTATATTACCACTATGGAGATGAATTCAGTTAGGATTAAATTTGTTAGTTTGTTTTCAATGTCTTAACAACCACATGAACCATGTGCATGTATTCGGAACGTGAGTTAAACACTTTCACTTATAATTGAGCGACAATTTTATAAAAGGTAAGAAACTTATTTTCTTTCATTTAATTCTGTTTTTTTCATACCGTCACTAGTATTAGAAAAAAATATGAATTGATCATCAATTTATTGTATATTATATAGGGCTTTAAAGTGAAAGTATATCCTTATCATATTAAAAGTAATTGAAATAGTTGAATATCAGATAAGACTGAACATAAATAAAATGCACGATTTATTGGTGTTTACGTTCAGTGGCAAATATGATATAAAACCTTTAATAATCGAGACGAGTATGTTATGGCGAGAAGCAAAACATAAAAAAATATCAAGGGAAAAAACAAAAACAACATTAATATGTTAAAAATTCTAAAGTCGACATAAGACTACATGTTGTACTGAAACATGACGCAGGTTTTAGATGATACTTAAAAAAAATCTTAGCTTTTTTTCCTTTTTGTTAAATATTGGTTGATTGATTAATTCAGTTGCAAATAGTTCATTCAGTAGAGAACAAATAAACAAACATTAGATTAATCAGGTCCTGAAAAGTAGGTCGATCGATTTGAGGGCTGAAATTTCGACTGCCACTTGAAAGGAAAGAAATGTTTTTGCTTTACAACACGCTTCATATCCTCCCACAAACTGTTTTTTTTTCAAGAATTCTTTACTTTTGTCCCCTATCATCTTCTCCCTTTCGTTGTATATAAATTATGTTAAGAGTTTCAGAGAGGAAGATGAACATGTGAGATATTATAATTTCTATACGAAGACTAATTCAATGTAAACGTACAAAGCTGAACCCGATATTGACTTCGATCGTGCTGATAATTTACAAACAATATTTACCGCCCAGGTTTAGTATTGATTATTCAGAAATATATCATTTAAGTGGTTGTCAATGAAGGGAGAAAAGTTATTTGATAGAAGGTAAATGCGGTCAGTTACGTAGAGAAAATACAATGTTTTTACTGCAGCTTCCCTTGTATTTTAATATTTGTAGTCAAGCAACGCTCTTGTATGCAAAAACGTATAATAGAGATGTATTAGATATACTATCATGAGACAGAAATCCCACGACACAAAATATGTTAAGATAAAGGAACAGCAACAATAGAGTTTCTAAAAAGTTTTTATACAATACGCCAAGCTCTAAAACAGAGATCATTAAACAATCAGCCGTCGATAGAAATCATACTAGATTTATGACCGGAAATCATGATCGGTGTGTCAAAGTGAAATTACTTTTAGATATCAGTAGAGTATTTAACACTTATACAAAAGTAGTAAAAGACAACAAAATCAAATTTCAATTCAATAAATAATAGACAATATCGTAATGCTTGCCGTTACTGAAATCAATGTTGCTTATTTGAAAATATTTATGTCCAACACTCTGATTTCCTTAGCTGTACTTTGTAGTACAATTCATGATGCAACATCATAAAATATGCAAGAACACACGATCTTAAGAAATGGTCAGAAAATATAAGACGGAAAGATTGAACAACAACTGTATACTCATAACCTTAATATTGTAGAGTATATTCAGCCGACAAAGATCAGTAATGCTACTGTAAAACGAAAGCAGTTTGTGAAATACCACTAATCATTTAATTCCTGAATGTTGATTTCTAATTCCAAAAATATAACTCTTTATTAGATAGGAAATTATTTGTTTAATAATATTGTGTATGAGTATAGCATACACAGTTGAGAAATCATATGTGAAAACAGAGTCAAATTGACTGTTACAGAACAGTTGTTTAACTAAGATTTCTAATACTCCAGTTATTATATTTGATAACACTATTTACATACTCTTTCTAACAATATCAGAAACTAAGATCTTGCACGATTGCTACAACATTAATTAGAACAATCAAAATATTTGTAGTTGAAAAGTGACTTGATGCAAATGAAAAAAGTTCGTAAGGGTTTTGCGTCATTTAGGTCATTACATACTGGAAATCTGGTGTTGTTCTTAAGTATATATTAATTGAATCCTTTAAAAAACAAATATGCATAACTGATTTACATTTGTAATCCTATTTTTGAGGTTCTCATTATAGTCCTTACGTCAAATAATGCTACATTTTTATTTTTTTTATATACAAAAACACAAGTTTTCTACAAGCATTTTATGGTATTTTTGTTTGGAAAGAATTTTTACTATAAAAATGAGGAGATGTACTATGATTGCAAATGAGACGCCCAGCTTCGAAGACTAAGATTAACTCACATCAAAAAGTAAGCTATACAAGGCACCGGGATGACAAAAATGTGAAGTGATTCAAACAAGAAAGGCAATAATTTTATACAAAGCAAAGACACTACAACCACTGACTCGAACACAGTTTCTGGCTTGGTACAGACAAATAAAGAATGCGGCCGGTTAAAACTATCTGAACTCAACCTAATTTTGGACAGTGGTAAAGCTTTTTCCTCAAATTGTTAATATAAAATTCTGAAATATTCGTGGATTTAAAAAAAAAAGAACCCTATGACATTTTATCAATTTTCCCACTTTGGCACCAAGTAAGTGCAGCATGATGTAAGTAAAATAGGAGTCACCGTTAGCTTTTACGTCATCCTTACAGATGAGATGAGTTCAGCTTTCCAATTGTAAACTTTCCCTTTCAATAAAGCAACATTCCAGCAGCGTCTGCATATGGAGGTTACATCTCAAAGCTGGTACAATATTTCAGAGATTGACCTTACTTTTACATGTTTTATGATATCCCTGATATTGCTGCTTACAAGGACGGTTTTGAAACAAGGGATCTTTGTGATAAATGAAGTTATTCCTTTGAAAGTTGTACGGACGTCATTATGAATTCGTTGAATTGACCGTTATGGAATATCAGTGTCACAGGTGACCACGCAGATGTTCCGATTGTCGTAAACCCAATCCCATCTTTTTTAACATGTGGAACAGATATGTCGTTCGGAGCACACGCGATAAGCTTTGTTTAAAAGGTTCATGTTGCTTTTCCTTCATTCTTCAATGCTCGTCTTTGTGCTTTTCAGTTATCAAATGTCTATGTTGTGTCTACCACTAACTGTCCTGTCTATCATTTGTCCTGAAAAAACGTGTCTTTATTTCAAATTTCACATTCTTTGAAAATTTGAAGTAGGAAAATTTGAATGGCCATTAGTTTACGAATTTTGAATGATAAGCTTAGATAAGATTCAATTGCCAAACTTCTATTGCGTGATACCTATTTCTCGTGATTTAACTTATCAACGTATTTTATAGAAGTAACACGACGCATTTAAGATTTGCAGCAGAATTTGTTTTCTATTCCGGAGCACTTGAAATCATCCACAGTTTTTGTAGTGTGGTTCGTGCAGCTCAGTCTTCAGTATTCTATGTGTGTTTTGTAAAGTGGTATTCCCTTTTAGTTGTTTTTCCGGTGTTTGCCATTCGATCGCCATTTTTTTCTCGACTAAAGAGATTTGAATGTCTCTTTGGTATCTTCCGCCTTTTTTTCTAAATATAATTAGGCGGTGAGCGATATTTCGTATATGTACTTCAATGTAACATGAACAAGAAGATGGGTGCAACATGTTGAGTAAGACCTCCTTATCCCTCAAGAGCAATTGAGATAAATCTTTGTTTTTATCTTGATTAGTCTTTAATTTCTATGTAATGCTTATTTGTAGTCAGTGGTTGTCGTATCGTCATTATTGTTTTTGCCATCGCGTTTTCGGTTTCTCTCCTGCTTGTGTATTTTGAATGTCCCTCTACTGTCTACGCCTCTTTTTTTATTCCTTAAACTACTCTGTCATAGGCATCCTTTATGATCTAATATTCACAATATCAAAATATCAAAATATGAAAGTGATGTTTTCAATGTAAAGGACAGTAGTTTAAAATTATCTTTCGCATCTAATGTTATATTATAGGCTTTTTTCAACGTGCACGATGATAGTAAAATCTGGTTATCAATGATGAAGCTCAGCTCAAGTTTAGTATCATCGAACATACAAGTTGAATTGATCTGTTTGTATGAGGGAATAGTCTGTGCTAATAAGAACATACTTTGGTAACTAGAATAAAAAAAACAAAGGTGAATAAACTTACGTCTTGAAACGGAATGTATCGCTGACCTGACAATTTGGACAATTTATGTAATGCAATATGAATACATTCGTAGGAGGAAAAATTGTCACGACCAAAATCTAATCTTGCTGATCCTTTTTACTTTTCATACTTTCAATCTATGAATAATTCTTTTCAAGATATTTGGTAAAAACTATAAAATCGGATAACACATTCATTATTAAAGTGATATTATTCATTTAAGCAGGTGACTTAAGGTTAGTGTCTTTTAATCATTTGTACAATTTGTCATGCTGATCTATTCTCCTGTTTTGATATACAAAAAAAAAAGGGCGATAACTACTATAAGAAAATAATTGACTGGTGATTTCAGAGATGTTGGCTATTTTTTTTTATTTCGTCTATCTGATCATTTTTGCATGGTTTAGTTCTCTCTTAATATTAAAGTTTTCAAGATACTCCCGGTAATCGCACAAAAACACAAAAATGGGTAGAAATCTTTATTGAATGAAACTTTCCTAATAGATCGACTTATGATTTTGGCTCAGATGACTTCATTAATAAATATTCTATAGCTGATCATATTTTTCAGCTGACAGTTTCTGTCTTTCTATTACAAAAAAATAATGCATGCATAGTTTCCAAATTCCAGACAAAAACACAAAACCGGTAAAGATCGCCTTTCGCCGGCAATAGTTCTTATAACCAGTCATTTCACAATTTTTTTTTTGACTTATTTGTACAAATTATTTTGCTCACCTTTAGTTTCCTGAAGATGAAAAAAAAATGCGAAATGAGAGAAAATTTTAATTCAGACAGAAGACGTTTTTTTCACATTGAGAATAACATAAACAATTGCATCTGCAGGAGTCTTTCTATCTACAAGAGTTTTTATGATATTAACAATTACTCGCATTTTAAAACATATGTTTTTTTATCGACAATAACGGAAGAGGACGCACAATTACGGACGCTGGTCGTTATCAGAGGAGAAAAATTTAATTCAAATATCCAGTTCGTTTTGTAGCTTTAGAAGAGAATACGGCCAAGACTAGAAAGAAAATTTGATCCATCAGTACAAAGTAACAATATATGATTGAGTGTCACTTACTTCATCGCATAGCAGGAGACGATTACCATGTCGACATACCCGGTCTAAATCATGCTATCCCCGCAATTTTTGTTTGATACCTTGATTTGTCTTCTTAAAATTTGAACATCGGTAAATTACTGTTGCCTATATATCATACAACATCAGTGCATTCTATCGTACTCATAATAGAACAAGGTATATTAATGTGCCTTTAATAATAGAAACCAAGATATGATGTGGTGGAGGAGTTTGACTAGGTTAGAAAACCCTTTTCAGTTTTGTTTTTATTAACGTTTAACTCGATGAACATTAGACTGTAATCTCTTTTTCTGGTTTCCATGATATCCCTATAAAAATCTGATACATCGCCGGCATTAACATGCTGTCGTTCTGAATATGTATGTTATATTGGAACTGGAGGTATATCAGCAATTGATTAATAAGTTATGCAATCTCATATAAACTAACGTGACCTTGAATTGGTTTTGCAAATACGTTATTCATATTTAGCACGACAATAAGATACATAATAAATCAATTATGCAGGTTTAGTAAAACTGGTAGAGCAGAGGCAAATTAATGGTAATTTGACTGGCATTTCAAAATAGGAAATTGTATGTGTGTGTAAGTACAACTTTTGTGTACTTACAGGTTGCTTATGGTGCCCCCACAAATCAAATAGCTGGTAACAAATTAAATAAAGAACCGCTTGATACAAAAAAAATGGTGATGGAGTGTCGGTATTTGTAGATTGAACTGACAACTGCGTCATATATGATTTTATTTTTTTGACAACTGTATTGTGTAGTATATTTATCATCTAACAATGGATTACAATAATTCACAAATTAATTATCTTACAATCGATTACAGCAGTTCACCTGTACACGTATGAACGTCTAAAGAAAAAAAAAATGTGTATTATAATAAGTATCGGATATGAGATGAAAATGAAGCAGTACTATTACAAAAATTAGATCGTAATGTATCTATTATTACTCATGAAAGTCAATATCGAAACAGAATGTTAAGATCATATCGAATAGAGTAATACTAACAGGAGAGCAGCTTTGAAAATATAACTAAAAATAGTATTGTTTTCATTTTTTAAAATTTAGCACAGGGAGCTTTTATTTGTTTTTTACTGAAATAGAGTTAAACAAAAATATATATTGTTGATGTAATTATAATCCAAACTAACTAATCTCGATGTAAAAAAATATTATATATAACCTTCTTGTGCCAGCATGGTCTTTTAGGTCATATTATACAATTATACAATCTAAATGTGTACATCATGCTAGTTAGACCATGATTGTAATACGGTATACATCTTAGTGGTATAATATGTTGAACTGCACTTTTCAATAATATTTTATACTGAACCGTAAAATATAAGTAATGTTGGAGGATTGAATTATAGGGAAAAATCCTGATGTTAACATAATTTGAAAAAAAATATACCGTGTATATATTTTGAAATGAAGGGTCGTAAAAAATTACTGTTTTTTTACTGAAATTCACAGCTTCCTAATAACCATCAATTGCTATAAGCAAAGAGACAGAGGTCACGTGTGGAGCAGGATGTGCTCACCCTCAGGGAATCTCGGAACCACCGTGATTTTTAAGTCAGGTTCGTGTTTCTCGGTTCTTTTTCTTTGTAGTGTTCTTTAGTCTGTTCGTCGTTTTTGGTAACGGCTTAATCTGTTTTATTCGACTTTGGTTTTTATTTCTCCGTGGTATCTTCTATCTTTTTTCATACATATTAATTATCCATAAAACAATGAACAATTCGCTTTCAACAAAGAACTGTTTCGTCTTTGTTCCGCCTGTTCTAAAAGTCACTGAACAGTACTGTGTTGATTGCAAGCGAATCATCTGAACAGTACTGATTTTACAGCAGTCGATAAAACTAGAAATTGACTGAAAGACCAAAAAAACTACTTAATAATTTATTGTTCAGACATTTTTAATCGATGTTGAGATCAAAATGACCGTTTCAGACTAAAATTTCATTACTATTGATATCGTAAAAATATGATTACGTAATTACAACCTTCATGACAAACAGGATCGGACATATCTAATGTTCCTTCCTTTAAAAGACACATAGATAAATAAGTATTTCGTTTGCTCATATTCGTGTGTGTACTTTTTCAACGTGTTTTATATGATATGAAATAAGGAGATGTGGCATGATTGCCAATTGAACAATTATTCACCAGAGACAAAATGAGGTTGTTTGCAGTAATGACTAAGATATAGATGAACCGCGTATTTTCATCACTAAGAAATTATATAATTCGAGAAAGATATATGATGCGTTACGTATGGGTCGTTTGTAGACGAAACGCGCCTCTGGCTTACACAACAATAAGCCTGGTATCCATGATGAGATGACATGCATTATCATTGATCAGGTTATATTGATAAAACTTCGAATTTTTCGAAACATTAAGAATTTTTTTTTTTATTAGGAATATATTACCTTAGCTGTATTTGGCAAAACCTTTCGGAAGTTTCGGTCTTTAATGCTCTTCAACTTTGAATTTTATTTGGCCTTTTTAAATCTTTTGTTTTGAGCTTCCCTGACGAGTCTTTTGTAGAAGAAACGCGCATCTGGCGTACACATATTATATAAGCATGGTATCTAGAATGAGTTTATATATAAATTTCGTTAAAACTTGTTCTTGATTATCGTGAAAGTATAATTCTAACTATGGAGGAATGTAATAAAAGTTAACTTCAAACATGCCATTATATGGTTTAAATAAATTATGCAAATAAGTACAAATATATTATAACAGTTCTCCAAATCCGTTCTTTGGAGCTAAGTATACTTACTGATAAAGGTAATTATTCAAACCGTTGTTGAGAAATGTTTTCATATCGTGTTTTAGTTCAATTAATATCTATTTGATTATTCAAAATGTAAAATACGACTAACCAGATTCAATAACATCATTTTCTTTCATTTAAGTCTATTTATAATTTTACATTGGTTTTTCTGCAAGGAAACTGATCTGATGTTTAGCGATCAATACTGTCATATTGAACAGTGAAAGAAGGAAAAATAGCATATTAATTCCTTTTATAATTCTTTGGATTGATGACAACTTTTTTTTGTATATGCTATTATTTTTTTTTATTGATTTTTTTTAAATGTACCTTCTTAGATATAAAAAGATGTGGTATGAGTGCCAATGAGACAACTCTCCATCCAAGTCACAATTTTTAAAAGTAAACCATTATAGGTCAAAGTACGGCCTTCAACACGGAGCCTTGGCTCACACCGAACAGCAAGCTATAAAGGGCCCCAAAAAATTACTAGTGTAAAACCATTCAAACAGGAAAACCAACGGTCTAATCTATATAAAAAACGAGAAACGAAAAACACTTATGAACCACATCAACAAACGACAACCACTGAACATCAGGTTCCTGAATTAGGACAGGTCAAACAAATGCCGCGGGTTTAAACGTTTTAATAGGCGCCAACCTTCACCATAACCTAAAACCAGAGTGTAACAACACAACATAGAAAGACCATCTTATGGTGTTAATATATCTCAACTTGTTCGATTCGCTCGTGTATGTAACAAAGTATTTGATTTTAACGAAAGAAACCTCTATATTACTGAAAAAGTATTACACCAGGGTTTCCGATATCACAAACTAGTCAAAACATTTACCAAATTCTTCATCGGTACAAGGACATCATTCGTAAATATAAATCAACATGCAGACATCTTATACGTTCAGGTATTTCACATCCAAGCTTTTATGGTAATATTCTATACAAAGCACAAAAATGTCGACATTCAACTCAAAAGCTAACCAAACCTTTAAACAGACTTATTCAGAAGGGATATAGTTACGATACTGTTGTCAGGTAATTAAAGATGGCATATTTGGTATTAATATTGATTCCCTCATAAGGTCTGTGCATTGGAAATAAACACATTTATTCTAAAACCAGTTGTTAGGGGTTATGTTCTTCTCATATATTTTATGATGGTATGATACTAAACCCCTAACGGGAGGGATTGTGCTTGATTTTCATATGATGAAGACATAATCTTTCAATCAGTTTAATTGAGGTCTGGCATGTCAGTAACTGCTAGTAGTCCTTTGTTAATTTATGTATCATTGTCATTTTGCTTAGTTTCTTTTGTTACTTATTCTGACATCGGACTCGGACTTCTTTTAAACTGAGTTTTACTGTGCGTATTGCTGTGTGTTTGTTTATTCTACATTGGCTAGAGGTATAGGGTGAGGGTTGAGATCTCACAAAACATGTTTAACCCCGCCGCATGTTTGCACCTTTCCCAAGTCAGGAGCCTCTGGCCTGTGTTAGTCTTGTATGTTTTTTTAATTTTTGTTCATTTATATGTTTTGGAGTTTAATGTGACGTCCATTTTCATTGAACTAGTACACATTTTTGTTTAGACGCCAGCTGAAGCCCGCCTCCGGGTGCGGGATTTTCTTGCTGTATTGAAGACCCATTGGTGGCCTTCATCTGTTTTCTGCTCTTTGGTCGGGTTGTTGTCTCTTTGAAACATTCACCATTTCCATTCTCAATTTTACACTATAAAATATCAATTGAAATGGCTTAACTTAAAAACAAGTGAACATACACTGAACGAATAAATTTGATCTATGACACAATGTTACTACAAAATTAATAAAAAAGGAGGTGAGTTGTAAAACAATATCAGAAAGACAACCATAACCTTGGACAAAATGCCGCCAAAAAAATAAACGTACACAGGTAAATAAAAATAATTTTGTTGTAAGATATACATGGAGTACGAAAATATTTTTTACTTGTATACATTGTTTTATTCCACTGAGCGAGTACACAGGGACAAATTAGTATTTTAATAACCAGCTATAAAACGGGACAGATGACACCAAGGGAGCATACAAATTATAAGTCGAGGAAAAACAGTCAACATCATGGCGGAAAGGAAAAACGACGAGAAGACAAAACAGTCAACATCACGGCGGACAGGAAAAAAGACGAGAAGACAAAACAGTCAACATCATGGCGGAAAGGAAAAACGACGAGAAGACAAAACTGTCAATATCATGGCGGAAAGGAAAAACGACGAGAAGACTAACAGACAATATCAGGGCGGAAATGAAAATTGATGAGAACAACAGTCAGCAAAACACCACTGCTACTAGGAATACTAAAGATTGAACAAAATTTCGATGAAATATATTTACTACTTATCCAAGGAGAGCGAGTGAGAGCTGTACATGTAGTTAATTTTTATTGATGGCCGTTTGTTGATCTCTTGTTGTTTTAATCGTTATGTTTTCGTTGTTGGGTTGCTGTTTCATTCATGCTTACTATATATATCAATGAGAAATTTTTTTATTTGAGTATAATTTAATTTTGGATGTGACATGTCTACTGATTTTTTTTGTCTATCAGCTCATAGACATAATTTTGTCATGTGACCATGACGTCATCAATGTTTTTCATGATTTTCTCCTTAATAATAGAAATTAGAATTAAATTATAAGGTGTGAATGTAATATTTTTTCTGTCTATTCGAAATAACCCCAAAAATGTGGTGCACACTTTTAAATAATCCGCTCCGCGGGTAATTCAGTATGCACCACATTTTGGATGATATTTCTTTATAGACAGAAAACATAAGACAGTCAATCCTTAAATAAATTCATTATAATACTTATGGATACAAGTCACATTACCTGAAGATCAGTGAAAGCAGTAAAAGCGCAAGTAAATGTGATGAATTTAAACTGTTATTATTTTTTTTTTCATATATGTTACCAGCATACGAATTCTACTGAATTCTACTGAACATTTCTTTATACACACACGCATATATATATACATCATCTAATGGTTCACAGTCGGTTCCTATATACAATTTTATTCTTTTATAAATCTACCCTGTAATTTTACCTAATCATTATTTCGTAATTTGACTAAAAAGTCTTCTCAAAATGTGGTAAAAGAGGGACGAAAGATACCAGAGGGACAGTCAAACTCATAGATCGAAAACAGACTGACAACGTCATGGCCAAAAATAAAAAGTAACAATTCAGAAAACATGTTTTGTCGTGGATAAATTATTAAAACAGAGATAAAAGTAGAAAAAGTGAAGGACATGATATATGACATTTTTGTGTTTTTAACAGATTGTTTTACTGGTTGTTTTCGATAATATGATATTTTAAAATCATGAATCTCAGTTTTAAAAATCCAATTTTAAAAATTAAAAGTGATTTTGCTTGTTTAAAAAGTCACGTAGAACATAAATTGAAATGACTGTCATTGGTAGTTATCTAAAGCTACCTTATAACTTTAGTTAGTAATTCAAATATTCTTTTCACTTATTCCGATCAATAAAATAATCAAATGACGTCAAACAAAGATATGCACATTTTTATAGGTTAAGGATGTTTGCTACTCTATTTCAAAATAACAACCTTTTAAAACGACTGTTATAAATTGAAAGTATATTAATAAAGGAACTAGAAAAGCAGAAAAAATTGAAAGGTCCATGTGCTTGTTTTCAAGATATAAGCCATTAAAAATTTGGTGGGAAGTGATTCTCTCTAGATTTTTCATACATCTAACATTGGCACTTTTTTTCTTTCAAAAACTATGAAAAAATAACAAGACTTTTATAAGATTTTCAAATATGGCTTTTTAAACTACATATAATAAAATTATGAAAAGAAACGTAGGGGTTAGTGGGTAAAATTTTCAATGGCAGTACATGGATAAAACCAGAGGATTCCGAATATCTGACAAAAAGTCAAAAACAAGAGGAGCGAACATCCTTAAGTTTGTCAAGATTAAACTTATTTGATATACCTTACATGTCAAAACAGTCGATTTCATATATTTTGAACGTGATCAGTTAGAACACTTTGATTTCCAACTGAGCGGCATCGTAATAAAAGGTAAGATATTGATTTTTTTTCATTCATTTCTGTTCATTTCTTTTTATCTTTCTTTTAAATAGAAGAGAAATGACGATAGTTATGCTGCATTTTACTCCATTTTTAATATTTGCTGTAACGCGGCATTCATAAATACAAATGTTGATGAATAGGTAAAACTTGTTATTACAGCAGCCCAACAATACAAAAGCGAAATGACAAATAACATTTTTATATACCAAAGTACAACAACTTGTGAAAGTTAGGATGGAAACTGTCACGTGATTATGTATGGGGTTAAAACTAAGGCAGCAATAGCTAACCAATGCTCAAATCTAATAAGACACAAATGAGTACGTTCGATAAGGCCCTAAAATGGCCCCTTTTTTAGCTTAGATTTCAAATTAGGATTTATTGACCAAAAGCACAATGAATCATAGCTAATACAGTGACTAGATAGGAAATAAGCCTTTTGTTGAAAATTCACGCACCTGTGTTTCATTCATGACGTCACAAATAGTACTCATTTTGATTTTCCACGAAAAAAATCATTGAAAATGGGTAAATTTCCATTGATTATTGGACAGGAAACATAGAGCGCATACGTCGATAATAAGATCTTTTGAAATAATGTTTGTAAAGACATTTTACATGTCTTACTTGAATATCTAGTTTGTCGACGCCTGCGCTCTATATTTCCTGGTCCTAAATTTGGTAGAAATCTGGCCGATTTTGTCAAATTTTGTCAAAATCTCTTATTTTGACCTATTTGGGATGTAAAAATCAACGCTTTAGAATAAAACTTTGACACAAAAAGTTCTATTTATCTTTCTCACTTGTCTTTAAGTCAACTTCAAACATTTTTAATCTTGTAATACTGAACTTTATAATCGGGGCCAAATATGGCCCTTACCGAACTTACTCCTTTCAAGTTACAAATAAAAACTGAGTGAATTGCATGAACTCAAAAAAAAAAAAAAAAAGAGAGACCGGTTGCGCCTAAAGGGTAAGCGTCCTTTGCAATGCATACATCACATGCCATGCGAACCTACTCAGTAAAAATGTCACTTAACTAGTTCATTTAGATCTCTACACTTCCCCATTAATCTAGATCAGAGGAATGCTACATGGTGAAATATCAGTGTAGGAAATCCTTAATGACGGTATGGTAAAAAATATCCCGAACAGTTAAATCAATGACAAACATTATCGTATCTAAGAATAATGGCAGTTACTTGAAGCAACCTTGTTTATATGAAAATCAAGCGGACCTTTTCTCTTATATCGGGGACTCTATTTAACGGTACATTTCATACAAAACATTACAAATAGTACAGGAAGACTCAATCTTTGAACAAATCTCAGAATAAATTTGCTAAAAATTTAAATTCAGCAAACATTTATTTGTTCCTTTGTCATAATGTAAATTAGAAAATTGATGTTCATCACAAAGAAAACCAATTGCAAAGATTAAACAACATCGATCGGTATACTGTTACTATCTAATAATTCATTTAGCCATAGAGAAAGATTTCAAATGCAATGTCTAAACTTTTTGCTTTTAAATAATATTATCGTGAAATGAAACTGGTTATTATTATTATTATTAAAATCCTTTAGAAAACAGTTGTGTTTGTGTCATTGTCAGATTAATATATATGTTTGTTTGGATTTGGTTTTTCAGTTGTGTTGTATGTCTGTGGTGTATGTTTACACGGTTTTGGCTGCTTGATCCCAATTAGTGTCACGTTAACCAATTATGTCTGTTTGGGTTGCTCACCTAAATTTGTCAATACATATGTCAATAATGGAATTATAAACAGTTGTCATACAAGTTGGTGGTTAAGCTAGCTATGAAACCAGGTATTACCCTTCATTTTCTTCAGAAAATTATTTTCTATTCTTTGGTGGTTGATATAGTCGAGTGTTTGATTTTGTTAAGTTTTATAGACTTGCCTCTTTTTAAAATAAGCTTTGACTTCAGTATTTTTGTTGATACCCTTGCTATAAATTTTTTGAAATCATTAAAAATTAATGTATATATTCCCTTCATGCAAAGCTCTGATTCTTTGTTAAGAATTTGCAAATAGTCTAGGTTCTAATTAATTTATCAGCTCACCGAAAAGAAATTCATTGTCGAAATGCGCGTCTTGTGCAGTAAATTTTATAACCTATGCTTGTTGACTGTTAGTCACCGATGGTATAAACAGTCCAATAGTCAGTACTTCTGTATTAGCATAAAAATACGGATGTTGTTTTACTCAAAATATGCTTTAATACTGTTTGATTGAAATATGCTGTTATAAATTTCTGGAAATTAATTGAAATTAGGGAATATATCGATCTCATGCAAAGCTCGTCCTGTTTGGTTGATCAGCTCTACAACGATTGTAGAACTTTTGGTTTTAAAAATATAATGACCTCGAGTATTACAAAAGAGACATTCATTATTGAAATGCGCATCTAATGCAGTAAAACTGGTAACGATAATGCAACTGTGCCCCTAAATTGATCTGTTACCTTGAATTGAGATTAAGGTTAAATATCAACTTAATGTTCTAGAAATTTAACTTTGCTATTACTTCATAATGGGTCATGATAAGGACATACGTTCTATTGTATTAGGTAAGGCGACATAAGATCTTTTCTAAACCGGAAGTTGGAATTTCTATCGTATGACACCTGAAGTGGCATTTTGTACACCGGAAGTATAACAAATGTAGAAGCTCCATTATTTAAATGAAAATACATAAAAAAAAAACATATATTTTTGGAATCATTTGATAGTAAGCGTTCAGTTGACACTGGTAGTGACTATTTAACCAGAAGTAGCTAATCAATGATCTCATTGCACGGAAAAGAACGACTATAGGTTATCTTCTAATACTGTTTTTTGTATAAGCATTATAATTACCTTTGAATTTTTCTTGGAGTTCGGTATTTTTGTTATTTTAATTTTTACCTTTTCAGATTAATTTTGTTGGGGAATATCTGTACAGAAATGCATTGAAACCTTAACTATCAACATGTGAGATTAAAATATCTTTAATTTAAACGTAATACTCTTTATATCTAATGAGTTCTGTAGAAAGAATGAAATGATATTTTTTAATATGTGTCCACTCCAATTATCATGATTATTGTGTTCTTTGGAGCTAGTTTGAATTTTGTATTTTTAGAACAAATTTTGATTTTCAAATAGTTTGTTTTGTTGAACATGTTGAAAAGCTTCCAATATTTGAACTTTCGTATTATGTTTTTATTTATTTGGAGGTTACTCAACTAAATATTTAAAAAACAATCATGTCTTCGGAAGCGATACCAATGTCACAGCATGTTTCTTCTACACACTGCGAACCTCATACCAGCAGATTTATAAGACTATAAGATTAATAATGAAGAGTTTGAGTTTTTCTTTCATTTTAATTCTTCTATTGCGTATATAACAAAACATAATAAAAAATATAACAAATGAACTGTACGTCGAGGATTACCCTTAAAATCAACTTCCATTGATACTGGCTAGTTTCGAGAATTTTCTCCATAATTACCCTCTTATGGAAGTACACCACTAATTCGTGGCCCCATTGCTTTCTATGTAAAATGTTAGCTATTTTGTCTAAAGGATGTACTAAGGTGAAAATAAAAAAATATAGAATTTAAAATTAATGCTTTAAGTCAGAAAACCATTAGTTAAAGAACAAAATAAGCTAAAAATATTGATAGGTTATGGAACTCTTTTTGAGATATTTGATTTATAAAAAATGGCGGGAAATGGCTCACTCGGACTTTTACCTCATATTTAGCATTGGCATTAAGAGGGTCTCAAATCGTACAAAAAAAAATCTAGAATCTGGTTAAATTTTGGAAATGACCTTTTTATGAGCTATTGAAGTCTTCTATCTATGAAAAGAAAATTGGGTGATATGGGGCAAAATATTTTACCCTGTATCGTAGGAAACAACCCAAGAAGTTCGAACATCTGACAAAAATTCATAAACCTCACCTGAGTACATCCTTAAGTTCAAATAAAGTGACAATCGTTGCTTGTCAAAGCAACACCTCATGGTGCCTTGTGCTGAAAATATCAACATACCTTTAATTGCATATAAACGAGAACTGGTTCCAGGAACTTCGGATGTACCAAAATAGGTACTTCAGATCTGACAAACAGCCAAAATTATCATCCTTTTTAAATTTCATGCAATTTTTTTTATTCAAAATTATAAAAGTGTTCTACAATGCTCACCAGTCATTCAGCTGTCATGTGATACCAAACTTACCAAAATATTCTACATATTTTGAAAGTTACAACCATGCGTAGGAACTATGCTGTGTTAAATATGTACTACTTTCTGGTATGTGCTTTCTGACCGAGCCCAAACTAGTGGTTTTACACCTTGAGTACATGCAAATAATTTGCGAATTACAGTTATTGGCTGTAGTTATTTCGTTTAACCCGGTTTTACATTGTAATAAACCTTCCAAGTATTCAATTTATTCAATTTATTTTCGATCATGTAATTAAAACTTAGATTCCCCATGGGACACGACGTGATATCCGTAAGTCAAACAGACATAGCTTTAAAAGTTTTAAAAAGTACATATTAATTTTCATTTTTTCAGGATGTCTAGATAGCCAGAAAGCTACTTAAGCGATAACATAAAGTCATCAAAATGTCAAAGACAGATAAAATAAAATCCCTAGAATTTTACACATATCTATGCCAGAAAGTGGGATCAGAAGAAATTGTAAGGTCAAGGCGCTTGATGTATACAATAGGGGACATAGCCATGGATAATAATTTTCCAAGAATAAGCAGCGGCAGTAAAGAGGAAGGACTCAATTTTAAAGGTAGTGACACTGATTTAATGTTTATTGAACCAAACTATAGAGTATACGAATCGGTGAGTGATGTTACTAATCGTCGAAAAGTGATATTGACCATGGACACCGAGGAAACGCCACCATGTTTCACATACCTCCGTATATTAGATAGCCATGGCTTTTTGCATGGGTTCACTGAACAAATGCGGCAACAAAAAAATGGAAAGGTTTTTTTATTTAGTGAGCTTTTTAAAACGTACCGCTTAGAACAATTAGTATTAGCACTGCCTATGTTAAAGAATATTCATGGTCCATGTATATCGGATGATTTAGAACAGCATGATATTGCATATTGCATAAAATGTGAACAATGGATATCACAAGCGCATCCATGGGTCAATAGACCACGTACGGAATGACCATCATCTCATATTATTTCACAGATAATATCAATAGGAGTCTTATTTGTTCCCATTGGTTGCAAAGGATCCGATAATGAAAATATTGAATGGAGGATATCGTTTTCAGCAGCAGAAAAGATGCTAATTTTTTCCCTTCTGTCATACACAGTTACTGTGCTATGCTTTGTTAAAAATCTTGCTAAAAGAAATCATAGAGAAAGAATCAGATCTTAGGGGCTTATTATGTTCTTATTTCCTAAAAACTCTTATGTTTTGGATATCTGAAGAATCGGATCCATCTATTTGGCGACCAGACAACATTATTCCATGTTTTATGGCATGCTTACAGAAACTTTTATACTGTGCAGAATATTCAACACTTTTACACTATTTCATTCCTAACAATAATTTTTTCTTTTGCCGGTTCGACATAAGAAGCAAGAAGAAATTGGTCGGTTTTCTACAGAATGTATTTCAGCATGGAATCCGATGTTTTTCATCTTCAGAAACCTTGTGTGATTACTCAGTTTTTCCCCCTGGTATTAACTGTTCATTAAGTGAAAAAACGGTATTAGCACAAGAAACAATTGACCTTTTTTCTTCCGGAAGGGCTAAAGGAAAGATTTACAGGTTGACGAATAACATTCTTCATCATTCTAGAAGTCGTTTGTCAAGAAGTATATTCACTCTCTTTTTTTCTGATGCACACCACTTCGCATCTGAGATACCAAGTATGCATTGTAGATCTAAAAACAAACAACAAAACATCAACTACACACATAACCTTAGTCAATTGTTAATTGGTGTTAATTCAGATGCCATATCAGGATGGCTGCTATTAGCAACATTCTTCTATAATCATCAACATTATTCGAAAGCATTAATCATAACACACCATGCCATGTCAAAATTCACTGATGAAACAATTCCTCTTCCTGTAGAAACTAGTAATGGAATAGCCCTATTCCATAAATCACATGATAATGTAATGAAATTGATGGAACAAGAAAAGACAATCACTATAGTAAAAAACTTAACAAATCTTGATATTAACCTTGATACTAAAGCTTTGGCTATTTTACCAGAATTACAACAAGACGTGACAGATCCTTTTACGGTATTTTCTTGCAAACCAATGGCACATTTTATTTGTTTTTTGTGCTATTTCCGACTGAAAGATTTTAATTTATGTAAAGAGTCATATAAGAAACTATTACGAGAGAACGTAAATAACATGTCATACATGCAAAATATGAAATACTGTGTGCGTTCGGTTAATATGTTAGAGTTACTTTATACAATGTATTTCTTGGGAATTTCAGCACAGATGATGGGTGACAGAGATTTGGAAAAACAATTATTTTTGGATAATAGCTAGATTTGATATCTTTAACTGCACTTCTGCAGCATCTAGACTGTCGGAATCTATTTGAAATATTTAAACTTAAGATTTTAAAATGATACTTTGATGTAATTTGTATTGTAATTTTACTATCCATACCGTTGTAATATAAACAAATATTTTCCACACACAACTGTCTACTAGAATTAGCATGTTTTTTTAAATGGTGGTCAATCATCATTTGGTCACCACAGGATTTGCCAACAGAATGTCTGTCAAATATGGCTTTATAAAAAAGGTCATAGCATTTCAGCAAATTTTTTTAATCACTCTTGATTACAGAAAAGGATATCGAGTTTGTAGTATCTTTGTTTTTTTACATTTCGAAATAAACACACTTCATTTACCACGCAATTTCATACATACTCAGATATTTTCAACACATACAAACAACAATTGAAAGACTGATTCCATGCTATTCCATTACTATTTCAAAGTATATAATTAATAAAATACCTGGTAGTTTCTAAAATAAAATTTTCTGATAGATTAACCATGTAAAAAATATAACCGACATTATTGTAATTTAGATACTTGGTTTTTTTTTCAATATCAACTATTGATATGTGACAGAGAAAATTTTTAACAAAAGAGTATTATCAAACGAAATCAAACGATTATATACCACTGATTTACAAACACATACGAATAATAGATATGGAAAAACGCAAATAAGTTAGCAACAATGAGCAACTTAATAACAGAAAACTTTATATATCTAGTGATCTAGATATAAGCATGCTGCCTTCATCAAAAAGTAAGTTCCTATAACTTCTGAAGTCTGAATCGCCATTTGACTCGAAAAATTCTGATTTAGTATGAAAAATTACTAACACAAAATTTCATAAATGATAAACACATTTTGATAAATAAATAAGTAACCACTGAAGAAGTCTGACAGACACATAAACACGTGTTATGTTAAACAATTTTATTTAGATCTCAATCCTTCTTCTGTTAATCAAGATGAGTAGAATCTCAAAATGTTAATACACAGTGCGTTAAAATGCTTTAAGTTAATGATGCTGAAAGAATGCTCGATCTTGTGAGTTATCCCGATAAATATATAGACACAATTGTAATACAGAAAAAAACCCCAAATAGAAACAGTTTGTTCTGTATCAATATTGAATTAAACATTGTGTGATATTAATGCCACTGTGACAACTAAAGGACTGCAAACGAATAAATTGTTGTTCCGAAAACAAAATAGAAACATAGATTGAACAACCACACTGACTGCCTTAAGCAATAAGTTTATTTAGTTAAACAACAATTTGAAGAGAAATCTCTACATCTCTTCTTAAAAGTTTTTTTTCTCGTTTGCAGTGTACATTTTCAGTTGTATGTTAACTATCTCACCTTCCTTTAGTTAAATACCTATCTGTTTATTTATAGGTTGACATATTGTATAAAAATCTATCTTTTGTTGACAACTGTATGATGTCCTCGATATGTCCTCTGAAATTTTGGTTGTGGGGTCGCTTCTCATTTATTTATATAGTACATCAATGTTTTGATAATTATTTTATTTATGTAATAGTTATATCGATATGGCCTGATGCACAATTAGGTTATAAAACCTATTTTTCATCTTTCATTTTATCTCATTTAAACTAAATTAAGTATTATTTAACAGGTAATTGTGGAGGTAATACATTGAGGGATTCCATGAAATACACTGTTAGAAGAATATGCTCAATTGTGTGTTTGTGATATGCAAATATTCTTTAGCGTAAATAAAGTCCTCCTTTATTCTACAAGTCACCAACATAGAGGTTAAGGGTTTTATGAATTCGTTGTATACCTATATGAATTTATTTTCTTTTAGAACGACAGGCCTTTCCTTTGAAAAGAAAACCCCGAACGATACCAAGTTTCAATTAAATAAACTTCAAAGCATAAAATAATTATCTGTGTAAGGTCATCATTTCACCCGATGAAAATGCAAACTGCAAGCTGGTTTGTTGACAGTTTGGATTTTATTGTAAAATTTTTCATCTTTAAAATTTCTTAGAAGATTATAAGCAGAATCAATCACTAGTAGAGGAAAAATGTAATCAACTACGAGTTTTGTTTTCGACACAAATAATGTGAAGGGGAATTATGATAGATAAAATTGATGATGCAAAACATTTTCTAACATTTTCAAAAACAAGCAAAATGTATTTGATAAATGTGCAGGATTATTGGAAATGAAAAACATAAAATCTTGTTGATTCACATCGTATATGAAATCCTTCCTCTGATGGAGTTCTGTTTTGTTTTCGTGTTACATATACATCATGAATTTTCTCCCTTCGTACCATTTCATGATTTGTAACATTTATATGTACCTATTACACCATTGACTTACCAAATTATCTATAGGGCAACATACTCGTAATGTAATAGAAGGGGCTGGGGCTATTATATTTCTAGCCTGGTTCTCAATATTTAAAGAAAAGTTGTAGTGCCAGGAAAAAGAGAGAGAAAAAAATCTGAAAAAAGAAATACAAAGAACATGAGGTATCCATCCTTGACACAAAAAGTTATTTTTAAACCGTTAAAAAAAAAGCTTTTCCGTAGTGAAAATGTTATAAAACAAGATCGGGAAAAAAACATAGCACACATAGCCACTTTAATAAAGATAGAACAATAAATTACCAACCAAAGTGACTTGTATTTCTCATCAACCGAAACAGTTCATTATTTCTTGCTTCATGAAAGTGTAGTAAAATTTTAATTCAACTGAATAGTATTGGCTAGCGTTGATATCTTGATAAGTGAGTTAAATTTCACCTTATAATTGAGCAGTTGGGCGTGGTTATACCTAAACACACGAGAAAAGAATCTCCCATATTTAAGGAAATCGGTTAAATGGTATACAATTTCGATCAAATCTTTGCACCTCATAATATATTCTGTACATATTAACACACTTTTTAATAATAATCCAGAATCTTACAAAAAGGGGACCTTTGGGCCTTAAAATCAGAAAATAGGTGTTTTATTCTTAAGTTCGTTGATTTTAAAAAAATTTGAGATGATAAAATAGTTCCTTTCCACAAATCCTGTCTCCTCTGTAATATTTAATGAAATATGTAAGATTTAGTAGATGTTGAAGAGGAACTTAACCAAAAAGGTGCATGTTTTGCAATTTGTTTGTATGATCCTTTTAGACTTGATCTGCTCATTGAATTGTGGTATGTTGTAGGAAAACCATATAAAATATACATGTCGACTTGATTAAGATATAAACATGGCTACACGGATACGTAAAAATATCTGTTATACAAATTTGTATTTTTCGAGAAAGTCTGGACACATAATCATGGCAATATCATTAATACATGTAGGTATATTGATTGGTTGTTTGAGAGTGATATCTGACATTCAAAATATTTTCTTATAAAATCATCAATTTCAATATGACATGGATATGTTAACATTGTTTAGTCTTTGTTGAAAGTAAGGTCGAGATAAAGCTGGCCATGTCTAGGAGCCAACTGTTTGCAGTATCTCATACAACATTTGTACAAATGAGTAGAAATAATCAAAATTATGTACTTGTGTACAGGTAGTGTATACATAGACTCTACCACTGCATCGAGTGTCATACGATATATTTCCAATCGAGAGAGTTAATTTATGGAAGTTAAAACGCGAGGCTCGCCAAGCGATTTACACTATTTTATATTCAACTGTTGTGAGTGGAGAAATATTTTATTGCACGAGATACGGTGGTAAATATGTTTCTTAAATGACTTTTAATTCTTCTCTGTTATTTAGATTTCAAAAAATGTAAGAATTGCAAACTATTATTTCGGAAATGCCTGTACCAATTCAGGAATATGACAGTTGTTTTCCATTCGTTCCGTTGGTTGATAAAGTCTAATGTTTAATTTTGTCAGTTTTTAGGGACTTCTCTTTTTAAATTTACCTTGGGGTTTGGTATTTTTGTTATACTTTTTTAATATGTTTATTTAAGTTGATATTTTATAGTGTGTCTTTCTATGTTGTGATGTTACACTACTGTTTCAGAAAAAGGGTGAAGGTTTGGTACCATTAAAACGTTTAAACTCGCTGCATTTGTTTGCACCTGTCCTAAGTCAAGAATCTGATGTTCAGTAGTTGTCGTTTGTTGATGTGGTTCATAAGTGTTTCTCGTTTCTCGTTTTTTATGTAGATTAGACCGTTGGTTTTTACCATTTGAATGGTTTTACACTAGTAATTTTGGGGGCCCTTTATAGCTTACTGTTCGGTGCTGGCCAAGGTTCCGTGTTGAAGATCGTACTTTGACCTTTAATGGTTTACTTTTATAAATGTTGACTTGGATGGAGAGTTGTCTCCTTGGCACTCATTCCACATCTTCTTATATCTATTAGATTCGTTTATTGTTTCATACAAATCAGAAGCAATTATTTGTATACATGTAGAGCTATATTGCTACATGTTTTTGTTCAAATTCAGAAAAAAACAGAAGTATTATTAATGAAAATACACCATGTGTTCATCGTACGGAAGCATTTAACTTAAAATGCGTGTAATGGTTACACAATTTTAGTAATTTCAAATAGTTTTGTCCCACGCTTGTTAATGTTAAGGGAAATCTATTTGACAGTCTGGGTCGGAATGGTAGGAAATAAGGATGCCGCTGATTTCGAACAATATCAAAGGCCTGCTTGAAGCTGAATTTGATATTACTAATATTTGTAAATATTCGTTTGTTTAATAGAACAAAGATTGAAAGTAGTAAGTCCCTAAAAATTGCTGCACTTGTGGTTATTTTGAATGATACAAATCGTGAATGATTCAAATGAGATGAGGACTAGAGTATGATGTATGGTGTAATAGTTTAAATGTTTTAGATATACCCTGTGTGTGGAATTTAAACACTTTTCAAGCACTATATCTGCCATACTCAAGAATCTGCGTTGTAATGTGCATGGTGTAACGAATCTTTTTTTTCTCTTAAAATTTATAATGAGGTGTTATGATATTGTAAGTATTATATTTATCTATCTTGAACTTATTTGTTTTGTGTGGACTTATAATATGTCTAATATGTTTACATAATACTTATAGTTGTTTACAAAGTAACTGTGCAGTTTAGAAATCACTGGAACAATCATAGATACTGATGGAATGATTAGAACTTTTTTTTTTAAATTACATAATAATTATGGAATGATCACAATCTATGATGTGTAATTTAAACTTCTACCATATTCTAGAAATTTCCGTTCTACAGTTTTCTAGCAGTTTCTTTTCCAGAGTGTTCTAGAAATTTCCGTGACAACTATATATATACAGACACTAAAGTTAGACTTTGGAATTAGACATTAACATTCTTGTATTCTCAAAAATTCTCTGCAGTTGTTGGATTGACACTTTTATTTACGTTAACTACATCATACAAGATAGTGACTTATTGGACATAATATTCTATTTGGATTCCCGCATTAGTGAAGAGAATAATTCCGGATTAAGAAAAGACAAAAGGACTGGACTTATATTTTAACAGTTAAGTTGACATTTCAATTTGTATAATAGATCTTGTTAAATTTCATTATTGATTTGTATCTTTTGTTGGCTACACTTCAAAGTTGATTTCTGGCCGTAACAGAGGGTCGGCCGAACACAAAACTTTTCGACAAAAGAGATTTCCAATTGTGAACGTTCCATTTCTATGTAGCAACATTTAAGTAGAGCCTCATATGGAGTATATAATCTTCTAGTTAATACGGTTGACTAGGGCTTGTATTTCATATCATGATTTTATTAATAGTGTGTTGCTACACACAAGGTAGCTTTTAGACTAGGAAGTCCAAGTGGTGAAGTTGAAATCATTCCTTCGTAAATTTTAGGGACGTCATCGCCAGTTGGTTTCACAGATGATGACGGATACGCTCCAACTGCCGTAACCACAATCCTGTCTGCTTGTCCGAGAATATGACTTACAATGTACCGAATTAGACTTATCAACTGGTTTGTACTTAATTGAGCCATACGACAGGTGCCACAGGTGAGGCATGATTTGCTTACTTTTTCGGAGCACCTGAGATCACCCCGGTTTTTGTTAGGGTTTGTGTTGCTCAACATTTGGTTTTCCTTGTTATATTTTGGTCTTTTTTCCCATGACGTTGTCAGTAATTGTCGACTTATAAGTTTCAATGTTTCTTTGGGGTTCTTCGCCTCTCTTTATTGTATCGTAATAAATCATTATAAATAAGTAAAAGCACTTTTAGTACTTCCGTTGTGTCAATATGAAGTACAAATAACATTATTGGTACCAAATTTCTGCATTAAAGCGCATTTTAACAATCGATTTCTCTTCAGTGATGCTCGATGCCAAACCATTTGTAAATCCAAAACTTATTAATAAGATGAATAGCTAATAAACCAATAAATTCCAAAATTTTGTAACAAAAAAATTTATACTACGTCTTACAATTTGAATTATAATGTTTACTTCTATTTTAAATATAACCATGTCTATTTTTTACGTCGCTTGTGCGTTTGTCTCTATTAAGTACCTGTCTTTGTTATAAATATGTAGGCCCTTGCTGCTATAAAACCAGATTTAACCCACCATTTTCTTTGGAAAATGCCTCTACCAAGTCTGAAATATGACGGTTGTTTTCCATTCGTTCCGTTGGTTGATAACGTTTCATGTTTGATTTTGTCAGTTTTTATGGACTGCCCCCTTTTTGAATTTTCCTAGGATATACTAGACATACGTTTTAGTTCGTGATTCATAACCCCTCTTCAAATGTCTTTTTATTTTGTTTTTAAGAAGGTATAGTATGAAACTGAGTTGCACATATTTTTTTATCTTTTGACAATTTGCTGCCTTGAAAACCACCTAAATAACGTGTTTGTCTAAACAGGTGACAGGAGCAACCTTTGAAAATTGAAAATAAGGGAAAGTTTAAGTACCATGAAAATAAAATGAATCAATACATCTAATAAGTATTTTTATCATGTTGACAAGCAAAGTACCAAACTATTCAAAAATGTTAGAAATATAAATGTTACTGTATAGCTTGTTTCCATATTTTAAAAATACATTAAAGCTCTAAAATTACAATTTTAAAACAATGACCCCATTTTATTTGTGTTTACATGTATCACCCAAGATCAACATCATTCTCTTATGTCACTGACAAATTTAGATATAACACATATTAGATGTTTATAAGATTAATTTTTGTGTTTTTTTCTATAAACTATTTATAACTGTTAAAATTAAAAAAATTGTCCATTTTGACAAAAATCCAGATAGTTATTCATTTGAACAGTCAAACTTCTTGAACCTAATAAGCCAATATTTTATTTGATTTTGTATTTCTGACATAAATATGTTAGTTATTAATGAGAACACATGATTTATGAAGTTGTAATGGTACAGAATATAAACGTATTAATCTAATTATGATGTACCCCCTTGTTTTGGGAAAATTTAGTTTTTTAGAATAATAAATTTGTTGGAAAAAAAGTGAGTATTTAATTGTGTTTCCTTGTGAACATTCTGAGCATTTAATCATAAACACAAAAACATCTTTTTTTTTATTATTTTTGCTTTAAAACTGTATCTATCTATTATAGTTTTCAAAAACGCCAAAAAATAGTAAAAAATTGTCATTTAAGGGCAATAACTCCTATCAGGAGTCGAGTTCAATTTCAGCCTTTTTTGATTGTTTATATCATTTTTGATCATTTTTGCTTCTTCAAAGTTTTTCTCTATCCAATAGTTTTCAAGATAATAGGTAAAAATGAACAAAAAAAACGTTTTTTTAGTTAATTTCTTCATTTATCGGCGATAACTCAATCAAACGTCTTGATGTAGAACTAAACATTTTGAACATTTCAGTTCTGTAAAATTTTCTCTATCTATAGCGGTTTACATGATTATAGACAAAAGTGAATTTTTACCCCTTTGTTCATTTTTTTTGCCATGTCGGACATGTTGGTTTTAAGGCGGGATCATCGGACACATTTCTTAAAACTATATACTTGTAACCCAAATGATCATTGTGGCTAAGTTAGGTTCTAATTGAAGATTTTTGCGAAACTTAATGGACGATGAGTGACGACGACGCCAAGTGATTAACAAAGCTCACACTGCCCCTTTGAGTCATGTGAACTAAAAAGAAATAAGTGCACATGTACATATATATTTATCATGATTTTAAATTTTAATCAAAATGGTTATGAAGAAGCTACAGTTAGAGTTTCTTGAAACTGAATGATGGTATGATAAACCTTAACCCTAGACGTTTATAAATGTTTACTTCAAAAATATCATTTCATTTTTCAGTATAACCTATTTACATGTAATATGTGGAAATATGACAATGTTTACTGTGGGTAACCATCTGCTCTATCACCTTCTCAGCTATGTGTTACTGAATTTATCATACCGAATGTTCTGTTTTTATTGTGTTTTAAGTTTTAATTAAACATAATAAAATATGACGTCATGTACAAAACAATTATCCATATTTAATAAAGCTAACAACTTGTTCTAAAGGGTTTCAACAAATATAAAAAACTTTATGGTTTTAGTGCAGCAATCTTTATGTTTGCTGTTTTTTTTAACTAAATCAGCAAGACTGTAGGACTGACAGAGATCTCAGGAGCTCTTAACCAAATAATAAAAAAAACTAGGTGACAAAAACATCTGATCAGAAGGATAATAGTCAAGATGATAGACAACAACAGTCATCGATGTTTGTCGCAGTAAACAGGTCACAAATATGCCAATCATATATTGCTCTTGAGAATCAAATTATGATTGGGCAACTCAAAAACTGCTCTTGAAAATCATATTATGATTGGTTAACTCAAAAACTGTCCTTGAGAATCATATTATGATTGGTTAACTCAAAAACTGTCCTTGAGAATCATATTATGATTGGTTAACTCAAAAACTGTCCTTGAGAATCATATTATGATTTGTTAACTCAAAAACTGTCCTTGAGAATCATGTCATGATTTGTTAAAGACCAAACAGCCTATTCAGTTCTACCAGTGATTTTTCCTTAAAATTTTGTGTGAAGGTATTTCATGATTTGAGGAACAAAATATGATAAAAAAAATTGGGGGTCACCGACTTAGTTTTGTCACTATAGCAACCTCAGTTTCGTGTTTTCCCGAATATTAACATGATATTTGCTTGTTATTTAAACTCTCAAAAAATCCCATTATAGCAAACCTACAAGCATAATTTTTGTTTCATGTTAAACAGAAGATTTGTGTCTATCAAATACAGGTTCAAGAGTTTAAGACTCTTATTGTTTTGATCTTAAAAAATATGATTTATTTCATTCCCGCCAAAAATAAAACGCAAGAATGAAAAACGTTTCAAGTATTAAAAAATATCTACCAGTGATTTTTTCATAAAAAATTCAAGAAGGAAAGTGCCATGTGTACTCTTCAAAATAAAGCAAAAAAATGTATATGTCACCGACCTTTCAAAAAAGTTATGATTAATTTTCAGGTTTTTTTCTCGTTCGTTTTGAAGAAAAGAGTTGTCTATCTTCTGAACATTGAATCTGACGTCATAGTACAAGTTTTCCTTGCTGGCGCACTGTTTGAAAAAAACTGCAAATTGGACGTTTGAAACCCACATTTAAATTTTCAAGAATCAAGAATAACAACTATATTCACCTACTTTATTATCCGGTAATACAAGAGATCACATGTATGTATCAGTATAAGATCTCATGATGTTGTTGCCGCACAAAATTAACCTTCAGAAACACCATCCGTCGGAATGAAAAATTGTTCGAAATAACCTTTTACGACGCTTTAGAAAGGAAAGTCTGTTTTTGTCCTCTCCCTCTCATTAGCAAAATCATTGAAAATAAACAGAGAAATGAAAGATGACAATGGCTAACTTACAGACTATTTGACTATATTAGACTAGATGTGTGGGTTTTTTGTCGCGTCAATTTCAGAACTTCGCCCTAGCGCACACTTTCGCTACTGTTGACAGACGGACAGACATTAGCACGGACGAACTTCTTTATACCATTATGTGTCCCGACTAAGACGAGCGTATACAAATTATTCCATCTAGTTTGTGGATTCATTATTTCTGAATATTTAAAATATAAGAAAATTAAAATTATAGGTATAATATATGAATTAAAGTTTTTGATTCTAAAACGTTTTACATCCGTTTAACCTATCATAAAATACGATCCCCGTTATTACTACCTCACGTGTTTTGAATAAACGAGACAGTAAATATAAAATACAAATAAGTTTTTAATTCAAAAATTGATTTAGAATCTAAGAAATAATTTCCCATTGAAAACTTTAAAGTATTTCTCAAAACAGGATGAAATATTATGAATCTAAATAGCTCATTTTGGAAATTAAAACAAAGACAAGGTTGTATGTATAGATTTCCGGCATTGAAAATTGAAATTTGTTTTCAATCTTTCCGGTCATTGTAGCTTTTTGAAAGTGAGAAATTTTATGTTGGATCTTATTCTTGAAACAATTGTTTTTGTCATAAGTTAAATTTACAACAAGTTTAGTTTTAAAAACCGTAAATTTTTATGTTAATTCATATTCACTGAGTATATTAATTTCTTATATTTTTTGCCTTAAGCTTCTGTGAGATCAAGCGAAATCTTTATCATTTCTCCTTGAGACAATTTGAAATGAAACAAATGACAAAAGACAATGAACCTTTATCATTTTTATTTTTACTATAAGATTTTGTCAATTAAGCAGTATAGATAAAATTTAACTTCATTGCAAGATCACCATTATTTCACGAGAATCTTAAAGAAATAAGTTAATCTCAACATGCATACGTTGCCAGTATATCGAAACTTCTAGAAAGTATTGTTTATCGGCCTAACCTTCTGAAAACTCAGTTTTGAAAATCACATATGAAGTTAAAATTCTAAGTGTAAGTCATAAATTTACCAGTGTAAAGTTACACGGGCGTACGAGATTTGCGCCGATTTAAAAAAATTTCGATCTTTTATATTTTAATTAATTTGCGCCGATTTGATTCTTTCATTAGCGCCTATTTTATTTTTTTTTATTACTAGTCCCGATACTTTATTTGCTATACAAGTAAATACATGTACATGTAGTAAACCTAGAATGTATATTGCATGGTAATATATGGATATAAATAGTGTTCCCTTATGTTTAAGATAAAATTTGGTCATATTGTTCGAGAACTTCGTTTTGACACGAGAAAGAAAAGATGGACTTCGTTATTGGCAAGTACAACAAGTATAGAAAAGATAAAATGACAAAAAAGGAATATATCAGATGTGTGGCATATAAATTCTCGGCAAGATAATACTAGTAATTCATTGTACTAGTATTACATTTTTATGGATTTTATTGTGGTGCTTTGAAATGCTGTAAATAGAAGTTTACTCCGTGATTTTAGTGGATGTAAACAGAGTGCACAAATATCTTTTAAATTGACTTATCCTGCTCGAAATTCTACTCCCACCTCCCCTTTGTGAGCAGGGGACAACAGTTATATACATGTTATAATTGACAATTCATAACATATGTACAACTGGCTAACGGAAGAGGTTTATATGATAAATAAAAAAATAACTTTCACCTAAAATTTACCTGTACACAATTGGCGCAAATGAAAGACAAAATCGGCGCAAGTGAAAGAAAAAAAGTGAAATGCAGATCGGCGCAAATGCAAAAAGCCGAGTTCAAAATTTATATTTTTATTATTATTTTTATTAGAACGGAGGTTACAGATAGTGTAGTATCTTTTGTGTCCATTTGTGTTTAATTTCCACTAGGTATCAGTGCGACGCTTAATTCCACTTTTCTTGGAAGACGTAATTTTAAGCGTACACCATGTTGGAATCCGTGAAAAACGCGAAATAGGACGTTATAATTTGACGTTTTTTTCATGGCTAGAAACAACGTCATAGAGCTTTTATGTCACTACCAAGTTGCGTTAGTTGATGCGCATCAACAATAGGCTGTTTGGTCTTTAACTGAAAAACTGCTCTTGAGAATCATGTCATGATTTGTTAACTGAAAAACTGCTCTTGAGAATCATATTATGATTGGTTAACTAAAAACAACATCAATCAGCTACAACATATCATACAAGATCAGAACCTTTACATGATGAACAGAGAAAATTCCTTCCAGTTCAGTTTTCTAACAAAGGAATTGATGCAATCAACATCAGCAATGTTCTTCATCACAAGGAGGTAACATCTAAAATTCCACTTTAATTTTAAGATCAGTCTGTTCCTATGGTATTCTACAGTTACACCAAAACCATCGCACCTAAAGTATTTAACAATAAGCAAGCATAGCAGAACCTTGATTTAGAAGAATACCTGAAAAACCCTCTGACATGTGACTGTTCCCACTCGCCTTATATTTTCAGCCCCTCTGGTCATGTTATTACAAGGAATCTAAACATTATTCAACGTGAACATCTCCGAAAGGTAAAATCTCATAGTCCTAAATTCAGAAAACTCCAACACATCAATTGGAACCATAACTTCCAAAATAATCATAGATTTCATTGAGGAATACGCTAGGGCATGGGCTAAACGAGAAGAAGTTGAACATGACACTTCGTCCAAATGGGTAAAACAAAATCAGATCTCTGATAAAACGTCGAATTCATAAGTTGAAAAACTGTGTTAATGATCGACCAAAGTCCGTTTTTAGAGACAATAAGCTGTGAAATGTCTATCATATCTTCACGATGAATAGGATATTGTTCCTGCGGACAAAGCTTCAAATAATATTGTTTTTGTTTGTAAATCGTACTACTACGAGTGACTTGTAAAAGAATAAGGAATAAATGAGCACTCAGGTAATCCCACATACAAAAACACATCATTTGACATGGATGAAATTTTAACGATTCATAAGTCCTTCATGGCTTCAATGAAAATAACATTTAACAGCAAATCTGAGGACTAACCTTGTTTGTATTGGATACATAAGCTTCACAAAATTTCGTACACAAAATGGTACATTGCCGACTAATCTCCATGTTCTACAAAGGAATTATCCATTAGATTGACAAACATTATGTCCGCAGTGAAATAGGATCTTCCGAAATACTGTGAAACTGTTTACTCGCGTAGTGGTATTGACCATATGTGGATTCTAAAACACTCTAAAGAACTTCTGGATAACTTAATTAGTTTTATCAAAACTTTTGATTTTTCAACCCTGTATACCACCATTCCCTATGTGAAATTGAAAAATCGTCTAAAAGAAATAATCCCCGATTCTTTTCAATATAAAAATGGTAGCATACGCTATACATTTATTACTTTGGGATACCATACGGCATATTTTATTTATAGTCGACAAAAAGGTAAAACATGCTTCACACGGGAACAAGTGATCAGTATGCTGCAGTTTCTTTTTGACAGCATATTTGTTGAATTTGGAGGTAGTCTTTTTCAACAATTGTCCGCATTCCTATGGGAACGAACTGTGCGCCTCTCCTTATCGACATCTTCTTATTTTCATATGACATGTATGCGTTGGAGTTCCTTCAGACACTTGTCAAAAACAAGAAGATCAAAGAAGCCAGATTATTTAAAGGCCTGATTGATCTTTAAGTCAAGTCTTTTCTAGCAAATGTTCCAAAAAAATCATTTTTCTTCTTCTCAGTACCTGACATTTCAATTCCAAAACACAGAGTTCGTTTTCTAGTTTTTTTTCTCAGTTTCTGACATTTTCAACAGAGATCATTTACAGCGCTAGCTAGCAATTACTATAAGAAAGACTGAGATGGTATTTTTATATGAAATATGGATCAATCTATTTAATTTAAGAAAGGGTTTAAGTACTCAAGTCAAATATATCTGTAACAAAAATACCGAACTCCAAGGAAAGTTCAAATCGAAAAGTCCCTTATCAAATGGCAAAATTAAAAGATCAAACACATCAAACGAATGGAAAACAACTGTCATATTCCTGACTTGGTACAGGCATATCCTTATGTAGAAAGTGGTGGTTTAAATCTGGTTTTATAGCTAGCTAAACCTCTCACTTGTATGACAGTCGCATAAAATTCCAATATATTGATAACAATGTGTGACCAAAACAAACAGACATAATAGGTAAAAATATCAAAAATAAGGGTACAGCAGTCAACATTGTGCTATGATCTTAATCACTATAAAAACAAACAAATATGTCAACAAAGAAAAACAAAATGGTATATAGACAAAGAACATAAGCAAAAATGAAAGACAAGAATACCCAAAAGGACCTCAGCACAACAATACATTGGCGGGAAACATAAATACCGAGCCGCGCCTAAAGGATATTACCATAAAAAAGGGACTAAACAGTAACGGTTAAAAATTTACAAAGACAAATGCAAGAGCGCTATGACACGCAATGAAGATGATAAACAACGTCAGTACCTAGAATCTATACTTCAAGACCACCATGTATTATTTGTGAAGTTGATACGGGATATTACGTTCTTTCCATTAACAATCCAAACTTTTCGAAATGGGTTTCTTTAATATATCCTCCAGAACTAGAAATTAAAGGAACAACCGTCACGGCTTCTTCCGCTTCATTTTTAGACTTATACCTCGAATTTGACATAAACGGTCATCTCAGTACTAGAATCTAAGACAAACGAGACGATTTTAATTTTGAAAATATAATTGTTCTCGCCTTAGTACCAATATACCAACTTCACCTGTATATGGGATATACATTTCCCAACTCATTCGGTATTCAAGAACTTGCAGCTGCTACTCAGACTTTATAAAACGTCACGAGTGTCTGAGCAGAAAGTTGATGAACCAGGGTAATGTAAACGAACGTCTTGTCCTTTTTCTAAAAAGTTCATCGGAAGATACCAAGACCTTTTTGATAAATCAACTTCACAAATAATACATGATGGTCTTGAAGTATAGATTCTAGGTACTGACGTTCTCTATCGTCTTAATTGCGTGTTATAGTGTTCTTTTATCTGTCTTTGTAAATTATTAACCTTCACTGTTTAGTCCATTTTTGGTAATATCCTTTTGGCGAGGCTCGGTGCTATACATCCCGCCATTGTGTTATTCCTGTCTTTCATTTTTGCTTATGTGCTTTGTCTATATGCCATTTTGTTTTTCTTTTTTGACATGTTTGTTCGTTTTTATAGTGATTAAGATTGTAACAGAATGTTGTACCCTTATTTTTGACATTTTTACCTATTATGTCTGGGTTTTTTTTAATCACACATTGTTGTCAATATAATGGAATTTTATGAGACTGTCATACAAGTGAGAGGTTAAGTTAGCCATAAAACAAGTTTTAATCTACCATTTTCTACATAAGGAAATACCTGAACCAAGTCAGGAATATGACAGTTGTTTTCTATTCGTTTGATGTGTTTGTGCTTTTGATTTTGCCATTTTATAAGGGACTTCCCGTTTTGAATTTTCCTTGGAGTTCGGTATTTTTGATATTTTACTTTTTACATGTATTATGAAAAGACTCAAGTATACAGAAAATGTTCATGTAACATTTAATTATTTAATGATTTAGTTTCAACTAAGCCCCATTAGAACCAGCTGTTGGAATTGATAAAAGGAAGCAAACTCCTGATTTAAAAAAATGTTCTGGTTAGTCTCTCTAAAGTAATGTTAATTGTCAGATCTATGTAAATATTTCACAGGCTGTACCCTAACTTGTGTATGCTTGCATTAATGCACTGGAGACTTTACATAATTAAAATTGATGAGAGCAAGGTATCATTTCATTAGAAAATTTTCCAATTTCTTATTCCCGTTTTCTGGATAAGATAAAAGGTCATGATCATGCTTTATTCTAGTATGCTGTGATCAGATCATCACAAATTTTACACTTTTGTTGGGATTGGTAAATATAGACTTGCTATGGCTTTAAAACATTTTGGTTTATTATTCCAGAATTATGAGACTTTAAACAGTCATATTTGATACAATATTCATACACCTTAGGATATCATGCATTCTGATAAGATGTTTATTTTCAGTATTCCACTTTGTTCTCCCAATAATTTCAATATGCACAAGACTGGCTCATCATGCGCAGCTGCTTATTGTATTGCCTTCAAAGATCACAAGTTGAGACATAGCAATTCTACATTCAGTCGTCTTGACAATTATGTTCAGTCTGTGGTCAACATATTTCTTATACATCATTAAGGCTAAAAAACTCAAAATATTCCGCCCACCTTACCTACCTTAAAGATTTTTATGTCATTTTTAGACAAGAATTATTTAAGTCAAAACCTTTTGGAAATAAAACTATTTGCATACCTATCGACCGTATTTTTGTCCAGAATAGTATCATTATTTTTAGGTCTAAATTTGTTAAACATTTATGAAATGTTTTAAACGAAAACAGAAGCTTCTTCTGTCAATTTATATTTGTTCCTCCTAACAGAAGTTTCTCAGGATAGTTTGTTATAAACAATGTTATAATGTCTGTTCCCATTGGAGCAAATATTCTATACGCTTATTCCGTTAGAAATAGATACTGTAAAATATCTTTCGGTGGAAATAATATTTCATAATATTTCTTCTGCTTGGAATTAATGTTATGTTAATGGTCCACAATGCTCTTCAACTTTGTACTTGTTTGGCTTTATAACTATTTTGATCCGAGCGTCACTAATGAGTCATATGTAGACGAAACGCGCGTCTGGCGTATTGAATTATAATCCTGGTACCTTTGATAACTATGAAGGAACTTCTATTCCATGACAGATGAAGAATTAGGATTTTTAGAATTTTATTTTATTTTCGAATATTAAACATGTTATACTAAAAGTGGACTTATAGTTTTTGGAGTTAACATTTAGAAACAGTTCATACAGTCTAGGGTTAAAGTTTAAAATTAAATGAATTATCTTTCTAAAACCATCAATGAGTTTCAGAACACTCTTTCTGAAGCTTCTTCATAACCATTTAGATTTAAACTGAAAACCATGATACATATACTAGGTACTAGAACAGAAAAAATACATGATTTATCTTAAAGTTGCAACGAGGTCGTCAGATATGTTTGCATGTTAAGATAAACATTTTCAGTTCATTGATTAAAGGCTAGCATGTCTAGTGGAAATATATAACATGATTGAAAAGTCATACTCTAATTCGAAACACTTTACAAATAATGATTACCTCTAGATTCAATAAATCTTTAAAAAGTAAAATAACAAAAATACCAAACTCCAAGGAAAATTCAAAACGGAAGGTCCCTTATATAATGGCAAAATCAAAAGCTCAAACACATTAAATGAACGGAAAACTACTGTCATATTCCTGATTTGGTACAGACATTTCCTTATGTAGAAAATGGTGAATTAAACCTGGTTTTATAGCTAGCTAAACCTCAGACTTGTATGACAATTGCATAAAATTCCATTGACAACAATGTGTGAATAAAACAAACAGACATAATAAGTAAAACTGTCAAAAATATTAAGGGTACAGCAGATAACAATCTTAATAACTATAAAAACATAGTGTCCTATTCCATCATTCGTGGAGAATGTACATCCATGTCATTTGCTTCAATTTTTGGGGTTCAAGAAGTTTATATTCGACTTGGAACTTCAAATTTAATATTTATTTAAACTCGTTATCTGCTGTATAGAGTTTTTATGGCTCTTGCAATCGTTCAAATCAATTCACCATTGCTATAAAATATATATATCATTTGAGATGCCATTTTGTAAACTGAATTAAAACTGCTATGCTACGAATATTATCCGTGTTAGTGACATGCATCATTACTGAATCTTAATCAAACTTAAAAATAAAATTTACTTGATAAATAAATGAGTTCGTAAATTAAAACGTCACCATCAATTACTTTTTATGATATGTCGAAATACAAAAAGAGCCATAACACTATTATTTAAACGATTATGTCGTAGTATACAGACATGGTTTTTATACTTGATAAATGTACAAGAAGCCTTTTTGAATAAGGTACCTCAATAAGCATGAAAATCTCGCGCCTAGTCACATGTCTGCAATACGTTTATTTTCACTTTCTGCTTTTTCTATCAGCAAATCAATTATTTCTAATAGATAATTACTGCTTCTGATGGGGTTCGTGTTGTTCCTGCTTTAAATGTTTGCCTAGTGTTTATAGACTTTTTTATCAATGATTTTGTATTTTATTGATTAACTGTTATTCAATTGCAGAATAACAGTGAAGTTAAACCATCTCATCTATTGATTTCAACTCACTTCCCATTCTTTTGATAAAACTCTGATATTTCAATGCAGCTATTCATTCCAATTGACAATTTCAGTAGAGAGAAATTACAGGTTGATTTCGATGATATGATGTATTGATATCGTAATGACGTGTTTATAAAAATATCAATGAATCGATTCGCTAGTTTATTAATGCCACATAGAACATTGGAAAACCTATGACTAAAAATAAGTTGATCTGACATTTATTGCAATTCGTCTATTGTTAGTTTATAGTTATTCAGATGTTGTTTTGAATGACATCTCATGTTTGTTAGTCTACTTAACATTTCAATCGTGTGCATCGATCTGGAACGTGTGTTTAACACTTTCACTTACACATGTTACAATTGAGCGTCTATGAAATAAAAGGTAAGATACCAATTTGCTTTCATTCATTTTAGATTATTTCATTTCGTCTCTAGCATTATGAATCATATACATGTAGATTAATCATAAATTTATTAAAAAAAGGTCAAGGCTGTAAAGTGTTAGTAAATATATATCATATTGAAAGTAATGGACATAGTATAAGATCAAAGAAAGCTGAACATCGATAAAATGCATGATTGATTGGTGTTTAACGTCCAGTGACAAATATTACACACAACCTCTCACAATCGTGACTAGCATGCTAAAACAAGAAGGAAAACAGAAAAACGACCAAGCGAAATAAAAATACATAATATGTTAAAACCGAAACAAGACTACATGTTATACATAAAAGTGACGCGGACAATAGATGATGCGTATGAAAAATCCTGTTTGTTAAAAATCGGTTGATTGATTTATTGAGTTTTGTTTGTCATGTTTGTAAAGTGTAAAATTAGTTCATAGATATAAATAAGAAGAAGTGGTATGAGTGCCAATGAGACAACTCTCCCTCCAAGTCAAAATTTATAAAAGTAAACCATTATAGGTCACAGTACGGTCTTCAATACGGAGCCTTGGCTCACACCGAACAGTAAGCTATAAAGGGCCCCAAAAAAAACCCATTCAAACGGGAAAACCAACGGTCTAATCTATATAAAAAACGAGAAACGAGAAACACTTATGAACCACATCAACAAACGACAACTACGGAACATCAGATTCCTGACTTAGGACAGGTGCAAACAAATGCAGCGGGTTTAAACGTTTTAATGGTACCAAACCTTCACCCTTTTTCTGAAACAATAGTGTAACATCACAACATGCATATTCAGAAGGCAAAACATTTACAATTAATATATATGGTAGATTCTGAAAAATTGCTCGATCGAAATAAGGGCTGGAATTTCGACTACAACTGGAATAAAAAAGGAATGTTGGATAGTGGACAGAAATTTTGCTATGAAACACGCTACCTTTGATCTCTTAAATGTTTGTTGCAGGTGTTCTTTCATTTATTTGTTTGTCTGTTCGTTTTGTTGATTTTTGCAATGCTGTTGTCAGATTTTCTTCTACAGGGCTATTCATTGTCATTTATTATCTTCTCCCCTTCTTCGTATACAAATTATGTTAAGAGTTTAATAGAAGAAGATGAAAACGTGTTTTTTTTTTATAAGAAGACCGATTCAAAGTACACGTACACAGTATAACCTGATAATGACTTCGATTGTGCTGATCTATTATAAAAAATTGTTACCGCTACAGTCTATTTTTGATTATTAAGAAATATAATTTAAGTGGTTGTCCAGGAAGGGAGCACCGTTATTTGTTAGAAGACAAATGCGGTCAGATACTTAGAAAAAAAAAAGTTTTTTGTTGCTGCTTCCCCTGCATTTTAATATTTGTAGTGTAGCAATACTCGTTTATACAAATACAGGATATATGAGATTTACAGTATTGAGATAGCAATCCAACGACGAATATCTTGACTTGGAACAGACACCGGGCTTGGTTGTCATAAACATTTATCGATTATCATACTCATACTCAGAAATGAAATCAACCAAACAAATTACTAGATTTATGACCGGAAGTCATGATCATGTATCGAAGTTAAATTAGTTTTAAATATCAGTAGAGTATTCAACACTTATACAAAAATAATAAAAGACCAAAAAATCTAATTCCAGTTGAATCAATAATAAACAATATATTTTGAAACCAATGTTTCTTATTTGAAATTCTTGATATCCAACACTTTTATTTCATCAGCTGTGATGTGTAGTACAATTCATGATGCAAAATCATAACAAAAATCCAGGAACACACAATCTTGAGCAATGTTAAAAAAATACCAGACGGAAAATTTGAACAACTGTATACTCAATACCTTAATACTGTAGAGAATATTCAGTCGACAAAGATCAATAATATAACCGTAAAACGAAAGCTGTTTGTGAAATACTAATAATTATTCAATTTCTGAATGTTGATTCCAACTTCCAAAAATACAACTCTGTGTTAGATAGGTAAATATTGGTTTGATAAGATTGTGTATGAGTTATAGAATACACAGTTGAGAAATCAATAGTGAAAACGGAGACACATTGAAAGTCAAAGAAAAGTGATTTACCATAAGACTTCTAATACTCAAGTTATAGTAGTTGATGACACTATTTACATAAGCTTTGTAACAATATTAGAAACTAAGTTCTTGAATGATTGTAACAACATTAGGTAGAATAAACTAAATATTTGAAGTTGAAGTCACTTGATGCAAATGAGAAAAGGGTTTTGTGTTATTTAAGTTATTTCAGACTGGTAATCTTGTGATGTTTAAATTGATTAAAACATCACAAGATTGCCAGTTTAAACATCAATATGTTAATCAATCCTTTGAGAAGCGAAAATGCAAAATAAAATGATGCTGCCGACGACGATGGAAGATGATGGACGGACGAAAGACGACGGACGTTAAGAAATAAGCAATGCTCAAAATGGCCCGTTATATAAGAGGCGCTTACAGGGATATTTAGTTTCAATCTGATAAGATATAATATTAACTGTTTATAATTAAAAGGAGACAATTATTTCTGACGTTGTTTTCTGATAAATTATTATTAACAATAATGTCCCATGCATGGAGTACAGTATGCCAAAATTTATTTTTCATATTTCCTTTTTTGTATGACAGATAACCAATTCCAAATTAAAAAAAAATTCTCTTGATTTATTTTGGAAAAAAAACATTTTTCCATTTTTTTATTGTCAGATTAAGAACAATTTCTAACCCATGCATATTTGAAGAAACCTTTTAACCGATTCACCGAAAAGGTGAAAAACTTCCTATTTGAAATTTATTTAAAGTGTGAAATTTAAGAGAGAAAACCATATTTTGATAAACGTACAAATGACCTCAAAACAACAAGACATGATAATAATGGCACCAAAATGTTCACACAGGGAAAATGGTTGTCACCATCTCAAATACGAAGTCTTTTTGCTAATTTGTCAGGCTGGTTACTGAAACATCTTTGAAATCATATGAAACTGCTGATGTTATTGAAAATTTTTTAGATGATATCGAGTCACTTGAATTTCACAACAACATGACAGAATGGAAAACAGACATTGTGCACCAGTTTCTGTAGATACATGTGTATGTTCAAATTGTTGTATTGTATTTTAGTATATTACTTATTATGTAAGATTTAATATTTTATCTCAAAGGTACTGATATTGCGACTGTGTTGCATGTACATATACAATTTGTTCACTTAATCTCATAAAAAAAAAATCGTTTCAACAAATTTCAAAATTACTGTCTTAATATGCAAGTGGCACGATCATGTTGAAATAAACCATTTCGTTCTCCATGGTCTTTGAGATTTTCCTTATAGTCATATGAAATGAGCTCTTTCTTATTTGCATGCTTTCAAAATGTTTGAACCAATGCATGCAGATGTACTAAAGTAAGTCCTGTATGCACATTTTTCTTTGTTTATTACAAATCTATTAAACGTATAATCGACAAATACTATTTCATTAAGTGATTGTTGTTCAAATGCTATTTAAATTTCGATTTGGTTGCCAAAGTTTACTGAATCGTGCCATTGTTAAACAATCAACACAGAGCACGTGGAACACGTTTCATACAAGCGAATAGAGCCTTGCTAATTTTTTTTTTATTATATTTTCCATGCGTTCCAAATTGTAAATTAAAATTCCCCCTCACAGTTGTTGAATGATGTTTTGTATTAAATTTGTTCTTTAAGAATAAAGAATAAGTTATTACTTTTTACCTTCCAGTGCACATTTCTTTACATTCTTTCATCATGGTTTTACCTTGCACTTTCGCTGTGCGATGACCAAAGTTCTACGAGAAGTCATAGTTAAGGTCAATGCATACAGGAAGACAATATTTCAATAGCAGTTCATTTATGAAGATTTTGATAATATCATAAAGGATTTTCTTTTGTTTATAGTAAAACGTATACATTCAAGTATAAACATGATAAAAAACATATTCAACTTTTTTTTTAATTTGAAGTTTCATATGACTTAATTCAATTATGTTATTTCCGAAGATGTGATGTAGGGCCTTATAGATACAGTAATCTTAACAACTTTCGATTATCATTCATAATTCTTTATAAATTTTGCACAAGTATTTTTGACTTACTAGTAATTTGTAAATGTCTGATTTAGCAAAATGGTTTGTATGTCATGAAATAAAATGCATTGCGTTTGGATATTTTAAAACATTTTAGCTACGGCTGCTTTTGAAATATAGCAAAAGGATGATTTAAAATGAAAAGAAAATATAGGATAGGAATCATAACAAGGTTTTAAGCATATATAATAATATGAAGTGTCTGTGTAAATATGAATATTGTATGAAACATGTGTATTGTTACAACAATTGCTACATATCAGGTGTTAACTTGTTGTCATATCATGTCTTGTTATGGGATGTTTTTACATGCATTTTCATGATTGTATTGACCACATTGCAGCAAACATAGATAAAAGTACTTCGCCAAACTTGCCTTGTTAGCATACTTTGCTCAAAGGGCCGTGAAATCAATTCCCAACACTAAGTGTCTGTCAAAATCATCTCTGTATTGAAATATCTCTGTTTACAGTTTTTTGTAGCCATTGTCTTAAAAACTATAGAAGAAGGGCAGTACATATATTTCAATAAAAACTAAATACCCTAGAATTTTCAGAAAAAATGTGTGAATTTCCGAATTTTCACAGTTTTCTGCTATTATCCGACAACTATATCAATGCATTATAAGTATTATTTTCATTATTTGCACAAATGGTCAGTAGGAACTGGTTATTTTAAAGTCTGTTTATATACGTATTCTAAATTGTTTAAATTCTTCTTTTAAAGTTGTTGCTTTTGAAATGTGTGTTTTAATGTTTTAAGGTGCATTATTTGTCAATGCGATATAATCTGGCTCCTGTTATCCTCTAGATTTATGATGAATAATTTGTATTCGCATATTATTATTTCCGGAAGGTATTAAATGAAACATTAATCATTCTTTTCAATTTGTTGTTATATTAATTTACAAGTACAGCTCTTATCATACTTGTATGTCAGTTGTTACAAATAAGACGACAACATTGAGAAAATTTGAATATGCAGGTTACCCCATTTTGTTGTGGAATCTACCAGACTCCAGCATTAATTGCCGAGCTGGATATTTTTTTTTAATTGGGTATAAATAGATGTGTTGTTTTACACTTAAAAATAGGTCTTGGAGTATTTTGGCGCTAAAAGATGACCAAAATCAGCTATTTTGGATATTAAGCTTAATAAGACATATTGAAACAGTTAGAATATGCATACACTTGATATACAGCATTGTTAATTCTATGCATTCTTACATCCGAAGTAATGTATCATTAGGAACTATTACTTTTTTTTTATTTTCCGTTGCCATATTGTTTTATTTAAACCGGCGAAATATGCCAAGAAAGGCTTATTTTTTGCAGTTTTCGAGCAAATTTCGTCTGATAAAAGTTGACGCCCCAAAAATTCAAAACGGTTCAATATTTTCAACAACAAAAATGTGTGTGCTTATTTATATTACTAAGGTGCACCAATGTGCCAAATATGAACTTATTTGGTAAAAGTGACATTTAGACGGTTTTGCATGGTTTTCTAGCAGATTGGCTCTTAATTTCTAATTAGTTGTGTACTTCGATTTCTTTATTAAAAGTTCACATTCGTTTTAATATTTCAGGTACAAAGTTAATCTAAAAGCTACTTCAGCGACAGAATAAAACTGACCCGAATGGCCAAATCGGATAAAAGAAAATCATTAGAATTCTTTACGTATCTATGCCAGAAAGTGGGATCTGATGATATTGTAAGGGCAAGATGATTATTGTGTACAATCGGGGATATAGCCTTGGATAATAATTTTCCGAAAGTCAGCAGTGGAAGTAAAGGGGAAGGACTCAATTTTAAAGATAGTGACACCAATGTTATGTTTATCGAACCTGATTACAGAGTATATGAACTTGAGAGTGATGTTACTACTATTGATAAAGCGGCTTTTATTATGAATAAAGAGGAAACGCCCCCATGTTTCACCTATCTTCATTTATTAAGCAACCAGAATGTGTATCCTGAGCTGATGTTCGAACAGAAAGATGGCAAGATTCTGCTATCAAGTGAACTTTTTCGAATGCATCGTTTAAGACAATTGAAAAAAACAAAACCTTCGTTGAGGCATACTCATGGTCCATGTATAACAGACGATTTCGAACAGCATGATATTGCATATTGCATCAAATGTGAAAAATGGATATCAGCAGCGCAGCCATGGATCAGCAGACCACGTTCACTATGGCCACCTTCTAGACTTATTTCACAGATAACATCCTTAGGTGTCCTTTTTGTCCCTATCGGTTGTAAAGGATCCGTTAATGAAAATTTTGAATGGAGGATATCGTTTTCTGTGGCAGAAAAAAATATTGATCTTTTCATGGAGTCATACCCAGTTACTGTGCTATGCTTTATTGAAAATTCTGCTGAAAGAAATTATACAAAAGATTGACATACTTAAAGATTTACTATGTTCCTACTTCATCAAAACTCTTATGTTTTGGATATCTGAAGAATCTGATCCGTCTATTTGGCGACCAGACAACATTATTCCTTGTTTTATGGCATGCTTACAGAAATTGTTATACTGTATAGAGTATTCAACACTGTTACACTATTTCATTCCAGAAACAAATCTCTTTTATTCAAGGTTCAATACGAGAAACAAAGAAAAGCTAATCAACCTCCTTAAGAATTCATATCATCGAGGTATTCAATTTTTTTCTTCATCAGAATCTTTGAATGATTTCTCAATGTTTTCATGTGGTGTTACCAAGTCATTTGATTGGAATTCAAAATTAGTAGAAGAAATAATAGAGCTGTTCCCACTTAACAACGATAGAGGACATATTCGTAGATTGATGTACAACTTCCTACACCACTCTAAAAGTAGACTAGGAAAAAGTATCTTTAGTCTATTTTTGTCAAATGCACACCAGTTTGTATCACAAAGATCAGATGCTCACCACAGATCAAACAACAAACAACACTATTATGAGTACACACATGGGCTCAGTCACTTGCTGGTAGGTTTGAATTCAGATGCGTTATCAGGATGGCTGGTATTGGCCTCATTTTTCAATGTTTATAAGAATTATCGAGCCGCATTAGCTGTAATAAACCATGCTTTGTCTAAATGTACGGACGAAACCATCACTCTGTCGAACGATCATACTCTTATTACAGATTTTTCTTTCAATGATAAAACGAAAGAATACGTAACAAAATTGATAGGAACAGATAACTATATCAAAGCCGTGAAACATTTATCGATTCTGATGCTCCGTATAATAATAGCTTCTAATAATAGAGAACAAACATTTGCTTCGTCAGTACAAAGTAACGATTATTTAATCAAAGCAAAGTGTGACTTACTTCATCGCATAACAGGAGACACTCACCCTGTCGACACTCACCCTGTCGACACAATCGTTCTCGCGCCTTTTGTAGTCAATTTGAATTTCTCAGTTTTTGTCTGTTTCCTGGATTTGTCTTCTTCATTGATTGGTGAGATTTGAAAAATCGGTGAACTAATGTTGCCTATAATCATACTACATGAGTTTTCCTCTATCGTTCTCATAAAAGAGCTAGCTATATTCATGTGACTTTTCTGTCCAAGACCGGGACAGTTTAACAACGGTTTGGAAACTCTTTTTCGGAGTTCTTTTTTATTTGATTTAAAGCGACGATTATCAGAATTGAATCCCCATCTTTCCGTTGAAACCCCTGTGATACACAAGTAAAAACAAATCTAGAACTGCTCCGGCATTTAAATGCTGTCTTCTTGAATAATCATGTAATAGTTCAACTGAAGGTATAGTAGCAATTCGTCGATTAAATCAAGCAGTCTCATATAATATGAGGTGAGTTTGAATATCTATTGGTGTTGCAATATTTTATGAATATGCAGAACGACTATAAGATAAACAATACATCAAGTATGCAGATTCAGTAGAACCTACAAAAGAGAAAGGCCTGGAATTTGACTCCAATTGTAAAAAAAGGGAATGAAATGAAAGGTTACCTATAGACCCCCTTAATCAAATAGTTGTTGAAATAGTTGTTTAACATCTAGAGAGAGTGCCACTAGTATGGAAAACACGGTGTTGGGATGTTTGTATATGTAGATTGGACTGATAATTACGTCATATATTCTGGTTTCTTTTTATAAAATTATTGTCACAGATAAACTATCTAACAATCGATTTAAATAAGTCACAGATAAATTACTAACAATCGATTACAAAAATGCACAGATAATTTGTCTAACAATCGAAAGCAATAAGTCATCTGTACAAAAATGACCAATGTGTACGCTTACATCAGGGAGAATATGGGTAATAAATATCGAATATTGGGTGAAAATGAGGCAAAAACAGACCAACAATAAGATGGTCCTGTATTGATTAATTATAAAATACATGTTTCATGATTAAAGTCAATGTCTTAAAAAAGTTTAACAAAATTGAAATTATTACACCGGGTACTGTACTACTAACAAGTGAGCAGCTTCGAAAATATACAGGAAATAAAGGCAACAGTAATTTACCGCTGTTAAAAAGTCATAAATCGATTGAGAGAAAATAAATCCGGGTTACAAACTAAAACCGAGGGAAACACATCCACTTTAAGAGGAAAACAACGGAACAACAGAAACACTGAAGTGCAACAAAAACTAACGACAATGCAGCATACATAGAAAAATAATATTTGATAACATTTGCCGTATTCCTGACTTGGTAAAAGACATTTTAAGAAAAAATGTGGATTGAACCTGGTTTTATGGCTAGCCAAACCTCCCGCTTATATCGCTATGTTAAACATACCGCTAAAATAACAATATTACGTGACAGGAATACAGTACAAATAAATACAAGAACACTCAGGACAGAGAAATACATAAATAAATAATATAAAAAATAGTACATTTTGACATGTTAACCACATAATAACAACGAACACCTAAAATCAATTTACGACAGCATAGAGTCTGTTCGGGTATTTCCGTACACTTTTTGTCCGAAATGAATGTCATTTGATTCCCTGTTTGATTCTACAATGTTCTAGGAGGAAACCGGTAATCAGACCATTCGTAGATAAAATTGAGAATGGAAATGGGGAATGTGTCAAAGAGACAACAGCCCGACCAAAGAGCAGAAAACATCAGAAGGCCACCAATGGGTCTTCAACCCACCGAGAAAATCCCGTACCCGGAGGCGTGCTTCAGCTGGTCCCTAAACAAAAATGTGTACTAGTTCAGTGATAATGGATAATGATAATGGATAATACTATTATTATGAGTATATATGCAAAATTTGCAAAGAAGGACCAAAAACCAAGGCTCGTAAGATTTTTTTTGTATTAAAGCTTCGATAAATTATTCGTATTAATTTAGATATGATAATGACGGACTGGTGTTTCAGACAGTAATGTTACACACACAATAACATTTAGTTGCAAATTATACATGGACATCAGGGCGAGAACATGACGGTTTATGTGATGTGTATGAATTCAGTTTAATAAGTGATATGAATATAAACCCTTATTAGTGTTATATACAGACACGTTCATCCGAATTTTAAGTTCTAGTTTACAGTCCGAAGAAAGATATGTCAACCTATTCAGAAAAGAATTTTAACTCTGAACCAACCAGTCTATGTATTACTGGTAAATTATCAGGTCAGGGATTTCGTTATCACAAATAACTTAAAAACCTTAACAAAATTCTTTTATAGATATAAAGATTTGGTTTTGAAGTTTGGTTGTACCTGTGAAAACTTATTCCAAACGGGATAGCACATCCTCATTTTACGAAGTCGTTGTTTATCGTGCCCGGAAATTTTGAAACGATCCTGGTAAAACTATCGATCCTTTAAATAAACTTATTCTAAAAGGCTACCAGTTCAACACTGTAATTAGAACTTTGAATATTGTTTTTATCGGTATTATTATTGATTTTTGTATCATTGAATTAAAAGCAAACTAAATATTATTGTTATAAACATATGCACTTTCATGGATCTACAATCTGTCGATACCTGTATCATGGAGTTGCACAAGGTCATGTTTTCTCTGACTGCATGTTTATCATGTTTATGACGTCCTTACACTAAATCCATTTGATGTTGGATGTTTACTGATTGACAATTTAGTCTTAGTTGCATGATAAAACAGTATCGATTTCGTTTTATGGAATTTATTACAAGGAGCTTAAATTTGATATTTTTAGTGACATGGAATAAGGTTAAAATTTATTTGTTATGTAAATGTTATTCCAACCTGGTTATATTCGATGTAATTATTCATTATATATCGGTTTTTCTTGCCTGTAAGATCTCATGGGGTCATAATATACAATTGGTGTTGATAAATCATGCCATTTAAACTATTTGATCAGACAGTATGCCAATAACCAGGCAATATAATATGTGAAACTGCAGTTTTCAGAATTTTTAATTCTAAACCGTCAACTATCATTTATGTAAGAGAACTCAAAGATAAAACAAATCCTCATGTCAACATCATTCATTAATTACCATTTGCATTTTTGTTTAAAAAGAACGACATACTAAAATATTCCTTGTATCTTTACTGAAATTCATAGTTTCTGGTGTGTAGTTCGATGTAACGTGATGTTATATGTCTACATCCAATCAAATTTAGTAACAAGACATGTGGCATGTTTAGAGCAGGATCTGCTTATCCCTCCGATTGATTGCAGATCACTTTCTGCATTTTAAGTCGGGTTCATATTACCCAGTCTTTACTAATTTGTGTGGTGTTTTGCAGACTGTTCATTGTTTCTTGTTTTCTTCGACTTTTGTTTTTTATTTCCTCCTTGAATTTTCTATAAATCTGTATACCTATAAAATGAACAAAACGGAAATTCAAAATATACCATCTAGGTAACTTGCGTAATAAATTCGCCAATACGTTTTGTTTGCTGTGTCCATCAGACCAAAACAGAGGCTGTATTTTTACTTACTATTTCATCTTACTTTATATTTTTAATAAAAAAAACATATAGTTAAGACAAACTGCCTTTAAAAATAGTAATAGCATTGCATGTTTAGATACTAATTTCATCAGCTCGACTTTCGTCTCGCCCCAGCGAACTCGCTTAATATTCTTACTGATAAAGTCAGACTAAAAAAAGAAAATGCATATATTCTATGTGTATAGTTCTAATCTCTGATGGATCAAAAGGCTATGTAAGCTTTTGACTTAGCGTCCTTAATCAAAATAAAAATCTACTTGAAACTATAAGACTCATGTTTCAATATCCTTAGCGAATCATGAATAAGGCCACTGTTTATCTAAATAGATTTGTGTTGTAGAACAGCAGTTGTTAGTTTTTATCGGAAAAGTTTTTCAAGCTAAACTTACTAAAGTTAAATATTCAACGGGTCAATTTCTATCTACCTTGCACTTTCTAAAAAATTCAAATCACCATTAACTTATTGCTCAACTGGGGTATCCACTTTTAGCCAGCATTGTTCCGTTATAAATTTTAAAACTTTAATATATAGAGAGAAACTTTAAAAATTAAAACTGAGCTGCAAAATTAGATAACATGACCTTATTGGTTGATGTTTTTCCCCCCTTTTATATCATTTCTTCGGAAACTATACTAACAAGAAGAAAACAATTGTAAAAAGGAGAATAGTCAGCAAATTATGACCCACAAGTAAACTGTCCGAATCGTCAAGTGACTCTTTCTAGGAGGTATTGCCCTTGAATATAAGAAAGGATAAACAGATGTATGATGTACATGTACAAATCGGACAACTGTTAAAAAACTAAGTTAACCTTGTCTGTGTTTTGGCTATAATCGTGAAACAAAATCATAATAGCTATACCTTGAACTAAAAATAAAAACTAAAATTGTCAGTCGAACAAGATATATGGCAAATATATCGATCTTCTCTTTATTGGTGTCACTGTTGGTATTTTTGTAACAGAATCTATAGTTAATAGTTCAGATGTAGTTGTAAATAACAGAATGGTCAACAAGATTTGATCTACAAATTAGTGAAAGTGACCGCAATCGTCAGTCTACTTGTTTAAAGCGCCATTAACCTTAAATTTTGACCAGTATTGGAGTTTTTACCTTGAATATTAAAAGCTATAATACAACGAATGAAATAGACTAAAACGTAAATAGCAAAATTGATTAGCAACACAAGAAAATATGAAATGGACGCAAAAGATACAAAAGGAATAGTCCAACTCAAGTCGAAAACAAACAGACGATGCCATGGAAAATAAGAAAAACGAAAAAAGTCAAACAAAAGTATACAAAACTAAAGATTGAACATTACAAACCACACCAAAAATGGGGGGGGGGGGGAGGGGGGGGGGGTAATCTTACCTTTGTGCTGCCATGAAAGTGCAATCTTATTGACAAGCCTAATTTGGTATGTCTCATTTGAGGAATAGAAGACATATCTGTCGTCATTTGTGAAACAGAAATCCCATGAATATTCGTAGTGGCATCCGCACAATTTTCTAATGATAATATAAGTAATCATAAATAAGTTAATGGGAATAAAATTGTTTATTTGCCCCTAAATAATATTGTTTTTCTCTTTAAAAATATGATATTGATAAAACCGAAACTTGGTCCAGCAACATTTTCAGGAATACTAGATTTTGACCAACACAGTTTCCATGCAACACGAATAATCTTGTTTGTATTTTAAATGCAAAAATGCCAGTTGAATCCATTAGTGTGTTTATCTTTAATATGTATATGAACTTATAAAAGGTATCAGGTTTTGAGTTCCATGACTTCTTAAATAAACACTAAACATAGAAATAGACAATTAATTGGAACATCGATATGACAAATTTTAAAAGTAAAAATGTACTTTCCTGTATTCCAACTTTTCTCAGTTTTGGTTTGTATAAACAATTTCAGACAAAACATGAATATTTCAAAATAGAATTTTTGTAATTAAGTTAGATTCACTGGATTGCGCAATAGCAGTACATAATCGGTCTAAATCTGCAATTTTTGTGTAAGACTATTTAATTATATTAAGCAAAATAGGTAATTTATTGCATTATCCAAAAAATTCAAACAAATACAAAATGTTTGTGTTTATATAATCAATTTCTACTTAGCCACATACATATAGAATGTGGCGGGCTTAAACATGTTAGCGGTATCCAAATCCTCCACCTAACCTGGGAAAGTGGTGTAACAGTAAAACATAAGAACGAACTATAAAAAATCGGTGGAAAAAGGCTTAACTCATAAGATAGATACAAATAGAAATACATCTAACAAAAACACAGAGTGGACATGGGCGGGTACGTTTACATCCCATCAACAAAAAACACTAAGTACGGACCTGAGAGTACTCGCAGTTACTGACAGCTATTTCAAAGCCAAAAACAACTAATAAAAAAATCATGCATCTAAGACTAATCAATCAGTACACATTCAACATCCAATGGATGTAGTGTAAATGTTACAAACAGTCGGAAAAAACCTTACATTGTGCAATGCCAAGATACAGGTATCGACAGATTGTAGATCCATGAAAGTGCATATGCATATTACAATAATATTTAGTTTGTTTTTAATTTAATGATAACAAAATCAATATTAATACCAACAAAAACGATATTCAAAGATTGGTAACCTTTTAGAATAAGTTTATTTAAAGGATCGATAAGTTTACCAGGATCGTTTCTGAATTTCCGGGCACGGCAAACAACATCTCTGTAAAAATGAGGATGTGCTATCCCGTTTGAAATAAGTTTTCTACAGGTACACCAGAACTTCAAAAGCAAAAATTTAGTAAAGGTTTTAAGTAATTTGTGGTAACTAAATCACTGATTCAATAATTTACCAGTTATACATAGATTACATTCATTAAAATCAAAAACGTCACAACATATGCATTAATTACATAAACAACACGTTACAATGTACCACTTCAAATATTGTTTCATCGCAGTTTCTAGAAGGTATTTTCATACGAATTTTTGCTGAACTATTATCTACTTCCTTAATAGTTATTTACTTTTGCACTAAAACATTTAAAGATAATGAATTTTGTTCATTTTGCATTGAATACTCTTTTAATGTTTTAGAAAAAAATGCTTGCGTTTGATTGTCCATGTTTTTTTTTGGTTGACATTCTTGACTTTTTGACATTATAAACTAGACTTCCTCACAAACTCATTAAACAGCAGTTTTCTAATTTTATCAAAACAACTCATTTAAAGTACTAGTCTATTAATTTTGTATGCCAGACGTGTGTTTCATTTACATAAGACTCATTAGTAACGCTCAAATCAAATACGAAGTGGAAGACAATTAAATGCCTAAAGTTTTAACATGGTGTGTCAAGTAAAGCTAAGGCCATCTATAAATGACTCTTTGACAGATCCGATTGCAGATTTATCTGATGAAACCCATGTAAAGTCATCTCCTGTATTGAACAAGGTAAATATGCTATATATACATATAAAAACTGTGATATGATAACAGTCATAAATATTCTACTTGTAACCTGAATGTACTTATCGGCAGTAAAGCTTATTGACAGATTGTATGAATTTATATGGACACCAATAGCGCACCGTTCATAGCAGACGTGATGCTGTAACACGCAGTAAAAAACAGTCATTTTATTTAATTGATGAATATTTTGTTTTAATGATCAATACATGAAAGAGTTTTGTAATTATAATGCAAACTATTTCCAAAAGGGGACTTAATTGAAATAATTTTAATACTAACAACTATCATTGTTCCTTCCTTGATTTGGCTATTTCAGTTTTACGCGGGAAAATTATAACAAAGAAATTGAGATAGTATCGACCATTTTTCATTCTCTATTTTCAATTTTCCCCTTTTTGAAAGGTGGTCAACATTTTCATCCTTCCTTACAGTATGCATATTTCCCCGCTTGCTCTATATGCTCGTGTTTTTCATTTTGGCTTTGTAAAGTTTGATTGCACATATCTATTGCATTTTATTCATTTTGACTTAAAATTTGAGGTAAACAATCAAATCACTGAAGCGTACTGTCAAAGAAAAGGCAAATGTCTCGTCTCTTGACCCTCTTTTCAAATAAAACCCCCTTTTTTCTTATATCAATACAATATCCGCAATCTTTACATTCTATTTCTAAGAGAAAATCTGCCGCTAAAAAAGAGAAGGGGAAAGTACCTTAAAATAAAATAAGCGATAGGTACTATACTGAAGCATGCTTAGAAACCTGTTGTTCAGTGGTTGTCGTTTGTTGATGTGGTTCATAAGTGATTCTCGTTTCTCGTTTTTTATATTGATTAGACCGTTGGTTTTCCTGTTTGAATTGTTTTACACTGGTCATTTTGGGGCCCTTTATAGCTTGCTGTTCGGTGTGCGCCAGGGATCCTTGTTGAAGGCCGTACTTTGGCCTATAACGGTTTACTTTTTTTCAAATTGTGACTTGGATGGAGAGTTCTCTCTTTGGCACTCATACCACATCTTCTTATATCTTTGTACTAATTCCATTAAATAGATGATATACATTTACATGACACATTACATGTTTTTTTTAAAACCAGTAAGCTTGTGTTTGCCAGCAGTTTTTCAATTACAAACACAATTGTTGTGTTCCATTTATACTGTCTAACGACTGACCATAAGTCGTTATTACTAATACAAATTAACGCTGCCAACATGACAGATTGAATGCAATAATTGTCCAATTCATAAGTTGCATGCGCAAACTTGTTATATTACAATATTCTAATTATAACTGTCCAAAGTTCTCAAAGTGATAAACATTATCTATCAAATATTTTATATTTGTTTTGACGTGCTAGTAAACGATTATAATGAGGAAGTCGTAAGTTGGCCTATACAGCTCACTTTCATATTCTTAAATATAGGAATATGCAGTTTACAATCATGATTACAGGTAGGATTGTTGTTGTATCTGTTTATCTAAGGGTCAGTGCTTTAACTGTTGATTCCATGTCCGGGTTGGTAATACTTTGATAATACCAGTTTTTCAAAATATATTAAGTTTTTGATTTTCAAATATTTTGGTCTCGAACTTCATTGAAGAGTCAATAATAGTCGAAATGCGCATCTGGAACGGTAATATTAGTTTCGTTAATGTAAATGCACATGAATTTGAAATTCGCATTAACATGATACCAGTAGTTTCTGACACGCTCAACATTCCGGCATGTAAAGTTGGCACATCATAAAATGTGTTATAAATCTCAAAATTTGCACTTCTGCATTGGTCTCGGTGCAAGTTTTTACCAGAGTATTGACATGAAATGGTTTATATATTTAGCAGTAAACTTTAACTACTGATCATTGGTTAAATAAATGAGCTGAAATCATCTTTTTTTTATGCGTATGTTTGCGGAATAAAATATCAATAAAATTATTCATTGACAAAACTATACAAAAGTTAAAAAATTAAAAACAACACGTTTAATAATTTCATGCGTCCGAAGCGCTTTTCTGGATTTACCTTCATCAGGAACGCTCAAAGCCAAACATTTGAAATCCGAGGATGTATAAGTACCGAAACCGTTGCAGAGCTATATGACAAAAATACCTAAAATAAATAGTAAAATTCATCTAAAGTCAACTTTGCCTGAGGGAGTTGAAACCTTAGTTTTGTTAATAATTTCAAAATTTAAAAACGGACAATTTTAGAAAAGTTTGTTAAATCATGTCAGTACCGAAGTACTGACTACTGAGCTGATGATACCCTCGGGGACTGATAGTCCACCAGCAGAGGTATCGACCCAGTGATGTAAAAAATTACAAACAACACGTTTAATAATTTCATGCGTCCGAAGCGCTTTTCTGGTCTGGATTCACCTTCATCAGGAACGCTCAAAGCCAAACATTTGAAATCCGAGGATGTATAAGTACCGAAACCGTTGCAGAGCTATATGACAAAAATACCTAAAATAAATAGTCAAATTCATCTAAAGTCAACTTTGCCCGAGGAAGTTGAAACATCTTAATGATTACTTACAGAAAAATTATATAGCAAAATGAAATTGAGCGAAATTCTGCCACAAATCTTTCTAATATAGACACCCCAAAAAGTCAATAATAACATTTTTTGTCGAATTTTTAGTTGCATTATATGTTTTCACATTATTTAACTACGCATGCACATTGTAGTAACACTTTTCCCTAATAAATGTCTATCGAAATTTCAAATAGAAAGCAAGTCATATCTAAATTTAGGTTAGTTTTTAACATCTCAACATTCAAATCATGTAAATCGTATCAGCAGACAAAATACCAGAAAATTTAAGTCAACAGTAGTTTACCTATATTCAAATGCCATTAAAACTGGGATTGGTTAGTAAGTACGGTATGACGAATGATAAACCTAAAATAATTTAAAAATATGATACCCTTATTACACGACATAGTATATTCTGTCTTAAAACAGTGGCAATACTCGTCAGACACACTGCAATCAAAATGCAGTAGTTTTAACCAGTAACGTTGTTCGATCCATAAATCGTGCCTGGCCACTTGTTTTTAACAATAATGTATACATAACTATTTAAAGTCCTTATCATAGATAAATTTTTATCTATCAACTTTTATATCTGTATTTAGATAGGGGAATCATATAGATAGAAACATACGTGATATCATATAATTGTACTTTGAACACTAGCATATATACATTTTTTTGTACGTACATGCTCAAGGTCATATCATAGGAAGATGTAGGACGACTATTGGTGTTGATAATAAGATAGATGTCTTGTGTTTAGAGGACGTTTCTAACCATATCAATTTCGAAAATATCTTAAAAATGATGTGGTTACTCAGCTTTGTCCTTGAACGTCAGCCTGAGTAGAACATTTAACGATTATCTTAAATGTACAAGCATCTCACATGAAGACATATTACATATTCAGAACAATTATTCTTATTGCACTCCATACAGTTTCACTTTTTATACCAAATGTACCGTGATGAACGTAAATACACAATTATAATAATGTTGCTTCAACCTACTGAATATCGCAACGACGATATGCATTATTTCAGTCGAGTATGCCGGCCTACACGACACCGGATGGAAGGGATGCAGAAGATATCAAATGCACTAACTTTGTAGATATGTTCCGAATCATATGAGTGTTTCAACCATACGCGTATGGTCATTACCATATGCGTATACATTGTGTCATATGGTCCGGCCGTACGCGTATGGTCCGGCCGTACGCGTATGGTTCGACCATATGAGTATAAAAAAAGTAAAATCACAAATAAAGCGAGTTCCGAGAAAAACTCAAAAAGGAAAATACCTAATCAAATGGCAAAATCAAAAGCTCATACACATCAAACGAGCGGATAACAACTGTCATATTCCTGACTTGGTACAGGCATTTTCTTATGTAGAAAATGGTGGATTAAAACCTGGTTTTAAAGCTAGCTAAACCTCTCACTTTATAAACTCGTTTGGTTATGAACGGATCGGACCATATTAGTATTTTTAGACCATAAACTTAAGGTGTATTTTAAAAATAAATGCTAACTTCTTTTAAATGAACACACAGCTCGTTCTTTGATCCAAAACGGAACAAGTTAGTAACTGAAATCCTTCATCTTTAACATATTGTCTGAACCTTGGTGTATCTAATATCTTGCTTCTGCTCGAGTTAATTGAAAGCGGTTTTATCCTTTTTTTCATCAGCACAATGTAAGTTCAATGCTCTGTGAGTAAAACAGTTGACTTCTTGTTACCAGTCCATTTTGATATTTCTTAAAGTTACTTTCCAAAGTCGACATATTGTGTTTCGTAAAGACAAATCGGTAATGAGAAGGTAAAAGTGTTTTTACTATAATTTTAACGTGTGAATAAATTTCATTTTACATAAATAATAAGGTAACTATTTTTATCATATGATTAAAGATTGCAATTCTGTAAATATTGTCAATGCAATGTCCCAAAGGAACTCCTTTCAAGCCTAAAACTGTGGCACTTTTACTTTGAAAGAGAGGCAAAAGATACCAAAGGGATATTCAAACAAACTGACAATGCCGAATTGTATCCTGGAATAAAAAGTTCACATGCACTACTTTTTTGTTTTACAAAGATAAAAACATCAGGTTTTCAACATATATATGCCTCGAACTTCTGAGAGTTAGTTTATACTTGTATTAATATCCTGTACTACCACGCCCTTTCCCGAGTCTTTCTGAGAATGCAAGTTGACGGCTATCCAACTGATAAAATTCGCAATTTGCGTCTATATGAGATAAGTCATGAAGATCATATCTGGGAAGCTGTTGTTAACCAAAACAAGCTATCTATGAGTATTATATCTCTCCAAAAGAGATGTAGTTTGTATGCACAAGTGCAACGTAAATAAGTCAACATTTCATTTTCAGAAAATCTTTATAAATGACACATTGTATGGTCATACCTTATGCAATTTCCAGTGAAAGTAACTTTTAACAGTTGATAATAATAATACCCCGAACCAGCCACGAAGGCGCATAGTCAGACTATATGCTTATATACACATATAGTCATGACTATACGCGTATGTTTAAAGTAGTCATATAGTCCGGAACAGATACAAAGTACAAAGTCCACTCTAATATCGAGATAACTTTAAAACCTCATTACATTTTGTAACAGATGATAACAATAGATAACGGTTGTTTATTTTAGAATTTTGGTAAATGCAGTTTAAAATGCCTTTTTGCGGTTAAAAATATGTTACGACATCGTGCTTTCCTTCTCAGTATCAGGATAGTTGTGTAAATTTTGCTAATCTTGCTCAATATATTCTTGGTTGTGAATAAATGAATTAACGAAAAATTCATTAGTACCTCCGAATTAACTTTTTTCATTCGAGCATCACTGATGAGTGTTTTGTAAACGAAAAGTGCGTTTGACGTACAAAATTTATTAAACTATAATGACAAAAACTCATTTACGATGTGCGAGACTTTGGCTAGATTATTTTCTTAATAACCGTAATTTCATGTCGTTAAATATTCTCCTTGGGTTAAGTTGATATCTTCGCGAAACATTTTTCTTGTTCATGACACTTTTACAATTCAACATCAGCATGAGATGAGTCTATGCTTTTTATACACTCCAGAATGGAATAATATCACTGAATGGTCTTGTGTGGACGAGACGCACGTCTGGCGTATTGAATTTTAAGCCTAGTACCTTTTGTTAGCTATTATTCGTGTGTTTCTTTGTCCTATATGTTCTCCCATTATTTGTATTGTGGTCCTGTCATGTGATGTTGTCGTTTTGGTGTTGTGTTTGACGTTGCCATTAAAGCGGGAGGTTTGGCATGCCACAAAACCAAGTTCAACCCACCATGTTTTTCTTAAAATGTCCTGTACCAAGTCAGGAAAATGGCCATTGTTATATTATAGTTCGTTTCTGTGTGTGTTACATTTTAAAGTTGTGTTTTTGTTGTGTCGTTGTTCTCCTCTTATATTTGATGCGTTTCCCTCAGTTTTAGTTTGTAACCCGGATTTGTTTTTATCTCTATCGATTTATGAGTTTCGATCAGCGGTATACTACTGTTGCCTTTATTGGATGAAAATAGATATTCAGGTGAATGTTGTTACTTCTTTATTTTTCATTACATGTAATAACTAAAGCAATGAAATCTCTCCAACTCCGCAGAGAGAATGTATTCAGTCTGAACCTTTGCTAGTCACCTTTGATCTAAAGAAAAGCCACTAAAACAGTTACAATGTCTTACCACATGGCAGAAAAGGTCAACAAAATTAACGCATTTGTGGCATCCCATATCCATATACCACTTCTTTCAGTGTGATACGAAAATACGTAAGAAATTGTTGTGATATATTACAGGCTACCGTTCGGCCTTCAACAACGACCAATAACCATATCGTTAAAAAAACTTTAACACTAAAGCTCACTTGTATTTTAGTTTTACTTCAGTGTCATTGGTTTGTTTTTAATAGTATACAGGGTTCAGTGTTTCTGTTGTTCCGTAGTTTTCCTCTTATTGTTGATGTGTTTCCCTCGGTTTTAGTTTGTAACCCGGATTTGTTTTCTCTTAATCGATTTATGACTTTTGAACATCGGTATAATACTGTTGCCTTTATAAATAACTCATCCATATAAATATTTTAGGTGGTTGAATGAACTACAAAGAATCTTGAGCAATAAAAATGTCCAAGTTAGATAAAACAAAATCACTAGAATTTTACACTTATCTGTGCCAGAAAATTGGATCAGAAAATCTTGTGAAGGCAAGGCGATTATTGTATACAATCGCAGATATGGCCATGGATAATAATTTTCCAAGAATAAGTAGCGGAAGTAGAGGAGAAGGACTCAATTTTAAAAGTAGTGACACCGATGTGATGTTTATTGAACCAAACTTTAGGGTATACGAATCTAGGAGTGATTTAACTAATAACCAGAAAGAGGCTTTGATCATGGATACAAAGGACACACCACCGTGTTTCACATACCTTGGTATATTAACCAGCCTTTTTACAGATACTGAACAAATGCTGCAACAAAAAGATGGGGAGAGTTTACTATCAAATGAACTTTTCAAAATGCATCGTTTACAAAATTTAGCATCAACATCTACTTTAAGGAATATTCATGGGCCCTGTATATCGGATGATTCAGAACAGCATGATATCGCATATTGCATCAAATGTGAAAAATGGATATCACAAGCGCAACCATGGGTGAATAGAACACGTACACTTTGGCCATCATCTAATCTTGTTTCACAAATAACTTCATTAGGCGTCTTATTTGTTCCTATTGGTTGCAAAGGATCATTGTATGAACATTTTGAATGGAGGATATCGTTTTCAGTAGCAGAAAAGATGCTGATATTTTCCTTCAGTCATACCCAGTTACTGTGCTATGCTTTGTTAAAGATCTTGCTAAAAGAAGTAATAGAAAAAGATTTGGATTTGAAGGGATTATTATGTTCTTATTTCCTAAAAACTTTTATGTTTTGGATATCTGAAGAATCGGATCCATCCATTTGGAGACCAAACAACATTATTCAATGTTTCATGGCATGCTTATTTAAGCTTTTGTACTGTGTAGAATATTCAACACTGTTACACTACTTTAGCACTGACAATAATTTGTTTCTTTCACGTTTCGATATAAGAAACAAAAGGAAACTGGTTTGCCTTCTTCAGAATGTATACCAGCAAGATATCTGCTGTTTCTCACATCAGAAACTTTGTGTGACTACTCGCTTTTTTCACATGACATTACCAGACCATTGAGTGAAAAAAACAAATTGATAGAAGAAACAATTCAAATTTTTTCTTCCGGAAGAGCTAAAGGACACATTTACAGATTGACAAATAACATTCTGCATCATTCCAGAAGTCGATTGTCGAGAAATATTTTTAGTTTATTTTTGTCAGATGCACACCACTTTGTATCGGAAATACGAACTATGGAGTGCATATCTAGTAATAAACAACACTACTTCCATTACAAACGCAGTCTTAGTCATCTGTTGATAGGTATTAATTCAGATGCCATCTCAGGATGGCTGTTATTGGCCACATTCTTATATAGTCATACAAAATATCAAAAGGCATTAATCATTACAGACCATGTCATGTCAAAATTAACAGACAAAGCAATTCCTGCTCTGGTAGACACAAGTCATGATCCCGTTGTGTTTACACAAATACAGGAAGATCAGATGGAATTGATGAAACAAGAAAAGATAACCTCCATAATAAAAAACTTAACAATTCTTGATATATGCATTGATAGCAATGCTTTGGCTGTTTTACCAGAACTAAAACAGGATTCTATAGATCCTTTCACGGTCTTTCCTTGCATACCAATGGCAAATTTTATTCGTTTTTTGTGCCATTACCGTCTTAATGATTTGTAATCATACATTGAAGCATTTATGGAGCTTTTACAGAAAAACATAATTTCACAATTTCAATGCATGGTATATCGTGACTTGTCTTCAGTCAATGTTTTAGACATGTTTTATACGACGTACTTCCTTGGAATTTTTTCAAAGATGATCGGGGATAATGACTTTGCAAAACAGTGCTTCGAATTAACTGCTACAATGGATATTACTAACTTTACACGGAGCAGATCCAGACTTTCAGAACTTATTTGAAATAATTCAAGATTATATTAAAAAATAATGTTCATTAGTCATGAAGTTTATATGACCGTAAACAATTGATAATTGATTTACGTATATATAGTATACAACAAGACATATTTCATACAAACTTTTGATGATCTATTTTTTTTTTATTCTTAATTCCAAACTGTAATTTACTTAAGCTACGTAAACTTAATTTCATACTGATTGGTAAATTGATCATTCATGATGTCTAAATAAACTGTTAACACAGAGATATGTCTCGCCTATTTGTTATTTTGATAATGCAAATGTTGAATTTAAAAAAAAAGCAGTACTTTAACATGTAAGTTATGCAAATATTCAAAGTCAATGAACCATGACTGAAGTTACAGGGCTAAACCATCTCCATAGAAATGAGATGTGCCAATGCTATTTCAACTGAATACCAAATACCATTGACTTTTCATAAGTTGTTCCCTTTAAACAAAGCTAAACACACACATTAACATTAACTTGTAAACTATGTAAACGTCGATGAACCATAATGAGGGGGTGGGGTTATATAATCTCCATGAAAATGAAACTTGCAAGTTCCAATACATTTGCATATCAAATATCATTGACTTAACATTAGATGAGTTTACCAGAACTAAAACAGGATGCTATAGATCCTTTCACGGTCTTTCCTTGCATACCAATGGCAAATTTTATTCGTTTTTTGTGCCATTACCGTCTTAATGATTTGTAATCATACATTGAAGCATTTATGGAGCTTTTACAGAAAAACATAATTTCACAATTTCAATGCATGGTATATCGTGACTTGTCTTCAGTCAATGTTTTAGACATGTTTTATACGACGTACTTCCTTGGAATTTTTTCAAAGATGATCGGGGATAATGACTTTGCAAAACAGTGCTTCGAATTAACTGCTACAATGGATATTACTAACTTTACACGGAGCAGATCCAGACTTTCAGAACTTATTTGAAATAATTCAAGATTATATTAACAAATAATGTTCATTAGTCATGAAGTTTATATGACCGTAAACAATTGATAATTGATTTACGTATATATAGTATACAACAAGACATATTTCATACACACTTTTGATGATCTATTTTTTTTTTATTCTTAATTCCAAACTGTAATTTACTTAAGCTACGTAAACTTAATTTCATACTGATTGGTAAATTGATCATTCATGATGTCTAAATAAACTGTTAACACAGAGATATGTCTCGCCTATTTGTTATTTTGATAATGCAAATGTTGAATTTAAAAAAAAAAGCAGTACTTTAACATGTAAGTTATGCAAATATTCAAAGTCAATGAACCATGACTGAAGTTACAGGGCTAAACCATCTCCATAGAAATGAGATGTGCCAATGCTATTACAACTGAATACCAAATACCATTGACTTTTCATAAGTTGTTCCCTTTAAACAAAGCTAAACACACACATTAACATTAACTTGTAAACTATGTAAACGTCGATGAACCATAATGAGGGGGTGGGGTTATATAATCTCCATGAAAATGAAACTTGCAAGTTCCAATACATTTGCATATCAAATATCATTGACTTAACATTAGATGATCCTCTAATGTTAAGTCAATGATGTCTGCATATCAAATATCATTGACTTAACATTAGAGGATCATCTTTAACTGACCTAATCACAAACTAATACATGTAAACTAAGCAAAAGTTTCAAAGTCAATAGACCATGGTGACTGAGGGGTAAGGACCAAATATTCACCATGGAAATGAGATGTGCAAATGCTTATACAACTGCATACCAATCACCATTTACGTACCATTAACGGTTCCCCTTAAACTGACCTAATCACAAACTAATACATGAAAACTAATCAAAAGTTTCAAAGTCAAATGAGCATGACTGAGGGGGCGTGGCCAAATATTCTTTATGGAAATAAGATATGCCAATGCTTATACAACTACATACCAAATATCAATGATCTAACACTAGTGGTTCCCCATAAACTGACCTAATCACAAACTAATACATGAAAATTAAGCAAAAGTTTCAGTCAATAGAGCAAACTCAGGGGGCGGAGCCAAATAATCTCCATGGTAATGAAATATGCCAATGCTAATACAACTGCACACCAAATATCATTGACTTACCACTAGTGGTTGACTATAAACTAGACCTAATCACAAACAAATACATTGTTTACGCCGCCGCCGTCAAGGCGAGACAAAAATCATATGTTTAAAATTGACACTGGTACTGATAGGTTGCACAATTACAGTTTTCATAGCGACCTTGACTATTACAATTTCATACTTAGGAAGTTTTTATAAAGATTCGATACAGGTAAACTCTAGAGATTTGTTTTAGAAAATAAAAATATTTATAATATGACCCCTAAAAATGTTGTTTTTCCAGTCTTTGATCGAATGTGTTCTTAATTTTCTGGGTAGATATCTAATTTTCTATCGGTTCCCAAACCTTTATTATAAACGCAGAACGGATTTAGTTAGCAGTGCTTTGCTTAATAGAAATGAAAAAAATACTGCAAACGTTGAAAAAAGATAGAGAGGTGATCGTCAAAGTAATGAAGATAAAATTTCATTTAAGAACAGGTTAGTCACTCCTATATATAACTTATTGGCCAGAAATTGGCTATAAACTTAACAAAATATCAAAGAATATTTAAAAGAAAAGGGTTCTGTACAGCATCGATGTAATTTACAAACACTTGTAAAATGGTCGAAGCTAGAAATGCCTACTACGTTTCATTGTCCACTGTTAGTTTGAAAAGCCCAACGATCATTGCAACATATAACCTTTTATTTCAAAAGCTTCCATATGAATTCAGAATAAGCAGTTTCGCAACAACTGTTTTGGGTTTTTTTTTTGTTGTTGATAAACATGTAATCATATATATTTCGGTGACACTAGACTACACTGGCATTTATCACCATTCATAAAGATGTCGAGTATCATGAAACCGAAAGATATATCATTTAAGTTTCAGTAATTGACTCTCAACACAAGATACGATACACGGAAAAACAGACTGTTAAATTTTTTATAAAGAACCGACTATATTTTCCGATTGTAGATATGCAAAATGATTGTGTCAACTGTAGAAAGCGATTTGCGTGCATTTATCTATTTCAAGCCAACCACAATTTTTACTCGTTGAAGCTGAGGTGTCATAAATTCATATTATCCTGAAATGACTTTGTAATGAGCCATACTTGTGTGTCATAACTTTAGAATGAAGTTTACTGGCAATAACTGGATATTCAAAGCTCCTCTCCATTCAACGGATATCTATTAAAAATGTTCTTATAGAAATTAAACCAAAATGAAATTGCATTTGATAAACAAAACATCCAGCAGTGTTATTAGAATTTTTCGGATTTTTAGGGCCCATTCAAGTAGTTTCAAGATTTTGAATTTTCTTCTTTTCTTTCAGAAAACTTCATTCAAGACTTGTTAGGACACAAACGAAAATAACTAAGAAATGTAATACAATTCGAATACTCGAAAAGCATGATTGCAATATAAAGCGGTTTTTCCGGAAGCTGCAGCGCATATCAGCACTCTGAATTCGGAATCATACTTTTTATATACATTTACAGGTCAATTAAGATATTATCTATTAAGTGTTGGGTAATTTGTTACATTAAGATTCAGAGGCAAATTTAGTGAGAAGATTACGTAGCGACTCTCAAAAATCCTGGATCTGTACCTACATACATTCTAATCAAAAAGAACGAGTACGAGAGGATTATAAGGTATTTCTGTCTTCAAATGCATCTTTGGTTGATGTTTTTTGCATGCCATGCCAAGAATAAAGTATGTACCTATTTGTGCAAATTTTGAGTCGAGAAAATTGCAAAAAAACGTATTTAAATACATAACAGTGTCTTCCAAGTAACAACGCTTTCAGGAATGCAATTATGTATATTGTTTTTCTTCTCAACAAGTTTGTGCAAAATCGACACCGAGTACTTATGTTATTAAGAGAAACAGTGGTAAATTTAAGAAAATCAATTAGTTTCAAAACTTTATTGTACGAATTTTTCGAGTACGTCTAATTATAACAAAAGTCATCATAAAATTGATGACAGCATTCTATAAAACATAGATGAATCATTCTCATTCCTGTATAGATGTACAAAAACGAAGAGAAAAACAACAAAGGATAGGTATATTTTCGTATTTCTATATCGACTTCAATTGTGTCATGATTAAGTACCCATAATCCAAAACTGATGAAAGACATGATTATGCAAGTACATGTTAACATACTATAACTTGATATGATTATGAAACACATGTTCTCATACCTTAATCAATTTGATACAATTATTAAAAGTGTAACATATTCATATTTAGAGCATCTCACATGCCACATTACTCTATACGTTTTATCTGGCATTACTCAAACTGCTAACTAATTGAAGGGATTTACTCAAGAAAACATAAAAATATACTAAGTCGTGTTATTAGTCATCTAATTTATGTATTTCGCTTCAAAATAGATACGATAAGTTAATCTTAACGAATTCACTAATATATCGATATTTCTTTAAAATGCAAGAACAACTCACAAGCGTTAATTAAGGATTTAAAACTTTTTTTTTTCTGTTAATAGTAATTGAGAGTAAAATTTCGAGTCAACAACCTTAACGGAAACATACGGTTTTGAAATAGTGGTATCAAGAATGGTGTTTAGTCGGAAAACAACAGTAAAACAGTAAGGTAGGGTAGCTTTAAGTTTGGACACTTGTGCATTTCAGAACACAACACATTTCACGTCTACCTTTCTTATGTATTAATTGTGAGGTGTTATGTCATTGATCTTTAGCACACACACACACACATACTTCATTTTATTCAAATGTACACATACAATTTGCAGTCGGTACATTTCTGTCCTACTAAAAGTAATCATTTTGATTAAAGGAGGTTTGCTACTCAGTTTCAAAATAAAAAGCTTTTCATAACACTAGTATAAATTGATAGGGGATTATTAAAGGAACCAAAAGAGCAACAAAAAAATATAGGTCAATGTGCTTGTTTTCGAAATATTAGCCATTGAAATTTTGGCGGGAAAATGTTCTCTCTTGATTTTTCATAGCCTTATCATTGAAAAGTTCAAGTTCTCAAAAACTGTTAAAAAATAACAAAGATTTTATAAGACTTTTACAGATGGTTTAAAATTATACATGTAAAAGATTTATAAAAAGAAAAAATGGGGGTCAATGGGCAAAATTTTTTAAGGCATTCACATGGATAAAACCAGAAGATTCCGAAAATCTGACAAAAATTTCAAAACATGACAAGCGAACATCCTTAATATAAAAAAGATTCAGATAAACAAAATTGTAACAATCAATCACATAAGATAATCACTATTTTTCTTTCAAAATTTTCATTGAATTTATTTGCATGTCTAAATTATTATCAATTTTGGACCATGTCAATTTAAATTAACTGGCTATCACAATATTCCTTATCATTCCTGTTTACTGGACATACCTCTGTTAATGTAGTCCTTAAGATCCTTAGGTAAAGATGGATCGCTTATTATGAACAGAATACTGATCATACAAAACGTATGCTACGACAATAGTTTGATTTTGACATTGATATAATAAATGCATGGGAATGATTGAAAAATCAATACATCACAGATATATATTAAATGAAAGACAGTTGTAGAAACTGTTTATATCACAGTTGAAAGAGGTTTGATATTTCAAAACTCCATGTCTGAGTTGTGAATTGTAAGTTCTTGAATTTTCCTAGGGTCACATTCGAGTTGGCCTTGGGAGTTTTTCTGTTTTCCGTAATGATAAAAAGTATGGTAAGTGAGCAAGGTACTCTACTTTAGATATCTGAACACCATCAGCCTGAAATAAAAATAGAATACATTAGAAGAAATGATTGTCAAAATGAAAAGTCCAATTAATTATAGAATTACTAATCCAAGAATTCAAAAATAGAAAAATATTCAATGCATGACCGGACAACATATTAATTCAAGAATGCGAGTTGCATATGAGTTAATTATCAGTGTTGTTCGGTCACGAGTTAGATTATTTTTTGATATTTTAATTCTTGGATTAGTTTTTCTTCTTATTACATTGACAATGGTTTTTTTAACGGAAATAAAGTAGAAAATGAAAGTAATTATATATATTTTTTGATGCAACGTCTTGACAATACCTACTATTGTATGACGTCAGAGGAGTGGAATTATCAGATTTATTTCACATGTGAAATTATCGGTTTTATTTCACATGTGAAATTATCGGTTTTATTTCACTCGGAAATCAGGGTAATTCATTGCGACCAATGTAATAAAAATATTTATTATATACTTAGTAGTAAATACATGTAAATTGTATGTGTGATGCAATCAATGGCAATCGTGCTGTATCAGCCATCCATGATGATATCGATATCAGTTAATGTTGCAAAGGCTTTATCACAGCCTTAATCTGTATGACGTCACGTCATCGACATCAGTCACCATTACAAAGGCTTTATCAAACCCCTAACCTGTATGACGTCACGTCACATGCAAAAATATCTACTTGAGATATACAAAAAAGTGTATATGATATGGCTGTTTCAATATCACACACCGTATCAACCCTCAACTAATATAATCCCTCAGGCAGAACTTTTGGGATTATATTGGTGTCTCTGGTTGATACGGATGTGATATTAAACAAGAGGCTCTCAAGAGCCTGAATCGCTCACCTGTATTTCAGAGGAGAAGATTTTTAAATGTTAGCAAACTTGATGAACAAATTGTGTAAAATTGTCTTTAAAGGGCAATAACTCCTTAAGGGGGTCAATTGACAATTTTGGTCATATTAACTTTTTTGTAGATCTTACTTTGCTGAACATTATTGCTGCTTACAGTTTATATATATCTATAGTAATATTCAAAATAATAATAAAAAAACTGCACAATTTTGTTAAAACTACCAATTCGGTGGCAGCAACCCAACAATGGGTTGTTCGATTCGTCTGAAAATTTCAGAGCTGATAGATCTTGACCAATTGACCAATTTTACTCCTTGTCAGATTTGCTCTAAAAGCTTTACTTTTTGAGATATAAGCCAAAAACTGCATTTGACCCCTATGTTCTATTTTTAGCCATGGCAGCCATGTTTGTCGATGGATAAAAATTTCGGATACAATTTTATAAACTAGATACCCTAAGGAACATTTAGTTAAAGTTTGAAGGTATTTTACCCAGTAGTTTCAGAGGAGAAGATTTTTTAAATAGTTTACGACGACAGACGACGACGACAGACGACGGACGACGACGGACGCCAAGTGATGGCATAAGCTCACATGGGGCACTTCGGGCCCCGGTGAGCTAAAAAGCCATATAATATTCTCTATATATCACTGGGAACTCACTCGTTATATTATTCACCTTGAGATGTCAAACAAGAGAATATATCGTCTATGGGTGGGGGTATCAACCAATTTTAGGGTATTTGATCATTATCAAATGACACGGGGTGGGGATGACCCCTGGAGACTCACACTATTTTTCATTCAATTCATGTTGATATGAAAAATAAGTATATACATGGCATAGTGCTAGGTATTTTAACCAATTATATTTGAACGTTATCAAATGACAAGGATTAGGAAATCAACCTGTATATCATTCAATTCATCTTGAAATGAAACACAAGAGCGAATATGGTTTATGGATTGAGATATAAACAATTGGAATAATGTTTGAACATCCTTAAAATACAAGGGATGTGATGACATTTGAGGACTCACCCTACATATCATACAATGCATCTTGACATGTCAAACAATAAAATATATGTTTTAGGGGTCTGAACCTCAACCATATTCAAGACATTCAGATTGCAAGGTCATGAAATGTCTTGTCTTTTCGTGTAGAACATTTGCCAATCAATATCGTTTCCTGATCGTTTAAGCTTTTTCTGTTATTTTGAAAATAAAGTTCAGAGGTGACCACTGACTTTCGACCCTTTTGAATAACCCCATTATCATTTCTGAAAAGCAAAGGTTTCTATCATTAACTGCTCTCGAGTTATAATCATTTAAACATGAAAATAAAAAAAATCCTATGGATATCTATATTAAACCCCACCTTCTTTTGATTTTCAAAATCAAACAATCTGCGCAATTCAAAAATTATGATCAACTTGGGACATTGGGCTAGTTAAGTTTTGAAGTTTTTTAAAGATTTAAATTGCAGTTGTTTTAGAACTGACGGTGTTGAAGAATCAGTTATCTGTGTTCTATAGTAATACAATTCTGTGTATTACTACCACTGGGTATGTACCACTGCCGATTGACTCTCAGTTCCCGCGGGTATCATTCGACAAGCAGCAAGTGCTTCCGAAACTGTATGATTTATATGATACATTTTAATTGTACTTTTAAGATCCTTTGGTTTAAATTATCTCAAACCTTTTGATGATATGTTTGTCTTTCCATACTTTTATTTGCATTCGTACCTTGACGGTTGTTCTAGAAAATATAGTGTGTATTGACTTCTCTATCATAATTGCATTCACACGAACAGAATTCTGTTTTACTCATCTGCTTAAGGGAGATGCTCGTTCAAAACATGGAGAGGGATATATCCACAAAATTTAAGCGATCAAGGCAAAAAGAAGCCAGCCATTGCAGTAGATTTTAGATGGCTGTAAACGTTAATGTTTAAAGATGAAAATGGAACATTGCAAGATAACAGTATAACGCATTACATAAAGGTAGTATATCGATATCAACTGACATATCGTCTTCGAATAGCGAACAAACACTCACAAAAGCAACTCACAAAATCAACTCATGTTGCTCATGAAAGTACAATAGCATAAAATAAGTTTTCATACCGGATCAACAACATCTATTATAGTATTCCATAACTCTGTGTCAGATCGAAGGTCTGTTTCTATGGCTGCACACAGTACTTCCTGTAGAGAATCTATTGATATTATGCCGCTCTGATGTCTATCTACTGTTTGGAATAAATCCTAAAAATGACAATAAGACACATATTAACATAAATCAGCTGTCATACAAGTGGGAGGTTTAGCTAGCTATTAAATCAGGTTTAACAATGTTCTTAGGAAAATGACTGTACCAAGTCAAGAATATGGCAGTTATTTTCCATTCGTTCTGTTGGTCGATTAAGTCTACCGTTTGATTTTGTCAATTTTCATAGACTTCCACTTTTGAATTTACCTTGGAGTTCAGTATTTGTGTTAGTCGTTTTTACTAATGATTTAATTGCATTAGTGTCCAACTTCTTTTGATGCTGGGTTTATTTTCAAATGTTTAAAAATTTTAATAATGAGTTCTTTTTATTTCTTTACAAAATGTTGTGGACAGAAATGATCAAATCATAAACGTTAATAAACGTTTTTTTTTGTTTAGACTACATAAAGAAATAATATAAAGATTCATTAAAAGACATGCAGAAGCACAACGAAATTATTTGTACAATCGTTCACATATACATATTTGTTGAAGGCTTTATCTGTTGATTAGAAATAGACTCCGCTAATATATCTACAACTTGATCAAATGGGCAAAAGGACGATGAGACGACGATTGTTATGGTCTTTATAAGGCACCTTTTTTGGCCAAATTTTCAAATTAGGATCAAATGACCATTATCACAAAGTATAGTTTAAACAATGTTTATACAGAAAATGGTTCTTTTTGACACTTTATGTATAAGTGGTATATTTATGACGTCAATTAGACCAAGTGATTTGCAATTGGATTTTTAGGCCTCACGCATATAGCAAATTCGTCGAAAAAAGGCCTATCCACATTTTATCTTTATTAAAATATACAATCTGCGTTTTACGTTTGTCAAACCCTGCGTTTTATGTTTCATATGATTAAATGTATGAATTTAAACCAAAATTCTAAATATGTTTTGGCATATGACTGGTGTAAATGTCAACATATTGTAGGAAAAGCTTACAAAAACTCGTTCTATTTTACTTTCTACCATGTTTGTGCATCCACTTGTAAAACTGTTCCATCTGAAAATAATGGAGTTTATATTTGGAGCCAAACTGGGCACTTACCGCACCTACTCCTTTTGTTAAACAAAGAAACTTACTATAAAGCTAACTATATTATGATGAAGCTCGGAAAAATCAAGACTAGTGAATGCCTCCTTTGCAGCATCCCTGCAAAAAGACAAAAGCAAGACCATTAGATTGTTCTATTAATTGAGCATGCAATAGCAAGTTTTAACATTACCATAACAATATGAGCAATATATACGATTTTTCCCATAAGTCGCATAAATGGTCTCGTAAAGGGTTTTACATAACTCAAACAATATGTTACTCACCATGTCATACACAATAAACTTGTAATGACAGGTACTATGGTTGTTTTTTTTTTTTGGTACAAACAGCCCAGTAGTCAGCATTTTAGACATGAAATATTATTTATATGTTCATTTTCTGTAAATTAACTGTTGATAAAATGTTAAACTATACGAAACACCAAGGTTTTCCTACCCAAGAATGCATTACCAATATTTGGAACAATTTATCAGAATTTTCGGTTTCAGAACCTTTGCACTTGATTTGGGCTTCCATCTGTTTTGAATCGAGCGCCACTGATGAGTCGTATGTAGACAAAACACGCGTCTGGAGTATCAAATGATTAGACTTATATCTTTGTTGAGTTTTTTTTTTAAACAATAATGGTGGTACTAATTTAACCTTCGAAATATGCATTTTGATTGATTGATGTACCTTAAAAGTTGGTACTGTAAATTCAGAAATTACTACGTGCATTTATTATTGCGATTGCAGGAAAATCTGCATACACTAATATGTATAAGATATCAGAATGCCAGTTCTTATTATTGAGATTACCACCCAGTCGCATTTTTCGCAAAACAAAAACCTCGCAATTATTTTTCAATTCACAGTATTATATTACACATCAAATCAAACTTATCTTTGTTATTCCGATATTAAGGGGGAACAGTGTTTTTCTAACCTGAGATTATTCTTTTTGTCAAACACATCATTAAATGTACTCCATGTCTGAAGAGGGACATGTAACCTTATTTACTTGTACTTACTGTTGATCATTAACCACCTTTGTGAGAGCTGACATAGTCATAAACTCTTCTATACCAAAGAATGTACTAGAACTTGTTATATCATACACCTACAAAAACAAATGCTATCTGAATTAAATTTGATGAAATGAATAATTTCTATAAATAAAGGCAACAGTAGTATACCGGTGTTTTAAAGTCAGAAATCGATTGAGAGAAAACAAATCCGGGTTACAAACTGAAACCAAGGGAAACACATCAACTATAAGATGAAAACAAATGAACAACAGGAACACTGAAGTGCAACAAGAACAAACGCCAAAAAAAAAACAGTCATTAAAACAGTCATTAAAACACTTAAAAAATCAAAACTACTCCTCTTTTCTTTTTTGTTTACTATCTCTTGTAATAAATTGAAAGCGACGTCATCAAGTCGATTACTTGAATTTGAAAGTATCTGAAATGGAAATCGAACAAAATGTATATTAAGGCATGCGAAATCTACTGCAGGGGCATACAATTTGAGTCAACTGAAGACTGCTTTCTATTCTATCATCAATGAATTCGTATATGACAGTAATTAGTATTGCGTTTTTATGTACGGAGGGAAAAGCTGCTAAACGATGTTGCATTAAGATTATTTTGCAACGTAATTTTGCGCCAAAAAAGGGAAATGAGATCTTCAGCATTGTTTTTTTGGAATCGATTATGTACTACTTCGAAAATGTTATATCGAAATAGCAAGAAAAAAATCAACGGTAGAATTTTGTTGTTTTTACATGAAACAATCTAAATTTTAAACTAAAATATATAAAAAAGTAAGTCAAGATGGTATATTTTTCTTTATGCATTTCGATAATGCATATTAAAATTGCATATCTGTCAAAATCGTAAGCCAAAATTTAAGAGGGATCTTTTCTGTATCAAATCGCTGGTATATCATTGACTTCCAATTCAATAACTTGACCTCATTGAATCCGTATCCATATGACCTTCAATCTAACCCCCTAGCTAGAGATGGGTAACGCATGTATTAGGAGTGTTCAGCAATTAAAAGAAAAAGAATAATAATAATAATAATAATATTATTTTTATTTAAAGAGAGTTACTCATTTGGATTAAACCAATTTTCAATAAGGCTCTCTACATACAATATCAACTACATGAATAACACATGATTAATCTAGTATAACACATATATACAATAGATGTATATATACACAAATATAACAACAACAACAAAAAAACACCTATAGTATACACTGTGCTTAACTTATAAATTTCACACTTTTAAAAATATAATGACTTGTAAGAGTATTTGATTTTTTAATTTCACTGGATAGTGAATTCCACACTTTTGGACCACTAAAAGAAAAACTTGATTTGTATAATTCTGATTTTGATTTAAGGACAATAACATTATCTGATGATGAAAGTCGAGTATTGTACGATTCTTTACTATTTGTAGGCACAATAAGAATTGATAAATATTTTGGTGCCAGTTCATGTTTTGATTTATACTTTAATAATGACTTGTGGTAAAGTATTCTCTTTGTAATGGGAATAATTCCTGAATTCTTAAATAGTTCAATAGATGGTTTACGAATATCGTGTTCATTTAAAATAATTCTAGCTGCCCTTATTAAAGAATGTCAACCTATAAAGTGAAACAAGGATGAAACATTTGGTTGACTGAATCGATTCACAAAGAATCATTCTTATACAGGTAAAAAGTCTAGACTAAAATACACAAGCAATGCTGATACATATTATCGAGTCCATTCATTATTAATTGTTATTTTATACGTTTTGTAATTTGGCTATACGATTTATTAATTTATAAATCAAGTATGAAAATTTGAGTCAAATTGATGAACATGAATTTGACAGCTTATGTCCTTTTCAAATGATTGATTTTTTCGGGGGGTTGATCTCCGTACCATTATCTTGGCTCAGTCTTGGTTTGCAAGTTTTTATTTGTTAATCACAAAACTCCTCAACGCATTTTTCATGTAAAGTCTTGTTGATAAGGTAAGTCATCATTTACCTGTTTGAGAAATCTTTCCTGCGGACTTGATAATCTTGGTAACTGAGTTTGTACTTGGTTATACATAAGATGCCTATAATATAAATTTAAAACTCAATTTTAATATTCCGAGTTGCATCATCATACAATGTAATGAATCATTAACGACACTATCTTCTACATGTGCTACACAGACATACGAGAAAAAGTAATGAATTGAACAGATATGAAAAGAACTGCTCTCAGTAGTATAACAAAACACTAACAAAAAATAATACATACTTTCGTATTGTTGGATATCCTTTGGCAAAGCTTGCAAAATTAAAACAAATCCATAAAAGGAAAAAAAATAAATAAAAGCGTCAAGAATGTATCATAATTTGGAACAAAAATATGAATCGTGACTTCTATTGTGATCTAAGAAATAGATTGAATTTGACAACGTATTACTTGAAAATATCTGTAAAAAAATGTTCATCTAAAAAGAACCATATATCATTACCATTTTAAATATTTTTAAAAATCTGCATATGCCCATCATTGAGTAGTATTGTATACTAAATATTTTCTATGGCTAACAAACATATTTGAAAGAAAGAAGGCTTCGAACAAGGACCGACTTAGCCCCGTTCTTAAATGAGAACAAGAAATTAAAAGAAAAATCCTAAAGTTAACCAATTCTATAAATGTATGACTAAACTAAACAGGCAATGACAGAAAAGAATGTAGTGACAATACTTTAAATGTCAGATGATCATTGTTTTTTGTTTAAAAATGAACAAAGTCAGTGATGTTTATTTGAACTTCGGTAATGCATTTCAGATTTCCATACATACCCGTCTGAATCTGTATCCAGTTTTTTAAATGTTTCTTTTAATTGTTTTTGTTCGTCCTCTGGAAGTTTTCGTGAGAGTTCTGATCCCTGTAAAATAACGAAATAGTCTTTTATGGGTTTTGCGCATTGTTGAAGGCCGTACGGTGACCAAGAGTTGTAAACTTCTATGTCATTTGGTCTCTGGTGGAGAGTTGTCTCAATGGCAATCATACCTCATCTTCTTATGTTTGTATTTTATTTTCAGTTTGAAATGTTTTGCAATTTTCGCCATTTCATGCCATTTTTTTGTAAAAAGATTCACAGTCATTTAATTTCAGTGAAACTGAAAATTAAAGTTTACGGAAATTCTTTTACCTAAGTTTGATATAAAAGATAGTAATTTACTTAAATAATAGTAATATCAGGTGAAATGATCCGAAATATAGATGGACTTAAAGTAAGATTTTAAAATGTAAAATGCATTTAATCTATCATTCAACACAATTGTTTTTTTTCCTAACTGGTCATGTTGATTGCTTTCTGTATTCATTATAATAAGGAGATAACTGTATTGTAATCTCCATTCTAATGAAACTGACAGAAAACAACGCCAAACCATACATTTAAAATCTATCATACTTCGTGTGCGCTTGTGCGTACGTTTTCATAGCATCAATTGTGAATTGATGCCACGAAAATTTGTGACGTTATCCAACCAAAATGAACGTTACAAACGATGTTGCATTAGAATGAAAAATATCAGTTCCGGAAATACTGCAAACAAAGATTACAGTTAATGATGATCGTGTGCTACACGACACTTAATCATAAGTTAACAAATTCACAAAATATTTCGTTTTTGGAATTAACAAAACTTATTTAGTGAAATAATACCAGTCTGATTTCATCAAAAACCTCAAGGACAACATTCCTCAAGTTCACTTCTAATTTATAATTGGGTTGCAGTTGTTCAATCTTTAGTGTTCTGTGTAATGTTTTGTTATATTTGTTTGTCTTTTCGTCATTTTTGTAGCCATGCTGTTTTCAGTTTGTACGAGTCTGGTGTTTTTAAATGCTTTCCTTTGTATATAACTTCCCTTTTTAACAAATGCAGAACAAGCGTTGAAAAATTCTTAGCATCACAATGAGAGTTTATTTTTTATTTATCTTATTTATCTAAATAGATTTACGATATTCGATGATCGGTTAACTTCCGTTAATTTAATTTGTTTGTTATTAAACTGCCATTTTATCCCAAAATTAATCAACCCTCAGTCAGTCAAAAATAAGGGAACGGACATCATACACGACATAAAAGGCAAAACTTTGAAATCAAAATTGCAAAAACTAGTTAATTTTATCAGTTATTTTCAAATAGTGTGAAATTGGGTTTTTTTTATCATTTGATGAACTGATTGATCAATTCAGTGTAGAAATGTCTTTTTTTCTGTCAATGTGTAAACTATTGTACATGTATTATAATTGGCATATTGGACAAAGGCAAATCCTGTTTCATATTTTTGTTGTCGAGAAAACCAAGTATAAACTATCTAATTCAAAAAGATATTAAACTCATATCAACATATTCACATAGCTTTTTGAAAAAGACTGTACCCATATTGTGACTATTTTACCTATCATGTCTGTAATGTTCACGCATCATTGTAAATATAACGGAATTTGATGCGACTGTCATACAAGTGAGAGGTTTAGCGTTATAAAACCAGGTTCAATCCACCATTTTCTACTTTTGAAAATGCCTGTACCAAGTCAGGAATATGACAGTTGTTGTCCATTCGTTTGATGTGTTTTATCATTTGATTTTGCCATTTGATTAGGGATTTTCCGTTTTGAATTTTCCTCGGAGTTCAGTATTTTTGTGATTTTACCTTTGCCTATATCTAAACATCAGCCAGAATTTTCAGAAATGTGGTATTTTTGGTAGTTTTTCCTTTACGTGAGGAGTTAAAGAAATGGGACAAACAACTTTCAAACATCCTTTTGATATCTAAAACATTTGTTAAGTGTGCTTATAAAAAGAATGTTAACTGATAATATTTACTGATGTTTGAATTCAGGAGTGGGCATATCATACCTTCGCCTTAAAAGAGAAAATTACAATTAACATTGCACAATTGCTTTTCTCTTTTTTTTCCCATAAATTTTGAAAATACTAACGTTCAGGTCATTCATACTTCAAAGGACAAGTCACGGTATTTATTTCTAATTACCTTTAGTGGATTAGGGGTAGCAGGTTTAAATGGTGTTTCAGGTTTATTAAGTAAAGATGCTGGTCGGTCTCTGGCTGTTTCTAATGCTTCAATCTCGTCATCAGCACTGTAAAGATAACAGTCGAATACTGTATACTGTGTAATCCATCAGCAGTTAATTCGATTACAACATAGCTAAAACCAATACCATAAACCCAAGGAAAGCAGAAAATATCTGATGCACCACTAATCCTTCCCTAACTGCAAGTTTTAAAGTTTTTAACATATGTTCAGGCGTGAATAAGTTAAAATAACTTTTAGACCACGACTTTTTTTGTGTGTATAGTTTTCTCCCTTGTACACGATAACATATCTACAAACTGTGAATATTCTTGTCAAGTTTCATTACCCGACTTCAACGGATGTGAAAGTTACAAACCTGAAACTATTTTTGGGTATACGCACAGGAGTGACAAAGTTGAAGTAAGTCGTTGACCATGACCTTCACTGTAGGTTTTTTTTCTTTGTTACGCAACACACCTTCTTATTGTGGTTAATAATCATGTAAAGTTTCATTGCCAAACTCCACGAGGTTTGAAAAGTTACAGAACGGACATGATTTGTGTCAAAATCACATTCACACAATGACGGACGGACAACGTGATTACTTAAGGCATTTAGTCGAAAACTCGGCGGGCCCTAATAAAAGAATTGCAAGATAAATCATTTGCCAGCGGAATACGTCACAAGTAAGCAAACGAAATATAAATGAGGCATCGTATGTATTCAGCAACAGAAAGATGTTCATACAACAAGCTGTGAATATAATTTACTGAAACAATTAAAGAGCTACCATCAACACGAATTAAATATTGAAGTTTGATCTACGTAATTTAATCTCTTTACGTTTGTTTATACATGTATAAGACATCAAAACTATTATTAATTCATATAACTGATTATTTTCATAAGTGTAAAATCGAAATAAGTTATGGATTATTAATTATACGTACACATCAGCTTTGAGATCTATTTCCGAAGGGTATGGATCCTTCATTGGTTCTAAAGGTCCTGGTGTCTCCTCCGCAACATCGTGTGGTACTCGCGGCGTTTGGCTTGCCGAGGGAATGTCTACTCGTTTTACATTTTCACTCTTTGGAGTTACCCTAAACCAGATAAAAAATTGTCGTCAATGACCTAAAGAAATTATATTCCTAAGAATGATCATTTTATTTCTGTTTGAAATCATTGTCTGTAATATCATAGCTCCAAACCAAAAACGTCTTCCTGTTAAAAATTATTTGAGCACTCTCAGATGCGTTGTGAAAAAAAGGAACGTATTAAAACAAAATGTGCCATTTTAACCAATTGATTTATTTTTAAAGAATTATATTTTCCCTCTAATACAGCCAATTGTAAAGACTTTATTTTTATCTTGATCGAATTTCTAACACAACTCCCCCGCACTCGTGGTAAGTATACTGTCACTTAAGCGGTGCGGTCTATTAAATAATCACATCTAAATACATGTAATGCAAAAGATTTTGAAGGCATATACGTAAACAATCCTTGTTATTGTTAATATGAAAATCTTCGATCACATTCAAGGTACAACTATTCTATCACCAATGACAATAATGCCAGCTATTCGTTAGCCAATCGCAGTAAAGTAAGCGATCCCTAAATCAATTAGACTCAGGTCAGAGATCCATTCACCAATCACAATAACGTCAGCGATCCATTAACCAATCAAAATAAAGTCAGCGATCAATTAACCAATCACAATAACGTCAGTGATCCATTAACCAATCACAATAACGTCAGCAATCCATTAACCAATCACAATAACGTCAGATATCCATTAACCAATCACAATAACGTTAGCGATCCATTTAACAATCACAATAACGTCAGTGATCCATTAACCAATCAAAATAAAGTCAGCGTTCAATTAACCAATCACAATAACGTCAGCGATCCATTAACCAATCAAAATAAAGTCAGCAATTAATTAACCAATCAAAATAACGTAAGTGATCTTTAAAAATAACTTACTTCAGTCCTTTTTGTGCATTACTATCTGGAAACCCTGTGTAGTATTTATCTTTCTGATGAATATTTGTCCTTGACCGTCGGAGGTAAGCTGGTGTCATGCCTAAATCAAATTTGATTATAATAAATGATCTTACTGACATAAATAAATATATGTGCCTAGGAAAAGATTAAACACGTAATAAATACGTTTTGATTTCAGATTCATTTCTATGGAAGGTTAGAATAATAGTTCGAAGAATTGTGTTTCTGCTTATTATTGAAATTAGTTGAAAAGGAATGTAAACTGTATTGAAGTAACCAGACATGAGATTGACTGCGACATAATGAAAGGATTTTCACAATTGTTTTTTTTTTCAATTTCCGAAACAATTTGTAGGATCAGTTTTTCATTTGGTATGCAAAAATCTATAAAACAAAATCGCTAAAAAAACAAATATTACTTACTACGCAGATTAAGCCTCATGTAAAATATAAATTAGTCCAATTAATTAGAGCAATTCGGTATATGAGGCTTCAAAGTAACGCTATATGAAAGAACAGGCAAATATAATGATACCAATTTCTTCTAAAATAATTTAATCCTCAATGAAATATATAGCTTCTTATCACCCGTTAATGATTGCCTGTCCTCCAATAAAAACTTCTCAGATACGTATCCATTTAATTCAAGCGCTTAGTCAGTTAAATTCAATAAAGAGCTGCGCCATGAGCGCATGTTGCTCCCGTCGCTTTTTCAACGAATAAAGTTCCATAACTCTTCAATGTTATATCAGAAATATATATAAAAAAAAACTAAAGGGGGCTTATTTCAAAAGATATAGACAAGTCACCAAGGATTATGAAAACTGCTCAAAGCATTTTTGAGTTATTGTCCTAAAACTTGAAAACCCCCTTTTATGAATAAAATCCGATCACTTGGAAACGTAAAATTAAAATTTATAAAAATCGAAAGGGAGCTTACGTCAATAGATATAAACAATTCAACAAAGTTTCATGAAAATTGGTTAAAGCTTTTTTTCGAGTTGTTGTCCGACATGTTGACGACGGAGAGACGGACAACGGTATACCATAATACGTCCCGTAAACGGGCGTATAAAAACCATGTGCAATTCAATAATTTTTTTATATGCAGTTTTAAGTTTAAGCATGTAATTGATCGATTGCTGCTATCTGGACTGAATAGATATATAAGAATGCAAAGAGAAAGACTGAACTAAGTTGACCATGCTATTAGTACGAGTAATTAAGAAAATAGAACCACAGTCCTTTCAGAATAAGTATATAAATAATGCAATGAAATGAATGCATGCAAACAAATATCATACATGTTTATCAACTTTCATAATGTTAATGCATACTTACAGAGTAGGCTAAATCGATCGCTATTCTTCATCTGTATTTACTTTACTCATTTAGTTATCTATTGCAGGTTGTTATATTTGTGTCATTTTTTTACCTCGTTTTAATGACACATTCATTTATTTCGAGACGTGTTCAGATTGAAAATTGGTTAATATAAAATATACACGTTAACTTGATTGGCATTACCGTATTATTTTAATATATCTACGAAGGTTAAAACCTGTAGAAAGTGTTTTGGCGAAATCTTAAAAGTTTATGCTTGAATGCATTCAAGTGTTAATAAGCTAAAATCGTGTAATAAGCAGAATTAAGCTCATGCTTATTAATAAAGAAGATTTACCTGTTTAAATTAGAACTATAGTTTTATTTAATATCATACACTACAACACACAACTGCGTTCACAAACAATGTTTACAATATAACGTATACATACATGTGTACATTAAATGTTGATAATGTTGATACATACAATTATTCAAATCACCTTTCTTGTATATATTCAATATCCTTGAATGGCAATCAAATTTTTATGTAATAGTCTACGATTAAATTCAGAATAAATTTTACCAAGGAGTCAATTTTTTTCATAATTTTTATTTTCTCATTTCTCTTCTTCTTTCTCATTCCCTCACCATCGTCTCTTAAATTTTCATCCTACTAGTATGTACTTTTCATCTTTCATCCTTCTTTTTTCTCCTTTCTATCTTATTCTTTTTCTCTCCAGTCTCCAGTCTTCAATATTCGTACTATTGAGATCTGTATGAATCCACATTCTTTCACATTAATTCAATATTATTTTGTTGACACTATGAACTCCTACCACAAGGCATGTGCTTCTTCCTCTTTATTTTTATTTTGACGGCAATGCATACGTGTATATGTCTATGATGTATGTTCACACAGTTGTGGCTGCTGGATCCCAATCATTATCACATTAACCTATTATGTCTGTATGGGTTGCTACCCAATTATGTCAATATAACGGAAATATAAACAACTGGCACAACAGTGGGAAGTTTAGCTAGCTATAAAACCCACCATTTTCTTTGGAAAATGGCTGTACTTAGTCAGGAATATAACAGTTGTTTTTCCCTCGTTCCGTTGGTCGATAACATTTGATTTTGTCAGTTTTTATGGACTTCCCCTTTTTGAATATACCTTGGAGTTTTTTATTATGTAACGGGATATTAAACAAAATGAAATAAAATATAAATGTAAAGGAAATATTTAAATAAAAGTGTTTAAAGTAATTATAACTGAGGAACACAAGAAGAATAAGTCATCAAAATACAAAAATGAATTTATACATGACTCGTTACAAAGTGTAGTCGAAAAGATCAATCTAAGCATATTCTTTGAACAAAACATGTCTGATAATTGTATATACTATACATAGCACCAGGTAAAGATACAAGGAAAAATGAACAAATGACGAAGGATTAATTTCTTCGAGAATTTTGTAAAACAACCATTACGTTTACCCTTTCCCAAAAATTGCATCATACAGAATTAACCGTATGTGTAAAAAATTACAATTAAATGCAAGCAAAGTTCAAACGTGCTAAAAACTACATTTGTCAGCGGTGTTAATTGATAACTTATAAGCACTTGAATGGGAACTGATAAGGCAGTGATTTAGGTATGCATAATCTAATTGTCACTATGCAAAGCAAGTGAAAGTAACTTATAAATCTTATCTAATGGTTATTTGAGGTAGAAAGACAGGGCAACATTTTAAAAACTGTTCATTTGGAATGTACCGATAAACCAAAAAAGGTAAAATATGTTATCTCGACAGTTTCCAGTTAAACTTGTGTATTAAAAATGAAATACAAAAACTTTGTAATCAAATAACGTTGTAAGATACAAAACGTTTACGGCACTAAAATACAATAAATGATAAATAGTAGAATAGTGTTTAATAAATATCTGTGTTTCGGTTACCAGAGACTTGTGTTCTTTGATATAATTGCTACCTAGGAGAACAGATCATGGAATAGACTAAATGCTAATTTATATCATGAACATATTATATTTAGAAAATGTGTCTGACAATTAACTATTATTCATCACCAATCTAACATGTCTAAATTTCCTCACAAACTCATATATCGTATAACTCTAATGAAGTAATGTTAAAGGACGGGATACTTGATAAGCGGAGGGACGAGTGCGTAGTAGTAAGACCAGCAGGGTAGTACAATTGCTTTTCATACTTGTGTGTATACAATTTGCATTGAAATGTCAGAGACTTTGGTATATATAATTTTAAAGAAAGCAGTATGATAATAGACATATTCAGGAAATGCAAAGCGTCCTTGTATATTAATGTAAATTCTGAAATAAAACTGTTCTCCGTGTAAAAAGTAAAATAACAAAAATACCGAACTCCAATGTAAAGCATTAAGAACTTCAAACAAAAGCTAGTGGACTCCTAAACAGATATATGCATTATGACTTTAATTTGACAAAGGTCTTAATATGTTTTGTTTTTGTTTAGGAAGGTTTCTACAAAAATACAGTAGAAGGCTGTTGCATTCTTTGAATTTACATTGACTTTACATAACAATAATGTTGTTCTTATATTAAAAGAATAGCACTAATACTGTTCGTAAATTAGATGGAATAGCACTTCCGTCATATAATGCTGCACACAATGCTGATTAGTTTTACAGTACTGGAAAGTGTGGAACAAATGTACCTGACCGGGTCACTGATCGTGGTGTCCATGGTCCTTCTTCGGAAAATCTTTCAACTCTTCCTGGGTTAAACTCTTGCACTTTTGAAAACAGTGGCAATTTCCCATCAACTACATTCAAAATATACGACTTAATACCTTCCTGTTTTCTTCTAATGAACTAGATCTAAATGAATGTTTAGTTCAATCTTCTAGTAGATAAGCATACAGCAGGTGTTATATTGAGCTAAAAAAATATATGCGACACTCCACATCAAAAACAAGAAGTGAAAAATCTCGTGCGTTGAAGTCATCATTGTTAGAATTTGCGCATGCGTTATATACATACACGATAGTGTTCTCTTGCTCGACAAATGACCGATTTTATTTAAATCTACAACTGTAACAGAAATTTAATATCGCGAGTCCATTAAAAAAATTAACAATGAATAGTATAAAATACAAGATGATGATAATACTCTAGGAAAAGGATATCAAATTGTTAAATCCTTTAAATCTACTCTAAACAAAATTTTCGCATTATTTACGTAACGTTAATCTGCCAAAAATGTGTTACATCTTTATTTCAGAAATCTTTTAAAAGGTGAAAAGGACGTATTGAGTAAAACGCTGATAATTTCATATGTAAAAATCATTACAACGATTTACAATTTTAAATATTTAATTTATTATTATAATTTGAGTACACATTTGTTAGCCAAATTCTATCCTGATTACATTTCAATGATGACTTTTATTTCGACGCTATCAATACAGAAAAAGCTTATACACATACATTACAACAACGTTTTCCCAATGTTTGAGTACAATTCTGTTTTATCTATTCCATGGTACCTTTATAATAAAAAAAGTCTGAACAAATATGATAACGTCCATAACTTATAAAAGTACGATACCATGTCAGTAGTAAAAGGTTGATAATATTTAATACAGATTGACTTCAAAATAATTTTTAAATACTAATCATTTTCAGAGACTCTACAGAAAAATGTACAGAAAAATTTCCATTGTTCTGTTTCTGAAGATCGAATAAAGAAATCCGATTTCATGATATGAATTTCGTATTCACACTCTGGCTTTTGAAGTGACCACGTGGTCAATTTTAAAATGGATACTTTTAGTCCGGAAGACATTCATGAACTATATTCAGTATTTAGTACTTTCAGGAATATGTTGCTGCAAGTTTTTGTAACAAACTCAGGCATAAAGCAGACTTCAAACAGTGAATATATTTAAACAAAATACAAAGACAACATGATACATAAATACATTTATTGCCATCACCAAAGTTATTCATACGGCGTTTAGCATCAACCAAACAGCATGATCAACCTTTTTTGTTTTCTTAAAGTTCAAAAGTTCAAAGTTTATTTTATGAATGACTTGATAAGATCAAACCTGTTGGTATGCTTATTCTAGCTTTAATTTGATCAACTGTACGCTTTTCTTTAGACAGTAAAACTGGAGACGATGAACCAAGGCCTGCATGAGGAAAGAAAAAAGCACCTAGTGAGTTGTAAATTTTTCCAAACAAGATGGAACATATTTCATGATTTAATGTTGAATTTTAGCAAAATGATTTTTAAGTTTTTTTATTCATAACTGCATTATATTATTTCACAAATAAAACCAACATGATAGTTTTAGTTCTTTGAAATGTCATGCCTGCGTTTTGGTGAGCTATATCGCACACTACGTTTGGGTTCAGAACGATTGCGTATATAAACGAAATATTAACTTTAAGGCTTTGTCAATGCCGCTGACCTGGACTAGATCTTTGCTGTATTCTCAAATGTTGTATGTGTTCATTAAGATGGTATCAAAAAGAAACGGTAGATACCTATAGTTAATGGTCAGAATATATATTTCCTTTTATTGTAATGTCAGCGGTACTGTCTCTCTTTGGACATTTCTTTTTTTAAAGGGCGAACGACCAATATTTTAGTTAGTTTGATTCTTTTTACAATTTTTGTATACTATATTATAATACTAAATAATATATTATAATACTGATTAATAAATAAAGACAAAACGGGAAATTCTAATCTTGAATTTATCGATATATATTAAATATAAAATTCAAAGAACAATCTGTATTGAAAATCATACCAATGTATAAGATTTTTCAATTCGATCTGAATAAAGCTTACTTTGTAGATTAAAAAAACAATGTGTAGATGCACAGACGCTGAAACAAAATTTTAACCAACTGATTATAACAGAAAGAATTTGTCATCTTTAAAACAGAAAGACGTGTGTCAAATAACCATACAATTTAAAAGATATTGTCTTCACAGCAAAGGTCCAGCCTAAGTTGGGACACAATTATATGCTATCTCCAGTGAGTTAATTAAAAAGAGTGTTGTTAAAGTAATAAAAGTGTCTTGTTACAAAATATAGCAGACATTTAACATTGTAAATGCATCCTGCCTTATAACAACGATTTCTTATAGACCTTGTCATTTAACCATTTCTCCATTTTTTAAATTTCGATCTGAGCCCAAACAAGATTAGGTCCACAAACACAGTTTTGTTAAAGTTCACTCTTAGCCTCAAACATTAGTGCTCGAATGTTACATGTTTGAATAATGTTATTGCTCCATTAATTTAACTTGACTGGATATAGATGAAAATGAAACACACTCATGGGAAATTCGATAAAAGAAGGGAATTAATGATGATTGCAAATGCTTTACAAAACGCTGCTTAACCCTTATAAGTATCTACCAACTGATTGCGATTCATTTAAGGGGATTCCCTTGCGTTAAGGGATATAACTTTTTGAATAAGAAATTTGTTAAAAATGGTTTGTTTCATCAATGCTTACTTAAGCATCCATGTGAAAATTAATTGAGCAGGATATGATTACCCTTCCGGAGCACCTGATATCATCCCCGGTTTTTGGTGGAGTTCGTGTGCTCAGTCTTATGTTTTCTTTCTTGTGTTTTGTAAACGGTTTTTGTCCTTTAGTCGTTTTTCGTTTTTTTTTTTGCCATTGAATTGTCAGTTTGTTTTCGACTAAGGAGTTTGAACATCTTTTTGGTATCGTTCACCTCTCTTTTAAAATAATTTCAGTTAGCTCAGAATATATTCATGAACATAGTTGACAGTAATTTTAATGAGTTATGTTTACTAAGAAAGGTCTACTTTTTTAAAATATAATACTCGGTTTATCTTCAGCCACACCCAATCGAGTCATATTCTAAGAAGTTATGATGATATATTTAACGTTGTTGTTTTTACATATTGTGAACATTAGTTTTTTATTTGTTTTGCTGCATGATGTTTTTGTTTGAATTAATAATACATTAAAGCTAATTATCCCTTTTATATCCGTCATTTTATGTTCAATCAAATAAAACGAAACACTTTAGAACAAGTACAAATGTCCTTTTATTTGATTAAGTCCATTTACCCATAAAAGAGGACTTACGGGTTAGGTTGGAATACTGATGATTCCGATAAAGTCATTGCTTTACTGAACGCAAAGTATTATAAAAAAAAATGTTCACTTCTCATACTATTAGTCCACCTTAATAGACAAGGATAACATTTAAATTATAACGAACAAGATTACCCATAATATTCCACATTTTCAATAGATCGGTAATAAGGAAATACCTTAACGAGGTTATCATGTTTTCCCCATTCCGGATCTGTATCTTTTTGGCTTTAATGATTTTCAAAATGGCTGGGATACAAAAGTTAACAGTAAACCAGTAAATGACGTCATTATTGCGCCCATAATTTATTTTTAGATCCGATTACAGACATAACCCAGAATTTCTCTATCATTACATATAATTAGTTACTCACCCTAGAAAATCTTTTCTTCAATTTTGAACTTGTACATCATTTACTCAAATGCTATAAATAGTATTCTCAAAAATCACGTGACAATACAACGGTCGTAAATTAAAAGTATAATGCTTCTTGAATTCGCCTCAATCATATGTAACTGTTTTATTCCTCGACATGCAAAGGAATGAACGTATAAGATGTAACGAATGAATATTTAAAGCGACTGCATGTTCTATAGAAGAAATTTACCACATGATATTGGTCTATCTATTTTACCTGATTTGGAATGGCTGCTTCAGGGATATTACATTTAAGGACAAAATGTCATATTATACTGACTTCTTGTAGATAGCCTTCGATTGACACAATTGGAGCAAGGGTTACTCCCCTGATGTCGCCATGTTGGAGTTCTATGTGCACAAATTCTTTCATAAATCAGTTAAGTTCAACTCGTTTTACTGACCGCTAGACTTCAGAAAAAGTTGTTTTTTCTGGACAACTTTGAATTCTTGACGCCTTGTTTAATTCATCACTACGATTTAGCAATGATCTTCTTTCAAACTTGTTTGTACTGCATGTTCCAATTTGATTAGTCAAATAATAAAATCAACCATTTATCCCTCCAAAATGCCGGCCAGTGGAAATAACACAAACTCAAATGACGTCTTATCGAAACTTATCTACATTACCAGAGAAATGTATTACAAAACGTTACTACAAGTAATCACGTGTCGAGATACTGATGATTACTGTTTCGTCTATAGAACATGCCTTAGTTACATTGCTATTGAAATCATGCCCGATCATATCGAATTTATTCAGTACTAAAAAACATAATTGATGTTTGCCTGAAGATGGTAAGCAGCATCTCAACTCATTTTGTTATTGCTTGCATTCATTTCACATGCTATGTTTGGTCATATTAGGAAAGGAAGAAAGTGTTAAAATGCATAAGCAGAAAAAAAACAGTGTTATAAGATACAACCACACCACTCAAATGATTTGACTCAAATGTAAGTACCTATAGTCGAAGATCTATTATTAATTCGTGGCAATTGGCTCTCATTAGCCCGTTTGTTTCCGATGTTTGTTCTAGATTTTAAGAAACCAATATCTGTATCAATTGTGTGTTTTGGAAGACGTTGAAGAGATGCAGGTGCTGAACTAAATACTGAAATGAAGAAGAGTCACTACATTCACAAAACATGAAATCATCTATTTAGAATGTGTAGTAAGGACGTCCGGAAGTAAACGGAACATGTCGCGGAACTTTTAACTTATTTATAACATCAGGGTAAGGAAAAATTCACTCGACATCTATTAAATAAGTCACAAAATGGTTTAAGAGTCTGAATAGTAGATGTTCTGGATGGGATTTACAGAATATGAAAGAAAGGGACAGAATAAAGGACAATAAAAGAAGGAAGAGAAAAACAGGCACACAAAATAAGGCAAAGAGGATAACCATGATAATTGGGTGCTAAAATATGAAGAATGGAGAACAACGGGCAAGTATAGAGAAAAATTATCTAAAAAACTATAGAATACATGAATAAATGACCCCTTTCATGACTCTCATAATAAGGACATACATCAAAGAAGAATCCAAACTTCCCCGGATACACAATTAAAACGGTTGGAGAAAGATAATGCATTTATTTTGTGGAAATCTTCACTTGCCATCTTTCATATAAGTAAATAAATTGTCTTTTTTGTAGATAAATGTACATTTTAATACAGAACAAATCAATATTTTATCATCTTAAATTTTCCTTTTTACCTTGTATAAGAAAGTACCAATGTTTTGCAAGGCAACGGAAATGACCAAAACAACATTGACATCAATATAAATAAGAACAAAACACACATTGTTATGCCCCACCTTGGGGCATTATGTGTTTCGGTCTGTGCGTTCGTCCGTCTGTCCCGCTTCAGGTTAAACTTTTTGGTCAAGGTAGTTCTTGATGAAGTTGAAGTCCAATCAACTTGAAACTTAGTATCATGTTCCCTATGATATGATCTTTCTAATTTTAATTCCAAATTAGAGTTTTGACCCCAAGTTCACGGTCCACTGAACATAGAAAATGATAGTGCGAGTGGGCATCCGTGTACTATGGACGTATTTTTGTTGTTTATATATTTAAAGCTTTAATGACACTTACTGTTTAATCTTTAATTAAAACAAAGATAAGGTCATTCAATCGTGCTGCGAAACATGAATTGTCGCAAAGATACAGTGGCAGAATTTTCTATTTAACTATAGATCATGTAAACCTTTTCGCAAAAACATAAGATCCGTAACGCACAGGTGAAAGTCATTATGCATGTTATATCTGTTTCAGACTAATGCGGAGGAACATGCAGGAGTGAAGAGAGTGGTAAATGGTCCAACTTTTGAAGGAAAAAGAGATACTTTTGCGTCCCTCCATATATCAGTCAACACTGTGCAAAAATTTGTAAAGTTATATAATATTGTATGTCAATCTTTTCTAAAGAGATCCCTCCCCCCAACTGAACAAAAATTACTTTCGCCATTGGTTTTAGAACGTGTTATATTCAAACGGGCACTAGCATAGATTTCTAAAAGAAATTAAGTTCGAGTATTTTTTCATTAAGTAAGATAACAGATAAGCACACAGATCTATGTTATTTTCTATCTAGCTTAGATTTCTTAATTTCTATAATTCTCAATACACCGATTTGTGTCCTGGTTTTGCACAGTTTTCTTTTTGTTACAATAAAAAAAAATGTCATGGTTAAACCTATGATTTTAGAAACTGAAGCTTGACCATATACTCACAGTCATCATCTTCATAATCTAAAGTGGGTTGTTGCCTTGGCTTTAATGATGCATGCTGCCTGAAAATATAAAACATTCTGTTATGTTCAATGTGCAACTAGTTTTCAACAAGAGTGCACACGCTGAAATGTCTCGCCTTCTTTACTAACCATTGACTTTATGCTGATAGTCCTAAATACAAAGCTTTACTACAAGTAACACATAAACTTAACATGATCCAAGAAAATGAGGACAAGGTCAGATAAACCAAACGAGAAATACATGTACACCTTACAATCATTCAATAAACCAAACATAGTTGACCTATTGCTTATTGTTTCTAAGAAACAGTCTTAAACAAGAAAACTTAACATTGACCAATGTACCATGAAAATGTGGTCAAGGTCAGATGAACCATGCCAGACAGACATGTACACCTTACAATCAATTCATGCATTAAATATAGTTGACCTATTGCTTATAGTATCTAAGAAACAAACTTAACCATGAGTACTTAACATTGACCAATGAACCATGAAAATGAGGTCAAGGTCAGATGATACCTGCAAGACAGACATATACACCTTACAATCCTTCCATACATCAAGTATAGTTGATCTATTGCTGATAGTTGAAGAAAAACAGACCAAAACACAAAAACTTAACACTGAGAAATGTACCGTGAAAATGAGGTCACGGTCAAATAAAACCTGTGAGACTGACATGTACATCATAAAATATTTCCATACACCATTTATAGTTGACCTATTGCATATAGTATTAGAAAAAAAGATCAAAACTCAAACACTTAACTTTGACCACTGAACCATGAAAATGAGGTCAAGGTCAGATGACACCTACCAGTTGGACATATACACCTTACAATCATTCCATATATCAACTATAGTAGACCTACTACTTATAGTAGCTGATATATGGACTTGTCCACGAAAACTTAACCTTGTTCACTGATCCATGAAATGAGGTCGAGGTCAAATGAAAATTGTCTGACGGGCATGAGGACCTTGAACGGTACGCACATACTAAATATAGTTATCCTATTACTCATAATAAGAAAGAAATTAACATTACAAAAAATGTTGACTTTTTTCAAGTAGTCACTGAACCATGAAAATGAGGTCAAGGACAATGGACATATGACAGACGGAAACTTCGTAACATACGGCATCTATATACAAAGTATGAAGCATCCAGGTCTTCTAGCTTCTAAAATACAAAGCTTTTAAGAAGTTAGCTTACGCCGCCGCCGCCGCCGCCGGATCACTATCCCTATGTCGAGCTTTCTGCGACAAAAGTCGCAGGCTCGACAAAAAGTATTTCATTGATGAGTTAAGCCCTTATCGACTGATTTCCATAGTTTGTTCTTACGTTGTGTTGTTACACCACTGTCCCAAGTTAGTGGAGGGTTAAGCCCTCACAATCATGTTTAACCCCGCCAAGTCTTTATGTGGTTGTCCCAAGTAAGGAGCCTGTAGTTCAGTGGTTGTCGTTAATTCATGTCTGTCATATTTTTTTTCGTAAATTATTTTGTTATGATTGAATTGTGTCATATTGTTTATGTCGGGCCTTTTAAAGTCAACTATACGGTATGGGTTTTTTCTCCTTGTTGAAGGCCGTACGGTTGCCTAGAAATGCTAACATCTGCTTCATCTGAACTTTAATTTGGTGGATAGTTGTCTCATTGTCAATCATACCACATCTCCTTATTATTTTATTTACATGTTTACAAATGATCGTGTCTATCCTTACTCTGTATGGCGTTACAAAGAACAGCCGACGATATTAGCATATAATTTAATTTTGGATGTTACACGTCTTCTGCTTGGCTGAAACTTTTTTGTCTATCAGCTAATAGACATATTTTTGTCATGTGACCGTGACGTCATCAACGTTTTTTTTTTCATGCTTTACTCCTTAAAATGGAATTTAGAATTAAATCATATGGTATGAATATGTTTTCTGTCTATTCAAAATAAGCTAACAAATGTGGTGCACACTTTTAAATAACCCGCCGAGCGGTGCACAAAATGTGGTGCACACTTTTAGATAACCCAGTGTGCACCACATTTTTGATGTTATTTCTTCATATACAGAAAAAATATCACAGTCATTCCTTAGGTAATATAAAATAAGAATATGTGGTATGACTGCCAATGAGACAGCTATCCAACAGAGTCCAAATAACGTGGATGTAAGCAATATAGGTCACTGTATGGCTGTCGACAATGAACGAACCCATACCGTATAGTCAAACATGATTCAAAATTCAAAATGTTGAAAATTTAAATGACAATACGCGACTTAGACTACCTAAATATGAACGATAAATATACAATGTATGTACTTTGTCGGAAAAATATATAATTTATTTGTATGAGCTTTAGAAACAGGACGAATAGTTCGGCGGAATATTCTTATGTTTCGTAGCGAGTACAAATAAATTTTATATTTCTGACAATGCACGTATTTTGTTTTTATCCTGCAATTGACACCCGGCACTTGAAGCTTTAGTTGTTTAAATCTAAATATTTGTCTTTGATTTTTCAAAGAAATTGACCTAGTTTAAACGCGGACCGCGAAGAGGACCCCAAAATGAACTGTCACGCAAAATGAACTATTCACACTACCGTTAGCTCAACGTGGAAGCGGAGTAATAGGAGACTTTATTTGTACAAAGCATTGATTTGTGTACCTGCTTTTTTGTACAAAAGTTGGTTGATTCCAGGATAAAGATATTTACGCATATGGAAACAACGTAAAAATTCAAATCTTGTGTAATTTGAAACCCTATAGAAATTTGATATTATCACACTCTGCGGAAGGGTAAGTATACAGAAATCAATATTTCCTTCTTTGAGTCCTTGAACCAAATCAAGTTTATTCATCTATTTATCATTGCATTTTCCCCCGAAAAATGTGTGTGGGGGATAGCTTGCACAGGTATGGAGTACATCCTAATCAGTGCAAAGGACTTTTTTGCAAAAAAGATCAGGAATCTGTCTAATTCATAATTCAGATTATGTTATTCTATGAATCCTTGATTGATGGAGATCGACATTGATATCTTCTTTCAAACTACTTGGGCAAAGCTTTTTAATTGCGCCTATTACTAGGGAAAAAATAACAACATTATCATTCCGAAACCAGAGGACATAAGTATCGGAAGAAAATGTCTCAATTGACATGCTGAATCTCATTAATCAAAAATCAAATTTCTTACATTCATTTTAGATAAAGGTTTGTATTGGTTTGTGTTTTCATGAATAAGGACTTCTATGTATGCTACTTTTTATTTGTATCCAAAGCATTTCGTATTCAAAATATTTGTATGGAAAATAAGCATTGATAAGGAATATATGCAATTTATTTCACATTTCAAAATTAAGGATAAATTCAAAAATATATACGATTACTTGTAATTGAAAATTGTTAAGCAAAATCTCGAAGACAAGTGAACTGTCGAGATATATTACCACTTGCGAAGAAGCCTACTCAAACACATTCACTTTTTGACCAAAAGTACTCACTGAAAAAAACTAAATTGAAAGAGCACGTTTTCTCATCAGTTGCATCACTGTTCTTGGACCATCTTCATGTAGGAACTACACATTATATCGAGTGCCAATGAAATCAAAATAGGTATTCCCTCGTGATGAGGCGTTAAAGGGGATGTATAAATACGCAGTCATGTTCGGTCGGATTAGGGACGTTAAATGTGATAAATTAAGGTTGGAATGCATTCCATTGCAAACAAATTGCAATATCTTTTAGAGGGGTCCGTATATGGCCTATTGAAAGACAAAATATCTGCCCTATCAGGCAAACCCCTTTCCCATTGACACCCGCTTTGAATCGTGCTCGACTCGAGTGCGGGATTCAAACTAAAATTATGAAATTAAGAATTATCTGGTTGGTCGTTAATCATGCGTCATGTAGAAGTTATAACAAGCACCGGTCGGCTCAAATTCAAAATAATGTGTCTTGGTAGAGCGATATGTCTTCGTTTGAAATATTATACGTTGTGCACCAGCACGTTCAATCTGATATTTGCCACTGGACTTTAAACATCAACTTATCATCATCATCTTTCCCAGTGGCTGTAAAAAAAATTCACGACATTCATTCTGGTTGACTCACAATGGGGAAATTATCTACTGAATTTATTGATAATTTTTAATCGTTTTAATATGCATGAAATATTTGTCACTGGACCTTGGAAGAACAGCAAATAAATTAAACAAACAAATAAACATTCAAAACGTACGACGAATTCATGGATTAGTAGATGTTTAACACAACTAAACGACAATAAAAAAAAAACATATATTGTATATTATGACAATATGATAGTATACTCACTCGGGTAACGTGAAACCTCTCCCGTGGAACAAGTCACGTGCATTCTGTGGCATAATTAATGATTTCAGCTTTTGTATTTCCTTTTGAATATCGAATCTACAATATAAATTAGAATATCATATTGAAACTTGTTTCATATATTATCATATTTCATCACATAAGTCACTCACTAAACGTAGTTCATAAGGACATTCTTATTTTGCCTTAGAGGTGTAAAAATTTAACAATGGGGAGGGGGGATTAAAACCCATACATCAAAGATAAACAGTCGTTTTGTCGTGTCAAAAGTCGGTCGTTTTGACTAAGGTTATGACCTTAAACAATGAGCAAAACTCCATACCGTATAGCAAGCTATAAAGGGCCCCGACGTGACAAAATAACAAGTTCTTCCATGTAGGGAGAAAATGGAAGGACATTTCAAAATGATTCTGTTAATCTAAAAATAAGACGATGTGGTATAGTTGCCAATGAGACAACATTTCGCCAGAGACCAAATGACCTAAACGTATGCAACGATAGCAATAATGATACAAGTCTTCATTCATAAAAACTTCTCGCTGCTGATTGAAGACCCATTGGTGGCCTTCGGCTGTTGTCTGCTCTTTGGTCGGGTTGTTGTCTCTTTGACATATTCCCCATTTCCATTCTCAATTTTATTGCAGTGATTGCATTTCATTTGTGACGCATTAACTCTACTGCAGAATTACACGCTTAACTAATTAAAAATTTAAATTCATAGTATTTACATGAATGGTAAAAAGATAAAACTGTGTCGACACAAGGCATATCTACAGGATTAACCTTATGACACATTCTATCAATCCACAATCAAACGGGTTACAGAAGAACTATTGTTTGTAAACACACATAAAAGATTTTTTAACTAAATAGTTCATCTTTAAATCCCCTTCGATACCGAGTTGACCATTATGTGCATTTATTAAAATCATAAAGGTGGATAATTGTACGACTGGAAAAATTACAAAAGAATAATTTAATCTTTAGACTACCGCGTGGAGGCTATTATTCTTTATTTTTTCCATTTAAATTAGCATGCTTTTAATTATAAATTGATATCCTTTACATACACTTCTAGTCATCGATATATCACGAATCGGTGCAGTATTTACCACCTTAAATGTATACATAAAACATCAGCTTAAGGTCACCTTTAGTTTCTTCCTATGAGCTTTTCAAGATGGAGATAGAAAAACAAATATCCTGTAATCAATAATTGAAAGATTGTTTTACGTAATCAATTGTTTTTACATTATCCCCCTTTTTCTTTGTTAATACTTGCTAAACATACCATTTTAATTTGTTACCAAAACAAGTTCATAAAAACAATCTTAAAACAACAGATTTCTATATGACCCAACGTAGGTAAAGGGGGCATTAAGTGTTACCATTGACCGTCTTTCCGTCCGTCTTTCCGACTTTCCCATTTTCGTTTCCGCACTCTAACTTAAGTTTTTCTTATCCAAATTTTATGAAACTCATACACAATGCTATGAATCAAGCCTCGCAGACAGAATTCGAATTTGGGCAGTCCGTCATTTACTGTTCTAGATTAATGCCCCTTTTTAACTTGGAAAATTGCAAATTATTTAGTTTCCTTACTCTTAATTAAGTTTGTCTCACTCAAATTTGATGAAACTCATACACAATGCTAAGAACACAACGAGCAAACAGAGATTGAATTTGGGCAGTGCGTCACTTACCGTTCTAGAGTTATGCCCCTTTTTAACTTCGAAAATTGCAAACTTAAACGGGGGCATTCGTGTTCTCAGACACATTCTTCTTTTATTTTTATTTTTTTATATTTCTCATTTGGACACTATTGACAAGGACTTTAAATCAATATATGAACTTGTATTCTGTTATTTAAAAAGTACAACTTTCATGAATATACGACAGTCTCAATTGAAGTCAGTATGGTAAGTCTATAAAAACTTTTAAAGTTTTCTAAAAACGGAGAAAAAAGAGTTCATCCTAATTGATGATGAATCACTCACCGTTCTGTCAGGTCCACTCGCTTGCCTCCCATTAACAAATCTAGTTGTGCTCTATGAGGTAGAACCTCACGTCGTCTTTTTATGCCACGTAATTTTTCCATGTATTCTAATTCTGCTCTCAGTCTATCACGCTGACTTAAGCTACAATAATGGGGGGAAATATTGTTCATGTCTGATTTTATATAAAATTTCGATTATGTTAGAAAATGATCTGAAACAGTGTTTCAGTATATATTTATACTATATTACAATTTGCTTCAAGATAATATCACATTTGGCCTTATTCAGTTACTGCATGTAAATGTGTTATAATACCCTTTACATTTTATACTTAGTCTAATATATGAGAAAACAATCTTATATTAAATAGACTAGAAAATAAGCTCTCCGAAATTCTTTTTGTTTCCATGTGTCTTCTTTAAAAAAATTACCAAACATTTTTAATAGCTATATAAATTTGCATACTTTAAAAATAAATCAAAATGCCATCGGCGACTATTTATAGCTGTGTAAAAAAAATTTGTAATGAGGGATTTTTTCTGAAGATACGCAGTATCATACTTCAGGAGAACAGACCAGAGTTGATTATTAGAACTAATCTCCTAAATGACAATTGCTATACTTACGAGTCTAATGTTTTTGATCCTGCCCACTGAAAGAAAGAAATGAATAATGTGTTATGAATTAGATGATATATGATATAATAACGTGTTGTATAACATGCATTAATATGTTTCGTGTTAAAGTTGTGAATCTTTATAAAATTATAAAATGTGATCAAAGTATTTATGGTCTATCACTGTTATGGATCAGATTAAACCAATGGATAAATTATATATATAATAAAAAAGAATAATTAAAAAATAGTGAAAATTTCAAAATACGTAAATATACACTTTTGTGCTAATTTACAAGAGGGCTTGGAAGATGTCTTGATTTGAAGAGTGTAATCGTAAACATTAAGTCAATATTATGCTGTTAATTGTTATTAATAATTTCCAGAAAAAGGGTAATATTTTTGCATGAATATTGCAACTGTATGTCGTTGCTAATTCAAGATGGCTGCCAATGTGAATAATAATTTAACTGAACTTTTCAATAGCTGGATAGTCTGAACCATAAACAGTAATGCCAAGACAATTCAATTTATTCACAAAACACAAAGTGTTGTGAAATATAAAAGTCGTTTACTTAAAACCACACTTTACTAGCATCTATACAAATGTGAGCATGTTCTACTATACCTTCAGAGCGCCATCTGTCTGCAATAATAGAAAATTCAACTATGACAGAATGCAGTGTTAGAGGGGCGTAAATGTTAAGCGTCTAATGGATACAACAGGAAAGGACAGACAATCTTTTCTACAGGTACAAGGGTATGGATGGGGAAAGGGTGTAGGAGTAAATCATTTCTGTATTCTATAATTTTGAAGGTCATTTTTCTATGTTCAGCATTGTTGTTTCCCATCACTTCCTTCATTCTCTATTATTTCTATTCTATCATCTAACTATTATCTATTCTTCATTTATTATTGGACAATTGTTCCCTACTCTTCATTTATTTTGGCCACTATTCTCTACATTTTGCACATTAAACTCTATTCTATTAAACCAATCCTGGACCCCGGGCATTGAAACATGATTGCTCTGTGTTAAGGTAAGTTCATTTGTAAAATGTGTTTTCTATGACATATTTTAGATTTTCAACAAACACATAAGCAAGGAAAACTACACATATTGAAGATTTGGAATTATCGGGCAGATTAACTTGTTATTAAGTTTTTTTTAGAAAATTGCACGGGTGAAAAACCTACAAATGAAAGAATGTTGTGATTCATAATTTCTATTATGTTTAGTATGAACCCGTACCAGCTAGGTTAAAAGTAAATTCTTTAGAATGTATTATAATTCTTGTACTGAGGGAGATAACTCCAACCATACTCTATATTACATGGCTATTTACTGCTCTGGCGAGATACTGAGGGAGATAACTCCAACCATACTCTATATTACATGCCTATTTACTGCTCTGGCGAGATAGTAAATTGAAAATATAACTCACTCTTTTATTTACACTTATATTGGAATTGATCGATAAAAAAAATATAGTTAAAGCTTTAAACGAGGTGTATCAAAAAATTTGATTTTGCACGATTCTCGTATGAACCACTACTTGTAACGATGCCTTATCAAAATTGCCAGTTAACATTACAATTGGGTCTTACGTGTTGTCAGGGATTTATTAAAACGAATATTATCGGGATAAATGTCTTCTTGGTAAAAACTTTGATAGAAAAGGGGAAAAAGAGCAGGCTGTTCCTTTGTTCATGTACTTTATATGTGCAAAGGCAATATACAATTATTGCGTCATTTAAATAAACTAACATATCTTAGCAGACTTTATCCTTGAAATAAAACAGACTGGATTTTTAACGGTATTTGTTCATGTAAGTAAAGTAACTTCGTACTGTGATGTCATTTTATCTTACTAAGAAAAAAAAAACATTAGGCATTTTGCAAATAGATCAAACGACTAAGAGTTACTGTGAAAGAAAGTTTGTGAAGAAGCATACATGTATACAAATTGTACACTGCGTTTGTTTATACCATTGAAAGGTCGTTATTTAATCAATGATCAGCATGCTAAGCTGTACTTTCCGCCGGTTGTTCCTAACTTAATTCTTGAAATATTTTCTTTTGCAGTTTTTTACAGACATTTTATCGAATATGGAATAGAATAGATTTTTATGAGTTTCGTCTGTTTGTGAATTACAGATAGAAGTAAAACGTTCAATTTTTGTATAAAAACAAGAGTCATTAATAAATTAATGCTTTCGTCGGTCCGTTATTGCATTAATGATCATTCAATGGTATTTTTAGACGTCGAGTAACAATTAAAGTAAATATATGATTGATTTCATCAAGAGAGATCTCTAATAAGCCCTAACAAAGCAAAAATGCTTATAATGAAGTATTGACAGAGATTGGTGTAACATTGCTTGCTTAACGTCCAGTGGCAAATATTCCATGTATATACAGGACGATGAATGTACAGAGAGATAAGGTGCAGAATTCTAAACATGGAGAGTAATGAAATTATTTAAACAATGTGAATAAATGCATTGTAAAACTCATTAATTCAGTCAAGTGTAAAGTCATGTGATGTGTTTTTAGTTATTTATCCTGAATGCATCTTAACTCAAAATCTTCATTTTTTGTTTTCCAAGAAGGAAATATTACCTCGCGTCTATAAATACCATTATATGAAGTTCATCATCTCATTTACGATGATTAAAGTTAACCATACTGTAAACCAAATAACATCTGCAAGCAATGTATGCAAGCGGCAATGTCGAATTTGAACCTTTTATTTATAAAGTATCCGAAAAACTCATTCCCTTAATAATAATACATTGATTTTACTTTTGTCATTGTTCTCACTGCCAGAACAATCTTCTTTATAAATAGTCTGTATTTGGTTGAACATTATTCTTTAGAGAAACAAAATTATATATCGAACTTCTGTCAATCAAAGCCGGACACTAGAAATAGTTGTGCAGTATAATAATTAGGAAACTTATGGCAACACGTATACAATGTTGCTCGTAAGAACTGATCGGAAATCAGATAAGAAATTTTCAATGATGTTCCTTAACGCTGTGTAACACCTGCATAAACTCTTATTCATGCTGAAATGAAATTCTTCGCAGTATTGTGTGCAAGAATGTTTACTCACTTGATATCTATCTGTATGTAAAATAACTCCACGTTTTGCACCTAGGGTATACTCATATCCAGCAAATGAATCTAAGTGACGTTTTGGTACTGTTACTTTTTTCAGTAAAGTCGAAGACCTAAATAACATTAGAAACATATTAAAGTAAGCATTACCTTGACCGTATGTTGTGATTTTCTTATAGGAACCAGTTGCTGTCCCGTTACAAATAAAGATGTTTTCTCTTTTTGATGATAGGGACACCAGTATGTGGTCTCCATTTATATCAAGTTCCACTTTCCAAATGCACAATATATGAACATACGTTCATCAAAATCTATTGCATTTTTTAAATCCCATTTACATTTTATTTGCTCAGATTTTGACTTTGTTTACATTGGTGACAGAAACCCATTTAACAATTTTTACACAATATGTAATAGATTTTGTATTATACATAAATTATTCAGTGTTATTGAATTTTTATATTTTCTTCTAAACAAATAATCATAAAATTTAAAGAGACAACTTCAGTATTTTTTTTATTTCTAATAAATAAAGCCTGTAATATAATGCAAATCGTAAGAAATGGATATACGACACCAAAAGAGTGGTCCGTGGGAGATTTGAAATGCTAACTTATCCTAACGGAACGCACGGATACAAGTACGTCTACTTCTTATCAAATTAAGGTAAATAAATTTGTTTACATCGTTTACTTTAAATGAAATAAATAATAAAAGCTATTCATATTACCATATACTGTTAAGTAGTGTAATTTCGCGTGGCATATATTTCGCGTTTTTTTTATACGGCCCAATATCTACGAGGATTTATTTTAGCAATGTTTTTATCCCTGATTCAAATCTTTAAAGTCGGTGATATGAAAAAAGTATATAAACTCATAGATACCAGGAGTAAAATTTGTACGCCAGACGCGCGTTTTCTCTACAAAAGACTCATCAGTGATGCTCGAATAAAAAAGTCAAAAAAGCCAAATAGAGTATGAAGTTGAAGAGCATTAAAGATCCAACATTTCTGAAGGTTTTGCCGAATAAAGCTAAGGCAATCTATTCAAGGTTGGTAGATAATCATAAATATTTCGAAAAAATACAAAAAAGTTTTGTAAACATTTAATTTATAATTAATGACAATGTTTAAATTGACGTTATAATTCAAGTCAATTTTTACGGTATAAATGTCTTTACTTATAATTCCTAAGTCACTGTAAGAGTCACACAAAAAAAAAAAAAAAAAAAAAAAATACAATTAAAAAAACATCTGTTCAAATTTCATGCGTATTACATAAACACACATCAAATAAAATTCCATGTAAATTAATAAGTATAATTAACATGCTGTTAACAAAATATTGTACATGCATCACAAAATTAAAGTTTGTTTATTGTAATAGTATCCTAAGTTATTTGAATACAAGAGTATTTGCATACGAACTTGCATTGGACTTGGCAGCGTTTTTTTTTATATCATTATTTGTCATATAAATGCTACCAAATCGACCTATGAACTATACGGTACGAATTCCTGTATTAAAAGTTAATGATGCTTAAAATACACTTATTGTTTTACTCGTTTTTTGATACTTCAAATGACTCCTTGATAAACATGCTGTTGCTTCGAACACGAATTCCCATACCTTATTATTGTAATATAAGTTTGCCCTAATAGTAAGAATTTGATGCAATAATCATTTGAATTTCAAGCATTGCGTATTGAACTTATTCATAATAATCTAAATAAACATCACAGCTAAAATGGATTTTGCCATTTCTGCCTGTCCACGGTGGGGGTAGCCACAAAGAGGGTACAACTCCTATATCGGTCCCTTCATCCACCCTATAGTCCGAAATGCTTTTTATTTTCATTTTAATAATAAGAATTGAACATAAAAAGAAAATATTTTGATTTCAATATTTTTTCAATAATTTTAGACTGAATTAGAAAGGGCTCTCAATGGGCGAAAATTGCGTAATCGACATGAGAGAAATCGACATCAGTGAAATCGACATAAGCTGCACAGTATATTTATCAGTAGTTGATATTTCACACATTTTTCTCAGTTCTTAAATTTCTTGTTATATCACGCACTCCATTATACTTACTCAGAGTCCAAACCATGATAGCTATATGGACGCCTAAATGTGTTACGTATACATTACAATATTTTTAAAAATATTACTCTATATGTTATGGGCAAGTAAAATTATCGGTAATTTATTTCAATCTGATTTAAATACAGATCCTGAATCCACACTTTGCCGTCAAAAGAATCTGGTTATGCTCCTTTCTACTTTCTGTTTTGATTCGACCAATGAAATTCAAGAATTTTTCAAGGTAAATAACATTACGGCAAATCCCGAAAGATATTCAAAACAAACGTAGGTCAAAATTAAACACCGAAAGATCCTTTGTAGAGCATAGTGTGGAAAAGTAACCGTATTCCCATCTGACCGAATTTCATATATATCGGGCAATATTACATTATAATAAGTTAAAAAATATGCTCTGTCATTGACTAATTGCGTAACTGTAATGCAAAGTATAGACAAAACACTATTTCGGTTATAAGTATTTATTTTCATTTTTTTACCCCTTTACATATATGTTTAACCAATACCGTTCAAACTAAACAATCATGCAAACTACATCCCGCTTAGCGTGATGGAAACCTTTCCTCCAGCAAGCTCCCTCAACAATGGAATCAATAAAGTAATTTCATGATATGCATGAACCCGATTTGCTAATTTGCATTCCATAAGCAGCTAACATAAACTTGATAATAGATATCCAGTAAATACATTTTATGCTGAAATGGCGGCCATCTTGATCTGAACTGATCTGTAAATACCATCACCCGAAAAAACAATGAGGCTTCCGAATAATGAATAGCGATATGACCGAAAAGTGCATGAAAACAAATTTAAACAACACTGGACTAATGGTCAAAATATGAGACCATACCATGAGAGATATAACATTATTAATTAGATATAAGAAGATGTGGTATGAGTGCCAATTAGACAACTCTCCATCCAAGTCAAAATTTATAAAAGTAAACCATTATAGGTCAAAGTATGGCCTTCAACACGGAGCCGTGGCTCACACCGAACAGCGAGCTATGAAGGGCCCCAAAAATTACTAGTGTAAAACCATTCAAACGGTAAAAGTCTTTTGATTTCAGAATTCCCGGTTCAGATCAAAATGGCCTCATGAGCCTAAAATCGTTTTACTATGGATTAACACTAAAGACAAATAAGCGGGTATAAAGCCTCACTCAAAAAACAAAAAGTATGAACCCAAGCATTTGATAAAAATGAACAGGGTCTAAACATTTCTTACAACAATATATCTTCCTACGTAGGTTTGTCATATATAAAAGATAACACTTTGAAATGGACTCAAAAGCTAAACACATGAGTCTTGATGGGGATTCTTCATTTTTTTAGTTTTCTAGGCCATTTTCTCACCATTCTTTATAAATTTTGCATGTTATTTTCTATTCTCTCTATTTTAACACCCTATTATTCTCTATTCTTTAGTTTTTTTAAACCTAATTTTCTCTACTCTTTATTTTTTTCAAATCTTTTTTCTGCACATTTTGCCCATTATTCTTTTTTCTGTCAACCCCATCACACCCTCATATACAGAATATTTGCTGTTTATATATCGACAGATTTTATAGGCAAATGTGCATTGAGTATTTATGCGGTGCGATAATTGTTTATAAAGTGGGAATGCATTGAGAATTTCAAAGATGAGTATGCTATTTTCATAACAAAAACTGGCCGACAAGACATAATTACAATATATAACTACAGTTACTCCTGAAAATAAGTCCCTGTGTTAGTCCTATAATATAAGACTATGAAGTTCCATATCTTTCGCATTCAACGTGTTTTGTATTTTATTGGATAGTTTTTTTTGTTTTTTTTTACTAGCAATGCGTGTTTCAGCATTGATAGTAAAAAATAAAAGAAAAATGTGTCCGTGGACACGAATTCCCCCTCTCAAGCTTTGCAATTTTTCAAGTTAAAAAGAGGGGCCTCGGTGACCCAGTGGTTTAAATAGTCGAACTACTGCATCACTAGCCAGTCAACACTGAGGTTGTGAGTTCGAATCCCGCACGGGACAGGTGCACTCGACTCCAATCTCAGGATTGTCAGTTTTCCTACCGAAGGTTGGTGGTTCTCTCCGGGCACTCCGGCTTTCTCCACCAATAAAAACTGATCGCCACGAAATAGCACAATAGTGTTGAAAGTGGCATTAAACACCCAATCAATCAATCAATAAAATAAGTTAAATAGGGGCATAACTCTAGAACGGTATGTGACTCATTGCTCAAATTCGAACTCTGTCTGCGTGTATTTATTCTTATCATTGTGTATGAGTTTCATAAAATGTGGATGAGAAAACATAAGAGTGCGGGAACGAAAATTGGAGGGACAGAAGTACGGGCAGACGGACGGAAAGACGGACGAAAGGACTGTCAAGGGTAACACTTAATGCCCCCACTGCCTACGGCGGGGCATAAAAATATCCGATAAAAAACGTCGTATGCAAACGATATGGACCAACGTAGTCTTATATTATAGGATTGGTACATGTCTTTGTTATACACTTGCTTTTTCATTTTACATGCATATTTGTAAAATTTCTTACTGTCGCTTTTAGACTCAAATTCGAATCGTACATATTTGAGAAAACTGCATGGATGGCAAAGGAAGACCTCCATTTAAAGTTATTATTAATCTTCAAAGATCTGGCCAGGACAATTCTCACAATCTTTTAACAGACCAATGAACTATGTATTAGTAGAAAAGACTTAAGGTGGTACCTAACACTACAGGGAGATAACTCTGTAAAAATCAACTTAACGTTTTAATCACGTTGTATTGTTAAGGAAATATTAAGCTTCTCAATGATCAAAATTAGTGTTTGTCAAACTGCTATATAACCAGTGAAATTTTTCTGATAAAGTGGTTGGTTCAAATTATTTGAAATTTTTATATTTTTGTCAAAGGGTCAAAGTAAACATTTTGTCAAAATTTTAGGAATATTAAACGAGCCAAATTAATATTAGTCAAGGTGTTGGGTACCACCTTAAAAGACAGAAATTACCGTTTCTTCCTTTGGTATGAAATATAAAATTTCGTAAGTTTGAAGAATATCTTGTAAAATAAATAAGGTAATTAAGAGAAGTTGAAACTTTTTAACAATTGATTTCTTAAATGAGCATCAAACATTTTTTGTTGGTTGATATTTCTAAAATTTCTTTAAGCAAAACACATTATTCTTAATGTCTATCTTTTAACAATGCATTTTTTTCAATGAAAGAAGTATTATGATTCAATATCGTTTAAACCATATTTAAATTCTACTTAATTCTTTTTTAATTTTTGCGTCGTTTTGTTGTTGTTTTGGACTAGACACCAAAGTTGCAAGAAATCTGCAGATAATCTAGCATTGATGTTGTTCCAATGTTAAAAACACTTAATAAGGTATTGCTCATTCCAAAGATATAAAAGGATAAAAGGAATCACCCCCAAAAAAAAAACTTGACAGAAAAAGAGACAGAATTATCTGACTTTCGTTTCAGCTTATACAAAATGTAGTAACCGATTGTTTGAGAGATTTGACGTTTGAAATCTGAAAATATTTAAGGCTTTGAAATTTTATGTCATAGACAAGGCAAATGTATTGATTCAAGTATTGGCTTAATATCTGTTAAACATATTAAACATTGAATAACGTATATACGGATATATAATAGATATATTGGAAATGACAGTTAGTAAATGAAAATTAATAATTAGTTTAACAATTATTACCGTTTGTACCTTTGAAACAAAAAGGAAAATCATTTACTGTAATATAACATTCTCAGCATTCTTAAAAGTCTAATATTAGCGACTGTTTATTTGAACGAAAAATTTACAAAAGTATCATATTAGTACCTTGTATATCTTTCATTCAAAAGTGATGCGTTTTTTATCAAATATTTTTATATAACATACATAGATACGGAACAAAACATGAAAATTAACAAATTCTTAAACAATTTTCAAATATCACCAAGACCTTAATTTAGAAAATTCAGTCCATTTCACTTGAAGGTTCTTAATGGTATTATTTTGAACTTCTGATACGATATTTAACCTTCTATATTGACAAAGGAAAGAAAAGGGAACGTGATAAATAAATAGATGTTAAAAGAAATTGATATATTTTCGTTTGTTTTGCGTTTATCTTGCATGATACCACTAAAGTAAAAATACTTAAGGATGTAGTTAAGTGAAATTTAAAAAATCTAGAATTTAAAATTGATACTATAAGCCAGAAGAGAATTAGTCAAGGAACAAAATAATGGAACTCCATTTTGAGATATTTGATTTTTTTAATAAAAGGCGGGAAAAGGCTGACTCGGACTTTTACCTTATATTTAGCATTGGCATTAATTGGGTCTCAAATCCGCGTAAGAAAAAAATCTAGAATCTGCTTAAATTTTGGTAATGACCTTATGATAGCTATTGAAGTCTTCTATGACGAGAAAAGTGGGTGATATGGGGCAAAATATTTTACCCTGTATCGATGGAAAAACACAAGGAGTCCGAACAGCTGACAAAAATTCCTAAATCTGACCTGACTACATACATACTTGAATACAAGTACTCAATATAACACATCACACTTCAATCAAATCGAACAAATAAAAATATTCATTTCTTTAACAGCATTGGCAGCAACAAAATTTCAAATGCTGAATCTTGAGCAGAGCATAAACATTAGTTAACTATATCTAAATCAGTTCACAGCAGTAAGTAATTTACCGTTGGAACCTAAAATAATTAAAACAACAGAACATTTAGTATAGAGATAGAGTGTGTACACTTTAAGACCCCCAGACGTTTAAATGAATGCAAACATTAGACATGTGTATACATTAAGTATAAACTACAGATAAATAAAAGACACTTAAGTTTGACAAGCAATTTAAACGATTAAGGCATTTAAATGAAAGATTTGATAAATAAGTATAAAATACTAATCAATAAATAACCAATGGTACTTTAAATTGTGTAACCATATCAAGGCCTTTATATAAGCAAGTCACGGAATTTGAATCATTAAAACATTTTATATCATTTATCAACTAGAGCTCATGTCTGTCACCGAATAATGTGCTACAAGCAGTTCGAATATAGCATTGAAAGTTCTTCGTCCGATTAAATTCCATATCGAGCAGCATTTACTTCGCAACTCAATTCAAAGAAAAGAAAGAAGGGTAATTTTCCTTTGCGCCAAAAATGCGTCCTTTTGCGCCAATGCTCATTTGCGCCAATAATAGGTTTGTGGCACTTGTTTCCAAAACACCTATTACCATTTGCGCCAATGATGGGTTTGTGGCATTCGTTTTCAAAACACCTACTATCATGTGCACCAAAAATATACTTCACGAATGAGCCAATCTTCAATAAAATTTTGTATTTAACAATTGGTGCAAAAGTACTGCAGCCCAGCCAGAGAGAATATGTTTAAAAAATTGTCCAATGTTCTACTCGTTGCAAAATAACGATTTACTTGACTTTATCGATCACCAGTTTTAAATCAATCATAAAAGAGTTTGGTAATAAGATAATGTGTATCGTTTGTCTCACATTTAAATCGGACTATGAACTTTCAATGGAATATTTATACAGTTTGTAAGTCAGTAACTGTTTTCCTCGAACCAGAAGTAGTACAACATTGTGATATATAATCATAAACATAGTATGAATGTAAAAATTAACACAAAAAAGATTTCATTCGTGGTTAATATAATCTCTGCTTGCCAAATTCTAAAATATTCAATATACAAAATGTTGATTAATTATTTGTATCGAATTATTTACACTCGTATAATTTGTCATTTTCGATAAAAAGAATATAACCATTTGTAAATGTGTGGCTTATCGCGAAATGAATTAACTATCGAGTGAATTATGTTATCCTTTCACACGAAAGAACATCTATAACACACAAGCATGTTTGTTAAGATTTTAAAATAAACTCTTATGAAAAGTGATATATAGTGCCCGTCGGTTATTTTGATATCCTATACAAATATATAATAAGGGAAATATTCCTTTCAAAAAGATTTTAACGTACTCTCTTATTCTTTGTGAAATTTGAAAGTGAAAATTATGTTAGTTTGTACTTATAACGTCAGAACATGATTTATATTTTGGGTAGGGGACTTAAACAATAGAGGAAACATAAAAGCTCAGAAAATAATAAAAGTAAACTAATTCGAACACTTAACTTTAATATGTACTACATGGTTTGGTATTCATGCTTTTTAAACCAAACGAATTGAATATCCAATCATCAAAATGAACAGCGAAGAAATAAAAGAAAAAATAAAGATTATTTTCAAAACTTAGCATACTAATTTGATGGTATATCTGTTTGATTAAATTTTTCTGCTATATCTCTTAAAATATTGGACGTTTTTCAAATAACTTATGGGGGCCTCGGTGGCCGAGTGGTCTAAGTAGTCCAACTACTGTATCACTAGCCAGTCAACACTGAGGTTGTAAGTTCGAATCCCGCACGGGGCAGGTGCACTCGACTCCAATCTTAATTGACTAGGATTGTCAGTTTTCCTACCGAAGGTCGGTGGTTCTCTCCGGGTACTCCGGCTTCCTCCATCAATAACAACTGACCGCCACGAAATAGCACAATAGTGTTGAAAGTGGAGTTAAACACCAATCAATCAATGAATCAAATTACTTATGTAAACCATCTCAATATTGCCGTATAAAACTTTCTAATGTTCTTCGTCATGATACGTGCGGTTGGACATGCAACAAATGATAAATCATTAAATGCATAAATGTGGTTGTTTAAAATATTACTTTACCTGCTCCATTTGGAAGCAGATATAATTTCTATTGTACTAATTCCTATTTGTAGGTTGGTATCAATGTATTGAAGTCATAACATGCTAAGATAAACTATCCTTATATTTAAAATTAAACTAAAAAAAATGCTTATTTTATATAATTTCAGGCATAAAGCATGTATACTTACATAAAATTCTGAGGTTGGTAAGGTACGGGGTCTGGGTTAACATTGTAGTCTACATCATCGGATTCTCTCGGGCGCCCAGTACTAGTGTAGGACATTTGCCGATACTGAAAACAGAAGAATGGACATGTATATAAAAATAAGATCTAGTATAATATTTAATGAAATAACTATTCACCAGCAACCAAAAGGAAGAGAATGTAAACAATTATAGGTCACCATGTGGCCTTAAACAATGAGCAAACGTTATACCATAAAGTAAGCTATAAAAAATCCCGTGTGCAAAAATGCAAAACCATTCAAAAGATAAAAAATCTTGTACTAATGAATATCTTGTTTATTTCAGATTTACAGAGCAGTCTAGATACTCGATTCTGGTGACTTTTGATATAAGAGAGGCGGAAGGTCTTTTTTTCGGGACGTTTGGATTGGACCATTAATTTTGCAGGAATTCGGAATATGGCCGTTATTTTCGCGGGAATTCGGGATTTACACCTATCAGGACTCGGGAACTAATGATGATTTTTTCGGGATCCGGGAGAGAATGATATATTGTTTCGGGAATTCGGGATGACACCCCCTCCTACCGCCCCTCATATAAGCTACAGGAGGTGGCCGTCATCCTCCTTCATATAATAGACATGTATATTGAAATTGAAGTAAGATATTTTGCAGTTAATAACTTATTGTTTCATAAATGGTTGTTAGACAATATTATTCCAAATATTTCCAACTTTATAACATATGGAAATATGGTAATTATGATAGCCAATGAGACGACTTATCATAAAGATTAAAGAACAAAGATGAGAACAATCACAGGTCCACATAAGGTATCAACAATGAGCAAAACCAATAACATATACAGTAATATATATATATATATATATATATATAAACAAGTCTAAATTGAAAACAACGTTCAAACCTATGAATGCGTTGGATAAAAACCGCAATTTTCATACGTGTGCATGTAAAACAAATTTCGTTGTAGAGGGGTCTAAATACAGCACAAACAACAATTTCCAAAAGACCAAAAAAGTGAAAAAGTATATTTTAACAAAACGCATTTAACTAACAGGTCGAACAACTGATGTTCTTAAACCCTGCTGACTGCATATATAAAATCCCAGTAGGACAAAATGCGAAACAATTCAAAAAATAAAACCAATGACCTAACTCCAACTAAAATAATGAACGAAAAAAAATATGGCAGACAGCAACCAACGACTTAAAATGGAACGCATGATCGATTGATTGGTTGATTGGTGTTTAACGCCACTTTCAGCACTATTATACTCTTTTGTGGCGATAAGTTTTTAATGGTGGAGGAAGTCGGAGAGAAACACCAACCTTCCGTAGGAAAACTGACAATCATAGTCAATTAAGATTGGAGTCGGAGCACACCTGCCACGTGCGGGATTAGAAGTCACAACTTCACCGTTGACAGGCTAGTGATACAGTAATTCGACTACTTAGACCAATCGGCCACCGAAGCTCCTGGAACGCATGACCCTGGCTTTGTAGTGATTTACAGAATATGATGAGTTTAAAGTTTTAACATGTTTATTAGCGCTTAATCCTGACCTCTCCTGATCTGGAACAGTTACGTAATAACACAACATATAATCAGTTGACAAGGGTGAAGTTTGGAACATTTTTGAAAATGATGAGTCTAATGAAATGCCCGTCTATTTTATCAAATTATAAGTCTGGTATCCTTAATGAGATTTAATGACATAAAACATTTTCCTTAGCCTATATAAAAATTATGAAATATGAGGTATAACTACAAGCATACCGAATTTGCCGAGATCGCTTAAATCCAAACCGGGGTAAAGGTTCCATGACAATAACAGAAACAGAGCGCCATGTTACTACTCTTAGAATAAAGTGGTCACATAATCATGTATAAAATAAAAGACATAAAACAACAAAGTATGTCTCTTCTTTAAGCGAAAATACAGGAAATCATAAAAAAAAAGATAAGTTAGTACAAGGAACAAAAAGATAAAAAACTTAGACAAGGAGTACACATCCCTACCTCCGGCACTTTGAGTTTAGTCCCTTCAAGAATGAATGTAGTGATCGGTCCAGACTGACCAATAGTCTGAGGGTACAAATCATGGATGCTTAAAATAGGGTCCTCCATCTCCATCATTTTTATACCCTCTTTCCATCAACACTGTGTTTTTAATTCGACATTTATACTATCCGTCGTTCGAATGTCGGCCATTTTGATTTTGTATTGTTTCTCTGGCTACAGCTCTTTGTGGACTATGAATAAGTTATAACAACGATTGAATTAACTTATAAAAAATGTAACATGATATTTAAGATCTTTGTCAGCAGTCAGTGCATGACAACGAGGCTGAGACAATGAACCTGTCAATTTAAAAATTTAAATTGCATACCTTCGTGGATTTCCGTACTTTATGGAAGTAGATCATTCCGTAAACGGTAAACGCTTTGTGAAATTAAAAACGATGTAACTTTTGTTCTGCAGTATCGATAGTTATAAAATATGCATAATTGCCGTATTATGACTCATAAATGCACTTTCAAAAAAATTAAAGTGAGAGGAAGAAATCGATTTAAAAAATAAAGTACAAACGAAAAAATATGATTTTCATCCATGTTTAAAATTTCGATTATATTTATGATTTTCCCCCATATATGATATATTCTCATTAAGTAATTATAGAAAAACATAATTTAATCTGTCATTTAAAGCGTTAAATTAAGACTAATACGGTAATTCACAGTAGCGAAACGTCAAGATAAGTAAAATTAACTTTATAAATTTTGTAGTTATATTGATTTATGTCAAGTTATATCTAAACAATTTAGATTTTTCAAAGCAATAAAATTAAATATTGTTTGAATTTTAACAAGTATAACACAGGCAGTTACTTGTAAACGGAAAATCCTATATACATGTTGTAACATTAAAAGTGTGAACAAATAGTACTTGATTTCGTATGAAGATCACTTAATGTATTTTGGGTTATTTTAAGGCTTCCACGTAAAGTCATAAAATCTATGTGGTAAAACATATATTGATAACATACTTACATAAACAAGTGACCTCTTACTAGCATGATAAGTAAGAAATCATATGAGAGACAGTAAAATGGATTGAATATTACAATAGAAATAACAAGACTGATTCTCGTAAAAAACCGCAACATTTTTTTTCTATCTAGGTATAAAATACAACAGGCCCTAAATGTATATGCGTAAAGATAGAGTTTATTTAAACAACAAGCCTATATCAAATTAATAAATTAATAACATTTTATTTTTTGAAAATTATTTCGAAGATGAAAAAATCTGATTATTTTGGATTTTTTATTAATTCTATGAAAATGCTGACGTATTTTGTTTCGCTAGACACGCATGTCATGTCTTCTAATTCGGATTCGGAGCAACTAAGAGCTTGGCAAGGGGCATATTATCCGTTGTCTTTTATTTTAACCCGTACATTGAACTCTAGGTCTTTTCTATTTTTATTGTGTTGTTGGATTGCTGTTAATTAAAGTTTATTCAAGATTTCATTTTATTGCTTATCAAGTGTTGGCGAGGGTGTATCTTTGAAATAAGGCCAATATCAAAAACCTTTGAGAAATTTGTTGTGTAATCATTTATAGTCATTCTACACTTTTGCAGAAAAAAAAAACTCAAATGGTTAAATATCGCACCATAAGGTCCTTTAAAATGTGCACTTCTTCGTGACATTATTTTCAAGAGTGCAGAAGCAATCTGATAATGATTTAGAATCAAACTGAGTGAATAGTACAAAGGGGAGGGTTATAAAAACCACATATGTCAATCAGAAACACCATGATTAAAATGACCTATTGATTGTTGTGTGTTTAACGCTCAGTGGCAAGTAGGTCAATCATATCAAGACAATAAAAAAGAAAAGGGCAAAAGAACAACCGACAGTTCGTTAAACAATGCAGAGAAAACTGTAAACTGCTTCCCTGTCCCTTTTATGGTTGATGGTTGGCTCTGACAGACAACACGGGTTACTCAGATACCCGTATGTTGCAAGGGAGAGAACTAGCTTAATAAAACAAAAGATTGGGATACAGGAACCCCATAAAAACGGGTTGAACTTAAAAGTGATCCGAAAGAAAATGTTGTGGGAACTGCAAATTGTGAAATTTTCCTTTGCATCATTGAATGCTAGATTGTATCCTTGAATTTCATTTTTTTTTTTTTTTACAAAAGACTTTTTGTATCTATCCATCAGTAGGTATAATAATATAAATGTGAAAAAAGCGAAAACGGTTAAATATACTCTAAAAACATGCGCAGTAAATACATCTGAGTGTGTTTTAAAGAAAGTGGCAAAACTAGAATTAAATTATACGTAACAATGGTTACCTGATTTTCATAAAGTCGTGAATCCTAATTTGGCAGAAGTGGTAATGTGATCGGTCTATCCTCAGTTCGATCATCATTTTTGTCCGGCCACTTTCTCGATCCTTTTACACACAGAAACCCTATTTTCTGCGCCATGACTCCACCCGAGTCATTTTCAAATGGATACATTAATATTCACATCTGTTTTTACTATCTCTATGTTCACAAGGTAAAATGATCTAGCAATTATGTCATTTGGTTATATAGTATTTTGGTTTAATGTCCTTGACGAAAACATTTTACATATTGAATGATTTAAAAGAGCATATTGTCAGTTATTTAATTTTACTTTAAATATATAATTATGTATAGAAACCATTTAAAGTCTATAAATGACAAGGTAATTAATGTGTGTATTGATTACCTGGTGTCCAATGATGGCGGAACAACTATCAATTGGAAAAAAGGGGGAGGGGGTTGATAATAACTGTACCGATAAGGTATGAAATAACGGCACACGGGGTAAAGCATGTCGATATAACCACGTGTTATCCGATGGAGAACGTCTGTCATAAAGTTGTCACAAGTTTAGACGTGTATAATAAAATCAAAATTTGGTGTGGCGGCATGGTAATTAACATTATCATCCTTTACGACAGACAAAATAGCTGATCTGAAAGTTACACCATCTGCTTGTCACTATCCATCATGTACTGCGTTACAACCCTAGATAAAGCCGACGAGGAAAGGGCATTACATCGACCACCGAAAGCTATATTTTAATGAAGCCTAGGTGGTCGAGTGGTCTAGGGCGCTGGACACGGTGCAGGCGGTGTTGCCACGATGTCACAGAAGAAAGGGTTCGAATCCCGCTGAGGGAAGAACAAAAATTTGCTGACGCAAATTTGAAGATCTAACATTACTGGGCTAAATTTGAGACGAGTTATTTATATGTGCTGTATTTAGACCCCTTTACCAAGAAATTTGTTTTGCATAGATTTGTTTAGGATAGACTCTTGAATATATATATATATATTACGTTTCATAGCGAGTCTTCAAACTGTTTAATGAAAGTTAAAAAAAAAGGCACGGTGTTCGTCTTTATTCTTAATGTAAAATAAAAATACTATTGTCTGATCATGGAAGGGTAAAACACAACAAACAACAACTGTATGTCTACTAAAACAAATAAATAAATAAATAAATGAATTGAGTCAAAACCAGCCGTGAATATAAACATTAACACTTTGCAGGATTACCAGAGCTTCACAAAAAAAACTTAAAAGAAGGATAACGACGTAGAAATTTTGTTTTCCATTTTTTGAAAGAATTGAGCAGGAAATTCATTTGCATTCGGCAAACCTCGGCAGATCCGCTACCCTACGATCTGTCGAGGTTTTACCGAATGATTCATTTGGTGCACATTCATAGGACGTCCTTTCTTCCGTTTTTCCTTGAAACGTTTTCTCAAGTTTTTGTACAGTCATATATTATGCCAATTTAGTAATGTGTTTTGTCGAAAAAAAATACCAACCCTAATATTATCAGTTAGTTCATTCACCTGTCCTATCCATCTTTTTTTTTTTTTTTTTTTTTAATCAAATCTCACACATTGTACCAGTCCTTGGGGGTATCATCAGCTCAGTATAGTCAGTACTTTATATAGTACTGAGATGATATATGACAAACTTTCTAAAATGTCCGTTTATATATTTAAATAATTAAGAAACTAAAGTTTCAACTCCCTAGGGAAAAGTTGACCATAGATGCATTTGGCTATTATTTTTATGTTCTTTTTTGTCATATGGCTCTTTGACTGTTTCCGTTCTTATACATCTTTGGCTTTCAAATATTTGGTTTCGAGCGTTCCTGATGAAGGTAAATACAGAAAAGGGCTTCGGACGTTTGCAATTTATGAAATGTTGTTTTAATTCTAGTATTTTGTACATTTGTGGACTAACAATTACACCAATCTTGAACCACATACTTAAATTTACAGATCAATCTTGAACTACATACGTCAGTTCACTTCACGTATCGCTCACCTGCACAGTAACACGGTACAATCATAAAGCAATAGTCATTTTTTATTTCAATGATAGTTCTGGTGGAAACAAGAAAGTTTTTAATGAAAACAGGTGATATTGTGTATAAATTCATGACACAAAATCCCTACACGAACTTCACAAAATGCAAAGGAACAGTGATTTTATTCACCAAAAAATATCAGTAGAGCCTCCAAAAGGCTTTCAGTTCAATGCAAGGTCAAGAGGGTCTCTATCGTCTGTTAAAGTGGAATTGCATGCCAGATGTCAATAACTGTATGCATTGAAGAACAACTGCAGGGACAATATCAAAATATTAAAACAAAAGTCTACAAGTCATGTATAAGGTGTAAAAATGCTTAACACATATTGTTAGGAGTTGAATGTCTGTCAAAATGTGGTACTAGTATCTAACGTCCTTACAAGAGACGACTTCAATAAAGAGTAATCCGATTAGTACATAAAAGGTTATACGCTTTATTGTTGATCATAGATTAACCCAAGGTTCCATGTAAGTAATTGACCTACAAGTCCTATTAAATCGCAGACGTCAATATCCAATAGATTAAAATAATAATGATGATAATAATTATAACATGGAAGTATTATATTTCATTTTACTTCCATGATTATAATAATAATAAATAAATTAAACATACAATGAAACAAGTTACCGCAGAATTGAAATACAGAAATATCATTATTGCTTCGGTTTAATAATATTAAATTATAAATCACAACACTGTTGAAATGTGCATATGCATAATTTATTATGTCTTGTACTTTTATTATTCTTGTGATGTATTATGTGTTATTTTTTTAATTTCATGTATGTCATCAATCCCATTGGGGTACAACTGTGCATTGGGTTTAAACTAAATAAAACATATAATTTTGTCTTCGTATGGATCAGTAACAATTGGAGACGGACAGAGACAATTATCAATAAGTTCAGGATGGTTTTGAAGTATAACCAAGTTGACAAATTTCCAGTTAAAATTTTAAATAATTTAGGAAAAGTCCTTCTCCCTATTTTTTTTCAGGTTGGTGCATACGAGAGTTCTTTTGGATATTAAAATATGTTTCTTTTATAAGCATCTACTATAAGTGTATGCCTTTTCATATCTTTTGTAAGCGTCTACACTTTTATCTATTTGTTTAATAGGTGGTCTTTTCGTTAGATTACAAATTAAAAGCGGCCCTGTATGTATCCCCTTTGAAGACAAATGTTCATATCCTACCAACTTCTAGCCAATGGCAGTACAAATCCCAACTCTTCTCATAGTCAACCCAATTTGGCTCCTAACCGTCCAATGTGTAAGTTGCATATTTTTTACTTAATATACATAACATCATAATTACTTGGGGACAGGACAATTTTTTTTACCCTCCCCCTTTTTGCCAAAATCCGTTAATTGTTTGTTTTCTAGTAATTTGAATTACTTTCGCGTTTATCTGTATTAAATGAACAAAAATATATCCACAGCGGTCACTGATATATATATATCAGTGACCGCTGTGGATAGTAAACTTTGAATTGATAGCAAATAACAAATACAAGTTATTTCTAGTATATTTATGTTCATATAATACAGAAAAATGCGAAAATAATTAAAATAGATAGAAAACAAAAAATAACGGATTTTGGAAAAAAGGGGGAGGGTAAAAAAAAATGGTCATGTCCCCAAGTACCTATGCATACATGTAACATGTGTCATTTAACGTTTATCATTCCAGTTATTACTTTGGGGTTTCATATCAGCTAGTTACAAAATGTAAGTTCTTAGAGCTTGCTTCCAGTAATTGTAAGTATTCTCAGATCATGACTTCAGCTCTCCTATTGTGAACGTTCGTTTATACGTATAATGTAGCAACATTCTACCAGCGCTTGCATGTGGATCATATATCTTTAGTTGACACGATATTCCAGGGATTGCCTTTCCTATCATGTTTATCTTTAACGGTACCGGTATAATTTATTATTATTTGTATGTTTTAGATTTAGAGCTTGGCTGCATTTGTACAGACACCAGTCTTATGTAGAAACCGAATTTTTACCCCTAAATGTCTTTTAGTTTTAGCGTCTTCGGGCTGCTGTCACATTAAATTAAATCCCACATCTGCATTTCATTTGCATTTGTATCAACAAACACCGCTTGACAGCTATACTAGAGGGTATGTGTGGGGTTTGCAGTATAAAAAATAATGGGCAACATCTACAGACTGAAAATGGGCACAAAAAAACTAAAAGGATAAAAAAGATAGGCCAAGAAAATAATGAGCAACATCTACAGAAAAATGGGTTAAAAAACTAAAAGGATAAAAAAGATGGTCCAAAAAATAAGGAATAGAGATTAATGGTGTGCTATAATATAAAGAATAGAGAAAAATGGGCAAACATATTAAGAATAAAGAAAAAGAGGACATACAGAATACAAATATGAAAGGCCTCTATCCAGTCCCTCATTCTAATATTTTAAAAATGGGGAAAGCTGTAACAAACATGTCATCTTTTTTCTCTAAGTCGACAAAATATGAGGATAGCTCCATGCATAGATAGCCTCTAGGTGTATTTTTGTGTCACTAGGTTCCTTTCTATTTTACCTATTTTTTTTGTTATTGTACTTTACTTTATTAGGTTTCTACATGTCTCCAGAAAGAAAACAAAATATTCGTTTCTTAATACTTTGCCAGGTAACCGTCTTGATGTTAAACAATAAGCATTCTAGGCTAGTTAATATTGGTATTTTGACAGAATTATATCCGTTAGCTTTGAGAAAAATCAATAAACACAGAAAAAACAAACAAGGATAAATATTTAATCATGTTATAAGATTAGTGATAATGGAAAAGAGTTTTCTTAAACTTAAACTTCTTAAACTTTACACAGGCCATACCATTGTTCTTTGTATGAGGAAACATGGTTATTTTCTGATTTCAAATTAGTAATCTTCACAGATTTGAAGAAAAGGGGAGACAATTCAGAATAAATATCAAATTCCGTTCATGTGTCTTTTTGTCACAGTATGGTTAGGACGGATAAATGGAGATGAGACAGCAACCTTACAACGCATAAACTAAAAGTTCTCTAGGGATCAACGTGCTGTCTTCAACAATATAGACAGTGTCCCCGAGTCCAATATAATGTGAATAAATCTGAAAGAGGCTAACGTACAAAGACCTAATACAATTACCTACCAGGTTCCTGGCATTGGACAGACACGTCAACATATAGCGGCTTTAACCATTTTTTGCTATCTAAAAACTTTCGCTTCTAATCTCAATCAGAAGAATACTCAATAGGTAGGTAAAAGAACATATAATGAAAAAAGTACAGGAAGGCATTAAACACTATGATGGCCATATAGCTGATATGAACAAAAAAAACTGTTTAAGGTAACATTGCAGCAGTGTTCGGATGTAGGAGGGTAAAATGGGGGTAATATTTTTCCAAAATTATATGCTTACCACAATGGCTTCAGGCAACAAGAGAAAATCTTTAAGATTAACATATCTTATATCAAAATTCCGAACGCTCCATTTTTCCTTTAGTTTATCGTTTTCTTTTAATTTAAGTGGTATTGACATTTTGTTTGTTTTCGGTGAAATTCCACGTAAATGTCTACATATAATTTATACTAAATATTCATTAATTTTCCTCTTAAATGTTCGTCATTTCTTTGCAACATTTCCTCTCAATATTCATCAACGTACTTTATTTGTAAGGAACCTATTGCATTAACTGAATATTCATAGCCAGTTTATTGGCAATGGAAACAAGAGTACGTTTAGCCGAAAACTCTACCCCAGGCACGGACTTTCGCCTAGTAACTAAATATCACGTTTCACAAATGGATCTTAAGTTTGGATAACTGAAAAACTTCTGAATCACTACAAGTCGGCATATCGAGTGCACTGTACATCTTTTTAAATTAATTGAGCGAGACTAGAAACTCTGAGATAGGACTGATCCATGTGTTGAAGTATAATCCTGAAGGGAAAATGTCGACAAACTATGTTACTGAACCAATTGGTCAATCATGTCATCTATAATTTCTGAAACTCAAAATGCTTTCCAATCAATAAAAATACAAGTAACCATTTCGTGAAGCTTACAGGTCCAAGGTATTTTTAGGAGCTATGGAGAAGAATAAGAACAAATAATTGAGAGCTCTTACCTTGGGGTTGATGTTTGCCATCCGTGAAACCGATAGTAAGGGAGCCGATAAAGAAACAGGTGGCAACTGAACATCCTCAAATCTAGATGGCTTCATAGGTGATGGTGTTTCATATGCCTTACAAATGTCTGTAATATTGGTTTTCCAAGGAGTAACACTTGTGCCTCTGACGGTAATAACAGTCGAACGAGACGTTGTTCCTGTTGATGGCGAATCACTGACGGAAGCATCCCTGAGATTCATCGGAGATGGTCCTTTCCATAATTTTCGTCTTATTCCATATTTTGGACTATGTTGAGGTCCATGAGAACACAACCATCCAGATTTATCAACTTTTGCCTTAGCAGGAAGTGGCTTAAGCGGAGCATTCTTCTTTAAAACATTGTTCGTTGTTACGTTTTCAACGAATGTGTTAGCCGGTTGTATCAATTCCATATCAAAATTATATCCCGAATCGATTTAAATATCTATACGGAAAATCCAAATGTAAAGATAATTTTCTTAAGACATAGAATATATATCTATTATATTCCGAAGTGACAGAAGGGATTAAAATATATCTGCAAAATCGATTTCAGGTAGTTGTACATTGTCGACATTTCTGTATGTCCATTTCGCCATTATGAAATTAACAAACAAAGTCTTATATGCATTAATTTAAATATTTCTTTCGAACTATAGATAATCCGTATTTATGTTGGCATGTGTATTACTACCTACGCATGCGCCAAACTCCCTTTCATAACAGAAAAGTGTTCACAAAGCGGGATTAGTTGTTATTGATTCAAGGAGCTTTTAAAATGAATAAAAACTAATATTTGAATAATAAAATAACAATTAAATTTACTTTTTACATTCGAAAGATATAGAAATGTACAGACTAAGCTTATTTGATGGAATTATACAGTTTTAAATTCCTTCAATAAAAGTTTTTGGTTGTTGACTTTTAAATGCATTATAATATTCATAAATTCCGACCAAGCGTGTCAATTTATACATACTTAAGATGCATATTGTTTAGTTTTCACTTATAAATTATACGAATAAACAAAATAAATGACTCTCCTTGACTTACGAGGTTAACAGTACGTAAATAGAATTATAAACCCACCAACAACTGATTGGTGGATGAATGGATGACTGTTTCTAGTCTAGTAGCAAATTACATGCAATTTCAGGACGAGAATCAGTCCTGTTAATGTGATATGAATATGAACCCCCCTTTGGACAAGACCGTCTTTGGTTTGACCCGGCCTAAGGCCGAACCCACGACATCTGATTCTCACACTTGAGGCGAGTAAAGTACGACGAGACCAAAGTATGGATGTAGTGTCATTTATATAGAACGGTCATTCGAACTGAGAGAAGGGCACGAAATACAATATCATTTATTTTCTTTCTAACGTGTTTGTTTAATTTATATTTTATATTGTATGTAATTTAAAATGTTGTTTTGTGGTTACATTGCCTTGACAAACATAAATACATAAATAAAGGTTAATATTTGGAATGTTGTCGAATAAGCATGCAACCACCCAACTTCTTCTACCTCCTTTTTAAAGAGAAAGTCATGTTTGAGAAGGGACGTTCAACCAGAAGTGCATGCATGGAAACGATGCCACGTTCTCTACCTGTGCATAAAAAATAACCTCGGTCTTCGAATATGTACTTGGCGTTTTGCAGCTACAAAAACAAAAAAGGGCAAAAGAAAAATTATGGAATCGAAAAAAAAAGAAGAAACATTTCACACCTCCCTGCATCTGGGAGAGAATGAATTTCAAAACTACGGGCCTATAATTGTATTTGTTTGTTGTATGCGATATTTGTTTTTGTTGATTGTTTTAGCATATAAATCAGACCGATGGTTTTCTCGTTTAAATTGTTTTATATTTTGTCGTGTCGGTGCTTTTTATTTCTGCCTGTTCGTAATGGGTTTTGCTTTTTGTTAAAATCTGTACAGTAAGCTATATTTTTCACATTCACGATTGATTGTAATTGTCTATTGATTATATAATGTTGTAGACTTGATCTTTGGAACATGAAAATAATTATCGGCACAATAAATATACCAAGAGGTCAATAAGGCAACGAGAAAACAAAAAGAACGAAAAGACGAACAATAGTCGACAAAACACTACACAGAAAACTAAATATTGAGCATCATAGACACTACCCTAAACCGGGGGAGGGGGGGGGGGGGGGGGGGGGGGGACTTATTGCCCCACAAGGGTCGTCAAAACTTGCTCCAATAGTGACACCAAACAGTTTTAGATTTAGGGGGACGGGTCGAAAAATTGTCCGTTTTTGAGATATCACATCGTAAAAATAAAACAAATACAGACACGCATTTTTTCCCCATTAAGGACAATTATGCCCCATTTTTGATCTTATCCTGAATCCGCCACTGACACCCACCCCCACTCGTTACTCCTGCGATAAGTCATACGGTGATAAATCATCATACACTATAGTGGGTTGGTAAACATATCTTTTGTCAAATCTTAAAATCAAATATATGAACATCTGTAAACTCTAGCCCTTAAACATGCAAAACTTGGTCGAATATGAATGAATGTTACCGAAAGAATAAAAATGGACATTACAAAAATATCATACAATAAAAATCCTTTCAAATCAATACTTAAAAAGAAGAAGATTAAATAATAGTATAAAAAATCAACTCAAATTTTGAAGACCAGTAAACAGCACATTCCTTAAATGTTTAAAGACTTACTCCTCTTTCCTTCTAATATCAGTGGCGGATCCAAAAGGAGGGGATGTCCGGGGGTTTGAACCCCCCTTTTTTGACGATCAATGCTTTTGAATGGGGACATATTGTTGGAATCCCCCTTTATCCTGTGTTGGAACCCCCTTTTAAAAAATGGCTGGATCAGCCCCTGAATATGCTCTGCACATAGATCTCAAGGAATAGACCTAGTACGAACATCATCTCATAATATTGATCAATTTTGCTGGCACATGTCTCAGGCACATGTAGAATAAATAAAATGTATGTATAATTGTATTTTTATTATCACCATATTTTTAGTATGTACAATGTCAGGCGCGGATCCAGTGATTTTGAAAAGAGGGGTTTCAAACCCTGGAACACCATGAAACGTTCACATATTTAAAAAAAAAAGATCAAAACAAAAACCCCCCAAAAAATAAAAAAAAATAAAAAAAAGGAGAGTTCCAACCACCAGACCCTCCCCTCCCATCCCCCAATACATGTCATGATATCTTCCATTAGATATATATATATATATTTATTTAAAAATATTTGTATTTTTATTTCTTATTGACTAATTCAGATTATAAATATTTAAATCCCACTTAGAACCTCAATTAACCTTGAACAATATATATAGTGAAAACTGTTATGGTATATAAGTCGTAATATTACAGTTAGAACAATTGCAAATGGCATCACTCGGGAGACTAGATGGAAAGATTGCACTTATCACAGGTAACATGTAAATATGTGTTGTTTATATAAAATTTAGTTCGTTGTCCGTTCATGAATATTCATGACATGTGACCATTCGTTTGCACTTAAAACCCGTGCGGTCATCTTTCTGACCATCGACTCTCGCTATAGCCTAAAGAAGAGACACGTGTATTCACGGATGATTTAATGTATATTTGTATTTGTAATTATGATTACTATAATTATCATGTTTGTATTTGATACATAAGATATAGAATTAAAGGTTATAGCGAGTAGCACACCTACATTTAATCTTTTGTTCTTTGTTAAAGCCATAGAATATAATTACTTTATATTCGGACGAACGTAGTGAGGGAGAATATAATTATATTTATTCATAATCACTTCTTCCATGTGGGTTCGTTTAAGGTTCATATAGGTATGGCAAACCAATGGGAGATAACTCCAAATTACCCTAATAATTGTTCCCAGATGTGTGTAAAAATAAAATCTTTGGGTGACCTCCTTCTATTAACTTGTTAAGTCTCAGAAGGTTCTGATTGCTTTTGATAGATATTATATGAATATTCATGATTCTGTATATTATAATTTTTGGGAATACGATGAAATATTTGAGGTACAAACAAGGGTTTGAAAGTTACATTCGTTTCAAAAAAATGCAAGGGAACATTATACAGCCATAAAATGTACTTTTTTTTATTAAGTTTAATGTATTAATGAAATAATTAGGTCCAATAAATAAATCTAGATAACTGTATTCATATCAAAATTAATTTTTATAAATAACCCTCCTTTTTGTGTATACATAGTTATTTCCCTTGCATGGGAGCGTCTTTTTACCACAGAACACCACAGAAACCAACAGAACACTACAGAACACAGAATACCACAGAACACCCAAAATTTACCACAGAACTTCGAAATAATAATACTTCAGACATTATTATCGTGTTATTGTTAATTCTTTTTTATAATTTGACATTCATTATTCAAATAAAATTTAATTTTTCTATTTAGGGTCGACTCATTAACGCTACGCCCCCAACTGAATGGCCAATATAAATTGGGATCATACCGAAAACCCTTAGCTATTAAAACCATAATATATTTATATTTGTGACATTTATATTTTAAATACATTTTAATCTTTTTTGTATTTTTAATTCATTTTTGAAAATGTTTAGATACATTACGTAATTATTTGTTAAATTTATTTTGTTTTACCAGGTGTTTTTTTTTTGTCACTTTTTTATGAATTCTATGTTAAGAGTTGTTACAATAAATAATCAAAATGGTTAATGTAACATTTTATTGAAGTTGTTGTCAACAAATAATTAAACTTTATTAAAGTGATTAATGAAATTATAGATATCTAGAATGTGTGTACATCAAAGTTTTCTCCATTTATAGAGTTATATATAAAACTTCAATAAGATATCTAAAGTTGTTGTAGGACAGTAATATTTGAGTTGACTTATAACATATTATAAGTGTGTCTTTTTAATTGTCAATTAAAAGTTCAAGCTCGATGACTGTTTTTGGAATCTTATGTTGTGTGTGTATCTTCTCCAATCATTTAACAATATTTCGGATTAAGCATGGCCAACTTTTGGTTTAGTTTTGATTGGAAATCAGCGTGACAGTTTTTTTTGGCATTATACAGACAGTTTATTGCGATCGATTTAAAGATAGTTTAACCATTTGCCATTTGCCATTGCACACGAGATAGTAAGGATACTGAATAATGTGGTTTAACAACAATCAATATATGTATTTTCAACATGTTCAACTAAAAACATACATAGGAATCCATGCAGTAGCGGCAGTTCACTTCTTCTGCAATTCACAGTTTAGGTTTTAGAGAAAAAAAACCAACATGGCAATTCATTCCCTTGTCATCAAATCTCCCCTGTCTTCCATCCCATATTGATACAAGAAGATTCCCCTACCCCCTTTCCCTGACTGCCACTTAAATTCCAAGTTGAAAGTTATATTAATTATTATACAAATACTATTTGTCTTAGAATAATTAATATAACTTTCAAAATAATATTAATATGACCCTATTTTTCAGACTTTAATTAACAGTACACTCTAAAGATATTATTTTTTGTATACATATTTTTGTGTGTGTGTGATCACATTAACTGAGTTGTTGAAATTTTCCCCACATATATATGTTCTAAATACAATGGTATAATTAAATAAGGGAACGTAACGTTCGGACACTACAGCTATGTACACTTACAGACTGCTAGAGGATTATCGAGCCAAAAAACTTGAGATAATACCGGAGATGGTAGGTCTCAAACCATGTTCGAAGTTCTGTTCAAGATTGGTTTTGCATGTACACGGGTAGTAACCTCGTCATATCGAGAAGCGTTTAGTACAGTGATTTTGTCATAGTTTGGTTAAGATGAACATGGTTGTGTTAAGTTACTTCCCCGAACAATTGCCTCAGTTCTATTCAAACGAGCAAATAAAAAGCAAATAAGATGTTTGAATTTGCATTGTTAGTCAAACGATCTACATTGGAATTGTTGTTTTCAAGAAACTAACGCAGAATAAGCAACCTATCGAAATTGCTATGGTTTGGTTAAGTTATGACATGGTTCGGTTAAGTGTCTAGAAATTCGTCATGGTTTTGATCAAGTTTGTCATGGTTTAGATCCAAATTAATATATATTTGTTTCAGCTCAATATTGATAGTTTGTTTAAAAACGCTTGTAATTAAACGAGGTTACACAATTTACCAACTGACTAAAAAGAAAAAAAGCCTTTTAAACCAAAATTAGATGCTGTAATTGGCAAAACGCACATTAAACAACGTGACTTGTCTTAGTATGCAAATCGTACTACTACGAGTGTCTTGTAAAAGAATTAGGAATAAATAAGCACTCATGTAATCCCACATACAAAAACATCATTTGACAAGGATGAGATTTTGGTGATTCATAAGTCCTTAATAGCTTCAATGAACATTACTTTGAGCAGCAAATCGGAGGACTTACCTTGTTTGTATTGGATACCTAAGCTTCACAAAATTCCATACAAACAGCCGTACATTGCCAGCTCATCTGCATGTTCGACGAAAGAATTGTCCATTAGATTGACAAAGATTCTTTCTGCAATGAAAGAGGGTTTTCAGAAATACCGTGTAACTGTTTACTCGCGTAGTGGTATTAACCATATATGGATTTTAAAAAAAAATCTTAAAGAACTTCTGAATAAATGTAAATCTCGATCTTTCTCTGAAATTAGTTCTATCAAAACGTTTAATTTTTTAACCCTGTGTACCACCATTCCCTATGTGTAATTGAAAAATCGTCTAAAAGAAATAATTTAAATCTACAATGCTTTTCAACATAAAAATGGTAGCGCACGCTATACGTTTATTACTTTTGGATACCATACGGCATATTTTGTTAATAGTGAACAAAAAATAAAACATGCTACACAGAGGAACAAGTGACCAGTATGCTGGAGTTTCTTATTGACAACATATTTGTTGAATTTGGAGGTAGACTTTGTCACCAAATTATCGGTATTTCTATGAGAGCGAACTGTGCGGCAGCGACGTCTTCTTATCTTCATATTAGTCGGAGTTCCTTCAGACATTTGTAAAAAACAAGAAGATCAAAGAAGCCATATCATTTAATTTCACATTCATATATATTGATGATGTTCTTTCCATTAACAATCCAGACTTTTCTGATTGAATTCCATTAATATATCCCTAAGAACTAGAAATTAAAGGAACAACAGACACGGCTTCCTCTGCCTCATTTTTAGACTTATACCTTGAATTTGGCATGAGCGGTCATCTTAGTACCAGAATTTATGACAAACAAGACGATTTTAATTTTGAAATTATCAGTTTCTCCAACCTTAGTAGCAATATACCAACTTCTCCTGCATATGGGATATACATTTCCCAACTCATTCGATATTCAAGAGCTTGCAGATGCTACTCAGACTTTGTAAACCGTCACCAGTGTCTGAGCAGAAAGTTGATGAGCCAGTGGTATGTCAAAGAACGTCTCGTCCTTTTTCCAAAAAAGTTCATCGGAAGACCTTGTGGGTAAATATTCCTTTTCAACTTCACAAATAATAAACGATGGTCTTTAAGGTGGTACCCAACACCTTGACTAATATTAATTTGGCTCGTTTAATTTTCATAAAATTTTGACAAAATGTTTACTTTGACCCTTTGACAAAAATATAAAAATTTCAAAAAATTTGAACCAACCACTTTATCAGAAAAATTTCATTGGTTATATAGCAGTTTGACAAACACTAATTTTGATCATTGAGAAGCTTAATATTTCCTTAACAATACAAAGTAATTAAAACGTTTAGCTGATTTTTACAGAGTTATCTCCCTGTAGTGTTAGGTACCACCTTAAGTATAGATTCTAAGTACTGACGTTGTTTGTCATCTTAATGACGTGTTATGGTACTCTATTTTTTTTGTCTTTGTAAATTATTACTTTAACTGTTTAGTCTATTTTTGGCCCAATCCGTTTGACGTGGCTCGGTACTTATACATCCCGTCATTGTGTTATTGTGCTATGGTAAATTTTAGTATTCTTGTCTTTCGTTTTTGCTTATGTGCTTTGTCTATATGCCTTTTTGTTTTTCTTTGTTGAAATATTTGTTTTGTTTTTATAGTGACTAAGATTATAACACAATGTTGCCTGCTGTACCTTTATTTTTTTACATTTTTAACTATTATGTCTGTTTGTTTTGTTCACACATCGTCGTCAATATAATGGAATTTTATGCGACTGTCATACATATGAGAGGTGAAGCTGGCTATAAAACCAGGTTTAATCCACCATTTTCTACAGAAAAAAATGTCTGTACCAAGTCAGGTATATGACAATTGTTATCCGTTCGTTTGATGTGTTTCAGTTTTTGATTTTGCCATTTGATTAGGGACTTTCCGTTTAGAATTTACCTCGAAGTCCCGTATTTTTGTTATTTTGCTTTTATAATTTAAATAGTCTCTGCTCTTTTAAACTATCTTTTGAGATAATAATTACAAAAAACAGAAAGCGCTGCTTCTGTTTCACATAGATTATTTGTCCATGATTGACTCTGTCGATGATATCGTGAGCGGCATCACTTGTTCAATTAGTAAAGTTGCAAAACGTATCAGCTTGTCAAAAAGTAATTTTTGTTCATCTTTTTTTTCTACTAAACTATATATCTGTTGTTTTATTTTGAACCAGTCTATGATGAATAAAAGGAGATGTGGGGTTATACGCCCATGCTATAGTATCCCAACTACAAAACTAACCAAACGATACCAAGAGAACACCATAAGTCTTCAACCATCTACGAAAAAAAAAGTTAACGCGTGACGTGGACAACAGTTAAAACTTATTTGTTTTACAAACTATTAGTAAACATAAAAAAAAAAAAAAAATACACACAAGTTCAGAATTCAAATATATGAAAAATCACAATTCCGAATTAGAATGAAGCCGATTTAATGTCCACTTTTATCAATTATTATTACGAACGAATAAAAATGATTATGTTTTTGTAATATTGTATAATACATTGGTTTTCTCATTTAAATTGTTTATACATATAATTTTGTCGGAGCCTTTTATAGCTGGCTAAAAGGTATGAATTTGTTCATTGTTGAAGGCCGTACGACGACATATAGTTGCTTACATCTACGTCATTTTGGTCTTAGGTGGATAGTTATCTCATTGGCAATCAGACCGCATGTACTTAATAATATATTTAATACTACATTTAATGTGCGTATATATGTCTTTTGTATTCCAAATTAAACGATTTAAAAAAGAGTATTTCAATATATATAATGTCTGTTTATTTTGATCGTTACTCTTCCTTCATTCACGATGGAATCACATAACTGAACCATGTTCAACATGAAATAAACCATGACACGAATGAACCAAACCATGACACCGAATATTCTGTAATCTCAAATTGTGTGCACTAGGGGCTGTTTTTCGGGAAAATTGACGGCAGTTTTATATCATAACAAAATATGTGATGTAGCAGACAGTAAGCAAACCACTTTTCTTTGTGCATTAGAAACGAATCACAACTTTTAAATTTTGACATACGCAAGCATATTCTGTGTCAAATTGATAACTATATGATACAAATTTTGATGTGATAACATATTAGCTATAAACAAAGATACTTACCAGCTTGAATTTGTTGTCATTAGTTCCTTTAACAAACTATTCGAATGTTTATATTTTGAAACTGTTTGTCAACAAAACCCTTAACACAACCATGTTCATCTTAACCAAACTATGACAAAATCACTGTACTAAACGCTTTTCGATATGACGAGGTTACTACCCGTGATGTAGTTGCACCGGAAGTGCATTTTTTTAATATGATTTCAGCATGATCATGTATAGGAATACATGAACTAATCAAGTTTTACCTTGGAGCTTACCACTTTCTGTATTGATCAGTGTTGAAGTAATTTCATGTCGAGAAAAAAAAACACTAGCGAACACCATGCAATTTAATATATATCCTGAAATAATAATTATATCATATCTGGGAAGCTAAAGTCATACTAACAACTAATGCTTGATACAGTGAAACTAATGTAAACCAAACCCTGAATAAACCGGAAACCATGTTCTGAAGTCCCTTCATCTCAGATTCAACATGTTCAATGCATTTTGATCTTCAGTCGTGAGATTGGTTTACAGATTTCACTGTATAAATATTGTAACTGATATACAGATATGAATTTACTTTACTTTTATACACACAAGTATTTACAGTGATATGACATAATTACTTGATTTATTTCACTTGACTGGGCGGAGTTTAACCCGTTCGCTCATTATAGACCAGTCCATCTATAGACAGGTGTTGTGGGATATATAATATCATCAATGAAGTGTCCAGTTATGGTCATTGATCTGGTTAAAATATGTAAACACTATAATGTGTATTCGCAAAATAAATAATGAGACACAGCCGTTGATTTTCTTGTAAAGCGGAATTTAAAAACATGTAAAAATTGTCACATTTTGGAATTTGTAGATATGAAAATAAAACTATAACAAAAACAGTTGCAAAATATGCATTATCGTTATTCTATAATGTTTTGGTGACACTGATAGGTGATTAGAAATCAGTTATAAATATAACGGCAATCATCCTTATCACACGCATCTTCAAATAGACTGTCCTTATGCAAATTGAAATATAAGCTCCGCCCGATCAGTTGAAAACACATTGGTAATACAGACAAACCTGTGTATCTTGAAACGTTTTAAGGCATAGCAGGCCCTAGATAAATAAAATTCAAATACATTTTATGTTTTAGAACATTAAAAACTTAACTGGATTTTGCAGTGCACTTTTTTCATTTCTCCAGAAGGTGCCAAAATAAACTAAGTTGTGAAAGAGGTTTGAGAACTTCCCCACAGGTAATAATTGAAGTGAACTGTATTGATTGACATGGACAATAGATACCTGACAATAATTGGTGATCTAAACTGTGTACCTGAGTGGACCATATCAAGTGAAACTTAACTGTTTGTTAATTTTATCATCTTCTGCAGGGACGGAAAAAAGTGCACTGCAAAATCGAGTTAAGTTTTAAATTTTCTAAAACATACAATACATTTGAATTTTATTTATCTAGGGCATGCTATGCCTTAAAACTTTTCCAGATGCACAGGTTTGTCTATACTCAGAGTAAATTTTGAGGTGATAACGCAGCCATTTTCAGGGCTGCCAAGTCTCACGCAGAGACTCACGCATTTTCATGCTTATTTGGCGGCATTTTCCTTTGATCTATTGTTTTTTCTCTTTGATCTTTACGATTTTGGCCAAATCTCACGCATTTGCATTATCAAAAGTTGGCAGAACTGCATTTTAGCCAAAGGGTCCACATGAATCTTAAGGAAACCAGTTGTTTAACTTTATATTTGTATATTAGGCCGGTTTCACATTTACTGTTCTGCTTATAGTTATATGGGCTTTAACGAGAGATTATACATATATGTAGTTTATCAATGTACATATATGTATGTTGCCTCTCTATTTGGATTACTAAAAACGTTGCTGTCTTTTAAGCTAGACAGGATGAAACCGAATAGAATGTCATTGAACTGTTTTTGTTTTTAATAGAGGGTCTAGGTGGGGATCCTTAAAATTCATTTCTGTATCCTTTATTTTTTTTCAGCCATTTTTCCCCTATTATTTATACTTTTTGCCCATTATTGTCTATTCTTTATATTTAAGCACCACATTATTAGGTCTTTCCACTTTTCCGTGGAAAGACCTATTGATTTTGTTCTGATTTTTTTTTTTTTCTTCCGCCTAATTTTTTTTTCTTTCGCTGTTTGGTTGTTTCGGAAGATGTCGATTTGATATTTGGTATATGATATCGAACAGTTTATGCGCTTTCAAAACTGACCCTGCTTAACCGAATACTTTACTTTGTAAGAGTTATCTCCCCGAACACTGTTTTTCTTATGTTTGCTACTTCTTCGCAACCGGATGTTGAGTTTGGTTTTTCACCGAAGCGTTCCAGAGACTCCATATGAGAGTTATTTCCCCTTATGCATTTGATTTAAGTGATATGCATTTCTAACTGGTAAACCATAAGTGATAGAGACCTAGGGTCTTTTCATTTGAGGTCCTTGATCCAAAAAAAAAAGAAAATTAGGTCATGGTCAAAGGTCAAGGTCACATTCTATATTTTGATTTTGGCTTATTTTCACTTCTTTTCAAAAACCTTATGAGATAACGACAACATATTATTACTAAATAGTTAGTTTCGACATGTCGTAATACATACATTTTGGTTTAAAGGGTGCGCTAAAATTAAATTAGAGTTTTCTCCCCTCTTGTATTTAAAATAACGTGTATGGTGATATAACTCATTTACCATATATTATTAAGACCTAGGGTCTTTTGATTTGATGTCCTTGGTTTATGACCTTGAAATTAAGCTCAAGGTCATAGGTAAATTTGACGTTCTGGATTTTGACCTTTGCTTTTACCTCATATGAATACATGATAAAGCCATGGTACTTTTTGCATTAGGTTGAAGCCATTTGACATTGAAAAATCCAACCGGAAGTGACCTTGTGTAAACCGGAAGTAGCTATTGTTTGTACTTATTTAATATAAAAGTATAAAGAACCATATATTTTTGGAATCAGTGTAAAAAAACATTCAAATTATACTGGAAGTAACATTTTTCAAACTGGAAGTAACAAATTATCTCCCTTATTTAAAACAAAATGTATAGAAACCATATATTTTTGGAATCAGCGTACAATAAGCTATCATTTGACGCTAGAAATGACATTTTAAACCGAATTTTAATATTTTCATATCAAAATAGATCTATATGGGTGGAAAGACCTTCAATTGTTCTCTGAACAATTGGTTTTTAATTCTCTATTATTTTTTTTTGGGGGGGTGGGGGTGGGGGGGGGGGGGGGGGGGGCATTTTTCTCTATTCTTTATATATTTTGCCCATTATTCTCGATTCTGTAATCCCCCACCCACACCCTCATATATGCTGCCTCTCTATTTGGATTTCTAAAACAAAACCGAAAATAATGAACTGTTTTTGTGTATAATGTACTGTACACGAACAAGGAAATCTGTGTTGGTGTTAGGTTAAAAATCCAAGAAATTCCCCTCGAAACTGTATGGGTGTATGAACAAGATGAAATTGAATTCAAAGTCAAAGCTTATATTCTGTATTAATGACATATCAACTGTCATGAATTAAATGATGTAATATTTATACATTCTTAACTTTTTAGTTTTAAATGATTTGAAATGATAAATCCATCCAGAAAAGCGCTTTGGATGCATACATTTCATCCAATACAAATCAACACTGCGGCTGCCTGTTAGGGACTGAAAAGAATATACTATTATTTTATTTATTATTATTAGTTATTGTTTTCCTCTTTCAGGTGCTAGTTCTGGAATAGGTCAGGGAACAGCCATTTTGTTTTCTAAACTTGGAGCAAAGTTAGCAATAACAGGAAGAAATGATGCTAACCTGAAAAAGACTGCCGATGAATGTGAGAAAAACGGCGGAGTGAAGGTAACATATATATATATATACAAGAGGGTCTGGATCGGGGTTATACATTTCATTAACCTTCCAGGGGCGGATCCATCCGTTTTAAAAATATGTCCCCATTCATAATCATTGATCGTTCAAAAAATGGGGGTTCCAACCCCGGAACCCCTCCTCCCCATCCCTCCCCTCCCCCCCTCAGATCCACCACTGCTTTTTTCTCCATATTATTCTCTTTTTTTTATTATTATAGTACCCCGCTGTTTTCTTTTGTTAATTGGTATGACCCATTTTCCTCGATTCCCCCCCCCCCCCCCCCCCCCCCCCCCGCGGCTAATTTATGCTAGATTCTGTTAACACTTTCCATCCACCCTTACAGGCATCGACTATTCACTTTCTTTTTTAAGGTGTTTGGAAGGACAAGTCGGTAATTTCAATACGATGGTTATCATACATCAGCTTTCACAAATGATATGACAGTTTCAAACTCTGGATCCATTACAAGATATTTTCAAGAGATATATTACTTTACTTTACTTTACTTTCAATAGAATCGATATTGTTAGATAACTTGTCTTCAAAGTTCCAATCATTGAGTTCTACATAAGTATTGCAAGTTGAGATTTGTTAGAATCACACAGCTATTACAAAAACAAAAGGGAAACACGTTTGATTTTACTTTTTAATTTCAAAGAAGAAAAAAACGTGAAAGAATACAACCTGTATACATTTAATAATTAACGAAATAATTGTTTTTTCAGTGGTATTTTTAATCGCAATGTAAAATAAAAGTTTCTTTTTTTTCCAGCCATTAATGATAGTAGCAGATTTGTCAATGGAAGAGGACACCAAAAGGGCTGTAGAAGAAACTATTAAATGTTACGGACACTTACATGTTCTTGTAAGTATATGATGGAGTAAAGGAAATTAGTTCCGGAACGGAAACGATCACAGTACTGGAGTATGTGTACATGTACTCTATGCAAACGGAACCGATACCCCATGGCCTATATAGGAAATCTACTTTTTTCTGTCCTTTGTAATTGATTCTTGAAGAGTTTTCGCTCTCAAGATTGGTTGCACATTTCGATGTCTCTTTTTTTCTTGCATAGGAATCTTTCAAATCTTAACCAAAAGTTTAACAAATAAAAACCTTAAGTAGAGACAAAGGATAGTTTAACTCAAATTAAATAAAAACATCGGAGAATAATTTCAATTTCATGCTTTTTAATTTTGATTAACGAAACGAGAAATTGTCAAGAACTCGACACTCTTTCATTTTTTGATCCAAATTGTTTACCTTCCCTCAGCAGCAGGTAGTTTTCTGTTATTGACGTCCCAATTACTGCTTAAAACCCTGTGCTATTTGTATTCTGTGTCAATAAACAGTCTGTATTGTACAAGAACAAAAACACAAAAAAAAACCGAACCAAGAGGATAATATCAGGCGCCGTATAACCTTAAACACGATATATAGAGTGTTTGAGAACTTTGAGTAAAATTGAGAATGGAAATGGGTCTTCAATGCAGCGAGAAGTTCCCGCACCCGGAGGCGTCCTTCAGCTGGCCCCTAAACAAATATGTATACTAGTTCTTCAGTGAAAATGGACGTCATACTAAACTCCAAATTATACACAAGAAACTAAAATTAAAAATGATACAAGACTAACAAAGGCCAGAGGCTCCTGACTTGGGACAGGTGCAAAAATGCGGCGGGGTTAAACATGTTTTTTGAGATCTCAACCCTCCCCCTATACCTCTAGCTAAAAACGATATATAGAGTGTTTGAAATCTTTGAGTGCATAGTTTGTATTTTAAACAGAAACCGTCGGAGTTGTTCACTTGTGGCAAAACATGACCTTTCCATATTCCTCCAATAAATTTGAACACATTGCTCCTAAAACTTTTATTCTTATGGGAACTTGTCTAGGATGAAGTATCTACATGGAATAATAAACTGTGATGTATGGCTTGATTTAATTTTTGTTTTTTTTGTTTATCAAGGTTAGTTCGGCAGGGATTGTGGAAGTTGGGGAGTGTGGAAACCCAAACATTAGAACAGTATGACAAAGTAATGAATATTAATGCAAGGTAAGATTAAGGGGATCAAGTTTTATTGAAGAAAAGCAAACTGTTAATAAATAATTAGAAAAAGACACAGTTAAAGATTGGTGTTCAATATAATTCATATTTTCGTAGTTTTCTTTAACAAGGTTTCATTTTACAACATGTATTCGTGTTCCATAGTTGTGTTTACACAGCTATGTGTTCCAAATTTATTCATGTTTTATTCTTGTTTCTGTAGGTCAGTGTTTCATATTACACAACTATGTGTTCCAAATTTATTCAAGGTTTATTCTTGTTTCTGTAGGTCAGTGTTCCATATTACACAGCTATGTGTTCTATATTTATTCACGTTGTATTCTTGTTTCTGTAGGTCAGTGTTCCATATTACACAGTTATGTGTTCCAAATTTATTCAAGGTTTATTCTTGTTTCTGTAGGTCAGTGTTTCATATTACACAGCTATGTGTTCTATATTTATTCACGTTTGTTCTTGTTTCTGTAGGTCAGTGTTTCATATTACACAGCTATGTGTTCTATATTTATTCACGTTTGTTCTTGTTTCTGTAGGTCAGTGTTTCATATTACACAACTATATGTTCCAAATTTATTCACGTTTTATTCTTGTTTCTGTAGGTCAGTGTTTCATATTACACAGCTATGTGTTCCAAATTTATTCATGTTTTATTCTTGTTTCTGTAGGTCAGTGTTTCATATTACACAGCTATGTGTTCTATATTTATTCACGGTTAATTCTTGTTTCTGTAGGTCAGTGTTTCATATTACACAGCTATGTGTTCTATATTTATTCACGGTTTTTTCTTGTTTCTGTACGTCAGTGTTCCATATTACACAGCTATGTGTTCCAAATTTATTCAAGGTTTATTCTTGCTTCTGTAGGTCATTGTTTCATATTACACAGCTATGTGTTCCAAATTTATTCAAGGTTTATTCTTGCTTCTGTAGGTCAGTGTTCCATATTACACAGCTATGTGTTCTATATTTATTCAAGGTTTATTCTTGTTTCTGTAGGTCAGTGTTCCATATTACACAGCTATGTGTTCTATATTTATTCAAGGTTTATTCTTGCTTCTGTAGGTCAGTGTTCCATATTACACAGCTATGTGTTCCAAATTTATTCACGGTTAATTCTTGCTTCTGTAGGTCATTGTTTCATATTACACAGCTATGTGTTCCAAATTTATTCAAGGTTTATTCTTGCTTCTGTAGGTCATTGTTTCATATTACACAGCTATGTGTTCCAAATTTATTCAAGGTTTATTCTTGCTTCTGTAGGTCAGTGTTCCATATTACACAGCCATGTGTTCCAAATTTATTCAAGGTTTATTCTTGCTTCTGTAGGTCAGTGTTTCATATTACACAGCTATGTGTTCTATATTTATTCACGTTGTATTCTTGTTTCTGTAGGTCAGTGTTCCATATCACACAGCTATGTGTTCCAAATTTATTCACGTTGTATTCTTGTTTCTGTAGGTCAGTGTTCCATATCACACAGCTATGTGTTCCAAATTTATTCACGTTTTATTCTTGTTTCTGTAGGTCAGTGTTCCATATTACACAGCTATGTGTTCCAAATTTATTCACGTTGTATTCTTGTTTCTGTAGGTCAGTGTTCCATATCACACAGCTATGTGTTCCAAATTTATTCACGTTTTATTCTTGTTTCTGTAGGTCAGTGTTCCATATTACACAGCTATGTGTTCTATATTTATTCACGTTTTATTCTTGTTTCTGTAGGTCAGTGTTCCATATTACACAGCTATGTGTTCCAAATTTATTCAAGGTTTATTCTTGTTTCTGTAGGTCAGTGTTCCATATTACACAGCTATGTGTTCTATATTTATTCACGTTGTATTCTTGTTTCTGTAGGTCAGTGTTCCATATTACACAGCTATGTGTTCCAAATTTATTCAAGGTTTATTCTTGTTACTGTAGGTCAGTGTTCCATATTACACAGCTATGTGTTCTATATTTATTCACGTTGTATTCTTGTTTCTGTAGGTCAGTGTTCCATATTACACAGCTATGTGTTCTATATTTATTCACGTTTTTTCTTGTTTATGTAGGTCAGTGTTCCATATTACACAGTTATGTGTTCCAAATTTATTCAAGGTTTATTCTTGTTTCTGTAGGTCAGTGTTCCATATTACACAGCTATGTGTTCTATATTTATTCACGTTGTATTCTTGTTTCTGTAGGTCAGTGTTCCATATTACACAGCTATGTGTTCCAAATTTATTCAAGGTTTATTCTTGTTTCTGTAGGTCAGTGTTCCATATTACACAGCTATGTGTTCTATATTTATTCACGTTGTATTCTTGTTTCTGTAGGTCAGTGTTCCATATTACACAGCTATGTGTTCTATATTTATTCACGTTGTATTCTTGTTTCTGTAGGTCAGTGTTCCATATTACACAGCTATGTGTTCCAAATTTATTCAAGGTTTATTCTTGTTTCTGTAGGTCAGTGTTCCATATTACACAGCTATGTGTTCTATATTTATTCACGTTGTATTCTTGTTTCTGTAGGTCAGTGTTCCATATTACACAGCTATGTGTTCCAAATTTATTCAAGGTTTATTCTTGTTTCTGTAGGTCAGTGTTTCATATTACACAGTTATGTGTTCCGTATTTAGAGAAGACTAAAGGCAGCATTGTAATTGTCTCAAGTGTTAACGGTATACGATCGGTAAGTCATTTGTTTTCAAATTTATTGAATTAAAAATTATGATAGTCCGATTTATTGAAGGATTTTTATATATTTTGTCTGTATTTTTATGGTTTACGGGTAGTTCTTTGCCATAGATGCAGAATATATTATTATTTGTTCACGACAGACTTTATAAATCAAATGTTGAAGGCCTTGATGCAATTCTTCGTCTTACCTTCAGACCAGTGGCGGATCAAAAGGGGGTTAAAACAATTTAAAATATCAGGTTTTTTCACGAAATATATAATTTTTTATTATAAAATCATCCAAAATTATTTTTCCTGGCACTATATCATTGTGAATTAAAGACCAAAAACAGCTGCTTATCTATGTTAGCATATGCCTTACTAAGTTTTTTTTTATTAAATTCTCATCCAATGTTTCAAGTCTCGGCATAATTATGCTAATAGTTAGAAGTTTTGTTCGCAAAATCAAAATAAAAAAAAAAACACAGATTGAAATGTATTTTTTTCAGTTCCCTGGTGTCATAGCTTACTGTATGTCCAAAAGTGCAGTAGATCAGTTTACAAAGTGTGCAGCACTAGGTAATTTTTTTTACATATTCCAGAGAACGATTTAAATTAAAAACTTGACAATTGGTATTTGCTGCATATCCGCTTGGCACGGGCCTTATGCATTTGACAGTGAGAGCAAAGACTGCTCACCTCGAAGTTAAAATGATATTTCCGGGTAGGGTGATATGTCTTTCTGTGGACTGTTACATCAACCTTGTGAAACAGCACGTTTCAATCCCGCTCAGCGTGTATTTCTAGTACACAGGGGGTTTCATTTAAGAATTGAATGCTTCTTTTTGTAAATCTATTGGGGTGTAAAAGCGTTGACCGAAATACATTTTGTATGAAGCGCTTCATTCTAAAAATGTGCCGCCGGAAGGTTAATTTCAGAATGACGTGGGATTGCTGTTAGCTAATCAAAATAACGTATTATAATTAAAAACATACATGTAATGTAATTATATGAAAATCACATTAGTATGTTCACGTCATATTATGCGTGTAATATTTGCCACCAGACGTTTTCATGAAGTCTTTCATTCATCCAGTAAAATGATGGTTAAATAAGATATTGAGCCACGTAATATTTATTAAACGTGCTCGAACATCTTTCTATTATCAAATGCCACTAGGAAGCCATTCAATCTTAACTAAGTGATAAGTTGATCTTATTTGACATTGGTATATACTTCAACGTTTTTTATGTAAATGTTATTGTTATTAATTTTTCAGAACTAGCTTCAAAGCAAATTAGAGTAAACAGCGTAAAGTAAGTTTATCTTCAATATGAAACTGTGATTTTTGTATTATTTATTTTGAATCCATTCATCATATGAGAACCTCCTGCACAACAAATAGTTTATACAATATATAATTTAAATTCTATATATTGTGCATGTAAAAGAGAAATGTTTTCTGTTTCCGAACAAAATCATTAGAGTCAAAAAATCTTTATCAAACCTAGTTTGAAAATGTCCCATGGAGTGAAGAATACCCCTATTATATTGATTATGATTGTCACTAAATGTCGAAGGTGAAAACCACAGCAGCCTTGGTTGACTAAAATTTTGGCAAATGGTTAGTTTCCTGATAATATTATTTGATTCCAACCTTTATTAAACTTAGCTTAAATTATGCCTTTGGAAAGAAGAAGAATAATCCATATTGATAATTTGGGTCAAAGGTCAAGATCAAGGTCACAGTGTCAATAGATAATTTTAAATTTTAGGAAAGTTCGTTTCTGGTCAATATATATTGAGCTATGATTATAAGATCTCTCCAAATATTTGGTAGATACTGACCTTTGGGGAGAAGAAGATCCCTATTGATAATGTCATTAGAAGAAAGGTCAAGGTCCTAGCATCAAATATGGGCAAAAGTTTGGTTTTTCATAGTTTCACATGAATTGTCAGTAGTTTTAATAGTCTCCAACCCTTTTTTTCCCAAAAAAAAACCAAACAAGCAAACTGCACACAAAAATATGTTTCTTCTAATCGTCAAATCTATAGTAACTGCTTATACAGGTATGCACCAATGGCCAGCGCTTCAGTTCTTTAATGATTTGAATGAGATACCATGTAGTAATAACATTTAGATTACATTCGTAACAAAGAGTTGTGTATAATTCATTGATTCAAATAATAAGATGTAAAAGACAAATATTAATATAAAAGTGTAATAGTTATATTGCATATGTTTAAAAAAAAGGTTACCATACATGATATTATTTTGAATAATGTAAGATAAATTAATGATTATCATAGCCATTGCTAAGCAATGAAAAAAGGCCATCTGTGGGACAATGTTCGTCTTTTACGATACACGAGTTCAATGCCATATGTCAAGGCTCCAGGGTGCCACGTGGAGCAGGATATGGTTACCCTTTCTGAGCACCACCTGAGATCATCCCTGGTTTTGGTGGACTTCGTGTTGCTCAGTCTTTAGTTTTTATGTTGTGTTTTGTATACTGTGATTTGTCTTTTTCGCCGTTTTTCTTCTTTTTTTTGCCACGACATTGTCAGTTTGTTTGCTAGGATGAAAAATTTTGTCCTGCCTTTTTATTTTTCTCTCTATTCGGTCCTGCCTTTTTTTTTTAGTTTATCCTGACTTTTTTTTTTTTAGTTTATCCTGACTTTTTTTTTTACATAAATTGTCATCCTGCCTTTTTTTTGGCAAATAATCTCATCCTGCCTTTTTTTTTACTCAAAACTCCTGTCCTGCCTATTTTTTTTCAAATTTCATCCTAGCCCCCCCCCCCCCCCCCCTAAAAATCAAATGGTAGCTCCCTAAGACATGTCTTTGGAGTATGCAACACTCCACCTTATTAGATCTTTCAATGGAATGAATGAATGAGGGTGATTTTTAAAGACATTGACTACCCATGAAGGTCTTGCACGGTCGATACTGGAATAAAGAAAGTTACAGGGAAAATGCATGCATATTACAAATTGTGCAGAACAGCACTCAAAGTCTTTATATACGTTTATTGTAATTTTATTCTTTCGACAGTCCAGGAGTGATAAAAACAGAAATACACAAGAGAGGTGGAATGGATGAAAGAAGCTTATCAAAAAGTATGTTAACACATATTTCCATGGGCCGAACAGCAAGTGTGCCGGGTTTGTGTGTGTGGTGGCGTGAGGGGGCTGTAAACCCGGCCCTCCGTTACACACACTGTAAATGATATGATAGTGTAACGTTATATTTTTCTTGCTCAAACATTTTCAAAATTGAAATGGAATTTGAATATAGAGTAATGACCTTTACGATTCTCATATATTCAATGTCATTATAATGCCATTAAGCGTGTTATCTTTTTCTCACTTCAAAAAAAAAAATGTTGTCATATTATTATTTATTCATATCATACATAAGCAAATTAACGATTGGACGACCAATTGATATTACGGAACGGGGGGGGGGGGGGGGGGGGGGTGGGGAAGATTCAGGAGGACTTTTTAAAATTAAATAATATTCATCGGTTGCTACACATACTTATTTTTTCACCCTTTTTGTAAAATTATTCTACCTCACCAGAAAATAATATGATCATACCTATACATGATGTTCTTGATTTGGGGGGGGGGGGGGGGTCCTTCAATTCTGTATTCTTTAATTTTTTAAGCAATTTTTCTCTATCCTTTATAAATTTTGCTCATTATTCTCTATTCTTTATTTTTTGCCTATTTTACTATATTATATTAGTTTTTCCCCTTAATTCTGCACATTTTGTTCATTATTCTCTATTCTGTAAACCCCATCCAGACCCTCATACATCATAGTGGGGTTTACATGTAATATGTTAGGGATTCCATCATAATATTTGTTGTTTTTTTTTTAGATAATTAAAGATAATAAAGATATTGAAAGAAAAAGGGGGGGTTACAGAAGTTGGATGGTTCTTCCTATGGCTAAGTAATGTTCTTATTTTTTTTTAAATGTCAGGCTATTTTTCATATCTTCATTTGGTAATGTCTTAATGTTGTGACGCTTTTATTTTCAGTTTTTGGAAAGGACAAAGATTACACATGCTTTAGGAAGACCCGGAGAAGTACAGGAAGTAGCCGGTATGATTGCATTTTTGGCTTCTGATGATTCCTCCTTTATTACGGGAGCACAAGTGCCTATTGATGGTGGAAGACATTGCATATGTCCTCGGTGAAAGGAGAGTTCAGTAACCAAGCAATAAAGAAAAGACACAATCAACATTGTAGTCCAAATTGTTCTTTATTAATCAATAAATCATTCCTTCATTTAAAGAAATAAAGCTAATTGATATTGTTTGTAGATACTGGGTGACTTTTCAGAATTGTCAGTGCTTTCAACGATAAACTGTTATATTTCTTAGTTAAGATAGGACAATTAAAATTTGTCGCAATGCATTATGGGAACACTATTTAATTTACAAGGACGCAGAGCAGGGGCGAATCCAGGATTTTTGAAAGGGACGTAGTTTTTTACTAGCCAATATATTAAAAAACCGTCTTTGTATATAATGCATCTAATATTTGAAGCTTGGTGTTACTCTAAGCTTAAAAACACCATTGTTATCATTTTATTTGTTGTATTAACGTATTTAGAGTAAGAATCATAACTTCATTGACTTATTATGTAATTTACCCTTTATCTCACAACAATCTGTATTACGACCTTTTTTGAAGACCTCTTCAGAATCCCCTGGATTTGTCAAAATGATTAATATTTTTAAAAAACTGAATGTAGCTAGATGCTTCATTAGGTTGCGTAATTATCATCAAATTCAAGCGCGGATCCAGTCATTCTGAAAGGGGGAGGGGGGATCCTCCCAGGAACACGAAACGTTCACATAGTAAAGAAAAATAGAAAAATGTGGGATCGAACACCCGGGACACCCCCCACTGCTTATCCCAAAATGCTTGTACTTAAACGGCGCTAAATTATTTTTTTGTATAAAATATGTTAGGGAAGGCATGGACATTTATGGTAGGTGGCTAGGCAGGACTAACAACTATATTTTTGTTTTGGCGAATATATATGAATTAAGAGTGGCTCGAGGTTGCGAAGTGATTGTCAAGGTAAACATGGTATTGAAACAGCTATATATCTGAAAGTCTCAAACGTAAGTATTTTATCATACAGTTTGTCCCACAGGCAGGTCAATCCGAATGTCATGGAATACATTTGATACTCCAGGTCATTTTACATATTGATCGTTCCATGACCGAGGTCATTTAAGGTCCTAATGCTTCAGATGCTCAAATAAGACCTACAATGTATGAACAAGAATTCTTAGTAATCCATTAAAGTTTTTGAAAAGTAAAATATTTGTTCTAAGTGAATTCATGACACCGAAACCCTTAAAGGGGCATTAGCTGTCAAATTCCGCATGATCCCCGATTTGAATCAAATTCTCATAGTTGATATATAACATACATGTACTAAAACGAACATCCAAATTACAATAAGTCTGAAATAAACAATTATTAATGCACGGACTCGATAATATATATATCAACATTTCGTGTGCATTTGAGTCAAGACGCCATTTGATTAACCATCGAGATGACCTTCGATGACTGCCGACGGTCACATAACCCGATATAAACATAAACATAAATAGATTACGACCACGTGCAATTGGATGTTTCTAGGTTTGTTTGATTCCATGTTATAGGTTAAACAAATAAGTTAATCATCGTTTTTACCTGTATAAGAATGATTTTTGCTGATCGAATTAGTAAACGAAATGATTCACCTTTGTTTCACTTTCAGTGTGACATTCTTTTCCTTTTAATGGCTGAACACGATTAATACGTGCGTAACCAGCTAAGGGGTTAGATTGAAGGTCAAATGAATACGGATTCAATGAGGTCGAATTATTCACTTTCAAATGAAGAATTCATCAGCAATGCTTATTTTGACAAAATTGAACTAAACTGCCTGCTAAAAGCGAATAATGATTTCACTATTTCACTTTCATTAATGATTGAACAAAAAAAATATTTTTTTCATCTCGTAGCTAATGCCCCTTGAAAGAACGTAATAAAACTAAAAGCAATGAAAATGAACCTTTATTGCTAATCTTCATCTCAAAGTGAAATTCACGTCTTCAGAACAAATTGTAAGGTCAAATATACACACAACATGGTAGTATAGGCATAAAAAATAATTGAAAACGCAATATTTTACTAGAAGAAATTTAATTTGAACTTTTTAATTTGTCTTCTAATTCTAATATTCTCTTATTCCTTTCCTTATTTTCATGTTCTAGGTAGTTTATTCTGTTTTCAAGTCTGCTGAAACTTTCCATAATCTCAGAGTCTCTAGAATTTTCACTACTGCTTTCCAGTTGTGACTGTTTTTCCAGATCTGAAATTTTAAGTAAGCACGCTTTAACAAATAAAAATGTTACATTGTACCCCTTCAACAATGAATCCCGTCAAACTACGGCTGTGCCATTAGCATCTAGTTAATACTATTTAAACAACTTTTTGGGGGCGTTTGAGCTCATGAATACCAGTTTTTTTCATTTTACTGTACACATGAGGAGATATGATGGCCAATGAGAAAACTATTCACCAGAGTCCAAATGAGGTAGATATTAGCAATGTTAGGTCACCGTACGGCTTTAAACAATAAGAAAAAATCATACCGTATAGTCATCTATAAAAGGTCCCTACATGAAAGATGTGAAACAATTAAAAAAAATAACCATATAATTTGCGAAAAACAAATATGACAGACATGAGCCAACGACAACCACTGATTTCAGGCTCCTGACTGTGGACAGGCACACAGAGAATGTCTAGGGATTAAAAATCATTTGTGAGCGTTCAATCATTCCCTCACCTCTGACAGTAGTGAAACATCACAACACAAAGTACAAACTATAAAAAATCAGTTGCAAAAGGCTTAACTCACTCACTAGATCGGTACCAAGCACAAACACAACTACCATATAAATCATTAAACACAAGCATCGATATAAGAGTACTCGCAGGTACTGTAAACTATTTGAAAGCCAATAACAACTAATAAATGAATCATGTTCTCTCAGACTGTTTTTGTTTGTTTTGTTTTGGGTTTTTTTCCTCCTTTTTTATTGGTCTTCTAGTTACTCGCACTAGTTCTAATGTGTGGATATTGATTATATGCTATATGCCCTCCTGGGGCCCTCAGGCCTAATTTGGGGAATACAAATATTATCAAAGTACTGAAGTACTGAACATCGGATGACCGCAAGTTCATGTGGATGGTCACTATTATATTGTAGTGATACAAATCTGTATACTCTGGTTTGTTGTTATACATTAATATAACAGTTACATGACTTGTATAAAATATAATTTTCATCCATTTGTATATCATTCTTTTATATACTATTCTAATAATAGTGCAGTGCAAGTGCATGGTGGACACTCTTCTGTAATTAAATGATTTTTCTGATAGATTGGATTTGATCAGGCATTCATATCTCCCGCAAAACGTTCTTGAGATATTCTTCCGCATGCGTTAACACAATTTTTCTGTACGTGTGCATAGATATTATCAATTATTTTTTACTTATATATATATATTTCTAACGACAAAACATTTTCATATTATTAATTTATGTTATAAACAATAATATTTTATGAGTATTCATTTAAGAAATGAATTTATAACAAGCGATAAGGAATGTTATTTTGCACTCGATAATGTCCGCGTATTTATAGATCGGTAACCAGTCAAACACGAAATCAAAGTAGCCTGGGGTCTTGCCTAATCTTGTCAGCCTTGCGACGCGCAGCTAGATCGGGCCGGGATGCCTGGCTAGAAATTAAAGTTACGTAAGTAGAAATCTCGTCGGCAACAATACATCGGAATGCCCTCACGGTCATCGCGATGTAATAATCTATTATATTCTATTCTATGTAGAGGTATTTGGATTGTATAATATTTTTTCAATATTTTTGCAAGCAGTGACATGTATGCAGTTTGTATTTATTTATTTTTGCAGCTGGTTAAAAAATTTAATGAGCAACTAGAATTTAAGGTTGTACATATCAAAAGGGGCTACCATGGATTGGAGTTACGCAAGTCACGTTGTCTAAATGTTAAACACTATCTAAATAGTATATGCAACAGAAACAAACCTTTCTTGACATATGTTATACTCACGTCTTCGTCCTTTGCTCGTACCATTCATAGCCCTTTTTAAGAGAAACACAGACCGTTTCAGTTCTAAAATCTCTTTCACCATCAATTCCTCCTTGGTCATTGTTTCACCGGTTAACAGAAACATTTCAGTCTCCAAAAAATGAATAGCTTCTGAAAGTTCATTAGTACTTTTATCATCATCGGCATTTGGTGGGTGGGCTCCATATAGATCTCCTGTGACGATTTTAGTATTGGTACCTGAACGCAATGCTCTAAAAAGCTCCCTTATAGTTATTTTGTCACTAGTCCCAGAACAAACGAAGGAAATGACACAAATGCATAATAATAAATGACGTTTCATTTTCATCCTTGGATTTATTTTGGAATCAAACCTCTTATCAGTCACCAACTTGACTTGACCTTAAACGAAGATATGTAGGTGCTATGTTGATAATAAATAGGCCATTAAATACGTATTTGCCGATATCTGTGACCTTAAAACTTTTACAAATCTTATTAAGTAAAACGCAACGTGTTGTACGTTTGATACATGTAAGTATATAAATAAAAGTAGATTGGGAGCATAAATCAATAAACCAATTTGAGAGAAACACCATGACAAAAAATCCTAAAGACATATGATAAGATTGATAATGAAAACGGGGATTGTGTCAAAGAGACAAAAATCCGACCAAAGAGCAGAAAACAGCCCAAGGCCACCAATGGTCTTCAACTATAAGAGATAAAATCCCACCTCCCAGTAGCGGGCTTCAGCTGTCCCTTGAATAAAAATGTGTACCAGTTCAGCGAAAATGGACCGTCACACAAAACTCCGAAGCATATAAATGAACCAAAATTTAAAAAAAAAACATACGGGACTAACGAAGGCCAGAGGCTCCTGACTTGGGACATACTTGTTTATACTTGGATCTGGATGAGTGGTCTCATTTCTGTATTCTTTATTTTTTATGTCATTTTCTTTGTTCAAAAAATATTTTAGCATCCCATTATTCTCTATTTATTTTTTGACGAGTTTTCTCTATTTTTTTATGTCCATTATTCTGTGGTATATGCCCATTATTTTCTATCTGTAAACCCATCCAGACCCTCATATACGTCTTCAACATTGTAGACACGTTTTTATATACAATATGTTTCTACAAACTTTTAATTGCATGGAGTCTAAAAACTTTAATGAAGAAAGATAAGCATGCAAACAATAAATAGATACATGTACTTGTATACAAAGTGAATATACAAGCAGTCTACAAATACACCTTTGAAAGTTTGTTGCATCATTAAAGATCACAAGAACGTTCCGTGGCCTATAATTGCTTATATCAACTTACTTGAACTCTGTATAATGGATTGTTGAACTTGTCTCATCGGCAATCACACTACATCTCCTTAATCTTATATATTGTATATTTACGAAGGATATAATGATGTATATGTAATGTTTGTTGTTGCTGAAAACAATTATTCGTGAGTCGTGAGAATAGAGAAAAATGAACAAGTTAAAACAAACTTAAATGAATCCCCCCCGACAAATCCACTTCCTCATTCGTGTGACTCGATTAAACATCTGACTATTTATCCATTACGGACGAAAGGTACCGGTGTGGTGTGATTAATTGTTTTGTTGTTTCATACGTATACTCTGCTCTATTTACCCTTATCAGTATTAATTCTAGTGATCTATAATAATAATTAGAGTTTTGTTTATAACAAAAAAGGTTCTAACAGTTTTTAAAAATTTGCCGGAAATTATCTAAATTAATATCAATACCGCAACCTGTACAATGCTTACGTAGTAGCGTCCTCGATTAAGAGCTGGAGGTCATGGGTTCGAACCCCGGCAGTGTCAAACCAAAGACATTGTCTTCCTGAGAACTGTTACCTTCTGAATTATCACGTTTTAAATCCGACTCAGCGTGTCGGTCTATTACAAAGCAGGGTTCATATTCATACCTGAATAATATGTTCTCGTCCTGTATTTGCATTTGATTTGCCACTGGACGTCACAAGTTAACAGCTGTCCACCCATCCATCTAATATCATCCTCTTGGTTTTGTTTTGTTTTTTTTAAATAAAATTTACTAAATTATTGAGTGTGTAATTACAGAATTATACATTTCGACCAAGGGAATGGTACCTTTTGAAGTACTTCTAATTACTTGTTTTGCCTTAAAATTAACCACATGATCTATTTCGAAACACATGTATTTATATATAAGAATGGTAAGAAGTAGACTATGTGAAGAAGTCTGAATCCTCCAATCCCATCCCCTGATGTTTGTCATTTATATGGTCAATGTTTCGAACAAAAACCGTTTGAAATTCTTTGAAATCTTTGAAATCAAATTTTAGAAAAATCTTGTTTAATTTTCCATACATGTGTGCACAATTAGTGGCCATAAATGGAAATAATTGCATTCCGTAGCTTTGCAGACTGTCTCAATTAATGAAATATATTTACAAAGTCAGTTCGACATTTTACACTTAAGCAAATAAGAACACTAGTACTTGATCGTGGGTTTTGGGTCCTTAATTCTCTTCGACTTCTTATTTTATTTGACATTTAAACTTTTTTTTATTCGGGCATCACTTGATGATAAGAATTTTTTTTAAGACGAAACACGCGTCTGGCGTACACAATTTTAATCCCGGTATCTTTGATGATTTTATTTACAACCACTTGGTCGATGCCACTGCTGGTGGAGGTTTCCTGCCCTAGGGTATCACCGGCCCAGTAGTCAGCACTTCTGTGTTGACATGAATGATCATTAATATGGCCATAATAAATCAACTGTTTATAAAACATTGAATTTTTCGAAATACTAAGGATTTTCTATCTCAGGGAATAACCATAGATTACTTTAGCTGTATCAGAGATATACACATATATGTCTCTGGCTGTGTTTGACACTGAAACAGTCGTGGCCGCATTTTGGCCCCGGATCATTAGAATGATCTTCAACTTTCTTTTTATTAAGCCTTTTAAACTGTTTTTATTCGAGCGTCACTGATGAGTCTTTTGTAGTTGAAAAAAAAAGTCTGTGATGAGTTCAAGTATTGAACACCAAGCGAAAAGTTAAAACTATGATATTTATTTGGCGTTTTAAAATGAATGTATTAATAGACGTTTAAGAGGGGTAACAATAAGTACGGAAAATACAATATGATGTGAACTCATAAACTGCGGGATTTTTTTTTATCTCAATTTTCCATATATATATATTCGTAAAAATACAGATTCCCTAGGCTATCCGTAATAGTTTCTTTCCACATCCGAATTTGGTTTGTCAGTTACAAAAACGAAAGGTCAAGAAATATGGCGACAACACTTGGAAATCTTGCTGGCAAAGTTGCTTTAATAACCGGTAACAATAACATCTTGGCAACAAATAATGTTAATTTTTTAATTTGTTTTCAAATATTTTAAAACTCTATACCCTGCCCGTCAGTTATATTTATTTTGAAATGACTTTGCAACCAGATATATAATCGTCCAGCTGTATAACAGTATATACATGTATATGCATGCAATATTTGCCACTGGACGTTAACAGGATTGGAAAGATAATCATAAATGGGTATTATTCCCAATTTTGGATATATAACAAAATCAGGTATCAATAAAATTTTTACAGTGATAAAATATAGAATTTTATATTTGATCATAATCATGTGTGATATTACTGATAAACCACATGTGTGTACATGTATAAAATTTATTTGTACCTGCTAGGAATTAATATAAACAGGAGAAAAAACTCTCTGTTTCTAAAGCTTGTCAAATAGCACAAATTCCTTTATAAATCAGTCAAATTCAACTAGTTTTACTGACCGCTAGCCTAGACTTTAAAAAAATGGTTTAACAAACATGTTTTAACTTCTGAACATTTTTTATTTTTTATTTCTTTTGTCCTTTTCTGACCTTTTTTGTCGGTTTTAAAAGCTCTTCCGGTTTTAAAAGCTCTTCAGAGCTTATGTTTGTAATTATTTGCTTATACCGACTCTAAATAAAGCTTTATGTCTTATGTCTTATGTCCTTTTATCATCACTTACTACAATGTATCATGACTATCTAGTAAGGATCTCTTATCAGACTTGTATGTATTGCAACTGGTATATTCTGAAAATTCAGAAATATTTGTCTTGTTTTTATTACATGTATAACAGTCAGGATTCTACTTCGTCAAAATTATCTCCCCATTACGCCACCTGATTTTTATAATCGTAAAAATGGAAGCCATTGTAGTGATGACGTGCTGTCAATTTAGCTCTTGAAAACCAATAAATTTATACACACAGTATCAATACGATCCTTATATCACATGTATATGCCAGTTGTATTGTAAAAGACAAATGTGTCTACTACATGTAGCTGTTGAGCATCATTTAATGTACTTTTATGCATTTGGTCAACTTGAAACTATTGTCTGATCGGTTGTTAGGGTGAATTTTTTGAAAGTTCAGAAATATTTTAAAAATTCTAATTAAATATTTCGTGGAAGGGCAGACTAAAAAATTTCAGATTTTGAAGACTAATTACCCTAGATAACACACACAAAAAATGAAGTTTTTTTGAAGTTATGCATTTTTAAGATCCACCAGAAAAGTTTGTCGTCAAGTACTTTTAGTAAAAAACTTGTTTTTCGAACACGCCTGCTCTGTTGTTATGACTCATTAGAAAGGTATTTCACTTGACCCATATATTTCATCTTTTAGTACTGTACATTTTTAATGTTTTTTGTATCAACCTACAGCCTAAATATATAAAAATAATAGAATGTGAAGCGAGATGATGCAAATTGATGCTTTAAGAAGATAAATCTAGTATTTTTCTTTGGAATTTTTTTCGGCGGAATTTATGCTTATGCACAAAAAAGATCCATGAGAATTGGCACCTACCACAATCGACTGTTTTGTGAAAATTTGTCTTTAATTTAAAAGATTACAAATATCTCGAAGCTCAATTCAATAATTTAAGTAAATACACATACATAAGATGCATAAAATTCTAAATTAGGCACATTCATTTAACTTTTAAAGCCCATAGAAACAGATGTGAACAATTCAAATTTATTAACTTCTCCTTTTTATACGCCCGTCAAAATTTTGATGGGACGTACTATGGTTTAAAAACTATAAATAGTTGTTTCTTATGATGGTCAAACAATCTGTATATTTTTTGGTGAAAATAAGATTAAAACTTTTTGAGTTACCATGGTGTAAAACAGGTGTAAGTTTTTTTTCACATGTCGCGCCGTACGTATCTCAAAAACAATTTATGATTATTGCTTAAAACTTTACACACTTTTTAGTTATATTAATCTTAAGATCTGTATACTTTTTGGTGATGATTCAAAATTTTATTTTTGAGTATTGAGTATTTTTTAAAAAATGGGAAGGGGTTTTTCACATGTCGTGCTGTATCTCAAAAACGATTTATGATTATTGCTTAAAATTTTACACACTTCTTAGTTATATTAATCTAAAGATCTGTATACTTTTTGTTTTGATTCAAAATTTTATTTTAGAGATATTGATTTTTTTTTTTAAAAAAAGGGGGTTTTTCATATGTCGCGCCGTATCTCAAAAACGATTTATGATTATTGCTTAAAATTTTACACACTTCTTAGTTATATTAATCTAAAGATCTGCATACTTTTTGGTTTTCATTCAAAATTTTATTTTAGAGATATTGATTTTTTTGTAAAAAAAAAGGGGGGTTTTCGCATGTCGCGCCGTACATGTCAGAAACTATTTATGATTATTGCATAAAAATTCACACACAAGATGACGGGCGTATCATGCGCTCATGGCGCAGCTGTTTATTTACCTTCTCTAACAAAGAGTACCATTTCTTTTGTTTAATTTCAACTTAGTTTCCGCCTGTATAACAAATATTTGCCTGGATAAGTTTAGCAAAAATGAAAACTACATTATTGAATTTTGATAGCATTATTTGTATGCAGCATTTCCTAAAATTCAATAATTAATTACTGCATTTATATAGATATAAGAAGATGTGGTATGAGTGCCAATGAGACAACTCTCCATCCAAGTCAAAATTTATAAAAGTAAACCATTATAGGTCAATGTACGGTCTTCAACACCGAGCCTTGGCTCACACCGAACAGCAAGCTATAAAGGGCCCCAATAATTACTAGTGTAAAACCATTCAAACGGGAAAACCAACGGTCTAATCTATCATGTCTATATAAAAAACGAGAAACGAGAAACACTTATGAACCACATCAACAAACGACAACAACTGTCCATTGCTCAACAATCAGAATAATAAATGCACACAAGGATTTCTTAATTTAAAGTCATGACAGTATACATGGTATACTTATATAAATAAAAGACATTAAAAGGAGACGTGGGATATATATACACTGTTAGACTCAGGTCGATGTCTGGTCTCTAATCCATGTCTATTCAGTGACGTCACATTCTCAAATCAGTGTCCAATATTTTTACCCTCTAATCAACGTCCAATGTGACATCATATAGATTCCATGGAATCAACTCTAATCGATGTCCAATAAGATAAATCTAATCAATGGGAATTAAACAGAAAAGAAATCCAACAACACAAAAAAATCAAAAACTATAAATATTTATAAATTTTGTGCTTAATTTTATTATATCATTGCATTATAAGGAGCAAGCTCTGGTATAGGTGCAGCTACAGCAGAATTGTTTGCTAAACTTGGTGCCTCGTTAGTATTAACTGGACGTAAAGTGGACAATTTGAAAGCTGTTGGGGAAAAGTGTACCCAGTGTAGTGGGAATACAGTAAGTATTCTTAGAACGACCTTATTTATAACAAAACAATTTAAAAAAAATATATTACTACAGGCTCCTGACTTGGGACAGGCACATAAAAAATGTGACTCAACCAATATGGCAGATATGAACCAAAGACAACAACAGGCTCCTGACTTCGGACAGGCTCATAAAAAATGTGGCGGGATTAAAATCGTTAAACATGTTTGAGAGCCCTCAACCATTCCTTTAATCAGGACAGTAGTGTAACAGCACAACATAAGAAATAACTAAAAATCAGTTGCAATTGACTTTACTCTAAAAATCTATACAAAGCACAAAAACAACTTACATAAAATATATATATATATGCCACATATTTCGTGTTTCACTGAACAAGAAAATGCAAGTGGGAAATGATGTCCTAGGGAGTGTTGATTGATTTGATTTTTGATTTTTGGTGTTTTAACGCCACTTTTAAGCACCGCTTTTGGGCTATTTCGTGGCGGCCAGTTTTTATTGGTGGAGGAAGCCGGAGTACCCAGAGAAAACCATCGACCTTCGATAGGAAAACTGACAATCCTAGTCAATTAAGATTGGAGTCGAGTGCACCCGCACGAGCGGGGTTCGAACTCACAACCTCAGTGTTGACTGGCTAGTGATTACAGTAGTAACTACTTAGACCACTCAGCCACCAAGGCCCCTCCTAGGGAGTGTTGATCACACACATATGTGTTCTTGTTTCTTCTGTTGTAACTTTAAGTTCCAGATCCAAACTGATCTGCCATGAATTTTTATCTGAATGCTAAACTTTTCAAAGCATTTTTGTCGAGCCTGCGACTTTTGTCGCAAAAGCGAGACATAGCAATCCTACATTCCGTCGGCGCCAGCATCGTCAGCGGCTTCCACAAATATTCACTCTGTGGTTAAATTTTTCAAATTTTAATAACTTTCTTAAACTATTCCTAGATTTGTACCACACTTGGACAGAAGCTTGTTTATAATCATAAGATACGGTAGTATCCAGAAGAAAATGTTAAAAAAAAAAAAATCCTGTTTATCCGTATTTTACTCATATATGGACTTAGTTTTTCTGCCAGTTAACATAACATTCACTCCGTGATGTTATAAGTAAAATTTACTGATTTTAAAATTTTTATCACATGAAAAAGTCCACCCCAACCCAGTGCTAAAAATACTTGTATTATTTTTAATTTTAGTTTCTTGTGTACAATTTGGAGTTTAGTATGGCGTTCATTATCACTGAACACTATAATGTTCTTCTCATATATGTTATGATGGTATGATACTAAACCCCTAACGGGAAGGATTGTGCCTGATATTCATATGATGAAGACATAATCTTTCAATCAGTTTAATTGAAGTCTGGAGCTGGCATGTCAGCTAACTGCTAGTAGTCTGTTGTTATTTACCGTATGTATTATTGTCATTTTGTTTATTTTCTTTGGTTACATCTTCTGACATCAGACTCGGACTTCTCTTGAACTGAATTTTAATGTGCGTATTGTTATGCGTTTACTTTTCTACATTGGCTAGAGGTATAGGGGGAGGGTTGAGATCTCATAAACATGTTTAACCCCGCCGCATTTTTGCGCCTGTCCCAAGTCAGGAGCCTCTAGCCTTTGTTAGTCTTGTATTATTTTTAATTTTAGTTTCTTGTGTACAATTTGGAGTTTAGTATGGCGTTCATTATCACTGAACTAGTATATATATTTGTTTAGGGGCCAGCTGAAGGACGCCTCCGGGTGCGGGAATTTCTCCCTGCATTGAAGACCTGTTGGTGGCCTTCTGCTGTTGTCTGTTCTGTGGTCGGGTTGTTGTCTCTTTGACACATTCCCCATTTCCATTCTCAATTTTACTCCGTGGTTAAAGTTTTTCAAATTTTAATAACTTTCTTAAACTATCCTGGATTTGTACCACACTTGGACAGAAGCTTGTTTATGATAAAAAGCTAGTATCTAGAAGGAAGTTTTGTAAAAAAATATTTACGGTTTTTCCGTATATTACTTATAAATGGACTTAGTTTTATTCCAGTTAACATTACGTAAAGTCTGCAGTTAAAGTTTTAAAACATTTATTAGATTCATAAACCTTCTTGGATTTTTACCAAACTTGAACAGAACTTCTTACAATCATACGATAGTATCTAGAGAAAAATTTAATAATTTTTTCCCCATATTTGTTGAGCCTGTGACTAACAGCAAAAGTAGGCGAGACACTGGGTTCCGTGGAACCCTTACGAATTTTTTTTCTATTTAGTATCAATATATATGTTTGCTTAAGCTCTGAAATGAATGAAATTGATTTATAATTACTTTATATAGCACAATGATGATGTTCATGTTTTTTCAGCCATTACTGATACCGGGCGATTTAAGCAAGGAAGATGACACCAAGAATTTAGTGAAGATAACAATAGAGCATTACAAGAGGCTAAATGTACTGGTATGTTGTAAAAAATATCACAAGCAGGACAAGATAAGAAATCATATATTCTAGATTCATTTATTTTTCGTGGATTGAAGAAAAATCATATTTTCGTGGAAACTTGATTTCCTGGATTTGCCTATATAGCTATGTTTCCATACTAGCCTATAGGAAATTAATACTTGTTTTAACATTTAAAGTTGGGGTTTTCTTCTACCAATGAAATCCATTAAAAATTGGTATCAAACGAATAATAATAAATCTACAGTGTACAATTTTCTAAAACCTTAATGGCAGTCAAAACAGTTTCAATGGAGATAGCTGTGAATGTGCAAATATATTTTCATGACCTCACCTGGCCCAAAGGGCCAAGTGAGCTTTTCTCATCTCTTGGCCTCCAACTTCTTTGTCATTGATGTAAGTTAACTTCTACAAAAATCTTCTATGAAACTACTGGACTAAACTTAGCCACAATTATTGTTGGGGTTTCTAGTTTAAAAAAATGTGTCCAATGACACCCGCCTGCCAACCAAGATGGCTAACATGCATGGCTTAAGGTAGCACAATACAAAGATTTTATACCTCCAACTCCCCAGTTTTAAAATGCTGTAACTTTCTTTATAATGCTTGAAAATTTATATAAAAGTGGTATTTATGGATAGCTAATTAACAGATTACTCTTTCAAATTAATGCAATGTTAGTATTATACAACAACTATGCAATTAATTATAATTTTAACTGTGTCTACAAAATTTTACAAGAAATTTCCACTTTCAATTGAAATTAGCTTCTTCATGGATACCCCGAGAGGGTTGATTTTATAATATGTTGTTCCTAGAGCCATTATCTACAAAAGGGTATCTCAGATTTTGGATAGAATGTATAGATCAAATTTTACACCTAATCAAATAATCTCTACTTTTATGTGGTAAGGATGTTTACACTAATTACAGATTTATGAGAGAATGGAATACGATAGCGATAATTTGAGACACCCTTTTGTAGCTCCTGCTGTGTTGATTAAGATAACGTTAAAATTTCTTGTGTAGTTATAGAGATGTCAGAGCTAAATTCATTCAAGTGAACTGACCAAGATTTTGCCATTAATTGCATAATAATTGATTACATAATGATTGCATAGCAAAAATATTTCATTCATTTAAAAGATTAATCTTTTATCTATCTATATATACCTCTTTTATTAATTTGTATGCAGTCATAAGAAAGTAACATTATTTTAATGGTTGGAGATTGGAAGTAAAAAAATCTTTGTATTGTGCTACCTTAAGATAGAACATAGGCGTAAATTGCAAGTTTTGTCTATTATTTTGAAAACCACTATAAATAGAAAAAATCTGACGGGAGCAAAAATGTTCAAAATGTTATATAATTAAGCTCTACCTACTGTTTTCTTACATCAAAACTGCCAGATTACTTTTTATTGAAGTTTTTTTACCTTAAATGGCAAATTTTATCATTTTTTTCATTTTTGCCTACAACATGCATATTCTTGTAAAATATAATATATAGAGAAAAACTTCAACAAGACAAGATCTACAATAATTGTATACAGCTGAAATTGTCAGACTCCTTATTAGAGTTATTACCCATTAATGATGAACTGATGAATTTTACCATTTTTTTGTATTTTTGCCTATTATCTTGTGAACTATTATAGATAGTGAGACACCATTAATAGCAAAAATGATCAACAAGACAAGATCCACAAATGAGTGTAATGGCCGAATTCTTCAGTCAACCCTTTATTGGAGTAGTTGCTCTTTAATGATGATTTTTATCAATTTTTAGTGTTTTTGCCAATTATCTTGAAAACAATAGTGTATGTAGATAGAAACTTTTAAACAACAAAAACTATCAGCAATAGATTCTACAACAAGTCAAAGTTTGCTAAAATAGTAAGTAGACTTTTTATAGGAGTGGTTGCCCTTAAATGATGATTTGTTAATACCCTCTTTTGTGCTTTGCCAAGGCAAAAATAAAGTAGACAGAGAGAAACTATAAACAGAAAAAAATGATCAGCAATACAAACCAACAAAAAAGAGATTTTTGTTATGAATTCTATTCTAGTCTACAATGTAAGAGATCGTCAGTTGTTGAAGATGCACAAGACATTGGAGAACAGCATAGGCTTATTAGAGCCTTTAGTTTTCCATTTGCTACCAGTTTTGTATAAATGATTATGTCATTAAGCTGCAGAGTATAATTATAAGACTAAAAATCAGAAAAATAGTGTTAGCAAAAATTTAACAATCAATTGTTAATTGATTAATAGAGAATTGTTTTCTTTACAATTTTATGCCACATTTTTAGCACTGGGTTGGGGCGACTTTTCCATGTGATAAAAATTGATTTTCTTTTAAAAAATAAATCATGTTAATGTATAAAAATACCATATGGAAACATATTTCAAGGCCATTTCAGAGTTCCTTTGTAAAAAAAGGCATGTTAACATACTTTTTATATATTTATTTCAAAATGCACAATAGAGACCAATTAATTCATATAAAAATTCAAGAAAAAGGAAAATAACCAATGACCTAGTGAAACTGTACAATAAAGGTTGTCAAATTTAATTTTTTGGGATGTACATGATGTATTACTAATCAACGAACAGTGCTGCTGACATGTCATTTCACGTATTTATAGAGCACATTTAGCAGAGCTTAAAAATCGACTGTATTTTTAGTTTATAGCCAAAATTTACAGTTTTTCGAAATATTAACAGAATTAATTGTATGGGGATGGTTGGGATGGGGTAGGCACTTCTGTTAATATTTTATGGGCTGTGGCTACTTTAGAAAGATAGTTTGAACATTTATGAAATTATCAATTAGAATTTAATGCATGATGGGGTAAAATAATAATTATCATACTTCTTGTCAAAATGCCAGATTTTGATTGGTTAAAATTGGTTGTGGAGACAATTAATTCTATTCCATGGCAAATACTCTATTACCAATCACGGAGATGCTTAATGGTCAAATGTGCGCTTTATTGAATATGGATGGTTAATTGTTATGTACAAGACATCATGGTTTATTACTCTCTAATTTGAAACTAATTAGACTATAATAACAGAACATTCAGTATAATAAATGAAATTACTCATATCTGAGAGGGTGATAGAGCCTCAGTTGACAATGTTTTTCTCAGGGTAACAATCTGCTCCATCACCCTCTCAGCTATGTGTAATTTATATAGTAACCTCTGTCACTCTTTCTTCTTCAATACATTTTATTTCTGGAATAGCCGTGCAATAACAAAGTGGTTTTTTTTCTTTAGGTAAACTGTGCAGGTATCATAGAGCTAGGAAGTATAGAAAATACAAGTTTAGAACAATTTGATCGGATGTTCAATATCAATGTTAGGTAAGAAGTATAGAAAATACAAGTTTAGAACAGTTTGATAAGATGTTTAATATCAATGTTAGGTAAGTTTGGCATAAAAGTGTATCTTTATGTGTACCTCAGTGGCAGATCCAGAGGAAGGGATCCCCTTTTTTTTGGACGATCAATGCATTTGAATGGGAACCCCTTTCTCCTGGGTTGGAACCCCCCCCCCCCTTTAAAAAATTGCTAGACCTTTATATACAACTGACCTTAAAAGAGAGGTGATTTTTGTATGAAGTTCAAATGCATAGATATAACTACAGTGGTATAAGAAGAGGATTACCAGACAAGACAGAATTTTTTTTTGATTAATAGAGTTTTATAGTGTGTCTTTCTATGTTGTGATGTTACACTATTGTTTCAGAAAAAGGGTGAAGGTTTGGTACCATTAAAACGTTAAACCCGCTGCATTTGTTTGCACCTGTCCTAAGTCAGGAATCTGATGTTCAGTAGTTGTTGTTTGTTGATGTGGTTCATAAGTGTTTCTCGTTTCTCGTTTTTTATATAGATTAGACCGTTGGTTTTCCCGTTTGAATGGTTTTACACTAGTAATTTTTTGGGGCCCTTTATAGCTTACTGTTCGGTGTGAGCCAAGGCTCTGTGTTGAAGACCGTACTTTGACCTATAATGGTTTACTTTTATAAATTTTGACTAATGGAGAGTGGTCTCATTGGCACTCATACCACATCTTCTTATATCTATTTTCACTGTATATGTAAGATAGGTTTTATGAAAAAAAACTATGTAGGATTCAATGAGACAACAACCAAACAACACAATGAAGGAATATAGAGATGATACCTATTTCCATTCACATTACATATTTCTGGAATAGCCCTATTCTGGTTTGGTCAATACAGAAACTTATGGATGTCATTAAATAAAACATACATTTTATTTGTTGTTTATCAAATAAGGTGGGAGGGGGGGGGGGGGGGGGGGGGCAGCTGCCAAACAGTGTCCATCAATAACTTAAAATGCTTTGACGAAATCTTTTCCAATTTAGATATATGTTGTTTCCTGTGACAAATTAAAATGAAGGTCAAGTTCAATTTTCATGATTTTAGCTTTTATCGCTGTTGAGTTGTCGACCTTTAAGTAACAAAAAGTGATATTTAGATTGATTTTGACCTTTCCATTTTTGAACCCTACAAAAATTTATTTATTTTTTTTTACTTTAGGTTGTCCAGATTTGCAAATAACATTTTCATGCAGGAAAATCTGGTTTACTGTGACAACCTCTTGATTTTATATTTTAGATCAATATATCATCTAACCATGTTAGCAGTCCCACACCTTGTAGACACCAAAGGAACTATTGTCAATGTTTCCAGTGTAAATGGCATGAGATCAGTAAGTGTTAATAGTCTTCATCATGAATTTGTTTCAGTTAATTAAAAATAGATCTTGTTGGAGATATTCAAAGTGAAAGCTGGTTATTCAATCTGAAATATCCATTGTATTTACAAATTCATGCATGTAAGTATCAGAAAATTGCTGGGCTTCAGAATTTGACAATTTGAGTCTGTATATATGTATTCCTTTAAAAAATATTTTACTTTTTCTGATTTCCAAATGTTGGCATGCTCTGTACCTTCACCCGTGCAAAGTTGATATACCACAGGATCTTAAATCATTTTCAATCTCCAGCAGTCATAGTATTTTTTCTTTATAAAATGTTTCTCCATAGTCTTCATTGAAAGAGATAGATATAGAATATAATACATTGTCTTTACTTGTCAGTTTTCTGCATAAGCATGCAAATAATCATAATCTACTGTTTTTTTCCTTTCAGTTCCCTAATGTTCTTTCATACTGTATGTCTAAGAGTGCTCTAGACCAGTTTACAAGATGTACAGCATTAGGTTTGTATTCATTATACAGGACAAATTTATTCTATATACTGTGGAATTATTTATTTTCGTGGGTACCAATTTTCGTGGATTGAGGAAAAATTGTACTTTAGTTGATATTTGATTTCATGCTGTTGCCGGGGGCCTTGGTGGCAGAGTGGTCTAAGTAGTTACTACTGTAATCACTAGCCAGTCAACACTGAGGTTGTGAGTTCGAACCCCGCTCGTGCTGGTGCACTCCACTCCAATCTTAATTGACTAGGATTGTCAGTTTTCCTATCGAAGGTCGTGGTTTTCTCCGGGCACTCTGGCTTCCTCCACCAATAAAAAATGGCCGCCATGAAATAGCCTAAAAGCAGTGCTTAAAAGTGGCGTTAAAACACCAAAAATCAAAATCAAATCATGCTGTTGCCAAAGTCTGCATACAAACTTTTTGAAAGTTTGTACTTTGTTGAACATTTAAATTCATAGTTCACCTCAATCCACAAAATCCACAAAAGTTAATATCCCACGAATAATTATGAATCCACAGTATGTGTTTTTAGTTTAAGTGTTTCAGACAGTTTACTAATTCTTTTAAATAGAAGTAGTGCTTTTGACTAGTTTATCTAGATATACAATGTTAGGGTTCCATGATTTCAATGATTTTCAGCTTTAGATTGGCAGCATTATTTTTGTATTCAATGCTTTTGAAAAGTTTACTGGGCATTCATCATGATCAATAGGATTAATTTGCATATTCTAATGTATTCTGGGTACAATGTTTTCTAAAGCATACACCAAAATGTTGTTTTTGATTAATAAAGTCCACAGCAATGGAAATTCAACAAATAGCGTAATCCTTTATTTTTAAAACAGCAAATTACTTGTGTAAACTCTTGGAACTTAAGCCAAGGGCTTAAGAACCATAGCTTTAGAAAGGTAAAATCGACATCACTTTAACAGAATTTAATCTTTGTTATCTGGTCAAATATAGTGCATTTGGTTTTTTACTTTTATGAATTAAAGATGGCATTGAGTACACGTCAAAGAGACAGCAAAGCAACAATACAAACTATCAGACAACTTTATTTACTTCTTGTTTTGTTTCAGTCTTATTTGTAAAGTTTACCCATAGTTATGAGATTAAAAGTTGTGAAAATAAAATTGTATTTGAATGAAAGATAAGGAATTGTTCGTGTTTATACATATATTTGAACTTTAGTAGATATTTGAATAAACCAACTGGCGAAGCAGACAGAAAATTGTTATCACATAAACAAAGATATAATAAATTGAAACTTTCAATTTGAAAGCACAAATTTATAGCATACAGATTTTTTTCAGCTATTAAGTCTTTATTATTATTTATCAATGAAAATTTTCACTCTATATAGAAAAATTTGCATCAGATTAGCTCTTTTTTTACTGCTTTTGTAAGAGTGTTTTACTCACAAGTTTAATCTATATTTTAGCTTATATTTATGAAAGAATGAGTGTTGGAAACTATGGCTCAAATTTTAATTTAAATATTTTTATGAATACAAATTTATTTCAAAACAAAACCTCAATGATTGCATATTTGCTCCTTTTTTCAGAGCTGGCTCCTAAACAAGTCAGAGTAAACAGTGTAAAGTGAGTATTTTAAATATACTGCCATTGGATGAAGGTGTTAGGGTAGATTAACACATGAGGGAAAAAATTATCACCCAAGACGAGTAGCGGGTGATAATTTTTTCATTGAGTGTGTTAATCACCCTAACACCTTCATCCTAGGGCAGTATGTTTTTTTATTATACTGAATGCCTTATGATTTAAGTGTGCACAATGTTATTAGAAGGACAATTGTAAAAAAATAAATTTATTAAAGATAGTTCACTAATAACAACAAAAAAATGACGGAAATGATGTAGAAATAAGAATCAGTAAACCTTGGCCTTGGCGGGTGTTAATTGTTCCGAATCGTCAAACTTCGGGCTCAGGCGGGTGTTAATTTTAGGCATAAACACCTGTTGCTAATACTATTACATGTTGCTATGGGTGGGGTGGGGCTTGTGAAAGATTAGTGAAAATTAACAAATGATGCGTGTCCAATGAAATGCAAGGATAATATAATAAATTTGCATAAAGTATAATAAAATATTTTATCAGATGAAACCCCAACAATCTGCAAAGGGATAGTATTTGTATTGGTGTTTGTGAAAATATATAAAGGTACAAGTGTTTAGTTGTCATAAGTTGTTCCAGTTACATATGAGATTAATGTATTTAGAAATTACTGTAATATTTTTTCTGACTATGAAGAAATAACATCAAAATGTGGTGTAATATGTATTTTTAATGATATCTTGGGGGGAATTTTCATCCTTGACTACAACAGAACATTTTGGGAAGCCCTGCTAAACTTTTTATTTGAATAGTTTTTAAAAAGGTTTTTGAGTTATTATGGTTGAAAATGAAAACTTGCTATATTTACCAGAAACACAAGAGCACATTTGATCAAATCGATCCTTTAAAATCGACCCTTTAAAATTGATGAATGCAAGCTGAAATCTTACCATGTGACCTGAAATTTTTTGCACACAGCTTCTAGGCTGTCTTCCATCCTCTGAGCATACCAAATTGTGGTTATTATGAAATCACAAGTCCTGCTCTGACATAGAAATTATCATCAGAGTTTTATTTATATAATTTGTTGTCGGATTTTAATTTTTAATATGAAATATTATATTGATAAAGTTAAGAATATCTTGCTTTCTTCTGGTTTTTTTTATGAAAAATCTACCGGTATGCTAAACTTTCACAAAAATATTTGTATTTCAGTCCAGGGGTAACGGTAACAGAACTTCAGAAGCGTGGGGGTCTAGATGAGGAAGCTTATGCAAAGGTAAGTGATTCAAATTACTTAGTTTGAAAAAAGTAAAATAACAAAAATACTGAACTCCGAGGAAAATTCAAAAAGGAAAGTCCCCAATCAAATGGCAAAATCAAAAAACCAAACACATCAAACGAATGGATAACAACTGTCATATTCCTGACTTGGTACAGGCATTTTCTTATGTAGAAAATGGTGGATTGAACCTGGTTTTATAGCTAGCTAAACCTCTCACTTGTATGACAGTCGCATCAAATTCCATTATATTGACAACAATGCGTGAACAAAACAAACAGACACAACAGGTAAAAATGTAAAAAATAAGGGTACAGCAGTCAACATTGTGTTATCATCTTAATCACTATAAAAACAAACAAATGTAACAAAGAAGCACAAAAAGGCATACATCAAATTTAACATCCTCATTTTGCTTATATTATACGATTTTATTTATCTATGTAAAATCCACCCATAAAGGATGGAAGGTTTAAAGTACTGGCGTAAAATCGCGCGTTTGTATTCGCACAGGTAGACATAAAATAGTTTTGTCGTTCAAAGTATGACGGGATACATAAATACAGAGTCACGTAAAATATACTTTTATTATATATTAAATATAATATATATTAAATTCCAGTTATTACTGCAAATTCATAACTTGTTTGTATACGTACATTGATTATTGGCATTCTTGAACAATGTGTAAAAATGCGAGATTAATTATTGCAATTGCAGGAAATAATGCCTACAAATAATGCTATCAAAATTAAAAATATGAGTTCTTATTTAGGCAAAACCCATCTTGTCGCAATTTTTCACAACAAAAAAGACATTGCAAAAATTTCTGAATTTTCAGCAACTCTTTATAACAGAAAATACATGTAGCCATAACAAAACATTACTGTAGCATGTCAAAATTGTATGATTTTAAATATCAATATGGTAGAAATCCAGTGGCAAATATTACATGCATTGTCAGGAGGATAACATGTTACTGTCTTTACGTGATATAAAAAAACTCTGCTTTGTACATATCCTACATCCTGGATAATATTTTAACATGCTATCCTATAAGAGCAGTACACAGTAAGACATATCATTCTATTTAAACAATCAATCAAATTCTAGCACAGAAACAAAATTGTACAAATTTATCATCAAATGAAAATATGACCGTAGCACTTTATAAATTTTGTGCTTCCAAAGCGCTTTTCTTGATTTACCTCAATAAGGATGCTCAAACCTAAACAATTGAAAAACAGAGGGATGTGTAATTACGTAGAAATGACCAAAAGGGACCCCAAAAAATAGCCAATTTCATCTACATTCATCTTTGAGGGAACTGGAGCATTAGTTAAACCACATGAAACTAAAACAAAATTATCATGTGAGTCTTATGTTTCATTAGAACCACCAAAAGCAGTTTATTTAATTATTTTTAGAAAATAAAATATTTACCTGTAAAAGTAAGAATTAATAATTTTATCTGGTTTTCTCCATTCACATTCTGAAAATTCTTCTACCCATAATTCAGTAGTCAGATTCAATATTTTGTTATACTTATAGTCTCACCACATACAGTCAGGGGTATTACTTTTACAAGTAAATTTTTTTTACTTGAAGAAGTATATATTAATATACTTATATAAGTAAATTTGTAGGATACTTATATAAGTAAATTTGTAGGATACTTATACAAGTGTATTTTATTTACTTGTATAGGTAAATAATTTTTTGGCTAAGTTATGTCACTTATAGACATTCAGATTTTTTTTACTTATACAAGTAAAAAAGTCATCCTATCTTCTTTTCTTGATTTCTTTGGACTTCTTTGCTCTAATATAATTTTTAATTGTCTTTCCTTTGCAGATGTCTTTAAATCATTTAAGTGTAATTTCATGGACAATGAAAATCTCGTTTGTCTGTTATCTTCAGAACACTGCTCATTTACAAGCCCCCAAGGGGCAATTTTTGAAGGCCTTGCGCAAATACTTAAGATCTTTGCGCAATCAGTTTCTTGATTGAATTAATGAGATGAAACATTGAACTCTAATAAAAAATTATGAGCTAACCTGAGAAAAATTGTTAAAGGCATGTTTTTATATCTCATAACTTGAGAATTTTTGTGGGATTGTAAAAAAAAATTACTTATACAAGTAAATTTTTGAGAAAATTAAGAGGAGATTATTCAAACATTATAATTAACTTATATAAGTAATTATTATTTACTCCTTAAAGTAAATAAAGATTACTTGTACAAGTAGTACCCCTGACTGACATACAATTACAAATATTTATACAATAAAATATTCATACAGGTACAAAAACAGAAAACAAGCAACATTACCTTAACATTTTATGTGCCAATCTTAAGAGATTTATGAGAGACTGTACAAGCAATATTAAGATACAGTTTGATAATGTACATATTATATATTTGTTTAAGAATATCATTAAAATACAGCATAATTAATGATATAAAAAAAACATTTCTTCTGATTAAAATTAATTATTTATTTTGTAAAAATATTTCCTTTCTCTATTGGTACTGTATACGTATACCTAACAACAAAATTATTTTCATTTACCTGTGTTTAAAGTTATTGCAAACGGCTGATATTTTTGTTCGAGCAGATTGTTTTTCTTTAATTGTTTAACATTTCATACCGATATAACATGTTACTTTTATTATTCTTCCCTTAGTTTATTTATTTTGTATTTACATTGTATCATAGGTCAAATTTATTTGTTCAGTGTATGTTCAATGGTGTTAATATGTCCTTTGATTGAGTTAAGCTATTTCAGTTGATATTTTATAGTGTGTCTTTCTATGTTGTGATGTTACATTATTGTTTCAGAAAAAGGGTGACGGTTTGGTACCATTAAAACGTTTAAACCCGCTGCATTTGTTTGCACCTGTCCTAAGTCAGGAATCTGATGTTCAGTAGTTGTCGTTTGTTGATGTGGTTCATAAGTGTTTCTCGTTTCTCGTTTTTTATATAGATTAGACCGTTGGTTTTCCCGTTTGAATGGTTTTACACTAGTAATTTTGGGGGCCCTTTATAGCTTACTGTTCGGTGTGAGCCAAGGCTCTGTGTTGAAGACCGTACTGTGACCTATAATGCTTTACTTTTATAAATTTTGACTTGGATGGAGAGTTGTCTCATTGGCACTCATACCACATCTTCTTATATCTATATAGCAGCTTCTGTTTTGTATAGGAAGTTCAGCACAAACATTTTGTCCAAAGTTTTATGGAAATTTCAAAGGAATCTGAAGTTATGTTGCCATATAACTTGACCTCAATATTTATTATTGACAATTTTCTACAAAATATCATTGTATAACATAAAATTTGGCGTCTTTTATGGTGATTGAAAGTTGAGGAGAAATATGATAGTTGGTGAATAATTAATCCTTACATTTGTTAAAGACATACCAAATGCAAGTTATTTTCACACTTGTAATTTTTTTTCAGTTCCTGGAGAGATCTAAGGAGACTCATGCTTTAGGTCGCCCAGGACAACCAGATGAAGTGGCAAAAGCTATTGCCTTCTTAGCCTCAGACGATTCTTCCTTCATTACTGGAGCATGTGTACCTGTTGACGGGGGAAGACATGCAATGTGTCCAAGATAAGATATTCGGTCAATGATGTTTGACCGTGTCTGTGATTTCGTGCTCTCTTTATGGGGTGAATTATACATGACCACTCTGTGACATTTTGAAAGAAAATTTCCAATAGGCCACACCAAATTGATTTATTTGTTGTTGACTTTCTCAACATTAATACTTACAATACTGAATCACCATCTTTATTGATAAAAAAAGTCACTTTCATGGTTAATTGCAATTTTTTGATAGTTTTAGAATAAGTTCACTAAATGTTTGGCAATATAAAAGTGATATTAAAAGTTTAAGACTACCTACATGTTTTTTTGTCTTACAGAAAATTTGTTTAAGTATGACCCTATACTTTTGAGGAATTTCATATTATTTTAGTTTTTTTTATTAAAATTGGAATATGTATATATTTGTTTTAAATCTTTGTATTTTTAAATAAGTCACAAGTATGTAACATTAATGTATCATGTGGATTCAATATTTACAGTGATGGTTTGAAAAAGAGCATCATAAAGCATTTTATTTTGCAGTTTCTGCGTTTTTTTTAATTATTGCAACTACACGTATAATTGAATATATGTTGACATATGGGTCATTTTCAAAAAATGTTGAATTTTGAAATTTCAAAATTGATTAAAAGTTACTAATTCAAACAACCCTCGTCATAAGCAAATCAAAACAAACAGTACTTGTGGAACAACATATAAAAAGATGCAATCTTGATAATGTCATACAAGAATGTATTGAAACATGTTTTGATAGGTGGTGCAATATTTTGTCTCTCCTGTTACCATGTTCAAAAGAAATTTGGGGTGATTTAGAAAAGGTTTCAATAACATTTTAAGCTTGTTTTTCATAGCCAATAAAATGGTTTTCAAGAGTAAAAATTTCTATATATTTTCATTCTGTGAAAAGATAGATTATTTTTCAATTTTCTATTTGTACTGAAAAATGCCTTCAAAAAATTGGTTTTCAAAGGTTATAAAAATAACCAACAGTGATGCAAGTCTAAGATAGCAATCCATAATGTTCAGAATTTTTTTTCTCTTTCTAATAAACCCAACATCAAGTAATTCCCTCCCAAGTTGGTTTACTTTTGTCTTTATTTTATTGGTAACAGGAACGTACGTTAATGATATATCATCATATTAGGTTCTATCCTTTACCCTTTTTGTCTATCCTGTTACCGATAGCAGTATTGCATCTGCAAATGCTACGTTATGAAGGTTAAGACGTTATAACCTTTGAATGAGTGAGTTCAAACAACGAAACATTTCATTATGTGTACAAAACTATATGTAATTATAAACTTTTAAAAGACGTTTCTGTCAAATATTGTCTATCCTGTTACTGTAACCATAGTAACAGGATAGACAAATTTCTTCATTTATGAATGCTGTTGTGAAATAACTACTCCCTTTGGTGAAGTGATAATGTTTTTCTGTTGTGATTTTGGTTTCCAACACGTTATTGCACTTTTTACAAGTATAATATTGGTGTAATTAATAGATATGTTGGTAACAGCATAGACATGATAAAAGGGTACCCACTAATTTTTTTCACTAAATGTCCTGAAATTTCTTTTCTCTATACTGCTAAGCAAGAAACTTGCTGTGTTAAATATTTTTGTTTCTTTGCGCTTTTGAAATCAGCACTGACTAGTTTAATATTCATAGGGAACAATTTAACGGTTGATTTATGTAGCTGTAACAGGATGGACATGAACTTCATGTACGCTGATTGAATTTAGTTTTGTAGAAAAAAATGTTACATAGAATAATAAAGAAGCTGCGATTTTCGTTAGAGTTATTATTAACATTCTAAAAAAGTCCCTTTTGCAGATATCAACGCAAACAGAAAATATGAAAAAAATCATTTGAAATGTGTTATGTTGACACTGTACGCACATAAATTACGCACAAATTGGTCTTAGATATATTTTAATCTTATCAATATAGATCTAAATCGTGTTTATTATTGATGTTCTGAATCATAAATTCTACAAACTTTCATTCAAACACTTACAACTGCATTTTCCTTCAGAAATAAAAAAATTAGCATAGGTGTACTGAAAATTCGACATTTTTTTTAAATGACCCATATACTAAATGGTATGATAAAGATCAAAGGACAGATTCAGAATAAGAATTATTGTATCTATTAATCATGTTAATCTTTATTCAGGATAAAAGAAATTTGTGATTTAAAGAAAATAATTTAAATATATTTTTAAAAAGTGTGAAATCTTGTTCTCAGTTTTTTTATTTGTAATTTGTTTTATCAGTTGTCAGTCATCAGTTGTTGTCTTCATCAGTCATCAGTCGTTGTCCTCAGCAGTCATCAGATCAGTCATCCGTTGTGTCCTCATTAGTTGTCAGATCAGTCACCAGTCGTTGTCCTCAGCAGTCATCAGTTGTTGTCCTCATCAGTCATCAGTCATTGTCCCCAGCAGTCATCTGTTGTTGTCCTCATCAGTCATCAGTCGTTGTCCTCAGCACCCATCACATCAGTCATCAGTTGGCCTCATCAGTTGTCAAATCAGTCATCAGTTGTTGTCCTCATCAGTTGTCAGATCAGTCATCAGTTGTTGTCCTCATCAGTCATCAGTTGTTGTCCTCATGTTGTCAGATCAGTCATCAGTTGTTGTCCTCACAAGTTGTCAAATCAGTCACCAGTTGTTGTCCTCATCAGTTGTCAGATCAGTCATCAGTTGTTGTCCTCATCAGTTTTCAGATCGGTCATCAGTTGTTGTTTTCATCAGTTGTCAGATCAGTCATCAGTTGTTGTCCTCATCAGTTTTCAGATCAGTCATCAGTTGTTGTTTTCATCAGTTGTCAGATCAGTCATTAGTTGTTGTCCTCTTACTTTACGAGTTTTTCAATATTATCACTAAAACTGTCATAGGTAGAAACTGAAAACAGCAAAAAATATCAGCTATTCAAGATCTACAAAAATGCAAAGATGACCAAAACCGTAGGATGATCCTCCATAGGAGTTTTTGCCCTTACATGACGATTTGGTTTTACCAAATTTTAGATTTTGCCGATTATGTTGAAAAACATAATATCTACATATAAGTAGAAATTGTAAACAGCAAAAATTATCAACAATATGACCAAAACCATTGGATGACCCCTTATAGTAGTTTTTGCCCTTAAATCACAATATTTTACTAATTTTTGCCACCTATAAATCAAAAACTATAACAGGTAGGCAGAAACTGAGACAAGCAAACATTATAAGCAAAACAAGATCTACAAAAATGTCAATATGACCAAATCCATTGGAAGACTGTCTATGAGTTATTGCCCTTCATTGATGATTTTTAACTTATTTTATAGTTTTTGCCTATTATTTGAATTTTTGACAGGTGAGCAATCCAAGCTCTTAGAAGCCTCATGTTTAGTAGATCATAATTATCTTTGAAGATGTTGCACCTATTATATCAAAATAATCGATATGACAACATACTCTTCGTCTTATACCTTTTAGGGGCCTCGGTGGCCGAGTGGTCTTAGTAGTCGAACTCAGGCTGTATCACTAGCCTGTCAATACTGAGGTTGCGAGTTCGAATCCCGCACGTGGCAGATGCGCTCTACTCCAATCTTGATTGACTAGGATTGTTAGTTTTCCTACCGAAGGTCGGTGGTTCTCTCAGGGCACTCCGGCTTCCTCCGCCAATATAAACTGACCGCCAGATAATAACACAATAGTGCCGAAATTTGCGTTAAACACCAATCAATCAATCAATCATATACTTTTGTATCTTCTTGCGGTGAATTCAGTAATGTATCTAATCATACATAGCACGGATTCCTTGTCCGGGTTAAGGTTTTTTATCTTTTTTTTTGCGTTATTAACTCTTCAACGTTTGTAATAGGTTTAGGATTGTTTGGCCTTGAACCTCACTAAAGAGACGTCGTAATGCGCATCATCAGGTAGTACTTCGGTATTGGCATGGACAAACGGATAATGTTTTTATTAAAATTCGCTGTTATAAATATTTGGAATTCATTTGAGATAAAAAATAATTTTTTTGCTCATGCCTTTTACCCATTCATTGTCCGAGTTTAGCTTTAGTTTTGGTCCTTCTATCAGCTCTTCAAAATTTGTATTAAATTTAGCATTTTCAAACATTTTGGCCCAAGATTCATTGCGAAGAAAGTGATAGTCGAAATGGGCTTATGATTACAAACTGACTTTTTAATGTTTCCGACAATGAATATTGAATATTCTCGACACTGAAAAAAGGCAGTAGAATCAGAATTTAAAAAAAAAAAAAAAAAAAACGCGTTGAAAACAATTGTACACACACCTTGAGTAATTCGTAATCTACAAAAATAGCAATATTATCATACTTTACACATTTTATCTTGTGAGACAATTATTTACTCAGAGGGTGTATTGAATTATTTTTAAACGTTATGAAAAAATTGCTGAATCCAAAGCAAAAGTGATAGCCAATATTGCGTTGAGCATTATTCAAAATTTAGACAAAGAAAAGTATTTTGACAATACGAAATTTTGATACATGAATAAAACATCTCTAAAATTAGTTAATAAGTAGTAGTTGAGTGAACAAGCCAACGAACTTTCAATTTTAATGGACCACCTTTCCTTCAGGCTAAATCCTGACTTAGACTGTATCACTAGCCTGTCAACAATAAGGTTGTGAGTTCGAATCCCGCACGTGGCAGATGCGCTCTACTCCCATCTTAATTGACTAGGATTGTTAGTTTTCCTACCGAAGGTCGGTGGTACTCTCAGGGCACTCCGGCTTCCTCCGCCAATATAAACTGACCGTCAGGAAATAACACAATAGTGCTGAAATTTGCGTTAAACACCAATCAATCATATACATTTGTATCTTCTTGCTGTGAATTCAGGAATGTATCTAATCATACATAGCACGGATTCCTTGCCCCTGTTAAGGTTTTATGTCTTTTTTTTTTGCGTTATTAACTCTTCAACGTTTGTAAAAGGTTTAGATTGTTTGGCCTTGAACCTCACTAAAGAGACTCTAATTGTCGTAATGCGCATCATCAGGTAGTACTTCGGTATTGGCATGGATAAACGGATAAATTAATGTTTTTATTAAAATTCGCTGTTATTAATATTTCGAATTCATTTGAGATAAAAAAAATAAATATTTTGCTCATGCCTTTTACCGATTCATTGTCCGAGTTTAGCTTTACCTTTGGTCCTTCTATCAGCTCTTCAAAATTTGTATTAAATTTAGCGTTTTCAAACATTTTGGCCCAAGATTCATTGCGGAGAAAGTGGTAGTCGAAATGGGCTTATGATTACGAACTGACTTTTTAATGTTTCCGACAATGAATATTGAATATTCTCGACACTGTAAGAACGCAGTAGATAAAAATTAAAAAAAAAAACGCGTTGAAAACAATTATACACACAAACCTTGAGTAATTCGTAATCTACAAAAATAGCAATATTATCATACTTTACACATTTTATCTTGTTAGACAATTATTTACTCGAAGGGTGTATTGAATTATTTTTAAACGTTATGAAAAAATTGCTGAATCCAAAGTAAAAGTGATAGCCAATATTGCGTTGAGCATTATTCAGAATTTAGACAAAGAAAAGTATTTTGACAATACGAAATTTTGATACATGAATAAAGCATCTCTAAAATTAGTTAATAAGTAAGTAGTTGAGTGAACAAGCCAACGAACTTTCAATTTCAATGGACCACCTTTCCTTCAGGCTAAATCCTGACTTTTCGTTTAGAGAAATGTTAAACTTTTTTGCCTGGTCGTAGAATAGCAAAATGGTACATTTTTTTAAAATTTGAGGTCAAGGTTCAATAGTTAAGTTTTTCATAAGTGTTAATTTATTTTACAAGGGAGGGGTTATAAAAAGTCTGAAAATATTATCTGAATTGTAAAATAAGCGAGAAATTACTCCTTCATTGAAAAATAAGAAGTAACAGTACATTTTCGACTCAATTTGAAGACACAGACATCACCATAGGATAGGCAACAAGAAGACAAAGAGGAAACCGGAAATGGCTTTCAATTGATATTTTTAACATTATATGAACATTTAAAGTTATATTTCTGAATTTTTCGGTTACTTAAAAAAGAATAGAAGTTAATTTTGTTTCTATTCTATTATATACAGGTTGCCATCGCCAAATATTTCACTAGCTAATTTATAACTGAATTTATAAAAATGGTTAGAATGAAGTGCTGATAAGTTAGCGTATATTTTTCTGTTATGAACATTGAGATTGTATGGGTAGGAATTTTGACTTAGAATAAAGGCGGCCATGCATAAAGATAAAGTATCGAGAAAAAAGGCTATGCTGTACTTAAACATCGTTATCAAAAGCACAGAAAATAGAAAAAAAAACAATTTAAAGCTTTCCATTGAGCACTACTAGTATTTCCAATGTGCAACGTCATTGATTGTGGGTTGTTTGACGATCATAAAAGAGGGACGAAAGATACCAGAGGGACAGTCAAACTCATAGATCGAAAACAAACTGACAACGCCATGGCCAAAAATAAAAAGACAAACAGACAAATACATTTTGTAATAGTACAGATGACACAACATAGAAAACTAAAGACTAAGCAACACGAACCCCACCAAAAGCTGGGGGTAATCTCAGGTGCTCCGGAAGGGTAAGCAGATCCTGCTCCACATGTGGCACCCGTCGTGTTGCTTATGTTATTACAAATCCAGTAAATAGTCTCATTCGGTAGGTCACATTCGTGAAAAGTGAAGGGTATTGTAGTTACAACATAAGGAACATATCCGATATCATCTGTGAAACGGTTATTCCATAACGGTCAACCAACTCGTGATGGCGTCCGTAAAATTTACGAAGGGATGCTTTCAACTTCACCATTTGGAACTCTTGGTTTAATAGCTTCCTTGTGAGCAGCAATCCTCTATTAAGGAAATCATAATAGGAAATACAAGCCCGGGAATATCGTATCAATTGGGAGATATATACTCCGTATGCAGGCGCTGCTGGAATGTTGCTACATAGAAATGGAAAGTTCACAATTGGGAAGCTGAAATCATCTCTTTTGTCATAAAGTTTTGTTTTCAATCAGACCCTCATTGTCAATTTCTAGATGTAAGTCAAGATATGAGGCAGACTTAACTGTATCTGTAGTATCCTTTATCTCTAGTTCGATGGGATAGATTCGTTCAACATAGTCACCAAATTTTGTATTATTTAGTGAGAGAACATCATCTATAGCGGAACGTAAAGTTAAAGGATATTGCTAACTTCTTATCTTTCTTAAAGGTTATTCTAGACATATATTTTGTGTTCCAGAACTAAAAGCTTGCAAAAAAGTGTCCAATTAGTTATACATAAACAAACTACCAGCCTGCTAAATAAGGGGAATGGGACCTATTTCAGAATTCCCGGGTAAAAAAGCAAATCTAGAGTGCTAGCATAAGGCAGCTTAACTGCCTTAAAATGGTCTAAGTCCAATTACTCCTGTAAAATTGTCAAGTCAAACTGATGATACAGCACAGTCAAGAGAATGAGACAACAAATAATCCTCACAAAGTGTGAAAGATTTCTGTCAAAGGGTCTTGGAGTATTGATGTGTTTTTAACGGACGGACGGACACACGACAGATGGACAGAGACCATTACCATATTCCCTGCTGTGCAATGAAAAGGAACAAAAACTTCCATTTTAAATATTGATAGCATAATTTGTACACAGCATTTCCTGAAATCACAATTATCATTATTGCATGAATAAGGTAAACACAGACAATGGGATCTAAACACTGTGAATATGGCACGTTTTACTTTGTTTCAATCTTTGTCTAGCTGTCAAACTTTGACATGTTATTAATGCCAAACTGTTTTATATTATAACTGAAAAAAATCTACTGATCTGTTTAAAAAAAGAAAAAAATGTTGCAAGGAAATCAATGTCAAAGTATTGTCTTTCTTTTTAAGAAGAACTAAACTGAAGCTTTGTAATTGTTGTCAGAATGATGCATTCATTACAGTTAACTTTCTGCTCAGTAATCTGAACTGCATTAAAAAGTGCAGAAATATGAAGGAATATGTAGCATGTTGGAGAAGACAAATTTATATACATCTACAAAAAATAAACTAATTCTAAGACTTGTCCATTGTTTGCCAAGGAATCTGAAGTTTGCTAAACGCTTTTCAGAATTTTTCTACCATGAAACTCATCATAGATACCAGGATTGAAATTTAGTATTTGCGCCACACGCGCGTTTCGTCTACAAAAGACTCATCAGTGACGCTCGAATCAAAAAAAGTTAAAAAGGCCAAATAAGGTTCGAAGTTGAAGAGGATTGAGGACCAAAAATTCGTGAAAGTTTTGCCAAATACAGCTAAGGTAATCTATTCCCGAAGTAGAAAAGCCTTAGTATTTCAAAAAAAAATTCAGTTTTGTAAACAGTTAATTTATAATTATGGCCATGTCAACTTGATGATACTAAAATTACTTGTCTTTTCAACAGCAATTATGATAAGGATATCATTTCAAACATTATTATTGGTAAATCTCTCATGTTTAAGTTGATGTTAACCAATGGTTTGTTTATGCTTCAAAAATTCTTTATACATGTATTTATTTCAGATGCTTCAAATAGCAGTTGCAGCTAAAATAGTCCCAGTAAGCAATTGCTGTACCAACTCAGCTAAAAGAGTACTCCGCTATCACAACTAATGGGAGTCAAGGAAAGCACTGCTCCACTTTTCACTCCTCAAGAATTGATTATACCATAATAACAATATATCTCTTTTCTTCACCTTGGGTTTTCAGTTGGGGTACCTACTTCAAGGGGAGCACGGATACATGTGTAATGTAAAAGTATTACTTTTCGTGGTGAACTTAGTTTTACCATGGAAGTATTATATTGACAGGAACTCTAACAAGCGGACTTCAAACGTTTATAGTGCGATGCCGCAAAATTGTTAAGTATCTGTTAATTAAATCGACATGTCATATGGATGCATGGGTTCCGATCAAATTTTTGGAACCTCGTGATTGATCGTAATTACGGAACATACCGAAATAACCGGATGTGTACTTAATTGTCAAGGAAATGACAATAACCGACCATGTCACTAAATGACAAATATGTCAGTTTTTACGGATTAAGCTGCGTAAAAACAAATAAAAAGAAAGAAACGAAATCGCTGTGACTGTTTACACCCAAAAAAAAAACAACCCTGAAGAGTAAAACTACTCACAAGCCATAAACATTTCAGTTTAAGTTACAATCAATAAATACGGTGTAAGATGTATAAGAACTGTTAAGCATTTACACACATAAATAAATTTATAAATTTGGTTCCCATGATAAAATTTTAAGAATAAAAAAAATATTTAACTGCTTAGGGCCCATCATGGTGATCGTTCTTTTAAATGCATCCAGAAATATTTAAAGCCATTCGTCAAAAAAAATCTGTCAAACGTCAGAGTAATCTCGGACTAGGTTGAATGTTTAAGGTTGTTTATAACTTTGGAATTATTATAAAAGGTGTAACAATTCATCTGTCTCGTAACCTGTTAATGCTATGTAGAAGTCATCACGTGCGTGTAATTATTAACATTTTTTAGTCTTTAAAACATATTTGATAAATACGTTAATAACATTTTTCTACACTGAGACAATAGAGAAAACCATTAATATTCTTGTAACATTCGATAAAAGTTTACAACCTTTAACTTAAATTTGACCTATCCTTCGCCATCTTACATACTACACGCGCATCACATTGTTTTCCGCAAACACACGACTTTAGGTACATGTAATTTTTAATATCAGATATTACCCGATTTCCAAGTTCCAATGATTAAAACATATTGAACAAAACTAAAAATAAGCTTGCCCTCTTTCCGAATGCAGTTAATTTTCTTATGTCATTCTGTTAAATATGGACCGATTTTTTAGATCTTTTCAGCTTTTGCCTTCATTTATTGAACGGAAACAGGTGTCGTTATTCATGTGGCGATTCACAAATAACCACGGGAGTTTCCGTGTTTATTTACATTGGTAGGTAGATAAGACACTCGATACCAAATCACGTGATAAGACCAGCATCAGTTAACAGAACAGGCGAAGGCGCCATTGCAGATACCCCACAAAGGAGTTATCACGTACTTGACAAACTGAGTCGGAACCTTTTATTTTTTAAAGAAATCAGTGGGATGGGAATGTGCTAATTTTTCGTTGGAGTTCCTGTCAATATAATACTTCCATGGTTTTACTGTTGTTTTTTTTTTGCTCCATTGACAAAATCCTGAAATTGGTATACTTGAAACCGTGTAAATATAAAACAGTCGAGGCAAATAGGAAATTGCATAATATTATGAAATATCCTAATCTAACACATTATTATGAAATTTCATAATATTAGTTTATCGGATAATTTTGTAACTATATTATGGGATTTCGTAATTCATAAAATTATGGAAATACATAAGATAAGAAAATTTTTATAATTTTAAATATTTTTTTCGGTCGTTTTTTGGGCCCCGTGACTAATTTTGGGAAATTTCTAGAAAAAAAAAGTTATTTTTGAGTGGCGTTTATACCAGGTCATAATGAACAACTGTCAGATTTTCGTCGACACGCCTTAAATTCTCCCGACACTACCCTCTTTGTTTGTTGGAAATAATTTAACAAAGGGAGACAACTAGTATCGGTTCAAACTACAACTTGCGGTTATAGTTCTTTGATAAATCGATGTTTTAAAAACTAATCTAAGGTTAAAGATGTGTTTTTATTATATTTCTAATCTAATTTGCATGTGATTTACAGCTGCATACTTCACTTTCATTGTTGAAATCTTAAATTATCTAGTTCAAGACGTTTGAAATGAATATACTTAAAACAAATTTTACAGGTTTTTCTAACCAATTGTCTGTTGTCATGTTGAAACAATAAAATATCAAAACACCAAATAAAATATTATCTAGCAAAGTTCATTTAATGCATAACGATGTATTTGTTCACTAAAATAATGACCATGTAATCACATTTTATCAAGTTGTATTGAACGTTATTATCATACTTGACTTTTTATACTAATGTATGCAATGTATATGTTTGCATTTTGTTTCATTTTCATGATGAGGGCCTCAGGGAAGATTAGTTAAATAGCTAACTGTGTAACCCTCTTAAATTAAAGTATTGTTGTTGTTGTTGTTGTTGACAAATAACAAAAATATTTAACACCTTAATCAAATGTCTGATCTTAATTTTATAAATAGCGATATTTTCTTTACCGCGTGTAGAAACTCTATATATTTTTTTAATTTGAGAATTATTTTTTAAATATTTTACAGTATTCTTTTGTTGATTTAGCAACTGCTAATTGGATCATGGAAGTATTATATTGTCAATATAAACTACTTCCATGATCGGATAATTATGATAAGATTACATCGGAAGATACGGCATTTAAGTGCATAACGATGTATCATGGTTTATTTTCATCACTGCTGTCAAGATATGTAGCGTGTACAACATGTAATAACAACTCACCTTGGTATAATTAAACAACAAAATTTATTGTTTACAAACGAAACGATTGCAGAAAATTTATGTTGTAGTAGGAGTATTTGTTTTTAAAAAAAATACATATTTTTAACGAAACAATTGCTATATTACGCAAACGTTTTGATTTAAATGTTTCATTAAGTTTTGAATATTTTATAATTGTAAACTTTTATATTGAATGTACATTTTATGTTTATTATATAATTTGAAAGTGGTGTTTTGTAAATATCTGCATTTGCAAGTCCGTCTGCCAACAAAAATTGTTTGTGATTTAGTTAAGGAAGAGAGCATAAAAACAGGCAAAATTATCATAATAAATATACATAAGAATAATGTTATACTTGTATTACAATTATACACAAATTTAGAAATATTTTTGTATCAGAAAATTATATAAATTTAGCTTGAAAATTGATATGGCATAGAACAATTTTAATTGAAAGACCAATGTAATTAAAATATTGATCTCTGATTTCGTTCTACTATATATGACTATGTAATATAACAAAATCAGAGATTTTACTTTTATTTCAATATAGTTGAAAAAGACTACGTTTTCGATAATTTTGATTTACATGGAAGTGGCAAAGTAGGGTAGAGCCACAAAAAAGTTCATACAATTCATAAATTGCGGAACTCTGGAGTCAAGTAGACAAAACGATCTTTCGGCTTCAAAATGATTTACTTTGAAAAAGTTAAAAAAAATGTAGTGCCGATATACGAAATTGTTTGTCGAATGTCAGTATATAATAAAGTTTCTTTAAAAAAAAAATATGGGGATTTTGAATTTCAACTAATAAGGAGATTATTTAAGATGCTTGCGTAGAAAATTATTGTAGACTCAATAATTATGATAATAAGAAATCTTCATATTATATATTTATTTCAATATGGTAGCTTGTAAAGATCTAACCAATCTTTCAGGTATAAAACCACTAATTCATAGCCCCATTGCTTTCTATGTTAAATTCTGCAATTTCAAGCATTAATGGCTACTTTATCTTAAGTTCAAATAAAGTGGCAGTTATTTCATGTCAAAACTGTACCTTATCCTGACTTGTGCTGAAAAAATCAACATACCTTTAATTGCATATTAGAGCGTACTGGTTCCCGGAAGTTTGATAGTACAAAAACAAGAACTTCAAATCTGAACAACAGGGCAAATGTGCCCTCCTATCATAATTTCATTAACTTCTTTATTATTCAAATAAGGGTTATACAGTGATCTCAAATCCCCAAGCTTTCATTTGATACAAAAACTACCCAAATATATCCACTATTGACAAAGATACAGCTATGCGTAGGAACTATTTTGTTCAAAATATGTACTTCTTTCTTGTATGTTCTTTCCGACCGGGCCTGAGTTAGTGGTTCTATACCTTCACAATGATGCTGAAACAAGCGCTTACTTTAAAAATGTTTTAACCTGCTACATTAACAGGGACTCCAAAGGAAGAATGGTCACGTAGTCTTCTTTCGACTGGCAGTAAAACGCTTGACAAAGTCTTTTATGCTGTGCAGGATGTACGTATTTGCAGTCACATCCGGTCAGAATTAGGACGTAAAATCTGATGCCGCGTGTAAAGAGACTGTAACTGTAATTCTACATTGACAATAATATCTTGGTGTACATTTGATACAACCATTTGTACTAACGCCCTCAAGGTGTATATAAAACAAACAAGTATAAATTAATGTCTACAGCAACGGCGATAATACATTTAGTACGCCAGACGCGCGTTTCGTCTACATAAGACTCATCAGTGACGCTCATATCAAAATAGTTGTAAAGCCAAACAAGTACAAAGTTGAAGAGCATTGAGGATCAAAAATTCCAAAAAAGTTGTGCCAAATACGGCTAAGGTAATCTATTCCTGGTATAAGAAAATCCTTAGTTTTTCGAAAAATTCAAAGTTTTGTAAACAGGAAATTTATAAAAATGACCACACAATTGATATTCATGTTAACACCGAAGAGCTGACTACTGGGCTGGTGATACCCTCGGGGTCGAAACGTCCACCAGCAGTGGCATCGACCCAGTGGTGTAAATAGTTATCAAAGGTACCAGGATTAAGTTTAACAGTCCCAATAGTCAGAAATTTAAAATATTACAATATCATGATGAATATAAACAATAAAAAAACTATATTTTCTCTTAATTCAAAAACAATAAAATCCATATAGCATATGTTTATATTTTATATTATGAGTAAACAAGACCATATAGCCTTGATTTATCGACAAATACCAGATTTTGCTTTATGTTTTGTTTTCAATATAAACTGGGAATCTGTCTTCAATCTAAATTATGCAAGAAAAAAAGAAGAATAACAAAAACAAAACAGCATATTTATTAAAGAATGAAATCTTCTGAACGTACGACATTCTTCACAATCTATATTATAATCTAATCAGATTTAGGAGACACACTCCTGTAAAATAACATTCTGTATGATAAGTAAATTCTAAAACTTGCAGTGATAGCATAATATAATTGGCTACATTATTAGAAACAGATGTCTGCGATGATTATTTAAAGGGACATTAATTACTATATTTATCGTTATGAAAGTGTTTTCTATTCAAACTTTTGCTAAATCAAAGATAGGGACGGATATTGAGCAATAATTTAAAAAAAATAATAAACACAGTATATCATCGATATAAAGTATCTGATATATCATTTTTTTAAATTTATTTATTGTGTACAGGAATCGTTAATGTTACAGTGCCCTCGTAAGAAAGGTCGTTGGCAAATATCTAGTCGGTTTATACATATTGTGAGAATTGATCTAGAAAAAAATCCTTACATAAATTTATATTCCCCATTTTACATGATGCACTTAGAACCTTATTTTCCCAAAGTCTTTCATTTTTTGACTACTCTGTTTTTAAGCACACCGGTCTATACACTTTCGTTTAAACTTATAATATATTAAAAGATTATAATGTCCCTAAGTGAGTATTATATAAAAAAAAAAAACACATAGCTAAAAGGGTGATAGAGCAGATTGTTACCCCAAACATTACCACACACTCTAATAAGTACATTTCTAAATTAATATATTTAATGGTCTCTCAAAGGAATGATCACACCAAGGTTCTGGATCCGCCCTCGGTTAAAATACGCCTTCAACAATAAGAAAACCCTAACCATATAGTTGGCTTTAAAGGCCCCGACATGAAAAATACGAAACGATTCGATAAGGAAATATAACGGCCTTATTAATGACAAACCAATTTATGAAAGAAACAAAAATATATCACAGACATAAACCAACGACAACCACTGAACTACATGATCCGGACTGGGGACATGCTCATAAAGAAATGGCGGGGTTAAACATGTTTGGGGGCTCTCAACCCTATCCTAACATTGGATATTGCTTTTGGAAAAGCTACATAGGATGCCAATTATATATGATTTTGTATATCGAAAACTAATTTTAATGCTTAAATTACTTCACCAAATGACTCCTGGATATGAATTAAGATATGAGCACCAGGTTAGTTCCAAAACAACCAGACAAATGCTTATTGGCCTGACACAATTATTTCGTAGTGGATTTCTTTGTGACAAACAATGCATATTAAAAAAAAAGAAGGATAATTTTATTTTAAGAGGGTCTGGTATTCAGTTTGACAGCTTCAGAATTTTTGTTTACCTTTTCAAACTGGACAAAATAACTACTTCACATAAAAATTCATACTCTATTTTTTACATGTAATGTCACCCATGAATAAAATATAAAATATAAATAAATAAGGAAGATACGAAAAAATCTTCAAGTTATACATTGTCCACACTAGGGACTTAAAAACTCAACCTGAATATACTATAAACTTCTTTGTTGATGTGTGGTTGAAAAATCTACAAATAATGTGACACAATTGAATCTTTATAAAAAAAACATGTATTGAAGATGTCTTTGATTAAAAAATTGTTTAATTATAACAACAGTATAATAGTTTAATGTTGTATAAGGTTTTTAGTATTATGCTGATGCCATTTGTTTTTTTACTTCAGGACATCGTAACTTTTAGAATAGTCCTAGGATCGTTCTTAGAAACCCATATGTATTTATCCTAACCAAAAAGAACCAAATTTATGACATATCTTATTATTGTAGGAGACCTTCGCGTACGTGAATTAGGACTAAGACGTGTCCTCATATCATCTTAAGACACGTCCAATTCCTAGGTCAGCTTCTTTGACACGACACCATATCTCAAAAAATCATAACTATTATGAATAGTTATTAAGAAAACAATATTTTAACGTTCATTTTAGCACTATATGTTCTGGATTTTAACGATTCATTCAAATTAGTTATTCATTACTTATATGACATTTCAAACACAGTTATACTTCAAAAATCTTGTAAAACGGTCAATAGTTTTTTTTTCCCAACGATATTGCAAAAGTTTGTGTATTCTATAAGCATATAAGATTAGTGATAAACCCATTGAAGAACAAATGCATCAGTCGGAATATTGTTTTTTTTTTTTTTATCATAACGCAAGTTTTTGTTGTGATACATCGTTGAGATCTCAAAAGCATGTTTAACCCCGCCGCATGCACATGTCCCAAGTCAGGAGCCTAGCTCTAGCTTTTGTTAGTCTTGTATGCTTTTTTATTTTAGTTCATTCATATATTTCGGAGTTTAGTATATGACGTCCATTTACACATTTTTGTTTAGGGGCCCGCTGCGAGATTTTCTCGCTGTGTTTAAGACCAATCGGTGGCCTTCGGTTGTTTTCCGCCCTATGGTCGGGTTGTTGTCTCTTTGAAACATTTCCCATTTCTATTCTAAATTTAATACACCAGTTTCACGAGTGTGTAATACAAATTAGTTCGGACTGAAACACGTTACTCTATAATAACGTTTTAATTTCACATTATGTAAAAAGAAAACTATGTTGAAATATAATGGCATACCGAAGAAATTTGGCAGTTAATGAAAGAAGCCTGAAGATTCCTTACGTTTTAGCATTGGCCTTTTTATTGGAATTAAACTACTAACAAACATAACGCTTAGATTCATAACGTAACTACAAGTTTGTGCTTTTTCTGTATTATTTTTTCCCTATCGTTTGTAAAAATTGTTCAGTCCGTTAGATCCTCGTGTTTATATATTTTTTTTAATTCGAGGGTCTTTTTAGTTTTAGTTAATTGCTGTGCCAAATACTCTTTCTTTTGTATTTAATTTTTGATTTTTCATTTATTCCGGACATTAGCAATGTGAGTTCGTATCAAATCATGTTTTTCATACGAATGTCGGTTATTTGAAAGACAGTCCACTATACATCATTTTTATTTTGGAATATTCTAAACATGTTTTAACTCACATATCTACTGCTTTCGCTTGCAGCTCGAATATTTCAAATCGCACTTTACTTTCGTAACTCGCAACTCCACTTTCTATAAATAGGAAATGTAGAATTTTATCAGTTTGTTAATGACTTTCTTTAAATTCGTTGCCTAACAATGTCAAATTGTGGTTGTTATTTAAGAAGAAAGTCTAACAAAAAGAAGTAAATACAAACGAACAAATTTACAAAATCAATTACAAGTAAAATTAAGTATACAGGAAATAGGAAAATACATTGATACGAAACACAAGTTTGTGAAGAAGTAGACATACTAAAGATTTTTTATCTGAAATTTTAGAAAAAAATAAATAACCCATGTGGAAAGGCGAGTAAATGAAAAAGGGGCTAATGATCTGGAATAAGACGCTTTTTCGTGATATGGGTGCAGATAACACTTAAGATACATGTCAAAAATCGTTAATTGATCAGATATTTGTGATATTTCATTATATACTTATCCCATCCAATTATGTATTTGTATGATATATCGATATGGCATTCCATCTGCCTTTTGTCAAACTTATTAAAATGCAGTATGCTTTTCGAGGTTAGAAAAATACGATACGGCTGAGATATCTTATGCATTGCTCCCATTCAAGAATACATTGCCATCCTACATGTATGTGTAGCCCTATCAAACAGCTGAATTTATACATATTAATATTCTTGTTTTTATCGGAAATTTATTTTCAACAAGTAGAAATAAATTAACGCAGAACTTTGATGTTTTTGTGTTGTTTTGTTCAATAATCATAATTATCTCTCAAATTTTGAATAATGTATAAATAGATTGACCATGATTAGTTGTTTGCATTATCATGAACTCCCATAACTTTAAAGGAAATTCAATGATAAACAAAAATATTGTATATGTTATATACTTCTTACGATTCACTAATCGAAAGCGATTGCATAATTTACAATGAAAAAAAACCACACTTGTATTAAGTTATAGATTATGTATAGTGTGGGAATATTGAAGTTTACAGTTTATCGCGATAAATCAGACACCTTTCACATGTCAACACTTTGCAAATGGGGTTTTCCTACCACAAGTATCTAAATGTAGAATTTCTAGCGAAATATTAAGTGTTATCCAGTTGAACAACTTGTAGAATACTGAGATAGACTAAATTAATGAAGTTTGATTTACCGTCCAAGATAGATTTGGTTGTACATGTACCTTTAAATTAAATGTGTTATAACAGTAACTATCACTTTTATTAGTGGATCATCATTGAAATTAATGTTGTTCTTTCTAGTAACTTAAACTGAGTAAAGCAATCGTTCGAGTTGGAAAAACACATGTATACGAAACTGATCTTCAATATAAATAAAAAGACATGTGAGGTATATGTCATCGAAACAGCAACGAAACGACAAAAAACATCTAAGAAACCACACTGCCTTCAGTAATTGACATAAGTCCTCTATCTATCAAGTGGTGAATTAATATTAAACGGAAACACTTAACACTTTATAGTAAACCGAAAGACGTTCCGAAATTGAGACATGAACAATATTTGTGGCGAGGTGAAACTAATTTTTGGTATACTAGTATCTTAAGCTAGGTTCACACTACCGATCAGATCTACTCGATGATCCCGATTGGCCAAATTCCCACGACAAAGCGCAACCAAATTTTTGATCGGGCCTGTTAACGACTTCCTGACTATTTCGTAATTGTATAGAGATTGACATGTACATATGGTATATACTATGTCTCGCATTGAAAACCGTTTATTTTTTACGGTTTTTGGCTTGTGTGTTGTTGTTCTTTTCTTTGCCTTTTGAATATTGTGATGTTATCTGATTACATATAATTCATCTTCCTCTAATCTTATTTTTGTCATACTCTGAAATCTACAGATTTTAGACACCAAAGATCACTTTTGCAACCTTGTGATTAATTGATAGATTGTTGGTGATTAACGCCACATTCATCACTTTTGGCTATTTATATTGACGCCGGAACCGGTGTACCCGGAGAGAACAATCGACCTTTAGTAAGACAACTGACAATTCTAGTCAATTAAGATAAGAGTCAGCCCAGTCCAACCAAAGACTTGTATATTGTAATTTGATGCGTCTTAGTTGGGCACGTGTCATTTAGGAGTACATGTAGGAGCAAACACTATAGTCGGATAGGAGTCAGATTAATGTGTTATTGTTTGCTGTCTTACAATCGATTTATTTGTGTCCATATTTTAATGGAGTGTCTATTCGTCCGGCTAGTAATAGTGAAAAATCTCTATTTGTCCGGCCTTCCGTTTTCGAATGCGCAAATCTCTATTATCTATAAAAGAGTCATGTGGCGCTGAAAGTGTCCCGGATGAGGTGTCGGATAACAAACGCGCGTATGCAACGGATGTTTTGAGAATTGGAGAACGCGTGATTTATATTTAAAGATGTCATAAAGAAAACTAGAGAGAATGTGATTGCTTCAAAACATTTTTTTTTATATATTAGTGACTCCAGAACAATAGCTTAAATAGTATACATGTAAACTGAGAGGAATAAAGCCTGACATCAAACTGAAATTGCTGATTTACCCCATGGAGGCAAACGCATTCGGATAATGACTAAATCAAATGTGCTTGAATTCATTATTTCTAAGTTCTACCACAACAGAGGTCTTTGAACATGCACTGATATACCTTGACTCGGAATAGGATATCAGGGTTGGGGTAACCCCCCTTTTTTTAATTCTGTTTATTATTTAACTTATATTTCTCTACTGTAAACACAATCTTACTGTTACATGTGCCTACCGTTCTCTCTTATTTCCTATGAGTCAATAATCCCCGAACATTTTAAATAAAAACGTGTCTGAAAATCATTTGACGACCTGATTTGAACCAAACTACAAGGAAACAATAAATTCAGAATCTTATTTTGGAATCATAGACGTCTATTAAGGCCAATAAGCAGTGGTCAGACTTTTTACCTTACATGAAATTAATAGGTAGAACAAGTAAAAAGATGAGTCTTTTTTTGCCCCTCCCCCAAACTCCTTTAGAATAAAAAAAAATATTAATAAAATGTATACTTTGTGGAGAGTTGTCTCATTGGCAATCATACCACATCTTCTTTTTTTTTCTATTTGTAGTATATTCATTTACATTTTGATTTGTTTCAGTGAATGAATGGAAATAATTAGCACAATTTTTTGCCAAGACTATAAGTAACTAATTCAAAAGTGTATTTTCTGCATAGATGTTGATATACGATTTTAACAATATTTCTCATAACTACTCAGCGTTTATTTTTCTCCTTAAATCACGATGCTATATCTTCACCATTATATTTTTGGCAGGACAAATAGCAAAATACCGTAAAAATGCTATTTGTCCGGCTAGCCAGATAAATAGACATTTTTGACTATGTGTCCGGCTAGCTAGCTAGCTAGCCGGACGAACAGCCACTGCCTATTTTTAATGAAATACTCTGATACAGCGGGAAATGACACGTATACTCAATTCTACCTTTATTTCTCAACACAAGGTAGCTGTATAATAGTTCGTTGGAACACGCTGATTAAGTGTAAACACTTCATTATATAAAATATGTAAGAACAGACTGAAATCACTATAGACCAAGAGTTGTAGATGCTGTTAATTTAAAGGGCATTCCAGTAAATAAACATTAAAATGAGAAACCCAGAAGGGAACAACACAACTAACAATACACCATTTATGTGAATCAAGTGATACCAGATCTTCCAAAGATGATTTAGTTTCTTTTTGAAACAAGTGTTGCTCGAGCTTCCGAAGGTAAAACGTACATGTTTGTTTTATTTATCATTATTCTTTTCTGTATTAAATTATGCAAATTTGCGGATTCGAATAGTCGAATGCTCTAAAAATGATCGAAATCCCGGAAAGATTATAGTGTCGTCGCCAAATTGTTTAAGGTCAGCAAATGTGTTTATTTGTATGACCAAAATTGACCCTTCCAAATCTGCATAAAATGGTCTTCTAAGCAGTATTTAATTACCTACTTGTATATTCACTGTACTGTACATGCACAATGAATATGATAATATGGAATTTAAAAAGACCCCCCCCCCTTTTCTATAAAAAAACAAGAAATATTTGAACAAGGCAAACAACTGAGTCATAGGGAGCAACTATTTAACTTCAAGGGAAAAGGGGGAGTGGGGTTGGACGGTTATTGTGTTTTTTAGTCAGAAAGCGAACATTTGTATTAAGTTCTTCGACGCTATAAATCAAATATATTTTTTTTACAAAATTTAACACTTTAAGGTAGGAGAAAACTGGAATTCAGATATATTTTTCGTCATCTGATTGACCAGATATAATGTTTTTTCTTAAGAAATACCCCCTCCCCCTTTTTCCTCTTTTTCACTTTTTAACCTTTTGAAGTTAAATTGTGACAGTCGTTCCCCAATTAATTTTTGCATGTTAATATTTTACATAATAATATCAGGTCAATAATTTTTAATCAATTTTGTGTACCTTACCTCGGAGATTTTAGGGGGAATGGGACTTCAATACTTAATTGAAGTGATAGGACATGCCGCTGGAATATGTCACATTTTTGGCTTGAAAATATATGTATATAGGTGGGGAAAACTTTATGAAATATATGATAGGGTCAATACCGTTTCATTGCTTGTTATATATAAAGCCATCCAACTTTCTTGGTGCTAAGGCTGGGTTTTTTATCCATAAAATTCACATCTTTTGACAGAGGTATACATTTTTAAAACTAATTCATATGAAAAGAATATCAGCGGCATCCCCTATCAATTAAGTATTGAAGTCCTTCCCACCCCCAAAAATAATCCCCGAGGTAAGGTACACATAAATTGATTAAAAACTATTGACCGGATATAGTTACATGACTTTTTGGAATATAGATATAAACATCCAAAAATTAGTTAAGTCATCTGATATTCTCATCTTCCTAGATCATCTAATCTAACTAAAATATCATATCTATATGAATGGCATTACATCTGTCTTTTTGTAAAAACTATTTATATTTACACGGTATCTATTCTGAAATCCTAATGCTTGAAATAAAAGGTATATATAATGGCTATAAGCAACCGTAACCTTTTCACCCCCCCCCCCCCCCCCCCCCCAAAAAAAAAAAAGTTAAAAAAAATTGCGTCCCTACTCATTACTTCTTCACGCGAACCCCAAGTCCCACTTATATTAAAAAAAAAACTATTTTTTAAACGTTGATCGTACTAGTATCCTTTTCAAATGGAATTTATCTTTTTTATCCAAGAGAGAGAGGGAATTTGTAAAACATACTACTTTACCGAATAACCGTAACACATGTACTTTTAGTCTGGGAATATAAAAGTCAGCAGTTTATCTTGATAACATCAAATTAATAATGTCAAAACTGTTGTAACTGCATGAATCAGGTTTTCTAACCACAAAGATATCAAATGCCAAGCATATCCTTGATGTAAAATTTCTGGCGGGATCTTTACTGGTATTCAGTAGAACAACTTGAATAATAAACTTATGATTTTTTTTTATATTAACTAATTAGTTAAAAGTAGATATTTTTGTAATGCTTTCGTACAAATTCATTCAATACGTGTGATTTTATTATTATCATAACTAATGTGCACATATTATCTTTTTTTTAAATGATATTTGTGCTTTCCTTCTAATAATTTGGACACTTACAGAACATGAGAAAGGGGACGACCATTTGATATTATTTTAGGGGGAGAGGGATGGACAGTTTGACTGATCAATTATTTACATCTTTTACTAAGAATGTTTTATTTTTATTATTTTTTACATTAGTTTCAAACATTCTGCGCTGCAGAAAAACATTTTCTGTCCATCTTGTGCAAATTCTTTATTTTCAGCTCATACCAAGCCAGATTTAACATTTTCCTAATCCTAAACCCCAACAGAAAATCAAATGGTCGTCTCTTTATAATTCAAAGTAAATAATGTCATCAAGGACAGACTTTAGATATGAATAAAAAGAAAAATGGCATGTGCATTAACAAGACAGTTACTCAATGACAAACATTTTTTTTATATATTAGTGACTCCAGAACAATAGCTTAAAAAGTATACATGTAAACTGAGAGGAATAAAGCCTGACATCAAACTGAAATTGCTGATTTACCCCATGGAGGCAAACGCATTCGGATAATGACTAAATCAAATATGTATACATGTAAACTGAGAGGAATAAAGCCTGACATCAAACTGAAATTGCTGATTTACCCCATGGAGGCAAACGCTTTCGGATAATGACTAAATCAAATATGCTTGAATTCATTATTTCTAAGTTCTACCACAACAGAGGTCTTTGAACATGCACTGATATACTTTGACTCGGAATAGGATATCAGGGTTGGAGTAACCTCCCTTTTTTTAATTCTGTTTATTATTTAACTTATATTTCTCTATTGTAAACACAATCTTACTTTCGGGGAAGGTTACATGTGCCTACCGTTCTCTCTTATTTCCTATGAGTCAATAATCCCCGTCCATAGAATGTGTCCATAGTACACGAATGCCCCACTCGCACTATCATTTTCTATGTTCAGTGGACCGTGGAATTAGGGTCAAAAATCTAATTTGGTCTTTAAATGAGAAAGATCATATCATAACATGTGTACTTAGTTTCAAGTTGATTGGACTTCAAGTTCATCAAAAACTACATTGACCAAAAACAGACGAACGGACGCACATACCAGAAAACATAATGCCCTCTAATATCGTAGGTGGGGCATAAACATGTTTACAAAGGAGCAGATTGCAGATTAACTATATAGTTAATAGGTGCAAAAAAGTGCAATGATTTGTTTTCATTTCTTACTTGATTACAAAACCATAATACTATCAATATTGTTCTTTCTACAAAAGGACAAACAATCGTCCTGAATATGCATGAAATATTAAAACATGACGTTCAGCAACCAACAATTATTCATACACTGAGGAACATACATTTGTGTATTCCGTGTGAACATGACGTTGTCTCCTTTCCTCTTTTTTTTTGGGGTGGGGGTGGGGGGGGGCTTATTATATCTTCATAAATAGGCACAAATATTTCTCTTGCACCTTAAATTCTCCGTTTGATTAATACAAAAATGGGCACCGATATATTTCTAATTTCTAATTGACTTGATGAATTAAAGAAACCTTCAGACATCTATAACACCTTTTTTTTTGTTACCTATACACGTATTTTGCTGTGTTGGTAAACGTTTTCAGAGATTCATGAAAACTTCTAACGAGCTTGAAACAAAGCTAGTTTATTTAAGAAAAAATACAAATAAGGAGAATTTGTATTATTGCTAATGAGACAACCGAAGTGCATGTATGCAACTATAGTCAACACCACAGCCTTCAACATTGAGGAAAATCCATACTGTATATATAGAGGTTTATAGAATATAAATGTATGTTTGGCGCTTTCAAACAGTATGAAACATGTACATTCATAAAAACAAAAAAAGTTTAATGAGTTTGTTAACTAGTGGGACATAATTGTTCAATGAAAGGGTATTAATGGTTTTATATCGAGAACATGTCAATGTTTTGCACGTTTAAGTAAATATACATTTTCGAGATTCATTTAATGCTTCAATCGGACTTAAGTACGTGTTTACAATTGCCTAGTGTCTTAAATTTCCAATTTGTGTTAATATTTCATGAATAGAAATCGTTTTTCTTTACACTATTTTTTTAACAAAGTCTGCTGGACGTCTTATGTTCTGGTATCAAATCCCGTTTTGAGATGGACGGCTGTTTAACTGTGCGGAATGTATAAATACGCGGCCACGTTAGATCGGAACATGGACGTAACATCACAAGCTTCATGTATATGGTGTCACTCTCTTTGCATGCGTAAGAACCATTGAGGGGTTGGTTGACATGCTGGTGACCTGTTGCTAGATAAAATGTCTATCCTTATCAATACTTTAGTGCTCCAATTCTTAACATTCACACAGATCAGCCCTTTCAACATATTCAGGATATCGTATCCTTTACATGCATGACATATTTGACACTGGACATAAAACCATCAACTATCAATCCTAGTATTGCTGCAGCGAACAGATCAAGTAAAAAAAATAATGAAGGTTGGTCCTTAACGATTTCATTAGCACATACAAATTGTATATTAATCACATATACATATATATGTATACAGTCCTCTGTTCTCGCATCTTTCTATATATCCATCACAGTAGCTCTGGTAAAAAAAAACATTTGAATTCGTGTATTCTTTTGAATGGTTTCTATTGAATTATGACAGGTTCTGAGTAATGACAGATATCGATGACTATTTTAAAATTGAATAAATTTCCTGAAAGTGTGAAGTTTAAAATCAAATTTGTCCTTTTTAAATTTGAACATTTGTTATTACCAGAGAACAGAAGTCGAATGGGGAAATACAAAAAGCACAGCGTTAAGATATTTTTGTATCGGAAGTTTGCTTTTACTATCTTTGCTGAACCATGATTTTATGACGGAAAGACTCCGGAACATCTCGTAATTGGTCACATCAACAAATTGAAGTGAGGAGGATTGGGGGACTGTAAGCAAAAGCAAAGTGTTTCAAAATAGGATATACCTTCACCATCTGATAAGAATAAACATATTTTATTTTATATTTTAGTGATGTGTCTGTAAGTATAATGACAGAAGTAAACTCAATAGATATAAGAAGATGTGGTATGAGTGCCAATGAGACAACTCTCCATCCAAGTCACAATTTGTAAAAGTAAACCATAGTAAGTCAAAGTACCGTAACCGTTTTCAATACGGAACTTTGGCCCACACCGAACAGCAAGCTATAAAGGGCCAAAAAAACTAGTGTAAAATCATTCAAACGGGAAAACCAACGGTTTAATCTATATAAAAAAAACGAGCAACACTTATGAATCACAACAACAAACGACAACAACTGAACATTGACCGCAGGTTCCTGTTTTAGGACAGGTGCAGACAAATGCAGCGGGTTTAAATGTTTAAATAGGTACCAGCCTTCACCCTTACCTGGAACAAGCCTGTTTAATATGTATCGGGAACATATTAGTATTTGGACCATCTGCTTATATACTCATATTGCCGACGATACGTGTATGGTCCGGGTAATTAACACGATCAACGTTGATAAGGTGTACAACATAAAGTTAAGAATTTCTCAAAAATTACATTTTGACACAATCAATCATATTGTAGCCATTGCTACATGATTAATTTAATAATGTGAATATTACTTGGAATAAATATTATAGTTAACTATATGTTAAGTGGCCATTATCAATTTTCCATAAGAATCGCAATCTGTCGACTTTGGAAAATTACATTTCATTTAGAAAAAATTAAAGTTCATTCAAGAAATATCTAAATGAACTGTAAAAAAGAAAATTGCGTAACTTACTTGCACTTTGGTCTTTGAACACTACAGATTTCTCCTTTTTTAAAATTTTATTTGGTGTTTGAATTTGTTTTAAATAAATTTTCATATCTAAACGTTTTAGCTCATTTGATCATTTTTTCATGACCCCATATATTCCCATCTTACAATGACAGTAAGTTAATATTAATAGGAGCAAGAATACATCAGTTTCAAGAAAAAAAGTAGAAATAACAATTGAAAAACTAAGAAAACAGAAAAAAAACATGCCCCTCCTGCACGAGATGTCATTTAAGGGCGAAAATCGGCAGTATAAAGGCGATTTTTTTTAGTGACTAAGCAAATAAAAGATAACAGATACAATAACAGTCTGACAATATGTTAGACAATGATTTGTGCTGTGTGTGCCTGCAAAAGAAGCATATGGTCTTGTTAAAATTGAGAATTGAAATGGGGAATATGTCACAGTGACAAACAAGCCGTCCAAAGAGCAGACAACAGCAGATGACCATATACGCGTATGGTCCTAATACTCATATGGTCCGGACACCGTATAAGATTTCGTGAGCCCATAGCAAGAGTAAAGGGTGAACGGAATCCCTGCTCAAATAAAGGAAACTGGCAAACGCATTGGCTAGTAGTCAAGTGAACATCTATAACAGACATTTATACATAGGTTGAGAAACTCTTCTTACAAAATATAAATGAATGGACACACAAACACTAGAATGGGTAGTTCTTTTTTAGTAATATGATATAGCAATGGGATGCAATCTTATCCCAACTATATATCCAGTAAGCAAAAATTGACTTAACCCCAATAATCGAGACATAACTTTTCATCTTTTTGTAAATGTTTGCCATAATCTAACTAATATGATATGTGTTGAGCTCTTTTTGAATTGTTATTACAAAATACTTTCCACTAAAGTTTAATGTTGTATGAAAGTACTTTCTTGTAAAATATATATGTTGACAGACATAAGCTTATTGTACGATGATTGTCTAACGTCCATTGGCAAATATTTCACACGTTTTGGGACGACAACACAGTGAAAACATTTTATGGATAAATACATTTGGAATCTCAAATTGAATTACCTAACTTAAATAAAGAAAATTGCAGTATATTGCTGGGTAAACGAATAATTCTCGCAAACTTTTAAAGATATAAATAAGAAGATATGTGGTATGAGCGGCGATAAGATAATACTTCATGCAAGTAACAAAGTATAAAATATTATTAATTATAGGTCAAAGTACGGCCTTCAATATGAAGCCTTGTCTCACACCGAACAGCAGTATACGCGTATGGTCCAAATACTCATATCCTCCGGAATAAATACATTGTAAATTGCCTTTCAAAGTTCCTACATAAAGTAGCTATATAGGAACCTGCTACAAGTAAATAACGACACCGTAAAAGACTTCGAGAGCCCATAGCAAGAGTATACGGCTTGTACAGGGTATGATACGCCGTGTTATGGAACTGTACCGGGAGAGGGGTGATTACACATCCTAATTACTCAAATATTAACATGACATTTGCCTAACATACCAAAGATTATTTGTAAAAAAAATAACTATATGAGGTGATTAATTGTTGTAACAAAATAAAATCCCAGTGGAACTTTAATTCCGTTTCTGATTTGTTTAATTTATACTTTTTCTATGAACGCCAAACTTACATGCTTGTTGTTCGGTGTGAGCCAAGGCTCCGTGTTGAAGGCCGTACATTGACCTATAATGTTTTACTTTTATAAATTGTTATTTTGATGGAGAGTTGTCTCATTCGCACTCATACCACATCTTCCTATATCTACATAAAACCTACATAAATAAACAATCTTAAGTTGATGGTTTGTTTTTGGTATATATTAGAAAAATTGCCACATGCATGTTTCTCTTTTTCGATGAATAATTGATTTTTTAAAATGAAAAACATTTCGATGAAATAAAAATACAATGTAGGTGGTGCTTAACTTTTGGCGGACTGTATATACATAAACACGTATGAACATTTTATGTAGACAAATTGTCATTTGCACGGTATTTAGATTTCAAATAAAACCCATATGAAGCATGTTAAGCAGTTCATGTATATCTTCAAATTTTATTTCTTTTAAGTCTGTTCCTATTCCAATATAGTATATTATGATGAGTTTATTTATATACTACTATAGACCCGCAGTTAGCATGTGTCACTGGTTTTGTATACATTTTGTTAAATTATCAGAAAGTAAATCACTCCCAGCAGGTGCCTACCGATAACATTATCAACAAACACAGATGTGAACCAAAGAAAATCACATTCCTAATTATCTATGTTTATACATTTTGAATTATAATATGATTAATATCATATGGATATTTCTGTACAAGTGTTTACTCCATTGTGTTGTCGAACCATAAATATGCATATGAAGAACGTATTAGATACGGATCCCTTGTGTATACGCAGTCGACGTTTTTTGTCTTCTCCTTGGAATACTTTTTTTCAAATTGGTTTTGATTTTATCTGAAATGACTGAGCCAGATAAATTCTCTAACTAAAATTAAAATGAATGAAATCAAAATATGAAAATCATTTTAATTTATCAAACTCGTTATCAAAGTATCTGATACAAATGATGCCATTATCTACCTGTAACCGACAGAAAAAGACATTCCAATCACCTCATTTCCACTCCAATGGCAGTACTAAAAAAGGTTGAAACGTTATTTACCATTAAAGGGTCTTATTCTTTTTTACAACTGCTATATATTACCCATTATTGACTATTGTTGTACAGTATGGGGTCTTACCACAAACAGAAATCTGGAGAGGATACATAAGCTCCAAAAACGTGCTGCAAGATTAGTTTTATCTGTTTCTTTTGATTTTCAATCAACATTAATGTTTAAAAAACTTGCATGGATGACTATATTTACGAGGATACACTATTTTTAAGCTGTGTTAATGTTTAAATGTATGAATGGTCTATCACATGATTATCTATCTATTAAATTTACTGCTTGTGCTGATCTTTATAATTATTGTCTTAGGTCGACAACATCAGGACTTCTTCATGTACCAAGACCTAATTATGATTTTTTAAAAAGAACATTTAAATATTCTGGTCTTATTACCTGGAATAATTTACCAAATAATATTTATTATAAAGAAATAGATAATTTAGATACATTTAAGACCAACTGTTCAAACTATTTTCTAACTGAACAGAATAAAGATGCACGAAACCGATGTATTTTTCTTCTTCTATTATATGCATATGTACTTATTCAATATTTAAGCTGCTATATTTAACTGTATTATGTATTTTATTTTGTATGTATTTTTATTTTATTTTTCTCTTTTCTATTTGTATTAATAGTGTTTGAAGGCATCATGGAAGATTAAGATGTCATTGTTAAATGTGTTACCTTCGTTAAATAAAGAATTTTATTATTATTTATTATTACTGATTTTCTTAGATTTTTTTCTGATTTATTATGATAAATCATGAGTAGTTCTGTTATTGTAAGTAGCTTGTAATGTCAATTTGATAAAAAATAAAGTATTTTGCCTGATCAGAAGTCATCAATACGTGATATCATGACGTAGGATTGCCCTGAAGACTGAGACATCATTCCTTATTCTTTGGTTTCAACTGATATAACTGATTTTAGTCAATACTTTTAAGTTTTATCCTGCATTAACTTAAGAAAAAGTATAAAATCATTTTAAGATTTTTTTCTTATAGAAATATCTGACAAATGTATGTAGAAATATGCACATAATAAGCTTTTAAATGTACAAATAGTTTCCAATTTAACTGGAATGTAGTGAACAAATTTTCTCCGATATTTATGCTGAGTAAAGATTTTCCATAATAACAATAGGTTATTTACAAAATGTGTTTATATCTCTATGCCATAAAAAAAAATGAAATGTATAAATACTTTGTGTTGCAATTTTGACTGGCACCCATAATTCTACAAATTTCATCTATGAAGCATGAAATATCCGCCTCAATCGCATAGAATTGTAATGCCGATTTTTACACAGGCTATTGACAGGACGTAATAATTATTGTCATACTGCAGTTATCAGTTTTTGTAAAGAAATTGATTGTTAATCTCCCGTTGTTAGATTTATAACCGATTTTACAGTGTTTTTAGAAACATGTTTCTGTGAATTTGCATTATTTGCCGTCTATAATTTGTTTACAGAATTTATAAATTGAATATAAACTCGCAATTGACCTCCACGTGCATTATTGCTATGTCGTAGACTGATAACCTAGTATCAAACAAAATAATTCTTTCTTGTCAATAACATCCAACTTTAAATAATCTTCAGTCAAGTCTGATTTATATACTCAATGTGTGTAATAATACTCGTAATTCCAACCCAGATCCATAAATTCCTACATGTAAATTTCTCGATTTTTTCCGACATGAAATAACTATTATTAATTGAACATCGGTTATTAATTTATTTCCTGTTTAATATTCAATTTTAAAGTTCGACTTAGGCATTCGGCTTCTATGTATTCTTCCTTAAGTCACTAAGATATTTGGAGACAAATTGTTTCAGTGATTGGTGGATATTTATTACTTAATATCCAGTGGCAAATATCAAGGGTGAGGATTTAATTGTTCAAGACAAGCTACAAACTAAATAGAAACATAATATTTCTTGGTATCATGTAAGTATATTATGTAACACTGGCAGGACGACGAAAAAGCCTATTTCAAATATACTGTAAACCTTAAGATAATAATCTACATAATTAAAAAAAAAGCATGAGCTAATTAGAAAATGAAGAAACGTAAACAGCATAGGAAAATGGGAGTTTGTTATACAACTTTCTATTTTATATAACTTATTATAATAATGAGTTGTCTTCCTTTCAACTTCGTTTAAGACAAACGTTGTTATCTCCCATGTCAGTTTTGACAAGAAGCGTCTAAGAGAGACAACTCCACTTTGATCCTATATTTCAATTAAATTATGAAATTTCATAATATTATGGTATTTCCTATTTGCCTCGACTGTAAAACAAATCACAGCATAACATTAAATAAATACATTATAGGTTGCATTTCTGTAAATATAGACAAAGCAATTCCCCATAGGAACTCCCTTTACGGCTAAAACTGTGCCACTTTTACTATGAAGTTTCGTGAAAAATTATATCCTAGAATGGAAAGTTGATATGCACTACTATTTATTCAAATGACAAAACATAGGGCTGTGCGTCATATTTCCAACTTGCCCCGAAATTCTAAGAGTTTTAACTTATACTTAAGTTCTGTACTACCCGTACCTCCATTTTAGGTGACCCTCAGAATTCAAGATTCCCTGGAACCATGTGTAAATATACTGGTAACATTCCAAAGTTATGTCTCTATGAGATGAAACATAGAGATCATATCTAGGAACCAGTACGTAAACAAAAAAATATCTATGAATATTATATAACTCCCCAAAAGAGGCGTGGTTTGTCAAACAGCTGTATTTACAAAGTGCAACCTCTAATGGCTAAAGTGCATCGACAAACAAAAGCATGTAAATTTGCAGTTAATATAGTTTGTTAAATACTTCAAATCATCATACCTTTCAATTCTGGCAAACCTTTAACATCAGGGGTCCTTTTCTGCTTTCTGCACTAATTCATTATCAATAAACATTCTTGATGTGCTCATTTCCAAAGTACACCATGCCCTAGCAGCAGAAAGTCATGTTTTTTTCATCTTCACTTGTTAGACGTCTATATTAGGCACTTATCAAATCTCCTTGTTTAACCTGATAACATAGATTGTTGATGTCTTATTGGTTCAAGAAACTGCTCTTCTATAAACTGTAGTTTTAGAAATTATTGCAATTTTTGAAGAATAGACTAAAATGCGAGATTCAGAAAAGTGTGAATACAGATTAATGTATAAGATATCAGAATGCGAATTCTTATTATTGCGATACTCATCCAGTCGCATTATTTGCAATAATTACAGTCTTCGCGCTCAACAACAGGCCCACCAGCCCAGGCTTGTTAAAATGCTGTCGGGCCTGTAAAAATCATATCTACAGGCCAATAGAATCTAACTCAAATTTTCATAAAATTCAGCTTCGGCCTGAAGATTCAAAAGTTTATCGTGAAGACTCAAAATAAAAACCTCAAAATACTTTCTGAATTTACAGTAACCTTATGTCACTGAAATTTAATTTTCCTTGATTCTTTCAAATAAGTAACATGTACATAATATATCACTAAAGATCTTCAGTATAACCATTTCAAAGGCTATGAACACTGGCAGAATATAAGAAATTGGAACTTAAATCACAAAAACATAACATAGACCAATGAAACATATAAATAAGGTCAAGGTCAGATGGACATGTATACTGTTTTTTGTATTTTGGTTGTTTTTTGCAATGGCTTTGACAGTTTGTTTTCGACTTAGCAGTTTAAATGTCCCCTCTGTATCTTTCGCATTGATTCTTGTACATTCAATATAGTTGTTGAACCATGTCAAAATGATCAGTAGAATTCAGGTTTTTTTTTTTAAATAATAGGCAAACTTGCATTATCTTGGTTTTCTTGTTTTAATTATTCCATTTAGCCATGTCAGCCGTTTTGGTTGGCAGGCGGGGTCATCGAACACATTTCTATACTAGATACCACAATGATGATTTTAATCAAGTTTGGATAAATCTGACCCTGTAGTTTCAGAGGAAAAGATTTTTGTAAAAGTAAACAGAAGACGACGGACTACAGACAATGGACGCCAAGTGATGAGAAAAGCTCACTTAGCCCTTTGGGCCAGACGAGCTAAAAATGTTGGAAGTGGAAAAATTGCACACTGAAGCCCCAATTGGCCACAACACACATGGTTTCCTATACGTAATATCAAATGAAATAATTTTTTTAACAAACTGTAGTTGGCATCTTAGCTTGTGTAATAATGACCTCACACAGATTATTATTGTACGCCTTAAGCACATTTGTTTCTGCAAATGAATTACCTATTGATCTGAAAGCAAATTACTCCATATAGATAAGTAATGCTATGTTCTCCGTAATATCTTTCAAACAAACCTCAGGAATATGGTCTTTGTAGGCTTCAAATTTGTCCGGATAAATTAAACTGCATCCATCCTGGTAGAACATTAAATGTTGTATGATTGCCAAGGAGGAAATCTGTACTTCATTGAACACTCGAATTCATGGTTCACCTATACCAACAACAAACAAAAAACACAAAAAAATGGTACCAACCAATAAAAATGAATCCATTGATTCATTGGAATGTAAGGCTTCATTGATTCATTGGAATGCAAGGCTGTATTGTTTCATTGGAATGTGAGGCTGTATTGTTTCATTGGAATGTAAGTTTGTATTTATTCATTGGAATGCAAGGCTTTATTGATTCATTTAAAAGTAAGGCTTTATTGATTCATTGGAATGTGAGGCTGTATTGTTTCATTGGAATATAAGGCAATATTGATTCATTGGATTGCAAGTCTGTATTGATTCATTGGAATTAAAGGCGGTATTGATTCATAAGAATGTAAGGCTGTATTGATTTATTATATTTATTATAATGTAAGGTTGAATTGATTTATTGGAATGTAAGGATGTATTGATTCATTGGAATAAAAGGTTATATTGATTCATTGGAATCTATGGTTGCATTGATTCATTGGATTGTGACGCTGTATTGATTCATTGGAATGTCAGGCTGTATTGATTTATTGGAATGTAAGGTTGTACTGATTCATTGGAATGTACTGTTGTATTGATTAATTGTAATGTTGTATTGATTCACTGGAATGAAAGGTTATATTGATTCATTGGAACGTAAGGTTATATTGGTTCATTGGAATGTAAGGCTGCATTGTTTCATTGGAATGTGACGCTGTATTGATTCATTGGAATGTAAAGCTGTATTGATTCATTGGAATGTAAGGTTGTATTGATTCATTGGAATGTAATGTTGTATTGATTCATTGGAATGAAAGGTTTTATTGATTCATTGGAATGTAAGGCTGTATTGATTCATTGGAATGTGAGGCTGTATTGATTCATTGGATTGTAAGGCTGTATTGATTCATTTGAATGTCAGGCTGTATTGATTTATTGGAATGTAAGGTTGTATTGATTCATTGGAATGTACTGTTGTATTGATTAATAGTAATGTTGTATTGATTCATTGGAATGAAAGGTTATATTGATTCATTTGAACGTAAGGTTATATTGGTTCATTGGAATGTAAGGCTGCATCGTTTCATTGGAATTTTACGCTGTATTGATTCATTGGAATGTAAGGCTGTATTGATTTATTGGAATGTAAGGTTGTATTGATTCATTGGAATGTAATGTTGTATTGATTCATTGGAATAAAGGTTTTATTGATTCATTGGAATGTAAGGCTGTATTGATTCATTGGAATGTGAGACTGTATTGATTCATTGGAATGTAAGGCTGTATTGATTCATTGGAATGTAAAGTTGTATTGATTCATTGGAATAAAGGTTTTATTGATTCATTGGAATGTAAGGCTGTATTGATTCATTTGAATGTGAGGCTGTATTGATTCATTGGAAAGTTATGTTGTATTTATTCATTGGAATGAAAGGTTTTATTGATTCATTGGAATGTAAGGCAGCATTGATCCATTGGAAAGTAATAGTGTATTGATTCATTGGAATGTAAGGCTGTATTGATTCATTGGAATGTGAGGCTGTATTGATTCACTGGAATGTAAGGCTGTATTGATTCATTAGAATGTAAGGTTGTATTGATTTATTGGAATGTAGGGTTGTATTGATTCATTCGAATGTAAGGCTGTTTTGATGAATTGTAAAGTAAGGCTATATTGATTCATTGGAATGTAAGGCTTTATCGATATATTGGAATGTAAGTGTAGATTGATTTATTGGAATGTAAGGTTGTACTGATTCATTATAATTTAAGGCTGTTTTGATTCATTGGAAAGTGAGGCTGTATTGATTCATTGGAATTTAAGGCTGTACTGATTCATTGGAATGTAAGGCTGCATTGATTCATTGGAATGTGAGGCTGTTTTGATTCATTGGAATGTAAGGCTGGATTGATTCATAGGAATGTAAGGCAGCATTGATTCATTGGAATGTAAGGTTGTTTTGATTCGTTGGAATGTAAGGCTGCATTGATTCATTGGAATGTAAGGTTGTATTGATTCATTGGAATGCAAGGCTGTATTGATTCACTGGAAAGGAAGGCTGCGTTGATTCATTGGAATGCAGAACTGTATTGATTTATTCGAAATTGAGGCTGTATTGATTTATTTGAGTTTAAAGCCAAATTGATCTATTGGAATGCAAGACTGCATTGATTCATTGGAAATAAAGGCTGATTTTATTTATTTGAGTAAAGCAGCATTGATTTATTGGAATGCAAGGCAGCATTGATTTATTGGAATGTAAGGCAGCATTGATTCATTAGAATGTAAGGCAGCATTGATTTATTGGAATGTAAGGCTATATTGATTTATTGGAATGTAAGGCTGCATTGATTCATAATTGAAGATTTTGTAATTATTTATCAAAATCATTGAAAATAATTATGTTCTCCTTCAGCAAAGTTTCTGTTTATCAGATTTCCAAATGCCTATCTGCTACGGGTCAAGTCCAATTAAATTTGTCCATTAATTAATAGTTCTTTATTTATCTGAATGTCCTGTAGCAAATTTAAACATCAATGAAACCTTGGTATTGCTTAATTATGTGAAAACTAGATATACATACTTGATCAAATGTACATTAAAATTCATTTCAATCACTGGTTTATCTGATTAATAAAATGCTCCGCAGGGCGCAGCTTGATACGACCGCAGAGGTCGAACCCTGAACAGTTGGGGCAAGTATGGACACAACATTCAAGCTTGATACAGCTCTGAATTTGGATTGTGATTAAATATTTGACACAGTATAGGTTTCTGACACAGAATGAATGTGGTCTAAGAACTTAAAAATTTTAAATTGGACATTCACCTATTATGGTCCAATATCCAAAATCTAAATATATGGTTAGATTCAGCATATCAAAGAACCCCAAGAATTCAATTTTTGATGAAATCAAACAAAGTTTAATTTTGGACCCCGATTTGGACCAACTTGAAAACTGGGCCCATAATCAAAAATCTAAATACATGTTTAGATTCAGCATATCAAAGAACCCTACGAATTCAATTTTTGTTAAAATCAAACTAAGTTTAATTTTGGACCCTTTGGACCTTGATGTAGACCAATTTGAAAACGGAACCAAAAATTTAGAATCTAAATACACGGTTAGATTCGGCATATCAAAGAACCCCAATAATTCAATTTTTGATGAAATCAAACAAAGTTTAATTTTGGACCCTTTGGACCTCAATGTGGACCAATTTAAAAATGGGGTCCAAAATCCAAAAACTTAATACACGGTTAGAATCAGCATATTAAAGAACCCCAAGAATTCAAGAATAAAACCCCATTGAAATTGGTCAAGAAATAAGCAATTTATACGAAGTATCTTCTTTTGCACAATACTGTGCAATTGAATATTTCTTGCTATTGCGCAATATTGTGCTATTGGATATTTCTTGCTATTGCACAATACTGTACAATTGACAATTTCTTGCTATTGCGCAATATTGTGCTATTGGATATTTCTTGCTATTGCACAATACTGTGCAATTGAAGATTTCTTGCTATTGCGCAATACTGTGCAATTGAAGATTTCTTGCTATTGTGCAATACTGTGCAATTGAAAATTTCTTGCTATTGCACAATACTTATTATATAATAATTTACACATCCTGTTTGGTGTGTATCTCCTACCATATCATTATTATTTGCTTTTAAATATAAAACAGAAATAACCAACCTAAAATGGAAAATTTTAAAAGAAAAAAAAAGGAAAAAAAAAAAAATCCCCCCCACCAAAAATTGTTTGAACCCCCTTATGATTCATCACCCCCAAACTCAATCCCAGCCTTCCCTTTGTGGTATGGTACCTTGCAGTATAATTTCAGAGAGATCCATACACTTGAACACAAGTTATTGTCTGGAAACTAGAAAAATGCTTATTTTTGGCCCCTTTTTGGCCCCTTATTCCTAAACGTTTTGGGCAATTACCCCCAAACTCAATTCCAGCTTTCCCTTTGTGATATGGAACCTTGTAGTACAAGTTATTATCATGAAACTAGAAAAATGCTTGTTTTTTGCCCCTTTTTTTGCCCCTAATTCCTAATATTTTGAGGCAATTACCCCCAAAATCTATCCCAGCATTCCCTGTGTGATATGGAACCTTGTGGTACAATTTCAGAGAGATCCATACACTTGAACACAAGTTATTGTCTGGAAACTAGAAAAAAGCTTATTTTTGGCCCCTTTTTCCTAAACGTTTTGGACAATTACCATCAAACTCAATTCCAGCTTTCCCTTTGTGATATGGAACCTTGTAGTACAATTTCAGAAAGATCTACACACTTACACACAAGTTATTGTCATGAAACTAGAAAAATGCTTGTTTTTTGCCCCTTTTTTGGCCCCTAATTCCTAATATTTTGAGGCAATTACCCCCAAAATCAATCCCAGCATTCCCTGTGTGATATGAAACCTTGTGGTACAATGTCAGAGAGATCCATACACTAACACACAAGTAATGTCTGGAAGTTACAAAAATGCTTATTTTTGGCCCCTTTTTGGCCCCTAATTCCTTAACTGTTGGTACCATAACCCCCAAAATCAATCCCAACCTTCCTTTTGTAGTATTGAACCTTATGGTAAAATTTCATAGAGATCCATTCACTTAAACTAAAGTTAGAGTGCGAAAACCAATGTGTCTTCGGACGACGCCGGACGCCGGACAACATCGACGCCAACGTCATACCAATATACGACCGCAAAAATTTTTTGCGGTCGTATAAAAATCATTCAACTATAACTTTTATAAATATTTTCTGTTTATTGGCTTGTATAAGCATTGTTAAGGAAGTTCAAAAGAAATTTCTCATATCCTATGAACATGATAAACATAAATAATTATAAATGTTTATACTTTTGTGTAGCTCCAATCAACTGTGACTGAATTCCTTCTTCCTTGGTTGAATGACCAGCATCCTGAACTATGTGGAAATCAGCATGTGGCAATCTCTGAAATGAGAAATTTATTTTGGTTAAAACCTCAATAGAAGTGATTAGGGACTTTCCATTTTGAATTTTCCTCGAGTTCAGTATTTTTGTGATTTTACTTTTTTCAATAACACAATTGGTTCATTTTTCCTTTACTTGAAATAAAACTATAAGTAACATCAATGAAACATTACAAACTAACTTTCACCTACATAATATATCTCACAAAACATTAAATTTCATCAATATGACTTACATGTAATTTTAGATCATGAGAATTTCTGTAAAAGCAATAAGATGTCCGCGTCGTGACAATGAAGATTGATAAACAACAGATGCCAAGTGATCTTGGTTGAAATAGATAGTATATAGATCTTGACATTTCAAACACTTACTAAGATATCAGAATTTCTCTATTCATAACCACTATGTTCATATGTTACAATTAAATTGATTTCAAATCTAACAATTACAGAAGAATCTTTCTTTACCTATGGTTTGAAATGAATCCTGCAGTTTTGCTTCACACAATACAGACTTTTCAATTATCTATTTGTGTATGCCCCTTGTAACACATTTAAATAAAAACAGTAAAGAATAAAGACTACCTTGTGTAGTAGCCATGCTGTTTCTACAGGACAAATAACGTCATAACGACCTTGAATTATTGTCACAGGAATGTTGCTTAATTTATCTGCATTGTCTAATAACTGTGACTCAGACTTCATGAAAATACCATGAACAACATAATGGCTGCAATGGAAATTAGTAAAAACAGTTATTGAAGAAAATATTATATACCATTTCAAACTACGCAATAGACTACAGCTATATTTTCCTGAAATATGAAACTAATCACCAAATTTCTATATGTTATCTCATCTGATCATCATTTTTATGCGTGCTTTTTTATATGCATGTTTATTCAATTCTTCTCTGTAACCTTTGTTCTTGTATTGTTTAATGAGGATAAAAATGTCAAATCAAAATGGCAGTACAGTTTGTTCAACTATACATGATGGCAAACAATCAAGAGCATTTTATAAAATGGAATCAGAGGGGATGCGATCACAAGATGTCATTGTTACAATAATCTTAAAAAAGGTCGAAGTCCAATGATGAAACATTACAGTCAAGAGAATGTGAAAACAAATAAAAGCTTTCTGTCAAAGGGTCTTGGAGTTTTGATGTGTTTCTGACATAGGGACGGACACAAACAGATGGACAGAGATCATTGCCATATCCCCTGCTGTGCAACGAAAAGGAACAAAAATTTTGATAGCATAATTTGTACAGCATTTTATCCTGAAATCGCCATTATCAAACTAACTTTTTTGTCAATTTTATCAACAATAAAAATTAAAACAATAGATTTAGGCAAAACTTTATGAAATTACAGTAGCAAGACATATCTACATCAATGACTGTTAAGATTTTTCGCTCTGATCATTCACCAATAAAGTAAACACAGACAATGGGATCTAAACACTGTGAATATGGCATGTTTTACTTTGTTTCAATCTTTGTCTAGCTGTCAAACATTGACATGTTACTAATGCCAAACTTTGGTCGGGTTGTTGTCTCTTTGACATATTCCCCATTTCCATTCTCAATTTTATTGTCTAATATTATAACTGAAAAAAATCTACTGATCTGTTATCACATTGAAAAAAAACTGGAGTTGTTGAAAGGAAATCAATGAGTCAAAGTCTTGTCTTCTTTTAAAGAAAAACTAAACTGAAGCTTTGTAATTGTTGTCAGAATAATGCTTTCACTACAGTTTAATAACTTCCTGTTCAATAAACAGAATTGCATTGAAAAGTGCAGAAATATGAAACAATATGTAGCATGTTGGAGAAGACAAATTTACATACATCTACCAAAATATACTAATTCCAAGACTTGTCCATAGTTTGCTAAGGAATCTGACGTTTGCTAAACTCTTGTTCGAAATTCTATACTAAATTATTTGTCTTTTCAGCAGTAAACAGGCAATGATAAGAAGTATATCACTTTAAAAATTATAATTGGTAAATCTCTCATGTTTAAGTTGATGTTAACCAATGATTTGGTTATGCTTGAACAATCTTTTATACATTTAAATAAGAAGCTGACGTATGAGTGCCAATGAGACAACTATGTATTTATTTCAGAATATGCTTTAAATAGCTGTTGCAGCTAAAATATTCCCAGCAAAGCAATTACTGTACCAACTCAGCTAAAAGAGTACTCCACTATCACAACTAATGGGAGTTAAGGAAAGCATGCACTGCTCCACTTCTCATTCCTCGAGAATTAATACCATAATAACGTTAACAATATCCACTCATGTAATCTCTTTTCTTCACCTTGGGTTTTCAGTTGGAGTACCTACTTCAAGGGAAGCACCTGTACATGTGTAATGTTAAAGTGTTACTTTTCGTGGTGTACTTAGTTTGACTGTTTTTTTTTTGTTGCATTGACAAAATCCTGACAAATGGTATACTTGTTTGTCTGTTTGTTTTTTTCTTTTTTAGCCATGGCGTTGTCAGTTTGTTTTGGATTTGTGAGTTTGAATGTCCCTCTGGTATCTTTCACCCCTCTTTTGAAACGATGTAAATATAAAAAAAATCACAGCATATCATTACAAAACATGAAAATAAATATATTCTAATGGCTAACGTGCATTGACAAACAAAAGCATGCAAATTTGCAGTAATTATAGTTTATTAAGGTGGTACCCAACACCTTGACTAATATTAATTTGGCTCGTTTAATTTTCATAAAATTTTGACAAAAAGTTTACTTTGACCCTTTGACAAAAATATAAAAATTTCAAAAAATTTGAACCAACAACTTTATCAGAAAAATTTCATTGGTTATATAGCAGTTTGACAAACACTAATTTTGATCATTGAGAAGCTTAATATTTCCTTAACAATACAAAGTAATTAAAACGTTTAGCTGATTTTTACAGAGTTATCTCCCTGTAGTGTTAGGTACCACCTTAACTACTTCAAATCATCATACCATTCAATTCTGGCAAACTGTAGACACCAGGTGTCCTTTTCTGCTTTCTGCACTAATTCATCATCAATAAACATTCTTGATGTGCTCATTTCCCAAGTACTCCATGCCCTAGCGGCAGAAAGTCTTTTTATTTCATCTTCACTTGTTAGACGTCTATAGTAGGCACTTATCAAATCTCCTTGTTCAACCTGATAACATAGATTGTGGATTTTTTATTGGTTCAAGAAAATCTGATAGAACTATTAATCAGTTGGCCTTCTATATGACTTTATGTCACTGACAATCAATTTTTTAGAGTCTCTGATATCATTGATTCTTTCAAATTACATGTACATGATATATCACTAATGATCTTCAGTTAACCTTTCAAAGGACCACTGTCAGAATATTCGAAATTGGACCTTAAATCACAAAAACATAACATATCTTTGCAATGGCTTTGTCAATTTGTGTTTGACTTAGGAGTATCTTTTGCTTCTCTTTCATAATCATTCTTTGTACATCAAATATAAGTAATGAACCATGTCAGACTGATCAGTTGACCAATTACTGAAAATTATCTGAAAAAAGAATCTAACCAGGAAGACTTAGCAGTTATTACTGACCAATTTACCAAAGTTTGATCACTGACCTATAAAATGAGTCTAAGGTCAGGTAAATACTGTCTCATGGGCATGGGTACCTAGCAGTATTAATGATTATATATACCAAATATAGTTCAAACAAGAGTGCAGATGCTGAAATGTCTCATCTGCTTGACAAATCATGTATGGCTTTTTTGTTGAACGTTTTTTTTTATAGTTTTTCTACAAGTATCACATAACTTAACATTATCAACGTAAATGAGATCAAGATCAGATTAACATTGCCAGACTAACATGTACATCTTAAATAATTCCATACAACCAACATAGTTCACCTATCATTTCAGTATCTGGGCAACAGTCCTAACCACAAAAACTTAACATTGTCCAATGAACCATGAAAATGAGGGCAAGGTAAGATGAGTCTTACTAGACAGGCATATACAATATAAATTCTTTCCATGCACCAACAAAAGAGTAAACCTATTGCTCATAGTAACTGCGAAACAGACCTGACAACAAAACATAAAATTGACAGATAAACCAGAAAAATGAAGCCACAGTCAGATTAACCCTGTCTGAGGGACATGTACACCAAACAATCCTTCTATACACCAAATACAGTTGACCTGTTGCTTGATAATCATTCAAAACCACAAAAACTGAAAACTTATCAATGAACAAGGACAATGATGTCATGGTCAAATGGAATTTACCAAACGAACATATTTATTCTATAATCATTTAATATACCAAATATAGTTCACCTACTGCTTATTGTATCTGAGAACCAAAGCTAATCACAAAACCAACTTGATTACTGATCTGATGCAATGAAGTTGAGTTCTGATTAACCCTGAAAGACAAATATGTACACCTCACAATCAGTATATACACTAAATATAGATGACCCATTGCTTATAACATCTGAGAAACAGCAAATACTGAGAAAACTTAACATTGAACCATGTAAATGAGTTCAAGGTCAAATGATACATACCAGATTTCATAAGACAAATTTGACATACCACTTCTTGTATCTGACAAAAGGAATTTATCAAAAAAACCTTGATCAATGTTCTATGAAATGAGGTCAAGGCCAGATGAACCCTATCTGATGCACATGTAGACCTTGCAAGGATCTCATATATCAATATAGCTATCCTATCACGGGTGTATTCATCATAAATAATTAATCCACATGACGAAAAAAACTACATAGTTTTTTAAAGCAGTTGCTAAACCATGAAAATGACAATGACAAGCCACATGAGCTAAGGACAATGGACATATGACAGACAGAATCTTATACATATGATACAATGTAACATATGACATCTACATACAAGTTACATTCAGGTCTTCTACCTAAATTCTGAAATATAAAGCTTAACTTAAATAGTTTATGCAGTTTCAGCCATAGTCAAATCTGCAATGGCAACTTAATAACCATCACTATGTCTCATATTCTGCATCACAGACGAATCATGAGATAAAACTTTACCGATTTTAAGCAACCACTAAGCCATGAAAATGAGGTCAAGGAGTTGTCTTTAGTAATCACTGTCCAGTTACATCAAAAATGTTTCTGTATTTGCACTTGAAGATCAAGAAGCAAGAAACAAATGAATTTTACGGTGTATGAAAAGTCACTTTAGCTAGTAATTATCTATTATTAACTTTATAATAGAGGAGTTCCAATGTTTTTTTCTCTGGTTATTATTTTTCAACAATTCTAAATGAATTTATTCAGAATAATTGTTTTCTCTATTTTATCTGGCAATACAATTTTTCTTCAAAAAATGATAATTGGAACAGAATATTATAACCTCCCAATCAATCAATTATGTGGCTGTTCACCTATAGAAAATGAAAATATTTTGGTGATAGGATAGTGTGAAAGGTATATATGACTTCAAAAAAAAAATCATGAAATGGCATAAAGGAACCACAAAATCTTGGTGTACATGTAACATGGAAACAAGCAGACATCCATAGGTCATAGCAAATTTCCAATACTGTGTAAATCAAAAAGATTTTATTTACGATATTTGTTTTCTAATATATACACACACACACACAATAATGTAATGAAAATGTGGCTTATCCTAAAGGTGTCAGACCACCAATTCACCCACTCCAATTTAGAACGTATGTAAAAGTAGCCCTTCCCTGACAAAAAATAGTGCTTTTAATGTCATTGTTTACTTAAACTTACCAACAATTTTGCAGAAATGAAACTTTTGTTGAAAGAAAAATATATGTACACCATTTTGAGCCGAAATTTACTTGTCCATGAGTTTGCATTAAAAATTGAGGATTAATGCGCTCCATAGTATATCTATTTAAGATTTCCAGAAAACCAAGGGTTATTTTTAGCAGTACTTGTCTTCCGAACGTTTGTATTTCCTTACAAGACTTTAAACATAGGTTGAAAATTGGCATGTGGAAAGATGACACATGTACAATTGAGGATATACCTGGTTTCTATGAAGTTAAACTTAAGGTAAAATATTTAGAAAGCTGTGAAATTTGCAAAATTTGGTTGAATAGATAGAGATTTTGAATTGGTGGTCTGATACCTAAAAGTGTTGCATTATTAATTTCATCTCAATTTCAGTCATGTTGACATATTTGTAGATCTTATCCTGCTGATTATTTTTCTATTTTTAAGTTTCTATTTATCTATCATAGTTGTCAATATAATATGGAAAAAATGCAAAACAATGTTAAAAATCATTATTAGCAATAACTCAAATAAGGAGTCAACTGAAGATTTTGGCTTATTTGTAAATCTTGTCTTGCTGATCATTTGTGCTATTCAAAGTTTCTATCTATCTATTACACTTTTCAAGATAGTAGGCAAAAATGGGAAAAATCCTCATTATAGGGCATTATGACTTCAATAATAGTTGATTAATCATTTCGGTCATATTGACTTATTTGTAGATCTTGTCTTGCTGATCATTTTTCCTTTATAAGTTTCTATTTATCTATTAAAATTTTCAAGTTAGCAGGGGTAAAGATGCAAAAAAATGTTAAAAATAATCATTAGCTATAACTCCAATAAGGAGTCACCAGAAAATTTTGGCCATTATGGCTTATTTGTAGATCTTGCCTTGTTGATCATTTTTTCCCTTTTAAAATTTCTATCTTTCTATTTAAGATTTTAAGATATTGGCCAAAATGCCAAAAAAAATTAGTAAAAAATCGTGATTAAAGGGCAATAATTTTCTTATTTGTAGATTTTGTTGGTCTAATCATTTTTGCTTTTTAAAAGATTCTATCTATCTTATAAAGTTTTTAAGATACAAGGTAAAACACAAAAAATTGGTAAATATTGTCATTAAAGGGCAACAACTCTCATAAGATGTCGTCTGACAAATTTTAGTCATGTTGACTTATTTGTATATCTTGTATTGCCCGGGCCCCCCTTTTGTGGGAAAAATTTGTTTGATTATATAGGGAAACACTGAAGCATGACTGGAGTGGGCCCTCCCTTATGAAAATTTCTGGATCCGCACTGTTACCCCTATGTTCTATTTTAGCCATGTCAGTCATTTTGGTTGGCAGGCAGGGTCATCGGACATATTTTTCATACTAGATACCCCAATGATGATTGTGGCTTAGTTTGGTTAAATTTGTCCAGTAGTTTCAGAGCAGAAGATTTTTGTGAAAATAAACAGACGACCATGGACTAGGGATGACAAGTGATGAGAAAATGCCACTTGGCCCTTTGTGCCAGGTGAGCTAAAAATGTTATAGGGCAAAAATTGAAAACTGAAGCCCTAATTGGCCACAACACATGGTTTCCTATATGTAATATCAAATGAATTCAATATTTTAACAAACTGTAGTTGGCATTTTAACTTGTGTAATAATGACCTAAAACAGATTATTATTTTATGCCTTGAGCAAATTTCATTGAAACTTGGAACTCCAGCATGTCCAGGTTGTTTCTACAAACAAAAGACCTATTGATCTGAAAGCAAATAACTCCATATAGATATATAATGCTATGTTTCCGTAATATCTTTCAAACAAACCTCAGGAATATGGTCTTTATAGGCTTCAAATTTGTCCGGATAAATTAAACTGCATCCATCCTGGTAGAACCATAGTAGTTCTCTCCTTTAATAAAGATAATTTAAATAGAAACATTTGTCATATAAGATAAAAACTAAATGCACAAAGTACCCACCACACATCTGTTTTGAGTCAAATGATTCATACGTTGGTTTTATATATCAGTTTTCTAAAAATTAGATGTTGTATGATTGCCAATGAGACAACATTCAGCCATAATCCAAATGATTTAAGCAACTATAAGTCAGGCTTAAAAAGGCCCTAGCACAACAAAATAAATAATACATGTAATTCAAACTAAGAAAACCATTGGCCTGTTTAATAACAGGGGACCATATGAGTATTTAGACCAGATAGGTATTTTTCAAATAAATTCTAATTTTCTTCTCAGGAACATACCGTATAGCGGGTTATTTTCGTGGGGTGTTTATTTCGCTTATTTTGGCGGATAAGAGGAAATTGCGAAACTAAATTTCTCGAAAATTTATGCATACGTTCGGTTCTTTTTAATAGCTCAAGCGTTTTGAAAACTATCTATTTTTCCTGTTCCTAGGATCAATAATGGTTTATGTTAATTTAACCAACATAAATGCGAAAGGCCATTGTTTCCTGGCTGCCATGTGTTAATTGGTTAATTCGTTACATAATAAACTAATTAATAATATAAGAGTGTAAGGTACTCTGTCATGTATTTTATCCTTATTAATTAGTGTCAAATTATATAAAAGTTGCAAGTAACTCATGATAATTTCATGATCTAATTAGTACATCAAAGGTCCGGTCAATTTCGTAACTAATAAACCTTAACATTTACCAGAGGTTTGTACACCTGTGACCAATTTCTAAGTACCGGTATTCGTTTGATTAACTGTATCAAAATATAATCAATAAATAAGATGTCATGCATGTAAAACAATCATTTAACCATAACATTGTCAATTTTACAACTTTTTAACTGCAACCATTTTAGTATCTGCCAAAATATTTAATTGTAATTAAAGAATCCGCAAAAATAAAAAACGCCAAAATTGTTCACATTCTTTGTTGCCCCTAAAGCACGAAATTTTACACCAGAGAAAATAACCCGCTATACCGTATCACTCGTCTCCGAGCCAAAATTGGTACAAGTTTACTGACTGAAATCCTTTATCTTTTACATATTGTCTGAATCTTTGTTCATCTGTCATCCTGCCTTTGCTACAATCAAATTAAAGCGCCTTTATCCTGCAAAATATTTCGTTAATATGTGAAACAACTGATATTTGGGGCATGGCCTTTTTTCGTGTTTACCCCTGGTGTTTAGATCAGTCTGAAAGAAAAATAGTTTTCTAATGTTTAATTTGTTTTGCACATAAAAATAGAGGGACAGGATGTATAAACTAGGGTTAAATAAATGCAAGATCATATGAATATGAACAACAGCACATTCAATAACTAAAACTAATTTGACTGAATATTGAATTCACCAAAAATAAATTTAAGCAAAAAAACAGTGAAAAAAGGAGTATTCATTGCCCCAAGTGCCTGTTATTAAAACAATTAACTTTTTTGTTTAACTGTTCATGTAGACTTTTTGAAGTTATTTTCTAAAGCCGACAAATTGTGTTGTGTAAGGAAAAATCGATCATGAAATTTGTAAAATGCTATAACTATAATCCTCAGACAAGAAATGATTGTAACAGGATGCTGTTACGAAGTCTCCCAAACGAAGCTCCCATAATTTGTAATTCATAGGGTAGCCCGACATTGGGCAAAGTCATGTGAAAATTGGTTTGGTCCAGTAAAGTTATATGCATTAGTGATGCCTGGGAACTAACCCTGTATATTATTCAAATCATCTTAGCATGACAAACCAGAATATATATGGTTTAGGGGTGGGGATCTCGACCATTTACAAGATACTAGAACATTGGGGGTGGGGAGAACCCCTGGGGACTGACCCTTTACGTCATTCAAATGTTTGAGACATGACAAACAGGAATATATACGGTTTATGGGTGGTGATCTCGACCATTTACAAGATATTAGAACATTGGGGGTTGGGGGAACCCTTGGGGACTGACGGTATACGTCATTCAAATGTTCGAGACATGACGAACAGGAATATATATGGTTTAGGGGTGGGGATCTCCACCATTTACAAGATATTACAACTTTCTCAAATGGCAGGGGGTCGGGATGACCCCTGGGGACTAACCCTGTATATCATTCAAACCATCTTAGCATGACAAACCAGAATATATATGGTTTAGGGGTGGGGATCTTGACCACTTACAAGGTATAAGAACTTTCTTAAATGGCAGGGGGTGGGGGTGATCCCTGGGGACTAACCCTGTATTTCATTTGATATGCTTTATCATGACAAACCAGAATATATATGGTTTAGGGGTGGGGATCTCCACCATTTACAAGATATAAGAACTTTCTCAAATTGTAGGGGGTCGGGATGACCCCTGGGGACTAACCCTGTATATCATTCAAACCATCCTAGCATGACAAACCAGAATATATATGGTTTAGGGGTGGGGATCTGGACCACTTACAAGATATTACAACTTTCTTAAATGGCAGGGGGTGGGGTGACCCCTGGGGACTAACCCTGTATTTCATTTGATTTGCTTTATCATGACAAACCAGAATATATATGGTTTAGGGGTGGGGATCTCGACCATTAACAAGATATAAGAACTTTCTCAAATGGCAGGGGGTCGGGATGACCCCTGGGGACTAACCCTGTATATCATTCAAACCATCTTAGCATGACAAACAAGAATATATATGGTTTAGGGGTGGGGATCTTGACCACTTACAAGGTATTAGAACTTTCTTAAATGGCAGGGGGTGGGGGTGATCCCTGTGGACTAACCCTGTATATCATTTGATTTGCTTTATCATGACAAAGCAGAATATATATGGTTTAGGGGTGGGGATCTTGACCATTTACAAGATATTAGAACTTTCTCAAATGGTAGGGGGTCGGGATGACCCCTGGGAACTAACCCTGTATATCATTCAAACTATCTTATCATGACAAACCAGAATATATATGGTTTAGGGGTGGGGATCTCGACCATTTACAAGATATTAGAACTTTCTCAAATGGTAGGGGGTCGGGATGACCCCTGGGGACTAACTCTGTATATGATTCAAACCATCTTAGCATGACAAACCAGAATATATATGGTTTAGGGGTGGGGATCTTGACCACTTACAAGGTATTAGAACTTTCTTAAATGGCAGGGGGTGGGGGTGACCCCTGGGGACTAACCCAGTATTTCATTTAATGGGCTTTATCATTTAGAACATTTTCAATTAAAAAGATTGTGTCTATCACAAACGGTTTTCCATCTATAATCATTTGAAAATTAAAAAAAAATAAAATCCCGTAGAGTTCTATATTAAAACCCTCTTTTCTTTTTGCCCCTCAAAGTACCCCTTTATAAACCCCATTGCACAAACAAAACCCTGATTGCACCACTAGACATGTTAGTCTAACATACTGTGAAACCCTAAGTTAATCTGACAAGCGGTTTTGGAGAACGGGTGCGGACAAGTTCAAATTTAAAAGCGGCGGAAGAGGAAGAGGAAGAGGAAGAGGAAGAGGAAGGAGAAGAATAATAATAATAATAATAAGAACTGAGCAAAAACAATAAGTCTTCCCAAACTTCTTTTGGGAGACTTACAAAGCGCTTCGGACGCATGAAATTACTAAACGTGTTGTTTTCAATTTTTTAACTAATGACTAAAAGTCAGTTTTGTTCTTGTAACAATGTAACAATGATTACCCTATGATTGAATGAGTAAAAATTTAATTTTTTAAAAACGCCTGATTTCATACCTTATGCAAAAAGTAAAATCACAAAAATACTGAACTCCGAGGAAAATTCAAAAAGGAAAGTCCCCGATCAAACTGCAAAATCAATAAAAGAATCTTTTCAACGATCATCATATAATTTATTTGGAACATATGCGTATGGTCGGACCATATGAGTATATACACATATGGTTATGACCATACGCATATGGTCCAAATACTCAAAGGGTCCAGAACAGTTATATTAGGAACAAGCTGGGTCTGTTTTAGATATTTTTTAAGAATGATGAAATCATCCAAAAAAAAAAGAAGAGTGCACATGCTGAAATGTCTCGCCTACTATACTGACCATTGATTTTATGTTGATAGTCCTACATATAAAGTTTTACTACAATTATCACATTAACTTTTATGATCCAAGAAAATGAGGTCAAGGTCAGATAAACCAAGCCGGAAATACATGTACACCTTTAATACAATCATTCCATACACAGAATATAGATGACCTATTGCTTATAGTATAAAAGAAACAGACCAATTGTTTGCACCTGTTCTAAGTCAGGAATCTGATGTTCAGTAGTTGTCGTTTGTTGATGTGGTTCATAAGTGTTGCTCATTTCTTGTTTTTTATATAGATTAGACTGTTGGTTTTCCCATTTGAATGGTTTTACACTAGTAATTTTTGGGGCCCTTTATAGCTTGCTGTGCGGTGTGAGCCAAGGCTCCGTGTTGAAGACTGTACTTTGACCGATAATGGTTTACTTTTATAAATTGTGACTTGGATGGAGAGTTGTCTCATTGGCACTCATACCACATCTTCTTATATCTACAAACCATGGAAATTCTATACTAACCAATGAACCATGAAAATAAAGTCAAGGTCAGATAACCCTGCCAGACAGACATGTACACCTGAAAATCATTCCATGCATCAAATATAGTTGACCTATTGCTTAAAGTGTCTAAGAAACAAAGTTAACCAGGAAAACTGAACATTGACCAATGAACCATGAAAATGAGGTGAAGGTCAGATGATACCTGCCAGACAGACATATACACCTTACAATCATTCCATACACCAAATATAATAGTTGAAATATTGTTTAAAGTTAAAGAATAACTGACCAAAACACAAAAACTTAACATGAGCAATGAACCATGAAAATGAGGTCAAGGTCAAATAAAACCTGCCAGACTGACATGTACATCGTAAAATATTTCCATACACCAAATGTGGTTGACCTTTTGCATACAGTATAAGAAAAACAGACCAAAACACAAAAACTTAACATTGAGCAATGAACCGTGAAAATGAGGTCAAGATCAAATAAAACCTGCCAGACTGACATGTACATCGTGAAATAATTCCATACACCAAATATAGTTGACTTATTGCACACAGTATTAGAAAACACAGACCAAAACACAAAAACTAAACTATGACCACTGAACCGTGAAAATGAGGTCAAGGCCAAATAAAACCTGCCAGACTGACATGTACATCATAAAATATTTCCATACACCAAATACAGTTGACCTATTGCATACAGTATTAGAAAAACAGACCTAAACACAAAAACTAAACTATGACCACTGAACCATGAAAAAGAGATCACGGTCAGATGACACCTGCCAGCTGGACATGTACACCGTACAATCATTACATACACCAAATATAGTAGACCTATTGCTTATAGTATTTGAGATAAGGACTAGACCACGAAAACTTAACCTTGTTCACTGATCCATGAAATGAGGTCGAGGTCAAGTAAAAAACGGTCTGACAGGCATGAGGACCTTGCAAGGTACGCACATACCAAATATAGTTATCCTATTACTCATAATAAGAGAGAAATTAACATTACAAAAAAAATCTTAACTCAAATAGTCACTGAAATATGAAAATGAGGTCAAGGACAATGGACATATGACAGACGGAAACTTCATATCATAAGGCATCTATATACAAAGTATGAAGCATCCAATTCTTCTACCTTCTGAAATATTAAGCTTTTAAAAAGTTAGTTAACGCCGCCGCCGGCGGATCACTATCCCTATGTCTAGCTTTCTGTTTTCCTATCGAAGGTCAGTGGTTTTCTCCCGGCACTCTGGCTTCCTACACCAATAAAAACTGGCCGCCATGAAATAGCCCAAAAGCGGTGCTTAAAAGTGGCTTTATAACACCAAAAATCAAAAATCAAATCAAATATAGCTTTCTGCGACAAAAGTCGCAGGCTCGACAAAAATGACAAAATATACATGATATATGCATAAGGACTTCGACATTTATTGAATCCAATTTAAAAAAATACATTTCTTAAGTGTTTGCACTTTATTTATACGTACTATGAGCTGGTTAAAATCTAATAAAGCATCTACTCATGATCTAGCTATGGATGCCTATCAAAGGATGTAAAAAAGGGGGTCTACCTGCAAAGGGGGTCTACATGCAAGACAATGTTAATTCATAGTGGGACATGATTAACCTTAAACATAGCTCTATAAGTGGGATGTAAAAAAGGGGGTCTACATGCAAGACAATGTTAATTCATAGTGGGACATGATTAACCTTAAACATAGCTCTATAAGTGGGATGTAAAAAAGGGGGGTCTACATGCAAGACAATGTTAATTCATAGTGGGACATGATTAACCTTAAACAAAGATCTATAAGTGGGATGTAAAAAAGGGGGGTCTACATGCAAGACAATGTTAATTCATAGTGGGACATGATTAACCTTAAACAAAGATCTATAAGTGGGATGTAAAAAAGGGGGTCTACATGCAAGACAATGTTAATTCATAGTGGGACATGATTAACCCTAAACAAAGCTCTATAAGTGGGATGTAAAAAAGGGGGTCTACATGCAAGACAATGTTAATTCATAGTGGGACATGATTAACCTTAAACATAGCTCTATAAGTGGGATGTTAAAAAGGGGGGTCTACATGCAAGACAATGTTAATTCATAGTGGGACATGATTAACCTTAAACAAAGATCTATAAGTGGGATGTAAAAAAGGGGGGTCTACATGCAAGACAATGTTAATTCATAGTGGGACATGATTAACCTTAAACAAAGATCTATAAGTGGGATGTAAAAAAGGGGGGTCTACATGCAAGACAATGTTAATTCATAGTGGGACATGATTAACCTTAAACAAAGATCTATAAGTGGGATGTAAAAAAGGGGGGTCTACATGCAAGACAATGTTAATTCATAGTGGGACATGATTAACCTTAAACATAGCTCTATAAGTGGGATGTAAAAAAGGGGGGTCTACCTGCAAGACAATGTTAATTCATAGTGGGACATGATACATTAACCTTAAACATAGCTCTATAAGTGGGATGTAAAAAAGGGGGGTCTACCTGCAAGACAATGTTAATTCATAGTGGGACATGATACATTAACCTTAAACATAGCTCTATAAGTGGGATGTAAAAAAGGGGGTCTACATGCAAGACAATGTTAATTCATAGTGGGACATGATACATTAACCTTAAACATAGCTCTATAAGTGGGCACTTCAACCTCTTAAATCAGGCTTTGAGATCTAATTATTCAATCAAACTTTTACTTTAAAAGGCCAATACATCCGGAACTAATAATACATTCAATTGTGACTGAATAAAAGCCTCAAGTTACATTCCACATTCCTTAAAAAGCCTCAAAAAAGCCATATGATCATTACATTTACAGTCCTACATTCTGTTGAAATTTATACTTTTGCATTACACTAGATCATGTTTTTCTCTTGGCTGTTTATATCTTTACACTAGATCCATGTTGATGTGTTCTGATTGATATCTTAGTCTTGGACACATAATTTTTTATTAGTTGTAATTGGCTTTGAACAAACTTTCAGTAACTGTGAGTACTCTCAAATTGGTACTTTATGCCTTTACGTCTTTTTGTAAGTTGTGCTTTGCATGCTTTGTGTAGAGCCTTTTTCAACTAATTTTTAGGGTTTGCATTAATGTGTTTTATGCATAAATAAGATTTTGCATTTTTGAAGTGGTCAAGAATTTGCAATTATTAATTAATACATGCATTAATTTCTGAATTAACAGTACTTAAGTCAGGTGTCTGAACGGTTGTGATTTACACCATAATTCATGATACATTTTGTCTGAATAGGGATCCACAAAATACACCCTTCATTTCTGAATGGTCTGAATTCAAAAACAATATTGTGCAAATGACAATACACTGTTGTCTATTATAAAAAAAATCGTTATAAATGATCTATTCTTAAACTCTTTCTTCCAAAGTATTACCTAATTTTTACTGGCAACCAATAAACTTAGAATCTTAGCTTAGTTGTCTGTTTTTGTTTTTTACATTCTGTACAACACTTTACAATATGATATCATGTTTTTCTTACAATATTTTTTATACTGCCAAACTAAATCTTATAGAAGTACAGTAACTGATATATAAGCAAAAAGGGAATAGTTATATAATTTGATTATACTTTACGTTAAAATGCCAGATTTTTGATTGGTTAATACAAGGGAGACAATTTACTCTATTCTATGGCTCAGCATGAGAAAATTTTTTGAATGACACAATCTCGTGCAGACCAATCAATAATCGATAATTTATAGAAAAATAAATTGAATTTGCATCAATAATTTTAAATTTTGCTTAACTTCTATGTTACAGCCTCACACCTTTTTCATGATAGACTGCCAATATAAAAAAAATACATCTTGCTTCACTTTTGATGTTTTTCTAATAACTGTAGGTCTGTAGCACTTTCATAGTCAATTGCTTTCAATTTACAATTAAAAGACAATAATGGCTTTGCCTCAGTTGACAATGTTTTTTACGGGTAACAATCAGCTCCATTGCCCTCTCAGCTATGTGTTATTTATATAATGTCATATCACTATATAAAAGGAGAAATTTCTTTTAGCAGGAAGAACTATTTTGTTCAATTAGGCTTTATTCTATTTTGCACAATTTTGAAAATCTTAAAACTCTATATGGTTTTCTTGTGTATAACATATAAAATACCTGCGACAAGTAAAAATCCCTCTTAAAATAACAGCTTTCACTTTTTTGTCTCTGAGTATGCTAGTCCTAACGTAGATCCCCAACTTCCTCCGAACACAACCCATTTATCTATTTTTAGATGTTGTCTTAGTTTTTCAATGTCATCCACCAGATCCCATGTTGTATTTTCCTGTAATTATATAAACTTTATTGTTATAAATAAGTTTGAAATTACATTCTTAAAATTTAGTGCGTCCAAACGGCTTTACTTAATTTACCTTCATTAATCAAAAATCTTAAAGCCAAAGGTATAAAAAAAGGAAATATCAAATGACTTGAACTTCATAAGATTCTATTCTTCGGCAAAGATAGGCAAACAATATACCATTGGGAAAAAACGCATTCCAAAGTTACTTCAAAAAGGAGTGGGAGTCCATAAAACCTGACTATATCAACCAATAGATCAAATGGAAATCAACTGTCATATTCCTGAATTTGAACAGGCATTTTATGAAGAAAAAGGTGGATTAAACCTGGTTTTATAGTCAGCTAAACCTGCCACTTGTATGAGAGATTTTTATAGTACCTTTATGTTGACAAAATTGAGTGAGCAACCCAAACAGATACTTGGTTTGGCGCCAGTAACATGTTTAACCACACCACATTCTGTATGTGCCTGTCCCAAGTAAGAAGCCTGTTATATATTCAGTGGTTGTCATTTGTTGCTGTATATCATATTTGTTTTTCGTTTGTTTTGTACAGAAATGAGGTCGTTAGTTTTTTCAATTGAATTGTTTTGCATTTGTCATTTTAAGGCCGTATAGCTTACTTTGCATTATGGGTTTTGATCATTGTTGAAGGCTGTATGGTGATCATGTGATCTATAGTTGTTAACCTCTATGTCATTTGGTATCTGGTGGAGAGTTGTCTAATTTGCAATCATACCACATCTTCTTATTTTAAAAATTAGTTGTTTTTACAAAATTAATTACTCTTTATAATATGAATCTTCATTACCATATGTAGCAGATAAATATAAATTAAAGGGTATTACTCAAGTAAATAGATATGGCAAAAATGACATGTTGTGCACAAAGTAACTAGCATCTACTTAAAGAGTGGGTGGCGCATATTCGCCGTGGACACATTTTCGCCGTTTTTGCAATTTTTTCTGTAAATTTCGTGTGCCTTTACCCAATACATGCCTAAATAGTTGCTAAACGCTGTTTGTAATGTTCGAACTGTTGATATTCCTCTTTACCCCATTTTCAATGTTATTCGCACATATAAAGAAATACGCAGGTGTTTTAGAACGATTTTGGCAATTATGTAAGATTTATATGGCACACATGCGCAGTCATAAAGTAAATATTTGTTAGAAAAATCGTATAGGAATGATCTCTCAAGCTAATTCATGTAATTGCAAACAATTGTTTTTATAATATACCAGGATAATGAGGATGGTCATAACATACATTGCGGCGAAAATGTGTCCCCCATGGTACAAGAACAACTTGATTTCCTCTTGAGTTTGCATTCATTTTTAAAACATTTAACCAATGTTTTGAAAAGAATTCCTTTATCAAACATTTTTTTTCATATAGTAAACTTTCTGAAACCTACATAAAAAGTTTCAAATATTCGAATGTAGGTCGGATGTAGTTGGAAATGAACGAATTTTGCGGCGAATATGCGTCACCCACTCTACAATCTTTATATGTGTGTTTGCTGTGGTATGAGTCTGAAAGAGTAAAAAACTTCAATTTTGATGATTTTTTGTCCTGTACATGCCAGTGTAGAATGTTGTATATATATATATATATATACAAACTTTCTAACCCTAAGTTCATATGCTGGAAGAGACTTTCCTGCTCCTCTCTGATCAAACAGGATTATTCTGTAAGCTTCTGGATCAAAAAATCGTCTGTCTCTAGGACTTGTACCCCCACCAGGACCACCATGACTGAAAAATATTAATGTTAAAGTCTATAGTGAATTTACCTGATGGAAACAAATGTCTCCCCTACTTCATTGATTAAATGCCTGTGTGATTATGTTTGACTAATATGTAGATATTATCTGTTGATATCAGTAGCCCACAATAAACATCGTCAACATTTAGCAAAAACATCTGATGAAACTGGTGCTAATATATAATGGTTATATAAAACTTGCAGTGCTGGATGCCTTGGTCTTTTTAACTTTGAGATGAAAAAAAGCAATGTTAATTGTGTCTTTTTGATATTGGTTTTTTAAGTACTTGCAGAGATTTTGTGTCATGAATTAATGCACCATATCCTTTATGTTCCATTATACATACAATAATTCTGAGTAAGTCTCCAGCCATGTGTGCAAGACTTAAATGGTTTGTTAGTGTTTGATGTGTTTTAACTTATATATTTCTACAGTTAATGAGTATTTATTCTTGAGAAATATAATGTGTTCTTCTCTTACTTTCTTCTTTTGGGCCAGTTTATTAATATTATTATAAAGATTATTTCATATTCATAATTTTTTTCCTGGTAAGTTTTTGGTATCTTTTAAATATCCTGAGGTGACCTGTGGCTGTTTAAATGTCTGTATTGATTCTATATTAATAGTAGGATTAGGACAATATCTGAATGATTTCATTTATTTGAACTGAAGCATCATACATATTTTGTATACCAGGTAAATATGGAATATTTTCTACAGATAGTTACTACCTTAGTAGGATTTTTATCCTGTAAATAAACTTTACTACACAGAATACAGACCAATTTAATTTTTTTTTTTTAAATTTAGATGGTTTATCAAAGGAAGTAACAAATGGACAAACAAAAAAGAGAGCCATATACAGTAAATTTAAAAACTTTCTGTTAAAAAAATACTTTAAGATGGTTTTTCACAGGGGATGCTATAAATTGGTTGGCATGCCAACAGGGGAACAGATGGTACAATTTTGTTTATAGTGTTAATAATAATCTGCTTTTATCATCATGTTTATCATATGTTTATAGTTTTTAAACTTCTTCCTTCAAACTTTCAAAATGTGTGCATGGACTATTGTGTATACATTGAAGATTTGAGTCTTACAGTAATAGCTGTGTGAACATATTTGAATAAAGTTTGCATATTTTCCAGAAACTGATTCAATTATCAGCAAGAAACTGATTCAATTATCAACAGTATTCTTAATTGATTCCATGAGAGCATCAATTTTGCAATGGCTCAGCTGTCCGTTTTTAGCAAATATTTGTGGAAGACTGACCAGCATTCCATTATGTTTTGTTTATTTATAGAAATCATTTCTTATTGAACAGCATTAAAACAAAACATGCTCCCTAAAGCATGTTAAGCATATCAAATATCTTGTCATTGCCTTAAAAAACTAAAAACCATCCTTTTGGGTCTTTCTCATATTTCGAACTTAAAATTGAGAATGGAAATGGGGAATGTGTCAAAGAGACAACAACCCGACCATAGAACAGACAACAGCAGAAGGTCACCAACAGGTCTTCAATGCCGCGAGAAATTCCCGCACCGGGAGGTGTCCTTCAGCTGGCCCCTAAACAAATATATATACTAGTTCAGTGATAATGAACGCCATACTAAACTCCAAATTGTACACAAGAAACTAAAATTAAAAATAATACAAGACTAACAAAGGCTAGAGGCTCCTGACTTGGGACAGGCGCAAAAATGCGGCGGGGTTAAACATGTTTATGAGATCTCAACCCTCCCCCTATACCTCTAGCCAATGTAGAAAAGTAAACGCATAACAATACGCACATTAAAATTCAGTTCAAGAGAAGTTCCAGTCTGATGTCAAAAGATGTAACCAAATCTTCTTGTACACAATTTGATGAGAGAGAAGTCATAAAACACAAGATGAAATTATAACTTACTAGCAGACATTGGATGACTAAAAGAAAATATCTCATACATGCATGAGGACATACGTAAAGATAACTCACATGAAAACAACTGGGTTTCCGTTCTTGTTACCACTTTCTTCATAATAGACGGAATGTAAGTCTGATACCTTTAACATCCCTGTGTCATAAGGTTCTATCTCTGGAAACAGATCTCTTTTGTCTGCCATTTCTGTTATTAAATAAAATCAACATATATAGTTCATATTAAATACTTTGCAAAAGTTCAGATCCTTCAATTTCGATTGGGAGACAAAAATATGTTTTATTTTCCAATAAAATGCAACATTTATATGACTATGTATGTATTCTTCTTGACCGGGGCTTCCAAAATTATTTTTAGCCAGCCGGACATTTTATATATTATCCCGATTTTAATCCCTTAAGCCAAAATAAACAAAAGGCAATTATGGTAATCAGTTGCCGAGTTGGCCATCCCAATGATTGCCATTAAGAAAAAAAGTTCTGACTCCATTACAACAATGCATAGGAAAACAAACTAAAAGCTTAAAAATTCAACTTGTAATTTCGTTATTATCGCATTAAAATTGTAGTTATAAAAATTGGAAGTTTTTTTTTAATAATATCCAATAAAACAACAAAAAGAAGCCTTCAATTCTTAATTAAAGTTTTAATTCCCAATTCTTAATTAAAGTTTTAATTCCTTTTTAAATGTACAGTACAACATTTATAATGCTTATTAAACAAACAAAACAACAAAATGCACATTTACACAAAGTCATCACAGGTTCTGTGACATTTTCATATATTTCAACCATAAAATTATTCCTTAAAAATATTAAAGTTTGACCATCGCTTCGCCTTTGGTATCAAGTCCCCCTGTCACAAAATAGAAGTTCCTTCATAATATTAGTTCCAAATGGAAAAAATATTCTGGAATATTATTTCCACTGGAATAAATATTACAGTATATGTTCCTTACGGAATAATTGGTATAGAATATTTGTTCTAACAGGAACAGATATTATGACATTGTTTATAACAAGGTTGGGGGGTCGGACCTTTATCGGGACTCCGGGATTGTCCCTTTTTAAGTTCGGGAATTCGGGAACAAGCTATATTATCATCGGGATTTCCGGATTTAGTTTAATCGAGACACGGGATATACGTGTATTTACGTCCGGGAATTCGGGATTTTTATCTATCTGGACTCTTGTTTGAAAACAAATAGCATTAGCCTATACCCTTCCAGAGCACCTGGGTTTTCTCGTGTTTTTTTTTTGATTTTGTGCATGTTTTTTAGTGTTTGGTGTTCTGTTTGTGATTGTTCCTTTTGTACTCGCGTTTATTTGTTCAAAGGTTTATGTTTTTTTTATACTACTTGGATATATTTGCACATTGTTTGTTTTATGGTTTTAAGTCTTTGGATTTCTCCCAAGATAGTTTTGTTCATCTTGGTCAAAGTTATAAATGTACGAGTATTAAAAATTATTAAACCAGACAATATGATTTCACACAGAAAAAAAAAACAGCATTTAAACAAGGTGCGTCAGCGCAAGATAAGTATTCAAAGAAAAAGTAGCCCTTCCAAAGTCGTCTAATTTTGACCCCAAAAAAATTGTTTGAGTTTCGTGTTACACAATCTTAATTTTCGAAGCACTCTACAAAGGTATTTATAGAATAATGTCAGTCACTGTGGCAGTGATCACCCATACCACAGAGCTAAATAGGGCCCATATTGAATTTTAAAAAAAAGATGTTGGAAAAAATTAAATGGCAAGACACAAATAAAGAATTACCCGTAAAAACACATTGAATTCACTGTATACGCACAACTACTCGACACTGTATTCTGGCTTCGGACTAGCACATAAAAAAGATGCAGAGTAAAGAGAGTGATAATGTATACAATGTACTATCATTCTCCAAGTAACTGACAAAAATTTCTGACCTTCTTTTATTGAGCTCAAACTAGCCAACTTATTTATGTGTCTTTTAGTACGTTTTGGAATGTCGCAGTCTCCATGTTTATGTAATCTGTTTTAAACTAAGCTCGGCTAGATTATATTAATAAGATACAGGGAATCTACACAACAGACTGACTGATTGCTTTGAACAGTATCCAATTCGAGATATTGTCAAATAAGGCCAGGGAAATCGGGATTAGGCAAAAATAAACTTGGGAATACGGGATTGGAACCCCCCCCCCCCCCCCCCCCCCCAAGGTTTCCTGGCAGTGGAACTTCTGTTAGGCGGAACATATACGTTGACTAAGTGATCACTTCCTCTTAATTGAAAAGGGGAGCTATTTTATAATCCCAAGAGAGGAACGACCTTGTCATAACTGTTAAATACTAGAGGAGGAGAAACATTTTTTACTCTAATTGTGATTATAATAAAACACTAAGAAATGCCTATTTGAACACATATGTACTGAAAATAATAACTTTAATAATTTAAATGAAGAAGAAAAAATTCATTATTTACTAAATCCATCAACGCCTTATCCTTCTTGAAAAAGTCATTAGATCTGAGGGCAGGGGACTCTTTAGCTGCGGAACCGTAACTCTTATGGTCCTTTTTATATTTTTTTTAATTTTTTGTCCAAAAAGATAAGGACCTAATTCAGAGCTAACGTCACAGTACCCAAATTGCACCTATTCAACAAAAATAGCTGCGGAAATCTTACAAGTTTTCTTTGAGACTAAACATGATTTTGTATTTTTATGATTTGACATTATACACGTCTTTCAACATACATGACATAGGTAAATATATATTTAAATATACACTAAACGTTTACAGTATATATCAACAGATGAATCATTCCCTGCAAAAAGTAAATTTACGGAAACGTCGCCAAAAAATTGTGACGTTCTCAAAATGTCATCTTTTAAAAATGAGCAATTTAAACATGTTACAAGCATCCATTTTTAAAAAAATGAATAGTAAGCATGGAATAATGTCAAATTGTTCAAAATATTTGAAGAAATAAAACAAAACATCTGTTATTCGATTTTTAAGGATGTGAATTTAAACATGGGTGCAATTTGGGTACTCCTCATTACAGAATCATGGATCGTTTGGAGGTCGGTTCAAACCCATTTTTCTATGAATCAATATGAATTCAAAATTAAATTGGTGTAACTATATAGCAAACAAGGATACGTCTACAAAATAAACACAGGATGCAAATTTTTGTCTGGATCATAAAAAAACGTAGGTGAAAAAACTGTCAAAATAGGTGCAATTTGGGTACCCTCACGTTACAGTTCCGCAGCTAGGGACTCTTCAGACTTCACAGCTTCTTTGTTTTGATACAGGTTGGGAACAAACCCTCTACATGGTGTTTTTACCTGTATAGAGGGATAATCCTTCTATAGAGGGATAAAGTTATCCCTCTATAGAGGTGTATTTTTGTTTAGACTGGATTTAAAGCAAAATAGGGCAGATTGGCATTTTCTAGTTATATTGGCTATAATCTATAGCATTGTATGCATCAATAAATGCACTTTATCAAAAATTGGGATGCCCAGTTTTTTGCTAAAGTGACAGAACTTGAAATCTATTGTATAGCTATCTGAACACCTGATCAACAACAAAAGGGACAGTTGACCTTTAAATTTTATGTTAAATCTAACAATAGAAATTCTGTTCAGTGAGGCATAACTGAGTAGAATTTACCTGATCATCACAGCTTTCAATTATGATGAACAATAGATTGTATATTCAGTCAGTTTAGCAGTAAACTGGGCATGTACAAATTAAATTAAGTACATCAATTGATGCATACAATGAATGCTATAGATTATAGCCAATATAACTAGAAAATGCCAATCTGCCCTATTTTGCTTTAAATCCAGTATAAATAAAAATACCTCTCTATAGAGGGATAATTTTATCCCTCTATAGAAGGATTATCACTCTATACAGGTAAAAACACCATGTAGAGGGTTTGTTCCCAACCTGTTATAAATTTTGATGCTGTTTTTATTGTGTATGTTTGATATGCATGTATATATGTTTATTGTGTTAATACATGTTGGTCACAAACTGTAAAGTTTATACCACAATAAAATATTTGATTTGATTTGATTTGTTGACACTCTAGTCACTAGGCTAGTGCTCTCTTTTTTAGTTCCTGTTTCGGTTACTGTCTTACTGAGTCCATATTTCCGTTAATTTCTTCTTCTTCTTCTTTCGGTTTTCAGTAGTCCTTCAATATCTGAAGATTATATACTGTTTTGCGCTGCGTGGCCTATATATATTATATTTACAAAAAACACAAAAATAATTGAAAATGAATTTGGAGTGCAGAAGAATTTTAAATTGTGAATAAAACTATGTACATAGGCTAATAATGAGTTAAATGAATTTGTGGAGATCAGTTGGTGTAAGCTGTTCTCTGAAAGTGTCGACTGTGGTTACAGCGACTGTGTGGACTGGTAGTAAATTCCACTGAGTAATGGTGTACGGAAAAAATGAAAATTTATATGTATCTTTTTTAGTAGAAATGTGTCTGAAAGTGAAACTATGGTTTTTGCGGGTTCTACTGTCTGATGGTATGAGAATAGCAGATGGGATTGCTACGATTTGATGTACTATTTTGTAGAACATTATCAATCTTGTGCGTAGTCTTCTTTCTTGTAGCGTAGGCCAGTTTAGTGAGTTTATCATGTTTGTAGGACTACTGATGGTATGGTACCTATTTATTTGATTTATTAATCAAATCAATTAATAACAACGTTGTTATGTCAAATTACCAAATACTATTCAAGTATGGAAAATGTCAGCCGACTACCTCTGCTTTCTTCTAATCTATACTTTCACTTTATCTGCCTCCCACTCTTGTCGGTCGGATATTTGTTGATATCGCAATTTCGAGCCCAACCGTACCTACTCGGTCATTCCCGTTACGCCAATAATAAGACTTGGCGAGAATAGCCGAGTAGATACGATTACATTCGAATTACTTTCACTTTCAATTTAGAAGAAGAGTGTAGCTGTTCAAATCTGGGACTATTAGTCCTAGTTCAAATCATATTTGTAAGTTGACATCTGATTTGAATGTCTTACTATATGGCGATCTTTTTAGGGACTGTTCATTTGTAACCTGAAAAGTGGGGAGGCCGAGGGGGTGGGAGGAAAATTGTAGGATTAAATATTTTCCGCTATGAAATTATGTCCACCGGATACTTTTTTACAGTAAATTGTGTCTGTTATTATGAAATATTGTCCGGACGATATTTACTTGTGAAATCGTGTCCACAGATGTGAATAAGTGTCCTTCAAAGAAAGGACAATATTTCATATGAAAAAGTGTCCTTCATAGGAAGGACAGTATTTCACATGAAAAAGTGTCCACTCTCACAATACCAACAAAATGTATACATATCGATAGTATCATAAAACAGCTTCAGTTGGATTTAAGTTTTCGAATTAGCATGGGGGTTTTGTCTCTTTTAAAACATGACATGTACTGTAAATGTAACAAAAAATTTGTTCCGGCGTGACATTTGTTCCGCCAGAACAAATTTCATAGGAAATATGTTCCACCGGAATTTATATCACAGAAAATATGTTCCAGCACTGTAAAATTTGTTCCGAAACTAATTTTTTGGCCAAATGTGAAATAAGTTCCGGAACAAAAATCATAGCTCGATCCATGAATTTTGTTTCAATTAATATTAAAAAGTTTTTAATAAGTTCCTGTGACATTAGTTTTGAACGAACATGTAAATATTTCATAGAAAGTAATGAATAAGTTCCGCTCAATCATTATTGCACACCAAAACATTTTCTTGTTACACTTAAATTATAATGCAAGCTAAATGCTGTACTGAGTGTACTTGCATGGGATACATTTGCAATTGAAGGCATGACTGTAACTATAGGATGAAGATAAGAAATAAAAGCGATGGTAATGTGTCATAATTTGTATTTATGTTTTATGCGGTATTCCTCCTTGGTTCCTGTTAACTGTCATGGCCCTGTGTTCTAGTCATACATGTACTTAGGACATGGCACAGTTTCAAAAGTGTGTCTTTTTTTTCTACATGTCTTTTTATATTTATAAATGATCAAGTCACTTTGTCCCTTTCAAATTAGTTCATATGTTCCTCTTAAACTATACTTTTTTTCTGAATGATTTTTTTTATTCAAACCTTTCTGGTTCAAAAGTGTCATTTAGATATTTTTTACGGAGTATAAAATTGAACATTTGCTATACTCCATAGGATCCAAACTGGATGATTTACACTTTTTATCTATTATATTATTAATATAATACTCATTTTTATAATGCACTTGAATGATAACTTTAAACTCACTGATGACAAATGCTCAGTATATAAGATAACTTGTTTAACCAGTGGAACATATTTCACAGACAAGGAACTTATTTCACCAGGTGAGGAACAAATCTCACAAACTCAGAACTTATTTCACCAGGTAAGGAACAAATCTCATAAACCCGGAACTTATTTCACTAGGTAAGGAATAAATTTCACCATCCCGGTACTTATTTCACCAGGTAAAGTGTGGAACTAATTTTATAGAGATGGAACAAATTATATAGAAATTACATGTGAAAAAAGTTCTCCCAGAACATATTTCCTGTGATGTAAGTTCCACTGGAACTTTTTTCACAGGAACAAATTTTGGCTCACATAAACTGGAGTATTGAATGCATACAAACTATTATCACCACCATGTGTAATTAAACATAAATTATACAATAAAACATGTACTAATACACACAAAAACAGTAATACATTTAATAGAACAGTTCATCATTTTTATTTTAAAGTTGGATGCTTTTCTCCTGATAGTTCTTTTCTCATTGTCAGTTGAGGATACTTATTGTCAACATCTTTATAGATAAGATAATTGAAAATGGTTTGGAATTCAACACCTAACATTTTTGTTTAAATCAAATTATAACTGGTACTTAATTGGTTTGTATTAGTAAAAGGAAATTAAATATATAGCTAAATAATTTCAGTGACTTTTTATTATCTCTCTTTAAAGGATAATTTTTACTGTAAAAAAATGTCTCTTATTTGAACCTTAACCTTTACAGGACAGAATTTAATAGTTTTATCATGAAATTATGTTTGATTGAATGGACACTTGTTAACTGCATCAGACACATTTAAATGAACCCTTTCTGTGAAAAAGTGTCCACCTGGACACTTTTTCACAGGACACTTTTATGGCACACCAGGGACAGTCTATACTAAGTTAGTATAGAAAGTCCCTGCTCACACCACCACCAAGGACAATATCCCCAACCCAACACCACGGGAGTGCTAGGACACTGGGAAGTCTTATTATTATGGTGGGGGAAGCTGAAGTACTCAGAGAGAACCACCGGGCAGCTCGGCGGGAACAGACAAACTGAAGAGATATATCTGAAGATTGATCTTCTGGTCAAAGTCATGGGGCCAACTCGACCAACCAAGGCCCCAAAGTACCCATTCTAGTTTATACTCTGGTATGGGTACCAGAGATGTGTGTGGGAAGGTGAAAATCACCCTTCTAATGTACTGAAATGGAAAAGGGTGGGAGAGGGGGAGGGGATCTAATAATTTTGGCGACCCACACCCACCTTTTCCCCATACAATAAAAAATATAATATTTTGGCATGATAGACATCAATTTTTTTCGTCTTGCTCTGCTCAGCACAATGATTAAGATTGAAAACCTTAGCTTCAACATTTTCTTCCAGGAACTTTTTTTCTTCTGAAGTTAATTAACAACTTCTTTGATACAGGATATAATCTGAACAGTTTGTGCTGAAATTGAATGAAGGTGACATGTATGGTAAATGTCAATGAGACCATAACAGGCATATTCCTTTGGCACCTTCTGACGGTGATGTGGTAAATTTCAATGAGACCATAACAGGTATATTCCTTTGGCACCTTCTGACGGTGATGTGGTATGTGTCAATGAGACCATAACAGGTATATTCCTTTGGCATCTTTTGACGGTGACGTGGTAAATGTTAGTGAGACCATAACAGGCATATTTCTTTGGCACCTTCTGATGTTGACGTGGTAAATATTAGTGAGACCATAACAGGCATATTCGTTTGGCACCTTCTGACAGTGACGTGGTATGTGTTAATGAGACCATAACAGGCATATTTCTTTGGCACCTTCTGACGGTGACGTGGTAAATGTTAGTGAGACCATAACAGGCATATTCCTTTGGCACCTTCTGACATTGACATGGTAAATTGTAGTGAGACCATAACAGGCTTATTCCTTTGGCACCTTCTGACGGTGACATGGTAAATGTTAATGAGACCATAACAGGCATATTTCTTTGGCACCTTCTGACGTTGACATGGTAAATGTTAGTGAGACCATAACAGGCATATTCCTTTGGCACCTTCTGACGATGACGTGGTAAATGTTAGTGAGACCATAACAGGCATATTCCTTTGGCACTTTCTGACGGTGACGTGGTATGTGTTAATGAGACCATAACAGGCATATTTCTTTGGCAACGTCTGACGTTGATGTGGTAAATGTTAGTGAGACCATAACAGGCTTATTCCTTTGGCACCTTCTGACGGTGATGTGGTAAATTTCAATGAGACCATAACAGGCATATTCCTTTGGCACCTTCTGACAGTGACGTGATATGTGTCAATGAGACCATAACAGGCATATTACTTTGGCACCTTCTGACGGTGACGTGATAAATGTCAATTAAACCATAACAGATATATTATTTTTTGCACCTTCTGACAGTGATGTGGTAAATGTGTCAATGAGACCATAACAGGCATATTCCTTTAGCACCTTCATGACCTTCTGACATGTGATGATGTATTTCTCAACTTGCTCGCTATGCCCATGTGTGGAGTTGGTTTTAGATTTCAATTTATAATATAATTTATGTATAACTGGTAAATTAAAAGACAGAGATTTCCTTACCACAAATTAATTAATACTTTTACCCTATTCTTTTATAGATATAAAGATTTGGTTTGAAAGTTTGGCTGTACCTGTAGATCTATTCTTTAAACAAAAAATATCCCATCCTAACTTTTACAGTGAGGATATTTATAAAGCCCTTAAATTTAGACACATAAAGAATAAGAGAAATTCCAATGTTTCCTCCAACCCCCCTCAATGAAAGAAAATGACTACTCCCTAGTAGTGGAAAACTTTTTTGCCACCTCATAATTAAACTTTAAATGAACATACATTTTTAAACTATGAATTTTGCTTTTAGTAATGATAACTTATTTTTCAATTCTGGTTACAATGATTTTTAACGTGAGGGTACCCAAATTGCACCTATTTGACAGTTTTTTCACCATTTATTTATGATCCAGACAAAAGTTTCCATTCTGTGTTTATTTTGTAGATGTATCCTTATTTGCTATATAGTTCCACAAAGTTAATTTTGATTCCATATTGAATCATAGAAAAATTGGTTTGAAGCAACCTCCAAACTATCCATGATTCAAACGATCCATGATTCTGTAATGAGGAGTACCCAAATTGCAAACATGCTTAAATTCACATCTGTAAAAATTGAATAACTGATGTTTTGTTTAATTTCCTAATTATTTTAATTTTTAGTTCACCTGGTGGAAAGGCCAAGTTAACTTTTCTCATCACTTGTCGTCTGTCGTCAGTTTCGTCGTAATTCGATCGTCCATCGTCGTTTTACAAAAATCATCTCCTCTGAAACCACTGGGCCAATTTAACCAAATTTGGTGGACCAAATTAATCATATTTGGTCACAATAATCATTAGGGTATCTTGTTAAAAAATGTGTCCGACGACCCTGCTTGCCAACCAAGATGGCCGACATGGCTAAAATTAGAACATTGGGTAAAGTGCAAGTTTTGCTTATTATTTTGAAAACTACTATATATAGAAAATTTTTGACACAACAAATTTGTTCAGAATGTCGAGCTTTAACTATTGTCTTTCTTACCTCAAAACAGTCAGACGAATTCTTAAAAGATGTTATTGCCCTTAAATGACTATTTTCACCATTTTAAATTTTTTTTCCCTATTATCTTGAAAGTTATAAAAGATACACAGAAACTTTGAATAGCAAAAATGATCAGCAAGACAAGATCCACAAATAAATCATTATTATCAAAATCGTCAGACGACTCCTTATAAGAGTTACTGCCCTTTAGTGACGATTTTTACCCAATTTTTGCATTTTTTCTTAATAATTTAAAAACCATAGTAGATAAAAAGAAATTTTAAACAGCAAAAATGATCAGCAAGATGTGATCTACAAATCAGTCAAACATGACCGAAATTGTAAGTTCACTCCCTATTGAAGCCTTTGCCCTTTAATGACCATTTTTCCAGTTTTTGCCTATTATCTTGAAAACCGTAATAGATAAATAGAAACTTTTACTAGCGCAAATGATCAGCAAGACAAGATCTATAAATAAGTTGTATTGTAAAAATCCTAAGTCGACTCGTTATTGGAGTTATTGCCCTTTAATGATAATATTTTGATAAAAAAAAGAAATAAAAAGAAACTTTAGAAAGGAAAAATTATCAACAGGACATTAAGATCTACAAATATGTAAACATGACTGAAATTGTGAGTTAACTCTTAATATAGTTGTTCCCCTTTAATGATGATTTTTACTAAAAAGTGGCCATTGTTGAAGATGCTCATTTTTAAAAGTTGACTTTTTGTGGAGGTAGCATGGCGACGTTTCGGTAGATTTTACTTTTTCCAGTGAATACTACATCTGTTACATAATCTAGCTATGTTGAAAGACATGCATAATGTCATTTCATAAAAATACAAATTGATTATTCTCTAAGAAATTTTGTAAGATTTCTGCTGCTATTTTTGCTAAATCATAGTGCAGTTTGCAATTTTCCTCGTTAAGACGATTTTTAAAGATATTAACAGATTTTGCACTAACAGTTCCTGTTTTCAGGCTTTTCAATTGATCTGTGATTCTTTATGAAGACGTACGTATTACAAATAAAAAATGTATACATACTTTTTCAATTAGAGTATAAAGTGGATCAGTAGAATTATAAATTAACAGTGATGGCAAGGTCTTTGAATGCTTTTAAGTCAGCTTTAAATAACAGGAACTGGAACTGTATAAGTTTGTAAGTTCATATTGATTGTGCACACCAAGATAAAACATGTACAATTTTTATTTTTTATAAATATTTATGGTAGAAATATTACATGAGGAGAAATTCTCACTTGTACATTTCCAAGTTAAGGGTCTGTAGAAGCCTTTGAGTTATTTTTTATCCGAAGACAAAGATATGACCGATGGGCATTACTGATGCAAATAAGACTCTAAATTGCTGACAAAACATAGTGTTTTATTTACAAATACAAGACACAAGGATAGTACAAACCATCAAGCAGACCTTAACACTGATGCTAAATAGGAGCTTAGGTTGATTATCAAATGGTATCTCATGACCTTCCATCCAGGCAACTGCACATTTCTTACCATCACACAGAAAAAGCAACCAATCAAACATGAATCCATCTGCATAGCCATATTTTAGAACCTCTAACATCAGCAAAATATCTTGGTGTAAGTCATTTCAGTCAAACTTAAAATGGAACAACCAGACTTAACATGTTTTACAAAGTTATGCACCGACTAATTGCTGTTCCATCATTAGCACTAATTCTAGCAGACAGTGGAATAAGAAAAACGCACAACCAAACAGTTCACCAAAGAACCTACAAAAGAATTTATAAATTGTCATTTTTTCGGTCAAACAATAGTACAGTGGTGTCACGAAATAGCAGTCCCTTCATAATATAAGTTCCAAATGGAAAAAAGTATTCTGGAGTATTATTTCCAGTGGAATAAATATTACTGTATATATATATATGTTCCTAACGGAATAAATGGTTTAGATTATTTGTTCCAACAGGAACAGATATTATGACATTGTTTATAGTGGAACATCTGTTAGGCGGAACAAATATACGTTGACAGAGGTACTTGCTTAGTGACCACAAGTAACTTAGTTGATGTAGCTTGTCCAATAATTAGATACTTTAGAGAACAGTGATGACACCAACTGTTCTCTACAACATGTAGCTTGTCCAACAATTAGATACTTTAGAGAACAGTGATGACACCAACTGTTCTATACAACATGTAGCTTGTCCAACAATTAGATACTTTAGAGAACAGTGATGACACCAACTGTTCTCTACAACATGTAGCTTGTCCAACAATTGGATACTTTAGAGAACAGTGATGACACCAACTGTTCTCTACAACATGTAGCTTGTCCAACAATTAGATACTTTAGAGAACAGTGATGAGACCAACTGTTCTCTACGACATGTAGCTTGTCCAACAATTAGATTCTTTAGAGAACAGTGATGACACCAACTGTTGTCTACAATATGTAGCTTGTCCAACAATTAGATACTTTAGAGAACAGTGATGACACCAACTGTTCTCTACAACATGTAGCTTGTCCAACAATTAGATACGTTAGAGAACAGTGATGACACCAACTGTTCTATACAACATGTAGCTTGTCCAATAATTAGATTCTTTAGAGAACAGTGATGACACGTACCAACTGTTCTCTACAACACAATCTAATTAACTGTATATAATCAACATTGATCAATGTACATAGTTTTTTGGTTTTTGTTGTTGTTGTTTTTTTAAACACTTATATTCTTGATCACACATTTAGCCAAAACACAAGTTAATTCTCAATATTTAAATGATTGTTTTGCACTATTATCTGATATTTTTTTAATTACAATGATCCAGATGCATGCAAACAGTACGTAATCTTCAATGTAACTCAGTATATCAGAAGAAGACGATGTTTGTTTTTTTTTCTAATTAAATGTTTGATTTTAAATGTCTTTTGAAAAAAGAGCGTCAAAAGAGCTCTGATTAAATAATTTCCTCCCATTAGAAAGTAGGAAAAAAAAAATTCAACGTAGACTGAAGAAAAAAAATTTTTGTTCCTATTATTTTATTGAAAAAATATTTTTTTTGTTATTAATCATGATAAATGTTGTAAAACATAGTTTGTTCCAAGAAAAAACCCCATGATCTTACACATGCTCTTTGACGTCTACATCTTAATTTACTGTTGATCTGTAGTACTGTAATCCATAAAGCAGACTATACTGTGCAAATGGTCAACCTGGGTGTTTGGTATTTACAAGTGCGAGTAAAATAGGATAAAAACAGATGGTTACTGTTTACATCTGTAGTGTCTGTAGAGGCTCTTTGAAGCACTATAGAAATGTAGCTTGGAAGACTACAGGACACAGGATATTCCAGTCAATGATCATGATGGTGTGTGGTATGTAGGTATCTGTCAAGGTTCTGATCTTGGTGAATTTCTCTGGCTGGTATTGTCTTGTTGAGGTGGATCATCTTCTAATGTACATGATGTATAGGTTTTGATGTCTCTGCATGTTGATTTTGAACCAAGCTTTTTTACAATCACTTCCAGTCAATATTTTTGTTGTCATTTAATAGTTGTTGTTAGCATCAGGTTGTAAAAAAAATTCATCATCAGATGTCATTACTATCTGGACCAGAATTAGAGCTGTGGTAAATCGTGTGATATAAGACATGGTTGTAAAAGAACAAAATCGATTAGAATAATTTGTATTGCTAATCATAACTAAGCACCTAAAACTGAGCTGAAAAATGACACTTAAATTAAGGTTTACAATGATAATTAATCAAACAAACTAAGAAAATTTATTTCAACCATGCAGCTATTTAATATTATGAGTACATATTTTTAAAAAGTACACTGACACACAGTCATAATATGATATACTTTACAACTACTTTACCCACCTTCCAATGTCTATATAAATATGAATAATAATTAATTGTTATAAATTCTTTATTTTCAGAATGTAACACAATTAACATTTTAAAACATAAAACTGCCCTGTGTCATTCTACATATATATCCTAACACATATAGTGGCTCCAACATGGTCTCAGTCCTGTTCCACATTGAGGGTTTTTATAGCATCGTGACTGATCTATAACCTTTAAACATGTTCAAAAACCTGAGGCAATTTTTAAATGTAACCTTGTTGTCTATAGGGGGAACCCTAATGGACACCCATATACATAAATAAGAGAGAGAGTAGCTAAACATCTCCCATGAAGATTATTTCCCCCAACCCCTCAGTTATGTACTATTGACTGAATCTTTTGCATTGTTTACATGTTAAAGATTGTGATTTAAGGTCAGTTTAAAGGGAACCACATATGATAATCAAATAAGTCAATGATATTTGGTATGTTTTGTACTGGATTATATGCATTGGCATTTGCATATCTGGTTTCCACAGAGATTATTTGGCCTTGAACCTTTAGTCATGGTTCAATGATTTTGGATGTTTTGAGTAGTTTACATGTTGAAGTAAAATTGTGATTAGGACAGTATAAGGGAAACCACTTACAAGTCAATGGTATCTAATAATGCAGGTGTTTAATCATTGGTATACCGGTATCTCATTTCAAAGGAGATTATTTGGCCTTGAATCTTCAGTCGTGATTAATTGACTTTTAATGTTTTGCATATTAATTTACATCTTTTAAGTATAGCCATTTTGACATGTTTGATATCAACATTTGCATTTTACTCCCAAACTTTCATACAGGTGAGGCAAAAATCAACAGTTTATTATGTTAGAAATTTCTAATTATGTGGGAAAATTGGAAGTAGGAACAGAGAATGCTTTTAAAAATTAGTAAAAAGTAAAAAAAAAACATTTTTTATAAAGGGCAACGATAAAGGATTTTGTCGAGCCTGCGACTTTTGTCGCAGAAAGCTCGACATAGGGATAGTGATCCGGCGGCGGCTACGGCGGCGGCGGCGTTAGCTAACTTCTTAAAAGCTTTATATTTTAGAAGCTAGAAGACCTGGATGCTTCATACTTTGTATATAGATGCCTTATGTTACGAAGTTTCCGTCTGTCATATGTCCATTGTCCTTGACCTCATTTTCATGGTTCAGTGACTACTTGAAAAAAAAGTCAACATTTTTGTAATGTTCATTTCTTTCTTATTATGAGTAATAGGATAACTATATTTAGTATGTGCGTACCTTGCAAAGTCCTCATGCCCGTCAGACAATTTTCATTTGACCTCGACCTCATTTCATGGATCAGTGAAGAATGTTAAGTTTTCGTGGTCAAGTCCATATATATCAGATACTATAAGCAGTAGGTCTACTATATTTGGTATATGGAATGATTGAAAGGTGTACATGTCCAACTGGTAGGTGTCATCTGACCTTGACCTCATTTTCATGGTTCAGTGGTCAAAGTTAAGTTTTTGAGTTTTGGTCTTTTTTTCTAATGCTATATGCAATAGGTCAACTATATTTAGTATGTGCGTACCTTGCAAGGTCCTCATGCCCGTCAGACAATTTTCATTTGTCCTCGACCTCATTTCATGGATCAGTGAACAAGGTTAAGTTTTCGTGGTCAAGTCCATATATATCAGATACTATAAGCAGTAGGTCTACTATATTTGGTATATGGAATGATTGAAAGGTGTACATGTCCAACTGGTAGGTGTCATCTGACCTTGACCTCATTTTCATGGTTCAGTGGTCAAAGTTAAGTTTTTGAGTTTTGGTCTTTTTTTCTAATACTATATGCAATAGGTCAACTATATTTGGTGTATGGAAATATTTTATGATGTACATGTCAGTCTCGCAGGTTTTATTTGACCTTGACCTCATTTCCACGGTTCATTTCTCAGTGTTTAGTTTTTGTGTTTTGGTCTGTTTTTCTTCAACTATAAGCAATAGATCAACTATATTTGTTGTATGGAAGGATTGTAAGGTGTATAATGTCTGTCTGGCAGGTATCATCTGACCTTGACCTTATTTTCATGGTTTATGGTCAATATTTAGTTTTCTTGGTTAAGACTGTTTCTTAGAAACTATAAGCAATAGGTCAACTATGTTTGGTTTATTGAATGATTGTAAGGTGTACATGTATTTCTCGTTTGGTTTATCTGACCTTGACCTCATTTTCTTGGATCATGTTAAGTTTATGTGTTACTTGTAGTAAAGCTTTATATTTAGGACTATCAACATCAAATCAATGGTTAGTAAAGAAGGCGAGACATTTCAGTGTGTGCACTCTTGTTACCTTTTAAATTTTGTTTTATATTTATATTACCTAACACAAATTCCTGTATTTTCCTATCTTATGATTTACCTCAACCCAATTGATCAATGACAAATATCTTTTAAGGATGATCGCTACTCTGTTTCAAAATAACAAGCTTTTTAAAAGATTATTATAAATTTATAGTATATAAATAACGGAATTTAAAAAGCAGAAAAAATGAAGGGTTCGTGTGCTTGTTTTTGAGATGTAAGCCATTGAAAATTTGGCGGGAAATGATTCTCTCTTGATTTTTCATACAATTAACATAATGAACCTTTTTCCTTTCAAAAACTATGAAAAAACAAGGATTTAATAAGATTTTCAAATATGGCGTTTAAACTATATGTAATAAAATTATGATAAGAAAAGTAGGGCTTAGTGGGCAAAATTTTTTATGACTCTACTGTCTACATGGATAAAACTAGAGGATTCCAAATATCTAACAAAAATTCAAAAAACAAGCGAAGCGAACATCCTTAATAATATGAATGTTAAAAGATTATGCTTTCTATTCCTTGTTTTGCAGTATGCTAGATTATTGACTTGCTGAAAATTTGAGACCGAACAGTCCAGATAATATTGTTTAGAAGTATGGAAAAAGGCAAAGGACCACCGAGAAATCAAGGTAAAAGATTCAGGATTTAACTAGAACTCTAAAATTTTTGGTTATACTGTCTTGCCTCTGCCATATATGGCAGAATATGAGATATTGAAATTCCTGATGCGAAACCTGACTTAGTCCAACACCTGTTTATAGTAATGTGATATCTGGCATACGGGAAAAAGTGGATACCTAATTTGTGTAATCTTTTCCGCCTACAGCATGTACAGTTTTCAAACTAGATCCCTGAAACTTCACAGGAAGTTTGCACACATGTTGGAGATGTGCATCTGCTATTATGGAATTGTTTGAGGAATATTTACCCTTTTTCCAGACTTTTAAAATATGTCATTTTTCAGAAAAATATATGAAAGATGACTATCACACTTTTACTACAGTTATCTTAGCCCAGCTCTTTTAAAATTCACAAAATTATTGCATATATATTGCATTTTTGCACTTGCTTTATGAAAATGTTTAAGGAATTTTTTATCCGTTTTCAGCTCACCTGGCAGTAAAGGCCACGTGAGCTTTTGCCATCATTTGGGGTTCGTGTTAATCTTCCATCAGCTGTCCGTTGTGTTAATTAAACTTAAAAAAAATCTTCTCCTCTGAAACTACTGTGCCAAATTTTACCAAATTGTACCTGAATACTCCTTAGGGTATTTAGTTTAAAATTTTATCTGGGGTTTTCATCCATTTGACAACAACCATGTCAGATGATGCTGAAATAGAACATACTAGTTTTTGGATTATATCTCAGAAACTAAAGCAGTTAGAGCAAATCTGACATGGTTAAAAAACTGATTTTACTAATTTTTAATTTTTTTCACAGAAGCTATAATAGAAAGAGAAAAATAGTGAAAGCAAAAGTATTCAGCAAAATAAGATCTAATTCAACTTGTGCCAAAATTGTCAATTGACTACTTGTACGAGTTAATGCCCTTGAAATATTGTTTTATATCTTTTTTTCATTTTTTATTGAAACCATTACAGATAGATAGAAAATTGTATATAGCAAAAATATTAAGCACAATAAGCATGATAAGATCTACAAATAAGCTAACATGATTAAAATCATCAACTGACCCTTGAGAGGAGTTATTACCCTTGAATTTTTTTCTTTTTTCTACATTTTTTCAATTAAGTAAGATCTACAAATCATTTATCATGGCTTAAATTGTCAACCTACTCCTAAAGAATTTATTTCCCCTGAATGATGATTTTTATCAAAAAAATATAGAAGTTAAAGAGAAACTTTATAACGGTAAGAAGATCTGCAAAATAGGATCTACAAGTAAGTTAACATGGCCAAATTGTCACACTAGTTATAGGATTTATTGCCATCAAACGATGTTTTTTTTAAATCTCAAAAACTTTAATAGATAGGTATAAACTGTAAACAGTAAAAATAATCATCAATACAAGAGGTCTTGCACTTTGCATTATGGAGTTGCTTTTTCCAGTTTTTGTGTAAACAACTCATACAGATTTCAATCCAGACATTTGAGACTGCAGAAAGTTTGCACACATGTTGAAGTTGTGCACTTCCTATTATATAGTTGTGTCTGGAAAGTTTTCCTGCTTTTCTGAACTTGGGAACTATAAGTCATTTTTGTCAAACTTAACATATGACAGTACCAATTTTGTGTAATGAACTTCTCATATTTGTTTCAATCCAGATGTTTGAAACTTCATATAATGATTGTACATATATTGAGGTTGTGCAACTGCTACCATGGGTATTGAATTATTTGAATTATTTATTCCCATTTTTCGAGACATGGAAAATAAGTCAGTTTCAGCAAACATTATAAAAAGATTGTTACAATTTTGGTTTTAAATCCATATCTTTGGAACTTTACAAAACGTATGGAGTTTTGTTTAAAGATTTTTTCCCAGTTAAACAATTTTGTTATATTTCCATATATTTAAATGTTTAAGAAACAATCTGCAAAACCAGCCATTTGAGGTTTTGATCCATTTTGTCAGATATTTTAAATTATAGGACAACTTCATTTGTATATAAAATCATTAGTTCACTTGACCTTGACATCATTTCATAAAGCAGTAATCTACGATAAGTTTTCATGATATGTTCTCTTTCTCAGATACTTTAAGATGTAGATGTCCATCAGGCATTCAACTTCTACCTAATTTTAAAAAGTTTAGCTTAAGTGATAAGGTGAGATGCTCAGACACTATAGTGTATGAAATGATTGAAAGGTGTGCATAGATATAAGAAGATGTGGTATGAGTGTCAATGAGACAACTCTCCATCCAAGTCACAATTTATTAGGTAAGTAAACCATTTATAGGTCAAAGTACGGTCTTCAACACGGAGCCTTGGCTCACACCGAACAGCAAGCTATAAAGGGCCCCAAAAATAACTAGTGTAAAACCATTCAAATGGGAAAACCAACGGTCTAATCTATATAAAAAATGAGAAACGAGAAACACTTATGAACCACATCAACAAACGACAACTACTTAACATCAGATTCCTGACTTTGGACAGGTGCAAACAATTGCAGCGGGTTAAAACGTTTTAATGGTACCAAACCTTCACCCTTATCTGAAACAATAGTGTAACATCACAACATAAAAAGACACACTATAAATATCGTTTGAAATGGCCATTTTCTATTAGGTTTGTTTCTTAGATAGGAACAAACAATAACATGTGGAGCTCTGTATGGATAATATCTAGTTAGTACATTATTATTAATGTCCTTCTGTTACAATTTATGATGTGTTTTATTGAACTGATCAGAGGTATTCCTTATTAGTCACATGGTTTTTAATAAGTTTGGAGGACACTACTCATCTCACAATAAACCTTATGTGTGAAAATATTTAAAAGCCAATGAGCATTTTAGTATGACTAACAATTGATTATAATTGTATATTTTACTGATAGATGGACTTTGTTTTTTGCAATTATGGCGAAATAAATGAAACCTTTCCCCAGAATGAGTTCCTCTTTTGTCAGGCTATTTAATTTTTTGTAAGTTCACCTGTCCCATTTTATAAATACAATACAACAATTTCTTTTTTTTGAAAATCCAATCATAAATTGACTAATTTCGCTTGACCAAATATTTTACTCTTAGTAATGAAAATGCATGTACCAAATATAAAGCTAGATAATGACACCATATTGTCAGACTTTATGTCAATACACTACTGAATAACATATTTTCATTATTGTTTTTGGTCAGTACATGCATTATAAATTTAGGTATATGATTTTCGTGAGCATATTTATTCTTTACTTATTAGTGCCATACCTTCATTCCATGTAATTCCTGTGATGTAAATCTTTCTACAGTTTTATTATATCAATTTTAATAATTAATAATTTCAGTAAATTTATTACATTACAAGGATACAGAAAAAATTTATGTCTCTTAAACATGGAATTAAAGATTACCCTTAACAATGTATAAACTATCATATCAATGCTGTTGCTAATACACTTTATTTCCATATATATAAGTGTTGATAGATATGTATATATGTCTAATGTTTATTGTGATATTTTGGATTAGAAACCAATACAATATTCTTTTAGTTGATTGATGTTATATGGACTAAATTTAAGACAGGCTTAATGGCTTATAATTGGCACTTAGATATTAACATTGCCATCTTAACGTTTTTATTAGTTGAACTCAAATTAAAAAAATTGGAAGTCACAAATTTCCATAGGAACATAGCAAAGTTTTATTGAACAAATTGGAGAAAAAAAATATTTGTAAAAAATTATGAGAAAGTAAGTGGTGCATACTATGGTTTTAAAACTTGAGGCGGATATACCAAATTGCCAATGCAGTTATCAATTCCCTTATATATATATAATCCTCACTAAACAACAAATTACAACAATTACTGTATAAATGAATTAGTTGATATTCAGACTAAATACAGTTTTGTAGACACAATGTCCTTTTTTGTCAAGCCTGCGACTTCTGTCGCAGAAAGCTCAAATTGTTATTAAAGAAAAAAATAAATAAATAAATAAGTCTAAATGCCTTGAATAGATAAAATTAAATTGTTATTTATTAAAGTAAAAATAAGTCTAAATGTCACGTATAGATAAAGTTGTTATTAAGTACAAATAAGTCAATCAGTATATTGACCTTAAATTGTGTTCTTTTATTGTTTTTAAATTTTTTTATTGACTAGTTGAGACTTGAAAGGTGACTTAAAGTTCCCAATTAAATAATTTTTAAGATGATAAGGTATAAAGGTTGTTTGGTGTTATGTATGATTATGATATGGGTTGCACTTATGGTACTTCATGAAGAAACCTACCAATGGTGGACCCATAACGTGGAGAAATGGTGGACCAACAGCATGGAAAAATGGTGGACCCACAACATGGAGAATTGGTGGACCCACAACATGGAGAATTCTAATGCAATTATTTTGTATCAATGGCTCTGATTGGATGACGACAAGCGTAAACTTCCCTGTATGTAACTAAGGAAGCCGACATTTTGAATTCCGGAATATATTGACATGTAAATTCTCCAATGATAAGCAAATAAACTCACATTTGGACCTACAAATCTTCTTTTCATCAAATTTTATTACATTTTGAAGCTAACAAGAAGCCAGAAAACGCCCAGTGTTTACGTTTGATGCCGGAAGCACACCTATGACGTCACCTAGTTTAGGCGCAAAAGAAGATATCATCATTTCGCGGAATTTTCGTTTAATGAAAATTTTACACTGAAATAATGACTAAAATTGAATGATTTGTTTGTTTTGCATTAGAATAGAGATAACTGTATTGTATTTGACGCTTTGCAGACGTCCATCGGTAGTTTTACTGTCGCAAATACCCGTTTACCTGTCTCCGCTATGCGACGCCAGGTAAACTAAATTTGCGACAGTAAAACTACAGATGGACGTCCTCAAAGCGTCAAATACAATACAGTTATCTCTAAAATGGTGGACCCACAACATCGAGAAATGGTGCACCCAAAACTGGTTAAATGGTTGACCCACAATACTGAATGAATGGTGAAGAAACCTACCAATGGTTCAACCCCATCACTAGATGAAATGAAGTAACTTACCAATAGAGAAATAGTGAACTGTCTTGAAATTGTGATATGTGAATTGACCACATGAAGGGAACAATGATACGATTAGAAATTATGTGAAAAATTATATGACAGAAACTAAGAAGTATTGAATCAATGAATGAAATGAACTTGAATGAACTCAAATGATTTAGATAATATGAAGAGACAATGAGATGTAAAAGTTTAAACTTGGACCAGAAAATTATGAACAATAATCTGTGAAAACTATTTATAATGTGTTTTCCCCCAAAAACAGTGTTGGCATGGAATATGAAGAATGTGCTCTAGAACAAATATTGCCTATATACGTATTGAAGATATGTATTTAAAAAAACATTTATTTTTGCTTATTCAAATGTTTTACTTATGATATATTACTAATATTGTTTTGTTTTTCAGTTATCTTAATTAGATAATTCTTTGATAAATTACATACTAATGCGTTAGGTATAAAGTATTTTTATTTTTATGAATAATGTATGATATGATTACCAATGTTTTTATCTTGTAGCTGATGACCAATATGGATAAAACATTATTTTTGAATTTCAGTTATTTTGCTATTTTTCATTTCAATTTATTATCCCAATAAAACTTCATCAAGTATGTCAATGAGCTCATTGATTATGTGATGGTTGCACTTGTTAATATTAGTGAACTTCAGAGAACTTCCCGGATATGGACAATCTAAACTTGACAAAAGGGATTTCTTACTTTTTAAAAAAGATTAGGTTATGTCACAATTACTTAATACTTGGAAAAATAGATTAGCATTATTATGTAAAGGAAAGATATTGAGCATTAATTATACATGCCTTATATTATGAAGTTTCCGTCTGACATATGTCTATTGTCCTTGAACTCATTTTCATGGTTCACCTGTGACTACTTGAAAAAAAAGTTAAGATTTTTAGTAATCTTAATTTCTCTCTTATTATGAGTAATAGGATAACTATATTTGGTATGTGCATACCTTGCAAGGTCCTCATGCCTGTACGTTTTCGTGGTCAAGTCCATATCTCAGATACTATAAGCAATAGGTCTACTATATTTGGTGTATGGAATGATTGTAAGGTGTGCATGTCCAACTGGCAGGTGTCATTTGTCCTTGACCTCATTTTCATGGTTCAGTGGTTAAAGTTAAGTTTTGTGTTTTTTCTAATATTGAACGCAATAGGTCAACTACATATGGTGTATGAATTATTTTACAATGTACAAGTCAGTCTGGCATGTTAAATTTGACCTTGACCTCATTTTTACGATTCATTGCTTAATGTCAAGGTTTTTTTGTTGTCTGTTTTTCTAATACTATAAGTAATAGGTCAACCATATTTGGTGTATGTAATGATTGTAAGGTGTATATGTCTGTCTGGCAATTATCATCTGACCTTGACCTCAGTTTCATGGTTCATTGGTCAATCTTAATTTTTCCTGGTTAAGTTTGTTTCTTAGATACTATGTGCAACTATATTTAAAGCATATTTGGTGTATGAAATGATTGTAAGGTGTACATGTATTTCCAGTTTGATTTATCTGACCTTGACCTTATTCTTGGATAATGTTAAGTTTATGTGATAGTTGTCGTAGGACTATCAACATAAAATCAATGGTCAGTAAAAAAGGCGAGACATTTCAGCGAGTGCACTCTTGTTATTATTTGTACATGTATTTTCATTACTGGGAGTTCAATTTTTTTTCAGCTAAATTAGTAAATGAATGATTGGCTTTTCAAGGATAAATTTAAAGGTACCATAGAATAAACTCTTCAGAGAACAATAACTATTGTATTTATACAATGGGACAGGTGAACTTTCAAATATTTACATAGCCTGACAAAGAGGAACTCAAATAATATTTACAGATAGTCTGGGATTAAATGATTTTACATGATAAATATGTAAACCTTCATGGATTGTTATATAAATTGTACAGAAGCTAATTTTCAACATCAAGAAATAGAATCTGAAGAATTTTTTTTTTTATATTTTACTGATGAATGGACTTACTTTTTACAGTCAACATTACACTTTTACAATGACAGCGACAATCACAGACTAGACACAGGGTTCCACAAACTGTTAACAATTTTTCAATGCAGATAGAAGATGAGACATAACTTGGTCTGACTAAATCTACTTCTCTTGTTCCCTTGGACAATCACTGAACTGTTTAATGTTATATGTACCAAAAAGGTATGACAATAGTTTATATGAAACTCTTGATGCATTCTTCTGATGATTTTGCTTGAAACTTCAATTTATTTTATCATTTCAAGACAGTTATAATAAGAAGGAAGAGAAAGAAACAAATGGAGATAATTCTTATAAAGTTACTGAAGAGGTACAGTTACAAATGTTATTTTATTACGGTTATCAAATACATGTGCCTATGAACATTTTATATTTGTTTATATTAATAAACATTCACCATTGGTCCAAATTTGACCTTTAAGTTCAACCTTTTACTTATGTTAAAAAATGGGTTTAAATTTGCTTGCGCTGCTTAAATTTCAAAATTGGGAAAAAATTTCCTTTTCATCATACACACTTAATTTATATGATACATATATAAAAAGTAATAATCACAAAATCACAAAATACTGAACTCCGAGGAAAATTCAAAAAAGAAAGTCCCTAGTCAAATGGCAAAATCAAAAGCTCAAACACATCAAACGAATGGATAACAACTGTCATATTCCTGACTTGGTACAGGCATTTTCTTATGTAGAAAATAGTGGATTGAACCTGGTTTTATAGCTAGCTAAACCTCTCACTTGTATGACAGTCGCATCAAATTCCAGTATATTGACAACGATGATTGAACAAAACAAACAGACACAATAGGTAAAAATGTCAAAAATTTATTACTGTGGGTTCATTATTATTCGAGGGATACCAGTTTTCGTGGATTTACAGGGTAAAGGTGAACAACGAATTTAGATTTTCAACGAAGTACACATTTTTCTGTAGGCTTGAATGGAGACTTTGTCAAAACCACAAAATCAAATATTTACTAAAATACACTTGTTTCTCAGTTCACGAAATAAATGAATCCACTGTATAGAATCATTAAAAAAAATTCAGTAGAACACCCCCTTTCCCCCAATAATTAATTGTGTTGTTTTCAAATGTTTGTATGCTTTCTGTTTCTTGTCTGTTGTCTGCTTCGTCGATATTATATAACATGGCAGTGGCCAGTGTAAATGTAAAATGTGGTGGACTCTTTCTTTCCATTATTTCCTACTAAAATAAATTAAGTGAGCCGCACGCCAGGCAAGGTGTCACGGAATAGAAGTTCCTTCATAATATAAGTTCCAAATGGAAACAATATTCTGGAATATTATTTCCACTGGAATAAATATTACAGTAAATGTTCCTAACGGAATAAATGGTACAGAATATTTGTTCCAACAGGAACAGATATTATGACATTGTTTATAACAAAGTTTCCAGTGGAACTTCTGTTAGGCGGAACAAATATACGTTGACACTGGTGATCCCTCAATCATATAGTGGTGTTTCTCTCTCCTGCTACTTTTTTTTTCGCAGAAATTGAGACATAGTGACTCTTATGTGAAGATGGCCCTTACTATTTGTAAGAGCTTTAGTTTAAATTCAGAAGGACGAAGATGCGAATGCTTCATACCATATATACATGCCATATGTTACGGAAGTTTCCTTTCATATATGTCCATTGTTCTTGACCTCATTTTCATGGTTCATGAATTGCTTTTAAAAAGTGCATAGACTTTGTTAAGTAAGTTTCTAACTTATTAAAGGATAGTAATAGGAAAACTATATATATTTTGTATATATGCGATATGGGATCCTTGAAAAATCTATATTGTCTGTCAGACAGGGTTTACCTGCACTTTACCTTATGGACCAGTGATCAAGGTTAAAGTTTTGAGGTCAAGTCCATATCCCCCATTATTATTTGCGATAGGTCAACTTTATTTGGTGTAGGAAATGATAATGTAAGATAAATATGTCAGTGTGGCAGGTTTCATCTGACCTTGACATCCTCTTCATGGTTCAATGGTCAAGGTTAAAGTCGTAGTGGTTTGATTCATTTCTCAGATACTAATACATTATGTCTGAAACTATAGTTGGTGGATGGATCGATTGTAAGGTGTACCTGTCCTGACTAGCAGGTTTCATTTGCCTTTGCTTTCATTTTCATGTTTTATTGATGAAAGAGGTCTTTAAAATAAAAAAAAAATCATCCTATTTTTGCACCCTATCATCATTTCAGTTGTTTGATTTGTTGTAATTTCTGTGATTGATGTTCACTGTTTTGCAATTTTTATTAATTCGACATATATATATATATATATATATATGCTTATTTGCATGGTAAAAAAATTTAGGAATGTTTTTTTTTTACTAAATAAATCCATGCATAGACTATAGATAAATAAATGTTATCCATTTGTGCTGAAATGTTAAGATACTTTATATCTTAATACAAAATGAAGAAAAGGTTATCACATATTGAAAGAGGGAGGTCTCATACTCTGTTGCTCCAAAAGGTTGTTAAGATGTACATGTTCATATAAAGATAAGAAGATATATTAAGATTGCCAATGAGACAACTTTCCACCAGAGTCTTGTTTTCAATTTTCATTTTCAATGTCGATTTTTCATGGTTAAGTCTGTTTTTCAGATATTAATTGTAAACAATAGGTCAACTTTATTTAGTGTATTGGATAACTGTAAGGTGTACACGTCTTTCTGATAGGGTTTATCTGACCAAAACCTTATGTTCATGGTTCATTGGTCAATGTTAAGTTTCCTGGATAGGTCGGTTTCAGATATGCAAAAGGTCAACTATGTTTAGTGTATGTGTTGATTGTATAAGAAGGGTTTGAACTTATTGAACAGAACCACGGGTGCCACATTTGGATCGGGTTACCCTTCTAGAACACTTGATATCACCCCTCGTTTTTGTTCGGGTAAAAAGTTATCAAAGGTACCAGAATTATAATTTAATACGCTAGACGCGCGTTTCGTCTACATAAGACTCATGGAGATTATTTGGCCCTGCCCCCTCAGTCATGGCATATTGGCTTTGAAACTTTTGCTTAGTTTACATGTATAAGTGTAATTTATAAGTGTTACTCAGATTTTAGTTTTCTGTTTTGCATTTTGTATACTGTTTTGTCTTATATCCTTTTTAGGTTTTTGCCGTGGCATTTCATTTGTTTTCGACTCATGAGTTTGAATATCCCTTTGGTATCTTTCGCCTCTCATTTTTAAGGTGTGCATGTCTGTCTGGCAGAGTTCATTTGATCTTTACTTTCTTTACATGAACAATTTATAATGTAAATTTAGTTATGTGATACTTTTATCTGAATGGCTTTCAACATGAATTCAAACAAAGCATGCGAGACATTTCTACATTTTAACATGCACTAGCCAAAGAATTGTAGTTTACGGTTAATATACTTCATGTTCACTTGAAGAAAGTTAGAATATAAGTATATTCGTTGTTTTTGTCTCGCCTTGACGGAGTCAAAAAGCGAGACATAGGTATGCTGCTCCGGCGGCGGCGGCGGCGTCAACAATGTATTGGTTGGTCAATGATATTTGGAATGCAGTTGAATTAGCACTGGTACATCTCATTTCCATGGAGATTATTTGGCCCTGCCCCCTCAGTCATGGCCTATTGGCTTTGAAACTTTTGTTTGTTTACATGTATTAGTTTGTGATAAGTTCAGTTTATGAGGAACCACTAGTAGTAAGTCAATGATATTCCGCATGCAGTTGTATAAGCATTGGTATATCTCATTTCCATGGAGATTATTTGGCTCCGCCCCCTCAGTCATGGTCTATTGACTTTAAAACTTTTGTTTAGTTTACATGTTTTAGTTTGTGATTAGGTCAGTTCAAGGGTAACCACTAGTGGTAAGTCAATGATATTTGGTATGAAGTTGTATAAGTATTGGCATATCTCATTTCCATGGAGAATATTTGGTCCCTCCCCCGCATTCATAGTCTATTGACTTTGAAACTTTTGCTTAGTTTACATGTATTAGTTTGTGATTAGATCAGTTTAAGATGAACCATTAATGAAAAGTCAATGATATTTGGTATGCAAATGTATTGGCATTTGCAAATCTCGTTTCCAGTGAGATTATATAGCCCCACCCCTCATCATGGTTCATTGACCTTGAAACTTTTACATAGTTTACAAGTCAATGTTTGTTTACGTTTGTTTAAAGGGAACGACTTTTGAAAAGTCAATGGTATTTGGTATGTAGTTGTATTAGCATTAGCACATCTCTTTTCCATGGAGATTGTTTAGCCCTGTACCTTCAGTCATGGTTCATTGACTTTGAATATTTGCATAACTTACATGTTAAAGTACTGCTATTTTAATTTCAACATTTGCATTTTCAAAATAACAAATAGGCGAGACATATCTCTGTGTTAACAGTTTATTTTGCAATGCATTGAGATTAATTTAACATGTACCATTGAAAGATCATTATCGGAGTGCATAAGTTTTTTTCACCTGTGATTGATAAGTGATGTTTTGTCCAGTTTGATTCAATATCTGTCAGTCAGATAAGACAAACGAAGTTATATTAGCACGAGAAAACAATCTTATTAAGTTATTTGAAATCGGTACTAATAAAATTTAGGAATTAAAATTTATTTTTAAACAGTATGTTTAATGCATAAAACAACAATTTTTGTCATTATTGATCAATCTTGGAATTCAAACTGAGTTTTCTTGTCACAGCATTACTATTAATAAATGTGTATATTTTCTGTTGAAACATACTTTCTAAAAGTTTTCATTTTCAATTTGTCTATATGAAGAATTGTTAAAGTTTATGTCTGTTGTCAGTCAGTATTTACTGTGCCTATTAGCATTTACAGAAATTAATGCTCGTCTTTCAAAGTGTCTTTTTTATAAATCTTATTTCACAGATTGCTTTGTCTTGAAACAGAAAGACGATACAAATTAATTCGTCGACTGATTCCTTAAAGGGGTTAGACAAATACTCTCGTCTTGCAGAAGTGATCAGCAAGACAATATTTTATCCACAGTTTCTTTAACGAACACAAATAGTCTTGCTGGACTGTATCAATTTTATTCAGTATTGCAAGGTGATAAATAGCCTCTCCTTCATATTCTTGAGAAAGAAAAAGTTATTTATTCAACATTTTAAAACAAGAATATTCTTTCTTCCAGATTGAATATGTAAACAAGGTAGGTAACTAGGACCTCTGTAAGTATATATAGTAATTGATAAGTATTCAGTGTCTACTTTACAATTAATACAACATGATCTTGAGTTATAATCCCCAAGGGTGACTGGGGAATAGAAATATGGTCATTACAGGTCTTCTACCGACCGGCAGTAAAACCCTTGCCAAAGTGGGCCGTCCGTTTGGCTGTGCGGGATGTATCAAGTACGCAGCCACGTCCGGTTAGAATGAGGACGTTAAATCCGATGCCTCGTGCAGAGAGAGTGTCACGCTCTCTGCACGTTAAGAACCCTTGCAACAACTCTTTGAGGGGTCCGTAGGTGGCCTGTTGCAAGGCTAAATATCTGTCCCTATCCAATATACCCTCATTTTCCCGTGGCAGTTCAAATTTTGCCCGACCTGCAACCCAGTTGATCTATATTACCAGACCTACCTATTGTATTTATTGTTTACTAGTTCTCGTCCTGAACATGCATGAAATATTTGCCACAGGACGTTAAGTAACCAACAATCAATCAATCAATTTTGAGTTATATATTCTAGGTTCTGACTTTTTATTTAATTGGACTTTGTACTATTATGTTCCTTTTGGCCGTATGACGCTTGGCGTGGCTCCTTATCCTTGTGTGGGTTTGTGACCTAGTGGTTAAGACCGATGGCTACAGTGCTGAAGGTTCCGGGTTCGATCCTGACTCGGGTTGCTGTAAATTTCAGTTTGTAAGTAGGGTGATTTTCACCCTCCCACACACGTCTCTGGTACCCAGACCGGAGTTCAAACTAGAATGGGTACATTGGGGGCCTTGGTTGGTCAAAGTGGCCCCCGAGTTTGACCTGGAGATCAATTTGTAGATATCTCTTCGGTTTATCTGTTTCCGCTGAGAAGCCTGGTGGTTCTCTCCGAGTACTTCCTCCACCATATAAACAGCCTTCCCGGTGTCCTAACACTCCCTTGGTGTTGGGTTGGGATGTTCAGTCGTGGTGGGTTGTATACAAGTTAGTGACACATCTCCATTAATCCTTATAGGGAGTGTACACTGATTCCACTGTATGCTCGCAGCTCTCGAGTGGTGCTTCGCATATCGGAGGAATTTATGTACATACATACATATGCCTTCAACCACCTTTCGGGTTTTTGGCTTTGGGTGTTCCTAATGCGGGTGGGTCCATTGTTTTAATTTAGCAAACCCTTGTTTTGATAATTTACAAAAGTTTTGAAAAAGAGTATATATGTCATTGTGTTTTACTATGCTGTATGTACTATCAAACTACAATTTTTGTTTGTTTGCGTCTTTGTCAGATATATTTGTATATAAAAATAAGGAAATGCTGATTGCCAATTAAACAATTATCCACCAGAGTTCAAAGCAGAAGTAAACAACTATATGGTCACTCTTTGGCCTTCAACAACGAGCAAAACCAATGTTCGTTGACAGGATTCTTCTGACCTTAACTTTTAATTAATTAAATTAAATGTTTACAAAATTTTCGATTGTTCAAAATACTACGGATTTTCCACCTCAGAAATAGCTACATTTGTCAATACATTTCAGAATTTTGGGTCTGTAATGCTTTAAAACTTTGTATTTTATTTGGACTTTACATTTTTGTCGAGCCTGCGAAAAAGCGAGACATAGGGATCCTAGAATCTGTCGTCGTCGGTGGCGTCAACATTTATGTTCAGTCTGTGGTTAAAGGTTTTTTTTGGACATCAATAACTTTGTCAAACCTTCATGGAATTTATGGAAATTTGGACAGAAGCTAATATTTATGACCAAAATACAGTATTAAGAGCAAAAGTTTGAAAATATTTATTTTCATTTTTCCGTATTTTACATATAAATTAGAGCTTTACAGTTAACATTCAGATTCAGTCTGAGGTTAAAGTTTTTCAGTCATCAATAACTTTGTCAAACCTTATGGAAGTTTAGGAAATTTGTACAGAAGCTTGTTTATGACCGAAATACAGTATCCAGAGCAAAATTTTGAAATTGTTTATTTTCGTTTTTCCGTATTTTACTGATAAATGGACGTACTTTTTTTTACAGTTAACAAGTAGATACAGTCTGGTGTTAAAGTTTGTTACACATCCATTACCTTGTCAAATCCTCATAGAATTTAATGAAACCTTTGCAGAAGCCTTTTTATGATTAAAGATATAATGTCTGAAGCAAACTTTTGAAAATATATTTCATTTTCAGTATTTTTCTGATAAATGTACTTAGTTTTTTACAGTTTACATTTACAGACAGTCTGAGATTAAAGTTTTTTGACATGATGAATTTGTAAACCTTCACGGATTGTTATGCAACTTGGACAGAAGCTAATCCTCAAGACCAGAAAAAAAAGAATCTAAAGAAAAAGTTAGATTTTTTTTTTTAATTCTATATTTTACTGATAAATGGACTGACTTTTCAAGTCAACACTACACTTTTACACTGACAGCAGCAATCGTAGGCGAGACACAAGGTTCTGCGTAAACCCCTTATGAATTTTTTGATAAGAGTGTCACTGTTGAGTCTTTTCTAAAATTAGTAGCAATTGACTTAACTCAATAGACCGGTGTGAGGCACAAACACAACTAACATAAAACAACAGAAACAAAGCACCAACATAAGAGTACTCGCAGTTACCGAAAGCTTTTTCAAAGTCAATTACAACCAATAAATAAATTATTTTCTCAAAGACTAAGTTTGTTTGTATGTTTGTTTGAATTTCTAAGTAGATTGTGTGGCATATCTGTGATGTATGGTTACACAGTTTTGGCTGCTGGATCCCAATTATTGTCTCGTTAACCTATTGTATCTTTGTGGGTTGCTCACGGAAAGGCTTATCTGGCTATGAAACCAGGTTTAGCCAACCATTTTCTTTGGAAAATGCCTGTACCAAGTCAAGAATATTACATTTGTTTTCCTTTTGTTGATATAGTCGAGTGTTTGATTTAGTCTGGTTTAATGGACTTTTTGAATTTAACTTGGAGTTCAGTATATTTGTAAATACATTTTCATTAAACAACAGTAGGGATGAACCCAGGTGCTCCAGAATGGTAAACAATTTGGGCTCAACTGGTAAACATAAACAATACTATTTCCGTATAGGGAACTCATTTTTTCCAAAGACTTGAAATTGTGATTAAACAAGGCCCCATATATTTGCAAAATGGAAAACAATACAACAGATAAAAAAATAGCCTGGTTTTTAGTTTTAATCACATCTCAAACAATAAAAACAACGACGGTAAACCCCAACGACCGCCCACTGGACTACAGGCTTCAGACCTGGAATAATTTATGTGAAGGAGTAAATATGTATATTAGTGGTCAACCTTCACTTTATAATCTGCTATGACGGTCAACCAACAAAACATTAGAAACAAATTGTAAATGAAGTTGTAAAGGGTTTGACTTAAGCATGAGAACAAAACATTAAAACTGGTTATTACCAATCTGATGGTTCTCACTGTCTACCTGCCATGTTTTATCTGCGCAAGAAGACGAATTTCTATATTTTTTTAGTACAATTTTCAAATTCTAACAAAAAGTTAAATGAATAACCTTTAAAATATGTTTATTTAAAGGACCAATGAGATGTAAAGTCAAATCAGCGTAAAATTGGGTTGTAATATTTTACCCTACCGGTGCACCTGAGATCACCCCCAGTTTTTGGTGGGGTTCGTGTTGCTTAGTATTAAGTTTTCTATGTTGTGTCTTGTGTACTTTTATTTGTCTGTTTGTCTTTTTATTTTTTAGCCATGGCGTTGTCAGTTTATTTTCGATCTATGAGTTTGACTGTCCCTCTGGTATCTTTCGCCCCTCTTTTAAAATGTTTTTTATATCAAGATTTATATACTGCCAAACTTCCAAACTAACGACTTATACAAACCTATGCTTTAAGATTTTCTGTTTTAAGAAATGTCTAAAAATACTAATAAAAAAATGATAGCTAATAAAAATTATGTATAGTGAGACAAATCACTAATGCAAGAAGTTGAAATGCATACCGCCTGTACATTCAACCTGGTAAAGGAGTCAAATTCATTTCTTTAGCATTCAATCTGTTGAAGGAAGGAGAAAATGCATACACTTATTCTGTAGCCTGGTAAAGGAAGGTGAAAATGTACACACTGAGCCTCTAATTTGGTAAACGATGATGAACATTTGTACCCTCAGCATTTTAACTGGTAAAAGAATGAGAGGCATATCTCATACAATTCTATTATTTGTAGAAATTTGAGACCTATTTTTTATTATTACATGGAGTGCAGATATTGCATGTGTTTCATATTCTCATTCGCAGACCTTTGAGCTGTTGACCCTATTATTTTACATAATAAAATTATATGAAGAAATGAAATTTGAGGTAAACATTTAAAAAACAACAATACAACAATACTAATTGACATGAAAAGAGAAACATAAATAGAAATTCAACAGAGATCCCTGATCAAAGTTCTTGTGTGTTTATATATTGATATAGTTATTATTTGTTAAGAGTACCATAATCTACTACATTTAGATTAAGGCATTTTATTTATACTCATAGAAATTACTGAAAGCCGCAGAAAAAGGAAAAATAGATGAACTTAGGCAATACTTGGATCTTGGTGCTGATGTGAATTATTGTGATAAGGTATAATAAATATATCCACTGTTTTAAGTATCCGTTTCGTATTTTTTTAATATATTAAGTATCTCTATTTTTTGGCAGTACTTGTAAAAACGTGAAAAATCGCACCATTGGACAATTGCATCTATTTACATGTAGAAAACATATAGTTGCTTTTCTAAACCATGAATATAAACTTCTTTGAACATGCATGCTTTTATTGACTAAACCCGAGAGAAATGGACACTGTTATAATGAATATGTTTAAATAATTCCAAAGTCTTGAGATAAACTTGGCTTGTTTCATATTATAACGTGAATAAATGAATTCCTACAAAGAAGAAATAATAGTTCTTTGGTGTTTATATGAACATTTTGATTTAAGCATAATTTGTGGTTCATTTTATCGGATTTATAAGTATAAAAGATAACTTTATAGGGTTTATTTGTGTGTTAAAATGCCCTACATTCACAAAGTAAACCACAGCTTAAAGTCCTTCGGATTTTTTTCAGTTTGTGAGAAATTTGGCAGAAAGCTTTTGTACAATTAAAATGATTAAATGATAAAATATAGCAATAATCTTATATATGTCTTAATGTCTTAGGTGTTATATATTTTTAAAAAAAAATTTGAAAGAGGTCGTGTTAATATATTCTGTTACTATTTATATAAACTAAACATAAGTAAGTTGATGGAATTATACATGTAATTATAGTATGGTACTTCATTACATTGGACTGCTGCCCAGGGACACCTACATATGACCAGATTATTATTAGAAAAAGGCAGTGATATGAACATAAAAAACAAGGTATTATCTTCTAGTAAATTTTTTCATCGATTTTTGTCTCATCTGCGACAAAAGTCAAGGAATGCAAGACGTATTTATTACTATCCGGCGGTGGTAGCCAAAACTATTTGTATAAATCTTTATATTTCAGAAAGTAAAAGACCTGTGTGCTTCATACATGGTATACCTTATTTTAGAAAGTTTTCTGTCAGTCATATGTCCATTGTCCCTGACCTCTTTCTTAATGGTTTAGCAACTGCTTGAAAAATATATAGATTTATTTGTCTATGACACAATGACAAATGTAAAACAATTTTAAAGGAAAGACTTGTGGCCTGATTTGTGTACAAAACAATGAACAGGACAAAATATGATATACAGCAACAAAAGACAACCACTAAATAACAGGAATGTTCAGTGTTCATTATTAGGTCTGTTTCTCAGATGCCAAGAGCTAAAAAGCTAACTATTTTGGGTGTAGAGTATTATTGTAAGGTGTACATGTCTATATGGTGGGGTCCTCTGACCTTTACATGGAATATTGATAATATTAAGTTTATGTTGCACTTGTAGTTAAACTTTCATTTTAAAGACTTTTGTGAAAACATAAGTTCAATCATGATAAGTAAATCAGGCGAGACATTTCAGCATGTGCACTCTTGTTTTTATTTCATTTTAAAGCTCAACTTAGAACTCTTAAATATTTGAATTACCAAACCTAGGAGGAATACATCAGTATACCAGTAACACAAAAAATATTATGAATAATTAAGGAATGTGTCATCTTTTTTAATTATATTGACAAATCTTCTGATTTTCTGGCAACGCAATATGTAGGAAATATAACATTGATGTGGATTAATTAAAACATTTTATGATTGTCTTGATATATTCATAATTAGGAGAAAGTGTTATGCCAAAAACAACATACTACTGGCCTGCTCTATGTTGATTGGTTTCAAGTCAGTCTATGTGGCATAACCATTAAGTTATCAACCTCTATTTAATTAATAAAAAATATTTCCGAATTAGTTGGGTTTTGAAAACAGTATTTAACAAAAACCGTGAATAAGTAAGGATAACTAATATTTAACCAGTTTTTCTGTTGTCCTTATTTTCTTGTCTGTAAAGGTTATACGTTTGATAACTGGATTGATTGATTCATTGATTGATTGGTGCTTAACGCCACTTTCAACACTATTGTGCTATTTCGTGGCGGTCAGTTTTTACTGGTGGAGGAAGCTTGAGTGCCCGGAGAGAACCACGACCTTTGATAGGAAAACTGACAATCCTAGTCAATTAAGATTAAGAGTCGAGTGCACCTGCCCCGTGCGGGATTCGAACTCACAACTTCAGTGTTGACTGGCTAGTGATACAGTAGTTCGACTACTTAGACCACTCGACCACCGAGGCCCCTTGATAACTGGAAGTGATTGGTCAACAATATTTGGTAGTGGTCCATTGAGAATGGGGACATGAAATTTAATACTTCCCGCAGAGAGAGTGCAGCATTGATATGAACCAAATAAATTTCATGAAGTCATACCCTCCCCGGCATAACGTTATAAATATTTACTATATAATTCAAAGCTATTTAAACATTAAAAAAACTAAAGCTGCTGTCGAAATAAATAAAAAACCAAATCATTGTAAATAATGACTTCATTTAATACAAAAGACTGGTTGGTGGTTATTCAAATAATTTGAAACCAACTTCTGTTGGTGCTTTTGATCATCTTGATTTTATCTGCAAAATTTGACACAATTGACAACAATTTTTTTCAGTGGGGAGAAGGTCTTCTACATAGGGCTATTGATGGAAACCTGGAGACTTTGCGGTTATTACTTGATGAAGGAATGGATCCTAACATGCAGACTGAGGTATTTTATGGAAAGGTCTCTCAAAGTTTGTGCCTTGAAACTGCATAGCAAATTTTTTTGGCATCACAACTGACAGTCTACTTTTGTATAACTTTTGATAGTCTTTTAGTCTAGTCACACATTCTAATAGTTCACCTATCTTTCTGACACCTCATTAGTTTGACAGTCTATCAATCTTAAAATACATCTTGACAAACCCTTTTAAGACACAACATCATTGTCAAGCAAACCTTTTTATTTCTCTAATTCTTATTTTGAAGTTAAACAATGTGATCAAATAATTTTTCTTCAAAAATTGTGGAATTTCGTATCATGTTTATTCTTCATTTCATGTCTTAAGTGGAAACCACTTTTAGAATCCCCCAAGAGTATGAGCTCCTGCTGAGAAGGTTTTGAAAGTCTACACCTATATCATGTATATGTCTCTCATTTGGTAATTATAAACATCCTGACCAAGGTTATTTGAGGCAGTGCTTGGATTGACCATCATTATTTTCTTGAGAATTATTTTAAAGTAGAGATACATTTCCTGAAATGTCACCCATACAGACACAAACTCACTGCAGACCCAATTGCTGATTACGGATTGGTGTTGAATGTTTAGTGGCAAACATAACATACATATCAGGAGGAGAACATATAAATTTGAAAAAACATGAACCCTGCATTTATCGAGACGGTGCAGTATTTTTATGTGCTAGTTCAGATGGTAATAGTCCTCTAGTATAGTCATGTCTGACAGCTTCAGAGTGCAGTCCATACAAAAGTCATGGAAATTTCCGACCCAGACTTTTGGGGGCAAGTTATATATCGAAATCGTAAAAGATCCACTTATAAAGAGATAAATTATACATCATCAGACTAGGACACATTATTCTAACTCAGAGCGGACCAGTTTTTGCTCATACTCCTAAATTCTTCATGCTTTGACCCCTCAGTTATGATATTGTGACTTTCAAACTTTTTTTATAATTTATATGTTAAAGTTTGTGGTTCAGTCAGTTTAAGATGGACCACTTATGGTTAGTCAATAGTATCTATTAAGTACCATTGATTTTGAATAAATGAATAGTTTTCATGTATCATTTATTCAAAATCAATGGACTGCTTAATAGATACCATTGACTTCCCATAAACTGACTGAATCACAAACTTTAACATATAAACTATAAAACAAAGTTTGTTGAACCTTTTTGGAATATTATGAAACTGGTGCAGAAACCTTGTTATGTTCAAAAGAGTCCAGAGCAAAATTTAGAAAATCTTTTTTTTTTCATTTTTTGGATTGGGGCAGATATCCATCATGATCCAGAGCAAATTGTGAAATAATTTTTTTTAATTTGAGACCATTCAAATTTTACATTTTTTACTGATAAATGTACTTTTTGTTTCCAGTAAAGTTTAGATAGTCATAGGGCAAATTTTTTGAGACAATAACAAATTGAAGGCATCAAAATTCTGTGAAACTTTCATGAAATGTTGTGAACCTTGGACAGAAGTACTTAATGATGAAGAAATAGCATCTGAAAAAAAAATGTTGATTGTTCTATTTTCTACATTTCAACTGATAAATAGAATATGCTTTTGCAGTAGCCTACACTCTAATATTGACAGCAAAAAATCGCCGGATTAACAATCAAAGATACCGAGTCAGAGCACAAAATAGTTTCTTTTGACCCTTGAAGAGTTTTTGTAATGTGCCAATCTTTATTTTAAAATTTGATAAAATGTGCCAATTTTTGTCTAAAGATTTCTATTTCTATAAATATAAGTTCCAGTGTGTTAAAATTTGTCAATGCTCAGTTACTTCTTGCTGGTAATCTGTTTTTCCCACTATTCATTCAAAAAGTCTTCAAAAGTCAACTGCTGTATAAGTGAACAATTTTGAGTTAATTATGATTGCATTTTCCAGGATAAAACGACAGGTTTACATACAGCATTGTATCGTGGCAAAATTGATATGGTACAGCAATTGCTCAAATCTAGTGCTAATGTTAATTTGCAGGATAAGGTAATTATACTGAGAGTTAATTTATTGTCAAAACACTAAATTAACACTGCTTTTAGCTCACCTGACCAAAAGGGTCAAGTGAGCTTTCTCATCACTTGGCATCCGTCGTCCGTCTTCGTCTGTCATCATCCATTAACTTTTACAAAAATCTTCTCCTCTGAAACTACTGGGCCAAATTGAACCAAACTTGGCCTAAATCATCCTTAGGGTATCTAGTTTGAAAAAATATATCCGACGACCCCGCCCATCAAACAAGATGGCCTCAATGGCTAAACATAGAACATAAGGGTAAAATGTAGATTTTGGCTTATATCTCTGAAACCAAAGCATTTAGAGCAAATCTGACGGGGTAAAATTGTTCATCAGGTCGTAATCTATCTGCCCTCAAACAACCCGTTGTTGGGTTGCTGCCCCTGAATTAGTAATTTTAAGGAAATTTTGCAGTATTTGGTTATTATCTTGAATTTTATAATAGATAAAACTGTAAACAGCAAAAATGTTCAGCAAAGTAAGATCTACAAATAAGTCAAACGTGACCAAAATTGTCAATTGCCCCCTTAAGGAGTTATTGCCCTTTAAAGTCAATTTTTCACAATTTTTCGTAAATTTTTGTAATCTTTTACAAAAACCTTCTCCTCTGAAACTACTACTTTCAAGTCAATTTTTCAATACTTTTCGTAAATTTTTGTAATCTTTTACAAAAATCATCTCCTCTTAATCAACTTGGACAAATGGAATTAAACTAAGCTACAAATATTATTAGAGTATCTTGATTGAAAAATGTATCTGATGACCCTGCCCTACAACCAATATGGTCACCATGGGTAAAAATAGCATATAGGTGTTTACTATATAGAAGTCTATGGGAAAAATGTAAAAAAACTAATTTCAAATGGTCACAACTTGAAAACTAATTTAAATAATTATATGGGGTCTTCATTAACTAATGTAAGACTTTTTTCCAAGGGGGATGCATTTTTTTTCAGGGGTGGGGGTTGCAAATAATTCCTCCTTGATATGTTCCATTTTCAGAATTATTCAGTGTTACTTTTTCTAAAAACCATTATTATATCTTTTCTTTCAGCAGACTTATATTAGGTGAATGCCCCCCCCCCCCCCCCCCCCCCCTCAAACCAGGCAGGTTAGTCGGGTCAAGACCCTTGCCCAAATTTTTTTTCAAGGGTGTTAAAAAAAAAAGGAATTTCCAGCATTATACAGGCCCTGGTTGAAATAAATTTTGGAGCAGTCCAGGAAAGGAAATTTTTCATTTTTTGATAATTATCTTGAATATCATTATAGATTGAGATATACTGTAAGCAGCAAAAATATCAAGCAAAGAAAGATCTACAAATAAGTCAACATGACCAAAATTGGCAATTGACATCTTCTTGGAGTTATTGTCCTTTAAAGTCATTTTCTGTAATTTTTAGGTAATTTTTGTAAATTTTTTCAAACATCTTCTGCTTTTAATATAACTACTGGGCCAAATCAAACCAAACTTGGCCTCAATCATTATTAGGGTATCTGTTATGATTTTAACCATATTTTACATGATTTCCAAAACCACAGTAGATACAGTTGAGCGACACAGGGTTGAGAGACTCTAGTTAGATAAAAGTATGATCTAGCTATTAACCACCCTGGCCATCACTACTTAGTATAGAACATGTGGTTAATGATATGGTATTTCAATTTTGTTATGTTCCTTCGTCATTTTTGTCTCGCATTGACGGAGTCAAAAAGCGAGACATAGGTCTGCTGTGTCCGGCGTCGGCGGCGACGGCGGTGTCAACAATGTATTAGTTTGTGATTAGGTCTAGTTCATGGTGAACCACTAGTGGTAGGTCAATGATGTTTGGTATGCAGTTGTATAAGCATTGGCACATCTCATTTTTATGAACATTATTTGGCCCCGCCCCCTCATTCATGGTTTATTGACTTTGAAACTTTTGCTTCGTTTTCATGTATTAGTTTGTGATTAGGTCAGTTCAATGGCGAACCATTAGTGGTAGGTCAATGATAATTGGTATGCAGTTGTATAAGCATTAGCACATCTCATTTCCATGGAGAATATATGGTCCTGCCCCCTCAGTCATGGTCTATTGACTTTGAAACTTTTGCTTAGTTTACATGTATTAGTTTGTAATTATATCAGTTTAAGATGAACCGCTAATGTTAAGTCAATGATATTTAGTATGCAAATGTATTGGCATTTGCAAGTCTCGATTCCATGGATTATATAGCCCCACCCCCTCATCATGTTTCATTGATTTTGAAACTTTTCCATAGTTTACAAGTCAATGTTTGTGTTCAGGGTTGTTGAAAGGGAACGACTTATGATAAATCTATGGTGTTTGGTATGCTGTTGTATTAGCATTGGCACATCTCGTTTCCATGGAGATTGTTTTGCCATGTACCTTCAGTCATGGTTCATTGACTTAAAAGATTTGCATAACTTACAAGTTAAAGTATTGCTATTTTAATTTCAACATTTGCATTATCAAAAGTACAAAAAGTCGAGACATATCTCTGTGTTAACAGTTTATGGATGATAATGGCAGATCTTTGATTGTTTCTGTTTACTTTTTTTTTACTTTTTTAGACAATTTGGAGTTTGACATATTTTGTAGAAACCTGCAGTTTTTGTTGAAAACTAAGTTGCTCTCTAGACATTTTAATATGATTATGTTTGTCATTGTGTTTCTGTCTCACTGACATACACAATATTTCCTCTTTTATTCATATTTGATAAAATGCAAATTATTGTCTTATATCCAGAAAATTGGAGTATATAGGGATAATGTGACCAAAAAAAATCAGATTATTTCTTGTTGGATTTAATGACCTTTAATGTAAACGTTAGTCCCATCTGCAACATAATTCATTGAATGTGGGACAAAGTGATGCTAATCAGGTCATTGCAGGTGGTGGGACAATGAGAGAATTAATATATTCAAAATTAGTATTGCCAACTATAAAATATTCGCAGAAGGTAGAAGACATGGTAAACTCATACCTTGTTTACAGATCCCTTATTTTTCGAAGTTTGCGTCTGTCATCTGTCCATTGTACTAGACCACATTTTCATGGAGTAGCCATTGCTTAAAGAAACTAAGTATTTGTAGATTTTCCAAGATACTATAAGCACTTTGTCACCTATATTATTTTGTATAGAATGATTGTAGGGACAACATTTATATCTGACAAGAGATTCATGCTCATTGAAGCCTCCAGTTAAGGCTATTGGAATTATTCTTAAAGTATTTTTTGATGTTTTCAAAAACATGGTTTCATTAACCTTGTTGGATGTTAATGGTTTGAATAGAAATAAGAAGATGTGGTATGTGTGCCAATGAGACAACTATCCATCCAAGTCACAATATGTAAAAAGTAAACAATTATAGGTCAAAGTACGGCCTTAAACACGCAGCCTTGGCTCACACCGAACAGTAAGCTATAAAGAAGGTTATTTCAGAAAAGTTTTGACTCTTGTTTTTAGGATCTTTGTTCACCTCTTAGCTCTGCAGCTAAGTTAGATGATTTACAAGTAGCCAAGTTACTGGTGGATCATGGAGCATGTCTGAACTCTACTAACTATGTAAGTCACCTAGTTTAAAAACTGTTAATTGTCAAGTAGACTGTTGGCAAGTTCATTTCTCTTTCAAAAGTCTAATGTTTGTAAATTCTTAGCTTAGACACTAAAGGAATGGTGATGTTCTATTGGTCCCTTCTTACATTTTATATCTTTGGTTCGTTGCATTAGCTAATACTCTTAACGGTTATCAATTTGTGTTATTTGTAATATTTTTATTACTTGTACAGCCATTGATTTTTGTCTCGCCTTGACGGAGTCAAAAAGCGAGACATAGGTATGCTGTTTCCGGCGTCGGGCGCGGCAGCGTCAACAATGTTTTAGTTTGTGATTAAGTCTAGTTTATGGTGAACCACAAGTGGTTGGTCAATGATATTTGGTATGCCTTTGTATTAGCATTTGCACATCTCATTCCCATGGAAATTATTTGGCCATGCCCCCTTAGTCATGGTCTATTGACTTTGAAACTTTTGCTTAGTTTACATGTATTAGTTTGTGATTAGGTCAGTTTATGGGGAACCACCTATACAACTGAATGCTATTTGGTATTCAGTTGCATAGGCATTAGCACATCTCATTTCCAGGGAGAATATTTGGCCCCGCCCCCTCAGTATTAACTTTGAAACTTTTGCTTAGTTTATATGTATAAATTTGTGATTAGATCAGTTTAAGATGAACTTCTAATGTTAAGTCAATGATATTTGATATGTAAATTTATTGGCATTTGCAAGTATTATTTCCATGGAGATTAATTAGCTCTACCCACTCTTCATGGTTCATTGACCTTGAAACTTTTACATAGTTTATAAGTTAATGTTTGTGTTTAGGTTTGTTTAAAGGGAACGACTTATAATAAGTCAATGGTATTTGGTATGCAGTTGTATTAGCATTGGCACATCTCATTTCCATGGAGATTTTTGAGCCATGTACCTTTAGTCATGGTTCATCGACTTTGAATATTTGCATAACTTAAATGTTAAATACTGCTATTTTAATTTCAACATTTGCATTATCAAAATTACAAAAAGATGAGACATATCTTTGTGATAACAGTTTACATTTTCTATAGTTTAAAGTCATATGATACTTTAAATTTAAAAACAAAGTTGAATATGTTTTATATACTTGAATGGCTAAGATTTACAATAAAACACATACACATGGACTTTCTTTTAAAAGAAAATCCTTAATCTTATCAAAATTTTCAGAATGTACTGCTTTTAAATTATTGTCTATCTGTACTTGATCTACTTCGCGGATAGCTTTTCTGTATGCATTGACTTTGCTGGTCTGTATAGATATATTAGGTAAATAATACAGGGACCTCTAGTTTTTACCATTGTTTGGTATGTATAGATATATTAGGTAAATAATACAGGGACCTCTAGTTTTTACCATTGTTTGGTATGTATATATATGAGGTAAATAATACAGGGACCTCTAGTTTTTACCATTGTTTGGTATGTATATATATGAGGTAAGTAATACAGGGACCTCAAGTTTTTTCCATTGTAGGTTTAGATAATAGGTTTATAATTCAAGGATCTATAGGTGTTTCCATTGATGCTTTGTAAAGAAGTTAGGTAAAATTGTACAATGGTCTCTAAGTGTTTCCATTGATGATATATATATAGATATATTAGGTAAAAACACATATGCATCCTAGTTGATTCTAATGTGATGGTATGTTTAGATGTTAGATAATAATACAGGGACGTCTATTTGTTTTCTTTGATTGTATGTATAGATATTAGGTAGATAAAACAAGAACCTTTGATTTGCTTTCATTGCTGGCAAATATAGATATCAGGTAAATAAAAGTATAGTAAGGAGGCATCTAGTTGTTTCGATTGCTTCAGTGCATAGGTAAAAAGCTATTGATACAGGAAGCTCTAGCTTTTCCATTAGTCCTATGTATATATAGTAGGGTTATAATACAAGGACATCTAATTGTTTCCATGAATGTATAGATAATAGGTTTATAATACAGGGACCTCTAGTTGTTTCTATTGATGGTATGTATAGATATTATGGTTATAATACAAGGACCTCTAATTGTTTCCATTGCTGGAATGTATAGATAATAGGTAATTAATACAGGGATCTCTTGTTGGTTTTATAAATAAACTCATCATAGATATCACAATTAAAATTTTTTTCTCCAAACAAGCGTTTCGTCTACAAAAGACTCATCAGTGACCCTTGCATCAAAAAAGTGAAAAAGGCCAAATAAAGGACGAAGTTGAAGAGCATTGAGAACCCAAATGCCAAAAGTTTTTGCCAAATACAGCTAAGGTAATCTATTCATGGTAGAAAATCCTCAGTGGTCTAAACATTCAGAGTTTTGTAAGCTGTAAATTTATAATCTAAAGAAAGTAGGTAAGTTCCACATAAAACATTTAGTTGATTGTATTGATGGTGTGTCTAGATAGTTGCTGTTGTAAATAATACAGCGACCTCTTAGACTAGTAGCATTGCTTGCTGGCAATATATTTAATAAATGTGATATATTGCTAATAGTTTGGCAACTAGGATGATATTTTTGCTTTGTTATTTTTTTTCAGCTAAAATTTGATCCACTGTATGAAGTTTTGTGTAATAAGAATGTCGAATTTGCTAAATATTTGATATATGAAGGTGCAAAAGTGAATGAGGTAAGTATCAGTATAACAAACAATGCAAGAAAAAAAATGAGGAGAGTTTAGAATCATAATTATTTTGTTTTTATGATTTTTACTTATTAAAAAAAATGATTTTACACCAAAAAGAATAGTTTTACTTTTTTTTAGTAGTAAAAAGTATTCAGCTTTAAGGGAAAAATTATCCCTACTCCTGATTGTTGGTTCTTAATAAAACAGACTAAGCATAAAAGCTACCGCTGTTCAATAGCCATAAATCAATTTAACTGATACAAATCCGGGTCATTTACCTGTGACGTCACTTTTTGTTGCGTTAATATATTCGTGTGACGCACAGTTTATTATTCTATTGTGCTGTATTTGTGTTCTGTCGTAAATTAGTTTTATGTGTTTGTTGTTATTCTGTGGTTTACAAGTTGAAATGTACTGTTATATTATTTATTTATGTATTTCTCTGTCCTGAATGTTCTTGCATTTATTTGTACGGTATTCCTGTCACGTAATGTTGTCATTTAGCGGTATTTTTAGCATTACCATATAAGAAGGAGGTTTGGCTAGCCATAAAACCAGGTTCAACGAACCATTTTTTCTTAAAATGCCCTGTACCAAGTCAGGAATATGGCAGTTGTTATCACATAGTCCGATTCTATGTATGTTGGCGTTTGTTTTTGTAGCAGTTCAGTGTTTCTGTTGTACCGTTTTGTTTCCTCTTATAGTTGATGTGTTTCCCTCAGTTTTGTAAAACTGAAGTTACATGACAAGACATACCACACCACTCAAACGTTTTTTTTTTTTTTATCTTACTGCCTAGCCAACCTGACACGGCTCTCAATTCCACTAAATCTGTGGAGATATTACGTTCGGAACTTCATTAAATAAATCCAAACCCGTTTAAATTGAGTAAAATTTGTTACTTTTTTCAATGCTTACAAGATAAAAATAATACATACAAATAATGTTGTTGCTTGACTGATAATGCATGTAAAGATTTTGAATGGAATGCTTGTGATTCCAGTTTTACCAGTGGCAAAAATATAGAACCTTTGTCATTTGATTTGAACATTTTGGAGACACAAAATGATATTCAATCAAATATACTCCAGAATTGCCACGGGATACTCATGTAAACTAGCCCACTGATTCAAATCGTCTCATGTTTTATTGTATAAGTATTTTAAACGCATGTGCGTTGTTTATCTGATAGTCAGCAAAACAGCAGGACTGATTCAAGGATAATGATGTTGAGATTTTAAAAATTATCTTCTTAATCAATGTATCTGATGTAACTGAATAATAATTTGATTTTAACAGGGTAATCTTAGAGGCATAGCCACTACTAATGATATACCAGCAGAGGACATATTAGTCTTATGTGATATTTTCATAGAAGCTGGATATAGAATTTCTAATACTGTCCAATGGCCTAAAGAAAAAGGAAGATATTCGAATATGGAGGAAGTTAATAAACATATTTATAATCGGCAGCAGGAAATTGTGACTTTACAATCTTTATGTAGAATATGTGTTAGAAATATACTGATTCAAACTACTGATGGCTGCTCTATCAGAAGTGTTGTGTGGAAACTTCCATTGCCAAAAATGTTAAAGAATTATATAATGTTTGAACGGTAATTGTTTGTCAAGTTTCTGATATAAATATAAGAAACTGTGATATGTTCACGGACAGTGGTTCTATTAAATTATGTTACAAAAGAAGTACAATAAAAGTAAGGTCATGGCTTTTTTTAGGTTATCAACTCATAAACAAAGGGTGTTTAGGTAACTATGGTAACCGTAAATTAGATGCAAAATCAAAACTAAGTTAGTATATATATAAATCAAAATTCAAAATGAAAACCAAATCATCAAAACAAAAAAGATGATGCAAATTTAAAATTCAAATAAAACTTAAATAGATAATGAAAGTTGAAAACTCAATTAAAGAATAAATGAAATTATGAAATAATGGTGTGCTGAATTGAACCCTTGCAACACAGATGTCCAAACTAACATGAGAAATTACGTTTGAGGTGGAAATGAAAATTAAATGGATTTATGTTCTAAAAAAAAAAAAACAATAAAGATGTTAATCTAGTTCATCGGTACTGGTTCAGGCTTAAGAATAAGGTCTTCCACTAAACAAGTTCGAAAAAAATTCATTTCATAAAGAACGCTTTGGAACTTGTTAAACCGCCAAAACAGTACCATAAATTGATAGTCAATATAAGATTTAATAACAAGAATCTGACCACTGTACAGAAGCTACTAAGTTAACAGATTCCCGAAGCCAATGAGCTACATCTCCGTTTGGTATACACATTGATAATGTCATAATTAAAGATCTAGTTGTATGAAAATGGATCAATTTCATTATCTGACAAATGAACACCGTCTAAGAATAGGTCTAGATGTCCTCAAATATTTCCGGGTATGTAATACATGCGCCACTGTTTCAGAATAATTAAGCCACCAAATTATCCCTCTGGTTTAGTCCAATGACTTCACCACTGTTTCAGAATAATTAAGCCACCAAATTATCCCTCTAGTTTAGTCCAATGACTTATTTAGAATCTTGTTCTTATATTTCATTCTTTGTACCAGATCTAAAAGAAAATCAATATCGCTTAAAAGTTAGGTGTCTGTTTGTTATTCTCGCCAAGAAATGGTTTCAAATTGCGCCACACTTTACATGTATAGTTTTTACCTATATTATACATGTAACAAGTACTTAATTTAACATATTGCGATATCAACATATCTAGAGGATAATGCGTTTTTTTCCTTCATCAGTATGGGCTGAAATTCGTTCAAAATCCAGAAGAACAAATAACAGACCTGAAACCTTCCATTCTCTTTACAACGAACAATGTAATGCTTCACATTCGTCAATGTTTGTGTTTTATATACTCTCACAAAGCTCCAGGCCAAGGCGTATATTAATATCCGGAGTGCTGGCTCAGAAGCTGCGAGAAATCACAACGACTTGGAAAAAGAAAACTTTGCTCTTAAAAAGTACTTAGGAGTGAGAGGAGAAGTGAGCAGAAAAGAATATGTATTATCTTAAGTTACAAATACAAGCCTGCGTTTAATGTTGAACAGAGACATATTATAGTTTTAACTGTGTATATATGAGTGAACGTTTTACTTTGGCATAATTTTTTAATTAAAATGAAAACTCCAGTCATTTAGTATAGATATATATATAAAGTAAAAATAAATATTTTGATAAAATTGGCCCCAATTGTATTATTGTTTTATTGGCGCAAATGAAACTAATAGTTTTCAAAATGAAGTGGCGCAGAAGTAGCATTGACGCAAATAAATTGTGGCGCAAATGATTTCAGTTGTGGCACAAATAGAAAGCGGCCGCGCTTGGTAACACAGTTCCCTTAATACTGCAGTGATACTGGGTCAAAGAATAAATGTTACGCCCGATTTCCATGATTTTACATGCGTAACACGTCATATAGGTGTTTATCGATTATATTGTTCAACGTAAGAAAAAAATGAAAAACATGATTTTAGAAAATGTCCCAAAAGATGTCAACTGATGGTTTCAGTTATATTAAAATCTGTAGAAAAAATACCAAGTCATCAACAATAAAGATACGATATACAAATTCACAGAGAACAGCCAGTGAGGAAACACATATACAATAAAAGAAAAACATTACAAAATAATCAAAAAGTAAATAATGGTTTATTACGAAAAAATTTAGTGGTACCAAATAAACTCATCATAGATACCAGGATTGAAATTTAGTATTTGCGCCAGACGCCCGTTTCGTCTACAAAAGACTCATAGTGACGCTCGAATCACAAACGGTCAAAAAAGGCCAAATAAAATACGAAGATGAAGAGCATTGAGGACAAAAAAATCCTAAAAGTTTTTTCCAAATATAGCTAAGGTTATCTATTTTTGAGGTAGAAAAGCCTTAGTATTTCAAAAATTTAATGTTTTTGTCAACAGTTAATTTATAATTATGACCATATCAATGATAATTCATGTCAACACAGAAGTGCTGACTACTGGGTTGGTGATACCCCCGGTTAATAAAAACTCCACCAGCAGTGGCATCGACCCATCGGTTGTAAATAGACTCATCATAGATACCAGTATTGAAATTTAGTATTTGCGCCAGACGCGCGTTTCGTCAAGGAATTTTAAAGTATTATATAGTTTCCGATAAGTTAACCATGCAAACGTTTGTTCATCTGAAGTCGGTAGTTGTAGATCTTTTTGAAGTGAAATATTTATCAAAACCAATTTAAATACAACATTTGAATTAAATTCATAACAACTACTTTACATTAAAAATGCCGCTAAATTCAGTTTTTAACCACCTACGTTAGATATTGTTTGGGTATATTTGAGTTTATTTGACTATCTTTGAGGAGTTTTGACTGTGAGTAAACAGACGAACCCGCATAAATTCTTGTCAATTGATGAAGAACGTATGTGTTCACCTTAAGGCGTCTTTTTTCATTGAATTTTATGATGTTGGGTTGCTGTCTCATTAACGTCTATCCTACATCTACTTTCATTCATGTCTTGATCCCCAGGCATTGCATTAATATGGATATATCATTCATAAAACAAGAAATGGCAATTTTGTTTCAGCTAGATGATCGCTTCACATCAGTACTTTATGTTATTATGTTCATGTAAAAAATAAGGAGATGTGGTATGATTGTCAATGAGACAACTATCTACCAAGGTTCAATTTAAGTGGATGTAAGCAATTATAGGCAACCATACAATGAGAAAAAACCCATATCGTATGTTCGGCTATAAAAGGATCCGACATGAAAAGAGGAAAATATAATAAACTAAACTTAAATTGAAAGAAGTAGAACAAATGTAATAATAGAAACTAACAGTATACAGCTCTCTCACAAGAAAAAGCCCATAACTGTAAAATATAAGGGTATTTTGCATTTCGGGCATCCAAAGCATGTAAATGTGTTCTTGCAAAGGGATGAAAGATAGTTCATATAACTTCTACCTGACACTTTTAAACACCCAGTCTAAACTTTTAACTCTAATCGGCCAGGTTGGTAGTATGTTCTGATATCAACTATTCCCAGAAAAGGCGTACAACTCCAGTAAATAAGAACAATGTCTATTTATTCATACACGTCTTTAATTTTGAACAATTACCAACGTCATTTGCAATTAAACATAAAATATTGTAAGCATTAAGCACATTTTAGGACATAGTTATAAGTGATAAATGTACATAGGAACTTATAACCTTCTATCTCCCCTTAAGTAATTGGCCATTAAAGGTGGCAAACACGTATCCACTGTTACTTTGACTAAGATAATATTCACACTAACCTCTGTTAGTTAAAATGCAAAAAGAAAAATCCAAAAGGTCAATGTCATGATTGTTAATCCATAATATATTCTAAATGCCAGGCAGGTGGTCGACTAACACGACTAGATTTACGTTGTGGAGTAAGTTCTGTTGGACTAATGATCAACGGAGGAGTGTTGGTGGTCGGCTGTGTTCCTTGTTCCTCGAGTGGTGTTTCGCTGAATTCCAAACGACGGCGCTCAAGATGTGTTGTTCCTACTCTGGGACTTTCGTATGATGAAAGGCCTGTCTTTGGCGTTGTCGGAATGTGCACTTTCGCTCGATAGACAAATCTTGTGAATAGATGGATCCTGGTCTAGAACTGCCCTAAAAGTCTGAAGTTGCCTGATCAAGTGGATAATGCTTTTCCTGGGTATAGGTTTTTGTGGTTTCATTTAATGTATCCGAAGTAGGTTTTGGTACTTGTTTGGTGTCGAATGTTGATGTGGCAGATACAATCTTACACCAAAGGTCATCCTGTATATTCTTGGTTATTTTGATGCCCTTCACAGGCACATACTTTCTGAGAAACTTTCTGTTGCGTAAAGTCACTCTTCCAGAACCATCAACTTTTACTGCATATTGATCAAATTGGCGGACTTCAATGATGACGCCAGTTTTGTCCAATTTGAGTGGGTAATGCCCTATCTGGCTCTGAATACGCACACAATCACCAGTTGCAAGTGGAAGTAGTCTTTTTGCGTGTTCTGATAAGCGTTCGCCCTGTTTGATGTGGTGGCATCTAACGTTTCCCTCCAAGTATTGTGAGGAGAATATCTTCCTGGCGGAATCGGAATGAAATCCCTGATTGGATGAAAAAAGACGCACATTGCAGGTTATAGTTTTGTGTCTTTGTCAGGTGTATTTGTGTACTGTAGCGTGGCCCGTTGAAATGCATCCGTGTCGAGATCACCTTTAAGACCAGTGTTATCAACAATCATGCGTTTAACGGTTTTTACTCCAACTTCAGCCCTGCAACTGTTATGAGGGAAAGACACTGCAGATAGGCGATGGTGTACATCCCAGTCTTGAAGAAACTGTCTCGTAGCAGTTGAGGTAAATTCAGGCACTCAGGTTAGAAGGTGCTATCCGAATACAATGATTGCATCCGGCTCCTTGTGCTGAAATAGCAAGAGTGATACCTAGCCAAAAGACTGACGACTCTGCTCTAGAAATTATTGCAGTTACTCCTTGTTGGGCTGAGTGTAAAACAGACAAAACTTCCTCTCTGAGACTGGGAGGAATGATTATTCTGTCCTTGTATATTATAACACCATCAAAAGTGTAAAGGTGTTCACGGAATTGGAAGTATGCATGTCGAAATTCAAGTGTACCAGACTCAATCAAGTTTATAAGTTTATTTATATTGTCGTCACTTGCCATAGCGGTACAAACTCTGTCCCAAGTCACATATTTGACTGCAAGCAAATCAAGCGAGAACACGGCTGATAAAATGACACTGTTATCAATTTCAGTAGCATCTGATACTAAATCTGAATGATGTATGAATGATAAAAATGATGTGGCAGGTGGCAACGATATTTTTCTTGATGGCTGCTATGTCATCTGAGAGAATAAGTTTTTCGGGGTCCCCAGTTGAATGAAGTGACACACCGTCAGCGGCATGATGTTTGACGCCTGGTACATGACATGAATCATTCGGAAACGATATCTGAGTGTTTTCTCTTTCAAATATCGAAGGCGTTTATTCGAGATGTCTTCTAAAGGTCTGTCACTGAATAATTTCAGGAGGGGTTTATGGTCAACAGCTATAATACGATCGTTGCATCCCAGTACAAAATACCTCGCTTTGTCCAAAGCGGTGACAACGGCTAGAACTTCGCCTTCTACTAGCGCATAACGGGATTCAGCTGGATGTGTAAATCTACTCCCGACAAACGTTATTCGTCATCCTGTGTAACAACAGAATGGTTAACTTCCTGTACAGGAACAATGTTTCTGAAATAGCCAGAAACCAATACCAGTGTTTGACCAATCTGTAGCAAGACATGTGGGTTTACTTTTGTCAAAGATGCTAACGCCCTCTCCTATTTCGCTTATGAAAAAATTGTTGATGTGTTCATCCCAGAAAAATGGTGTTCCAGGTTTCAATAATTGCCTGAAGGGTAGCATCTTATCAACCGAAGTCGTAGGACACTTGGTTAACGAGACCAAACCATGATCGTACATCCGTGATATTTCTAGGAGTTGGACAATCTAGGATCGCTCTTAGGTATTTCATGCAAGGGCGGACAGTGTTGGACGTGATTTCAAATCCTGTGAATTCTACAACATCTTGACCGGATATGAACTTCTCAGGATTAAGAATAATGCCATGACGACCACAAATATCGAGGCATTGTGCAGCTTGAAAAAAGCTTTCCTCAATTGAATCAGCCCATAGGAGGACGTCATCTACACAATTGGTTTTGTTCGGAATATCGGCAATTCTTTTGTATGTCTTTGGTCACATAAATCTCCATGAACTTAATTAACTTTTATTCACTGAAACTACAAATTTAAAGCACAGGAACAATATCCATGATATCAATGAAAATCATACAGGTTAGTACCTTTTTGCTGAAATATACAATTTTTAAAATGTTTGTTATAAACGAATGGCCCACTCATTTGACAACATGACCCATTAATTCTAAAAATGGCTCTGATTTAATTTTTGGGGGGCCCTGGGCCCGTAGAAAAAAATCCTTCCAGATCACTCCCCCCCCCCCATATGTATATGAAGTTGGCGGCCTGTTCGTTATTAGTTATTCAAATACAACGGGCTGCTAGCAGTCGGATCGATATTCTATTTTGTTTTAATTGAAAGTAACACAAATTTAGATATTCGATCATATTAAAAACATTTTAATCATAGTGAAAAGTAGTTAACAGAGATGTAGGAAATCATTTTATGACTCCTTCAAGTTATCGTTAATTCTCGTTGTCCAATATAAACCCTTATGTAAATCCTATATTTCTCTTTATGATATATTGCATTGTTAGCGCTCTCGTATGTATAATTCTTGCCAGATTTATATGAAACTTATATTAAAGGTTTATATCAGCAATGTCTCGGACACGTTGGAAAATCAGTGCCGATCAATTATTTGTAAAAGAGTTCTGCCCCTTATAAATATTGATTATTTTGAATATTGCAATGTAAGTGCTCTCATGTGTACAATTCTTGCCGATTTTTATGAAACTTATATCATAGGTTTATAACAGCAATGTCTCGGACAGTTTGAAAATCAGTGCCTATCAATTAATTTTAAAAGAGTTATGCCCTCAGAAATATTAATTTTATGAAAATTTTTAATTATTGACCTTGAAAAGATAAAATATGTGCAACGCGGGGGACACTGGAACTCTGTTCTTTTGTTTTAATTTGCATTTCTTTTTTTTTTTTTTTTTGAGATTTCACGAATTTATGATAAAAAGCAGGACAGTTGCTTTTTTGCATATTTATATGATTTTTCACGTTTTAGTGTTGTTTAGTGGCTGTTGAACTGATGTATATTCAATTGGCTCACTTCATTCATTTATATGTTATAGTACAAATTACAAGCATGACATTTCATACTGTTAAATATACACATGTATTTTTAGCAATTGAGAGATGCCTCATCTTGTCTAAATGGATGGAAGTTGTATAATAGTGTTCAGACACCCCTAGTTATGGTGGGATTCGTGTTTCTCAGTCTTTTAGTCTGAAGTCAGACGTTTCAATAGGGTAAGCAGACCCTCCTACGCCAATGGCACGCGTCGTGCCACTAATTGCAAATGAACATCCGGTGATATGCTGAGATTTCAAAATCAAGTAAAAGAATACGTGATTGTTGTTATGACAAATGGAACATATAGCGTTCGATAATCTAATTTTATCTTTTTTTAATAAAAATGTATATAGTAATTTTCATGTTGCTTTTTAATGTCACCTATTAATTCAGATTGTATATTTTTCACGAATTATCAAATTATTTAAGTGCCACCAGTTGAAATTCATTATAGATACTTATAAGTTATATCCGATATTTTTGTCACGTAATCTTTTACATTTACATTTGTTAAGTGATTCATGACTTTTCAATACAAATTGCATTTCTGTTCGAAATATATATTTACCAAATTAATAACTATATTTATTGATCTATATCAAATGAATACATTGTTTCATTAACCGCCCTCATCCATTGAAACCACCTCGATCTTGATAAGTTATGAGAAGTAATTCATTCTGTATTACAAGGTACATGGGAATATTTCGCTATTGTCATACCTTTGAATTCGGTATTTTTATTAATACTTTTTTGATAGCATAAGACAGCAAATGACCTGTCTATAGCTTTTTTTTTTTAATAAAGTGAACAAAATGTTTATTTTGATGCAGGAATGCAAATTATTTGTGTGAATTTTCTTTTAAATGTTGTAAATGATTTTATTGTCTTATTGGGGATTACAATCCGGTGGTGGCAATGGCGACGACATAAACTGTTTGTATAAAGCTTTATATCTCAGAAGGTAGAACACATAAATGTTTAATACATTGTATTCAGATACATTATGTTACGAAGTTTCCGTCTGTCACATGTCCATTGTTCTTGACCTAATTTTCATAGTTACTGTTTGAAAAAAAAATATGCTTTAATTTTTCATGCGAAATACTCTGTCTTTCAGACAGGGTTTACCTGACCTCGACCCCATTTCATGGATCAGTGAACAAGGTTAAGTTTACGTGGTCAACTCCTTAGCTCAGATACTATAAGCAAAAGGTCAACTTTATTTGTGTAGAATAGTTGTAAAGTGTACATACAAAAATAATAAGATGTGGTATGATTACCAATGAGACAACTCTCCGAATGTCTGAATGACAGGTCGTTTCAATTGACCATGAATAAATTTTGGTCTATTTCCTAGTCCTAGATACTATAAGCAATAGGGACTCTATATTTGATGTGTGGAATAATTGTAAGGTGTTTATGTCCAACTGGCAGGTTTCATCTGACTTTGACCTCATTTCCATGGTTCATTAGACAATATTTAGCTATTGTGGTTAAGTCTTTTTCTCAGATAATCTAAGCATTAGGGCAACTATGTTTTGTGTATGGATTGCTTGTAAGGTGTACATGTCTGTCTGTTAGTTTTCTTATGATAGTGATCCCATTTTCATAGTTCATTGGTTAATGATAAGTTTTTGTGGATTTAATCGAATCAACTATATTTGGTTTATGGAATGATTGTAAGGTGAACATGTCCGTCTGGCATGGTTCATTTGACATTGACCTCATTTTCATGGATCCTCGATAATGTTAAAATTTTGTGATATTTGTAGTAAAACCTTTATATCACAGACTTTCAACATAGATTCAATCCAGAGTAAAGCAGCCGAGACATTTTAGCGTGTGTACTTTTGTCTTAAATCAGAAGTGTGATCATTTATCAGTAAATGTTCAGATTTTGGCAATTAAATCAGAAAAGACAAGATAGGGCAGCGAATGATATTGCCATACAAAAGCAGTGATAAGGTATAAATTTGATGACAGAAAAATAGACGCAATTAAGATTTCATTCCAAATCCATAACTAAAAATACATCTTCTGAAAGTGTTACTGCATCTGGAAAATTTAAGATAGTGACTCTTTTCCTGTTTTATCAAAACTAATTGCTTTTTTTAGAACAAGAGAATAGATAAAATATCTATGTATTACTTCTATGTAAATCAGATGTAATTATTTCATATCTTCGGGGCTGACGCCCCTCAGATATGAGAACCTTACATCTAATACCTACAAATGCAATAGTAGAAATTATTTCAAAAGTGTTAAAACAATGAATCGTCATAATAAAACATAAAACAATTCAACTGTTTGGTTTTGATTTAAAATACTTCATAACGACCTATTTAAATAACATTAATAGTTGGATAATATCGTAAACGTTATAGTTCTCTGCTGAAGCTGTACAATTTAAATAATGCAGTTTATTTTCTATGCCTCCGTTTGACTGATAGCTGCTTTACTTTCAGCGACAAATGTTACGAATATATTTAGACAGAAAACATATGAGATATCAATGATATACAAAAAGGAGATATGGTATGATTGTCAATGAAACGACTATTCATCTGAGCTAAAATAAAGCGGGTTTAAGAAACAAAAGTTACCACACAGCCTTCACCGATGCGAAAAAACCCATACCGTATAATCAGCTATAAAAGGCCTCGACATGACAAAATGTGGAACAATGAAAAAAAAGGATGGCCTGGTTTATGACAAAACCATAGACAAAACTCAAATACGACAGACAACAACTACATGTATCGACAACCATTTAATTATAGGCTCCTGAATTGGGACAGGCACATGTGGCAGGGTTAAACATGCTTGTCATATTTTGCACTAGACTTCTTCAAATTGTAAACTTGATATTTTACATGATAACACTCTACCGGAAGACATGCCAGCCTATCCGGTCACATTATTCGTATTCAATTCGATTTTGCGTTGCTATTTTTTCTTTATGACTTGTGCTCGTCGGAGAGATGAAATATAAATTTAATTTACAAAATTGTGTAAACATTTCATCCTACTTTGCACTAGACTGATTCGGATTACAAACATGTGACTTTGAGATGAAGAACCGCAATAAAAGCGCTGTTCCTTTGCTTTTTGTTTTTTGTTTGGTTTTTTTTTTGCTGTGCATGTTCTGATTTTGTGTCATGGATATATACCCCAGATCTTTTGTTTTTCTATTATGTTACAAGGAAACAGTTTGTCAGAAGACATGCCAACCTACCCGGGCACATTATTTCTACTTAAGGTGGTACATAACACTACAGGGAGATAAATCTAAAAATCAGCGGAACTTTTCAATCATGTTCTATTGTTAAGGAAATATTAAGCTTCTCAATAATCAAAATTAGTGTTTGTCAAACTGCTATATATCCAATGAAATTTTTCCGATAAAGTGTGTGGTTCAAGTTTTTTGAAATTTTGATATTTTTGTCAAAGGGTCAAATTCAAAATTTTATGAAAATTAAATGAGCCAAATTAAATTTAGTCAGGGTGTATGGTACCACCTTAATTTGATCTGGGTTTGACATTACTTTTAAATGCCGAGAGCTTGTCGGAGTAGAAGCAACGGCAGAGCTTAATTTAGGTTTGAATTTGACTCAGACAAGTTTATCCAACCTACGACTTCCTACGCTAAAACTGAACTCGATATTAGAAAACGTCAAACAGAGCCTTTTTTGCGAAGATTGAAGCCTTGCTATTACAAAACTTAAGTGTTCCTCCATAAACCGTATGTGTCAACTGTACATATTGTTACAAGACAAAAAACCCACTCTTAAATAGTCACATAGTCCTATTTTTCGTTTTTCTTTATATATACCATGAAGACCGTTTGTCTTCTCCTTTGAATTATATCAACTTCGAATGATTGCATTTAATTGCTTGTCTAACGGCAGTGACCGTTACGCATGGCTCTCTCATGTTTTTTTTTATTGTTTATCATTTCTAGCTATATATAATAGTTTGTACTAGGTGCGTTATTGTTTTATTTTCAATTATTGTACATCACCATTTTCATATAATTTTATAATTGATTAAAAGTATTATCATAAAGTTTTGGTAAATATTTATTAAATATGCAACAGGCTAGACAAGTCTGTGAAACTGCACTAATCGCACATATTTGGTACCAGCTTTCTGCACAAAATAGCAACAAATTCATCATAATTATGCATTAATGGGATTTCATGTAAATTATTTACACTTGATTTTATGTCTTTTTTTGTTTTGTCTTTTGATAAATCGCCGTTAATTGTTATATTTTTTATTCAAATGTAAAAATTGTCCCGACTGTTAACCACGAATGCTGGCAACATATTGCAAAGGTGTTTCTGGTTGCATGTGATGTAAGCATTTAAAAGGCCCATGTAGAGGCTGTGCCATTTCAGGTTCCAATTCTCGGATAGACAGAGGATGCATAGCCAACTGATTATAATTCTCTTTGCATTCGTTGGTAAGTTTTTTTATCTTCTTTGTTACAATTATAATGGGAGAATTTTTGAAATGGGTGTGGGAAGTGGGTAGTGGGAAGAGGGCGATGCAAGAAATAGTTCAAAGCAAGAAAATGTTTTAATTCTTATCAACCATACGAGAAAAAATGTAGTTGCATGGTTCCAAGGCTATAAAATAGTTGAATTTATTAAACTTAAAAAATCTATAGTAGCATTTAAACTTTTTCACCGATGTGTAAAAAAAATATTGACAAATTTAATTGAAAAGAGTAGAGCATTTTGATTTTCACTCAACTCTTCGAGTGGCGGGTTTCTGCAATTGTTCCCTCATCCCCTACTTTCCGCTGCTCCCTTGCAAACATCGATTCTTTGGACTTCTTATCCCTTTTTTTGCGTCGCTCCCTCACCTCTTCTCGTGCTTCGCTCCCTAACCCCCCTTCACATCCGCCGCTTCCTCATCTTTTCTCCTCCATTGCACTTGATTTGTTATAAAATATCAAGTTTGTTTCTGTGCTTAAAATGAAAAGCAACTTGTGCTTGTTCACATAACGTTTGGTAATATATCAATATATTCAGTTTTGTGCAGTTACGCCACCCTTCAAAAATGCTGGATCCGCCGCTTTAAAAATATGTGAACTATATTCAAAGTCTTTTAGGTTAGATTATTCTGAAAATATTACTTGTTAATCAAATGAAATAATTTACGTAATATACTCAACTTTAAAGTGGTTTTAAATTTATTAATGATAGATTGTATGACATGTATGAGTTAAGAAGTTTAAGTTTTTATTTAACAACGAAGTAAATGATTGAAACATGGAAGGGCGTGGCAAACATCAACCTCCCTGCTTCATTCTGAACTTAAATGTATCAATTATTGTAGAATATATGTAATGTTTCAAATACAATATGAATGTAACTCAAATTTCTCTGCTTTGTTTTACTCAAAAGAAAAAAAGGTGTCATATGTCAACCTCCGTTTAGAGAAATACTTGATTTTTTAGACGGTAACAACCTGAAAAAATATCTGACCTATATTTGAAAACTTTGTAAAATTAGTATATTATTTCGTTAATAATTATATTATTCACTTTATTTACACCATTTATGACAAATGAGTTGTCAAAGATTACAAAAAAAATTATTTATAGGTTATGCCAAGGAATTTGAAAATCCTTTTAACCCTAGGCAAGGATTTAATAACACTTAATTTTTTTTTATTACAAATACAAGAAGTATAGGTGTTTGCCGTCATATCATCCATAATTATGTTTAATACATTGAATAATGAAAATAGCGGGGCTCTGACCTCTAACACTGGAATTTAATTGTATTTGCTTTAGAGCGCGTCGAAGGAACTGTACAATAAGGAACAAACTAAACAAAAACGCCTAAAGTAGCGCAGATTTTCTGACAATTTAATTGAAATCCGTTCCATGTAGTTAAGGGGGTCTTGATGGGGGTCCTTCATTTTTTTTATTCATTAGTATTGTATGTCATTTTTGTTTATCTTTGAAAATAATGATTATTCTGTAAAATTCTCATAATAATCATTTTACTATTATGTGTATTTATTTGTTATTACATGACTTCTTTATTTTGTACACGGTTCATTTCTGTAATAAGTATATTATTACCTAATTCTTTAAATTTTTACCGTTATTCTTTATTCCTTTGCACCCCATTATTCCCAATTCTTTTTTGTTTTTAGCGCAATATTCATTTTTCATTAATTTGTTTGGCCATTATTCTCCATTCTGTAAACCCCATCCAGACCATCAGTTTAGCAGCATCTTAAAAATAAAGTTGAAATTTACAAACGGGTGCAGATGGAGTAAACAAATTGAGCTGGCAGGCTAAAATGAAATTGTTGAAAATCCATAAAGCAGAACAAAACCTCGGCTACTCGAAAATACAGGTAAAGACGTGCATACTCAAGCCATAGACCCTTAATTACTATGTAAATATACACTATTAGGTCAATGTCAGGAAATTTGAACTTTTTTTGTATGAGGCTGAGAAACTGGGGAAGGGCGATGTTGCCAAATACCAAAAAAAAAGTTTGTATTTTTCTGACATTGACCTAATATTGTTTTTATAATGCAACTTAAAAGAATACATTGATAGGTATTCAAATTGTAACACAAATTTCAAACTTATCTTCATCCCTAAATGAACCCCTGATCATTGTGAAAATGTGATCCATGATGAAATTGACATTGCACAAATTATAGCTTTGTTACTATATTTAGAAAATAAACACAACTAGTTGCAATATAATAACATATTTGTGCTACATATATATATGCAGTTGTTACGTTATCATGGGAAGCACGTGCTGTCATGAATTTTGCATAAAATCTTATTTTGGAATGCCTTACGATTGTTGTCAGCCAATCAAAAGAGCAAATTATCATGAAACATACATATGTGATGTTACTATTAGCTTATCAGATTCATTAGGAAGCAGCCTTGTCTCCTTGATGAGTGGTAAACTTTTCGTGTAGGTATGAAATATAATCTTTCAGAGAAAAAAAAACCAGGAGAAGTAAAGAAATTTGGAAATGAAATAATTCATTTGCAGTTTTAATGGCTGTAGCACAGCGCGTTTCAAAATGACTATAAAAACAAATGTCTTTTAAGTCGCCTTCATGTAAAATTGACACTGGGTTTTTGATCAAATATTTTTAAACTATCGATCGCGTACATTCGAGATGACGTTTTTGACTTAGCGGAACACAAAATGTTACATGACGGCGACTATATAGTAATATACTGATAGAATTTGATAATGGGCCCTAATACATCTGCATGGTTTCATTTGTTTTATTTATTTTGTATAGGGTCTAACCGTTGATTACCCGATCAATTATAAAACGAAAGATAGGTCTTGTTTCAAAGTCACACGATTTTCTATGCTTTTATAGTAGCCTGTCCCCGCCCTCTAAAAATAATTATTCTGACTATATAGTTTTATAACCGCTGCTACAAGTATCTGTCATTAGTCAATCTATCAATTTGGGACGGCCTATCACATATCCTTGAATTGTTTAATGTTTAAAGTAGGTGGTATGATTTATGTTATTATATAAATAACACATAGCTGAGAGGATGATAGAGCAGATTGTTACCCCTAGAAAACATTTTCAACCGAGGGTAACGTTAAAAAAATTCGTAAGGGTTCCGCGGAACCCAGTGTCTCGCCTACTTTTGCTGTTAATCGCAGGCTCAACAAAAATGAGGAAAAAAATTAATAAAAATATTCCTCTCTATACTATCTTTTGATTGTAAGTAGCTTCTGTCCAAGTTTGGGAAAAATCCAGGATAATTTATGAATCTAATAAATGTTTTAAAAACTTAAACTGCAGAATGTATGTAATGTTGACTGGAAGAAAAACTAAGTCCATTTATAAGTAAAATACGGAAAAAAGGAACAAAATTTTATCAAAATTTCCTTCTAGATACTAGCTTTTGATCATAAACAAGCTTCTGTCCAAGTGTGGTACAAATCCAGGATAGTTTAAGAAAGTTGTTAAAATTTTAAAAACTTTAACCACAGAGTGAATGTAATGTTTCCTGGCAGAAAAACTAAGTCCTTTTATAAGTAAAATACGGAAAAAATGGATTTTTTTTACGAAATTTGCTTTTGAATATAATCTTATGATCATAATAAAGCTGCTAACAAAACCTTTAAACAGACTTATTAAGAAGGGATATAGTTACGATACTGTTGTCAGGTCATTAAAGATTGCATATTTTGGCTTTAATATTGATTCACTTATAGGGTCTTTGCATCGGAATTAAACACATTTATTCCAAAAAAAAACAGTTGTTGGCATGATACGGGTTATGTTCTTCTCATATGTTTTATGATGGTATGATACTAAACCCCTAACGGGAGGGATTGTACTTGATTTTCATATGATGAAGACATAATCTTTCAATCAGTTTAATTGAGGTCTGGAGCTGGCATGTCAGTAACTGCTAGTAGCCCTTTGTTCATTTATGTATTATTGTCATCTTGTTATATATTTGTTTAGGGGCCAGCTGAAGGACGCCTCCGGGTGCGGGAATTTCTCGCTGCATTGAAGACCTGTTGGTGGCCTTCTGCTGTTGTCTGTTCTGTGGTCGGGTTGTTGTCTCTTTGACACATTCCCCATTTCCATTCTCAATTTTATTGTTTATTTTCTTTTGTTTCCTATTCTGACATCGGACTCGGACTTCTCTTAAACTGAGTTTTACTGTGCGTACTGTTGTACGTTTGTTTTTTCTACATTGGCTAGAGGTATAGGGGGAGGGTTGAGATATCAAAAAACATGTTTAACCCCGCCGCATTTTTGCGCCTGTCCCAAGTCAGGAGCCTCTGGCCTTTGTTAGTCTTGTATCATTTTTAATTTTAGTTTCTTGTGTATAATATGGAGTTTAGTATGACGTCCATTATCACTGAACTAGTATACATATTTATTTAGGGGCCAGCTGAAGGACGCCTCCGGGTGCGGGAGTTTCTCGCTGCATTGAAGACCCATTGGTGGCCTTCGGCTATTGTCTGCTCTATGGTCGGGTTGTTGTCTCTTTGACACATTCCCCATTTCCATTCTAAATTTTATTCTGTCCAAGTTTAGTAGAAATCCAGGATAGTTTAAGAAAGTTATTAAAATTTCAAAAACTTTAACCACAGAGTGAATATTTGTGGACGCTGCCGACGACGACAACGACGACGCCGACGACGACGCCGACGACGGAATGTAGGATCGCTATGTCTCGCTTTTTCGACAAAAGTCGAAGGCTCGACAAAAACAGTCTCCCGCTGAACCATGGGATAGAGTAAATTATTACCCTTGTATTATAAACATACAATTAAAATCTGGCGTTTTGACGTGAAGTATAATAAATCTAGTATATGTTATACATTGTATTTAGGTATTATTTGGTCCCGAAATTGCTATGATATTAAAATTATTCTAACCTTTCAAAAGTATAAGAATTTTATTGATAAATGAACAGGATCACTGGTAGAACTTCAAAACTTTTGTTCCAATGGTCACTATGATTTCTTTGACCTCAAATGGCCACTTTGCACATGGTTTTGGGATAAAGTAGATATTATACAAGGCCTTACTAAAAATGTTCTTTAACAGTTTTATGATATACTTCATGCGGAAAAATATCTTTTTGGATAACGCATTGTCTTAAATCTAAATAGAAATGGCAAGATATTATAATTATATTCATAATGATGATTTTCGAATCGAATTGACCAAAACGATGCCTAGTCATACCCCCTTCTCTGTCAATGAAGGTTTGAAATGAGGGGGGGGGGGGGGGGGAGAGGGGGTTCTGCATTTCTTTATTTTTAAAATTATTTGTTTAGGTCATCGGTTCTCTTTTCCTTATATTTTTGCCCATCATTCGCTATTCTGTAAACCCCTTCCAGACTCTCGGCAATGCTCTTGGGTAAAAAAATATGAAGCAATGCAAGGATATTACCAAGGTATCAAAATGAACTGACACCTACATCGTTTTCTGTCTCATTGACATATCTTCGGTTAATGACACCTCCGATCCTTTATTGCAATTCTATATGCCCCAAGATTGTTATAGTACATTTTATTTATACAAAAGTATAATAGAAGATTAATTTTTCTCACATTTTTTTTTATCACTGATTGAAGTTTTATTATAACAAGGTCAATTAACTACATTATAGTGACAGTTTTAACACATTCGTAGTAATACTTCATAGTTTATCTTGTTTTAAATTCCGTTTGATATAAATAGACAAGTAACAACTTTATGAGGGTCTGGATGGGGATTACAGAATGGAGAATATAGACCCAAAATAATAATGAATAGAGAAAAATTAACAAAAAAAATTAAAAAAGAATTGAGAATAATGGGGTGCAAAGGATTAAGAATACTATTGAAAATAAAAGAATTACATAATAAAATACTGATTACAAAAAAAAAAATGAATTATGTACAGAATAAAGAAATCATATAAATAGAGTTAAAAAATAATAGTAAAATCATTTTCATTAGAATTTTATGGAATAATCGATTTGTAAAAATAAAGAAGAATGCCCTAAATATTCAAAGAATACAGAAATCATCTTATCAGATTATCTTATCTGTGAAACCGAATAAATACCAATTGCCAATGAGACAACTATCCACCAAAGTTCAAATAGAGTGGATGTAATGATAAAAAGCCCATACCGTATAGTCGGCTATAAAAGGGCCGGACATGAAAAATATAAAACAATTAAATTAAAAAAACTAACGGCCTAATTTATAACATAACAATTTACAAAAAACAAATATGACAGACATGAACCAACGACAACCACTGACCTACAGGCTCCTGACTTGGAACAGGCACACAAAGAATGTGGCGGGGTTAAACATGTTTGCGAGCGCTCAACCCTTCCCTAACCTGGGACAGTATTGTAACAGCACAACATAAGAACAAACTATAAAAATCAGTTGAAAAAGGCTAAATACTCATCAGATCGACACAAAGCAGAAAAAGACATCAAACATAAACACAGACCGGACGTGGCAGGGTATTTATCCATCCCTCATCCCTAACAACAAAAAGGACAGTAAGTTCAGATCTGAGAGTACTCGCAGTTATTGACAGCTAGTTCAAAGCTTATAACAACTAATAAAAAATCATTTATCTAAGTCTAAAACATCAATCAGTACACATCCAACATCCACTGGATCAGTGTGTAAAGGCGTCATTAACATTGAAGTCATGTATCTAAGTCTAAAACATCAATAAGTACACATCCAACATCCACTGGATTTAGTGTGTAAAGGCGTCATTAACATTGAAGTCATGTATCTAAGTCTAAAACATCAATCAGTACACATCCAACATCCACTGGATTTAGTGTGTAAAGACGTCATTAACATTGTGGTCATGTATAGCGATGATCTGGAGTTCACCGTGTTAAATTTACAAAATTAAACTAACAGATTGCTCATCACCATTTTTTGGCATAGAAAATGTAAACAAAAATTAATGTTCTCATAGTATAAAAGAATAATGTAAAAAAAACAGATTTTATTTTTTATACTGCAACTAGTTGCGTTTATTTCCTAAACATGGCTATATTTTGTATGATGTCAATTTCATCATGGAACCCTTTCTCAATCAGGGGTCCATTAAGGGATGAAAATAAGTTTGACATTTGTGTTACGATTTAAAAAGCTATCAATGTATTAATTTAAGTTGCAGTATAAAAACAATAGTAGGTCAATGTCATAAAAATATAAACTTTTTTGTGCTCTGCGCAAAACTGGGGAAGGACTCGGTAGAACCTCGCCCTTCCCCAGTTTCTCAGCCTCATACAAAAAAGTTTATATTTTCATGACATTGACCTAATATTGTATATGTAGAAAATTAATCACAAAGTGTGGAAAAATTGAAATATGTATATAAATTTGATATTTCTGATCGTGAAAGATCGGTTACCGCTTTTTGATGATCGTGAAAAGGAGCGCTAAGGATCAGATGCCGCTTATTTGCTTTTACCAAAATAATTGAAAGCGTTGAAACTGTCTGTAAATATATGATCATATTTATCATTGTTAATGATGAAACAGAAGGCTGGACTTAAATAACTTATTCAATTTCAAATTTGTTACGGAATAGGGATATGATGGTTCAATGCCATTGGATCTGGGTTTTTAAGAAGACCACATCATTCTATTTATTTGTTTCCCTGAGGAACATCACAATATTCCCAAAGGAACATTTTACTAATGGTAACTTTTATTATGTTTTCTGAAGAGGAACGTATATTATCAGAAAATAGATGTCAACGTTACGATTTCAATGAAATAAAAGGAGAATGAAAAATGCAATTAACAAGTAAACAATATTAGCACTGTTTTAAAAGATTAAAAACATTTACATTTTCTATGAAAGTGCTAAAATATTTCGACCTATAATTAAGGTCTGTCTAAAATATTTCACAATTTTTTGTCGTATAAATATTGTTTTTGGTAAATTTTATTTTCTACGTTAAAGTACAATATGTGAGGGGGCTGGATGGATGGAGTTTACAGAATGGAGACTAATAAATGGGTCAAATGCACAAAAAAATCAATAAAAAAAACATAAAGAATAGAGAAAATAGGGTAAAACATAATGGGGTGCTAAAATATAAAGAATACAGAATAATGACCTAAAACATTACAGAATGGAGAAATGAAGTACCCCACCCAGACCCTCATATGTATATAAGAAAAAGATTAGAACATGACATACTGCATACTATATGAATGTTAAGTCCTTGTTCAATATCAACCCTCGAGCTTTCGTCTCTTGGGCTGATGGCATGACGTAGGCCTTATGACACATTCTGATATAAAAACTGTCATTTAATAATCTGATATTATTAACGGTGTGATGTTGTAATAGTAATATAGACTATTTATAATTTCTTTAAATGTTTTGCAGGTAAAAACATGCTATGTCATTATTGTTTATATGTATATATAAATAAGAAAATGTGGTATGAGTGCCATTGAGATAACTATCCATCCAAGTTACAATGTGTAAAAAGTAAACAATTATAGGTCAAAGTACTGCCTTCAACATAGAGCCTTGGCTCACACCGAACAGCAAGCTATAAAGGGCCCCCAAAAAGACTAGTGTAAAACATTTCAAACAGGAAAACCAACGGTCTAATCTATATAAAAGGCGAGAAACGAGAAACACTTATGAACCACATCAACAAACGACAACCACTGAACAACAGGCTCCTGACTCAGGTTATGTGCATAAAAATGCATGTTTATTCTGGTATGTGATGTACGCTTTTATAAGTTTTTACAGCAAAATTGTCTTTTAAAGTTTGAATAAACACCGTTTTTACTTTTAGGGTGATTATGATCTTCGCTGAATGAAGGTTTAATTTTTTTAAATATGAAAAACATATAATTAACAGTTATTTATGATAACAAAATCTAAGAGTTTAAGCAAATGACGACGAATATGCGCCAATTGTCAAAACCACGATCCAGTCCTCCTTCCTTCGAATGTAACATCACCGAGTTAGACTTATCACTGACACGACGGGTGACATATGTCGAGCAGGATCTGATTACCCTTCATGAGTACATGAAATCAGCCCCGGTCTTTGTTGGGTTTCGTGTTGCTTAATTTTTAGTTTTCAAAGTTGTTTTTTTGTGTTGCTAAATCTTTAGTTTTCAATGTTATGTTTCGTGTTGCTTAGTCTTTAGTTTTCAAAGTTGTGTTTTGTTTTGCTAAATCTTTAGTTTTCAATGTTGTGTTTCGTGTTGCTTAGTCTTTAGTTTTCAATGTTGTGTTTCGTGTTGCTAAATCTTTAGTTTTCAATGTTGTGTTTTGTGTTGCTAGATCTTTAGTTTTCAATGTTATGTTTTGTTTTGCATATTCTTTAGTTTTAATGTTGTGTTTTGTGTTGCTTATTCTTTAGTTTTAATGTTGTGTTTTGTGTTGCTTAGTCTTTAGTTTTCAATGTTGTGTTTTGTGTTGCTTAGTCTTTAGTTTTCAATGTTCTGTTTTGTGTTGCTTATTCTTTAGTTTTCAATGTTGTGTTTTGTGGTATGATTGCCAATGAGGCAACTCTCCACAAGAGACCAAATGACACAGAAATTAACAACTATAGGTCACCGTACGGCCTTCAACAATGAGCAAAGCCCATACCGCACAGTCAGCTAAAAAAGGCCCCGAAATGACAATGTAAAACAATTCAAACGAGAAAACTAACGGCCTAATTTATGTACAAAAAATGAACGAATAATAAATATGTAACACATAAACAAACGACAACCACTGAATTACAGGCTCCCGACTTGGGACAGGCACATACATACAGAATGTGGCGGGGTTAAACATGTTAGCGGGATCCCAACCCTCCCCTAACCTGGGACAGTGGTGTAACAGTACAACATAAGAACAAAGTATAAAAATCAGTTGAAAGAGGCTTAACTCATCAGATGGATAAAAATACAAATACTAAAAAGACGTGTGTTGTGTTTCGTGTTGCTTAGTCTTTAGTTTTCAATGTTGTGTTTTGTGTTGCTCAGTCTTTAGTTTTCAATGTTGTGTTTTGTGTTGCTTAGTCTTTAGTTTTCAATGTCGTATTTTGCCATGGTGTTGTCAGTTTGCTGTCGACCTAAGTCCTATGAGTTTGGATTTCTCTTTGATAACTACCGCCATTCTTTTTATAGCACTGGACTTATTTAACATCATCATAATTTTCCAATATACACTGATACCAACCTCTTAGAAAACAAACAAAAAATTATAACTAAAACGGTAGAGAACTTTTCTTATGTGTTGCTCTTAGCTTTAATCAGACTGGTTAAAAATCAAGAGAATCTTTACTCGTAGAGAATTCAATCGTCGATATACCTCACATTTGAACTAAAGGGAATGTAAATTATTATATGTCAACAAACCAACGACAAAAATGACAAAACGACATTCAAAGGACAGAATGTAGTCTTCAGCAAAAGCAAATTGTCTTTACAATATGTATCTACATCGTCCCGAGTCGATACAAGTTTTGAATGAATTAAATGGAAAACAAATCAAAGATCTGTAGTTAACACCGTTATCCAATGATTCAAAAACGAAAAATGTCAAGATAAATGTATGACATTCGGCAACTACTGACGAAGTTCCTGACTTGGGATAGGCACATTAATGTATGGAGCGTTTATCTATTTTGTATTAACCCCCTCTTTTTGTTTTAGCTATTTATCTTAATTTTATTGGCTTATGAGTTCATGGATACTGAAGTTTTCTTGTCACAAAATTTTTATTACATGCACAAAATTAATGTTAACCAAAGACTGATTGTAATTCTCTGAAAGCGGTTGATCTGTAGTCAAAATATGCAGAAATTTGATTAAAAAAGGCACTTTCGGTTGTGGTCTTCAAAACAAACAATCGAGTCTAAACAAATCAGGTGACGAAGTGTTTTTTTGGGGTCTAAATCAATTTTAACTCGAGATATTTCTATTAAAAGCAATAACGTAAAATTGATATTTATAGCGTTATTATTTTTTTTCTACTTTCAGTGGTAAACATTGGCAATGTATTTTCACAAAGAAACCGAAATAGATGGAGATCTAGAATAAAGGATACCAGCTCACACTCCGGTGGAGGAGGACCTGGTGGTCGTGTGCGTCTCAGAATACCACAACGAGTCTTAGGTAAATATTTTTGAATTCTAACAAAACTTATCCCAACGCTTACAGCCGATTCCAACGAGTGTGTAGCTAAAGGTAGAATCTTTGGTTAGCTTCCTTGCTAGCTCAACCATGAAATGATTATTACCTTAAGATTGGGAGGAGCAAAGCACCATTTTATCATCCAATGAAAACATTTATATCAATGACCTGTTTATTATTTATAATATATGTATGTTTCGTACAAAGGTTTACCTAGACTACTTTGCAAATAAAATTTCATTTCTTAGTCTTTGATTGAATTAAAAAATCTTTTTATTACAATAAATTAGAAGCGGAGTAACGTTTTTTTTTTTAAATATTTACGCCGTGAATAGGCAGTTTTAACTTTAGTTAATTAGTGTCTTTATGTGCACGCAAAAAACATTGTTATGGTCTTGGTGTCTTTTCTTCATATATATGCATAGTTTTTAGAACTAAAATCTTTTATATTCACACAGAAAAGAAAAAAATATCATACTATTTAATATCATGCACGGTTGCATTTGTGGACCTTTTATTTAGTTAAAAATGCAACGAAAAAAAAAAACAGCAAACAACTGCAGTCTGGAATTGAAAATATTGCAGAGTTTATGAACATCCACTTGGTCCGTTAACATTACCTTACTTATTAGTGTTAGATAAATAATGCAGCCATGAAGAACAATTTTTATGTCTCTACTTCAGTTTTAATCTGACCTAGATTGAATTATCAGGTCATATGTACTTTTGGACACCTTCAAATCTTTTTTACCTGTCCGGGTGTATTTTAAACATATGTGTATGTGTAAAAGTGAACACGGTCAGCACTTGTCAATCATATCCAACTACATTTTATCAACTTCATGTAAAAAATTCAACAGACAAGTTAAATATATTATTATTTGTAATGTCTGACGAAGAAGAAAAAAATAAGGAATTTCAGCTTTCAGTTAACTTTTCATCATTTTGGCAAATTAAACACACCTACAACATGCATGCTTGTGAATGAGCTTATAATTATCACTAAATTGTAAATTCAGATTGAAAACTTATTTTTAAACTGACTTGTAAAACTAGATTTACAATGTTTATATTCTGTCGCTTATAATTCTCATTGGTTCTCTGCTTAACTATTGACTCCACCCAAAGGCTGAATGTGCCTTACCTAATAACGATTTCATGGTTGAGCTAGCAAGGAAGCTACCTTTAGCTACACACTCGTTGAAATCTGCTGTAAAATAAGTTACATTAATACAGTACAAGCAATGTTTGTTTTTAACAATGAAGGATCCATTTTATTTTCCCAATATGTTTTGAAATGCAATGATTTTTGTTTGAATCGCAATACTTTTTTCGACAGTTCTTAGTATATGATATGGATACTAATGAAGTCGTGTGCAAAAACAAAGACCCAAACTTAAATCGACATAATATTACTTACTTACTGAAATTGAACGTTCAAAAGAATATATATGAAAAGGAAAAGAAATTACGATAAAGTGTTCAAATTCATTTACTAACTTTCTTCAAATACTTTTTTGGCAAAGAGAAACAATTACAGGGTACTAATTTGTGGCCCCTGCCACAGATGGTCATGAACGATTTGAATATTTAGCATTTATATTAACTCTTTGCAGGTTACAAATTTATTGGATGTCTTGTTGACAATAGAGCTCGAATGTTAGATGTGAAACATGAAGATCGACAAATGACTATACAGAAATGTGCAAAATTATGCTCCGAGTTTAGTTTCTTCGGTGTACAGGTTAGTTGTGAAACATGTAGATCAACAAATGACTATACAAAAATGTGCAAAATTATATTCCGAGTTTAGTTTCTTCGGTGTACAGTTTAGTTTAAATATATTTGATTGCTAGACAAACAGACGACATTGAAATAGCCAAATCTATTTTCAGTCCCAATTTTTTGTCTATTCCTAAATTTCGTTTCCCGTGACGTGATAAAGCCCAAATCTGTGGCCCTTGACTTCCAGTAATGGCTCTTTGGATAGACACATTCTGTATACAATCGGATGGAGCTAAAGCGCTAAACCGTCCTCTATCCTGGAGCCGTTGTGGAATAACAGAACATAAGAAAAAAAACTGTAAAAAATAGTTTGAAAGGTTTTTACTCATCGGCACAAAGAAACAAATCAACTAACACAAAGAAAGTAAACTCAAACAAAAAATCCTAAAAAAAAAGAAAGAAAACATTTATGACAAATGTGTTTATATATATAGATGTATTGACAGGTTTCTGAAAGACTGGTGACCATGACTATTAAATGAATAATAAAAAACGCAACAAAAATACAAGAGCAGGGTATATTTTGCCTGTTTGTTAGATCGGAAGTACCTGTGTTGGTACCTCCTGACATGTCGGGTGAGCGATTACATTTAAAAAATGAAATTATTGATTTCATTTAAAAGGGGGGATTAATCAGAAAGTCTTCAGGGAATGGCAGTGGAATTTTATTTAGGTTTCCGAAAGTTTGGAGCAAGTGAATCAATTTGGAGTGGCCTTACATTAAGTGTTGGTTTTTGGTTCCGTGTTGTTCGAAAGAAATGGATTATTATCTATTTTATCATTTAAGTATTCAAGACAGTGTTTTTGTGGAAATTCCCGCGGTAGTAAAAGAGTATACAGAAGAAGACGTAGACGCGAATGTAATTTTGCTTGTGCTGGAAACAGGAGACAAAGCTGTGGAGGGAGATGGAGGAACACAGTTTACTGTAAGCAACTTCATTTTTCGTATAATCGAATAGGTAAATCTTGCAACAGCGTTCTAACTTTGTCATCAAAACAAGACGAATCTAAGTCGCCACAAAAGTCATCTGTAGAAATCGGTTAAACAAATCAGAGCCGTAAGAAGAAAAATAAAATCCGATAGGCAGATTAAAGTTGGAAAAAAAACCTATCTAATATAAAGATGATGGCTGAATGTAGGTCATTTAGGGGAGGGGCTCCTTCATTCCTTTATTCTTTTACTTTTTAGACAATTTTCACTAGTCTTTATTTATTTTGACCCTTATTCTTTATATATTTCAGCATCTCATTATTTTCTATTCTTTATTTTCTTTGACTTTTTTTCTCTATTCGTGATATTTTTTGGCTTTTTATTTTGCCATTTTTGCCCATTATTATCTACACTGTAAAACCACTTATATGATGTATCTATTCATGACAACAAGTCATTACACGAGCATGCAAAAAAAGACAATAATCATTAAAAACACGAAATGTTATTCGTTGGTTCTAACAATAGATTTCTCTTGTAGCGAGAATAGGACCATGTGAGTAAAAAAATATTTTATTAAAATATCTATTTAAGGAGAATTTATTTAAGATAAATACAGTTGGGCATCACGTGACCCAAACATTAACGCAGCAGAGAAAACATTAGATTAATCATAATACGTTGATAGTATCAAGCAAACATTAAAAAAACAAAAAACAAAAACACGCTTTAAATAATAATTTTTCCTAAATAACGTACAAAACTTTAAAATCATATTTTCAGTTCGTGAACTGTCTAGTTTTAAAACTACGGATGAAAATCATTTCGGCAAAGTTGACGTTTGACGGGATAGTATGATTGTCAATGATACAAATACATAAGAGATTCCAAATGAGGTAGATGTGGGCAGCTACACATGTATATTTCACCGCAGGGCTTCAAGAATGAACAAAACTCATACTGTATATTCAGCCATGATAGGCCTCGATATGACAAAATGTGGAACAATTCAAACGAAAAAAAAAACACCCCAACTCCATCTTAATCAGTGCGCACCCAATTTTGTCTATATAGCGGAACAATAAAGATAAATGTCATACAAGAGGGAGGTTTAGCTAGCCACAAAACCAGGTTTAACCAATCAATTTAATTGGAAAATGCATGTACCAAGTCAGGATTATAACCGTTGTTTTCCATTCGTTCATATAATTGATATAGTCTAAAGTTTGATTTGTCAGTTTCAATAGACTTTACCTTTTTGAATTTAGCTTGGAGATATGTATTTTTGTTAATACATTATTCTTGCAATTTCAATTGTATTATTAAAAGATATTGTATCAAGAAATGATGACGTATTTACATCACGTGATTTATATCCTTCCTTAAACCATTTAGCAAAACCAACCTGTGCGTCTAGTCCCTGTAAAAATGGAGCAACCTGCATAGCCAAAGCGAATGGATATAACTGCATATGTCCCGCTGGGTTTACCGATGAATATTGTTCTACAGGTAAGTAGTAAATAAACATGGAATGGCTGAAACAATAAAAAAAAAATGATGCAAAAAATACAAAAAAAACAAAAACAAACATAAGACTAACCAATTCAAAAACCCTTAGGAAAAAGTAGATACCAGAGACTATATATTTGAGAGACAAAAGATTTTCGCAATATCAACATTACAAAAGCCTATGATTTTGTTCGTGCATCGCATGTTTTGTGAAAACATCACTTAAGTACAGTACAAAGGGTAATTGCATTAATCATTTAAGAGAAACTAGACACAGAATTTTGCAACATCAATAATTGAAAAAGCGTACATATGCATTTTTATCTTACACCTAGCTATACATGTACATGCTTTAAAAAAAAAAGAAAAGATCTTTTATATACGGTACACTCAAGACCAGAAAGTTGGGCAATCATAAGTATGAAATGTTTGAGAGCACTTTGTAATTCAGTAATATTTACAGCAAGGATGTATGAAATGAATGAAACTTGAAGCGAGTTTAAAAATACTTTAAGCTAAAATTTCAGATAAAATTCATGAAGCCCACCTCCGGGGGCGGGATTTTCTCGCTGTGTTGAAGACCAATTGGTGGCCTTGTGCTGTTTTCTGCTTTTTGGGCGGGTTGTTGTCTCTTTGAAACGCATTCCCCGTTTCCATTCTCAATTTTAGCTATAATGCATTTTGAGTAGACCAAACTATTTTAGTCAGAAAGATACAAATACAACTCCAATAAAACGCCTCTTGACCATGTAACAATAATTACGTATTTGGCCTACTCATTATCAATAATAATTGAAATCACTTGTTTTCAATATTTTATTTAATTATGCATATTTTCTTTCAGTCATAAACGGCTGTGGCCATAGCTACAATAATCCTTGTAAAAATGGAGGCACTTGTAAAGATGATTCTGTCAATGGGTATTCATGTTCATGCCCAACAGGAATTACTGGGAAAAACTGCGAAATAGGTAAGCAATAAACAGATATTACTTCCGGAGCACCTGAGATCACCCCCAGTTTTTGGTGGGGTTCGTGTTGCTTAGTCTTTAGTTTTCTATGTTGTGTCATCTGTACTATTATTTGTCTGTTTGTCTTTTATTTTTGGCCATGGCGTTGTCAGTTTGTTTTCGATCTATGAGTTTGACTGTCCCTCTGGTATCTTTCGTCCCTCTTTTATATTTAGTACGATGTATGCAGAAATCTTCAGTTACTGAAAATTCTAAATTAGCAACAAGAAAAGAGGGGCCTGATGGGGGGGGGGGGGGGGGGGGGGGTTTCTCATCACGATTCACGAGTTGATTTTTTTGTCAATCACGATTCACAGAAAATAAATTTCCATGATCACGGATCACGAACATATAAAAAAAAAAACTGTAGAAAAACGGATCACGATAGCGAAAATGCGCCGATCACGAAGAACGAAAATAACCCATCAGGCCCCTCAAAAAATGATGTAATGGACATTTAATGAAGTCACAAAAATTCACCATTACAGTATTCATGTTAAAACGTCGCAGTCGACAATTTCACATGAATGCCAAGACCAAAATATTTGGACAGTCAGTAATATAAAATGTTTGGGGGCACTTTTTAATGAAGTATCCTTTATTGCATGCATTAAACACAGAAAAAAAGGAGATGTGGTATGATTGCCAATGAGACAATTATTGTTCTCACATCGTTGTCAATATAATGGAATTTGATGCGACTGTCATACAAGTGATAGGTTTAGCTAGCTGTAAAACCAGGTTTAATCTACCATTTTCTACATAAGACAATGTCTGTACCAAGTCAGGAATATGACGTTTGTTGTCTATCGTTAGATGTGTTTGAGCTTTTGATTTTTCCATTTGCTAAGGGACTTTCCGTTTTGAATTTACCTCGGAGATCAGTTTTTTTGTAATTTTACTTTTTATCTACTAGAGGTCATATGGAGTAGATGTATGTAATAATAGGCCACCATACGGCATTCAACAATGATTAAAATTCATACCGTATCGTCGGCGTTAAAAGGCCTCGACATGAAAAAGTGAAACAATTCAAACGAGAAAAATAACTGCCTAATTTAAAACAATTTACGAAAACAAATATGACCGACATCAACCAACGAAAACTACTGAACTACAGGCTTCCGACTTGGGACAGGCACATACAGAATGTAGCTGGGTAAAACATGTTTGTGAGCATTCAACCCTTCCCTAATCTCGAAATTAAATCATAAAAACATGTTTGTGAGCACTCAACCCTTCTGTAAAGAATTAAGTTCTTTGGATTGTCAAGTGGCCAATGTTATACAAAACTAAATTTAAATATAAATTTAATAAACAAAACAAAAGTAAAGTAAATTCAACATAAATGAAATAATGAAATGAATACATGCAAATGTAACTAAATAAACACACACAAAACAGAACTAAATATAATGTTATGAAATAAACAAAATGAAATTAAACAATTACAGTCCGCACACCTCCATCCACTCTGCACACTTCACGGTAAAGGTTGAACGTTGCACGTACTGTAGAATAACTTTGGGTTGTTCCCCTTGAATTTCTTTTAATATAAAACGGACAGAAAATAACTATTTTCACACATTTTTGGTTGATTCTAAATTGATGAAAAGAACACTAGATTTTATACTTTTACTGCAATGATAACTTCAATGAGCAATGACGACTTGAAACTGCATAATACTGCACGGACTGCTCGATTCGTTTAACATTTAGTTTTGTATAACATTGGCCACTTGACAATCCAAAGAACTTAATTCTTTACAATGGTGGCAGCGGTGGGATATCCATGTCCTAAACTGACAATTATAACACCCAACTGCTACTTTTACCAACTCTAGACTCAGCACAAGCGTGTGCTTAACTCAATGGCCATGTGTCGACTGATTTGAAACTTACCTATGAAATTTCAATAGGTGCCTAATCACGTGATACACATGAAAGGTCTGCTTGACTATATAGGCCGGTGTTAACGAAAATAAGCCCTGACATAAAATATAGTCCTAAGTGAAATAGATATATATAGATAAATAAATGGAGTTTGTTACACCTTCCCTAACCTGGGAATTAAATCATATTTTCCAAGACTAAAATATCAATCAGTACACATCCATAGGATTTAGTAAAAGACGTCATAACCAGTCTGAGAAGCACATGCCCTTGTGCAATGCCAAAAAAAAAAAATAAGTTAACAGTATCGACAGAATGTAGGATCTTGAGTTATCATAACAGTACATGTGTAGCAATATATATTTAGTTATGTCTTAATTTTTCAAAAACAAAATCTATGCTTAAATTGAAAGTGGAAACGGGGAAAACGTCAAAGAGACAACAACCCGACTAAAGAGCAGAAAACAGCCCTAGCCAGCAATGGGTCTTCAACACAGCGAGAAAATCCCGCATCCGGAGGCTGGCTTCAGTTACCCCCTAAACAATAATGTATACTAGCTTAGCAAAAATGGACGTCACACTAAACTCCGAAACATATAAATGAGCCAAAATTAAAAAAAAAAACATGCAAGATTAACAAAGACTAGAGGTTCCTGACTTGGGACAGGCTAAAAAATGTTGCGTTGTTAAACATGTGTTGTGACATCTCAACCCTTCCCCTATAACTCTAGCCAATGTTGAATAAACAAATACACAGCTATAAGCGCAGTAAAATTCGGTACAAAGAAGTCCGAGTTCGATGTAAGAATAAGTAACAGAAGAAACTAAGCAAAATGAAAATAATCAACATAGATCAACAAAGGACTACTAGCAGTTAGTACTGATAAAAACAATGTTTAAAGATTTTACTTCTGTGTTTATTCAAAGGATCAATAAGTTTGCAATGCCTGTATTTAAATTTACAGGCTTTATAAACACCATCACCCTAAAATTAAGGATGTGATATCCCGTTTTCGATAATATCTCTACATAAAACATGTACCGCCAAACTTTTTTTCCCAAATCTTTGTATTTATGAAAGAATTTGGCAAAGGTTTTAATTAATTTGTAGTAAAAATATTCCTGACTTAATAATTTACCAGATATACATAACTTACATTCATTGAAATTTTAAATTGGACTGCAGACACTGGCATGGCGTACAAGTTGTGCAATACCCATACCAAAAGAAGGGACCAAAAGGAATATCACTGTCCAAAAAGGGAAGTTCTTAAAACAGTTGCATGATTAATGTAGATCCGTAGACTAATAGATTGGCCATTTATTTTTTCTTTTGGTAGAATACTAAAAGGGACATTTATTTTTCAGATATTGATGAATGTGAACCTAATCCATGTAAAAATAGTGGCACATGTAAGGACGAAATAAATGGATATAAATGTACCTGCCCTAATGGGTATACTGGAACTAACTGTGAGAGTGGTAAGCGAGATTATCATTTTTTTCCACACAGAAAAAGAAAAGAAAAAAAAGAGATTGAATATGGAAATCTGCTATTTTTCAGGAAGAACGTTTTTTTTACAAATATGCTTTTGCGATGTGACATTGTCAGAAAAATACATTAATCATATTTTTACTGTTTATTTTGTCAGTCCATTTATCAGTCTTATCATGGTTTGGATTGTCCGTTATTCCATTGATCTGACCAGATTGGACTTGACTTGAGTTATTACATAATAGAGGATACTATATAGTTGTATTTACAGGAATTACATGTATGTCTTTCGGTTTGGAACAACAACAAAAAAAATCAAATGGCATATGTCATCTTGTGTATCTCGCATTTGACATAAACATGTCAATTTACAATTCAAAGTATTTACGACTGATAGATAGCGAACACGTGCAATTGGATTTTTCTAGGTCTGTTTGATTTTATATGATAGGTTGAAACAATATGTTAATTAAAGTTTTTACCTGTATAAGAATTAGTTTTTGGGGATCGAATCACTTGCAAATGAATAATTCATCAGCGATGCTTCTTAGCTTATTTTGACAAAATTGAACCAAACTGGCTGCTAAAAGCGAATTATTCTTTCACTTTTTCACTTTCATTAATTATTGAACAAAACATATCATATTTTAATTTTTTTTATATCTCGTAGCTAATGCCCCTTTAAAGAGCAGGCAAAACTATTTTCGTCAGAAACATTTAAATCAAATTCTGATTAGTACGCCACTTAACAAATGTCAGTGTAACACAGTTCTCACTTTGGCGTAATCAATATTGATTACGCACTTAGGTTTAATATTTTGTTTAATTAGTTATGTCTACTTTCAGAAATTCATGGCTGTGGCTCTGATAATCCTTGTACAAATGGAGGCACCTGTAAAGATTCTGTCAATGGGTATTCCTGTTTATGTCCAACAGGATTTGCTGGGAAAAACTGTCAAATAAGTAAGCCTTAATCAAATATCTATCATGTTTATCGGGATATATATGCAGAAATATTAATTACAGAAAACTCAAAATCAGCCACAATACAATGGTGCAATAGACATTAAACTAAGTAAAATAAATACCACAACAGTATCCATATTTATAAGACTTTGAAGTCTGCAATTTCATATTTTATAAAAATGCCAAAAGTCGTTAGATTATACGCTTTTTTTTTAGATTTGAATAACCTTCTAAAAGAACAAACTTCTGATTATTTCAAAACTTACATTTATTTCAATGGAAATGGATTAAAAAATCAGTATCTGAAAACGAATATTTTTTTGTTGAGTTATGACAGTCCAATCCAACTTTATGGTTCCGACGACATTGCATACTCAGTTCATAATTTGTGACAGAAATGACGACATTATTATATGTTAAGTGAACTCAGGAAAAGATTATTTGGGCCTATTAACCCACAGATTTCTTTAAATGCAAGAAACAGTTATTAACCACATTTTGTGAAGGATTGGGAAGAAAATGTAAGTTTAAGGGAAATAGTCGTAACACAATATGACAATGACGTTATTTAACTGACGTCATAAGGGATATGTTTCAAATTTTTTGCAAAATATATTATGTTTTCAAATAAATTTTATTTAAATTAATATAGAGCACAAGCGTATCCTAAAACATCTTTTGACCTGTAAAAAGGTAAACACAAATTACAACTGTATTGATAATATATTTTTGTGCATGATCATCCAAAATTCAAGATTTGGCGTTTTTTTTTTAATTCTTACTGTGATTTCTGTCATTTTATGGATGCACAACCCATGAAAAGGGTATAGCATTATCCTAAAATGCAACATTTTATTTAAGTGAGTAGATTCAACTTTGATTCCTGAAATAAGAGACAATTTGAAATACATTTGCTTTAAGGACCAATTAATCTTAAACCGTACAATTCCCTCTGTTAATTGAGGGTCCAATGCAACATGAATTTTGGTCATTTTTTTGTGAACAGTCCTGTGTAACATTAATAGTTTATAAAATTATGTTGATTTATTTGTATCCAGGTACAAATCGTAAATTATAGTTTCTTGATGCCAATAATAATATAATTATAGACCATATAACGGTGATTGAAACTATATCAACAAAAACATTATTATACTGAGGCCACAGCGAGTCGAATTTTATAGCCACTCAAAACATAAAATGTCCATCAAACACATCTTACAAAGTTTACTTGAGTTTACATTAGTACGGATTATAAACTGTAATCATGTAACGTTATATTAAGATAAATACACAATTTGAACAGTAGAACAACTCTTAAATACAGATTCACTTTGAAATGACGAACTTAAAAATCGTTTTTAAAAAAAGAAACCTCACATTGCTATTAAGGAAATTTATATATTTTATTATAAGCTTTTGAGTATAAAAATAAAGAGATGTGGTATGATTGCCAATAAGCCAACCATCCACCAAAATGAAATGATGAGGATGGAAACAAATTTAGGACACTGTACTGCCTTGATAAATGAGAAAAACCCATACCGTTAAGTAAGCAATGAAAATCACTGGTGTACAAAAAAATCAAAGAAGACTATTGTTCTGATTATGTTAAAAGCCAACGAAAAATACTTATCTGATTGGTACAAAGCATACATAAAAATCGTACCATAAAGAAAATGAAAAAAACCCAGCAAAATGAAGCGACTTAATGGTACTCCAAGATACTGAACGCCAATTCCAACTATCAAATAAACCATAATTTCCCAGTCTTAAATTCTCATCAGTATCCATTCACTGCTTTACGTATAAAGACTTCATAAAAAGTCAGTGAAAAGCTGGATTTGTGAAATACCAAATAATTTGATTTAGAAGTTCAAGCCATCATAATTGTTTAATAGGAAGCGTCAACGTTATTATTTTTTTAAGTAACATAAAACACTTCTATGTATCATCATATTTGATCAAATGCTAAATAACTTCTTTATATGAAATCACTATTTTTAGTAAATTTGTGTAGTAATACCAATTTTTATTCGTATTCTAGATATCAATCTCTCAAATTTATATGGCTTGATAATATGTCTTAAAAATATCTGCTTTAGACATTGATGACTGTGGCTACATTAATCCTTGTAAGAATGGAGGCACTTGTAATGACGAGGTTAACGGATACACATGTTCATGTGCTACAGGATTTTACGGCAAGACATGCCGAGCAAGTAAGTCAAAGACGTTTTACAAAAGTGATTGGTTCAATCAATGAACTATCCAGCATTTGACAAATATAAACAATTAATACATGCAAACTATTCAACATGCAGTATATGTATTAAATCCATATACAGTCACCTTAAGATCATCGGGTATCAGCTTAACATAGTAGAGTTTCAACCTTTGTGTTGCTATAATAACATACTAGTTATCTATAAATCATAATAACTAAACTAAACACATGTTTTATATCGTCTATAAAACTAACTTTTAAATAATTAAAATCGATAAATGTATTAATTGCTTTTGGCATGTCTCATTTAATCTTATGATGTTGATAATGACGATGATGATGGATGGCTGCTTAACGTCCAGCGGCAAATTAGTATACATATTTAGGACGAAAACATGTTAATGTAATATGAATATTAACACTGCTTTGTACTAGACCGACACAATGAGTCGGATTTGTAACGTGCTAGTTCACAAAGTTCAACAGTCCGCAGGAAGATATGTCACCTTATTCGGACACATTATTCTGACTCCGAGCCGACCAGTCTTTGCTCTTACACCTTAATGTCACATGCTTAGCCGACAAGCAGCAAATACCAATTTTAAAGTATTTGGTTTGATCCGGTCGGGGTTCGAACCCACGACCTCCCGCCCTCGAAGCGAACACACTACCACGACACCACCGAGGCGAACACGCTAAAACGAGACCACCAAGGCGGTTTTTAATCTTATTATGTGTTCAATGCCTATTAAAATACTGCAACTAAATAAAAATACAACCAATGATGCTGTATATAAGAATGCTTTATAGTACATTCATGCATGTTGTGTTTATTCAAACCTAGATTGCCAGTGTTCAGATAACCAGTGAAACAAAATCAAAGTGTTATTTCTATAATGGGATAACTATCTCTTTCTACAGAAATTCCATGCAGAGAACCAGACAGTGTAATGGATGCAACAACAACTTTAGATACACTTGAAGTTGGTGGTACTGTAACATATGTTTGTGACTTTGGTTATTTAATGTCGAGTGGAGACTCTATTTTAACATGTAGAATAGGACCTTTTTGGGAAGGAACTCTACCGACATGTTCAGGTAAGTGATAGTTGTTTTCAAATGGTATCAGTTGAATTATTGTAGGGCCTGTTAAGCTGATAGGGGTTTAGATTCTCGCTTTTTGATAAAGCCCGACAATGACCTTCCGGTGTTCACCGCTATGATCCTATCTTGATTCAAACTTGGGTGTGGAGTAGTGATAACATTGATCAGTAACGGTAACAACTTTACTGCGTCAGAGTTGCATTTCAACAATTTATATTTTTTCAGTGATGCTCGATGCAAAAGTATTTGCAAATCGAAAACCTAAAACAACCGTTAAAAAGCTGATAAATCCGAAAAGGACCTAACACGTAGCCAAATCCGGACAAGTAATCAGAGTTGTTATGAGGACATACATTCCTTAAATCAAAATCTGATTACAAAAACTCAAGAAGGTTACACATGGTTGCAAGTATCTATTAACTTGAAACAAAGAAAGAAAAAAAAACGCAATGGATAGACTCTGTATTTGTATGATATTGTTTGACAAATAAATGATCAATTGATTATGATATATACCGTTTATCACAAATTTGACGAAGTTGGAGTCATCAACATGTAAAGGCATTTTACTGTGATAGTATCGAACAAACATTAATCTTACAAACAAATTATATTCCAGTTATTAGATGCAAGATTACAGGATTAGATAAATACACTATTCCGTCAACGACTAGTGATGTTCCACCTACCACACAAGTTTCATTCACATGTACAATTGGCTACAAGTTACCAAACGGAGATTCAGGTCAAAGGGAATGTAAATTAGGGGGTAGATGGACTGCACCTCTACCAGCATGTGAGGGTAAGTAATTTAAGGCGACAGTAGTTTACCAATGTAAAAATATCGTCAATCGATTAAAAAGACACAAGTCAAGGTAACATGCAAAAACTGAGACAATCGTATGAACTCAAAAAGGGGCGAGACCAGGTTTGCCGACACGGTTAGCGTCTCCTACTAAGCAATCATCGCCCGTCATGCGAATCCACTCTCAATCGACATTTCATAGTCGGGAACAGGGGACATAAATGATAACATTACAAATCAGATGACTACTTGTATCTAAAAATCTCAAACCGCGAAAACATGGCCCTAGCGAATTAAAACACCAACATATCGTATTGGTCAACCAAATCATAATGTCCGTAAATCTATTGTAGTGTTCATAGAATTCGTTCTTCATCTTAACTTGATGGAACAGTTTTAGTGTAAGGTACACACCCTGTTAAGTCTGTATAGTGTCATTATTCACATTATAACGTGCAAACCGAATATGTTTACGCCATACGACAGATCAGAGAGTAGGTTACTGCTTACAAATGGGAAGTTGACAATTAGTAAATTGAAATCAGCACGTTTGCTATAGATTCTTGTTTGAAGCCGTCCATCTATTTTAATATCGTGGAAAAGATCAATATATGAACATGATGAAGCAATCTTTCTACGTTCGATATTAACCTTAACATTGACTTAACTGGGATGAATGAGATATAAGTTCTCATTGAAATTTGGGTTATTGAGATGTAGACATTGACTTAACTGGGATGAATGAGATATAAATTCTCATTGAAATTTAAGTTATTGAGATGTAGACATTGACTTAACTTGGATGAATGAGATATAAGTTCTCATTGAAATTTGGGTTATTTAGTGACAGGACATCAATTTACCAGAACGTGAAATTAAAAACTTTGCAAGATGATTTTCTTTTTATCTACGAAAAGGTTCTGTATGAATTATGCTTCATATTGGTACAAAAACAAATCTACCAGTAGTGGTGCACAATTAGTACCCGTTGAAAATAACGACTGTTTGCTGTTGTATCAATTTTGCAATCTCAACAAGTATATTGTGGATCAAAGTCAAGTAGTTTGATGATATCATCTTTGGTGTTTCCGTTGTTGGAAAATGTGTTGTTCTTCACAAAGTAAGATTTTTTTTGACCCGGAACAAGGAATTTTTGTCTACGCTTTCCTGATAAGTAGAAACCTCTATGTTCAATGAGGCAATGGAGTCGATCTTTTAATTACGCATAGGAATGTAAATCGTAGAAAATCCAAAGGCTATGAAATCACCATAAAACTATGCAAGATTTTTAATGAAGATTTTTGAGTATATTGACAAAATTGTAAGAATCTTATTGACACCGCAGACTGCATATACCTTATCACGTTATTTCTGAAGGCTGTCATTTTTTCTGTTATAACAATGATGGCAAGAACTATAGAAAGATGTTTAGTCGAAAATCTTGACGATCTTGTTATACATTTCGTTTTTGATAATAATTCTTTTTAAGTTAAAGTATCCAGTGTACATATGGGAAATTTTATCAACTTCATTTTGTAGAGAAGGACGTATTAGTAATTTTATTAAAATCTCCTCTTTCGTGAATGCTGTCAACTCAGAATAATCTTCCTTTGCATATAATATAAGAAGTAAGAGATTGTGGACGCTTTATTTTCTCTTATTGACAAAATGTGGGTTTAAACATGCTGTATACATATTTCAGATATAGATGAGTGTCTGTCAAATCCATGCAAGCACGGCGCTGAATGTAAAGATAAAGTGAACGATTACAGCTGCACGTGTCCCCTAGGTTACAAAGGAAAGAACTGTGAAATAGGTAAAACGTCAGATTAAAAAAAGCAGTTTCTCAGTGTAAAAAATATTTTAACGTTGGAAATCAGCCTTTAAAAAAAAAAGAAATACAAATGGTACTAAAGGGGGCAACAAAACCAATATTTCGAAGAAAAACAGCCAACACCTTTAACTTGTAGACTTTCAAAGATAGTAATTGCTTAGGTGTAACTGTCTTCATTTGTTATCCGTTTCATTTTAGATATAGATGATTGTCATTTACATCAATGCAAGAATGGAGCCAAATGTAAAGATAAAGTTAATGGCTACATGTGTATATGTCCAGCTGGTTACAAAGGAAAGCGATGTGAAATAGGTACATTTGTGGAGTTTTGTCGTCTTCCGATATATAAGTTAAACGTTTAGGACATTTTCATATTTCGACAATACATGTCTATTCATTGATTCTAGTGGCCACCATGTATTAAACAAAATCAAAACCTTATAGAAACGTTGTAAGGTTACAAACCAAATATGACCTAAAATATAGCCAAATACGATCAAGGAATACGAGTTTTGCTTGAGGGAGATATATTCCTTAATTTAGTATTTGTATAATTTAAACCTTTTTGACACAAAAAGTAACTCGAAAATATTAAATATCATGTGAAAATAAATTTAAACGATTCAATTGTATATTATGGAAACTCAAAACTTTAAGAATATCTTGTGCAATATTATGCTTTTTAACTTATCCCTCAGTTATGGGTGTTTATTTAAATTACATACAGGTCGATGTTAAGTATTTGAGAATTTGAAACTTTTTTTGTCTCTTTCCATAAAAAAATGATTACAAAATAAGTATTCAGCTTTGTTGTATTTTTGTAAACTGTAATATCCGAAATTTTTGACATGCGGTATTCACATTTCAGATATAAATGAATGTCTGCCAAATCCATGCAAGCATGGCGCTGAATGTAAAGATAAAGTGAACGGTTACAGCTGCACGTGTCCCCCAGGTTACAAAGGAAAAAACTGTGAAATAGGTATGCTGTCAGATTAGAACAACATTTTTTTATTTAAATATATGATTTAAGTGTTGGAAATCTGTTTTCTTAGAAAAAATATGAAAAACAAGGCAGAAGAGACTAAGGGGGCAACAAAACTCATATTTCGAAGACAAACAACCAAAAATTTTAACTTTTAGTCTTTCAAAGATTGTAATTGCTTAGGGGTAACTGTCTTCATTTGTTATCGGTTTCATTTTAGATATAGATGATTGTCGTCTACATCAATGCAAGAATGGAGCCAAATGTAAAGATAAAGTTAATGGCTACATGTGTATATGTCCAGCTGGTTACAAAGGAAAGCGATGTGAAATAGGTACATTTTTGGAGTTTTGTCGTCTTCCGATATATAAGTTAAACGTTTAGGATATTTTCATATTTCGACAATACATGTCTATTCATTGATTCTAGTGGCTACCATATATAAAACAAAATGAAAACCTAATAGAAACGTTGAAAAGCTACTCAAACCAAATATGACATAAAATAAAGCCAAATCCGATTAAGAAATACAAGTTTTGCTTGAGGGAGATACATTCCTTAATCTAGTATTTGTATAATTTAAACCTTTTTGAAACAAAAAGTAACTGGAAAATATTAAATATCATATAGAAATAAATTTAAACGATTCAATGGTATATTATGGAAACTCAAAACTTTAAGAGTATCTTGTGCAATATTATTCTTTTTAACTTATCCTTCGGTCATGGGTGTCTTATAAATGACGTACAGGTCGATGTTAAGTATTTGAGAATTTGAAACTTTTTTGTCTCTTTCTATAAAAAAAATGATTACAAAATAAGTATTCAGCTTTGTTGTATTTTTGTAAACTGTAATATTTGAAATTTTTGACATGCGGTATTCACATTTTAGATATAAATGAATGTCTACCAAATCCATGCAAGCATGGCGCTGAATGTAAAGATAAAGTGAACGGTTACAGCTGCACGTGTCCCCCAGGTTACAAAGGAAAAAACTGTGAAATAGGTATGCTGTCAGATTAGAATAAAATTTCTTTATTTAAATATATGATTTAAGTGTTGGAAATCTGTTTTCTTAGAAAAAATATGTAAAACAAGGCAGAAGAGACTAAGGGGGCAACAAAACCCATATTTTGAAGACTAACAACCAAAACTTTTAACTTTTAGACTTTCAAAGATAGTTATTGCTTAGTTGTAACTGTCTTCATTTGTTATCCGTTTCATTTTAGATAAAGATGATTGTCGTCTACATCAATGCAAGAATGGAGCCAAATGTAAAGATAAAGTTAATGGCTACATGTGTATATGTCCAGCTGGTTACAAAGGAAAGCGATGTGAAATAGGTACATTTTTGGAGTGTTGTCTTCCGATATATAAGTTAAACGTTTAGGACATTTTCATATTTCGACAATAAATGTCTATTCATTAATTCTAGTGGCCACCATATATTAAACAAAACCAAAACCTTATAGAAACGTTAAAGAGCTAATCAAACCAAATATGACCTAAAATATAGCAAAATCCGATCAAAGAATACGAGTTTTGCTTAAGGGAGATATATTCCTTAATTAAGTATTTGGATAATTTAAACCTTTTTGACACAAAAGTAACTGGAAAATATTAAATATCATATGAAAATAGATTTAATCGATTCAGTTGTATATTTTGGAAACTCAAAACTTTTAAGAGTATCTTGTGCAAAGTAAAATCACAAAAATACTGAACTCCGAGGACAATTCTAAAAGGAAAGTCCCTAATCAAATGGCAAAATCAAAAGCTCAAACACATCAAAAGAATGGATAAATACTGTCATATTCCTGAGCAATATTATGCTTTTTAACTTATGCTTCGGTCATGGTAGTCTAGTAAATGACGTACAGGTCGATATTAAGTATTTGAGAATTTGAAACTTTTTCGTCTCTTTCTATAAAAAAATGATTACAAAATAAGTATTCAGCTTTGTTGTATTGTTGTAAACTGTAATATGTGGAATATTTGACATGCGGTATTCATATTTCAGATATAAATGAATGTCTACCAAATCCATGCAAGCATGGCGCTGAATGTAAAGATAAAGTGAACGGTTACAGTTGCACGTGTCCCCCAGGTTACAAAGGAAAAAACTGTGAAATAGGTATGCTGCCAGATTAGAATAAAATTTCTTTATTTAAATATATGATTTAAGTGTTGGAAATCTGTTTTCTTAGAAAAAATATGAAAAACAAGGCAGAAGAGACTAAGGGGGCAACAAAACCCATATTTCGAAGACAAACAGCCAAAACTTTTAACTTTTAGACTTTCAAAGATAGAAATTGCTTAGGTGTAACTGTCTTCATTTGTTATCCGTTTCATTTTAGATATAGATGATTGTCGTCTACATCAATGCAAGAATGGAGCCAAATGTAAAGATAAAGTTAATGGCTACATGTGTATATGTCCAGCTGGTTACAAAGGAAAGCGATGTGAAATAGGTACATTTTTGGAGTGTTGTCTTCCGATATATAAGTTAAACGTTTAGGACATTTTCATATTTCGACAATAAATATCTATTCATTGATTCTAGTGGCCACCATATATTTAACAAAATCAAAACCTAATAGAAACATTGAAAAGCTTACAAACCAAATATGACATTACATATAGCCAAATCCGATCAAGGAATACGAGTTTTGCTGGTGGGAGATATATTCCTTAATTTAGTATTTGTATAATTTAAACCTTTTTGACACACAAAGAAACTGGAAAATATTAAATATCATATGAAAATAAATTTAAACGATTCAATTGTATATTATGGAAACTCAAAACTTTAAGAATATCTTGTGCAATAGTATGCTTTTTAACTTATCCTTCGGTCACGGGTGTCTAGTAAATGACGTACAGGTCGATGTTAAGTATTTTAGAATTTGAAACTTTTTTTGCCTCTTTCTATAAAAAAATGATTACAAAATAAGTATTCAGCTGTGTTGTATTTTTGTAAACTGTAATATCTGAAATATTTGACATGCAGTATTCACATTTCAGATATAAATGAATGTCTACCAAATCCATGCAAGCATGGCGCTGCATGTAAAGATAAAGTGAACGGTTACAGCTGCACGTGTCCCCCAGGTTACAAAGGAAAAAACTGTGGAATAGGTATGCTGTCAGATTAGAATAAAATTTCTTGATTTAAATATATGATTTAAGTGTTGGAAATCTGTTTTCTTAGAAAAAATATGAAAAGCAAGGCAGAAGAGACTAAGGGGGCAACAACACCCATATTTCGAAGACAAACAACCAAAACTTTTAACTTTTAGACTTTCAAAGATAGTTATTGCTTAGTTGTAACTGTCTTTATTTGTTATCCGTTTCATTTTAGATATAGATGATTGTCGTTTACATCAATGCAAGAATGGAGCCAAATGTAAAGATAAAGTTAATGGCTACATGTGTATATGTCTAGCTGGTTACAAAGGAAAGCGATGTGAAATAGGTACATTTTTGGAGTTTTGTCGTCTTCCGATATATAAGTTAAACGTTTAGGACATTTTCATATTTCGACAATAAATGTCTATTCATTAATTCTAGTGGCCACAATATATTAAACAAAATCAAAACCTAATAGAAACGTTAAAAAGCTAATCAAACCAAATATGACCTAAAATATAGCCAAATCCGATCAAGGAATAGGAGTTTTGCTTGAGGGAGATATATTACATAATTAAGTATTTGTATAATTTAAACCTTTTTGACACAAAATGTAACTGGAAAATATTAAATATCATATGAAAATAGATTTAAACGATTCAGTTGTATATTATGGAAACTCAAAACTTTAAGAGTATCTTGTGCAAAAAGTAAAATCACAAAAATACTGAACTCCGACGAAAATTCTAAAAGGAAAGTCCCTAATCAAATGGCAAAATCAAAAGCTCAAACACATCAAAAGAATGGATAACAACTGTCATATTCCTGAGCAATATTATGCTTTTTAACTTATGCTTCGGTCATGGTAGTCTAGTAAATGACGTACAGGTCGATGTTAAGTATTTGAGAATTTGAAACTTTTTTGTCTCTTTCTATAAAAAAATGATTACAAAATAAGTATTCAGCTTTGTTGTATTTTTGTAAACTGTAATATGTGAAATACTTGACATGCGGTATTCATATTTCAGATATAAATGAATGTCTACCAAATCCATGCAAGCATGGCGCTGAATGTAAAGATAAAGTGAACGGTTACAGCTGCACGTGTCCCCCAGGTTACAAAGGAAAAAACTGTGAAATAGGTATGCTGTCAGATTAGAATAAAATTTCTTTATTTGAAAATATGATTGAAATGTTGGAAATCAGTTTTCTTAAAAAAAAATATGTAAAACAAGGCAGAAGAGACTAAGGGGGCAACAAAACCCATATTTCGAAGACAAACAGCCAAAACTTTATATTTTAGACTTTTTTTGATAGTAATTGCTCAGGGGTAACTGTCTTCATTTGTTATCCGTTTCATTTTAGATATAGATGATTGTCGTCTACATCAATGCAAGAATGGAGCCAAATGTAAAGATAAAGTTAATGGCTACATGTGTATATGTCCAGCTGGTTACAAAGGAAAGCGATGTGAAATAGGTACATTTTTGTAGTGTTGTCTTCCGATATATAAGTTAAACGTTTAGGACATTTTCATATTTCGACAATAAATGTCTATTCATTGATTCTAGTGGCCAAAATATATTAAACACAATCAAAACCTAATAGAAATGTTGAAAAGCTAATCAAACTAAATATGACATAAAATATAGCCAAATCTGATCAAGGAATACGAGTTTCGCTTGAAAGAGATTTATTCCTTAATTTAGTATTTGTATGATTTCAACCTTTTTGACACCAAAAGTAACTCGAAAATATCAATTATCATATGAAAATAGATTTAAACGATTCAATTGTATATTATGGAAACTCAAAACTTTAAGAGTATCTTGTGCAATATTATGCTTTTTGACTTATCCTTCGGTCACGGGTGTCTAGTAAATGACGTACAGGTCGATGTTAAGTATTTCAGAATTTGAAATTTTTTTTGGCTCTTTCTATAAAAACATTATTACAAAATAAGTATTCAGCTTTGTTGTATTTTTGTAAACTGTAATATCTGAAATATGTGACATGTGGTATTCATATTTCAGATATAAATGAATGTCTACCAAATCCATGCAAGCATGGCGCTGAATGTAAAGATAAAGTGAACGGTTACAGCTGCACGTGTCCCCCAGGTTACAAAGGAAAAAACTGTGAAAAAGGTATGCTGCCAGATTAGAATAAAATTTCTTTATTTAAATATATGATTCAAGTGTTGGAAATCTGTTTTCTTAGAAAAAATATTAAAAACAAGGCAGAAGAGACTAAGGGGGCAACAAAACCCACATTTCGAAGACAAACAGTCAAAACTTTTAACTTTTAGACTTTCAAAGGTAGTTATTGCTTAGGTGTAACTGTCCTCATTTGTTATCCGTTTCATTTTAGATATAGATGATTGTCGTCTACATCAATGCAAGAATGGAGCCAAATGTAAAGATAAAGTTAATGGCTACATTTGTATATGTCCAGCTGGTTACAAAGGAAAGCGATGTGAAATAGGTACATTTTTGGAGTTTTGTCGTCTTTCGATATATAAGTTAAACGTTTAGGACATTTTCATATTTCGATAATAAATGTCTATTCATTGATTCTAGTGGCCACCATATATTAAACAAAACCAAAACCTAATAGAAACGTTTTTAAAGCTTACAAACCAAATATGACCTTACATATAGCCAAATCCGATCAAGGAATACGAGTTTTGCTTGAGGGAGATATATTACTCAATTTAGTATTTGTATAATTTCATCTTTTTTGACACAAAAAGTAACTCGAAAATATTAAATATCATATAAAAATAGATTTAAACGAATCAATTGTATATGATGGGAACTCAATACTTTAAGAGTATCTTGTGCAAAATTATGCTTTTTAACTTATGCTTCGGTCATGGGAGTCTAGTAAATGACGTACAGGTCGATGTTAAGTATTCGAAAATTTTAAACTATTTTTGCCTCTTTCTATGAAAACATTATTACAAAATTAGTATTCAGCTGTGTTGTATTTTTGTAAACTGTAATATCTGAAATATTTGACATGCGGTATTTATATTTCAGAAATAAATGAATGTCTACCAAATCCATGCAAGCATGGCGCTGAATGTAAAGATAAAGTGAACGGTTACAGCTGCAAGTGTCCCCCAGGTTACAAAGGAAAAAACTGTGAAATAGGTATGCTGCCAGATTAGAATAAAATGTCTTTATTTAAATAAATGTTTTAAGTGTTGGAAATCTGTTTTCTTAGAAAAATATGTAAAACAAGGCAGAAGAGACTAAGGGGGCAACAAAACCCATATTTCGAAGACAAACAACCAAAACTTTTAACTTTTAGACTTTCAAAGATAGTTATTGCTTAGTTGTAACTGTCTTCATTTGTTATCCGTTTCATTTTAGATATAGATGATTGTCGTCTACATCAATGCAAGAATGGAGCCAAATGTAAAGATAAAGTTAATGGCTACATGTGTATATGTCCAGCTGGTTACAAAGGAAAGCGATGTGAAATAGGTACTTTTTTGGAGTGTTGTGGTCCGATATATAAGTTAAACGTTTAGGACATTTTCATATTTCGACAATAAATGTCTATTCATTGATTCTAGTGGCCACCATATATTGAACAAAATCAAAACCTAATAGAAACATTGAAAAGCTTACAAACCAAAAATGACTGAAAATATAGCCAAATCCGATCAAGGAATACGATTTTTGCTAGTGGGGGATATATTCCTTAATTTAGTATTTGTATAATTTAAACCTTTTTGACACACAAAGAAACTGGAAAATATTTAATATCATATGAAAATAGATTTAAACGATTCAGTTGTATATTATGGAAACTCAAAACTTTAAGAGTATCTTGTGCAAAAAGTAAAATCACAAAAATACTGAACTCCGTCGAAAATTCTAAAAGGAAAGTCCCTAATCAAATGGCAAAATCAAAAGCTCAAACACATCAAAAGAATGGATAACAACTGTCATATTCCTGAGCAATATTATGCTTTTTAACTTATGCTTCGGTCATGGTAGTCTAGTAAATGACGTACAGGTCGATGTTAAGTATTTGAGAATTTGAAACTTTTTTGTCTCTTTCTATAAAAAAATGATTACAAAATAAGTATTCAGCTTTGTTGTATTTTTGTAAACTGTAATATGTGAAATATTTGACATGCGGTATTAATATTTCAGATATAAATGAATGTCTACCAAATCCATGCAAGCATGGCGCTGAATGTAAAGATAAAGTGAACGGTTACAGCTGCACGTGTCCCCCAGGTTACAAAGGAAAAAACTGTGAAATAGGTATACTGTCAGTTTAAAATAAAATTTCTTTATTTTTATATATGATTTAAGTGTTGGAAATCTGTTTTCATAGAAAAAATATATAAAACAAGGCAGAAGAGACTAAGGGGGCAACAAAACCCATATTTCGAAGACAAACAACCAAAACTTTTAACTTTTAGAATTTCAAAGATAATTATTGCTTAGTTGTAACTGTCTTCATTTGTTATCCGTTTCATTTTAGATATAGATGATTGTCGTCTACATCAATGCAAGAATGGAGCCAAATGTAAAGATAAAGTTAATGGCTACATGTGTATATGTCCAGCTGGTTACAAAGGAAAGCGATGTGAAATAGGTACATTTTTGGAGTTTTGTCGTCTTCCGATATATAAGTTAAACGTTTAGGACATTTTCATATTTCGACAATAAATGTCTATTCATTGATTCTAGTGGCCACAATATATTAAACAAAATCAAAACCTTATAGAAACGTTCAAAAGCTTACAAACCAAATATGACATAAATATAGCCAAATATGATCAAGGAATACGAGTTTTGCTTGTAAAAGATTTATTCCTTAATTTATTATTTGTATGATTTAAACCTTTTTGACACCAAAAGTAACTCGAAAATATCAAATATCATATGAAAATAGATTTAAACGATTCAATTGTATATTATGGAAACTCAAAACTTTAAGAGTATCTTGTGCAATATTATGCTTTTTAACTTATCCTTCGGTCACGGGTGTCTAGTAAATGACGTACAGGTCGATGTTAAGTATTTCAGAATTTGAAACTTGCCTTGTTCTATAAAAAAATCATTACAAAATAAGTATTCAGCTTTGTTGTATTTTTGTAAACTGTTATATCTGAAATAATTGACATGCAGTGTTCATATTTCAGATATAAATGAATGTCTACCAAATCCATGCAAGCATGGCGCTGAATGTAAAGATAAAGTGAACGGTTACAGCTGCACGTGTCCCCCAGGTTACAAAGGAAAAAACTGTGAAATAGGTATGCTGCCAGATTATAATAAAATGTCTTTATTTAAATAAATGTTTTAAGTGTTGGAAATCTGTTTTCTTAGAAAAATATGTAAAACAAGGCAGAAGAGACTAAGGGGGCAACAAAACCCATATTTCGAAGACAAACAACCAAAACTTTTAACTTTTAGACTTTCAAAGATAGTTATTGCTTAGTTGTAACTGTCTTCATTTGTTATCCGTTTCATTTTAGATATAGATGATTGTCGTCTACATCAATGCAAGAATGGAGCCAAATGTAAAGATAAAGTTAATGGCTACATGTGTATATGTCCAGCTGGTTACAAAGGAAAGCGATGTGAAATAGGTACTTTTTTGGAGTGTTGTCGTCCGATATATAAGTTAAACGTTTAGGACATTTTCATATTTCGACAATAAATGTCTATTCATTGATTCTAGTGGCCACCATATATTGAACAAAATCAAAACCTAATAGAAACATTGAAAAGCTTACAAACCAGATATGACTGAAAATATAGCCAAATCCGATCAAGGAATACGATTTTTGCTAGTGGGGGATATATTCCTTAATTTAGTATTTGTATAATTTAAACCTTTTTGACACACAAAGAAACTGGAAAATATTTAATATCATATGAAAATAGATTTAAACGATTCAGTTGTATATTATGGAAACTCAAAACTTTAAGAGTATCTTGTGCAAAAAGTAAAATCACAAAAATACTGAACTCCGTCGAAAATTCTAAAAGGAAAGTCCTTAATCAAATGGCAAAATCAAAAGCTCAAACACATCAAAAGAATGGATAACAACTGTCATATTCCTGAGCAATATTATGCTTTTTAACTTATGCTTCGGTCATGGTAGTCTAGTAAATGACGTACAGGTCGATGTTAAGTATTTGAGAATTTGAAACTTTTTTGTCTCTTTCTATAAAAAAATGATTACAAAATAAGTATTCAGCTTTGTTGTATTTTTGTAAACTGTAATATGTGAAATATTTGACATGCGGTATTAATATTTCAGATATAAATGAATGTCTACCAAATCCATGCAAGCATGGCGCTGAATGTAAAGATAAAGTGAACGGTTACAGCTGCACGTGTCCCCCAGGTTACAAAGGAAAAAACTGTGAAATAGGTATACTGTCAGTTTAAAATAAAATTTCTTTATTTTTATATATGATTTAAGTGTTGGAAATCTGTTTTCATAGAAAAAATATATAAAACAAGGCAGAAGAGACTAAGGGGGCAACAAAACCCATATTTCGAAGACAAACAACCAAAACTTTTAACTTTTAGAATTTCAAAGATAATTATTGCTTAGTTGTAACTGTCTTCATTTGTTATCCGTTTCATTTTAGATATAGATGATTGTCGTCTACATCAATGCAAGAATGGAGCCAAATGTAAAGATAAAGTTAATGGCTACATGTGTATATGTCCAGCTGGTTACAAAGGAAAGCGATGTGAAATAGGTACATTTTTGGAGTTTTGTCGTCTTCCGATATATAAGTTAAACGTTTAGGACATTTTCATATTTCGACAATAAATGTCTATTCATTGATTCTAGTGGCCACAATATATTAAACAAAATCAAAACCTTATAGAAACGTTCAAAAGCTTACAAACCAAATATGACATAAATATAGCCAAATATGATCAAGGAATACGAGTTTTGCTTGTAAAAGATTTATTCCTTAATTTATTATTTGTATGATTTAAACCTTTTTGACACCAAAAGTAACTCGAAAATATCAAATATCATATGAAAATAGATTTAAACGATTCAATTGTATATTATGGAAACTCAAAACTTTAAGAGTATCTTGTGCAATATTATGCTTTTTAACTTATCCTTCGGTCACGGGTGTCTAGTAAATGACGTACAGGTCGATGTTAAGTATTTCAGAATTTGAAACTTGCCTTGTTCTATAAAAAAATCATTACAAAATAAGTATTCAGCTTTGTTGTATTTTTGTAAACTGTTATATCTGAAATAATTGACATGCAGTGTTCATATTTCAGATATAAATGAATGTCTACCAAATCCATGCAAGCATGGCGCTGAATGTAAAGATAAAGTGAACGGTTACAGCTGCACGTGTCCCCCAGGTTACAAAGGAAAAAACTGTGAAATAGGTATACTGTCAGATTAAAATAAAATTTCTTTATTTTTATATATGATTTAAGTGTTGGAAATCTGTTTTCTTAGAAAAAATATATAAAACAAGGCAGAAGAGACTAAGGGGGCAACAAAACCCATATTTCGAAGACAAACAACCAAAACTTTTAACTTTTAGAATTTCAAAGGTAATTATTGCTTAGTTGTAACTGTCTTCATTTGTTATCCGTTTCATTTTAGATATAAATGATTGTCGTCTACATCAATGCAAGAATGGAGCCAAATGTAAAGATAAAGTTAATGGCTACATGTGTATATGTCCAGCTGGTTATAAAGGAAAGCGATGTGAAATAGGTACATTTTTGGAGTTTTGTCGTCTTCCGATATATAAGTTAAACGTTTAGGACATTTTCATATTTTGACAATAAATGTCTATTCATTGATTCTAGTGGCCACAATATATTAAACAAAATCAAAACCTTATAGAAACGTTCAAAAGCTTACAAACCAAATATGACATAAATATAGCCAAACCTGATCAAGGAATACGAGTTTTGCTTGTAAAAGATTTATTCCTTGATTTATTATTTGTATGATTTAAACCTTTTTGACACCAAAAGTAACTCGAAAATATCAAATATCATATGAAAATAGATTTAAACGATTCAATTGTATATTATGGAAACTCAAAACTTTAAGAGTATCTTGTGTAATATTATGCTTTTTGACTTATCCTTCGGTCACGGGTGTCTAGTAAATGACGTACAGGTCGATGTTAAGTATTTCAGAATTTGAAACTTGCCTTGTTCTATAAAAAAATCATTACAAAATAAGTATTCAGCTTTGTTGTATTTTTGTAAACTGTAATATCTGAAATAATTGACATGCAGTGTTCATATTTCAGATATAAATGAATGTCTACCAAATCCATGCAAGCATGGCGCTGAATGTAAAGATAAAGTGAACGGTTACAGCTGCACGTGTCCCCCAGGTTACAAAGGAAAAAACTGTGAAATAGGTATACTGTCAGATTAAAATAAAATTTCTTTATTTTTATATATGATTTAAGTGTTGGAAATCTGTTTTCTTAGAAAAAATATATAAAACAAGGCAGAAGAGACTAAGGGGGCAACAAAACCCATATTTCGAAGACAAACAACCAAAACTTTTAACTTTTAGAATTTCAAAGATAATTATTGCTTAGTTGTAACTGTCTTCATTTGTTATCCGTTTCATTTTAGATATAGATGATTGTCGTCTACATCAATGCAAGAATGGAGCCAAATGTAAAGATAAAGTTAATGGCTACATGTGTATATGTCCAGCTGGTTACAAAGGAAAGCGATGTGAAATAGGTACATTTTTGGAGTTTTGTCGTCTTCCGATATATAAGTTAAACGTTTAGGACATTTTCATATTTCGACAATAAATGTCTATTCATTGATTCTAGTGGCCACAATATATTAAACAAAATCAAAACCTTATAGAAACGTTCAAAAGCTTACAAACCAAATATGACATAAATATAGCCAAATCTGATCAAGGAATACGAGTTTTGCTTGTAAAAGATTTATTCCTTAATTTATTATTTGTATGATTTAAACCTTTTTGACACCAAAAGTAATTTGAAAATATCAAATATCATATGAAAATAGATTTAAACGATTCAATTGTATATTATGGAAACTCAAAACTTTAAGAGTATCTTGTGCAATATTATGCTTTTTAACTTATCCTTCGGTCACGGGTGTCTAGTAAATGACGTACAGGTCGATGTTAAGTATTTCAGAATTTGAAACTTGCCTTGTTCTATAAAAAAATCATTACAAAATAAGTATTCAGCTTTGTTGTATTTTTGTAAACTGTAATATCTGAAATAATTGACATGCAGTGTTCATATTTCAGATATAAATGAATGTCTACCAAATCCATGCAAGCATGGCGCTGAATGTAAAGATAAAGTGAACGGTTACAGCTGCACGTGTCCCCCAGGTTACAAAGGAAAAAACTGTGAAATAGGTATACTGTCAGATTAAAATAAAATTTCTTTATTTTTATATATGATTTAAGTGTTGGAAATCTGTTTTCTTAGAAAAAATATATAAAACAAGGCAGAAGAGACTAAGGGGGCAACAAAACCCATATTTCAAAGACAAACAACCAAAACTTTTAACTTTTAGAATTTCAAAGGTAATTATTGCTTAGTTGTAACTGTCTTCATTTGTTATCCGTTTCATTTTAGATATAGATGATTGTCGTCTACATCAATGCAAGAATGGAGCCAAATGTAAAGATAAAGTTAATGGCTACATGTGTATATGTCCAGCTGGTTACAAAGGAAAGCGATGTGAAATAGGTACATTTTTGGAGTTTTGTCGTCTTCCGATATATAAGTTAAACGTTTAGGACATTTTCATATTTCGACAATAAATGTCTATTCATTGATTCTAGTGGCCACAATATATTAAACAAAATCAAAACTTTATAGAAACGTTCAAAAGCTTACAAACCAAATATGACATAAATATAGCCAAATCTGATCAAGGAATACGAGTTTTGCTTGTAAAAGATTTATTCCTTAATTTATTATTTGTATGATTTAAACCTTTTTGACACCAAAAGTAATTTGAAAATATCAAATATCATATGAAAATAGATTTAAACGATTCAATTGTATATTATGGAAACTCAAAACTTTAAGAGTATCTTGTGCAATATTATGCTTTTTAACTTATCCTTCGGTCACGGGTGTCTAGTAAATGACGTACAGGTCGATGTTAAGTATTTCAGAATTTAAAACTTGCCTTGTTCTATAAAAAAATCATTACAAAATAAGTATTCAGCTTTGTTGTATTTTTGTAAACTGTAATATCTGAAATAATTGACATGCAGTGTTCATATTTCAGATATAAATGAATGTCTACCAAATCCATGCAAGCATGGCGCTGAATGTAAAGATAAAGTGAACGGTTACAGCTGCACGTGTCCCCCAGGTTACAAAGGAAAAAACTGTGAAATAGGTATACTGTCAGATTAAAATAAAATTTCTTTATTTTTATATATGATTTAAGTGTTGGAAATCTGTTTTCTTAGAAAAAATATATAAAACAAGGCAGAAGAGACTAAGGGGGCAACAAAACCCATATTTCGAAGACAAACAACCAAAACTTTTAACTTTTAGAATTTCAAAGGTAATTATTGCTTAGTTGTAACTGTCTTCATTTGTTATCCGTTTCATTTTAGATATAGATGATTGTCGTCTACATCAATGCAAGAATGGAGCCAAATGTAAAGATAAAGTTAATGGCTACATGTGTATATGTCCAGCTGGTTACAAAGGAAAGCGATGTGAAATAGGTACATTTTTGGAGTTTTGTCGTCTTCCGATATATAAGTTAAACGTTTAGGACATTTTCATATTTCGACAATAAATGTCTATTCATTGATTCTAGTGGCCACAATATATTAAACAAAATCAAAACCTTATAGAAACGTTCAAAAGCTTACAAACCAAATATGACATAAATATAGCCAAATCTGATCAAGGAATACGAGTTTTGCTTGTAAAAGATTTATTCCTTAATTTATTATTTGTATGATTTAAACCTTTTTGACACCAAAAGTAATTTGAAAATATCAAATATCATATGAAAATAGATTTAAACGATTCAATTGTATATTATGGAAACTCAAAACTTTAAGAGTATCTTGTGCAATATTATGCTTTTTAACTTATCCTTCGGTCACGGGTGTCTAGTAAATGACGTACAGGTCGATGTTAAGTATTTCAGAATTTGAAACTTGCCTTGTTCTATAAAAAAATCATAACAAAATAAGTATTCAGCTTTGTTGTATTTTTGTAAACTGTTATATCTGAAATAATTGACATGCAGTGTTCATATTTCAGATATAAATGAATGTCTACCAAATCCATGCAAGCATGGCGCTGAATGTAAAGATAAAGTGAACGGTTACAGCTGCGCGTGTCCCCCAGGTTACAAAGGAAAAAACTGTGAAATAGGTATACTGTCAGATTAAAATAAAATTTCTTTATTTTTATATATGATTTAAGTGTTGGAAATCTGTTTTCTTAGAAAAAATATATAAAACAAGGCAGAAGAGACTAAGGGGGCAACAAAACCCATATTTCGAAGACAAACAACCAAAACTTTTAACTTTTAGAATTTCAAAGGTAATTATTGCTTAGTTGTAACTGTCTTCATTTGTTATCCGTTTCATTTTAGATATAAATGATTGTCGTCTACATCAATGCAAGAATGGAGCCAAATGTAAAGATAAAGTTAATGGCTACATGTGTATATGTCCAGCTGGTTACAAAGGAAAGCGATGTGAAATAGGTACATTTTTGGAGTTTTGTCGTCTTCCGATATATAAGTTAAACGTTTAGGACATTTTCATATTTTGACAATAAATGTCTATTCATTGATTATAGTGGCCACAATATATTAAACAAAATCAAAACCTTATAGAAACGTTCAAAAGCTTACAAACCAAATATGACATAAATATAGCCAAACCTGATCAAGGAATACGAGTTTTGCTTGTAAAAGATTTATTCCTTGATTTATTATTTGTATGATTTAAACCTTTTTGACACCAAAAGTAACTCGAAAATATCAAATATCATATGAAAATAGATTTAAACGATTCAATTGTATATTATGGAAACTCAAAACTTTAAGAGTATCTTGTGCAATATTATGCTTTTTAACTTATCCTTCGGTCACGGGTGTCTAGTAAATGACGTACAGGTCGATGTTAAGTATTTCAGAATTTGAAACTTGCCTTGTTCTATAAAAAAATCATAACAAAATAAGTATTCAGCTTTGTTGTATTTTTGTAAACTGTTATATCTGAAATAATTGACATGCAGTGTTCATATTTCAGATATAAATGAATGTCTACCAAATCCATGCAAGCATGGCGCTGAATGTAAAGATAAAGTGAACGGTTACAGCTGCGCGTGTCCCCCAGGTTACAAAGGAAAAAACTGTGAAATAGGTATACTGTCAGATTAAAATAAAATTTCTTTATTTTTATATATGATTTAAGTGTTGGAAATCTGTTTTCTTAGAAAAAATATATAAAACAAGGCAGAAGAGACTAAGGGGGCAACAAAACCCATATTTCGAAGACAAACAACCAAAACTTTTAACTTTTAGAATTTCAAAGGTAATTATTGCTTAGTTGTAACTGTCTTCATTTGTTATCCGTTTCATTTTAGATATAAATGATTGTCGTCTACATCAATGCAAGAATGGAGCCAAATGTAAAGATAAAGTTAATGGCTACATGTGTATATGTCCAGCTGGTTACAAAGGAAAGCGATGTGAAATAGGTACATTTTTGGAGTTTTGTCGTCTTCCGATATATAAGTTAAACGTTTAGGACATTTTCATATTTTGACAATAAATGTCTATTCATTGATTATAGTGGCCACAATATATTAAACAAAATCAAAACCTTATAGAAACGTTCAAAAGCTTACAAACCAAATATGACATAAATATAGCCAAACCTGATCAAGGAATACGAGTTTTGCTTGTAAAAGATTTATTCCTTGATTTATTATTTGTATGATTTAAACCTTTTTGACACCAAAAGTAACTCGAAAATATCAAATATCATATGAAAATAGATTTAAACGATTCAATTGTATATTATGGAAACTCAAAACTTTAAGAGTATCTTGTGCAATATTATGCTTTTTAACTTATCCTTCGGTCACGGGTGTCTAGTAAATGACGTACAGGTCGATGTTAAGTATTTCAGAATTTGAAACTTGCCTTGTTCTATAAAAAAATCATTACAAAATAAGTATTCAGCTTTGTTGTATTTTTGTAAACTGTAATATCTGAAATAATTGACATGCAGTGTTCATATTTCAGATATAAATGAATGTCTACCAAATCCATGCAAGCATGGCGCTGAATGTAAAGATAAAGTGAACGGTTACAGCTGCACGTGTCCCCCAGGTTACAAAGGAAAAAACTGTGAAATAGGTATACTGTCAGATTAAAATAAAATTTCTTTATTTTTATATATGATTTAAGTGTTGGAAATCTGTTTTCTTAGAAAAAATATATAAAACAAGGCAGAAGAGACTAAGGGGGCAACAAAACCCATATTTCGAAGACAAACAACCAAAACTTTTAACTTTTAGAATTTCAAAGATAATTATTGCTTAGTTGTAACTGTCTTCATTTGTTATCCGTTTCATTTTAGATATAGATGATTGTCGTCTACATCAATGCAAGAATGGAGCCAAATGTAAAGATAAAGTTAATGGATACATGTGTATATGTCCAGCTGGTTACAAAGGAAAGCGATGTGAAATAGGTACATTTTTGGAGTTTTGTCGTCTTCCGATATATAAGTTAAACGTTTAGGACATTTTCATATTTCGACAATAAATGTCTATTCATTGATTCTAGTGGCCACAATATATTAAACAAAATCAAAACCTTATAGAAACGTTCAAAAGCTTACAAACCAAATATGACATAAATATAGCCAAATCTGATCAAGGAATACGAGTTTTGCTTGTAAAAGATTTATTCCTTGATTTATTATTTGTATGATTTAAACCTTTTTGACACCAAAAGTAACTCGAAAATATCAAATATCATATGAAAATAGATTTAAACGATTCAATTGTATATTATGGAAACTCAAAACTTTAAGAGTATCTTGTGCAATATTATGCTTTTTAACTTATCCTTCGGTCACGGGTGTCTAGTAAATGACGTACAGGTCGATGTTAAGTATTTCAGAATTTGAAACTTGCCTTGTTCTATAAAAAAATCATTACAAAATAAGTATTCAGCTTTGTTGTATTTTTGTAAACTGTAATATCTGAAATAATTGACATGCAGTGTTCATATTTCAGATATAAATGAATGTCTACCAAATCCATGCAAGCATGGCGCTGAATGTAAAGATAAAGTGAACGGTTACAGCTGCACGTGTCCCCCAGGTTACAAAGGAAAAAACTGTGAAATAGGTATACTGTCAGATTAAAATAAAATTTCTTTATTTTTATATATGATTTAAGTGTTGGAAATCTGTTTTCTTAGAAAAAATATATAAAACAAGGCAGAAGAGACTAAGGGGGCAACAAAACCCATATTTCGAAGACAAACAACCAAAACTTTTAACTTTTAGAATTTCAAAGATAATTATTGCTTAGTTGTAACTGTCTTCATTTGTTATCCGTTTCATTTTAGATATAGATGATTGTCGTCTACATCAATGCAAGAATGGAGCCAAATGTAAAGATAAAGTTAATGGCTACATGTGTATATGTCCAGCTGGTTACAAAGGAAAGCGATGTGAAATAGGTACATTCTTGGAGTTTTGTCGTCTTCCGATATATAAGTTAAACGTTTAGGACATTTTCATATTTCGACAATAAATGTCTATTCATTGATTCTAGTGGCCACAATATATTAAACAAAATCAAAACCTTATAGAAACGTTCAAAAGCTTACAAACCAAATATGACATAAATATAGCCAAATCTGATCAAGGAATACGAGTTTTGCTTGTAAAAGATTTATTCCTTGATTTATTATTTGTATGATTTAAACCTTTTTGACACCAAAAGTAACTCGAAAATATCAAATATCATATGAAAATAGATTTAAACGATTCAATTGTATATTATGGAAACTCAAAACTTTAAGAGTATCTTGTGCAATATTATGCTTTTTAACTTATCCTTCGGTCACGGGTGTCTAGTAAATGACGTACAGGTCGATGTTAAGTATTTCAGAATTTGAAACTTGCCTTGTTCTATAAAAAAATCATTACAAAATAAGTATTCAGCTTTGTTGTATTTTTGTAAACTGTAATATCTGAAATAATTGACATGCAGTGTTCATATTTCAGATATAAATGAATGTCTACCAAATCCATGCAAGCATGGCGCTGAATGTAAAGATAAAGTGAACGGTTACAGCTGCACGTGTCCCCCAGGTTACAAAGGAAAAAACTGTGAAATAGGTATACTGTCAGATTAAAATAAAATTTCTTTATTTTTATATATGATTTAAGTGTTGGAAATCTGTTTTCTTAGAAAAAATATATAAAACAAGGCAGAAGAGACTAAGGGGGCAACAAAACCCATATTTCGAAGACAAACAACCAAAACTTTTAACTTTTAGAATTTCAAAGGTAATTATTGCTTAGTTGTAACTGTCTTCATTTGTTATCCGTTTCATTTTAGATATAGATGATTGTCGTCTACATCAATGCAAGAATGGAGCCAAATGTAAAGATAAAGTTAATGGCTACATGTGTATATGTCCAGCTGGTTACAAAGGAAAGCGATGTGAAATAGGTACATTTTTGGAGTTTTGTCGTCTTCCGATATATAAGTTAAACGTTTAGGACATTTTCATATTTCGACAATAAATGTCTATTCATTGATTCTAGTGGCCACAATATATTAAACAAAATCAAAACCTTATAGAAACGTTCAAAAGCTTACAAACCAAATATGACATAAATATAGCCAAATCTGATCAAGGAATACGAGTTTTGCTTGTAAAAGATTTATTCCTTAATTTATTATTTGTATGATTTAAACCTTTTTGACACCAAAAGTAATTTGAAAATATCAAATATCATATGAAAATAGATTTAAACGATTCAATTGTATATTATGGAAACTCAAAACTTTAAGAGTATCTTGTGCAATATTATGCTTTTTAACTTATCCTTCGGTCACGGGTGTCTAGTAAATGACGTACAGGTCGATGTTAAGTATTTCAAAATTTGAAACTTGCCTTGTTCTATAAAAAAATCATTACAAAATAAGTATTCAGCTTTGTTGTATTTTTGTAAACTGTAATATCTGAAATAATTGACATGCAGTGTTCATATTTCAGATATAAATGAATGTCTACCAAATCCATGCAAGCATGGCGCTGAATGTAAAGATAAAGTGAACGGTTACAGCTGCACGTGTCCCCCAGGTTACAAAGGAAAAAACTGTGAAATAGGTATACTGTCAGATTAAAATAAAATTTCTTTATTTTTATATATGATTTAAGTGTTGGAAATCTGTTTTCTTAGAAAAAATATATAAAACAAGGCAGAAGAGACTAAGGGGGCAACAAAACCCATATTTCGAAGACAAACAACCAAAACTTTTAACTTTTAGAATTTCAAAGGTAATTATTGCTTAGTTGTAACTGTCTTCATTTGTTATCCGTTTCATTTTAGATATAGATGATTGTCGTCTACATCAATGCAAGAATGGAGCCAAATGTAAAGATAAAGTTAATGGCTACATGTGTATATGTCCAGCTGGTTACAAAGGAAAGCGATGTGAAATAGGTACATTTTTGGAGTTTTGTCGTCTTCCGATATATAAGTTAAACGTTTAGGACATTTTCATATTTCGACAATAAATGTCTATTCATTGATTCTAGTGGCCACAATATATTAAACAAAATCAAAACCTTATAGAAACGTTCAAAAGCTTACAAACCAAATATGACATAAATATAGCCAAATCTGATCAAGGAATACGAGTTTTGCTTGTAAAAGATTTATTCCTTAATTTATTATTTGTATGATTTAAACCTTTTTGACACCAAAAGTAATTTGAAAATATCAAATATCATATGAAAATAGATTTAAACGATTCAATTGTATATTATGGATACTCAAAACTTTAAGAGTATCTTGTGCAATATTATGCTTTTTAACTTATCCTTCGGTCACGGGTGTCTAGTAAATGACGTACAGGTCGATGTTAAGTATTTCAGAATTTGAAACTTGCCTTGTTCTATAAAAAAATCATTACAAAATAAGTATTCAGCTTTGTTGTATTTTTGTAAACTGTTATATCTGAAATAATTGACATGCAGTGTTCATATTTCAGATATAAATGAATGTCTACCAAATCCATGCAAGCATGGCGCTGAATGTAAAGATAAAGTGAACGGTTACAGCTGCGCGTGTCCCCCAGGTTACAAAGGAAAAAACTGTGAAATAGGTATACTGTCAGATTAAAATAAAATTTCTTTATTTTTATATATGATTTAAGTGTTGGAAATCTGTTTTCTTAGAAAAAATATATAAAACAAGGCAGAAGAGACTAAGGGGGCAACAAAACCCATATTTCGAAGACAAACAACCAAAACTTTTAACTTTTAGAATTTCAAAGGTAATTATTGCTTAGTTGTAACTGTCTTCATTTGTTATTCGTTTCATTTTAGATATAAATGATTGTCGTCTACATCAATGCAAGAATGGAGCCAAATGTAAAGATAAAGTTAATGGCTACATGTGTATATGTCCAGCTGGTTACAAAGGAAAGCGATGTGAAATAGGTACATTTTTGGAGTTTTGTCGTCTTCCGATATATAAGTTAAACGTTTAGGACATTTTCATATTTTGACAATAAATGTCTATTCATTGATTATAGTGGCCACAATATATTAAACAAAATCAAAACCTTATAGAAACGTTCAAAAGCTTACAAACCAAATATGACATAAATATAGCCAAACCTGATCAAGGAATACGAGTTTTGCTTGTAAAAGATTTATTCCTTGATTTATTATTTGTATGATTTAAACCTTTTTGACACCAAAAGTAACTCGAAAATATCAAATATCATATGAAAATAGATTTAAACGATTCAATTGTATATTATGGAAACTCAAAACTTTAAGAGTATCTTGTGCAATATTATGCTTTTTAACTTATCCTTCGGTCACGGGTGTCTAGTAAATGACGTACAGGTCGATGTTAAGTATTTCAGAATTTGAAACTTGCCTTGTTCTATAAAAAAATCATTACAAAATAAGTATTCAGCTTTGTTGTATTTTTGTAAACTGTAATATCTGAAATAATTGACATGCAGTGTTCATATTTCAGATATAAATGAATGTCTACCAAATCCATGCAAGCATGGCGCTGAATGTAAAGATAAAGTGAACGGTTACAGCTGCACGTGTCCCCCAGGTTACAAAGGAAAAAACTGTGAAATAGGTATACTGTCAGATTAAAATAAAATTTCTTTATTTTTATATATGATTTAAGTGTTGGAAATCTGTTTTCTTAGAAAAAATATATAAAACAAGGCAGAAGAGACTAAGGGGGCAACAAAACCCATATTTCGAAGACAAACAACCAAAACTTTTAACTTTTAGAATTTCAAAGGTAATTATTGCTTAGTTGTAACTGTCTTCATTTGTTATTCGTTTCATTTTAGATATAAATGATTGTCGTCTACATCAATGCAAGAATGGAGCCAAATGTAAAGATAAAGTTAATGGCTACATGTGTATATGTCCAGCTGGTTACAAAGGAAAGCGATGTGAAATAGGTACATTTTTGGAGTTTTGTCGTCTTCCGATATATAAGTTAAACGTTTAGGACATTTTCATATTTTGACAATAAATGTCTATTCATTGATTATAGTGGCCACAATATATTAAACAAAATCAAAACCTTATAGAAACGTTCAAAAGCTTACAAACCAAATATGACATAAATATAGCCAAACCTGATCAAGGAATACGAGTTTTGCTTGTAAAAGATTTATTCCTTGATTTATTATTTGTATGATTTAAACCTTTTTGACACCAAAAGTAACTCGAAAATATCAAATATCATATGAAAATAGATTTAAACGATTCAATTGTATATTATGGAAACTCAAAACTTTAAGAGTATCTTGTGCAATATTATGCTTTTTAACTTATCCTTCGGTCACGGGTGTCTAGTAAATGACGTACAGGTCGATGTTAAGTATTTCAGAATTTGAAACTTGCCTTGTTCTATAAAAAAATCATTACAAAATAAGTATTCAGCTTTGTTGTATTTTTGTAAACTGTAATATCTGAAATAATTGACATGCAGTGTTCATATTTCAGATATAAATGAATGTCTACCAAATCCATGCAAGCATGGCGCTGAATGTAAAGATAAAGTGAACGGTTACAGCTGCACGTGTCCCCCAGGTTACAAAGGAAAAAACTGTGAAATAGGTATACTGTCAGATTAAAATAAAATTTCTTTATTTTTATATATGATTTAAGTGTTGGAAATCTGTTTTCTTAGAAAAAATATATAAAACAAGGCAGAAGAGACTAAGGGGGCAACAAAACCCATATTTCGAAGACAAACAACCAAAACTTTTAACTTTTAGAATTTCAAAGATAATTATTGCTTAGTTGTAACTGTCTTCATTTGTTATCCGTTTCATTTTAGATATAGATGATTGTCGTCTACATCAATGCAAGAATGGAGCCAAATGTAAAGATAAAGTTAATGGATACATGTGTATATGTCCAGCTGGTTACAAAGGAAAGCGATGTGAAATAGGTACATTTTTGGAGTTTTGTCGTCTTCCGATATATAAGTTAAACGTTTAGGACATTTTCATATTTCGACAATAAATGTCTATTCATTGATTCTAGTGGCCACAATATATTAAACAAAATCAAAACCTTATAGAAACGTTCAAAAGCTTACAAACCAAATATGACATAAATATAGCCAAATCTGATCAAGGAATACGAGTTTTGCTTGTAAAAGATTTATTCCTTGATTTATTATTTGTATGATTTAAACCTTTTTGACACCAAAAGTAACTCGAAAATATCAAATATCATATGAAAATAGATTTAAACGATTCAATTGTATATTATGGAAACTCAAAACTTTAAGAGTATCTTGTGCAATATTATGCTTTTTAACTTATCCTTCGGTCACGGGTGTCTAGTAAATGACGTACAGGTCGATGTTAAGTATTTCAGAATTTGAAACTTGCCTTGTTCTATAAAAAAATCATTACAAAATAAGTATTCAGCTTTGTTGTATTTTTGTAAACTGTAATATCTGAAATAATTGACATGCAGTGTTCATATTTCAGATATAAATGAATGTCTACCAAATCCATGCAAGCATGGCGCTGAATGTAAAGATAAAGTGAACGGTTACAGCTGCACGTGTCCCCCAGGTTACAAAGGAAAAAACTGTGAAATAGGTATACTGTCAGATTAAAATAAAATTTCTTTATTTTTATATATGATTTAAGTGTTGGAAATCTGTTTTCTTAGAAAAAATATATAAAACAAGGCAGAAGAGACTAAGGGGGCAACAAAACCCATATTTCGAAGACAAACAACCAAAACTTTTAACTTTTAGAATTTCAAAGATAATTATTGCTTAGTTGTAACTGTCTTCATTTGTTATCCGTTTCATTTTAGATATAGATGATTGTCGTCTACATCAATGCAAGAATGGAGCCAAATGTAAAGATAAAGTTAATGGCTACATGTGTATATGTCCAGCTGGTTACAAAGGAAAGCGATGTGAAATAGGTACATTTTTGGAGTTTTGTCGTCTTCCGATATATAAGTTAAACGTTTAGGACATTTTCATATTTCGACAATAAATGTCTATTCATTGATTCTAGTGGCCACAATATATTAAACAAAATCAAAACCTTATAGAAACGTTCAAAAGCTTACAAACCAAATATGACATAAATATAGCCAAATCTGATCAAGGAATACGAGTTTTGCTTGTAAAAGATTTATTCCTTGATTTATTATTTGTATGATTTAAACCTTTTTGACACCAAAAGTAACTCGAAAATATCAAATATCATATGAAAATAGATTTAAACGATTCAATTGTATATTATGGAAACTCAAAACTTTAAGAGTATCTTGTGCAATATTATGCTTTTTAACTTATCCTTCGGTCACGGGTGTCTAGTAAATGACGTACAGGTCGATGTTAAGTATTTCAGAATTTGAAACTTGCCTTGTTCTATAAAAAAATCATTACAAAATAAGTATTCAGCTTTGTTGTATTTTTGTAAACTGTAATATCTGAAATAATTGACATGCAGTGTTCATATTTCAGATATAAATGAATGTCTACCAAATCCATGCAAGCATGGCGCTGAATGTAAAGATAAAGTGAACGGTTACAGCTGCACGTGTCCCCCAGGTTACAAAGGAAAAAACTGTGAAATAGGTATACTGTCTGATTAAAATAAAATTTCTTTATTTTTATATATGATTTAAGTGTTGGAAATCTGTTTTCTTAGAAAAAATATATAAAACAAGGCAGAAGAGACTAAGGGGGCAACAAAACCCATATTTCGAAGACAAACAACCAAAACTTTTAACTTTTAGAATTTCAAAGATAATTATTGCTTAGTTGTAACTGTCTTCATTTGTTATCCGTTTCATTTTAGATATAGATGATTGTCGTCTACATCAATGCAAGAATGGAGCCAAATGTAAAGATAAAGTTAATGGCTACATGTGTATATGTCCAGCTGGTTACAAAGGAAAGCGATGTGAAATAGGTACATTTTTGGAGTTTTGTCGTCTTCCGATATATAAGTTAAACGTTTAGGACATTTTCATATTTCGACAATAAATGTCTATTCATTGATTCTAGTGGCCACAATATATTAAACAAAATCAAAACCTTATAGAAACGTTCAAAAGCTTACAAACCAAATATGACATAAATATAGCCAAATCTGATCAAGGAATACGAGTTTTGCTTGTAAAAGATTTATTCCTTGATTTATTATTTGTATGATTTAAACCTTTTTGACACCAAAAGTAACTCGAAAATATCAAATATCATATGAAAATAGATTTAAACGATTCAATTGTATATTATGGAAACTCAAAACTTTAAGAGTATCTTGTGCAATATTATGCTTTTTAACTTATCCTTCGGTCACGGGTGTCTAGTAAATGACGTACAGGTCGATGTTAAGTATTTCAGAATTTGAAACTTGCCTTGTTCTATAAAAAAATCATTACAAAATAAGTATTCAGCTTTGTTGTATTTTTGTAAACTGTAATATCTGAAATAATTGACATGCAGTGTTCATATTTCAGATATAAATGAATGTCTACCAAATCCATGCAAGCATGGCGCTGAATGTAAAGATAAAGTGAACGGTTACAGCTGCACGTGTCCCCCAGGTTACAAAGGAAAAAACTGTGAAATAGGTATACTGTCAGATTAAAATAAAATTTCTTTATTTTTATATATGATTTAAGTGTTGGAAATCTGTTTTCTTAGAAAAAATATATAAAACAAGGCAGAAGAGACTAAGGGGGCAACAAAACCCATATTTCGAAGACAAACAACCAAAACTTTTAACTTTTAGAATTTCAAAGGTAATTATTGCTTAGTTGTAACTGTCTTCATTTGTTATCCGTTTCATTTTAGATATAGATGATTGTCGTCTACATCAATGCAAGAATGGAGCCAAATGTAAAGATAAAGTTAATGGCTACATGTGTATATGTCCAGCTGGTTACAAAGGAAAGCGATGTGAAATAGGTACATTTTTGGAGTTTTGTCGTCTTCCGAAATATAAGTTAAACGTTTAGGACATTTTCATATTTCGACAATAAATGTCTATTAATTGATTCTAGTGGCCACAATATATTAAACAAAATCAAAACCTTATAGAAACGTTCAAAAGCTTACAAACAACATATGACATAAATATAGCCAAATCTGATCAAGGAATACGAGTTTTGCTTGTAAAAGATTTATTCCTTGATTTTATTATTTGTATGATTTAAACCTTTTTGACACTAAAAGTAACTCGAAAATATCAAATATCATATGAAAATAGATTTAAACGATTCAATTGTATATTATGGAAACTCAAAACTTTAAGAGTATCTTGTGCAATATTATGCTTTTTAACTTATCCTTCGGTCACGGGTGTCTAGTAAATGACGTACAGGTCGATGTTAAGTATTTCAGAATTTGAAACTTGCCTTGTTCTATAAAAAAATCATTACAAAATAAGTATTCAGCTTTGTTGTATTTTTGTAAACTGTAATATCTGAAATAATTGACATGCAGTGTTCATATTTCAGATATAAATGAATGTCTACCAAATCCATGCAAGCATGGCGCTGAATGTAAAGATAAAGTGAACGGTTACAGCTGCACGTGTCCCCCAGGTTACAAAGGAAAAAACTGTGAAATAGGTATGCTGTCAGATTAGAATAAAATTTCTTTATTTAAAAATATGACTGAAACGTTGGAAATCTGTTTTCTTAGAAAAAATATGTAAAACAAGGCAGAAGAGACTAAGGGGGCAACAAAACCCATATTTCGAAGACAAACAGCCAAAACTTTATATTTTAGACTGTCATTGATAGTAATTGCTAATGGGGTAACTGTCTTCATTTGTTATCCGTTTCATTTTAGATATAGATGATTGTCGTCTACATCAATGCAAGAATGGAGCCAAATGTAAAGATAAAGTTAATGGCTACATGTGTATATGTCCAGCTGGTTACAAAGGAAAACGATGTGAAATAGGTACATTTTTGGAGTTTTGTCGTCTTCCGATATATAAGTTAAGGTAGATAGGGTGTCTTCCTCCATCTTGGATTTTGAAATACCAGAAAACAATCGGTCTAGATCTTTAATAAAAGGTGCAAATTTTGAGAGTAGTAGGTAATTCATGTGTAAGAATTTTCATTTCAATATAGAAAATGACATATTTTATCATATTTTTGGTTGTATTTTACAAAAAACCAGAATACTTTTGCTTGATTCTATTTTTTTCCAACTTTGCCACATAAGGGGAGGCAACTCAAATGTAAGGGCAGATAATTCAGATAGAGCTACTTTTACAATAGAATGTTTTAGGAATTTACCTATTTTATTATGTAGCAAGAAAACGGGTCCCGTGATCCCATTTTTTCTTTTATTTATCTGAAAGCATACTATTAGAGCTATCTTCTCTTATATTATCTCAAAATTCTATGGTGTAGTTTTCGTTTTATGGCAGAAAATTGGGTTTTCCATGCATAATCTATACAAAATCTGTCAATTTTGCACAACCTGTAGCGTGAAAATAAGCCCCGTGACCCATTCTTTTTATTAATTTTTTTTAAAAAGCATGATATAAACTACATTTTGTAAAATTATTAAAAAAATCTATGGATTATAATTCAGACACCCATTTACCTAAAACGTTTAGGACATTTTCATATTTCGACAATAAATGTCTATTCATTGATTTTAGTGGCCACAATATATTAAACAAAATCAAAACCTAATAGAAACGTTGAAAAGCTAATCAAACTAAATATGACATAAAATATAGCCAAATCTGATCAAGGAATACGAGTTTTGCTTGAAAGAGATTTATTCCCTTATTTAGCATTTGTATGATTTAAACCTTTTTGACACCAAAAGTAACTCGAAAATATCAAATATCATATGAAAATAGATTTAACGATTCAATTGTGTATTATGGAAACTCAAAACTTTAAGAGTATCTTGTGCAATATTATGCTTTTTAACTTATCCTTCGGTCACAGGTGTCTAGTAAATGACGTACAGGTCGATGTTAAGTATTTCAGAATTTGAAACTTGCCTTGTTCTATAAAAAATCATTACAAAATAAGTATTCAGCTTTGTTGTATTTTTGTAAACTGTAATATCTGAAATAATTGACATGCAGTGTTCATATTTCAGATATAAATGAATGTCTACCAAATCCATGCAAGCATGGCGCTGAATGTAAAGATAAAGTGAACGGTTACAGCTGCACGTGTCCCCCAGGTTACAAAGGAAAAAACTGTGAAATAGGTATGCTGTCAGATTAGAATAAAATTTCTTTATTTAAAAATATGACTGAAACGTTGGAAATCTGTTTTCTTAGAAAAAATATGTAAAACAAGGCAGAAGAGACTAAGGGGGCAACAAAACCCATATTTCGAAGACAAACAGCCAAAACTTTATATTTTAGACTGTCATTGATAGTAATTGCTAATGGGGTAACTGTCTTCATTTGTTATCCGTTTCATTTTAGATATAGATGATTGTCGTCTACATCAATGCAAGAATGAAGCCAAATGTAAAGATAAAGTTAATGGCTACATGTGTATATGTCCAGCTGGTTACAAAGGAAAACGATGTGAAATAGGTACATTTTTGGAGTTTTGTCGTCTTCCGATATATAAGTTAAGGTAGATAGGGTGTCTTCCTCCATCTTGGATTTTGAAATACCAGAAAACAATCGGTCTAGGTCTTTAATAAAAGGTGCAAATTTTGAGAGTAGTAGGTAATTCATGTGTAAGAATTTTCATTTCAATATAGAAAATGACATATTTTATCATATTTTTGGTTGTATTTTACAAAAAACCAGAATACTTTTGCTTGATTCTATTTTTTTCCAACTTTGCCACATAAGGGGAGGCAACTCAAATGTAAGGGCAGATAATTCAGATAGAGCTACTTTTACAATAGAATGTTTTAGGAATTTACCTATTTTATTATGTAGCAAGAAAACGGGTCCCGTGATCCCATTTTTTCTTTTATTTATCTGAAAGCATACTATTAGAGCTATCTTCTCTTATATTATCTCAAAATTCTATGGTGTAGTTTTCGTTTTATGGCAGAAAATTGGGTTTTCCATGCATAATCTATACAAAATCTGTCAATTTTGCACAACCTGTAGCGTGAAAATAAGCCCCGTGACCCATTCTTTTTATTAATTTTTTTTAAAAAGCATGATATAAACTACATTTTGTAAAATTATTAAAAAAATCTATGGATTATATTTCAGACACCCATTTACCTAAAACGTTTAGGACATTTTCATATTTCGACAATAAATGTCTATTCATTGATTTTAGTGGCCACAATATATTAAACAAAATCAAAACCTAATAGAAACGTTGAAAAGCTAATCAAACTAAATATGACATAAAATATAGCCAAATCTGATCAAGGAATACGAGTTTTGCTTGAAAGAGATTTATTCCCTTATTTAGCATTTGTATGATTTAAACCTTTTTGACACCAAAAGTAACTCGAAAATATCAAATATCATATAAAAATAGATTTAAACGATTCAATTGTGTATTATGGAAACTCAAAACTTTAAGAGTATCTTGTGCAAAATTATGCTTTTTAACTTATCCTTCGGTCATGGGAGTCTAGTAAAAGACGTACAGGTCGATGTTAAGTATTTGAGAATTTGAAATTTTTTTTGCCTCTTTCTATAAAAACATTATTACAAAATAAGTATTCAGCTTTGTTGTATTTTTGTAAACTGTAATATCTGAAATATGTGACATGCGGTATTCATTTTTCAGATATAAATGAATGTCTACCAAATCCATGCAAGCATGGCGCTGAATGTAAAGATAAAGTGAACGGTTACAGCTGCACGTGTCCCCCAGGTTACAAAGGAAAAAACTGTGAAATAGGTATGCTGTCAGATTAGAATAAAATTTCTTTATTTAAAAATATGATTGAAGAGAGTAAGGGGGCAACAAAGCCCATATTTCGAAGACAAACAGCCAAAACTTTATATTTTAGACTTTTTTTGATAGTTATTGCTCAAGGGTAACTGTCTTCATTTGTTATCCGTTTCATTTTAGATATAGATGATTGTCGTCTACATCAATGCAAGAATGGAGCCAAATGTAAAGATAAAGTTAATGGCTACATGTGTATATGTCCAGCTGGTTACAAAGGAAAGCGATGTGAAATAGGTACATTTTTGGAGTTTTGTCGTCTTCCGATATATAAGATAAACGTTTAGGACATTTTCATATTTCGACAATAAATGTCTATTCATTGATTCTATTGGCCACAATATATTAAACAAAATCAAAACCTAATAGAAACGTTGAAAAGCTAATCAAACTAAATATGACATAAAATTTAGCCAAATCTGATCAAGGAATACGAGTTTTGCTTGAAAGAGATTTATTCCTTAATTTAGCATTTGTATGATTTAAACCTTTTTGACACCAAAAGTAACTCGAAAATATCAAATATCATATGAAAATAGATTTAAATAATTCAATTGTATATTATGGAAACTCAAAACTTTAAGAGTATCTTGTGCAAAATTATGCTTTTTAACTTATCCTTCGGTCATGGGAGTCTAGTAAATGACGTACAGGTCGATGTTAAGTATGTTTAGAATTTGAAATTTTTTTTGCCTCTTTCTATAAAAACATTATTACAAAATAAGTATTCAGCTTTGTTGTATTTTTGTAAACTGTAATATCTGAAATATGTGACATGCGGTATTCATATTTCAGATATATATGAATGTCTACCAAATCCATGCAAGCATGGCGCTGAATGTAAAGATAAAGTGAACGGTTACAGCTGCACGTGTCCCCCAGGTTACAAAGGAAAAAACTGTGAGAAAGGTATGCTTCCAGATTAGAATAAAATTTCTTTATTTAGATAAATGATTTAAGTGTTGGAAATCTGTTTTCTTAGAAAAATATGTAAAACAAGGCAGAAGAGACAAAGGAGGCAACAAAACCCATATTTCGAAGACAAACAGCCAAAACTTTATATTTCAGACTTTCAAAGATAGTAATTGCCAGGGGTAACTGTCTTTATTTGTTATCCGTTTCATTTTAGATATAGATGATTGTCGTCTACATCAATGCAAGAATGGAGCCAAATGTAAAGATAAAGTTAATGGCTACATGTGTATATGTCCAGCTGGTTACAAAGGAAAGCGCTGTGAAATAGGTACATTTTTGGAGTTTTGTCGTCTTCCGATATATAAGTTAAACGTTTAGGACATTTTCATATTTCGACAATAAATGTCTATTCATTGATTCTAGTGGCCACCATATATTAAACAAAACCAAAACCTAATAGAAACGTTGAAAAGCTTACAAACCAAATATGACCTAAAATATAGCCAAATCTGATCAAGGAATACGAGTTTTGCTTGAGGAAGATATATTACTTAATTTAGTATTTGTATAATTTCATCTTTTTTGACACAAAAAATAACTCAAAAATATTAAATATCATATGAAAATAGATTTAAACGATTCAATTGTATATTATGGAAACTCAAAACCTTAAGAATATCTTGTGCAAAATTATGCTTTTTAACTTATCCTTCGGTCATGGGAGTCTAGTAAATGACGTACAGGTCGATGTTAAGTATTCGAAATTTTTAAACTTTTTTTGCCTCTTTCTATGAAAACATTATTACAAAATAAGTATTCAGCTTTGATGTATTTTTGTAGACTGAAATATCTGAAATATTTGACATGCGGTATTTATATTTCAGATATAAATGAATGTCTACCAAATCCATGCAAGCATGGCGCTGAATGTAAAGATAAAGTGAACGGTTACAGCTGCACGTGTCCCCCAGGTTACAAAGGAAAAAACTGTGAGAAAGGTATGCTGCCAGATTAGAATGAAATTTCTTTATTTAAATAAATGATTTAAGTGTTGGAAATCTGTTTTCATAGAAAAATATGAAAAACAAGGCAGAAGAGACTAAGGGGGAAACAAAACCCATATTTCGAAGACAAACAGCCAAAACTTTATATTTTAGACTTTCAAAGGTAGTAATTACCAGGGGTAACTGTCTTTATTTGTTATCCGTTTCATTTTAGATATAGATGATTGTCGTCTACATCAATGCAAGAATGGAGCCAAATGTAAAGATAAAGTTAATGGCTACATGTGTATATGTCCAGCTGGTTACAAAGGAAAGCGATGTGAAATAGGTACATTTTTGGAGTTTTGTCGTCTTCCGATATATAAGTTAAACGTTAAGGACATTTTCATATTTCGACAATAAATGTCTATTCATTGATTCTATTGGCCACCATATATTAAACAAAATCGAAACCTAATAGAAACGTTAAAAAGCTAATCAAACCAAATATGACCTAAAATATAGCCAAATCCGAACAAGGAATACGAGTTTTGCTAGAGGGAGATATATTCCTTAATTTAGTATTTGTATAATTTAAACCTTTTTGACACACAAAGAAACTGGAAAATATTAAATATCATATGAAAATAAATTTAAACGATTCAATTGTATATTATGGAAACTCAAAACTTTAAGAATATCTTGTGCAATATTATGCTTTTTAACTTATCCTTCGGTCATGGGTGTCTAGTAAATGACGTACAGGTCGATGTTAAGTATTTGAGAATTTGAAACTTTTTATGCCTCTTTCTATAAAAAAAATGATTACAAAATAAGCATTCAGCTGTGTTGTATTTTTGTAGACTGTAATATCTGAAATATTTGACATGCGGTATTCACATTTCAGATATAAATGAATGTCTACCAAATCCATGCAAGCATGGCGCTGAATGTAAAGATAAAGTGAACGGTTACAGCTGCACGTGTCCCCCAGGTTACAAAGGAAAAAACTGTGAGAAAGGTATGCTGTCAGATTAGAATAAAATTTCTTTATTTAAAAATATGATTGAAGAGAGTAAGGGGGCAACAAAGCCCATATTTCGAAGACAAACAGCCAAAACTTTATATTTTAGACTTTTTTTGATAGTTATTGCTCAAGGGTAACTGTCTTCATTTGTTATCCGTTTCATTTTAGATATAGATGATTGTCGTCTACATCAATGCAAGAATGGAGCCAAATGTAAAGATAAAGTTAATGGCTACATGTGTATATGTCCAGCTGGTTACAAAGGAAAGCGATGTGAAATAGGTACATTTTTGGAGTTTTGTCCTCTTCCGATATATAAGTTAAACGTTTAGGACATTTTCATATTTCGACAATAAATGTCTATTCATTGATTCTATTGGCCACAATATATTAAACAAAATCAAAACCTAATAGAAACGTTGAAAAGCTAATCAAACTAAATATGACATAAAATTTAGCCAAATCTGATCAAGGAATACGAGTTTTGCTTGAAAGAGATTTATTCCTTAATTTAGCATTTGTATGATTTAAACCTTTTTGACACCAAAAGTAACTCGAAAATATCAAATATCATATGAAAATAGATTTAAATAATTCAATTGTATATTATGGAAACTCAAAACTTTAAGAGTATCTTGTGCAAAATTATGCTTTTTAACTTATCCTTCGGTCATGGGAGTCTAGTAAATGACGTACAGGTCGATGTTAAGTATGTTTAGAATTTGAAATTTTTTTTGCCTCTTTCTATAAAAACATTATTACAAAATAAGTATTCAGCTTTGTTGTATTTTTGTAAACTGTAATATCTAAATATGTGACATGCGGTATTCATATTTCAGATATAAATGAATGTCTACCAAATCCATGCAAGCATGGCGCTGAATGTAAAGATAAAGTGAACGGTTACAGCTGCACGTGTCCCCCAGGTTACAAAGGAAAAAACTGTGAGAAAGGTATGCTTCCAGATTAGAATAAAATTTCTTTATTTAGATAAATGATTTAAGTGTTGGAAATCTGTTTTCTTAGAAAAATATGTAAAACAAGGCAGAAGAGACAAAGGAGGCAACAAAACCCATATTTCGAAGACAAACAGCCAAAACTTTATATTTCAGACTTTCAAAGATAGTAATTGCCAGGGGTAACTGTCTTTATTTGTTATCCGTTTCATTTTAGATATAGATGATTGTCGTCTACATCAATGCAAGAATGGAGCCAAATGTAAAGATAAAGTTAATGGCTACATGTGTATATGTCCAGCTGGTTACAAAGGAAAGCGATGTGAAATAGGTACATTTTTGGAGTTTTGTCGTCTTCCGATATATAAGTTAAACGTTTAGGACATTTTCATATTTCGACAATAAATGTCTATTCATTGATTCTAGTGGCCACCATATATTAAACAAAACCAAAACCTAATAGAAACGTTGAAAAGCTTACAAACCAAATATGACCTAAAATATAGCCAAATCCGATCAAGGAATACGAGTTTTGCTTGAGGGAGATATATTACTTAATTTAGTATTTGTATAATTTCATCTTTTTTGACACAAAAAATAACTCAAAAATATTAAATATCATATGAAAATAGATTTAAACGATTCAATTGTATATTATGGAAACTCAAAACCTTAAGAATATCTTGTGCAAAATTATGCTTTTTAACTTATCCTTCGGTCATGGGAGTCTAGTAAATGACGTACAGGTCGATGTTAAGTATTCGAAATTTTTAAACTTTTTTTGCCTCTTTCTATGAAAACATTATTACAAAATAAGTATTCAGCTTTGATGTATTTTTGTAGACTGAAATATCTGAAATATTTGACATGCGGTATTTATATTTCAGATATAAATGAATGTCTACCAAATCCATGCAAGCATGGCGCTGAATGTAAAGATAAAGTGAACGGTTACAGCTGCACGTGTCCCCCAGGTTACAAAGGAAAAAACTGTGAGAAAGGTATGCTGCCAGATTAGAATAAAATTTCTTTATTTAAATAAATGATTTAAGTGTTGGAAATCTGTTTTCATAGAAAAATATGAAAAACAAGGCAGAAGAGACTAAGGGGGAAACAAAACCCATATTTCGAAGACAAACAGCCAAAACTTTATATTTTAGACTTTCAAAGGTAGTAATTACCAGGGGTAACTGTCTTTATTTGTTATCCGTTTCATTTTAGATATAGATGATTGTCATCTACATCAATGCAAGAATGGAGCCAAATGTAAAGATAAAGTTAATGGCTACATGTGTATATGTCCAGCTGGTTACAAAGGAAAACGATGTGAAATAGGTACATTTTTGGAGTTTTTTCGTCTTCCGATATATAAGTTAAACGTTAAGGACATTTTCATATTTCGACAATAAATGTCTATTCATTGATTCTATTGGCCACCATATATTAAACAAAATCGAAACCTAATAGAAACGTTAAAAAGCTAATCAAACCAAATATGACCTAAAATATAGCCAAATCCGAACAAGGAATACGAGTTTTGCTAGAGGGAGATATATTCCTTAATTTAGTATTTGTATAATTTAAACCTTTTTGACACACAAAGAAACTAGAAAATATTAAATATCATATGAAAATAAATTTAAACGATTCAATTGTATAGTATGGAAACTCAAAACTTTAAGAATATCTTGTGCAATATTATGCTTTTTAACTTATCCTTCGGTCATGGGTGTCTAGTAAATGACGTACAGGTCGATGTTAAGTATTTGAGAATTTGAAACTTTTTATACCTCTTTCTATAAGAAAAATGATTACAAAATAAGCATTCAGCTGTGTTGTATTTTTGTAGACTGTAATATCTGAAATATTTGACATGCGGTATTCACATTTCAGATATAAATGAATGTCTACCAAATCCATGCAAGCATGGCGCTGAATGTAAAGATAAAGTGAACGGTTACAGCTGCACGTGTCCCCCAGGTTACAAAGGAAAAAACTGTGAGAAAGGTATGCTGTCAGATTAGAATAAAATTTCTTTATTAAAATAAATGATTTAAGTGTTGGAAATCTGTTTTCTTAGAAAAATATGAAACACAAGGCAGAAGAGACTAAGGGGGCAAGAAAACCCATATTTCGAAAACAAACAGCCAAAACTTTATATTTTAGAATTTCAAAGATATCAATTGCCTAGGGGTAACTGTCTTCATTTGTTATCCGTTTCATTTTAGATATAGATGATTGTCGTCTACATCAATGCAAGAATGGAGCCAAATGTAAAGATAAAGTTAATGGCTACATGTGTATATGTCCAGCTGGTTACAAAGGAAAGCGATGTGAAATAGGTACATTTTTGGAGTTGTGTCGTCTTCCGATATATAAGTTAAACGTTTAGGACATTTTCATATTTCGACAATAAATGTCTATTCATTGATTCTATTGGCCACAATATATTAAACAAAATCAAAACCTAATAGAAACGTTGAAAAGCTAATCAAACTAAATATGACATAAAATTTAGCCAAATCTGATCAAGGAATACGAGTTTTGCTTGAAAGAGATTTATTCCTTAATTTAGCATTTGTATGATTTAAACCTTTTTGACACCAAAAGTAACTCGAAAATATCAAATATCATATGAAAATAGATTTAAATAATTCAATTGTATATTATGGAAACTCAAAACTTTAAGAGTATCTTGTGCAAAATTATGCTTTTTAACTTATCCTTCGGTCATGGGAGTCTAGTAAATGACGTACAGGTCGATGTTAAGTATGTTTAGAATTTGAAATTTTTTTTGCCTCTTTCTATAAAAACATTATTACAAAATAAGTATTCAGCTTTGTTGTATTTTTGTAAACTGTAATATCTAAATATGTGACATGCGGTATTCATATTTCAGATATAAATGAATGTCTACCAAATCCATGCAAGCATGGCGCTGAATGTAAAGATAAAGTGAACGGTTACAGCTGCACGTGTCCCCCAGGTTACAAAGGAAAAAACTGTGAGAAAGGTATGCTTCCAGATTAGAATAAAATTTCTTTATTTAGATAAATGATTTAAGTGTTGGAAATCTGTTTTCTTAGAAAAATATGTAAAACAAGGCAGAAGAGACAAAGGAGGCAACAAAACCCATATTTCGAAGACAAACAGCCAAAACTTTATATTTCAGACTTTCAAAGATAGTAATTGCCAGGGGTAACTGTCTTTATTTGTTATCCGTTTCATTTTAGATATAGATGATTGTCGTCTACATCAATGCAAGAATGGAGCCAAATGTAAAGATAAAGTTAATGGCTACATGTGTATATGTCCAGCTGGTTACAAAGGAAAGCGATGTGAAATAGGTACATTTTTGGAGTTTTGTCGTCTTCCGATATATAAGTTAAACGTTTAGGACATTTTCATATTTCGACAATAAATGTCTATTCATTGATTCTAGTGGCCACCATATATTAAACAAAACCAAAACCTAATAGAAACGTTGAAAAGCTTACAAACCAAATATGACCTAAAATATAGCCAAATCCGATCAAGGAATACGAGTTTTGCTTGAGGGAGATATATTACTTAATTTAGTATTTGTATAATTTCATCTTTTTTGACACAAAAAATAACTCAAAAATATTAAATATCATATGAAAATAGATTTAAACGATTCAATTGTATATTATGGAAACTCAAAACCTTAAGAATATCTTGTGCAAAATTATGCTTTTTAACTTATCCTTCGGTCATGGGAGTCTAGTAAATGACGTACAGGTCGATGTTAAGTATTCGAAATTTTTAAACTTTTTTTGCCTCTTTCTATGAAAACATTATTACAAAATAAGTATTCAGCTTTGATGTATTTTTGTAGACTGAAATATCTGAAATATTTGACATGCGGTATTTATATTTCAGATATAAATGAATGTCTACCAAATCCATGCAAGCATGGCGCTGAATGTAAAGATAAAGTGAACGGTTACAGCTGCACGTGTCCCCCAGGTTACAAAGGAAAAAACTGTGAGAAAGGTATGCTGCCAGATTAGAATAAAATTTCTTTATTTAAATAAATGATTTAAGTGTTGGAAATCTGTTTTCATAGAAAAATATGAAAAACAAGGCAGAAGAGACTAAGGGGGAAACAAAACCCATATTTCGAAGACAAACAGCCAAAACTTTATATTTTAGACTTTCAAAGGTAGTAATTACCAGGGGTAACTGTCTTTATTTGTTATCCGTTTCATTTTAGATATAGATGATTGTCATCTACATCAATGCAAGAATGGAGCCAAATGTAAAGATAAAGTTAATGGCTACATGTGTATATGTCCAGCTGGTTACAAAGGAAAACGATGTGAAATAGGTACATTTTTGGAGTTTTGTCGTCTTCCGATATATAAGTTAAACGTTAAGGACATTTTCATATTTCGACAATAAATGTCTATTCATTGATTCTATTGGCCACCATATATTAAACAAAATCGAAACCTAATAGAAACGTTAAAAAGCTAATCAAACCAAATATGACCTAAAATATAGCCAAATCCGAACAAGGAATACGAGTTTTGCTAGAGGGAGATATATTCCTTAATTTAGTATTTGTATAATTTAAACCTTTTTGACACACAAAGAAACTAGAAAATATTAAATATCATATGAAAATAAATTTAAACGATTCAATTGTATAGTATGGAAACTCAAAACTTTAAGAATATCTTGTGCAATATTATGCTTTTTAACTTATCCTTCGGTCATGGGTGTCTAGTAAATGACGTACAGGTCGATGTTAAGTATTTGAGAATTTGAAACTTTTTATACCTCTTTCTATAAGAAAAATGATTACAAAATAAGCATTCAGCTGTGTTGTATTTTTGTAGACTGTAATATCTGAAATATTTGACATGCGGTATTCACATTTCAGATATAAATGAATGTCTACCAAATCCATGCAAGCATGGCGCTGAATGTAAAGATAAAGTGAACGGTTACAGCTGCACGTGTCCCCCAGGTTACAAAGGAAAAAACTGTGAGAAAGGTATGCTGTCAGATTAGAATAAAATTTCTTTATTAAAATAAATGATTTAAGTGTTGGAAATCTGTTTTCTTAGAAAAATATGAAACACAAGGCAGAAGAGACTAAGGGGGCAAGAAAACCCATATTTCGAAAACAAACAGCCAAAACTTTATATTTTAGAATTTCAAAGATATCAATTGCCTAGGGGTAACTGTCTTCATTTGTTATCCGTTTCATTTTAGATATAGATGATTGTCGTCTACATCAATGCAAGAATGGAGCCAAATGTAAAGATAAAGTTAATGGCTACATGTGTATATGTCCAGCTGGTTACAAAGGAAAGCGATGTGAAATAGGTACATTTTTGGAGTTGTGTCGTCTTCCGATATATAAGTTGAAAGTTTCGGACATTTTCATATTTCGACAATAAATGTCTATTCATTGATTCAATTGGCCACCATATATTAAACAAAATCAAAACCTTATAGAAACGTCCAAAAGCTTACAAACCAAATATGACCTAAAATAATGTCTATTATTCGATTGATTGTTTGATTGATTCTAGCATGTCTAATGGCCTCATTGATTCTAGTGGCCACAATATATTAAACAAAATCAAACCTAATAGAGACGTTGAAAGCTAATCAAACCCAATATGACCAAAAAAATAGCTATATCTGATCAAGGAATACGACTTTTGCTTGAAGGAAATATATTCCTTAATTTAGTATTTGTATAATTTAAACTTTTTTGACACAAAAAGTAACTCGAAAATATTAAATACCATCGGAAAATAAATTTAAACGATTCAATGATATATAATGGAAACTCCAAACTTTAAGAGTATCTTGTGCAATATTATGTTTTTTAACTTATGCTTCGGTCATGGGTGTCCAGTATATGACGTACGGGTCGATGTTAAGTATTTGAGAATTTGAAACATTTTTTGCCTCTTTCTACAAAAAAAATGGTTACAAAATAAGTATTCAGCTTTGTTGTATTTTTGTAAACTGTAATATCTGAAATATTTGACATGCGGTATTCATATTTCAGATATAAATGAATGTCTACCAAATCCATGCAAGCATGGCGCTGAATGTAAAGATAAAGTGAACGGTTACAGCTGCACGTGTCCCCCAGGTTACAAAGGAAAAAACTGTGAAATAGGTATGCTGTCAGATAAGATTAAAATTTCTTTATTTAAAAATATGATTTAAATGTTGGAAATCTGTTTTCTTAGAAAAAATATGAAAAACAAGGCAGAAGAGACTAAGGGGGCAACAAAACCCATATTTCGAAGACAAACAACCAAAACTTTTAACTTTTAGACTTTCGAAGATAGTAATTGCTTAGGTGTAGCTGTCTGCATTTGTTATCCGTTTCATTTTAGATATAGATGATTGTCGTCTACATCAATGCAAGAATGGAGCCAAATGTAAAGATAAAGTTAATGGCTACATGTGTATATGTCCAGCTGGTTATAAAGGAAAGCGATGTGAAATAGGTACATTTTTGGAGTTTTGTCGTCTTCCGATATATAAGTTAAACGTTTAGGACATTTTCATATTTTGACAATAAATGTCTATTCATTGATTCTAGCATGTCTAGTGGCCACAATATATTAAACAAAATCAAAACCCAATAGAAACTTTGAAAAGCTATTCAAACCAAATATAACCTAAAATATAGCCAAATCCGATCCGAGTTGTGCTTGAGGGAGATATATTCCTTAATTTAGTATTTGTATAATTTAAAACTTTTTGACACAAAAAGCAACTGGAAAAAATTAAATATCATATGAAAAAAAATTAAATTATTCAATTGTATATTATTGAAACTCAAAACTTTTAGAGTATCTTGTGCAATATTATGCTTTTTAACTTATCCTTCGGTCATGGGTGTCTAGTAAATGACGCAGAGGTCGATGTTAAGTTTTTGAGAATTTGGAAACTTTTTTGCCTCTTTCTAAAAAAAAATGATTACAAAATAAGTATTCAGCTTTGTTGTATTTTTGTAAACTGTAATATCTGAAATATTTGACATGCGGTATTCATATTTCAGATATAAATGAATGTCTACCAAATCCATGCAAGCATGGCGCTGAATGTAAAGATAAAGTGAACGGTTACAGCTGCACGTGTCCCCAAGGTTTCAAAGGAAAAAACTGTGAAATAGGTATGCTGTCAGATTAGAATAAAATTTCTTTATCTAAATATATGATTTAAGTGTTGAAAATCTGTTTTCTCCGAACAAAATATGAAGAATAAGGCAGAAAGGACTAAGGTGGCAAACAGTCAACACTTTTAACTTTAAAACTTTCAAAGAGAGTAATTGCTTAGAGGTAACTGTCTTCATTTATTATCCGTTTCATTTTAGATATAGATAATTGTCGCCTACATCAATGCAAGAATGTAGCCAAATATAAAGACAAAATTAATGGCTACATGTGTATATGTCCACCTGCTTACAAAGGAAGGCGATGTGAAATAGGCACATCTTTGGAGTTTTGTTGTCTTCCGATATATAAGTTAAACATTTATGACGTTTTCATCTTTCAAATTTCGACGAAGAATTTCTCTTCAGTGATTGTCGAGAACGAAATATTTGAAAATTTAAAATAATAAAATATAATAGAGCTTATTAAAGCAAAGAGGACATAAATAATAGCCAATTGCGGACAAAATATAAGAAATCTGCATGAAAGAGATATATTAAAAGAAACTATATATTAAAAATAATTTAATTTGAACCTTTTAGACCATAAAGTAGCTGGAATATTTTTAGTGGACAATTAATGGTATATTATTGAACCTTCAAAAGTTTTAAGTATCTTGTGCGACATTATTCTTTCTGAGTGATCATTTTATCGCAGATCACAATTTATAACGTACAGGTCGATTTTAAGTATTCAAGAATTTGAAACTTGCATTTTCTTGAAAAATAAATTACGAAACCAATTTTCAATAAGTTGTACTTTTGTATACTCTAACATGTGTAAGATTTGAAATAGTTGATATGTTATATATATATTTCAGATATAAATGAATGTCTGTCAAATCCATGCAAGCATGGAGCTCGATGCAAAGATAAAGTGAACGGTTACAGTTGCTCATGTCGCCTAGGTTACAAAGGGAAAAACTGTGAGATAGGTATGATATCAGATTAAAATAAAGATGTCTTAATGTCAAAATAGCATTTAAGAAAAGTAAATCTGCTTTCCTAGAAAAAGAATGATATACACAGGAGAAGAGACTAAAGTTGCAACAAAACGCATATTTCGAGAACAAACAGTCAACACTTAACTTTAAAAAAGAGTAATTTCTTAGGGGGAACTGACTTTGTTCGTCTCTGTAATAAAACTGACTTAAGTAGGATGTTTAGCTTTTCAATACTAGTACCTCATATCAAAAACCAAATATGATCAAATATACCTCATGTATTTTATCTACCTCATTATCCAGAAATCCAAATAACTATAAAGGAATAGAAATAAATACTTTTTTCTGTGATTGGTTTTTAATCAGATATTATTTAAAATGGATAAATGGTATCCTTTGTGTAGTTGTCTTGGTGATTCACGGGCCAAATCGGATCCTAGCATAAAATTGTTGAAATAAGTTTTCGCTGCGTTCCGCTTGGCGGTATTTATACAGTTTTCGGGAATTATAGTCCCCTTAAAACCTCCTGAATTCGACCCTTGAATGTGCTGTCAAATTGAAGTTTAACTGTATTGAAGGCTAAATTCTTGGACAACACGAAAGCAGCCACCACTCTTAGATTATGATAATGGATGGCTGTTTAACGTACAGCGGCAAATTGATATGCATATTCAGGACGAGGACATGATAATGTTATATGAATGTTAACCCTTCTTTGTACTAGACCGACAGACTGAGCCGGATTTTTATCGTGCTAGTTCACAAGGTAACAGTCCACAGGAAGATATGTCACCTTACCCGGACACATTATTCTGACTCCGAGCTGACCAGTGTTTGCTCTTACTCCTTAATGTCTCCACCACTGTAGATATCAATAATCAACTGAAGGTTTATACAGACAAAAAAGAAGAGTTGTCATATAAAAATCATGATAGAACAGGGAATTTCTATATGATGGCCCGAACACGAGAATTTTACAGAATAAAAATTTTTCAACTCAATAGAGACCCTATCCAGACCCTCATGTTATGGATACTTTCACAAAATCTTATCCATATGATAAACTTTTAAACCAATGTTTTTCATTCGAATGATTCATGGGTTAAATAATGAGTATACTAGACTTTGTTTTATCTGCACCATAGTCAACTTTGATACCTGTTTCGTCCAAATCCCTGTTAGAATTTGATTTGATTTGTTCTTGTTCATATTTGGTTTTCGTTCATTATTTTGTACATAAATCAGGCCGTTTGTTTTCTCGTTTTGAATTGTTTTACATTTTTCATTTCGGGCCTTTTATAGCTGACTATGCGGTATGGGTTTTGCTTATTGCTGAAGGCCGTACGGTGACCTATATTTGTTTGTGGAGAGTTGTCTCATTAGCAACAATACCACATCTTCTTATTTTTATATCTGTTTGGAAACATCGATATTAAATTTGATGTTCAAAAACTTAAATTCATGCCCAGTAGTCAGCATTTCTGTGTTGACATGAATTATCATTTATATGACATTTAGGGGCCAGTTGAAGGACGCCTCCGGTTGCGGGAGTTTCTCGCTGCATTGAAGACCCATTGGTGGCCTTCAGCTGCTGTCTGCTCTATTGTCGGGTTGTTGTCTCTTTGACACATTCCCCATTTCCATTCTCAATTTTATGGTTATAATTATAAATAAACTGTTTACAAAACTTTATATGTTTCGAAAAATAAGGATATTTCATCCCAGGAATAGATAACCTTAGCTGTATTTTGGCAAAACCTTTTGGAATATTGGGTTCTCAATAGTCCCCAACTTTAAACAATGTTTGGCCATTTTAACTGTTTTAATCGATTGTCACTGATGAGTCTTTTGTAGTCATAACGAATGTCTGGCGTACAGTATTTCAAGTGTGGTATCTTTAATGATTTATTATGAAAGTAAATATTACATTCACTATAACAAATGTTTTTCTTTTTTCTATCATGATTTCTTTGATTGAGGGTTGCTGCTCACAAGAAAGCTATTAAACCAAAAGTTCCAAGTGATGAAATTGAAATCATTGTAAATTTTACGGACGACGTCACGAGTTGGTTGACCGTTATGGAATATCCGTTTCACAGATGATAACGGATATGTTCCAATTTTCGTAAATACAATCCAATCCCCTTTTCACCGAAAGTGACCTCACGAATAAGACTTATCATCGAGTTTGTGCTAACATGAACAACACGACGGGTGCCACATGTGGAGCATGATCTGCTTACCATTCCGGAGCACCAGAGATCGCTCCCAGTTTTTCTTTGGGTTCGTGTTGCTAAGTCTTTGGTTTTCAAAGTTGTGTTTTATGCACTGTTGTTTGTCTGTTGGTTTGTTTTTGCCATGGCGTTATCAGTTTATTTTCGACCATGTAAACGCAGTAAAGTGAATGATTAAATGTGTGTCTGCAAACAAGGTTACAAAGGAGAGAACGGTGAAATAGGTAATATTATTATCAACATTTTGTTTTCCCACAATCGTAATTAGAACGATTCCTACAATCGTATTTACAACGATTTCTCATGTTATAGTATATTTTTCTATAACACAGAAATAACAGATACTCATTTTTTTATTCAGATTTTTTACAGTGTTTTTGTTTGTATTGAAACATACTGATTCCAAAAAATAAACATACATAGGTCGATGCCATATTGTTTTCCCTTAATTCTTAATTGAAAATTGATTTGCGCAATTTGCGTTAAACTTATGTTTTCTTTTATTATGTATTAAGTAGTCTTGACATACAAATCCTTATTACGGAAGATTTGTTTCTATTTCGAAACTGACAAAAACAAAATTGGAGACATAATAAGCGCTTTGCGTAATTATTCCTTTTGAATTCTAAGTTGTTATCTCTGATGCTTGAAAACGATATTGATTATGATGATTTTAAAATATACCTTTAAAGAGTTATTGCTTAGGTTGTTTTAGCAATGACACATCAAAAGATACAGAAAACTATGTTGCTGTTTTTTTTTTAATTGAAACATATAGTAAATGGATGAGTCTGAAAATTCTTAATTATATAGGCAATGGACTCTAAATGATAATTGTAGAATATACTTGTTTTTCAATTTCCTTAAAAAACTTTTTCTCATATTCGTTTGCCTTTTATTAGACAATTCAAATATGTTATGTTGAAAATGAAAGGATATGGAGTCAATGTACATGGAACAAAATCGCACACAATACATAGAAAACGTAGAAAATTATCAATGAACAGGGCTTTTATTCCTGTTCTTCATCTTGACAGTTGATGTAGGGTCTTCAACAATGAACGAATAATTCATACCCTACAACAAGGTAAAGACGTATGTTGACCTACTTAATAATCTCCTTAGTTGAAATATCTCTCTACTAATTTTAAGTGAGTATCGATTTTATTATTTTAGATATAAATGAATGCCAATCAAACCCATGCAAGCATGGTGGAACATGTGACGATCAGGTTAATGGTTACAAATGCACCTGTATACCAGGTTACATAGGACATAACTGTGAAACAGGTAGTATATTACTATATTACTGTGTATTTAGACTACTGAAATGATTTATGATATAGTGTGTTGTCCGATATTCCGGATGATAGGAGCATCTACGTGAAGCACGAAGTTGTATTGTACTGTATCAACAGCACAAGAAAAAAAATGTTACCAATATAACAAAAAAAATAGATTTGAAGTTTGCTTTGTCTTTTTCGTTTAATTCTCATTGTAGTTTCTTAAATCTTATCTGATTTATGTATGATGCACATTTGGTAAAACATCAAACGTTTATAACATGCGTAATTTATACAATTGTGCAATGGTCGTAGAAGATATACACTGTTTTCCACAATAAACTTCATGTATTAAACACACTTATAAATAATATGTCAGCTTATAAATTGATTCATATTTAGAAGCTCCTTTTATTTTAATGTTTATTTTGATTTTTTTAAATTATGAAACATATAGGACAAAAAATAATTTATTTCACTTATTTAAGGAGGCTCGGGTGTCTTCCTCCATTTTGGATTTTGAAGTAGCAGATAACGTTGGTCTAGACCTTTGATGAAATGTGCAAATTTTGAGAGTAGTATGTAATTTAAGTATAAGACTTTTGATGTAAATATAGAAAATTGTGTGTTTTATCATAATTACAGCTGTAATTTCTCAAAAACACCTGATTTGTGTTTGATTATTTTTTTTTCCAACTTTGCCAAATAAGGGGATATAACTCAGATAAAGTAATTTTTATAATAGAAAGTGTTGTGAATTTACCTATTTTAATCTGTAGCAAACAAGTACGGTGACCCCATTTTTTCTTTTTCTTATCTAAAAGCATGTTATAAGAGCTATCTTCTCACATTATATCTTAAAATTATATAATGTAGTTTTGTTTTTATCACACAAAATTTGATTTTTCATGCATAATCTATACAAAATCTGATAATTTTGCACAACCTGTAGCGTGAAAAAAAGTCCGGTGACCCATACTTTTTATTATATTTTTGAAAAAAGCATGATGAAAACTTCATTTTGACAAATTATTAAAAAATTCTATCAATTTTAATTGAGACGCCCTAACCACCTTAATCAATCATTTGAAGGTACACAAACGGCATTCAGGAAAGAAAACCAAATTTGGTTGAAATTGTAATAATCGACAAATTTTCATAGACATACATAAAAATATGTTTATCTCTAGAAACTCAACAATCGGACACCTAATAAACCACAAGGTTCTTAATTACTGAATTTGATGTAACATTATATCTTTTAATTAAATAATTATCATTAAAAGTGTTGTGGATTCCTTTTTGTGGGTACATATGTATATATTTGTCATTTCGTAAATGTGAAAATAATACAATCATACACTCACTAGAATATTACAATTGCATTGTTAGTTTTACAGTGAAAGTATAAGTAATTTTTCTATATCTGTAAATTGTATATAATGGGTTATGTTAGTCGTTTATAACTACTTATCCATTTTGTGCCATGAATGATTACCTTTGTTTTTTCTTAACTGCAATTAGGTACGACATGTTCATGTACCGCGAGTGGTGATCCTCACTACCGAACATTTGATGGGGAGATGATTCATTTCCATGGTGCATGCAAATATATACTTGCTGCAAGCAACGATGAACAATGTGGATTCTCCGTCGAAGGCAAAAATGAATATAGAGGTAAAAACCGTACGGTCTCTTACACGAGATTTGTCGACTTCTGGTACAAGGACAGATTATATCGCCTACACCAAGGACGGAAATTTTATGTAAGTTATAAATGGTTTTCAATTTTTTTTTTTGAAAATGAGTGAGGTCAGTCAGTTATTAAAATCACATCAGTGAACCACACTTTTGCTTATGTTATTGCCCTCTTCGTGAAGCATCACAAATTTTGCAAAAAAAAAAAAGGATAAATGTTATAAGTATTTAATTTGATAAATACTATATAGTCAGTAAATCATTGTGTTAACACATCACCGATAACCACAACTTTTTGATCTGTAAGTGTGCTGTTCCTTATATCCGTACATTTTCATGTGCGTTTCCTTTTAACTTGAATGCCTTTTATATACTTAATATATTTGCTATGTCCTTTTTGCATGATTACTTTCTCGGTATATAGCCGAATGTACGCAAGTTTCCTACTTGAATGACGCCAAACATTTTTTCAATTTATGAAATAAGTCAATAAACATGTAGAAAATGAAAATTAGACTTCTTTATTTGGATGCTTTTTAAATTTCTCTCAGATTTACATGAACATAAGAATTATTGGCAATGGTATTGTTTTGTATATTGATTTTAAAAACGATATGTAAACCAACACATGTAGGTACATACAGTGATTTGTGCCCTAACGACTTTTAGTTTAGTCCCCTAGGGTATACCTGCTCAGTAGACAGTACTTCGGCACTAGCAAAATAGTACGGAAATTGTGTTATCTGAATTGGTTATTACAAAGTTTTGGAAATTATTTTCGATTAAGGATTTATATCTCCCTCATGCAAATCTCTGATTCCTGACCCATATTTGGCTATACTGTATGTCCTTTTTGGTTTTATTATGTTTTCAAATTTGAATACGTTTTAGGTTTTCAAATATTCTGCCCTTGAGCATCACTGAATAGACATTTATTATTAGTATGGCGTCCATTATCACTGAACTAGTATACATATTTGTTTAGGGGCCAGCTGAAGGACGCATCCGGGTGCGGGAGTTTCTCGCTGCAATGAAGACCCATTGGTGGCCTTCGGCTGTTGTCTGCTCTATGTTCGGGTTGTTGTCTCTTTGACACATTCCCCATTTCCATTCTCAATTTTATTTATTGTCGAAATGTGCATTTGGTGTCGTAAAACTATTACCGTTGATGTTGAAATAAGAATAAAGCATACATGTGATTCTCTTTTGTATATTTTGTTCATATAGAAATAAAATAATTCGTTAAAATGTTTTATGGATGATCAATTCCAGTGTCCATCACAATTATGGTGATGCAGTCAAATCTGATCGGAATTATAATCATGCATACTGAAAAGCATTTATATATTAAAAGCACTGAGGTAAAAATATGTTTTGACACCCAAGGCAATTATTTGAATTAGTTCCTTTTGCATTTCATCATTAATTTACCACGTTCTATTTACTGATTGGTCCATTGTTTGTCTTTAACGTCCATTGGAATATATGATTACCATTTTAGGTCGACGGCATCCAAAAGTACTTACCATACGATAACAATGGAATTAAAGTTTATGTGACAGGAACTAAACTGAAACTGGAGGGACCATGTGATATAACTGTACTTTTCGATGGTAACCATTTCTTTAGAGTAACTATTCCAAAGACCATTGGCGAAAACGTTTTTGGCATCTGTGGAAATTGCAACGGTAAAAAAGATGATCTCAGAACAAAAGATGGAATTGATGTTTCGTCTGAGGAATCAAAATACACGACCATTGGAAACAGCTATGAAATACCAGATGATTCAGATTTATTTTTACCACAGTAAGATTCTTTAATTAAGAACTCGCAGCCCTGGTCATATATGCAATGCAGGAAAAGTTATCCATGTCGACGTAATGCTTTGACTTATTTTAAAGTATTTTGTGATTCTCTAATTTGTTTTAACTAGATTTATATATTCAGAATATATGTATATTTTGATTTGAAAACTAGTATTGATCTTTTTTCAATAAGATTTAATTAATAATATTAGTATTTTGTTGTCCTATGTTATGCTCGTTAGTTGATGCGCAGTGGACGGATAGGAATAATTACATGTATGTGGTCCATTTGCACACCCTGTTTTAAATTTTGTGTTTAGTGGTTTGTTGGTATATCTTCTCAAAGTACTTGTAGTGATAAACTTCAGCTATTATTTGTATTTAAGTTTTTTTGTAAATTATTTACCGTTTTTAAGAAACAAAACCCCATTATGATGCCAAAATTTAAAAGAAGAAAAGGAAAGTTTACTTGTGCTTTGTCGAATTACAATCTAGTTGCATTAAAACAACATATTTTTATTGAAAAAAACAAATCCTATCAATATCTGAAAAGCGATAGAAATGATTTTGATATTCCATAATGAAACAAACTAATCATTATCGTTTGAAGCGGAGATTTATACAATGTTTAGAGTGTAAAAAAATAAAGCATCCGAAAGATTTTATTTTTCTATAACAACAACACACGTTTTTTTCAATTCTGAGTATCATTATATGAGAACTTAGTCTTGTAAAATTAAGTGATGTACTGCATTTCTATCCATATCTTAGTGAAAGAAAAACACATACACATGTATATCTTTTTTTAAACGTTAGAAGCTGTGCTGCAGGAGCATCAATTATGCATCATATTATAATATATGAAATGCATGACAGTCCAGGTTAAAGCTATATGTCAGGCTATGTATGTTTTATAGAACGTAAGGTTTTATGTTTGTTTTTATAGGTGTACTCCGGGCAGCGATGGAAATTTGTGTTCTCCTAAACTCGAAACAAAAGCTAGGGATTCTGGTTGTGCACTTTTACATCCTGACAGTGCAGTATCAAGTCCATTTAAGATGTGTATAGAAGCTGATAAAATGACAGCTTTAGAGATGTACGATGCATGTGTTTTAGATTATTGCGCATTTTACGATGACGCTAACATCCGGGATGATATAGTGTGTCAAGGAATAGAAGGATATGCTGAACTATGCCAGGAAATGGGTATCTCAGTTCTTTGGAGAACCAAAGATGTGTGTCGTATGTTGAATATTTCTTATTTTGCAGACATTGATTTTATATTATAAAGTATGGCACTTAAGAAACAAATTATAATTTTGCGTACATTTTACAACTTGAGCCTAAATTTTAGCGAATAATGTCGATGCACCATTTGGAGTTCGTTCGATTACCCCAGTTTTTTGTTAGTTACGTTGATTTCTTTCTTCTTCATGGATTAAATTTTAACGTTGGTTCTTACATTTTGAGCCTGGTTTTTTTAAACAATGTCTGAATGAAATGTTAATGGCTGATTTTAATGATTATTGTAATAATTCATAAAAAATAATAATTGAAATTTGGATGTCATAAAAGAGATAAAATATCTCAAATTTTTATGCTATGATACGAATATGATATAACAAAATTTAAAGCTTTTTTGTTTCTTTGAAAAGCACTTCCATGTCAAGCTAATGCATTCTATAATGGAAGAATGTCTGCATGTCCAGCCACGTGTACAAACTTATCAGGTCCTAAAAATTGTAAACTACCATATGTAGAAGGCTGTCAATGTAAAAAAGGATATGTTCTGAGTAACTTAGAATGTGTACTAGAAACTGAATGTGGATGTCTTACTGCAGAAGGGGAATATATTCCAGTGAGTAAACAATATAAATTACGTTTGAGTGAGTTTTAACCAATAAGGACGACAGTTAAAAATGAATAATTGAGTATGTAGTATTTGACCAAAATCAGCATACTAAAACAATGTTACGTCGAAGGTAAGATGTCAACATGACAAAACGAACATATGAACAGACATCCTACAGCTTACAATTCATTGCACATTGTTTGATATACAGAATTCGACGATACATCATTGTGTAATAAGTTCCTGTTATTCATAAACTTATAGAATGGTTATTATTGGTGATTAGTTTTTTCAGAATAGTATAGCGACGGGTATCACAAGTCGAAAAAAACCGCGTGACCCTTCTTGGCTGAATCAGTGTTTGTGAAAATCGTGTTCCTCAATCATAAGTTTCTTTTCGTCATGTGTTGTGGACTCTCCTTTGATTGTTTTTCCTTTGACTTTGCATCCGTTGCCGTCTGACTTTCTACAATATTAGTTTGTTGATTATACCCTTAGTGTCCTTAAAAAACCCACAGAACTACATAATCAAAAAATGCTACGTTTTAGTCCTGTCAGAATTAAGGTTTACTAATATGTATATATTCAGGATTTCAAAGACAATTGAAATCAAATATTAAGAGTTTTAGAGATTCAAAGTTGGTACATTGACATACGATTTTATTTTTTTAATTTAAGCATTTTTTTGTTTATAACTATGTCTTGTATACAATTTTCAAATTCAACTCTTCATGAAATTGCATAAAGGTCTTGAAATTACTTTTTTATTTTTACATTATTTTGTAGAAATTATGCATTTCTTTATACATGTTTTAGGTTGGAAAAGTAATTGAAAGCCCGGATTGTACCAGCATTACCATATGCAAAATACAAAACGAAAAACCTAAATTGGTGACATCTAAACGTCCAAAATGTGGGGTCAATGCTGTATGTAAACCTATAAATGGACATTACGCATGTGGTTGTAAACCGGAAATGATTGGTGATCCTCTCAAAGAATGCAAAAGTAAACACTTACATTTAATCCGTGATACAAAGTAACAAAAAATGTCAAAGATATACATTAGCACACATATTTATATAAAAACAATGTCATTTCAATAAATGAATCCGCCCAACTGTGGTGATGTTAATACTAAATATATAAAGACAAGATATAAACCAGGAGGTCAAGATAAAAGTCTTTGGCCATATTAAGAGATTTATTTTCTTCAATTCGTTCTAATTTGACACTGTTACGCCAATGCTTGCGGAGTTTAATGTTCACAAACATGTATATTCTGGCCATATTTTGTTGTGCACGTCTGAAGTAGGGAATGTATCGATAATGGTTCTCGTTAATAGCCGTCGGCAATATTTAGTATTGATCATATCTATTTTATGCGCCCTGATGTTGTCCTTTACATTTTGCTATACAATGATCTTTTTCTAGTTATTATCAGGCATACCTTTTTATTCGTTTTTGACTGTCACACAGTGGCCTGTAGTTGTTAAAATTCTCAGTATTATTTGAATAATAAACCAAATCCTGGCAAAAAACGCAAATTGAAAACTATTTCAACTGCTTTTTTCTTTGTTGTAGATCCAATGTGTACCTGTTCTGCATTTGGGGATCCGCATTATACGACATTTGATGGACAAATGATTCATTTCATGGGAGCATGTAAATATACGGTAGTTGCAAATGATGACGCTTCCTGTCAATTTGCTGTGGAAGCCAAACAACAATACAGAAAAGGCAACTACAAAGTTACCTTCCTAAGACTTGTGGACTTTAAATACAATGATCATCACTATCGTTTGCATTTAGGCCGTCGGTTATATGTGAGTTCTTAGCAAATTGTAAAATAGACTTTTGCACAATTTTAATTTGACATCACATTAATCGAAACACTGCTTACAACAGTTAGACATCATGTGATCATTAATAGCATGTACATGATGTAAGTGTTATTTTGTTTGTAATTACATGTTTACAGGTGTAAAATACAAATACAATGAACAAAAAAGGATCTGTGAAACAAACTATGGGGCACAGTTGTAGCTATTTTGACAGGTTTTGAATGATAAAAAATTATACTGTCTCCTTGAAAACGTATTTCCGAACAACTGAAATAAATAGGTGTAAACAAAACGCAGTGACAATCACAAAAATAATCCAGAACAGCTACCTATTTACTAGATATTTTTGCGTTTGTTTAATTTTCGCTGTGTCAGTAGTATCTGAAAAACCCTGAAATGTGATCCTACCCAAATTACCATATTCCAAGATTATACTCTTTCTTATGGTTGTATACATTTGCTGTTCATTATCGAAGATACAGAATAGAAATATATCCTCTTTTCAACCTTAAGGTGAAGTCATAAATATAAATCTATAAAATGAGTCTTTCATGTCCATCGACAGATCCCGAATTTAAATATTTGAATCTCTGTTTTCATAATAATTGGCCTATCATACATGTCATGCCTTTTGACAACACAGCAAGCACTGACTTGTTCATAAATGGTTTGAAAAGCGCCATATTGAGTGTTGTCATTACCCAAACATTTTGCATATAATGTAAAAATATAAAACAGAATTAAATGATAAATCATATTTTCACAAATTTTGCATAAGTATGCTTAAAAATGCTATGTCAAGCAATACACAAATGATAAAAATCTTCATTTATTTAGCATGCCGCAATGTTCATACTTTACTCACCTTGAACATATCGAATGCTCTCCGAATGAAATATGTGTATTTTAGTTTGTAGTACTTGCATATATTTGTTATCTATAATCTGTCAGTGAATCAAGAATATATTAACTTTTCTGTGTATATTTTCTTATCAGCGAGAGTTATACACAGTGAAAATTTAACATTCCCGTTTTATCATCAAATCGTTACTCGAATAATTCAAGCCCTTTCCGTGTCCGATTTTCTCCCACACGAGGGCTTGAACTCCTTATGATCATTGGCCGCGTCGCCTGCTCTCTGTGAGAGAGAGCCAATCGGTGGCGATCAGGATAATGAGTCTGCGCAACTGTCTTGTAATTGTCTTACCAAACACGTGTGTTCAATTGAAATAAATCCGATAATAATTAATTAACATCAATTAACATCAATTAACATCAGTTTACATCATTTAACATCAATTAACATCCGGAACTCCTCCTTCTTTAGCTGCCAACTTAAATCTAAATTCCCATATTGCATAGCGGTGTGAATTTTCCGGTTGACGGTCTTTATCAAGGAAGACGTTCAGGCGTTAATGTAGCCTTCGTAGATCAGCGGAATATAACGACTGAATTATTCGGGTTAATCAAATCGCGAAAAAAAAAACCGACGCGAAAACACCCGATATATGGTATCTAATACAGTTATTATAATAACATACAGTCGTTCTTTGTTAACAATCTAATTATTTTTTTGTTGAAAATCATATGATACAGTTATTGTCTTTTTACCAGGTTGATGGCATTCAAAAGTATACACCATTCAAAAATAATGACGTGAAAATAGTAACAGCTGGTGGCGCATTACGAATTGAAGGACCTTGCGGTGTCATAGTAGAATATGATGGAATCCATATCATGAAAGTTCAAATCCCGCGAGAACTTGGAAAGGTTGTTCATGGTATCTGTGGTAACTGTAATGGTATTGCTGATGATTATAAAACCAAAGACGGTATAGATGTATCGAGCAATAAGAATTTGTATTCCCTCATCGGTAACAGCTATGAAGTTCTAGATGATTCTGACTTATTTCTTCCACAGTAAGCTACCACAACAAAAGTTATTTTTAATGTCTAGCTAACACTTGTGTCGCTCACGCAATTTTATAAACCAGGGATAAGTTAAGAGTACTCGAACGTATTAAAGTAGTACAAAAATACCATTTACCAAGTCTTATATTTAGTCATTGAAAACTTGATATGAGTTTCACAGTAAAAATACCCCTTCCATATAACAAAAATATTAAAAAAAAATATAAAAAAAATAAAGAAAATGAAATTAAGTTATCACCACGTCATAATTTGTTGAATGGTGACATATAACGAAAACGTTAAGTATCTTGTATACTGCAATTTTCTGTTCATCAATATATCACGTACACGTGATAATACAAACACATTGGCTACCAACAAAATGATAATAGCTTTTTTTAAAATCTTTACATCTTTTACTTTTACTCTCCTTAGACAAATGTTTTAACTACCAATTTATCTTATCATTTTTACAGTCTACATCATTTTTTGAAACTTGTACATTATTTTATATAAAAGGTTCTGAAAGGAATAGAGAATTTTTCAACGGAAGTGTGTTCCATTGAAAGATTATTCATGTATTTCAAAATGTTCAATTATTTACCCCATGCATCTGAATAACTAGCACACAGACACCTTAATTTTTCAAAGTCTATAACGTGTATATCAAAAATGATATATATTTTTTAATATTTAGTTTGTTTTTATGTCTTTTATTCAGCTAGTGTTAATATTCGTCTTTTGATTCTGGCTTTGTCTGGCTGTCAGTCTTCAGCTTCTTTGATGCTGATTGTTCCCTTGATTTCGTCTTGCAATTTTTTAAAAGAGAGTCAAAAGATACTAAAGGGATATTCAAACTCGTAAGTCGAATACAAATTGACAACGTCATAGCAAAAAATCCAAAACGACCAAAAGACAAGCAACCGTAGACAAAAAACAACAATAATTTTTAAGACTGTGCAACACAAACTCAACTAAAATACTGGGGGTGATCTCAGGTGCTCCGTAAGAGTTCATGTTGCTCAATGACATGTAAGTACAAATCCAGTGATAATTCTAATTGTATAGGTAACATTCGAGGAAAAGATTTAATTTGATATTAATCAAGGCAATAATAATGATATGAATGTATATTTATTGAGCAATGTACTATAATTTTTAGGTGTACTCCGGATACAGACATATATCCTTGTACTGATGACTTACTTTTGAAAGCAAAAAATTCACACTGTGGTCTTTTCAACCCTGAGAACAAACAATTCAGTAAATTTGAAAAGTGCGTCTCTGCTGACATTGAAAGGGCAATGGAGATGTATGATTCATGTGTTATTGACTTTTGTTTATTCTATGACACACCAGACTTGGATAAGTATGTATGTGAGGGTCTAGAAGGGTACGCATCACAGTGTCAGACCATGGGGATACCAATCAACTGGAGAGATGACAAGATTTGTCGTACGTAAATATTGAGTTTTATCAAAAAGACCACTCATTTCTGATAGTTGAAAAAGTGTATTTCATAGACGTGCATAATCATAAATCGATGTGAATGAGATGAGATAGTGGATATACACAAATATAATAACACACAGAAAAGCAAGACAACGCATGTGCAACATACACAATACACACGTATCTTAATTTCTTGCAAGACAATATTTTTGTTCGGCATGGGAAATATTTTCAAAATACTATAACATCAAATTATCGAACTTGCAATTTATATTGAATTCGCGATTATTTAAGATACCTTGTTGACAATCCTTGGTTTATTATGTTTATGTTTGCATTTCCCCCAAAGAACTTCGGCTTGATAAAGTTAATAATCTTGAAATTAACTGTCAATTTTATATATTTGTAACAATATTTTTTATACAAAATATCTATATTTGCCAATGGAAGCATAATATTGCAAATGATTTACCACATAATTTTGCTTTTGTCGCACATTTAGAAACAATATATTTAAACATTGACTAGTTTTGACACTCTTTAAAAAATAAATACTCAAGGCGTGTTAAACTAACCAGTTAAGTTTAAATGGTTCTCTTTTCCAAAGCTTGTATGATTTCTAATACCGCAGAATCTAATAAAATGCATGATGACATTTTAAGTTAACGAAAAGGATTGTTGTCTCTGGTTTTCCCTTTTTGTCGGCTAAACACCTTTTTTAAGGAACTATATGTTGAGATGCTTTTGTCAATGGTTTTTAATACAAATTATTATTTCAATAAAGTAAGTAAGTTTAATAGACATTAAAACTCGTATTCATGCCAAACCCTACTAAAAACCTACAAATGCACTAAATGTTAAGTGTGTTTATACATCCTAAATGCTAATATCATTGCATTTTACCTTTTAGCCCTATCGTGTCAGGAAAATGCAGTTTATAAGTCGATTACGTCATCATGCCCGGCGACTTGTGTTAATCCAGAAGCACCATTCAATTGTAATCTTCCGCCACGTGAAGGTTGCGAGTGTAAAGCTGGTTACATGTTAAGTCATCTGGCATGTGTACCTGTAGAACAGTGTGGATGTAAAACAGAAAAGGGCGATTATATTCCGGTAAGTTTTGTACAAGAAAAAATCTCACAGGGAAACGGTAAAAATCTATGTAAAGGACAAGTTTTATCCACAATGATAAAAATATATCCAAAGTAACCTAGATGAGTAATTTATGCTGAAAAAGTATATTTGGATGTCTATATGACACCTCAATGTCGTGTGCTACTATCAATAATTAACTGGAAAGCGATTTCATTAAAACCTTTCTTCAACTTTTAGATGAACATGTAAATTATTGATTGTTTGAAACTACATATAAGATCATTTTCGTGAATTTCGTTATTATTCAGATTGGTGCGAAAATAGAAAGTCCCGATTGTACAACTATTAAATCGTGTGAAGCTAAAAGGGACAGAGGAACATTTGTTAGTTTTACACGTCCTGCTTGTGGTAGAAACGCTGTATGTAAACCTGTAGATGGACATTACAAGTGTGCTTGTAAACCTGGTTTGACTGGTGATCCATTGAAAGAATGCACCAGTTAGTATATTTTCATTTCTGCTCAAATAAAATTGGCAGTAAAACTGCTCTTGGTTTTTCCGTCCGTTTTTTACAATTATGATTGGTAGATTGATCAACCAAGCAGTCAATCAATCAACATGCCTCAAAACGCTTCTTCTATTTTCTTTGTAAATGAGACTCGATAATATAATTATATTCAAATTTATTGTACTCTTGTTGAACCCGATCACATTGCTCAAGAAAAAACTAAAGGAGCAGTCTTCTCCACTTTACAATTATTATAAATCAAATATTTATGTGAGATGGCGTTATGTATACACAAACCTGATTTTACATACTACTAATTTCTTGTTTTGAACAACAGCAATTTCGATTATGATTGTATAATTTCAGACCCGACGTGTTCATGTACTGCAAGTGGTGATCCACATTACAGGACATTTGATGGACAGATAATACATTTTTTGGGGACTTGTAAATACACTGTGGCTGCTTCTGATACACCTTCCTGTCGCTTTGCTATTGAAGCAAAACATGAATACAGGGGTGGAAATAAGAACGTGACCTACATGAGACTTGTTGATTTCAAATTCAATGGACATGTATATCGTTTGTACATGGGTCGTAGACTATATGTGAGTATGCATAACGATTTGTAGGTATTTGGAAAGATAAATTATCTAAGAATGAATTTCATATTTCTAAAGACAGATTTAGCATAGTTACGTTATATGAGCAATTAAAAGGTCTGTCAACTAATTTTTTATGCCCCACCTACAATAGTTTTTGATGAAGTTGAAGTCTAATCAACTTGAAACTTAATACACATGTTCCCTATGATATGATTTTTCTACTTTTAATGCCAAGTTAGAGCTTTTACCCAAGTTTCACGGTCCACTGTACATGGAAAATGATAGTGCGAGTGGGGTATCCGTGTACTATGGACACATTCTTGTTTTATTCTATATGAGAGAGAGGCGAAAGATATCCAAGGGACATTCAAACAAGTCGAGAAAAAAAACCTCAGGTCCTCTGGAAGGATAAGCACATCCTGCTTGATGTTTTAAAATTGGATCGGTAGAAATGTAGAAAATAAGGAGATGTGGCATAATCGTCTAGGTATTAGGCACCTATACACAAATATTAGATATAAAGATATAATAAAATTTCTATCAACAATGTGCACAATTAAGTATTGTTCTAGACTGCCATGTGTAAGTTAGTAAGTATTTGGAAAGGAAAATTATCTAAGAATGAATTTCGCATTTCGAAAGACAGATTTAGTATACGTTATATATTCGTATTAAATTATAAGCCTGGTACTATTTAGCGTCGTAACTATTTTTAAGGTTGATAGCATTCAAAAGTATCCTCCTTTTGTGGGAGATGGTGTCATGGTGTACACATCAGGTCAGAAATTACGACTGGAAGCCTCTTGTGGTGTTGTTGTGGAATATGATGGTATTCATATAATGAAAGTTATAATCCCAAAACAGTTTGGACAGAATGTTAACGGTATATGTGGAAACTGTAATGGTAAACAAGATGATTTAAGAACAAAAGACGGGATTGATGTATCCACAAACAAAAACAAATTCTCTCTGATTGGTAACAGCTACGAAGTATTGGATAACTCCGATCTAATTATCCCACAGTAAGTGTAACATTATCTTTGATTGAGTATTGATTTTGTTAAATATATAGGTTGACAAATGTTATGGGAATTTTTAAATAACTACACATACTTAGAGCACAATTTACTTGTATTTTTCCTTGATTAGGATTAGATGTATTTATTTCTCTTCTCTTGATTTTTGATTATTGTATAATAACTTCTAGATATGCTATTTTATAATAACGTTAATAATTATGATTATGTAGTTAGAAGATAAATTAAGACCAAAACATTCAAAACCGAATTATTTAACAACTTTATGAGGGTATACTACGGCTTATATAATTATAGTTATATGTCGACACATATTAAAGTTATTAACCTGCTAAAAAGAAATTGTTCCCGAAATTTTATTGGTGTCCAGATTATGCATGATTTGTCCGAATTAACAATATTAATACCCGAAAATTTCAAAACACCTCAATAACATTCAAACGTTAATATTTTGGCACATTAATTGACATGAATTATGAGACAAATCATAAATCTAAATAAACGTTATACTGGAATTTGATTGACTTGATTGTCATTAAAATCACAAGTTCATTCAATCAGATTAAGAATTTTTATAACGATTCTTAGATGTTGGTTTGTTGTCTGATTATGTAGTTTGAAGATAAATTTAGATCATAGCAGCCAAAGCCGAATTATTTAATAGTTGTTTGAGGTTATGCTAACGGCTTATAGAATTATAGTTATCTGTCGACAAATATGAAAGTTATTGACCTGCTAAAGAGAAGTTGTTGTCCCATTTCCTGACTTGGGAACGTATTGATTTTTTTAACAAGATTTACTGAAGGCACCTGATATGTTTGAATTATTCATCATATTTGTCAGACATGTGGACTAATAAATTTACAGCATAGTGCATAACATACTGTTTCAATTTTCTAATCAACACCTTCTGTTTCAACTCGGATTCTCCAATCCTCTAAAACAATTTACATTCATGAATAAATTCCCAACTGCTATAATGGCATTGGTCCAAGTAGTCTGGCTTCTGCATTACCAGCCTGTCAACACTGAGGCTCTAAGTTAAAATGTTGCAAGTGGCAGGTGCTCTTGGCTTCAATCTTAATCGACTAGGATTGTCAGTTTTCCTTTCCGAAGGTCGGTTTCTCCGGAGCACTCCGTCTTCCTCTGCCAATAAAAACTTACCGCCACGAAATAGCAGAATGTGCTGAAAGTTGCATTGAACACTAATCAATCTTATTTTCTAAACTTTGGAAAGTAGTCTAACATGTATGATTTATAATTATCAAATCCTCTTACATATTTCAAAAACACATTCTGATACTAGGCAGAAAGGTCGCGCATATATTGAATTGAGCAACTGCCGTTTATTAAGAACTGTATCTTTAAGTGGAACCAGGCTTCTTGAGATTTTATCCACATTATTTATGAAAAAAGTAAAAAAAAAAAAAAAAAATGCAAGAAGAATAATATCAAGTAGATAATCAATTTATTTTTGTATTGCAAGTGTTCCCGTTTTGAGTTGATTTGTCATAATTGTTATATCAAGTTTATCACCAAATCAATTATTTCATCAGATGCAAATCTGCCATTGATGTAAATCCATGTACAGATGAATTATTACGCAAGGCGAAAGAATCTTTGTGTCGATTCATAAAAGTAGATACTATGTACGGTAAATTCAAGAAATGTGTCACTGCTGATTCTGAGAGAGCTACGGAGATGTATGATTCTTGCATCATTGATTTTTGCGCTTACTATGGACGACCAAACTTCGATGAGGTTATGTGCGAAGGTCTACAGAGATTTGCGGACCAATGTAACATAATGGGAATACCTATCAGCTGGCGAGATAAAAAACTATGCCGTATGTTAATTTCTATTTGTTTTTGTTATATTGCACTTCATACAATTTAAAGGCATGTACAAACTATTATCAGTGATAAGTGTACCAAATGACTCATTACTCATCCTCTCCCCCTAAAAAATACCAAACAAAAACACGCATCACCGCAACTTAAACAAGTTGTGCATTACAGATATTGTGACTAGTTTTTCGTTGCTAAATTAGGAGAGTAAACTTGTTTCTTTGTGTATTTGCTTCTTGAATATTTGGTTTGTTATCTTTTGATTAATGTAGGATAACGTCGTAAATATAAACTCAATTGTTGTAATGTAAGTATTGGAGATATATGATTTTACAATCAATGCTAACATCGATTACAGTTTAATATGTTCACCACGTGAACAACTGCAACAAGCGCTGTTTACAATTCTAGACGATTTTAACTGGAAAACACCTGTCATGTTTAGAAGTGTGAAAATTGTCCGATGAATAAATCGATTTAAAATCAAGTGACCCATGTAACATATAAGTTAAATGAATACATTTATTTTTTTTAATATTTGTAAAAAAAGCAATTGAAACTTTGAACATTTTTTATACGTTCACACAAAAAATGAAAACAACACGTTATATATGTCCATGCGTCCGAAGCGTTTTTCTGGATTTACCTTCATCAGGAACGCTCAAATCCGAATGTTTGAAAGCTGAGGATGTAAAAGAACCAAAACAGTTGAAGAGCGATATGACAAAAGAATACCTTAAAAAAAAGCCAAATCCATCGAAGGTCAACATTGCAGTTGATAATCGGTAAACAGAAATAGCCAAACACAATGATCTTTACTGGTATAACAAGTGACATACTTAAAAAAACGAATCAAAATACCTGCTTTCAAAATTCATCTAATGTCAGGTTAATCCATATGTAGCAGCAATTCAGATAAAATTACAAGTAAATAGTATACATACATATATTCTTATTAAAATACTGATGCAAATATATGTTGAACTTTAAAAAAATCATATTCACTTTGAAACATTAAAAGTTTGATATCATTTCAAAACATTTTATTTTATTGATTTCTTTCATTACAGCACTATCTTGTGGTCCAAATGCTATATATAAACCACAGATATCATCATGTCCAGCAACATGTTTGGATCCGCTTCTGTCAAAAAGTTGTAAAAGGTCACCACAAGAAGGATGTGAATGTAAAGCAGGCTATTTCCTGAGTAATTTAGACTGCGTACCAGACACTCGATGCGGTTGTACAACGTCATACGGCGAATACGTACCGGTAGGGTTTTCTTTTAGAGAATTCTTCAGAAGTTTACAAATCAAAGCCTAACATGTTCATAGGTTAGCAAAACTATTACCTTCAGAAAAACTGGGGAACATCACGCTTCTTTTCACACTGTTTATAGCCAATTTCACCATTAAATTTTTTTTCAAAATCGACGTGATTTTAACATGACATTAATAGACCTGTTTAAACCATCTTCCTATGATACAATAAAATTGTTTCCCGAATTTCAATTGCTGCCATATAAATACATTAATATATTACGTTTTTTTTAATTGATTTATTAGCCTTTAAATAAAAACAAACTAAAAGCAAATTCTTACTTTTTGTCTGTACTGTTTTCACCTTGTACACAATTAATATAAACTGTGGTAAAAATAGTATTGGGTAAAATCCATTAGAAAATTCACATAACCATTGCCATAAATCACAAGAGTCAAAACATAAAGTGTGTTTGCATGAAAAACGGATCATTAATTTAAAGTATGCTCTGCTTCTATAAGAGTCAAAGCATACTGTCAAAACAATATGATAAATTTGAATAATACTGCAAATCAAGCTCTTCATGTTTGAAATACCAACAAGGCTGCCATTTTATTTCATGTAAAGGTTGGTTCAACAATTGAAAACCCAGATTGCACTATTGCCAGAACGTGTCAGTTGATAGCCGGTAAAGCAAAGTTAGTTGCAAAGAAGATGTCACCGTGCGCTACAAATGCGCATTGTGAACCTGTAAATGGGCACTACAAATGTGTATGTAATCCTGGTTTTCAAGGTGATCCTTTGGCAAAATGCACAGAAATCAGTAAGTTGATTTATTTTTCCTAGTAACCATTAAGAGAAACAAATCTTAACAATTAACGAATAAGAAACTATCTTCTGATTCATAAAGAAGCAAAACCTGAATCATATGTCGAAGAACCTTTTAAGATATATGTAAGTTTTATGTACATCACGATTACAATATGTGATGTTTCCTTAGATATAAAATACAAATGTATTTTGTTATTGTGTTAAGGGGTACAGAACACCTAAGAAAGATAACTCTTAATCATAGTCTGTTTTATTGCAGCGTTTTAAAATCACATGTAATATGCAAGATATTAAAAGATTCAAATCAGAATGTTTACATGTTTGCTAAGAGCAGACGTAAACCTCTGTTTTACCTTTTCGTTTAATCTTTAAATTTATTTACATCAACAAATTTTCCATAAATGAATCTTCAAAGAAACCAAACAGGAAAATTTCAAAGCAAAATAAATGAAAAAAAAGCAGAAGGTCGGATGTTTTGAAATGGGAAAATGAAGGGAAACAGAAAAACTTAGAAGTAGTTGGCATCTTTAACTCTCTGAGTTACTAGCCGGGTCCCAAAAGGACACATATGTCCATTCCACATTGTTATGAAATACAATATAGTAGAATTCGATAAATAGCCTACAAAACTTATAAATAAGTACTCATTTTAAAACCTTGTACTCCACAAACATGTTCTATGTAATTTAATGCAAATCTCGCCGGGCAATATACAAGCAGATCGTCAATGTTTTGAAACTTTGTTACATTTTTCCATCTAGCTTTCATTTTCTTTAGCGAAGTTTACATCTTATAATCAATGATGTAATTTATTCTTAAGCTTGCAATCTATAGGATTTTGATTTTATTAACAATAGATTCGATATTTACTTTTTAATATTTCTTGGTATAATGTTTTAAGAATTAAGAATATTGACAAGTTTTGTAAAAAGTTTTCAGCGTTTCGTGACTTCAACGAAATTCATCTAAATGACGTCATATATTACGTCGTAAATTACTGTTGGACACTCACCGACGTCTTCCTTTGGTTGATAGCTACAAAATTCTTATTAAGAATAAACCAATAAAGCTTTTAAAGTAATAACCTACACAATCTTAACAGACATATTTTCGTACATATTCATGATATGAATAAGTTTGACAAAAAAATGCTTTTTGAATAATCTGAAATATTAAATCTTTAACAAGACAGCGACTCTGTTAATTTTCTGATATAGATAATTGTCTTCTATATATGTCCATCTGGTTACGAAGGAAGGCAACAAAACCCATATTTCGAAGTCAAACAATCAAAACTTGTATTTTTTTTACGACTTTCATAGAAAGTGTTTGCTTAGGAGTAACTGTCTTCATCTGTTATCCTTTTTAATTTAGATATAGATGATTGTCTTCTAAATCTATGCAAGAACGGAGCCAAATGTAAAGATAAACTAAAAGGCTACAACTGTATATGTCTACCTGGTTACAAAGGAAGGCATTGCGAAATAGGTACATTTATAGTGTTGTTTTGTTTCTATTTTCGGGATATTAGTTAAGGGCAGTTTATATATTCTAAATTTCGACAATTAATGTCTCCTCAATGATGCTAGTGATTGCAAAATTAAAAAAAATCAGAACCTTATTACAAAGTTGAAGAGATAATCAAACCAAACAAGACTCGAAGTATTGCAAGATCTGATCAAGTATTCCTTAGTTTTTTGATTATCTTATTTGATTCTTTTTGACACAAAAAGTAACTGGAAAATCTAAAATACAAATGAAAAAAACGTTAAACCGACTTTTAAAATGTCAATGAAGTGTATATTATTGAAACTCAATTTTTTTTAGAATCTTGTGCGATATTAAACTTTTCTTTCGGTCAAGCTTGTGTAGTAAATGATGTACAGGTCGATGTTAAGTATTTAAGAATTTGAAACTTGCCTTGTTCTATAAAATAAATTATTATTTCAGCTTTGTTGTATTTTTGTAAACTGTATTATCTGAAATATTTGACATGTGGTACACATATTTCAGATATAAATGAATGTCTGCCAAATCCATGCAAGCACGGCGCTGAATGTAAAGATAAAGTGAATGGTTACAGCTGCGCGTGTCCCCAAGGTTACAAAGGAAAGAATTGTGAAATAGGTATGATATCAGATTAGAATAAAAATATCTTAATATCATTATATTATTTTAGTTTTGGAAATCTGTTTTCTTAGAAAAATAATGAAATACAAAGGAGAAGAGACTAAAGAGGGGGACAACAAACAAAAAACCCACATTTCAAAGACTTACAGTCAACACTTTTGTCTTTCAGACTTTCAAAGATAGTAATTTCTTGAGGAAAACTATTGCATTTGCTATTCGTTTAATTTCAAATAAAGATATCTGTCTTCTACATCAATGCACCTGTGTCCCAGGTTAGGAGATGGTTTTGCGTTATCTAACTAGTATAATCCCGCCACATTCTGTATGTGCCTGTCCCAAGTCAGGAGCCTGTAATTCAGTGGTTGCCGTTTGTTGCTATGTTACAAATTTGTTTTTCCTTCAATATTTTGTACAAAAATTAGTCCGTTAGTTTTCTTGTTTGAATTATTTTACATTTTTCTTTTCGGGGTCTTTCATTGCTGACTATGCAGTATGGACTTTGCTCATTGTTGAAGGCCGTAAGGTAACCTATAGTTGCTAATTTCTGTGTCATTTTGGTCTTTTGTGGAGAATTGTTTCATTGGCAATCATACCACATTTTCTTTTTTATTAAAACGGTGCCAGATATAAAGATAAATTTAATAGCTACATGTGTATATATCCACCTGGTTACAAAAGAAGGCATTGCAAAATATGTGCATGTATGGTGATTTTCCTTTTTCCCGTGATATCAGTTTAGGGCATTTTCAAATTTTTAGTTTTAACAATTAATGTTTCTTCAGTAATGCTATTAAATGCAATATTAAAAAAAATCATTATATAAAAACAACGTTGAAGAGCCAATCAAACCTAAAAGGACCTAAAGTATTGCTTAATCCGATCAAGGAATCTAATTTGTTTATGAGAAAGATATATTCCTTAATCTATGATTATTCATTTTGAACCTTTTTGACAAAAATTAACTGGAAAATCTTGTAAAGCAAACGAAGAAAGTTAAAACAATTTTTATTATGACTATCAATTATATATTATTGAAACCTCAAAATATTTTAGTATCTTGTACGGTATTATGTTTTCCGACTGATCTATCGGTCAAGGATGTCTAGTAATTGACGAACAGGTCGATTTTAGGTATTTAAGAATTTGAAATTTGCCTTTGTTTATAAGATAATATAACGAAATAAGTTTTTAGCATTGTTGTATTTTTGTAAACTGTATTATCTGAAATATTTGACATGTGATTACATATTTCAGATATAAATGAATGTCTGCCAAATCCATGCAAGCACGGCGCTGAATGTAAAGATAAAGTGAACGGTTACAGCTGCACGTGTCGTCAAGGTTACAAAGGAAAGAATTGTGAAATAGGTATGATATCAGATAAGAATAAACATATCTTAATGTCATTATATTATTTTAGTGTTTGGAACCAGTTTTATTAGAGAAATAATGAAATATTTAGGAGAAGAGACAAAAAAGGGGGCAGCAAGACCCATATTTCAAAGACTTACAGTCAACACTTTTGTCTTTAAGACTTTCAGAGAGAGAAATTTCTTGAGTAAAACTATTTTATTTGCTATTCGTTTAATTTCAGATAAAGATAACTGTCTTCTACATCGATGCACCAATGTCCCAGGTTAGGGGAGGGTTTGGTGCTATCTAATTGGTTTAACCCCACCACATTCTTCACGTGCCTGTCCCAAGTCAGGAGCCATTAATTCAGTGGTTGCTGTTTGTTACAGTATTACAAATTTGTTTATCGTGCAATATTTTGTACATAAACTAGGCCATTAGTTTTCTCGTTTGAATTATTTTACATTTGCCTTTTCGGGGCCGTTTAATTACTGACTATGCAGTTTAGACTTTGCTCATTATTGAAGGCCGTACGGTGACCTATAGTTGTTCATTTCTGTGTCATTTTGGTCTCTTGTGGAGAGTTGTCTCATTGGCAATCATACCATTTCGTCTTTTCTATAAAAACGACGGCAGATGTAAAGATAAATTTAATGGCTACATGTGTATATGTCCACCTGGTTACAAAAGAAGGCATTGCAAAATGTGTACATGTATTGTGTTTTTTTTTCTATTTTCCGTGATATCAGTTTAGGGTATTTCATATTTATAGTGTTAACAATTAATGTCTCTTCAGTAATGCTAGTAAATGCAATATTAAAGAAAAAATCAGAACCTAAAAAAACGTTAAAGAGCTAATCAAACCAAAAAGGACATAACATATTACTAAATCCGATCAAGGAATCCAATTTTTGCATGATAAAGATATATTCCTTAATCTATGATTATTTATTTTGAACCTTTTTGACACAAAAAATAACTGGAAAATCTTGTATAGTAAATGAAAAAAGTTAAAACAATTTTTATTATGACTATCAATTATATATTATTGAAACTCCAAAATGTTTAAGTATCTTGTACGATATTATATTTTCCGACTGATCTTTCAGTCAAGGATGTCTAGTAAATGACGAAAAGGTCGATCTTAGGTATATTTAAGAATTAGAAATTTGCCTTGGTTTATAAAAAAATTATAACGAAATAAGTTTTCAGCCTTGTTGTATTTTTGTAAACTTTATTATCTGAAATATTTGACATGTGTATACATATTTCAGATATAAATGAATGTCTGCCAAATCCATGCAAGCACGGCGCTGAATGTAAAGATAAAGTGAACGGTTACAGTTGCACGTGTCGTCAAGGTTACAAAGGAAAGAATTGTGAAATAGGTATGATATCAGATTAGAATAACAATATCTTAATGCCATTATTTTATTTTAGTGTTTGAAATCTGTTTTCTTAGAAAAATAATGTAATACAATGGAGAAGAGACTAAAGAGGGGGACAACAAACGAAAACCCATATTACAAAGACATACAGTCAACACTTTTGTCTTTAAGACTTTCAAAAAGAGTAATTTCTCTAGGAAAACTATTTCATTTGCTATTTGTTTAATTTCAAATAACGATATCTGTCTTTTACATCAATGAACCAGTGTCCCAGGTTAGGGGAGGATTTGGCGCCATCTAACTAGTTTAACTCCGCCACAAACCAAGATCAGTCGCAAAACATAATATCGTACAAGATACTTAAACATTTTGGAGATTCAATAAGACCTAAAGTATTGCTAAATCCGATCAGGAAAGCGAATATTTGTATGAGAAAGACATATTTCTTAATCTATGATTATTTATTTTGAACCTTTTTGACGAAAAGTAACTGGAAAATCTTGTATAGCAAATGAAAAAAATTAGAACAATTCTTATTCTGACTATCAATTATATATTATTGAATCTCCAAAATGTTTAAGTATCTTGTACGATATTATGTTTTGCGACTGATCTTTCGGTCAAGGATGTCTAGTAAATGACGAACAGGTCGATTTTAGGTATTTAAGAATTTGAAATTTGCCTTGGTTTATAAGATGATAATACGAAATAAGTTTTCAGCTTTGTTGTATTTTTGTAAACTGTATTTTCTGAAATATTAGACATGTGTATACATATTTCAGATATAAATGAATGTCTGCCAAATCCATGCAAGCACGGCGCTGAATGTAAAGATAAAGTGAACGGTTACAGTTGCACGTGTCGTCAAGGTTACAAAGGAAAGAATTGTGAAATAGGTATGATATCAGATTAGAATAAACATATCTTAATGTCATTATTTTATTTTAGTGTTTGAAATCTGTTTTCTTAGAAAAATAATAAAATACAATGGAGAAGAGACTAAAGAGGGGGACAACAAACGAAAACCCATATTACAAAGACATACAGTCAACACTTTTGTCTTTAAGACTTTCAAAGAGAGTAATTTCTCTAGGAAAACTATTTCATTTGCTATTTGTTTAATTTCAAATAAAGATATCTGTCTTCTACATCAATGAACCAGTGTCCCAGGTTAGGGGAGGGTTTGGCGCCATCTAACTAGTTTAACTCCGCCACAAACCAAGATCAGTCGCAAAACATAATACCGTACAAGATACTTAAACATTTTGGAGATTCAATAAGACCTAAAGTATTGCTAAATCTGATCAGGAAAGCGAATATTTGTATGAGAAAGACATATTTCTTAATCTATGATTATTTATTTTGAACCTTTTTGACGAAAAGTAACTGGAAAATCTTGTATAGCAAATGAAAAATATTAGAACAATTCTTATTATGACTATCAATTATATATTATTGAATCTCCAAAATGTTTAAGTATCTTGTACGATATTATGTTTTGCGACTGATCTTTCGGTGAAGGATGTCTAGTAAATGACGAACAGGTCGATTTTAGGTATTTAAGAATTTGAAATTTGCCTTGGTTTATAAGATGATATTACGAAATAAGTTTTCAGCTTTGTTGTATTTTTGTAAACTGTATTTTCTGAAATATTAGACATGTGTATACATATTTCAGATATAAATGAATGTCTGCCAAATCCATGCAAGCACGGCGCTGAATGTAAAGATAAAGTGAACGGTTACAGTTGCACGTGTCGTCAAGGTTACAAAGGAAAGAATTGTGAAATAGGTATGATATCAGATTAGAATAAACATATCTTAATGTCATTATTTTATTTTAGTGTTTGAAATTTGTTTTCTTAGAAAAATAATGAAATACAACGGAGGAGAGACTAAAGAGGGGGACAACAAACGAAAACCCATATTACAAAGACATACAGTCAACACTTTTGTCTTTAAGACTTTAAAAGATAGTAATTTCTCTAGGAAAACTATTTCATTTGCTATTTGTTTAATTTCAAATAAAGATATCTGTCTTTTAACTCAATGAACCAGTGTCCCAGGCTAGGGGAGGGTTTGGCGCCATCTAACTAGTTTAACTCCGCCACAAACCAAGATCAGTCGCAAAACATAATATCGTACAAGATACTTAAACATTTTGGAGATTCAATATGACCTTAAGTATTGCTAAATCTGATCAGGAAAGCGAATATTTGTATGAGAAAGACATATTTCTTAATCTATGATTATTTATTTTGAACCTTTTTGACGAAAAGTAACTGGAAAATCTTGTATAGCAAATGAAAAAAATTAGAACAATTCTTATTATGACTATCAATTATATATTATTGAATCTCCAAAATGTTTAAGTATCTTGTACGATATTATGTTTTGCGACTGATCTTTCGGTCTAGGATGTCTAGTAAATGACGAACAGGTCAATTTTAGGTATTTAAGAATTTGAAATTTGCCTTGGTTTATAAGATGATATTACGAAATAAGTTTTCAGCTTTGTTGTATTTCTGTAAACTGTATTTTCTGAAATATTAGACATGTGTATACATATTTCAGATATAAATGAATGTCTGCCAAATCCATGCAAGCACGGCGCTGAATGTAAAGATAAAGTGAACGGTTACAGTTGCACGTGTCGTCAAGGTTACAAAGGAAAGAATTGTGAAATAGGTATGATATCAGATTAGAATAACAATATCTTAATTCCATTAGTTTATTTTAGTGTTTGAAATCTGTTTTCTTAGAAAAATAATGAAATACAATGGAGAAGAGACTAAAGAGGGGGACAACAAACGAAAACCCATATTACAAAGACATACAGTCAACACTTTTGTCTTTAAGACTTTCAAAGAGAGTAATTTCTCTAGGAAAACTATTTCATTTGCTATTTGTTTAATTTCAAATAACGATATCTGTCTTTTACATCAATGAACCAGTGTCCCAGGTTAGGGGAGGATTTGGCGCCATCTAACTAGTTTAACTCCGCCACAAACCAAGATCAGTCGCAAAACATAATATCGTACAAGATACTTAAACATTTTGGAGATTCAATAAGACCTAAAGTATTGCTAAATCCGATCAGGAAAGCGAATATTTGTATGAGAAAGACATATTTCTTAATCTATGATTATTTATTTTGAACCTTTTTGACGAAAAGTAACTGGAAAATCTTGTATAGCAAATGAAAAAAATTAGAACAATTCTTATTCTGACTATCAATTATATATTATTGAATCTCCAAAATGTTTAAGTATCTTGTACGATATTATGTTTTGCGACTGATCTTTCGGTGAAGGATGTCTAGTAAATGACGAACAGGTCGATTTTAGGTATTTAAGAATTTGAAATTTGCCTTGGTTTATAAGATGATATTACGAAATAAGTTTTCAGCTTTGTTGTATTTTTGTAAACTGTATTTTCTGAAATATTAGACATGTGTATACATATTTCAGATATAAATGAATGTCTGCCAAATCCATGCAAGCACGGCGCTGAATGTAAAGATAAAGTGAACGGTTACAGTTGCACGTGTCGTCAAGGTTACAAAGGAAAGAATTGTGAAATAGGTATGATATCAGATTAGAATAAACATATCTTAATGTCATTATTTTATTTTAGTGTTTGAAATTTGTTTTCTTAGAAAAATAATGAAATACAACGGAGGAGAGACTAAAGAGGGGGACAACAAACGAAAACCCATATTACAAAGACATACAGTCAACACTTTTGTCTTTAAGACTTTAAAAGATAGTAATTTCTCTAGGAAAACTATTTCATTTGCTATTTGTTTAATTTCAAATAAAGATATCTGTCTTTTAACTCAATGAACCAGTGTCCCAGGCTAGGGGAGGGTTTGGCGCCATCTAACTAGTTTAACTCCGCCACAAACCAAGATCAGTCGCAAAACATAATATCGTACAAGATACTTAAACATTTTGGAGATTCAATATGACCTTAAGTATTGCTAAATCTGATCAGGAAAGCGAATATTTGTATGAGAAAGACATATTTCTTAATCTATGATTATTTATTTTGAACCTTTTTGACGAAAAGTAACTGGAAAATCTTGTATAGCAAATGAAAAAAATTAGAACAATTCTTATTATGACTATCAATTATATATTATTGAATCTCCAAAATGTTTAAGTATCTTGTACGATATTATGTTTTGCGACTGGTCTTTCGGTCTAGGATGTCTAGTAAATGACGAACAGGTCAATTTTAGGTATTTAAGAATTTGAAATTTGCCTTGGTTTATAAGATGATATTACGAAATAAGTTTTCAGCTTTGTTGTATTTCTGTAAACTGTATTTTCTGAAATATTAGACATGTGTATACATATTTCAGATATAAATGAATGTCTGCCAAATCCATGCAAGCACGGCGCTGAATGTAAAGATAAAGTGAACGGTTACAGTTGCACGTGTCGTCAAGGTTACAAAGGAAAGAATTGTGAAATAGGTATGATATCAGATTAGAATAACAATATCTTAATGCCATTAGTTTATTTTAGTGTTTGAAATCTGTTTTCTTAGAAAAATAATGAAATACAATGGAGAAGAGACTAAAGAGGGGGACAACAAACGAAAACCCATATTACAAAGACATACAGTCAACACTTTTGTCTTTAAGACTTTCAAAGAGAGTAATTTCTCTAGGAAAACTATTTCATTTGCTATTTGTTTAATTTCAAATAACGATATCTGTCTTTTACATCAATGAACCAGTGTCCCAGGTTAGGGGAGGATTTGGCGCCATCTAACTAGTTTAACTCCGCCACAAACCAAGATCAGTCGCAAAACATAATATCGTACAAGATACTTAAACATTTTGGAGATTCAATAAGACCTAAAGTATTGCTAAATCCGATCAGGAAAGCGAATATTTGTATGAGAAAGACATATTTCTTAATCTATGATTATTTATTTTGAACCTTTTTGACGAAAAGTAACTGGAAAATCTTGTATAGCAAATGAAAAAAATTAGAACAATTCTTATTCTGACTATCAATTATATATTATTGAATCTCCAAAATGTTTAAGTATCTTGTACGATATTATGTTTTGCGACTGATCTTTCGGTCAAGGATGTCTAGTAAATGACGAACAGGTCGATTTTAGGTATTTAAGAATTTGAAATTTGCCTTGGTTTATAAGATGATAATACGAAATAAGTTTTCAGCTTTGTTGTATTTTTGTAAACTGTATTTTCTGAAATATTAGACATGTGTATACATATTTCAGATATAAATGAATGTCTGCCAAATCCATGCAAGCACGGCGCTGAATGTAAAGATAAAGTGAACGGTTACAGTTGCACGTGTCGTCAAGGTTACAAAGGAAAGAATTGTGAAATAGGTATGATATCAGATTAGAATAAACATATCTTAATGTCATTATTTTATTTTAGTGTTTGAAATCTGTTTTCTTAGAAAAATAATGAAATACAATGGAGAAGAGACTAAAGAGGGGGACAACAAACGAAAACCCATATTACAAAGACATACAGTCAACACTTTTGTCTTTAAGACTTTCAAAGAGAGTAATTTCTCTAGGAAAACTATTTCATTTGCTATTTGTTTAATTTCAAATAAAGATATCTGTCTTCTACATCAATGAACCAGTGTCCCAGGTTAGGGGAGGGTTTGGCGCCATCTTACTAGTTTAACTCCGCCACAAACCAAGATCAGTCGCAAAACATAATACCGTACAAGATACTTAAACATTTTGGAGATTCAATAAGACCTAAAGTATTGCTAAATCTGATCAGGAAAGCGAATATTTGTATGAGAAAGACATATTTCTTAATCTATGATTATTTATTTTGAACCTTTTTGACGAAAAGTAACTGGAAAATCTTGTATAAAAAATGAAAAATATTAGAACAATTCTTATTATGACTATCAATTATATATTATTGAATCTCCAAAATGTTTAAGTATCTTGTACGATATTATGTTTTGCGACTGATCTTTCGGTGAATGATCTAGTAAATGACGAACAGGTCGATTTTAGGTATTTAAGAATTTTAAATTTGCCTTGGTTTATAAGATGATATTACGAAATAAGTTTTCAGCTTTGTTGTATTTTTGTAAACTGTATTTTCTGAAATATTAGACATGTGTATACATATTTCAGATATAAATGAATGTCTGCCAAATCCATGCAAGCACGGCGCTGAATGTAAAGATAAAGTGAACGGTTACAGTTGCACGTGTCGTCAAGGTTACAAAGGAAAGAATTGTGAAATAGGTATGATATCAGATTAGAATAAACATATCTTAATGTCATTATTTTATTTTAGTGTTTGAAATCTGTTTTCTTAGAAAAATAATGAAATACAACGGAGAAGAGACTAAAGAGGGGGGCAACAAACGAAAACCCATATTACAAAGACATACAGTCAACACTTTTGTCTTTAAGACTTTAAAAGATAGTAATTTCTCTAGGAAAACTATTTCATTTGCTATTTGTTTAATTTCAAATAAAGATATCTGTCTTTTAACTCAATGAACCAGTGTCCCAGGCTAGGGGAGGGTTTGGCGCCATCTAACTAGTTTAACTCCGCCACAAACCAAGATCAGTCGCAAAACATAATATCGTACAAGATACTTAAACATTTTGGAGATTCAATATGACCTAAAGTATTGCTAAATCTGATCAGGAAAGCGAATATTTGTATGAGAAAGACATATTTCTTAATCTATGATTATTTATTTTGAACCTTTTTGACGAAAAGTAACTGGAAAATCTTGTATAGCAAATGAAAAAAATTAGAACAATTCTTATTATGACTATCAATTATATATTATTGAATCTCCAAAATGTTTAAGTATCTTGTACGATATTATGTTTTGCGACTGATCTTTCGGTCTAGGATGTCTAGTAAATGACGAACAGGTCAATTTTAGGTATTTAAGAATTTGAAATTTGCCTTGGTTTATAAGATGATATTACGAAATAAGTTTTCAGCTTTGTTGTATTTCTGTAAACTGTATTTTCTGAAATATTAGACATGTGTATACATATTTCAGATATAAATGAATGTCTGCCAAATCCATGCAAGCACGGCGCTGAATGTAAAGATAAAGTGAACGGTTACAGTTGCACGTGTCGTCAAGGTTACAAAGGAAAGAATTGTGAAATAGGTATGATATCAGATTAGAATAACAATATCTTAATGCCATTATTTTATTTTAGTGTTTGAAATCTGTTTTCTTAGAAAAATAATGTAATACAATGGAGAAGAGACTAAAGAGGGGGACAACAAACGAAAACCCATATTACAAAGACATACAGTCAACACTTTTGTCTTTAAGACTTTCAAAGATAGTAATTTCTCTAGGAAAACTATTTCATTTGCTATTTGTTTAATTTCAAATAACGATATCTGTCTTTTACATCAATGAACCAGTGTCCCAGGTTAGGGGAGGATTTGGCGCCATCTAACTAGTTTAACTCCGCCACAAACCAAGATCAGTCGCAAAACATAATATCGTACAAGATACTTAAACATTTTGGAGATTCAATAAGACCTAAAGTATTGCTAAATCCGATCAGGAAAGCGAATATTTGTATGAGAAAGACATATTTCTTAATCTATGATTATTTATTTTGAACCTTTTTGACGAAAAGTAACTGGAAAATCTTGTATAGCAAATGAAAAAAATTAAAACAATTCTTATTCTGACTATCAATTATATATTATTGAATCTCCAAAATGTTTAAGTATCTTGTACGATATTATGTTTTGCGACTGATCTTTCGGTCAAGGATGTCTAGTAAATGACGAACAGGTCGATTTTAGGTATTTAAGAATTTGAAATTTGCCTTGGTTTATAAGATGATAATACGAAATAAGTTTTCAGCTTTGTTGTATTTTTGTAAACTGTATTTTCTGAAATATTAGACATGTGTATACATATTTCAGATATAAATGAATGTCTGCCAAATCCATGCAAGCACGGCGCTGAATGTAAAGATAAAGTGAACGGTTACAGTTGCACGTGTCGTCAAGGTTACAAAGGAAAGAATTGTGAAATAGGTATGATATCAGATTAGAATAAACATATCTTAATGTCATTATTTTATCTTAGTGTTTGAAATCTGTTTTCTTAGAAAAATAATGAAATACAATGAAGAAGAGACTAAAGAGGGGGACAACAAACGAAAACCCATATTACAAAGACATACAGTCAACACTTTTGTCTTTAAGACTTTCAAAGATAGTAATTTCTCTAGGAAAACTATTTCATTTGCTATTTGTTTAATTTCAAATAACGATATCTGTCTTTTACATCAATGAACCAGTGTCCCAGGTTAGGGGAGGATTTGGCGCCATCTAACTAGTTTAACTCCGCCACAAACCAAGATCAGTCGCAAAACATAATATCGTACAAGATACTTAAACATTTTGGAGATTCAATAAGACCTAAAGTATTGCTAAATCCGATCAGGAAAGCGAATATTTGTATGAGAAAGACATATTTCTTAATCTATGATTATTTATTTTGAACCTTTTTGACGAAAAGTAACTGGAAAATCTTGTATAGCAAATGAAAAATATTAGAACAATTCTTATTATGACTATCAATTATATATTATTGAATCTCCAAAATGTTTAAGTATCTTGTACGATATTATGTTTTGCGACTGATCTTTCGGTCAAGGATGTCTAGTAAATGACGAACAGGTCGATTTTAGGTATTTAAGAATTTGAAATTTGCCTTGGTTTATAAGATGATAATACGAAATAAGTTTTCAGCTTTGTTGTATTTTTGTAAACTGTATTTTCTGAAATATTAGACATGTGTATACATATTTCAGATATAAATGAATGTCTGCCAAATCCATGCAAGCACGGCGCTGAATGTAAAGATAAAGTGAACGGTTACAGTTGCACGTGTCGTCAAGGTTACAAAGGAAAGAATTGTGAAATAGGTATGATATCAGATTAGAATAAACATATCTTAATGTCATTATTTTATCTTAGTGTTTGAAATCTGTTTTCTTAGAAAAATAATGAACTACAATGGAGAAGAGACTAAAGAGGGGGACAACAAACGAAAACCCATATTACAAAGACATACAGTCAACACTTTTGTCTTTAAGACTTTCAAAGAGAGTAATTTCTCTAGGAAAACTATTTCATTTGCTATTTGTTTAATTTCAAATAAAGATATCTGTCTTCTACATCAATGAACCAGTGTCCCAGGTTAGGGGAGGGTTTGGCGCCATCTAACTAGTTTAACTCCGCCACAAACCAAGATCAGTCGCAAAACATAATACCGTACAAGATACTTAAACATTTTGGAGATTCAATAAGACCTAAAGTATTGCTAAATCTGATCAGGAAAGCGAATATTTGTATGAGAAAGACATATTTCTTAATCTATGATTATTTATTTTGAACCTTTTTGACGAAAAGTAACTGGAAAATCTTGTATAGCAAATGAAAAATATTAGAACAATTCTTATTATGACTATCAATTATATATTATTGAATCTCCAAAATGTTTAAGTATCTTGTACGATATTATGTTTTGCGACTGATCTTTCGGTCAAGGATGTCTAGTAAATGACGAACAGGTCGATTTTAGGTATTTAAGAATTTGAAAATTGCCTTGGTTTATAAGATGATTTTAAGAAATAGGTTTTCAGCTTTGTTGTATTTTTGTAAACTGTATTTTCTGAAATATTAGACATGTGTATACATATTTCAGATATAAATGAATGTCTGCCAAATCCATGCAAGCACGGCGCTGAATGTAAAGATAAAGTGAACGGTTACAGTTGCACGTGTCGTCAAGGTTACAAAGGAAATAATTGTGAAATAGGTATGATATCAGATTAGAATAAACATATCTTAATGTCATTATTTTATTTTAGTGTTTGAAATCTGTTTTCTTAGAAAAATAATGAAATACAATGGAGAAGAGACAAAAGAGGGGGACAACAAACGAAAACCCATATTACAAAGACATACAGTCAACACTTTTGTCTTTAAGACTTTCAAAGAGAGTAATTTCTCTAGGAAAACTATTTCATTTGCTATTTGTTTAATTTCAAATAAATATATCTGTCTTCTACATCAATGAACCAGTGTCCCAGGTTAGGGGAGGGTTTGGCGCCATCTAACTAGTTTAACTCCGCCACAAACCAAGATCAGTCGCAAAACATAATACCGTACAAGATACTTAAACATTTTGGAGATTCAATAAGACCTAAAGTATTGCTAAATCTGATCAGGAAAGCGAATATTTGTATGAGAAAGACATATTTCTTAATCTATGATTATTTATGTTGAACCTTTTTGACGAAAAGTAACTGGAAAATCTTGTATAGCAAATGAAAAATATTAGAACAATTCTTATTATGACTATCAATTATATATTATTGAATCTCCAAAATGTTTAAGTATCTTGTACGATATTATGTTTTGCGACTGATCTTTCGGTGAAGGATGTCTAGTAAATGACGAACAGGTCGATTTTAGGTATTTAAGAATTTGAAATTTGCCTTGGTTTATAAGATGATATTACGAAATAAGTTTTCAGCTTTGTTGTATTTTTGTAAACTGTATTTTCTGAAATATTAGACATGTTTATACATATTTCAGATATAAATGAATGTCTGCCAAATCCATGCAAGCACGGCGCTGAATGTAAAGATAAAGTGAACGGTTACAGTTGCACGTGTCGTCAAGGTTACAAAGGAAAGAATTGTGAAATAGGTATGATATCAGATTAGAATAAACATATCTTAATGCCATTATTTTATTTTAGTGTTTGAAATCTGTTTTCTTAGAAAAATAATGAAATACAACGGAGAAGAGACTAAAGAGGGGGACAACAAACGAAAACCCATATTACAAAGACATACAGTCAACACTTTTGTCTTTAAGACTTTTAAAGATAGTAATTTCTCTAGGAAAACTATTTCATTTGCTATTTGTTTAATTTCAAATAAAGATATCTGTCTTTTAACTCAATGAACCAGTGTCCCAGGCTAGGGGAGGGTTTGGCGCCATCTAACTAGTTTAACTCCGCCACAAACCAAGATCAGTCGCAAAACATAATATCGTACAAGATACTTAAACATTTTGGAGATTCAATATGACCTAAAGTATTGCTAAATCTGATCAGGAAAGCGAATATTTGTATGAGAAAGACATATTTCTTAATCTATGATTATTTATTTTGAACCTTTTTGACGAAAAGTAACTGGAAAATCTTGTATAGCAAATGAAAAAAATTAGAACAATTCTTATTATGACTATCAATTATATATTATTGAATCTCCAAAATGTTTAAGTATCTTGTACGATATTATGTTTTGCGACTGATCTTTCGGTGAAGGATGTCTAGTAAATGACGAACAGGTCGATTTTAGGTATTTAAGAATTTGAAATTTGCCTTGGTTTATAAGATGATATTACGAAATAAGTTTTCAGCTTTGTTGTATTTTTGTAAACTGTATTTTCTGAAATATTAGACATGTGTATACATATTTCAGATATAAATGAATGTCTGCCAAATCCATGCAAGCACGGCGCTGAATGTAAAGATAAAGTGAACGGTTACAGTTGCACGTGTCGTCAAGGTTACAAAGGAAAGAATTGTGAAATAGGTATGATATCAGATTAGAATAACAATATCTTAATGCCATTATTTTATTTTAGTGTTTGATTTCTGTTTTCTTAGAAAAATAATGTAATACAATGGAGAAGAGACTAAAGAGGGGGACAACAAACGAAAACCCATATTACAAAGACATACAGTCAACACTTTTGTCTTTAAGACTTTCAAAGATAGTAATTTCTCTAGGAAAACTATTTCATTTGCTATTTGTTTAATTTCAAATAACGATATCTGTCTTTTACATCAATGAACCAGTGTCCCAGGTTAGGGGAGGATTTGGCGCCATCTAACTAGTTTAACTCCGCCACAAACCAAGATCAGTCGCAAAACATAATATCGTACAAGATACTTAAACATTTTGGAGATTCAATAAGACCTAAAGTATTGCTAAATCCGATCAGGAAAGCGAATATTTGTATGAGAAAGACATATTTCTTAATCTATGATTATTTATTTTGAACCTTTTTGACGAAAAGTAACTGGAAAATCTTGTATAGCAAATGAAAAAAATTAGAACAATTCTTATTCTGACTATCAATTATATATTATTGAATCTCCAAAATGTTTAAGTATCTTGTACGATATTATGTTTTGCGACTGATCTTTCGGTCAAGGATGTCTAGTAAATGACGAACAGGTCGATTTTAGGTATTTAAGAATTTGAAATTTGCCTTGGTTTATAAGATGATAATACGAAATAAGTTTTCAGCTTTGTTGTATTTTTGTAAACTGTATTTTCTGAAATATTAGACATGTGTATACATATTTCAGATATAAATGAATGTCTGCCAAATCCATGCAAGCACGGCGCTGAATGTAAAGATAAAGTGAACGGTTACAGTTGCACGTGTCGTCAAGGTTACAAAGGAAAGAATTGTGAAATAGGTATGATATCAGATTAGAATAAACATATCTTAATGTCATTATTTTATCTTAGTGTTTGAAATCTGTTTTCTTAGAAAAATAATGAAATACAATGGAGAAGAGACTAAAGAGGGGGACAACAAACGAAAACCCATATTACAAAGACATACAGTCAACACTTTTGTCTATGAAAAGAGAGTAATTTCTCTAAGAAAACTATTTCATTTGCTATTCGTTTAATTTCAAATAGAGATATCTGTCTATTACATCAATGAACCAGTTTCCCAGGTTAGGGGAGGGTTTGGCGCCATCTAACTAGTTTAACTCCGCCACAAACCAAGATCAGTCGCAAAACATAATATCGTACAAGATACTTAAACATTTTGGAGATTCAATAAGACCTAAAGTATTGCTAAATCTGATCAGGAAAGCGAATATTTGTATGAGAAAGACATATTTCTTAATCTATGATTATTTATTTTGAACCTTTTTGACGTAAAGTAACTGGAAAATCTTGTATAGCAAATGAAAAAAATTAGAACAATTCTTATTATGACTATCAATTATATATTATTGAATCTCCAAAATGTTTAAGTATCTTGTACGATATTATGTTTTGCGACTGATCTTTCGGTGAAGGATGTCTAGTAAATGACGAACAGGTCGATTTTAGGTATTTAAGAATTTGAAATTTGCCTTGGTTTATAAGATGATATTACGAAATAAGTTTTCAGCTTTGTTGTATTTTTGTAAACTGTATTTTCTGAAATATTAGACATGTGTATACATATTTCAGATATAAATGAATGTCTGCCAAATCCATGCAAGCACGGCGCTGAATGTAAAGATAAAGTGAACGGTTACAGTTGCACGTGTCGTCAAGGTTACAAAGGAAAGAATTGTGAAATAGGTATGATATCAGATTAGAATAACAATATCTTAATGCCATTATTTTATTTTAGTGTTTGAAATCTGTTTTCTTAGAAAAAATAATGAAATACAATGGAGAAGAGACTAAAGAGGGGGACAACAAAAAATTTCTCTAGGAAAACTGTTTCATTTGCTATTTGTTTAATTTCAAATAAAGATATCTGTCTTTTACATCAATGAACCAGTGTCCCAGGCTAGGGGAGGGTTTGGTGCCATTTATCTAGTTTAACTCCGCCACAAACTAAGATCAGTCGCAAAACATAATATCGTACAAGATACTTAAACATTTTGGAGATTCAATAAGACCTAAAGTATTGCTAAATCTGATCAGGAAAGCGAATATTTGTATGAGAAAGACATATTTCTTAATCCATGATTATTTATTTTGAACCTTTTTGACGAAAAGTAACTGGAAAATCTTGTATAGCAAATGAAAAAAATTAGAACAATTCTTATTATGACTATCAATTATATATTATTGAATCTCCAAAATGTTTAAGTATCTTGTACGATATTATGTTTTGCGACTGATCTTTCGGTGAAGGATGTCTAGTAAATGACGAACAGGTCAATTTTAGGTATTTAAGAATTTGAAATTTGCCTTGGTTTATAAGATGATATTACGAAATAAGTTTTCAGCTTTGTTGTATTTTTGTAAACTGTATTTTCTGAAATATTTGACATGTGTATACATATTTCAGATATAAATGAATGTCTGCCAAAGCCATGCAAGCACGGCGCTGAATGTAAAGATAAAGTGAACGGTTACAGTTGCACGTGTCGTCAAGGTTACAAAGGAAAGAATTGTGAAATAGGTATGATATCAGATTAGAATAACAATATCTTAATGCCATTATTTTATTTTAGTGTTTGAAATCTGTTTTCTTAGAAAAATAATGAAATACAATGGAGAAGAGACTAAAGAGGGGGACAACAAACGAAAACCCATATTACAAAGACATACAGTCAACACTTTTGTCTATGAAAAGAGAGTAATTTCTCTAAGAAAACTATTTCACTTGCTATTCGTTTAATTTCAAATAGAGATATCTGTCTATTACATCAATGAACCAGTTTCCCAGGTTAGGGGAGGGTTTGGCGCCATCTAACTAGTTTAACTCCGCCACAAACCAAGATCAGTCGCAAAACATAATATCGTACAAGATACTTAAACATTTTGGAGATTCAATAAGACCTAAAGTATTGCTAAATCTGATCAGGAAAGCGAATATTTGTATGAGAAAGACATATTTCTTAATCTATGATTATTTATTTTGAACCTTTTTGACGTAAAGTAACTGGAAAATCTTGTAAAGCAAATGAAAAAAATTAGAACAATTCTTATTATGACTATCAATTATATATTATTGAATCTCCAAAATGTTTAAGTATCTTGTACGATATTATGTTTTGCGACTGATCTTTCGGTGAAGGATGTCTAGTAAATGACGAACAGGTCGATTTTAGGTATTTAAGAATTTGAAATTTGCCTTGGTTTATAAGATGATATTACGAAATAAGTTTTCAGCTTTGTTGTATTTTTGTAAACTGTATTTTCTGAAATATTAGACATGTGTATACATATTTCAGATATAAATGAATGTCTGCCAAATCCATGCAAGCACGGCGCTGAATGTAAAGATAAAGTGAACGGTTACAGTTGCACGTGTCGTCAAGGTTACAAAGGAAAGAATTGTGAAATAGGTATGATATCAGATTAGAATAACAATATCTTAATGCCATTATTTTATTTTAGTGTTTGAAATCTGTTTTCTTAGAAAAAATAATGAAATACAATGGAGAAGAGACTAAAGAGGGGGACAACAAAAAATTTCTCTAGGAAAACTGTTTCATTTGCTATTTGTTTAATTTCAAATAAAGATATCTGTCTTTTACATCAATGAACCAGTGTCCCAGGCTAGGGGAGGGTTTGGTGCCATTTATCTAGTTTAACTCCGCCACAAACCAAGATCAGTCGCAAAACATAATATCGTACAAGATACTTAAACATTTTGGAGATTCAATAAGACCTAAAGTATTGCTAAATCTGATCAAGAAAGCGAATATTTGTATGAGGAAGACATATTTCTTAATCTATGATTATTTATTTTGAATCTTTTTGACGAAAAGTAACTGGAAAATCTTGTATAGCAAATGAAAAAAATTAGAACAATTCTTATTATGACTATCAATTATATATTATTGAATCTCCAAAATGTTTAAGTATCTTGTACGATATTATGTTTTGCGACTGATCTTTCGGTGAAGGATGTCTAGTAAATGACGAACAGGTCGATTTTAGGTATTTCAGAATTTAAAATTTGCCTTGGTTTATAAGATGATATTACGAAATAAGTTTTCAGCTTTGTTGTATTTTTGTAAACTGTATTTTCTGAAATATTAGACATGTGTATACATATTTCAGATATAAATGAATGTCTGCCAAATCCATGCAAGCACGGCGCTGAATGTAAAGATAAAGTGAACGGTTACAGTTGCACGTGTCGTCAAGGTTACAAAGGAAAGAATTGTGAAATAGGTATGATATCAGATTAGAATAAACATAATAATGTCAATATTTTATTTTAGTGTTTGAAATCTGTTTTCTTAGAAAAATAATGAAATACAATGGAGAAGAGACTAAAGAGGGGGACAACAAACGAAAACCCATATTACAAAGACATACAGTCAACACTTTTGTCTTTAAGACTTTCAAAGATAGTAATTTCTCTAGGAAAACTATTTCATTTGCTATTTGTTTAATTTCAAATAAAGATATCTGTCTTTTACATCAATGAACCAGTGTCCCAGGTTAGGGGAGGGTTTGGCGCCATCTAACTAGTTTAACTCCGCCACAAACCAAGATCAGTCGCAAAACATAATATCGTACAAGATACTTAAACATTTTGGAGATTCAATAAGTCCTAAAGTATTGCTAAATCTGATCAGGAAAGCGAATATTTGTATGAGAAAGACATATTTCTTAATCTATGATTATTTATTTTGAACCTTTTTGACGAAAAGTAACTGGAAAATCTTGTATAGCAAATGAAAAAAATTAGAACAATTCTTATTATGACTATCAATTATATATTATTGAATCTCCAAAATGTTTAAGTATCTTGTACGATATTATGTTTTGCGACTGATCTTTCGGTCAAGGATGTCTAGTAAATGACGAACAGGTCGATTTTAGGTATTTAAGAATTTGAAATTTGCCTTGGTTTATAAGATGATATTACGAAATAAGTTTTCAGCTTTGTTGTATTTTTGTAAACTGTATTTTCTGAAATATTAGACATGTGTATACATATTTCAGATATAAATGAATGTCTGCCAAATCCATGCAAGCACGGCGCTGAATGTAAAGATAAAGTGAACGGTTACAGTTGCACGTGTCGTCAAGGTTACAAAGGAAAGAATTGTGAAATAGGTATGATATCAGATTAGAATAACAATATCTTAATGCCATTATTTTATTTTAGTGTTTGAAATCTGTTTTCTTAGAAAAATAATGAAATACAATGGAGAAGAGACTGAAGAGGGGGACAACAAACGAAAACCCATATTACAAAGACATACAGTCAACACTTTTGTCTTTAAGACTTTCAAAGAGAGTAATTTCTCTAGGAAAACTATTTCATTTGCTATTTGTTTAATTTCAAATAAAGATATCTGTCTTTTACATCAATGAACCAGTGTCCCAGGTTAGGGGAGGGTTTGGCGCCATCTAACTAGTTTAACTCCGCCACAAACCAAGATCAGTCGCAAAACATAATATCGTACAAGATACTTAAACATTTTGGAGATTTAATAAGACCTAAAGTATTGCTAAATCCGATCAGGAAAGCGAATATTTGTATGAGAAAGACATATTTCTTAATCTATGATTATTTATTTTGAACCTTTTTGACGAAAAGTAACTGGAAAATCTTGTATAGCAAATGAAAAAAATTAGAACAATTCTTTAATGACTATCAATTATATATTATTGAATCTCCAAAATGTTTAAGTATCTTGTACGATATTATGTTTTGCGACTGATCTTTCGGTCAAGGATGTCTAGTAAATGACGAACAGGCCCATTTAGGTATTTAAGAATTTGAAATTTGCCTTGGTTTATAAGATGATATTACGAAATAAGTTTTCAGCTTTGTTGCATTTTCGTAAACTGTATTTTTTGAAATATTAGACATTTTTATACATATTTCAGATATAAATGAATGTCTGCCAAATCCATGCAAGCACGGCGCTGAATGTATAAATCAAGTGAACCGTTACAGCTGCATGTGTCGTCAAGGTTACAAAGGAAATAACTGTGAAATAGGTATGATATCAGATTAGAATAAAAATATTTTAATGTCATAATATTATTTTAGTGTTGGAAATCTGTTTGCTTAGAAAATTAATAAAATACAAAGGAGAGACTAAAAAGGGGGAACGAAACCCATATTTCAAAGACATACATTAAACACTTTTTTCTTTCAGACTTTCAAAGAGAGTAATTTCTTGAGGAAAACTATTGCATTTGCTATTCATTTAATTTCAAATAAAGATATATGTCTTTTACATTAATGCACTAGTGTCCCAGGTAAGGGGAGGGTTTGGCGCCATCTTACTAGTTTAACCCCCGCCACATTTTGTATGTGCCTGTTCCAAGACAGGAGCCTGTATTTCAGTGGTTGCCGTTTGTTGCTTTGTTACAAATTTGTTTTTCGTTCAATATTTTGTACATAAATAAGGCCGTTAGTTTTCTCGTTTGAATTATTTTACATTTGTATTTTCGGGGCCGTTTATTATTTACTATGCAGTATGGACTTTGCTCATTGTTGAAGGCCGTACGGTGACCTGCAGTTGCTACTTTCTGTGTCATTTTGGTCTCTTGTGGAGATTTGGCTCATTGGCAATCGTACCATATCTTCTTTTTCATTCAAACGGCGCCAGATATAAAGATAAATGTAATGGCTACATGTGTATATGTCCTCCTGGTTACAAAAGAAGGCATTGCAAAATATGTACATGTATGGTGTTTTTTTCTTTTTCCCGTGATAACAGTTTAGGAAATTTTCATACATCTAGTTTTAACAATTAATGTATCTTCAGTAATGCTAGTAAGCGAAATATTTAAAAAAAATCGGAACCTAAAAACAACGTTGAAGAGCTAATCAAACCAAAAAGGACCTAAAATATTGCTCAATCCGATCAAGGAATCCAATTTTTGCATGATAAAGATATATTCCTTAATCTATGTTTATTTATTTTGAATTTTTTTTGACACAAAAAGTAACTGGAAAATCTGCTATAGGAAATGAAAAAAATTAAAACATTTTTTTATTATGACTATCAATTATATATTATTGAAACTCCAAAATGTTTTAGTATCTTGTACGATATTATGTTTTTGGACTGATGTTATGGTCAAGGATGTCTAGTAAATGACGAACAGGTCGAATTTAGATATTTAAGAATTTGAAATTTGCCTTGATTTGTAAAAAAATATATACCGAAATAAGTTTTCAGCTTTGTTGTATTTTTGTAAACTGTATTATCTGAAATATTTGACATGTGTATACATATTTCAGATATAAACGAATGTCTACCAAATCCATGCAAGCACGGCGCTGAATGTAAAGATAAAGTGAACGGTTACAGCTGCACGTGTCGTCAAGGTTACAAAGGAAAGAACTGTGGAATAGGTATGACATCAGATTAGAATAAAAATATCTTAATGTCAATATATTATTTTAGTGTTGGAAATCTGTTTTCTTAGAAAAATAATGAAATACAAAGGAGAAGAGACTAAAGAGGGGGGGGGGGGACAAAACCCATATTTCAAAGACATACAGTCAACACTTTTGACAATCAGACTTTCAAAGAGAGTAATTTCCTGAGGAAAACTATTTCATTTGCTATTCGTTTAATTTCAAACATAGATATAGTGTTCCACATCAATGCACCACTGTCCCAGGTTAGTGGAGGGCTTGGCGCCATATTACTAGTTTAACTCGCCACATTCTGTATGTGCCTGTCCCAAGTCAGGAGCCTGTAATTCAGTGGTTTTCGTTTGTTGCTGTGTTACATACTTATTTTTCGTTCATTATTTTGTACATTAATTAGGCCGTTACTTTTCTAATTTGAATTTGTTTTACATTTGTCATTTCGAGGCCTTTTGTAGCTGACTATGCGGTATGGGCTTTGCTTATTGTTGAAGGCCGTATGGTGATCTATAGTTGATAATTTCTGTGTCATTTGTTCTCTTGTGGAGAGTTGTCTCAGCGGCAATCATACCGCATCTTCTTTTTTTATAAAAACGGCGCCAGATGTAAAGATAAAATTAATGGCTACATATGTATATGTCCACCTGATTACAAAGGAAGGCATTGCGAAATAGATACATGTATGGTGTTTTTCTTTTTTCCGAGATATCAGTTTAGGGCATTTCATATTTCTAATTTTAGCAATTAATGTCTCCTCAGTAGTGCTAGTAAATGCAATATTAAAAAAAAAATAGAACCTAAAAACAACGTTAAAGAGCTAATCAAACCAAAAAAGACCTATAATATTGCTAAATCCAACCAAGGAATCTAATTTTTCCATGAGAAAGATATATTCCTTAATCTATGATTGTTTATTTTGAACCGTTTTGACACAAAAAGTAACTAGTTAAGCTTCTACAGCGAATGAAAAAAATTAACACAATTTTTATCATGACTATCAATTATATATTATTGAAATTTCAAAATGTTTTAGATCTTGTACGATAGTATGTTTTCCGACTGATCTTTCGGTCAAGGATGTCTAGTAAATGACGAACAGGTCGGCTTAAGGTATATAAGAATTTGAAATTTGCCTTGGTTTATAAGATAATATAACGAAATAAGTTTTCAGCCTTGTTGTAATTTTGTAAACTGTATTATCTGAAATATTTGACATGTGTTTGCATATTTCAGATATAAATGAATGTCTGTCAAATCCATGCAAGCACGGCGCTGAATGTAAAGATAAAGTGAACGATTACAGCTGCACGTGTCGTCAAGGTTACAAAGGAAAGAATTGTGAAATAGGTATGATATCATTTTAGAATAAAAATATCTTAATTTCAATATATTATTTTAGTGTTTGAAATCTGATTTCTTAGAAAAATAATGAAATACAAAGAAGAAAGACTAAAGAGGGGGTAAAACAAAAACCATATTTCAAAGACATACAGTCAACACTTTTTTTCTTTCAGACTTTCAAAGAGAGTAATTTCTTAAGGAAAACTATTGCATTTTCTATTCGTTCATTTCAAATGAAGATATCTGTTTTCTACATCAATGCACCAGTGTCTCAGGTAAGGGGAGGATTTGGCGCCATCTAACTAGTTTAACCCCGCCACATTCTAAATATGCCTGTCCCAAGGCAGGAGCCTGTAATTCAATGGTTGCCGTTTGTTGGTGTGTTACAAATTTGTTTTTCGTTCAATATTTTGTACATAAGTTAGGCCGTTATTTTCTCGTTTGAATTATTTTACATCTGTCTTTTCGGGGTCTTTTATTACTGACTTTGTAGTATGGACTTTGCTCATTGAAGGCCGTACGGTGACCTACAGTTGATAATTTCTGTGTCATTTCGGTCTCTTGTGGAGAGTTGTCTCATTTGCAATCATACCATCTCTTCTTGTTTATTTGAATGGCGCCAGATGTAAAGATAAATTTAATGGCTACATGTGTATATGTCCACCTGGTTACAAAAGAAGGCATTGCAAAATATGTACATGTATGGTGAGTTTTCTTTTTCCAAGATATCAGTTGAGGGCATTATCATATTTCTAATTTTTAAAAAACAAATGTCTCCTCAGTAATGCTAGTAAATGCAATATTAAAAAAACATCAGAACCTAAAAACAACGCTGAAGAGCTAATCAAACAAAAATGGACCTAAAGTATTGCTAAATCCGATCAAGGAATCTAATTTTTGTATGAGAAAGATATATTCCTTAATCTATGATTATTTATTTTGAACCTTTCTGACACAAAAAGTAACTGGAAAATCTTCTTTGGCAAATGAAAAAAGTTAAAACAATTTTTATAATGACTATCAATTACATATTATTGAAACTCCAAAATATTTTAGTATCATGTACGATATTATGTTTTTCGACTGATCTTTTGTCGAGGATGTCTAGTAAATGACGAACAGGTTGGTGTTAGGTATCTAAAAATTTGACATTTTCCTTTGTTTATAAAAAGATATAACAAAATAAGTTTTCAGCTTTGTTGTATTTTCGTAAACTGCATTATCTGAAATATTTGACATGTGTATACCTATTTCAGATATAAATGAATGTCTGCCAGATCCATGCAAGCACGGCGCTGAATGTAAAGATAAAGTGAACGGTTACAGCTGCACTTGTCGTCAAGGCTACAAAGGAAAGAATTGTGAAATAGGTATGATATCAGATAAGAATAAAGATATCTTAATGTCAGTATATTATTTTAGTGTTTGAAATCGTTTTTCTTAGAAAAATAATGAAATACAAAGGAAAAGAGAGTAAAGAGGGGGGAGTGGGCAACAAACGAAAACCCATGTTTTAAAGACATACAGTCAACACTTTTGTCTTTCAGACTTTCAAAGAGAGTAATTTCTTGAGGAAAACTATTGCATTTGATATTCGTTTAATTTCAAATAAAGATATATGTCTTCTACATCAATGCACCTTTATCCCAGGTTAGTGGAGGGTTTGGCGCCATCTAACTAGTTTAACCCTGCCAAATTCTGTATGTGCCTGTCCCAAGTCAGGAGCCTGTAATTCAGTGGTTGCCGTTTGTTGCTGTGTTACAAATTTGTTTTTCGTTGAATATTTTGTACATAAATTAGTCCGTTAGTTTTCTCGTTTGAATTATTTGACATTTGTCTTTTCGGCGTCTTTTCTAGCTGACTATGCAGTATGGACTTTGTTCATTGTTGAAGGCCGTACGGTATAGTTGCTAATTCTGTGTCCTTTCGGTCTCTTGTGGAGAGTTGTCTCATTGGCAATCATACCACATCTTTTTTTTGATAAAAACGGCGCCACATATAAAGATAAAGTTAATGGCTACATGTGTATATGTCCACCTGGTTACAAAAGAAGGCATTGCATAATATGTACATGTATGGTGTTTTTCCTTTTTCCCGTGATATCAGTTTAGAGCATTTTCATATTTCTGGTTTTAACAATTAATGTCTCGTTAGAGGAGGGTTTGGCGCAATCTAACTTGTTTAACCCCGCCACGTTCTGTATGTGCCTGTCCCAAGTCAAAGCCTGTAAATCAGTGGTTGTCGTGTGTTAATGTGTAACAAATTTATTTTTCGTTCAATATTTTGTTCATAAATTAGGCCGTTAGTTTTCTTGTTTGAATTATTTTACATTAGTCTTTTCTGGGCATTTTATAGCTGACTATGCAGTATGAATTTTGCTCATTGTTGAAGGCCGTACGGTGACCTATAGTGGCTAATTTCTGTGTCATGTTGGTCTCTTATGGAGAGTTGTTTCATTGGCAATCATACCACATCTTCTTTTTTATAAAAACGGCGCGAGATGTAAAGATAAAATTAATGGCTACATGTGTATATGTCCACCTGGTTACAAAAGGCATTCCAAATATGAACATGTATGGTGTTTTTCCTTTTTCCGAGATATCAATTCAGGGCATTTTCATATTTATATTTTTAACAACTAATGTCTCTTCAGTAATGCTAGTAAATGGAATATTAAAAAAAATTAGAACCTGAAAACGACGTTGAAGAGCTAATCAAACCTAAAAGGACCTAAAGTATTACTAAATCCGATCAGGAAATCTTATTTTTGTATGAGAAAGATATAATCCTTAATCTATGATTATTTATTTTTAACCTTATTGACAAAAAGTAACTGGAAAATCTTGTATGGCAAATGAAAAAAATTAAAACAATTGTTATTTTAACTATCAATTATATATTATTGAAACTCCAAAAATTTAAGTATCTTGTACGATATTATGTTTTCCGACTGATCTTTCGGTCCAGGGTGTCTAGTAAATGACGAACAGGTCGATTTTAGGTATTTAAGAATTTGAAATTTGCCTTGGTTTATAAGAAAATATAACGAAATAAGTTTAAGCTTTGTTGTATTTTTGTATACTGTATTATCTGAAATATTTGACATGTGTAAACGTATTTCAGATATAAATGAATGTCTGCCAAATCCATGCAAGCACGGCGCTGAATGTAAAGATAAGGTGAACGGTTACAGCTGCACGTGTCGTCAAGGTTACAAAGGAAAGAATTGTGAAATAGGTATGATATCAGATAAGAATAAAAATATCTTAATGTCATTATATTATTTTAGTGTTTGAAATCTGTTTTCTTAGAGAAATAATGAAAAAGAAAAGAGAAGAGACTACAAAGGGGGCAACAAAACCCATATTTCAAAGACTTACAGTCAACACTTTTGTCTTTCAGACTTTCAAAGAGAGTAATTTCTCTAGGAAAACTATTTCATTTGCTATTCGTTTAATTTCAGATAAAGATAACTGTCTTCTACATCAATGCACCATTGTCCCAGGTTAGGGGAGGGTTTGGTGCTATCTAACTGGTTTAACCCCATTCTGTATGTGGCTGACTAAGTCAGGAGCCTGTAATTCAGTGGTTGCCGTTTGTTGCTGTGTTACAAATTTGTTTTTCGTTCAATATTTTGTACATAAATTAGACCGTTTGTTTTCTCGTTTGAATAGTTTTGACATTTGTTTTTTGGGGGCCTTTTATAACTGACTTTGCGGTATGGGACTTGCTAATTGTTGAAGGCCGTACGGAGACCTGTTGATGTTAATTTCTGTATCATTTGGGTCTCTTGTGGAGAGTTGTCTCATTGGCAGTCATGCCACATCTTCTCTTTCTTATAAGAACGACGCTAGATGTAAAGATAAAGTTGATGGCTACATGTGTATATGTCCACCTGGTTACAAAAAAAGGCATTTCAAAATATGTACCTGTATGGTGTTTTTCCTTTTTCCGAGATATCAGTTTAAGGAATTATCATATTTCTAATTTTAAAAACTAATGTCTCCTCAGTAATGCTTATAAATGCAATATAAAAAAAGATCAGTACCAAAAAACGACATTGAAGAGCTAATCAAACCAAAAAGGACATAAAGTATTGCTAAATCCGATGAAGGAATCCAATTTTTGTATGAGAAAGATATATTCCTTAATCTATTACTATTTATTTTGAACCTTTTTGACACAAACAGTTACTGAAAAATCTTCTATAGCAAATGAAAAAAATTAACACTATCAAAAATGTTTAAGTATCTTGTACGATATTATGTTTTGCGACTGATCTTTCGGTCAAGGATGTCTAGTAAATGACGAACAGGTTGATTTTAGGTATTTAAGAATTTGAAATTTGCCTTGGTTTATAAGAAAATATAACGAAATAAGTTTTCAGCTTTGTTGTATTTTTATAAACTGTATTATCTGAAATATTTGACATGTGTATACATATTTCAGATATAAATGAATGTCTGCCAAATCCATGCAAGCACGGCGCTGAATGTAAAGATAAAGTGAACGATTACAGCTGCACGTGTCGTCAAGGTTACAAAGGAAAGAATTGTGAAATAGGTATGATATCAGATTAGAATAAAACTATCTTAATGTCATTATATTATTTTAGTGTTGGAAATCTGTTTTCTTAGAGAAATAATGAAATACAAAGGAGAAGAGACTAAAGAGGAGGGCAACAAACAAAAACCCATATTTCAAAGACATACAGTCAACACTTTTGTCTTTCAGACTTTCAAAGAGAGTAATTTCTTGAAGAAAACTATTTCATTTGCTATTCGTTTAATTTTAGATAAATATAACTGTCTTTTACATCAATACACCATTGTCCCAGGTAAGGGGAGGGTTCGGTGCTATCTAACTGGTTTAACCCCGCCACATTCTGTATGTGCCTGTCCCAAGTCAGGAGCATGTAATTCAGTGGTTGTCGTTTGTTGCTGTGTTACATATTTGTTTTACGTTCATTGTTTTGTACATAAATTAGGCCGTTAGTTTTCTCGTATGAATTATTTTACATTTGTCTTTTCGGGGCCTTTTATTACTGACTGTGCAGTATGGACTTTGCTAATTGTTAAAAGCCGTACGGTGCCCTACATTTGTTAATTTCTGTGTTATTTCGGTCTCTTGTGGAGAGTTGTCTCATTGGCAATCATACCACATCTTCTTTTTGATAAAAACGGCGCCATTTGTAAAGATATATTTAATGGCTACATGTGTATATGTCCATCTGGTTACAAAAGAAGGCATTGAAAAATATGTACATGTATGGTGTTTTTCCTTTTTCCGTGATATGAGTTTAAGGCATTTTCATATTTCTAATTTTAACAATTATTTCTCTTCAGTAATGCTAATAAATGTAATATTTAAAAAATAAGAACCTAAAAACAACATTGAAGAGCTAATCAAACTAAAACGGACTTAACGTATTGCTTAATACGATCAAAGAATCCAATTTTGCATGATAAAGATATATTCCTTAATCTATGAATATTTATTTTGAACCTTTTTGACACAAAAAGTAACTGGTAAATCTGGTACAGGAAATGAAAAAAAATTAAAACAATTTTTATTATAACTATCAATTATAAGTTATCAAAACTCCAAAATGTTTAAGTATCTTGTACGATATTATGTTTTCTGACTGATCTCTAGGTCAAAGTTGTGTTTAGTAAATGACGAACAGGTCGATTTTAGGTATTTAAGAATTTGAAATTTGCCTTGGTTTATAAGATAATATAACGAAATAAGTTTTCAGATTTATTGTATTTTTGTAAATTGTATTATCTGAAATATTTGACATGTGTATACATATTTCAGATATAAATGAATGTCTGCCAAATCCATGCAAGCACGGCGCTGAATGTAAAGATAAAATGAACGATTACAGCTGCACGTGTCGTCAAGGTTACAAAGGAAAGAATTGTGAAATAGGTATGACATCAGATTAGAATAAAAATATCTTAATGTCAATATATTATTTTAGTGTTGGAAATCTGTTTTCTTAGGAAAATAATGAAATACAAACGAGAATAGACTAAAGAAGGGGGAAAACAAAACCCATATTTCATAGACTTACAGTCAACACTTTTGACTTTCAGACTTTCAAAGAGAGTAATTTCTTGAGGAAAACTATTTCATTTGCTATTCATTTAATTTCAGATATAGATAACGGTGTTCTACATCAATGCACCAGTGTCCCAGGTTAGGGGAGGGCTTGGCGCCATGTAACTAGTTTTACTCGCCACATTCTGCATTTGCCTGTCCGAAGTCAGGAGCCTGTAATTCAGTGGTTTTCCTTTGTTGCTGTGTTACATATTTATTTTTCGTTCATTATTTTGTACATAAATTAGGCCGTTACTTTTCTAATTTGAATTGTTTTACATTTGTCATTTCAATGCCTTTTATAGCTGATAATGCGGTATGGGCTTTGCTCATTGTTGAAGGTCGTATGGTGACTTATAGTTGTTAATTTCTGTGTCATTTGTTCTCTTGTGGAGAATTGTCTCATTGGCTATCATACCACATCTTCCGTTTTATAAAAACGGCGCCAGATGTAAAGATAAAATTAATGGCTACATATGTATATGTCCACCTGGTTAAAAAAGAAGGCATTGCGAAAAAGGTTCATCTATGGTGTTTTTCCTTTTTTCGAGATATCAGTTTAGGGCATTTTCATATTTTTAATTTTAGCAATTAATGTCTCGCCAGTAGTGTTAGTAAATGCAATATTAAAAATAAATCAGAACCTAAAAACAACGTTAAAGAGTTAATCAAACCACAAAGGACCTAAAGTATTGCTTAATCCGATCAAGGAATCTAATTTTTCCATGAGAAAGATATATTCCTTAATCTTTGATTATTTATTTTGAACCTTTTTGACAATAAAAGTAACCAGTTAAACGTCTATAGCGAATGAAAAAAATTACACAATTTTTATTATGACTATTAAATATATATTATTGAAACTTCAAATGTTTAAGTATCTTGTACGATATTATGTTTTCCGACTGATCTTTCGGTCAAGGATGTCAAGTAAATGACGAACAGGTCGAATTAAGGTATATAAGAATTTGAAATTTTCCTTCTTTTATAAAAGATTATAGCGAAATAAGTTTTCAGTTTTGTTGTATTTTTGTAAACTGTATTATCTGAAATATTTGACATGTGTATACATATTTCAGATATAAATGAATGTCTGCCAAATCCATGCAAGCACGGCGCTGAATGTAAAGATAAAGTAAACGGTTACAGCTGTATGTGTCGTCAAGGTTACAAAGGAAAGAATTGTGAAACAGGTTTGATATCAGATTAGAATAAAAATATCTTAATGTCAGTATATTATTTTAGTGTTGGAAATCTGTTTTCTTAGAAAAAAAATGAAATAGAAAGGAGAAGAGACCAAAGAGGGGGTTTTTTAATCAGATATTATTCTAAATGGAAAAATGGTATCATTTGTGTAGTGGTATGTTGGATTCAGAGGAGAGGCGGATCCAAATATGAAATTAAAAAAAGAGTGTTTGTTTCGCTCCGCTCGGCGTTCTTCATAGTTTTCAGGAATTACGCTCCCCTTAAAGCCTCCTGAAATCTCCCCTTGAATGTGACGTTAAATTGATGTTTGACTTTACTAAATGTCTAAAAATCAACTTTAGGTTTATACAGACAAAAAAAAAGCATTGTAATGTAAAAATTATGATATAATAGGGAATTTCTATATGAAGGCCTAAACACGAGAATTTTACAGAATTAACATTTGTTTTACTCAATAGAGAAAAATGGCATCAAAAATTTTTAAAAAAATACAGAATTTTAGACCCCTATCCAGACCCTTATGTTATGGACACTTTCACAAAATTTTATTTACACGATAAACTTTAAACCTATTTTTTTCATTCAAATGATGTATGGGTTTTAATGTTTCATATACTGGACTATGTTATATCCGCACTACAGTCAACTTTGAAACCTGCTTCTTCCAAACCCCTAATCAGAATTTATTTTATTAAAATTTTATGGTAATCATTATCCTTATATTGTGCCATTCAGGTCACACAATTTCATTTTATCAACCAATAACTACCGTTGAATCCCTTATCAGGCCAGCTTTGCTTGTAGTACCTCTAGTTTTACGTATCGTCTATTTAGGTTTCAGGTTGTACAAACCATTGTCACGAGCGATTTGTTATGTTCTATAATTGACAAAAACAAAACTGTATGTAAACTAAGTTCATTTCGTAATATAGTTATTCAGTAAAATGCGTTTCCTAACGTCACGTGTAAAAGTTTATAAAACTTCATTCACCAGTTGTATCTCCTTTTACATGTTTTATGTGATCTAGTGTTAAAAAAGAAATGCCAAGTGGTATAAATGTAAGGATGGAAAGTGTGTGTCTCAAGTTGATTACTACATACATTTATGTAACTAAGTATGTCATTCAACAAATATCTCCAACGACCAATGATTATGACGATTGTATCTTTCTTATAAGACGTTTTTAAAACAATAATCTGATTCATGTTCTATAACTTAGATTATGTTTGTGATATATTAGATTTTCTGTCTATGTGTATAAAATGTAGAACTGAGCTTCATTTAAGGAATGACTGTAATATATTTTTCTGTCTATGACGAAATAGCATAAAAAATTTGGTGCACTCTGAATAACCCGCGTAGCAGGTTATTTCAAAGTGTGCACCACATTTTTTAGGTTATTTCGAATAGACAGAAAAAATATTACAGTCATTCCTTATAATATAATTCAAAATTCCATTTTTAAGGAGTAAATTTTGAAAAAAAACGTTGGTGACGTCACGGTCACATGACAAAATTATGTCTATGAGCTGATAGACAAAACACTTTCAGCCAATCAGAAGAAATTTTAAATTTGTTATTTCTGATTTTGTTGATTAATATTGATTATGACAATTTCCTAACATGCCTTCAGGGGTTATGGCTTTTTTTCCTTTAGCAATGAGTCCAACCAATTGTTGCTGTGATTTGTTACAGCCTCCAATCTTTAAACAGAAATTGGATGAGCTTTTGTTCTATAATACATTTTCGGCAAAGATGAATCTGTAAATGTTAAGCTATGTAGATAATGGACTGTATTAGGAATTCTTGATATTTAATGGGATGGAAATATCATTTAATAAAAAATATTACATTTGCTTTTATCGTCCTCTTTGTATAACAGACATCAATGAATGTATACCAAACCCATGTAAACACGGAGCATCATGTATGGATAAAGTAAATGATTACAGTTGTGTCTGTAAACCAGGTTACAAAGGAAAGAACTGCGACACAGGTACTAAAATATATGATCAAGAAATATGTTTTTTTAAATTGTTATTTCGTGGTCATTGAAAGAACGACGCCTTTTTTCAATGAACAGTGTTTTTGTCACCAAAAACAGAAATTACAGATACAAGTTCCTTTATTCAGATAACGACAAAGTTTTTTGGCATGAACGATACGGATTCGAACAAGAAACATACTGAAGTCGGTACCAGTTGTTTTCAATTGATATTTTTTTTGGAAAATTAATTTCAAAATTTGAACATGCGATTTCATATTCCGATATAAGTACTCTAGCCGTATACATGGTATACAGCCTTTTATCATATTCAACATGCAGACATCTTATACGTTCAGGTATTTCACATCCAATCTTTTATGGTTTGTATTGTAGTCCTGTCATGTAATGTTGTAATTTTAATGTTATATTTAACATTGCCATAAAAGCGGGAGGTTTGGCTAGCCACAAAACCAGGTTCAACCCACCATTTTTTTCTTGAAATGTCCTGTACCAAGTCAGGAAAATGGCCATTGTTATATTATAGTGCGTTTCTGTGTGCGTTACATTCTAATGTTGTGTTTCTGTTGAGTCGTAGTTCTCCTCTTATATTTGATGTGTTTCCCTCAGTTTTAGTTTGTAACCCGGATTTGTTTTTTTCTCAATAGATTTATGAATTTCGAACAGCGGTATACTACTGTTGCCTTTATTTATGGTTATATTCTGTACAAAGCACAAAAATGTCGACATTCACCTCAAATGCTAACCAAACCTTTAAACAGACCTATTAAGAAGGGATATAGTTGTCAGGTCATTAAAGATGGCATATTTTTGAATTAATATTGATCTACTCCTAGGGTCTTTGCATCGGAAATAAACACATTTATTCTAAAAACAGATTAAAAATGACACTCCGTAAATTTTACGGTCACCATCACCAATTGGTTGATCCATACGATGTGTCTTTGTCCAAACTAACTAAGGACATTTTTACCACGTGTTAGATTGTGGTTTGTCATTACGTCGTCTGATCTTTTAATTACCGAACGTGACTTATTCCCGATTTTGACTGTTTTGCTGAGTGTGCAACCGCATTGCTATAAGACGTGTCACGGTACCTTTCTATCCCAAATTCATGTATTTAATTTTGATGTTATATTTGTTGTTCTCGTCGGATTTTGTCAAATGTCTTAACGTCGTTTCTGTTATATTCGTGTGTTATGGTAAAGATAATTAGTCACCTCCTTCATTTATTAGAGTTTAGTTTGGATCAACGAAATTTATACGGTATATTTGGTTTACAGTTTGATTCAGAAGAAACACCGACATAGCCAGATAACACAATTAATTATCTAATTACTACCATTTGATATTAATAAGTATTGTAATTTTCATTGTTATTAATAAATGTAAAGTCAGTATTACAAATCTAATCTTTAATCAATCCTAATCCTATCTTATTTTTGGGAAATATTTTTACAAATTCAAATGTGACGTCACTTTGTTTTTTTAGAATTTCAAATGTGACGTCACTTTGTGCGTTGAGGCTTTGGCTAACTCGGCTATGAATTTTTTTATGTGTTGAATTAAGTTGTTTTATGTAATGTATCCGTTTTCATTCTGTAGTTAGTCCCCACTTTGGTTTTATCATGTATATCTTTTATATAGTCATTTTATAAAATTTACTGTTTGTAAAATTATAAATTATTCTAAATAATAAGGATGTTCTTGTCCCAGGCAGAAAACCGTGGCCGTGTTAGGCGCAACTTTTTGGAAGTTTTGGTCCTCGGTGCTCTTCAGCTTTGTACTTGTTTTGGCTTTCAAACTTTTTCCATCTGAGCGTCACTGGTTGGTCTTGTGTGGACGAGACGCACGTCTGGCGTATTGAATTTTAAGCCTAGTACCTTTTGTTATCTATTATTCGTGTGTTTCTTTGTCCTTTATGTTCTCCCATTTATTTGTATTGTGGTCCTGTCATGTGATGTTGTCGTTTTGGTGTTGTGTTAGACGTTGCCATAAAAGCGGGAGATTTGGCATGCCCCAAACCAGGTTCAACCCACAATTGTTTTCTTAAAATGTCCTGTACCAAGTCAGAAAAATGGCCATTGTTATATTATAGTTCGTTTCTGTGTGTGTTACATTTTAATGTTGTGTTTTTGTTGTGTCGTTGTTCTCTTTTATTTGATGCGTTTCCCTCAGTTTTAGTTTGTGACCCGGATTTGTTTTTGTCTCTATCGAATTATGAGTTTTCGAACAGCGGTATACTACTGTTGCCTTTATTTGGCATTATATTGGTTATGTTCTTCTCGTATATATTTATGATGGTATGATACTAAACACCTAACGGGAGGGATTGTGCTTGATTTTCATATGATGAAAACATAATCTTTCAATCAGTTTAATTGAGGTCTGGAGCTGGCGTGTCAGTAACTGCTAGTAGTCCTTTATAAAAAAAAAATATGTATCATTGTCTTTTTGCTTAGTTTCTCTTGTTACCTATTCTGACATCGGACTTGGACTTTTGTTAAACTGAGTTTTACTGTGCGTATTGCTGTGTGTTTGTTTATTCCACCTTGACTAGAGGTATAGGGGGAGGATTGAGATCTCACAAAACATGTTTAACCCCTCGCATTTTTGCGCCTGTCCCAAGTCAGGAGCCTCTGGCCTTTGTTAGTCTTGTATGTTTTTTAATTTTAGTTCATTTATATGTTTTGAAGTTTAGTATGACGTCCATTTTCACTGAACTAGTACAAACTTAATTATATAGGCAATGGACTCTAAATTATAATTTTAGAATATACTTGTTTTTTAATTTGCTTTAAAAACTTTTATATTTATCTGCCTTAAATTAGACAGGTCAAATATGTTATGTTGACCTACTTAAGGAGAAACTTGTTTTCAATTTGATAAAAAAGAAAAAAAAATGTGGTAGCGGACTTCATTGTCTTTAAGTCTTCAGTTATTTGAATAGATAATCTTCTAAGTTGAAATATCTCTTTAGTAATTTTAAGTGAGTATCGATTTTATTATTTTAGATATAAATGATTGCCGGTCAAACCCATGTAAGCATGGTGGAACATGTCACGACCAGGTTAATGGTTACAAATGTTCCTGTTTACCAGGTTACTTAGGGAATAACTGTGAAACAGGTAGTATATTACTACATTACTATGTATTCAGACTACTGAAATGATTTATGATATAGTGTTTTATCCTAAATTCCCGATGATATGAGCATCGACAGTACAAGATAAAAATACGTGTCCAATACAACAAAAAAAAAGATTTGAAGTTTGCTTTGGCTTTTTCGTTTAATTCTCATTGTAGTTTCTTAAATCTTATTCTGATTTTTGTATAATGCACATTTAGTTAAACATCAAACGTTAATAACACGTGTCATTTATACAATTGCGAAAAGGTCGTAGAAGAAAAAAACTGTTTTCCGCTATAATGTATTATAGACAATTATGAATAATATGTCGGTTTGTAAATTGATTTATATTTAGAAGCTCCTTTCATTTCAAAGTTGTTTTTTTTTAACCGTTTAAACATATAGGACAACAAATAAATTGTTTTACTTATTTAAACAATCATTTGAAGGTGTACAAATGTCACTCAGGGAAGGAAAAACAAATTTGGGCAAAATCGTAATAATCGACGAATTTTCATAGACATACATAAAAAGATGTTTATCTCTAGAAACTCAATAATCGGAAACCTAATAAACCACAAAGTTTTCAATTACTGAATTTGATGTAATATTATATCTTTTTATAAAATAGTTATCATCAAAACTGTTGTGGATTCCTTTTTGTGCGTACATATGTATGTATTTGTCATTACGTAAATGTGAAAATAATACATTCATACCAAGTATAAGTAATTTTTCTATATCTGTAAATTGTATATAATGGGTTATGTTAGTCGTTTATAACTACTTTTCCATTTTGTGCCATGAATAATTACCTTTGTTTTTCTTAACTGCAATTAGGTACGACATGTTCATGTACCGCGAGTGGTGATCCTCACTACCGAACATTTGATGGGGAGATGATTCATTTCCATGGTGCATGCAAATATATACTTGCTGCAAGCAACGATGAACAATGTGGATTCTCCGTCGAAGGCAAAAATGAATATAGAGGTAAAAACCGCACGGTCTCTTACATGAGACTTGTCGACTTCTGGTACCAGGACAGATTATACCGCCTACACCAAGGACGGAAATTTTATGTAAGTTATAATTGGTTTTCAGTTTGTAAATGAGAAAGGTCAGTCAATTATCAAAATAAAATTGCTTAATATGAAATTATCTTCTTCATCAAGCATCAAATATTTTGCAAAAATACACTTACCATCGAACACACCGACAACCTGTCTATGATAATATCACGATATATTTTATTTGAATTAACAAATATCATATAGTTAGCAAATCGTTGTGTTAACACACCACCGATAACAACTATAATGGTTTACTTTTATAAATTTTGACTTGGATGGAGAGTTGTCTCATTGGCACTCATACCACATCTTCTTATATCTATATAGGAAAGTCTATCAAATTTTTGTTCTGTTGGAGAGTTGGTCCTAATATCCGAACATTTTCGTCTGATTTTACTTTGAACTTGTATGCCTTTTATGTACTTAATATCTTTCAAGTTTCCTTTTTGCATGATTGGTTCTCGGTATAAAGCCGAATGTACATAAATTTCCTATTTGAACGGAGTCAATCAATTTTTCACTTATTGAAATAGCGTTATATGTAAAACTAGAATTAGTTTATTTTGCATTTCATCATAATTTTACCTACTCGTTCTATCTACTGAATGGTACATTGTTTTTCTTTAACTTCCTTTAGAATACTAGTATATAATTACCATTTTAGGTTGACGGCATTCAAAAGTACTTACCATACGATAAAAATGGAATTAAAGTTGATGTTACAGGAACTAAACTGAAACTTGAAGGGCCATGTAGTATAACTGTACTTTTCGATGGTAACCATTTCTTTAGAGTAACTATTCCAAAGACTATCGGCGAAAACGTTTTTGGCATCTGTGGAAATTGCAACGGTAAAAAAGATGATCTCAGAACAATAGATGGAATTGATGTTTCGGCTGAGGAATCAAAATACACGATGATTGGAAACAGCTATGAAATACCAGATGATTCAGATTTATTATTGCCACAGTAAGATTGTTTTAAGATTAAGAACTCGCAGACCTGGTCATATATTCAATGCAAGAAAAGTTATCCATGTCGACGTAATGCTTTGGCTTCATTTAAAGTTTCTTGTAGTTCTTTGATTTGTGTTCACTAGATTTATTTATTCAGAATGATTATATATTTTGATTTGGATACTAGTACTTGTAGACTACTGTTGCCTGTTGGTCTTTTTTTAATAAGATTTAATTTATAATTTGATATGTTTTTGTCCCATTTCATGCTCCTTTAATCGATGCGCAGTGAACGAATAGGAATAATTACATGTATGTGGTCCATTTGCACAACCTGTTTTAAATTTTGTTTTAAGTGGTTTGTTGGTATATCATCTCAAATTACTTGTAGTGATAAACTTCAGCGATTATAAATATCATAAATGTTTCAGTGTTTTCATTTACCGTTTTTAAAACTATTATGATGTCATAAATTAAAAGAAAAAAAGGAAAGTTTACTTGTACTTTGTCGAATTACAATCTATTTACATTTAAACAACATATTTTTATTGAAAAAACCAGCCTATCATTATCTGAAAAGAAACGGAATTTGATTTTGATAGTCCATAATGCAACAAACCTATCATTATCGTTTGAAGCGGAAGTTTATACAATGTTAACAGAAAAAAAAAGTGAAAGCATTCAAAAAAATTTTATTTTTCTATTACAACAAAAAGTAAAATCACAAAAATACTGAACTCCGAGGAAAATTCAATCGGAAAGTCCCTAATCACATGGCAAAATCAAATGACAAAACACATCAAACGAATGGACAACAACTGTCATATTCCTGACTTGGTACAGGCATTTTCAAATGTAGAAAATGGTGGATTGAACCTGGTTTTACAAAATGCGCTTTTTCAATTATTAGTATCATTATATGAGAGCTTTGTCTTGTAAAATTGAATGATGTATCCATATCTTAGTGAAAGAAAAACACATATATCTTTTTTTTAAACTTTATTTAAAAAAATCAGACGCAAAAACTGCGCTGTAGGAGTATAAGTTAAATATGATACCTTATAATATATGAAATGCATGACAGTCCAGGTTAAAACTTTATGTCAGGCTATGTATTTTTTTTTTTATAGAACTTAAGATTTTATGTTTTGTTTTTATAGGTGTACTCCAGGCGGCGATAATAATATGTGTTCTCCTGAACTCGAAACAAAAGCTAAGGATTCTGGTTGTGCACTTTTACATCCTGATAGTGCATCTCGCAGTCCATTCAAGACATGTATAGAAGCTGATGAAATGATGGCTTTAGAGATGTACGATGCATGTATTTTTGATTATTGTGCGTTTGACGATGATGCGACAATCCGGGACGCTATAGTGTGTCAAGGAATAGAAGGATATGCTGAGCAATGCCATGAAATGGGTATCTTGGTTCGTTGGAGAACAAGAGATGTTTGCCGTATGTTGAATCTTTCTTATTTTACAAGCCATTGATTTGCAATGTACTAGTATTATAAATTATGGCATTTGAAAAGCAAATTACAATATTGCTTTCATTTTACCACTCAAGTCTACAATTTAAATGAGTGTGGATTCGAATGGCGAATAATGTCGACGTACCATTTGGAAATCATTCGATTCCCCCAGCATTTGCTTGTTACGTTGACTTGTGTATCTTGTTTATCAGCTGCTTAGATTTTAACATTTGTGCATAAATTTTTAGCCCTGTTTCTAAACAACGTCTAAGTAAATTGTTGATGGCGGATTTTTCGGATTATTATAATAATAAATCAAATATAAAAATTGTGAAGTTTGGATGGCATAAAAGAGATAAAATATCTCACAATTATACGTTATAAGATACATTTGATATATACAAAGTTTAAATCGTTTCTTTCTTTTTTTTAGCTCTTCCTTGTCAAACTAATGCATTCTATAATGGGAGAATGTCTGCATGTCCAGCCACATGTACAAACTTATCAGGCCCTAAAAACTGTAAACTACCATATGTAGAAGGCTGTCAATGTAGAATAGGATATGTTCTAAGTAACTTAGAATGTGTACCAGAAACTGAATGTGGATGTTTAACAGCAGAAGGGGAATACATTCCAGTAAGTAAACTATATAAAAAACATTTTTGATTGAGTAAAATTCAATAAGGACGACAGCTAAAAAATGAATAATTTGGTGTGTGGCATTTTGACTAAAATCAGCATATTAAAACAATAAGATTATATAAATAAATAATTCCAAGGTCAAACAACAACATGACAAAACGAAGAGATAACAATACTTACAACAACTTACAAATCAATCCAAGGTTGAATTAATGTACGCTAAAACATACTGTTAACCATGTGATATCTGTTAATGTGTTATAGTTATGTTTTGTATACACATTTCAGATGTAACTTCTAAGGAACTGTTTAAAGGTCTTAGAATTACTTGAAAGTTATGGTGAATATATTACTATAAAAGTATATTGTTTTTAGGTTGGAAAAGTAATTGAACGCCCGGATTGTACCAGCATTTCCAGATGTCAACTACAAAATGAAAAACCTAAATTGGTGACATCTAAACGTCCAAAATGTGGGGTCAATGCTGTATGTAAACCTATAAATGGACATTACGCATGTGGTTGTAAACCGGAAATGGTTGGTGATCCTCTCAAAGAATGCAAAAGTAAACATTTACATTTAATTTGCACATAGTATTATAGTATTATAAAAAGTTTATACATTAACACACATATTTATAAAATAACTATGTCATTCCTATAAATGAATCCCCCCATTTTGTGGTGACGTTAATGCTAAATGTATAATGACAGCATATAGACTAGGAGGACAAGACAAAAGTCTTTGACCTTGAATAGAGATTTTTCTTCTTCAATTTGTTCTAATGTGGTACTGTTGCATCACTGCAAGCGGCGTTAGTGAGTGTTTCGGGTTCACAACAAACATGTGGAATCTCGCCATATGTTGTTGTGCACGTCTCAAGTTAGGAATGTGTAGATAATGGTTGTCGTTAATTCCGACGGCAATATTTAGTATTGATCATATCTATTGTAATCGCCTTATTTGTTGTTCTTTACATTTAGCTATATAATGATCGTTTTGTAGTTACTTATTAGATATGCATTTTCTTTTTCGTTGGCGTCATAAGGTGGCCTGTATTTGTTTAAATTCTCATTAGTTGTTCTATAGTTGATAATTGTTTTATTTGCATTCAAACAACATCTCCTAATTTTTATATTTGCGAAAGTAAAACTAAACCCTGGCAAAAAGGGCAAATTAAAACATATCAACTACTTTTTAACTAGGCTCTACAAGTCTTGCAAGCGATACAATAAAATTGAGAATGGAAATGGGGAATGTGTCAAAGAGACAACAACCCGACCATATAGCAGACAACAGCCGAAGGCCACCAATGGGTCTTCAATGCAGCGATAAACTCCCGCTCCCGGAGGCGTCCTTCAGCTGGCCCCTAAACAAATATATATACTAGTTCAGTGATAATGGACGTCATACTAAACTCCAAATTATACACAAGAAACTAAAACTAAAAATGAGGAGGACTTTGTCATATATATGAGGAGGACTTTGTCATTTTAGCAATGGATAGTCGTCCCATTAGCAATCATACCACATCTCCTTTTTTTTAGATAACATGGTATATACTTGTTACAGAATCTGAACTCATAGGCAGATAAATGTCGGTACCTTTCGCAAGAAAGCATTTAACTTACGCTAAACGTGAATTATATAATTAAGAATTAGTACGTTAAACAACTTTTGTACAGCTTAAAAAACGCATTTAAAAGGTTAAACTATATACTATAAGTAACTGGACATACACACTTTATCTATCCTTTAATATCAGTTATCCCCCAAAACATTGTTCCTTCTGTTAATTATTTATGTTTGACCTTTGTACTTTTGCTCTGTGTTAAATGTTAACTTAGGAAAGATGAAGGACGGTAACAAAAATAGCTTTTTCTGTGCTGCGCGTTTGTCGAGTACGTGTGTATATTTTCAAACATGCGTTAAAACACAATCTCCCGTCTTTTTCCTCACTGTGGATTCATTTATTTTTGTTGGTAAATTCTTGTTAATTTTGGGAAAATTGTATTTTTGTTGGTATTTGATTTCGTAATTTTGCCAATAGATATAAGAAGATGTGGTATGAGTGCCAATGAGACAACTCTCCATCCAAGTCAAAATTTATAAAAGTAAACCATTATAGGTCACGGTACGGTCTTCAACACGGAGCCTTGGCTCACACCGAACAGTAAACTATAAAGGGCCCCAAAAAATTACTAGTGTAAAACCATTCAAACGGGAAAACCAACGGTCTAATCTATATAAAAAACGAGAAACGAGAAACACTTATGAACCACATCAACAAACGACAACTACTGAACATCAGATTCTTGACTTAGGACAGGTGCAAACAAATGCAGCGGGTTTAAACGTTTTAATGGTACCAAACCTTCACCCTTTTTCTGAAACAATAGTGTAACATCACAACATAGAAAGACACACAATAAATTATCAACTGAAATAGCTTAACTCAATCAAAGGACATATTAACACAATTGAACATACACTGAACAAATAAATTTGACCTATGACACAATGTAAATACAAAATAAATAAACTAAGGGAAGAATAATAAAAGTAACATGTAATATCGGTAAGAAATGTTAAACAATTAAAGAAAAACAATATGCTCGAACAAAAATACCATCCATTTGCAATAACTTTAAACACAGGTAAATGAAAATAATTTTGTTGTTAGGTATACGTGTACAGTACCAATAGAGAAAGGAAATATTTTTTACAAAATAAATATTTTTGAACACAAAATAAATAAACTTAGGGAAGATTAATAAAAGTAACATGTTATATCGGTAAGAAATGTTAAACAATTAAAGAAAAACAATATGCTCGAACATAAATACCATCCATTTTCAATAACTTTAAACACAGGTAAATGAAAATAATTTTGTTGTTAAGTATACGTGTACAGTACCAATAGAGAAAGGAAATATTTATACAAAATAAAAAATTTTGATGTTCATAGTACGAAGTGAAAATTTATAGTTATACCAAACACTTATCAAAGCTGGTATATAGACCAGAAATAACCCTGAATAACATTAAATAACAAAAAAGCAATACAATTAGTATCAACAAGTCAAATAAACAAGAAAGTACGATTTGAGAGTACTCGCAGTTACTGACAGCTAGTTAAAAGCCAAAACAATTAATAATAAAAAATCATGCATCAGATTTCAATAAATTTGACCTATGACACAATGTAAATACAAAATAAATAAACTAAGGGAAGAATAATAAAAGTAACTTCAAATTCAGGTATTTGATTTCGTAATTTTGCCAAGTCTGTATTCAAGCACATATTAAAAGAGTAGGTTCGATAAGGCTCTAAAATGGCCCCATTTTCTATTTCGAATTTCAAATTAGGATTTATTACAATAAATCATACTGTAAACATTGACTAGGTAGGAAACATACTTTTTTTGTTGAAAATGTATGTATTGACGTTCTTTTAATGAATTCACATATAGCACACTTATTGATTTTCACGAAAATTAAAGAAAACAGCGAAATTTCCATTGGGATTGTGACTGGAAACATAGAGAAAGAAAGATATTTTAACGAATTGATTATTGTAACCGTTTACATAATTGATTTAAATATTTAGTTTTTCAAAGCCTGAGCTCTATGTGTTCTAAGCCTAAATTTGGTAGACATTGAGACGATTTTGTCAATTTTCATCAAAATCACTATTTTTGGTCTATTTGGGTTGTAAATATTAAGGTTACAAAAGAAAATCTACACAAAGACAAAAGAGTTCTGTTTCACTTTCTCACGTGTCTTTTCATTCACTTTAAACATTTTTTTTTTATATTTAAGCAATGGACTTAATATTCGGGGCCAAATACGGCCATTACTGAACTTACTTCTTTGAACTTTATCAAATATTGAAATTTGTCTTTCATTTATACTTACACAACCACGAAAATAAGTATCCCATGAAAAAACAAAATAACACAAATACAGAACTCCAAGGTAAATTCAAAACGGAAAGTCCCTAATCAAATGGCAAAACCAAAAGCTCAAACACATCAAACGATAGACTTGGAACAGGCATTACATGATAATATCGGGTCCACAGTATTATTAATTTGTTGATATTCTTTGTTGTAGATCCAATGTGTACCTGTTCTGCATTTGGGGATCCACATTATACGACATTTGATGGACAAATGATTCATTTCATGGGAGCATGTAAATATACGGTAGTTGCAAGTGATGACGCTTCCTGCCAATTTGCTGTGGAGGCCAAACAGGAATATAGAGGAGACAACTACAAAGTTACTTTCTTAAGGCTCATCGACTTTAAATACAATGATCATCACTATCGTTTGCATTTAGGGCGTCGGTTATATGTAAGTTGTTCGCAGAGTGTTAAATGGACTTTTAAACACCTCTCTCTTTCACAACTTTAATCTGATATCATATAATCGAAACACTGCTTTAAAACATTAAGACATTATATTATTATTGATAACATGTGAGTGTCCTGCTGTTTGTAATGACATGTTTACAATTGTAAAATACAAATACAATGAACAAAAAATGATCTGTAACAAACTATGGGCCACAGTTGTAGCTATCCTGACAAGTTTTGAATAAAAAAAATGTCTCCCTGCAAAAATATTTATGGACAACAGAAATAAACAGGAGCAAACAAAAACGCAGTAACAATAACAAATAAAATCTGGAACACCTACACGTATTCTTGATTTTTTTGCATTTGTTTTATTTTCACGATGTCCACAGCAACTGAAAAACGCCAAAATAGAACCTACTGTAATTGAACTGCATATTCCAAAGTTAAACGTTGTTTTAACGTTGAATACATTTGGTGTTGATGATTGAGATTACAAAAGAGACATGTAACCTCTATTCCCCCTTAAGGTGCATTCACAATATATAAATATAAAATTAGTCGTTTATATCGATCGACAGATCACGATATCGCATTTTCACAAAATTTGAATATGTATGCTTTATAAACGATCTGTCATTCAATAACAAAGGAGGATACAAACCTTTATTTATTTAGCATGTCGCAAAGTCCATACTTTACATACATTGAATGCTATCCGAAATGTGTTTATTTCAATTTGTAGTACCCGCATATATTTGTCATCGATTCTCTTTCATTGAATCACGTGTTAGTTGTTATTTCTGTGTATATTTCTTATCAGCGAAAATTATACACAGTGAAAATTTAACTGTCTCGTTTTGTCATCAGATTGCGGATAAAACCGATGCCAAAAACAACTGATATATGGTATCTGATACAATTATGTTAATAAACATACAGTCGTCTTTGTTAAGAATCTAATTTATTTTTTTGTCTAAAATCATATTGCACAGTTAATGTCTTTTTTCCAGGTTGATGGCGTTCAAAAGTATACACCATTCAAAAATAATGACGTGCAAATAGTGACAGCTGGTGGCGCATTACGAATCAAAGGACCTTGTGGTGTCATAGTAGAATATGATGGAATCCATATCATGAAAGTTCAAATCCCGCGAGAACTTGGAAAGGTTGTTCATGGTATCTGTGGTAACTGTAATGGTATTGCTGATGATTATAAAACCAAAGACGGCATCGACGTATCGAGCAATAAGAATTTGTATTCCCTCATCGGTAACAGCTATGAAGTACACGATGATTCTGATTTATTCCTGCCACAGTAAGCTACCACAACAAAAGCTATTTTTTTATGTCTAGTTTTATCTTAGCTAACGTACATCATATGAGCCAATAATAAGTTAAAAGTACCCAAATATATCAAAGTAGTACAAAAATATCATTTACCGAAACTTATCTTTGGTCATTGGAAACTTGATTTGAGTTTCGTAGTAAAAATACCCTTTGCCAACAACAGAAACATTAAAACAATATAAAGAAAAGAAGTCAAATTAAAATAGAATATTATAATCAACACTTCATAATTTGTTGAATGGTACCAAATAACGAAATAGTATCTTGTATAATGCAATTCTCTTCTTATCAATTTATCCCGTACATTTGTTAATACAAGCACATTGGCTACCAACCAAATGATAAAAGAAACAATGAGCAGTCCACTTGAAACTACATTCGGGTCAATTTATGGCATTACCTGCATATTATGAATATGTATATCTGCCATTCTCCATGCACCATACACCACCCCTTTTGCAAGATACACCATTACACCATACACATAATTTATAACAATATTTATTTTACTAGGAAGTAAACACCAAGGAATGAAGTTTATGATAATGATTTTCACAATCTTAGACTTTTCAGTATTTGTTTAAACTTCATGCATACATTTTTCTGGTAAATGCGTAACAAAGTATCGTTGATGAATTTTACAAAACATTGTCAGGCATCCATATTAAAATCTCCACATATCTTACAATTCTTTCATTTCGTAATGTTCAACTTTTTACATTCATACATCTGAATCATAAACACACAAACACCTTCATTTTCACAATACCATAACGTCTATTTTGAAAAAAAGATTTATGTTTTATATCTTGTTTTTTATGTGTTTTATTCATCTAGTGTTTACATTCGTTTTTTTAGTCTTGCTTTGTCTGGCTGTCTGTTTACAGCTTTGATGCTGATTCTGACAATGTCAGGGCAAAAAACAAAAAACGATCAAAAGACAAACAACCGTAAACAAAAAAGCATCATAAAAACAAAAGACTGTGCAACACAAACCTAACTTAAATACTGGGGGTGATCTCAGTTGCCCCGGAAGAGTAAGCAAATCATGCTCCATCTGTGGCACATTTCATGTTGCTGATGTAACTACAAACCCAGTGATAATTCTAATTGTGTAGGTTACATTCGAGGAAAGATTTAAGTTGATATTAAACAAGACAATTAAATTAATATGAGTATATCTTTATTGATCAATGTTTTATAATTTTTAGGTGTACTCCGGATACAGACACATATCCTTGTACTGCTGACTTACTTTTGAAAGCGAAAAATTCACTCTGTGGTCTTTTCAACCCTGAGAACAAGGAATTCAGTAAATTCGAAAAGTGTGTCTCTGTTGATATTGAAAGGGCAATGGAGATGTATGATTCATGTGTCATTGACTTTTGTGCATTCTATGACACACCAGACTTGAATAAGTATGTATGTCAGGGTCTAGAAGGGTACGCATCACAGTGTCAGACCATGGGGATACCAATCAACTGGAGAGATGACAAGATTTGTCGTACGTAAATATTGAGTTTTTTTTCAAAAGATCACTCATTTGGGATATTTGAAAAATTGTATTTTATTGACGTGCATAATCATAAATCGATGTGAATGAGATGAGATAGGGGATATACACAAATATAATAAAAACACGGAAAAACAAGACAACACATGTAGAGTGCAACATAAACAATACACACGTATTTTAATTTCTTGCAAGACAATATTTTTGTTCGGCATGGGAAACATTTGCAAAACACTATAACATCAAATTATCGAACTTATATATTCATGATATATGTTACAATATTTTTTTATAAAAATATCTATGTTTGCCAGTGGAACCATACTATTGCAAATGTTTTACTTTTTTCTTTTGTCGCACATTTAAAAACAATTTGTTTAAACTTTAACTATTTTTGACACTCTTTAAAAAATAAATACTCACGGCGTGTTAAACTAACCAGTTTAGTTTCAATGGTTCATTTTTCCGATGGTTGTACGATTTCTAATACTGCAGATTCCAGTAAAATGTATAATGACATTTTAAGTAACCTAAAAGGATTGTTGTTTGTAGTTTTTCCTTTTTTGGGCGGCTAAAAACCTTAATTATATAGGTGTTTGTTTTGAGATGCTTATGTCAATGGTTTTTAAGAAAAATAATTATTTCAAGAATTTTGGAATGCGGAGAAGTAAAGTTATAGACATCAAAACTCGTAGTTATGCCAACCCTACTGAGAACCTACAGATACACTAAATGATAAGTGTGTTTATACATCCGAAATATTAATATCATTGCATATTACATTTTAGCCCTACCATGTCAGGAAAATGCAGTTTATAAGTCGATTACGTCATCATGCCCAGCGACTTGTGTTAATCCAGAAGCACCATTCAATTGTAATCTTCCGCCACGTGAAGGTTGCGAGTGTAAAGCTGGTTACATGTTAAGTCATCTGGCATGTGTACCTGTAGAACAGTGTGGGTGTAAAACAGAAAAGGGCGATTATATTCCAGTAAGTTTTGAATAAGAAAAAATCTTCCATGGAAACGGTAAATATCTATGTAAAGGACAAGCTTTATTCTCAATGAAAAAAAATATCCAAAATAGACTAGATGAGTAATTTATGCTGAAAACGAAAGCGTATGTTTGAAGTTCTATATGATACCTTAATGCCATGTGCTACTATTAAACAAACAATATTCAACGGAAAACGCTTCCTTGATTTTTCGATGAACATGTAAATAACTGATTGTATTCAAACTACATATAAGATAATTTTTGTGATCTTCATTATTATTCAGATTGGTGCGAAAATAGAAAGTCCCGATTGTACAACTGTTAAAGCATGTGTAGCCAAAGGTGATAGAGGAACATTTGTTAGTTTCAAACGTCCTGCTTGTGGTAGAAACGCTGTATGTAAACCTGTAGGTGGACATTACAAGTGTGCTTGTAAGCCTGGTTTGACTGGTGATCCATTGAAAGAATGCATCTGTTAGTATATATTCATTTCTGCTTAAATAAAATTGAGAGTAGAAGTGCTCTTAGATTTTCCGTCCGTCTTTTCACAATTATGATTGGTACATTATTAAATCAATCAGTCAACCAATCAAAAAGCTTGTTCTATTTTCTTTGTAAATAAGAGACAATATAATAATACAATCAAATGTATTGTGTTTTAGTTGAACCCTAGTGACATTGCTCAAGACAAAACCAAAGGAGCAGTCCTATCCACATAACAATAAGTATCAATTAAATGTTTATGCGAGATGGCATGATATATACACAAACCTTTTTTTTTCATACAAAGCAATTACGATTATGATTGTTTAATTTCAGACCCGACGTGTTCATGTACTGCAAGTGGTGATCCACATTACAGGACATTTGATGGACAGATTATACATTTCTTTGGGGCTTGTAAATACACTGTGGCTGCTTATGATACACCTTCCTGTCGCTTTGCTATTGAAGCAAAACATGAATATAAGGGTGGAAATAAGAACGTGACCTGCATGAGACTTGTTGACTTCAAATTCAATGGACATATATATCGTTTGCACATGGGTCGCATGCTATATGTGAGTATGCATAACGTTTTGTAGGTATTCGGAAATACTAATTATCTAAAAATAAATTTCATATTTTGAAAGACAGATTTAGTATACAATATATGAACAATTAAAAGTTCTGTCAATTAACTTGTTTATTTTATATGAAAGAGAGGCGAAAGATACCCAAGGACATGGAAACTCATTAGTCGAAAAATAAACTGACAACGCCATGGCTAAAAAGAAAAACGACCAGCAGACAAACAACTGCACACAAAACAAAACAAAGAAAACTAAAGACTGAGCGACACGAACCCAACCAAAAACGGGATTGATCTCAGGTGCTCCGGAAGGGTAAGCAGATCCTGCTTGATGTTTTAAAATTGGATCGGTAGACATGTAAAAACAGGGAGATGTGGAATAATCGTCAAGGTATAAGAGGCAACTATTCACAAAGCACAGATATAATAAAGTTTTTATCAACAATGTGCCTAATTAAGTATAATTCTAGACTGCCATGTTTAAGTTTGCGTCGTAATTTTTTTCAAAGGTTGACGGCATTCAAAAGTACCCTCCTTTTGCGGAAGATGGTGTCATGGTGTACACATCAGGTCAGAAATTACGACTGGAAGCCTCTTGTGGAGTTGTTGTAGAATATGATGGTATTCATTTAATGAAGGTTATAATCCCAAGAAAGTTTGGACAGAATGTTAACGGTATATGTGGAAACTGTAATGGTAAACAAGATGATTTAAGAACAAAAGACGGGATTGATGTATCCACAAACAAAAATAAATTCTCTCTGATTGGTAACAGCTACGAAGTAATGGATGACTCCGATCTAATTATCCCACAGTTAGTGTACAAGTATATTTGATCGAGTTTTGATTTAACGCTTGTGTTAAATTATAGATTGACAAATGTTATGGGAATTTTTAAATCACTGTACATACTTAGATCACTATTTAATGGCGTTGTATTTTTCCTTGATTAGGATAAGATGTATTTATTTCTCTTCCCTTGCTTTTTGATAATTGTTTGATAACCTCTAGATATGCTATTCTATAAAGTAACTTTGTTGGTGTCCGAATTATCAATATTAATGCGACGAAAATTTCAAAAGACATCAATAATATTCAAACGTTAATAGTTTGACACATTAATTGACATAAATTATGAGACAAATCATAATTATAATTGTAAGTTATACTGGAATTTGATGGTTATTAAAATCGCATGTTCGTACCATAAGAATAAGAATTTTTATAACGATTCTTAGACCTGGGTTTGTTGTCGGATTATGTAGTTAGAAGATAATGTTAGCCAAAGGCGAATGTAATAACTATTTTATGAGGTTATAAACAAGGCTTATAGAATTATAGTTATCTCTCGAAACATATTAATGTAATTGACTTCCTAAATTGAAATTGTTTGAGAAATTTCAAATATATTCAGACTTGAGAACGTATTGAATTTTTTAAGAAAATTTACTGAAAGCACCTGATATTTTTGGATTATTCGTCACATTTTTGAGACAATTTAACTAATTAATTAACAGCATAATGCATAAAAGTCTGCCTCTATTTTCTAATCAACACCTTCTGTTTCAACTCAGATTCTCCAATTCTCTCAAACAGTTTACATAGATAATGAATTTCTCAACTGCTATAATGGTATTGTTTGAATAATTTTATTTAATTTTCTTGAGGGATCTCGCTGGTCAAGTGTTCTAAGTAGTCTAACTACTGTATCACTAGCCTGTCACACTGAGGTTGTAAGTTAGAATCCCGCACGTGGCAAGTGCGCTTGACTCAATCTTAACCGACTAGGATTATCAGTTTTCCCGCCGCAGGTCGTTCTCTCCAAGCACTCCAGCCTCACCGCCAATAAAAACTCACCACCATGAAATAGCACAATAGTGCTAAAAGTGGCGTTAAACACCAATCAATCTTATTTTCTAAACTTTGGAAATCAGTCTAACATGTACGATTTATAATTATCAACTCCTCTTACATATTCCAAGAACACATTCTGATACTAGGCAGAAAGATCACACACATATTGAAATTGATCAACTGCCATTCATTAAGAATTGTACTCATATCCTTCAGTGGATCCAGGCTACTTGAGATTTTGATCCACATTATATATAAAAAAAAGTATAAAAAAACCAAGAAGAGAGTTTTAGAAATAGCATGTATTAATCTAGCGTTTTCTATATTAGTTTACAATTGAAATCATGAGAAATAAATGAAAGAGCGGGAAGATTTCTGAATGAACGATACAAATAATTAGTAACAATTATATGAATGAATAATATTAGATAAAAAAATTGATTATGATATTAATCAATATACTTTTGTATTGCAAGAGTTCCTGTTTTGAGGTGATTTGTCATAATTGTAATATCAAGTTTATCACCAAATCAACTATTTTATCAGATGCAAACCTGCCATTGATGTATATCCATGTACAGATGAGTTATTACTCAAGGCGAAAGAATCTTTGTGTCGATTCATAAAAGCAGATACCAAGAACGGTAAATTCAAGAAATGTATCACTGCTGATCCTGAGAGAGCTATGGAGATGTATGATTCTTGCATCATGGATTTTTGTGCTTACTATGGACGACAGAACTTCGACGAAGTTATGTGCGAGGGTCTAGAGGGATTTGCAGAACAATGTCACATAATGGGCATACCTATCAGCTGGCGAGATAAAACACTATGCCGTATGTTTTTTTTTAATTTTTATTTGGTATTTTGCACTCCATACAATTTAAATTAAAGGCATGTACTAAAAATTATCAGTGATAAGTGTACCAAATGACTCATTACTCATTCCCTCATCTTAAAAACAAAGCAACAAAAGCACGCATCAACGCAACTTGTTTAGATAATGTGACTGTTTATCTTGGCTACATGAAGAAAATAAACTTGTTCCGTTGTGTATTTGGTTCTTAACTATTTTGTTTGTAATCTTTGATTATTTTAGGATTACGTCGTACATATAAACTCCATTGTTGTTATGTATGTATTGAAGGCATATGATTTTGCAATAAATGATAAATCCTATTACTGTTCAATATGTTTACCACGTGAACAATTGCAACAAGCGCAGTACCCTTCCGGAGCACCTGAGATCACCCCCAGTTTTTGGTGGGGTTCGTCTTGCTTAGTCTTTAGTTTTCTATGTTGTGTCATCTGTACTTAAATTTGTCTGTTTGTCTTTTTATTTTTGGCCATGGCATTGTCAGTTTGTTTTCGATCTATGAGTTTGACTGTCCCTCTGGTATATTTCGTCCCTCTTTTTTAAAAGAAAACACATTCTATCAGAAAAATTGTCTGATAAATAAACCAAATAAACATCAAGTGTCCCATGCAACATATAAAATGAATTAAAAGAATATATTTGACATTTTGTTTAATATTTGTAAACAAACAGTTGAAATTGTTTTTATATATTCACACCAAAAATTGAAAACAACACGTTATACAATTTCGTGCGTCCGAAGCGCTTTTCTGGATTTACCTTCATCAGGAACGCTCTAAACCGAATATTTGAAAGCTGAGGATGTATAAGAACCGAAACAGTTGAAGAGCTATATAACAAAAAAAATACCTAAAAATAGCCAAATCCACCTAAGGTCAACTTTGCAGTTGATAATCAGTGACAACAATAGCCAATCAGAATGATCTTTACTTGTGTAACTAGTGACAAACCTGTTTTCAAAATTCATCTAATGTCAGGTTAACACATATGTAGCAACAGTTCGTATAAAGTTACCTGGTTACAAATTGTAAAGAAATCGTATTCACTTTGAAGCATTTAAAGTTTGATATCATTTCAAAACGTTTTATTTTATTGATTTCTATTATTACAGCACTTTCTTGTGGTTCGAATTCTATATATAAACTACAGATATCATCATGTCCAGCAACATGTTTGGATCCGCGTCTATCAAAAAGTTGTAAAAGGTCACCACGAGAAGGATGTGAATGTAAAGCAGGCTATTTCCTGAGTAATTTAGACTGCGTACCAGACACTCGATGCGGTTGTACAACGTCATACGGCGAATACGTACCGGTAAGGCGTTTTTTTTAAAGAATGATACAGATTTTTACAAATCAAAACCTGATATATTCAAAGATTATCAATACTGTTACCTTCAGAATAACTGGAGAACATCACTTTTCTTTTCACATCGTTTATAACTAATTTCGCCATTTACTTTGTTCAAAATCGACGTGATTTTAGCATGACATATAAACCTTGTTTATACCATCTTTCAAAAATGCAATGAAACTTTTTCCCGAATTTCTATTGCTGCAATGTAAATACATTAATATATTAAGTTTTTTTTTTAAATTGATTTATTAAACTTTAGATAAAAACAAATTATCAAGTAAAAAAATTATTTTAGTCTGTACTGAATTCATCTTGTACACAATTGATATAAACTATGGTTATAGAAGTATTAAGTAAAATCCGTTAGAGAATTCACATAACCATTGTTATAAATCACCAGAGTCAAAACAAAGAGTGTGTTTGGATGAAAAATGAAACATTAATTTAAAGCTGCCATTTTATTTCATTGAATAGGTTGGTTCAACAGTTGAAAACCCAGATTGCACTATTGCCAGAACGTGTCAGTTGATAGCCGGTAAAGCAAAGTTAGTTGCAGAGAAGATGTCACCGTGCGCTACAAATTCGCATTGTAAACCTGTAAATGGGCACTACAAATGTGTATGTTTACCTGGTTTTCAAGGTGATCCTTTGGAAAAATGCACAGAAATCAGTAAGTTAATTTATTTCTCCTAGTTACCATTAACTGAAACAGATCTTATTGATTAGATAATAAGAACTTACTTTCTGATTAATTAAGAAGCAAAACCTAAATCATATGTCAAGGAACATTTAAAAATATGCATAAGTGTAATGTATCTCACGATTACAATATGTGATGTTTCCTTAAATATTAGATACAAATGTAATTTTGTTATTGTGTTTAATTTGGACCTTTTTTGCTTTTTGTGCTAAGTGTGCATCTTTTTTTTTTACATTTAGCTTTGCAATGATGCTGATATGTAAATATTATCCAACAATGCAAATATGTGTTTGAACGTGTGTATTGATGTCAAATGACATGTTTGAATTTTTGCATGACTAACATGTGTTTATTTAAAAAGTTTGATGAAATAACTTTTTGTAAATGATAATTGCCATACTATGTATATCATTCAAAATGTCATCCTGTAATTATAGTTGCTACTACTTTTTTTACTGAACGTTTTTTTTCCTAGAAAAATGAAAAAGTAACGAGATATGATATATTTCCCAATATGACAAGTATCCGTCAGAGACCAAAGGCCTAGGCTGTCCTACTCTACACAAACTGCGTTACTCTTTACTGAGCTCAGTTTGCAAATTTAACAGAAACCGATATGCTTCCAAATCGTGTATTTTCAATGTAACACTAATCATAATCCAATATACAACCATATTTATATTACCAATGATTGCGATAATTGCCTGTTTAGATCATATGTCAGTTTTTTTAGATTCAGGTCATGTCGTCTTTAGATGACAAACTCAAATTTACAACGGGTGTCCATTAGATATACAGGATTACAAATATACAGTTTATTAGCATCTTACTAAATTGCATCACGATTGCTTGTTTTTAATCAACTGTGTACTTACAGGTTGTATTGTAAATATCAATGAAAATATTTACTCGGTCAACATTATTTTGCCTTCCAACTGTAAAGGTTTTAGCGTCACTGACATGAATGACGAGTCTAATGTCAACAAAACGCGAGTCTGACGTACCAAATCGTTAGCCTTGTTATCTTTGATGACATTTTATCTGTAATGATCACTGATATAATTTCATGCATTCAAGTGTTTTTATGTTAAAGATGTTCAATATGTATGATTGTTTAAATATATACTTTTGTTTTATTTTTGCTGTATATAAATATTGAAGATTAGCATGATTGCCAAAAGGACATCTTAACCAGCGTCCCAATTACGTAGAGGTTTGCAACTATACGTCAACATTCGGCATTTGACAACGAGCACAATCTAAACCGCACATTAAGCTAAACAATGCCCTTAAAGATAAATGTAAAACTACCTTATTTACGTATAAAATAATAAACGCAAAAAATATGAAATACTACAACAAACGAGAACCACTGAATTACGGGTCCTGACTTGGGTAAGGCACATACATATTTGGGCAGAGTTGAACACTTTTTGCGAGCCTCTCTCCCTCAACCTGGGAATTGGTATTACAGCACAATGTAAGAACAAAATATAAAAATTAGTTGAACAGGGCTTGAAACTTCAGATTGAAACAAAGCACAACACAACGAAAAACAATCAAGACCTTTCAACTGATTTTATATTTTGTTCCTACGTTGTAATACCTAGTAGCTAGTGGTTAGCCAATAAAAAAAGACATAATCATGCACTAACACTAACATTTCAATCAGTACACATCAAACATCTACTGGATTTAGTGGAAAGCCGTCAGTTGTGTTATAATCTTAACTCTAGCTAAACCTCCCACTTGCATGACAATTTCATAAACTAATAAATAGTTTCCTTTAACATAATCAAAGATAAAAATTTGCAACAGCAAATTAAACAAAAGTAATAAGTATTCATGAAGCGATGAAAATATATACCCATGATCAAGTCTTATACTGATAAGTATGGATTTTACTGTCATTCGAATGGGAGGTTTAGCTACATGTAGCTATAAGACCGGGTTTTATCCACCATTTTCTATGGAAAATATAAGTTCTAACTTAGGAGTATGAAAATTGTTTACAAGTCGTTCCATTGAAACATATAGTCAACACGGTCAAGCATTGTGTTTTTTTAGTTTGCATTGACTCCCCCCTTTTTAATAATCTTGGAGTTCGATATTTTTGTTTTTACCTTTTTAAATCTTATTTCAGAATTGAATTGCGGAAAAGCAGCCGATATTGTGTTTGTACTCGATTCCTCCTCAAGCATGAGATCAAATAACTTTGCGAAAATAATAAACTTCGTGAAAAAGCTGGTTAGGGGATTTATGGCTGAACATCATAAAGTCAGAATTAGTGTGATCACGTTTTCGCACCGGTCAAGAATACAGTTTTATCTGAATCAGTACACAGAAAAAGAGGATATAATTAACGCTCTTAGCAAAATTCGTCACATGCGTGGCGGAACACGAACCGATTATGCATTGCATGATATGCACAGTAAGGTCTTAACAGAGGCTCATGGAGATCGACCAGATTATCCGAATATTGGAATAGTCATTACAGATGGAAAATCAAATTATCCGAAGAAAACAAAAGAAGAAATGGTTCATATGAAGGACGATGGTGTTATGATGTTTGCGATCGGAATTGGTTCATCTATTAACCAGAAAGAATTGGAGACCATCGCCATTGAAAAAGACCATGCGTTAAGAGTGAAAGGATTTGACTCGCTGGAACATATTATGGAAGAATTTCAACTGATTACTTGCAAAGGTATACATCATGAATATATTTTATTCAGAATGCAATTCAATGTAACAAGTAGTAAGTAAAATACGATTGTTATTTATCCACCTCATCTGTTATATAGTGTTTAGCAGGCCCGTTTAATCAACAGTCTTGTCTTTTGACCGTCACACTTTTGGTTTTGTAGATGATAATTAAATTATCCTAATTACTGTATGACTAAATCTTTTAAATTTGGAACACGATGCCATTGACCAAAATCATCAGTAGTCGGGTCGTTTTTCACAGGTTTGACATTTAACGTTCAAATAATGTCCTTTTATTTATCAACACATTTTAACTTTTCTGTTTCTTCTTGATAAATCCAGTCCCACTTTTCAATTTGTTTTAAAAAGTTTAATGCAGTTTCGTGATGAACAAAATACTGGTCAAGTTGGATTTTGACAATTTAGGATTACAATACCGTTCAAAAGTCTATCCCGAATAAACTTACAATGTTTTTGATTATCGGATGATATATTAGAATCGATACACAAAAAATGTTGACTTTTAAAGACAATGTACTGAACGAGAATATATAGGTCGAGTTGGTTTTGACGGTTTTGGCATGTAATGTTTCAAAACATTCATTTTAATATTTATGGGATACAGTGTCATTTAATTTCTCCATGATCACTTCTAAAATTCTACTAAACATGAACATTTCACAATGTCTTGGAACATATATCGCAGGTAAAGGATGATTTTGACGGATTTGACATTTCTGATCAAGAGGTATGCACTTTTTATATTACAAATTTCTTGCTTTTGTTACTGAATTATAGTTTACTTCTAACTTGACAAAAATGAATTTAATACAATATCATGGATCATACAGTTCGAGTTTTATTTGGACAGTGGCAATTTACTGCTCAATGAGTTATAATTCAGGCAAAGATATATATATCTGATAAAAGAAAGGATAAATATATCAAAGTGATATCATAAGTCGAACACGAACTGACAATGCCATGACAAAAACCCGACAAAATGACAAACTACAGACTGAGCAAAGCGAAACCCTCCAAAACTGGTGGAGATCTCACATGCTCTGGAGGGATTATCAGATCCTTCTTCACATGTAACATTGATAATTTGCATGACACACCAATCCAAACAGTTGTGAATATCATGATATAATCAATGTATATGTTTTGTCTTGTAGGAATTTCACATGTTCCCAAGCAAGGCCATTTCCTAAACCATCCGCATTAATTTCATGGTAAGATATAAGTAACATTTCTTATTTTATTCGGGTAGCAGTATACATTAAGGAGATGTGGTATGATTTTTATATGAGACAAATATCTACCAGAGACCAAATGACAATATCAATTTAATTCCACCATGCGGCTTTCAATAATAAGCAAAGCCAATACCTCATAGCCAGCCATGAAAGGTCCGACTAGATATATTATATCCAAATCCTACATTTGAAATGGCTGTCGTCATCGGAAGGCAATATGGTCGCTATGCAAATTCCCAAAGTACTCAAAATATTTGTGCCATATTTATAATCCAGATTGATTTTAAAATATTAAGAGAACCAGACACCACTTACCTTTAAATTCAAATATTTTTTAAATCTTATTTTAAGATTAATTCAGTTTTAACCTGGCAAAAGACATAGAATATAGTAAACTAAACAATCTTTTAGCACTTTATTTTATATTCTCTGTTTAGTTGAAACGGTTAATTCCGCTATTGTTGTGCATACATCTATTATCCATCTATTGTCCACATCAACATATACAATATCATGACTGTTTAACGACCATTATAATCCAATAAAAGCCTATATGGCAACACTGACATGTAAAAGAGAGGCGAAAGATACCAAAGGGACTTTAAAACTCATAAGTTGAAAATGCACTGACAACGTCATGGCTAAAAAAGAAAAAAGACCAACAGACACAGTACACAAAACACAACATAGAAAACTTAAGACTGAGCATCACGAACCCAATCTAGAACTGGGGTTGATCTCAAGTGCTCCGAAAGGGTAAGCAGATTCTGCTCTACATGTAATGTTTGGTGGTACAGGACAGAAATCACTTTAAAAGTGCATTTGGAAATGTATTTGTAATTTCGTTTCTCCATCAGACGATCAACATTTGGTATTCAGATATGTTACATGTTGATCACATTGAAGATGTTTTCTACTCTTGTTTTTGACTTTTTGTCAGATATTCAGACTCCTCTAACTAAACCCATGTAGTGCCAATAAAAGGGTTGCCCGCTAACACCTACTTTTTATTTCATAATTTTACTACATGTTACTTAAACCATCATTTTTGAAAATTTTATATAATAATTTTTTCATGGTTTTTGTGCCAATGTAAAATGTATGAACAATCTAGAGAGAATCATTTTTTTAATTGCGTATAATTATCTCAAAAACAAGGAAACTAACCTTTCTTTTTTCATCTTTTTTTAGTTACATTATTTATATAAAACCTATTGATAACAGTCTTTTAAAATACTTATTATTTGGAAATGAAGGAGCCAACATCCTTAAATGTTTTCAACCATGAATATTTTATCGGTCTTTAATTACCAATACCCGTCCCACTTTAAACAACTATGTGACATTCAAATTATAATCACGTAAACACAGATAAATGAATGTAAATCCCTTCTTCAAATCACCTTTACTGTTGGAACAATCAATAACAAGTACATGTTTTGTGTGAAATGACCTTTTACATATTACATGTCTGAATAAAGAAGTAAGGAGTCATAGAAAGAGATTAAGATGGTTTTTTTCAGGTATTGTCTTATCGGTAAATCCAGAGCTGAATAAACATTCACTTGCAGTTAATTTCCTGTAATGTTAAGTCAGTATTTTCTGCAATTGAATTTTAACCGATTTCCATTAGTAAATGTTATCTACTGAATTTTAACTGATTTCCATTGATAAATGTAATCTACTGGTAAATGTAATCCACTGAACTTTCAAATGCAGACAAATAACAATTGTATTTTCAGCATATAAAGCAGAGATAAAGATGTTTTTCAAGTATTATCTTGTCTTTATTTGAGTTCTTATCTTTCCGATTTCATTTGGTTTAGTACTTAAAGTTCTTTTTTATATTTGCAATTCAGAAAAAAATATTTTCTCAAGGTTAATACTTGCTGCTACTGAGCATTCAAATTTTGAAACAACACGCTGCATTGACAGTAAGCACAATTTCTAAAACACTGCATTTATATCCTCGATGTATAAGAAAATTGAGTGAAAAACGATATATAACCTACTTGATATTTGTGTATTTAAGTGCAGTCATCTGTCAAAGGTTCAAAATATATTAGATAGCGAATATTACAGTACACAATATTTCAGTATCTTATAATGAAAAAATAAGATGTATTCTTTCTATTGCAGACAAAGGAAAAGAAGCAAAATACTCAATAAAATTGGATATTATTTATGTCAATATTTCTCTTGAACTGAAACTTGAAATAAATTTATTCTGAACATTACACTCTTTATCAGTTTCTAACAACGTGTACGTATTTACCACAATCCGACAGAATAAAAATTTTCAGAATATGAAAAGAGAATAATAAACACTTAGCACTTGTGCCTTAAAACATTAATCAAACAAGGAAGTTATATATACATCGAGTAACACTATGACATCAATACAAAAATGCGCTAAGACAAAAATATATTCTAATAGAAAAAAATGGTAAAAAAAGTAATTCAAGCAGTTAAAATGAAATAGTTAGTAAGAATATTAAGTTACTGCGATATTCCATTCCGTGCATGAGCGTTTATATTTGAATGCCCATGAAAAAGTCAATCGAGAACAAAGTCGCCCATGTAAACGTCAGGAACCTCTTCTGACTCCGTGATTGTCTTTAAACATACTATTATGGTTTGTGTTCTTTGGAATACAGGTGACGATGGTAGATCTTTGATTTTATCTGTTAAAATTTACACTGTAAAACTCATTAGATATACCAGGTTTATGCATGTTATTTACTACACAAGATTCGTAAGTGGCACTCGATTCAAATCAGTTAGTACTATATCATGTATATTAAGTAAAAAATTATGTGCTTTGAATAATTCTAAATTTTTCCATGGTTAATTTACAGGAAATGAACGTATCAATGATATGTCATGCAACACAATAGTGGTAACTACTGGGCTAGTGATTTTTGGCTTTGCATAATGTAAAGACACACTTTCATTCATAAAAACGTATGGATTTTTTGTTCTCTTATTGAGAGATATCCGAAATCTCCATCTTTTAATTCTGTCGTTACTGTCTATACTTCATGTCCACAATTGTCCCTGGATTTTGATTGTTTTTGTGGTTCCTATCAAAGCTCTGGATTTTGATTATTTTTGTGGTTTCTATCAAAGCTAGTTTCGTGTATTCTATCTATTACATTGTATTAATAGACATGTTAGATACATGTTTACAATTGAGAGTCTTAAGTCTAGAGTTGAGGCATTTAAAAAAGGGATCATCTCAAAAGTATTATTATAATTATCGCTTATCTCGGCACATCAATGTCAGTTTTCAGTTAACATTGCTTCCAATAAATTTACAAAAAAAAACATTGCGAGTGATGCTCTTTTTCACCTTTCATAACATGATTTTTCATTATTTGTTTGTTGGTTGATACATCGGTTCTCTACCATCAAGAAACATTTTTCGTATTGATTGGTTGGTAGGTAGGTTAATGGATGATTAAAAGTTTGCATACTGTCAAGTTTGACGAATTTCAGTTTCATTAATCGTTTGAATGGCTTGGTTCGTTTGCTTAATTTAATTATGTATTGATTGACCGTTTCATCACGTAAGAAGACGCATATTTCATATTGGTAATCTATTGTAACTGTAGTGTCTAGTAACAAATATTTAACGCAAATCCTAGTATTTGGATGATATATGCACCGTCCTCCAAATAAAGAGGAAGACCGAGAACCAGTTCCTCGATTGAAAAATACACGGGGTTTGGCTCCCAAGAACAAGCTAGAAAACGGTAGGGCCTAGATCCTCTTCAATTACACGTTTACGGATCAGTTCAATATCTTTATTTGTATTTTGATCATGATATTTCGAGGAACATGTAAGAACTTTATACCCCTCTCCTTCCAAAATAATATCAATGCATTTTCCTTTATCAATTCCAAAAGAAACATGCAAATATTAACACCCCTACAAATATCATGAAATATTTCTTTCTGAATTTCCTTTTTTTCTAAGAATCCTCGGAAATTGTGTAATAATTCATGTTATTTTACGTGTGTGCATTGTATTTTCATTGTGATTAAAATCGACCTGGATCTTAACTTTTATTAACATTTCTAGGTGCAGTTAATTTCCTGTAATGTTAAGTCAGTATTTTCTGCAATTGAATTTTAACCGATTTCCATTAGTAAATGTTATCTACTGAATTTTAACTGATTTCCATTGATAAATGTAATCTACTGGTAAATGTAATCCACTGAACTTTCAAATGCAGACAAATAACAATTGTATTTTCAGCATATAAAGCAGAGATAAAGATGTTTTTCAAGTATTATCTTGTCTTTATTTGAGTTCTTATCATTCCGATTTCATTTGGTTTAGTACTTAAAGTTCTTTTTTATATTTGCAATTCAGAAAAAAATATTTTCTCAAGGTTAATACTTGCTGCTACTGAGCATTCAAATTTTGAAACAACACGCTGCATTGACAGTAAGCACAATTTCTAAAACACTGCATTTATATCCTCGACGTATAAGAAAATTGAGTGAAAAACGATATATAACCTACTTGATATTTGTGTATTTAAGTGCAGTCATCTGTCAAAGGTTCAAAATATATTAGATAGCGAATATTACAGTACACAATATTTCAGTATCTTATAATGAAAAAATAAGATGTATTCTTTCTATTGCAGACAAAGGAAAAGAAGCAAAATACTCAATAAAATTGGATATTATTTATGTCAATATTTCTCTTGAACTGAAACTTGAAATAAATTTATTCTGAACATTACACTCTTTATCAGTTTCTAACAATGTGTACGTATTTACCACAATCCGACAGAATAAAAATTTTCAGAATATGAAAAGAGAATAATAAACACTTAGCACTTGTGCCTTAAAACATTAATCAAACAAGGAAGTTATATATACATCGAGTAACACTATGACATCAATACAAAAATGCGCTAAGACAAAAATATATTCTAATAGAAAAAAATGGTAAAAAAAGTAATTCAAGCAGTTAAAATGAAATAGTTAGTAAGAATATTAAGTTACTGCGATATTCCATTCCGTGCATGAGCGTTTATATTTGAATGCCCATGAAAAAGTCAATCGAGAACAAAGTCGCCCATGTAAACGTCAGGAACCTCTTCTGACTCCGTGATTGTCTTTAAACATACTATTATGGTTTGTGTTCTTTGGAATACAGGTGACGATGGTAGATCTTTGATTTTATCTGTTAAAATTTACACTGTAAAACTCATTAGATATACCAGGTTTATGCATGTTATTTACTACACAAGATTCGTAAGTGGCACTCGAATCAAATCAGTTAGTACTATATCATGTATATTAAGTAAAAAATTATGTGCTTTGAATAATTCTAAATTTTTCCATGGTTAATTTACAGGAAATGAACGTATCAATGATATGTCATGCAACACAATAGTGGTAACTACTGGGCTAGTGATTTTTGGCTTTGCATAATGTAAAGACACACTTTCATTCATAAAAACGTATGGATTTTTTGTTCTCTTATTGAGAGATATCCGAAATCTCCATCTTTTAATTCTGTCGTTACTGTCTATACTTCATGTCCACAATTGTCCCTGGATTTTGATTGTTTTTGTGGTTCCTATCAAAGCTCTGGATTTTGATTATTTTTGTGGTTTCTATCAAAGCTAGTTTCGTGTATTCTATCTATTACATTGTATTAATAGACATGTTAGATACATGTTTACAATTGAGAGTCTTAAGTCTAGAGTTGAGGCATTTAAAAAAGGGATCATCTCAAAAGTATTATTATAATTATCGCTTATCTCGGCACATCAATGTCAGTTTTCAGTTAACATTGCTTCCAATAAATTTACAAAAAAAAAACATTGCGAGTGATGCTCTTTTTCACCTTTCATAACATGATTTTTCATTATTTGTTTGTTGGTTGATACATCGGTTCTCTACCATCAAGAAACATTTTTCGTATTGATTGGTTGGTAGGTAGGTTAATGGATGATTAAAAGTTTGCATACTGTCAAGTTTGACGAATTTCAGTTTCATTAATCGTTTGAATGGCTTGGTTCGTTTGCTTGATTTAATTATGTATTGATTGACCGTTTCATCACGTAAGAAGACGCATATTTCATATTGGTAATCTATTGTAACTGTAGTGTCTAGTAACAAATATTTAACGCAAATCCTAGTATTTGGATGATATATGCACCGTCCTCCAAATAAAGAGGAAGACCGAGAACCAGTTCCTCGATTGAAAAATACACGGGGTTTGGCTCCCAAGAACAAGCTAGAAAACGGTAGGGCCTAGATCCTCTTCAATTACACGTTTACGGATCAGTTCAATATCTTTATTTGTATTTTGATCATGATATTTCGAGGAACATGTAAGAACTTTATACCCCTCTCCTTCCAAAATAATATCAATGCATTTTCCTTTATCAATTCCAAAAGAAACATGCAAATATTAACACCCCTACAAATATCATGAAATATTTCTTTCTGAATTTCCTTTTTTCTAAGAATCCTCGGAAATTGTGTAATAATTCATGTTATTTTACGTGTGTGCATTGTATTTTCATTGTGATTAAAATCGACCTGGATCTTAACTTTTATTAACATTTCTAGGTGAATCTGAAAATTCCCTGGTATTTTCTTTTCGCTTTTACCCAGAAACCCGTTCCCGTGTATTAAACAAAAACTGGTCTACATTCTGTCTCTTTTTGTAGGAGGCATTTAACCTGTTTCTCTTATAATAGACTATTCGTTAATATTCGTCACTTGGCGTTTAACAATCAATTAATCAATGAATTAGTCAACATGAAATATGCGTCTCTTAACGTTATGCACATTGTCTATAGATTAATCAATAAATCATTTCATTAATCAGTCAATCAATCCATTAATCAATACACATACCGACAAACCCACCCATTTAATGAAGAACTTGTCCCTTGCTATATACAAACATTAAAACAACAAATTAACCAAGAAATCAACTAAAAAAGCATCTTAAACTTAGAAAATATTAGTTAATATAAAAATAAGGAGATGAGGTATGATTGCCAATGAGACAACTATCCAACAATGTTCAAATGAAGTGGATGTAAGCAATTATAGGCAACCTTACTGTTCATTAACAATTGTTTGTTAAAATAGCTATTAACCAAAACAATAATTGTATATTTATGATAGCAATGTTACAAAAGGTAATAGTGAAATTAATACGTTTGAGATGACCACTTATTCAAATGTCTCAACTCTAATCTCGATTGTCAATGGTAAACATTTATTAAACATGTCTAATAAAGTAATAATAGTTAATGCTAGGTTTTCCCAAACATTTGAGTTAATTGACTAAGTGTTTTCACATGGAGGATGATGCATGTTGAGGAGGAAATGATTATCCTGTCGATGCACACGTTCTTACTACCTCTGTTTTTGTGTTACTTTTCTCTGTCTTCTTGGTCTATTCTTAATGATAATTGAAAATCGGAAAACTACTGTTGCCTTAACATATACTATGAGTTTTGGACAATGAAAGAATAAGAAATGACACATGACTAATTCAATGTATGGCAAGATCAAGAAATACACAAGAAAAGAGACCCAGCAGCGTCATCGTTTACTAAACAATAATCCAGAAAAAATATAGCAGAAAAAATGATAAATCTCAATATTTGTGATTTCGTTTAGATCTAATTTCAGTATTTACCTCAACTCGAAAATAGCCATTCAATCAGCTTACCGTACCAATTTAATTTATTTTCAAAAACTAAAAGGAAGGCAATTTCTCAAACTGCGTGAATTTAAAAATCAAAACTAATTACATACCGCAAATTTGTGCTTTGGGGACTATTTGAAATTCAATATAAAGATGTTTCTCATGATATATGATTTTTTAAGAAGAAAAACGTTTTTACAACATTTCTGAAAAGCATATTATACCCAATTATCATTGTTTATGAGCAAATAAGATAGTTCTCAAATTTTGAATATTCAACATGTTCAATTAGAATACGACTGCGGTTTCTAATTAAAAAACATAAATGGACCTTTCTTTTAGAAATATAAACAATGTAGGCATTCCAGTAAAAAAAATGTTTATCTTTTTGTTTTGCCAATGCACGTATGATTTGTGATAGTGTTGAAAGTTTTCGTTTGCTGCTCGCAAAAAAAAAGAACCCTCCCTTAACCTAGGACAGTGGTGTAACAGTACAACATAAGAACAAACTATAAAAATCAATTGAAAAGGGCTTAACTCATCAGATCGATCCAAAGCAGGAATACATCTAACAAAAACACAGAGTGGGCGTGGCAGGGTACCTATACATCCCGAGAACAAATAGACACTAAGTACAGAGTACTCGCAGTTACTGACAGCTAGTTCAAAGCTAATAACAACTAATAAAAAAAAATCATGCATCTTAGACTAATATATCAATCCGTTCACATCCAACATCCAATGGATTTAGTGTAAAAACGTCATTAACAGTAAGAGAAAAAACATGACCTTGTGTAATGCCAAGATACATGTATCGACAGTTTATATAGCCAAGAATGTGCATATGTATATAAAAATAATATTTAGTTTGATTTTAATTTATTGATAACAAAATCAATATTAATACCAATAAAAACAATATTCAAAGATCTAATTTTAGTGTTGAATTGGTAATTGGAATGAGTTTATTTAAAGGATCGATTAGTTTACCCGGATCGTATCTAAATTTCCGGGCTCGGTAAACAACATCGCCGTAAAATTTAGGATGTCTGAAATAAGTTTTCTACATGTAGTTCCAAACCAAATCTTTACATCTATGGAAGAATTTAGTGAAGGTTTTAGGTAATTTGTGATAACGAAATCCCTGATTTAAAAATTTACCAGTAATACATAGACTACGTTCATTGAAATGAAAAACGTCACAACAGACATCATCTTCGCTAGCCAAGGGATCCACTTCCCTCCTCTCCACCCTTGGCAGATTAAGCCAACATTTGTGATAACAATGTTGCGCCATCTATCGGTAGATTAGAGTCACGCCCATTCCGAATACATTATTCTTGACCAATGGTAGCACTTGAACTCTTCAATTTGGAGGTAAAAACACGGTATCATCTAGATTCTACACACTTGGTAAAGCAGGAAACGAAAATATACGTTGACATTCATGCATTTGTGCAAGAAACATACACAAGAACTTCTATTAATTGATAAAAAACATTCAAATTGTCACTAAATATAGTCGTATGTTTAGGAATGTAAAGACTTGTTGCACAAGAAGCACGTGGCAATTGTTTACATACACTTTCTACATTTACACGTGATCATGTTATAGGCGCTTTTTGATTGGATGCAGCGAGTTTCGACTGCAACCAATGAAAATCATTACCTTGTGTCTCCGATATTCTATCTCAATCCGCCAAGGGTGAAGAGGAGGGAAGTGAATCGTAACCCTTGGCTAGCGAAGATGAACAGACATGGGCATAACGAAAAAGTAAAATAACAAAATTACCGAACACCAAGCAAAATTCAAATTGGAATGTTCCTTATGAAATGGCAAAATCAAAGACTCAAACACATCAAACGAATAGAAAACAACCGTAATATTCAAAAATTGGTACAGGCATTTCCTTATTTAGAAAATGGTGGATTAAATCTGGTTTTATAGTTAGCTAAACCTATCGTAAAAAAATTATAAAATTCCATTATATTGACAACAATGTGTGAACAAAACAAACAGATATAAGAGGTAAAAATGTCGAAAATGGAGGTACAGCAGTCAACATTGTGTATAATATTAATCACTATAAAAACAAACAAATATGTCAACAAAGAAAATCAAAATTGTATATAGACATATCACATAAGCAAACATGAATTACAAGAATACAAAAAGTGACCACAGAACATCAACACCTTGGCGTGATGCATAAGTACCGAGCCATGCCAAAAGGATATTACCAAAAATGGACTAAACAGTATAGGGTTATAATTTACAAAGACAAATAAAAGATCACTTTAACACGTAATTAAGATGATAAACAACGTCAGTACTAGCGAACGAGTTGTGATATATAAACACCATAAGATGGTGCCAAAGGGACATCACCGTACAAAAAAGGAAAATTAACAATAGGGAACGAAAAGTCGTCCATTTTGTCGTAAATTTTGGTGTAGAATTTCGCGTGTAAAACAGAAAAATCCAAATCTAGGAAATACAGTTATTACTGTTTATATTTGATTTTTTTAAAGTAAGTTGCTGTGAGTAGTTTTAGGCAGTATAATTTAGAAAATTTGTGATTATTTAACGAAAAAATAAAACGATGAGTGCTGTTGAATTTATCAATTAAATGCAATTTAGACGGGTATTTACTGAGTTTGGCCATAAGCTGTGATTCATAACAGTCTGCTATTAAAGGGGCGTAATTGGTACCCATAGGAATACATACAACCTGCTGACAAACTTTATATCCGAAACGTATATAAATATCATCAAGGAGAAAATTAACAGCTTCAATCATCTAATCACAACTCCAGTTAGTATATCTAGCATACCTAGCATATTTATCTTTCTCATTAGAGAAGAAGGCTTTAAATGAGTTGCAGCAAATATATTTGCATTCAGATGTATCAAACGACCATTTAATTACATAGTAAAACTTTTGTTTGATAAGATTGTGTTGAAGTGTTGTGTTAGGAGTTGAAAGACAAAACTGTCAACAGAATCAAAAGGACCATCAATAGCACGTAATTTATCTAAAACATCCAAAGATATTTTTACAGCCCAAAAATTGTTAATTCCACCATTTTCATATGTTTTATTGCAAAAGATAATGATAAGTTTTTGGAAGGAGTTAAGGAACTAGTTTAAAGCACTGAAAGATTGGTTGTAGAACACTTACTAGAGGCCGAGATGAAACGATATGTTACTGGTTTTTTTTTGTGTAGTTTAGGTAACCAACACATACATTTCAATAGGGACATTCAAATGTTCAGAAGAAGCCTTTAGCTGTGATGTTGTTATGATATGATTGTTTACTATATGATTCTTTGTGGAGCGCACGGACTTGAATGTAGAAGAATTCAAAATTTCATTCTTAAAAACGTCCGTGTTATATTAGAGATTATTAATACTCATAGGAATTCGACTACTTGCAAATTCAATTTGTAAAGACTTGTCTTGCATGATATTATTGTAATATGGCAAATGCGATATCTAACAGCGTCCCACAAAAGTACTCTACTTTGTTCTACTTTTCATAAATAATAGCATTTTGCAATGAAGCAGAATTTATACAGAACTTTCTTTAAGAAAAAGGGAAAGCACATCTTGCAACATTGCATTTCCGTTTTAGATATATTGATGATGTCATTCAATAAGCCATATTTAAATTTGTGCTTACATCTCATATATCCGAGTCAGTTTGATATTAATGATAATTCTGAAAGAAGAAGGTCTGCTTCATAACTTGATCTTTTACTCGACATTGACGCAGATAGACGACTAGAAACTCGAATATCCCATAAACGTGATGATTCTTTTAGCAGTAACTACACTCTGCACCATCATATGGCGTCTACGTATATCATTTAATACGCTTCGCTCATGCATGTTGAAATTATACGTACTTCTTTGTGTAGTCTTTATACAAAACCTACTTCAACAGAATTCTGAGAAATAACAAATGGAAATGTATGTGCACGTTTAATGATGCATGCACAGCAAAAGACGCTTATTTCAATTATTAAAACTCTAATCCTGGTATCTATAATGAACTAATTTATCAGTGCTCCACCAAACCTCTTTCTAAATTATTAACATCTATTTTATCAGCAATCAAAGCCGGGCTCCAAAGTTATTGTGAAACTGCCTATTCTAGAGGTGGCGTGAATCAGATGTGGATACTAAAAAATTCCAAAGATCTTTTAGAGTACATACAATCTAAGACTCTCTCATCTTGCAATAGTATTAAAACCTTTGACTTTTCTACACTTTACACAAGTATTCCCCATTCCAAACTAAAAGACAAATTTAAAGAGTTGGTATAACTTTGTTTCATTTAAAAGAATGGCGAACGTAGATACAAGTATCCTGTCTTTGGGAGGGATAAATCCTACTTTGTAAAGAATCACTCTGATTCGAACAAAAACTTCTCTGAAACTGACATTATCAAGATGCTTGATTTCTTGATTGACAACATATTTGTTACGTTTGGAGGACGTGTTTTTCAACAGACTGTCGGAATTCCAATGGGAACCAATTGTGTCCCTCTTCTTGCCGACTTGTTTCTTTATTATTATGAGGCTGACTTCATACAGGAACTTCTTAGGAAGAAAGATAAGAAGTTAGCAATATCCTTTAACTCTACGTTCCGCTATATAGATGATGTTCTCTCACTAAATAATACAAAATTTGGTGACTATGTTGAACGAATCTATCCCATCGAACTAGAGATAAAGGATACCACAGATACAGTTAAGTCTGCCTCATATCTTGACTTACATCTAGAAATTGACAATGAAGGTCGGTTGAAAACAAAACTTTACGACAAAAGAGGGACGAAAGATACCAGAGGGACAGTCAAACTCATAGATCGAAAACAAACTGACAACGTCATGGCCAAAAATAAAAATACAAACAGACAAATAATAGTACAGATGACACAACATAGAAAACTAAAGACTTAGCAACACGAACCCCACCAAAAACTGGGGGTGATCTCAGGTGCTCCGGAAGGGTAAGCAGATCCTGCTCCACATGTGGCACCCGTCGAGTTGCTTATGTTATTGCAAATCCGGTAAATAGTCTAATTCGGTAAGTCACATTCGTGAAAAGGGAAGGGTATTGTAGTAACGACATAAGGAACATATCCGATATCATCTGTGAAACGGTTATTCCATAACGGTCAAAAGAGATGATTTCAGCTTCCCAATTGTGAAATTTCCATTTCTATGTAGCAACATTCCAGCAGCGCCTGCATACGGAGTATATATCTCCTAATTGATACGATATTCCCGGGCTTGTGTTTCCTATCATGATTTCCTTGATAGAGGATTGCTGCTCACAAGAAGCTATTAAGCCAAGAGTTCCAAATGGTGAAGTTGAAATCATCCCTTCGTAAATTTTACGGACGCCATCACGAGTTGGTTGACCGTTATGGAATAACCGTTTCACAGATGATATCGGATATGTTCCTTATGTCGTAACTACAATACCCTTCCCTTTTCAAGAATGTGACTTACCGAATTAGACTATTTACCGGATTTGTAATAACATAAGCAACACGACGGGTGCCACATGTGGAGCAGGATCTGCTTACCCTTCCGGAGCACCTAAGATCACCCCCAGTATTTGGTGGGGTTCGTGTTGCTTAGTCTTTAGTTTTCTATGTTGTGTCATCTGTGCTATTATTTGTCTGTTATCTTTTTATTTTTGGCCATGGCGTTGTCAGTTTGTTTTCCATCTATGAGTTTGACTGTCCCTCTGGTATCTTTCGTCCCTCTTTTATCATTATCACACGGTCTCGCTTGTCTTTGGATTCATTTAATTCCTTCAGTGTTTTTGTAACCTTAATTTGTATCTTCCTAATCAATTGAAGAGACTGGATCATCGGTAAACTACTGGTGCCTTAAATATTTTTTTAAAAATAATTTATGGTTGAGACGCTACTTATTGATTTAACTTGATAGACATGTACATGCTAAGTTGACATTCCAATATCAATAAAAAAAATTGATCTCGGCGTGTGGTTTCCTGCATTGTATTTAAATAACTAGAAATAAAGGTTATCATTTCAGAGTTTATTGATGCTTTAACTAAACCGAATCCCTAACAAACTGAGTAAAGTCAAAACATCATTTTTTACAATAAATATAATTTTGTGAATAAAATAGAAATTGAGCATTTCGCTAGATTTGGCTAGCTGTTTGAACACATACCGAATTAAAGAACTTCTCCATTTTTATTTGCAGTTGACACATATAGTTTAAGTTGTAGATAACTGAGTATTTTGATAATATATTCAGTGAAATGTAGAGATAAGAAGATCTGGTATGAGTGCAAATGAGACAACTCTCCATCCAAGTCAAAATTTATAAAAGTAAACCAATATAGGTCAAAGTACGGTCTTCAAAACGGAGCCTTGGCTCACGCCGAACAGCAAGCTATAAATGGCTCCAAAATTTACTAGTGTAAAACCATTGTATTTATATATACCTCTGTTGGAGGAGATATAGTCGCCGAGGGTATCACAAGCTCAGTACCCAGTACGTCGGAGTTACATGTATCATGAAAATACGGATACTGTTTGCTTAAAAAATGCTGTTATAAAATGTTTTAAATTATTCTAATTTAAGGAATACATATCCTTTATGCAAAGCTTTGATTCCTTGTCCGGATTTGGCCATATTTTAGATACGTTTTGGTTTTATTCGTTCTTCAACATTTGTACTATATTTTTGATATACAAATATTTTGGCTTCGACCATTACCGGAGATAAATTAATTGTCGAAATGCACATCTTTCTGGTGAATTGAAATATGTACCGTGTATGTTACCATATATATAAATATATATATATATATATATATATATGAAAAAAAAAAATATCCTTTGTCAATATCTCTTTTAAAATATTTTTCTTCTTAACTATCTCTATTTTACCCAATGTCGCTGTATATTTTCGCTTATCTTGGGTGTTGATATTTAGATATTCTATTGAATTACATCAAACATTTGATATATATGACATGCGCGTTTATGAATTATTTCCTTGTTGAGAACATAGTGAAAGAGACACAATGATATATATATTATTGCTTAGAAAAAAATAATATGTGCATGGTATAGTTACTGTAGATAAATCATCCTTTTGAAACCTACTCAATCACGTAAGTTATGATACGATTAGTTTAAATGTAAATCAGCATTTTCCTTATCTTTCCGCTGAAGTGTGACTACATGTTCACTACTGAATACACCAATCATGATTTAACATATTAATTGATATATACTCCTAAATGTTTTAGCATAACCTTGTAAAGCTAGGCTTCATTGTTTATCCGTTTTTACATCAACTTATATGGTTAATAGCACCTGGCAATAACAATGCAGATAACATACCTACCGTTTATCTAAATGTGCATTTTTTTAATTTGCTGTAGCCTATTCCATGTGCAGACCTGTTACCAATATTCATTAAAAAGTGTCAAACTTTGATGATATAAATCAATATCAATGCAGTATGAACAGAATAGAAGGTTGTTGCGTCTATGAATGACATCTCCCGACTAATGTAGGCAATAGATATAAGAAGATGTGGCATGAGTGCCAATGAGATAACTCTCCATCCAAGTCACAATTTATTAAAGAAAACCATTATAGATTAAAGTACGGTCTTCAACACGGAGCCTCACACTGCACAGCATGCTATAAAGGGACCCAAAAATTACTAGTGCAAAACCATTCAAACGGAAAAACCAACGGTGTAATCTATATAAAAAACGAGAAACGAGAAACACTATTGAACCACAACAAACGACAACCACTGAACCTCAGATTCCTGATTTAGAACAGGTGCAAACAATTGCAGCGGGTTTAAACGTTTTAATGGTACCAAACCTTCATCCTTATCTGAAACAATAGTGTGACATCACAACATAGAAAGACACACTATAAAATATCAATTCAAATGGCTTAACTCAATCAAAAAACATATTAACACAAGTGATAATACACTGAACAAATAAATTTGATCTATGATACAATGCAAATACAAAATCAATAAAATAAGGGATTAATGTTCATTTTTGTCTAGTTGGCATAGTAATTTTTGACGCTCATCAAAATGCAAATAATTTGGCTTTTGATGAATTATCTGTTTGAGTCACGCAGTGAATAGCTTACTATGCCAAACACCGATACTAGGTTTTTAATTATAACAAGCTATTTGTTAACACCGGGATGTTTTATCAAAAATTCCAATTTTGTCAGAAAAAAGCTTTAATTTGTTACAAGATCTCGCCGTGTCATACTTAATAAATTGTCTCCACTCTAGACTATTCGTGTACTGTTTACGAGTTATATCAACGACGCCAGATACCAACTAAATAATCTTAGTCTCCACTTATATCAGGCTTTTTAAAACACTTTTACACACGACGTGCTTTTCGTTAAGTTTTTGCGTTTTCGTTTTGTATTACCTGTTAAACTGTAATATGTTTGTACACCCTAACCTGAATCGTTATCGTCAATGTGTATTTGTCATCGAAGCATTCACTTACATTGTATTGTATAAAATAGTTAACCTTGTATTTGAAATTTGTGAAGGCCAAGTACGGTTTATCTTGTCATAAAACACACGAGAGGTGTCAGCATTAATCATCTAAAAATCCGACCACGTAGGGCAATTCAGAAACCCCGAGGTTCGTCATATGATTAGAAAAAAATCTAAAAATATGCATTATCTGACTTATATACCTTAAAAAGATATCATATTCTGCAAAGACTTGTGGTATTTGTATCCTTTTTTACCGATCCCATTGAAGTGTAATATTGTGTTATATGCTATAGGTATAACCAAACCCTACGGCTTTTTTTCAATGTGAAATAAAACTCGCTCATTAACCTAGATATAAACGTGTCCAGTTACAATATAAATGTTACATAAAAACAAAATGCAAATAAATTGTGAAGATGTATGAAAAATACAAGTCACTTTGTAAGTCAATATATAAGCTTTTAAACAGAAGGTACTATGTTTTTTCTCTTGTTTCATGACATTTTTATTGCGGACAAGAAGATTGTTTTTTCGACATTTTTTAACGAGCTTTTCAAAATAAACTCTTTTATATCTTGTAATACAATTTTTTTCTGCAAAAGTTGAGATAATAGCCTTTCTAAAGTATTTGGATGTTCACTATAGAAAATAGGAATATACTGTCGTTTAAGAAAGGAATGAGTAATTCATGAAGGAAAAATATAACAACTGGTACCAAGTCAGCACACAAATGGAATAGATGAGTAACACGAAATACAGACGTCCATAGGTCATAGAACGATTCCCGATACAATGTTATATTGTTATTGTTTATTGAATAATCCTAGACAGGAATGTGATACAAGTTTGATTGTTTTAAAAGTGTTATGGAAAGTTTGGCATTATTTAATTTATCGCATATACAATCCCTTTATTGTAGTGATAAATTGACAAAATTTCCCATTATTTGTTCATGTTGTTACGAATGTCAAAGTTTAACTGTGCGTAAACGAAGTTTTGTTTGTATTTTAGTCTAATAAACGGAGGTAAGGATACATGTTTCTGTCTAAAACATTAAAGACCTTAGTAAATAGAAATATTGTACAGTAAAAATCCAAACTTCCAACAACACCCGAATCAAATGTTTTAATACTTTCTTTCTGAAAGGTAAAAACTCAATATAGGTATATAAATCATGCAACTGTTTTATTGGTACACGCTATGAAAACTAAAATAAATGCATATATGTATCAACCCATCCGTTTAACGACGTCATATATCTTGTTGTCTACACAGATGAAATCGTTAAATTTGTGCGTATTGACTATTTGATATATGCATCGTTTCCCAGCATTGTATTGAAATTAAAACAAATAAAGGTTATTTTATCTGAGTTTACTAATGTTTAAATTCGATCGAATCCTGTACAAACGTGTTAACGTCCACATTAATTTGCATCATTGTATGCCAGATATGTCATATACATAAGGCTAAGGGTTATCTATGTCGTCTATATCATGTATATGTTCTATTAAATACATAAAAAAACTTGATTTTGTGATTTATTTGTACCGTTATTCATTATAATAAGTAAGAATTGGATCACATCATCTACCTCGTCTGATGAGACATGAACGCACATGTATCTTGTCTGAGGATAACCTGATATCTTACTAAGTTTGTTCTAAGTATATGCGCTGATAGTTTTAATCTTGCGAAAAATTCATGTGGCCCTAAATTCTGTATAAGTGTTAATTTTTAATGTTAAACTTTTTGTGTAAATTTACCGTCTGCAAACATATTTGTTTAAGCTTTTGCCAAGATTAAAAAAAAGTTTCCTTTAAAAACTTGTAATTGGTTATATTGATTTGTTAGATGGTGTCAAAATTCAAGCATTGCATTGACAACGTTAAAATGTGTTTCTCTAATTTTTTTCACTATTTTCACATTTCCTAACAAATTGTGAAAAAATTGTTCTCCTCACTAGTGAAATACCTCTTCTCGGGAATTTAATTATGTCGTCAAATATTCATGATTTCTTCTGAATTTCCTATTGTGACGTCATGAAAATAGGCGACCATGCCTGATGACGTCACATATAAAAAAACACAATATTCTGTAAATCTTTTAAAAGGAAGGATAAAAATCATTAGAGAAACAGATTCCACCACTATAACACGTGTATTACGATATTTCTCTACCTTCAACAGTTAAATTTTAATTATTCAAAAAGCTCGGCAAGCCTAGAATTTAAGATTTAACTGTCTCGAGTGGAGAAATATCGTAACATACTTGTTGCAGTGGTGAAATCTATATGTATCAATCTTTAGTTAAACAAAATGGAACTTTTTTCCAACAACCAAAAACTGATATACCAAATTTTACATTCAAAGCTTCAAAACAAAATTGTTTGCATACTTCATCTAACAATAAATAGGATCTCCTTTACAACCTTGTCGTAAAGCAGTCAAAGAAGATCAAATTATAGCCATCATATAGCAAACAAGTCAACGTATTATCAAATACGTGAAATAAATGTTTTGGCAAAGGACCCTGAGTTTGTATAATAGGTATAATTTTTTTCTACAAATTATACCTATTATACAATCAGCCTTTTATTTAGGAAATGACGAATACAAATAGATTTTGGAGTACTCCTCGAGGTCATCGTCTAACCCTTGTCGATGTTTATAAAATTCATCGACACTGGTTGAGAATATATAAAAAAAAAGGAAAGCTTGAAGATTAAATTACTGAAAAACAAACAGTATAAATCTGAACATGGTCGGAAATTATAACAATTATTTGTGCTCGCTACGAATCAAGATAAACGCAGGTCAAACATCGCCTTTCTTACTATTTCTAAAGTTTGTACAAAGACGTTTAACATGTAAAATGTCCATGCATTGTATATTTATTTTGAAATCGACAATTTTACTATAGAAATACAGGAGTTCTGATATATATCGCAATATCCATATTGTATACATATAATGGCTTCTTGTATCATACTTTTTTGTCGATCGAACGGTTACATAGAGAATACTGTTTCAGGTCAAATCAATATCAAGATCTTTTACAACTTGGATTAAAAGAAAAACACTATCTGACCTAAGTTTGCTAATATGGAATTCTATACTAAGAATAATACAAGTGAACACTTTCAATCCGTTTAATTGGGGTCTGGATTTGGCATGTCAGTAATTGCAGTAGTCCTTTGTTAATTTATGTATCATTGTAATTTTGCATAGTTTCTTTTCTTACCTATTCTGACATCGGAATCGGACTTCTTTTAAACTTAGTTTTACTGTACGTATTGCTGTGTGTTTGTTTAATCTGCATTGGCTAGATGTATTGTGGAGGGTTGAGATCTCACTAAACATGTTTAACCCCGCCGCATTTTTGCACCTGTCCCAAGTCAGGAGCATCTGGCCTTTGTTAGTCTTGTATGTTTTTTTTTTTAATTTTAATTCATTTAAATGTTAAGGAGTTTAGTATGACATCAATTTTCACGGAACAAGTACACATTTTTGTTCAGGGGCCAGCTGAAGTCCGCCTCCGGGTGGGGGATTTTTTTCGCTGTGTTGAAGACCCAATGGTGGCCTTTGGCTGTGTTTTTACTCTCTGGTTGGGTTGTTGTCTTTTAGACACATTCCTCATTTCCATTCTCTATTTTACATTCGTAACATTACATATTATGTTGATCGTTTACTATAGCAGGAGGAAAGTGACAAAAAATCTTACAATTATAATATCAACCACCTAGCCATTGCAGCATATTTGAGTAATAATGTACGACTAATTATCTGATATAATCAAGTTATCCAAAATTTGACAATAAATATACGATGAACAAGTTTATGATATGGCGTTGTATCAAAATCATTAAGACATTATTAGAGCTAAAATAATGTATTCCTTATATGATTTGTTTAAATATTTTGTTTGCAAATTCGTTTTTGATTTGGCCTTCAAATTGTCTTGATCTGAACGCCAATTATGAGACGTACTTAGAAGAAATTCGCATTAGTAGTAACAATACACATATGTAGGACTCACATCCATAGTGGGTTCCAGAATAATTGCAGATTACAAAATGTGTGCACATAGAGAACCATCTGACGAATGACTTGCCTTCAACAAGTGGCTTTTCAAGAAATTGTTTTTCTCCAACAGTACAGGTATTCGATATAAAAAACTGAAAATGATGTAGATAGTCATTAGACATCTTTGTTTTTAAGATTACCATAGGGCTGAAAAGATAACAAGAAAACAGCATAGTATAATCAAACCTTATAAAAGAAAAGCAAAAAGCAAACCAATGTCACAGAAAAAAAACATGTACAATCAAGGGACAAGGCAACACCAGTAATTAATTTCACAAAACAACTAATAACTAAAGTTGATCGTAGGTATACTGAATTGTTTATGACTTACAATAAGCTTTAGTCGTAAGATTGTTTGTGAAACTGATCTCAGGAACAAAGACGGGAACGAGAAAAACAAGGAAAAAAAAAAAAGAAAAAAAAAACCAAAGCATGACAATGTAAACTATCATGAAAACCGAAAGTGGAGTCAAGTGCTTTGGAAGAGTAAGCATTTCCTTCACTTCATGTGGCACCCCTTGTAATTTCCAAAAGTAACGAAAAATCCATTAGAAGGTAAAATTCAGTATAATAAAAACAGATTAGGAGTGCGACAACGAGAGCGTAACCATAAAAATTTTTGCACATTACATAAATTGTGATGGCGACCGTAAATATATTGATACAGTCTTTAGGAGTAAAATTATGTGCTCAGGGAAAATAACCATTCCCTACTCTGTGGTATCTGTTTTACTCAGTCATTTAACCAACTAGAGATAAAATGAAATTCCCTTAACAAACCAAAATGCAGCTTGTTTTAAAAGAATTCAACAGTTTGCCCTTAAGCAAATATTTATTTGAGTTTTAATGAATCTTTTTTTAACAGTCGAAGTCAAAGTGATACTCAGTGATTTTATCCATCATTTTATATACTTTGCCAGCTGTAGACGCCAGAATAATAACTACAGTTCCTTTCCTGAAATTACAGTTACTTAAAACAGCGGCGCCTTTATTCATTGCAGAATTAGGATGGTACATCACATACTGTCCCTCCTCTGGATAAAAGGTCATATCGGCCTGTAAACCCTCAGCAAATTGTTAAAGAGGGAAAGCGGAGAGTGTTCCCCTGTGTCTTTGTTTGTAAAACCCTGTCAGTCAAAACGCTTCTGGACTAAGGTCCTTGCAAACTGGACATTTCTCTTCTTTTGATATAACAAAACCGTCATCTGGAATGGTATTTCAATACATGTGCTCTCCCGTCGTTAGTGGCGGCGCTGAAATAATATGACGTTACAAGTTACTCTTTTTCGCGGAAAATTACGCATTTTTAAAATATGCCATAGATTAGGAAAAATCAGAAAACAAAACTGCCATAGATTTTCATTTGTATGGCATTTGTCATATTTGTTATAGATTTGAAATATGCCATAGTTCTGAGGCCTCCACATATAGAGATATCATCTAATTGAAACACTTGATTTATATTCCATATTTCATATGGTGATATTATAACTTTTCCATTGAAAAATGTCGTGTACTGAAAACAAGGTTTATGATGATCGTTTTGATTTGCAAATGATTAAACATTTATGGTAGAACATAAATCATTTATCTTCAGAATACAAATACACTGAAATATTAAAATGGTCATCAAAAGAAACAGTACAATGTTTGAAAACTCTTCACCTTTGTTGTGTCTTTGTTTGTAATATGATGTATTTATGCCATACTGCTTTTTGGCATAGTTCCAGTAAATACAGTAAAATAGTTCCTTGAAAATTGAAATATAAACGTGCCAATCAATGCGTTTAGCGTTGAAAAACGTAAAAAGTACGATTCAGAATCGAGACTACGTTTTGACAATACTAATTTAAAGAATACAATGGCCCGTCAAAATCTGATATCAATAAAATTAAAATGCTTAAAGCTTTAATAGAATGAGGGCGGATTTTAGGGAATCAATTTAATGTGAAAATATGCTTATCTAACTGCTGCTTTTTTTTACATTCATTCTTTACATATCGTGCGATGTTGATCTCTTTGGCTAACTCGGCTGTGAATTTTTATGTGCTGGTTTATGTTGTTTTATGTATCCGTTTTTATTCTGTAGTTAGTCACAACTTCGGTGTTATCATGTATATCTATCATATAGTCATATTTTATAGATTTACTGTTTGCAAAAGTATGAATTATTCTAAATACTAAGGATTTTCTTGTCCCAGACATATAACCTTAGGCGTGTTTGGCACAACTTTTTTGAGCTTTTTGTCCTCAGTGCTCTTCGGCTTTGTACTTGTTTTGGCTTTCGAACTTTTTTGGTCTGGGCGTCGCTGGTTGGTCTTGTGTGGACGAGGCGCGCGTTTTGCGTGTTATATTTTAAGCCTGGTACCTTTTGTTAGCTTTTATTCGTATGTTTCTCTGTCCTATATGTTCTCCCATTTATTTGTATTGTAGGCCTGTCATGTAATGTTGTCATTTTAATGTTATATTTAACATTGCCATTAAAGCGAGAGGTTTGACTAGCCACAAAACCAGGTTCAGCCCACCATTTTTTCTTAAAATGTCCTGTACCAATTCAGAAAAATGGCCATTGTTATATTATAGTTCGTTTCTGTGTGTGTTACATTTTAATGTTGTGTTTCTGTTGTGTCGTAGTTCTCCTCTTATATTTGATGTGTTTCCCTCAGTTTTAGTTTGTAACCTGGATTTGTTTTTTTCTCAATCGATTTATGAATTTCGAGCAGCGGTATACTACTGTTGCCTTTATTTACATATTTGTAATAAACTGTTCTCTGAAAGTATTATTTCGATAAAGGTGAGTTTCTAATTTCTATTTTATGAATACACTGCCTTAACTAAAATGAAATTATTCGAGAGAAAAGCGTCATTGGACACTGTGACCTGAAGATATTTGATTTGTAAAATATATAAAGATTAACGTATGCAATCAACGGATTTATTTATAATTGATAATAGAATATATTATAATCATTTTAATTGGTCAACAGTAACAATAATTTCTGGCTCTTGTAACAGAACTGTGAATTCTCTGCAGGAAATTTGATTTATTAACTATGAAACCAATTGCAAAAAAAACCAATTTCTACCAAGCAAATGGAGATGTCCTCATTCTGTTTCCGAAGACGATGCAGCTGCTACTTCAAAACATTATCACCCCTAGAGGCTAACTTAATAAATACAATAACAGGGACTTGAAAGTAAATCTAACGGAAAAAGAAAAATCAGACATGGAAAAATTATCTAAAATGACACAATTTACAATCGAACTTTGTTATGAAATTATAAGATTTGAAAATTTAGTTCCTGAAACCATCCAGTAAATGGGAGATTCTTCCAAGTGAGGATCACAAAGAAATAACAGATGATTTTAAAAGAATTGTATTCACTACAAATGATGTAATCAACAAAAAGGGAAATGATATTTCGAACACATCCTATGAGGCGTTTAAAGGCAACGTTAAAAGGATTGTTACCCGAATTGATTTGTACATAGGCATAGAATCCTGCCAACAATGCTATATGGAAGTTATTTTACTTGACGCGCAGTTAGATATTTGCCTGAGGGAGCTACGAAAACTGCGGGAAATAGATTGTAAGTGATTTAAACCTTTGTCGAGTACGTGTAAATATATATAAACAAAATAGTATAGAAACTGTTAACAAAACTTTGATTTTTTTTTCGAAATACTACGGATTAACTATTCCATTATACATTGTAGGAGTTAATGTCCTTGATTGGTAATTTGCATCTATAGTTTGCGATTATTTGTAGGCGATTATAGACAATATTTACTACAACAAACGCAAATATTTCATTTAGACTGCCTTAATTGAATACTAGATGCACACTAACTATTATCACAAGTGTGATTACACAAGAGAGGCGGAAGATACCACTGGATATTCACACTCATAAGTCGATGACAAACTGCCAATGACATGTCAAAAAACAAAAACGACTAAAAGTTAGACAAACAATAAAGAAAAATAAGACTGCGCAACACGAGCCAACCACACATCACGGGTGATCTGAGTTGCCCCAAAAGGGTCAGCAGTTCTTGGCAACCGTCAAGTATCAAATGACTAGCATTACTAGTGGAGTCGGAATTTATTATCAAATATTAGCACAATATCAGCTTTGTTTTCTGTCATTATGAACCAATTGCGTAGTTTTTTTTACTTCTACCCCAAAACACATATTTGTTTTTGCGGAGGGTATAATAAAAAACAAAAACGAAAAATTCTTAATATGTAAAAATAAATATTTAGGGTTTCGTATGCACGCCAATGGCAATATGAACAAATAATCGTGTCTATTCCCGGAATTAAGATCAAATGCCATTTACTTAACTTTTAGAAAGTTAAATGACAAAAATGCCATCATAGATATATCAAATTTTGTCATTAAAATAAGCTTCGAGCAACAACATTAACTAAGAGACTTGTCATGTTTTTTTTTTATTTTACTAATATGTTTATGACAATAGTCATAGTCATAAACAGTAAAGGCTGCAAAGTTATCATCAGCTATATAGATTGATTACAAAAAGCTCTCTGTGTTGTACTTTCTTTCACTTCAATTTCTTCGTTCAGGGTAAAGAAGTAATCACTCGTCTGTTTTTGCCTATATTGAAACAAAAATATTGTTAAAAAAACAATACACTTATGATTTCATAACATTGTAGATTATTGTTTTTTTTTGAAGGGGGAAACATTGATGAACATGAAGAATGTTGACAACAACGAAACAAAAAAAGTACTTAAATCCACGTCATTTGAATTCTGTTGGATAAGTGTCTCATTGGCAACCATACCACATTTTCTTCTTTTACATTAAACTGAACTGCCAAACTGTTCAAAAATACACTTCGCAGTCTAAATATTAGAGGCCATCGATTTGATCTTCCTATTTTGTACTTGTCTTAATAAACGCTAGCCTACAAATGACTACTGAAGCAACATATGAAAAATCATATCTATTTTATGCCAACTTCTTTCCAATTAAGAGGAAAACACTCAACTGACAAATGTTTGAACAAAAATATAATGACGGACACATTTCGTGCTGAAAGTTTACCAAGACGAAGGTGTGTTATATCAAGTAATAACCACCAAAGTGTCTGCCAGGTTTTTCGAGTATTAATATACTTTTGAAATATGTAATATCATATACATGAGATATATAGATATAAGAAGATTTGGTAGAGTGCCAATGAGACAACTCTCAATCCAAGTCAAAATTTAAAGCAGTAAAAGAAATCTTACAAAAACTGTTATAAAAGGCCCGACGTAAAGACTTAAGTATTACAATACTGACATATAACAAAAACAGGGCAAAAACAGAGATTGTAAGAAATCTTAGTAAAACCATAGCAGGGGGCAATAATAAATAAAAGTAAACCATTATAGGTCACAGTACAACTGTTTAACTTTTTATTGTAATATATGTGAAAAGATAAGATTTTAGCTCCACTAAGTCTCTAAACAAAGTTACTTATTATTTGTAAGACTAGTAGAAAAATCAGTTTACGTCTATAAATTAGTGACGGATGTTATTTAATGATAAGAAACGGTTGATCGTTCTGTTCAGTTTCGTCAACCTCTGGTATTAAAGATTTGTTCGTTTTATTTAAACTTATGATTTTTGTTTAATGATTTGGACTTGCTGTTCGTTTTTGTTTTGTTTGTGACTACTGTGCAGTCTGTACTTCTTCTTTTTATCTTTTTAGTTGTAACCTTCATATACCTTTCTACAGGTTAATTTGAATTTCATATTCACCTTTTTCACCGCAAACTTCATTTGACTCATCAGATTTGTCATTGCATGCTGACCAGCCATCACATAAACTTCTTTCACGAATGCATTGCAATCCGTCTTGACATTTGACATATCCTTCAGGACATTGGTAATCTTAAATATAAAAATTATTTGTTGTTTGTCTGACTTTCATTGGTAAATACTTCATAAATTATTCAGGGCGAGATAAAAAAAATAACAATTCCACGGGTATGTCGACTGGGATGCAGGGCAAATAAATTGACCTGATACTGGGAAATGATAGTATGTTGCATGGACATATTGCCTTCTAACAGAACTGCCAAGTTAAGCACTCCTCAGACAGTTGTTGAATGCGTTCTTTTACGTTGTAGGTAGCGTAACATCTACCCTTCGAAAGGTTTCAGATTCAAAATCTTCTTTTCTACCTGGACTTTACAACTGAACGAGAGAAGTCAAGGAAGGACAGCATTAATAAACTCCAGTCAACCCTTGGGATTTATCTAAAAAACCAAAAATGAAGTTCCAAATAAATCCATGGAATCATTATGGTACCAGAAGGGTAATACGCAAACCCATCTAGAATATAGATTTTATGAAGGAAATGTATTGTTCTTGTTAGTAAAATAGATAAAATGTATGCACAACAAGATGAGTGTTTGACATTGATCGCAGATATTAAATAAGATTTATTTCACTCACATTCACTTGACAAAATGGAAAAACTCACATGTTTGACAACATATGTAAAAATGGGACAAACATGATGTTCATGACAATTTTGTTTGGAAATATTTGACTTCTTATTGCATATATGTACTCTGTATATTAAATAAAATGGAAGATCTGAGAGAGTAGATAATCTAGCCTGTAGTTGCTATACAATTACACAATAACACTTCTGGCTCTAGTTATGAAATCATGAATGACATAACATTTCAATGTATAAGAATTCTATAAATTATACCATTACTGTACTATGTATAAATTAAAAATAGTTTTTAGTAAACCAAAAAGTTTTTGCGGAAAATATCTCAACATGTTTTACAAAGATATATATAACACGTATGTCGATGCTCATGTATGATTATATTTATTTACACTACAATATAGTTTAATGGATTCCTATAACAATTTTGTTATGTAAAGCAATAGTGAGTGAGGATCTCTCGCAATGACTGGCAGGATTGAAACATTTCAATTATCTTCGTAGACTTCTATTGAGAATATGAATTTTTTATTAATCAGTAATATCGGAGAGTATGATTTATTATTGAGTTGTATTGCAATTGGGTTCCGTCGATTTTCTTGACAGTAAGTAACAATCCAATTTCAATGATTGTATCAAAATAAGAACCGAGACGATTTTGATTTAAGACACGAAAACTTTCATTTTATTCTTATTTATCTGATTAACATAATTTATGAATTATATATATGCAATCTATCTTTGTATTTAATGTGTAGCTGTGCACATATCTTTTGCACGTCATGATTTTTATTCAAATTAATTCAAGGCAATTGGTGTATGCATTTGAGGAATTATGTAAGCACATAATTATTTGGCGGTCGATGCTCTAGAATAATATAGAATCTGACGTCATAGTATAATCACGTGACATAATTATTTGTGACAAACAGGCATCAAACAGAACACGTGTCAGAACTTTCCAAACTAATTACCATGTGCAAACCGTCTTATCATATGCACATGAATGTTATGTTTTCGGCTCTTAGTAGGTGTTACAGTAGTGTTGAATACATTATGTAGCATACAGGAAATAAATAGAAACAATTCTAGAAGGTTAAAGTATAAAAGTTAAACAGTACAATGTGTTTGTGAAAAAAAGGGTCAACTTTCCCTCTATTTTTTCAACATACTCATGTCATAAAGAGTGACTGATGTAGAGTGTGTTCCCCATTTGACTAATTGAAAGCAATAAAAAATAATTTATGTACTGCATGAACATGTACATTAACCCTCTTGCTGCAGCAACTTCAAACAATTGTATTTTGTGTGCCAGAAAATTCAGCAGCTAGACGTATGTGAAGTCACATGTACAATTGCGACATAATTCGATATATGATGTCATGCCCTAATGACATTAAATTAGAGACCCATTCAAGAAATACTCTCTTGCTACCGCTCATTCTACATGGTTGGATTTCGTGTTCTAGAAAAAACGACAGTCTGAGGTCTGTGACGTCACATGCCTAGCATCCTAATGACGTTATATTGAGGACCTACAGAAGACAATTATTACACTGTTTAATCTTCCGTAATTTATTTGAAAGAGATACATCAATGATACGAAGCTTGCATAATTGAATATATGGACATATGTGTTCCTCTTGCAACAAGAGGATTAATCTTCAATGTGTATTAAAAGATATACAGTAATGAACAGGTGTTTACATGAATTAAACATATGGACATTCGTGTCCCTTCTTCAGCAAGTGGGTTAAAGAGTTTAAGACCAGTCTTTTCATCAGAAGATATTGTGTATGGAAATATGTTGGTGAGTTGTAGAGTGCCTGCATGAATTCATGCCTACATATTGATTATCGATTGGCTTTACTATTGGAATTATTAAGTATTAAGTTTCTTATTTTCTATATGATTAAACGAATAACGTGATAACAAAGTTTTGCAAATACTTACTATAAAAATAAGGAAATGTGGTATGATTGCCAATGAGACAACTATCCACCAAAGTGGATGTAAGCAATTATAGGCAACCGTACGGCCTTCAACAACGAGAAAAAAACCATACCCTTATGGTCGGCTATAAAAGGCCCCGACATGATAAATATGAAACAATTCAATTGAGAAAACTAACGGCCTAATTTATAACAAAACAGTTTACGAAAAACAAATATGACAGACATGAACCAACGACAACCACTGAACTATATGCTCCTGACTTGGGACAGGCACATAAAGAATGTGGCGGTGTTAAACATATTTGTGAACGCTCAACCCTTCCCTTAACCTAGGACAGTGGTATAACAGTACAACATAAGAACAAACTATACAAATCAGGTGAAAAAGGCTGAACTCATCAGATGGATACAAATAGAAATACGTCTAACAGAAACACAAAATGGACGTGGATGGGTACTTATACCTCCCAAAAACATTATTTGATGGGTGGCTAATGAAATAAATCGATCTAAGTCAGCATTTTTTTTTAAATTTTTTTTTCCCGCTAAAATGTAACTGCACATAATTATATAAAAGAATCAATGATTAAACAAAAATAGAATTTGTAAACAAAAATTCCCGCTTTTTACCGATAATTCGACTTATTTTCTGGCAGTCACCATTACACATCTAACACTGCCAGCTGTAATTGCAGTTGAAAAAAGTCTTAGTTATAATTAGAGTTAAGGGCAAAATTTGGCTGCTATTCTCCAGTGATTTATAATGGGTTTTTTTCATATAGTACTATGAAACCCAAATACATGTATATAAATAGATCAACTATGTCCCCGGAGTTTATAGAATAGAAGGACTTGATCATTTTTTATAACACTTGGCACGACTTCAGCTTACCCGTTACCGTTAACCCGGTTTCATGGCAATATGATTTATAGGATAGACAATAGCAAACGATAAAGGCCATTTAAGGTGTTTTACTTTTTTAAATTTAAATTGAACAGTGTAAGTTATCAAAATTTGAGCCTAAAAATCATTTGTTTTTTAAATGCTGTAATATATTATATATCAGAGCAGGACTAACGCTAGCAGGCGAAAGGGGCAAAGAAGTAGCTTTCCCGTCTGTCTCTTTGTCTTGCCCGACCGTCAAAAGCGATATATAGCCACCCTGTTATAAACAATAGTCGCTTGTAGTGGCATTTGTCAATGGCATTTTCCATGTTTACAAAGTCGATGAAACAGCAATTTTTTAATTTGTAAATAAAAATATTCAAAATCATAAATGATTTATTTCCTTTGAAAGTATTTACTTGACAGATTGGTGATATACTATTTCAAAGAAACAACTTGTGTGAAGTGGATATATTTTTTTTCACTTCCACTATATGTTACTCGAGAGCATATTCCATGTAAATGCATTGCATTTATGGATTAAAGTTGTTTAACTTTGTGAAGTTTATATATATTTTTAATGATAAACAATGAATTTCACAAACTTGATAAACAGAATAGTTTTTTGATTGAATTTTGGTTGATATATGATACTTTCTTTACCTTTTTGCTATTAAAAAAATCTTTTTTAATTATAGCCATTTTCTGACAGAAGAAAAACATATAATTATGTAACTATGCATGATTATTTGAGGTTTAGCTAGCTATAAAATTAGGTTTAATCTAGCAGTTAGGAATATGACAGTTGTTATCCATTCGTTTGATGTGTTTGAGCTTTTGATTTTGCCATTTGATTAGGGACTTTCCGTTTTGAATTTTCCTCGGAGTTCGGTATTTTTGTTATTTACTTTTGAGGACATCAACTGAAACAACTGTTTCTTCAACTGTATTCTCAGGTATGAATTGAACAATATAAAAAAAATAAATAGGATACATCTGGCTCATTATATTATGGCAAAAACCAAACTTCAAAAAATAAGAATTCAAACACTTTTAGTCTTTGCCTCAGCTGAAGATTTTTTTCTTCAAAAGACCATATTGTCTTAATATCTACAGTAATTTCAATATGTTTTAGTTTCAACTAGTCATACTATTTGCCTTATGCAGATGCATCTTATTTTACATCAGATAATACTCCAAATATACCTTTACACATATCTTCCTTCTCATCTGATCCGTCAACACAATCACCTTTCCTCCCATTACACAATGCATAATCACCGATACACTGTAGTCCGTCATCACATTTTCTTTGGTGTTTATTACAACGTATATCTATCAAAGAATAAAAATCAATTCAACAGAAAAGCATACTCTGATTTGTAATTTGTCGTTATCAAAAACAATATTCGGGTAACAAGTGACTCATGACATTAATAACTCTCGTTTACCAAAAGCTTGTTTGTTTTTGCACGTTATTATGAAAACCATTATTTAACAGGGTTATCAAACACTATTTCGTTGAAATTTGTAGGTGGAAATGACAGGCGGCCGGGGGGGGGGGGGGGGGGGGGGGGGGTCGAGGGGGTGTGTGTAGTATATGTGAAAGATATTTTACTTGCACATCGAGGCAATAATGATAAACATGTGAAGTTGTGGTGGATGCCAATAATACTGTTGTCAACGAATGAAGAAGACTTAAAGAGGCAATGCCAGGGAAAACCAGACAGAACTTGGAAATTTTGTTCAACAAGATTTTTTTGAAAAATGTCTTTTTGCATTGTTTGCACTCTGTTTTGAAGGGAAATGTCATTTGTAACAGTTATATAGGGTTATTTTGATTAGAAAATTGATTTTGATTTTACAGTGAATTTGACTGCTTATATAATGAAATACGGGTATTCATTTCTCATCAAAAACAGCGTACAATAGAACAATTAATACATATTCTAAAAGATGATCACGAACAAATCAAGAAATGATAATAACATCTCTAGTATTTATTGATATGTAAATATTTTAATGCAGTAAACTGCCTGGATACAGTACTCTGTTTCATTTTTTTTTTTGGTATTTAGACAAACCAAAAGTAATGCTCTTCAATTTGAAGACTGATAAAGATTGTGATGTTTTGATGTAAAAATGAACTTCTTTTGTATATTTTTATACATATTTTAACATTTTTTATCAATTTAACTAAAGTATTTACTTTTGTGATTTTTGGAAACTTATTTTCTTCACTAGGAGATTATAGCATGTTTACAGGTGATAATAAATTCCTAGAAACTTTTTTGACAAATTCTGTACAGGATTATTTACAAAAGATTATTTAGCATTTATTACCGGTATTATGGACTATGAGGGATTAAAAGCCATACTCAAGGTGTTTTTGATGATTAAATTGGAAATCTTAGTCTACACTCATCTTAAAATAGTACTTTGTATATCATGGTCATAAAAAAGGGCTAATTCACAAATTCTGTGCATCTGAAAAACTTGAAAGGCAAATCTCCTTGAAGCAGTCGATAGATATAAGAGAATTCTTTGCAACAGTTATACCAGTTGGAACAGATAATAGTTCTAACTCATAATGAGATGTAGAGGGGTTTCTGCGAATGGGAAATTCTGAATTTTGAAATTAGTTCTGGGATAAATTGATACAAATAGGCATCAAACAAAGCATTTACATATATTATCAGATGTAATGAAATTTACTTAACATACTTTATAGATGTCTTTAAGATGGAATCAAAATCAATTCCTGTTGATGTTTCCAAGTATATTGATGTTTGATGCACTGTTTATTTCGAAAAAAAAAAAATACATGTACAAAAAAATCATTGTAATCAAATGTAGATTTTTACGTATGTCAATGTTTTTCTTACTGACAATCATGACGTCATTCTGGAGTCTTAAGCCCCCCCCCCCCCCCCCCAATATTTGAGTTACGATGGGAAAATGTCTGTACCTAATAGTAGTAGAGTAGGATTGACCAGATGTCCAATTTAATTATTTGTTTCCTGAAAAAGCTTCATTATTGGAGCAATATGAATGCCAAATTTTATTCAGGGTTTTTAATTTATAAATCATACAAAGATGTATATTTCGTGTTAAAAATAAAAAAAATGTTACAGGGAAAATGATAATCTTTATTAAAAATATGTTTAAAAAAAAACAAAAAATGTCAAAAAGTGTTTTTTTTTCACAATTATGCTGTAAATATTTCTGTTTTCTTCAAAAATATCTGCAGTAAAAAAAATCAAACTAATTAATTTAGTTTGTCTTTGGTAACTTTATTGAAGTACATGCTTTTGTTTGTTTTAAATCCATTGGTTTAATAAACTAATTGTTATGTTATTCACACTGAAACCAAGTATTTGTCACATTTTGTGTTTTATGTTGCCCAGTTATCCATCTTATAAAATAAGAAGATATGATATGGTATGATTGTCAAATTAGACAGCTATTTACCCCAGTTCTCTTAATCCCATATATAAATCTGCCAAATGTGACACAATAATTATGCATTATACATATATTATGCCAAAAGGTAAACAGGTCGTGCTCCGGACACAAAAGTTTGAAGTAATTTTACCTTGAGGTCAAAAGTCAAAGGGCAGCATGGACTCTACTGATCCATTATATGAGAATCTTTTTTACAATTTTTAATTACCTACTATCATGGTGAAGATATGTACAAAATAAACTGTTAATGAAGAAAATACATAGTAATGGTTGCTATGGTAAAATAATGAAAAAGAGAGGAAAGGGACTACTTTTTTTTTTATTAAAACTTACCACTTGATTACAATAAAATAAATTGTATTCTGCCACTTAATTCATTTGATACCATCTATGTTTGCCAAATCAAAGATTTTCACTTTTTTTTTTAATTTTCTCTGTTTTTGCAATTTTCTAACTTATTTTATGGAAAAATCTAAAGAGATACCAAAAATTTTATTTTAATTTTTTTTAACACCAACATAGTGCTAGACTTCCATATAGATAGTTCAGCCATACGTGCTGTTTTCTTCCGGTGATTGATAATTTAAAACCGATATAAACTGGCTTTTCCCCCAAACATTTCATTGAATATTCGCTGCTTTATCTCTTATATTGATTTCATAAAAAAAAAGTCAAATACACCAAAAATTGTAAAAAAAATATATATATTCCTAGTCAGTATGTTATACTGATTTGGTAAAATATATTTTTTACCAAATAAATTTTTCGCGTTGAACACTCCTGTCTGGTGCTCTCTGGAATTGCCTCTTAACAGCTATAGGTCGTCCTTCAGCCTTCAACAAAAAACAAAACCCATAACGCATAGCAAGCTATTAAAAGCTAAATGAGAAAACCAGCTTACCGATTTATGAAAATAACTTAAACAAATATGATCTATAGTAGTAAGCAACAAACATTGAATTTCAGACTCCTGACTTGGGACAGACACATACACACACAATGTGTTGTGTGGTTAAACATGTTTCCATGTGCCTTACTGTCCCACAATCAAATAGAGTGGTGGAACATAAGAACAAACTATAAAAATCAGTTGAAAAACAAACAAATAACAAAAGCATAAAAGATACAAAGTACTCGCAGCTACTAAAAACTAGTTTGAAGTCAATAAGAACCAATGAATAAAGCATGTATCCAAATAGTTGGTAATATTGAGTGCAAACGGCTCGAAGTTGGATTCAAAACGAGAAAATATCTTTAAGGGGTCTTAAATGTCCCACCAAATAGTAGTCCCCAGGAATGAGATTAGATGGAACAGTCTATCGACATTGATTTATCTTGTAATTTAGATATAATCGTGACAGGTGCCTTTTCCATGAAGAAATTAAAGAAAAACAGATAATGATAATATTTTTTACCAGTTATAGGTATCCTCACTCAAGCCTGCAAATTGTAACAAGTGTGTATGCGTTAAGTATGATAGAGGTGAATGTGACTTATATTTACACCAGCTATTACTTGTTGACCGGCACCATTTATTTCAGACGACTTCATGCTATAGGAAGTGATAGAACTTGTTAACTAGTCAAAGAAAAACATTCCTAACCGTATCATGGAATTATTTAATGGAATTAACAATTCGGAAACATAAACCATTAAGACCTACCGTTGATATAAAAAGGCTCATTTGTTAATAATCATATCCATAAAAAAAAATATGGTACAATCCTGATTGGAATAACACTTATTCCAATCAGGATTGTACCAAATTTCAATAATTTAGGAATACATGTAATAAACTCAACCATAATTTTCAGAAACATATATCTAACTTCTTTCCAGAATCTCACTGTACTATATACATGATACATAATCATAATACGAAAAATTCGTTCTTAAAAAATCATAACAAAAACTTCCGAACTCCAATGCAAATCCAAGGATTTTGTACAGGCATTTTCAGAAGAAAACCGTGGTTTAAACCTGGTTTTGTAGCTAATTAAACATCCTACTTGTATAACAGTAGTTTATAGTTCTGTTATATTGAAAAAATTAGATAAGCAACCCAAACAGACATAATAGGTTAATGTTACAGTAAATGAAATTGTAATAGTGTATATACATTTGGGAAAAAGTATCACACCATCCTGATTTTTCTCACAAACCAACATGTAGTTTACGGCTACAAAGGTTTATAAATTATGCCTTTTTTGAAAATGATAAGACCACAGGCATTATAAATTAAAAGGTTGAAGACAAATAACGAATTCAATTTTCAACAAACTAGAGGATATCTTTGGTACTTGAAATGCAAATGTTTAACTTTGGGAGCTAACAATTATAAAAGTTTAATAAGGCAATGCTCTTTAATGGAAATCGAGAATTTGTGTCAACATTGAAAGTGAGTTTTTAATTCATGAAGGCTTTCAAATGTCTTATATAAGATATTATAAAAAAGGGTATTAGGCTAGAAAAAACACATTTTTGAACAAAGCCTATCTCAACACACTTAAATTCGAAATTTACTATAGATAATGTTGATTCCACTTCAATAGTCGAAATCAATTCATTTCCATTTTCCATACATTTAAGTGCTTACCTCGGCAAATGTCTGGTATTTTCCCATCCTTACATGCACTACCTCCCCTTGAACTACAAACTCTGTATTTATGAACACACTGTAAGTTGTCGTTACATTTAACGTACATATCAGGACAGGTATAGTCTAAACACAAAAAAATACATAACATCAAAAACACATTTATAGTTATTCATAGATAAAATATGAGTTTAATAAAAATTCTTCGCAAAAATTTCCATAATTACTAAAAGTGATTACAATACACAACGGAAGGACCATACCTTTTTAATTTTGGTGCTGTGGGGAAAAGCAGACATCAATTAATAAGAAGACACATTGAAGACTTTAATTTGTCAAATTTTGATTCATAACAAGGAATAGCATATGCTTATATATGACTTCATGAGTTGATGAAGATTTAATTGACAACATATTTGTTAGTTGGGAGAATGTATGTAATTTTCAACATACAACTAGCGTTACTGACGAAACAATCATGCGACTTGTCCATCCATTCTAAAGAAACATAGTAAATGCAGAAATTTAATAATAAAAAAAAAAAATTTTTAACATGAATTAACAGATAGTAAAAGTAAATTTGACCTACATCTAGAAATATGTAGTAATGGTCGGTTTTGAACTAAAAATAAACACAAAAGAGATCATTTCAATATTTCAAGTGTGAGCTTTCCATATCCTTGTAGTATCATTCAAGCAGCCACTGTACATGTTTTATATACCTCTTAGTTGACCCCTATGATATATCTGTGTCACAGATGACAATGAATTGGTTCTACTTGTTGAAATAGGCAGTAAGATCAAAGAGAGATTGTATAAATTCCCGACAATATATGATGCATAGTTATCACTTTCTAAATGCTGAATACGTGTCAGCCTTGTTAAATGAAAACTGGTGATTTCTAATCAGTTAGATAAAACACAAAAGGCGTCCATTTAAGTTGCAGTTAAAGTATTTATAGTTTAAAATGTGGTTATCAAGATATCGGAAGTAACGTTACCGCAAGTCGTACAGAAATCATGAAAAATAAGAAAAAGTAATTACATGGTTCCCATGAGTAAATGTACAGTTTTAATTCTGACTAAATACCCATAATAAGAATCTAAAGCATTCTATGACATCAATTGACAAACATTATGATTGAGAATCAATGGCGTATTTGTATATAACTGGGAGTAGTTTGTATGTACATCTCAAAGCATAAGGATGTTCACTGATCTTGTTTTAGACTTTTTGTCAGGTATTCGGAATCCTCCGGTTAAATCCATTCAAAACTTTGCCTGCTAGCCCCTACTTTTCTTAAGGTAACTTATTGATATTTGACAAAATTACTCCTTAATAATCAGACGTCATAATGGCAATTATCTAAAAAGTAAGATGATACAAATGATATTTGATTGGTTATTTGAGGTAACCATAAACTGATCAAGAAAGAACTATTAGCATTCATTTAACACATCAAAATACCATTTTCATGATTCTTTTAAAGTTACCTCTACAAAAATCTTCTGCTTCATCAGATTTATCTTTACACCGTGGCACACCATCACAGAGATCTCTTTTACGTATACATTGTAAACCATCCTGGCATTTTGTAGACCCTTCTGGACATTGAAAATCTACAAACAACAACAGTTGTAGGAACTCTTTCGATACCATATTGTGCAATAAAAAGAGTATAATGTACGATACATTTTGAAAACATGATCTTCCAATTCGTGGTTTTCCCGGAAAAATTTGACGTCACAAAGCAAATAACTTTACGTCACAATATTCTTTGACGCGTTTTCCCCTGAATGACCCCAGGTCAACCTGAGCACTTCCGGACGAGAATATAAATGTTTAATTACAAACCATTTACCCCAAGTTTGCGTGTGTTCCTAATTGTACTAAAACTACCTCGAACAATCTTAAAAAAGTATTATTTTATATCTCATCGGTACTGAACAGAAATAAATAATTGAAGCAGTCACGACTTAATCCTTTCTTCTTTTGTTACTATGTTTTTTTTTGTTACGAAACTTTTTTCATCTGAGATAGTGATTTATTGATTGATTTATTGGTTTTTAACGCCACTTTCAGTACTATTGGCTATTTCGTGGCTGTCAGTTTTTATTGTTGAAGGAAGCAGGAGTGCCCGGAGAGAACCACTGACCATCGGCTGGGAAACTGACAATACTTGTCACTTCAGATTGTCTGCTATGTGCGGGGTTCAACCTCACAATCTCAGTATTGACAGGCTAGTGATACAGTAGTTGTACAACTTAGAACACTCGGTCACCGAGGCCCACTAAGATTTTTAAACAGATACACATAGTAATTTTTTTTCAAAGAAAGATACAAAAGTGCAGCTCAAGTAACTTTTACGATATTATTTTTTTTTTAAATCATTTCATCGTTTCCTTGAAGTTCATTTATTCAAATTATATATGTAAATTACTACCTCAAAGTGTCGGACCATTGTTTAAATCAATGTGCTTATGTCTTTACCTCTACAAACTTCCGCTGATTCGTCCGATTTATCAGGACAATGTTCATAGCCATCACACACACTTTCTTTTCTCGTGCAAGTTTCATCTTTACATTTAACAAACCCTTCTCGACACTCTATTTCTGGAACAGAAATTGGGCGTGCCATTATAAATAAAAGAAATATTGGGTATACCACCATGAAAAAGTAAAGCAAGAAAGTTGTGCGTGTAGACGTGAACAAATTGAGATGAGGGTATACATCAATAGGGACAGTAACAACAAAACTGATCAAAATACATGTGGATAGCAACATACAGTCTTCAGCAATGGATAAGTCTCTATCAGCATGGGATAGTAACAACACAACTGATCAATATACATGTGGATAGCAACATACAGTCTTCAGCAATAGATAAGTCTCTATCAATATGGGACAGTAACAACAAAACTGATCAAAATACATGTGGATAGCAACATACAGTCTTCATCAATAGATAAGTCTCTATCAGTATGGGACAGTAACAACAAAACTGATCAAAATAAATGTGGATAGCAACATACAGTCTTCAGCAATATATAAGTCTCTATCAGTATGGGACAGTAACAACAAAACTGATCAAAATACATGTGGATAGCAACATACAGTCTTCAGCAATAGATAAGTCTCTATCAGTATGGAACAGTAACAACAAAACTGATCAAAATACATGTGGATAGCAAAATTCAGTCTTCGGCAATAGATAAGTCTATATCAGTATGGGACAGCAACAACAAAACTGATCAAAATACATGTGGAAAGCAACATACAGTCTTCAGCAATATATAAGTCTCTATCAGTATAGGACAGTAACAACAAAACTGATCAAAATACATGTGGATAGCAACATACAGTCTTCAGCAATAGATAAGTCTCTATCAGTATGGAACAGCAACAACAAAACTGATCAAATACATGTGGATAGCAACATACAGTTTTCATCAATAGATAAATCTCTATCAGTTTGGGACAGTAACAACAAAACTGATCAAAATACATGTGGATAGCAACATACAGTCTTCAGCAATGGATAAGGCTCTATCAGTATGGGACAGTTACAACAAAACTGTTAAAAATACATGTGGATAGCAACATACAGTCTTCAGCAATAGATAAGTCTCTATCATTATAGGACAGTAACAACAAAACTGATCAAAATACATGTGGATAGCAAAATTCAGTCTTCAGCAATAGATAAGTCTATATCAGTATGGGACATCAACAACAAAACTGATCAAAATACATGTGGATAGCAACATACAGTCTTCAGCAATAGATAAGTCTTTATCAGTATGGGACAGTAACAACAAAACTGATTAAAACATGTGGATAGCAACATACAGTCTGCAGCAATAGATAAGTCTCTATCAGTATGGGACAGTAACAAAAAAACTGATCAAAATACATGTAGATAGCAACATACAGTCTTCAGCAATGGATAAGTCTCTATCAGTATGGGACAGTAACAACAAAACTGATCAAAATACTTGTGGATAGCAAAATTCAGTCTTCAGCAATAGATAAGTCTCTATCAGTATGGAACAGCAACAACAAAACTGATCAAAATACATGAGGATAGCAACATACAGTCTTCAGCAATAGATAAGTCTCTATCAGTATGGGACAGTAACAACAAAACTGATCAAAATACATGTGGATAGCAACATACAGTCTTCAGCAATAGATAAGTCTCTATCAGTATGGGACAGTAACAACAAAACTGATCAAAATACATGTGGATAGCAACACACAGTCGTTAGCAATAGATAAGTCTCTATCAGTATGGGACAGTAACAACAAAGCAGATCAAAATACATGTGGATAGCAACATACAGTCTTCAGCAATAGATAAGTCTCTATCAGTATGGGACAGTAACAACAAAACTGATCAAAATACATGTGGATAGCAACACACAGTCGTTAGCAATAGATAAGTCTCTATCAGTATGGGACAGTAACAACAAAACTGATCAAAATACATGTGGATAGCAACATACAGTCTTCATCAGTAATAAGTCTCTATCAGTATGGGACAGTAACAACAAAACAGATCAAAATACATGTGGATAGCAACATACAGTCTTCAGCAATGGATAAGTCTCTATCAGTATGGGACAGTAACAACAAAACTGATCAAAATACATGTGGATAGCAAAATTTAGTCTGCAGCAATTGATAAGTCTCTATCAGTACGTAACAACAAAATTCATCAAAATACATGTGAATAGCAACATAGAGTCTTCAGCAATGGATAAGTCTCTATCAGTTTGGGACAGTAACAACAAAACTGATCAAAATACATGTGGATAGCAACATACAGTCTGCAGCAATAGATAAGTCTCTATCAGTATGTAACAACAAAATTCATCAAAATACATGTGGATAGCAACATACTGTCTGCAGCAATAGATAAGTCTCTATCAGTATGGGACAGTAACAACAAAACTGATCAAAATACATGTGGATAGCAACATACAGTCTGCAGCAATAGATAAGTCTCTATCAGTATGGGACAGTAACAACAAAACTGATCATAATACATGTGGATAGCAACATACAGTCTGCAGCAATAGATAAGTCTCCATCAGTATGGGACAGTAACAACAAAACTGATCAAAATATATGTGGATAGCAACATACAGTCTGCAGAAATAGATAAGTCTCTATCAGTATGGGACAGTAAAAGCACAACTGATCAAAATACATGTGGATAGCAACATACAGTCTTCAGCAATGGATAAGTCTCTATCAGTATGGGACAGTAAAACACAACTGATCAAAATACATGTGGACAGCAACATACAGTCTTCAGCAATGGATAAGTCTCTATCAGTATGGGACAGTAAAACACAACTGATCAAAATACATGTGGACAGCAACATACAGTCTTCAGCAATGGATAAGTCTCTATCAGTAAGGGACAGTAACAACAAAACTGATCAAAATACATGTGGGTAGCAACATACAGTTGGCAGCAATAGATAAGTCTCTATCATTATGGGACAGTAACAACAAAACTGATCAAAATACACGTGGATAGCAACATACAGTCTGCAGCAATAGATAAGTCTCTATCAGTATGGGACGCTTTCAATCGCTTAACAGATTAAGATAAAAACTAGTTTACATAGACATAACATAACCTTCAATTCTTCAAAGATACCTGTATAATAAAATAGCAACAACACAGGGGCTCTTTTCATAAAAAATCATACGACCAAAACATGTGATTAAAAATGTCGGCGAAGTAAAAATCACAGCTACGTACAAAAAATGACACAGAAACAAAAAGTCCAATAAGCAACAACAAAGCAATTAAAACAATACCATGTATTACAAGTTTTACTTTATGAATAAAATTACATCTTAAAACATTATCATGATATATTGAAATATGAGCACATCTCAAGGACTTAATTCCTTCAAATGAAACTGTAATATCGGTTCATGTCATTTGCTGCTATAAAATTGTTATCATCACCAGCTCAGTAAGCAGCACTTCTGTATTGACATGAAATATTATTAATATGGTCATATTTATAAATTTTGTTTTCAATAAAATATTTAATTTTTTGAAAAAGTAAGTACGGTCTATCCCAGAAATAGCTTACCTGAGCTGTATTAGAAAAAAAACTTCTGCACAATTAGATTAACTTGTATAAAAAAGCGCAAGACTTTATGACTGGATCTGTTAAATCGTGAAAGTTCAATTGACAAACAAACTTATTTATTCAAACTCATCTTGGTTTACCTTTGCATATTTCTGGTAAAGAATCATCCTGACAGTTGTTCCATCCTCCACAAACACCTTTTATATCGACGCACTGCTTGTTATCTTTACATTTCACCATGCCCTCAGGACAGGTCATATCTAGAAAACATATTTATAAACTAACAAACACAAACATGAAATGAATGACGTTTAAAAGGACCATATGTTACATATATCTTACATTAAACGAAAATGTGCAGACATTTACTGTTTTATCAGTAACCGACGTTGTCCTTTTCCTTAATCCCGATCATCTAATCTTAAGTGACTGTTGATCATCATGATGGGTAATACATGCAAAGGAGATACTTTTCATGTCACCGAACCTGGTCCCATTGTTTTTATTATTTTTTATTATTGATTTGATTATTCTAAATGAATTAACTACATTTGAACATCAGTTAACTAATTTTTGTTTAAGGATGTTCGTTACTCTGTTTCAAAATAACAAGCTTCTTAAAAGATTAAAATAAATTGAAAGTATATGAATTAAGGAACTAAAAAAGCGGAAAAAAATGAAGGGTCCATGTGCTTGTTTTCAAGATATAAGCCATTGAAAATTTGGCTGGAAATGATTATCTCTAGATTTTTCATTAATTTAACATTAGGACCTTTGTTCTTTCAAAAACTATGAAAAAATAACAAGGATTTGATAAGATTTTCAAATATGGCTTTTAAAACTATATGTTATAAAAATACGTAAAGAAAAGTAGGGGTTTGCGGGCAAAATGTTTTAATGACACTACATGGATAAAACCAGAGGATTCCGAATATCTGTCTAAAATTCAAAAACAAGAGGAGCAAACATCCTTTATGGAAATACCAACAACAAAAAACAAACTGAAAATTGACATATATATCGTGAGTTATGTCAAGGGCTATGGAACAACATTTACTTCTGAGTTATGATCTCATTGATTTTTTTTCTGGTAAATAGGAGGTAATGAAATTTGAACAATGTTTCATCGCCAATAGCAAATGCACTATAGGTCTAAAACTAACAAAGTATTAATTATGTAATTTTTTTCCGAAAGGGAGGAAATATGATCATAGAAATACAATCTTCTGATTTGTTAGCATAATGTATACTAGTAGCTCATTACTTACTTCTGCATATATCAATATTTGGAAGACCACATGGTGGGTATCCAGAACAAAAATAGCTTTCTCTTATACATCGTAATCCATCAGGACATTTAATAAATCCTTCCCCACAATCAGTGACTGAAATATATGTTTATTGTTTGAACACAAATCAATGCACGCCGCAGATAAGGATTTACATTGCATATCCAAACAAAGATATACTATTAGACTTTTTTCATTTCTATTATACCTTCACTTTGAAAGACTACGACTCTCTTTAAGCAACACTTTAAATGTCATGTGGGTTTTGTGTAAAGGGATTTGGAAGTCTAAAACTAATCAATTATTTAATGTTCAAAACTATAAGGTTGATTCTCTACATAAAGTGTGCTAAAAAATTATACCAAAAACTTTAAACAAGAGTATAAAAATGTAGATTTTTTTTAAAAAAACTCGCTTTGGTTGTTTTACTCTTTTGTGTTTTAAAGCATTTTTGAAGCGAATGTGCATTCATGGAGTAATAAGTTTTCACTTAAGTCCACATTGTATTTTCTATTGTTGATGTAGTTTCCAATAACTACTTTGATTCACGGACTCTCCTACACATCCTACAATTGCACCCAGATAATGAAAAATAATGTTCCGATTACAAATGATATAACTGTGACCTTTGCTTTGAGTAGCAGTATGCAGCTTTTTTTGGTTAGCGTTATGTTGGGTCCATCTTTTCTGTCTATACAAAATTTGTATTTTGTATGATTCATGGTCAATTGAAACCTGCGAAATCTACGAAAGTAGTTCCCTTTAGTATAATAATGATGATTTATTTTTTAAATATCATATGATGAAATTCTGGTAACTGATTTATTGGAGTAGACTTGTGCGTAACATAACATAACAGGTTTTTCTTTCTGGCCTTTTGTATGCTAGCCAGAAAAGGACTTCATTACTTTGGAGAAACCTAGTAAGGTTGTTTACTATAAGTCAGCATATAAGTCGTAAGAAAGCTACACTTTGCAATTCAATTAAAGTAATTCGGGCTAAGGGATGCTCAGTAATACCTCTACAAACTTCATCTGATTCGTCAGACCCGTCATTACACTGAGGCCAATCATTACCATTACAAAGTGATGCAGTTGAAATACATTGAAGGCCATCCTTACATTTCCAGAAATCATCCATACATTGATACGCTGACAAAAAAATGAAAATTGAAGCTAAATTTATAAACAGATCAATATATATATTTTATTCTATGATTAGGTAATACCTTTAATAAACCAATTTTAATTTAGATATAAGTATTTACAATCTACTACATTTTACATATATATATATATATATAGGAAAAAAAATTATAAGACTGAAAATGCACCAAATATTTATATTCAATATGAATATTCACATTTTGTCTATTACAGCAACAAATTGTTCAAAAATGTTCTCCATAGTATGCTACCGGTTTCACATATATATACAAGTCTAAATTGAAAACAACGTTCAAACCTATGATTGCGTTGGATAAAAACCGCAATTGTTATACGTGTGCATGCAAAACAAATTTCTTGGTAGAGGGGTCTAAATACAGCACAAACAACATTTTCCAAAAGACCAAAAAAGTGAATAAGTATATTTGAACAAAACGCATTTGACTATCAGGTCGAACAACGGATGTTCTTAAACCCTGCTGACTGCAATTGGCGATTGCCAAATAAACGGATCATAAGATGTAACAAAATGGATCCTAATTATTAATTTAATACCAAACAGAAAACAATATATATATAACCGACTAATAAATATCACTGCACTTCTCTATGTACCATATTAAATGAATCAGTGACTAACGGAATAAACCATCTGATGAGAAAAAAGTAAAACAACAAAAATATCGAACTTCAAGGAAAATTCAAAATGGAAAGTCCCTTTACAATTGGCAAAATCAAAACCTCAAACACATCAAACGAATGGAAAACAACAACAACTGTCATATTCCTGACTTGGTACAGGCATTTCCTTATGTAGAAAATGGTGGATTAAACCTGGTTTTGAAGCTTTATGAGAACGGTGAAGGATACCAAAGAGACATTCAAATTCACAAGTCGAAAATAAACTGACAACGCCGTGGCTAAAAAGAAAAAGACAGTACACAAAACACAACATAGAAAACCAAAGAATGAGGAACACGAACCCCACCTAAAACGTAGCTTCTGAACATTCTTGAGCGTACCGGTTGAAAATTTATCCTATATCAAATTCATATAATACCTTGATCATGTTACTAGAAGTAAGTCGGTAAACTTGATTTGCGACGAACTGCTTAACAAAGTTTGGCAGGCTCCCTGACTTTGTCTCTTAATGCCTTGCCTTCATCACACAGGACATAAATCTCGTTATAATAACAAGATCAAAGATAAAGGAAAATAATGATTAAAAATTTAAACATAGTTAAGCAATATTTCATTCATACCTGAACAAACATCTGCTGATTCATCAGATTTGTCATTACAGTCTATACGACCATTACACATAACATATTTAGATATACACTGCAAACCGTCTTTACACTTAGCAAATCCTTCTAAGCACTCATAACCTTTGAATATATCAATTTATAATATCAGTTGCTGATTCGTTACTGATTTACAATAGGTTAAAGGTACTCAATTGTTTTATTATATATTTTTTATTTGTTTTGAAGTTCATCAAAAGCATGTTTAATACGTTATTTGGGAAGGGAAGGATCGTATACATATTTTTTTCAAAGCTGGAAACTCTAATTATCCGAATATGTGAATAGTATGTTATATTTAGAACAAGTGCGTAGGGTATTAACAAGACGACCAGATGGGCCATAATTGTTAACAAACGGATATTATTCAGACAAATCCTTGTAAACTCGAAGAACCAAGGAGCCTGAATCGTACTCAAGTATAATATGTCTACAAAAAAGCTCTATGCAGTGATATTGGATTTGTTATAATTTTAAAAAATTGACTAAGCATTACCATTTGTGTTGATATGAAGTGCAGAGGACATAGAATGAAAGTGTTAAAACTATGGAGTTATTAAATGCATGCAAGGAAATGAGTTTTCAGAGATATTTTTGTGTGATAAGGGGACGTTTGACTTCGATAAGCCGCACCAACAAAGGGCTTTTCAGGATATGACAAATTACAAAAATAAATGAATCCAACTTCGAACCACTCCATCATTCATGTCCAAGTTTACGACATGAGCAAAGGAATGGAAGAAAAAGGTTACCGTTAGAAAGTACCTGAAATGAATTGCGCATATCTATTAGAAATTTTAAGACACCTCCTATTAGGAGTCTTTTAATGAATTTGGTTATGTTTGACCTTAGTAGACCAAGTCTTAATAGTCGGTTCTACAGTTTGCATTCCTTTTCGTCTGCTATACTTTTTAAGATGATCGGTATAATTTAGATATGGCAATTTCTTCTAGTATCAATACTCGAGAACTAGGTTCAAATTTCGCGAGTACTTGAGAACTCGAATAATATCTGTAATAAAAGTACTAAGGGAGCATTTTTTGGTTATGTGTTTATAACCCCCCAATCATCTAATTAATTAACTGTAAGCAATACAAAATTGCATGCAGTTAACCACAATTGGATTTATTTCTGTTTTTATTTGAGAATTTAATTTCATACTATACTACATCAGATGAGAGCCGATACAGATAATAAGGATTGTATCAAGATACTAATGTGTGACAGACGACCGTTTTTTAGATGATTCCGACGGGCACTGAGCAGGATGTTTCATATTAACATATGCTTAAGAATGTTTGTTGTACTATGACCGTTTACGGGTAGACTTTTTGTATTACAATAAAGTGGAAATTTCAAATGTTGCTCAGAAGGATACGTCAGAAACAATTTATTCGGGTATCCTGGTACGAAATTTGCACTCGAGTACCTGATCTTCCAAGCGAACTCAAGTTCAAGTTGCTATCCCTTCTAAAATATTCTACTCATTGTCATTGGAAACATGGAATAAATAATTAAAAATACATCATAGATAAAAGCATAACATCATGTTACTAAGTAAGCTACATCAATTTTGACAAATTAAGTGTATTCAAGTAGTAAGAATCTTATTTTTCGTGTCTTATGGAATTTTTGTCCAGTGTTTCTTCTCAGTGTTATTAAAAAACATTGAATTTTATGACATTCTCTTATTTTAGGCGAAATTACATGTATGACATACTTAAAATTGAGTCAATATAAATTGTTTGTTGGCTAATTATACTGTTGCATGACTGTCTGATTTTGCTATATAATTGAGATATTTTACTTTTGCAAAAATCTTCAGACTGGTCAGATCCATCTTTACAGCTCCCATATCGCCCTGAGTATCCGTTACATAGGGTATGTTTAGAAACACATTGTAACCCATCTTGACATTTGACATAGCCTTCAGGACACTTATGATCTACGAAAAGTAAAAATCTTTGTATTACATTAGTATACTTTGGTAACAGATAATTTACTGATAATATCGTTTCAAGTGCGAAAATCAAATACGTCATTTTTTTTTTTTATTAAAAACCATTTTTTATTAAAATGTTCCATAATTGTTGAAATGACAAACAACAAATAAAAACAACAGAGGAATTATGGGGTATTTACATTTGTCAGTATGCTGACATAGTAAAATGACATATAGATCGAGATATACATAAAGTCTTCACAAACAGCTAAATGTAAAACAATATGTTAACACATGTTGAACAGGAACTGATTACCCTTCCGGAGGAATTTAGTTTTTGGTTGAAATCTTAAGTTTTGTATTGTGTATTTGTTCGTTTTTCGTTAAGTAACGGACTAGCTTGGAAATTTGAAAACATCAAATATTACTTTATTTAGATAGTAAAAAAACTAGGTAAACTTTAGTATTCCGCTTAGGCATTATACTTTAATCAGTTTAATCGTGTATACATACAATGGAATAGACCTAAACGTAAGTCGTTTGTAGTTGATACATATTTTACTGTGCATGATGTTTTACACTTTGGTACATAATACGTACAGAATGATGTTATTTTGCCATGAAGTTGTCACTTTTTTCATTGATTTCTTGGTGGATATTTGTTTTTCTTTTCGTTGTCTTTTTTCATTATTTGACCAATTACTTTTTATAGATCATTGTTCCCCTTGGTATTGTTCCTCGTTTTTTGAAAGGTTATGTATCGTTGTAGATTAATCTAAGAATGACTACAAGGAATCCGCTATCAACATAATTGTTTAAAAAAACACCACATGAACAAAGATAATAACAGACTAATTAACTTTAAATGGGTAATTCAATAAATAGCAGACACCAAAAATAATTATGGGAAAAGTAGCAAAAACTAATGTAAAGTCTTCATAGTATAAGTAATCAAAAAATTTAAATTTTGAAAACAATTATCCACGAAAGCGCACATAAAGATTAACTATTACAGGAGCTCGGGCACGAGAAACATACTTATCGTTTTTCATATTCTGTAATTGGTGTTTTTTTTTTAATTTGTTAGTAGACTTCTAATTTAAAGTAAATAAAGTAGAGAATATAAGAAACTTCATGTCTTTCTACACATGCACGTTATTACTACGTTTTGATGCAACGCCACTGACAACATTGTGGGAACACGCGTTATTGTATGACATCAGAGAAGTCCAATAACTCTTCATTGTTTACTTTATTTCACATGTGATTTAATCGGTGTTCAATTAACAGGGAGATCAAAGTATCTCAAAGTTAACTAATGTTATAATGATAATAGACTGTCATTGGTTTTTTCAACCATTCAATGAAAAGTACCTTTACAGAATTCTGTATCTTCATCCGTACCGTCATCACATGCTTGATGACCGTTACAGAGGCCAGTGCTAGGGTAACAGTGTATTCCATCGTTGCATTTAATGTTTTCATAGTGACTGAACATCGGGTCAAATGGTTGAGGACATGGTTGTGCTTTAAAGAGATATATTATATATCAACATAGTTTACATTAGGAACATCATTTTATATGTTAATACATCAACGATCTAACAACTGAAATATTTATTTAATGCAATGTTTTATAAAATTGAATGTAATAAACAAGCGTGTCTGATAATCACAGAAGCCTCTGATTTCAAGGTATAAAAATTTGGGCATTTTTTGGACTTTTCCAATTTAATAAAAACATAAAACTGAACTAATATGATTTGTACATGTATGAAGGAGAGGAGAGAATTCTGAAAATACGAACAAATGAAAGCCCATTGATTATATTATCATAAGGATAGTGACTTTTATTTATTAGTGTTTTCTGTTTTTAATAGTTTGTAATACATTTGTTTTTTGTTTACTTTTAAGTATTTTTTTTTTGTATATTCTTGGGTTGTTTCGATTTTTTTTTTCTTTGCTTGCATTATAGTTTTTTTCAAAGCAAGTGCTTTATTCAAACAACCGTTTTTGGTGTAGATGTAGTTGTAGATAGTTGTCTCTATGGCAATCTAATCACTTCTTATTTTCGTAATTAATACTTAGTGATAGAGAAACTAAAGCAAATGATGTTCTATGTATTTATAATACCACCTTTACAGATATCTATATTTTCATCTTCTCCATTTTCACAATTATTATAGCCATCACAGTAGCTCGCTAGAATAAGACAATTAGTCCCATCGCTACAGGGTACACATTCAGCTGAAATAAAAGAATAGAAATCAGTGAGGAGCATTATTTTCATTAAATGAACAAATTTTAAAAAGCAATAATACTGGAGCAAGAAGGAGAATCGTCTTTTTTCATACTTTGCTTATTACAACTTACCAAATAGATCGATAAAAAGACGAGTGTTTATGAGCACATTTAGCATGTGATATCGTTAAGTAACGGACTAGCTTGGAAATTCGAAAACATCAAATATTACTTTATTTAGACAGTTAAAAAAACTAGGTAAATTTTAGTAACCCGCTTTAGCATTATACTTTAATCAGACTAATGAAATATACCTAAACGTAATTCAGTGGTAGTTGATACATATCTTACCTTATATGATGTTATACATTTTGGTACATAACGCGTACAGCACCGGTTCGATATTCAAAATTTCGCTGTTCAATATTGAAATAACATGAATAAGAAGTTGTGGCATGATTGCCAATATCCAACACGTGTCGTAGATGTTAGCAACTACAGTTCACCGTACAGTCTTTAAAAATGAGCAAAAGCCACACTGATTGATTAGCAAGTCATAAAAGGTCCCGACATGACAAAATTTAAGCAATTCATAGTATACAAAATCTGCCCTATCCAGAAAACTGGCATTCTAAATATTTCTCCCGTCATTCCTGTCGTCTTACTCTGCAGAATCGTCCTGTTGTACTAAAGGTAATAAATTCTGGTCTTGAAAAAAACATGAAATAATTGTTTCTGGGCGTTAGGAAATAACAACCAATCAATCATATTGGAATGAACAAGAACGTAATTGAAAAAAAGCATAACTTATAAAGACACTGTAATATGAACAAAATAAAAAGGGAATACAGGACTGGTGTTAACCGACTGTATGAAAATACGTAGACGTGGTATGATTGCCAATGAAACAAATTTCCAATTGACGTGGAAGTTAGCAATTATAGGTCACTGTATGGCCTCAAACAATAGGGAAAACTTATGACGCAGTTAAATAGTAAAACAATTTAAATGAGAAAACTAACGGTCTGATTTATGTTTATTTAAAGAATTGTTAATTATTTAAAAAATAACATTATTCTCAGTTCTCTAAAATCAGTTTTTAAAACGAAAATGTAATGCAATCTTTTTTTAAACTACTTCTTAAAAAGATGAAAATTTATAAGATTCCATTAGACTAACATACAACGTCTCATCATCGGGGGAAATGCAAATACTCCACTATTTCCATATAACAGCAATACACTGATCAGTATATCTTTTAAATACATATTGACCTGAAATAACAGTACGTGAATATTACACAAATGTAATTAGTTTCATTAATTGAACATGCATTAAAAAAAAATCAAATGGTTTACTGATGAAGAACAACAGCTATCGAATACACTTTTCTTATTAAGTTAAATAAGATACGTGTACATATTTGATGTTTGGTCTTAATAACGAATAGTCGTCTCATTGGAAAGCATACCATATCTCCTTATTTGGTTAAGTAATCGAGACGAGGTCATAGCGGTATAAACAATATTCTTAATTGCAGCAATGTCGTGTTATAATTATAATAATAATTATTATTATTATTATTATTGGTTCAACTCGAACGACGCTCGTAGCAATAGAAACAAAACAAATGTCAAATACTAAAATCTTTTTTCAAATTGAAAATAACACTTTATTAATTATATAAATGGCCGAATCACTTTTCTGTATTTACCTTTAACAGGAATGCTCAAAGTCAAATATGTGAAAGCCAAGAATGTATAAATACCGAAACACATGAAGAGCTATATGACCAAAAAGAACTTAAAATAATACATAAACTCATATAAGGTCAACTTTGCCTAAGAGAGTTGTAACTTTTGTCAATGAAGTTTTACATAAATGTGACCTGTCACGCTTATATGTACAGTACTAACAGTAATTTCCCCAACTTTACTGCTCCAAATCCACATTTCGTCAATAAATTTCTCTTCAGCGATGCTTGAGGTCAACGTATTTGAAAATCAAAAACTTATTCAAAAGAGTTTGAAAATAGAAGAGGACAAAAAGCATAGCCAAATCCGGTCAAGAGATCAGAGCTATATATTTCTTAATTAAAAAATGAATTCAAAAATTTTGTAATACCAGATTTTAATAACACAATATCCGTATTTTCGTACCAGTACCGAAGTATTTTCTACTGTGTTCGTGATAACCTAGGGAACTAATAGTCCATCAGCAGAGGCATCGACACAGTGTTAGTAAGAATATCAAACGGCGAAAAAGTGACTGCAACAGATGCGCTTTCCGACAATGAATGTCTCTTCAGTGATGCTCGAGGCCAAACATTTCTAGATTTTACCCGCATTAAAAAAAGGAAGAGAAGATAATCCAAAAAGAACAAAAATAATAGACAAACCGGGCAAGGAATCAAAATTTTCCTTGAGGGAGATGCATCCCTGTATTTAAAAAGCTTAAAGACTTTGAAATATTAAATCTTAATAACAAAATAAACGTATTTTCATAATAGTTCCAAAGAACTTGCTACTGGGCTGGTGATACTCTCGGGGACTAACAGTCCACCAGTAGAGGTATTGGTCCAGGGTAGTTACAGCATTAACGATACCAGTTTTACTGCACTAGATGAGTATTTCGACAAGAAAGTTCTCTTCAGTGATTGATGCTCGTGGTCAAAATGTTTGAAAATCTAAATCATTTTTTTCAAAAAGGAAGAGCTGATTAACTAAAAAAAGGACAAACAATATAATCAAAACTGGGCAAAGATTCAGAGTTTCTATGTGTGAGATATTTTCATTAATTTAAGATAATTTTAAACAGCAATTCTTTATTACAGAATATTCGTAGTTTCATGCCAGTACCAAAGTAATGGCTATTGTATAGCAAAGGCCGGACATAGAATCAGTGCTTTGCATGAGTAAGATATATATTACATAACTGGTAAACAATAATAAATATATATTTAAATAACTATATATAACGTCCGTCGTAAATTGTCTCAAATTAGTTCTCTTAGTGCTATTATGTGTCTTTTGGTCCTATGACTTTTGACGTGCCTCGGTCTTTACAAATCCCGCTATAGCTATCGGATTTTTGACTTTGGGCGATCCTAGTTCAGGTTGGTCCTGAAGTGCGATTCGGACGTAAGAGGTTTTTACAGTGTTGTTTCGAGTTTGTTTACCCTTGAACTTGTATTTATATTTTACTTAATTTGTACATTATCGAGAAAGTGTCAACTACAAAAACTTTTATCGGCGTCTTTGTCAATATCAATCAACTACACAAACCTTTTTTTGTTTGATTTATTTGTATGTTTGTTTGAATTTTGTAGTCAATTGTGTTGTATGTCTATGATGTAAGTCTAGACAGTTTTGGCTTCTGGATCCCAATTTTTGTCACATTAATCGATTATGTCTGTTTAGGTTGTTCACCCAATTTTGTCAATATAATTGGTCTTTAAGCAACTGTCATACAAGTGGGAGGTTTAACTAACTATAATATCAGGTTTAACTCACCATGTTTTTCTGAAAACACCTATACAAGTCGGGAATATGTTTTTACCCGTTTCATTGGTTGATAACGGTTGATTTTGTCGATTTTTATGAACTTTCCCCTTTTTGAATTTACCTTGGAGTTCGATATTTTTGTTAAACATGTTAAACTTTCTTAGACGTATGATATACAAAAACATTGGATGTGACTGTATTGTAAGTACAATTATCATCGTTTACGAAAGACAATTGCAGCTGATCTGCACACCATTCATCTTCTTGCAGCAATACACCAAGTTTTGTGTTAAACTCGTGATGAATTCAAGCGATAGCAGTTAACCGATGTTCAAACCTTGTAAATCGATCGGGAAGTGATAAATCAAAGCAACAAACAAAACCGGACAGAATTGCATGAACTAAGACAGACGAGGAAATGTATTGCTTGTCTAAAGAACGCTATAATTTTATAGAGCCTAGTTAGCCGTGTAGTCTAGGGAGCCGAACAAAGTGCAGGATTACTGTAGCAGATGTTCGAATCCCTGTAAGGGTAAACAAACATTTGTTACTTACTGCAAATTTGCAGATCTCATATTGCTGTTCTAAATTTCAGACGATGTATATATATATATATTGAACAGGATTGTACATGGCAAAATAGGCAAAGGGAGAATCGGGAGAAGTTTTGGATAAAAACACTGGGTGTCCTCCATCCAGATGGAATCAATAGAAAGAAATAATTAAATTTACAGTCTAATGTTTATATTATGATATTAAGGATTTTGGATTAAAATCAATCGACCAAAACTTACCTGTATTAATATTGTTCTATGTTTACACCTTATACATTATATATCAGTATTGTTAAAACTTTTAACAATGAGGAAGGCCATTTTGTGAGCCGAAATATTTGCAATTATTGTATAATTTATATCATCTGTTCAGTTTTTCCATCTTTGTGCGATGATATTCAACACTTTTTAGTGTTTTGTTTTCCATCTATTTATCGGTATTGTTACACAATCTTTTAGACTCATATATATATATATATATATATATATATTCTGGTGTCAGTCCTGTCCAACGCAAAGTTTACCTGAAGGAGAACGACTGCCGTAAAGTCATCATATTTTTAGACGTAATGAATAAAATAATGTTGATGTGACTGTACGGTTTAATAGTGTTATTCAATGGCTGTTTCTGTATTAGCCCTGTTATAGATTCGAGGTTAGCTGTATTGGCCCCAAAACTTGAAGAGTCGAGGGCCAATGAAGCTGATCGAGAATTTATAAAAGGACAACACAGAAACAGCCAGTTCATAACACTTTTATTAAATGATACTAATTCTTCGATTAAAGTAAGAAACTTACCGATAAATATATTGTAGCTACATTTGAACGTGCCTTTTCCCATTCACGAAAAATTTGTGTGTCAATATTGATGACATTTCTGATTTCCAGTCGAAGTACTTAATCTATGCTGATGCATTTTTTAAACACAAAGTACCTGGGAATAGTCTAGTTTTTGTGTTTTTTGATCGACGGAAATGAAACGATGACGATCAATTGGAAATTCTACTCAGAAAGAATGTTGAATGTTACCGCTTCAAATCGTATGAAAAAACGGATTATAATTAAATTTTTCTTGTCATTTGAAATTGAATTGAAAAAATGTTTCTTTTAAATACAGTAGAAGATGCCCGCGAAATCGCGGTACAATTGGGCAAGTGTTGAAACAGAGTGGGACACAGTGATAAGGTTGACACTGTAAGGATTTGGACACGGTTAATTCATTTAATTCTATTTCTTTAAAGAGATGAAAATGAGGAACATAAGGCAAAAGATCCCATTCATCTCGGTTGGAAAATAAAAATATTAAATACCCTAAGAAAAGTGTGACAAAGTGTGATTTTCCGTAGTTTTTTACCCTTTTAACTCAATAACCTATGAGCTACATAAAATTCGTTGGCATTACCGAAAGGGATCAAAATGAGTAACACAATTGAAAAAAATCGACTGAGCATGCCCGAAAGCGTATAAGACACGGATCGATAACGCTCTTCGAATTCGGATATTTTATCAAAAATTGGCGTTTTCTGTGGAATAATTGTTGTTTCAAAGACAAATTTAGGAAGTATAAAACATTACATTTATACGTCATATCACAAATATTTCCAACTTTGTATGATTTCAGAGGAGTTGCGGCTCAATGAAATCGGTCTCTTTCTTTAGTAGTATAGATTCAAAATTTGGTGTAGCTTAAGAAAATGCAACCGGAAGTAAAAATCCTGCATTGCTTTTCGGCCTGGTCCAGTACAGATTTTTTTTCCGTGAAAAGCCGTATTGGACCGGGCCGAGAAAAAAATGCTAACTCATTATTAATATCAACAGAGCGACGTCATTAGAACTCCACTTGCTGATTTTTCCGTATTAGGATTTACTCGTATCATTTAATAAGTAATAGTATGATTCTTTACGACAGACTAATACAGCTGATCTGAAAAGAATACCATAAATTTGCCATAATACATCAAATTGCAAACCTTGATAACGCAGACGAAGAAATGCATAACTCAAAAAAAGAAGGCTACAATTTTATGTAGCCTAGTTGGTCGTGTGGTCTAGGGCACTTGACAAAGTGCAGATGGTCATGCCATGCTGTTACAGAAGAAGGCGTTCGAATTCAGATACGAATGCTAAGGGAAAAACATAATTGTGCTTACGCAAATTTCCAGACTCTAAGATTGTTTAAGATATTTTAGACGCGATATACATAAATTGTGGTGGTAGCCCCGTATCACCACAGGCTAACCGATGGAGGAAGGTCTGTCTTAAAGTTGTCATATTTAGACGTTAAATATAAAAAAAATATTAATGTGATTGCATGTTAGGTAAAATGTTTTTACGACAGACTTATTCACCTGATCTGAAAAGAATATCATATACTAGATAAGTAGACTAGGAAAAGCATTACTGGACTAGCAAAAGCTATAATTTCATATAATTAGTTGTCCTAATGTTCTAGATCGCTGAACAGAGGGAAGAACACATATGTTCTCACGCAAAGGTGCAGATCTTTTTTTTAGGGCTTAATTTCTAACGAATCATATATTCCAATGTATATATTGCTATGGACTTTTTTTCTAAAGTTATTTTTATTCTCTTTCAAATGTGGTGTATATACACATGACAACAATACCGTGACAAACATTTAGGGCACCTTTTATGGAACATGTTAATTTCGTTAACTACAACTTCTGTTGAAACTGTTATATTCAAATCAAACAAAACATGGAGATATCAACTGTTTCGGTTAACATACATATTTGGCTTTCAAATATTCGGCTTTGAGCGTTCCGAATGAATGTAAATCAAGTAAAGCGCTTCTGACGCATGAAATTTATAATTTGTTGTTTTCATTTTTTTTTGGCTACAGGACGGATGATACAAGCAAGATTGAAACTCCAGCAAAACACATACCCTGTGGTTGACGGAAAATACGTGATTTGATTTTCAAGTAAATAACATGCGTATAACTTTGAATAAACTTAACCAGAAATGTCGTCTTCAAAGTTTGGAAAGTAAACACATATAAACTGTTTAAACGCGACTTTCACTAAGCGGTCAGAACCCGTTATATGTCAACACCGGTAAAATTGGTTTGTAACCATCATTTAGGCACAATTACATCATTTCGTGAACTTCATCAAAATGTAAATAAAAATATTCGCCCAATTTCTTACAATTATCATATCGAAAAACCTTGATGGATCAAGCACGAAACATTTGAAGTATGTCAAACCAAGCAAGATTCACATCAAAATATTGAATCGGATTTGTGGTAATTTCATTTTGATATTATTTTGTTTAATGTATTCGGAATATTTGGGTGTTAAGGATGTTTGCTCCTCTGTTTCAAAATGACAAACTTTTTAAAAGACTGTTATAAATTGACAGTATATAAAAAATGTAATTAAAAAAGCAGAAAAAATTAATTGTCCGTGTGCTTGTTTTCGAGATATAAGCCATTGAAAATTTGGCGGGAAATGATTCTCTCTAGACTTTTCATCCATTTATCATTGGCACTTTTTTTCTTTCAAAAACTTTGAAAAAATAACAAGGATTTTATAAGGCTTTCAAATATGGCTTTTTAAACTATATGTAATAAAATTATGAAAAGAAAAGTAGGCGTTAGCGGGCAAAATTTGTAATGGCAATACATGGATAAAATCAGAGAATTCCGAATATCTGACAGAAATTCAAATACAAGAGGAGCGAACATCCTTAATACTCGTCAACTACGTATTTGATTTGGCCTTCCGAATGTTATAATTCGAGTATCAATGACGAGTCTTATGTAGACGAAACGCACTTCTGGCGTACCTAATTATAACCCTGGTATCTTTAATGATTTTCTTTTATATTACAAAAAGGAACTCACGAAAAAGACATGCTCACTTCACATTTTTATGCAAGCCCTGTATTTTCCCCATTTTCTACAAGTGTAATATTACTAAGCAGCGGAAACTGTATGCTTTTAGCTTAACAAAGTAAAATAAATAAACAAATAGAAAAACACATCATTAGATAAATGAACAAAAATAAATAATATATGTGTACATACCATTTCCATTTCAAATTTCTAAGACAAATAAGTTCCAACGAAACAAAATATATATAGTATGTTTATCGGTGATAAAACAAAAAAAAACCAAATCAGTTGGCTTTAGGTAGTTAAACAGATTGCAGCTAATGTAAACCTATTACGTGTTATTTAGTTAAAAATATGTTTAAAATAAATGACGGTAATTTTAGAGTTTTGATGCCGCCATCGGACTGATTTTATCTCTTTTTAAACAGCTTGTTTTAACAATTTAATGAGAAATTTAAATTTACCCGATGGTTCTACACGAATACAATTCCAGATTGCACTTTTGTCAAAATGTAATTTCTATAGCTATAACATTTGATAAACATATTATGTAGACAGGCTTAATATTAGACTTATTTCCAATTTTATTTTTTCCTTATTCAAATTTATTCATTGTCACCAATTCTTATTTATACATATCATATATAAGCTAAAATCAAGGAACCTGCAGCATTCTATAAAATTTAAATGTTTTACTTGTGTATCAATAAGTAATACTCAAATAAAGGAAGATTTAATGTATATCTCAATAAAACAATCCAACTAACAAAAGACACCAAGAGAGCAATTTCAATATTCCATAATTGACAGGTGGCTATACAGCATGTTTTTATGGAAATCAATCCTACATGTAGTCATTAAAAGTTGTCAAAAAATAAGCAGAAAGAGGGACGAAAGATACCAGAGGGACAGTCAAACTCATAGATCGAAAACAAACTGACAACGTCAGAAATATACAAACACCTGCCATCATCACCAAATTATTCAAATAAATTAATGCTGACATGAACAGAGTAGCGATGTCAACTAGACATTTGCAGAAACTCTCATACACTAACGATTAGGATTATAATTACACTTAGAGGTAGCATTTAAATCTTTGATCGTCTCATAGTGTAAATTTAAACCGTCGTTCCAAAAGAAAGTTTGACTCCTATGATGTATTTCTATAGTTGGACAACGGTGTTTTTAAGAAATATATAAGATTGAGAATTGAAACGGGGAATGTGTCAAAGAGACAACAACCCGACCAAAGAACAGAAAACAGCACAAGGTCACAAATTGGTATTTAACACAGCGAGAAAATCCCGTACCCGGAGGCGGGCTTCGGCTTGCCACTAAACAAAATGTGTACTAGTTCATAGAAAATGAACGTCACACAAAACTCAAAAGCATATAAATGAACCGAAATGAGAAACAAAAACATATAAGACAATGGCCAGAGGTTCCTGACTTGGGACAGGCGCAAAAATGCGGCGGGGTTAAGCATGTGTTGTGACATCTCAACCCTCCCCCTATACATCTAGCCAATGTAGAATAAACAAACTCACAGCAATATGCACAGTAAAACTCAGTTTAAAAGAAGTTCGATTTCGATGCTAGGATAGGAAACGAAGAAAATAAGCAAAATGACAATGATGACATAAATTAACAAAAGACTACTAGCAGTTACTGACATTCAAGCTCCAGAGCTCAATTTAACTGATTGAAAGATTATGTCTTCATCATACAAAATAAAGCATAATCCCTGCCGTTAGGAGTTTGGTATCAGACTATCATAAAATATACGAAAAGAACATAACCCGTATCATGCCAACAACTGGTTTTAAAATAAATGTGTTTATTTCCGATGCAAAGTGCCTATGAATGAATCAATATTAATCTCAAAAAATGACATCTTTAATGACCTGAAAACAGTATAGTCACTATATTCCTTCTGAATAATTCTGTTTAAAGGTTTGGCTAATTTTTTTAGGTTAATGACGACATTTGTGTGCGTTGGTATAGAATATTACCATAAAAGATTGCATGTGAAATACCTGAACGTAAAGATTCGGGGTCTGTTGTTCAACTTATCGTTAGTACTAACGAGGCATTGAAATTTCTTAATCATTCGATTTAGAATAATTATATAATTAGTGTGTTGTTCAAGTTGTCGTTAATTTTAACGCGGTGTTAAAATGCTAAAACTGTCGTTAAATTTTATCCACCTCATGAAGGTGTATTAAATTTTAATCATGCGATTAAAACATCCAAAACGGCTGCTGCATGAGATGTTTAAAAGGTATATATCCCCTGGAAAGGGATTTTACCAATGATCAGCTATGAAAGCACTTTAGATTTGAAAGAAACACAATAAATTTGTAAGAAGTTGAATTGAAAATTAAATTGGAAAGGGTTTAGACAAGCCATGGCGTAGGGTCGGACGGATACATACATGGTAATCAGATAACAGAAAGAAATTGCACATTTCGGCAGGGATTTTTTTTTGTATGTTACCGCTTTCCGAGCAGTGTTGATTGTAAAGACGGGACACATTAGTGTGCGGGTTCATTCAACAAATTATGACGAACCAGCTTTTGTAAATAATAACGGTCACCATATCATTTATGTACAGGCCTTCTTTTGACATTTGTACCTATTATGTCTGTTTGTTCTGTTCACACATTGTTGTCAATTTAATGGAGTTTTATGCGACTGTCATACAAGTGGTGAGAGCTTTAGCTAGCTTTAAAACCAGGTTTATTCCTCCATTTTTTTTACATAAGAAAAGTTAGTAATATGACAGTTGTTTTCCATTCGTTTGATGTGTTTGAGCTTTTGAATTTGCCAATTTGTAAGGGACTTTCCGTTTTGAATTTTCCTTGAAGTTCGGTATTTTTGTTGTTTTACTTTTTTCTAAGATCTTAAACCACAGCCAGGTCAGATCCATACACATGTTAGTAAAAAATAAAGCATAACTATTATATTTAATGTTAACAGGCAAATATTCTAAATGGGTTACATATAAACATATCTGTACTATATTGATAATTTTCTGAGTTCAAAACATTTATTTATATAAACTGCAATCATTTTCAATACCTCTAGGTTTGCTTGAATAAAAAGTCGATTAAACTTGGCACTTGTGTTTCACATTTTGAAATTTTTACAACTTTTATCATAAAACTCTTTTCTCAAGAGATTATCAGGGGGACATTGACAAATAAAATGTTCTTCGTCTTCAATTTTATCCAACGTGCATGCTTTACATAATCTTTGTGATTTATCTATATAGTTTTTTGCATATCTATCCGTCTCTATTTTTAATGGGTGTGCACTTATTCTGATCTTGTACAGTGCTTGTCTATCATTAGATTCTTTTAATTCCAGATATTTTGCTGTTCCAAAATATGATTAATTGAAAAATAAGTCATGAAAGAGGGACGAAAGATACCAGAGGGACAGTCAAACTCATGGATCGAAAACAAACTGACAACGCCATGGCCAAAAAAAAAAGACAAACAGACAAATAATAGTACAGAACATGGAACACTAAAGACTAAGCAACACGAACCCCACCAAAAACTGGGAGTTTGTCTTTACCTGATTCAACAGTATTTTCTCTAAATTCTCTACAATAATTCAGAAAACTTTTACATAATTTATTCTTAACTATAGTACATAATCGGCCAACTCAATTTACTTACATTTAAGTTTGATAAATCTAGTTCTTTCTTTATAAAAAATCAATACAAAAAAACCATGTAGTAATATTTTTTACATATAACTTTTTAATACAAATATATGCATCATATAATAAACCATCCTTTGTGTTCTTTAACCTATAAGCATATTTTAGCATTGCAAATAAAATTGAAAAATAGATAGGAAATCTTCCTAATTCAGACATAACAGCAAAACTACTTGCTTTTCCGTTAACCCCAAGAATATATTTCATGAATTTTGTGTATGATTTTTCAGATATTACTTTTGAATAAACCTTCTCTAAATTGTAATTGTTACATATACAGTGAATAAAAAGTATAAGATTTCTAAATGTACACGATCTACAAAAACACGCACCTTTTACTTAGAAATTGGGAAACCTCATATCAGACAGTAAAGGATTAAAAAACTTTTTAGGCCCCCGTGGGGTGAGGGGTAGGGGATTATTACTGTTAACTTCAGGAAACAAAAAATTTCCAATCGTATATATCGCCAATATATGTTTGATTTTTATGTCACTGAACACTGCTTCTCCCATGTCTCCGATAAAACGCGCAAGCTCCAAGTAAGACATGATAAAATATAATTTGCAGCAAGATCACAGAGTATCCAACATATATATTTCACCAGGTAATGTAATATTTTACCGTTATATGAGTAATGGTAGTTACAATTGAGATAAAAATATATATGTCAAAATTAAACGTCATTTTGGGGCAGTTAAGCTGCCCTATGCTAACACTCCAGATTAGTTTTTTGTCCTCAGGAATTTTGAAATAGGGGCCATTTGTTTTATCTAGAGTCCTGGTAGGTTATTAATAACTAATTTGACATTTTTTTATGCTTTAAATTCTGGAAAACAAATAATATTTTGGGAATTACCTTAAATGATCGTCGAAAATAAATAACTTTGCACATTGATTTATATTTTCTGTGCTTTTGATAAGGATGTTGAAAACCAATTGTATGAAATATGTCTGTGTTTACCTTTATATAGGAAGAGGATTACCCCATGTCCTTGTATATGCATGTACTAATCTTTCTGTATGTGCCTGTCATAAGTCTGGAGTTTATAATTCAGTGGTTGTTCGTGAGCTTTTGATTTTGCCAATTGTTAAGGGAGTTTCCGTTTTGATTTTTCCTTAGAGTTCGGTATTTTTGTTGTTTTACGTTTTCCCTTACAAATAAAGTCTTGTATGATCACATAGCTGCATTATCCTGTAAAATTCAATTGAAAACTAACCTTCAAAATAGTTGGGTCATTGTAAGTTCACACGCTTTCGTTCATTACTACGACATATTTCAATGTACGAAGAAGAAAAAAACAAATAAAATTGTTTTTCGAACAAAAAATAGATGAAAGAATGGTAATAAAAAAGGAACAACACAATCTGTTTTTGCAACTTGTGGACAATGAGATGAAATACGTTTATTGGTTATTTTCTGCTTACTTGATTTCTATTCAACTCACAAATACAGAGTCCTTTCGTGATTTGAATATAGGGCAAATTTCGGTACTTACTGATTTTATTGTTGCAAGTAGATGCGTTTGTAGTTATATACTGAATTGTTTTATTTCAAGCAATCTTGTTCGACAAGTTTTATTTGATTCTTTAAATAGAAAAATAACTGTAACATGTGTAATCTTATAACAGTTAGTGGTTCCTAACTGATTAAAAGAAATAGAATATACAACTCATGCATATTGTTAAACCCGTCAGTTTTTATGGTATTGGTAATCATTATCGAAATGGCTATAAAATAATTAATAGCAGTGTCTGAATTCAATAAAGGCAGGATGGCTAAATTAGCCATATCTTTTATTAAATCTTTTTTTCTTCCAAATCTGAATGTCAGTTACCAGAATTGAAAACCAATTCTTCCGAGAAACAATTGAGGGTTTTTCCACCTCCCATTTTGATAGTTATGGCTTTTAATGAAATACTATCGATATGAAAAAGTAATCTTTGTCATGTTTGTAAACAAAAACTGTGTCAAAGGACAACTAATCTTACACAAATTCCACAAATATATAGTGTGTAGTTCTTTTCTTTAAGTAAAGGGAGACCATCAGCTACTTCCGGTTTATAAAAGTCAAGTCAAAGCTTACGTTTCACTGATTCCAAAAATACATGTTTTTTGTATTTCTCTTTAAAATCAGGTAGCTAATTGGCTACAACCGGTGTACAAAATGTTACTTCAAGTGTCATATGATACTTTTCATTACAGTTTCAAAAAATATATGGTCTAAATATTCTTTTGCTTCAAATAAGGGAGACAATGAGCTTCTTCCGATGTAAAATAAAAAAGATCGCTTTCAGTGTCATATAATAGCCTTCATTGCATTGATTCGAAAAAAATAGTGTTTCTATATATATATTTGTTTGTAGTAAGAGAAAAGAATGTTTTATCCAGTTAACGAAATGTCTCTTCAAATTCAAAAGTTTGATCCAAATTGATTCTGAAAATATATTGTTTAGGCTCTATTTCATGAAACAGGTGCAAAAAAATACTCCCGGTTTACCCAAAGTCACTTTCGGCTGACTTTTTGTAATGTCATATGTCGTCCAGCCTAATGCCTTATGGCTTTATCATGTACCAGTATGACGTTATAAAGAGTTGCGATGACAACTAAAATCCAAAATATAATAGACATGATAGATGACCTTCACAAGAGCCATTTTGTGGACTTTATATTGGTGATACTTTTTGTTGTGTTTTTTTTTTCTATTATTGTTTTCAAGATAAAAGGTAAAGATACGATGAACAGCAACAGATGCAAAGTACTACCTAAAGCTCATCATAGTTTTTCATTTCTCACACAGATGGACTAAAAGATATTCTAATATGACGCGCTTCTTTCATTTTGTAAACAACACCATGATAAAATTCTCGATAAATTTATACTTAGCGCAGACTCAGAGATGTGACTGTTACAATATACCTCCCACGTAAATCCACATGTATCGGCGTAACATATGTGCAAACGCTATGCCGAGTTCGCTGTGTTGAAAATTGCAATTGAAAAAAAAACTACTGAACCTTTATTCTTATACTGATGCATAACAAAAAGAACTAATGCATTAGAGCTCGGAAAAAATGTACAAAATCAAAATAAAATAAAATTCCGCGAAATTCCATTAATGCTTTTGGCACATTTAAGTCATTTCAAAACATGACGACATACGAATGAAAACGCTAGAGCTGAAGCTTCTTCCGTTACGTGATCCCTCCAAATTCACATAATATTGCATTAAAATGGAGTTTTGAGGTAGGTGTTGTTTTATTTTCTATTCTATTGCATTATTCGCACATTTACTGACATGGCGGCTCCTTAGTTACGACATGTCAGCTGGTGATTTGACGGTAGCTTACGAGAAAAAAATGTAAATTAAAAATGGTAAATGTTGGGGTTGAGATTTAAAAGAATTAAACACATATTTTCTAGCGGTTATTTAAGAAATAATTCATGCAAGCTATAGATTTATTGGAAAGTTTTAGCTTGATCTATTAGGGGGTAAAATAGAACAGCCACACACACGGCATACCCACCCTCGCTTCAGTTTTTTAATCACCGTATTTGTCCTATTAGAATCGAAATAATTCATGGGAGCCATAGATTTGAAATTTACACATGGCCTAGCTAACGCTCAGGATAAAGTTCGAATATCACGTCCCAGGCCATGTGTAAATTTCCAACAAATCTATGGCTTCCATGAATTATGTCTTAAATAGGACATAAGGATATAATATTTTTTAAATTATTCTATCCTCACTCTATGTGCTTGTGGAAAACATTAAAGAGTAGCAATAAATGTCCTCAGCAAGTAAGTAACGCTTGTTTGTAATTTTAAAATGTTAAAAATATATATAAATTCAAAGAGCCTTAAAAAGACAATAATCTGTCAAAATTAGTTTAGGTAGTTGCATTAAATGTTAAACAACCTGCACGATAACATAATTGTAAGTACTTGCAATTTACATGTTTAACATTTAAAACCAGACATGATTGGTATCAGTTCTTCAAGGTTACATCAGTTATTATGTAATAAAGTGCGAATAACTAGGTACTTATTTATTGTTGATTATAGTTTGGTATTTCAATACCGCCTTGCAGTCTATGGATTTCAACATCAAATAAGTGTCAAAAGTATTTATGACCTTTTTATTTGACGACATTAGCAATCCTATGGTTAATTGCAGACAATGAATGATCAGTAAAAGAATTACTGAAATATCTTCTAATTCTATTTTGTATGGATTTTAACAGGTTGTGACCAGTTTATAAACTCTAATAAACAACATGTTGGTTATTCATTTTCACTTGTGAACCCCATCGTATCCTTTCCGAACAATGAAATCGGAATTTTTAACTGAATCATTAGAGAAACAGATTTTAATCCTTTACTTCGAGCTTGTTAAAAGTAATATTTATCCACTATCGGTCATTACTTATTTTAATGATTAATTTACTATTCCTAATGGAGAAATATTTTTATCAACCACTTGACTATCAATTGAATATTAGACATTCTTGTTAATAGAGAAGGAAGATACAAGAGGTATATTCAAACTCATGAATCGAAATCAATTTGACAAAGACTTGGCAAAAACGAAAAACAATCAAAAGACAAACAGCAGTATATAAAACACAACATAGAAACTAACGACTGAGCAACTCGAACCAAACCAAACTCCGGGTTGATCTCAGATGGCAGATGGGGTAAGCATATCCTGCTTCACATGTGGCAGCCGTCGTGTTGCTTATGTAAGTACAAACTAAAAAGAAAAGGAGAAAGGAATTGTGGTTACGACAATAAGAACATATCTATCAGATCCTGTTCCAGAAGAAATTACACCTCAATTGTAATTCACTTTAACAGAGATTATCAAGATGAAGTTCAACAATGAAAAAAAATAAGATTTCAGTAATGACTATTGACGACGTCCCTTTCTATGAGACGGGAACGTGAATATTAATTAAAAAACTATGCATAAAAGGCGCTCAATTCTAAAACAATCGGTTTAAACATTAAATATTTTCAATATATGACGAATCTTTCTAACCAAATACAAAAAAGACAAGTTGAATTAATCGGAACATTGATTTAACACATTCAAACTTCAAATTCTCATAATTATCCCATTTTTTTAATTCATGCATGTTTAGGCTATTACTACATTTATCACATGTTGCAAAAACCAAAATTACCTGTAGCATATCGATTTGATTAATATTTATATTTCGAGTAACCTTATGCTCTTTCCTATGAGCAACTGAATAAATTTTATAAATATACTGAGGCACAAATATTTTTGTAATAAAATGTGTGTTTAATTTTTTTTGTTTACAGAGACAAATCTGTCATCGATTACATAATATTTAAAACAAAAGCTTATTAGTTAGCGTTGTTTGTCTGTGAAGTATGTTTTGACTGCTGGATCCCAATTATTGTCTCATGAACCTATTATGACTGTTTGGGTCGCTTGCGCAATGTTGTCAAAATAACAAAACTGTAAACAACTGTCATACAAGACGTAGGTGTAGCTAGCTATAAAACCAGGTTTGACCCACTATTTTCTTCGGAAAATGCCTGTACCAAAATCAGAAATATGACGACTGTTTTCAATTCTTTCTGTAGGTTGATAAATTCTCACGTTTGATTTTGTCAGTTTTTATGGACTTTCCCATTTTTGAATTGAAATTGGACTTCGGTATTTTTGTTATTCTTTTTTATACAAAAAGGTTATAAATGTCAGATGTTACAAACTTAAATAAAAAGCTTGAATTACCATGCTATCTCATATACTTCTGCTATGAATTGTTATTAAACGACTGTTTGATTTACCGGGATTTACAAACTTGTCGAGTTTAGCCGCTATGTTGTTATTTTTAAATTCATTATATTCATCTTAAACATTGACTTATACACTATCTAACAGAAGTATATTAATTTTACCCCGCATTTCTGTGACGAAAGTTCTAAGTATATGTTCAACAATAAACTATATACAAAATGTCAAGATTAAAATCTCTACCAGATATATGAATTGCAAGGTATTATAAGCAATCTTTCACAAATGACAAGAAGGATGTTCAATAAAGATAAACAATGACAACGTTTGTTACCTGGGACAAGCACATACACAAAATCAGGTTTGTTTTTCTAATAATTGCACAGTTAATATTAAATTTAAAAAATAAATGTTGCTGTAAAGTGACGATTCCCGATTAGACCTGGCGGTACAGTCATTTATTGAAAAAGAAAAAACATCAGAATGTAAACGTTGAAGGAAGGAAGAACCCCAGGTTGTGTGTATTTAAGTAGTTATGGAAGTAATCTGGTTGCCTGTTTGAGGATAATTTACATAATGACTGAATCATTTGTTTTCTGTAAATAGTACTTCGTTTTTTTTATGCAATGTTTTATGTGCACATATTGGTAAAAGGATTATTCATGTATACATGTCAACTCTGAACTGATCGGAAAATAAATCAGCATCCGTAAAACGACGGGACATTGAGGAAATGATACAAATATTTGGTAGACTGTTGTTTGTCTTTTGTCATTTTTTACGTTTTTGCCATGGCGTTGTTAGTTTTTTCTTCGTCTCATTATTTTTGAATGTCCCCTTGGTATCTTCAGTCTCTTTGTAATGTTAGTGGATTCATTGAATCTCTTAAGTAAAAGATATTTTGAAGTGACGGCTGCCACAAGCACAAATGACAAAACTTATCGTTTATCTGTAAATTCCATTTTACTCCTGTTTTTATCATTCATGCTTCTAAATACTTGGTTAAGTTTGAATACTTTTTGAACTTAAAATGTTATGACATGATTCAATGTTGCCCAGACAACGAACTCTGTGATTGACATCAGTCCTGTAATAGTGGAATAGACGAAAATGAATCAGTGTGTAAAGTTACCGCAATTATACCACTAGTACTTCATATTCCTTTTCCATGTGCAGAGCTTCTACAAGATGTTTTTTCTCTATTTATTTACCATCAGTTGTGTTTAAGCATTATTTCCCAAAAGGACATCTTAGATCCGTTTATGTAACGTCAAAAGAGCGTGTTATTTAACATTTCCTTATTGATCTTACAAACAAAAAATTGTTATGCTGACTTTGTTCAAAACAAGGTTCGGAATTAACATTAATTCGACTTATATGTAGTCAGGAGCCTCTGGCCTTTGTTAGTCTTGTATGTTTTTTAATTTAAGTTCATTTATATGTTTTGGAGTTTAGTGTGACGTCCATTTTCACTGAACTAGTACACAATTTTATTTAGGGACCAGCTGAGGACCACCTCCGGGTGCGGGATTTTCTCGCTGCGTTGAAGACCCATTGGTGGCCTTCGGCTGTTGTCTGTTCTTTGGTCGGGTTGTTGTCTCTTTGACATATTCCCCATTTCCATTCTCAATTTCATTTATAAATGCCTTCGGTACATTATTTTACATCTGTCTCTTTGGTAAACAAAAGACAGGAGTCAAACAAGATTTTAATGTCATGTGTAAAATGTTTTATGTTTCACAGATGACGACGGATATGTTCCAATTATCGTAACCACAATCTCGTCCTCTTTTCTTCGAATGTGACTTACCGAATAAGACTTATCATCGAGCTTATAGTAACATTAGCAACACGAAGGGTGTTATATGTGGAGTAGGATCTGCCTACCCTTCCGGAGCACCTGAGATCACCCCCGGTTTTTTGGTTTGGTTCGTGTTTTTTTGTCTTTAGTTTACTATGCAACAGTTGTGTTTTGTATACTGTTGTTTGTCTGTTGGTCGTTTTTCGTTTTTAACCATGGCTTTGATATTTTGTTTTCGACTGATGAGTTTTATGTCCCTTTGATATATTTCTTCTCTCTTTTAAATCAAGGTGTGTTTTATAACCGTGAATCAAGGTTGAAGGTCATTAAAGTATGAATCTAAATGTATCGCTTCAATAAAGGGATTATTTATATGAGATAAATTAAAGTAATGTTCTATCCTGATTCTCAATACGTTAACACAAATTATAGTGACGGACAAAATGGAGAAAACCATTAATCGGAATAAGTTCCTGTAAAAATGTTAAAAATAATTTTCTTTTACGCGGTAAAAATGACATAAAAACGGAAAGAAAAACATCGCACTCCTTTCATAAATTCAATATAATAAATATCTTGCCAAGTTACTTGTATTGTTCATATACAGAAAAAAATGTTTTGTTTCTTACTTCTCGTTATTACAGTAAATCTTTAATTTATAAATAAGCGCTAAACTTTGTCTAGATGAACGAGTTTTATTTCACCATATAATTTAGCCGTTGGGAGTTGTCCTGAAAAGAATATCACACATTGATGTAATTGGTAAGATTGTAACTAAATCCTTCGTTTGGGAATTGCACAAAACAATCCTGATAACCCTAGGTATGTTCTACGATAAGAAAACCTTGAAATATGCATTATCTATAATATAATAGATAAGTGACCACATCTTCTTATTTTACATAATGTTTAAATTATCATCTATATTTAAAATTCTAGAATATAAAATAGCTAACATGTGTCAAAAATTCTCTCTCTATAAAGGATCGTTTTTATTAGAAGAGTGACATTAACCATAAAATCATATTTTTAATGCACCCACCTTACATACGGCTAAATGATATACCATTCGAAAGCATATCATTTGCCCTTTCTTTTTTGCCCGGTCGTCAAATATTCGTACTGTGCAATTTCCGTGAAATCACGATGAAAGGTCAAGATCGCATACTTTCTAATTTCACAAGATGTCAGCATTTTTGCATACTCTGTCTTCTGAACAATAATATTTTGTATGGAAATATGAAAATCTGTTAGAATAGATGTTAACAGTCACTTATAAAACGCACTTTAAAATATTAGTGACGGATTTTTAATAAATAGCGCCGTTTTCCAGAAATTCGAGTAAAAATGATAAAATTGCGTTGAAACCAACATTTTTGTCTGTTATTCATTTGTAATTCACCATAGAACCAAATAACATATTTTATTTAGTGCTGAGGAAGTTTTTGACATCATCAAATTACTACAATTACCTTTCATGATAATTAAACAGCCAATTATAACAACTCGTGCAGTTGCCTAAAATACCACCATCTGCTAAAAAGATAGCTTTTTTGCTGTTCTATGTTAACAAAATTTGTATGTACCAATCTTTTAAAGCTAACTAATTTCTTGAAAAACATGTAAATTGACACATACTGCAAATGTATTTTTTTTGTTGAAAATTCTAGCAGTTCACTATATGAACACTTTCACTACCTGAGTACTAGTAGTTAAAATATTACACTGTAGTGTAAAGATGAATGGTTGATTGTTTAACTCCACTTTCGGCACTACTGGCTACTAAATCAAATGGAGAATGGAAATTGGGAATGTGTGAACAAGACAACATCCCGACAAAAAAGCAGAAAAAAGACCAAGGCCACCACTGGGTCTCCAAAACAGCGAAAAAAACATGTACCCGGAATCAGGCTTCAGCTGGCCCCTGAACAAAAATGTGTACTAGTTTAGTGAAAACGGACGCCACACTAAACTCCGAAACATATAAATGAACTAAAATTAAATATTAAGATTAACAAAGGCCAGAGGCTCCTGACTTAGGACAGGCGCAAAAATGCGGAGGGGTTAAACATGTTTTGTGAGATCTCAATCATCCTCTTTACCTCTAGCAAATGAAGACTAAACAAACATACATCAATACGCACAGTAAAATTTAGTTTAAAAAAGTCAGAGTCCGATGTCAGAATAGGTAACTGATGAAATTAGCAAAATGACGGCGATACATAAATTAACAAAGGACTACAGCAGTATTACTGACATGCCTGCTCCAAACCTCATATATCTTTATCATAATTACACAGTATTTTGTGGCGATCAGTTTTTATTGGAGGCGGAACCCGGAGTGCTCTGAGAGATCAGCCGACCTTCAGCAGAAGGCTGACAATCCCCGTCAATTATACTTTAATTATATTTATTAGTATGAATGACGACATTACTGTGTAGGTGTCACACAAAAATTCAACCAATCATCAGCAATGGCCTTTTGTTAAAGTAGGCAACCTCTAATCAAACAAAGCAGTTTTGATGTAGATGTTGTAAATTACTACAACTTCATGTTGCAAGTAAATTTTCTTAATAAAAACTGATATATAAATATGCATTTAAACAAATTTTATTCTAAATTCAATTGCCTATGGTTTTGTATTTAAATCTAATTGTAACTGTACCACAGAATATTCTCATTTAAGACATCAGAAAACAAGAGCGCCGTTTCATAGAAGTGATAGGTTTTGCTTGTTATAAAGTCAGGTTTAATGCACCATTTTATACGCAAGAAAATGTATTATCAAGTCAGGAATATGGCAGTTGCTTTCCATTTCCGTTATATGAGATTAAGCTTTTAATTTTGCCATTTTATAAAGGACTTTCAGTTCTGAATTTCCCTTGAAGTACGGTATTTTTGTCATTTTACTTTTTAGTAAATCATCTGTCATGCATTGCTTAAACATTGGCATATATAAGAATGAGGCAGTCTAAAACTATAGTCATAATTTTTCGTGCACAAGTGGTATGCATAAGTGTAAATAACATGGGTTAAAACAATCTGTTTAAAATTCAGATCTGTTGCAACTCGCATGTTATCAAATGAGGATAACGAAATCAGAAATATAGTAATTTGATTGTGTTAAGGTAAGATTATGAGATGTAATGGTACATTTGATTTGCTTACTATTTAACTATTTTTTTATCATGAAAAACATCCCTTCATGTACAATCTCCATATGTGCACTTTACAGATAAACCGACGCAGGGACGCAAGGTTTATATCTTACATCGATATTTGATCTAGCTGGTTTTCAATTTAAAAAAAACAGATAACACAGGAACAAAGCAAAAAAGTCGGACAAACAAACTACACGCTTTAAAACACTATACCCAAAATGTGCGAACACTACCTAACACTTGTGGTAAATGCATTTGTTCAGTAAGAATATATTCCATCTTCCACAATATTAATTTTCTGTCATATTTAGTAAAACAACTAATAACATATGTAATAATGAGCTATCATTTAAAAGAATCAGCCGGATTTGTGATTGAAAAGGCGCATTGTGTAAACAGTATTCGTTTGAATATTGATTGAGAATAAACTTCGTCTTTCGACATCGGAAATACATTTTTACTATATATACCTTGTTTATTCATTAAAGCACTTTCTATTCAAATATGGTTAATCATTTTCTTCCGATATTTACTATATTATCTAGCCAAAGAAAAGCCAAATGATCGATATTTGAAAATGGTGTTTTTATAGGGCAACTGCAAAAGTTTCATTAGAATCTGCATCTAGACCTATATCATATTAATTAAGTTTACAATGATACAAAAATTCTCTCGGGCTATAAACGATAAATTAGTTATATTTTATCTTTTTTGGAAGTTTTTTTAAGAAATGCAATTTTATGTAAATATTGCGCAATTAACATTTAAGTTTGCATTTGATTTGGAATTATGGTATTTTGTTTTATAAGATTCAGACAATGTTTAGATGAAAAATATCATACAGGTACCAGAAAAGGGCATTTTGTTAAGTTCTAGCAAAATTTTGGAATATTCATATTTGACCTTTAACCTTGATTTAACGAAAATTGTACCGTACGAATTATTGACGACCGGGCAAAATAGAAAGTACAGGTGATAAGCTTTCGAATGATATACATAATAGCCGTATGTTAGGTGGGTGCATTAAAGTCGTTAACTAAGCGTCTTTTTGAAAACTGTCACTCGCCTATATGGTTTTAAAGAATTTACATTTTTTTAGAATTTGTATTTATTTACTTATTCCTTTTGCTGATCATAGTTTCTGTCTATAAATCTTTGGTATTTAGATAGAAATTAATAAAAACACTAAAATTTGTCTCAAATCGTCGTGTAAGGGTAAAACGTCATATTTGGGGTCAACGAAGTGTTGTAGTACAATGAGACTTTTTGTATATTATGTTTTCCATATAATTTTCTCTATGTTCTGTTCTGCAAAGATACAATAAACAACGACAGCTACAATTAATCACGGCTTTTTTAACACAGTCGAACAAACAACTAGAGGCTCTAAAGAGCCTGTGTCGCTCACTTTAGTCTATGTGCATATATATCAAACAAATGACACTCTCCAACATTGTATACGAGAATAGACTTTATGACGAAAATCTCTGTTTTGTTGATCTTGTATTACTGATCTTTTAGTCTGATTAGTTTCTCTCTATCTTCTTTAGTCTTTGCTCAAAACACAAAAGAGGGTAAATAAAATCCTCATTTAAGGGCAATCACTCCCATGAAGAGTGACAGTCTACTATCTATATCGGCAAAATTTGACTTTTTAATGGATCTTGCCTTGCTGATAATTTTTGTGATTTAAAGTGTTTATTTATTTATTATAATTTAAATCATATAAGGCATAACAGAAAAAAAAACATGTTTCCCTTTAAATATCATAGTTAACATGATAATAGGCAAAAATAAAAAAAAAATTGGTAAAATTGTCATTTATGGGCAAAGTTCCTATAAGAATTTGTCTAACAGTTTTGACATATATGGACTATTGGTAGAGCTCATAATTCTGAACATTTTTGCTCCTTTCAGATTTTCTCTATTTATAACGGTTCAAAAAATAATAGACAAAACTTGCAAATTACCCCTATGTCCTATTTTTAGTCATGCCTGCCATCTTGGTTGGCAGGTGGGGTCATCGAACACATTTTTAAACTACATAACCTAATGATGATTGTGGCCAAGTTTGGTTAGACTTGTCTCGGTAGTTTAAGAGAAGAAGATTTTTAAAAAAGATTTCAAAAATTTGTTAAAAATTTCCTATAAAGGGCAATAACTCGTTAAGAGGTTAATTGATCATTTTGGTCATGTTTGACTTCTTTGTAGATCTTACTTTGCTGTACATTTTTGCTGTTTACAGTTTATGTCTATCTATAATAATATTCAAGATAATAACCAAAAACTGCAAAATTTTATTAAAATTACCAATTCAGGGGCATCAACCCAACAACGGGTTGTCTGATTCGTCTGAAAATTTCAGGGCAGATAGATCTTAACCTGATGAACATTTTAGTCCCGTCAGATTTGCTCTAAATGCTTTGGTTTCAGAAATATAAGCCAAAATTTACATTTTCACCCTATGTTCTATTTGTAGCCATGGCGGCCATCTTGTTTGGCGGGTCGGGTCATCGGACACATTTTTAAAACTAGATACCCCAATGATGATTGTGGCCAAGTTTAGTTAAATTTGGCCAAACGTTTCAGAAGAGAAGATTTTTGTAAAAGTTAACGACGGACGATGACGGACGACGGACGCCAAGTAATGAGAAGATCTCACTTGGCCCTTTGGGCCAGGTGAGATAAAATAAGAACATATGGGTAGAATCATTTTTCGAATAATAGATTTTTACCCAAAAAGAACCAGTCTATCTTCAAAATTCAGCCTTGGCTTAGGCAGTTGCAACATAGGTATAACACAACATATAAATAAGAAAATGTGAAATGAGTGCCAATGACACAACTCTCCATCCATGTCCCAATGTGTAAAAAGTTAACAATTATGTGTCAAAGTACGGCCTTCAACACGGAGCCTTGGCTTACACCGAACATAAGGCTATAAAAGGCCCCAAAAGGACTAGTTTAAACAATTCATTGACAAACAGGGAAACCAACGGACTAATCTAGATAAAATACGAGAAACGAGAAACACTTATGAACCACACCAACAAACGACAACCACTGAACAACAGGCTCCTGACTTAAGACGGGTGCATAAAAATGTAGCGGGTTTACATTTTTTTTTGGGGGGGGTAGGACCTTTATCGGGACTCCGGAATCGGGTGTTTTTAAGCTCGGGATGTCGGGATTGATCCTTTCGGGATCCGGGAATTTTTTTTTCGAATTTCGGGATGTCGGGATTTAATTTTTTTAAATTCGGGACCTCGGGATTCCATGTTTTTAAGCCCGGAATTTCGGGATCAGGACCCCTCCTACCCCGCTCATTTTTTTACTGACTCTTATCCGAATATTTTTTATGATGTTTCCGAATACTGACTTTCATTTATTATCTTTGTCGTTTCTTTCCCCTCTTTTGTTATTTCCCCTTTATATAAATTCTCACGCTGATGTTTCAGCATCATTAATTGACATATCTGCCAGATTCCAGCACAGTGTAGGTTTATTATCAATTTGCAGAACTGTTCATTATAAACACACATAACGTCATGAATTGTATTTCGATGACGTATAATACGTCACCAGATTATTTGTTTTATTTTTTCGCAGCCGTTTGTTATTACTTGTAAACATCTAGAGACAACAATACACTATACAAATGTTCTATATACATGCAAGTACTCTTTTTAATAATCTTTGTATGATTAATAGCACCCCCTCATTTCGATATTTTTTAAGTATGGAAAGCAGTTTGTGTCATAATTTGCATACATAATTTTTGATACTTGTCGAGTTTTCAACACAGTAAAGCTGCACATATCATTTTTGTCTCACAGTTATGCAACCAAACTTGATATATTGTTATTGCTTTTATTTTGCTTGTGAATGTATGGAACACAATTAGTGTCATAAGTCAACTTTACATTTTTGTATGTTTTGTCTTATATTTTTGATTGATAGGTTTTACATCAATTGCAATCATTCATTGAACACCAGCATACCTTTTGTTATTCATGCTACCTTGTGTTAATAGAGTGGATTATATGACAATAAATAAAACGGTTATCTTTAATGAAGTCAATTATGTAATGCCCAAATGCCCAGCAAGAAATAGATGGAAGTCATTACAGAGGGGGGGGGGGGCTGATCCCAAGAGGGTAAGCAAATCACGCCCATAAGAAATTAAACCCAAACTGTGGTTCTATTTAACAGAGATACTATCAAGATCAAATTCCCCATGACAAAATTAGATTTTAAGTTAAAAAAAAACATGATTTTTTCACGAACCTATCATTCGAAACCTTGATCAGCAAAACAATGCATAAAGGGCGCACAATTCTAAAAAAACGCAGTAAAAAGAATTGGTAATTAAAACAGAAGACTAAATATTTTTATTATTTGACGAATCTTTCTAAACATTTGATGAAAGGACAAGTTTAAATAAATAAGATTGATTTAACATGTTTAACCTTAAAATAATCATAAACTTTTATTATCTTATTGTTTTAATTCATGTATGTTAAGGCTATAGCTGCTTCTATCACATTTTGCAAATCCAAAATTACCTGTAGCATATACGATTTGATTAATATTTGTATTTCGAGCGACCTCTTGCTCTTTCCTCTGAGCAAGTGAACATGTTTTATAAATATACTGAGACAAAACTATTTTTGTAATACAATGTGTGTTTACTTTTTCTTGCTACAAATAAACTCATCATAGATAGCAGGCTTAAAATTTTGTACGCTAGACGCGCGTTTCGTCTGCAAAAAACTCAGTGACGCTCGAATAAAAATTTAAAAGATTTAAAAGTGGCAAAATAAATAACGAAGTTGAAGGGCATTGAGGACCAAAAGTTTCGATTGATTGATTGATTGGTGTTTAACGACACTTTCAACACTATTGTGCTATTTCGTGGGGGTCAGTTTTTATTGGAGGAGGAAGCCGGAGTGCACGGAGTGAACCACCGATCTTCGGTAGGAAAACTGACAATCCTAGTCAATTAAGATTGGAGTCGAGTGCACCTGCCCCGTGCGGGACTCGAACTCACAACCTCAGTGTTGACTGGTTAGTGATACAGTCGTTCAACTACTTAGACCACTCGGCAACCGAGGCCCCAAAAATTTCGAAAGGTTTTGCCGAAAAACAGCTAAGGTACTAGTAGTATAGATTATTAAGGAGAGACTTCAGCAATCTGACCTTATTGTTAGGTATATTATTATAAAATTATCAATGATCAATGAAGGATATCAAACTACATTTGAATGTTGGTGTAAATGCAAAATATATACAATGTTGATTTTTTATTCAGATGAAATGGTGCTGGTTTCCTGTCCTTGGTGTTCCGCAGATCAGGGAAAATATGATGGCGTTCTTGCATAAATTATCTTTGTGAACTACATTTTGACTAAAATAGTGCTTGTTTACATCATCGATTACTTGACATTTAAAACGAAGTTTATTAGTTACCATAAAATTATTTCTTAAAATAAAACCTGCTGATATTTTAGATGTTCAGCTGTCTAGGTCATAATAAGAAATGTCTTCCCATTTCGCTACTTTAAAATTATTCAAAAAGATTGTTTGAGATACATGTTAGTTCTCAAATGTCTTTACATCCTGTAAGCCTGAATTTCACGAGCCAGTCACTAGGCAGATAGTTTATCCAAGCATATTATGTTTATACAAAAAGTCGAGCCAAAATAATTTGGGTCTAAAAAGAACTATTCTTTCAAATCATCGCAAAATATAACATAAAAGTCATAGCCAGCTGTGCTGCTTGAAAATGCAGTGCGAAAACCTGTTGCCCACTGTTTCATGTTCATATGTTTACGTTATTAAAAAACATCATTAAACCCCTTAATTAAAATAAAAAGAATGAACACAGTATATTTTCTGGAGGAGGAAAAAGGGGGAGGGGGGTGGGGGGTCGCGATTAAAAAATAATCTTTCGCACTTGCGTAATGAAAGTGTGAAATTAAATATATCTTTTTTTTTTTTAAAGTCAAATATGTATGAATATATTTAACGTAATTACCTGCTCCTATATGACCCTGCTCAGCCACACCTAAATCATCGTATTGTGGCTTTGAGAAATGTGAACGGGACTTATCAGAACGGAGAATTAATTGGCGGCGTAACAATGTGTGAGTAAACTTACTTTCTTGCAACGTAAATATGTCTCAAGGAGGGAAGTAGACTATACATAACGAGATAAACAGAGTATCGTGTTTTATACGTAAACATATTATAAAGTATCAATCGCTTGACACAATGAGAAATTTTTTGTGCAGGCACTGTGCTCAATCACCCCCCCTCCCCAACCACCACCACCACAATTTCAACAATGCTTAAGAAAACGGAAAGCTTTTTAGAAAAGCTATTACTTGTTGTCCTTATCATGACAGACTGTCAGTTGTGTGTACATTGACCCCCTTTTTATTTTGTATACAAGTTAATCGCTCAACTAAGATCGTATTCTAGGTGCTTAAAGTCATAAAGATAATGCAACGCTGAACAAAATAACTGGTATCTCTCTCCATTTGTTTATTCATTTGCATTCTTTATACAGGCAAATTCTGAAATCTTTTTCTACAAAGATTTAAATTTGTATTATCAAAAAATAAAAACCTGTAAAATTGAATTATAGATATATAGACTTGTCGTATTCGTTAGTTTAGTAAGATTAATGTGAAATTAGTTTAATATGTATTTGGTAGTAATGCCGCCAAAAATAATAACGATAAAGAGATGTGGTAAAGTGGTCACTTAGACAACCCATCGTGGAGTATAAGTCAATTTGTGGTCTAACAATGAGCAAAAGCAAAATAACAAAAATACTGAACTCCAAGGAAAATTCAAAACGGAAAGTCCTACAACAAATGGCAAAATCAAAAACTCAAACAAATGGAAAACAACTGTCATATTCCTAGCTTGGTACAGGCGTTTCCTTATGTAGAACATGGTGGATAAAACCTGGTTTTATAACTAGCTAAACCTCTCACTTGTATGACAGTCGCATATAATTCCATTATATTTACAACAATGTGTGAGCAAGACAAACAGACGTAATAGGTAAAAATGTCAACAATTGGGATACAGCAGTCAACATTGTGCTATAATCTTAATCAGTATAAAAACAACTATGTCAACAAAGAAAAACAAAATGGCATGTAGACACTCTTTAGACAAAGCACATAAGCAAAAAAGAAAGAGAAGAATACAAAAAATTACCATAGCACAATAACACAATGGCGGGATGTATAAATACCGAGCTACACCAAGAGATTATTACCAAAAATGGACTAAACAGTAAAGGTTAGAAATATACAAAGACAAAATAAAAACAACACATAATTAAGATGATTGACAACGTCAGTACCTAGAATCAATATACCTCCAGAACATCATGTATTAGTTGTGAAGTTGATACGTAATATTTATCAACAAGGTCTTTGCATCTTCCGATGAACTTTTTTCGAAAAAGGACGAGACGTTCTTTGACATAACCCTGGTTCATCAACTTCCTGCTCAAAACATACATCGTCTATTAAGATAGTAATGGCTCAATGTGAATCAATTCAAAGGAAAAAAACAACCGATCTGATTTCAGAAATCACTAGACAAAAATCAAATTTTGCTGACAGCAACCACAAAATACTTATAATAATCTTAAAACAGTCTCTTGAATATTGGGAAAAACACATACAAATGTTTGTGACTGATCAACCCTCATGCGAACGTTATGCACTGGTATTTGTACTTACATGAGCAACACGACGGATGTCGCATGTGGAACAGGATCTGCTTACCCTTCCGGAGCACCTTATATCACACTCGGTTTTTGGTGGATTTCGTGTTGCTCAGTCTTAGTTTTCTTTGTTATGTTTTGTATATACTGTTGTTTGTCTTTCGGTCTTTTTCATCTTTTTTGCATGGCGTTGCCCGTTTCTTTTCGACTTTCGAGTTTGAATGTCCCTTTGCTATCTTTCGCTTCTGTTTTATGCTTTTTAGAAAAAAATATTGTTTGAACAGCATATTTTCACATGAAACTTTTCAATACAATACAATATTGCGTTACAAGTTCAGTAGATATAAATAAAATGAAGTGTGTGGGATATGTGAATACATGTACAACCTACATCTAAACACACAAATATACATATATATATATACATGAAAACATGTGGTTAACATGTATAACTACATGTATAATACAGGACAATATACCAGGCTCTAAATAGCCCCTACTCTAAAATAGTTGTGATAGACTTAATAGATATAAAAATAAGAAGATGTTGTATGATGGTCAATGGGACAACTCTCCATCATAAACCACATGACATACATGTATGTTAACAACTATAGGACGCTGTATGGCCGTCGAAACCAATACCGCATAGTCATCATAGAGGCTACAAAACATTTTCATCATTTCGGTTTTATATTTTATCCGCCCAAACTGTTTACTTGGTGGTTCCTGGAACTGGATTCCTGGAATATCTCTCTCTCTCTCTCTCACGTGTAAAAACTAAAAAATACTTCTCTCCAGTCCCTCACGTGTAAAAACTACAAAAATACTATTACAGATTATATTAGACTTACGCAATACAAATGTAATCGATGTGGCATTGTTTTTTAATGAAGAGAAAAAGATCTTTTGCTTGAAAATGTGTCATTTGTTTTGTCGCTTGGAGTTACGCGATCTCAATGCAGTTTTAATATTTACCGGCAATGTGAATTAAAACTTATTTTACCAATAACAATTGTTCATCATCTTTAATAGTTGTGGGTAGCTGTTAATAAGCAACTAACCTTTAGAAGCATATGGTCAACATTAATGTGTCTATATAGAAATAAATCAAACTTTAAATCGAGTGTTCAAATGATGAATTATAAAAATAAAAATTTGTTTAATTTATTTGTTGCAATTGGGCTGGAAATCTGAATTCAGTAACTGCGAATATTATACTCTTAGATCGATACTTTGTGTCGGTTGTCTTTTAACTCTTTATGTCGGTTGTCTTTTAACTCTTTGTGTCGGTTGTCTTTTAACTGTCTTTTAACTTTTTGTGTCGGTAGTCTTTTAACTCTTTGTGTCGGTTGTCTTTTAACTCTTTGTGTCGGTTGTCTTTTAACTCTTTATGTCGGTTGTCTTTTAACTCTTTGTGTCGGTTGTCTGTTAAGTCTTTGTGTCGGTTGTCTTTTAACTCTTTGTGTCGGTTGTCTTCTTTGTGTCGGTTGTCTTTTAACTCTTTGTGTCGGTTGTCTTTTAACTCTTTGTGTCGGTTGTCTGTTAACTCTTTGTGTCGGTTGTCTTTTAACTCTTTGTGTCGGTTGTCTTTTAACTCTTTGTGTCGGTTGTCTTTTAACTCTTTATGTCGGTTGTCTTTTAACTCTTTGTGTCGGTTGTCTTTTAACTGTCTTTTAACTTTTTGTGTCGGTAGTCTTTTAACTCTTTGTGTCGGTTGTCTTTTAACTCTTTGTGTCGGTTGTCTTTTAACTCTTTATGTCGGTTGTCTTTTAATCTTTGTGTCGGTTGTCTTTTAACTCTTTGTGTCGGTTGTCTTCTTTGTGTCGGTTGTCTTTTAACTCTTTGTGTCGGTTGTCTTCTTTGTGTCGGTTGTCTTTTAACTCTTTGTGTCGGTTGTCTTTTAACTCTTTGTGTCGGTTGTCTGTTAACTCTTTGTGTCGGTTGTCTTTTAACTCTTTGTGTCGGTTGTCTTTTAACTCTTTGTGTCGGTTGTCTTTTAACTCTTTGTGTCGGTTGTCTTTTAATTGATTTGATGTGTCATGGCCTTATATAGCAACTGATTTTTACAGTTTGTTCATCCATGCATGTTGTGTTGTTACGTCACTGTCCTATGTAAGGATTTGGATTGTGTGCTCCCAACCATGTTAAACTCCGCCACATTATGTATATGCCTTTCAAAAGCTATGAACCTGTTATCTATTGATTGGTTTTGTTTGCAGTATGATGAAAAAAAAATGTTCACTGTAGAATAGAATTGATGCTGTTGTTTTTTGTTGTTCTTTTTTGTTGTTCTTTTTTTTTTCATTGTTTACCATTTTGTCATACCGAGGCCTTTTATATGAAACAAACAAGTATTATATCGGTTATGTTCGTTGCTGAAGGTCGTACTGTGACCTGTAATAAATCTCATATATATCAGTTGGTGACTTTTGATAATGGTCTCATCGACAATCGTACTACATCTCCGTATATTTGTACAATTTAGTCATGATTCGATGTCAATCTCCTGTTGGGACAGGGCTCAAATACAGTGTATAAAGTATTAATATTAATTTAATTGTTTTGATTTATCTTATTTTAATAGAGTGCTGCAAGAACAGTGATTACACTTTCCATTTTTTAAATGTCAGATTGTACTTTGACATCTTTAGGGACGACCATCTGATTTTCTGGGTTGGGATTTGAAAATAAATATCTTGTCTTGGTGAGAGATTATAATAAATAACATTTTTTGCATGAGACAGAATGAAAATGAATATATATTCTGCAACACAAAATGCAGGGATCAATCGTGTTCAAAAGTGCAAAAAAAAATTTCGAGCGACAAAGCAGACAAAATAAGCATGCGTAGTAACAGATGAAAATTGTTCTCTTACCGTAATCACATTAAGTTTTTCTAAATGCATACCTTATCGTTTTTTTTTTCTTTAATTAAAAAGATATGACCTCGAAAAGATTTACAAAAGATGTTAACAAAAACGTATATAATATATAATTATAACTTAGAAAACAAACGGAAGATGTATTTATCCCCGGCTTAGTATATTTCTAGGAGTTTGATTGGTTAACGCACGTCGTTACAAAACCCATAGCCCCTGGATGTTGCTAACCCATATCCCCGGACGTTGCTACCCATTACAACGGGGAATTTCACGCGCGTTTTCCTTAATTCCATGGTTGTTCCTTATGAAATATCGAATTCTGTAGATTTTCCATGATGTCTGTATAATTAAATACTTAATCCACTAACGATTTTATCTTATTACCTTGCACTCATTTTAGTAAATGCATCACTATGCAGCCACATTGTCAATGAATGGTACTACTGACCTAGCTATGCAAATGACCCACGTTGACGTCACACCCTTTATGATGTAACTCTCACAACATTGCGCGCCAAATTCGACCCATTTCAGTTTCTCTGTCTCTACTTTAAAAACGTCTTATATTTGTCTACCTGTAGGGTTCTACCAAAGGTAGAACCCTACACCCCGTTAAAAATATGTCAAATTCCCAAATTTCAATAAAAGATATTTAAAAAATGAAAAAAACGTTGCTTTCACGTTTCACTTTGTGGTCGAATTTCTCTAAAAATCGCCAGATTTAGACTAAAACCTCAGGGTGTACTTGGATACTTCAGGGTGTTAAAATATCCATATCTACGGATATGAACGTAGATAACTTATAATGTCCACCGGTTTTCATTGACTTTTTGGTTTGTAGTAAATCATATAAATAGAATATCCGCATTGTGTTAATTGTTAATCGTTTGCCAGTTGGACAACTAAAAAGATTGCAGCAGAAAGTAAGTGTTTTCTCAATTTTGTATTCCTTATTTATTTTACTTCACTTTTCAAGGAATCACTGTGACATTACAACTTCAAATCTAGTAAAGGTCTGCGTTACGACAAAATTACAATATAAATACGAATCGTTCTTAAGGATGTTTGCTCCTCTTGTTTTTGAATTTTTGCCAGATATTCGGAATGCTCTGGTTTTATCACTGAAGTGCCATTAAACATTTTACCCGCTAATACCTATTTTTTTTTCTTTTCATAATTTTATAACATATAGTTTAAAAAGCCATATTTGAAAATATTATGATATCTTTGTTATTATTTCATAGTTTTTGAACGAAAAAAGGGCACAATGTTAAATGTATGAAAAATCTAGAGAGAGTCATTTCCCGCCAAATTTTCAATGGCTTATATCTCGAAAACAAGCACACGGTCTTTATTTATATACTATCAATGTGTAACGGTCTTTTAAAAAGCTTGTTATTTTGAAACAGAGTAGCGAACATCCTTAAGCAGAGAAATAAGAAGAGAGAGAGAGAGTGAAGATGCAGGAGGGAATAGTCAAAACCATAAGTTAGATATAAACAGACAACACCATGGCCACAAATGCAAATAATTACATAATTTACAACGAAGAACATAGAAAAACTTGGAAAGATGAAGTAACACGAACACCATTAACAAGCGGGTTGAAGTCTTATGTATTAAAGAGTCAGCATTTTCCCTGCTCCAATGTTGTTAGCCATCGTGTTGCCCCTCTCCAGTTAACATACAGTGGTGATTTTAATTCCGATATTTTACAATCGAAGAATAGAATATGGGACTATGGTTACATGGTCATCAGGCGTAACATAAACGGTACCAATTTGACTGCACCAGATTTGTGTGACATATACACCACATAACGGTCAATTAAGAGGACATTCATTGGATATTCTGGAGAGGGGAGAGGTACATGTTTTTCTAACGGAATATATATCAATGTTCATATTTTTTTCCACGCGGCTTTGCCAAGCGAAAATTGATTCTGTTTTTGTTGTTATTTTATAGTTCTTATTCGGCCAGAATATTCATTTCCTGAATCCTCTCTTGCTGCAATATATAACTGACTTATATGAAAATACAAACAGGTAATAAAAAATAACATAAACAGAAGAAAGAGAAACAACCAAATGACCTAAATAGAATGGACGAAATGGAATGCAACGATCGTTAGCACACATCAGAAAAAAGTAACGATCGAGTATCATGAAACCTGTGTACCGTAAAGGGTAGCTATATATATATAGCAGTTCCTGCTTCAATAAAGACATCCGTAGTGTTAATTCTTTTTAAAAGTCAGTTGACGAAGCATATTCGGTGATACATGTAAGGCATCACACAATAATGGACTGGTCACAAGGGCGTCATATTCTAGACTTACATTTAAACCTACAAAGAGTCTAAAACATATCTTTCATCCTACAAAATATAATATTTTGGACTATTTCGTTATATATAACATAGATCACGCTTTCAGATTCAATTTAACGTTTATATTTTTTTCCAGTTTCAGAGGAAATTGCTTTTAGCTAATACGCATTATCAACGATGAAAGCTGTAACAGTTGTTCTTTTGTTAGCCTTGCTATTTTGTGTGTCTGTAGAAGGTAACGTCTCTTTATTCCCGTTATTAATAGAATAAATTTGCTCTGCGCAAGATAATTTCTAGCTACTTGTGTCAATTAGATTGTATACTAAAATAATTTTATTTCTCGGAAACAGCCAAATGAGAAAGACACAAATAAAGCAGTTTAAATATTCCTGAAGTTAACTTGACATGAAGGAGTCACAGTCTTTACTTGAGCACATTAATTTCAACATTATTTTTCACAAAAAATTGTCAATGCTGTATCTTTCAAGACATGTAAATACCGAAACAATAACAAGCAGTTAGATGATAGCGGTGGGAAGTGATCTCTGATATGTGTGGTAAACATCAATCCACGACCAAAAAATATTTTTAAAATACAAACACAAGAGTGTTATGCTGAATATCCTTACAATATCAAAAAGCATGGTGTGAGAACGACAGGCTTTTTGTGTGTTTGCTTTTGTTTTTAAATTGAGTGAGAAGAAGGGTTAGGGTTCCTCATTTCACATGTAAAACATTTTGACAATCGTACTTATGATTATACAAGTATTTAAAATGGGTATACTTATTTCCGTTATACATTTTTATCATATAATTCAGAAAACACTACATGTTTACCTGGCATAGATTATCATTTTAGAAGATGCTATACGAGTTCCATTTGATTAGTTTTTTTCAAATTAAATGATTTGTCATACTCTTATATTTTCAATTAGTTGCTGACGCCCATTACCCTGGATGTCCATTTGACCAACCAAGGTGTAATGCTCACTGTTTAGCTGATAGATGCCAGATAGGTTACTGTGGAGGCCTGGATTACAAGATTTGCAAATGTCTGGGTTGTTGAGGTAAGTAGATTTACACATATAATTTTTTAAGTCGGTGCGATGATGATGATGATGATGATGATGATGATGATGATGATGATGATGACGATGACGACGATGACGACGACGACGACGACGACGACGACGACGACGACGACGACGATGATGAGGACGATGATGATGACGATGATGATGATGACGATGATGACGATGATGATGATGACGATGACGATGACGACGACGACGATGATGACGATGACGAGGACGATGACGAGGACGATGACGAGGTCGACGACGACGACGACGACGACGATGATGGATAACTGTGTAACAATAAGTGGCACATTAATTGCATATTCAAGATGAGAATAGGTTTAAGCAATATGAATATGAACCCTGTTTTGTATTAGATCGAAACGCTGAGCCGGTTTTTTTTAACTTGCTAAGTCACAAGGTAACAGTCCGTATGGGTAAAAATGTCACCTTACCAGGACAATTATTCTGAATCCGAGCCGACCAGTGTTTGCTCTTACCGAATTATAGCCCGTGTTTAGCAGAAAAGTAGCAATAACAAATTTAAATGGATTTGGCTTGACCTGTTCAGGGATCGAAACTCTAGAGGCTAGCACGCTACCACGAAACCACCAAGGTGGCCTAGTCTTTTGGACTATATTATACCGTTTATTGCATCGTAATTTGATAATACAAAAAAATAAGCATTTATCATGATTTAATCTACCATATGCATTCACATAATTCATTCTATTGTAGAGTGAATGGAAGATTTGACTAAAATCGAGCGCTGAACAACAATGCACAAAACATGTATCTGCTTAGTTCTTGTTTTGTTTTTTTTTTTCCATATACGTTTCAATTCGAATGCAAAACTGTAATCTTCTCAATAATTATAACTATGCAGCAGAATACACATTAAAAAAACATATTTTACTTCTTGTAATTGTGTTTGATTATTATACATTGAACCATTTGAGTAAAATGAAAGTGACCATATGTTCAGCAGGACCGACTTATCCATCTAGAGAACTTTGATATCACCCCCCTCCCCCCTTTTCGTTTTCGTGCTGATCATCATTTTGATTTTTATGACTGTTTTGTAGACTTGAAATTTCGTCGCCTTGTGGGTTTTTTTGCAATGGTGTTGTTAGTTGTTTTATTAATTTTAAATGTTCGTCTGGTACTTCTTTTTTGCACATGATACCTCCTAATCTATATCAACTAGTCTAAACTCGGCAGATTACATTCAGGGCGGGTTCATCCGAGGATTGCCGATTAAGCATGTACAAGGCATTCGAAGTTCACCCTTATAACAATCCTGTTAACACAGAGATATGTCTTATCGTTATGCAGTTTTGATGATATGATGTAAACGTTATTGGTAATACTTTAACTGTGCAACAAATTCAGTTCATGAATCATGACTGCAGATGCAGGGTCAAATAACCTCCGTGGAGTACAAAAATGTAACTCATAAAAAATAACAGGTTTATAATTCGTTCCGCCAAACGCGCGTTTCGTCTGAATAAGACTTATCATACTAATCTTAATATTCGATGTTTTCTGTGCACATTTTCTCATTATACTGATCGAGTTTATAAAGGAAATTTCTGGCAGATTTTGTATTATTGTATTCATAACCTGTCTAGATACATGAGATAGGAGAGGATTTAGACATTTTCTGTTTTAAAGACCTTTCGGGATTCTCTGGTTTTGTCGGATTAATATATTACCTTCAGAACTTTGAAGGCTGAAATTTCATTGTCTGATGTCCTGATGTTATAATTACCAGAACAGAAAGTAAAATGGAGTGTTGTCAGATTCTTGTAAGCAAACTGATTGCTATAGACGCTTATCTATTGCAACAGTTAAAGACCTCAATTTGGGTCATTTGGTTGCTGTTCCATTGATGTATACACATTTTTTTCAAAATTAACATGGCCTAAGTATATAGACAAAAGGAGAAGCAACAATCATCAAAACAATACACAGAAAACTAAAGATTGAGGCACTCAAACATTAAATCTAAGACATGCTTTCAAGTGTACTATTATCCATTGGTTCTGCACCTTGTTAGTTAAAGTTTGCTTCAGTGTTACTACATAATTAATATACACAAGAGTGCACATGCTGAAATGTCTCGCCTGCTTTTCTGACCATTGATTTTATGTCCTTAATATAAAGCTTTTCTACAAGTATCACATAAACTTAACATGATCCAAGAAAAAGAGGTCAAGGTCAGATAAACCAAACCGGAAATACATGTACGCCTTACAATCATTCCATACACCAAATATAGTTGATCTATTGCTTATAGTTTCTTGGAAACGAACTCAACCAGGAAACTTAACATTGATTAATGAACCATGAAAATGAGGTCAAGGTCAGATGAACCATGCTTGACAGACATGCACAACTTACAATCAATCTATGCATTTAATATTGACAAATTACTTATAGTATCTAAGAAACAAACTTAAATATGAAAGCTTAGCACTGACCAATGAACTATGGAAATGAGGTCAAGGTCAGATGATACTTATTAGACAGACAAATACACCTTACACTCATTCCTTACACCAAATGCAGTTGATCTACTGCTTAAAGATTAAGAAAACACACCACAGCATAAAAACTTTACACTGAGCAATGAACCGTGAAAATGAGGTTAAGGTAAAAAAAAACACTCCCAGACTGACATGTACATCATGAAATATTTCCATATACCAAATAAAGTTGACCTATTGCATATAGTATTAGAAAAAAAAAGACCAAAAACACAAAAACTTTGGCACCATCTCACGATATTTATATATCACAACTCGTTTGCTATGCCCGTGTCTGTTTTGACGTTTTGGATTTTAATGAACGTAATCTATATATTACTGGTAGATAATTAAGTCAGGGATTTAGTTACCACAAATTACTTAAAACCGTTACTAAATTCTTCCATAGATATAAAGATTTGGTTTTGAAGTTTTGTTGTACCTGTAGAAAACTTATTTCAAACGGGATAGCACATCCTCATTTTTTCAGAGATGTTGTTTACCATGCCAGGAAATTTAGAAACGATCCTGGTAAACTTATCGATCCTTTAAATAAACTTATTCTAAAAAGTTACCAATTTAACACTGTAATTAGATCTTTGAATATTGTTTTTATTGATTTTGTTATCAGTAAATTAAAAGCAAACTAAGTATTATTGTTATATACATATGCACATTCATGGATCTACAATCTGTCGATACCTGTATCTTGGCATTGCACAAGGTCATGTTTTTCTCTGACTGTTTATGACGTCTTTACACTAAATCCATTGGATGTTGGATGTGTAATGATTGATAATTTAGTCTTAGATGCATGACTTTTTTTATTAGTTGTTATTGGCTTTGAACTAGCTGTCAGTAACTGCTAGTACTCTCAGATCTGTACTTCGTGTCTTTTTGTTGTTGGGATGTACAAGTACCCGGCCACGTCCACTGTGTTTTTGTTAAATGTATTTCTATTTGTATCCATCTGATGAGTTAAGCCTTTTTCAACTGATTTTTATAGTTCTTTCTTATGTTGTACAGATACATCACTGTCCCAGGTTAGGGGGAGGGTTGGGATCCCTCTTACATGTTCATTTTTTTGTACATAAATTAGGCCGTTAGTTTTCTCGTTTGAATTGTTTTACATTTGTCATTTCGGGGCCTTTTATAGCTGACTATGCGGTATGGGCTTTGCTCATTGTTGAAGGCTGTACGGTGACCTACAGTTGTTAAAATTTCTGTTATTTGGTCTCTTGAGAAGAGTTGTCTCATTGGCAATCATACCACATCTTCTTTTTTTATATGAAGGCCAATATATGGTCATAAAGGCCAAAATGTGGTCATAAAGGCCAATTTATTGTCATAAAGCCAATATATGGTTGGTCATAAAGGTCATTTTATGGTCATAGAGGCCAATATATGGTCAAAAAGTCAATATATTGTCATAAAGGCCAATATATGGTCATTAAGGTCATATGGTGAAAAAGGCCAATATATGGTCATAAAGGCCAATATATGGTCATAAAAGCCAATATATGGTCACAAAGGCAATTATATTGTTATAGAGGCCAATATAAGGTCATAAAGGCCATTATATGGTTAGAGAGGCCAATATATGGTCATAAAGGTCATATGGTCATAAAGGTCAATATATGGTCATAGAGGCCAATATATGGTCATAAAAGCCAACATATTGTCATAAAGGCCATTATATGGTTATAGAGGCCAATATAAGCCTTATATACTTTGTACACAAACAGTGCCTTGACCCGATAGGTACATTTTTTGTACATCATAAAGGTGGCTCATTACGTATAATTGACAATTATACATTTCTCAATTCTTATATTATAGTATGATATGTCTCTGATTAAACCATGGCCAATATTATCTTTAATTATGGCATAGTTATTGCATGATAGTCGGGGTTTCAAACTGTAGTATCTGTCTGTACATATCACCTGAGACTACTATAACACATGTGTTATAGTAGTCTCAGATATCACATGACCCAGTTTATAGTTCACGTAGAATATTCAAGTTTATTTACAATTAATTGCAATCTATTCTATTTTATAAATAAAATGCATGACTGTACCTTCAAACTGGATATCTATATCCATAATTAATGAATAACAGAAGCAATCTTGCAAATTTTATCCATAAGCACATGTTAAATCTATTTATATCTACTTCCTGTCATTTAGGCGGGAAAATAGGGAGACTTAGTTGTTGACATTGAATATGGTTACTTATAGATCTATAGACCAAAGATAAATTTATAGATTTAGGATTTTTTTTTAAATGGTTCATGACAAATAAAGATTTAGATTTCAGTGCAGTATTAAGTCTGTATCTATGTTTGATTATCACCAAAGACACTTTCGGTTAATATTTACATAAAATCTATGGCAAAATGTTCTAAAATTTATGAAAAATTTCTTTTTATTAAAATCTAAGATAGAAACTGGTTCAAATAATAAAACAATATTTGCAAATGTTCTTGTTAATTTTATATCTTCTTATAACAGGAATCCTTTCACATACAACAACTTTCTTTCTAGAAACTAGAAAGTTTTTTAAATTAAACATTTTTGTTCTCTTTTGAATGATATTTTATTTTTATTGATTTTGGATTTTATAAAAGATTTAATTACTTTAAATTCAGATGAATATTTTATTATGAATCATAATTTATTTATTTTAAAAAAATATTAAAGTAAACAAACTGTTTTTTTATTTACTTCTTTTTTACCAATAATTTTCTGACTCAATGTCTACATACCACAGTATTAAAACAAAACAAGAGACATAAAAACTACAGTAACTAGAAATAGAGCTAAGCGACGCGACACAACTGATTGTATGAAATATTTCACCAAGCTGTCCACACGCTTTACCCTGGTGCTATCCAAAAATCCTGGGGAGAACACTGTAAGGTCATAAAGGCCATTATATGGTTAGAGAGGCCAATATATGGTGATAAAGGTCATATGGTGATAAAGGCCAATATATGGTCATAGAGGCAAATATATTGTTATAAAGGCCAATATATCGTTATAGAGGCCAATATAAGGTCATAAAGGCCATTATATGGTTATACAGGCCATTATATGGTGATAAAGGTCAGATGGTGATAAAGGACAATATATGGTCATAAAGCCAATATATGATCATAAAGGTCAATATATGGTCATAAAGGCCAATATATGGTCATAAAAGCCAATATATGGTCATAAAGGGTGATATATGATAATAAAGGTCATTATATAGTCATAAGGTCCAATAGTAAGTAAAGTAAATAAATAGTTTATTATAGTGACATAAATATATATATTTCTACAAAATATAATCCAACATACAAAATACACCCAGCCCAATGGACCAATAAGTCACCTTTTACTTTTCAATATATGGTCATTATATGGCCAAAGAGGCCAATATATCATGTATATGGTCATACTAGTTGATCTACATGTTGATTCTGTGCTCAGTAAAACAATTCACTTGGGAAAATACAAACGTACATGTAACAAAGGTAAGCTTTATTGCTTAATATTATTCAGACATATTAAACATTCAATCAACATATTACGTTCCTCTTCAAAGATGATATCAAATGGTTTAACATAATGTATGCATGCTCTATCTGAATCTGTTAGCTGATCTTGCCTTTCAAGCTTTCTGCAGTGTGTTTCTGTCATCTCCAAAAGGGTTAAATAAATCTACAAATGATAACATTAAATATTGTGTTGAAACAGGCCTACAGTCAGTATAAATAGATACCAAAAAAATAACTAGAAGATTAAGAATGTACATATGGTAATGTCTAGGAATAAAATTTTCATATCGTTATAACATACTACTTAAATGAACAGTCAAGGGAAGTTTTTTTTTATTTAAACAATTTCTTATAACATATACTAAAGTTGTGTTTCCATCATCTTTAAAAGACGGGCAGGGTAATTTTTTTCTCAGAGGGCCCTCTAAGTACTTTTAGAGACAATTCTAAGACACCCTTTTAAAATCATGTTAATAGGGTTATACAGGCACTGTTACAGAAATATTTAATGTTAACAAATAAAGATATATATATAGGTTACTAATTATGGTAAAATGATTACTTCTAGACTCCGCTTACAGAATCTTGATAGTACAACCGCCTCATTTTAATTTAATAGCTCTAGCTATAAACTTTAATACTAGATCCCAGGGTGTCTGATGATTTGTTGTGAAAGTGTCGAGACTTGCCTGACCAAGAGCATATGCATTGCTTTTTAGCTGCACAGAAAAATTAGTGTAAAAAACCTTTTTGATTTTGTCTATAACAATCAATGAGCTACCTTTACCTTGGCTCATAACTTTACAAAACTTTTTAGGCCAATATTTTTTTTCTCAGTTCATACTGTGTTTTGTTTTCTTTTTGATAGTAACTGAGTTGGTTCTGGTACTACAAACTCAGTTGCTTCAAAAACAATAATCATGAAATTTTTCAATTGAAATTTGACAAAAATGCATGTCAGCCAATAAATTTTTATTTCCTCCAAAGGGAAATAACTCTAAATGGTCTTATTAAAAGGTGAACACAGTCCCAATCATAAATTACAAGAGGGGCTTATAAAATACAACAGAAAACTGGCATGGCCACAAATATTTTACAAAAAAGGGCAAGGCATAAAAAAAAATAGGCAGGGTGCCATGCCCTCGTGAAACCTCTTGTAGGAAACACTTAACTAAATACATAAATTTAAAACTAAAATTGTCGTTAGAGCAAGACAAATATATGTACCTGTCATGCCTATAATTCTTCCATTTGTCTTGTCCAAAACATATATGTTAATAAAAACAATTTTCAGTTTTTTTAGTATTAACATACATAGACTGTAGACTTATAATATACTGTTTTATCAATACTGAAAACTGTGGATTCATTATTATTCCTTGGGTACCAATTTTTGTGGATTTCGTGGGTACAAGTAAACCACGAATTTAAATGTTCAACGCATTACACATATTCTATAAGGTTGTATGCATACTTTGGCAAATCCACAAAATCAAATATCAATGAAAATACAAGTTATTCTCAATCCACGAAAATTGGTACCCACGAAAATAAATGAATCCACAGTAGTATAAAACAAATATCATAGAGGCATAACTATAGGACTTGTCAACAGAACAGGATGCCCTACATATATTCAAATCTTCATGTTTGGGCATCCAGGAATCAAAAACCCTAAGTAAGAATTATGACCTTTTGCACTTAAAAATGTATGATACAGTTATTACAATATTATCATTTGCAGGTTTTTATCAACATGAGGGTCACACTTTTTAAAACAAAAAATTGAACCCTTTTTTTCAGGATTTCCCATGGACATTCATCTAATCTGAAGAGATATTCAAAGACACCATAAACTACTTTTGACTTTCAAACATTTGGACAGGCATCCCTTTTGCTATTTTCACAAAACTAAGGCACCTTTCCTAAAGGGAACAAATGAGATAAAGCGCTATCAATTTTAATACCTGTTTTTAAGGTTATGCTGGACACAAATTCTCTTCCGAAATGATTTCAATTGTTGATGATAGTGGTTTAAATATACCTCTCTGATTTTTGATACCTTCATGCAAATATCAAGACAATTTGAAAATTTAAAAATTCTAAATAATTTAACCATACCTTTGTCCCATCAATTATAGTTCCAAGCATTATTCGTTCATTTGTGTCACCATTTTTCTTTCTCATGCCATTTGACCTAATGTCTAACAATAACTCCCCAGCATGTTTGCCGAGAATTGATTCATTTAAATTCTGCAACAATCTTGGTGACTGTATGTCTTCGTTAAATATAGTTGTTTCATTAATTGATCTTTTACTGTGAGTTTCATTTATTCTTTGACAGAAATTCCTCTGGTGCTGTTAAAAAATGAAGTTCAGACATGAATAAGCATGTCATTGATATTACTTATTTAGGCCAACAAAATAAATTTTTAATCTATAAAGGAAGTATACAATGTTTATATGAGAAACAGACCGTCAGGGATACAACTTATATAATTATTTTTTTTAACTTTAAAGATGTACAAGGAATTTTAAAAATTTAAATTTACTTTTCAATGTTTGGATAATCTCCCTTTGTGCTTCTCCAAAAATTTACTTTTTACAAACTTAAAATTTTCAAGTTTTGGGAGGTCAAATTTACCTACGATATATTTCCTATTTTGCATAAGAGAGTGGCGAAAATGGGCCAAAGGGACATTGCATAATACTTTTTTATAAATTTTTACCTCAAAAACTCTACAATAGAAATAAGAAGATGTGGTATGAGTGCCAATGAGACAACTCTCCATCCAAGTCACAATGTGTAAAAAGTAAACAATTATAGGTCAAAGTATGGCCTTCAACACGGAGCCTTGGCTCACACCGAACAGCAAGTTATAAAGGGCCCTAAAATGACTAGTGTAAAACAATTCAAACAGGAAAACCAACGGTCTAATCTATATAAAGAACGAGAAACAAGAAACACTTAAGAACCACATCAACAAACTACAACCACTGAAACAGGAAATAGTGAAAATTTATCGTCATGCTAAATACTTATCAAATGTGGTACATATTAAAAATAGTGAGACAAGATATAACACAAAATAAGTAAACATTGAATAACAAAAAAAGCATTCAGAGTTTAGTATGACGTCCATTATCACTGAACTAGTACACATTTTTGTTTAGGGGCCAGCTGAAGCATGCCTCCTGGTGTGGGATTTTCTCGGTGTGTTGAAGACCCATTGTGGCCTTTGGCTGTTTTCTGCTCTTTGGTCGGGTTGTTGTCTTTTTGACACATTCCCCATTTTCATTCTCAATTTTATTACAAATTGTGTAACAGGTCAAATTTACACGAAAGTACATGCACAGTTAAGCAAGTGCACAAAGCCTCCCTGGATGCGTGTTAATATGCAGTATTTTGAAAATAGCAGACAATTTAAATTTAAATAAGATTTTCATCGTCCATACTACTCAGCTAATGTTATCATGGCTCTTTTGAAGGTATTAAGATTATTCAGGTTCTGTATTTAGCCCTTGATTTAAATCTGGATGTGGATTTATGAGAAGAGAATTAGGCGATGGTCTGTTATAACTACATTACATTTATAAATAGTAAAGACAACTGTGAAAGTAATGTAGTCAAGAGAATTTCAAGGCGAGAAGCAAATATGACTATTTATTTTTTTTATAAAAGTAACACAAATCTGGTAAGGGGAAAATCCAAAAGTCTGGATGTCTAAGGGAGATAACTATACCTCAAATATTAATTCCCTGTTTCATCCTCTGCTGAGAGCTGACAGTGGTCATTGTATATTATCCGGAAATTGTTATTTATAAATTTATCATGTTTATAAAGTAAAAATGCATGCCAGTGAATGGATCATGGATCCTGTACTAAAGATGACTGCCAAAATACAACCAAGACAGTTGTAAACCCTAAAATATACAAAAAATGTCAAATCTTGATTATGTTTAGTGGTTCACTGTGAAACAGGGTAATTCCTGGTGATTTAGAGTGATTGCTTTTTGAGTAATGACCCTGTTATATATACATTACCTACAGCACACATAAAGTACTTAAGTTGTATGACCCCTTCTGTAGCCATGTGTATTACAAATTTTCAAACTACAGTAATATCAAGACAGCAAAGATAATGAATAATAGAGATGTACCATTTTGTACATATACCAAAGGGAAGCTTCGTTCAAAGCAATATTATTTTATTGTTTTATTGCATTTAATAGAAAATGGGGATTTTGTGGCAAATAAAGATAAGATTTTTGCAGAAAATCCACAGACTTTAATGCAGAGATTTTTTTTATAGCGTCTATTTTTTTAGTCCTGAAGAACCTTTACATTCCAAAAAAAAAACCTACTGCTGAGTTACTTATGTCGAGCGCACCATAGAAGGTGTACTTGAATTGGTCAGTATTTATATTTGTTTTAACCAATATCTTAATTTATAAACTTGGTTTAAAGAAATCATTTCTAGCACTGCATGCAATAATCTTTTATCTATTAAGTACAGAATTGCCAAATATTAGAGTACAAGGAGAAAGGCTGTGGATTTTCTTTAAAATTTCCATATGTTTAGCATTGAAACAACAAAAGGATACATAATCCTTAAAGTATCACTCTTGGTGGAGAAATGTAAATCTGAGTTAAACGGGGTTAGACTGCTAACTATCAAGATTGATGGCACTGAGCAATGACCCTTACTATATAACCTACGGTATTGCACAAATTCTTCAATCAAAAATCTGATTTGGTGGTGTTAAGTGAGTCACAGTGAAAAAGAGTGATTTCTTGTATGATACTATCAAATTTAGAAAGATAATACCCAATAGTAACCATAGTAGCTGAAAAGACTCTATCACATAACTTATATTGAATGTACAAACAGTGGATCACTCATATTACCCAGAATTCACTGTGAAAAATCACCAGGAAGAGAAAATTTTCACTGAATCACATGAATCTTACCGCAGTTACTGTGACACAGGTATCTGGTCCTTCTACTACTGAATCAACTATTGGCATGCCTTTCTTATATAATCTCAGATCTGGTTCAGAATAAACATCATTATCTAACAAGTGTAACCACTGACCCCGCCTTCCTTTACCAATTCTTAAATTAAAAAAAACCTTAAGTTTTAATAATAGGTTTAATGTATTTTTTAATACTTAGACTATGATAGACAAAATATATGAAATAATTTGGCTGTTCAAATTTGATTTTTAATCAATAAATCTGCCATGCTCATTGTTTAAGGTCCTACGGTGACCTATAGTTGCTAACATCTACACCATTTGGTCTCTTGTAGATAGTTGTTCTCATTGACAATAATCTCCTTATTTGATATATAATGCAATATTTCTTTTGTTGATTTATATATATACATACCAGTCTGCATACAGATATATTGGTTTCATTCCATTTCATAAGTTTTTTTTACAAATATTGTTAGGGTTTCCACTGGGTTAATTTTTTTTTCACTACCTCTTTCGCCAAAACAATATTTTTTTCGCCACTTTCAAATGTTTTCCACCCGACTAACATAATTGTATTTTTCATTCAAATTTTTTTTGAATTGTATTGCTAACAAACCAAAAAAATCAGTTTGCAATATGTTTGCAGCATTTTTGTCTAACCTTTTATAATTCTAAATATCTATTTTTTAATCTACATTGTAATAAATAAGCACTCAAAAATAACAAACATTCACTTTTTTCATCAGAGATACTGTAAACTTGCAATATCAATCATGAAATCATCATATTTGACTTCTGGGAACATGGGATATATTTTCAATAAATTTTTGGATACTGCTGTCTATAGTTTAAGGATACGTACTAAAGTCAGAGATTTTTCTTACTTTTGGACATTTTTCTTCATAACAACAGTTTTATTTTCTGTACCATTGTTAAAAGACAAACTTTGCTTCAAACACATACGTCGCTAAAACGATTGCAAAGTATCCACTTCAAAACAATTATTTCTATCGAAGTTGACACGTGACGCATTTCAACCACACAATTTCATTAAACAATTCAATCAACACCTTTATTAATTAGTCCATTGTTGTGGATAGCTACATATATATAATGCAATCAGCTGATTATTGATTTTCTGTCATAATTAATATTGTAACACGACAAGTTCAAGTTGAAATCTCAGTATTTGTCTTATCAGGGGAAAAGTCTGAACAACCCGAAATAAAAAAAAACAATATAGATGAAGTCAAACTGTTACATTTCTTTTGCCAAAGTCTTTCACCATAATGAATTTTAATCGCCACAATTTTTATTTTTTGCAAAATGCTAAAAAGGGCAACTGCCAGCGAAAACCCTGCATATTGTCCTCTAAAATTTACTTTCTAAAAGACCTTTTTCAACATTTCTGTTTCTGTACTTTCTGCTGTTTATTGATTAATAAAATATAAAATTTGATGCAAGTAAGTGTATATAGTGAAATAAACATATGTATGCTTCCACTGCAGTATTTGAATACCTACTCAGCCCTCAGTTGACACAATTCTGCTAATTTAGAAATCATCGGTACATAGAGTTTGCCAGATTCTTCTATTGCTATGGCTACATGATATTTCATCAGCTGATATATATTTTTATAAATTTTCAGAATGTTCGACAGCTCCAGTATGAAGTCAAATGCTCTGATTTGAGCCATGGAATCCCTGTAATAATATTAGATAATATTATTATATATACATGATATATATGAGTATAAAAATTCTCTTTTCTCATTAGTTAAAAACGTAGGGAATATTCTTTGATAAAATGTTATATTCACCATGGGAAAAATCATGATAGGTTAATATAAGATTTGGAACAGCTTACATGTACCTATGTACTCATTGGCACTCATACCACATCTTCTTATATCTACCTATAAATAGTTTTTCCAATTCAACGTCAATGACGTAGGTTTATGACGTCATACACATTCTCATTTTTATTCTTCTTTCTCTGCGTTGATTTTTTTTAGTAAATTTTATTGAATATTTTCAACTTATAAAAGTTAGCAATTACCAAACAGATAATATTGTTAGTATAAAAACAGGAGCAGTTAAATATCTGAGCAAATAAAGGAAAATGAAGATGAATAAAAAAAGTAATATAATAAAACAATTGTTGACTTTTGATATCAGTTGATAAAATGATTTATCAACCCCAGAGATATGACATTTACCCTTGGCCTCAGTGAATATCATATCTCTAGGGCTGATAAATCATTGTATGAACCTCACCAAAAGTCAATAATTGTTTAATAGTAGTCTTCATTGTCATGTAAGCATATACAAATAGAAATCATATTCAACAACAAAAATAGTAAAATTGATTCCATACATATATCATATATGCAGATACTAAGTACATGTAAGAGTCCCCAGTCCTCAGCTCCAAAGACTGTATTATAAAGGAACCCTTTTATTTAACTTGTAGATTTGTAGGATTTAGTAGGATCACTAGCTAGTTTATCAGTAATCAAAAAGATTTGGAAATTTAGAATTATCTATACCATGTATACTATAGCAAAGTCATTAGCAAGATTAATTCACATTTCTTTTTTCATCTTTCTATGCATGGTTTTACAGGATAGACAGTCAGGGGTACTACTTGTACAAGTAATCTTTATTTACTTGAAGAAGTAAATAAAATATACTTATATAAGTTAATCATAATGTTTGAATAGTCTCCCCTTAATTTTCTCAAAAATTTACCGGTACTTGTAAAAGTAATTTTTTTTACAATCCCACAAAAATTCTCAAGTTTTGAGATGTAAAAACATGCCTTTAACAATTTTTCTTAGGTTAGCTCATAATTTTTTATTAGAGTTCAATGTTTCATCTCATTAATTCAACAAAGAAACTGATTGCGCAAAGATCTTAAGTATTTGCGCAAGGCCTTCAAAAATTGCCCCTTGGGGGCTTGTAAATGAGCAGTGTTCTGAAGATAACAGACAAATGAGATTTTCATTGTCCATGAAATTACACTTAAATGATTAGTAAAGACATCTGCAAAGGACAGACAATCAAAAATTCTATTAGAGCAAAGAAGTCCTAAGAATTCAAGAAAAGAAGATAGGATGACTTTTTTACTTGTATAGGTAAAAAAATCTGAATGTCTAAGGGACATACATTTGTAACTAAGCCCAATTTTTTTTTACCTATACAAGTAAATAAAATACACTTGTATGAGTATCCTACAAATTTACTTATATAAGTATATTAATATTTACTTCTTCAAGTAGATAAAAATTACTTTTACAAGTAGTACCCCTGACTGATAGAAGCATTCTTTGATTTGAGGTTAATTTAGACATCTGCCCCTTTCTATAAGACAGTTATGAACACATGATAACCCTACCTGGAATAGCCACAAAATGTGGTGGGTTTAATAAATTGAACCAGTAACTAATGTTAAGTGTAGGAAGAATGTATCAAGATTGTTTATCAACGGGTTGAGTACTTTGAGCCTGCTTTCAATAACTGGGAGTATTTTTAGTACAGTATAACTTAAGGTTGTTATTCACTTTGTGCTTTTGTTAACCATTATTTAAGAGTAAGGTGTTTTTCTTGTACTGCTTAATTTTTATCATGTTTATTGTATGTTCTTTTTTGTATGTTTTGTTTAAATATGGATCATGCTGTAAGAGATAAAAAAAAGGGGGTTGAGATCTAAAAACCAATAGTTTCTGTAATATTCCAGTCGTGTATACGTTTACATGTGCTTCTCCATGTTCTCTAAAGTCATGAAAGTCAGGAACCTCGTCAGTACATATGTTGCACAAAATGTACGTCATACATGTATCTTAATTCTTTTTTTCATTATTTGTATTATTAGGTGTCAATGGCAGATCTTTGATTGTCACACGATTGTTTCTGTTAAATTTATTCAAAACTTTTATAGACTAATCGAGTGAGAGGTTCACATATATCATGTATATAGTGTATGAAATCTGTCTGATATATAGATATAAGAAGATGTGGTATGAGGGCCAATGAGACAACTCTCCAATCAAGTCACAATTTGTAAAAATAAACCATTATAGGTCAAAGTACGGCCTTCAACAGGGAGCCTTGGCTCACACCAAACAGCAAGCTATAAACATGATAAAGGGCCCCAAAAATGACTAGTGTAAAACCATTCAAACAGGAAAACCAACGGTCTAATCTATATAAAAAACGAGTAACAATAACATTGAACCACATTAACATACGACAACCACTGGTTCCTGACTTAGGACAGGTGCAAACAAATGCAGCATGTTTAAACATATATAAATGTCTGACTCTATTATTGAAGACTATACATTGCCTCTAGAGGGTGAAGTATAAAAATATGAAGATGTGGTATGATTGCCAATGAGACAACTCTCCACAAGAGACCAAATGACATAGAAATTAACAACTATAGGTCACCGTACGGCCTTCAACAATGAGCGGAGGGTTACATGTATTTGTGTTGTTTGGTTGCTGTACCACTGACATATACATATACTGTACATTATTCGCCCAAACAGGTGCTAGGGGTTGTCTTAAACAAATATATATATATATGTTGACATACCCCACGTCAGCTGCATTAGAACATATTCTGGTAAACAGTCAGGGGAATTACTGAAATAGGTGATTTAAAAATCACTTATTTAAGTAGCAAATTAGAAGTTTTGTCACAAATTGTGATTTTGTAGTTTTACCAAAATTCTAAACATATAGGTTCAGATTATTTAAGGAATGACTGTAATATTTTTTCTGTCTATGAAGAAATAACACCAAAAATGTGGTGCACACTGAATAACCCGCATAGCAAGTTATTTTAAAGTGTGCACCACATTTTTTATGTTATTTCGAATAGACAGAAAAAATATTACAGTCATTTCTTATAATTTAATTCTAAATTCCATTTTAAACCGGAGTAAACCATGAAAAAACGTTGATGACGTCACGGTCACATGACAAAATTATGTCTATGAGCTGATAAACAAAACAATGTCAGCCAATCAGAAGACGCGTTACATCCAAAATTACATTATATCTTATTATTAGTAAAATTGGAAAAAATGAACCTTTTTCTTCTTTTTAATAGCAAGGTTTATGCCTTTGATGCAATCATTTATATATAATTAGCTGTAAATTATATATTTGTTGAAAAAATGCTATAATTAAGGCTTTACATAATGAACTTATACTTTCTTAACAGGTATTTCCCAGCAGGGAAGTAATTTTCCTGTAAAATTCAAGGTTTCATCTTACAGATTATGTAATAAAATTTTACTGTTCGCGATCAAAATTTCACTGTTCGGGGGTGTTGAAATTAGTGGGGGTAATTAAAATAATAATACTTGAAGAAGTGATTTTTTGGAAGAAAATAGAGGTATGATACTTAAACAAGTGATTTTTGATGTCATTATACCAGATTCAGTACAAGGTCATCACATGACATGACCGGTCATCTTATCAACACAGATGTTGGTTCTGATAATTTTAGCAACATAATTAGTCACTGGATCATTAGTATTGTATATTTAAAGCTACAATAAAAATAAATCACTTAGTCTAGTGATTTATTTGACTTTTTTGTACTACTTAAATAAGTGATCATTAAAGAAAGACAACTCTTACTTCCAACATTTGTGGACACAATGTTACTTGAATCAGTGATTAAAAAATCACTCATTTAAGTAAGTCCCCTGACTGGTAAACACGGTAGGTAATATAACCTGCATGTATGTGTTGTGAAATATACAAACCACAAAAATTAAGATACAGCAAAAAGAACATCACTACCTATAAATATGGGTAAGTTAGTGATGAAACCCTGTCTGAGCTTTCAATTTTTTTGTGTAGTTCTGTGGTATTCTGTGGCTAAAAGCGCTCCGCTTTCCGTCTGCTTGAAAACTTACACAAAATTGTCTTTATTGTCTGTTGAATAAGTCTTATTTTCTACTTTCAGTGTTTCCAACTGATCAATAATTTGATGATTTAAATCTGAACATATATCTCTGGTATATATTTCTTGTCTATTTTCTGGTACATTTGCATCGAAATTGAGAAGAGATTTCACTTTGCCAGTATATTTTCTTTGCAGATCAGAAAGGGGGTTTATTTGTCTACCAATTTTCTCAAACAAATCAAAAGGATCTTCCAAATACTCAGATGCATAGGATATATTTAGTCTTTCAACATGTCGTAGAGTCCAGTTTGAAACGGAGAACTCAGAGTGCTCAGAGTTCTGACTTGATATCTGTAATGATACCGAATCGTTCAATGAAATGCTTGACCATCGGCGCTTCCTGGGTCTGTTGTTACTGTTAAGTGATGAATCTGACTCATCAGTAATGGGGCTTGTGTCTGAAAAACAGTAAGGAGGCGTCAATGTGTCCATTTTTGTGTCTGTTTTTTTTTAAATTTTTGATCCATTTGTTGTTAGGGGAATGAAATGTAAAAATTAAGTATTGATTTATCCTTTATTTCTACTTTATTATCATCCTTGTTTGGGAGCACTTAAGAAACATTAATCAATCTTCTAACAAAGTAGAGCATTGTTCCTACAGTAAAAATGCAAACAAATACACAGGCTAAACCTGTACAATATGTGGGATATTTTAAAAAAAAGAAAAGAAAAGATATCTTCTTCTTCTTAGTATGAGCCTCCTTTAATTAGGAGCACCTCCATATGGAGTGATTGATACCTTAACTTTAAATTCTAAAAAATAAAAAAATTATCCAACATATCAGAGACATATAATATTATATGTCTCTGAACATATGTACAGCACATATTAATAAACAATAAAAGTGTCAGGTATCGCATATTTACAAGGACCTTTTTAATATAAATTAATTGACCATGTATTCACTAATATGAATAGTGAGTCCATGGAAGTTCAGAAATCAAAAGTTTGCTTTCATTATATTTGCATGCCTTTTTTATTTCCATTTATTATTATTTGCACGTAACTGCATGCTTTTTAAATGATAGTCGGTTAAAGAGTTCATCAGAGCTCGATCATGTTTTCAATGTTATTCACGGTGTACATATATGCCGACTTTGAATACAATTTACTTACTTACTTACTAAAATACTTACTGGTACATTTTGTATTCATTAATGTCTCAGGTTATTTTTCTCTACTCTTTATATTTTTGGTAAATTTTCTCTATTCTTGATATTTCAGCACCCCTCTTTATTTTTTTGGTTCATTTTTCTCTATTCTTTATATTTTTTGCCCATTATTCTCTATTCTGTTAACCCCAATCCAGACCATCATAACAGTCCCAGTTGCTACGCATGCTTATTTTTTTCACTTTGTACACAATTATTACCTGCATTTTGTGTAGCAATATATACAATTTCATCCTGTGTTCGCTTGTTTTCATTGATTTATTTGAGTCGTCGCCTACTATAAGTGGTAAGTAGTTGGAGATAATTATAAAATTCCTGCTCAACTTTCTGACGTTGTCTGATAATGTATGACGAGTAAAAGGTCATTCAATTTGAAAAAGATTCGTGTAAAATGTAATATTATATTACACAAGGGGAGCATATCAGTGGTTAGTAAGTTACAAGTATCATGCAGTATTGGTGCAGCATTATTTATGTGGAAAAAGTTAATTGTTAAATGTTAAACTTCAATACGAATATTCGTAATATGTTTGATAGTCTTTATTGCAATTATAAATGCTTCTTCTCTGTCATCTTGTTGGTACTTGTAGACGCACATTGCAAGGTTTTGTAGGTAGAATAGAATAGAATAGAATAGAATATATTATTTCCCAAATTACAGGGCCCATAAAGGGCATAAAATCAGATACAATTGATTTACATAATTGGTAACAACAACAATAATAGTCACTTGAAAATATATATTTAGTATATTAGCATTGGTCAGAATCAGAGCCAAAAACCACATATATATTGTGAATAAAAGAATAAAATTACATTATATGCATTCATTCTCAAATCATTTACTTGACTTAGTGTCAATATGCATACCTGATCTCCTTAATTCAAAACAGTCACAAATATAACATTAATTGGTGGTCTAGAATCCATGTTGGACTGTCAGATATTTATTGAGTTTGAATTGAAGGATGCCAGTAATGCATTTCCAGAACCAGAGCCTCTGCCATTTGATGACAGCGGTATGTCTCATTTTCTACTTGGGGATGATTCTTTTGGTCTGTGCACGTTTCTCATGAAACCTTATTTCCAGAGAGGCCTTACAAAAGAACAACGCATCTATAACTACAGAATTTCAAGGGATCGATGTGTAGTTGAGAATGCTTTCGGCATTTTAGCCCAGATGTTTTAAGTTCTGCTGACCACTTTGCATATTGGCCCTAGCTGATACTGTACGAGATGTAGTTGAATCTTGTGTGTGTCTACATAATCGTATACGAACATGGTATCCAGCTCAGCCCTATGCAGTTCTTGACAGAGAGGCTAACATGCACGAAGTGGATACAGTATCGGGACCAAACCTTGAAACTACGTCTGGCAAGAGATAGAAAGAGTACTTAAGATTGTATTTTAGCAGTCCTGTTGAGTCAATACCATTACAAGGACGGGTGATTTGATCAGAAAGGAAGCTTTTGACTTGTTCTGGAAGTTGAGAATTTGAGTTTGGACTTCAACTGATAATTTGACATTGATCAAGATCTTTTGAATAAAGTTTGAGATCTTAAGTATGTAATTGTTAATTTGGCTATATAAAAGTTAATATACACTGGTCATACATGATAAAACTGGAAAACAAAAGGTTTTAATGTAAACAAACTTGATCCAACTCAGTGGCGGATCCAGGTTCCGGGTGTTGGAACCCCCCTTTTTTTGGACGATCAATGCATTTGAATGGTGACATATAGTTGGAAACCCCCCCCCCCCCCCTTTATCCTGGGTTAGGAACCCCCCTTTTATAAATGGCTGGATCTGCCCCTTCCACTTCATCTGTTGTAAATCGATCACCTTTATCTTGTCCATTTCTACACTCGTCATTTTACACAGCTTTTTTTTGTAATTTTACCAGCTGTTTTTGTTTTATATCTACCTTGGGATTACTGGTGTTTTACAATATAATTCCTATTAGACATACTTGAGCATATGTTGGCCGTGAGCGTCGATGGAATGACATTGTAAGTCGATAAGCGCATCTTATGCAGTGTAAAAATTTGAACCTTTTGTGATTTTCTTTTTTATAAAATTTGAAGCTCATTTCTTGAAAATGACACCATCAAAATAGACTTGTCACCTGATGTGTGTATATGTTGAGCAATACGACGAGTGCCACATGTTGAGCTGGATTTGCTTATCCTTCCGGAGCACATCAGATCACCCCGCGTTTTTTTTGTGTTGTTCGTCTTGCACGGTCTTTAGTTTTCTATGTTGTGTTATTCAGACTGTTGTATATCTTGTCGTAATTTTTCATTTTTGCCATGGCTTTGTCGGTTTGTTTTCGAGTTTTATTTTCCCTTTTCTATCTTTTGCCTCTCTTTAAGAAGTAGAATTAAATGTATCATTTTCCCTCTCATGCTTGGCTGGTGTGACTGCAAAAGAAGATAACAAGAATGGCTGTGAAAGCTGCAGTATTTATAGTTAATTCGACAACGTTAAATAGTCGTAGGAGCCTTGTCAGGATAACGTACCGTTGTTGTCGTGATCGTAGTGAGAGCGGCAGCGTCAAGAGTAGGCGCAGTGCATGGACGTAGTAATATCCTGTCGTAATATAAGCGTAAAATGATCGTAGTTCGAACGTGAGACTAGCGTAGTCAGTCTTGCATTCAAGGCCCTACGTCTCTACTACGCTGACAATGCTGACACCGCTGCCACTACGCTCCTTCTACTACCTTGATACGATATATGTACGACTATTAAACACCACGATCTCGCTACGTTAATTTTGAGCATGTTCAAAATTGTCGTAGCTTTAATTACCATGCGAAATGCCGACCAAGCTACGTTGCTAATACGCCCCTAAAGACTTCGCCACGACCTCTTTCGTGATTTGAACGATTTTTCAGATCTTACCGCGGTCTTCGTCCAGTGTGAAGGCCCCTTTACATAGGTATGTAAGAAATTAATATTTTGCAAATATTGGTTGTCGCAGCTATACCCTCTGTTAACATTTAAACGGTATATCAAAATATAAATATCAAAAATAATTGGTATAAGCAGAGAAAGTCGAAAAAATACTTCCCGTTGACCATAGCTCGTTTTGTATTTGAGCGAAAAAAGTCATCATCAAAATTTAAAAGCAAATTGCACTATTTGTATTATATATATAATATAGGATTAGAAACATATATTAAAATGTGAATTGCAACTATCCATGACTATCAGCTGCAATTTAGATTTTAAGCTTTTTAATTGACAAATTGAATGAACCAACAACAAACAAATGCTTGGTAACCTTTTACATACGTTTATTTGCATATTTGACTGCGTCGCTAACGACGAAAGCAGATCTAGTACATTTTTTAACCGCTCGATTCTGTGCGTCCGTCGTCTGGCTGTCCGTCCACCCACCCGTCCGAAAGAAAGTTTGGTTACAAAAACTTCGTCTATACATGTAACTGTTACAGTATATTTTCTTGACTTTCTTTTAAACGGATTCGAATGATTTTATATTTGGTCTGCAGCTGGATAATTTTGAATTGTATTGCGTAATTAGTTTTTATATTCAGTGTGCAGCCTGTTTCTGCTTGCTGCTTGTTTGATATTTTACAGCACTATAATTTCTGTCGCAAAAAGTGAGACGTAAGGACAGTGATCCGGCGGCGGCGACGTTGACTAACTACTTTTAAAGCTTAATATTTCAGAAGGTAGAAGATCTGGATACTTTATACTTTGTATATAGATGCCTTATGGTATGAAGTTTCCGTCTGTCATACATGTATGTCCATTGTCCTTGACCTCATTTTCATGTTTCAGTGACTACTTGAAAAAAGTAAAGATTTTTTGTAATGTTAATTACTTTCTTATCAGTAATATGATAACTATATAAGGTATGAGCGAACCTTGCAAGGTCCTTATGCCTGTCAAGAAAGTTTTCACTTGACCTCGACTTCATTTCATTGATCAGCGAACAAGGTTAAGGTTTCGTGGTCAAGTCCATCATATCTCAAATACTATGAGTCATATGTCTACTATATTTGGTGTATGGAATGATTGTAAGGTGTATATGTCCACTGGAAGGTGTCATCTGACCTTGACCTCATTATCATGGTTCAGCGGTTAAAGTTAAGTTTTTGTGTTTTGGTCTGTTTTTCAAATACTATATGCAATAGGGCAACTATATTTGGTGTTTGGAAATATTTTACAATGTACTTGTAAGTCTGTCAGGTTAAATTGGACATGAACCTCATTGTCACGGTTCATTGCTCAAAATTAAAGTTTTTGTGTTTTGGTCCGGTTTTTTTTAACTGTAAGCAATAGGTTTACTATATTTGGTGTATAGAATGATTGTAAGGTGAATATGTCTGTCTGGCAGGTATAATCTGACGTTGACCTCATTTTCATGGTTCACTGGTCGGTCAATATTAAGTTTTCTTGGTTAATTTTGTTCTTAGATACTGTATGTTTGTACTTCCTTGAGCAACACTACAGGTGCCACATGTGTAGCAGGATCTGCTTATCCTTCCGGAGCACCTGAGGCCACCCCGGTATTTGGTAGGGTTCGTGTTGCTCAGTATTCATGTTTTCTTTGTTGTGTTTTGTATACTGTTGTTTGTCTTTGTCTTTTTTTACCATGGCGTTGTCAGTTAAATATTGACTTATAAGTTTGAATGTCCAATGGGCATTTGGTATCTTTCGCCTCTCTTTTACAGTGACATGGAGTTTAAATAAAACTAAGGAATATATCTTCCTCGTTCTAACACGAAGCTCAAATACATTGTCTGGGTTTGGCTTTACTTTTGGTCCATATCGATTACCAGCTCTACAACGTTTGAATCAGGTTTTACGTTTTTTTTTAGTATTTTGGCCTCGAGCAGTACGAAAGATATAAACACTGACAAAATGCCCAACTTGCGTTTGTGAGAAATTTAACACATTTTAATGAAGATGACATGGGTTAATGATATTACCTTCAACACAAGGCACACTGAAAACCAGAAGTGTAGACAACAAATTACACGTAAAAGTAAGGAGCATCAGTGCCAAGAAGAATCTACACATATTTCATGGTTATAATAGAGATGCGGTTATACGCCAATGAGACAGCAACGTTATAATAGAGATGCGGTTATACGCCAATGAGACAGCAACCAAATCTGAAGGGTAAACATAGTTAGTCTTTAAAATTAGACAAGCCTTATACCTATTTATGTGTACATAAATGCCAGAATAAAATTTTAAATAAATGGATAATGTGTCCATGGGAAACAGAAGATGCCCTTGCTTGCTTATAACGTTATAAAGGGACAAACCTCAAGAAAGGTTAAAGTAACGCCTCCCAAATTCGGACTTGATCTGAGTTTAAGTGGTAATAAGTATTGTGTATAAGTTTCATAACATTTGGTTGAGGCAAACTTAAGTTAGAGAACGGAAACTAATTTCGGGACGTACGTACGTATGGACGTAAAGACATACGTACGTACGTACGTACAGACGTACAGACGTACAGACGGACAAGGGTAACACTTAATGCTCCCTCTGCTGCGGCAGGGGCATAAAAATCACCTTTGTATACCTAAAAGACATTTTATTAGGTATATTTTTAGCTTTATTCTTGATTAAAACAGCAACCATTGACAACACATGTCTATAATATGTCATCGAATTTCCATGTAGTTGTTTTCATAAAATGGCACAATTGTTGTGTCTAGTTTTCTACAGACTTTTACCTCACAATCTGCAAAAATTGGCATATAATCGGGTAATGTTTTGCAAAGTATCTGCCAAGTACCAGACAAAGGTGAAAACTTGCGTATGACGTCATTGAGTTTTGCGTTCGTGTTTACACCACCGACAAGATATACAGCATTCCCACACGTGTACATACCGAATTCTTTACAAACCAGATTTTGTGTCTGAAGTTCCTTAATCAAATTGCTTTGAGTATTGAATTTTAAGAAATCCCCGTTGGTAGAAGCAATGTAAACGTCCTCTCCAAATACACACGTTCTGATTTGTTGTGTTTTCACTGGTATTGCAGCGATGACATTAATGCTTGTTAAGTCTGGATTGAAAAGACAAACCGCAAGTTCATGTTGTTGAGAAGACTCCTGTTGATTAAATGCTGCAAAAATGTAAATCACATTTCCAACGGAAACACATGACAAATTTGTAGTGTGAACGTTGAAAGGAAGGGACGCAACTCTTCTCCATGTATTATTCTTGACGCTGTACTCCTCGATATCCGGGATCCTTTGACCCTGATAAACGCCACCAATAACAAAACAATTCCCAGCATGCCCGACAAGAGTGAAATTGCATCGACGGCATTTCAATGGTTTGCACGTTTTGTTCCTATTCATAATTGTATCATATTTAAAAAATGTTTTCCCACAAGTCCAGTATAAGAAGGAGGTATCTTCTTTAGAATCGTGCAGACAACACGCTTTGAATTCACCACTTATGTTCTTACTTTGTTTCAGATGCCTGTGGCATTTGACGTCTTGCTCCGAATCTAAAACAACAACTTGTACTGCCCGTGTTGATATATTCACTGTAAAAACTGCAGTATATCGCACGTAACTCAAATCGTTTGGAAGGATACAGTTATTTTCTGGAATGTAACTTTCGTTACCGACGACGGATTTAGGAATGTACTCATTTACAGTTTGATAACCATCGCTTTGAATTATTTTAATGGCGGCATCTTTGAGTGATTGTAATGCATATCTTTCCGCTATTAACAGCAAACTCCGGCAGTTTGCTGGACACAAAGCGACAATCAGCTGTTCTTCGATGGCATATTTCAACGGATTTGAATGCTTAGAATTGGTTAGAACGTGCACTATATATTCAAGGTCTGATTCATCACTCTTTCCATTCGCGACACCAAATACGTTAGCTTTATTGTATAAGCTGTCTTTTTCATTTATATTGTATGATTTTTCTGAAGCAAATTCATATTTGTTCATATCACTTTTTCCATCTGTGTAGCTATGACTGTTATAATGATTATTGTTTATTCCAACGTTAGATCCGATTTTGTTGTAAAATCTTTCCATATCAATCATTGTTGTCAATTCCAATATAAAAGCTCAATATCGCATCACGTTCATTTCAGTGTTGTTCCTTTTTCCGTGCCAATTCCAATCTCCTTCCAGACTTTATATAATAGTTCCACGTTTTTACAATAAACTGAAAATACACAAATTAGTTATAAAGTTTAAGGAAACAAAGCGAAAACGTCTTGCACACTATTCAAACAAAATTATGTTTACAAACTGTTCAGATTTAAATATTGCGTTTGTTTTTTTATTCTGTTATTGACCTACAAACCATGGAAATCCATTGATGATATCATATCTTAATTTTGTAAAATAGGCCAGTTATAAATGTAACACGTTTATGTTACCTGTAGACTAAGTGCAATTAAAACACTATTTCCTCACTTCCATGCATAGAATGAAATTACAGTTTTGCCCAAAATAGACTACAAGTACCTTTAATATATATATATATTTAAGATTTTATCAGTTAATGTATTTGCTCTTCATTATGTATGTATTTTTTTAAAGATAGAAATTGTGTTATGCTAAATTATATAAGGAAACAGACTGCATGCGTCATATTTTATTTTTGCTCTGAATTTAAAGAAATAGAGACATTCCGATTATTTCGTTCTTTGCAGAATTATGGATATTTTTTTTCCAGATTGCGTAAACTACAGAAAATATAGCGTTCAACAAAACGGCAAACTATTTGTTCGTTGTAATTACATTCCTTGAGCACTTTTTCGTTCGGAAGCTCAATATTCAACCGATTAACCTTACTTTGTGGAAGGCTATCAACAGATGATAACTTTTTAAGTTGGTCTAAATATACCTGGCCAACAAACGATCGACAACTACATAAATTATATAGACAAGTATGGCCACCTTATGTTAAACCCGTAATCTTCTCCACCCTAGTCACGTTTAAAATAAATTCACAGAAACCTTAAATTAAGGGCGCAGCTTGATACGACCAAAGAGATCGAGCTCTGAACAATTGGGGCAAGTATGGACACAACATTTAAGCTTGATACAGCTCTGAATTTGGATTTTGATTAAATATTTGACACAGCTTAGGTTTCTGATACAGAATGGATGTGGTATAAGAACTTAAAATTTGAAATTGGACATTTACCATTTATGGTTTAATATCTAAAATCTAAATATATGGTTATATTCAGCATATCAAAGAACCCCAAAAATTTATAATAAAGTTTAATTTTGGGCCTTTTGGAACTCAGTGCTGATCAATTTGATAACCCGGTCGAAAATCCAAAATTTTAATTCACGGTTAGATTCGGCATATCAAAGAACTCCATATATTCAATATTCAACTAAGTTTTGATTTGGACCTTGTTTAGGACCAACTTGACAACTGGTCCCTAAATCAAAAATCTAAATAGTTACATATTCAGATTCAGAATATCAAAGAACCGGAAGAATTCTATTTTTGTTATAATCAAACTAAGTTTAATTTTTGGTCCTTTGGACCTTAATGTGGACCAATTTGAAAAAGGGCCCAAAATCAAAAATCTAAATACACGGTTAGATTCGACATATAAAAGAACCCCAATCATTCATTTTTTAGTGAAATCAAACAAAGTTTAATTTTGGACCCTTTAGACCTCAATGTGGACCAATTTAAAAACGGGACCTTTATAAAATCCAAATCTAAATACACGATTAGATTCTGCATATCAAAGAACCTCGGGAATTCAAGACTAAATAAAACCCCATTGAAATTAGTCAAGAAATAAGAAATTTATAAAAAGTTGTAGAAAAAAATGTATTATTTTGGCCCCTTTTTTCTACAAGGTTAGGGCCATAACTCCCAAAATCATTCCCAACCTTCCATTTTTGGTAAAAAACCTTGTCGTACAATTAGAGATCCAAAGACTTAATTATACTGAAGTTATTGTCCGGAAACCAAAAACAAATTTTGAGGTCGTAAAAAAATATGTATATATATATATATATGGTTTCAACTTCCTATCCCATTTAAGAAAAATTAACACGACCGGCCATTTGATTTTCAAGTGGAGTAACAATTTTTGGCAGACACAATATCCATTTTGAAGTGTTGCTAGGCAGGCTTATTCATTTCGTGAATATTTATATTCGAATTTCGACACAATTAGTTCCTGCATCTTATGTCAAGCACCGACTATTCGTTTGCAATATTTACCAGGCCATCATAGTTATTTCAACAACCGCCCGGCTCAGTTGATGAAAGAACGCTCTAAACTGTATATATTGACCATGAACAATCGAAAAGCATAATAACATATCAAAAACTGAAAGTGGGTGATCTTAGTGATAACAAATACAAATGTGCATGTGCCTGTTGCCTGGAAACTCAAAGAATATTAATAGTTATTACGATAATTAGAGAAATAACGCATGAACGGTATATGCATCTCAAAATCGTATTAACCTGTATATATTAACAGTACATTACATTTGCGTTTTTACATTTCAAATGATTTAGTCAGCGATACATTTTGATTATCCGAAGACTAAACGTGACGAACGGACATGTGCATCTCAACTGAATACACAATTGAATACACAATTGAATACATAATTTCTAAACAATCAAAGAAATTGTACTATGTAGAAAACTCGTGGCAAGCAACACGTGCACGTTGAGCCCACTTAAAATTTAAAAACTAAGTAATAAAGGTACAATAACAGTCAATTTATGTCACAATAATTAAGGTCCTCCAATTCCCCAATTCTCGGGAGCGTCCCCATCTCCTGGATCCACCACTGGGTAGGTCCTGCAAGATTGTTCGACCGGGAAGAATGGCGGTAATTTCGACTGCCTTAGCTGCAAATAAGAATATGATCGATATGGGCAGCATTTTTGCTTTACGACATGCTACCTACATATCCGTTAAAGAGTTTTTGGAATAGTTCTTTAACGTTTAGAAAGCCTCGCACTCTTTCCAAACAGACATCGGATTAAACGCTTCCCATCCAACTGGACATGGTTGTGTATTTATACATTGCGCACATACACTTTGACCCTTAATTATCAAGACGATTTCTATATAATAAAGAGTTGGATGTAACACGTCTTCTGGTTGGCTGAAAGTGTTTTGTCTATCAGCTTATCGACATAATTCTGTCATGTGACTGTGACGTCATCAACGTTTTTTCATGATTTAAAAAATGGAATTTAGAATTGAATTATAAGGAATGACTGCAATATTTTTCTTTCTAATAGAATTAACCTCAAAAATAGGGTACACACTTTTAAATTACGCGGGTTATTCAGTGTGCACCACATTGTTTATGTTATTCATTCATAGACAGAAAAAATATTACAGTTATTCCTTAAATGATTAGTACATTTTGGTATAATAAAATGCTCCGCTGGGCGCAGCTTGATACGACCGCAGAGGTCGAACCCTGAACTGTTGGGGCAAATATGGACACAACATTCAAGCTTGATACAGCACTGAATTTGGATATTTGACACAGCATAGGTTTCTGACACAGAATGAATGTGGTCTAAGAACTTAAAAAATTTTAATTTACCTATTCAAACCATATCATTATTATTTGCTTTTATATATAAATCAGAAATAACCAATTTAAAATGGAAAATTTTAAGGAAAAAGAAGGAAAAAAAATCCCCCCCCAAAAAAATTTTTTTTTTAACCCCCTTATGATTCATCACCTCCAAACTCAATCCCAGCCTTCCCTTTGTGGTATGGTACCTTGCAGTACAATTTCAGAGAGATCCATACACTAACACACAAGTTATTGTCTGGAAACTAGAAAATGCTTGTTTTTTGGCCCCTTTTTGGCCCCAAATTCCTAAATGTTTAGGGCAATTACCCCCAAACTCAAACCTAGCTTTCCCTTTGTGATATGGAACCTTGTAGTACAATTTCATAAAGATCCATACACTTACACACAAGTTATTGTCATGAAACTAGAAAAATGCTTGTTTTTTTGCCCCTTTTTGGCCCCTTATTCCTAAAATTTTGAGGCAATTACCCCCAAAATCAATCCCAGCCTTCCCTTTGTGGTATGGTACCTTGCAGTACAATTTCAGAGAGATCCAAACACTTGAACACAAGTTATTGTCTGAAAACTAGAAAAATGCTTATTTTTGGTCCCTTTTTGGCCCCTTATTCCTAAACGTTTTGGGCAATTACCCCCAAACTCAATCCCAGCCTTCCCTTTGTGATATGGTACCTTGCAGTACAATTTCAGAGAGATCCATACACTTGAACACAAGTTATTGTCTGGAAACTAGAAAAATGCTTATTTTTGGCCCCTTTTTGGCCCCTTATTCCTAAACGTTTTGAGCAATTACCCCCAAACTCAATTCCAGATTTCCCTTTGTGTTATGGAACCTTGTAGTACAATTTCAGAAAGATCCATACACTAACACACAAGTTATGTCTGGAAGTCACAAAATTGCTTATTTTTTGGCCCCTTTTTGGCCCCTAATTCCTTAACTGTTGGTACCATAACCCCCAAAATCAATCCCAACCTTCCTTTTGTGGTATTGAACCTTATGGTAAAATTTCATAGAGATCCGTTCACTTAAACTAAAATTAGAGTGCGAAAACCAATGTGTCTTCGGACGACGACGACGACGCCGGACGACGACAACGACAACGACAACGACGACGACGACGACGACGACGACGACACCAACGTCATACCAATATACGACCGCAAAATTGTTTTGCGGCCGTATAAAAAATGGGTTCTCAATAACATGCAGGTGACCATTCTTTCAGCGATTGTAAATGAATTTGGTTGCTGTTATGTTAATTTTCAAGGTTTAATTTGTAATGCACACGCGTATTATATAATATTGATAACAACTTGAAGCCTGGTACAAACAAATCTATTTTTAGTATAATTATTTTTATCTTTTTGCAATCAAAATTTCCGTTCTACCCGTATAAAAATAACTATGTGTCACGGTATAATTTGTTTATGGATGATAAAAATTAGTGTGTCGATATTATGAATTAAGATTATGAGTGATTATCTAAAAGGACAAGGAAGTCTTGATGCATGTGTAGTGAGCAGAAATCGTTATATTTCGGAAACATTTTTACAAAGTATTAGAAAAGTATTGTTTTTTTTAACCCTTTTTCATAAACGTTTAGGGTCATAACCCCTAAAACTAATCCCACGTACCCTTCCTTTCTTGGTATGGAACCTTTTTTGGCCCCTTTTGGCCCTTTTAAATTGTTTGGGCCATAACTTCAAAAAATCAATCCCGTAGAGATCCATAAACTTATACACAAGTTGTTGTCCTGAAACTAGAAAAATGCTTGTTTTTGGCCCCTAATTTCTAAACAGTAAGGACAATTACCCCCAAAATCAATCCCAACCTTCCTTTTCTGGTATGGAACCTTGTGGTACAATTTCATAGAGATCCAACTCAAGTTATTGTCGGAAACCAAATGTATTCGGACGACGACGACGACGACGACAACGACGACGCTAACAACGTCATAACATTATACGACCGCAAAATTTTTCCGGTTGTAACCATTACGACTTAAAATATAAAGTAATACTGCTTATTATTAAATGATATGAGCAAATAAGCCCTAATACGGATAAATCAGCATGTGCAATACTGAAAACATTCCACTGTCGATATAAATCAAGAGTTTATATTGCTTTTCGAACAGGGCCAAAAGCCGTATTGGCCCATGGGCTAATACGGGACGTTCACTTCCGGATTCAATTTTCTTACGCCATTACTTAACGTTGGTGGTATCGTTATGCATAAAAACATTTGTATTATATTTTTTAAATTAAAATCATAAAATAAACAGGTTGTAACGTCTTAAAGTCTTGAAACGGAAAAAACAGGGACAATATGGAAAAAAGCCGTATTGGCCCATGGGCTAATACGGGACGTTCACTTCCGGTTTTTAATTTTCTTATAATCATTTAATAAAAGTGTTATGAACTGGCAGTTTCTGTATTGGCCCTGTTATAGATTCTCGATCAGCTGTATTGGCCCTCGACTCTTCGAGTCTCGGGTCCAATACAACTAACCTCGAATCTATAACAGGGCCAATACAGAAACAGCCAGTTAATAACACTATATTATTGACAACTTTAAGAAATTATTTCAATCACAACCTTAAAAGATCAATGTCCGCTTCTGTATTTTAAAATGTCAAAATTAAGGGTTTGTTCGTTTTAAACAATACTCCATACCTTTGTCTGAAGTGAATGAAGTGAAGACATCTGTTTAGTTTGATAAAGAGCGCGTGGACAGGATGTTGCACCACTAAAGGGAAACATGTTTGTTTATGTCTAGAGTGAGATTACACCACAATCACCACGTAATTACAGATTTAAAAAGTTTCAGATAAGAATTTTGTCTGTCAACGAACACAACATACACTCCCTTATTCAAAGGTCGACAACACAATAAGAGATGATAAAAATAGCAGTATTTACTATTGAAATCAGTATGGTAATTTATTTCATCTTCAGCGAGGTTGATAATTACATGGTTAAATTATAGTCATGGGCATGGGTATGGGATAGGCTAACAAGATAGCAACCTGACGACACGTACTAAACGTAACTTAAAGACATCTTTTAATTGATATTATATATATCATGTCATGCTGAAAAATTCAGTTTTTATTTTCTGATTGCATATGCTTTAGACATATGCTCAACTATTTACATTTTATAAAACCCAATTCCTATTCCGTAAAAAGTTTATCATGTTTATTTCAACGTTTTTCATGTCAAGTTGTACAATTTACCATTTATAATATTAGTTGGGGGAAAAGTAACAAATGATTAACTGAACGAAAAACATAACGACATAAACAGATAAATGGAAAACGTTCAAAGAAGTACCGATGAACGTATTTCCAGTTATGTGGAAATGTGTAAATTAAATAAATTAAATGCTCAGAATAACATGTCTCAAACTACCATGAACTTCCAGTGATATCACGGAATGAGGCTTTTTATTAAATTTGTAATTTCATGAGCAACACGAGGAAGTGTCACACCAGGCTGAAGCTAGCGAACAATAACTATAACGAACCAAAAAGCCAGCGAACAATAAGACGATATATCTAAAAACCGATATATTGAAAAAGACAGCAACGGCCGTTCGAAAAGAAGCTAGCGAACAATAAGCCAGGGAACAATAAGGCGATATATCTAAAATCCGAAAAATTGTAACAGACATCAACGGCCTTTCGAAAAAAATATTCAAAATGGCAGAAAATTCCGTCCAGTAATTTTAAATTACAGCTCTATCTTAAAATGGGATTTACCAAATCTATTTATAAAACTAGCCCAACACCTTTTCAGGCTAACATTCAATATCACAGTAAATCCGCACCTGTCAACGGATTGCTTGTAGTCGGCAGATAACCAATTCACTAACTATAAATACCAATTTTAAAGTATTTGGTTTGACTCGGCCGGGGTTCGAACCCAAGACTTCCCGTACTCGAGCGAACACACTTCTACGAGACCACCTTTTTTTATACTAGTAATCATAAGGGACCAAAATATATAAAGTAACTATATGAAAAAGCATGTGGAATATAAGCAGAAAAAATACAGCAATACTGCTTTTTTATTGACAATTTCAAAAGAATAATTTAGTCACAACAATTTTAAAAAATCAAATACTCCACTGGGCGCAGCTTAATACGACCACAGAGGTCGAATCATGAACAATTGGGGCAAGTATGGACACAGCATTCAAGTTTGATACAGCTCTGAATTTGGATTGTGATTAAATATTTGACACAGCATAGTTTTCTGACACAGAATGAATGTGGTCTAAGATTTTCGAATTTGAAATTGGACTTTAACTATTATGGTCCAATATCCAAAATCTAAATACAATTCAGCATATCCAAGTACACAAAGAATTTTCATTATTCATTAATTAATGGACAATATTATCTAAGTTCTAAAGGGGTTCTCTACATAAAAAAATATATATATATAGCATTCTGAAAAACTAATTTATACAGAATAACAAATAAATAACCTACCACAAAGTACTTCAAAAAAAAAAAGAAGAAAAAAGAGAAAATAACAATTTCCAAAATATCATTCATCATTAATATAATGTCTTAATAATCTATAAAACTTACCTTTTAATAATTTTTTCAAAATATCTAATAATGAACTGTAAATTTCAGCCTATATTTAAACATTGTAAATTATTTCTAAGATTAGAATATGGTGATATATCTATTTTAACTATGAATATACTAACAATTTCTATTAATTGTACAATTGTCTAAGAACTTAAAATTTTGAAATTGGATATTTACATGTCATGGCCTAATATCCAAAATCTAAATACATGGTTAGATTCAGCATATCAAAGAACCCCAAGAATTCAATGTTTGGTTAAATCAAACTAAAAGAGTTTAATTTTGGACCCTTTGGACCTCAATGTGGACCAATAAGATAACGTGGCCCAAATTTTGAAACGTAATACACGGTAAGATTCAGCATATTAAAGAACCTCATATATAAAATTTTGGTTGAAATCAAGCAAAGTTTAAGTTGGACCTTAATGTGGACCAATTTGAAATCCGGTCCCAAAACGGACCCAAAATCTATATAAAACTTTGTTTTGATATCAACCAAAATTTAAGATAGATTTAGCATATAAAGAAACCCAAAGAGTTAAATTTTGGTTGATATCAAAACAAAGTTCAATTATGAACCCTTTGGACCTTAATGTGGACCAATTTGAAAACGGGCCCTACAATAAAATATCTAGTTACACATTAGATTCAGCATAATTTTTATAAAAGAACCCAAACAATCATTTTTTTTTATGAAATCTAACAAAGTTTAATGTTGGACTCTTTGGACCTAAATGTGGACTAATTTGAAAACGGGCCCCAAAATCCAAAATTTAAATACACGGTTAGATTCAGCATATTAAAGAACCACAAGAATTCAAGACTTTGAATTAAACCCCATTGAAATTAGTCAAGAAAAAGCAATTTAATTATACAAAGTATTAGTAGAGTTTTTGCCCCAATTTCCTAAACGGTTAACCGCAAATTCAATCACAACGTTTCTTTTTTGGTACGGAACCTTGTGGTACACTTTCATAGAGATTCATAGAATAATACTCATGACAAGTTATTGTCCGGAAACCATAAAATCCTACTTGTTAGCCCCTTTTTGACTTTTATTTCTAAACGGTTAGGTCCACAACCCCCAAAATCCTTTCCAATCTTTTCTTTTGAGTTATGGAACCTTGTGGTACAATTTCATAAAGATCCATACACCGTTACACAAGTTATTGTCCTGAAACAAGAAAATGCGTGTTTTTGGCACCTCTTTGGCCCCTAATTTCTACACAGTAAGGACAATTACCCCCCAAAACAATCATCCCAACCTTCCTTTTGTGGTATGAACCTTTGTGGTGCAATTTCATAGAGATCCATACATTTATACTCAAGCTATTGTATGAAAACCAAATGTCTTCGAACGACGACGACGCAGACAACGCCATAACATAATACGAACGCAAAAATTATGCGGTTGTATTAAACCAATTCCAGCTTCAATAAATCTGTATTTAATTTGCGATAAAATGTCAATATTAAGGATTTGTCATCTATTTTACAAAGTAAGATTATGATGTGATCTTAAATGTACGTTTTAAACATATTAATGTATTTAATACCTGAAGTGAAGACAACAGTACTGTTAAGTTTGATAAAGAGCGCGTGGACAGGATGTTGCACCACTAAAGGAAACATGTTTGGTTATTGTCTTGTCTGAGATTATACCACAATCACCACTTACAGCTTTTAAAAGTTTCAGATAAGACTGTTGTCTGTCAACGAACACAAAATACACTCCTTAATTCAAAGGTCGACAACACAATGAGAGACGATAAAAATAGCAGTATTTACTATAAATATAGAAATTTATTTCATCTTCAGCGAGATTGATGGTTTAGTCATGGGCATGGGATAGGCTAACAAGATAGCAACCTAACGACATTAAGTAACCGAGAGACGTCATGAAAATTTTCAGTTTTTATACTCTGATTTTATATGCTTTAGACATATGTTGAACAATTTACCAAAATAGTTTACCTCAAGGTTTTTCATATCAAATTGTATAATTCATTTATAATATTAGTTGGGGGAAAAGTAACAAATGATTAACTGAACGAAAAACATAACGGAGCATTTTATAGCCGACTTTATGGTATGGGGTTTTCTCATTGTTGAAGGACGTACGGTTGCCTATAATTGCTTAAATCCAATTTATTTGAACTCTGACGGATAGTTGTCTCATTGGCAAGCATACCACATCTCCTCATTTTTATAACAACGACATAAATGGAAAACATAACAGAATCAAAGAAATACGACCCGATAAATCGCATTTACAGTTACTAGTATGTGAAAATTTGTAAACTAAATGAATTAAATGTCAAAAATAGCATGTCTCAAACTACCATGAGCTGACAGTGATATCACGGAATGAAACTAATTACCAAATTTGTACTTTCATGAACAACACGAGGGGTGCCGCATATGGAGCAAGACATGCTTTCCCTTCCGGAGCACTTGAGATTACCCTCGGTATTTTGGTTGTGTTTGTGTTGCTCTGTATTTATTTTTCTGTTTTGCGCTTTGTTAACTGTTCTTTGTATATGATTTTTTCCAAAGCATTGTCAGTTTATCTCAAATATCCCTTCGGTATCTTGCGCCTCCTTTTCATAGCACTGGCATTACATTTTACGCAAAAAGCAATTCAAGTGATTGGAACATTCCAACCGAAGCACTCAATTTTATTTATGAAGGATATTTCTATCACGTGACGTCCCTTTTTATGTTATTGTACTATGCTCTTTTTTTTGTATTCATGTCTTTCATTTTTGATTATGTACTTTGTCTGTAGAGTGTCTATATGCCATTTTGTTTTTCTTTGTTGACATAGTTGTTTGTTTTTATAGTGATTAAGATAGTAATACATTGTTGACTGCTGTACCCCAATTTTTTTTACATTTTTACCTAGTATGTCTGTTTGTTTTGCTCACTCACTGTTGTCAATATAAAGGAATTCTATGCGACTGTCATACAAGTGAGATGTTTAGCTAGCTATAAAACCAGTAAAAAATAACAGACAATCACCTTTTTACATCTTAGATTTAAAAATAACGCGCCTTTGAAATTTCTTTTTTTCCCCGGACTTTTATAAACATGTTGTTTTATTCTAAAAAAAAATGCTTCAAATTGTAATCGTTTGCGCAATCGGAAACATGAAAACATCGGGGCTAAAAGGCATTAGCTGAACATTCAAGAAAATACGTGAAATAAAAGTTATTTACTGTGCAAATTCATCCTACAGGGTGATTCCACATTGGGCAAATCTTAAACATTCTCATCTAAGAATTGTTGGCGCCTTCAAACATGGTTAATCCTGCCAGTTCTTTATGTACCTGTCCCAAGTCAGGAACCTGTAGTTCAGTGGTTTTCGTTAGTTCATGTTGGTCATATTTGTTTTTCGTAATTTGTTATCATATATAGATATAAGAAGATGTGGTGTGAGTGCCAATGAGACAACTCTCCATCCAAGTCACAATTTGTAAAAGTAAACCATCATAGGTCAAAGTACGGCCTTCAACACGGAGCCTTGGCTCACACCGAACATGCAAGCAATGCCATGTTATAAATTAGGCTGTTAGTTTTTCGCAATTGATGTTTTTCATATTTTTCATGTGGGGGCTTTTTAAAGCCGATCAGACTATGTTTTATTCTCATTGTTGAATGCCGTTAATTGCTTACATCCACTTCATTTTAACTTTGGTGGATAGATGTTTCATTGGCAATCATACCACATCTCCTTATTTTTACATTGTATCTGTATTTTGAATCTGAATTTTTTCACGAATTATGGTTGTTTTATATAGCAATTATAAGTACGCATACATGTACCCTTCAGTTCTATAAAATACAATGGTCCGAAAGTTCCCTATAGTTAACATGATTCCTTTGTAAACAAGCAGAAGGCAAACCAGAGCTACTAAGAGTAAATCTCATAAAAAGATACCCCCGCTTTTTGCAAAGTCCATGATTCGGTAAGGGAAACCCCAAAAGTAATCCGGACAAAAAAATAAAAGACGCACAATGACATTATATGTAGACATATAACGATGATTTGTCATTTAATGATTGATTAAGGATTTAGGAGTAGAAGTAGGTACAAATGTGTACTATTAGTGTGTGCAGATATGTCAAAGTATCCCAAATTATACCCCAAAAATCAATTAGATAAAACAAGAGATTGAAAAGTAGATCAGGTGAGTAAGAATCTGTGAAAATGTCACAACATTCTGTCCAGAGGTTCAGGAGCAATGTCAGATACAAAACTGGGACAGGAGGACGCATGACCGGACGGACGGACTAGCGAACAGGGGGACTGACTCTCCCATCACAATATATATCCAAATAAGTTTCATTTAGATATATGATTATGGATTTCGAAGGAGACGCAGATGCATATTGTGCAGATATGACGAAGTCCATGCCAAAGTAGACCCCGACGGAGGGATGGCGCATTTATAATCTTATTAAAATGACTGCCGCCAAAATAGTGTGTATGCAAATTAGTGAAGTACTCAAACTTCTGTCATAAACTATGTGTAACAAAACAACCAACTAAGGACGTTCAAAGTAAAGACTTCTAAGAAATTACAATCTTAGTATGAAGGAGAGAATATATATTAAGTCGATCGCCTTTCAGTGCTACAAAATGTGCTTGCACTGCAAACTGTAATATAGTTGTTTGTCCTCATGTGCTGAAGGTTTAGACATAGTGTAGGGGTGTAAATAGAAAGCCTGAACTGTTCTTGTTTGCAATAAAAAAGGAAACTTTTTGTTATAGCCGTAAGTTGCTAAACGTTAAATTTCTTTGTAGAACATGTACCAATTAAGCCTGGTTTTAAGAAAGTATATAGAAGATAAAGCACAGGTAACAGCAACTATAAGAAAATAAGTCTACATGCATTGACTGTCTTTGGTCTTCCTTAAATCTATTTACTACTTAATTCGAATCGGTATTAGATATTAACATATTGTAAACAAAACATGTCAATTTTTGAATACCGTATATTGGCAGCAAACTGTTTTTATTTTGTTTTTTGTTGTTGTGTTGCGGTCTGTCTCACGTTTGTCCTATTTATTTATAAATGATTACTATTTGCAGTAATAGTTGCAATTCAAACATTATTGCATGTTAAGTGTTGTACTTACCTTTCAATTTGTGTTTAAAATAAGTAATAATCCCTGCCCTTCAAAACTAATATATCACTGTAAATCAAAAAAAAAAAAAAAAAAAAAATATCAACATGTATCTACGTTTACTATAATGTATGATAAAACATACTATTCAAATGAATTAGTCACATCACTTTAGGCATTTTGGTGGCAGCGAATGCAATTTCCATTTATAATACAAGTTTTATCTTTTTACAAGCTGTTGAGTTCGTCTGTATATTTAATCAATACGGCTCCTTTTTTCTCTTATTTCTAACATTTTGTGTAACGTTGACACATGTTACAATATCGATGACTATACAATGTATTTTTTTTTTTAATTTTCAATCATCAATGTCACACTGTTATAGCTGTGGTAGAAAAATATATCGATAATAAAATCGAAAAAATATCTGCATCTGCATATAAAGGTAGATTTTTTCACAACATTTATTTAATAGTACTAAGCTCTATTTTTATATTTGCATTCACCAATTGACCATTGCGAAATATTTTCTAAAAATCTTACTTCTGATCTATTTTCAAGTACCACATCATATTACATTTTGCTTTGACAACAGATACATCAATTTTCTATTTTCATTAATTGCTTCAAATATTTATTTAGTTTATTTTCGCAATACACATCTTTTTACAAATAGGATATGATATTTTAAGCAATCTTCAGTATATAAATAAAAATGCATTTGTTAAATTCGTTTATAACTTTAGTGTCTTGTGTTATTTCAATAGCCAGTGACGTCAATACTAATATGACGTGTGTACACATCCTTGACCAACTTCATATTTGATATTTATATCATTTAAATTACGCAGATAAACATGACCTTCAGTCTAAATGTAAAGTTTCTGTAGTGCACGTATATTTAAAGATATAAACATACTATTTTTAGAATCAAATCTTGTGAAATATTTTGAAAAACAATATTTTTAGTAATTTTGGTAACTGGATCTTCAATAACCATATTTTGAAATACATATTATCTGATTACATTTTGCTTCAACGCCCGAAATCTAAAAATAGATCTTACGTACAGCCTTTTTAGCACTAAGTTTTATTTCCACTATATAAAAAAGTCGATTTTCATGACAGCGCCATTTTAACTTGCCCTTGCCCTTTCAAGGTAACTATGATTGTACGCGTTGTAGAAAGTCTAAGATCGAACTGTATACAAATCGGTCATTCGATCCCAGATGCGGATCCAAGATTTAAAAGGAGGGGGGGGGGGACTGGAGCCCCAACGTTAGAAATAGAACATGTAAAAAGTCTATGTGTTAACCATATATGTAGTTCAATAAGGGGGCCACTGGGCATCCTGCCCCACCCCCCGAAATCCGCCTCTGGATACATGTACAACTAAGTATCATACTGTGTCGGTGGCTGATCTTGATTTAATATATTTCAAGAATTATTATGCGTGGCCTGTAAAAAACTGTAAAAACACTTGTCTTTTGTAGAAAATCGAATACTAAGCTGCATGTACGTTGACCCTATGGATCCTTTTATTCATATCAATCTTTATATTTATTTTGATCGTTTTATGAGCTTTGTAAGGGTAAGGAAACAGAAGCCTACAAATCCGCCATGGTATGAGGTTTACTAAAGACAAGCTTTTTTTTCAGATCTCAAATTAGACCACAGTCACTTACGGGTCAAACACTGCTTACCTATCCATTTCACTCGAATCCCCCAGTTTGTGGCTGTATTTCTGCTCAGACTTTTCTTGTTTCCAACATGATGCTCTCAAGATGTTTCGTTGTCTTTTCGTTTGTTATACCTTTTGGTAACAATTAATGCTCTTCAACTTCGTACCTTATTTGGCCTTTTTTAACTTTTTTGATTGGAGCGTCATTGATGGATCTTTTATAGACGAAACGCGCGTCTGACGCACAAAATTGTAATCCTGGTATATATGATGAGTTTATTTACGGTGTTGTTCGTCCTCTTTCCCTCTAATGTGACCTACCGAATTAAACTTATCAACAAGTTTGTACATGTACTTACATGAGCAACAAGAAAGGTGCCACATTTGTGGCGGTATCAGCTTACCCTTCCGGAGCACCTGAGATTACCCCAGGTTTTTGGTAGGGTTCGTGTTGTTCAGTCGTTAGTTTTCTATGTTGCATTTTATGTACTGTTGTTTTTCGTTTTTTACCATGGCAATTGTCAGTTTGTTTTCGATTTATGAGTTTGAATATCCCTTTGGTATCTTTGGCCTCTCTATCATTTTTCCTTTTTCTATATGTATTTTTGACTACCCCTTGGTATCAATATTATAATAACTATTTCGACTTGTATGAACTGGAAATTACAAAATGTAAACAGTTTTTTTTCAGATTTTGAATGTTAAAATTGCGACTTCGAAATAAAGTTCAATTCTAATTTAATTTTTGTATGTCCTAATGCGCTTTCTTATCAACGACATTGCATGGTATTCTACATGTAGCTGATATTGGCAGTGGTGACACAGTTGTTGTGATGACACAGTTGTCGTATTGTCGAGTTAACCAGAGATATTACATGATGACTACTGTTCTAAAATTATGAAAGTTTTCTTTATTCTATTTTTAGATATGCATTAAAAAAACCACCAAAAGGTAAACATTACACATATAACAAATCGAAATATAAAAAGTCGGTTATTTAAACATGAAAAATCATAAATATATATAAATTATATAGCTTTATTGCGAAATCTTAAATAAATATTGTGTTAGCTTATATTTTCTAATCTGATAACGTCGACCGAATTATTTGAAGTTACTTCTGTTTGCAGTTAATTTAGGTTTGCAGTTACCTTCTGTTTGTAGTTACCTTCTGTTTGTAGTTACCTTCTGTTTGCAGTTACCTTCTGTTTGCAGTTACTTTCCGTTTGCAGTTGATTTCCGTTTGTAGTTACTTTTTTTCAGTAACTTTCCGTTTGCATTACTTTCTTTGTGCAGTTACTCTATGCTTGCAGTTTTTTTGTTTGCAGTTAACTTCTATTTGCAGTTACTTTCCGTTTGCAGTTACTTTTTCGTCAGTTACTTCCTGTTTGCAGTTATTTTCTGTTTGCAGTTAATTTCTGTTTTCAGTTACTTCCTGTTTGCGGTTACTTTCTGTTCGCAGTAATTTTCTGTTTGCAGTTAATTTAAGTTTGCAGTTATCTCCTGCTTGCAATTACTTTCTGTTTGCAGTTACTATCCGTTTGCTGTTACCTTCTGTTTGCAAATACCTCCTGTTTGCTGTTAATTTCTGTCTGCAGTTACCACCTGTTTGCAGTTAATCACTGTTTGCTGTTACTTTCTGTTTGCAGTTACTTTCTATTTGCAACTACTTTCTGTTTGCAATAACTTACCGTTTGCAGTTAAGTCCTGTTTGCAGTTACTTTCTGCCTTCAGTTAATTCCAGTTTGCAGTTAATTTCTGTTTATAGTTACCTCATGTTTGCAGTTAATTTCTGTTTGCAGTTAATTTCTGTTTCTATGTGTTACCTCATGTTTGAAGTTAATTTCTGTTTGCAGTTACTTGCTGTTTGCAGTTAAGTCTTGTTTGCAGATACCGCCGGTTAGCAGTTAGCCCCTGTTTGCTCTTACTTTCTGTTTGCAGTTACTTTACGCTTGCAGTTTCCTCCTGTTTGCAGTTACTTTCTGTTTGTTGTTACTTTTTGTTTGCAATTACTTTCTGTTTGTAGTAACCTCCTGTTTGCAGTTACTTTTTATTTGTAGTTACCTCCTGTTTGCAGTTACTTTTTATTTGTAGTTACCTCCTGTTTGCAGTTACTTTTTATTTGTAGTTACCTCCTGTTTGAGCTATTTATGACATTTCAGAGATGATGCAGTTTTTGAAAGAAAAAAATAATAATAGTACAGTCACGTATTTTTTGGTCACATATACTGTTATCTACTATTATGTATTTTCTAATTTCTATTATCAGGCGTTTACAGTACATATAATTGTGTATTGAATGACCAAACTGGATGTTAAAGTAAGTCAAATAGATATAGGAAGATGTGGTATGATTGCCAATGAGACAACTCTCCATCCAAGCTACAATTTATAAAAGTAAACCATTATAGGTCAAGGTACGGCCTTCAACACGGAGCATTGGCTCGCACCGAACAGCAAGCTATAAAGGGCCCCAAAGCATACATAATGCACCAGAGTTCATCTCTGACATTTTGGTGTCGTCTGTTTGTCTTCGATTTCCGTTTTTCTTTTTACCACTTTGTATCTTCTCCTCTTTGTGTACAATACATATTACTATAAATATGGTAATCAAATCAATTAATACACAATATTATTAATCGAGAATATAATAATACATCCCTATTACTTATAATTTAGAATTATTTGTGATAAGAACACAGTATATATATTCTCACGTCACATAATCGGACATTTGGAGAGTTCATCTTATTTTTTTCTCTCTGTATAACAATAAGATGTTGTATGTTTGCCAATAAGACCACCATCCATCAGAGCCCAAGTGAAGCGGATTTTAGCAACTAAAGAACACCGTTCGTCCTTCAACAATGAGCAAAACCATACCGTATAGCCAGCTATAAAAGGATCGGACTTGCCAAATTGTGAATCAAACTAAACGAAAAAACCTGAAGTACGCATTTTAAAAAGCGTTAAAATAATGCCAAATGTATTGCTTCGTAAGTATCAAATTGATTGATTGATTGGTGTTTAACGCCACTTTCAACACTATTGTGCTATTTCGTGGCGGTCAGTTTTTATTGGTTGAGGAAGCCGGAGTGCCCGGAGAGAACCACCGATCTTCGGTAGGAAAACTGACAATCCTAGTCAATTAAGATTGGAGTCTAGTGCACCTGCCACGTGCGGTATTCGAACTCACAACATCAGTGTTGACTGTCTAGTGATACAGTAGTTCGACTACTTTTCTCTTGATAAAATTTCATTCAAATATGTACAATAAAGAATTAACCAGACTACTTAGACCACTGGGCCAACGAGACCCCTCGAAAGTATCAAAGATATTGAATTACGTCACATAATATGATAAAGACATCAATATCTACGACTAGGAGTCAACATACAACAGCCAGTAATAGACTAACAGCTAGTATTCAGTATGTCAAACCCTAAACCCCCATGTAATAAGTAATTTTTCATAAATTTAAGATTTTAAGATTTTGCTATACACTCTGACATTTGAAACTATAAACAGAAGTAGATAATACAACATTTTAAAAAACTTAAAGGATGGCGAACTAATTACGTGAAGACGAAACATACATAATCACACCAAGAAGCTATAAAATATTGGCCCAGATGTCCTGCATTTAGCATGCTTTACCGTAAGATAAGGTCAAATCGCTGATACCCCTTTCCTAAATTATTGAAATCTATCCTTAAATGTTATACTAGCCACAATATATTGGTGTAAATTAGAAACATTCAATTGGTCTAAGGTCTGTAATCAACACCAAACCTCCAACGGGTGCCACACGTGTAACAGGATCTGCTTACCCTTCTGGAGCACCTGATATCCCCCCGGCGTTGTTTGTTTGGGTTCGTGTTGCTCAGGTTTTACTTTTCTATAGTGTGTTTTGTAGACTATTGTTTGTCTTTTGCTTTTGTTTTGTTTTTTTCCCATGGCATGGTCAGTTTGTTTTTTCCCATGGCATGGTCAGTTTGTTTTTTCCCATGGCATGGTCAGTTTGTTTTCGACTTATGAGTTTGATTATCCCTTTTTTATCTTCCTCCTCTCTTGTTCTCTTCCTAAATGACAAAAAAAAAAGTAACAAAAATACATTTATACGAATACATAAATTTTGCAGCTGGTAAAAAGAAGACATATTGATATAGCGCCGACTTTGTCTTTGATTTTTATGATAATCAAATGAGAGGCACACAGATAATGCACCAGCTATTAACTTTTTTTTATTAGAGCGTCTCTGATGAGTCCTTTATCTGGCGTACAAAATTTTAATCCTGGTACAGAAATGTATCTATGATGAGTTTATTTAAATATTTATTCTTCCTATAATAATAACAATAGTGTTTCTGTCATACAATGCCAGAAAAAGTAATTAATTTTTAATCATTTGCTTTCCAAATATATTATTATTTCGACTGTAGGCATATCATGTAGTAAGCATTTTATTTCGTAACGAAATCCGTGTAATAAATAACATAAATGCAAAGAAAAAAGGATACTCTGTATATATTCAAACAACTTACATGTAACAAAAGTCAAGTAAAGATTGACATTAAGAAAAACCAAACCCAGTGATGTGTGTGTGTGGGGGGTGGGATTAAAAAAAAAAATATTTCTCACGATTCATACGATTTTTTAGCATAACATCGTCCAAAAACTGTTTTGCCTTGCTCCGCTCTGTGGAATCGATTCAATGTTATGGAAAAACACCACCCCTTTCAGAATTCCTGGAATCCGCCCCATGAAATCTACATGTAAGCCATATTTAAAATAAATTGAGGTTTTATTATATATACAGTCAAATATGTATATAAAGGTCAGCCTTTGTATCAAAGACACTTCATAAAAGACATTTGAATCAAAGTTCAAAACACTAGTACATACTGGATATTACAACAGTGGGACAAGAAGAAGCTGACATAAAAAGACAGGTGTTCCCGCAATAGACATGTTTACCATGAACACGTTTTTATCACTGCCATACAGTGTAAGAGACTACTTTCTTCATTAGCTTGACAAACAAGAATACGGGGAAATTCTGTACTATATAACAGTACTTAATATGAAACTGTCCTGAAAAACCAACATTATTACAATACGAGGAAATATTCAATATATCAAAGAAACATGTGTTTTTCATTGCTGTTCTAGTGTAGTTGGTTTCTAAAACCTTTGGCGTGGAGCATACATGAATATGAAGTCTGATGCAAATATGCACCGTGCTCAAGCGAGTCTCAATAGGAGACGAAACGCAGAACCAGACCGTGGTGGCTCTTTATAACTATAGTACAATAACATGTCCTTAGACAATTCTACTCTTTATCTGACACCCGATATATTACACATAATCCATAATTATTCTTTTTTCTAATACAGATAATATGTTTATTTTGATGTTATGCATGTCATGGAGTTCAAGGTCACATCACGGATGCGGTTAAGTGTTCTAAAACTCACATGACATTTAAGTAGAGTGTCTACATCACTGCTAATAAAAATTACTCAGGTATATATTTTTATTTATGAATGAAATGTATGTATTTATGGCAGCTGACATCATTTTGAAAAGTCTCGTATCTTACATATTTTTTTTTTCCTAAATATTTCACAATATTTGCGAGTTAATTTCGTTGATATTAAATCAGTACCTTGTTAAACTCTGAAAACCGAGACATGCATTTTATATATCTATATTCAAAGATAAAAATAGGTCGGAGTTCCTTGTGCGGATCTCCAATACGTAACGGTTCCTTGCAACTTGATCGATATTCAATCTTAAACCAAATAGCTAACTGCGAGGCCTTTACTTACTGCATTTCTATTCTACTCATTGATGTTTTACTCAATGGCTGGTTATGCTTAGGCACTCACTATTCCTTGTTTTTGAAATAGGTATGTTTTTTTTCTTGGGACAAAGAGTTTTATTCAACTTTATCAAACAACACATTTTTTATCAATAAAAATAAAGTAGAAGATCGGTTTAAGTCAATATTGTTTTTATTGTTTTTCACTAATTTTCAATAGAAAAAAAGAGCATAATAAAAAAACTGTGATAACAAATAGACAAATAAATCAACCTAACAAATACAAACATTTATATGACGAATGTTTAATTCAAGATCCGACTCGTTCACCAAGCTTAATAAAGAAATAAAGCAATTCTGAAAATATACAGATTTTCTGTAAATTTTTAAATCACAATTGTGTATTACACTTAAAATTATAAAAATGAAATAAATCCTTTTTAAAAAGGATGACACACGTCTCAAATTTAAATGTAATGTACCTTGCTTGAGTACATAATCATATTGATTTCTTTTCAAATTATACCAAAACGTTTCTTGTATAAGTATATTAATAATAAGCTACCATTTAAAGGAAAATGACTATTACCAAAATATTAGCAAAATCCCCCGGAGGTAAGTCTAAATAAATTAAGTATATTACTTGTACTCGAAAAGCAGAGTATTGACCTGTTGAAAGCAGTAATAATTTGATAAAAGATCTATAGGAAGTAACAATATAAGTTTGCATCTAATGTGTGAGAAAGAAAAAAAACGTATATTGTGTTATTGAATCTAATATTCACTACCTTGTGTCTGCAATGTAATGGTTCCACGATGGGACAGGGGTCTCAACATGGGATTTTTGGTACAGACGTGCAGCTGGGATGTAAAAAAAAAAAACACCGCATCTTAATTTAATTTAAAACGACAAAACAGCGTATATAAAAATATATACTTAATCGAAAGATGAAAATTACTGACCAATTGACATTTCAACCCATTGATGCATATATATTTGACGTTTCAAAAAAGGAACCTATTCCAGCGACACGTGTATGTAAACATTCATTACATTCACAAAGGAAGAGACCCCAACTCGTGATTGGTTCTTTTGTCGTAAAAAGAACAAAGTAACAAAGTGGCGGAAAGTTCATTGCAGATTTGTTGCATACGCTATATATATACACTAAAACGTTTTAACCCGCTGCAATTGTTTGCACCTGTCCTTAGTCAGGAATCTGATGTTCAGTAGTTGTCGTTTGTTGATGTGGTTCATAAGTGTTTCTCGGTTTTTATATAGATTAGACCGTTGGTTTCCCGTTTGAATGGTTTTACTAGTAATTTTTGGGGCCCTTTATAATAGCTTGCTGTTCGGCGTGAGCCAAGGCTCCGTGTTGAAGACCGTACTTTGACTTATAATGGTTTACTTTTATAAATTTTGACTTGGATGGAGAGTTGTCTCATTGGCACTTATACCACATTTTCTTAGATCCACTTATCACGTTGTAGTTGTTGATTTTTCAATCAATGGTGCAGCAAATACTGTAGTCTGTCTTTATGCGCTAAGTGGCAATGTATATCTAGAACCCGTTGTGAATAACACATAGGCTGGTCCTCTCCCTTGAAACATACGGGTATCTAAGAGCCATACAGATAAAGGACAGGGAACCAGTCTAGAACAAAACAATTGAAGGTATCCCTGTTCTATTTCTATATCTTTGATGTTTTCATATTTACACTTGTCTACCTTTTGCTTACTTTAATAATCCTCTAGGATGTATTTATTTACGTATAAATTAGGTTGTGGTTGTGCGTACCTAGTGACATACAAAACCCGTGATCCTGTTTCAATGATGTTTATCCATGTCACTGGTATGTTTTGATTTTAAAATCAAATAGAAAAACACAAATGATTAAGATTAATGATTAAACATCCCAACACATACCTTCGTAATTATGTACTACTACAATGTAATTATACATAATACATAATTTGGAATTCATGTTTTAAAGTCAATGATAATAAGTATAACCTGCACTTAAACACTCGCCTTTTTCTTGCAATAACTCTAGTTGTAGTCGTAGGTAGTTTTTTCAATGTACCATGCATGGTATGTACATGTAAGTGTCAGTCAAATCATGGTCAATTTTGCAGGCCCTTTCTTTTTGATTTTATGTTTTATTTGTTGTTGTCCAGATTATCCATGAAATATTTGCCACTGGATATTAAACAATCAACAATAATCTGTCAATCAGTTTTGTTCGCTCAAGAGTTTGTCGCCAAATCAATTGCTCAGATTGAAATTTACAGAAAGCAAAATATACATGCTTTTATCATAAATTAACATAAGTTTATAGATTCTGACCCTCTATTCGTAAAAAGAACATAGATTATATCTATGAAATGTAACCTATAGTTGTTAACTATCATCATGTCATTTTGTCTCTGGAAGAAGTTCGTCTAATTGGCAATCATACTAAATCTTCTTATTTTTATACAATTTGTATCCGATATTTAATGTTCTTTTGAAACGACTTATGAAAGAGCTTACTTATACTTTAGCCCTTTTAGTAGAACCTACATTGTCAATTTGTTATCGTCCTGAAATACTTGAAATATTTGCCACTAGACGTAAATCAATCAGCAATCAATCGATCACTGAATATAATTTAGACTACATATGTTAATATTCTAAGATATATTGCACATAAATCTACATGATTCCTCACATACATTCTTGGTCTAATTTATACTATTTTACAACAAAAGTGGTCTATACGAGCTGTCCCGGTCGACTCCGTTATTGTTCGTTACATGTTTTTGCACAGTCATGTAATTTGAACCCTTTTCTATTCTTTATCAGTTTGTTATATTATCCCCTCTATAAGCAGCTCTCTTTACAATACAGATTATAATGACTAACATAATCGGTTGGTTCGGTCAATAATCATTAATCGTTTTATTTCCTTAAGTTTTTAAGTGGATTTGTGACATTTCAACATCGGTAAAATACTGTCGCCTCTAATGTAAGATAATCATAAACAGTATTTGCCTCGTCTTACATCTAAAATAATCAAGTGAAATGAATAAAACTGGTAGAGGTGGTTTGAATTTGAACCTTCAAAAATTAAACGCATTATCTTAAAAAAAAAACAGTATTACAATAATTTATAATTAGTATTGATTTTATTGTTCGGTCAAAAAATGGTACTGCTTATATTCGTATTAATCGTCAAGTGGAAATATCGTTCATACTCTTAATAATTTTGGAAACACGAGGAGTATCTTTTAAGTCAAGTATTTGATATCTATTTTTATCCAAGTTTTTTTTCAATTTAAAAGACGCAAATGAAAGTGTAAAAACCCAAATTGTTTAATATGTACTTATTTCTGAAGTGTTCAAGGTCATGTCATACTTACAATAAACTTTAAGGGCTATTCGTCTGCCTTTTAATAAAATTTTGATTGACAGTTTCCTCAACAACATATAGATGCAATTAGAGTAAACCATTTTTACAGTGAGGTCTAAGTCATCGGTCATTCGTCTGTATGGGGTACCTATGGCATGGTTGTTTTTCTGGACAAACAAGAAATTCAAATATAATTTACAAAATCTTGTTTCAATGACCTCAAGGTTCAATCAGTATTGTTATAGTATATATGTGTTAACTAATTTCAAATAGAAACACACCGATTCTTACTTCCCTTCTGAAAAAAAAATCATTTACATTTTATCGCGGCGAAATAATCTTGTGGTATCGACCAAAGATTCGTGGCATATCGACCGAATAACTGTGGTATATCGATAATCGATGGATATCGACCAAACAATTGTGACATATCGACCGAATAACTGTGGTATATCGATAATCGATGGATATCGACCAAACAATCATGATATATCGATAATCGTGGGATATCAACCAAACAATCGTGGGATTTTTTACCAAATGATCGTGAGATATCGACCAAACAATCATGGGATTTTTACCAAACAACGGTGGGATATCGACCAAATAATCGTGATATACCGATATCGATAAAAAAAAATGGTGAGATATGAACGAAATTATGATGCATATCTCATAATTATTTGTTTATTGGTTTTACATAAGTTAGGACGGTACTTGATATGATATAATTGACCATAAGATAACTTTCCTACAAACACCAAATGACGTAAACGTTAGCAATTAAGTCACCATACGGCAATCAGCAATAAGCAAAAACCAAAACACAGTCAGGTAGAAATGGCAACGATATGACTAATGTAAAATCAATTTAGACTTGGATATCGGCGAAGTGAAACAATCGTTATATAGCGTCGAAACAATCAGGAGATAGGGATGAATCATGGGATAGGGGTGGAACAATCGTGGTATAGGGCTGGAACAGTCGTGGTATAGGGCTGGAACAGTCGTGGTATAAGGTAGGCTTAATCGTGAGATAGAGATGGAACAATCCTGGTAGAGGTGCTATGGCGGTCGAGTATCACAAAACTTTCAGGTCAGGCCGGATACATTAAAATGACAGACAATTTGACGACAGATAATCCAGTGATGTGTAGTCTTGTTGTTAAATAAAAAAAAAATACGAGTAAATCGACTAATCTATTATTTATTATAATTCCATTCCAGGTTAATATTTACATAATATACAGTTTACAAAATATATGATTCGAAGATTCACATGGAAAAATGTTAGGCACACAGGCACTCTTGGTACATCACTTTCACAAGTTACTACAAACGGATTTCATTACAGTCCGTATAAAAAAAAGCAACAGTGTCCAATACTGTGCACACAAAAAACCACGCATAGTGTCCAATACTATGCGGACAAAAACCACGCAACAGTGTCCAATACTGTGCGGACAAAAACCACGCAGCAGTGTCCAATACTGAGCGGACAAAAACCACGCAACAGTGTCCAATACTGTGCGGACAAAAACCACGCAAAAGTGTCCAATACTGTGCGGACAGAAAATATTAAACCAAAATACAAATGAATAGTAATGTAACACAACTTTCTATGAATCTATAAAGGTCCTCCCAAGATCTGCCAAAATCTGCTCAGAATAACAAAATCCTTTTTAACGTTTCATATTGTATTGTTCCTTTCTCGCCTTCTTTTTTTCCCAAAACTAAAACAGAGGTCCCTTATATACACATTGCCATCTAGAATGCACCAACTATGCATCAAGAATTTGACCTAAATTTTGCTTGTTTATCTGACCTTAATTGCCACCAAATATGCACCAACTATGCACCAACCTATTAATATATCATAAAATTCTACTTAAACTAACAAATGCTAAAAGGCTATGACCTCTATGAATTCGGGTACACTATAACTACTGATAACTACGATACAAAAATAAAATGTAAAACGAATGAAATAAATGACTTTAACGGATAAGAATAATATTGTCTTATTTACACTCTTTCAGAGGGGTTGAACAGTTGTGGTATACGGGTGGATCACTCGTGGGATAGAGGTAGAATAATCGTGGGATAGTGATGTAACAATCATGGTAAAGGGGATGAAAAAGATAGGGATGGAATAATCGTTGTATAGGGGTGGAACAGTCGTGGTAAAGGGTTGGATCAGTCGTGGGATAGAATAGACATAATCGTCAGATAGGGATGGAACAATCGTGGAAGAGGGTTTGAACAATCGTGGTGTAGGGGTGGATCAATCGTGGGATGGGGGTAGAATAATCGTGGGATAAGGACGGAACAATTGTGGTATAGGGGGGACAATCATGGAATAGGGGTGGAACAATCGTGATATAGGGTTGGAACAATCATGGTATAGGGACGGAACAATCGTGGGGTAGAGGTGGAACAATCGTTGGATAAAGCATGAACAATCATTGAATAGGGGTAGAACAATAGTGATATAGGGGTGAAACAATCGTGGGATACGGGTGGAACAATCGTGATATAGGGGTTGAACGTCGGATACGATATAACAAATGCCAATCAATTATAACGGCAAAAGAAACTTGTATCCAAAAGATCATTGTAGTAAGTGCTTTTAACCTTTCCTTTATTTTTAAACTTTCAATGGTGAATTTAAACTGGTATTATAATTAAATTTACTTCATATATGTTGACGGACACACAACTAAACGGTCACTTACTTAAGATGCCGTCATTTAATTTCATACGTTGTATTAAAGATAAGCTTCGTAGAAGAAGAAAAAAAAAGGACCCCAACAGTGAATTTGTAATGTCGATACAAACAGACAGTAAATAAATCCAAATACGTAGATTTATTCATGCATAATTCAACGACATAAAGTCTTGTGGAATTTGATATTACAAGTAATTAGAATAGAAAAGCTCCTTAAATGTGTTGATCTATACTATATCATTTATCATTGGAGCCAGATTTGTAAAATTGCGGTAACTTTGTTAGTCCTGTCATTTTTGTGATAATTACCATTTAATGATTTTGGTATTTTCAATATGTTAACTGTGTGCGATGAAAAAAGTACAAGACGCGATCGTTTCTAACCCAGTAAACACATAAATATAAACTTTTCTTAATTAAAATACCTCCAGAAAATCCTTTAATAATTAAAGTCAACAAAACTCAATATTTGTGATGTTATATAATACATTATAAGCTTTGGTGAAAAAACTTCCCCAGGTTCTTGCGTGAAAAGTTATATTTTATAAAAACAATGAAAATACCACCGTGATTATTTAATAACCCGTTTACAGAGCCACATAATAATTTCATTACAAAATTTTATCTATTGATTCAATATTTGAAAAAAATAATTTAATTAAATGGATGATCAACCCTAATATTCTCACACGACGACCTTAACACATTTTTAATTAATCTTGTTATTTTTTTTTTAAATGAATATTATATATCTTTTTAAACGGTAAATTTTGTAAATGAGCTACATCCTTATTCCACTAAAACGTATATATCTTCTTTTACATGCCATTATATAATGAAGTAAGCAAGTCATGTGCGGTTACACATGAGGTCAATTGTGGTTAAAAATCATCTTTTTAAAATGCATATGATTGTGATAAATAGTTGTTTTCTTGTAGGTATTTCTGTAGGTATTGCTGTAGGTAATGGAAAATTACCCAATGAGTAAGTCAAAATTTTGCTGAAAGAGTAACAATCGAATTCCTCTGCTTTTTAAATAATAATGAAAGATTTGTCAAAACTTTCAAATATATCTATTCAATACAAAAAATAGAGACATGCACAACACATTCATACTGAGAACAATTTTAATGCAACATTTAAAATTTAACATGCTTTTGTAAAATTTTGCGTTTAAAGACATTTGACTGTGTATAGCAACAACAACAAAATACAGACTAAACCATAAAAACATAACGAAAAATCGACTTTGAAAATTATCAGGATAAGGAACCAATAGACTGAGCAAGAAAAGGCACGCACCACAACTGTTTCTTTGTTACAAGAACAATAAATTGCTAACATAAAAATAAGGAGATGTGGTATAATTGTCAATGAAACAACTATCCACTAAAGTTTAAATGATATGGATTATAGACAACCGTACGGCCTTCAACAATGAGAAAAACCCATACCGTATAGTCGGCTATAAAAGGCCCCGACATGAAAAATATGAAACGTTCAATTGATAAAACTAACGAACTTTATTTATATCAAAACAATTTACATAAAAAGTGAATGACTGACACGAATTAACGACAACCACTGTACTACTGGCTCCTGACTTGGGACAGGCACATGAAGAATGTGGCGGGGTTAAACATGTTTAAAGGCACCAACCCGAACCCGGGACAGTGGTGTATATGTAACAGTACAAAATAAGAACTATAAAAATCTTTTGAGATATATAGTTATAGGATAGGTCAGACATAAAGGTACAATGTTAATGACGTCAAGAAAATCGAATTTTGTAATTAATAAAAAGAAAGTTGTCTTTGTTTCCGTCGACTGTGGATTAATTTTTAGTATACTAGATGTATGTATAAAGTATTCAATTTTAAGCAGATCATATTAAATTAAGTAAAATATGGAAATGGCTGAAATTAAAGAGACTCCGTGATGTTGTATGTGGTTGGCTTATACACAGCTTAGCACACTCTGTAAAATCTCTCTGTCAAATTCATTTCGATAAATACAACATATTATTTGTATAGTTTGTTCTTATGTTGTGCTGTTACACCAGGTTAGGGGAGAGTTTAGAGTCCGCAAACATGTTTATCCATTGTCTATGTCTTCAGTGGTTATCGTTTGTTGCTGTATATTATATTTGTTTTTCGTTTATTGTTTTGTACATAAGTCAGGCCGTTACTTTTCTCATTTGATTGTTTTTTGTAAATTTGTCATTTCGGTCCCTTTTATAGCTTGCTATGCGGTACGGGTTTGTTCATTAATGAAGGCCGTACGGTGACATACAGCTGCTTACTTCTACGTCATTTAGCCTTTTCTTATTTGTATATGAGTAGTTTTGAATCTTTTATTAAAACATAAACGTGTAGCTTTTCAATTCTGACGTTTAAGTCAACAGCCCTTGTAACAAAACCTTTATATTTAAAGAATTGAAAACTCCCACAAATAATAAATACAACTGTAAGCTTTTGTTTAACTTTTGAATATCATAATGTGTTCTCTCAGAAACATGCATAAAATAGTTTGTCCATTCAGAGAAATAAATAAAATAACAGAAAATAACCTATGTGGTATCGTCGTAGTGTCGAATTGGCAATCATAGACGACCTCATATACGACATCTTTTTTGTTTATTCATACTTTCTAACTTATCTTAGTTGATGTACAATGGACATGATAGCTCAGACAAGCTTTTTCAATTTTGTATTTTATTTAAAATCTTTTTGATGGAAAATTTTGTAAATAAATAACATTTTTATTGCGTTTCTAACGTAAACGTATGTATCTTCTTTAGACACAGAAAGATATGAAATAAGTAAGTCATGTGCGGTTACGTATGAGGTAAATTGTGGTTAAAATGTCGTCTATTTAAGATTACAAAGATTGTAAAATATATTTTATACGCATTAGATATATTGAACGTTTTGTTGAATGGAAAATTACAAAAATGAATAAGAGGAATTTTGCAGAAAGAGGGACGGCCAATTCTTCTGCCATTTTTTTTTACTCGCTTGTGGTCAAAATCGGAAAGTTGTTGAAATCCACCGGAGTTTGAATTTTAAAAAGTCTAAAAACAAAACTAGTTCAACAATTTTAAACGTATCCAATGGTATTTAATACGAAAATCGTACTACACATTGATGTTCAAAAGAAATATGATACAACACTACAAATGGCAAATATATTTTTGTAAAATTTTGCATCGAAATGACAAAAGGATATACAAATATTTGACGATTTAATGCGTAAAAATGAAATCTTCAAGCCTTAATAATTTGGTGACTTCTTTTTTTAATCTTCCATAGTATGTAATATATTCAGGCGAAATTGGTCCTACCCTTAAAATCTACAATGTCCAGTTGGATATCGAACAATATAATTCTTAAGAGAAATATTGAAAATGTTCTGTATAAAGCAGAACTTAATAAAAAAAAAACACCATTAAGACATAATCATTAATCTGTTTTGGCATTTGTTTAAAGAAATTAGACCCTACTTCGCAATTGCCATGCGTCATTCTGTCAAACATTTGGGACTATGCTGTAAGATGTTTAAATACACAATAAAATGTAGATTGAATATCTAGACCCAATTCCCACGAACAGATGAAAATCGAAATCAGATGGAATGAAAATAAATTGTAAAGAAAAGCAAAGAAAGACTTGAATTTTAATAGGACCAAGGTCTTAACAAAGTTTTATAGCAAAAGATTATTATATATACTGAGAAAAAAATTAACAACATAAAATTATATTTCAATAAAAAATCTCAATATTAAAAATTTCTAAAGTTTAAAGCTTTATAACAAGGATTTTGTCGAGTTAAAATTGGTTTATAATAATTCGCCTTTTCAGATTCTAAAGGACTATTTGTAATCTCATTGTTCGTACACCAAAATAAAAATAACGTTACGTCATTGGTTGAATTTCCATTCTTTATAAATAAGAAGATGTGGTATGAGTGCCAATGAGACAACTCTCCATTCAAGTCACAATGTATAAAAAGTTAACAATTATAGGCCAAAGTAGTACGTTTTAAACAAATCACAACGTCTTTGTGTACGCTGTTGAAAATATTACTCAGAATACATTAGATTTTGAAACGGCGAATTCATTCAAGTTTTTATACTAAACTATGTATTGCTATGTTTAGAAGTATAGTTATCTTCTAAATATAAAATATACAAAATAAAAAAAAAAAAAAAAAAGAAACAAAATATCTGTAACAGTTGCTAAACTTTTTGTACTCAGTATATATTATTTAATGGATTTTAATATATCACAATAAGTATAAGTAAACGTGTCGCCATTATGACTTACTGCTTTATTTGTTAAACGGCATATCATTCAAATTTTAAATTCCTACATATGAAAAGGATTTTCAAATATTATCCTGTTTTTTCAACATTAAAAAAGATAGAGTATTAGAAACGTCATTTTTCTTTTTTTTTATTTTCAAAAATGTTGATTTAATATTTTTGGGGACGCCTTTGGGGACACAAAATATGCAATATATACTATTACAACGGAGAAGTTCTCATATATGAGCAATCATAAAAGGAAATGATTTTTTTAAACAAAATCAATTTACGAAAACAGCATAATTGTGTGTACTTTCGTCAATAAATACACTGTCTACAGTATACATAGGCGTTTCACGTTTGTTCCAGTTTATTGTTCGTTTGCGCCAATAACACGTCTTCCCAAGTAAATTTTCGATATCGTATATATTGATTGTGCCAAAAAAAAAATAGTTCAGGATTATTGATGATTATTTTGGACCAAAGATTATATCCAACCAACAGCTGTAGTTCCCTGAGCTCGCTTCCTTCAGAGTTGATCGCCCCCCCCCCCCCCCCACCCCTCCCCCCAAAAAAATCCCCCCATGTTTTCCAAATTATGTGCTATCTTTTATTTATATGTTCAAGTAATTAAGTAGTTATCCTTTTTGGAAGTTAAAATAAGCTTCACCTTATTGTGGATTTTTTTTTTTAACATATAGTCTAGATGAGCAGAAAGGGGGAGGGTCTGCACATTATAAAACTGGTTCAACTGCATCACACGTTGTACTTTCACATAGTCAGTCGAACCTGATCTAGTATTGTTCGTTGTTGTTTGTCTTTGCACGAAGGTATGTGTTCCGGATGAGTTTGATATAATGGTCTGTGACTGATATTCTGTCTAATGTTTTAGTAATGAACGTGTTTATCATTTTTTATTTTTACGGGTGGGGGAGGGGTTCTAAGTGGCCGAGTGCTCTAAATAGATGAACAACTGAATTACTAGCCTGTCACCACTGCGGTTGTGAGTTAGAATCCCGCAAGGTACAGGTGCGCTCGACTCCAATCTTAATTGACTAGGATCTGAAGGTCGGTGCATGGTTCTCTCCGGGCAATCCGTCTTCCTCCATCAATACAAACTAACCCCCACAAAATAGCACAACAGTTCTGAAGACACCAATCAATCAATATACATTAGGGGAAAACAATCTAAGTATTATTTCACATCCTCGTTTGTTCGACTTCACCTCAGTTATACCGAATAGGATGGTCATAAAAAACGACCACAAAATAGCATGTTGTTGGTGACTATCTAGTAAAAACCAGTTTATTCTGCGCAGATCTCTGTGGAAGCGTATTAATGCCACACAATTTGTTTTTTAATTTTGTCCTATGTTTGCGTTATAACGCAAACTTTTGAGAAATAACGCAAACGTTTGTTTTATATTATTTCTTATTTAAGTTTCAAGGGAAGCAACTGTTATAAATGGAGGAGGCTGCATATATTAACATCACCCTTTGTACTCATTGCAAATTAAAATGCTTGAATGTTTAGCACATATCATGGGATCATAATGAGCAGGATAATACATGTATATATATATATATATATAACAAAGAAAAAAATTAAGTAGATTGAAGTTATACCGAAGAAAATAAAAAACCAACCCTGCTAATGTAGCCAAATTTACATCTAAATCCAAAGCATTGTATAAGATTGGTTAGATCCAAACAAGCTACCCTTTTGCAATAAATGTATAAGATGAAGATGTTTATTATTATAATAAATGTTCTCTACATTCAAATCGCTACCCAAGCATCTTGAATAGCTGCCTCACTAGATTGAAATTAAAAATAATGACTTTTTATATTCTGAGATTTCAACAAACGATTTCTTACATCAAAATTAAAAAAAAAAAAAAACGTTTTTTCTGAATAATTCATTTTAAAGCAGAAAGATCATTTTGTCTATTTGACTTTTGATAGTTTCACAATTGTATGACATTATTTTTGCTCTTATCCATGTTATCTACTTTACCACTATCCGTTAATCAAATGTTTTAAAATCTTTGCCTTTCAATTAAAATTTGCCTATACAATATCTATTTTCTTGTTAAATATATATAAATTTCTGATACAAAAGCCATTCTTAATTTGTGTATAATTGCACTTCAAGTATTCCCTTATTCCTATGCATATTTATTATAATAGTTTGGCCTTGTGTTCATGGTTCTTCTCTTAACTAAATCACAATTGAAATTTGATGACAGACGGACATGCAAATACCGACATTTACAAAAACACTGCTTTCAAATTATATCATATATGTAAAATTTATATCCAATGTAGTTTTTTATTATAACATATACAAAACTAAATAAATAATTGAAATCAAATGTTTGCGTTATTTCGCAAAGGTTTGCGTTATATAACGCAAAGGTTTGTGTTATAACGCAAAGATTTGCGTTATTTCGAAAAGGTTTGCGTTATTTCGCAAAGGTGTGCGTTATTTCGCAAAGGTTTGCGTTATATAACGCAAAGGTTTGCGTTATTTCGAAAAGGTTTGTGTTTAATTTATTTCGCAAAGGTTTGCGTTATTTCGCAAAGGTTTGCGTTATTTCGAAAAGGTTTGCGTTATTTCGCAAAGGTTTGTGTTACATGTATAACCCAAAGGTTAACGCAAACATAGGACAAAATTTAAAAAAAAAATTGTGTGGCGCCAATACGCTTTCGTAGATCTTCATCTTGATGTACACAATGTAATAAAGTTACTGAAATGAAACATCCGTTATGCATGGCTTGTTAATAACCTTCTTTTCGTTATAGTCATTTACGACATGCTTTGAACTTGTAACCACAAGGTAATCAACTATAGTTCTTACTCTTCCTTGTGTACCGAAACTTTCCACTATGACCTCATCAACATCCATTAGAGATTGTGCATCAAAAAACATGAAAGGGAGAATTTATAATTCTAATATATAAAACATTTTAAATCAAATGCATTATGTCAACGAGATCCTATAGTGGTATTTAGAAATATGAATAACGATTTTACGTATAACATAATATTATTTGTTTGAGCTTTCGGGCAGATACAAAAAAAAAGTTAAACCGTCACGGTGCCCTGTTGATGTCATTCGTCTCAGTGGTCAGTACACACTCATTAATCAAGTTTTCCAATAAAGGAATAGAACGGAAGATAAACATGAATTCACTCCGCGACCTGTGACCTGTTTGGGCATAGGACATTTGAGCGAAAATATAAAATGCACATAGGGTCATTTGAGTGCCGACATCATAGGACATTTTAAATCCTGAATATTAACCTTACATGGATTTTCAAAAAGGACGTTTGACTTCGAGCGTTATAAACTCTACATTTTATTAACTATATCCTCGAAATCCTCCTACCACCTCCCCGTGGTAAGCTGGGGTAACAGATTACATCTGTCGAAAAATTACTCCTTCATCATTCTTACTTTTTTTTTTGCTCAAATGTCATATGCACATTTTTTATTTTTGCTCAGATGTCCTAAAATTTCGGCGCTCAAATATCCAATACTTTGGCGCTCAAACGTCCTTTTTTATCGCTCAAATGTCTATTGCCGGACCTGTTTATCGAAGCGTCATAACTTACGAAATGTCATAGGAATTGTCATAAAGTTTAGGACACCTTATATGTCTTCAGAGGGCTCCGACATAAGAAGATTAAGAATAAGAATATTTATTGAATCCAATTAAAGGGCCCGTTTCCAGGCATATACATATAATGTAAAACAAATCAAACTAGAAAATTAACGGCCTTATTTATAACAAAACAATTCCGAAAAACAAACATGACAGACATAATCCAACGACAACCACTGAACTACAGGCTCCTGCATTGGGTAGGGCACATAAATCATGTGGCCGGGTAAAACATGTCAGTTGTGAACGCTTAAACCCTCTCCTAACCTGGAACATTTCGGCGCTCAAATGTCCTATACTTTGGCGCTCAAACGTCCTTATTTATCGGTCAAATGTCCTGCCTTTTCGTTCAAATGTCCATTGCCGGACCTGTTTATCGAAGCGTCAAAACATAGGAAATGTTATAGGAAATAGGAATTGTCATAAAGTTTAGGACACCTTATGTGTCTTAAGAGGGTTAAGAGGGTCTTAGGATGGCCTTGTTTTAAGGATATATGTTACGATGGTTGATTTGTAAACAATTACGGCCATGTATACGTCTATTTTGGAAGAAGGGCAAATGATTTATGTAGAAATTGACCTCTTAGGGACTATTTTCATCAAATGGACATTTGGTTGACATTGGCATTATACGCAAGTAAAGATCATCACGTGCGTAATAAAATAGTTGAAGTCCTCCGTATTTAAATGAAAGATTTACGAGATTTCCTTTGAACTCTGTTTCATTACAAGAAACTGTAACACTTATTTCACTCACTCAAAAATATGTAATGATTGTTCCCGATTATATTAAGTTGCCAATATTTATTTTTCCGTAAAGAATAAATGTTCAATTATTAGATAAGTAATAGTAGTATTTAGTAACACTGAATGATACTAATATAAACTTTAATTATGGCACCCTCAACGGAGTTGGGGTGACGTATTGTTATTCTACGTTTCTTTTTTTTCCTTTTTATTATTCTTCCACACATTTTTGTCCGTGCTAGTTCTCGGAATTTAATGGACCAATGCTGATGGAACTCTACTATAATGAGGACCCCACAAGTGAAGTTGTGCACCTGACTTTGGAATGGTTCAAAATGGTCACCGTTTCCATGGAAACCATTTAAATGTAAAAAAAAAATCAAAAATCCAAATCTTTTATTATAAGACCTTACTGGATGAAACTTTATGAAAATGTTATTTCGTATGCCTAGATAATTTTTCAGTATTTAGAAATTCCAAAATGGCCGCCATTGTCATGGAAACTGGGCGAAAGTTTAACACTGGCCCTATGGGAAAACACATTAAAGCTGCATTTTCTTAAAGAATATAATATTAAACCCAATGATACTTTATGGGTATGTAACATGTAAAGGGTCAAAGTGGTATTTGTCTTTGGAATTTGAAAAATGGCTACCGTTACCATGGAAACTACAAAAATTTCAAAATGCACCAAGCTTTATGAAACTTTACAGAAATGTTAACTGGCATGTGCAGAGTTGATATATAATTTTGGAATTTTCAAAATGGCCGCCGTTACCATGGAAACATCTAAAATGTCAAAATTTTTCGAAATGCTTCAAACTCTTTGAAAATTTACAGTAATAGTAACTGGCATGTGTATATGCGATGTTCGACTTTTGAATTTTCAAAATGGCTGCCGTTACCCTGGCAATGAGGGGACGAGGGTGCCATCCGTTATTGCTCGCAATTACAAATCTAGTTATTAATCTTATTATTATGAGTAAAATTCGATGCATATTTATATATTTTATAATTCTGACTTTCTTTGTTTCTTTAACGTCAAAACTTAGAACATCCTAGGTAAGACAGTCATAAGATACGATGTGCATGCCTAAACATGTCGTAGGTCTGAACAAAAAATATACTTATCTAATGCTGAGTAAGATATGACTGACGACAGAACCTAGGACAGCTTCGATAAACATGCCCTGTCTATTTTTTTTTATTGGGAGGAACAGTTCAAACTTTAATAAAGTATCGGACCCATATTCATGTAATAAATCAACTTAAATAGACTTCTATTTTCTAAACTAATTGTAAAGCTTCATCCTTAGTCTTTCCTAAAAGGATTTTTTTTTTACTTCAAATATAAACCTAAACACTTGATATACAATACGGATAAGTGGTATGATTTCCAATGAGACAACTAACAACCAGATACCAAATGACGTAGATTTAAGCAACTGTATGTCATCGTACGGCCTTCGACAATGAGCAAAACCAATACTGGAAACAAGCTATAAAAGGCTCCAACATACAATAAATGTAAAACAATCCAAACGAGAAAAACAACGGCCTGATTAATGTACAAAAAAAATCAACGAAAAACAAACGACAACCACTGAATTGAAGGCTCCTGACTTGACACGGGCTCATACAAAATGGTGTTGAAATAAACGTGTTTGCGACCGTCAAACCCTCACGTTACCTGACGCTGTTACTGAAAAATAGAAAGATCTTTAAAAGGGGGAGGCTTAAAAAAAACTATACTGCGATGAAAGAAAAACAACACCATAACACTATTGAACTACACAAGTTTTGACAACGCCATAAGTGAAGTCGGGTGCTTCGGGGGTATAAACCATTCCTGCTTCACTTGTTACATCACTTGTCATCTGTTATAAAGTCCTTTTTTAATTGTGGTACCAGTACTTCTTATGGAGAAAACGTTGTTTTCGGGCCGAGAGGTCCTGTACATGGGCATACGAGTTTTGTCAACATGAAACAATACTAGTAATTGAAATACAAAGGAGAAGGTATCAGGTCACTTTTTTGGAAAATTCAAAATTTGAATATAAAAAAAATATTATAAATCTACCAACTTACATTCTTCAGATGTTCATAAGAAATTATGTCTGTCGGACATTCAATTTGAAACTTTTGACATTAAGGGCAAACTAAAATAGCCTCATTTTTAGATATTGTCATAAATATTCAGATATGAGCAACATAATTACCCAAACACATATTTTGCTACAAAATGTATTACACGAACATGTTAATGTATGTAAAATATATAATTTTATGTAAAATCTGTTGTTCGTATTATATTTTGACCAAAAACTATTCGTGAAATAGCTTGTTAGGTCAACTTATTTGAAGGCTTGAATAAGCTTACTATTTGTGCAATTTCAGGGGCCAAATAATGGCTCTTCCTATAAAACGAATTTAATCGATAGCTTCTTCATAGGACGATTATCTATGTCGATTATCTGTATAATACACACATTATAAGACATAACTTATTATTTGTGTAATAATTTTGATATACTCAAAACTTAGAAATATAAACTAAACCTTGTTGGCTAGGAGCAGTTAACTGCCTGAAATTTATATATTAAGGATGAACTTAGGAGAGGTTTAGGATTTTTTGTCAGATGTTCGGACTCCTTGGTTTTTTTCCTACGATACAGGGTAAAATATTTTGCCACATAACACCCATTTTCTTTTCATATCAGACTTCAATCGCTCATAAAAGGTCATTTACCAAAATTTAAGCAGATTCTGGATTTCTTTTCTTTCGATTTGAGACCCAAATAATACCTATGCAAATATAATGTAAAAGTCCGAATCCGCATTTTCCCGCCATTTTTTTGAAAAATTAAATACCTTCGAAAAGGAACCTATCAATATTTTTAGCTTATTTTGTTCCTTAACTAATGCTCTTCTGACTTATGGTATCAATTTAAATTCTAGATTTTTTGAATTTCACCTAAGTACATCGTTAAGGATGCATCAATTTAAATTAGGTAATTATGATCTTATAATTTTTGCTAGACAACCCTGCATGAAGTCTGCATTTTGTGATGCTGGATTGTGTTTTTCGACACTAGGCAAGTCTTTGGCTGCACATGTAAACATTATATGTTAGCAGTGACTGTAAACATGCTATCAAATTGCGTAGTCATGTTTTTATTTACGTTTCGTTGTTCTACTTTGCCCTGACAATAGCCATAACATCAGACCCGACTCCAATACAATGATATATTTTTGTGAACTTAGCTACGCTGTTCATAATTGTAAACACTCTTATGGGAGATCCAATATACTTTTCTATTTTTAGACGTATGACTATCATTAGACCACGTCGATGAGTTTCTACAAGTACATAACATTTGGTTTATTTTTAATCAACGGAAAATTACCTGTATAAAAAGGCAACTCCCACATTAAGCTGGAATCATATAAAACAAACAATCACAGCAACGATATTGTGATATTTAAATAACGAAAGCTTGCTATATTTACAAACCACCTTCTGCATATAAAGAAAGTATAAAGAAAGAATTGTGTTTTACACGAAGAATTATTTTCATCATAAAGGTAAGACACGTCATATATTTTTTATAACACATAACATGCTTTTACTGGGACATAATATATTACATACAATGTATATGCATGTACTATTCCCAGGTTTGTATGATAATACAGAATTATAATTTTATACTATAAAAAGCTGCTTACAATTCTATGTATTGTACACCAAAAAAGGCTAGCTTATTGTGGATCTATTTTTATTTGAAATTGTATGCTCAACACAACATACATTCAAAATGTATTTCAATTCGAACGCATTTACACGTATTTTAATTAATATGGTTTGAAGGATTGATGAGCAAATATTTTCAGAATTCGACTGATTTTTTACCAGTATTCGCACTGCCTTTTTATTTTTCACTCTGGTCGGTACTGCCTTTTTTTTATTAGTTTATCCTGACTTTTTTTTACATAAATTGTCATCCTACCTTTTTTTTTTGCCAAGTTGCTCAAACTGCCTATTTTTTTAACTCAAAACTCCTGTCCTGCCTTTTTTTCAAATTTATTTAATTATTTGAACATATACTAGCCGACCTACTTTAAATTTCAGTAATTTGTTTATACGACGAAGCCTAATGTTTCACAGCTGGTCTTAACGGAAGAAAACACTAAATGTATTATTTACATATTAAGTTATATCTATAACTGGTTGGGATGTCAAACACTTAACATTGACTCTGAGACTCTTATGTGACAATTTCCTGCAGATTTACAAGTACTTTGTTTGATATATTAAAATCTTCCTTGTCCCTTACAGAAAGAAGAAATATGTCAGGAATTATGCATGGTGAAATGAGCTGCGACAGGTGTGAAATGGTGCACTGTTTCCCGGAGCCTATCCGAAAGCAGGTTGTGGAAATTTTGAAAACTGGACAAGTCTGTAAGAAATTACTCCGCAATGAAGACATTTTGTTCTATTTAGAAGTGAGTTGTATGTCTCGTGCTCTGAAGACAGCTTGCGAGGAAAAGCTTTTAGAAAGCATAGAAGTAATGAGTTCATTAGATGCTTTACAAATCGCTGAAAAGTACGAACTTTCACTCCTAAAGAGAGAAGCTATAGAGTTGATAACCAAACATTTTCAAAATCTGTGGGATAATGATTCTTTCTTATATCTCCATGAACAGAGCATAGAAAGCCTTTGTCAAGTTGAAAACGTTATTAAACATGAGGATATTTTTCGAGCGTTAGAAAAATGGCTAGATTGGAATCATGAAGGTCGTATGACGATTTACTGCAAACTTTTGAACGCTGTACAGAAACAGCGATCTCCTCGAAAAGATTCCGTCACTGTAAAGACATATCAATTGTATCACGCGATGATTATGTCGTCTGCTAAACCAAAATCGTCAATTGTAGCCGCTGTCTTCAACTGCGATGGTGATCTGGTATGTCTAAGAAATTTGTTTAAAAGTAATAACATAAAAGACAAATTTTCTGTTGCTTGTGCGCAAAAAGATGAAACCGAAGCACCTTATGTTTACATTTCATCTGGCAAACACGTGGTTAGGTACGACCCCGTTCTGTTAAAGTACGAAAACTGTCATACTCTAAATCATCAACGGTCAGATTGTTCATTGGTGGTTCTTGGAGATTTCATTTACGCTCTCGGTGGCCACCATAATGGAAACAATGTATTAGAAATAGAAGAACTGGACACAAAACACCATCGAAATAAACTCTCGGTCAAAAAGTCATGGAAAACAATTGCACAGCTACGGGACAATGTAAAACTTTCATTCGCTCCATGCGCGGCTTATAACGATAAAATATATATTGTCGCCGAATTACTAAATGATGAAAATCAAGAGTCGACGGGTGTATTAACCTTTGACCCAAATGACAAATGCGTGGAATTTGTGGCTGATTTTCCAAAGAAATGCTCGGACTGCAGAGCCATTCTCCATGAATCTAAATTATTCATTGCATCAAGCGAGGGATATTTTCTACAATTTGACATCGAGACAAATATATTTGCATTCTGTGCAGATCTACCCACAAGAGGAAACCATTTTGGAATGTATGCTGCAAGGAACAAGATTTATGTCGTTGGCGCGTCAGCTTCCGATAATGACGTTGACAGATTTGAAAAAGCCGAATATGATATTCAAACAAACAGTTGGAAACGAGGGCGGGAACTTCCATGTAATCTTCCAATTTATGGAAGCTGTGACATTAAAGTGCCTTCGTACACTCGTTTGATCCCGTTTAATGATTCAAGGTGACTAGACAGGCAATATTTAAATGATATAACACATATTGTTGATTTATTGCGTTTTATATATTTGTTGAGTTATTATATTAAATATCTAAAATGTAAATGTTGTATTCGATTGTTCCTATAATTTAAACATTGGTTTTACCTGAAGTGTTGAATTTAATTCACCAACAATATTAAATTTAATTTATTAAAAATGCATATACCCTCAAGTCAACAAAGTTATTTGTCTGGTATGAGTTTATTACATAGGTATCGTTGTTACATGGAACTATAGGTGATAGTACATTATAGGTTTGATTTAACAGATACACTGGATTTCACAGTCTCGCTGTGACTTTAAGATGACCATCAACAACCTCAATAACAAAACACTGTTCAATTATTTCGGGTTATGCCAGGTGCATATGGTTTTGATGTCATGACTTACATGATATCCCTTCTTTTTTTTATTTATAATGAAATAATTTTATTTTGGATGTAACACGTCATTTGATTAGCTGAAAGTTTTTTTGTCTATCAGCTTATATATATATTTTTGTCATGTGACCGTGACGTCATCAACGTTTTTTTTTTTTCATGATTTACTCCTTAAAATGGGTGGTGGGAAGGGGGGGGGGGGGGGTGGCCTGCAAACATGTTTAACCCCGCCACATTCTGTAATTGCCTGTCCAAGTCAAGAGTCTGCAATTCAGTGATTGTCGTTTTTTGCTGTACATCATATTTGTTTTTCGTTTATTGTTTTTTACGTTTGAAATGTTTTACATTTGTTATTTCGGGGCCTTTGATAGCTTACTATGCAATATGCTATATAGGTTAGAAATATTCATGTATAATCTAAGAATAAGAAGATGATTGACAATGAGACAACTCTCCACCAGAGACCAAATGCCGTTGATATTAACAGTTATAGGTCACCGTACGATCTTCGTACACACCTACCGTAAAGTAAGCTATGGGCTCTACTCATTGTTGAAGGCCGTACGGTGACCCATAGTTGTTAATTTCTGTGTCATTTGGCCTCTTGAGGAGAGTTGTAGCATTGGCAATCATACCACATCTTTCTTTTTTTTTATATAAAAGTGCTATGAAAGGCCACAGCATGACGAATTGTGAAACATTTCAAAAGAGATTGTCAACGGCCTGATTTATGTTTAGACCAATAAACGAGCACAATAACATGGCAGACAGCAACCGACTAAAAGCATTTTTAATTTAAAAGTTGCTCGTGTTGCTCTGCTGCAGTTTTAAACATCTGATTGTGATAGATGCATATTAGCATATTTCAGTTGGAACTTGAATGAATACTAGACAATAAGTATACCCTGCATTTAATTTGTGTTTTAATTGATTGTTGTTTGTTTTATAAATTCCAGTGGCAAACATTCCGTGCATATTCAGAAGAATGTATCTAATAGTGTCAGTACATGTAAGAAGGTCGAAAAGGAAGAGCAATCGGTTATTTAAGAACCGCCACTGGATTTTGGGTTCATGTTGGATAGGGACAGAATATTTCCTTGCAGTAGGTCAAATCAATGAAAAAATTTAAGACTTTGAATAACCAAAATTTCTAAAAGTTGTGTCAAATCTGATTACGGCAATCTATGCATATTAGGGTTATGAACACCTTAGTTTTTCAAATGATTTTCACATTTAATAAACAGGAAATTAACCGAAAAAGAACGCATCAATGATATTCCATGTTATCACAGTTAGATGATACCCTCGGGGATGCAAAGTCTACAAACAAAAACATACAAGGACGAAAATGCCTGATTTTTGTTTATCATTTTGTTTATTGTGAAAAACCATTAGTTCCTAGATGACCGGAACGAAATACCCCATTCAATGAATTTGTGAAATGAGTGTTGATTGTTGTGGTTTCAAATGGTTTACTTGGTGTACTTGTATATACAATCAAAATATAGAGTTGTCCATTGTGAAAGGTCATTTAAAACATATGAAAAGAAGAAATTTAACAGATAAAAGTTATGAACATGTTATTTGTCAATTTAATTTCATTTTCACATGAATGCATATTTAAATTTGTATGGAAAGTACAACTTATTTTACTATTTCCTTGTTTATTGTGTACTGTACAATTGCGATTACTGTCTGCATCAATAATTCGGACAACTTTTCACGTTATACGTTAATATTAAGAAATTGATCATGATTTTATGAAAGTTACTATCAATTCTATATTGTTAACCAGAAATAAAAGATAATTGAATTCAGCGAAAATAATAACAAAATACTATTATCCTTCAAAAACTAACCAAAAGTAATGCAAAGGATCATAAAACATCAACTAAACTTGTCATCATTGTTATAGCATTTATCTCAATTTCATGAATTAAATATTTGCTTTCAATTGTCTCTCAATTGTAATTTTTGGTTTCGAAGCCAACAAACCCAACAAACAAATCAGTTCTTGTAAAATGAAAAGGTGTGGTATGATTGCCAATGAGACAACTCTCCACAAGAGACCAAAATGACACAAATATTAACAACTATAGGTCACCGTATGGCCTTCAACAAGCCCATACCGCATAGTCAGCGATAAAAGGCCCCGAAATGACAAATGTAAAACAATTCAAACGAGAAAACTAACGGCCTAATTTATGTACAAAATAATAAACGAAAAACAAATATGTAACACAGCAACAAATGACAACCACTCTCTAGCTAATGGGTTGAATTAAAGGTTACATTAATACGGATTCAATGAGGTCGAATTATTCACTTGCAAGTGAATAATTTATCAGCAATGTTTCTTAGCTTATTTTGACAAAATTGAACTAAACTGACTGCTAAAAGCGAATTAATATTTCACTGTTTCACTTTCATTAATGATTGAACAAAAAAAATCATATCTTTAATTTTTTTTTTGTATCTCGTAGCTAATGCCCCTTTATATTTACAGATAAATATTTATTCGTCAAAATTGTGTGTACACTTTTCCTTCTTAAGAATTAATGTCTCACACAGTACCCCGTTTAAGTTACAGCAACGGATTTAGTTGATAAATCGGGATAAATTAAGATTAAGTGAGATAAATATTTGGAGGTAACAAACAGGAAAACTATTCAAACATCACGACCAATCCGTTCGAGTCAAAGGTCAACCATGAATTATGACTCATGCAATTTATCTTTTTAACTTAAATATGTTGAAACGAACAACAAAAGACTTTCTGTGACATTTCTACCTCGTAAAAACATACCGGAATTCAGATAACAACTGTTATGGGTTTAAAAGTAAGGCCTTACCACACTCATGTAAATTCTTTGTATCATAAATGAAATAGAGAAGAACGGGGTGCCAAAATATAAAGAATAGAGAATAATGGGCAAAATTTATAAAGAATCCAGGGAAATGGGGTAAAAAATAAAGAATACAGAACTGAAAGCCACTCTCTCCCCCTCCCCCACATACACATCCAGACCCCCATGTAGCAGCATTTTTTTAGGGGTAGACAGGTTACCTGTCTTTTATTTGTTTGACAACAAGTATGTTGCAAGGGAGATAACATGTCTAGTGTTTTGTAGTTGTTATGGACCCTTTTTGTATTGATCCGTTAAAAACTGTTGACGAAGTTGACCTACCAAACTTTTGGTTTGAGTATACATACGGAGGATGTTTTCAAGACCGGAAGAGTACTGTAAGTGTAAAAAAGGGGGAAAGTAAAAATAGGTGCAGCAAAAAGTGGAAGAAAAATAACAGTACCATGTCCAACATATTAAGGTATATATGATTTTTTTTCTGAGACAAGAGCGTGTGTGTCCAACTAAAAAAAAAAACAAGTCCCAAAGACACCTTTTCAGAAAATTGATAATGAGTAGCCCGAACCAAAACAGAAACAGGGATAACTGAACTCTAAATTTTTTTCATTCTACAGTAATTCATTTATAAGATATTACTAAAGCCGTCTAGATTTGTTTGTGCCAAGCGAATGTTCAATGATCGAGGGGGAATGGCGTAGGTATACGGAGATTTTAGCTATTTGGATACGCATCCAAGCCTGATTTGTCACTAGTGTAACAAATGGAATCTACATGTATATAAAGTGTATTGCAATTGGAATAGTATTGTGTGCTTTTACATCTTGGTTATTGAGTCCCAATGACGCAAGTTTCACCCTTTAAAAAATGTAGTCCCGTTTGCGGATAGTGTATTACACGTGCAAATACTTTTCATACTCCATCCTAACTTATTTCTTCATGTTTTACAAGCCTCAAATAGCAAGTAGAAAAGGGGTGGGGTCGAAATTACGCTTACAAAATTTGCATTTTTAAAGTAAAGTAGTGATTTGTGCCAATTGAAAAAAGGTTAAAAATTAGTATGTCTGAAGCTGCCAAACTGAATTCAAGACACATTCGACATAAATTTGCCCGTATTTTGAATCAAAGCTGATGAAGTATTCCATAATTTAGATATAATTGTCCCAAAATTAGTACACCACACTTTATAAATATTATTCAGAAAGTGCAGGTGCAATTTTGTTTAGGATGTACTTATGTCAGGTTGAGGAATTTGTGTCAGATGTTCAAACTCCTTGGTTTTTTTTTCTCTGATACAGGGTAAAATAGTTTGCCCCATAACACCCATTTTTCTTTTCATATAAAACTTCAATAGCTCATAAAAGGTCTTTTACCAACATTTAAGCAGATTCTAGATTTCTTTTCTTTCGATTTGAAACCCAAATAATACCAATGCAAATAAAAGATAAAAGTCTGAGTCAGCCTTTTCCCGCCATTTAAAAAAAATCAAATATCTCGAAAAGGAGCTCCATAACCTATCGATATTTTTAGCTTATTTTGTTCCTTAACTAATGCTCTGCTGACTTATAGTATCAATTTTAAATTCTCGCTTTTTTTTATTTCCCCTAAGTACATCCTTAATTTGCATTTCTTGTTAAAAAGAAATGCACTACAAATTAATTGTGTTATTGGGCCAATTATGTTTTGGGTTAGTTAATCAAAATCTTATCTATACACCAATATTTTGTATATCTAATGGGTAAGTCACTAATATTGGACACCAAATAGAAAAAAAAAAATAACTGGACCAAGCGACACAAAGTCTTCCTCCCTCTCAAACAAACATCATTATGTGTCATATCACTCAAAGGAAAATACTGCCAGTGACAAGCCAAAAAAAGCAATCTCTTCTCTAGTCTGACTGGCTAGAAGTAAGCCAAAAAGTTGGGGGGGGGGGGATAGTTTTGCCTTTGGGGGAAGGGGTTAATGTAGTTACGTTTGTTGGAGGTAAACATGCACAATTGATGAAAATTATGTGACATGATCTTTTTTTTAAACGTAATGTTCTATCAGACTGCAAAATATTACTGCAACAAAGTAGAGCTTTGTTGAATTACCTTGGGAAACTACTATTTAATTTATGGAAATGAAAACTATGTCACAAGATGCGAACTGTAACACGCTTTAAAACTTTTCCGAAGTGAACTACATTTGATTTATATAAACTATCAACACGAGTTCAAATGAAGGCAACCGTGCGGCCTTCAACAAAGTAAACTACATGTATTGTATAAACCAAATAATTCATATTCTGAAGAAATTCACTACATATAAAAATTCGTAAGGGTTCCGCGGAACCCAGTGTCTCGCCTACTTTTGGTGTTAATCGCAGGCTCAACAAAAATGAGGAAAATAATTAATAAAAATATTCCCCTCTATACTATGTTTTGATTGTAAGTAGCTTCTGTCCAAGTTTGGTAAAAATCCAGGATAATTTATGAATCTAATAAATGTTTTAAAAACTTAAACTGCAGAATGTATGTAATGTTGACTGGAAGAAAAACTAAGTCCATTTATAAGTAAAATACAGAAAAAATGGAACAACATTTTATCAAAATTTCCTTCTAGATACTAGCTTTTGATCATAAACAAGCTTCTGTCCAAGTGTGGTACAAATCCAGGATAGTTTAAGAAAGTTGTTAAAATTTTAAAAACTTTAACCACAGAGTGAATGTAATGTTAACTGGCAGAAAAACTAAGTCCATTTATAAGTAAAATACGGAAAAATGGAATTTTTTTTTTACAAAATTTACTTCTGGATATTATCTTATGATCATAAACAAGCTTCTTTCCAAGTTTGGTATAAATCCAGGATAGTTTAAGAAAGTTATTAAAATTTCAAAAACTTTAACCACAGAGTGAATGTAATGTTTCCTGGCAGAAAAACTTAAGTCCATTTATAAGTAAAATACGGAAAAATGGATTTTTTTTTTTACAAAATTTACTTCTGGATACTATCTTATGATCATAAACAAGCTTCTTTCCAAGTTTGGTAGAAATCTAGGATAGTTTAAGAAAGTTATTGAAATTTTAAAAACTTTACCCACAGAGTGAATGTAATGTTAACTGGCAGAAAAACTAAGTCCACTTACAAGTAAAATACGGAAAAAATGGAATTTTTTTTTTACAAAATTTACTTTTGAATATAATCTTATGATCATAAACAAGTTTCTGTCCAAGTTTGGTAGAAATCCAGGATAGTTTAAGAAAGTTATTAAAATTTCAAAAACTTTAACCACAGAGTGAATATTTGTGGACGCCGCCGACGACGACGACGACGACGACGACGACGACGCCGACGGAATGTAGGATCGCTATGTCTCGCTTTTTCGACAAAAGTCGAAGGCTCGACAAAAATAAGATGATGTGGTATGATTGCCAATGAGACAACTCTCCACAAGAGACCAAATGACACAGAAATTAACAACTATAGGCCACCGTACGGCCTTCAACAATGAGTAAAACCTATACCGCAAAGTCAGATATAAATGGCCCCGAAATGACAAAGGTAAAACAATTCAAACGAGACAAGTAACGGCCTAATTTATGTACAAAATAATGAACGAAAAACAGATATGATATACAGCAACAAACGACAACCACTGAGTTACAGGCTCTTGACTTGGACCAGGCACATATAGAATACATGCACATTTAAACTGAATATATATCTAATCTATATCAAATACTAAGTTTTAGAGGGCTCAGTTTTCAGGGGTATCAATAACTTTTTTCAAGATGGGTGTCAAAGTACGCTAATCTAATCAATTGTGAGTCAAATTATCTGAAAGGGGTGAAGAAAGACGAATTTTCCTTTTTTTATTCTAGGATACATGAATCCGTTTAACCCGAGGGACAAGAAATTTACACGTCAGACAAATTTTATTGTGGATTGTTTGCAAAATTATGAATTATCATTTAATAAAGTAAAAACTTGGTACATTTAGCATCATTTTTTATTTTGTGTAAACGTGTTTTGATGTGGTTGGGTTGCTAAATCACTCATATAATCAACATTTCTTTTCATTCATTTTCTTTAAAACTTTTGTAAGTTATTACTGTCCATACTAAACACATACCACAATAAAGTTATGAGATACTTTGTAACAAACTTTTAAGAAAAATTTAAAATAAAACTTAGTGAACTGATTGGGTCTTTCAAATTGAGCAAATTAGCCTTTTATCTAACCAAAGAGAAATTTCGTGTCATTAAATTTCGTTTAATCATGCGAGTGAAATAGGCGTTTGAAGATGGTAGTCAAATCGTAGCCTTACTAGGAGTCTAACTAGGTAGAGCATCAAAGAGTTTACAACATCTGTTTTGTAGATTAATTGATTGCTGATGTTTAACGCCACTTTCAGTACCCGGCTATATCATGGCAAGTTTTTATTGGAGGAGGGAACCGGAATGACCGGAAAGAACCACCGACTTTCGTATTGGTAAGACATCTGGCTATCCTAGTTTATAAGATCTGAGTAGAGCAATATCATAAGCAAGAAATCGTTTTCTTTTTCATATGGATTGTCTCTCTTTGAAAGAACGAACATAAGAAAACCTGTGAATAAATATATTAATCTAAATGGGATTGTATTTACCTCTCTTTGTAAATGAAATAAGGTTGACCATAAAAATACAAGTACAGATAACCACACGAATGACAAAAAAAAACCCCAGACATCTATAGAAGTAAACAGATAGTCTTTCATAACGGGTGTCTATTTAATACGTTGAATTTAAAATCGCTCGGATGCTTTACAGAGTAATACAAATTGCTCGGATGCTAGACAGAGTAATACAAATCGCTCGGATGCTAGACAGAGTAGTTCATTTAACAGAAACTTCAATGATCTGTCATCAACACATATTTCACCAACTTACAAAAATGATTTAAGTATAACAAACGGCCAAACGGACCTAGTGTTAAAATACATTTGTTTTTAGATCTTAAATACCCCCTTGTTTAATCTGGATTAGTTTAATTACAATTGGTATATAAAATATACAATAATCATAATAAGAAAATCACTTTACTTTAAAATAGAGGTTACGTATTCAGATGCGGATCCAGCCATTTTGAAAAAAGGGGTTTCCGAGGAACACCATGAAACGTTCACATCATAAAAAAAAAAAAAAAAAAAAATCGAAAAAGGGGGTCCACTATCACCCCTGGATCCGACATATTTTTTGATTATCTTGTGTATCACTCACTGGCCAGTACCACTCGTCAAATCTAAATAATTGGTTAAGTGGGAGTGCATTTGTTTAAAACATTATCAGTGGCGGATCCAGAGGGGGACGTAGAGGGCGTACGCCCCCCCTTTGCTTGCACTTTTTTTTTTTTTTTTTTTGTAAAATGATTAATCAGACTAGACTTCGTAAACTTTGCCATTTCCCGTGTATTTAATTTTTATGCGACAATTCTTTACTTATAAAGATATTTTTCGCTCGTATTTAGTGTAATATATTATTGATTATGTCAAAGTCATGTGATTCTCTACGGTGGAGCTGACCAGTTCGTCGAAAAAAACGTCACTCAGTCATTTTGAAATTCAAATCACAGTAACACATTGCTTAGGCTGAGGATGACAAGCACGACGCCTTCAAAGCGACAAAGTATTGAGCAAGAACGTATTGAATTCTATTTCACAATTCCACCCAACAGAAAGTAATACTCTATTACACTCTCATGAAAAAAAAAGTTCCACAGCAATATTATTTACCTACGAAAACATGTTTAACCCCACACGCCCCAGCCCATTAATAACATTGCTGAATAGTGATCCCCAGTCAGTAAGCTATAGATATAGATTTAAAGTCTAAGGTACGGACCATTTGATCTGAGGGGGCAATCTCAGATTTTTAAGAGAAAAATTCTGACCCTGATTTTTGCCTTAAACAAAAATTCTGGCGGTATCTGGATTGAAAACAATAATCTTGTCCACTTTTTTGCTATTAGAAAAAATATTTTCAACAGAATTATTTAGCATTAAATGAACATGATGAATAAAAAATGGGCGTAATTTTTTTTTTGGGGGGGTTGCATGTGAATCCCATATCTGACCGGAATGTCTGTTTCGCCGAACTGATATACTGAATACTTTTTCAAGGCCCGACTGCAACCTGTCTGCTGGGTGTGGCCTATATGTCTCCATGTGTCGACTGTCATTCACAACTTCATTGTCATTTCCGACTAATTCGTAGCCTTTGGTTGATTTGGAACCCCTCACTTCCCTTGTTGGGTAAAACATTTCAACCAAACATTTGGATGAAAATTGCTTGTTTGTCTTTCTTCGTGTCGGTCGTATTGTAAATTTCATTGAATAGCCGTATATCTTGTTTACAACAAGAAATCTGTGAGGTTATGCTAACTAACCATACAACAAACGATTATTTTCCATGTCCATTTTTTACTGACAAATCCCACATCAAATATATTAATTAGTACATAGCTTTGGATCCATCCAATCATAATAGACAATTGGTGGAGAGAATACGGCACCAAAAATGTCCAACCCCTACACTTTAACTATAAAATGCATTTTACACTTATTTTATGTTTTTTAGCCAAAAAAAGGTCCAAAATATTTTTTCGCCTCGCTTGGCTCGGCGAACTTTATTACTACGCCCCCCCTTTCCAAAATCCTGGATCCGCCCCTGATTATGGAGCTAATTGCCTAGGAAATTAATTCTGTTTATTAAAGAAAAAAAAAAAACACTTTTGTAAGAACTTTCATCGTTAAAAATATAGTAGCGATCAACCAAAGAATTGTTAAAGTACATAATATTTATTTATCCAATCCATAGAAATTAATTTAAATATCATCTTAGGCTTTATAAGCATGGATTATAATGAGATGTGACGGAAGAAAACGATTTGCGAATCTTTAAAGCGGCTGTTAACACAAAAATTTAATGTTTGATATAAATATATTGTGACCTACAAGTCTCTGTTCGGTACTTAGAATTATCACACTTTCCATAAACACGTACATGTATGAGGCCTCGTTGTGAATTTCAGAATTAAGAACAATGGGCAAATACACAAAGAATTGAGACTGATGGGGTGCTAAAATATAAATATTAAAATAATAAGCAAACAATAGGGATAGAAAAAGTGGCCTTAGAACTAACAAATACAGAAATAAAGACCCTTAGATTTTGTTGTTTATGTGTCAACTAAATTAACATGTTTAATTTCATTGAGTTTTTTCAAAGTTCTCTTTAAATTGTTCTCTATATAACTATTTCATATAATGACATATATCGGTATATATTTAAGTCTTAGATGCATGATTCTTTTTGTTAGTTTTTATTAGCTTTGAACTAGCTGTCAGTAACTGCGAATACTCTCAGATCTGTACTTAGTGTCTATACGTTGTTGGGATGTATAAGTACCCTGCCACGTCCACTCTGTGTTTTGTTAGATGTATTTCTGCTTTGTATCGATTTGATGAGTTAAGCCAGTTTGTTCTTATGTTGTACTGTTACACCATTGTCTCAGGTTAGGGGAGGGTTGGCGCGCCTTCAACTTAGTTTAACCCAGCAACATTATATAACTATGTGCCTGTCCCAAGTCAGGAGCCTGTTTTTGAATGGTTTAATGTTTTTTGTTGTTTCTCGTATTTGTTTTTCGTTTATTGTTTTGCATAGTTTGTTTTTGTATTGTGCCGTTGCACCACTCTTCTAAGTTAGGGGGAGGGTTTGGCGCCAGCAAACTAGTTTAACCCCGCAACATTCTGTATGTGCCTGTCCCAAGTCAGGAGCCTTTTATTCAGTGGTTGTCGTTTACTGCTGCTTTTTTCGTTCATTATTTTGTACATAAATCAGGGCGTTACTTTTCTCGTTTGAATTGTTTTACATTTGTCATTTCGGGGCATTTTATAGCTGACTATGCGGTATGGCTTTAATCATTGTTGAAGGCCGTATGGTGACCTATAGTTGTTAATTTCGGATCAGTTGGTCTTTTGTGGAGAGTTGTTTCATTGGCAATCATACTGCATCTTCCTATTTTTATATATACATAGCAAATTAGCAAAGATTTTTTTTTTAATTTTATCATTATCATTTTTACGTACATATGGGAAGAAATGTTTGTAAGAAGGACTAAACAGTGACGACTGATAGTTGTTGAAAAACTACATGCATTCTGATGTCGTAGGGTTGCTGTCTCATTGAGTAATCCTTTTATCTCGTTTTCCTATTTCTTGAACTAAAATTGATCACGTTAGATAAATTGTATCTTTTTAAACACAAAAATTAATAAACGGAGATGTGGGGGTACACTTGAACGAGAAAGCAACCCAACGACACATTTACATATTTCAGTTGGGGTGATTTGCCTTTCAGAAATAACCTATAATTGGATACGCTTGTCCGAATGTAAAATGCGTATGTACCGAGGTACATTGTACCTACATTTTAATTAGTTTTTGTTTTTCTACAAATATACATGTATAGATGTATATTACGTTTAAAAACACATCGAAAGCCATTTAACTGAATAGTTATATATGCTTTAAGTTAAATATGGAATTTAACCCTATCAAGCAAATCTTTTAAACCAGATCGAAGTGCAGTGCCGTAATTCCTGTTCGTTAAAAAAACTTGCGACTTTCTCTGATGGGTCCGTAGGTGGCCTGTTCCATTCAAAGGTTCTGTCCGTATCCAACATGTAGTAATAATTTCGCGCTCTTCATTCGGCTCATTCTTCCTTGTTAAATGTTGTAAGTTTTTTGTCGTCTTGAATATGCATGAACTCATTACAAATGTACCATTGAACGTTAAGCAAGCAACAACTATTTAGTATTAAACAAAGACGGATAACACAACTCGTTCAATCGTATAATTGAAACGTGTGTGAAACGTAAAAAAATCAGCGAGCTTACAACTGTATTTTTAAAGACAGAGTTAAGAATAATCAGAAAGACAATTGTTTCTTTTTCATCTTCTAAATACGAAACAAATTTGAGTAGCATAACAATTCATACACGAAAAGAAATATCAAATCGTTCATGTATAATTCATGGTTTTATACAATGTCCCTCGGACATTCTAAGAGTTTTAATGTCAATGTTGTATACACAACGATGTAATTGGTTTGTTGACGCTAGCTTAACGTCCAGTGGCAACTGTTTGTTGTATTTTATCACGAGATCAAAGTGATAATTGATGCAATTTGAAGGTTATGTAAGGTAGGTCGACAGCGGTTAAGAAAATGACATTTCACTGTTATCGGAAACAAATTGCCCCCCTCCCCCGACCGAGAGTTGTTGCAATAGTTCTTTAAAGTGCAGAGAGCGTAGCACTCAATTTATACGTGGTGTCAGAATGCATATCTCTTATCAAACGTGGTAAAGTATTTATGCATCCCGCATAGCCAAAAATGGACACTCCATTTTAGCAAGGGTTTTACTACCGAATGGGAGGAGTCCGGGGATGACATTTTTCTATATCTCAGTCAACACTTAGGGTTTAAAACAATCTGTGTTATCTGGACCATTGATATTGGGAGTACATTTACCATCATGCACTGTGTTCACAGTAGACGTCCGGTCACGGAACACCGCACTCACCTTTAAATTCATGAATATTAAATGATATTTACCCGATATAATTGATACATATATTGCGGAGGAATTTGGAAATTTACAGTTTTTACTACAATAAAGCTATATCACCATTATATAGGATATTTACCTAAGTATAGGTTAATGTATAGTTTATTCATAGCTTTATCATTATCTTTTTCCGACAATACATTTAGCCCCGGAAATCCCACATCACGAGTTTGTTTAAAGGGATATAGTTTCGTAATCTATATTTTCCGCACATTAGATACATTTCGAATATGCCATCTTTCGGTAGTAATCCCTATGAATATTCATTCATTATGAAAGATGTTACGAGTTTAACATTGGACATAATTATAAATTTCGTTTATGGAAAACTTGCATGATTTTGTAATGCAATTAATTTTTAGGCGAGAAAAGAGTGAGCTACATGTATGTGTATTGCTGTTTCGAAATTACATCTTTCTTGTTCGTTCTCTTCTTTATTGAATCGCACAGTGATGAGGGTCTGAATTGGAGGGAAAAGGGGGCCGGGGGGGGGGGGGGGGGGGGGGGGGGGGGGGGGGGGGTCCCTCATTTCTGAATTCTGAATTTTTTTTTTTAAGCAATTATTCTCTTTTCTATATATTTTAACACCTCATGATTCTCTCTTTTTTATGTTTTTTTGTCCATTTTCCTTTATTAGTATTCTTTATATTTTTGGCCCATTATTCCCTATTCTGTAAACCCCCATTCACACCCTCAGTAAAAGATAATCGAAGTAGTATGTACATTAATCCATACCGTGTGCATTGTATCAACACTAAACATAGAAATTTTTTATCTAAAGATATATGGGATTTTCAGGTGAAAGAGCATGTTAATTTTCTCAGATGTAAAAACAGTTTTAATAAATCAAAACATCTTTGGCAGATGAATAATCTCCATTTCAAGTAAAACTATCTATAATTATGATAATAGATACTTGTTGCCGAGCCTTCGAAATTTATTCCGCGAAAGCGAGACATAGCGATCCTAGATTGCATCGTCGGGATCGGCGGCGTCAACATTTAGGATTAGTCTGAGGTTAAAGTTTCTTTAGACATCAATAACTTTGTCAAATCTTCATGGAATTTTAGTAAATTGGGACAGAAGCTTTTACAATGACAGCAACAATCGTAGGCGATACAAAGGGTTCCGCGGAACCCCTTCATTTTTTTTTCAATAACAACATATTTATAATAATAGAAAAAAAAATTAAAAAATGCGTTTTTTTTTAACACTCAAAGCGGTAATTCATATTGTGACCGGACATTGTGTTTGTTCTTTTTAATAAAAATGTTTGGTACTCTTGAATGAACTTTTTTTTCTGATGAAAAATGAAAAATAGTTAAAAAAAAAATACAATGACTTAAAAAAGTATTTTGTTCCTATATACATGATATATATTAGTAAAAATTATTATAATGAATTGTACCGAGATCAAACCAATGGCTCCTTATTATGAATAATCGGTGCTTGTAAATAAGGGGATGTTGCGCCTTTGGGATGTGAGATGCAGGGGTAAAAGTGGGGATGTGGGATTAAGGGGGTAACAAAGTGGGACCTGGGGAAAAAAGGGGAAAAGTAGGAAGTTGGAAACAATAATATGATATTACAAAAGAGGGAAGTCATCGTATAAATTAACCTATATATATATATATATATATATATATCAGTCATACTAGTTCAACGTTATTAGAATAAGCGTCCAAAAAAGATATAATGTATATCAAGAAATCAGTGACATAATTTCAGTTGAACGAAACTTTAATTTAGTCAGGTTTATAAATAATTCAAACAAAACAAAGTACTTCAGATATCTTTTTTTGATAAAAGATTGATAGAAAAATAAATAATCTATAACTATGGCAAATTGAGAAGACAAACAAACAAAAATAAACAGGGAAACAGATTAAAAATAAACAAAGGATGGGACGGATTCCGTAATTTTCAAGGGGCACTGCACACGCATCACTCTACCAAGGTTAAGTTTGACTAAGATATCATGGTTATATTACTACTGACTGAAGCTGAATTCTAATTTATCTGTTTTGAGTCCTGCAAAATTTTCAAAACAAACCCGTTTAAGAAGAAAACACGAACAACATGCCTCATTTCAGTTATACGCCATTCTTTACAAAGATATTTCCGAAGATACCAGCCAAAGACGAAATCTTGTCTTACTTCAGTTATAATGCCATTCTTTATAGATCTTTATACAAAGATACCGTCGTGGTTCTTTACATGTAATTCTTTCCAGCAAACTAACAATCTGTAAATACTGATGACCAGGTTGTGTTTTGTATTTATATCGTATCAGTGTGATAATGATTCACAGCCAACTTTGATATTTTATAGTGTGTTTTTCTATGTTGTGATGTTATACTATTGTTTCAGAAAAGGGAGAAGGTTTGGTACCAGTAAAACGTTTCATCCCGCTGCAAATGTTTGCACCTGTCCTAAGTCAGGAATCTGATTACAGTAGTTGTCGTCTGTTTATATAGTTCATACGTGTTTCTCGTTTCTCGTTTTATATAGATTAGACCGTTGGTTTTTCCGTTTGAATGGTTTTACACTAGTAATTTTTTGGGGCCCTTTATAGCTTGCTGTTCGGTGTGAGCCAATGCTCCGTGTTGAAGGCCGTACCTTGACCTATAATGGTTTACTTTTATAAATTGTAACTTGGATGGAGAGTTGTCTCATTGGCACTCATACCAAATCTTCCTATATCTATTTGGACTAACACATTAAAAAATATTCCTTTAAAAAAATCCTTTCTTGATTCATGATGTATAGAAGAGTGGATGGACATTTTTTTTTTCTGGTTGGTTATTTTCATGCTATCAAAAAACTACCATCAAATTTGATTTTTTTTTAATTTTAAACCCTCATTAATGAAATAATATTTTAAACATAAAAATACACCCAGAAATAACAGATTGAGACCTGTCATAACTGTTACAAAATATGAAATGTTAGTTGAAAATCATATAATTATATATTTTTCCAATATTTTTTCTGGTATTTAAATTGGATTTGTGATTTATTATGTATCATACAAAGATAATAAAATACTTTGGTATAATTGTATACGGGCTTGCTAAATTTGAAATGACTTAACCGATGAAAACAGGTTTCACGATTTTTTATTTTTCTTTACATTTACCAGTAAAATTAAGTTATCTAGATAAAAAATTTCCAATTGGTTGCGTCATTTCTTTTTCAAATTGTTGTGAAATTAAACTTGACACGTGGAAGATACGATGTAACCATCAACATTGTTTTGATGATTTCAGGATTAATTACTCCTCGTTAATTTCGGTATAATTAACTTAGTAGATGTTGTCTAATTGACGTCTTTTAAGTTATGTCTGTGACCATAGTAGCTTTTAAACAAAATTCAAATTCTCATTGTGCTACTCGAAACCAATAGTTTATAATAATCCTCATTGATCTTTTACAGGTAACTCGGTAGGGGAATCCCTATTTACCTTTGTTTAATCTATTTTTAGATATGACAAGAACAAGCTTGAACGTTATTTAAACGATACCATTTCTATTTTTAAATTTAAAATATTTCCACAATTGGCTTTTCAAAACAGATTTAAAGCGTCGCTACACAGGTGTTGAATCATACCAAAACAAAGAATCAAACTGAATAAAGTCTTGAAAGCATATAACACAATTATACTACAGGTTTCACATTTACTTGTGGGACAAAATAACATTTTATCAATAAGGTAAGTTGATATTGATATCATTTGTAGACATATATATATTTTATGTAATTTATTATCTATTAAAAAATAAGAAAAACTGTACGTGATCAAAATATTTTTTTATACAAACTTGGTTTGACGAATAATATTGCGTTATTGTCGTTCTCTTTGTCTTAATTTCTATACACATGCGTATTAAATGTGAAAACATAGATGTATAATCCCATGGTGCAAGGCAGTACACAAGTGCTTAACAAATCCGATAACCTTTAATACTTTTAAACAATATCTCACGCTCAGTAAATTTGTATGATCGGAAATAAACACTTAACACGGCTTTTGTCGTTTCTCCTTCAAACATTATGTACAAATTTTCTTTGTTTTACAGGATAACTTTAATGTAAACTCTCAAGATGCACGAGGCCACAATCTGTGTAGACAAATGTGAAATGGTAGTAACCTGTTACCCGGACCATGTCCGTAAGCACGTTGTGGAGATTCTAAAGACCGGAGTCGTCCCAGAAGGTATTCTTGCCACTGACAATATCGTGTATTACCTGGAAGTTGGCTTTATGTCTCCGCCGCTGAAATCTGCATGTGAAGACGTCTTACTAAAACATATCAACGGAATCAATTGTGTAGACGCGTTAGAAATTGCCAGCCGATTCGGATTACTAAGTCTGGTGAAAACTGCAACAGACATGGTATCTGAAAACTTTCACAATCTCTGGAATACTGAATCATTCATTCGCCTGAGTGAGAATGATCTAGATACCCTTTGCAATATTGATAAGATAGCAAGACACAAGGACATATTTCGTGCGTTACAGAAATGGCACGGTTACAATCACGAATCTCGAATGTCAACGTACTGCAGACTTCTTGAAGTTGTTCAAAGAAGAAGGACTGAAAATCCAAAACAAGAAATCAAAAGAAAGTGCGCAACATACCATGCAATGCTTATGTCGTCTGCTTCCAAGTCAAAAACTGGCGTAGTCACCGCTGTGTTCAACTGCGATGGAGAAGTCGTCTGTCATCGCAGTCTTTTCAAAAGTAATGACATACAGGGAGATTTTTCTCTTACATGTGTTCAGAAGGACGAAACAGACGCGCCATATGTTTATATCGCGTCTGGTAAACATGTGTTCAGATATGACCCAATTGTCAACAAGCATGAAAGCTGTGAAAATCTAGTTCTTAACCGATCTCAAGGTTCATTAGTATCAATGGGAGACTGTGTTTATGCAATAGGCGGACATCACAATAACAAAAATGTGCTAGAAATTGAAGAACTCGATACAAAATCGCACAAAGGAAAAATATTCAAGAAAAACGGATGGAAAGTTATAGTTAAAATTCCAGAACATATAACACTTCATTCTGCTCCGTGTTTAGCTTACAAAGATGAAATTTACATAATAGGGGAGTCGATGGCACTACCAGAAAATAAACCGTGTTTAGCTGTTCTTGTTTTCAGTCCAAATGACAGATCCATCCGAGTCGTTGCTGAGTTTCCAAAGAAATGCTCAGATTGCAAGGCAATCCTGCATGACAAAAACATTTACATTGCTTCCAGTGAAGGATATTTTCTTAAGTTAGATATAGTTTCAAACATTTTCTCTTCTTGTTCTGACTTGATCGCGAAAGAAACAAACATTACAATGTATTCTGAAGGAAATATGATTTATACCGTTGGCAGCTCTTCGTCCTGTCAATTTGAAAGAAATTGCTATGACACTGAAACAAATAGCTGGAAGCGAATCCGAAATTACAATTTCAATTTACCAGTGCATGGCCTTTGTGACATTAAAGTGCCCTCTTATACAAATGTAGTCCCGTTTTATGATACAGAATTTAAAGAAATTAAGCGCTAATGTCAATGTTGATATTTAATATATATTTCTATAATTGTTATTCTCATTTTTATACATTATTATTTGTATTATGAATTAAAAATATGAAAAATGATTTCTGTTATGTGTTTCTTTAACATTCGAAATACAAGTTTTGAAACCAAACACATTATCAGATATACGTCGATAGGGATATAAAAGTAGGCCTTTATATTGTGACCTTGTCATATGCTTGTATTGTTTGACATTAAATTGATATTCATATATCATATATACAATATCAGACACAATTATTTTTTTTTGAAATCAGACAATTTCCAGTGATAGGAATTAAAAGACATTTTTTAGGGAACACGGTTATTTCTTTCTGATGTGGACAATTTCTAGCCATGTATGAGAAACTTTGAAATTTCCAAACTGGAAGAAAACATTCATATACTTACGATGAACATTAATAAGGGGAGATGTGAGGTACGTGTCAATGAGACAGCAACAAACAACACAAAACCAAAATACATTTAAAGGTACACATAAGGTCTTCAATAATACACAGGTGTCTTAACATTACACTTAATGCTAAGTTTCTAAATCAACAAAAATCTGCCAAATAACAAAAAAAAAAAAAAAAAAAAAAAATAAAAAATTGGACAAAATACAACTTCTAAGCGGGGTTCCTGATTTTGAACAGGCACAAAAACGCCTAGCTGTATAAAACGTGGCCATTTTTTGTTATCTCAACATTTCTGATTTTAATCTAGATGAATTGCCCAACAAAAACACATAACCACTACTAGGTGGTGTTTAACGACCTTGACTACCCATGAGGGTCTCGCAAGATCAGTGACACATAACTGAACAAACACGTGATTTTTATTGTACAGGAAAATACTAAATTTTAAAATAACGGTAGAATAAATAACATACAAAAAACCACAAATACAAACTTGTTTAATTTGCTAACATAAAGTGTTTACTGAAGATTGCATATCTTTGGTATTCTCTGTTGTTAAGTTCCCTCACAACTCGTCTAGACTCTGTGAGATTCAGAACTGTCTTCCCAACTCTGTGAGATTCAGAACTGTCGTCCCGACTCTGTGATATTCAGAACTGTCGTCCCGACTCGATGAGATTCAGAGCTGTCGTCCCGACTCTGTGAGATTCAAAACTGTCGTCCCGACTCGATGATATTCAGAACTGTCGTTCCGACTCGATGAGATTCAGAGTTTTCGTGCCGGCACGGTGAGATTCAGAGCTTTCGTCCCGGCTCTGTGAGATTCAGAGCTTTCATCCCTGATCTGTGAGATTCAGAGCTTTCGTCCCGGCTCTGTGAGATTCAGAGCTTTCGTCCCGGCTCTGTGAAATTCAAAGCTTTCGTCCCGACTAGGTGATATTCAGAGCTTTAGTCCAGACTCGGTGAGATTTAGAGCTTTCGTCCCGGCTCGATGAGATTCAGAGCTTTCGTCCCGACTCGGTGAGATTCAGAACTTAACATGTTTACATAATTGTCTGTAAAAGAGAGGCGAAAGATACCAAAGGGACATTCAAACTCATAAGTCGAAAATAAAATGACAACGCCATGGCTAAAAAAGAAAAAAAGACCAACAGAGAAAGAACAATACACAAAACAAAACATTAAAAACTAAAGACTGAGCAACACGAACCCAACCAAAACTGGGGGTGATCTCAGGTGCTCCGGAAAGATAAACAGATCCTTGTCCACATGTGGCACCCATCTTGTTGCTCATGTAAGTACCCGGTGATAAGTCTAATTCGGTATGTCTCATTCGGGGAAAAGGGGGAGGGATTGTAGTTACGACAATTGGAACATATTCGTTGTTATCTGTTGAACGGATATTCCGTACCGGTCAACCAACTCATGATGACGTCCGTAAAATTTATGAAGGCATGATTTCAACTTCACCAGTTGGAACTCTTAATGTAATACATTCCTAGCCAGCAACAACCCCTTATCAAGGAAATTATGATAGGAAATACAAACCCTGGAATATCGTATCAACTGGAAGATATGTACTCCGTATACACAGACGCTGTGGTAGTTGAACACCGTATTTAACCTATAGATGTTCTCTTCCCAACTTTGTTTACCTTTGAAATTGCTGTCTCAAACCAACACCTTTATAAAATTAAAATTGAGAATAGAAATGGGAGATGTGTTAAAAGAGACAACAACCCGACCAAAGAGCAGAAAACAGCTATGGCCACCATTGGGTCTTCAACACAGCGAGAAAATCCCACACTCGGCTTCAGCTGGGCCCTAAACACAAATGTGTACTAGTTCAGTGAAAATGGACGACACACTAAACTCCAAAACATATAAATGAACTAAAATTCAAAAACATACAAGACAAACAAAGGCCAGAGGCTCCTGACTTGGGAGAGATATCAGATAATAAAGTACACACAATATGAACATGGCTAGATATGATGTGGACTTTAGAGCATTGAAACAGCAACCCAGAGCCACAAAACAACCAAAAGACATGTAGAGATCATTATATCAATACGCAGACGCTATATATTATCATGTTTATGCGATACCAAACCACAGGTCTGGACCAATTCAATATCAATAAAGTTTTATTAAAAACCTGTTTCTTAGGGTATACAAAAAAAAACAGTTTGCAAATATTGTAAAACAACTGGTGAAGTTTCTATAAATTCTCGTACTTGATACATTTGTCAGACACTAATAATTCAACGAATTTACAAAAAGGAAATAGGCAATACATAACGTCATTAAGTTTGTAGCATAGATAGAATGTTATTTTACAAATAGATGGACGACATGAATAATTTAAAAAAAAATAGTTGAAATCTGACAATTGATTCAAATTTATTGATAAGTTAATTTGAATCATAGTGTATACTTTTTTTTTACTAAAGAGCCTCTCCGCTGTTTTGAACATGCATACATGTTAAGGCGCTTATCTCATAGATTAAGAAAAGTAACATAGCAGCTTTTCTTCATGTCTTCAAAATGCCATTTATTATTAAATTGTCTCAAATAACAAATGAATAACATGCCTTTGCTTTTAAGATACTAGAAATACATTTATCGCTTTTTTACGAAAATTTCCTTTGATCTTACTGACTGATAATTTCCCTTATTTCTTATGCAGCAAAAATACTGCAATCTGATTGGTAAATTACCCCGGTGTAAATAACACTCCACCCTTGTTCACCCCGGGATAAATAAAATTTTGCCAAAAAATAAAAAAATTAAAAAAATTGCCAAAATAAAGAAAAAAAAAAAAAAAATGTCAAAAAATAAATAAATATGAGGACAAAAATTAAAAAAAAATTTTTATTTTTTTAAATTTTGTTTTCCCAAAAATTCAAAAGAACAAAATTTTTTTTCTGAATTTCCCAAAAATAAAGAAAAAAAGTATTTGACAATGCGCAGCAACATCGACGTTGAAAAAATGTTACACTGGAAATTTTTCATTAGCATTTTTCAATTTCACATCCCAGTTTAAAAATGAGTAAAGGAATTGTTCTTAAGAAATAAATTCGTTATCTTGGTGTAATCAGGGGTGTACGGAATTTTATACCGTTGTTGAAAATTCATACACCCATTCGGCTGCGCCTCAGGGTGTATGAATTTCAACAACGGTGTAAAATTCTGTACACCCCTGATTACACCAAGATAACTAATATTCTCAGCGGAGTCGAGTGATATGAAAATTATCGCTAGAAACTAAGGGGGAACGTGCCGTTGCTAATGAAATTGACATGAAATTGACAACGTCGTCATAGGTAAAATAGCGATAAACAGATTATCATTGGTCATCTCAACTCGATTGCTTTTCTCGCTTTCGCCGTCCCGGCTCAAGCGAGAAAATCAATCTCGATGAGATGATCAACGATAATCTATAAATATCCAGAAAGCATAAAATCATACCACATCTCCTTATTTTTATATTAAAAGATTTCCATATAAAAAAAATATCATTGCATATTCGTAATAAATGTAATGTGAATTGTTATTCAATCACTAAATATAAATGACATGAGGTTAATATACTATATACTATGATGTAAACATGATAATTAGATATTAAACAAAACGTACAGAGATAAAAAATATCCAACTATGTTATATCTAATAAATGTTGAAAAACGATTAATGCATAGGCTAATATGCTTGATAATGTTTAAGGTCGATAAAACATTCAACAAATAATCAAAGACCTGACTGAGATTAATACAAAAGGAGAAACGAAAGAAAAAAGAAGGTTTTTAATAAACACATACACGTATACCCTTTTGAACATACTAATCATTACACACGATCAAATTATGACAACTATTACCGTGCATTCAAATATAAAAATAAGGAAATGTGCTATGATTGCAAATGAGACAACTATCCACCAAAGTTCAAATGAAGTGGATGTAAGCAATTATAGACAACCGTACGGCCTTCGACAATGAGAAAAACCAATATATTATAGTCGGCTATAAAAGGCCCCGATAAAATATGAAACAATTCAATTGAGAAAACTAACGGCTAAATTTATAACAAAACAATTTACGAAAAACAAATATGATAGACATGAACCAACGGCAAAGTTCATTCAACCGTCTATCAACAAATTAACTCATAAGTTTTCATATATTTCGTTGCTTTGAACAAATGAATACAGACATATAAAGATAGGTGTACGGTAACAGAAGCGCAGTCGTATAGAGACTATTGTATGGACCAACACATACAGATATATGGAGACAAGTGTATAGAGCAACAAACACAGACTTAGTAAGACAAGTGAACGGACAAACAAACACAGACGTATATATATAGTTTAACTAAGAGGAATGGATAAATACTCAGACACATCTGGTCTAAATGGGGACGTTAAACTTGATACCTTTTGCATTGACAGAATGTAATCCGACTAAACTTTTAGCTCATTTACCAGCCGCAGTCCATTTTGTAAATCAAAGTTGCCCAATGCAGAATATTTGTCGGTTAGTATATGCAAATAAACACATTGAGAATATGCTTTGGGAACAAGTTCTCCATAATATTCATAAAAAACAACCTTTTTTTGTTTTTCTTTTTGACAGTAAGGGTTTTAGAATCTATGTGCATTTGAAAATAACACTCGACACGACTATTACATACAATATCAGACGATACAAAACCTATGCAGACGTATATATACAGGTGTACGGACTAACAAACACAGACGTATATATACAGGTGTACGGACTAACAAACACAGACGTATATATACAGGCGCACGGACTAACAAACACAGACGTATATATACAGGCGTACGGACTAACAAACACAGACGTATATATACAGGCTTACGGACTAACAAACACAGACGTATATATACAGGCGTACGGACTAACAAACACAGACGTATATATACAGGCGTACGGACTAACAAACTCAAACGTATATATACAGGTGTACGGACTAACAAACACAGACGTATATATACAGGTGAACGGACTAACAAACACAGACGTATATATACAGGCGTACGGACTAACAAACACAGACGTATATATACAGGCGTACGGACTAACAAACACAGACGTATAGAGACAGATGTACATAACAACCCACAGAGACATAATAAGACACGTGTACGGACCAACAAACACATATATAACAAGACAAGTGAACGGACCAAAAACGCACATATGTAGAGACAGGTATATATGGACCACCAAAACCAGACTTCAGAGACAAGTGTACGGTCAAACAAACACAGACATAGAGAGACAGGTCTATGGACCACCAAAACCAGATATACAGAGACTGGTGTACGGACAGGTGTATAGAACAGCAAACACAGACGTATATAGACAGGTGTACGGACCAACAAACACAAACATACAGAAACAGCCGAATGAACAAACTAACCAAGACGTATAGAGACATTTGTTTATACGAGCAAATGCAGACGTATAAAGACAGGTTTATGGACCATCAAACATAGACGTACAGAGACAGTTGCAGGAACCAACAAACACAGTCTTATAATGACAGGTGTATATTCCAGTAAATGGAGATATATAGAGACAGGTGTACGGTCAAACAAACACAGACGCATACAGGTGAACGGACCAATGAACACAGACGTATAAAAACAGGTGTAAGAACAAACAAATACAAACATATAGAGACTACTGTACGGACTATATACACGTATATACACAGGAGCATGGACCAACGAGCACATGCATATAGTGACAGAGTCACATATCAACCAACACAGATGCTTTAAGACTGGTGTACGAACCGACATACACAGACGTATGAAAACAAGCGTACACGTTAACAAACACAGTCTTCTTCTTCTTCCGAATACGGGAGTAGACTCCTAGGTAGGAGTGTAAAACTTCCCGGAACTTGTGTGCTATGTACATATGGACTTAATTTAAAAATAATATGACAAAGAAAAATCATTAACAATAACATATATACATTATGTACAGTGGCTTTGTAGTTTAATAAGTTGTTGTGGCTCTTTCAAATGTTAGAGTGGATATGCCACTTTTGAAGGATTCCAGGGTGTCAGACATACCTATTGCTTCAGGTAGTGAGTTCCAGTCCGAAATAGTGCGAGGATAAAAAGAAAATTTATAGAAATCTTTATTTGTTGATATTTGCCTAAATTTATGTTTCCCCCTAGTACGTCTATCAGATATTGTTAAATTGTCCTTAGGAACTTCCACTAACCCCCAATTTATTTTATATAGCATAGTTAATCTAGCTTTTTTCCTTCTTATTTCTAAATTTTCCCATTCCAATGATTTAATTAAATTTGAAACTGCTCCAGGTGATCTGTCTTTATAATCATTGAAGACAAACCTGGCTGCCTTACGCTGTACCTGCTCAACCTGAGTGATGTGTTGCTTTTTGTACGGATCCCATACAGGGGAAGAGTATTCGACGACTGGACGGACAAGTGATGTGTACGTAAGGTTTTTAACCTTACGTGTGCAGTTTTTTAAGTTCCTACGAAGAAAACCTAAGGTTTTATTTGCCTTACAGGTAATATTGTTTATATGTGTTCCCCAATCAAGATCATGGCTTATAGTTACGCCTAAATATTTACTATCTTTTACTGCTTCTAAAACATGATTGTGCAATATATAATCAAAAGTGGAAGGTTTACTTTTTTTTAGAAATATGAATAACATAACACTTCTCAGGATTAAAATTCATTTGCCAGTCCTCTTCCCATTGTACTAAACTAGATAAATCTTTTTGAAGTAATTTGGCATCAGAACTATTATTAACATTTCTATACAATAAACAGTCATCTGCAAAAAGTCTAGCATTGCAAGTTACATGTTCGGGTAGGTCATTAATAAAGAGTAAAAATAATGTTGGGCCTAAAACTGTTCCCTGAGGGACACCAGAATCAACAGCTAATTTTGAAGATTTAACACCATTTAATAGTACCTGCTGTTGCCTGTCAGCTAAAAAGTCATTTATCCAATTTAAATTTTGATTCCTAATACCATAAAAGTTTAATTTCTGGGCTAATCTTTGATGGGGGACTTTATCGAAAGCTTTGGAAAAATCTAAAAGTATAACATCTATTTGGTTACCATATCCCAATGATTTTGCAAGATCTTGTAAACTGATGATAAGTTGGGTCTCACAAGACCTTTTACTTCTAAACCCATGTTGACTATCATTTAATATGTTATTAATTGTAAGATGTTTCCTTATGTTGCTTGTTATAATGTGTTCTAGAATTTTGCAACATATTGCAGTTAGTGAAACTGGTCTATAATTAATAGCGTTATGCTTGTCACCTTTTTTAAATATTGGTACAACATTAGCCTGCTTCCAATCAGTTGGGATTTTACCAGTATCAATAGATTTTTGGAAAAAGAATGTCAAAAATGGAGACAATTCTTCTGCAAAATTATGTAAAAAATATGCTGGCAGATTATCAGGGCCAGTGGCTTTGTGTGGATTTAAGTTTTTAAGTAACTTTAATAAGCCATTATTACTAATAAATATGTCTGGCATAGTGGGGTGGGGACTTGTACCTTTATTTGGCATAGAGGATGTATCTTCGGTAGTAAAAGCCTTTTTAAATTGTTCATTTAGGATGTTAGCTTGTGTATTCGGCTCACTATATAATAAGCCCTCCTTTCCTCTTAATGGTGAAACACCAGATGTTTCTGTTTTTTTACTTTTTATAAATTGCCAGAAAGATTTAGGTTTTTCTTCTAACTGGGGGCTAATTATTTCTTGCATGTACGTGCTCTGGGCTCTTCTTATTTCTCTTTGAGCAGTAGCTTTTAACTTTTTATATTTATCTTTATGTTCTTGTTTACCAGTTTTTTTTAGCTTTGTTGTAAGCTTTACGTTGTTTTTTACATAAATGGTCTATATCCCTATTTGCCCAAGGGTTGGTGTACTTAGATTTAGTTATTTTGCTTGGTACATTATCATCTATTATTTTATTACTACCTTCTTTGAATTTATTCCATAATTGGTCAATATTTAAATTTTCATTAGCCTGAGATATAAGTTCAGATATAAAATAAGATGTTATGTCTTTTATCTTTTTAATATCAAACTTTTTCCATAAATAAATTTTATGTTGTGATTGTTTAGATCTTTGGGGCTTGCAGATTGCATCCACTAATACAATATCATGGTCAGATATACCTGGTATGGATTTTATTTTTGTTATCAATGCAGGTTGGTTTGTGCAGAAAAGGTCAAGGATATTATCTTTCCTAGTTGGAAAATCAACCATTTGTTCAATGCCTAAGTTGTTCAGCATATCTATAAATGCTTCATTCAGCTCCTTAGTATACAATGAGCCAGATATATTTTGCTCCGGCCATTTTATGTCTGGAAGGTTAAAGTCACCACCAAGCCAGAAGGTGGAATTTTTAAATTTTAATTTAAGTTCATTAATTTCAATGATCATTTGTTTGAGATAGTCTATATCATTTTTATTTGGTGGTCTATATGCAGAAATAATAACTAAGGATTTAGTATCAGTTATATTAATTTGGGCAGCAATAAGTTCTACATTTTTGCTTTTATATACTTCTTGGCAAATAATACCTTTTTTAATGGCGATTAATACACCTCCACCTTCTTTTCCGACCCGGTCGTTTCGGAATACATCTTCAAATAGTGTGTTTGGAAAAATTTCAGAAGATAATACATCTTTGTTTAGCCAAGTTTCATTACCAATAATAATATCTGGTTTAGATGACGTTGATAAATTTTCAATTTGAGGAACTTTATTTTTACAACTTCTAAAATTGATCTGAAGAACTCTTAATGAGTTTTGTCTATTAATATTCTTATTTTTTAATTGCTTCGTTACTGGTGGTTTTGGTGATGATGTAGCAACTGGGTCTCCAAAATTTTATTGATTATCATTTATATTGAAGCTTAAGGAAAAAGCTGAACTATCAGAAAGTACTGAATATGAGTTAGGGTTCAAAATAGAATTACCTGATGAGAGGTATGATTGAAAAATGGTTCTAGAGTGATTAGGAGTATCACATATCGGGCATATTCAAAGTGCTGATGAATTTCCAAACTTTTCATACATAGATGGACTTATATTTACACATCCAATATGACACCATTTATCGCAGTTATCACAAACAATAGCATCACTGTCCCAGGTACACTCATGCGAGCAAATAGAGCATGGATAACTGGAGTCGTTCAAGTTTGATCGGCCAGGGTTGGTTTCAACCTGGTTGCTTAAAAGAATTCTAATCAAAAGATGAATGTGGCGATCTGATTTGCCAAAAACACATCTATTTTTAAAATTGGACACATGCAAGTGCCAGTAATAAATCTGGGTAGATACCTCAATTGTTGTGTCACATTGAAGGCTGATAGTGATACCCTCATATTTGTTGGATTCTAGTACATTATTTTGTATATTAAACTCATTGACTGTGCTCAGAAAAATAAAAAATGTTGAGCAAATCACGACTAAGCTATGTTTAAACATTTTGACAGAGTCTAAGTGTCACAAAAATATAATCAGTGAAGAGAAGGATGGTGACTCTCATATACATTCATAACATGTTTAATAAGACAGTTAGTAGTTGATGACAAATTAGATCTTCGTTCCTTGGGCGACTCAAGGACACAGGATAAACACACTAGGAAGCCATATTATATAAGGTATAAGGATTGATAGATAGGATAGTATTACCTATTTAATCACAGAGACTCTGTTTGACGATCAAAACAAAAACAAACAAAAAAGTAAACCGGAAGTGGTTTACACTGTTTACATATAAGGAAAATAATTTTCCCGCCACTGTACAAATGTGAATCAAAAATTTACGTATACAAATATTTTAATTTACAAGGAAATATCAAACTTTTTGATAATTTCATACATACAATGACAAATGTAAGCCAAATATTGATGTAATAGCAAGTTCCGGGATTTATTACTCTAGAAAAAGCTGTAAGTTCCAAATATTTTTGAGTCATATAGAGACAGGAGTAGGGTCCAACTATCAAGACTTATAAAAACAGATGTACAGACGAATGAACACAGACGTATAGTGTACGAACATACAAATACATTTTGTAATGATAAATTGTCGTTTGTTGATGTATAACATATTTGTTTTCGATTATTTGTTTTGCACATAATTAAGCCGTTAGTTTTTTTGTCTGAATTGTTTTACATTTGTCATTTCGGGGCCTTTATATTTTACTATACGGTATGGGGTTTCCTCATTGTTGAAGGCCGTAAGGTGACCAATAGTTGTAAATTTCTATGTCATTTGGTCTTCATCTTCTTTTTTTTATATAAAGAGACAACAACAGAGGTAAAGAGACATGTAAACGAACCAACACACACAGACGTATCGAAATGAGTGTACGAACCCATACACACAGAGGTATCGAGACGAGATTACTTACCAACACACACAGAGGTATTGAGACAAGTGTACAGACCAACAGACATAGGGGTATAGACCCATGAATACAAACCAACAAACACAGAGGTATGAAGACAAGTGTCCGGATCAAGAAACAAAAAAAACAGAGGTATAGAGACCAGTGTGCGGATCAAGAAACACAGATGTGCAGAGACAGAGGCGCGAACCAACAACAACAGGAGTACGAACAAATGAATACAGACATATAAAGACAAGTGTACGGTAGCACAAGGGCAGTCGTATAGAGACTATTGTATGGACCAACACATACAGATATATGGAGACAAGTGTATGGAGCAACAAACACAGACTTAGCGAGACATGTGAACGGACAAACAAACACAGGCGTATATATATATAGTTGCGCAGTGCAGTTAACGCCGAAGTATAGAGACAGATGTAAGGAACAACAAACACAGAAATAATAACTAAGGATTTAGTATCAGTTATATTAATTTGGGCAGCAATAAGTTCTACATTTTTGCTTTTATATACTTCTTGGCAAATAATACCTTTTTTAATGGCGATTAATACACCTCCACCTTCTTTTCCGACCCGGTCGTTTCGGAATACATCTTCAAATAGTGTGTTTGGAAAAATTTCAGAAGATAATACATCTTTGTTTAGCCAAGTTTCATTACCAATAATAATATCTGGTTTAGATGACGTTGATAAATTTTCAATTTGAGGAACTTTATTTTTACAACTTCTAAAATTGATCTGAAGAACTCTTAATGAGTTTTGTCTATTAATATTCTTATTTTTTAATTGCTTCGTTACTGGTGGTTTTGGTGATGATGTAGCAACTGGGTCTCCAAAATTTTATTGATTATCATTTATATTGAAGCTTAAGGAAAAAGCTGAACTATCAGAAAGTACTGAATATGAGTTAGGGTTCAAAATAGAATTACCTGATGAGAGGTATGATTGAAAAATGGTTCTAGAGTGATTAGGAGTATCACATATCGGGCATATTCAAAGTGCTGATGAATTTCCAAACTTTTCATACATAGATGGACTTATATTTACACATCCAATATGACACCATTTATCGCAGTTATCACACACAGAGGTATTGAGACAAGTGTACAGACCAACAGACATAGGGGTATAGACCCATGAATACAAACCAACAAACACAGAGGTATGAAGACAAGTGTCCGGATCAAGAAACAAAAAAAACAGAGGTATAGAGACCAGTGTGCGGATCAAGAAACACAGATGTGCAGAGACAGAGGCGCGAACCAACAACAACAGGAGTACGAACAAATGAATACAGACATATAAAGACAAGTGTACGGTAGCACAAGGGCAGTCGTATAGAGACTATTGTATGGACCAACACATACAGATATATGGAGACAAGTGTATGGAGCAACAAACACAGACTTAGCGAGACATGTGAACGGACAAACAAACACAGGCGTATATATATATAGTTGCGCAGTGCAGTTAACGCCGAAGTATAGAGACAGATGTAAGGAACAACAAACACAGAAATAATAACTAAGGATTTAGTATCAGTTATATTAATTTGGGCAGCAATAAGTTCTACATTTTTGCTTTTATATACTTCTTGGAACATGTGAACGGACAAACAAACACAGGCGTATATATATATAGTTGCGCAGTGCAGTTAACGCCGAAGTATAGAGACAGATGTAAGGAACAACAAACACAGAAATATAAAGACAGATGCAAGGACCAAAACACACAGAATTATAGAGAGGTTCGTATAGATAAGCAAACGCAAACGTTTAGAGAAAGGTGTATGGACTGAAATACTCAATTATATAAAACAGATGTACAGGCAAACCCAAACAGACGTTCAGATACTTGTGTACGAACCGACAAACACAGACTTATAAAGACAGGTGTGAGGTCTAACTAACACAGACGTACAAAGACGGGTGTACGGTATATCAAACACAGTCATATAGAGACAGGTGTACTGACCAACAAACACAGATATATAGAACCAAATAAACAAACCAGCAAGCACTAAAGTACAGACACAGGAGTACAGTCCAACTAACAGAAAGGTATAGAAACAGATGTACCGACCAATTAACACAGACGTCTATAGACGGATGTACGAACATACACGTGCAGAAATAAAGAGACAGGTAAACGTACAAACAGTAACAGACGTTTAAAGACCTGTGTACGAAAAAGCACACAGAGAGTATATGGACAGGGATACGGACCATCAAACACAGACATATGGAAACAGACGAACAAACCAACAAACACAGACGTATATAGGCATGCGGACATACCAAAAAATCCAGACGTATAGAGACAGGTAGAAGGACCAATAAATACAGATGTATAGGAATAGAAAAAGAAACAAGCAAACACAGACGTATAGAGACAGGTGTATATACCAACAAATCCAGACATGTTTTATACATTTAATCGAGTACAGAGTGTTTCTAATGAAGAGAAACCAAACAAAAACGTATAACAACTTGCGTTTTAACTGCATATATTGTTAATAGTTATCAAAGGTACCAGGATTATAATTTAATACACCAGACGCGCGTTTTGTCTACATAAGACTCATCAGTGACGCTCAGATCAAAATAGATATAAAGCCAAACAAGTTAAATATTCTTTCGTAGATACAGCAATACGATTAACAATAATTACAAATATGATTCTAAAAGAAATCAAAACGAATATAAGGACACAATTTTGTTTTCTTCATAGATAGATGATGATGTTGGTTATACGTCATTGAGGAAGTAACCCCACAGCAAAAATAACCAAGACACCTAAAGGTCAACAAACAGTCTTCAACAATAGACAGCTGTTAAAAAAACATGTCAAGCTTTAAATCGTTCAAAATCCATTGAAGTTTACATTTTTTATACGGGATATCAAAAACAATTCAAATCAGCTTTTCAATTATTTTTTTCACATACATATCGTACAACCTATACATTTGGGTTTTTATTGTTTTTTGTTGTTGTTGTTATAATATCCTTTTTCCTTTGGATTAAACGTCCATCATTTTTAATAATACTTTTTACCCTAACAAATTAAAAAAAAAATCATCGTTAATGTTTGATTTATTCAGTGGCCCAAACAAAAACCTGCATTTTCATCCAAATGAAAAATTTACAGTTCCTGTCATATGTATGTATTTAAAAAAATTTACGTGCCAATATCAAATGAACAAGAAATTAATGTATTCAAAATCTATAATAACCATATCGGTGGTTTCTTGGCAAAGAGCGCACCCTAAGTGCTGCAGAAGGATATGTGTTTAGCCGTTAAAATTGTTTTGCACTGCTTGTCTGCTAAGTAGGCAAAGTCAAGAGCAAAGGCTGATCGGCTTCCAATCAGAATAATCCGTGTCGATCAGATGACACAAGAATTTCCTTTGATTTTTGTCTTGTGAGCTAGCAAATACAAAAACTACTCAGCGTATATGAGAAGGGTTTATTTTAATAAAACTTTGACGTGTTCTTGACATGAATACCCATGCAATATTTGCGGCTGGACATTTAAACATAACACATCCAGCAAATTGGTTATACTGTATAAATGATCCATTTCAGTTGTCAAACTGAACAGTAAATATTTAAACCAGTTTGGAAAATTGATGAAATTCATTAACATCATGGCAATAACTTTTTATGAAATGAATATAAAAAACGGAGTATAGGAGACAATGAGAAAAGGAAAAAAAAACATCTTATTTTATTCGAATATTTAGCCTTGCAAACAATAAGGCTACACATATATGAAATGGGTATCCTAGTAACTGCACTCTTAGGTTTGTCTGTTCAAATGTTACACATACATGTATGGTGAACATATTGAGAGTAAAATATAAGGTCTTAATGAGCAAAAGAATAATTTGTACACATACAATAAACTTTAAAGTTTAATAATATCATGCGTAATGCGGTTTGAAAAGAAACGGATAAAAAACTCCAAATCTGCTAAAATGGAGTTAGTATAACTTCAAATAAATCTGATTTAAAACAAATATTTCGGAAAAAGGGATACGAATAAACAGGTCCGTACATCACATTTATTTTTGATGTTACAAAAAAAAGAACTTGATTCTTCTAAATCTAAAGTTTAAACAAAAATTGCAGGGGTTACATTCATGAAGTAATAATTGCACTATTTTGTTTATTATCTCATAGTATATAACATATACAGTGATATTCAAAATAAAAAAATAAATTTTCACAGCATGGAGGGAACTCAATTTGGACAAAACAGTAATCAAAATGAATTGTGAAGTAAGTCATGTCCTAATCTGATGGAAATTTCACTGAATAAAACTAATGAAAAAATTAAACCCTTCCCATTAGAGTTCTTTTTAGAAATTGCTATGATTTTTTAATACTAATGCATTTTATTGCAAGTGTGGTTGATATAGATAACAAACAAGCAGCCCAAAAAGAAAAAAAGAAAAATAGATATCCATATATGTATAGTACACAAAAAGTTGGATCAATTAAACACATAATAATTAGCTAAAAAGAAAGTAGAAATTAAGCATGTCCATGACTCATCCTGTGTCAGCAGCAAATAGGAAAGTATTATGGTTTCCTAAAGGCAACTGACACCAGGGGGCGATACCTTATGGGCCATAGGCATGTAAAATGTGTGTACATTAAAAGTCTCTTTCCTATATAATATTATGGTATTATTGGTTGTTATTGAATAAATGGTAATAAGAAATGATCATGTAGAGATCTATACTGAGAAAAAACGTTCACATTTTGAAGACGAAGATAAAGTAAACTGTGCAAAAAGTACAAAAGTTCATGTTTCCGAATACTATGATTATTTCTCATGTCTTAGCAAAAACTTTAAACGATCTATTTCATATTTGATTCTTAAAATCATCCACACTCTTAATTCTGTATAGAAATAAACGCGTATTTAACCATACATAATTTGACGTTACGTTATAAAGTTGAGGACGTTTTTTTCTCACAATGACGTTATTACTCCATTAGCCTGGAAATGTCATGGCGGGTCACATATAGAGACGGGTGTACGAACTCAACGACTTAAAGACAGACGTTTAGAGACAGGTATACGGACCAACAATAACAAACATTTATAGACAGATGTACGGACCAACTAACACAAACGAATAAAGGCAGGTGTACAGACAAGCAAACCAGACGTATATACACTAACATAGTTAGGCAAATATATTAAACAGATGTACGGACAAACGCACACGGACGTTTTGAGACACCTGTAGGAACAGAAAAACACAGATGTTGATGGACAGGTGTGCGTTTTAAGAAACACAGTCGTATAGAGAGAGGTATATGAACCATCAAGCACAAAAGTACAGAGACATGAGTACGGTCTGACAAACAACGATTTATAGAAACAGATGTACGAATATACAATTAGAGACAATACGAGACAGGTGAACGGAAAAACAATAGCAGACGTATAGAGACATGTGTTCGAACCAACACCCAAATATGTATAGAGACAGTACCGGTGTGCGGTCCAAGAAACGCACACTTAGGACAATGAAAACGATTAAACAAGCACAGAATATAAGAGACAGGTATAAAGTCCAAAAAAAAAAAACAAAAAAAAAAAAAAATTGTAAAGACAAGTGGTCGGACGAGCACAGTTACATATAAACAGCTGTACGAACCAAAAAAATTACGGACTTATAGAGTCACGCTGAAATGTACGGACTATTGAACACAGACGTACAGAAGTAAACGAACGAACCAACAAATATAGAGTTACATAAAAAGACAGGTGCAAAACCATGCAAAATACAACATATAGAGAAAGACGCATAGTCCATGAACAAAGATGTCTAGAATCAAATGTAAAGACCGACACAAATAGACGTAATGCGATAATAAAGAGGTATGGAGACAAGTGTACGGATCAACAGGCCCGAGAACACAGTTATTTCGTAGTGCATTTCTTTTAGACAATAAATTAAAATTAAAAAAATCGCACCTGCTCTATCTCAAAAGATTTTTTCAGTGTAGTGTACTACTTTTGGGACAAATAATATCAAAATTATAGAAAGGTCTACCAGCTCTAACTCAAAATATGGACAATTCTATGTTAAGGGGGTCTATAATTCAGTTTGACATCTTCAAGCATACTAGTTTTTGACCTTTTTTAACTGGGCCAAATCACTACTTTACATAAAAATTCATCACCCAAATATTTTTAACATGTAATTTCATTCCCCTACTTAATATTTCATGCATGAAATATAATGAAATAAATTTGGAAAATGTATGAAAACATTTTGCAAGTTATACCCTGTCCACACTAGGTACTATATTCGTAGACAACAAAAATCAAAGGACGATAACTGTGTCCTCGGACCAACAAACAAAGAGGTATAGAAACAAGTGTAAAAATCAGCAAACACAGACGTATAAAGACAAGTATACGGACAAACAAGCACAGAGGTATAGAGAACATTGTGCGGAATAACATACACAGAGGTATAGAGACCAGTGTACGAACCAACAAACACGATGTATAGAGAACAGTTAACTGACCAACAACAGCAACAAAGGTATGGAGTCAGGAGTACGGACCAAAAAAAGACGTATAGAGATCATTGTACAGACAAACAAACACAGAGGTATAAAGACCAGTGTTCAGACAAACAAACACAGACGTATAGAGATCAGTGTACAGTCAAACAAACACAGAGTTATAAAGACCAGTGTACAGACAAACAAACACAGAGATATATAGACCAGTGTACAGTCAAACAAACACAGAGGTATGGGGACTAGTGTACAGACCAACACACACAGAGGTATTGGTACATTGAACAGACCAACACACACAGAGGAATGGGAACAAGTATACTGATCGACACACACAGATATATAGGAACAGGGACATACACCAACAAATACAGAGGTATAGACACATGGGTACAGACCAACAAAGACAGAGGTATGTAGACAAGTAAACCGACCAACACAGCGGTATAGAGACCAGCCTGTGGACCAACAAACACAGACGTAAAGGGACAGGGGCACAGACCAAGAAATACAGAGGTATAAAGACACGGGTAAAGACCAAAAAAGGACAGACAAATATACGGGACTACAAAAATAGAAGCATAGAGACCTGTGTACAGACCGACAAACACTGAGGTATAGAGACCAGTGTACAGATCAACAAACACAAAGGTATTGGGACATTGAACATTCCAACAAACACAGAGGTATGGAGATACACACACGGACTGACGCACACAAAGGTATGAAAACAGGTGTACAGTCTAACACGAACAGAGGTATAGAAATGAGGGTACACACAGACAAAGACAGAGGTCTGGAGACAAGTTTACGGACCAAAAAACATGGAGGAATGAAGACACTTGTACGGACCAACAAACACAGGGATATAGAGAAGAGTATACGAAACAACAAACACAGAGGTATGGAGACAGGTGTACGGACCAACAAACACAGACATTTAGAGACCAGTGTATAGGCCAACAAACACAGAGGTATTGAGACATTGTACAGACAAGCACACACAGAGGTATGGAGATAAGTAAACCGTCCGACAAACACATCGAGACCAGCCTGCAGACCAACAAACACAGAGGTAAAGGGACAGGGGCACAGACCAACTCATATAGAGGTATAGAGAAATGGTTACAGACCAACAAAGACAGAGGTATGGCGACAAGTATATGGGCCGACAAATACAGGGGTATAGAGACCAGTGTATAGGTCAACAAACACAGAGGTATTGAGACATTGTACAGACTAGCACACACAAAGGTATGGAGACAAGTAAACCGTCCGACAAACACATCGAGACCAGCCTGCGGACCAACAAACACAGAGGTAAAGGGACAGGGGCACAAACCAACTCATATAGAGATATAAAAAATGGTTACAGTCCAACAACGACAGAGGTATGGCGAAAAGTATACGGGCCGACAAATACAGGGGTATAAAGACCAGCCTGAATACTAACAAACACAGAGGTACATAGAACATTGTGCGGAACAACAAATATGGAGGTATATAGAACAGTTTTCAAATCAAGAAACACAGAGGTATAGAAAACAGCGTACTGACCAACAACAACAAAAGAGGCATGGAGATAGGTGTTAGGAACAAAAACACAGAGATATAGAGACCATTGTACAAACTAACAAACATAGAGGTAAAGAGACCAGTGTACAGACCAACAACCACAGAGGTATTGGGACATTATAACAGACTAACAAACACAGAGGTATGGAGACAAGCATACGGACCGACACACACAAAGTTATAGAGACAAGGGTGCAGATCAACACACACAGAGGTAATTTGTTTTGACTGTTTTCAAACTGGGTTATCAGGCAAGCGTGCGAGCGAGCCTCGTCTCTAGCTTATGTGGAATAAATCGAAAACTATTCAACTAATGTTTTTTTTAATTAAGATCCGTTGTTAAAGATGAATAATTGAGATAGTGTTCGATATTGAAAGTCTTATCTTTACCTTTCAGGGGTTATGGTCCTTGATTGATATGAAAAGAAACACTTTATTTCGTTTTGGGACATACGCTGGGAATCGTTAAACCAATGCTATTCAAACCTAAATATAGTATGAACAAAATGAAGGTCAATATTTGGTGAAATAAAACTGTTACCGTTAATGCTTTTTTATATACGTTACATCGCATTGTGCTGCAGAGTTAAAATGGCTTGTAGTTTTCAAATTACTAACTTGAAAGAAAAATAAATTTCCATTATTTTATGATACAATTACGACTTCAAAATTAACGTCAGATCCGACAAAATGCATCAATGCTGTGCCACGTACTTTCCATAGTCAGGGACCACATTATGTCCTGTCCTGTCTTCTAATTGTTATCATTTGCAAAATCTCTAAACCTGAAAGCAAACTCTGTTACTGTGGATTCATTTATTTTCGTTGGTCTATTTACAAACCTATAGGAAATTTTTACTTCGTTGAACATTTAAATTCGTGGTTCACCTTAACGCACGAAATCAACAAAAATTGGTATCCAACGAATAGTAATGAATCCACAGTATTTCAAATGGACTCAGAAAGTTCTAATCGATTTGTTATCTAGAAATTGACGACGATATAGGCGCAATCTATAGTTTACTATACGGCATGAACGTTATTAAATATTGAATGTCGTACGGTGACCTATAGCTGCCTAAACGAATATCAGTTTGTCTCCGCTGGAAAATGATCGACTTATTACCGGATTTTGACTTGAAATGAGCAAACGATGAATGCCCTTTGTGGAACCTGAACTGCTCATCAATTTAGGACAACTTTTTAAATGGGATTCCTGTTGCTGAATTTTGAGTTTTTCTGTAAAAGGGTCAGTAACCTGCTCTTAGTTTTTTTTTGTCTTGAGGCCATGTTGTTTTCATTGTTGGGCATATTTTTTCTGATTGCCCCATTATTATAGTTTTTATTTCTAATCTGACAATGAAGATCAGTAATAACATAAAACGTGCTTTAGATATTTGTTTTAATTGAAATACTCTTTAAAGAAGCCAGGCTTATGCGAGTGTTTTACAAAAACGATGATTTCTACTAATCTTATCTTACGTTACAGTGCTGTAGATATTTGTATGACGTAAATAAAGTTTGAAATTTGCCAAACCGATCATAACTATTTATCTCTCTTTACATTGTAGCGATATTACAGAGCTATAATCTTTCCGTGTAAAATATACTCCACTGGTTAAACTTGGCATCATTTGGTATATCTGTTTTGTTTATAATGCACTTTGAATAAATTACTTGACGTTATCTCTTACTTCCAGTGTGAGTCATAGAAAAACATATTTTTTTTTTCAAAATGAAATATCGTTCAACAAACGATGTTTATTTGAGGAGATTTTCCAGAAATACCACACACACCATGCACCTGTGTTTCTTTTTTCATAATAACCACATAATTGAATAAAAAAACTAATAACTAGATTTGCCATTGCGAGCAGTAGTAGATGGCACCATGGCCACCAATTGCTACTATAACGGCATCAACTTTTAAACTTTTAAACAGTGAATGCACATATCCATCAAAATACATCTGTCTGTTTGCATGACGTTTGGAGCAATTTTCATTTTTTTTTTACATTTTTACTGTTTCCATTGACACGGCGGCCATTTTAGAAATTCCATAATCAAATGCTACATGAGGACATATCATTTAAAGTTTCTGTAGAATTTTTTTTAAAATTTTGGAACATTTAAAAAAAAAATCGCATTTTTCCTGTTTCGATGGTTACGGTGCCAATTTCGAATGCCAAATGCAACTGTCACATTGACTCATGCCATGTTACATATCCATGAAGATTCATTTGGTTTGGTCAAGTGATCTTTAAGAAAATGCACCTTTAAGCATACCAGGTATCATTTCCATAAAGTTTCATCCAGCTAGGTCTACTAATAAAAGATTTACAAATTAAGAATTTATCTAAATATGTTTTTGCAGTTTCCATGGAAACGGTTGCCATCTTGAACCATTCCAAAGGCAGGTTCGCAACTCTGCATTAGGTCCGGATTAAGGTTTAGTTCCATCGTTATTGGCCCATTTAATTCCGAGAACTAGCACTGACAAAAAGTGTGGAAAAAGAAAAGTATGAAAAAAAAGAAACGTAGAATAACAATATGTCACCCCAACTCCGATGCAGTAAACGTTGTACTGTTATTGTTCTGACAGGCATGGTTGACATTATATCTTCGAAAGCAAAATAAAATTAACGCATACACACCGGAGTATATAAATATAACAATCTAAAGCAAACCTAACCTATTGGAGCTGCAAACGTATATTTATAATCTACAAATAAAATTGTACTGAATATTAATTCAACCAAAGAATTAGATAAAGAAAAGTTGTTGCATTTAACTCACGAAACAGAAATTCGTGCATAATTTTCACACAGACAATCACAGATAAAAATGAATATATATAAAGCATCTATTAATGATTTTTTCCGACGGTCCTAATGTGTCTGGCATGCTTTTGTTCAATTGGTTCATTGTAATTGATTTTGGCTGTGTTAAGAATAACAACTCGTCCTTGCTTGGATGAGATTTAGGGCTTGATATGTATGGATACACATCTGTCATAAAGGTGGCTGTCTCAATCTCAAACTAACACTATGTCTGGCTAATTTACTGATTTCTGTTCACTAATGGAATTAATTTAAAAACTTACCTTTAATTTTTGTAATTTTTATATGCCTTCACTGGGAATCGTACCCTTCCTTGAAATCTGTTATGTGTGACTGACATCAACACATCGACGAAACCTCTCGGCTACCAATGGGTTACACTATAGATGTCTATTTTATATATTTAAATGAACATCTGATATACATTGGTTCATCGGACACACAGGGCTTGTACCTTTATATAGACAAAATAGGCAGTCGTATAGTATGAGTTGGTAGCCGCGAGGTTAGCATGGTTAAAACCAATGAGTTAAAGATAGGGATTTGTCGGTTTAGGTTCGAATCCCTGTATTCTCTCTGTTGTTCGAATTCTTAAGTTATCCTGTTTTTTTTTCTAAATTTGCATGTTATAGTGGATATTTTTGTAATAATAGCGAGTTTTACCGTTTTTTTTATTAGTATTGGCTATTTCACATGTTTGAAACAAAAATGATTACATTCTATTTGTCAATTTTTGTTTTATAAATATAGTATGATTTCATCTGTTTTGCTACATAATTTTACAAAGGTTTGTTCGCAAATTCCTATGCGAGAAAATCGTGATGTGCCTAGAGTGGTAGACAAATTTCGATAACATACTTATTATATATACTTTATATATGCTTTTTGGTCGGGTTGTTGTCTCTTTGACACGTTCCCCATTTCCCATTTTCAATTTTATTAGAAATAATTTCGAATATGTCTTATTTTGTATAAACAGATAATATTCATATGCCCTGTAATATAAAGATCTTTAAAGGTAGAAGTGTTATATTTGTATTTTGTTAACCTGTTAACCAATTAATTGTGATCTGAGATTTATCAATGCATCGTTGAACACGATAACATGGTTATTTAAAGTCACTTACAATACCTTCTAATTAAGAAAAGGCTTTAATTTTGAAAAGAAATTAACACAATAGTTTAAGTTATAGATACAATGGATAAGCGTAGATTCATGAAAAACAAACCATTCGCCCTCCGGGCTCATGGTTTCTTTTTCAAGAATCCACGCTTATCCATTGTATCTATATAACATAATCACCGAAAACAAATGCTTAAGGGAATACTTATCGACTTATAGATTTTATCTCATTAGGATCTAAAACAAAAGATAATTAGAAAAAACAAAATATATTGAGAAAAAATTACTAAACTATGTTTAATGTATATGTTTAATGTAATAAATGAGAGTGAACAATTACCATACGGGTTTTGTTCGATAGTATTTCAGTTCGACCAAACCTTCACTAAATCAACAAAATCCTGATTTATATATAAAAAAAAAAAAGAAGAAACGAAAGAAAGAAGAAGGTTTTCAATTAGCAAATATCCGTTTCCCATTTTGACTACACTATTTGTTTCACAAATCAGTGAACACTTTGACTTACAGTGCGTTCATATGTTCAGTCAACTGTGTGTCATTTTAACTTAGCGGGACGATAAATACTCAGCAATATCCGGTCAAAATGGAACCGTCAATTTGAAACTCCATACAAGGAGAGTTTGTTTAAGAACATTGCAATAGCATGTGCGTGGTCTGTACATAGATGATGTGTTGCAGTGTTAAAGTCACCCCTTATCAGATGAACCCTGAGCTTATTCACCAGTCACAATCCATTTAATCAACCAAAGTCCGATGTCGAATATCTGTTCTAAAGTATATATAGATAAACGCCATGAGAAGATATTTAGGGAACAAGTTCTTCTTATTATTTATGAAAAGCAATCTTATTATTTTTCTTCTACGGTCCATGTATAAAGAAATGTGAACAGTTCAAAAGCACTGACGTATAGAGACAGATGTACGGACCAACAAACACAGATTAATAGAAAGCAGTAAAGTAAACAACAACAACACACGTATCGAGACAGGTGTATAGACCAACACACATACAAGTACACAGGTGTATGGACCAACAAACACAGAAGTAAAAGACAGGTGTACGATCAAACAAAAATGGACGTATATAGACAGATGTACGGACCAACTAACATACACGATAAGGGACAGGTTGACAGACCAACAAACATTACAAACGCAGAAGTTTAGAGACATGTGTATAGATCAATACACACAGAAGTATACAGACAGGTGTATGGACCAACAAACACAGACGTATAGAGACAACAGTGTGAATTTATAACCACAGACGTATATAGATATAAACAAACGGACAAACAAACACCGAAGTATACAAGTAAAGAGAGGCAAGTTGACGTACCAACAAACGCAGATGTTTTTTTGACATTTTTAGTAAGACCAACATACACATAGAAATAAAGAGAGGTGAACGGTTCAACAAATACAGACGTAAATAGAAATGTGCACTGACCATACAAAGAGAAATAAAGAGAGGTGAACAGTTCAACAAATACAGACGTAAATAGAAATGTGTACGGACAAACAAACACATAAGTATAGAAGTAAAGAAACAGTTGTACGATAACAAAAGATGGACGATTAGGGACATGCGTAAGGACAAATTATATTGACGTATAGGGTAAAGTGACGGACCAGCAATAGCATAAGTTTTGAGACAAGTTGACAGACCAACAAAAGCAGACGTTATGAAACATGTTTTAAGACCAACATTCACAGAGGAATAGATAGAGGTGCACGGTTCAACAAACACAGATGTATAGAGACATGTACACAGAACATCACACACACACTTCCATGAATATAGACATGTGTACAATGCAACAAACACTAACGTATAGAGACAGGTGTACGAACAAAATATATAAAAAAACACGTATAGAGACTATGTAAGAACGAATAAACACATAAGATAAGATTTTCATACATAAACAAATATTCAGGTCGATGCCATATTAATGTGCAACGAGTATATTCAAAACTGCTTTGTACTAGACGTATCCGTAAACTGATTGTTAACGTTTGTGCTATCATACAAGGTAACAATTCTCATGGAGATCAGTTATTCGACCTTGATAAAAATTTAAAGACCGAACTGATTGAAGGTAAATGCTGCCTAAATTCTATACAAAGCCATGATAATTCCATTTTAGATTCGCATTTGTATTTATATATATGACATTTTTAACTTCCAATACACATTTAAATTATTTCTTTCTTTCCTGCACAAATGCATATACGTTAATGTCACCTTTAGATTGACAAATATGAAAAATCACATTTTCGTTGATATCTAACAGAAAAATAGTTTTCATTGTGAAAAAATATGAAATACTACAAAGACGAATGGCTTTCTTAGAGGCATACGATACCTGTTGTAAATTCTTTAGTTTATAAGTTGTAATGGCCTGACCACTAAGTATGACCACGATTGGGCTCAAGCAATAAGACTATCAGGTGCTGACAATTTATTCTCAAACCAATCTAAACAAATGGTAAAAAGCTGAAAATACAAAATAAAATACAATTTTACAATGTGTTCAATTAATGTTATAATGTATGAATGTCAAGTCTAGACAATAGCAAGGTCCATAGAACGCGAAATAAGGCTGTAGTTATTAAAGGTGAAGTTTCCAGTATGTCACGGATAAAGAGTTCAATTATGTGAAGAACGATTTGAAGGCATCAACTACAAAGTTATAAATGTAACTCACTCTGTGGTTATCCACTAATTGTGTCCTAGATGACGTTTGTACTTCTCCAGTTCTGGAATGACCTTGCAGTATTCAGTTCGAGATACGTGTAAGAAAGGGAAAGGTAACGATGATACGATATTTAAAGTTCTTACAAGCTCTTATAAGGTTAAAGATGAATAATCCTCCTAAACTGGAACACATAAACAGATTAAGAATATAATCAAACGAACTATATAAATTGAGGAAAGGCGTAACAGAATACTCCCCGTTTGATGTCTATCTGATATCACTATTCTATAAATAAATCGCATATGAATATAAGATAAATAAATAAATCCCAACATGAATTGAATATGTACAGGTGAAATGTCCTCTATTGGTCGTGTGAGAAATATCAGGTCTCAACTTACGACTTTTCACTATAACGTTTCCTGAATAAATTCATTCCACGTGAAACTGGGTTTGGCACAGTTTCGTGTCCTTTAGAAGAAGGATGTCTCGGATGAGATTGATGTGTTCTGTAGAATGTTCCATTTTACTGCTGTATCGATAATAGGAACTGTTTTCTCCATCGTTGTAAGACGGCGATATTCTCCGGTAAGTATGACGGGAGTTAGTACTTGGTCCTCGTCCGATTTGGCATTATGTCACATCTTTGTGAGTCTCAGACGAAATTAATCGTCTCGTCCTAACGTTCCATCCTGCGGATCTAGTCGCTCTATCTGTAAAGTGGCGTCCTCGATGTTTGAATTTGTCGTTGTAATGTCCAACAACAGGTGTTACTTTGTGATGATGTCCAGATAAGACCACCGGTTCCTTTTCACTAATATTCAAGTCAGACTTGACGATACTGCTTCCTACTCGGAGTAGAAGTTGATTGTTTAAAGGCAGATTGAGATTGGCAATCGGTCCTTCTTTCGGAATAGGTTTGTGAATGCGACTGATTTCCTCTCCATGAACTTCAGGTCTTGTTGATTTCGGAATGACATTTTCTTTATCCATAGAATTTTCTATAGAAGTCACAGATTTTGCTTTTAGTGACACGAGTGCTGTCCCTTTAGAGAACGAGAGTTTACCAGGCTTGGTACTAGTTCCAGTACACTCAATGAATTGTATGGAATGCGATTTTGCAACCTTGGTATTTGAATTACAGTATTGGTCGTTATCCTGAACAACAATTTGATTCTTGTCCTTGAAGGCTATTTCCAGTCTTGAGGCAAGACGTTGTTCTGGTTCCGTGATTGAAACGTTAGTTATCTTCGTGTTGACTTCAAGCGGACCAGTTTGCTTGTCAATGTATGTATTTCCAATTATGACCCAACCAAGTTTTAACTTTTGGGCAAATGGAGTTCTTGATGGTCCTAGGCGTTGTTCAAGGACGTGGTGTGCCTCTATAAGGTCTCTTCCAATTAGCAATTGTATTTTGGACTTTTCCTCTATTGGTGGAATGCTTCCTCTGAGTTCTTTTAAATGAGGATGATGCATTGTAACTTCAGGAGTCGGGATTTCGTCCCGTTTATTGGGAATATTATTACATTCAATTATATAAATTAGTGTAGGCAGATCAAATTGTACATCACTATGTACAGATTTGATGATGGAATCTCTTCCTCTTTTCCCGGAAGTAGCTACTCTGCCGGAGCATGTTGTTAGAGAGTATTTTTCCGGTTTTTCCCGTACGTCGAACAGACTGAAGAATTCAGGCGAGGCAAGAGACCGGTTGCTTTGGTCGTCAATAATGGCGTACATCCTGATAATTTTGTCTGTCCTGTCCTTGTGGTACACATCCACAGGTAATATCTTGGCATAAGATTTCTCACTCTTATGATTCTTGTAGATCTCTGTGCAGGTCGAACTCACAGAGGTTAACTTTGTTTCAGCTGACTCTGTCTGCTCCCCGCCGTAGATTGTTCCAGGCGAATTACCTTGAGAAATGGTGTGTGGTTGCACCCTTGTTATGTGTAGTGCAGTAGCGTATCGTTGACTTCCACACTCATTACAACTGATACTTGCGTTGCAGTCCCGACTTCTGTGTGTGGTTGACTCACAACACTAAGTCTTGTAGCAAACATTATTTTGTCTTAACAGTTCCTTACGTTCTTCAATTGATTTGGCTCGGAACGCTCGGCATTCGTTCAAGGGATGCTTTGTCTTGTGTAGGATACACAGATCTTGTTGTTGACTGCTGTCTTCAGGTTGCTGTTCAACAGCCGTCATATGGACGTTGACTTTAGAGTACGTCTGAGGTATGAACCTTGGTGCAGCACCTTTTGTATTTGGTGTGACTTTTGACCCAAAGATGAAACCAGGATCGTTCTTAATTTTTCTTATTTCCCTGATGAAGGCAGAGAATTCTGTGAAAGGCGGAAAGGCAACTTTGTGTCTAGACTTGTATCTCGAAGCCCTTGTTATCCACTTTTCTTGGGAGTCCGTATGGCAGTTTTTCCACAATAGGATTTATCCCTGACGAAGAGTCGAAATAAGCTAGCAAACATCCCAGCTTGGGATTTTCTTTGTGATACTCTATTTCTGAGATAATATCTGACAAGTCGTACAGGAGTGAGTTGTCTTTATTTGTCAGTGTCAGTTTGTTGACGAGAGACGCCTCCAACATTATTGGAGCACCATATCGGTCGTCCAGTCTCTCACATAGTCTGTGTAGGCCCCTTGTTGGGTTGTTGGCATTTGATTCCCTTATACTCATGGCATGTTTGGCAGACTCTGGTCCAAGCCATCTAATAAGTAGGTCTATCTGTTCCGAGTCTGAAACTTGTAATTCATCTATGACGTTTTTAAAACTGGCTTTCCATGTATGAAAGGATTCTGCCTGGTCGTTAAAGCTTGTCAGCCGGGAGAACAGCAGGTCCTTGCGTAGGAGAAATCTGGTTATCTCTAACGTAGGATTGATTTGTTGCTGGTATGCAACAGGGGTCTCTTCTATTACGCCTTGTTTTTGGTGTTCAGTAGGGATCTCCTCTGAAAGACCTAGTTTTTGTATGCCGGTTACTATTCCCAGATCTGGGATTAAGGTAACTTCCGGTGACTTAGTATCGGAAGGCAAAACAGCAGATGTCTCTGGCGGCAAGTTCAGTGCCACGGATGGCACGAACGCTGGTGCTTCATGACTCAGCTCAATCTTAACAGGACTTTGTCTTATCTTTTGAGGTCCTGTTACTTCCTTTACAGCAGTTGGTACAGGATGTTTATTGACGAAATCTTGCACACGCTGGAGAGGGTCTTCCGTTTCGTCAGGGAGATCGCTAACTGCTTGGCTGCCGTCGTATTCCAGGATACGAGCCGCGGCTTCTGCGGCTGCAGCTTCTCTTTTTGCTTCGAGAATGTTCATAGCAGCCTTAAGTTCGGCTTTTTCTCGGACCGCACGTGCTGCTTCCTGTTCCGTTTGAGTTTTCCTGCGAACGGCCTCCTGTTCTTTTTCAGCTTTGATGTACTCCTCCTCCTGTTCAATTCGAGCTTTCAGTGAGCAGCCTCAGCAATTCTACGTGTGGCCTCTTGTTCCGCTTCGGCTTTTCTACGTGTGGCCTCTTGTTTTGCACGGATGGCTTCTTGTTCTATTTCGGCCTTGATTTATGTTTGTCTGTATAGGGTCTGTTCCTCTAATACGGCCTCCTGCTTTAGGAGGGCAGCTTGTTGCTCGGCAAAGGCTATCCTTGATCTAGCGGGATCTGCCTTGGCACGCTTTCTCCGTGCTAGGCTTGACACATGTCAGAGACATTTGAGCTCCCACTATGCGAGGTGTTCTTACCCTTAGATGTCCTGGTTTTTGTAGATTTAGCCTTTGTGAGGGTAAGGCGATGCTCGTGTAAAGTTTCAATTGCCAGGTCGACTTTAGACATTCAGATATCCGTTGAAAATTTGCACGTATCAATGTCTAGAAGGCTGTCTAATGTTCTTGTGTTTTTGAGAAATTTCAAATACTCGTCTGTGAGCCTGCGATAATTAGTACAGGCTTGTACAATTTTATCTTGTGATGTTAGCAACTGCTGGAGGTTGTTAGGAGGCTTGGTCGTTTCTAATAACTGAGATTCTAGGTTTGACCATAGGGCCTCTAAGTCGTGATAGAACTTGTCATGTTTTCCTATAAAGGCTCCCTGTCCCTTTTCGGTAAGTTCACGTACTCGCCTAGTCTCGGCATTTTCATCTAAATGTGTGTTATGAGACGGATTTTCTTCTAGTTCTTTAGGGACATCTCCCTCAGGGGGCTGAACCTCTTCTTGCTGTTCGTGACTGGGATCCATGATGTAAATCAACTAGAAGTAGGCAATGTTTGTTCAACGTTGTTGGTTTGCTGCCTAGGACGCACAAGCTGTAATGCGTAGTGTCAAGGTAACAGCTACGAACGATGCTCCGTTGTATTTCCTGTTCAGGAGATGTGTAGACAAGTTGTTCTCAATTTACTGTACGTCAAGGGATGACGCGTTCCTACAGGCAGGTTGTAGCTGTAGAACTGACGAGGAGTGGCGGTATCTGTAAGACACAACAGGCAAGTTGTAGACTTTTTACTGTAATGGCCTGACCACTAAGTATAACCACGATTGGGCTCAAGCAATAAGACTATCATTTGCTGACAATTTATTCTCAAACCAATCTAAACAAATGGTAAAAAGCTGAAACTACAAAATAAAATACAATTTTACAATGTGTTCAATTAATGTTATAATGTATGAATGTCAAATGTAGACAATAGCAAGGTTCATAGAACGCGAAATAAGGCTGCAGTTATTAAAGGTGAAGTTTCCAGTATGTCACGGATAAAGAGTTCAATTATGTGAAGAACGATTTGAAGGCATCAAATACAAAGTTATAAATGTAACTCACTCTGTGGTTAGCCACGAATTGTGTCCTAGATGACGTTTGTACTTTTCCAGTTCTGGAATGACCTTGCAATATTCAGTTCGAGATACGTGTAAGAAAGGGAAAGGTAACGATGATACGATGTTTAAAGTTCTTACAAGCTCTTATAAGGTTAAAGATGAATAATCCTCCCAAACTGGAACACATACACAGATTAAGAATATAATCAAACGAACTATATAAATTGAGGAAAGGCGTAACAGTATATAAGTAACCACTTAAATGAAAATACCAGCAGCAAAACACAAGCAGACTAAACTACAAGATTAAAATTCAATATTTTATGATTGAAAATGTCTAAATTATATATAGTTCTTGACTACATTTTTAATTTTTGTTTCATTATTTTCGAATTCTAGGCGCACATTTTTATTTAAGGTGTTAAAGAATAGGATATATTGTTTTATTATAAGTTTACCACAATGTTGGCAACCTCTATAATAGAAAAACAAAGGATATGGGGTATCCATGTTACAAAATCAGTACATGCACAGCAAAAGAAAAGAAAAACAAAACAAAACAAAACAAAACACACACGCAAAAAGCAAAGGAAATTTTATTTTTAGACGGATGACTATCATTAGACCACGTCGATGAGTTTCTACAAGTACATACAATTTGGTTTATTTTAATCAACGGAAAATTACCTGTATAAAAAGGCAACTCCCACATTAAACTGGAATCATATAAAACTAATCAGCCACGGTATTGTGATATTTTAAATAGCAAATGCTTGCTACATTTACAAACCACCTTCTACATGTAAAGAAAACATTGTGTTTTTCTCGAAGAATTGTTTTCATCATAAAGGTAAGACACGTCATATATTTTTATAACACATACCATGCTTTTACTGGGACATAATATACTACATATAATGTATATGCATGTACTATTCCCAGGTTTTTATGATAATAAATAATTATAATTTTATATTTAAAAAAAACTGCTTAAAATTCAATGTATTGTACACAAAAAAAAAAGGCTAGCTTATTGTGGATCTCGTTTTATTTGAAATTATATGCTCAACACAACATACATTTAGAGTGTGTTTCCAATTCAAACGCATTTACACGTCATTTAATTAATACGGTTTGAAGGATTGATGAGCAATTTTAAGAATTCGACTGATTTTTTACCAGTATTCGCACTGAATATTAAAAATAAAAATCAAGCTACTGCAATTGTTCTTAAATAATGACATTTTATATAATTATTTTAACATATACTAGCCGACCTGCTTAAAATTTAAGTAATTTGTTTATACGACGAAGCCTAATATTTCACAGCTGGTCTTAACGGAAGAAAACACTAATGTCTTATTTACATATTAAGTTATATCTATAACTGGTTGGGATGTCAAACACTTAACATTGAGACTGTTATGTGACAATTTTCTGCAGATTTACAAGTACTTTGTTTGATATATTAAAATCTTCCTTGTCCCTTACAGAAAGAAAAAATATGTCAGAAATTATTCATGGTGAAATGAGCTGCGACAGATGTGAAATGGTGCACTGCTTCCCGGAGCCTATCCGAAAGCAGGTTGTGGAAATTTTGAAAACTGGACAAGTCTGTAAGGAAGTGCTCCGCTATGAAGACATTTTGTTTTATCTAGAAGTTAGTTGTAAGTCTCGTGCTCTGAAGATGGCTTGCGAAGAAAAGCTTTTAGAAAGTATAGAAGTAACGAGTTCATTAGATGCTTTACAAATCACTGAAAAGTACGAACTTTCACTCCTAAAGGGAGAAGCTATAGAGTTGATAACCGAATATTTTCAAAATCTATGGGATAACGATGCTTTCTTATACCTCCATGAACAGAGCCTAGAAAGCCTTTGTCAATTTGAAAACGTTGTTAAACATGAGGATATTTCTCGAGCGTTAGAAAAATGGCTAGATTGGAATCATGAAGGTCGTATGACGATTTACTGCAAACTTTTGAACGTTGTACAGAAACAGCGATCTCCTCGATTAGATTCCGTCACTGAAAATACATATCAGTTGTATCACGCGATGATTATGTCGTCTGCTAAACCAAAATCGTCAATTGTAGCCGCTGTTTTCAACTGCGATGGTGATCTGGTATGTCTCAGAAATTTGTTTAAAAGTAATGACATAAAAGACAAATTTTCTGCTGCTTGTGCGCAAAAAGATGAAACCGAAGCACCTTATGTTTACATTTCATCTGGCAAACATGTGGTTAGGTACGACCCTGTTCTGTTGGCGTACGAAAACTGTCATACTTTAAATTATCAGCGGTCAGATTGTTCATTTGTGGTTCTTGGAGATTTCATTTTCGCTCTCGGTGGCCACCATAATGGAAACAGTGTATTAGAAATAGAAGAACTGGATACAAAACACCATCGAAATAAACTCTCGATCAAAAAGTCATGGAAAACCATTACACGCAGCTTCCAGACAATGTAAAACTTTCATTCGCTCCGTGTGTGGCTTATAACGATAAAATATATATCGTCGCCGAATTACGTAATGATGAAAATCAAGAGTCGACGGGTGTTTTAACCTTTGACCCAAATGACAAATCCGTGGAATTTGTGGCTGATTTTCCAAAGAAATGCTCGGACTGCAGAGCTGTTCTCTATGAATCTAAATTATTCATTGCATCAAGCGAGGGATATTTTCTTCAATTTGACATCGGGACAAATATATTTGCCCTCTGTGCAGATCTAACCACAAGAGGAAACCATTTTGGAATGTATGCTGCAAGGAAAAAGATTTATTTCGTTGGCGCGTCAGCTTCCGATAATGGCATTGATAGATTTGAAAAAGCCGAATATGATATTCAAACAAACAGTTGGAAACGAGGGCTGGAACTTCCGTGTAATCTTCCAATTTATGGAAGCTGAAACATTAAAGTGCCTTCGTACACTCGTTTGATCCCGTTTAATGATTCAAGGTGACTAGACTGGCATTATTTAAATGTTATGAAAAAATATTGTTGATTTTTGTGTGTTATATATTTGTTGGCTTATTTTATTAAATATGTAAAATGTAAATGTTGTATTTGATTGTTCCTATAATTTAAACACTGATTTTACCTGACGTGTAATTTAATTTATCAACAATATTAAATTATTAGAAATACATATTACCCTCTAGTCAACAAAGTTATTTGTCTGGTATTATTATTATTAAATTGGTATCGTTGTTACATGTAGTTACATGGAACTATATGCGATAGTACATTATAGGTTTGATATAACAGATACACTGGATTTCACAGTCTCGCTGTCACTTCAAGATGAACAGCAACAACGTCAGTAACAAAAATGCCAGGTGCATATGGTCTTGGTGTCATGACTTACATGATATCCCTTCTTTTTTTTTATAATGAAATAATTTAATTTTGGAAGTAACCCGTCTTTTGATTGGCTGACAGTTTTTTTGTCTATCAGCTCATAGACATAGTTTTGTGATCGTGACGTCTTCAACGCTTTTTCATGATTTTATTATAAGGAATGATTTTTTTTAAGTTATTTCTTCATAGATATACAATTATTACAGTCATTCCTTGAATTTTTTACTATAATAATAAAAAAAAACCCACTCTTATGTAAGGTTTAGGGGGCGCCCGCTAACATATTTAATCCCACCACATTTTAAAATTGAGAATGGAAATGGGGAATATGTCAAAGAGACAACAACCCGACCAAAGAGCAGATAAAGGCCACCAATGGGTCTTCAAAGCAGCGAGAAAATCCCGCACCCGGAGGTGGTTTTCAGCTGGCCCCCAAATAAAAATGTGTACTAGTTCTGTAAAAATGGACGTCATACTAAACTCCAAAACATATAAATGAACTGAAATTAAAAAACATACAAGACTAACAAAGGCCAGAGGCTCCTGACTTAGGACAGGTGCAAAAACGCGGCGGGGTTAAACATGGTATATGAGATCTCAACCCTCCCCCTATACCTCTAGCCAATGTAGAATAAAGAAACACACAGAAATACGCACAGTAAAACTCAGTTTAAAAGAAGTCCGAGTACGATGTCAGAAAAGGTAACAAAAGAAACTAAGCAAAATGATGATGATACATAAATTAACAAAGGACCACTAGCAGTTACTGACATGCCAGCTCCAGACCTCAATTAAACTGATTGAAAGATTATGTCTTCATCATATGAAAATCAAGCACAATCCCTCCCGTCAGGGGTTTAGTATCATACCATCATAAAATATACGAGAAGAACATAACCCGTATCATGCCAACAACTGTATGTATGTGCCTATCCCAAGTCAAGAGTCTGTTATTCAGTGGTAACCGTTGTCGTTGTTTGCTGTATTTCATAAAAAAATATTTGATTTTCGTTTATTGTTTTGTACATAAATCAGGCCGTTAGTTTTCTCGTTTGAAATGTTTAATATAAGATAAGATAAGATAAGATAAGATATTTTATTTCCAAATATGGGCCCCAAAAGGCATAAACATTACAACATCAATAATTTTTCATAATACAATACAAGCAATATCAATATATGTCATTTCAGGGTCTTTAAGGGCTTGCTATGCAGTATAGGTACGAAATAAACCAGGCTCAAGCTAACAGCCACTCGCTAGCAGCCACATTGCAGCAGTCAATTTTCAGATATGTCTATAAACCTAAAAGTTGCATAAGATTCAAACGTACTTAAAATGTTTTTATTAATATATAACCACTAAGATATCTGTTTTTAATATATGATTCAGCAGTCGATGACACTATTCAATAAATTTTCAAATTTCATTTTCTGTTCATTAGTTTAAAGGCAATAGTATTCGCTTTCAATATACCAAACAGCGTGCTGCACGCTTTAAATTTTAATAGTCAACACTTTTGAGTGTATATAGAATCGTAAACAATTATGAAATTATTTAAATGCTGGCAAAATTGTTGTTACATGGTATCGACTTTTCCATCAGAAATTATTTTTCTGATATTGTGTGAAATAGCTTTCCATATTCTCGTCATCCTGTCAAATGGTTCCTGAAAAGTAACAATTGTTCTGCATTACAAGAATAGAAAGTTGCGCTCGTGTTTTAATATTATTTTGTCAGACAAATTTGTTTTGACGAAAGATTTTACTTCTCAATTAGTGGTTTTCGCTTACATTTGATTGGAAGAAAGGTTTATTTGTTGTACTCAAAATATCGTGTGCAGGGAAATTAGTAATTAGCTATTTAAAAAAGCATCCGTGCTAAACCCCTCCTTGGAATTTTAGTCAAGCAGGCCCTAGGTCCCCAGCTTCCGTTTGCACCTTGTGCAGACAAAAGTATTGGACCTTTTGGCCCACTGGACCTTAGACCTATACCTATCATTTGCACCTAGTTGGTAAAAAAGTATTGCCGTAGGGAATTTTTGACAGACTTTTGAAAATTGGGGGTAGGCATCTAAGACTCTTTAGAACTAAGTTCGGACTTTTGGTGGAGACAAACCATGAGTTGTCCCACTTGGATCTTTTGGCGCTTTGGACCTTAGACCTTTACCTATCATTTCCACCTAGTTGCTGAAAAAGTATTGCCGAAGAAACATTTTGACAGATTTTTTAAATTTAGGGGTAGGCATTTCTAAAACCTAAATTTGGACCTATGGTGAAGACAAACCATGAGTTGTCCCACCTGGGCCTTTTGGCCCATCGGACCTTAGACCTTTGCCTATCATTTGCACCTAAGGGCTGAAAAAGTATTTGCGTAGGAAAATTTTCGACAGACTTTTAAAAATTGGGGGTAGGCATCTAAGACTCTTTTGGCCCAGGTGGGACAACTCATGGTTTGTCTTCACCATAGGTCCAAAGTTAGGTTTTAAAAAAATGCCTAACCCCAATTTTTAAAAGTCGGTCAAAAATTCCCTACGGCAATACCTTTTTTCTCACTAGGTGCAAATGATAGGCAATGGTCTAAGGCCAAATGGGCCAAAAGGCCCAGGTGGGACAACTCATGGTTTGTCTTCACCATAGGTCCAAAGTTAGGTTTCTTTTATAAATGACTAATTGATAATTTCCCTGAAAGCCTTACATTAAGTACAACAAATAAACCTTTCGGACAATCAAATGTAAGCGAAATCCACTAGTTCAGAAGTAGAACGTTTCGTCAAAACAAATTTGTCTGACAAAAAAAAAAATTAAAGCATGAGCGCAACATTCTATTCTTTATTGAAGAACAATTGTTACTTTTCAGGAACTATTTGACAGGATGCCGAGAATATGGAAAGCTATTTATGAAAAATATCACAAAAATTATTTCTAATGGAAAAGTCGATACCATGTAACAACAATTATGCCAGCATTTCATAATTATTTACGATTCTACATAGACTCAAAAGTGTTGACTATTAAAAATTTAAAGCGTGCAGCACGCTGTTTGGTATATTCAAAGCGAATACTATTGTCTTTAAATTAATGAACAAGAAATGAAATTTTAAAACTTATTGAATAGTGTCTTCCATTGCTTAATCATATATTAAAACAGATAATTTAGTGGTTATATATTAATAAAAACATTTTAAGTACGTTTGAATCTTATGCAACTTTTGGGTTTATAGACATATCTGAAAACTGGCTGCTAGCACAGTGGCTGCTAGCGAGTGGCTGCTAGCTTGAGCCTGGTACGAAATAACCACATATAATTTAGGAATAAAAGAAGATGTGGTATGATTGCCAATGCTACAACTCTTCACCAGAGACCAAATGACATTGATGTTAACAATTATAGGTCACCGTACGATCTTCGATTCAGCGATGAAGAAAACACCTACCTTAAAGTAAGCTATGGGCTTTGCTCATTGCTGAAAGCCGTATGGTGACCTATAGTTTTAGTTTTTAATTTCTGTGTCATTTGGTCTCTTGAGGAGAGTTGAAGCATTGGCAATCATACCACGTCTTCTTATTTTTATATAAAAGTGCTATGAAATGCCACGTGTAAAAACATTTCAAAAGAAAATATCAACGGCCTGATTAATGTACACACCAATAAACGAACAAAATAATATGACAGACAGCAACCGACGAAAAGCATTTTTAATTTGACTTTAAACACTTGCTAGTGATAGATACATATCAACATATTTTAGTCAGGAGACTTGAATACTTGTATACCCAGCGTTTAATTTGCGTTTTGATTGATTATTGTTTGTTTTATAACGTCCAGTGGCAAATGTTCCATGCATATTCAAAACAATGTATATAATAATGTCAGTACATGTACGTAGGTCGAAAAAGGGGGAGGCCAATCATACAACCGCTAAGGGATAAGGAGTTTGTGTTGGAGAGGGAGACATATGCCCTTGCAGTAAGTGAAATCAATTAAGAAATATAAAGTAGATTTCTGATAACAAAATTTTCTAAAAGTGGTGTAAAATCGTTAAGAAAACCTTAGTTTTTTCAGAAGTTTTTTTAAAGTTGTGTCGAATCTGATTAAGGCAATCTGTGCATAGAGTTAGGAGCACCTTAGTTTTTTCAAATGATTTAAACATTTTATTAACAGGAAATTAACAGAAAAAGAACGTATCAATGATATTCCATGTTATCACAGTTAGATGATACCAAAAGAACGTATTAATGATACTCCATGTTATCCAAGTTAGATGACACCCACTGGGTTGAAAAGTCCACAAACAAGGGCATACAAGGACGAATATGCTTGGTTTTTTGTTTATCATTTTGTTCATTGTGAAAAACCATTACTTTCCAGACGACCGAAACGGAGTACCCCATTCAATGAATTTGTGAAATAAATGTTGATTGTTGTGGTTTAAAATGGTTCACTTGATGTTCTTGCATATACAATAAAAATACCGTGTTGTCCATCGTGAAAGGTCATTTAAAACATATAAAATCAAGAAATTTAACGCGGTAAACAATTTATAAACATGTTTATTTGTCAATTTAATCTTTCATTTTCAAAAAAGTGCATTTTTAAGTTGGTATGGAAAGTACAACTTATTTTACTATTTCCTTGTTTATTGTGTACTGTACAATTGTGATCACTGTCTGCATCAATAATTCGGAAAACTCTCCACATATTGGGAATGGAAATATGAAATATTTCAGATAGCGCGAACGTTAGGTGACTTTTGTATTTGATTTTGAATCTGTAATCAAAATTGAATGTTTGTTTCTATTTATCACGACAGAGGTCTAAAAGATCTGCTATCATCGCTAAACTGTAAAAATAAAAACACGAAACTAAACGGGAAAACCATCTCAAAATGCTTAGACAAAATTATGAAAATAGGGAGATGTGGAGTATATGTCATAGAGACAGACACAAATAATCAAAAACGACAACAAACCATTGATGAAGTTCACAATTTGAGAAATACACATGTACATGTGACGCGTACGGGTATATACAAACTGTTTATATCTCAGCCCTCCCCCTTTCTAATCTAGACCGTTGTAATAGCAAATATTACTTGAAATAATTAAACAATAAAAGTCAATAATTAAACAGTGCAATAGAATTTAAAAAGACACATACACAAAACATGCAACATTTTAGTCTAAGATGCATATTTTTTTACTCTGAACTAGCTGTCAGTAACTGTTAGTACTCTCAGATCTGTACTTTGTGTGTTTGTTTTGTTAGGGATGGGGGGTAGGTAAATATACCCTGCCACGTCGGGTCTATGTTTTTGTTTTATAATTATCTGTTAATTATTTGTTCGATCTGATTAGTTAAGCCTTTTTCAATTTTTTTCTTTTTATAATTGCTTACATCCACTTCATTTGAACTTTGGTGGATAGTTGTCTCATTGGCAATCACATCACATCTCTTTATTTTTATAACAGTAATAAATACAGTTACAGTAATGTTACTTGTATATGATACTCTTCCTTGAGGGGGATTTTCTTTTCAACCACGATTCGTTGATAGAATGAGGATAGACATATACATGTATATAAATTGGATTGGAAAATAAGACTTGTCCACTGTTGTAAAGAAGGGGACAAAACCAATACAAACATCTAAAATTCGATTAAAAGATGACAAAATACCCAAGTGCCAATATCGATTTTATTTCAAATCTAATATAAAGGTTAAGTGATACAATATACATTTTCATTGCGTAACATGATAATTTATTTAAGTGTTGTATCTTCTTCCTTGTTACAACTGCGTAATTTAAAAATCTTTAGGCAAGATTTCCTGTTGACCCCCCCCCCCCCTCCAAAGAACAAAATATTATTAATTCACATACAAGTGTGTACACACATTTCGATCGTTCTAAAGATTCGATCTCCCCCCAACCACCCTTCCTAATTTACAGCAACATCTATATAGTTTACTGATCGAGAGAAACAAAGGTTAAGTAAGATAATATTTGGAGGTAATAAACAGGATAATTCTTCAAAGGTCACGACCAGTCCGTCAGAGTCAAAGGTCAACCATGAATTGTGATTCAATTTATCTTTTATAATTAAAATTTGTAGAAACGGACAACAAAAAACATCCTGTGACATGAGGGTCTGTATTGGATTTTCAAACAAGAGAATGTCCTTAAAGGTCCAGAATAAACTGATAAAAATAAAGAAAAATTAATAGAGAAAATAATCCCCACCCCCCAAAAAAAAAGTATAGAGAATGATGACGTGTTAAAATATAAAGAAAATTTAAGAAAAAAATGGGGAAGTCAGATAAAGAATACAGAAATGAGAGACTCCCATCCAGACCCTATTATATTTCTACGATGTAAAAAATATACAAGAATACAGATAACACCGATTTAAAGTATCAAGGCCATACATAATTTAAGGGTTTTTTAAAGACTAAAATATATAGTTTCCAGTACTGTAAAACAAAACCAAACCAACGTTGAGAAGCTCCTTCCTCAGCCATAAGGGTTACATCATGGGAAATAGAAATATGTTCACTCTTGGTCTTCTTCCGACCGACAGTAAAAACCCTTGTTAAAGTGGGTCGTCCGTTTGGCTGTGTGCCATGTACAAGTCCTGTCAGAATAGGAACGTTAACTCCGATGCCTCATGTAGAAAGAGTGTCACGTAAAGAACTCTTGACACAACTCTTTGAGGAGTCTGCAGTTGGTTTGTTGTAAGGCAAAATTTCAGTACCTTTCAAATATGCCCTCTTTTTCTGGTGGCAGTAAAATGTCCCCTACCTTCATCCCACGGTCTGTGGGGGATGACACACATGGGTACACGGATATTTCAGCTCTGTTGTACCCTATTGGGATTCACACTCAAACCTACACGGTCACTATTGAAACAAATAGCACATATATAAAGTTAATTGCACTGATCAGTATTTTAGTTTAAAATGCATTTTGGTAATACGTGCCAGGCTATAGTGTCCAAAAAAAAAAAAAAAAAAAAAATACAACAACAACAACAACAAAAAAAAACCACAAAAAAACACTTTTTTCTAGTTTAAAAATCTTAAGTCTTTTAAAAAGTTATTCAGTGTCTCTCTTTCTTATTCAAATTTTCATTTTTAGTTTTCTGTTTTTCCAAGCAAGGGTGAGGGCTAAACCATGCTCCCTCTCATTCTATGACATTCTCAAAGTAGTTGCATTTGCTGCAAGTAAACAGTAATGCAAAATTGATAAACATTATGTGACATGAGTTTTTGGTATTAGACTGCAAAATATTACTAAAACCAACAGTTGCTTTAAATTGCCTTGGGAAAATACAATTAAATGTATGCAACTATAACATAAATCACATGATGCAATTGTAACAATTGGAGATATAGTTAATGTATGAGGGTGAGGATGGGGGATTGGGGTTCAGAATAGAAAAAAAGGACAGAAAATAGAGAAAAAAAGACCAACTAAAATAAAGAAAAGATAATATTGAGGTGCTTAAATATTAAGAATAGAGGATAAAGGGCAAAATGTATAAAGAATAGAGAAAAATGGCATATGGACCCCTGTCCAGACCCCTATGTATGGTTAAACGTGAATAAGTAAAATATGAAATAAAACTTTGTAAACTGTTGAGGGTCTATTAAACTGAGCACAATTGTCTTTTATCTAACCAAAGAGAAGTTTGATGTCATTACATTGTGTTTTATCAGGAAAGCAAGCATTTGGCAAACTAATTTAATATTGTTTAATAAAACACCACAGTAAAGGTAAAACAAACAATTAATATGAGTATGATAATACATGTTATATTGAAAGCAGATTTTGACCATGTTTTGTGTATGTTGACATCAAGAAGGTTGTTAAAGTAAAATAAAATTTAGTTTACATGAATAAAAGGGTATACAGGGTATATGTTTTTGAAACAGCAACACAACGGACACAATCAGAATAATGATATAACTAAAGACCTGCACAAGCATTGACGAAGTACAAAAAATGGGACTGGCATGTGACCATATGGGATAATTTTTTTTATTTATATATATTTTATTCTTCGCCTTTAATATCTCTATCCGTAAAGTTGTACAAGTCACAAATACATACACATGTATGTGGGAACGTTAAACAAACATCACATGAGATGAGGCACTTATCTTTATTATAAATTGTATAGAATTGAGAATGGGAATCGGGAATGTGTTAAAGAGACAGCAACCCGACCAAAGACCAGAAAACAGCAGCAGGCCACCAATGGGTCTTCAACACAACGAGAGATCTCGCACCCGGAGGCGGGATTCAGCTGCCCCCTAAACAAAAATGTGTACTACATGTATTACCGACTACAAAAACACAGGTTGAAATGAAAACAAATAATTATAATCGTATCAAAGTACAAAGATACTGGGGAAACACAAACTCTATAAGTGATAATCCTGCCGAAATGGAATAATGCAGTCCTAAAATCTAATATCGGCCACTGTACGTCTGAGTAGATCTTTTTAAAGTAATGACAACAAAATATTGTAAAAAGACCTAGTCTGGTTCTCTTCTGTGTAATACATGGGTATCTGAGTCACCCTTGTTGTCAGGCCAAACAGATAAGAGACAAGGAACTAGTCTGAAACGGACACGACCTTGTACAGGGACCAAAGTACAATTTAAATCAAATGTCAACAATACAGGTAACATCTGTTTTGTAGATTAATTGATTGCTGTTGTTTAACGCCACCTATTCTCGGTACTTGCCTATATCATGGCAAATATTTATTAGAGGAGGGAGCCGAAATGATCGTAAAGAATCATCGACCTTCGTATTGGTAAGACATCTGGCAATCCTAGTTAATTTAGATCGGAGTCGAGCGCACCCGCACTTGAAGCGCAGCGGGGTTTCAACCCAACCTCAGTGTTGACAGTGATTAGTGTAAAGGAACTACTTAGACCACTTATCCACCGAGGCCCCTGCTATTGTAAAGAACCGGGCTCTCTTGTCTACTGCAGCAAACGCGACTAATAAACAACAGAGCCATCGATAATTGAATGTCTATCTTATGTCTTGTATTAATTACATGTACAATGCATATGTATAGAGGCAGAAATTCATACACAATGGATTATTAGCATCACGATCGTTCGTGTTATCTTCAGATATTTAACAAAAGAAAATCCATGACAAGGTTGCTGACTAGGGAGAGGTACATGTTCATGATAGTTAATGTTTTGCCACATATTTCGTCTGATCGTAAACTACATACTTTTTGTCGATTGGTTAAATAACAAAGGATATCTACAGAAATCAGTACCGGAAAAGCTCTTAAATCAATAAGAAATCTAATGAATGTGTACCGACTGATATTTTAGTTTGGGAAACATGATATCTATTTGTTGTTATTGGCTTTAGAACTATCTTTAGTAACTGAAAGTACACCTAGTAGATTGCTACTTTGGGTTTTTTGTTTATTGGTGAAGGCCGTACAGTAACCTATATATATAGTTGCTTATATCTACGTAAGCCATCATTTAGTCTATGATTGATAACTGTCATATTTTCAATCATGCCCCATCTTAAATGGATAATAAAAAAGACAAGTTCAAGAAAATAATACCTACCAATATCATAAAGCAAGAAATCGTTTTCTTTTTCATAGGGAATGTCTCTCATTGAAAGACACGAACATTTAGTAAACCTGTGAATAGATATATTAATCTAAATGGGATTGTATTTACCTCTCTTTGTAAATGAAATAAGGTTGACTGTAAAACAAAAACTGTAAAGTAAAGACGAACACACGAATGATAACAAAAACAAAACAAAAAAAAAACACCAGGCATCTATTTCAAGTTAACAGATAGTCTTTAATAACGGATGTCTATTTAAAACGTTATTATAAATATAAAATCGCTCAGATGCCAGACAGACTACTACATTTAACTGAAACTATCAATACTCTGTCATCAACACATATTTCACTAACTCACAAAAATTATTAAAGTTTAGCAAATGGCTAATGGCTTCGGGTTAAAACATTTTTTTTTTAGGATCTTAAACCTTGTTTAATCTCGATTAGTTTACCTACAATTGTACAATAATCATTATAGGAAATCACCTTACTCTAAAATAGAGGTAACGTATTCAGATACCGATCCAGCCATTTTGAAAAAGGGGGTTCGAGTCCCATCATTAACAAACAAAATAAGAAATCGAAAAAGGGGGTCCCCCTCCACCCCATTCCACCTGGATCCGATATATATTTTCATATTATTTTATGTATCACTTACTGGCCAGTATTACTCGTCAAATTTAAATAATTGGTTAAGTGGAAGTGACTGCTTTTGTTTAGAATATTATTGGGCTAATTTCCTAGGAAATTAATTCTGTTTTGTAAGAACTATCATGGTTAAAAATATAGTAGTGATAAACCAAAGAATTGTTAAAAGTACAAAATATTTATTTATCCAATCCATAGAAATAATTTCACATATCATCTACTAGGATTAAGCCTGGATAAATAATGAAAAGTAACGGAAGAAAATGATTTCCGAATTTAAAAATGTAAATCGGTTGTTAACACAAACATGTAATGTATGATAAGTCTAGTGACCTACAAGTCTCTAGTTGGTACTTAAAATTATCACACTTTCCATAAATAAGTACATGTATAAGGGCCTCGTTGTGAATCACAGAATTCAGAAAAATGGGCAAATACATAAAGAGTTGAGACTGATGGGGTGCTAAAATATAAATATAAGAAATAATTGGCCAAAAAATAAAGAATAGAAAAAAATGGCATTGGAACTAATGAATACAGAAATAAAGACTCCAAAATGCAGACCCCGGCATGTGTCTTTAATAGTTGTTTTATTAAAGAATGTAAGATGTTGTTGTGTATGTGTCAACTAACTTTACATGTTTTATTTCATTGAGTTCTTTTTAAATTGTTGTTTATATAACTATTTCATATAATGACATACATGTATATAGGTATATATTTAAGTCTTAGATGCATGATTCTTTTTATTAGTTGTTATTAGCTTTGAACTAGCTGTCAGTAACTTCGAGTACTCTCAGATCTGTACTTAGTATCTATTTGTTGTTGGGATCTATAAGTACCCTCAGGCTGCCACGTGCACTCTGTGTTTTTGTTAGATGTATTTCTGCCTTGTATCGAGTACCAATATGAAGAGTTAAGCCCTTTTAAACTCATTTTTAGAGTTATATTCTTATTTGTCATTTCGGGGCCTTTTATAGCTGACTATGCGGTATGGGTTTTAATATTTAACCTTTAGTTGTTTATTTCTGGTCTGTTGGTCCCTTGTGGAGAGTTGTTTTATTTGCAATCATACCACATCTCCCTTTTTTATACTCCCGCTTAAAAAAGTGGGGTATACTATTTTACCTCTGTCTGTCCATCCGTCAGTCCATCCATCCGTCCGTCAGTCCGACCTTCCGTCCCATGAATATTTTTCGTCACATTTTTCTCAGGAACTACATTACAAGGATTTCTGAAATTTGGTTTCAGGGTTTAATTAAGTCAGCTATACCGTGTGATGCGTTTTCAGATTCATCACTCAACAACTTTCTGTTTACCGTCAAGTATTTGGGCGGGGTATCATCAGTGAACAGTAGCTCACAGTTTCACTTGTTATTTATACATTATGATAGCAAATTAGTAAAGATTTTTTAATTCTATCATTATCATTTTCACGTACACATGGGAAGAAAAAAGTAAAATCACAAAAATACCGAACGCCGAGGAAAATTCAAAACGGAAAGTCCCTATTCAAATGGCAAAATCAAAACCTCAAACGAATGGTTAAAAACTGTCATATTCCTGACTTAATACAGGCATTTTCTCATGCAGAAAATGGTGGATTAAACCTGGTTTTATAGCTAGCTAAACCTCTCACTTGTATGACAGTCGTATAAAATTCCATTATATTGACAACGATGTGTGAACAAAACAAACAGACATAATAGGTAAAAATGTCAAAAATTGGGGTACAGCAGTCAACATTGTGTTGTAATCTTAATCACTATAAAAACAAAGAGATATGTAACAAAGAAACACAAAAAGGCATATAGATAAAGCACATTAGTAAAAATGAAAAACAAGAATGCAAGAATTTACCATAGCACATTAACACAATGACGGGATGTATAAGTACAGAGCCACGTCATATGTAACAAAGAAACACAAAAAGGCATATACACAAAGCACATTAGAAAAAATGAAACACAAGAATACAAAAATTTACCATAGCACAATGACGGGATGTATCAGTACAGAGCCACATCAAATTGATATCACCAAAACAGACTAAAAAGTAAAAGTAGTATTCATAAATGTCTGTAAGAAAGACTAAACAGTGACGACTGATAGTTGTTGAAAAACTTCATGCCTGTTGATGTCGTTTGGGTTGCTGTCTAATTGCGTTAGCCTTACAACTCGTTTCCATATTTCTTGAACTAAAATTAATTACGTTAGATAAATTGTATCTATTCAAATACGAAAATTAATAAACGGAGAGGTGGGAGGTACACTTTAACGAGAAAGCAACCCAAAGACACATTGCCTAAAAAAAAAACTGTAATTGGGTACGCTTGTCCGAATACAAAGTGCGTATGTACCGATGTACATTGTACCTACATGAGCATTAGTTTTTGTTTTTTCTACAAATATATAGATGTACATTACGTTTAATAAAACTCTACGAAAGCCATTTAACTCAAAAATTATATATGCTTTAAGTTAAATATGGAGTTTAACTCTATCAAGTAAATCTTTTAAACAATCGAAGTGCAGTGTCGCATTTCCCATTCGTTAAAAAATCTTGCGACTCTCTATGAGGGGTCCTATGAAGGGTCCTATGAGGGGTCCGTAGGTGGCCTGTTCCAAACAGAGGTTCTGTCCGTATCCAACATGCAGACATCATTTGGCGCCCTTCATTCGGGTCATTCTACCTTGCAGTATCTACCTTGTTAACTGTTGTAAATTGTTGTGGTCTTGAATATACATGAACTCATTACAAAATGTACTACTGAATGTTAAGCAAGCAACCATTATTTCAGTATTAAACAAAGACGGATAACACAACTCGTTCAATCGTATTTCAATCGGCGAGCTTTCAACTGTATTTTTTTAAAAACAGAGTTAAAAACAATCAGAAAATATTTGTTCCTTTTTTTTTTTTCTAAATTCGAAAATAATTCAAGTAGCATAGCAATTCATACACGAAAGGCAATTTCAAATCGTTCATGTTTTCTGTAATACATGGTTGTATATTGTGCATCATAAGCCTATTTGGCTGGCTGAATATTTTGTATTTTAAAAAATGTATTTGTTTATTCAGGTTGCACATTACTAAATAATTCTTCTCCTATAATTTCCCTGTGACTTTCTAAGAGTTTGAATGTCAATGTTGTATACATTAGGATGTGATTGGTTGGCTGACGCTAGCGTCCAGGGGCAGCTATTATATCTTGCATTATATCATGAGATCAAAATAATAACGTGCAGAGAGCGTAACAAACAATTTATACATGGTATCAGACTGAGAGTGCATATCTCTTATCGAACGTGGTAAAGAATTTATGCATCACGCTTTGCCGACCGGAAACCCTATTCTAGCAAGGGTTTTACTACGGGTGGAGTCCGGGGATGACATTTTTTTCTATACTTCAGTTAACACTTAGGGTTTTAAAAAATCAGTATTATCAGGATCCTTGTTGTTGGGGAGTACATACATTGTATGTAACATTATGCAATGTGTTCATCCGTTCATGGATCACCACACACACCTTTAATATAAAAAAGAAGATGTGGTATAGGTCACCATACGGCCTACAACAATGAGCAAACTTAAGCTTATACCGCATAGTCTGCTATGAAAGGCCCCGAAATGACAATTCATGAATATTAAATGAATACCCGATATGGTTATGACATAGATTGAAGAAGAATTAGGAAATTTACAGTTTTAACTAAAATAAAGCGATATCACCTTTGTGTAGGATATTCACCTATAGATTAATGTATAATTTATTCATAGGTTTATCATTATCTGTTTCCGACAAAAGATTTAGCTTCGGAAATCCCAAATCACGAGTTTGTTTATAGGGATATTTTTCGTAATCTATATTTTCCGCACGTTAAATACATTTCGAATTATGCTATATATCTTTCGGTAGTAATCTCGATAAATGTTCATTCATTATATATATTTAATTATAAAATATCTTACGATTTTAACTAACATTGCACACATAGTCTAACAATATTTAATTTTCGTTTACAAAATTTGCATAATTTTGTTAATTTATGCAATTAGTTTCGAAACGATAACAGATTTAACTGAAGTGAACTTTGTGTATTACTATGTAGAAATAACATATTTCTTAAGATTCTTTCTCTTATTTATTGAATCGCACAGTGAAGAGGGTTTGCATTTTGGGGTGAGGTCCTACATTTTTATAGACCGTTTTTCTCTATACGTCAGTATTCTTTATATAGTTTTGGCCCATTATTCTCTATTCTGAAACCCCCTACATTGTATAACCCCATCAGCAAAACATAATCAAAACAGTCTGTACATAATTCTATTCTGTGCACTGTGTCAACACTGAAAATAGGAATAGTGTATTTAAATATCTATAGGATTTTCAGGTGAAAGAAATTTTTAATTTCACGGATGTAAAACTAGTTTTAATATATCATAACATTTTGGGCAGATGAATAATCTCCATTTAAAGTAAATTATATATAATTATAATAATAGATACTTGTTGTCGAGCCTGCAAGATCTATTTCGCGAAAGCGAAACATAGCGATCATTCATTGAATCGTCGGGGTCGGCATCGGCGGCGTCAACATTTAGATACAGTCTGAGGCTTAAAAACATCAACAACTTTGTCAAACCAGCATGGAATTTTAGTAAATTGGAACTTGCTTATGACTAAAATACAGTATTCTTGTGTTGTACTGTTACATCACTGTCTCAGGTTAGGGGAGGGTTTGGGATCCCGCTAATATGTTTAATCCCATAACATTCTGTATGTATGTGCCAGTCCCAGTTAGGAGCCTGTAATTGAGGGGTTGTCGTTTGTTGTTGTGTTAAACATTTGTTTTTCGTTCATTTTTTGTACATTAATCAGCCGTTAGTTTTCTCGTTTAAATTGATTTACATTTGTCATTTCGGGGCCTTGTAAAAGTGCATGACTATGCGGTGTGGGCCATTTGCTTATTGTGGAAGGCCATACGGTGACCTAAAGTTGTTAATTTCTGTGCATACATTTTTTGTGCCACCTCTTCTTTTTTATATCTAAAGCAAAATTTTGAAAATATTTATTTTCATTTTTCATTTTTACTGATAACAGAAGCTATTCTTCAAGACCAAAAAAATGCATCTAAAGTAATTTTGATTTGTTCAAATTATACATATTTAACAATAGCAGCAACAATCGTAGGCGAGACTATCAATTTCTCAATTACAACATACATGTATTTATAATAATAGAAATAAATTTAAAAAATGGATTTTCATTTTGTGACCTGACATTGTGTTTATTTGTTTTTTTTTTAATAAAAAAATTGTCGATGTTTAATACATATTTTTTCAGATGAAAAATGGAAAAATAGTTTAAAAACAACCTAATTTCTCGTTTGAATTGTTTTACATTGTCATTTCGGGGCCTTTTATAGCTGACTATGCTGTATGGGCTTTGCTCATTGTTGAAGGCCGTACGGTGACCTATAGTTGTTAATTTCTGTGTCATTTGGTCTCTTGTGGAGAGTTGTCTGATTGGCAATCATACAACATCTTTTTTTATATCTACACTGACTTAAAAAAAATACATTTTGTTTCTATATTAGTTAAAATTATCATAATGCATTGTACCGAGATCAAATCAATGTCCCCTTTACAGGAATAATCGGTGCTCGTAAATAAGGAGGTGTCGCGACTTGGGCAGTGATATGCAGGGCTAAAAGTGGGAATGTGGGATTAGGGTTTTCAGGGGGGGGGGGGGGGAGTTGGACATGAGAAAAAAGGCGAAAAAGTAGGAAGTTGGAAACAATAACATTCAAAAAGAGGAAAGTTACCGTATACATTAACCTATATATAAATCAGTCAAACTAGTTCAATGTTATTTGTATAAACGTCCAAAAAAGAAATAATATATATCAAGTAATCAGTGACATAAAATTCATTTGAACGAAACCTTGATTTAGTCAGGTTTATAAATAATTCAGACCACACAATGTACTTCAGATAATTTTTTGATAAAAGATTGATATAATAATAAATAATCTATTATATTTATGGCAAATTTAGAATAAACAGGAAACAGATAAAAAAAACATGGGATGGGACGAGTTCCGTATCTTTCAAGGGCACTGTACATGTATCACTCTACCAAGGTTAAGTTTGAGATATCATGGAAATATTACAACTGAATGATTGAAGCTTGAAGCTGTAAACGGACTTTCCGTTTTGAATTTTCCTCGGAGTTTAGTATTTTTGTGATTTTAACTTCTAATAAGATTTTTTTCATCTGTTTTGAGTCATGCAAAATTTTTAAAACAAAACCGTTACAGAAGAAAACACGCACAACACGCTTCATTTCAGTTATACGCCATTCTTTAAAAATATATGTCATGTGCAAAAGTAGCAAAAGGGATTTAGACACAAGTAATAGCAGCATTAGTGACGTCCTCTACGTATAAAAATATAAACACAAAATACATTAGTTAATGACGAACAACTACTGTTGAGTAAATCATAATTATATTTTTGACCAACAAATGGCACATTTTAAAAATCGCAAAGTATGTAAAGAATATAACATATTGAACTTTCTGGACTTTCCCCTGTCTGCTAGCAATTGCCAGCCTGTTTCAAAATATATAGCTGCCCGACTAGCAAACACAGGCAACCCAGGTACTAATCTTTTTGATTCCAAATGAACATGTTCTAAATTGTCGGAATCTTGTTGAGTACAATCATTTAATAACTCACATGTATATTCCATAATTGGTCTTATAAATGTTAAGTATATACGAGCAAGATAATCTTTATTAAATTCATAGCTCAAATTTTTAAAGCGTCATGTAGCTGTGCTATAGAATAAAACGATGTCCGGTTTGTATCTGTTTTCTACATGTAAAATTTCCGAAGATACTAGGCAAAGAAGAAATCTTGTCCTACTTCAGTATAAACAAGAGAGTTAATTGGTGCATGCACCAAATTTTTGGGCCGGAAATATGGAGGTTTTTGGTGTAAAAAAGTGCAAAATATTTATAAACAATCTGTTTATTGAGTTGACTTTAATCCTCAATTGCCAGAACTGGTCCAATCCAATTAGTTATGATAATGCTAAATTGTGCAGTTGATGAAATCGAATATCTTTTAAGTGCAGTTGATGAAATCGAATATCTTTTAAGTGCAGTTGATGAAATGGAATATCATTTAATTAATTTTCAAGACTTGATTTGGAAACTCGTGACTATCAAAGTTGCATCTACTGACAAAATATTTGTATTCCTCATCTCATATATGGACTTAAACGCAGCCTTTCACCTCATTTACTCATCAATGATTTTTATGTCAAGATGACATATTTTTTGGGAACCCTCGATTCTGACTTTTACAGACGCATCTACTGACACAATATTATTTCTCCACGAGTTGTATCTCAGATATGGACTCTAACGCAAACTTTAATCAGTCACTCATATGTGTAATGTAGGTCAAGATAACCTTATTTTTATCAGGACCCCTTGGTTATTCAAGTCGCATCTATGAACAAAATCTCATGAACTATAACTTATACTTCCACAGATAGATGGAGAGCCGTGGTGTAGTGGTTAATGCATCGGACTACTAACACAAACGTTCCTGGTTCGATCCCCGTTCCGGGGAGAACATTTCAGGGACTGAATTTCCGGCTCTCCCTTAACACCATTTGAGAGTGTGGTCTTGATGAATGATGATAGTCCGTCAGAAGGGGGTGGTAAATGGCTGACCCGTGTTAAGAGAAAGCCATATCCCTTGCACGTAAAAGACACCCTTGTAGATTTCGAAAAAGAGAAGGCTAATAGCACTCGCACCCGCAAAGTGGAAAGGGATTAATATAAGTTGCAATAACTTGTTTCCCAATCCACTATAAATAAATATGTTTAAACTAGATGGATGGAATTTAACTTTGTGATGGACAGATGACACACTATATCCCTTCCCAAACTTCGTTTGACAAAAGATATAAAAATCTTAAAGCAAACAAATATCAAATTATTCCTCTCAGTTAAGGTGGGTTTAGCTTTGTATGATATTTAACTATGAATTCTGCTCAAAACGGTGCGAAGGGTCAACTTGAACTTACTACCAGTTATGAGGAATATTGATCATTGTTGAATGCCTCGTGATGACTTGAAGATGAAGGACAACAATAAAAACGTTCCATGTTTGGGTTTTACCATGTATTGATATTAATATTGTCTCATGTACATTTACTCATATCACTTCATATTTTCATTGGGTATACGACAGACTAAAAAACTGTTTCATACTATAACTAAATTCAGAAAGCTTCAGACAGTATAGCAAATTATTCTCTTCGTAACAACTGACAAATCCTTGAAAAAATGTTTTCATTTTAATATGTTTGGTTGCAGTAAAATTGCAAAGTATTTACAAACACCAAGTGGATATTTGAGAGGTTTAAAAATCACTTTCAGTTACTGAAACATTTTACCTATAAAAACTCCCGAGATCGTATACGTTGAAAGTAAAGATATCTTTATTGTGATTATTTTTCTAAATGATGAAAACTGTATATATAATAATCAAAATAGAATATAAAATAACTATTTTGAGAAAATAATGCAAACTATAAATCATTTCCCATGTTCCGACGACGAGTTGTTGTAAGAACATGGTACCTTGTTTACTAAAAAAAACTGGTTTGGGTAATCCCCAAATATGGGTCACGCATTCTGTGCATAACAAAACAATAAACATTCATTGTTAGAAATATTTGGAATCTTATTCTTACATAAAAATTAATAAAAACATGTATTTATTTCACTTACCTAAAATCTTTAATTTTCATATACCGCAGAAAATAATAATGTAGATCCGCAGAAACTCATGTAACAATCTCAAACCCATATCATATAATGGACCGGCTTAGTGCTGGCCAAAAATAAGCCATTCTATATAGATCTTAATACAAAGATGTCATCGTGGTTCTTTACATGCGATTATATCCAGCAAACTCACAATCAGTATATACCGACAAACAGGTTGAGTTTTGTGTATATCGAACCAGTGAGAAAATGATTCACAACAAACTTTAGACTAACATTAAAAACAAATATAATTTCTTGATTTTTCATGTATAGAAGAGTGGATGGACATTTTTCTTGTAGAATCTTTTCTTTCTATTTAAATGGAATTTTAATTTTCACCTCTCAATAATGATATAATATTCAAATAAAAAGAAATACACCTACAAATAACAGATTGAGACCTGTCTTAACTGTTACAAAAAATGAAATGTTAGTTGAAAATAATATAATTTTATATTTTCCCTATATTTTTTCTGGCATTTAAACTGATTTTGTGATTTATTATGTATAATACAAAAAAAAAAAAGGATTCTAAAATACGGCCTAGCTAAATTTGAATTGACCTAAACGATGAATATAGGTTTATGGAATTTTTCTTTTTTTTTACAATTACCAGTAAAATAAAGTCGTGTACATTAAAAATTTCCAACTGGTTGCGTCATTTCTTTTTTCAAATTGTTGTGAAATTAAAGTTTACACGTGGAAGATACGATGTTATAATCAGCAACGTTGTTTTGGATATGTTCAGGATTAATTACTCCTCCTTCGTTTCGATATATAAGTAATTGACTTAGTATATGTTATTTAATTGATGTCTTTTAAGTTATGTTTTTGAATTGTGACCATAGTAGCTTTTAAACAAAAATCAAATTCGCATTGTGCTTCTGGAAATCAAGAGTGTTTAATAATCCTCACTGATATTTTCATACAGGTAAACCAGGTAGGGGAATCCCTATTTACCTTTGTTTACATCTATTTTTAAATATGACAAGAAATATTATAAACGATACCAATTTCTATTTTTAAATTTAAATATTTCCACAATTGGCTTTTAAAAACAGATATAAAAGCGTCTCTACACAGGTGATGAATCATACCAAAACAAAGAATCAAACTGAATAAAGTATTGAAAGCGTCACAGATGTATTACAGCATTCAATTTACTTGTGGGATGAATAACATTTTATCAGTAATAAGGTAAGTTATCAATACATGTTAATATTGATATCATTTGTAGACATGTTTTTTTTTAAATTTTTATTTAATTAATTATCTTAAAAGAGAAAAAAAAACTGGTTGTATTCAAAGATAAGTTTTTAAAACTATTTCGGTGTGACGAATATAATACTCAGATTTTGTCGTTCTCTTTGTCTTTTGTTCTATATATACACATTTATAATATGAAAATCAGTAGTGAGGTGCTTAACACATCCGATAGCCTTTACTAGTTTTAAATGATATCTCACGCTCAGTTAATCTGTATGATCGGAAGTAAACACTTAACACGGCCTTTGTCGTTTCTACTTTAGACATAAATGTACTTACAATTTTTTTGTTTTATAGGATAACTTTAATGTAAACTCTGAAGATGCATGAGACCACAAGCTGTGTAGACAAATGTGAAATGGTAGTCAACAGTTATCCGGACCATGTCCGTAAGCATGTTGTGGAGATTCTGAAGACCGGAATCGTCCCAAAAGGTATTCTTGCCACTGACAATATCGTGTATTACCTGGAAGTTGGTTTTATGTCTCCGCCACTGAAATCTGCATGTGAAGACGTCATACTAAAACATATCAACGCCATCAATTGTGTAGACGCGTTAGAAATTGCAAGTCGATTCGGATTACTAAGTCTGTTGAAAACTGCAACAGAAATGGTATCTGAAAACTTTCACAATCTCTGGAATACTGAATCATTCACCCGTCTTAGTGAGACTGATCTAGATACCCTTTGCAATGTTGATAAGATAACTAGACACAAGGACATATTTCGTGCGTTACAAAAATGGCACGGTTGCAATCACGAACCTCGAATGTCAACGTACTGCAGACGTCTTGAAGTTGTTCAAAGAAGAAGGACTGAAAATCCCAAACAAGAAATCAAAAGAAAGTGCGCCACATATCACGCGATGCTTATGTCGTCTGTTTCCAAGTCAAAAACTGGCGTAGTCACCGCTGTGTTCAACTGCGATGGAGAAGTCGTCTGTCATCGCAGTCTTTTTAAAAGTAATGACATAAAGGAAGATTTTTCTCTAACATGTGTTCAGAAAGACGAAACAGACGCGCCATATGTTTATATCGCGTCTGGTAAACATGTGTTCAGGTACGACCCAATTGTCAACAAGCATGAAAGCTGTGAAAATCTAGTTCATAATCGATCTCAAGGTTCATTAGTTTCAATGGGAGACTGTGTATATGCAATAGGCGGACATCACTATTACAAGAATGTGCTAGAAATTGAAGAACTCGATACTAAATCGCACAAAGGAAAACTGTTCAAGAAAAATGGATGGAAAGTTATAGTAAAAATACCAGAACCTATAACACTTCGTTCTGCTCCGTGTTTAGCTTACAAAGATGAAATTTACATAATAGGAGAGTCGATGTCATCACCGGAAAACAAACCGTGCTTAGCCGTTCTTGTTTTCAGTCCAAATGACAGATCAATACGAGTCGTTGCCGAGTTTCCAAAGAAATGCTCAGATTGCAAGGCAATCCTTCATGACAAAACCATTTATATTGCTTCCAGTGAAGGATATTTTCTTAAGTTGGATATAGTTTCAAACATTTTCTCGTCTTGTTCCGACTTGATTGCGAAGGAAACGAACATTACAATGTATTCTGATGGAAATAGGATTTGTACCGTTGGCAGCTCTTCGTCCGGTCAATTTGAAAGAAATTGCTATGACACTGAAACTAATAGCTGGAAACGAATCCTAAATTACAATTTCAATTTACCAGTACATGGCATTTCTGACATTAAAGTGCCCTATTATACAAATGTAGTCCCATTTTATGATACAGAATTTAAAGAAATTAAGCGCTAAAGTCAATGTTGATCTTTAATATATATTTCTATAATTGTTATGCATTTTATACATTGTTATTTATATTATGAACTAAAAAATATGAAAAATCTGTTATGCGTTTCTTAAACATTCTAAGTAAAAAGTTTTTAAACCAAACAATCAAAAATACGCCATTAGGGATTTAAAAGTCGGCCTTTATATTGTAACCTCATACACTTATATGTTTGTGTTGTTTGAAATAAAATTGATATTAATATCTCATATATACAATATCATACACTACACAATTTATTATCAAAAAATCAGACAGTAATAAGAATTAAGTCATTTTTTAAGGAACACTTTAATTTTTTCTGGATTATTTCGAAACTGAAGTGGCCTTGTGCTGTTTTCTGCTCTTTGGATGGGTTGTTGTCTCGTTAACACATTCTCTATTGCCATTTTACAATTTGTAGCTATATATGAGAAACTTTGAGGTTTACATAGCACACTAAAAGAGAACACATATATATATACGTACGATGATCATTAATAAAGAGAGATGTGAGGTGTGTGTCAATGAGACAAAAACCTAACAACACAGAAAAAACTAGATAAATGTAAAGGTACACATTAGGTCTTCAATAAAAGGCATGTGTCTTTACATGTCAATGTATGTTAATTTCTCTAAATCGAAAAAAATCTGCCAAATAACATAAAAAACCAACATTTAAGTTTCGACAAAGGACAACTTCTAACCGAGGTTCCTGGTTTGGAACAGGCACAAAAACACAGAGCGGCATTAAACGTGGAAACTTTTTATTATCTCAACTTTTCTTATACTAGTATCAATCTCAACGAGTTGCCTAACAAAAACACATACATTGTTTGTAACTGCTAATAAGGGTTGTTTAACGACCTTGACTACTCAGGAGGTTCTCACACGGTAGGCGATTCATAAAAGAACTTACAATAACGTGATTTTTGTTGTACAGGAAGAATACTAATCTTTAAAATAACGGTAGAATACATTACATACAAAAAATCCACGAATACATACTAGTTTAAATTGCGAACATAGAGTGTTGACTGAAGATCGGAGATCTTTGGCATTCTCTGTTAAGTTCACTCACAACTCGTCCAGACTCGTTGAGAATCAGAACTTTACATGTTTAGACAAGGGTCTGTTAAAGAGAGGTGAAAGATACAAAAGAGACATTCAAACTCATAAATTGAAAATAGAATGACAACACCACGGCTAAAAAAGAAAAAAAAAAGACCAACGAACAAAGAACAGTACACAAATCACAACATCCAAAGCTAAAGACTGAACAAAACGAACCCGAGCAAAACCGGGGTGATCTAAGGTGCGTTAGCAGATCATAGCCCGCATAAGACACCAATAGTATTGCATATGTTAGTACAAACCCAGTGATAAGTCTAATTCAGTATGTCTCATTCGGGGAAAGAGGACGGGATTGTAGTTACGATAATTGGAACATATCCGTTGTCATCTGTGAACGGAATGATAGTTTAAACATATTTCATTGTCCAAAAACATTGACAATATGATTAGACTCAAGTTTTGCAACTTAGAACGTCTTCTCCATCACATACAAATAATAAATAACCGAACAAAATAAAATGCATAATAATAACATCATAAACAATATTAATATGGAGACATGAAATCAACAAAAATTTAAACGACATGGCTCATCGATTTCTAAAAATCAAGTTGACCGTATTTATTTATGATAGACCTAGTAGGTTGTTTTAATCTTGGAATAAATATTCACTCAAAAGGTAAGTTATTATTTTAAAGCAATTAAATTAAATTGTTGTTGTCAACTGATAGGATTTTATAAATAAAATAAAATTGTTGATCCATGTCTTTGGGAAAAAATGAACAATTTCATTCGAAGTCAACAAAAAGTAATTACATTATTATTGTTATATATTTAACCATAATGTCTATACACTATGCAAAGCAATTAGTCTCTTTGATATAATTCTGCACTTTTGTCAAAATTAGCGTGTTTATGTTCATATTAAATATATCAATACGCACAATAAAGTTTCCAAGTCAGTAGGTATATTTTCTTTTCTAAGTTAAAAAAATAAGATACTCCTTTGAGCTGTATAATTTTTACACGAGAGGAAATAATGTTTAGCATTTTCGTATATACAACCACATTGACACATTGCGTTAGGTTTAATATTTGCGTGATACAGATCCATGTTAAGGGCACTGCATTTGTTTCTTAATCTTGCGTGCAAAACATTTAAATGTCTATCGCCAATAGTGAAATATGTAGGGAGTGATTTGTTTTTATAATATTTCTGTTTAATTTTTAATTTAAACATATTTAAAGACAGTTCATTTATTATACTTAAATCGAGCCAATTCCACAGTTTAATACTAGATGGAATAAATGATTCTTGATAAAGGGACAGTCTGCTAGAGGTTTGGTATATATTTTGACTGCTTCGTAGATTGTAATTGTTTGTTTCTGCATTTGTGGGGGGTATTAAATCTAATAAGTAATGATGGCGTCTGTAAATTTTATGAATGGATGATATCAACTTCACTACTTGGAACTTTAAGTGTAATACCTTCCTTGTGAGCAGCAACTCTCTATCAAGGAAGTCATGATAAGAAATACAAGCCCTAGAATATCGTATCAACTGTGAGGTATGTTCTCCATATAAAAAGGTGCTACGGTAGCTGAAGACTGTATTTGACCTGTAGGTGTTCTCTTCCTAATTTGTATTTAACTTTGAAGTTTATGTCTTAAATCAACACCTCTATAAAAAGTATATTCTCCACAGATAATAAAGTACACACAATATGAACATGGCTAGACAAGATATTGACTTAAAAGCATTGAAACAGCAACCCAGAGACACAAAACAACCATACGATATATAGAGATTTATTAAATCAATACGCAGACGCTATATATCAACATGTTAATGCGAATCCAAACCAGAGGACCAGTTCAATTTTAATACATTATTTAAACCTGCTTTTTTAGGGAATACAAATAAGATTTTAAATAAGGAACAAAGTTTGCAAATATTGTAACTGGTGAAGTTTCTATAAATTCTCGTGCTTGCTACATTTGTCAGACACTAATAATTCAACAAATTTACAAAAAGGAAATACATACCGATATTAAGTTTGTAGTATAGATAAGCTGAAGTTTAGGAAGAATGTTATTATACAAATGGATGGACGACATGAATAATTTAGAAAATAATTGAAACCTGGCAATTGATAAAAAAAAAAAAAAATAGCAACAATACCGAACTCCGAGGAAAATTCTAAAAGGAAAGTTACTAAGCAAATGGCAAAATCAAAAGCCCAAAACATGAAACGAATGGATAACAACGTTCATGTATTCCTGACTTGGTACAGGCATTTTAACAAATTTGAGTGAACTCGAATCAAAGTGTTCAATTTTTTACTAAAGTGCCTCTCCGCTGTTTTAAACAGGCATACATTTTAATGCGCTTATTTCATAGATCAAGAAAAATAACATAGCAGCTTTCTTCATTTCGTCAAAATGCCATTGATAATGCAATCGTCTCCAATAACATACCTCTGCTTTTGGAAAATTGGAAATATATGTTTTCAGAAATTTTAGGAGGTTTCCAAAGAAAAAAATGTCATTGCCTATTCGTATTTAATGTTGTGTAAATTGTATAATATCTAATCACTAAAAACTATTAGTTACACTGTGTGCAATTGTCCTACTAGTACGAGAATTTTATTGACCCGATCAATTCCGTATTAGGACAATTGCACACTGTGTACCGAAATTATCCTGATTTTGTTAAAATACTACTTATTGTATTCAAATTCAATTATTAGGACAATGTCAACCAAATATATTTAGATATTAAATATAAAACTGTGAAAAATAAAAATATTAGGACTTTAAAACAACTCAAAAAATCTTTTTTTCTAATAGGTCAATAGTGTAAGGGAGATAATTTCAATTGACGTAATCAAAAATTGTACTGAAATTTATTAGGACAATATCAGCCAATCAAATTGCGAGAAATTACTCTATATCAAGATAAATCAAGAAAAAAAATGTCATTGCCTATTCGTATTAAATGTAATATATAATCACTAAAAACTATTAGTTACACAGTTAGCAATTGTCCTAATACGAGAATTTTATTGACCCAATAAATTCCGTATTAGGACAGTTGCACACTGTGTAACGAATTTATCCTGATTTTGTTAGAAAACGACTTATTGTATTCAAATTCAATTATTAGGACAATGTCAACCAAATATATTTAGATATTCAATATAAAACTGTGAAAATTAAAAAATATTAGGACTTTAAAGCAACTAAAAAAATCAATAGTGTAAGGGAGATAATTCCAATTGACGTTATAAAAAAATGTACTGAAATTTATTAGGACAATATCAGCCAATCAAATTGCGAGAAATTACTCTAAATCAGAATAAAAATATGATTAGTTAAACAAGACGTATTGAGAAATACAGAACTATGTTTTATCTAATAAATGTTGAAAAACACCAGCCAATATAAATGATATGTCTAAAATTGAAAAAAAAATAAAATAAATGTATAATACTCAAACGTTCCAAAAATCTTAAAATCTTTTTTGATAGCAAGATTTGACATTTGCACGTCTTGTCGTGAAACCTAAAAGATTAAAAATCCGTTTTATATATCAATGATGCTACAGGTAGCAGTGACTTTCTTTTCGGAAAAAAAATGTCTGTTTGATAAAAGATTGTACAACTTAATTTTTGGTGTTTTTTTTTTTAATTCCTTATGAGGCAATGTACGACAAAAAAACTACATACAGGTTTTTCATACACTCGGCGTCCTCAAATATCCAATATTGCAATTCACACCATTATCAATATCTTTTTCTTAATAAATATGAAATGAAAACATTTTGTAATACATGTAATGGGAATCTGTGTTTTAATGTAAACATGGTACAAGTTAAATTTCCTACTTGGAATATTTTGTACGGCGTGCACAATTACCGCTTTATTAAGTTAAAAATCTCCTTGTCAAATGTGCCAGTACTAAAAATTGACATATGCTCATTGTTGAAGGCCACACAGTGACCAATAGTTGTTAATTTATGTTTCATTTTGTCTCTTGTGGAGAGTTGTTTCATTGGCAATAATACCACATCTTCTCTTTTATATATAACTGTGTTGGCCGGACGGGCCCGGATCCCAGAAGAAAATTGTTTTAGTGACAAATACCCTCGGTCAACAACTTTGACTTAGGTCTGGTTCGGAACTTTTCCGTAATGATACACCTAGGAGTACCGAAAGAATGTGTGGTTATGCAAATTACGTTAATAGGTAACTGTGAAGCCTTGTGGTAGCAAGTTGGGTCCGAATCCCAGAAAAAAAAAATTTAAGTTGAGGATAACATGGGTCAATACGTTCAAATAGACTAGGTCTGGTTCGAAACATTGCTGAAGGGGCTTGCCGGGGATCCGGAGTACAGAGACACGTCTGGTCAGCATGGGACGTAAATGAGAGTGCCACGATCTTTCGCTGTTTAGAAGCCTTACAACAACTCTCTCAAGGGTTCGTACATGTACGTGGACTTTTGCCCAGCAAATTTTTGTCCCTATCCAGTATAGTTTACACTTATTTTCTAGTGGCAGTCATTTTTTTTTCGAATGGCATCTGTCACAGGACCTATCTATCGTATTTATTGTTTATTTGTTCTCGACCTGAACATGCATGGCATATTTGCCACCGGACGTTCAGAAATCTACAATTCATCGTAAAAAGTTGAACCTTTAAGTTAGATCGACTTGGCTATTGTTTTGGTTCCTTTAGGTTATAAAGGTCTTCAATTGTTTGGTACCTAGATGCATACATGTATGACAAATATAAACAGGAGTACAGACTAGCAAACACATACATATAAGGATATCTGACCGGTATTCGGTCCAGCAAACACATACCTATAGAGATATGCGTGCAAACAGCCTTCAATAGACGCATATGTACGGACCAACAAGCCCAGCTATATAGAGAAAGGAGTAAAGATCGGCAATCACAGACATATACAGACATCATAGAAAACACAGACATATATAAACAGGTGTACAGACTAACCAACACAGATTTATAGAGACAGGTGTACGTACCAGCAAAAATGTTTCTGTGTATCATATTAGTTATTCGATTATTGTTTTGTATAGTTTGTTCTAGTGTTGTGCTGTTGCACCACTGTCCAAGGTCAGGGGAAGGGTTGAGGATCAATTATACATTTTTAATCCCGTCACAATCGGTATGTATGTGCCTGTCCCAAGTCAGGAGTCTGTAATTCAATGGTTGTCGGTTGTTGCTATGTTGTATACTTGTTTTTCATTCATTTTCTTTTTACATAAATTAGGTCGTTAGTTTTCTCGTTTGTATTGTTTTACATTTGTCATTCCGGGGCCTGTTATAGCTGACTATGCCGTACGGGCTTTGCTTATTGTTAAAGGCCGTACGGTGACCAAAAGTTTGGTCCCTTGCAAAGAGTGGTCTCATTGGCAATCATACCACATCTTCTTTTCATATAGATACATAGAGACAGGTGCATAGACCAGCAAAATCCGAAATTTAAGGACAGGTATAAGGGTAAAACAGCAAACTATAAAGGGCACCAAAATGACTAATCTAAAGTAATTCAAACAGGACAACCAACGGTCTAATCTATATAAAAAACAAGAAACGAGAAACATTTATAAACCGAACCAAAATACGACAACCACTGAACAACAGGCTTCTGACTTAGGTGTATAAAATGCAGTGGGTTTAAACGTTTTAACAGGCAGCAACCTTCACTCTAACCAGAAACAGTGATGAAACATTACAACATAAATATATATATAAGAATATAAATTCATAAATTTACCCTCAGAAAGATTTTTTAGAACATATCTAATATTCATAAGAATAAAACAATGGTTTTTGATTTTGTTTCAATAGTTATAGAAGGTCAACTTATTTTAAGACGATTGTAACGAGATAGTACACGAACTACAATGTATTATCTATTGCTTGCTTATTATATCACGACATGCAAACCACGTAAGTGTACATATTTCTTATATTTTTTTGTTAATGTAATATTTATTTTCTGATGTTTTTGTTATATTTTTATTCGTTTATGAATGAAAATAGATAAAAAGTATACGTCTATGTGAAAGCAATCAACAAAATTAATCCCCACTACAATCTAAAACACAATAGACTTGTCTACACGATAAGGTCTATGTCTATATCGCCCTGAAAAGAACAAACGAATTTATAAAATTATATGAAACACTTTGAGGCAGGCGTAGGCCGGTCCATAAATAATAATGCATACTTTAATTGAATAGTAACTTAAACTTTTGCCAACATTTAGTATGAAGGAAGATAATAATTTTTAAAAGGAAAAGTATAAACTTATATTTTCAACATTGTAGTAGTTTTGGAATATGTATATGGATTAAATTACATTTATTTTTTTACCGAAATGGGGAACAATCCAATTTGTTTTTTTAATCCATTGACAATTGTTCATCTTGGTATGCAAATTGGTGCCATGATATTGTAGCCGTTGCATTATTTGCTTTCCATAAACATAATCAATTGATTCAGAATGCCAACATTCCTTTTTAATTGTAAATCCTGTATCGATTTAAGTTTGAATATTAATAAGACTTTATAACTCGGGATGAATTTTGTAACAATACCATAAAATATCGGAATTATAAAACCTACTCAAAATGAATGTATATTTATATTTCAAATTTTTTGTTAGTTTATGTACGTGCATAGATGTAAAAAGATGTAGAATGAGTGCCAATGACACAATTCTGCATCCAAGTCAAAATTTGTAAAAGTAAACTATTATAGGTCAAAGTACGGCCTTCAACTCTGAGACTTGGATCACGCCGAACAGCACGCTATAAAGGGCCCCAAAACAAGAGAAACAAGAAACACTTATGAACCACATCAACAAACGACAACCACTGAACAACAGGTTCCTGACTTAGGACATGTGCAAGCAAATTCAGCGGGTTTAAACGTTTTAACATGCGCCAACCGTCACCCTAACCTAAATAATAGTGTAATATCATAAAAGACACACTATAAAATATCAATTGAAATGGCTTAACTCAATCAAAAGACATATAAACAAAAACATGTAAACATACACTGAACGAATAAATTTGATCTTTGACACAATGGTAATACATAATTAATAAAAAAAAGGGGGGGGGGAGATGTAAAACAAAATCAGAACAACAACTATGACCTTGGACAAAATGCCGTTGAAAAATAACGTTCACAGGTAACTAACAATAATAATTTTCTTAGGTATTGTTGAATGTGTTAACCAAATGCAACAATGAATTGTCTTTACTTAGTTTGGTCATAAACTGACATTCATAGAAATACAGGGATACATCTATCAAAGAGGCGCAATTAGTGCCCATAAGAATACCTAATACCTGTCGAAACAATTTATAGCCGAAACGTACATGTATGTTTTCCAGGAGAAAATCTAAATCTTCAATCATATCTTCACATTTCCAGTATGTGTATCTAGCAAATTTTCCTTTTTCGATACAAAGAAAGGCTTTATACGAGTTACAGCAAATAATTTGATTTTCTTTTAAATTTGATTGTGTGGGAGTGTAATGTAGAGAGTAGAAAAATCATAACTCTCAACAGAATTAAAAGGACCACCAAAAGCACGTATTTTATCTATAACCTCTAAAGAATTTTTAACTTTCAAAAAATAATTTATACCATTATTTGTAAAAGCTTTATTTCAAAATTTAATAACAAGTCATATGTTGTTTTTTTTATTTGTTTATTTCATATTCGAATGTCTGTTCAAAGTCCTTATTGTTTCTCTTTAGTTGCATGTTATAAATGAAGAAAATGAAAATAACTCTTTATAATAGTGATGCGTCGTAATGCTATTCTCGATTTACATTCATCAGGAACGATGATCATTAGAAAATACATTGAAAACTAATATATTAATCACACTAAGTTGAAATCCTTGTGTGGCTTAACAAATTCTTATTTAATAATGCCATTTATGCTTAAAAAAAAAAAAAAAAACCGAAAAAAAAAAAAAAAAAAAAACAAACCGAAACAAAAAAAAAAAAAAAAAAACAACGTTAGACTCAATTGTGATGGCTTTTGTTATTCATTTGATCTTTCGCAAAGTTAGTTTTAGTTGAAGGACCCATTGTATCAATGAAAACAACGCATTAGTCAATCCGAAAAAAAAAAATGATAACATGCATCTTGTTGACAATTAACGACCATTCAAAGTTTCGCGTGACTAAATAGTGTTTTTTCCAAATTCAAAAACTAAAACAGCTTACCAAAGTCAAGAGGACTAAAACTTAAACCATCCTTTACATTTAATCGGCATGTCTTACCTTAATTTAAAATGATTCCATATTCGCTATCCTTAAATATCATGATCTCAGCCAAGCGCATAAGAAATGGTTTCCGGACTAAACACGTTACACGATACCCACACCTTAAATAGATTTCTTTAGAGTTCTCTTTTAAGTTTTTATTTTTGCGATCACTACAAACTGCTCAGAGTCTGAAAAGACCATATCTAAAATTTACGAGAATGGTCGAACATTTTTCAAGCCCATATTCAGACCATACTAAGATCATCAAGTACTCAATCAGACTTATTAAGTAAAGTCGAGACCAAAGTCAAGTGAAGTTAAGTACAGTTAAGTACTGTCGAAATTATGTTGAGTCTTGTCAAGTAAAATATGTGTCCGACCTGAGTGGTCGAGCACAAACTATGGTCTTTTAAGACTATGAACAGTTTGAAGTTAAAGTATTAACTAAGAATAAACCTCACATGACGACACAGGATACACACTAACACAAATATGTTATAAAGGGATGTTATTTCATTTCCTGGCTGATTGATCAAGATTAGAAAAATCAACTATGCGTTTTCAAGTTTACCTGTATCATGTTGAAGTTAAATGTTTTTAGGTGTGATATCAGCGTAGAACATTTTCAAAAAAATGAGGCAGAATAATTTTAGATAGATATTAGTAAGATGCACATAATAACAAGGACGTGTAATTAAAAAATAAAAAAAAACTACGAAAAGATAAAACTGTTTCTCAAAACAAAATATTCCAAAATGCAAAACGAACCCAAACAAAAACACTTGGTGTTTTCCAGCTCTCCAAACAGATGTTCCGATCCTGCTCAACACGTGGTACCCCTAGGCTCGTATTGATAATATAAAGTACAAAAACCGTGTGTTAACTGTCCGTAAATTATTTTTGGTGAATCACAATCTTATTATCTTAACATTTCGACTGCAGCAAACATTTCTATATTAAGTTATTGATTAGTATTCTCAGGTAACGCAAAACTTGACATTCAATTAATTTTGATTTGGTTATAACATACTATAATATAATTCAATAACCTTAAATGTGATAAGCAGATTAGTATACACATTGCTAAATTATCATGTATACACTTACATTTAAATAAAATTTATTCATTTTCAAGTAAAAACGCCTAAAGATAGTTCGGATAAGGCTGGATCAGGGAATCCGCTACATAATCTTTGTTTTCCAATCTCTGTCAATTTGAATCGATTCAAATTTCGGATGGAGTCATTGTTTCCCGCGATGTTTTAGATATAGTTATATTTTTGATACATCATAACTTATTTTTACATAATTGCTATCTATTAATTTATTTTGTAATTCCTCCGACTAATGGAGACCTACTGTTGTATAGTATTTATTATTGCTGATAATATTTTCATGTTAACTCCAAAACCGAAAATTCTTAGGAGGGATGAATACTAACCTCTCCTAAGATATGCCATTACCTGTGAGGAAAACCGGGTTTTAGCGGTTTGCAAAACAGTTTTCTTTATTTTTTTAGTTTCTGACGGACGCTGTTTTCCCTTAAACTAGTTTTTGAAAGTTATTTCCAATTTACATGTCCTAACAGATCTATCTTATTGCCATTTTATAATATTTCATTTTTGCTCCGTTCATCCTATTTCGACTCTTTCAAAATTCAAGAGTCTATCCTAAATTGAGGTAAATCAAATGGCCTTCCAAATACCGTTTCGATTCCTAAAATCACTGAAGAGACATTAATTGTCGAAATCCGGATATGGCGTACAAATATTTTGCACCTCATGTTTACGGTATACCATCTTTTCCGAAAGTTTGTTGATTTCTGTTTGGTAATAAATTAATAATAAGATCCATTTTGTTACATCTGGTGATCCGTTTATTTGGCAATCGCCAATGGCAGTCAGCAGAGATTAAGAACATCAGTTGTTCGACCTGTTAGTCAAATGCGTTTTGTTAAAAAATACTTTTTTCACTTTTTAGGTCTTTTGTAAAATGTTGTTTGTGCTGTATTTAGACCCCCTCTACCAAGAAATTTGTTTTGCCTGTACACGTATGAAAATTGCGGTTCTTATCCAACACAATCATAGGTTTGAACGTTGTTTTCAATTTTGACTTGTATATATATATATATGTACAAGCAAAAATGAAATATTATATATATATATAAATAAGTACGTCGGAACCAGTGACAACTCTACGACAGATTTCATCCATCGGATCACCAGTGATGGTGATACAAAGCTGAAAATACATTCTGTATATATAACTCGTCTTAATAACAATGTTAGATCTTAAATTTGCGGAAGCAAATTTTTTGTTCTTCCCTGGCCGGGACTCGAACTCATGATAATGAGATATCGTGGCACCAAATCGCATTGTACTGTGCCCGACGCGCTAGACCACTTGACCACATAGGCTCTACAATAAAAAAGCTTTTGGTGGCCGGGTGCTACTTTTCCTTGTCGGTTTTTATCTAGCGTCGTAACACAGTACATGATGTATAAGGCAGGAAGATGGAATTCTTACAGATCAGCTCAAATATCTATCGTACAGGATCTTACTAATTAATGCAGGATGCAGTCACAGAAATAATTAAATTATAAGTACGTCTGAACCAGTGACAACTCTAATACAGATTTTTTCCATCGGATCACCAGTGATGGGGATACAAGGCTGAAAATACATTTTGTATATATAATATGTCTAAGTAACAGCCTAACAATGTTAGATCTGTAAATTTCCGGAAGCAATTTTTTTGTTCTTCCCTGTTTGAGGACTCGAACTCAAGCTGCTGAGATATCGTGGCATCAAAACGCCGTGCACTGTGTCCGACGCACTAATCCACTCGACCACCTAGGCTCTACAATAATAAACTTTCGGTGGCCGGGTGTATATACATATATATATACGTGTCTAAATTGAAAACAACTTTGAAACCTATGATTGCGTTGGATAAAAACCGCATTTTTTATACGTGTGCATGCAAAACAAATTTCTTGGTAGAGGGGTCTAAATACAGCACAAACAACATTTTCCAAAAGACCAAAAAAGTGAAAAAGTATATTTTAACAAAACGCAATTGACTAACAGGTCGAACAACTGATGTTCTTAAACCCTGCTGACTGCCATTGGCGATTGCCAAATAAACGTATCACCAGATGTAACAAAATGGATCTTAAAAATTATTAATTTAATACCAAAGAGAAAACAATAAACTAGCGGAAAAGATAGTATACCGCAAATATGAGGTGCTAAAATTTGTACACCATATCCGGATTTCGACAATTAATGTCGCTTCAGTGATGTTAAGAATCGGAACGGTATTTGGAAGGCCATATAATTTACCTCAATTTAAGATAGACTCTTGAATTTTGTGTCGAGATAGGATGAACGGATCATATGAACCCGAAGGAAAATATAAAACAAGCCCAAACGCAAAAATATAAACATGTATAAATTGAAAACAACGTTCAAACCTATGATTGAGTTGGATAAAAACCGCAATTTTTATACGTGTGCATGCAAAACAAATTTCTTGGTAGAGGGGTCTAAATACAGCACAAACAACATTTTCCAAAAGACCAAAAAATTGAAAAAGTATATTCTAACAAAACGCATTTGACTAACAGGTCGAACAACTGATATTCTTAAACCCTGCTGACTGTCATTTGCGATTGCCAAATAAACGTATCACCAGATGTAACAAAATGGATCTTAAAAATTATTAATTTAATACCAAACAGAAAACAATAAACTTGCGGAAAAGATGGTATACAGCAGATATAAGGTGCAAAACTTTGTACACCATATCCGAATTTTGACAATTAATGACTCTTCATTGATGTTAGGAATCGGAACGGTATTTGGAAGGCCATATAATTTACCTCAATTTAAGATAGACTCTTGAATTTTGAGTCGAGATAGGATGAACGGATCATATAAACCCGAAGGAAATTATAATACAAGCCCAAACGAAAAAATATAAACATGTCTAAATTGAAAACAACGTTCAAACCAATGATTGCGTTGGATAAAAACCGCAATTTTTATACGTGTGCATGCAAAACAAATTTCTTGGAAGAGGGGTCTAAATACAGCACAGAAATTTTGAATTGATAAGTGTAACACGGACCAATATGCTAAAAAAAATCATTTCTCGAGAATTCATTCAAGCGGTAAAACAATCCTTACAAAACACAATTAATAAGGAATTTTCATTAGATGAAATGGAGAATAAATCAGCTGGCAAAACTACTTCATTTAAAATGAAAATGAATACATTGATCAATCATGTCAATATCTGAAGTAATCTGAAATATTTTGAAAACAGTTGAGTTAAGATTTATTCTGAATATTAAGTATTTGTCAGTAAATATGTTGCTAAGTTTGTAAAACACCTCATTTATCAACAAACAATACGAAATTTAGAAACAACGTTTAAAGCGCATTATAAGAAAAAAAAAATAGCGTATGTAAGATGTCCTTACGACGTTGCCAATTAAGTCAAAACAACAAGATTCCTCACCTCATACCGACTATGTTATTTTCCATAATTGCTATAGTAATAACATTAACAGTATATATTCTGTATCATTAATTGTCTATTCAGTGCTGCAAAATATCGAAATGTTGAATAAAACCCTTTTGATTGTTCCTTGTATAATATGCAATTGCAACGTCACGCAAGTGATACTCTTTTATATGATTATAACATCAGTATTTTGAATAACACCGATCCCTTTTCCAATTTCCAGTAAATTGTTATTAATTTAATCTTTACTTGTTTTTCAAATAATGTTTCAGAATGATTCTGGTATACTGTTGTGTGTCGTTGTTCTACTTTTTGAAAGTTTATACTGCTCCAGTTATATGTAAGTAATTGTATGTAAGGATTTAATTCATGTTTTCAATTTTTGTCGACAGAATACATTTTTTGCATACAAGAACTTAAACATTTGTTTTAAATCGTACTTTATTGCAAAACATAGTCTATGAATTGGTACGATCAATGTATAATCTTTAGAAAGCACATATATTACGCAGTATTTGCATTATCGTCGCATGAGGACAATCTTCTTGAAGATAGTTCCAACCAGTACGCACAATGTCTTAACGTGTGATAACAAGATAAGGATGATAGTAATAGCGAAAGATACCAGTGGGACATTCAGACTCATAAATCGAAAAATAACTGACAACGCAAAGGCTAAAAAAGAAAAAGACAAAAGACAAAAAAAAAAAATCGAAAACAAAACACAATATAGAAACATAATCAACACTTTCGCAGTCAATTCTTAGCTGCTGTCAGACTTGAATCAGACGTCATACTATCATCTCATCTATATCATGTTCAATGCAAACCAAAAACACTACCGTGCCAAAAGATACATTAACGACATTAAAAACGACAACTTGAAAAGCCGTTTTCTCTATAAATAAGTTGGAGTTATCTCTCTTCTTGCATAATATGAAAGTTATGAGGTCTGTCATTGACTCGATTCGATACGTCACCGGAAGTTTGGATTCACCTGTATTGTTTACAATTCGTATAGTTTTGAGAATCGGCCCAAACATATGAAACTGTCACTGTTGGAAAAAAAAATTCATTGCAGCACTGCAAAAATCTAATCTGAATGGACATAACATTGCAGGGCAAACAGGACATACACTTCCAACTTTTTATGGGTTTTAAATAGTTTCAAAGGTCAAGGGAAGTTTGGAAAACAAGGAGAGAACTGGTATGCCAAATCTTCTAATGAGCGGGATAATCGTAAAACTTGCACCACTGTCAAATCAAATAGGAAAGGTCCATTCATGAAATAACTGCTGTTTATAATGATTTGAAGGAAAAACCAGCTTCTAAGCTTACTAATCAGCGAACAAATGTATAGTGAGGGGTATCAAAAGTCTGTTGTAAAAAAAAAACAAACATTAGAATTCGTGCTGCAAATGCCAATAAAAGGCTGGTAGGGTGTATATTGAACATGCACAAAAAGGTGGAAGATTATTGAAGAAGAGTCATCAATAGTGATTAATGTAAAACGAAAATTGGAATGAACAGTCGTGTTTTAGTCTAGAGACGGGTCGGTGAGGAATGGGCACCTTCTTGCTTAAATCCTGGCCCTGGGACAAGTTTGGGTTTGATGATCTGTGGTTGCACTACCTATGAAGGTTTTGGTACTATAACTGTCGTAACTAGTAACATTAATGCTTTAAAGTATATTGAGATTGTTGACTATTTTGTTTAGCCTGTTTTTGCTCGTCCTTTCCCTGGTGACAATTGCATATACCAAGATGACAAGGTCTAGGTCCATAGAGCTAAGTCTGTGAAAGAGTATAACGTCATGATATGGAATTACCAGTACAAAGTCCATACTTTAATATTATTGAAAATATGTGGCGTTAAGTTTGAACTGCAAAACCAGGCTCAAAATATCAAATCAAAGGCAATTCGTAACATATGGACAAACAAAACCACTTAGAATTCACCAGACTTCTTTGTGATTCGATCCCAAGATGTGTGATGCTAATGATACTGTAGGAGCAAAAGAAAACATCACACAATATAATGTGAGTTCAGATCATTTTGTATGTTGCAACAATTTTAGAATTATCTTCACTTTTGGCACAAGTACCAAGAGTCACTGAATTTGAAATTATTCAATAAATAAAATTAAGCTTGGAACGTAACGGTAATGCAAATGATATTGCTAGCTCGTTGTCTTTTTTTTTTGAGAGGAGAAACAAGGATAACATAATTTATAAAGACAGGTTGCTTTTGATTCAGGTAATCTATATGTAATTAAACTAGGCACAATGGTGGATATTTTTGCATGGTACTTTTTCACTGATTAAGGATAGTTATTTGTAGTAGAGCAAACTATATACGTGTATACTTCCGATAATGTAGGTACAACCATGTCTGTGTTATGCCAATCAGGATTGGGACTATGAACCTATAACCGCAAACACACATATAACATACTTATTTTTTAAAAGTTGGAACTGTTCTTTTTTCTTCATACATTTATGTTTCCTATTGAGAAAGGTAACCAAAGCGTCAGAATTAACATATCTAACGATAAATGTGGTTATATTCTAAGCTGAAGTACGTTTAACTGGAGGAAATGGTCCTTGGGAAGGAACAGTAGAGGTTAATGTAGACGGAAGTTGGGGAACAATTTGTGACCACAGTTTTGATTTAAGTGATGCTAGAGTTATATGTCGTATGTTAGGATATAAAAGGTACTTACATCATATAGATGAAGAAGATGTGGCTTGATTGCCAATAAGACAACTCTTCTCCAGAGACAAAATGATGGAAAATTAGCATTCTACAGTTTATAAGAATAAACAAAGTCATACATATCTAAATCCTAGGGAAAAGTCGCCTAATTGCGGACAGCGCCGGTATGCGGACGGAAAACGAATATCTCACATTTCAAAAAAATTATGATAAACTGAAATTAAATAGATATAAGGAATAAGGTGTTTTGTTTACTATTGAAACTATATTTTGTTTCAATAAGGATATCATGTTTATTCCTTACGATTTACTTTTATGTCATGTGATTGAAATTGCATGCTATAAATAGCTTATGTCAACCTCCAGTATGTCCGCAATTAGCCTCGACGGTATCCAAACTTCCAGATGTGAAAAAATTTCCGCAATTAGGCGAATTGTCCCTATATGTTTATTTCTCAAAACACCAAGTGAATATGCATGAGTAATGCACGGAAAAGACAGGCAATGTATTTCTATTTTTATTCAAATTTCAATTCATAAGCTCTATTATGGGTCTTCAATGCTCTGTCCGCACTTTGTTTAGCCTTTTAAACTTTTTTTCGAGTCTTTTGTAGACGACACGCTTGTCTAGCATACAACATGTTTATCCTGCTATCTATGATGAGTTTACTGACATTCTTTTACTTGTGTAGTTACGAAATTATTAGTTATATGACTTAACGGGGAGCAATTATTCTGTAATCCTGAAAGTAGTATAGTTTAATTACATAAATTAACATACGATTTGTGAAAATATCTAAACACAAATTGATGATAAAAGTAACACTTATTGACAAAAACTGCAAACTTGATCATCATTCGGTCTCGAATTTTTGGTTCTGCATAAATTGCTTAAAAAAAAAAAACAACAAAAAAAAAAAAAAAACACAGATACATGTCACCCATGCATTTTGTTTTCGAGTTAATTGAACAAACAAAAAGCTGTTAGTAGCAAAATGTCTCCTTTCTTTAAACAATACATAGAACCCTCAATTAGTGGAAGCCATCTTAATTAAAAGAAGATAGAATGGCAGGAGCTGATAGAGATAGTTGTTTTCTCGTTCTTAAAGGCAATTCATTAATTTCAAGTACTACGTCGTCGTTTTGTTTCATTTATAAAATTGTCTCATAAATAGTTATTTAAGGATGAAACGCACTTAAGTATTTGATAATAAACGACTTCAGGTGTAATACCATCAAATCATAGTACCTCACATTTCATTTGTTAAATTTTCTTGCTATTTAAGTGATATATTACAAAAAATTAAATATTCTGAGTGGATTGAGTCTCTAAAACACATTTTATGAGAAAATTTCCTTGAAATAGGACTCTACCATGAATATTTGTAGACAGAACAAGCTATACTTAGTGTTTTGGGGAGCTTTTTCTCCTTATTTCTTATAATCTACTATAATAGAAAATGTTTCCTAAGTAATACTTTAATCAATTTATAGTTATAAGTAAATGAAATTATTTTTAAAGCAGTAACAACAAATTATTGACTAAAAGAGATGCTTTTTATGTCCCTATCTGGAACGCGCCGTAAATTTAAGTTTTACGTAAGGACTTGAAACCTCCTTGGAGTAATTTATAACATTTCTATAATAAATGAGTAAAAGTTACCCCAAAAGTTTTATTTATTGGCAAAAAAAGGTGAAATTTTGAGGAAATGAGAGATATAAATGGACCAAAAGAGACCTTATAAGGAAGACAAAGAGGTCCATTAGTGGTATTTATCATTCTAAAGTCATCTCAACTGTTTGTAGGCAGATGAGATAAATATTTGAACACTTATTGGTCCACACTATATTCTATCATGATGCGGCTTGGTTTGGATTTTTTGAAGACATTTTGCTCGAATCGCTGTAGGTGTCGCCTTACATTAAACTAGATTTGTCTCAAACTATAGAACTGATTATGACAAAACTTGACATGAATGATTGAAATAAACAGTATTACAAAGGAAAAAAGTCACATTCGGTTTATTCGACAAAAAAGTCTTCCTTTGGTGTAATACCACCAAATCATAGTACGTCACATCCGGATGCATACGAAATAGGTCGAACAAAATATTCCCTTGAATTTGACAGTTGTAGGTTATTAATCCTACATTGCATTGCAGTAAAACATTTCTGGGTCATAAACATATATCTTGGGTATTTCAAAGCACCATTATTTGTTTTATTTGGGTTTTCTATAGAATATTTTGGAAACTTGAGGTAACATGGTTACTAAAGCTTGTACACAGGTTAAAAAGAGATAAAAATGTGATTGGTTAACTTCCAGTGATGGTTATTTTCTTATATGCAATGAAATGTTATGTGATTTTTTTTCTATAGTACTGGATAGGATAAAACTTTACTCATGCCAAGTATTTCTTTATTTGAAACAAAGATAAATTCTGCACAATTTTTTGAAAAGTGCAAATTTAGCAAAGAGTAATAAGGAAAAATCAATGGTGGTATTACACCTTCAAAGATTACAGACATACATAATAATATGCTTAGGTACCTGCATACGTATCATCAGTGGTGTTCAAAATGTTTTCATTAGAATTTCGCTTGAATGATTGGAAACTAGCAATAGATAAGTAAATACTGGTAATGTACAGGTCATGGCATTACCGAATGCAACGTCTAACTCTAATTTATCAATAAGTAGTAAACTAATTTTCCATCTGAAATAATCTATACGACTAAACAATAAATGTATTATTGTTCAGACAATTCGCTAGTAGTCAATTTATATCTGTGCAGTTTATGTTCAGACTGTTCAGTAGATGTTATATACCTGTACTGATGAACAAAATACCTAATTAGTTCAAAAGCAACTGAATTGTTATTAAACTGCAAGCAGATTGTCTCAACAGTACTTTATTTACCGCCGTTAGCACGGTTGAACATGGACTGAAAAACTGAACATGCTTTAAGACTAAAATGAATTTACTAGTTAAATAGTAGGTTTCATTTGTGTACAGGAAACAGTAACATTCTGGACCACCTGAGCAGGCAACCGATATTTAGCATGTCAGGAAACATCACACCAGATTACAAGAATGAAACCCAGCAAGCAGTTCAAACGGCTTGTTTAGAATTACCTGCTTGCATTAATTGTAGTTTGAAATGATAAGAAGCAGAGGGAATTCGTCCCTGATTTTGCTTATAAAATTTAAGTTTGAAAGGATAATAAATATATATGTAGATCTGTATAAATATGATGTAAAAATCATACAGCATGTTGCAGACAGAATATACCAAGAACACGTGCTAAAGAAATAAGCCAAAATTGTAATTTGAGTGTGCTAAATATAAACGCTTGGTTTATCTTGCGTTGACTCCAAATTCCAGTGAACAAAAGAAATGAAACGTTAAAATATGAGTTTTCTGCGCAATAACATAGATTTGTATAGTATCATTGATCCACTGATTTATCTCATACAAGCATTTTTGTAGTGATTGTTCAAATTTTAATTAGAATCAAAAAAGAATACTTTTAACATATTGTTTACTTGAGTAGACATTGGAAAATATGCTTTTGTTTGGCGCTTAGGTGTTTACCGTTAACGCACGTTGACTAGAAAACGGAAGAACTTTCAGTATACATAATTTGGGATATTGAAATTGGCAGCTTTTGTATTCACACATCTGTTTTTCAATATAGAAGAGTTGTAAGGCGATGACTATTTGTGACATTTTGTTCACGCATCGTTGTCAATATAATGGAATTTGATGCCACTGTCGTACAAGTGAGAGGTTTAGTGCTATAAAACCAGGTTCAATCCACCATTTTCTACATAAGAAAATGCTTGTATCAAATCAGGAATATGACAGTTGTTGTCCCTTCGTTTGATGTGTTTGTGCTTTTGAATTTGTCATTTGATTAGGGACTTTCCGTTTTGAATTTTCCTCGGAGTTCGGTATTTTTGTGATTTAACTATTTTTTTTTCTTAAATCCTTAATGCAATGATACAAAAGTGCTAATGGAAGAAGGAGTACTCTGTGTACTTGGAATGCAGTCGGTGCACACTATGTTATCAAGTCCTGATTAGGTGTTATTGGGTGGAATTTTTATCAGTGATAATAAGTGCTGTTATATTTTTCATCATGAAAGTCAGTTAGTTATCAAGTATTAAAATCTAGATTGATAATGATGATTTTCAGAGAAATTCATATTTGGTCCGTGGCAGCATTGGGACAAGGCACAGAAAAAAGTCTGCTTACTGATCTTGCATGCTCTGGATATGAACTTAATATTGCCAGTTGTGGCTACTATAATTCATATTGTCCTCAGACTCGAGCTGTCGGGATTTCTTGTGTCAGTAAGTCTTACGTCTATGAATTGTGTTATAATTAAGATTCTTAAACCACATATTCATACAAGTGTAAGTTAAGGCGACATACATTTATTAATGATCAAATGTTGTACATCGATTAAGAAGAGACAAATCAAGGTAACAAAAAAAAAAACCTTGGCAATCGCATGATCTCTCGAAGGAGCGATACTGGTTGCGTCGACGACTTAGCTTAATCCGCCTTTCAAGTCCACAATCAATCGAACTATCTCAATCGGTAAAATTACAGATCAGACAACTTTACCGATATCTGAAGATCTAAGACCGCGAAAACATGTCCTTATGAGTTGAGATTTTAGTCAACTGATTCGTGTAGATCGTCGTAAAACTTATAACACACTCTTGATTTCTTACTTCAATCGATGGGTAGCCTTACATGAGTTTGTCAGGATTATTTTGTAAAAATTGTTTTCTATATGATCGTTCGAAAAAAATGAAAAAAAAAATATAAAATTAAAAATGACTTCGTATCATATTATCAATCGTATTCGTAATTGTGCTTTTTACACTTTATTATTGTAGATAATTGAAATATACTAACAAATACCACAGTTACATTACTTTTGTTTTGAATTTTAAGGGACAGACAGATCAGAAATTACTGAAGGTACGGTACGCTTACAATCATATCAAGGTTATATAGATATTTAAGTATATACCACCTTCCGAGCAATTTAACTGCACCAAAAACATTCAAAACTAAAAGATATAAACAAGTGTTTTGCAGCTTTTTTTAAATGGATAACAAGCAACAGTAGCCTTATACACATATATACTCCAATGCATTTTTTACACTGGCTTTATACATCCTCCATAGACAGTGTGCTTCAGTTTCAAGTATCCATGCTTCATCAGAACGAAAACACTGTTTCAGTAAGCAAAAAGGTGCAAAGTAGGTTAAACGGATAACAGGAAACCTACTTTTAAAAAATTGAGAAGATTGTGGTACTATCACTACACACACATTTGGGATGTATTGTCTCCAAGTTTACTGATTGTGAACCAAAACCCCCAAAAGATATGCAAGTAATGGGATTTTAATTTACTGTTTAAATATTTAGGAGTCAGACTTATAGGAGGAACAGGTCCGTATGAAGGAACCATCGAACTAAATATCAATGGAAAATGGGGAACCATATGTGACAAGCAGTTTGACATAAATGACGCCAATGTCATATGTCACATGGCAGGCTTTACAAGGTACCAAACAAGTTTATCATACTTAGTAAGTAAAGCAAGCTTATTAAAAGAAGGCGTCAGTATGGTCGGAAACATTGAGTAGTCGGTGATGTTTAATTGTCTGACATTCCTGATGACCTTTTCATCTAAAAGAGATAACGATTTACAATCAACACTACCAGAAACATTGAAAATACTAATGTACAATCAACACCAAATTTACTTAAATATCACCTAAAAGGAAAACCATGCTTTCAATGAGCAACACACGTTTTATTGGAATGAGGTGGTTTAGAAACGCTCGGGACCAAAAACATGGAGTTCTAAAAGTATACACGATAAAAAGCATAGAAATTCAACGGGATAAATTGGAGCATTTGAACCATCATAATCCAATTATGCCTGAGATATTTTCAGCTTCTTATCATAAAAACAGGCACCCCTAATCGAAATCTATTTTTTTACTATAAACCAGAATAATATCAAAGTACATTGAAGACCATAATACAACTTTCCTTTAGATTCAGAAAACAAACTTCTTTCTGTGGATTGTTTTTAGAACTGTTCTGTATTTTTATGTCGTTTTCGTTTGTCATACCGTTGTAATTTTTTCTTTTCGATGATTTATTGGCCGAAGGACACCTTCTTCGATTGTCCTGAGTATGAAATAAACAATTACAATTTAGGAATATTAAAATTGTTTTCCATTTGTTCCATTGGTTGATATGGTCCAACCGTTGATTTTGTAAGATGTAATGGACTTCTCTCTTTTAATTTATATTGGATTATTTTTGTTTATATTAGCTTTTTGTATGTCCGTTATATTTTTCTTTAGAAAAAATAGATATTTGGTCTTTGGAAGAAAAGTATATCAATCATACCACATCTTGTTATTTTTTATAGTGGTACGATTGCTAATTGTGATGCCCATTCATGTTAAGATTAGATTAGAGCGTTGCATGCATGACATAGTCAGAACGATTCTAAAACGGACATTTATAACTTTTGAACCTCTTTGGGGACCTATAAGTTTTCAAGGTATCCATTGAGTTCCAGCTTTGTTGAACGTCTTTCTCAACTGTTGTTCAGATATCTTGCTTGCGGTAAAACTGTTTGTTTCCTTCTTAAAAAAAATAAGTATTTCAATTGTGTGGTTTTTTTTTTGTGAAATCCTACAAATACTGGTAATAAAAAACTGCAGACAAGTCTTTATCACCATAAATGCGTACCACAATATCCAGTGTTGTTTTTTTAAATTTCGATATGACTTTTTAAAGCAGTACACAATTGTTTACGAAAGGCAGAATAATATTCACCTCCCCGTTCCTCTGCTACGTGTTCGTATTAAATGCTAAAGATCAATTTTCCCTGCAGCTATTACCATCGTACAACAAAACAATATATGAATTACTGCCATACATTTAATGTATTTGTGATAGAAAGGAAACTAGTCTTCATGGGCTTCGAGTGATATGTTCCCCGCATTATATTAGCCTACTAAATAAAGCACGGTTGTTTTCCTTTTTAAGCCTATTTCATGATGTTAGTTCATTTATGCAAATTTTGTGTGCTATTCATGCACAACGTTAGGAAAGCAACGCGTCAAATGTTGACACTTCATTATCTGCCTTGTGCTCTTTACACAAATAATGTCCCAACAGATTTATTAGGAAGAACGAAATAGGTTGATCGATACAACATGTGTAATATGTGTGTGAGTTTATTCGGTCTTATATCTTTAGACACCATAAATTAGTTGATATATAGAGTGTGCACTACTTCTGATTTTGACAATATTAATAAAAAAAAAAAGAATCGAAAGACACCAAAGGAACATTACAACTCATAAGTAAAAATAAACTTACAACGCCATTGCAAAAAAGGTATAAAAAGACCTACAGACAGAAAATCGTACACAAAACACAAAAAAGAACCACCACAGACTGCACAACACAAGCCTAACAAAAACTGTGCCCCAGAATGGTAAGACGATCCTGCTTCTCTGATGCTTTTGTAAGTACACAACCGATGATAAGTCTTATTTTGAAGGTCCCATTTCGGGGGAATTGGAACGGGATTGTAGTTACATCAATTGGAAAATAACAAAAAGTGTTGATTTACATAGCAAGGTGCATACAAAGCAAAAGACGCGAACCCTGTCGATGCATCCAGCATCGCTCCCTTTCGAGTTCATGCGACTCCCTAATTTTTTGTCTGTTACCTTGATGTGTACCTACTTAACTGATTTATAAGATTTGAACATTCGGTGAAGCAGCCTTACCTTCACATGCTGATTACAATACCCTTTTGACCAAGTTATTTTCAAAATATACATTTCGATTTATGATGTCTTTGAAATTTTGAGGTTTCTTGCACTTTTTTGTAACTTTTCATCACATGCCTTGTATGTTGATTTCGGAATTGATATATTCCTCTTACAGGGCTGTTCAGGCATTCGGATATGCATATTTCGGACAAGGAAATAGAAGGTCAATGCTGAGCAATGTACATTGCAGTGGAAGTGAAGACAGTATAGACAGCTGTGGATCAGACGGATGGTATAGGAGTTCGTGTAACCATGATCGTGATGCTGGTGTCGCATGCCTTAGTACGTAACTTTCTGTTTTTGTTAATATCTCCACCCAATTTGTCTGTTCTGTTTAACATTTACTGTTTTAACGCTTACAAACTCTTAATGCATATATCGGTTTGATAAAGTTATGTAATTATGCATTCTAGCATAACACGTAGGTATTCTTTAAGAAATTTCCATTTGATCGATTTTTTACCTTTACATTCAAGTCTATGCATGAAACAATATTGAAAACTTTTCTAGTTGAAATCGGTTGCATTTGTGCACAAAGTTAAAAATAAATAAGCATAGGAACGTTTGGTTGATATTTCATACAATTATTTGTTTTGTACGAATGTATATCATTAATTTCAAACACAACCAATCACATTTAAAATGTCTCGTGCTTATAACAATGCTTATCTTTAGATCTTATTAGGTTCTGTCTATATATTACTGATAGCAGCTGCCGTAACAGAAACAAGAAAAAACAAGTTGTCGAAAGTAACGGCGGATCATCGTATTCATTATGTTTGAAAATGACTTTGTGCAAGTTATTTTATCTCTATCGTATCAAGGTTTTAATTTTTTCAGGCAGTGACAGGCAAAACATTACACAAGGTAACATTTATTTGATGTATATGTGTTTAACACTCTTAAACAAAAACTAAACGTTACTTTATGATATTAAACGATATAAATACAATTTCCAAAAAGAAATAAACCATAATATAGTTTACCGATATATGATACTTTGCATTACTCAGTAGAATACTTAAATACTTGTTGACAATTGACAATATACAATTATTGACGACTATTAATAAGGTTGATACAATTATCTATCAACCTCAGACATACCATAATCACCAAGGCAAACAATTTTATGTTTTTTATTAATTTTAGTTTATTTCTATGTTTTGGAGTTTAGTATGACGTCTATTTTCACTTAACTAGCACACATTTCTATTTAATGGCCAGCTCCGGGTGCATGATTTTCTTTCTGAATCTAAGACCCATTGGTGGCCTTCGGCTGTTATCTGCACTTTGGTCGGGTTGTTGTCTCGTTGACATATTCCCCATTTCTATTCTCAATTTTAATTAAAGTACAAGACAACTGCAGATGTCATATTCGAAGACATAGTGTAACAACTTTGATTTACACTATGATAAAAACTTCTGTTCGAAAATGCAAATATACATGTTTTTATTAGGATTGTTTGGATGCGGACTGTTTGAAGGCTAGAGAGTAAGATAACAGAACCCTAAATGTACCGTGACATACATTGTGACTTTGAACGGGTCTATCCATAGTGCATATTTTATTTCGGATCGTATATTTTAAACCTACGTTTAGTTAAGCAAAACGAGAGTTCAACTACCAAACTGTCTTACTACTTTCAGGTCAACTATTTTCAGACGGGCATACGAAATTCCCATAAAAATATACTTCTTTTGTTTTGCAAACATTTGGAATAAATGTGTTTATGAATTTCAATACATTAACTCATAAAAATCTACACACTCAATTTATTTGTTATACCTGATGATACCAGGGATATATTTAATAACGCATAAGTCGAAGTGGAACATACAGCAATCGTATATTTCAAACAATTTTAATGTGTTCCCACACATTCAGAGTTTGTTTAAAACAAAATTCAATTGTATCTCAGTTACTGTTGTGTATTTCACCAGGACGACGGTAACAACAATTCGGTGTATATTTGTACAGATATGTATAGCTTAATGGATGTTTTGTTTTGAATCAAACGTCAATGTCATGTTTAATACGAGGTGATACAGTCTTGGTTTTTTAGTATTGAATGAGCTGGAAACTACAGCTGTTGTAAATATTATCTAATAAATGTTGTTTTTATTTCAATTAGGCTTTGATGATCATTTTTATAATTTGGCAAAACTATTTTTAGTCAAATTTTTAACAATATTTAATTCATGTATGTTTGATATTTATAAAAAAAACTAATACAATTTGCTTTCTATAGGCGTTAAGTTAGTAGGAGGGAACGGCCCGTTTGAAGGAAGAGTTGAGTTAAATTTGAATGGACAGTGGGGAACCATATGTGGAAAAACTGAATTTGATATAAATGCTGCTGACGTTATTTGTCGAATGGCAGGATATCCTAGGTAATGATATGATTTGGGCATGTTATAAAATTATAATAACAGTACACATTGGGACATAGGCGGACAAATGTTGATCATTTGTTGTTTGTCTGACATATTGCTGGACATTTAGGTCCCTGATCATGATCCGGCCATCTGTTGTGATTCGTGGAACTGGTAGAAAAAAAGGTGTAATGAAATTGTCAGTTATAAAATGGATACGAAATTTATATTAATCAAACTTTCTTCAAATTCGAAATACATTGTAGTTCAAGAGATGTAAAGAATTTATTAATGTAAATAACCTACAGTTTTATACATAATTGATAGGACAAAATTAACTGTTGATTGTTTGTGTATATGGCGTTTGGTAGTTAGTGTGCACTGTTGTGCTGTCAGGTAATTGATGTTTTTCTTTAAATGCAAACTTACAATCTTTTCAGCTCATACAGTTTAATTGAATTAGTTGCGGTTTTATTGATCTAAATCAGAAAATAATCCGTCTTTCCAATTAACAGTGATTGTATTTTGATTTGTTACTGTCACATAATATGTCAAACTATACAATCATTTTGATACATTGTGTATTATTTGTTAACATCTGGTTTCAGTGCATTGCAATACTTTGCTTTTTCCCATTTTGGGGAAGGTAATGGATCCATTGTATTAAGCGACCCGCAATGCAGTGGGAATGAAGATATTATTGACGATTGTGGATCAAATGGGTGGTACTATTCCAGGTCCTGTACACACTACAATGATGTAGGCGTTATTTGTAAAAGTAGGTATATTTGTTTTCATAAAGGTGTTCTAGAACTTTGTTATCCTCAGAATTATTTGAAGATAACATAGAAGTAGCAAAATGAGTTCAGTTTTGGTAAGATCGAAGGTTATTACATAATATATTACCAAAGTGTGCATTAATATCAAGTACAGTAACTACTACAACACCGAGGATATTATTTTCAAATTTAAAGAGAAAAGTGCTCAATCAATTACTTAATAATGTATCTTTTGTCTTAGCATTTTAGTAATTAATACATCAGTGATACATATGGCCAAACTATTTGACAAAAAAACACTGTGATAAAAGTTTGAATGTCTTGCCAAACTGTAATAACCCTGGCTATTTTCAACTCAGACAAGGGTTGCAGTTATGCATTAGGGAGATACCTCATTGATATCTATTTATTATTTTCAAAATTTAATCACAGCTTACTTCAATCAAATAATATCTTAGTTTTCAAGCTTATACTAGAGTACTGAGCTACCTGGTCGGTGATATCCTTGGGGACTAACATTCCATCTGCAGACGTATCGATTCAGTGGTAAAACAATTAAGTTGTATCAAGTACACCCAGATTGCTTGATATTTATATTTGTTAAATTTGCCCACACCAACATGTTTTTTTGGGATATATTACGTTACGTTTTTATTTACAAGTCAAACATTATTTAACGAATATATTACGGGAAATATTCAATAAATAATTCAATATGTTAGCATTCTCTGTAATTTGTTATTTTCATATTGTATAATGTTGCTCTTGTTACACACCTTGTATGCCTGAGTTTAATAGTGATCAACAGTTAAATGGTAAATGATCAAGTTCGTTGTTATTAATTTAAATGATATATTTCATTTAAGAAGTTCATATATTTAAGTTCTTAAAAGGAATACCAAATGAGATTATTAAAAGTTTTTATATCAAAATGTCAAAGTTTTTATAGCAAAATGCCAAAATAAATATAGATTATACACATGTTTGAATAAATGTTATCAGTCATTTGTTTTTATAAACATTTAACATTGACAAGGGTTAATAAAAAAGGTTCAATCAAGTTACCTAATAGATGGTCTTTTCTTGACCAATTTCTTATGAATAAAAAGTTACACGGAATACATGTACGTCATCTGATATCATCCTAATGACACAAATAGATAGAGAGACATTTAAAGGCTGTATTCGTCAGCTTACAGTTTACAAACAATAGACATGTATCTTCAAACAACACTTTTGCATCGAGTCAAACACATTATGTAATTAAATTGCACATATTAAACCAAAGATAAGACAACTACAATTATTTTGTTGACCTCTTTAATATATACAGTTAATATATACCCATATGGTCATGGGTACATATGACAATACGCGTATGGTCTAAATACTCATATGATCGGGAACATATATATAATTCGTCTAAATAACAGTCCAACAATGTTAGATCTGTAAATTTACGGAAGCATTTTTTTTTTTTGTTTCCTAGCCGGGATTCGAAATCATGCTACTGAGATACCGTGTCACCAAATTGCCTTGCACTATGGCCGGCTCGCTAGACAACTCGATCACCTAGGCTCGATAAAATCAAGCTTTTGGTGACCTGGTGTTACCTTTCCTCGTCAGTTTTATCTAGCGTCGTAACACAGTACATGATATGTGAGGCATGAAGATGAAATATTAAAGATCAGCTGAATTATCTTTCGTAGAGGATCTTACAAATTAATGTAGGATACAGTCAAAGAAATAATTAGGTCTTTCCACTTTTCTGTGAAAAGACCTATTGTATTTGTTATGATTATTATTATTACTTTTCAGCTCACCTGGCCCAAAAGGGCCAAGTGAGCTTTTCTCATCACTTGGCGTCCGTCGTCCGTCGCCGTCCGTCGTCGTCCGTCGTCGTCTGTTAACTTTTACAAAAATCCTCTCCTCTGAAAATATTAGGCCAAATTTAACCAAACTTGGCCATAATCATCATTGGGGTATCTAGTTTCAAAATGTGTCCCTGCCTGCCAATCAACATGGCCGCCATGGCTAAAAACATGACATAGGGGTAAAATGCAGTTTTTGGCTTATATCTCTGAAACTAAAGCATTAAGAGTAAATCTGACATGGGGGTAAAAATGTTCATCAGTTTAAATCTATCAGCCCTGAAATTTTCAAACCAATCAGACAACCCGTTGTTTGGTTGCTGCCCCCGAATTAGTAATTTTAAGGAAATTTCGCAGTTTTTGGTTATTATCTTGAATATTATTACAGGTAGAGATAACGTGTAAAGAGCAATAATGTTCAGCAAAATAAGATCTACAAATAAGTCAATATGACCAAAATTGTCAATTGACTCTTAAGGAGTTATTGCCCTTTATGGTCAATTTTTAACCATTTTTCGTAAATTTATGTAATCTTTTACAAAAATCTTCTCGTCTGAAACTACATAGACAAATTCAACCACACTTGGCCACAATCATCATTAGGGTATCTAGTTTAAAAAATGTGTCCGATGACCCCACCTACCAACCAACACCAGGCCGACATGGCTAAAAATAGAACTTAGGGTTGAAACGCATTTGTAGGCTTATATCTCTGAAATCAAAGCATTTAGAGCTAATCTGACAAGGGTAAAATGTTCATCAGGTTAAAATCTATCTGCCCCAAAATTTCAGACGAATCAGACAACCTGTTGTTGGGTTGCTGCCCCTGAATTGATAATTTTAAGGAAATGTTGCAGTTTTTGGTTATTATCTTGAATATGATTATAGATAGAGATAAACTGTAAACAGCAATAATGTTCAGCATAGTAAGATCTACAAATAAGAAAACATGACCAAAATTGTCAATTGACCCCTTAAGGAGTTATTGCCCTTAAAAGTCAATTTTTAACAATTTTTCGTAAATTTGTGTAGGTTATCTAGTTTAAATAATGTGTCCGATGACCCCGCCTGCCAACCAACATGACTGACATAGCTAAAAATAGAACATAGGGGTAAAATGCATTTGTAGGCTTATATCTCTGAAACTAAAGCAAAAGTATAATGGTTGCATTATTTCATGCATCAATTGTAAACAAAAATATCAGAGAGCGACACAGGCTCCTAGGTTGCTCTCGTTTTTCTTCCGCCAAATTTGTTTCTTGCAAGTAAATTTTGTTTCGCAACATATCGCTTAGAAATTGGGTATATGTTATCGAACAGTTTGTTTGCTTTTAAATTTTACCCTGCTAAGCCGAACAATTTTCTTTGTAAAAGTTATCTCCCCGAACACTGTTTTTCTTCTGTGTGCATCTCCTTCGCAACCGTAAAAGAAATCGACAAAATTATTTTACCAAAGTGCTCGTTGTATCCTCAGGATGGTTTGTCCAATTTTGACCGAAGCGACACGATGAATCCATATGAGAGTTATTTCCCCTTATGTATTTGACATGATGGATATATAAATGTATAGCATGAATGGTAAGTGATACAGACCTAAGGTATTGTGATTTGAGGTCCTTGGTTCACCAAAATGAAATGGAGGTCAAGGTCAAAGGACAAGGTCATATTCTAAATTTTGACTTTTCCTTGTTTTATGGTCTCCTTAATCACTTTTAAAGATATATATAAAAGAACTAGTGCAAGATGTTTGCCTGATTGTGATGAGGATATGATACATTTCGTCTGAAACAATCCAATGACATCTTATAGGAGTTATTGTCCCTGAAATGGTTAAATTTAAGGTCAATTGATTATTACTCCAACTTGGTACATGATAAAGCCATAAAGTCTTTTGCAAACTGTGTGTTGACCACATTCACCTGCATACGAGATATATATTTCCCAACTTATTCGGTATTCGAGGGCATTCAGCAATTACTCAGACTTTGTAAAACGTCACCAATGTTTGAGCAGAAAGTTGATGAACCAGGGGTATGACAAAGAACGTCTCCTTCTTTTTCCAAAAAAGTTCATCGGAAGATACCAAGACTTTGTTGATAAATATTCCGTTTCAACTTCACAGATAATACACGATGGTCTTGAAGTATATATTCTGGGTACTGAAGTTGTTTATCATCTTAAAAACGTGTTTTAGTATTCTTTTAATTGTCTTAATGAATACTACTTTTACTGTTTAGTCTTGTTTTTGTATTCGTGTCTTTCATTTTTGCTAATATGCTTTGTCTATATACCCTTTAGTGTTTCTTTGTTACATATGACGTTGCTCTGTACTTATACATCCCGTCATTGTGTTATTGTTCAATTATGATTTTTGAATTCTCATCTTTCATGTTTGCTTATATGCTTTGTCTATATACATTCCGTCATTGTGTTATTGTGCCATGTTAAATGTTTGTACACAAATTTGTTTGTTTTTATAGTGATTAAGATAATAACACAGTGTTGACTGCTGTACCCCTAATTTTGACATTTTTACCTATTATGTCTGTTTGTTTTGCTCATACATCGTTGACAATATAATGGAATTTTATGCGACTGTCATACAAAGTGAGAGATTTAGCTAGCTATAAAACCAGGTTTAATCCACCATTTTCTACACCAGAAAATGCCTGTACCAAGTCAGGAATATGACAGTCATTGCCCATTCGTTTGATGTATTTGAGCTTTTGATTTTGCCATGTGATTAGGGACTTTCCGTTTTAAATTTTCCTCGGAGTTTAGTATTTTTATGATTTTACTTTTGACATATGACCTTGCAAAATATCAACGGCAAGTGACCTTGAATATACCGGACGTAGCCATTTTTGCACGTATTTCATGGATACGTACGTAGAAACTATTTTTTTTAAACGCTAACATCAACCTAAAATTTGAAACCGGAAGTGACATTCAATAAACCGGAACTACCTACTATCTCCTTTATTACAGGCAAACGTATCTAGAAACTATATATTTTTGAAATCAGTGTGAATGAAGCTATCATGTGAGACCGGGAGTGACAATTTTTAAACCGGAAGTTGAAAATTATCTCCCTTTGTTCAAGCAAAAATATCTAGAAACATATATTTATTGAATGAGTATAAAGAAACCTATGCTTGGACACCAATAGTTACTTTGAGTAAATCGGAAGTAGCTTCTCATCAATAATTTAGAAAATTGATGTGAAAAGACCTTCAATTGTTCTCTGAACAATTGGTTTTTAATTATATTATAAGTACGTCTGAACCAATGACAACTCTACGACAGAGTTTATGCATTTGATCACCAGTGATGGTGATACATGGTTGAAAACACATTCTGTATATATAAACCGTCTAAATAACAGTCCAACAATGTTAGATATGTAAATTTGCGGAAGCATATACATGTATATATATGTATCACATTACCTATAATGCTCTTTCAATCATTTGTAAAAACTTGGTGTAAACGGTAGAAGTCGAAAGTCTTTTAATTCCTATCAAAATAAATGTCTTGAATATTGTTGGAATTCGCACATCACGCTTAGAAAATAATTAATAGATGAATAATGAGTATAACGCCTATTTCTAGGATTAAAAAAAGAAAACAATTCAAATACTCGTTGTGTTCGTACTGGGCGACAAAGCAGTCAACAAAATTGTGGTGGTATGACTTTTACATGGCAGTCTTACAAACATTAACATTAACAATCATCTACATTCAATACCGTGCTCTCCCTGTTAATAAGGGACTTGATTCTTTTACAGAAATTGCTATTAATATTTGAATAAAGTTTATGAAAATAGCAGAAATCACTTTTTTGGAGATTGAAAACTTGTTGGGTGTTTTTGTTAACTTATGTGCTGTTTATGGTCCTTTTAATTTAATTGGCAGTTATTAATTTCGATTCTGTAAACTAAACTACCATGTTATCGTGTTACACAGAGATTTTCTTATTCGGTGGCCGAGTGGTCTAAGTAGTTACTACTTTAATCACTAGCCAGTCAACACTGAGGTTGTGAGTTCGAACCCCACTCGTGCTGGTGCACTCGACTCCTATCTTAATTGACTAGGATTGTCAGTTTTTCTACCGAAGGTCGGTGGTTTTTTCCGGGCACTCCGGCTTCCTCCACCAATAAAAACTGACCCCCACGAAATAGCTCAAAAGCGGTGCTTCAAAGTGGCGTAAAAACACCAAAAATCAAATCTTATTCAATATACGGTCCTTCAGAAAATCTGGTTGCAAAGGAGTATGACCATGAAAAGCTTTAATTGGCACAGAAATAAACTTTATTATATCATATGTTATAACTTTTTATAAAATTGATCAAGAAAGGATCATCTATGAGGTAACTTGATTGAACCTATTTACTAACCCTTGTCAATGTTAAATGTTTATGAAGACTCAAAAAAGATGCGTCTGAATTGTCTAATACGTTTCATGCCGCGGCCTTTTATAGCCGACTATACGGTTTTGAGAATTTCTCATTGTCGAAGGCCGTGTGCTGTTTATAATAGCTATTACCCACTTCATTTAAATCTTGGTGGATAGTTAACACATTTGTAAAAAAAAAAAAAACACACACACACACACACACATTTCCGTTATTTTTATTTGGTTAAACGCATACGCCAAACCATATTTTACTGATTGATTGATTGTTGGTTGCTTAACGTCCAGTGGCAAATATGTCATGCCCATATTTTTACATTTTCACTTCAGTATACTAAATATTTCCTTTCTCCATTTTAACGGTATACCTAACGACAAATTTTTTTTTCATTTAACTGTGTATATTTTTGTATATGGCGGCTTTTTATTCAAGGTTATTGTTTTTTGAAATTTTTCAATATCTCACAGCGGTATACTATTGTTACCTTTATTTTTTAACTACTTATTTATTGATTTTGAATTAACATTGTACCATTGATCAAATTTATTCGTTCAGTGCATGTTCACTTGTGTTAATATGTCTTTTGATTGAGTTAAGCCATCAATTGATATCTCATAGTGTGTCTTTTTATGTTGTGATTGTACACTATTGTTTCAGATAAGGGTGAAGGTTGGTATCTATTAAAACGTTTAAACCCGCTGCATTTGTTTGCACCTGTCCTAAGTAAGGAATCTGATGTTCAGTAGTTGTCGTTTGTTAATGTGGTCCACAAGTGTTTCTCGTTTCTCGTTTTTTTATATAGATTAGACCGTTTGGTTTCCCGTTTAAATGGTTTGACACTAGTCATTTTTTGGAACCTTTATAGTTTGCTGTTCGGTGTGAGCCAAGTGTCCGTATTATAATGGTTTACTTTTACAAATTGTGACTCGGATTGAGGGTTGTCTTATTGGCTCTCATACCGCATCTTTTTATATCTAAATAGAAAAACAAATAATATGGGGTATCAATCTATGATTCAAAATCAGTTCTTACACAACGTAAAAATCAAATAAAAAACAACACGCACAAACACACACACACACAAAAACAACCACACAGAGTAAAATACCAGCGCTTTTATTATTGTGTATAATGTTTCAAATATTTCACATATATATTGTTTCAAATTTATATGTGAATGCCTGGCTATATTTAATATATATATATATAACATCCAAGTTTTAATCAGAAGTGCACGAAGAAGAAGTCCACGCAGGTAAGTTAATGCACTTTAAAAAAATTAGGCATTGATTTTCGATGATTGCATCGAAATCTAAATCTGACGTCATTTTATAAACTATGCGACACGTGATTGGTTAGAACGTTTCGTCGACGTCAAGTTTGAGCTTGTCACGAACAGCTGATCGGACACCTTGTTATGATAGAAGTCAGTGTCAACCGTCCAACAAAAAACACGTAAATATAAAAGGATATTGCTTATATTGTGAGGTAAGTTTGTTTTAAATTATTTTAGCCTTCTACTGCCAATGTTCGTCGACATTCATTTCATTGATGATTGAGTATGAATGTAGATAAAGCTGCATTGTTTACTTAAAAAGGGGGCTAATTTGTTACACGTTTCGCGCTGTCAACATGACTAGGGCAGTCTGTATAGACAAACTTCCTTTGACCATTGCCTAAGTAACTTTATGTCGACATTTTGCAGGCTGACCTGCCATGCACAGATGCGGGTCCAAAATGTTTAAATAATGGGCCCATGATGGCTAGAAATGAAACTTAAGATGATAAGGAGTAGAATTTGTTAAAAGTCCGCGCCGGCCCGCTCCCCCTTTAATTCACCTCATATGCATGTCATTATTCTTATTTTATGTTGGAGGCAAACACTTGACCTATTAAGATCTATTTAGTAAATTTTGAACATGAATCTTCAGATTGCTCTGATTCCACATGTTAAATTATTTCCTTACTAGATGTTTATTTCAATTTATAACATATTACAAAACCAAATAAAGAAAATAGGTAAAAATATATGCATACATGGCATCAGATATATGTCTCTGATCATACTTTATATCATATGGCTTGCCTGCATTTAATAAAATTGCTTTAGGTAGGCACATGATATGTTAAAATATGTTAGAACTATTATTTATTATATGGTCATAATTAAACAAACAATCTTTCATTGATGGTTTTAAATCTGATAGTCATCGTATTTTCATTTTTAACCATCCCCTCTTGTGCACATTTCATTTTTTTCTTTATTCATTTATTCTGTTTTTAGTCATTAGATTGATGTTTATTTGTTTATTGATTAACTATAAAAATTAGTACCTGTATGTTTCTTTGTATAGATCTTTTCACATTTTGACAAGTATCACTTAAAACAATTTACATAAATCTTATTTTCTTTATTTACTATCTGGTGTGTATAAAATTTAGTTTGAAACCTCTCAGTAACTATTGTAACTTCTTTTGCAGATTGATTTACACTATGCACACATTAAAATGGCATTTTAATGCCTAAAGACACGAAGTTCTTATAAAATCAAACAAGAGGTCTACACAAGGTAAGCATTTATATTACCTTCACTTCTTTATTCCTTTTTTATACCATTTCCTCCATTCTTTATCTATTTTGTCCATTATTCTCTATTCTCTATATTTTAACACACAATTATTCTCTTTTCCTATTAGTCCTTTTTTTATTCTTTAATCTTTTAGCCCTTTATTCTGCACTTTTTGCCCATTAATTATTATTATCTATTCTGTAAACACCATTCAGATCCTCATGTGTTACAAATGTAGGTGTATATGAGGGTCTGGATAACTTTTCTAATGTATTGAGTTACATTCAGTCAATATTGATAAAGTCATAATTAATAATAACAAATTGGTATAGCATTGTGATGGGTAAATATCAGTTAAAGTAAGCTGTATTTGAACTTTTATTGTAGTTTTTCAAAAAAACTCATAAATTGAAAGTTTATTTTAAATCAATGCAGAACTTTTTTTTAAGTTTACTTTAATTCCATAATGATTTAGGAACACAAAACTTAAACGGAAGTTTTCTATTTGTATCATAACATGAATACCAATAACTTTTAAATTGCTACTAACTCTTTTCATTATTTTTTTCAGTATTAAGATGACTTGGAAGCAATGGTGTTATAATAATTTTTGTAAACTGAAATTGGAAAAAAGTAATCAGAGAAACAGAGTAGGCTCTTGTTTCATTTGAAGATCAACATACACAAGGAAATTGTCAGACCATGTATAACTGAGGACATATATAACAAAACTATAACAGTGCTGAATATGAAATAATCCATGCCATGTCACCTGTGAACGTTGGAATGAAGCAATTTTCAGTATGACAACAAAATGAAGAATTAAATGTTCAAGCTGACTCTGGAACATTGAAAACAAAAATATGAAAGTATTAAATCAGAGAAAAGGATTGTGCACTTCTTTCTTGTAATGTCAACACATAAAAGGAAATGTTCACATCATTATTCGTCATAGGATCGGAGTGAGTGAGTGAGTGAGTATACTGTCGTACAAGTGAGAGGTTTAGCGCTATAAAACCAGGTTTAATCCACCATTTTCTACATTTGAAAATGCCTGTACCAAGTCAGGAATATGACAGTTGTTGTCCATTCGTTTGATGTGTTTTGTCATTTGATTTTGCCATGTGATTAGGGACTTTCCGATTGAATTTTCCTCGGAGTTCAGTATTTTTGTGATTTTACTTTTTTTTTTATACATGAACAGTGAAATGAGTGAGAATAATAATTCTATCATCATATTTTGGTAGGCTGGTAACTGCATGTGCTTACATGTATTTAAGATTATTCTTGGCATGTTACATGTGAATTTAAAGAAATACTAAGGAACAAAGAATTTTCCAGTAGAACAATAACATAAGAAAATCAACAGGATGATATTTGTCTACATTTGTTATGGATCATGGAAAACCACCAAAAAAGTATTGTGGGTATTGTGATAAGGATTATCAGTTAAATGTGAAATATACAATGATTTCGGTGTTAAGTTTGAGAAAACTATTTTGAAAGAAATAAAAAATTATCATAAGTTTTTATGAAATTTTTAAATAGACATTATGTATTTGATTATTAATTAATACTCATAATGAACTGAAGAAGTAAAGGATTTGTTTCACATGCACACCACTTTATTAAATAAACAAGTAGTGTCACCTCTTATTTAATTTTGTTTCTCTATATAACAATAGAGAATAAGTACCTAGCATTATATTTTTTTGCTGGTTTTAATCCTGGACCAAATGACTTGTTTTCAAATTTATTGAAATAATGTTTTATACTGAAGAAACTGCATTGAATGAATGATGCATGTTCAACAAATGAACATAGAGAAATTCTTACTTAAAGCTGATATTGTCTCTGGAAAGATGCATTTACACATGTGACAGTTTTCCGATTCATTAAATTTCATTGAACTATTTATAAATGTTTAAAAAAACATTTTCGAAGACTTTATCAGGTCTGATCAGATTAATATTTATCATGAAACACGCAGAAATTAATAGAATGGGCTTCATACGTTCTTTTCGTATCAGGAGAAACTTTTTGTTTTAGAAAGATTTTATTGCCGTTCGTCATCTTAAAGTCGAAAAAAACCCTATGAGAATTGAAGTTAAGTAAGTAAACAAGTGAATTTTATTTACAGTCGTCACATATGTAATAAACATGAGGTTACGAAAGCTCTTACAAAGTAGGCCTATATGGTGGCTAACGTTAGAGTGCCCCCCTTTTCTGTCATAACATTCGTATTCACCGTGATTCTTTTAATATTCATTAACTCATTCAAGTATAGAAATTTAATGTGTCCATTTCAAGTAAAAAACAATCAAAATGTCGTTTATTTCTTTCCCGGCACTTTGACAGCGTAAAGGGGAATAATCAATCTGAATCATTTCAATGTTTACATGTCGCCGCGAAAGGACTTGTGTATCATTCATTTATAAAGATGTCATTGACGAACCCCGTTAATATTTCTTGATCCCTTTAAAATTTGGCATATTCATTCTTGAAAAGCTCACGAACACCGAGATTGCTGTTTCTTGTTTTTAAAATGAACACAACACTTTTAAAATTGACAAGGAAGTTGGTTTTTGGTGTTGGCATGGTTGAATTGTAAGTCACTTCTGTTTTTTTTTATTAGAAAAAGGCATATTTTAAGACAGAAACAGCTGTTACAGGAAAGATAACATTTTTATCAACCAAATTCAACTGTATTTTGATTCATTAGTGTAGTTCTTTGGGGTATGCCGGGCTCGTAAAGTTGGTGGTCCACACGCCATCTTTGAATGTCGCCCGTTACCATGGTAACCAGGTGGGCGGTTCTGAAACACCATAAATTAAACGTTTGGATGATATAAGGGATGATAAAAATTAGTTCTGGGTATGAAAGTTTCAAAATAATTTCAAATTCTAATGATTTCTTTATGAATAAATATCCAATTTACCGTAGAACAGCATTAACCTGCCTGAGCATGTCTGTGCGCAATACAATCGGTATATATTTCCTTTTTCATTCAATTGTAGAATCTTAAAATATGTTACCATTTCTATCGATAAAACAATTCAAATTTAAATAAATTACGCCTTATTCATAATCTTCAACAGGGTATCCCTATATTCTATAGTCAAACCTTTTATGCCATGTGTTCCTTTTCATTTTTACTTGTAATATTAAACTGTGGCTTCCAGCAATACTAGGGAGAATTGTCCATATAGTATGTCAATTTGCTTCAGTTTCTGAAAATTAAACTACAAACAACAACATTAAATAAAGTTATGATTATCATCAAATGAATCATTTTAGAAATTATAAAATGATAAGAGATAATTGTATCAATTATTATTACACTTCATTTACTATAATATTGTTGTTGTAGGAAACAAATTCACAACTGAAGGTAACTATAGAAATGTATTTGCTCAGTCAAATAGAAAAACAGAAGCAGCAGTCAAATTGTAATTGGATATTGTTTAACGTACCAATATATCAAAAAAAAGTTTAGAACTGACATGTAATTTTTAAATAATATACAATTACGTAAACGCACGGTTCTGTTTAAATATTTGTTTCAATTAAGGTAGATAGGGTGTCTTCCTCCATCTTGGATTTTGAAATACCAGAAAACAATCGGTCTAGATCTTTTATAAAATGTGCAAATTTTGAGAGTAGTCGGTAATTCATGTGTAAGAATTTTCATTTCAAGAAAGAAAATGACATGTTTTATCATATGTATGGTTGTATTTTACAAAAAAAAAAAGAATACTTTTGTTTGATTCAATTTTTCCAACTTTGTCACATAAGTGGAGGCAACTCAAATGTAAGGGCAGATAATTCAGATAAAGTTACTTTTACAATAGAATGTGTTAGGAATTTACCTATTTTATTATGTAGCAAGAAAACGGGTCCCGTGACCCCAGTTTTTCTTTTTCTTATCTGAAAGCATAATATTAGAGCTATCTTCTCATATTTTATCTCAAAATTCTATGGTGTAGTTTTCGTTTTATGGCAGAAAATTGGGTTTTGCATGCATAATCTATACAAAAATCTGTCAATTTTGCACAACCTATAGCGTGAAAATAAGCCCCGTGACCCATTCTTTTTATTCTTTTTTTTTTAAAAAGCATGAAATAAACTACATTTTGGCAAATAATTAAAAAATTCTATGGTTTAAAATTTAGACACCCCATCTACCTTAAATGATTTGAAAAAAAAACGATTCATCTATTTGTGTTAATCAACTAAACCTATATTTATCGAATTTTTCAGATCGGACTGGATGAGTGGTAAAATACCTTTTTGGTACTTCTCCTGTTTTGTCACTTATCGAATCAATTAGGTCAATTGTTACATTAACAGACGTGTTAGAAAAAGAATATAAATACAAGTACTGCGCTGATGATAATAATAAGATTTAAGTGTGGACTTTCTTAAAATACAAATATATTCAAATGTATTGACGCGTGGCATAGTGTTAATATGTGTTGTGTTTGGTACAAGTTTGCAAACATTTAGAATCGATTTAAAATGTTAAGATGTACACACATGGGTGAATTATATATATATCAATAGTTGCATTTGTTTGATAAAACCATATACAAAGGTATAAGATGGGGGATCTAAAAACCCCGTTTATATGTTACCAGTCAGGGACATTACTTAAAAAAGTAGCTTTTAAAATTACCTATACAAGTAATGTTGAAAACGAGGCTATATTAAATATTACTTATATAAGTTACTTATCTAAACATTATTTTTATAGGTTTCCATTAATACAGATTTTACTAGCTTTAACAAATTTGCACAGTCATGTGGTCATTTTTCCTATGAAATATAAAAATTAATCATCCTGAAACACTAATTCCTTTCCGACACACTTATCTTTCATATCGACGCTTCTTGGACAAAGATTGGTCTCATGGGACTATCAAAGTATCATTTTCCTTGAAAATCTTGAAGGTAGACAGATATAAATAGATAGACACTTGCGAGTTAATAAAGACTTAAAGTTATTTATAATTTGTAACCCAAAACAATTACATATGTTCCTTAAATAATTGTAATTACTAATTCTTTCAAAGATGTATAAAATGACTTATTCAAGTAATATTTTTGTCATTATTTTTAAAGTAACCTTTTATCTCTATACTCCTCTCAAAATTAATGGTTTCTTAATTTTTTTGTAATAAAATGATGTAAAAATTCATGAAAACTACATTTAGTCCATGCTTCTATTGAAATATAAAATAACTCTATTGAGTTATTAAATAAATTTCAAAAATAAATATTACCTATATAAGTAACTAAACAAAATTACTTGTTTAAGTAACGCCCCTGACTGGTTACAGTGAATTTGTATAATCAGTGATTATGTGGAATCCCTCAAATTTGCAGGGATAATGAAGAATCACTGGTTAGTGAAGGTATTATATATAATCACTAAAATGTTCAGGGATTATGTATAATCACTAGAAAAAAATGTTAAGGAATATATATAATAACTGAAATGCAGAATTAGTTTTATATATATAGACAATGCATAGGATTAAATAATTTATTCTATAAAATCATATTAAAACATCATTATAAACACAAAATGAAAAATGTTAAGCTCAATATTTTAAAACGATAATCTCAGTACATTAAAATGTTAGGCACAACATATTAAAAATGTTAGGAACAATATACTAGAATATTAAGCACAACATACTTAAATGGTAAGCACAATATTTCAAAAACAATCATCTATTTTTACAAACTAAATTTAGATGACATCGACTATTGCACATTTTCCCTGCTTTTTCTACAGGCACAACTATTTGATTCACATCTGTTTTACCACGACATCCCCATTTTAGAAAAATACCTCGTCCTCTACATACTGAATCAGATTTTACGACACGTCCAAGAGAATTAAAGTTTTCAATTCAAATATCTCAGGAACCAAAGCTAGAGGCTTTCGAGAGCCTGTGTCGCTCACCTGATTATAATTTGATTTTGAAAATGATGTAAACATAGATTAAAATCATAACAGATACCCTAATAATGATTTAGGCCAAATTTGGTATAAAATTGGCCCCGAAATTTAATCAAAAGCAGATAACTTATGTAAGTTTACAGACATTACCAATATTTTCATTGAAATTGTAGAAAATAACTTGATAACTCCAACAAGCTGTCAATTGACAATTTTGCTCATGTAGACTGATGTGTAGATCTTCTTTTCTTGATTTTTTCGCAGTTTACAGCAGTATATCTCAATCAATGAAGATAAATGTATTAAGGTATTTTCCTTAAAATGAGAAATACTTGCAAACTTTGTTCCACCCAGGGTATGTATTATGCTGGCAATTTGGAACACCCTTCAATTAAAATTTGGGCAGGGGACTAAGAACCATTCACCCAACATTTCATTCAGTGGTTCATATGATTAAAAATACATTTTTATGTAATTCCTATAACTAGGTCTCCCGCTGGTAGTATACTAATGAGTAACTAATCGCAAAAATGTGCATATGATAAATAGTTTAATTTTTATCAAACAAAGGATCTTTGAATTATTGATAATCCCTGAAATTATATAAGGGAATTTGTATATGTTGTAGGTTAATTATTAAAATTTTCAGTGATTATGTAAAATCACTGGTCAATTTCAGGGATTATATATAAAATCACTAATGATTTAAGTGATTCTACATATACCCTGAAAAATTTAAAATGCAGATTAATGATAAGAGGGAAAGGGGAAAAATATACATATCGTCCATGCCATATTTGATTTTGTCTTTAAAAAAAAACTCTGTTAAATCCTACTTAATCTGACTGGAGGAGTAAGAGTTATCGACTTCAATAAGGGGTTATACTATTCTGAAAATTACATAAAATTTCCTTGTTTCAGAGCAGAGATCGAGTTAGATAGATTTGTTTCCACTTTTTTGAACACATAAATACGATTAAAATTGATTTCTAAAAATGAACATTCATTTAATATTGTTTTTGACCCCTCTGAAAAAGTGCTGGATCCTAGTAATTGTAATGTGGGATTTTTTCATTTACATCAAGCTCAGCAGTATCAAACACGACGATACAAGTCACTGTATAAAAGCCTAGTCTGTGCAATTTGAGACAGTCCTCACGTAAACCTGTTGTAGTCATCAGCGCCGATAGCCGTTTTCTTTCATGTCTGAAAGGAAGACAACATGGCTGTCAGGTTTTGTGAAAATAATTTTTTGCGGTTACAAATAATTAACAACTAGCACAATAGATATTCATATATGTAACTTGGACATCAACTCACTGAATACAGTTGGAAATACGTTTTGAAATTCAGAAACAGATCATAACATGAGCGCTGTTGAAATCATAATTATGTTACACCACGACACATTCTGTATTTGCCTTTCCTAATTTAGAAGCCTGTAGTCTGATAGCTTTCGTTAGTTGTTGCATACCATATACTTATTTATTGTTGAGCATAAACTAGACCATTGATTATCGTGTCTAAAGTATCTATACAATTCTCCCTCCAACCTTAATCTTCAACATGATAACAAAATGATCAAATCAGTTGGAACTGACTTAACTCTTCAAATAGGCGCACGTAGTTTTATCGCAACTCCCATAAGTCAAATACAACTTGTACTGATCTATGAGTACTCGCAGTTAAAGAAAGATCATACAAAGCCAGTAACAACTTACATAAAATCTTGTACTCCCATCCTAAAGTTTCAATCGGTACCAATATAACAGATTTCGTGTAACGCCGTCATCAATATTCTGAGAAAAGCATTTTTGTGTGCAATGATAAAATATCGAGAGGAAGTGAAACCATAATTTTTCGTTAATGCAAAGCAGTATTAATTTAGTTACGTTCAAATTTTTCAAAAACAAAATCATGTTATTACAGATAGAAACAATATTTACATATCTAACAACGTTGTTAAATATGAAAAATATTTAAGATTACTTTTATTACAAGGATCAGTGAGTTTTCAGGGATCTTGTATACATTTACGAGCTCTGTTATGATAAGATTGTTTGAAGGTAACTATATTTTACCAAACGAAAACATCTAATGGGTGTATATTCTCCCATTACTACTAATTGTAAAGTTGTCATGGACATGTTGTAATTGCGACGCTTTACCAAATACTTTGGCCCCTTCATACAGTCAGCATGAACACCATCTTAACAGTGATTTATAAATAGAACCAAAAACTAATAGAAGAATGATTTTTCATAAACAGGTATCAGACTCGTTGGCGGTGCAGGGCCATTTGAAGGAAGAGTAGAGTTGAATATCAATGGACAATGGGGTACAATTTGTGACACCGATTTCGATTTAGCAGATGCTGAAGTGTTATGTCGAATGGCAGGATACTCTAGGTGATATTGTGTTTCTTTCATTTATTATATTAATGTTACATTTTTTCATTCAATACATGGTAATTCTCATTCCAACAAAGCATTGAAGAACACTAACATAGACATGTGGTTCAATACAGCAGTATACTAATGTTGCTCTTTTTACTTTCTACTTTGATGTAAACGCATATCAACTTTGTTATCCTAGTAATGTTGCCAAGATATTTTTTATACTTTTTTCAACTACTTTTGAAATCTATCTCATAACCATTCTTAGGGCACTGCAAAGGTTTTATAGGGCTTACTTCGGCGAAGGAACTGGTCAAGTTTTTCTCGACCATTTAAGATGTAGGGGAAATGAACAACATCTGGATAGCTGTCCATCCAGTGGTTTGTTTGTGACTTCCTGTCATCACAGCCATGATATAGGAGTATCTTGCCAAAGTAAGTTTAAATCAAATCTGCAATCTGTTGACTCAAAACAAAAGCATTGATTTCATTTTTTTTTTGTCAAGTGTCAACATTCCAATTTCTTATCAGTAATATAATATCAGCCCTATCGTTGACACATTTCAATTGAAATCTTACGTTTATGCATGTCCACATGCTACGATCTTTCTTTACAGAGTTTTACGACAAGTATTGTTATAAAGAGTTAATGAATAAAATTGTCTTCACTACTTAGTTTTGTTGTCATTTTCACTAATTGGTATACCGATACAAAAGTTATACTGTCGAATGCTTCTTGTTGCGAGCTGCAAAGGAAAACTTCCAAAACTTACACCAAATAAACGTGCCTCGGCCGAAAATTCGAAGCTTTTGTATTTCAATTCTATTAACTATGATTAATTATCATTATCCATTGCATTTTTTCTATTTTAGGAAAGCCTGGAAAATTTACGACAGAAGGTAAATGTATATATTCCTTTTATAGTGAAATATATACTTTAAACGAAATATGTATGAATGTCTGAACTTGTTTACTTTGCCATTGATAGTAACCATCACGAAAGTCCTGGCAGATGTTCCCCTTAAGAAGTGAAATTTAAGTCTATTTTTTCTTGGTTTGGTTTAGAGCTACCTCAACGAATGTTTACCTAAAAGTTTTTATGAAATTCAATGTACTAATATATGAAAGCAAAACCAATGATGTCTATTTGATACGTTATTAATCGTTAACTTGAATGCTTGCAATGCCATTTCTAAAATAAGGTATTCTTGGTGGATAGAATACTTAACCTTATGCAATCATATGGAACATTTTTCTGGCCTATTTCACATAAAGCACAATCTGCAACATTGCCTGTAAATTTATCTACATATTTTTTGATAGTTTGATATTAGTTTTTACAGATCTGACATACAAGGCTTATAATAATGGTAGTACATGTAATGTACTTAATGAAATTTAGATAAAAGTATATCATGAACAGATGAAAATAATACAGAAAAGTAAAAGGCTAATTCAATAAATAGTTGGGTATAGATAGACATAACACAACTAAACAAACTAAAATGTTTGTGCCCCTTGCACATGTTTAAATTTTTGTATACCAAATTACTGAAGTTATGAGCACTGCCATTTACAGTAGGTTCGATTTAATGCAGATCAATTTAGCATTGATACAAATAAATATCTATTGATAGTGTAATTTTTTTCTGAGGATGGAAACGATGCTATTAAGAAAGTAACACATACTTTTTTATGCAAATACTTTTTGTATTACACAGTGGCAAGTGCGAAAAAAGTTTGTTCCATTCGAAAATCAATTTTGCTACACATTTAACTCTTTTTTAATTTGTAAGCTCCTAAATTTGTTCAATTAGTTTTTGCCTCGAGCCTCACCGAAGAGACATTTATACTAGAAATGCGCTTGTGGTGCAATCAACTTTATATCGTGAATGCTATGTATGACTAGCATTTGATAGATTGATTATAATTAGACTCTTTAAAGGTAGCGATATTTTTCAAAACGAAGGCATGAATTGGGTGTGCGAATATATCTACCTAGTATAAAAAGACGGATGTAGTTACCGTGACAATTTTTATTTACAAGACAACAAACAAAACAATGAAATTTTGAAAAGTTGTCATCCCCCATTACTACTTATTGTAAAGTTGTTATGGACATGTTGTAATTGCGAAGCTTTACCTAATACTTTGGTCACTTCATACAGTCAGCATGATAACTAGCTTAATAGTGATTTATAAATAGAATCAAAAACTAATAGAAGAATGATTTTTCATAAACAGGTATCAGACACGTTGGCGGTGCAGGGCCATTTGAAGGAAGAGTAGAGTTGAATATCAATGGACAATGGGGTACAATTTGTGACACCGATTTCGATTTAGCAGATGCTGAAGTATTATGTCCAATGGCAGGATACTCTAGTTGATATTGTGTTTCTTCCATTTATTATATCAATGTTACATTTTTTCATTCAATACATGGTAATTATCATTACAACAAAGCATTGAAGTACATTAACATAGACATTTGGTTCAATATTTTGCTTTCTACTTTGTAGTAAACGCATATCAACTTTGTTAACTTAGTTATTTTGCCTAGAACTTTTTTATAGCCTTTTCAACTACTTTTGAAATATATCTCATAACTATTCTTAGGGCATTGCAAAGGTTTTATGGGGCTCATTTCGGCAAAGGAACTGGTCCAGTTTTTCTGGACCGTTTAGGATGTAGTGGAAATGAACAACATTTGGATAGCTGTTCATCCAGTGGTTTGTTTGCAACTTCCTGTCAACACAGCCATGATATAGGAGTATCTTGCCAAAGTAAATTTAATTTAAATCTGCAATCTGTTGATTTAAAACAAAAGTATTGATTTAATTTTTCAACATTCCAATATCTTATTGGTAACATAACATCTGCCCCATCGTTTTGTGTTGACACATCTCAATTGGAAAGTTTGACTCATGCATATCCATATTTGACGAGCTTTATTTACAGAGTTGTGACACAAATACTGTTATAAACATATTATCAAGAAGAATGTCTGCACTACACTACTTTTAACGTCATGTTCACGAATTGGTTCGTTAATACAATACTTATCCTGATGGCTGCTTCTTGTTTCGAGAAGAAAAGAAAAACTCTCAAAACTAACTTCAAACAAACGTTCATACGCCAAAAAAGTTATGTACATATTCGTATTCGTATGTCTATCAAATATCATTAACTATTATTATTCATTGCATTTTTTTCTATTGAAGGAAAGCCTGGAAAATTCACGACAGAAGGTTAATATATATATTTCTTTTTATAGACAACTACTTTAAACGAAATATATATTACTGTTTGAACTTGTTTAGTTGCCTCTAACGGTAATCATGACGGGAATCCTGGCAGATGTCCCTTTAGAACTGAACATTTAATGCAATATCTGTTTTTGTTTTTTTAGAACTACGTCTTCGAATTGTTTGCTCAAGGTTTAGTTGAAGTCCCTTTGATAAATATAGGGAAGCAAACCCAAAGATGTCTATTTGCTACGTTATTTATCGTTAACTTAAACATGCAATGCCAACTCTCAAATAATGTTTTCCTGGTGGATAGAATACTTGACCTTATGGAATCATATGGAAAAACTGTTCTTATCTTATCTAAACTGCATATTTCACATAATGCCTGTATACTTGTCTACATATTTATTGATACGTTTGATATTGATTATAACAAATCTGACATACAAAGCTTATGATAATGGTAGTACATGTAATTTATTTGATAAGATTTAGATACAAGTATACCATGAACAGATAAAAGTAATACAGAAAACTAAAAGGGTAATTCAACAAACAGTTAAGTGAAGACATAACACAACTAAACAAATTAAAATGTTTGCGCCCTGCGCACATATTTTAATTTTTGTAAACCGAATAGCTGAAGTTATAAGCACTGCCATTTACAATAGTTTTGATTTAAGACAGAGTGATGTAACATTTACTAAAATTTAAAGTTCATTAACGGTGTTTTATTTCTGAGGATGAGAATGGTGCAAATATGAATGTAGCACATACTTTGTCATGTAAATACTTTGTGTTGTGTTATAATAAAACACCCATGCAACCACGCATCTCATATTGCACGAAAAGACCCGACACTATTTTATTGTTTCGGAAGTTAAGCTTAGGATGGTCATTTTAAGATGAATTATTTTAATATAATAAAATATGAACATTATTCATGTATATATTGATATATTAATATATTTATATTTCAATTCTTCTTCAATAGATCTAGTTATTGTGACAGATCTGCCATCATCATGGGTCTAAATGTCAATGTTATGTTAAAGTCTTTAACTTTAACTCTACTAAGGTTATCTCCAACACTTTTATGTTTGCTATACGCAAGTATTGGTGCTGCATTGAATATGTGTACACAACCTTCGTCAAACTGTGATAAATGCCAGTGTTTCATGATACGTTTCTCTATTTTACGTATATATGGGTTATATTTAGTTATTAAGACTAACGGATTACTTTGTTTTTTTCTTTTGATTTGTTTTGTTGTAATAATTCAGTACGGTCAATTGATTAAGCATCAGTAATACTATCATCTATTTCGACGTTATCATAACTCCTATCTAATAATTTCACTTTGAAATTAGTTAGATTGTTTATCAAATTGTTATGGTCACTTGTGTTTCTAATTTGCCGTATTGCTTCACCTTTAATTATTCCTCGGAATACTTGCTTTGAGTGACAGCTATTTCTGTGCAGATACAGGTAAGAATTTGTTTCTTTAAAATGTATTTCAAGGTCAAAATTGCCATGTGTTGTAAATCTTGGACCTTTAATTACATCAACATCTAAGAACGACATTTTATCGTTTGAAATTTCATAGGTGAACTTTAATTTTGTTATAATAAAACACCCATGCAACCACGCATCCCATATTGCATGATAGGCAAGTGCGAAATAAATTTGTTCCATTCGAAAATGAATTTGGTCACACTTTTTGGCCTTTTTGGTTTATAAGCTCCTTCATTTGTTCTCAAGCATCACTGAAGAGACATTTATACTCGAAATGCGCTTGTGGTGCAATTAACTTGACATCGTGAATGATATGTATGACTAGCATTTTATAGTTTGATTATAATTAGACTGTTTGAATGTAACGATGTTTTATAAAACATTAAAACTTGTAAAGATAAGAAAAGAAAACGCGTAAAATATGTAATATGTCAATAACGACTCCCGATTTCACTAGTAACTTAACAAGAAAAACCTATAATACTAAATCTGTTCAGCCTGTGGACCATTCCACAGACAAAGTCATTTACGGAATTAAATGTATTTTGTGTGGCTTACTTTATGTTGGTGAAACTCGACAAAATTTGCGTAAAAAGGATGAATCACCACCGGTCCAATAATAAAGATCCGCATTTCAGGGTTCTTTATAACCATTTTAATCAACCGGACCATGATCCTTCTTTATCAATGAAAGTACGTATTATCGAGAAAATTTATCTCACCATTAATAGCTCTATGATAAGTACCCCTTTCATAATAAATAGAGAAATTTATTGATAAGGGAACTAGGTACTCCAATACCAAATGGTTGCAACGATAACAACACAGGAGTATGAAATTTATCAAATCCGGCCTGCAGTGATGTAAATGTAATGAGCATATGCAATACTACTTTAAGACACAAACGTAGTCAGTCATCGGCCTAATTTTAAAAAAGTCTTCCAAATCTAGATCGCCTCTAGGAGCTTTGATGACCTTTTTGACATCTTCATCATCCGCTAGGTTTATGTTACATTAGAACTATCATTTTTGAATGCCTGCTAATTTTCTAAAATGTTGAGAGATTATGCTCTTGACAAAGGATGCAATAATACAATTTCTCCAATATACAGACTGGTCAACATAATTTGTGATGTAGCTCTTTTTCGTCTTTTTAAACCAGTAAAATCAGAACCTTTACATGAGGAAAAGAGGAAATTCCTTTCTGTTCAATTGACCAATAAAGGAATTGATGCAATCAACATTGTCATCGTTCTACATCATGAGGATGTAACATCTAAAATTCAACCTTATTTTCAAAATCAGTCTGTTCTTATTGTATCATACAGTTACACCAAAAAATGGAATCTAAAGTATTTAGCTATAAGCAAGTATTGTAGGATCTTGATTAAGAACAATAAACAAAAACCCTTTGACATGTGACTGTTCCCACTCGCCTTATATTTTCTGCCCCTTGACCATGTTATTTTTTGGGATCTAAACATAATTCAAAATGAACATCTCCGAAAGGTGATATCTCATAGTCCTAAGTTTAGAGAACCCCAACACATCAATTGGAACCATAAATAATTATGGATGCCAATGATGACTACGCTAGAGCATAGGCTAAACGAGAAGTTGAACTGGACAATATGTCAGAATAGTTAAAAAAATCAGGTCTCTGATAAAACGTCGTATTCATAAATTGAACAACTGTGTTAATGTGTTAATGATCGACCAAAGTCCGTTTTCAGAGACAAAAAGGCTGTGAAATGTCTATCATCTCTTCACGATAAGTATGTTGTTGCTCCTGTAGACAAAGCTTAAAATAATATTGTCTTTGTATATAAATCGTTCTACTATGAGTGTCTTGTAAAAGAATAAGGAATAAAGGAGCACTCAGGTAATCCCACATACAAAGAGATATCATTTGACAAGGATAAAATTTTGCGAATCATTAGTCCTTCATGGCTTCAATGAACATACATGTAACAATGAACAGCATATCGGAGGACTTGCCTTGTTTGCATTGGATTACCCCAAACTTCATAAAATGCGGTACAAACAACGGTACATTGCCGGCTTATCTGCATGTTCGAAGAAAGAATTGTCCATTAGATTGACAAAGATTCTGTCCGCAGTTAAGAGGGTTTTCAGAAATACTGTGAACTGTTTACTCGCGAAGTAGTATAAACCATATGTGGATTCTTAAAAACTCTAAAGAAATTCTGGATACTTTTATATCTCTCAATCTTTCTCTGAAATTAGTTCCATCAAAACTTTTGATGTTTCAACCCTGTTTAATACCATTCCCCATGTGAAATTTAAAAAATCGTTTAAAAGAAATAATCCACAATGCTTTGCCACATAAAGATGGTAGCATACGTTGATGATGGGAGTTTTTAACGACCTTGACTGGCTATACAGCCCTCGCACGGTCGGTAGCATACGTTATAAGTTTATTACTTTGGGATTCAATACGGCATAATTTGTTAAAAGTGAACAAAACAGTAAAATATGCTACACAGAGGAACAAGTGATCAGTATGTTAGAGTTTCTTATTGACAACATATTTGTTGAATTTGGAGGTGGACTTTTTGATTAAATTGTCGGCATTCCTATGGGAACGATCTGAGCGCCTCTCCTTGCCGACCTCTTCTTACATTCATATGAGTCGGCGTTCCTTCAGACAATTGTCAAAAACCAGAAGATCGAAGAAGCCATGTTATTAATTTAACAGTCAGATATATTGATGATGTTCTTTCCATTAACAATTCACTTTTCTGTTCCATTAGTATATCCACCTGAACTAAAAAGTATTAAAAAAAAAAAAAAAAAAAAACAGTTACGGCTCCCTCTCCCGCATTTTCAGACTTATACCTCGAATTTAACACAAGCGGTCATCCAAGTACCAGTATCTATGACAAACGAGATGATTTTGAAATGATCAATTTTCTTCACTTTAGTAGCAATATACCAACTTCACCTGCATATGGGATATAAATTTCCCAACTCATTTGGTATTCAACAGCTTTCTGCTGCTACTCAGCCTTTGTTAAACGTCACCAGTGTCTGAGCAGAAAGTTAATGAACTAGGGGTATGTCAAAGAACGTCTCGTCCTTTTTATAAAAAAAAGTTCAACGGAATATACCAAGACTTTATTGATAAATATTCCGTATCAACTTCACAAAAAATACACGATGGTATTGAAGTATAGAATCTAGGTACTGACTTTGTACATCATCTTAATAGCATGTTATATTATTCGTTTATATGTCTTTGTAAATAATTACTTTCACTGTTTAGTCTATTTCTGGATATATCCATTGGACGTGGCTCGGTACTTATACATCCCGTCATTGTGTTATTGTACTATGGCAATTGTTTGTATTCTTGTCTTTCGTATAGCTAATGTGCTTTGTCAATATGCCTTTTTGTTTTTTTTTGTTGACATATTTGTTTTTTTAATAGTTGTTCAGATTATAACACAATGTTGACTGCTCTACCCCTGTGTTTAACATTTTCTACCTATTATGTCTGTTTGCTTTGTTCACACAAGTTGGCAAGTGCGAAATAGATATAACGATTCCAGAGTAACAATAATAAGACATCGTTCAAAAGTTAAAAAACATAAAGGGAAAAAGGAGATTGAATTTTAGAGCAGTGGAAATATATATTGTACGGAATATGTTTTTGCAGGGTAATAAGCTGTTGATTCATATGACGTACGAAAACATATGATTTGACGACGCATTTAGACATGCATGTGAATAGGCTACATTCATATTGTATTTCTAGTACATGTACATATAGGGGATGTTATTTATTCAAAGGATGGGTCTGTCAATACTCATTTTACGGAATCTTTTATTTATTTGTGCATTCATTATCATTTTAAACCAAAACAATAAAAACAAATCTTTCTTGTTATGTCTCGATTGTTAATGTCCCGGTTTTGTGCTTTATCTTTTCCAATAAACAAGATAAATGATTCTTATGTCGCACTAAGTTATAATTTTGCAAAATATATTCGAATAAATAACGAACAATCAATATGGGATGTAAAATCCAAGTGTCAACATAAAACTCCATATTCACATCAATAACATCATATGTGCAGCCTTTAAAAAATAAACCAACAAAACAGCCAGAAATCCAGGAGTCATATCAGACATCGCTTACTTTTGTCATGCAAATAAAATTTAAGGTAGTGTTTTTCAAACATTTTTTTTATTATTAAAAATTAAACATTTTGCTTCCCAACCCCCCGTGTGGTCTACTGTTACAATATGTAACACATAAATAAGAGTTGATGGTAAAATGGGATTGATATATGACCCCTGGAAATCGTCGTGTGAATCTTATAATGATGTATTGCCCCAATGATAATAGTGGAAGATAGTACATAAAAGTTTTAAAGCTCGATTTCAAAGGTATTTGATTAAGACATTAAAAGTTATATAGGATTCAAATTCACGTACATAGACAGTATATGTTTGTTCGATTGTTTCTTGAATAGACAACGAACGTAGATGAATAAAGCACTCCCTTTTCAAGAATCATTTTACAAAAAACAAAGTTGTTTTAGAAATGTTTCCCTATATTTCCATTGAAGATGACAAATGTTGTTTTTAACCTTTTTTATATCTCCAACTCTGTACTGCTGGATTTGCTAAGAAATGCTCACACATTGAGTTCAAACAATGCAAACCAATTTATTAGTACTACTAAAATAATTTTGATTACATTTATCAAACAGCAGGAAAACGTGAGAAAGCTATCTCCACAATTATCAAAGTGAACATATACCCTATCAGATTCACACGACGAAGTTCAAAATAATCATCCTTCAGGAATATCAAACCGATGTTAATTCAAATGATCAATGATTTATGGTAGAATATGAATACCATTTCGTGTCGTTGAAAATGCAAAATAATGATGAATGCTATCCATGAGTATACTGTTGTATTTATTTCTCTTTCGATCGAAAGCATTTGTCGAAACATTTTCGCATACATTTTTAAAGAATGACAATCCCCTAACTGATTACATTGTTGATTAATTAGACAGGATTAATCTATCTGAAAAATATAAGTTAGTTATATATTAGTTTATTTGTCATAGGCATTAGATTTGTTGATGGTCCGGGACCATTTGAGGGAAGAGTAGAGATTAATATAAATGGACAATGGGGTACAATTTGTGATAAACAATTTGGATTGGCGGATGCAGAAGTGTTGTGTCGAATGGCAGGATATTCTAGGTAACAATATATTTTCGATCCCAGAAATAGATTTTCTAAGCTGTTTGTAAAACCTTTCTGAGTTTAAGGTCCGAAAATCACCTCAACTTAATACTGTATTTGGCCTTTTAACTTTTTTGATCCAAGCGTTACTAATGAGTCTGTTGCAGAGGAAACGCTTTTCTGGCATACAAAATTTTAAGCCTGATGTGATGAATGTTTACACAGTTTTGGCTGCTGGATCCAAGTTATTGTCAAATTTACCCACTACGTCTGATTTGGTGTCTTACTAAATGTTGTCAATATGAAAGAGCTATCATACAAATAAAAGGTTTGGCTAGCTATAACTCAATGTTTAACCCACCATTCTCTTCGGAAAATGCCTGTACGAAGTCAGGAATATGGCAGTTGTTTTTCACTTGTTCTGCTGATGACAACATTTGATTTAGTCAGTTTTATGGACTCCCCCTGTTTTTCTGAATTTGCATTGGAGTTCGTTATTTTTGTTATCCTTGATCAATCGTCAGTTCTTTTTTTTTTTCGACTTATGAGTTTGAATATACTGTTGTTATCTTCCGGTTATTTTACAGTAATGATTTGAAATGTCGCTTAGAATTGAATAAGATTTCAAACGAACTTGTTAAAATGTTGTTTGCAATTTTATACTATGCATACTACTAGTATGTAAAACAATCATTGGCACTCATACCACATCTTCTTAAATCTATAACATTGAAAATGGTTTTTTTTAATGATGCTAAACATATTTTAATGAATTGTATTAACTAATTGTATATTTTCCTTTCTTCTAAGGGCTCTACAGGCATTTATTGGTGGTACCTTTGGGGAAGGAACTGGTCCAGTTTTTTTCCAAAATTTAGGATGTAAGGGAAACGAAAAACATCTCGATAGCTGTTCTACAAATGGCTTATTTGCTACATCGTGTAGACATAGCCAAGATGTAGGTGTAGCTTGTTTAAGTAAGTTCATTTGACGTCTGATTTTAGTGCATTTTATTAAGAGTATAATGTATAAAGATATAAATGATTTGATGTCATGCCTTTTTCTTGTATCTACCTATATTTTTAGCTGAACTGAGGGCGCAAAAATCTATCACAAATGGAATTACAACGGATTAAATTTGGAAATATGTATATCAAAACCTTACCATTATTCACGATAGATGCCAAAGAAAATGTTAACCTACGATACCGACTACATTGATAATTCTTGATAAATCTGAACTTCGATACACCCAATATGATGGTATATAGATGTTTTTGTATTTTTATTCCTTTGATTTATGGTTGACGGCCTATTGATGTACAATCCACATCGCCGTGCTTTCTGGAAACACTTTCATAGTCAGAGCAAAATAATTCGCATTCATCTATATGAAATAGTTCAAACTGATGGACAATATACAATTACTGTGTAATTATATACATCAGATTAGTCTTGATAACAAAGAAGACTTTTAAAATACTAAAGGCATTATGGTCATGTATATATAAAACCGTTGGTGATTGTAAGGCGACTACGAACTTTGAATGACACATAAGATGCTGTATTTGAGCACTAACTTGTCGAATATTTCCAGGTGGGAACAGTACAGATGTCGTACAAGGTAATTTGATTAAATTAGTTTTTATTGAAATGACAAAATCGTACGTTTTATAGATATTGTGAAAACCTTTAATGAGGAATGTTATCTGGCTTTGTATATCATCGAAATAACGTGTTATTTTTTTATATGTCTTTGTAAATTATTACTTTCACCGTTTAGTATATTTTTGGTTATATCCATTTGAAGCGGCTCGGTACTTATACTTCCCGTCATTGTGTTATTGTGTTATGGTAATTGTTTGTATACTTGTCTTTCGTATTGCTAATGTACTTTGTCTGTATGCTTTTTAGTTTTTCTTTGTTGACATATTTGTTTGTTCGATTGTTATGAAGATTATAACACACTATTGACTGATGTACCCCTATGTTTGACATTTTTTTACCTTTTATGTGTGTTTGTTTTGTTCACACATCGTTGCCAATATAATGGAATTTAATGCGTCTGTCATACAAGTGAGAGGTTTAGCTAACTATAAAAGCAGGTTTAATCCACCATTTTCTACATTAGAAACGCGTGTATCAAGTCAGGAATATGACAGTTGTTATCCATTCGTTTGATGTGTTTAAGCTTTTGATTTTGCGATTTGCTTAGGGACTTTCCGTTTAGAATTTTTCTCGGAGTTCGGTATTTTTGTTATTTTACTTTTTAGTGACGGTGCAATATTTTCTGAGAATTAGGTCGGTGCAAATGTGGACGCGGCGTACACTTTTGTCAGGAAAATACTTTTTTAAACTTTGGCAAGTGCGAATTAGATATAACGTACCCAGAGTAACAATAATATGAAACGTTCAAAAGTTCAAAAACATAAAGGAAAAAAGGGTAGTGAATTTTAGAGCAGCGGAAATATATTGTACGGAATATGTTTTTGCAGGGTAACAACATGTTGATTCATATGACGTACGAAAACGTATGATCTGACGACGCATTTAGACATGCATGTAAATAGGCTACATTCATATTGTATTTCTAGTACATGTACATATAGGGAACGCTATTTATTCAAAGGATGAGTCTGTCAATACTCTTTTTGTACCAAATCCTATACTTATTTGTGCATTCATTATCATTTTAAACCAAAACCACAAAGAAACCCACATCTGTCTTTTTATGTCTCGATTGTTTATATCCCGATTTTATGGTTTAGCTTTTCCAATGAACAAGATAAATGATTCATATGTGTTACTGTCTTACTGTGTTATAAATTTGCAAAATTTATTATATATTTACATGTATCTTTATTTCTCAACATACCATTTACAGTGGAATGGTACAGAAAACACATAATATTAGTTACAAATCAACAAACCAACATATATAAGCGAGATGTCAGCCCGGATCACACAACCCCTTATTAAATAATTATATTGTTTATTCGAATAGACAACGAACTATCAATATGGGATGTAAAATCCAAGTGTCAACATAAAACTCCATATTCACATCAATAACATCATATGTGCAGCCTTTAAAAAAATAAACCAACAAAACAGCCAGAAATACAAGAGTCATATCAGACAACGCTTACTTTTGTCATGCAAATAAAATTTAAGGTAGTGTTTTTCAAACATTTTTTTTATTATTAAAAATTAAACATTTTGCTTCCCAACCCCCGTGTGGTCTACTGTTACAATATGTAGCACATAAATAAGAGTTGATGGTAAAATGGGATTGATATATGAACCATGAGAGTCGTCATGTGAATCTTATAATGATGTATTGCCCCAATGATAATAGTGGAAGATAGTACATACAAGTTTTAAAGCTCGATTTCAAAAGTATATGGTTAAGACATTAAAAGTTATATAGGATTCAAATTCACGTACATAGACAGTATATGTTTGTTCGATTGTTTCTTGAATAGACAACGAACTTAGATGAATAAAGCAAAGTTGTTTTAGAAATGTATCCCTATATTTCCATTGAAGATGAAACATGATTTTTTTTTACCTCTTTTATATCCCCAACTTTATACTGCTGGATTTGCAAAAAATTGCTCACACATTGAGTTCAAACAATGCAAACCAATTTATTAGTACTACAAAAATAATTTTGATTATATTTATCAAACAGCAGGAAAACATGAAAAAGTTATCTCCACAATTATCAAAGTGAACATATAAACTATCAGATTCACACGACGAAGTTCAAAACAATTATTTTTCAGGAATTTTACACTGATGTTAATTTAATTGATCAATGATTTATGGTAGAATATGGATACCATTTCGTGTCGTTGAAAATGCAAAATAATGATGAATGCTATCCATGAGTATACTATTTTATTTATTTCTCTTTAGGTCGAAAGTATTTGTCGCAACATTTTTGCATACATTTTAAAAGAATGACAATCCCCTAACTGATTACATTGTTGATTTGTTAGACAGGATTAATCTATCTGAAAATAGAAGTTGGTTATATATTAGTTTCCTTGTCATAGGCGTTAGATTTGTTGATGGTCCGGGACCATTTGAGGGAAGAGTAGAGATTAATGTAAATGAACAGTGGGGTACAATTTGTGATAAACAATTTGGAATGGAGGATGCGGAAGTGTTGTGCCGAATGGCAGGATATTCTAGGTAACAATATATTTTTTTATCCTAGATATAGATGTCCTAAGCTGTTTGTTAAACCTTTCGGAATTTAATGTCCGAAAATCACCGCAACTTAATACTGTATTTGGCCTTTTAACTTTTTTGATCCAAGCGTTACTCATGAGTCTGTTGTAGAGGAAACGCTTTTCCGGCATACAAAATTTTAAGCCTGATGTGATGAATGTTTACACAGTTTTGGCTGCTGGATCCAAATTATTGTCACATTAACGCACTATGTCTGACGTTGTGTCTTACCCATTTTCGTCAATATAAAAGAACTATCATACATGTAGGAGGTTTGGCTAGCTATAACTCAATGTTTAATCCACCATTCTCTTCGAAGAATGTCTGTACCAAGTCAGAAATATGGCAGTTGTTTTTCACTTGTTCTGCTGATTGATAACGCTTGATTTAGTAAGTTTTATGGACTCCCCCTTTTTTTCTAAATTTGTTCGTTATTTTTGTTATTTTTTATCATTCGTCAGTTTGTTTCGACTTATGAATTTGAACATAATGTTGTTATCTTCTGGTTATTTCACAGAAATGTTTAAAAATGTCGCTTTAAAATCAATTAGATTTCAAATGAACTTGTTAAAATGTTGTTTGCAATTTTATACTATGCATAATATGTAAAACAATCATTACATTTGTAACACTCAGAAACGTGTCCATCCCTCCAAATGTGTCCGATCCCCCCAAACGTGTTCATATGACATCACTGAATTGCAAAACATGTCTAGTTGCTAAATGTCGCCAAGACGTGTTTTGTTTGTAAGCGCCCAATTGTGTTCATTCAATTAAAAAGGCTAAACGCGTCCGGTTTATATGAAGGTTGTTTCCCTCCGTAACATATTTAGTATGCCATTCGGAATATACAAATATACGAAGAATTTCATTATCGGTTGGGTACCAGTCTAGTTTATATGAAACTGTAAGGTCTCCTTTTTACAAGCACAGAAACCACTTCTGCATGAAGCAGGTCGTGCAATACCCTCATATTATATAAAGACATTTATGTATCATCGGAGAATATTAGTACAATAGAATCCACTTCCGTAAACAATGATTAAAACTGTACAAAACTAATAAATTACAATGTTTATGTTTTTTTTTTTAAATACGCATGACATATTGGCCACTGGACAATAAGTAATTAACAGTCAATAGTTAATTATATGTTGCAAATTTAGCTTACAATTATGCTTAATATAAATAACCGACGTTGTTCAAATTAATGCTAATAAATGACCACTTTATTTACAGTGAAGGACCAGGAAAACTTACACGATAAAATGTTAATAACTCTATCTATACTTTAAAACAATGATAATTATATTGATAAAAAATTATTAAAACCGCTGCAAGGAAAAATAACTTTTCATTCTGCGATCCTTTTTTAATCTGGTGTCTATTTATTTGAAAGCAAAAGTCACCGTACACAGTGTAGCATTCTTGGACATTTGTCTATACGGATTACTATACCTTTCCCGCAGATTTCTTTGGGTAGCTACTTCGATTTTTTTAAGAATCTAATAGAGCCCGAAGTCTTTTTTTCGTACACGTAAATGTTTTTCACCTGACGGTGAAATATTGGCGCTAAGAGTTTTGAGACGTTTAGGCGTTTTGGCGAATGACAATCATCGGACACGTTTGGGGATGTGAAATCGGACACATATGGGCGATTTATGATTTGAAGGACACGTTTAGGTGAAATAGACACGTTTGGGGAAATCGGACACGTTTGGGGGGTGGAAAAGTTTGCGAGTGTTACAACATTGAACAATTTTGAAAAAGTTTTTGTTTTTGTTTTTGTAATGATGCGAAACATGTTTTAATGAATTGCCGTTCTTGTATTAACTAATTGTATATTTTCCTTTCTTCTAAGGGCCCTACAGGCTTTTGTTGGTGGTTCCTACGGAGAAGGAACTGGTCCAGTTTTTTTCCAAAATTTAGGATGTAAGGGAAACGAAAAACATCTCGATAGCTGTTCAACAAGTGGCTTATTTGCCACATCGTGTAGACATAGCCAAGATGTAGGTGTAGCTTGTTTGAGTAAGTTCATTTGACGTCTTATTTCAGTGCATTGTATGAAGAGTATAAAGATAGAAATGATTTGATGTCATACCTTTTTCTTGTATTTACCTAAAAAAAAGTATATTTTTAACTGAGTTAAGGGCGCGAAAATCTATCTCTAATGGAAATACAACGGATTAAATTTGGAAATATGTATATCAAATCCTCATCATTATTCACGATAGATGCCAAAGAAAATGTAAACCTATGATACCATGTATCCCGACTGCATTGATATTTCTTGATAAAACTGAACTTCGAAACAGCCAATATGATGGTATCTAAATGTTTTTTCTCCTATGTTTTATGTTGACGACATATTGTTGTACAATCCACATATTCGTGCTTTCTTGAAACATTGTCATAGTTAGAGCAAAATAATTCGTATCCATCTATATGAAATAGTTCAAACCGATGGACAATATACAATAACTATGTATATATACATCAGATTAGTCTGGATAACAAAGAAGACTTTAAAAATACTGAATGCATTTAGGTCATGTATATATTTTTAATAAAAATTTGAAATTGAATAAAACCGTTGGTGATTGTACGGCGACTACAAACTTTGAATGGCACACAAGATGCTGTATTTGTACTTGTCGAATATTTCCAGGTGGGAATAGTACAGATGTCGTACAAGGTAATTTGATTTTATTAATTTTTATTGAAATTACAGAAAAGTACGTTTTATAGATATTGTGAAAACCTTTAATGAGGGGAGTGTTATCGAATCATTGATAATGAATAATTTTGTTTGTACAAGTCACATTGAACTTCTTGAAGATTTGTCTTCGTGATTAAAAGAATTGTCGGTACTGTCGAAATATTACATCATCTGTTTCAAATAATAACAGTTGAATATCAACCAATCAGTGCTTTCGATGTGACAGAAAAGGTTGACATGTGTACATCGGTCGGATAAAACTTATAAAAGCGCTCACTTAAGACTGATAAAAGAAAGCAAATGAACATAGTTTACAATATCAAAACACACATTGGTACAAACCTTGATATTAGACTTATAAACAAAGAATTATGTTAAAAAGGGAAAACTGTCACAGTTAATTATGTCGTTTATCCTTAGATTGACCAAAAAGTCATATCATAAAAAAGAATATTTAATATTGATAGCAGTTGTAGCAACTATTTATCATCCACATATATGTGATGATCACATCGGTTGTTGTAATTGTATCAAACGTCAATAGTGGTATATATATACATATATTTGTTTTGAATATAACAGAAAGCAAATGAACATTTTCAATTAACCATTTTTCAAGTTCTTACCTTTAACAAAAATACAACTAACATATTTGATTAATACATAGGGTACTAACATTATAGGTGTCAGGCTTGTCAATGGCTCTAAACATTGGGAAGGTCGCGTAGAATTAAAAGTGAATGGACAATGGGGAACAATATGTGGATTTAATAACCGTTTTGATTTAAATGACGCTACAGTTGTATGTCGAATTGCTGGTTTTTCAACGACAGGGTAAGAACAGTTATACTCCTTGCTACTTTGTTTATGTACTAGTATAAAACCACTAATTCATAGCCTCATTGCTTTTTATGTTTAATTCTGCAATTTCAAGCATCAACGGCCACTTTGTCTTTAGTTCAAATAAACTGACAAGTCATTTAATGTTAAAACTATACCTTATCTTAACTTGTGCTGAAAAATTCAACAAACCTTTAATTGCATATTAGAGCGTACTGTTCCTGGAAGTTTGACAGTATGAACAACAGGTACTTTTGATCTGAACAACAGGGCAAACGTGCCCTCCTATTATAACTTTATATACTTCTTTATTAATAATAATAAAACAACTTTCAACATTTGATACCAAAACTTCCCAAATACTGTACCTATTGACCCTGCCTGAATTAGTGGTTCTACACTTTATAATGCTTTTCACGAAGATGAAATAAAAGCGGTTTATATCAATAAATTGACTGAGTGCGGAATAACACGTCATGTGATACAGACATAGCACATCAATAAACGCTTACTCTGCCGTCGATCCCTGTCTAGATTTGCATAGGGTACATTTCATATTCTCTCTTTTTTTTTTTTTTGCAAAATCGATTGACAGGATTTAATTAATTGCAAAGTAGAGTTGCCCCTAATTCATGACTTTCGCAGTACATGTGAATGGGGTTAAACAAGAAATATTTCCTTTTCTGTTATTGCATAATGCCTTGATGCTTTATTAGGATTCGCCGCATTTTAGAAAAGAGTAAAATTACAGCTGATAGTTGTAGACCGCCAGATAATGCTCGTGTTACATGATCTTTAGCTGTTTGTATATTTTTGTTCTTTCATTTGTAAAGATATCCTGAAAGCCATGTCGATGTCTTAGGTTTTTTACCTACAATGATGGTTTTCAATTCACTGATTTTAATTGATCATATTTAATAGTTCTAATTTTGCAACTACAAGCAACTTTCAACGATGTAGTTGTTAGTCAGTTTAACTACTTTGAACTGACGTTACGCTAAAAATTCCCAAAAACATACATTGTTAGGATCATCGTCAATACAAGAGTATACTTGGAAAATTATTAGTTATATTAATGTTTATTTTTAAGAAAAATACAAATATTATTATAAAGTGCGCACTTTGGACAAGGAACTGGACGTATATTGATTGGTGGCGGTTTATATTGTGTTGGAAATGAAGCTCACATTGATAGCTGTTTATCAAGTGGTTGGTACGTCGTTAGTAGTTATTGTGGTCATCAGTATGATGTGGGTGTTTCCTGTCCAGGTAATAAAGTATGCTTGGAATTGTATATATTAATTATATTTAAGAAGTATGTCAAGAAGTAACTTATGTTTATGAAACAATTACATGCGACATTAAAATATCCTTTACATCTTTGAATATAGTTTACATTGGCAATAATATCGATTTTGTCATTAGCAAATTAAATTATAACTAAATTTGTATTCTTTTCAAAAGGGATAAAGACACACCCACGTTCATTTAAATCTATGAAGAAGTTAACTCCTAACTACCCTACTGCCTGTCGATACATTTATTTTGGCATTGCACAAGTCAATTCTTCTTTGACTGTCCATGACGTTAAAATACTAAATCCCTGGGATGTGTTTTAGTTGATGTTAGTCTCTGATGCATGATTTTTTATTATTAATTGTGTTGGCTTTTAACTAGCTGTCAGTAACTGCGAGTACTCTCAAATCGTACTTTTTCTTGTTAATTTGACCTGTTGATACTATTTGTAATACTTTTTTGTCATTCAGTGTTTACTTATTTGGGGTTATATCTAGTCTATATACCAGTTTTGATAAATGTCTGGTATTACTATAAATTTTCACTTCTTTGTACTATGAATATCAAAATTTATTTATTTTGTAAATATTTCCTTTCTCCATTTTGAACTGTATACCTAACAACAAAATTAATTTCATTTACCTGTGTATAATATTATTGTAAATGACGGATTTTTGTTCGAGCTTATTGTTGTTTTTCTGAAATTGTTTAACATTTCAAAGCGGTATAATAATGTTCTTTAATTATTCATTTTTATTTTATTGATTTTGTATTTACATTGTATCATAGATCAAATTTATTCATTGAGTGTATGCTCACTTGTGTTAATATGTCTTTTGATTGAGTTAAGCCATTTCAATTGATATTTTATAGTGTGTCTTTCTATGTTGTGATGTTAAACTATTGTTTCAGATAAGGGTGAAGGTTTGGTACCATTAAAACGTTTTAACCCCCTGCAATTGTTTGCACCTGTCTTAAGTCAGGAATCTGATGTTCCGTAGTTGTCGTTTTATTGATTTGGTTCATAAGTGTTTCTCGTTTCTCGTTTTGTATGTAGATTAGACCGTTGGTTTTCCCGTTTGAATGGTTTTACACTAGTAGTTTTTGGGGCCCTTTATAGCTTCCTGTTCGGTGTGAGCCAAGGCTCCATGTTGAAGACCGTACTGTGATCTATAATGGTTTACTTTTATAAATTGTGACTAAGATGGAGAGTTGTCTCATTGACACTCATACCACATCTTCTTATATCTATGTATACTTTTACCATTTTTATACGATTGCCAATGCGAATATGTAGGTGGGATGTTGTCAACACGGTTATTTGGATTTGAATTGATGTGTTTCTCGTGTAGATTATAAGCAATTAAACTTTAGTCTGGCAAGCATTATATAATACTGTCAGCATTTTAATAAATTAACAGTTAGCTTAATTTTGTCATTAAGTATGAATGAATATGAAATGACAAATAGATGGCAAACCTATGTTATTTGATTATCTGTATACGTCTATAGATCTCCCTATCAACCCCCAAGGATGTCAACGCTAAAAGGGGATTGCCAATAGATGTAGCTGACCTTCGCTGATGATTTGTTTATCGATATATGGGATTTAAGTGAAAACTATAGATGAGAGATTGCAATTATAAATGAAAATTCAAAAGAAGAATAATCTATTTTTACAATTAAGTCAACACAAGTAGGTCCATTTTTTCACAGCGTAAAGGAGATATTTCGTTCTTATGACGCTTTAAAAAAATTATGGCACGTTGTTGGCGAAATCAAAGAAACAAACATTTTTGTGATTGATAAGATCTACTGTGGCTCAAAACATATTTTGGCTCCATATATAAAGTATTGCCTTTCAATGATTGATTGATTGTTGGTTGTCTAACGTCCAGTGGCAAATATTTCATGCATATTCAGGACGAAAACAAATTAACAATAAATACAATAGGTAGGTTCTGTAATAGAGGTGTCCGGGATTAAGGTCGGAGAAATTTAGACTGCCACGGGAAATGAGGGTATATTGGATAGGGATAGAAATCTAGCCTTGCAACAGGTCACCTACGGACCCCTCAAAGAGTTGTTACAAGGGTTCTTAACGTGCAAAGAGCGTGGCATTCTCTTTACACGAGGCATCGGATTTAACGTCCCCATCCTGACCGGACGTGGCTGCAAATTTGTACATCCCGCACAGCCAAACGGACGCCCCACTTTGGCAAGGGTTTTACTGCCGGTCGGAGGAAGACCAATGGTGACCATACTTTTTTTCCCCAGTCACCTTGGGGGGGGGGGGGGGGGGGGGGGGGGGGGGCCTTTCAATGTAATATCAACTTTTTTTTTATTTTTTAGGTTTGATCCTCTGAAAACTTTTTAAGATAGATGAAACAAAATATGGCAAATGTTATCAATATGACATGATTTAGGAACATAAAAAATGTCAATATTGTCAGAAAACTTTTTCTAGTATTTTTCATCGTTGACTCAACTTTTCTTGAACACTCTAATATATAATCTAAAGCTGGTTTAAAAGATTTTCCCCTTTTATATCAATGTTGGTCTTAAAAAAAACAATTTTGTTTTTCAAACCAAAAAAAGTTGTTAAAAAAATTCTGTCTAGCAAGCGTGTATTTGGCCTACACATTTTCCATTCTATTACAATGTAATATCGTTACCATCCTATTAGTATGTCGTTATTGCGGTTTTCTGTTTAATGTGACCTTAACAGGCTTCCGTATAAGTTGCATGATAAAATTGTATGCAGAATTTTCAGAAGAGCAATACGGTGTCCTTTCTTCAACTTGTTTAAATATATTCATGAAATCTCGTGTCATGTGTTCGCACTACTTGATACTGAATTACATTTTATCATTTTATCACATTTCCTTACAGTTGGTGCTGCATCTGGTCCTGCATTTGGTTGAATCAATTGAGAAGACACAGGCAGAGTCTTTTTGTAAATGTGCACTTCTTCAATATTAAAAATATATCTCACTGTAGTTGTAAAGTGTTATGTGTTATATTTAAATGTAATTTGATAATTGATGGCATCTAGAAACGAATACGTATACTAAAATATGTAACAGATAAAACAAAAGAACAGAAATATCGACGATGATAAAAAAAAAAAATGACCCAATGCATTATAAAGAATTGACATATATTGACATGTCAATTAAAAAAAAAAAAAAAAACCAAAGCCGCGGCATGGTTAATGGGGAGAAACATTTTCGTATGCATTGTATAGAATCGATTCATAAATGCATTGAATATAATGGTGGATTGGATATGACGACTAATGATAAAAATAAAGACTTTGATTGTATACCTTATTGTTTATTGAAAGCCAAGAAAATGTGGTATAAGTGCCAATGAGACAACTCTCCATCAAAGTCACAATTTGTAAAAATAAACCATTATAGATCAAAGTACTGCCTTCAACACGGAGCCTTTGCTCAAACCGCCAGCAAGCTATAACGGGCCCTAAAAATGATTACTGTAAAACCAATCAAACAGGCAAACCAACGAACGGTCTAATCTATATAAAAACGAGAAACGAGAAACTCTTATGAACCACATCAACAAACGACAACCACTTAACATAAGGTTCCAGACTTAGTTCGGGTGAAAACAAATGCAGTAGGTTTAAACGTAACATCACAGCATAGAAAGACACACTATAACATATCAATTGAAATGGCTTAACTCAACGAAAAGACATATTAACAAAAACAAGTGAACATACACTGAACGAATAAATTTGATCTATGACACAATGTAAATACAAAATAAATAAAACAAGGGGTTTAAAGCAAAACAATATCAGAAAGACATTCATAACTTAGGACAAAATGCCGCAAAATAAAATAACGTACACAGGTAAATAAAAATAATCCTTTTTGTAAGGTATACATAGATTACGGAAATTAGAAACGTACAGCTTTTTAAGAGTTTTCTGTCATTTCCACACATTTCCTTGTAAACTCCAGATTGCTTAGAACTTTCATGTTTATTCATGACTGTTCAGTACCTTTACAGACAGTTCAGTTGTAGTCGTTTCGTACACTCAGATGCATATGAGTTACTTGAAAATTTGAGCATATTACCTAAACATTTGGAATTTACCGAAATAGATAAATCTGAAAATTGCATTAACAACTAACTGTAACTCATTGATTAATTGCTAAGTATTGTATTGGCTGTCCGTATAATGAAATGATCGTTTTAAGTTAAACTTGGTTTATTAGGGATTGTAAATTGAATTTTCCGAAAAAACAATCGTTCACAAACTTCAATTATAAAACTGAAAATTGCTTAGAAATGGTTATGTTAGCCATATGAAGAGCCAAAATTGGACATTTTTACATTATTTCTATCAAATAAAGATTTAAATCCTTTACTTATATCCAGTTTGTCAAATGGATACCAACAAACCATAATGATTCGGGGAAGTTATTTTCGAAGGGCATTCCTTTAAGACAACATAAATTCAAACTTAGAAAAAAAAAGCGACAACTCTATCTCAAAAATAGTTTAAACTGTAGTGAACTACTTTTGACAAATAATATCAAAACTATAAAAAAATAATTATTCATCTTCTTAATTTGTTAACATGTAAAAATAATTTATGTAATTTACACTTGGAATCTCAACATATACCCCCACGACACTTACCAAAGAGGAAATCCTTGATAATCATAGGTTTGTTTTCTGTTTCTTTTGGGAAGTTAAACCAAAGATTGAGAACTAGATCTTCCATCACTGTATTGGATATATAAAGTGTCCTTACAAACAACGGTATATTGCTGGGTCTTCTAAGTGCTTCACGAAACCTCTTTCTAAATTAATAACATCAATTTTATCAGTACTCAAAGCCGGGCTTCAAAGTTATTGTGAAACTGCCTATTCTAGAGGTGGTATGAATCAGATGAGGAATACTGAAAAATTCCAAAGATCTTTTACGGTATATATTGAATAAATCAAAACATAGATATAAGAAGATGTGGCATGAGTGCCAATGAGACAACTCTCCATCCAAGTCGCAATTTATAAAAGTAAATGTGTACAGTAAATTAATTAACCTTCAAACTGGACACCGGTGAATCTAAAGGTATGAAAGGTAATAACTACCACTTCTTATATTTTCACAAAATTTTCCACATACATGGTTAATAAATTATTTTTTAAAAACATATTCCGGATAAAAGAAAGTTTACAAATCATACTTTTTATTCTATTTAACATTTCATTTTTCGAAGAGAAATGCTGAAATACATATAACGCACAGCTACGCAAGGTAAAATTAGTGTTTATCATAACCAACAGTTTCATTATTAGATTATAATTGCAATAAATCCCAAACAAACGTAGTCAGTTAGATAAAGTCAAAATATTTCCGATCTGCCTAATTTTTTAAATTCAAATTGAAAACGATCTTTTGAAGGTCAATTTTGTCTACCTCACAAAATCTTGTTAGATACTATAAAACATGCAATTTAGGTGAGAATTTTTTTTGGCTGCTCTCTGTGTATATTATGTAGACTTGCACTAATATGTGACTGATTGTCTCTCTAGGAGTGTATATACAACATTTACAGTCGGGGCACTTAGCGGACTCCATAATATTATGGAATTCCGTAATTTTTATGGAAAATTAAAGTTGTATCCCTTTGACTAACACGCTGAATTTACGATGGGAGCTAACTATATTTTTTAACAGATTCTCTGAAAAAGGGAGACAAATGAAATTTATTTACTGTTTTCTTTCTTTTTAAATACAGTGGAAAATTTGATATACTATGACATCTTCACACGTAAGAAAAAAGATATAGAATTGTTTTTTTTTCTTCAAAATTTAGCATTGATTTAAATAGTCGTAATTGTTTCAAACATTTAGTTGATGGCAAAGTTTGACAAAAGATCTGTAAAAAAGAAAAAAATAGATAAAAAATGGTATGATTGCCAATGAGACAACTCTCCACAAGAGACCAAATAACACAGAAATTGACAACAATAGGTTACCGCAAGGCCTTCAACAATGAGTTAAAACCATTTCGCATAGCCAGCTATAAATGGCCCCGAACGGAAAAATGTAAAACAATTCAAACGAGAACACTGACGGCCTAATGTATGTACAAATTAAGAAACAAAAACAAATATGAAAAACCACAACAACCGACATTACACTAAATTACAGGTACATACATAATGTGGCGGGGTTAAACAACTTTGAAGGCATCAAACCCTCCCCTAACCTGGGATAGTGATGTAACATTACAACATATGAACGAACAATATAAATCAGTTTAAAAAGGGCTTTTTATAGCCGACCATAAGGTATGGGATTTTCTCATGGTTAAAGACTTTACGATTGTCTATAATTGCTTACATTCAATTCATTTGAACTTTGGTGGATAGTTGTCTCATTGTCAATCATACAGCATCAAATTCTCCTTATTTTTATATTAACTCATCAGATGAATACAATTAGAAATTCACCTTACAAAAACACAGAGTGGACGAAGACGTGACAGGGTACTTATACATCAGCACTTCTTTTGACATCATAATCAAACTGATGAAGGATATCTGTTATCTGAAATGGTTATAGATACTTACATTTAATGTTCCCTTTTTATATATATCAACGATATTAGGCATACTCTTAAAAGCCTATATGTCAGTAATTTTTCAATGGAAGACAAGTTGACAGTGTAATAAATCGATTGTCTTTATAAGCATCGTTCAAAAAAAAATTCGATGACAGACTTGGAAATATACATTCTTTATATTATTTCCAAATATATGAAACGCAATCAAGGTGTATCTAATACTAAAAAACAAAAGAAAAATGAATTATACACTTCACTCCTATTCCATATTTATTTACAAGCATATCAATTTCAATAACATAAGTCTGAATAAATGTACCAACCAATTATCAACAGAACTGTATTGTATATCTAAAAAAGGCATTTGGATCTAATGAAATTGTTATTTTAATTGCAGGACATTTCAAATATGAACCGTAAAAATCATTTGATAAATTGTTGTTGCAATGGAATCGATTCATGAATATGCCTACCATATCGACATATAGAACACATTGACGTGTGCGTGCTTCCCATGTGTGTGCTACAAATATATTATAGTCTGCAGAGATAAGTACTTAAGTTAGAAACAGAGGTTCAATCGGTACGTTGATCCCTCGAATTGCACTTGCCACTTTAATATATATAATCATTTGTGCATTAAAAGTTTAGAGATAAATTGCTAAGTTTGAAAACAGACAACGCAATAAAATACACAAGCGTAAACAATAATTCTTTTTAAGCTTTTTATAATAGTAATACATTTTTTTATCTTTTATTGTAAATATTCTTCTGAAGGAAAACAAAGTAATCGACAGGTTATACACGGGATAGTGATCTAACAGCACAAGATAAAATAAAACTAAATTAATCAGTTGAAAAAGTCTATATAATACAAAACACTCACAACAAATTGACATTTAATTCCAATTGGTATTATGTTTTTTCTGATCTAACTAGATGGTCTAAATACCATGCTTGGAGTTTTGAAGTGAATGCTATGATTCAAACAAACTATTTTCAAATGATGAAAGGGTACTTGTAATTTCGAATTTAAAATTGTTGTTAAATACATTTCCTTTTTTCATTAATGTTGCTCGGTTTTCTTTTGTTTTTTTTCGTATGTACTAACTTTCCGGACTTCAACGTGAAAAAGTTTCCGAACTTTAAATATAAAGGTTGATATTATCACTTGCTTGATTATATCATAAGTATCTGAAACTAATCAGATGTCAGTATTTATTTTTGATGCGTTAAACCACAGTAGTAAATGCATCAGCTTTTTGTCAAACCAATTAATCTCTATTTATTCCAATGTGGTATTTCCATAGTATAGTTATAGATGCTATAGATCCGAACATTTTAACGTTTGCACCTAATTAACATTCAAAGGTTTGTATATATGAAACATGATAACAATTATTAAAAGAAATTCCATAGTGTCAGCGTCCTTAAGGGCAATGTAACTTTTTATCAGTTTTTCATTAATATAAAACTCAGTGAAAGTGTTACTCTCTGGGATGTTACAACATTTATCTGACTAAACATATTTTATTGTCTATTGAAATTGAAATTTCTTCATAATGAAAGATATAAAAGGGGCAAATAGAGGAAAGTGTTTAAGATTTGACGAATTTATAGGAAAAGCAAGGTGTGATTATTGCGACTGCGTTGCTTCTAAACATGAACGTGATGATGAGCAGGACCAAAACAAAATTCTCTATACTAATGTACCAGAAGATGAAAAATATCCAAATATATCTATAGGTCTGTTTTTTGTTAATTGATACACGACAAGGTATATATTTTTGATAAACAAAATATATGAAAAGGGTGGGGTACTTGATGTCTCAGCTGCTCATCCCTACCAAAAAAATAGAAGTGCCGTGGGTTGGATAAAAACCGCAATTTTTATACGTGTGCATGTAAAAAAAATTTCTTGGTAGAGGGGTCTAAATATAGCACAAACAACAATTTCCAAAAGACCAAAAAAAGTGAAAAAAAGTCTATTTTAACAAAACGCATTTGACTAACAGGTCGAACAACTGATGTTCTTAAACCCTCCTGACTGCCATTGGCGATTGCCAAATAAATTGATCACTAGATCTAACGAAATGGATCTATATATATACCAATTTGACAATATGTTGTTGGGGTACTGTTCCGTAATTGTTAATTTTTATGAAATTTTGTAGTTTTTTGTTATTTTCTTTAATACTATTTAAGAAAGAGAGAAAAAGTAAATGGGTAAAATTTTCAGCAAAGTGAGATCTACAAATAACTCAACTGACCAAAATGGTCAATTGACTCCTGAAAGAGTTATAGCCCTTGAAAGACAATTTTTTCAAATTTTCTTGTTAAAGTTGTTTACTTTTTCAAAAATCTTCTTCTCTGAAGCTACATGATCAATTTCAACTTAATTTTATCTGAATGTTTCTTAGGGTTTTTAATTTATAAATTGTATCTGGGGATTTGATCCATCTACAAACATGGCGGCCGTTGATGAAAATAGAACATAAGGGTGAAATGCAGTTTTTGGCCTTTACCTAAAAAAAACTGAGGCATTTTATGAGAGCTGAATTGACAGGGATTAAAGTAATCAGCAAGTCAAGATCTACCTACCATGAAATTTTCAGACCAATTGAACAATCCATTGTTGGGTTACTGTCCTGGAATTTTTAATTTTTTTTAAATCAATTTTTGGTTGTCATCTTAAAGATTGAGCAAAGTGTAAATGGCAAAACTGTTCAGCGAAGTAAGATCTACAATTAAGTCATATAACTGAAATTGTAAATTCATCCCTTATTGGAGTTATTGCCTTTCAAAGATGATTTTAACCTAATTTCTTAGTTTTTTGCCAAAAAAACTGCGGTGGATAGAAACATAAATGGCATGTTTAAACATATATCAATATTCTATAGATATGAAAAAATATGTAATCAATGTTTTACTCATTATTGAAGGCCGTACTGTGACCTATAGTTGTTAATTTCTGTGTCATTTTGTCTCTTGTGGAAAGTTGTCCCATTGGCAATTTTACCACATCTTCTTATTTTTATTAGATGTGAGCAAATTCAGGCTCTCATGGGCTCTTGCTTTATATCCTCATGAATAGGCATTTTCAGTATCCTGAGAGTAAATCAGCCATGTACAATAGGATGTTATGTGAATTTTGGGACATCTGTATTAAAACTTAATAAGAAGAAATTCACAGAAACAACTTTGTTTGGGATCATGACAAATGATACAAAGAAACTGCTGAAGTTCTGGCTAGACACTGGAGACTTCTTAAAAAAACAGAATACTATGATAATAATTATTTTATTATATTATGTTGACTAAGTTTAAGACTATGTGTTGACTGCTAGATAAATTAATTGTTTTTTCATTAAATGATTGCTGTTGCATTGACCCATCTCTTTATCCTGTTAACAAAATAAATCCTGATAATTGATATAATGAATACAATAAAATTATGCTTTATATTTTTATTAGCAGCAATCCCACAACACAAGCCTAGCATCATAAACATAGAGAAATTTTCAAACTTTCTTCATTGACCATTAAATTATGCTGCGTGTTTCCAATGTAAGTAGCATCTGCATCTTCTTGATATACATAACCGTTTTCAAATCAGGAACTTTTTAACCATATACTAAAATTTATTACATACATGTATCACAATGAAGAAAACTATGGGATTGTCAGGATGCCTAGAATCATAGGACCTCCAGGGATTGAACTAATTCTATCTTTTCAAAACCATGAGCCTGGAGTTTGTGCTTTTAAAATAAATAGTTGTGCGCGCCAAGCTTTGACAATTAAAAAGTTGACTCCTAATTTTTAAAGGCAGTGCCTTAATGCCTTTCATGGTATCTGGCAATAGACATTTTGTTTCTACGTGGGGGGTAAATATGTAAATATGTCACCATTGATATCCTGAAAAGTGGAATTCTTTCTCCTTTTTTTTGATATTCTGTGTTTTTTATTGTAATTCATTGACATTGTGAAATAAAGAATCGAACGGTATTTTTTTTTAAGTTTTTAAATTTTACAATAGAGTTGCATTTTGCATTATGAGCAGTAAACCGATTGACATACTGATATTACTTTAAAATCTGAGTGAAAGAGTTCGGATTTATTTCGAGTGGTATTTTAATATTAAGTTACTTTTAAGATCGTTTCAGTCGTTGATATAACAATGAAAAGTCAACTGATCTATGCCTAATTGCCACATGTCAACAATAACTCATTTTTCTTGTGAATCTGATTATATTTGTATATAATATTTTATATATGGTACAATATTGCCGAAATCCACCTAAACTATCAATATCCATTTGGAATTTATCGAAAACCAAAGCTGTTGTAAAATCATCTGACCTTCCAACATAGCTATCATGTCAGACCCATTTGTCAGGTAAACAATTTCGATCTATTAAGTCCAATAAAACATTATTTTTGTAAATCGGAAACTAACCATGCCATAGTTGACATGTGAAAAGGTCGATACACTCAGGTTTCTACCACTGTAAATTAAAAGTGTATCGAACTTATTTGATTTAACGGCGCAACATGTCCAATGCTAATTAACAAGTGATAATAGTTTGATAGAACAATCAACAGGTGATCGAATATTAATTACTCGATACGTCTTCTGTTTATAGCACACCTCGAGGATGATTAAAGGTAAATACCAGCATTAATAGAAAAGTGGATCGAATGTTGTCAAAAGTTAAACATCGTCATTGATCGGAAGGTTTTGTTGCAAAAAAAAAACATTTAATAAACTCGGCAAAGCAATACTCACTATTTCAAACTCCAATGCGGACATTAAAGGACCTTCAGCATGATGGAGAAGTTCCGAACTGACAGCAGGGTTAACAATGACTCAAAGACAATACACATCCTCCCCAGTGGCAGTGACAGTGTTTAGATTATCAACCCCACAAACTGCAATTTTCAACTGATTTTTGTAGTTTTTTTGTTACACCAATGTCCCAGCTAGGGTAGGTGGAGGGTTGAGCGCTCACAAACATGTTTAACCCCACCACATTCTTTATGTGCCTGTCCAAAGTCAGGAGCCTGTAGTACAGTGGTTGTCGTGGTGCATGTCTGTCATGCGTATACTTGTTTTTTGTAACTTGTTTTGCTTTAAATTAAGCTGTTATCTCAATTGGATTGTTTTATATTGTTCATGTCAGGGCCTTTTATAGCCGACTATACGGAATTGGTTTTTCTCATTGTTGAAGGCCGTACGGTTACCTATAATTTGCTACATCTATTTCATTTGAACTTGGTGGATAGTTGTCTCATTGATTGGCAATCATACCACATCTCCTTTTTTTTATATTACATACATGACGTAACAAAAATATGGTAGTATCATGCTTTCTCAGAGTTGGACGTAGACAATCACAAACAATAATGGTGACCTGGCATGGTCATTTCTTGGAGTCATACTTGGAATTATTTACTTTTTTGCTCGGAATAATTTCTTGCAGAAAAACGATTTTCTGGGAAAGAGTGGACACTTAGAGATGCATCATTATAACTCAATGTTTTTGAAATAAATTCACACCAAACAATCATGATGAACTGGAATGTTTTTTTTTAAACTTAATGTGAATAACCACAAATGGTGAACATTAAAATTGACCTTAAATACTTAATTGCACTTAGTTGAATATAATACAAAAAATCAATTTGCTTGAAGAAAAAGTCAATCCTATGTTGCTTGATAGATTGTTAAACTTTATATGTAAACATATTGTGCATTAATATACTTGTACAATAATACATTCTTTGGAAATACAATGTAGCATTAACATTTCCATGCCATAATAATTGAAAAATGTCTAAATATATGATGTTGTTAGCCTTTCCTGAAAAGTAAAATGTTTGATTATAATCAATCTGGGCTATAAAATCATAAATCCTGTAGGTAACTGCCTTTTCAGTGCATTCACGCTTTGATTAGTCTTTTAACAAGAAACAAATTATTAGGGCTCTGACTCCCTATAGTGATCAGACTGTCTGTGCGTCCAACCCTTTGTTACAAACCCTGTCTGCTCTATAACACTGCAACTGCTACCCAGAACTCAATTAAATTTGGTATGATGTTAGACTACCATGTCCAGATGTGACATTCAGTGTCAGAATTTTCAAAATTACCATGTCCAGTTATGACATTCAGTGTCAAAATTTTCAAAATGGCCACCATGCTCAAAACAACTGCTAAAACATGTAATTTCATAACAAAACAATTCTGATATTTTGTGTATTATTGTCTTCATTATTAGGAAGATAATCATGATAATACACTTGTATATAAAATTCAAAAAAAAAAATTGGTTTCTTTTTTGGCAACTTAACAATTTAATGTCATAGGCTGGCTTCTATTGTCAAATGTAAACACCAGCTTGTCTTTAGGGTTCGTGTTTGCTTCAGAACTTTGTAAGATACAAAATATTATTTTTTGTTTTTTTATTGAGCGAATCTCATATCAATAAATTCCAGAATTCAAAATGGGATCTTCTGTAGTTATTGACAGGTAGCTTAGAATTTCATGCTTGTTATAATCCAATAAGATCTATCAAAAACAGTATACATGCAGTGAGGTGAGGGATTTTGCTTTGCGTTGTAGGCCTCACGGTAAATTTGAGATGAAGAACAGCAATAAAAGCGTTGTTTCTTTGCATTTTGTGATTTTTTTCTGTACATGTACATATTTTGTGTCATGGATGTTTACCCCATATCCTTTCTTTTCAGCTATATATAATTTATATATATCTGTGTGTGTTTTAGGGAAAGATATGTTGAAGAATCTTCTTCTAGTGGTGAGCAATCAGAAGGAGAGGATGAGTATTACAATGAGCCTGTCCAGATCATTGATAACCTTTCAAATGAAGACAATCCCTTTGTTACATAGTTGTCACAAATTTTACCAGAAAGAGCTATCAGTATAAAACATTTAGATGTTCAACATGCTGAAGACAATTTTTCTCAAGAATCAAAGTATGAAAGCACAACCGATGAGACAACAAGGCTGAACAGAAGACAGTTGATGAAAAGTATTAGTACAAAGGCAATTGGCTTAAAATTCCTAGACATATTTACTTTGAATGATCCACCAATAAGGTTCAAAGTCAGAGAAGCTGATGAAAACTTTGTTGAAAAAAAGGCGAATGTAATGGTTGAAAAAAATTCTGTAAGTGTTGATACTACTCCAAATATAATTGGCCTTATTGACATAGATACATTTGATTACAAAGAACACTTTTCCGAATATGAGATATATATTGGATGGAAACCACAGTATTAAAGCACAAAAGATGACGTCCGTTCAGGCATCGTGGAGTTTTCATATACTGTGGTTTAACAGTAAATGAAGTAATTCTGCTTGGAATCATCAGAAATGAGGACACTGAATATTTGTGAACTTCTCTGATTTCCAGAAGGTTGATGTACTGAGGCGTCGATTGTATTCCATAACAGACACACCAGCCCACGCTGATCCTCCAAAATTTTCTATAGAATTTAAGGATGTGTTTTCCACTCTACTTAACTTGCAAGGTGTAAGTAACAGTTAACTGCATGGATTTTTTAAACGTTAAAATAAGGAATATATGCATCTGGTTTATGTTCATGCAGAAAATCTTAATGGTCTATTTGACCAAACACAGTTAATATGAAAAATGTTCACAATTGAAGTTATCTGCCTAAAAAAAGAACAAAATCGTTGAATTCGTTCAAAATCAAGCCAAAACAAAATGAAAGTTTTGAACAACAATATTATTATGGAAGTCAGAAATCTATTGCTGACAGTTGAGATTTTGGTAAATTTGTTATTTTCTAGAAACTTCAAACATGCAAAACTCTGAAACTCAATATTTCATGCAGGCGAGACAAATTTCTGTGTCAACAGCTTATTTGACAAAAACAACAGCAATTAACACAATTGTCACAAGTTGGAGTTCAAGTTTTTGGTAATACCATTTATGTCCAGAACATATCTTTAGATAGCATGAATCATGTGAATAGTCTATATCGAATATTTTTTTAAATAGTTTATATAACTATCTACCTACCCCATTTGTGTTCCAGTCAGTAAACAATTCCTGTATATATTATATGATTTTGTTTGCCTAATCTTACTTGTCTTATAGCACACACTTTTAATGTTACAGTGAAATATTCTTGATAGTTGATAAGAAAAAAGATTAAGCAATACCTGCATGTGTCTGCTTTACCTAAGGATATTAAAAATTATGTGTCATAAAAGCCTAGTGAAGGTATAAACTGAAAACTTAAAATGTTTTAAATTTGTTCTGTATTGTTTAAAAAAAAATGACCACTGAGGGCTGTTCCATAAAAACATGCATGGTACCCCGGGAAGGTACTTTCAAAATTGGGGAAACATCTGTAGGGCAAATTTAAATTTCTCTTGCACTTTTACTGTATAAAAACACTCACCCATAGTGATTTTGAAGTGCCTTCCTCATGTATGTTTTTAAGGAACAGCCCTGAGAAAATGATGTATGAAGTCAGTTGTAATTAACTGAAGTGACTGTTCTGTATTTTCACAGAAGAAAGCAGTTGACAGCAAAAGCATACTAAGGTTCCTGACAACTGGACTTTCCTATAGATGTTATGATCTGTTTAAGAATATCTGCATAAAAAGCACTGGAAAGATTCCAGCATCCAAATTTGATGGAATAAAGAGTTTGAAGGAGGAAGATGCATTATTTTGTCTCAACAAACTCTCAAGTAGCAACCTTCAAAGAAAAGATTTGCAGAAATGTTCCTGCTTGTGTCAAAGCAAGCAATAAAAACCAAAATAGGTATTTCTTTAAAACTTTTAGAATGTAGTTAGATGCAGCATATTCTATGCATGATGTATTATTTCAGTAAACCTGTACTAGCAGTCTACAGAATTGCAGTGAAAATATTCTTATGTTACAGTTCCACAAAATGTTTCTCATCTACCTTTTTTTATTCAGTTCTCAAGAACTGCCTTGGTGGTCTTATATTATCATTTTTGCCTCTTAGCATGCTAAGGAAGGTTGGGGTTCAATCCCTGCTTGGTTGAATCAAAGACTATAAATTAGAATTCACAAAAATACAGCTTCTCCTCAAGTATTTATCAACAAAGAGCAAAGACATGTTGACTAGGAGTAAATTAATGTGGTCCATATAGAGTGACATATTTTTCATGCATACATTGTGAGCAATCAATTTCAAAATCCAGCTCAGTATGAATAAAAGGAAATGTTCGGTACATGTCGATGAGACAGCAACCTAACAACACCAAACAAACCAAAACAACATATGGTCAACAATAGACATGTGTTTATATAATATTGCAAACTCTTAAACTAAAACTGATAAAGATAAAAAGAGAATTTTCAAAGATCTTACTTAGATGACAAATTGAGAATAAGTTTATATAAGGGACCAATATGTTTACATTGATGGTATCTTATATAATTATATAAGAGCTCTATAAACAATATTGTTATAAACATTGTGATGTGAAATCTTGTTTGTAATAAGAATTCTACTGGTACACGCCAAACTTACAAACAAAATCTTTATATTTGTGAAATACTTTGGAAAGGTTTTTATCTCCTCTGGTAGTGAAATCCTAGACCAGAACACCAGTAACACATTCTTGTAGATTATGTTCATTGCTATCCAAGATGTCACTATAGACACAGGCATAGAGAATGAGTTTGCAAATATACACACTGTTTGTCAAAAATCTTTTTGTTTCTTGTTCATCTCGAGGAAATGTAAATTAAGGATTTGATGATAGTTGTGATTTTAATTTTACGTGAATCAAGTTTGAAATTTAGGAATTCAAAAAAGATATCCTTTAGATTTATTTTCTTTTTTACATTTATTATTATTTAAAAGAAAATATTCCCTTGACAAAAAGAAGGATATTTTTTTTTAGATATTTTCTTTGTAGGCATTGTTTAAAAGAGAGGCGAAAGATCTTAAAGGGACATTCAAACTTATAAGTCGAAATTAATATATGACAACACCATGGCAAAAAAATAAAAAAAAAATAAAGACAAACAACAGTACACAAAACACAACATAGAAAACTTAGGACTGAGCAACACAAACCCCACTAAAAACCGAGGGTGATCTCAGGTGCTCTGGAAGGGTAAGCAGATCCTGCTCCATATGTATCACCCGTCGTGTTGCTCATTTAAGTACAAACAAATCTGGTGATAAGTCTAATTTAGTAGGTCACATTCGGGGGAAAAAGGACGGTATTGCGGTTACAACAATTGGAATATATCCGTCATCATCTGTGAAACAGATATTCAATAAGGTCCAACCAACTCTGGATGGCATCCGTAAAATTTACAAAAGGATGATTTCAACTTCACCACTTTGAGCTCTTGTTTTAATAGCTTCCTTGTGAGCAACAACACTCTATCAATGAAACTATGATAGAAAATACAAGCCATAGAATATCGCATTAACCAGGAGATATATGATCCATATGCAGGTGCTGCTGGAATGTTGCTACATAGAAATGAAAAGTTCTCAATTTAAATTGTGTATGACTTATTGGTGTGGATATTGTTAAAGACCTTACAACCTCAAATAAAACAATAACGACAGATTAGAATTATGTTAGACATTCAATATCTATGTCAATTTTTAGTTTATGTTGACTTTATTTTTCAGTTGAGGAAAGATGTAACACTAAATATTAAGTTCCAAACAAAGTTTACCAAAGGTTTTGTTGGCCAGAAACGTTACTTGCTGGGAATTACGTCTGGTTTTATTTCACTGATTGTAATAACAAACAGATTATTTTCACTGATAAAGAGATGAAAAAGCTGGTGTTTTGTAAGTTCTAAATTGTAATAATTTCAAATACCATCAAACACATTATTGTATGTAACTACGATTTTAAGCATGATTTTTAGTTAACCAGATATTCTGAATTTCCAAGCATTCAAAGTTTGTTTGAAACCAAAGTGGTTTTCAATAATGATTTTAAATGCTTGTTCTGTAGATTGATAACAACAATTTACTTTTGTTCTATTTTAGCAGCTACCATTTCGTTTCCTGGATCTACAAATTTTACATCTAATGGTAAGCAAGACAATTAAACTTTTGTTAAGCGGCCAGCTGAAGCCCACCTCTGGGTGCGGGATTTTCTCTCTGTGTTGAAGACCCATTGGTGGCCTTGGGCTGTTTTCTGATCTTTGGTTGGGTTGTTGTCTCTTTGACACATTCCCCATTTCCATTCTCAATTTAAATTAATGGTAATCAAGGATAACTTTGTTTTAAGGTTCCTGTCATACATGTATATACACTTAACTGTAATTGTGTATCCTAGGTATTCCTTTTTACACCCTTTAGGAACTTCTGAAATGACAAAACAATAGTTAATTCTTTTTCAGTATTTACACAGTTCAATACAGTTCGCAATTTTTGCAAAGTTTGCTATATTATATTTCACTCATATTTTTCAACATACCTGACCACAAAAGTTGAAATTTTACACGAAGAAAAATGTTTGGTTCTAGGAAATTCTTCTATTTATGATCATTTTTTTCCCTCACTACCCAGTATATTAACATTAATTTAGAGTACCCGGTATCAAATATAATCTTTTTGTATGTGATCAAGTTTACATGTGTGAAATGTTCTTAGACTAATTATTACATTTTTGAATATTAAAGACAAATGATTTGTTTGCTGAAAAGTGGGATTTTTAAACCCTTTATTTTATTACTTACACAGTCATCACTTTTTGGTAAACTTTATTTATAGAAATTATGATTTTTATCTCACCTGGGACGTAAGTCACTGAAAGCAAGAAATAGGTATTGCTTTTCCAGTGGGTTAGGTGGATGTTAAGTTTTCAGCCTAAGTTAGTTTGATAAGAACTGCCTCTGATAGATCAATGATAATTTATATGAAGTTGCATTAATTAATTTAATTCAGTACATTACAGTTTGCCGACTATTTGGAGGCCCTGCCCCCTAGGACATGGGCCCTGACTTTTTTTTTGCACGCCTACCTAGAAGTCTACTCCTGTATTCGGAAGGAGAAGACTTTCAATTAGTAAGCAATTTTCAATGTTAAGTTTTCTGCTTCATTTACTTTGATAGGAACTACTTCTGATAGATTAATGTTACAAATCATATATCATGTATATAGCCCAGACATGGGGTAATTGAAATATATAATTGTAATTGGCTGTAATTAATTACAATTTCTCAAGTAATTGAATGTAATGTATAATGGAGCATTTTTAGCTCACCGGGGTCAGAAGGGCCCCATGTGAGCTTATGTCATCACTTGGCGTCCGTCGTCATCCGTCGTCTGTCGTCGTCGTCTGTAGTCGTAAACTATTTAAAAAATCTTCTCCTCTGAAATTACTTGGCCAAATACCTTCAAAATTTAACTAAATGTTCCTTAGGGTATCTAGTTTATAAATTGTATCCGAAGTTTTGATCCATCAGACGAATCGAACAACCCATTGTTGGGTTGCTGCCACCGAATTGGTAGTTTTAACAAAATTTTGCAGTTTTTTGTTATTATTTTGAATATTATTATAGATATATATATAAACTGTAAGCAGCAATAATGTTCAGCAAAGTAAGATCCACAAAAAAAGTTGATATGACCATAATAGTCAATTGACCCCTAAAGGAGTTATTGCCCTTTAAAGACAATTTTACACAATTTGTTCATCAAGTTTGCTAAAATTAAAAAATCTTCTCCTCTGAAACTATTGGGCCAATTACCTTCAAACTTTAACTAAATGTTCCTTAGGGTATCTCGTTTATCAATTGTATCCGAAGTTTGTATTCATCGACAAACATGGCCGCCATGGCTAAAACTAGAACATAAGGGTCAAATGCAGTTTTTGGCTTATATCTCAAAAACTAAATCTTTGAGAGCAAATGTGACGGAGTAAAATTGTTTAGTTGGTCAAGATCTATCTGCCCTGAAATTTTCAGACGAATCGAACAACCCATTGTTGGGTTGCTGCCACCGAATTGGTAGTTTTAACAAAACATAATTTTGTTATTATTTTGAATATTAATATAGATATATATAAACTGTAAGCAGCAATAATGTTCAGCAAAGTAAGATCTACAAATAAGTTAATATGACCATAAATGTCAATTGACCCCTTAAGGAGTTATTGCCCTTTAAAGACAATTTCACACAATTTGTTCATCAAGTTTGCTAACATTTACAAAATCTTCTATGAAATACATGTGAGCGATTCAGGCTCTTAAGAGTCTCTTGTTTCAATAACAAGTAATTGAAAGTAATGAATTACAAAGCCAAAATTGTCTGTAATTGACAATTACATTTCAATTACAACTCAATTACATTTGAAATTTGGGATCAGAAAGATTGAATCTTGTGTTTTCTCAAAAAATTATGAAAAGCCATGACCTTAGCAAATGTAGTTATCTGACAAATCAAAGCCTACACAGTATACCCTCTGTAATTACACAACCATGGAAGATTCTTTATTTTGTAATGAATGAACAAAAAAATAAAAAGAAAAAAAAATATTGTAGAAACATGCCATAATTTGTGTTTAAAAGAAACCATTAGTAAGTCACTGTCTTATACCTTAATTAGCTTGTTACCTACATGTATATTCAGATGGATATTGTTAGACATTGATTTAACATAATCAATTTGAATGGTGGTAAGTCAATCAAAAAATATAACCTCTGGCTATTTGTTTTATCATAAACTATATAATGACTGTCTTTACAACAGTTATGTTTGCATGTTAAACAGGTGTTAAGCCAATTAGAGAGAGATAAATATACCCCTTGGTACATGATTCTTTCTTAAATTAATTAATTGTGATTAAAACTACATTATATTTTTAAAAAAGTCAGACTTTCTAAATCATTTCTTTAGGAAAAAATTATTTTAATAAGTTGTGATCAAAACAAAAAAAAAAAAATCTTATCTATAGGGCTTTCTTCTTGTATCATTTTCAATGAAATACATTAAAACATAAAATTTCAATAGGTAATTAAACAAAATTTAATATTTTCCAAATATTGAATGAGGCTTTTTATCATTTTGCGCATTAAATTAAACCAGACATAGTACATCTAGTCCTAACGATTCCTGATAGACAAAGTAATATGTGCACTTCAGATTTATGTTTGCTTTTTCTTTATTCCCGTAACACACTAGATATTTAACTTTTACTCTTCTTTGATACTGGCTGAATTTGAAAATAGTCACTGTAGATTTCATTTGTTATTACTATAAAGCAATGTATGTTAATTATGTACATATGATAGAATAAATGCATGTTCTAAATTTTCCTTTCAAAAGTAATTGAAGTAATTAATTACATTTGCCGAGTAATTGGAAAGTAATTAATTACATTGTCAAAAAAGTCAAATGAAATGTGTAATTTAATTGAAGATTTTGTAATTGTAATTGAATGTAATTAATTACTTTCAAAAGTAATTGACCCCATGTCTGATGAACATGTATTTATTTTTAAAATGTCGATTGCCATGCACGGATATGGCAAATTATCGTCTTTAAAAAAATAAAAAAAATTCACTAAACGCATCTCTGGTTCAGCTACATGCCCAGACAGCACCGTGTCTAAACCAACCCGGCAAAAAAATGTCTGTACTCGATAGTATCTTATATTCAGTATGATGACGGACAACTTTCGACAGCTAAAAGGTAGGGCTTGTTATTGAATATAAATCACATATTACTATTTTCGATTGCGAAATGTTATATTTTCTACAACCGTTCTAGATTTAGTAAAAATGCATTGCAAACTGACAAAAAGAGTGACCATTGCTTCGATTTCGTTTATCGCCTTCAATGATCAAACTTAAATACAACTTTGCTTTTGAAAGTTTTGCAACAAAAACTGCACAAGTCAGCAACTTCGTCTTGATTGCTTGATTCATTAGTGTAAAGTTTGATGTATTTATTGAAATTTCCTTCATCGCACATGGAATGATCGCTATTTTATTGCTTTTAATGCTTTCCTGTACTAGAGCAATTTCATTCTTCAAAATGCATTTAAAGGTCAATAGCTACTAGAAGTCAACTGATGGTTTCATTCATGAATATTTTGTACACATTGTCTAACTGATAATTCTGTTGTTCAAGATTTTGTCTATAATTATAGTTTAAAGATAAAAGACAGAAACTTTTAAGTCGATACAAAAAATAAATCGCCATTTAAGGGCAATACATGTAACTCTTATAAGAAATCAATTGATCAGTTCGGAAAAGAAGGGATGCTGTTCGTTTATGACGAAAAATTGCATATGGGCAGAAATTTTGACTAGCATTATATCACCTACGGACCCCTCAGTGAGTTGTTGCATGGTTATTTAATGTGCACGCGGCAATGGATTTAATATCTCCCTTCCGATCAGACGGTGCTTTGTAATTATTTATCTCCCATAGCCAAACAGCCGGCCAAATTTAATTAAAATTTAAATTGGCTTATGTGATAAGACCAGGGATGACCATATTTCTTTACCCAGTGAACCCTTGGGGTCAGAGAGGATCAAGATGTTTATTTAATCCGAAAATTGAGTTACTTTTAAAATTTTATTTGAACATTTGTTGATTGTTTATCTCACAACTAGATTGACAGTCGCATTCCAATTATTGTTGACATATTAAATATAAGAAGACAATTCAGGAAAGTGCATCATGATTCTAAAGGACAGAAAGAGATATAGGTTGATGTGTACCAGACAATCATTCCATGGACTTAAATAACTTAAAGCACTCATGCAGTTGAGTTTAAATGATTCTTGTCCTGAAACTTCAAGATGCCCATTATTTATATCGTTAATTTGTTGAAAATAGTCACTGTATATCTCATTTGTTACTACTATAAAGCAATGTATGATAATAATGTACATATGATAGAACAAATGCATGTTCTAAATTTTCCTTTCAAAAGTAATTGAAGTAATTAATTACATTTGCCAAGTCAAATGTAATGTGTAATTTAATTGAAGATTTTGCAATTGTAATTGAATGTAATTAATTACTTTCAAAAGTAATTTACCCCATATATTATAGCAGAATTAAATACGTTAATTCATAAAAGGCGTGCTATATATATAACAAATACAGCGGTGGGCTGTATGCAGCTGCCAACAGTTTCCGCGCATAACCATTATGAGTTTTTCAACCAATGCTTTTCATATTTTAAATATATTTTACAGATGTTACCTCATGTTGTTTCTGTGCATATGTTGTTACTGATGACTAATTGGAGGTCAAGTTTGATATTGGCTATTTCACTTCTAAATTTAAGTTCATGACATGTGATCCTTTTAGGTTCGAAAATATGAACAGAATGTTGCCTGTCAAACAAGCCTGAAGTGCCATACTTTGAAAAACATCATTTCATTGGTACTAGCTACCCTCTTAATACCAACAATGGCTACCTTCATAATACAAAAAATGTGACCTTGACCAAACTGGAATTCATGTTTTCTTGCACTTTTTTTTAAAGTAAAGTGGATAGCAACCATATATTTACAAAATCAAAGTAAAAGGCTTTTTATGACACCCAAAGTGTCCTCTGTAAACAGAACGAGGCAGATTATCTCCGTTATTTTACAGAAAAGTCTCTACAAACCATACATTTTTGGAATCAGGATTAAATTAAATTTCAAACGAGACTGGAAGTGACCTTTTCAAACCAGAGGTAGCCAATTTTCTCCATTTTTTTAAGGAAAATACATAGAAACCATATATTTTCAGTATCAGGGTGAAATAAACTGTTTTCTGACACCTTCATTGTCTATGTTTTTATGTGTTTTTTTTCAGGAAACCCAAATTTAGAGTGGAAAAATCTTATTTTGTTCTCTGAATAATTGGTTATGATTGTTATTTTATTCAAATGTTTACTTTTTCAGATTTAAATGATGCAATAGATGTTTGTCCAATTTTAGAAAAGATCAGTTAAACTACTGGAGAAGGTGAAAGGATTGGTGAAAATACTGAAAATGGTAAATATTCTGAATTTTTACGACATCAAATCAGCTTAAAGACTGTATGGGTGACCGTGGCTTTTTTACAAATTTTCGAGATGGCCACCACACACTGAAAAATTGAAGATACAATAAGGCTGAAGTTTTTATCAAAATGTTAAGATCTCTTAGTTTTTAATACAGCAGGGCCCTTAGAGATAGTTTCCATCTCATTGATATCTAGTTTACCAGAGTGCAGATGTTTTTTGAATATGACAGTTAAATTTTTCCTTTATGCAACAATCTTTTTTCTGGTGCTTTGCTGTTATTTCGATAATTATTTTTGAAATGATTAATTACTGATCAAACAGACTTAAGGTGTGTGAAAAAAAGTTTCAGCTTCATAATGCAAAGTTAAAATAAGTTTAATTATAACAAGTATTTGTTCACAGTGGATTAAGATGTATTAAAGCTAATTTAAACAAGATTCATATTATTTTCATTTCAGATACAACTACAGGAATTGATAATGATTCATCAACAAAAGATAAAAATTCAGAAACAGGTAAATAATCTTTAAGTAAATTTAAGAAATCAATGAACCGGTTTATTCAATTTCAATTAAGCACAACAAATCTTATATTCACTATTTGGACACCTTAGGGCCAATGTTGGTTCGTGTTGACACTTAAAATCCCTAGAAAGTATAGGAGGTAAATGATTATCATATTTAATGCCCTTGATGCTTCCAATATTAAAATGAAAATTCCACTTAATAAAATCGCTTTAGGAAGTATGGTCTAGCTTATGAGTTTTTTTCTCACCTGGCCCAAAGGGCTATATGAGCTTATGCCAATACTTGGCCTCCGCCGATGTCCATCGTCTGTCGTCGTCGTCATAAACTATTTCAAGAATCTTCTCCTCTTAAACTACTGTGCCAAATACCTTCAAACTTTAACTGAATGTTTCTTAGGGTATCTAGTTTGTAAATTTTATCTGAAGTTTTGATCCATCAACAAACATGGCCGCCATGACTAAAAATAGAACATAAGGGGCAAATGCAGTTTTTGGCTTATATCTCAAAAACTAAAGCATTTAGAGCAAATCTGAATGGGTAAAAATGTACAATTGGTCAAGATCTATCAGCCCTGAAATTTTCAGACAAACCAAACAACTTATTGTTGGGTTGCTGCCACTAAATTGGTAATTTTATGGAAATGTTACAGTTTTTGGCTATTATCTTGAATATTATTGAAAATAAAAATAAGCTGTAAATAGCAAAAATGTTCAACAAAGTAAGATCTACAAAAAAGTTAATAAGACAAAAATTGTCAAATGACCCCTTAAGGAGTTATTGCCCTTTAAAGACAATTTTACACAATTTGTTCATCATGTTTGTTAACATTTAAAAATCTTCTCCTCTGAAACTACTAGGCCTAATACTTCTAAACTTTGACTGAATGTTACTTAGGGTAACTGGTTTATAAATTGTATCCGAAGTTTCGATCCATTAACAAACATGGCCGCCATGGCTAAAATAAGAACATAGGGATCAAATGCAGTTTTTGGCTTTTATTTCAAAAAGTATAGCAGTTAGAGCAAAAGTGACAGGGAGTTAAAGTGATGAATAAGTCAAGATATATCTGCTACGAAATTTTCTGACCAATTGAATCACCAATAGTAAGTTTACTGTTGGAAATAGTTTATTCATATGAAATTTTACTGTTTTTGGTTTAAATCTTTAATATTATAATAGAAAGAGAGAAAGTATTAATGGCAAAAATGTTCAGCTAAGTAGGATCTACAAATAAGGTAATTGATCAACAAAAAAAAAAAGAGTAAAATCACAAAAATACTGAACTCCGAGGAAAATGCAAAACGGAAAGTCCCTAATCAAATGGCAAAATCAAATGATAAAACTCATCAAACGAATGGACAACAACTGTCATATCCTGACTAGGTACAGGCAATTTCAAATGTAGAAAATGATGGATATAACCTGGTTTTATAGCGCTTAACCTCTCACTTGTATGACAGTCGCATCAAATTCCATTATATTTACAACGATGCGTACACAAAACAGACATAATAGGTAACATTGTCAAAATATGAGTACAGCAGTCATCACTGTGTTACAATCTCAAAACAAACAAAACATTTAACAAAGAAGCACAAAAAACATCTATCAAATTTAACAACCACATTCATTGCTTACTTATATATGTATTATTAATCAACCCATAAAGGATTGAAATATTTAAAGTCCTGTGACTGCATTCACATCTACTTTTAGTGTAGATTCGCGTGTTTGACGCCAGAAAATGTAAACGTCACACAGGAACAAATATATAAAATAATTTTGTCATTCAAAGTATTTTCAAAAATTGTAATTTCACATGAGATGGTGGTATACAGGGTTGAAAAATCAAAAGTTTTAGTTCGAACTAATTTCAGAAAAAGACGGAGATCTAAAATTATCCAGAAGTTCTTTAGAATTTTTAAGAATCCACATATGGTTAATACCACAACGCGAGTAAAATAATTTTGTCGTTCAAAGTATTTTCAAAATTATAATAGAACAATAACAAAATGGTGGGATCTTTAAAAGTACAGAGCCACATCATATGACCAAAGAAACACATAAAGACACACGTACATAACACACCAACAAAAATGAAAGATAATACAAACACATTGACAGGATGTATAAGTACCAAGCTATGTCAAATGGATATCACAAAAAACAGACCAAACAGTAAAAGTAATATTAATAGTAGAACAAAGACAAAAAAAGAACAATATAACACGATATTAAGATGATAAGCAATGTCAGTCAAAATAGTCAATTGACTCTTTAAGGAGTTATTACTTTTGAAAAGTTTATTTTTTACATTTTTTCGTGCAAGTCTATTACTTTTTCATAAATCTTCTTCTCTAACACTACTGGGCCAAATACTTCCAAACTTTTAACTGAATGTTCCTGAGGGCATCTAGTTTATAAATTGTATCCAAAGTTTTGATCCATTAACTAACATGGCCGCCATGGCTAAAAATAGAACATAGGGGACAAAAGCAGTTTTAGGCTTATATCTCAAAAACTACAGCAGTTAGAGCAAAAATGAAAGGGAGTTAAAGTAATAAATAGGTCATGATCTACCTGTTATGAAATTTTCAGACAAGTTCGACAACTAATTGTTGGGTTACTGTTGGAAATAGTTTATTTTTATTAAATTTTACTGTTTTGGGTTATTTTCTTTAATATTATAATAGATAGAGAGAAAGTATAAATGGCAATAAATGTTCAGCTAACTAAGATCTACAAATAAGTCAGCATGATCAAATTAGTCAATTGACATCTTGAGGAGTTTTTGCCCTTAAAACGGTTTTTTTTTTCATTTTTTGTGAGTCTTATTATTTTTTTCAAAAATCTTCTTCTCTGAAACTACTTGGCCAAATACTTAAAAATTTTAATTGAATGTTCCTTAGGGTATCTAGTTTATAGATTGCATTCAAGGATTCGATCCATTCAAAATCATGGCGTCAGTTTCTAAAAATAGAACATATGGTTCAAATGAAGTTTTTGGCTTTCATCTCAAAATCTAAAGCAGTAAGAGCAAAACTGACAGAGGTGAAAGTGTTAAACAGGTTTAGATCTACCTGTCAACTAATCTTCAGACCAATAGGACAACTTATTGTTGGGTTACTGTCCAGAAGAAGTTAATTTTTAGGAAATTTTACAGTTTTGGGCTATGTATTATCTTTAATATAATTATAGAAAGAGAGAAAGTGTAAATGACAAAATTGTTCAGCAAAGTAAGATCTACAAATAGGTCAAATGCCTGAAACTGAAATTTCAGCAGAGCGATATCAGGCTCTCATGAGCATTTTTTTATTATTGTTTAGTGTACAGAACCTGCATTCTTATTGATACATATATAAGTGTTGAACTTATCCACTGAAATATATTAAGAAGCATATTTTATATTTATTGACTTGGTATGAGTGGAATAGTAAGTTTATTGTCCCCTGAGGTGCAACTATTTTGTGTTTTTGGCATCCTTGTCCTTAATTAATTCTTCCAGATCTCCATCGGAAAGCGATGCAAATCGCCCTGATTGAGCCATGATCCTGTCGTCTGATGTGACTTGATGTGTGTTCGAATGACTTGGGAATCGAGGTTAATAATTGAGATGAATTAAGATAGTCTTGAATGAATTGTTAAAAATCCGTGAGCCAATCATGTAGTTATTTTTAACTATGCTTAAATAATCCAAGTATAAGTTGATGCAAATATAAGATATAGTTCCAAAGTATTGGCAAAGTAAGAAGTATTATCTGTTCATGATATTTCATGTGATTTAAGAAAGTGTTAAACTTTCAAAAGCAATGTATTTGCATTGTAAAAGTTTTTTTAGTCAGTAAAATAAATTTATCTTTTTTAGGAAGAAAAAGATCAAGTTCTGCTTCAGAAAATGAAAAAGTGGATACAACAGAATCCAAGAAGTGTAAGAATACAGTAAGAATGACTGAAATTGGTACTATTAAAAACTTGAAAAGATATGTAGATAAAACAGAGAAAGAAAGAAAAAGAAAAACAGATATGTCTAAAGAACTTATAAAAAATATATGTAATATGTGATTAATTAAATGAGTTCATCTGAAATGAAAACAACAAATTAGGGTTACTTTGTGTCATCTATCACATAAGTTGTATGTATATCTATTTTTATGATTAAACTATGGTAATGCAAACTATTGTAAATATTTTTTTCTAATTTATGAGAATCAAGAATAAGAAAATGAAAAAAGCTTGTAAAGTTAGGATATATATAAATATATTTATATATAACAAAAAACCTTCAAGAAAATCTAGACCTTTTGATCAGTCGTGCAGTTCTATGACAGCAGAACTGTATTTATGATATAGTAGCAACTTTAACATTATTATGACCAATATCAAAGTCAACAATAGAAATCGTGAATGAGAACACATGGCTTTGTATTAATTCTGTGAGGCTTGAATTTACATTATTTATCTAAAGTTTCTCAATACAGTCAAGGTATGGCATGGCTACAAAGTTTCTCAAGTCAACTATTTTTTAATATTAAAAGTTTTTTCCATCAAGTAAATGAGTCTGTATTACAAACAAACCAGTATATTGCACATTTCTTTCCATAAAGTTCATATATTTTCAGTTATGCACATAAAAATCATAACTTTATGTACTGTTTTTTCATTGTGTATTGTATTCACCCCTTTTTAGTCCAAGAAACATTAGAAAAAAAAATTCCTTGTGTATAACACAGGGACATACTCAGAAAAGTCACAACTTCAAATTCAGTAAAGTTTTCTTGAGCCTGATTTTTCAGCAAGAAATTGATATATATAAAGAAAATTAAAGTCAAACATGAACTTGATTTTTACAATAATATATATAGATATAATCCTTTTACTTAATAATTCTGCTGGGATATCAAGTTGTACGACTTTGCCCTCAGCAGAGCTATAGAAAAACAGTACATTAACGGGTGTTACACAGACACTTTTTAGATACGGACACTTTTTAGTTGTTACACGGACACTTTATATAAATAGCATCACACGTGTATGATCAGTGAGTTTCATGGGCAAGTTAAATTTTAATTAGATTTGAACTTTTTGTTTCACCGACATATTTCCTGTCTTTTTTTTATTAAATATTTACGTTGGCACCAATAACTATATTTTTTTTCAAACAATTCCAGTATTTTACTATTCATATCAGTACACTAAGGGATTGACCATTTAACTCATGGGCACTTTAAATTTTAATTAGATTTGAACTTTTTGTTTCACCGACATATTTCCTGTCTTTTTTTTTATTAAATATTTACGTTGGCACCAATAACTATATTTTTTTCAAACAATTCCAGTATTTTACTATTCATATCAGTACACTAATGGATTGACCATTTAATTTCAAAAAGGGGGTTATGGTTTTTTCCTAAAAAAATATTCTGATCCCAAATTTTATAAGAAAAAATATATTGTCGTCAAGCAGATGACAAATTAAAGTTATGATTCCTGATTTTCCGAATATCGTATATAATAGTGCTAATTTCGAAAAATAAAAATTATTTGGGTGATAGCGTTAAAAAACTAAATACTTTTCTTACTCAGAAAAAAACAAAACATTCCCACCTTTTGAAGCTAAATGATAGGTCCGTAAATGTATTTTTTTTTCAATATATGGACATGACTAGTATTCTGGACAATGCTGAAAGTAAAGAAATGCAGGTACCGACGTTTATATAAAAAAGACAGGAAATATATGTAAAAAATCAAATCTAATCAAAAGATAAAAAAACCCTATCAACTCACCAATGCACGATTGATCCTATAAATAAAAAGTGTCCGTGTAATACATGTTCAAATAGGCAGCAAATCTTGAAGAAAATCATTCAACTTATATCATCAATTGTGGACGTTAAGCTGCGATTGGATCATATTGTGACACATGTTTAATCCTGGTCAACACTATCAGAGACGTATAAAAACCTATAATAAGCATGAACATTTTAAAACAAATCCAAAATATAAGCCTATATATATCTAATAACAAGACAAAATCCATTTTTTCATAACATTTCATTCATATATATTGAATTCATATATTTGAGAGCAAACGTACGATTTTTATTATTTTTCTAAGGGGGAATGGGGGGTGGATGGAATGGCACATCCTGCATTTTTTCATCAACAAAAAAAAAGGATCAAGCCTGTTTATTTTAAATTTATTATACCCGCTCCCCCTTTTCCGTTTTTCCCCAAATAAAAATGAAATGTTAGCTTGCTTACCTCTGAAATCTTTTTCTTATATTACTTACATGCGAAGTTGCATTTTATAAAGTCTCAAATGTGTACAACATTCATCTTTTACTTGAAATATTTCTTTTTTATAAAATTATTAGATTCTTGAATTTCTTGAGAAAGAATTCTCGGCTGAAGGGAAATGAAAAACTATGTTTGTTTAAACTGTAATTCATATTAACTGGTATATGGCCATTTAAGTTTCTAATCTGTTTAGTTTGCTACCTCTTCTAAATGCAAAATGTACTACTTCTTTCTTGAAACGTTATACAAGTCAGATACAAAACAAAGGTAACAAAAAAACAGGCCGGAAACAACCTGCCGTATAGTTTTTCTGCACTTGAAGTCAGGTCAAGGTCCTCGGCAATCGCCTCGGACCTTCACCTGACTACTCGTGCAGAAAAACTATCCGGCAACGGTTATTACCAGCCAGTTTCTTTGTTACCTTTGTATTGTATCTAATACTTGTCTAATTGTTGAATTGAATAAAAGACAAATATTTGTGTGTAATGATCTTTATACTGTTAGTGTTCAGCCATGATGAAGCAATTATACTCCAAATTGTCTATTTATTGGATTGAATAAACATTGAATTTTGAAGTGTCATAGTCATCATACCATTAGCGTAAAGCCGGGATGAAGAATAGACGTTACAATTCTCCATTTTTTAAAGATTGAATGAAATTTGTTTTTACTTCTGAAAACAATGATAGGAAAAAAAAAAGAAGTAAGGATATATATTTGCATATGTACACATATATAGTTAGAGAAATTAAAGTCAAAGATTCACTTGAAAGATTAAACAAATCATAAGATAGGAAAAAACATTATAATAATCAAACCCCTTCCACTTCTCATAAAGATGATCATGGATTGAAAGAATATTGTAGATTCATTAATGATAGAGATGGAATCTTTTAATTATATCTACTTACAGTGGAGGTACCGTAAATGATATAATAAATGCAGTCTTATAACTTTAATATTTAAGATATGTTGTTGTTTAGTTATATATACAATAGATTAAGTTTTTGTCAATAGATATAGTTTCTTTATTTTTTCTTTGTTCTGTTACATTATCAGCTTATTTGTGAACATTCAGAATTTGTGGATTCTGTTTGGCATCATTAATGTCAAAATATTCTCGCATGGTTTTTAGTGTATCTTTTAACTTATTTTTCTTTACATGAACAATGTGTCTACTCTGATTTTTACAATATATATATATAGATATAATCCTTTTACTTAATCATTCTGCTGGGATATCAAAGTTGTCTAATTATTGAATTGAATAAAAGACAAATATTTGTGTGTAATGATCTTCATACTGGTATTCTGAACCTCGTGGAAAATTGATCCTTGGGTTAAAATACCGCTATTGTAAATTGAACCCCAAATGAGAAATTGCCCCCCTCCCCTTTTGAAAATTGAACCCCATGGAAAATTTACCCCCTGTTTTTTTTTTCATTCTATATGTCTATTGGAACATTAAACATTATTAAAAGCTAAAGGGGTGGGGGTCAAATTTCCATGTAGAAGGTCCTGCTTATTATTTAGTGCATATTTTAATAGTTTGCATTTGTTTAAGATGTACTGAATATAGACATAAAAGACTAACCCAGCTTTCAGAATGTACGTATGCAACACCTTACCATGGTCCTATTACAAACAGCCCTTTCCGTAATTTACCTGTACAACAACAACAGTTAACAGGTGGCAGACCTGGATAATATTATTCCATAGTTTATATGTATTGTTATATACTTATTATGCTAATAAATGATGAGTACACAATTGAATACTATTTGTCTTTATTTTAATCATATATAAGTTACTAGTAGTTGTTGATTTGTTAATGGAAGACATATAATGAAAAATAATAAAACAGAAAAACAAAAGAAGATTTGAAAGGACCAGATTTTGAATCAACATCCCAAAATAAAAATTGTATGTAGTATTTTAGGTCATAAGGTCTATTGATTATTTGATATTTCATTGAAATGTGGTTTCCAAAGTTGTTTTTCGGTATTTATATAACAATTTCGCCTTTTCAAATATAGGCAACAGTAGTTTACCAATGTTCAATTGTCATAATTCGATAATGAGAAAACAAATCCAGGCAACTAACAAAAACTAAGGGAAACGCATCAACCACAAAAGGAAAATAAAGGAACGACAGAAATACTGAACTCCAAGACAAATCTATATGAAAAAAATCGTTAAAATAAACCTGGCAAAAACAAAGGCTCGAAAAGTCATAGAAACGGACCATCTGATAAACAACTGCCATATTCTTGACATGGTACAGGCCATTCTTCAAGAAAAATAATGTCATTTTAACCAGGTTGAGGTGTTTATATTGTTTGTTATTGTCTTGATTGGTTATGGTGTTTCATGTAGTTTGTTGAATGTGTTGCTGTGTTGCTTATCGTTTTTGTAACTCATCTGACAAAAGAGTACGTGACCCTTTTCCATTAATGTTATATAGTGGACTGATACTTTCTTTGTAAGTGTATTTAAGTTTCTCAACATAACAGTTTTATTCGATATTTTCCTCCTTTTAAAGCCAATAACTCAGAAATGGAATAACTTTTATAGTAAGTTTTTTGTTTTATGATTGCCAATTGTCTACTATTCAGCAAAAGACACAAGGATATGAATAACTAGAGATTACAGTATAACCTACACCATGAAAAAAACTCATTGATCGTATTCAAAGCTGTAACAGTCATGAATAACATTTAGAGAAACAGTTCAAATGGGAAAAGCAATTAATGAGATCAGGCCAAATAAAGCAAACAGAATATCAGGACCATATCATTTCAGTCATCAATACAAGTGTACTCTCGAGATAAAAGATCAATTTCAACGCGTGAATAAGCCATATATTCCAAGTATAAAACATCAGTACGCGTTATAGACCTTAGCACATAATGGGTTTGTTTTTATGTAAAAAATAAAAATTGATAGCATGTAGAATTTACATTCCATTTCATAAACATGTCTTCGAAGCGCTTTTCTGGGTGTTCCTTCATCAGGAGCGCTCAAATGAGTTATCGTTGCCAAAATTTTGAAATGTCGAGTTATGTTAAGAGCTGTATAACTAAATAGGAACTTTTGCTAGGGGAACTTAAGTTTCTTCATACTAAATTTATCAAATTGAAAATTTTAAGAAAGGTGTGTTATATATCATGTTTAACTTAGTACCGAAGCAATGAATACTAAGCTGATGATACCCTCGGGGTCTAATATTCCACTAGCAGTGGTAATGACCAAATGCTAGTAAAATGGAAATAACACAATAAAAAGAATACAAAGCGCTTTTCTGGATATACGAAGTAAATGGTCATTGTCATACACAACACAAAATAATAACGCTTACTTGGGTGCATATCATTTTATTTGTTTTGATTTGCACTAATCTCTTCAAGTTGACATTCTTCATACACCAGCAGATAAGAAGGCAAGCTTAAGTGGAAGGTTGGGAATTAAAAATATATAATCTACACTAGAATGGTGAACATGCATGCGTAGCTGAAATATCAAAAATATGTCGGTATAGAATCTGTTAATATCAGAGCAGTTAAAATGAAATTAGAAATATATTCGTAAAAGTATTCAACCGTTTGGGAGACGAAAGGTTAATCACAAAAGCGCTTTTAACATTGAACTCACCTAAACGTTTGAAAAGTTCTAGATTCATCGTTTATTTAAAGCGTTTGAAAGATAAAGAATTTTAAGGATTACAAAATGGCGCAAATTTATATGTTAATCTATGATTATATGACAAAACATCAACTGTTTGTGTTTTATAAATAGAAATGCGAATGTTATTTAAGAGAAAGAAGCAAACCATGACAGGAGGAGAAATCAGGAATCTTAAATGTTAGTATTTCTTTATATATTTGACTTGTTTGGCTAGTTTGTATATGTATGAGAAAGTGTAAACAAAGTATCTTTGGTATAAATATGCTCGTGTACAAGTTCTTTAGCTGGTATATATGTTCAAACAGCTCGATCAATTGTCGGTTGTTGTTTATTTGCAAGTATACAATTTCTCGTATTTTCAAATAACTTTTGGACATCTTCACTCGCCTGTCCAAAGTCAGAAACCCTCTAGGTTTGTCTTGACTAAATCTTAATGGTTTATATATTGTCCGTAGAACAAACAACATATAATATATGGACACACAATATAATATACAATACTGCCTGGTACAAAATATGAATTTTAGTAAACAAGAGGTGGATGATATCAAAGGCATAATCATAATTCATTTGGCGAAAATACCGTGTAAAAAAGCGTGAAATTATACATATAGTTTAAGCAATACCATCCCACCAAAAGCCGATTTGTATTATTCATGATACCATTCAGCATGTTCATATAAAAAAGAAGATGTGGTATGATTGCCAATGAGACAACTCTTCACAAGAGACCAAATGACACAGAAATTAACAACTATAGGTCGCCGTACGGCCTTCATCAATGAGCAAAGCCTATACCGCATAGTCAGCTATAAAAGGTGTTAAGGCCAATTCATGAATACGGTAGCAAATGCGGTTCTTGTGCTTGTTTTGTAACCTACTTATTTGAACTTTGGTGGATAGTTGTCTCATTGGCATTCATACCACATCTCCTTTTTTATATTGTATACACGTACCTGTGATTTTCTAAATCAAGACAAAATATACACAAAATCTCATCTGTGAAATTGTTTACATTTTACTTTATCAAATATACAATTGAATTAATTGTAATTTATAAAAAGTTTAAACTAAAACTTTAGCAATGTATATCATGTAACTTAAACACAATATAAGAACCTGTTCAAGTTGCTAAAATGGCTAAAATTTTAGCTGAGTAAATTGAATCGTTTCTTTGGCAGCTTAAATTTCAGCCGTGAGAGTTTTGAATTCAAAATTTCAGTAAGCTAAAAATTTAGTTTTATTACATAAATGTATTGTGTATTATATGGTATAAAAAGGGAATGCTAAAGTTATATCAATCATATTATTTGTTTTCTTTTATTGCAGGATGATTTTAAAGCTGTTGTGAATTTTCTTTTTCTTTTTTCTTTAATAGATAAACTGTATTTAGCTTTATTATTGAAAAGCTTGATGCAATTTCTCTAACACAAAAGAAAATCAAGTTTTTCGACAAAGATGCGAAGTGTTTCTCCTTTATAACATGGTTCTTCAAAAAGATATATGTAAGTATTCAAACATTAATATAAACTCACAGATTTTTAGCTAGATATTTTGAAAACCCATAGACATTTGGCCTTTTTGCAAAGTCTTAAAACAAAACATTTTGAGAATGAAAATTGCAGTTTCTCAATATTTATTGCAGTCCGTTTTGAGAGAAAACAAATCCGGGTTCTAAACCAAAACCGAGGGAAACACATCAACTATAAGAGGAAAACAAATGAATAACAGGAACACCAAAGTGCAACAAAAACAAACGCCAATACACATAGAAACGAACTATATGATAACAACTGCCATATTCCTGACTTGGTACAGGTCATTTTAAGAAAAAATGGTGGGTTGAACCTGGTTTCATGGCATGCCAAACCTCCCGCTTTATGACAATGTTACAAAATATTGCTAAAACACTACGTGACAGAAATACAGAACAAACACACGCAAGAACATTCATAACAGAGAAACGCACAAACAAATAATATAATAGTCGACACAACATGCAAACCACAGAACAACAACGAACATATTCCATCAAAGAAAAACACCATAGAATATCAAATACAGTGACGCGCTTACGTAACTAACATGCAATCTCGAACATAATACAATTATTTTCACAATATTCGTCCAAATAATTTACATGCCAATGATGGTATGGAAAGGCAATTTTATAATTATTTGGACTACAAACGATAAGACATAACAGATTATCCAATCGAAACCATAACAGAAACATCAATATAATTCCATTAAAGTTGGATGTACAAAACACCGAGACACGTCGCACAGCAATGCAAATTCATATTCAGTATACCAGTTATATTCGGGAATATGATAATGATGGTATTGAAAGGCAATTTTATAATAATATGGACAACAAACGATACGACACAAAACATTATTCAACAGAAACCATAACCAAAAACATCAAAAACATATACATGAATGTTGGATGTACAAAATACCGAGACACGTGGTATAGCAATGTAAATTAACTCTCGGTATAACAATCATATTCGGGGATAGGTCACGTTTGGAACTTCGCATACAGAGGACATAGATGTTAACCATAATCTAAGACGTGATAAAAATGTCATCAGTTAGTTTTGACACAGACACATCGTATAGATCAACCAATTCGTGGTGGTGTCCGTAAAATTTACGGAGTGTCATTTTTTATCTTTCCTCCTCATAACCCTATTGGAGCAGTTTCTGCGTAAGGAACACACTCCTGTATATGAACATGCACGAGCATACCGTTTCAATTGAGATATGTACACACCATACGACGGAGCAGAGGGTATGTTACTGCAGAGAAATGGGAAATTGATAATTGGAAAGTTGAAATCATCCCGTTTGTCATAGATTTTAGTGTGAAATCGTCTTCCTGTGTCAATATTGAGGAAAAGATCAAGGTTTGAAACAGTCCTTCTTGTATCAGTACAATCCTTAATTTCAAGATCACTGGGGTATATGAGATGCAAGTACTGACTGAAATATGAGTAATTCAGTGATAGTACATCATCAATATATCTGAAAGAAAATTAAAGAACTTTGCAAGGTGCTTTTTTTTTTGTCTTTTAGAAGGTTTCGAATGAAATCTGCTTCAAACGAGTACAAAACAAGCCGGCCAGAAGGGGTGCACAATTAGTACCCATTGGAATACAAACTGTCTGTTGAAATATCAGTCCTCCAAACTCAACAAATATATTGTCGATTAAAAAGTCCAGCATTTTGATAATATCATCTTCACTGTATTTTCTGATAGAATCAGTGTGGTTCTTTACAAAATAAGAACTATTATAACCCAAAACAAGAAATTTATATCTACGATGCCCATTTTTATAGAAAAAGACCTGTTTAATGAGATGGTGAAGTCGATCTTTCAATTGAGCATGTGGAATAGTAGTGTAAAGCGTAGACAAATTAAAGGTCTTAATGTTGCTGCAAAATTGCAGTGATTGTGATCTGAGATTTAGCAAAGGATCTTTAAAATTTTTGAGAATCCACATCTGATTGACACCACTGGTTGAATATATCTCATTACAATATTTTTGAAGGCCATCTTTTACTGTAGAAAGAATAGTAGTCAACACTTTATAAAGATGTTTAGATGATCGTTCTGTATACGGAGTTTTATGGAGTTTTGGTATCCAGTATAATGACTGGAGATTTTCATCGTTTTCTTTAATGTTTATTCTATATTAAATAAGGACAGATTTGTGATTTTGTAAAATTTCATCCTTTGTAAATGATGTTACAGAATACCAGTTGTGCTGTTTATTCCAAGCTCTTCTCTGAGGCATTGCAAATAATGGTTTTTACATACAAAGACATAATTATTGGAGGCTTTATCTGCTGGAACAACGACATATTTGTCATGCAAAGAGGATAAAGCATCCACAAGGTCCGGGTTCTGGAATGGGTTAGAAACCCTTGTGCTCTCATAGTATATCGTAGTTTCTGAATGCGCTTCTGAGTGCATTATCGAATAGCTTTGATTCATTCAGACAAAGTGTCTAGTTCTTGTTCGTCTGGTTCGCGCTTTACCCATTTTCTAGCATAGTCCTCAACTGCACCCATCAGTAATCTGAAGTTTGTTTTCCAGTTGATGGGCTGGGGAATTCTGTATTTTGGTCCCTTCGCTAACAACTCTCTTAGTTGTTCATTGGTAACGATTCCAAGGTCGCCAGTAATTACATGACCAGCTGGACTATAATGGTATGTTGACGATGCACATGAGCAATCGGGAGGTTTGGATTTTACATCTTTGAGGTAAAAGGCCTTTAAAACCCTCTTATGGTTGAAAATCTTTGATGCAATAGACTTGATGTAAGTATATGAAATTACAGGTGTACCTTTATTTTTGAAGTAATCAGGTATAGTTTTTTGTACAGATTTCAGGTGGAAAATTTTGCTAATATTGATAGCATCTAAACCTTTATTGGCGAATTATACTTTAAAAAAAAATTACGTTTTTCCTCATTTTTGGAAATAGTTGTTACTGGTTTGAATAGTCTATGGTTGGCAATGTCCATGATTATTGAAACTAATCTGAACAAAACAGAATTAGAATCAATGACGGAAGTATTTTGGGCCTCTTGAAATAGTAAATAAAGTTTAGATATGGTGAATGCCTAAGGATTTTGAACAAACGATAACAGGCTATCAATTGTCACGGTGTGAACAGCAGGTGGTGTATAATTTCTGTGACCATTACTTCTATGTCGTAGAGCAGAAGCGTTAAATAATTGTAATTTATTGACAGTACTACACCTGGGACTAGACAAAATACCTTCAACATCAATGCTGTCTTTGCATCCATAGGGAATGGATGTTCCCAACTCTCTTATCCAAAAGTCTTCTCTTTGTAGACGATCACTACCTTGATTTAATTCCGTGGGGTTTGTTTGCTTTTTGTTAAATCATTTCTTTACCAATGTACATTGCTTAGTCTACACACTTGGTAATAGCAGGGGATGAAGTAGAATTTGAAAGAATGCAATCTGTACAAGTTAACTTATAAATTGAATTCGTCATCTGCTTTTAATTATTATCTGTAACTTTGAAGCATATTTTAGGAGGGATAAAAACCATTGAATTCTTTTAAAAGAGCAATTTGATTCAGTTTCCTATTGTTAATGTATGTGGATACTAGATCAATTTTTTATATAAACCCTGAAAAGTGGACAAAATAAAAGACATGGTAGTATGTTCCCCTTTTGTAATGTAAACAATATAATGCTGAATTGTTATCCTCTTCTTATATAGAGAACTACCCTGTCGAGTATATTGCTTGCTTGCCTACATTGAAAGCATATTCAATATATAACTGTATGCATGCGGTATTTTGTCAAATTTCGTATTTTGCTCAGATATTTTAGCACCTACCGCCCCCTTTTTCCCAAACGATAACACCTGCATTACATTATACCAAGATAAACAGAAAGTCATGTGAAGATCGCAATGTACCAATGAATAATTATAATGGCATTTTCTATTAACAACTTGCTCTGTTGCGAGATAAATGCATATAATCAAACAGTAAAAATTAGAGAATCAAAGGAGTCAACGTATCATTTGTGGTTAAGTGATGAATTTTCATTATTGTTCATTGTAATTACAAATTTAATATATATATACGTATCCAAATCTATATATCTTAGTGTTCATTTGAAGCCTTGCATTTTGTTAATTTATGATGGAAGTGGTTTTAGAATGGTTTGATCCAGAATTCGCATAAAGGGTTATGTAAAATGTAGGAAGTACTGGTCAGCGTAGCAAGGGATTTGTTTTTATAAATTGTGTGTCTAAGAAGGAATATGTTTTTGAAGATGGCTTCTACACTCCACTACATGAGTTGCTACTAAGGTATCATACTTCTTTGCTAAAATGACTGACTTCAAATTTTGAAACGAGTATGATTATAACATATATTTTATAGATATCTGACTGCAACTTAGCTTTTCATATATCCTAATCGATAATCTCTTACCAGTTATATGACCCATCAGGGGATAAAACAACCTTATTCAATAACGCATGTAACGGTCAACTTTGGACGAGTGACTTGGCACCCTAATGTCATCAACATTCATAATTTATTAACTGAGAATTGTAGAAAAGTATGTACGAATCATCCTAGTACCAAATCACTGACTACTTAGTTGATGGTTTCTTTGGGAAATGAAAGGCTACCAGTAATGGAAATGTATAAAAATAACACTTTGTGCGTTAGAATCTCTGCTATTTACTTCACCGTAATTGGTAACGCTGAAAACAAATATCCTACCTGGTCAGAATTTTGTCATTTTATTACTTCTCAGTGTAGTAACGGAGAAATTGTGACTAGTACATGTGTTAATTCGTTTTATAGTTAATTTACATGTCTTTCTAGTAAGTTTACTTTCTACCTAGTAAGTTTTTTTCTAAAATTTTGTCGAATTTTGTATTTCACTCTGATATGGTAGCACCTACCACCCCCTTTCCTCCGTACGATAACACCTGTATTACCTTTTCCTGAGATAAACAGAAAGTCATGTGAAGATCTGAATGTACCATAAATAATCATATGGCAATTTAAATTTTCCGCACAGCTTGCTCTGTTGCGAGATAAATGCATATAATCAAACAACCAAACAATAAAAATCAGAGAATTAAAGGGGTCAACGTATTATTTGTGGTTTAGTGATGAATTATCATTATTGTTCAGTGTAATTACAAATTTAAAACATATTAACATCAATTAAGCTATATATCTTCGATGTTCATGTGTGGCCTTGCATTTTTTTATTTATTGATGAAGTATATTCTGTTGGGATACACTTTAAATGATGGAAGTGGTTTAAGAATGGTTGGACCCAGAGTAAAATGTAGGAAGTACTGGTGAGCATAGCGAGGAATTTATTTTCATCAATCTAATGTCTAAGAAGGGTTTTTTTTTTTTAAAGTTGCTTCTACACACAACCTCATCAGTTGCTACTAAGTATCATTATTCTTTGCTCAAATGATTGACTTCAAATTTGGAAACAAGTAAGTGTATAATATTCATTTTATAGTTATCAGAAAATAGAATAAAAAAAAAAAATTACAAACATTATTTCGACTTTGGCCTTTCTAATATCCTAACCGATATGAAAAATGCTGAATATGGTTTTTTGAATAGAAGGGTTGACATCAAACTCGAAACCGATATCCTTTCGGGGTTTTTAAAAGATTATAACATTTAACAATTTAAAAAGCCAAGAGTGTCTAAACAACATAATATGTTACCAGTTATATGACCCATCAGGGGACAAAACAACCTAATTCCATAACGGTCAACTTTGGACGAGTGATTTGGATCCTTAATTTCATAAACACTCATAATTTATCAACAGAGAATTTTAGAAAAGTATGTTACGAATCATCTCAGTACCGAATCACTGACTACTTAATTGATGATTTCCTTGGGAAATGAAAAGCTACCAGTTATGGTATAGACCCAGTGTTAATGTGTAGAAATAACACTTTGTGCGTTTGAATCGCTGCTATTTACTTCACTGTCATTGGGAACGCTGAAAACACTTTTTTTTAAATTAAAAGACGTGTATGTACTTGAAAATGTTGTGTCTGACGACAATTTATTGTTATGAGAATAATTACATATATACTGCCTGGTCAGAATTTTGTCATTTTATTATATACATTCGGATTAATTACAATCACGACAGTTTTGTTTTCATCTATTTACCAAAAGAGTAGCTTTTCCAAAAACTGTTTTTTTTTTAATATTTAATTACGGTTAATGATTCGATGAAGTAGAAATAACTCATCAACTATAAAAGTACACAGTTGTTATAGCTTAATTATTTTTGTACTTGTAAATTGGTTGCCCACATTTTTTGTCATTTTTATTTCTCCTTCGTTTGTAAAAACAAAATACTTACATCAAAAGAAATACAAAATGTACATAAAGGGCCTTAAGTGCCAAAACGTAATACACTTAGAGTTAAGAACTTCTTATTCACTAATGTTTCAATTACCATGATGGTTATAGTATGTAGACATGTAAGTAAAGATGTACTTTGTAACGACTGTTGACGAAACAAGATATTTTGAGAGTAATTATAAAAGATATATGTTATAGGTCAGTTACGCAGTTCTTCCAAGTCTTCAGAAGAACAGTATTTTACCATTACAAAAGCTTCGATATACAGAGATACGTTTAAGCGAACTCGCAATGAATGATATGGAAAACATAATAATATTTATTTTACATATATTTTTATTGGCTACTGTTCACGTTGACGGTAAACCGTGTTCAAACTCCAGTTCAGAATGTCAGCAAGTAAGGATGCCTCTGGTGTCAAACAAACTTAATGCCCAATTGGTCGCCGAACTTGATGTCACGTCAATGAACAATCAATTGAAAACGTACATCCGTGATGACATTAAATCCACTTTATCTGAGGATATCAAAGCCCTGGTGAAAAAGGAGCAAGATGATACAAAGTTCTCGATGTTACAGGATTACTCGTCTAAACTGAATAAGACAAAAAAAGAATATGACAATCACATTTCGGAAGTAGTTCAAAGTCTTGAAGCAAAACAAAGTGAGCTACAGCTTGAAATATCTGATGTTAACAAAAGTATAAGTGAAAGTGAATCAACCTTCAATACGGAAATAACAGCTTTGTTGAGTGGGTTTGAACAAAGACAAGAACGTTTAAAATTAGCAATGATATCGGAATATACATTTAAAATTCGACAATCTGAAGATGCTAACAACCAAAACTTTATTGATCTTGCGAGTGAACAGAAATCTCAATTTGCTGATTTGTCACGAGAATTGAAAGAGGAATTTATGAAAAGTACTACTAACCTGCAAACTCAAAAGAAGGAATTAGAAGAATGGAAAACAAATGTGATGGCAATGCTAAAAGGTAAGATTTATCTTTAAATATTTGTTAATTTTCTTTGTTTAAACTTTGAATAAAAGTTTCTTATATTCCCATTTGACATGAAGATATTTTGTAATTTATATTTTTATTAACCTCATAGTACCCAGTATTCGTATTTTACATCGTATTTGACTTTATACTGTATTGTAATCTGATTTGACTTAATATTCTCATTTAACATGCACGTTTGTTTTATTCTTATTTCACATCCAAGTATTTTTCATTCTGATTTGACATGGAAGTATCTTATATTCTTATATGACAAACAATTATGACAAAACAATCTATACGTTCTACACAGTTTCAATCTCACTCGGCTCAGATCGAAATACCAGATTACATAGTCTCTGTTAACACATTTCTATATCATATGCGAAACAAAAGTGTATTTGCGTCATCGTTAGTCATTCATCTTTATCATATTATTGTGAATAAATACGGCTTTGATATGGTTAACAGAGCAATACAACTTTATATACTAACTTTATACAACTCGGAACATAAATCGTAAGTGGTATATTAAACATGTAGCAACGTATTTTTTTTCATTACTTTTTCCAACATTTGACCCCCTTTTTTTAAATCCTGGTAAGAGTATTACTGCCGATATCTAGATAGCGGCCTAGAAAATATATCTTAAAGAACATGCAGTTCAAAAAAGTTATTGATCTTTGGGTTGACTATATAAACGGTAAACAAAATCCAAATGGTGAAATGAAAAACGTTTATAGAAGTGTACTGTCATTTTTGTCTTATCTGGTTTGACACCCGTGTTTGGTACAACTTTATGTTTAGTTTTCTCAATCGTTTGATATCCCGAATTTCAAATTACTGTTGTTAAAACAAATTTCGAAATGCGCTTTTCGTGTATCAAATTAGATTTTGCAACTTAATCAATAATGATGTATTGATTATGATGAGGGCTATAGTTTGTCAAGTTTTTTTCATTAATGTTTCCAATGGGAACCAATTCTGCCCCTCTTCTTGCCGACCTGTTTCTTTATTATGAGGCTGACTTCATACAGAAACTTCATAGGAAGAAAGATAAGAAGTTAGCAATATCCTTTAACTCTACGTTCTGCTATATAGATAGTGTTCTCTCACTAAATAATACAAAATTTGGTGACTATGTTGAACAAATCTATCTATCCCATCGAACTAGAGATAAAGGATACTACAGATACAGTTAAGTCTGCCTCATATCTTGACTTACATCTAGAAATTGACAATGAGGGTCGGTTGAAAACAAAACTTTACGACAAAAGAGATGATTTCAGCTTCCCAATTGTGAACTTTCCATTTCTATGTAGCAACATTCCAGCAGCGCCTGCATACGGAGTATATATCTCCCAATTGATACGATATTCCCGGGCTTGTGTTTCCTATCATGATTTCCTTGAAAGAGGATTGCTGCTCACAAGGAAGCTATTAAGCCAAGAGTTCCAAATGGTGAAGTTGAAATCATCCCTTCGTAAATTTTACGGACGCCATCACGAGTTGGTTGACCGTTATGGAATAACCGTTTCACAGATGATATCGGATATGTTCCGTATGTGGTAACTACAATACCCTTCCATTTTCACGAATGTGACTTACCGAATTAGACTATTTACCGGATTTATAATAACATAAGCAACACGACGGGTGCCACATGTGGAGCAGGATCTGCTTACCCTTCCGGAGCACCAGAGATCACTCCCAGTTTTTGGTGGGGTTCGTGTTGCTTAGTGTTTAGTTTTCTATGTTGTGTCAACTGTACTATTATTTGTCTGTTTGTCTTTTATATTTTTGGCCATGGCGTTGTCAGTTTGTTTTCGATCTATGAGTTTGACTGTCCCTCTGGTATTTGAAAAGAATAAAGACTGAAAAAAATATCTTCTTAAAAATACCATATTATTGTTTTCCATTTTTAAGAATGCAAATTGGTAAATATTCATTTACGGCGTATACAACATTTTTCTAAAATAATTTGTTTAACTTTTGTGTATGCTTATTATTTTTCATATAAATTATGAGTCCGGAGAGTAACTATGTAATTTACATATAATTATGAAGCTAAAAGAGGCATAACATATCAATTCAGAATACAAACAGTAAGCTTTATAGGAAAAATGCAATTTGATATAAGCCTTTCTCTCCTTATATATGCATTTCCCATCTAATGTAAGAGATAATTTAATAAATAATGTTATTTTAAGAGTGATAATTCTTTTTTGTTTGTTTGTTAAAGCAAGAGTAGTTTGCTGATGTTAAATTCTCGTTAATCGATTAATAGGCAAATCAAGGTAACGACCAACAATTGAGAGAATCATGTGAACTCCAAACGGGGCAAATCCATATTCAGTCAAAAAAGTGTCCGTTGGAAATGGGACACAATCGGTAAAATTACAGATCAGACGACTATACTGATAGCTAATGATCTGATAACCCGATAACATGTCGCTAGTGAGTCGAACATCCACCACATTCTATCGATCGACCAATAACCGCCAAACTTATGTAGTGTCATTTTTAGTCGTTCTTATTTCATAACGGTGTTAAAAGAAAGTACTAAGCAGAAGGTTTCCTAAGGATTAATGAAGCTGCTACTTTATAAAAATTACCTGAATCTTACTTCTTACCCCGAAAATTTAACCACATATGTGAAAATGTCTCAGCTTCGAAACGAACCCTCATATAAATCCAAGTTTACGATATGGGCAGAGAAGTTTTCGAAAATGCTATCATTACCGCCTGCCTGACGTTTCCTGCTAATATTGACCCAGTTGTTGTTTATCTGTTCAAATCATCAAAGTACTTAATTGTCTAAAAAAGCTACTAAACATTACTTGCTTCACTGGAGGCAAATTTTCTGAACAGTACTGAATGTACAATTGTGTTAAGGTTTTGAACTGTTAGATGATTTTAAGATCAAACAAGTGGAATTAAGACCAAAATTCATTTACTTATGTCATTCATAAATCTTTATCTCTAAATTATCCATTTATTTTGAAGTATAAATGTTTTAATTTCTTTTATGACACACATTGTAAAGACAACATTTCAATTTTTTTGTGTTCATCTGAATACTACAACAATACGAACGGACATTTTTTTTTTACAGGGGTTTCATTAAAACATCATCATGATAGTAAAAAAGAACCTTTAAATAAAAGCAACAGTAGTATACCGCTGTTCAAAAGTCATAAATCGATTGAGATAAAACAAATCTGGGTTACAAGCTAAAACCGAGGGAAACACATCAACTATAAGAGGAAAACAACGAAATAACAGACAGCAGATGAAAATTCATTCCTATATTCTAAGATGTTGTTACTTATCTTCAAACAAAATGATAAACATACAAATTTGTTTTTAACATTAATCGATTGTGATGTACATTTCTTTATATTGGACGATAGACTGTATATATTCTTGACTGGAATGTCTGAGTTCATTACACAAAAGAAAGCATGGTCTTAATTTAAAACAATTATATCATGGGTATGAAAACGAATGACTGAACTTATTTCTACAAACAAACATTTTGTGTGCACAGAAATTGGAAACTTCTCTTTCATTTAACTACAAGAGAGATGTTTAGCTGCTGTTGGGCAGCCATTCCCCGGTGATATTATTCGCAAATTAGCAAATCAGGTACCGGTATGGTTGAGAAGATATATTTATTATTTATTTGTGTGTATTTTTTTTATTGATTATTTGAATATACAAAATGTTATGGACGGATTGACCAATTTGCTAATGGATGAATGAATGAATGCAAAAATGAATTGGTGATAAATTATTCAATTATAAATGTTATATGTATCTAAGGACTAGCAAATGCTGATTTTATTTGATTATGCGACCTGCTTTACCCGGCTGAAATCCTGAGTCTAAATTGTAATGTGCTAGTTTGAAGGATATCAATCCACAGGAAGGCATGTATTCCTATTACACATATTATTCGGACTCAGATACCAGTCTGTTCTCTTATTTCTACGCGATGCAAATACTATTAGGTTACAACTCCCGCAAAGTTTTTGGCCTATGACGAGTTTTACTGTTACATTTTTTATATTATTACTGATTTTTATTTCCTTTTTTTTTTTTGCATTTGCCTTTTTAAACTTTAGCATATAGCTTAGTTTATGGAAGTCATTCAATCATGCAGTGCTGTCGCTACACTGGTGTCTGGCTGTCAATAAATGCCCGAGTGGCAAGGACGATAGTTATGTTTAAACATAGGTCACAATACCTCAGGCAAAATTGACCTTAACCAATATCTATCATGTTTTATCGCCATTAAATGCCTTATGCATTTGGTTTGTTCGAACACATACATGAGAATGGTATTCAAGACGAATGTGACGTGTACATATTAATCGGTATCGTACGTTTATATAACCTCTTCCGTTAGTTTATAGTTGTTCTTAGCCGTTCAGAGATTGTTAGGATGACTCCTTTAGTTTTGCGCTGTGCCATTTTCTCCTAGTACATCAGTAAAAGAAAAGTGTTCAACGTGCATATATGCTACATTAAAGTAGGTTCGGTATATCGTAATTGTGTTACGATGACGTCAATATTTTGTGGAAATTTTTTTTGATGAGATTATGTTTGTCATTTGAATTTGTTTTGAAAAAGAGTGGAAATCAAACACCAAAGGTTAAACAAATAAAGATCACCAGTAAATGAACACGATAAGCACCTTATGAATGATACAAAACGGTTAAAGATTTTGTGTTAATCTGTAGATGTATGTTGTGTGATCGAGGTGCTGTGTCAGTGTTTGATCCGTGACATCTCCTTATTGCCATCATTGTTTTCTTTCAATTAATAATAAAATATTATTTCACAGGTGCATTTGCTTCTTTACAATATAAGGACTGCAGCTACATGAAAGGACAACAACGGGAGAGTGGAGTATATACCATATACCCGGAATATACAAATGGAATCAAAGCCTACTGTGATATGTCCACTGATGGAGGTGGATGGACAGTATGATTATACTTTTATTCTTTAAAACTGTTTGAATGTTCACTTGTTAACGATTTGGATATGACTCTTAGTTTTGATACTTACTTGTGCTAATTGAGAATTAGTCTGATAATAATAATGGCAGACAAGGTCTAAATATCTTCAGCACATTTAAATTTACTGAAAATCATTAAGAAAGTTATTAATTATGTGTATATATTATAAAGTAAGCAATGCAATTTGCTGTATTGTTTAACTTGGTTAAAACATTCCGTCCATTTCAAATTGTGTAAATTGTTAATAAGGATCGACCGCTGAACTCCCATTTTTCATCTAATTTCATGCAAAGTAATAATGCATTTGCAATCAAGTTTTTTGTTGTAGCAAATATAATTTCCTAAAAATCAATAAAACGAGAAATAAATGATTTGAACTGAGAACCAATCCGGTATAAAATATTTCCAATACATATCAAATCATTATGATTTATGATGTCTGCATACAAATTTAATTGACGTAATTCATCATGTTGTCGGGAGTTTTATGTATCGTCATGTGGTTATTTTCCATAGTGTACAAATGAACTACAAAAGATATGTAATTGCGTTGTAGGTAATACAAAGAAGAGTAAATGGAACAACAGACTTCGAAAGAAACTGGGTCGATTATAGGGAAGGCTTTGGTGATCCACAGAAAGAATACTGGCTTGGTAAGTACCATTGTAAATAATTGTATCATAACAATATTGATACCTGACATATTTGTCACATATCTATTCCTTTAACATTATTTAAAGAGTGATCGATAAGTTTAAATTGTTTAATTCCACCTTATGTAATAATACTGTATTTTGATTGGATGAGAGAAATGGTATTTTTCACAATTTTCTATATATTGAGATTTTCTTTCCAGTGTATTTGTTATTAGGGAATTCCATGTGCCGGGGTATTTGCTAGCAAATACCATGGCAGATGGGGAATACCATGTCTAAAAATAACTCAATGAATTATTCTTATTCTAATAGCACGAATTGATGGTTATTCTTTATATACTGCAACTCCCACAACTGTTCCAAATAAAATATTCAGGATAAAAACCATCATTTTTTAATTTGGAGCGAATGACGTAAAAATTCCGCGAACCTGAACTTTTATGACGTCATTTATAAAACTCATTGGAAACGCGTTGTCAAACTCATACATAAGGAGATATACGGTCAGTGACTGTACATCAGAAATTATAATACGGTCAATGCAATCTGACTGCGCAAATAGCACACTCCAGCTGCAGTATATGCAAAAATTATACAGTCAAGCAAAAACTCCAAATGATACCTGATAACAATAAAAAAAAACTGAGGTCAAGATGGATACAAAGAACATTCGGTGGAATTAAACAATTATATCATGCTTACAAGGAATATTTGCCGAAAATACCGGTTTCAAGGTAAACAAATTTCCCTCGCCTAACGGCTCTGGAAATGTGTTTACCTCCCAACCGGTATTTTTGGCAAATACCCCTCGTTAGCATGATATATTTGTATAATATCTCTTTTGTTCTTTTGTTTTCCCCAAACATACAGTAATCGAACTACCAATGTAATAACCAATATTGCACTTCTAAATAAATGAATAGCAAAATTCATTTGAATCACAAGTTACATTTCTTTTTTCAAGTTTATCGAAAACTTAATGGCACTGAAAACGAGATGTTTAAAATCTGGAAAGACAAATGTACCCTTAACTTAAACTTGATTAACATATCATAGCATCGATAGGGTAACAATCATAATTTACACTTTTCTTTTTTATTCCATGTATCAACAACATCATTTGTTTTTTTTACCTATTGTTTTGTTGGTTTGAAGTCCACAACCAACAAGGTAGCATAAGAAGTGTTAAGCTGGAGGAGTATTTTTCCATTTGTTTGATGTGTTTGAGCTTTTGATTTTGCCATTTGATAAGGGACTTTCCGTTTTGAATTTTCCTTGAAGTTCGGTATCGTTGTTATTTCCATTTTTTACAATCAAATATATGTATTTTTTGTCAATTTAAATGTTTTTGCTATATTTATAAGATACAAACATATAAGAAGAAAAACACACGCTACCTATCTTGATACAACGTTGGTCAGTGTTTTCGAATAACTGAAATGCAGCCATTTTTTAGGCTATACATGCTTCTCTTTTCATTAATAATATTTGGATCTCTTTCGTTCCTTAACTTCATCTTTGAATACAACATGTATTTTCAGGACGAAAATAGTATCATATAACTTGAATATACAATACGTTTTCCGGAACCTATGCCATCAATCATTTAAAGTTCCATCGAATATGGTATCGTTTGAAATTGAGTCAATATATCCACTCTCATTGTTTTTGGTTACGAGACTGAATAAATTCAAAATCAGTTAAGCCGAGAACCAGCAGATAAAAATCCAAAATACAATGAGTTTCATTTAAACGATTCCTTAAATCATTCACAGTTTCGTTGCATTAGATTTTATTCGGTTTGGATCAAATAAACTATCCACCGCAGTCAATGTAAATGAGAGACAAAAGATACTAAAGGGATTTTTAAACTCATAAGTCGAAAATAAACCGAAAACGTCATTTAGTAGTTGTAATGGTAGTTTAATGTGTCATGGTACTTTAAAGTTTGTTCCTAACTATTGAAAAATTGTACAGTTCACTATTTACCAGATTAAATTTTAAAAACAGTATTCTGTTTTTTTGCTTTTAAATATAAATAAGTTTATAATCCGTTTCTTTTTTATTAATTGTAAAAGTAAACAAAGTTGTGTTAGTGGTTATTAAACATATACATTAAACATTTTTTGCTGCGCAAATTAAAATTGAAATCACACCAATGTCATATTTCATTACAGGTAACAAATATTTAAACATTCTTACGACTAATGGTAAATATGAACTAAGAGTAGATCTAAAGGACACATACAACTGGATGACGTATGCTTTGTACAAGACATTTAGTGTTAGTGACGAGAATTCACAATACAAGCTCACAATTGGGGGATATAGTGGAACACTAGGTAAGTTTGTCTAAATGTAGTAACGTTCCTGCAATGAAGATTTAAACGGGTATTTTTTTTTCAATTTCAAATGAGTAAACTGCGCTACATTTCTTACTATATGTGCACGAAAATAAAATCAAAGTAATCAGATACAAACAAACATTATGCCGTATATGTTTTATTCAAATAGCTTGGAAACTGATGTTACTCTGTTACTCTTCAAACAATTTGTTACATGTCTTAAATATCAGTCTTTGATACCCAGTTATTTGTTGAATCTAATTGTTCATTTACATAAATGATATTTCAGATTATTGTTCTCTATGAATGACTTACATCATTTGCTAAGGAGAATCCAAAGTAAGCTAGTTACTGTTTGCTTTTGTGTTCATATTTCTGTACTAAATTTGAAAATAAAGTGAAAACTTATAGAAACGGCAAACATATCGATACCCGGTATCATGTCTAGGGTACTCAGCATTCTCTACTTATACCCAAATTTCGATACCCGTCGGCCTCCACGAATGTGATTTAATTTTCGGATAAGTAGGCCTCAATTCCGATCAAACCAACCATAGCTAACACATAGATGATCTTTGTTACCTTGATATGTAGATAGGAGGTCTAAATTAAAATCGATACAATCTTTTAATAGGTTGCCAAATATAGTCCATATCTGGGTTTTTTCAAATACATAATAAAAATTCTATGTCACGGGTCTTGTTAAAGCAACAGGTTATGAAAAATGTTTAGATTTTGTATAGATTGTTCCTGGAAAAACATAACTTTGTTTCATAACAAATATACACCACAGACTTTTAAGATATTATATGAGACGATATCTCTGATTTTGGGCTTTCAGACCAGAAAAAGTAAAATAGGATCACGGGATTCATTTTGTTTACCTCAAGAGGAAATAGGTTTATTCATAAAACAGTTCAGTATAAAAGGTACATTATCTGAGTTATATCCCCTTATATGACAAAGAGACACAAACAAATATGAATCAATTTTTTTTTTAAGAATTAAAAGGAAAATAAAAAGTCGCATAAACTATGATAAAGCACATTCAATTCTTTATTCACACTGAAAAGTCTAACAAATGAATTACATTATTCTCATTAAATTTGCACTGTTCATATAAGATATTGACAAATTGTTTTTTGGTATTTTACCATCCAAAATGGCAGAAGACACATGAGCTACCTTAAACGATGTATGACATTTGACTATTGGTAAAATTAATGTTGCCTTTATTAATCATTCAAACATTTCTTCTCTTCCTGTCTTTTATTTACCCCTGTGCCATTAAAAATGCTATCAATGCATGATTATTACATTCGCACAAACTGATTAAATGTCTGTTAATTTTTTTATGATAAGCAAACTCATTTAAAACTTTAAGTAATTATAATCTGAACATTTGGATCCATGTTTGTATGATGATCGATATTTGATAAACCAGTTAATGAGGATGCATTGAACTAAAATACCGGAAAATTACAAAAATGATACATAAGAACAAACGGGAATATACAAAGATATGTAACTATTGATTCAGATAGGTATCAATACATTGATTTATAAATAAACCTATGTTTTATTGAATTTAGAATGCACGAATCAATTAATATCGAACACTTTGAATTGTGCTGTCATTTTCGATTAACCTGAAATTCCACCAGTTAACATGTTCTTTAAATAAAATATTGCTGAAAAACGTATTCCGTTTGATTTAATTTCGTTTGAAATAATACAATTTACCTTTAGAATTAAATTTTCAGAAACATCGTACATGTTTTACCTATAAATATAATATTACCCCTTCCACCCTAAAAGCCGTTGCATAACAAGTAATGCAGGTTTATGTATTTCAGGTTTTCTTATATACCACATGTATACTGTGGACAGGTTTTTTTTATCGAACGCTTTCCATAATAATTGTTTTAGGTATTTGTTTCTGGTTGTAGGTAAACATTATATGATAAAGAATGAAAAAAAAAAGAAAAAAATCTACATAACCAAAAAATTAGTAAAAACAAAGTTAAGACTGCTTAGGCATGAGACGGCACAACATGTGAAAGGATTAAACTATTTGTCAATGTACCGAGTCAGTCCCCAAGTTTGCCTCCAATTGAAATATCATTATTATGTGTACAAAGATGTATTATAAAATAGTGCTTTTTGTTTTAGATAATGGGATGGCATACAACAATGGTAGGAAATTCACCACAAAGGATCGTGATCATGATAACTCTGGAGAAAACTGTGCTATAAAACGTGGCGCTTGGTGGCATGGAGTCTGTAGTCCTGCACAACTGAACATCGACATGACAAAGAAAAAACTATATTGGTACAGATATGATTTTATCACGTCAAGTATGATGATCAGAAAAATTATGTAAAGAGAATGTTTTCCGTTACATTTAAATGCCGATCAATATAAAAATTTAATTACGTTATGATAAAACAAACGTGATTTGCATATTTGTTATAAGTGTGTCAAATTATTTATAATGTTCAGAAAACTGCGTGAAAAATGAATGAACAAAATTATAATAAAGTAAGTATAAGAAACACGCATTGTTTATTGTTTTCCATTCATCTGATTGACAATCATTAAAACAATAAATCCTAAGTAATCTCTTTTATTTACATTAAATAATAGATTTTTGTCAATGAAAAAAGGGTTATGGGAAGTATATATATCTATCGATAAACTTCCTGGATGAAAACACTTTCAATAAAAACGTACTGCAAATTGAATTATAAATTGGAAATACCAAGCAATTGGTCACCTCTGTATCTCTTAACACGAGATATCATGTATGGCTTCAACATTACGACCGGATTTTGCTCTGTATTTATACAATCCTCATAACCAAAGAGACGCAGCTCTCGTCATAGATTATGTTCATATTCGGTGACTTAGTACACTTCCGAAACAGTACAAATATACAACTATTCAGTAAGGTTACTGACTTAATTTATAACTTCTTGTCATTTTTTACAGCACTCAGTCGATACCTCTGCTGGTGGACTATCAGCCTAGTAGTCAGTACTTCGGTACAGACATGATTCAGAACAAAACTTTCTAAAATTGTCCGTTAATAACTTTTGAAATGATTAGAAATTAAAGTTTCAACTCCCTCAGGCAAAGTGTACCTTAGATGGATTTGGCTATTTTTTTATGTCATTTTTGGGAATATAGCTCTTCGACTGTTTCGGTTCTTCTATATCTTTGGCTTTCAAGTATTCTGCTCTAAGCGTTCCTGATGAATGTAGTTCCAGAAAAGCGCTTCGGACGCATGCAATTTGTAACGTGTTGTTTTAATTTTTTTACTTGGAATATAAAACTCATCAACTATGCATGTATTATGTTTAAAGTTTTGTAAGGAAGTATTGAGCACTCTCAAACATGTTTAATCCCACCACATTATGTATTCAGGAGCCTGTAAATCAGTTGTTGTTGTTGATTGTTATCTATCATATTTATTTTTCGTTTAGTGTTGTGTTCAACATCAGGTCATTTTGTCATTTATGACCTTGTAAAGCTTTGTATACGACTTTGATTTTGCTCATTGTTTAAGGCCGTTAAGTTGGCAACATCTGAATCATTTGGAGTATAGGTATTGCAAAGGCATTCATACCACATCTTTTAGCTTGTATATAACATATAGACGTAAGATACCAAAGGGAATTCAAACTCATGAGTCAATAATAAACTGACAACGCCATGGAAAGAAATGAAAAAAAAGACCAACAGACAAATAACCAACGCAAAACACCACACTAAAACCGGGGATAATCTCAGGTGCTCCGGTAGAACAAGCAGAATCTGCTCCACATATGGCACCCGTCGTGTTGCTCATGGTAGTACATACCAGGTTATGTCTTATTCGGTAGGTCACATTTTGTGAAAAAAGGACGGGATAGTGGTTACGGAAATGGAACATACTTATCGTCATCCGCGAAACAAATATTCAAGAACGGTCAAACAACTCGTGGTGGAGTCCGTTAAATTTACGATGACATGAATACAACTTCACCACTTGAAACTTTTGTTTTAAAAGCTTCTTCTTCAAAGGAAAGCATGATAATAAATTTAAGCCCTTGAATCAAAAGCTCAAACACATCAAACGAATGGATAAGAACTGTCATATTCCTGACTTGGTAAAGGCATTTTCTATGTAGAAAAAAGTAGATTAAACCTGGTATTATAGCTAGCTGAACCTCTCAATTCGCAGACAGTCGCATGAAATTCCATTATATTGACAAGAATGTGTGAACAAAACAAACAGACATAATAGGTAAAAATGTACAGCAGTCAACATTGTTTTATAATCTTAATCACTATAAAAACAAACAAAGGTGTACATGTAGGCAAAGAAATACAAAAAGGCACATAAGCAAAAATAAAAGACAAGAATACAAAAACTTACCCTAGCACAATAACACAATGACGGGATATATAAGAACCGAGCCACGTCAAAGGGATATTACCAAAAAATAGACTGAACAGTAAAGGTAATAAGTTACAAAGACAAATAAAAAACCAATATAACACGTAATTAAGATGATAAACAACGTAAGTACCTAGAATCTATACTTCAAGACCATCGTTTATTATTTGTGAATTCGAAACGGAATATTTATCAACCTTGTTTTTAGAAAAAGGACGAGACGTTCTTTAAAATCACCCTGGTTCATCAACTTTTTGCTCAGACATTGGTGACGTTTTATACAGTCGTCTGAGTAGCAGCTGCAAGCTCTTGAATACCGAAAGAGTTGGGAAATGTATATCCCATATGCAGGTGAAGTTGGTATATTGCTACAAAGGTGGGGGAAATTGATAATTTCAAACTTAAAATCGTCTCGTTTGTCATTGATTCTGGTACTGAGATGACCGCTTATGTCAAATTCGAGGTATACGTCTAAAAATGAGGCAGAGGAACCGTGTCTGTTGTTTTTTTTTTATTTATAGTTCTGGAGGATATATTAATGGAACCAAATCAGAAAAGTTTGGATTGTTAATTAAGAAAAACTTCATCAATATATATGAATGAAAAATTAAATGATCTGGCTTTTTTGACAAGTGTCTGAAGGTTTCCGACTCGTATGAAAATAATTAGAGGTTGGCAAGGAGAGGCGCACAGTTCGTTCCCATAGGAACGCCGACATTTTGTTGAAAAAGTCTACCTCCAAATTCAACAAATTTGTCAATAAGAAACTCCAGCATACTAATCACAGTATCAAAGCAATACATTTATAGTGTATGCTACCCTTTTTTTGTTGAAAAGCATTGTGGATTAATTCGTTAAGACGATTTTTCAGTTTCACATTGGAAATGATGGTATACAGGGTTGAAAAATCAAAAGTTTTGATAAAACTAATTTTGGAGAAAGATCGAGATTCAAAATTATCCAGAAGTTCTTAAGAGTTTTTCAGAATCCACATATGGTCAATACCACTACGCGAGTAAACAGTTTCACAGTATTTCTGAAGACCCTTTTTCACTGCAGACATATTGTTGGTCAGTCTAACGGACAATTCCTTAGTCGAACATGCAGATGAGTCCTCAGTGTACCGTTGTTTGTACGGAATTTTGTGAAGCTGAGGTATCCAATACAAATAAGTTAAGTCCTCCGATTTGGTGTTCAATGTAATGTTTATTGAAGCCATAGAGAACTTATGATTCGCAAAAATCTCCTCCTTGCCAAATGAAATGTTTGTGTATTTTGGATTACCTGAGTGCTCATTTATTCCCAATTCTTTTACAAGACACTCGTAGTAGTACCATTTACTTACAAAGACAATAATATCTGAAGCTTTGTACGCAGAATCAAAAACATATTTATCGTGAAGAGATGCTAGACATTTCACAGCTTCTTTGTCTGTGAAAACGGACTTTGGTCGATCATTCACACAACTTCTCAACTTATGATTCGACGTTTTGTCTGAGACCTATTTGTTTTTATCCATCCTGACAAAGTGTCCAGTTCAACTTTTTCTCTTTTAGCCCATAATCTGGCGTAGTCCTCAATGGAATCCATAATTATATTGAAGTTATAGTTCCAATTGATGTGTGTGATGGGTTCTCTAAACTTAGGACCATGAGATATCACCTTTCGGAGATGTTCATGCTGAATTATGTTTAGATCCACAGTAATAACATGGCAAGAGGGGCTGTAAATAAAAGGCGAGTAGGAACAGTCACATGCCAGAGGGTTTTTAGGTATTGTTCGAAATCAAAGTCATGCAATGCTTGCTTATAGCTAAATACTTTAATTGCAATGGTTTTGCTGTAACTGTAGGATACATTAGGAGCAGACTAATTTTGAAGATAAAGTGGAATTTAGATGTTTTCTCCTTGTCATGAAGAATGTTGCTGATGTCGATTGCATCAGTTACTTTATTGGTGAACTGAAATAGATGGAATTTCCTCTTTTCAGCAAGTAAAGGTTCAGATCTTACTGGTTTAAAAAGACAGGAAAAGGGCTACATCACAAATTACACTGACCACTCTGTATAATGCAGAAAATGTATTTATGTATCCTTTGTGCACAATCTCTTAAACATGTTAGAAAATAAACAGGCAGTGAAAAAAGAATAAGTCTAATGTAATGCAACCTTAGCGGATGATGAAAATGTGAAAGAAGGTGATCAAAGATCCCAGAGGGCGATCTAGATTTGGAAGACCTTTTTACATTAGGCCGATGGTAATGTTTTTGCCCATGACTACGCTGGTGTCTTAAAGTAGTATTAAATAAGCTCATTACATTTACATCACTGCAGACTGCAAAATAGAAATGAAAAATTCACAACTGTGCAGCTCTATATAGGTGTTTACATGATTTCAAATTTTCTTCAATCACCAGGCAAATTAGAGCTTAGATGGATTTCGTTTCTATTCTTAAGACCCATTTCGGTCATATAGTTCTTTAACGGTTTTTGGTTCTAATACATTATTGTCTTTCAAAATTTCGTCTTGAGCTTCCTGCTTATGGTGAATACATAACAACGCTTCGAACGCATGACATTTATCAAGTGTTATTTTCATTTTTTATCAGTAATTGCGTCTCGGTTTTCCTCTTCTTTTGGGTGAATGATACTTATTTCCTGATTTATAGTAAAACAACAGTAATAAATTGCAAGAAAACCATGTTCATTGATCATTAGGTAAACTCCATTGAAAAAGTGTTACATAGACTATTCAATAATGCCTTCCGCATCAAATAATAAGTCTATATAGTAAGAATCAGTCCATTCTATAGAATTTCAATCATAAATTCAATGCGTTGTATTATTTTATTTGTCTTGTTTTTTTTTTTATCAATTTTGTTAATAATGCAGTGACTTCAAAAGATAAAATATTTTTTGCATAATAAAATACTATATTAAAAACGTTTAATGAGGCACAAATTATACAAACATGCATATACTGCCGAGATGTTATAATTATAAAATAAACATAATTTAAACAAAAAAATGTCAATATGTATAACATGATGCAGAAAAATCTCTCAGAAACTCATTTGCGTTTCAAAGATACAATGCGGAAATGACACGCAGTGATGTTAAGGCAATTTCGCGGAATTTTTCTCAGGGGTAGGTAACTCCGCAATTACCTCATTATATATTCATCACTGGCGGATTCCGTAAGCAGCGTCCATCGATAAAATTGTTGAATACAATTTGCATGCGTGCATGCGGATAACAAATGGATACTGGTATGATGTAATTTAATTATTAAAACACGATTACGCCATTTTTGTGCTGAAACTATATTATAAATGGTTGCAATAGATGTTTTTATTGCCGGGATCGGACCCCGCCTACCTTCGAGTAGCAACCAATCAGAAGCCGATCGCCGTCTTTAGATGTTCCTAAAGTTTGCATAATGGAAAGCACCTTGCTGGAGCAATTAATTTCTCTAATGTGTGAAAATATACCGAAAAAAGTGACAGCTACAAAATATGTAAGCATTAACGAATATAAGTTGTTTACTTTGTATTTCATTCATTTCAGTAGATGAAAAGAGGTGGAGAATTAGACAAAAAGAACGAGTTTAGCTTTTGCAAACATGCTACACGTGGTCAGATTAAAATTATACTGGGGGAAAATATATAAAATGGAATAATTGACTCCCATTTCTAAATTAATAGAGTAGCGGATGAACTAAATGTGTATCCTAGTGTTTCTACCACTTGCATTCCCGATTGTCAAGACACCATTCACAGCTTGCATCGTGACAATTGTTCATGTTTATCTTATACATTTTTGTGTGCATCCATCATGGACCTAGCTTGTCCATGTTCAGATAATCATGTCTGGTGATCAATTTATATTTTTATGATCCAGTAACAAAAAATAAATCAGCCTAACAAGATATCATAGATTAGAATTAAAAAGCCTTTCTAAAGTCATAACTATTTGAACTAGAGGAGGATTAATTACCCCCCCCCCCCCCCTTTAAGACATGTTCAAAACCCTGCCTTATTCTTTATGTGCGTCTCTGAAGTCAGGATCTGACTGTTGTTGCCAAGCAATATCATATTTGTTCTTTTGTTGTCATGTTCACAAATCAGGCTGTCAGTTTTCTTGTTTGGATTATTTTATGTTTTGTTTTGTCTGGGCCTTATTTATAATAGCTTGCTATGAGTTATGGGTTTTGTTCATTGTTGAAGGCCTTAATGGGACTAAAAGTTATTGTATTTTTATGTGTGTACACATAACTGCAAGGTAAATATTTAGTGCCTTCAAGATTCACAGTGAATTAGGTAAGTTGAGGGTTGATCCCAGAGCATGTAAGAATGAATAAAGTTTAACACACAACATTTGTTATGTGCCTGTCTAAACCTGGGAGTCTGTAATTCAGTGTTGTCCTACTATTACAAATGTTTAGCTCACTATATGGTATGGGAATGACTCGGGAATGATTTTTTATACACGGTGATATTGTGTGCTGCTGGAATAGGCAGTCTGCACCAAAAACTTTTCTGACTACCAGTAAGAATACCAGTATTCCGACATTTTATTTATTTGTCAAAGCAAAGTTTTTTAAAAACTTACTACTTCGAATAAAATTTTACTAGTCTGGGGCATCAGACTAGTGGCTAACGGTGCAGACTGAATAAGTCTTTTTCCGGCTTGAAATTATGTGAATAGGTGTGGGAAAATATCAGAAATATATGATAAGGTGATTAAAGTTCCAACTACTTGTATATATATATACATATATATATATATATATGAAAAGCCCTGTCATTTTTTCAAAAGTTTCGCTGTAAGTTAACATTTAACTTACAGAATCTTGGCCCAAAATATTCCACTCTAAACCCAACCAATATGGGAAAAAGTTACATTTTCAAGATCTTAATTATATGATAAGGGTGTGGTAACACAATCGCAGCAGCACCCCTATCAATTAAGTATTAAAGTGGTCCCCTCGAGGGAAATTATGAGTTTTTCTTATGATTGACTTGTGAAGGCCATACAGTGATCGATATTTGCCTCATTGGCGATTATACACAATCTCCTTATTTTTCTATATATTCTTATTGCTATCTTTTTTTCTCTGATATGATAGATTATCTGTTCTGTAAATAAGGCGGGGTGCTTACTGCTACAATCCATCAAAGTTCATGTAGGTTAAGATAGGAAAATTATTGCACATGCTGATAAAATACAGAGAATCACGATAAATAATCTTTGAATTTTTATAAAAATTACAAACAAACATCATCTACAACTATCACATATCTTATAATAATAATCATGTTAAAAAAGTAAAAATTAGAAAAATATAACTTGGAAAAGTAGGACATACATATATTCAATGCAGTACAAAATTTGTCAATTTATATGTAATGGATCCTTCATACCTTCCAGCATCAAGGGTACCAAATTAACTTGGTAAGATACTGTAAGTGAAAATATATTGAAATAATTTCATTTGCTTAACTTGCCTTTTCAAAAAACTGTATTATATTCATCTGAAAAGTGTCTTTTGTATCTAATTAAGCATTGAACTCAACTATTCAAAATATTACTAAATTTTCAATTGAAGAAAACACAAAAACAGTTAAATTAAATAAAAACTGTACTAGAAATGTAGGACATAATATTGTCAAAAAAGTTATATTTTCATTAAGGCAGTCACATTTTGACCATGCTTTCCAAATTATGTTTAGTCTTGTTTTCCTTAGGCCAAATAAAAATATATGTGTGGTTCCAGTTAACTGGACTGAATTTTTCTGTCTCTATAATGCATATATTTCTTAATTTCTATTTGCTTTTTATTGATTTTGCTATTTACAATTTTTTTAAATTTTTGTTGTGCAATATAGAGACAGAAAGCAGTGTCCACTCAAAACAGGAGATTCGCATACATTTTGTTTGCGCTCAATTTTTTCTTATTTTATACATTTTTCAGCCATCCGTACCTATAAACACTAATAGATAAACGGTTTTTCTATATTTTCATGTGCCTTACTATGATCAACGACCTTTCTGAGTCTAGAATATCCACTTGTTTAACATTTATTACATTCTACTTTCATTCTCGGCAAGCTTTAAAGAGTGGATTTTCTATTTGTATTTTGTAAACTGTTAGTTTAGCATGGTATACAAAATAAGAATGTTGAATCCTGGAAACTTGTAGTTTTGACAAGAAATAGATATAGCAAGGAAAAAATAACAAAAGTATGAAAATAATTATATCGGAGAATTACCAGGAACATTGTACTGTGGTATTTTTCCTAGATAGTGATGTCTTTTACCAAAAAACTTTGAAAAATAATTATTTTTTGCTTAATTTGTTAAAAACTTCATTTACATTTGTGCAAATTACAATTTTTATACTGTAAATTAAGAAATTGTGGAGAGATTCTATTAATGCAAATGATAGGACTTGATGAGTATCTCAGTAATATTATAAGGACTCCCATCTGCTAATTGATACATATATATGTACACAGCTCTTTCTGAAATTGCAATAATTAATCTCGCATTTTTGTCTAGCACCATTTAGCAGTGAAAACACAGCAAAATTGCCCTCTAGATGTCCTTTAATTTTTTTTTTGTTAGATTTCTATCTCCTTGATCTATGCAGTATGCCCATTTTATTCATATCTTTTTCGATTGAATTGCTTTCACATGTTTCAGGCCTTTCATAGCTTATGCTGTATGGGTTTTGCTCAATGTTGAAGGCCACACTGTGACCTATAGTTGAACTTGTTAACTTCTCTGTGAATTGTTTTTTTTTACTGAGAATCGTCTCATTAGCATACCAAATCTTTTGATTTTATATGTATATATTATACAAATATCACAAAAAACAATTTAATTGTGTTACAAAACTGTTTCAGTATTTAAATACAATTACTACTAAATTCAAAATTCATTTGTAAATTCTTGGCGACTAATTCTTCCAGATGAGTAAAGTTTTGATTTGACTTGTCCATGACAAGCACTCTTACTACATAGTATGGTTTCAGGTCATTGTTGAAGGACGTATATTTACATATAATTGATTAAATCCACGTCATTTGGATTCTGTTCGATAGTTTTCTCATTGGCAATTATACCACATCTCCTGAATTTTATTTTCAAGTTTTTCATAATAATACAAGTAAGGGTTGTTCCTGTACAAACATGCATGCAACTCTGAAATTGTAATGGGTGAGAGTATTCACGAAGTGAAAGTTAAAGTAAATTCCGAAACTATAATATACTGTGTATTCATCACTTTTTTTGTGGGTTGGGGATATTTGATTTCTTAGTTTGGAAAAAGTTTACATACTAGCCTAAGGAGAATGTGTACTTCATTGAACATTTTTAATTTGGTTCACCAATGAAATCTTCGAAAATGGATTTCACACAAATATAAAACTGATTGATCTGTAGTAAATCTCTATAGATCTTTCACGTTGCAACATTTTCAAAGTACCTTCTGTTAATTTGTACAAATTTATTTTCTGAAAAATCACACTAAACTAGTTTGTTACTTCTTTTGGTTCACTCTGCATTCAGAAGGTCACTTCCATATTGATTGAAGTTACCTTCCTACAGGCTGGTGACTAGCAAGATTTAAAATATCTTGGCTGCATTCCCCACCCACCACCACATTGCAAATTTCAGTCCAAGAGGAACCTTTTTTTATACTGTTCACTTTAACAAAATTGCTGTGTAATAATTAGTTAGGTTTCTATTTATGTATAAATTCTAATTAATATAACAAAATGATTACATAACTTTCCCGTGTTTGCTGCCCACCCTAATTTTTTAGTCTGAAGAAACTATAGTCGATTTCAATTACTTGTTTTTTTAACGGTTTCAACAGATTAAATGCTCGCCATTATTTAAAGAAACAAAGATTGTTACATGCAGACATAATTGATTTTTTTTAAACATTGACCTGTTTTATTTAAAAAAGAATATGACTTATTCACTTATTTATCATTTTATCTATTTATAAATAACTTTTGTCCAAGGAGAGAAAAAATTCAGTTTCATTTAATATCAGAATTTCCTAAAGGTCCGGGACTTGGACTGATGAAATAATGCAATACAAAATATGGCATGAAATGAAGCATGGATAATTTTACACAGCAAGTAAACCCTTAAATGCCATATACATCTTCGCTGAAACCACTGTTTTTATTACTTCCTCTTTGAAACCACTGTTTTATTACACCTTCTTTGAAAGAAAAAACAAAAAATTAAACTGCAATTCGAATTTTTGGTATATTTTTGTTAGATTGCATCATTATGATTTTATTGTTGGCCCTTTTTGCAATTTCTGGTACTTTGAATTGTCTTATTATTTTTTCCATCTTTGTTTATATTAGATTATTTTTTAAACTTAACTCTTCAGAAGAAGAAATTTTTAATGCACACAAAAACTGTGTACAAAACATTAACATGTTTAAATAAAATTGAGAATGGAAATGGGGAATGTGTCAAAGAGACAACGACCCGACCATAGAGCAGACAACAGCCGAAGGCCACCAATTGGTCTTCAATGCAGCGAGAAACTCCCGCACCCGGAGGCGTCCTTAAGCTTTATCAATGATTATAAACATTAAAATTAGTTATAAAAAGCTAGAAATTTAGCAGAATATTTATGAAATCCTAGATGAGTAGTTAAAATACTTGTCATAATTTAGTTCAAAATGGTACAGATCATAATAAATCACATGACCAACCCTATGGCCAACCTACCATGATACTGTTTTCTATGTAACACATTTTAGATGACCAGATATTTTAACCATCACCTGGATACCTTATAAAATTGCAAAGATTAGCATTACCTTTTTTTAGAAAGGAAAATAATAATATTACCATGATTACAGTACATGTCATTGTGACATTATTGCAACGCCTCTCCGTAGACAAAAAGAGGACTATTGGATTCGACGATTGGGAACTGCGACACCATATGGTTGCAATGACAAAATTGATGGTATAGGTATTCTATCTAGTCCTTCCTGTAGCTCGGTGAATGTGATGAATATTTTCAACTCTACTCCTCGACGTAGACGCAGTCATGGTCATCGTCATTATACATCACCTACTTTGCATGATGTCTCTATTAATGACTTGCTGCCATTTATACAAAAGCCGTTAGGTATTCATCACATTCGCACGAAACTGTATTCATTACCTCTTTCAAAACTTCATTCTCTGTTCAATTTATGTTTGAAAACCACTGTTACAAACCCCCATTCAAACCAATACAAACTTACAGCTATTATTTCGGATATTGCAAGTCACAGACGTTTCAAACCAGTTCGCATTGGAAAAGATGAAAAAGAGAAAAGATCTTTTCTTAAACTTTCCTTTGCCAACAAAGGTCTCGATGGCGTCAACTTAGGCAATATCCTTCATCATAAATAAGTTCAGTCGAAAATACCTCCTTATTTTAAAGATCAGTCTGTACCTATACCAAACCAATTGCAACTAAAATTTTCAATTACAAACACGTTTTGCAGGACCTCAACATTGACGACTTCAAGTCTAAACCTCCTGATTGCACCTGTGCTAGTTCCGAATTTACATATAATCCGGCTGGCCACGTTATTACCGGAGACCTCAACATTGTCAATAACACTTCCCTGCGAAATTTGTTATCCAAAGGTCCGAAATATCGTGAGCCTAAATCCATCAATTGGAAATACAACTTCAAAATACTGATGGATTCAGTCGAGGATTATGCTAGGCAATGGACTAAACGCGAGAAAGAAGACGTAGATACTCTTTCCGAATGGATTAAGGCTGTGAGGTCGTTGATACAAATCCGATTTAAGAAACTAAATGGGCATATCAATACCCACGCTACATCAATTTTTAAAGACCCAAATGTTGCAAAACACTTGTCCTACCTTCATGACAAATATGTTGTTGTCCCCGCAGATAAAGCCCCAAACAACATCGTTTTTGTGTGTAAATATCATTACATAAACTGCTTGATCAATGAATTAGGTATTGACAATTCACTTGGAAACTCAACATATACCCTCACGACACTTACCAAGGAGGAAATCCTAGATAATCATAGGTCTGTTCTATGTTCCTTTGGAATTTCAACCAAAGACGAAGAACTGGATCTTCCATCACTGTATTGGATACCTAAACTACATAAGTGTCCTTACAAACAACGGTATATTGCTGGGTCTTCCAAGTGCTCCACGAAACCTCTTTCTAAATTATTAACATCTATGTTATCAGCAATCAAAGCCGGGCTCCAAAGTTATTGTGAAACTGCCTATTCTAGAGGTGGCGTGAATCAGATGTGGATACTAAAAAATTCCAAAGATCTTTTAGAGTACATACAATCTAAGACTCTCTCATCTTGCAATAGTATTAAAACATTTGACTTTTCTACACTTTACACAAGTATTCCCCATTCCAAACTAAAAGACAAATTGAAAGAGTTGGTATTACTTTGTTTCATTGAAAAGAATGGCGAACGTAGATACAAGTATCTTGTCTTGGGGAGGGATAAATCCTACTTTGTAAAGAATCACTCTGATTCAAACAAAAAATTCTCTGAAACTGACATTATCAAGATGCTTGATTTCTTGATTGACAACATATTTGTTACGTTTGGAGGACGTGTTTTTCAACAGACTGTCGGAATTCCAATGGGAACCAATTGTGTCCCTCTTCTTGCCGACTTGTTTCTTTATTATTATGAGGCTGACTTCATACAGGAGCTTCTTAGGAAGAGAGATAAGAAGTTAGCAATATCCTTTAACTCTACGTTCCGCTATATAGATGATATTCTCTCACTAAATAATACAAAATTTGGTGACTATGTTAAACGAATCTATCCCATCGAACTAGAGATAAAGGATACTACAGATACAGTTAAGTCTGCCTCATATCTTGACTTACATCTAGAAATTGACAATGAGGGTCGGTTGAAAACAAAACTTTACGACAAAAGAGATGATTTCAGCTTCCCAATTGTGAACTTTCCATTTCTATGTAGCAACATTCCAGCAGCGCCTGCATACGGAGTATATATCTCCCAATTGATACGATATTCCCGGGCTTGTGTTTCCTAACATGATTTCCTTGATAGAGGATTGCTGCTCACAAGGAAGCTATTAAACCAAGAGTTTCAAATGGTGAAGTTGAAGTCATCCCTTCGTAAATTTTACGGACGCCATCACGAGTTGGTTGACCGTTATGGAATAACCGTTTCACAGATGATATCGGATATGTTCCTTATGTCGTAACTACAATACCCTTCCCTTTTCACGAATGTGACTTACCGAATTAGACTATTTACCGGATTTGTAATAACATAAGCAACACGACGGGTGCCACATGTGGAGCAGGATCTGCTTACCCTTCCGGAGCACCTGCGATCACCCCCAGTTTTTGGTGGGGTTCGTGTTGCTTAGTCTTTAGTTTTCTATGTTGTGTCATCTGTACTATTATTTGTCTGTTTGTCTTTTTATTTTTGGCCATGGCGTTGTCAGTTTGTTTTCGATCTATGAGTTTGACTGTCCCTCTGGTATCTTTCGTCCCTCTTTTTTTGAGTCAAGTCATATCCATTAATTGTTGTCAAATCCAGTGAATTGCTATGTCATATCCGGTAAATTATGTTGTCATATCCCAGGGGTGCCTTTGGTCCTTCTAAATTCTAGGTACAGGGTGGACTTGGTATTTCATGATTATATGGGTTTAGCGTAGAAAAACCCACACTGACCCTAAATTTTTTCGGAACCCTATCAATGACCATTTAGTATTATTCTAAGAATGACAGGTATAGCGCGGAACAACCACACTGACCTTGGGTATACTAGTCATATCAGATAATTGAAGGAAGGAATCTCTTAAATTCAGATGTTGTCTTTATAACTTGTTTAAAACTACTTGTCCTGTTGCAGGAATGTACTTGTCCTATGGGTTGAACTTCGAATTTCCGACCCTGGGATTTTCCAGTAAATCAATGTCATATCCAGTACATTGTTAAGTCATAATTGGTAAATTTCTGTCATATCCTGACAGTGATATCATCCTGATGTTATTGGAAACTTGATATATATATCTGGTTGTACTCATGGCGGTAACTTAAGTACAGGTAATGAGGCTGATGCTGTATTCGCTGTTTTGAAAAAGAATTTAGGAAAAAGCTTCTAATCATGCTTATTAATGAACCAAACTGGAATTGACCATTCTCATTATAGACATAAAATATTTGAAAATTGTATTTGAATCAAATTTGCAATTGTATGAAACTATTTCAAAACCTGATATGTATTTGACTTCAGCTCCCATTTTTTATACCAATGAGTCTCAATATTACATTCTTGGTAAGGTTTTTCTGCAGATTTACAGATATGCAGTCTCCTGGACAACAAACAATTACAAAAACTATTATTTAAATTTCAAACAGTTTATACTGAAGATGAATACAGTATCAGCCATGTCTGTGCTTTGAAGAGGTCCCCTTCATAAATCCTTCCATATTAACCACAAGGTCTATTTAAAAAACAAGGGCAGGCTTTGAAAATGAATGTAGTTGCAACAAGGTTTTAGTAAATGCTCCTTTTAAAGGTCAAATTGTGACTTTAAGGTTCACATGGAAGAGCAGCAATTAAAACGTTTCTGATCTGCCATTTGTTTTGTCTTTTTGTAATTGCCTGTTGTTTACATAGGATGATGTCTGCCATATTTTTTGATATTTTGCTTTAGCACAAATCAGGCTGTAGGTTTACTCGTTTGCATCATTTCTCAATTTGTTCATGCCAGGTTCAATTGTATCTTGCTTCTTTGTATAGGTTTTGCTCAATTTAATAATTGTGTCATTTGCAATCATATCACATTACCTTATTCTTATCATGTTTATATCAATGGGATATTACATTCTAGTCTGTTGGTCTATGAAGAATAATTGTTTTATTTGCAATTATATCACATTTCCTTATTTTTCGTCTCCTATTACATACTGTATAAATTTTCAGTAAGTCAAATATTCCAGCCCTTATACATCAGCAGTAGGAATTATTCTGAGGATTCAACACACATATTCAGTCATGGTAGTTTGTAATTATCTCTTGTTTAAAAGTGTTACCAGGGTATCCTCTTAATAACCTGCCCCTTCCCCTTTTATGTATTTTGCCTTTATGACAATAGCCTTGTGAACCAAGCCACTAAGGGTGCACATTTATATTAAAATGTCCAGTGCACCATTTTACATATTAAAGTGCTTATTATATAATTGTATGATTAATCAATTCACTATTAGATGTACATCAATGTAGCGGTTATTGATAATAATATAAAGCAGGGTTCATATTCATATAACATTAACATGTTCTAGTCCTATTTTGCATGTAATATTTGCCACTTGATGTTAAACACCTGCCATGAGGCTAAAAAAATATAAAATTTATCTGAACTTAAACCCGCTATATGTGTTTGCACCTGTCCTTAGTCAAAAATCTGATGTTTAGTAGTTGTTGTTTGTTGATGTGGTCCATAAGTGTTTCTCGTTTCTCGTTTTTTATATAGATTAGACCGTTGGTTTTCCTGTTTGAATGGTTTTACACATGTCATTTTTTGGGCCCTCTATAGCTTGCTGTTCGGTGTGAGCCAAGGCTCTGTGTTGATGACCTCACTTTGACCTATAATGGTTTACTTTTACAAATGTTGACTTGGATTAGAGAGTTGTCTCATTGGCACTCAAGCCACATCTTCTTGTATCTATTAAAATGTAAATTCAAACTAAAGTGTTTGATACATAACTTACTTAACTTGCTTATACATTGGATGTTTTTAAGAAATAACTATAGTCATATAGTAAAAAAATATAATATGCGTAAAATTTAGAACATTGTTTTTTCTTAAATTTCTTGTGCTGCACAGTGCCCAATAGCTGCTTACATCTATGTCCTTTTGGTCAATTGTAGATAAATGTATCATTGGCAATCATACCACATCTCCTTATTTTAGTAAGTATGGCATTTGGTAATATTATTTTATATGAAACATTTAAGAATTATTATGTAGTGCACTGGACATTCCCCAGTGATCAAGCAGCTTTTGTGCAATCTCTTTGTCAGCTAACAGATTCTCCCGGTTCTCCTTTCCATCATCTTTTGTTGTCTCTTCTTTCGGGGCAAAATATTTCTTGCTGACCTTAATCTGTAGCCTAGAGAAAGATTGATCAAAAGCCGATATACAGGATTTATGACCGGGGTGTTTTAGCTTCAATTCCCTGTGCTTAATGCAGTCATCCACATCTGATGATGGGCCAAGTAGTTGGACAACCAGGTCGAATGTTGTCTTTTTTCTACGTGATGCTGAAGCATAAAAAGGTATATACTTAGTAAACTTATACTGAATTTTTACGTACATCCCTTCTCACAAGTATTTTTTTTTTAATTCAGTCAAACTAGAAAAATAGCTACATAAAAATTTATGTTTTATTCTTAAAATATTAACTTTGTCTGCATACTAATAATAATCTTTAATTTAGCACAGAACTTGTAACAATATTGATTAACAACATGCATTATATTAATTTTGTATTTACAGTTACAAATTTGATATAGAAATAACACTTCAGAAATGTCATTTCACTTCTTATTTTGCTCTTATTAACTTAATTACCAAAGTTCAGGTAATAATATTACTACTTACCAAATTCTTGGTTGGAAATTTCAAAATAAATAATTTCCTTTTGCATGATAGTGGTTTCTTAGTTGAAATTAAAGTTTTTGTTTTGAAAAAGGTGTGATTAACAGCAATCCAACAACATAAAAGAAAATTATTGGCTTCGATATATCTGATCAGTATTAGGAAATGAAGATTGTGTAGCCTACCTGGTAATGTTTTTGGTTCGGTGATCAGACTTTCATGGGCATCAGTGCTGTTAAGTTTTAAAGCCAATCTCAAAACTGAAATTAAAACATATTTTATATATATCCTGTATATCTGAATGATGTAGAGGTATAAAAATAGAAAGAAGTGTTATGATTGCCAATGAGATATCTCTACATTAGAGACCAAATCAACACAGAATTAAACAACTACAGGTCACTATACTTCATTCAACAAAATGTGTTGGTCAACAAATCTTGAAATGTTATTTTTTTATGGTCAGGTATGACATTGAGATTGTTAATAATGATAATACTGTGATTGGAGGGATATTTTTTCTGTTAATACTGTATGTAGCCTTTTAAATGTGTACAAATTAAATAAATCATTCCAAGATCTGCCATCCCAATCAAAATATCTAAATACTATATACAGAAATGACATACTACTTCAAACAACGATTAGGTATATCAGTTGTTCTGCCTATAATCATGATAATGAAATGTGTGGTTAGCAAAATTATTTACCTTTAATGTAGGATTTGTACTTTTCCTTGGTTTCGGAGTTCTCTTATTGTTTTCTTTGATGGTCAACTGCAAGTACATGCAATTTATGTTTTTAAGATGCATAAGACATTACATAATATTTCAATAACTGAGATCATATATAATATATATTAACTGTAGATAGTATACACTTAAATATTAAATAAAGAAGAAAAAAATGGAAAGAGAATTGACACAATGAAGGCAGTTCATTTAACACCCATAAATGAAAGCAAAGCTTACAATTACATTAATTTTAAATAATTCGATAATAAGGAAAACTGTTGACTTTATTTTTTTGAAGAAGTATATATTATGTTTTATTTTCTGTAATTTTCAGGATAAGTTTACCAGAATGACGAGAGGGTTTCACTTTCAGAAGTGTACACCCTTCCTCCATGGCATTGCTGACCTCATCATTTGAATCAGTACATTCATCTACAGGCAGATGACTAGAGTCCCTAATTTGATCCATTGGTTCGTCATTTTCCTTAATAATTGTAATAGCTGCAAAAAAGGTAATTGCTTTTTTCATTAATCATGATCCAAATTTTCTCTTGCTTTAATATTAAAAATGACTGACTTGTAACTAATGCAGGACATTTATGTACATGTACCCATTTTATGGGAAAAAAATCACATCTGTTGATCATTAGATTTTAATAAATATGTAGCTTGAATGGGTCATCTCCTTCTCATAATAATGATTTTTACATCGGATGACCGTGATTGTATGTATATATTTATTCAAATTTAATAATACACAAAAAAAGTCATATATAAATGCATCTTTGGTACCATAATTTTACCTTCATAATCATGTATGTCAGGCTGGTAACTGATGGTGATATCTGATGCATTGTCTTCTGTAAAAGAGAAATCTATAGATTATAAAAAAAGTATCCGTGTTAGCAGTGCACAAATATATGCTTTTAGAAGAATAAACTAAATTTCTTTTATTTAATGTATTAAAAAAACATATTATGAACATGATGAAAGAACCTTTCAATGTGTTTTTTTTTCACACCAAGACACATTTTTTGAATTTCCATCATCATCAAACACCTTCAGTTTTTTTAAAGGTAGCAGTAAATGCCCACTTTCAAATTTATTGACTGCCTTAGCCCAAGCATTTTTCAAAATGTTTTCCTCGTCTTTTAGGCCTGATGATCTGAAATGGTGAAGTGGAGGTCCCTCGGGTCTTGAGGAGGGATCATTTGGGCCATCAAAAAAGACCAACCCTCCATTTTCGAAAAACCACCAGACATCTTGACCCTGCAACATGAAATCTGCAATTCTCTCCAGAAGGCATTGGACAAAGGAAGGTCGCTTATTGGTTAGTTCTGCTGAAAATGTAGATCTTCGTCTTTCTGGCAACAGCCTTGCCTGCCTACTTATTGTTGAATCCTGTATTTTAAATGACTCCGGTTTATCAGGTGCGTTCTGCTGACTATTGCACCTTAGCATAGCATTGTCAGCAATCGATTTGGGTAGTCTGTTGGTCGTCATTTCCGTAATTCTTCTTAGGTCGCAAAACATCTTTCCTCTTGTTCAGTGTGAACAGATCGTAAAGAGAAATTATAAAATTGTTGGGAAGATGGACTGTGACACTGTGAAAATGACTGCCGTAAAACTTTCTAGGTGTCATTTTTAATGGTTTTCCAATGACATTTCTGCATAACATATCAAATATTAAAGCCTGATTGAAAAGTCATAAAATCATCTTAGGTGTTCTTGATTCACAGGGAAGGTATGAAATATTAACAATTTCAACAAAGGAATTTATAAGCTGCATAATGTTGTCTTCTATTTTTTCCATTACCATGTAAATCTGATGTAAACTGGGCCAATTTAATTAAAAACAGACGAGCATCTGATCCTTTGATTTGGTTTTTGTCACCACTTGTGCTGTTTGAAAAATTTGAAAACTGCTTTTGAACGGATGAATCAGAGTTTTGAAATGGTAACTCTGTAATTACATTTTGGATTACATTCGTCAAATCATGTAGGGGTTCATAGCCAAGAATTTCATATTTTCCAATGTTTAGAACTTGTGATGTCAGGTGTGGACTGTTTGTCATCAATGCTGGTGGACTACAAATACCATGCAGTGTCGTCGTCAAAATGGCTTGAAGGTGTTGTTGAAGGGAACAATCAAAATCAATTTTCCTGCAGTCTAACTCTATCATGATTTCATCTTTTTTTAGGTTTTGATAGGGGTTTAGACAGCCTTTTTTCAATTTCTGTAGGGAATTTGATGAAGTGGCCAACCTGCATCTGTCATCCAAATCTTCAGCGGAAACTTGGAAGCAATGGAGTAGATTGGTATATTGTTCAGCATGAACACCACAAAGACATGGGTAATTTCCTCCTCGTTGTTGACCACCTACAAACTGCCTGGCAGGTCCATCTCCGCTAAAAAGTCGTAAGCAGTCCTGTATTTCGTAGTCGTCATGTTTGATTGGGTGTCTATATCTTCCAAGTCCTCCAGTCGAGTTCCTACAGATGTCATTTGCTCTTCATCTTTACAACCTGCATTTAATATTTGAATGAATTAATTTTACAAGTGGCATCAAGCACAGGTCTCCAAGCTGGGTTTTTTTTTAGGTTCAAAATTAATAAAATCATAGATTCTGAGTTCTACATTCTTTTTGTGCATTTTTATTTTTTTTTTGGGGGGGGGGGGGGGGGGGTTGAAGGGGGATTTTAGCTTTGCTCACAGAACTGTTAGTAACGCAAAATTAAATAGCCGTGCAGTGGCCTAGAAAGAGTAAAACACGAAATAGAGTATCCGCCAAAATAAGTTGGTTTACAGTAGTTCACTGTTCAATGTATCTTTGAGGTGTTTTTTTTTATTAGTATGTTGATGAATTAAATGTCTCGAATGAACAATTCAGCAGCTAACCTATATTTTGGTATGAATTAAAATTTTGATAAATGTCACTATAAGAAGTAATTAAATACAGGAAATTTAGTGGTCATTGTGAACAATTTCTTTTAGGGGGAAAATGTGTGGATGTATACTATGTATGTACTATATGAATTATAAAAATGTTTTTATCTTGTACAATCATTTTTTTCAGCATCACGATAAAAAGAACATCAGGCAATATATGGAATACAGATTTTCCTTATATGACAATGACAGAGCAGGTAATTATTTTATTTTACAGCAAAATGCCTAGAGTGTGTAGGTAAAGGTAGTATCTTTGGTTAGCTTGCTTGCTAGCTGAACCATGAAGTCATTATTAAGTTAGGTATACTAACCTCTTTTAGTAGTAGACTAGTCCAAACAGATAACCAATATATTTGTCTATAGGACTACTCTACTCAGAAAGGAGGGTAGTATACCTTTATACCTAATAATGATTTCACGGTTCAGCTTACAAGGAAGCTAACTAGAGATATTCCCTTTACCTACACACTTTAGGCATTTAGCTGGTAGATTTTTATTTTAAGCATGTTAATGGTAAATAATGTAAGCATTAATTGGCCACTGACAGCCTTCAACAATGAGACCAACCAATACTGTATAGTTGGCTGTTAAAGGCCCTGACAAGAAAAACATGAAACGATTTAAATGAGAAAATTATACTTTTGAACAAATAAAAATTGCTACTCTTGGCACATTATTATGAAAACAGACAAACTAGACTTTGCTTAATGCAGATAATACCAATTTTATAGTCTTTGGTCTGACCAAGCTGGGAATTCAACTTTCATTCAGGGGAGCACCCATTTCACAAGACCTTCATCAAGAGGTTTGTACATAGAGAATTAAAAATGTGCTAAACGTAGTGTGGTGAATTATTGGACTATTACCTGATTGTCCAAATATATAAATTTTTGATTTTTCAACTTCTGCTTATAGATATAGGAAGATGTAGTATGAGTGCCAATGAGACAACTCTCCATCCAAGTAAAAATTTATAAAAGTAAACCATTATAGGTCAAGGTACGGCCTGCAACACGGAGCATTGGCTCACACCGAACAGCAAGCTATAAAAAACCCCAAAATTTACTAGTGTAAAACCATTCAAACGGGAAAACCAACGGTCTAATCTATATAAAAACGAGAAACGAGAAACAGACGACAACTACTGTACATCCGATTCCTACATTTATAGGTTTTCTGTCGGGATATTTTTCCATGTACGCCTGATTTTTTAGATAGTTAGCTGTGTCATAAAGCCAAGATAGCATAAAACAAACATATGAATAATTGAGTATATCACTGTGGTCATGCCATAGTTTTATACTTCTGGTACGTTCCACAGATTTTAGGAAACTTATGACATTTTCTCTATTTTCAGGTAGACTCTCCTGGATTCCCAAGAATCGTGATCTGAGCTCTTGGTCCGATATGTTGTTGTATTCATCAGTGAAGAAGCGTAGAGTTCCAGATTGAATTTGATGTTCTAATGCGGATTTTCTGATATGTTGCATTGGAATTTTTCTACCATATATTTGTTCCTTCTCCTGATTAAGTGTACTGGCATCTGTTATTTTCGTTTTAATTATTGATTTAGGGGCAACTGGTTCTCCAATATATAATTCCCCTGAAGAAACCTTCCTCTTTATATCTGTCTTAAGATTTTTAGCTGGTCTCTTGGTTGGTAGGGAAATTTTTATATTCTTTTGGATTATTATTTTTTTTGGCCCTAGCTAGTTAGTTAGTTTGAGATATAGAAACCTTAATTGGGTTTTCAAATTGATGTTAAGATTTTTTTCCATCATCAGTTGATCAATTTTAACTATATTCTGTACAGCCTTCAGTCCCTTTGTTGTTGTCCCATGGCTAGATGAAGGTGTACTCTGTCGTATAATTGTGTTGGTAACAGACTGAAAAAGTGCTGTCAGTTCTGTAACCTCTGGAGCAGCAGACTAATGGAGGGATGAGTGCTCAATGTAAACAGTATTACAAAACCTGCAATTCTCCAAAGAATGTTGTTTTTTCTCCGGCTCTATTAGTTTTTGTCAATTTTTAAAAGAAAAGTACTCCAGCAACTTATTTTGTTGTCCTTCTTTGTTGTTTTTGTCAGTTATGTACCCCTGAAGCCTTTTATATCTCAAACTAAAATCCTTGAAATTCATAGTCATCTTTGGATACTTGTCTATGAATATTTCATAATTTTGAAATCGGTCTTGGAGACTAATATGGCTAGAGTAAATGGGGTTCTTTTTGTTTTGTTTTTTTCTCTTTCCAGGCATTTATTGAGGAAAGGTCTTTTGTTGCTCTTGATATAATTACTATTGCAAAGTTACAGATGTTCATTGTATGGTTTATTTACAGATGCCTATTAATTATAAAATCATATATTCTTGAGGCTGTATTCTAGAATTTAAAATTTGTGTGGGTTTTTTTTTGTTTGTAGATGTTCACACTTAACTTCTTTTGATTTTTTTCATATAAGCACAATGCCCATCACAATATTATATTATTGAGATATAATTCAATTTTGACAGTCAACAGGCTGTGAGTTGGGGTATTTGATGACACGAGGCTTGATTTTAGCTTCTTTAAAATTAATTTGCTATATATCTTGAAATGTGATATGATTGTAAATTACTTAATGAGAAAACTCCTCCAGAGACCAACTGACAGAATTAAGCAACTAACGATTACTATATGGCCTTGAACAATGAGCAAAGCTGTAAGCCCAGGATCAATCACTCATAAATAAAAAGAAATTTAAAAAAAACAGAAAAGGCTATTGTTATAAATGATTCAAAACTACAGATGTTCATTTTATGGTTTATTTACATGTATAGGTCTAAGATGTACTTTTCTGCTTGCTATTTATATAATTGTATTTTTGTTACCTTTGGTTTCATTTGACATGTTTGATATAAGGGTGCTTTGTTGCACTTCTTTTTATTGTTGTATGTTCTCTGTTCTTACTGACAGATTAAAAAGGGGTTTAGATTATAAAAAAAACAATGTTCCTGACCCAAATCAGAAACTTTGAAAACAACAACAAACAGTCAATAACTTAGTTTAAGATAGATGTGTTATGATTGGCATTGAGACAACCATTATATATATTATATGAAGACTATATTAAGTTGCATTCTAAATGTATGAATTGGTTGTATTATGTATTTGGGTTACTGCCTTGTTGTTTTATATTGTAGTTGGATTGTTGACTGTCTTAATGCTGCATTTTGTTGTTGGTTAGTTGATTTTATAGTTGGGTTGCTCACTTATTGATGTATTGTATAGTTTAAATGATCTATTTTATAGTTGTGTTTCTGTCTTATTGATGCTCTTTGATAGTTTGCGTGATGTCATGCTGTTGAGTGATGTATTTAATTGCAGTTTTATTTCTTTATTCATAGTGTTACTGCCTCATTAAAGTTCTGTGAAGTAGGGTTGCAGTCTCATTTATGTTCTGTGTAGAGAGGTTGCTGCCTCATCAATGTTCTATGTAGTGAGGTTGCTGTCTCATTTATGTATTTTGTAATTGGTTGCTGTCTTGTTGATATTTACACTTAAGCACCTGTTATGCTTACAAGTTACATATATTATCTATCTACGGAAATGTGTAAATTCTATCTGCATCATAAAGTATGCATGTTCATGTTAGAAAAAAAAAATTGTATTAAAGTTTAATGGTGTTATGTTATTAATTATTTCAGCTCTGTATCAATACTAATTACCAATGGACAATTTGTTAAATAAAAATGTTCCTAAAAGTCACCCATTTGTTTAAGTGGTAAATATATTTAGTATTTGCCAACTTGCAATCTGCTTCAGTATATTATAATATACTATATATTAAAAAGGAATTTAGCAATCCAAATATTTATGGACTTGGAAACAAATTAAGAACTATGACTTCCAAAAGCATGAGCTGTGTGTCTGAAACTTATATGTAAAATAGCCTGGTTTTAGAGGATTGCAATGGTACATGTATATGGTTGCTCAAAACTAACAAAAGGAAATAGAAATACGAGTACTGTTGCAACTTGTTTTTGTTTTGGGATAGACATATTTAAATGTGTAACTATGGAGGGTCGCTGATGGAGCTACAAAAAGGATTAAATCATAAACTTTACGGATGTCCTCATCCTTCTGAACATAGCTTTGATGATATAACCCCCCCCCCCCCCCCCCCCCCCTTAACTCTTGTTCATAGAATTTGCAACTATTGAACTGATTTACTACAGATTTCTTTTTATCAATTAATAAAAGGTAAGTTAATATAAACATTAGTTCAAAAACTGGCATAATCCTATTGATTATTAAAGATAATTACTGTATGGTGGTGCTGTCGGGATGAGCGGGAAATATTTTTTCGCGATGTCTAAAGGGATATCTCTCTAATTCTGGATAGTTTTTTAATTAAAGTTTGCGGTAAATGCTGTTGAAAATTACTGCCTCAAGAATGCACGATAGGTTTGATAAAAATATAAATTGATATGAGATGATGATAGATTGTTTTTCCCTGGGGCAAGTTGCATTATTTGCTTTCTTCCATCTTCAATATAGGTTGGTACAGTTCACTCCGGTACTTGAGGGTTCTAACATGAAAATATTTGGTAATTGATCAATTAGTATACAAAATTTATAGAACACATACTGCGTAGGATAGCTATTGTATTTCTAGGACATTTGTCTCTAATTATTTTTGATCGCCAGCAAGTTTTCGGGTAATATTGTTAACTGTTATTTATGTATATATATTTCTATAATGTTTTGTTGACTTCTTTTTGCCAAATAAATGTCTTTGCCTAAATACTGAAATTTAAACATTGTTGTGACTCCATTTTTATTGGTGTACCCGTTCTTTATTTCAGTGATTGAACTATCATTTACCTGTCAGAAACCACTATGTTACCTCTTACAGGTAAATGATAGTTAAAGAACTGAAGAAAAAATCAATCAATTCCTACAATTTTTTTTTTCATGTGAAAAAAAAAAAAAAAAATACAACGAAAGAACAAATGACAATTACACAATTAAGACGGTTTCTTTAGAAAATAAAATCACTTTCAAATTAATTTTAACACTGCCAATATTTATTTCACAGTCTTTTTTCTCATGTTTTGGGTTGTATCCTTTAGCACCAATTTGGTCGATAATGCTCTTTGCAAGTTTTGTTTTTGTTGCTTTTAGGTATTTCTTTTTTCAAAAGATTTATCCTCGTCCGTCTTTGGATATCAAAATCGACCAGCTGAAATTAAAATGAAACAAATAAAATAATGCTTCTAACGCTTGATGGATCATGCCGCAATAAAAGGATCACAAGTATAATAATTGTATAATAATAATCAAGAGAAAATCATTCATCTGAAGTAAATGTTTTACCTAGTGTTGATGTGCAAGCCACATATTGTTCCTTGGACAACATATCTAATCAAGAATTTGAAAAACCACCTAAACCGCACCCTGTGTACAAAGTGCAAATAGAGAACTTGCTTCATGCACTAGAGGACTACAATAGTTTTTTTTTTATAAATTTACGTTGTCAGCGTTGATTAAAAGTTTTGTTTTTTTTAATATGATATTATTGCTTTGAATAGGAATATAATACAACACTTTTCTTATCAACGACGATGAATATGGGAAGCAGAATAAAGGAACACGTTACCACAGGTTATCTGTAAAGCAAATCAACACTGATCAATCATGTGTCCGATTCGCACTTTGTTTGTAGTGATTATTTTTAAACCGATGTACCATCTTGAAATTAAATTAACGTAGGCGCTAAATTTAATCACAGGCGGAAACCCAGTTGGAATTAAACAAAAGAAATGGAATTCTTTGTTAGAGGAGGTAAAAAAGCAAAATTAGTATATTTAAATTGTTTACATCTGTTTCTATGGGCTTTAACAGTTTAATAAAGATGCATAATTTAGGATTTTATGCATCTTATATACGTGTGTTTTCTTGAATTATAGTATGGAGCTTCGAGATATTTGTAAACTTTTGAATTATAGACAAATTTTCACAAAACAGTCGATTGTTGCAGGTTCATATTCAAGTGGATCTTGTTTGTGAGAATGTCGAGTGCACATTTTTAAGTTCGGGCGTGTTTGAGTTGACTCTTTTGTCTTGAAAACGTAGAAAGCAAAATATTTGAAATATCATCTCGCTTCAGATTATACTATTTTTATATATTTAGGATACAAGTTGATATAATAACATAAAAAATTCACAGTACTAAAAAATGAAATATATGGGTCAAGTGAAATACCTTTTTAATGAGTCATAACAACAGAGTAGGTGTGTTCGAATAACAAATTTTTACTAAAAGTACTTGACGACAGACTTTACAACTGGATCTTAAAAACGCATAACTTCAAAAAATCTTCATTGTTTGTGTGTGTTATCTAGGATTATTAGTCTTCAACCTTTGAAAACTTTAGTCTGCCCTTCCACGAAATAATTAATTCGATTTTTTTTAAATGTTTTTGAACTTTCGAAAATTCTACTTGACAACCGATCAGACAATAGTTTTAAGTTGACTGAATGTAGAAAAGTACATTAAATAATGCTGAATAGCTAGTAGATACATTTGTCTTTTAAAATACAACTAGAATAATAGGATCGTAATGGTGCTATGTGGATAAATTTATCGGTTTTCAAGAGCTAAATTGGCAGTGCGTCATCCCTACAATGGCTTCCATTTTTACGATTATGAAAATTAACTGGCGTAATGTGGAGATAATTTTGACGAAGTAGAATCCTGACTGATCATATTTTTGCTAAATAAGTTTTAGACAGTTTGTTTGTTTTATATAAATTTGAACATAAAACCCTTTCCTGCACTGAATTGATTGAAAAAGGGGGGATTAATAAAAAGTGTTTTGCTATATATAACATCAAAATACGAATTCAATTGTTTCTTTCTAATGTACTTTCAAACAGTTTCAGACACTTCACTTTAGTTTAGATCTCAGAGGTAAAATTGATTGAGGGCAATTATTATACATTAAGCACAGAACAAAGATATGTACACCTGCAATGCGTTGTTTTGAAAGAAAATAAGAAGCGTTTTTTGCAAAAGGAAATCGAGAGACAAACTTATGTTTCGTTAACATGAACAAACCACAAGGGACATCAATACTCAAATAAACGAAAAAAAAAAGCGACACGACCTTGCAGGAAAAAACAGAAAGGAGGTATATTCAGGTGGTACCGTTTTGGTAAATAATAACCGTTTCTTGCAAAACAACCACCGAGTCAAGATAAATTTTGGTGAACGAGGAAGGAAAGATGGGGCCTGCATCATACTGTCATACGGGAACATTGTGAATATATATATATATTTATGTATAGTAGGTGAATAGGTCTGATCAATTTATTGATCTCCGGACCTTTCATGGCGATGGATTTAGATATTATAACTATATTAACTGATTATTACAAATAAAAGATTTAATATTTGGATGATAATTCTCTTCAAATTAATTGAAAAATCATAAGATGGGAAAATTCCGATGAACAACAAAAGAATTTAAATTGATTGCATGTTGTTATCTCTTCATTCGTGCTCATTAATTATATGTTATAGAGATATATATGAAATAAAATCGACTGCGGTGAACTTGATATGGTTGAACCTTTTTCTTCAACGTGAACCTGACAAGAAGACGTCGGTCATCATTTGATCAAAGATGCAAATCAGTATTCGCTGAATCATTGGTTGTCAATTATAAACAGTATGCATTAAACTAAGATATATTTGACCATTTCACTTTTTAACTATAACTTCATACAACTAAATGTAAAGCGTTTTATATTACATTTTTTTTTATTTTATTGTAACAGAGGTTCTAAACAGAAGAATAATTTTCTAGATCAATAACGTAGACCTGAATGGATGCCGTAACCTATATTTCAATTAATAATACGAAAAGCTTTACATTTTGTTTTACTTTGACTGATAATTTTGAATCAAATTATGAATAACCAGTCTTATTCACTGGAGACATTCGTAATGGTGTTAAGTTACACGAAGTAACATGCTTTGACAGGAAGATATATCCATACGCCATTTACGACGACACGACCCTTCCTGAATATGATACTATTAAAACTTTAATTTCCGTTGAAAAAAATAACGGAAATACTGAAACGTTTCCGCAATTGGTCCTATTGTTAGGGAATTTAGTTATAACGACATTTTCAATGTAAATAAAGAAACGAAATCTTCGGGTGAAGTTTTTTTGTTTCATTTTCAATTAAAGTAGCATTAAACAGGAAATAATATATACCTTAAAAAAGACGTAAATAAAAAGTCGGCGTGTTATTATTTATCTTCGTATAACATATTCCTTATCAGTTACGATAATCGGCCTAATTGAGTCAAGTGTGTCACCCCAGAGAACATATTTTGTTTACTTTAAAATTGAATGTTTAATAACAACTAGACTCATTTTAAAATGATACCAAATTTATTTTAAATGTTTAACGGGCATTATTCTTTTGGTATTGAGATACCACAAATTTGCAGGAAATCATACGATGCCCAATCCTTATATTTTACGCAAAAAAAAATTTCGAGACAAACGGTACCGGAAGAGAGAACGATACTGGAAAATATATTTCAGCAAATACGGGAAACTGTATTAAAACAAAATGAACGATTTTGGGTTCATTATTATATTGATATTTCTTTTGATTTTTGTTTTATTGAATTTTCTTATTGTTCACCTCGGGTAATGGTTTTAGGGTTCAAGAATAGAAAATTCTCAGAACAATATGTTTGTTTGGCTAGATCAATCTACTTTGCGCACACAGTTTGTACTACGCACACACAAAACAAACCAAAGATCAAATAACATGATGATAAGACACAACTCGCCTATTTAAATACTCGCTGTTTCATGTGTTACTAAAAGCTAGATTGGAGCATAATTAGAATAAAGACAAAGACCATGTTTTTAATTTTATATCTTCTTAAAATGTCTGTTGAAAAACAATGTCATTGACATAAATGTGTCTGTCCTAACCATGTCTCAGAAACTGATAAACATGATTATACAATTTACAATTCAGATCGTCGTAACCCTTAATGAGACAAAAGTTGATGCTGCTTAAGGTAGATAAGAGGTCAACATAAAAAAAAAGGTAAACATTTTGATACGTTGTCGAAATGTAGTTGTTTATGCTATAAAATCAGATAGGAAATCAAGTAAATGTAATGGAGCATTTTATTAATCTTCGAATTGTGCAAAATTGTTAGGGTTTTCTTTTGGCATAGATTTTACATGGAATAATCACTTTTGTGTGAAAAGAAGAAAAAAAAACCCGATAGAATTTTTTAAAAAATAACATGACAACATGACAACAATAACTCATAACAATAATGTGTTTTCATTGATCGTACCCACATTTATGCCCTTCTTTCCACATTACTGACTTGTTGGTTTAAGGTGTTTGTTATGGATGTACTTTGATTTATTGACCCCTATTGTAAAAAAATCATATTTGCATTCACCCAAATAAAAATATAAATAAAATAAAAGTTCGAAATGCACTAAAAATCCTTTAATTAAGTACATTAATTGTTGTCGTTTACCAGTTTCATAACTTTATGATACCACACATGCTTTAGATAACACAATATCGTATATCAAAGTCGTATAAAAGAGTATTTTTATCTTTAAAAAAACATACGTTTTTATCTTGAACCAATCTTGCACTCAACAGCAATTTCACTGGAATTGTGGAAGGTCACTTATTTCAATTTGTTATCTACGCTATCTATACAAATAAATGTAGCGTAAATAAAAAGGAAAACCTCCAAATTATTAGAACAAACTAAGTTTCCAACTCCCTCAGACAAAGATGAATGTTTATGGATTTGGATATTCCTATAGGTCCTTTTTGATATAAAAAAGGACGGAATTGAGATAGCTACAATTGGAATATGTCAGTGGCCATATTGTTCTTAATCGTCAACCAACTCGTGTATGACTTCAACTACCCCTTTGGACCGATAGTTTTATAGCATCCTCGTAAGCAGCTTCTATCAAGGTAATCATAATAGGAAACCTTAGTCTCTGGAAAGCTGTATACTCCATATGGAAGTGCTGATGGAATGGTGATACATAACAATGAAAAAATTACAATAGGGACACTTATTTCATTTCTTTTGTTGTAAAATTTTGTTTGTCAACCGACCCTCATTATCAAAGTCCAGATGTAAGTCAATATATAAAGTAGACTCAACTGTACCCTTGATCTTATGTTCAATAGGTTGCGATCAACCGTCAAAATGTGAATTATTTAGTCATAACTTAAAATGCATCAATTATAATTGACTTTAGATTTTGCACAAGAGACATGCGTTTAAAATTCAACAGTGGCGGTCGAATTAAGACAGTTTGAAGGTCAAGCCAAATACAAATATGAAAATCATGTAATAACTGAACATTTAGGACAGATGTGCCAAATACGGTTAAGACAATCTTTATCTACGGATAGAAAAATGTAGTATTTCGAATACTAATTTGTATGATGCTGCTTAAGGTAGATTAGAGGGGTCAACATAAAAAAAAATTAAAAATCGGTAAACGTATATATGCATTTTGATACGTTGCCAAAATGTAGATTTTATGCTATACAATCAAATATGATATCAGCATGATCAAGTAAATGTCACGGAGATGTTTTTCAATCTTAGTGTTATGCAAAAATTTTTGCTTTTTGCATAGATTTTACATGGATTAATCACTTTTGTTTGAATGGAAGAAGAAAAGATAGAGTATTAAAATGGAAAATGAGAACAATAGTTCTTACAATTTGTTTTCATTTGTCGTATCCACAATTATGTAATAGTAAGAATTCAATGATAAGTTAATATTGATATTAAAAGACCTTCGAACAAAAAGGGATGTTGAGATCCCCGAGCCCGAAGTGCAAGGGGATTTGAACAGCCCTTTTTGTGAAGAGGTCTTTTAATGTCAATATTAACTTAATCATTGAACTTTTACTGACTTACAAACTGTCAAAAACATAAGAAAAGTACACCAAAAAAAAACCACTCTCAGAAGCCTCATTTCCCTGAATTGGACGAGTCTAAATATATTCAACTCAATTGATAGTTTAACAGTACTAAGACTGATATATACAAATAACAGTTACATAATTGCATTGAAAACGGACAGATTAAATGTCATTATATAATTTAATTATTTATTCATTATAATTTTTTAGCATTAAAATTAAACCATCGGATAGTTTTATAAAATTAAGGGATACACTTATATTTTTGAATACCAACTTTTCAATAATAACGATTTTCTATTTTATAAATGAGGAAATCAAAACCCTATACAGACCTCATTTGCAACTGACCAATGAATGTTCTGCACCAAATATTCTTGTTATATATATTTGATGTTTTTAATCTGTCAGTAATCATGAAATAGATTCGTAAAGACCAGTTCAAATGAAAACAGTAGTTAAACTCTTCCAATAATTAGCTATTTAAACAGCCGTAGATAAGAACCATAATACAATTATTTTTTTTTCTATAATTGTTGAGTTATGTAGTAAATTGCAAATCCATAAAAAATTTTGCACTATTATTGAGTGATTTAAATTATAGCATTTTACAAGATCTTGTCTTCGTGTACTATGAACATGGAATAATTTATGGAGTTGATTGATTGTTGTTTGCTTTACGTCCAGTGGCAAATATTTCATGCATGTTCATGACGAGAACACATGAATTTTAAAAACAATAGGTAGATCTTGCAATAGGAGGTCGACAGTGAGGTAAGACGTGAAAATTGGAATACCACTGGAAACTGAGGGTATGTTGAATAAGAACAGAAATTTAGCCTTGCAACAGCTAGACACATCCGGCCACATCCACATCCCTTAGATAATTCGTGCAAGAGTATCTAATTTGCAAAGAGCGTTGATCTATGAAATCTATTCTGAAGTCGACCATCCATATTTACGTGTAGTTTCTAATATAATTTAACACATCTTATTTAGGTTAGATACTTTTAGCTCGCTTTAGTTACTGTGAAATTTTTGTGAAACTGTATTTATTGTACATTTGTTTTTGGTATGATATTCTGTACTACCGCTCTCCTGGTTCGGTTCGTGGGTTTTTTCGCCTCGAGAGAGGGAGGTCGTATCCGGTTCAAACAAAGACGTTAAAATTGGTATTTGCTGTTTCAACACTAAACTAGCTGCATTTAAGAGTAATAGCACAGACTGGTCGGCTCGGCGTCTGAAATGTTTCTTGTAGGGTGATTATTCTTCCTGCGAACTGATATTTTTTGAACTTACGCGTAAAAAAAAAACGGTTCAGCGTGTCGGTCTAGTACAAAGCAGGGTTAATACTCGTCTTATATTTACATGTAATTGTCCTGAATATTCATTTCATATGCCGCTGGACATCATCATTTAGTTTACCGTTATACTATGCAGTGAAGTGTTTTTCTTCTACTGGTTTATATTACACCTTCTATAATTTCCACCGATCGGAATTAAAACAGGGCACGTGATACTTTTCATTTTGTCACTTGTGCCTGTTGGGATATCTTTAATGGTAAATAATATTAAGTCATTTGTGCCTGTAGGGATATCTTTGATGGTAAATATTATTAAATTAACTCCGTATTTTTTAGTCATGTGACGGTTTAATATTTTGATTTGTCTGTATCGTTGGGTTGGTGTCACATTAATGTATACCTTTATCTCCTTTTATTCAAGATTTATCAGTTTCGCTGTTCGGACGTATAAATACGCAGCTTTGTCCGGTCGAAAAAGAAATGTCGTATATCCGATGCCTGGTGTAGTGAGAGTGTCACGCTATCTATACGTTAAAGAAACATGTAAATAACTTTTTGAGGGGGAAATACGATCTACGCACAAGTTAAATGATTGAATCTGTATACAAAACAAAGAGCAGCTAAGTTTTCAAATAATTCGCATGGCAGATTTTAACACATTTTTGGCGACTTTTGCTAAGACAATCGTAGATGAAAAACCATTAAATAACAAAACCGATCAGTAAGGATATATCTAGATAATAAACGAAACGGCCAAAATAAGTTGAGTCCTTGTATTACTGTTGCCAATAATTTTTTTTATCAATTTTTGCTTTTATAACAAAGTATATACATTTGTACCAGATATAAAAAAAAACTTGAAACAGCAATTTTTTTCATCTAGACGAGACTGCCATCGTTGTACGCTTCAATATATGAGTTATTGCCACTCAATGAAGATTTTGTTCTGTTCTACTCTCCTTCTCCTAGATTTGGTTGGATAGGATACAATGTAACCCCTGATGTGGACTACGTTATTTAATTAAAAAACAAAAATTAAATGCAAAGAAAAAAATGAGGAAAGAAATGCTACAATGTACGCCTAAAAATCAAATATGAATAAAAATCAAATATATAAAAATTAGAAAACTGCCTGAGATAATTATTAACTGAAGAATAACGATCATTCATCACTTAATGGTGCTGATTAAATAATTGCTACCTTGATGTCCAGTGGCAAATATGTCATGCATTTTCACAACGGCCACTATAAGTAAATGAGATATGGACTTTTTTTTTAAAATAAATTCCTATTGCAGCCAGCAGTTTCCGGTTTCTAACATGTTTTATTTCCATTCAAATACCGTTTGATTTTCGACTAGAGATATTAAATCAACCAAAATCACTTTGATTCTCTGAAATTGTAAATTATGGTATTTCTTTGGCTTTTTTTTTCTGTTCGATCCTATTTTGGACCCCTGATTCTAAGAGGGCGTGTCTAATTAGTCATGCCCGATTAGCTTTTAGTAAATTGAACCTCAACTTAAAGACCTACACCGGGTTAATAAGTTCGAGGTACAATAAGTAAACAAAAGCGATCCTTTATGAAATGAGATCGTCCCAGGTATCTTTGATAATTATTTTGCTTTGAATAAAAATGGAAAAGCACGAACAGGTTTGTAAGCCCTAGTTTCCACATTATTGACAGATTGTTTTAAGGTGTTTGTTATTTATGTATTTTGATTTATTACACTTTATTGTACAAAAGATAACATTTGCATCCACACAAATAAAAATATAAATAAAATCAAAGTTCGAAATGTACTAAAAGTTCTTTAATTAACTATATTTTTCTCAAACTGGCTTTACAACTATATAATAATCATGGATGCTAATGTAAATGAAGTCAACGAAGGTCGTGATGTCGTATCTCATTTTTCAACTTGTGTTTTGATTGTTCACTAATTATCTTCATTTTTGGCTTATGATGATGCACCCTACATGACTACTTCGTAAAACTACTTCTTAAATTAAATTTTTTTTTTTTAAATGCAAAATTACCCGTCTCGTTATATTTATCAGGATTTCCTTGATAAAGGATTGCTGCTCACAAGGAAGCTATTAAACCAAGAGTTCCAAATGGTGAAGTTGAAATCATTCCTTCGTAAATTTTATGGACGTCATCACGAGTTGGTTGACCGTTATGGAATAACCGTTTCACAGATGATATCGGATATGTTCATTATGTCGTAACTACAATACCCTTCCCTTTTCACGAATGTGACTTACCGAATTAGACTATTTACCGGATTTGTAATAACATAAGCAACACGACGGGTGCCACATGTGGAGCAGAATCTGCTTACCCTTCCGGAGCACCTGAGATCACCCCCAGTTTTTGGTGGGGTTCGTGTTGCTTAGTCTTTAGTTTTCTATGTTGTGTCATCTGTACTATTATTTGTCTGTTTGTCTTTTTATTTTTGGCCATGGCGTTGTCAGTTTGTATTCGATCTATGAGTTTGACTGTCCCTCTGGTATCTTTCGTCCCTCCTTTCCTTTCTGAAGTTCGCACGCAAGCCTTCTTGTAGGCAAACAATTATGAAATGAAAAAAAAACCCAAAAAAAACCAAAAAAAAAAAAAACAATGTGCTACATTTTAACATACAATTTTTGTTTTAATTTCTATAATGTTATTACTACATCAGTGTATCGTATTGTTCTACTGTCCTTTTCATAACGTCACCAAGCTATATGATTGAAAACGACATAGCAAAGTATTTGAGCGGTAGGATAGACACCGATACATGTAACTATCTTTACCACTTGAGTAACGAAGTTCATACTTTGTAAGTCGTCGAATTTAATTTGAAGGACATGTATTTAAAATAGATATCTTAAAATACAAATAATGTAGTCTGAAAATTTTACAAGTACAGCTCTCCTTGTAATTTATGTTATATAATTTCAGATCAATTACAATAGCTTTGAATTAATTCCTGCTTCTGCATTTTGTACATTTCTCAATTTAAAAGAGTAGTCTATTAATATTACGTAAACTTTTGTTATGTCGATCTTTTTGTATTGGTATAGAACTTGCAACCTTTGGTGTTAGGCGTAATTGTTGACGGGAAATTGACTGATCGGTGAATGATTGGTGACGGATGTTTGACTGATCGGTAATCGATGACCCATAGAATCCTTCAGATACGTCAAATACGCTAAGTGTTTATTACTAAATGTCATCACCCAATAGTTATCAGATATTCTGTGACAAATGATTGACGTTATAGCCATTTTGTGATTCTTTTAGAGAGAAGTTGTGAAAAGCTCCCTAACATGCATCATTTTAAAGTATAGACACCATTATGATATAATGGGCGAAGAAACATATATCAAAATTTACTTATTTTTTATTTCTAATATCAAACGTGTGCGTTACTTGATAAGTTCGATGTCTCAGATCAATTAGTAGCTAAACGGTTAGAATATTTACATAACTACCGTCCGAGCATAACCATAACTGTATCAGTATCAATAAATGATAAAATCGTCCATTGATAATATATTATATATTAACCAAAACGACGACTTCAAAATTTGTTTAAATAATTCTAGCGTCTGCGTTCCAAAACACTAACCTTGAGGTCATGTGAAGTATCAAATTACTGTAAGATAGACGCTTGAGATCAAAATTGATATGTCTGAGGGTGTTGATTGATCGGAAATACAAAGATTATATGTATAACATGATATAGTACTTCAGGCGGATTGGAACAATTTTTAATCAAGGTTAGTTTTCTTTAATCTCGTTTATCGTCAAAATCTAATTGAAATCAATTCTAACATTATTATAGGTCCACTACGGTCACTGATTGTACGACCCTGATAGCCAACTTGTTTTTGTACTCACATGATGCATAACTTACACAGAAACTTCTCGAATAAAACAAAACAAAACAAACCTTTCAAACATCTCCAATTTAATTTTCAGATATAAGGATGTTGCCTGGTCACACAATAACCAAATACAAGTGACCTTGAGATTAATGATACTGCTTCATATCTTGATATATGCCCTTATTTTGACACAGATGGTAGACAATAACCTACACCCATTGTGGCCTTCTTAATCTAACTATGTAACAGTTAATATGGTACATGATGCGAACGCACTATGCTCATCGTCACGTCCATTTGATCCCTGGTTCATATGAAGTAAATTACACGCGTGGACTTCTAAAAAAATCAAAAGAAGTATATATGAACTTCTCTCTGTACTTATACGTTAAGCTTATATTATGATTCGTTGTTTATATATGATAGTAAATGCAATATACGAATTTCGATTTAATGAATGATTTACCCTAGTTGACCTGGAATCATTCATTGGAAAACGCGTCATGGGACAACGTGGCGGCTTGATGATATTAGCTGTGTAACGTCATTTTTTTCCGGGGAAAAGCATAAGTTGGAAGATCATGTATGTTTATCCAAATGATATTTTTTTATTAACATGAATATGTATTTCTTTTAACATTTAAACAAACAGTGGACTCATCTTGTGTTATTTCATGTATATTAACGAATCACAAATGTTTCAGATCCGGTGTAACTAGGTAGTTTCTTGACCAAATAGGCTTAACTTAAATTTAGACCAAAAAGAGAGAGTTTAAATGGCGAATGAAACAGGGATTCTTCGTTTGTTTTTGACAATAAACATTGGCTTTTGTCAGAATTTGAATGATGCCAAGGATTTGTATAACGCATTATTCGTGAGAAGCGATTACAATAAACAAGTGAGACCGATTCTTGATCAAACTAATGCCGTTTTAGTCATAGCCACACTGCAACTAACTAGCATTCATAAAATTGATGAGGTAGTAGAGACATTAATTGTTCCAGGTTTCCTTGATATCTACTGGGTAGATGAACATCTAGTTTGGGAGTTTGGGATAGCGATGATTACAATGATATCGACTCCAATACTATTCTTTAGGTAAGTAGCCAAACACTTCATTTCTCTTATTAGTCGACCATTTAAGCAATTTTTGACAATTTGGGCAATTTAAAAAAAAAAAAACACTCGTTAATGATAATATTGTCGCATGTGATTTCCTGCCAAATGAATACTCTTTTTTTCAGTCAGTCATTAGGGAAGTATATTTTACATCTGGCATCAATATTAATGATTTCAAATCTGTAAATTTTAACATGTACGGCCCACATCGACATAGTAATTTGGTAAAATATAAACTTAATCAGATATTAACTTCATATTGAACTATTTTGATAGATTACAATAAACAAGTGAGACCGGTTTTTGATAGACTGGGCCGTTAATTTCCAGTAAATTCTGGCTAAATAAGCATCAGGATCTGTTTTCAGATTTCAGATAAAAGACTGTATTTCCAGACATTAAATTAAACTTCAAGGTAAATTTTAAAAAATGGGAAGTCCATATAACCAAACAAATACAAACGCTCGACTATATCAACCAGCGGAAGGAATTGAAACGATTTGTCTTATTCCCCACTTGGTTATAAAATACAAATAATTACACCATTATACTAACACAATTCTATATTAATATTCTTGTAATGGATAGAAAATACATCAAATAACACCATTCCAAACTTAATCCCAAATTTATATTCTATTTTTAGAAATTTACCTGTAACGTCACTTTTTGTGCCGTTGATACATTCGTGTGACGCACAGTTTATTGTTCTATTGTGCTGTATTTGTGTTATGTTGTAAATTAATTTTAGGTGTTCGTTGTTATTCTGTGGTTTACATGTTGAAATGTACTATTTTATTATTTATTTATGTATTTCTCTGTCCTGAATGTTCTTGCATTTATTTGTACTGTATTCCTTCCACGTAATGTTGTCATTTTAGCGGTATTTTTAACATTGCCATATAAGCGGGAGGTTTGGCTAGCCATAAAACCAGGTTCAATCCATAATTTTTTTTCTTTAAATTTCCTGTACCAAGTCAGGAAACTGGCAGTTATTATCACATAGTCCGTTTCTATGTATGTTGGCGTTTGTTTTTGTAGCAGTTCCGTTGTTACTGTTGTTTCGTTTTTGTTTCCTCTTATAGTTGATGTGTTACCCTCAGTTTTGGTTTGTGACCCGGATTTGTTTCTGTTAAATCGATTTATGAGTATTGAACAGCGGTATCCCAGTCAACAGACTAACAGTGGGCCAACGTTGGCAAATTGTCGGTCCGTTGGTCGACCGTTGGTGTTGGCTGCACAACATTGGCCCAACGTTGGCAAATTGTCGGTCCGTTGGACGACCGTTGGTGTTGGCTGCACAACATTGGCCCAACGTTGGCAAATTATCGGTCCGTTGGTCGCACGTTGGTGTTTGCTGCACAACATTGGCCCAACGTTGGCCTGCTGTTGTAAATTCATATTATTATCTCATGTTGGTTATAAATAACCGGGCCAACGTTGGCATTATGTTAGTAGCAACATAGGGCCGATATGAAAATTTGTTAATAAAAATTGATTATGAAATATTTTACGCTTTATTTCTCTTGGGAAGGCGGATAATTTAGATTGCTGCATGCTTTATGAAAAGTTAATGTTATACCGAAAGTGTTCATCAACTGAAATAACATTTACAACCATATGTTGGGCCAATGCTGGGCCAACGTTGATCCTATATTATACTCTATATATAAGTCAGGTTAAATTTATACTGGAATATCATTACTGTAATAAAAAAAAATATATCGTAAACATAGATTGCCTTGTTAAAAGTTTAAATTTATTGCAATCATTATTTATTATAACTTTATTCATTAAACCTTGTGAAACATAATAATTTAGCAATTATATACAGAGTGATATACGATACAGCCAGTCTGTTAATCAAGCTCATTCTGATAAGGTTGACCATATGTTAGACAAATTTCAAAGATAGTTGCTATGGTAATTAAGATTATAGGAAATCTGAATGTAATGGGATGGTCACTTTTGTGGTTATTTCCTGTTGTGTATTTGTAAGAAAACAGTGAAACGAAGAAAACAAAAAGAGAAAATCATATCATCTGAGGTTCAAAGAAAAAGAAAGTAACATGTAAGTTATAACTTTAAAAATTCTGTTATATTTACGATTGTGAATGACATACAATATGTTTTATTTAATCTGAGGGATGTTGTTCAAAAATAAAACATATAATTTCTATAATTTTATAATGTTGATCTTGAAGTTTATACGTTTCTGGCGAAATATTTTCTAGATTTTGTTTAAACCATGTCAATCCTAAATAATCATGAAATATTTGCCACTGAACATTAGTATCATCAAACAAATTGTAAATTGCTAATATTTTAACATTTTATTTCTGAAATCTATAACGATTGCATTTATCACCATTACTGAAGTTAATGGAAAAAATCTGTCTTAAGATGTACCTTGTTCTGTAATGTTTCAGAAATGTGGTATAATGATTTCTACTTCACAGAAATATAAATGAATTTGTTAGTTTTATTATTTCTAAATCGCATGCAAACAGATACGATATATTTGTGAAACCTGATCATATACACACTTGCATGTGTAACAGTGTTTTAGATATCAAATAGAGTATTTATTTATTAAATTCATTGCAAGAATGTTGTAATTTATAATATATAATTATACGGACTCGACTGAATTTAGTTTTTTGTCCTCGGCAAAACTTTTGCAAAAGAAAACCGATATTTGAATAGTTTGTAGGAGTAAATATGAGTCACAAAAAGCTGACGCTTGAAATATAAAAAAAAAATAGGGGGGATGTAAAAAAAGACTATACCACACATAATGATATTTATAAATGAAAAAGACTAAAAATTATTGTCTGAATTACTTGAAATATCTTTTCTTTTTAATATACAATTTTACATTTTAATATAAATTTATAGGTCAGGTATTTGAGTACTACAGAAGACAAAATAAATCAGAGTGCAAAAGTAATAATACAGAGCTAGGAATAATAGAAATTATTGCCAACATCCTGGCTAGAAAATGCATGGGAATGGAGATGGGAAAAAATGCATTCAACCATTTGATAGCCCAGAACGAATAACTTTAAGAAAGTAAGTTAACATAATAGCCATCATTTATGATACATCGGATTCGAATTTCACAGATATATATGCATAAAATGTTTAATACTACCGTTAATGCTAGTGTATTTAGATTTGACTTTGTGTTTTTTTTTCAACTAGTGTTATTTATTTACTTAGAACGTTATTTGACAAAGTTTCCTGTATCCATTTCTACACTCAATTGTCCTGCTTAACCTAGCTAGCGAGGTGAAGTCTAACCATTATGTTAAAGCATACAATATGCCTTTTGCCTTGGCTTGTATAGCCTAGGGAAAATATAAAAAAAAGAGTATTGTTTCTTACTATTGTAATGTGCCAGGACACCGGAAACAATGCATTTTTTGTCTTTTTGTTTATGTTTTAGGAGGATTTAATATATTCTAAATATACATACATTGAGTACTCATTTATTCATTACTTTATTACAGAGGTACATGTAGTGAAATAACTTTTATGAAGATATGCTAAACTGGATATTAAAAGGATTTAACATAAGACGGAGCCGGAAATTATGATAAAACAAAGTGTAGCAGAAAACAAAAGGAACACTCTTGTGAATGAAAACCATGTTGGAATACAGAACTAGAAAATTAGCTGTATAAAATGAATTATCAATGCCTTCATACAGAGCTTGGATACTGCAACATAAACTGTAATGATATTATACAAATGGGATAAATTAATTATCATGAATGGACTTTATAATTTTCATTCTATAGATCTGATTTAGCAACGTATAGATACAAAAAAGACTTTTTTTAAAATTTGCTTGTTGTCTAGCTAATAATAAATTATATTTAATCATACCTTTGTATTTACATTATTTAAGAAAAATAGGTTACAGGGATACGTTGATTGAGTTCATACAAATATGGGTATAAAATTCAAAAGTACAATTCCTGGAGAGAGATTGATTGGTTGTTGGTAACTGAAACGTCCATTGGCAAATATTTCATTCATGTTCAGGAAAATGGAGAGAAAGTGGCAAAATACAAATTTTCGGGTAGTATGTTAGACACAACATGGTATAGTGGATCTGTAAAACGCAATAATTGCAACATTTCAAAAGAGGATTACTTTCGCCATTACTTTGAACTGATGCAAGATACAGGAATTATTGCAGTTGTTGCCTGGAAGGGAGTTTAGTATCCTTCATATGGATAGAAAAGTTTACAGATTGAACCAACGGAGTGCCAACGTTTGTTAACAGTTTGTATTACTACGTTGGCCCAACGTTTGTTCAACATCGGCAAGTATTATTCCATCATTGGACCAACGTTGGGCCAATGTATTGTATAAAACCTTACAACGTTGTGCCAACGTTTAGCCATCACGTTGGGCCAACATAGGGCCACTTTGCACTTATACATTGGGCCAACGTTTAAAAACAACGTTGGGCCAATGCATGTAGATACGTTGGGACAACATTGTGCCAACGTACCAATGTTGTCTGGGATACTGCTATTGCCTTTATTCGGTACAACATTTTCTGAAGACAATGGAGGTAACCTTCGTTTAACATCTAGCTGAACTTCCCACTTGTATGACAGTTACTGATAGTTCTATTGTATCGACAAAATAAGTTGAGCATCCCAAACAGACGTAACTGGTTAACATGACAATAAATGGAATCCAGCTGCGTAAACTGTGTAAACATATATACATCACAGACGTAGAACACTTGACTTGAAAATTCTAACAAACAGACATATAAATATGATAACCACGCCGACAACAAAATGTAGTTGATAGTATTTATAGTATAGTAAAAATATATACATTAAGTAGCATATGAATATGAGGGTATACAAAATGAAAACAACACTATGAAAACCGCCGAATCGGACCGCTGGGGCCAACCGCACCAGTGACACCCAAAGCCAAAACTCGAAAACTTGTTGCACAAACACCGATCCAAGTTCAGAATCATTCGACAAAAAGAAACACAATACTATTGTACTAAAACAAAAAAACAAAAGCTGTGAATCAAATAATATGATACACAACGTCAGCACATATAAAATATACATCAAGATCATCCTGTAGTATTTGTAAAGAATACAAATATTTATCTAAAAGGTTTTGTTATTTCCCAATGGTCATTGTGAGTTCAAGGACGAGCTGTTCTTAAACAAAAGCCTGGCTCTTTATTTTTTGGCTCAGAATCCGATGATGTTTAACTAAATTTGAATAGCAGATGCAAATTCTGGAATATCGTTTGAGTTGGTACATGGATAATCCATACCCGGTTGAAGTTGGAATAATGCTGACAAATGAATGAACATTGTAATTTCAAAATTAAAATTGTCTCGTTTGTCATAGACTTTGGTACTGGGATGACCAATGTAGTCATAGATATATATATATATATATCAAAATGAGGCTATGGAACTGGCTGATATGAAATTATTTTAATCTCTAGTTCAGGAAGATATGTAGTAGGACTCAATCAGAAAAGTTTGAATTGTTAACGGAAAGAAGATCATAAATAGACCTGTATGTGAAATTTAATGATCAAATTTCTATGAACTCCTTATGTGACAAGTGTCTGAAGAAACTCCAACTCATATGAAAATAAGTAAAGGTCTGCATGGAGAGAAGCACGATTGGTTCATTTAGAAATACCGACAACCTGCTGAGTTTAATTGAACCGCCTTTTGAACAAAGTCAATAATTAAATTATGTTAATATTCCCACTTATATGCAACAAAACTATCTGCAATTGGTCTTTAAATACGCTAATATACCTTTTTTAAGACAATATCTGGAAACCAAACCTTGGTTTAAAGAATGGATTCAAAAAGTTACAAGAATTAGGTGGAAGTTTTTACTATGTTCGGATTGATAGTTTTGGTGGGGTAACTTGGTTTCCATATCACTTGTCCGAAAGTCGATATTCCATCGATGTTACCCATTTTCCATTTGATGAAGAGTCTTGTCCGTTTCACAACTTGCTCTTATTTGATTTTGAAGTTGATCTTCACCTGAATTCAATTATACATCTTAGAGAATACATCAGGAATAGTTTATGGGCAATCACTACAACTTAACAATGATTAGTGAGCAACTTCCCGTCAATTTAGAAAGCACATTCTTCATCAGCTTTTACATTGTCATTTAATTAGGTTACAGTATTCTAGTTCTTGTTGATAATTCTTTACAGTTACGAATTCATCATAGAGAAGAATGCCACAGAAAGTCGAAAATGTATGTCAATATTGTAAAATTTGAAAGAAGAATTCGTTATTCGTTTAGAAGTAACGTTTCTGATACACAAAACAGAGAATACGTTAACGTCAATGAAGTAAGCGTGGATGAAAATACATCCGTTAAAATGAATTCTATTGAAGGCGCTATACAATGGCGTTATGTATTGTCTTCCATTGACTTCTGTGCTTATTGTAATTTTCTGGGTACATATTTGATTATATCATTTGTTATTTTCATGTATATAAGTGGCGCTAGCTCAGGCGTTTGATATTATATATACTCCTCTTGTTTCTTGTAATTTTGTTGCGACATTGATGACGTTTTATTTGTGCGTACTTTTGCGAAATGTTTATATCTCTCGATCTTTTGATGTGTAAGCCCTTACACTACAAAACACAACGCATGTTCAATTTTGCCGAGGAAAGCTCAGAGATACTTCAAAAGTATGACCAGATAATTCGTTCAAAATGTATGTTATTGCAGTTCTAACTATTGATGATCATTTCTGTTTTGAGAATGCGATACACAGGGATGATAATCTGACATCGGCTGAAACTATTTGTATAAGCTCTACTTGTCGAGCCAGAATAATTTTCTTTCTTGTATACGATTAACTTATGATCGGAATATTCCATTTGGTATATTCCGTTTTCCTTGACTTCGGGATCAGACTTAAGTATGTCCAGTAGCTGCTTAAGAACTGTATAGGTATTTATTTTATTATTGCTTTAGTCATTATTAGTTAATGCTTGGTATATATACTCATTGCAAGGTAAAAATTTCCATTAGACAGGGATCACCATACCTTATTTTATGAGTCTGTGATCAAAGTTTAATATATACAAGATACAGTCCATTATGCAGATACTATAACTAATTATAACCAATAGGTTAACCTTATTTAGCGTATAAAATGCTGATCAGGTATATATTTCCATCTGCCATGGTTAAGCTGACCTTAACATCATTTTGAGCTTCACATTTCATGGCCATTACATTGTAGGTGTTAACCCATGAAATTTACAACCAACATGTAATGCCCATTAAAACAGTTCTATTTAACGACCATTTAGAAACAATAAATTACTGGTCATTCAAAAAAATGATGGGAAATTAAAACAGCCATTATAGGTACAATATTAGGACCCATTAAATAAAAATTACCGACATTAATGAGTATTGGCCATGTTTAATGGCTTATTTGAATGGCTGTCAAATTCCCATTAAAATAAAATAGCCTTGCATTTAATGATCATTAAACTTTCTTAATCTCATAATACTTGTAAGGCGTGTTAAAAGAATATTAAGGGTTTTCCCACCTACTCTATTTTTTATACAGAAAATACCAACCCTTAGATTTTTTTTAACATTTTTTTTACACGGAAACAGTGTTAAAACCTCTAATTTCCTCCCATATACACAAGAAAAAAAATCAAAATTTTGGATTGACTGAAAAAAATAATTTAATGCTTGGTTTGTATACAGGTATAGTACAAAACAAATCTTTCTTGCTACAACACCTCCCCCCCCCCCCCTCTTTTCCCCTTGAAAATCAAAATGGTATGTGCCTTGGCTTATGGTATTCAAACAAGATAAAAGTGAAAATCTGACAAAAATTGAAACCTGACCAGCAAACATTATTAAACAGTGACTATGGTCAGCTTAAGTCTCACCCACAAAACTAAAAACTAATATTAGAATTACATGTATGTGTCAGATATAAAGGATACATGTAAACTTCTTTTCCTTTCTGTAACTAAACTTGCTGTCTCCTTTCTTTCAACTAGAATTGCTGGATAAAGGTAACTGAAATCTGCATGAAATCTGTTTTATATCATTACTGGCATCTACTTTAATCAATTAATCCCCTAAAAGTACAAAAAAATCCACAGAGAATCAATTGTTCAGGACGTTATGAAGCAATAAATTCCATAGAAACATTATTGCATATATAAATATTACATTTGAAGCCATTTGGAATTAGATTAATTAACCTTCCCCCTTTTTTTATTGCCTGAAGATAAAACTGGCTGCTTATAATTTTCACCAAGGAATCATTCGCAAAATTCAATTTAATTTTTACATATTTACCAGTTATACCTGTTACAAATATGATAACAATTATTCATTGTTGTGTATAATAATCATGATTATATATATCTATTTTCAGTTTATGCTTCCAGACTTTCTGGTGCTGATTTGGTCAAATTAAAACTAAAAAAATTCAATATACCTCAACAAATCATACTTTATAATCAATATCATGATCATATGTTAAATTAAATTTCAAATATACTTATCTGAAAACATCTTCCGATCGGATTCTCCATTTCGAATCTCTATGGTCATCAGCCATGTCAGCGTATTCACATTTTGATGACGTAGTTGATCAGTACGTTTAGATCAAAGTGTCAATCTGGCCACATATTATATCGGCCCAAAGTTGATTCGCCCCCCAAACGTTTTTATAAGAAATGTATCATTGGTTGACGCATTAAAAACATTTTCCAACTTATCAGTTTTTAAAACGTTTTCAAATAAAAAAAAACTTGTATTCATCGGCACAGGGTCCATTCGATGGACTAGTGACCGCATTATCTAGGACGGTAAATTTGCTTTGGGTCGTTCTGTTCAGTATAATCACAAAATAAAAAACAACACGTGGTCATGGCCTGTTTACATTTTACATATGTTGAGAAAACAACGGTTACGATGGACCATTTATCATTGATCTGATATTTTTCTAAGTTTTGTATATGCCGGACGACAATTAAAAGTAAGGCACATATGTGAACTTGGAGGAAATCAGAATTTACATCTTTGGTGAAAAGAAGAGCGACTTGTTGCAGCGTACCAGTGTACCACTTTAAACAAACGAGTAAGATTTAATTAGTAAGAGGAACAAATATATAGAAGAATACATTTTATTTAAAATCAGCACTTATTTATGCGTAAACAATTAGCATGATAGTAATTCTTTATAAGACAACGATGTACAAAAAAATATGCATAAACTTCTCGTATGCGTATATTTCTCCACTATAAGGAGCACCACCAAAAGTTATGGCGTAAAGGAGGATATTTTGCAGTCTTAAGACGCTGATTAATGTGAGCATTTGCCCCAAGGCATTTGCCTACCCAGTTCCCAAGCTAGACCGTGACCGGTCAAACTACCATAAATTTAACCTTAACATAATTCAATGCAATAAAATAGATCTTCCAATCTCACACACTCACCAGAGATTTTGCAATCAATTGTCTGTTTATATGACATTTTTAAAGTTCTTTTGTATTCCGGAATACGATAAGTGTGGCATATTTTTTGGGTAAATATTCAGAATTAACGTTGTAAATATTAAGAACTACTTGGAAATAGCATCGTAAGTTCCCAAATTAACTATTATTTTAAGCGTTTCTCTGTCATAAGATTCAAAGATGTTTAATCAAGAGCATTGTTGATGTTTGGACTATATATTAAAGCATGATAAGTGCCTCTTTTGTGATAATTGATGCCAGTAGTACCTAGTATGAAACATTTTCTAAGCTGTGCTAATAAATATTAAAAATAAAAACATGTACGTAGTTTGGTTGCCAATTAGCTAGAAAACGATAAAATCCAATATACATCAAACGCAAGTTCAAATAAATATTTGGTACCAACTGAAATAGAGTACTAAACTACTAAATCAGTAATTAATAAAACCAACACAAATAAAAAGAGTGGCCCCACCATCAAACAATAATCGGCAATCAGTGGTGAAAGCTAGAACAGACTACATAAGATTGTGTTACAATTCATGGTATAGAATATTTATGATGGTCATTAATTAATTATTGTATTAACAGGAAATAATTTAATGGCCATCAAATATTAAAGTTTACAATTTTGTTGAATTGGACATTTTTAATGGCCATTACATTCAATTAATGGCCATTACATGTTAACGCCTGAGACAAACAAGATGGCTATTCCTTTTTCGGTCATCATATATGTGTTAGTAATTAATTGGCATTTAATTACCATTAATTATTTTTCATTACAAAAAATAATGGCCATGATATAAGAACAGGTTTTGGTAAAGTTATAATAATGGCTATTTGATGGCATCATAACTAGATTGACCTGATTTAATGGCAATTAATTAGGATTATAATGGGTTTTTTCAGAACCCATTAAAAATCTCATTACAAACTTTGACAGGACTTTTAATGAGTTTCTGGGATTTTAACAGGATTTTAATGGGAATTTAATGGTTTGACGTTGCAGTAGTGTGTGTTTTAAGAGATGTAAAAAAGTAGAAGCAACGAATGAAAACGTCCGTATCACGAGATTGTATTATGTTCTTTCCGAAGTAGCGATGACATTTAAACTGTCTTTCGACATAGGGAGTGTCAAAAGTCTTACGCTTCAGCCGTATAAGGGTACTGTTAAGGTCTATGCACACAATGACTATTCTTCCACAGACGTGTTTGCAATTTGAGGATAGGTAAACGTTCCATCTAGAGTGTTTTCTCTAATATGTAACAGTGCAGTAGGCTTGTTTTGTTAATAATATATAATAAAACTATCAGGAACTGCTTGTTTATTTTCGGTGATAGATAAAACAAAAAGCATTCCGAAACAACCTTCAATTTATTTGGAAACTTGGAATACCTCTGGTGTAAAGATTGATATACTGTCAGGTTCACCAAACCTTGGTAGAAAGTTTAAAGTACTATCTGTAATCAGATCACCTTGAAATAGTGAAGCTTAATGGCACAAGTATACAATGGACGGGACGAATCAGTGCTGAATTTTCACTAGGTATGTCCGTCAGTAATATTGGTCTGATACAATTAGACGTCTTTCTTAGACATAAAAAATACCTACTAAAAAAAAAATATAAAAGCAAACTTGTATATCAACATTTAACTGGAAAGCATTAACACTGATAGAAAAAAGGAACTTTAAATTCAGAAATTAACTGTAACTAGTTATAGTCTATTTGAAAAACGATTTTTAGGGAAACAGTGACCTATTTATGCTTAAACCTACTTTATTTTGACTATTAGTATCATTGACAAGCATACCACATCCAGTCTTCACATGATTTGTCTTACGATAGTATAGTAAAGATAAATGAAGAAAACTGCAGTTTCATCGTTAAACTACATGTATATACATGTAGCTAATAATATTACCAACTAATTATTAAGAGATCTTTAATTATTTCTTCGACATTGTGAGTAATTACTGGTTAGTCATATATAGATTTTCGTAATTTTAATGAACACATACTTTTTGTTTCAATTTACACTTCAATGCCACATTATAAATACAAATATGGCCTCAAATTTCTCACGCGTCATTGCTTTTAGTTTTGTGAAATCTTCAAGTAATAATAATAATACTTTATTCAGAAGCAATACAGCTGATAGAATATACATTTTTACATCACATCAATGTTTTTAAATGCATCAGTGTAATAATAATTATACAAAATACACATTTGGCGGAGAATGACAATAAATTTATATGATAAATAAGGAATACAACTACAAAATGTACGTATTACGGATTTTTTCGATGTTGAACAAAAATTTATCTAAATTATTAAGTTCTTTCACATTGTGAACTAAAAACAACTGTATAATAATATTTCTTAATATATTGTTTTCTTATATCATTATATATATTACATTCTAAATAAAATGAGTTTCGTCTTCAACAATATTGCTATTGCACATAGTACATAATCTCTTTTCTCTATCTACATTGTAAAATCTGCCTGTTTCGATATTGAGGCTATGGACAGAGATATGATATTTACATATATAAGGTTTATATATTTGATTAACAGGTCTATCTAAATGAAAGTGCAATATTTCTGTAAAGTGTACATTTAGATGAATTGTTACAAAACGCATTAACATCAATGATAAAGGTATCTTTCATTCGTTGTATTAGCTCATGTATAACTATATCAACATTATTTACGCTTTGGTTTAGCCATACATCATGAAAACCATATTAAAATACAATATCTCTGACTGAACATGCCCAATTCAATTTGTCTTTGGGTTTTTTAAATGAACTCTCCAACCTATCTTCATAACATGCTTTTAATATACAGTTATCAGTATTTAATAATTTAAATCAAAACTGAATCATTTTTCTTTGTCTTTCATACATTGGGTAACGTCCCAATTCACAGTAAACCATGTTATTAACAGCAGTTTTTTTAACCTTAAGAATTAGTTTTAAAAAATACAAATGTACTTTCTCTATATCATCAGCTTTATGTAGACAATAGGGATCATGCAGAATATATTCGTTTGCTCATATGAAGCAGAATTGATCCGAGAATTATTATATTAAAAAAAGGTTAGATAAGTTATAATATTTCCTTTCAAGAAATTGTTAGACTATAGAAGCGTTTCCTCCAATAGTAACTTCATGCAGTTGGCTGATAGTTACCTTAAATTTTTATTATTGCTACACAGGCATTTTTCCCCACGTCATTTCAAAATAGCGATCATGTGATATTCACGTGTTCCACAGAAACATAATATTCAGGTTATTCTCATAACGTAAAATAAACGTAGTCACACGTGATATAAACGTTATATATAAAGCCACTTGATATCAATGTGATAATATAACATGGAATGGAAAAATGGACCATATTGTCTTTGTTGCATATTTTTCAGTTTTTTCTTAGTCATTTCCCTTTGACTACATAAAGAAATGCCTCTACAGAATATCGATACTTTTGCTACACAGAAATGGAAACTTCACATTGGAATATTCAAGAGACGCATGTTTTTTGTCGTAAAACTGAGGTTCCAACTTCTAATTAATTTACAACTTTAAGAAGAATTCAGCGCTTTAGCATCAAGTAAAATAGCAAACATACCAAGCTCTAATGAAATTCAGAACGAAAAGTCCTTTACAAAATGGCAAAATCAAAAGCTCAAACACACCAAACAAATGGCAAACAACTGTAATATTCTTGACGTGGTACAGGCATTTCCTTATTTTTAAAATGGTGGATTGGACCTGCATGAATATGCATTGCTAATATATTTTGTTTTAGTGAAGTTATCGCCATAAATTAAGGTTTTGTTCCTTGATATTAATGCTTTCGGTTATCGGTTATTTGGTTTCCAACGCTTTTGTAATGTATATCAATATTTGATCCCATGAAAACAATACAAGGTCGTTTCTTCTATAAAAAATAGGAGTTCAAAGTTTACTGAATTCATGGCTTCCACAGACGAAAATGTTTCAGTATTATTGATATCCTCAAGATAATTGACAATTTGTTATTTTTTAAATTTGTGGTCGAAAATCTTTATCAAGTTGAGATTTCATTGTTTGCTAGTGTTGAAGTTTGGTTAATGATTTGATTAAGAAGAAATCAGTAATAGATTATTCAACGGTTATAATGGTTATGATGGTGATCGGAATTTGGTTAAAAGTTTCTCAAAAACGTTCCTTGTGTGTTTATTGTTTTATCTACCTCTTCTGTCCCTAACAACAGACAACAGACAAAACACAGAGGCCTACATAATGAAAATATAAAAATATGAAGTTCTAAAAGCAACATAGCTTTGAAAGTGAGAATGGAAATAGGGAATGTATCGAAGAGACAACAACTTGACCAAATACCAGAAAACATCTCAAGGCAACCAGTGGGTTTTCAACACAGCGAGAAAATCCCAACCCTTCAGGCGGGCTTCAGCTGGTCCCTAAACACATGTGTGTATTAGTTCAGTGAAAATAAACGTCACCCTAATGCGCATGTAAACGATACAATAATTTGGCTTGGCAATCAACGACAAAAGAAAACTAATTCATAAGTAGCTGATAAACCAGTTTATTTAAAATGTGCAATTAATCCGTGTCTTCGTACGATCAGTACCGTTTGTGACAAAGCATGATAAATATACTGATATTAACATCTAATTGCATATATTTTAACTTAAGTGGTTATATAACAAAGATAAGCTATATTGTATATCGTCTGTTGACGATATCAGAATAATTATTTGTTAATATATTGGTATACACATTAGTTAAATTGGGCATTTGTTCCAAATCGTTAGAAGAACATTATCATATCTGGACTGTTACGAAATATACGATCCATTGAGGTAAGAGAAACCATACTCACAATGAATGCTTTAGGAAAAATATTATCATTTATTTTACAAATATTTGTTTTGACGACTGTTTATGTTGACGGTAAACCCTGTTCAAACTCCAGTTCAGGATGTCAGCAGATAAGGATGCCACTGGTTTCAAACCATCTGAATGCCCCATTAGTCGCCGAACTTGATGTCACGTCAATAAACAAACAGTTGAAAACGTACATCCGTGATGACATTGAATCCACTTTTTCTGAGGATATTCAGGACCTGGTGAAAAAGGAGCAAGATGATTTAAAGGTCTTAATGTTAAAGGATTACTCGTCGAAACTGAATATAACAAAAGAAGACTATGACAATAAAATTTCGAATATAGTTCAACATATTGAAGCCGAACAAGGTGAAATACAACTTAAACTATCCGAGGCTAACAAAAATTGAAGTGAAAGTGAATCAACCTTCAATACTGAAATAACAAATCTGTTGGTTGAGTTTCAACAAAGACTAGAAAACTTGAAACTAACAATGTTATCGGGATATCTAGAAAAACTGGAGCAATCAGAAGATACTAACAACCAAAACATAAACAGTCTTGTGAGTGACCTGAAATTTCAATTTGCTAATTTATCAGAAGAGATAAAAAAGGAATTTATTCAAGGTACTACTTTCTTACACACTCAAAAGACGGAATTAGAAGAATGGAAAAGAAATTTGATGGAAACATTGAAAGGTAAGATTTCTTCGAATATTTGTGTTTCTGATTTCCATTTTTAAATGAATGTCAAAGCATAAATCAAACCTAGCTGAATATGTTGAGTCTATCATTTCAAGATTAGTTGAAAAGCATAACATGATCAATAAAATAGAAATCAGATCAGTATTAAGTTCAAGAACAAATGTATTCCCATTTGGCATGAAACTATCTAGTATTCTGATTTGACATGAAAGTTGCTTGTGTTCTTATTTGAAAAGAAAACAATACCAGAGTATGGAGTCAACATGTAAACAATGGTATACATATTTTTGACCCCTATGGAAATGAAATAGATATTGGCATCCTCGTTGGACTTTTATTTTGACAGTATGATCTCAACAAAAGAAGATATTTCAAAAACACTATTTTAAAAACATCCTGAGAAGACAAAAAGTTCAAAAAAATTAAAATCTATGTGGTTTGTCTTTTAGTAAACAGACAACCAGCTTTTGGTATAGGCTATGTTCTTTCTTTTCAATCACAAGAATATATAATTTTCGTGTTATTAAAGTACTAAAATAATTGAGGCTACATAAAACAATGGTATAATGCGTGACCTTAATTGATTGATTGTTGGTTGCGTAACGTCCATTGATGGTTTCCCATTAAACTAATATCATACATTCAGATATATTGATGATGTTCTTTCCATTAGTAATCCAAACTTTTCTGATCGGGTTCCATCATTATTTCCTCCAGAACTAGAAATTAAAGAAACAACAGAAACAGCTTCATCTGCCTCATTTTTAGACTTATACCTCGAATTTGACATAAGCGGTCATCTCAGTACAAGAATCTCTGACAAACGAGACGATTTTAATTTTGAAATAATCAGTTCCCCCTTATTAGTAGCAATATACCAACTTCACCTGCACATGGGTTATACATCTCCCAACTTATTCGGTATTCAAGAGCTTGCAGCTGCTACTCAGACTTTATAAAACGTCACCAGTGTCTGAGCAGAAAGTTGATTAACCAGGGGTATGTCAAAGAACGTCTCGTACTTTTTCTAAAAAAAATTATCGGAAGATACCAAGACCTTGTTGATAAATATTCCGTATCAACTTCACAAAAAATACACGATGGTCTTGAATATAAATTTTAGGTACTGACGTTGTTTATCATCTTAATGTTTGTATTATAGTATTCATTTATTTGTCTTTGTAAATTATTATTTTTACTGTTTAGTATTTGTTTGGTAATATCCATTTGACGTGGCTCGGTACTTATACATCACATCATTGTGTTATTGTGCTGTGGTAAATTTTTGTATTCGTGTTTTTCGTTTTTGCAAATGTGCTTTGTTTATATGCCTTTTTGTTTTTCTTTGTTGACATATTTGTTTGTTTTTATAGTGATTAAGATTATAACACAATGTTGACTGATGTACCCCTATTTTTGACATTTTTACCTATTATGTATGTTTTTTTTTGACATTTTTACCTATTGTGTATGTTTTTTTTTGTTTTTTTACACATCGTTGTCAATTTAATGGAATTGTATGCGACTGTCATACAAGTGAGAGGTTTAGCTAGCTATAACACCAGGTTTAATCCACCATTTTCTACATAAGAAAATGCCTGTACCAAGTCAGGAATATGACAATTGTTATCAATTCGTTTATTTCAAATCTTGAATCTATCTCTGTTTTTAGACTTTGATTTCGGACTCGGGTTTGTAAATTGGTTCACATTAAGATCCAAAGGGTCTCAGTTTGATTTTTACAAAACATTGAATTCAAGGGTTTCTTTGATATGCTGAATCTAAACATGTATTTAATTTTTTGAGTGTGGGCCCAGTTTTCAAGTACGTTCAAATCGGGGTCCAAAATGAAACTTTCTTTGATTTCAACAGATATTGAATATATGTGGTTCTTTGATATGCTAAATCTAACCGTGTATTAAGATTTTGGATTTTGACACGTAGCTTTTGGACATGATTCATTTCTATGAAAGTTTCACAGTTTCAGAAAAAGATCGGCAAATGTGGCTGTACAGTTGTTGAATAAAAATCGTCTTTATACATAATCAATTCAAATGTCAATTAAAACAGAGGGGTTCATGTAATCGTTTTGAAGCTAATAATGAAAAGCAGTCGAAAAGGTAATTTTTTTCCAATATGCCACAGTTTGACCGATGAAATATATAAAATCGTACGTTAGCAACATTATAATTTCCAATGTGACTGTATCATATGCTTTTATCATATCTTTTATCTTTTTTTTTCTCTCCGAGTAGTAAATCAACCACTCACATACAGAACGCATATACTTAGGTGCGTGGTAAAATTTTTTATAATATTGGCCATCACAAAATAAAAAAAAAACACAAACGACCTACTCTAAATTTTTGTGTGTAGTAAACTTTAGAATATACGTTCTTTATTCAGATATACTAATTCTGTGTTGTGTTAGTCCAGTACCAAAATTTACGAAGATGGATAACAAGGAAAATAACAGAAATACCGAATTCAAAGGAAAACTCAAAACGGAGAGTTCTCTATTAAATGGCAACATCAAAAGCTAAAACACATCAAATGAATAGAAAACAACTTATATTCCTGACTTTGTACTGGTATTTCTTTTTGTAGAAAATGGTTGATTAAATCTGGTTGCATAGCTAGCTATACCTCTAACTTGTATGACAGTCGTATAAAATTAACCCACTTCACATAGCATGAACTTACAAATGTCTCCTTCAATGCAATTCTTATATCATGTACTAGTTATCCTGTCAAAGGCCTCTTAACCTATAGTAAAGAACACATTAACACCCGATAGCTATGAATTCGATAAATTTTAATCATTTCCATTATTTACCAACAATAACAAACGGTTATGAGGTCTTCATCTTCTACGGTAATTCAACATTCTAAACTAAACCAATGTCTATTACGTGAATGGTGTCATTTTTTGTTTGTTTTTTGGTTACAAATCGATAAGACATTATTTGACGAGAACGATAAGAACAAATGCATCATATCCAAATTATTATGCATCTTTCATCTTTAATTTTTCATAGACACTATTTACTAACATAATACAGTATATTTTTTACTAACTGTGTGCCACAGGGCCAGCTTGTTTCTTTGTTCATTTCTACCAAATTATGATTATGAATACAAAAGTCTAAGCCAATTTTCCCATACATTTCGCCGGTATTTCTTTGAAAGAGCAGGTTTTTATTTTATCCAGTGAGTACTTACCATCTCATATATACCTTTAAACTTATAGCTGAGGTTAGCAAACAAAATATATTCATGAAAATATTGTTTAGTCATCACATTGGTCTATTACAAAGGCGAATAATTCATTGTTTTCCTAAGTCAACATTCTAATCATATGCAATTATTGAACATTGTATTCAACTTTCCAATGACAGTGGTTATGTTCTCTTCTTTTGTGCGTCGGATATATCCGGACCTTGAATTTTGCTACTGGATGACTGTGTTACCGAGGCATATCTATAGATGCACAGACTGGCGACACATGTTATTAAATGTTGTATACATTTCGATTCTCCCTGAAATATTTACTTTCATGCCTTTTTAATATCGGGACAAATGACACTAAATTCCCAACTTCAACTATTTCAAAACAAAATATCTTGACAGGGAATTAGAAATGATCCAAAACCATTGTGAAAGTACAATTTAAATCAAAATATGGAGAGTGTCCGTATTAACTTGTTAAGCGAATGTCAAATTGGGAAGCTTTCCTTGACATGTGGGCATGTACAGTTTATTTATTTGATTGCAACTGTTAAGTGAAATGACTCTTCAAACTTTTTTTCTCATAATTTTATAAAAAGGATATAGCTTCTCATATTGAAACTATAGAACCCAAAATTCTCTACCGAAAATAAAAAAAAATTCTTTAAGAAGTCAAGAAGACTTACAAAATGTTGGAGTAAAATACTTTTATAAAGTGGGCTTTGTCATATTTAAAATTTCTCTAACTTACAAAAACATTTATTCATGTCACAAACAAAACCACTGTCGATTTTCAAGGCATAGGACAGGTAGATGAATAAATTGCGTTGTTCAATTATTTTGCTTTTTTTTGTTACATCTCATCTTGATCAGTATACTAAAAACATTATAAGTACTAAATAATATCAAAGATTAAACAAAACTCGACACTGTCAAATGTCATAGGTTTATATAAACGAATTGGTTCAGACGCATTAGTTTTGGTGATACTTTTTGACTTTTGCTGTTATTGTTGACATTGTCCAATTTCAAATCAGTTGAGTTAATAAATATTCGAAATGGACATATACATGTAGTGTATCAAATTTTATTAGGCATCTACACTTATAACTGGGTTACTATAATACCCGTTATTGAGACTTACAAACTTGTTCGTGCAATTTTCATTGTTATTCAATGCAAAATAATTATTTAAGATAACTGCGACGATCGTATTTCCTAAAAAATTCTTTTGTTTACTTATTGTACCTCAAACTTATCAACCCGAGGTAGGCCTTTAACTTGAGCTTAACTTACGATTTGGATCATTGTTAATTTCTATTCTAGTACGTTTTACGTTTTACCTCTAGCCAAAGCTCTATCTTATTAAAGTGTAGCTCTAAAATTGTTATTATTTGCTTCAAGTCGATCCACTTTGCACCTCGTCGTGAATACGCAAAACATATTTGGCACTGGACATTAAGGGAGCAATCAACTAATCAGCTTCATTTAGTGATGAATAATCTTTATTCTTCAGTTGATAATTGTCTCAAATTGTTTTCCAATATTTATATATTTGATTTTGATTTTTATCTATATTTGATTTTAATTGTAAATTTTATCATTTCTCTCCTCATTTTTCTCTTTGCATTTATATTTTTATTCTAACATTAAATAACATAATTGATAATGGCCATATCAGGGGTTACATTGTATCCTATCCAGCCAAACTAGGAGGAAGGGATTAGAACAGGAAAAAGCTCTTCATTGAGTTGCAGTAATTCATATCTTGTAGCTTGCACCGACGGCAGTCTCGTCTAGGTGTCAAAATTTGCTATGCGAGTTTTTTTTTATATCTGGTATAGTTGTCATAAAAGCAAAAATGGATATAGAAATGTTGGCACCAACTTATAGAAGGATTCAACTTATTTTTGCCGACTTATTTGTTCTTTAGATATTGTCTTACCGGTCGGTTCTGTTATTTTTAAGGTTTTTTTTTCCATCTACAATTGTCCTTGCAAAAGGCGCAAACAATGTGTTAAAATCAGCCATGCGACATTTTTGAAGATTAAGCTGACCTTTGTTGTTGCTTAGAGATTTCAATCATATAACGTGTACGTAGATCGTATTTTCCCCCCTCAAAGAGTTGTTCAAATGGTTCTTTAACTTATAGATAGCGTTAAACTCTCACTTCACCAGGAACTGAATATACAACATTTCTATTCTGACCAGACAAAGCTGCGTATTTATACATCCAAACAGCCAAACGGACGCACCCCTGTAGCAAGGGTAGATATTTCTATACCCAAGTCAATCCTTTGGTTTTGAATAAAAGGAGATAAAGGTATACATTAATACGACAGCAACCCAACGACACAGACAAATCAAAACATTAAGAGTCAATATACAGTCTTTTGTAATAGAAGGATGCCTATACAGAATAATGATCTCAAAACCGCCCCATGACTAGAAAATACGGAGTTAATCTAATACTAGTATTCTGATATGACGACCTATTATCGTCAACCAGTATAATCACAATATATCTACCCTTAGCACAAACGCATTAATACACAAAATTTGCTGTGGTCCGCGGTACGCCCCCTTCAACGACCTACTTTCTATTCGATAAAAAAAAATGAAATTAATTTGAAACAATTTTTATTGAATAATAAATAGACGGCGCTTCATTATTATTTCGTTATTTTTGTTTTGCATGTAAAAAATCGTCTGCTGCACGTGAAAGCAATAACATGGGCACCCCATTTGCAGATTGGCATAACTATAGAGTACTGTGGCGAAAAATACAGACTTATTAATCATGAAAAGCCAAACGCAAATTTTGCTAGGCATTACAATGTTTCAAAACTGGAATTGTAAAGAAGGCTTTCAGGAATGAATTGTACGAGATTCCGCCACTGTCAAGCACCATAACAATCAAGCCTGTCGTATCGGAGCCAGAGGAACAGTTTTCCTAGTCTGACAAGGAGTTATTTGACGTTGAAATAGAAACTGACCCTCCGCATGATCAGCATATAAATTATCCTACAAACAAAACTCTAAGATCCAAAAGTGCAAATGTACTATCCATTTATACTAACAGAACTTTTTTAGAATGCACTCTATACAAATTTTAAAGTGTATTTGAAAAGGATGTATGTCTTATTTGAAAATTCTTAAAATAAATCCAAAATGTCAATGTTAAAAAACATAATGGAACAGGCAGAATTTACATGTATAAAAATAAGATGTGGTAGATTGCCAATGAGATAACTGTCACCCAGAAAACCAAATCACATAGAAGTTAACATCTATAGGGTACTGTGAGGCCTTCACCAATGAACCAAACCCATTCCACGTAGTCAGCTATAAAAGGCACCAAAATGACAAATGTAAAACAATTCAAACAAGAAAACTAATGGCCTGATTTAAGTACAAAACAGTGAACAAAAAAAAAAACAAATATGATATACAGCAACAAACACACCGAATTAAAGACACATACAAAATATTGTCTTTTAGGGCCATAACTGCAATGATGTATGATGGGGCATAAAAGACAAAAATAATGAGTAGCCCTTTCCCTAAATACCATTAACAAGGCACTGTAACGTCATAAATATAATGTCATTCTAATATTCATCACACCATATATTTGTTTTAATTCAAGCATGGCCATGAGTTCAGCACTGATACAATATATGCATATACATTTTTTTGTATATTATACATGTTGTATATGGAGTGATAGCTTGGCAACTCATGTAAAAAACATGCAAGGTCAATGACGAAGCAAACAGGATTAACACACCAAAGTGATTTAATGCAAACAAACAACTCTTTACATGTACATGTATTCTGTTCATAATTAAATATTAAAATTCCAATAAGGCAACGACTGTTGAACCTAAATCTGGGGAGGGGTATCGTTTACACCAAAACATTCAATTTTGAATAACAAATAGTTTGATCCGTTTTCTGATTAACTCTGACTTCGTGACATCTAATCATGTCTTTATAGGACTAATCAAAATGCTAAAACGAGACGGGAAAGATGTAATGTGCACAAAAAAGCCACTTCAGAAGGGAATATCCCAGTAGTTATATTCAAGTGGGGTAATTGGAGTCGATGATCCTATAACTTAATAACAAAATAAGATCTTCTGGGATATCGTCTTAAATTTTGGACGCCGGGGACAAGAGGGACTTCATCTTCTCACTAGCACAAGTTAATGATAAAGATCATGAGTATTACAAGATGACTTATAACGAGAGAAACAAGACCCACCACGGCATTGATTCCAGGGGAAATTGCCAAGAACAACGCATGTATGCAAATCATGAAAATACCGCAATATGTCCTGTGGCAAGTCTTGACCTATATCCTGGTAAACTCAGCAATAAATGTGACTCCTTGTTCCAGCAACCTCTACAATACCCCAATGCAAACATGTGGTATGCTGCACAACCAGTCGGTAAAAACAAGCTTGCATGAATGATGTCCCGCATATCAAGTGCGGCCGGGTTATCAAAAAGGTCTATTAACCACTGCATCAAAGCAACCGTTGCCACAGGGTTAAAGCAGAGAGGGGTCGACCTCTTGTCCATAACGAGCATTACTGGGCACAGCCATGTTAAATCTCTCAACAGCTACATTGAAGGACCTTATGATAGTGACCGCCGCAAAATTTCAGCAGTGTTACAAAATCTTGGACCTGATAATACATCTTCGTCTAATTCTAATACACTTACCTCTCAGTCTGCATCTGTTTCGACAACTGTTACTCCATACAACAACACTACATGTACGTCGAGAACAATATTTTCCTCACAGACACAGTCACAAACACTTAACATTTCAAGAGATCCGTTGTCTGACATGAACATTCCCCAGACCGCAAACATTTCTGGTGGCAACATTACCTTCAACTTTATCCAAAAGTAGTAAAATATTCGACAGATATTCAACAATCCATTTAAAAATCCATGAAAACATTTCCATATATTGACATTGCTTCATTGCACACTGAATACACTATTGATTTTATGTTTGAATAAGTTCACAAGCTTGTAGTGTATTTCTTATTAATATTAAATGAGTGTTCTTTCAAACATTGTTGTATTTATAAAGCAAAAATAAATATTCCTGTTCTATTCCATATGAATGTGTCACACACAATACAATATTCACGCACAAAATAATGAAAATTCTGTTTTAAATACAGGGGGGAATGGAACAGCTAAAGAGTATCTTGTGTATAGGGCTTTCACGGTTGACAAAATAACCGTGATTGTCCTATTAGAATCGAAATAATTCATGTCAGCCGTAGATTTGTTTTCACTTAACCATGGGTTAGGCATTTTTATTCGTATTTTACCCTCGCTAACGCTCAGGGTAAAATAATCGAATATAAATGCCTAACCCATGGTTAAATGAAAACAAATCTACGGCTGCCTTGAATTATTTCTAAATTATTTACCGTCAAAGTTATCCCAACAGGCACAAGTGTTTGGTTGAAAAATATCACCTGCCCTTTTTTAATTTTGATCGGTGGAAATTGAAGAAGGTGTAATATAAACAAGCAGAAGAAAACATTTCACTGTTTAATAACGGTAGAATAAATGATGATACTAGATTACGTCCGGCGGCAAATTAAATGCATATTCAGGACGAAAACATGTAGATGTAATATGAATATTAATCCTGCTTTGTATAAGACGACACGCTGAGCCAGATTTTTTAGGTGTTAGTTCACAAGCTAACAGTTCACAGGAAGAAAAGTCACCCTACCCGGAAACATTTCTAACTCCTAGCCAGTCTGTGCTCTTACTCTTAAAAGCCGCGTGTTTAGCGCTGAAAGAACAAATACCAATTTTAACGTCTTTGTTTGACCCGGTGTGGATTCGAACCAACGACCTTCTGCTCTCGAGGCGATCACACTCCCACGAAACCAACAAAGCGAGCGGTAGTATATATTATCATACAAAATACTCAAGTACAATAAACAATACAGTTTCACATAATTATCACAGTTACTACAGGTACTGACATAATTTATAACAAACCTTTCTGAAAGTGTCCGTTTATAAAAAGTTTGAAATTATAAAGAAACTAAAGTTTCAACTCCCTCAGGCAAAGTTGACCTTAGATGAATTTGGCTATTTTTTTAGGTATTTTTGTCATATAGCTCGTCAACTGTTTCGGTACTTATACATCCTCGGATTTCAAATGTTTGGCTTTGAGCGTTCCTGATGAAGGTAAATCCAGAAAAGCGCTTCGGACGCATGAAATTATTAAACGTGTTGTTATCAATTTTTTACTAAAGCGAGCTAAAAGTATCTAACATAAATTACATGTCACAAATGATATTGGAAACTACACGTAAATACCGATGGCCGACTTCAGAGTAGATTTCATTGATCAACGCTCTCTGCAAATTAAAAACTCTTGTACCAATTATGTGTGGGGTTCGGATGTGGCCAGCTGTTGCAAGGCTAATTTCCGTCCTTATTCAATATATCCTCATTTTCTAGTGATATTCCAAGTTTCACGTCCAACCACACCGTCGACCTCCTATTGCAAGACCTACTTATTGTATTTAGAATGTTTGTGTTCTCGTCATGAACATGCATGAAATATTTGCCACTGGACATAAGGCAAACAACAATCAATCAACTTCATAAATCATTCTATGTACATAGTACACGAAGACAAGAGCTTGTAAAATGCTATAATGTAAAATTTCCATTTAAATCACTCAATAATTGTGCAAAATTATTTATGTTTTTTTTTTGTTTTTTTTTTTTGTTAGCCAATTTTTGCAGTTTACCACATAACTTAACACTTATAATTTTTTGTTAATATTTCTTTAATATGGTTCTGTTTTATTACGATATATATGGTCACGTGTTTCCTAATATATCTTTTGTATATTTTCACTATTTTGACATATTGACTTGACGTTCCTTTTTTTAAAATGATATTGACTCCATGTTACTGAGAATAGTAACATCGAGTCGATATAATTTCCAAAATATAGGAACATCGAGTCAATATCATTTTCAAACTAACACTATTTACATATGTAAAATATAAATTAAGAACTTTCAGTCTGTCAACATGGTCAATACGTTATATGTAGACCTGTTAGATCATATTGAATTTCAGACTTCGTACTCGGTCAATATAATCTGACCAATTCCATATATAACGTTTCGACCTCGTCAAAAGCCAATAATTGATAATTATAATATATGATTATGTCAGGCGATTATAAAAGTACATTGTAAGCAAGGTAAAAGTTTTTTTCAAGGTGTTTATGCTTCATTTAGACGTGAAAAGGGAATGATGGACGACTGAAAAAAAGTATTTGTTTTCATATAATACATTGTATTTCAATTTAATGATCAACCTTGCGAAAATATCTCATATATATATACGTTTTGATCGAGCCTCTCAAGCCTACAGAACTTGATGCTAAAGATGTTACATTTAGGCTATTTAATACGATTTTGTTTCATTGAAATTCACAGACAAAAAAAAAAACAAACAAAAAACAAAAAAAAACAAACAAAATAAAATTTCTTAATTAATTGGACTGAACAGACTAAACAAATTATTTTTCATTTGCATGTAACGTAGGATAGGAAAATAACAGAATCAAAACCAAAATGAACATTTACCTGAATATTGTGAAGGACCTTATGCATTAAGGTCTGTACGATTATGAGTTTTGAAACAAGCTACTTAAATAACTAATTGTTGGAAGAGTTTACTTACTGTTTTCATATGGTCTGGTCTTTAAGAATCTATTTCACGATTACTGACTGATTAAAAACATCACATATATGTATCAAGAAGTTTTTGTACAGAACATTCATTGGTCAGTTACAAATGAGGCCTGTATAGGGTCTCGATTTACTCATTTATAAAAATATAAACCGTTATTTTAAAAAGTTGGAATTAAAAAATATAAATTAACCCCTTAATTTTATTAACCTAGTATTTTGTTTACAAAAACATTATAATAAATATATAACTAAATGATGTACTGCCATTTAATCGGTCCGTTCCAATGTAATTTGGTAACTGTTACTTGTATATATCAGTCTGAGTACTTATTTAGACTCGTCCAATTCAGGGTAATTAGGCTTCTGCAAGTGTTTTTTATGTACTTTTCTTATGTTTTTGATGGTTTGTAAGTTAGTAAAAGTTCAATGATTAAGTTAATATTGATATTAAAAGACCTTCTAACAAAAGGGTAGTTCAAATCCCCTCGCCCTGTAGTCTCGGATGTCTCAACATCCCTTTTTGTTCGAAGATATTTCAATGTAAATATTAACTAATCATTAAACTTCAACTATTACATAAAATATTTAGCAGATATTATTTCTTACACACATACCTATCCTTATTTTGCAAACATAAATGCAAAATCGTTGAATTGCTTTTACAATTTTCTTAATAAATTGTTAACTATCTTTGTGTGACCTTTATTACTCATACAACTACAAGAGCTAATATGATTTACTTATAGTTATGATGCAAGAATGTTTATAGACAATCCCTGATGAGTTGTAAACTTTTAACATCTCTGGAATACAGTTTGATGTATTCGTTTCTCTTTAATGAATGCATTCTGAATTCTAGGAACTTATAAAGATATAATATGTTAAAAAACAAACAATATTCATTTGTAGATACATATGCTCCCCTACAGTACAAAGACTGCAGCTATATGAGGAGAAGACACCGGCAAAATCGAAAATCTGTTATTTTGCCGGCTATGATTAAGATATCTTAATTTAACCTGGCAAAATAGCATATTAGTATAGCTATGTTTATTTCGCCGGCGCCGGCAATATAGTGATTTTTTTTATTTTGTTGGTTCTTTATAAAAAAGTAAATTTAACTGAATCGAAGTGAAAAAAAAAAGAATTTGTATAGACATAAAAAAAAACATAGTTAGCTTCCATTTGTAGCAACACTCACAGTCTGATATTGCATTAGAATAAAATCTCAGATTTTTAACTACTGTGGATTCATTTATTTTCGTGGGTACCAATTTTCGTGGATTAAGGAAAACTTACATGTTCGTGGATATTTGATTTCGTGGTTTTGCCGGAGTCTGCATACAAGCCTGTGGGAAATTTGTCATTCGTTGAACATTTAATTTCGTGGTTTACCTATACCCACGTAATCCACGAAAATTGGTATCCAACGAATAATAATAAATCCACAGTATATGGTGTAAAAAAAATCAAAATCGCATGCACATTTGATAAAACATCACATCGCTTCAAAACCAAAAACATTTAATTGCATTTGCTTTTAAATAATAGTCAGTTCTTTGATTTGCATATCTGTAAACACAATCTTCCACTCATCCAAAGGGGTAAAATATCCATTGCTATAGAAACATACTATTTTGCCAGCTTAGATAACATATTTTATTCAGAGCCGGCAAAATATCATATTTTCTATTTTGCCGGTGCTGACAAAAATAGAGGATGAATTGTACGTAGGAGTTAGAATGTCCCTCTGGTATCTTTCGCCTCTCTTGTATAATACAAATGACAGGAATAATGGAACACAATGACTACAAAATTTTGTCTGCATCAGTTAAGAGTGCCAGCTTTTTCTCTTTTTATTTTAAAGTATTAACTCGTCACTATAAATCAGTGGTTTTGATACTCCAAGCTAGCTTGTATAACACAATTATGAGGTCGCATCAACCAAAACTGACCATATTTGCATTTTATTATGAAAATTAAATAGCCATATCATAAGTCAGTAAATTTGTTAGCTGATAATTGATGTATAGGCATATGACAGCAATATAGAACACACTGACAACAAAACTTTGTCCACATCAATTTAGATGCACCTGATATCATCCAAGTTTTAAGTGAGGTTCGTGTTGCTCAGACTTGAGTCAATTCCACAACCGAAGCATCAAATGAAATTTAAAGTCCATGTATTGGGAAGCTTTAGTCGTAGGGTAACAACGCGTCTTCCGATTTCCGACGGGATTCTTAAGTCTGACATTTTCGTTGAATTTTTTTTAAGAAAAGACACGTCTGCCCTTTTATCAAATCTGTTTATCCCGATGGTCATCGTTTTCAACAAGACAACGACCCAAAGCATCGCTCCAAGCTTGCCAAAGGTTTCATGATTGACAATAACATTAAGTGGTGGGACTGCTGGCCTTCCGAATCTCCCGATATAAACCAAACTGAAATGGTATGGAATATGCTGAAACGCCGACTTCAAAGAAAACCCTTAAAACTAAAGATGACCTTCAGACAGCTCTACAAGAGTTTTGGACCAGAAACTTTACTATTGAGTACTGCAACCGCTTAACTAATCATTTATACAAAGTCGTCCCAGTAGTAATAGCATTAGAAAGACGTGCAACAGCCAATGTACCTTGTAAAATATTTCCAGAAAGGTATTTTGGTAAATCGATTCGATATTTCAAAACCAAGTTAGATTAACCAAGTTTCACCAGGAAGATCAAACACCTTCTACCGCACTGAGAAGACCAAGGACACCGAGAGATGCAGCAGAAAATATTTCATAACAGCATTTTGCAAGACTTCCAAAAGCATTCAAAAAGGTATCTTTAATTTGTTGTACATTCAAAGAGTTTAACTAATTATATCCGTTTCCTGATCAAATAATGACCTATACTGTTTGCGAATGATCTCTGAAACGTATACATTGTATATTTGTTGACCCTCCTTGTTCTTCAAGTACCGAAATAAAAAATTTCGAAATTTCGATATTAAGTGATAAATTATCTTTTTTTAGATTTCATAAAACTCTAAATTCGTTAAATGTTAGTGTCAAAATGCAGCTAAGACAATAACTATTAAACGAAAAAAAATATCGTAAGAAATAATACAATGCACACTGCCACAATGTGACAAAGTTAATGTAAACACGTATTTACGCTTTTCAGTTAGTTTTAAATTAAGATCGAGAATACTTCCTGCACACTATTTTACCAAGAGAAAAATCTCGGAAAAAAAATATTTAAAAAATTTTCATTATAAATTATTTAGCCAGTCGTAACCAAAATTCATGAAAGTGAACAGGAAAACCCAAAAAGTTTTAAAACACATGTACACACGTGTTTTTATCGTGTCAATCTTGACCACGCTTTCACCAGCAATACATTTAAATGTTCAATCGGGTTCTCTTACTGTTCGAATATTTTATTAAATAACCATCGTATCTTACAAACGAAAAAGTAGCTGTCAATATTCTACCTTTCATCAGCGTTGTCATTCGTGTATTTATTATTACAGTAAGATTTCACGTTTTGAGAATATATTTACATTACGTTTTCAAATATGAATAAAGACAGGAAAACAATGTGTTAAAATAGATAACTGAAAAACGAAAGCTAGTAAATCTACAAAATTGCAAGAACATATAATTTTCGACGAAATGTAGAAGTAATGGGAAAAGAAGGAAATGGAATTGATATTTGATTTGTATTCATAAAGAAAGATTAATAAAAAAACAATAATTATATAGTGTTTCTTCCTCGGAATTACCTGAGAAAAAAAAATTTCTTCTATTGGTAAATTAAACAATTTGAACTGAAACAGTCTGAAAACCGTTCATGCCTTTTAAATGTCCATTATGTAATTATTGCACCTGTTATCAGCTGATGATTTGATTGACAACAGGTAATCTAATCATCGACATTTAGGTCGCTGATGCTTGGCCTTTTTTAAAACCATTTTTCAGACCATGTCCCGGAATGTACTGTATATAAGATATATTTGACCGCATCAACAAAAACTGACCGTATTTTTATTTGCACTTTATTGTTTAAATCAATATAGCCGCATACAAAATCTTTATTTTTTTATATGTCAGGCCGGATTGTATAATACAATTACAGCAGTATTGGAATACTATGACTACACAATTTTGTCAGCACCAATTTAGAGTGTCACAATGTCCTCTTTTTATTCAAAGTATTGATGTGTCACCAAAAAAAAAATCAGTCATTCTACTAACTCAGGCTTAGAAATTACTGTTGCCTTTAACTCATAATGAATTGTATAATACAAATGACAGCAATATAGAACACAATAACTACAAAACTTTGTTCACATCAATTCATATGCACCTTTTTTCATAATAAATTGCAAATGTGGTCAGTTTTCGTTGATGCTGTCAAATATTTAAGTTAGATAAATGAATAAAGGCAAAAGTAGTATACAAATGACAGCAATATTGAAACACGATTACTACAAAAGTATACCCGCATCAGTTTAAAGTGCTAGCTTTTCCTCTTATCCAGCTTATTTAAAAGCTACTGATTTTAAGTGACGAGTTAATATTTTGAGTAAAAAGAGGACATCCTGGCACTCAAAACTGATGCGGATTTGTTAACTCATAATGGATTGTATAATACAAATGACAGCAATATAGAACACAATGACTACAAAACTTTGTCCACATCAATTTAGATGCACCTGAGATCATTCGAGTTTTAAGTCAGGTTCGTGTCGCTCAGTCTTTAGTTTTCTATTTGATGTATTGTGTTCTATTGTTTGTCTGTTGTCTTTTTCTTTTTTAGCCATCTCGATGTAAGTTTATTTTCGACTTATGAGTTTCAATGTCCTTCTGGTATATTACGCCTGTCTTTTAGAATGCAAGCATGTTCTCTTTCTATTCAAACTATTGTATCACCACAAATATCAGTAGATTTGATATCACAGACTGGTTCGTATATGAGCAATATTCGACCGCATCAACAACAACTGACCATATTTGCACTTCATTGTGTAAATTTGTATAGCGGCATGATAAATCATTTTTTTTTTTTGTTATGTCAGAACGAATTGTATAATACAAATTACAGAAACATTGGAATTCAATGACTACAAAATTTTGTCTGCATCAATTTAGTGTGCCACAATGTCCTCTTTATATTCTAAATATTGACGTATCACAAAAGAATCAGTCCTTCTAATAACTCTGGCTGTCTTGTATACTACTGTTGCCTTTATTGATTCATATAACTTAAATATTTAACAGCATCAACCGAAACTGACCAAATTTGCACTTAATTATGAACATTAATTTAGCCACATAATAAATTAGTATTTTTGAAATGTCAGGATGGATTGTATAATACAAATGACAGAAATATTGGAATACAATGACTACACAATTTTGTCCGGGTCAGTTTTGAGTGCCAGGATGTCCTCTTTTTATTTTAAAGTATAAACTCGTCACTTAACATCAGTAGTTTTAATACACCAAGCTGAATCGTATAACAAAATTATTTCATCGCATCAACCAAAACTGACCACATTTGCACTTTATTATGAAAATTGAATAGCCATACCATAAATCAGAAAATTTGTTAATTCAGGATGGATTGTATAATAAAAATGACAGCAATATAGAACACAATGACTACAATATTTTGTCAACATCAATTTAGAATGCCAGCATGTCTTTTTCTATTCAAAATTTTGATTAGTTACAAATAAATCAGTAGTTATGATACCTCAAGCTGGCTCGTATAACAAAACTCTGATCCGATGAACCAAAACTGACCAAATTTGCACATTATTATGACAATTAATATAGCCGCATAATAAATAAGTATTTTTGAAATGTCAGGATGTATTGTATAATACAAATGACAGCAATAGTTGCACACAATGACTGCGAAATTTTTTCCGCATCAGTTTAGAGTGCAGTTGTTCCTCTTTGTATTTAAAATATTAACTTGTCACTTAAAATCAGTAGTTTTGTTACCTCAAGCTGTGTCGTAAAACAAAAATCCGACCGCATCAACCAAAACTGACCATATTTGCACTTTATTATGAACATTAAACTATGTATTTATCAATAAAAGGTATGACATCTATGAGATGGTATCAACTGATTATATTCATTTTCGTTAGCACTTTATAAATCTTTAAATTTGTTAACTCAGGATGGATTGTATAATTCAAATGACAGCAATATAGAACACAATGACAAAAAACTTTGTCCACATCAATTAAGAGTGCAAGCATGTCCTTTTTTATTTAAAACATTGGCTCGTTACAAACAATCGGTAGTTCTGCTACCCGAGGCTGGCTTGTACAGCAGAAATTTGACCGGATCAACAAAATCTGACCAAAGTTGCACATTATTTTGAAAACTAATATAGCCGCATAATAAATCAGTATTTGTTTAAAATGTCAGGATGGATTGTATAATACAAATGACAGCAATATTGGAACACAATAACTACAAAATTTTGTCTGCATCAGTTTAGAGTGCCAGTTTTTCCTCTTTTTTTCTAAAGTATTAACTCGTCACTTGAAATCATTAGTTTTTGTACCACAAGCTGGCTCGTATAGCAAACTTATTTGACCGCATCAACCAGCAAGAATGATTGTATAATACAAATGACAGCAATATTTGAACACAATGGCTACAAAATTTTGTATGTTCTCTTTTTATTTGAAATATTGTTGTGAAATTTCAGGCTGGCTCGTTATATTATGGCTTATCATATGTTAAGTAAACAATACATATTGTTGTATCAAGGAACTTGACTAAAACATTCCGTGAATTTGAATTTCTGCAATTTATCAATAGTGACGGACCATTTAGCCCCAGGTTTGCTCTATTTTCACGCAGAATCATGATATATCTCTAAACAGATTTTAATGTTGCAAATCTTATTGATTTATCTTTATTAAAAATTAAAAAGAAATCGAGTTAAATTATTGTAACAGTGAACGTTTTCAACATAAAATATCTCCAATACATTTGAAGTCATCGTGGATTATAATTCTGCATAGCACTTTACCTGACGTAAATAATCATTGTCCAGGTAGTTTTATTTATCGACATGTGTTTCTTGACCATTATAGTGTATACAAAATATATGCAATGATGAAAGTTGTATGTTTAATGATATGTGTCATGAGACTTTGGAAATGTGCGTTTAGGGACGTTTTCAGTGAACATTTTGTTGAAACGTTATCATCCGGTTTATTAGTTTTCATTATTTATTTTAGTATTAGAAAATCTGCTGTTTTAAGTATAATACGAAGGATATTCAGATTAATTTCACATGATTGCAGGTTATTCAAAGAAGAATAGACGGAACAACAGATTTTGACAGAAATTGGGTTGAATATAGAGATGGATTTGGTGATCCACAGAAGGAATACTGGCTTGGTAAGTACCATTTAGTTAATTGTATCTTGACAATATTGATACGAGTCATATTTTCTCATATCTATTCCTTTAACATTCTTTAAAAAGTGATCGACAAGTTTATATTGTAGAATGTTTTCTATTGATACGTTTTCCCAATACATGTACTCAGCGAACTACCAATTTAATAACCAGTATTGCACAACTAAATAACAGAATAGCAAAACGCATTTGAATCATAAGTTACATTCCTTTCTTCTAGTTTATCGAAAACTTAATTGCAATGATAACGAGATGTTTTAAATCTGGAAAGAAAATTGAAACATTAAAAACCCATAAACACTTAAACATGTTAAAATAGATAGAAAAGCCTCAACATAAACTTGATAAACATATCACATGTGCATCGGTACATAGGAAAAATTGCAACATATGTTTTCATATGTTTAACATATGTTTTTCATATGTTTGAAAACATATGTAAACATATGTTAATGCCCGACATGAAAACATATGTTTTCGAACATATGAAAAACATATGGAAAACATATGAAAAACATATGTTTTTAAAATCATATGAATGTTTTTCATACATGTAAACATATGAAAAACATATGTTTTTCATATGTTTTTTACAAACATGTTTTCATATGTTTTCATACCTGGCCTAAACATATGTTTTCATATGTTTGTCCTAAACATATGTTTTCATATGTTTGGCCCAAACATATGTTTTCATATGATTTTATCTTGATCCTAAATATATATTTTTTATATGTTTTTAATTGTTCAAATGCATTTATTTTTTCATAGATTCTAAACATGGTTTGTATATATGTGTATTTTTTTTTTTGCGATAGGTTTTTAAGGGTAACGTTTTTCTTAATTTGTTATCTTTTTTTTCTGACAGGAACTCATTTTGAGTGTGAATACTTCATTATGATGAGTTGTTGCTTTAAAAAGTAAAAAACCCAAAATACCAAATTCCACAGAAAATACATAGCAAAATCAAAAGCTCAAACAAATAAAAAACAATAAGTGCTCCATAATGTTTATATAAAGTAGAATTTTTTTTATTAAGTTGTTGTCTCTTCTATTTTCATATTTTTGTCTCCTTGACATACATTGTACCACATTTCTATTGTCTATATTCTATTTTCATTTGTTTGTCTCTTCGACATACCCCATTTCTATTGTCTATATTCTATTTTCATATGTGTGTCTCTTTGACATACCCCATTTCTTTTGTCTATATTCTATTTTCATGTTTGTCTCTTTGACATACCCCAATTTTATTGTCTATATTCTATTTTCATATGTGTGTCTCTTTGACATACTCCATTTCTATTGTCTATATTCTATTTTCATATTTTTGTCTCTTTGACATACTCCATTTCTATTGTCTATATTCTATTTTCCTATGATGTATGTGATATTTCTATTGCTATACCTCCATACACAGATATTTAATTGTCTTCACTGCTGTATATTACTGGTGCATGTGTATGCAGCTGCTTTTTGTAAATATCCTGTATGATTAAGAAAGACAACTACATGTAGATTGACTTTGAGCTCAATATTGTATTAATTAAAAATGAATGTTCTTTGGTTCTGTTTCTTTATTTTTCAGTTCCTGCAAGTAGAAATAAAAGAACAAAGTTTCAATGTCCACCTAGTCGCAAATTTTTAGCTCACATGGCCCCAAGGTACGTCGTCGTCCATCGTCGTCGTTAACTTTTTACATTTTTGACTTCTTCTTGAGAACCACTGAATGGAATGGAACCAAATATGGCATGAATGTTCCTCATGAGGTGCTGACCAAGTGTTGTTACTTTGTAGCCGATCCATGATCCAAGACGGCCACCAGCGGGGGGCTTAGTTTAACAAAGGACCCTACGGGAAATACATACAAATGTCTTCTTTTAGAGAACCACTGAATGGAATGAAAGCAAACATAGCAATATTAATCCAAATTTGGCCTCAAACATTATTATAAGTATCTGTTATGATTTTTATCTTTTTTTATATGATTTCAAAAACCCAAGTAGTCAGGTGAGCGACACAGGCTCTTGAGAGCCTCTAGTTTATCTATCAAGGGGCAATATTAACATGATTAAAAAAAAACAACATGTTTTTTTGTTCTCAAAAATATTTATAAATAAAAAATGTGCTTGAGGCAAAAAAAAAGTTGTTTTTCTTGTATACTAAATATTTCAAACTGACCTTCAAGGGCATTACTATAATAGTATACTATAAGTTTAATAAAAAATTTTTTAGAGCATTTACCAGGCCATTTTCCATAAATTTATTACATGTATTTCCAAGAGGCATAACTCTTTTGAAAAAATTCAATCGGCCATCATTACAACTGCCAGTTGGACATCTACACCTTACAATAATTCCTTACACCAAATATAGTAAGTATAACTTATTGCTTATAATACCTCAGATATTGACTTGACCACGATAACTTTCTGACAGAGTAGACAGACACTAGCTATAGGACCTTGCAAGGTACCCACATACTAAGTAAATAGAAATATCCTATTACCAGGATAACTATAAATAATATTAATAAGAGAGAAATTAACATTACAAAAATACTTTTACCACAGACTGAACCTATATTTTAGGACAGCGACGCCACCCCTGGCAGAATCTAGGATCACTGTCTCGCTTTCGTGAAATAAATTTGCAAGCTTGACAAAAAGCAGAACATGTATTTCAGAAATAGAAATTCTATGCAATTATTAATACTTATATGCTGTTATGGTCCTACATATTCTTGTGAGTTCAATATTTTGGCATTACACAAAGTCATGCTTTCTTAGACTGTTTGAAATGACAATTGTTTTGTTGTAACATTAATTGATTAAATCTGTCGAAGGTGAATTGATAGATATTTTAGTTTGGGAAAACATAATGTTTGCATCTTTTATTATTTTGTTATTTCTTTTTAAGTGCTTGTTGATGAGTCCAGCCCTTTCTGGCTGATTTTGACATGTGTTTCTTATGTTGGGTGCTGTCTGCCATACTGTGTCACAGTGTGTAGTTTTATTTTTTTCATTGGTTCACATTTTTTCATCCTTATACAAGTTATAGCCATAACAGGTTACTTTATGGTATGGATTTTGATCATTGTTTATGGCTGTACAGTGACCAGGAAATGTTTACATCTTCGTCCTTTGGTTTTTTTATTGATAGTTGAGAATCATACATGTACCTCATCTCCTTATACATGTTAAACATGTTATATTTATATGCTGGTTCATAAAAAATCTTAAAAGGAAATTATTCAATTGTTATATGTTTGAAAACTCTCTCCTATAATGCAAAAACAATAATTGATTGACTTTTCTAGCTTAATTTAAGATTCAGTGGCAAATATTTTATGTATATTCAAGACAAGAACAACTTTTAAATATACAATTCATAATATAAGCAAATGCTATAATTATTTTAACTTCTGACCATCTTATGCGTTTGTGTGTGTGGAGCAGAAGGATTCCTTGATAAAATTGAGAATGGAAATGGGGAATGTGTCAAAGAGACAACAACCCGACCATAGAGCAGACAACAGCCGAAGGCCCCCAAATTGATGCATACTTGACATCAGAAAGACAGAAATAAACAACAGTATACATGGTATACACGCTGTAACATGTACAATTACACTTGAAAAAGTTTTAAATAGATAACATTAAATTATTTAAATTAACTGCAATTCAACAGATGAACTTACTTTGATACCAGTTCTTTTTGCCTGACATCCGCACCTACATGTACACCAGTGATTATAATACTGTACTTTCCTTTCATTTGGTAACCATGGTAACAAGCTAAAATTGCAAATCTTAATTTAATCCAGAAGTCCAGACAAAAACAAGATCATTTTTGTAGATGTAGTATGAACTGATGCTCACTAATTTATATTTTTACTTTTGAGTGAATGGAAACAAATATGCAACAAACAACAAAAAGATCAACAGTGTAGCTAATATTATTAATATATGTATAGTCTAAGCCCGTCTTAGTATAGTATGAACTTTTTCTAATATAAAATGATCTATTCTGCTGTCTAGTTTAAAATAAAATGCTCCCCAGGGCGCAGCTTGATACGACCGCAGAGGTCGAACCCCAAACAGATGGGGCAAGTATTGACACAATATTCAAGCTTGGTACAGCTCTGAATTTGGTTTGTGATTAAATATTTGACACAGCATACATGGCATAGGTTTCTGACACAAAATCAATGTGGTCTAAGAACTTAAAAATTTTAAATTAGACATTTACCTATTATGGTTCAATATCCTAAATCTAAATACATGGTTAGGTTCAGCATATAAAAGAACCCCAAGAATTCAATTTTTTTATGAAATCAAACAAAGTTTAATTAATGGACCCTTTTGACCTCAATGTGGACCAATTTGATAACAGAGCCCAAAATCAAAAATCTAAATACAAGGTTAGATTCGGCATATCAAAGAACCCCAATAATTCAATTTTTTATGAAATCAAACAAAGTTTTATTTTGGACCCTATGGACCTCAATGTAGACCAATTTAAAAACGGGGCCCAAAATCCAAAAACTTAATACATGGTTAGATTCAGCATATTAAAGAACCCCAAGAATTCAAGAATAAACCCCATTGATTTGGTCAAGAAATAAGCAATTTATACAAAGTATTAGAAAAGTATTGTTATTAGCCCCTAATTCCTAAACAGTTAGAATCACAACCCCCAAATTCAATTCCAACCTTCCTTTTTTGGTATGGAACCTTGTGGTACAATTTCAGAAAGATCCATACACTTACACACAAGTTATATTGTCTGGAAAAATGCTTATTTTGACCCCTTTTTAGGCACTTAATTCCTAAACTGTTAGGACCATAACCCCCAAAATCAATTCCAACCTTCCTTTTGTGGTTTCAAACCTTGTGTTTAAATTTCATAGACATCCATTCACTGAAACTAAAGTTATTGTCCGGAAACTAAGTGTCTTCGGACGACGCGGACAACAACGACGACGTGATACCAATAAACGACTGCAATTTTTTTTTGCAGTCGTATAAAAAACAACATTAACATGATTAAGGCCTTAACTCTTGATGTTTAATAAATCTTGGTTTCCTGTTAAATAGGCAAAATTGTTTAAATACACCATTTATAGGCATGTTGTGGAATCTCAATAAATACTTATGATTGCAATGTTCGTTTAATCGTCGTTGTAGCTATGAAATCTATACAATAACGTCATTCACTACAACTTAAGAATTACAACGTTACCATAGTTCAATGTTAGTACTTCGCGTATACTATTTTACGACAAGGAAATATTAACTCATGAACATAATATGTTGTCATTTGTGTTACCATCCATACTTCATGCATTTAATAAAAGAACAGCTTTTCAATGTACCTTGCCAATTGATGGATATACATGTATAAAATTTGCTATCAAAAAGCAAAAAATATGTATGTTCTTTTAACCTTTTTCATAAATTATAAATAATCTAAAAGAAATGAAGACGTGTGTTGATTGCTTGCAATGCAATTTTTCTTACAATATCTATTTCCAAGAGGCATAACTCCTGTAAACATATTTGATCAGCACTTATTTTCTAACTCATAAAAGCCTATGATGATATATAGACCTACATGTATGGTATGAATTACAAAAATATCTGACAAAAAAATGTAACCATAACAGTGCTTTACTGGTTATCTTCCATAGAATTTATATTTCAAAGTTAAGTAATTCCTGTATAAATAATTTATCCAAGACATTACTGGTATATATAATAAACCTTTGGTATACATAAATATTACATGAATAAACAAAATATTTAAACAAAGTTATCCTTTTCATTACAATACATACCTCTCATCACAAAATAATTATTGCCTGCTGCTCCTTATATGCATATAAATCAATATGACAATCTATGAATCCATTATATAATCTAGAAAGCAATGCATCAAATGAATTCTGTTCTGTTGCTTAGATTCTTCTACTTCTTGGAGTACAAAATGTACTTTCATTGAAAATGCTAAAAGAAATAAAGTATGACATGTACAAATGTATAATAAAATGAAGTTACAATATTTATATATCTGCCAAATTTATTGCCTTAAAATTTTTTATATGACAAAATTGGCTTATTTTGATCTTTTAAAACAAGAAGTCTGAACAACAGATCTAGACTTGCCCTGAAAAAAAATTAACTATGCAAAAAGTATTAAATTATTTGAATGTTCTAATCCATCTTATGTTTATTAAATCCATATGACTTGTATGAAGTGATAAATCAAAGTGGTTAAATCTGCTTTGTACAGATCTGATGTCAGTTGAGTTAAGCCTTTTCACACCACTATCCCATGTTAGGGAGCTACCATTTGATTTAGGGGGGGGGGGGGGGGTTAGGATGAAAAAGTTTGTCCTGCATTTCCATTTTTCCACTCTATTCAGTCCTGTCTTTTTTTTATTTATAGTTTATTCTGACTTTTGTTTTACATCAATTGTCATCCTGCATTTTTTTTTGAGCAAAGTGTCTCATCCTGCCTTTTTTTCAAATTTCATCCTAGACCCCCACACACACACACACACACATATTAAAACAAATTATAGCTCCTTTAAGGGGAAGATTTGGCACCAATAAACTAGTCTGACTCCACCACATCCTGTATGTGCCTGTCCCAAGTCAGGAGCCTGTAATGTTCAAGTTGTTGTTTGTTCACTTTGTTGCTGTATATCATATTTGTTTATTTGTTCCTTGTTTTGTTTAGAAATTATAACATGTATCAGTCTGTTAGTTTCCTCATTTGCATTGTTTTACATTTGTCATTTTCATTAAATGTCTTTAATAGCTGACTTTGTGGTATGGGCTTTGCTCATTGTTGAAGTCATCTTGTACCATAACTTATTATAGTTGCTAACTTCTATGTCATTTGATCTCTGGTGGAGAATTGGACTCTTCTCATTGGCAATCATACATGTACATGTACCACATCTTCTTATTTTTATATTCACATTAAAGTATATGTAAAGTAAACCATTCATGCACTCTAGGGGTCCACTTCTTATAATGTACAAGGTGATAAGTCTGCCGCTGTAATAGCCTGGCTCATATTTTTCAGCTTAAAAATATGTGAATAGGTGTGGAAAACTATCAGAAGTATAATACATGTATGATAAGGCTGAGAATTACTAGATGTTTATTGTTATAGTACTTAGTAATAGTAGTCTCAGACTCAGGATAATTAAGGCTTATTGTACTTGTCATATGCAAAGCCCTGTAATTTTCTTAGTTGCAAGTCTTGTTTTGACTTAAGTTAACATAACATAAGGAATTTGAGCCTCAGATTTGAGCTTTAATCAAATGTGATGATTTTCTCTGTAATCCCAGAATGTGATTCTTGTCCGCTCCAGCATGTCCTGGAATCACTCATAATTAAAATTTGGAAAGGCTTACATGTACATTATTACCTACGCAATGTATGAAAAGGTATATATACATTTTTTAAATCTAAATTAAATGAAAAGGGGGGGGGGGGGGGGGTAATTGATCCCTTATCTATTAATTGTAAAATAGCTACTAATTGCTAAAGAGATTATAAAGTCGTCTGCACAGTGTCGTGGTTTTAAAACAACTGATAAATAAATACAAATATCACACACCATAAGACACGATTATACAGGTCTGCATCAGTTAAAGTAATTAAGTTCTGTAGTGACATTAGATAAACAATTTCAATACATTACATCAAGTATATGATGTCCACCCCCCCCCCCCCCCCCCCCCTTTTCAAAGTTTGTCTTATTGTCTAAAGGGTTTACAAATCATATGGTTATTTGGGATGTATTTGTGTCTTAATCTTGTAACATTCTCATTATAAATAGATAATGAAACGGATTACCCAATTCAATTATATTTATATTACAATATCGTTCTCAGACTCAGGTTTACAAATATCTACACGGACTATGTACAGTCAAATAGTTTTTCGTGAAAAATAAAGCACACACATATTCCTGCTTTTATCCAATAATTAAACAAAATGTGAATAATAATATTAACCTTTCGTTGTGCTTTGAGGGTACGTAAAACTATCCATCAAAACAAAAACACTTTCGCTGTTTCGTTGCGTTGACTTTCTATAAATTTTCTATGTTTCGTTCCCCGGTTTCTTCCAGTTAATCGACAAGTCACCCATTTCAATTTATCTATTTATAATAAATTTTGATTCACCAGTTTGAAAAACCAAAGTTCTTTGTATCATCTATCTCTGTCCATTCAAACTTTTTAAATGACCACAACTGTAGATCGCGTGAGCGTCCATGGATTTTGCGTCATAGTATAAAAAACGGTAACGCTGAAAAGATTACTGGGTTTCCGTATTCGAAGTACCATGCAAGCTTTCGTACATTTACGTATATATATATGATGGTCTGGAATCAAGATTGGGGTTTAAGAATATAGAAAATAATGACAAAAAGTGCAAAATAAAGAGAAAAAAAAATAAAGAACAGATACTAAAAAAGCAGAAATATGGAATAAAGAATCATAGAGAATAATGGGATTATCATTGATAAAAAAAAAGAATTGAGAATTAAGAACAAACTAAATAAAGAATATTTATTCATATCATTATTTAATATTTATAACTCATTCATTTATTTTAAATTATGTTCCATTCAGAATTAGATAGCTCTGCTGTGGGGGTGACATAGCCTGAGGGCTGACATGCTTTTATCATCATGATGATGTGGGATTTAGTGGGAAGAGTAGAAAGTGCACTTTCCTGTTTGAATAATACACTATATAGATAATGAATGAAAAAATGCATGTGATAATCAAATTACAAATTTTGACATTTTCTCAAAACATTTTTTTTTAAATGCCCTTTAAAACATATGAAAACATATGAAAATCATATGTTTTTCATATGTTTACAAACATATGTAAACATATTTTTTTAAAACATATGAAAACATATGTTTGCTTCCATATGTTTTCATATGTTTCAAAACATATGTAAACATATGTTTGTAAACATATGTTTTTCATATGTTTGGGACAAACATATGAAAAACATATGAAAATCATATGTTTTTCATATGTTTTGAAAACATATGAAAAACATATGTTGCAATTTTTCCTGTGTAGGGTAACAATAACAATTTACACTTTTTTTTTATTCCATGCATCAACACTAATCATTTTTTTTTTTATCTATTGTTTTGTTGGTTTGTAGTCCACAACCAACAAGATAGCATAAGAAATGTTTAGCTAGAGGAGATATTTTCCATTTTTTTTATGTGTTTGAGCTTTTGATTTTGCCATTTGATAAGGGACTTTCCGTTTAAAATTTTCCTTGGAGTTCGGTATCGTTGTTAATTTAATTTGTACAATCAAATATATATATTTTTTGACAATTGAAATGTTTTGCTATATTTATAAGTTACTAAAATTTAAGAAGAAAAACACACGCTACCTTACTTGATACAACGTTGGTCAGTGTTTTCGATAAGGTGAAATGCAGCCGTTTTTTAGTCTATACATGGTTCTCTATTCATTCATAATATTTGGATCTCTTTCGTTCCTTAACTTCAGCTATGAAAACAACATATGTTTTCAGGACGAAAACCGTATCATATAACTTGAATATACAATACGAATATGGTATCGTTTCAAATTCAAGATATCCACTCTCATTGTTTTTGGTTACGAGACTAAATAACTTTACAACCAGTTAAGCCGAGAAGCAGCAGATAAAAATCCGAAATACAATGAGTTTCATTGAACCAATACCTTAAACCATTCACAGTTCGTTGCATAAGATTTTATTCGGCTTAGGATCACAGATAAACTATTTACTACAGTCAATGTAAACGAGAGGCAAAAGATAACAAAGTGACTTTCAAACTCATGAGTCGAAAATACACCGAAAACGTCACGTAGTAGTTGTAATAGTAGTTTACAAATTTTTCTAAGTAACTGTTCTATCGAAAAATCGTACAGTTCACCATTTACCGGATTAAATGATAAAAACAGTATTCTGCATTTTGCTTTAAATATACAAATTTTTTTTTCGTATTTTTTTTATTAATTGTAAAAGTAAGCAAAGATGTGTGTTATGGGTTATTTAACGTATACATTATACATTTGTTGATGCGCAAAATTAAAATTACAAGCACATCAATGTCATATTTCGTTACAGGTAACAAATTTTTAAACATTATTACGACTAATGGTAAATATGAACTAAGAGTAGATCTAACGGACACAAACAACAAGATGACGTATGCTTTGTACAAGACATTTAGTGTTAGTGACGAGAATTCACAATACAAGCTTACTATTGGGGGACATAGTGGAACTGCAAGTAAGTTTGTCTAAATGTAGTAACGTTCCTGCAATGAAGATTTAAACAGGCATTTTTTTTCTTTCAAATGAGTGAACCGCGCAACTTTTCCTGCTTTATATGTACGAAATAAATAAAAAAATATTAAACAAAGAAATCAGACACCAATAAACATTATTCAAGGATATATTTTATTTAAATAGCTTGGAAACTAATATCACTCTGGTACTCTTCAAATAATTTGTTACATGTCTTAAACATCAGTGTTTGATACCCAGTTATTTGTTGAATCAAATTAATCATTTATATTACTGATATTTCATATTATTGTTCATTATGAATGATTTAAATCATTTGCTAACGAGAATCCGAAGTAAGCCAGTTACTTTTTGCTTTTGTTTTCATATTTCTATATTAAATTTAAAAACAAATTGAAAACTTATAGAAACGGTAAACATTTCGATACCTGGTATCATGTCTAGGGTACTCAACATTCTGTACTTATACCCAAATGTCAATACCCGTCAGCTTCTACCACTAATGTGTTTTAATGTTTTAATTCTCGGTTAAGTAGGCCTCAATTCCAATCAAACAAATCATAGCTAACACAAAGATAATCTTTGTTACCTTGATGTGTCTTCTCAAGGTAGATGGAAGGTCTAAATTAAAATCGATACAATCTTTTAATAGGTTGCCAAATGTAGTTCATATCATTTCAAATATATAATGAAAAAAGTATGTGTCACGGGACTTGTTAAAGCAAAAGTTTATGAAACATTTTCAGATTTTGTATAGATTGTTTCTGAGAAAAAAAAAACAACTTTGTGTCATAACAAAAATACACCACAGACTTTTAAGATAGAATATGAGAAGATATCTCGGATTTTAACTTTCGGAACAGAAAAAGAAAAATAGGATCACGGGACTCGTTTTTTGCCTCAAAACGAAATAGGTTTATGCATAACACATTCCTATATAAAAGTTACATTCTATGAGTTATCTCCCCTTATATGACAAAGATACACAAAAAAATGAATCAAACATTTTTTTTAAGAATTAAAAAAAATAAAAAGTCGCAAAAATATGATAAAGCTCATAAGGTTCTTAATTAAGATTGAAAGTCTAATAAATGAATTACATTATTCTCACTAAATTTGTACTTTTCATTAAAGATATAGACCAATTGTTTTCTGCTATTTTACAATCCAAAATGTTAGAAGTCACCCCAGCTACCTTAAACGATGTATGATATTTGACCATCGGTAACATTACTGTTGCCTTTTTTAAGCATACAAAAATTTCGCTATTCCTGTCATTTATTTACCCCTATACCATTTCAAATATTATATTGCAAAATAAATATAATGCAATATAATCTGTAGCCACTGTACTGAAATGGGTACAAACACAGTCATGAGTGTCAACGTTGAGACCAAAAACTAATTTTGAAACTTTGAATAATTATAATTTGAACCTCTGGATCCATGTGTATATGCTGATTGATATTTAATAAACCAGTTAATGTAGATGCATTGAAATAAAATACAGGAAAATTACAAATATGATACATGAGAACACACAGAAATATACACAGATATGTAACTATTGCTTCAGAGAGGTATTAAAACATTGATTCATAAATAGAACTATGTTTTATAAAATTAAGAAAGCACGAATCAATTAATATCGAACACTTTTTATTGTGCTGTAATTTTTGATTCAACAGAAATTCCATCAGTTAACATGCTCTTTAAGTAAAATATTGCTGAAAACGTTTTCCATTTGATTTAATTTTGTTTGAAATTATACAATTTACCTTTTGAAATAAATTTTCAGAAACATTGTACATGTGTTATATATAAATATAGTTTTATATTTCCTTTCACCCTAAAAGCCGTCGTATAAAATGTTATGCAGGTTTATATGTTTCAGGTTTTCTTATATACTGGGGACAGATAAGTTTTTTTTTATCGAACGCTTTCCACAATAATTTTTTTTGGGTATTTTTTTCTGGCTGTAGATAAAGAATGAAAAGAAATAAATAAAAAAAGTCTACAAAACCAAGAAAATTAATAAAATAAAAGTTAAGACTATTTGGGCCTAAACAGCGCAACATGATATAGGGTTATATTATTTGTCAATGTACCGAGTCATTCCCCTAGGTCGCCTCTAATAGACATCTCAATATTATGTGTACAAAGATGCATTATAAGATTGTGTTTTATGTTTTAGGTAATGGGATGGCATACAACAACGGTATGAAATTCTCCACAAAGGAGCGTGATTATGATACTAGGAGTAGTGTTAACTGTGCTAAATCAGATGGTGCTTGGTGGCATGGTAGCTGTAGTAATGTTTTTCTGAACCGCGACATGACAAAGGATAAACTGTATTGGTATGGTTATTATATCAAGTCAAGTATGATGATCAGACACATTATGTAAAGAAAAAAATAATTCTCGATGCATTTAAATGTTACCCAATGTTTACATCGATGTTATAAAAGAAGACGAGATTGTATATTTTTTATAATTATCTCAAATTAACTATAGTGTTCAAAAACTGAAAAATGAATGAACAAAATTATAAAAAAGTGTAAGAAACCTGCATTGTTTATTGTTTTCCATAGATCTGATTCACAATCGTTAAAACAATAAACCCTAAGTAATCTCTTTTATTTACATCAAATAATAGATTTTTGTCAATAATAATAAAATGGTTATGAGAAGTACATATATATATATATCTAGAAACAATATATAATCATTTGTGTCAACGTTTTTAAAATGACACGTTTCTCCTAATCTTTAATGCATACTTTTTACAACCAAAATGAAACCTGAATTTAAAAAAAAGTAGTGAATTCGGAACAAAAAATTTGAAAGGACTTGATTTCATAACAATGGAAATTCAACTAAATCCTCGAAGAGTAAATTTTACGGGTTAACCGTCAACAAAAATTGATATATCAAAACTTGCTTAATGCCCAGTGGTAAATCTTTGATAAATTTCCTGGATGAAAACACGTTCAATAAATACGTAGTGCAAATTGAATTGTGAATTGGAAATACTAAGCAATATGTTACCTCTGCATCTCTTTATACGAGATATCATATATGAACGGATTTTGCTCTGTATATATACAATCCTCATAACCAAAGAGACGCAGCTCTCCTCATAGGTTAAGTTCATATTTGGTGACTTAGTACACTTCTGCAACAGTACAAAGAATATACGACTATTCAGTAAGGTTGCTTGGAATATAAAACTCCTCGTCGATATATTACTCATTATAAAGTGCTGGAATGGATAAACCTGGAAAACCACATTATGTTATAACAATAGTTAAATAAGATAATTCAAAACTAAAAATGCCAAAAAGTCTCGCCTTATCTAACTAATGCAATCTATGCAATACTAGAACAGCTATAATGTCTATTTTTACTAATTTTTGTGCATCGCCTTTAGCTGCTGTGCCAATATAGACCTATCTTATTTTAAAAGGTTATCAATTTAACACTGTAATACAATTTGTATATATCGTTTAATTTCTATCGGTACTAACATTGGCTTCGTTATTAATAAATTAACCATATAAATAAATATTCATTCCTTTACAGAATTGAATACTTACGGTCCTATATCCTGTCGATATATATTTTGTCATTGTAGTTTGCCATGCTTTTCTAAAACTGCTGATGACGTCTATAAACTGAATTTATTAGATGTGTACTGATTTATTTTAGTCTGAAAAATCTGATTCATTTATTATTTGTAAATGGCCTTGAATAAGCTTTCGGTTACTGCGTGTGCTCTTAGATGGTACTTGATGTCCCCATTCCTTGTGTTATAAAAATAAAAAAAAAAAAGGTACGATTTCCAATGAGACAACTCTACACCAGAGACTAGTTGTTTTGTTTGTGCTGAGTGTCGAACTGATGAGCCAAGCCTTTCAAATGATTTGTATAGTTTGTTCTCATGTTGTGTTGTTGCATCAATGTCCTAAGTAAGGGAGGGTTTAGCACTCGCAAACATGTTTAACCCCACCACATTATGTATTCAGGAGTCTGTAAATCAGTGGTTGCTGTTGACTATTATAAAATTGAGAATGCGTCAAAGAGACAACAACCCGACCAAAGAGCCCAAGGCCACCAATGGATCTTCAACATACCGAGAAATCCCGTACTCGGAGGCGGGCTTCAGCTGGCCCCATAGTTATGTTTCGTTTAGCGTTGTGAACATAAAGGTCATTTTGTCATTGTGGGCCTTACAAAGCTCAGCATGCGGCCTTGATTTTGCACAGTGTTTTAGGCCTTGTTGGTGATCTACATCTATACTTGCCAACATTTGAATCATTTTGAGTATAGTTATTTCAATGGTATTCATAAGACATCTTCTAATTTGCATCTTTTGACAGATGAAAGATACCGAAGGGACATTTAAACTCATAAGTCGGAAATAAACTGACAACTCCATGGCAAGAAATGAAAAAAAAGACCAAAAGACAAACAACGATACACAAAACACAACATAGAAAACTAAAAACTGAGCAACACGAATCCCACCAATACCGGGGATGATCTCAGGTGCTCCGGTATAATAACCAGAATCTGCTCCACATATGGCACCCGTCGTGTTGCTCATGTGAGTACAAACCCTGCTATTAGTCTAATTTGGTAGGTCATATTTAGGGGAAGTGGACGAGATAGTGGTAACGGTAATTGGAACATATCCATTATCATCCGCGAAACAAATAAAGGTCGTGATGGTGTCCGTAATATTTAAGACGGCATGACTACAACTTAACAACTTGGAACTTTTAGTTTAATAGCTTCCTTGTGGGCAGCAACCCTCTATCAAGGAAATCATGATAAGAAATGGAAACCCAGAAATATCGTAACCACTTGGAGATATATGCTCCATATGCAGGCGCTGCTGAAATGTTGCTAAATAGAAATGAAAAGTTCACAATTAGGAAGATGTATATTAGTGTTTTAATGATTCAGCATATTATGAATATCATCAGTTTGAAAGGATATTTTATATCAGAACAATACCACTGACCACTGGGATAGAGAGGTATTGACCAAGTTGTTGAAGAAACAAAATAATTATAACATGTCAGATAAAAAGGAGACAAACACCTGTTACTTATTACTAAATGCAGCCTCGTACTCCCTACGAAACAATGCAAACATAAATACTAAGATCGTGTGAAAGGACATTTATTCGGTTGTCCGTTTATTTATAAATTTTTAAGATTTCAAATGTCCTTCAATCACCAGGCAAACTAGACTTTAGATGGATTTTGTTATTTTTCAAGGTCCTTTTTGGTCATATAGCTCTTCAACGGTTTTGGATCTTATACGTCATTGTCTTTCAAAATTTCGTCTTGAGCATTCCTGATTGCGGTAAATACATAAAAACGCTTCGAACGCATGAAATTTATAAAGTGTTGTTTTCATTTTTTATTAGTAATTGCTTCCCGTTTTTCCTCTTTTTTTTTGATGGAGGATACTTATTTCCTGATTTATAGTATAGCGTTAAACGCACCTCTTTCTTGAGTTTGTCTTTATATAACAGTAAAAGTTCAATGATAAGTTGATATTGACATTAAAAGACCCCCGAACAAAAAGTGATGTTAAGATCATCGAGCCCGGAGATCGAGGGGATTTTAAGAGCCCTTTTTGTGAGGAGGTCTTTTAATGTCAATATTAACTTATCATTAGACTTTTCCTGACTTAAAAACAGTCAAAAATTCAAGAAAATGTACAGAAAAGCCACTTGCATATTCTTATTCCCCTAGCTTGGACGAGTCTAACTCAGATTCAACTTTAATGATATTTAATTATTACTCAGGCTGATATATACAAATGACAGGTAATTATTTGCATCGAAAACGGACCGATTAGATGACAGTTACATGATTTTATGTTAAATCATTAAAAATTGTTTAGCTCCAAATAAACATTGTGGGGTTGTTTTATAAAACTAAGGAGTAAATTTATATTTTCAAACTTTAAATTGTCCAAATAAATAGTTTTATTTCATAAATGAGTTAATTAAACCCTATACAGAACTTATTTACAACTGACTAATGAATGTCTTGCACAAGAACTGTTTGCTACATATATTTGGTATATTTTATCTATCAAGGAATAGATTCTTAAAGACCAGACCATTAGAAAACAATAAGTAAATATTTGTAAACATCGTGTTTATATACAATTCCCATATTAAACAGACCAAGATGCATAAGGTTCTTTAGTATATTAATGCAAATTTCATTTAAGTTTTAAATAGGTACTGTGCCTACGCTACGTGCCCTGCAAATGCAAAATAATTACAATGCTCTCTATCCAGTCCCATTGATTTTTAAATTCTCTTTTTTTTTAAGAAATAAAAGAAAAACAACAATGCATGTCAACTTCGATAGATAAAATCGTACTTAAACAGTCTAAATGCAACATCTTCAGGATCAAGTAATGTAGGTTCGACTCGGGGGCCACTTCCTATGTAATCTGTGGTAGCGATGAACCACAGGAATAGGTCTATTTTTCGAGCTTAAAATATATAGCAAGGTTGAGAAATAAAGATGAAATATATTATGAGTTTATTGAGTAAATTACAAATTTCTGAAACTAATCTGATTTCGATATTTTTCATTGATTCAATTTAAACTACAGTCGGATATGAATAACATATTTGTCAAATTATTCTTTCTCCATGAAATAGAGTAATCATGATAGCTACAGGTGTATTTTTTGTTTAAAAAAAATAGGAAATGGGTATGTTTTTCTGTTATTCCAAATAAATAAAAAAGGTGGGGTACTTGATTTCTCAGCTGCTCATCCCTACCCAAAATGATTAAAGTGCCTGTACACCCAACCCACCCCCACCCCCCTCCCCCTCCCCACGGACGAGATAATTGTGTGGCTTGCTCAAACCGTGTATGGACGAGATATTTTGAAAAATTTATCATCATTCTTAAACACAATGAACTACATGAAAAAATACTTTTTTTTATTTTAGTCATCCGTCGTTCACTTTCCAAGTTTTAATTTAGCAACCCTTAAAAATGTCTTTCCTTTCCTAGTTTTAGAATTGCTCGACATAATCATAAACAATAAATCGGAACTTTTTTTTTAAACTAGTCGCGAAAATTAACTGTTTATTTTTTTAAACATGAGGCGGTTTCGAACTTGACATTTTGTTAAGACATCTATCTTTTATATCAGACTGTATATGTTGACTCTTGATATCTTGATTGTTCTGTGTCGTAAGTTTGCATTCTCATTAAACTATACCTCACATCATCTTTTATTCCACCCCCCCCCCCCCCCCCCCCTTCCACGAATTGACTAGGGTAGAGAAAAGTATTTTGATTCCTGGACTTTTCTGAACAGTAAACCCTTGCTAACGTGGGTCACCCGTTTGGCTCTGTGGGACTTACAAATACGCAGCCACGTTCGGTGGAAATGCGGACGTTAAATCTGATGCCGCGTGTAGCGAGAGTGTCACGTTCCCATATCGTTTAAGAATTATTTAAGCAACTCTTTGAGGGTGGTCCGTACATGGCCAATTGCAAGCTAAAATGTCTACCCTATTCCCAACATACTATTCTTTCAATGGTAGTAATACAAATTTACTGCCATTCATAATTGTCCCATTTTACAGAACCTACATATTATATTGATTATTAATAGTGTCTGGTCCTGAATATGTATGAAATATTTGCCATTGGACTTTTTACAAGAAAAAATCAATCAATTCTGGTCGATCTTTCAATTGTATTACTTGTTGATTTGTTTTGGTCTTTAATATCATTGTAACATTTGTCACTGGACTGGACTTAATCAATCAACCAATCTTTTTTTTTACTTCCGATTGTGCTCAACACACCCAGTACTGAAATATAGAGGTCAAAGTGTGTATTGTAGCCATGTGTGAATGAGAATGTTTTTCATCAACTTTTAACCAATCTTCCCTTTTTTTTTAATTTTGCTATTTCGTCTCTACACTTATTTATCGTTTTTCTTTTCATGAAATTTTGGTATCATCAGTAATTTGGGATGAGCTCGCCTATAACAAAATCCCATCGGGAACCAATTTTTAAAAGTAAGTCTGTTTCAAAGGGGATGGGTAGTCGACCGACTCCTTTTAGTAATTATTGTTATTTAGCACGATTTTTAACCTAATTTTGCGTTTGCAAATACAACTTTAGTAGATAGACCGAAACAACCAACGGCAAAATAAGATATACACACAAGTTAAATGATCTAAATCACTAGTTGGATCCTAATAGGAGTTATTGCCATTTCATGACGATTTAAGTCATCATAGTTTTTGTGATTCTAGCAAAACAACATAGTAGACAGAGATAAACAGAAATCAGCGAAGATGATCTGCAAATAAGTTAATATGACCGAAATCGCAAGTCTACGTCACAATAGGAGTTAGTGTCCTTTAATAGCAAATGAACCCATTTTGCGTTTTTGGCAAAAATGACAGTCATATAAATTATTGTTGGTTGCTTAACCTGTAAACGATAGAGATTTAAAAGTCTACAAATTAGTCACATGGCTGAAATTATCAGTTGCATTCAATGACGATTTTTACCCATTTCTTTTGTTTTCGGCTAAGACAATTGAAGATAGAAAAATACTTGAAACAGAAAAAAAAAACTGTCAGCAAGACAAGAACAAAAATGCAAAACGGAAGAAATAGTCAGTTGATTTTTTTTATAGAAAGTATTGCCCTTATAGGATCTTTTTTATCCGTATTTGCCTTTTCAAAAACTGTAATAGATAAAGATAATCTGGAACAAGATCTGCAAATGAGTCAACATGCATGACTGTGATCGCAATTCGGTTTAATATGAAAGTCATTGCCCTTCATTCCCCTCCCCCCCCCCCCCGTTTTACACATCTTCCTTTAGCTTCGCTAGATAGGATACAATGTATTCACGTTACTTTTCAAATGGATGTTAAGGTAAAGTCATAGTTAGTATTGTAATAATCCGACATCACTGTTAACAGATAATCAGGTCAATAAACGGGCTTTAATGATAGTAAAGGGTCAATATTTATATTTCAAATGAGTACGTAGACTCCTTTTACATGAATTTAACAGGAATTGTTGTATAACAATCTTCTTGACAGTTACTTCGTCTATCGAGCTTATTAAGTCATATATAAGCTTGTAGACTACGTTATCGAAACAAATTATAAATGGAAAACACAAATGAGTAAGGAAAAGCTGAATTTTACGTTTATCCAGCAAAATGAAATGAAACGTCTGATATATCTTCTTGTTTAGCGATTTAAATATGACTCTATTACTGGGCTTCAAACACTTGATATAATAAATCGATCCCATTTATTTTACTGGGCGCTACTTAACCCGACAACAGTAAACCATTGCTAAAGTGGGGCATACGTTTGTCTGTGCGGAATAAATAAATATGTTGTCACATTCGGTCGAAATGGAGACGTTAAATCCGATGCCTCTGAATGATTCATTTCTCCATAAACGTCCAGTTTGCATATTTAGGACGAGATGCAATGTGGGTCGACTGAAAACAAACGTTAAAAACCTTACATAGACACTAGTCACTGGAATCATATAATCGTACGCTGGAAAGACGTAAAGACTATGACTGACAAGAATAAGGGTTAGCCTTGACCTATATCGTAAGGTAAGCTATTAACAACCACCCCCCTCATTGTATTTCTTTATTTCTTTATTTCACTCCTTTATGGACTAGGCGTGTCTTATTAATCACGTCCGATTAATTTTAATTAGATAAAACCTCAATTTATAGACATGCACCGGGTTAATAAGTTCAGTGTACAATATCTAAACAATAGAGATCCTTTGTAAAATGAGATCGTCTCAGGTATCGTAGAGAATTAATTAGCGTTGAATAACGATGAAAACTTCACGGAAAGGTTTGTAAAGTTTGTTCTCGGTCATTTGACAAAATCGTATCTTATTGTACTGTTAATGAAGCGGTAGACAATCTTTTATGAAGTAAAGCAATAGTTACAGATTACAGGGATGCCTGAGTACAAAATAATTTGTAAACATCAATTTTGGTTCATAGTATATCAAACGAATGGAATTTGTATATGTAGATTTGTATTCATGTTTCTAAAATTGTAAAGACAAACAACAAGTCCAGTCATTGATATCGTTAAGAGTACGGATACATGAGTTTATGTTGTGTATTGTGTATGATATATACCTCATCAACATCTGAAACTACACAACTGTTTCGCGAACAGAAAAAGCCACCAGAGAACTAACCTCAGATAATATCATAGAAAGTGTATACATAATGCTAAAAACGGACTTAAGTTGATGGTTTTTCACAAAGGCATTAACTGTCATAGTCATCGATTGGACCCAAATTAAAAAAAAAATGATTCATAACATACTCAAATGTATATCCAAATTCCCAGAGCCATTCTTACTGAACAAAAATAATGAACGACAAAGAAAAAAAAACAAATAAGGGCAACACGATTGATATAACCTGAAGATACAAAATTGATTTTCAAATACTGACAACGCATTCTACTTTGAAAACTATGGACTGAGCAACTCTTACACCACCAAAACCAAGCTGATAGTAGATTCTCCAGACTTAAGTTGATGGTTTTTCACAAAGGCATTAACTGTCATAGTCATCGATTGGACCCAAATTAAAAAAAAAATGATTCATAACATACTCAAATGTATATCCAAATTCCCAGAGCCATTCTTACTGAACAAAAATAATGAACGACAAAGAAAAAAAAACAAATAAGGGCAACACGATTGATATAACCTGAAGATACAAAATTGATTTTCAAATACTGACAACGCATTCTACTTTGAAAACTATGGACTGAGCAACTCTTACACCACCAAAACCAAGCTGATAGTAGATTCTCCAGAAGGGTGAACAGATGCTGCTCGACATATAGCGCTGGTCAGGATGCTCCTGTAAGTACAAAATCGGAGGTAAGCCTCAAACAAGACTGTGAAAACTATATATCAAAAAACCAAATTACGTAAATACGTATAAGGATTCAAAAGTCCTCGTACAGCCTTCGTTAATATACAGAACATTATTATCTAGATTCACAAGAGAGCTGAGATGCATATCAAGAGGAGCTTACAGAGTAGACACACTTGATCTGTAGATGCTTATTCAATTCCCTTGTTTGTTTTCACTTGTTTTTCCTATCAAAAAGGGACTAAAGATTTGAACACCATTAAACTTATGACACTACCATCTTAGTTACTGTGTTTGCCTTTGTATTAGTCGAACACCCATGGTTGTGTAAACCCCTTGTTGTACTTGCCTTTGAAGTAGCCCATTCCGAATACGTTAAACTAATTAAATCTTAAAATTCTTGCCAACTCTAACAAGTGTTTTGATTTAGAAAAAAATTTGTTGTTGACAATTTCAGTTGAACTTTTAATAAGGCACCTTTAATATCCCTAGAAAGACTTTGCGGTTTACAATTTCAGATAAGATTCTACTGCTACTTATTTCACTGAGGTTGATAAACTGGGTTAATTTGAATAAATATTGTTTATCAAGATATCTCGTGGGCCAGCTTCATCATGTATGTTTACCCCAAAATACTGAATTGAAAGGCAAATTCGTTTGAGAGATAATCTGTTGAATTATTTTGTTTTTATGGTTTAGACTTTGATGCAGCTAATTAAAATATCCAACCAGGGAATCAGTTTTTGAAACAGATCTTTCATATATTTTCACCTTGAAAATTAATATATATATTGGTATCTTTTTGGAGCCAGTCTTACTGAATAAAAATTAATGAACGACAATGAAATAAATACATATAAGGGCAAGGTGATTAATATAACCTGAACAGATTCTTATTTCATGGACTATAATATGTGGTGTTAATGATCACTGTTAAATCATTCACATTTTTTCCTGATTTCCAGTTTGACATATTGTATATATATATATATCGATAATGTTTTGTTGGTTTCGTTTTGTCAAGTAAATGTCTTTGCCTAAATACTGTACTATAATGTGACTATAAGAAGATGTCAGTCATCATTTGATCATAGATGCAAATAAGTATTCACTAAATCATTGGTTGTCAATTTAATGTTTTTTTTTTTTTGTATTATTTTTTTTTTGTTATTATTGCAATGGTTCTAAACGGAATCATAATTTCCTAGACCAATAACGAAAACCTGAATGGATGCCGTAACTTAAATTTCAATTAATAATATGGAGCTTTACATTTTGTTTTACTGGTAATTTTGAATCAAAACATGAATAACCAGTCTTATTCACTAGAGAAATTCGTAATGTGTTACGTCGCATGCAACTTACATGCTTTGACAGGAAGATAGACACATACACCATTTACGACGACACGACCCTTCTTGAATATGATAATAATAAAAATATCCATGAATTATAACGAATATGTGAAAACAACAGGGATAACAAAAAATTTACTGTACAAGACACATTACGAACCAGCCACCTATCTTTAAAAAAGACGTGTAAATAAGACAAAAACTATAACGAACATCACATGGTCCAGAGTTCAAACTAACTTTAAAAGATACCCTAACTTGGTTGAGGCAGATTGTGTGATGAGTTCAAACTATCTTTAAATGATACCCTGACTTGGTTGAGGCAGATTGTGTGATGAGTTCAAACTATCTTTAAATGATACCTTAACTTGGTTGAGGCAGATTGTGTGATGAGTTCAAACTATCTTTAAATGATACCCTGACTTGGTTGAGGCAGATTGTGTGATGAGTTCAAACTAACTTTAAATGATACCCTAACTTGGTTGAGGCAGATTGTGTGATGAGTTCAAACTATCTTTAAATGATACCTTAACTTAGTTGAGGCAGATTATGTGAAGAATATAAACTATCTTTAAATGATACTCTGACTTGGTTAAGGTAGATTATGTGATGAGTATAAATTATCTTTAAATGACACCCTGACTTGGTTGAGGCAGATTATGTGATGAGCATAAATTATCTTTAAATGATACCCTGACTTGGTTGAGGCAGATTATGTGATGAGTATAGACTATCTCTAAATGATACCTTGACTTAATTGAGGCAGATTATGCGATGAGTATAAACTATCTTTAAATGACACCCTGACTTGGTTGAGGCAGATTATGCGATGAGTATAAACTATCTTTAAATGATACCCTGACTTGGTTGAGGCAGATTATGTGATGAGTATAAACTAACTTAAAATGACATCCTGACTTGGTTGAGGCAGATTATGTGATGAGCATAAATTATCTTTAAACGATACTCTGACTTGGTTGAGGCAGATTGTGTGTCGAGTATAAACTATCTTTAAATGATACCCTGACTTGGTTGAGGCAGATTATGTGATGAGTATAAACTATCTTTAAATGACATCCTGACTTGGTTGAGGCAGATTATGCGATGAGCATAAATTATCTTTAAATGATACCCTGACATGGTTGAGGCAGATTATGTGATGAGTATAAACTATCTTTAAATGATACCCTGCCTTGGTTGAGGCAGTTTATGCGATGAATATGAATTATCTTTAAATGATACCCTGACGTTTTGAGGCAGATTATGTGATGAGCATAAACTATCTTTAAATGATACCCTGACTTGGTTGAGGCAGATTATGCGATGAGTATAAACTATCTTTAAATGAAACCCTGACTTGGTTGAGGCAGATGATGGGATGAGTATAAACTATCTTTAAATGACATCCTGACTTGGTTGAGGCAGATTGTGCGATGAGCATAAACTATCCTTAAATGATACCTTTACTTAGTTAAGGCAGATTATGTGATGAGCATAAACTATCTTTAAATGATACCCTGACTTGGTTGAGGCAGATTATGTGATGAGCATAAACTATCTTTAAATGATACCTTAACTTAGTTGAGGCAGATTATGTGATGATTATAAAATATCTTTAAATGATACCCTGACTTGGTTGAGGCAGATTGTGTGATGAGTATAAACTATCTTTAAATGATACCCTGACTTGGTTGAGGCAGATTATGTGATGAGTATGAATTATCTTTGTTTCAATCTGATACTAAAAGTTTGATTAATGTTCAAGGAACTTTCAATGGTGCATGTTGATTTATGAATTTACTGCATTGCTCATTTAATAATATGATGTTACCTGTGAAAGAGAACGAAGTCCGTATCAATTATTTTTTTTAATTCCAAACATATTTTTAAGTTCCGTTGAAAAAATAACGCAAATACGGAAACGTTTCCGCTGTTGGTCCTATTGATAGAGATTTTAGTTATAACGACATTTTCAATGTAAACAAAGAAACGAAATCTTCGGGTGAAGTGTTTTTTCATTTCCAATTAAAGAAATAATAAACATTAAATAATTTATACCTTAAAAAAGACGTAAATAAAAAGTCGGCGTGATATTTATTTATCTTCGTATAACAGATTCCTTATCAGTAACCATAATCGGCCTAATTGATTCAAGTGCGTCTCCCCAGAATGCATATTTTGTTTGCTTTAAAATTGTATATCTAATAACAACTAGACTCATTTTAAAATGATACCATATTTATTTTTAATGTTTAACGGGCATTATTCTTTTGGTATTGAGATACAACAAATTTGCAGGAAATCATACGATGCCTAATCCCTATATTTTACGCAAAAAAAAAAGTTTCGAGACAAACGATACCGGAAGAGAGAACGATACCGGAAAAGATATTTGCGCAAAGACGGGAAACTGAAAAAAATGAACGATTTTGGGTTCATTAGTATATTGATGTTTCTTTTGTTTTTTGTTTTTATTGAATTTTCTACTGTAAATGAGGGCTTCGTCCCCATATAATCAATTAGTCAATTGCGTCCATTTAGAGACTTCTGAAAAGTGTTATCCTACGGATGCTGAGTTTGCTCAAAGTTAATTAGAATTCTAAAACAGCAAAAACGTTCGCACGATGACAAAATTATACATGTATTAGATAACCCAATCAGCAACCGGGACCGTTGAAGTTTACTTATTTCAATATGTTAAATTCTCAAAACAATATGTTTAAATGGCTAGATCAATCAGCTTTGCGCACACAGTTTGTACTACGCACACACAAAAAAATAAAACAAAGATCAAATAACATGATGATAAGACACAAATCGCCTATTTATGTACTCGATGTTACATGTGTTACTAAAAGCTAGATTGAAGCATAATTTGAACAAAGAAAAATACCATGCTTTTAATTTTATATCTACTTAAAATATCTGTTGAAAAATAATGTCATTGGAATAAATGTGTCTGTCTGATCCATGTCTCCGTCACTGATAAACATGATTATACAATTTACAATTTGAATCGTCGTAACCCTTATTGGAAAAACAAAGTTGATGCTGCTTTAGGTAGACAAGAGGTCAACTTAAAATAAACAGTAAACATTTTAACACGTTGTCAAAGTGTAGTTTGTTATGCTATAAAATCAAATATGAAATCAAGTAAATCATGTAAATGTAACAGAGCTTTTTATAAAGCTTCGGGTGGTGCATTTTTTTTTTTTTTGCATTAATTTTAAATGGAATAATCACTTTTGTGTGAATAGAAGAAAAAACGATAGAATTTTAAAAAAAATAACATGACAACATGACAACAATAACTCTTATAATGTGTTTTCATTGATCGTACCCACAATTATGCCCTTCTTTCCACATCACTGACTTGTTTGTTATGGATGTACTTTGATTTATTGAACTCTATTGTAAAATAATCACATTTGCATTCACCCAAATAAAAATATAAATAAGATTAAAGTTCGAAATGCACTAAAAATCCGTTAATTTACTATCTCTGTCATGTACTGGTTTCAATAATTTATGAAATCATGCATGCTTTAGATAACACAATATCGTATATCAAAGTCGTATAAAAGAGTATTTTCATCTTTTAAAAAAATATTCGGTTTTATCTTGAACTAATCTTGCACTCAACAGCAATTTCACTGGAACCGTGGAAGTTCACTTATTTCAATTTGGTATCTACGCTATCTATAAAAATAAATGTGGCGTAAATAAAAATGAGAACCTCCAAATTATTAAAACAAACTAAGTTACCAACTCCCTCAGGCCAAGTTATATGTTGATGGATTTGGATATTCCTATAGGTGCTTTTTTATATAAAAAAAGAGGACGAAATTGAGGTAGCTACAATTGGAATATATCAGTGTCCATATTTTGCTTAATCGTCAACCAACTCGTCATGGCATCCGAAAAACTTGTATTTGTATAACTTCAACTACCCCTTTGAACCCATGGTTTTATAGCATCCTCGTAAGCAGCTTCTATCAAGGTAATCATAATAGGAAACCTTAAGCTCTGGAAAGCCGTATACTCCATATGGAAGTGCTGCTGGAATGGTGATACATAACAATGAAAAAATCACAATTGCATTGGGAAACTTATTTCATTTCTTTTGTTTTAAAGTTTTGTTTGTTAACCGACCCTCATTGTCAAGTCCAGATGTAAGTCAATATATGAAGTAGACTCAACTGTATCATTGCTCTTATGTTCGATTGGTTGCGATCAACACAACTGTCAAATGGACTTATTTTGTCAGAACCTAAAATGCATCAATTATAACTGGCTTAAAATTTTGTACACGAGACTTGCGTTTCGTCTACATCAGATCTACATGGCGCTCGAATTAAGACAGTCGGAAAGACAAGCCAAATACTGAAAAGCATTGAATAACTGAACATTTAGGAAAGATGTGCCAAATACGGTTAAGACAATCGTTACCTAGGGGTAGAAAAACTGTAGTATTTGGAATACTTATTTTTATGATGCTGCTTCAGGTAGATTCTGCTTCAGGTAGATAAGGGTCAACATAAAAAAAAATCGGTAAACATGTATATGCATTTTGATATGTTGTCAAAATGTAGATTTTATGCTATAAAATCTAATATGATGTTAAGTAAATGTAACGGAGCTTTTTTTCAAGCTTAGTCATGTTAGTGTTGTGCAAAAATGTTGGATTTTTTTGCATAGATTTTACACGGATTAATCATTTTTGTGTGAATAGAAGAAAAAAACGATAGAGTATTAAAATAGAACACGAGAACAATAGTTCTTATGATTTGTTTTCATTTGTCGTATCCACAATAATGCCCTTCTTTCCACATTACTGACAGGATCGTATCCACAATTATGCCCTTCTTTCTACATTACTGACTGGATCGTACCCACAATTATGCTCTTCTTTCCACATTACTGACTTGATCGTACCCACAATTATGCTATTCTTTCCACATGACTGACTTGATCGTATCCACAATTATGCTCTTCTTTCCACATTACTGAATTGATCGTATCCACAATTATGCTCTTCTTTCCAAATTACTGACTTGATCGTATCCACAATTATGCTCTTCTTTCCACATTACTGACTTGATCGTATCCACAATTATGCTCTTCTTTCCACATTACTAACCTGATCGTATCCACAATTATGCTCTTCTTTCCAAATTACTGACTTGATCGTATCCACAATTATGCCCTAGTTTCCACATTACTGACTTGTTGATTTAAGGTGTTTGTTATGGATGTATTCGGATTTATTAAACTATATTGTACAAAAATCACAACTAATTAATTAAATACATTTTTCTCCAACTAGTTTCTTAATTTTGTAATTATCATGGATGCTTATGTAAATGAAGTCAATGAAGTCAATGTGTTTTGATTGTTCACTAATTATCTTTCTTCTGTTTTGCTTATTATGATGCACCTCACATCACTACTTCTTAAGACTATTTTTTTTAATTTAAAAAAAAAACGCAAAGTTAACCATCTCATTTTATTTTTTTAAAGTTCGCACACAAGCCTTCTTGTAGGCAAAGAACTATGAAATGAAAAAAATATTTTTTACTACATTTCAAAATACAATTTATCTTCAATTTCTATAATGTTATTCCTACATCAGTGTATCATACTGTTCTACGGTTCTATTGGCAACTTTGCAAAGCTATATGATTGCAAACGACAAAGCAGAGTAATTCAGCAGTTTGCTCAATTAGGATTGACATAGATACATGTAACTAGAGGAACTGTAATACTATTATATTGTTCTTTATTTTCACACATGCAAAAAAAATATGTATTTTATTTGAACTTTTATTTTCTCTGTAGCTTTGTACTAATTTATGAGAATAAAATCATTCAATTCAATTCAACTATCTTGACAACCTGAGTAACGAAGTTCATACTTTGTTTGTCGTCAAGTTACTTGGAAGGACATATATCTAAAATTAATAGCTTAATATTCAAAAAGTGTAGTCTGCAAATTTCATCTTTCTAGCTCTCGTTGTAATTATATGTTATATAATTTTAAAATCAAATACCGTGAATGAATTTCGGCATCTGCGTTCGTCACAATTCTTATAATAAGAATATTCTATTCGTATAACGTACCAGCTTCAACTTTTGTGAAAATTCATACATGTTTAATGTCGATCTTTTTGTATTTGCAAGTGATTTTTACTATATATTATGTCATCAATAATGGACGTTATAGTAATTTTGTTCTGCTTTTAAAGAGAGTTTGTGAGAAGCCTCCTAACATGCATCAGTTAAAAGTATCGAACCAGTATAATGTGATCGGCAAAGTAATATATTTCAAAATTGACTTGTTTCTGCGCAGTGTTTGTTCTACTCGTCAAAAAGGAGATTACCAAATTTCGAAAATGTGCTATAAATATGCATACATGAAAACGTTTGTATGTTTTACACTAAGTTTGCTTATTCCTCCGGTGGCATTTATATTTACGAAGAATGTTCATCTAACGATGAAGCAATACATGATCATGCAAAGCTATATATATGATAATTCCATGTCTGAGATCAAGCAGTAAAAGGTAAGTAGTTTTTATCCTCGATTAATAATGTATTATATTTGCAAAGCCTCGACTAGAAAAATGAGTTAATAAAATTCTAATGTCTGTACTCCAGAAGACAAAACAGTGCATACATAGAAAGTATCACATTACTTTGAGATGGACGCTTGAGATCAAAATGGATATTTCTGAGAGTTTTGATTACTCGGAAATAAAAACATCGTATGTCTAACAGTATGATATAGTAATTTAGCGGATTCGAACAATTTGTAATGGTAATTTTTTTTTATCTTGTTTACTGCAAACATTCAAATTAGAATTCTATTATCGGTCCACTTCGTCATAGATTGTGCACCCCTCTCACCAATTTGTTTTTGTACTCGTATGTTGCAGAATAAATACTAGTCAAAAACGACAAAAACGCATCGTTCGAAAATTTCTGATTTCACTTTCAGACTTGTCACTCAATAACTGACATACAAGTGAGTTCTTTCAAATTATGTATACCATTGACCTTTAGATTACTGATACTGCTTGGTATCTTAATATTTGCCTTTATCTTGACATATAAACAGTGATATAGCTGATTTCTCTTTAAGTATCTACGGCAACGTTATGATTACAACTTTCAAATCGTCAACCTCCCGTTTCTCAGAAGTTACATACCGTTTGTGTATATGGTGAATACATATCTCAATTAATATGCTATGCTCGTGCTGAATCTTTACACTTTATACAAATTTGTAAACAGGTGTGTGCTTTTGTTACGAAAAAAAAGGTCAGACTAAATGGTAACCACACTTTAGTCTTTTATGTCTAAGTGGTTGTTTGCTTTGAACTAGATTTCAGAAAACGTGAGTACTCTTAGATTGGTATTTTGTGACTTTTGTCTTATCTATGTTACTATTATCGTGATTATTGTGTGTTTCGTGTCGATCTGATGAGTAAATCAATTTACAACATATTTTTTTTTTATGTTTTAAATCTAAACCATTGTCTGAGGTTACGGAAGGTTCGAGCGGTCACAATCATGTTTAACCTCGATATATTCTGTATGTACCTGTCCCCAGTTAAAAACCTGTAATCTAGGGGTAGTGGTTGATTGTTGTTTCTCACATTTGTGTTTAGTTTAAATTTTTGTTTTAAAACAGGCCGTTGTGTTGATTGTTTGTTTGAATTATTTCTTATTTTGTCATATCATGGCCTTTTATAGCTGACTATACCGTAAGGTGACCTATATCTGTTAATTAGTTGTCCCATTGATATTTCATACCACAATTATTGTTGTATATTAAACCGCATGATGAGAATGAACGACAACAAATGAAACTTCATAATATGTACGATAACCATCACGAATAGGCTGCCCTATACCATGTTTCTTTGCCGCAACTCACTTTTTCTGATTAGTTCTGTGTCTGTGATTTTAATCTCTGGTATCACTTAGCAACATGTTGACTGAGTGTGGAACTGCATGGCGGATGACTCATGCATTGCTAGAGGCGCGTACCCTGCGACCTACCCGGTTTTGCTCCTTTCGGAGTTCATGCGAGTCTTTCTGAGTCTCAGTTTTAGTTTTATACTTTGATGTGTATCTTTGTAATGTATTTATGAGATCTGAACACAGAAAGATTACTGCTGTATCTAATTGATAGAAAAATTATTAAAGTAGCTATCAAGACTTATTTAAACAGGGTTATACATTATTTGTTCAAAAATAATGCATATTGACTCGTGTTTTAATCTCTAACAACCCTTAAACACCACCATTTTTCTTATATGTTTATAAATATTAACATTAGAAAACAAAAATATAACAAAGATACCGAAGTCCAAGGTAAATTCACTTAGGGGGAGTCCCTAAAACTGACAACATAAAACGTTATCAACCAACGGAACGAGTGGAAAACAACTGTCATTTTCTTGATTTCGTACACGCATTTTCCAAATAAAATGGTAGGTTAAACCTGGTTTTAACTAAACATTTTAGCTAGTTAAACCTCCCACCTGTATGACAGCTGTTTATAGTTCCGGTATATTGACAAAATTGGTTGGGAACCCAAAGAATAGAATGTTAAATTATCAAACATATTTCGATATTTCTCACTTTTCCCCCAAATCCTTCGTTCGTTCAAAAGCAAATAGTGTGTTTCCTTAATATAAAATGACAAACAAAAAGTAAAGAATTGAGTAGGAATGATTTTTTTCGAATAAGTTCTATAAACTGCATGTATGGCATACAGAGATAATGACTAATTCATTTGCATATCAAGTTCAACAAATGATAAAAGCATCTAAGTTTCCTCTTTAAAATCCTAAAATATCGACTGAAAGAAACAAAAAAAATATATATTGTGGTTTCGTGTAGTGAGGCTCAATAACGAACACACCCGACGAACACGTTGAAGATAAGGCACAAATCACGTTCCTTTAGAATTATCAACTTGAACAAACCTTGAATTTACCACATATAGAATAAAAGGGATGAATATTAATAACCAAAAAATCTACATCGATACCTTAAATTTCTTCTATATGAAAGATATTTAAATAAATTATCGCTTGGAGAATTGAGAAGCTGCTTTTCCATTTGTCCTTTTTTCTTCTTTCATAGTCTGTATTTGTAAAATGTTCTAGGAGAAATTGTCTATTCCTCTTAACTAGCTGGACACTCACCAAAAATCCACTGTATATTGGTGTGTTTAATCTTGCGTTTGTTACTCAAACAAGCACATCAATTAAAAAGGTTTATAATAACAAAAAAACAGCAAATCGCACCAATCAAAAAGATCCCAATTTGAAAATATAAATGTAAATTCTATGGTCGGTTCATTATAGAGAAAAGACAAATCACAGAAAACCAACATAACCAACCATTAAAAAAATGCATGACCATCCAAGCCTAAATTGTATTTAAAATTTTTCTTTGACAAAACAACGCTTGACTAATTACCGATTAAAATGAAATAATGGATAATTCTACATGCATCAATTCAACAGCTCACATTATATATATATATAAAGAGGTCATAATAAAGTCTACAATAATAAACAATAATCTACACCACATGGAGTGTTCTTAATCTAACTATTAGCTATAAGTTTTGGATTTCCGGATGTTTTGACCTCAAGCATCACTAAAAAAAGTAATATAACCAAAAATAAGAGACAGTTCCTTTTCGGTCATATAACTCTTTAGCCGTTTCGGTTCTTATACATCCTTGGTTTTCAAATATTCGGCTTTTGAGCGTTCCTGATGAAGGTACATCCTTAAAAGCGTTACGGAAGTATTAAATTTATAAAGATGTTGTTTTCATTTTTATTGTTGAAATGCGCATCTAGTGCAGTAGGAATAGTATCGTTTATGTTATTATTAAGGGACAATGAACAACAGTATTTAACTAGGGATAAAAATATTGTTTAACTCTTCATTGACTACATAAACAAACGCATTGAAAGAAACACTACCTGATAAAAAATCGTTAGTATGAATTACTCTCCGTGCTTAATGAATGATTTACCCAGGTTAACCTGGAATCATTCGGTAAAACGCGTCATGGGAGTTGTATCGGCGTGGTGATATTAGTTTTGTAACGTGCAATTTTTCCGCGAAAAGCACAAGTTGGAAGATCATGTATGGTTACCCTAACGGTATTGATTTTTGTTTAACATGAATATGTATATCTATTAACATTTAAATAAACAGTGGACTCACCTTGTGTCATTCCATGTATGTTAACGAATCACAAATGTATCAGATCCGTTGTGACTAAGTACTTTCTTACCGAACTGGTTTAACGTAAATTTAGACAGTAAAGAGAGAGTTTGAATGGCAAATATAATAGGGATTCTTTGTTTGTTTTTGACAATAAACAATGGCTTTTGTCAGACCTCGAATGATGCCAAGGATTTGTATAACGCATTGTTCGTGAGAAGCGATTACAATAAACAAGTGAGACCGATTCTTGATCAAACTGATGCCGTACTAGTCACAGTATCACTGCAACTAACTAGCATTCATGAAATTGATGAGGTAGCAGAGAAATTAGTTGTTGCAGGTTTCCTAGATATATTCTGGATAGATGAGCATCTAGTTTGGGATAGCGCTGATTACAATGATATCGACTCCATTGCTATTCTTCAGGTAAGTAGCCCATCATTTCATTTCTCTAATAACATGAATTAACCGACCATTTAAAAAATTTCTGACAATTTCTGACAATTTTCGAAAAAAACGCTCGTTAATTATAATATTGTCGCATGTGATTTTCCGCCAAATGTATAATCTATTTTTCAGTCAGCCATTTTGGAAGTATAGTTTACACCTGTCTTCAATATTAATGATATCAAATCTGTAAATTTAAACATGTACGGCCCACATCGACAGAGTAAGTTGGTGAAATATAAACTTTATTAGATATTACATCATATTGAACTTTTTTGATAGATTACAATAAACAAGTTAGACCGATTCTTGATAGACTGGGCCGTTCATTTCCTGTAAATTCTGGCTAAATAAGCATCAGGATTTGTTTTCAGAAAAAAGACTGTATTTTCACAGACATGATATCAAACTTCAAGGTAAATTAAAAAAGGGGGAAGTCCATATAACCAGACAAATACACACGCTCGACTATATCAACCAGCGGAACGAATGGAAACGATGTGTCATATTCCTGACTTGGTACAACATTTTCTGAAGAAAATGGGGGTAAACCTCTTTTTACATCTAGCTAAACCTCCCACTTGTATGGCAGTTGCTTATAGTTCCAATGTATCGACAAAATAAGTTGAGCATCCCAAACAGACGTAACTGTTCAACGTGACAATAAACAGCTGCGTAAACTGTGTAAACATATATACATCACAGACATAGAACACTTGACTTGAAAATTCTAACAAACAGACATATAAATCTGATAAACACGCCGACAAAAAAGTGTAGTTGATAGTAGTTACAGTATAGTAAAATTATATAATGACATAATACGCTTTCCTGAATGAGAAAAACATTAAGTAACATATGAATATGAGGGTATACAAAATGAAAACACTATAAAAACCGCCGACTCGGACCGCTGGGAACAAACACCGATCCACGTTCAGAATCACACGACAAAAAGAAACATAATACTATTGCTACATATACTAAAACAAATAAACAAAAAGTTCTGAATTAAATAATATGATACACAACGTCAGCACATATAAAATATACATCAAGATCATCCAATAGTATTTGTAAAGAATACAAATATTTATCTATAAGGTTTTCCGATTATCATTATGAGCGAAAGGACGAGATGTCCTTAAACAAAAGCCTGGCTCATTAATTTTTTGCTCAGAATCCGATGACGTTTTACTAAATTTGAAAAGTAGTTCAAATTCTGGAATATCGTACGAGTTGATACATGGATAATCCATACCCGGTTGAAGTTGATATAATGGTGCCAAATGGATGAACATTTAAATTTCAAAATTAAAATCGTCTCTTTTGTCATAGACTCTGGTACACTGGGATGACCGTTGTAGTCAAAGGTATATATATGTATCTCAAAGTGAGGCGCAGGAACTGGCTGATATGACATTATTTTAATCTCTAGTTCAGGAAGCTATGTAGTAGGACTCAATCAGAAAAGTTTGAATTGTTAACGGAAAGAACATCATAAATAGACCTGTAAATGAAATTTAATGATCAAGCTTCTATCATATCCGTGTGCGACAAGTGTCTGAAGAAAGTCCGATTCATATGAAAATAAGTAAAGGTCGGCAAGGAGAGGCGCACGATTGGTTACTTGAGAAAAACCTACAACCTGCTGAGTTTGATTGAACCGCCTTTTGAACAAGATAAAAAATTGAATTATGTTAATAATCCCACTTATATGCAGCAAAACTATCTGCAATTGGTGTTTATATACGCTAATATACTTATTTTTTTAGGACAATATCTGGAAACCAAACCTTGCTTTAAAGAATGGATTCAAAAAGTTAGAAGAATTAGGAGGAAGCTTTTACAATGTTCGGATTGATAGCAATGGTTGGGTAACTTGGCTTCCATATCACGTGTTCGAAAGTCGCTGTTCCATCGATGTCACCCATTTTCCATTTGATAAACAATCTTGTCAAGTCCGTTTCACAACTTGGACGTATTATGATTTTGAAGTTGATTTTGACCTGAATTCAAAAATTCAACTTAGAGAATACACCGAGAATAGTTTATGGGCAATCACTTCAACTTCAGTTCAGTTAGAAGTCAGTTTAGGTAGCAGCGAGGTTATTTTCACAATAAATTTACGCCGTAAAGCTACGTACTACATAATCAACATTGTTTTACCTATAATATTCTTGGGATTTCTTAATTTTTTAGTATTCATTGTTCCTGTTGATGCTGGTGAGAAAATGTCTTATTCGGTCTCTGTTTTTCTGTCTTTTGTAGTATTTCTAACAATGATTAGTGAGCAACTTCCCGTCAATTCAGAAAGCACATCCTACCTCAGCATTTTCATTGTTATTCAATTAGGTTACAGTATTCTAGTTCTTGTTGTTAATTCTTTACAGTTACGAATTCATCATAGAGAAGAATGCCACAGAAAGTCGAAAATGTATGTAAATATTGTCAAACTTAAAAGAAGAATTCGTTATTCGTTTAGAATTAGTAACGGTTCTGATTCACAAGATAGAGAACACGTTAACATCAATGGAGAAAGCGTTGGTGAAAATACATCCGTTAAAATGAATCCCACTGAAGGCGCTTTACAATGGCGTGATGTATCGTATGCCGTTGATTTCTTTGCTTTTTGGATTTTGCTGGGTACAGATTTTATTATTACATTAGTTATTTTCGTGTATATAAGTGGCGTTAACTCAGGCGTATGACATGTATGATATCATTTCTACTCCTCTTGTTTCTTGTAACTTTGTTAAGACATTGTGCGTACTATTGCGAAATGTTTATATCCCTCGATCTTTTGATGTTTAATCTCTTATACCGCAAAAACACAACATAACACATATCCAACTTTGCTGAGGAAAGCTCAGAGTTATTTTAAATGAATTGCCAGATAATTTGCTCAAAATGCATTTTATTGCAGATCTAGCTATTGATGATCATTTCTGTTTTGATAATGCGATACAACGGGATGATAATCTGAAAACGGCTTAAACTATTTGTATAAGCTTTAAATGTCAGGGCCTGAATAATTGTATTTCTTGTAAACGATTGACTTATAGTCGGAATAATCCATCTGACATAATCCGTTGTCCTTGATTTCGGGTCCAGACTTCAGTATGTCCAATAGCTGCTTAAAATCTGTATAGGTGTTTATCCTGTTATTGCTTTATTCATTATTAGTAAATGCTTGGTAAATATACTCATTGCAAGGTAAACATGTCCATCAGACAGGGATCACCAGACCTTATTTCACGAGTCTGTGATCAAAGTTAAGTATATATGATACAGTCCGTTACGCAGATAATGTGATTAACTATTACCAATAGGTTTACCTTATTTAGCGTATACAACGATGATAATTCATATATGTCCATCTGCCTAGGTTCGTCTGACCTTAACTTCATTTTGAGATCCACTGTTCAACGTGAAGTTATCGTGAATATGTTAGTCTATGGTGTATTTTCAGCAATCATAGATCAACTATATGTGGTATTTGGAATGATTGTATGTTACACATGTACACTTGTCCATCTAAACTTGACACTAAGTGATTTATTGGTCAACGTGACATTTGGTATTTATGTCCTGATATTTTCTTAGATAATATAAAGCATTATCATATGTCAACTTTGTTTGTTTTATTGAATGCGTGTAAGGTGTAAAGTTCCGTATGACAGGTTTAATTGACCTTGACCACATCTTCATGGATCATTTAAGTCATACCTGGAATAAGACGTTAATCTTTGAAACATAACATTCAATCTTGAACAGTTAAGTAGGCGAACATTTCAGCGTGTGTCGTCTTTGCGTAATACATGAATAACAGATTGCATATCATTTTATTTCACTAAACGGCGGTTGACTTATAATTGTCATCATAATAATAATAATAATAAATATTATTATCATTATTATTATCATTATTGTTGTTGTTGTTGTTGTTGTTGTTGTTGTTGTTGTATTATTATTATTATTATTATTATTATTATTATTATTATTATCATTATTATTATACTTTACTATAGTAATCACTAAAAAGAAATTAAAAAAAATTCCTGTATGTTTTAAATTCCTTAAAGGAAAAGAACAGTGCGTAGGTTTGATAACTTTTTATAATTAGCAGGCTAAAAAAGTATACTTAAATGAGTATGCAATACGTGCAGATACATGAGATTTTTTTCTAGTTATAATGGTTATGGTCTTTATGAAAATTAATATCCAAAATTATTTAATCTCAAAATTATAATTATCAAAACTAGTAATAGTAGTAGAAGTAGTAGTAGTGGTAGTAGTAGTAGTAGTAGTAGTAGTAGTAGTAGTAGTAGTAGTAGTAGTAAAGGTAAACTCAGAAAAGCGCATAAAACGCATGAAATTCATAAAGTGTTGTTTCCCTTTATTATTCAATGTAAAACAAATCATTAATGATGCAACTCTTATAATTTGAAACGCAAGTAGTTCGAGAGTTTGAGAGCTGATGACCTTGCTTCGAAAGTCAAATGACTTTGTCACGTTTTCTATAATAAGGGTTAAATATATCTACTTTTTGAAAATTGTATCTGTGATGAGTGAAAGAGAACTTTCTAATGAAATACACAGCGGCGGTGATCCCGTAGTGTTTTCGCTTATAGAGCGGGTCATGGGTCGGATCCCTTTTTTGGTCAAACCTTTGATATAAAACTGGTATGTGCTGCTTCTCCGCTACTCAAGTCGCCCTAAACATATTTAAGAATATGACCATACAGGTCTCCTCGTAGTCATAATACGGTATCCATGTACACTTTTACTTCCCTAGCGTCCAAAGCACTTTTCTACTATCGCGGAATCTGTATAAACTTGAAATCGTTTGAAATGATTAATAAATTATGTATTTATAATTTTAAACAAAAAGTCCACATTGGCTAGAGGTATCGGGGAAGGGTTGAGATCTCACAAAACATATTTAATAACCCGAGGCACTTTTTTGTTTGTCCCGAAAGAGAGGCGAAAGATACCAAAGGGCATTTAATCTCATAAGTCGAAAATAATCTGACAACGCCATGCTCCTCATCCTGCCGACGGGTTCCTTTATTCATAAGAGGCAGACATAAGACAGGGGCATCTCATAAACATGAACAGAAGCTAACATTACCTTTTAATTTCACATTTTGCTATATAGATGATAAACTCCTACTAAATACCTGAAAGTTTTGTGACAATGTAGAATGCATATGGTGCATCGAACTTGAAATAAAGGATAAAACAGATACCGTTAAGTCTGCCTTTTATCGTGATTTGCATCTAGAAATTGACAATGAGTGTCTGTTGAAAACAAAACTGTACACGATAAAACGAATGATTTTAGCTTCCATACTGTGCATTTTCCATTTGTATCTAGCAATATTCCAGCAGCGCCTGTCATGGCGTTGTCAGATTATCTTGAACTAATAAGTTTTGGATATCTCTTGAGTATCATTGACCTTTTTGTGACATGTTTTATTCTTATGAAGTTGTTTAACAGCTTTGCACGATGAAGAAATTGTCATTTTTAAATGTCTGACGTTTTATTTAGAACCGCGAAATAGAAATCATACTGCCAGTACTTTCTTTTTTAAGTGCTTTTATGAATAATTTGTCTTCATCAGACATTTTGGGTTTGTTGCTGTCCGTTGTTTAATGGACGATCGTTTTGCAAATCCTGTATTCAAAGGTTTGCACATTTTTAAGAATGTCATATTTAGATGTGTATCGTTATTACTTAGTATCCATAGTAACTAAATCTGGAAATATTGTGTTCAAACTTTTAATATATACTTTCATTTTACATTGAATGCTATGTTCAAAATATTTTAAACTACTGCATATGCAATTCAATACATAGATAAGAGATTCTAATCGGGATTAATTAAGAATTTACAGATCAGACCGCGAAAACATTCCACTCTTAAGTTTAGTCACATTTGCATCGTATCAGCTAAAAGAGGGACGAAAGATACCAGAGGGGCAGTCAAACTCATAGATCAAAAACAAACTGACAACGCCATGGCCAAAAATAAAAAGACAAACAGACAAATAATAGTACAGATGACACAACATAGAAAACTAAAGACTAAGCAACACGAACCCCACCAAAAACTGGGGTGATCTCAGGTGCTCCGGAAGGGCAAGCAGATCCTGCTCCACATGTGGCACCCGTCGTGTTGATTATGTTATTACAAATCCGGTAATAGTCTAATTCGGTAAGTCACATTCGTGAAAAGGGAAGGGTATTGTAGTTACAACATAAGGAACATATCCGATATCATCTGTGAAACGGTTATTCCATAACGGTCAACCAACTGGTGATGGCGTCCGTAAAAATTACGAAGGGATGATTTCAACTTCACCATTTGGAACTCTTGGCTTAATAGCTTCCTTGTGAGCATCAATCCTCTATCAAGGAAATCATGATAGGAAACACAGGCTCGGGAATATCGTATCAATTGGGAGATATATACTCCGTATGCAGGCGCTGCTGGAATGTTGCTACATAGAAATGGAAAGTTCACAATTGGGAAGCTGAAATCATCTCTTTTGTCGTAAAGTTTTGTTTTCAACCGACCCTCATTGTCAATTTCTAGATGTAAGTTATGTGTGCTGGTGATTGTCGAATATCTGTCTTGTCGATTTCGACCGTTCTTCATAACCCAGCTAGAACAGTCTATGAGTCAGGAGCACACCCATGTTGATGAAGTCATGCACGCGCTTACCATATCAATTGAGATATGTGCGAACGTCATACAGAGTGTACATGTGTGTTACTGCTTTTCCATGTTAACTTCTAAACTTTACATTAATAATCAATAATCAATACTGTTTGCTGGTAATTTGAACTTGCACACTTAACATGTAGCATTTAAAAATCTATCTCAACTAAAAGTCTTACAAAATTATGTGACTTCTTTGTCGTTTATCAGTTATGTACTTTGAAATTGCAATTCAATACATAGATTAGAGATTAGAATCGGTACTCAGTTAAGAATTTACAGATCAGACGATTTTTTTTTTCTGGTATCTAAATATGCAAGACCGCGAAAACATGCCACTTCTGCGTTAAGGCACATTCGCATCGTATCAGCTAAGTTATTTGTGCTGGTGATTGTTAAATATCTGTCTTGTCGATTTCGACCGTTCTTCATAACCCAGCTAGAACAGTTTATGTGTCAGGAGCACACCCATGTTGATGAAGTCATGCACGCGCTTACCATATCAATTGAGATATGTGCGAACGTCATACAGACTGTAGATGTGTGTTACTGCTTATCAAAGTTAACTGATTAACTTTACATTAATAATCAAACATATTATATTTTCAATGTTGGATAATAAAATATAAAAATGTACAATGTGACTGTATCATTTTACCAATATTTACAACAAATATACTGTTTGCTGGTAATTTGAAAAAAGAATGACGAAAGATACCAGAGGGACAGTCAAACTCAGAGATCAAAAACAAACTGACAACGCCATGGCCAAAAATAAAAAGACAAACAGACAAATAATAGTACAGATGACACAACATAGAAAACTAAAGATTAAGCAACACGAACCCCACCAAAAACTGGGGGTGATCTCAGGTGCTCCGGAAAGGTAAGCAGATCTTGCTCCACATGTGGCACCCGTCGTGTTGCTTATGTTATTACAAATCCGGTAAATAGTCTTATTCGGTAAGTCACATTCGTGAAAAGGAAAGGGTATTGTAGTTACGACATAAGGAACATATCCGATATCATCTGTGAAACGGTTATTCCATAACGGTCAACCAACTCGTGATGGCGTCCGTAAAATTTACGAAGGGATGATTTCAACTTCACCATTTGGGACTCTTTATTTAATAGCTTCCTTGTGAGCAGCAATCCTCTATCAAGGAAATCATGGTAGGAAATACAAGCCCCGGAATATCGTATCAATTGGGAGATATATACTCCGTATGCAGGCGCTGCTGGAATGTTGCTACATAGAAATGGAAAGTTCACAATTGGGAAGCTGAAATCATTTCTTTTGTCGTAAAGTTTTGTTTTCAACCGACCCTCATTGTCAATTTCTAGATGTAAGTCAAGATATGAGGCAGACTTAACTGTATCTGTAGTGTCCTTTATCTCTAGTTCGATGGGATAGATTCTGCTTGCACACTTAACATGTAGCAATTAAAAATCTATCATAACTAAAACTCTTACAAAATTATGTTACCTCTTTGTCATTAATCAGTGATATACTTTGAAATTGTGTTTATCTGCATTTCTTATACTAGTACACTTGTACTTCATACACAATAAACTCATCATTGATATAAGCATAACAATTATGTTGACCAGGCGCGCGTTTCGTCTACAAAGGACTCATCGGTGAGGCTCAAACATTATAAAAGTAAAAAGGCTAAATAAAGTTCGAAGTTGAACAGCAATAAGGACAGAAAATTCTGTCATGTTTTGCCAAACACAGCTAGGGAAATCTATTCCTGGGGTAGAAAATCTGTAGTATTTTGAAATTTAATTCAATAGCTTAAATTGTAGATTACTGGTTACTACTTAAATCTTAATCAGAAAGTAATAAACAAATGTATTTGTACATAATTCCCTACGTTGTAAATATTGTTTGAAATAAATAGATATTACAAATTATTTATACTTATTTATCTCAGGATAGAGCATTCTGTTGGTCTCTTGATCATCGTCTTTTTATAGGCAACTACGTTTGATTATATGATATCATTGTGTTTTAGATTTTGTGATTAAGTTCTTTAGATTTTCATTTAAATAATTGCTTTGGATCTCAGTGTGTTATTGTTTTATGGAAAAAATTTCCTAATGATAATTAAAACTGATATAAATCGTAGATTGTTTTCCAAGGCAGTCGATGAGTTTATAGACAATTAAAGAAAGACAGTAAAAACAATCTAATATTAAAAATCAATATTAAAGGGCAAATTGATTAAGTATCATCAGTTGGATATACACAGTAATATTTAATCTATTACAAATCGCTTGTCTAGTAGTAACTTTAATGAAGGTTACATACATACCAGCAACGCTGGTTGAAAGAACGCTTTGTGTAACATGTTCGATAGGAGGCTGATTTTCAAATATTATGACGTCGAGTATCATTGATTATACATAAATTGTCGAAAAATTCAAATTGGTACCGTCAGTTTTATTGCGTTTTTTTTCAAGTTATGAAGCTCAATAGGTTATACTTTGCAGCTGTGTGTATTAGTACATATTTTGGTTATTGTCATATTACAACCCTCAAATATACTATAAAATTCGGTTTTGATGTCTCATATCAAATAATCTCTGTTTAAACAAATTTACATTTATTTTAGACTGGGGAAAAAATCAGACTTCGACATTAGCTGTACACATATTTTATTAGTTTCTAAATGTGTGCTTGTTTTTTGTTTTTTTTTTGCATTTGTCGCCATTTTGTTTTTGTGCTATGGTCATGTTTTGTATTCTTATCTTTCTATTTTGTTTATATGCTTTGGCTATATAGTGTCTACATACTATGTTGTTTTCTTTGTTTTCTTTGTTGACATAGTTGTTTGTTTTTGTAGTGATTAAGATTATAACAGAATGTTGACAGCTATACCAAAATTTTTGACATTTTTATCTATTATGTATGTTTGTTTTGCTCACACATTGTTATTAATATAATGGAATTGTTTTCGACTGTCATACAAGTGAGAGGTTTAGCTAGTTATAAAACTAGGTTTAATCCACCATTTTCTACATAAGGAAATGTCTGTACCAAGCCAAGAATATGACAGTTGTTTTTCATTCGTTCGATGTGTTTTAGCTTTTGATTTTACCATTTGTTAAGGGATTTTCCGTTTTGAATTTTCCTTTGAGTTCGGTAGTTTCGTTATTTCACTTTTTGCTTGATTAAAATCCATTATTCTATAACCATTTCACTGTTAATTGTTGAAACCCGTATGATACTCTCTACATGGAAATTGGTCCCTTTGTCGTGGAGTTGCTGTTTCGTTGACTTATATCATATTGCAAATGTTATTCATATATAGGATGTACGCGATACGTGACAGTCAACTTAAATGGTAACACTTGGATAAAAAGATGATACTTTTTTTCAATATTGCGTTTGTAATAGTTAGTTTCAAGCAAAACAACAGCTCCAACATGTGAATCAGGAACAGCTTATCCTTCCGGAGCACCTGAGTTCACTTTCGGTTATGTTGGGTTCCTGTTTTTAATCTAGTTTTGTATGTTATAACATGCACAAAGTCTTGCCATTCCTTTTTGCCTTTTCGGGTTGTTTTTTTTTTTTTTTTTTTGGCCATGGCGCTGTATATTGTTATTGAACTTTAAGTATTCATATGAAAGACTAAATATTAATTACGTCAGTAAGAAATATTCCTACTTTCCCCGAATGTAACCTACTGAATTAGACTTATTACCGGATTTGTTCTTTCATGAACAACACGACGGTTGCCACATGTGGAGCAGAATCCGCATACCCTTCCGGATCACCCCTTTTTTGTGGGGTTTGTGTTGCTCAGTCTTTAGTTTTTGTATGTTGTGTTTTGTATACTGTTTTTTTATTTTGTTCCTTTTCTTTATTTGACATGGCGTGGTCAGTTTATGAGTTTGAATGTCCTTTTTGTATCTTTCGCTTCTCTTTTACAACATCTTGATGAAAAAGGCTGACATAAACGTCAAAATCTTTTTAAGAGTTTTGTCCTTTAACTTATGTGTAACACCTAGTTGTTAAGATTACATCTATGGGTATTATCACTATTAAATAGTAAGAAAATGTTCAGTCATATCAAATCAACAGTATGGCGTAAACGACCTAGGTTGTGACATTTATATCTTTAATAAGGGGAAGGGATTTTTTGTCTATTGTTGGGCAACTTAGTTCGGATTCGCCCATCTATTTCTTGTTCAAGAAAAAGAAAAAGATATGCAGCAGGTTTATGTGCCTTTGAAATTACAAGTTCACCGATGTATTTGAAATGCACGTTCTTATTCAAATATATATATATATATCTTTGAAATGATTTTTGATATATCTTCTGTCGAAATTAAAGGAATTTGATAAATGTTTTTTTTTCTTCTTCTCAATAAGAAAGTTTTTCATGAATAATGCAGTTACTGAGCACTAAGAAATACCGGCTTGCATATACCATATGTACACACTCTAACCAGTATCCGTTAGAAACAAACTGAACATAGTTTGTTGTCTATAAAACTCAACAATGAAGTGATCCATAAAGAGACTATTTCGTTTCCAATTGCAACTCCTGCTGGTAAGTATAATCCAGTACTTGTTTTACCAACAATGTCGATATTCCAAAATTAATACTGCTAATTCATTTTTTATTCGTAGGTTATCGATTTTTGTGGATTATGTTGTTAGAGGTAAACCACGAATTTAAATAATCAACGAATTATAAATTTTCTATAGGATTGCATGTATACTTTGGCAAAACCACGAAATTGAATATCTTCATTTTGTCATGACGAAACCTTTTTCAGAATACTTTTTTTAAGACAGTAGAGTAAACTTTTTAGGTTAAGACCTTTAGTCCCTCTTCATACTGTTGGATAGTTGTCTCATTGGCAATCATTACAAATCTCCTTATCTTTAAATCAAGTGCCATACGGGTAATTGTCTTAGAACTGGAAGCTAATATATAAGTATAGCAGATATGAACAAAAGTCTAAAAGGTTTGGTGCTTACGAATAAAGGTTTTACTACTTCCCGCTGATCAAGTGTTAATTTGTTTGATTGACAGGGATTAATATGCGTTCTTTAATTTGTACAACGTAAAGGAGGAGACTGTAATTAACGGTGATTTACAAGTTAACAACCGTCAATAGGAGTATATATCTGATACCTTATCACATACCAGTAGATCCAGTGCAATACAATTTGGGCAGGGAAAGAAAAGAAACAGTTTGGCTAATATTGCAATATAATTTATTTGGTAAATCTTAATTCATAACACACAACAACTGTGTAATACAAAAAGTTTAAAGAAAAATGTAAAAATATGTGTTTTTCTTTAAAATTTGTAGAAAAAAACCAAACATATGAATATTTAAATATGATTAATAATGTTATATCTGAAACATTTTGTTGCAGGTTCTTTGGGAAAAAACAACAAAATTCAATTTTTAAATGCAATGAAATAAAAAGATATCTGAAAAATGTAAAAATATTCTTTTAGTCATTAAAGTTAAATCCTAATGTTTGAAGCAGGGGTACTTTTGTATATTAAAATATTTATATAGTATATATCATGTATATAACAAGCAATGTTAAGATAAAACAACATATAATATATTTCCTGAGTATGGTACTACAATTATGTATAAATAAATATTAACAAACCAGCAATAAAAACAACAAACCTGGATACGTATAGTTACCTAATATGATCACAGTAATTTTTCTTACACAAACACATACATTTCAGCAATAGAATATCGAAAATTCACTAAAAGATGAAGTTTAAATATTTGTGCCCTATTGATTGATTGATTGATAGGTGTTTAACGCCACTTTCAACACTATTGTGCTATTTCATGGCGGTCAATTTTTATTGGTGGAGGAAGCCTGAGTGCCCGGAGAGAACCACCGACCTTGGGTAGGAAAACTGACAATCCTAGTCAATTAAGATTGGAATCAAGTGCACCTGCCACGTGCGGGATTCGAACTCACAACCTCAGTGTTGACAGGCTAGTGATACAGTAATTCGACTACTTAGACCACTCGGCCACCGAGGCCCCTGGTGCACTATTAATATATAGTACTTACATATAGAACTCTTTGTATCAAAAGAACACAACACAATACCTGGAGCAGAGCTCTTAAAGAACACAATACAATACCTGGAGCAGAGCCCTTAAAGAACACAATACAATACCTGCAGCAGAGCTCTTCGGATTATATTGTCTATGTTGGTGTTTCAGGTTGATATGGGTCAGATATTGAAAAAACTATATGACATTCTACAGTAAAACTCTTGACATACTCTCCTAAATGTCCACCATCTGGTATGGTCATCATAGAAAAGTGGCCGTTTATTAGGGGCCATAAATGATAGGATGATGACCATTTATTGATGTAATAAAGCATGGGCTAGTGGTCAATCTAATACGGCTACCTGGTGAGATGCTATAGTATGTTATCTGTTATAATATGGTATAATGATGGACATAGAGGGCATTCATGGTGGACATGAATTTTATTTGAAACTGTGACTGATATAGATATCATCATGGATGGCTGATTGTCATTGATTATATAGCACATACAATTTGCTTGTATTAACTATTAAGTATATAATAAATACATAAATATAAGAGTTTATTAAAAATTTAATAAAATCCATCAAAGCTATAGTAATAAAAAATAACATTATTCAAGCTTTACAGGCAGTAACAACAAAAGTCCAATTTATAAAGCTATTGTGGTTCAAGTTTTGCTTAACTTCAGATATATTTGTCGAAATGCAAAAAAAAATAAAAAAATAGCTTCCCACTGACTTTCTACGATTTGTATTCCTAAACAAAAATACCACAATGACCTTCAGAATAATGTAAAAAAGAAAACATAAATATCCAAGTTATTTAAATTGTGCTTTTTAAAAATATGATAAAAAAGCAATTGCTATAATATAAAATAAAATAAGAGGATGTGGTATGATTACGTCCGTTTTGTCGCTATTATTATTTTTGTCTGTTAAAATAAGATGCTTAAATGATCACAATAATTTTCTTTTAATCTCATAATCTAAAAAATTGAGGTAGAATTTAGATTTATATTATTTAACAGAACATCATTGGTGGGTTTTTTTTTCATGTGAGGTAGTCATGTACAAATAAATGAACCTTGACTGTTGTTGATTTTTTGAGAGGTAGATATTTATTGAGATATGATAAACAAAAACAAAACAAATGATACACATCAGACTTGCTTACCATTGTAATAAATGCCCAATTGTGTAAATTAAAAAATTAGATTTGCCTGACATCAATGGACAACATGATAAAAACATGAATAAAAAATCAGTTTTTTCAAAATACAAAAATATGTGTTCAACAATTCAATGTAAAATTGAAGGTTAAATAAACAAGGTAGCAGAATAAAAATACAGAATGTACTCCACATATAAATATCTATCATAGTTATATCAACACCTTTCTTTACTGATCATCTACATGCAATACACATGTAAACATTCTTTGGCAATCTTTTCTGGTTTCCTTCTACTTGGTTTGGGCTCTAAATAGAAGTAGTCAAGGACAGGTATCAGTATGATGAGTAATCCTGCCAGTATGATACATCCTCCACCAATATAAAAAGCAATCTCTATACTTCCTGTCTGTTCAAATACCCAACCTATCATAATTAAAGACATGATTAACATTGTATGTCTATGCGTAACTAGTTTTGCTCATTGTTGAAGGCCGTATGGCGATCTATAACTGCTAACATTTACATCATTTGGTCTCTGGCGGAGAGTTGTTTCATTGGCAATCATACCACATCTACGTATTATGTATCAATTTATGTTCAATGATTTTATTATAATTTTTTGATTGGGTGTTTTTACAATCATTTTTTTTACAATTAATATGATTCGGTTTGGCATTCAGTATATAATATGAATGCACCAGTTTAATTAAGGTTATATAAATTGATGATTAGGTAATGACATCATCAGCACACTTTAACTATCTTAAAATTTAATTTTTTATCATTTAATTGTTTTGTGTTGTCAAATAGTGGAAAGATAACTGTATTATACAGGTTTTTTTGTCTTTTAGATTTATTTTGTTTATGCAGTTCTCTATGATTTTGCAAGTGTCAGCAGGAGTGTTTTGTATTTCATTAGTGTTTCATGTATGTGTTTTTTGCCACTTACATATATACATGACTATAGTATAATTACATTACATGTATGTTTTATTAGAATCTGTAATTTTGATTGGCAGACAAAAATCTTGAGGCACTCTGATATCAAATTTTATTTCCGTATTAAATACAACTGCTATGACTGCACGTGCTATCAGTGACAATCATGACAATGTCAAACCACCGCATAGAAAAACATACCAAAAGGTTGGTATTACTCTTAAGTTTATGGTTGTAGCACATCTTGCGCACATTTTTAGAATTAAGCACTTTGACACCCAAATGAAATTATAAAATAAATGGGGAATGTGTCAATGGGACACAGATGATGCCCCCGCTTGCATATCATATAAAGTTTTAAAGGGACATAACTGAAGAATGGTAAAAGTGATGCTACCCATATTTGTACTTGATCTGAGTTTTGTGGTAATAAGTATTGTGTATAAGTTTCATAACATTTGGTTGAGGCAAACTTAAGTTACAGAACGGAAAGGAAAAATTCAGCAATTTTTCCATTTGTAAAGAGGCATAACTCTGGCATGGTTAAAGTGACACCACCAAAACTTGATCTGTGTTTTGTGGTAATAAGCATTGTGTATAAGTTTCATAACATTTGGTTGAGGCAAACTAAAGTTAGAGAATGGAAACCAACTTTGGGACGTACGGACGTACGTACGGACGGACAGACGTACAGACGGACAATGGTAAAACTTAATCCCCCCTACGCTACGGCGGGGGCATAAAAACATTCAATTCTTAAATGTAAGTTCTTATGAAACCGGTGAAAAACAAACTTTTTTCTGTATATCATATAACATGAAAAATAAAACTTGTTCCATAGTTTAAAAAGTTGTGGTCTTTCTTAAAAAGGCTTTTGTCAAAATGTTGTTGTTAGAAAGGACTACTGCAAAGGATATTAACAAAATAAATACCTATTAGTGGAGGTGCTGCTATACTTCCAATCCCATTGGCAAGCATGACATACCCCATACCAGTACCAAGTGCATCTGGTCCAACTATTGCTGCAACTGCCACAACTAACAACCCCATTATAATGTTAGCCATCACAGAGAAGGCAACATAAATTATGGTAAGTCCACCAAAGCTATGGAATGCGGTAATCGGAAATAAAAGACAAAAGCTGCCTGTCAAAACTGTGATGACAATGTAAGCAATGTCTAAACGTAATTTTGGGATATTTCCCACAATTCCTCCTAAGATGCTTCCAAAAAATGCTCCAAAACCACCAATGCTAAATATGGAAGCCGAAGACTGTTCAGTTAATCCAATGGTCAGAAAGTATTGAGGTCCAAATAGAAGTATTATTACAACACCCATGTTCCATAAGATATTGTTTGCAAAGAAAATAATGAATGCATAGTTGAATAATATAGAACATGTGCTTTTCTTTGTCATAGCAAGTTCTTCCACTTCGTTTAAGCTATTTCTGGGTGTATCACATTTTTTACAAGTGTCAATCTCCATGCTGCCTTTTGTCTCCTCCTTAAGTAATCTTGTTGGACTGCCAGGAATTACTATTTCAGTATGGGTTCCATCTTGTACTTCTTTTGCCTCATCCTCTAATATCTTAATATTTGTCTCAGGTGATTTTTCCTGTAATTGAACATTTTCTAACGCAACACCTTCATTTTTATTAATATTTGATTTGACTTCTGAATTTTTATCTTCCTCTTTAATCTCATCCTCCAAGCTCATTTTTCTAGCATAGGATAATAATTTCACAGAAGTTGTCTTCATATAAAGCTTTTCTGAATCTTTTATATGTATTTCAGATTCTGTTTTTTCAGGCTCCGTGTCAAGACCTTCGACTTCAATTTCTCTGTCTTGAGCTGCTTTTTCATACTTCTGCTTAAGGCTTTCTGGAACTGGTCTGAGTAAACTGGCAAAAATAAAATTCTGCATACTGATTCCACATACAATATAAAACGATCCTCTCCATCCATATTTGTCAACTAAAAAATTTACCATTATTGGAAAAATAATTGCTCCTACTCCTGAACCACTAGTGGCTAGTCCTGTGGCTAAACTACGTTTGGTGTCATAGTACAACCCAGATAACACATGAGAGGGAACATAAACCAAGCAAAATCCTAGACCTAAAATTATAAGCCAAAGTTGTAAAATAAAAATGGAAAAATAACAAACGATGTTTGATTTATCATATTTAGAGACATGGTTCAAGTTCAGACTATTTTTGTATAGCACAGTGTAAGCAAAAAGTAAAATCACAAAAATACTGAACTCCGAGGAAAATTCAATCGGAAAGTCCCTAATCACATGGCAAAATCACCAGCACAGACATTTTTCATCAAGCACAATTAAAATCCATAACATTTCCCTATATAGCTAAAGCCTATGTAAAATATCAAACAAGAACAAGAAAAAAAAATTGACAGCAAATTGCAAAAATAACCTATGTTTGACAAGCGTTTTGGACATTTTCAATGTAAACATCATGAAATGCAAACATTATGGATGAACATTACCCAAAGGCAATTTTTTTCTTCACGTTCTAAAGAAGAAACAAACTTATTATGCTGAAAATCAGAATGTTTTAATGTACGCTCTTAAGTAACATGTACCAGAAATGAAAGACAATACGTTATATGTCTTAAATTAACAATTTAATGCTCTGATGCAAACTGTATCTCATAGTAGAGTCCCCTTGAAATTTACTTTAAAATGTGAAGGAAGTTTGTCACATTTGCATTTATTATGGGAAACCTTGTAAAAACCAGAGTAAGTAGACAAAACTAACCCATACAAAAAAATTAAACTTTTGAACATATGATGGGAATAGTTAAAATTCAGTGACATTTTTTTAATATTGAATTGTCAGTATATGTTATGATTTATCTATATTATATTTTATCTTTCAATGTCAAATAACATGAATAAACAACCTAATAAATTCAATTTGATTAATTTATTGTTGTTGTTTTACTTTAAACCCAGTTATTTGTTATCGGACAAAAAAAAACAGAAATAAATAGTTTTCTGTAATGAAAGTAATACATTTGTAGTAATTAATGGGAGATAATCCTTATTTCTATCAAAATTTCATTGTATTACAAGAAACAGTAATATTACAGATTTGTGTAATATTACATTTTAAAATAATATTACAGTTTTCCTGGACTGAATAAAGTTTATAAAAGACAAATGAATGTACTTTAAGTTCATTTATTTTCAAGGGTATCCAATTTCTTCGATTGCAGAAAAATCGTTTTTCATGGATATTGAATTTGGTGGTCTTGGCAAAGTCTGCATACAAGCCTATATATAATGTGTACTTCTATTAATATATAAATGTGTGGCTCACATATAACATAAAAATCCCGGTAAATGGTTTTTCAATGAATAATAAACAGCTGCGCCATGAGCGCATGATATGCCCGTTGTCTTATTAGTGAATTTTTATGCAATAAGCATAAATCGTTTTTGAGATACAGCTGACATATGAAAACCCCTTTTAAAAAAAAAAATCAATATCTCAAAAATATAATTTTGAATCAAAACCACAAAGTATACAGATCTTTAGATTAATATAACTAAGAAGTGTGTAAAATTTTAAGCAATAATCATAAATCGTTTTTGAGATACGGCGCGACATGTGAAAAACCCCTCCCCCTTTTTTTACAAAATACTCAATAACTCAAAAATAAAATTTTGAATCATCACCAAAAAGTATACAGATCTTCAGGTTAATATAACTAAGAAGTGTGTAAAGTTTTAAGCAATAATCATAAACTGTTTTTGAGATACGGCGCGACATGTGAAAAACCCCTCCCCTTTTTTAACAAAATACTCAACATCTCTAAAATAAAATTTTGAATCATCACCAAAAAGTATACAGATCTTAAGATTAATATAACTAAGAAGTGTGTAAAGTTTTAAGCAATAATCATAAATTGTTTTTGAGATACGACGCCACATGTGAAAAAAAACACACACCTGTTTTAGTTACTAAGTCCCGTAACTCAAAAAGTTTTAATCTTATTTTCACCAAAAAGTATACAGATCGTTTGACCATCATAAGAAACAACTATGTTAAGTTTCATGAAATTTGGATAAGTCATTCTCAAGTTACGGTGCGACATGTTGACGCCGGACAGACAGACGGACGGACAGACAGACAGACGGACGCCGGATATTTGTATACCATAATATGTCCCGTCAAAAATTTGACGGGCGTATAAAAATGAATCCACATTATACGGCTTAAGACATTTTTAATCTTACCACTGAGAACACCATAAAATCCATACATGTATATGATGTTAGGAGCAAATGGTAAGCCAATCAGACCAATACAACTAAGTGTGGCTCCAATCAGTGCCACTTTTCTGTGGCTCATATGGTTCATCAGAATTGTGGCAATAGGACCTGAAACACAGCATAGAAAACAACTTTCAACTTTTTATTTGATCACTCAGACACAATACATAGTGTAACAAGAGGAATACAATATTTACATATATACAAACAATACAAAAAAATGGTGGGTATAACAAAGGAAAAAACATAAAAAATACATTTTTAAACAATCATTTTACAAAATGTTCTTAAGTTTACTAAGTACATTCGTAGATAACCAGGTTTTCTACATCATGTATGAGTGGTGAGTTAGTGAAGCACAGGGAACAAGTTAAAATGCTTAACATTGTGTGGAGCAGCTGATATATCATGATATCTTTACACAGTAACCAGATAATCAGTTTATAATGCTATTCCTGGTATTTATGTCCTCCTTTTGACAAAATTAAGTTTGACAACATCTCCTCACATATTGGGACATCCCTGATAATTCTCCTCAGACATTCTGACGTCGTTGATACTTTCTGCTCATGTCTCAAACTCGTGATATGATAACTACGGACCAACTGAGCACAGTGATACATGTATATGAGAAGGGAAGGAAAATAAAGGAAGTTACATGTGTATATAGATTAATAAGCTATTATTATGTTTCTATCAACACAGCAAAACTACATATGTAGCGCAGTTTATCTATACTTTAATTGAATTTGTGTAGAAGAAGTCACATGACCTTAAAATTTACGATTCATATATATTCATATCAAGTAAAAGGAAGAAGGTGTTTGGTCCCTGGTATTAACGTTATTACAAAATCTTTATTTGTATTAAATACATTTAAAATTCATGACATTCTTCAAATATATGCATTAGTCTGTCAAACGTAAGAATTGAACGGTAGTAAAATCTTCGAATTCCGTCTTCATCTGCATAATTTTTTTGAATTTAAGGAAAATACACAGAAAATGTCAAAACACATGACTAGCCTCATTCTGAGAACTTGCAATCAACAAATATATACATGTACATGTATATGAACCAGTTTCATCCAACCAGAAATATATCCCAAAAGATGTCTTGTACAAAGATGTTAATGTGAGTGAAAAATTTTTTTTGAATAAGACTGTACGTTGCTCTCATGTTTAATTTTAACAGATAGTTAATGCAAAATATGCTAAATGGAATTTTTTTTTCAAATGTATCAATATTCAACTAAGACATGATTGATTATGATGTAACAAAGTCATATTCCAATTCCAAATGAAATCTCCACACGTAATTAGTGACCAGATTACATCATCATGGTAGTTATTTATCAACAGGACAACAGACCTTTTGCAAATCAGTGCTAATTTTCCACCATTTCTCTACATCCTGGCTTCAGACCACAATTAATTCCTTTTGTTCCAAAGTATTATATGGGGTATTTCATCCAGAGCATTCTTGCTACTGTTTTCTTCAAAAAGTTTACTATTTTTTAAGTGATCCTATATTAAAGTAACATATACATAGAAATCACTACAAACCAGTAAAAGTCTGAAATGGCCTATATCTGTACTCGACTGTACTGATTTTTACTCGACCAGTCTGAATTGGTCTGAAATTTAATTGATAATACTCGACTGTAGTCTGAACCATACTTAACAGTCTGAACTTGTACTCGACCCTTACTCGACCAGTACTTAACCATTTTATACGCGTCTGAACCATGCTCGACCTAGTCTGAACCATGCTCGACCTAGTCTGAACCATACTCGACCTAGTCTGAACCATACTCGACCTAGTCTGAACCATACTCGACCAAGTCTTAACCAACCTAGACCTATTTTTTGTATCTATCTATTGTATTTCATCAATTTAGGAACTGTTTTTAACAACAGCTATTTCCCCTGGCTAGAAATTTGAACAACAATTTGAAATTAAAAATGTATTCAATATACATGATATAGCATTGAAACCAAAATTTCACAATAAACATAATATAACTTCATCACCATATTCATCAACACTTATATACATACATATATATATATCACCTTTAAAATAAAAATAAAACAAGCTGATCAAATAATCTTCAAAACTGAATTGTGACTAATATTTTCAATGTTATTCAAAATTTTTTGAATGTTTCAGATATATTTTATGGTTACTGGACAATTTTCACCATTAACTTAAGCCTTATAGATTTATGGTGTCAGTTGAGTTTAGTAAATAATGCAGTGAACATTTTTTTTATTAAAATATATATAAAATAGCATATAAAGCAACTTAATAAATTTTAAATAAAATGCTCCGCAGGGCGCAGCTTGATACGACCGCAGAGGTCGAACCCTGAACAGTTGGGGCAAGTATGGACACAACATTCAAGCTTGATACAGCTCTGAATTTGGATTGTGATTAAATATTTGACACAGCATAGGTTTCTGACGCAGAATGAATGTGGTCTAAGAACTTAAAAATTTTAAATTGGACATTCACCTATTATGGTCCAATATCCAAAATCTAAATACATGGTTAGATTCAGCATATCAAAGAACCCCAAGAATTCAATTTTTGATGAAATCAAACAAAGTTTAATTTTGGACCCTTTTGATCTCAATGTGGACAAAAATGATAACAGGGCCCAAAAATCAAAAATCTAAATACATGGTTAGATTCAGCATATCAAAGAACCCCATATATTCAATTTTTGTTGAAATCAAACAAAGTTTAATTTTGGACCCCGATTTGGACCAACTTGAAAACTGGGCCCATAATCAAAAATCTAAATACATGTTTAGATTCAGCATATCAAAGAACCCTAAAAATTCAATTTTTGTTAAAATCAAACTAAGTTTAATTTTGGACCCTTTGGACCTTTATGTAGACCAATTTGAAAACGGAACCAAAAATTAAGAATCTAAATACACAGTTAGATTCGGCATATCAAAGAACCCCAATAATTCAATTTTTGATGAAATCAAACAAAGTTAAATTTTGGACCCTTTGGACCTCAATGTGGACCAATTTAAAAACGGGGCCCAAAATCCAAAAACTTAATACACGGTTAGATTCAGCATATTAGAGAACCCCATATATTCCATTTTTGTTGAAATCAAACAAAGTTTAATTTTGGACCCCGATTTGGACCAACTTGAAAACTGGGCCCATAATCAAAAATCTAAATACATGGTTAGATTCAGCATATCAAAGAACCCCATATATTCAATTTTTGTTGAAATCAAACAAAGTTTAATTTTGGACCCCGATTTGGACCAACTTGAAAACTGGGCCCATAATCAAAAATCTAAATACATGGTTAGATTCAGCATATCAAAGAACCCCATATATTCAATTTTTGATGAAATCAAACAAAGTTTAATTTTGGACCCTTTTGATCTCAATGTGGACAAAGTTGATAACGGGGCCCAACAATCAAAAATCTAAATACATGGTTAGATTCAGCATATCAAAGAACCCCATATATTCAATTTTTGTTGAAATCAAACAAAGTTTAATTTTGGACCCCGATTTGGACCAACTTGAAAACTGGGCCCATAATCAAAAATCTAAATACATGGTTAGATTCAGCATATCAAAGAACCCCATATATGCAATTTTTGTTGAAATCAAACAAAGTTTAATTTTGGACCCCGATTTGGACCAACTCGAAAACTGGGCCCATAATCAAAAATCTAAATACATGGTTAGATTCAGCATATCAAAGAACCCCATATATTCAATTTTTGATGAAATCAAACAAAGTTTAATTTTGGACCCTTTTGATCTCAATGTGGACAAAGTTGATAACGGGGCCCAACAATCAAAAATCTAAATACATGGTTAGATTCAGCATATCAAAGAACCCCATATATTCAATTTTTGTTGAAATCAAACAAAGTTTAATTTTGGACCCCGATTTGGACCAACTTGAAAACTGGGCCCAAAAAAAAAAATCTAAATACATGGTTAGATTCAGCATATCAAAGAACCCCATATATTCAATTTTTGTTGAAATCAAACAAAGTTTAATTTTGGACCCCGATTTTGACCAACTCGAAAACTGGGCCCATAATCAAAAATCTAAATACATGGTTAGATTCAGCATATCAAAAAACCCCATATATTCAATTTTTGTTGAAATCAAACTAAGTTTAATTTTGGACCCTTTGGACCTTTATGTAGACCAATTTGAAAACAGAACCAAAAATTAAGAATCTAAATACACGGTTAGATTCGGCATATCAAAGAACCCCAATAATTCAATTTTTGATGAAATCAAACAAAGTAAAATTTTGGACCCTTTGGACCTCAATGTGGACCAATTTAAAAACGGGGCCCAAAATCTTAAAACTTAATACACGGTTAGATTCAGCATATTAAAGAACCCCAAGAATTCAAGAATAAAACCCCATTGAAATTGATCAAGAAATAAGCAATTTATACGAAGTATCTTCTTTTGCACAATACTGTGCAATTGATTATTTCTTGCTATTGCGCAATACTGTACAATTGACAATTTCTTGCTATTGCGCAATATTGTGCTATTGGATATTTCTTGCTATTGCGCAATACTGTGCAATTGAAGATTTCTTGCTATTGCGCAATACTGTGCAATTGAAGATTTCTTGCTATTGTGCAATACTGTGCAATTGAAAATTTCTTGCTATTGCACAATACTTATTATATAATAATTTACACATCCTGTTTGGTGTGTATCTCCTACCATATCATTATTATTTGCTTTTAAATATAAATCAGAAATAACCAACTTAAAATGGAAAATTTTAAAAGAAAAAAAAAAAGGAAAAAAAGAAAAAAAAAAGAAAAAAAAAAAAATCCCCCCCCCCCAAAATTTTTTGAACCCCCTTATGATTCATCACCCCCAAACTCAATCTCAGCCTTCCCTTTGTGGTATGGTACCTTGCAGTACAATTTCAGAGAGATCCATACACTTGAACACAAGTTATTGTCTGGAAACTAGAAAAATGCTTATTTTTGGCCCCTTTTTGGCCCCCAATTCCTAAACGTTTCGGGCAATTACCCCCAAACTCAATTCCAGCTTTCCCTTTGTGATATGGAACCTTGTAGTACAATTTCAGAAATATCCAAACACTTACACACAAGTTATTGTCATGAAACTAGAAAAATGCTTGTTTTTTGCCCCTTTTTTGGCCCCTAATTCCTAACATTTTGAGGCAATTACCCCCAAAATCAATTACAGCCTTCCCTTTGTGATATGGAACCTTGTGGTACAATGTCAGAGAGATCCATACACTTACACACAAGTTATTGTCTGGAAGTTACAAAAATGCTTATTGTTGGCCCCTTTTTGGCCCCTAATTCCTTAACTGTTGGTACCATAACCCCCAAAATCAATCCCAACCTTCCTTTCATGGTATTGAACCTTATGGTAAAATTTCATGGAGATCCATTCACTTAAACTAAAGTTAGAGTGCGAAAACCAATGTGTCTTCGGACGACGCCAGACGACGCCGGACGACGACGACGACGACGACGACGACAACGACGACGACGACGACGCCAACGTCATACCAATATACGACCAAAAAATTTTCAATTTTTGCGGTCGTATAAAAATGACACCTTTGTTTTGTTAAACCAAGAATTTAATATAATCATGATAACAGAACTTCCATCAGTCAGGGGTACTACTTGTACAAGTAATCTTTATTTACTTGAAGAAGTAAATAAAATGTACTTATACAAGTTAATTATATTGTTTGAATAATCTCCCCTTAATTTTCTAAAAAATTTACTTGTATAAGTAAATTTTTTTTACAATCCCACAAAAATTCTCAAGTTTTGAGATGTAAAATCATGCCTTTAGTAATTTTTCTCAGGTTAGCTCATAATTTTTAATAAGAGTTCAATGTTTCATCTCATTAATTCAACAAAGAAACTGATTGAGCAAAGATCTTAACTATTTGCGCAAAGCCTTCAAAAATTGCTCCTTGGGGGCTTGTAAATGAGCAGTGTTCTAAAGATAACAGACAAATGAGATTTTCATTGTCCATGAAATTACACTTAAATGAATAGTAAAGACATCTGCAAAGGACAGACAATTCAAAATTCTGTTAGAGCAAAGAAGTTCTAAAAATTCAAGAAAAGAAGATAGGATGACTTTTTTACTTGTATAAGTAAAAAAATCTGAATGTCTAAGGGACATAACTAGGCCAAAAAATAATTTACTTATACAAGTAAATAAAATACACTTGTATAAGTATCCTACAAATTCACTTATATAAGTATATTATAATTACTTCTTCAAGTAAATAAAAATTACTTGTACAAGTAGTACCCCTGACTGTCCATAGTAATCCGGTGATAAACTTTTAAAAAAGGAAATGTGTTCCAAAGTTACAGTAAAAATTTATTTCAATTAAATTTAAATAATTTTTGTCAAAATTAAAGACATGGCATACAAGAAGCACTTTAATAAGGTTTAATTACCTCAGTACATGTGTGTTTTACAGGTAAAAAGAAAGCCCTATTTTTCTTAAACTCGTGTATTACTTATCTAGTGAATTCAAAAGGCCTTGCGATTTAAGTTTCACAGGATGTTGCAATTTTGAATGAATGTTATTTAGAATTTAATACTCTCTGACCAGGTGTGATCTTTTTCATGAGTTTGCCCCAAGCAGGAGGTATTACTTTATACTTCACCACTAATCAGAAGAACAATTTTATTAATTTTTTTAATTTTTATCCCTTTTTGATATATATTGTATATAATATATCCCAAATTATAATAATAGATATATTAGGTTAAACAATTTCAGTGATTTTGTTGGCTGTTGTTACCTCATTAACAAGATAATTATATAACTATTGTACATTTTTTGTATGTAACCATGAAACCTATGTAGTTTTTATTTGGGAATTTAGGAAAATTAATTAAAAAAAAAAAACACTTGCCAAACAAGAAGCACCTTAATAAGGTTTAATTACCCTCAGTATAGGTGTGGTTTTTAGGTAAAAGAAAATCTTTTTTTAACAAAACTCTAAAACTTTAAAATTAATATAATTAAATTATTATATAAGATAATTTGATTTAACTATCTCTATTCGATAAATCTGAGAATCATGTAAGAATGTAAAAATCTGTTTTTATAATATATCTTTATTTTATTGTGGCAGTTGTCATGTCAGTTAAAAAGAAATTTCTTTTAACAGTTAAAATTTAGAAAAAGTAGAGGTTATTTGGTCAAGTATGGTTCAGACTGGTCGAGTATTGTTCAGACCTTTGGTCGAGTATGGTTTAGACTGAAAAAAATAGGTAGAGTACAGGTCGAGAATGGGTTAAGACTGTTTCAGACTGGTCGAGTAATAGTTCAGACTATTTTCAATGGTAAAGATAAGGGTCAAGTACAAATCAGTACAGTCGAGTATGGTTAAGACTGGGGTCGAGTAATGTCGAGTAAAATTCAGACCAATTCAGACTGGTCGAGTAAAAATCAGTACAGTCGAGTACAGATATAGGCCATTTCAGACTTTTACTGGTTTGTAGTGAATAAGTCAAACAAAAACAAAATCTGATCAATTCATTTGCAAAAAAAACATTCTGGCCTCATCTTCAGCAAGAATGACATGTCTGATGTAAATATTGCTGAAAAAAATTTTCTTGCTTTGGATTGACTGAAAAAAAAATATTCTTGCTTGGTTTGCATGGTAAAAAAAATCTGGCTTGATATAAAATTTAAGCCCCCCCCTCCCCCTCCCCAGAAAATCAGATGGTCAGTGCCTAATTCAATTCCTAATTCAATTTAATTTTTATAAAGAAATGCATTGTAACCAATGGTAAAAATAAGTGTGGTTTGAGGCCTCTTAGACGTTCTCTCGTAAAATGTTGATGTCACCATAGGAAAAGCCTGACCTCACTTGTATCACAAATTTTACTGCTGCGATGTTCAAGAATTGATCAAACACACATTTTAGTATGAATATTCTGTAATTTAAAAGATATAAATGTTACCATGTTAACTACATGTATGACATGTATGATGAGTCAATGTGATAATATAAGCTAAGAAAAATTATTCTACCTGATCCCAGGAATACGCCAACATTAATTGATCCAATCAGAGAGATGGCAGCTGGACTGTCATCAAAGTATCGCAGGAAGAACATATTGTAGATACCAAAACTCTGAGCCGTTCCAAATGATGGGATCTGTATCATGAACGCAGAAAAAACAACCACAACTCCCCAAAATCCACCTTCCTTCTTCTCTAACCAGGAATAGAGACCCATGACTGGTCATATGTTCTCTCATTAAAAATTGTTTGTTATGGTATGGCAGACTTTCCTAAAATTATAGGTAATACTTTGTCAAGATGAACAGCTTTTTGTGTTATCATGGTTTCTTCCTCTCATTTTCAGAATTTGTTCAGAATTTTTTTCAGATTTTTTTCTCATCCTGTTGTATTAGTCATTAGCTAACACACAGTCTCATTGTTGAATTCATCACAGCTTGTTTAGATTCAAGGCAATGCATCTAGCTTGAACCTAATATACATACAAATATACTCAAAACTTAAGTCATGAGTATCAATTCATGAAATGAACACTCTGTAAAATCTGCATTAATTTCAAGGTTATGCTTAATACATCCTTGATTTCAACAAATTTTTAACAAAATCAAGAAATTGTGAAATTGCTATAAGATGTGGTGCATTACTTTTATTGTTCAGTATATGCAGGTTTCTCAAATTTCAGAATTACATTTTGTTTTGTCATGTTTGTTGCATGTGTTTTGGAATGACTGTCTTGTTAATACTTGTGATATACTGTAAATTCAGAAATTTAAATAGCAGAATTAAGTGCTTCAGGTATCCCAAGTTCTGAATTAAATGATTGGTAATTACTTCAACATTGATTTGTCAGGTACAAATGGAAGTCATTTATATTGTGCATGAAGTGGATTGGTTACCTGCCATAGGTGGTATCTTTGCCTGATTATGTGACCTTCAAAAAAATGCTTGCTGAGATATAGCCTTTTTGTGCTGAGGTTTTAAGCAATCATCAATCATCAGAGTAATGCTTAAATCTTGATATAAAAAAACTGTTTACTAGGCCTCGAAATATATAGTTGTCAAACTGATATGTACTGATAGTATAAATGCAACTTTATACTAAATATCAATCATCTATCACAAGTAGTTCCTATTAAACTAACTTAAGCAGAAAACTTAACAATTGTTGACGCTGCAGCCGTCACCTGAAAAGCAATCCCTATGTCTCGCTTTCTGCGACCTTTCTTTCGTTACAGGCGAGACAAAAAGGAAGATGTGGTCAAATTGCCAATGAGACAACTCTCCACCAGACACCAAATGAGCATTTAAATTTATCAACTCTGATATACTGTAAATTCAGAACGTATTTCAAGGTTTTTATTATTGCGAATAATGCGACTGGGTGAGAATCGCAATAATAAGAACTCGCATTCTGATATCTTACAGATATATCTGTATGCAGCTTTTCCACAAATCGCAATAATTAATCTCACATTTTTGGCTATTTTGCCAAAATCGCAATAATAAATGCAGTTAAGCCTTCCAATTGATATTCTATAGTGTGTTTTTCTATGTTGTGATGTTATACTATTGTTTCAGAAAAGGGATAAGGTTTGGTACCATTAAAACGTTTAATCCCGCTGCAAATGTTTGCACCTGTCCTACATTTGTAAGTCAGGAATCTGATTACAGTAGTTGTTGTCTGTTTATGTAGTTCATACGTGTTTTTCGTTTCTCATTTTTATATAGATTAGACTGTTGGTTTTTCCGTTTGAATGGTTTTACACTAGTAATTTTTGGGGCCCTTTATAGCTTGCTGTTCGGTTTGAGTCAATGCTCCGTGTTGAAGGCCGTACCTTGACCTATAATGGTTTACTTTTATAAATTGTAACTTGGATGGAGAGTTGTCTCATTGGCACTCATACCACATCTTCTTATATCTATATGCAATAATTTCTGAATTCACAGTAGAATCTGTCCACTATTCTATTATTCATAAGCAATTGTATTAGAGTTATAAATTCACCCCAAAAGAAAGGGAAACGGTTGGACAACTTCCAACATGTTTAGTGTCTTTGCATAGTTCTGATGTTTTAAGCCCTTTTCAACTGATTTTAATAGTTTGTTTTTATGATCTGCTATTACACCACTTTTCTTTTAAATTTACTTTTTGTGGACCTTGCGTGCAACGTTTCCATAATTTAACTTTTTCTCTGGATACTTCATCTGTTGATATATACATGAAGTGTGACTGTTATGTGCATATTTGAATATATTTAGCTTAGTCCTATAATATATGCCTTCGCATTATATTTTCGTTATTTAACGTTTTCACGCTGATATTTTCAGGGCGGCACATTGATAGTAAAAACAAAACATAGAAAGTAAAAAATAATAAACAGCAAAAGAAGTAATAAAATGCTCCGCTGGGTGCAGATTGATATGACAGCAGAGGTGGAACCCTGAACAGTTTGGGCAAGTATGGACACAACATTCAAGCTTGATACAGCACTGAATTTGGATTGTGATTAAATATTTGACACAGCATAGGTTTCTGACACAGAATGGATGTGGTCTTAGAGCTTATAAATGTTTAATTTAATTATTCAAACCATATCATTATTATTTGCTTTTATATTTAAATCAGAAATAACCAATTTAAAATGGAAAATTTTAAAGAAAAAAAAAGGAAAAAAAAATCCCCCCCCAATTTTTTGAACCCCCTTATGATTCATCACCCCCAAACTCAATCCCAGCCTTCCCTTTGTGGTAAGGTACCTTGCAGTACAATTTCAGAGAGATCCATACACTTGAACACAAGTTATTGTCTGGAAACTAGAAAAATGCTTTGTTTTTAGGCCCCTTTTTGGCCCCAAATTCCTAAATGATTATAGCAATAACCCCCAAACTCAAACCCAGCTTTCCCTTTGTGATATGGAACCTTGTAGTACAATTTCATAAAGATCCATACACTAACTGTACACACAAATTATTGTCCTGAAACTAGAAAAATGCTTGTTTTTTTACCCTTTTTTGCCCCTAATTTCTTAAATTTTGAGGCAATTACCCCTAAAATCAATCCCAGCCTTCCATTTTGTGGTATGGTACCTTGCAGTACAATTTCAGAGAGATCCATACACTTGAACACAAGTTATTGTCTGGAAACAAGATAAAATGCTTATTTTTGGCCCCTTATTCCTAAATGTTTTGGGCAATTACCCTCAAACTCAATTCCAGCTTTTCCTTTGGGATATGGAACCTTGTAGTACAATTTCAGAAAGATCCATACACTTACACACAAGTTATTGTCATGAAACTAGAAAAATGCTTGTTATTTGCCCCTTTTTGGCCCCTAATTCCTAAAATTGTGAGGCAATTACCTCCAAAATCAATCCCAGCATTCCCTTTGTGATATGGAACCTTGTTGTACAATGGCAGAGAGATTACACTTACACACAAGTTATGTCTGGAAGTTACAAAAATGCTCATTTTTGGCCCCTTTTTGGCCCCTAATTCCTTAACTGTTGGTACCATAACCCCCAAAATCAATCCCAACCTTTCTTTTGTGGTATTGAACCTTATGGTAAAATTTCATAGAGATCCATTCACTTAAACTAAAGTTAGAGTGCGAAAACCAATGTGTCTTCGGACAAAGACAATGACGCCAACGTCATACCAATATCAGGCATGGGGTAATGCAAATTTGTAATTGTAATGCATGGTAATGCATTACATTTTTCCAAGTAATTGCATGTAATGTGTAATGCAGCAATTTGGTCCAATATATATGAATATACAACCGCAAAATTTTTTTAAAAGATTTTTTTTGTAAATGGAGAAAAAGGTAATATAAAAATACAGCAGTAGATGAGCTATTTTGATACACCCTTCCTGCTTTCTTTTGAATATATTTAAAAATGTAAACCATACTTACCATAATGTATTTAATATAATTTTCAGCCGAATGTTTCGATACTGAATCTCAAACTAATTTGTGAAAAAGGGAGAAAGCAGAAACTAAAAAATTAAAATGTTTTAAATGTGAAGTACTTTTAAAATAAAACTTAGGTGCCATCTACCATTAATGTAAAAGCGAACAGGTTTTAACGTTTGCAAGAATACTCTAGTTCAGGGAAACAATGCGCATGTGCAAGATCGATCGTGATTTTGCGTTATCGACTGATTAGATACGAGATTTGATGAACTGGGGGCACTATCAGTTTGTTGATTTATCAAATCGGCATCATTATTACTGTAATCAGATTATTTATAAAAAGTGATTGATTACACTGACAGATTAAAACAGACTATTTAGACTGTTATATATGTTAATTAATCTTAATTACAAAAGAAACGGTTTGATATGTCACCTGACTTTGCATGTCACCTTCACACAAAAATGGACAGATTCATGCTGTGATGTTCACTTAGCAGATATATTCAATAAGTTACAGATGCAATTTCATTACCATATCTTAGGTCATAAAAATAAAAGTCAATCAACACCTAGGCCATATGGTATCATGAAGTTTTACCTTAAACTATGTATCTCACCAGGCGACAGTTGGACAAAATTAATATACCTTAATCATGTTAATAATTATAATCATGTTCTGACAGTTACTGTTAAAACATATGTTCAAAATACTAGCCCTGATTGCATGCGTGTATTAAATTTACATAAAGGTATCGTGCTTAATTCAAATGCATCAGATATTGACAATTTTGAAAGGAGTGGGATCTGGGTCGTTCAGCATTTTATCTTGTCTTATCGTGAAGCATACACAATATAGTATGCAGAATATCTAACTAATTTCAATCAGATTTTATAAGATCTTAAACAGAATAAAAGATACTTTATATATTTTTTATATCTTCAGAAAGTAAATTTTCACACATATATCATGTATATATAGTTTGGCATTTGTTTACATACTTTTAATGAACAGTTCTGTTGTATATTTATTTTTGTGTCAGAAAATTCACGTTAATAGGTAGAAAAATGATAATAAATGTGAAAAAAATATTGTTATATTACAATTAATTTAGAAAAAAGTACCCCCCCCCCAAAAAAAAACCAAAAAACAATGATTGTCGTCTTGTCGAAAGCAAGGAGATCTTTTGACATACATCCTTCTTTTTGTCAAGCTTGCGAAATTTATTTCGCAAAAGCGAGACTTGGCGATCCTAGATTCCGTCATCAGCGTTAACGCCGGCTGCGTCAGCATTTAGGTTCAGTCTGCGGTTAAAGTTTTGTTTTACATCAAAATCTTTGTCAGACATAATGGAATTTCGAGAAATTGGGACCGAAGCTTCTTTATGACCAAAATACAGTATCCAGGACAAAATTTTGCAAATAGTTATTTTCATATTTTATTACTAAATGGACTTTGTTTTTCCTTAACAGTGAAATTCAGGTTTTGTCGAAGGTTAAAGTTTTTCATGCAGTCATCAATAACCATTTTGTTTAATCGTCCAGTTGCAAATTATATGCATATCTATGCAGGTCAAGATCATGATAATGATATATGAATGTTGAAACTGTTTTGTTCTACATTGCGCTGAACTTTTCACTTGTTTGTTCAAAATGCAACAGTCCGAGTAAAGACATTGTATAGCTTAGTAGTGGGTGTGGCTTTTTTGCTAAGAGTTTAATTCCATAAAATGAACTGTACATAGCTGTTTGCTTTTATGGGAACTTTTTATTATGGGTTGAACAAGGAACGTATATACTATTTTAAACGATCAGACTATTTATCAATATTGAAAACATAACATTTATGAAGCCATGGTTATAGGTTATTGAATACTTCGCATAATATCATTCATGATATCGACTAGCTCTGTGTTATGACAAGAAACAACTTTTCAAAAAGCTCCGTTTTACATGACATTCATATGGTTTAAATTGTTTATCTATATCCGACCGACACAAGCCAAAGAGAATAAATTATGTAGTGTCACTGTTGAATGATATACTGTTTTTGCAATTAATGCCATTACGTCAGCATGTATCAGGAAATTATTCTCAATCTCCAAAGATGATAATTCTGCACATAAACTTCCTTGAAGTTCTTGGAAGCTTCCAGGGACTTGTAGGCCCTCGTTCCTTCTTTAATCTTTATCAAACATTTCGTTTTGGTTATTTGTAAGGTAAATTTCAAGTTTCTTTCAAATTTCTTTCCCAATTTTCTCCTGTGATTTTCAAACACTAGGTCTCAAAATTCTACACAATATTTTTTTTTTACTTTATTAAACATAAACATAAACCAAAAAACAGATGACACTCAACGACCACTGGTAAATGGGAAAGCGGCGGACATCCTTAACATCGAATATTGATTTGTACCAAATGACTTTGCCCCCAGTTCATCCAAATCTCGCATATTCTGGCATGAATTTTAATTAAACGCTTGACCCACTCAGAATTCTAGGTCGCGAACAAGCTTTCCCTGAACTAGAGTATTAGCTGCTTAATTCTTTTTTTCTCTGTCTATTGGTCACAAAAATTTTAATCTATCAAGAAGTACTACGAATGTCGTTCAAGTCGAGCAAATAAACTAAAAAACTATTCCCAGAAAAGGACCAATTGACATCCAACAACAAGAATCGCTAGGAATTGACTTTGCAGTCAATGAAATATTTAATACATGCCACCAAACTATCAGGTTACAAATGTTTATTTATGAATAAATACCAGAGGCGGAAATAATTTGTGAATTGAACATTTATCTACATGTATTTCACCCTATAACAGGCTTTTGGTTTTGGTGGGTAAAACAGATCAAAGTCTGCTCTTTATGATTCCAAAATCCATGTTAATTAAAATCCTAGAAATCGGAACAACCTGAGACAGTTCGGTAACACAGCTTTTATTATCATGATTATACAGTATATGATGTAGTGACAGCCGGTTATATGGTTGTAGGGCCTATATCTATGCCATATTTCCAGCAAATATTACTTTTAAAGTCTTTGAATTTAAGAAACATAGCGTAAAATCACGATTTCTTCACATGGAAACAGCATGAATCTCAATACACAAGTTTATCCCCACATTTATCATGTTTATAAATACTAGTAAACAAGAAAACCTCCAAAATGACGGATCTACATACACAAAGTCACTATAAAGACATTGGGTATTAAATGAAAAAAAATCATCCATATATTCTCGGGTAAATGCAGTTTCATTTAATCAGACATAGAAGGCATAGTAAAATGATTCTTCGAAAATTAACGAGATTAACCTGTGACTACTAGCATTATATAATGGCAGTGCAATAGTCATATACAGGAATAAAAAACCCAAATAAAATAGATAACTACGTCAACACTTTATCTATAGCTAGTGTACATCTATACTCAGATGTACAAAAATGTTATGTAAACAATCATTTATACTGACCTAACACATTGTCCTTGACCTCAAGTGCTTTCTGTAGTTGCAACTTAATAGTAGCTTCGCTTTAGCAATAATCAGAGGTCGTATCTTCTTTAAAAGCATTCGTAAATTCTAAGAATTCTAAATGTTGCAGCGTACACCCTCATTAATGTCATTAATCACATCAAAATCTAGGACGACATAATAAACAACTAAACAAAAATCAATACCGGGGGGTTCGTAACAATTCCGGTAAATGAAAACGCAGAAGCAGGATTTTTTAAATGAATATTCTGGCCTGGTAAACCGAAAAGAAATAAACTAGCCGTTAACCATGCTAACAGAATAAAAAATGAAATTAAAAATGCAGGATATAAATATAAAAAAAAATGAAAAAAATATAAATACTAGAGACTCGCCGAAAATTTGAGGTGAACATACGCAGCTATACAAGTCACAATTAGGGTCGATAACTGTCGCTACAGATCGGCTGGTAAAGGATCGATAAGTTCTCACATTTAAGTCTGTGCCATTTATCTCTACACTATGTTAAATTTCGAAAAAGAAACTTTTGTCAAATAAAATTCCCAACTTGAAAAAAAAACTAAATTGTCCAAACATGATCATTTGTATTGTTGTTAAGCTAAATCTTTTTTTAAAAAATCATTATTACTTATCTGATATTTTATTCAGTGACAGAATTAAAAATTTGGAAGAATTTAATTTCCTGCGAGCAAAATATGTCGTATATTACTTTAAAATTCTGGAAATAACTTTGTACACGGGAACATTACTTTTGACCTGGTAGGTAACAAAATAAAATGTGAAAAGAGGTCAAACTAGTAGCATCACCATTGACTTCGAATTATTTTTATAGTAGCTTATTTCGATGCGAAACAAATCATTTTGTTACAGTCCATACATATTATAACATTTACATTAAATACAGAAAGGCAAAGACATATAAATACATGTTATAATATGTATGGACTGTAACAAAATGATTTGTTTCGCATCGAAATAAGCTACTATAAAAATAATCATGGTCAAAACATGCAACCTTCAGAAATTTGCCAAATAAATAATAAGAACGGCTAATTTATCTGAAGTATGAACACGATAAATGACACAGCCGCCATTAGAGACGAAGAGAGGGGGCACATTAAATGAAAAAAAAATTGAGTTACTGTAGTCCAGATATGTATATATAATGTATATATGCAAGTCTGGATTTAAGGGGATGGAAGTCTTCATTTCTGTATTTTAATTTATTCTAAGTTTTTTCTGTCCAATTTTTTCTATACTTTATATCTTAGGACTCCTTAATTAAGTCTGTTTTCTTTATTTTTTTTTCGGTTTTCTCTTATCTTTCGTCCACATTTCAGACAAACAAGCAATTATTTTAGAGCCGATTTTGGTTGGGTCGTGATTTCTTTCCCGAATAGAAGATTTCACATATGAATATGATGCAAGTAAATTAGTACCGTTCATCAAGTTAATGTTATTAATCCAGAACTATTGGATTAGAAGCCAATCATATCCAACTAAGTCAGACATCACGTGACTTTTGTGACGTATACTAGCCGCCATTTTGTATTATATTGCCCCATATAAAATGCATAGGTGCTTCAATAAAGTTTAGTTTTCTCATGAACCTGACCCGTTTTCTAACTTTTGCAAATCAATCCTTGATATTCAAACATATTTCTATCAAACAATGTTGGTCCTAACAGTTTAAATTTTGATTAAATTCTGTCACTGGAGAATCGTAAAAACATGTACTTTTTCTCGTTATTTCTCCGTTGACTCAATGCTAAATGTACCGATACCCATGTCTACTTGTATAAAAAATAAAGAAATTCCGTTAATGAAAATAAAACTTTGCAAATCGATTAAGTATATTCAAACATATATCTGGCGAAAAATACTATTTAAAACAGTTTAATTTCTGGGCAATTTCGGTCAAAAATCGATTGAAAAAAGTGAATATTTCGGGATTTTTCAAAATGGCGGATGATGTATATGGAAATGTTGCATCAAATCGAGGATTTGTATAGTAAGACTTCCCTTGATTTAATTTAATTTTCATGTAGAATCTCTGATGTTTCTGTTATTTTCTTTGGTGATATTTCGATATGATTGATTTCAAAATTTATTGATTAAAAAAATATTATTTTAAGTGTGACACGGGAACATTTTATTTTGACAGATATCCAGGATATACTGTTACCAGAAAATAGTTAACAATAAAATTTATAATAAAATTTTTTCTCTTCTTTTTTTAAAAGTTTTTTTTTTCCTGTTTTCTGTTTAATTTATCTTTCTTTAGAAATATATTTATACATTCCTTTTAGAACAAAAAAATATTTACGTCCCAAGAGAGAAAAAAATCCCAACAATTATTATAGATAAATATTCCATACCTTCAAAATCCCATCACTTGACGAACAGGTGAACTCTGACTTTGGATGTAATGTTACATAACAATATATTGTCAGGTAGACGTGCAAACCAAAAGCAACCAGGTGACATTAAACATCCTGTGTATACATGTATTACCAGAGTTTAAATTTTGTGATATACAAAAGTTTTCATAACTGTACAAATAAATATCTTCTCTTCCCCGTGTCAAACCAGAAGAAGTATGTATCATAATAAACTTTAAGAAAATATGAATAATATAAAAAAAAATCTTTAAAAAAATATAATCAAACTAATATTTATGTTTCTATAATTATTTTAAAGAAATATTTTGATTCAAATTTTAATTTAAATGGATTTTGTATTATTTCGTAAAAAATTAAACGAGATTTCATTGAATATGATTTTATTATTTATTTTTTTAATTCAATATTTTAAGCAAAATCCAGGCATTCAATAAATCGATATAAATTTAAACTTGTGTAAAAAAATTTGTTATTGTATACATTTCAACAGAGACATATAATACAATTGCTCTGATTTCAACAACATTATATACCCGACAATATTTATCGACAGAGTTATCGGTCCTGAATAGGACTGATATAGTTGGGTATGAACAATTGTTTGTTTTCGTATTCGAATCAGCATGTACATGTAGTTTACATAAAGGCCTTTGGAAATAGACATTACACATAGTTGTCAATATTTACACATTCATTGATAAGTTGTCATGGATCACGTGTGTCGAAGAATGGACCAAAAAAGAAAATATAAGAGTTTGATTGATTGATGCTTGGTTGATCAGTGGCGGATCCAGGTTGGGGGTTCCGGGGGTTGGAACCCCCTCTTTTTTTGGACGATCAATGCATTTGAATGGGGACATATAGTTGTAACCCCCCCCCCCCCCCTTTTTAATAATGCCTGGATGCACCCCTGTTGCTAAACTTTCAATTGCAAATATTCCATGCATGTTCGGGACAATTCAAAGACCAACGGCCTGATTTATATACAAAACAATAAACAAATGTGATATGAACACCACACGACATACGACAAACAGTGAATTACCGGCTCGAATCTGGTTGGTGTATGCAGAACCTTCATTTTGACTGATATATTGTATTTTTCATGTCCGAGCCTCAATGCACAATCTATACATAGGAACCACGGATTTATGTTTGCATACATAATTAGTGTTCCGAAATTCTGTTATCCACTGGTTGTATCTAACACAGATTTCCATTGGCTTCGATACTACCAGTACTGACCTCTATATTTTTCACGTTGACATAAATACGATGTAATTTGCAAAAGTAAACGGTCAAGCGTTGTCTGTTGTTAAAAATCGTCAAAGATACATATACCAGGCTTGAATAATTTTCATACGTCAGACGCGCGTTTCGTCTACATAAGATGAGCAATATATATGTTGATACGATGAACAGATACAATATACCGTAATGGAATATTAAATAAAAGCTTAAAATTTTCCCGTAACATATATAATGCTTGCGATGTCCCAAACTTCTTAGCACTGATATGATTATGAGAATTTTGAATTTTAGTTGAGAATTTATTTACTGTTAACTCGAACAATTCAGAGATTTCTATCCACTATCAACCGCCTCGGTGGTTTCGTGATAGCGTACGTGCTCGCCTCGAGTGCGGGAGGTCGTGGGTTTGAACATCGGCCAGGTTAAGCCAAAGACTGGTTGGCTCGGATTCAGAATAATGTGTCCGAGTAGGGTGAAATGTCTTCCTGTGGACTGTTATCTTGTGGATTAGCATGCATAAAAACCGACTCAGCGTGTTGGTCTAGAACAAAGCAAGGAATATGTATTTCAGTTCACATGATATTATCCTGTTCTAGCTCGTCCTTAATTTGCATTTAACTTGCCACTTGACGTTAAATTCAGCCACCCATCTATCCATCTATCCAATTTCGTAACTTGAGAAACTAATGGAGTGATGGTAGTAAACGGAATATAACGACTGGATTAATCGGGTTAATTTATTGTCAAGTTGTTCAGACGAAAACGAAACTATAATGGAAAATATTTACATTTAGGAATAGTATACTGACAATTATATAGTATGTCCCAGTTTACATCTATGAGTATTCATATAAAAATCAATTTTACGTGATCTGAGTGGATGCATCAACATGTCAACCCAATTATTTAAGTGGGCGGCCTAACACTTAAGTGACTAAGTGGGCGGAGAATCACATGAAAAGAAGTGACAAAATGTTTTGAAATTTTTTTTTTTTTTTATCAATTTAAATATTTAAATAAGAAGTGTTGCATTCGCTGTTTATACTTCTGTTCCCCTTGATTCAATTGATTCAACGATACAGTTGCTCTTAACAACACATCGTAATCGTATACAAAAATATTATTGTTACGTTTGTAATTAATCGGTTCCTAACCAAACCTAGCATTCCGGCATTCCGCAGGGTGTACTGGGGTATTTCAGGTTACCCCAGTACACACTGCGTACCAAATACTCAAACCACCACCAAATGAACGTTTAAGCTTAATGTATATGTCAGCCGATCGGATTCGCTACGCAATATTACAAAAAGCGCTAAACTTACTAAAATGATTAAATGGCATTTGCAACATCGAAAACGGAGCATTTGCACGAGTTAGAATATCACGTTTCCGATAATTTTGTTGCTTTTGCATGATAAATTTACTTTTGACCTTTATGGTGCGCAATGAGGTAAACATAACACACATAGCATTTTACTTGATAGTCCTTTTATTCATTGGCGTTTAAGGGAATTATGCGAACGTTTCATGGTGTTCCGGGGGTTGGAACCCCTCTTTTCAAAATGAATGGACCCGCGTCTGTTACTAATTATAAAAATTGAGAATACCAAACCTTAGACAATATTTCATTTAGATTATTTCAAATGATGACAAAAGCTTTATCATGAACATCTTTATGGAAATACCTGAACATAAGTTTTGAATCCAGACACAAATTTGAAAAATAAATTTACCAACTTGACACTTCCAAACTATAATTTTTCCTAACGTTATATAGAATGGAGTTATCTTTCTTTCACCTAGCTAGCTCTCCTCTCACAAATTATTCATCTTTATATGAATTCAAATAATACTGTTTAATGCATGGATTGTCTATAATGAATGTGTATCAGCTTTCCTTTTTTCTCCTCTTGTTTGTGATTGTTATGCCGTGAAGGGCCCTTTAATTCGAAAAAAAACCACTGGTTTGATATAAGGTAGAGCGAGCTTTACTTAGTCATTCGATAGTTACGTGCCGAATAAGAAAAGTTGAAATGTTCCCGACATTAATCCAATATTGTTTTGATACAGCAGCTAATAAAACCTACAGTTATAGTTATCTCACTGTAAACTAATAAACAAAAACATTACTTTCCATCCTAAAATGAGCCACAGACTTTGAAGATACGTGACGTTGTAACATAAAATAATGCTATAATGAAAGATTGTCCGCCGGACACTAACACTACACACTGAGTTCAGCTGAATGTGAACACGGCCTTAGTCAGTAGGCAACAACATTATCCCTTAGGTTTGCGTTTTAACACATTTTTGAAACAAACTCTTAAAATGTAGTAAGATAATTGTGTGATTCTCTCTCTACTAGCAGGACATCTGATATATTTGTGGAAATAGAGGGTGTTTTAGAGTTCTTGGATGGTTGTACCAAACTCTTATTCTATGTCTACAAAGAAGGTGAATATAACAAAATGTATTTATATATCTTTTTGATCCATATACAAAAAAAAAAAAAAAAAAAAAACCAAACTATTTTATCCGTCTACATTCATCTAATGTTTTTAAAGAATCCATAGCAGTGTAATAAAATGTGGAATGTACCAATCCATAGCAGTGTAAAAAAATGTGGAATGTACCAATCCATAGCAGTGTAATAAAATGTGGAATGTACCAATCCATAGCAGTGTAAAAAAATGTGGAATGTACCAATCCATAGCAGTGTAAAAAAAATGTGGAATGTACCAATCCATAGCAGTGTAATAAAATGTGGAATGTACCAATCCATAGCAGTGTAAAAAAATGTGGAATGTACCAATCCATAGCAGTGTAAAAAAATGTGGAATGTACCAATTCATAGCAGTGTAAAAAAAAATGTGGAATGTACCAATCCATAGCAGTGTAAAAACAATGTGGAATGTACCAATCCATAGCAGTGTAAAAACAATGTGGAATGTACCAATCCATAGCAGTGTAATAAAATGTGGAATGTACCAATCCATAGCAGTGTAAAAACAATGTGGAATGTACCAATCGATAGCAGTGTAATAAAATGTGGAATGTACCAATCCATAGCAGTGTAATAAATGTGGAATGTACCAATCCATAGCAGTGTAATAAAATGTGGAATGTACCAATCGATAGCAGTGTAAAAACAATGTGGAATGTACCAGTCGATAGCAGTGTAAAAACAATATGGAATGTACCAATCGATAGCAGTGTAATAAAATGTGGAATGAACCAATCCATAGCAGTGTAATAAAATGTGGAATGTACCAATCCATAGCAGTGTAATTTAAAAAACAATGTGGAATGTACCAATCCATAGCAGTGTAATAAAATGTGGAAAAGTCAAATGTTTCAATACTATTGCAAGATATAAGAGTCTTAGATTAAATGTACTCTAAAAAGACCTTTGGATTTTTTAGTATCCACATCTAATTCACGCCACCTCTAGAATAGGTAGTTTCACAATAACTTGAAGCCCGGCTTTAATTGATGATAAAATTGATGTTAATAATTTAGAAAGAGGTTTCATGGAGCACTTGGAAGATCCAGCAATATACCGTTGTTTGTAATGACACTTATATTATGTAGTTTAGGTATTTATGTTAAAGTGAGATTCATTCAAAATATAAAACAAAATACTAAAACATTTGACTTTAACCTCATTGAGATGAACAGCCAATATAATAAAACACATTTTCATTACTCTGATATAGTCATACAAAGAGCCAATCTGATGCAATTGTTCCCATACTACTCAAAGTCATTGAATAAATCTCTTATCTGTCTTTCCGGTGATACATTTTGAAAGATTTATCTCTTGTCTAGTTTCTCTTCAAAATGAAAACGTAAACAAAAGAAAGACATTTGAACATTAAGAGCTTAATATAATACACTAAGGTACTGTAAGACAAAATTACAGACATAGTAATTACGAGGGTCTGGATTGGGGTCCTTCATTTCTTTAATCTTTAATTTTAAACCATTTTTCTGGGTTCTTTGTTTATTTTGACCATTATTTTCCATTCCTTGTTTATTTTGACCATTATTTTCTATTCCTTGTTTATTTTGACCATTATTATCTATTCCTTGTTTATTTTGACAATTATTTTCTATTCCTTGTTTATTTTGACCATTATTCTCTATTCTTTATTTTTTAGCCTGTTTTCTCTGTTCTTTGTCTGCTTTCCCTTTGTTATGCACCATTATTCTCTACTCTGTAAACCCCATCCATACCCTCATGTATACCATATAACTTGATCAATCACAAACTTTCAAAATTATAAAAGTCTAAAAAAATCCTTGACGTTTTGTGAAAATCATCACAGATGACGACGGATATGTTCCAATGATTGTAACCACAATCCCGTCCTCTTTTCCTCGAGTGTGACCTACCGAATTAAACTTAACACTGGGTTTGTAATTACATGAGCAACACAACAGGTGTCACATATGGATCAGAATCTGCTTAGTAATACCCCTTCTGGAGCATTCGAGATCACCCCCGCTTATGTTGTGTTTTGTGTACTGCTGCTCTTTTCGTCGTTTTCCGTTTTTTTGCCATGTCATTGTCAGGTTGTTCTCGACTTATGAGTTTGAATATCCCTTTGATATATTTCGCCTCTCTTCTACTATGAAGCTTCTAATTAAGTACACGAATATTGTGGCTGCGTGTTATTTGGCCGAAAAGCTATTTCAAAGTTACTCAGAACTAACTGGCAAAAAAATTCAGATACTTTCACATGTTTAGACTTTCAATACGTTGTAAGTTCACTAGTGCAGTGATTTTACGATACATGTTCTTTAATTTGTCCTAAAATGACCATGGGTAAAGGTGTCAAGAAATTAAGCAAATATAAAAAAGAAGATGTGGTATGATTGCCAATGAGACAACTCTTCACAAGAGACCAAATGACACAGACATTATCAACTATAGGTCACCGTACGGCTTCAACAATGAGCAAAGCCCATACCGCATAGTCAGCTATAAAAGGCATCGAAATGACAAATGTAAAACAATTCAAACGAGAAAACTAACGGCCTAATTTATGTACAAAAAATGAATGAAAAACAAATATGTAACACATCAACAAACGACAACCGCTGAATTACAGGCTCCTGACTTGGGACAGGCACATACATACAGAATGTGGCGGGGTTAAACATGTTAGCGGGATCCCAACCCTCCCCCTAACCTGGGACAGTGGTGTTACGGTACAACATAAGAACGAAATATAAAAATCAGTTGAAAAAGGCTTAACTCATCAGATGGATACAAATAGAAATACATCTAACAAAAACACAGAGTGGACGTGGCCGGGTATTTGTACATCCCAACAACAAAAAGACACTACGTACAGATCTCTGAGTACTCGCAGTTACTGACAGCTAATTCAAAGCCAATAACAACTAATAAAAAAAATCATGCATCTAAGACTAAATTATCAATCATTACACATCCAACATCCAATGTGTAAAGACGCCATAAACAGTCACTGAAAAACATGACCTTGTGCAATGCTAAGATACAGGTACCGAAAAATATATATATATATTTAATAAGTTACCATAGCACCAAGCCATGATGAAATAGGTAAAGATCGTAAAATTCTTGATTTTTCAATGCTTTGTCTTCACTTTTCATGATACTTTTGGTTGAAAATATTTGTGCATACAAATGAAACAACTTTCTATTTAAAGAAAATATGTAAAAATCTGTATGAGATGCTCTAAAGCTACTTTTGTTGTTTCTTGGGTGTGCAAAATGTTTCCGAGACAGAGGAAATTCGTTTTTTTAGAGACACTGCAACTCTGACTTGTAGCAGCTGGTAAATCACCCTTAGAATAACTTTAATGAATGATCTGGCTTACTTAATCATAATTTCGGCCCTAAAAATCGGAAAATTTGTAACTACGATAATATGGTAAAAAAAATGATGAAAACATATAATTTTAATCAATTGCGTCATTTGTGATGCATATGATGTAGATGAATTCCGTTGGACCCTGCTGTTTGCATAATTTAGAAAAATTCATGACAATTTTCTCAAAAATTATCAGCGGCTTCATCCCCCACCCACAAATAATTTGGCTGAAATATTCTTTATATACATGTACATGTACCACATGTTTTTACTTTTCAATCAAAATTTCAATAGGCATAGGGTGGCGCTACATATGAAATCATGAAATAAGGTCGAGAAAGGTGACATATTTCTAGAAAAATGAACAGAATGAAATCTATTCCTATTATAGGCTAATATATGAAGCAGATATACAATTTTTCATTTTTACTTCAAAAATAATACATTTGGCAAAACATACACATTAGATTTACGAAAACAATTTAAAAAGTACATCTTTATGTGGCCGTTTATTGTCGAGCCTGCGACTTTTGTTGCAAAAGCGAGACATAGCGATCCTACATTCCGTCGTCGTCGGCGGCGTCCACAAATATTCACTCTGTGGTTAAAGTTTTTAAAATTTTAATAACTTTCTTAAACTATCCTGGATTTCTACCAAACTTGGACAGAAGCTTGTTTCTGATCATAAGATAGTATCCAGAAGTAATTTTTGTAAAAAAAAAATCCTCTTTTTCCGTATTTTACTTATAAATGGACTTAGTTTTTCTGCCAGTTAACATTACATTGAGATTTCACTCTGTGGTTAAAGTTTTAAAAATTTATAAATAACTTTCTTAAACTATCCTGGATTTGTACCAAACTTGGACAGAAGCTTGATTATGATCAAAAGCTAGTATCTAGAAGGAACTTTTGTAAAAATTTATTTCCTGTTTTTCCGTATAATTTTATATCTTATAAATGGACTTAGTTTTTCTTCCAGTTAACATTACATACAGTCTGCAGTTAAAGTTTTAAAACATTTATTAGATTCATAAACCATCCTGGATTTTTACCAAACTTGGACAGAAACTTCTTACAATCAAAAGATAGTATTTAGAGGAAAATTTTTAATAATTTTTTCCCCATTTTTGTTGAGCCTGCGACTTTTGTCTTCCAGACAAACTGTAGATTTGATTTCATACTGTATTCATTTTTTAAACAAGCATAACTTTTTTCATACATTTCAAACGTTTTATTTCATTAACTGTAAATCTATTATGTTCATTCCCCTATCACACTGAAAACACAGAGAACAGCAAAACTAGGCGAGACACTGGGTTCCGAGGAACCCTTATGAATTTTGGGGGTAAATGGCCTTACTTCTGTGCAGTGGAAATCTCGAAGTTATCTGAAGTTAGTTCATAAACATTTTCATTTACATCCCCAAACTGTGGTTTCATCAATATCCATTGATACCAATTTTAGTGGATTTCGTTGGTACAGAGGAATGTTCCACAATTTATAAATTTTCTAAATGAACCTGTGCAGACTTTGGCAAAACCACGAGATCTTATATCCACGAAAACGTAAGTTTCGAAATTCCTCAATCTACGAAAATTGATACCAACGAAAATAAATGTGGGTGTGGATTGCAGTTTACAGAATAGAGAAAAATGGACCGAATAAAAATTGAGAAAAATGGCCTAAAAAATCAAAGAATACAGAAATGGAAAACCCCCATCCAGACCCTCATTTATAAATGAATCCACATCATTTGGTAAACTATTGTAGGTAATCTTTATTTTACCTTTGTTTCAACATTTAACTGAGAGATTGTTTGATGCAAATAAGGTGTCAATATTTCACTATTAAAACAGTGGAAGGTTTTTCATCTGTGTGTAGCCAATTGATGGCAATAACTCTCAACATAAGTGATTTAAACATGAAAAGGAGAAGTGTTATGATTGTCAATCAGAAAACCATCCACCAGAGTCAAATGACATGGATTAAAGCAGCTATAGGTTATTATATTGTCGTCAACAATTAGCAAATCTTATACTGTATAGTCAGCTATTAATTGCCCCAGAATGACAAAATGTAAACAATTCAAACTAGAAATAACTGGCAAACCAAATATTAAAGACAACAACCAGCAACTGAATAACAGACTCTATGGACAGGCACATACAGAATGAGAAACATAATAATTAGATATTTCAAAGTTTACTTTTAGTTAGGCATCTAAGGTTTACAGACTGAGTACCTGACCAAAACATTTCTAAAACATTAACAAATGCATAAAAATTTTCACAAATTTAACCTTACAGTTTTTCCATTTCGGTGCGCTTATAATTTTGTTGAAAAAAGAGCAAGACTTTATATATCCTGGCATGCAATAACAGTAGTTAACGTCACACTCCACAGGAAATAGTCCATAAAAACAAATAATTGTTGATAGTCTTCGTTATTACTGAGCATTTATCGAAAAAATGTATGCTATGTTATAATGAATATATTTAGGTTATAAGTGAATATTAGCGAATCTCGGCTGACTAAATGCACGACATTCGACAACTTGATTGATTACTTGATTGAGTGGTGTTTAAAGCCACTGTCAGCACCATTGGTTACTTCTTGGCGGTAAGTTTTTAATTGGCGGAAGAGAACAACCGACCTTCGGCAGGAAAACTGACAGTCCTATAGTCAATTAAGATTGGAGTCGAATGGACCTGCAACGTGCAGGACTCGAAATCACAACCTCAGTGTTGGCAGGCTAGTGATACAGTAGTTGAACTATGTAGACTACTAGGCCACCGGTGACTCCACGACAACTTGAAAGACGCCTGTTATTGGCAAAGAAAAACTTTGGTGATACATATTAATAATAATACATTTTCATTGAATTTGAACATTAACTTTTATTTTCATAAGTTATCCATTTTGCAACTCTACGAACGTTCTCAACGACAGCAAAAACTAAACAAGCATGGCATCCGGTATTTATCTGTCACCGGTTATACATTATTCTCCTTTTGTCGTTAAGGGCTATACGGAAAACGCACAAGACACGGCACACAGATTGTGTCATTAATTCAAGCAACTAGTGGTGTGAACATCACCTTGACATTCGAAATATGTTAATTGAGATTATTAACATAACAAATACTATAAGGTAAAAGTAAATTATTCAAATGCCGAAAAAGGCGTAAGCCAGGGCCGACCAGGCGAGATCCTCATTTGTAGTCAAGGTCGTTAAACACTACCTCGTAGTAGCGATACTATAGTATAATAATATTGTATATAAATTATGTTAGATTAAAATTTTGGCTCTGGCTATTCACAGTTTTACTATTAAAACTAAAACCGCAGAGCATGATTCGTATAAGAAAATCCCGGGACCTATGTGTTACAAGTCAGCGCTCTAACAGACTGAGCTAAAGAAGCACTCCCCTAGCTCAACCGCTATGACTGGTTTAGTATTTACTACGCAAGGGAAGCAATCGCCCACCTCAAGAGTCATCATACGTACCATTATGAATCTCACAGCACTCATCATTATGATAAAATTACGAATAATTATCCCCAAAGTCAATAGTTTAATATACCAAATATACTATCTACATGTACATATAAACAAGGATTTATATACTAGAATACTCAAGGATTTGGTATCTTTTTCATTATATGCCACCCTACTAGCACTTCCTGAATTTTCTACTTTTTTTATAATAAAACACTGGACATGTATGAAAGAAGTACTGTATTATACTTGTTTCTAAGTTTAAGTTAAATGACATGGCCACCATCTTATTGAGCTTGTTTACAGCTTAAATATCAGCCGTAATTTTGCATAAAGCCTAAACGAATAATAATTTTGTTTCCCCAAACCTGATGAAAAACATCAAGGTAGGTAGATATATAAATAGGCAAAAAATGTTACTTTTATAAGATATTTGACTGGTTTAAACAGGAGAAACAGTCTGATATCAACACTGCTTGTTAAAAAATGACAAAGAAATCTTTATGGTAGACACTTACAATTAGAGAAGGAAGGGTTAGTGGACGCACAAGTATTTTTAATAGGCTTAAAATTCATGAAAAATCAGAAGTAATTTCCGAGAAATTCAAACATTTATTTCGAGATATATAGAGGGCATCTAAGTGATCATGAATAGAACTGTACTAAAGATTGACATTTATTGTTCCCATGCAGTATTAGTTTAAAACCTTCAAACCATATTTGTGTAAATGCCTCTGTTTATATTGACACTTTTTGTTAAAGAAGTTCTTATAATATTTTTGTCACCGCAATTTTTAAAAGAATTTCAAACAATTGTATGGTTATTTGTTACATGTAGTACACAAGGACTATCGAACTTTGTCGTATTGCTAAATCTAGTTTGACTTATGAATGGTCACCCTGTCTAACTAACAAAAAATATGATGACAGGAATAACACAAATTGGGTTATTTAAATCAATCAGAGTCCATCCTCACATGCGTATAATTATTCAGGTTACTTTATATCTTTAAATTTATATATCTGCCCGGACTTTCCAATAATTCTTTGTAATGTGTTTATTATTTTTCTGAACCTTCTTACTTAGTTATCTCCAACAAGCTATTCTTGTTTATTAAAACCGATTTAACGGTTATTTTCATTTAAAATTTATGGCGTGATCGATACCAAGTTGGTGAATTATGAGTCCCTCGCGAAGGTACTATCAGCTCAATAGTCAGTGTTTCGGAACTAGCCTGACTAAAAGAATACCTCCCATTTACCATCGTTAACTAACCCTATATCACTCTGCTGAACATTGATGTATCAAGATTAAATAAAAACAAACAAACATTTGATCTGAAGCTTATGATCTCGTACATATCAGGTTACCTTTTAGCAATATCAAAACTAACGCTCATCCATAACTGATACGCATGCGCAAGAAATAATTAGCATTATAAATTAATTTCCTCTTTAGCTTTAGAGTTACCAAAGTTATTTAAGATAACAATTAGAAATAACAGGAAACATTTTACAAATATGGTAAGTAATTTCATGTACAAATATAGTTATAACTTCTTAAATTTCATATTATAAAAAAGTTTTAATATTGACAATACTATATTTTTCCCTCCAATTTAAATTCTTTTAACATTGTGGCGTTGTTCTTCCTTATTTTTACGTTTAAAAACAAAAATAAAACTTCGTGAAATTCATGTGGCCGAAGCCCAATTCTTAATTAACCGTAATCAGCCTAACAATTGAAAGCCAAGGATGTACAAGAACCGAAACATTTGAAGAGCTATTTGACCAAAAGTACCTAAAAGTATAGCCTAATCCATCTAAGGCCAACTTAAGACGCACACAAATGTACATGTCTAAGACACGCAGGGTTGATTCTTAAAATGTAGTTATCTAAATTAACATATACTTATTATACCTTATTCAATGTAATTATCATAATTGGTTTAATCAAGCCGGTGTTTTTTTTTAATCATGGGTTGGTTTGTGGATATAACGAGTCTCGTTTTAAAACTGTATTCAATGAACTTGACTTTACAATAAAATGATTACACTTTGACACGATATACTGCAAATCAATAGGAGTGAAGTAGAAACAATTTTGATAATTTTAAAATGAAATTGCCTTTTTATATAAAATAGTTTTCAGCTTTAAATTATTGAACATTTGTTTTGTAAATTTGTTAAAACTTAGATTCATATTGATGACAAGAAAATATATACAGTGTATGTGGATTAAGAGAGCAACCGTTCTAGCAGATACGGCAAAGAATGGCTAGTTCATTACTGGAGTTCAAAACATAACTCAACATGAACATCTCTAAAAGGTGACATATCATGGTCCTTAGTTCAGAGAACCCCACCCGATATCGCAATTGGAGCCATAACTTCAAAAATAATTATTGATTCCATTGAAGACTTATTAAGATAGCTTATTATACCAGAGCATGTGCTAAACGAGAAGAAGTTGAATTGGACACTTTGTGTTATAATCTTAATCTCTGTAATAATAAAGAAATGCTTATTTACTATTTGACTCCATGAGGAGTGCACGGCCTTGAATATAGATTGACTTCCGCGTAGTATTTACGTCATACCACCACATTGTTTGCTGCTTTGACAGCCGGTACGAACACATAACAGAATTACGCGAATCAACATGCATTCCATTAAAAACAATTTGCAAATATCACCCGCTTGTCGAAAGTCATTGCTTTTAGTGATTTTAGTCAGTGCACCAAAAGACATAATTCTTAGTAGTTTGCAAAGCCTTTTCAATATAGTGACAGTAATGAACAATAACATTAGGTTTTATTTACATGTAGCATTTATATCCTGAAATTCATTGTTACTGCTGCTTTGAAATATAAGTGCTTTACTTAAATCGATTTTTACTTCCCCGGCTTTCAGATGTTTTAGTTTACCATCGTTAACTAACCCTATATCATTCTGCTATATTGATTGAATCGAGATCTAAAAAATATTCATGACTGATACGCATGCGCAAGAAATGATTAGCAGCATAAATTAATTTCCTCTTTAGCTTTAGTGTAACCAAAGTTTTTTTAGATTACAATTTGAAATATCAGGAAACATTTGACAAATATGGTAAGTAATTTTATGTACAAATATATAGTTACAACCTCTAAAATTTCATTTAATAAAAAGTTTTAACATTGAAAATACTATATTTTTTCCTCCAATTCAAATTCATTTAACATTGTGGCGTTGGTCCTCCTTATTGTTACGTTTAAAAATAAAAATAACACTTTTCTTGATTTACCTTCATCAGTATCGTTTAAAGCCGAACAATTGAAAACGAAGGATGTACAAGAACCGAAACAGTTGAAGAGCTAAATTAAAAGTATATATAGCCAAACCCATCTAAGGTCAACTTAAGACGCACAAAAATGTACATATCTAAGACACACAGCGGTGATTCATAAAACGTAGTTATCTAAATTAACATATAGCATTACTTTTTAGGCTAGCTTATTATACCTAATTATCATTATTGGTTCAATCAAGCCGGTTGTTTTTTTTTTAAATCATGGGTTGGTTTTTGGATATATCGAGTATCGTTTTAAATCTGTATTCAACGAATTTGACTTTACAATAGAATTATTACACTTTGACACGATATACTGCCAATCAATAGCAGTGAAGTAGAAACAATTTTGATAATTTTAAAATGAAATTGCCTTTTTATATAAAATAGTTTTCAGCTTTAAATTATTGAACATTTGTTTTGTAAATTTGTTAAAACTTAGATTCATATTGATGACAAGAAAATAAATACAGTGTATGGGGATTAAGAAAGCAACCGCTCTAGCAGATACAGCAAAGAATGGCTAGTTCATTACTGGAGTTCAAAACATAACTCAACATGAACATCTCTAAAAGGTGACATATCATGGTCCTAAGTTCAGAGAACCCCACTCGATATCGCAATTGGAGCCATAACTTCAAAAATAATTATTGATTCCATTGAAGACTTATTAAATAGCTTATTATACCAGAGCATGTGCTAAACGAGAAGAAGTTGAATTGGACACTTTGTGTTATAATCTTTATCTCTGTAATAATAAAGAAATGCTTATTTACTATTTGACTCCATGAGGAGTGCACGGCCTTGAATATAGATTGACTTCCGCGTAGTATTTACGTCATACCACCACATTGTTTGCTGCTTTGACAGCCGGTACGAACACATAACAGAATTACGCGAATCAACATGCATTCCATTAAAAACAATTTGCAAATATCACCCGCTTGTCGAAAGTCATTGCTATTAGTGATTTTAGTCGGTGCACCAAAAGACATAATTCTTAGTAGTTTGCAAAGCCTTTTCAATATAGTGACAGTAATGAAGAATAACATTAGGTTTTATTTACATGTAGCATTTATATCCTGAAATTCATTGTTACTGCTGCTTTGAAATATAAGTGCTTTACTTAAATCGATTTTTACTTCCCCGGCTTTCAGATGTTTTAGTTTAAGCGTTGTTAATGAAGGCGAATTAAAAAAAAGCACTTCGGAAACATGAAATGTATAAAGTGCAATTTCATATATAGATAATTTAAATAAAATTCACGATAAACATTTATGTTTGTTTACAGGACCTCTTAGATCGGTTTGTTGGTAACTGGATTGTGTTTGTTATATATATTGCCGTAGGTGTTGAAGGTATGTTCTGATCATTTATTTATCTTAAGTCCATGTACATTGTACATGTGCTTGATTTTCATATGATGAAGACATACTGTGCGTACTGTTGTACCTTTGTTTTTTCTACATTGGCTAGAGGTATAGGGGGAGGGTTGAGATCTCAAAAAACATGTTTAACCCCGCCGCATTTTTGCGCCTGTCCTAAGTCAGGAGCCTCTGGCCTTTGTTAGTCTTGTATCATTTTTAATTTTAGTTTCTTGTGTATAATTTGGAGTTTAGTATGACGTCCATTATCACTGAACTAGTATACATATTTGTTTAGGGGCCAACTGAAGGACGCCTCCGGGTGCGGGAGTTTCTCGCTGCATTGAAGACCCATTGGTGGCCTTCGGCTGTTGTCTGCTCTATGGTCGGGTTGTTGTCTCTTTGACACATTCCCATTTCCATTCTCAATTTTATAATCTTTCAATAAGTTTCATTGAGGTCTGGAGCTGGAATGTCAGTAACTGCTAGTAGTCCTTTGCTAATTTATGTATCATTGTCAATTTGCTTAGTTTCTTCAATTACCTATTCTGACATCGGACTCGGATTTTTCTTACACCGAGCTTTACTATGCGTATTGCTGTGTGTTGTTTTATTCTTCATTTGCTAGAGGTATAGGGGGAGGGTTGATATCTCACAAAACATATGTAACCCCTTATTAGACATTTTAGCGCCTGTCCCAAGTCAGGACCCTCTGGCCTTTGTTAATATTGCATGTTTTTTTTTTATTTTAGTTCATTTATGTGTTTTATAGTTTGGTGTGACGTCCATTTTCATTGAACTAGTACACATTTTGTTGAGGGGCAGGCTTAGTCTCGCATCCGGGTGTGGGATTTTTCTCGCTGTGGTTAAGACCCCTTGGTGGCCATCGGCTGTTTTCTGCTCTTTGGTCGGGTTGTTGTCTCTTTGACACATTCCATATTTTCGTTCTCAATTTTATTTGCAAAACCTATTGTTCTAAACCAAGATTAAGATTAATAAGAATGATGTCTAACACTAAAACGTCTTATGATATTTGTTTCAGGAGTACCTTACGGTGCAGCTTGTACGAACGATGGAGACTGTACAGACGTAAATATGGAATGTGACACTGGTATCACTGATACATGTATATGCACTACCTATTCATTTCTATCAAATGCACAGGAATGTGCCATACGTAAGAGTTGTTTGATAAAACAGTTATGCTGTTTTCTAGCTGTCTCATTGACATCTGTCCCTGGTCGTCTCCTTTTTTTTCCCTTTAAACTAAGTTATTTTCAATATTAACACATTAAATAACAATCTACTGATATAAAAAGACAAAACTAAATCATAATCATAACGAATTTACATTAACAAACTTTTCAAAATAAGATGGCAATGCATATAAGATTCAAATATACACAAACAATAAAAGTGTATAGTTTATATATATTTATACTTTACTAGAAAAAAACCCGTCCGAGCGAGGATTGAAGACTACTTGAAATTTTCATGGTGATACACAGCTTGGGTTCATGTTTCTCGAACTGTTTTTATGTACTGATGCATTATGTTGATAGTTTTGATCAGTTTGTCAGTTCTACTTCCATAGGAGTTTGAATGTCCAATTAGTAGCTTTGTCTCGGTGTTACACAGGTGCTCCTTGAACGGAGGAAATAACTCAGAGAAGAAGAAGACAACCAAGAACACTGATGATTAAAACATTTCTCAGTGGTGCTAGTTTTTAGTATTTCTTCTTTTTTTTTTGAAAGGTGCGAGTCAAGTTCTGTCTCTGTGTGATACGGCTGCTCCAAGAACGGAGGAAATAACTAATAGAAGACAATTTAAAACTCTGTGATGTTTTAGAACATTTCTTCAGTGGTGCGAGTTTGTAGTAATTTTTTTTTCGAGTGGTGCGAGCTCTGTCTCTAAGTGACACGGGTGCTCCGAGTAAGAAGGAATTTACTAAGAGAAGAAGAAAACAATCTTATCATTAAACGCATTTCTTTCAGTTTGTTATATATATATATTTTTTTTTTGAGTGGTGCGAGTTTGATAAAGTGATGCAAGTTGTAATATTTAGTGAGAGTGTTTGAGTTTGGCGAGTTGGCCTTGGGCCGAATTGTCATAAATTCAAGACAAATTGAATACAAAACCAGTTCCGCCTGCTTACAAAACGTAGACGGTAAGGAACCAGCTACGGAACTTTATTTGGGGTTTGATTAATTAAGCTACGCTAATTAAAGCGATAACTATATGAAATTATAAAGTACATTACATACACGAACTATTTATTATTATATAATACTTCAGACGATCGTCGGATCAGAGACAAACCTGCTAAAAAATATTGGTCTCCAAATTTTATAGTAGACGATCGTCGGCTCGGAGACAAACCGGCTTACAAGTTTTGGTCTCCAAGTTTAATAGTATAGATACTGCAATCTTATAGAATTATATTCCCATTTAAAAGTAATTTACTTGTATGCAAGGAAATATTTTCTATGATAAATGTACCTGTCAAGTTCTAGCAAGGTGGTCAATATTTTCGTATTTGATTTCCATGCAAATTCCACTGGGCCAGTATTTTGGCCGTGGTAAATAATAAATAAAAAAGTTCGGAAACAACTTTTGTATTGCACAAAATATCATACCCAATACGTTGCATTGGCATTACATGCTGAGACTGTTCAATTCAAGGACGTCAATAGTAGGTTGATGTTGACGTTTGTTACGTAAGGACAAGTTCTTGTTTAAAGGCTTAATATATGTTTATTGCTAAATTTCATAAAAAAATCATAAAAATGTAAGAATAAATCACATAACGTAAACGTAAAAATTTTGCTACAAGATTTGACTAAACAAAACTGTCCTTCCCTGGTTCGGATGATAGTACTATATGTACAAAATACTGCTACTTCCTAAAAATAAATATGGATATATAATGGCTAATTTTAACTTCATGCTAATAATTTATGCAATTAGGAATATTTCTGAATGGAGAAAATATTGATGAAAAGATGAAAATAAAAAATTGTTGAAAACTAACAGTTAAAAAGCGCCTATCTGTGCATGTATGACAAAATTTGGGGTACTTTCATATTGACTTATCATGACGACAGCTATTACAAAAGAATTACATATGCCCCAAAAGAAAAACGTAAATACGCCAACTCCTAAGTCGAATCAACAATTTGTTCGTATATAAGTGAATTGTACACGCTATTTACCTTCTATTCGTGTTACCGTGTACACATGAATATTGCCTGCTTTGAAATATTTCGTCCTTTTTATTTTGAAAATCGGAAGTGTAAACGTAGTGTTATTGCTATGTAAAATACCGAAAAATCGTGGAAATGCTAGATTAAAAAAAGAAATAATGATACAAGAAGTTTAAGATTTGTCCGCAATTAAGTAAACACCTTTGTGTTGAATTTTCAGGTTAAATAACTTTTATCTCACCTGCGTTCTTAGTTTTTGACCAAATTCTTTTAAAACCTTATGATTTTATCCTTCCATATTCGTAAATAGTCAAATTTTAAGCATTTGTACTAAGAATTACACAACATATTTGTAAGAAGCCGCCAAAGGAAGTCTTCAAAGACACGTTAGTTTCAGATCCTAAACGGACAATGACTGAATAGTCCGCAAATTGGATATAATTTATATTTTCAATCTACAACTAAGCCGTAAGGGAATTAATTTAATCAAAGTTATGTGGTGTAAATCATGAGAATAAATACCTAGGATTGCCATATGGCTTCAATATATCCCAAGACTGAGGAATTCTATAATGGTGTCTTTATTAGCCAAAAACCACTGGCGCTTGGGTAATGGGTCTCCTTTTTTTTCCGGAAATAGTCTTAAAAATTTTATTATTTTTTAATTGTTTGATGTGAACTTATCTAAACGATAGTGCAATATCAGTAGTGTCAATATGATGCCCTTCTATTCGTAATTTCCACAAGGAAGGAAAGATCGAAAATTTGAAATCGTATACCTGCTCGTCTCCGGACCATTGTACCATACTTCTATTCAATTTTTACTTTCCTGGCTGTCGAAAATTCAGAATAGAGAGGCAAAATATATGAATTACTGTAATATCGTATCGATAAAAACCTGCGTAAGAGATAGAAATACCTCAATTGTAGACCCGAACTGCACGTTAGAATCAGAAAACAAAACTGCCGCAAATGTTCATCCATCCGCGAAAGTAACCCAACTTCAGACTGGCCGGCTTTTATATCAGTTGTTATGTTGTCTTATGAAAGTATTAACACAGATCATTTCTAAGGGCTTGCTTTCCTACTGAAGTAAGGAAAATTAGAATTAAATATTAAAAAAACAACTGAGAACGGGTATTTAATAAATCCCCTTAAAATACAAAACAAAAATAATATTTGAAAATAAGAAGAATCGATTCCCCAAGCGCCTGTTCTAAAAACATGTTCTAAAGGCTAAAATATTTTCTTTTGTTTTCTCAAAATGTTCAGGTATTATAATATAAAGTGAAAATATGTGAAACTTATAATATTCATCTGCTGATTTTTTCAGGATTTCTCCCCAAACATTGAAACAATTCTAAACATCTTTACAGTAATTTGAGTGGTTGGATTGACTGTCTCATTAACACATTTTCCACTGCTTCTATTCAATGGATATGAAATATTCATGAAATTAACGCATAATTTTTGTGAGAGCATATCCCGTCTATGTCGATTTCAAATCATAACAACCAACTATGATCAGTTTATATTGATTTGCATGTGTATTCGACTGATGAAACATCCATTAAATATGGTCAGGTCAGAGTAAAATCTGCATAAAATTATCTTTATTTCAGGTGTTTCTTAAACGCAAATGAATTTCATGTGCACGTCTCTTTTTTTATCCCTTGGGAATGAACGTTTTTTAATTTCTAATAAATATTGTTAACGCAAAATCTTAACGAAACAGACTGGCCTCCCTAATTAAGGAAAATAGGCTTGTCAATGTGGACCTTTTTTCTCTATCCATTATTGTCATGGTCTCCTTAAATGATATTACTAGACTTTTGCGCTTAACAAACCGATTATTTGGCTGTAATTCAAGCAGTTCAGACACATTTCAGCACATAATATAAATCTTATAATTGGATTAAAGATCACACAACACCTTTTACATCAGACTAAGCTATGATATCGATGCAAAAACTAGCTTTAGCAGAACGTTTGTGAATTCTTTACAAACGCAAACCTTGTTGCGAAATTTCTTTGCAATAGTATTGCATACTCGTCCATCATTTTGCCGTTAATAAAGTTTATGTTTTATATTTATTCTATGTACTGAAAAGTAAATCGTGCAAGCGGTTACGAAGCATACTAAGAATAAATTTATTGTAATACAGTGTTTGGTTGTTGAAAATAAAGCGTAAACATTTGCTTATTTATTTCTGAATTTTGGTTTGATTAAATCTACCAGTCATGACTTATTAGCACCTTTGATAGATTATACCATAGAGACAGCAACTTAAACACAATAAAAATATTTTTGATTTACCTCTTTTGAGTAAAATAAATCTTAATGTAGTGAGGCTGTTCACTATTAGCAATACAAATAGCAGTGTTATGTCCAGTTAATGCTTTTTGATGACAAAGAAATGTTCAATATACATGTAGTGTTATGATTTTCCTTAAATTTCGAATCGAAATGAAGCCCTAAATGAGCTTCCGTTCTGATGTAATTTACGACACATCTAGGTACCAGTATTAGGACGTGACTGAACAAACATTATATACATAGATTATTGCGGCTGATGAAAGTGACTTTTTGTCACAGATAATGTGTGGTTTTTGAAGCTAGAGGATGATTCTCTGCTACATTCTTATCGAAGGGTGACAGCCTCGAGTTTGAATGACAATTGATATCCTGTTTATCGCTGTTTTCTTATGCAACTTCAATGACGTAGGCTCATGACGTCATACATTCTCTTTCTTTTGACAAAGAAAACACTTATCACTCGAGTAAAGCCAAATTTGAGACAATTACAATAATGATCGTTATTTATGAATGTGTGTTAATTATGGATAAATAAACTCATCAAAGATACTGATGTATTTTTACTGTAGTCAGATTGTGCTTTTGATACATCATTTTAAATATATACAACTTTACTGTACATGTATATGGCAGACAGATAATCGAATTTTCTACTAGTTTCTTTGTCACTGTTTGTGTTCCCTTGATTTATTTGCCCCAAAAAATACATGTTTGAATTATTTAATTACTGTATTAGAATTATGTCGTCCTAGATACATATGTATAGACTCATAATCATAATTTATTGTTTACAAATTACAGAAATTGCTTTAAATACATATTGCGATATCACAGAAACTGCCATAGATCAATGTAGTGTAGCCAACTCAGAATGTCAAGCCGATGGTGCAGGAACTTATAAATGTCTTTGTTCCACCACCCACTATGAAAATGGAGGCGCTTGCGTACTCAGTAAGACTAGAAATAAATCATTTCTTGTGACCAATTACTTGTGTATCAATTTTAAAAGACTAATCAATATTTTTCGTTTAATCTCTACCAAATAAACTCATTGTAGATACCAGGATTTAAATGTTGCATGCCAGACAAACATGTTGTCTACAAAAGAGTCATCAGTGACGCGCAAATCAAAAAAGTTAAAAAGGTAAAAAAAAGTACGAAGAACATTGAAGACCAAAAGTTCCGAAAAGTTTTGCCAAATACAGCTATGATAATTAATTTCAAAAGGTGCATATATTTAGACTGTTTAACAGAAAAAAATTGTTCTTCTTTGCTAATTTAACATCTTTACATTTAGATTTGGTTATTCTCTAAGGCCTGTTTTTTCGTATAGCTCTTCATTTTTTATGTAGTAATTCATTATTAGCGTTCAATGTTTTGGGTATCAGCGTTTCTGATGAAGAGAAAGACAGAAAGTGTTGTGGAAGCAACAAATTCAAAAAATGTTATTTTCCCATACTTTTAGACCACATATTTTTTGTTTTTAAATATACGATCAAAGTACTGATTTTATTTAACTAATTTCATTTTTCATATCGAATGCCAACATTTATAAAGCAGGAGCATGGAAACATTATTTACCAGTCCCCAATATAAAAATAACTAATTTTCAAACACTTCCATCAAACGTTTACAAAACTGAACTGTGTACAGAATACATTAATAATTGTTTATGGTTCGAAATATATAAAAACTCGATAACTCTTGAATGAAAGTTAAAAGAAATATCATCATATTAAATTACTTGTACTATATAGTAGCATTTAGCTAAACTCTAAAAATTAAATAAAAAAATATCTACAACATGAAACTTGAGTTATCACGAAAATACAAATAATGCAAGTGATTGAAGAATTTATGAAGGTCATTATACAATGACTATGATGACGTGCCACTTACGCTTTCAAAAAAAAAAAAAATAAAGCGCGAGTCGGCGCTAAATATCGAAATGCTGAGAATTTTATCATATATACACATTAATGTTAATTATGAATAAAAATAAGGTGATTTATTATGATTGCAAATGAGACAACTACCCAACAAAATGCAAATGAAGTTGATATAGATAAAGGCAACAGTAGTATACCGCTGTTCGAAATTTATAAACCGATTGAGAAAAAAACAAATCCGGGTTACAAACTAAAACTGAGGGAACCACATCAAATATAAGAGAACTACGACACAACAGAAACACAACATTAAAATGTAACACACACAGAAACGAACTATAATATAACAATGGCCATTTTCTTGACTTGGTACAGGACATTTTAAGAAAAAAATGGTGGGTTGAATCTGGTTTTGTGGCTAGCCAAACCTCCCGCTTTTATGGTAATGTTAAATATAACATTACAATGACAACAACCCTACAGTTTACCTCCCAGGTAAATCTACAAGTAACTGCAAATCGGCAGTAAACCAAACATTGTGCGTCCTTTTTTTTTGTTTTTTGTCATGGAATGTTTAATTTTTCTACGAGTTTTTTCAATGTTCCATTATCATGATTATCATCTTCTGCCTCTTATTTGTTTTATCAGTATAAAAATAATAAAACAATTCGTTTTTTGTAGCTAACGACATAGGTGTCCAACTCGTAACAATATTTTATTGTTTTGATTTACTAAGGCACACACACACAAACAGACCCACATAAAGAATCAAACAGGTTACATTATATATGACAAAAATTGAGATGACAGTGGTCTTTACTTAAAAGAAAAAGAAGGATATTGGGTATCCATCCATGACACAAAATCAGTACATGCACAGAAAAAAAAAAACACAACAAGAAACAGAATAGTGTCTGTATTGCTGTTTGTCATCTCAAAGTCACATTTGTATTAATGTAAATCAAAACATCATAAAATGTCATTTCTAGAAAGCGCTTCGGACGCAGGGAATTAATTTGAAGTGTTGTTTTCCTGTTTACCATATTTTGGCGTTACCTGCTGCTGGTGGACTATTAGGACCCGAGGGTATAATCAGTCCAATAGTCAGCTCTGCGTTACGGATATTATTTATATCAAACTTTTCTTGAATTCTTCGTTTATAAATTTATAAATTCATATTAAACTAATATTCACTATATTCACACATTGAGATAAAATTTTCGATATAAGAAAACAAAAGAAGTTGATAATAACGAATTTAAGAATAAGACGACAATGTATATTCTCATGTATGTTATGACTTAATATGCAATTGTTATAAGGATAATACTATGAAACAGGAGCAATTAATAACTATATGTCGTTTTACACCATAGTTGTTTTTACACTGTAATATCAATCAACTTTATACCTATTTTGCAAATTAAATTGATCGGATTTTTTCTGCTTTTTTGAAAATTTCATTCAGAATAAGATACTTTCATTTTAGAAATTGTGTTATATGCAACATGTGCAACAGGAGAACCTGCTGATCAGTGTGCAGACGTTCTTGCAGAATGTGATGCCACTATATTAATATGCGTATGCAAGTATGCTTATTTTGAAAATAAAGACGGAACCTGTACTCCACGTAAGACCTTTTGAAAGCAACATTCGGACAGAGTGGATGAATAATCATATTTTACGCAAAGAAATATTTTTTATGATACATGTCAAGTTCTATGTCAGGGGGTCAATATTTTGGCCTTTTTGATTTTCTAACAATTTTACTGGGCCAACATTTTGGTCGTGGTAAATAATAAATAAATATAGTATGGACATAACTTTTGAATTGCATTAATTATACGCAAATATGAAGGGTTGACAACAACAACATTTAGTTTAAATACTTAAACTGTTCAAATCATTGGACTTCCATAGCAGGTTGATGTTGACGTTTGTTACATTACATTTAAAGTAGTACAGATACATTTGAGCACACAATATAAATCTAATAATTGGATTGAAGATTACAGACCAGTCTGTTGAACAGATAAAGATATGATGTTGCTGAAAAGAATTGCTGCAGTAGAACGTTTGTGAATGAATTAAAAACGACAAAAACTGGTTGCGAATATCTTTTTTTTCTAGTTAATGAACTTTACGATTAACATATATTTTATGTACAGAAACTCGCTCAAGCGGTTATAAAGAATACTTGGAATCCTTATTTTCTAATACAACACATTACTTCGACATCACAATAACTGTAATGGAGTGACTGGTTTTTGAAAACAAAAACGTGGGAAAAGGTTTATTTTTTCTAAATTTCAGTTTGAATGAATTTACCAGTCATGACTTATTAAAGTCCTTTGATAGATTATACCGATAGAGTTGTCGGATATAATCTTAGATTCAATTGTATGGATTTATAATTTCTTAAATATATTTACAAATTACAGAAGTCAACTTAAATGCAGCTTGCGACGGCACCGATTCTGCCTCAGATCAATGTAGTGTAGCCAACTCAGAATGTCAAGACGATGGTGCAGGAACTTATAAATGTCTTTGTTCCACCACCCACTATGAAAATGGAGACGCTTGCTTATTCAGTAAGACTAAACATATAACCATTTTTCGTAACTTATAACGTTTACTTGAATGTGTGTCAATTTCAAAAGACTAATCCAAACTTTACCTAATTAACTCATTATAGATACCAGGATTAAAATTATGTACGCCAGACGTACTGATGTAAACTGTTTTACTAAAATGATCTTTGAACATCGACTAGTTAGAAATGCTTATTGGATTCTTATGTCATATTTCGTGAATAATGGATTTTGTTTATGGCGCGTACATGTACATATGAGTGTCATTTTGTGTTTTTTATGACTTTTCCTATTCTGATTTAATATCTATAAATTTAGATTTTGTTATTCATTTAAGCCCTTTGATCATCTAGCTCTTCACTTGCGTAGGTAGTTATACATCTTGGGCACTCAATATGTTGGGTATAAGCCGTTCTGATGAAGTGACCGCGTTTCGGAGGCAATACATTCAAAAAGTGTTATTTTTACATGTTTGTAGACCACATAAAATATATGATCAAAGTACTGAATTTACTAAATTCATTTTTCTTTTCATACCGAATACCTGTCTTTTTTTTCGCGATTTACCAACAAAATCTAGATTCGCGCCGTTTTGGATTCGCGATGTCCCGGTCGGTGTCCTATATAAGTTTTTTTCTTTAATGAGTTGGAAACTGTACAGTGTTAATAAATGTATTTAAATCAAGTGATAAAAGCAATCAAAATTCCTTTTCGTCGTTTCACATTGAAAACTATTAGTCATCTTTGCTTGTAAAAATACAATCAAAATAAACAAAGAGGAATGACCTAATTAAGAGTGAATTAAATGCTGACAGAGTTACTGCTTATTAGTAAATATTTTAATCTGATTGATCTGTGAAGCAGGGTGCAACTGAAATGGGTAATCATTTTAAAACATAACTGTAACGATAGTTGTTTATTTAGCAATATCCGTAATGTCCACTTGGATTAATTAAGACTATCAGGAGATAAAGTTTTGATATCTAACACTGACTTTCCTTTAGAAATAAAGTTATGTTTTGCGATATAGATCTGTCGTCTGTAAAACCGATGTTTTAAATTAGCCATTTACATATCCTATTGACATACGTTCTTGTATGGTCTTCATATTCGTGTTTGGATTGCCTTGAAATATTCGCGGTCGTTTTATTTTCGCGTTTCAACTCTTACCGCGAAAATAGCGAAAATAAAACTGCCGCGAAAATTTCTCTGTTTACAGTATACAAACAAATGTTGGTAACAGTTTACCTCCAAGATAAATACACATGTATACATGTGCACCTATGTCACTGCAACTCGTTAAAACGTTGATAGCTATGCTATCTTCGTATATAAACCAAACATTTGTAAGGCTTCTGTTAAGATTGCTTGAAACTAATATATGTTCTTCGAAGTTATCATTTTACAACGCTGATATGTAATTGTATTTTTAATGAATGACGCAACAAGGGCATATAATCGTTTGTGTAGAGGCGCCAACTACGATAATGGTGACAGGGACTCCTTCCAATCTCGAGGACCTGCGACCACCCCTAGTTTTATTTCAAAGGGGTCTGTGTTGTTTTTGGCTGATGTTAGGGGTTGTATTGTCTTAATTTGTCAAGGTCTGTGTTACTTCTACTTATAACAGTCTTGCATATCATTCGTCATGAAAAACATGTCTTTCAATTTTAAAATTCCTAAAATGTTTTACCTTTAAAATCATCACATGACCAATAATAAACGAACATTGTCTCGTTTTTAGATTAGAGTCAGTTTCCAATCCTCTATTGCTCGATACTTAATCACTTGATAAAACTTTACAGGTTTTGTGTATGAGTTACACGACGGGTGCCGGATATTGCAAAGTAAACCTTGGATGGATTAAGCTATTATTGTAGGTCACTTTTGGTCACAATGCTCTTCAGATGTGTTAGTTATTATAAATCATTGGCTTTAAATTTCGGCTTTAAGCATTCCTGTTGAAGGTTAATTCAAAAAAGTGGTTCAGACGCATGCTGCATTATTTCTTACTATATGTTTATTAATAGAATATTTTATGGCTTAACGGTTTCAACTCTTGCAATATAATCAAGTCTGACTGAAACAAGAATTGCATTGTTTACGACAAATGTAAGTTATGGTTACACTAATAGACCGTAGGTATAGGGGGGTTATCGGCCAAAAGGGATATTCTATTTGTATGTCCTTTATGCAAAACTATATTTATATAATCAATTTTCCTCATCTTTTAAAAGAGTGTTATCTGGGTTTGAATAACATCGAGTTGTTATACCATTTGTGGCTTCATTGTATCATGCGAATATTTGGGAATAATCTCTTATTCGGTAGTTTTATTCCTACGCAGAGTTCGATATGTTAACAAAATGGTGTTTACCATGTTGAGTGGTCACAGGTGTGTTGTCTATGACATTTTGTTAACAACAATATCAGGAACTTGCACGATATATTGAAATTTCGGACGCGTAATTAAAGCTGTTTTTATTTTTAGATTTGTCTGTTTTTTAATGTGAACTCGGATCCTTCTGTTATGTATCTACAGAAACCGCAATTTGGTTTTTCACATTTTTCAACTATCTAGGTTACGTGTGGTTTATGCACGTTTAGCCTTATTTGTCGTATATTTTCGTTTCTGGTATCCTCTTCAACTACAAATTTGATTTGATTCGGGTGTCACTAATGACACTTATGTAGAAGAAATGCGTGTATGTTGTCCCAAATTATAAGTCCTGTTTCTCTAATGTTTTTTGTTTTTTAAATATTTTATTAAGCCGCGTTCGTATGAAGGTTAAATTGTTTGTATTTGTGACAGTAGCATGTATATTATGACTTTTACCTTCTAGGGTCTGTCCATATGTTGCTACACATTTTTGAGAACATGTCAATAAGTATTTCGAATTTACCTCTTCTAGATCATAAAATTCAGCTCTAAACCAACTGTGTTTGTTAATATATTGGTGTTAAACTATGTATGGTGCAGAACGATTAAATATCTGCAGCTGTATTTGTAGTCCAATTTAAGTTCAATTGGATTGACGAGATCAACATAATGATCATATTATAATTTGCGAGCGACAAAATTAAATATAACAACTTATCAATTTGGTTGGTCGGAACCATTTTCTGAATAAAACTTCAGCAAGAACCCTCATATCCTATCATTTTAGAGCAAACGAGGTATTTTTTATGAACACGTGTGTATCTTTAGACTAAATATACAAAATATCCGAAGCCATCTGAAGTCAATTCCGAGTGAGGAGTTGTTGCCTTAGTAATTAAGAAAAAAATATTTCAACGGTAAAATCAAAGAAAAATAATTCATAAAATATATGGGTATGAAACACTTTTTACTGGGTTGATGACACCCTGGTAAACTAGCAGTACAGCAAAAGCGTAATCGGCTCAGTGCTGGTAAGTAGGAAATAATAATTCGCATTATATGCGTCCGAAGCGCAGTTCTAGATTTACAATCATCTAACACGATGAAGCCCCAATAAATGTATAGTGAAAGATGAATAGCTTCTTGAAATAATGTTGATGGGTAGCCATTGGACGAAAAGGGACATGTAGAAGTTTTCAGCAACGTGGATAGATGTTTTACCTCATATTCTTTTGTTCATCAACCAATTTCGCCTGAGGCAATGACTAAGAAGTAATTCTTTTTATTCATTATGGAACATTATCGTTTAGTTGTTGACACAATGTCTTTCTAAAAATGTATACTTGCTTGCAAAAGTACTGGCTTAATGTTTCATTAGATACAGATTTACCCATCCGACTTAGTACAATTGTCCTTATCAGGACAGATTTTTTCAGGAGGTTGAAACGTTTTTGCGGGACACACGGGAGGAAATGTAAAATAGTTGTTCGAATTATCCTGACGTTTGTATGAGCTTTGACTAGGGACTTAAACGGGAGTGTAATTTGCGTTCAACTCTAATTTGGGTTTTCTATAAAGGATTTTGAATAATAAAGAAATACATTTTTATTTTAATATCACTTTCAACGCATAGCTACATACCACACTATACTAGTAAACCATCTATCTGTATGAAAATTTGCATTATGGTAATGTCTCTGCTTGCAATGGTCATATTGTTAAAACACTACGTGGATGTTCAATCAGTATGGTACAGTTATAATACAGCAATATGTTTATCCGTTCAGAACATGCAAACAAAGTAAAGACAAAACCTGAGGGAATCCTATGAGCTCATCAAGGCATCATCCGCCATATTATGCATACTCACTCAAAATTTTACACTGGGGAAATAAGACACAATCAGTATTTAAAGATCAGACGACTATTCCATTACCTCGAAAATAAGTACGCGAAAACATACCTAATGCTAGTAAGTGAAGAGCATAGTAACTGAATGCTTCTGATTTAATCATTCCAATTTTCCGAGGAAAGACCTATTGATTTTGTTCTGATTGTTACTTCTTTTTTTCTTCTCTCACAAAATTATTTTCTTGCAGTGTATAGGGCTATTGCATAATGTCGCGATTTTTTGCATATGATATCAAACAGTTATTGCGCTTTTGAAACTCACCCTGCTTAACCAAGCACTTTTTATGGTAAGAATTATTTTCCCAAGCATGGTTTTGCTTGTGTGTGCATCTCCTCCTGAACAATAGAAGAAAATGCCAAATTTATTTTCAAATTACTCCTTAAATCCTTAGGATTCTTCTGTCAATTTTAACTGAACCTATACTGAGACTCCATATGAGATATATTTCCCCATTTTTTTTAATTATGAAGAAACTAAAGTTTCAACTACCTCAGGCAAAGTTGATTCTAATTGGATTTGGCTAATTTTTCATGTCCTTTTTTATCATATGGCTCTGAAACAGTTTCTGTTCCTATACATCCTTGACTTTCAAATGTTCGGCTGTGAGCGTTCGTGATGAAGGTAAATGCAAAAAAACGCTTTGAACGCATGGAATTCATAACGTGCCGTTTTCATATCTTGATTTGACATAAGTGATATATAAATGTAACTTACGGACTGTAAGGGATGGATTCCTATGGAATCTTGATTTGAGGTCCTTGGTCCACCAAAAAGAAAACAGGATCTAGGGCATTGGCCAAGGTTATGTTCTAAATTTTGCCTTTTGTTTGTGTGTGCATCTAATCTCAAACTATAAAAGTTAGATACGGAAGAACTAGTGCAAAAATGTTTAAGTTGTTGAGAAACAGTGCCTCTGGTCCGAAGCGATCTGATTATATCTTGTAGGATTCATTGCCCCTGAAATGTTTATAAACTAAGGTAAGTTGATTTTTTTTTCATTCTGATACATGATAAAACCATAGGATCTTTTGCTTAGGGTTGGATGTCACATGACCTTGAACAATACCAAGCGGAAGTCATGTTGTGCATACTGGAAGTAGATTTTCTTTGTACTAAAGCAAGGGAAAAATACTAAGAAACAATATATTCTTAGAATCAACATACATTAACTTTTAAATTAAACCGGATGTCAAGTTTTGGAAACCGGAAGTAGCTAATTATTTGAAGAAAAAAAAGTGTTGCTAACGTTAAATTATGCGTTTATAGCTTTGTGTGTACGTAACGTCATTCCCGTCAAATTTGATAGTTGCCGAATTTGTGTTTTTTTTTTAAATTCCGCCAACTTGTGGCATTCGAATACAATCTGTCGATACCTGTATCTTGGCATTGCACAAGGTCATGTTTTTCTCTGACTGTTTATGACGTCTTTACACTAAATCCATTGGATGTTGGATATGTACGGATTGATAATTTAGTCTTAGATGCAAGATTTTTTTATTAGTTGTTAGTGGCTTTGAACTAGCTGTTAGTAACTGCGAGTACTCTCAGATCTGTACTTCGTGTCTTTTTGTTGTTTGGATGTACAAGTACCCGGCCACGTCCTGTATTTGTAGTATTTGTATTTTTATCCATCTGATGAGTTAAGCCTCTGTCAACTGATTTTTATAGTTCGTTCTTATGTTGTACTGTTACACCACTGTCCCAGGTTATGGGAGGGTTGGGATCCCGCTAACATGTTTAACCCCGCCACATTCTGTATGTATGTGCCTGTCCCAAGTCAGGAGCCTGTAATTCAGTGGTTGTCGTTTGTTTATGTGTTACACATTTGTTATTCGTTCATTTTTTGTACATAAATTAGGCCGTTAGTTTTCTCGTTTGAATTGTTTTACATTGTCATTTCGGGGCCTTTTTAAGCTGACTGTGCGGTATGGGATTTGCTCGTTGTTGAAGGCCGTACGGTGACCTATAGTTGTTAAATTCTGTGTCATTTGGTCTCTTGTGGAGAGTTGTCTCATTGGCAATCATACCACATCTTCTTTTTTATATTTACATTCAAAGCTTATATAAGTCGATGATTCTCTCCGGGCACTCTGGCTTCCTCCACCAATAAAAACTGACCGCCACGAAATAGCACAATAGTGTTGAAAGTGACGTTTAACACCAATCAATCAATCAAACAATCAAAAGCTTATAGCATCGTGCATTTACTTATCGCAATAAACACGATTAACCTTTAATGCTAGCGAACTATTTCTTGCACGCAACATTATTTTGTGATTTGGGGTATTAGCAGGTAAAGATAGATTATGATTTGAATTTCGAACTTATCATCAGAGATTATAGGTAAATATTTTCCACGTACTAAAACATATACAAAAATATCGTTTAACATATGAATTTGTGTTTGTAATTATAGTATTGCGTTCTGAATAATATAATTATTATTATTCAAACTATTTAGTTAGTTATTTGATTTGAGACAGTTTTTGGAAAAGGCTTTTTTCACAGCCGAAAATAAGGATTAATTAACTAGAAACTATTATTGTCCTAAGTTTAAGACAACAATTATAACAAAACGTATATAAAAAGCATTTATTTTCGGAATCGATGTAAAGTAAGCTCTGGATGTAACCTGATGTAAACAGGAAGTTGATGATTATCTACCTTATTTCAGGTGAAAGTACATAGAAACCATATTTTTTTGGAATGAGTGCAACGAAAGTTATCATATGAGACTTGAAATGACATTTTCTAAAACGGAAGTAGCAAATTATCTCCCTTATTTGAGATAAAAGTATAAAGAAACCATATATTTTTTAAATCAGTATGAAGAAACCTATGATTGAACGCCAGAAGTAGCTTTTATGTCAACCGGAAGTAGCTTTTTTAATTGTTTAGAAATGTAATGTGGAAAAACCTTCAATAGTTTTCTGAACGATTGGTTTTTAATTTCGATGAATGTTTTTTATTTCTATTGATAATTCAGTTTTGAAGGAAGATACGTAAAGTTCTTTTTCACAATTTTTTTGACTCGTGTCCAATTAGACTTTGGTCTACTTAAATAGACACGTGACAGTATATTGACCTGTCTTTTTGTTTTGTTACTTTCAAATAGACGTACATTCAAAACACTTATGTAAATTTTTACTTTCAGGGTTGTATCCTGAAGTTAGTTGCAGCGGAGATCAATGTATTTCCGATGCTACCTGTGTTTCTAGTACATGCGAATGTAATATAGGTTTTAAAGCATCACCAGCGAACAGTCCTACCGCGTGTAAGTTTTCCAGGTTAAGGAATGAACTAACTTGGTAATGTAAAACTAAATGGGTACCTGTCACCGTTGAATCTGACCGTGCCATTACTATGAAATGTTGTAAATCACTTTGACCACGGTAACCACACAACGTGTTTTCAGAATAAAATCTTTTAAATACCAATTACAAACTAGGGGGTAATCGGATGAATAATAAGGCCATTGACCAATAAAGTGCAATAAACAATATTGGAAAAAAAGGAAAATTTTGTCATAATGGTATAGGAGACACCATCACATCTGTCGTTAAAATGAAGGCTAGGTTTCTATCCATTACAGCTACTATTAAGGTACTATACAAAACAAAGGTGTCTGAAATACAGTACTGACGTTTGACCGCGAATATTTGATATCGACGATGTTTTTCTTTTCGCTAATCCAAATATCTATCATCGAGAAAAATCATTCAGTTCACAAATTTAGTAAATTTAACAATCATTCCATACTATAGAATCCTGTTTAGAATTTCCGTTATCTAGAAATTATTAAGAGTCAAGACTTAAAAATCATATAATTGATAACAAAACTAAATTGAATCATATTTTTCAGGCATAAACAGTGGTGATGTTAAAGTCATGATTCAGCAATACATGTACGCGCTACCAATCCTAGTATCCATGATGTTTATCCTTCTTTAAATTTTACTATTGGTCATTTAGCCGTCAGTCTGACACCATGTTATTTGCATATTATAATTTCTAACACGCATGCACATCATTAGTGTTCAGTGGCAATACGAGGGAGAAATAAAATGTTTTCATAAACTCCTTTTGAACATTTTTTTTTTTTTGGTTTAATCTAATTTGTACTTTTGGACCAGTTGTAACCATATTCTAAACGAGGCTAACAACCCGTATGTTCTGTGTACATTTTATTACTTTTGTGTTTCAATCTATTGTCAAATGTGTGTTTTACATTGTTTGTCTATGATTGTGTATTATTAGTAACATAGTGTGCTAGTGACCTAATACGATATATACGGAGTTAGTTAATTCTATATTGTGTTCGCTCTCACCCAATATGGAATTGAATGACCCCGTATATACAATGTATCGTAAAAGGTCACTAGCACACTGTCTAAAGAGTTTATCTTACCGACTCTATGCACATGTGGAATTCGGACTATTGGCCATTTAAATCGATCACGTCTTCAATATCAAGAACCTACTTTCGTTGATCTATACAAAAATAAATACCGATGATAACAATTTGTAAGCTTTTAATGTGTTTTATGCATTTATTTTCACTCGTTTATCATCAGTTTCTTCATCTGTGGTCTGGGCGAAGCGTTTCAGAGTTTTCTTCCACGTCATGTTATTTTTTTATATAAAAATACGTTACACTGCTACTTACCGTGCAAAAAAATGAATCACGCCCACTAAACCAATATTAAATATACAGGGTATGCACGTGTTTGTTTTTAACCAATGATATTCCAAAAAATGTAAAGGAGGTAAGATAAAAATATATATTTTTAATTATTAGTTGTATGTCTTTTCAAATGCTATATGTAAATATATGTTTTCTATGTTTTTTAACTGTAACACATTATATTTTCAACTTGCATTATGCTTTCAACTTGCAGTGGCAGAAATTGTTGAAATAGCGTTTTGAGTATAGAAAATTGCAATGTAGATATGGATTCGCATTGTTTCTAGATTTCTAGCAGATACTTCCATAACGTTATAAGTTTGCATACACTTGCAATTCATGCAGACATGTATTCATATAACGTTATAAATTGACATACATTTGCAATTCAGACATACGAGGGTTGTCCGTAAAGTTCGTGGACAAGCTGAAGTCTGCGTAAAAATAGCATTTCTTGTAAATTCTTTTTGCATATTAGTAATTCTGAACTATATCCTAGTTCGGTTATATCAATAGTTGTCCAATTTTAAATACGAAATAATGACACTTACTTTATTTAAATATAAGCAATAGGGACCCGGAGCATGGTGAAAATATCACATTACATGCAGGCTGGTGTTTTCATATTTTTGTTATTTTAAATTTCAAAATCCGCCAAAAAATACACGAAACATACATTGTGACGTTGACAATAGTCTTGCCGTTACACCTGCTAAATTTGAATGGTCAAAATTTCGAAATGGCGGAGAAATCTCGATTTGAAGCATTGAATTCAGAATCGGCTTCACTGAAAAAAAGGACATTTACGGAAAAGGTGGAGCAGCGGATGGTTATAAAGCTTTATGTAGACATCGGAAAGACGCCAACAGAAACACACAAATTCTTAAAACAGTCTGAGAAACATAGCAAAGTTAGTCGGTTATTGGAATTCAAGTGGCACAAAAGGTTTGGGGACGGTAGATACAATTTGGAAGACGAAGAGCGGGAAGGTAGGCCATCTTTCAGGAAATCAGATGCGATAAAAGATGAAGTTCTGAACGTTATCAACGTTGACCGGCGACTAACAGTTTGCGAAGTTGCAGACAAAATGTGACATTTCTAAGACTACAGCGCACCACATTTTTGCAAATGATTTAAATATGAATCGAGTATGTGCTAGATGGGTACAGCGACTTCTTACAGCAGAACATTTAACAAAACGGCCATGATGGAATTGTCGAATCAATTTATTAAAAAACTTTCTCGTGGTTGTGGTGGCATACGATTTCTAGACAGAATAATTACAACCGATGAAAGCTGGTTTCATTACTACATCAGTGATATTACACCAAGACAATGCACCGGGCACACTTCTCTAAAAACTCATCTAGAAATTGATTTACTTGAGTTCGAATGTCTGAAACAACCTCCGTATAGCCCTGACTTAGCGCCAATGGATTTTGCGGTATTCCCGCATATCAAATCTTTTCTCCGTGGACAAAGGTTCGACGATTTACCTGAACAAAGACAGGAAGTAATGAACATAATCTTAACAACAAAAACAGAACAGTTTGAGAAAATATTTGATGACTGGTTGAAAAGATGTAAAAACTGTGTTGCTTTGAAAGGAGACTACGTTGAGAAAAGTTATAATGTTGACGTCGTCGAACGTCGGAACGTCGGAAATATTTGTTTGGGTGCTCCGGGTGAGAGCTTCTTATATTTTTACATTGATGAAAATACGATTATTTAAGCAGGTACTGAAATAAAATTTTGTACACTTAATCAGTAAATCATGAAATTAGTTATATACTTGTTTTATATATTTCGGACGGGTAAATGATATTTTATTGAGATTGTCCTCAAACTTTACGGACAACCCTCGTATATTCATATAACGTTATGAGTAGACATGTATTCATATAACATTATAAGGAGACATATATATATACAATATATGTACATTGTCGGAAAATATAAAATTTATTTGTATGAGCTTTAGAAACAGGACGAAAAGCGAGGCTCGCCGAGCTTTTCTCCTATTTCGTAGCGAGTACAAATTAATTGTATATTTTCCGACAATGTACATATATTGTTTTTATCCTGAAATTTACACCCAACACTTGAAACTTTAGTTGTTAAAATCTAAATCATTGTCTCTAAATTTTCAAAGAAATCGATATAGTTTAAACGCGGACCGCGAAGAGGACCCCAAAATGAACTGGTACGCAAAAAGAAATATCCACATTACCGCTTGCTCAACATGGAAGCGGGGTAACAGGAGACTTTATTTGTACAAGTACAAATAAAGCAAAAAATTATTTGTGTACCTGTTATTTGTACAATAGTTAGCTGATTGCAGGATAAATTTATATAACGTTATGAGTTGACATACATTTTTCATTTAGATATGTATTCACATAACGTTAGGAGTAGACATGTATTCACATAACATTATAAGTAGACATGTATTCATATAACGTTATGAGTTGACATACATTTCCAATTGAGATATGTATTCGTATAAGTTATAACTTTATGCGTTGACAAACATTTCCAATTGAGATATGTATTCACATAACGTTTTGAATTTTATAATATATATGTATTCACATAACGTTTTGAATTTTATAATATATATGTATTCACATAACGTTTTGAGTTGACATACATTTACAATTAAGATATGTATTCGTATTAGTTATAACTTTATGAGTTGATTAACATTTCCAATTTAGATATGAATTCACATAACGTTTTGAATTTATAATATATATGTATTAACATAACGTTACGAGTTGACTTACATTTCCAATTTGGATATGTATTTATATTACGGATTACAAATGTGTCGAGTTTTGTGATTGGATAACAACACAGAGATGTCAGTATATATTCAGGAAACTGCCGGGGTATATACGACGTTTTTATCCCCAATTGGAACATAAACGTTAAGAGCTGACATACTGTTTGATAAAAGATATGAATTGTCTTACCGTTACGAGTTATATGCTTTATACAGCATCATTCGTCCTGGATCATACCACAGCTTTCATTATATTCATATAACATTATGCGATAACATAATGATGTGTTATACACACAAAGTTTAAAATTCCTAGATCTATTTCATAAAAGCATGATGAATCTCAATATTATATACTGTAACCTAAATTGAAGGCTCATAACATTATTTGATAACACATTTTGACAGGAATGCATGCATAGAAGCAAATCGAGACTTTCCAAACCTTTTTTCAGCATTATCGAAGTTGGCATAACAATAAAGGGGTTAACATATTTTTATGAAGATCATTAGAAAATAAAGTGAATTCTAAGGTTTTCTTTAAATTTCTTTGCTGATTCAAATGAAATTACCCATGACAGCGGATTGATGCATGGACAGACTACTAAATTACTCCACTTCATTAAGCAAGGGTAATTGAATCATTATTTTGAGCTGATTTTTATGTGGTGTTGAGGGTGTCCTATACATCCCTAGTTGTCCATCGTGAAGTGTATCAAAAAGTGGGGCTTGGCCAACAAGTGCTTTTTAAAATAAAATGCTCTGTAGGGCGCAGCTTGATACGACAGCAGAGGTCTAACCATGAACAGGCGATGCAAGTATGAACAAAACATTCACGCTTGATACAGTTCTGAATGAGGATTGTGATTAAATATTTGACACCGCAATCGTGCAAAGCTAAAATTGGACCCTTTGGACCTCAATGTAGACCAATTTGATAACGAGCCCAAAATTCAAAAGCTAAATCCAGCATATCAAAATACCCAATAAATTTATTTTTTGTTGAAAACAAACAAAAACTTTCTGACAACTTTAAAAATTAGGCTCAAAATAAAACATCTAAATACATGTTTAGATTTAGGATATCAAAGAACCTCAAGAATTAATTGTTTGTTAAATTCAAATTCAACGTAATTTTAATTTTGGACCCTTTGGACAAAAATGTAGACCAATTTGAAAACGAGGCCCAAAATTGAAAATCCAAATGCACTTTTAGATTTTGCATATCAAAGAACCCCACGAATTCATTTTTTTATGAATTTAACAAAGTTTAATTTTGGTCCAACCTGAAAACATGGCCCAATACCAAAAATCTAAAAACACGATTAGATTCCGTATCGCAAAGAACCTAAGAAACTATTCAAATGAGAATAGCGAGGGTGAATATTAAAGCAATTTGCACAAAGTATTATAAAAGTTTGGTTTTGGCACCTTATTCCTTAATGGTTGAGGCCATAAACCTAAAATCGACCCTAGTCTTCCTTGTGTAGTATGCAAACTTGTCGTACAATTTCATTCAGATCCATAGAGTTAGACCCCGTTCACACTAGGACATTTAGATCGATTTAAACTAGATCGGTTCACTTTAGATCGGTTTAAGGGCTAATGTGAACGCTTTGAATCGATCTTCAATCGGTCTAAACTAAAACACTAAAAGAGGTAGTATAGTTTGAATCGATCTAACTTTAAATGTGAACGCAATTTTTAAGCTTTAAGATTAAAAAGATCGGTTTAAACTAGTACGATTGAATTGAAAATTATTTATACGCATGTGTAGCGACAACACTTCAAGTGTCATAACATAACATCCCTGTATATATTGGTGGTTCGTTGTTTAACCAATATTTCTCTGTTTTCTCTGTTTAAAAACAGACCTTTGTGTACATGCAAGTAAACTGAACAAACGGAAAAAAGTTGTCTTCGCCGTACCATAAATTTTTGTGTCTTCTTTTCTTCTTTTGTTTTTTACTATACTGTCCCATGACGATTTGTGTTCCGACGAAAGCGCATTAAACCAGTTTAGAGCCGGTCCAGTCAAATGCAAATACAAATGCAATGCCGCAATTTTGCGATTATCGTCCAATGTTGAAATGTTATGAAGGGTTGCATAAGACTCAAATTCCGATATAAATATTGCCGCATTTTCATGAGGATAGTCCCTAAATTTCCGACAGTTCGCCAATTTCCCCATTTGTTCGTTATTAGCAGTACTAGTATTTAAATAAGTAGGTAAAACTAGTTTTGGGGATGGAGTAATTAAGTTAGTAGGTAATATCAGGATCACGTAGCTGATTGAGCGACAAAAAATCATCGGATAAATAAGAACATGGGTAATTAGTTTCTAGAGAATGTTCACAATACTGAGACAGAGGTGATATTGAAACTGGTAAAGGCAGTAGAGGTGTGTCAGGCGAATTTACTGGTCTAATTCCAAATTCGATTTCACTGTCGTACTCGTCGTCGGAAAAGTTTACAGATACTGGATTTGAAGTCATTTACAAGTTTTATGCTACCCAAACTTAAGAATTTACATGTACATGTAGCGAGTTTATTCTCACATACCTGAAGAAAGATGCACCAGGACATTAACAAATAGACAATCTTTATATATTTATTTCGTGATACGATTTATGTCTTCGTGTAGCAAGATAATTCTCACATACACTGAAAAATACACCAGCCCATTTACTATCAGATAATTGCAGCGAGACAAATTTTCACATACAAAACTTTATTCCTGAAGTGACAAACATGACAAACAAGTATCTAAAATGTGAATTATAATCTGCGGGACTCGTCAGATATACAATTTACTTTCTACATCAAACATGTCTGCCTCTTAAGACCACGTGTTTCTCCTTCACCAGACAAATCCCAACGTCATCCAGTGATGCACATTGCACATCAATCTACCGACTTGAAAACGTTCCCAAAAGTACCTGGTCATCAAATAATTCTATTATCCATTTTTGAAGTCATTTTTTCATGCATTACGGGATTAACAATTTTCGCTTAGTTTTTCCTTTTTTGTATCCAGTGGGCACATTTATAGTTCGTGATATAAAGTATTCGTTCCATGCTCAGCTCAGATTAACGAAGAGTTGTTTCTATGCGAAGAAACGAGTGTTTGAATTACCCGAAATATAGCCATTAACATGATTGATGATGACACAGGGATTTCATGCATTCGTCTTCAAGACAGCAATGAAACAACAGTGAAAAAAACAATTCCCATAAGACAAACTTACTAGTGTAAAGTTATCCGTCGATAACAGCCGGTAGTTAATATTTATGAGGGCAGCAACTTTCATATAGATAGTTAAAATAAAATAAGGGATCCTTGAATAGTGTGTTCGTAAAAAAGGGGAAGACTTAGAGTGTGTCAAATATCTGTCGAAGCCACTAAAATATACTGTTTTTCACAAAATCGATTTAATGCTATTGTACCTTGAAGTTCTTTTGATTAAAAAGTCATTTAACTCAAGGAAAAGTATGTGTTTATCAATTTGTCTTTAAGAAAAAAACGTGTAATTCAATCGGGGCCACGTATAGCCGATTATTCTGTAAGGGGGTTTCCCATTGTTGAAGGCATTATGGTTGGTGATATTAATGTGTTGAATATTGGTACTACCATATATGAAGAAGAATTAGCTATTAATTGTTATATGCTGATGATGATGTTATTTTAATGGTTGAGAACGAAGAAGATTTACCAAAATTGTTGAATGCGCTTAGTACATGGTGTCTCAATAATGAGCTGACGGTTAATATAAAATAAATCTAAGATCATGCATTTCAGCAATCCAGCTGTTGTACAAACTATTTTTCTATTGGTACTGCGACCTGTAATTGCTTTTTAAATTATCTTCGTCATTTCAACTCTGGTGGATAGTTTTCTCATTCGCAATCATACCATAACTCCCTATTTTATATGAATAATAATTACGTTTTGCAGAATTTCAAGCGGTCTGTCATAATTGTTGATATTGGGTTGCGTTGAACCCCAAGGACGCCACATTTTACACCTTTATATTTGAAATAAGTCTGAATTCAAATTTGTGTCTATTCGTGCAAATATTGAAACAGTAAATGGGGAAGAACAAAGATAAAGAAACGGACTACAACTAATATTCTCGGCTTTGAGTAAAAGCCAATTTTCATTGTTTTTACTGTTATTTCCGCAAATCTTTTATTTCAAATATATTTTTTCTAACAAAGCATCAAAGAAAAGATCAACAGCCCTTTTATCATTACTAATTAGCAATAAAGAAATTACAAACTAAAATCTGTGTTTTTAGACAATAGGTACAAATAGATGTTTAGTGTCAAGAATGTTGGTATGGGATATGTCTTCATAACAAAATACACACATTACCATTTCTTGTGAATGTATTTTTCTCTCGAAACTGTCTTTTTTGTGACTTTCTTCAACAACAAAATATTTCATTTTCAATATCATACAAGATTTATTTCAATAAATGTCTTATTTCTTATCCGTCTAATTTTCAAAGGAAACCAACAATTTGTTTTTAAAACATCTTGCCCCCCCCCCCTTTTCCCACAAAAAAATGAATTGGCATTGTCTAATATATAATCATCAATAAAATGCTATTGTTATTTTATAAGACCTACTTCATAACATAATATGGGACTAATACATTTATCTATCAGTCCAAGCATACAGTAAATTAAAAAAATGTATATTTTTCTTGTTTCAATTACCGTGTATGAGGGTAGGAATGCCATTTACCGTCAGGCGTCAAAAACGGTCATTTTTGGCTACCGTTAGCGTCAAATTGGTTAGAATTTTATCTTGATTCGTCAAAGTTTCCTTATCGTGATTCGTCAGAGGTCTCAAATAATTAACCGTTACCGTTATTTTTAGAAATAATTTAACGTGAGTCGTCAAAATCAGTCGATTTTTTTTATCGTCATAAGAAAATGTACATTTTATCGTCATGCACCAAAAATTACCGTTAACGTCATTTGGCAAGATATTTTTACCGTTATACGTCATGAAGGTACCCCCATTACGACCCTCATGTATGGGGCTATGAATGGGTTACCATTTATGAGGACATGAATTGGGTTAACAGATAAGAGAATATTGGGCCAAAAAATTAGATTAGGAGCTGGACCAAAAACATTAGATAACAGAATAAAGAGATGATGAAATATAAAGACTAGATTGATTGCTTAATTTCCAGTGGCAATTATTTCATGCATGTTTTTTAGGACGAATATAATAGAGATCAAAGAATAAAGAATACAGTGAAATGGTAAAAAATTTAAAGATATAGAAATATAGAAACGATGATCTGACCCCCCCCACTCACACACACACACCACCACCACTATTACCACCCACACTCGCCTATATACATCTCTAAACAAATATCTAATTTGGTTCATGGTGCCCCAGACCCCCTTCCCCTACCACCACCACGATTACCACCCACACTCGCCTATATACATCTCTAAACAAATATCTAATTTGGTTCATGGTGCCCCCAGACCCCCTTCCCCTACCACCACCACGATTACCACCCACACTCGCCTATATACATCTCTAAACAAATATCTAATTTGGTTCATGGTGCCCCCAGACCCCCCTCCCCCACCACAACCACCATTACCACCCACACTCGCCTATATACATCTCTAAACAAATATCTAATTTGGGTTCATGGTGCCCCCCCCCCCCCCCCCCCTCCTCCAGACATCGAGGTTCTGGATCCGCCCCTGGCTAAATATATTTATTTCTATAAGTTAACCTTTCTTCGGAGAGTACTTTTTTCTTTAAGAATACGATATGTCATTTCCATCAACAATATCTTCGCCGCTATCGGTGATTTCTGAGAATTCTTCTAGTCAGAGCCGTTTTGTACTTGACGAGATCTTTTTTTTTTGTGTATACGTTTTAATGCCTTGACCTGAAACACAAACATGGTGATTCTAGAATGCCATTGAAATAAGAATTTGGCTCTAGAATACCAAAACAAATAGAATACATATATATTACGTACAAAATTTATAAGGATATGTTGCTTAAGTCTACGTCTTATGTTATCTGTTGAATTTTTTTCCTTATTCATATATAGGAATTATTTGATTCTTATTTTACATTATATATAAAAATTCGAAGACTGAACATCTGACGTGAAGGTGTATTGAAAACAGCAATAGTTTGTCCATATAAAAGATGTGAAACATTTTCTACATCTTTTTTAGTTTTTTTTTGTAGAGCAATCGTTTATTTGGCCAATATAATTATTATTATTTTTTTTATATTATTATCTTTTGTTAAGACGGTTTATATTCATTCTCTTTCATACACTGTATTGTCCTATAGTTTGGGAAAAGAGTTTTCAATTTCATTTATTGCGAGACTAGATTATTAATTCATTTAAAAATATTCCTCATCGAGAATAGCAAATAATTGGATTTCAAAAAAAGGCGGAACCCTTTTGATCTTCTTTGGTTATTTAAAGTCATGTGTTGAAGATAAAAAATCGTGCGCTCAAGACATTTAAGATATTTTCAACTCGAGAAATAATAAGTAAAAGTCAAACGCTGAAGTTTTGAAATCTAGTACAGGAGGTATAAAATACAGCTCCGAAGAATTAAAGTTATTTCTAGCGCTGATTTGTTAACGTTAACGGCTATTTTTAGCATTCTCCTTCATTTTTGTTGGACAGAATATTTATTTTTATACTGTCTTGGACAAAGTTATTTTTTCCCAGTCATTACCAGACAAGAATAGTCATAGTTTATATGCAATTAAGTTTCTATCATCCATCTTTGACAATAACACACAACATTGCTGAAATAGAATTATTATCATTGAACGTTCTTCACCAGATTGGTGCGATTTTTATCTAAACGTAATTCTTTCAAATCTTCCACGGCTATTTCACACATAAGTCACAATCTTTACAGTTGGTTCAAAGGAATTTTATTTCTAAAGCTTATCCGCCTTTTGATAAAATTTTGTTTCCTGTTTATATTGTTCGTCGATTTTTCTGCATCATTTGATAATTAGTCATGGAAAGAATAAAAAGAGCAAGCAATTAATCCTTAGTTTGAAAGTCAAAGTCAGACAAGGATTTTATTGATATGTTATCCAAAATCTGGATTGTCCTCAATCAACACACAAACAAAAGAACAAACATTAATTATTACAATCAATTCATATACAATAAAATGTAGAATACAAAACATTAAAAATAGAATTTTGTATTATTTTTTCCAATTTTCTATTTGACCGAGGAGGGACAGTTTTACGAATGTAAAATATAATTAGTTCTGGCTACAAATTAAACCAACAATTACATTAAAGTTAACCACATCTATGGGTTAACATTATTTCTTTAAAATCGCCGATATTCAAGTTTGTATTTGAAAACAAATAATGTTGAAATCTATACAGTGTATACAGTATATACATATATTTCAGTGATTTCCTAGAATATGTGATTTTTGTAAGCATACAATAACTAATACCTCATCGAGGTCAAGATGGTGATACAATTGACGATTTTTTAATGAGGTCACTTTTTTTTAATAAAGATCTAGAAACCTGTCCTTTCTCTCAAACGTGTCAGGAACCCAAACGTGTCTACATAACGTCACTGAACACGAACCATACATAGGAACTTGGGGACAGGACCATTTTTTTAGCCCTCCCCCTTTTTTTCCAAAATCCGTTATTTTTTTGCTTTCTATTAATTTCAATTATTTTTCACGTTTTTCTGTATTATATGAACATAAATATACTACAAGTAGCTTGTATTTGCTATTTACTATCAATTCCAAGTTTACTATCCACAGCAGTCACTGATATACTATATATAATCATGGAAGTATTATATATGAAATTTCGCTAAAGCGATACATGTATGTTTTATTCACATCAAAGATTCATCCTAATTATGGGACTCGTCACTGGTTTTATTTATGTATATACGCAAACAGATATTACTACCATTTGTGGTGGGTTTCTATACTTCAGCAACATCAAGATGACTAATATACTAGTACTAATGATACAAGAAGACTTACACTATTAGTTGTAAACATTTTTAAGTAATTACAGGATTTCTTTTCATTTACTTCAATGTAAAGTGAAATTAAAATTATTTAAAAAATGTGCACAGCTATAATTTCAAAATGATTATATCAATTACTACAGTTTTTATAGAAAATTATCATTGATATGTAGGTTTAATACAACAAGCAACATATGTATGATACTAGAATAAAAAAATAACTAAAAAAAGAATTGAAATTAATCAAAAATCGTAATGTAAAAGCATATATATAAATAAATATATTCAAAAGTCAAATGTCAAATTTATAATTGTACAGCCCAGTTTTACGCTAACTTGTAAGAAGTATATGACTTTGTGTTGACTGTTGTCTAGTAAACTGAGTAGTCTGCAAACGAATGTAAGTACTAGAGAGAAAGAAAAAACTGTAAGAAGTTTACTTATAAACAGCCTACACCTTTTTCCATACAGCTGAATCATCTGTAAGAAAGTTGATTTACAGGTACATGTATTCCAAAATCTTATCTTGATGAAAGTATATATATATATATATGCGCTATGAACCCTTATATTATGCTGAGTTGTTTTTTGAGAAATGCACGGTTTTTCGAAAATTACATTGTTAAAGTTTATGAAAAATTATTTAAAATGTTTACAAAAAAAAAATGATTAAATTAATCGTGATTTACACTGATGAGCTTGGATGTGTATAAAGTGGGGATTAAGACTTCCGTTGGTGATCACAAAAAAACTACTCAATCGGCGTCTTTTATCTCTTTGTATTTTTTCTTTAAAAGAAAGATTGAGATAAAAGAAAATAAAAATAAATCTTAATTTCTAAAATCTCTTGTATCCGAGAATAAACAATTTTGTCAAATTTAAATGACTTAAATAACGCTAAGATCCATTGGAAATTACTCTCTCGGATAAAAGCCACAGGAAAAATTGTAACTGTTCAAAGAAATAATTAAATAAGTGAAAACAATGTTATAATAATGAAAGACCATAACATACAAATCCATCGATATGAGACCAGAATATCGATCCCCTTCCCATATTCATCCGGATTTATTTTAGCTTTACCAAGGTAAGCAAGAGTTGTGTCCCTTGGTCTGTCAAACTTCCGGTTTTCGTTTGAGTCGAACTACGGGTATCTCGAAATATTTCTCTGGTCCGGCTGACTTCGAGATAACGAGAGTCGACTGTATTCCAAAATCTTATCTTTATGAAAGTATATATATATATGCGCTATGAACCCTTATGTTATGCTGAGTTGTTTTTTGAGAAATGCACGGTTTTTCGAAAATTACAAAAAAAATATGCAAATTAAAAGCAAATGAGCTTATCCTTGCTCTGCTGAAAGACATTGTCAATTATATATTTTGTTTTCGTTTATTTCTAAAGAGACAACGTTGGGAGAAGAAATGCCTTGCTATAGTAGTTTACAAAAGGCCATATTGTCCTGAAGCCGGAAGCATCCATTATGTAGCCCCCAACGTCTGAAAACACTTACAGTAGACTTATTTCTGCATGTTTGGTACCTTTCGGGACATCTCAACCCTTTTACTTGCGTGTTTAAGTCAAAAAGTTCAGCCAATGAGATAGATCGATAGCTTGAAGTTGTTACAGAAGTATATTTTATGAAATGATAATGGAAAAAACCACTATTGAAACTGCCGCACGTCCTGGTTCTGAGCCAACAAATTTATTTTTGACACCATAATACTGCGAAGAATCGACAGAATTAAGTATTAAAAATCTTTGGTTTGCCCTGAGTGTCTGCGTATTTGTGTATAACGGGGTGCAATGATGGGTGTACGATATGACATTTAATACCCTATACAACCAACCAAACTTTTCCCACGAAATGGGGGGGGGGGGGGCTGGATCCGCCTATTGAATATAACGGGTTATGAATTAAGTTTGATCTAAGATGTTACGGTGTTGTTAGTTGTAAATAACGGGGTATGATGATGGATGTTAGATGTGGTGGTGTGATACTCTGTATATAAAGGGGTACAAGGATAGATGTTATATGTGGCGGAGTGATACTCTGTATATAAATGGGTAGAAGGATAGATGTCAGATGTGGCGGTATGAAACTCTGTATATAAAGGGGTACAAGGATTGATGTTAGATGTGGCGATATTATACTCTGTATATAAAGGGGTACAAGGATAGATGTTAGATGTTGCGGTGTGATACTCTGAATATAAATGGGTACAAGGATGGATGTAAGATGTGGCGATGTGATACTCTGTATATAAAGGGGTACAAGGATGGATGTTATATGTGGCGGTGTGATACTCTGTATATAAATGGGTACAAGGATTGATGTTGGATGTTGTGGTGTGATACTCTGTATATAAAGGGGTTCAAGGATAGATGTTAGATGTGGCGGTGTGATACACTGTATATAAAGGAGTACAAGGATAGATGTTACATGTGGCGGTATGATACTCTGTATATAGAGTGGTACAAGGATGGATGTAAGATTTGGCGGTGTGATACTCTGTATATAAAATGGTACAAGGATGGATGTTAGATGTGGCTGTGTGATACTCTGTATATAAAGGGGTACAATGATGGATGTCAGATGTGGCGGTATGAAACTCTGTATATAAAGGGGTACAAGGATTGATGTTAGATGTGGCGGTGTGATACTCTGTATATAAAGGGGTACAAGGATGAATGTCAGATGTGCCGGTGTGATACTCTGTATATAAAGGGGTACAAGGATGGATGTTATATGTGGCGGTGTTATACTCTGTATATAAAGGGGTACAAGGATGGATGTAAGATGTGGCGGTGTGATACTCTGTATATAAAGGGGTCAAATGATAGATGTTAGATGTGGCGGTGTAGTAAGTTGTATTTAACGGGGGACAATGACAAATATAATATGTGACAGTGACATAAGTTGTATATAACGGGGTACAATGACGGACGTAAGTTGTAACTGTGTAGTAATTTGTATATAACGTGGTACAATGGCGACTATAAGATGTGACACTGCTGTAAGGGTACAATGATGGATGTAAGATGTGACGGTGTAGTCAGTTGTATATAACGGTGTACAAGGATGGATGTGATGTGACGGTGTTATAAGTTGTATATAACGGTGTACAAGGATGGATGTAAGATGTGACGGTGTTATAAGTTGTATATAACGGTGTACAAGGATGGATGTAAGATGTGACGGTGTGATAAGTTGTATATAACGGTGTACAAGGATGGATGTTAGATGTTACAGTGTTATAAGTTGTATATAATGGGGTACAAGGATAGATGTTAGATGTGGCGGAGTGATACTCTGTATATAAATGGGTAGAAGGATAGATGTCAGATGTGGCGGTATGAAACTCTGTATATAAAGGGGTACAAGGATTGATGTTAGATGTGGCGATATTATACTCTGTATATAAAGGGGTACAAGGATAGATGTTAGATGTTGCGGTGTGATACTCTGTATATAAAGGGGTACAAGGATGGATGTTATATGTGGCGGTGTGATACTCTGTATATAAATGGGTACAAGGATTGATGTTAGATGTTGTGGTGTGATACTCTGTATATAAAGGGGTTCAATGATAGATGTTAGATGTGGCGGTGTGATACACTGTATATGAAGGAGTACAAGGATAGATGTTACATGTGGCGGTATGATACTCTGTATATAGAGTGGTACAAGAATGGATGTAAGATGTGGCGGTGTGATACTGTATATAAAATGGTACAAGGATGGATGTTAGAAGTGGCTGTGTGATACTCTGTATATAAAGGGGTACAATGATGGATGTTAGATGTGGTGGTATGATACTCTGTATATAAAGGGGTACAAGGATGAATGTCAGATGTGGCGGTGTGATACTCTGTATATAAAGGGGTACACGGATGGATGTTATATGTGGCGGTGTTATACTCTGTATATAAAGGGGTACAAGGATGGATGTAAGATGTGACGGTGTGATACTCTGTATATAAAGGGGTCAAATGATAGATGTTAGATGTGGCGGTTTAGTAAGTTGTATTTAACGGGGTACAATGACAAATATAATATGTGACAGTGACATAAGTTGTATATAACGGGGTACAATGACGGATGTAAGTTGTAACTGTTTAGTAATTTGTATATAACGTGGTACAATGGCGACTATAAGATGTGACACTGCTGTAAGGGTACAATGATGGATGTAAGATGTGACGGTGTAGTAAGTTGTATATAACGGTGTACAAGGATGGATGTGATGTGACGGTGTTATAAGTTGTATATAACGGTGTACAAGGATGGATGTAAGATGTGACGGTGTGATAAGTTGTATATAACGGTGTATACAAGGATGGATGTTAGATGTTACAGTGTTATAAGTTGTATATAATGGGGTACAAGGATGGATGTAAGATGTGACGGTGTAATAAGTTGTACATAACGGGGTACAATGACAAATATAAGATGTGACACTGTTGTAAGGGTACAATCATGACAAATATAAGATTTGACACTGTTGTACGGGTACAATGTCATTTGGTCTCTTGTGGAGAGTTGTCTCATTGGCAATCATACCACATCTTCTTATTTTTATATTCATAGTAAATATTATTAAATAACTCTCTAATCTTGTTCGAATTTAAAACACTTGATGTTGTATGTATGTACACATGCCTAGCGCAATGGTAACTCATTACGCTATGAACGCACATGCAAGCTCTTAATATATACGAGTACAGTCCTTAAATCTAAGTGAATCATGACGTGGATGCTCTGGTTTGTATAGCTACGGTTTAAAGCAGAGAACATGTCTGGGTATGATAAAGATCAGTATAGGATTAAACTCATTTTTTCTAGAGGTTATTGATGTGTAAACTTGGTCGATTAACTCACAAAATGAATTTTTAGTTTGTGAGTCATCGACACAGTTCACACATCAATAACCGCTAGAAAAAATGTGTTTAACACTTTCACTAAAATTGATTTGGCTCGTTTAATTTTCATAAAATTTTGATAAAATAGTTACTTGGACCTGTTGATAGAAATATAAAAATTTAAAGAAATTTGAACCAAACAATTTACAGGAATAATTTCATTGGATTATAGCAGTTTGACAAACACTAACTTTGATCATTGAGAACTTTACTAATAGTATATGATTAAAACGTTCAGCTGATTTTTAAAGAGTTAACTCCCATTAAGTGTTTGGTACCCCCTTAATCCTTATAATTCTAAATCGGAACGTTATTTATTATTTCTTTTGATTTTAACTTTCTTTACAAGGCATTGTTAGTAGTTTCACCAACATAGTTTATCGAAGTGTAAACCTAGGAAAGAAACTTTAACGGACCATTCAAATTCAAGTATTTGTTGATAAGCAAATCATATAATAAGAATGAGCACACGTACAACCGAATTGTCATGATTCAAAAAAAAAAACACGTCGAACAAGGTCACAAACCGACGTTTTGCTAAATATAGTAAACATTAGTTATTTCTATATACAAATCTAAGAATCTTTAAATATTTGTGTACAACAAACAACATATTAATGATTATGCTGTCTCATAATGTTATATGAATACGATGTAAGCTGTGGTATTATTTAGGACGAAGAATTCTGTATGAAACATATAAGACCATATAACCAATACGTGAAGAGAATCCTTATTAACCTTATATGAAAACATATCTCCATTGCAAATGTATGTCATCTCATAACGTTATAGGAATACATGTCTACTTATAATGTTATTCAACTTATATGAATACATGGCTTAATTGTAAATGTATGTCAACTTATAACGTTACATGAATACATGTCTACTCATAACGTTATATGAATACATGTCTACTCATAAAGTTATATGAATACATGTCTACTCATAATGTTATAGGAATACATGTCTACTCATAACGTTATATGAATATATGTCTGAATTGCAAATGTATGTCAACTCATAACGTTATATGAATACATGTCTGCATGAATTGCAAGTGTATTGTCAACACATAACGGTATGGAAGTATAGGTTTGAAAAAATCTAAAAACAATACGAATTCATATCAACATTGCAATAGTCCAGAACCCATAACGCCTATTCAACAACTAATTATGCTACTGCAAGTTGAAAGCATAATGCAAGTTGAAAATATAATGTGTTCTGTGTAGTTTTTGTTTTGTAGAAATAGAAACTGAATAAGTCACGATTTATTGAAAGTAATGCAAACCCTATCAATTTCGCAACCACTTTCAAATAAGAGTATCAACTAGAGGATGTGTTTTTGATAACTAGAGGTGCAATAGAATCTATTGTTTTCATTTTGTCTAAATTGGTATTTTTTGCAATTGTCTTAAGTGTCGATTTCAAACCTGGATTTCCGTAGGCGCGATAAAAACCGATCCGCTTCTCGTACGTGTATCATGAATTTATAAAAACAATACATTGTATATCTTATTTCTTATTTCATTCAAAGAAATTAAATATTTTCGTCTGTTTATTTATCATTGTACATTAGAAATATACGGCAAATACAGTTAAAATGGTATTCAGGATCCGCACTTTGTATACCCCGTAAATGAAATGCATAAAAATGACGCCACGAATTAATTATCAACATTGCATTGACAATGAAACGAATTCTTGAATAACTTGAGAAACTAAGTTGAAATATATTTATCCAATTATCTCAGATATAAATACGAATTGTTGGAAATAACGTGCCGATGTTAACTGATAATTCTACTGAGGTTGTTCGTTAATTGGATTTAACAATTAAATTTTCCATGATTGTTATTTCGAATTTGATATTGTTATTGGTATTGTTTCTACCACATGTTGACAGTTGAACATTAATAATACATGCCATTGCTTCAATAATATGTTGCATACCTTTATGAATGAAATCAATAAAAAATAACTTTAAACAGAAAATCTTGCTTCTACTCCTGGGGCAGCCAATGCTTATATGTTGCAGGCGTCCCTGCTTTTCGAGTAGGAAATAATTTAAATTTAATGCTTAAGTATAACTTTTTGTATCATGAAATGGTGTCCCCATCTTTAAAATAATGTACAGAAAAGGACAATTTTCGATATGAAATTTTGTCATTATACAGACGACAATATTTCACAGACGGATAAAGTAAATATTATCTCCCTCGTATTAGGCAAAAATGTGGCATTTTAACGTGAAGTATGATAATATGAAAGTTTGTCTTGTTAAAGGGAGAATATTCAAGGTTATATATTGTGTATATTTACATAAGATTTTGTCTCAATAAATGGAGATTATAAATATTTAGTATTTTGGCTAATAGTGTTTTATATTATTGATAATAACAAACAAACCTCAATAATAAATTAATGCAGTAATTTATGGTTTATATAAACATTCTTTTCATGAAAAATATTTTAAAAATTCCGCGGACAATATTTTATATGAAATTTTATTCTACGGACAATATTTCATGGGGGACATTATTTTATGCTACATAATCTCCCCTGGCTCTCGAAGACTTCTGTGAGAACAGGAACTGAATTAAATGTAAAATTGTTGGAAGACCAGCTGGTAATAATGCTGTGGTGATGTATTGTGGTATTGCTGTCGATGTATTACGGTATTGCTGTCGATGCTGCAGACAGGCTGGGATTGAATGACACCTAGAATACAAGACTGAGGGGAGGGTTAAGCGCACAAAAAACATGTTTAACCCCGCCACATTCTTTATGAACCTGTCCGAAATCGGGAGCATGTAATTCAGTGGTTGTTTATGGTTCATGTCAGTTATGTGTTTTTCGTAAATTGTTTTGTTATGAGTTAGTCCGTTAGTTTTCTCTATTGAATAGACCACTTTCGAGTTCGTTGCATTTCCGTCAACAACTTTGGTTTTAGTGAACATCATTTGTGCGGTTAGAGGCATTGTCACTTCGTTCCCATGTTGAGCGAACGGTTAAAAAAAATAGGATGCTATATTGCACGAATCATTCGGCAAATTAACGTAGACGCTTGATGAACTTTAATAGTGCAGGGATACAGAAGATCCTTTCTTCTATCTGGTAAATGACGTCCTAAAGGCACACATAATTGACGAACTTTTCCGGGAAGGACATACCTCGAAAGTGGTGTATTGTTTCACATTTAACATGTCGGGACCTTTTATAGCCGACTATACGGTATAGGTTTTTCTCATTGTTAAAGGCCGTACGGTTCCCTTTTTAAATTGTTTACATCCACTTCATTTGAACTCTGGTTGATAGTTGTCTCATCAATCATACTCCTTATTTTTAGAGAGTCTGGATAATGGGGCCTTAATTTCTGTATTCTTTAAATTTTTAGGGCATTTTTCTTTATCTTGAAAAAATAACACTAATTTTGTAAAACTTTCATGAACATGATTTTACTTTTAAATTTTCAGCAATTTTATGATTTCTTTATTCTGTAAATTCATTTCTGTAATCAATATTGTATTGCCAAATTTTTTTATATTCCTCAATTATTCTTTATACTTTTGCACATCATTATTCTTTATTCTGTTTTTTTTTCTCTATTCATTATATGATTTAGCCACGCGCATACAGAATGTGGCGGAGTTAACTAGGTCAAATGCGCAAACCCTCCCCTAACCTGGGACAGTGGTGTAACAGTACGACACAAGAATAAACTATAAAAATCATTTGAAAAGGATAACTCATCAGATCGATATGATTAAGCGGAAATACATCAAACAAAAGCACAGACCGGACATGGCAGGGTACTTATACATCTCCACACTTGGCTAATTCAAAACTTATAACAACTAATAGAAAAAAATCATGCATCTAAGACTAAAATATCAATCAGTACACAACCAACATCCAATGGATTTAGTGTAAAGACGTCATAAACAGTCAGAGAAAAACATGACCTTGTGCAATGCCAAGATACAGGTATAGACTTTTATTGTTTATTGTCTGTTACTAATAATGATAATCAAATTATCTTGGATGTTATACCCAAATATGATACTAGTCTAAGATCAACAAGTAGGAACAAAAAAACAACCTGCATATGATACAGATCTAATTATCATTAATTCCAACTTTGTACTATTTATGGTTATCCGGTAATCAGGAAGTGGTTAAATCTGACCATGCAGTTGACCCAAACGATATGAATTTGTTATTGATACCGACTATGAAATTGTTAAATCCTTTTAACTAGCAACCTCTGTGGAATTATCTAACTCAATTTCCATCCGTTAACATCGGCACATTGATATCAATAATTTACAATTAATTCTAAAAGCATTAGATAAATAGTTTTCGACTTAGTTTGTTAGAAAGTTATATCAAATACTGTGTCACAATACGATAACAAATCATGAAACAAAAATCTTGCACGTGATTTGTGTCACAATACGATAACAAATCATGACACAAAAATCCTGCACGTGATTTGTGTCACAATACGATAACAAATCATGACACAAAAACCCTGCACTTGATTTGCATAACCTAAACGCGGGAAAATTTCACGTTCATTGCTGTTCCTTATCAATAGTGAAATCACAGTCACTTTCCATTAGAACAAAAATATGTACTACATGTAAGAGAAATATTCATCAATAAAAAACGGAAATAAAATATTACTGAAATAGTCAACTTCGATGATACATTTTGTAATTAAACAAGTGTGGACACAGATCAGTGTGGATAGTATGTTTGGATGTTTGACAGTGTTTTCTGACAAAAAGATTTCTCTGGTTTTTCCCCATAGGGTTCTATGTTGAACTGTTGTGCACAGTGACAGACAACCTGTTCCAAACACTGAAAATAGCAGTGTCTTTTATTTAATATTGAGTTTTAATGTTCAAGACTGTCATGGAGGAGACACTAATTTAAATCAGTGCCGACCGTTCATAGATTTTATTTAGCTAGACATTGCTTTTAATACCAAATCTACATATTGGCCAACGTACTATGAGTGCTTATTTATTGTACATTCCTGTAGATGAATTTTGTACATGTGCCATTGGAGGATTTCCTTTCAACATTTTAACTTTGAAATAACTTCTATGTGAATACATTAAGATTTTAAAAAATGATCCGTTAAGGGAACGGAACACAGCTAGCTGAGTGTGCTCCAACGCTGGAGAGATTTACATAAAGAAGCAGAAGCTTGGAAGGATTGCCAAAAGATTTTGATAAAATATGTTCCACAATTTTGATTTTGGATAGCAGCAAAAACTCCAAATTAGAATAGGACCACATTAATTGCATTGCTGCATGATGTGACTTTAGTATGCGAGATGGTGTCCCAAAACCTGCATGTATGTTATATTTGTATGGTTCTATTTATGTTCCTTTGAGGTAGTCATTACTTACTTGGGTTTGTCAAATTTGTTCAGGATCTTCCCAGTATCATTAGTAACAGATTTTGATTATATGTGGAAATTGATTTATTGATAAAAAGATATATTAATTATGGTTTTAAGTAACGACAATATACCAGATATGGCAGATACCAATACAGATGCTCATAACTCCTACAAACGGATTAAGGTTCCTTTAGATATGAACAGGACTAATGGACAAAAGGATTAAAAAAAAATAGTTTATACTTACCAACATTACCGGTATGTATAAGTGAATAATCATTTACACTCAGGACTCATCAGCAGGCAGCACTGGTGTTTAAAAAAAGTGTTACACAACCACCTAGCATTTGGCTTCTGGACAAAAAATGTTTAATTCAAGTGTAAATAAAATGCTTTAATCTCCCTTTAAATACTTACATTGAATGGACGGTACAACTCCTTATAATCATCTTACCTTACAGCAGATCATGTGCAGATGTGAGTTGTCTGTCAAATTTTTATTTCATAAAGAATGCATTTGCATAACAATGAACTGAGCTCAAAGCAAAGCACTTTAATAATACACTTAGACAAAAAGATCAATCCAGTGATATACTTTGTAATAGAGGATTGTCATGAACATTCGCCCATCACAACCACCTCTATGATCTAACACATTATGCCAAACTACATGGATTAGAAGTCCTGAAAAAGACATGTATTTTTTTTATATTATATATGTAGGACTCTAAAGTGCGATGGTACTCTAAAGTGCGATGATCACGCTAAAGTACGATGGTCTACGCTAAAGTGCGATGGTGTCAGACGCTAAAGTGCGATGGTTGTTTGTTTTTTTAAGTGCGATCAGATATCACGCTAAAGTCCGATTGTGTAACGGGAATGTGGTTCAGGCAATGGTTTTCTTTTATTACTGAGATCCTGTTACATTTTCGTTAAGCCGTAGTCTTTCTCTTTTGATTTGTTTTACACTGGTCATTGTATAACCCTATATAGCTTGTTATGCGGCATGGGCCAAGGCTTTACGTTGACGGCCGTATGATTATTAGTTGCATACATGCACGACATTTTGGGTTAGATTGATAGTTCATACTACATCTTCTTATTTTTATTTAAAGTACGATAGTTGTCAAAAAAGTGTAATGGTTATATTGCAGTATACTAGTTAGTATATCCGGAATTTAGTGGAAGTCGTTTTTTGGTATATGTCATATTTGCTGTTGGTTTGTTGTTTTGAATTTAAATCAGGTTGCTATTTTTCTCGTTTGAATTGTTTTACACTTGTTGTTTTGAGGCCCATTGTTCTTTATAAATAATATGCTGTGTAAGACAATGCTCCGCGTTAAAGATCATACTTTAACCTAAAGTTGCATACATCAATAACATTAGGTCGTGGATAGAGAGTTGTCGTATTGGCAATCATATATCATGATGATATCTGTTCGTTAGGTTGCTGTCTAGTTGACGTATATTCATTATTTAACATACATAACAAACCAAATTGTATTTTTTTATAGAAATATTCAATTAGAAAGTAAAAAAGAAGACTTTTTTTGGCACCCCAGCTGTTTTGATTAATGTTTTTTTACAATTTTACAAATTAAGTTAAACTCTTCCAGCTACGACCAAAAATGTTCCAGATTGTGATCATTTGTTTCTCTTTTCTTTCTTTTCTTTTGAAAAAAATCCTTAATCTGGACAAACACTCTCGTCAAAATGCTGTCTAAAATTGCTAACGTTGATACCTTTGCGGAAAAACGCACTTTAGCGTGTTCAAATGAATAGATATAAGAAGATGTGGTATGAGTGCCAATGAGACAACTCTCCATCCAAGTCAAAATTTATAAAAGTAAACCATTATAGGTCAAAGTACGGTAATAGCACAGACTATCGCACTTTAGCGTAGGCCATCGCACTTTAGCGTGACCATCGCGTTTTAGCGTCCCCATCGCACTTTAGAGTCCTATACGTTTCCCAGTTAAAACATACAAAGTTGTGGTAAAACATTCAGTTTCTAGCAAGTAGTCCATGCACTAATTAATAATATATGCTGAGTGCCCCTCTTTTTGAAATAAGAACATACTTCCATAAAGTTAGAGAACGGAAACGAAAAATTCAGCAATTTTTCAATTTGTAAAGGGGCATAACTCTAGAACGATAAAAGTGACGCCACCAACATATAAACTTGAACTGTGTTTTGCGGTAATAAGCATTGTGTATAAGTTTCATAACATTTGGTTGAGGCAAACTAAAGTTAGGGAACAGAAACGAAAAATTCCGCAACTTTTCCATTTGTAAAGGGGCATAACTTAAGAACGGTAAAAGTGACACCACCAAATTTCAAACTGGATCCGTGTTTTATGGTAATAAGCATTGTGTATAAGTTTCATAACATTTGATTGAGGCAAACTAAAGTTAGAGAACGGAAACGAAAATTCAGCAATTTTTCCATTTGTAAAGGGGCATAACTTTAGAACGGTAATAATTAAACAACGATATTAAGCTAACTGGTCTATATTTTGTTTGTGCAAAATTTACCAATCACTTTTCGGATATCAGAAAACAGATTGTTTTGGGAAATAGACACTTTAATTATTGCAACAAAAACGTGTTCTTCCAAAACTGGGTTACAATGTACAAGTGGATTGGTTTATATTAATGACATATTGGATCGTGAGGGAAAATTATCAGAAATTTATATTAGAAAAGTTAATTAATGTGTTAAACTGGATTGCAGAGTTAGAGATGTTAAAATCTTCCATCCAAAAAGAATGGCAGCAAGTTTAAAAAAAGAAAACTCCGTTAAGAGTGAAATCAATATATGTAAGGATAAATTGAGATGGCGAATAACATAAATTAAAGCAAAAGATATTAACAATATAATACTCTACACTATTTTAGTGAATCAAAAATATACAAAGCCAATCGGTTTCAGTATTTGGACAAGATATTTAAAATTGGAATACACACCACATATGTCATCTGTAAACGATTTTATATTTATAATTAAAAAAAAAAAAAAAAAAAAAAAGCTTAAAAGTTTCAGATGGAAACTGCTTCAGTATATTATTCCTATAAAGCAGTTACTATTAAAATGGAACATTTCTGATCAAGGGTCTGAGGCGGGGATGACGCTGACGCACACGTTTATCAAGTTGATTCCATAAATGCTCAATAGGTTTCAAGTCCGGTAATTTGGAAGGCCAAGGTAGCACATTGATGTTATTCTGCTCAAGGTAGTCCATTGTTAAACGCGCTGTGTGAGGCCTAGCATTGTCCTGCTGGAATAACTCCCTCTGTCGGTCAATAACATGCATAAGGTGAGGTTGTACCTTTGGGCCGTTAAATTACCCGGAACATGTACCAATTCCGTTTTACGGTCATTAGCGATAGCCGCCCACATCATGACACTTCCTCCACTTCTTGGACACAAGAGGAAGCAAAACGTTCATTCATGCACCGGTAGACACGAATTCTTCCTTCACGTTTCTAAAGCATAAAACGGGACTCACCACTGAACCAGATTCTGCACCAGTTGCGGAGTGTCCAGCCCCTCAATCTGTTGCACCATCGGACTCTATTCCATCTGTGAAACGGCCTCAAAACGGGTCCCAAATACGGCCTCTTGGATCTAATGCCAAGTAATGTTGTCCCAGTCGATCACAGACTGTTTGTGAGCTGATTCGTCTCAATCCTGGTATCCCAAATGCAGTGGCTGTTGCGTAAACGGTTCAATTCCGTAGATGAAATACCCGGATGTAGCGATCTTGACCAAGAGTCTTTAGGCGAGGTCGTCCACTCCTCGGGCGGTCCTTAGTATAACCAGTCTGCTGGTATCTGTAACAGTTCTAAAGTCGCGAAATTGTGCTCTGGTTAACATATCTACTTAAATTTTCAAACTTGGTCCTTATATGCGCAAAAGTGTAACAGTTGAGTGGACCACAAAATTCTCGTGAAAAACGTTAGCAAAATTTCGCCGCAAAAAAGGTCATATGCACTTTTAGCGAGTCGCAAATTTCATGTGGCAGAGAACCAAATCAAACAAACAGGCATTTTTAAAGTTTAAAACTTACCTGTAAAATTTCGAAGATGCAATTGACCTACATGTATTCATTTTACCTTGTAAAATACATATTTTGCATTTTGAAAGTTCATCCGAGATATGCGTTTCTTCTTTTGAACAGTATATTTTGTCTGTGTACGTCTATTTTGTCTGTGTATGTCTATTTTGTCTGTGTACGTCTATTTTGTCTGTGTATGTCTATTTTGTCTGTGTACGTCTATTTTGTCTGTGTACGTCTATTTTGTCTGTGTACGTCTATTTTGTCTGTATACGTCTATTTTGTCTGTGTACGTCTATTTTGTCTGTGTACGTCTATTTTGTCTGTGTATATCTATTTTGTCTGTGTACGTCTATTTTGTCTGTGTACGTCTATTTTGTCTGTGTACGTCTATTTTGTCTGTGTACGTCTATTTTGTCTGTGTATGTCTATTTTGTCTGTGTACGTCTATTTTGTCTGTGTATGTCTATTTTGTCTGTGTACGTCTATTTTGTCTGTGTATGTCTATTTTGTCGGAGCAGTGGGGTATTGGTGGTTGGTGAAGTCTGTTGTATTGTTGAAAACTTTTGGCGAGTCCTATTATCCTCTCTATAGTCATTATTGCGATATCTTGAAATTCGTTATCGAAAAAAATTGCAATATTTTCCATAATTTAGTATGAACTTGTCAAAAACAAACTCATTAAGGACTGGAGAATCAGTACAATTACAACAGAGATTGGGTTTACAGGTTCAAACTATATTTATGGTAGTATAAGTTGACCCTGGAGCTCATAAACTACGTGAAAATAAGTAGAAATTAGAAGATTTTTAAACAGAAAGGAGAAACTATTATAAACACGGGGGGATATGGTGGTTGGTGTATTGTTGTAGATATCTTTTACATCACTGTAATCAGGCCTTTTGAATCTACACAGAAAGCTTTTCTCAAGAAAGAATAAAATTTTGAGTTTTTGTTGCCAATGGCTAAATTTAAGATGACCACCAACACTTGCACTACTGAACAAAGTTTAAAATAGAACTATGAGTAATACGTTTACAAACACAAAGATTCTTCTCCGAAAAATGAAATCTTCCACTAATTATACTAAGGTGATCCTGTATTAATTTGCATTTTTTTGCCTAATTGAAATAAGAAATGGCCACCAGGATGAATTACAATAAAACCATATGAGTTATACATACATACAGCTTCTAAGAAACCTTCTCATACCTTAGAACTAAATTATGCACACTTGCATCTAAAGTATTCCTATAATTATGAGTTTTCGTTCTATAATTATCATATAGGGAGAGGAAGATCTCTTTTTGCTTAGAGGTCACCACATCAAAGGACTAGGTCAAAGCTGCTAATCAAATAGACAGAAATAGAAATTGTTGCAGAAATGTGGTTTCCTGATGATACATTAAATATGACTGTTACCTAACTTGGACATATGGTCACGAAAGAATGGCGAGCTTATGGGGTCACGGAGGGTCTCAAGGGTAGAGCCCTGTTGGGGGATCCGGGCCTAGTCTCATATAGGATCTAGCAATATGGGCATATATTTCGAACTGATTGAGAGGAGTTTATTTCGATTTCGGAATACGATTATTTGAACTTTATGAGAGTCAAGTATGACTCTTCTACAAAATTATAATAATAAATACATGGCTGGAGAAATAAAGAATGTGTGTTGAAAATTATCTTGATTATCTTTAAAATAATAAATATATAAAAACCTATACCTATGCTATTTATAAATAACAAGTATGAATTTAACAATAAGAGTATCTAACTTTAGTCTATTTCTAATTCAGTAGACAACATTTGCTGAAAAAAATAGTTTTGGGACCGGGTACCAGACTATCTGGTTTATATTTCTCTTTTCCAATACTGACCATGGGGAGGGACACGGGATTTTTTTATTTTTTTTGGGGGGGGGGGGCAGCATATTTTTTTTTATCTGTAACAGTAAGGTACGACTTTGGCGAGCGAAGCGAGTACGAAAGCAGAAACTTTCTTGGGGCTCAAACATTAATGCATTTGTTACAGAACGGTAGGACCATGGCGAGCGAAACTAGAAAATCAAATGAGCTTGATAAGGGGACAATATATTTATTATAATGTGCATTTAGACCAGCAAAGTTATCTTCAACAAGGTATTAAAAATAAGAAGATGTGGTATGATTGCCAATGAGACAACTCTCCACAAGATACTAAATGACACAAAAATTAAAAACTATAGGTCACCGTACGGCCTTCAACAATGAGCAAAGCCCATACCGCATAGTCAGCTATAAAAGGCTTCGAAATGACCAATGTAAAACAATTCAAACGAGAAAACTAACGGCCTAATTTATGTACACAATATTTAATGAACGAAAAAGAAATATGTTACACAGCAACAAACGACAACCACTGAATTACAGGCTCCTGACTTAGGACAGGCACATACAGAATTTAGCTAGACTAGATTAACTAGAAAGTTATTTGAGAAAACTGTCTTTAAACAACTACATGTATTTTTATTTTTTTAACAATGCAAAAATTATTATTACAATAGCAGTCTGGATTTAGAGAAAAACATTCTTGTCATACAGCACTCATTAAAATAATTGATAAATGGTTAGAAGAATTGGACAATGGAAATTTTACTGCTATTCTTTTTTTAGATTTTAAGAAGGCATTTGATACTGTAAATCACAATATCCTTTTTTCCAAACTAAAATTATACAAATGTGATGATCACTCTGTAAAATGGTTTTCATCATACCTTTCGCAGAGAATGTAAAAGGTCAATTTAGGAACCACTGAATCAGAATATATAACTGTAACTTTTGGAGTTTCTCAAGGTTCTATACTTGGACCTTTATTATTCCTTGTTTATATCAATTACTTACCATTAACTTTAGAATATACATAATCTTATCTATATGCTGATGATACAACTCTGCATTTGTCATCTAAATCTATTGTAAATTTTAACATATGTTTGAATAAAGACTAAGAAAATGTTATTAAATAGTGTAAAGAAAATATGGATTCCAAGAAGATGATAAATAACAAGAAATCTAAACGTATGCTTGTTGGATCAGACAGAAAACTGGACAGCTACAATGAATGTTTATGTGTTTTATCACAACATATATAATGTAGCTTTAAATAATGTTGAAGTTGAAAAACTTCTTGGAATCCATGTTGAAAAAAATCTGTCATTGTCAAATCAAATTGATAAAATTTGTGAAATTATTGCAGCCAGAATATACCTGTTAAAAAGGTTGAAACATTATTTACCATTAAAGGGTCTTATTCTTTTTTACAATAGCTATATATTCCCCATAATTGACAACTGTTGTACAGTATGGGGTCTTACCAAAAACTGTAATCGGGAAAGGATTCAAAAGCTCCATAAACGTGCTGCAAGATTAGTCTTACCTTTTTTTTTTTTTTTTTCCATATACTTTAATGTTTAAAGAGCTTGAATGGATGACTATATTTACGAGGATACAATATTTCCAGGCTGTCCTAATGTTTAAATGTATGAATGGTCTAGCACCTGATTATCTATTTACTGCTTGTATTGATCTTTATAATTGTTCGCTCAAGTCGACAACATCTTCTTCATGTACCAATACCTAATCCTGATTTTTTTATAAGAACATTCAAATATTCTGGTCTTACATATATTACCTAGAATAATTTGCCAAATAATATTAAGGAAATTGAACATTTGATCTAGATCAAATGTTCAAACTATTTTTTAACTGTACAGAATGAAGATATCTGAATCTTATGTATTTTTGTTCTATTGAATGCATATGTTCTTTTTCAACTTTTTAGCGTCTTTATATAGGTAACTGTGTTATGCATTTTATTTGTTTGTATTTTTTTCTATTTGTATTAATTGTTTTTGAAGGCCTCAGGGAAGATTAACATGTTATTGTGAAATGAGTTATCTTCGTTAAATAACATTTTTTATTTATTATCATAATCTTTTGTTTACTTACAGTAAAAAAATGAGATACAACTGCCCTTCAGGAAGCACTTGTATCATTATGATATGCTTTCTGATTGCAATAGCTTTTATGTTGAATTTAAATTAAAAACAAAAACAAAAAGAAAGAAGGTTGATGTTAAATCGAATGTCAGTAACTTCAAGATTTTAACTTTGAAACAACAATAATAGAACACAATCAAATCAAATACCTCTCCTACCACCACCACCACAACAAAAAAAAAAAAAAAAAAATAACAAAAACAAAAACAGAACGAAACAAAACAAATAATAAACCGCAATAAAAAACAAAAACGAAACGAAGAAAGGAAAAGAGAGACAAATCTCAAGAATGATGTATAAACTAAACAGTTAACTACTACATCTTCTCAAACTCAGATTTCTGAATAATGCGGAATTTGTAAAATACTCATCAGAAATAATTCCATCCATTCAATAGAAAAATAAGGAGATGTGGTATGATTGCCAATGAGATAGCTATCCATCAAAGTTCAAATGAAGGGGATGTGATAAGCGATTTAAGACAACCTTATGGCATAACAACGAGAAAACCCATACCGTATAGTCGGCTTTAAAAGGCCCGACACTAATATGAAAAAATTCAGTTCAGAAATGTCACTTGCGTTTACTAAACCCGTACAACCAAATATTTCTGATATTAAGCTTGATTTCTCTTTGTCGTTGTTACTTATCTTATTTTTTAAATGATCAAACACATCAAACGAATGGAAAACAACTGTTCTTGACTTGGTACAGATATTTCCTTATGTAGAAAATGGTGGATTAAGCCTGGTTTTATAGCTAGCTAAACCTCTCACTTGTATGACAGTCGCATAAAATTCCATAATGTTGACAACAATATGTGAGCAAAATAAACAGACATAATAGGTAAAAATGTCAAAAATTGGGGTATAGCAGTCATCATTGTGTTGTAACCTTAAGCACTATTAAAACAAACAACTTTGCCAACAAAGAAAAACAAAATGGCATGTAGACACTCGCAAAAGCAAAAATGAAAGACAAGAATAAAAAATTACCATAGCACAATAACATAATGGCGGGATGTATAAATACCGAGCCACGCCAAAAGGATATTAACAAAAATGGACTAAATAGTAAAGGTTAAAAATATACAATGAACAACAAATAAAAAGAACACTATAACACATAATATAGATGATAAACAACGTCAGTACCTAAAATCTATACTTCAAAATCATCATGTATTTTTTGTTGATACGGGATATTTATCTTGGTATCTGAACTTTTTTTAGATACATTGACCTTGATGTGTTCGCTGCAAAGAAGACGCTTCATTCCTGAAAAAAAAACCGTCGTCAATGGCTTTATATTTATAAACCGGATTCATTATCACTGCGTACTGCGTTCGCGATAGTCTATACTTTGAATTGTTTCGGATAGCAAAGCCTTGACATGCGATAGAAAAGTATGGTACAACAGGAAGGATCATTCCCAGTGAAGGTACATTGGCCAAACAAATACGGGGTGATCACCAGGTTCTTTGTTTATAACCTTTATGTTTTTTGTACACAACATTCGTAACGTAAACAGCCCTTAAATTAAAAATTATATCGATGACGAGTATACGGTCTGGGTCTGTCTTTAAAACTTGCTTCATATCATCCATTTATATAATGTGATTTATCATCGCGATGATATATATTATACGGTTTATTCACGGTTCTCCAACATTTGAAAAATCAAACTCGCTTTTATCCAACAAGTGTCAAACATAACATACAGATTTAATTATCACTAATTCTAATTGTGTACTATTAATGATTATCCGGTAAACAAACAATGAATAACTCTGACCATGCACCCATGCAATTGATCAAACGATATATCAATAATTCATGTATCTTTGATTTATACCGACTATGAAATTGATAACCTCTGTGGATTTATCCTACCCACTTTCCATTTGTTAACATCGTCTCATTGATATCAATAATTTATAATTATTTCTAAAAGTATAGAAAATAGTTTTCGACTTAGTTTGTAATAAAGTTTTATCAAATATTGTGTCACAGTATTGGGGGTTAACAGTTTTGTGTTTTTTTAATCACGACAAAATCATCGGTAAATAATAATTGTCTATATTGTTGACAGACAGAACAAAACAAAACAATTCAAAGAAAGAAAGAAAAAGAGAACAATCGCAGGAATGAAGTATCATAAAAACATTTAGCTACTACTTCTTCTCAGACTCATATTTTTGGATAATTCGAAATTTGTAATAATACTCATTACTGTAACATTATACAGGCATTCTAATTATATTTCGTTTATATTTATGACAAAGCAGTAGTAGGAAAGCTTGTGCCACATAATGTTTGAATTAATCGCATGTCTATTGTAGAAACTATTCGACTATTTTTCTGTTTTTAATGAATATATAATTAAGTTGTTGAATTTGAGTGAATACGATACTATATTTTATACGATGAAATTACGACTTGCAAACAAAGGCTACGATCCCATTTAAAAAAAATCCAGTATCAGCCGTTTTAGTAAGTTTTCGTCTTCATTCAATATCGCGTTACGTCCTTTATTATTTCCATGGGTTAACACTTTTTAAGAAAGTGCCCATGGAATTATCCAAAATGACAAAACGTCCGGATGATAGAAGATGAACAATAGAACATATCTCTCCGTTCCTTAAAAATAATGAAGAGTTTACGTCACAAGTGTACTTCACATGGCAAACTATCGTCGTCTTAACTTATAAAGTTTTATAATATATTTAAACGGTTCATTTATTTGTTTTAAATTACAACAATCTTTGTGCTGAATAAATATCCAATTTAATCCGTATAACTTATCCATAACTATTTCCTTAACTTTTATTTGAAGCCTTAGGGTTATCACCAAACATTACTACTTATCATATCAAAGAGAGGCGAAAGACACCAAAGGGATTTTCAAACTCATAAGTCTAAAATAACCTACGACGCCATGGAAAAAACACTGAAAAGACAAAAAAGACAAACAACAGTATAAAAAACACAGCATAAAAAACTAAATACTGAGCAACACGAACCCCACCAAAAACTTGGGTTGATCTCAGGCGCTCAAAATACTAATAAACAAATGAAAATGAATCTTCGTATAATGAAAATGTAGACAAAATATGTACCCGTTACTGTCTCCTGTGGCCACACACAGACGCATCAAAGAGTTTCAAAAGGTGTTAACATGTAGAAAACTTGGCGCTCTCCCTTCATGAGGAATCTTAGTTTACGTTTCCATTCTGAACGGACGTGCCTGTGTATTTATACATCCCGCACAACCAAATGACGCTCCAATTTGGCAAAAGTTTTACTGCTGGTCGGAAGAAAAACAAGAGTGACCATAGTTTAGTCCCTTATCACCCTTGAGATCCTCTCGACATTTACCACCCATCATCATTCTCTCCTTTGTCGTTAGTTTATACTTTATTGAACAAGTTAGTAAATAACTTCAGATCAAATTCTGAAAAAGAAGAACATGTTGAATCTCATGATTTGAGATAAGTTTGGATGCTAGCCTTGGAGTTTTGGCGAGCGGAGAAAGAGATAAAGTCTTATTTCTTTAAGATCTTTATTTTGTGTCTGGTAAAAGAACCAACAACCACGCACCGGCCTTCTTAAGTACATGATTAATGGACTCAAACTTGTTGTTTGGCCATAAATGGTCATGTTTAAGCAGCAGATTTGGCTGACCGAAATAATTCTCTAGTCGGTCGCGTGGATAAAAGCTGAAATAGTTGGCAAAGAAGAAATATATCGAACTGATATTGTCTGTTAAGTAGTTATAATCAGAAATTTCACTTGTGTTCACTAAACCTGTACAACCAAATATTTCAGATATTAAGCTTGATCATCCTTTATTAAAGTAGTTAGTAAATTAACTTCAGATAAAATTCTGAAATAGAAGAACATATTGAATCTCAAGATTTGATGTAAGTTTGGATGCAAGCCTTACAGTTTTGGCGAGCGGAACAAGATAAAATTGAGAATGGAAATGGGGAATGTGTCAAAGAGACAACAACCCGACCATAGAGCAGACACCAGCCGAAGGCCACCAATGGGTCTTCAATGCAGCGAGAAACTTCCGCACCCGGAGGCGTCCTTCAGCTGGCCCCTTAATAAATATGTATACTAGTTGAGTGATAATTAATGGACGTCATACTTTACTCCAAATTATACACAAGAAACTAAAATTAAAAATGATACAAGACTAACAAAGGCCAGAGGCTCCTTACTTCGGACAGGCGCAAAAAGGCGGCGGGGTTAAACATGTTTTTTTAGATCTCAACCCTCCCCCTATATATACCTCTAGCCAATGTAGAAAAAACAAACGTACAACAGTACGCACAGTAAAACTCAGTTCAAGAGAAGTCCGAGTCTGATGTCAGAATTGAAAACAAAAGAAAATAAACAAAATGACAATAATACATAAATAACAACAGACTACTAGCAGTTACTGACATGCCAGCTCCAGACCTCAATTAAACTGATTGAAAGATTATGTCTTCATCATATGAATATCAGGCACAATCCCTCCTAGTAGGGGTTTAGTATTATACCATCATAAAATATATGAGGCATTTTTTAAACATGTCGGATGCCATTACATTGTTTGAATTGTCTTTTATGTTGAAAGGGTTCACCTCTGAAGGTAATACAAGAAATAATCATCATATAGACATGTACAGATGTTTCGAATGACACTTGAGAAAGACAATCGAGAGCTTCCGATGCAGATGTACATTTTTTTCTATTATGAAATAAAAATACTTTTAATGGACAAGATAGATTGAGAAGGTTTTTGTTCAATCTGAGAAACAGAAAAAGTCTTATTTCATTTAAGTTTTTGTGTCTGGTAAATACCCAATTTACAAAATCATAACAACCTTTTGACACTTTATTATAATTGTTTGATGATTTAAACACCACAAGGTTCATCAAACAGGTTTACCCCAAGGGTCAATGAAATTGTTACATTTTATTGAACAGAGATTACCGACTACAAGTCATGTCACCTTATCAAGAAAAAAGTAAAATTACAAAAATACCGAAATCCAAGGAAAATTCAAAACGGAATGCAATTTATCGAATTGCAAAATTAAAAGCTCAAACACATCAAACATCAACTGTTATATTCCTGACTTGGTACAGGCATTTACTTATGTAGAAAATGGTAGATTAAATTAGGTTTTACAGCTAGCAAAACCTCTCACTTGTATGACAGTCGCATAGCATTCCATTATATTGACAACAGTGTGTGAGCAAAACAAACATATACAATATGTCAAAATGTCAGAAATTTCAGTACAGTTGGCAGTCAACATTGTGTAATAATCTTTATCACTATAAAAACAAATAACCATTTCAACAAGTTGTTTATTCTTTGTTATTTCGAACATACTCTCCCGTTCTCGTTTAACGGAAAACAAGTATTTCCCCATCTATCTTATATAGTACATGCCTATCCATGCGTTATAAAATGTTATTCATGAACGACTTTTCATTGTAGATTAATTATATAAATGAAAGTGAAGTCTTAAAAACTGCACTATCAAAATGTAGAACCCCCGAGGCAATTTCCATACGAAAAAGAAAATAAATAAATCATGGGTACTGTTGTTTATCTAATTATGTTAAATGAAAACAGGCGAATAGAACTATAAAAGCCTGTTAAGTTGAGATTTAAACATCCCCCCCCCCCCCCAAAAAAAAAAAGAATTGAAAAGGGGGCAAAGGTGAAGGTAAAAAAATTTTAAATCTAATTTCTAAACGAGAACTTAAAATCATTTAGTGTTAAACATGTTAGTGACATTTTGGATTTTGATGACTCTGAGTTCGAAATGTAGAACAAATGGCTGCAAAACTTGTGAAATTTTAATAACAGATGCTCAATTCACTAGCAATTTAACTAAAAAGTCTTATTTTACTAGAAGTTACGAAGATCTAAAATGTAAATCTACAAATGTCGTCTACGGATTAGAGTGTAACCTCTACGGATTGGTATACGTCGGTGAAACGAAAGGAAGGCTACACAAACGTATGTGCGGCCATAGATCAGATATCAACCTCAATGCAAACGACATTCTGTACCAGCATTTTAATCAGCCTGATCATTCCATCGTTTCTATGACAGTTCGTATTATCGAAAAAATTTACCACACGACTAACAATCCTCAACTTGCAACGCCTCTCCGTAGACAAAAAGAGGACTACTGGATTCGACAATTGGGAACTGCGACACCATATGGTTGCAATGACACAATTGATGGTATAGGTATTCAGTCCTTCCTGTCGCTCAGTGAATGTGATGAATATTTTCAACTCTACTCCTCGACGTAGACGCAGTCATGGTCATCGTCATTATACATCACCTACTTTGCATGATGTCTCTATTAATGACTTGCTGCCATTTATACAAAAGCCGTTAGATATTCATCACATTCGCACGAAACTTTATTCATTACCACTTTCAAAACTGCATTCTCTGTTCAATTTATGTTTGGAAACCACTGTTACAAACCCTCATTCAAACCAATACAAACTTACAGTTATCATTTCGGATATTGCAAGTCACAGACTTTTCAAACCAGTTCGCATTGGAAAAGATGAAAAAGAGAAAAAATCTTTTCTTAAACTTTCCTTTGCCAACAAAGGTCTCGATGGCGTCAACTTAAGCAATACCTTTCATCATAAATTAGTTCAGTCGAAAATACCTCCTTATTTTAAAGATCAGTCTGTACCAATCATTTCTCATATCTATACCAAAGCAATTGCAACTAAAACTTTCAATTACAAACACGTTTTGCAGGATCTCAACATTGACGACTTCAAGTCTAAACCTCCTGATTGCACCTGTGCTAGTTCCTAATTCACATATAATCCGGTTGGCCACGTTATTACCGGAGACTTTAACATTGTCAATAACACTTCCCTGCAAAATTTGTTATCCAAAGGTCCGAAATATTGTGGAAATACAACTTCAAAATACTGATGGATTCAGTCGAGGATTATGCCAGACAATGGGCTAAACGCGAGAAAGAAGACGTAGATACTCTTTCCGAATGGATTAAGGCTGTGAGGTCGTTGATACAAATCCGAATTAAGAAACTAAATGGGTCTATCATTACCCACGCTACGTCAATTTTTAAAGACCCAAATGTTCAAAACACTTGTCCTACCTCCATGACAAATATGTTGTTGTCCCAGCAGATAAAGCCCCAAACAGCATCGTTGTTGTGTGTAAATATCATTACATGAACTGCTTGATAAATCAATTTGGTATTGACAATTCATTTGGAAACTCATCATATACCCTCACGACACTTACCAAAGAGGAAATCCTGGAAAATCATAGGTCTGTTCTATGTTCCTTTGGAATTTCAACCAAAGATGAAGAACTGGATCTTCCATCACTGTATTGGATACCTAAACTACATAAGTGTCCTTACAAACAATGGTATATTGCTGGGTCTTCCAAGTGCTCCACGAAACCTCTTTCTAAATTTTTAACATATATTTTATCAGCAATCAAAGCCGGGCTCCAAAGTTATTGTGAAACTGCCTATTCTAGAGGTGGCGTGAATCAGATGTGGATACTAAAAAAATCCAAAGATCTTTTAGAGTACATACAATCTAAGACTCTCTTGTCTTGCAATATTAAAACATTTGACTTTTCTACACTTTCCACAAGTATTCCCAATTCCAAACTAAAAGACAAATTGAAAGTGTTTTTCAACAGACTGTCGGAATTCCAATGGGAACCAATTGTGCCCCCCTTCTTGCCGACTTGTTTCTTTATTATTATGAGGCTGACTTCATACAGGAACTTCTCAGGAAGAAAGATAAGAAGTTAGCAATAGCCTTCAACTTTACGTTCCGCTATATAGATGATGTTCTCTCACTAAATAATACAAAATTTGGTGACTATGTTGAACGAATCTATCCCATCGAACTAGAGATAAAGGATACTACAGATACAGTTAAGTCTGCCTCATATCTTGACTTACATCTAGAAATTGACAATGCGGGTCGGTTGAAACAAAACTTTTCGACTGAAGAGATGATTTCAGCTTCCCAATTGTGAACTTACCATTTATATGTAGCAACATACCAGCAGCGCCTGCATACGGAGTATATATCTCCCTATTGATATGATATTCCCGGGCCTGTATTTCCTATCATGATTTCCTTGATAGAGGATTGCTGCTCACAAGGAAGCTATTAAACCAAGAGTTCTAAAAGCTGAAGTTGAAATTATCCCTTCGTAAATTTGACGGACGCCATCACGAGTTGGTTGACCGTTATGGAATAACCGTTTCACAGATGATATCGGATATGTTCCTTATGTCGTAACTAAGGATACCCTTCCCTTTTCACGAATGTGACCTACCGAATTAGACTATTTACCGGATTTGTAATAATATAAACAACACGACGGGTGCCACATGTGGACAAGATCTGCTTACCCTTCCGGAGCACCTGAGATCACCCCCAGTTTTTGGTGGGGTTTGTGTTGCTTAGTCTTTTTTCTGTGTTGTGTCATCTGTACTATTATTTATCTGTTTGTCTTTTAATTTTTGGCCATGGCGTTGTCAGTTTGTTTTCGATCTATGAGTTTGACTGTCCCTCTGGTATCTTTCGTCCCTCCTTTAAAGAAACAATGAATGCTGATAAAAAAAAAGAAAAAAAAAGCAATACCTTCATCAATACAAGAAGTAAGCATCTGATGTTGAAACGATTGTAATTTATTGATGAAGTTTTGTCATTATTAAAAAATATTCGATTTTAAAAAACTGTTTCATATAATATTGTGTGCTTTTTAAAATGAAGGAATTTTAGGTAAATAAGTAATAAATTGTACCTGGGGCAGAAAAAATCTCCATTTTTGAATAATTTATCCTTTTTTGTTATCACAAAAATATTTCATTGCTATTTCATTCCACATGTTGAAATGGCGATTAAATATGATTTACATCCCCTTTACTAACCATGTTAACACTTAAAAATAGCTCATATTAAGGTTTGATTATTACAATGGGAAAGGCTAATTTTGTTATGTCACTCGAAGGTGTGAATATGTTCTAAATTAGTTAGACAATACTTGATCATGTTTCATGAACATGACCAAGTATTATCTAACCTATACGTAAATGACATTTAGACAAAATTTGATTAATTGTAAGCAATCCTTCTTACCACAATTAATTTACGATTTCCGAGTGGGAAACAGGGGGAAGTGGAACTTCCTTCATTTCAGCCATTGATTTAACAATAAATGTGTATTTATTAAATTATTCACGGTATGATATAAAATTTCAAGAGAGCTTTAATTTTCTAAGTGTATTAAAAGTCTTGCATCGATCCATATTTTTATAATAATGTTACAATACATACACTAATTTACAACACTTTGAAACTTTGTTCTGTCGTAACCACATTGAAATTTGACGAATTAACAGACACAATGAGACGAAAACCGTTCACCACATAACATCCACTTTAATGTTTTCGGATGTGAATTCTTTTTAATGTGTACGGAAGAAAATCCTGTGTAGTGTATAAAGAAGAAAATCCTTTTTAATGTATACTGAGGAAAATCCTTTAAAAATTGCATGTATATGGAATATTTGTTTAAGCTCACCCGGCCCAAAGGATCAATTAAGCTTTTCTCATCACTTGGCGTCCGTCTTCCGTCGTCGTATGTCGTCGTCTGTTAACTTTTACAAAAACATTATCCTATGAAACTACTAGGGCAAATTTGACCAAACATGGTCACACTCATTATTGGGGTATCTTATTCAAAAAAACGTGTCTGATGATCCCGCCTGCTTACCAAGATAGCCGACATGGCTAAACATAGAACATAGGGGTAACATATTTGTATATTCTGTAGAAAACTTCTATAGATACAGGACATCTTACTTGGGGAGAAATGTTCAGAATGTTGAGCTCTACTTATTCTTCAGTTACGTCAAAACTGTCAGACTACTCCTTATAGGAGTTATTGCCCTTAAATTTCGAAAATCTTACCATTTTTTCTACATTTTTGCCTATTACCATGAAATCTATAATAGATAGAGAGAAACTTTAGATAACAAAAATGATCAGCAAAACAATTTCTACAAATAAGTCAAACATGACCAAAATCGTCAGACGACTCCTTAATAGAGTTATTGCCCTTTAATGACGATTTTTGTTATTTGTTTGCCTTATATCTTCAAAACTATCATAAATAGATAGAAACTTTATACAGCAAAACTAATCAACAAGACAAGATCTACAAATAAGTCTACGGGAATGAATTTGTCAGACGATTCATTATTGGAGTTCTTGCTCTTGAATTTTTATCATTTTTAGTTCTTTTGCCTATTATCTTGAAGTTATTATCATAGACACTTTGAATAGCAAAAAAAGACCAGATCTATAAACAAGTCAAATTTTGCCGAAATAGTTAGTAGACTCTTTAAGAGAATAATTGCCCTTAAATGCCGATGTGTTTACCCAATTTTGTGTTTTGGGTAAAACGCAAAGAAAGTAGAGAGAAAATTGTAAAAATAATTTATGATCACCGATACTAGATCAACAAGAAAAAGATATTTATTTCATGAATTTTATTCTGTTCTACAACTTTGAAAAGTGTCATTTATTGAAAATGCAAATGTATCAAGGTGAGCGACAAAGGCTCTATAGAGCCTCTAGTTAATGTACATGAAAGACTTTTATTGGAACGTTTGTTTTTCCTAAACTGTATAATCTATATAAAAATGTTCAGATTAATTCAACAAATATGGCTTTCTTCCCAAAAGTAGTATGTATTTGAAAAGAAAGAGCATTGATATCCATCCATGACTCAAAATCAGTACACAGCAAGAAAAAAAAAAAAAAAAAGAAAAAAAACACAAACCCATAAAAACAACACCAAAAACCAAAAAGCAGCAATTTTATTGCTGTTCTTCATTTCAAAGTCACATTTAGGCCTTCGAGGTTGTTTTTTTTTCTAATGATTAATTTTGGGTTAGTTGGGGAAACGTAGGAATTATTCAAATGAGAATTGTTTAAAAAAAATCCGAGGTAAACGACAGTTAGAATGGTTTTCAAACAATCTTGATAATTTTGCTAATATACAATGCAATAATCGATTCGCAAGTTTGTGAAGTATTGTATTATATTTGAGGTACTATTTATATAAACGATTACTTGAACAGATGTCGTACTTGAAAATAAATGTTTAACTTAGACGATGTGGTATTATTGCCAATGATTGAAATTATCCACCAAAAATCGATGTGGTATTATTACCAATGATTCAACTATCCACCAAATATCGATTCGGTATTATTGCCATTGATCCAACTGTCCACCAACAATCGATGTGGTATTATTGCCAATGATTCAACTATCAACCAACAATCGATGTGGTACTATTGCCAATGATTAAACTATCCATCAAAAATCGATGTGGTATCATTACCAATGATTCAACTGTCCACCAAAAATCGATGTGGTACTATTTGCAATGATTCAACTATCCACCAAAAATCGATGTGGTATTATTACCAATGATTCAACTATCCACAAACAATCGATGTGGTACTATTGCCTTTGATTCAACTATACACCGGAATTAAATGTGGTATTACTATAAATGATTCAACTATCCACCAAAAATCGATGTGGTACTATTACCAATTATTAAACTACCTACCAACAATCGATGTGGTATTATAACCAATGATTCAACTATCCACCAAAAATCGATGTGGTATTAATACCAATGATTCATCTATCCACCAAACATCGATGTGGTATGATTACCAATGATTCATCTATCCAACAAACATCGATGATGTATTATTACCAATGATTCATCTATCCACCAAACATCCATGTGGTATGATTACCAATGATTCACAAGCCACCAAAAATCGAATGGCATTATGTTTACAGATTCGGATTGCTGTACGACATTCATCTATGTGTTTAACCCCAGTTGTAGAGAAATTTATATAAGAATGTTTCTTTTTATAATCTTATTGCAGTGTAAAAGCGTTGACTGAAGCACACTTTGTATGAAGCGTAAATCCAATGATCAACACACTCCGGAGTAAGAACAGGCATATTACGAATATGGTCGAGCTATTTGTGTTTGTGCTCACCTGTCGAATTAGGAAAGTTCTTAATAGGCACCAGAGTAGAACAAATTTTAATATTTGATAAAGATAAGCTTGATTAATCAGAAGTCCTTAGCAAAAAAAAAAAAAACAGAAATAAAAAAATAACATTGAAAAAAGACACAAAGTACCGATCTGAGATAACTAGCATTTGTTAAAAGCTAGACAAACAACCAAATGACTATGTGTAGAAATAATAAAAAAAACTTTTCCAGATATAGTGTACAGAAGTCAATATCAATATTCCAAAAGAAATTGTTGCAACTGCGAAATGTACAAGAAAGGCGGAAAATACCAAAGGGACATTCAAGTAAGTGTTGACAATACTCAGCCACATACATTATAACTTATAGGCACTATACTGTACAGCCAAGGGAATGCTACTATATTAGAGAGGAACTCAAATTACAGAAATAATTTATTTTACATTGATAAGTCCTTTCCGTTTATATATCTATATTCCCAATGACTTACCACAGATGTTATACATTGATTATCTGATAAGAATGTTAACATTTTGGCATTTTCTGCTGGGTCTTGTAAAAATCTATACGTTAAACTACTTCTATGTTCTCCATAAGATTTTAACAAATCTATTAGTATAGTTTGCTAAATGATATTCGGACACAGACAATAAATACGATATAAAAGTATGTTTATTATTTAAACTTTTCAAAACATTTGTGTAAGATGATAAAGAAATCTGCCTTTTTTATTTCCATGAATGATTTTTGTTAAATATAAACTTCATTTTGAATTATTCTAGTTCTCTGTTGATGAAATATTATTAAAAATCAAATACGTCATTTTCTTAATACATTGCTAGACAACACTTATAAAACAAGCCAAATTTAATAACATTCATTTGTAATATTTGTGAAAAATGCAAGCAAAAAATATTGTTGATTTGCACCAAAATGTAAATCGTACCACAAAAGTATTACCAAGGCATGTCCGTTTTTTGCGTGTTACATGTACATTATGATTTTACGCTCTCTTTGTGCCAATTCGTGAAATTTTACATTCATCATGTTTATATATTATACCTTTTAAACTATCAAATTATCAAATACTTTCATTTTCTATAGGGGAACAGCCGTAAACCTTAAAATTAAATGGCTTGGTGTTGGTGGGTGAGTTATGATTTTTCGGGTTTTAAAGAAAAGATTTTATTGCTAGAAAAAAAGAGGGAAAACAAGTATGCTGAATAATTCGTTTTAAAATTGAAACTCAAAACAATACACACGTTAAACAAATGAAATCTACAAAAAGAATCCAAAAAAAATAACAGTAAATGCAATGGACTGCATAGTTTTAAATTATGTTCAAAGCATATCGCATACATTGTCAACATTACATTAAATAACAATTGATGTGTTCACCTGAAAATATATCGTATGTTTTACATACTAGCTATAGGTTGGTGCCAGTAGCTTACTAAATAATGGTTTGGTACTTGCATTAGAGTACAAATGTAAAAATTCCAATTTCAGTTTTAATTTACGAAATACAGAGTTGTATTAAAGGTATCGCTGAAACCCTTTCAACCGTTTTGGCGGTTTTTCCTCTTTCACTATTGGTAATGAAGAATTCAGCGTCGCTACTCAGTTACATACTTATTAAATGATTATCCATTTGTCACAGTACTATAAATCGACCATCTAAAGCATTCTTACAGAAATTGTTCTTTGAGGATCTCATTCACTACGATTAGCAGATTTTATTCAATGCACCTAAGATGAATAAACTAAGTTAATGTTCCCAAAATGAAATATCGACACGTTGCGCTTTTTCAATTATTTGTGTTTTTCAATGGCACCATATACACGTTAACTAATCGGACAAACGATGAAGAATGACAATTGATGAACGTGCTGACCAATAGACAGGTTTATTTTTTTTTATCATCTTTAAGTTGGAAATTCGATCTTTTTTTGTTGTTCATGTAAAAATAATAAAGCATGTATATATTTCCATCAATTTTAAGATTGGTTATCTAAATGTTCACTACAGTTATTACATTACACATGTTTTTATTTCTGATTACCGCTGACCCCAAAATCTCAAATATATACTAGATACATCAAATGTAAAAAAAAAAATGGAATCTGGATAATCAGTTAGCAAACAATGTGGAAGAAGCAATTGTAAGTGATGTAAAGTCCCCAACATTGAAAATCCTTTCACTAGCACAATGATTAAGCAGTGATACAATATCTATGTATCATCTAACGGCAAAACGGAAAATAGAATTTATCTTCTTGCTTGTTGAACTTGCATAAGTTGGCGAATTATAAACTAAATATAAAATCATAACAAATAATCACTGGCCATTTCATTCCAAAGAAAGAAACTGTCAATTACAAGACACCTCTTTAGAACAGGACATTCTTTTGAAAATATCACCTTTGAAATAATGAAGGCTAACTAAAAATAGGACACACAAGATAGAAATCAGAGAGAGAGAGAGAGAGAGAGAGAGAGAGAGAGAGAGAGAGAGCGATTGGATGCACCAGCTACGTACATGAACACGATGAACCGAATGAAAGAGATTACAACCCGTCTTATAACTTATGGAATAAATCTTGAACTTCATACTAGTTGAATAAACTACAACGAAATGTGCAACAAGCTGCAAAAATATATTCAAATGAAATCCGCGATTAGCTGCAACTATTTCCTATCAGTATCCGATTTTACCTGGATAGCTGCACACGCCATTTTAAGCTAGTTTGAAATATTGCGTGAATATATGAAGGATAAAAACTATTTCTTTAACTCTCATCAGCATGTTAAAGCTACAACTTTATCAACATGTGGTTGCCGATGATCTCAGTAGATGATTGGTTAAGTTTAAAGGTCAAAAATTTTTTATCAGCTCTCTGGATAAATCGTAATGTGCTAACAGGTGATAGTCAAAAGTGACATCTTTATATTTGCATGACGTAGAAATCCGGAATGTGGTGGGCCCTCGAAGGAGGTTTTCGTATATTAAAAGTGAAAACCTATTTGATAATCATTAGAGAACCAGATTCTAACATATAACCTTGTGGATAATCGGATTTATCCAATCCACATAGTTAAAGTATCGAATGTTATAGTCCGAGTACCAATTTAAGAATCTTTAAATATCAGAACATGCCAATGAACAATAAATAAAAAAATACTATTTAATCGAAACAGCTATTGGTAAAAACATATAATTTGCAAACAATGTGCATTCTGATAATGTAGTTACATGTAGTAATGTTCAAGGCCAAGATTATGAAAACACAAACATTGAAGATCTGTTAACATCCCTCTTTCCTCCTTCCCCAAAAAGAAATTAAAACCTAAACAGGTCAAGGATCGATTTTTGACATATGCATTACGAAGATACAATCCTTAATACAAAACGATTTACGAAATCCTATAACAGCAAATTTTAATAACAATGTACTACTGGTGAAAATAATCAAAAAAATTGCATAAACAAAAACGGTGGTAAAACCAGATGAAACGACTGGATAAACGTTTCTTGTATTGCATACATTACTCACCGTGACTTAGAAAAGACTTAACAGAGAAGAGATATAATGGCAAATAGAATAATTTTTATTTTTTTACTTTTGACATAAAGCAATGGATATGGAAGACTTTAAATAATGCAAAAATAATTGTATTACTAACAGTTACGATAGATAAGTGTAAACGATAACTGACCAGTCTAAGGATAATCTAGTCACTGTCCATTTTGAGTTTCCGAACATTCATGAAGTCGATGGGAACAGACATATTTGTTGCAGAAGGTTTTCTGAATGTTCGGTGGATAGTTGAAAATCTAGCTAGGGAAAGTGATGTCTTAATGGAAATGACGTCATTAATTTTCGTTTGATAAGTGACTGTAGTCATCTCTCCAGAAGGGTTGTGTGAACTATTCTCATCACTTGGAGTCTGTCGTCAATCGACCTCGTCGTCGTCGTTCGTTCACTTTGAGAAAAATCTCTGCCTCTGAACCTGCTGGGCCAAATTGAACCCAACTAAGTCACGACCATCATATTAATATTTAGTTTTTTAAGTTTTCCCGATGATCCCTCCTTATTTGAACATAGTTGTAAGCTGCAAGTTATTATTATTATCACTTGATTTTTTATAGGAGTTATTGTTCATAATGGCACTTTTTATTCTATTTTTATTTTAGACAAAAGTATAGGAGATAGAGAGAAACTGTAAACACTAATGATGATCAGCAAGACACGATCAACAAAAAAGAGATTGAGTCATGACTTATGTTCTTGTCTACAATGTTTAACATTAGGTATTGTTTAAGATGTCTATATATCCAGTTGAGAGACACATGCTCTTCAGATGACTTGTTAATATACGTACGCTTTAGGCGAAGTTACAATGAATATTTCGAAAGCATACTTTTTTTTCAATTTTTATGCTGGCCGTCGTAGGTGAATGATGTATGAATGTATTATCTTGAACTGTTTTTATATCTGTGCACTTGACGAAGTTAAGGTAACATATTATTAACAGACATGTTTTTTACATGCATGGCAGGATTGTGCAGTTGGCCATATTAAAGCATTTGAATTTCGATTTATTTTTGAGGGAGTTTTAGGACTTTATCATTTTAATGCTAACTGTAAGTACCATGAATATCAGAAACTGCGATGACATTTTCATATCGGGTAATCTTTCGACCGATTAACATAATTAACCGGTTAACTGGTATTCTAATATGACGATCTTGAAACATTTTGAGTACACACCCGTGGTAAAATATGAATATATTGATATGTCAGCTGATCGTCAACGTCACGGATTGTTTGGGCTGTTCCAATCTTACTCCCATGTCGTTTGCTTACTATGAATGTGGCACCCGAGGTTAGACGGTGTAAATGACGTCATTGAATATGACGTAAGAATATAAACACTCTACGGGAAAATGCACGAATTTGAAATGGAAATTCGTTAAAACATGAAAACATAAACAAAAGATGATAAGAATTTGACGAAAGCCCATTTTCTTAAATAAAACTAAGATAATCAATCAACTTCGTCCAATACTGTCTGAGTATATTATTGCAAATCATTTAAGCAAGTCACTTATTCGGTTTTCTTCGTATTTTACGTCAATATTAATAGTGTGTTCAATTACGAGAACATCAAACAATGCCCTTTACCTAGAGCGCTTCCAAACAAAACAAGTGCTGTCTTTGTCCTATCAGATATAAAATAATTCATGGGGGCTTGAATTTATATTGATTTTTACAATGGGTTGGCCCTTTATGGTGATATTTACACCTCGCTATCGCTCGTGGTAAAATATTAAGCATAAATTGCCAACCCATGGTAAAATCACAATAGAATCAAGCCCTTATGAATTATTTCTTAATTACACTTTATGTTTAAATACAATTTTAAACGATACGATATATTGTATTGATCGTGACATATTTCTTGATTATTATATGTTTTTCGTATTTGCGCGTTAATTGTTTGGCTAATATACGCATAATTAGTATTTACAATTTCTGAATTATAATTTCGTTTGAAATATAACTATTCCTTAAATGCGGATGATTAGCATTTTTACATTTACTCCCACACATTATAATGATTTGATTATCTTACATATATTATAATTTTTCGTGGCTACCCCTTTAATATGATCAAAAACGACTAAAGACATGTTCTTACAAAGTTTCATGATTGTATCACCATTTGTATGATGTTTGTGGTAAGCTGCTCAGCTATACGAATAGAAAAGTATATGTTCATTGCAAACACTATTATTTTTAGTCGTAAACGATCAGTTTGATCTCTTCATCATCTAATAAGGCTGAACAATACATTATATATTCATGTTTACGCTTGTAATCAATTTTCATAAAAATCAACTGAAGTGAATTCATTACTGTTCAGTAGCTTTTGAGATAATTCAATATGTTTACAGGTAACGAACAGCAACTATTAAACAGTCTTAACGTAGACTGAAAAGATCTTAATTGACCGTAACCGAATTGTCTGAACAGTACTGCATTTACTGCAAGCAGTCAATAAGTCAAAAAATTGACTGAAATATATATATATATAAAAAAAAAAAAATTGACGGATCAAAATTGGTTTACTTGTTAAGTATCTTGCACGTACTTTATCGATGTTTACAGTGCATGGAAAAGTCATGTTCAATAAATGGGTATTATTTTGATTTTATTTCTTTTCTTTTCAAATTCATCAGTAACTACTTTAGTTTTGTTAAGTTTAAAGAATCGTGTTAATTTTCATTGATATATACTAGTCAACAAAGTAACGATACAAAAGTTTGATCTCCAATTTATCATAAAATATAATAAATAGGATAAACTATTAAATTTATATCCAATGAAAAACATCCATTTACAAAGCAAATGCATAGCATTAAAAGAATCTGATCAAATTGGAAATTGAGAAAATACCGTGTTATTGAACACGGGGGTCAAATTTATTTTGCGGAAAATGATGACAAAAGTCGGCACTTAATTTCGTAGATGAAAATTAAGTATTTAAATATCTGCACAGGCATTCAAAATTTCAAGCAGACCATGTTTAGGTTTAAAGTTTAAAGTTCTAATATCTTTTTTTAGTTTTTGGGTGAAAATACGATTTTTGCAAAATTGCAAAAAAATAAAATATTCGCCTGAAATCAATGGTTTTGATACGAAAATAACACCCTGTAAATATTAGACCATTTGGGCAATTATATACCATGGTACAGTGTATCAAATTTCATTATATATGGAAAATACGTTCCCTTGTACCGTTTCTTTTGTTGACTAGTATATATTATGTTGATAAAATGGTTATCTTGACTTATTGGACCAAGCCATTAAATAATTTTATTTGCAATTTACTGGGAATCATCGACAAATTATATTATAGGTATTGATAGATTTCAGATCACAGTATTAATTGAGTTTGAAATCTTCGATTATATTATATTTTAATCTTTTCCTGATTATTTCTGGTATTTACAAAATTCTCTTTGTACAAAACATATTATGACAACCAACCAAAGACTGTATGATATGTTTCAAACAATAAATAGTTTGATGTGAAAATTATGTGTTAAATAATATTGTACAACTTAAGGAAATTTATATTCAGGACACTGAAGTTTAAAAAATTACGTTTTCGAACGTTAACTTATGGATTTTGTGATTAATATTGCATAATGTTGTCCATAAAAATCCTATTGATTTATCTAAGTGTATTTGACCGTGTCATGATAAATTGTAAACAATTTGGTATACGTACATGCTGACGTAGAAGTGATTAGATTAACATGTACCTAATATTAGCAGCAGTTGATATACTTTTCAACATTAAAAGCAAACATATACTGTATTTTCAGTGACATGAAGTTAAAAAAGTACCGTCAATTTTATTATTTATTCTTGCTAGATATGCGTCTTGTTCAAGATTGTCATTGAACAATTTCATGCATTAAATGCGAACATGATAATTATTGAAAGTTTCTGTTCCTATTTTAAGCCATCCCTCTAAAGGTTCGTCTTCCGTAATCACGATTTTGCTGACCTTTATAGATGATCAATGTTACATATCGATTCATACAATTTTTGAAGCCAACATCCCATCCTGTTGTCATCGACTGTGGTATAACCAACTGTCACGTATCAGTGATGTTGTATTTACCATGGGCAACATAATGGGTGTTGCGTGTAGAGCAAGATCTGTTCATCTCTTTTGTTGGGTGTATGCTGCTCATTTCTTTTTTTATCTTACGCCTTTTTTCCATTATTCAAGACATTAATCACTACTAATGGAAAACATGGTATTATATATATTGTATGAATGAAAGTAAAACCATACTTTATATACAAATATGATTTATGGGCATGTATCAATATGAACACCATGTCAGAAATACGAATAAGGAGATGATGTATGATTGCCAATACGACTACATGTACATAATATAGATAAAATTAAAACTAGGATGTATACAACTTTAGGGCACTTAAATTCAGTGCAGTAGGAGCTGGTTGCTGTCTGCCATATTCTTCTTTCTTTTCATATATATATTCGTTGCATGAATAAACCCATTGATTTTTTTATGATTTCTCAAACATATTATTTATACCCGCGTCCTTTGGTTTCTTGGAGATAGTCATCTTATTGGCAATCACACCCACCTCCTTAACCATGTCTTACACCTTTTTTCATAGCGAGTTCTTTAACAACTGAAAATGAACAAGTCAGGACAATCGAAACAAGTGAACACTTATGAATACAGATATAAAACAAAAATCATAAAAGGTACTCGTGTAGTTTAGGAAGCAAATACATATGGGAACTTTGAAATGTTCAGTAGCAGCTTTCAATTCAGTCGTTGTTGAAGTACTTCGGTAAGGTACTTACGTTAATCGACTTAAACGTTGTTTACACAACACGCTTTCCTAAAGTTTGTTCTATAGCCTCGGCATCTTTCGGAAGAAATCTTGTATTAGGTCATTTCCGAAATATTTACAACAAAATATCTTCAAAAACTGATGATTTTTTAAAACGAGGAATCAAAACTTTAGAATCAACATTCTCTCGTCTTCAAAATGATTTGCAGAAAGGGAAAAGGGAGGCGTTAATGAGTTTACAAAACACCTCTTCCAGTTAATTTTGATGGTGGATGGAATTTTGGGCCTTTCTTATTTTGATAATCACAGGTTATGACATGATCCTTGTGGCTATTTTGTTACCGGACACTTTGTCAAATACCGTGAGGTGTTGTGTTTCTAAGAAAGGCCCAAATTTCCATCCACCATCAAAATTAACTGGAAGAGGTGTTTTGTAATCATATCAATTATCATTATTAGATACACATTTTGAAATGCAGCTAGTATTGAATAAAAATTACGATTTATAAATTAAGTGCATGAGAAATTATTTCTGCACTAACCTTCATCGTTATCATTCAAATACAAGGAAATCAAATACCTGAACATAACCAGCAGTTTTTCAAATTAATTATTTAAATTAAAATTTCTAATGAATATTGATATGCTGTGTTGTAAGGAATACGCGACGTTTTCAATTAGTTACGTACGTTGGTTTTGTGTTGAAATCATCTTGTTTATTTTAGAATTAGTGTTTTATCCGTTCTTCAAAAGATGTTGAATACATGTTGTTTGACAATAGAAAGTCATAAAGATAAAAAAAATGTACTTATACACCATTCAATACTTTTGTTTATCTTTTTAAACATTGATGATTTTTTTTTTCAAATTAATTCAAGTTAGGTTTTCCACGCTAATGTATTATATAGCTTTTGTTATGACTGCCAGATATAGTTGTGATATTATTTTGCAGAAAAAATGCGATTGTTTTTAACTTTTACAGATAACTTATGCATTTCAGAGGGTGGTTGATGTATGACCAAAATATAACACATAACTTGTAAAAAAATCGCATTCTATATTCATATATATTGTTTTATTGTGTAGTCAAGCGTAACTTGTCAATTTAATAAACCTACAGAGAAAAAAAGTTATATAAAGAACGGACAAGTTGAATTGATATAACGTGACAAAGTCTTTTCTGATGTTCTGGATGATGAATGATATATTATTGTTTTCCTGACGTCCAAAGACAAATATCGCCTGCATTATCAAGACGAGAATTTACAGCAACTACAATAACATGAAATAGGAATTCCACGATAGATATCGACCTATTTGGACTGCCACAGCGAATTGAGGGTATATTGAAAAGTAATAGATACTAATGATTGAAACAGGCTAAGAATTCACCCTCAATGAGAATTCTTTCTACACGAGACATTGGATTTAACGTCCCTATTCTGACCGGCTGCGAATTTATACAACCTGCACATTCAATTGGACGCCTTGCTTACGCAACGATTTTACTGCCACTTGAAAGAACACCAAGCAACCTTTTGGGCCGGATGCTTTAAATTTTTAATATTCTCTGTGAAAATATTTTGCAATTTATTAAGAATCTCAGAGTTTCTCATTTTGGAAGTAAAGCTCTGTATTGTTCTTTTAATATTTCTTCTTGGTCATTTTGAAAGTTTTTGTCCAAAAACCGGGTTGATATGACTGTGTGAACAAGTCCGCGAACATGATGTCACATAAATTTTCAATGGAATGTCGTCGACTTCCGATTTGAGAAAGAATAAATAAATGTAATAAAATAATGGTAATAAAGTTTTCACCAATAACCATAGCATTTACTTTGTTATATAGATACAATGGATAAGCGTGGATTTTTGAAAAAGAAACCATGATCCCGGAGGGCAAATGGTTTGTTTTTCATGAATCTACGCTTATCCATTGTATCTATAACTTAAACTATTGTGTTAATTACTTTTCAAAATTAAAGCCTTTTCTTAATTAGAAGGTACTGTATGTGAGTCCAACAATGCATTGATAAATCTCAGATCACAATTAATTGGTTAACAAAATACAAATATAACACTTCCACCTTTAAAGATCTTTATATTATCAGGCATCTGAAAATTATCTGTTTTTACATTTTCGAACTTATTTCTACTAAAATTGAGAATGAAAATGGGGAATGTGTCAAAGAGACAACAACCCGACCAAAGAGCATATATAAAGTATATATAATAAGTATGTTACCGAAATTTCTAGCACTCTAGGCACATCACGATTTTTTCGCGTAGGAATTTGCGAACAAGGATTTGTAAAATTATGTAGTAAAACAGATTAAATCATACTATATTTATACAACAAAAAATGACAAATAGAATGTAGTCATTTTTGTTTCAAACATGTGAAATAGCCAATAATAATAAAAAAAAAATGAACGATAAAACTCGTTATTTTTACAAAAACATGCACTATAACATGCACAATTAGAAAAAAAAACAACACAGAATTGGGACAAGAGAGATAATACAGGGATTCGAACCTAAACCGACAAATCCCTATCGTTTAACTCGTTGATTTTAAGCAAGCTAACCTCGCGGCTACCAACTTATACTATACGACTGCCCATTGTGTATATATAAAGGTACAACCCCTGTGTGTTCGATGTTCATTTATATATGTATAAAATAGACATCTAAGTTGTAACCCATTGGTAGCTGAGAGGTTTCGTCGATGTGTTGATGTCAGTCATTCATAACAGATTTCAAGTAAGGGTTCGATTCCCAGTGAAGGTATATACAAATTACAAAATTTAAAGGTAAGTTTTTAAATTAATTCCATTAGTGAACAGAAATCAGTAAATTAGCTAATTCAAACTTAATGAAATTAGAGACACAAAGGAAACAATTGAATATAATTTGGTGAGTCCATTTCAGCGGCAGATTTAGGAAGCGTTGATTCTAGAAAAAGAATCTACGGTAAATGAATAGGTTGACGTCACCACAATGGTTTAAGTCCATTTGAATCTAAGGCTTTTTTTTATATCTTCGATAGCTATGTTTTAGTCCTATGATTTGTTTACCAGAAATATTAACAACAAAGACAAAAACTCCCAAAACCTAGGTTTATAAACTTAGTATATGCGCTTGCCATTAATTAGTATAGAAGAAATCGTGGATTTAAGGATGCTGAATACGATTTGTCAATTAGAATTGATGAGAAATAAATGTTCAAGAGTTACAGCATTTAATTATGTTGCAAGATTTTAGTGTCAATTGATTACTTAAGGTAGCTGGGGTATCTTAAGCTACAGAAGTAGACTTCTGGGGATCAATGTACTTTCAAATTTCAATTTGAAAATTGTGGGTCACAGGCCTTGTTTTGTTGTTAAGATACAATGAAATTAAAGAAATCACAGTTACATTGTATTTTATATAAATCAAATACAAGAAACTATTTTTTTCTTTATTGAGGAAACATTTAAGGTTGCAATTCTGTAAATATAGACAATGCAATTTCCCATAGGAACTCCTTTTGCACCTAAAACTGTGCCACTTTTACTGTGAAGTTTCGTGAAAAATTATATCCTAGAACGGAAAGTTGATATGCACTACTATTTTATTCAAAGGTCATAATATAGGGCTGTGCGGCATATTTTCAACATTTATATGCCCTGAACCTCTAAGAGTTTAAACTTATACTTAAATTCTATACTACCCCTACCTCCATTTTGGACCTCCTAAGAATTAAATTTTAGGCGCTACCATGTTTTTCCGTACTGGTAACATTCCCAAGTTATGTCTCTATGAGATGAAACACAGAGATCTTATCTGGAAACCAGTACGTTAACAAATTAACATATCTATGAATATTATATATCTCCCCAAAAGAGGCGTTGCTTGTGAAACAGCTGTATGTACAAAGTGCAACCTATACAATCATTTATTCAAATAGAAAACTCTTGAAAAACACTTTTTCTCACAACAATACTTATTTAACAGAATTATAGAATTAAAGAAATCAGTGCATATACTCTAACTGTTTCTTTACAGTACATTTTATACCCCCACCCCTGTTTCAAACAAGACTTTAATTATTGTCAACTTACCCTATGTGCATGTTTTCTGACAAGAAATGTCTAGAACTTGTTTGAAACTATTCTTATAACAAATTAAAAGCATTTCAGAATACTATAAATGTAAAGTTTAGTAGTTAATCATTCCAACATTCAAGATTATATAAAGTATCCAATCCTGCCTTAGTCTCCAGTCCACATCTTACTGTATGCCTATTTGTCAATTAAAGTTAACAATTTTTACCTCAAATGGTCAGTGTAGAAATGTTGTCACAACAATATCATCTCTAACCATATATCTAACATAATTAAGCAAATATATGAACTAGAAGTGTTTAAACAAAGCCATATTTCTCAAAAGTTATATGTATAAAGTTACCAGTCTAATGTATGTCTTCACTAAAAGTTTTATAGAACTGACTGCTAACATCTGTTTTTTTTTGCATAATTTCAAAGCATAGTTATTGTTTTCTATACAACAGACTTTACAATAATAAAATCATAGCGTTTACAGGTTGAACACTCTGTTTTGTGACCCAGGGGGTAGGCATTTTTCTTGGGTTTTTTTTGCCACTGGGGCCTCACATTTGCTAAATTATTCTGCCTTTTCTGTAAAAATGGAATATTTTAAGTACATTTTTAGGATAGAACTAACTATTGTTAGTTTTTTTGAGGTATTTTTGTATTTCTAGCTTGTATTTGTTTATGCCGCGGTCACAAAAAAAGCACATTCAGGTGTTACGGCTTACTTTTGGGTTATCGACAGAACAAAAACACCTCAAAACAATATTCAGGAAGAATCTATGAGTTTCAATGGCTGCGAAGAGTAAATATCAGCACTTCTTAACAATTCAAATTACAAATATGCATACATTACGAATTTATTTTGAATTCAGGCCTTTAAGTAAACTATGCATACTGCAAACTGTGAATTTATGCTGAGTCATCATAGTTAAGGCCCAGGATTTTCTCAATCTTCATGAAATATTCATAAAACTTTGTATTTGAGTTAATTTCATTTAAATCTCTGAGATAAACCAGATTTGATGAAATTCTATATGTTTTCTTTTTTCACCCTATATAGATTGCACTTCTCTAAATATAGACAATGCAATTTCCCATAGGAACTCTCTTTGCAGGTAAAACTGTGCCACTATTGCTATGAAGTTTCGTGAAAAATTATATCCCAGAATGGAAAGTTGATATGCACTACTATTATTCAAAGGTCAAAGGTCAAAATATAGGGCTGTGCGGCATATTTTCAAAATGTATAGCCCTGAACCTCTAAGAGTTTAAACTTATACTAAAGTTCTAAACTACCTCTACCTCCATTTTTGGACCTCCTAAGAATTAAATTTTAAGCGCTACCATGTTTTTCTATACTGGTAACAATCCCAAGTTATGTCTCTATGAGATGAAACACAGAGATCATATCTGGGAACCAGTACGTTAACAAATTAACATATCTATGAATATTATATATCTCCCCAAAAGAGGCGTGGTTTGTGAAACAGCTGCCTTTACAAAGTGCAACCTAGAGGATATAATTGGTTATATGTGAGTCCAACGATGCATTGATAAATCTCAGATCACAATTAATTGGTTAACAAAATACAAATATAACACTTCCACCTTTAAAGATCTTTATATTATCAGGCATCTGAAAATTATCTGTTTTTACATTTTCGAACTTATTTCTACTAAAATTGAGAATGAAATGGGGAATGTGTCAAAGAGACAACAACCCGACCAAAGAGCATATATAAAGTATATATAATAAGTATGTTACCGAAATTTCTAGCACTCTAGGCACATCACGATTTTTTCGCGTAGGAATTTGCGAACAAGGATTTGTAAAATTATGTAGTAAAACAGATTAAATCATACTATATTTATACAACAAAAAATGACAAATAGAATGTAGTCATTTTTGTTTCAAACATGTAAAATAGCCAATAATAATAAAAAAAAAAATGAACGATAAAACTCGTTATTTTTACAAAAACATGCACTATAACATGCACAATTAGAAAAAAAAAAAACAACACAGAATTGGGACAAGAGAGATAATACAGGGATTCGAACCTAAACCGACAAATCCCTATCGTTTAACTCGTTGATTTTAAGCAAGCTAACCTCGCGGCTACCAACTTATACTATACGACTGCCCATTGTGTATATATAAAGGTACAACCCCTGTGTGTTCGATGTTCATTTATATATGTATAAAATAGACATCTAAGTTGTAACCCATTGGTAGCTGAGAGGTTTCGTCGATGTGTTGATGTCAGTCATTCATAACAGATTTCAAGTAAGGGTTCGATTCCCAGTGAAGGTATATACAAATTACAAAATTTAAAGGTAAGTTTTTAAATTAATTCCATTAGTGAACAGAAATCAGTAAATTAGCTAATTCAAACTTAATGAAATTAGAGACACAAAGGAAACAATTGAATATAATTTGGTGAGTCCATTTCAGCGGCAGATTTAGGAAGCGTTGATTCTAGAAAAAGAATCTACGGTAAATGAATAGGTTGACGTCACCACAATGCTTTAAGTCCATTTGAATCTAAGGCTTTTTTTTATATCTTCGATAGCTATGTTTTAGTCCTATGATTTGTTTACCAGAAATATTAACAACAAAGACAAAAACTCCCAAAACCTAGGTTTATAAACTTAGTATATGCGCTTGCCATTAATTAGTATAGAAGAAATCGTGGATTTAAGGATGCTGAATACGATTTGTCAATTAGAATTGAAGAGAAATAAATGTTCAAGAGTTACAGCATTTAATTATGTTGCAAGATTTTAGTGTCAATTGATTACTTAAGGTAGCTGGGGTATCTTAAGCTACAGAAGTAGACTTCTGGGGATCAATGTACTTTCAAATTTCAATTTGAAAATTGTGGGTCACAGGCCTTGTTTTGTTGTTAAGATACAATGAAATTAAAGAAATCACAGTTACATTGTATTTTATATAAATCAAATACAAGAAACTATTTTTTTCTTTATTGAGGAAACATTTAAGGTTGCAATTCTGTAAATATAGACAATGCAATTTCCCATAGGAACTCCTTTTGCACCTAAAACTGTGCCACTTTTACTGTGAAGTTTCGTGAAAAATTATATCCTAGAACGGAAAGTTGATATGCACTACTATTTTATTCAAAGGTCATAATATAGGGCTGTGCGGCATATTTTCAACATTTATATGCCCTGAACCTCTAAGAGTTTAAACTTATACTTAAATTCTATACTACCCCTACCTCCATTTTGGACCTCCTAAGAATTAAATTTTAGGCGCTACCATGTTTTTCCGTACTGGTAACATTCCCAAGTTATGTCTCTATGAGATGAAACACAGAGATCTTATCTGGAAACCAGTACGTTAACAAATTAACATATCTATGAATATTATATATCTCCCCAAAAGAGGCGTTGCTTGTGAAACAGCTGTATGTACAAAGTGCAACCTATACAATCATTTATTCAAATAGAAAACTCTTGAAAAACACTTTTTCTCACAACAATACTTATTTAACAGAATTATAGAATTAAAGAAATCAGTGCATATACTCTAACTGTTTCTTTACAGTACATTTTATACCCCCACCCCTGTTTCAAACAAGACTTTAATTATTGTCAACTTACCCTATGTGCATGTTTTCTGACATGAAATGTCTAGAACTTGTTTGAAACTATTCTTATAACAAATTAAAAGCATTTCAGAATACTATAAATGTAAAGTTTAGTAGTTAATCATTCCAACATTCAAGATTATATAAAGTATCCAATCCTGCCTTAGTCTCCAGTCCACATCTTACTGTATGCCTATTTGTCAATTAAAGTTAACAATTTTTACCTCAAATGGTCAGTGTAGAAATGTTGTCACAACAATATCATCTCTAACCATATATCTAACATAATTAAGCAAATATATGAACTAGAAGTGTTTAAACAAAGCCATATTTCTCAAAAGTTATATGTATAAAGTTACCAGTCTAATGTATGTCTTCACTAAAAGTTTTATAGAACTGACTGCTAACATCTGTTTTTTTTTGCATAATTTCAAAGCATAGTTATTGTTTTCTATACAACAGACTTTACAATAATAAAATCATAGCGTTTACAGGTTGAACACTCTGTTTTGTGACCCAGGGGGTAGGCATTTTTCTTGGGTTTTTTTTGCCACTGGGGCCTCACATTTGCTAAATTATTCTGCCTTTTCTGTAAAAATGGAATATTTTAAGTACATTTTTAGGATAGAACTAACTATTGTTAGTTTTTTTGAGGTATTTTTGTATTTCTAGCTTGTATTTGTTTATGCCGCGGTCACAAAAAAAGCACATTCAGGTGTTACGGCTTACTTTTGGGTTATCGACAGAACAAAAACACCTCAAAACAATATTCAGGAAGGATCTATGAGTTTCAATGGCTGCGAAGAGTAAATATCAGCACTTCTTAACAATTCAAATTACAAATATGCATACATTACGAGTTTATTTTGAATTCAGGCCTTTAAGTAAACTATGCATACTGCAAACTGTGAATTTATGCTGAGTCATCATAGTTAAGGCCCAGGATTTTCTCAATCTTCATGAAATATTCATAAAACTTTGTATTTGAGTTAATTTCATTTAAATCTCTGAGATAAACCAGATTTGATGAAATTCTATATGTTTTCTTTTTTCACCCTATATAGATTGCACTTCTCTAAATATAGACAATGCAATTTCCCATAGGAACTCTCTTTGCAGGTAAAACTGTGCCACTATTGCTATGAAGTTTCGTGAAAAATTATATCCCAGAATGGAAAGTTGATATGCACTACTATTATTCAAAGGTCAAAGGTCAAAATATAGGGCTGTGCGGCATATTTTCAAAATGTATAGCCCTGAACCTCTAAGAGTTTAAACTTATACTAAAGTTCTAAACTACCTCTACCTCCATTTTTGGACCTCCTAAGAATTAAATTTTAAGCGCTACCATGTTTTTCTATACTGGTAACAATCCCAAGTTATGTCTCTATGAGATGAAACACAGAGATCATATCTGGGAACCAGTACGTTAACAAATTAACATATCTATGAATATTATATATCTCCCCAAAAGAGGCGTGGTTTGTGAAACAGCTGCCTTTACAAAGTGCAACCTAGAGGATATAATTGGTTATATGTGAGTCCAACGATGCATTGATAAATCTCAGATCACAATTAATTGGTTAACAAAATACAAATATAACACTTCCACCTTTAAAGATCTTTATATTATCAGGCATCTGAAAATTATCTGTTTTTACATTTTCGAACTTATTTCTACTAAAATTGAGAATGAAAATGGGGAATGTGTCAAAGAGACAACAACCCGACCAAAGAGCATATATAAAGTATATATAATAAGTATGTTACCGAAATTTCTAGCACTCTAGGCACATCACGATTTTTTCGCGTAGGAATTTGCGAACAAGGATTTGTAAAATTATGTAGTAAAACAGATTAAATCATACTATATTTATACAACAAAAAATGACAAATAGAATGTAGTCATTTTTGTTTCAAACATGTGAAATAGCCAATAATAATAAAAAAAAAAATGAACGATAAAACTCGTTATTTTTACAAAAACATGCACTATAACATGCACAATTAGAAAAAAAAAACAACACAGAATTGGGACAAGAGAGATAATACAGGGATTCGAACCTAAACCGACAAATCCCTATCGTTTAACTCGTTGATTTTAAGCAAGCTAACCTCGCGGCTACCAACTTATACTATACGACTGCCCATTGTGTATATATAAAGGTACAACCCCTGTGTGTTCGATGTTCATTTATATATGTATAAAATAGACATCTAAGTTGTAACCCATTGGTAGCTGAGAGGTTTCGTCGATGTGTTGATGTCAGTCATTCATAACAGATTTCAAGTAAGGGTTCGATTCCCAGTGAAGGTATATACAAATTACAAAATTTAAAGGTAAGTTTTTAAATTAATTCCATTAGTGAACAGAAATCAGTAAATTAGCTAATTCAAACTTAATGAAATTAGAGACACAAAGGAAACAATTGAATATAATTTGGTGAGTCCATTTCAGCGGCAGATTTAGGAAGCGTTGATTCTAGAAAAAGAATCTACGGTAAATGAATAGGTTGACGTCACCACAATGCTTTAAGTCCATTTGAATCTAAGGCTTTTTTTTATATCTTCGATAGCTATGTTTTAGTCCTATGATTTGTTTACCAGAAATATTAACAACAAAGACAAAAACTCCCAAAACCTAGGTTTATAAACTTGGTATATGCGCTTGCCATTAATTAGTATAGAAGAAATCGTGGATTTAAGGATGCTGAATACGATTTGTCAATTAGAATTGAAGAGAAATAAATGTTCAAGAGTTACAGCATTTAATTATGTTGCAAGATTTTAGTGTCAATTGATTACTTAAGGTAGCTGGGGTATCTTAAGCTACAGAAGTAGACTTCTGGGGATCAATGTACTTTCAAATTTCAATTTGAAAATTGTGGGTCACAGGCCTTGTTTTGTTGTTAAGATACAATGAAATTAAAGAAATCACAGTTACATTGTATTTTATATAAATCAAATACAAGAAACTATTTTTTTCTTTATTGAGGAAACATTTAAGGTTGCAATTCTGTAAATATAGACAATGCAATTTCCCATAGGAACTCCTTTTGCACCTAAAACTGTGCCACTTTTACTGTGAAGTTTCGTGAAAAATTATATCCTAGAACGGAAAGTTGATATGCACTACTATTTTATTCAAAGGTCATAATATAGGGCTGTGCGGCATATTTTCAACATTTATATGCCCTGAACCTCTAAGAGTTTAAACTTATACTTAAATTCTATACTACCCCTACCTCCATTTTGGACCTCCTAAGAATTAAATTTTAGGCGCTACCATGTTTTTCCGTACTGGTAACATTCCCAAGTTATGTCTCTATGAGATGAAACACAGAGATCTTATCTGGAAACCAGTACGTTAACAAATTAACATATCTATGAATATTATATATCTCCCCAAAAGAGGCGTTGCTTGTGAAACAGCTGTATGTACAAAGTGCAACCTATACAATCATTTATTCAAATAGAAAACTCTTGAAAAACACTTTTTCTCACAACAATACTTATTTAACAGAATTATAGAATTAAAGAAATCAGTGCATATACTCTAACTGTTTCTTTACAGTACATTTTATACCCCCACCCCTGTTTCAAACAAGACTTTAATTATTGTCAACTTACCCTATGTGCATGTTTTCTGACATGAAATGTCTAGAACTTGTTTGAAACTATTCTTATAACAAATTAAAAGCATTTCAGAATACTATAAATGTAAAGTTTAGTAGTTAATCATTCCAACATTCAAGATTATATAAAGTATCCAATCCTGCCTTAGTCTCCAGTCCACATCTTACTGTATGCCTATTTGTCTATTAAAGTTAACAATTTTTACCTCAAATGGTCAGTGTAGAAATGTTGTCACAACAATATCATCTCTAACCATATATCTAACATAATTAAGCAAATATATGAACTAGAAGTGTTTAAACAAAGCCATATTTCTCAAAAGTTATATGTATAAAGTTACCAGTCTAATGTATGTCTTCACTAAAAGTTTTATAGAACTGACTGCTAACATCTGTTTTTTTTTGCATAATTTCAAAGCATAGTTATTGTTTTCTATACAACAGACTTTACAATAATAAAATCATAGCGTTTACAGGTTGAACACTCTGTTTTGTGACCCAGGGGGTAGGCATTTTTCTTGGGTTTTTTTTGCCACTGGGGCCTCACATTTGCTAAATTATTCTGCCTTTTCTGTAAAAATGGAATATTTTAAGTACATTTTTAGGATAGAACTAACTATTGTTAGTTTTTTTGAGGTATTTTTGTATTTCTAGCTTGTATTTGTTTATGCCGCGGTCACAAAAAAAGCACATTCAGGTGTTACGGCTTACTTTTGGGTTATCGACAGAACAAAAACACCTCAAAACAATATTCAGGAAGGATCTATGAGTTTCAATGGCTGCGAAGAGTAAATATCAGCACTTCTTAACAATTCAAATTACAAATATGCATACATTACGAGTTTATTTTGAATTCAGGCCTTTAAGTAAACTATGCATACTGCAAACTGTGAATTTATGCTGAGTCATCATAGTTAAGGCCCAGGATTTTCTCAATCTTCATGAAATATTCATAAAACTTTGTATTTGAGTTAATTTCATTTAAATCTCTGAGATAAACCAGATTTGATGAAATTCTATATGTTTTCTTTTTTCACCCTATATAGATTGCACTTCTCTAAATATAGACAATGCAATTTCCCATAGGAACTCTCTTTGCAGGTAAAACTGTGCCACTATTGCTATGAAGTTTCGTGAAAAATTATATCCCAGAATGGAAAGTTGATATGCACTACTATTATTCAAAGGTCAAAGGTCAAAATATAGGGCTGTGCGGCATATTTTCAAAATGTATAGCCCTGAACCTCTAAGAGTTTAAACTTATACTAAAGTTCTAAACTACCTCTACCTCCATTTTTGGACCTCCTAAGAATTAAATTTTAAGCGCTACCATGTTTTTCTATACTGGTAACAATCCCAAGTTATGTCTCTATGAGATGAAACACAGAGATCATATCTGGGAACCAGTACGTTAACAAATTAACATATCTATGAATATTATATATCTCCCCAAAAGAGGCGTGGTTTGTGAAACAGCTGCCTTTACAAAGTGCAACCTAGAGGATATAATTGGTTAAAATCAAATAAGAGAATTGCTTTTCATAAATACTTTCGAAATATTAAGTAAAAGTAGGCGGTCAAGGGCCTTACAGTCTTGAAAAAGCAGACAAACAAATACAAAGTGTCCTATCAAATTCAATATTATTAGCTGCCCCTGATTTGAACATTTTTTTCTTCTAAAAATTAAAAAATACATCTAACGATAATTATTTTTTTATAGTTTGATCTTAAAATATCAAGTGTAAGGTGTTGTGTTGTATAATGAATGATACTTTTTAGACTATTTTTAACCCCAAAAAAGTAGCTTTGAAGCATGCATAGAAGGTATACTCAGAAAAAATACACTCGATCTATCTTAATCTATGAAATAGTTTTCATTTTGCCATTTAGACCTGGAATATTTAATCACTCAATTGCAACTAGTCCAGTTTAGTTGTCCAATTCTGAAAATGAGAAGAATAATACTTCTAACTTATTAGAAAGACAAAGATTAGTTCTTTGAAGTGTCTGTGAATTTTCATTGATGTGTAATCATTCAAAACAATTATCGTATACAGTGATACACGTGTTTTGTCGGATTAATTTGTAATATAAGACAGACCATGTTCAACATCGATGTTTGGTTGTTTAGTGTTCATTGTTGTCTTTTTGCCTTCAAGCGTCAGGATGGTACAATTGAATGAGTTTTGGTCTGTTCTGACTGACAGGTGATCTATCGAGCTTTATTCGGATAATATAAACTTGTGTATGTGCTCTTTGTTTGAGAAGAGCCAGGGGTGTTATCGACAAATGTTTATATTTGATTATATAATTTCCTTACACTTGCATTGTAAAGGAGTATATATAGGTTCCGGAGGATAACACTAGAAATTAGTAATCCGCTTGTAGTGATCGGCTTCCTCAACGCCGTTTACGTATTCATATAAAATAGAATTTACTCATTCTGTATAACAGGATGTTCAGAAAATATGTGGGAAAAGAATCGATACAAAAAACCAGTTTTAAAGAACCATATCATTAGCCGGTCTTTCTTTCAAACACATTATTTTCGAGCTTCCATCAATAAAACTCATCATAGATATTGGGATTCAAATTTTGTACGCCTGATTCATTTTACGTTTACAAAAGAGTAATCACTGCACTCGAAAAAAATAAATAAAAAAAAAGCCAAATTAAGTACAAAAAGAGCCTAACATTGTACAAACGAAGAACCCTAATACTTTAAGAAAACAAAAGACAAACACACAAAAAACAGTGCACAAATCACAATACACAATATAGAAAACCAAAGACTGAGCAACAAGAACCCCACCAAAAACTGGGGGTGATCTCAGGTGCTTCAGAAGGGTGAGCAGATCCTGCTCAAAATATGGCACCCGTCGTGTTGCTCATGTTAGTACAAACCCGATGATAAGTCTTATTTGGTAGGTCATATTCGGGGAAAAGAGGACAGGATTGTTGTAACGAAAATTCGAACATATCCGTTATCATCTGTGAAATGGATATTCCATTACGGTCAACCAACTCGTGATGGCGTCTGTGAAATTTACGAAAGGACGATTTCACCACTCGGACTCTTGCTTCAATAGATTCTTTGTGAACAGCAACCCTCTATCAAGAAAATCATGATAGGAAATTCAAGCCATGGAATATCGTATCAACTGTAAGATATATACTCCGTATGTAGGTGTTGCTGGAATGTTGCTGCGTAGAAATGGAAAGTTTACATTAGGGAAACTAAAATCATCTTTTTTTGTCGTAAAGTTTTTTCTTCCAAAGACGTACCTATATGAATTCAGCCTCATATGAATGAAGAAACAAGTCGCAAGATGAGGAGCAAAGTTACTTCCCATCCTCCAAACGAAACAATTATGTGGTCAATCAAGAAATCAAGCATTGTGATTATGTCAATTTCAGAGATTTGTTTGTTTGAATCAGAGTAATTTTTTACAATGTACGATAGATGCCTTTCTAAGACAAGAAACGTGTATCTACGTAGGCGATTTTTTCAAATATGAAATCTATTAAACATTAACATATGTTTATATATCTCTTACAAAAAGACTAAAATTACGGGTAAAAGACTAAGATTATTCACCCGCTCTTCAATGTTAATATGAGGTTGCGGACTTTCATATAATTGGCCTCAGGCATCACTGAAGATATATTGATTGACGTAAAGCACATCAAGTGCACTACAATTAATACTGTTAATGTTATTACAGCAATATTCATAAGATTTGCTAGCTACCTCATTCAAAGTCATTACCCTTTGACATCATTTAGAAAATATCATTTAGCACATTATTCACAGAGAATATTGTACAATTAATGTCGTATGATGAGTTAAATGTGATGTTTATTAATTTTCGAAAACTGATATTCACGGAGGTCAATGTCTCATTCATTATTCCGAGAGAAATCAATGTATTTAACGACAATTATTTACCAAATATAACATAAAACCATTTGCCATAATAAATACATGTAAAAACATCTGACGTTTAGCCTGTTGAATATCACATTTCGTCAGGTGAATATACTGTTTGATTCAAAATCGTATTTAAAAAGAACAACAAGGAATACAATAAAGCAGTGTAGAGTTCCAAAGTTCACAGAAATAATGAACAATCGTAGAGGTTCCTTTCTTTCATAATACCATTAGCGTCATTGATGAGTCTTTTGTAGACGAAACGCACGTCTGACGCAAATTCAAAATTTCAATCCTGGTATCTATGATGAATTTATTTACTGTAATGATATCTATTTTAATCCTTGTAAATTTAAATCTAGTGTATTCAATGCGAAATGCATTATCGTATAACGAATTTTTCTAAATCTTTATTTAAACTTTTCCGAAATGAAAAGAAAAATACTAAAAAAATAATTTACATCAAGAGGGTTTTAGGAAACATATACTATAACCTGATCAAAATTGAATTTGAAAGATGATGATTGTCAATCACTTCTAGCTAATGCAAAGGCGACTTATATCATTATAAAGTAATATTAAGCCAATTGTGTCCATCGCACTCATCAGGTCCAACTATATAAAACTTTTAAAATCCGTATATTTCAAATAACATCATCTAATTGAACAAACAGGATATAAAAATCAATAACAAAATATAGAAATTGTTGTTGCAATTCTAAATAAAAAATCGTTAAGAAGTTGGATGTTTGTTATGCTAGTTATATTTACGAACGTTTAGAGATTAAATTTACTAAAAATAAATTTTATGAGTTCATGCGATTTCCTCAGTTTTTGTTTGTTACTATAAATAAAAAGATGTGGTATAAGTGCCAATGAGACAACTCTCCATCCAAGTCACAATGTATAAAAAGTAAACAATTATGAGTCAAAGTACGGCCTTCAACACGGAGCATTGGCTCACACCGAAAAGCAAGCTATAAAGGGTCCCAAAATGACTATAAAACAATTCAAACAGGAAAACCAACGGTCTAATCTATATAAATGAGAAAGACTTATGAACCACACCAACCAACGACAACGACTGAACAACAGGCTCCTGACTTAGGACTGATGCATACAAATGCTGCCGGTTTAAACGTTTTAACAGGCGCCAGCCTTCACCCAAACCTGAATCATTAGTGTAACATTACAACATAAAAAAACACACTATAAAATATCAATTGAAATGGCTTAACTCGATCCAAAAGACATATAAATAAAAACAAGTAAACATACACTGAACGAATAAGTTTGATCTATGACACAATATAGATAAAATATTAATTAAAAAGGTGTAGGAACAATTTCGAAAAGACAAATCTAGCCTGGCGCAAAATGGCGTTAAATAAAATAACGTACACTGGTAAATCAAAATATAATAATTTTGTAGTTAGGAGCACGGAGTACCTTGATTTGTCTTATTAATCGATATTTGAACATCGGTCAGCAGCTGTTGTCTTAATTTCTACTTTCACATGAAAAATATGCTTCGGTTAAACATGATTTTAGCGCTCAACCTTCCAATCGCATTGACTTAGACAATAGTTAAACAACACCATAACAAGCAGTTTGAAGGTGTTTGGAACATCAGATCAATTCCAAGTACAAAACAACTCACAACACAAAACACACAAAATACATATCTAAGAGTGTTTACAATTCAAATTACAACTTTAACAAATTCATATTCCCACAGACTTTTAAAAATATCAATTATTACCACTTTACGGATTTAGTGTAAAGACGCCATACATAGTCAGCGTTTCATTCGTTCACATTAATTCAATACTTATAGAATAAAGGCTTTTTTGTTTTTGATACTTAGTTTCAAAAGAATATCAAGCGAGCCCGCAAGATGAAAGGAAAAGTGTACAAACTGCCGATAATTTCTTTTACAAGTTCCAACTCCTAGTTCAATGTTTTAATGCTATATCTACACAAATAAAAAACTAAAAACATTGGGCATTCAAGAGCAATACAAAAAGATATACGAACAAATTAAAACATTACTACAAGAGTTACGACGACGTATAACTTGAATGTTTTATTTGCAAAAGCTGACAATCCGTTTTGAATATGAAAAACAAGAGGAAACAAAACTAAGGTTATGAGATAAACAAGAATTGAACGAGACTGGTTGTGTAGGCAAGGTCAACAGTCAATGATACCACAGCTAGAGATGGTTTAAATGGTATAAATCTGTATGAAACGTGAAGCCTTTTGAAAGAAAAATAGTCTTTTTAGTTGATAGTACAACATGTATAGTGCACACTGAATACAACTTTAATTCGGCCATTTTTATGATTAATTGATTCATTGTTTGTTTTAATGTCCTGTTATAGGGTCCGGGGTGAAGGTCAAGAAATTTAGACGACCACTTGAAAATGAGGGTACATTGGATAAGGACAGAACTTTTGCCTTACAACAGGTCACCTCAAAGAGTTGTTGCAAGGGTTCTTAATGTTCAGAGAGCGTGACACTCTCTCTACACCAGGGTTCGGATTTAAATCTCCTTTCTGATCGGAATTTTTGGTGTATTTGTACACTCTATACATCCAAACGGACCTCCTCTTTGGCAAGGGTTTTACTGTCTGTCGGAAGAAGACCAAGAGTAAACATATTTCTATTTCCAAGTCACTCTTGGGTGCCAAATTTTATAAAAAAGTGATTGTATATCATAATTGAACTCTTGAATTGTAAAACGTACGGTTATTAATCAATTTAAAGATTCCAATGCATATTGTTAACAAGATATCAATCATGATAATTTACTAACTTGACCTTCCACTAAATTTTCCGCTTAAACATACTTAAAAATGTAACACATTTTGAGCGATATTTCGATCATCTTAAAACATCCATCGTACATTATGAGGAATTTTTTAACATAACAGTAACATTGGAAAATGCTTTTGTAGCACATGCATTATTCATCTAAACATGATTAACTAGATCGTTATAAGGTATGTTAACTAGCACAATTAACTATCTTAACAAGTTTCTTCAATCAAGCTCACTGTATCATGATATAACGCTGTAGGATTGCACACATCATGATTTCAAATAATTATAAGGTTACCTGACATAATAAGAATAAAGTCAAACTAGTTATTGTAGCAGATTGAATTTTATTCATACAAGTATATCATTATTGTATAGCCCACAAAAAAATGTGTCTAAGGACACGATTGCCCCCTCTCAAGCATGCTTATAATATGTGAACATACTTTTGGGATAGACGGGCGGACGGATGGACGGTCAGGGGTAACAGCAAATGACCCTTTCGCCTAGTAATGGGGGCTTAAAAAACATGGTCATTGTGTTTTGTGTGATATTTTTAACAAACGCTTGCATGCCAGAATGTTAAATCAGGGTAGTATAGGGATTTTCATATAAATTACAAGAGGTGTAGGGTAATACGTCATGGGAACAGGAACACAAGGCAATACTGTTCTTCAAATTTTGTATTTTTATTTATCACTGGTGAGGGGGGATTTACTTCAATGAAAGATCAAAACAAAAACAGTTACCCACAGGTCAACATGATATAATAGGTTCACCCAGTCAAACAGCTTTCTCAGGTATATCACACTATGAGACAAATGTTATTGTTACCCAGGGGACAAAAGACAAATTGAAATCGTTTAAAAATTCTGTTTTTATTGCAGATCTTTGGTCCCGAAATAATAAAATTCCATTCTGGCATTCAAATGTGTGCTTTGTTGAACTTTATTCGCAATGTCTTTACTTTCGATAATATGTAAAGATGTTTTGAATTGTTTTACTCATGTCTTTTCTGGCCTTTCATAGATTAATATGTGCTATGTGTTTTGCTCATTATCGACGACCGCTTAGTGGCCTATGGTTGTTTACTTTTATGTTATTTGGTCTCTGATAGAGAGTTGTCTTATTGGCAAGCATACACATCTTCTCATTTGTATATTATTTACTAATAAAGATGATTGAAATATGCAATGTGTATGCATGATATGAGTAAATTACCTATCAAAAAGAACATTAAAACTTTAAAAATAAAACTGTATTACGATTTACTAAAAATACTGGCGAAGGCCTACTTATATATGCCTGTAATGTCCCTTCCATAATTACACGAGGACAAAAGACTAATTAAAATTGGAGGGTTGAGTGCTCAAAAAAGTAGTTAATGTTTCATGTCCCCTCATAAATTTGGTTTTCATTGCATATCTGTGATTCCGGAGTAATATAACTTGAGTCTGACATTAAAATGTGTGCACTGTTGAACTCTATTCACAATGATCTTATTTTCGTGAATATGATTTAATCTATGACTATGTGTTACAATAACATGTAAATCTAATATACATTAACTGTAGAACACGATTTAAAAAAAAGATTGATAATTGAATAAATTAAATATCTATCAATGATCAATACCCAGACAATTGTTAAGCCATGCTGTTGGATAGGTTATACCTGATTAAATCATCTATCCTACAGTCAATGTTCCAACATTTATCAACCTTGTACGCACGAACATTTTAGTATATTTCTACCTGATATACTGCGCTTAATTAAAGATTAAATAAAGATGCAACACAATCGGTTAAAAGGAAAGACTGTAAGGCAGGGTTTCCGCTTGTGAAAAAAAATCATTATTGGCGAATGAAATTGGCGAAAAAAATATAACGGTTCTACATCATCTTGTTTATTTTTTTCTGGTTTGTCGGACATTTCTCCTTGATCAGACAATACTGGGATTTCACCTTAACAGAAAATCAGTAATCAGTTATTTGTACGGTTGCGAAATATGGGGAACAGGTAACAACGATATCATTGAAAGGGTTCACTTAAAGTTTTGTAAGATGCTTTTACAACTTAAATCGTCAACACCATCTTTTATGGTATATGGCGACCTTTGAAGGTTTCCTCTAGAAATACATATAAAAACAAGAATTGTGTCATTTTGGACAACATTAATTGAAGGTAAAAGTTCGAAACTGTCCTCTATAACATACAAACTGATTTATCAATTGAATATTGTAAATAATGTAGGGTCTCCATGGTTATCGAGTATAATGAGTATACTCAATGATTGTGGATAGGCATATGTATGGAACACACAAACTTTTATTAACAAAAGATGGTTGGTAAACACAATTGCTCAACTGTTTCGGTACTTATACATCCCTCGGATTTCAAATGTTTGGCTTTGAGCATTCCTGATGAAGGTAAATCCAGAAAAGCGCGTCGGACGCATGAAATTATTAAACGTGTTGTTTTCAATTTTTTATTTTGTTCAAAGTACGAAAGATCAATATGAACAAAATTGGCATAGTGAAATGGAAAACTCGTCAAAATCACTTTGTTAACGGCTATTTAAACAAAAACTCGAATTCGAAAGTTATTTTGATATTTAATAATAGAACTCTGCAAGTTTAGGACAACAAATCATAAGCTACCTATTGAACAAGGAAGATGGCAAAATATCCAATGTGAAAAAATAATCTGCACATTATGCGACTTGAATGAATTTGGTGACGAATTTCATTACATTATGTCATGCAGGAAATTTGCCAACATCCGAAATTTATTTATTTATTGAAGAAATTTTTTCAAAACGTCCAAATACACTTAGATATAGTAAACTTATGACCGGCAAAAAAAATCGATACTTTCGAAACTGCAAATTTATTAAAATTGTTAATAAAGGGTTGTGTGATCCTGGCTGACATCTCTCTCATACATGTTGATTTGTTGATTTGTTATTAATATTATGTGTTCTCTGTACCATTCCAATGCAAATGGTTTATCGGCAACAATGGACTACTAAATACAGGTGTTGATTGTATTGTATATTTGTCTGGTTAAATGGTTTTGTTTTTCTGACTTTGAACTAAACAGTAAGAAATTAAAAATAATATCAATTTGGTTCTGAGAAATGTCAGAAAAGTCAGAAATCTGAGCTTGAGACTGAGAAATGTAAAGTTGGAACAATTTAAGAGGACGATTCATTGTCAAACGTCCATACTTGTAGGTTTGTTGGTTGCTTAACGTCCAGTGGCAAAAAATTTCTGGACGAGAACAAATTACCAATAAAACAAAAGATAGGTCCTGTAATAGGGTCCAGTATAAAGGTCAGTAATTTGGACTAGTGCTTAAATTGGATAGAAACAAATTTACCTTGCAGCAGGTCACCTCAAAGATTTGTTGCAAAGATTCTTAACGTTCAGCGAGCGTGGCATTCTCTCTACACGAGGGTTTGGAATTAAATTTCCTTTTTAATCGGAATTGGCTTCGTATTTATACATCCCAGACATCCAAACGGGCGTCCACCTCTGACAAGGGTTTCACTACCGGTCGGAAAAAAAAGATGAAGACTGACCATATTTCAAATCCCAAGTCACCCTTGGGGTGCCAGTTTTATAAAAGTGATTGTGTATCATAATTCTGAACTTTTGAATTGAAAAAAAATACGGTTGTTATTTTTTAAATTTAAAGATGCCAATGCATATTGATTACATGCTATCAATCTTGATAATTTTAATACTTGATGATCTGCACTTAATTTTCGATTTAGAATTTAGAAAGGCGAAGGATACCAAAAAGACATTCAAATTCATAAGTCGAAAATAGACTGACAACGCCATGGCTAAAAAAGAAAAAAGACAAACAGACAAACACCAGTACACAGAACAAAAAGGAAAACCAAAGACTAAGCAACACGAACCCCACCAAAACTGGGGGTGATCTCAGGTTTTTATTTCAAAAATGTAACGCATTTTGAGCGATATTTTAAATATCTTAAACATCAATCGTACATTTTATGAGGAATTTTTAACATACACAGACACATTGGAAAATGTTATTGTAGCACATGCATTAGATTCTTCTAAGCAAGACTCACTAGGTCGTTATACGGTCTGTTCATTTGCATTCTATACTATCTACAAGTCTCACCTTATCATGATATAACGCGATGAGATTAAACAAAATATGATATCAAATGAGTATAAGGTTAACAGACATAATGAACATAAAGCAAAATTAGTTGATGTAGCAGTTTGAGTTGTATCATAGAAGTATTTCATTAATGTATAGCCAAACAACCATTGTCGTTGTTTTTTTATTTTATATGTTTAACAAACAGTTGTCATTGGCTTCAATGACAGAAGGTAGATTCAATGCGTTTGCTGATTTTGTGATGAGTTACAGGCGATGTACGGTATATAGTCAAAGAAACAGGATACAATGACTATAATAATACTCAAATATTTTATAATATTTATCATTGGTGAGGGGATTTACTTCAATCAAAGATCAAACCAAAAACATTTATTCACAGGGTAAAGACAGTGTTGTGTAAACAATAAGTCAATATCTCGATCGTCACGTGTCTATCTAATTTTTTAAACAAATGAACAGAAAATATCAAACGCCGTCAACATTCTTATTACAATTGTCAACATATTTCAATTAATCAATTTCATATCTATGAATAATAATTATTCGATTTTAACATGTTACATATAATAGGTTCACTTAGTCAAACAACTTTCTCAAGCATATCATAATATGTGTTAAAATTACACGGGGAACAGAAGACAAATTGAAATCGTTTAAAAATTTTGTTTTGTATGGCAGATCTTTCATCCCTAAATAATATATATTGATTCTTCGTTGAACTGTATACGCATTGGCTTTACTTTCGATAATATGCAAGGATATTTTTAATTCTTTTTTCTATCGCCATTTCAGGGCAATTTATAGCTTACTATCCGGTATTGCTTTTGCTAATTTTCGACCTATAGTTTTTAATTTTTGAAATATTTGGTCTCTGGTGGAAAGTTTTATTGGCAAAACATAACACATCTTCTTATTTTTGTAATAATTACTAATAAAGAAGGTTGAAATATGCAATGTGTATGCATGATTTGAGAAGTCAATTACGTAAAAAAACATTTAAACTTTAAAATTAAAACTGTATTGCGATCTTCTAAATAATACGAGTCAAGGGTTAATGATATACTGATATATGCCTGTACTATCCCTTCTATCATTACACAAGGAACCAAATACTTATTGAAATCACAGGGGTTGAGTGCTGTAAAGTAGTTTATGTTTCATAAACACCCCCCAACCCCCGTCATTTTTTTGTTTTCACTGCAGATCTTTGATCCCGAAGTAATATATTTGTATAATTGGATTCTGTCACATTAACATGTGTGCACTATTGCATTCTATTCGCAAATATCGTATGTTTGTTACAACAACATGGAAATCTACTATACATAAATGACAACGACTATGCTCGTAAAACACGAGTATACATAACAAAAATAATTGATGATTGCATTCATTAAATATCAATCAACTATCAGTATCAAGAAAATTGCTTAGCCATGCTGTTTGATAGTTAATACCTGATTTTATCATCGGCCCTGCAGTCAATGTTCTAACATTTATCAATCAATTATGCACGCACATTTTTGGTAATATACTGCGCTAATTTTACAAAAGAAAAAAAAAAAGAAAAAAAAAAAAGAATGCAATAAAATATGTTAAAAGGAAAGACTGTTAGGTATTTTATTTCTAAATTTATCTTCTGTTTTGACAGTTTGAGTGGACTATTCATTTTTCTAATGTTCCTTGTTATTCTTTTGTTTTGTTATATTTGTTTTTGCAAATTAACTTATTTGTATTGTATTGTACTGCAATTTCTTTTAACAAAGAGCTGAAAGATGCCAAAGGGACATTCAAACTCATAAGTCGAAGATAAACTGATAACGTCATTACAAAAAAAGAAAAGGATCAACAGACAAACAACAGTACACAAAACACAACATAGAAAACCAAAGACTGAGCAAAAGGTACCCAATCAAAAACTGGATGTGATCTTATATGCTCCTAACGGGTAAGCAGATCCTGCTCCACATGTGGTACCCATTTTGTTGCTCATATTAGTACAAACCCGGTGATCAATTTAATTCAGTAGGTCACATTCAGGGGACAGGATTGTAGTTGCGACAATTGGAACATACCCGATGTCATCTGTGAAACGGATACTCATAAAGGTCAACAAACTCGTGATGGCGTCTTTACAATTTACAAAGGGATGATTTCAACTTCACCACTGGGACCTCTTGATTTAATAGCTTCCTTGTGAGCAGAACATAAGGAAATCATGATATCAAATGCAAGCCCTGGAATATCGTATCAACTGGGAGATATATACTCCGTATGCTGGCTCTGCTGGAATGTTGCGACATGGAAAGTTCACAATTGGGAAGCTGAAATCATCTCTTTTGTCGTAAGGTTTTGTTTTCACCCGACCCTCATTGTCAATTTTTAGATGTAAGTCATGATATGAGGCAGACTTAACTGTAAATGTTGAATCTTTTATCTCAAGTTCCATGGGTTAGATGCGTTTAACATAGTCAACAAATTTTGAATTATTTAGTGAAAGAACATTTTCTATATACTAGTAGCGAAAAGTGAAATTAAAGGAATAAGTTAAAATGCAAACACGATATTAAGTACTAAATCAACTACACATTTTTCATGAGATCAATGAAATATATATTTTGTTGTCTGCTGCTTTTGGAATTTCTTCATTTGTCACCATTCAACATCACAAGATTACAGACGTGACTTTTCGACTTGAATATAATATTCATAATAAGTGATACTCCGACAACACGGCTGTGTCTAGAGGTTGGAAAATTTACACGGGAAGTTACAAACTAAAGATTTCAACTATTTAGAAGAATGATATATTTGATAATTTTCTTAACATTTTGATTTGAAAAATAAAAACAAAACTAATGCAAAAAGAAAACAGAACAAAGAATACAGTTCGCCTTAGAAAATCAACTTGACATAGAAATGAGAAGGTCCGGTAAGGGTTAATTTTGGCCTAAAATTCGAAGTACATCTGATGAAAGATTTTTGTCATGTTTTATACAATGAAGTGTCTTCTTCAGTCGATTCAATTAGATTATGTTAAAGATTTTAACTGAATTGGTCATCAAAGAGGCTCAAATTCAAGCTTAAATATGAAAAATCTATCAAATATGTCATAAAACGTCACTTTTCAGATGGTTTTTGTCTAAAATGAGAGTGGCCGCATTCGTGTTCAGTCTCAACATTTATATATGTTATGGGTTTTCAATAAATACAACATATATTTAAATATTAAGACTGAACACAAGTGCGGCCACTTCCAATTTAGACAAAAAACGCCTTACAATTAGAAAAAATGACAATATTGTGAAGATTTCAGTATTTTTGCATGAAATAATGATGCTAGTACCTGCTGCATATCCATTGTACTGTAAAAAAAACCATATTTATGTAACAAAAGTTTTCAACAACTTTGAAAAACGCTGCATTTTAGGGTCAAAAAGGGGTCTTACCGGACCTTCTCCTTTTGTCATCTTTTATTTAAAGCAGCGATCGTTGTTCAGCCCCTCTAAAAGTAATGGCTTCATGAATAATGTAATTTTGATGGGACCTTTCATGAAAGGAAATTTCAGGAAAATTTGTAATCGTGATCGAGATTGGTAAGTGTCATCTGTACTATTATTTGTCTGTTTGTCTTTTTATTTTTGGCCGTGGCGTTGTCAGTTTGTTTTCGATCTCTGAGTTTGACTGTCCCTCTGGTATCTTTCTTTTCTCTTTTAAGGTGTTATTTTTCAAGTTTCATTATGTGTGTTCTACGTCACTATCAATATTTGTTATATAGAAGATGCATTTAAAATTAATAATACAGTAAAATGAAACAGGATTGAAAAAGAACAAGTAATAATGCTGCTCGCTTGGGAGATAGACTCTGCTCTATCCAAATAACATAATAGATAAATGAGAAATAACGACTTGACAAAATACTTTAAATCAACATAAACCATAATTTTTCACATATAGCAATGATATGGCTGTTATAAAAACCAACAATGGATCCGTTCCAGAACATAATTATATAAGTATATGCATATAACATTATATGAATGATCTTAAGATGAAACTATAACTATAATACTTGTAGAGTATAAATTTTATAATCTGTAATCACATTAAGGTTCTTCGGATTTAATTTCATTCGTCATTCATTGATTAATTGAGTAAAGCTTGATAATGTGTGGAGACATATTTGCTATATTTCTATGCTTTGTTATGTCTCATTGTGAATTTATGGTTATTGAAAAACAGAAGGATGTAATATACACAGGGCATGTTGCTTTTGAAATATTTTCGATACCTATGTGGTCACTTTGTGCTCAGTTGTGTACAAGACTTAGAATCTGCAAATCTATTAATTTCATAACGTTGAATAAAACCTGCCAGATCAACGTAGCTGAGCCTAACTGTTCTACCAGCTGTCTGGCAAATAGTGTTGGAGATAGTTTCGTGGCAGCATCTGCACTTCCTAAGGTAAATAAAACGAAAAATTAGAAAGAAAAAAAAAGACTACCTATTAATATAAACAGGGGCAATATATTGAGATGAAGTTCTGATAAATGTGGACGTAGGTAATTTTGTTTTGATATACAAAACAATATTTCTACTTAACGACACATTATACATGTTAAATACCGGACTTTCATTGCAGCATCCATACTGTAACAGGTAAATATGTTGTAATCATAAAAAGAAAACAAAGCAAAATGTGGCTCACCTCGTTTTAGCACGGATATTTATAGTTTTCAAAAAACAGAGAGAATTGGATGTCGCTTGATATCAACTCAAGTTATTTAATGTTTTTAGTAATTTTTTAGAAAGTAATATGACGCTTGTTGCTATATTGAGCACATGTCATATAAATAGCGGCAACATTAGTAAACCATGGTTCAATAGTCATAATTCGATTAGGCGAAAACAAATCCGGGTAACAAGTTAAGACCGAGGGAAACACATCACCTATAAGGGGAAAACAACGGAACAACAGAATCACTGAATTACAACAAAAGCAAACGCCAACATACATAGAAACGAATTATCTGAGAAAATCTGCTACATTCCTGACTTTGTACAAGACATTTTAAGACAAAATGGTTGGTTAAACCTGGTTTTATGGCTAGCCAAACCTCCCTCTTATATGGCAATGTTAAAGAGACGTATTGATTTGTCTATGATAAGTCATAACAATTTGTTATAAAAACTCAAAGAGAAATTATGTTATGTGGGGAATTACTGAAGGTATACCTACAATATATTAGATATGAAAAAAAAAAACAGTCTGTTTTCAAAATACACATCTGGATGTCTATCTCTAAAAAGTAAACACGTTTAATCTATGCTTTTTCCAATGAGGTCATAAATTCGTTAGATATCTTATAAATTTCCGGATAGGATTGAGCTGGACGTAAACATATCAACAGCATAATTGTCGTTTCTTCTATATTTTGTAATCTAAATCTTCTAGTAACACTGATGATATAGAAGGGAACATTTTGCAATATAATTTACAAATAACATTAAAAAAATGCTTTAACATAATCCTTTAGAAAACCATCAGAGCATATCATGAAAATGATAAACGAACCGAAACCTCTTATTTTTTAATACAAACACCAAACAAAACTTGGGAAACATAAAATAATATATGTTATAACCCACACACAAATAGATTTGACCAATGGATACATGATGCACATGTATGTTTTTGCAAATATATGTAGGCGTAAAGATTTATCAAATAAAAGTATGAAAGCAGCTAAAAGTTCAAATAAAATAAGAAATAAGCATATTTTTTTTATCATTTTCAGCGATTCACCTGGTCATTGCATTAGGTTTTATTTATCTTTTACACATCTAAACTTGAAGACAAATTGAAAGCTTTGGTTCTATTTGTATCATACAAACCAATAGCCAGCATAGATACAAGTATCTTGTTTAAGGGAGGACACATCATATTTTGTGAAACAAAAAACAAAACACTCTGATATAAACAAAACATACTTTGAAACTGACACTATGCAGAACCAATTCTACTTCCCTTTTGTGCCGACTTGTTTCATTTTTCATGAGTGGCAGGTTTTACACAGGGGCTTTTTATGAAGAATAGTCATTTTACTTTGCGTTCTGTTTTAAAGATGATGCCCTCCCACTAAATTATTCAATGTTTGGTGACTACGCTGAACGCATATATTCGCTCGAATTTAAAATAAAGTATACAATAGATACAGTTATTTCAGCCTCTATATCTTGAGAGGGTCAGTTGAGAACAAAACTTTATGACAAAGAGATAATTTCTATGAAACAACAGATGGGTATGAAATATATATCTTCAAGAGGATCAGATCTTGCTTTCCTTACCAGGATTACCCTGGTAGATGGTAGCTGCTTTAAATGACGATATTATACAAAACTTTCCAAGTGTTGATTGTAAAATCACCCCTTTTTAAATGTTACGGACGCCATCATGGGTTGGTTGACCGCTTTAAAAGAGAAGTGAAAGATATCAAAGGAACCTTCAAACTCATTAGTCGAAAATAAACTGACTCATTTAAAATAGCTATTTCACATATCACGACGGGTAAGTTCAATGTGAGTCTTGGCGCCTCTTTTTCTCCAATGTTTCACCACCTAATTACCGAGTGTGAACTTACATGAGCAACCCGACGGGTGCCACATGTTGAGCAGAATCAGCTTAGCAATTCGTGAGCACCAGAAATAAATCACGTTTTTTATGTGGGGATTGTGTTCATAATCTTTGGATTTCTATGTTGTGTTTTGTATACTCTTGTTTGTCGATTGGTCGTTTTTTCGGTTTTGAAATGGCGTTGTTAATTTGTCATCGACTTATGAGTTTGAATATCCCTGTGGCATCTTCTGCCTTTCTTTTTATGAATTTTATATAAATGTGTGTATAAAAATCAAAATATTTATACCTTGTTGTTTAAGGAACTAGCTGGTATATGTAAAGGACATGGCTGTAACATCACTGAAATATGTGTACCAAAGTCAAAGTCAAAAGGCTACCTATGTCATCCATTGATAGGATATAGAATTGGTAAGTTAGATTTATATAGCATTCTAATATATATATATATAAATATACTAGGTAATGTAAGAATACTTGGAGGTAAAATAGTATTTAACCACCACCTAAGTTCCTTTAAATGTATACAATTGGAAAATCGATGAAGCTGGAACAATTGAAAATCAACTTTTTTAAAGATAGAAAAATTAAAGAAATTATCTATAGAACGATGTGAGTTGAATTAGACATTACGCATACGTATTGTCTAATTTTGATTATTCATTAAGATTACAAGCATAAAATTACAAGCGCGGTACACATGTTACAGGGAAGTACGAAATATGTTAATATTTGCTGCATATTAAGATAAAGAAAGGGAAAAATTATGTATTTTCAAAATGTAAAGCTCTTTCAAGATACCAACTTTTGGAGTATTCCACATAGTCCTTAGTATAGTAATATTTCAAAAAATTTACCTATTTTCTACAACTTGTGTTCAAGCATTGCTGTGTGCTCATTGTTACGAAAACTTCCATTACAGGAATATGTGTGAATTTAACGATATAAAAGTTCAGTCTGTTCAGGTTAAGCAATTGCAGAATTTTATTTTTTTAAAGTTGATTACATACAATTGTACTTATTTGATTTAAGTAATTCGAAGAGCAGGTCTTCTTGATTTTTTACATGTTTGTGCGGTCATTTATTTTCATTTAATGTTTACATCATAATAAAGTTCGTTTAGATATGCCTGGTAAATTAATTGTTGATTCTATTGCATATCAATCGATGTTGTTAGTAGTTTTCCCCTGCACTTCTCTGATTAATCAGCAAACATCTACGGGTAATTGAAGTATACAATCAGAAGAAACATAGATTGGTGCTTCATTTTGAGTATTTTTTTCGCATAGCAGCATTTTGTACCATTTTTACACAAAACGCCTATGGCCTGCAATTATCATTGCTTGCTAGAAAATGATATCATTTTATGGTAAGTTTATTTTTATTTCAATTATTGTGTGATATTACTATCTATCAAAATATCAAAGTTGTAGAGAGATTCAGTTATCAGTGTTTGCAAGGGATCTAGTTTTTTGTCATTACAATCATGACTCTATCAACACCGCGATCTGTTCAAATCGTGTTTTTGTTGTCTAATTACCCGCAAACAATTGACTTAAATGAAGACAAGTGTGTATTTAATCTTTTGGAGAAAATTTTTTTACAATGGTTTCAATCAAGGTAGAAAAAAAAGCCGAATTCCGAGAAAATTGAAATTTAGATTTCAAATTTGTCTTGTAAATATTTCTTAGGTTGAAATTTTGAAATAATCAGAACAAAGTAAATTAACGCACCAAAATAAAATGTCTGATGTTTACATAGTCCTTTTTTTATAACTATTTTTTTTGTGTTTTATCAAATTTTATTTAACAGTTCCTCCAAATGTACACATTCTACAATCATTCTATGGTGTTATTATTGGACAGTCTGTTACGTTGGTTTGTTTAGTGACATCTCACTTACCCATCACAGACGTCACTTGGAAGAAAAACATAAACAATTCTATATCGACGATTGATTCTGGTGGCAGTGCTCACTTATATAGTGGTGGCAATGTCGAATCACCATCTCTAATCATATCAAACGTAACACAGAATGATATAGGAACATACATTTGTTCTGCTACCAACATGATAGAAACAAGAAGCAGTAACACCATTACAGTTGTTCTAAATCGTGAGTAAATTAAAACGAAAACTATTTGGTTCAGTTATTTAATCAAATAAGAGAACATTAGATAACCCCAAAAACACTAGTTTTACAACAATCTATATTTGATTTCCAAAATTGATTGTCAAAAACGAGTTCAAAGAACTGATTTATAACACGGAACTTCAAAAGTAAAAACATGGAATACATTTTTTACCCGGAAATACCGATAATGAATGAAGTCACCACCAAGGGCAAATACCATTATATCGTTTTTTTTTCATGATCGTGGCTTTGATTCGTGTAGATGTGGGTGTCCTTATGAATAACAAAAGATGAGTATCATGTTGACATACATTGCCTCACTCTGTTCATGATTTATATCTTTCCGTGTCCTACCATTGTTATAAGTTTTCTAAAAACACAGTCACTATGGGACTTTTTCAGACTATGTGTTTGTGTCGTCTTTGATCTAATGACCATGATGATACAGGAATAGTCGTCTGATCTCTATTTTTTTTTCTATAGTTTTCTTTTCCCAATCGCGAACTTGTAAACTTATATAAAATAAGGAGACGAGACGTGGTTTGATTGCAAATAAGACAATTATCAAAGATTCTTAATGATGTAGATTAGTACAACTGCAGGTCACAAGATGGTTTTCAACAATAAGCCAATTCATACCGTATAATTAGCTTCAAATATAGGCAGAAGATACCAAAGGAATAGTCAAACTTATAAGTCGAAAACGAACTGACAATGTCAAAGTTCAAAGTTTAAGACGATTTGAAAAGAAAAGAAAAGTAAACTACAGACAGAAAAACACTAACTCCACTTAAAATCGGGGGTTCCACTTGATGCAAAAGGCAGTTAAATTTGGAACCGATTTAAACAGAAAAAAACAACGGCCTGATTTAACAATAAACATTAAAACAAATATGATAGTAGCTTTAAGTTTATTATTAAAAAGTGTGTGATTGTACTATGAAGGGTCGATGTTTTTATTTTTTTTTCAATCAAGGAAGAACATATAACAAGAAACGCAAAAAAATTGAAATGAAATTTCTCAATTTTTTGATAAATATCTCTAGAAACAATTTTTCAAATAAGCATTAACATATTGAAGTTAAACATCATTAATTTAACCTAAGAACAAATATTCTATGTTAACATCAACCTTCCTTGTTTGCCTTTTTTTCGTGTTTTTTTATAAAATTATATTCAACAGTTCCTCCACATGTACACATTCCACAGTCATCATATGAGGTAACATTTGGGAAGTCTGTAACTTTGGTTTGTATAGTGACATCTCGTCTACCCCTCACAGATGTCATTTGGAAGAAAAACGTAGGCGGTTCTGTATCGATGATTGATCCAGACGACAGTGCTAATTTATATAGTGGCGGGAATGTTGAATCACCATCTCTAATCATTTTAAACGTAACAGCGAATGATACTGGAACATACATTTGTTCTGCCTCTAACTTAGTTGACATAAGAAGTAGCGACACCATTTCACTTGTCATAAACTGTAAGTAAAATTTCCTCTTTCAATTTGCATTTAAGATTTTTGGGGTACAATTCAAAGTGTTAGTCGTTCAATTCAAAGAAGAGAACATGAAACTATTCCTAAAGAACTAAATAACAAACTCTATTCGATTTCCACGATGTCATGAACGAGTTCAAAGAACTGACTTATAACACAAAATTTCGACTGAACCTATGGAATATATTTTTCTACCTAAAATTACCGATAAATATAGCGATAAAAGTACTGTTTCTTTTTAGTGAAGTATTTGGCATATTACCAATCGCAAAACACCCATTATCTTGTCGTACCATTATTACTGATTTTTTTTCCCAATGACCATGGCTTTGATTCGTTTGGATGTTGCTGTTCTTAACTTTTGATGAAAACCAAAATAGGACTACCATGTTGACACACATTGAATACAAAAAGTAAACAAAGAAACAAAGAATCGTTTGCATGGACATTGTTGTCTGCTACCAAAAATATATTTTAAGTAATATTGATGTTTCAACCATTAAATATGTTTATCTATTATACACTGATATCAAAATAATAGAACGAATCAATAATATGGATTAAGAATTTAACAATTAATTCACAAGCACATTCAAATCTCTACATGTTGTACTGTCGCGAAGTATTCGTTGGCTTGGTATTGATTGCCATGGACCGAATCTACAACTTAAAGACAGTCCAAAATGACGAATTCAGAAAAAAAATAGTAACGTCTTCATTATAGTGTTGGAACCATTTTTTTCTAAATCAGAAACGTTCAAAATGGAAGTGATTTTTAGTCACTAGATTCCCGACTGTATCTAAACAGCAAACTGTTCTTTTTAATTGTTGGAAAAATTGTCTAGTTGCGGCAAACAATTTATTTAATTGAACAAAGGTGTGTGATTATACTATTAGAAGTCACTGGTTTACAATGTTTTCAAAACATGTAGGAAATATTACACTAATCACAGAGATATAAATTTGTAGTTTAAGATGTTTTATAATTAGATCGACCCTTTTTGTTTGATTTTTTTATGCTTTATAAAATTATATTCAACAGTTCCTCCAAATGTACACATTCCACAGTCATCCTATGATGGAATAACTGGACAGTCTGTTACTTTGGTTTGTATAGTGACATCTCAACTACCTCTCACAGACGTCACTTGGAAGAAAAACGTTAGTGGTACTGTATCGACGATTGATCCAGACGACAGTGCTAGCTTATATAGTGGCGGGAATGTTGAATCACCATCTCTAATCATATTAAACGTAACACAGAATGATACAGGAACTTACATGTGTTCTGCTTCCAATAAAGTTGGCACAAGAGGTAGCGACATCATTACTCTTGTTATACACAGTGAGTAAAATTTCCTCTAAAATTTAGTTTACGATATTTGGGATTGAATTAAACAGGTCAGGTCAACATTAGATATAAGAGAACATAAATCTTCTCCAAAATAACTAGTTTAACAACACTATCAATTCAATTTCTGTTATCTCGTATTCGTGTTCACAGAACTGAACTGATTTATAACACAGAACTTCGAAAGTGAACATATAGAATACATGTTCCTACCAAAAATTACCGATTACTATAAAGACAAAAATTAATGTTATAGTAGTGAAGTCGTTAAGCGATTGAAGTCAATGGGTCAGTTGATCAATTTCAATTAGAGAACATTTCATGATACCTCAAAAAAATAGTTTTCCAACAATCTCAAGTTGATTTCCACGATGTCTTAAAACGAGCTCAAAGAATTGACTTATAAAACCGAGAGTATCTTGTCTTGTCATCATTTCCTTTGACAATGAATAATAAGAGATGACTACCCTGTTGAATCATATGGTCTGCCTTTTTGTGTGATATCTTGTGATGTATGCAATTACGTGCACTACCAATCTAAGATGCTTTTCTACAGGCACAATCACATTCTGCCTGTTTCTCATTGCTACTGAAACGTGTGTGCAGTCTTTCAATCTAATAATACAGTAATAGTCGTCTGTAATTTCAGCGATTGTTTTACTTTCCCGATTGTGAACTTGTTTACTGATCTAACATAAGGAGATGTTGTATAATTGCCATTGAGGAAACTATCCAGTAGAGGCCAAATTAAATCGATTAAAGCAACAACTACAGACCATTAGACGGTGATCAACAATGCACAAAACACATACTATCTAGTACGCCATACAAGTTCCAGTAATGGCTTAATATGAAACAATTCAAACGGATTTGATAATTATCTAAAATCAAATATAACAGAAAGCTTGACTTTTGTTTTTCATGTCAGAGTCGCACCATGTCTTGCTTTTATGTGGATGCCAGTAACAATCATTTTTTAATCGGAAGCGTTCAGAACAAGCATCTTGATCAGCAAATACGTCAGGCTATTTTGTATAAATGGCAGTGAAGTTACTTGTTTCCGCGTACCTAAGGTATCTCCCGAAGTATTAATATTCCATTGATCAGTTTTTGATATTATGTATTGATCAGTGAGTTCTTAACGCATTGTAGATTTCAAATATGCATTCATAAAAAACGTAAATTTCTAAATGCATAAGAAGATTCATAAATGACGTATATCCACGATTTATTAAATAATTAAATTCAGACATCTTTCTTAATTACTCTTCTCCTGCCCCCAACAAAATCAAAACAAAACAAAATAAATATGTCTGTTATCAAACTAAATGGTTGATTTGTAACATACAACACGTGTGCGCAATCTTTATTTTTAGAGAAAATTCTTTATTGTATCCAAATCATTAAGAAATTTACTGTTGTTCCACTATTGTCTTCTCGTTCCCTTATTCACCGACATTTGGTTTGTATGCAGTGACTTGTATCACTTAAGTGCAAAAGGCAAAACCTTTATCGAAGAAAATGAGCGTGGAAGGAAGATATTATTAATCGATTCTGAACATAAATCATTAAAAAAACAAATAAAATATCATTTGTGATGACAAGGTTACATCACTTAATATTGGAACGCATGAAAAATACAACCTAATACAAACAATACATATCACTGTGTTTCCTCATTCATTATACCTGTGGCTCAACTAATTATTCATGCATTTGTAGTGTTTATTTATTGAAGTCATGGCGTACAAATTATGGCGCCAAAACAGGAAAGTTTATCATCTCCCATTGCTTTCGATCAACAATCTACGAATGACTTTTTTTTTGTCACCTATAAGATATGGATTAGAAGTCAATGGAAAATGTGAAATCACTAAGTTATGAGTGTATACATGCATTGGTTCAATAAGTTCCTCAAAATTATAAACTGAAAGCAAACTGACAATGTTCTGGCAAAAATGGAAAACGACCAAAAGGTAAACAGTATACAAAACACAACCCAGAAACAAAAGCCTTCGAAACATGGATGATATGACTGTAAAATAGTGTGTGTTAATCAATTTTAGGTATCCCTAATGTTCATGTTCACCAACTGCTATATAATGCTACCTTTGGCAGTACTGTGACTTTGGACTGTTCGGTGAACACAACGACCTCTGCTTCAATAACCGAAGTTTACTGGCAGAAATGGGACGAGTGTCAAATAAAAATCATCTCATCTACAACAACATCTTCGTCTGCTAAGTACAGTGGTAGTACCGTAAATACACCGTCCCTTACAATATTCAACGCTGAGGGACTTGATGTATCATCTTATACATGTGTTGCATCAAATATTGCTGGAACGGGTTACAGTTCAGCTTCATTTCTAAATGTATCAGCAGGTAAAATTTATGTATAGCAGTTATTGACTTTTGTATATATTTTACTTGTTTATGGACATTTATTTACCAAGTAAACAAATAGATACAACTAAATACACCAATCATTATTATTGACGATGTTCTTTGGTTAAAGGGACATTAGTTGTCATATTTATGTTCGTTGATTTGATGGCCATTGTTATATTATAGTTCGTTTCTGTGTGTGTTACATTTTAATGTTGTGTTTTTGTTGTGTCGTTGTTCTCCTCTTATATTTGATGCGTTTCCCTCAGTTTTAGTTTGTAACCCGGATTGGTTTTGATCTCTTTCGATTTATGAGTTTCGAACAGCGGTTTACTACTGTTGCCTTTATTTGACTCAAGATAATATATTTGATTATTTACATATTTAAACGTATGTGCAAATTACAAAAAATAGTTTAAAATGAACAATTTACGTGGCATGGACTTAATAATATTTACTAGCATTACATGTGCATTATAGTCTAGACGCCATCTAGTTACTTATTGGGGTGACCTCCGAAGACTGCCGACGGTCATGTTACCCGATATAAACATAAGTATAGATATGAAAAGCTATCAAACATTTGCCGTTGGATTTTAAAAGGTCTTTTTGATTTCAAACTATAGGTTAAAACAATATGTTAATCATCGTTTGTGCCTGTAAGATAATTTGTGTGGATCAAATCAATCACCCACATGGTTAAATTTCGATGTTGACTTTCTTTTAAGTTACATAGCTGAACACGCCTAGTTAATGCGCAACCAATCTCTAAATAATAGTTAAAATATTGATTCATTAAGGTCGAATTATCCACTTGCAAGCGAATAATTCATCAGTGATGGTTCTTAGCTTATTTTGACAAACTGGAACCAAACTGACTGCTTATAGCGAATTATTATTTCACTCTTTCACTTTCATTATTGATTGAACAAACAACAATCATATTTGTTTTTTGTTATATCTCGTAGCTAGTGCCCATTTATGACACAAATAAGCATAATATTTAAACATAATTCATTTGGCATAACCAGATGTGCAAAGATACTACAAAAACTAGTCCAAAAGAAGATCTTAAGTTAAGTATCAAAATCGGTACTACAGATAAAGAAGACAAAGCTGACAGTAAAGCACAATTTTGTTTAATGGCCACAACCTTAATCCTTAAAAGCAAATAACTGAAACATTTGATAATTTCAAACTGTAATAACTTTGATTCGACAGCCATTCACTAGCCTTAAAACATCAGCAGCTTTTTAATATGTACCAATATGTTCATGAATTCGAGAAGATAGATTAAAAGGAAAATGGTGTTTATTTTTCTGGATTACACATGTTACATGATGAATGATATTGATAGAAATAGCTGTTACTATCAATATTTATAAGTTCCTGCAAATAGAATCATACTTCCATAAACATCTACCAGAAATATTATAAAATTAGGCTAACCTTTTAACTTGGTTTCTTTAGTAATAAATTGTTTAGCCTACATAGATCTAATTTAAATGAAATGTCATGCAAATCCCATCTTTTTGAAGAATTTAAAAGATACGTCAACAATACTGGTAAATACGTTTATTAGTAGATTTTCCATGATAAATTCCTATTTTCTTATTTAAATCAATAGCTAAAAGAGATCTTTAATTGCACAGTATGTTTCAAGTTTTCATCGAGGTTTGTATGGCTACTTTTTACACTTAGTTTAAAATAAGTTTCAGAAAAACTGAATGTCCTGCTAGATCCTGATTTTGTGTTTTTGGCATTTTATTAAAGTACCGAGGCCAAAAATAAAATATGTGAGTTTACTGTCACATGCTGAAAAAAAAGGTTCGGTAGGTCGATTTTTTTACGGGTTGGGATTCAATTGTTGTTTCTTGACACAACCAATTGCCTACATACAGACAAACAAAAGACTGTTTCGAATACTACAGGCAATTACACAAAAGAGCTGACATATACATGTATATTTCCGAACCAACAAGATGCCATTGAACATGCATACCATGATTTATTTCGGAACTTGCTATGCAATATATACTCTAAATTTTACGTTTGTAAAATCGAGAATTTTCAAAACCTCAGGAATTATTAAAATATTAGTTTCATTAGGTTCTTTGAGAGAGATAAAAGTAAATTGTCTAACACTGAACAATGTCACTATTTCTACGACAATGTAGGATTAACCTCAAAATTATTTGGAGACTTTACTTTACATGAATCATTGCTTTTCAAAAGAAAATCGTCACTATCGTGATATCAATTGAATTCATCAATGAAAGTTCTTGAATTGTTAAACAATTGCCTTGTTGTTTAATACGATAAATACCAATAACGGTGACGGAAAAGGCGGGAATTTCCGGAATTTCAGAAAATTGCCGATAAAAAAGTTAGGGTCGTTCGGTTGACCGTAAACACACATATTTGTTTATGGCTCCATCTGATGATTTAAGTCCAAATTCAACTTTTTTTTTAATAAGTCTATTGTTGTATTGTTACACTGCTGTTCCAAGTAATGGTAACGGTAGAGGGCTTACAAACATATTTAGCTTAGTCAAAATCTTAACATAATTATCTAATTCATTTGGTCTATATGCAAGTGTTTGTAGTTATTTACCTACTAATTGCTTCTCGTCCTTGATATTTCACACAATCATGATGACAAAACAACCCCAAAAAATCTTTAAAATCATCAGACTAAAGAATAACAAGGCTATAATCTCGATTCACTTAAATGAAAATATGATCCCTTTGGAATATTACTATTAAGATATTTAAAGCAATTATGAAAAGTTTATTACTTACGTAAATTAAAAGCAGACGAAAACATTTAATGTCAAGGTTGTTAATCCTATATACTGTCATGACATGAACAGAATGGAAACTCCCAAACGTACATTAAACAACGTGTTTTCCTTTATGGTATGGTTTGTGGTTTAAAGACTGGGAGGTTTGCCTTACAGTTCCAAATTTTGGGATCGCAGTTGATGATCTTATCAAAATCAGACAAAAATGAGAAAAAGCTAATACATATGGCCGAACATCTTATGGACTACTCAATTAACAGAATAGGATAAACGAAATATACGAAATAACATGCTTTTTACAAATCAAAGACACGGAAGATTTGAGTAAAACAAGCTATGACTTAATATCAATATATGTTTTATACGGTTAATTAAGGTGATAGCAGTTAACTGATGCATTAAATCTTCTCAATTGATTAAGAGAAGACAAAGCAAGATAAAAAAAAATAAAAAAATGGAGGATCGCGTTAACTTCAAAAGAAGCGAAACCCGGTGAGTCGACAGAGTAAACATCCCCTGCTATGCGTGCAACATCTGCCGTGCGAATCTACACTCAGTTAAATATCAAAATCACGAATGGAACTAGCTTTTAAGATAATAAAACGACTATACTGATATCTAAAGATAAAAGACCGGTAAACATGTCGCTTGTGAGTTGAAACACAGACACATCGATCGTATCGGTTAACTTATTTGTGCTGGTGATCATTTAAAAACAGTCCTTCTAATTTAATTCCAAACTCCAAAATTTCGTTCGTTGACCATTTTTACAAGTAAACGTTGTTCACATCGGATTAGCCCTTGTTCGTTCGTCTTTGGTGGGTAGTTATATCATTAGCAGTCTGTGTTTTCGATAGACGTTTTATGCTTTCTATCAATCTGATGAGTTAAGCCCTTTTCAACTGATTTTTACAGTTTGTTCTCATGTCGTACTGTTACACCACTGTCCCATAATAGAGGAGAGTTTGAGCACACACAAACATGTTTTACCCCGCCATGTTCTGTATGTGCCTGTCCCAAGTCAGCTGGAGCCTGACGTTTAGTGGTTGGACTTCGGAAGATAGTTGTGTCATTGGCAATCATACCATATCTTAATTTTAATACATATAACATCTTCTTATGTGTATACAATACAATGAGTTTTGATTTAGTGCTAGCATAAATATCTTTTTTTAGGTATTCCAATTTGCCTTTTGGACTTCATATGAATAATGTTTTAATACAATTACAAACATACGTATTTAACAATTTAACAAATATCTCTTATTACAGATAACGCAATATTATTATAAAATTTAATTTTGGATGTAATAAGTCTTTTGATTGGCTGAAAGTGTTTTGTCTATTAGCTCATAGACATAATTTTGTTATGTGGCTTAAGTAGTCAGTTTTAAGCATTAATCCCTTCTATCCTGAAAATTGATTTCAAAACCAGTGTACTATGTTATTTCTTTGGAATCGAATACTAGTGATTTATTGGTTTTTCTTTGTTCAAATCTGATTGTAAACGTAAAACATGCAGAACAATATGCAATAAGTAGATTTTGAGAGGTTGTTCTACAAGTTATACCATTGAAGTTTAAATTTGCACTAAGCATGAGTGAAGAGCAATAACTGAACCGTTTGAAGTCACTACAAAGTAGTTTATAAAGGTTATTCATCTTCGGATACACTGAGTCATTTTGCACTTGCAGGAAAAGTCAAATTCAGCACCTATGGTATACAGCAGGAATATTCAAAATACATATATATATATTGACATTTTGTTTATATGTTTATGCATGTGTTATTTTACACTCTTTTTTAACGAAAGCAACTTTTTTTATTCAAGAAATTCCTGATATATAAATACCTAAGTAGACCAGGTTGCATACTTAGGGACCCTGTATTTTTAACAGCCTCACTTGACTAGGGAATATATCAAATGAGTTTGATATCCCAATAACCAGTAAAATTGTTTTTTTTACCTGATAAGCATCATCGCAATGCATAATCATTATCGAAAAAATAAACGGTTCTCTGACTACCATTTATTGTGTTAACATTGACAATTATATATGTGATTGATACAAATAATATTCATAATATGAATTGAAAATTATTGAGATGTGATTGACAAAGTATATATAGATATTAAATCTAGAATTTACCCTTGTATGGATTTAAAAAAAGTTAAGAACGTGTGGTAAGTACTAAAGTAGTATGAAGCATGATAGATGTGGTAATTTTCTAATATACTTAATACAGTATATATGCACAGACATAAATTCAGATATCGATCACAGTTAAAAATATTTGGAGTTTTCTTTCTGCCAAAAATATCTAAATATTTTTTTACAAGTTTATTCTAAGATAAAATAAGTTAAGATAATAACATATGAAATCGAACACACCTTTTGGCTTAGAGCAGTGTAACTCATTATCTTTTCTTATATTTGTTCGATAAAGAGTTAAGCTTTCGCTCTGCACATATGCTTTACATTCTATCGTAACAAGAGCAGTTTTAATTTGTTCTTCATGCGCAATTGCAGAAAATCTGTACAGACTGCACATTCAGTTTGATTTTATCGAATTTATATTTATTACGTATTTCCATTTAAACCATTTGAAATAAAATACTATTGCGTCAACAATTATATTATATGGATTATCTTTGTAGGTTTCTAATAGAAAATCTTTTTCAACAAATGTCTCGTTATTTTTTAAGTTGCAAAGTTTCTGATAGCTGTTTCTGTCAATGGTTTACCATTGTTGCATTGATAACGTAAATGCTCAAATGTTTTATCATCGACATTTTTCGTTTGACATGTGTTGAAGTCTGTTTTCGGTATTTTCTATCCTATGTTTAGCCATTAAAATTCTTTAACTTTTCTTTTAATATATGTTCTACTGAGATTTAATCGAATGTTTTCCAAATGTATATGCTCGCTATACAAATTTCCCCAAATTTGTTTGACACTTAGGGATCTAGGTTCTGTTTAGATACTCAGAGATGTTTTAATGTTGAATCTTTAATCTTAATGATTTTGTTATCTGGATTTAAAATTCAAGTTCTCAGAAATTTAGATTTTTCAAAGTGCATTGAACAGCGTAGGTTTGTTTTTAAATTTACAGGAGTGATTGTGGTATGCAATAGTTCATTCGTGATATTTCAGAAAATACATTTACGTTTTTTTTTGGTTGTTGGTATATTTTATTGCATGATTTAAATTCTCTGATAAATTGTCCCAAATATCACCAATAGTTTTTATTTGACTTAAAAAAAAAAAAAGAACATAAGTATTTGCCCTCAGATTAAATATTTCATTTTACAAATACTAGCAGTTTCTCACATCTATTTTGTTTAACGTAGCCTGTCAATTTTGACCAAGATTGTAAAGAGCTTTTATGATAATGTGGTAGGGTTTGATATCAAATCCTGAAAGGTCAGAACACCTACAAAGAACAAGTTTATCGGCAAATTTCTTATCATATTTGTGTACCAAAATGTACCTTTTAACTAGATAATGGCTTGTGTAATATCGAATATAACGAGTTTGTATTATCTCTTTTCTATCCAACTATCGAAATTTACCTTCCCCATTCCCCCTTTTTAACACCCAAACAAAAAATCTTTCGGTCTACTTGATTTACTTTACCATCCAAAATAAATTTCCATTTTATCTTATTAAAATCTTTTTTTTTTTTTATTATTTCAGGTAAATCTATTATTTCGAACTCATAATCACACACGGACATTATCACATTTTTAACAATTGGGATTTTTCCAGATTATATCAATTTTCCACATTCCAGATATGTACACTATGTTGTACCTTTTCTAATATTGATGTCCAATGTTATAATCAATAATATAATGTTGTATCTGCATTCAATCCTGTCAAAGGCTTTTTGTTGGTCTAAAAAGACAATATCTACATTATTAATATATTCTTTAATAGTCTGTATCAACCTATGTGATTCAGTTATATGTCTGCATTTTACAAACCCTTTTGTAGGGGATTTTAGAAGGACTATTTTAATCTTTCTGCTTGTATTTGTACTATAATTTTGTAATGCGAATGCAGCAGTGTAAACGGGAGCCAGTTTTGTATGTTTTCGCTTTTCCCGCCCTTAAAAAGTAATGTTAAAACTTTCTCACATAGTGATTCTTACAATTTTTTTTATTTAATATTTCTTGCAATTACGTACAAAATTCTTTTTATAAAATATTCCAGAAAATTTTAAAAACAAAAAATGGAAATGACCCCGCCCAGAGCATAATTATTTGTTTTTGTATAATTGTTCAAACTTTCTTTATTTCCTTTGCGGTAATATCACCATGTAAATTTTTTTTGGTTTTTTATGTTTTTTATGTGGCTTGTTAAATCTTGAGCTCTTCAAAATGCCATCCCCCAGAGCTGAATTAATTCGAAAAAAAAACTGAACTGGTTTATTGAGTATTTCGTCTATAATGTATTTAAAATTGCTAGTTTCTGTTTTCATTCTACTCCATAATTCAATTTTACGGTTTTACTGTTCGAGATGGAAAATTTAGTTTGACGATTTTCCCTTTCTTCCGCCCATTTGACACGCGGTCTTTTTTTTAACCTTTGATTTGATCTCATATAGTTTAATTAGTGACATCTGATTTTCGTCCCCAGACGTGATGCTATTTAATTTGAGCCTCTCTAATTTTTGTTCAAGGTTACAAATATAACATTTTTCACTATATCTGATTAAGGTTTTAATTACTTCCATTGTTTATTTTGTGAAATTCAACCAATCTTGAATTTTTTCAAACCTATTTTTCATTTTCCAAGTTATCTACCTAATTTTGAAAGCATTCTTAAATTCTTCACTCTTTGTTGTTAACTTGTCATAATAAAAACGGAATTCTTCTGAACCAATATCATCACGACAAAATTGGTTTCTAACATGTTTTTGTCAAGTGTACAGTTTAAATTCCCAACCAAAATATTGTTATGATCTACAATATCATTGGTAAAATTACCAAACAAATATTAGTATTAAACGATTCAAAAAGCCGTTTTCTCTCAATACCGTTATTGTTGCCAGATACATTTGATATATGATAGTTCGCCCTTTTAGCGTTATTGTTGCATTTTATTATTCGACCGTTTTACGAGTTAGGATAATCAAACACAACATCGCCGGGACAATTTTTTTTTTTTTGTAAAATAGAGACACCCATCTTCCATTCATTTTACCACTGTAATATATCATTAACTGTTCATTTTTTTCATGTAGACAAATTAAAGCATATGTTTGTAAACTAAAAAAGGTGGAAACTAAATTACGTTTCTTTTTATCACGTGAGCAGTTTGCATTCAAAGTTATGATTAGGGTAGACATTCTTTATTTAGTATTTATTTTAACGTATAAGATTTGATTTACATTTTAACATCGCTATGACTCGTTGATTTAATGTAAACGAAACACCATAAACAATCACTTTCAACACTTCCGTTTTAGATTAACTTTAAGTTTTACGAGTCATTAGCCAATTCTAACAATCATTAAACTCTATAAGTGAGCAAATTTCAAATTGTCTATCTTAAAGAATAACAATACAAAAATAGCAATTCATATGGAAGAACTGTAGGCTAATATTGAAAAATAAGCTGTTATAATTATTCAAAAACTGCAGTTTTTGTTTAAGTAAAACTAAAAAAAATGTCTGATTCATCAGGGTAACCTTGCTTGCTTTGTTTAATATCTTTTCTCTGTAGATATTGCCGTCAGCGACATTTGATTAATTTGCGCTTGGTGTCCCCAGAACAAGGGGTTTGCTGGATTTGTGACAACGTAGAAATTCACGTAATTTGACTCGAACTGTTTGAGCTCCTACAATTGTTATACGAACTCCACTTTCATCTGTTTTTTTTATAAAGCGCCTTAATCAGGGTACCATTTTTTGTGAAACTGTGTTCTACAACAATGTACATGATGTAGTTCAGCATTTCATCTTTGAAAAGCGTAAATTTACATTTATAGCTATTTCATTTACTATTTGAATATGGTTATTGTCCCCTTCCCCTAATGATACCACACAGTTCAATATCCGCATAAGTAAATGCGTGTTTTACTTTAACTATGTCTTGTGTTGCATAAGCATTCACCTGATCACAATATTTTACTCTTAATTCACGTTGAATACTGGTAATCCCTTTATTAATTAATTATTTTTTTTATCACAGCTGCTTTTCCAAGAGATTGTAGTGCTCTTGATCCTCTATCCGTATCAGGGGTATACAGAATATATCCAGCAGCATTAGTTGAATTCGATGTCTATTGTGACATGGATACGATGTGTGGAGGATGGACCGTGAGTGATAAGAAAAAAAAAATATACTTGATTCGATTTATATTTAAGGATGTTAGCAACTCTTGTTTTTGACATTTTGTCACATATCCAGAATCTTCTTGTTTTATCCATGTTATGCAATACATAAAATAGTCCCTTAACTCCCACTTTTTTAATTATCTAAAAGGAAGTGAATAAATAAACATTAACAGAAATAATGAATCTTGTCATTCCAATCGCGTAAACATTTCTTTATTTCAACATGTTCAATGAATGACAAATGATAACATATTTATCGTGTTCTGTAGATATAGGTTGTCAATAATATCAGTAGTGATTGAAACTCATTGTGAATGTCATTAACATTATATTAATCATAACATAATTATTATCGTCGTGTTTCCACAGCACACTACATGTGGAGTTATGATTTGAAATTGATATCGTCATATCAAACTTATTGTACTTATAACTTAATTAAACTACTTGAAAATATCTAAATTACTGCAGGTGTTCCAACAGAGAATTGACGGAACGCACAACTTCTTTACAGATTGGAATGCGTATAAAACAGGTTTTGGAGATCTGAACGAGGAATTCTGGCTTGGTATGTTTTGAACATATTTGATAAAAGTGAAATGAGAAACAACATTCAACCCGTATATAAATTAATTAATTAATTTATTTATTTTTAGAAAGTAAGGTATGTTGAAGTGCTGTAAGAGTGTCACAAGAGTACAATATCAAATTATATACATATTCTGTATTTACTAAAGGATGATTGATTGATTGATTGATTCGTTAATGGTTGATGTTTGAATGTTTTAAACGCAACTATCTCCACACTTTACTACGCTATAGCGGCCAGAAGTTGTTGGTGGGTGAAGCCTAGAAAATCCGGAAATTCTTTCAATTAAGATTGGGATCGAACACACTTTTCCACGAGCCAGGTTTAAATTCAAACTAGCCATGAATCTCAAAATTTTAAATATTCAGAAAAAAAGTCTAATTATGTAGATTTTATGTGTTATACTCATTGTAAAGGGGCAGTATTTCCTATTGGAAATTGGAAGAGGTGCGTATGCGCAAATGAACAAATATTGCGGTTCAAATATATAAAAAAGATCTTGACATTTATCGGTTTATTTAGGTTTGAGAGAATAATTTTTGGCAATTGAATGTTTTAAATTAGAACATGACTTTACAATAACACTTAATGCACCAACGGACCCTTAATAAAAACAACGTATTGTCTCCTTGCCTTTAAAAAGTAACATACCGTTATCCCTAACTAAATGATCAAAGCGAGATTAATCGTATCATAAATTATTTTAAATAAAATTAACCACAACATTCTGAAAATTTAACGAATAATCATGTATACATCGATATCAGGGAAACAGAAACAACTCCAACTAAGACAATTGTAAGTAGTGACAGGATGAATTGTAAAAGCAGATTGCTATTTTTAGCCAAAATCTTATGGAGATGTTGCATTATAGATTTACGCTGAAGTCAACTGTTGACACAGAGATATGCTTGTCTTTATGTAATTTTGAGAGTATAATGAACATTTTGCCATAAAAATGGCAATACTTTTAAATGTTAACTATGCAAAACGTTATATATACATGAAACATAACTGAACTTGCAGGGCAATATAACATTCATGGAAAAGAAACATACAAGTCCTAATACAATTCCATACCAAATATTATTGACCTACCACTAGTGGTTTCCTGACACTTATCTAATCTCAATCTTAAAAATGTTAAATGTAAACTAAGGTAAACCGCTTCCGGTATGTTTTGCTTTTTGTTTTTCGTTTTTTTGTTAGATGTTTTTTATTCATATCGACCTGATGAGTTTTTATAGTTTGTTCTTATGTTGTACTGTTACACCACTGTCCCAGGTTAGAGAAGGGTTTGGCGCCAGCAAACTAGTTTAACCTTGCCACATTATGTATGCGTGTGTCCCAAGGCAGAAGTTTGTACTTCAGTGGTTGTCGTTGGTTCATGTCTGACATAGCTGTTTTTCGCAAATTGTTTTGTTATAAATTGGGCTGTTAGTTTTTGTCAGTTAAATTGTTTTATATTTGTCATGTCGGGGCCTTCTATAGCCGACTATACGGTATTGGTTTAATCATTGCTGAAGGCCGTACGGTTGTCTTACAATTGCTTACATTCACTTCATTTTAACTTTGATTGATAGTTGTCTCATTGGTAATAATACCACATCTCCTTATTTTCATAAGCAAACGTTTCAAATTCAATAGACCATGACTGTGGGGTTAGGCCAAATTATCTCCATAAAAATGAGATGCGTTAATTATAAAACAACTGCATACCTAATACCATTGGCCTACTACTAATGTTTTTTTTTCTTCTTAAATCGACCGAATCACAAACAAATACATCGTTGCCGCCGTCGCCGTCGGACGTAGAAAGCTTATTATAAGTCTTTTCTTTTGATTTCGTCGAGGCAGGACAAGAATTTAAAATAAAAAAAAAATGTCAAAGAGTGCTCAGACCCAGTAAAACATGTAAAACTTATATAATAAAACACTTTTAATCTGGCAGGTAAACAAAACCATTTAATCATCAATTGCATAAACAGAGTAATCAGTTATTCGATACTTACACGATTTATAACGAACCTTTATTAAATTATCCGTTTTTAAGTTTAGAAATTATTCAGAAACTAAGGTTAAAACTCTCTCAAGCAACGTTGACCTTCAATGGATTTGACCATTATCTTTAGGTCCTTTTTGGTCATTTAACTTTCAAACTATTTCGTGCATTTTTGTTCTTTTACATCCCTGGCTTTCAAATATTCAACTGTGAGCGATCCGGTTGAAGGTAGGTCAGAAAAGCGCTTCGGACGCATGACATTCGTGCTGTTTTCTTTTTCTTCATAACGTTGAAAACATATGAAAAACATTTGGTGTCGCTAGTCTATTAACATTCAAATGGTAGCATTTCCTTTTGGCAAATATGTGATAAAATACAAACACACTGTGGGTATCAAATGTTCGTTGAAAAAATGATTTTGTTGTTTTTCAAAATGTTGCATACGAAACTATGGAAAATGTAAACTTCGTTAAACATTAAACATTTTAATTCGTGGTTCACCTTTACCTACGAAATCCACAAAAATTGGTATCCCACGAAGAATGGTGAGTCCACAGTGCATGTATTTTACAGAATAAAAGTCTAAAACGTTGCAGTTTAAAAATTATTTTGACAGTTGATTGCTTCTTACGTTAATGTAGTCAATTGTGTAAATGGATGACTATCTTCAGTATTTGTTAAAAAAGAAATAATAACGGACGAAATAAAACTAAACAACAAGTAGTGTTTATGCAATAGTAGTATAAAGCAATCTAATACCTGTGAAACACAGGAAAGGATCTGAAGATATGCTTATGATACTAGGAGTTTTTTTCACACTTCAGCAAGAATAATGAATGGAGAGTACTTAGTTTTATTATACTTCATGTCAAAATGCTAGATTTTAATTGGTTGATACGAGGGAGATAATTTACTCTATCCCATTGCAATACTCAATCACCCTTCTCGGAGACGCTTGATCAAGTGTGTGCTTTATTAAATGTAGAATGTTGGTATATACAAGACGTCATAGATTATTACTTTCAATTGAAATTTAATAGACAGTAATAACAGAACATTCAGTATAATAAATTAAATAACACATATTTGAGATGGTGATAGACCAGCTTGTTACCCATCGACAGACATTGTCAACATTGGCTTCGCCTGAATGATTTATCTAGGTAACAATCTACTCTATCACCCATTTCAGCTATGTGTTATTCATATAATGTTATACGTTCTCAATTAAAAGCGTCATATCTTTGATGATTTTTTTATACGATACATGTACATATATAGTTTTATACAACACTAGCAGAAAACAAAACATCTGTCTATACGATACATATATAGTTTTATACAACACTAGCAGAAAACAAAACATCTGTCTATACGATACATATATAGTTTCATACAACACTAGCAGAAAACAAAACATCTGTCTATACGATACATATATAGTTTCATACAACACTAGCAGAAAACAAAACATCTGTCTATACGATACATATATAGTTTCATACAACACTAGCAGAAAACAAAACATCTGTCTATACGATACATATATAGTTTCATACAACACTAGCAGAAAACAAAACATCTGTCTATACGATACATATATAGTTTTATACAACACTAGCAGAAAACAAAACATCTGTCTATACGATACATATATAGTTTCATACAACACTAGCAGAAAACAAAACATCTGTCTATACGATACATATATAGTTTCATACAACACTAGCAGAAAACAAAACATCTGTCTATACGATACATATATAGTTTCATACAACACTAGCAGAAAACAAAACATCTGTCTATACGATACATATATAGTTTTATACAACACTAGCAGAAAACAAAACATCTGTCTATACGATACATATATAGTTTTATACAACACTAGCAGAAAACAAAACATCTGTCTATACGATACATATATAGTTTCATACAACACTAGCAGAAAACAAAACGTCTGTCTATACGATACATATATAGTTTCATACAACACTAGCAGAAAACAAAACATCTGTCTATACGATACATATATAGTTTTATACAACACTAGCAGAAAACAAAACATCTGTCTAAGCATATGATAAAGGGAATACTAGTATCGTATTACTTTTGTTAATAAGACACTCGTATAAACTTGAGACATCTTTACAATTCATGTATTTGGTACTTGAACGGTATTGAAATGTAAATAAAATTATTTGCATAAAAAATATGTGGTAAATCAATTTTTTTGTCTTTCACTAGGGAATGATTATTTACATTCTATAACGTCATCTGGTCAACACAGACTACGTGTGGAACTTGAGGCCTATGATGGATCAACTGCATATGCTGAATATAGCACATTTAATATCGATGACTCCAAGTCGGATTATATTCTAAATATCAGTGGATATTCTGGAAATGCCGGTATGTAAAGGAATGTACAAAGCGTAAAACAATGAATGAACCAATTGTAATTTCAATGTATTTTCGCATCATTATGCAGTTGTTTATACAATGCATAATTGTTTTCAACTTTACATTACTTTACATTACGAAATAAGTAATGAAGGATTTGTTTGTTTTAAATTAACTTATAGTTATTTCGAAGAAAGACTCAAAACTATAAATTTTTGACGGTCACTATAAGAAGTTAGTTTATTAATACGATGGTGCCAATTCCCCCAAGTAAAGGTAATTTGGTTATTCTATTATATCCTTTTTGGTAGCTCCTTATTAACGTTTTTACATATTATTACATCAAATGTTTAAGTTTGAGCCTTCCTGAGAATACACGAAGAAAAGCCCTTTTCCAGCACACGATGCATTGCGTATTAATTTCATTACAACATGCGACACCAACAACACATGTCTGTCTTACATCTTTTAGAAACAAACATGTCAACAACGTAACAGTTAAGGTATTGGAATATCCCAGTAAAATTGTTTATTATTACGAACATATCAATCAAAAACTTTTTCGTGTCATGCTTACAAAACAAATTACATTGTTTATAAGTTAACATCTTAAAGTTTAAAAGCAAGTATTGATATATTCTTTTAAAAAATGAATAAGACATTTTTTGTTCTCCCATTTTCTTTAACTCGGATCTTGTGTTGAAGATTGAAAAGTTTTGCATCGATCGAGTTATATCTAGCTATCTTGAATGCAATGTGTATAATGAAGAAGAAAAATGTCTTACATTAACATGATAAATAGTAACAACTGCCGACATTTAAATAAAAATTTTGTTTCTTTTTTAATCTAGGGGATAGTTTTGATTACCATAACGGGATGAAATTTTCTACTTCGGACAAAGATAACGATATTGCGTCCTGGAATTGCGCCACTTCTTCCGTTGGTGCATGGTGGTACGCTAATTGTCACAGTTCAAATCTAAACGGGCGTTATGGAATTGTTGATGACCACACTGGTATTGTGTGGCGTGCATTTAAAGACTTTTTGTCGCTTAAAGCTACTAAAATGATGATAAAAAGATACTACTGACATCACATGATAGCTGTACTCTTAATTTGTTTTATTATATAACATGTTTGTGTTAGCAACGATACTTAGTTATGTTTTTCATAAGACAACACCAATAAAACTGAAACCAGTTAGGTTTAACGGTATGCAGTTACAAACCAAAGACCTTGACAATAATTTGAAGGAGAAAATAATGGTGTAGATATAACCCTTTTTGTATAGGGGCATTTTTCAAAGGTCAAAACATAGGATTTTGCGGCATATTTGCAACATCTTTATGCTTCGAACCTCTAGGTGTTTAATTTATACTAAAATTCTGTACTACCCATCCCTTTACTTTGAGTCTTCCTGAGAATTGATGTTAATCCTATCCAACTGTCTTTATACTGGTCAAATTACAAAGTTGTGTCGCTATGAAATAATACATAAATACATATCAGGGAGCCAGTAGTAAACAAAACAAAACATCTTTAGATATTGAAGCGTTGTTTGTAAATTAGCGGTAATTTTTTCTTTCGATTTTATTATTGTATGCACTGCTTTTTGTGCTCTCTAAACGTTTTAAATTAATTTGTCTTTTTTTTTGTTTACATTAATGAAAAAGTAAGACAATTTTCATTTTTAATCAATTCGGCTGGTCGCCTTAGAGGCAAAAGCATCCTGCGATCCAGTTAAGGTAAATAAAAAGCAGTAGTAGTTTAACGATGTTCAAATCTATTAGATTAAAAAAAAAAAGATACAATTTGAAATAGAAAAAAATGAAGAATCGCATAAACTTGAAAAGGGATGAGACCTGGTACGTCGGTAGAGTAATCGTCTCCGCTAGGTGATTCATTCACAGTCAAATTATAATTGTTTTTTTAGAACAAAGACTGACATAAATTAGAACTAATAACATCATTTATAGATACAAACTACTTTTTTATGTCCAACATATGGTTTTAGAGGTTTTTGGTATGTCTGTTATTCCGTTTGTCCGTTCCCGTAAAGTGTTATGGAAAAGATAGTTTACCAAGATTATTAACCCATATTTAATAATATCAATTTGAAACTTAAAACACATGTCCATCTTGATGTGAACTTTTCAATTGTATGATAAATGAGTGTGTCTTTCCCAATTTCACGGTTAACTGAACATATAAATAACCAGACGATGGAGCATTGTGCTTTTATAACACCCATTATAATTCTTTAAAAATCATTGCTGCCATGCCAGCGCATTCATTCATCTTGGTCATATTAATCTAGGATGCATCTTCTTGAAACGATCACTAGTGTTTCCAGTATATATTCAATTCTTTCGCGTTTGTTGACGTCATGTAGTTATGTTTAATGCAGTTTTTCATATTTCTGTTTATAAATGGAGTTTTAAGATTTCACCTTCGAGATTGGTTTGCATCATGTTCATAACTACGTTTATCAGAGGCTGTTATCGTAAGGGGTATAAATCATCAACAAAAGTTGTATTCTCAAGTTAATTTTATGTTTTTTTCGTTTTCGTGTTTTCCTAATGAAAATACATTCTTATTTTTGTTACATGTCTGTCACTTGTATTTCATACGATGATTAATATATTGTGAAATGTTGTGTATTTTGGTAATTTTAACTTCAAATTCAATACCGTATTCATAAAATATAATCAGTGTAATTAGAAAGATATGTTTCATTATTTTTTTTTTTATTTCTAAAATTCAATAGCATATTTATGTTAATATTAAATGTAAGTTTGTTCTATTATGTTTTATTAAATTTCATGCTTATAAGCTATTATGTGTTTATAATTCAATAATTGTTATACAAATGAATTATTTATATGTTTGTTCTTGAGGAGCATTACGTATTTGTTCTCTGGCGCGAATGTTAAATTCTTTTAGGTATGTTTTATATTCTTTATTATTCATGAAATCATTTAACGCCAATTAGGCAAACTTATAAAATCGTCTCTTGTAATTGATCTTATAAAGCATGCCAACAATAACATACAGTATAATATAATCTAAATAATTTTATATAATATATGTTTTATGATATAATGTAATATATGTATTATAATTTGATATGATATATGTATTATAATACAATATAACATAATATACAAAAAAAATCATGTATTCATTATAATATAATATATTCAAACTAGTTAGTATTACAGATTACAAAATGTATCGAGTTTCTTTATTTGATACCATAAAAGTAGAAGAAAAAAATATCGAACTCCAAGGCAAATCGAAAAGGGAAGTCTATAAAAACTGAAAAAAATCGAATGCCATCAATCAACAGAATTACTGACAAGCAAAATACCATACTCTTGACTTGATACAGACATTTTCACAATAAAATTGTTGGTTTAACCTGGTTTTAAAGCTAGCTAAACCTCCCACTGGTATGACAGTTGTCTATAGGTCCGTTATATTGACCAAATTTGATGAACAACCTAAACAGACATAAAAGGTTAAAGTGACAATACATGGGACCCAGCATCCTAAACTGTGTAAACATACATCACAGACATACAAAACAACTCACTAAAAATTTAACATAACCATACAAATCAATCTAATAAAGACGCCAACAAAAAAGGTGTTGTAAATTGTAAATTTAGAATTTGACAATGACGTCAACAAAAAAGGTTTTGTGGTTGATAGAACATACCGTATATAGCATAAACACTTTTTCGACAAAGTCAAAAATAAGTTAATAGAAATACAACGGTAAAATAGAAACAACACTGTAAAAAACCTTTGTGTACGAATCGCACCTCTGGACCAACCTGCCCCACGAATTACCAAAGTTAAAAAGTCAAAAATCCGATGGCTGGTATAAATACCGAGTCACGTCAAAAGTCATACCAGCATACAGATGTCAGTATATATCCTGGCCACTTTCGGTTATATACGAAGCTTGATACCCCCATTTGAAAATTAATAACGTCACATAACAAACGATACTATATATCGTCTAAATCTATACAGACCACTTCAAGAATGTCAGAGACTCACAAAGTTTAAATTAGGCGCCATCAGTGTTATTATCAAAGTATTGAATACAAGGTCAACGCACCCGTCTCTCTCCTATTGCAGTTTCATTTGCATCCCTCAGTTTTTTTTGGTTTTTAACCTTGATTCGTATCTTCTCAATGAATTGATGAGATCTTAACATCGATTAAATTTTGTTGCCTTTAATTTATATTTCAACAGAATGTTTTCTTGTCCGCTTGTAAAAAAGAGGCGGATGATTCTAAAGGGATATTTAAAGCTTATAGATCTAAGAGAAATTGCAAACCATTGGAAAACAGGAAAATACAACAAAACGCCAAACAGCTGTTTCTAATTTATATCGTCCTTGCCTGGAATGAACCTAACATCTTGTTTCTTTTGCAAGGATGATCATTTATAAAATTGAGAATGGAAATGGGGAATGTGTCAAGGCCACCAATGGGTCTTCAATGCAGCGAGGAACTCCTGCACCCGGAGGCGTCCTTCAGCTGGCCCCTAAACAAATATGTATACTAGTTCAGTGATAATGGACGTCATACTAAACTCCAAATTATACACATTGTTCACTAAATTGCACTGTGTAATGAAAAGATTGGTTGATTGATTGATTGATTGTTGGTGTTACTTTCCGCACTCTAAGCTTTGTCATGGCGGCAAGAAAGCCAGAGTGCTCGAAGAAAGCTATCGCTCATCGGCAGGAAAAACTTGCTATCCTAGTCAATTAAGATCGGTACCTGCCACGTGCGGGGTTTGATCTAAAAGCTCGGTCTAGTGATAGAAAGAAGATCTACTAAGACCGCTCGGCCACCTAGGCTATGTGTAATGAAGAACTACACATGGCATAGCATTGTCATACTTATGACATAACACTATAGATTGTATGCATTACAAATTTCTGAATTTACCATTTTTAAGAAAACTTTAAGCCGAAAAAAAATACCGAAACACGTAACGCGTTAAATGACCAAAAGGGAACTTAAATAATAGCCAAATTGATCTTATTTCAGTTTTGCCTAAGGAAGTTAGAACCTTAGTTTCTACAGCAAATTATAAAATTATCAATGGACTACTGAGCTGTTGATTTGTAAAGTTTTTTTTGCATTAAAATGATAAACTTAAGGTTGATGATTAATATATCAGCCCTTTTGATAAGTTTGTATACAACATCAAAACTAGTGAATACTTTATGACAAACGGAAGAGATGTGAAAGAGGTGAATAAGTTTATTTTTTAGCAAAATTTTAAGGAAGACTTAGTATTTGAACAATCTTTCATTTTATAGATAGCATACACCGCTTATCATTGAGAAGCCTAAAATTAATAAGTTAAATAAAACACAATAGAGATAATAATTCATACTTGACATAATAACGTAAATATGTCAATACCATCTTTTAAAACATAACCATCTTCACAGTTGACCTCGATATTATTTTGTGATGCTCCAAACAAATGTAGAACTAGTTTTATGCTATGACAATTCTATGACACTTCCATGTTTTGCACATTTTATCTATAATCTTTCCTTGATACCTCTGACGTAAAATACAGAATACATTTTTTATAATCCGTTAATATTGCATCAAATCAACTGTATATCATTTTGTGGTATCATTGGCAGGAAATAAGACAGGGTGGACTGAAGTAAAGGAACACGGGGATGAGGTTGCGGGAAGTAGGAGTCAAGGGGGAACGGGGGTCAAAGGGGCGCGAACCGGGGGAAGAGGGAAAGATAAAATACGAATATTCTAAAGTTTTCTACCGATATATTCCGATTTATGTCTCGGAGTAAGGGTAAAGAAAAGTAGATGTAGGGGAAGTGAAGTTGGAATAAGGGACCCCCTGTCAACCCCTCAAATAAGAATACTATCGTGGTCACATTGTTTTTGTGTTATATCAGATTCTTTTTTTTGGTTTAGCAATTTTTCTATACAAAATTCATATTAAATAATTGATGATATATAATGATGATTGATGAAGTTTTTAATCAACAATTTGTTAAAATAAATAAATACTTTTATACAATGTTCTTTTTGAATATCTAAATTATATCATTTTAAAGCTTCTATAAACATGTCTTGATCAAAAGTTTCTGCTTAACCATATTACACTGCATGATTGACGACCATGAGAGAAGATCAAAAGTATCAGATTGTATCATATATTTAGTACTTGTTACTGCAATTTTGAATATTTGATAAAGTTGGAAACTCCAGACCTGTATCGCATACACTGTGTTACACACCCCGTATTGCATACCCTGTATCGCACACCTTTTGGAAGATCTCGCGATTGTTTCCGGAACTCCTTAGTTGTCCGCCTGAAATTTCAGAAGATGACAAAGTCGATCATGATAGCCTTGTTCATGCTACTGGAGGGACACATCTGTGTATATATTTAATTTATGCAAGCACTTATTCATTACCATATATCATTTATATCTTTCAAATAAAACAACGAAGATTATAGTTATAGTTTAATCTTTTTCTCCAAAAGGTCTTCAATATTATGTCATCATGGCATCAATGACGTCCAGTTGCCGTATTTCCTGGCATGATACGAAACGTAGTTTTTCTGTAAGGGGGTAGGACTTGGTAATCCTAAGATTTTTCTCTCGTTTCATTTTTCTTATATTCACCCTTGAAAGTGTATGGGTTCGTGCATCATCTGCCGAAGTCTTGTTGAAATTCATCGTTGCATTCTATGTTTATGTTGTATTGAATATTAGCAGCCATATATCGCTGTGTGTTTTTGCACCTGTTCAAATTAGGAGTACAGATAACTGGTCAAATATGTAGTGGATCCGAAGCATATTTAAAAATAACTCTTACGGCTTTCAACAATGAGTAAAACCAATATCGCATAGTCAGCTATAAGAGGCCCCGAAATGACAAATGTAAATCAATTCAAACGAGAAAACTAGCCTGAATGTTAATAAATGGTTTAAAACTATAAAATTAGTCGATTTTTTCTCTACAAAACCTTCTACAGTGTCTCTTTGCATTACTTTGTGTGTCAAAGTGAACATTGTATGGTCTCAACAATAACTGTAGTCAAGTTTATAAGGAAAATTATTAATATTCAGTATGAAACGATTGCCTTTGGGAATAATTGTCATATCTACATTAAAATACGTAATATAAAACTAAGAGGATGTGGTATGATTGTCAATGAGACGAGAGACCAAATAACACAGAAATTATCAACTATCGGTCACCGTACGGCCTTCAACAATGAGTAAAACCAATATCGCATAGTCAGTTATAAGAGGCCCCGAAATGACAAATGTTAATATATTCAAACGAGAAAACTAGCCTGAATGTAAATAAATGGTTTAAAACTATAAAATTAGTCGATTTTTTTTCTACAAAACCTTCTACAATGTCTCTTTGCATTATTTTGTGTGTCGAAGTGAACATTGTATGGTCTCAACCATAACTGTAGTCAAGTTTATAAGGAAAATCATTAATTTTCAGTATGAAACGATTGCCTTTGGGAATAATTGTCATATCTACATTAAAATACGTAATATAAAACTAAGAGGATGTGGTATGATTGTCAATGAGACAAGAGACCAAATGACACAGAAATTTTTAACTATCGGTCACCGTACGGCCTTCAACAATGAGTAAAACCCATATCGCATAGTCAGCTATAAGAGCCCCGAAATGACAAATGTAAATCAATTCAAACGAGAAAATTAATGGTCTGATTTATAAACAAAATAGTGAACGAAAAACAAATATGATATACAGTAACATACGACAATTACCAAATTACAGGCTCCTGACTTTGGACAAGCACATACATAATATGGCGGGGTTAACTTAGTTTGAAGTAATGTTGGGTTTCCTCCTCCAGGCTACAAAATGTCCTTGTCATCGGACGAGCAAACTTTAAATTGAATATTTTGACAGTCTGTCACTATTAAGTACTATCTTTGAGATAAAGTAGGAAATCTTTTAGCATTAGATTGTATTAGGATGGATGTTCAGATTATATCTTCTAGAACATTACCGTTTGTATTTGAAAACCAAAGATTAGTACTAAAACACTATAACTTCATTATTCAATCCTTTTTTTTTCCAATTCATTTTTTCTTCTAAAGAATGATGTCAAGAGTCATTCTAAAAACTCCGCAGAACATAGTTTTTTGTAATCACATTTCATGTATGAATGTTAATTTTGCTAACTTCTCAGCTTTTGATATTTGAATCATTAACATTTGTAATTCCTTAATGTAATGCTTGATGGAGACAAACTTGTCAAATTTTTCTTAGATGCTTCTCCGTCCTGCATCATTCTCATAACAAAATGAAAACAACGTCAACTATGCTTACAGTTTCAATATTACTACTAGGTTAAAACGCACAGGTGACTCCTCATACCTGTGTAAGAGTTGTCTCCCATACCCCTGGCCTACCCCTTTAAATAAGCGGCAACAAGAGGGTTAAATCACAGTCGGCGGACATCTGAAATAGAAGAAATACAGAATTCATTTCAACCAGTCCTGAAATGTTTTGACATCAGACTTCGTTTTCTTGATTGTAATTTCATATTTTTAGATTGAGAACAAAAATTGATCACCTCAGAGTAAGAAAACAACTGGGTTTATTCTCCAATCCACTATACACATACTGCTGCTTTACATGAACGAATTCTAGACACTTGGGCATCGAGACAAATCGGCGCCAGGCCATTCTGCTTCCGTGATAGACATTTCAACACCGAAAAAGACAGTTTGGTATCAAGACAAATCGTTAACTTGTCAAGCTACTTTTTTATATTCCAATGTTGAGCTTTCAAACCTTATCATTATCAACTAACTATATGTCCACAGTGGCCTGATACTGATGTAGGTTTTCCTTGACTTATTACATGTTTACTAATTGGAAACTTCGTGTGTTTTTGGAGTCAGTAAAATCGAATATATTGTAATATGGAATCATTGACGAAGTACAGAATGAATACGTTATATATGTCTTTTCAAATTTTTATTAGAAGTAGCTATATGGGTGTCGTTGGCAGATCCTTTAAACAGATATGTTTCTCCATGCAATCAACAATTTTTAAATTAATGTATACTGGTACATTTCTACGGTGATATTCATAGATCTTTAAATAAATAACAAAATCCTTGTAAAACATTATTTTATTTATTTCAACTAACAATTCAATTTAAATCAGAACAGTACATAAACATCAACAACACTAGATGAGCCATAATTGCTTGGACGAAGCATACATGACAGTTGAAATGAATCACTGGAAACTAAAACTTTTCAATACATCAAGTTTTACTTCTTTGCATTGTCATTTTTGTGGTAGACCATAAACACTGACAAATTTGTTTAAAGAGCCCGGATGCAGATATGATGATGTTACAGTACTGGTCGTAGAGTGCAACTTGAATTGTAGGCCCTAGATTTGCCTGTATTTGCCTACTGTGTGATTTCAAATCATTATTGAAAGCTACATGAGTCTTCAATCAATATAATTCTTGGAAGGCTACTTCAATTTGGAAAAACTAAAGTCCTCTGTTTGAATATATGATAAAGTGATTAAAACATGATAAAATCCGTATCACATGCTGTATTACCTTCGATTAATATCAGACCTCGGGCCTTTGGTCCTCTGGCTTGTATTGGTTACTCGGGTAGATACAGCATGTGATACGGCTTTTATCATGTATTATTCTCTATTTATCGTTTCATTACATTGTCGTACCATAATATTATTAAGTTGAATACCACTGTAAACTTTTTCAAGCAAGATAGATAAGAACACTTCTCTATAATGTCAAATATATATTAATAACGTTCATAGTGTTTTCAGGGAATTTTGTCTGACGCTTTATTTCAGATATGTATACAAAATTGTCTTTAAAGCATGTAGGCATCCAAAGCTTTCGCATGTTTTGCTTTAAGTGTTCTTAATGAAGGTCAATCTTGAATGGAATCTATCATTGTAAGTTTTTTAACTAGATGAAACATAAATGGTACAACACAAAAAAAACACCATAAAAAACCCAATCACATGACTTCTGTCAACACAACATGCACAACACTTATTTCTGGGGGTAACCATTAGCACGCTCGAGAAAACTTATGAAATTCAAATAAAATCATTCAAGTGCATAAAACCCAAAAGGTTCGAGAATGATCACCCAATATCGTCAAAGGTCAAATCTGAATGGTAAAGTTGAGACTTTAGTTATAGCACAATTACATAATTATACGAAGAGCAAATTTGACAGAGAAAAAATCAGGAAAATAATTATTGGTAATCAAAAGAACTTGTTGAATCAACAAAATATTCAAAACATAGGTCGTAAATCAAGTATGTCATGGTAATAGTAGTAAAACTGACCACAACAATTTTTTTTAATGGGGCGTTATAATGACTGACATTCTTTTGAAAATAATGACTTCCTTTTTTGTAACAATATCGCCTCTTCGATAGTTTACACAACACTCAACTAGGGTACTTTAGCCTATTGCTGTTTTATTCATAAACGGAAGAGTTAAATATGATAATATAAGCAAATGTCAAGTTTCAACCAATCACGTGTCGAAATAGTTGCTTGTATTTCCTTCTTAATGTTGAATGTCTTAATAAACAATATTTATTCATATAAACTATAAGATGATTTATATAAACTATAACTAATGATGATTCTTCAAATTACGAGATTTAAAATGTATTTATAAGTATTGAATCAATTTAGGTTATTTTACATTAAAATTATGATGATCATGAGGTGGAGGAGGAGGAGGAGGAGGAGGAGGAGGAGGAGGAGGAGGAGGATGATGATGGTGGGGTCTGCTAAGTTAATAGCCACTTGTCTAATTATTTAAGATTGTATAATGCCCATTTATAATTCATAAGATTTTAAATATCGTTCAAATAGTTTTTATAACAGTGCAAATGATTTCCAAATCGATGAAATAACTTTAAAAATCGTACAAACGATTGTTTTTTTATTATTTATAAAAACAAAACGAATACTATTTTTTTCATTATATTCATTGTACTGCTCAAATATGAATGACGTTTTACGGAAAAGAAAAATGTTCTAAAAATATTACTCGTAACAGGAAAATATTTTATTCTTTTCTTTGTTCTGTGTTAAAACAAAACAAATACTATTATTTCATCATATTCATTGTACTACTCAAATATAAATGACGTTTCACGGAAAAGAAAAATACTGCATACGGTTTTTCCAAATTAATTATGCATTCTAGAAATTGAATATGCATAAAAAAAGGTTTCCTTGTCTTCTTCAACGAGGATATAATGTTTTGTTTTCTTTATTATTTGTTAAAACAAAACGAATACTATTCTTTCATTATATTCATTGTACTCCTCAAATATAAATGACGTTTTACGGAAAAGAAAAATATTCTAAAGATATTGCATACGGTTTTTCAAAATTAATTAGGGTTATTCTCTTTTCTGTCCCAATCTTGTTATAATGTGATATTTGCATCTGCTGATTGATAGGGGTAACATATAGTTATCTGACTATTTTATGTTCGTTACAGTAATGGAGGACATTTCACTAAGACTTTATGAATTTTTGTGCGAAAGGGTAGTGGGATCAGAAAATATGGTAGTTTACAGAAGAAAGTTTTTTGATGTTCATGATGACTTTCTCAATTGCACCGGTGACCATTTAGTGGAATATATCAGCAGTGGTAGTAAGGCCGAGGGCTTAGACTTTCCGGGAAGCGATTTTGATATCATGCTTGTACACAAGATAAAAATTGAAAACAACGATGTTAAGGGAACTAACACAAACTATAAGCACATGGACAGAACTTTTCTATCTCTAGATGTGCGTGTTGCTCAGCCTGGTTTCGGCATGATACTTGTAGATCAGAATCATTCTTTTTTAAATAATGAAATTATAAAGAGGAGTTCTTCTGCATATTTGATGTCGGAATGTGTTGTAGTAAATGACTTCGGAGCATTCCTCTCCGGAAAATTATGGAAAACGATGAATGCAAACTCGAATTTCAGAATAATGTCAATAAAGATAAATGGACCATGTTTAACCAATTTAGATGATTCCATGGACTTAGCATTGGCTTTGCCATGTGACAACTGGGGGAATATTGCAGAGTCATTTTTTACAAGATCAAGATCATCTAAGTGGCCAGTTGAAAAATTAATAGAAAATATCCGTCTAAAAGGTTTCTTGCTTGTACCTGTTGGTAGCAAATCGGATTCAGTAGAAGATAATCCTCTTGAATGGAGAATTTCATTCTCTCAGGCAGAAAAGGTATTGATTCGTTCTTGGAATCATACACAATTCGTATGTTATGCTTTACTTAAGCTTTTCGCAAAAGAAGTCATTAAGAAAGCTGGACATGTTGACAAGTTAATCTGCTCTTACTTTTTGAAAACAACTATACTCTGGTTATCCGAAGAACTCCCTATTTCTATATGGATTCCCAAAAATCTTATTAAATGTTTCATGTTATGTCTTCAACGATTGATTTATTGGAATATTCACGAATACATTCCTAATTATTTCATTCCTGAACACAACATGATCGACAGGAAATTTGAAGCACAACCAAGGGAAGCATTAGTAGGAATTTTAATGAAATTTTATAACATTGGATGGTTAAGTGTGCTAGAATGTCAGTCACTGAAATACTTTCATTGCTTTTATACTGCTAAAATCGCTAAAAGTGGATATGAGTTTAATATAGCCACAATGCCCCTTCTTGAAATTTTTGAGTTTTTTCCAAATGTTACTCAAATTATTGGAAATAAAAATTTTAAATTTTGTTTCGATAAAGCTAGTAATTCGAATGTGTCTATCGTGACACGAAATATGTACTTGCTTCGTCTTATCTGCCTAAGCGAAGATATTGCAGACCACACTTTTTACGAAAGCCATCAAAAGACAAATAAGATTGCATATTTCTTGAGACGGAAGTGGTTATGTCCTGCGATTATCGCAACGTACAAAGACTCTTTATCAGGATGGCTAAGGATTGCATTGTACTTTTTTTTCTATGAACAGTACAATGAAGCATTGACAATTCTTGATTACGGCAGACTTACATGTACTGTAGAAAAGCTGTTTACCTTTAATGTAAAGGATTGTAGGGAGTTTTATTCAACGCGGCAACAAAATGACTCACTGGAGAAAAATACTGTGCTTGAGAACATACGATTGCGGACTATGCGCAAGTTTATTCTATGGTCGGAACCAAACTCTGCAAATGAAACACATCCGTTTATTCATTTGGCCACAACTGTAAGAAAAATCCATTGCCCGTCCGTTGTTTTTATGCACTATCTTAGGTTTCTATGTTTCTACAATTTGAAAAACATAACGCAACTTCGAGATAGCTTACGAAGTTTACATTGGACTGTTAAAAACAATTTCTGTATCGAGCGTGTTAGTTCTATGAAAAATAGAGCATGTTTATATCTGAGTCGAGCATACCTTATTATAGGAAATGAGGAAGAAGCATCGTTTTGGTCATCAGTTGCAGAACGAGTTAAGGACAAATCGCCTAGAAGTAAGTAATTTGTTTCGATTAAATGTTACCATGTTTTTTTAATTATGACATATACATGCTACACTGGCAAATACGTCCAGTAAATGTGCAATCAACGAAATAAACGGTCATATCGAACGAACACAATTACCTGTCTGGACTGTATATGCATTCATGGATAGATTTACGATATATATAATACTTATTAATAGAAAGAGGATCATACAACTAAGTACAAGACAATTTACAATCATCCTAAGGAAAGCATAAATCTGGTGGACAGTCTATACGCACCAGACAAGATATGTATAGAGACCATTATTAAAGATGGTACAACTACGTTTTCACAAACATTCGACATTGACAACCCAATTTTCACCAGTATATTTCCTCTTGGCAGGATTTTTTTATTTCTTAGTGATCAAACCACGATAAAAGTATAAAATCATACACACGAGCGGCGTAATCTAACACAGATAAAGGCAAGGACAAATTTGGATGACCAGGAGTAAAAACTCTCTTGGTAGTCGCGCTATGAAACCCATAAAACCAGCTGAAGGGGATCATTATTTACAAGCTTAACAGTGTAAAGCAAGGATACGATTCAGACCAAAAAATTTTGCACACCATATACATTAAACGTTTGTGAACACCAACCTAAATGGTCATCAGGACCACTTCCAAAACAAATGAAAGTCAACTTTGTCTGAGGGTGATACCTATAAAGTCAGAGGCTTTTTGTCATGGTCTTCTTGTTTTATTTTTTTATATGCCACATCTGTATAATTCTGTTGACTCAGTACATTTAATGACAGATATATTTCGTTTTACATGTTTTATATAATGGCTGGTTAGACATGACACACAAAAGAAAATCAGAAATTGCACTGATGATATTGTTATATTTTCTATTGGATATTAATCGTGTATGTATAAAAATATGATAACTGATTGATTTGTGTTTGCATAAAGTGTATTGGGCAAATATTTCATTCATGTTAAGGACGAGATCAAATTCAAAAGTAATGCAATAGATAGGTACTGCTGAGTGGGTTGATCGGGATTATTCACAAGGTGTCTTAAAAAGAAAATTATCAAAATAAACAAAGACGTAGAGTAAACATCAATGACATTACAATCCAACGATTAAAAAAAACGCAAAACACATAAAAAAGATTTTTTAATTTCTATCAGTCTTTGATCTTAATCAAATACACATCATGCTACACAGGAAAGCAGCAAGTATCCATTTTCAAAAGTTTTTGGTTGACTTTGCTGAGGATCAAACTCACGACTTCTCGAGCTTGAGGTGTGCTATTTATAGTTGGACCATCGAGAGGTTACGCAAAATTTAGAAATCCTGTCAAGGTAACTAAAATATATTTCGAGAAAATCAAGCAGTATTTTACAGGTATAAATTATAATTTCTTATATGTCTTCATAGGATACGCGGAAAAGGAATTTGACGTTTTAAAATTCAATTGACTTTGAATTGATAAGTTCAAAGGGCAGCAACAAAACACTTGACAATAGATATTTGATCAATGATGCAACACATTTTTTTATCCTTTTTGTTGTTATAACATGGCCATATCCCAAAAAAAACCTTTTGTTTGGTTTTTATGACATATCTGTTTTTCCTGTGAACAGATTATTTTTTCCGGAGCACCTGAGATCAACCCTTGGTTTATGGTTGGGTTCTTTAGTTTTTCTCTGGTTTTTGTTTGTGTACTGTGTATGTTAATCTTTTTTTGTTTGTCATGGCGTTGTTAATTTATGAGCACCTGAGATCAACCCTTGGTTTATGGTTGTGTTCTTTAGTTTTCTCTGGTTTTTGTTTGTGTACTGTGTATGTTAATCTTTTTTTGTTTGTCATGGCGTTGTTAATTTATGAGCACCTGAGATCAACCCTTGGTTTATGGTTGTGTTCTTTAGTTTTCTCTGGTTTTTGTTTGTGTACTGTGTCTGTCAATCTTTTTTTTTGTCATGGCGTAGTAATTTATTTTTAACTTATGAGTTTGAATGTCCCTTTAGTACCTTTTGCCAAACTACGCAAAAAATCTTACGAGAAAAAATACTGGTAAGTCATGAACTTTTCAGTTTAACTTACAATATTTTTTTGTCGTAGGAAATTTTGTGAATAAACTCAACATAGATACAAGGATTGAAATTTTGTACGCTAGACGCGCGTTTCGTCAACTAAAGACTCATCAGTGATGCTCGAATCAAAAAAGTTGACAAGAGCCACATTTGTTTCCTTTGAAATACTGCAAGAATTGTATTGAGCATTTTTCATTTTTTTATGTTGTGCAAAACCTGTATATATTAATGTATGTATAGAATATAAGACATGTGTCTTCTTTTATATACTAAATTGAAATTCAAGACATGATTTGTGGCTGTTTACTGCTTAAAGTAATGTCGTCGACCCTACAGTCCTCCGCTCTATTATTTGTTGGGTTTTGTTTTAGAATTGTAAAACTTGGTTGTAGGTGTGTCAAGATACAGCATGTACATGTAGCGTCTAGTTGGATTTCGATCAAGAACTTATTACAAAAAATAAGATAATATATGAAAGTGACAAAAATGCAATAAATTAACATGGCGATGTCTAAAATATACCTCCTAAAATTAAAGCACAGTTATATTCCTTAATGTATGCATCCAGACTTATGAATACGATACTTCCCTCCCCACTTTGCCAAAAAAAAGTCTTCAGTCAAAATCACACAATTCGAATAACAGATATCATAGTCGATCGTTTGTTGTTTAATAAGAAAGTTTTATATAAAAAAAATCAGAAAAAATGTTTTAAGGAAGAATTACCTCTTACATAAATATAACGCGACCACCCCTAAATGCTTTTATGATATAAACACAAAAATGTCATCTTTAAAGAGCCGTCAACCCAAGCATGTATGAAGGATTGTAGTGGTTTACAGAATACAAAATAGTAGAATGAAAGATAAAGAACACATCAAATAAAGCATACAATTGAAGCTAAAGGATTATGGGGAGCTAGATAAGAGAATAATGGGCAAAATTTAAAACAAAATACAGAAAATTGTTGAAAAAATTTAAATTACAAAAATGAAGACCCCTAACTGATAGAGAATCGAAATGGTGTTTCCTTTTTCTGAACTAAGATTAGAAAATAAGGAAAAACATAGTTATAATGTCAATCTCTGAATGGTACCAAATTACAGCAATTTTCTATCAAGTTGATTTTTTGCGTTACACCTGAAAAAGAAATACCACAGATCAATAATTGCTCAGTTCGCTTTATACATTGTATCTTGAATTGCATAAAAAAATTATTATGCAGATCATTTGACAACTAAACGATGACTAAAGAGATATTTCCCTTGATAGAGTGTCTACAAAATAACTCATCAAAGTCACAAATTTTTTAATTGAATTATATATGTATAGTGTTTTATGCATTTACTATTTTAGCTCACCTGAACCAAAGGGCCAAGTGAGCTTTTCTCATCACTTGGCGTCTGTCGACCGCCGTAGTCCGTCGTCGTCTTCTATTAACAACTGTGAAACAACAGGGCCAAATTTGACCAAACATGGCCACAATCATTACTGGAGTATCTTGTTTATAAAATGTGTCCGATAACCCGCCGGCCAACCAAGATGTCCGACATTACTGAAAATTGAACATAGGGGTCAAATTAAAGTTGTGTCTATTATTTTGAAAACCGTTGTACAAAAACCGTTGTACAAAGAGAAAATCTGACAGGAGAAAAAATGCTCAGAATGTTGAGCTCTACCAATTGTTCACTTACCTCAAGCTGTCAGACGACTTCTTACAGGAGTTATTGCCCTAAAATGACAAATTTCACTTTTTTTTTATTTTGTCTTTTATCTTGAAAACTATAACAGATAGTGAGAAACTTTAGATTGCAAAAATAATTAGCAAGACATGTTCTACAAATAATTCCACATTGTCAGTTGTCTCCTTATTCGAGTTATTGCCCTTTGATGACGATTTTTACAAATTTTGTTTTTGGCGTTTTTGCCTTATATCTTAAATACTATTATAGATAGATAGAAACTTTAATAAGCAAAAATGATCAGCAAGACAAGATCTTAAATTAAGACAGAAAGTAACTTATAAACGTGATGATAAATCCCGTGTTCCCAGAAGTCAAGTATAATTATTTTATTGATTTATATTGCAATTTTACAGTATCTTTTAAAAAGAGAATGTTTGTTTGTTTTTTGTTTTTTGTTTTTTTATTACAATGTAGATGAACAAATTAGATATGAAGTAGACAACAATGCTTGTACTGAGTTTTTATTGTTTGTTTGTTTGCAAGAAGGAAAGTTTTGAACGAAAAATAGGCGAACCAAAAATATGGAAGTGGCTGTAAAGGAAATTGACCCAGGGGAAACCCTGCTGTTGGGCATTCTTTTTCTATTTTTTTTTTTTTTTTTTTTTTTTTTTTTTTTGGCATTTTGCATTTTGCATTTTGACATTTCGTGCATCTTATATCACATTTATGACTTCAAACTGGAAATTTCAGATTTTCACTTAAACAGTGAGAAATAAAATCAGTTTGGTTGTGAGAAATGTCACCTCTAAAGTCAGACATATGAACTTGAGACTGAGGAATGTCAAGTTGGAACAATATAGAAGTCAAATTCATTGTCAAACGTCCATACTTGTAGGTTTGTTGGTTGCTTAACGTCCAGTGGTAAATATTTTTAGGACGAGAACAGATTTCCAATAAATACAATTGGTAGGTCCTGTAATAAGGTCCAGGATAAAGGTCGGTAATTTGGACTACCGCTTAAAAATAAGGGTAAATTGGATAGTAACAGAAATCTGACCTTGCAACAGGTCACCTCAGAGAGCTGATCTAAAGGCTCTTAATGTTCAGAGAGCTTGGCACTCTTTCTACACAAGGGTTCGGATTTAAATGTTCTTTCTGATCTGGCTGCGTATTTAAACATCCCGGACATCCAAACGGACTTCCAGCTTTGGCAAGGGTTTCACTACTGGTCGGAAAAAGATAAAGACTGACCGTATTTCAAATCCCCAGGCACCCTTAGGGGTGCCAATTTTATAATAGTCTTCACTAGTAACGGGTTTTACTACAGAAACGGTCATTTTAAACTGAACAACTCTTAAATGCCTGAATCTACCGCAAGGAAAAATATCAAGATCTTTTTCAGTTGTTCAGTACATGTTCAGTACACTAACAATCGCGATCGAGTAAGTACCAGTCAGTACTGATTCAGAAATTAAGAAAAAACGCGTAGCGTTAAACCTGGTACTGTTAAGTAAATTTTAGTACACGTCAGTCCATCATTAGAATCGTTGTCCAGTACTTTTCAGTGTATCAAAATAATATGAGGATAGCTTCCCTTTGAGGAATCGTAATAAAACAAGAGGCTCTCAAGAGCCTGAATCGCTCACCTGTATTTCAGAGGAGAAGATTTTTAAATGTTAGCAAACTTGCTGAACAAATTGTGTAAAATTATTTTTAAAGGGCAATAACTCCTTAAGGGGTCAATTGACAATTTTGGTCATATTAACTTTTTTGTAGATCTTACTTTGCTGAACATTATTGTTGCTTACAGTTTATATATATCTATAATAATATTCAAAAAAATAAGAAAAAACTGCAAAATTTTGTTAAAACTACCAATTCAGTGGCAGTAACCCAACAATGGGTTGTTCGATTCGTCTGACAATTTCAGGGCCGATAGATCTTGACCAATTAAACAAATTTACCCCATGTCACATTTGCTCTAAAAGATTTAGTTTTTGAGATATAAGCCAAAAACTGCATTTGACCCTTATGTTCTATTTTTAGCCATGGCGGCCATGTTTGTCGATGGATACAAACTTCGGATACAATTTATAAACAAGATACCCTAAGGAACGTTTAGATAAAGTTTGAAGGTAATTGGCCCAGTAGTTTCAGAGGAGAAGATTTTTAAATGTTAGCAAACTTGATGAACAAATTGTGTAAAATTGTCTTTAAAGGGCAATAACTCCTTAAGGGGTCAATTGACAATTATGGTCATAGAAAATTTTTTGTAGATCTTACTTTGCTGAACATTATTGCTGCTTACAGTTTATATATATCTATAATAATATTCAAAATAATAACAAAAAACTGCAAAATTTTGTTAAAACTACCAATTCGGTGGCAGCAACACAACAATGGGTTGCTCGATTCGTCTGAAAATTTCAGAGCTGATAGATCTTGACCAATTGAACAATTTTACACCAATGTCAGATTTGCTCTAAAAGCTTTAGTTTTTGAGATATAAGCCAAACACTGCATTTGACCCCTGTGTTCTATTTTTAGCCATGGCGGCCATGTTTGTCGAAGGATCAAAACTTCGGATACAATATATAAACTAGATACCCTAAGGAACATTTAGTTAAAGTTTAAAGGTATTAGGCCCAGTAGTTTCAGAAGAGAAGATTTTTGAAATAGTTTACGACGACAGACGACGACAGACGACAACAGACGACGACGACGACAGACGACGACAACAGACGACGGACGACGACGGACGCCAAGTGATGGCATAAGCTCACATGGGGCCCTTCGGGCCCCGGTGAGCTAAAAAGCGAAAAAAGAAAATGAATAACAATAATAAACAAATAAATATAAGGACACATAATCGACAATGGGACTGTAGATACACGTTTTTGTTAAGATGCGTTTCATTTTCATAAATTGGTAAAAATAACATGAATAATAACTGTTAAAATATTTGTATGGAACCATATGAAATTCTTATAATTATTCTTTAATGGGTACGCAATTATATGATATTGATGACTGTAAACTGAGAGTTCAGCCGTAAAGATTAGAATGATGAATAATCCCGATAGCTTTCGAAAATATCCACGCTATGATTTCGCGCCATTTGTCATTTGACAGTTACTTGGTTGTCCGACTGAAGTAACGTAAGTATATATTTTGAAAACATTTTGACAGTTTCGATTGATATACATATACATTCCTTACTTTACAAGAGTTTTTGTTTGATTTGTGAACTAGTTGAATGATTATTAACTGTTTGTATCCGACGAATTTCACAAGAAGGGAGTTTGGTTATACAACTGTTCATTGAAATTCCTGTTCTTCGACATTTAAAACAAAATAATCTAAAACGAGAAGCTGGTCAATTTCAAGCATTTATGGTATAAAATTTAGCCTTAGGGGCGGATCCCCAAAACCATGATAAAGGAGGGTTCCATCCTTATGTTCCCATTGATCGTCTCAAAAAGGGGTTTAAACCCTGGAACCCCCCCCCCCTTTTGAATCTCCCACTGGGCAGCTCAGTTGTGTAACATTATCAGTGACAACCATAACAAGGGAGCTGCCTGTCGAACCTAGACCATGTACTGATGATGTAGACTAGTATATTAGTGTAGTAGTGCCAAGATCGAACGAATAGAACTTTAACATTGTTTTATATGGAAAAAAGAAAAGCATTTGCTATAAATGGTTATCAACATTTTATTTATACAGCCAGAAGTCAAAGTTTTATCTTTATACACCAATCTCAAGTTTTTTTAAGAAGGAGTTATCAAACAGCTGCCCCGTGCAATCAGTTCCTACTGTGACATATTAACATAAGTATTGTGACATATGAAATTAACTGGAAAGTGCACAAACTCGAAATTTGTCCATTTTGATGTGAAAAAAAAATCCCACTTTGTTATGTAAAAATGGCCCATGTGTCCCTTTCGGTTTGAAAATTTCCCATTAAAAGATATGGTTTTCTTATACAATGTAACTAAATGCAAAGATGATTTTTGGAAGGAAAAAAATTATCATTGGTAAGACATTATTTTGTCATATCCAATGATATTTCTTAACAATTTCTGTTTCTGTCAGGTACATGTCTAAAACCACAAAAACAGGTGTATTACATTTGCATAGATTTGGGGATTAACATATATGTTACATTTGCACACAAAAAAAAATATCACATTTGTGCACTTTAACCTATAGATCTACCTGTATATTTAGCATGCTATTAAATACTCCAATCTTAATTGTCTAGGATTGTCAGTTTTACTATCAAAGGTTTGGTGGTTCTCTAATGGCACTCCAACTTCCTACACCAATATACATAGACCTCCAGGAAATAGTACAATAGTGCTGAAAGTTGCGTTAAACACCAATCAATCAAAATATATATAATGCTTTTCATGAATTTGTTTACCTACACTGACTTATTTTGCTTGTTAATCTAAATCTATAGGAAATTATGTGTTTTCAATACTCGTTGATTTTTAAATTTGTATGGGGAAAACAAAAAAAATGATACACAGAAGAAGAAAAGGCTGTATAGTTTATTGATGAATTAGTCTCATTGGAGATCATACCACATCTCTTTATTTTTAAATAGTGCTGCCACTGCACCTGAGATGAATTATGATTAATTATAAAATAATCGCAAAGACCTTTAGTTTTCTCATTTAACATGTTTACACTGTTTCAAAATTTTCATGTTGGACATTTTATAGCTGACTATATAATAAATTATGGAGGTTTTCATTGTTGAAGGTCGTACAGTGACTTATAATTGCTTATAAAATATCTTTGCCATTTGAACTCTGGTGTATGGTTGTCTCATTGGCAATCATGCCACATCTCCTGATTTTCAAATCAATTAGAACATAACTCATGGCATTAGTTTTCTCTTATGAAAATTTCAGAATTTGTCATGCTGTACCTTTTATTCTCACCACACAATACGGTATGGGTTCTGGTCATTGTTGATATAATTATACAGTGTCTTGTAGTTCTTTAACAACCTCGTCCTTTAGTTTCGGGTGGATAGTTTCTCATTTACCATCATACAACATCTCCTTATCTACCATATCCACGTTTATTACCAGTTGGAGAATGCAGGACAGAAAGCCCTAGACAAAAGGGTACAGGAAAAGTGATCATTAAGTTTTGAGATAAATTTGTGTTTGATTTACCATATTTATATGTTTTAAGTATATTTCGTATTTTCTTGAACAATTATATGTAAAACAACTTTGATATCTACTTATTTGTCCTAAAATTCATAATAACATTGTATCTTCAAAATAAGCGAATTAATACAATGTCGGTTTCAATATTAATTTTAAAATTAATTTGGTCCTCAAAATTTTTTTATATATAATAGAATAGAATATTTTTATTTCCCAAATTAAATGATGTATTATATATTTACTGAAAATGAATTCATAATACAAAACTGAAATTAGAATAGGTAATAATCAGGATGGTCACATTGTATTAGACGTGTTTAAAAGGGGTTTAAATACTGCGCTGATGTTAAATCACTGTGTCTAAACTACCCCGGCGAAAAATGTTTGGACTCATTAGTATCTAATGTCCGGTACGGTAACGCACAATCAACAGACAGAGAAAGGTAGAAATTCTGTTTATTTATATGTTGTTTTAATGATATTGAAGAATATACATACATTACATAACTATTTTCGATAGTGTGATGTAATATTTTCTACCACCGTTCTAGATTTATGGAAAAATAAGTAAAAAGGCACATCAAAATGGTGAATTGAGTGAACCCTGCCTCGAATTTGTTTAATTTCTCTTTAATAATATAGAAGTGGGTCATGAGCACATTGTACGGAAAGAAAGGTACGGAAAGAGAGATATTAACACGGAGATTTCAAGACGTGTCACTATGAACACCTCAATATTTGCATGTCTGTGCATGGAATGAAAGAAGTGGGTCATGTCAAAATTGAAGCGCCCGGTTTTGTCAATGTGTACGACCCGGTTTTGTACTTAAATTTCACAAAGCAGACCCGGTTTTGTCATAGAAAATAATGCATAATCGCATGACGAAAATCAAAATATGGCGTTCAACAGCAGTTTGAGGGATCGTTGAAAAACATTTTCTTTCAGAGGATAACTTATAATCTTTTTGAATCCGTAAACACTTGAATTCCTGCTAAATTAGAACAAAGCAAATTTCAATTTTATTTTGTATAAAAAAAAAGGAAAAATTAAAAAGAAATGAAGGTTTTGAAACGGAATTAGATTTTTTTCATATCAACTATGTAAATTTAAGTGTTCAAACTTAATTAGTGTACGGCCTTGAAATTTTAAGGACGCACATTTGATATGTGATTTTCTGGGACAACAAGATATTTATCTTAGTGTTCCGCTCTACTTAAAGGGAAGACAGTATAATCATTTGAAAATAAATATTCTGAAACTAAACGTTCATTATAAAGCAAGAGAATAAGACAAATGTATGTGCATGCAGAATCGCCCAAGAAAAGGAATTTCCATGCGGCGCAAAGGATCACAATAATAGTGCGTTAAAAATCTGTTTACCACTCCTTGTTACAATAATACTATGTATAAATTAGTATAAAAGTCTTAGGCCATCCGGAAATTGCAATGATGATTATTTGATTGGTAATTTTATAAATAAACAATGTTTTATCTCTCTTTTATTTTCGTTTTTTTTTTTAACATTAACAAATTCTTTAATGCACTAGTATCAAGTTGTTAACAACTGCCCTATATAGTACAACTTTTATATATAGGTTTATCTCTTAATTGTATAATGATTATCGTACATTGACAAATGTTCTACAATTTAAGCAATTTGGTCAAGTTTAAAATTGTCAATATGCAAGGGCGGACAGAGGCCATGGTTTTTGAAAGAAGGGGGGGGGGGGGGGCGGCGTACTCTCTCTGCCCCCTGGATCCCCACTGATATAATGTAACTATATCGTATACCATCATAAAATTTAATAAAAGACGAAAAACAGAGACAGCCGCCAATCGCATATTTACTATAGGGGCTCTGTAATCAAATGAGTTAAGCCTTTTTCAACTCACTGAATTTTATAGTTTGTTCATATGTTGTGCTGTTATACCAGTTTTTTTCTTGGTTTTTTTTTTTTTTTTTTGGAGGGGGGGGGGGGGGGGCTTACACGTTCAACCCCGCCCCACACATAAATCTAGGTCGTTAGTTTTCACATTAGTTTTTTTTTACAGTTTTCATTTTGGGGCCTTTTTTTAGCTTGCTATGCCGTATGGACGTTTCTCATTGTTGGATGCCATACGGTGTTCTATATTTGTTAACTTTTACGTCATTTGGTCTCTGATGGAAAGCTGTCTCATCGTCATTTTTCACGGGCTAAATTGCTAATTAGGTTGTTCTACGAAGACGAAGACGAAGACGGAGATATTGGACGTTATAATGTTGCAAACCAACTTTTATTTATAAAAAGAAATAATTCTTTCATGCCATGCTCAATGCTCATTTTAACATAGGTAAGCATTATATTTGTTAAAATTTTTAAACCAAGCGTTAGCCAGGAATAAATTATTGACAAAATATAATGCCTACCTATGTTTAAATGAGCATAGAGCATGGCATGATAGAATCATTTTGTTTCTAATAGGGAAGTTTAGAACTTGAGTATTTCGAAGCGGACATAAAATACACGTTCAAAAGGCAACCATTTTGATTTGAGATATCCAAAACGTTCTTATAGATATAAGAAGATGTGGTATGAGTGCCAATGAGACAACTCTCCATCAAAGTCACAATTTGTAAAAGTAAACCATTAAAGGTCAAAGTACGGCCTTCAAAACGGAGCTTATCTCTCACTGTTCGTCAATGGATGAACGAATGAGTAAATATATTGTAAACATAGCGTATAGTGTAGTAAAGCATACTATCTTTACTATTTTGATAAATTGATATGTTAACACAATCATTCCACATCTTCTTATTTTTACATCATTACAGTAGTATATAGAAAATAAACAAAAATTTGTGAGATGTATTTCTATTGTTATCCATCTGATGACTTAAGCCTTTTTCAACTGATTTTTATAGTTCGTTCTTATGTTGTACTGTTACACCAATTTCCCAGGTTAGGGGGAGGGTTATGAACTCGCTAACATGTTTAACCCCGCCACATTCCGTATATATGTACCTGTCCCAAGCCAGGGGCCTGTAATTCAGTGGTTGTCGTTTGTTGCTGTGTTACATATTTGCTTTTCGTTCATTTTTTTGTACATAAATTAGGCCGTTAGTTTCCTCGTTTGAATTGTTTTACATTTGTCATTTCGGGGCCTTTTATAGCTGACTAGGCGGTATGAGCTTTGTTCATTGTTGAAGGCCGTACGGTGACCTATAGTTGTTAATTTCTGTGTCATTTGATCTCTTGTGAAGAGCTGTCTCGTTGGCAATCACACCACTTCTTCTTTTTTTTTATATCATAAGGAATTAATGTAAGTACATGCTATAAAGTATTTATTTCCATTTAAACTTAGTTCGAAGATAAGTTCAATAAGGTATACGTATAGCATTCAAAAATGTTTACTACCTACTTCGAAAAGTTCCCGTTTGAAATATATTTTAACACATGTTTGTATTGCAATAACATCTTTATAACATTTTTTTGACTCACATATTTAATTTCTTCTGATGGGCAATGTTCAGATCCGTGCTAACGTAGCTTTTCATAAATTTGTGGTTTCAAAATAAAACTAATTCCTAAAATATTGAGGCAATTACCCCCATCATCAATCCCAGCCTTCCCTTTGTGGTATGGTATCTTGCAGTACAATTTCAGAGAGATCCATACACTTGAACACAAGTTATTGTCTGGAAACTAGAAAAATGCTTATTTTTGGCCCCTTTTTGGCCCCCAATTCCTAAATGTTTCTGCAATTACCCCCAAACTCAATTCCAGCTTTCCCTTTGTGATATGGAACCTTGTAGTACAATTTCAGAAAGATCCATACACTTACACACAAGTTATTGTCCTGAAACTAGAAAAATGCTGGTTTTTTGCCCCTTTTTTGTAAATACCAATACCGATACAAGATTTAAGTGTGGACTTTCTCAAAATGCAATTGCACTGAAAAGTATCCCGGCGTAGTATAATAGTTTACCTTTGTGGTGTGTTTGATACAACATGAGGCGAACAGTTAACGTCGACTCCAAATTTTAAGACGTGCATTGGCCTTACGTAGATCTTCATACATTCATACATTAATTTGTATTTGTTTGATTTAAGAGTGCAAAACAAAACTTAACAAAAATATATGTAAGAGTCAAGAATGGGAATGACGGATTTTACGGCCACAAGTCCAAATATATATGTATTAAGCGATATGATTAGAATATGTTTATTAGTTAAATAACTCAGTTTGTCTCTCCACAATAGATATGTCCTATTTCCGTTGCAAAATAAAGTTAGCATGTATTTTGTGTCCAGGGATACAGGGACGCGTATATATGTGTGGCTTAAACAAATCAGTTCTTATCTGAACTCATCGTTATATCTATATATAAAAAAGAAAATAAAAAGTGGACACAAGTGGATACAGTGCTATTTCTATATAAAACTTTAAGAAGTAGGGGCTACAGTAGAAGGTTGTCTTGCTGCGCATCGTTTTAATGTTCAAGAAAACCACTTTCCATGAGCTATATGTGATTCGTATTGTCTACTTCTTTCTGGGTATGAATGCAATGAATGGACAGAGGGACGAAAGAACGGACGTATCGACCAATTCACCCATCACTATATACCGTCCAATTTAGAAAGCGGAGTGTAAAGTGAATCTACGACAAAGCAAAATGAAGCAAATCGAAAAAAAAAAAAAAATGACCGACATATAATTTAGCAGACTTTGTTTTGAAAGAGGTGAAAATGAATATTCCATTTTCAAAATAGCCTCCTGACCCAAAGATACTAACATTAACTTCTCCATATGAAAGTTTAACGCCACGTTCAACAATATCTCAATTTAATCGTGGTGTTCTGTTTTGTTGGTGGAGGAAGCCGTGGTAACAAGAAAAAAAACAACTTCCGACCCTTTACCGAAACGTAAATTTAACATGCTTGATAATGTCCAAACGTTGTAATCTTTTAATACTTAATTCGATAACCTCTCTTTTTCCGAAAAACTAACTGATAAAAGTTGATAGAAGGAAAAATGTCAGGGCACATTTTTTTATGTGAATAAGAATTAATTCATTTAACATTATATAAAATTGTCAGTGACCTTTCTAGATAAAAAAAAATATAAAGATAATCAAATTGAAAACACTTTTGTTTCAGTCTTTTTTTTAATTGTCAAGTACACAAATTTCTAGTTTGGTTTATTTTTAGAATTTTACGCTACTGTGTAACACATTTCCCTATTCTAGAAAATGATATAAAATAAGGAGATGCGGTATGATTGCCAAAATAGACAACTCTCTACCAGAGACCAAATGACGTAAATGTTTGCAACCATAGATCACCGTATGACGGACCCCCAACACGGAGCAAAACCATTCCCGCGTTTAAAAGCTAAGAAAGGCCCCGACATGACAATTATTTTTCAAATAAATTTCAAATAAACGAACGTTTTGAACACAGATTGATGTAGAGTAAAAAAATCGGATTCGAATGTGATTTGATTCCTGTGTTTTTTTCTATTCATTTATTTTGATCACTTTGTAGATTTTCCTTGTAGTCGTTCAACAAAATAGTAAGAAATGGGGGAACAACGATCTTAAACTTAATTGATCCCTACTATGACACAATGCAAGAATAATGTTCGTGTTGTTTTGCTTGATCCTCGTCCGTGTATTGCAGAATACATTTACTACTTTATTGTTTAAAAATCATTTCAGCATTATCAAACAAACCCATACAGGTAACTATAATGAATGATTATCTCTGCTTTTTGAGATCGTCCCCACTATAGCCTGTAGTGGTATTGGTATTTAACATCAGCGTCAAAATCGTATTGACTTTCCTAACACGTCTATTTGTAATTATCAGAAATCAAAATATACATGCACATTCTATACATGCTACAGGTAATAAACAGATGTCAACAAAACAGGAAATTGTCTTGGGTAAATTTCAAAGGGTCATACATGTAGTTATCGCACACGACTACGATTTCCACAAATGTTAAATTGCACCACTTATCATATACCTACTCACGTAATTTTACTGGATATTCAAACCAATTTGAAAAAGAAGTATGAAGCAACATGCTATATTGTATTCTGTTAAGAAATGCATTTTTATACGACCGCAAAAAATTTTTTGTGGTCGTATATTGGTATGACGTTGGCGTCGTCGTCGTCGTCGTCCGGCGTCGTCCGAAGACACATTGGTTTTCGCACTCTAACTTTAGTTTAAGTGAATGGATCTCTATGAAATTTTACCACAAGGTTCAATACCACAAAAGGAAGGTTGGGATTGATTTTGGGGGTTATGGTACCAACAGTAAAGGAATTAGGGGCCAAAAAGGGGCCAAAAATAAGCATTTTTGTAACTTCCAGACATAACTTATGTGTTAGTGTATGGATCTCTCTGACATTGTACCACAAGGTTCCATATCACAAAAGGAATGCTGGGATTGATTTTGGGGGTAATTGCCTCAACATTTTAGGAATTAGGGGCCAAAAAAGGGGCAAAAAACAAGCATTTTTCTAGTTTCATGACAATAACTTGTGTGTAAGTGTATGGATCTTTCTGAAATTGTACTACAAGGTTCCATATCACAAAGGGAAAGCTGGAATTGAGTTTGGGGGTAATTGCAGAAACATTTAGGAATTGGGGGCCAAAAAGGGGCCAAAAATAAGCATTTTTCTAGTTTCCAGACAATAACTTGTGTTCAAGTGTATGGATCTCTCTGAAATGGTACTGCAAGATACCATACCACAAAGGGAAGGCTGGGATTGATGATGGGGGTAATTGCCTCAATATTTTAGGAATTAGGGGCCAAAAAGGGGCAAAAAACAAGCATTTTTCTAGTTTCAGGACAATAACTTGTGTGTAAGTGTATGGATCTTTCTGAAATTGTACTACAAGGTTCCATATCACAAAGGAAAAGCTGGGTTTGAGTTTGGGGGTAATTGCCCTAAACGTTCAGGAATTTGGGGCCAAAAAGGGGCCAAAAAACACATTTTTCTAGTTTCCAGACAATAACTTGTGTTCAAGTGTATGGATCTCTCTGAAATTGTACTGCAAGGTACCATACCACAAAGGGAAGGCTGGGATTGAGTTTGGGGGTGATGAATCATAAGGGGGTTCAAAAAATTTGGGGGGGGGGGGGTTTCCTTTTTTTTTCTTTTAAAATTTCCATTTTAAGTTGGTTATTTCTGATTTATATTTAAAAGCAAATAATAATGATATGGAAGGAGATACACACCAAACAGGATGTGTAAATTATTATAAAATAAGTATTGTGCAATAGCAAGAAATTTTCAATTGCACAGTATTGCACAATAGCAAGAAATCTTCAATTGCACAGTATTGCGCAATAGCAAGAAATCTTCAATTGCACAGTATTGCGCAATAGCAAGAAATATCCAATAGCACAATATTGCGCAATAGCAAGAAATTGTCAATTGTACAGTATTGTGCAAAAGCAAGAAATATTTAATTGCACAGTATTGTGCAAAAGAAGATACTTCGTATAAATTGCTTATTTCTTGACCAATTTCAATGGGGTTTTATTCTTGAATTCTTGGGGTTTTTTAATATGCTGAATCTAACCGTGTATTTAGTTTTTGGATTTTGGGCCCTGTTTTTAAATTGGTCCACATTGAGGTCCAAAGGGTCCAACATTAAACTTTGTTTGATTTCATCAAAAATTGAATTATTGGGGTTCTTTGATATGCTGAATCTAACCGTGTATTTAAATTCTTAATTTTTGGTTCCGTTTTCAAATTGGTCTACATTAAGGTCCAAAGGGTCCAAAACTAAACTTAGTTTGATTTTAACAAAAATTGAATTCTTAGGGTTCTTTGATATGCTGAATCTAAACATGTATTTAGATTTTTGATTATGGGCCCAGTTTTCAAGTTGGTCCAAATCGGGGTCCAAAATTAAACTTTGTTTGATTTCAACAAAAATTGAACATATGGGGTTCTTTGATATGCTGAATCTAACCATGTATTTAGATTTTTGATTTTTGGGCCCCGTTATCAACTTTGTCCACATTGAGGTCAAAAGGGTCCAAAATTAAACTTTGTTTGATTTCATAAAAAATTGAATTCTTTGGGTTCTTTGATATGCTGAATCTAACCATGTATTTAGATTTTGGATATTGGACCATAAAAGGTGAATGTCCAATTTAAAATTTTTAAGTTCTTAGACCACATTCATTCTGTGGCAGAAACCTATGCTGTGTCAAATATTTAATCACAATCCAAATGCAAAGCTGTATCAAGCTTGAATGTTGTGTCCAAACTTGCCCCAACTGTTAAGGGTTCGACCTCTGCGGTCGTATCGAGCTGCGCCCTGCGGAGCATTTTATTAAAGGTTATATTGGGTATTTTTTTTATCAACTTAAAACATTAATTATTACAAAATGTAATGATGAAAGAAATTAAAACACAAATATCATATGAAACCCAGGGTTTGCTGATAAATTGTAGAAGGAAATTATAGCTATTTTAGTTGGCCGACTTGAGGTACAGTTTTCCCCTAACATGTACTTGTACTAGGACAAAGATCATAAAAATTAACCAGAGACAATTTTATTTTTTATGACCAACAGTGAATTCATTGCTTGCCTTTTCTTTATTCTTCTGGTCTTTAAGTAGTTTATTTACTGTAACAACAGACAAAGGCCAATTTTTAGATAGTTTTTGATACAGTATCTTGAATATATGCCTGTTGAGAATAAAATTGCATGCAAGTTTTTCACTAAAAAGTGAAAAGTCTTTGTATCAGACCATACTGTTTGCAAAAAAAGTTGAATGCAAGAGTCTTTTTGTACTCAGACTTCTTGTATCATGTCACCTGAGTATAGAAATGAGCAAAAAGAAACAAATTTGTATTTCCTATAGCTTCAGTATGCATTTTTAAATGTGAATATGTGCTATGGCCTAAATTGACCCTAAATTATTACTTACTTGGCCTAAGACCATTTTGTACTCATATGATATGCTATTTGTAATTTTTCTTTCCATGAAAGGTACATTAAATACATTTGGAAGGATTATTTATAACAAAAAACTTCACAAATTTAAAATTGATGGAAAATATTACATCTTCATGTAAGGCCCCCCTTCATTCAAAAACCTTTTTTTTTCATTCACAGGCTCATATGAATTTGACTTTTGAATAATTGTAATAAATCTGATACATCAAATGAGTGTTCTTTTGCTTTTAATACATGATATATTAAATATTAGGGCATTTAAAAAGTAATTGTTTGCAATTATTGAATTTTTAAAGCCCCATATGTTGATAGTTGAAATTCTTCAATTTTAATGTCAAAAGCTACACAGTTTTGTCCTTTGATTTTCGTTGTCTACAAATATAGTCCCTATAGTGTGGACACGGTGTTACTGTTTTTTTTTTATACCCTTTCCAAATTTATTTCTTCATGTTTTATGCCTCAAATAGCAAGTAGGGGGATGCAATTACACTGTAAAAAAATTGGGTCATGAATTTTAAAGTGGTCCAGCTAAAAAAGGTTAACAATTAGTATTTCGGAAGCTGTCAAAAGAATTCAAGACCCCCTTAACATAAAATTGTCAATATTTCGAGTTAGAGCTGATGAAGTTTTCTATAATTTTGATATAATTTGTCCCAAAAGTATAACACCATATTGTAAAAATATTCATGATATTGTTGAGAAAGCGCAGGTGGGATTTTTTAATTTTCATTTATTGTCTAAAAGAAATGCACTATGAAATAACTGTGTTCTCGGGCCATGCTATTAAATTTTATTATACCCCTGCTTTAAAAAAGTGGGGTAACTGTTTTACCTCTGTCTGTCCGTCCGTCCATCCATCCGTCCGTCAGTCCGTCCGTCCGTTCCATGAATATTTTTCGTCCGACTTTCTCAGGAACTACACTACAAGGATTTCTGAAATTTGGTTTCAGGGTTTATATAAGTCAGCTATACCGTGTGATGCGTTTTTAGATTCATCACTCAACAACTTCCTGTTTACCGTCAAGTATTTGGGCGGGGGTATCATCAGTGAACAGTAGCTCACAGTTTCACTTGTTATGCCGCTGCAGTAGCGGAGGGGGCATTAAGTTTTACCCTTGTCCGTCTGTACGTACGTCTCAAAATTGGTTTCCGTTCTCTAACTTTAGTTTGCCTCAACCAAATGTTATGAAACTTATACACAATGCTTATTACGACAACACACAGATAAGTTTGAATTTTGGTGGCGTCACTTTTACTGTTCTAGAGTTATGCTCCTTTACAAATGGAAAAATTGCTGAATTTTTCGTTTCCGTTCTCTCACTTTAGCTTGCCTCAACCAAATGTTATGAAACTTATGCACAATGCTTATTACCACAAAACTCAGATCAAGTACAAATTTGGGTAGCGTCACTTTTACAATTCTTGAGTTATATCCCTTTATAATGTTATATTCAAGCGGGGGCATCATCTGTGTCCCATGGACACTGTCACACATTCCCCATTTATTTAATTAGTTATACAAGTGTATGATTTCTTTATTCTGTACATCATTCATTTCTGTAATCAGTATTGTAATTTTTATTTACAGCTGTTATTCTTTATACTTTGGCACCCCATTATTTTCTATTCTTTATATTTTTTTTGGCCATTATTCTAGATTGATTTAACCCCAAATAGACCTACATTACTGCGGAGTCTTATATTTTAGCAAATTCACTTCAAGAAAAAATATATTCTTGTGGATATTTAATTTAGTGGGTTTTTCAAAGTCTAAATACAATTCTTTAGAAAATGTGTATTTCGTTGAACTTTTAATTTTGTGCTTTATCTATTACCACGAAATCCAATATTTGGTATCCCAAACACTTATGAATCCAAAGTAGCAGACATCCACCAATCAACCAAGAATTAACAAATGTCTTAAGGTCAACATATACTTATAAAAACGTTTTTTTGAAATTTTAACTAGAGAATAAAAAAAATTAGATGTGGTATAGTAGTTGCCAATGAAACGAAGACCCATCCAGAGATTAGATGACCTAGAAGTTAAACAACAGGTCACCGTACGGCCTACAGCAATGAGTAAAACAAAGAATGTATATATAAATCCTTGCCAAAACCCAAACAGCATATTTTCTCCAAAGAAAATTTTGTCACAAAGAGTGCATTTCTTTCTAACACAAACGATGCAAACGGCTAAGCGCGCACATGTTTTGATCATTTGTTTCTAACATACGTTTGCAAAGTTTACATATAAACTTTGACAAACTATGCACTCGCTAAAAGTGCGTCTACAGTTTGTCGTTCATCGTTTGTTAGTACGAACGCTACATTTGTTTCTAACTTCAACCTTGAATTTAAGTAAAATTATAAGAAAACATTGGAACAATCTGCAAAAAGTGAAATCTTCGCCCTAGTGCCTATTATATCGTGTAAACGTAACAAAATCATAAAAGAATACCATGCTAAAGCCAGGCAATAGTTGGGAGACTTTTGAAAAAGGACCAATGCTTTAACAGTCTAAGCAAAAAATCCCGAAACACTGTTAGTAATAATCCTAATTATAGGCAACACACTTTCATACACATGAAATAGAAAAAAAAACGGTGTAAAGTCTTGAGATTTATTACTATGTTGGTTGAAGGAACCGCATTTAATTATAGCCGCGTAATAAGTTCGTTTACCAACAACATGTGCATGCATTATTGGAATAATAGCCCACGGGCTACGATTACCGGCAAAGAGTAACAATAAGAAATAATTATTGTTACTTCCGAGACTAGTTGCCGAAATGTTTTTAGTGACGGACGGGGACCTGATTTCACACGGAAATTGCAGGAAACAATAATATCGTTTAAATACAAATATATGATTTTGATTTTGACACCATTCATAAAATATCATATTTTTTTCTGGTTCAATAATCACAATTTACAAAAATACCGTTACAGATCCGGACACGTGCCAAACTGCCCCTTTTAAATTTGATTTTACAACTTTACAAGAGAAGAAAGGCGAAGGATACCAAAGGGACAGTCAAACTCATAAGTCGAAAATAAACTGACTACGCCATGATTAAAAAGGAAAAAGACAAATAACAGCACACAAAATTAACCTAGAAAACCAACGACTGAGCAACACGAATTCAAACCCCACCAAAAACTTGGAGTGATCTCAGGTGCTTCGGAAGGGTAAGCAAATCCTGCTCCACGCGTGGCACCCGTCGTGCTGCTCATGCAAGTTCAAACCCGGTGATATGTCTAATCCTGTAGGTCATATATATGTGAAACAGATATTCCATAACGGTCAACCAATTCGTGATGGCGTCCGTAAAATTTATAAGATACGCAATTATTTCTTGATTATATTGAATTTGAACATTTACTCAATAGCTACATTCAATTCACAAGTGTACGATGCATTTAAAGTTGTTTTAGTTAATAGTGCATTTTAGGTGCACCTTAATATCATCCATTCAGTCTTAGTAGGTCGTAGAAGTTCAAGTAGCCTGGCATCCTGGTCAACCTCCTTTTTGCGTCGGTACGAATCAAATCGACATGTAACCGAATTCATGTGACAATTTAAAAGATTCCAAACAAGGTAAAATGGTCCGTTCGCTGTTTACATTTAACAGATCGGTATAATATAGTTTGACATTTCTATGGGTTACATGTCAGTATGACAGCAACCGAACGACAGAAAACAACCGTAAGACATCTTGAGAGTAGCATGGAGTATTCAACAAAAGACCGGAGTATTAGACATGACCATGATGATAGAATATAGCAAGCTCTAAATTGTCGAAAGTTTATAAAAAAAAAAAATGAAAACAGCATGTTAATAATTTCATGTGTATTAATGTCATTATCAAATTGTGAATAAGTCAAACAAAAACAATTAAAAATCTTAATGAGACGATGGTCAGTTTCTTTCTTTGAAACAGGTTTACGTGTATCAAAATCACTCAGAAAAGTTTTTGTGTCGGACATATGTTTGTATCCATTCAAGCACGGTATTTTAAAAATAAGGAGATGTAGTATGATTGTCCTATCCACCTCAGATCATAGGAAGTGGATGTAAACAATTATAGGCAACCGCGCGGCCTTCAACAATGAGAAAAACCCATATAAAAGGCCCCAAAATGAAAAATATGAATAAATAAATTGAAAAAAAAAATTTACAAAACACAAATATGACAGACATGAACCAACAACTACCGAACTATAAGCGGGGATAAGCATGTTTGAAGGCGCTACCCCCCTTTTTTTTTAACCTACGGCAGTGGTGTAACAGTACAACATAAGAACAACCTACAAAAATCAGATAAAAAAGTTTTAACTCATCAGATCGATACAAGGTAGAAAAACATCTAATAAAAACACAGACTGGACGTGGCATGATATTTATACATCCCCATAAAGTACAGATCTGAGAGTACTCGCAGTTACTGACAGCTAGTTCAAAGCCAATAACAACTAATATTAAAAAAAAACCAATGCATATAATGCACGTGAAGTCGTCAAATTTCTTCAATTATCAAATGTAATTTGTACACTAGTCTATCATCCTTATCAAATGGAGTATTGGGTAGAATTGTATGTACATTATATTCCACCATGAATAGAAACTAAAACTAGAACTTTGGTTCATATCATTTCAATTCTACCAACAAATACTCGATTGAGCCTCAACATGCTCAAAACTATGACATTTGATTCTTAGATACATGATTTTTTTTATTAGTTGTTGTTGGTTTTCAACTATCTTTTTTCCACTTGGTCTTCATCCGATCTACAATAAAACCCTTGTCAAAGTGGGGCGTCCGCTTGGCTGTGCGGGATGTATAAATACGCTGTTTTGTCTGGTCAGAAAGGGGACGTTAACCCCGATGCCTAGTGTAGAGAGAATGTCACGCTTTTTGCACGGTAACAACACTTGCAACAACTCTTTGAGGGGTCCGTAGGTGGTCTGCTGAAAGACAAAATTTCTGTCCCTATCCAATAAACCCTCATTTACTTAGCTCCGCTACGCATCGCTAGGTAAACTCAATTTGCGACAGTCAAATCTACGTTTTACGAAGGCCAAGCTTAAAATACAATACAGTTATCTCCTAATTTTCTAATGTCATTTTCAAATTTTCAAACCTTAATCCTGGACGACCCCTATTACAGGACCTAGTGGCTACCTGTTGTATTTATTGTAAATTTGTTTTTGTTCTAAACATGCCAACTATTTGCCACTGGACGTCAATTTGGTAATCAATCAATCAACTAGATTTCAGTAACTTCGAGTACTCTCAGATCTACGTATAATGACCATAATTATTCCTAAGACTAAAGCAGATAGGGATTTTACAGTAGTGGATATCAGAAAATATGAATTTCTTGAATATTGTCACGATAGTATGAACAGAACCAAACTTCTGCATTGGGAATCAACTGTGTGTGAGGGTATGTGTTTGTGTGGCCTGGGTGAAAGTTTAAGAATCAAAAGATGGATGGTCGATGTGTAGTCCAAAGGATAGTATTATTATATATAGTAGTCTCAGTGTTTACGTGCCTATTCTTTTAATGAAGGATCGTCTATATGTACTATCAATTAACGTATTTATCAACTATCGTCAACCAGAAAGGAAAAGATATGGAAATACTTAATAGTATGTACAACTTAATTAAAAGGCTACGCTGATCTACGCTGGGCAATGCATATTGTAAATAAACATATATTTTTTTTAGATTTCCGATCGTACTGCGCTAATTCACCAGATGTTACATGTATTGTAAAATTATTTATAATAATTCTTCGAATTTTCTTGATGTATATTATCATGATGAAATAACCAGTAAATTTAATACTTTTTGTACACAAAATTTTGCAACTATAATGCTGAAAACCGTTTCCTGTCGTGGGGCCTCGCCCCCCAGAACCGCCTACCAGGGCTCTGCCCTGGACCTGCTGGGGGCCTTTAGCGGCCCCCAGACCCCCTGTCGCTGTTTGTGCTTACAGTTGGTTGGATACCTAGCTACGCCGCTGACAAGTTATATCTCTTTGATCCTATATAAGCTAGCTAAAGATTTCTGATTTTTTTTATCGTACAAGGCTATCAATAAATGATTTTTTTTTTTGTCGCGATTTTTGTTGTTTTTTTTATATTTTCATAAACTTAAAATTAAAATGAATGACAAATGCTTCCAATCTGACTAGTTCTTTTTCTTTCTCCCGGATCAAATTTTGTTTTTCTGAAAAAAAAAACATAACCCCCTTTAATGGTCGGTCCCTATGAACAAATTACATGAGAAGCTATATGAGCAAATGGGACCTTTTTCATATTTGAATGATTAAATTGGTTAAAGATATTATAAATACATGTACATGTATATCTTTATTAAGACTAATAAAGTTGAATAACGACAACTTGAAACCTATAGTACAAATGTATATTAACCAGTAAAATGCAATATACTGTATAATAAAAAAAATATAATTCAAGTGTTTCTTACCGATTAAAAATGCCGTGTGACCGAATAAGGCTAATTCCATGACCAAGTGTTTAGTGTTCGGTGACTCGTATCGGCTCACACTATACATGTATCAGACAAATTAACAAGAAAGGTAATTGCCAACCCAATCAAGGATGTCCACATCGGCTTTAAATCACATGTTACAGTCGGTTGAAAGTTACCTGTGTATATTTAGTTCTAACTTTTAATCTAAAAAAAATGCATGCACAAGTTGTACATGTTTGCACATTTTATTTCTACAAATTATCAAACTATTTCAACTCTCTTCTCAAATGTACTTTTAAGGATTATGATGCAATGTAAAAAAGGGGGTTGAAATAGTCAGTTTTAAAACATGCTATCGTGTTACCATTAAAAATACAAACTACAAGAACTGCACATAAGTTTCAGACATAGGCTTCCCGTGAAGATTATATAAAATTAGATCATGATAAATTGTATGTAGACCTATGGAAGACTTGCATATACTTTCACGGCAATGGCTGCATGCATGACTGCATTCTCTATAGACGACACGTTGGATGATATTGATGATCATAGTTGTTTGCCAAATTGAAATTATCCCACACCAAATTTACTCTTTTTAAACACTTATTTCCTAAATGAATTGATATTATACACAGACCTTGCTGAGTGAACATGTTTAACTTGAGTTAGAGATTCTAAATAATTCTAATATTTTTAAAACATCTTCACAAAAAAAAAAAAATCACAGTATCACAGCTTCACGTGTTACGGTGTATATATATTCATATACTTACTTTGAGCTTCAAAACATAATGTCATTTCATGAAAATGATCGATTGATAATTGCTTAACGTCCAGTGGCAAATATTACATACATGTTCAGAATTTTGTTTATAAAAATAAAATGGTCGTTGATGACAGATATTTCATTGTTTCCGTTAGATTAATTCTCAACTGTTATACACTATATGGGTAAACCTGTCTACTGTCTATTGACTGTATGTTGGTTTTGGGATGTCTTCTGCATATTGTTTTCGTGGGATTGCTGTCTTTTCACTTATACCTAATATATTCTTACAAATGTACATTGAATTTCATACTTGTCGGGTTGTTAAAATAATTGAATGTCGTGGAAATAGCAGTATTTTAGATTAAGTATAATCGTGGAATAAAAACTTTACATACTTGGACATTGCTCATTTTCTTGATCAATATAACTGACAAATAAAACCCTAAAAAATTCGATTAATTTTTACTGTTAATTTTCACTGAAAAGAACAATTTAAACACAACACGTGAGAAATAAACGGAAGCTTCAAACAAAAGTGTACATTATATAATAATAAAATATTTCAGACTGTCTGGTGGAAGAGTAAATGTTGATATTTGTGCTGCGTTCACACGTAATTCGAATTCGATTCACATAAACTAATTCGAATTAGTTTAATTCGCATTCGAAACGTTTTACGTCTAAACGTAAATTCTAATTCGAATTGAAATGCGCGTCAAATTCGCTTTACTGTCCAAACGACGTTAACTTTTAATTCGTATTAACAAAAACGCATTTCTAATGCGAATTGGATAATGCGATTTAGCCAATTCGAATCAATTCGAATTAGAAAAAGAAGAGTATGTGAACGCGATTAGCGAATTCGATTCGCATTCGATGCGAATTCAATTCGAATTAAATGTACGTGTGAACGAGGCATTGGTTTAACGTAAACAGAAACATTAGTTCATCAATATTATCATTTATCCTGCAATCAGGCAACTATTGTACAAATAACAGGCACACAAATAATTTTTTGCTTTATTTGTACTAAAGTCTCCTGTTACCCCTCTTCCATGTTGAGCAAGCGGTAATGTGGATATTTCTTTTTGCGTACCAGTTCATTTTGGGGTCCTCTTCGCAGTCCGCGTTTAAACTATGTTGATTTCTTTGAAAAATTAGAGACAATGATTTAGATTTTAACAACAAAATTTCCAAGTGTTGGGTGTAAATATCAGGATAAAAACAATATATGTACATTGTCGGAAAATATAAAATTTATTTGTACTCGCTGCGAAACAGGAGAAAAGCTCGGCGAGCCTCGCTTTTCGTCAGTGACATTTTATTCAAAATATAAATAAGGAGATGTTGTATGATGCCAATAAGACAAATTTCAATCAGAGTTTCAATGAAAATTTATCAGCAATTATATGCATTCAACCAATACAGACATGTACAGACCGAATAATCTGTGTCTTGTGTATTTATACTTGTCATTTCATATTTAATTTGTCCACCGACCAGAGGAGGAACGACATTCTACATACGGCACGCATATTGCACTTATATTATCGATCGGTCGCAGTCACCTGGACAGTGGAAATTTGTAGGATGATATTATACACATAAGCAATTATATACAGTTGTGATGATTATATAATATACATACATGTATACATAATAATTGAATTTGGTATTTGTCATTATTTGCCGGGCATATACGAATTTACCCCTTCATCAAACTGCTATTTTCCGGGTGCTTTTTTTGTACGACATGGACATTATAATTGAATACTCGTTTATTAAAGTAATTAAACAAATTTTGGGCTTTTATTTTGGTCAACATTTTATTTTATACAAAATTATAAATATTAGACTCTTTTTTTATTTGTCATTAAAAAAAAAAGGAAACACGAGAAAAAACAAGTAAAGAACGAAGCCAACCAATATCCAAATTAAACATGTAATTTAAAAAACAAAAAACTATCTTACATGTGTTGTTTTGGTTTTTTTCTCGGGGGGGGGGGGGGGGGGATGTGATTATTTTTATTTCAATTATCTTGAATATCTAAAATACACAATACATGGTATTTACGTATTTACTGACGGATTTGACAACTATTTTTGGACATTTTATTTGAAAATCGTCGTTTTTTAGCGACTCATTATGCAGCAACGAATGGAGACTTAAGGAGCCTTTTATGTTTTATGCTGTATAAACAATATTCTTTAACTGTTATACATTTCGATTTTTTTTTAACTGGCTAACTAACGAAGTTTTAACAAAAGTTTGTGTCTAGTATTTTTACAGACCTCGAATAAAAATTCCTGTCATTACGGAACATATTCTTTATAGATACAATTTACCAAAAAGAAGTAAAAAATACATTACAGCTTTTATGTAAAAGTTATTTTCGATCATCAATATTTCTTTCCATTTGAAAACTTGCTATATTTTTATGATTGCAATAGAGTATAATTGATATTAAAACATGAACAAATATACATTGAAAATTGAATGATATTCAATGAATTTTAATCTCATAAAACTACATGTCATAGTTACAGTTAAAATTGATTTTTACAATAACAAAGTCTAATTGTCAAGTCCGATTTACTCAATTGAGTATACATTTTTTAAAGGTTAAAAGTTGTAGAATTTTACCGAAAGCCGTTAACGCTAGGTAAATGTGTACGCAATTCCGAAAACATATTTCATTTGAGTTGTAATTTATGCTCATTTAACCATCACATATATATTTTGGACAATTGAACAAAGCAAACAAATTTTCACGGAAGGACATGAATATAATTGAGAAATCACGGTATTACAAACAAGCTCGAATAAAGGGAGACAAACCTTATGAATCTGCACAAACAATTTTATGTCAAAATTGATAAATTTACCTGGTACTGGATGCTACTGAAAACTCCCAATCAACTATTTTATCGATAAACTGACGTGTAACAGTACTGGATTTAACGCTAGGCGTTTTTTCTTAATTACCTTAACCAGTACTGACTGGTACTTAATCGATCGCGATAGTTAGTGTACTGAACATGTACTGAACAACTGAAAAAGATCTTGACATTTTTCCTTGCGGTAAATTCAGGCGTTTAAGAGTTGTTCAGTTTAAACTGACCGTTTCAGTAGTAAAACCCGTTACTAGTGCTTTGTGTATCCTAATTGACTCTTTAATTAAAAAAAACAAGTATGGTTATTATTTCATCAATATGTTCCAATGCATATTGATTACGTGAAATAAAAATTGATAATTTACATACTTGATGATCTGCAATAAATTTTCTACTTAGAAATATTTAAAAGAGAGTCGAAGGATACCAAATGGACATTCAAATTCATAAGTCGAAAATAAACTGATAGCGCCATGGTTCAAAAAGAAAAAAAGACATACAACAGTACACAAAACAAAATAGAAAACCGAAGACTGAGCAAAACGAACCCCACAAAAAACTTGGGTTGATCTCAGGATTTTTTAAAAAGTGTAACCCATTTTGAACGATATTTCGATCATCTTAAAACGTCCACAGTACATTTTATGTTGAATTTGTAACATATACAGAAACATTAAACATTATTATTGTAGCACATGCATTAGATTCTTCTAAACAAGACTCACTAGGTCGTTATAAGGTCTGTTCATTTGCATTCTATACTATCTACAAGTTTCTTTAATTAGTTTCACCTTATCATGACATAACGCTGTTGGATTAAACACAATACGACTTCAAATGATTAATAGCTTACCAGACATAGTTAAAATAACGTCAAATTAGTTATTGTAGCAGATTGAGTTGTATTCATACAAGTATATCATTATTGTATAGCCAAACAACCTTTTGTTGTATATGTTTAACAAACAGTTGTCATTCGCGTCAATGCCATAATTTAAATTCAATTAGTTTACTGATTTTATAGGACTTATAGGCGAATTAGGGTATATGCGTCAAGAAAACAGAAATTCATGACAATAATGTTGTTCACATATTTTATTATATTTATCATCGGTGAAGGGGTTTACTTCAATCAAAGATCAAATAAAAAAAAAGTTATCCACAGAGTAAAGACAGTGTTGTGTAAACAATAAGTCAATACGTTTCTATCTAATTTGTTATAAAATTCAACAGAAAATATCAGTTGGCGTCAACATTCTTGTTAAAATTTTCAGCCTATTTCAATTAATGAATTTCATGTTGATGAATAAGAATTATTCGACTTTATCATGTTACAAATAATAGGTCATTAGTCAAACAGTTTTCTCAGGCATATCATAATATGAGACATATATGTTATAATTACCCGGGGGAACAAAAGACAAATTGAAATCGTTTAAAAATTCGGTTTGTATTGCAGATCTTTGATGCCAAATTTATATATATATCAATAATGTCATTAAAATGTGTGCTTCGTTGAACTCTTTTCGCATTGACTTTACTTTCGATAATATGTAAAGATGTTTTGAATTGTTTCAATTTTGTCATTTCGGGGCTTTTTATAGCCTACTATTCGGTATGGGTTTTGCTCATTGTTGAAGACCGCTCGATTGCCTATAGTTGTTAACTTTTAAGTATTTGGTCTCTGGTTGAAAGTCTCATTGGCAAGCATACCACATCTTTTTTTTAGAAGTCAATTACGTATTCAAAAGAACAATTAAACTTTAAAAATAAAACTCTATTACAATTACTAAATAATACGACTCAATGCTTACTTATATTTGCCTGTAATGTCCCTTATATCATAAATAAGGAACAAAAGACTTATTAAAATCGGAGGGGTTGAGTGCTCAAAAAAGAAGTTTATGTTTCATGTCCTGTCATAAATTTGCTTTTTATTGCAAATCTTCGATCCCGAAGTAATATAATTGGATTCTGGCACATTCACATAATTGCACTGTTGAACTCTATTTGCAAAAGATTTTGTTTTCGTAAATATGATTGTATCTATGAATATGTGTAACAATAACAAGGAAATCTAATATACATAAATGACAACAGATGTAGGTTTTTTATGTGCCAAGTCAAAAAATGATGGTTGGCTAGCTATAAAACCATGTTTAATCTATCATTTTCTACATAAGGAAATGCCTGTGCCAAGTCAGGAATATGACAATTGTTTTCCAATCGTTAGATGTGTTTGGGATTTTCAATTTGCCAGTTGATCAGTTACTTTTTGTTTTGAATTTTCCTATGAATTCGGTATTTTTTGTTATTTTGCTATTTACCAGTTCGTTGATAAAGTCGAGCGTTTAGTTTTGTCAGATTGAATTGATTTTTCATTTTTTTAATTTTCCTTGAATGTTTTGTTAAAGGCTTGCAAATTAATTTGTCGCTCATGTTAGTACAAACCCGGTGATAAGTCTGATTTGATGGGTCACATTCGGGGGACGGGATTGTAGTTACGATAATTGGAACATATTACGTTCTATTTTATCAGCAATCAAAGCCGGGCTCCAAAGTTATTGTGAAACTGCCTATTCTAGAGGTGGCGTGAATCAGATGTGGATACTAAAAAATTCCAAAGATCTTTTAGAGTACATACAATCTAAGACTCTCTCATCTTGCAATAGTAATAAAACATTTGACTTTTCTACACTTTACACAAGTATTTCCCATTCCAAACTAAAAGACAAATTGAAAGAGTTGGTATTACTTTGTTTCATTAAAAAGAATGGCGAACGTAGATACAAGTATCTTGTCTTGGGGAGGGATAAATCCTACTTTGTAAAGAATCACTCTGATTCAAACAAAAAATTCTCTGAAACTGACATTATCAAGATGCTTGATTTCTTGATTGACAAAATATTTGTTACGTTTGGGAGACGTGTTTTTCAACAGACTGTCGGAATTCCAATGGGAACCAATTGTGCCGCTCTTCTTGCCGACCTGTTTCTTTATTATTATGAGGCTGACTTCATACAAGAATTTCTTAGGAAGAAAGATAAGAAGGTAGCAATATCCTTTAACTTTACGTTCCGCTATATAGATGATGTTCTCACACTAAATAATACAAAATTTGGTGACTATGTTGAACGAATCTATCCCATCGAACTAGAGATAAAGGATACTACAGATACAGTTAAGTCTGCCTCATATCTTGACTTACATCTAGAAATTGACAATGAGGGTCGGTTGAAAACAAAACTTTACGACAAAAGAGATGATTTCAGCTTCCCAATTGTGAACTTTCCATTTCTATGTAGCAACATTTCAGCAGCGCCTGCATACGGAGTACATCTCTCCCAATTGATACGATATTCCCGGGCTTGCATTTCCTATCATGATTTCCTTAATAGAGGACTGCTGCTCACAAAGAAGCTATTAAACCAAGAGTTCCAAATGGTGAAGTTGAAATCATCCCTTCGTAAATTGTACGGACGCCATCACGAGTTGGTTGACCGTTATTGAATAACTGTTTCACAGATGTTATGGGATATGTTCCTTATGTCGTAACTGCAATACCCTTCCCTTGTCACGAATGTGACCTACCGAATTAGGTTATTTACCGGATTTGTAATAACATAAGCAACACGACGGGTGCCACACATGGAGCAGGATCTGCTTACCCTTCCGGAGCACCTGAGATCACCCCCAGTTTTTGGTGGGGTTCGTGTTGCTTAGTCTTTAGTTTTCTATGTTGTGTCATCTGTACTATTATTTGTCTGTTTGTGTTTTAATTTTTGGCCATAGCGTTGTCAGTTTGTTTTCGATCTATGAGTTTGACTGTCCCTCTGGTATCTTTCGTCCCTCTTTTACGAAGAGATGATTTCAACTTCACCACTTGGAATTCTTGATTCAATAGCTTCCTTGTGAGCAGAAATTTTATATCAAGAAAATGATGATAGGAAATACAAGCTCTGGATTATCGTATTAAGTGGGGGGTTATAAACTCCGGACGAGGGCGCTCTTGGAATGTTGCTACATAGAAATAGAAAGTTCAAATTTGGGTAGCTATAAACATCTCTATTGTCGTAAGGGTTTGCTTACAACCGACCCGTTTTGACAATTTACTGATGTAAGTCATGATATGAGGCAAACTTAACTTTATCTGTTGTATCCTTTATCTCAACTTCGATTGATTAGACGCGTTCAACATAGTCACCAAATGTTGAATTATTTAGTTAAAGAACATTATTCATATAGCGGAAAGTGAAGTTAAGGGAATAAGTTAAAATGCATACACAATATTAAGTACTGAAGCCACTTAACTATTTTCATGATATCAATAAAATATATATTTTGCAGTCTGCTGCTTATGGAAATTCCTCATGTGTCACCGTTCAACATCACAAGATGATAAACGTGATTTTTCGATTTGAATATGATATTCATAATAATTGATAATCAGATAACACGGTTGTGTCTAGAGATTGAAAAACATTACACGGGAAATTACAAACCAAAGAATTCGTCTTAAGCAATATTTGTTATATGGAAGATGCATTAAACATTATTAATACAATATGATGAAACAAGATTGAAAAAGAACAAGAGTAATTCAATCTCAGCTGCTCGTTTCGGAGATAGACTCTGCTCTATCAAATTAAAATAGTAAATGCATGCTTCATAACGACTTAACAAAATATTTTTAGTCAACATAAACCAAATTTTTCACATATAGAAATGATGTGGCTGTTATGAAAACCAACAATGGATCTGTTCCAGTACATAATTAGATAAGTATATGCGTTTTACACAATATGAAAGATCTTAAGATGAAACTGTAACTATAATACTCGTAGAGTATTTATAATCTGTATTCACACAAAGGTGCTTTAAATTTAAATTCATTCGTAATTCATTGATTATGAGAAACACTTGACAATGTGTGGTGACATATTTGCAATATTTCTATTGTTTGTTTTGTCTCATTGTGAATTTATGGTTATTGAAAAACAGAAGGATGTAATATACACAGGGCATGTTGCTTTTGAAATACTTTCGATACCTATGTGGTCACTTTGTGCCCAGTTGTGTACAAGACTTGAAATCTGCAAGTCCATTAATTTTATATCGTTGAATAAAACCTGCCAGATCAACGTTGCTGAGCCTGACCGTTCTACCAGTTGTCTAACAAATAGTGTTGGAGATAGTTTCGTGGCAGCATCTGCACTTCCAAAGGTATATTACACGATAAATGGGAAAGAAAAAAAAGACTGTATATTACTATTAATGGGAGCAATATATTAAGATGAAGCACTGATATATTAAGACATAGGCAATTTTGTTTTTTGCTATATAAAACAACATTTCCACTTCAGACACATTATATATAATTTAATTTACAAATATCAATTAAATGTTTTAATATAATCTTTTAGAAAACCATCAGAGCATAAAATGAAACAGATAAACTCACCAAAACTTCTGATTTTTTTTACACACACAAACAGATTCGACTAATGGATACACGATGCACATGTATGTTTATGCAAATATATGTAGGCGTAAAGATTTATCAAGTGAAAGGATGAATATTGGCAGCTAAAAGTTCAAATCAAAGCAAAAATAAGCATATTTTTAAATTATTTTCAGCGTTTCAACTGGTCAGTGCATTTGGCTTTATGTATCCTATTTATTCCCTATCTAAACTTGAAGACAAATTGAAAGCTTTAGTCTTATTTGTATTATAAAAACCAATAGCCAGCATTGCTACTATCTTGTTTAATGGGAGGACAAATCATATTTTGTAAAAACAGAAAAACACTCTTATACAAACAAAAAATACTTTGAAAACTGACACTATGAAGAACCAATACTGCTTCCTTTGTGCCGACTTGTTTCATTTTTTCATGTGAGACAGGTTTCTGCACAGGAAATTTTTATGAAGAATTATCCTTTCACCTTACGTTTTGCTTTAAAGATGATGCCCTACTACAAAATAATTCAATGTTTGGTGACTACGTTGAACGCATATATCCGCTCGAATTTAAAATAATATATATAATAGATAGAGTTAAGTCAGACTCTATATCTTGACATACATTTAGAAATTGACAATGAGGGACGGTTGAGAACAAAACTTTACCATATTGGTATGGTCATAATTATAAATTAACTGTTTACAAAACTTTACATTTATGAAATACTAAGGCTTTTCTACCTCAGGAATAGGTTACCTTAGCTGTATTTGGCAAAACTTTTAGGAATTTTTGGTCCTCAATGCTCTTCAACTTCGTACTTTATTTGGCCTTTTTAACTTTTTTTTATTCGAGCGTCACTGATGAATCATTTGTAGACGAAATGCGCGTCTGGTGAAACTACAAAATTTCAATCCTGGTATCTATGATGAGTTTATTTACGACAAAGAGATAATTTGTATCAATCAACAGATGCACATGGGTATGGAATACATATCTCCAAGTGGAGAAGATATCAGAGTTGCTTTTCCTATAAGGATTTCTCTCATAGAGGGTAGCTGCTTTCAGGGAGGCTATTATACAAAGCGTCCCAAGTGTTGACTCTTTAAAGTCACTCCTTTTAAATGTTACGGATGCCATCATAGGTTGGTTGACTGCTATAATATAGTTATTTAACAAATCACGACGGACATGTTTATTGTGTCGTTACCACAGTCTTGGCGCCTCTTTTCCTCCAATGTTTCATCACCGAACTTTACTTATCACCGAATATGTACTTACATGAGCAACCCGACGGTTGCCACATGTGGAACAGAATCAGTATACCAATTCGTTAGCACATGGGATAAATCGAGTTTTTTTTGTGGGGATTGTGTTGCTTAATCTTTAGATTTCTATGTTGTATTTTGTATACTTTTGATTGTCGATTTGTCGTTTATCGATTTTGAAATAGTGTTGTTAGTTTGTCATCGACTTATGAGTTTGACTATCCCTTTGGTATCTTCTGCCTTTCTTTTAAAGATCTATGAATGTGTGTATAAAAGTCAAACTCTTCTTATCCTTGTTGATTAAGGAACTAGCTGGTATATGTAAAGGACATGCCTGTAACATCACTGAAGTATGTGTACCAAAGTCAAAGTCAGAGGGCTACATATGTCATCCCTTAATCGGATATAGAATTGGTAAGTTAGATGTATATATCCTTCTAATATATATGTATACTAGAAAAAACCCGCGCCAGCGCGGCTTGAAGATTACTTGAAATGTTTATGGTGATACAGAGCTTTTGTTGGTGTTATTCAAACTGTTTTTATGCACTGATGCATTGTGTTTTTATTAGTTTGTCAGTTCTTTTTCCATAGGAGTTTGAATGTCCAATTAGTAGCTTCTGTCTCGGTGTTACGCATGTGCTCCTAGAACGGAGGAAATAACTCAGAGGAGAAGACAACCTAGAACACTGATGATTAAAACATTTCTCAGTGGTGCTAGTTTGTAGTATTTCTTTTGTTTTCTCGAAAGGTGAGAGTCAAGTTCTGTCTCTGTGTGATACGGGTGCTCCAAGAACGGAGGAAATAACTCAGAGAAGAAGAAGACAATCTAGTACTCTCTGATGATTTAAAACATTTCTTCAGTGGTGCTAGTTTATAATATTTTGTTTTTGCGTGGTGCGAGTTCTGTCTCTGTGTGACACGGGTGCTCCGAGAAAGGAGGAATTTAGTAAGAGGAGAGAAAAACAATCTAGTGATTCAACATATTTCTTCGAGTTTGTTATATTTGTTTTTTTTCTAGTGGTGCAAGTTTGATAAAGTGCATGATGCAAGTTGTAATAACAAGTGAGCGTGTTTGAGTGGATCAAGTTGGCTGTGGGCCGAGTTGTCGGGCAGAACGCCGACTGAGCATGCGAGAAAGCGTATAAGACACGGATCGATAACGGTCTCCGAATTTGGACATTTTCTCAAAAATTGGCGTTTGTTTTGTTTTTTGTGGAAAAACATTGTTTCAAAGACAAATATAGGAAGTACAAAACACTACATTTATACGTCATTTCACAAATATTTCCGACTTTGTATGGTTTCAGAGGAGTTGCGGCTCAATGCATTCGGTCTCTTCCTTTAGTAGTATATATATATATGTATATATATATATATATAACTTATTGTAAGAATACATAGAGGTGAAATAGTATTTAACCACCGCCTATGTCCCTTTAAATGTATACATTTGGAAAATCGATGAACAATTGAAAAGTTTGTTTTGTTTTTTTTTTAAGATAGAAATATTAAAGAAATTATCTATAGAACTATGTAATTTAAAAAAAACATGCGCATACGTAATACCTAATTTTAATTATTCATTGAGATAATTGCATTAGAAGCTCGTTACACGAAGTATGTTAATATTTGCTGCATATTGAGTTAAAGAAATGGAAAAGTTAGTATTTCCAAAATGTAAAGCTCTTTCAAGATACCAACTTTTGGAGTATTCCAAAAGAGTCCTTAGCATAGTAATATTTTTTAAAACTTGGGTTCGAGCATTCCTGTCTGCTCATTGTTACAAAAACATTCAATACAGGAATATGTGTAAATATAACGATTTAGAAGTTCAGTCTGATCAGTGTTAGCAATTAAAGAATTTTATTTTTATAAAGTTGATTAAAAACAAAGATACACCTACTTTATTAAAATTTAATAAATTGAAAAACAGGTCGTCTCGAGTTTTTACATGTTTGTGTGGTTGTCTATTTTCATTTTATGTTTATCTCATAAAAAGTCTCTTTAAGATATGCCTAGTAAATTAATTTCTAAAGTGTTGATTTCCGGTGCATATCAATCGATGTCGTTAGTATTTTTCCTTGAACGTATCTGGTCAATCAGCAAACATGTACGGAAAATTGACGTATATAATCAATAGAAACATGAATTGGTGTTTCTATTTGAGTAATGTTTTCACATAGCAGCATTTTGTACCAATTTAACACAAAACTCCAATTATTGTGTAGTTTTACTTTGTATCAAAACAGCAAACATTGTAGAGAGAGTCAGTTATCGGTGTTTGCAAGGGAACTAATTTTATGCACTGTGTTCCTGACTGTATCAAAACAGCGATATATCATGTTTTTATTGCCGTTAACATTCGATTTACTTTGAGAGAAGTGTGTTATTATACCAGGGGAGAAACATTGTTTTACAATGTTTTGAATCAAGATAGAACATATGACCCGGATTGCAAAGAAATAAATATTGTTTATGTGTTTTGTAAATATTTCTTAGATTGATATTTTGAAATAATAAAAGCAAAGTAAGTTCACACGACAAAGCAACATGTCTTATGGTAACCTCGTCCTTTTTCATATGCTATTGTTTGTGTTTTATCAAATTTTATTCAACAGTTCCTCCAAATGTACACATTCCACAGTCATCCTATGATGTTATAATTGGACAGTCTGTTACTTTGGTTTGTTTAGTGACATCCCACTTACCCATCACTGACGTCACTTGGAAGAAAAACGTAAACAATTCTGTATCGACGATTGATTCTGGTGGCAGTGCTCACTTATATAGTGGTGGGAATGTCGGATCACCATCTCTATTCATAGCAAACGTAACACAGCATGATATAGCAAAATACATTTGTTCTGCTACCAACATGATAGAAACAAGAAGTAGTAACACCATTACAGTTGTTCTACACCGTGAGTAAAATTTCCGTTCTAAATTTGAATTGAAGATATGTGTGGTTCAATTCAACGGGTCATTCTTTCAATTTAAATAAGAGAACTTACATAACGCTAAAATGAACTAGTTTTATAATCATCTCAATTCTACTTGTCAATACCGAATTCAAAGAACTGAATTACAACACAAAATTTTTGATAGTAAAATTATGGAATACATTTTTGTACCTGAAAATATAATGATAAAAGTGCTGTTTCTTTTAAATGAAGTCACTTGCATATTACCTACTGCAAATACCCTTTATCTTGTGTAGCCATGATGTCGTTTTTTCTAATGACCATGGCTTTGATTCATGTAGATGTGGATGTCCCTATGAATAACAAGAGATGAGTACCATGTTTACATACATTGAATCACTCTGTTCGTGACTTATGTTACTGCCATTGTTATATGTTTTCTACAGGCACAGTCACAATGCGACTTTGTCTGACCATGCGTTTGTGCCGTCCATGATTTAATGATAGAGTAATAGTCGTCTGATCTGTAATTGTATCGATTGTTACCTTTTCCTAATTGTGCATTTGTTAACTGATTTCAAATAAGAAGACATGGTTTGATTGCTAATTACGGAAAAGGCATATACAAATGTGAAAGAACTTATACGAAAAAAAAACCTAAAATAACAGCCTGATTTAACAATGAACAAAAAACAAATATGATAACAACTTGACTTTTGTTGTTTAAAATTGTTTGATTGTACTATGAGGGGTCACCGTTTTAAAATGTTTTCAATCCAGTTAACAGATATAGCAATAAACGCAATTTCTTGGTAAATATTTCGTACAATGACCTTTTTATAAATCATAAAAAAACATAGTGAAAATAATATCATCCTTTTACCTCAGAGAAAATGTTTGATGAAAACATTGATCTTTTTTGTTTGCTATTTTGAGTGTGTTTATAAAACTACATTTAACAGTGCCTCCAAATGTACACATTCCACTGACATCATATGAGATAACTTTTGGGCAGTCCGTGACTTTGGTTTGTGTAGTGACATCTAACCTACCCATCACAGGCGTCACTTGGAAGAAAAACGTAAGCGATTCTGTATCGATGATTGACCCAGACGACAATGCTAGTTTATATAGTGGCGGGAATGTTGATTCACCATCTCTAATCATATTTAACGTAACAGCGAATGATACTGGAATATACATTTGTTCTGCTTCCAACTTAGTTGGCACAAGAAGTAGCGACACCGTTTCACTTGTTATACACTGTAAGTAAAATTTTCTTCTCGCAATTTACATTTACGATATTTCGGGTTAAAGTCCACATGTCAGTCGTTCAATACGAGAAATGGAACTTCAAACTATTCCTTATAGAACTACATGTAACAATCACAATTCGATTTCTACGATGTAATAAAAGAGTTTAAGGAACTGACTTATAACATAAAACTTCGAGAGTGAACATTTTGAAAACATTTTTCAATCTAAAATTATCGATAAGTGTAACGGTAAAAGTACAATGTCTTTTAAGTGATGTCATTGTCATATAACTAATCGCAAAAACCCATTATGATTATATTGTATAGCCATTATTATTGATTTTTTCACTAAGGACCATGGCTTTGATCCTAGTAAATGGTGATATCCTTACAATGAAATATTACTAACCTGTTGACACACATTGTCTGATAAATAAAAAAATAAGAAGATTTGATGTGGTTGCTAATAAAGTTTTGCACAAACATTATTAGCAATCATTATTATAGCAGTCTTTGCTCTAATGATACAGAAATAGTCGTGTCCGAAAGACATGCACAACTGTGGAACAATTTAAACGTAAAATCGGTCTTCAATAGATTAGAAATATCTGTAATTTTGTTATTGAGAAATTTATATGACAGCATGCGTTTAGATAAATTGTTTATATTTAAAATCATTACGGTATGTCTAAAGTGAAACTAATTACTTTCTGGATGATTTGAATTTTCTGGTTTAGAGATGAACTGTTTTAGAAAGAATATTTTGACCTTGACATTGCATATCTGATAGTAAAGATGTTTACATTGGAAGTGCATTTTGATAGCATTTTAAAGTGAAGTTAATTCAAAATGTTTAGTAAGTTCCCAAAAATATATTATAAACTTATGTATTAAGAATCGGGTATCAATTAAGACTTACTGGAAGAAGACACAAAACAAAACAATATCCTATACTGTCATGCAAACAACGTGTAAAATAGAAAACATTACTTGTTACTAGCGGATAATATACCGTATCAGATTTATCCCATAACTTTTAAATAACTGTAAAAGTTATACAATTAGGGCACCTATATGTTGATATTAAGATACTAGAACAAACCAGTTATATGAATTTAGTATTTAACAATCAATACACAAGCACATGCGATTCACTACATGTTGTACTGTCGCGAAGTATTCGTTGGCTTGGCATTACTAGTCATGAAACGAACCTACAACTTAAAGACAGTTTGAAATGACGAGTTTTCAAACACAAACTAGTCACGTCGTCATACATAGTGTTGGAACATCCTTTTTTTTTATTTTGATTGGAAAAGTTCATAACAAACATAATAGTCATATCAGCTAAGTCAGGCTATTTTGCACAAATGGCAGTGAGGTAACTTGTTTTCGTATAATTAATGTAACCCTGGAAGTATAAAAAAGCATTATAGATCCTTTTTCGATATCAAGTGTTGATCAGTGAGTTATAAACGCATATCAATTTCATAAATTGCGTATAATTCTTAATTCATAAATGCTATCATAAATGCGTATTACGTATACTTCACGTTGATCTTTCTTATTTAACGCCAAACAATGAATATGTTTTATATAATTTGTAACATAAAACACGTGAACACAGACTTCCTTCTTTTTTGTTGAAAAAATTGTCAAGATGCGGCAAACAATTGATTTACTTGAACAAAAATTAAATCACAAAAATACTGAACTAATAGGAAAATTCAAAAACAAATGTGTGGGATTATATATTGAAAGTTCATTGGTTTGCAATGTTATCACTCAAGGTAAAAAATAAACACGAATCGCATAGAAATGAAAAATAGCGTTTCTCAATTTTTTGGTAAATATCTCTTGAAATGACCTTTTCAAATAATGGAAAAAAAAAAAATAGAAAAATTAAAAACAAATTGTTCAGAGAAGGTCTTTCCATCCAAAAAGATCAATTTTGATATAGAACTATTAAAATATCATATCCAGCGTCAAATGATAGCTTATTGTACACTGATTCCAAAAATATATGGTTTCTATACATTTTTTTCTAAATAAGGGAGATACATTGTTACTTCCGGTTTGAAAAATGTCACTTCCGGTTTTTTTATAGTTTACTTGATACTGATTTCAAAAATATATGGTTCAATATACTTTTACATTTAATAAGTACAAAAAATAGCTACTTCCGGTTTACACATGGTCACTTCCGGTTGATTTTTTCATGGTCAAGTGGCTTGCAACGTAATGCAAAAAGCCTCATGGCTTTATCATGTATACATATGAGGTAAAAGCAAAGCTCAATATCTAGAACGTCAAATTTACCAACGACCTTGAGCTCAATTTCAAGGTCATAAACCAAGGGCTTCAAATCAAGAGACCCTAGGTCTTAATTATACATAGTTAATGAGTTATATCACTATATGCCTACATTTTAATATAAGACGGGAGAAAACTCCAATTTAATGTTAGTGTACCCTTTCAACCAAAATTTATGTGTTACGAAATGTCGCAACTTACAATTTAGTAAAAATATGTTGTCAATATCTTATACTGTTTTTGAAAAGAATTGAAAATAAGCCAAAATCAAAATTTAAAAAATGACCCTGACCTCTGACCTTGACCTTATTTTCTTTTCTTTTTTTTTGGACCAAGGACCTCAAATAAAAAGATCCTAGGTCTCTATCACTTATGGTTTACAAGATAGAAATGCATATCACTTATATCAAATAAATAAGGGGAAATAACTCTCATATGGAGTGTTCGTATGGCTTCGGTCAAAATTGAACAAATCATGCGAAGGATATAACGAGCAATTTTATAAAATAAATTTGTCGCTTTCTTATACTGGTACGGAGGAGATGTAGTCACAAGGAAAACAGAGTTCGGGGAAATAACTCCTACAAAGAAAAGTATTCGGTTACGCAGGGTGAATTTCAAAGGTGCATAAACTGTTCGATATCATATACCAAACATCTAAGCGATATCTTGCGAAACAAAATTAATACACAAGAAATAAAAGTGGCGGAAGAAAAAGAAAAAAATAATAATCAGAACAAATACAAAAGGTCTTTCCATCGAAAAGTGGAAAGACCTAATAACATTATCCTTTCACCTCAGAAAAGATGTTTCATGATGAAATTGACCTTTGTGTTGCAACTTGTAGTGTTTTATGAAATTATATTTTACAGATCCTCCCAATGTTCACATTTCACAGTCTTCATATGATGTAATAAATGGACAGTCTGTGACTTTGGTTTGTATAGTGACATCTAAACTACCTCTCACAGGCGTCAAATGGAAGAAAAGCGATGGCGGTTCTGTATCGACGATTGATCTAGACGACAGTTCCAGTTTATATAGTGGTGGGAATGTTGGATCACCATCTTTGATTATCTTAAACGTAACACAGAATGATACAGGAACATACATTTGTTCTGCTTCCAATAAAGTTGACACAAGAAGTAGCAACACCATTACACTTGTTATACACAGTGAGTAAAATTTTCTGTCTAAATTTGAATATACGATATTTGGGGTTGAATTTAACAGGTCATTCGTTCGATTGAGAATATAGATATAAGAAAACATAAAACAACCCCCAAAAGAACTGTTAATACAACAATCTCAATTCGATTTCTGTTATCTTATATAAGTGTTCAAAGAACTGAATTGATTTATAACACAAAACTTCGAGAGTGAACACTTTGAATACATTATCCTACCTAAAGTTACCGAATTCTAGAACGGTAAATTTAATGTTATATCAATGCAGTCGCTAGGTGGTTGAAATCAACGAGTCAGTCGTTCAATTGCAATTAGGGAGCATTTAATAATCGCTCAAAAAGCTAGTTTTCCTACAATCTCAATTCGATTTCCATGATATTTCAAAACGTATTCAAAGAATTGACGTTTTTATACCTGAAAGTATCGATAATTAAAGCGATAAAAGTGCTGTATCTTTTTATTGTAGTACCTAGGGCATATATCCGTTGTCTTGTCTTGCCATCATTTGAATGTTCTTCTAATGACAATGGCGTTGATTTGTATTGACGTTGATGTCCTAATGAATAATAAAAGATGTCTACCCTGTTGAATCAAATGGTCTCCTTCTTTGTGTGATGTTTATTGCTGTATACCATAACGTGCACTACAAATATCAGATGCTTTTCTACCGGCAATATCACAATCTGCCTGTTTTTTTGTCTGGGGAATGCCACGTGCGTGCAGTCTATTTAATGATACAGGAATAGTCGTCTGATCTGTAATGTCACCGATTGTTTTACTTTCTTGATTGTAAACTTGTTTTCTGATCTACCATAAGGAGATGTGGCATACTTTTCATTGATAAAACTATCCAGTAGAGCCCAAGTTACATGGATTAAAGCAACTACAAACCATTATAAGGTGTTCAACAATGAGCAAAACACATATCGTCTAGTACGTTTACGAAACTCAGTCATGCCTTGATATGAAACAATAAAAAAAAACGAACGAACGAACTAAATCGGATTTAATGGTAAATTAAAAAAAGATATAACAGAAAGCTTGACTTGTATATTTCATGCAAGAGATGCACTATGTTTTGCTTTATGTGGATGTCAGTAGCAATCATTTAAATCGAAAACGTTCAAAACAAGCATCGTGACCATTACAAATAAGTCAGGCTATTTTGTATAACTAGAAGTAAAGTTACTTCTTTTTTGTGTGCCTAAGGTATCTTCCGGAGTATAAATGTTTCATAGATCTTTTTTCGAAAGTATGTCTTGATCATTGAGTTCTTACCGCATTGTTAATTTCATAAATGCATTCATAAATTGTGTACATTGGAGTGCATAACATTTTCATAAAGGACGTATATTTCACGTAAAATTCAGAAATCTTTCTAAATTACCCCCTCCCTTTTTTCTCTTTTTTTCCCTCAAAAACAAAACAAAACAAAATGCATATGTCTTTTTATAAAAAAAAAATGGTTAATTCGTACTCTAATTCGCAGACAGCTGTTCAGTGACTCATTTTGCTTAGGTTCTTCTGTTGCCTTTTTGACTTCTTTTGAATTGTTTGGAGTTATACTATGCGTATTGCTGTTTGTTTGTTTTTTTTACATTGTTTAGAGGTATAAGGGGAGGGTTGAGATTTACAAAACATGTTTAGAGCCTCTAACATTTGTTAGTTTTATTTGTTTGTTTTTATTTTGGTTAATTTCTATGTTTCGGAGTTTAGTGTGATGTCCATTTTTGCTGAACTAGTACACATATTTCTTTAAGGGCCAGCTGAATCCCGCCTCCGAGTGCGGGATTTTTTCGCTGTGTGGAAGACCCATTGTTGGCATAGGGCTGTGTTTAGCTCTTTGGTTTGGTTGATGTCTCTTTGACACATTCCCTGTTTCCATTTTCAATTTTACTTATAAGTGATACATCACTTAAGTGAAAAGGACGAAACCGTAATCCAAGAAAATAATTGGAAAAAAGTTATTATTAATCGATTCTGACCGAAAAAAGCATTTAAACATTAAATTTAAATAACAATTGTCATGACTAAGTTGCATTATATAAAATGGAAAAGCATGAACAATACAACAAACTACAACAAATACATATAGATTTGTCTTCTAACTGCGGCTCAACTAATTTTTTGGGGTGTTTATTTAGTAAGGTTACGGCGAGAAAATTTCGGCGCCAAACCCGGAAGGTTTATTATCTTCTATTGCTTTTGATCAACACTAAATGAATGGATTTCTTTTTGTCACTTGTACGTTATGGATTAGAAATGAATGTATTCAAAATGGGAAAACATATATGAGTAAAAACATGCATTGACTCAATAATTTCCTCATTATCAATTATAAGAGAGACATACAATACCAAGAGGATATTAAAAACTGTACTAAAATGTCGAAAGCAAACTGACAATGCCCTGGCAAAAATTCAAAACGATCAAAAGACAAACAGTATTACGAAACACAACACAGTAAACTAAAGACTGAGCAACATAAATAATATTATTTGAAATATTGTGTGTAATCAATTTTAGGTGTCCCTATTGTTTATGTTCACCAACTGTTATATAATGCCACCTTTGGCAGTACTGTGACTTTAAACTGTTCAGTGAGCACAACGACCTCTTCTACAATAACCGAAGTTTACTGGCAGAAATGGGATGAGTGTCAGATAAAATACATCTCGTCTACAACAACATCTTCGTCTGCTAAGTACAGTGGGAGTACCGTGAATACACCGTCCCTAACAGTATTCAACGCTGAAGGACTTGATGTAGCATCTTATACATGCTTTGCATCAAATATTGCTGGAACCGGTTATAGTACAGCTTCATTTCTAAATGTATCAGCAGGTAAAATTTATTTATAGCAGTTATTGACATTTTGTATATAATTTACTTGTTAAAGGACATCTATGTAACATACATATATAACAAAAGACATCTATGTAACATACATACATAACAAAAGACACCCATCATTGCTATTGACGATATTTGTTTGGTTTAGAGATACATAAGCATAATTTTCCCATGCCTGGGATGTGTTTTAATTGATTTTAGTCTCTAATGCATGATTTTTTGTAATTAATTGTTTTTGGCTTTTTACTAGCTTTCAGTAACTGCAAGTACTCTCAAATAGTACTTTCGTGCTAATTTGACCGGTTGACACCATTTGTAATGCATTTCTGTTATTCAATGTTTACTTATTTTATGTTTTATCTCGTGTTACTGCTTTTAATGTGTACCACCTTCGATAACTATTTAGTATGACGATAAATTTTCACTTCTGTACTCGTATTTTGAACAACAGAGTTTTTTTTGTAAAAAAATGTTTCTGTAATCCTTACAAATGATCATATTTAAATTTACCTGTGTACGTTACTTTATTTAACGCAATTTTGTCCCAGGTTAAAGTTGTCTTTTTGACATTGATACATCTTTTTTATTTATATTGTATTTATATTGTGTTATAGATCAAACGTATTCGTTAAGTGTATATAGTTGTTTTTGAAAACGATTGAAACATGTGAAATGAACACATTGTAAGTTTTGCGGTCACAAGCACACAATGGATGAACGATACGAAGTGCATGTGTCTCAAGTAGCTACCGACCAGTTTGCGTAATCTTAAATCTTCAGAAAAAAGAATTGTCGTCTGATTTGTTTATGAACCGATTGTGTCATATTTCCGATCATGAAATTGTGAATGAGTGAAGATTTGCATGGCGGGTGATGAATACATAGCAGAAGACGAAAAACCTAATCGCAATCGGCGCTGCGAGTCTCGTTCCTTTTGGGATCAACGTGATTCCCTCATTTGTTTTTTTTTACTTTGATTCGTATGTTTTAGTATATCTACGAAATTTAAACATCGTCAACAATACTGTTGTCCTTGATATTTCGCACAATAATGCCTTTACATAAAACATCTTTGAAATCATCAGACTACAGAATGACAAGACTATAATCCCGATTTACTTTAATGAGTTTCTGATCCCTTTGGAATATTACTATTAAGATATTTAAAGCAACTTTTGAAAAAAGAAAATATTACTTAGGTAAATCGATAAAGAAAGAAACAATTTAAATTCAAGGTTGCTGATCCCATATACTTTAATGATATGAACCTAATGGAGAACCAATACGTATGTTAAGCAATATGTTCAAGGTATAAAATCATAAACTAGCCATATTTACATGTTTGTAGTTTGTAGTAGCATGTACATGTTAAAGGCTATCCTCCTTAACATTTTTTATTTAAATATTGCTTTCAAGAATATTTTTCTTGTAAGATATTCCAGAGTATTATTAAAAAAAATCAGAAATGATCCTGTCATCCCCTTTGAATTTATTTGTTTTTAAATTTGTTAAATTTTCTTTATGTCTCAGTGGTAATATCACCATGATTAATTTTTGTCGTCGTCAGTTAGTTTATTTTCTACGTGGCTTGTCAAATCTTTAGCACTTTCCAAATGCAATCCCTCGGATCTAAATAAATTTTGAAAACATTGAACTTGTTCATTAGTATTTCGTCTATATTGTATTCATGATGGCCATTTTCTGTTTGGTTTTGTTTTCGACTCCATAATTAGTTTTTTGCGTTTTGCTTTACGAGATTGAAAAAAAGTAGCTTGAAGTTTTGCCCTTTCTTCCGTCCATTTGACACGCGTTCTTATTTGTGACGCTTCTGAGTTGATCTCATAGTTGTGTTTAACTAGTGGTTCTATATCTAAAATCTTATTTTCAACGTCCCCGACGTGATGCTATTTAATTTGAGTGTCCGTAATTTTTGTTCAAGTTAACGCTAGAAACATACAGTGTACAGTTGAAATCCCCCATCAAAATATTGTTATGGTCTACACTATCATCGGTAACATTACCAAAACAATTCTGAAAGGATTCAAAAAGCCGTTTCTCTCGCTACCATTATTGTTGGCATATAATTTTGATATATGCACTTTCAGTGTTATTGCTACATTTTATTTTTCTACCGTTTTGCGAGTAAGGATTATCAAACACAACATCACCGGGACAAATTTTTATTTTTTTAAATAGCTTCACCTATCTTCGCCATATTTTGCCACTTTGATATATCATTAACTGTACAATGTGTTTCTTGTAGACAAATTAAATCATATTTTTGTTAACTGAAAAATTGAAAACTAACTTACGTTTCTTTTCATAACGTTAGCCGTTTGCATTTTAAGTTAGTATTTGGATCGACATCCTTTTTTTAGTAAATATTCTAACGTTTACGATTTGATTTGCATTTTAACACCGCTATGCATCGTTAATTTAATTATAAACAATCACAATCAACGCTATCATTGGTATGTTTTACTTTCAGTTTAACGAGTCATTGGTCCATTCTGACAATCATTATACACTATTAGTGAGCACATTTCAAATCATCTATTTAAAAAAATAACAATACAAATATAATAATCCGTATTGAAGAAATGTAGGCTTCTAACTTTTCAAAAACTGCATTTTAGAAAAATAAAACATATGTACAATTGTCATTTTTGATTTTTATTTATAGTTTTCCATACAAAGTAACACCTACGATAGTAATTATCGTCTTTGTATAAGAGTATCATATTGGTTACTTTTCATGTAAAAGAATAAAAAAAAATCTGATTCATCTGGGAAACATTGCTTGCTTTGTTAACTATCTTTCTCTGTAGATATTGGCGTCAGCGATATGTCACTACATTTAGGCTTGGTGTACCCAGGACGAGGAGTTTGCTGGATTTGTGACAACTTAGCTTGACGAAATTCACGTAGATCGACTCGACATATTTTAGCCCTTACAGTTGTTATATGAACTCCATTTATATCTGATTTTTTTTTTTTTTTTTTCATAAAGCGCCTTAATCACGGTACCATTTTTTTGTGAAAATGCATTCTACATCACAAGTCGGTCAGCCCTTCATCTTTGAGAAGTATATAATCACATTTGTAGCTGTTTCATTCACTGTGTGACTATGGTTACTGTTCACTAGTAATGCCACAAAGTCCTATATCCGCATTCGAAAATGTGTGTTGTACTTTAACTATGGCCTGTGTTTCAAAAACATTCACCTGATCACAATATTTTACTCTTAATTCACGTTGAATACTGGTTATCCATTTACTAATACATGATTTTTTTGCTTTATTGCAGCGGCTTTTCCGAGAGATTGTAATGATCTTGGTCTTCTATCGGGATCAGGGGTATACAGAATATATCCAACAACATCAGTTGAGTTCGATGTGTATTGTGACAAAGATATAATGTGTGGAAGATGGACCGTGAGTGATATGAAAGAATACTTGATCCGATTTATATACCAGGATGTTCGCTACTATTGTTTTTGACTTTTTGTCAAACATCCAGAATCCTCTAGTGTAATGGAATCAAACAAATTAGTTTGCTTACCCACACGTTCTTTGTCATGATTTCATTACAAGTACTAGTAGTTTAAAAAGCCATTTTCTTGTTATTTTTCATAGCTTTTAAAAGACAAAAGGTGCCCGAACAAAGAGCAGACAACAGCCGCAGGCCACCAATGGGTCTTCAACGCAGCGAGAAAATCCCGCAGCCGGAGGTGGTCCTCAGCTGGCCCCTAAATAAAATTGTGTACTATTGTGTACCAGTTCAGTGAAAATGGACGTCACACTAAGCTCCAAAACATATAAATGAACTAAAATTAAAAAACATACAAGACTAACAAAGGCCAGAGGCTCCTGACTTGGGACAGGCGCAAAAATGTGGCGGGGTTAAACATGTTTTGTGAAATCTCAACCCTCTCCCTATACCTCTAGCCAATGTAGAATAAAGAAACACATAGCAATACACACAGTAAAACTCATTTCAAAAGAAGTCCGAGTCCGATGTCCGAATAGGTAACAAAAGAAACTAAGCAAAATGACAATGATACATAAATGAACAAAGGACTACTAGCAGTTACTGACATGCCAGCTCCAGACCTAAATTAAACTGATTGAAAGATTATGTCTTCGTCATATGAAAAACCAGTACAATCCCTCCCGTAAGGGGTTTAGTATCATACCATCATAAAATATATTAGAAGAACATAACCCGTATCATGCCAATAACTGGTTTTAGAATAAATGTGTTTATTTCCGATGCAAAGACCCTATGAGTGAATCAATATTAATACCAAAATATGCAATCCTTAATGACTTGACAACAGTATCGTAACTATATCCTTTCCGAATAAGTCTGTTTAAAGGTTTGGTTAGCTTTTGAGGTGAAGCCGACATTTTTGTGCTTTGTAAAGAATATTACCATAAAATATTGAATGTGAAATACCCGAACGTATAAGATGTCTGCATGTTGATTTATATTTACGAATGATGTCCTTGTACCGATGGTAAAATTTAATAAATGTTTTGACTAGTTTGTGATATCGAAAACCCTGGTGTAATAATTTTTCAGTAATACAGAGATTTCTTTCGTTGAAATCAAATACATTGTTACATACACGAGCGAATCGAACAAGTTGAGATATATAAACACCATAAGATGGTGAAAATGGAACGTCACCATCTAAAAATGGATAATTAACAATAGGAAATGAAAAATCTCTCTTTTATCATAAATTTTGGTAATTAGCTTCCCGTTAAAGATATAGATATTAAGATCCAGGAAAAGGCAGTGTTCATTGTTAGTATTAGCTTTATTTAAAGTTAGTTCGGGAGGATAAACCTCTTTAGTGTACATACTAGAGTCGTCATTTTTGAGAGCCAATATATCATCTAAATATCTAAAAGTGTTATTAAATTTTTGAATCAGATGTTTGTCCGATGGGTCTTTGCTGATTTTAGTCATATATTGTAACTCAAAACAATATAGAAACAGGTCCGCAATAAGAGGTGCACAGTTAGTCCCCATGGGAATTCCGATAACCTGACGAAATACGGAATCACCATAGCAAACAAAAATGTTATCTAGTAAAAATTCAAGGACAGTTATAGTATCAAAGCAGGTCCAATTGACATAGTTCTTTTGTTTGTTGTTACTAAAAAATGACCTTAAAGAGTTTGAACATATATATTCGCATTCCGACTTTTTAAATAGATATAAGAAGATGTGGTATGAGTGGCAATGAGACAACTCTCCATCCAAGTCAACATTTATAAAAGTAAACCATTATAGGTCAAAGTATGGTCCTCAACACGGAGCCTTGGCTCACATCGAACAGCAAGCTATAAAGGGCCAGAAAAATTACTAGTGTTAAACCATTCAAACGGGAAAACCAACGGTATAATCTATATAAAAAACGAGAAACGAGAAACACTTATGAACCACATCAACAAACGACAACTACTGAACATCAGATTCCTGACTTATGACAGGTGCAAACAGTTCCAGCGGGTTTAAAGTCTTTAAATGCCCATTTAATCAGGTGTGTGAATTGTTTCTTAATAAGATTATGAGACAAAGTGGTATATAGGGTAGAAAAATCAAAACTTTGAACAGATTCGAAATCACCAATATAAGCATACAATTTATCAAGTACTTCCAACGAATTTTTGACACTCCAAAAGTAATTAATTCCACTATTTTCAAAGGCCTTACTTAAACAATTTATTACCAGGTTTTTTATTGTACCAAGTGTACTAGTAAGTATAATAGATAGTTTAGTAGTGGAACAATGGCTTGAAGACGAAATAAATTTATACTTGTAAGGAGTTTTGTGCAGCTTCGGAAGCCAGTTACAAGTTCTATCAAAACATTTTAAAATAAAGGAGATGTGCTAATGACACAGCCATCAAATGCCAACAGATACTAACAGACGAGGTTTTCCACAACTATACGTCGCTGTACTGATTTTAACAATGAGCAAAACATGTAATGAACACAGAAAAGAATATTCAGATAGGCACACACAACCCTTATCAAAAATAAACAAAAATAAACAAAAAGCATGTTTGTACAGAACATAACATGTAGAGGAAGTTAGGATTTGATGTTGATATCGTCATAGCAAGCTAATAATTGTACTAATAAAAAATTAAATCAATTGTAAATATCTATATTATTGTAGGTGTTCCAAAAGAGATTCGATGGGGCTTACGGATTTTTTAGAGATTGGAATGCTTATAAAATTGGTTTCGGAGACCTGAATCAGGAATTCTGGCTTGGTATGTTTTGAACACAACATTGAATTAAAAATGTATAATGTAATAAGCAATGAGTGATCGATTGATTGATTCGTTTATGATTACTGAAACGCCACTGTCTGCAAACTTTACTATACTGTAGCGGACAGTTGTTACTGATGGGAGAAACCTGGAAAATATAGCAATTCTGTCAATTGAGATTGGTATGGAACACACCTTTCCACGAACCAGGTTTGAATTCAAGCTAGACATGGATCTCAAGGTTTTGAATAATAAGACTCAAAGTCGAATTATGTTGATTTTATGTTTCACACTCATTGCATCAATAATTTGATCATCGATAGGGACAATTTGTCTTCTTGGAAGTCAAAGAGTCGCGTATTAACAAATGGACAAATATTGTGATTCACATATATGAAGAAGATATTGACATCAATCATTTTCTTCAGGTTTGAGAGAAAAATTAATATCAATTGAATGTGCTAAATTAGAACATGACTTAACGTTAACACGTTAAGCACCAAAGCTCCTTTTAAAAACAAGATTTTGTCTGATTACATTTATTAAGTAACACACCCACACCCTTTACTAGATGTTTAGAGCAAGATGATACGTATTATAAGTTATTTTAGTAAAAACTCACATCATTCTAAAACTATAACGCACAATCATGTATACATCGATATCAGGGACACATAGACAACTCATACTAAGACAATTGTAAGGTGAGACATGTTGAGTTCCGAAATTGCAAAAGCAGTTTGATATTTTAAGCCAACATCTTATTGAGATGTTGCATTTTAAATGGACCCTTAAGTAAACTGTTGACACAGATGTATGCTAGTCTTTATGTAATTTTGATAATGTAATGAACATTTGTAATTAAAATGGCAATGCTTTTAAACTATGCAAAACATTATAAGTGAATGAAACATGATCGAAGTTGCAGGGGGAAAATAACACCAATGGAAAGAAGTGCTAATACAACTGCATACAAAATATTATTGGCATACCCCTGGTCGTTTCCTTCAACTAATCTTTTCTCAAACTAAGCACAAGTTTCCAAGTCAGTAGACTATGATTGTGGAGTGGGGCTAAATTATCTCCATAGAAATGAGACACATCAAATTTTATACAACTGCATACCAAATATCAATGACCTACTACTAGCGGTTTCCCTTAAACTGACCTAATCACAAACAAATACATTTTTGACGCACGTCGGACGCAGAAAGCTTAAGTCTCGCCTTTTCGTCATCATCGAGGCTTGACAAAAATTAAAATCAGAACAAAAGAAAAAAGTCAAAAGGTGTGCAGACCCAGTGAAAAATGTAATGCATGTAAAATAAAACACACTTTTAATATGGCAGGTCAATAAACCATCTGATTACGAATTGCACAATTTCAGTAATCAGTTCTTAGGTACTTACACGATTTATAACGAAGCTTTTTTAAATCATTTGTTTATAAATTTGGAAATTATTCAGAAACTAATGTTTCAACTCCATCAAGCAAACTTGACCTTCGATGGATTTGACCATTATTGTTAGGTCCTTTTTGTCTCTTCAATTATCATGACTATTTCGATTTCCCAACATCCGTAGCTTTCAAATGTTAGGCCGTGAGCGTTTCTGTTGAATATGTAATCAGAAAAACGCATTGTATGAATGACATTTATAAAGTGTTGTTTTAATATTCTTCATAACGTTGAGTATATATGAAAAAATCAGGCGCCACTATCAACATTCATAGGGTAGCGCTTTCATTTTCACAAATACGATATTAGATTTAAACAAATACTGTGGGTATCATTTTCGTTGATTGTATTTTTGTGAAAAAATGATTTCGTGGTTTTTCAAAAGTCTGAATACGAAGCTATAGAAAATGTGTACTCCGTTAAACATTCAAGTTCGTGGTTCAACTTTACCCAATAAATCTACGAATAGTAATGAACCCAGAGTATATGTAATTTACAGATAAAAGTATAAACCGTTCCAGTCTAAAAGTGACTTTGACAGTTGATTGATTTGTACGTTAATGTAGTCAAGTTTGTAATAAGATGACTATCTTCAGCAATTGTTCAGAATAAACAGTCGCTCAACAATTAACTTATATCATGAACAAAAAGAAATAATAACGGACGAAATGAAATCAAACAAGTAGGTTTAATACAGTGGTAGTATAAATCAATATAATACCTATGAAACAAAAGAAAGGATTTCAAGATATTGTTATGATACTAGAAATATTGTTTTCACAGCCTAGCAAGAATAATGAATCGAGAGTAATGAGTTATGTTATAAGTTCTATATTAAGGATGTTCGCTCCTCTTGTTTTTGGATTTTTGCCACATATTCGGAATCCTCTGCTTTCATCCATGTAGTATCATTAAAAAAATTTCCCCGCTAACCCCTACTTTTCTTTTTATAATTTTATTACTTATAGTTTAAAAAGCCAAATTTGAAAATCCTATAAAATCCTTGTTATTTTTTCATAATTTTTTAAAGTAAAAGGGTACCAATGTTAAATGTAAGAAAGTTCTAGAGAGAATTATTTCCCGCCAAATTTTCAATGGCTTATATCTCTAAAACAAGCACACGGACCCTACATTTTTTCTGCTTTTTCAGTTCCTTTAATTATATACTATCAATTTATAATAGTCTTTTAAAAAGCTTGTTATTTTGAAACAGAGTAGCGAACATCCTTAAACGCCTCGTATCTTTGATGATTTTTATATACAATACATGATACATGTTCATATACAATAAAATAAAATTGAGAATGGAAATGGGGAATGTGTCAAAGAGACAACAACCCGACCATAGAGCAGACAACAGCCGAAGGCCACCAATGGGTCTTCAATGCAGCGAGAAATTCCCGCTCCCGGAGGCGATCTTCAGCTGGCCCCTAAACAAATATGTATACTAGATCAGTGATAATGGACGTCATACTAAACTCCAAATTATCCAAATGTATAGTTTTAAACAACACTATCAGAAACGAAACATCTTTCTAAGTATATGATAAAGTGAATATGATATTACTTTTGTTAATAAGACACTTATATAAACCTGAGATACCTGTACAATTAGATTTTTGGTACTACATTGTACAACGGACTTGAAATATGAATGGAATTGTTTGCTAAGAAAATATGTGGTAAGTCAATATTTTTGTCTTTCACTAGGTAATGACTATTTACATTACATAACGTCATCTGGTCAATACAGACTACGTGTGGAACTCGAGGCCTATGATGGCTCAACTGCATATGCTGAATATAGCACATTTAGTATCGGTGACTCGCAGTCGGATTATAATCTGAATGTCGGTGGATATTCTGGAAATGCCGGTATGTAGATGAACGTACAAAACGTTAAGTAATGAGTGACCCATTTGCAATTTCAATCCAGTTTTGCTTGATTATATTCTTTTTTATGCAATGTATATTTCTTTTTCAACTTTTCATTACAAACTGTCAAATGAAGGATTTGTTTGTTTTAAATTAACATAGAGTTATCATGAAGAACGACTTGACACTTTAAAAGTTTGACGGTCACTATAAGCAATTGGTTTATTGATACGATGTGCCAGTGTCTCAACACACTAAAGACATGATATTGCGGTCTTTATTTTTTTGATACAAGATAAATATAAATTCAGAAATAATTTTAAAAAGTAAGATTACAACTCCCTCAAGTAAAGTTAATTTGGTTGTTCTATGTATGTCACTTTTTGTAGCTCCTTCTGAACGATTTCACGTATTCATACATCAAATGTTAAAGTTTTAACCTTCCTGAAAATACATCAATAAAAGCGCGTTGTCAGTCAGCACACGATGCATTGCGTGTTACTTATATTACGACAAGCGACACCAACAACACATATTTGTCTTAAATCTTTTAGAAACAAACATGTCAACAGCAAAACAGGATAGGTATATGAATATCCCAGTGAAATTGTTCATCATTACGTACATATCAAGCAAAATCTTTTTCATTGCATGCTTACATAATAAGGTACATGGTTTATAATTCAGCATCTTTAAATTCAAAATCAAATACTAATATACTCTTCAAAAGTTGTTTTGTTCTCCAATTTTCTTTAACCTGGAACTTGTTTATAAGATTGTGATGTTATACATCGATCTCTTAATATCTACCTGCGTATTTTGAATCCAGTGAATATTTTTGAAAAAGAAAAATATTTTACATTTATTATTCTCACATTTGCATGATAAATAGTAGCAATTAATGACTTTTATATAAAATCGTTTGTTTTGTTTTGTTTTTAATCTAGGAGACAATTTTGAATATCATGACGGGATGAAGTTTTCTACTATCGACAGAGATAACGATCTTAAGGACGAAAATTGCGCCAATGTTTATGTTGGTGCATGGTGGTACGATAGTTGTTACGATTCAAATCTAAACGGGCGTTATGGAGTTAGTGATGACGCCACTGGAATTGTGTGGCGTGGATTTAAAGGCTTTTCGTCGTTGAAAGCTACTAAGATGATGATACAAAGATATAAAGATTAATATCACATGGTAGTTTTACTTTTCACTTGTTTTATTATATAACATGTATGTTAAAGGTAGTAACAAACACATTGAATAAAATTAATTTGGCTCGTTTAATTTTCATATAATTTGGACACAATATTTTCTTTGACCCTTTGACAAAAATATAAACTTCAAAAACCTTGAACCACACATGTTATCGGAAAAAATTCATTGGATATTTAGCAGTTTGACAAACACTAATTAAGATCATTGAGAGCTAAAAAGTTATTTAATAATAAAATGTGATTAAAACGTTCAGCTGATTTTTACAGAGTTTTCCCCCTGTAGTGTTATGAACCACCTTAAGCATAGATTCTGAGTGTACGTTTCTCATTAGACAACATCAATAAAACTGAAACTGTTTAACGGTATGCAGTTACAAAACGATTTCTACTTGTGAAAGGTTTGATATGTATAACCAAAGACCTTGACAATTATGTATCAATTGAACGAACAAAATATTAATGTAGAAATCATTGTGAAGTAAAAAGGATTTTTCAAAGGTATCCGAGTTTCATTTTATGACAGTATTTAACAAAAGTACAAAAACTGAAAACTTCATAAGACTTGTTAATAGTTGAACTACTTCTTAAATAAATGAAAAAAGTTATCTTAACAATTCGGTAGCATAATACTATATTGAAATGTTGTCTGATAATAGAATGAAATAGAAATGTGTTCGAAAAATAAGAGAACACTGTGTCCATGGATCATAGATGTCTCCGTTTATAAAACTGCAAGAGTCAATAAACTACTTCAATTTTCTGAGCGGGGAAATGAAACGTTCGGTCAGTACATACACCAGTTAGAGTGTAGACAAAGGAATGTATTCCTGTCAAAATGATTGATCGGACAAAACAGCAAATTTTGGCAATTTTCCATATATAAAGAAAAATAAAACAATAACGATGAAAGTGAAACCAATTTCGGTGATGGAATATAAAGTCTTCTGTTTTTTTTTTTGTTTTTTTTTTTTTGTCTTGTATACACTTTCTTCTGTGCTTTTCAATTCTTTTAGATGATTTACAGTTTTTCTTTAACATGATGAGGTTAGACTATTTTCATTTTTAATTAATTCGGCTGATCGCCTTAGAGCGAAAACAAGATTAGGTAAATTAAAAGCAGCAGTAGTTTACTTATGTTTAAATCTACGAAATTCATTAAGATGGTACATTACACTACAAGGAGATAACTCTGTAAAAATCAGCTGAACGTTTGAATCACGTTCTATTGTTAAGGAAATATTAAGCTTCTCACTGATCAAAATTAGTGTTTGTCAAACTGCTATATATCCAATGGAATTTTTCCGATAAAGTGTGTGGTTCAAGTGTTTTGAAATTTTCATATTTTTGTCAAAGGGTCAAAGTAAATATTTTGTCAAAATTTTATGAAAATTAAATGAGCCAAATTAATTTTAGTCAAGGTGTTTGGTACCACATTAAACAGATACAAATCAAAGCAGAACAAAATTAGGAACCGCAAAACTCAAAAAGTGATGAGATCCGATACGTCGGCAGAGTGAATGTCTACCGCTAGGTGAATCATTTTCTGTCAAATTTATTTGTCCTTCTTTGGAACAAAGTGTGAGATAAGTTAGAAGTAATATGTTAATTTTTTTTTTGCATCAATGGAAACAACTTTTAAATGTCCCACATAGTATTATATAGTTCCAATAGGTTTTTGGCATGTCTGTCATTCCGTTCATCCGTTCACGTAAAGTGTTATGATTAAGATAGTTTACCGTCAAGATTTGATAATAGCAATATTAAACTTAAAACACATGCTCATGATAATGTGAACTTTTCAATTTTATGATAAATGAATGGGTCTACTCCAATATCAAGCTTTACTAAACATATAAATATCGAGCCGACGGAGATGTGTGTGTTGAGCACTCAGGTAATCCCACATACAAAAACATATCATTTGACAAGGATGAGATTTTGGCGAATCATAAGTCCTTCGTGGCTTCAATGAACATTACATTGAACAACAGATCGGAGGACTTTCCTTGTTTGTATTGGATACCTAAGCTTCAAAAAAATCCGTACAAACAACGGTACATGGACGGCTCATCTGCATGTTCGACTAAAGAATTGTCCAATAGATTGGCAAAAATTATGTCCGCAGTGAAAGAGGGTCTTCAGAAATACTGTGAATATGTGTACTCGAGTTGTGGTATTGATCATATGTGAATCCTAAAAAAAATAAAGAACTTCTGGACAATTTTAAATCTCGATCTTTTTCTGAAATTAGTTCTATCAAAACCTTTGATTTTTCAATCCTGTATACCACCATTCCCCTTGTGATATTGAAAAATCGTCTACAAGAAATAATCTACAATACTTTTCAACATAAAAATGATAGCATACGATATAAATTTATTACGTTGGGATACCATACGGCATATTTTGTTAATAGTGAACAAAAAGGTAAAACATGCTACACAGAGGAACAAGTGATCAGTATGCAGAAGTTTCTTATTGACACCATATTTGTTGAAATTGGAGGTAGACTTTTTCAACAAATTGTCGGCATTCCTATTGGAACGAACTGTGCGCCTCTCTTTGTCGACCTCTTCTTATTTTCATATGAGTCGGAGTTCCTTCAGACACTTCAAAAACAAAAAGATCAAAGGAGCCCGATCATTTAATTTCACATTTAGATATATTTATGATGGTCTTTCTATTAACAATCCAAACTTTTCTGATTGGGTTCCATTAATATATCTCCCAGAACTAGAAATTAAAGAAACAACAGACACGGCTTCCTCTGCTTATTTTTAGACTTATACCTTGAATTTGACATACACGGTAATCTTAGTAACAGATTCTATGACAAACGAGACGATTTTAATTTTGAAATTATCAATTTCCCCCACCTTAGTAGTAATATACAAACTTTACTTGCATATGGGATATACATTTCCCAACTCATTCGGTATTCGAGAGCTTACAGCTGCTACTCAGACTTTGTAAAACGTCACCAGTGTCCCAGCAGAAAGTTGGTGATCAGGGGTTTGTCAAAGAACGTCTCGTACTTTTTCTAAAAAAATCATCGGAAGATACCAAGACCTTATTGACAAATATTCCGTATCAACTTCACAAATAATACACGATGGTCTTGAAGTATAGATTCTAGGTACAGAGTTGTTTGTCATCTTAATCACGTGTTATAGTATTCTTTAATTTGTCTTTTTGAATATTACTTTTATTGTTTAGTCTATTTTGGTGATATCCATTTGACGTGGCTCGGTACTTATACATCCCGTCATCGTGTTATTGTGCTATGGTTAATGTTTGTATTCTTGTCTTTCATTTGTTTTAGTGTGCTTTGTCTATATGCCTTTTTCTGTTTCTTTGTTACATATTTGTTTGTTTTTTAGTGATACAGATTATAACACAATGTTGACTGTTGTACCCCTATTTTGACATTTTTACCTATTATGTATATTTGTTTTGTTCACACATCGTTGTCAATATAATGGAATTGTATGCAACTGTCATACAAGTGAGAGGTTTAGCTAGCTATGAAACCAAGTCAGGAATATGACAGTTGTTATCCCTTCTAGATTTTTAATTTCAACTGCCTACATCTTTAAGACTACGTTTTATCGTTTTCATATTTTTCTAATGAAGATGAATTTTCATTTTTGTTAACATGTCTTTCACTTGTATTTCAAACGATGAAATTTTTATGTATTTTTGTAATGTTAACATCGAATTCAATACTATTATTTTCAAATTCATAGTTATCAAATATTATCAGTGTAATTAGCAAGATAGGTTTAATTATGTTTCTCTATTTCTAAAATTCAATAGCATATTTATATTATTATTTCATGTAAGTTTGTTTAATTTTGTTTATTAAATGTTATTTTTAAAAGCTATCATGTGTTTACAATTTAATAGTTGTTATAAATACTGCATCCTTCATGTATTTGTTCTTTAAGAAGCATTACGTATTTGGTCTTGGCTGCAAATATTAAACTCTTTTTGGTATATTTTATATTCCTTATTGTGTATGAGGGGATGAAACACAAGTTTTGCAAACTTATAAAATGTTCTCTCGCAAATTATCTTATGGTACATGCATACAATATAATATAATATAATATTAAATAATATAATATAATAAAATATATAACACAATATAATATAATATAATATAATATAATATAATATAATATAATATCATATCATATAATATATCAAAAATACTTCATCAGATGTACATGATGTCTGTTCAGTCCCGTTGAGGCCAACATATTTAAAATCAAATTTGAACCCAACGTTGACCAGCTGAAATATATTATCTAAAAGGATCAACAATTAGCCATACTCTGAAAATGTCATATCGGATAGTAAGCTATAAAAGTCCATAGAATAACAAAATGCGAAATTATTCAAAACAGAAAAACAACGGACCGTTTTCAATTAACAGGGCATCTGATACACAAATTGTTCAAAAAGAGTTTCCAGGAAGAGCAACTCAAATCGGCACTTCTTAAGTTTTACAGTCACCATCATGAATCTGTTAATCGATACGCTCTCTCTATGTCTCATTTCACTAACAACATATTGTCAAAGTCTCATTTCATTATTAATTGTGTCCTTCTACTGATTGTGACGTTTTGACTGAGTTTGGATTCAAATGGTGAGTGATGCATGCACGGAATAAGATGCATACCCTGTCAACGCACCCGTAACGCTTGAAAAAGAGGCGTAAGATACTAAAGGGACATTCGAAGCTTATAGGTCGAAGAGAAATTGACAAACCATTGGAAAAAAACATGACGAAACGACAAACAACAGTTCCCAATTGATATCGTCTTTGCATGATAAAAACTTATAATAAAGAGTTCCTATTGCAAGGGTGAAGACTTTTTCACTAGTTGTCACTGTGCAATAAAGATTGATTGATTGATTGACTGTTGGTGTTTAACGTCACTTTCAACACTCTTAGCTATGTCGTGGCACCCAGTTTTTATTTCTGGAGAAAACCAAAATGCTGGGAGAAAACCAGCTACCCTCGGCAGGAAAACTCTCAATCCAAGTGAATTGGCCTACCACATGTAGGGTTTGAATCAAAACTCAGTGTTTACAGGCTAGAGATAATGTAGATGAACTACATAGACCGCGCGGTCACCTACGCCCCATGTAATGAAGAACTACACAGGGCAACATTGTCGTACCTTTGAAAAAACACTTTAAGAAGCTCAAATAGAAAAAATACCAAAACACGTGAAACCTATATGACCAATAAGAAAGACCTAAAAATTACAGCCGAAATATCTAAGGTTAGCTTTGACTGAGGGAGTTGGAGTTGTAACCTTAGGTCAAACAAATTCATCAAAGGACAATTTAAGAAAGGTAACTATGTTATAAACCGGGTTAGCACCTGAGGACTGACTACAGAGCTGATGATTTTTTTTTAATTTTTAATAATATACATTAGTTACACGTAATTATATCCATCCTTTAAATATGTTTGTAAAGAAATATCAAACCCTGTTGGCAAGACACATTTCAATAGAGATAAGACTTTTATAGCAAACGGACAAGAAAAGGGAAAGAGGAGAATAAGTCTATTTTATTCCAATCTTTAAGGAAGACTTTGTACTTGATTCCAAGGGTTGAACAATCTGTCATTTTCAAAATAGCATCCATCGCTCATCATTGAGAAGCCTTAAATTAATAAGTTAAATACAAAACGTAGAATTAATATGTTTTAAAGTTTATATCATAACGTACAGTCTTTAAAAAGGCATTAGCTACGAGATATAAAAACAATAATTTAAATATAATTTGTTTGTTCAATCATTAATGAAAGTGAAATAGTGAAATAGTAATTCCCTTTTAGCAGGCTGTTTAGTACAATTTTCTCACAATAAGATAAGAAAACTCGCTGATGAATTATTCACTTGCAACTAAATAAAACGACCTCAATGGCTCCGTATTCATGTGATCTTCAATGTAACCCCTTAGCTAGAGATTGGTTACGCATGTATAATACGTGTTCAGCCATTACAACGCAAAGAATGTCAACATTGAAAGTGAAACAAATGTGAACAATTTGTTGACTGGTTCATTCCACAAAAAATCATTTTTATAAAGGGGAAAACGATGATTAACTTTTGTTTTAACCTATAACATGAAATCAAACAGACCTAGAAAAATCCAGTTGCACGTGGCTGCAATCTATTGATATCTATGTTCATATTTATATCGGGTTATGTGACCGTCGGCAGTTCTCGTAGGTCATCTCGATGGTTAATTGAATGGCGACTAGATTAAAATACGCACAATATGTTATATATATTATCACCTTCGTACCTTGCTAATTGTTTATTTCAGACTTATTGTAATTAGGGTATACGTTTTAGTATGTAATAAATCAAATATGAGAATTTGAGTCAAATCGGTGAACATGAATTTGACAGCTAATGCCCCTTTAATACAAATATACCTTCTATTAGACATAACTATCTTAAGTTCACAGTTGACCTTGATGTTACTTTGAGAGTGATTTTCCAAACTATCATCAGTAAAAATTTGTAAAATTGTATGGTAATCTGTTCATTTCTATATCATACAAACGTATTTTTGAGCCTGTATAAACAATGTTTGAAATAGTACAACAGATTAAAAAAAATGTACAAATGAATAAATATTGTACAAACGATTTGAAAATCTTTCGAACGTTTGAAATAATCTGTATTACAAAATGGAACAAATGCTCTGTGGTAAAAATGTGTTCTTTTAAACAAATTGAATTTGCATAAAAAGGTTTCTTTGTCTGAAGTTACAGGAAAATATTATATCCTTTTCTTTATGTTGTGTGAAAGCAAAATGCAAACCATTTTTTCATACAGTAGTATTGACTGTTTAACTCAAATGAAGATATTGTTACTTGGAAAAGAAAAATATTCTAAATAAATTACATACGGTGTTTTTCAAGTCAATGAGAGTTATTATCTTTTCTGTCCTGATCGTGTGATAAAGTGATATGTGCATCGCTCTAACATGTATCTGATTGTTTATAAGGTGAGCATATGATTTTTTGACTATTTATGTTCGTTACAGCAATAAAGAATTTCACTTAGGCCTTTTAATGTTTTGTGCGAAAGAGTGGTGGGATCAGAAAATAATAGCAGCGGTAGTAAGGCCGAGGGATTTCACTTTCCAGGAAGCGATCTAGATAACATGTGTGTATATAAGATGGCAATTGAAAACACCGATTTTAAGCGAACTAACAATGAACATGAACGTATAAACAGAAATGTTCTATTTTTATTTGTGCTTTATGCTTAGCCTAGTGTCGTGATGATGCATGTAGATCAGAATCACCCTAAAATCGTTAATAACTATAAAAGAAGTCAGTGTGAACCTCTTTTCTTGGAATGTGTTGTGGTTACTGATTTCGGAGCAGTCCTATCCGGAAAATTATGGAAACGTTATGCAAACTTGAATTTCAGGAGAAGCCCAGTTAAGGTAAATGAACCCTGTTTAACCAGTTTAGATGATTTCATTGACTATGCCGTGGCTTTGCCATGTGACAACTGGGAAATATTGCAAACTCATTTTTTACAAGACCAAAATCATCTAAGTGGCTCGCTGAAAACTTAAAAATAGATATTCATATAAAAGGTCTATTGTTTGTACCTGTAGGTAGCAAATCGGATTCAGTAGAAGATATTCCTCTTGAATGAAGAATTTTATTCTCTCAGGCAGAAAAGTTGTTGATCCATTCTTGGAATCATACACAGTTTGTATGTTATGCTTTACTTAAGCTTTTTGTAAAAGACGTCGTTAAGAAAGCTGGACATGTTGAAAAGTTAATTTGCTCTTACTTTATGAAAACAACTATACTCTGGTTATCCGAAGAACTCCGTCTTTCTATATGGAGTCCCCAAAATCTTATTAGATGTTTTGTTGCTATGTCTTGAACGATTGATTTATTGGAATATTTACGAAAACATTCCTAATAAATCATCTAGAACACGATATGATCGACCGTATATTTGAAGGGCAACCACGGGAAGTATTAGTAGGAATTGTATTGAAATTTTATGACATTGAATGGTTAAGTGTGCTAGAATGTCAGTCATTAAAAGACTTTTATTGCTTTTATACTGGTAAAATCGATAAAAGGGGATATTAGTTTAATATAGCCACAATGCCACGACTTCAAATTTTTGAGTTTTTTCCAAATGTTAATCAAATTATTTGAAATAAAAATTTTATATTTTGTTTCGATAAAGCTGGTACATTTTTTAATTCGAATGTGTCTATCGTGACACAAAATATGTACTTGCGTCGTCTAATCTGCCTAAGTGAAGATATTGTAGACCACACATTTTACGAAAGCCATCAGAAGACAAATAAGAATGCATATTCTTTGAGACGGAAATGGTTATGTCCTGCAATTATCGCAACGTACAAAGACTCTTTATCAAGATTGCATTATACTTTTTTTTCTATGAGGAATACAATGAAAAATTGACAATTCTTGATTACTTCCGTTGTTTTTATGCACTATCTTAGGTTTCTATGTTTCTACAACTTGAAAGACACAACGCAACTTGGAGATAGCTTAGAAAGTACTGTTAAAAACAATTTATGTATCGAGCGCGTTAGTTCTATGAAAAATATAGCATGTTTATATTTGGGTCGAGCATACCTGATTATTGGAAATGAGAAAGAAGCATCGTTTTGGTCATCAGAACGAGTCAAGGACAAATCGTCGAGAAGTAAGTAATTTGTTCCGGTTAAATTTTACCATGTTTTTTAATTATGACCTATACATGCTAAACTGGTAAATATGTCCAGTAAATGTGCAATTAACGAAATAAACGGTCATATCAAACGAATACCATTACCTGTATACCAAGGCATTTATGGATAGTTTAACGGTATACATGTAGGACTCAAATATATGATGGGTTCCAGATCTATGGCAAATTCCTAATCTATGGTAAATATGACGTCATAAACACCAAATAATTCATAAATCTATGGCAGTTTTTTGTTTTCTCCAAATCTATGGCAGATTTTGATATTACATAATTTTCCCGGAAAAAAAGTAAACTATAACGTCACAATACTAGCTAACAAACCCATATTAGTCATTCGTAGCAGCAAAATCGCTAGTGCAGGCAATTTCACGCAAATGTATATGTTTTTGGTGTTTTCGGTGTTTATGCGTCGTATTTGTTTCCGCTCCTTGTTTTCTGGTTCTCGTCTGTATTCCTGGTTTGCTCTTTCGCTTAATTGTACGAGTTTTTACTGTGCATTTTGGTTTGCTTTTTGCTTTTCTTTCATAATTTTTCGTTATGCTATGCTGTTTTCTTGTTTTTTGTTTGTATCCCTATGTACTCTTTAATTCCCTTTTAACATAACCAATAGCATTTTGTCATGCTATATAACAGCGACTACCTGTAATATTGTATTACATAATCTTTCTTGAGATTTGGAAACTAAAAAAAAAATCTGTCATAGATTTCTAATAACTATTTACATTATTTTCTCCTATATTTATGTTGAATAACTGTACTGTTAGAGAATTAATGATTATTTTAAGAAATCCACATGTTTGAGGCAAGCCATTACCGGACTTTGACTCAAATCGTCTTCAGTTAAAAAAGATGTATTTACGCTCAAATAAATATTATTCTTCCGGGGCACATCATTTCACTCCTAGAGTCTGTATTTATTTACATCACTTCCTTACTAAGAACATTTTATGGTTGTCATCACGATTTGGTTGACAATTATTCAATGTTCATTTCACAAATGGTTATTGATATGCTTCCTAGTCGTACTCCTAATCCGTTTTTCTTATACTGGCTTTAACTTAAAAGCAGCTTTTTCGCTACATTTGGACATTTCGACTTGTTTAAGGCAACTTTGAAATCATTAGTCCGATATGTACTGACTGGTCCTCCATTTGCAGAAATTCTACCATAGATTTTAAGACAAGAAATTTGCCAAAGATTAGGAAACTAAAAATTTGCCATAGATTAGGATTCTAAAAAATCTGCCATAGATTGAGGATGGCATGACGTCATATTTACCATAGATTAGGAATCTGCCATACATCTGGAACCCACCATAGATTTAAGTCCTACATATATAATACTTATTAATAGAAAGAGGATCATACAAGTACAAGACAAGTCACAATAATCCTAAGGAAAGCATAAATCTGGTAGACAATACATATGCACCAGACAAGAAATGTATAGAAACCATTCTTCACAAGCATTTGACATTGACAACCAAATTTTAACCAGAATATTTCCTCTTAGAACGATTTTTTAAAAATTTCTTGGTGATCAACCCTCGATAAAAGTATCAGATCATACACACGAGTGGCGTTATCGAGCAGAGAAAAAAGCTTGGAGAAATTTGGATGACCAGGAGTAATAACTCTCTTGGAAGCCGCGCTATGAAACATATAACACAAAAGGGATGATTATTTCACTTAGACTTTATAATGTTTTGTGCGAAAGAGTGGTGGGATCAGAAAATAATAGCAGCGGTAGTAAGGCCGAGGGATTTCACTTTCCAGGAAGCGATCTAGATATCATGTGTGCATATAAGATGCCAATTGAAAACATCGATTGTAAGCGAACTAACAATGTTTCCTCTTAGAACGATTTTTTTAAATTTCTTTGTGATCAACCCTCGATAAAAGTATCAGATCATACACACGAGCGGCGTTATCGAGCAGAGAAAAAGGCTAGGAGAAATTTGGATGACCAGGAGTAATAACTCTCTTGGAAGCCGCGCTATGAAACATATAACACAAAAGGGATGATTATTTACAAGCTTAACAGTGTAAAGCAAGGATACGATTCAGACCAAAAACTTTTGCACACAAAATACATTAAACGTTTGTGAACACCAACCTAAATGGTCATCAGCATTTATAAAATCAGAGGCTTGTTTGTCACGGTCTTCTTTTTTATATGCCACATCTGTGTACTTCTTTTTACTCAGTACATTTAATGACAGATATATTTCTTTTTAACTTATGACTGGTAAGAAATGACACACAAAAGAAAATCAGATATTGCATTTATGATATTGTTATATTTTGTTATTGGATATCAATCGTGCACGTATAAAAATAAGATAACTGATTGATTTGTGTTTGCATAACCTGTATTGGGCACATATATTAAGGACGAGATCAAATTCCAAAATAATGCAATAGGTAGGTACTGCAGAGTGGGTTGATCGGGATTATTCGCAAGGTGTCTTTAAAAGAAAACGCTAAACACATAACAAGAATATTCTTTTTCCTATCAGTCTTTGATTTTAATCAAATAAACTTCATGCTACACAGGAAAGCAGCAAGTATCCGTTTTCAAAAGCTTTTTGTGGACTTGGCTGAGGATCAAACTTACAGCTTCCCGCGCTTGAGGTGTTTATAGTTGGACCATCGAGAGGTTATGCAAAATTTAGAAATCCTGTCAAAATAATTAAAATATATTTTAAGAAAATCAAGCAGTATTTTACGAGTATACATCATAATGTCTTATATGTCTTCATAGGATACGCAGAAAAGGAATTTGGGTATAAGTTCAAATGGCAACAAAACACTGTCCTTTCGTTTGGTTTTTATGACATGTCTGTTTTTCCTGCTCTTCTGGAGCACCTAAGACACCTCCCCTCTCCTGGTTTTTGATGGGGTTCGTGTTCCTCTGTGCTTAGTTTTCTCTTGGTCTGTTGGTCTTTTTTTTTTTTTTTTTTTTTGTCATGGCGTTGTTAATTTATTTTCAACTTATGAGTTTGAATGTCCCTTTGGTATCGTTCGCTACCCATCGCAAAAAATCTTACGAGAAAAAAAATACTGATAAGGCATGAACTTTTCAGTTTAACTAACAACATTTTTTTTTACGTAGGATATTGTATGAATAATAGATACAAAGATTGAAATTGTGTACGCCATACGCGCGTTTCGTCTACAAAAGACTCATCAGTGATGCTGAATCAAAATAGTTGATAAGAGACTCATTTGTTTCCTATGAAATACTACAACTATTTTTCATTTTTTTATGTTGAGCAAAACCTGTATATAACATATATATGTTCACACTAATTCGGACTTCATATACAGGAATGTGCTCCTTACGCAGAAACTGCTCCAACAGAGTTATGAGGAGGAAAGATTAAAAATGACACTCCGTAAATTTTATGGACACCATTACCAATTGGTTGATCTATACGATGTGTCTGTGTCTAAACTAACTAATGACATTTTTACCATGTCTTAGATTGTGGTTTGACATCTATGTCGTCTGTCTTCTAAGTACCGAACGTAACCTATTCCCGAATATGACTGTTTTCCCGAGTGTGAATTTGCATTGCTATACGACGTTTCACGTTATTTGTGCATCAAACGTTCGTGTGTTTATTTATGATGTCTCTGTTGTGGTTTCTGTTGGATATTGTGTTATGTTTTATCGTTTGTGGTTTGAATTCTGTATTTTCGGTACATTTCACATATGTCTTATTTGTCAGTATAGTTGAGCTAATTTCCATTTTTCATGGATAAAGTATTGTGTTAGTCCAAATAACTATGACGTCGTCACAGCAATTATTTAAAATAGACTTTTAATACCTTCATAATCATGATAATTATTTGGACTAGTCTTGTGAACATAATTGTTTGAATTTCAAGATTATATATTCGTTACAAAAATATGTCACTGTTTGTGATGTCCTGTGCTGTCGTTAATGGAAGAAGTTCGTTGTTAATCGGCGGTTTACATTTTGTAATGACTATTATATTATTTATTTGTGCGTGTCTCTGTGCTGAGTGTTCTTGCGTTTGTTTGTTTTGTTTTTCTGTCACGTAATGATGTCATTTTAGCGATATTTTCTAACATTGCCATATAAGCGGGAGGTTTGGCTAGCCATGAAATCAGGTTCAACTCACCATTTTTTTCTTAAAATGTCCTGTACCAAGTCAGGAATATGGCAGTTGTTATCATATAGTTCGTTTCTATGAATGTTGCATTGGCGTTTGTTTTTGTTGCACTTCAGTGTTTCTGTTGTTCCGTTGTTTTCCTCTTATAGTTGATGTGTTTCCCTCGGTTTTAGTTTGTAACCCTGATTTGTTTTCTCTGAATCGATTTATGACTTTTGAACAGCGGTATACTACTGTTGTCTTTAAATAACATTGTATGCATAGAGTATAAGACATATGTTTTCTTTTATATACTTAAATGAAATCCAAGACATGATTTGTGGCTGTTTACTCCTTTAGGTAATGTCGTCGGCCCTACAGTCCTCCGCTCATTTATTTGGGGTTTTTTGGGGTTTTTTTTTTTTGCTGTAAAACTTGATAGTAGGTGTGTCAAGATAGCGTTCAGTTTGATTTCGATCAAGAACTTATTACAAAAAATGGGATAATATATGAAAGTGACAAAAATGCAATAAATTAATATGGTGATGTCTAAAATATCATGCCTTAAATTAAAAAAACCCAGTTATATTCCTTAGTGTATGAATCGAAACTTATCAATACGATACTTCCCTCCCCACTTTGCAAAAAAAATAGTTCTGTTTTCATTTTATAGTCGATCGTTTGTTGTTTTAATAAGAAAGTGATTTTTTTTATAATCAGAAAGAATTGATGGTGTTCATGGAATACTATTAAAATTATTATAATTTACTTGTATAGAAAGTTTGATTCTCAACTGACTCTGACTGTAATTTTCTAGATACAAGTCAAAATATGAAGCATAACTAACTTGAAATGTGGTATCTTTCAAGTTCAATGACTTATTTACGATTATCAAAGTATGATTCATCCCTTCCTAATACTAAAAACCCGAATCTACGCTGGTTCTTATTGATCGGTCTGGGAAATTTTTTGGGCTTAGTCGTTCAACTTGTCTATGGCTTTAGAATGACGAATGAAATGTAAATAAGTGAAGAGATGTTTTAATATTACTACATGACGAGAGATTGTTTAATCTATAAATAGTTATCTGCTTAAATTTCTTAAATTAAATGAAATATTAAATATAACTTGATATCAACGAGCCATGCCATCAGTTTTGTCCAAGTATACATGATACCTCAAACAATTGCATTCAGCAACGAAGGGTCAGACCCCGTATTAGTCAATGTCAAAGTTTTCTTGGCTCCTATTGAAAAGAATGATTTAATATTCTGTCTGCAGCTTGATAATGTTGGTTGTAGCAAGTAAGCAGTGTTTAAATCTTCCATGTATCCACTTCCTGATTGCAGATAGTTTGAAATTTCACAACGCTCATTGTACATTTTGCGTCAGTGGAAGGAAATGATCAGTAATGGCCCAGTAAACATGTTACGGGTGCCACATGTGGAGCTGCATCTGCTTACCCTTCGGGAGCACCTGAGATGACCCCCAGTTTTTGGTGGGGTTCGTGTTGCTCAGTCTTTGGTTTTCTATGTTGTGTTTTGTGTGCTGTTGTTTGTCTGTTTGTCTTTTTTCTATTTTAGCCACTTCGTTGTCAGTTTGTTTTCGACTTGTGAGTTTGAATGTCCCTTTGGTATCTTCCGCCCCTCTTTTACCTTAATGCATGCACCAACGGAGGTCCCAAACAGGTATAGGTCTTGTTTCTTTGGGTGCAATATTTTTTTCGACTTTAGTTTTATGATCTTAATGTTCAAATCAACAGTCTTGTTCAAAGATAAAATATATTTATTCGATTCTAAAGAAACAATACAAGTTCAGATTTAGCGTATTTCTTATTACGTCGCGTATTTTGCATTTGAATGTATGAAAGTATATAAGTTGCATTCCCGGGGCTACAATCAGACGAAACAGAAAATCTTAAAAGGATTTAGCAGCGCAGGTCATACACAGAAGTGTAAAAATGGTGATGCAGTAGACAAATAGTAATTATAACCGTAACTTTGCGTGCTAAAACAACAGTTTGCCCGTTTTCCTAAGGTTACGTGCGTGTTTCTTTTTGAAAGAGCATGTTATGGTGTCGTGCTATAAACTTTATAATGTATGGAAATCATGTTAGACTTATAATGACAAAAATAGAAAAGTACAAATGTAAATGTTTGTTACACACGTTCAGTAATGATTTCAATTTTAACTTATTCGAGTTTTCTTTTTTTTTTTCATCAAAGTACAAAATTCCACAAATCTTAGCTACTTGATTTTATATAATTGAATTCTTATTCTTTAAACTTACCGAAATTTTAAAAGAATTATACCTTTTATAGATATTGGTATCAAGTAAAGCAGTGTTAAACGTAAAACGTATTTATTTTTTTAGTTTTCTTTGTTATTTCTTATTCTATTGTAAGAGAAGGAATAACGATCATTATTGTATATTATTACAATGAAATATTTAATTGATTCTTATTTTGTACCCCGAATTTTTGCTGTTTCCGTAATATTCAGTATTAGATAGTTTTAAGCCTTGGTCTTAACAGAAACAAGGAAATGAAAAGAAAAAAACAAATGATGATTTAAATCAAATATTAAGACTGTTCATCTATAACATAACAGAAGTGTCAGTCCAAGTTGCCATCAAAAAAATTTGAGTATCAAAAGCAAAGATTATATTAAAATCGGTGATGAAATGTATAAGAGAGGTTAGAAGTTCTAAATAATCAAACATAATCAGTCAAAGATCTGCAATCAACACAAAATACTTGATTATATTGCATAAGAAAACTACTGATGAGAACTGGACAGTTACATGCTACTACTTTCTGTTGTCATTACATAAGATTTTTATGGATTGACCGCACATTTCTTCATTATAACAGTAATCGTCTAGATATGTATGTCACATTACTCAGAAAGACAAAATTCGCGTTAACTCTGACGATGTGAAGCTGCAAAATCGACGTTTATTTTTTTTTTTTGCCTTTGATTCTTTCCAGCAGGATAGATTATTATAAATTCAAATAGACGATTTTGTTTCGAATTTCAAAATATTTTGCTAGCACCTAGGAAAAACATAATGAGGTCTTTGCATATCAACAAAAATTGAACGGGTTCTTAAAATTCTTTAGAAAGTGACAGCATCACACAGATGTTGTTTGATTGCCAATGAGACCATTCTCTACCAGAGCACAAATGACACAGAAGTTAACAACTGAGTCAATATCCCTAATGGGCCTCAAATTGAGGAACTCAAAAGTTGTGGGTAAATAAAAGATCTCTGTGTAGTGCTATTGGACATGTTTCTATTTGTAACAAGTGACGGAGCTTAACTATTTGTGTTGATTTAGAAAGTAGACGACCATAGAATAAATGTATAAAAACTATGGAGTTATTAAATGAATTTGGTGTATTAAATTGTCAAAGAAATTATTATGTGAAAAAAGGGATTTTTTACCACAAGGAGCCGCATCACGAAAGGATTTTCGGGGTATGCTAATTGACGGAAAAATGAATCACACTTCGTACCCCGAAAATTTAACCACATATGTCATGTATGTGAAAATGTCTCAGCTTCAAAACGAGCCATCATACATATCCAAGTTAACGATGTGGACTGAGCTACAGAAGAAAATGTGACCATTACCACCTATGGAAAATTAATTGCTAATAGTGCCCAAACAATTGGTCATCGTAAGGCCCTAGCAATAAGCAAAACCCATATCACATTGTCTGTTATAATCGGCCCCGAAATAACAAATGTACAACAATTCAAACGAGAAAACTAACGGCCTGATTTATGCACAAAACAATGAACGAAAAACAAATATGATATACAAAAACAAACGACAACCACTAAATTACAGGCAACTGACTTAGAACAGGCAATTACAGAATGTGGTGGGGTTAAACATATTAGTAGGCTGCTCCCCTCGTCTAACATGGGACAATGTTGTAACTGCACAACACAAGAATAATCTATACAAAACAGTAAACGAAAAACAGATATGAGAAACAGCAATAAACGACAACCACTCAATTATAGGCTCATGACCTGGACGGGCACATATAGAATGTGGCGGGGTTAAACAAGTTTATGGACGCCCAACCCTCTCTTAACCTGGGACAGTGATGTAACAGCATAATATATGAACAAATTATAAAAAAAACAGTGAAAAGGGGCTTTACGCATCAGATCGATGCAAAGCAGAAAAAGGAGTAACAAACTTACAGACCGGACGTGTCGGGGTATTTATACATTCCTACAACAAAAACGACACTAAAGACATTAGAGCTAGTTCAAGGTTAATAACAACTAATAAAACAATCATGTATCTAAGACTTAAATATCAATCTGTACACATCCAACATCCAATGGATTAAGTGTCTCGTGTATAGTTACAATGAAATCACATTAAAACATGCTTCTCCCATAATAATAAAAAAGAAGATGTGGTATGATTGCTAATGAGACAACTCTTCACAGAGACCAAATGACACAGAAATTAACAACTATAGGTCACCATACGGCCTTCAAAAATGAGCAAAGCCAATACCGCATAGTCAGCTATAAAAGGTCCCGAAATAACAAATGCAAAACAATTCAAAATAGAAAACTAATGTTCTCCCATAAGTTCACATTGGAGACATTCTCTTCTATATAATTGTTTGCACATTATGCAAACACATACATCTAAAACAATGTCGGTAATTATTTTTGATTTTTTTTTTGTGTGTCAAAAATAATAAATTTGATTTGTTTGTTGTCTAATTAATATCCAGTGACAAATATTTCATGAATTTTACGGACGAGAACATATGTACATTAAATCTGATGGTAAGGTTCTGTAATGAGTCGAGCGGAATAAAGAGCGGAAGTTTTGACTACTACCAGTCAATAATCATATAAGTCTGTGAGATAGGAGACTACATTTTGCCTAACGACAGGCTACCTACACAGACCCTTAAAAGTTATTGCAAGGATTCTCTAAGAAAGCGTGGCATATCCATTCTGAACGGACGTGGCTGTGTACAGTGTTTCTACGCACAGACAATCATACTTTCTGCTTTTGAATTAGATTTATTAATAGAAGTTCAATAATTACCTTATCTCCATACCCCTGACAACCCAATAGATTAAGAATAATTGTAGTGTAAACGTAGAGTCGAAAGCAACGAAAAAAACTAATAAAAACAAAATTAAAAACAAAAAATGACACCTCATTACAAGTGGTGTGGGTTCATGTTCTTTCACAAGAACATTTGTTTGTCTAGTATCCTTTTCGTGAAATTCATGACCATTTTGTGACTGATTCGTGGTACTCCAAAATGAAATTAGGAGCAGGTTATTTCCTTTGTCTGAAAGTAGAACTTCTTCGCATCAATTAATTGCAATAATGAAGAGTCAAAGATTAGTTTTTAATCTCAATCGATTTAAAGATAAATTGTCGTTTATAAAAATATTCAAAAAATAATGGTAGTTTGCCTTTTAACATTCTTGCAATTAAACTCGATTATAAAGCTAGAAATGTTTGTAAATTGAAGTTTCACACCTGCTGTTCCATGTACTTCTCAACTTTCCTTTTCACCTCAGCGATCCAGTATTTCACCCATACATGTACAATTTCAAACCATGTAAATAGTACGTATTCAATTAGAATTTTAAAATCAGGTTCGGTCTTGAGAAAGTGAGTTTCTATAAAGTTAACAACATATCTTATCTTAACACAAAACGATACTTGATTTTATTGAAATATGTTTAGTTTTTTGTTCAAGATTTTTGTACTTTGCAGAATGGAATTAAAATTAAGAAATATAATATTTCCAGGTGATATATGTGAGTGTTTTGTGTACTATTGGAAAAATTCCAAATTTCTGTTACCGTGGATGAAATGTTACCTTTCAAGGTCATAAATGAACCAACAAGTTGCCAATGAAAAAGTCGCAACATCGTAACATATTGAAAAAACTTGCCACCAACTATCGGTAATGCAGATGCGTTAAGTATTTCAAAACAAAATCTGCTGTACACGATTGCAAAATTGAAAGTATCATGTGTATAGTATTGCAACATTAATTGGAGCAGCATACAAAACTTTGCTGTACGCAAAAGTAACATAGATGTTTTTATGGCAAAAGGGAACACATATCCTATTGAATATGCGTAATGATAGTCAGTTATTGTGTGTGATGAAGCTATCATAGAAAACTAGTATTAGACGAGATGGGTATTTGTCCGAATATTTTAATTTTATTCTTTATCACTGTAACTTTTGGTATTCGTTATGACAAATATATGAAAGCCAAGGATGTATAAAAACCGAAACAGTTGAAAAGCTATACGACCAAAATGAACCTAAAATTTAAAAGAGCCAAAATCCATGTGCAAATTTGCCTGAGGGAGTCGATAACTTAGTCCCAAATAATTTCAAATTTAGAAATGGACAATTTTAAAAACGTTTGTTATAAACCATGTCAGTACCGAAGTACTGACTACCCAAATGATAATACCCTCGGGGACTGATAGTCTACCAGCGGAGGTATCGACCCAGTGCTGTAAAAAATGAAAACAACACGTTATAAATTTCATGCGTCCGAAGCGCTTTTCCTTCACCTTCATTAGGATTTACCGTCATTAGGAACGCTCAATGCCAAATATTTGAAAGCTATGAATTGTTAAAGCGATAGTTCCGTAATTCTGCTCAAAGTTATAAAAAAAAACCACACCTGGTGCTAAGGTGGCCAGCCGTTCTTACTTTAAAAGGTATAATTTTGACGTCACAATGGTCTATTATTTAATCCGTCGTAAAGTTCAGAATTGTATATTTTTGGTTCACATTGTAATGAGAAAGTTTGGTTATTAACAAATCTCCGATAGCAATGATAGATTTCAAATTTTGTTTGTTTAACAAATATCATACGTAAGGTTCACATTAATGAGTCAGAAACCAAATTGTAAACATGTTTGCACCTGTCCTAAGTCAGGAACCTGTTGTTCAGTGGTTGTCGTTTGATGATATGGTTCATAAATGTTTCTCGTTTCTCGTTTTTTATAATTTAGACCTTTGGTTCTCCTGTTTGAATTGTTTTACACTAGTCGTTTTGAGACCCTTTGTAGCTTGCTACGTGTTGAATGCCATGCTTTGACATATAATGGTTTACGTTTTACAAATTGTGACTTGGATGGAGAGTTGTCTCCTTGGCACTCATACAACATCTTCTTATATCTATATTGTTAAAACACATCTAGAAGCCGACTAACAGTCTCTCACCAATACACATTTGTTAGAGTTAAAGCACTTGATTACATTTGTTGTATTTTTTTATATTTCTAATCAGATTTCAAGAAAACAAACAAAATAGAGTAAGCATATTCCGTTTTTTTCATCATCGTTTTTTCTGAACTTTTACAATATTTTTCTAATCATCATCTTAGTTTTATTATATTTATATCCATGCCAATAATAGTGTTTAGAGTCCATGCCGTTGAGCCATGAATTACTACATGCACCATGCCACCATGCGCCATGACCGACAGCACATTTATGACTGTTATCGTTATCCTTTGTACTAAACGCTCTACCGTTGTTGTGAGCCATATAATTACCTGAAAGAAAAGCAAAAGAAATATACTTACCACAATTATTGTAACTAGAAGACAACCGCGTCAACAAATAACAAAACTTCAACACAGTACTAAGCTTAAATGTCTAATTGGTGACTAAAACAAACATCTATGTATTACTGGTAAATATTGTAGTTACGTTGTATCTTAGGAAATTGTTTAAAGTTTCGTTTGGCAATGTGTCATTTGTGCAAATGATGAAATATAAAGTTATCAGCATGGTCCATTTTAATATTGTATTTTTGTTTCATTTTTTTCAGTTATTAAATTTAAGAAATCATTTTGAATTATAGAATTATTTCCCTTATGCATAGCTCCGATACAATAACCTGGTCTTACTCCAATTTATGTCCTGTTTGGTTTAATAAGATCTTCAGCGTCTGTATTTTATTTTGGATTTTTTATTATTTTGGCCTCCAGCACCTATGAAGAGACATTAATTGTCTAATTCGGTATCTGATGAACTACTATTGGTACCGTAAATGTTAGTTTTTTTTCATACGGTAGATATAATCTTGACTTGGTTCTTTCGCCTTGTCAAACGGGTAACTTTGGTACCGCAGACGAATTAGTTCCGTTTTCAGTACGCATAGTTAGCGCTTAAATTATGACTGAAACTCTTTCTCCGAAAGAGACTTTCGGAATTTCTGTTGAGACTGGCCTTGCTTACAGAAACCTTTAAATGTAAATGTGGTACAAGTTTAGCAAATTGTTTGTATTCCAATGAAATACAACGTATTAGGGTAAATAATGGGGAATACCTCATATAGAATAAACATACTGAAGAACACAAAAGACTAACACAGGTTAGATATTCTTGACTTCGGTCGGCACGAAAATGTGGCGGCGTTAAACATGTTCAGATTAGTTATATGTTAAAACCAAAAACAATGCGTTTCAGATGATCAAGAACAATTTGTTCAGTTGATATATTATAAAAAGTGGTGTTTTTTAATTATTATCCTTTATTATTTCAGAATTGCATTACATTGTGAACTCGGTGAATGACAGTGGTGATACTTCAGTGCATATTTCGGCCAGATTCTCAAAGAACTAAAATACTGTTCAATTCATGTTGGAAGCTGTACCTTTGTATTTTAAGCTTACAAATAATGAGGTCACTTTTTATCAAACAAATTTAGTATAAATCTGCACCGATAATAATACTCCTCACTAGATAGTAAGAAATGAAAAATCAACGATGTTATGTGCTGCACAATAATGTATAAACTGTCTTTTCAATATTGTTAATACATTTTTCCATTGATTCTTGAGAGCTTACCGGCGGTTCCACTGTAATCTCCAATGGTGAGTTTGTACTTTGAATTCTCGTCTCCAACAATAAAAGTTTTGAATAGAGCATATGTTTTCTTGTTGTTTTTATCAGTAAGGTCAACTCTCAGTTCGTATTTATCTTTACTTGTAAGAATGTTTAAATATTTGTTACCTAAAAAGGGTAAATATAATAGTAGTATTTCTCGCCATTAATTTTTTTTTGTAAAACTAGATACTATCCTGATAAACCAATTAATCCTTTAAAAACACTTTTTCTAAAATGTTAAAAAATCCAACAATGTTATTAGATATTTATACACAGAAATAACCCATATAAGATAACTATAGCATAAATGACAGTCAACATAAACAAAAAATCTTCAATTTCAATGATCCACGAAAATTGAAAAAAAACAATTGAAAGCAATCTTTAAATATGACAGAATCAATTCCAAATTTGACATTGATTCATTTTTGTCATTATTGAACTGATTAAATTTACCAAGCCACAATTCCTTCTGTGGATCACCAAAGCCTTCCTTATAATCTATCCAGTTTCTGTCAAAGCTCGTCTTTCTGTCTATTCTTCTTTGAAATACCTACAATCAAGTATACGAAATAAAGTATCCATTTCTAAGAAAATGAACGATGAAAACAAAATTACTATTATGTTTCCATTAAATGTTCACAACATTAATGAATTCTATATTACTCAAAATGAACATTTTCAATTTGTTTTTATTACATAAAGTAAACATACAAATTTGCTCATTGCTTGTATGTTGTGTACAGTTCACGTTAGCATCAAAAACCACTTGACGATAAATCAAAATTCCTACAAAATGAAGATTTACTTCAGTTAGATTGTTTTTAAGAAAGTATGGTTTTAAAAGATTGATTTTTTTATTCGTTTTTTTTTTCTCAATATGATTTGTTATCTGAAAATGCATTAAAGAAAGAAAAAAACAAATCGAGTTAAATTGTCAACCGTAATTCCGCAATTGATGAATTACACAAACTGAAGCAACGGAAAGTTTAATTCAAGTTCAATAATACAACATTGTGTATTGCTTACTAAATATATAATGGTTTATACTATGAAGAATCGTTGATTTGAACACCAGTCACTGAAAGTATTCATATTTTCAAAAATTAAACATAAGGGATTTTTGAACAACGAATATTCATTAGAACAAGTAATGAGAAATCTATTTTTTTTTCTGCATTTAATATTTTGACATTTTTATTTGTTTGTAATACATGTTATATGTTGTAAAATATTCCTATTTAGACTGCCTTAAGTGGCCAACTTGTTTGGAGATTTTCGATGTCAATGCTTTTTAACTTCTTAGATTTTGCATTCCAACTAAAATCTAAAAATGATAGTGTCAATTTTTTATTAGATTTTAACTGTTTTTAAATATGTTTTTTTATTTCATGCAATTATTTCAGACAACTCAGTATTTTGAATTCATATAACACGTATAATGTAAATAGCAGGTGCTTAACACTCCGAAAAAAAATCACCGAAAAAAAAGGGACTTTCATGTGATACGCCAGACGCGCGTTTCGTGTAAAAAACGTCTTGGGTTTCGTGTTGCTCAATCTTAAGTTTTCTATGTTTTGTGTACTATTGTTGTCCATTTGTTTTTTTCTTTTCTAGCCATGGCATTTTCTGTTTATTTTCGACATATGAGTTTGAATGTGCCTCTGATATCTTTCGCCCCTCTTTTAACCCGATTAAATAGGTAAGCTCGAATAATAAAAACTTGAAAGCCACATTATATACGAACTCGTAGAGGTGTATACACCAAAATTCGAAAACGTTTCGGTGATATTGCATAAGGTCACCTAAGCCAGTGAGTAGAAATCTGTTTTTCAAGTGTAACGACATGTCAATGAAATGTCATGCTACAAAATGTATCAAAAACGTACCAAGTATTTGATTGCTTATACACTGTACGGGTACAAAACTTTCACCTGTTGTGCATCGAATCAGTGGAGGTTAGAATTTGATACACAAGACAAGCGTTTTGTTGTCAATGAAACATGATATATCTAAATATATGCATACTAAATAACAATAAAACATACGGTCCATCCTCCGCCGTCAGTAGACATATCACAGTAAGCCTTGATCCCATTTATCTCATCCGGATATATGGTATATACTCCACTTCGTTTGTTTTTATCGCCTCTCATATAGCTGCAGTCCTTGTACTTGTACTCAATTGGTGCAAGTGTATCTGAAAATTAATGTTGTTAAGATAATTTCTTGGCATAAGTTTGTTTTCCATATCATTATTTTTACGACAATCTTGACATTTCTAATTAGTAAAGCATGTAATTATCAAAGAAAAAACCCAATTTCAAATATTTCCAAATGTTTAGTTTTTGAATTTTCAAAATTTGATATAGAACGCTTTTGAAATCATTAATAATTTGCTAAAAACTATTTGTTAGAGTCTACAGGTAATAGGATAAACGGCACGTCAACGAAATTGCATTTGCAATTTTCTACATAAGAAAATGCCTGTACCAAGTCAGGAATATGACAGTTGTTATCCATTCGTTTGATGTGTTTGTTTATTTGATTTTGCCATTTGATTGGGGACTTTCCTTTTTTAATTTATTCACCATATGTGCACTTCCAATATTATTTTTCATGTCACTGATATGAAATTTAACACTAAAAAATGAAGCGAAACATAAAGCAATAAATAATAATGATAACTAAGAAACAATTTTCAATTAGTTAATCGGTTTGCGGTTTCGGTGATTGTTTTTCCTTTTATATCGTTATCATAGTGTTTACTGTTTTCCTGTACTGATTTTTATTTTATGTTCTTATAAAAGGCTTTTCTTATCTTAACGGAAATCATGTACCTTCATTTAATATTCACACTATTACTGTTTAGCTAGATCTGATTTATTTCATAATGTCCGCTACAATAAAAGACACGAAAACAACAAATACCTAAAGGAACATCTTACCATTTAATGTTTCCATCAAATTTGTTTTCCATTCTTCTAATTCCTGCCTTTGGATTTGCAAATTAGTAGTACTTTTCATGAATTCCTCTTTAAGTTCTTGTGACAAATTAGCAAATTGAGATTTTAGGTCACTCGCAAGATCGTGAAATTTTTGGTTGTTAGAGTCTTGTGATTGCTGCAGCTTCGATAGATATTCTGATAACATTGCTAATTTCAAACTTTCTTGTCTGTGTTCAAACCCACTTAACAAATCTGTTAATTCAGTATTAAAGGTAGATTTACTTTCACTTAAGTTTTTGTAAACTTCAGATACTTCAAGCTTTATCTCCCTTTGCTTGGCCTTAAGATTTTGAATTATATTTGAAAATCGCTTGTCGTATTCTTTTTTTGTCGTGTTCAGTTTTAACGAATAATCTTGTAACATGGATGTCTTTGTCTCGTCTTTCTCATTTTTTACCATGTCTTGAATCTCCTCAGAAAATGTTGATTTAATATCATCGTTGATGTAACTTTCCAACTGTTGGTTCACTGAAGTTATATCAAATTCAGCTACAAGCGGTGCTTTTAGGTCGTTGGAAATCAGTGGCATTCTTACTTGCTTACATTCCGAATTGGACTGCGAACAAGGTTTACTATTTACATGAACAGTCGACAATACAATTATTTGTAAAATAAGTGATATTGTTTTTTCCATAGCCTTCATTGCAAGTTCGTTTTTCCTATATCAATGTAAAGAATATATATCATGGTATATCAAAACATCTGTGCAATATATTAACCTTGTATAATTTATATTAACTTATTGGTTGTCGCTACCAACCAGTATAATTTGACATATTAACATGAAAATTGATATATAATGTAATTATGCGATCACTTTTCTGTATATTTTTGTAAATTGCTTATGATGTGAATAATTTGTTTTAAAGTAAGAAGTAAGTATGACTTTAAAGAAACAACTTTTGGACATATTTAAAAAGCTATCAAAATTGTATATAACTCTCGTTATAATCTGTAGCATTTGTTGTGAAATTTTTATAAGCGATTTCTCGGTATTCGAAACAATGACGTAAATGTTACATCAGATTAATTAGGAAACTGAACTTATAAAACATATATATTGACTTACAAATTTCACAAATGACATCATATGGATATATTTTTTTCAAATATTTTAAAATAAATCATAATATTTCAAGTAAAATCCGTGCAAAACATGGAAAGAGACAATTCTTAACAAATTAAGTTTTGTCTAAAATGTACATTTCCCACTAATTACTTGGATGATTTCAATACAATACAATGACCTGTTTTTTTTTAGTAGAACACATGCATATTTCGACCATATGTTTTGTCAGTGATAGGAAAAAGGAAACAAGAAAATTTGAAACGTTGATGGATATATGGCTGCCCAATGGCGAATTACATGAATATAACAGGTTAATGAAATGTGAATATAGAGCCTGCTTTGTACAAGATCGAAACACTTTGTAAGATTTTTAACTTGCTAGTTCGTTCTCATATTATAAATGCCGCAAAAACATGTCAACCTACCCGAAACATTATACTGACTCCGAGCCCGTCAGCATTTGCTCTTACTCATTATTGCTACTGCCGTATTGCTTCCGCAGAGGGAGCAACTATCCTTTTAAAACTTTGGTTTGGGTAGAAATCCGCAGTTAGGTGTGTAGTTTCGCATTTTAGCCCGTCGTATGATTCAAATATAAAAGTTAGTGTGCAATAAAATTCATTTTTGGATTGACGAAGATAAATATAGATTTCAAAGTGGGTTTTTATGAATATTAAGATTGTGTAATATACTGTGGATTCATTATTATTCTTGGGATATCAATTTGCATGGATTTCATTGGTACAGGTGAACCTCGAAATGAAATGTTCTACGAATAACAAATTTCCTATAGGCTTGTCTGCAGACTTGGGCAAAACCACGAAATTAAATATTTACGAACATATAAATTTATTTTAATCCACGAAAATTGGTACCCACGAAAATGAATAAATCCACAGTATGTATTATGGTCCGTTTTCTGTATGACAGTCTGTATTATCATGTCCAATCCGAACATTGGTCCAGAAATTATTGTAATGTGTTTTCCACCTTTTGTCGTACGAACTTTGTGATTAAATTTTACGAAAAATATCAGGAGAAAGACATTAGAGTTTTATTTAATCATTTGATAGATTAATGTCAATAGTTTCAGAAAAAGTATCACTCAATGGGATTGAAATTTTAGTTTGTATCAAATTTTAGTGGATTATGTGACATTTCCATGCCCCTTTTTGCAATTGTTAATGGTAAATAAACATATGGATACACAACAAAGGAATAGTATTTCACTATTTTAACTGTTGAAAATCAAATCTATTACATACACATGCACAAGTTTTACACTAACAGTTGACTTAATGTATTGGAATGCAAGGAATATAAGATAATTAAAAATTTTTGGGTTAATTTTAATTTTGTTTCCTAACTGTGGAGTGCTACCTTGAACAGCCGAACCTACGATATCCCACATCCGGGTTGAGCAAGCTACCTTGAGAATACCGATGAGGTCTTTGAAAAGTTCAAGAGCAATGCATCTTATGCAAAATGAATTTCATAACTGATGATGATACTATATAATGCTTACCACTAGACTTTTCGTCACTGGAACTTCTTATCGTTTATGCAGTAACCATTACTATAAAATCTCGAGAACATTTCGGTTTATTCTAAACATGTTTTAAATTTCATCATAAAGAATTGACCAATTTGACCGTATTTACACCACCAAAAAAACTCTTATTTTAGAAAACCTATGCACGACATAGTTTTAATGACAGGTAGGACATAAACAACTAAATACAATTGCATGTTCTGATTCAGAAAAGCAAACAATTCATGGACTTTGATGTGCATTTACTTTTAAAGCTTGCAAAAGTTGTAAACACACCTGACTGTCACTTGATCCAGTCTACTCAGCCAACATTTTAAACAACCTTTTGTTCTGCATATATACAGTGTCCACATTGTCAATGTTGATCGATACATGTCACTAATCATACAACACGAGATTTGAGATATAACTCAAACATATATCCGAACTTAGAAGTAACTAGTAAATATGCTGATCAATATCAAGGACAATTTGTTTCAACATGGAAAGGATTTAGATATTGTTTAGGTCTCTTCATACCGTTACCTTTAAATTTTCCTGAAATTCAATAATGTATCTTCGCAAAGTAATACACATGTTTAAGGATGTTTGCTTATCTTGTTTTTGACTTTTTATCAGATATTCAAAAATCCTCTCGTATAGTCCATGTGGTGCCATGAAACAGTTTTGCCAACTAAGACCTAACTGTCTTATCACAATTTTATAACATATAGTTTGAGAAGCCTTTTTTAAATCTTATTATTTTTTCAGTTTAGTTTGTATAAAAAGAAAGGTGTCAATGTTAAATGTGTGAAAAATCAAGAGAGAATCATTTCCCGCCAAATTTTCGATAGCTGATATCTCAAAAATAAAGACATTGATCTTGCAGTTTTTGGGGGATTTTTTTCGTTTTTTGAGTCCCGTTATTTATATTCAATCAGATTATACCACTTTCTTAAAACGCTTTTTATTTTGAAACAGATTAGCGAACATTCTTAATTAGTCGGTTTTCATTAGCTTTCAGTCTTTCCTGCTAGATAGCGTAGTATATTCCTTTACGTAAAGAATAGAGTTTTTTAAATATAATGCTTGAAAAATTACTTACACGGCTTTCTGCTGTCATTACATAAGATTTATATGAAGTCGGCCGGCATTTGTTTCAGTAAAAGTCAGTATAAGTATAAATAGGTAGAGTGTACAACTTATCAAAAAGACATATTTTGTTTACGTCATGAGAGTGTTATGCTGTGACGGAACTTAACAATATATGTATTTCTGCTGTAGATATTACAAACAATAACTGATAAATGGTGAGCCAATTAACTATGATGTTTAGGTGCATCAATGTAATACGCTTATAGCATGTATAGCACCTGCTTTTAATTTAACTACGTTCATCCGATTTATTATCGAATAAACAAATAACCTAATGAAATACATTTACTACAAAGTTTTATCTGAATATAATAAACTACTCGAATAGAATAGATATCTGACAATTATATTAATATTAAAATTTATTAATAATATAAACCAAATTATATAAAGAAAACAACTTCTTCCTTATAAATTTACATTTGATATATTAAAGATATTAAATCTTTGTACCTAAATATTAAATAAATAAATCTAGCTTACCTTTTAAATAGAATAAACAAAAGAAACTCAGTTTCCTGGTTAATGCAAGAACGTTGGCCAAATGACTAAACATTGTTTATGTAGTGACTATTGATACCTGGCGTTCTCGCACCCCAGCCAAAACCAGTTTTCTTTTTTGAACAATTGAATTGTTGCCAAAATTACTACTGCTTCAGAATTTACAGAATGTATTTAATAGTATTTAAAGAGCATCAGGATAATTATTACTTAAATTAAATAAAATTAATTTTCGAAAATATTTTGAACTTTCTATCTTTATAATAAAAGTTATCGAAGATTTGTTAATTTATAATTAGTATTTTATTTATTCAGTGATACATCAATCAGTCGTAGCTCTGCATTTTGATTGGTCATTATAAACATTTTTCTGTGACCCAGTAAATTAATGAATATTTATGAGGCTGAAGCTAAATTGTGTGTTTATGAATATGGTTCTAACCTTGGATTTGATGATAAATCGAAATGCTACGTACTTCTTGGCAAACATTTCATTTTCCGTGATATAGATAATATACTTTATTGTTTTTTTCAGCTCCTGATAATGTACTTTAGTTAATCATTTGTTCCTTAGAAATTAAACTTATTATTCCTTCACTTAATATTTATTGAAATAATTCGTATTTTATTTTGGATATCTTTAAATGAGTAAATTTAACTAGAAAAACAAATTCTTTTTTATTCTTGAATATGTTATTAAAACTAGAAATATGACTTGAACTTTATGTGAACTATTTATAATTTGGAATATTTTCAAGATCGTCCTAGTTCCTTTCATAACATTTACACTGCGAAATCACAGTTTATATCTTTATTTCATACATTTTGTGTACATCAGTCAAACTTTGATGATTTAAAAACCAAAATACATCGGGTTGTCCCTATATAAATTTATTTGGGGAATCATAAAGAAAATAATTTAAGCCACCACATGCTCTTTTAAAACAATGTTAACTGGGCAGTATTTCGATTTATTATAAATCATCCTCCAGTTAAATGTTGTTACCAGAAAATGCTATTTGAAAGAAAATACTGCATGTTTACGGCGCTTTAATTTGTACGTGTATTCACTGCATATTAAATAATATATGTCACAAACATTCCTTAATTTTGTTGTTGATTGTATTCCATTAAATATAAATGTTGCATCATTCCTTTTTAGATACAAAAATATGCAATTTAAATAGATTTAAATTAATTTCATATAATTTAAAACAAAACTGTAAATTTTGTTTTACATTTTATTGCGCCTTCAAGGCTTTTCAACAGGATAACTTATTATAAATCTGAAAAGCATTTTAAAATTACGAATTTCTTTCCAATTTCCAATTGTTTTACCTATAAAGGCATGTTGTAATGATTTTAAATAATAAATTGGAACTGCATTGCACATAAACAGTTAAAATTACATGGTATGGTATGGGCTTTGTCATTGTTGAAGGCCGTACAGTGACCTTTAGTAGTAAATGTCGGTGTCATTTGGTCTCTTGTGGAGAGTTGTCTCATTGACAATTATATCTTCTTATTTTTATATTCATCATACAATATGCTTCTTTCGTAGGTTTGTATTTTCAGAAATAAGTCGGTTCTATATAAGACTTGAAACAATTTACCAAAAATAAAAAAAAAAAAAAAGCAATGTCCGCAATTTCAATGTTCCTATACTGCAAAACTAAAAAAAAATATTATTTTTCGTTTGGTGCTCATAAATCACGCCTTTCAAGACGAGATTCGATTGATATTAAATCTGATAGTGATGATATACAGTGTATTAATTGGGATAAAGAGTGGTAGTGTCAACTATAATTAGACTGTAAGGGTGCTAGTAAGTTACGGGTACACATTTTCCCTTACAATAGGCAAGGAATAGTTTAAATGCAGAGAGCATGGCATTCTCTTTGCATGAATTATTGGATTTGTATTGCTCCCATTCTGGACGGACGTGGGTGTCTATTTATGAATCCGCATAGCCGAAATGTCTTCCTTCTTTCGAATGATATTTACTGATAGCTTCAGTCCAGGAAATACCAATTTTTTATACACTAGTTAGCTCAATATATTAGACATTTAAAGAAAGAGTGGTATATGCGTAAACGAATAAGCAAAGCCAACAAGAAACATAGATATCAAGTTTGCATTCTTACTCTTCTTTCACAAGGACGTATCTTTTCACCTCGTAAGGCATATACTATTCAATGACTCACACACCCTATTACCGGAAAGTGCAGATAGAGGTGCAATATCGATTACATATCAAATACTGCTGTTCACAATGCAACGGCAATTGGAACAGCATAGAACATTCTCCTGGACACGATAGCAAACATATCTATATACTACTCATTTTGTAGTAGTGACAGCCAGTAATGAGGTGAGATTAATCTATCAGTCAACAGGATATAACATTTCCCAGTATCTTAACTGATTATCATATCATTGTAGCTGTTTGCAAACTTATCTAGAATAAACAGGTCATCATGTAATTTGTGTTTGTGCGAAAATACGATTTTTTGTTTTATTAGATAACCTAATTGTAAATTATCGCACAGATACAGTATTTATTGATCAGCGTAAACTTGGAAACGCAAAGAAAAAATAATTTAATCAGTTGCACTTTCATCAGCTTGTAATTCGCCTTTGTATGCACACGGTAGCGTGCTCAACTAGAGTTCAGAAAGTTGAGAGTTTGATTTCTGACCGACTTTTTTGTGAATGGTTGGGGTTGACGAAATAGAGACAAATGGGCAAACCAAACAGAGAATGGCGAAAAATAGACTTAAAATTACGACTTAAGGAAAACTGGTAAAAGATAAAGGATAAATGATATTTGGGTAATACAATCGAAATAATAGAGAAGCAATATCAAAAACATGAATGCAAGTGAAAAACTGAGAAAATAATTAGAAATTTCAACAGGAAGATCTATTCCTTTTAAGACCGGTATTTCCTGTTTCTACCCGAAAAGCCATTCACTTTCAAGCTTATATTGTATCTGACACTACATAATTTAGTATCTTCTTGACGTATGGAGTGTACAAATACATATACATTAGAAAAACAAAACTAAAGGAGCTTTAGGAAACAAGGTTTTTATCTATAAACTAAATACTGCGAGGAAAACTCACAAAATGGCTCTTGCACACAAACAAAGCAATGGCAAATTTAATTATTTATAACGAAAATTCGATCAATTTAAAAAGATAAAAAACAGTTAGGGTACAATTATATTGCATAACGAAGATTATGAATATTTTGAATAGTTTCAGAAAATGTTGTTTATGGAAAGTAAAAGCAGGTGCCGATTCAAAATTGGTACCACACTTAAAACGAAATGGTAATGTTCATATGATCTTTTGAAAGAAAATTGTTAAATAAGAGATGCACACTTGTATTATATTGTGAAGAATCTGCGAAAGTCTCATCATGTCCTGATTACATGTAGAACTTCAGGGGGAAAAGCGGATTCAAATGGGTTCTATAGTTTAATGATATGAAAAAGTCCATGTCATGCCGAGTAAAAATGTATAACCAAAAATACTCCATGCAATTCAAAAAGGGGAAGTCAAAAAAAAAAAAAAAAACTAAAACGCTATTTATCAACGGCACAAATGAAAAACAACTGCCATAATTTTTACTTTGTATAGGCATTTTTCGAAGAAAATGGTAGGTAAAACCTGGTTTTATAGCTAGCTTAACCTCCAAATTGTATGACAGTTATTTAGAGTTCCGTTATGTTGAAACAAATTGGATGTGCAACCGAAACAGACATAATAGAGTAATGTGGTAATAATTGGGACCCAGCAGCTAACATTGTTTATATAAACATCACAGACGTACACCACAACTGACAAATGAATTTAAAAAACATAAAAATCGACAAAGACGCCAACAAAAAAGTGTAGTAGATAGTAAATTTGACGTTGTCAATGACATCATCAAAAAACGTTTTTGTCATTGATAGCACATGCGTACCGTTTATAGTATACACTTTCTCAATAGAATGAGATTTAGGTAAATATAAATACAAGGGTAAATAAAATAGAAACAACACTGTAAAAACCTTTGTTTCCGAATCGCACCCTAGGACCCAGCTGATCCGATAATGCTCAAAGTTAAAAAGTCTAAAACAGGATGGCAGGATGCATAAATACCGAGTCAAGTCAAAAGTCATACGACCAAAAAAGGAAACAACAAATCATAGAAATGGCATAGAAGGTACAAAACAACTTAAATAAGTGAGATTTTTCTAAAGTTTCTTCACATTCTACGCGTATATAGCTATATGAAGCGGTTTATGATCAGTAGCAGATATAAACATGGGGCGGAAAGACGAACAGACAAATGCGAGTCGAAGTAACAGATTTAATAGTATATGCCACTCGTTTCAAATATCGTGGCGTATGATAAATAGTATTATGAAACTAAAAACGAAAGAGCAGGCATATGAATTAAGCAGAATTTTCCTTCCACAGAGTTTAAATGATGTCTACATGTAGAGTAAATGTCTAACCGCGCAATGTGTGTTAGTTTGTGACCGACTCAGACTAGTAAGCATTCAACAGTATTTGAAAAGTAGTTTATTGTGTTATGTTATTCATCAAAACCTTGGTTGGGGGTCTGGGGCTCGGGATGCGGAAAAATCGTTGCTCTCTCATGTCTGTGTTTCTTAACTCGTTTATTTTCAGATGCTTTCGTATTTACTCAAAGGTAAAATAACAAAAATACCGAACTCCGAGGAAAATTCAAAACGGAAAGTCCGTAATCAAATGGCAAAATCAAAAGCTCAAACAGATCAAACGAATGGATAACAACTGTCATATTCCTGACTTGGTATAGGCATTTTCTTAAATTATCCACTTGATCTCCTTTTTGCGGTATGTGTCTTCTTTAACGACCTATTTTTAAGATTTGATATCGACAAACATGTCATCAGTAATTATAAAATTCATACTGAATTCATCATATCAATGGTTGTAATAAAATACCGTGATTTCCCAGTCAAATACAAACCAACAATTGAATCTGAAATACATCTTGTAATCTCACTTGTTTGACGTGTAGAGCAATATAATTTTTTTGTAAAGACATAATAAACGACGTTACAAAGTTAGAACTCGTACAAAAACAAAACGATCAAGTTGTTTACATTAAATGTCAATATAATAAGGACATTAATAATCATACTAAATATAAAATTGTATTTTTAATTTACATATTAAGCTGGTTTGTTTATTATTTATAATTATAACAATGTTTTGTGTGATTTGCTACCATTTTTTTAACATCAATATGTAATAGTATTAAAAGGAAATTGTGTCATTTCGGGATAATATGTCCTGTATCTAATGTTTTCAAATCGGATTTGCAATCTACTTACTATTTAGAATGACATTTGTATCCTCCAATAGTTGTTTTACAGTTTGTTCGGGTCTTTCATGTACACAGACATCTGCAATTTAGTAAACATTGCATTACATTTGCCGTTGATTCATTAAGAAATCATTAGGAAACTTTGGTTGAAGCTACAGCAGGCAAAACTGGCTGTGTGTGGTTTTAGTTGTTCTTTTTGTGATCGTGTTGATATTGTGTGTCTCTAAGGTAATTACACATACTTCGCTTTCATAGTTCTAGTTTTGAATGTGCGCAAGAAGTTTAATCAAGATAAACGCTTCAAATGCTGCAGGTTTCTTCTGTGGTTTCTGTTTTTAAATTTAAATTTTTTCAAATGGAATCTTACCAAATTGCAATAGTCAGTTACTATATTGTCCAGCTGGTTAGATTATGCTTAAACGTAAAACTTGGCACTATGTAAAAAATGGATGATGTTTCTCTCAAAATAACTCTCAGATGTCTAAAAAAGCATTTAATCAATTTTGCTTGAAACCATTGAGTATGACGTCATTAAAGTGTACACCTAACTCATTAACACATACAGCGTATATATCACTTTTGAGCTTATTATTTTATCGTTTTACAAATTCTGATATATTAGTTGTCAACAGTTTAAAAATTCGATACAATACCTATTTTCATTTTACAGTCAAGAAATAAAAATATGCAACAAATCTTAATTGTTAACATTTTTAGTTACATAACGATACAATGTTTGTTTTAGATTTGACAAATCGCTTCAAATTTTTCTGACAAAACAGCAGACAGACTAGTTCCTTTTTTTTGTCCAAACTGTGCAGGGGTAAAATAGAAAGTGTAAATGCATACATAAAAAAATCAAAGTACAATGTTTAATATATATCTACATTTAAGTCAAAAAATCGTTTTATCATTTTTTATGATTATATGTAATATTTCATGAATTAAGCAATATATTATTTGTCATCAAGTATTTAATAAACTGTTCCGATGTAATGAAGGATAATGAAAAGATCCTCTTTAAGTTATAAACAAAAACATCCGGATGTATTGTTGGGGAAGAATGGCAGACGGACGACAAAGTGGTTGATGCGCGGCTTCAGCTGTTTGTATGAAATAACTTAAGTACTGTCCATCCAATATTTGTTTTCAACTTTTGATGTGTTCTTAATGATGACAAAGTGCAGATCATAATTATTTTGTAATTTTCAGTTTATCCATTGATTTTACGATGACATTAATAAATTTTATAATGACAGCCTTTTATTCAGTTGTTATTCAGTTGTTACTTTCTCTAGAATGTTTTAAATGATGTTAAAGACCAGATTTAATTATTGATATGCATCACAATATTGATATGTTCAAATTGGATTGATTGTTTATTGTTTAACCTTCCCCTGCCAATATTTAATGCATGGTCTGAACGAGAACATGGCTGTGATTTTTTACATCCTATGCGGACAAACGATACATGTAAACACCGAGTTGCGATCTTTAGTGATATTTATTAGAAAAGAAGTTTCTTGTAGTGGATTTTGTCGAATTTATGTCAAAGATGATACATATATTGTTTATTGCTGAGAGGACCATTTGAAAACAGATATGTAAATGGATAAAGAAAGCATTCATCATTTTATAAGCTAGGTTTTACCTTCTTTGTTGCAAATTGGCTTATGTTTAAGAAGACATCTTCTTATTGTTTTTTTAAATTTTATTGAAATGTTAAAAACTACACCGTTCTCTGTATCTTATTACACATATGTATATCTTGAAACTTTACACATTCGGTTCAAACCCTCATTTTGCATTGAGATTATAAGAAACATGTGAAATTATCAGGTGATGTTATATTCTATGGCCATTTTATAGTGCAGTTTATAATGTAGTTTATTGTTTTTTTTAAGTAAAAATAGATATTCCCCAATCATGCCAATAGTAATTGAAATACATGTTACCGTTTCATAAGTCAGAAATTAAAATTTATATAGACCAAACATGTATAAATTAAACTTTGCTAGAAGAATCAGTCACATTTAAAGTAAAACAACGATTTTTAATTGCGTTGTTTGACTATGAAGATATTTTTCATTTTTTTATTATTTTTTTTTTATTATTACATGTCATTTACATGCAACATTCTCACGTCATTAATCATTTTCTGTTATATTGAAATGTTTGTGTTTAAATCATTGACTCTAGTTCTGATGATTAATGGTGAGACATCTGCAGAGTTTAGATTTTTTCTTTTGTTTTAATACTGGCAATGCTAGGTCTTTACAGTAGTTAAGTAACAGCTTCCACTTGCAAAGTAATTAAAACTTCATTGGCTGTTTGATTAAGCATTTTTTGGCTTTAAGATTCCAAACGTTTTATGTTTTAGGGTTTCAAAACTTTTGAAAGAGGTTTACTTAGTGAACTTTGTAGTAACACCTGATGTATGCACGTGATAAAGTCATTTCAAGCTCGGCTAGCTAAGCTATACATGTATTTGTGCTTGTGTGTGTTTCACCAATTTAACAACTACAATAATAATTTACAGAAGTCCTATTGAGAATCAAGATACTTTCTATTATAATGAATCCAAGGACCAAAAAAGGTAGGAAAAAACCATAGAAAAAGAGCCATCTATATTTAATACTAATATAAATTAACAACTAACCCTCATTAGCAGGGGTTGGACTTATATGCGTAGGCAGTTATTGATAATGTACTTTGTTGATATTGGTTAGATACTAGGTATCATTATAGTTCGTCATTATAACATTAAGGGTATCAGTTTTATTGCACCACTTTGACAACTAAAGTCTCTCCAGTACTGCTCGAGTCCAATTTATTTTAAAAAATTGAAATGTTAAAGAGTTGATCAAACGAAAATTGATATAACGCATAGCCAGAAGCAAAATCCAGAAAGGGAATCGTATTTTCATGTCAGTACCGAAGGATTCACTCGGGTTTAACAATCAACGAGCAGACGTATAGACCCAGTGGTAGCGATAACGTTAACGGTACTAATTTAACCACACCAAATGCGCAATTTGACAATTAATGTTTTTTTCAGTGATGTTTTATGCCAAATCATTTCCAAATAAATAGCCTAACATCAACGTTGACGAGCTAATCAAACCCAAAATGACCTAAAGTATAGCGGATTCTTGGCAAGTAATCCAAGCTTTACATGAAGGAGATGTATTTTTTAATTCAAAATAGTTTCCTAATATTTTGTTAGATATAATAATATTCATTTTTACAAATGTACACCTTTGGAATTTCTTTTCTGTAGTAAAACAGCAATGCAAACAACTTTGTTTTCTACTTAACAGAGCTTAAAACAATTATAATAAACAACCTTGAAAATGAAAAAAAATCACTTTATGAATACTATTCGTCCGAAGAGCTCATCTGAGTTTGCCTTCATTAGAGAAGCAGAACTATTGAAAGACATGGATTTTATCAGTTTTAGTCTGGTTGAGTTCTATAAACATAAAAAATCTTTGGAAATGAAATACTGAAAGTGTTGGATTTTTTTCATTAAGATATTGTCAAAATTTTGAAATGCAATGACAGATTTGTTTGTATATCTGTCATTATAGTATACGAACACTGACACTTCATTGTAATATCTGGTAAGATTGAGGGAATTTGATGTTTTTTCCATTAAACATAGTAAAAGGAGTATATGTATATAAAGGAATTCATGTGCTATGTCCTTGTTTAATAATTAGTACTATTGTAGTAAATAAACCATTTTGTAAGATGTTTCGGCCACTGGCCTTCTTCAATCTCTGTATTATTCTTCTTTCTATTATAATGAAACCAAGGACAAAAAACATTTTATATTAAACGATATTTTAACAGTTCTTATTCTTATTCTTATTTTTTTTCTTTGAAAATATCTGTGTATTTTTTACACATAGAAAGATAGCCGACTTATCTTGCCGTCCCTTTATGATTTTTTCATTTAAATTTATCCCAAACAAAACCAGTGAGCATATGCATAATCTGTCTTCTTTTCAATATAATTAGAAAATGTTATCGTTCTTTGGTCAGATTCGTATACTACGTATCAAATGTATGATCAATTTGTTCCCTTTGAATCATTGATTATAAAAAAACATCAAATTGAACTCGATAAAATATATCTACACATCATGAATATATAAACTATTCTAGATATATATTCATGTGTAAACAGATGAAAAATATTGCAATGTTTAAATTCATACTATATATCAAATAAGACAGCTTTTGGCAATCTGTTGATAAAAACCGTGCATTGGGTTGCTTCTTACAAGCATTTGATCTTCAGCAATTTAGCATTATGTCAAAGTTTTACCTTTTATAAAATCATGCTATTGGAGTGAAATAACGATTGAATTGATAAGTTGATATTACAGACTCTTTGCCTAAAACTAAAAAAGTTAAAAATAGTATCCTTTTTTTCACTCTTCTACCTAAATACCCTTTGAACAAACGACAACTACTGAACATCAGGTTCCTGACTTAAGACAGGTGCAAACAAATGCAGAGGGTTTAAAAGTTTTAATACGCGCCAACCTTCTTCCTCACCTAAAACAATAGTGTAACATCACAACATAGAAAGACAAACTATAAAATATCAATTGAAATGGCTTAACGCAATCAAAAGACATATTAACAAAAACAAGTGAACATACACTGCACAAATAAATCTGATCTATGACATAATGTAAATACAAAATAAATAAAACAAGGGGATTAGATATAAAACAATATCAGAAGACAACCATAATCTCGGACAAAATGCCGCCAAATAAAATATCGTACACAGGTAAATGAAAATAATTTTGTTGTAAGGTATACATGAGTACAGAAATATGTTTTATACAAAATAGATATTTTTGTTGTTCATAGTACGAGAACAGAAGTGAAAATTATTGTCATACCAAACACTTATCAAAGGTGGAATATATTTAAAATAGTGTGACGAGATATAACGCTAAATAACAAACATGCATTACAGATTTTATCAACAGGCCAAATTAACACGTAAGTACGATTTGAGAGTACTCGCAGTTAATGACAGCTAGTTAAAAGCCAAAAACAATTAATAATAAAAAATCATGCATCAGATATTAAAATCAACTAAAACACATCCCAGGGATTTAGTGTTTTAACGTCCTGGACAGCAAAAGAAGACATGACTTATGCAACGCCAAAATAAAAGTATCGACAAGCAGTAGGATAGTTAGGAGTTATGCATATATATTTCGAATTGGTGTTACTAATTCCAATAAGCAACTTCATAATCTACAGGCCTTTAAGAATATATACCTTATGTCATTTGTTATCAAACATTTCTCATTCAATTCTTTTCTGTAATTTTGAAAGAGAACGGACAAGTAAACGGAAGCAAATGTGCATTAAAAAGAAATGCATGCGTACTGTCAAAGTCAAATACGGGATGCTGAAATAAATCATCAGCGCTTACCGTTTCAATTGTATCAGAGAGGATAAACCAGGGAGGTTGCAGATTCTAATACAGATAAAAGATTTATAATTCGCTGTTTTCTCTATTTAACTTGGTATTGTTTTCCATCGGAGATATTTGCAAAATAAATCACGGGTTGTTTTCTACAGATAGTAGTAGAAGTTATCAGTCATTTAAAAAATTAACTGTATGCTAATTTTTACAGGTTTCCAATATGACTATTCATAAAAGAATGTATCAACCTTTTTAAATTCGTTCGATTATACTTATCCAAATTGTAATTTAAATAGAAGCCTTCAAGGAAATAAACCAATAACTAAACAGGTTTATATGTGTTCCCTGAAAAGATAGCGACCCTTTGTATAAATTCAAAACACTCGCAATTTGATCACCTTGATTCTACGAAACAAAATTATTAATCGTAGTGACATGTTGCCATAACCAACTGAAAAAGGTAAATTATTTTTTTTTTTTTAAATCTTCCTTTCAGTTTGTATTTTGTTGTACTTTTATATCAAAGAAACCAAATATGGTCCTATCTTATACTTGTACATTTTATTACAAAGTTTAATTGTTATGTTTAACAGGAAGATATTTAAATATTTCATTAATTTCCTTATTCTTAGCGAATGCAAAACTCATTAAATGTTCTCCTTATACTGCATTATTTAATTGAAATTACTTTTTACGGAAATTTTATCAAAAAAATAAAAAAAGTATCAAATCTAAGAGGGTTATTCCCTTTACAATATTGATATCGTCATATGAAGGTACATGCACAGTTCTTTTTAAAGATACGACAATTTAATCAGAAGTAAATACATTTTTACATTTATTTGACTATTTAGTGTCATTTTTATATTACCGAAATGGAGGAAATTTCTCAAAGACTTTACAAGTTTTTGTGCGAAAGAGTAGTTGGCTCCGAAAAGATTGTACTTTATAGAAGACAATTTTTTAACGTTCGTGATGCATTTCTAAATTGCACTGGGACAAAGTCCGTTGAGTATGTTAGTAGTGGCAGTAAGGCCGAGGGATTACACTTCCAAGGGAGTGATCTGGATATTATGTTTATATGCAAGATGCCAGTACAAAATAACGATATTAAAAGCACCAGCTCTTCGTGTAAACGTATGCACACACATTTTCTATTTTTGGATATACATGTTGCTCAACCTGGTTTCGGAATGATAAGAGTAGACCAGAATCACCCTAAATTAATTAATAAAAATAGAAAAAAAAGTCCAATTGGAAACATGTTTTCGAAGTGTGTTGTTGTTACTGATTTCGGAGCAGTTCTTTCTGGAAAAATATGGAAATCGATTAATGCGAATTTGAATTGTAAAAAAATGTCAGTCAAGGTAAATGGACCCTGTTTGACTACACTAGATGATTCGATAGACTTTGCCTTTGCTTTGAAATGTGACAACTGGGCAGGAATTGCCAATTCATTTTTTACAAGATCGAGATCATCAAACTGGCCTGCTGAAATCTTAATAGAAAAGATCCGTCAACAAGGTATTTTGCTTGTTCCTGTAGGTAGCAAATCGGATTCAGTAGAAGATAATCCTCTTGAATGGAGACTTTCATTCTCTCAAGCAGAAAAGATATTGATTCATTCTTGGAATCATACACAATTTGTATGCTACGCTTTACTTAAGCTTTTTGTTAAAGAAGTCGTTAAGGTAGCTGGAAATGTTGACAAGTTAATCTGCTCTTACTTTTTGAAAACAACTATACTCTGGATATCCGAAGAACTTCCCCATTCAATTTGGACTCCAAACAATCTTATAAAATGCTTTATGTTGTGTCTTCAACGTCTGATTTATTGGAATATTCATGAATACATTCCTAATTATTTCATTCCAGAACACAACATGATTGACAGGAAATTCGAAGGGCAACCACGGGAATCTTTAGTTGCAATTTTAAAGAATTTTTATGATATTGGATGGTTAAGTGTTTTAGAATGCCAGTCACTGAAGGACTTTAATTGCTTTTATGATGCTAAAGTCGCTCAAAGTAGACACGAGTTTAATATAGCTATTATGCCACTGGTTAATATGTTTGGATATGATCCGACCATTACCGAAATTGTTGGAAACAAACATTTTGATTTGTGTGTGGATAAATTCAGTAATTTTGATCTTTCTATCAAAACACGAAGTATATATTTGCTTTGTCTTATTTGCCTTAGCGAAGAAATTGCACAGGAAACATTCTACAGAAGCCATCAAAAGTCAAATAAGAGTGACTATTCGTTGAGACGTAAGTGGTTTTGTCCAGCAATTATTGCAACGTACAAAGACTCTTTATCAGGATGGCTGATGATCGCTTTGTACTTTTATTTCCATGAACAATACAATGAAGCATTGACAATTCTTGATTACGGTAGACTTACATGTACTGTAGAAAAGTTGTTTACCTTCAACCTAAGGGACTGTACAGAGTTTTTTGTAACAAAGCCACCGAAAGAAATATTGCATAACAATGCTACCTTTAGAGACATAAGATTGCGGACAATGCGCAAGTTTATGTTAAGGCCGGAACCAAACACTGTCATCGAAACAGACCTGTTTATCCATTTGTCTAAAAAACCTCGAGCAATCCTTTGTCCATCCGTTGTTTTCCTGCACTATATTCAATTTCTATGTTTCTACCAGCTAAACAACATACAACAACTGCGAGATAGCTTACAGAGACTACATTGGACTGTTAAAAACAACTACTGTATCGACCGTATTAGCCCTTGGAAGAACAGAGCATGTTTATATCTGAGTCGAGCATACCAGATTATTGGAAACGAAAAAGAAGCATTGTTTTGGTTAACAGTTGCACAACGACTTAAGGACAAATCGTCTAATAGCCAATGAGTTGATTTGGTTGAATTTTGCAATATGTTTTAAATTAAAATTTTAGAATAAACTCATTTTTTGGAAAGTCATATATACCCGTTCAGTTTACTTTCTGTCATATTCGTACCAGATGAACAAAATGACATCAACGGGAAAGCGAATCCTAGTTTTCCGTTACGTTGTTTATCGAGTCTGTAAATTCAAATACGATCCAGGCATCGTATTGGTCATTTAAATAAACTTATAATGAAAAGGTTTACAATTTTACACTCTACGTAGATTTTTCAGTCTTGTTTTTATCGGTAAAAATAAATAAAAAAGTCAATGAAATATAATTTCTACAAAGACATATAAACAGTCACGGTCCAACCTTCTGTTGGCAATGCACACGATCATGTGTTTTCTAACTGTTCATGAGGTCTTTACACTAAATTCATTGGATTTTGTTTATTTAAGTCTAAGATAAATCTGATTTTAAGACGATTTTATTGGCTTTGAACTATGCTTTCAATAACTGTGAGTACTCTGATGTCTGTATTTTTTAAATTTTTTGTTTGTTTGTGATATTGTGCTTTGTGCCGTTATGTTAAATTAAAGAGATATTGTATGATTCGCAAATGAGACACCTGTACACCAAAGTTCAAATACAGTTAATGTTAGTAATTAATGGCCACCGTACTGCCTTCAACAATGAGAATACCCATACTATATAGTCGGCTATATGCAATTGAGAAAACTCACAGCCTTCTTTACAACAAAACAATTTACAAAAAACAAATAAGACAGACATGAACCAAGGACAACCACTGAATTACATATTCCAGACTTTTTTATTTGTGTTTGTATATTTCTAACCTTAAATGTTTAATCCATTTCAGTTATATCCTTTTGGCGTGAAATGAATTTATACACCCGACATTGTGTTAGTGTGTCATGGTAATTGTTTTTTTAATCTTATCTTTCATTTTTGCTTATATGCTTTGTTCATAGAGAGTAAATATGCATTTTTTTTCTTTGTTGACATAGTTTTTGTTTTTATAGTTATTCAGATTATAACAAAATGTACCCCAATTGTTCACATTTTTACATATTATGTCTATTTGTGTTGCTCACACCTTGTTGTCAATATAAAAATGTACCCCAATTGTTCACATTTTTACATATTATGTCTGTTTGTGTTGCTCACACCTTGTTGTCAATATAAAAATGTACCCCAATTGTTCACATTTTTACATATTATGTCTGTTTGTGTTGCTCACACCTTGTTGTCAATATAAAAATGTACCCCAATTGTTCACATTTTTACATATTATGTCTGTTTGTGTTGCTCACACCTTGTTGTCAATATAAAAATGTACCCCAATTGTTCACATTTTTACATATTATGTCTGTTTGTGTTGCTCACACCTTGTTGTCAATATAAAAATGTACCCCAATTGTTCACATTTTTACATATTATGTCTGTTTGTGTTGCTCACAACTTGTTGTCAATATAAAAATGTACCCCAATTGTTCACATTTTTACATATTATGTCTGTTTGTGTTGCTCACACCTTGTTGTCAATATAAAAATGTACCCCAATTGTTCACATTTTTACATATTATGTCTGTTTGTGTTGCTCACACCTTGTTGTCAATATAAAAATGTACCCCAATTGTTCACATTTTTACATATTATGTCTGTTTGTGTTGCTCACACCTTGTTGTCAATATAAAAATGTACCCCAATTGTTCACATTTTTACATATTATGTCTGTTTGTGTTGCTCACACCTTGTTGTCAATATAAAAATGTACCCCAATTGTTCACATTTTTACATATTATGTCTGTTTGTGTTGCTCACACCTTGTTGTCAATATAAAAATGTACCCCAATTGTTCACATTTTTACATATTATGTCTGTTTGTGTTGCTCACACCTTGTTGTCAATATAAAAATGTACCCCAATTGTTCACATTTTTTCATATTATGTCTGTTTGTGTTGCTCACACCTTGTTGTCAATATAAAAATGTACCCCAATTGTTCACATTTTTACATATTATGTCTGTTTGTGTTGCTCACACCTTGTTGTCAATATAAAAATGTACCCCAATTGTTCACATTTTTACATATTATGTCTGTTTGTGTTGCTCACACCTTGTTGTCAATATAAAAATGTACCCCAATTGTTCACATTTTTACATATTATGTCTGTTTGTGTTGCTCACACCTTGTTGTCAATATAAAAATGTACCCCAATTGTTCACATTTTTACATATTATGTCTGTTTGTGTTGCTCACACCTTGTTGTCAATATAAAAATGTACCCCAATTGTTCACATTTTTACATATTATGTCTGTTTGTGTTGCTCACACCTTGTTGTCAATATAAAAATGTACCCCAATTGTTCACATTTTTACATATTATGTCTGTTTGTGTTGCTCACACCTTGTTGTCAATATAAAAATGTACCCCAATTGTTCACATTTTTACATATTATGTCTGTTTGTGTTGCTCACACCTTGTTGTCAATATAAAAATGTACCCCAATAGTTCACATTTTTACATATCATGTCTGTTTGTGTTGCTCACACCTTGTTATAATTGAATTCTATTCGACAGTCATACAAGTGGGAAGTTCGCTAGCTATAAAATCAGGTTTAATTTCTCATTTTCCACATAAGGTAATGCCTGTATCAAGTCAGGAATGCCTGTATCAAGTCAGGAATATCACAGTTATTGTCCATTCGTTTGATTTGTTTCAGCTTTTAATTTTGCCATTTGATATTTTTGATTTTTCTAGGAGTTCAGCATTTTTTTATTTTACTTTTTTCAACACAATTGTGAAACATGTTTAAATTTGGAGGTAAAGTTTCTTTTCTATTAGCGGCAGTAACAATTATGTTGGGAATGTGGCTTTTTTAAGAACGTTGCTATTCGAAATTTTGATAGATTTTTTGTAATTGTCCGTTTCGTAACATCATTATAAATTATTGTATAAAGATAGATAAGTAAAAGAGGCAAAGGATCCCAATAACTGGATGAGTAGAAAAGGGAAATACAATTCTAATAAAAAAATGCAGTTAATTGGTCGCCATTAAGACATTAGTAAAACAAACACATAACCAAGACTGAGCATATACAAAGTCACCTTTATAAAACCATAGAAGAGGGTAGATATAATATGTAATATTAAAAACTTATAGTAGACAGCTCTCTCACAACCCTAAAAAACTACAACTGTAAACTATAAGGGCTCACACCACAAGCACGCATATATATATTCTATAGCATACACACAGCAGTAGCATGGTGATATTGATAGTTCGTTCTTATGTTGGATTGTTACGCTGCTGTCCAGGATTATGGCGAAGTTAGGACGCCTGCAAGCAGTTCAGTGAAATGCCAGTGTAGTGAATAAAAATAAGAAATTGTGGTATGAGTGCCAATGAGACAACCATCAATCCAAGTCACAATGTGAAAAAGGTAACCAATTATAGGTCAAAGTACGGCCTTCAACACGGAGCCTTGGCTCACACCGAACAGCAAGCTATAAAAGGCCCCAAAATGACTGCTATTTTCGGATTGAAGGCATCACAGCGACCAAGAGCAGGCAGGTGGAATACTCCAAGCAATGCGTTGTTCTGTTGCGTTTTCCGTTTTTAAGGGCTGGTTGTGTTTCTTTCTACTCGAAACAATAAGAATTTATATCCCTCCTCATTTTATTTTCAACTCTTTATTGATGTCCTTTGAGCCATTAGTTGAAAACCTCATGATCAAATTACATTTAAAGACCCCAAGTTAGAATGACCCACGGGTGATTATATATAGTATTTTTAAATACACATCTTTTTCCTGCTTTAAGTGAACTATGCGTAGCAATTAGACAGTATTTCGGGGTTTAGATTTTTGGAATGCATTTTGATCTTGTTTGTCTGCATTTGAATAAATAACAATGATTTATTAAGCACTAATTAATTCAAGATATGCAACCATTTACAACATTCTGAACTAGATCTAAAACTGTAAAGAAGGCGCGATGAAGTACAAGCCACAAAAGCGATTTCTTTCACCGAATTTATTTTGAAAAATTACATGCTACTGCTTTTCGTTTGCATTACATAAGATTTTTAAGAGCCACCGTGAATTTATTTTAGTAACAATCAGTAACAATATGTTAAGTGAAATAGACAACAAGAAGAGAAAATCCGCGTAACCTGGTGACGGTGCAACACTGAAAAAATATCATTTTACATGCTTTACATATATCATTCGGGGGAGGGAAATTAGCAGATTTACGTCGCTCCCTACGTGCATTTATAGATTTATCGATATTTCACACATTTTAATTGGTTCGATCTCAGAAAATATAAGTTCTATATATAGTACATAATTTGCATTCCAAAGAAATAAATATTTAAAATTACGTGATTGTACTACATGTATGCCTTCAATGCTTTCAAGCAAGATAATTCATCATAATTTTGAAGAGCATTTGATTTTAGATTGCCGACTTCTTTTCAATTTTGAATTTCATTTCAACACCTAGGCAAAACAAACTGCGATCCTGGCTATTAAAAAGGACGTATCACGTTACTTGAAAAACTCTAAAGCTATTGGAAGTGCATCATATATCTATCGATAAAAGAGATTACATTAAAAAGTAAAATAGCAAAAATACCGGACTCTAAGTAAAATTAAAAAAGGAAAGTCCCTTATCAAATGGCAAAAACATAATTCTTCAATATCTTTGCATTTACAGGAGACAATTTGTTCTAAGAAGAATTGACACCATTTGCCAAAAATCTATTTTTAAAACAATGTCGGTAATTTTCTAAAGTTTTTGTGTGGCAAGACTAAAACGATTGTGCTTTTTTTTTCTTTTTGCAAAATGACCAGTGCAAATATTCTTTTTAAGGACGAGAACAAATTCACATTTAATCCAATATCAAGGTTTTACAGTATGTCAAGCGGGATAAAGCACCATAGTTTCGACCATCTCTATATAATATTGGTACGAGTATGTTAGATAGACATTTGCCTTGAGACAGGCAACCTATACCTAAAGCTATCCTCGCAGTTATTGAAGGAATTCTGTTCAGTCCAGAAAGCGTTGCATTCTCGATGCATGAAGTATAGAATATGTTGTTCCCATTATTGACGGACATGGTAGCGTATTTATGTATTGTTCTTCCCTCTTTAGAGTGTGATTTCCTATTACGGGAGGTTCAGGAACTACCATATGTCTATACCCTAGTTAGCCCTATGGATTCAGAATAAAAGTGTGTTGTAAAGTTACGTAAATGCGAAGCAAAGCAAAAAACGAAAATCAAAAACAATCAAAAACAAAAAGACAACTTATATCCAGTTTGCGTTCTTTCGCAAATAGGTATTTTTCACCACATAAGGCCTAAAATATTGAATGATTGACACAACCTATTACCGGCTATCGCTACTGTAGGTGTTGATTACATAGGTAAACACATAAAAATCTGCTGTATGCAAGTTCGATGGGAGGGAAATAATCAATATAGTCAACCAACACTTGATTAATTAGTGAGTACATCATCTTAATAGCGGAATGTGAAGTTAAATGATAATGCTAGCTTTTGTTTCCTTTTTTTGAGAAACTCCTGTATGAAGTCTGCCTCATATGACTCAAAGAAACAAGTCGACAAGAATAGGAGCAGAAATCTTGCATGCTCTTTGTATGCTTCTTTTTTTCCTGTTTTTTTTTTTTTTTTTTTTTTTTTTTTTTGTTGGGATTAGAGTGTTTGTTGTTTGTTGTGTTTTTTTTGTAGTATAACACTTGCCCTTGAGGATACAACAGATACAGTTAAGTTTGCCTCATATCTTGACTTATATCTAGAAATCGACAATGAGGGTCGGTTGAAAACAAAAGTTTATGACAAAAGAGATGATTTCAGCTTCCAAACTGTAAACCTTCCATTTTTATGTAGCAACATTCATGCAGCGCTTGCATACGGAGTATATATCTGCCAGTTGATACGATATTCCAGGGCTTGTATTTCCTATCATGATTTCCTTAATAGGGGGTTGCTGCTCACAAAGAGGCTATTAAACCAAGAGTTTTAAGTGGTTAAGTTCATCTCTTCGTAAATTTTACGAAAGCCATGGCGTTATCAGTTTATTTTCGACTTATGAGTTTGAATGTCCCTTTGATATCTTTCGCCTCTCTTTATCATGTCATTTCGTCTATTGACAACTCAGATTTTTAGTACGCTTCAAATCAATAATACGTATGATAACGATTTGTGTGCACACGACTTGTTTTCTCGAATAACCTTCATATGGAACGCTAAATGCCTAAAGCTAGGTTAGCCAAAAATATAAAACGGTTGTGACAATAAATTACAAAACGGCAAAATCGTTAAAACATGATTTGACAAAAGCAAACTAAAAGATAAAAATAAAAAAAAATATTTGAAAATTGTTTGCATTGAACATGTTGAAAATCAACAAATGCATTATTAATCACGTGATTTAAAAATCACATGAAAATTTTGCATGTTGATTTGTTGTCGATACGAAGAAAGTTCATTGATGCTAAGGCCTTTTGTATATTTAATAGTTTTCTTTCTTCCTGTATTTTCTTTTTAAACATTTCACAGGACATCTTCTATGTCCTTTTTAACAAATTAAAACACAAAAGATAAATTGAACCGTAGTTGACCTTTGACTTTGAAAGACTCATCGTGAAATTTGGAGAATGCTCTCACACTTTTCAACCTTAATCCATATTTCAAAATACCAGTCAGGTTTTATCTTTTTACATTAGTAACTATAGTTTAAAATCTTTGTACTATGTAGATATATATAGAATTCGAACGCTGATAACCCTGGTTGGGTTTTTTTTTTCAACGAATTGATAAAATCTATAACGCATTATTTGAAAGATTTAGTTTCACGAAAAAAATGCGCAATTCTGTAATAACAAGAAAGAAGATAAACTTGTGTTTTAATCCTGTTTTTTGTTTCTACTACTTCCATGACTTCTGTGTTGGGTTTGATCACGATCCTTTTCATGGCAAACTAACGAACAAAACCTGCGAGGTAAAACTGCATCTTTAACATCTTTAAACGTTTAAATAGCTAAGAAATGATTTTTCTAATGCATGCATCATTTCTTATTGTACGCTACAAGATAGCGATTCCATTACATGCACTTAATATCATACAAATATATTTGTTGATCAAATGTGTTGATTTGAGTGTGCATGCATTACTATTAGTTCGATAATTTTGCTTGATTAAATTATATCCTTCAGGCAAATGTTTTAATCATAGGAACACCTCAACATATAATTCACATTTTGAAAATTTAATTTTAAAACAAAACAATGACTATATAGAAAGCAATAAATCAGAGATATTAGTCATACAACTGAACAACTGGCTTTCTAGTCACCTTGAATCATTAAATGGGATCAAATGAGTGTAGGAAGGGACTTTTATGTCACAGCTCCCATAAACTGGAAGATTACATGGTAGTATTCGTTCTTGTTTCCAGCTGTTTGTCTGAATATCATATACATCTTTTTCAAATCTATCAAAGTTATTATCGGAAACAGACGCGCCAACGACGTAAATACTGTTCCATGCAGCATACATACCAAAATGATTTCCTTTTGTAGGTAAATCTGCACAGAAAGAAAATATTTTCGTCCGGATGTCATACTGCAGAAAATATCCCTCGCTTGAAGCAACGAATATTTTCGAATCATGGAGAAGGGCTCTGCAGTCCGTACAATGTTTCGAAAAATTGGCCACTACTTCGACAGTTTTTTCATTTGGGTCAAAGGTTAAAAGGCCCGTTGACTTTATATTTCCATCACTTAATAATTCGGCAACAATGTATATTTTATCAAAATAAGTCATACATGGAGCGAATGAAAGTTTTACGTTGTCCGGTAGCTGTGCAATTGTTTTCCATGACTTTTTAATCGATAACATATTTCGATGGTGCTTTATGTCCAGTTCTTCAATTTCTAACACATTGTTTCCTTTATGGTGGCCACCAAGAGCGTAAATGAAATCTCCAAGAACCACCAATGAACACTCTGACCGTTGATGATTGAGATTATGACAGTTTTCATGCTTTAATAGAACAGCATCGTACCGAACCACATGTTTGCCAGATGCAATGTAAACATAAGGTGCTTCGGTTTCATCTTTTTGCGCACAAGCAACAGAAAACCTGTCCATTACGTCATGACTTTTAAACAGTTTCCTGTGACATACTAGATCGCCATCGCAGTTGAAAACAACAACTACTATAGTAGACTTTGATGTTATAGACGGCATGATCATAGCATGATATAAATGGTATGTTTTTTCGGTGTCGTAATATTTTCGAGGAGACCGCTGTCTTTGGACTGAATGTAAAAGTTTACCGTAAAACTTCAAACGATTTTCATGATTCCAATTCAGCCATTTTGCCAATGCTCGAAAAATGTCATCATGTTTAAAAACGTCTTTGACTTGACAAATTCTTTCTAAGTTTTGTTCATGGAGGTATTCGAAAGAATCAGTATCCCACAGATTCTTAAAATGTTTGGTTATCAACGCTATGGCTTCTTTCTTGAGAGATAAAAGCTGATACTTTTCCGCAATTTGTAAAGCATCTATTGAATTCTTGACATCGACTATTTCAAGCAGCTTCTCCTCACAAGCTGTCTTCAGAGGACGAGATATGCCACTTACTTCTAAATACAACGAAATGTCGTCAATATGAAGTAGTTCCTTACAGACTTGGCCAGTTTTGAGAACTTCCACAACATGCTTTCTGATATGCTCCGGGAAACGGTGTACCATCTCACACCTATCACAGCTCATTTGACAATACATCACAACGGACGAATTTCTTAATTCTGTAAGATACAAGGAAGATCTACATTTAAAATACTGTATGACTACTTCTAAAACTTCAGGAATTTGTCACACAAGAGTATACGTTGCATGGAACTATGAAATTCCAATCAGAAGCAACAAATAAAAGTTATGTATATGTTAACAAGACATTAATGTTTTCTTCCGCTTTGGACAGCTGAAACACATGAAAGCCTATATGAGTCCTCTATGTATAAACAAACTGTTTAAAGGTTGTCGTTAAGTATGATTTAAAATGCATTATAATATTTGATTATGTAAAATTGTTATTTCCCTTCTTTAATTGATTTTAAATATGCAAAGGAAAAACACTCCTTACAATTCAGATGAATTTATCAAAATACTTCAATTTTGCATATGCAATATTAGATACATTAAAGTGTATGAATAAGAAAAACACTGAAAGCACATGTGATGTTTGAGAATATAATTTCTGACACAAATATTTGACACAGTAAATAGCTTTCCTAATACATAACCGCAATTGAGCACAGTTAAAATAGACAATGACCAGTAGTTTAATAATACAAACGCATTAACAATAAATGTTTATATAGTTTATAAAGCCTCTCGCCTTATGATAACATGTTTAACCTAATAATCAAGCCAAATAGATTTTATCAAAATAATATATGTTAGAATTGCTACAAGTTCTAACACACTTTATATAGACTTCTTTCTTACACTGTTATATATAAAAATAAATACAAACTAAGACATGTTAGAATTACTGATCTTACCTTTGACGCTACAATATACTTTTTGCAACACACAGTTATTTCCTAACAGATAAAAAAGAGTTTATGTGTTATGTATCTATCTTTTGTAATTTTAAATATATGTAATATAACAATAATGTCGTTTCGTTTCTCTTTATCTATATAACTCCTATTTTGTGTGGGAGTTGGTAATTTTCAGAGGCTAAAAATAACTTATGTACACTCAGGTTGAAGTCTTATGATAAACATCCGTATAAAATTTACCTTTATATTGAATCCTTTACCAGAGTGTTTACTGCTAAGATAAACTATCATGCGACTGATCCCCGCGCCAACGACAAATTATTCATATGTCAACCAATAATTAAATTCTTTGATCAGTTATATGTATTTGACAATTATATTCTAATACTAAATACAGACCCACAATATAGTTAAAATGCATTACTAGTATTTTTAAAACATACAAATGTACATATCACTATTTGCACATAAATGACCTTGCACTTTATCTACAAAAGATGCACATTTAATTATTTGGGTTATCGATATTTCATTTTGCGTCTTTTAAAATAGAATAAAAGGTTGAAAAAAGTTATACTTACAGTTGACTTTAAAATAGATATTGTAGAAGTTTCAAGTAATACAAAGATTTTAATTTGCAAATTATTGTTATGAAAGTTTAAATTTTAAATAAAAAAAAATATGCATTCAAATTTGTATTTTTAAAATTCTGTTTGCACAATTACAGCATCACAGATCAAACTAGTGCAATAATGAGTGAGTAATATTATGTTGACAATGTATAGACATGATTTACAATATTTAGACATGAAATGGTATAGATTCAATTCGATGTTTTTTTATATTTTGTGTTCCCGGCGAAATCATAAGGAGTATAAATTGGACGTTATTTTTTCAGATTTAAGCGTTCCCCCTTGAACATCACACCCACCTACACACACACACGCACACACACACTAACCATGTAAGAAGTTTGAGCAGGATGTATCAAAAACAAACTGATCAAGCATCATACGTTCAGAGGAGGATGTACTAAACAAACCTGATTATGAACGATTTTTTAAATACTACTATAAAATCTCTATAGTTATGACATGCAGTTTCTAAACAGGAAAACTATACCACGTTGATATGGAATAAAGCAAAAGGATTCCATTAATTAAACGAACATGGTTGACTACCAATTACCAAATCAATTGGTTATTGTCTTGATTCTTTGAAATGTAGAAATTTATTTCTACCTAAGCTCTGATAGTAAATTGAAATAAATAATCAGGTAATTTATGTTTAACATTTCCGATCTGATCAATGTAAAAAAGGAATTTAAAAAAAAGTCGAAATTAGTTGTTTACCATATTTATACACCCAGATGTATCGGGTATACAAATAGTATAACATCACAATTGAAAGTTCCTAATCAGGTAAGGTATGAGCATATCAAATCAGATGCTTTGTGCCAAACAACGTATTTTGTTTCATGAACATATCAATTCGTCTTTATTACCACATTATCTTTTTCTTTCTTTCTTTTTTTTTTTTTGTTTTGTTTGCCTATATGTATTATATTCTATCTGTTCCCCTTTTGGAAGAAGGCCGCTTCAGACGTCGACATTTATAAAGTGCTATTTTCATCTATCATGTGTATAGGACATATAAATAATACAAAATTTACCAGGTATTTTGAGGAAACTAAAAAAAAACAACCAAAACTAATGAATTATTAGGGTTATTATTATTGAATTGAATATTTAATTATTGCCAAGGGATACCTCTTTAATGAATTCTTACAGTAATGATAGAATCAATTTTATTAATGATTACGTTTATGCCTAATGGCAATATTTTGAAAATCTTCAAAAATGAACGGAAAATTGCAGTAAAAGAGAGGCGAAAGATACCAAAGGGACATTCAAACTCATAAGTCGAAAATGACCTGACAATGTCATGCCTAAAAAAGAAAAAGACAAACAGACAAACAACAGTACACAAAACACAACATAGAAAACGTGTTATTTAAATGAGAACTTTATATCACATATAAATTTGTACGCGCACCCCTTGATTATAGACACATTCAGTTGTATGTACTACATCAGCATTTTACTGGTCAGCCTGACGTTGTCATGTGTTCTTTACGCTAAATTAGTCATATCATTTGTTTTCCAGAAACTGTCAGTTTAACTAAGTTCTAAATTTTCTCATTAGGTATGTAAAAGAATCTTTGATAAAATAAAAAAGAAATCAGACTTGGAACAAATATAATAATATTAGGTTTAGGTTTTGGTAAGGCGTCAAGCTTAATACAAATCAATATGAGCATTCAAGGAAGATCCCGTTACAATGTTTACCAAAATTTGAAAGACTCTTTCACTTGTTAAAAATAGCTTGTTGATATCTAAAAATATAGGTGCACTATAGAAACTTTACATTTAAACTGAAGGTCACATTTATTGCGTAATTACAATAGTAAAAGCACTTAACCTGAAGTCGGTCAAGGATGAACACGTCATTTCAGTATTTATTTCACTAAAAGGCTAATAAAATATTAGATGGAACCAACTGTTAATGAATTTGATTAATCAACTTCTATCAAGGTTGAAGAATAATTATGTTAAGCATTTATTTTATTTTCTATTTTTACAAGAGGTATATTTCAAACATAAACCATTTTATCTATCTTATAAACTGAAGCAAATGATATTATCTTGTTTTTGTCCAAATCAAAATCTAATAAGATAAAGTAATTGAGAAAAGACCATGTAGACCAATGAAATATTTCAGGAAAACTTTCATAACGGAAAAATAGTGAATAAATAGAATACATTGTAAGTCATATATGTATTAAAGTATTGTAAACAAATAGAATACATTGTAAGTCATATATGTATTAAAGTATTGTAAACAAATAGAATACATTGTAAGTCATATATGTATTAAAGTATTGTAAACAAATAGAATACATTGTAAGTCATATATGTATTAAAGTATTGTAAACAAATAGAATACATTGTAAGTCATATATGTATTAAAGTACTGTGAATAAATAGAATACATTGTAAGTCATATATGTATGTAAGTACTGTGAATAAATATTGTGATTATTAGTATTTACATAGCAATTTCATAAAGAAATTCATTTTAGTGAAATAACCATACGTGATACATGATAGAGATGGTATCAATGAAATAACCATACGTGATACATGATATAGATGGTATCAATGAAATAACCATACGTGATACATGATAGAGATTGTATCAGTGAAATAACCATACGTGATACATGATAGAGATGGTATCAGTGAATTAACCATACGTGATACATGATAGAGATGGTATCAATGAAATAACCACACGTGATACATGATAGAGATGGTATCAGTGAAATAACCATACGTGAAACATGATAGAGATGGTATCAATGAAATAACCACACGTGATACATGATAGAGATGGTATCAGTGGAATAACAATACGTGATACATGATAGAGATGGTATCAATGAAATAACCACACGTGATACATGATAGAGATGGTATCAGTGAAATAACCATACGTGATACATGATAGAGATGGTATCAATGAAATAACCACACGTGATACATGATAGAGATGGTATCAATGAAATAACCATACGTGAAACATGATAGAGATGGTATCAATGAAATAACCACACGTGATACATGATAGAGATGGTATCAGTGAAATAACCATACGTGATACATGATAATGATGGTATCAGTGAAATAACCATTCGTGATACATGATAGAGATGGTATCAGTGAAATAACCATACGTGATACATGATAGAGATGGTATCAGTAAAATAACCATACGTGATACATGATAGAGATGGTTACAATGAAATACCCATACGTAATACATGATAGAGATGGTATCAATGAAATAACCATACGTGATACATGGTAGAGATGGTATCAGTGAAATAACCATACGTGATACATGATAGAGATGGTATCAGTGAAATAACCATACGTGATACATGATAGAGATGGTACCAGTGAAATAACCATACGTGATACATGATAGAGATAGTATCAGTGAAATAACCATACGTGATACATGATAGAGATGGTATCAATGAAATAACCATACGTGATACATGATAGAGATGGTATCAATGAAATACCCATACGTAATACATGATAGAGATGGTATCAATGAAATAACCATACGTGATACATGATAGAGATGGTATCAGTGAAATAACCATACGTGATACATGATAGAGATGGTATCAGTGAAATAACCATACGTGATACATGATAGAGATGGTACTAGTGAAATAACCATACGTGATACATGATAGAGATAGTATCAGTGAAATAACCATACGTGATACATGAAAGAGATGGTATCAGTAAAATAACCATACGTGATGCATGATAGAGATGGTATCAATGAAATAACCATACGTGATACATGATAGAGATGGTATCAGGGAAATACCATACGTGATACATGATAGAGATGGTATCAGTGAAATAACCATACGTGATACATGATATAGATGGTATCAATGAAATAACCATACGTGATACATGATAGAGATGGTATTATTTAAATAACCATACGTGATACATGATAGAGATGGTATCAGTGAAATAACCATACGTGATACATGATAGAGATGGTATCAGTGAAATCAGTTATTTCTTATGACATCAGACTCGGACTTCTCTTGAACTGAATTTTAATGTGCGTATTGTTATGCGTCTACTTTTCTACATTGGCTAGAGGTATAGGGAGAGGGTTGAGATCTCATAAACATGTTTAACCCCGCCGCATTTTTGCGCCTGTCCCAAGTCAGGAGCCTCTAGCCTTTGTTAGTCTTGTATTATTTTTAATTTTAGTTTCTTGTGTACAATTTGGAGTTTAGTATGGCGTTCATTATCACTGAACTAGTATATATATTTGTTTAGGGGCCAGCTGAAGGACGCCTCCGGGTGCGGGAATTTCTCGCTGCATTGAAGACCTGTTGGTGGCCATCTGCTGTTGTCTGTTCTGTGGTCGGGTTGTTTTCTCTTTGACACATTCCCCATTTCCATTCTCAATTTTATGGTATCAGTGAAATAACCATACGTGATACATGATGGAGATGGTATCAGTGAAATAACCATACATGATACATGATAGAGATGGTATCAGTGAAATAACCATACATGATACATGATAGAGATGGTATCAGTGAAATAACCATACATGATACATGATAGAGATGGTATCAGTGAAATAACCATACGTGATACATGATAGAGATGGTATCAATGAAATACCCATACGTGATACATGATAGAGATGGTATCAGTGAAATACCCATTCGTGATACATGATAGAGATGGTATCAATGAAATAACCATACGTGATACATGATAGAGATGGTATCAATGAAATAACCATACGTGATACATGATATAGATGGTATCAATGAAATAACCATACGTGATACATGATAGAGATGGTATCAGTGAAATAACCATACGTGATACATGATAAAGATGGTATCAGTGAAATAACCATACGTGATACATGATAGAGATGGTATCAGTGAATTAACCATACGTGATACATGATAGAGATGGTATCAGTGAAATAACCATACGTGATACATGATAGAGATGGTATCAGTGAAATAACCATACGTGATACATGATAGAGATGGTATCAATGAAATAACCATACGTGATACATGATAGAGATGATATCAAATACATTTACAAAGTCCTTTTATATTGAGGGGTGCTCCGTAAACGGAGGGATCTACGTACATACATACATACATACATACATACACACATACATACATGCATACATACATACATATATTGCCGTCAATGTGACGAAAAATGAAAAATGACATAAATTACTAAATACATAGATTAACCTAACAGTCTGTAACAAATAAAAGTTGCATAAAAATAAAATAGCATTCTGTGTCACCAATATACCTCATGGGATTATAGTTTTTCGTTTGTCATGATACAGTAGTTTATAGTTCTAATACATGCATAAGGTAAAACTATTGTATCTAGTCTAAAATTATATGACTAATTACATTAACTGTGTATGGCAGGGATTCATATCTATTCATGAACAGATATTGATATGCTAGCACGACACTTGGCATACAATAGTATTTCAATAAGAAACAAAGTTACTTGAAAAAAGTAATGGATTGACGCCAATGTAACAGGTTGGTTGTTTGATGTGTTTCCTCCCCAGTCAATTATGTGCAGGTACCACACAGCCAGCAATCTTCACATTGCAGCAATTAAAAGTTAAACGACAACAAGTATAGGTCTAGTGATGAAACAACTTTACGAACAAGTAGGAAATTGGTTAGACTTCAAAATTAATAAGGCACCAATAAAATGTGGGTTTTTTTAACATTAGGTTTTGAACTTCCAATGGTTTGGCCTCGAGCATTACTGATTGGTACCGTTTATATTATTACCTACCATAGAACAAAGAAAAAATAGACAAAAACTTAGATGTAAACCTTATTTTTTCTTATTTCTTGTCATTTTCTTAATAGATTCTTGTGATTTGCATGATTGGTTAATTACCCGGTTATAAATAACACACCCTCCCAGCTAACCTATGAACACCCGAGTATATAATTTTGGTAAAATTCCTTACAAAATAACGTTTTGTTTTGTTTATTTCATTCTTTTATTTGAATGCAAATCTGTAAGAATAACCGCGTTCAATCGCATAGTGCAAACAACAAGAATCGTCTAAACTATTCAGAAAATTGTCCAAGTTCGCTCGTTACACTACAAAAACAAAAAGTTGAGTTTGGTAATTGTTTCAAATATGTCTGAACCACTTGTTGACTCGATAAAGCGGAAATAAATTTACTAGCCTTTCTTTTTATACATATAAAGACTCTGAGAGTTATATCTACAGTGTTACAGTAGTGATTTTATTCTTCCAGTGTGTTGTTGACCTTTCAAATAAAGAGTGTAACTTTAGATTTGTTGACAAAAAAAAATATAATCCAAACTTTGTGTTGATATCTGATACGCAATTAAAAGTAATGAGTGCATTGTTATATCGCACAATAGAATTACAAACGTTTTCCCTTTAGCTGTACAACATCAATTGTTTCTAATTTCATAGACAAAACAAGAACCCTGTTGATTTATTAAAACAAATCATATTATTGTCGTTACTACAATTCCGTCCCCTTTCCGCTGAATTAGACCTATCGAATTAGACTTATCACCGGGTTTTGAACTAATGGATGAGCACCACGACGGGATTCATCCAAGTCAAAATTCCCATTTGCAAAATATATGTATGTATTATTTGAATGTTATGTCTTTGAAAACATCCAAATTATGCCGCAATATGATACAAATGTAGTATGGATCAATAAATAGTCAATTATTAATATATTCTGCATTAAACAGTTGAAGATGTTACACAAAAAGAATTTATGATAATAATCATCTCTAATGCACCTCTTCGTCTATATTGTAAGGTGTTACTATCCATTTATCAATCTTTTTAATTGAAATTTGAATTTTATAAGCTAGAAATGTTTGATTTTATGGTAACTTTCACTAATATATGTATGACATATAAATTTCATCAGTTTTTGAAGTGTTCAAGCTGAATGGAATATCCCCTTAACTGTCCTGAACCTATGATATCTTTCATAGATCTTTATGTAAAGCTTTACTTGTCATACTGGTCAATAGATGGACACTGTACTGTTCCCCGTTAGTCAATAAAACTCCATATTTTTGTACGAATAACGTAGACAAAATTTTCATTTTTATAGTCCAAAACAGGAAATTGAGAGAAAGAGTACGAAAAAACTCCCAAAAGCACTGATTATGGCTTGCTCTTCTCACCTATATAATTAATCATGCAAATGACATTGAATTTTGGCTAGAATGGTTAAAAAATTAATAAGACTATCCAATTAGCACAAAGACAGTATCAAGGGAAGGGACTTTGCAATGAGGTGTGATCTGAGAAATCTAATGATAAATCACTATGATAAGAAGTATTTTTCTCACCAACCCAAACCATCAGGGACTATGTGCTTCATGCGCATGATTTTTCCAACTGCTTGAGGCCGTACAGACTAACTTCTATGATTTGATGGTCCCAGGTGTGTGCATGGACATTCCCAGTTGCTTTCAACATATCTATTTAAATCCATCAAATAATATACCAGCTATTTTCTGTAGGGTTGTCTAAGATATCTCTACAGTCTTTTCTCCATAATAATCCGTGCTTATGTTTATTCGCTAGATAATTTGAACTCTGACTGACTGGGTTTCGTTTTAAAGTTTAATAAGCGTTCCAGTAAAACGTGGCTAGTGACAAGATATATATTTTTTTTCTTCAGAAATACCCTTTAAATGATACGGAATATGACAATTATTGCATAATCTCATGTGCTTGAGCAAATAGGCCTTATATGATTAGAAAATATCTATTTATCAAACATTTTGTAATAGAAAATTCAAGCACTCTTTGCATCTAAGTAAAAAGAGGTAGAAATTTACCAAAAGGACATTCAAAACTGAAAAATTGACAACACCAAGAAAGAAAAAAAAAGAAAGACTACGAATTTTCATCTATTCAAATGTATCTTAAAACCTTCACTAAATATGTAACAGTAGTTTACAAATGTTCAAATTTCATAAATAGATTGAGAATACAAATCAAGATAACAAAGGGAATCGCATGAACTGTTAAGTACAAAGAACTATACAAGGAAATTAACTATAAGTACAAGCTATAGATTTATGTTGATTAGAACGGCTTCTTGTACTGTAAAAGAGGAGCGAAAGATACCAGAGGGACATTCAATCTCATAAATCGAAATCAAACTTTCAAGGCCATGGCTAAAAAAGAGAAAGACAAACAGATAAACAATAGTACACAAAACAACATAGAAAAGTTAAGACTAAGCAACACGAACCCCACCAAAAACTGGGGGTGATCTCAGGTGCTCCGGAAGGGTAAGAAAATCCTGCTCCACGTGTGGTACCCATCGTGTTGTACTCTAAAATCGTTACTGTGTCAGTTGTATATTAGTGTCAGTTGTTTTGTTTGTGCTTCGTGCAGATTTGATGAGTAAAGCCATTTCCACTATCTTATACAGGTTGTTCTTATGTTTTGCTGTTACATCATTGTCCAAGGTTGGTTATGTGTTCACAAATATGTTCAGCCCCACCACATATCTGTCTAATATCAACAGCCTATAATTCGAGGGTTGCCGTTTGTTTCTGTCAGTAATATGTGTTTTCAGTTTATACTTTTGTCATTAAACACCCGTTGTTGTTGTTTTTTTTTTTCGTTTGAATTGTTTCACATTTTGTCATATCCAGGCCTTTAAAAACTGACTATACGCGTTTGACTTTGCTCATTGTTACCAGTGACGTCACTTTTTGTGGCGTTGATACATTCGTCTGACGTACGGTTTATCATTCTTTTGTGCTGTATTTATTTTCTGTCGTGAATTAATGTTAGTTGTTCGTTGTTATTCTGTGGTTTACATGTTCAAATGTACTATTATATTATTTATTTATGTATTTCTCTGTCCTGAATGTTCTTGCATTTAATTGTACTGTATTCCTGTCACGTAATGTTGTCATTTAAGTGGTATTTTTAACATTGCCATATGGTTTGGATAGCCATAAAACCAGGTTCAACCCACCATTTATTCTTAAAATGTCCTCTACCAAGTCAGGAATATGGCAGTTATTATCACATACTCCGTTTCTATGTATGTGAGCGTTTGTTTTTGTAGCAGTTCAGTGTTTCTGTTGTTCCGTTTTGTTTCCTCTTATAGTTGATGTGTTTCTCTCTGTGTTGGTTTGTGACCCGGATTTGTTTCAGTTATATCGATTTATGACTATTGAGCAGCGGTACTACTCTTACTTTTATTTAAATCCGCGTTATTTGGAATCTTGTTGATAGTTTTCTCATTGGTAATCATACCATTTATCTTTATTATATATTGTCATCTACTACTTACAATACATAGTATATAGTATATAGTGTATGATTCCTTTTTGTAATTCGGATTGTCAGTACTATTATTTATCTGTATTTTCACAAATATTTGTTGCTGAAGAAAAATGATTAAGTTTGAATAAATACCATTGGTATTTTAGTGATAATCAAAACATGTTTTCTAAACTCATGTCTAAGTTCAATCCATCACTTGCCTATATACACATCAATAAATGTTCATTTTAATTTAGGAGATTTTGTATTCTTATTAGTAATAGCAAGATTGATCAGTGTTTATATTCATTCCATTAGAACATTTGATTTTTGCCAAGTATCTGCCAATACTGTCAGAAATGAAACCGTTCGGTTCATTATGTAAATACCAAATACATTTTTGATTATTAAGTCCATCCTCTTTACTGAATAATACTTTACTATCCTGTTCATCTTTTGATATTACTATTATTATTTGAGATCTCCAGTCTGCTACAATAATGTTGTCATATGTATCTGTACAAAGTCCTTGCGGTCCTAATAAATCTTATGTATATTTCCAGATATGTCCGCCTGATTCATCAAAACAGTATACTGCTTTATCATCATAGTCAGTAAAGATAACTCTGTCATGACAGTACACAAAGTACTCTAGGTATGATATACTCTTAACTTGTATTGAATTGAGTTTATTTCCTTCCAAGTTTATAATGCGGATTTCATCTTTATTCAAACCAACAGCAAGATAATTATTGCAGAATGATAATCCCATGCATGCTTTGCCTAATGTGATAAGTTTGGTTACAGTTTCTGTTTACATATTGAAGATCTTAATATCTTTCCTATCGGGAAAAGTTATGGCAATAGTATCCTGATCGACCTGTGTGACACTGAAAGGCTTATCAGATATAGGTAACTGCTTCTGCCATCAGAGGTAAGTAGGTTGAGTTTACCTTTTTTTTCAACTACTATAACTCTTTCATTTGTCAGACAAATCATGTCACTAATGTACTTCTAAAGGTTCATCTTTGTCTTGTTCGCGATATTCGTTGTCATGTTGTGTATGTTAGATTGTTTTCGTGATTCTACTTGTGCTTTCCTGTTCCAACTTGTTACTCTTATCTTGGTTCTATCAGATTTAACAACTTTTACATCCCCAAAGGTTTTAAATGATTTTAATTCGCTAAGGATCTTTTCTGTCTCACCATTTTGCCTAATTTGGACGTGAACTTGATTAGCCTCCTCAAGAGTTCCAAATGGTGAAGTTGAAGTCATCCCTTCGTTAATTTTACGGACGCCATCACGAGTTGGTTGACCGTTATGGAATAACCGTTTCACAGATGATATCGGATATGTTCCTTATGTCGTAACTACAATACCCTCCCTTTTCACGAATGTGACTTACCGAATTAGACTATTTTCCAGATTTGTAATAACATAAGCAACACGACAGGTGCCACATGTGGAGTAGGATCTGCTTACCCTTCCGGAGCACCTGAGATCACCCCCAGTTTTTGGTGGGGTTCGTGTTGCTTAGTCTTTGGTTTTCTATGTTGTGTCATCTGTACTATTATTTGTCTGTTTGTCTTTTTATTTTTGGCCATGGCGTTGTCAGTTTGTTTTCGATCTATGAGTTTGACTGTCCCTCTGGTATCTTTCGTCCCCCTTTCATTGCTTTCCACATCTTCAACATATTGGCGATATTGATGTACTTTTTGTTCAATAATATGTATCCATCAAAATGTTTGTAGTTAAGACGTACGTATTGTGCCTGCGTGCAAATTTTCTGATTTTATACCTTTTTCTTTTTTCCTTCAATTTCAGATATAAAGCCTTTTAGTTTTGATTTCTCCCGATCCCATGTGGTATCAGCTTCTTTGCATAGCTACTTCTCTAGTTGCTCTAAATGTTGATTTATTTCCCTCCGAATTTTACTGATAGATTGTTTAATGCTTTCATATTGGTGTTCCTCTTTTTTTATATTTCTTGATTTATCATTAGCCATTTTATTTAAGAAATGTAAGATGGAGGTTATTTATTTCTCTACAGATTCATTTGAATTTTCTATATTTGTTTCGTCCACTACTCTTGTTAAGCTTTTGATCCCGGTACATTTTGAATGATGACTTGCAATACATTCATCACAGCAAGGCATTAAATGACTAAGACAGTACAAGTCTAACTTTCACCATGTGCGTCACATTATGCTTTAATAGAGCGTATGGGATGTATATATATTTTAGAAGTTTAAATATCGATGGTTTTGTGATCAACTGTAGATTTAAATCTTTTATGATGACCGGAACATGTTGAACATAATCCTTCATCACAGTTGTAAAACCATATGTCAGCTTTAGTGCTTACTTTATCCTGTTTACAGGGTCCACATCGTCCATGTTTTCTTGATGCCATGATCTAATTATAAGAATAACATAGTCAGTTGTAACTATAAATATGAACTATTGCTTTATTTTTATCTTTCACTAAAAATGTGGTTTGTTGGCATTTGCTAAATCGACCCCCACTACCTTGTCTATACCAAAGAATATCTACAGCTTACATTTTGCTTTGACACTTGCTTATTACTGAACATCCTATGTTGACCTCTAATTATCCTGTACCATATTTTGTGTCGTTGGTTTGCTGTCTCGTTGACATTTAACCTACTTCTACTTGAATTGTTCGGAATATTTAGTATTTTCTACCCCATGAATAGATTACCTTATCTGTACCTTTTGGAATTTTGGGTCCTCAATACTCTTTAATTTCGTACTGTATTTGACCTTTTTACCTTTTTTTATTCGAGCGTCACTGATGAGTCTTTTGTGGACGAAACGCAAGTCTGGCAAGCAAACTTTTCAGCCTGGTATCTATGATGAGTTCATTTCGATATACAAATTATAAGTTTTCCAGCTTGCATTAAATTGTCCGTATTATAAAAACCGCCATAAGATATACAATATATATATATATTATTAATTCGTATTTTTTAACTAATTTGATTCGTTCAGAGATAGTCACATGTTAAACTATATTTTCGAAGGTAGAGAGAAAACGGCGGATAGCAAAAAGCATATTGCACAGCAAAAAGCATATTGCACGGTTATATTTAGAATATCTAAAAACCGATATACTTTGTGACGTCATGTTATGAATTTCATGATATTGTTAAAAGTTTTATAAAAAAATATCTCTGATCGATTATTTGAAGAAAAAAAATCTTCATATACATAAGATGTAAAAAAAAAAAGGAAATGAAATAACAACTTATATGTTGTTATGTCTAGGAGACAATATGATATCTATAAAATTCCAACAAAATCAAAAAATCAAATCAGAATTTTGATACAAATATGGTCGGAAATTAATAATATAATAATTATAGCCTATTGATGAGGTCAATACAGGATATATCGACCCAAAGAAGTATATCGACCTCGGACTTCGTACTCAGTCAATATTCTTCTTTCAGGTCAATATATCCTTGTATCGACCTCATACAAAGGCTATAATTGTATAATATACGCTTTATAACTTTCTTGATATGGACCACATCATACAAGTGTAAATGATGTCATCATATAACCACAAAATATTATATAAAAATAAGAAGATGTGCAATGATTGCAAATGAGACAACTCTCCACTAAATATAAATTCGTGAAAAATGTAAAATATTTGCATAGAGTACTTAGTTTGATACATATAAATAAAAAGATGTGGTATTAGTGACAATGAGACAATGAGACAACTCTCATCCAAGTCACAATGTATAAAAAGTTAACAATTATAGGTCAAAGTATGGCCTTCAACACGGAGCCTTGGCTCACAACGAACAGCAAGCTATAAAGAACCCCAAAATGACTAGTGTAATTGCTGTTATTCTTTGGTTTACATGTTGTTATTCTGTGGTTTACATGTTGTAATGTACTATCATATTATTTATTTATGTATGTCTCTGTCCTGAGTGTTCTTGCGTCTATTTGAAATGTATTCCTGTCACGTAATGTTGTCATTTTAGCGGTATTTTTAATATTGCCATATAAGAAGAGGTTTGGCTAGCCATAAAACCATGTTCAACCCATCATTTTTTCTTAAAATATCTTGTTCCAAGTCAGGAATATGGTAGTTGTTATCAAATAGTCCGTTTCTATGTATGTTGGCGTTTGTTTTTGACCAAAATAATGGATTTTTAAGTATCGTGATGTTTTTTTATGAAGATATGATTTTTGTTTTCAGAAATTGTCAGTTTAACTAAGTACTAAATTTTCTCATTAGGTATGTCGATGAATCTTTGATAGAATAAGAAAAAAATCAGCCTTGGAACAAATATAAAAAATGTACGATTTACCTTGATGTTGATAAGGCGTCAAGCTTAATACAAATTGACATAAGCTTCCAAGGAAGATCATTGATTACCAAAATTTGAAAAATTTGATTTTATTTTCAGTTGCTTAAAATAGTATGTTGATATCTTAAAATATAAGTGCACTATAGAAATTTTACATTTAGACTGAAGGTCAATTTTATTGTGTAATTTCAATAGTAAAAGTACTTAACATGAAGTCAGTCAAGGCTGTACACGTCATTTAAGTATTGATTTCACTAAAAGGCAAATGAAATATTAAATGGAACACACTATAAATGAATTTGATAAATCAACTCATATTAAGGTTGAAGAATAATTAATATAAACAAGTTTATTTTATTTTCTATTTTTAAAAGAGGTATATTTCAAAAATAAACCATCTAATATACCTTATAAACTGAAGCAAATGATCATATCTTGTTTTTGTCCTAATCAAAATCTAAAAAGATAAAGTAATTGAGAAAAACCATGTAGACCAAGGGGATATTTAAGGGTAACTTTCATAGATGGTAAATAAAAAGAATACGTAGTAAGTCATATATTATGTTAGTACTGTGAATTAATATTGCGATTATTATTATTTGCATAATATGTTCAAAATTACAAAAAAAAAAGCATAAGGTACAGAAAAGTTATAATTTAAGAAAAAATTAATTTAGCCAAATTTAACACGAAATTTCTTAACCATAAGAAACAAAACAATTTGCCACAATTCACAAAAAAATTAAAAGCTTGTATTTGACAACGAGGAACAACATAAGTGTTTAAAAAAATCTTTTTACAGTTGAATTCAATAAAACTAATGTTACGCAATAAATAAACTTCAAATACTGTCATTCCAGCCATTCTTTATTACCTTGGTTTAATAATCTACCTTGCATTAAATTCACAACATATTGATGATTTTTTTATGGAAATTCTGAACAAACGTGCTCTACGGTACGCACATGACCAAATCTTTTGCAAGAGGAAAATAGACAACTTAGAGGGTATACAATCTAAATGCGCGTTAACTAAACAGCCAATTCCTTGAGCGGTCAAACCTCTAACGAAGAATTTAGATTTTTTATTACAATAAGCTTATATTTCTGAATTTGTTAAACATGCACTATTCAAATCGTGCCAGAAACAAATCATATAACATGAATTCAGTCAAAAGGTAAGAAGAATACACGTGTAGTTCATATTAGAGACTATACTGTTTTGTTATGTGTTCAATACATTAGCTTCTTTGATACCTTTTAGATTGTAATGATTTAAAACATTTTATATGATTCGATTTGCACTCTTGGTGTAGAATTGCCTCGATGAAAGTTATTGCAGAAACGTTTTGTGTGCCTTATTGTGTGTATTCAGGGTAGACTTGTTCTCTATATTTTATTCATTTGTATTTCGTTGTGTTATTGTCATTATACGATAGTTGGCCTTTTGGTGGTCCGCTTAATTACATTGCAAAGACCACGCCGAGTTAAAACCGAGTTCATTGGATTCCCCGACTGTTGACAAATGTCAGCAAGATTGATGAAAATATTTAATTTCATGGTAACTTTCACTAGTATATGTATGTGACACATATAAATTCCATCATTTTTTTAAGTGTTCAAGTTTGATGGAAAATCCCTTTGAAAATCGACTGATCCTATGGAATCTTCCAGAAATCCTTATATAAACCTTTAGTTCACGGGCTGTTCCAGAGATTGACTCTTAAGTGTTCCTCGTTAGTCAATAAAACTGTTTATGTTATCGATAAACGTAGACAAATTTTCCATTTTGATAGTCCAAAAGTGCTGATTTGATGAGTTAAGCCATTACGCCTACTTTTACAGGTTGTTCTTATGAGTTGCTGTTACATCATTGTCCACGGTTAGGTTGGCCGCTGTTCAGTGCTCACAAACAAGTTCAACCCAACCACATTCTGTATATGTCTGCCTAGTATCAAGAGCCTGGTTTTCGATGGTTGTCGTTTGTTTCTGTCAGTAAATTTGTTTTAGTCTAAACTTTTTGTCATTAAACACCCATTGTTTTTTTATTCGTTTGAATTTTTTTACATTGTGTCATATCCGGGCCTTTTAGAACTAACTATACGCTTTTGGCTTTGCTCATGGTTGGAGGCATACGGTAACCTATTGTTTTGCTTAAATCCACTTCATTTGGAATCTAGGGGATAGTTGTCTCATTGGTAATCATACCAATCTATCTTTATAATATATTGTTATCTATTACTGACAACACATAGAATATAATGTATGATTCCTTTTTGTAATTAGGATTGTCAGTACTATTATATATCTGTTTTTTTCACAAATAATGATTTAGTTTGAATAAATACCATTGTGATTTTAATGATAATCAATATATGTTTGCAATATTCATGTCTAAGTTCAATCCATCACTTGCCTATATGCACATCAATTAATATTCATTTTAATTTAAGATACATTGTATTCTCATTGGTAATAGCAAGAATGTTCAATGTTTGTTTTCATTCATTAGAAAAGTTGAATTTTGCCAAGTATCTGCCACTACTGTCACAAAAAAAACCGTACGGTTCATTATATTTATACCAAATACATTTTTGATTATTAAGTCCATCCTCTTCACTGAGCAATATTTTACTATCCTGTCCATCTTTTGATATTACTATTATTCTTTGAGATCTCCAATCTGCTACGATAATGTTGCCAAATGTATCTGTACAAAGTCCCTGTGGTCCTAATAAACTCTGTGTATATTTCCAGACCTGTGTACCTGATTCATCAAAACAGTATACTGCTTTATCATCGTAGTCAGTATAGATAACTCTGTCATGAGAGTACACAAGGTACTCTAGGTATGATATACTCTTAACTTGTATTGACTTGAGTTCATTTCCATCCAAGTCTATAATGCGGATTTCATCTTTATTCAAACCAACAGCAAGATAATTATTGCAGAATGATAATCCCATACATGCTTTGCCTAATGTGATAAGTTTGGTTACTGTTTCTGTTTCCAAATTGAAGATCTTAATATCTTTCCTATCAGGAAAAGTTATGGCAATAGTGTCTTGATTGATCTGTGTAACACTGAAAGGCTTATCAGATATTGGTAACTGTTTTTGAAGTCTGCCATCAGAAGTAAGTAGGTTGACTTTACCTTTTTCTTCAACTACTATAACTCGTTCATTTGTCAGACAAATCATGTCACTGATGTACTTTCCAATGTTCATCTTTGTTTTTGTCAAGATATTCATTGTCATGTTGTGTATGTTAGATTGTTCTCGTGAATCTACTTGTGCTCTCCTGTTCAAACTTGTTACTCTTATCTTGGTTCTATCAGATTTAACAACTTTCACATCTCCAAAGGTTTTTAATGATTTTAATTCGCTAAGTATCTTTTCTGTCTCACCATTTTGCCTAATTTGGATGTCAACTTGATTAGCCTCCTTATTGCTTTCCACATCTTCAACATATTGGCGATATTGATGTACTTTTTGTTCAACAATATGTATCCATAAAAACGATTGTAGTTTAGACGTACGTATTGTGCCTGCGTGCAAATCATCTTGTATTTTCTTTACCTTTTTCTTTTTTTCTTCAATTTCAGATATAAAGCCTTTTAGTTTTGATTTCTCCCGATCCCATGTAGTATCAGCTTCTTTGCATAGCTTCTTCTCTAGTTGCTCTAAATGTTGATTTATTTCCCTCCGAATGTTACTGATTGATTCTTTAATGCTTCCATATTGGTGTTCCCCTTTTTTTATATTTCTTGATTTTTCATTAGCCATTTTATTTAAGAAATGTAGGATGGAGGTAATTTCTTTCTCTACAGAACCTTTTGAATTGTCTATTTTGGTTTCGTCCACTACTTTTGCTAAGCTTTTGATTCCTGTACATTTTGAATGATGACTTGAAATACATTCATCACAGCAAGGCATTAAATGACTGGGACAGTACAAGTTTAAATGTTCACCATGTGCGTCACATTCTGTTTTAATAGAGCATACGGGATGTTTATGTCTGTAGTAGGTTTGGATATCGATGGTCTTGTGATCAACTGTAGATTTAAATCTTTTATGATGACCGGAACATGTTGAACATAATCCTTCATCACAGTTGTAACACCAGATGTCAGCTTTTATGCTTACTTTATCTTGGTTACAAGGTCCACATCTTACAGGTTTACTTGATGCCATGACCTAAATATAAGGATAACATAGTCAGTGATTTACTGTAGATGCTTTTTTTTTTTAATCTTTCACTTAAACTGTGGTTTTGATGGCATTTGATAAATCAATCCCCACTACCTTGTTCATACTATAAAATACCTACAGCTTATATATAGCTTTAATACTTGCTTGTTATTGAACAATCTATGTTGACCTCTAAATTCCCTGTATCACATTTTGTTTTCTTGGTTTGCTGTCTCATTCACATTTGACCTACTTCTTGAATTATTCGAAATATTTAGGATGTTCTACCCCCATGAATAGATTACCTTAGCTGTACTTGGCAAAACCTTTTGAGTTTTGGGTCCTCAATACTCTTCAATTTCGTACTGTCTTTATCCTTTTTAACTGTTTTGATTATAGCGTCACTGATGATTCTTTTGTTGACGAAATGCGGGTCTGGAAAACAAAACAAAAATGTTCAGCCTGGTATCTATGATCAATTTATTTCGATATACAAATGTTTATGTTCCCAGCTTACATGAAATGGTCAGCATCATAAAAAAAAACTGTCATAAGATATCCAACATATATATGCTATATAAGTTTTTTGACATGGACCACATCTTTCAAGGAAAAATGATTTGAATATCTAACCATAAGAATAATATAAAGATAAGAAGATGTGCAATGACTGTAAATGACACAATTCTCCACCAAATATAAATTCGTGAAACATGTAATATATATGCATAGGAGACTTAGTTTGGTACATATGCGTGCATATGCACTTATTGCGGACCTGTTTCTGTATTGTTATGAGTTACAATTTATGACTAAAATCAGCAAAGATCCATCAAAACAACATCTTACACAAAAATTTAATAACACTTTTAGATATTTGGATGATATTTTGGCTCTCAATAATGACGACTTCAGAATGTACACTAAAGAGATTTATCCTGCTAAACCGACTTTAAATAAAGCTAATACTAACAATAAACACTGCACTTCCCTGGATCTTAATATCTATATATTTAACGGGAGGATTAATACTAAAATTTACGATAAAAGAGAAGATTTTTCATTCCTTATTATTAATTATCCATTTTTAGAGGGTTACGTTCCCTTGTCACCATCTTAGGGTGTTTATATATCTCAACTTTATCGATTCGCGCTTGTATATTAGAACGTATTTGATCTTAACGAAAGATATCTCTGTATTACTGAAAAATTGTTACACCAGGGTTTTCGATATCACAAACTAGTCAAAACATTTATTAAGTTTTATCATCGGGACAAGGACATCATTCGTAAATATAAATTAACATGCAGACATCGTATACGTTCAGGTATTTCACATCCAATCTTTTATGGTAATATTCTATACAAAGCACAAAATGTCGTCATTCACCTCAAAATATAACCAAACCTTTAAACAGACTTATTCAGAAGGGATATAGCTACGAAACTGTTGTCAGGTCATTAAAGAATTAATATTGATTGCATCGGAAATAAACACATTTATTCTAAAACCAGTTGTTGGCATGATAGAGGTTATGTTTTTCTCATATATCTTATGATGGTATGACGCTAAACCCATAACGGGAGGGATTGTGCTTGATCTTTCAATCAGTTTAATTGAAGTCTGGAGCTGGCATGTCAGTAACTGCTCGTAGTCCTTTGTTAATTTATGCATCATTGTCATTTTGCTTAGTTTCTTCTGTTACCTTTTCTGACATCGGACTCGGACTTATTTTAATCTGATTTTTACTGTGCGTATTGCCGATTGTTTGATTATTCTACATTGGCTGGAGATACAGGGGAGGGTTGAGATCTCACAAAACATGTTTAATCCTGCCGCATGTTTGTGCCTGTCCTAAGTCAGGAGCCTCTGGTCTTTGTTAGTCTTGTATGTTTTTTTAATTTTAGTTCATTTATATTTTTTACTGAACTAGTACACATTTTTGTTTAGGGGCCAGCTGAAGCCCGCCTCCGGGTGCGGGATTTTCTGGCTGTGTTGAAGACCATTGGTGGCATTCGGCTGTTTTCTGCTCTTTGGTCGGGTTGTTGTCTTTTTGACACATTCCCCATTTCAATTCTCAATTTTATTGGTTCAAAAATGATTCATCTATCAATTTTATCTGTTTTACTTTCTTAAAAACTGTAGATAATGCAGAAGCTGTAAAAGCAAAAAAGTAAAAGCGACGCAACATCTACGAATACGTTAAAATAACTAAACTCAGTTCCCTGTCAAAGTTATTGCCAGTACATCATTAATTAGTTTTCATCAAAAGATCATCTAACGTAATATATTCATAAATATAGATCATTGACATATATTTTAGGACACACAAATGTTTAGCTTTTCAAGATGTCTTAATCATGTTAATATGTTAACTGATTAAAATGAGCAATTGACCTTTTAAATATTGGCCCCTAGATTTTATTTCATTTTTAGTTTCCTGTTTTTCCTTTTTTTTTTAGGGGCGTCTTTAATGGAAATACAGAGATATATTTATAACAAGCTAACACGTATATTAAAATTACAAACAGTCTTAAAGACACAGTTAACAAAGCACGATCTCGTTAAAATTGATCAGCTGTCCGTGTGTATTTTAGACTAGACACCATATAATTAACCATTAGTATCCCTAGTAGCAATATTTAAGTCTGAAACGGTCATTTTGGTCTGATCAAGTCTTAATCGACTGGATTTACTGCTAGCGAAAAACGTCAAGACTTTTTTCAGATTTTCAGACGCTGTCACGATATACTGTCTTAAATCCGTTCAGTCATGTCAAGATAAACAAGACAAATTCCGCTAACATCCGATTACAACTTGATCAGATCATGTTCAGATCAAATTAGACCAAAGGTAAAAATGCTATTTAGATTTTGTAAGATCGTGTTCAGTCGTGTTAAGATTTTAAATAATCGCATGCAAAACGGGCGACACTTTTTTTCTGTTTATCAGCGGTTGTTCCCCCTTTATGAATAAAATCGGCAAAGAATGGAGGGTATTCTTTTGTGGTCTTTTAATGTTATAAGGTATGTCTTTTAATCAAATAACGTTTGCAAACTTGCAATTAATTTTTTTCCAATGTTTTTTCAAGTCAACATTTAATTGGTTATATAAGAAAAAATAATTGGTGTAACCAGAAAAATGTGTAAGTCATAAAAGCTTTGCAGTCGTGCTTTCTGGCATTAAGTGATTTAATTTATTCATTCCGTCTGTACAGATATAGAAGATTAGAAATAAATATCCAAAATGATCTTAACAAATTTTCGTCTGTGATTTAAAATAATTGTTCATAGCCATATAACATTTGTCATGGAAAATATATTCTGAGTACTGTGAATTTATTTATTTTCCTGGTTATCAACTTTCGTGGATTCGGGAAAACTTGCACTTTCGTGGATATTTGAATTCGTGGTTTTGCCAATCTCTGCATACAAAGCAAACAGAAAATTTGCAATTCGTTGAACATTTGAATTCGTGGTTCAACTGCACACACGAAACCCACGAAAATTGGTATCTAACGAATAATAATGAATCCACAGTATCTCATTTACTTTATATGTTTCAAATTTTTGACATATGACAGATGTTTGGTGAGAGTTATTTACATTTCAATATACGGATTATCTGAGCAGTCAACCGAAACGGGTTGTCAAACACTATCTTTATAATTATAAATACTCGTGCAACGCTGTGGCTGTTTTATCCATGGAAGTTAAGTGAACTATATTTCCATGTTTTATCATATATAAGAACACACCGGATAACATTATTACATTAACAAATTATTAAACATTATCTCAAAATAAATGCAACAAGAATTCAAGCATATTTCAAAGATCTAGATAACAGTTTATATTTAGTATAAGTATCTATATAACCCGATTCTGATACTTCTCTGACCTTTTTTTAGCATCAAGTCTTTTTTTAGCAAGAACTAATAAAAGAATAAACTATATTATAGTAGAATATAAAATGGAATAAGTTAAGAAATGATTGGTTAAAAGAATATGTACATAATTATAAATCTAGTTTACAGTTTATATTTCTGTTTCGTAGCAGATTTGTTTTATATATCAACCGTGTTACTTCTCATTTAAAAAAAAACAAATGTTAAAGTGGCTTGGTACCTAAACGGCTCTATGGTGCTTCAAAAAATATATTCTTTTAATAATTAAAATTTAATAAATCTTTATTTATCGAGGCCAATGAACAATTTCCCAAACTGTAAAAAGAAAATGTGTAATAAAACGTAATTATTTCAAGATTTTTCTCTTATATATTCAATCAATTGTCAGCAAATTATTTGTGACTTTTTGCCCTATAAAATTTGTAAATTTCTGTCCTGTGACTATTTGTCCGCTGTCCGTTAGAAATGACCTCCTGCACCCAGGGAGAGAATGATGCCGAGACTACCAATGCTAATTGTTAGATAGAATAGTAAGTACATCAGTCATTCTCAATTTTAAATATATATATTCAAATTATGCATGCTGGTGCTTAAACAATCTGTTTCAAATGTTTAATTTAAAGAATTCTCTGATTTCAAAACTTAAATCTTTCTCTTTTGCTTTCTATTGCTATCATTCGCATACCATGTAATATTGTTTGCTGAACATTCAACTATCTTAGCCAAGCATGTGCACTTCGGAATGCAATCTTTAGAAAAAAATAAACCGGTTTTAAATTATGTACATTGTGTTCGACTTATAATCCTTTAATCTTTGAAATAGTCATAAATTACTATGAATATAATTATTCTGTTGCATCTACGTAACTTTATATGCGTGTGTTTTACTTAAAAAGGTGTGAATATGTTTTAATTTTCTTTCAACAAAATTTCCTTCTTCAATTTGCTATTCGTCTACAACAACAAAAAACAGATTTATTATTTAGTTTTTGCCATCGAAGTTCTTGATGTATGTTTTTTATGATCTATCTATCAGGTAAATACAAAAAATGAATTGAGAGTTTTGCAAGTACATTGACGGCTGTGAATTAAGGATTAGTTATTTTATGGAAAACTCATTTAACTGGATGGTAATATTAACCTTAGTCTGTCTTTCAATAATTTGATCATTTTTCCATCTTTTTCAAATTATAGATAAAGAATAAAATGAAAATTTGTTTTCGATTGCTTTCAGGCAGAGAGAAACATTTTTTTTTGCTTTATTTCAAATAATTGCAAAAGATTTTTAGCACGAATATAAAACTATTCTTAATCTTTTCCAAATGCAAATATAATTTGGTGGGTTTTTTTTTTGCACATTGTAGATGAAAATTGTATGATCTAACTTCTTTCAGAGGTCTGTCGAATCTTGAAAATATGACAATTCCGTGAATCACACGTTGCTACATAGAATTCTTGCAAAATTCAGAAACTTGCAGTACTTGAAATAGTTGAAAATAATCTTATAACTGAATTGTGACTGTTTGTCCGTGACATTTTGTTTGTGATGTTTTGTCCTGTGACTTTCTGTCCTAGTGTAATCATAAGTACAAGTTAAATACAAGCTAATAGTGTATAACCATTATCACAAGTAGGAAACAAGCAATTTTGTATTTTAAACTAGAGTCACAATGGGCCAACCCACCATAATAGAAACTATAAATAAATGTGATAAACAAAAGTGCACTTGCTAAAATATGTCGCCTGCTTTACTTATTATGACTAAATGTATCTGTACGTCGAAACACTGCTAAGGTCTCCGTAGTGCAGTAAGGACTTATAATGTGCCACTAAGGACTTATAATATGCCACTAAAGACTAGAAAGGGTGCTGTTACATGTACATTGTTTTCATATTATGGTAGAGATTGATATCAAATACATAAATTCCAAATTTTATATAAAAAGAACCTCAAATAAATCAGTGATTGAACAATATATAGTGGCACGTGCCGTTTTTTCTTTGATATTGCCGAAAATCAGTGAAACGATTGACACGGGCCAACTTATATATCAATTGTTAAACAATCATAATCATTTAAATTTAAATTATAAACAATTGTAAAGACTAGTGCTAAATATGTATAATTAAATATTCTGTTCTTATTTACAAAGATTAAAAGGACAAATCATTTTGTTTTTGGTTTATTTCTCTTCCGACAAAGTTATCTGCGTGCATGGCTTTGATGTGCATCAACTATTAAGTTAGAATGTGGTCAGCTTTTAAAATGTTAATGTATTTAAGAGTTATCAAGACAAAAGGAATAAAAATGTCGACAATAAAAAAAAATGATATTCTATGCTCAAAATAGATATAAGAAGTTGAGGTATAAGTGCTAATGAGTCAACACTCCATCCAAGTCACAATGTACAAAGTAAACCATTATCGGTCAAAGTTCGGCCTTCAACACGGAGCATTGGCTCACACCGAACAGCAAGCTATAAAGAGCCCAAAAATGACTAGTGTAAAACAAGTTCAAACATGAAAACAAACGGTCTTATCTATTTGAAAAATTCGTAAGGGTTCCGCGGAACCCAGTGTTTCGCCTACTTTTGCTGTTAGTCGCAGGCTCAACGAAAATGGGGAAAAAATATTAAAAATGTTCCTCTAGATACTATCTTTTGATTGTAAGAAGCTTCTGTCCAAGTTTGGTAAAAATCCAGGATGGTTTATGAATCTAATACATGTTTTAAAAACTTTAACTACAGACTTTATGTAATGTTAAATGTTTTAAAAACATTAACTGCAGACTGTATGTAATGTAAACTGGAAGAAAAACTAAGTCCATTTATAAGTAATATACAGAAAAACAGGAAATATTTTTTTACAAATTTGCTTCTAGATACTAGTTTTTGATCATAAAAAAGCTTCTGTCCAAGTTTGTTAGAAATCCAGGATACTTTAAGAAAGTTATTAAAATTTTAAAAACTTTACCCACAGAGTGAATGTAATGTAAACTGGAAGAAAAACTAAGTCCATTTATAAGTAATATACAGAAAAACAGGAAATATTTTTTTACAAAATTTACTTCTGGATACCATCTTATGATCATAAACAAGCTTCTGTCCAAATTTGGTAGAAATCCAGGATAGTTTAAGAAAGTTATTGAAATTTCAAAAACTTTAACCACAGAGTGAATATTTGTGGACGCCGCCGACGACAACGACGACGACGACGCCGACGACGGAACATAGGATCGCTATGTCTCGCTTTTGCGACAAAAGTCGCAAGCTCGACAAAAACGAGAAACGAAAAACACTTATGAACCACACCAACAAACGACATTAACTGAACAACAGGTTCCTGACTTAGGACAGATGCAAACAAATGCAGCGAGTTTAAATGTTCAAAAGCCTTATTATACGAATAATTACCGAGACTTACGTTACAATGTTTTTAATATTTTCAGAATCGTATGTGTTAATTTACAGCAAAAGATATAATTTTGTCAGAAACAAATATGATTTGTTCTAACTTAAATAGCTTAGAAAATATCCTTTTGCCAAATGATAAGAACATTTTTTAATTTGTAATACTTATTACTTCATAATCTATATCTGACACGGCTTCTCGTCTAGATTATGTTTGCCGCTGGAAGGTAAGCAGTCAACACTCATTCAATCAAAGTTTGCTCTTAAAAATGAAGTAAACAATATAGGCTACAATTGTATCCATCACTTGGTGTCTGTTGTCTGTGTGTACCGTAAACATACTGAATTTGTTTTTGTCCAGAAATATATTCGTTAAACGAGTTCAAGTATGTAAATATATTCATAGGGTTATGTGGTAGTTGAAATTATTCAATGCAATCATTCTGTGTCCGTCGTCGTCTTTCATACATATCAAATGTTGTATCCACTGTTTGCTGTTCATTTGAACGTCGTCTGTTGTTTATGGCAGTCAGGCCTCGGTCTTTAAATTTAAGCCTCCACTTAAGTAATGACCAATCATAGGAAGTTCCATTTTTTTCTCGGGACAAACATTTTTTCTTTACTAAAAAAACACTAAACAATTTTCTATATTTTATCATAAATTAACCGATGTATACTTTATATTTTAAACTATAGAAGTTGAATTAAAAAAAAGACTTATAAACAATGATAAATCCCTAAGTATTTATATGGTAAACAAATCTAGTGTCTGGGTTATTTTATTATGCAAATCATTAAATTTTCATTTTATTTAAGATGATAGTGTAGTTATGTAATTTGACACGTGTCTTACGGTTCACGGATTTTCGGCAAAATCAAAGAAAAACCGGCACGTGCTTAAACATTGGTCAATTATTCATTTATTTTGGTGTCTTCAACCTATACCAACAACAAATAGGGGTGGATCCAGAACCTTGATGTCTGGGGGGCACCATGAGACCAACATTAAATATTTATTTAGAGATGTATATATGCGAGTGTGGTTGGTAATGGTTTGGGGTGTCAGATCATCATTTTTATAGTTCTATATTTTTAAATTTGTTTTATTGTTCATTCTTCTGCCAATTGATCTGTATTATAATTGTCCTAAACATGCATGTAATATTTGCCACTGGACGTTAAGCAACCAACAATCCCCTCTTTATTCTGTTATTTATATCTATTTATATTTATTGGTCCCATTATTCTCTTTTCTGTAAACCCAATCAGTGACCCCTTTCATATCCCATAAATGGTGACCCATTCCTAGCCTTATACATGTATGTACGTGGTAATTGAAACAGGAAAAATATACTGTCATATATTACTGTATGCTTGGACTAATGGATAAACGTTACAGTATAAGTTCCAGATTATGTTTTATAACATACAATTGCGTTTTATTAATGATTATATATATGACAATGACACTCATTTTTTTTATGGAAAGAGGAAGGGGGGCAGTTTTTTTAAACAAATTGTTGGTTTTCTTTGAAAAAAAAAAGAGTGAAAAAAAAAAAATACGAAATTCAGTTTAAAAAAATCTTGTTTGAAAAAAAAGTTTGTTGTTGAATAAAATCACTAAAAAGACAGTTTTGAAGAAAAAAAAATCACAAAAATGGTAATGTGAGAATTTTGTTATGAAGACATATCTCATATATCGATACTCACATTCTTAATTGACACTAAACATTTATTTGTACATATTTGTTTAAAACACAGATTTTGGTCAGTAATTTCTTTCCTGATCAGAAGATTTCACGTGTTAATCGATCTTAATCTGTGATATTGTATCAAAAACCAATAAAAATATTCGTACTTTTCCAATCAACATGTACCTGTATATAGTTTACATCTAATCTTTTGAAAAGAGACATTACTCACAGCTGTTAATATTTACACACCCACCGATAAGTGGTTATCAATCACAACTGTTGAAGCTGGCGTTAATAAACGGCCAGTTAAAAAGTCAAATCAAGCTGTGATTAATTTCCGCTTTAAATAAGCAGATTTAGTAGCAATACAATTATGTTAGAAACTTTTTTGGTGACATTGACTTGGGGGCACCTGCCCACTGTACCCCCCGGTAAATCCGCCACTGGACAAACACCAAAACATGTTCCTGTTTTAGAAATTTTAAGTTAGTGTTTTAAAGTCATAAATTTTGGGGAAAAAATACAATAGTATGTCTCATATAAACTTTCAAGGTTTTGCAGTAAAAATTCGTATTCGTTGCCTAGTTTCTTGTCCCGTTTGTTTGTTGGTTATAAGATTTAAAAAAAAAACAATTATGACTTGTTATTCATCTTCAAAATTCTGACCAATATAGCGAAACAAGTAAAGTATTTACAAGTTCATAAAATTTAGAACCAAGGCTTTGACTATTATACTTTTTAGTATAATAGTCCAAGATCAAGGCATATACATGCATAGCTTTTTTTCTTTTAAAAGAATAATTTTATGTAATTCATTTTGTCTGTGTTTGAGGTAAAGCTTTATTTAGATCCTAGATTCATATGATAATATAGTGACAAACAGTTGTAGAACAATATAAGGTGCCAGACTTACTTGTCATGGTCGCGATGTTAAGACTCTATAGATGTGTAGTAGGTCAAGTCAAAGGAGAGACGACACTCTACACGCAGATTTCTCTCGGTCGCAGCATGGAAGTATTTTACTTCCATGCTGCGACCGAGAGAAATCTATTATACTTCCATGCTTCGACCGAGGGAAATCTGCATGCAGAGTGTCGTCCCTAAATATATTATTTCCATGGTCGCAGTGATATGTGTCATTTGTTACTAGCCCGTCATGGTGTGAACATAGATTTAATAGCGATGGCTATTATATCAATGGTGTGAACATCAAATTTTTTTGTTTGAAATTATAAACATGAGCAGTAATACACAGTTGTAATTATTATACAATATTCATACATGATAAACGAATTTGGTAATTGTCATTTTTTTTTGCGGGGAATACAATAATTTGTCCCGTTATTTAACTGCTAAATCCGGTGGACTTACCGGTATTTCGTACGACATGTAGTGTACATCATGTACTTAAATCAAATCAAATACACGTTTTGTTTATTCTTTGAATTGAGTTTCAGTTTTTATTCGGGACAAAATTTTATTTGATACGAAATTATCAATATTTGAATTGTTGCATTTATCAGTACAAAAAAAAACACTCACACAAAAACGTTTTATCGGCTTAATATGCAGCAACGAATATAGACTTATTGAGACCTGTTATGTTCAAGGTTGTATGAACAAAATACTCTTTTACTAGTATAAACTGCAATGATTTTTACATGCAAACTAAAGAAATATTAGCAAAAATAAATGCCTTGTATTTTAACACAGATCGAACACAAAGTCCCGTCACTATGGGAGATTAATGTAATTTTTCAAAAAGAAGTAAAAAAATATTAAATATCTTATGTAATAGTTATTTTCGATCTTCAATACATCTTTCTATGAGAAAAGTTTTAATGAATGCAATAGAGTACATTTGATATTCCAAAAAAAATATGCACAAATCGATCTATTTCATTATATAAAATTGCCAAACGCGGGTTCTGAAATCGTACCACGTGATATGAAAAGTTCGCACGCCTGACCTAGGGTGTCTTCCGTTCTCTAAAACCAACTATACAAATACAAGAAATACCAGATCTGCGACTTTTGGTATTTATATTTACTCTTATTACTCTCATTTAATATTTTATGCATAAGTGCAATATTGGGAATGATTTATTTCCCAACAAGCTAACTAAATAAATTAATTAACCCTCTAGCTGATCAGACGTTAATACAACTACTATCAGTCTATACGGAGTGAAGTATCTTTATTTCTTCAAATAGGCTTTTTGGGGATCATTGTACGTCCAGTGGCATATATTACATGCATGTCGGAACAGGAAAATTGACAATAGGTACTGTTAGAACCATGTTCACATTATTATACATTATAGCCAACAATTGTGATGATGACGAATTTCTTAAAACTGTTCGAGAACAATCTAATTGAAATATTAATCTGTGATTTTACTATATCCATAATTTCGACGAACCACTCCGTATTATATAAGCGGCCTCGGTGGCCAAGTAATCTAAGTAGTCGGACTATTGTGTCACTAGCCTGTCGAATTCTGCACTTGGCAGGAGCCCTTGACTCCAATCCTAATTGTTTGTTTTCATACCGAAGGTCTGCGGTTCTATCCGGTCACTCCAGCTTCCTCCTCAAATAAAATAACCGTCACGATATGGCACAATAGTGCTGAAAGTTGCGTTAAACACCAACAATTAATCAATCAATCAGTATTATTTTACCAATGTATCGAGATTGTTTTGTAACAAACGAAAAGTTTTCTGTTTTTATTAACACCGCTGGGCTTCCACTTGAATTTCACGGGAATTTATGGTCTTTACTTTAGTCTTGTGTTGTCATCCGTATCAATAAAATCGCAAATTTGAAATGAGATTCAAAAACGTCTTGGATAAGTGAGAGATGTATCTATGCCAGAACAGTAGTATCAAATATACAGTATTAAATAGTTTTAAAGTGTCCGAATCACTTGCAACGGATGAAAAGATGAATTACGGACTAGATTTGATTTGGCAATCTTTATGATTTTTTGAGACCTTTATGTTTTAAGCGATTTCATGTATGGACTACTAGCCAAAATAATTGCATGCATTTTTCTTTATTATATGTCCTTTTGGACACGAAAAGCTTATTTCAATATAACATGGATTTGTATTTGTAGCTTAAAAAATCCTTAAAAATAAATTAAAATTGAGAATTTTTATAATACACAAAATGTACATTCTACACAGATACCGACATTTGTTCATATCAATTTTTGTTTAATTACGGAATTTAACCGCACATCTCTGCCGCACATCATAAAAAAAATCTAAAATATGTTTATTTCAGTTATCCTTGAATGTAGTTCGGACACGGTTGAATTGACAGGTCTACATTCACCTTTTGTCATTATTTGAACGATTTGTATGATATAAATTTGATTACAGAACCTGTATTTAAATAGTCTTAAACTTTCATGTCGTTTATAGACAATTTCCTTAGTGCATAATGACTTTTAATGAATAATTCTTCTTTCTCAAATCTATCACGGCAATACAGTTTACTTTACGAAGGACTTGTATAGTAGGATATTACTATACAAATCCTTGACCGTGGTTTTACAGAGTTTGTCAATACGTTCAGCTTTTCACATGTGTAGCTAAAAATACAATAAATTCATACATATATCACGTTGGTACCCAGCTGTATCTAGGTTGTATTCACGATACACGTGCGTTAATATTACCTGGTGGGGTTTAGTAAGTGCCCATCTTCTTTATAAATGTATTGATTTTAATTAAGGTTTCCATGTTTGCAAAGCTTAAAAACTAAAAGTTCAAATCTAAATCTAGTATATAAAAAAATATTATGTCTTAATATCTAATAGGGTCACAGCCCAAAGCTGCGCAGACCATCCTGGAGCCTCTCTTTAACTTACGGGACAACTGCATTTAAATCATCGTCGCGTAGAATTAAGTAAAAATTAAAAGCACATCATGTTCTGCTGTCGAGGTTAGGCTTTATATTTTATGCCGAGTGACTATTTAGTTATAAGTCAAAGTGAATCAATTTATGCTTCCCACTTGTATCTTAAAATTTGTTTTAGAACCACTGAACAGAAGGGAAGCAAACTTGATAGATATTTCTTCAACAGGATTGTTTTCTGGTTGATATTTCAATTTTGATTGCCAACAAACCATTGCTGCTTTTGCCTATTCAAGACTTATTTTCAAAAACCAAGCATAGCAAATATATTCCTTTAATGGTTCTTAGCAAGTGTTGTTATTTTGGTGCTAATGAAAAATTCAAAATAACTCCCTATAGAGGTGAAAACTTTCTTTGAAGCTAAAAATATCAAATTCTGTATATGCTACATTCTGTATAAGTTATTTACTTATTGCTTTTAATCTGATATTGATGAAAAGACTTGTAGGGCACCAATTGGGGTAAAGAGGTAAAATTAGTCAATAGATCAATTACAATAAACTAAACTGATATCCTCTAAGAGTCATTAAGGGCATACGATACAGAAAAGGTCACTCGTTTTTTTGGGTTTTTTTTGTTTTTCTTTTTTCACAATTTTTATTTGATACAAACTATCGAAATATGGAAAGAAAAATACACAAACATGACTTATTTGTCAAGATACTTTAGCATGAAATACCTGTGTCATTTAAGAACATAAAATTTCAGTATTTCATACTTTTCCGAAAAAATAACACAACTTTCGAATGGAAATAGATATTTTCATCTGTTTGTTTGGAACGGTCCCTTTATCTAAAAGAAAGGGAGGTTTACTGCATTAACATTTTTTTGCAAAACATACAGTTATATTAACAAAAAGCCATAGACATTTGTTTTGCTAGTACAAAGGCATATAGAAAAAATTCTATAGATGAACTTTTTCTTACAAGTTTAATACAACACTTTTAAGGTATAACATAGTCGATTGCAAACGATGAAATCGGGGTTCATGTGCTTCTTTTTTTTTGCTAGAAATAGAAAACTTTTAAATGCTGGAAATCCCATTTCCCTTTATAACACCAAATTAAGTTGCAGTGTATTCCTAATGCAGCATCGTCGTACACCAAAACGCAATTTAAATAACTGTCATGTATGAGATTATAGATGATAGAAAATAAAATTGTATCCCCTCACAGGAGATTTGGTGTGCTTGAATATACATAATATTCGTTTTCCATTACATATATTTTGAAATTCGCTTAACCGATTTGATGACGTTAGTGATTTATTTCGCGAGTTTTGTATGCTTATCATTAGGCAACGTTCCGAAAACAAAGTTAAATTTTGTGCATTATTATCTGCTACTGTATAGTATTCCATTAACAATCTAGATTTTAAATGATTTGAACAATACACATCGATTTAAAAAACAATATTACTCACCTTTCTCTTCATAAGCAGATGGCAAGGAAAATAATCAAATTGTGACTTTCGAGAAGGACTTAATTCAATCTTTGGATTTGGATACTAAATCGAAAAAGTAAAATTGTCGGACATTTTCTGCTTTAGATGTTGAAACTCTCTTAAGCTATACAGCACATATTTTGTTATCAATCTTATTAATAAATGTAAAATGTGAACATATTTTTTGTTTCTCTATAGGGCAGAACAAACCTTTTCTCTCCAAAATTGAAGGTAAGGAATTTAACACATTGCCATTGATGAAGCTTGACCTTTCTATCTTAAAATGTTGTTTGCCTAACTTAATTTTGACTTACTTACATTTTATTAAAATAAAATATATGAAAAATATAAATACCTCCAAATTTAAAACACCCACTTAGCTGTATGTAATGCAAAAATCATTTTCCTTCACTTTTTTCAAATCTTGGCCTACAAAAAAGGAAATAAGAACATAATCGACATTAAATACTTGAGGACATCTGTTAGTAAGCTTTCAAACAATAATCAGTACATTTCGCATATTTAATCTTCTTTTCATAGAGGCATTTATATTATTAATTGAAAGAAGATTATTATCTGTCACGTATGTGGATTAGGGTTTTTAATGCCAGATTTAAATAGGGCTTTTCATGTAAGAAATTGATAATTATACCCTCCGCAAAAAAAGTGCAGAATGTATAGTGCTTGTGACCATTGTCAGTCCGTCCAAACATCTGTCCACCAGTCGTCGCTTTGGTTTACAAGGATAGCACTTTTGACCAAATGTGCATTGTGAGCTATTGCTACTTTACCCTGACTTTTGGTGAATATATCATATATATATATTTTCGTGTTTTGTCATTTAAAACTATAGAGAAATTGTAAAATAATTGACCAACAAGATTATATTTAGGACCAAAATCGTCAATTGGCCCCCTCCAGTAAATAATATTTGGGTGTTGCGGTAGTTTATCACTTTATGAGCATACTACACACTTATTCACCATTTTTAATTTCTTTTGAACGTTTTCCTGCTCGTGTCGAAGACAACCTACTTCACCGCACACCTTAATCTCTAAACATTTTTTAAAACATTTTGGAGATTCCGAATCAGCAGAATAGTCTAAAGAATAAAACTCATTACCGGGTTAGTATTTACATGAGAAACACCACGGGTGTTACATACGGAGCAGGATCTGCTCGGAAGTATTATTGCTTTGTCTTCAGTTTTTAATGTGTTTTGCATGTTTTGTATACTGTTGTTTGTTTGTCTTTAAATAGATTTTAGTTTTAGCTTTGACATTGTCAGCTGTATTTTTTTTTTCTCGACATATGAGTTTAAATAACCTGTTGGTGTCTTTTGCGTCATATTTAGCATCATAAGGGTATTTAAGACTCTGTGCTTAATTTTCCTTTAGCTATGTCAAAACACCATTATTAATGTAAATAGAAGTATACTTGGAAAAAATACTGTAAGGTTACGTTTACCTTGATGATGGTAATGCGTCAAGCTTAATACAAATAGATTTACCTTAAGTATTCAAGAAAGTTCCCGCAACAACGGTTACCAAAATTCCTTCAGACTTAAAAATCCTATATGTTTCTAAACATATTATGTTTAATTATGAAAATATAAGTCCATTATAGAAACTTAACATTAAGACTGAAGGTCATTTGAATTGCGTAATTTAATTAGTAAAAATAATTACCATGAAGTAGGTCAAGGTTTCACACGTCATTACAGTATTGATTTTATTAGGTTAATGAAATAAGATATACTAGTACTAAAAAATTGAACGGGTTTAACTGATAAACTTATATTTAGCAATGTTTAGATGGATAACCATCTTAAACATTTATTTGTTTTTTTACTATTTTTCTTAAGGTATATTGCAAACATTATATTTCATTTCATTGATCGAATAAATCAATACCTTAAGCAATTCATAAAACCCCATATAAATCAAAATATATTACGATATATCTTATTGATATGGCATAGACCAATACAATATCTTAATATGAAGATTTTTGAAATGGGCAGATGATGAATAAATAAAATATTTTCTTTAAATAAATATTGCGAGAGCTCTCCATATATACGCAAATTTCAATTCAAATATTCGACACTATGGAGTGATTATTAATGTTTAAATAATGAAAAAAAAATCATTTCAGTTGCATGTTTAACAATGTGTAATTCTTGATTGAGAATCTACAAAATACTTGACAATCTCATTTCAAATTGTAACAGTCGTCGATGGTATATGATTGGTTTTAAATCAATATTGATATAGTCCTAACAAATGTACATGTAAATGAGTCTAATAGTTTGTTAAAGATAAAAGTTGCACTTAAAGTTAAAATTGCATCAATTTTCGTGGCACAGAAATACACAAATACAGAATTAAAGTATATAATGAATTATATTTGGTCTGAATTGATACGAAAAAGAGAGGCGAAGGATAGAAACGGACACTTAATCTCCCAAACTGAAAACAAACTGACAATGCCATTGGCAACAAAGAAAAAGACAAACAACAAACGACAGCACACAAAACACAAAATATAAAACTGAAGAATATAAACACGAACCCCACCAAAACCAGGGAGTGATCTCTTGTGCTCCTGAAGGGTAAGCAGATCCTGCTCCACATGTGGCACTCGTTGTGTTACTCATGTAAATACAAATCCGGTACTAAGTCTAATTAGGTATGTCACATTCGGGGAAAAGGAGTTTATTCCTTTATTTGATTCGATTTGCGGTTCATTTTAAACAAATATTGATACAACATTTATATAACAATTGTTTAAATAATAAGAATAAGAAGATTTGTTATGATTGTGAATGAGACTATTTTTTTTACTTACGTGATACGCAATCAAAAGGTGGAAATTTAAACAATCATATAACTAGTTGATTTTGACATGCTGTTTCATTATTAAGCCTTTAGACGGATTGCAAGGACAACCCCGAACCTTAAAACCATAAATTCCTACCAAAAAACATATTTGTGTGCTGCTGAAATATTTTATAATAACAGATTTTTTATGCAGTCTTTACATAAATTGTCATGGCTTTAAATAATCATATTTTCATACATTGTGACCTATAAATAATGGAGATATGGTGCAACATATATACACAATCAATATTAATGGCGAAATGTATCTGATTAAGGAGCTCAGTTACCATCTCTTCAGTGCTGGTTGACCCTTTACTAAATCAAGCAAAGGCATATCTATATTTCATTGAATAATTTGGTATTTGACCTGTTGAGAATTTGATTGTTGTTATGAAAGTAAAGTCCTGGGAAAAATTCGACAACTATTAAATTGTGTTGGTTTTTAATCATAAGGAAAATATTATACACAATAATTGTACGTAATTGGTATTATTTATTTTTACTTAACCAGTTTTGTACATCACATTGTACGTATAGTGTCTGTTCTGTATAATCGATATCATATACTATAAACAACTATCGACAATATATTAAAGATCCAAGATATAACGGAAGAACAAATTATGTGAAATCGACTAAAAACAAAAAGTTAAATAAAATAATTACCAAAAAAGGAAAATTCTAAAGTCAGGTATTAAATGGCAAAATCAAAAGCTCAAACATATCAAACGAATGGAAAACAACTGTCATTTTCCTAACTTGGTACAAGCATCTCCTTGTGTAAATCAATCTATTGAATGTCATTCTAGTCATTATATACTAGCTTGGTTTAGTAATCTAATTTCATGTAATACATTATATATTGAATTTCTATCGATTTCCTAAAGCGGAGTGCTAGAAAAATGAGCAGTTGTTCTAAAATGCCTTAATCTCTCAAAATTTACGGATGATATCGATATACGTGCTAACAACATGAGTTTCTTTGATAACGTTAGTGCCTATGGCAGTGGATTCTGAAATGACACTGGGTGCTCTCACATTCATGTTTTACCAAACCAAATTCCTTATAACAAAGGTAATAAGCCTGTTTTCCAGTGGTTGTTGTCGATTGCTGTCTGTCTTATTTGTTTCTCTGTTATTGTTTTCAGCATAAACCTTGTCCTTGGTTTTCTGTTAAGAATTCTTTAAAATTTTGTCAACCTATAGCTGTTAACATCTTCGCCCTTTGTTTCTGGTCGAAATATATCTCTTTCATAAGCATGCCACATCTTTTTTTAAATACATGTGTTGTTAATGAAAATCAAGTGCTCTCTAAAAACTGGAAGGAAAGTTTGTACTAGTTATCACATTATTATTTCACAGAGATTCATGTATAACTTGCAGTACTTTGAATCTATCATCATATTTCTAGTCGGCAAGTGTTATGGTAGATGAAACACTGTATTCTATTAACCACTATTTAGAAGACACAGAATGGCTGGGAAAAAAGTCATATCCAATTAAAATGGCGGTAAAAGGTCAAGTATGCACAAAACAAGCACTTAAGCGCATATAATTATTACTCTGTAACAAGAACCTAAATATAATTCTCTAAACTGTAGGTAAAAAGTTCTAGAAAACAAACTGTAAAATCTTATACAGGTGTATCAATCATGCTTAGTTAGCTTCCTGCAGTAAGGGGAACATGTCGACCCTGTTTTCCAAAATTATGCGCCGTTTCTTATTTTATTGTTCGAGTTAATCATCATTTACTGGATTTAAGTAAAAGTAAATTACTAAGTAATCTTTAAATAGTTTTACTACATTCAAGTAATTTAGTTTTAATTAATACTATGCGTTATAACTTAAATCACGTAAAAAATCGATTTGGTATTTTTAAGTAATTCCCTAAGCATAGTTAGTAATACTTAGTAAAAGTAAGTAATTGTAAGTAAATTAGTAAGTAATATCATTACTCAAAATAAGTAAAAGTAATTTTTTTAGAGTGTGCACTGTGCGGCTTTTTTCTTTTGTGGTTTAGTTTATGACATATGTTCTTTTATCTTTACATACAGGATGAATCGTCTTATTTGTAATTCTAACGATTGCGTCCTATTGTCGATTATGACACTTTGAGTGAGTAAGGATTCATATTGAGGTTGATGCATGCATAACAGGTGGATAACAGGTGAATAAAAGCTGGTGCTTACCCTATCGACGCATCAAGTCTCGCTCATGTTTGGGTTAATGCGATTCCCTTTGTTAGTTTTGTTTTTTTTGGTTATTTTTTATTATGTTAACTTGATTTGTCTTCTGTTGCCTATATTTAACCACAACGCATGAATTTGATTTAGTCTTTCTATCTGGACAATGAGTTGTTTGTTGTTACCTGTCTTTGGATTTTTAGGAGAGGTTGGGTGTAAGTCGTCTATGTGCGATGTTGTACTCTCAAGTATTATTGTAATTCCTGTTATCTGTGTAATGCTTTATGTGTATTGAAAAAAATGGTAATCTAGTTTTTTTTAGCATTACACGAAAAAAATGTAAATACAATGAAAAACACCTATCTGGTATCTAAATGGCATAACGGTCTTTCCGTGGATGCATTGACTTCCAGTCACTTTATTTCAAATCAGAAGTTGATACATCTGGTAACTTTTAAGAGGATCTATTTTACTAAAACAACTCATTATCATTCAACGAATAGAAAATAGTTATAATTCGACTTATGTAAGGAAAAGGATATATGTGGTAAACATAAACGTGACAGAAACTCAACGATACAAATTGAAAAGAGGAAAATAGTCAAAGTAGATACAAATGCCTTGTTTTATTGGAAGATAGATCTTTCTTTGTTAAAATAAATCCATTTTAAGCAAAACAATTCTTAAAAGTGATATCATATCTATATTCAATGCTATCCAAAAAATGAATGATTTGATCATTTGATTGGTCTTATGCTAGGTAATCTTGATAGTCTAGAGTGATGAAGTACCTGGAATTTGGAAATAACTCTTTCTCTGCCAGGCACATGGTGTTTATAAATTTGAGAGCTGTTCAACATGATCGTTATCTGTGTTTTTTTTGTAAACTAACAGGTTATAAAAACTCACTCATCTGGTCAGTCTCGTTAAAATCAGTGTTTGATTCAATGACATTTGCCATGGTACTGTCCTGATATCAGATATGGAATTGGTATAGAATTATTATCAACTGCACAAGTCCTGTCTAATAATAAAACTCATGTTGATGTCGATTTGTCTTTGTGAGTTGTATTAATATTCAGTCATGTCCAGTTAGATGTTAGACTTTGGTGCTGATGCCCTTGTCACTTTGCAGAATGTATTTTAAGAATTGTTTATTTGTTTTCATTCTGAATATGTATGCCACTGGACCGAAACAAAAATAATCAAATCAATCAAACGTCTTGTATATTCATATTATATTTGACACTTGGTGTTAAGCACACATATACTAATGAGCAAAGCAAAGATTAGTGATTGTATTTATCCACTGACATGATCTACAGAAACTGCAAAGTCTACTTTATATCTAGACTAATACAATACCGAGATAGATGCAGTGAGAGACCACTACATGTAGTAATTAACTTTATTTTGAGAGATATGATTTGAGCTTTTTATGTTTTAACATTGCATCTGTTCATATGGAGTATACGTCTATCAGTAGATGCAATATTCTAAGCTTATTATTTTTCTAATATTTATAATTCCAATATATTTGAAATATGTCAATACAACTGCCATTCAACCTGTAAAAACATGATGTCCGTATTTTCTGGATTGAGTGTTTCTACTGATAAGCCGGCTATCGAACGAATTTTTAAAGCGCCTTTTCCTATTTAATGTAGGCGTTACTCAATTATTCGTTTTCTGTGTTAAATTGTTGTTTGTTTGTTTTGGGTTTTTTATCCGTTTTTTGTTTGTTTTTTTTTTACAGTAGTTATGCGTATTTTTTAGAGTTTAGATTTTGGTGCTAAATAATTTATGATTCTCATTAGTATAATTAGACTAAATTAGTGAATCACCTCAGCACCTTGTGAATGTTATTTATATATTTTGATAAAAATGTGTGTTGTGCTATTGTGATAATTATTGAATAGCTAATCCAAGAATTCAAATATAGAAAAATATTCAACCAGTGGCCGAACAGCAAATTAATAGTTGAATGCACTTAGCGCATGACTTCATTACCGGTGTTGTTTCGTCACGAGTTGATTTTTGTCCAATATCTTGTTTCTTTGATTAATTATTCTTTTAATTACATTGACCATGGACTTTGAGTTGAAATAAAGTAGACATTTAATGGATTTATATCTTTTTTTAACGCACTCGCCATTGTTTTGATGCAACGTCATTGGCATGGCACTGCCATGGTGAATAACGACGAAAAGACAAACAAAAGTTTACAACACATTTTATATAGGTAACTAAAGACTAAAGATTATTAATCTCAAAATAGAGACGGTGATATTCCTTTGGCACCATCGTACGGTGTTTATGTATTACAACTCATTCGCTATGCCCGTGTCTGTTTGTAACGGTCTGGACTTCAATGAATGTAATCTATGTATTACTGGTAAATTATTAAGTCAGGGATTTTGTTACCACAAATTACTTAAAACCTCCAGTAAATTCTACCCTAGGTTTAAAAATTTGGTTTTGAAGTATGGTTATACCTGTAGAAAACTTATTTCAAACGGGATAGCTCATCCTCATATTTACGGAGGAGTTGTTTACCGATACGGAATTTGGAAATGATCCGGGTAGACTTATCGATCCTTTAAATAAACTTATTCCAAAAGCACAACACTGTTATTAGATCTTTAAATATTATTTTTTGTTTAGAATTGATATTGATTGTTATCAGTAGATTACAATGAAACTAAATGTATTTTTTTTTATACATATGCACATTCATGGCTCTACAATCTGTCGATACCTGTATCTTGGCATTACACAAAGTCATGTTTATGACGTTTTTACACTTATTCCATTGGATGCAGGATGTGTACTTATTGATATTTTTGTCTTAGATGCAGGATTTTTTTTTCATACGTTGTTATTGGCTTTGTACTAGCTGTCAGTAACTGCGAGTATTTTCGGAGCTGTACTAATATTCTTTCTGTTGTGTGGATAAATTATAAGTGTGTATCTTTGTTGATTTTTTCTAATATTTATAATTCCAATATATTTGAAATATGTCAATACAACTGCCATTCAACCTGTAAAAACATGATCACAAAATTCAATTCCGTCGAGTTCAAGTGTCAAATATTTGTTATATAAACATGAATTTTAAATCAGTACTCTTTGTTCACTGTAGCAAACTTAAATACTATCAAGATGCGGTGCGTAAAGGATTTATCATTCTTGATTTGAAAAAGCCGTTTCGATAAAACAAATCAAATGTTAAAACTTGTTGTTTCGTATGTATTTCTATAGACGCAAAAGGAAAGTTTTGCTATGAACAACGTGCTACCGGTTTTGTGGTTCCTTATTTCCTTGTATGAACATGTACTTTAGTATACTCATTTATATTTTGTTGAGTAAAACATCATGTAAGTTTTACTAATTCTTTATTTGGTTCTTTTATTCCTTTGAATTGCCATCTATTAAAAATGGTAAGAATTACTAAATCTAAATCTTGTTAAACTGTCTTCCTTTGGAATATATTAGAATTTGATGCGACTGTCATACAAGTGAGAGGTTTAGTGCTATTTAACCAGGTTTAATCTGCCATTTTCTACATCAGAAAATGCCTGTACGAAGTCAGGAATATGACAGTTGTTATCCATTCGTTTGATGTGTTTGAGCTTTTGATTTTGCCATTTGATTAGGACTTATATCTAGAAATTGACTATGAGGGTAGGTTGAAAGCAAAACTTTACGACAAAAGAGATGATTTCGGCTTCCCAATTTTGACCTTTTCATTTTTAAACAAAGAGTTCCAAATGGTGAAGTTGAAATCATCACTTCGTAAATTTTACGGACGCCATCACGAGTTGGTTGACAGTTATGGAATATCCGTTGTACAGATAAAATATTGGATATGTTCCTTATGTCTTAACTACAATCCCCTAACCTTTTCACGAATGTGACCTACCGAATTAGACTATTTACTGGCTTTGTAATAACATGAGCAATACGACGGTTGCCACATGTGGAACAGAATCTGCTTACCCTTCCGGAGCATCTGAGATCACCCCCAGTTTTTGGTGGGGTTCGTGTTGCTGTTGTACCCGTATTTGTGGCATTTTTACCTATTGTGTTTGTTTGGTTCACACATCGTTGTCAATATATTGGAATTTGAAGCGACTGTCAAATAAGTGTGAGGTTTAGCGCTTTAAAATCAGGTTTAATCCACCATTTTTTACATTTGAAAATGTCTGTACCAAGTCAGGAATATGACAGTTGTTGTCCATTCATTTGACGTGTTTTATCATATGATTTTGCCATTTGATTAGGGACTTTCCGTTTTGAATTTTCCTCTGAGTTCAGTATTTTTATGATTTTTACTTTTTAACATAAGTGTTTTCTAATTATAAAACGTTTTTCTTTTTACGGAGCTTACAGTTGCAAAACTTTGAGATGAAAGCAAACGTCTTTTTCATTGGATTTTTGATAGTTTTGCTCTTCCAAGGTAATAAGAATAAATTCAAGGTACATCGTGAACAGAATGTTTGCAACATACATAATAGATCAATCAACTGTCAAATGCTAAAATTTGAATTCACCATTTATAGAAAAATGTATTAACGAAATATCTGGGAAAGATTCTTCTTTTTCTTTTTTTATACAATTTTACCTTCAAGTATCATATCTGAAGGTTGAAATCAAATTTACTATTTTAACAAATTTATACAGACAAATCAGGTACAAAACTAAAGAAAACAAATTATTGTATTTTTCGTTGTAACACTTAACGTTGAAATAAAATAATAATAATAATAATTAATAATAATAATAATAATAATAATAGTAATAATAATAATAATAATAACAATAATAATAATAATAATAATAATAATAATAATATCATAATAATAATAATTAATAATAATAATAGATAATAATAATAATTAATAATAATAATTAATAATAACAATAATTAATAATTAATAATAATAATAATAATAATAATAATAATAATAATAATAATAATAATAACAATAATAATAAAAATAATAATAATATCAATAATAATAGTTATAATAATAATAATAATAATAATAAAAATAATAATAACACTTATCATTGTTATATTAATAATAACAATAATAGTAAAAATAATAATGATAATACAAATAATAATAATAATAATGATTATAATTATAATAATAATAATAATAATAATAATAACAATAACATAAATGATAATATTAATAATAATAAGTATGTCATGAATGTATTTCCAGCTGCAAGTGGATCAAATGGGTGTCCATCTCATTCAAACGAATGTAATGCTTACTGTCATTCTAGTGGCTGTCGTGGTGGGTACTGCGGCGGTATGATGATTTTGAAAATAACATGTACATGCTTAAGACCATGCTCATGGAAAAAACGTAAAAACCTATAATACAAAAATTGTTTCCAGTGAGTTTTTTATTTACATTAAAATTTTTACTTTGTAGTATATTCGTTTACAAATTTTGGACACGTTAAATAGAAATGGACGGGATCCTCAAAATACCTCTGTTATTGAATTTGTTCACATTTATCAACAAATGCGTTTTACCAAACAAAAATGTATACAAAAGATTCCTAAAACTGAAATGATTCAAAGTGCGATATGATTTGAATGCAATAAAAAACGTTTTAAGGAAATAATCCAGTATAAGGTACATTGTATGCTCTGGACCTTTCGTATTGAAAGCCAAGTAATAAAAGTAAACATCCCAAGGATCTTATCAAAACAATAAAAAAATGTCCAAATTCTAGTTTTTAAAAAGAATGTATTTTTATCTCAGTTACATTTCCTAATGAAGTGGAAACTTACAAACAAAATGTAGCATATGAATATTTTCTTTCCATACAAGTTTTTCTGGATCCCAGCGTTACCCCAGTTTAAGAGGAAATTTGTATTGCTTAAAGCTAAGGACTTTTAGATTTGCAACAGTACTTTACCGATGTAAAACAGTCGAAACTTAGGATTCAGATTTTAATCAACCGATGTTGGTCCCAGTGACAGTAGATAATTAAAATACTGACATGATATTAGCTCTGATGACTCCTCGATCTGATAGTTTGCGAATAAATCATACATAGTTCGATTTCCTTGTAGACTGCTACTTGCAGGTTGTTGGTTTTTTTTTCAGTGTAAAATATTTCATTTTGATTTAGAATAATAACATATCCACGGCTAATCAACTTGGTTTATGTCAACAAAGATGGTCGATCTAATCGAGATACCTGAAAAAGGAAAGGTGATAGGCACTGTCTAATAATGAATAATGAATTCAATGAATGCCGCATTCTGATCAGACGTTACTGTGTACGAAAATGTCAAACAGACACTCTCTCCGAATAGTAATTTTTCGATATTGAAGAAATCAAAGTGACCATAATTATGATATACATATGTGACCCTTGTGTGTGTATGTAGTACTCATCGGTTTACCCTTGTCCTTAAAATCCACAGCGTAAACTTCTCTTTTTTTTCATCACCGTCTTTGTATAAACATAAGGAGATGTACCAACTATCCACCAAAGTTCAAATAAAGTGGATGTAAGCAATTATAGGCAACCGTACGGCCTTCAACAATGAGAAATCGTGATTATTTGAATTTCTGAATCTAAAGGCCAGATCTCATCTTGAAAATTTTTCCACTATCAGCTTCCAATGATACTTTCAACTTATGGAATTTTTTTCCTGAAATGTTACCATAGTTATCATTATGGTACGATATGGTACAATATTTACCGATAAAAGATATTCGTTTACCAAAATATAGACCATGTGCAATTTTTAGTACAAAACGTTAGAATTGCATATACAATAATACAATTAAAGCAATTGACAGCAATACATAAAATAATCGTGTTTTCTATTTTTATTTTAGGTACTTTGACATTACCAGAGAATGTAATATTGACTTTAGGTCTTTCATTTTATTTCAATGAACAAATTGTAATACGAAGCTTTTGATTGTAATGTTAACCTCACTACTACAATTGTATTGTTATTTGCTATTATCACTTTAGATCTAAATAATGAATTAGTGCTCGCTTGAAATATAATTACAGTTTTATAACATATAAATGCTTGTTTGTATATAAACCAGTTGAGTAATGATACCTCAAGTCTTCTTTTTCAAGTAACTGTAATGAAAGGGGTATTGATATGCAATTTATTTAATTTTTCTTCTTACTTGAGAATCTAAATTTGGTTACTATTTTAAGGTCATTCTACTATTATATAGCCATGTACATTGTTGAAATTTTGAAATCCGTAGATCTTAAATTTGTGGCTTGCATAAAATCCCTACTGCTACTTTCATTTTTTTAATTAAGATTAGATAATAGGAACAAACAAAAAATGTCAATCTATGAATGATACCAATGCAAGTTACAGCAATTTTCTATCAAGTTGCATTTGATTTATTCCGTTACACCTAAAAACATATACCACAGATACAGTAATTGTTCAAGTCGCTCCATACATTGTACATTGATTTTCATAAAAAAAATTATTATGAAGATCAGTTGACAACTAGACGATGACAAAAAAGATAATTCCCTTGATACAGTGTCAGAAAAAGCTATGATATCAAGTGTGTAAGGTTAAGGTCATCTCACCGTCAGTGCCAACGTGAGCAATTAACCTGTTTTTGCAACACTGTTGACTAAACATATGTTCCAATTATTAAAGCAAGAATCCCGTTTTCTTTATATTTTAATTTTATATATTTAGTGTTTTATGCATTGACGTTTTTATTTAGATCACATGAACCAAAGGGCCAAGTGAATTTTTCTCATTACTTTGCGTCCGTTGACCGTTGTAGTCCGTCGTCATTTCTATTAACAACTGTGATACAACAGGGCCAACTTTTACCATTTGTTCAAACAAGGCCACAATCATCATTGGATTATCTAGTTTTAAAAATAAGCCTGACGACCCGCAGGCCAACCAAGATGGCTGACATTGCTAAAATATAACATAAAGGTCAAATTCAAATTTGGCTATTATTTTGATAACCATTGTACAAAAGGAACATCTGACAGGAGAAAAAATGTCCAGAATGTTGAGATCTACAAATTGGTCACTTACTGAAGCTGTTGTAACGTGTTAAACTCCATAAAGCCTAGTCAGTAAGAATACATTTAAATTAAATCTAAAATTTCTTAATACTGTTTGCTTCAAACAGAGAGAACAAAATTCCAATACCATTAAACCTACCGATATTATTATACCTGATGCGCATTTCTACAAAACATGTCCATTCAATGATGGGCTAACATATTTGAAAATCCAAATCTTATTCAAAAATATATGACGTAATAAAACCAATAGGTACAAGGTTCCGAAAAGCCGGACAAGGCAGTTACAACAGACTTTAGGGATCTTAAGACTGACCACCACGATACCTATCAAACTGGAGATACACCCCGGAAAAGATAATCCTTTGTGTAACTATTAGCATCCGTCACGATCAATTGTAATGAGATTTTTTAACCAGCTGTTTTAATTAGATGTAGATTAAATGTTGTTTAAGGACATACTCCAACATCTTCAATCCCAATCAATACAATGTTGAACCTGTATCAAAACTTTGGATTTTTGTACGCTCTACACTTTCATTAATAAGGTGAAAAATCGACGACATCTTTTACAAAAAAAATGGCTCCTGCTTACAAATCTTTGTTTGAGCTCTCGCCATATCTTACTTTGTGAAATACCACACCGATTCCAACAAACAACTAAAATTGTGTGATTTAGTGGTTATCGTTTGTTGTTGTATCTTGTCAATAGACTGCATAGATTTTAAATGACCGCAAGCAATTTTTCTGAACTATAATGTCATTAATGATCAAACGCAGTGGATATATATGAAACTGTATTAAAAGACTAAATATAACTTAATAGTTTACTGGGCAGTCCTTTCTGGTATTGCAAAAATAGTTCATTTTTAAACTTTAATATACTGGAAAAAAATACACCTATAGTGGGTATCAATAAAAAAAAAAGAAGGAATATGTGTACAAATAGGAAAAGTTTGTTCATTTAAACCTAAATGGTCACATTTTCGCGATATTAAGCTAAAAGATCCTAACCTCAAGTATATCATCAATTCAAACAAGAAGAGAAAAAAAGGAATTCTCTGAGATATATTCAGTAGAATGCTACAAAGACGATTTGATAACAAGCATATACTGAAAATGATGTTAAAAAAAAGTTTAAATATTTGTACGAACAACTGTATATACAAAATGGCGTTAATAATGAATCGTTTGATATGTATTTTTTTGCATTTATGAGTGAAAAAATGTACCTTACATGATTTATCTTTTTCAACACTGTATACAACAGAATTATTTTCTAAATTGTAAAACATTAGTTTCAAGATATATTATATATATGTTTTTTTTTTCTTTCATAATAGAAAATCTAATACTGACACCATGTTTTTCCAGTTTGCCTTCACAGGATGTGTCTTTTGAAAAACTAGTAGGTGGTAGTAGTCAATTATATAATAAACATGAGAGTAGAAAAATCAGTTAAAGCCCAAAGTTTGTTTTTAAAGCCATAGGTTATAACTTACTTCGTTGGTTACTTGTAAAACAAAATTATTTTTATACTAAGAACATTCTCTTTGTGAGATGATTCCAGTAAACATCTGATTCTAATATTTATTTGGTAATGTTGTAATTTGACAATCGGCTACGACACTTATATATAACTTGTCTTCATCAAATAATGATAAACAGTATAAAATGCTTCAAACGGGGAAATTATTTACGAAAATCTTTTCGTCCTTGTATGCGAATCCGGTAAGAGTCTTTGCACGCTTCTCCACCTTGACACCGAGTTGATGCAAACTAGATTAACGGGTTTGAATTAAATCTTGCAAGTAATCTGAAGACATAACAGAGATGAAATACTAACGTATTTATTGCTAGTTATTGTTCCTGATTAAATAAACTCAGCATAGATACCCGAATTTAAATTTGGATCGTCAATCGCGCGTTTTGTTTTTGTTTGTTTGTTTTGTTCAGGTATCATTGTCAATATAATGGAACTTCATGCGACTGTCATACAAGTGAGAGATTTAGCTGGTTATAAAACCATGTTCGATCCACCATTTTCTACATAAGAAAATGTCTGTACCAAGTCAGGAATATGACAGTTGTTATCCATTCGTTTGATGTGTTAGAGCTTTTGATTTTGCCATTTGATAAAGGACTTTCCTTTTTAAATGTTTCTAGGTGTTCAGTATTTTCAACATTCAACATTCTGACTGTCGTGATAATTCGATTTGTTTATGAAATCAGTTCTTTTATAGTTTTTTTTTATTATTATTCAATATTCGGCTCTTTGAACTTGTTGAATAAAGCATCTCAATATTAGTAATCAAGTGAACTGGGGAAATATTATAAACCGTTACGTATTTTCGTGTACTAAAACCTGTATTGTTTCTTTAAATTTTAAATTGTACGACCCTAGTATTCAAATATCATGAATTTATAAAAAGAAACCAAAAATTTCAAAAACATTTAATGAAATATGACTTTTAATATGCATTCTTGGAGGCCACGGCGCATTACATCTTTACTTTCCACTCATCATTGTTGAGTTTGCAGCTGGAACCTCCAACATACATTTAAATATTGCATGAAGGAGTCTGTTGATCACCCATATCTTCAGGAATCTGTAATATAAAATATGTTTGATAACACCAAGTGTGGACTCACATGTAAATTAAGCGAAGTATGTGTGATTTATAATTCAAATCGTATTCACGATTTGGTCATTATACTGTTTTGTATTTGACCAGTTTTATGATTAAGCGATGATTTTTGACAACTATTGGAACTTAACTGACATGAGTTGTTTATCAGATCAGATAATTTGTGGAATGCTTTGTTGTATTTGTCTGAAATTTGTTTTGACGCTAACGATTTTCTTTAATCCCTCGGAAGACTTACATTCAATTTGACATACAGAATTCAGTTTTTTATTATTATGAAAGTATAGTACCGGTATTGTGTTCCCCTTCTTTACTGCATTATATATTTCCTTTTCGTCTAGCCAATCAATCTGCATCTGCCTGTCTTTAGAGGCGTTCATAGAACTACCAAAACATTTTCAGTAACTTCTTTTCTTTTGTAATCGGCTCTACGTTCGAAGGTCTGGAAAATATTTTAAAAAAATGTAAAGAGTTAATTTAACCATTGCAACAAAAGGACATTTACCACTTAAGGAGGCTCGAGGATACAAAAAATTCAGAAAAAGTTAAACATTTTTTTTTTTCATTACAAATTTTATTCATTACTTTATTAGTTGTAACTTTATCATATGGTACAAAAATCATCCATAAAAATCAATTCGTTTTGGCCCAAGATGACTTTTAAAATGTAATTCTCATTAAAGAAACCTCCAAATTATCTCCCTTTGGTGCAAAAATGCGAATGTTTGGCATTTAATTGAAATATCTGTTTTAACTCATCGGTTTTTTTTATTCATTTTTTCAAAAGAAGTTGTACTTAATCTAAACTTTTGTAAAATTTGAGCGATTTCTGTAATTAAGCGTTTTTTTTATTTCGATATTACCTCTTTTTCTCCTATAAGTTCAAGAGAAAAAAGTACCTCTACAAAAATGTATGTTTCTTTCAAAGGCAGAGATTGTGAGCTTAAATGAACGGTGACCCCATTTTTTTATTTTATTTTTCTATTTAACATATGATAAAGTTAATTTATAGAAAAATATAGCGAAATCCTATATAAAAAAAAAATGACTTATACCCGCGAGCCCCCTTAATATGTGTTTTTAACATAAACGAAAAGATTTAAAAGGATACAGTACAATAAGTAATATGCGTTGTCATTTTCTACTGTGAAATATGTACATGTACCAACTTGTAGTTAATATTAACAAGGATTTGTATGTATCAATTACAGTAGTAAACCCTTGATACTACGCAAGCGTTTCCATCGATGAATAAACAACAATTGGTCAGGATGCAAAAGGTTGGTCAAATCATCTTCTCTAAAGAAAATTACATATTAATTTTAATGGATATATGATCTCAAGTAAATAAAATTTAGTTCGTTGTCCGTTCATGAATATTCATGACATGTGACCATTCGTTTGCACTTAAAACCCGTGCGGTCATCTTTCTGACCATCGACTCTCGCTATAGCCTAAAGAAGAGACACGTGTATTCACGGATGATTTAATGTATATTTGTATTTGTAATTATGATTACTATAATTATCATGTTTGTATTTGATACATAAGATATAGAATTAAAGGTTATAGCGAGTAGCGCACCTACATTTAATCTTTTGTTCTTTGTTAAGGCCATAGAATATAATTACTTTATATTCGGACGAACGTAGTGAGGGAGAACATAAAGGATGTGCTATTTGTCAGACTGAGTATGTTTGTTAAATACATATAGATATAAGATACTCAGGTATATATTGTGATTAACAAATTTTCATTTTACAAAGAAAAGGGTAGATTGATTTGATTTTCTATTCTGCTCTGTTTCCAAGTTCTAATAAAAACTAATTTTCATTTCGGTTACACAACAGATACAGATGGAGCTTGGGAAAAAATTGATCTGTTTTATACATATTCTTACATCTTTCACTGGTTGTGGCATATTCTTGCCACCGGAGCCTTTCATTTCCTTAAGATTAACGGGGTCAACATTATTGTGGTTCTCGTCGTCTGTCTTATGATCTTGTCCAAACATAAACAAAGTAATACAATGTTGTTACCATAACATGTAAATATTTGAAATGGTTTTTTTACAAGCATCATTCGTCAATCGGAACTAGACAAACAGTTGTTGTCTGCTCTATGGTCGGGTTGTTGTCTCTTTGACACATTCCCCATTTGCATTCTCAATTTTATTTTAGTCTGATTATTAAGCTGTGCTAATTGTCAATATATTTGTTAAAACATATAGATGTAAAACGCTCATGTAAATAGTGTTCTTAAAATGTTTTCATTATACAGAAAAAAGTATTGTTGATTTGATCTACCATTTTGCTTTGTTTCCAAATTCTATTCTAAACCTTTTTTGTCAGACCCAAATAATAATTACGCTTGTAAAAATTGTATATTTCTAAGATATACTGTTACATCTCTGACTGGGTTTTCATTATAAAGAAAATGGTAGGGTAGATTTGATTTACTAAATCGCTTTTTTTCTCAAATTATTTTATAAACAATTTTTTTTTTCGGTTGAAAAACAGATAAAGGAGGTGCTTGGTGAAAATTGGATCGGTTTAAGATATACTCTTACATCTTTCGCTTGTGGCGAATTCTTGTCACCAGATCCCTTCATGTCCTCAGGGTTCACGGAATCAACTCTCCTCTGATTTGTAAAACCATTGTATCCAAGGTTGTTGTCGTCTTTTTCATGATCTTGTCCACTCTTAAAAAAGTAATACAATGTTGTTACCATAACATACTGGTATTTAAATTGTTTTTTTATTACAAGCATCATTCGTACTTGGAACAAGACAAACTGTTTTAGCTTGAGTATTGAGCTGTGCTATTTGTCAGTATGTTTGTAACATACATTTAACATATAGATATAAATGATCAGGTAAAAAGTGTGCTGAACATGTTTTCATTATACATAGAAAAGGGTAGTGTGGGTGTGGATTTGATATACCATTTTGCTTCGTTTCCAAATTCTATTTAAAACTGTTTTTGTTACAAAACAAATAATGATTGCACTTGGAAAAATTCGATACTTCCAAGATATACTCTTACATACTTGACTAGGTTTGTATTATTTAAAGAAAAGGGTTGTTTTAATTTACTGTTTTGCTTTTTTAAACTAAGTTTTATTTCGGTTATAAAACAGATAATGATGGCGCATGGAGAAAAGTGGATTTGTTTTAGATTTACGCTTACATTGTTCTCTTGTAGCAAATTCTTGTCATCAGAGTCTCTCATGTTTGCAAGGTTAAAAGGTTCAACTTTCCTCGGATTCGTCAAACCACTGCATCCAAGGTTCTCATCGTCTGTCTCACGATCTTGTCCAAACTTTAAAAAGTAATACAATATTGTTACCATAACATGCTGGTATTAGAATTAAATTTTATCACAATCATCATTCATCCTTCGGATCTTGACAAATTGTAATAGCTTGAGTATTGAGCTATGCTTATGCTATATGCCAGAGTGTTTATGAAATACTAATAACATATAGATGTAAACTGCACAAGTATATAGTGTGTTTAACAAGTTTTCATTATACAAAGAAAAGGGTAGGATTAAATTGATTTACCATTTTGCAGTGTTTCCAAATTCTATTATAAACTAAACAAAATGTCGGTAAAACAACAGATACTAATGGCAATTGGGAAAAAGTGGATCTGTTTAAAACATATTCTTACATCTTTCACTGGTTGTGGCATATTCTTGCCACCAGAGCCATTCATGTCCTTACGATATCCGGTACCAACATTCTTGTGGTTCGTCAAGCTACGGCATTCAAGGTTCTCGTCGTCTGTCTCACGATCTTGTCCAATCTTAAACAAAGTAATACAATGTTGTTACCATAACATGCACATATTTAAATTGATTTCTTTACAAGCATCATTCGACAATCGGAACTTGACCAACTGTTAAACCTTGAGTATTGAGCTGCGCTTATTGTCAGTATGTTTGTAAAATACAAATAAAATATAGATGTAAAATGGTCAGGTATATAGTGTGCTTATCGTGTTTTCATTATACAAAAAGAAAGGGTAAGGTTGATTTCATTTACTGTTTTTCTTTGATATTAATAACTTGTTTTTATTTCGGTTGGACAACAGATAATGATGGCGCTTGAAGAAAATTAAATTGGTTTAATATATACTCTTACATCTGTCAATTGTGGCAAATTCTTGTCACCAGAGCCCTTCATGTCTTCAGGGTTCACGGGATCAACTCTCCTATGGTTTGTAAAACCACTGTATCCAAGGTTCTTGTCGTCATTTTCATGATCTTGTCCACTCTTAAAAAAGTAATACAATGTTGTTACCATAACATACTGGTATTTTAATTGTTTTTTATTACAAGCATCATTCGTACTTGGGAACAAGACAAACTGTTTTATATGGAACGCCAAAACTGTCTTGTAATGACTATTTTCATTATATGATGTGCATTTACCTTTATATGATGTCCAAATATCCTTATATGATGTGCAAACATCATTATATGATGTGCAAACATCATTATATGATGTGCAAACATATTTATATGATGTGCATATATACTTATATGATGTACATATAAACTTATATAATGTGCAAACATTCTTATATGATGTGCAAACATTCTTATATGATGTGCAAATATACTTATATGATATGCAAATATACTTATATGATGTGCAAATATACTTATATGATATGGAAAGATCCGTATATGATGTGCAAATATCCTTATATGATGTGCATTTTCCCTTATATTATGTGCAAGCATCTTTATATGATGTGGTTGTGTCATTATATAATGTGCTATTATTTTATATCATGTGGTTCGGTTAACTTCATTATATAATGTCGAAACGTCATTATATGATGTGCGTTCATCGTCGTTATGGTCAATGAACATGGTTACGATTAGAATGATTATTGTGTACGTCATAACTTATTCCTATCTGCTTCTGCGGAGTTACTATAATGCTGGTTCAAATCTGTTGCTTTCGCAAGCGAGAGTGCATTTTAAATATAAAGTGAGACAGTGCAATTTAACAAAAATTAACGTTTCAAACATTTTGAAGGAAGATTAAGATCAATTAATACAGGAGCTAGTTGAACAATTTCTCGGCTAAGGCGAAAATATGACATCAAAATGTTGTAGGCCCTGTTTATAGCTTCCGGTTCGGTTTGAGCAAACGATCAAAGAGACAACAACCCGACCATAGAGTCAGTTTTGAAAATATTTCTTAACGATAGCTACAAAGTTATCCTCTCTTGCATATATAATTATACCGGTATGGATGATTGGTTGATTAATGTGTTGATTGATTGGTCTTTAACGCCACTTTCAACACTATCATGTTATTTCGTGGTAGAGTGTTTATATTGATGGAGAAAGCCGTAGTCACCGGAGAGAACCACCGACTTTCTGTATGAAAACTAATAATTCTATGCAATTAAGATTGGAGTCGAGCTGACCTGCCACGTGTGGGATTCGAACTCACAACCTAAGTGTTAACAGGCTGGAAATACAGAAAGGTCGACTACTTCGACCACTTGGCCACCGGGACACCCAAGTCAGGAGCCTGTAATTCGGTGGTTGTCGTTTGTTGATATGTTACATATTCTTTTTTTACATTTTTTGTACATAAATTAGACCGTTAGTTTTCTCGTTTGAATTGTTTTACATTTGTCATTTCGGGGCCTTTTATAGCTGACTATGCGGTATGGGCTTTGCTCATTTTTGAAGGCCGTACGGTGACCTAAAGTTGTTAATTTCTGTGTCATTTTGGTCTCTTGTTGAGAGTTGTCTCAATGGCAATCATACCACATCTTCTTTTTTATATTAATCCTGTTTTGTACTAGACCGACACCCTGAGCCGGATTTTTAACATGCTAATTCATAGGAATACATTTCACCTTACCAGGACACATTATTCTGATTCCGAGCCGACCAGTCTTTGCTTTTACTCCTTAATTTCGCGTGCTTAGCAGGTAAGCAGCAAATATCAATTTTCAAGTCTTTGGTCTTGAACCGGCCGGTGTTCGAACTCACGAACTCCTACACTCGAAGCGAACATGCTACAATGAAAGCACCGCCACTAGACAGTATTCCGTAGTATCCGAAACGAAAGCCGTTCAGATAAACAACTCCAGTCTCTAGTAGACAGGGATAACGTACTGACCATTGATTTTTTTGTGATTTGGGGGTGGGGGTCAAGTTTTTTTTTGTAAATGTTTGATACCAAATTTCTTGAAAGATATCTTTTTTTCAGAAAGGAAGCAACATAGTTTGTTTCATTGAAAATGTGAGAAAAAACTAAAACATAATGAAATAAAATAAAATAACCATGTTATTGAGAAAAAAAGTTTATTATTTTATTAAAGTCGAAAAATATGTTTGTTCTGAACACAAGGAAATACACATGCTCCTGTCCACACTAGATAAAGAGTCGTTGCCTAACCAATCTGATTAAGATACAGTGTACAAATAATCTGTCTAAGTTTTGATTACAAGGATCTGACACTTCATTTTTACATCGTATGACCGTGAGGGCATTCCGGTGTATTGCTGTTGCCTAGATTTTCAATACGTAACTTTAGTGTTGGGATTCTAACCGATCTATAAACATGAGAAAAACGCGGACATTATCGAGTGCAAAATAACATTCCTTATCGCTTGTTATAAATTTATTGTTTCAATGGATACTTCTAAAAATATATTTTTTAGAACATAAATTAATAATATGAAAATGTTTTGTCGTTAGAAATATATATATATATATATAAGTAAAAAATCTTTAATATCGATGCACACGTACAGAACAAGTGTGTTAATGCATGCGCAAGAATATCTCAAGAACTTTTGCAATCTCCCATGCAGAGTTATCGGTCTTTGTTCTCTCTCAAGAACCGATAACTCTGCATTGGACATTGGACGTTTTGCTGGAAATATGAATGCCTACTCAAATCCAATCTATTAGAACAAATCGAATTTTTACAGAAGAGTGTCCACCATGCACTTGCACTACACTGTTAGTAATATAGTAGAACAGAATGATATACAAATGGATGAAAATCCATATATACATGTAACTGTAATATACAAATATTAATACAATGTATAACAACAAACCAGAGTATACTGATTTGTATCACTACAATATAATAGTTATTCCGATGAGGTTGAATTTATCATCCACGCACGAACTTGTCTCAGAAAAAAAAATATATCTGTACATTAACCTCACTTTCAGGTATAGAGATGTGATTTTTTTTCTGAGACAAGTGCTTGTTACCATCCACAAGAACTTGCGGTCATCCGATGTTTAGTACTTCAGTATTTTGATACTTTCTGTTCTGGTAAATATTACAAAAGCCAATAAAAATCCTATTTTTGAGGGTGTATATAAATCCGACAAAACCAGAGAATCCCAATGGTCTTTAAACAGAAAATAAAATGTAGCGTTTTCAGATACGTGTACGCATAGCTTGGACACACACTATCTGTAATTCAATTAGATTGGTGTCTAAATGAACACTAAAACACTACATTATTCTTTACTGAGGCCTGGTGGTCTTTGACAGATAGAGAATTGTGTTTTAAATTTTTCCAAGTGAAGATTTTTGGCGGTGTCTTTAAATATTATGCATTTATCTTGAAAACTACAATAAAATAAAACAAATAGTGCAATGTGTCTGAATATATTTAAGAAATAATTCATGGCAGCCGTAGATTTGTTTTCATTTAACCATGGCTTTGGCATTTATATTCGATTATTTTACCCTGAGCGTAGACCCATCGATTTAAACTATACTTTGTAATTCAAAACTTGACCATTTTCCAACAATATCTGGTGGATTTTTTTTTTTTAATTTTAAATCGAGGTACCAACATGTCACGTTTTTTCTCTTTTTAAATCTCAACCATTTTCCAAACGATCGCTACATATTTGAGCCGGGTTTATATGAATTCCGCAGAAACAGATCGGAATCAGTTATGACGTAGACAGTAATCATTCTAATCGTAATCATGTTCGTTGACCATAACGGCGATGAACGCACATCATATAATGACGTTTTTGACATCGTATAAGGAAGTTAACCGAACCACATGATATAAGATTACAAACACATAATATAATGACACAAACACATTATATAAAGATGTTTGCACATAATATAAGGGAAAATACACATCATATAAGGATATTGGTACATCATATAAGTATATTTGCACATCATATAAGGATCTTTGCACATCATACAGGGTTCTTTGCACATCATATAAGGATGTTTGCACATCCTATAAGTACATTTGGACATCATATAAGTACGTTTGCAGATCACATAAGGATATTTGCACATCATATAAGAATGTTTTCACATCATATAAGTATGTTTGTACATCATATAAGTACATTTGCACATCATACAAGTATATTTGTACATCATATAAGTATGTATGCACATCATATAAGTATATTTGCACATCATATAAAGATGTTAGGACATCATATAAAAAAACTTGCACATAATATAAGCATATTTGCACTTCATATAAAGGTGTTTGCACATAATATAATGACACGTGCACGTCATATAATGGTAAATGCACATTATATAATGAAAATGATCATAACAAGACAGTTTTGGCGTTGCATAGTTTTAGCTTGAGTATTGAGCTGTGCTATTTGTCAGTATGTTTGTAAAATACATTTAACATATAGATATAAATGCTCAGGTATAAAGTGTGCTGAACATGTTTTCATTATACATATAAAAGGGTAGTGTGGATTTGATATACCATTTTGCTTTGTTTCCAAATTCTATTTAAAACTTTTTTTTTGTTACACAACAAATAATGATTGCACTTGGAAAAAATCGATACTTCTAAGATATACTCTTTTATCTTTGACTGGGCTTGTATTATATAAAGAAACGGGTAGCCTAAGGGTTGTTTTGATTTACTATTTTGCTTTTTTAAACTAATTTTTATTTCGGTTATAAAACAGATAATGATGGCGCATGGAGAAAAGTGGATCTGTTTAAGATATACTCTTACATTTTTTACTTGTGGCAAATTCTTCTCATCAGAGCCCTTCATGTCTTCAAGGTGAAAAGGTTCAACTTTCATCGGGTTCGTAAACCCACTGCTTCCAAGGTTTTCATCGTCTGTCTCACGATCTTGTCCAAACTTTAAAAAGTAATACAATATTGTTACCATAACATGCTGGTATTAAAATTGAACTTTTTGTTACCATAACATGCTGGTATTAAAATTGAACTTTATTACAATCATCATTCATCCTCCGTATCTTGACAAACTGTAATAGCTTGAGTATTGAGCTATGCTTATGCTATATGTCAGAATGTTTATAAAATACTTATAACATATAGATGTAAAATGCACAAGTAAATAGTGCGTTTAACAAGTTTTCATTATACAAAGAAAAGGGTAGGGTTAAATTAATTTACCATTTTGTTGTGTTTCCAAATTCTATTATAAATTAAAAAAAAAATCGGTAAAACAACAGATACTGATGGCAATTGGGAAAAACAGTGGATCTGTTTAAAACATATTCTTACATCTTTCACTGGTTGTGGCATATTCTTGCCACCAGAGCCCTTCATGTCATTAAGATAACCGGGATCAACATTCTTGTGGTTCGTCAAGCTACGGCATCCAAGGTTCTCGTCGTCTGTCTCACGATCTTGTCCAATCTTAAACAAAGTAATACAATGTTGTTACCATAACATGCACATATTTGAATTGATTTCTTTACAAGCATCATTCGTCAATCGGAACTTGACAAAATGTTATAGCTTGAGTATTGAGCTGTGCTAATTGTCAGTATGTTTGTAAAAAACAAATAAGATATATGATGTAAAATACTCAGGTATATAGTGTGCTTATCATGTTTTCATTATACAAAGAAAAGGGTAAGGTTTATTTAATTATTGATTTTGCTTTGTTTCCAAATTCTATTATAAACTAATTTTTATTTCGGTTACACAACAGATAATGATGGCGCCTCACTCAAAATAAATCGGTCTAAGATATACTCTTACATCTTTTAATGGTTGTAGCAAATTCGTATCACCAGAGCCCTTCATGTCTTCAATGTAAACGGGATCAACTTCCTTCTGTTTCGTCAAAGCATTGCATCCATGATTCCTATCGTATGTCTCACGACCTTGTCCACGCTTAAAAAAGTAATACAATATTGTTATCATAACATGCTTGTATTTGAATTGTTTTTTATTACAAGCATCGATCGTCCTTCGGAACTAGACAACAGTTTTAGCTTGAGTATTGAGCTGTGCTATTTGTCAGTATGTTTGTAAAATAAATATAACATATAGATGTAAAACGTTCAGGTAAATAGTGTTCTTAAAATGTTTTCATTATACAAAAAAGGTAGTGTTGATTTGATCTTCTATTTTGCTTTGTTTCCAAATTCTATTCTAGACCTTTATTGTCAGTGAACAAATAATGATTACGCTTGACAAAACTGTATATTTCTAAGATATACTCTTACATATTTGACTGGGTTTTCTTTATAAAGAAAAAGGTATGGTTGATTTAATTTACTACTTTGCTTTTTTTCCAAATTCTATTATAAACTACTTTTTTTTCGGTTAGAAAACAGATAAAGAAGGTGCTTGGAGAAAATTGGATCGGTTTAAGATATACTCTTACATCTCTGACTTGTTGCAAATTCTTGTCACAAGAGCCCTTCATGTCCTCAGGGTTCACGGGATCAACTCTCCTCTGATTTGTAAAACCATTGTATCCAAGGTTCTCGTCGTCTGTCTCACGATCTTGTCCACACTTAAAAAAGTAATACAATGTTGTGAACATTTGATTGTTTTTTAATTACAAGCATTATTCGTCCTTCGGATCTTGACAAACTGTAATAGCTTGAGTATTGACCTGTGCTAATTGTCAGAATGCTTGTAATATACAAATAACATATAGATGTCAAATGCGCAGCTTAACATTTTTTCATTATACAAAGAACGGAGCAAGGTTGATTTCATTTATTATTTGGCTCTGTTTCCAAACTCTATTATAAACCGATTTTTATTTCGGTAACTCACAAATAATGATTCGATTGGAAACAAATTATCTGTTTAAGATATACTCTTACATCTTTATTTGGTTTTGGCAATTTCTTGTCACCAGAGCCCTTCGTCAGGATTGTGTCCTCGCGGATAACGTGGTCAACTAATTTTTTATTACAAGCACCATTTGGCCTTCGAAATTTGACAAAATGTTATAGCCTGAGTATAGCTATAATTTTGGGATTACTGGTCTACACAGGGCATTTTGGCTATTTATTTGACTTCCTATAAAGATTAACAACAGGATTTTTTTAAAGATATTTATGGTTTACTTAAATATTCCAATTACTAGAATAAAAGGAGTTATCTTCATATTTGTAACGGACCAGAAACTGAATAGTTATAAAAATATGTACTTTTTATGATTTTCTAAAAATACTTTCTTACAGGATTATATCCCTTTGAATAATCTACAAACTCTTTGTTATTACTTAAGTTTCAACACATCAATATTTAATAGTTCATTATAGTTTATCGTGTTGTTTTCATGGTGTTGGAATTTGTCGTTTCCATAGATAACTTTTGCCGTAAACATGGGAATACAGGTTCCCGGTACATTACAGCATCTGCGATATGGGAACCAGATGAAATTTTTTATGGACTTCATTCATAATCTTGTTTAAGCAAATAAAATTGCAATCATATCTTATAACACCCCTTGTGGACTGTTTTCAATTGTTAACGGTAAACTAGGAGTTAAACAGCACTTTGTTATAATTTTTCATCGGTCAGATTTCAGTAAGTAAAAAAAAACTGTAATAAATTACAAACTAAAAAAGTAGTAAACTAGATATATTTTCTGTAAACATTGTACTCGTCAGAATTAAATAGATTATCGGCAACTTAAGATGGCAAGGGTGTCTTTCTCCATCTTGGAGTTTGAAGTAGCAGTAACAATTGGTCTAACTCTTAAATGAAAGTGCAAATTTTTATAGTAGTTTGTAATTCATGTGTAAGACTTTTCATGTTGATATAGAAAATTATGTGTTTTATCATATTTGCGGCTACATTTTAAAAAGAGATCACAATATTTTTTTTTCTCAATTATTCAAGATTGTCACATAATGGGAGATAACTCAGATAAAATATTTTATAATAAAAAGTGTTGTGAATTTATCTATTTTGATATGTAGCAAGAAAACAAGTCCGGTGGCTTAATCTTTTTCTTTTCTTATCTGAAAGCATGTTAAAAAGATATCTTCTTACATATTATCTTGAAATTATATGGTGTAGTTTTCATTTTATCACACAAAGTTGTATTTTCTATGCATAATCTATATAAAATATGACATCCGGTGACACATACTTTTTATCAAAGTTTTGACAAAAGCATAAAAACCTGAAGCGTGAAAAAAAAAAATCCGGTGACACATTTTTTTTATCAAAGTTTTGACAATAAACTCATCATATATACCAGATTTAGATTTTGTAATTACGCCAGTCGCGCGTTTCGTCTACAAAAGACTCCTCAGTGAGCTCGAACATACAAAAGTTAAAAAGACCAAATAAAGCACGAAGTTGTAGCATGATAAAAACTACATTATGACAAATTATTAAAATATTCTAAGGAATTTAATAAAGACCCCCATCCACCTTTTAACATAGCTATTATTCTTAACTCAGGAAACTACGCTACTTTGCTGTTGCGCATGACCTCAGCTGTTGCAGAACATTCTATTTTGGTTCTTTTCTAAATTTACTTACCAGACTCTTCAATGTTAGCCATCCAATATATTTTTTTCCGAAGATTTGGCTAATAAAACATCTACCTGCTGCTACTGTCTCACTTTCTGATAGTGCAAATACCGCTGAGGTGGTGGAGAGAGCATCCTATATTGAAAAAATGCCTTAGATACGTTTTTGTTTTACAAATGTAAACTATCATGAAGTTAGTAAGTAAACTATTAATATAAATCTTGATCTTATAATGTTTTTTTTATTACTTTTTCGTTCAATGTCATTCATAAATGCACCCCAAAGGTGACTGGGGAATAAAATGTGGTCACTTTGGTTTGCTTCTGACCGGCATTAAAACCCTTAGTATAAGTTTTGCATCAGTTTCGTTGTGCGGGATATAACAGTACGCAACCACGTTCATTCAGAATGAATAGTTTAAAAAGATACCTGTTGTTAATAGAATGCAAGGCTATCTGCATGTTGACAACCATCACAACAACTAAGGGAAAGTATGTGGCCTGTTTAAAAACAAAATGTTTGTCCCTATTCAAATATACTCTCGTTTTCAAGTGATGGCCCAAATTTCCCCAACCTTCATCACGGAAAGCCCCTATTACATGACCTACTTATTGTATTATCTGCTGTAAAAAAGGTGTCGTCAGAAATATATGAAATATTTGCCAATGTACGTTAAGCTACCATAAATTATTAATCAATCATTCATAGATGTTGTCTTTATATTGTAACTGAATATTTCGTGTTTATTTGCTTACATTATCACCAACAGCCTCGTTGATATGGTTATCCATATTGTTTCCCATTTTTCGTCTTTATTCTTGGACTGTAAAAATAATTCAAAATATTGTTAACATGTACATCAGTTTAAGAATAATTTAAATGTGTACGGTTACTGCTGTCTCATCACCACTTACTTGTTAGTTAGCCACAAATGAGCAAATTTATATTGCTGACATCCACAAATGGTGCATGTAATGGTCAGGGAGTGTATCTGTTCAAAGCTAGTGACGTAAATCCCAGTTTTTTGTTTCTTGTTTGTATTTTTGTCTTTTCATTGCAGTGTATAATTCTATTTTTTTTTTTTTCGTCTTTTATTGTGGTTTCTGTTCCCCAAGTATAGAATAATGGTATCTTTTTCAAGCACGATAATGAAGAGTAAACATGAAAAAAAGGTTATTGTTGGTAGAAACCATTGTTGTTTTTTGTATTTAATTCTAATTATATTTCTTTTTAAAATCTTTTCCAAATGGTTGATTGATGGGCATACCGTGTTTCTTCTCATAAATCTTCTTTACTAAATGCAGATTTGCCTGAATGGTTGAGCAAACACAGCAGGAGATTCTCACCATGTCGATGAATCCGGCCTCCTTTTTTGTTATTTAACTTTTAAACTATGATTAATTACTAACAACAGTAATGCAAGCAAATTGTAAGTTATGACCATTAGTTTTTAATTTTTTTTTGTGCAACACCTTAAAATTAAATGAATTACAGCATATACGGACCGAAATATCGTGTATATCTTATTATGATATATAAGCATAGATTATGTTACCTTACCTTTCAACGTATTTAATGCGTATGAGGAAAAATTTCAACTGATATAATATATCACATGTCTTATAAATAGTAACTTACTATTTTGAAATACTAAGAAACGAAACCAAAAGTTCATTTGCCAGTTTTTTTAAAACATGTTGATAAATATGGTGTTGAAAATATTTTCAAAACTCATGACGGTTTATCTGTTAAACTTTCAAATGTATTCATGTTCAATCGTGTCTATTCAACTAAAACGTGTCAAACTGTTGCAGGCCAAAATAAGAAAGTTCAAAAGTCATAACTCCTAGAAAAAGTTGAATCATAATTTACTATAGATATACACATCTACATGATATATCTGTATTATTTATTAAGTTTCATGAAATTCTGTTGTGTGGATTCAGAGGAGTGGCAATGAAAAACTGTTGTAGTATTCTATTTAGGTCAAAATTCAAATTTCAAAGAGCAAAACGCCTTCATAAAAAGTTGAATCATAATTTCCTTTCCAAATGCAAATCTTCACAATATGTTCTACTTATCTAACATGTGAAGCAGGATCTCCTTATATATCTGGAGCACATGACATCCCCCCCTGTTTTTTGTGGGGTTGGTGTTGCCGTCTTTCAATGTTTTGCATGTTGTATTTTCTGTGTAATTGTTAGTCTGTTGGTCTTTTTTTCTTTTTTAGTCATGGCGATGTCATAAATTTCTGTTGCGGTGTTTTGGATGATGAGTTCAGATGACATTAACAGGACTGACAGACTTACTGACGGACGGACTGGTCCAAAACATGATGCATAACGGACGTTTGTCCCGTGGGGTATAATTAGAAGATCACAATTTGTGAAGGGACAAATGAATTTGGTATAATATTTTTTAATATATCATTTGCATTTAGGTGTCATGAATTTCTTACTTATTCCTATACCTTACGGCCAGGTACTTATATAAAACCAAGTTAGATTATCACGTATTATCAAAATACAGTTTTAAATATAAACAAGCTGGTGGCTTCGCTGAAGTGGACAATTATTGCAATTTTTGCTTGATCATTGTCTAGATTCTTTCGAATTATTTGAACAAAAAGGTTTGAAATGCAAATGTATTCTCGTAGTCGAACACATGTTTTGGGACATAACCCAGATCGTGGTAATAGCAGGTTACATAACACCTATGCTTATAGAGTGTAGATATACGACTATGTACATATGGATGTATAACATATTTAAAATTCTCTAGTTAGCTGAAACCACAAAACAAAATGACAATATAAGAATGAAATGAATTCCGTTAAACTTGTTTTCTACTCATCGAATCAATGGTCGTTCAAAAATCCCACATGTTGATATATATGGTTTTTGTCAGAATGTATGTCAATTTCTTGTGTTACAAATTATGATGTTGATTGCAAAGTTTTGATAACACTTGCAAATGTGGTGTCTTTAATGTACAAATGTTACATTGTTCCATATTTAGCAAATACTTTTAACCAGACTGATGCTCTTTAATGTTTCTTCGTTACCTATATGACGCGGCTCTGTACTTATACATCCCGTCATTATGTAATTTTGTGTATCTTGTCTTTAATTTTTGCTAATATGCTTGGTCTATATGTCATTTTGTGCTTCTTTGTTACATATTTTTTTTTTTTTTTTTTTAGTGATTCAGATTATAACACAATGTTGATTGCTGTATATTTGACATTTTTACCTATTATATAGATATAAGAAGATGTGGTATGAGTGCCAATGAGACAACTCTCCATCCAAGTCAAAATTTATAAAAGTAAACCATTATAGGTCACAGTACGGTCTTCAACACGGAGCCTTGGCTCACACCGAACAGTAAACTATAAAGGGCCCCAAAAAATTACTAGTGTAAAACCATTCAAACGGGAAAACCAACGGTCTCATCTATATAAAAAACGAGAAACGAGAAACACTTATGAACCACATCATTTTGTCTGTTTGTTTTGAACGCGCATCGTTGTCAATATAATGGAATTTGATGCGACTGTCATACAAGTGAGAGGTTTAGCTAGCTATAAATTCAGGTTCAATCCACTATTTTCTACATACGAAAATGCCTGTACCAAGTCAGGAATATGACATTTGTTATCTATTCGTTTGATGTGTTAGAGCTTTTTATTTTGCCATTTGATTAGAAACAATCGTTTTGAATTTTCCTCGGAGTTCAGTATTTTTGTGATTTTAATTTTTAAAGAGGTCTTAATCATTCAAAGTTTGAACTGTTTATTCTTAAGCTTGGTGAAGGCATGAATATGACTGTAGATTATAATGAACCCGTCTTCTCGTGGCTAAGCCAAATGTGGATAGGACTTATATTTCCTGTTAATTTGTTGATTTTGATTTAGATACAATAAGTTATAAGTCAACCTAATATGTTAAGCATGTTTGAAAATAAGGAGTATATCAGTTGTAGAATCAAAATAGTTTCTTTTTAATCAAATAGTTAGAAAGAAAATATGTTTTGCATGTTTATAAACGTAAATTAAAACCCGTCATGTCATGTTGGAAATTTTTTATTGTATTTTCCGTAAACATTTTTCATACAATTTAAATAAATTGCACTGATTGAAATTTTATCACATATGTGATATGTGATTAAAAAGGTGTGTATCATTATGAACATCTCCATGATATTTACCCGGAAGTAAAATTGATATATATAAATAAACATTCCTATAATGCTCAAAATTATAAAAAAATATGGAAACTCTAAATCTGTTAATAGATCGATTGGAATGTGTATAGTCTAAACTGCATTGAATCTCGTGACTATGACATACTCAAAATTGACATTCACTACAGTAACTAGTTATTATAATTCGATTTAAGTATATACTTTCATGTTTCACATAGCTCTATTTTAATTGGATTATAATGTACTTTTACATGTTATTTGTCACTTTTACCAACCCCCAACCCCCCTTTCGAAAGTAAAATTGGTATAAATAAACATTCCTACAATGATCATAATTATAAATAAACATGGAAAATTTAAATCCCTTAATAGATTGATTGGAATGTGTATAGTCAAAACTGCATTGAATCTCGTAACTAGGACATACTAAAAATTGACATTTACTACAGTAATTAGTTATAAGATTCGATTAACAATAACACAATGATTGGTTGCATAAATACAGAGCCACGTAAAAAGAATTTATCACATAAAAAAAATCAAATTAAACGGTAAAAGTAATATTCATAAAGAGAAATATAAGAATACTGTAACACGTTGTTAGGATGATAAACATCGTCAGTGCCCAGAATCTGTACTATCGTAATATGGACCATCGTGTATTATTTATGAAGTTGATACGGAATATTTATCAACCAGAACTTTGTACTTTCCACACTTCCTGCACTTTTTTTAGAAAAAGGACGAGACGTTCTTAACATATCACTAGTTCATCAACTTTCTACTCAGACACTGGTGACGTTTCACAAAGTCTGCGTAACAGCTGCAAGCTTTTTAATACCGAATCAGTTGGGAAATATATATCCCATATGCAGATGAAGTTGGTATAAGGTTGGGGGATTTGAAACCATTGAAGTTGAAGAATTCTTAAAATAACATGAATAAAAAATGCAGTGGTACAGCTGCTGTATCTTTAAAACTCCCTTGGACATTATTTATTTGACAAAAGATAAATTGATGACTGTTGTCTACCAACAGAAGAACGAAATCTCAAGTTCGTAAAAATGTCTGATACCAAATTTAAGAGTAACTTTTTCGAATATAGTCTATCAAAAGAAAGATAGTTAACCAGAAACAACTTGCATGTGTTTAGTCAGTGGTGCATTGTTGTCACACAATCACTAAATAAAGGCAACAGTAGTATACCGCTGTTAAAACGTCATAAAACGATTGGGAGAAAACAAATCTGGTTAACAAACTAAAACCAAGGAAAACACATCAACTATAAGAGGAAAACAACGAAACAACAGAACACTGAAGTGTTACAAAAAAACAAACAACAATGCAACATACATAGAAACGAAATATTAGATACCAACTTCCATATTTTTGACTTGGTACAGGACATTTTAAGGAAATTAATTTGAAAAATAATTGAAGCACATTCCATTGGATTTAATGATGCCGAAAAAATATAGGACTTTTTATGAAATCAAAAAAAAAAAATTTTTTTTTTCAGTTCCATTTTAATCGTTGATTATGTAGATTTAGATGAGATGATAAATATAGTAAATTATCAGTCAACTTAATATGTACAGCATGTTAAACAAGCATTCTGATAGTATTGCATGGCAATACATAGTCATTAAGAATTAATTGTACTTGAACAAAATGCTAACTTGATCTAACCTTGTAATGGTGTAAACTATATTACAAATATCAATTCATTATCTTCAAACATGACGAAAAATGTGAGGAAAATTGATTATCTAAGTGACTTTTATAAGTCAAAGAGCCATAGCTCGGCACAAAATCATCAGACGAAAACAATAATTGAACTTGGTCTGTGTCTTGTCATGATAAAACAATATACCAAATATTAAATCAATATCTTCACACACGAAGAAAAAGTGTGAAAAACTGATTTCCCGGACTGACTGATGAGCAGACATACAGACAGAAAGACTGACAGACAAACGTACTGAAAACTAAAGTCCCCTTCGACTTCGTCAATAGGGGACTAAAACAAGAAATGTATCAGTTAACAATTTAAGATATTTTCTTTTTTGTATTTTCCGTAAATATCTATCACAAACATTTTCAGAAATTGCACTATTTGAATTGTGAGTTCCCATTTTATTCCACATGTAATCTCGGATTTAAGAATCAATACAAGTGTTTACATGTGATTTAACCCAGAAAGTCAATAATTCTAATTTTAAAATTTGTGCATACGCATGAAAAACGCAGCCAAATTTGGAATAATTTCATTTTATATTCATACTTTTTGTTTAAATTGTGTCAATATGAAATAAAAAGTATATTTAGATTTTAAAATCATGTTGAAAAAAACTGAATAGCATCGTTAAAATTGCACAAATGCATGTGCAAAGGTTATAGTAAAACTGTCATAACATTTTATCATCAAATTGTTGTCAAATTCAAAAGTCATCAAATACTTAAAAACTTATTATATGTTAAATTGTTTAAGGTAGATATTGTCATTCTTTTAAAAGTACTTACATGTTATTTAAAGTTAATATTGTACAATTGATTTGGTATTTACTGCGCAGCAAATAAAATATTCAAGAAAGAAATATGCAATATACGTATATGTAGAATCATTTGTTGAATGTATTTCAGGAAACCGACTTCCTAATGTAATACAGTGTTTGTTGTCCTGATTTGTAGCCTGGTAAATAGATCTATAAATGAATTGTCATCATCACTTAGAAAAAGAAGGAATTATTTGAAATAGAAGTAGTTTTATTTTAAATATACTTATTGTGTTCATGGACTTACATCTTATCTTACTTTTGTACTTCGAATTCATAAAGAAATTGAATAACATGTTAAACTAGAAAATGAATATTAAATCTTACTATTTGAACATTTACTATATCGATTTTTGTGTGTATGAACACTTCATATCTCTCAGTAACTTGAGTTTTATTTAGTTTTTTATGGTCAATCAAGTTCACTGGATATAAAGAAAATATATGTTTAATTCTTTTAAGTTTACAAAAACGAAACAAAAAGTTAAAACATTTCCATAAATCATTTACAAGTTTCCGTATATAATAGATCTAATTTTAAGATAGACCTTTTGAAAAACTCTGATTCCATATCCGTTTTTGTCCTTTTGATTAATCATTATTTCAACAATTGTATTAGGTTTTATATTTCCAAAACATTTTGGCACGAGCTTAACTGTCGAAATGCTCATCTGGTGTAGTAAAATTGTTACCGTTTGTATTATTAAAATGTGATATAATAATTACCTAGAACGTACAACACAATACGTTCATTTAATATCATTATAAAACCGCAAATCAGTCGTGTGCTCCGGAAAGGAATATTTCTGAAAAAAGCTAGGCAGTTTCGTCTTTTTGATATCAAATATCGAATATCAATTTGCAATCGAATTCTAAAATTATAGTTAAACTTTGCGAAAGAAAACTTGATACAACGTATATATTTGTATGGTTTGCATCAATGAATTAAAAAAGAGAGAATGCTTTGGTCATGTATTTAATACATAAAAAAATGAATTAAAATCTTTACGTAAATCAATTGATCTGCACATATGCCTTATCTTTAAAAAGATACATGTTTTATAATTGAGATACATATTGATTGTTGATATTATTAAGCATCGTTTTATCAGTGCAGTCGATTAATCGTTACACAGTGGTTTTAAAAAATATATAGAATTTATTAAATTATTTTTCTATTTTTAAAAAGAATGAAATGAATTCCGTTAAACTTATTTTCTACTAATCGCATCAAAGGTCGTTCAAAAATCCCACATGTTGATATATATGGTTTTTGTCAGAATGTTTGTCAATTTCTTGTGTTACAAATTATGATGTTGATTGCAAAGTTTTGATAACACTTGCAAATGTGGTGTCTTTAATGTACAAATGTTACATTGTTCCATATTTAGCAAATACTTTTAACCAGACTGATGCTCTTTAATGTTTCTTCGTTACCTATATGACGCGGCTCTGTACTTGTACATCCCGTCATTGTGTAATTGTACTATGGCAAATTTGTGTATTCTTGTCTTTAATGTTTTCTAATATGCGTGGTCTATGTGTCATTTTGTGCCTCTTTGTTACATATTTGTTTGTTTGTTTTAGTGATTCAGATTATAACACAATGTTGATTGCTGTATATTTGACATTTTTACCTATTATGTCTGTTTGTTTTGAACGCGCATCGTTGTCAATATAATGGAATTTGATGCGACTGTCATACAAGTGAGAGGTTTAGCTAGCTATAAATTCAGGTTCAATCCACTATTTTCTTCATAAGAAAATGCCTGTACCAAGTCAGGAATATGACATTTGTTATCTATTCGTTTGATGTGTTAGAGCTTTTTATTTTGCCATTTGATTAGGAACAATCGTTTTGAATTTTTCTCGGAGTTCAGTATTTTTGTGATTTTACTTTTTAAAGAGGTCTTAATCATTCAAAGTTTGAACTGTTTATTCTTAAGCTTGGTAAAGGCATGAATATGACTGTAGATTATAATTAACCCGTCTTCTCGTGGCTAAGCCAAATGTGGATAGGACTTATATTTCCTGTTAATTTGTTGATTTTGATTTAGATACAATAAGTTATAAGTCAACCTAATATGTTAAGCATGTTTGAAAATAAGGAGTATATCAGTTGTAGAATCAAAATAGTTTCTTTTTAATCAAATAGTTAGAAAGAAAATATGTTTTGCATGTTTATAAACGTAAATTAAAACCCGTCATGTCATGTTGGAAATTTTTTATTGTATTTTCCGTAAACATTTTTCATACAATTTAAATAAATTGCACTGATTGAAATTTTATCACATATGTGATATGTGATTAAAAAGGTGTGTATCATTATGAGCATCTCCATGATATTTACCCGGAAGTAAAATTGATATATATAAATAAACATTCCTATAATGCTCAAAATAATAAATAAACATGGAAACTCTAAATCTGTTAATAGATCGATTGGAATGTGTATAGTCTAAACTGCATTGAATCTCGTGACTATGACATACTCAAAATTGACATTCACTACAGTAACTAGTTATTATAATTCGATTTAAGTATATACTTTCATGTTTCACATAGCTCTATTTTAATTGGATTATAATGTACTTTTACATGTTATTTGTCACTTTTACCAACCCCCAACCCCCCTTTCGAAAGTAAAATTGGTATAAATAAACATTCCTACAATGATCATAATTATAAATAAACATGGAAAATTTAAATCCCTTATTAGATTGATTGGAATGTGTATAGTCAAAACTGCATTGAATCTCGTAACTAGGACATACTAAAAATTGACATTTACTACAGTAATTAGTTATAAGATTCGATTAACAATAACACAATGATTGGTTGCATAAATACAGAGCCACGTAAAAAGAATTTATCACATAAAAAAAAACCAAATTAAACGGTAAAAGTAATATTCATAAAGAGAATATAAGAATACTGTAACACGTTGTTAGGATGATAAACATCGTCAGTGCCCAGAATCTGTACTATCGTAATATGGACCATCGTGTATTATTTATGAAGTTGATACGGAATATTTATCAACCAGAACTTTGTACTTTCCACACTTCCTGCACTTTTTTTAGAAAAAGGACGAGACGTTCTTAACATATCACTAGTTCATCAACTTTCTACTCAGACACTGGTGACGTTTCACAAAGTCTGCGTAACAGCTGCAAGCTTTTTAATACCGAATCAGTTGGGAAATATATATCCCATATGCAGATGAAGTTGGTATAAGGTTGGGGGATTTGAAACCATTGAAGTTGAAGAATTCTTAAAATAACATGAATAAAAAATGCAGTGGTACAGCTGCTGTATCTTTAAAACTCCCTTGGACATTATTTATTTGACAAAAGATAAATTGATGACTGTTGTCTACCAACAGAAGAACGAAATCTCAAGTTCGTAAAAATGTCTGATACCAAATTTAAGAGTAACTTTTTCGAATATAGTCTATCAAAAGAAAGATAGTTAACCAGAAACAACTTGCATGTGTTTAGTCAGTGGTGCATTGTTGTCACACAATCACTAAATAAAGGCAACAGTAGTATACCGCTGTTAAAACGTCATAAAACGATTGGGAGAAAACAAATCTGGTTAACAAACTAAAACCAAGGAAAACACATCAACTATAAGAGGAAAACAACGAAACAACAGAACACTGAAGTGTTACAAAAAAACAAACAACAATGCAACATACATAGAAACGAAATATTAGATACCAACTACCTTATTTTTGACTTGGTACAGGACATTTTAAGGAAATTAATTTGAAAAATAATTGAAGCACATTCCATTGGATTTAATGATGCCGAAAAAATATAGGACTTTTTATGAAATCAAAAAAAAAAAATTTTTTTTTTCAGTTCCATTTTAATCGTTGATTATGTAGATTTAGATGAGATGATAAATATAGTAAATTATCAGTCAACTTAATATGTATAGCATGTTAAACAAGCATTCTGATAGTATTGCATGGCAATACATAGTCATTAAGAATTAATTGTACTTGAACAAAATGCTAACTTGATCTAACCTTGTAATGGTGTAAACTATATTACAAATATCAATTCAATATCTTCAAACATGACGAAAAATGTGAGGAAAATTGATTATCTAAGTGACTTTTATAAGTCAAAGAGCCATAGCTCGGCACAAAATCATCAGACGAAAACAATAATTGAACTTGGTCTGTGTCTTGTCATGATAAAACAATATACCAAATATTAAATCAATATCTTCAAACACGAAGAAAAAGTGTGAAAAACTGATTTCCCGGACTGACTGATGAGCAGACATACAGACAGAAAGACTGACAGACGGACGTACTGAAAACTAAAGTCCCCTTCGACTTCGTCAATAGGGGACTAAAACAAGAAATGTATCAGTTAACAATTTAAGATATTTTCTTTTTTGTATTTTCCGTAAATATCTATCACAAACATTTTCAGAAATTGCACTATTTGAATTGTGAGTTCCCATTTTATTCCACATGTAATCTCGGATTTAAGAATCAATACAAGTGTTTACATGTGATTTAACCCAGAAAGTCAATAATTCTAATTTTAAAATTTGTGCATACGCATGAAAAACGCAGCCAAATTTGGAATAATTTCATTTTATATTCATACTTTTTGTTTAAATTGTGTCAATATGAAATAAAAAGTATATTTAGATTTTAAAATCATGTTGAAAAAAACTGAATAGCATCGTTAAAATTGCACAAATGCATGTGCAAAGGTTATAGTAAAACTGTCATAACATTTTATCATCAAATTGTTGTCAAATTCAAAAGTCATCAAATACTTAAAAACTTATTATATGTTAAATTGTTTAAGGTAGATATTGTCATTCTTTTAAAAGTACTTACATGTTATTTAAAGTTAATATTGTACAATTGATTTGGTATTTACTGCGCAGCAAATAAAATATTCAAGAAAGAAATATGCAATATACGTATATGTAGAATCATTTGTTGAATGTATTTCAGGAAACCGACTTCCTAATGTAATACAGTGTTTGTTGTCCTGATTTGTAGCCTGGTAAATAGATCTATAAATGAATTGTCATCATCACTTAGAAAAAGAAGGAATTATTTGAAATAGAAGTAGTTTTATTTTAAATATACTTATTGTGTTCATGGACTTACATCTTATCTTACTTTTGTACTTCGAATTCATAAAGAAATTGAATAACATGTTAAACTAGAAAATGAATATTAAATCTTACTATTTGAACATTTACTATATCGATTTTTGTGTGTATGAACACTTCATATCTCTCAGTAACTTGAGTTTTATTTAGTTTTTTATGGTCAATCAAGTTCACTGGATATAAAGAAAATATATGTTTAATTCTTTTAAGTTTACAAAAACGAAACAAAAAGTTAAAACATTTCCATAAATCATTTACAAGTTTCCGTATATAATAGATCTAATTTTAAGATAGACCTTTTGAAAAACTCTGATTCCATATCCGTTTTTGTCCTTTTGATTAATCATTATTTCAACAATTGTATTAGGTTTTATATTTCCAAAACATTTTGGCACGAGCTTAACTGTCGAAATGCTCATCTGGTGTAGTAAAATTGTTACCGTTTGTATTATTAAAATGTGATATAATAATTACCTAGAACGTACAACACAATACGTTCATTTAATATCATTATAAAACCGCAAATCAGTCGTGTGCTCCGGAAAGGAATATTTCTGAAAAAAGCTAGGCAGTTTCGTCTTTTTGATATCAAATATCGAATATCAATTTGCAATCGAATTCTAAAATTATAGTTAAACTTTGCGAAAGAAAACTTGATACAACGTATATATTTGTATGGTTTGCATCAATGAATTAAAAAAGAGAGAATGCTTTGGTCATGTATTTAATACATAAAAAAATGAATTAAAATCTTTACGTAAATCAATTGATCTGCACATATGCCTTATCTTTAAAAAGATACATGTTTTATAATTGAGATACATATTGATTGTTGATATTATTAAGCATCGTTTTATCAGTGCAGTCGATTAATCGTTACACAGTGGTTTTAAAAAATATATAGAATTTATTAAATTATTTTTTTATTTTTAAAAAGAATGAAATGAATTCCGTTAAACTTATTTTCTACTAATCGCATCAAAGGTCGTTCAAAAATCCCACATGTTGATATATATGGTTTTTGTCAGAATGTTTGTCAATTTCTTGTGTTACAAATTATGATGTTGATTGCAAAGTTTTGATAACACTTGCAAATGTGGTGTCTTTAATGTACAAATGTTACATTGTTCCATATTTAGCAAATACTTTTAACCAGACTGATGCTCTTTAATGTTTCTTCGTTACCTATATGACGCGGCTCTGTACTTGTACATCCCGTCATTGTGTAATTGTACTATGGCAAATTTGTGTATTCTTGTCTTTAATTTTTTCTAATATGCGTGGTCTATGTGTCATTTTGTGCCTCTTTGTTACATATTTGTTTGTTTTTTTTTAGTGATTCAGATTATAACACAATGTTGATTGCTGTATATTTGACATTTTTACCTATTATGTCTGTTTGTTTTGAACGCGCATCGTTGTCAATATAATGGAATTTGATGCGACTGTCATACAAGTGAGAGGTTTAGCTAGCTATAAATTCAGGTTCAATCCACTATTTTCTTCATAAGAAAATGCCTGTACCAAGTCAGGAATATGACATTTGTTATCTATTCGTTTGATGTGTTAGAGCTTTTTATTACATTGGTTGCAATGAATTACATTGATTTCCCAGTGAAATAAAAACCGATAATTTCACATGTGAAATAAACGTGGTTATTTCACTCCTCTGACGTCATACAACAATAGGCGTTGTCAAGACGTCGATAACGTCGGATCAAAACAAATTGTGAATGCGTAGAAAAAGATATAGTTCCTTACATTTTCTACTTTAATTTCATAAAAAAAAGCATTTGCCAATGTAATAAAAAGAATAACTAATCAAAGAATTCAAATATCGAAAAATATTCAACTCGTGACCGAACAACACTGATAATTAACTCATGCGCTACGCGCATTCGTGAATTAATGTGTTGTTCGGTCACTCGTTGAATATTTTTCTCTATTTGAATTCTTCGATTAGTTATTCTATAATTATTTTGCCATTTGATTAGGAACAATCGTTTTGAATTTTTCTCGGAGTTCAGTATTTTTGTGATTTTACTTTTTAAAGAGGTCTTAATCATTCAAAGTTTGAACTGTTTATTCTTAAGCTTGGTGAAGGCATGAATATGACTGTAGATTATAATTAACCCGTCTTCTCGTGGCTAAGCCAAATGTGGATAGGACTTATATTTCCTGTTAATTTGTTGATTTTGATTTAGATACAATAAGTTATAAGTCAACCTAATATGTTAAGCATGTTTGAAAATAAGGAGTATATCAGTTGTAGAATCAAAATAGTTTCTTTTTAATCAAATAGTTAGAAAGAAAATATGTTTTGCATGTTTATAAACGTAAATTAAAACCCGTCATGTCATGTTGGAAATTTTTTATTGTATTTTCCGTAAACATTTTACATACAATTTAACTAAATTGCACTGATCGAAATTTTATCACATATGTGATATGTGATTAAAAAAGTGTGTATCATTATGAACATCTCCATGATATTTACCCGAAAGTAAAATTTATATATATATAAATAAACATTCCTATAATGCTCAACATTATAAATAAACATGGAAACTCTAAATCTGTTAATAGATCGATTGGAATGTGTATAGTCTAAACTGCATTGAATCTCGTGACTATGACATACTCAAAATTGACATTCACTACAGTAACTAGTTATTATAATTCGATTTAAGTATATACTTTCATGTTTCACATAGCTCTATTTTAATTGGATTATAATGTACTTTTACATGTTATTTGTCACTTTTACCAACCCCCAACCCCCCTTTCGAAAGTAAAATTGGTATAAATAAACATTCCTACAATGATCATAATTATAAATAAACATGGAAAATTTAAATCCCTTAATAGATTGATTGGAATGTGTATAGTCAAAACTGCATTGAATCTCGTAACTAGGACATACTAAAAATTGACATTTACTACAGTAATTAGTTATAAGATTCGATTAACAATAACACAATGATTGGTTGCATAAATACAGAGCCACGTAAAAAGAATTTATCACATAAAAAAAAACCAAATTAAACGGTAAAAGTAATATTCATAAAGAGAAATATAAGAATACTGTAACACGTTGTTAGGATGATAAACATCGTCAGTGCCCAGAATCTGTACTATCGTAATATGGACCATCGTGTATTATTTATGAAGTTGATACGGAATATTTATCAACCAGAACTTTGTACTTTCCACACTTCCTGCACTTTTTTTAGAAAAAGGACGAGACGTTCTTAACATATCACTAGTTCATCAACTTTCTACTCAGACACTGGTGACGTTTCACAAAGTCTGCGTAACAGCTGCAAGCTTTTTAATACCGAATCAGTTGGGAAATATATATCCCATATGCAGATGAAGTTGGTATAAGGTTGGGGGATTTGAAACCATTGAAGTTGAAGAATTCTTAAAATAACATGAATAAAAAATGCAGTGGTACAGCTGCTGTATCTTTAAAACTCCCTTGGACATTATTTATTTGACAAAAGATAAATTGATGACTGTTGTCTACCAACAGAAGAACGAAATCTCAAGTTCGTAAAAATGTCTGATACCAAATTTAAGAGTAACTTTTTCGAATATAGTCTATCAAAAGAAAGATAGTTAACCAGAAACAACTTGCATGTGTTTAGTCAGTGGTGCATTGTTGTCACACAATCACTAAATAAAGGCAACAGTAGTATACCGCTGTTAAAACGTCATAAAACGATTGGGAGAAAACAAATCTGGTTAACAAACTAAAACCAAGGAAAACACATCAACTATAAGAGGAAAACAACGAAACAACAGAACACTGAAGTGTTACAAAAAAACAAACAACAATGCAACATACATAGAAACGAAATATTAGATACCAACTTCCATATTTTTGACTTGGTACAGGACATTTTAAGGAAATTAATTTGAAAAATAATTGAAGCACATTCCATTGGATTTAATGATGCCGAAAAAATATAGGACTTTTTATGAAATCAAAAAAAAATTTTTTTTTTTTTTCAGTTCCATTTTAATCGTTGATTATGTAGATTTAGATGAGATGATAAATATAGTAAATTATCAGTCAACTTAATATGTATAGCATGTTAAACAAGCATTCTGATAGTATTGCATGGCAATACATAGTCATTAAGAATTAATTGTACTTGAACAAAATGCTAACTTGATCTAACCTTGTAATGGTGTAAACTATATTACAAATATCAATTCAATATCTTCAAACACGACGAAAAATGTGAGGAAAATTGATTATCTAAGTGACTTTTATAAGTCAAAGAGCCATAGCTCGGCACAAAATCATCAGACGAAAACAATAATTGAACCTGGTCTGTGTCTTGTCATGATAAAACAATATACCAAATATTAAATCAATATCTTCAAACACGAAGAAAAAGTGTGAAAAACTGATTTCCCGGACTGACTGATGAGCAGACATACAGACAGAAAGACTGACAGACGGACGTACTGAAAAATAAAGTCCCCTTCGACTTCGTCAATAGGGGACTAAAACAAGAAATGTATCAGTTAACAATTTAAGATATTTTCTTTTTTGTATTTTCCGTAAATATCTATCACAAACATTTTCAGAAATTGCACTATTTGAATTGTGAGTTCCCATTTTATTCCACATGTAATCTCGGATTTAAGAATCAAAACAAGTGTTTACATGTGATTTAACCCAGAAAGTCAATAATTCTAATTTTTAAATTTGTGCATACGCATGAAAAACGCAGCCAAATTTGGAATAATTTCATTTTATATTCATACTTTTTGTTTAAATTGTGTCAATATGAAATAAAAAGTATATTTAGATTTTAAAATCATGTTGAAAAAAACAGAATAGCATCATTAAAATTGCACAAATGCATGTGCAAAGGTTATAGTAAAACTGTCATAACATTTTATCATCAAATTGTTGTCAAATTCAAAAGTCATCAAATACTTAAAAACTTATTATATGTTAAATTGTTTAAGGTAGATATTGTCATTCTTTTAAAAGTACTTACATGTTATTTAAAGTTAATATTGTACAATTGATTTGGTATTTACTGCGCAGCAAATAAAATATTCAAGAAAGAAATATGCAATATACGTATATGTAGAATCATTTGTTGAATGTATTTCAGGAAACCGACTTCCTAATGTAATACAGTGTTTGTTGTCCTGATTTGTAGCCTGGTAAATAGATCTATAAATGAATTGTCATCATCACTTAGAAAAAGAAGGAATTATTTGAAATAGAAGTAGTTTTATTTTAAATATACTTATTGTGTTCATGGACTTACATCTTATCTTACTTTTGTACTTCGAATTCATAAAGAAATTGAATAACATGTTAAACTAGAAAATGAATATTAAATCTTACTATTTGAACATTTACTATATCGATTTTTGTGTGTATGAACACTTCATATCTCTCAGTAACTTGAGTTTTATTTAGTTTTTTATGGTCAATCAAGTTCACTGGATATAAAGAAAATATATGTTTAATTCTTTTAAGTTTTCCAAAAACGAAACAAAAAGTTAAAACATTTCCATAAATCATTTACAAGTTTCCGTATATAATAGATCTAATTTTAAGATAGACCTTTTGAAAAACTCTGATTCCATATCCGTTTTTGTCCTTTTGATTAATCATTATTTCAACAATTGTATTAGGTTTTATATTTCCAAAACATTTTGGCACGAGCTTAACTGTCGAAATGCTCATCTGGTGTAGTAAAATTGTTACCGTTTGTATTATTAAAATGTGATATAATAATTACCTAGAACGTACAACACAATACGTTCATTTAATATCATTATAAAACCGCAAATCAGTCGTGTGCTCCGGAAAGGAATATTTCTGAAAAAAGCTAGGCAGTTTCGTCTTTTTGACATCAAATATCGAATATCAATTTGCAATCGAATTCTAAAATTATAGTTAAACTTTGCGAAAGAAAACTTGATACAACGTATATATTTGTATGGTTTGCATCAATGAATTAAAAAAGAGAGAATGCTTTGGTCATGTATTTAATACATATAAAAATGAATTAAAATCTTTACGTAAATCAATTGATCTGCACATATGCCTTATCTTTAAAAAGATACATGTTTTATAATTGAGATACATATTGATTGTTGATATTATTAAGCATCGTTTTATCAGTGCAGTCGATTAATCGTCACACAGTGGTTTTAAAAAATATATAGAATTTATTAAATTATTTTTCTATTTTTAAAAAGAATGAAATGAATTCCGTTAAACTTATTTTCTACTAATCGCATCAAAGGTCGTTCAAAAATCCCACATGTTGATATATATATGGTTTTTGTCAGAATGTTTGTCAATTTCTTGTGTTACAAATTATGATGTTGATTGCAAAGTTTTGATAACACTTGCAAATGTGGTGTCTTTAATGTACAAATGTTACATTGTTCCATATTTAGCAAATACTTTTAACCAGACTGATGCTCTTTAATGTTTCTTCGTTACCTATATGACGCGGCTCTGTACTTATACATCCCGTCATTGTGTAATTGTACTATGGCAAATTTGTGTATTCTTGTCTTTAATTTTTTCTAATATGCTTGATCTATGTGTCATTTTGTGCCTCTTTGTTACATATTTGTTTGTTTTTTTTTAGTGATTCAGATTATAACACAATGTTGATTGCTGTATATTTGACATTTTTACCTATTATGTCTGTTTGTTTTGAACGCGCATCGTTGTCAATATAATGGAATTTGATGCGACTGTCATACAAGTGAGAGGTTTAGCTAGCTATAAATTCAGGTTCAATCCACTATTTTCTACATACGAAAATGCCTGTACCAAGTCAGGAATATGACATTTGTTATCTATTCGTTTGATGTGTTAGAGCTTTTTATTTTGCCATTGATTAGGAACAATCGTTTTGAATTTTCCTCGGAGTTCAGTATTTTTGTGATTTTACTTTTTAAAGAGGTCTTAATCATTCAAAGTTTGAACTGTTTATTCTTAAGCTTGGTAAAGGCATGAATATGACTGTAGATTATAATTAACCCGTCTTCTCGTGGCTTTGCCAAATGTGGATAGGACTTATGATATGAATAAATAAACCTTATTCTTTCATTTCCTGTTAATTTGTTGATTTTGATTTAGATACAATAAGTTATAAGTCAACCTAATATGTTAAGCATGTTTGAAAATAAGGAGTATATCAGTTGTAGAATCAAAATAGTTTCTTTTTAATCAAATAGTTAGAAAGAAAATATGTTTTGCATGTTTATAAACGTAAATTAAAACCCGTCATGTCATGTTGGAAATTTTTTATTGTATTTTCCGTAAACATTTTTCATACAATTTAACTAAATTGCATTGATTAAAATTTTATCACATATGTGATATGTGAATAAAAAGGTGAGTATCATTATGAACATCTCCATGATATTTACCCGGAAGTAAAATTGATATATATATATATATAAATAAACATTCCTACAATGCTAGAAATTATAAATAAACATGGAAAATCTAAATCTGTTAATAGATCGATTGGAATGTGTATAGTCTAAACTGCATTGAATCTCGTGACTAGGGCATACTCAAAATTGACATTTACTACAGTTACTAGTTATTAGGATTCGAGATTGAAGTGTATACTTTCATGTTTCACGTAGCTCTATTTTAATTGGATTATAATGTACTTTTACATGTTATTTGTCACTTTTACCAACCCCAAACCCCCCTTTCGAAAGTAAAATTGGTATAAATAAACATTCCTACAATGATCATAATTATAAATAAACATGGAAAATTTAAATCCCTTAATAGATTGATTAGAATGTGTATAGTCAAAACTGCATTGAATCTCCTAACTAGGACATACTAAAAATTGACGTTTACTACAGTAATTAGTTGTTAGATTTGATTTAAGTGTATACTTTCATGTTTCATGTAGCTCTATTTTAATTGGATGATAAGGTACTTTTACATGTTATTTGCCACTTTTACCAACAACAACCCACCCCCTTTTCGAAAGTTGGGATATGTTCCCATTTTATCACATATGTAATCTTTGTTTATAAAAAGGTGTGTATCATAATAAGTGGTGTTGTGTGATTTATCTGGAAGTAAAATTGGTATAAATAAACATTCCTACAATGATCATAATTATAAATAACATGGAAAATCTAAATCTTTTAATAGACATTTACTACAGTAACTCGTGTATCTCTAATTTAATTGCGTGATAATGAATTTTTACATGCTATTTGTCAGTTTTACCACCAGCCATCAACCCACCCTATGTTGTGATGTTACATTATTGTTTTGGGTAGGGTTGAAGTTTGGTTAAACCGGCTGCATTTGTTTGCACCTGTCCTAAGTCAGGAACCAGATGTTCAGTAGTTGTTGTTTGTTGATGACGTTCAAAAGTGTTTTTCGTTTCTCGTTTTTTTATATAGATAAGACCGTTGGTTTTCCAAGTTGATTGGTTTTACACTAGTAATTTATGGGGGCTGTTTTAAAGCCTGCTGTTCGGTGTGAGCCAAGTCTCCTTGTTTATAAGACCGTACTTTGACCTATAACGTTTTTTTATTTACAAATTGTAACTTGGATGGAAAGTTGTCTTATTGGCACTCATACTACATCTTCTTATATCTATTACACTAAGGATGTTGATTGACGTGTCTTTGATTTTTTTTTAAATATGTTTATAGAACGAAAATTCAGGAAAATCTGACGTGACAGGGAAAATATATAAAAACAAATGTTTGGACGACACTTAAATAATTTTGTTTGTTTTGTACGTCATTCTACTATGCAAAACTGTAAAAAAAAGGGAGTGTTCAAAATCGATTTGTTCAGATGAATGGAATTTTTCAGCACAAAATACAAATAATCTAATAGAAAGAATTTTGAAGTACTAGTTTGTGTTAAACGTTGGAATATAAATATTCAAGTAAAATAAAACGTCAAATTCTAACTCTGTTATATTTTAAATGTCTATAAACTATAATGCAGCTGGCTCCTACTGTAAATTATATCATTATCTTATTTCAATATTGACAGAAAGTGTAACATTTTGTTATTGTTTCTAAACACCATTCAATTTGTTTTAGTGTATACTTATTTTGTAGATCAATTGTTCATTTTAGTCTCTATAATGTCAAGAATTTTTTTATAATATATATGTAAAGGGGTGTCTAAAGATACCAAAGGGACATTTAAACTCTAAGATCGAAAATGGCTAAAAAGAAAAACACAACCAAACAAACCAACAAATAAACAAACGACAAACACAATATAGAAAACCACAGAATAAGCATTGCTTGACGGACATGCACCTTCATTCCTTGAAAATATTTACATATAAATGAGCGGTTTTCTTATGATATTTTTCTTTGGTTATTCGGATAAGAATACCACAAAAGTGATAAAGCAAACTATGTCATTCAAATTTAGTTTTCAGAAACAGGGATGTTTTTTTTTACCCCATACAATATAGGGAACACGTATAAGCAATAGAATATATACTACAAGATGAAGAATGAAGACACAAAAACAATAATAAAAGCGCTGTTCCTTTGCTTTTTTGTGTGCATTTGCTGTTAGGTTTTTGTTTTGTCATGAATGGATACCCTATATCCTTTGTTTTTCTCTTACACAAGCCTACGAAAGATCTCTGTTCAAGGCATTATCAATCGTTATTAACAATATGTGGATTCATACATCATTGCATGAACTAGTATAACTAATATTGCAATGCGACATTCCGATCGTGTGTTCAGTAATGTTTACTAACATTCCGGTGTCTATTCAACATTAAATTCAAAATAACGTTTTTTGATTGATTGATTGATTGATTGCATATAAATATGATAAATACGTCAACTGTTTTTGTTCTTAATGATTGCGCCAAAAAAATAAACAACTCACTTGTTTTATTTGTAATTCTGATTGAACCCCTATGATATACTTTCTTGAAATATGGGTTAATATGAAGTTTGGGTATCAACAAGAGAACGCAACCACATGTATATTCATTTGAATAAGACAATACATTTATTCAAATTATTAGCATTCACAGATTAAACATATAATTATAAGGTATGAAATTTCCTTGTTAAAATTGTAGACATAAGGCATAACTGGCATATTTTTTTGGGTAATTCATCAAAAGTCATCAAATACATTTAAAACAAATAATATTATAGTAATAGTATACATTGTGATTGTGTTATAAGTACTTACATTTTTACTTCAGGTAATAATATAAAACAGGTATTGCATATACTGCGTACAAGCCAATATTACCTCATATACCATGTATACTGTATCTGCATTGTTATTGATTTTTAACTGGATTTCATTGGTTGAACTGACTTCCTTTTTATGAAGGTTCAGCGGAGAAATAAAAATAAAATGTCACAATCTTCGTGATTAAAGATAATTGATTTGAAAGAGAATGGTATTCTATTTTGAAATAGCTGACTTTTAACGAACATTTAAGATGTAAAACAGAAAATACAGAAATAGATTCTATATTGTTAACATTGTCTTTTCTGTTTTTCCATATCGCTCACAAACTAAATTTGTCGGTCAATCCAATTTAAGATATATTTAGACGACATACGTTTATTTTGTTTACAATTTACAAAAACGAAACCAAAAGAAGAATCATTTCCAGAAAACAATTACACATTTGTACATATAATAGATAGTACTACTATATATAGGTCCAAATTAGTTTTAAAATATACTTTTTTAATTGTGTTATAGTTATCTACAATTTGTTCAGTGCAGCTACTTTTTTTATAATATTTACTCTGAAGATCGTCGTCATTCAAAGGCAAATAGTGCACATTACATTCATTTCATATCATGAATCACTAAACAGTGTTGTCCTTTAAAAAATAGAAATTGCCGAATGTGTTATACATATACTTCGTTTCAATTTTCTTATATTCAGTTACAATCGGATATAAATATACTGTTTAATTACCCAAAAGAAAGCATAATACAATGTACGATTTTCTTAATTTTTTTTCTATTATCATTTATTCAGAGAAGATGTAGTATGATTGCCAATGAAACAACTCTTCACAAGAGACCAACTGATACAGAAATTAACAACTATAGGTCACCGTACGGCCTTCAACAATAGGCAAAGCCCATACCGCATAGTGAGCTATAAAAGGCCACGAAAAGACAATGTAAAACAATTCAAACGAGAAAACTAACGGCCTTATTATGTACAAAAAAAGAACGAAAAACAAATATGTCACACATAAACAAAAGACAACCACTGATTTACAGGCTCCTGACAAGCACATACATACAGAATCTTTTAGGTTTTTTTATCAATATTTATCTATGACAATATTATTTGTTCGTATATAAAATACTTTAAAGTATGAAAAGAAATTCTATGAAAAATACTTCACATATATCATTATAAGATAAGTAAATGTTTCATAATAGACGTTTAGTATGTATGTTGTTTAAATGCATTGATGACATCCTTTTATCAGTGCAGAACCTGGTTTTATGGCATACCAAAACTCCCGCTTTATGACAATGATAAAAAAATATTGCTTAAACGCTGCGTGACAAAATCGCCATAGCACAATAACACAATGATTGGTTGTATAAATACAGAGCCACGTAAAAGAGATATCACACACAAAAAAATACCACAAATTAAACGGTAAAAGTAATATTCATAAAGAGAAATATAAGAATACTGTAACACGTTGTTAGGATGATAAACATCATCAGTGCCCAGAATCTGTACTATCGTAATATGGACCATCGTGTATTATTTGTGAAGTTCATACGGAATATTTATCAACCAGAACTTTGTACCTTCCACACTTACTGCACTTTTTTTAGAAAAAGGACGAGATGTTCTTAACATGTCACTAGTTCATCAACTTTCTACTCAGACACTGGTGACGTTTCACAAAGTCTGCGTAACAGCTGTAAGCTTTTTAATACAGAATCAGTTTGAAAAGATAAATTGATGACTGTTGTCTACCAAAAGAAGAACGAAATTTCAAGTTCATAAAAATGTCTGATTCCAAATTTAAGAGTAACTTTTCGAATATAGTCTATTAAAAGAAAGATAGTCAACCAGAAACTACTTGCATGTGTTTAGTCAGTGGTGCATTGTTGTCGCACAATCACTAAATAAAGTAAACAGTAGTATCCCGCTGATAAAACGTCATAAAACGATTGGGGGAAAACAAATCTGGTTAACAAACTAAAACCAAAGAAAACACATCAACTATAAGAGGAAAACAACGAAACAACAGAACACTGAAGTGTTACAAAAAAAAAAAAAAACAACAATGCAACATACATAGAAACGAACTATTAGATAACAACTTCCATATTTTTTACTTGGTACAGGACATTTTAAGGAAAATAATTTGAATAATAATTGAAGCACATTCCATTGGATTTAATGTTGCCGAAAATATATAGGACTTTTTATGAAATCGAAAAAAACAAATTTTGTTTTTTCAGTTCCATTTTAATTGTTGATTTTGTAGATTTAGATGAGATGATAAATATAGTAAATTAGCAGTCAACTGAATATGTATTGCATGTTAAACAAGCATTCTGATAGTATTGCGTGGCAATACATAGTCATTAAGAATTAATTGTACTTGAACAAAATGCTAACTTGATCTAACCTTGTAATGGTGTAAACTATATAACAAATATCAGGTCAATATCTTCAAGCATGACGAAAAATTTTGAGGAAAATTGATTACCTACGTGACTTTTATAAGTCAAAGAACCATAGCTCTGCACAAAATCATCAGACGAAAACAAAAATTGAATTTGATCTGTATCTTGTCATGATAAAACAATATACCAAATATTAAATCAATATCTTCAAACACGAAGAAAAAAGTGTGAAAAACTGATTTCCCGGACTGACTGATGAGCAGATAGACAGACAGAAAGACTGACAGACGGACGTACTGAAACCTAAAGTCCCCTTCGACTTCGTCAATAGGGGACTAAAACAAGAAATGTATCAGTAAACAATTTAAAATATTATCTTTTTTGTATTTTCCGTAAATATCTATCACAAACATTTTCAGAAATTGCACTAATTGAATTGTAAGTTCCTATTTTATTCCACATGTAATCTCGGATTTAAGAATCAATATAAGTGTTTACATGTGATTTAACCCGGAAAATCAATAATTTTAATTTTAAAATTTGTGCATACGCATGAAAAACGCAGCCAAATTTGGAATAAATTCATTTTATAAGCATCGTTAGAATTGCACAAATGCATGTGCAAAGGTTATGGTAAAACTGGCATAACATTTTATCATCAAATTGTTGTCAAATTCAAAAGTCATCAAATACTTAAAAACTTATAATATGTTAAATTGTTTAAGGTAAATATTGTGATTTTTTTAAAAGTACTTACATGTTATTTAAAGTTAATATTGTACAATTGATTTGGTATTTACTGCGCAGCAAACAAAATATTCAAGAAAGAAATATGCAATATACATATATGTAGAATCATTTGTTGAATGTATTTCAGGAAACACGACTTCCTAATGTAATACAGTGTTTTGTTGTCCTGATTTGTAGCCTGGAAAATAGATCTATAAATACATTGTCATCATCACTTAGAAAAAGAAGGAATTATTTGAAATAGAAGTAGTTTTATTTTAAATATACTTATTGCGTTCATGGACTTACATCTTATCTTATTTTTGTACTTAGAATTCATAAAGAAATTGAATAACATGTTAAACTAGAAAATGAATATTAAATCTTACTATTTGAACATTTACTTTATTGATTTTTTTTGTGTATGAACACTTCATTTCTCTCAGTAACTTGAGTTTTATTTAGTTTTTTATGATCAATCAAGTTCACTGGATATAAAGAAACCAAAAGTAAAAACATTTCCATAAATCATTTACAAGTATCCGTATATTATAGATCTAATTTTAAGATAGACATTTTTAAAAACTCTGATTCCATATCTGTTTTTGTCCTTTTGATTAATCATTTCTTCAACAATTGTATTAGGTTTTATATTTCCAAAACATTTTGGCACGAGCTGCACTGTCGAAATGCTCAGCTGGTGTAGTAAAAGTGTTACCGTTTGTATTATTAAAATGTGATATACAAAAATACCTAGAACGTACTACACAATACGTTCATTTAATATCATTATAAAACCACTAATCAGTCGTGTGCTACGGAAAGGAATATTTCTGAAAAAAGCTAAGTAGTTTCGTCTTTTTGATATCAAATGTCAAATATCAATTTGCAATCGAATTCTCAAATTATAGTTAAACTTTGCGAAAGAAAACTTGATACAACATATATGTTTGTATGGTTTGCATCAATGAATTAAAAAAGAGAGAATGCTTTGGTCATGTATTTAATACATAAAAATATAAATTAAAATCTTTACGAAAATCAATTGATCTGCACATATGCCTTATCTTTAAATAGATACATGTTTTATAATTGAGATACATATTGATTGTTGATATTATTTAAAAACGTTTTATCCATGTTATCAGTGCAGTCGATTAATCGTTACACAGTGGTTTTAAAAAATATATAGAATTTATTAATTTATTTTTCTATTATTAAATTTTTATTTATTATTTTATGGCAATAGATTTTATGATTCCATTGAAGTAAATAAAGGTAGTATACCGCTGTTCGAAATTCATAAATCTATTGAGAAAAAAAACAATTCCGGGTTACAAACTAAAACTGAGGGAAACACATCATATATAAGAGTAGAACTAGGACACAACAGAAACACAACATTAAAATGTAACACACACAGAAACGACCTATAATATAACAATGGCCATTTTCCTGACTTGGTACAGGACATTTTAAGAGACAATGGTGGGTTGAACATGGTTTTGTGGTTACCAAACCTCCCGCTTTTATGGCAATGTTAAATATAACATTAAAATGACAACATTACATGACAGGACTAAAATACAAATAAATGGGAGAACATATAGGACAGAGAATCATACGAATAATAGCTAACAAAATGTACCAGGTTTAGAATTTAATATGCAATCGCGCGTTTCGTCCACACATGACTAACCAGTGACGCTCAAATCAAAAAAGGGTCGAAAGCCAAAACAAGTATTAAAATAGTCATAGCTTTAAAAATGCAAACATTTCTTAGAATTTTGTCTATGGTTTAAATCCCTTATATCGCTCTGATAAAAATAAATATGGCACAATCAGTCTGGGCAGACAAGGCAGTTCTTCACTTACAGATTAACTGAAAGGTATATATAATATAACATACATCGTGATCATACTGATGTAGGATATCTGTTATCCGAAATATCTAACATTTGTTCGTTTTATTGTAATTTTTTGGTGATGTTGTACCCTTTTAGACTCGTTATATTTTATATTTTGTAGTGTACTGTATCATAATTCTATGGTCCATCGCCCCTTAAGATGTATCGTTGGCAATTATTCAGTCATGTAATATAATATATATATAATAAATTTGTCAGTTTGTAGGAAACTTTAATATTGAAATCTAAAATATAGACTAACTAATATGAATTTGATGCCATCACAAATAGGCTTTTTTGTATTTATACATATACAAACTTATTACGTTTGTAGATATTAATTTTCTATACTAAAAGTATCACTAAAGTTTTAAAAGGTCAACGGAGAATTATGTTTTAAATTAGGTCAGTACCACTACCGTCGGTAACAAACAGTCCAGTGGCATCGATCCATTAGTACAGATGATAAAATTGCGTCCTAAGCGGTTTTATGTAGTTATCCTAATTAGGACTTTTCAAATAAAAAGGTAAAGCCAAAAACGTTTAAATTTTCAGACTAGATAAGATTTCAAATCAAAAATAACATGCACCTGGATATACCAATAATGTAAAATATACTTTAATAAAAACCATGTTTTTCCACCAGTACAATGTAGTAACATAAATCCAGTTAACGAATAACTAATTACAAGATTATATAAATGTATGCTGCCAAATTTATAAGTATGAGAACTTGTCTATTAAAAACTGTTGCCTACAATTGATTACATTGACTTCGTTTCAACTCTGATGGATAGTTGTCTCCCTGGCAATCATACCATATGTCCTTTTCGTACTGTTCGGATATAAAGTAATAAAAACAATTGTTATTTGAACAGTTTCTAAATAACCTTTTGAAAAGATAGTTGAAAATAATTAAAGTTATTAAAAGAGAAACCACTGTCAAGAGTTTAATAAGTGTTGCATTTTTTTTTACACGATCACTTAAATATGATACATATTACAGATAGTAAAAAGCACATTAAAGAATACTCTAAAGGATAAACCTTGATCGAGTGCTCCTCGTACGTCTCAGCTTGATAACCCTTTATCAGCTCGATTATGCTGATGTAGTCTACTAACTTCCAGAATTATAAACAACAGCATTAAATATGCTATGCTTAGGTGTAGGTGTAGGTAAATGTTAAAAATATCCAGTGGTTTCAAAAACCCACTAGACTTTTTTCTAACAGAATAATTTGTCTACAAGGATTGTGCAGACATTTAGAGTCAATCCGCTAAATGCGAGTTGTAGTTTTTTGTTGCTTTGATACGAACTTATTTTAAATGATTTTTATGCAGATACAACCGAACTTAATAACCAAATCTTTATATCTATGGAACAATTTAGTAAGGGTTTTAACAAGGTTAAGGTATAGAAAATTTTAATTCTTATTTAATAAAAGAATTGATCTTAAGTTGAGGATATCAGTAAAACAAATTACAAGCTTAAGGTGTAGAGAATTTTAATTTTTATGTGTAACTGCGAGTACTCTCAGATCTGTAGTTAGGAATCTGATGTTCAGTAGTTGTCGTTTGTTGATGTGGTTCATAAGTGTTTCTCGTTTCTCGTTTTTGTATATAGATTAGACCGTTGGTTTTCCCGTTTGAATGGTTTTACACTAGTAATTTTTTTGGGGCCCGTAGCTCCGTGTTGAAGACCGTACTGTGACTTATAATGGTTTATTTTTATAAATATTGACTTGGATGGAGAGTTGTCTCATTGGCACTCATACCAAATCTTCTTATATCTATTTAGTGGGTTGTTTTTTGTTGTTGTGATGTATAAGTCAACGGCCATTTCTACTACCGCTTATATGTTTAACCCCGCCAGTATCTGTATTTTGTCATTTCTTGCTGTGTTACATATTTGTTTTTCGTTCATTTTTTTGTATATTAATTATGCCGTAAGTTCTCAATTGAATGGTTTTACATTTGTGATTTCGAGGCTTTTTATAGCTGACAATGCGGTATGAACTTTGCTTAGTGATGCAGGCCGTATGGTGACCTATGGTGTGTAATATCTGTGTCATTTGGCCTCTTGTGAAGAGTTGTCTCATTGGAAATCACACTACATCTTTTTTTTTTTATTAAACCCCTAACACTAATCGAGTTTTAAAGGAAAGAGTCGAGTAATCATAACTAATGGAGGCGATTGTCTGGATTAACCTTCATAAGGAACGCTCAAAATCGATTTTTTTAAAACCAAGGCTGTCTTAGAACCGAAACAGTTCAAACCCGAAAGAAACATGAATATTATGAATATAAAGACAATAACTAAATTTCCCAGCATGCTACATTGTGCATATGTTACAAGTTCTTTGTTTTCAAATCAGTATTCTTTCGTGATTAATAGGTTTATAGGAAAAATATCATCAAAAATGTGAGACATACATAGGAAATCACACAAGGAAAGTTGAGGTGTTTGACTTGAATTGTTATCCGTAATGACTTGAATTTTAAAAGACTTAAAAATTTAGGTAAATTAGAATTTTAAAAATATCTAACTTTTACATTATTTAGTTAAGAAACATATGTATACGAAAAAAATAATACTGTAAACTAGGAAACTCTTTTAGTTGAAATAAATAACGGAAATATCATTTTTACAGAAAATACATATTTAAATATGTTATCTACTTTCATTTATACGAAACCAAAAGTACAAAAGGGTACAATTTCTTTTCGTTCAAATGAGATAAACTACTATTAGTACAATAAATTCCACTAATATTAGCAAATTGTGTTTATGAGTAAAAGACTACATTCGTCTACTTGTAAAATTGATCTCCTCTCCCTCCTGTAGACTTCAAATTTACTTCTTGGTATGAATAAAACATATTAGAAAAGATGTACAACACTTTCACCTAGACATGGTGTTCTGAACCGCAAACCATCAAAAATGTTCTCCCTCTATGGACGTCAGATTTGTTAATTGCCATAGCTGTTCAAACTACTTTATAAGGTAGTAATGATTTAATTAAGTATTTGGTAAGCATAAACGAAAATGAGAATGAGATCAGCCAAGGCCAACAATAAAGCAGAATAACCAGAACCGGAGTCGGGCATCAGCTGGTCATTAAACAATAATGTATACTAGTTCAGTGAAAATGAACGTCACACTAAACTCCAAAAAATATAAATGAACCAAAGTTATAAAAAACTTTTAAGACTAACAAAAGTCAGATGTTCCTGACTTGGGACACACAAAGATGCGGCGAGGTTAAGAATGTTTTGTGAGACGTCAAGCCTCCTCCTATACCTCAAGCCAATATGGATAAACAAACAGACAGAAATATGCACTGCAAATTTTACTTTAAAAGAATTCCAAAACATATTGTATCTCGATTTATAAAATGGGCAGGGCTTTTACTGTTGATACGTTGACTATACTTCAGTTTTATCGGCTCTTAAAAAAAAATGGTTTTAAATTTTCAAATAAATTTGGTCACGATTATCAGTGACAAAGCATTTGAAACTGCGCATCTGGTGCAGTTAAATTGGTACATTTAATTTTACTCTTTAAATTCTGTACCATAAATATATTTTTTACATTTGATTTAAAATTCAGTTTCGCATTCGTTTGTAGATTCATATTTTCGACGTTTTATTACGGAATTTATATTTTCCAAAACTGTGAATTTCTGAAATAATTATTTTCTGTGGGTTTTTTTTCAAATTATTATTAAGATAGGAAGATTTTAAGACATCTAATTAGATGTCCTAAATTTAGGACAAAAAATGCAATATTTACTAAGTTAAGAAAGCTTCATGAACACAAATTAGGACACAAATTAAGTATTTTTCCCATTTGACATTTTTTCCCATTTGTTTTATTCCTTGTTTTTTTTTATTTACTTTGTCGTATATATGATTATATCATATGTATGTATAATGCATGTGTAATGTATGTTTGATATTAGTAAATATTCCAAAAGGAAAAATAATAAGTTAGAAATTTAAAACTATAAACACTACTAGCGTATTAATGCTATCGTTCGAACTTATATTCAAATTACTGTAAGACTTTCAAAAAATATAAAGTACACGTCAAGTGAAAGTAAAAGTAGATTTTACTAGTTTCTAGAAATCGTTTTACTAAGTACCCTTCGATATAGTAAATGTTAAACCATACAGATTGAGGTGAATTTAAAAGTAACTTCGTCTGGTATGTAGAATAAATAACTTACTTAATTTCCGTTTTTACTTGCGTAGTCAATATATATCAATACCTGAAAGTGATAGTGTACCTATTAAATTTTTCAGGTGTCCTATTTAGGTCCTTTGATTTTAACATATTTGTTTTATTTGGTTTCAAATTTGTATATGATATTTTGCATTACTGACGAATCAGACTGATATATTTATTATACAGTGGTTAAATCAAATTGTATTTGAAATTCATAACAATCTCTTTTTACATTTATATTTTTTTATGTGATTCTAGATTGTCGGGTCACCGACTCGGTTATTTATGTCACCTAGAACACCCTATTATAATTGACTATCATTAAAATGGTAATTTATGTATGGGGTGTCTTTTACGTGCAAGAGATGTTGCTCTATCTAAATACGGGTCAGCCTTCATCGTCCCCTCCAGACAGACTAGCATCGTTTCTGAAGACCATACTCGCAAATGGTATCAAGGGATAGTTAAGTTCCTTGAAATTTTCTCCCTGGAACGAGGATCGAACCAGGAACCTTTTTGTATGTTGCCTGATGTGCTAATCACTACACCACGGATTGTTGTTTTGGTCGTTTGGAGAAACACATGTTGCTTTTAATTATTCATACTCCCTACTTTGTATCTTTTCAATTGTATATATAAGCGATATAATATACTTGTTAAACTCGTAAATAGAACCCAAAATGCAGATGATCTTATTTTAAAAGATTTTCAACACAAACGTCATTGAATATACAAAAGACAATTTACAATAGTTATTTGAACATTTAATGGTCATTTCTTAACTGAATTGTATAGTTCGTACTTATGGTGTGCTATTACACCAATGTCCCAGGTTAGGGGGAGGGTTAGGGCCTTCAAATTGGTTTACCCGGCTACATTCTCTATGGGCATGTCTCAAGTAAGGAACGAGCCTGTAAATCAGTGGTTGTCGATTGTTGCTTTGTAACATATTTGTTTTTCGTTCATTATTTTTGCATACATTAGGCTGTAAGTTTTCTCGTTTGGATTGTTTTGCATGCCTTTTATTGCTGACTATGCGGTATGGGCATTCCTCATTGAGGCCGTACGGTAACCTATTATGGTTGTTAATTTATGTGTCATTTGGTCTTTTGTGGAGATTTGTCTCATTTGCAATCATACAATATCTTCTTATTTTAATTTTTGACACTATAAAATACAAACAATATAACAGACAACTGTATAAGTATGTATGTGAATGACAGTGGCTTTTATATGAGAATTAGAATACATTGCTTCGCTGAGCGCAGCTTGATACGACCGCAGAGGTCCAACCCTGAACAGTTGGGGCAAAATGGACACAATAGTCGCGCTTGATACAGGTCTGAATTTGAACTGTAATTAAATATTTGACACAGATATTACTTTATTCCTTCAAAATCATTAATGGCCATGTAAAAATGTAAACATTTATAAAGACATGTTTTATTAATGAAGCGATTTACATATATATGACTGACGAACTGAAGCTCAATAATATGAACATACTTATGCTGTGAGTAATGATATAAGTGAATGCAACTTAATATAATTAGAATATGTTTTATTTAAAAAAAATTAAAACGTATCTCTCAATAAGACATGGAATGGACAAACTGAAAAGAAATATAATTTTTCTTCAATTTCTTCCCGGTTGTCAGCACTTCATGCTAAAACATTTTTTTCTAAAATATTTATTTCATAACATCATATTGAGACAAATAAAATGTTTGTATCTACTTAAACAGTTTTTGTATTTATGAGGGTTTGGAAGGGGTCTTCTTCATTGCCGTAATCTTTATATTTTTAGTATAAAATTGAGAATGGAAACGGACATGTGTTAGAGACAAAACCGAAACATAGAGTTAAAAAATGAAGGCCACAAATTGGTCTTAAACACAGCCAGAAAATCCCGTATCCGTAGGCGAACTTCACCTGGTCCCTAAACAAAAATGTGTACTAGTTCATCAGTGAAAATGGATGTCATATTTAAAAGCTTCAAAACATGTAAATGAACTAAATTTTAAAAACAAGCATACAAGACTAAGAAAGGACAGAGGCTCCTGACTTGGGACAGGCGCAAAAATGCAGCAGGGTTAAACATGTTTAATAAGATCTCACTCCATCCCCTATACCTATAACCAATGTAGAAAAAAACTGCAATACGCACAGTTAAACTCAGTTTAAGAGAAGTCCGTGTCCGATGTCAGAATATGTAAGGGAGTTACCGTTTTATCAATATGGGGGAAAGGATGGACTACGATGAAATTTGAAAAAAAGCAGGACAGGAGTTTTGAGTAAAACAAAGTCAGGATGTGATACTTTGCAAAAAAAAAAGCAGAATAACAATCTATGTAAAACAAATCAGGATAAACTTGTCAAAAAAGGCTGGACCGAATAGAGTGAAAAAAGGCAGGACAGAGATAATAAAAAAGCAAAGTATTGCAAAGTTAAAAAAAATAATGGAAAGAAAATTGCATCAGTATTTGTGAGAAAAAAAACAGAAAAAATTACATATAACTAACAACTTTCTTCAACAGTATTACAGGCCAATTATATTCTTATCTCTAAATTTTTACTTTTACCATTTAAATACAGATTGTGTTCTGTTCTTTTATAATCAAAGATAGCGAAAAACCGGTACTTTGCTTTTGCGCCGATTGGCATTTCATTTGCGCAAAAAAAATATTTCATTTGCGCCACAAACCATATTTCATTTGCGCCAAAAATATAAACTTTCATTCGCGCCAATAATACAGGTAAATTGTATAAAGGCTTTTTTGCGTTATAAAGCATATTCCTCAGAAATCAGTCATCATAAAACCATACAAGTTATGTTAAAACTTAGTTAAAACACAGTTCAGTTACTTTGAACATATCTAAAAAGGAGTAAAATTACGAGACATGCAGTTCTAAGCATTATACACTATAGCTATAGTAAAACTATATTTCTGTCCGTTGTTATGCTGGCTTTGCAAGTTTTATGGTACACCTAAACTATTTTTTATATGATGCATATATATATGATAAGCTTTATACCGTCATAACCGTACGGGTGATCATAAAAAATACAGACTTATTTCCTCTGTTTGTCTCTGACATGACAATGTCCATACACCTCAAACATGTGAACACTTTATAATTCTAAACCTCAGTTTTGTATTAGAAATGAGTTTGAACAATAGTCCAGGAGAAATACTGTAGAAACAAATCTTATTCACGATACAGCAATGATTATTTAACTTTTCCGTTATATGTTACATGTACCTGCATTACCTGTGAAATGGCGCAAATGCAGTTTTTATATTTTGGCGCAAATGAAATATAACCTTGTGGTGCTAATGAAAGATTGGATTTTTTTTTTTAAATGGCGCAAATGCAATGCGCCCCGAAAAACACTACTTGATCTACATTAATAGCTGAATATCCATTTAACAACTTGTTCGTCTACACACAGATTTAATAATTTTAGCACCAGAATTGATTTTATTATTATCAACACAAGCTAAAACAATACTTTTTTTAAAAACATACCAATATTTAATAAAACATAATCATAAAACATACAAAAGCTACTCTAAAAAGAGTTGCATGTGTATGAAAGACTATCTAAAACGTTATAATATATTGTACAATATGTAAACTAAAATAAGCAATATAACTTCAGTATTATAAGTTGACATTAATTTTTACACTCAACAAAACTTTGAGAAATTACAGCAATTAACCGACAGAAAACTTTTTAAATAAATATAAAATGTAAAAGTAAAAGAATGCAGTAATGTTGATCTTTCTCCACGGAGAGTTATCATAGCCTAAATAGTCATATACTGAATATAATAAGTTATAATGTATAAAATATACACATACTACAATAGTAAACAATTATAAATGTGTAAAAAGATCTCAACTTCTCAAATAAATTAATATATAAATGCTGCGTCACAATACTTATTCACCATCATACTTAATTATATCAATTATATCAATAAAATAAATAAATTACTAATTTGCATTCCAAGATGTTGCCGTATTAATCAAAACTTATTTTTCAGCAGAACCTGAAAAAACCCAAATTTCCATAACATTTACAAATAAATTATTTAAACATTTAGTCAAATAAATACAAATCCGCACCAATTAAATATTTACACCAAATGCTTCAGCAAAGTTTTAAACAACAGAAATGAAAGACTTTTGATTTTAGGAGAGAGTCGTTGTCACGCATGCGAAAAGAGAACATGAAAAAAAATAGTTGTGTTTATATATGTAATGTTTATTGTTTAAAGTTGTGATATTTAGTTGTCTCTCTCATAAAATTAAATGCACAAGGAAACCAGCGATTATTCCATAGAGAGACAGTTCATCACTTGGACCATTCGTGACAGAGCCTTTGTTTGGAGGGCTGCTTTCTAATTCCAATATGTAATCATAAAATTTCTCATTATTCAAAACACATAGTAAAAACCCTACTTTATAAAAATCCTTTCGATTTGACATACCCATTTCAAAACCGTGGGATATCAATTTTCTATTGTGAAATACTAATAGTTTGAAGTCCATCACTTTTCTGGTTTTACCGCATTTAAATTTCATCTCACAACTATCCAATGTAGGTAGTACATGTTCATCGTCAGGAAATATGCAAGGTACTTTGAATGAATTAATTATATTAGCATTAGTATCTAGTCGTTTAAGGATGGTTTGAAATAATTCGTTTAAAGTTTTCCTTGAAGAGTACTTGCAGAAGAACAAGCTTAAATCCCCATACAACTCCGTATTCGTGGATGGAAAATTCACTATAGGTTCATTACGTGTCGAACCACTGAATATAAAGAGTGTGTCCATTGGTTGTGATTCTTGTGGATCAGCACAAAATTGATGAAGTTGACAGTTAGCATCAGAAATGCAATGGTACAATGTTGCATTGTCGCATAAATCCCTCTGACGTTCAATTCTTTGCTGACCTACCGGACAATTGTCAAACTTTTCCGATGTTGCTAAAGACCATTCTACTGTAGCAGACAATCCCAAATATTATATGAATGATTTTGTAGACATTTTGAACATGCATACTGACAAAAAATATGTCATATGATACATTGATCTGATGTCCAGCACGTCACTGATGATACTTGGTAGACTATCTATCGAAAATAAAATCAGTATATCAATTGAATTGCTTTTTAAGATGTGTATTAATCATTTTGATCAGTAAATATAAGAATCTAATGCATATTTTGTAAATTTTAGGCAAATAGTTTCGAAGTTATCCAATCCATTGTAAAATGTTGAAAGTGTAGTATATGTAATATCGGTCTAAGAATGGATTTTTTTGCGAATACATTCATATTCAGTGTAAAATATGTACAAAGGCCTCAATAATTATTCTGTCCAAATATACATCATGAACATGTAAACTCTTGTCGCGATATATCAGTAGCCTTTTCCGCTAACTAAAGTTGCCCTTCATGTACTTCAGTGCATAACAAGGACTGGGTAGATACAAATGTACTCTCATACTGAAGGGATTTTCGGCCATTAAGCATACTAAAAATAAGTCTTACACCTAAAACAAAACATAAATAAATGAAGAATGTGTCCCCATGGACACAGATGATGCCCCACTTGCATACAACATTATAAGGGGACATAACTCAAGAACGATAAAAGTGACGCTACCCAAATTTGTACTTGATCTGAGTTTTGTGGTAAAAAGTATTGTGTATAGGTCTCATAATGTTTGGTTTGGACAAACTTAAGTTACAGAACGGAAACTAAAAATTTTGCAATTTTTCGATTTTTAAAGAGGCATTACTCGATAACGATTACAGTGACGCCACCAAAATTCAACTTTATCTGTATTTTGCAGTAAAAAGCATTGTGTATAAGTTTCATAACATTTTGTTGAGGCAACTTTAGTTAGAGAACGGAAACTAAAAATGTTGCATTGTTTTCTATTTATAAAGGGGCATAACTTGTGAATGGCTTAAGTGACCCCACCAAAATTCAAACTTGATCTGTATTTTGTTGTAATAAGCATTGTGTATAAGTTTCATAACATTTGGTTGAAGGAAACTTAAGCTAGAGAACGGAAACTAAACTAAATATTTTGCAATTCTTCCGTTTATAGAGGGGCATAACTCAAAAACAGTTAAGGTGACGCCACCAACATTCAAACATGATCTGTGTTTTGTGGTAATAAGCATTGTGTATAGGTTTCATAACATTTGGTTGAGGCAAACTCAAGTTAGAGAACGGAAACTAAAAATTTTGCAATTTTTCAATTTATAAAGGATCATAACTATAGAACGGTTAAAGTGACACCATCAGAATTCAAACTTGATCTGTGTTTTGTGGTAATAAGAATTGTGCATAAGTTTCATAACATTTAGTTGAGACAAACTTTAGTCAGAGAACGGAAACTAAAAATTTTGTAATTTTTCCATTTATAAAGGGGCATAACTCTAGAACAGTTAAAGTAACGCCACCAAAATTCAAACTTGATCTGTATTTTGTAATAATAAGCATTGTGTATAAGTTTCATAACATTTGGTTAAGGCAAACTTGAGTTAGAGAACTGAAACTAAAAATTTTGCAATTTTTCCATTTATAAAGGGGCATAACTCTAGAACGGTTAAAGTGACGCCACCAAAATTCAAAATTGATCTGTGTTTTTTGGTAATAAGCATTGTGTATAAGTTTCATCACATTTGGTTGAGGCAAACTTAGAGAACGGAAACCAATTTTGGGACGTACGGACGGACGTAGTGGCAAGAGATGACTTCAGACTGTTAAAAAGGTCAATTCGGAATATCTAAAAATAACTCGTTCACTTCAATCATTGAAATGGAAATTATTTCTATTTGAACACCTAAACCAAACGGTAGCAGTGGTTATGGAAGCAATCGGACAGCAGTGTTTATCCACAAGGTTAATTTTAGAGATCCTATGATTTTTATGATTTTTTTATGCCCCCGCTGTAGCGGAGGGGGCGTTATGTTTTACCCTTGTCCGTCTGTACGTACGTACGTAGCACTTGTCGTGTTGCTCATGGCAAGTGAAATTTAATGACAAGTCCGAATTGACCTTTTTCACAGTCTGAAGTCATCTCTATGGAAATTGTACGGGCGTAATCATGACTTGGTTAACCGTTATGGAATATTTGTGTCACACATGACTAGTGATGGCGTCCGTAAAATTTACAAAGGGGTGATTTCAACTTCGCCATTTGGAACTCTTTGTTTAATAGCTTTCTTGTGAGCAGCAACCCTCTATCAAGGAAATCATAATAGGAAATACAAGCCCGTGAATATCGTATCAGTTGGGAGATATATACTCCGTATGTAGGAGCTGCTGGAATGTTGCTACATAAAAATGGAAAGTTCTCAATTAGGAAGCTAAAATCATCTTTTTTGTCGTAAAGTTTAGTTTTCAACCGACCCTCATTGTCAATTTCTAGATGTAAGTCAAGATATGAGGCAGACTTAACTGTATCTGTTGTATCCTTTATATCTAGTTCGATGGGATAGGTGCGTTCAACATAGTCACCAAATTTTGAATTATTTTGTGAGAGAACATCATCTTCATATCGGAAAGCAAAGTTAAAGGATATTGCTAACTTCTTTTCTTTCTTCCTAAAGAAGTTCCTGTATGAAATCAGCCACATAAGAATAAAGGAACAAGTCGGCAAGAAGAGGGGCACAATTGGTTCCCATGGGAATGCCGATAGTTTGTTGAAAAAAACGTCCGCCAAACGTAACAAATATTTTGTCAATCAAGAAATCAAACATCTTGATAATGTCAGTTTCAGAGAATTTTTTGTTTGAATCAGAGTGATTTTTTACAAAGTAGGATTTATCCCTCCCTAAGACAAGATACTTGTATCTACGTTAGCCATACTTTTTTCTGAAACAAAGCTATACCAACTCTTTTAATTTGTCTTTCAGTTTGGAATTGGGATTACTTGTGTAAAATGTAGAAAAGTCAAATGTTTTAATACTTTTGCAAGATGAAAGAGTCTTAGATTGTATGTACTCTAAAAGATCTTTGAATTTTTTTACTATCCACATCTGATTCACGCCACCTCTAGAATAGGCAGTTTCACAATAACTTTGAAGCTTTGATTACTGATAAAATTGATGTTAATAATTTAGAAAGAGGTTTCGAGGAGCACTTGGAAGACTCAGCAATATATACCGTTATTTGTATGGACACTTATGTAGTTTAGGTATCCAATACAGTAATGGAAGATCCAGTTCTTCGTCTTTGGTTGAAATTCCAAAGGAACATAGAACAGACCTATGATTTTCTCTTTAGTAAGTATCGTGGGGGTATATGTTGAGTTAACAAATGAATTGTCAATACCTAATTCTTTTATCAAGCAGTTTATTTAATGAAAAGTAAAATCACAAAAATACTGAACTCCGAGGAAAATTCAATCGGAAAGTCCCTAATCACATGGCAAAATCAAATGACAAAACACATCAAACGAATGGACAACAACTGTCATATTCCTGACTTGGTACAGGCATTTTCAAATGTAGAAAATGGTGGATTGAACCTGGTTTTATAGCGCTAAACCTCTCACTTGTACGACAGTCTTATCAAATTCCGTTATATTTACAACGATGCGAGAACAAAACAGACATTATAAATAAAATAGTCAAAATATGGGTACAGCAGTCATATGAAATTTACACACAAAAACGATGTTGTTTGGGGCTTTATATGCGGGGACAACAACATATTTGTCATGGAGGTAGGACAAGTGTTTTGCAACATTTGGGTCTTGAAAGATTGACGTAGCATGGTTATTGATAGACCCATTCAGTTTCTTAATTCTGATTTGTATCAACGACCTCACAGCCTTAATCCATTCGGAAAGAGTATCTACGACTTCTTGCTCGCGTTTAATCCATTGCCTGGCATAATCTTTGACCGAATACATCAGTATTTAGAAGTTGTGTTTCAAAATGATTGATTTAGGCTCACGATATTTCGGACCTTGGAATAACACATTTCGCAGGGAAGTGTTATTGACAATGTTGAGGTCACCGGTAATAACGTGGCCAGCCGGATTATATGTGACTGGGGAACTAGCACAGTTGCAATCAGGAGGATTAGACTTGAAGTCGTCAATATTGAGATCATGCAAAACTTGTTTGTAATGTTCACTTATTTCTTTGTAATAAAGTGTAATCTTCACTTACGTTTTACTACCAAACAAGCCAATAGGAAGTTAGTTATATTAAAGCATCATTATGCGCTCCTGTCCTCTCAAAAATGTTGGTATTTTGAAGAACCTTTTGTTATGTCTGTAGGGTTTCTATTTGGATCATCGAGCACAGAGGTTTACATGCAAAAACTAGGGCTTGTTTGACGAAATACTTCTGACTTCTGTGCTATTTCTAAAGTCATAGCTAGGGATACTAGTTCAAACCAATTATTGTTCTTGTATAGAACAATTACGTTATTCCAAAGGACCCACAAGCGGTAACATGCGATTTTAACTACTCATATTAAACAAATACAAAAGAACAATACTTCGGGAAACAATTACTTGATTGATAGAAGTTTAATGACACTCACAAAAAAGAAATACATATTAATTTACTTTGGCTTGTATGTGTTGATAAAGTCAATAGGAAGCATTTATATAAATTAATACATATACATATCTTAGATAAGATTAAGATAGAGTTTAAGGCAAAGTATCATAATATATGAAAATGTACTCACAAAATATGATATATCCTTATCCTCGTTATCCCTCCCTAAGACAAGATACTTTTTCCTCCCCATTTAACTGTCTCAAATTTTTCACTTTACTAGATTTAATTGTAAAAATGTCTTATCTCTCAATGTGGTATGATTTGTCATATTTATTTTTATCACAATAATATGCGAGAACATATATTTATCAATCTATATCTATACGTCCTTGCGATATGTAAATATATATTTTTGAACATTGGTTTTTCCCCATTTCCACAAATAGATTGATTGAATAGTCGACTCCATAATATCTAAATGTCCTACATTATGATTGGTTATTTTCCCCTAACTTGCTTATAGTATGCATAAACGGGTTGTTTCCAGATTTGAATTTAAATGGAATGCCATTAAAACAGACAGATTGTGACCCAAATTGACCAGTTATATAATGCACAGTTGAATATTTTGATTACGAAAATGCTAAGATTTTATTGATTGAATAAACGAGAATCTTGGTGACAGGAAAGAGAAGTGTATTGATAAGTGGACTTTGAATTTTAATGATTTTTTTAATTTCATATATGTTTTACTTCTCTTGCTCCATTGTCACCAAGTGTTCCTGTTAAATAGATATGAACATGTATACCCAAAATGTAGATTACTATCCTTCAATTTAAAATACATATGACCTATTAATAGACACCCATGAGACAGTAAACAATTTTGAATTATTCCAATATTGTGAATAGGAATTCTAAATGGCTATCCTTGACTTCATTTTGATTGGACAGGTGATTTTAAGGTGCTTATGAAAACAATTACATGTAGTATAAATTTAAATAACCAATAAAAAATCAAATAGGTTCATTGTATTTGTTACTTTGAAAGGTCATACTAATCTTTAATCATGACTGTATACCAATCATATATAGAAATGATAAAACTATAGATAAGTGTGTAGGCGTATATATATAGTATGGTGTTGTTTTGTCAAAGTTGGCTGGATTTCGTAACAATTGTTAGGCTATTTTAGTAATTTTAAAGTGGAAATTAGTTGCATATATTTAACATGTAGGATAGACAGGATATAAAGTTAACTTATTGAAAAAATCTATTTTTGGACTAACTAAAATATTAAATATAAATGTTACCGGAGTGGCATTTAAGACATTCATGCAAATAATCATAATAGATGTATTGAATAAAAAAATAAGATCACCTTTGAAATCTAGTTTTATCTATAAGATATATTGTAATCTTCAATCTATGAATTATTTAACATTTTAATGAAAAGATTTCATTTTCTGAAAATCTTCTGTGTGAATAGATATCTGGTATCTTTTGTCCCTCTTTTTTAAACAATATTTTACTAAATGATAATAATAAAATTAAATTGGAAATGGGGAATGTGTCAAAGAGACAATAACCCGACCAAAGAGCAGAAAACTGCCGAAGGCCACCCAATGACAACACTGTTTTATTACTTATTAAGTTGTATTTTTATGTATTAAATATAGGATTTCATGATTATTATACAATATCACATTAGTAGGAAATGGCTTTATCGGACAAAAGCTTCAAACTATAATGAATCGAGATAAGTTGTGAAGTCCAGCTAGCTAATTTAGTATTATATAGCCATATTGTGCAGTAGACTATTGTTAATTGATGAGGACCATATGTTGGTCATTAGATCTTTTTTGATTTTTTGAGTTGTTGGCTTGCTGTCTCATACCCAGGTCTGCTTTTAATTTAAACATGCATGCTCTCTCAACACTTAACACCTGCTCTGGGACAGTGGACTGAGTGGTGAAACTCACAGAGTACCAGCCTAAGAGTACTGACAGTTCCAAACCAAATTTCAACTGACATATTAACTATGACTATTTAGCATAGTCAGATTTGTGTGGGCCTGAGGATCCCCACCTCCCTCCCCACCTTTTTATTGCTACATATATGGTTAATGTATACACGTATTAATTGTCCAACTTTTAACATTGCCTACTTTAGCTCCCCCCCCCCCCCCCCCCTTTCCTTTTTCAAAACCTGAATTGGCATCTAGTTTACTAAGGTATTGATTACAGTTGTATATATTACAATTATTTCCTTCCATCTGGATAGATTTCTGAGAAGTTTCATTTATAATTTATTTTTTGGGAAAAACCGTATTATATTGACTAATTCTAATTCCATATATCTGAAATTTTTTAAAACCTACATACATGTACATATAGATAATTTTTAGATATACATGATATAAATGTTGTTGTTTTTTTTAAATTGGCAGATTGAAGGACTTGTGGATGAGAAATATTTGTACATTATAATTCATTTATTTATTTTGGCATGTTCGGAAGTTGTACATACATTAATATACCAGTTTCCATTCACATGTCTGACATAATTTGAAGTTCGAAGGTTACTAAGCTAATTGAATAACATACGTGGCATAATCGTGTGCATAATTTAAGCCATTTATAATATTTGAGTTGCTACATGTATTAACCGTCATGATACCGGTATGAAGTTCATGAAGAATTAAGTCTTTACAAATGATCACTAACATGGAATAATGTATAAACATCAATGAATAAAGGTAAGTGAAGCTATTTCAATAAAGTTGATTAACAAAAAAGGGCTGGCATTAAGAAATAAGAGATTTGTAATTTGCTTTGGGAAAGTATATTTTATAATTAGACACTAAGCATGGAAACATGGTAGAAAATTAAAGAGATTTAAAAAAAAAGAGGCTAAACAACTTTTTCTTTGGTGACTATGAACTTCATATTTTGAAACTATGACTACCATGACAACAATCGCAACCTTTAATGAAAAAGTTAAAAAAAGGTTGTAGCATGTAGATCATGAATAAGGTGGTTTAAATGAATTAAGCTAAATATATTTAGTTCTTTTTTTAAGCCTTAAAATGCCCCTGGTAATTGCAATAGAGCATAAAAGAGCACGAACAGCTGGCCAATATTTGTAAGGCTTGTTCCTTTTATAAATGAACTTATAAATTAACTTTGTAATATTCATATGTTTTCATGTCTCAGACACACTCATTATAATTATGTCTAAAGTCTAAACATATAGCATACAATTAGTATTGCATTTATTTGAATGTTCTTGACAGGGTGGAACCTAATTTTTTATAGGATAAAATTTGATTATGTAATGAGGATTGTTGACACAAAATACTATAATAGCTTAATTGTTAAAGAATTCATAAGAAAAATATATATCTAAGGTAAATACACCGTGAGAAACCGATTGAAAAACAGTTACTGATGACGATTGTATAATGTACAACTTAATTCGTTACGAAACGGAAACAATAATATTCAGGCTGAAACCCAGTTGAAATCAAACAAAAGAAATGGAACTCTTTAATTTGTTAGAGAAGGAGAAAAAAGCCAAATCGGTATATTTGAATTTTTTACACCTGTTTCTATGGGCTTTAAAAGTTTAATAAAAGTGCATAATTTAGGATTGTTTGCATCTTATATACATTTTTTTACTTGAATTATAGTATGGAGCTTTGAGATATTTGTAAACTTTTAAATTATAGACAAATTTTCATAGAACAGTCGATTATGGTAGGTTCAAATCCAAGTGGATCTTTTTTGTGCATAAGCATAAATTCTGCCGAAAAATAAATCCACAGATAGATAATATATTGATCTTTCTAAAGCATTAAAATGCATCTCTGCCCCCGGCGATAGTTGTTTGGGACAAGTGAAATACCTTTCTAATGAGTCATAACAACAGAGTTGGTGGGTTCGAATAACAAATTTTTACTAAAAGTACTTGACGACAGACTTTACAAATGGATCTTAAAAATGCATAAATTCAAAAAAGCTTTATGTTTGTGTGTGTTATCTAGGGTTATTGGTCTTCAACCTCTGAAAATGTTTGGTCTGCCCTTGCATGAAATATTTAATTTGATTTTTTTAAAATGTTTTTGAACTTTCGAAAATTCCACCTGACAACCGATCAGACAAAAGTTTTCAGTTGACTGAATGCAGAAAAGTATATTAAATGATGCTCAATAGCTAGTACATCTTTTTTTTTTTAAATACAACTGGCATATACCATGTATAAGGATCGTAATAGTGCTATGTGGATACATTAATCGGTTTTCAAGAGCTAAATTTACAGCGCGTCATCCCCACAATAACTTCCATTTTTACGATTTTAAAAATGGACTCCCTTCCAGAACTGAAATGTTTGTAACAGGTCTGCAGCATACTTGCTGCAGGTTTGCTGCAAACAAAAAGCTTGCAGGAACTCTTTGAATAATGTTTGCAGAAGTTTGCAGCTAGCTGCGAACCTCTTGCAAACCTTGCATCTTTTTGCTGCAAGCTTGCGGCAAGTTTGCAGAAACAATTAGGTTTGCAGTAAGATTGCAGGAAAAACTATTATGTAAGGGATGTTCGCAGCTTGATTGCAGAAATCTTTGACAATTCTATATGTTTGCAAGAGCATTGCAAGAATTACATAAAATGACTGAGCATGCCTATTGGTAACTTCCTGGAAGATAAATATTTGAAATTTGAAAATGTTGAAGGTGTTTGAGTCATGTTATCATACAATGAATTAGTATTCAGGGAGCAGGAAATTAAAAGTTTAGTTTTCAAAGACATTATTTGTAAGTATAAATTCCTCGTAGAAGTGTAAACATACGAAATTCGTCCCCTCCACAAATACCTGCATGAAGGTTTGAAAAACATTTTCAAACATGTAACAAATATACAGTACACTCAAGTATGATTGGAGATTATAACTTTTTAAATATCATGTTGTTATAATTCAAGTTGAATTCTTTGACAATATTAATTAAAAAGCAGTATATATGCACAAAAAAAATTTCAAATAAACTTTTTTTTTGTATTTTAGATATTCATGCATGCAATTCATTTGAGCACGTACTTGAACAACAAACAAACTTTAAATTAATTTTTAAAGGTATAAACTTTTGCTATGATAATTTTATAAAAAGTATTTGAATTATTGTATGTATGTTTGAATGTAACCTAACTTTTTCAGAATTTGCTGTGTAATTTAGATAATGTGATATGTACACAACATGACATTGGTTAATTGAATAATGTATGTAGTTCCTGCAAGTTTGCAGCAAATATGCAGGATAAATATTGATTTAAATATAAATAATGCCGCAGGTCTGCGGCAAACACGCAGTTGAAAGAATAATTTGCATAAAAATGTTTGCTGCAGGTCTGCCGCAAACACTCATTTGCATATAAATGTTTGCAGCAGGTCTGCAGCAAACACTCATTTGCATGGTAAATTGTTTGCAGCAAACCTGCAGCGTATTTGCAGCAAACATGGCGCAAATACAGACTCTGTGTTCGCTGCAAGTCTGCAGCAAGTTCGCTGCAGACCTGCAGCAACCATTTTCAGGAGGCAATTTTTTTCAGTAAGGGAGCTGGCGTAATGGGGAAATTATTTTGACGAAGTAGAATCCTGACTTTATTGCCCCGGAATGATTTGAGTGATTACGTCTAGACCGCGAGGCCACCGCATGTCTTATGATAAAAGCAAAGAGAGTATAAATGTCCATGACACAGCAATGGCGTAGAGAGCCTGTTTCAACAATATTCCATGTGTGCCAAGTCCTGCCATGGACAGGTTGAAAATGGCAAAACCATAAATTATGTGCTGTAGCGTAGTTCATTCACAATATTTCCATATATAGTTTTGACAATTTAGATACTCTATTTTTTTGGGGGGCATATATCCAAAAACAAATCATGCAGATACAGTTTTGTCATGCTCAATATTAACTAATTATTCATAGCATACCTACAAAAAGGAGAATTTCTCTGTATTTTTTAGGCACAGTATTTATTGTTCAGAGCTTATTCCTGAGTGATGTTTTCGTTCCAATACATTGAATATTCTACTTTTTGATTTATTAACACTTCAGTAACAATTGTTATCGTCAAAAGCTAATTCAGTGATCGAGTTATCTCAATAAACTGTAAATTTCTTTTTTTATGTTCTAAATTTAGTCTGATAAATTTTCATCTATATATAGTAAAGGGGAATCCAAATGTGAACCGGCACATGATGTTGAAGAACGCAATTTAAATTACGTTCATCTTTATAAATATTTTGTGTACTTGATAATCCAATAAAACATAAACACAGCATTAGAAATTACTAATCTTAGAAAAACAACCAAATCCAACATGACATGTATGTATTGCTTTAAAAAATATATATATTACGATTTCTAACATTTGTGTAAGTATCGTGTATTTATAATGTTGTAAGGGGTGCAAAGAGGGTTCATTTATCAATATATATGAACTAAATGTGTCACAGAATTTTGAGAAACATAAAACATGTATCTTTTATTCTAATAAAGGTATTATCTTTTTTACTAAATATGTTTCATGCATGTTAACATAAGATATTGAACGACAAACACATGTATCAATTTCTTAATTTTGACAATATATACATGATCTACGTTACACTGCATCTGTAAAATTTTACTGGATATATGTTTCTCAAATTACACACAAAAACAATTAAATACTCATTGAGTCAAAAACATATCATACTTTTAATTATATTTAAATAGTAGAATTTTTTATAAAGTAATTTTCATAAAAGAAACGGCAGATTTTTACTTCGTTTAAAGATGTTTCAGTATTTCACATTTATAATGTATTCTGACATCGGACTCAGACTTCTTTTTAACTGAGTTTTACTGTGCGTATTGCTGTGTGTTTGTTTTTTTTTCTACATTGGCTAGAGGTATAGGGGGAGGTTTGAGATTTCAAAAAAATTGTTTAACCCTGCCGCATTTTTCCAAGTCAGGAGCCTCTGGCCTTTGTTAGTCTTGTATGATTTTTATTCGGGACGTATTATGGTATACCGTTGTCCGTCCGTCCGTCTGTCCGTCTGTCCGTCCGTCGTCAACATGTCGGACATTAACTCAAAAACGCTTTAACCAATTTGAATAAAACTTTGGTGAATTGTTGATATCTATTTATGTAATTTTATAAATTTTAAATTTTACGATTCCGAGTTATTGGGTTTTATTCATTAAAAAAGGGTGATTTTCCAGTTCTCAGACAATAACTCTAAAATGCTTTCAGCAATTCTAATGAAACTTTGGTGAATTATTATATCTATTGATGTAAGCTCCCTTTAAATTTTATACATTTTATTTGTTTATAGTCTGACAACAGATATACTAAGTATTGCGCAACAGCAAGAAATCTTTAATTGAATATCAATTCAATTCATATAACCAATTTCAAGTTCTTTGACTACATTTATTCAGAAACCTATAATATGTCAAATATTTAATTACAATCCAAATTCAGACCTGTATCAAGTTTGAATATTGTGTCCATTTTTATTGTGTTTCTGTTATATATTTTGGAGTTTAGTATGACGTCCATTATTACTGAACTAGTACACATTTTTGTTAAGGGGCCAGCTGAAGCACGCCTCTGGGTCACAGGCACTTGTGTCAGAAAAAAAATGTCCTATATACCTTAAATTTAATGTTATATTAAGGTATATAGGACATTTTTTTTCTCAGACAAGTGCCTGTGCTCTGGGTGCGTGATTTTCTCGCTGTATTGAAGACCCATTGGTGGCCTTCGGCTGTTTTCCGCTCTTTGGTCGGGTTGTTGTCTCTTTGACACATTCCCCATTTCCATTCTCGATTTTATAACCACAAGACAACCAAAAATCCTGGATATTCAAAAAATTAATATACTACAATTTTTTTATGCCCCCGCCGTAGCGGTGGGGCATTCAGTTTTACCCTTGTCCGTCTGTACGTTCGTACGTACGTACGAACGTCCCAAAATTGGTTTCCGTTCTCTAACTTGAGTTTGCCTCAACCAAATGTTATGAAACTTTTACAAAATGCTTATTACCACAAAACACAGATCAAGTTTGAATTTTGGTGGCGTCACTTTAACCGTTCTAGAGTTATGCCCCTTTATAAATGGAAAAATTGCTAAATTTTTAGTTTCCGTTCTCTAACTTAAGTTTGCCTCAACCAAATGTTATGAAATTTATACGCAATGCTTATTACCACAAAACACAGTTCATGTTTGAATTTTGGTGGCGTCACTTTAAATGTTCTAGAATTATGCCCCTTTATAAATTGAAAAATTGCAAAATATTTATTTTCTTCTAAATATTAAGTAATTTTTAAAATTGGAGTTATCTTCCTTTGTCCATGATTATGGTTGAATTACCTACAATCAATGCTTTATACAATGCAAGGTTTAATTTTGACTTCCACTGATAAAACACAGATCAAGTTGAATTTGGGTAGTGTCACTTTAACCATTATTGAGTTATGCCGCTTTATAAATCGAAAGATTGCAAAATTTTAAGTTTCCATTCTGTAACTTAAGTTTGCCCCAACCTAACATTTTGAAACCTATACACAATATTCATTACCACAAAACTAAGATCAAGTACAAATTTTATGTTTCCGTTTTCTTACTTTAGTTTGCCTCAACCAAATGTTATGAAACTTATACACAACGCTTATTACCACAAAACACAGATCAAGTTTGAATTTTGGTGGCGTCACTTTAACCGTTCTAGAGTTATGCCCCTTTATAAATGGAAAACGTGCAAAAGTTTTAAATATCTTTCTCTTACTTAAGTTTGCCTCAACCAAATGTTATGAAATTTATACACAATGCTTATTACCAATAAACACAGTTCAAGTTTGAATTTTGGTGGCGTCACTTTAACTGTTCTAGAGTTATGCCCCTTTATAAATAGAAAAATTGCAAGATTTTTATTTTCATCTAAATATCAAGTAATTTTTAAAATTGGAGTTATCTTCCTTTGTCCATGATTATAGTTGAATCAACTACAGTCAATGCTTTATACAATGCAATGTTTAATTTAGACTTCCACTGAGAAAACACAGATCAAGTTGAATTTGGGTAGTGTCACTTTAATCATTATTGAGTTATGCCCCTTTATAAATCGAAAGATTGCAAAATTTTAAGTTTCCATTCTGTAACTTAAGTTTGCCATAACCAAACGTTATGAAACCTATAAACAATATTCATTACCACAAAACTAAGATCAAGTACACATTTTTTGTTTCCGTTTTCTAACTTTAGTTTGCCTCAACTAAATGTTATGAAACTTATAGACAATGTTTATTACTACATAATACAGATTAAGTACGAAATTTGGTGGCAACACTTTTACCATTCTTGAGTTATGTCCCTTTATAAACATAAAAATTGCTGAATTTTTCGTTTCCGTTCTCTAACTTTAGTTTGTCTCAACCAAATGTTATAAAACTTATACACAACCATTCTAGAGTTATGCGTGTTTACAAATAGAAACATTGCTGAATTTTTAGTTTCTGTTCTCTACTTAAGTTAACCTCAACCAAATGTTATGAGACTTACACACAATGCTTATTACCACAAAACTTAGATCAAGTTCAAATTTGGGAAGCGTCACTTTTACCGTTCTTCAGTTATGTCCCTTTATAACTATATGATATGCAAGCGGGGGCATCATCTGTGTCCACATGTGGACACTATCCACATTTATTTATCTATTGTATCCTAATGAAATCAAAGCATTCCCCATTTCCATTTTCAATTTTATTCTAACATATCTTTAGAAAGATGTGACCTTACTGGCTTTAGATACTCCATTACGTTCGAACTTTTTTTTTCTTCAGAAAATGAAAACTTATATGAATAGAATGAATGACATAGCAAAGGCATGGTTCAATAGAAATGATCAGCCGGCAACGTACAGGAATGGAGGCCTTAGTTTTACTGGAAACGCTGGGGACTTTTGTAATCAAAATACACGAAGTGACATGGACAGTAGGACTACAACATTTAACAATTCTCAAAACTCCAGAAAAGGACCTAAATATCCTCAATACTCCATAACATGTATCAGATTGTCTACATTCCAAACATGGCCAACCAGTATACAACAACACCCAGAAACTATGGCAGAGGCTGGGTTTTACTATACAGGTATACAAAATATATTTACTGAGCAGGTACGTCCTAAATAAATAATATTTTAACAAAAATAAAAATAAAGATCATTTAAATCAGCTGTTTAAAAGTTATGACTGTATGAGCAAATTTTGTTTTTGAATTTTAAAGGCACTAAATTTCATTTATCATGTTAGTTTTTCAAACCAAATAACAAACCAAATGTGTTTGTTGATCATGTATGTAAGCTTAACTAAGTTTTACCATGTGTCCTTTTTTGGCCTAAAGCTGAAACAGAATCCTGATTAATAGTAAAAAAAATTGCCGTATAGAAATAAGAAGGTGTGTTTTGATTGACAATGAGACAACTTTTCACCAGAGACCAAATGATGTTAAAGTTAGCAACTATAGGTCACCATACACCCTTCAACAATGGGCAAAACCCATAGCCCATTGCAAGCTATAAAAAGTCCTGACAATTGACAAATTAACAAATGTAAAACAATCTATATTTGAAAATTGGAACTGATATATAGACCCCAAAGTAGATAGTCCTAGTGTACATGAAATAACAAATGAATAATACACGCTACAATGAGATTGTGATTTGTTGACAAATGCAGTACTGTCAGACTCACGAATTGTAATGCTTATTTGGCGGCATTTTCCGTTGATCTATTGTTTTTTAGTCCCTTACCGACGAAGTCAAAGGGAACTTTAGGTTGAATGCACTCCGTCCGTCTGTCTGTCTGTCCATCCGTCAGTCCGGCAAATCAGTTTTCCACACTTTTTTTCTTCGTGCTTGAAGATATTGATTTGATATTTGGTATATTGTTTTATCATGACAAGTTACAAATCAAGTTCGAATTTTGTACTGGTCTGATAATGTTGTGCAGAGTTATGATCCTTGGACTTACAAAATTCACTCAAATATTCAGTTTTCCGCACTTTTTTTCGTCATTCTTGAAGATATTGATTTAATAATTGGTACATTGTTTTGTCATGAAAAGTTACAGATCAAGTTCTAATTTTGTTCCGGTCTGATAATTTTGTGCAGAGTTATGGTCCTTGGACTTAGAAAATTCACTCAAATAATCAGTTTTCCACACTTTTTGTACGACCGCAAAATTTTTTTAGCGTTCGTATAATGCTATCATGTCGTCGTCGGTGTCGTCGTCCGAAGACAAATTTGGTTTCCGGACAATAACTTAAGTTTAAGTGAATGGATCTCTATGAAATTTTACCAGAAGGTTCAATACCACAAAAGAAAGGTTGGGATTTATTTTGGTGGTTATGGTACTAACAGTTTAGGAATTGGGGGCCAAAAAGGGGCCAACAACAAGCATGTTTGTAGTTTCCGGACAATAACTTGTGTGTAAGTGTATGGATCTCTCTAAAATTGTACCACTAGGTTCCATATCACAAAGGGAAGGCTGGGATTGAGTTTGGGGGTATTTGCCATAAACGTGCAGGAATTAAGGGCAAAAAAGGGGCCAAAAACAAGTATTTTTCTAGTTTCCAGACAATAACTTGTGTTAAAGTGTATGGATCTCTCTAAAATTGTAATTCAAGGTTCCATACCAAAAAGGGAAGGCTTGGATATAGTTTGGGGGTAATCGCTCCAAGGGGGGGGGGGGGGTCAAAAAGTTTGGGGGGTGGGATTTTTTTTTCCAATTTTTTTGGGGGGGTTTATATTTTTTTTCTTGAAAATTTTTGAAAAGCTTCAAGAAGAAATGTTCAATTGTACAGTATTGCGCAATAGCAAGAAATCTTCAATCGCACAGTATTGCACAATAGCACAGTATTGCGCAACAGCAGAGTATTGCGAAATAGCACAGTATTGGGAAATAGAACAGTATTGCGCAATAGCAAGACATCTGCAATAGCACAGTATTGCGCAATAGCAAGAAATCTTCAATTGCGCAGTATCACGGTATTGCGCTGTGATATTGCGCAATAGCAAGAAAACTTCAATTGCACAGTATTGCGCAATAGCAAGAAATCTTCAATTGCACAATATTGCGCAATAGCACAGTATTGAGCAACAGCACAGTATTCCGCAATAGCAAGAAATCTTCAATTGAAAATAAATACAAATCTTTTAACCAATTTCAATGGGATTAATTTAGAGTCTTTGATTGTTTGGGGTTCTTACCTTGCATTACTATTTTGGATATTGGGCCCAATTTTTAAATTGGCCAAAATTGAGGTCAAAAAGGTCAAACATTAAACTTTGTTATTAACTGAATTATTGCGGCTGTATGATATGCTGAATTTATTTTGGGCCCTGTTTTCAAATTAGTCTATATTAAGGTTTTAAGGGTTCAAAATTAAACTATGTTTGATTTCAACTGAAATTAAATTTTGTTGTTTTTTTATGTGCTGAATCTAACCATGTTGTCAGATTTTGGAAACAATCAAAATTCAGACAGTATCAAGCTTGAATATTGTGTCCAAATTTGCCCCAACTGTTCAGGTTTCGACCTCTCCGGTCGTATCAGGCTGCGCTCAGCGAAGCATTTTATTTTTGTCATGCTTAAAGATATTGATTAGATAATTGGTATATAGTTTTATCATGAAATACCAAGTTCGAATTTTGTTGCGGTCTGATGTTTTTGAGCAGAGTTATGGTCCTTGGACTTAGAGAAAATTCACTTAAAAATCAGTTTTCCACACTTTTTGTCATCATGCTTGAAGATATTGACTTGATATTTGTTATATAGTTTACACCATGACAGGTTATAGATCAAGTTAGCATATTGTTTCCGTAAAATTAATTTTTAACCCTTATGGGACTATGTATTGTCATGCAATACTCTCAGAATGCTTGTTTTACATTTTTTGCCAAATCTCACGAATTTGCTTCATGAAAACCTGACAGCCCTGCAAATGCTTTTAAAAAACTTCCTATTTCATACAATCATTGACAATGAGAATTGAATAAATTTCTAGAGACTGTACAGAGAGAAGTTTATTTTTCAAATCACCATAAAAGCATAAATCTTTGATAAAAGACTTTTAAAATATATTTGTAAATAAATAGAAATGTGGAATAATAAATAGACTTGCCATTTCAGAGTTTTGACATCATGATAAGAATGCCTGATAATTAAATGGGTCCATGTAAGATTTGATAATTCCCAAACATAGTTTAAAAATAGCACTTATGTTTGACAGATTTGAACTCTTAGAATCATCACAGTTTATAATCCTGCATATTTTAATGCATATATATATATATAATCATCCTGTAAATTCCTTTAACTTTTGGAAATCACTTATATTTGTATAACATTTATAACTATCACATTTAACCATTTATAAGTACAAAAAATGTAACTGATATTGATCATAAAAACTGTCTATTAATAAAATAACCAAGATAGCTCAACTCTGCTATAAATAGATAAATATAGGATTTGTAATGTGTATAAAAATTGTTTCACTCTAACATGTGGCTTACAGGTGTGACAAACTTCAAAATGTTCACCTTCAGATTTGTAAATATTTAGCAGGAGAAAAATGGTTGATTTTTGTCGAGCCTGCGACTTTTGTTGCAGAAAGCTTGACATAGGGATAGTGATCCGGCGGCTGCGGCGTTAGTTAACTTCTTAAAAGCTTTATATTTTCCAAGGTGAAAGACCTGGATGATTCATACTTTGTATATAGATGCCTTATGTTAGGAAGTTTCCGTCTGTCATATGTCCTTGACCTCATTTTCATGGTTCAGTGACTACTTGAAAAAAAAGTTAAGATTTTTTGTAATGTTAATTTCTATCTTATTATGAGTGAAAGGATAACTATATTTAATATGTGCGTACCTTGCAAGGTCCTCATGCCCATCAGACAGTTTTCATCTGACCTCGACCTGATTTCATGGATCAGTGAACAAGGTTAAGTTTTCGTTTTTCAAGTCCATATATCAGATACTATAAGCAATAGGTCTTCTATATTTGGTGTATGGAATGATTGTAAGGTGTACATGTCCAACTGGAAAGGTGTCATGTGACCTTGACCTCATTTTCATGGTTCAGTGGTTAAAGTTAAGTTTTTGTGTTTTTGGTCTTTTTTTTTCTAATACTATATGCAATAGGTCAACTATATTTGGTGTATGGAAATATTTTATGATGTACATGTCAGTCTGGCAGGTTTTATTTGACCTTGACCTCATTTTCACGGTTCATTGCTCAGTGTTTAGTTTTTGTGTTTTGGTCTGTTTTTTTTTAAACTATAACCAATAGGTCAACTATGTTTGTTGTATAGAATGATTGTAAGGTGTATATGTGTGTCTGGCAGGTACCATCTGACCTTGACCTCATTTTCATGGTTCATTGCTCAGTGTTAAGTTCATGGTTAAGTTTGTTTCTTAGATAATATAAGCAATAGGTCAACTATATTTAATGCATAGATTAATTGTAAGGTGTACATGTCTGTCTGGCATGGTTCATCTGACCTTGACCTTATTTTCATGGTTCATTGGTCAATGTTTAGTTTTCCTGTTTAAGTCTGTTTCGTAAAAACTATAAGCAAAAGGTCAACTATATTTGGTGTATTGAATGATTGTAAGGTGTATATGTATTTCCGGTTTGGTTTAATTGACCTTGACGTCATTTTCTTGGATCATGTTAAGTTTATGTGATACTTTTAGTAAAGCTTTTTATTTAGGACTATCAACATAAAATCAATGGTCAATAAAGAAGACGAGACATTTCAGCGTGTGCACTCTTGTAAAGTCATATTTGTCATAACAGAAATAAAAATAATTGTTGAAATATTAATTTCAGGCAGCAATGATCATGTGCGATGTTTTCACTGTGGTATAGGACTACAGAACTGGGACTCAGAAGACAATCCTTTTGTAGAACATGCAAGATGGTCACAAGAATGTCAGTTTCTTAAAGACAAAAAAGGTTTAGACTTTATTGCTACAGTACAAGATGCTGTCAGAAGAGTACAATTGGTGATTAACTTTAAATATTGTCATCTGAGCTTTCTTTGTTTGTCCTTTTATTTCCTTGTCTGCATGTTAGCTAATACTATTGTCCTGTATTCACACATATAAAGGCTTGAGTTATCTATTAACAACAGTAATATGTGCACTTTTATTTGTACTTTTATTTTTTTTGTTAAGTCTGTTATGCAGATAAGTGAATATGGATCAAAAGAGACGAGTGATATATGCCAATAAGACAGCCAGCCAACAACAAAACCGGGACATCTGCAAACTATATTTTAACAAATAAATGCTAATCCAAACAATCAGAAAAATGTCCCCATGGTATACTCACAGTAATGTGATTTTGTGCTTTCATAATTAAAAAAAAAGATATCAAGCTAGGTCGCAATTAAAAACTATAAGTAGAAGATAGATGGACAACACCCTAAGCAACAAAATAAATAAAGATGGACAACACCCTAAGCAACAAGATAAATAAAGATGGACAACACACAAGATAGACACAAACACACAAACAACAGTGCTAAAAAAAACTACCCAGAAAAGTCATGATGGAGCAACACTAATCCCATTCAAACACAGTAAATGAATTCAGGGTCTTATGGTGAATCCACCAAAAAGAAATTTGCAATCAAAAGCATTTTAAAAATCATCAACCAAAAAAGTTATATATCTTACTTAGTATCATTACATTGGTTAAAAAAATGTTTCTTAGTTTATAATATCTGTCAATTATTGAGTGAAATTATTCAATGTTATTTTTTTAATAAGGAGGAGGCCTTAAATACTGATGGCATAGCACAAACTTTCGATAGTCACAATAGTGACTGTGAAGAAGATGGAAATGCTAGATCAGAGGACAAAGGCGGAGGTTTATATTACCAACTTATTTTTTTTTAAGGTGTTTGAATTTGAGTCATATGAAACTAGTTTCTGGTAATCATAATGTTAAGGAAATTGATGAATCAAGGCATGCATATATACGTACTAAACTCGGTCCTCTGTGCTTGTTTTTTACCGTTTATGGTACCGACGTTTACAGATTGTTTACCTATTGATAAACAATCCACACAGAATCATGGAGCAATTGAAAAATAAGTCAGATGAAAGATATATATTTGTTTATTTTATATTTTCCATTCATTTCCATTTATTGTACCCGAGCAAAGCGTTGCGGGGACATAGAACTACCGTGCGTTTGTCCATCCGTCCAGTGTTGTTAGCTCTCATGTGTACAATTCTTGTCAGATTTTTATGAAACTTATACCATAGCTTTATATCAGCAATGTCTCGGATGAGTTCGAAAATCAGTGCCGATCAATTATATATTTAAAAGAGTTATGCCCCTTGGAAAAATTAATTATACAGAAAATTGCATCGTTAGCGCTCTCATTTGTACAATTCTTGCTAGATTTTTATGAAACTTAAATCATAGATTTATATCAGCAATGTTTTGGAAGAGTTCGAAAATCAGTGCCGATTAATTATTTTTAAAGAGTTATGCTTCTTGAAATTATTAATTTTATGGAAAATTGCCTTTTGAGCGCTCTAATGTGTACACTTATTGCCAGATTTTTATGAAATTTATATTATACGTCTAAACCATTCATCAATGTCTTTGATGAGTTCAAAATTTGTTGTTTGTTTTAAAGAGTTATGACCCTTGGAAATATTGATTATATGGAACATTGCATTGTAAGCGCTCTCATGTGTTCAATTCTTGTCAGAATTTTATGAAACTTATATCATAGGTTCATATTATTAATGTCTTTGACACTTACGAAAAAAAGTTCTGATCAAATATTTTTAACGAGTTATGCCCCTTGGAAATATTGATTATAATGGAAATCGCATTGCATTTGCTCTAAAGCCTTTATTTCTCTAAGATATTACTAAAAGGTTCTAAAGAACCAAAAAAGTGCATTTTTTAGTTATTGCCCTTGTACCTTGGATAGATAACATATGTGCAATGCGGGGGACATTGGAACTCTGTTCTTTTATTCATTTAAGTTTGCCATCACAATTTTAAAATGATATGGTATATTATTTATTTTCCCCCAGAATCGAGTAATACTTTCCTTGATAATAAAAACTTTCACATTTAATTACCTTTTCTTTCATCATGGTTTTCTTTCGGCACTTGCACTGTGCAATTGCCAAATTTCAAACTAAAGGTGTCATGGTTAAGGAAAATGTATACAGAAAATCTTTTGACATTTAAGAGTACCAGAAAACAATAAATCAATAGCAGTAAATATCTGAACATTTGGGTAAAATAAAGGATTTTCTTTTGAAACAAAATCTTTGTACATGTGTTTATAGTAAAATTTAGCCATTCAAATATGAAACATATTGAACTTTTATGTTAAATTTGAAGTAATATATTACTTTGATAATATTGTAGAATAATATACTTTTAGATTTCTTACCAAGTGGGAAACCTCCAACTAAAGCTGAAAAGAAAAATCCATTGCTGACAGATGCAGCTCAGAGTATACTAACAATGGGATATTTACCTAAAGTTATTAGAATAGTTGTTGATAGAGTTTTGAAAGAGAAAGGTAAAAGCCAAAATTGATCAGAGGAAATTTAATCTAGTTTGATGAGAGCTAAATTTCTTCATGCATGCTAGGGTTTTTCAAAGGTAAAAGGATTTAATTAGTTTTATGATTTTCAAATAGTTCCCCCAATTTCAATCCAAAAATAAATAAGAGAAAAAAATGTAAGGCATTTGAAATTCATTTTTGAAATCAAGGTTATATGTTTACAAATCAGCAATTATGAAAAATTGAAGCCAAATGAAAGGGGGATAGCTGGTCTATAACTAAATTTTCCGTTTGACTAGTTATGACCTGTGTATTATATAATCTCAATGACAAAACTTATTGTTTACTAGTATATAATGGCAGCAAGGCTTCAATGCAGCATAGGGAATAGCAAAGCATTTATTTTCTTTGGTTGCCAGTCTATTCTGGATTGCAAATAATCAGAAACCAATTAAAGCTGGTATTTAAGTGGCATTAATTTACTTGAACTTTTTTAATTGCAATTAATACTGCTAATTTAGTACCATGCAGAAACAATGTGTATTTTATGCTTATCAGCTATGATTTCTTGAAAAAGCTTAATGTTTATACTACATGAAATCACTTTCTCTTCATTTAAATATTTTACCTTAGGGTGATAGATTTACAGACAGTCAGCACATCTGGTAAGAATAAAAGTCATATTTATCTTTCTTCCTGAATGTTTGCTGATTGTATGGTAAATGTTAAAGTTTGTAAATGTTCACATAGTCAGTCAAACATTTTAAAGATTTTTTTACGCTTTCTGGTGATGGAGATCAAAATGGCCAAGAAAAGAGTCATAGATAAATACTACAGTTGATCTTTCTTATAGTGCAGCAGATTTTATAACATAGATGAAAAATGAATGTAAAGCAAGTTATCATATTCTGAAATAAGAAGTTTGAATCCATTTTAAAAGGATGATATACTTTTGACCAAATTATAGATGTATCAATATTGTTGATATAACAAAGACTGAAACTAGGTTTAAACAATATTTTCAACCCTCCCTTTCTTTTTTTTTTAAATAAAATAGTATTTATTTATGTTCATACTGAGTAATGCATGTTGTATAATAAAAAAATTGAAGTAGTTTTAAAAAAAACAACTTTGCTGCAATTTTAAAAATAAAGCATGTTAAGCTTCCACTTATGTTTTATTTATTATAAATAGAGCAATAGTCCTATTTGTTGACCTCAAAAATGTTAAGACGTACTATCTGATAATCTTATTTTACTGTTAACCATAAGTTTTGAAAAAACCTTTTTGTAAGCAAACCATAGATAGTTATCTGGTCAAATATCTTGATCATCCTCGACAGAAAACAACTGTCTAGGTGGTCTTCAGGTAGAGTGCTTAATTGCCAGAAGTGCAGGAGGTCATTAGTTTGATCCCTTGCTGGGCCAAACCAAAGATGTTTAAGTTTATATTTGCTGGTTTTCAGTTAGCTATGGGACATATGGGATATTTTAGATTTAGAGCAAAGACTGATCTACTCAGAGTTTGAAAATGTGTCCAGGTTGGGTGACATGTTTTCCTTGAGACTGTTACCTTGTGAAATAGCATAAGAATATCATCTTCAGCAACTTGATCTAGTAAAAGGCAGAGTTCGTATTAAAATTACATCAACATGTTCTCATCCTGACTTGTTATATAAAAATAAGGAGATGTGGTATGATCTCCCCAGCAGAGACCAAATGATGTAGAAGGGTAGCAACTATAGGTCACCATACGACCTTCAACAACATAAACAATGTAATGTTTTCCACAGGACATAAGACATAGATTCATCAATATCATACTTACACACAAAAAACTCATTTTCATTTTCAAACTTGATGATCATTTAAAATGAGGTTGATGCCACTATAAAAGCGAAAGTTATTATTTCAAAATTCATAAAGTTTATAAATCTTGATTAAGTCATTTAACTATAAAAGTATGATAATTTTCATGATAAAAGAGACAACTTAATGCAGTTATAATCATAAACATATCGAATATTTGGGTATATGTGTGTTGATGAACTCATAGTGATAGCAGAAGTATAATGGAGATGTTTAATAATTGTGTAGAATATATGATGAATATTATATTTCTGTTGCCAAATTTGTTTTTTTTTTTCAATAGAGATCTTTATTCTATAAGAAAAAGTGTTGACTTTTAAATCAAGTTTGGTCATTTTAAATCATGTCTATAGTTTAAGTTATTAGTTACGTTACATCAAGATAGAAAATGATTCCTTTGAATGCAACATTCTATGGAATACATGCAAAGGTTAAGTTTCAGAATATGCATATGGTCACATACAGTTTGGCGAGCAAGTGAAAGAGTGATTTTTTACTCCTAGCATTTGTTATAACATCCATTGCCATAGGTTTCTATTTTTATAATTTTTCACAATTGATGCATTCGACTCAGTAGTGAATTGCCTTATTTACTGCTATCCATATTTTGTATTCAGGCTGGATTGGAATGTCAGCAAGGAATTTAATGGAAGAGATAAACAAAATAGAAGAGAGTGGTGAAATACCGAAATCAGAATTGACTTTACCGATAAGTTCTAAATTTAAACATTCTGTAGTAAGCATGGAGAGTAGAAAAGTTCTTTCAAAAGGTTAGTGACATTCTAAATAAAATAGGCTTTAGAATAATATACAATACTGTTTTTTGATGAGGTAAATGGGCGGTTTTATTTACTTTTGTAAAATTGATATTCACTGAGGATGACGGCCGAAATGAATATCAGTTTTTCAAAAGTCAATTAAACCACATATTTACAGAAACAAAAGACAGTTTTTATTTTAGTCCTTTTTCCGAGAGAAAACAATGTATTTGATGTCAAATATATATCCAAACCAATTGTGTATCAAACATTTTACCATAACGTTACATGGTAAAGCATGTGACATTCAGTGCGGTGAATACCACTTTTCTCCAGGTGAATATGCTGTTTTATTTAAATTCAATTCATAAAGAGAAAACGTACTTAAATAATACCAATATGGAATTACACATTTTCTTACATTTATGATGTCACGAAAAAAGGAAAATATTATTATACAGTATTGAAATATGAATCAGTAAAAATCATTCATTGTGAAACAGATTTCTGGTGATTGTAAAATTTCACCATCTTAGGTAATTTTTAACAGCAACTTTTTTTTTCATTTAAATGTTTTGAAAATTTATAAAAATCATGTAAAATGTTGTCACTTCCATCATTTATTGATTTAACAGAATTAAATGCAAGATTTTCTGGTTCAATTGGAGTAATTTACACGGATTGTGGTCTGAGTAGAAACAATATTGCAACAGTGTATTCCTTTTTTTAAATTAGAATGACGAACCATTTAAAAGCAAACACAAAACAAAAGACTACATACAGAATATCTTGTAATCTGTCTTCTCTTGTGGTAGTTTTCTGTTATCTGTTATCTGTTTCCATGTGAACATGGTGAATAGATATTTCTTGTATCACACTGAACGGATTGTGATATAAATAAGTTATACACAAAAATCGTTAATTTGATAAGCCTATTCTGCAATGGGATTCAAATTTATAATATTTTCAATGGAAATTATTATGTCAAAGAAAGACATACTTTCAAGCAAAAAGTCATATTGGTTATTTTTGTGAACAGATAATGTAAAGAAGATATCAGATGAAAACAAGGAAATGAAAGAACAGACACAGTGCAAGATTTGTTGTGAAATGCCTGTTTCTATTGTGTTTTTACCCTGTGGTCATTTATCGTCCTGTTCCCAATGTGCCCCGGCCCTGAAATCATGTCCTGTATGCAGGTCAGAAATCAAAGGGTCTGTCAAAGTCCAGTTCAAATAAAACAAAGGCATGTAGTAGCTTATCTGTCATTAATGTTTTTAGAATAAGATAAAATACTTATAATGCATAACTGTGTATTTAGTCTAAGAAAAGTCAGATATAAGAAATAACAATGTGTATGATAATAGAAATAATTTGTAATGTTCTTTATAACATGGCATTAATATTGGATTTTTTGTTTGTTTATTTACTGTGAGTAACTAATGTTGTTATATATTTTGTAGGAAATATGTTTATCATTCATTATTATTGATATTTGTCAGCCATTACCGGTTATCTCAGATGTTCCTATAGCTTTGATGTTGCAAAACAAAATGTCTTTACAGCTCAGTGCAAATTGTTGAATGACAACAAACGTTTTAATGTCATAGACTTCTTAGTATTGACATGATCTTCATAAAATTTGTTGAAACACATAATTGTACACCATGCCAAAATAAGTTTTAGTTTTAATATGCCTGCAGCAATGCTTTCATAGCATATGATGTGATAGATAATAATATATATACACTATTGTTTTATTTGCCTCACAAATTGAGTTGAATCTTTGAAATGATCATTGTTATATAACTAGTATCGATAATTTTAACAAGAATCCAGATTGATGCAAAAATTTTGTAGGCCATTAGCCATAATGCAAAAGATTCTATGTATAGAAGATCATTTTCAGCTGGAAATTTGAAAGATCTAATTTAGTGTAGACTGATTATTTTATTTACGGGTATGTATTGAATGCAGCCATAAATGTCACCTTTTGACTGGGATTTGCGTAGCAGTACACACGGGAAATTAAGATAAAAACCATGACTACTTCTTGTCATTATAAATCAGTAGACATATTTGAATTGTTAGATGAGATTGAAGGTCTGACAACTTCACCCACCAGGAAAATATTATTATTATGAAGGGTCAAAAGTTTGTTTATTTACACAATATTGAGTATGAATTTAAATTTTGCCATGATTAATTGCTTTTTAAATCTTTTGATTTATTGCACTTCATGAATAGTTGATAAAAACCTATAAATTGTCAGAACACTTGACAAGTACCTTCAGAAATGTTTAAAACAAAAAAGAAAGTTAGGCTTGCTGAATACGATTTTTTTATATGTCTTTCATGAATTAAAGGAAATGCATTTATGGATGTTATCAATATTAGAACTTTTGATTTATATAATTTTTTTTGTGGTTATGAATAATTATTGGGAAATTATACAGGTAAGTGCAATAACAGAAATATCACCATTCCTGTAAATTAACATGCATATGATTACAATTTTTAGTGTACATATTGTATTGAAATGTTACATACAGCTTTGTAGATTTTTCATATCATTATTCCAAAAGATTCGAAAAAACATTAATGGCAGATAAATAGTGAAAAAGTATTGGGAAACCATATTATTCACAATTTGTATCTGTTAAGTCTGGATGTGTAGAGAAATTTTGAAATGATGCTAAAAATATCATTGTTTTCTCACTACACAAGGTTAATTGGTACAAGCCATCATCGATGTGTTCATGTCATACCTAGTCATTTGATGCCTATGATGGCTTCCAGGTAGGATAGCCTGGTTTTTACTTGATTTTATATTTTTTTGTGTACATTTGTTTAATTTACCTTTACATAAGTGTTGAGTCTTTCAATTTCAAGCGGGTATAAAATGTAAATATGTTATTTTCAAGTTGAGGGGCTTCGGTGGCCGAGTGGTCTAAGTAGTTTCTACTGTAATCACTAGCCAGTCAACACTGAGGTTGCGAGTTCGAACCCCGCTAGTGCGGATGCACTGGACTCCAATCTTAATTGACTAGGATTGCCAGTTTTCCTTCCGAAGGTCGGTGGTTTTCACCGGGCACTCCGGATTCCTCAACCAATAAAAACTGGCCGCCAGAAAATAGCACAAAGCAGTGCTTAAAAGTGGCGTTAAAACCCTGAAAATCAAATTTTTTTCAAGTTGATATTAACTTATTATTTTACGAATCAGTTATTAAAAACAAATCAAGTTCATTAGCTAAGGAAAATGGTGCTCTTATATTTTACATATTTATTTTCTCTTGTTTCACTTATTTATAAGGTAACTTAAAATGTATTTCTTCAATATCCTTAAATGTCATTCTTGCTTGTGCAAAAATATCTTGTCCCATCCCTAATTTAGATTTTTTTTTCTTTGGAAGTTTTATTGTTCTGAAAAAAGTAGAATTTTCTGACTGAAGTTGATGATGCCCCTGTTTTTTAAATATGCATTGAAATAAAACCTGCTAAAATTCGGTTCTCCAATATATTCAAAAGGATAATTATTTATAGATTTCTGAATGCATATTCATATGTACTTATAAACAATATTGATGACAGTTGTCAATAATTCTAAATAAGATCTTTAACACTACATTATAAATTTAACCAGTTATATAGAAATATTAATTATTTTCAATATACAAATTCTGGAATTTCCTAATGTATCGAGTAAACAATATGTAAAGCAAAATCTTGTTTTTAAGTTGTCAAGAATGAAAAAGGTTCTGACATGAATACACACATGACTACTACATGTTTTTGTTATCACAGAAAAATACTTATTTCTGGTGTATTTATCCAGCATAATGGTAAGTATTTATATTAGCCCAGAAATATCACTGAGATTTATATGTCTTTGTACAACATCAAACTTAATCAAGGTTACTTTTTTACAAATATGTACTGTTGTTTATATAATCAGAAAAAAGAAACAAGTTTTCAACCTTTATTTTCATCATGTTAGATAGTTTCAAGTGTACCTGTTACATAACACATAATATCAGATTTGATTTAGTGATACAATATTTTATAAGGCACTTGTGATTTTTTTTTTATCAGGAGACTGATTAAACTGTATTTTTTATATTTTGAACCTTAAAATGTTGTATGAATAATAAAGTCTTCAAAGACAACGTAAAGCCGAGTTTTGTTTATTAGTAGAGTTAATTAATGTCCTTTATAATTTAACGATTGCATGTTTCTTTTTTTTTTTTTTTTTTTGAGGGAGGGGATAGCATATTGAGGTTGAAGAGAGATGGCCAAGAAAAACATAAACAGGATAAAAATCATAATGAACTAATGTACTCCGGAAGGGTTTGTAGCTGTTCCTGCTCAAATATTGGACCTAGTCTTATTACTTATAGCAATTACACATCTGGTTTTATTCTTATGTGATGATGTCACAAACGAAAACAAAACTGACAGATTTGTGGATCAAAGTTGTTCAAAGAAAATCCATACATGTTTACCAAATCTGATGAGGTCTGTATAACTGAGGAATATATCACATCAGCTTTACTATCGAGACCCCATGGTTCAATAGATTCCTTGTAAGCAGCAGCCCTCTATCTGAAAATCGGATTAGGACAACAAGCACTGCGAAATAAACTGTGAAATGATTAACTATATTATGATATTTTTTCAGGTTAGTCACAGCTTTGATTCATTCGCGACAAATAATGCATTTCGAATAAAAGTATTATTTTGTTTTAATTTTATAACAAGTACCGCAAATTTAGAAATGTTTTCGGCCATTTCTATTCGCATTTTTTATTAAAATTGACAAAATTTGAGTTTTAAAACTGCGATTTCATTAATGTGAAATGCAAATAACATGAGTAATGACTAAAAGATTAAATACGAATAGTAAACAGTTGCATCTGATAACCATGCTACACAACAGCACAGTTTAATATTTGACAGTTGCACATATGGATAAGGCTCTCATTGATAACTGTAGTCTGTGAACTTTGTTCATTTGTCATCACAATAAGTATTCAGAAACGTCTTTATCAGCAGACAACGTTTTTGTGTCTTCTTAAAGGACAGTATTTTCAAGCTCACGCGGCATTGGGGATTTGTCTGAGGAATTTAACGGACAAAAACTTGGTTCATAATCTTCTACCCTGAGATGCACCGTTTGCTTCCCAGATTGTTCAGTCATATTACAATCTGACGTATATTTTGTGTTTCTTATCTCGTCTTCTTGTTTATTTTCCACATCAGTACTTAGTTCTATATCTAGTGATCGGTCTACTCTGACTTTCATAAGCTCAACGAACGTCTCTATGTCATTTGTATTTTCTGTTCTTTTATGTGTCTCTACCGTTTGCATAACTACTGTTGATTGATCTTGAAGTCTGTCGTTTACTTGCATTTCACAAGGATTGGAATTTTCACCTGTATCTAATAATTGAATCTGTCTTTCTGTTTCTCCTTTTTTAGTGATAAAAATTGCCCACATTTTACTTCTCATTCGCCAACAAATATTAAAAGTCAGCGCAATCACTATGCAAGAAGCAATTATACCGACAATAACTCCTGCTGTAATTTCTGGGTTATGCAGTTCGGTAATGTATGACACGTTTGCATATGATACATTTGAATGAACAAATGTCCGATAATCTTCTTTTTATCAAATTCTTCTTCGTGATAGGTTTTTATTCTTTCGAAAGTACAAAGAATAAATCCTATTCTATAATAAAAGAAACTGTTCAATGTTCCCACATTGAACTCGTGAAGTTTAAGTCTACCTCCCTGGAAAGCAGGTTCATTATAAATGTATAATCCCAAAATTTGGTGACATTCTTGGTTCGTTACAAGATTTCTTCATTTTACAATCCAATGTCGGTAAATAATGATGTGTTGTTGGAGCACAATGTGTAGTATATAAACCAGTGGTTGTTGGTACCGATACGTTCAATTTTAACACAATTTTATCAAATAAGTGTGTTTCTCTAATTCTTCGTCAATTTATCCCTTTCTGCACCTATTGTATAAAAAAAATTTAATCAACGTGTGGTTCGTTTGATCTCAGTTCATCGTTGGTTAAAATCCGATTATGACGTCGAATTTTCTTGCTTTCCTCTGAATTTCCTATTGTGACGGCATGAAAAAAGGCGACCATGTCTGATGACGTCACATAAAAAGAACACATCTTTTTGCAGATCATTCGAAAAGAAGGAATAACTTTGCCTGCATATTGTTAGAAAATCATTAGAGAAACAGATTCCACCACCAAATCTCGTGTAATACGATATTTATCCACTCTCGACAGTTAAATTTAAAAAATTTAACTGTCTCGAGTGGATAAATATCGTATCACACTCGATGCAGTGGTAGAATCTATATGTCTACAGTATCCAGGACCGATAATTTACAAACAAAAGGCTAAATAGTTCATAAACATCTATGTTTGAATGAGGTATACTGACAACATATTCAGGAAATAGAGTTCCCTTAACATTCAGGATGACGAACGGGTTGAATGCAGATTTTGTGTAATTTATATTCTTCGACTGGTAAACAATGATACAAAGATGAGTTGTCACAGAAATTTGTTTTGGCTAAAAACTTTCTCTGCCTTCAGGACAATCATTCACGACTGTACAGAATATGACACTGATTCCACCAAATATTGTTGCTATTAAATAATGGAAGACCGCATCTTTGATCTGAAAACAAAATATGAATTTAATTTGCTATGCATCCGATTAGTAGATCAATATCATGACAAAAGAAAACATGTACCTGGAGATGCGAAAAGATGTCGATTTTGGATGCATAATTGTTTATTGATTTTTTTCTTTATGTTGATTTGTATACTGTTATTGAGGACTTCGTCCTCGTGATACTGGAATCTGTGGTTTTCTGATATAATTTGTTTGATTCAAAATTTGTTGAAAAAAAAGAAATCATTTGTTTTAGGAGGAAATGGGGAAATAGTTTGTTTCCAAAAGGATATTAATAGTAAACAACGCATACATGAATGCGTCCTCTTGTCATTTCTTGATGATCCTTGTCGATAACTGAATCTAACTACCTCATAATATACTTTTTATATTGTACGATTATTTCAAATCATATTTTTTTTATAGTTGGGGGTCTTAGGCCGCTGGTTTTATCAATAGGTTAACTGTGTTTTCTAAAATAACAAGTATTTCAATTGTTGATGTAAGCAGTAATACTGCAAATGATGGCTTCCTACTTAGGTTTCTGAAATTAAATAGGATTTCGACTTGAAGGTTTTTTTGCATACACGAAACATTTAAAAATAGAGTAGAGATCATTAAACTTTCCTCCAATTGGTAAACTCTGAAATCTAGCTAATAAAACTAATAATAGGCTGAAAATGGGTTAAAGTCAAGTCCCTTAAAACCAACACAGTTTTCAAGCAAGTTTCCCAGTAAGTTATACTTAGAATATCTTGTAAACTGATTCATTGATTATGAATGTTTTCAAGTTCAATTAATTTCAGTGTAGCATACAGTGTAAATCTGGTAACTTAAAGAAATAGCATAAATTATGGAAATGTTGACTTGTATTTTGCATTTTCAAAATTATAATGGAGCAGTATATGTCTTGACATAAATTATCATTGATATGGTCATAATTATAAATTAACTGTTTACAAAACTTTACATTTTTGAAATACTAAGACTTTTCTACCTCAGGAATAGATTACCATGATAGCTGTATTTGGCAAAACTTTAAGGGATTTTTGGTCCTCAATGTTCTTCAACTTCATACTTTCTTTGGCCTTTTTAACTGTTTTTGATTCGAGCGTCACTGGTGAGTCTTTTGTAGACGAAACGCGCGTTTGTCGCAAATACAAAATTTCAATCATGGTATCTATGATGAGTTTATTTACAACTTAGTCGATGCCACTGCTGGTGGAGTTTTTACTCCCCGAAGGTATCACCAGCCAAGTAGTCAGCACTTCTGTGTTGACATGAATTATCATTGATATGGTCATAGATTACCTTAGCTGTATTTGGCAAAACTTTTAGGAATTTTTGGTTCTCAATGCTCTTCAACTTCGTACTTTATTTGGCCTTTCTAATTTTTTTTTATTCGAGCGTCACTGATGAGTCTTTTGTAGACGAAACGCGCGTCTGGCACAAAAACAAAATTTCAATCCTGGTATCTATGATGAGTTTATTGAATGTGTGGATTTTGTACTCGATACACTAGATTCCAATTTTGATTTTATGACTGAACTGTTTCAGTCATTTAGGAAATATAATTGCTTTGAGACATTATTTTTTTCTAGGAAAAAGTACCAATTGCAAGATCATGTATGAACTCAATTGTAGGCCATTCTTTGTATACCACAATCTTGAGTCCTTGTTAATGCAGTGTGTATACTGTATCTATGTACAAGATGAAGTCAAGGAGAGTGATACTTGATTATGTTGTACTTTTTCATCATTAATGAGTTTTAGCTGGAATGTTGTAATTAGTGGTATTTAAATTCTGTAAAAGATGGAGATAACGTTATTTCACATTTTAATTCTTTATTGAATATTCCATAGTATGGGACCATTTCGTAATTGGAAATAAGTGTAGATTGAGGAAGTTGTATTATGAGCTTTAAAATTAGTTTCAAATTACCATGGTTGCGTTTGGCATGAGTATTTAGACCGATGTTGTGCTGGATCAGTGTTTCATATGATATCTAAATATTACAAATTTCTGGAAATTGTGAGAATACAGGAAATATAGATAAACAGCTTAGATTTCACTGTCTTGATTAAAGATCACAGAGATCAATGCTGTACTTTTCAGAACTCAGATAACTAATAACCAGTTTGTTTAGAGGATTTACGAGATACATATGCATTTGGTGGACCTTTCAATACAAAAGTGAAAAATTCTATTAAACTTGCCAGTCAATGCATCTGTTTAAACTTTCTCACAGGCAAATTCAACAATTCATGTGATATGAAAATGGATATGATATGATATGTGTATAACAGATTTCTTCTTGGAATATTCAACAACTCTTAATTTGTGACTCCTCTCCTGGTGTTAAAGCATGGTCAGGTGACTTTTACGATATGTGGATATTTCATATTAATTCAAATATAGAAATAATGAGATTTGATATGATTGCCAATTAGACAATTATCCACTAAAAACAATGACATTAGGCATGTAAACAACTATATGTTCAGGTTAGACTCTGACTCATACTGATAGAACATTTTCAACAATTAGAAAAAAAAATATTTACTATAGTTAAAAGACAAAAGTTGTAGTTATAACATGTATTAAAGGCAGCCATGCTGAAGTGTCCTACATAATCACATGACTATCACGCATTTAATCATTTACCAGTTAACTGAAGAAAAGAAAAAGATCATTTACGAATATTCAAATTTTCGTCATTGGTCTGGAATTAATAAGAAAGATGTGGTCAGAAAATGAAAACAACACGCGATAAATTGCATGCGTCCGACGCGCTTTTCTGGATTTACCTGTATTCTTACCTTAACCGTTGAAGAACCGGACAATTTTATAAAGGTATGATATAAACCTTGTCAGTACCAAAGTACTGACTTTTGAGTTGATGATACTCCCAGGGACTGATAGTTTACCAGCTGAGGTATCGAGCCAGTGCTGTTAAATTTGAAAACAACACGCTATAAATTTCATGCGTCCGAAACGCTTTTCTTAATTTACCTTCATCAGGAACGCTTAAAGCCGAATATTTGAAAGCCAAGAATGTATATAATAACCTCAACAGTTGGACACCTATATTACCAAAAGGTACCTAAAAAATAGCTACAGATTTCTCCGTTGCGTGTATTGACAACAAGCTTGGCATCCAAGACAATATTTACATCCTATGTACCTGAAAAACTTGACAATACACTCTTCTCTATCAAAGCAAAGTACTTCATTTTCACCAGCCTTTTAACGTTTCGGTATCGTCGTTATTGTATTGATGGTGTTTGTCTTTGATTTCCCTTGGTGAGTGATAAGATGCCTGCCTATTGTCTGTACCACTCCATGGAAACGCTTTTGTTATTGATCCTTGGCAATTGCGTTAATTGACGGAAGAGATGCATAAGTAGTCAACCAATACTGACGTCGTATCTGTCACATATTGATAATGTTGGCCCGAAATACAGCTCAGTAATAATATTTGCATGACACTAAATGTAAGAGCGATGAATGCTGATATATTTTTTTCTTTCTACTCTTCGTCTAAATTTTTTGTTTCCTTCAATTTTCGTTCCATCCAAAAATGCCGATTGCAATACTATAATATTGATGAGTATCATTTTGCAAAGAATTCCACTCCAACTAGTGCTTGGGAGATTCATAAACTTGCAGTGGGGTGAGGTATTTTTGACTCCTTGTTGAAGGCCCTAATGTGACTTTGAGATGAAGAACAGCAATAAAAGCTGTTTTTGCTGTGCATGTACTGATTTTGTGTCGTGGATGGAAACCCCATATCCTTTGTTTTTCTATTATGCTAATAAACATGTAATCTTTATTTGGAGCAAGATATTTGTCACAGAATATTAATGATTATAACAATAAGCGTTTGGATCGCAAAGGAGTTAATACAAATAGTTTCAACATCTTTGTGACCTGCTAGCTTGAGTTTGACTTTTGAAAACAAATTTTACTTTAAAATCGTCATGGCATATGATTCCATCACAGAATTCTTGTTGAATTTAACTCATCACATTATTCTTGACTGTGAAAAGACGTGTGGAAAGATGTTTTCAAAATCTTGACGACCCAACAAATGGAAGTTTTTAACGACCTTGACTGGATATACATCCCTCGCACGGTCGGCTCGGTGCCCGAAGGCGTTTGGTGAGCGTTTAAATAATTTTGTGCCATCGGTCAGGAACAGGTGGAGGACGCCATTTTGGTAGGCCGCCATCTTGGTTTTGTGAGTTGTTTTTGGTTTTTCTTTTGTTGACTATTTTGATGTTATGTCTTCACAACGGCTGCTTTCAGGGCCAGATTGGTCAGCTTGGCAGCCCGCTAACCTCGATGATGGAGTACTAGTAGATGAGTCTCGGACGTAGTATTAACGATGACAGGAAGCATTATCAGGACCAAAGTCGTGAGACAGTGAAATGGCGGTCCATCATCTAACACCTAGGATACAGCCCTCGGACGTCACTCGGCATACCACTCCTCCATCCATAATGGGTTTTGGAGTGTATGTTGACGCGGGAATTTGCCCCTACCGGATTATAGCCTAACGTAGTCTGTACAGCGTTGGATTGGTTTCTGTCATCGAAAGTAGTAAGTTGTTGATCCATCTGACTGTAAACCCTCATCGAAGATAGCGGGTAAAGGAGAGCTGACCCAGCACGTCCGTTCAGTTGTAATGACTGAGACGTGAATGGTAATGCTTGACGACCCGGCAATATATCGTTCCTTATAAGGGGTTGAAACTAGGTATCCAGTTTAAATATGACAGATTTTCGAATTTCTAAAATATCTTCTTTCGTAAATAATGAAGGGGTATATGTTTTATTCCCATTTTACTATGTATTCCAAGTTCTTAACTAAGACATTCCAAATAATGGTTTTTGCATTTAAAACAATATTACTTTAGGTTTTGTTTACTGAAGGAACATTCATATTTGTAAGGAAGAGGGAATAAAGAATGCACAACCTCTGGTTTCTTAAAAGGGTCAGAAACCCGTAAGTTTATTGCGTATTGTAGGTTTTGAATGCGCCTATGAATACATGACCGAACAGTTCTGATCCATTCATCTAAAGTTTCGAGTTTTGTTTGGCGCTTCGCTTATTTTCTGGCATACTCGTCAACTTCATCCATCAGTAACCTATTGTTCTTCTTTCTATTGATGGGCTAGGGACTTCGATATTTCGGGCCTTTAACTAACAAATATCGAAGTTATTGATTGTTTATGATGTTAAGGTCTCCAGTCATAACATAACTAGCGGGCATATATTTGTATGGGATCGGGATTTGTGGATTTCTACATCCTTAAGGGTAAATGTCTTTAATACCCTGCATAAAAAAACTGACCGCCACGAAATAGCACAAAAGTGTTGAAAGTGGCGGTAAACACCAATCAATCTGTAATACCCTCTTGTAGTTGAAAATCTTTGAAGCTATTGGTTTGGTGTAAGCTTATGAAGTCACAAGTATAGTTTTTATTTTTTTTGAAGTAGTCTATTATGGTTTTCTACACAGATTTGCTAATAATGATTGCATTCTAACCCTTATTAGGAAGTAGTTGTCACTGGTGTGAATAGCATGTGGCTAGCAATGTCCATAATTACTTTGTTTTCTTATTTAGACAAACAGCATGGACACAAGTTATATAATTTGACTCTTGCACAAAAGTAAAATTGATGTATTCTCTTCAGAAGTTTTATGGACACCATTGTGGTTTGATTGACTGTAATGGAAAATATTGTTTTATAATCCTCTATCATTACTTATGCTATACAGTAAGGTATTGTTGATGAACCTTGTATTTTTGTGTAAAAATAACTTGCTCATGCTTACAAATTTGTCCGGTGTGTTATCCATTCGTTCGATGTGTTTGAGCTTTGATTTTGTCATTTGCTTAGGGACTTTCCGTTTAGAATTTTCCTCTGAGTTCGGTATTTTTGTTATTTTACTTTTTGCTCAGAACCGTTATTTTCTTGTGCCTTTATTCTGCTGTATTATATATGTGTCGAATTACAGACACTGGTATTATAGCGTTTGATATCAACATGTTAAGTCATATGAGCTTAACTTCTCTATAACTACAGCATTGTTTGATTATGTATGTTTCCTCATTGTTTCGTGTGTATTTGTGTTAGCGTTATCTGATAAGCCTCCCCTACAAGTTTTTCGTACTGATTCTTATTGAACATAATGATATGTATTTTTTATGCAAAATATTAAGATTAAAAGGGTGAATTTGTGATATCACAACAATAGTTTAAGCCTGAGAAATGTGCATGTGTTCCAAATAAGGAATCTTGTCTTTGATATGTGTAGTTTGTGTTTCTACTTTTCAAATTTAGGGAATGGGGTGTACATTTCAGATCGTTCAAAGACTCTGTTTAATTCATTCACAGCGTTTAAGATTTGAGAAGATAAAGAGCTTATCACATGTCTATTGCTGAAAGCCGGAATTTGATTCATATATATATTTTTGTTTTTGTTTTCTGATGTACTGTATCTGAATCCATATTTGGTAGGTCTCATTACTCTTGTCCAGAAAGGTAAAAGACGAGATGCAGAAAGAGAGATGCATGTTTACAATCGCAATAATGTCGTTAATGACTCTGATGATTTTCAATTCATTGTTATTTTTTTTATCTGTTTCCATTAATCAACAGGCGTGTTTTTAAATCTCTAATTAGATGGCAAACATTTAAAACATCTGTCATTGTGTTCTTGGAAACAAGGTATGACACTTTTAGTGTCAACGTCATTAGATGAATAGATCGTATCCTATTCTGTTTATCAACTTTAACGTGTACAAGGAACTTAGATATGGCCAGATCTAGTCTATTTTACAATTTTGATCTGTAAAGACAAGCTTAGCTTCGTCGATCTTTTACTTGCAACTTTGGTTGACCGAGAGGTTTTAGGATGTCTGTGACAGCGCATGAGGTTCTTGATTTATAATCGCAAAAATAAGATAAATGCATCTTTTCTTTAAATTCGTTCGATTCTGTGGATTGCATTTACTTGGCAGGTATCAAAAACAACTAAGGCATATCAGAAGAGCACTGAAAACCATAAACTCCAAATAGAAGTACTAAATCCGATCAAGGTTTTTTTTTTTGCCGAGGGTAGAAACACGTAAGTGTTTTGAATGAATTTAACAGTTCTGTTACAGTAAATTAACAGAAAATGATCGCATCTTTGGTATTTCTTGTCAGCATAGGAGTGCTGACTACATGATTGGTGATAATTGAGTACTCCGAGCGCGCGTTTCGTCTATACAAGACTCTTCAATTACTCAATATGGGGCACTTCATCGCATGCCTTTAAAAAATCAAGAAGTCAAATATCTGTTTGATGTTTAATCAGCGTTCCCTGTTATAATGTATCAATTAATATGCTTATATAGGTACCCGAGTAGGTAACAGAACGAAACAATAGTTACAGTTAGCAAGCACATTTTTTTGCAGGAAGTTTCGGAGTAGCTGATGAGAGTCGGTACAACATATGTTTTGCTTTGGTGCAAATGTTCTGCAGTATACATGTGTCCATTAGTCTGTGGAATATTACAAAAAGCTAGTTGCTAGTCGTGTGTTCAGGAAAAGTGTACTGATTCAAGTGTGATGTTCTGGGCATCTGTTGTACTGTAGTAATGATAGTGGTTCAAAGCAAGTTTAAAAATTTTAATATGAATGAATTAATAGTAATGCTCAAATATTTTTAACTCAATCAATGTATTCAAATATAGGCAAGAGTATCTCAAATAAGTAGCAATAGAAGTTTACCTATGTACTTACACATATCGGTCAATTTATTTAAAAGCTGACCCTAAAATGTGTGCACTGCCGATTGCAGTCGTTCTCCCTCATAATGATGCAAGAGAAAACTTTGTGAAAGAAGCTCAGCCCTGTAATTGACGCCCATTAATGTGATCATGTTTGGCAATACTTTTTTATATATAAAGGAAAATCAAAATGCTTCATAAAAGTACCTCTTTATGAACAAAACACATCGTCTTGTTGTCTGTAAATTCTAAAGATCTTTATCTTTCTCTGAATCTGAAATGATACGTATAAATATAACTTGAAATCAGCAATCAGAAAGATATTGTACAGTAAGGAGAATAAACCTTTGTTTTGATTCGTGTACATCTTTTACAATTATGTTGTAATAAATATATGTATTCTGAAGTACACATATATATTGCTTTGTCAGAAAACAACTATATTGCTAAGTCGAAAAGCAATGTCATGTCCACCGACGCCTACCTTCCAATGAAAAGGTTAAAAATAGAAAACTCACCCTTTCCCAGCAAGCATAAGTTCAAGTAATGCTGATTCTTTACATTTGAAAAAAAATAATGATATGTAGCTTCCAATCCTAGCTCACATTTGGACACAAGGCAGATATTTAGCCAGGGGATCAGGCTATAATGTCTAAAGTGCACAGAAGTATGACTTACACTATATCCAACGTGCTCATGGCTTTTTGCATAAAATGGAAATATTTCAATAACGGTAACTAGCTTGTCCCTGACTTGTAGGGTATGGATTTTAAGTGAGATTTCTTTTTAGTATGAGGGTCAGTTACACATTTACCATCCATGAATATACTCATAAAATTGAGAATGGAAATGGGAAATATGTCAGAGAAACAACAATCCGACGAAAGAGCAGAAAACAGCCGAATATTATATCTACATATATTTTCCTTTTAAAATGTTCAAAAATTAAAAAATCTGATAAAGATACAGAAAAACAAGTAACGTGAAGGTACCCAATTGCACCTATTTTGACAGTTTACCTACGTTTATTTATGTTCCCGACAAAAGTTTCCATTCGGAGTTTATTTTGTAAATGTATTCTTATTTACTATATAAATCCACCAATTCAATTTTGAATCCATATTGAATTATAGAAAACTGGGTTTGAACCAACCCCAAACGATCCATGAATATGTACATAATGAGGAGTACCCAAATTGCATTCACGCTTAAATTCACATCCTTAAAATTCGATTGACAAATGTTTTTTGTATTTCTTCAAATATTAAGAACAGTTTGACATTAGTCCATGCTTACTATTATTATTTTTTTAATGGATGCTTGTAACATATTTTATTTGCTCGTTTTTAAAAGATGACATTTTGTGGACGTCGCATGACGACGCTTCCGTAGATTTTACTTTTTTCAGTGATTACTTCATCTGTTGATATAAACTGTGAACGTTTTGCGTATATTTAAATACATTTACCTATGTCGAAAGGCATGCATAATGTCAAAACATAAACATAAAAATTGTTCAGTCTCTAAGAAAACTTGGAAGATTTTTGGAGCTACTTTTGCTAAATGAGCCTTCTCATGGGGTTTTTGATTACTTGGCCTTTTTTATAACGCTTATTTGATTACCAGACCAAATATTTCATGATTATTTAACAATTTGATAATCTACGACTGTATTTTTGATTATTTGATTAATGGATGTGAAGTTAGCGGCCGGTTCGTTACACGTTATTCGATATTCATTATCAAACCGGCTGCTAGCAGTCGGTTTGATATTAAATTTTTTTAGTTGAAAATAATAGAAATTTAAATATTCGATAACAATATCGTTTTAAAGGAAAGTTAATTCAAAATGTTTAGTAAGTAAAATTTAAAATAAAGAAAGAATTTGGTATCAAGTAGAAAACATTACTTGTACTGACGGATGATAAACCGTATCAGATCGATCCCGTAACTTGTAATCAGCTGTAAACGTTAAACAATCAGAAAATGTATACTGTAAGTTAACAAAGAAAGAAAAAAGAATCTTTTAATGTGGTATGTGAGTCTAAATTAAAAATGATAGAATTAGTTCATACTTTGCCAAAACGTAGTATGTATTGATATATGTTCAAAAATGTAATAAAAATGATCAGTCACCGTGCATTTTCTAAAGCTACAGGCTGTGACAAAATGACACATTTTGTATGGATTATACAGGAAAAAACAACATTATGCGATTAGAATCTAAACTAAATGATAGAATTGTAAAATAAAATACGAGAAGATAGCTCTTTAATAAGGCTTTGAGAATATCAAAAGAAAAGATAGGGTCACCGTACGTTTTTTTCTGGCTAACAAACAAAATAGGAAAATTCCATGTAGATTCCTTCAGAAAATGCACTATTTCAGAGTTACCTCCCCTTAAAATGCCAATTTAACAACATAAAAATCAAGCAAAAATAATCTACACTTGTAAAAATATTAATATTTATAAGTTGCAATCTTATAAATTTGTTTGAAAACAATTGTCTGGATGCGGCAAACAATTTATTAACTTAAACGAAGGTGAATGATTATACTGATTACACTGGCTAGCAAGCAATGTTTTCAAATAAGGTAGAAAATGAAATGCAAATCAATAATATTTCTTGGAATAATCTTTTCGAAAAATCAACAAGAAAAAGTTTGATATTTTGTTCATGTTTTATAAAATCATATTCAACAGTACCCCCAAAAGTACGAATTCCACAGTCATCCTATGATGGAATATTTGGACAGTCTGTACATTTAATTTGTATAGTGACATCTCAACTACCGCTCACAGGCGTCACATGGAAGAAACACGATGGCGGTTCTGTATCGACGATTGATCCTGACGATAGTGGTAGCTTTTATAGGGACGGGGATGTTGAATCACCATCTCTAATAACCTTAAATGTTATACAGAATACAGGAACTTACGTTTGTTCTGCTTCCAATAAAGTTGACACAAGAAGTGGCGACACCATTACACTAGTACACAGTAAGTACAATTGCCTCTCTTAATTTGAACTTTAATATTTGGGATTGAATTAAACAGGTTAGTCGCTCGATTGAAACTATAGTTATAAGAAAACACAAAACTATCCTTAAAAGAGCTAGTTTAACAACAATCTCTTTTCGATTTCCGGTATTTCATATACGTGATCAAAACAACTGAATTGATTTAAAACACACAATGTCGAGAATAAACATATAGAATACGTTTCCCTGCTTAACTTTCCGAGTACTATAACGATACAAGTATTTCAATGAATGAAGATTACATTATCGCCCTAAAATATATCGAACACGTTTTGTACCTGGAATTATCTATAGTTGTGACGATAAAAGTAATTCTTTATTTTCATAATTTGGATGTCTTGTTTTGCCATAATTATACTCTCTCTCTCTCTCTCTCTCTCTCTCTCTCCTCTCTCTCTCTCTCTCTCTCTCTCTCTCTCTCTCTCTCTCTCTCTCTCTCTCTCTCTCTCTCTCTCTCATTTGACATTAGGGAAGGTAGTAAAATTTCCGTTCAGGAAATTATCCAGTTGAACCCAAATTATATGGACTCAACTTTTCATGTAAGAGAGGAACCATGTCTTGCTATATTTGGACGTCAGTAATAATAATTTTAAATCGGAAGGCTTTAAAACAAGCATCATGATCATAACAAATAAGTCAGGCTATTTTGTATAAATGGCACTGCAGTTACATGTTTTCTTGTGCCCTAAGGATCTCTCGAATTATAAATGTTTTAAAGATAAATTGTCCATACTATGTCTTAATCAGTGATCTCTTAACGCATTGTTGATATAATAAATACATTCATGAAACTCGTAAATGACTAATAAAATTGAGAATGGAAATGGGGAATGTGTCAAAGAGACAACAACCCGACCATAGAACAGACAACAGCAGAAGGTCACCAACAGGTCTTCAATGCAGTGAGAAATTCTCGCACCCGGAGGCGTCCTTCAGCTGGCCCCTAAACAAATATATATACTAGTTCAGTGATAATGAACGCCATACTAAACTCCAAATTGTACACAAGAAATTAAAATTTAAAATGATACAAGACTAACAAAGGCTAGAGGCTCCTGACTTGGGACAGGCAAAAAAAATGCGGCGGGGTTAAACATGTTTATGAGATCTCAACCCTCCCCCTATACCTCTAGCCAATGTAGAAAAGTAAACGCATAACAATACGCACATTAAAATTCAGTTCAAGAGAAGTCCGAGTCTGATGTCAGAAGATGTAACCAAAGAAAATAAACAAAATGACAATCATACATAAATAACAACAGACTACTAGCAGTTAACTGACATACCAGCTCCAGACTTCAATTAAACTGATTGAAAGATTATGTCTTCATCATATGAATATCAGGCACAATCCTTCCCGTTAGAGGTTTAGTATCATACCATCATAACATATATGAGAAGAACATAACCCGTGTCATGCCAACAACTGGTTTTTAAATAAATGTGTTTAGTGCCGATGCAAAGACCCTATAAGTGAATCAATATTAACGCCAAAATATGCAATCTTTAAAGACCTGACAACAGTATCGTAACTATATCCCTTCTTAATAAGTCTATTTAAAGGTTTTGTTAGCTTCAGAGGTGAATACTGACATTTTTGTGCTTCATAAAGAATATTTCCATAAAAAATTAGATGTGAAATACCTGAACGTATAAGAAGTCTGCATGTTGAGCTATATTTACGAAAGATGTCCTTATACCGATGATAAAATTTAGTAAATGTTTTGCCTAGTTTGTGATATCGAAAAGTTCATATTAAGAAATTTTACAAATAAAGTTAATTTCACGATAATTCAGACATCTGTCTAAATTACTCATTCCCAAACACACAAAAAAACAAAACAAAATAAATATGTTTTTTTATCAAAAAACTTTCTTTTTAAATCCTTTATTTTATCCAAATCGTTAAGAAAAGTACTGTTAAATAATTATTCTAATTCACCAACAGATGTTACGTAAACATTGATCTATACATATGACAAATCACATAATTGCAAAAAAACGTAGAAGGAAAATATTATTATTGAATCTGAACGAGAAAAATTAAAAAAACAAATTAAATATCAATTTTGATGACAATGTTCCATAACTTAATATAGGAACGCATACTTACGAAAGCCTATTAGGGTAAAAACAAATATTTATCTCGTAATAACGAGATACATATCTCGTAATTACGAGAAAACTATCGCGAAATTACGCGAAATTACTAATGACATGACTGTTGGTTGTTTTTTTTTTTTTTGGAGGGGGGGGGGGGGGGGGGGGGGTTTACATTATTACAGATATTGATTTAAGTAGTTGTTGATAAAAACATTTATTAAATATCTGCAAAAGGATCAAACTTTGTTCATATCTAACAAAGTAAATATTTTAACCTTTTACAATGTATCTTTAGTTATAATTGTGTAGCCTTCATAGATTTGATTCGTATAAGATGTCATGCATATCTCATCTTTTGACAAACAAAGATCAGCCACTAATACCAGTTACTACGATTGTTATTAGATTCCCTATGATCGAATCATTTTTTTAATACATTTAATGCCTCGATATTTTTATGAAGCAAATACTTCAGGAGATGTATAATTGCAATGTTTCCGTCAGTTTAAAATATAGTTTTGTATGATTATTTTGTACAGTAAATAAACTCATCATAGATACCAGGATTGAAATTTTATATTTACGCCAGACGCGCGTTTCGTCTACAAAAAACTCATCAGTGACGCTCAAATCAAAAAATGTTAAAAAGCCAAAAAAAGTACGAAGTTGAAGAGCATTGAAGACCAAAAATTCCTTAAGGTTTTGCCAAATACAGCTAAGTTACTCTCTTCCTGAGGTAGAAAAGCCTTAGTATTTCAAAAATTCAAAATTCTTTTAACAGTTAATTTATAATGATGAACATATCAATGGCAAGTCAAGTCAACACATAAGTGCTGACTACTGGGCTGGTGATATCCTCGGGGAAATAATCTCCACCAGCAATTTCAGGTAACTAAATGGACTCATAGATCGCAATTTAGTGAACTTGGTAATTTGTTTTTCTAGGTTCCAACTGAATAAGTTAAGTTCAACTCAATTATATATAAAAGATTAAATATGTTTTTGAGCACTCATAAACAAATTTAGCCAAGTCACAATCTTAACGTTATTTTCTTATTTCTCTAGCCTGTTAATTTTTTTCCTGACAAACTACTTTTAGTTTTATATTTAAGCTTAAATTATACATATGGTTTTATCACTTTGAATAGTGTTCTTGGACATTTTGTGGCTTGTTTTTCTGTTTTTGTGCTTTTTTTGTGTTTACAACTTATGTCTATACTTTTGTCTATTGGTCTTCTGTTTAAAAAAGTTTATTTTAAATCTTACCACGACTTAAATATGTTGAGATGTAGTTCTATCGAGAATTGACAATCAATAACTACTAAAACCTTGATTTAACAAAATAGTGAGAAAAAAAAAAGAAATCATGTCTTTCTTAGAACGGACTTTGGCATACCTTTATCGTTAAAAGTATGAAAAATGTTTGACAACAAAGTCTACGATAAATCCAAAAGATATTAAAATTGTTTCTTTTTTCTATGTAAGTGACAAACCAGCATGATAGTGAACAAATATTATATATAAGATCTTTGGTAATATAAGAATGTTTTTAAAACGGGTGAAACGTGTGAAATAAACGCTTTTTAGATTTTGCGGTTTCAAGCACACACAGGTTGCCTGATACAGAGTTTGTGTATCTCAAGTAACTTACGACCTGTTAGTGCAATCTTAAATCTTCAGAACAAAATACTGTATAGCGGGTTATTTTCGCGGGTGTAAAATTTCCCGATTTTCATTGAATAAGGTATTCGAAATATTTTGGCGGTTTTAAAACTTTAATCAATACCTTCGCATGTGCCATTTTAAATAAGCGGAATTTATTTTAGTGATTTTGTTCTATCCGCGAAAAAAAAGAGAAAATTTACACACCGCGAAAATAACCCGCTACACGATAATAATCGACTGATCTGTTTCTTACCAAATGTATCATATTCCCGATCATTTTGAGTAAGTGAATATTTGCATGGTGTTGTATACATAGCAGACGACGCTTACAAGAGAGAGGTTTAACTAGCTACAAAACCATCATTTTCTAAATTAGAGAATGCCTGTACAAAGTCAGGAATATGATAACCTAACATTTTTAACTTTTTATACATTGCAACTTGGTGTAGAGTTGTCTACCTGGCATTCGTTACACATTTATATTGACATAAAACATATTTGAAAGCATCAGACGAAAAAATGGCACGTCTATAGTCTCTTTTTACTGCGAAGAATATCTGAGCCCTTTGGGATATTACTATTAAGATTAGAGAAGCAACTTATTACTTAGGTTGATTAAAATCGAAAGAAACAATTTAAATGCAAGGTTATTAAACCCTTATTCCTTTGTGACATGAACCTTATAGAAAAACCAATACGTACGTTAACCAATTTATTACAGGTATGAACTCATAAACTAGCAATTTTGACATGTTTATAGAAGCAAAGAAGTTTGTGAAGGTTAATCCAGAGAAGAGCTTCACACGCATAAAAATAATTTCATAATACTATTGTCCTTAACATTGCACACATTAAGTATGCCTTTATACATAAATAATCTTTAAAAGCATCAGACTAAAGAATGAAAAGGCTATACTTTCGATTCACATAAATGAGAATCTTATCCCTTTGGAATAATAGTATTAAGATATTTAAAGAAATTTTTGAAAAAAGGTATAAACTTGGAAAATAAAAAACGAAAAAACAATTCAATTTCATGGTTGTTAGTTCGATGACATGAACTTTATGGAAAAAAAACAATACGTTCGTTAGAAATATGAAACATAAACTATAAAAAAGAAAATGTGGTATGATTGCCAATGAGACAAAACAAATACGGGTTACAAACTAAAACGAAGACAACATATCAACTATAAGAGGAAAATAAAGAAACAACAGGGACATTGAACTTAAAAAAAACCCAACAAAATACAAAGAAACGAACTATCTGATAACAACTATAAACTAATATTTCATTATCTGTTATATGAGATATTTGTTTCATTTACTAATGATTATATAAAAAAGAAGATGAGGTATGATTGCCAATTGAGTTTTTAATTAGGTACGTTATGTCACTTCTTAAATACAACCATGATCTGTATTTGAACGTTTTTAATCGGGACACGATAAGGGTTATTGTTCTTAAATTCTTAAGTTAGACAAATGCAGTTTCCCAAAGTTTAGTAAACACAGCTTTAGGCTTTTTAATCGAGTTTTACAAATGCAATACTTGTTTTTCAGCTAAAGTAGTCAGCTTATAACAGTAATCCCTTCTATCCTATAAATGATTTTCAAAACAATTGAACTATGATAGTTCTTTGGACATCGAATATGAATGATTTATTGCTCTTTCTTTGTTAAAGATTGATGGTACAAATCAAACAAGGAGATTAATATTCCTTAAGAAGGTTCTGCTAGGTTGTTCTATAGTGATAAAAAAAGGGATATATATCAGTCGTAACTAATTTTGGTGACTGTGGGAGGTTGTTTTTCCATCCCCAGCATTTACAAAACCATTGTAGGCTGGATTTGGACTTATCGTGAAAAACCTGAACCGTTCAGAGTGACTACAAATTCTGTATAAAGGTTATATATCTTCGAACTTGCGGGAAAAGTCAAATTCTATACCTGTACTATACAGCAGTTATATATTTAAAATAAAGTATTGACATTAAGTTTGTGCATGAAATGTGTCAGCCATTTGTTGTTCTAAACATACAGTTATATCCTCGTCATCTACATCTTCAATATGTTCTATGTCTTGTATCAACCTATTTGCGTCAGTAAAATATCAGCCTTTCACAAATCCTTTCTGGTCGGGATAAATAAAATTAGGAAGAACTACTTTTAATCTTTTCGCAAGATTGTTTGCTATAATTATGCTATCAGAAATCAACAATGTAAGCGGGCACCAGTTTCATTTAGTTTCACGTCCCTGACTCTTAAATAGTAATGCTGTAACTTCCTTATAAATTAGCCAGACAATGTTTTTATCAATATTTCAGGCAATAACGCACACAATTATTATTATAAGATATTCCCGAATATTATATAAAACTCAGATATGATCCCGTCATTCCCTTTGTGTTTATTCCAACGATGTTATATTAGGGTCTTGTAATTTTCTGTCAAATGCCATCCCTCAAAGCTAATTTTTTTTCTAAACTAACTTGTTCATTCAGCATTTCGTCTCTATTGTATTTGTAACGGCTATGTTCCATTTGTACTCGACTCCATAATTTCTTTTGTCCGCTTTGCTTTTCGAGATCGAAAAAGTAGCTTGACGAATTTTTCACTCTACCCGTCCATTTGACATTCGCTTTTATTTTGGACGCCTCTGATTTGATATCATAAGCGTATTTTAATTGTTGATTCTATTCCGGAAAATTTATTTTCAACGTCCCATCATGCAATCTCGAGTTTTTTTAAAACTAATGTTTATATTTTATATATTTTTATATTATATAAGTTCACCACCAAATTTTGACAGCATTCCTCCATTCTTCACTTTGTATTGTTTTTATACATGTATTCATTAACCACATATTTTGGGAACTAAGCTTATTCCATGCATGCATGGACAAAGGCAACTAATGTTAACTTAGTCCATGCTTGCATGGACTAAGTCTGTTTGAATCATTGAATAATTTCAAATGTCTATGTAAAGTTAGGTTAGCTCATGCATACATGGACTAAGTTTGTTGTGTTAGTCCATGCAAGCATGGACTAAGTTAACGTTAGTTGCTTTCGTCCATGCATGTATGGAATAAGCTTAGTTCCCAAGTTTTCATGTTTACATAACATGTAAAGGTTTAGCCATTCTATCAAGTGTTTGCAATTTATTTCTTAAGGTAAGTTATAATGCACAATATGTCTCTAAATCATAATAAATAGGTTAAATATGGAAAAATCAACTAAAAAGAAAAAAAAAATGATAGTTACATCAAATTAAAAAAATAATCTAACTAACATCATGAATTTAAGCAGTTAGAAGTAATGCAGGTTTTCTAAAGTTGATGTTGATTTCCAGTTTTATTTAATACCTTGTTTTGTGTAGAAAAGAAGGCGGAAGATACCAGAGGGACAGTCAAACTCATAGATCGAAAATTAATTGGCAACGCCATGAAAAAAGAAAAAAACAAACACAAATATTAGTCGAAAGACACAACATAGAAACTAAATAGAAAATGGTGGATTAAACCTGGTTTTATGGCTAGCTGAACCTCTAACTTATATGACAGTCTTATAAAATTCCACTACATTAACAATGACGTGTGAACCTAGACAAACAGACACAATAGGCAAAGCACATTACCAAAAACAAAAGACAGGAATACAGTAATTAACATAGAAAAATAACACATTGACGGTATGTATATATACAGAGCTTCGGCATATGTAACCAAGAAACACAAAAATGCACACAGACAAAACTAATTAGCAAAAATGAAAAACATGATCACAAACATTATCATAGAACAATAACAGAATGATGGGATGTACAAGTACAGAGCCACGTCTATTGGATACACCCAAAAGAACAGACTAAAGAGTAAAAGTAATAATCTTAAATACAAATAAAAGAATACTATAACACGTTATTAAGATGAAAAACAACGTCAGTACCCAGAATCTAAACTTCATAATAGATAATCATTAGTCATCAATATATGCTTGCAATTTGTTTTGATCCGACGTCATCGACAACGTCTCGACAACGCCTGTTTTTTATGACGTCAGAGGAGTGAAATAACCACGTTTATTTCACGTGAAATTATCGTTTTTTTTTCACTGGGATATCAATGTAATTCATTGCAACCAATGTACTAATGTCCTATCAAGCTGATTGAACTTATATATTTTCTACTTGGCCGTTTCAGAATCTAAAGAATCATAGGTAATTTCATTGTTCGTACCCCAGAATGAAAATAACGTCACGTCATTGGTTGAATTTCCATTGTTTATGACATTATTAACCAATCACGACGTTTTTGTGTACACTTTTGAAAATATTATCCAGGATGCATTAGATTCTAAAACGGTTAATTGTAGATATCTACATTATTGCAGGTGTTTCAAAAGAGATTCGACGGGACCTATGATTTCTATAGAGGTTGGAATGACTATTAATCAGGCTTCGGAGATCTGACCGAGGAATTCTGGCTTGGTATATTTTGATTGAATGATAAAAGTGAAAAGAAAAACAAGTTTCAACCCTTATACCGATTAATTAATGTATCTTTTAATATGAAAGAAAAATGTGTTTAAGTAATGCCAGCGAGTCACAAGAATACAAGATCCATATTTACACCCCAGCTCTATTGTTTTAGTTCATAGTTTCTATTTCTGAAACACGTGTAAATTGAATAGATCTATTGTTTCAAATAACAATGGATTTTGGCCACAGGGTGTGACGAGCGGGGTTTCTGGAAACCCCTGCTTCTACATCCCATAAACACAGTCCATTGTTATTCATAACAATAGAAATTGATTATTTTAAAATAGCAAGAGCATAAGAAATTACTAATAGTGTTCACTACAAGATGTTTCTAGATTAAACAAATCAACACATTTTAGGAAATTCCAATAGCGAAAAAATATTAAGTATCTACTTTTGAATAAAAAAAAATCTTTCAAATTCTGCTTTGCTTGAAGATAAAAATTTTGATCCAAGTCAAATGTTTCTATTCTTAAGCATTGATCTTTAAAAAAGAGGGGAATTCAAACTCCCGGACCCCTCGCCCCTCCCCCCCCCCCCCCCCCCCCCATCCCGGGATCGACCCAAACAAAGGGAGCTCCTAAATATTCAATCTGTTTTTTGTATGTTAAGCTTGTCCGGTCGTCGGGTATTGTAATCCAAACACACACCCTCAGTATTTCCAAGTACGAATGTCGGTTTAATCTTGAGAAGAGATGGGGGATGCTTTTTTCTTAATATATAAAACCGCAACATATACAAAATACATTTATGATTACCTTAATTAAACAGGTATAAGTACTTCTGATTGTAATATAACCTTTATCTTTAGTCTCTTCTACCAATTCCAACGATTGACGCAAAATATCGTCCGTCTTATACCCGACCATATTGACAACTGCATACAAGGAGCATGGTGATTTTTTTTATAATAAAAATGTAAGAAACGGTCAACCTTGACCTGCTGATCCATATTTAAATTAATCACATGGATTTAACAGGAATATTCAAAACAGCAACTTTGATATTTGTAAAATCTACTCACTTGTCAAAGTTTGAACGAAGATAGACAAAGTAAGGTTACAAGTGCGGTTTCATGTAAAAAAAATGTTTTTATATAAATCATGGTTTGATATTGTCAACAAATATGCTATCCGGTCTTTTTTTTATTCAATATTCAATGTTAACAAATATAGGGTTTAGCAAAGGGTGTAAGTTAGTTATACACCTCGGGATACGGCGTGTCTGGATAAGAAACCCCTCCGGCCTCCGACCGACGGGGTTTCTAATCCAGACACACATATCCCTCTGTGTATAACTATTACAGATAATATAAAAACAATGGTTGATCGATTAGTTGATTTGTTAATCATTGCTGCATTTCATGTTTAAAGGCACTTTTCTATACACTGAAATACATTGGATAAGAATTGGATATAGACTTGCCAGTGAATAATTCGTTTCAATTTAATTCATATGCCAGACATAGGTAACGCATGCATAAGGCCAGCTCAGTTATTAAAATAAAAATAAAAATCAACATTGAAACTGCTACAAGGGTACACTATTTGATTGATTGATTCGATCAACAAAAAATCATTCTTAAACAGATAAAAACGATGATAAACATATATTTCACCCTTAAATATGAAATCAAACATAAGTAGACACAAATCCCATTACAGGAGTTCACAATTTATTTATATCTATATTAATCAATTATGAGACCTACTTGAGACATATCGGTGAACATGAATTTTACAGATAATTCCCTTTAATGCTTTTTTTTCAATTCGTAGCTTATGTCTCTTTAAAGTAATCTCGACTCAATTTTTAATTATAAACTTAGTAAAGTTTCAAAGTCAATAAACCATTAATGTTGGGTGTAAGATCCATAATTTTCTATAGTTAAATACAACACTTACAGGACAAACACATCTGTCTAAGTGTATGGTAAAGTAAATTATTTTTTGTAATGAGAAACTTGTATTTACATGATTAACTTGAGGTATCTTTACAATAAAGATATTTGATACTACATTGTACAACATATTTGAAGTATGAATAGAATTGCGTGCTCATGAAATATGTGGTAAATCAATATATATATAGATTTATTGTCTTTCACTAGGGAATGACTTTTTACATTACATAACGTCATCTGGTCAATACAGACTATATGTGGAACTCGAGGCATATGATGGTTCAACTGCATATGCTAAATATGCCACATTTAGCATCAGCGACTTGCAGTCGGACTATATTCTGAATTTCAGTGGATATTCAGGAAATGCCGGTAAGTAAATGAACAATTAGAACGTAAAAAAATGATTGCAACGTCAACCCAGTTTTTCCTGACTATAACATTTGTAATGAAGAATTTGTTTGTTTTAAATTAACCATGAATGTTTGAGAAGAACGATTTGACACTATTAATAGTTTGCGCTCACCAATATAACTTTTTTGATACGATTTGACAGCGCTCAACACACTAGCAACATTGTATTGCCGTATCTCATTTTTAGAAACAAGATACAGTTGAATATATAAATAATTTAGAAACTAAGATTCTAATTCCCTCAAGTTAATTTGATTATTTTATGTATGTCGTTTGTATTAGTCCTTATAAACGTTGTTACTTATTCATACACCAGCTATTGAAGTGTGCACCTTCATAAAGGCATATTAAGAAAAACGTTATGTTAGCACACAAAAACTCATTGCGTGTTTATTATATTACTATTGATTGCGACACCAACAACACATATCTGTCTCAAATATTTTACAAACAAACATGTCAACAGCTAACAGGTTAGAAATTTGAATTTTCCTGTGAAATTGTTTTTCATCACGTACACAATCGTTTTATATTGCATGCTTACAAAATAGATAACATTTGAAATAAGAAGATGTCGTACATGTCGTATGAGTGCAACTATCCATTCATTCAGAATGTGTAAAAAGGAAACCATTATAGGCCACAAAACGGCTTTCAACACGGAGACTATGCTCTCACCGACATTGTTTATAATTCTAAATCCTAAAATTTTAATCAAATATTGACATGCTCCAAAAAAATTAATAAAATTTTCTCTTTTCTTATTTTTTTTTACTTGGAACTTGTTGAGATTGAAGTGTTATTCATCGATTTCTTAATATCTAAAAGGGAACTCTGCATCCAGTGTGCATTTAGAATCTCACATTAACATTATAAATACATATGTAGTAAAACTGCCGACACTTTAATAAAAAAGTTATTATTATTCAATTTAGACGACAGTTTACATAATAAAAATGGGATGAAGTTTTCTACTTTAGACAGAGAAAACGATAAAGCGTCCTGTGATTGCGCTCTTGCTTCCCAAGGTGCTTGGTGGTACTCTGCCTGTTACAGTTCAAATCTAAACGGACGCTATGGAATTGGTAATGACACCAAAGGTATTGTGTGGCGAGGATTTAAAGAATTCAATTCTCTGAAAGCTTCTAAGATGATGGTAAAAATATACTACTGACATCACATGACAGTTCTACTGATTACATTATTGTGAATCTCACATGAATTTTAAAAAAAGAGTATTTCAAACAACATCTTAATTTTCAAATTTAATTAAAATCATGAAAAATATCATTTTTTTTTATTTTTTAAGATGTCAAACAATTTAAACATCTACCGAGCGAATCCTGAAATGAACAAAGATTTAAAAATCGTTCAAGTAATTTATGAATTATAAGAATGTTTTCAAGATTCGAAAAACTTATTGGTCCATTATTTCTTATTATTTTATACAAACGAACTTCTAAACTATACAAACTTTTTTTTTACAGTAAAAAGATCTTAAAAAATATGTAGTACAACAGATTTTTAAAATTGTATAGACGATTCTTTTTTATGTACAAATTATGACAACAGTAGTATACCGGTGTTCAAAAGTCATAAATCAAGCAAATCAAAATGGTTCAACGAATTTTAATTAATTATGAGATTTAATAAATATTGCATAAACGATTTAATAAAAAGTTTTAACGTTGAAATATTCCGTATTAAAAAAGGCACAAATAGTCTTTCATAAAGATGTAGTCTTTTGAACAAATTGAATTTGCACAAAAAGGTTTTCTTGTCCTTTATAACAGGAAAATAGTGTATTATACTCTTTATTATGTGTTAAAACAAAACGAATACTATTTTTCTTATCATGCTAATCGTACCACTCACAAAAAATGACGTTTTACGGCTAAGAAAATAATCTAAGAATATTGCTAACGACTTTTCCAAATTAAATTTGTATTGTATATATTGTACTTATTGACAAATAAATTGAATTGGCATAAAACAGGTTTCCTTGTTTTCTACAATAGTAAAATTTTGTATTTTTTTCCTTGTTCTGTTTTGAAACAAAGAGAATGCTATTTTTCATCATGTTCATTGTACTTCTCAATTATAGATGACGTTTTAAGGAAAAGAATAGTATTCCTAAAATGTTGCACACGGGGTTTCCGGATAAATAATGTATTGTAGTATCTGACAAACAAATTGAATCGAATAAAATGGTTTCCTTGTTTTTCCTACAACAGGAAAATATTGTATTATTTTTTTTATTCTTTTTTAAAACAAAACCAATACGTTTTTGCACCAAATTCATTATAACACTCAAATATAATTGACCATTTACGGAAAAGATTCTAAAAATATTGCACAGTTTTTCCAATTCAGTTGCTGTTATTCAATGTTTTGTCCCAATCTTGAAATGACGTTATATTTGCATCGCTCTAACATGAATCTGATGATTGTTAAGGATAACAGATAATTATTTGACTAGCTAGTGTTCGTTACAGTATGGAGGACATTTCACTAAGACTTTATGATTATTTGTGCGAAAGTGTAGTGGGATCAGAAAAAAAAGTAGTTTACAGAAGAAAGTTTTTTGATGTTCATGATGACTTTCTCAATTGCACCGGCGGCCATTTAGTGGAATATATCAGCAGTGGTAGTAAGGCTGAAGGTTTAGACTTTCCGGGAAGCGATCTAGATATCATGCTTGTTCACAAGATAACAATTGAAAACAACGATTTTAAGGGAACTAACGCAAAATATAAGCACATGGACAGAACCTTTCTATATATAGACGTACGTGTTACTCAGCCTGGCTTCGGGATGATACATGTAGATCATACTCATACTTTTTTTAATAATGATATGATAAAGAGGAGCTCTTTTGCATATTTAATGTCGGAATGTGTTGTAGTAACTGACTTTGGAACATTCCTCTCCGGAAAATTATGGAAAACGATGAATGCAAACTTGAATTTTAGAATAATGTCAATAAAGATAAATGGACCATGTTTAACGAATTTAAAAGATTCAATGGACTTAGCTTTGGCTTTGCCATGTGACAACTGGGGGAATATTGCAGAGTCATTTTTTACAAGACCAAGATCATCTTATTGGCCAGCTGAACAATTAATTGAAAAAATTCGTCGAAAAGGTTTTTTGCTTGTTCCTATTGGTAGCAAATCGGATTCAGTTGAGGACAATCCTCTCGAATGGAGAATTTCATTCTCTCAAGCAGAAAAGTTATTGATACGTTCTTGGAATCATACACAATTTGTTTGCTATGCTTTACTTAAGCTTTTCGTAAAAGAAGTGGTTAAGAAAGCAGAGCGGGTTGACAAGTTAATCTGCTCTTACTTTTTAAAAACAACTATACTCTGGATATCCGAAGAACTCCCTCTTTCTATATGGAGTCCTCAAAATCTTATTGAATGTTTCATGTCATGTCTTCAACGATTGATTTATTGGAATATTCACGAGTACATTCCTAATTATTTCATACCTGAACACAACATGATTGACAGGAAGTTTGAAGGGCAACCACGGGAAGCATTAGTTGCAATTTTAAAGAAATTTTATGACATCGGATGGTTCAGTGTGTTAGAATGTCAGTCACTAAAAGACTTTCATTGCTTTTATACAGCTGCTAAAGTCGCTAAAGGTGGATATGAGTTTAATATAGCTATAATGCCACTACTAGAAATTTTTGGGTTTTTTCCAAATGTTACTCAAATTACTGGAAATAAAAATTTTAAATTTTGTTTCGATAAAGCTAGTAATTCGAATGTCCCTATCATGACACGAAACATGTACTTGCTTCGTATTATCTGCCTTACCGAAGATATTGTAGACCACACATTTTACGAAAGCCATCAGAAGACAAACAAGAATGCATATACCTTGAGACGGAAGTGGTTATGTCCTGCAATTATCGCAACGTACAAAGACTCTTTATCAGGATGGCTAAGGATTGCATTGTCCTTTTTTTTCTTTGAACAATACAATGAAGCATTGATTATTCTTGATTATAGTAGACTAACATGTACTGTAGAAAAACTGTTTACCTTTAATGGAAAGGAGTGTAGAGAGTTTTATTCAGCGAAGCAACAACAAACATCAATGCAGAAAAATACTGTTCTAGGGGACATACGATTGCGGACTATGCGCAAGTTCATTGTAAGGTCAGAACCATACTCTGCAAATGAAACACATCCGTTTATTCATTTGGCCAAAACTGTAAGAAAAATACATTGCCCGTCCGTTGTATTCATGCATTATCTTCGGTTTTTGTGTTTCTTTAACTTAAAAGACATCACGCAACTTCGAGATAGCTTACGAAGTTTACATTGGACTGTTAAAAACAATTTCTGTATCGAACGTGTTAGTTCTATGAAAAACAGAGCATGTTTATATCTGAGTCGAACATACCGTATTATTGGAAAAGAGGAAGAAGCCTCGTTTTGGTTATCAGTTGCAGAACGAGTTAAGGACAAATCGTCGAGAAATAAGTAGTTTGTTTCGGTTGAATTTTACAATGTTTTTTTGATATGACTTATCCATGCCACACTGTTAATAAAGTCAAGTATATATGCAATCTACGGCATAAATGGTCATATCAAACGAACACAATTGGCTGTCTGGAATTTATATCAAGGCAATCATGGATAGTTTTACGGTATATGTAGTACTTATTAATAGAAAGAGGATCATAAAACTGAATACAAGACAATTCATAATAATTCCGAGGAAAGCATTAATCCGGTGGACAGCACATATGCACCAAACAAGACATGTATAGAGAACATGTAACAACAACGTTTTAACAAGCATTTGACATTGACAACCAAATTTTCACAAAATTATATTTCCTCTTGGTACGTTTTCGTGTCGGGGATCAAATGTGATCATACACACGAGCGGTGTAATCTAGTAGAAATAACGGCCAGTAGTAATTTAGCTGAATAGCCGTAATTACTCTTTTGGTAGCCCATACCACAAGCTGAAGGGCATCATTATTTACAAACTAAATAGTGTGAAGTCAGGATACGACTCAGATCAAAAACATTTGCATACCAAATTTAACGTTTGTGACCAACAACCTAAATGGTAATTATCATCACTTCTTAAACAATCAAAAATCAACTTTTATCTGAGAATGATACTATTATTGTTTGTAATGTCTTCTTTTTATACCTCATCTGTCTCATTTTGTTGACTAATTTCATGATAGATAGATTTCTTTTTAACTTATGACCGGTTAAAAATGGCACACAAAAGAAAATCAGAAATAGCACGTATAATATTGGTATATTTTCTAATTGAGTATTGATCGTTTACGTATTAAAATAGTAAAACTGATTGAATTGTGTTCGTATAACTTGTATTGGGCAATCAAATTAAGGACGATATCTATTTCAAAAGTAATGCAATATGAAGGAACGTATTACAGAGGGGGTTGGTCGAGATTTTTTACAAGGTGTCTTTAAAAGACATATATCAAAATAAAAAAGACATAAAGTATACACCATGCAACAATCAAACGATAAAAAAAAAACTAAACACATAACAAATATTTCCTACCATTTTTTTTTATCTTAATCAAATACACATGTTACACAGGGAAGCTGTAAGTATCCATTTTCAAAAAGCTTTTAATGGACTACGCTGAGGATCGTATATACTTAATTGAAATTCAACACATGATTTGTGGTAGTTTACTCCTTAATGTAATGTCGTCGGCCCTACAGTCCTCCGCTATATTTTTGTAGAGTTTTTTAAATGTTAAAACTTGATCGTCGATGTGTCAAGATAGCGTCTAGTTTGATCAAAAACTTATAACAAAACAGATAAAATATAAAAGTGACACACATTCAAAACGCTTATCTAGCAATATCTAAAATATCATGCCTACAATTAAAGTAAAGTTATATGCCGTAAAGTACACATCCAAACTTATCAATACGATACTTATCTCCCCACTTTGCATAAAAAAGTCAAATTGACACCATTCAAATAATAAAGAATTATTGAAGTTCGTTGGTTGAATTACCACGAAAATGATCTAACACAAAGTCTGCATGTTTATGCAGTTAAGTTCTAGCAACTTTTACAATTCCATAAATTTTACGGACGCCATCACGAGTTGGTTGACCGTTCACAGATGATATCGGATATGTTTCTTATGTCGTAACTACAATACCCTTCCCTTTTCACGAATGTGACCTATCGAATTAGACTATTTACCGGATGTGAAATAACATAAGCAACACGATGGGTGCCACATGTGGAGCAGGATCGGCTTACCCTTCCGGAGCACCTGATATCACCCCCAGTTTTTTTGTGGGGTTCGTGTTGCTTAGTCTTGAGTTTTCTATGTTGTGTCTTCTGTACTATTAAGTGTATGTTTGTCTTTTTTATATTTAGGCATGGCGTTGTCAGTTTATTTTCAATCTATGAGTTTGACAGTCCCTCTTTTATCTTTCGTCCCTCTTTTACATATACGATGTACAATATGTTTCCACTTGCTGTTTGTCGATATTTAGCAATTTTGCGACGCTCTTTGTGTAAGGAAGTTTTCAACAGACCTTTTTTGCATCAGGGAATGATCAGCTTTGTCCAAGTTATCAAGTTATTTAAATCGATTGCATGCAACAACGCTGGTGGTCCTGACGCGTATTAGTCAAAGTCAGTGCTTTCTTGGCTGCTATAATAGGTAATAATTTTATGTTCTCTCTGCTTGCGGGTGAGCAGTCTTTAAATCTTCCGTTAATACACTTCCTGTTTTAAGACAGTTTGATATTCCTCACATCTCATTGCACATTTGGCTTCAGTGGAAGGGAAAGATAAAGGCAACACTAGTATACCGCTGTTCAAAAGTCATAAATCGATTGAGAGAAAACAAATCCGGGTTACAAACTAAAACCGAGGGAAACACATCAACTATAATAACAAGAAAACAACGAAAAAAAAAAACTGAAGTACTACCAAAACCAAACGTCAATATTAGTAATGCCATAGTAAACGCGTTACTTCGAAATGTGTATCAACGGAAGTCCAGAACCGATATATTTCTTGTTTCTTTGAGTGCAATATTTGGTCGACCACGTACAAGTTCAAATTTAGTGTTTTTTTACTCCATCGCGTGCCTAGCAATTGAATTAATAAAAGTTTATAGGTTGTTCTCCCGGGGCTACAACCATACGAAAGAGAAAAACCTAAAACAGGATCTTGTTATGCAGATCATATACAGAAGTGTACGAATGGTGATGCTCTAGAAACATATCAATTATAACCTTTACATCGCATGCAAAAGCAGTAGCTTATCCATCCGTTTTTTTAAAGTTACGTTCGGGTTTCTGTTTGTAAGAGCATCTTCTGATGTCTTGCTGTATATTTTGTAATGTATCGAAATCGTGTTGGAATTGGAAGAACAAAAATAGGAAAGTACAGGTGAAATTATTGTTACAGACGATCAGTAATGATTTAAAAAAAAATAATCCAATGTTTGTTTCATCAGTTACAAACATTTCACAAATCTTGATTTTATGTAATTGCATTTTTATACTTTATACCAACCAAAATTTTGAAAATAACTCGATTTGAGAAAATCAATATATCCTCACAAAGATATGGGGAACAATTTGAGCAAAGCAGAATTACGCGTTAGCAGTTTTTTTATTTTTGTTTTATAGTTTTCCTTTATTACCAAAGTTAGGTAAAGAAAACCTGAACATCCTGGACACACTTTTAACTTTCAATTGGAAGCCTTTTATTTAAACGAGAAATAAGTGATATTGTTTTTACATATTTTAAACCGTTTATATTTGTAGAAACGGAACGACGATTATTCTTACATTGTTGTATTACAATAAGATGTTTTTAATTCTGATTACCGCTACATTCACGATATTTAGTACTTGACAGTTTTAAGCATTGATGTACGATGATACTCTATACAGTCTTTATATAATTAATTATCAAAGGTACAAGGATTATAATTTAATAGGCCAGACGCGCGTTTCGTCTTCAAAAGACTCCTCAGTGACGCTCAGATCTAAAACGTTATAAGCCAAACAAGTACAAAATTGAGGAGCATTGAAAACCAAAAATTCCAAAAAGTTATTCCTGGGATAAGAATTTCCCTAGCTTCCAAAAATTTAATGTTTTGTAACAGGAAATTTATAAAAATGATCATATAATTGATATTCATGTCAACACAGAAGTGCTGACTACTGGGCTGGTGATACCCTCGGGGACGAAACGTCCACCAGCAGTGGCATCGACCCAGTGGTGTAAATAGTTATCAAAGGTACCAGGATTATAAGTCCCCTATTACGGTAGAAAAATCAATAAAGAAAAAAATCGGGAAAATTTCCCGAAATTTTCATTCTACTAATGAACTCAAAATCGTTAACTTTTTTATTTTCAGACTTTTTTATTTTCCCGCATTTACGCAGAAATCTACTTCCTTTTTCCGGTCTCGTTTGCATGAGTCTTTGAGTAAAATATATATTTATCAGTCTAGTAAAATATAGGAAGGAACGCAATACCAATTCCATTTTTAATAATTCCTTGAATGGCTTGATATGAAAAAACGTTACCTGATAGCGTTTCTTTGTTTACATTGAATATGACGTCATAACATAAATAACGTCACAACTAAAATTCCGAACAACAGAACCGAAATCGGAAACGTAAGGGTATTTCCGTTTCTTTTTTTAACAGATTTTGAAGTCAAAATATGTTTGAATTAAAAAAAAATAATTCATACAGACTTCGTCCCCTTTCACAGGTAACGCCTGCCTCATATTAATTAAATACGCCAGACGCGCTTTTCGTCTTCATAAGACTCGTCAGTGACGCTCAGATCAAAAAAGTTATAAGCCAAACAAGTACAAAGTTAAAGAGCATTGAAGACCAAAAATGCCAAATAGTTGTGCCAGATACGGCTAAGGTAGTCTATTCCTAGAAAAAGAATAACTAAAGGATGATTAGATTTCAAATATTTAAGGAATGACTGTAATATTTTTTCTGTCTATGAAGAAATAACATCAAAAATGTGGTGTTATTTTAAAGTGTGCACCACATTTTTATGTTATTCCGAATAGACAGAAAAAATATTACAGTCATTTCTTATAATTTAATTCTAAATTCCATTTTAAACCGTAGTAAACCATGAAAAAACGTTGATGACGTCACGGTCACATGACAAGATTATGTCTATGAGCTGATAAACAAAACAACGTCAGCCAATCAGAAGACGCGTTACATCCAAAATTAAATTATTAACATATGTACTTATTTATAGAATCACAGAAATGTCAGTGCCATGATATTCAGTATTCAAAAGTTTTAAGCCTTGATGTATGATGAGACTCTATACAATCCTAATATAAACCAGGAAACAAACACAAAATAAAGGATGATTAAATTCAAATATCAACACTGTATTCATTTATAGAATCACAGAAATGTCAGTGCCAGATGGGATCAAATAATTTGACAGGTAGAATAACACCATATAAATATTACTCAGAAATCTTTCCAAACATCAAGCTTAAATAAAACTGGGTGGAAAATAAGATCATATTTAAATCTCTGATGTGATATATAATAGAGGCTAACAGTTAACAGAAAAGTTAAAGATTTGCCATCGATGTTATTTTTTTCAAACATGTCAAATGCAACGTAGAAAACAATCATGATTGATTGCATTTACAAAATACAACTTATAAGTTCCGTTGAAGACATAACATGTTACTTTTTTCTTTTGACATTACATGGAGGCCGGACACTTGTTTTAGTACAGTATAGTAATTGTCTAAGTTAAGTCGTGTCGGTCTAAATTTGTTTTCATCGCCTACGATAGTTTCCAACAGGATAAATTATTCTGAATTTAAATAACCGATTTCTTTCCGAATTTCACAATGCTTGGACAGCACCTAGGTGCACATGATTGATATGCAATGAAAAGCTATATGAAATTTTGTCTATAGTACTGGACAGGATAAAACTTTACTCATGCCAATTATTTTTTTATTTGAAACAAAGATAAATTATGCACAATGTTTGCATATTCATTCACCCCACATCTTTATTTCATTATAATAGTTTATTGAACGAACACTCGATTAGACTAATAGTATTTATGTATTTGCTTGTATATATACAGTTCATAAATTTTGATCATAGATTTTACATCTACATTTACCGAATTATACTATTTACCGGATTTGTTATCACATAAGCAACACGACGGGTGCCACATGTGGAGCAGGATCTGCTTACCCTTCTGGAGCACCTGAGATCACCCCCAGTTTTTGGCGGGGTTCGTGTTGCTTCTTCTTTAGTTTTCTATGTTGTGTCATGTGTATTATTGTTTGTCTGTTTGTCTTTTGTCATTTTTAGCCATGGCGTTGTCGGTTTGTTTTCGATTTATGAGTTTGACTGTCCCTCTGGTATCTTTCGTCCCTCTTTTACCCCCACATCTATTTTTCATAATTTATAGTTTAATGAACTGACACTAAATAAGACAAATAGTGTCACATGTATATATGTTACTGTATGTATGCAGCAAAACTATTTTTCAAAGGCAATAATCTTCACATCTGACTTCTGTATATACCAAACTGTTAAAAGGTTTCAAAGTAAAATGATCAGGTAACATGAAATAACTTTTTACATTTTTGTATAATCCTTTAAAAACAGTTCATATTTAGCGCTTTCCCCATCATGCTCATCTTTTAAAAGTTCTATGAAAAAAAACTGAAGTTGTTCTTTCTACATAAAATCATCTTAGATACCAAGTTTTAAATAGTGTATGCCAGACGCGATTTTCGTGTACTAAAAAACTCATCTGTGACGCTAGAATGAAAAATGTTTAAACGCCGATACTTTTTTCGAACAAGCTAACTACGCTGTTTTACAAAATGTAAAATAATATTACAATTTGGTCTAGCATTCCAAGCAGCCTTAATAGGGACTTTAAAATTATATGGTGTTGTCTGTCCTCCTTTGACCTTTAATCTGCGAATGAACCCTTGATATTTTATTGTTAGTCCTGATAACAAAATATTTTTTTGTATGTTAAATCAACATTTTTAGTATTCTTCTTAAAATAGATATAAACTTCATTTGGAACATTACACCATGCCATATGTAACTAATGGGAACAAACCTGATCCAAAAGAAAAAGTTTTCATAAGTTTTAAAATGAAAGTTGTTTTCAATTTCTAGAAAATATCAGCGGACGAAATTGATACAAATTGTGCATTTCGTTCTTACTTAACGGTCTAAATTTTGTCAAAACTCAAGTCTGCGATGTAACAATTGGTGATTGAGTATGTCATTAGATCTCAATATATATATATATATCTCGGTTCACATTGTAGTAGAAAAGATTGATTACATATCGCTGCAAAGGCTGATCAAGTTCATATGTTGTTTGTTTAAAAATGATAATAAAAAAAGACGTGAGGTACTTAAATATATGACAGAATCTCATCTACAACGATAGCCAAAACACATCCTATTCCTAGATACATATTTGAAGTTGAAATTCGTCAAACTAAAAGCCATCCAAGTTTTTTAAAAGTTCCACATAGCCTAACTTTTTTTGTACATTATTTAGGCCGTTAGTTTTCTCGTTTGAATTGTTGTACATTTTTTTTTATTTCGGGCCTTTTATAGCTGGCTATGCAGTATCGGATTTGCTCATTGTTGAAGGTCGTACGTTGACCTATGGCTGTCATTTTCTGTGTCATTTGGTCTCGTGTGGACAGTTGTCTCATTGGCAATCATACCACATCTTCTTTATTATATAAACCTGCTAAATGTTTCCTAATAGTAATCAAGCATGAATAAATTGCATAATAAGACATCTAATATCGGAGTGGGACACATATTAATAATATATATAAACAAGTATTATATTCATAAATAGGATCTGAAATAATTGCTACTATATACGAATATTAAACCAACTCAGGTTGTAAAATAAGGTTCCAAGACATTTCAACTGATTCCAATACACAGATATTTTATTACTGGTATTTGGCGTCCTTTATGGTCCGATTGTGTTTGGGAAAGAGAGACAAAATATATCATAAAGACATTCGAGTTTATAAAACGAAAGTAAATTGACAATGCCATGGCAAAATAAAAGAAAAGACTAAAAGACAATCAACAGTACAAAAAGACAAAATAGATAAATAAAGTCTAAGTAAAACGAACTCTTACAAAAATCACCCCGATTACTGTTGCTCCGAAAGGAAAAGCAGATCTTGTTCATCATGTGTTACCTGTCGTCTTACTCATGGGAGAAAGGACATAAATTTAGTTTGTTTTGTTGTTGGTTTTAATATTGTTACTTTTTGTTCTAGTTTATTTGTTCCCAACTGAATGCATCTGTTATAAACCATCAGATTGATTTTTGTATTATTAACATTGAAAATATACTCTTAAATTGATAGCCAACATTCTTGTTATTTTTCTTTCCTAAACATATTCTTGATTAGTTACAGTCAATGCTATATACCAGGCTACATGGACATCAAAAGCGCAGATGAAGCCCCTATCGATTTATGCTATGCATATCTGTTTTGATGGTATTTTGTGGCAAACGACCATCAATACCACATGCTACCGTGGGTGGCGTGTTTCCTGTGCTATCATTTCCTCATTAACACTTTGGTTTTATTGGTTTACAATATATAGTAGTATTATCGAAAGCTATTTATTTTGAAACTGAGAAGCGAACTTCCTTAATGAGATCTCAAGAAAACAAACACAATAAAGTGAGCATATTTCGCTTATTTAATCATTATTTTTTTCTAAACTTTTACAATATTTTTCCAAGCATCATCTTAGTTGTATTATATTAATATACAGCCCAATAGAAGTTTTTATTGTTCTTGCCGTTGAGCCATGAATTACTACATGCACCATGTCACCATGCACCATATCGGACAGCACAGTGGATATTGTTGTCGTCGTTTTCCCTATCATTTGTACTAAACGCTCTACCGTTGTTGTGAGCCATATAATTACCTGAAAGACAAAGCAAGACAAAGATACTTGTCAAATACCACAATTATTGTAACTAGAAGACACTAGCGTTAACATATATCACAACTTCATGTACCCTTGCTCTGAATAAATCTTGAGACAGAGAAGCACACAGTTATCTATTTAAATGGACCTTGACCACCATAGCAAAAGAAATTGAAAAGGGTAATGTATGCGTATTAATCCCGGATTATCAAATTTCAGCATGTCTCAACGAGGAATCTGTTTCTCAGTTATAAGCTGTTTCTTATCTAAACAAAAAAAGCAATTGGTTACAGATGTTTAGAGCTAGTAAAGTTAACTGAGGACTTCATTTTGAATATTAACACTCTTGTACGTTATATAGTTGTAATGGTAATAAGATAAGTTTGCTTGTAAACACAATTTAAGGCAAACCGATGTGTTGTTCCTAGACTGTGGATAGACGGAAACAGTTTTTACAATAACTGACTACATATATGGATCACAATAACGAAACAAGATTTTTCAACATCTGTTTTAAAGCAAATAAACATTTCTGTAATTTCAACCAAAAAATAACACGGATAAAAAGCTTCTTTTTTTTAATCTCTCTTGAGCATTTGATAATTTGATAATAATTCTCTGCCGTTCTATTTTCTTTAGTCTTTAAGAGTTTAAACTTTAATTTTTAAAAGCATTTTGTGCCAACTTCAACTCTTGCAATTTGCCAGTTTTATTTTTTCATGACCAAAAAATTTGGATTTTAATGAATCTCAAAGTAATCGGCTAAAAAATAAATGTGTCAAATTGGTATAAAATAAATCAAATGTTACCTTGTTTTCTGTTGTTTTGATGTTACACTTAACTTCGAAATTTGAAACATATGTATAAACCAAATTTGAAACCAACAAAATACCGCGGGTTAAACATATAAAAAAGGAGATTTGGTATCATTGCCAATGAGGCAACTCTTCACAAGAGACCAAAATGACACAGAAATTAACACTGATAGGTCAACGTACATCCTTCAACAATGAGCCATAGCGCATAGTCAGCTATACAAGGACCAAATATGACAAATGTCAAACAATTTAAACGAGAAACTATCGGTCTTATGTATTTGAAAATACTTTGAACGACAAACTTATTTTATATCTCTAGCTGTGTGACGTTTACATTGTGACGTCAAACACGCGATTCTACAACAGAGTTGATGTGAACTTAGACATTCAGTCACAGAACCTTTAATATTTCAATCCTTTATGGGTTGATTTAACATACAAAAATAAGTAAGCAATGAACGTGTTAAATTTGATATATCCTTTTGTGTGCTTCTTTGTTGAATATTTGTTTGTTTTCGTTCTGATTGAGCTTGTCACACGGTGAGGACTGCTGTACCCCTATTTTGACCATTTTACCTTGATGTCTGTTTTGTTCACTCAACGTTGTAAATATAATGGAATTTGATGCGACTGTCGTACATTTTTTTAGAGACTTTCTGTTTTGAATTTTCCTCGGAGTTCAGTATTTTTGTGATTTTACTTCTTATGTATGTACAAAAAATGAACGAAAAACAACTATATAACACAGCAACATTGACTTACAGGCTGCTGACTTAGGAGATTGTTTTTTTAAGGACAAACACTCTTGTTTAGATTTTCTGGTTTAAGGACAAACGAATCTTGTTTAAATTAGTTATGTTTTAAGTACAAACAATAGGTCAACCCTCAGTTCGTATTTATCTTTACTTGTAAGAATGTTTAAATATGTGTTACCTAAAAAAAGAGTAAATATAATAGTAGTATTTCTCGCCGATAAACAATTTTGTAAAATTAGATACTATCATGATAGACCTATTGATCCTTTAAAAAAAAATAATTCTAAAATGTTACCATTTCAACAATGTTATTAGATATCTTAACACAGAAATAAGCCATATATGATAACTTTACCATAAATGACAATCACCATAAGTAGTATTATAAACAAAAATTCCACGAAAATTAAAAACAAGACAAGTGAAAGAAAAATTTAAATATAACACAATCAATTCCAAATGACTCATTTTACTCATTATTGAACTCATTAAATTTACCAAGCCAGTATTCCTTCTGTGGATCACCAAACCCTTCCTTATTATCTATCCAGTTTCTGTCAAAGCTTGTCGTTCTGTCTATTCTTTTTTGAAGTACCTTAAATCAAGTATACGAAATAAAGGATCACTGAAACAGCAGATTTCTAAAATCTTAAGTAAACGATGAAAACAGAATTATTAATATATTAAAGTAAAATCACAAAAATACTGAACTCCGAGAAAAATTCATAAAAGGAAAGTTCTTATGAAATGGCAAAATCAAAAGCTCAAACACATAAAACGTACTTGGAACAGGCATTTTCTTATGTAGAAAATAGTGCATTAATCCTGGTTTTATAGCTAGCTAAACCTCTCACTTGTATGACAGTCGCATCAAATTCCATTACATTGAAAACGATACGTGACCAAAACAAACAGACACAATAGATAAAAATGTCAAAAATAGGGGTACAGAAGTCAACTTTATATTATGTTTCCATTAAATTAAAATAACATTAATTTAATGCATTATATATTATTCAAAATGAACACTAATCGATAAATAACATTTCATACAAAATAAGGATTTACTTCAGTAAGATTGCTGTAACGAAAGCATATTTCAAGATGTGGCAATTGTTTTACGTTTAAAAAGATTGATTTGTTTTATTGGTTTATATCAATAAGATTTTTTGCCTGAAAAAAAGGAAAAAACGACCTGAAAAAAGTTTCGGCAATTTTGAATAAGACCACACTGTGAGCAAACTATTTGTTTAAGTACTTTGAATCGTAAATGATTTGTCATACCAGCAAATAAGTACCAAGTATTTTATTGATATTACCATGCACTGGTACAAAACTGATGTGCATCGGTTCAGCGGAAGTTCAAAGTTTGACACACAAGACAGGCGTTTCGTCCTTTATAAAACATTTTATCTTAATATATACTATATAACAATAAAACATACAGTCCATCCTCCCCCGTCTGTAGACATATCACAGTAGGCTTTTATCCCATTCATCTCACTCGGATATATGATATATACTCCACTCCGTTTGTTTGTTTCCCCTGTTATATAGCTGCAGTCCTTAAACTTCTTCTCAACTGGTTCAAATGTGTCTGAAAATGAATGTTGTTAAGAGAGTTTCTTATTATAAGATTATCATGTAATTATTTAAGAAAAAACACATCTCAAATTAGTTCCTTATGTTAAGATTTGAATACTTGAAAATTCATATACAACGCTTTTGGCATCATAACTATTTCCTAGAAACAATATGTTAGAGTTACAAGTTATAATAGCATAAACAGCACGTCAACGAATTTGCATTCATTTTGATAAAATATGGTCAATGTTTATGTAACAATAGTCTTTGTTTATTTTAAAACAGTTACCGTAATCGTTACAGCATTAATTGTTGAGATTACTTAGTGAACTTTTTTCACCATATGTGCGCCCCCAATATTATGTTCAATGTCATAATGGTAACTGATGTGACATCTAACTCTTCCCAATAACGAGAAAAAAATGGCTCGAAATAACATTGATAGATGTGATGGTTTACTTTTATAAATTGTTACTTGGATGGAGAGTTGTCTCATTGGCACTCATACATGTACCACATCTTCCTATATCTATGACACAGTACTGATTTTCATTTTATATTCTTAAAAAAAAAACGTTTTTCTTTACTTAAAGGAGATTTTGTACTTCATTAAAACATCATACTAATTAGGTTTAGATATATTTGCTTTATATTAGAATTTTTATCACAATAAAAAGACACCAATACAAAAAAATACTTAAAAATGCGTCTTACCTTTTAATGTTTTCATCAAATTTGTTTTCCAATCTCCTAATTCCTGCCTTTCGCTTTGCAAGTCAGTAGTACTTTTCTTGAATTCCTCTTTAAATTCTTGTGACAAATTATTAAAATGAGATTTTAGGTCACTCGCTAAATCGTTAAATTTACGGTTGTTGGTGTCTTGTGATTGCTGAAGCTTCGATAAATATTCTGACATCATTGCTAATTTTAAACTTTCTTGTCTGTGTTCAAACCCATTCAGCGAATCTGTTATTTCAGTATTAAAGGCTGATTCACTTTCACTTAAGTTTTTGTAAACTTCAGATACTTCAAGCGTTATCTCCTTTTGCTTGGCCTCAAGATTTTGAACTATGTTTGAAAATCGCTTTTCATATTCCTTCTTTGTCGTGTTTAGTTTTAACGAATAATCTTCTAACATGGTTGTCTTTGTCTGGTCTTGATCGTTTTTAACCATGTCTTGAACCTCCTCGGAAAATGTTGTTTTAATATCATAGTTGATGTAACTTTCTAACTGTTTATTCACTGAAGTTATATCAAGTTCAGCAACGAGCGGTGCTTTCAGGTCGTTAGAAATCAATGGCATTCTGACTGGCTTACATTCCGAGTTGGAATTCGAACATGGTTTACTATTTACATGAACAGTCGATTATAAAATTATTTGTAAAATACATGCTATTGTTTTTTCAATAGCCTTCATCATGTTCATTGCAAGTTCGTGTTTCCTATATCAATATAAAGAATATGAAGTGGTAATCACAATATAAATGTATGCATTACAATGTAACATGCAAATAGAAATAGAGCGTAATTAGACGATCTATTCTCTGTCATTTTTTTGTAAATCACTTGCGATGCAAGTAAAGAAAGTAAGATGAAAGTATGGCTTTACAGACATGTTTATTAAATTTAAAAAGTTATTGGCAATTGCACATAACTTTCGCTTTAATCAGAAACTTTTGTTGTTTTCTTGGTTGTAAAGAAATGGCATTAAAGATTAATCAGAAAAAATAGGGAATTGACCTTGTAAAACATAAATATTGACATGCAAAAGAGAGACGAAAGATATCAAAGAGATATGTCAAAAGTCGAAAAAAAAACTTGCAGTACAATTATAACAAAAGACAAATATCAAAAGACAAACAAAATGTAAAGTAACAAAAATACCGAATTTAAATGGAAATTCAAAACGTTAAGTTCCTGAAAAAGGCGTACTAGACATAACATAGACAACTCAAGAGCAATTTGAACAGGTACTGCAGGTGCTCTGACAGAGTAAACCGATGATACTCTACATGATCAAATTAATACAAAACATAAATAAGATAACCAATGACCATTTCAGTAAATACCTTAAATATGCATTACCTCTTAATAACATGGATAAGTGATGAACTTGAGTAGCATGTATGCACGTTTTTATCGCACATTTCGCATCAGTGATATTAAATACAAACCAAGAAAATAAGAAAAGTTGATGAATAAATGGCTTGCTTTTTAACGCCTAATAGAGGTTTCTCAACATCTTACGAACGAACGAAAATTGACCTAGCTTGACGTAACTTGCCGTAACGAGAAAAGAGTTATTCAATAATTTTGGAATTATCGGCTGTGATCTTCTTCCCTTTATAATGTCTTTTACATAAACAAAATATATATACATTCTGGATTTTGTAAGACCATTTTGAGTCGTAGACGTATTATATTGACTTGATATATATAATATATGATATATAATTTACGGTTTAATCCATACAGTTGAAAATCTAATTGATCAATAAATTATGGCGAAGAATATAAAATATTTAGACCCAGGATAGCAATCGTACAAAAAATTTCGAATTTGTTAGTACATATATGAAAAAGGGTAAATATAGAACTTTAGAATGAAAGGGGATAGGAATCTTTTTGAATCTTATCTATGATCAGATCAATGGAAGAAGGTCTTTCGCAAACATGAGGTTAAAGTAATCTAGGGGTGAACGCCTCTAGTTTTTAATTTGAAAAAAAACTTCCTCGGATCCGGGGTAATTTCGTTGCTCCAACTCTAAAATCCAAATGATCACTTCTTGACCTTAAATGATTATAACTGATTTATATTCTACCTAAAAGATGGACAAAGGTTACCAGAAGAAGAGTCAAACTCATCAATCGGAAATAAACTGACAACTCCTGGCTAAAAATGAAAGAAGACAAACAGACAAACAATAGAACACATGACACAAAATAAAAAACTAAAGAATAAGCAACACGAACCCCACCAAAAACTTTGGGTAATCTCAGGTGCTTCGGAAGGGTAAGTAGATACTGCTCCACATGTGGCATCCGTCGTGTTGCTTATTTTATAACACAGCCGGTAAATAGTATAATTCGGTAGGTCACATTCATGAAAAGGAAGTGGATTGTAGTTACGACGTAAGGAACATATCCGGTATCATTTGTGAAACGGTTACTCCATATCGGTCAACCAACTCGTGATGGCGTCCGTAAAATTTACGAAGGGATGATTTCAACTTCACAATTAGGAACTCTTGGTTTAATAGCTTCCTTGTGAGCAGCAACCCGCTATCAAGAAAATCATGATAGGAGATGCAAGCACGGGAATATCGTATCAATTTGGAGATATATACCACGTATGCAGGTGCTGCTGGAATGTTGCTACTTAGAAATGGAAAGTTCACAATTGGAAAGCTGAAATCGTCTCTTTTGTCGTAAAGTTTTGCTTTCAACCGACCCTCATTGTCAATTTCTAGATGTAAGTCAAGATATGAGGCCGACTTAACTGTATCTGTTGTGTCCTTTATCTCTAGTTCGATGGGATAGATGCGTTCAACATAGTCACCAAATTTTGAATTATTTAGTGAAAGAACGTCATCTATATAGCGGAAAGTAGAGTTAAAGGATATTGCTAACTTCTTATCTTTCTTCCTAAGAAGTTCCTGTATGAAGTCAGCCTCATAATAATAAAGAAACAAGTCGGCAAGAAGACGGGGCACAATTGGTTCCCATTAGAATGCCGACAGTCTGTTGAAAAACACGTCCTCCGAACGTAACAAATATGTTGTCAATCAAAAAATCAAGCATCTTGATAATGTCATTTTATGAGAATTTTTTGTTTGAATCAGAGTGATCCTTTACATAAGACAAGATACTTGTATCTACGTTGGCCATTCTTTTTTATGAATCAAAGCAATACCAACTCTTTCAATTTGTCTTTTAGTTTGGAATGTGGAACTGATAAAGTCGAGAAGATATCTAAATGGAAACATTGAAATAAATATTTGAAAAATAAATAAATCATTTAACACTTTAAAAAGATGTTCTGTAATGTATTTAGTTTTATTTGGTTTGTTTTGTTTTCATGTCAATTCTTATTCTCTTTGTGTATGTTTACAATCGTACACATTTTAGTATATATATAATTATTTTGTTGGTTTTTTTTGGTTTTTTTTCGTAGAATTTTTTATGGTATATGTTTTCTTCGATTTATATTTTTCTCATTTTTTCTTTTTACTTTGGGAGTGGAATTTAAAGAAAATGTTCCTTTTAAAAACTATGTAAATATCAGTTCGTTGGTGATGTAGCACTCATACTTTCAACAAGAATAAATAAAACTCTAAAACTATACGATTGATCGAGTGCACGTTTATATTTCTGTAACTTATGCCCAAAAATGATTTAACAGCAAGTCGGACCAATTAGACCTAGCGTACATTGAGACTTTCCTGTTGGGTGCTTTATTCTAGGAGACAGAATTTACCCAAACGCACCCTCCTTTATTCGTTTCATATTTATAAAAGATATGTGAATATGATTAATGTAAAATACTAAACTTGTGTCATCTAAATCACTTTTCAATCCTTTTACACACGCTAATCTCGTTGTGAAAAGCATGGAATACTTGCCACAGAACGTTAAATCCAACAATCAATCAAATGAAATGCAAACCAGACGCGCCGATTGTTTTAACAACATTACAAACTGACAATGTTTTTTTTAAATGGATAAGGAGATAAATCGAACGCATATATTCAACAAGTAAACAAACGAAACTCAACGTAAGAATACGTAACATTCTACACTTACTGTGCTCCTTACGCAGAAACTGCTCCAACAAAGTTATGAGGAGGACAGATTAAAAATGACACTCCGTAAATTTTATACGGACACCATCACCAATTGGTTGATCCATACGATGTGTCTTTGTCCAAACTAACTAAGGACATTTTTACCACGTGTTAGATTGTGGTTTGTCATTACGTCGTCTGATCTTTTAATTACCGAACGTGACTTATTCCCGATTGTGACTGTTTTGCTGAGTGTGAAACCGCATTGCTATAAGACGTGTCACAGTACCTTTCTATCCCAAATTATTGTATTTAATTTTGATGTTATATTTGTTGTTCTCGTCGGATTTTGTCAAATGTCTTAAAGTATTTATTTTCTGTTATATTCGTGTGTTATGGTATAGATAATTAATCACCCCCTTCATTTATTTGATTTTAGTTTGGTTCAACGAAATGTATACGATATATTTGGTTTACAGTTTGATTCAGAAGAAACACCGACATAGCTAGATAATACAATTAATTATCTAATTACTACCACAATTTGATATTAATAAGTATTGTAATTTTCATTGTTATTAATAAATGTAATGGCAGTATTACAAATCTAATCTTGAAACAATCCTAATCCTATCTTATTTTTGGGAAATATTTTTACAAATTCATATGTGACGTCACTTTGTGTGTTTTTTTAGAATTTCAAATGTGACGTCACTTTGTGCGTTGAGGCTTTAGCTAACTCGGCTGTGCATTTTTATATGTTGGATTAAGTTGTTTTATGTAATATATCCGTTTTTATTCTGTAGTTAGTTCCCACTTTGGTTTTATCATGTATATCTATTATATAGTCATTTTACAAAATTTACTGTTTGCAAAATTATAAATTATTCTAAATAATAAGGATGTTCTTGTCCCAGGCAGAAAATCCTGGCCTTTTTAGGCGCAACTTTTTGGAAGTTTTGGTCCTCGGTGCTCTTCAGCTTTGTACTTGTTTTGGCTTTCAAACTTTTTTTATCTGAGCGTCACTGGTTGGTCTTGTGTGGACGAGACGCACGTCTGGTGTATTGAATTTTAAGCCTAGTACCTTCTGCTAGCTATTATTCGTGTGTTTCTTTGTCCTATATGTTCTCCCATTTATTTGTATTGTGGTCCTGTCATGTGATGTTGTCGTTTTGGTGTTGTGTTTGACGTTGCCATAAAAACGGGAGGTTTGGCATGCCTAAAAACCAGGTTCAACCTGTACCAAGTTAGGAAAATGGCCATTGTTATATTATAGTTTGTTTCTGTGTGTGTTACATTTTAATGTTGTGTTTTTGTTGTGTCGTTGTTCTCCTCTTATATTTGATGCGTTTCCCTCAGTTTTAGTTTGTAACCCGGATTTGTTTTTATCTCTATCGATTTATGAGTTTCGAACAGCGGTATACTACTGTTGCCTTTATTCAACAACAAAACAACAAAAAATAAATTGGAACGCTGATGTTTAACCACAAAAATAAAATGCAAGGTCGCAAAAAGACTATGCAATTGTTAACTGTTGTCTTTAAACACACTGCAATATCGGTAGACATTTATCGTGGATTTTTCTTAAACAAAACTACTGCTCCTTAACGATACGTTCGTAGAGTTTCGTCCGTTCGTAAGATGTTGAGAAACCTCTAATAACAAGGTCAATACAAAAAATAATCTCGTAATGATATCTTCATTAATTAACAACAGTTTCTATTTTATTTCTTTTCACAAGATCTAAACATGTTTTATCGTGAATTTATACTATCCAAATCTGAGTTACTTAGTTTCGCTTCAGGCTAATACATTAATTTGTGCACCAAAACAAGGCAAACACAGAAATAATCACGTAATAATATCATATTAAAGAAATTTGGATAGAAACCCTGCTTTGTCCGATTTTTAACTTGCTACTTCTACAAATAAGTCAACATGACCAAAATGGTAAATTGACCCCTTAATGAGTTATTGTCCCTTATGGTCAATTTTTTACAAATTTTAACAAAATATTTTCCTCTGAAACTACTGGGCTAAATTCAGTATAGATAGAGATGATTGTTAATAACAAGAATGTTCAGTAAAGTAAGATCTACAAACACATTACCATCACCAAAACACAATTTTGTCATGAATTCTATGCTTGTCTATAATGTATGTCCTTTGCTTATTATGCACAAAGACCATGTTGAACGATACAGACTCTTTAGAGCCTCTGGGTAGAACTGTAGTATGTACAAATAAAAGCAACAGTAGTATACCGGTGTATACCGGTGTTCAAAAGTTAAATCAAAAGATATTTAATAAATATTGCATATTAAACGATTCCATAAATAGTTTAAACGTTGAAATATTCTGTATTAAAAAAGGCACAAATATTCTTTCAAAAAAATGTAGTCTTTTGACCAAATTGAATTTGCACAAAAAGGTTTCCTTGTCCTTTATAACAGGAACATATTGTATTATTTATTCTGTGTTAAAACAAAACGAATATTTTTTTTCTTAACATAGTTATTGTTCTACTAGAATATAAATGGCGTTTTATGAATAAGAAAATAATCTTGGAATATTGCTAACGACTTTTCCAAATCAATATTGCTAATAGCGACTTTTCCAAATTAAATCTGTATTACATATGTTGTACTTATTGACAAATAAATTGAATTTGCATAAAAAAGGTTTTTTGTTTTCTACAGACCGTGTATATTTACGCCAAACACTTGTCATTTCAAACTGAAAAAATTGATTTTGCAAGTTGCTCTACAAATTTTAAAGTTAATTGGTTTGAAAAATGTAACAAAAAATCTTTTGAAGTCACTTTTGAAAAATAATTTTCTTAATGAGATTTGAAATTTTAATTTTCATGATATTACATTTTTTGATTTCACGAGGATATTAAAAAAAATAATAATAAGTTTGTGTCAAAAATGATTTAATTTATCAACAATTTGAATAAATTAAAACATTTCCATTTGCTTGTTTTAGAAAACAAAAACATATTTCAATCTCATTCTAAAAAGCAAATATTGCAATTTCTAACCTTAAGCGTTTTTCATTTTGACTTTAAATATTGAAAAATGAAAAATGCTCTAACGTGGAGCATTTTTCAATTTGACTTTAAATATTGAAAAATAAAAAATGATCTTACGTGGAGCATTTTTCATTTTGACTTTAAATACTGAAAAATGAAAAATGCTCCAACGTGGAGCATTTTTCAATTTGACGTTTAATATTGAAAGATGAAAAATGCTCTAGGATGGAGCATTTTTCATTTTCACATTATAATTTGGAAAATGAAAAATGCTCTAATCATGCTAATGTAGAGCATTTTTCGTTTTACTTTGCAATATTAAAATTTGAAAAATTATCCAATCTGCATCATTTTTTTAATTTTTAATAAGTAGAACGAAATGAAATTCGTTTCAATAAAGGTGTTTCAAATTTTCAAATTGTCGACACTATTTTTAAGTGTTTCACTGTTTTTTTTTTTCTTTCTCCTTGTTGTAAGCAAAATATCTTCAAGAACTTGTTAATGATGTATACGTGTGCACTGTGTGCGGTATCATCTTATTCCGATCATTAGTAGTATACGGAAAAGTACAATAATGACCAAAAAGATGTGAATTTTTATTAAGTAGTTTACCCGCAGAACACACGACTGTATACCTACATGTGTGTGGAACATGCCAAATATCCGTATATATAAAGATATATATATATATAATGCGTTTTGTTAAAATATACTTTTTTATTTTTTTTTGTCTTTTGGAAAATGTTGTGTGTGCTGTATTTAGACCCCTCTAACAAGAAATTTGTTTTGCATGCACACGTATAAAAACTGCGATTTTTATCCAACGCAATCATAGGTTTGAACGTTGTTTTCAATTTTGACTTGTTTATATTTTTTCGTTTGGGCTTGTATTATATTTGGCTTCGGGTTCATATGATCCGTTCATCTTATTTTGACTCTTCCAAATTCAAGAGTCTATCCTAAATTGAGGTAAATTATGTGGCCTTCCAAAAACCGTTTCGATTCCTATCATCACTGAAGAGACATTAATTGTCGAAATCCGGATATGGTGTACAAAAAATCTTTGCACCTTTGTTTGCGGTATACCATCTTCGCCGCAAGTTTATTGTTTTCTGTTTGGTATTAAATTTATAGTTAAGATCCATTTATTACACCTTGTGATCCGTTTATTTGGCAATCGCCAATGGCAGTCAGCAGGATTTAAGAACATGTGTTGTTCGACCTGTTAGTCAAATGCGTTTTGTTAAAATATACTTTTTTCACTTTTTTGGTCTTTTAGAAAATGTTGGTTTTGCTGTATTTAGACCCCTCTAACAAGAAATTTGTTTTGCATGCACACGTATAAACATTGCGGTTTTTATCCAACGCAATCATAGGTTTGAACGTTGTTTTCAATTTAGACTTGTATATATATATATATGATAACATTGAGAATGGAAATAGGGAATGTGTAAAAGAGACAACAACCCGATCAAAGAGCAGAAAACAGTTAAAGGCCACCAATGGGTCTTCAACACAGCGAGAAAATCCAGCACCCAGACGCTGGCTTAAGCTGGCCCCTTCAAAAAATGTGTATTTGTTCAGTGAAAATGGACGTCACACTAAAATCCAAAATATAAATGAATTAAAATTGGAAAAAAAAGACTAACAAAAGACAGAGGCTCCTGGCTTGGGACAGGAGTTAAATATGTTTTGTGAGATCCAAACCCTCACCCTAAACCTATATCCAATGTAGAATATACAAACACACACACACCAGCACGTACAGTAAAACTCAAAGTCCGATGTGTGAATAGATTACAAAAGAAACTAAGCAAAATGACAATGATACATAAATCAACAACGGACTACTAGCAGTTACTGACATGCCCGCTCCAAACCTAAATTAATCAGATTGAAAGATAATGTCTTCATCATATGAAAATCCAGCACAATCTCTCCCGTTAGGGATTTATTATCATATCATCATAAAAATATATGAGAAGAACATAACCCGTTTCATGCCAACAACTTGTTTTAGAATAAATTTGTTTATTTCCCATGCAAAGACCCTATGAGTGAATAAATATTTATACCAAAATATGCCTTTAATGACATGACAACAGTATCGTTACTATATCCCATCTGAATAAGTCTGTTTAAATGTTTGATTAGCTTTTGAGGTGAATGCCGACATCTCTGTTCTTTGTATAGAATATTACCGTATAAGATTGAAATACCTGAGTTTTCTCTCTTAGCGTACTGACTCTTCATGATTAAGTTATACAAGTTTTATCTTAAAAAACGATATAAGACGCCTTCAGATGGAACATATTTTTAAAACTTAATTGTTTTTTTTTTCTTTGGTCCTTCTGGTCATATTTAAATGCTGTTTAGTATACGTCAAACGTCTTCTTAAAATTGCCCCATAATATACGGATAAAACGATTCGTGGAGTATTTTCTTGTGACTGTGATATTGATATATTATATAAATATAAACTTGAACAAAAAAAAAAGGATTCCGAACATGGGAGAATGTCAATGATAACTATACAAGACTGCATTTAGCAATTACAGACACAAACCCTTCCTGTGTGGACAACGGACGGACGCCAAAGAGTGATTATAGATAACAATTTAACAGGTTATTAAGCTTAAATATGCTATATATTAAAACACTCTTCAATTCAACTCTTATATTTTGTACCAATATATATGCATATATCGATTCTTATAATTAAGTCTGTTTAATGTTCACTGCACTTGCATACAACACAAAAAATTGTCAAGGGGATGATCTATGTAGAATTTAAAATGAAAGTTCCCTTGAAAAGAGTTTATGACAAATATTTGTATAGCATTCTAGCTGCAAAAGGTTTCATTGAAGACTTTCTGAATTTTGCTTAAAACCAAGATTTGTCTACACTTACTGCAATGCCATGCATAGATTATTGACGATCGCGATTGCAGTTAACAGAAAACCTGCAAGTTTGAAATAACAGTAACCTATTTTTCAATACGGTGATATGACAATGTCAATGGTGATAAAGACAATTTCAATGGTAATGTGAGATTTTCCGTCCGTAAAGTTGTTTACTTTTATGGAGCATGTGCATATCTACGGAGCCCCTTAAGTGCCAAAGATAAAATTTGAATTATTTGTGCGCACGACTTTAAATCTTGTGCGCACAACTTTCAAACTTGTGCGCACAACTTTTTAAATCTTGTGCGCACAACTTTTTTAATCTTGTGCGCACAACTTTTTTAATCTTGTGCACACAACTTTAAATCTTTCATGGTTCAATTGAACCAGACTGAGTTATATTTGAAGAAGCAATGTTTGGTTAGGTAAAACCGGATATTATAGATATCTTTTTAGTACCGGTCATGTGAGAATGAAGCTGTGATATGTGCTTTGGAAAACTTTGCAGAGGTCGACAAAATATACCTTATTTTCTAGATAGCCACTCTTTTTAGTGTTCAAACTACAGTGCATACATTCATTTTTACAAGACATAAGTGAATGTCATGACATTAATGGCATTGTTATAATTGTTATTATGCGAATACGAAATAGTAAAAATTTACTGGTTAACGATGTGAATACACAGTATATGATACATCTTAAAAATACTTTGGAGTTCATTACATTTATAATCATATTCAAAATAAATTAAATAACTTCCATAAATCCCCCCTACTTGAGAAAATACATCACTGAAATAGACCAGGCCAAATTGAAATTGTTTTTATGCTTTGTGTACAGCGTCTGACTTAATGTGTGTACAACGTCTGACTTAATGTTGAAAGACCAGGTAGATTCCATTCAGTTTATTTCACAAGATGGTCTGGGGTCATGTGGGAGACTTTTGGAAGTAACAAAGAATTACGAAAATTATCCCTCATTTAGACCAGAATTTAAGTTTGTTATCGATGATATTTTGGGTAATGGACATCATTTATTTACCAAATTGAAGTTTTGATAGATACATGTTTGTCTGCATATCAAAAAGTATTTTTAATTTTTGGAATTTATGTTGATCATACTTGGCTCTGTTTATTTATAACCTAGTTATCTTGTTCCAGAAACACGTAGAACCATTAAATTCTTTAATGTGTAGAACATCATTAAAAAAAGCTACTCTCAACTTTTAATATCTTGCACACAAATTTCCCAAATGTCTATACTGATGCAAATATTTTGCATTTATTATAATGTGTAGGTCTGTCGTCGTCTGTTCACAATAATTGTTTGGGTAATAAGAAACAACGAATATGGTGTTTAAATTCATGACACGAAATTTCTACGTACACTTGACAAAGACCAAAGCAACGGAACAGCAGTTTTATTGCTGTTCTTCATCTCAAAGTCACAGTGATGCTTTCAACAATCTCACCGCAATGCAAGTTCAAGACGGAATTCTTTTCTGTTTGTCTATAACGGTACGGGACTATGTTAGGGTTTTTGATTGCATGATTACCAGGGCATTTTGAGGCTAATGATTTGATCACAATGTGTTATTTTTAATGATTAGTTGGTTGCGTTATTTCATTGCTGTGGTAATTTTATTACTGAAGGAAATGTATTAATTACAACCGAAGATAACATTTCATTTTTATGGGATTACCAAAGCACAACAATGAGTGTTTACGTGATTACTGGCACCCTCCCCCCTAAACAGAGACTCAATAGATCTACATCTGTGAAAAGTAGTAGGTGCGATAAGGATCAGTTTTGGTCCAAACATATAAACATACCATCAAGGTATAAAGCACAGGCACAAAACAACTAAATCTTTTAACATGTTAGTTATGAATTCCTAAGTTGTATTTGTTAAGCCCTCGATGTTTACCGGATCAAAATATGTCGAACAATGAAGTAAAAGCAGGCAAAAATTGATTTTTAATCTGATACCTCCATTTAAATGTTCGGTTATAGTCATGATTCTACAAGACATCTATAAAAATATGTCCTTTTCATGATAATTGATTTTTAAGCCCTGTCAATATATATATAGCACCTTGGTAATATGAGCTTCAAGTGTTTGTAAAATGCTGGGACGAAAAAGGCCCTGTAATGCCCCTTATCCTTTGAAGTCGCAGTGGATTGATTTAATTGATGCCTAGGAAAGGGTTACCAGGACCAAAAGCAGATCAGAGTTTGCTTTTGGATTTTTCCCTACAATTCTGGAAATAGGGACACCTAAAAGGGTCGAAAGTCAACATTGTTAAAAGCAGGTTCTAAGACTTACTTATCGGTTCGAATTTAGTGGAACGTACATGTCAAACTTATTTAAGACATCCCCTATCTGCCACCTGATAAAATGCTGGTTAGTTTTGTGAGCTGAGAAGGGTGCGTAGCTATATTCCGACAGTCCACAAGTCCGACTTCCCCATTTGTCAGACAGTCTACTTTTCAGACACCTCTTTTAGTCGACAGTCCAAAAGTTGGCTCATTAACCTTTTTTTCCAGAAATGTTTTGACGACAGGGAAAACAATTGTGTCTATTTCATTTTTATCTTTAAATGAAAATAAAAAAGAAGGAGTATTTAGTAATGTCAAAGAGACAACATGCATCCCCTAAGAAACTAGACATCTGGAGTTCACACTTGATCTCTAATAATGTTGGAAACCAATTACCATATGACAAGCCTTAAAATATCTCCAGCAAGTAGATAATTTGGCGGACACAACTCGTTATCTTCAAGTATGTCGAGCAATTACAACATATATAGAGACAATCACATGTCAATGACCACAAATGACTTGGAACAGACGCAAATTATTTGCAGAAAAGTGAAAATAGTTTTGTTCGAGGGTTAAATTTCATGTAAAAACAAAACACACACACACAAATATTAACGATGAACGCTCGAAGTTCAGGACGCAAATACTAATGAAGTACTGCAAATTTAGAAATTATTGCGATGATTTTATTAATGCGAATAATTCAACAGGATGTTCGTCGTATTAATAAAAACTCGTATTTTGATTTTATCAGCAACTATTTCATTAAACATTTACTGAAATCGCAATAAAAATATTAAACGCAAATTTTGAATCGCAAAAATGAATGCACGCATTGATCTCTGAACTTCAGTACTTATCTAGTCGACATAACAATTGCATCAGTCGCAAAACTTTCATATTTATTTCGTATTTCAGCATCATAGACGATGATAATCTCTTACCGGCCTTCTTCATACAATACTCCGTATATGACAGTTAGAGAACGTCACACACATCTTATGTTTATTATTTATTCTTACATATATAACATGTCATATAAAAATAAAAGACTTTTATCTCGACCAAAACGTTGTTATATGGACCTGATAAATCAAAATATCAACCCTCGGACTACGTTCTTTGTCGACATAGCTTCAACAGGTCCATATAACAACGAATTGACCTCGTCAAACGTCCATAATTGATAAGTAATTGATGGCACTAATATTCAGGTCAAATTCGAAGGCTTTTGATCTTTATAAAAGAGTTTGATTAAATCAGTTTCAATAAATCTATATTCTACAACATCAAAGGAAAAAGTAAAAGAAATGGTACTGACTGTGATACATAATGCAAAATATAACTGCAATGTCATTGCTGGTTCTAGAGAGGATTTAAATAGCTCTTTTTTTCCAATTAGAGCTTATTTTAATCTTCGGACTTCCACTGCTTGCATCCCAGATCTTCATATCCTACTTGTGCTTCATTCAAGATATGACTGCATTATCATTGTTGGTTCTAAAGAATATTTTTAAAGCTTTTGTACATTGATGACTATTCTAAGCTTTGTCCTCATAAATGTGGGTACCCACAGATCACTGGGCATTGATTTATATAAATTTGAATCTGTATGTCCTATTCATGCTTCATGCAAAACATGACTGCCTCATCATTGCTGGTTAGTGTAATATTTTTCGTTGTTCAAAGTTGAAAATTTTCATATCTTTTTGATGCTTCATGCAAAATATGACTGCATTGCTACTGTTGGTTCATAAGAACACGACTTTTACAGAATTTTCAAATTAAAGCTAATGTTAAACTATGGACCCCCAGACTTTCATTTATATAAACTTGAAACATCATGTCCTTCTGATGAGTCAGACAATATGACTGCCTTGCTACTGCTGGTTCTTACGTTTTTTAAAGCTTTCCCCTTCCTTTGAAGCCTATATTAAAACTTTAAGTTAACCTCAAGTTCTTAGACCCCATAGACCTATTGACCACCACTTGAGAAAAAAAAAAAACATGAATCCCCTCCTACCAAGGATCATCCGAATAGGCCCAGTGGTTTCAGAGGAGAAAATTAAAATGTGAATTGTGAACGGGCGAACGACTGGCGCTTATTGATGACAATAGCTCATATGGTCCTTCGGCTAACACCTAAAATATTCGAAATAGCTTCAATGCCAGAAATTGAGAATATGTATATCCTTATGATTCATTCCTAAAATAATATACGTAAAAATCAGGTCCATCCTTGTTTGATTAATAAGCAAATGCAAGCATGTTTATAGACATATATGACTGACAGTTCTGTGGACAGTTTAAAAAGTCGTACGTTCAAGTTTACAAAAGTTGTGTGCACCAGATTAAAAGTTGTGCGCATAAGATTAAAAGTTGTTCGCACACAATTTAAAGTTGTGCGCACAAGATTTAAAGTTGTGCAAACAAGTTTTAAAAGTTGTGCGCACAAGATTTATAGTTGTGCAAACAAGTTTAAAAAGTTGTGCGCACAAGATTTAAAGTTGTGCGAACAAGTTTTTAAAAGTTGTGCGCACAAATTTTAAAAAGTTTTGCGCACAAGATTAAAAGTTGTGCGCACAAGATTTAAAGTCGCGCATACAAATAATTTAAATTTCGTCTTTGGCACCTAAGGGGCTCCGTACATATCGTTTTTAGTGGTTTCGATGTATACGTTTTCTAAAACTCAGCAAAAAATAAAGCATGGATGGAGGCGTTCTAGTATAGTTTGAATTGGATTAGAAATTTTCCAAAAGTAAGTATTTTCTATTAAAGCTAAACGGTATTACTCAAGAAACATTAATTGAAAGTATTTATCTTAGATATCTATATTTAAACTATCACCAATAATACATAACACAATATTAAACAAACCGTGAGATCGTACATCGAAAAAAATATTTCGTCTAATCAGAAAACAGATCAGCGACAACGACCACACTGTTACCAGTTTAGCAACATTATGGTCAAAGGTGACAAATTCGTTATTAATATCGACTTCGTAGATAAAAAAACTATCATATAATTATGATATCTATCGTCCTACCCTACGCCTATATCACTCTGCTCAATAGCTCCGTAATTTTCATATCACTGCTTTGAGACGAGAGCAGGCATTATCAGCGACGTCACAATGTGTGAGGAGACGTTATCAAGCTTGCTATCGTCAAGCGTAGACCTATCTTATTGAGTGGGAACAGACCATAAATAGAACGATAAACATATAATCGGGTTTTCTTTGTATAGATATCGTAAAATATCAGTCGCGAGACACAATGTGAAGCTTATAAGCTCGTTCGCTGCGGTCACTCGCCAAAAAGTTTCACATTGTGATATTTTACAATATAGAAAACCCGATAATCTATACTTATGAACCAGCAGCTTATATTTTTTTGTTACTTTCTTCATGTTCTTAGGTAATGAATATTTATTAAATTATTAATAAATATTAATAATGGTTTAGTTGATACACAAGGTGGGGGGAATATTTGAAAGACGGATTAACTATAATACACCTCAATGTTCCTTTTAATTACTTTTTTACTTTTCATGTTCATGAGAGTGCCAAAACCAGAAACCACACTTGTCATTGTGTGATGGCATGTATGAATTAAATGACATGTAAGGTATACACAAATACGTAAGCAACCAAACGACACAAAAAAAAACCCCAAACTGGTGGGGTTAAATATATCATGCCGGAAAATTTACCAATCTGAGAGTAAACAAAAGATCTGATGAAATCACAGAGACATCTGATTTTCAAATTAATTTAGCTTATCTAGGACATCTCAAAATAAGGAATTTGATAACAAGGTGTGAATGCATGAGAGGGAAACCAATCAAAGAACTGACGTACTGTTTACTCTGGTGGACATACTATCTGAAGGCTGGCAAATAAATCATACAGATTGCAATCTCAACCCTACAGTACTATCAGTTTCTTTCTCAAGTCGAGTGGTAAACATTTCAGCCACATTAAAGACGTTAACATACTAGTTTTTTAAGATTAAAACAATGGCCTAGGTAATGTGAGCACAGTGGGTCGGATAGGACATCAGAAAATAATTAAATGTGTTTTGCACTGTCTGAAGACTAGATAAATTAAATGCGTTCATTGAATGTTCGAATGTCGGTCTGACGTGATTGTGTATAAAACAGTTACCTTTCCCCAATACGAGACTGAAGAAGTTTAAGTGAATATAATTCTATACTGATTTGATCCTTGATGTGTATCCAGTATGCGTCGGTTGCTATTTTCAATAAAATTTCACAGCGGAGACCCTTTTTGTTCTTTTTTGATAATTAAGTTTTAAATAGATCTAATTTTAAAAGCAAGTCGGACCTCGCCTATTTCATAACGTGATCCCTTTAATATTGAACTCGTGTAATATATACCATGTTTATAATATTAATTGTACTATTTGTCTTGATGAACTGTCTAAACGGAAAAAGTAATTCACAGAAGTCTATTCTCTTAGCTTAATCAGTAGTGGATCAAGGAACTATTGAAAGGGGGATGTATTAATAAGGGGAGGAGGAAGGAACCAAACCTTATAGAATACTTATATTTAAGATATGCATAAGGAGATAATCAGGGTCAGCAACCTAACAAAAAAGATCAACATACATGGACATCTATTGACTTTTTGCGAAATTAAAAACCTAAAGTCTATCGGATTTTTTGTTTGGTTTGCTTGAATTCGTAAATTGGAATACAGTACCTACTAAATTTCACCTCTCCTGCAACACACACACACTTCTGCAAACACAAAATGCACTTTTCAGTCTAATCCATATCCGGAAGCTGAAAAAGTGACCTTTTCCAGCAATCCCTACCATACATGAAATAGTAAGTGCCCCGTCCTCCGAGTATAGACCTTGCATGTCATGGCTCGAAAACCTAAAACAATTCTGGATCTTGCTAAGACAAGTGTGCGTATTTCCGAAGTATTAATGTGATTGTATTTCTGGCAAACTGTTAAAGAAACATAATTCCCAAAGGTCAGAAACTAAAAGAATTAAGAAATGCATCTAATTTGATCATCCAAAGGTATCGTTGTCATTCTTAAATGGTCTCCACGATAGTCACCAGTTTCGAATGTGAGCGTTCAAATGGTGAGCTCATATTCCTGAAAATATTTTTACGTGCAACAATAGGCGAAATATGACTAAATGGAGTAGCACTGATGCCGTGTTCGTGTTTATATGATAGTTAAGACTTTTGCTATCAAACATCAACAAAATATTATGGTGATGATGACGAATGGCCGTTTAGGGTCAAATGGCAAATTCAATGCATATTCAAGACGAGAACATATGACCATAAATTAAACCCTACTTTGTACTAGACGACACAATGAGCCTGATTCCTAATGTGCTCTTTCACAAGGAAACCATAAGGTACCATAGGTAGACATGTCAGCCTACGCCGACACATTATTCTGTCTCCGCGTCGACTAGTCTTTGTTCTTACTCCTAAATGCACAGTGCCTAGCAGAGAAGCAGCAAATATGTATTTTCAAATATTTGGTTTGACCGCGTCGGATTCAAACCCACAACCTCCCACACTTAGGGGGAGCAAGCACTAAAAGACCACGAGTCAGTAAAAATAAATTGTGTAAACCATGTGTTACAATTTGTTATGTTACTACATGTTACGGATATTTGGCATGTTCCACACACATGTAGGTATACAGTCGTGTGTTCTGCGGGTAAAATACTTAATAAAAATTCACATCCTTTTGGTCATTATCGTACTTTTCAGTATACTACTAATGTTCGGAATTAGTTGATACCACACACAGTGCACACGTATACATCATTAACAAGTTCTTCAAGATAGTTTGCTTAAAACAAGGAAAAAAGAAAAAAGAAACAGTGAAACATTTAAAAATAGTGTCGACAATTGAAAATCTAAAACACCTTTATTGAAACAAATTGCATTTCGTTCTACTTATTCAAAATTAAAAAAATAATGCAGATTAGACCATTTTTCAAATTTAAATATTGCAAAGTAAAATGAAAAATGATCTACCTTAGAGCATTTTTCATTTTCCAATTTATAATGTCAAAATGAAAAATGCTCCATCTTGGAGCATTTTAAATTTTCAATATTAAAAGTTAAATTGAAAAATGCTCCACGTTGGAGCATTTTTCATTTTTCAATATTTAAAACCAAATTGAAAAATGCTTAAGGTCAGCAATTTCAATATTTGCTTTTTAGAATGAGATTGAAATATGTTTTTTTTTCCAAACCAAGCAAATGCAAATGTTTTAATTTTTTAAAACTGTTGATTAATTAAATAATTTTTAACACAAACTTATTATTATTTTTTTTTTATATCCTCGTGAAATTAATAAATGTATTCTCATGAAAATAACAAATTTCAAATCTCGTTAAAAAAAAAGATTTTTCAAAAGTGATTTCAAAAGATTTTTGTAACATTTTTCAAACCAATTAACTTTAAAAGTTGCAGAGCAATTTGCAAAATCTATTTTTCAGTTTAAAATGACAAATGTTTGGCGTAAATGTACACGGACGTTCTACTTCAGTAAAATTTTGTATTATTTTTCTTGTTCTGTTTTAAAACAAAAAGATTGCTATTTTTCATCATGTTCATTGTACTTCTCAAATATAAATGACGTTTTAAGGAAAAGGAAAGTATTCATAAAATGTTGCACATGGGTTTTCCAGATTAATAATGTATTGTAGTATCTGACAAACAAATTAAATCGAATTAAATAGTTTCCTTGTCTTTACAACAGGAAATTTTTTTATTATTTTCTTGATTCTTATAAAACAAAACGGATACTGTTTTTACATCAAATTCATTATACTATTCAAATATAAATCAAGTCATACGGAAAAGAATCAAACAATATTGCACACGTTTTTTTCTTCGAATGAATTAGGGTTGTTTAGTTTTACTGTCCCAATCATGAAATAACGTTATATTTGCGTTGCTCTAACATGAATCTGATGACTGCTAAGAATATAATCATTTGACAATCTTATGTGCATTACAGTGATGGAGGACATTTCACTAAGACATTATAATTATTTGTGCGAAAGTGTAGTGGGATCAGAAAATATAGTAGTTTACAGAAGAAAGTTTTTTGATGTTCATGATGACTTTATCAATTACGTCGGCGGCAATTTTTTGGAATATATCAGCAGTGGTAGTAAGGCTGAGGGCTTAGACTTTCCCGGCAGCGATCTAGATATCATGCTTGTTTTCAAGATAACAATTGAAAACAACGATTTTAAGGGAACTAACGCAAAATATAAGCACATGGACAGAACCTTTCTATATCTAGACGTACGTGTTGCTCAGCCTGGCTTCGGGATGATACATGTAGATCATACTCATCCTCTTTTGAATAATGATATGATAAAGAGGAGCTCTTGTGCATATATAATGTCGGAATGTGTTGTAGTAACTGACTTTGGAACATTCATCTCCGGAAAATTATGGAAAACGATGAATGCAAACTTGCATTTTAGAATAATGCTAATAAAGATAAATGGACCATGTTTAACGAATTTAGAAGATTCAATGGACTTAGCTTTGGCTTTGCCATGTGACAACTGGGGGAATATTGCAGAGTCATTTTTTACAAGATCAAGATCATCTTATTGGCCAGATGAAAAAATAATTAAAACAATCCGCCAAAAAGGTTTTTTGCTTGTTCCTATCGGTAGCAAATCGGATTCAGTTGAGGATAATCCTCTCGAATGGAGAATTTCATTCTCTCAAGCAGAAAAGTTATTGATACGTTCTTGGAATCATACACAATTTGTTTGCTATGCTTTACTTAAGCTTTTCGTAAAAGAAGTGGTTAAGAAAGCAGAACGGGTTGACAAGTTAATCTGCTCTTACTTTTTAAAAACAACTATACTCTGGATATCCGAAGAACTCCCTCTTTCTATATGGAGTCCTCAAAATCTTATTGAATGTTTCATGTCATGTCTTCAACGATTGATTTATTGGAATATTCACGAGTACATTCCTAATTATTTCATACCTGAACACAACATGATTGACAGGAAATTTGGAGGGCAACCACGGGAAGCATTAGTTGCAATTTTAAAGAAATTTTATGACATCGGATGGTTAAGTGTGTTAGAATGTCAGTCACTAAAAGACTTTCATTGCTTTTATACTGCTAAAATCGCTAAAAGTGGATATGAGTTTAATATAGCTATAATGCCACTACTAGAAATTTTAAATTTTTTTCCACATGTTACTCAAATTACTGGAAATAAAAAATTTAAATTTTGTTTCAATAAAGTTAGTAATTCGAATGTGCATATCGTGACACGAAACATGTACTTGCTTCGTCTTATCTGCCTAAGCGAAGATATTGCAGACCACACATTTTACGAAAGCCATCATGAGACAAACAAGAATGCATACACCTTGAGACGGAAGTGGTTATGTCCTGCAATTATCTCAACGTACAAAGACTCTTTATCAGGATGGCTAAGGATTGTATTGTCCTTTTTTTTCTTTGAACAATACAATGAAGCATTGACTATTCTTGATTACGGTAGACTTACATGCACTGTAGAAAAGCTGTTTACCTTTAATGGACAAGAGTGTAGAAAGTTTTATTCAGCGAAGCAACAAAAAACATCAATGCAGAAAAATACTGTTCTAGAGGATATACGATTGCGGACCTTGCGCAAGTTCATTGTAATGTCAAAACCATACTCTGCAAATGAAACACATCCGTTTATTCATTTGGCCAAAACTGTAGGAAAAATAGATTGCCCGTCCGTTGTATTTATGCATTATCTTAATTTTTTGTGTTTCTTAAACTTAAAAGACATCACGCAACTTCGAGATAGCTTACGAAGTTTACATTGGACTGTTAAAAACAATTTCTGTATCGAACGTGATAGTTTTATGAAAAATAGAGCATGTTTATATCTGAGTCGAGCATACCGTATTATTGGAAAAGAGGAAGAAGCCTCGTTTTGGTCATCCGTTGCAGAACGAGTTAAGGACAAATCGTCTAGAAGCAAGTAGTTAGTTTCTTCTGATTTTTACCATGTTTTTTTTAGATATGACATATACAAGCCAACCTGGTAGTTACGTCAAGTAAATGTGCAATCTACGGTTTAAACGGTCATAAACGAACACAATTAGCTGTCTGGAATGTATATCAAGGCAATCATGGATAGTTTTATGGTACATGTAGTACTTATTAATAGAAAGAGGATCATACAACTGAATACAAGACAATTCATAATAATCCCGAGGAAAGCATGAATCAGGAAGCAGGTGGACAGTACATACGCACCAAACAAGACAAACATAGGAATCATGAAACATCTACGTTTTCACAAGCATTTGACATTGACAATCAAATGTTCATCAATATATTTCCTCTTGGTACGTTTTTGTTATTTTTAGGGATCAAATTTGATCATAAACACGAGCGGTGCAATCTAGTAGAAATAAATGCCAGTAGTAATTTGGAAGACTAGCCGTAGTTACTTTTTTTGGTAGCTCATACCACAAGCTGAAGGGCATCATTATTTACCTACTAAATAGTGTGAAGTAATGATACAATTCAGATCAAATAGACTCATCAGTGACGCTCAGATCAAAAAAGTTATAAAGCATAACAAATACTAATTGAAGAGCATTGAAGACCCAAAATTCCAAAAAGTTGTGCCAAATACAGCTAAGTTCATCTCTTCCTGGGATAAGAAAATTCTTAGTTTTTCGAAAAATTCAAAGTTTTGTAACAGGAAATTTATAAAAATGACCATATAATTGATATTCATGTCAACACAGAAGTGCTGACTACTGAGCTAATCAAAAACTGTTGCACACAAAATATAACGTTTGTGAACAACAACCTAAAGGGTCATCATCATCAATTCCAAAACAATCAGAAATCAACTTTTATCTGAGAATAATACTATTATTATTTGTAATGTCTTCTTTTATGCCTCATCTGTCTATTGTTTTGACTCATTTCATGACAGATAGATTTCTTTTTAACTTATGACTGGTTAGAAATGGCACACACAAAAAAATCAGAAATAGCACGTATGATATTGGTATATTTTCTAATTTTTTTTCTTAAAATGTCCTGTACCATTCAGGAAAATGGCCATTGTTATATTATAGTTCGTTTCTGTGTGTGTTTCATTTTAATGTTGTGGTTCTGTTGTGTCGTAGTTCTCCTCTTATATATGATGTGTTTCCCTCAGTTTTAGTTTGTAACCCGGATTTGTTTTTTTTCTAATCGATTTATGAATTTCGAACAGCGACATACTACTGTTGCCTTTATTTCTTATTGTGTATTAATCGTTTACGTATGAAAATTAGAAAACTGATTGAATTCTGTTTGTATAACCTGTATTGGGCATTCAAATTAAGGACTATATATATTTCAAAAGCAATGTAATATGAAGGTCCGTACTACAGAGTGGGTTGGTCGAGATTTTTCGCAAGGTGTCTTTAAAAGACATATATCAAAAAAGAAAAGACATAAAGTATATACCATGCAATGATGCGACAATCCAACGATAAAAAAAAAAACCAAAACACATAACAATAATTTCCTACCATTTTTTGTTTACCTTAATCAAATAAACATGTTATACAGGGAAGCAGCAATTATCCGTTTTCAAAAAGCATTTGGTGACATACGCTGACAATCCTACTAACGACCTCCTGCGCATGAAGTGTCCTGTTTATAGTTGAACCATCCAGAGGTTATGAAAAAATTCGATTTCCTATCAAAATAACTAAAACATATTTCAATAAAATCAAGCAGTATTTTAAGCGTACAAATTATAATGTCTATAATTATAATTACATATATGTTCATACGATTCACAGAATAGGAGGAATATACCGCTTTAAAATCATAATGACATTATATTTAAAAAGCACCAACAAAACACTTGCAAATGAATGTTTGATCAGAGCTGCAACATAGTTTTATTTCCTTTGTGTTGTCCTAAGACTGCCATATCCAATCACTCCTTCTGTTCTATTGTACGTGCGTTTCGTTCATTTAAATGCCTGTACCAAGTCAGGAATATGATAGCTGTTGTCCATTCGTTTGATGTGTTTTATCATTTGATTTTGCCATTTGATTAGGGACCTTCCGTTTTGAATATTCCCCAGAATTTAGTATTTTTGTGATTTAATTTTTTTCGTCTACTACATACTCATCAGTGATGCTGAATAAAAAAAGTTGATGAGAGCCTCATTTGTTTCCTACTACAAGAATTTATTTTAGTATTTTTCCTTATTTATGTTGTGCAAAACCTGTATGAAATATCGTTTACATATGTCTTCTTTTAAATACTTAATTGCAATTCAACACTTGTGACTGTTTACTCCTTTAAGTAATGTCATCAGTCCTACAGTCCTCGGCTATATTTATATTAGAGTTTTATTTAACTGTAAAACTTGATCGTAGATGTGTCAGGATAGCGTCTAGTTTGATTGATCAAGAACTTATTACAAAAATGAGATAATATATAAAAGTGATACAAATTCAAAACGCTAATCTTGCAATATCTAAAATATCATGTCTACAATAAACATGATTAAAGTACAGTTATATTCCGAAAAATACGCATCCAAACTTACCAATACGATACTTCTCTCCTTACTTTGCAAAAATAAAGTCAAAATCACACCAATCAAATAATAAAACATTATAGTAGTTCGTTGTTTGTTTTACCACGAAAAAGTATCTAACATTAACATGATTAAGTCAGCATTTATTTGCAGTTAAGGTGTAGCAACTTTTACACAAACACGATGTACACAATTTGTTTCCAATTGCTGTTTGTCGAAGTATAGAACACTCATTGTGCAAGAAAAGTTATCAAAAGAGTTTTTTTTTTTTACTTCAGTGAAGAAAACTAACAGGTTCTTTCAAGACTACATGTTACTTTAATCAATTGCATGCAGCAACACTGGTGGTGCGGACACGGATAAGTCAAAGTCAATTTTTTCCTGGCTAATAAATAATGATTGTATTCCCCTCTGCAGCTTGATAATATTGATTTGAAGCGGAAAGCAGTTTTTTAATCTTCCATAAAACAACTTCCTGTTTGAAATTTATCAACAATCATTGCACATGTTGCTTCGGTGGAAGGAAATGATCAGTAATGCCCCAGTATACATGTCATACCGATGCATGCACCAACGGAGATCTACAACCGATATTAGTCTTGTTTCAATGGGTGCAATATTTGATCGACTTCGTATATTATAATCTGTATGTTAAAATAAACTGTCTTGTGCCAAAATGAAAACCATTTTTTCGATTTTGAAAAAAACGTAAAACTTCAAATTTAGCTTATGTTTTACTACGTAACGTATTTTGCGTTTGAACGCTATCCGAGTGCTACAACCCTACGAAAGAGTAAACATAAACAGGATCTAGTAATGCCAATCAAATACAGAAGTGTATAAATGGTGATTCTCTAGAAAAATGATAATTATAACCCGTACATCGCATGCAAAGACAGTGGTTTGTCCTTTTCCGAAAATTTACGTTCGGGTTTCTGTTTGTAGGATCATATTATTGTGTCTTGCTGTAAAATTTTATAATGTATGGAAATCGTGAAGGAATTTTAATGAAAATATATTGGTGTTTTTTTTTTTTGTAAATCAATATTTTTTATCATTCTACTTAAAATAAAAATAAAATTCATTTGTAACATTACATAATGCTACATGTACCTAATGTGAACAAACCTGATCGAAAAAAAAAGTTTCCATAAGTTTTAAAATGAAAGTTTTCAATTTCTAGAAAATATCAACGGATGTAAAATTAATACAAATTCAGAGCAGACACTTCGTTTCTACTTAAAATTCTAATTTTGTCAAAACTCAAGTCTGTGACGTCACAATGGGTGATTGAGTATGTCGTTAGACGTCAGATATGTATATTTTTGGGACACATTGTAATAGAAAAGTTCCACATAACCAAACAGAAACCTGCCACTAACACCATTTTTCCCTAATAGTAAACAAACATGAATATATAGCATAATAAAACATCTAACATCGGAGTGGGAAACATATTTATAATATGTATATTATATTCATAAAAAGGGTCTGAAATAATTACTACTATCTACGAGTGTTAACACCTAATCAGGTTGCAAAATAAGGTAATAAGTATTTACTCTTATTCAAGTGATCCCAATATACAGATATTTCATTACTGGTATTTTGCGTCCTTTATGGTCGGATTTTCTTTTGGAAAAGATGGCCAAAAGATACCAAAGAGTTATTCGAGCTCATAAAACGAAAGTAAACTGACAATGCCATGGCAAAAAAAGACTAAAAGACAAACAACAGTACAAAAAGACAACATAGATAAATACAGTCTGAGTAATACGAACTGCAACAAAAACCAGCGTGATCAATGGTGCTCCCGAAGGAAAAGCAGATCTTGCTCATGATGTATTACCTGGCTAGTTACTCATGTAAACTCAAACCGGGTGATAAGTCTTATTCGAAAGGTTATGTTCGGAGGAAAAAAGTACAGGATTGTATGAATTTAGTTGTTGGGTTTTTTTTTTACTTTTTGTTCTAGTTTCCCTTCTTTTCAACAGAATGCATCTGTGATAAACCATCAGTTTGATTTTGGTATGATTGATATTGAAATTTCACTCTTAAATTGGTAGCCAGTATTTTTGTAATTTTCCTTCGATAAACATATGCTTGATTAGTTAGAGTCAAGGCTATCTGCCAGTTCTACATGAATATCAAAAGCGCATGTAAAGCCATATTGATGTAATTTGTCTGTTATGCTATGTATATCAGTCTGTTTTGATGATATTTTTGGCTAACGACCATCAATACCACATGGTATCATGTGTGAAGTGTTTCATGTGTTATCATTTCCTCTGTACAGTGATGTTTCTGTCATAGTTTAACATTTGGTTGTATTGGTTTTATTTTTTTCGTCTTAATCAGATCTCAAAAAATCAAACATAATAGAGTAAGCATATTTAGTTTATTCAATCATTATTTTTACAATATTTTTCTAATCATCATCTTTGTTTTGTTATACTTTTTTCCTCTCCAATAAACGTTTTTATTTTCCATGCCGTTTAGCGATGAATCACTACAATCACCATGCCACCATGCACCATATGAGCCAGTACAGTTACTACGGCTGGTGTCGTTATCTATATCTTTTGTACTAAACGCTCTACCGTTGTTGTAAGCCATAGAATTACCTGAAAGACAAAGCAAAATAATTATACTCGCCAAAGACCACAATTTATGGAACTAGAGAACATCCACGTCAACAAATATCAAAACTACATGTACCTTTTTTCTTAATAAATCATGCGAGAGAGGGGACCATATCGTGACCTATTTGAATGGATCTTGTCCGCCACAGTTAAGGAAATCAAAAATTCTACTGTAGACGTATTTATCACAACGAATTGAAACATCAACATTCAACTCGCATTTTGTAACTCGAGAATAACTGAGGATAAGAGTTACTTAGTTATAAATAAAGTTGGTTGCAATGTACACAGTTGAATTTAATCGTTTTTTATTAGTACAGCTCATCATGGCTCTTTATGATGAATATGTTTCTCAACCATAATCTTTTCCTTTATTTGTACGAAAACGAAATTGGGTATATGTTTTCAAACCTAAATTATGTTAACTGAGGACTTCATTTTATCAATTTACCCTCTAGTACATTCAATAGTTGTAATGATAATAAAGTTTGTTCGCTTCAGAAAAATATAAGACAAAACAATTTGTTGTTCCTAAACTGACGATCGACGGGAAAAGGTATTACAATAGTTGAGTTTGACTCTTTGGATCACGAAAATGAAAAAAGATATTTCATCATCTGTTTTAAAGCATTACAACATTTGTTTGTTGTTTCAAGCTAAAGATAACATGGATAAAAGGCAATATTCTCTGGATCACTCAAACTTTTCTGACTTATGAATACGCCCGTCAATAATCGAAATGTGTTTTAAAGTAAACTTGTCTGTCCGTTCGTTCGTCAATCTGTACCACGACTTCTCATTACGTTTGCTGTAATGAAATTGTACGAAACGTTGATTGATTTTTTCATAATAACTCTGCTTTACATTTATTTTTTTTTCCATATAAGCCATTCCAGACATATGCGACCTTCACCGTTAACAATGTAATTCAATTGAAGACTGAAATTTGCTTGATTGGGAATATCAGTTATTTTTTTCTTTATTGACATTCGTCCACATCATTGTGAGTTTGATAACATTTGACTCTGCCTTTCTATAGTTATTGGTCTTTAAGTGTTAAAACTTCAATATTTAAAAGCATTTTCTGTGCCAACTTAAACCCTTGCATTTTCCTGTTTTGTTTTTTCATGACAAAATTGCATTTTAATTTCGGACAGTTCAAAATTGTGTCAGATATGTATGATTAATTATAATAGAATAATTAAAAGTTTACGTTGATCTATGATGGCACTATTAGTTTGCGAAATTTCAATATTGACGTTTTGTTGTCACAGAGCTATTTCAATTGTTAGTCAACATGTATATATTATATGGTATATTCTGTGCAAACTAAGTGTTTTTTTTATATAGACCAAGGAGATTTTGGTAAAACCTGTAAATTCTCCCTTCTTTTAATTGTAAAATATATAATTCAAAGCTATTACTTTTTATGACACGCATGGGCATATCTGTGTATTTTATACATAATTTGTTTCAGAAATCACTAGCTCTGGCTTAAAACCTTAATATGTAATTTGTCAGCCGAAAGAGTAAAAGCTATAGTCGATATTAAAAACCAAATAACATCATTTTACATTTAAAGAAAGTATATTTTTGGTATGTTTGGTCTTCATTATTCACATATTTTCTTTTGTTTATATGTGTTGTTATATTATATTATTAGGTACTAGTATATACGTATATTAGTGTTCTATTCCCGATCGTGGATTCGTATGGTGGGTGATGCATTCATAGCAAGAAACTCGTGCCTTGTCGACGCCTCCGATCTTGCACCTTTGGAGCTCAAGCTATTACCTCGGTTTTAGTGTGTAACTATGATTTATTTCTTCTTAATCGATTGCATTGACGAGATTGGAAAATCGGTAAACTACTGTCGCCTTAGTTAGACTGTTCATTTAAATTTGTGATTTTTAATTTTCAATTAAGTAAATTTAATACCCGTTTAACTGACTAACAACCTGCTACCTGATTTAAAAAATGCCATATTTTAGACTAACAGTAAATTGTAGCAAAGATTGGAGTCGTTTTAGAGAAAGGTTATATGTTTTCCTATCAAAATCCACCGTCGTGTGTCGGGTTATCCATTTTAATACAATATAGAATAAAACAAACAAACAAAAATTTCTGTAAAACTTATTTGAAATATACACTTTTAAAACACTGCCAAAAGTAGTTACGTAAGCATGAGTAAAATTCAATCGAATAAGTATAGCAGGTTTTTTTCAACAAAAAAGTCACAAAAAAAAGAGAACGATTTTTTTTAAAGAGTAAATAACTACAAAAAGGTGCCTCGTAGAAGAACTGCTTGCCTGACACACCGACCGATGTATTTTAATCATACCTATGATATAATTGACATTTACACGTTTATTAATATGGCATTTTTTCATGATATAAATATAGATGTTTAACAACACCGCACATGCACAACACAGATCTTAGATAGAATGTCAAATTGGTGATAACAAATAATTATTATAATTATTCTTTTCTACCTCTCTTTTTTTTTTTTTGGTCTTTCAAAATGACTGTTTTTACAGAAAAAAATTTTAATATAAGATATTCATATCATGATAAATGTAACTTCTAATAACTCATGCGGCAGATTGTAGTTCGAAATGCGACACTTTTGACATCTATGTTACTATCCAATGTGTAGAAATCGTTATTTCTAATTGTCATGATATACGCTAAACGTTTTATTCCAAGTTGATTTTCTCCATTTCAACATTTTTATGGTTTGGTTTGTAAAACAGACAACAACAACGAAAATCCAACAGAATCGTGAGTGAAATATTGTAGAGACATTGTAACTTAGGAAATGTTAAAGTTTTGTTTTTCAATGTGTCATATATATAAAAAAAAAAAAAAATCACAAAATACTGAACTCCGAGGAAAATTCAAAACGGAAAGTTCCTAATCAAATGGTAAAATCAAAATCTCAAACACGTCAAACGAACAGATAACAACTGTCATATTCCTGACTTGGTACAGGCATTTTCTTAAGTAGAAAATGGTGGATTCAACCTGGTTTTATAGCTAGCTAAACCTCTCACTTGTATGACAGTCGCATAAAATTCCAATAATAATTCCAACAATATGCAAATGTGGAATTATAAGGTTATTAACAGTGTCCAATTTAATATTTGAAATGTTTTTTTGCTGTTATACAAATTAGGAAATCATTTTAAATTAACGAATTATTTCCCTTATGCATAGCTCTGATTACATGTCCTGGGTTTGCTTTACTTTATGTCCTACAAGAAGATGCCCGCGAAATCGCGGTAAAATGGGAGGGGTCCGGACGTCGGGTGCCTATGTTTACACATAAAAAGGGGGAGGGGTCCGGACGTCGGGTGCCTGTGTTTACACATCAAAAAAGGGGGAGGATCACTCCGACCCGTTCAACGCCTATTACATTTCTGGACAGTTCTGCACCTGAGTTAGAAGGGTGGATGTGGTTTAATTTAGCAAAATGATGCACTTACAATACAATACAAGATCCGTATAGGCCTAACTGTCCTATTTTCTATCCTTTCTTACTTTCACTTGGATTTCGAGGGCAGTACGTCGACTGAACATGCGCGAAAGCGTTTAAGACACGGATCGATAACGGTCTCCGAATTTGGATATTTTCTCAAAAATTGGCGTTTTCTGTGGAAAAAGATTGTTTCAACGACAAATTTAGGAAGTACAAAACACTACATTTATACGTCATATCACAAATATTTCCGATTTTGATAAGTTTCAGAAGAGTTTCGGCTCAATGAAATCGGTATTTTCCTTTAGTAGTATAGGTTTGGTTTAATCAGCTCTTCAGCGTTTGCATTATATTTTGGATTTTCAAATATTTTTGCCTCCAGCACCAATTAAGAGACATCAGTTGTCTTATTTGGCATCTGATAAAGTAAAATCGGTACAGTAGAGTTTTTTTTTTTTTTTTTTTCATTTTGTTAGACATAATCTTCGCTTGGTTCTTTTGCCTTGTCAATCGAGTAACTTTGGTACCGCAGACGCTTTATTTCCGTGTTCAGTACGCATAATTAACACTAAAAGTTATACTCAAACGTTTTCTCTGGAAGGGACTTTCGCAATTTCTGTTGAGACTGACTTGTCTTACCAAAACTTATGACACATAACTGTAATTTTGTTACAAGTTTAATAATATTGTATGCCTTCTAATGAAATAGAACAATCGAAGAAAATGAAGATAAACACCCCAATAGAATAGAACATTAAAACAGGGAATGTGTCACAGAAACATCAAGTCTATCTAAGTACAGAAAAAAGGCAAAGGCAACTAATTGTTCTTCAACGGAGCGAGATGATCCCGTAAAATGGACGCCACAATGAATTTCGAAAAATATAACTGAACCAAAAATTAAGAACACACAAAACTAACAAAGGCTAGAGATTCCTGGCTTGGGTTGGCGCAAAAATGCGGCGGGGATAAACATGTTTAGATTAGTTATTTGTTAAGGACAAATAATGCGTTCCAGTTGATTAAGAAAAATGTGATAGTTTGTCTGCCAAACCAATTTAGTATAAATCTGCACCGAGAATAATAACCTTAGGTATTATTAAATGAAAATTAATGATATAACATGTATAATGCATGTTATATAATGACCAAAAAGTAATAACCGTCTTTTCCAAATTGTTCATATATTTTTCAATTGATTCTTAAGAACTTACCGGCGGTTCCACTGTTATCTCCTATGGTGAGTTTGTACTTTGAATTATCGTCACCAACAATAAAAGTTTTAAATAGAGCATATGCGTTATTGTTGTTTGTATCAGTAAAGTCAACTCTTAGTTCGTATTTATCTTATTTGTTAGAATGTTTGAATATTTGTTACCTGAAAAAGAGTAAATATAATAGTAGTGTTTCTCGCCTTAAAACAAATTTGTTAATTTATATACTATCTGAATAAACGTATCGATCCTTTGAATAAACTTTTTCTAGAAGGTTACCCATTCGACATTGTTATATGATCTTTGAATATTGTTTTTTTTTTTCGATATAAATAATAATTTTGCTATCAGTAAATTGAATCCTAACTAAAATTTAGTGTTATACACCTCTGTGAATCCACAGTCCTACAATCTGTCGATACCTATTTTATTTCGCATAGAACATAGGTTTTCTCTTACTATTTATGAGGTCTTTACAATAAATCCTAATGTTTAAGTAGGTCGTGGCTTTGAACTACATTTCATTGACTGTGAGTACTCTTAGATTTGTATTTTGTGTCTTTTGTGTTTTTGTTATATTTTTTCTTTTGATCGATTTTATGAGTTAAACCCTTTTGAACTGATTTTATAGTTTGTGTTTCTTTCTGTATTGTAACACTTCTGTCCCAGTGTAAAAGGGGGGGGGGGGTGGAGGTCGTTTGGCGCTAGCAATCACGTTTGATCCCACAATATTTTTTATGTTCCTGTTTGAAGTCAAGAGCCCGTAATTCAGTGGTTGACGTTTGTTGGTGTAATCATATTTGTTTTTCGTCTTATTGTTTTGTACATACATCAAACCGTAAGTTTTCTCGTTTGATTATTTTACATTTTTCAAGAATTTTATACCTAACTATACGATATGGGTTTTGCTCATTGTTAAAGGCTGCACAGTGACATACAGTTGTGAAACGTCTTTTTCTATTGTTTTTTTAATTACAGAAAGAACATATATATGCTAGCCATAGTATAATTAACAGCCAAAATAAGTAGTATGAGAAAATAAGGGTCAGTTTCAAGGTTTTACGAAAATTAAAAAGTAATTGAAAACAATCTTTGAATATGACAGAATCAATTCCAAATGCGACCTTGTTTCACTTTACTCCTTGATGATTGCTTAGCGTCCGTTAAAATTTAGTGCATGCCTATTCAGGATGATAAGGTTTCAATATGAAAAGAATATACTCTGCTTGTATTGGACTCTGTGTGCTGGCGTACCAGGAAAACATCCTAAGGGTAATTGTCCCCACTCGGGTAATCAATTCTGAATCAGAGATATTCGGTTGTTGTTTTTATTCCTTTATTTGAGTGTTTTGCAGAAAATCATCAAACACTATACTATCCGCTCATCCCTTAAACTAGCATATACACATGACATCACCAAAACGATTGAAAATGTGAGGTAAAGATGCTAACATATAAACATGAATTGAAATAATTTAATTTACCAAGCCACAATTCCTTCTGTGGATTACCAAAGCCTTCCTCTTATTCTATCCAGTTTCTGTCAAAACTCGTCGTTCTGTCTATTCTTCTTTGAATTACCTACAATCAAGTATGCGAAAAAAAGTATCCCTGAAACAGAAGATTTCTAAAAAAAAATGAACGATGAAAACAAAATTACTAGTATATTATGTTTCCATTAAATGTTCACAACATTAATGAATTCTATATTATTCAAAATGAACATTTTCATTTCTTTATAACACTAAGTAAACATAATCCGGGTGCGGGAGTTTCTCAATGCATTGAAGATCCATTGGTAGCCTTCGCCTGTTGTCTGCTCTATGGTCGGGATGTTGTCTCTTTGACACAATCCCCATTTCCATTCTCAATTTTATACTACTTTTCTTATTGCATATATATGTTGTGTACTGCTCACGTTATCGTCAAAAGACACTTGACGATAAATAACATTTCCTCCAAAATGAAGATTTACGTCGGTTAGATTGTTAATAAGAAAGTAAAGATTACGATGTGGTAAATTTTTACGTGAAAATAGATTGTTTTTATTGTTTTTGTTTCTCAATAAGATTTGTTATCTGAAAATGCTTGAAAAAATGGAAAACAAATCGAGTTAACTTGTGAACTGTAATTCCGCAATTTATGAATTACACAAAGTGAAGGAAAGGAAAGTTTAATCCAAGTTCAACAATACAACAGTGTTTATTTTTTACTAAATATATAATGGTTTATACTATGAGAATTGTCGAATTAAACACCAGTCACTGAACGTATTCATGTTTTCAAAAATTAAACAGAAGAAATTGTTGAACAAAGAATAATCATTAGAACAAGTTATTGAGAGAAATCTATTTTTTCTGCGTTTAAGATGGCTTGGGTGTCTTCCTCCATCTTGGATTTTGAAGAAGCAGATAACAATTGGTCTAGATCTTTAATGAAATGTGCAAATTTTGAGATAGTATGTATTTCATGTGCAAGATTTTTAATGTAAATATAGAAAAGTGTGTTTTATCATATTTACTACTGTATTTTCTAAAAAACACAGTAGTTGTGTTTGATTCATTTTTTTCAACTTTGCCAAATAAGGGGAGATAACTCAGATAGTTTGGGAGATAACTCAGATAAAGTAATTTCATAATAGAAATTGTTGTGAATTTACCTATTTTAATATGTAGCAAGAAAACAAGTGCGATGACCCCATTTTTTTCTTTTTCTTAACTGAAAGCATGTTAAAAGAGCTATCTACTCACATTTTATCTTAAAATTATATGGTGTAATTTTCTTTTTATTTCAAAAAAAATGGATGTTCCATGCATAATCTATACAAAATTTGACACTTTTTCACAACCTGTAGCGTGAAAAAAAGTTTGGTGACCAATACTTTTTATTATATTTTTGAAAAAAGTATGATAAAAACTTCATTTTGACAAATTATTACAAAATTCTATGGATTTTAATTAAAACCCCCAGCCACCTTAATATTATTATATATTTGTTTTTTCTAAAATGTTGTAAAATTCTTCTTTGATTTGGCATTCGAACTCAAAATCTGAAAATGATAGTGTCAATTCTTTATTAGATTTTAACTGTTTTCAAATATTTGTTTTATTTTATTCAATCATTTCAGACGTTAATTATTTTGAATTCCTATAACATGTATAAATTAAATAACAGGTGCTTAACACTCTGAACAAAATTATCGAACAAATAAGGACTTGTATGCGATACGCCAGAAATGCGTTTCGTCTAAAAAAAAACTTAACACGACTAAATGTGAGCGCACGAATAACGAATAACCAATATTTAAAAACGTTTCGGTGATTTTGCATAAGGTCATCTTCGTCTGTATAATTTTTTTTCAAGTAAAATGACATGTCAATAATATGTCATGCCAGCGAAGAAGTACCAAGTATTTGATTGCTGATACCCTACACGGGTACAAGACTTCTTTCTGCTGTGCATCGAATCAGTGAAAGTTAAAATTTGATACACAAGACAAGCCTTTTGTTGTTAAGAAAACATGAAATATCTGAATAACTATAATACATACTGTCCATCCTCCCCCGGCAGTAGATATATCGCAGTAAGCCTGGATTTTATTTATCCCATCCGGATATATGATGTATACCCCACTTGGTGTGGTTCCCGTTCCTCTCATATAGCTGTAGTCTTTGTACTTGTTTAAGGGTGCTAATGTATCTGCAGTTCAATAATTATTTAAGAATGAGTTCTTTTTTCATATCATTACGAATATGACGCTTCTAATGAATAAGACATGCACTCATCAAAGAAAACCAAATTTCAAATTATTTCCATATGCTTATTTCTAAAAAATTAAAATTGATTCAAAACGCTTTTGACATTACTATTAATTTGCTGTAAATTTTTGTTAGAATCTATAAGTAAAAGGATAAGAGACATGTCAACGACATTGCATTTATAATGAATAAATAAGATAAAAATACATCTTGTCAGTCTTTGATTGATTTGTTTTAACTTTTAAACAAAACCGCTTCAAAACATCACTTAATCGTTACAATATCAATGGTTCAGATGACTTATTGAACTTTTTTCACCTTATGTGCACTTCCAATATTATTTTTCATGTCACTGATATGAAATTTAACGCTAAAAAAATAACGGGAAACATACAGCAATATATAAAAATGATAGCTACGTAACAAATTTCAATTACTTAACGGGTTTACAATTTCGATGATTGTCTTTCCTTTTATATCGTTGTCATAGTGTTTACTGTACTGATTTTTATTCTATGTTTTTAAAGAAGGCTCTTCTAACTTTAACGGATATTATGTACCTTCATTTAATATTCATACTATTTATGTTTAGCTAGATCTGCTTTATATCATAATTTCGTGTAAAAGAGAAAATAAACAACAAATAAATATAAGGACATCTTACCATTTAATGTTTCCATCAAATTTGTTTTCTATTCTTCTAATTCATGCCTTTGTGTTTGCAAGTTGGTAGTACTTTTCTTGAATTCCTCTTTTAATTTATGTGACAAATTAGCAAAATGAGAGTTTAGGTCACTCGCAAGATCGTTAAATTTTTGGTTGTTAGCGTCTTGTGATTGCTGAAGCTTCGATAAATATTCTGATAACATTGCTAATTTCAAAATTCCTTGTCTGTGTTCAAACCCACTCAACAAATCTGTTATTTCAGTATTAAAAGTTGATTCACTTTCACTGAAGTTTTTGTAAACTGCAGATACTTCAAGCGTCATCTCCCTTTGCTTGGCCTCAAGATTTTGAATTATGTTTGAAAATCGCTTGTCATATTCCTTTTTTTTTTGTCGTGTTCAGTTTTAACGAATAATTTTGTAACATGGATGTCTTTGTCTCGTCTTGCTCATTTTTTACCATGTCTTGAATCTCCTCAGAAAATGTTGATCTAATATCATCGTTGATGTAACTTTCCAACTGTTGATTCAGTGAAGTGATATCAAGTTCAGCTACAAGCGGTGCTTTTATATCGTTTGAAATCAGTGGCATTCTGACTGGCTTACATTCTGAGTTGGACTTTGAACAAGGTTTACAATTTACATGAACAGTCGACAATACAATTATTTGTAAAATAAATGATATTGTTTATTCCATAGCCTTCATCATGATCATTGCAAGTTCGTGTTTCCTATATCAATATAAAGAATATGTAGTGTGGTAGTCATATTATAAACAACCGGTCATTACAATTTGATATATTACAATGTAACATGAAAATCGAAACAGAATGAAATTAGACGATCTCTTCTCTGTCAATTTTTGTAAATTGCTTGTGATGCGAGTAAAAAAAGTAAGATGTAAGTATGGCTTTACAGAAATGTTTAACATTTTTAAAAAGCTATTAACAATTGTATATAACTTTCGCAATAATCAGAAACTTTTGTTGTTCTCTCGGTATTCGAAACATGACATTCAAGTTTCATCAGAATATTTAAGGAACTGAACTTGTAAAACATGACGATTGACATGCATATTTAGCAAATGATGAATGGCAGATTGATGCAATTTGTCCAATTGTATGTTATGAGAAAAAATCAGAGTTTTGCAAAAGAGAGACGATAGATACCAACTGGCTGTTCAAAGTCATAAGTCGAAAATAACTTGCAACGCAATGGCAAAAGAAAAATACCAAAAGACAAACAAAAAGTAGAATAAAAAAAATACCAAGGAAAATAAAAAACGGAAAGTCCCTAATGTGTACAATATCCTCATCATAGATACCAGGATTGAAATTTTGCATTTGCGCCAGACGCGCGTTTCGTCTACAAAAGACTCATTAGTGACGCTCGAATAAAAAAAAGTTAAAAAGGCCAAATGAAGTACGAAGTTGAAGAGCATTGAGGACCAAAAGTTCTAAAAGTTTTGCCAACTAAACATAACATAGAAAACTAAAGAGCAACTAGAACCCCGCCAAAACACATACTGATTTCAGGTGCTTTGACAGAGAAAGCAGATCCTGCTCTACATTATCAAATTAATGCAAAACATAAATTAGACAACCCCTGACCATTTCAGTTGCAACTAAAATATGCATTACCTGCTTATTACATGGGTAAGTGATAAACTGTTTCTTGAGTAGAATATATGCACATTCTGATCACACATTTCGCATCAGTGATATTGAATACAAAATATGAAAATGAGAAAAGTTGACGGATAAATGGCTGGCTGTTTAACGCCTAATGACATATCAAATGAATATAGCAGGTTATTAATTAACTACTCTCTTATTGGACTTAATATGATGAGCACTGCCTATGCAATACAAAAGTGTCAACTCGGCCAATATTGAATATTTTTCCTGTATTGACCGAGTTCTGATCCGGCAAATACAGGATTTCGGAACGTATCGGATTTTTTAGATCGAAAGTAATGATAAACACAAACATAATGTAAACTGTAATTGGAAGACGCTGTTTTATTTACACACCATAAACATGCCGAAACGTTCAGTTTGGCACATATTTCAGGCTGAAGACAGTCACATTCATTTAATAAAATATTTTGTAAGCAGACAATTGAACTATTTCAGGTTTTTGCAACAAGTCTGTAGATTATCACAAAGCTCATTTCTTGTCGACCTCATAACTATTTAAAACATTGTATCAGGTTAATGAGTGCATTTCGAGTTATTTTTGTTTTCGCTTCTAATGTTTTTGTTAGGTATCATATATTTTTCAACCCGAACCAGGCATATGGATTGTTGAAGGATTGTTTAAGTCTTTGGTCGTGATCTATGGATAGTTGTCATATTCATCTCCTTGTTTTATTTAATCCTTTTGATTCTGAATCTCCCATACAATGGCAGTACCTTTCCAATTACTATTTATGTGTTGCTTCTAAATATGAATTGTAACATTTTATAGTGACTGAAAAGGGTTAACAAATAATCAAAAAAATATAGAAGACACTTCCAGACAGCACCAGATCAGCAAGCCTCGGATCAATAACAAGGCCAATACAGAAATAGTCACGTAATAATATCATATTAAAGAAATTTGAATATAAACCCTACTTTGTCCGATTTATAACTTGCTAGTTCGTTATCTTTTTAACAGTCCCGAAGTAACATGTCAACTCCGAGTCGGTCATTTTTTGTTCTTACTCATAATTCAAGTAATAGCTACGAAGGCGGTGCTTTTCACAGAAGGAGCAACTATCATTTTATATGTTCGTTTGACCAGGCGAACCAACAATCTCCCACAATAAATAAACAGTACCAATTTTTCTGCACCAGATGCGCATTTCGACATTCAATATCTCTTCAAATATTTAAAAATCCAAAGCTTATCAAAAAGATGAAGAGCTATAAACCAAAAAGGAAAACAAGTATAACCAAAGCCGGACAAGAAATCAGATCTTTGCATGAGGGAGATACATTCCTTAATTTTAGATAATTTCATAAATGTTGTAACATCAAATTTTAATAACACAAAATCAGTATTTTCATGCCAGTACCGAAGTACTGGCTCCTGCGCTGGTGATACCCTCGGGGACTAACACTCCACCAGCAGAGGCATCGACCCAGTGGTAGTAATAACATAAACAGTACCAATTTTTCTGCACCAGATGCAACCATGAAACTACCGAGGAGGTCTTCGAAAAGCTAAAGAGCATTACATCTATAACAAAATGAATTCCATAACAGATGATGATACACAATGTATACTACCACTACACGTTACGTCATTGGAAACTCTTATCGTTTAGGTAGTAACATCTACTATAAAATTTCGAGAACATTTTGGTTTATTTAAAGCATGTTTTAAATTTTATCATAAAGAATTGACTAATTTGACCGTGTTGCTACAATTAGAGTGGTACAAAATACTCTGTGTTAAGACAAACCTGTGCACGACATAGTATTAATGACGGACAGATATAAATAATTTAATACATGTGCTTCTTCTGATTTTGAAAATTGTAAAAAAAAACCTCTGACTGTCACTTGATCTGGTCTACTCAGCCAACATTTCAAACCAACTTCTCTTCTGCATACACATGGCATATGCAGTATCCCGATTGTCCATGTTGATCGATACATGTCACTTCAGAATCTTCATGTGAAGAACTTAAACATATATCCAAACTTAGAAGTAATGAATAAATATGCTGATCAATATGCAGGACAATTGTTTCGCGATGAAATGGATTTAGATTTATTTTTAATGTCTCTACATACCTTAACTTTTAATTTTTTCTATAAAAATGTTTCTTCGTAATGTAATATATACTTTTAACGATGTTTGCTTATCTTGTTTTTGACTTAATATCAGATATTCGAAATCCTCTGGTGTAATCAACTATACCCACCCTTAGGTTTCCTATCATACTTTTTTGAAGATATAGTTTAAAAAAGCCATTTTAAAACCTTATTTTTTTTCATAGTTTGTGAAAGAAAATATGTGAAAATGTTAAATGTGCGAAAAATCGAGAGATAATCGTTACCCGCGAAATTTTCAATAACTTATATCTCATAAACAAGGACATGGATCTTGCATTTTTTTTTTTTTTTTTGGCTTTGTAAGTGCCGTTATATATATACTATCTGTTTATACTAGTTTCGTAAAAAGCTTGTTATTTTGAAACAGAGTAGCGAACAAACTTCATCGTATTTCATCAGATTTTAGTTTTTTCTTCCAAAAAACATAGTAAATCCCTTTACTAAAAGAATAGAGTACTAATAGAATATCAAGGCGTTCTGTTATCATTACAAAAGATTTATATGAGGTCACCTGACGTTTGTTTCAGTAAAAATCAGTATTAAAATAAATAGGTAGAGTGAAAAGAATATCCAAAAGACATTTTGTTTACGTCACGAGAGTATTATACTGTATCCACACTCTACAACATATATATTTTTGTTGTTTATATATTGAAAAACATAACTTATAAATGGCGTGCTAATTAATTATGATGTTAATTTGCATCAATGTAATACGCGTATAGCACCTGCACTTTATTTAACTACGTCCATCCTATTTATTATACTCATAGTATACATTTACTTTACAGTTTTGTCTGAATATAATTAACTACTGCAATAGAAAAGACACATGCTAATTATATAAAGATTTAAATTGATTAATGGTATAAACAAAAGTACAAAGTGAAAACACCTTCTTTTTTTAATAATTTACAATCGAATTTCTTCTATAAATAAATTAAATTTATGTACCTAAATATTAAAAATATAAATTCAGCTCACCTTTTTGGATAGAATAAACAGTTCCCTGGTTAATGCGAGAGCGCTAGCAAAATGGCTTAACATTAAAATTGAGAGTGGAAATGGGGAACATTGTTTATATAGTCACCATTAATACCTGGCGCTCACGCACCCCAGCCAAAACCAGTTTTCCTTTTTAAACGATTGCGTTGTTGCCAAAATTGCTATTGCTTCAGAATTTGCAAAATGTATTTAGTATATCTAAAGAGCATCATGATTATTATTTCTAAAATGAAATGAAATGATTTTTCGAAGAACTTTCTATCTTTATAATAAAAGTTATTTAAGATTTATAAACAGTCTTCTGTGACCTAGAAAATTGATGAATATTTATGAGGCTGAAGCTACATTGTGTGTTTATGAATATGGTTCTATCCTTGGGTTTGATGATTAATCGAAATGCTGCGTACTTCTTGGCAAACATCTTATATTCCGTGATATAGATAATAATGTATTATTGCTTTTTGAGTTTCTTGATATTGTAATTTAGTTAATCATTTTGTACCATAGAAATTAAACTTATTGTTCCTTCAGTTAATATTTATTGAAATAAACCGTGTGTTATTTTGCCTATCTCAAAATTAATAAATTAAACTAGGAAAAAAATATGCTTATCTATTCTTGAATATTTTATCAAAACTAGAAATATGACATTTGACTTGAACTTTATGTGAACTATTTTTCATTTGAAATATTTTCGATATCGTCCTAGATCCTTACACAACATTTACACTGCAAAATCATAGTTTATATCTTTTTTTTTTTATACATTTTGTGTACAACAGTCAAACTTTGATGATTTTGAAAACCAAAATACATCGGGTTGTCTCTATATATATATATATTTAATCATAAAAACGAAAATAGTTTAAGCCATCACATGTTCTTTAAAAAAAATGTTATTTGGACAGGATTTCGATGTATTATAAATCATCCTCTAGTTAAATGTTGTTATCAGAAAATGCTATTTGAAAAGAAAATACTGCATGTTAACGGCGCTTTGATTTGTACGTGTATTCACTGCATATTAAATTATATATGTCACAAACAAGTCTTAACTTTTCTGTTGATTGTATTTTATTAAATATAAATGTTGGCTCTATCCTTTTTAGATACGAAAATATGCAGTTAAAATAGATCTAAATGAATACAATTTCATGTACATTCAAAAAGCTGTAAATATGTATACTTCAATGCTTTCCAGCTGGATAACTTATTATAAATCGCTTTCCAATTTCCATTTTTTTACCAGCACGTAGGCCTATAAAGGCATGTTGTACTGGTTTAAAAAAATAAATTGGAACTGCATTGCTTATAAACAGTTAAAATTACATGGTATGGTAAGGGATTTGCACATTGTTGAAAGCCCTACGGTGACCTTTAGTTGTTAATGTCGGTCTCATTTGGTCTCTTGTGGAGAGTTGTCTCATTACCAATTATATCTTCTTATTTTTATATTCATCATTATATTCTTCTTTCGTAGGTGTGTATTTTCAGAAAAACGTCAGTTCTATATACGAGTCGACCCAATTTACGAAAAATTTAGACTAAAAACAATGTCCGCAATTTTAATGTTCCTGTACTGCAAAACTAGAAATTTTTTTATTTTTTTTCGTTTGGTGCACATAAATCACGCCTTTCAGGATTTGATTGATATTAAATCTGATAGTGATGATATGCAGTGTAATAATCGGGATAAAGAGTGGTAGTTTTAACTACTATTAGACAGTAAGGGTGCTAGTAAGTTACGGGTACACATTTTTCCTTACAACAGACAAGGACTAGTTTAAATGCAGAGAGCATGGCATTCTCTTTGCATGAAGTTTTGGATTTGTATTGCTCCTATTCTGGACGGACATGGATGCCTATTTATGAAGCCGCACGACCAACATGTGTTCCTTCTTTAGAATGATATTTTCTGATAGCTTAAGACCAGGAAATACACCAGTTAGCCCTATATATTGGAAATTTAAAGAAAGAGTGGCATATACTTAAAGGAACAAGCAAAGCCAACAAGAAAGATAGATATCCTGTTTGCATTCTTACCCTTTCACAAAGACGTATCATTTCACCTCGTAAGGCGTATGCTATTCAATGACTAACACACCCTATTACCGGATGGTGCGGATAGAGGTGTAATATCGATTACATATCAAAAACTGCTGTTCACAATGCAACGGCAATTGGAACAGCATACAACATTCTCCTGAACACGATAGCAAACATATCTTTGTACTGACAATAGAGAATAAAGATCCTATTCAATTTGTAGTAGTGACAGCCAGTAATGAGGTGAGATTAATGTATCAGTAAACCGGATGTAACATTTCCCAGTATCTAAACTGAATGTTATATCATTATAGATGTTTGTATTGAATGCAAACATATCTAGAATAAATAGGTCATCATGTAATTTGTGCGAAAATACGATTTTTTGTTATATTAGACAAACTAATTGTACATTATCGCACAGATACAGTATTTATTGATCAGGGGTAAACTTGGAAACTCAAAAAGAAAATAATGTAATCAGTTGCACTTTCATCAACTTGTAATTCACCTTTGTATGCACACGGTTGCGTGCTCAGCTAGAGTTCAGAAAATTGAGAGTTTGATATCTGACCGAATTGTTTTGTATGGTTGGGGTTGACAGAATAGCGACAAATGAGCCAATTAAAACCAAATACAGAATGGTGAATTACAGACTTAAACTTACGACTCAAGGAAAACTGGTAAATGATATCTAGGTATTACAATACAAAGAATAGAGAAGCAATATGAAAAACATGAATGGAAGAGAAAAACTGAGAAAAAAAAATAAGAATTTATACAGGAAGATTATAATTCCAATTATGACAGGTATTTCCTGTTTCTATTCGAAAAAAACAATTTACTTTTAAAGCTTTTATTGTACCTGACACTAAAACATATCTTCTGTAAAACATTTGACGTATTGAGTGTACACATACATATACATTAGTAAAACAACACGAAAGGAGCTTTAGGAAACAATGTATTTACCTATTAACTAGATACTGCGATCAAAACTCCCAAATGACTCCCGCACACAAACAAAGCAATAGTAAATTTAATAATTTACTAACGGAAATTCGATCAATTTAAAAAGATCAAAAAAATAAAGCAGTTAAGGTACAATTATTTTCCAAAGCGAACATTGTAAATAGTTACAAAAAAATGTTCTAAACGGAAATTAAAGCAGGTGCCGATTAAAAATTGGTACCACACTTATAAGGAAATGGTAATGTCCATGTGATCTGTAGAAAGAAAATCATTAAATAACAGATGCACATTATATTGGGAAGATTCTGCTAAAGTCTCATTATGTTTTGATTGCATGTAGAACTTCAGGGGGAGAAGCGGATTCAAATGGGTTCTGTAGTGTGATAATATAACGAAGTCCATGCCAAGTAAAAAGATATAACAAAAATACCGAACTCTATGTAATTCAAAAGAGGAAGTCCATAAAAAACAAAATAAAACGCTATCAATCAACGGCACAAGTGAAAAACTAATGCCTTATTCTTGACAAGGTATAGGCATTTTTCGAAGAAATGGTTGATTAAACCTGGTTTTATAGCTAGCTTAACCTCCAAATTGTATGACAGTTGTTTATAGTTCCGTTATATTGAGAAAAAATGAGATGAGCAACCCAAACAGACAGAGTAATGTGGTAATAATTGCGACCCAGCAGCTAACATTGTGTAAACATACATCACAGACATACACCACAACTGACTAAAACATTAAGAAAAAACATAAAAATTGACAAAGACGCCAACAAAAAAGTGTAGTAGATAGTAAATTTGACGTTGGCAATGACGTCATCAAAAAACGTTGTGGTCACTGATAGCACATGCGTACCGTATATAGTATACACTTTCTCGATAAAATAAAAATTAAGTAAATATAAATACAAGGATATATAAAATAGAAACAACACTGTAAAAACCACTGTTGTCTGAATCGCACATCAGGACCCAGCTGATCAGTGAATGCCCACAGTTAAAAAGTCTAAAACCGGATGGCAGGATGCATAAATACCGAGTCACGTAAAAAGTCATACGACAGAAAGGAAACAACAAGTCATAGAAATGATATAAAAGGTGCAAAACAACTTTAAATGAGTGAGATTCTTTTAAAGTTTCTTAAAAGAGGGGCGAAAGATACCAGAGGGACATTCAAACTCATATGTCGAAAATAAACAGACAACGCCATGGCTAAAAAAGAAAAAGACCAATAGACGAACAATAGTATACACAACACAACATAGATAACTAAAGACTGAGCAACACGAACCCCACCAAAAACTGGGGGTAATCTCAGGTGTTCCGGAATACTCATAACGTTCTATGTGTATATAGCTATATGAAACGGTTGATGATCAGTAGCAGATATAAACTTGGGGCGGAAAGACGAACAGACAAATGCAAGTCGAAGGAATAGATTTACTAGTATCTGCCACTCGTTTCTAATATCGTGACGTATGATAAATATTATTAAGAAACTAAAAACGAACAAGGATTCATATGAATGTGAAAATTTTCCTTCCACAGATGCAAAGTTTAAATGATGTTTACATGTAGATTAAAAATCTAACCGTGCAATGTGTATTAGTTTGTTACAATTTATACTTAGCGATTCAGACTATAAATTATTCAACAGGAGAAAGTAATTTCACTTAAACCTTATTATATATATATATATAATATATTTACTCAAAATCTCTACTTATCTTACATTTCTCAGTTTCCTTCCATAACATAGTGTAATTTATTGTGCTTTGTTATTCACCAAACCTTTAGTTATACATGAGTTTGTACAACAGCAAGTTTATGATCAAAATGTTTTTTCCTATATTTCGTGCATTCATGGTCTCACAGTTTTATCTATATATATGTCGTGTACAAGTTGCGATTTCGTACATGTTATAATATGTACAATGCAAAAATACAAGTCATAACATGTATACAAGTACCTCGTACATGTTATAACATGTACAAAATATTGCTTAAAAATGATTTTAACTTGTACAAAATTGGGAAATAAATTTAAATATAGCAGGATATACATTTGAAATTGATTTTACAATAAAGAACAATAATCAAAAGCTCAGAACGTTTTTTATTTAGAGCACAGTGGTCACAAAGTTTCATAAATGTTTTTTATTGCTTCACGGCTTATGTTGTCATAATGGGTTTTCTGGTCATTGTATGTTTTATGCAGTCCAACATGGCCTACAGCAGTGTGAACTTGTTTAATAAAAGTATACATTTCCCAATTTTTTTTAAGAAAATGTCTTAAAATTTTGAATTTTTCCCCTCCCCCCTCTTTTTTAAACATGCGAAAGTTAAAGCAAGGTCTCCTATGCATACTCTATAAAAGCCAGAGAGATAATATGGTTTTCATTGAACCATGCTAAATTATAAATAACTCTGGAATTATTGAATCTGCTCTTTCAGCATTTTTGCCCTTGAGCACAACTGATGTAAATCTTATGCATCATATTATTAATATTTTTTGATAATTAATAACATCATTGCATGTGTCGAATGTCATTTTGATGTTTTAAATTTCTATCCTCTCCTTTGATAACAGGTTGCAAAGGAATTTTTTCTCAGCATATCAAGGATTTTGTTGTAAAATCTATCCTGGGTATCCACTTGCATCATTAGTCTCAACTAGTATGAAAGTATTTTACTATTGCCTTCTGAGTGGAAAGTTACAATTATAATTCATCAGGTGAAAATACTGAATAATGTTTGGTGACTACATATGTATTTTAAAAGGTATTGTAATAATAAAAACTATACATCTGGTCATTAACTGTATAAAAAGGGACAAAACACAATAACATGAATGAACAATAAAAAAAATGATGAAAATATTAACATGTCTTAAAATAATAGAAACAGATCTTTATTTTAAAATTTTGTACAAGTTAAAACCATTTTTAATCAATTTTTTTGTACATGTTATAACATGTATGAGGTACTTGTGTACATGTTATAACTTGTATTTTGCATTGTACAAGTTATAACATGTACAACATTTTTGTACATGTAATAACGTGTACAAAATCGCAACTTGTACACGACATATACATGTAGTATATACATATCAGGTTTACTAATATCTACAACATTTTTGTACATGCCATAACGTGTACAAAATCGCAACTTGTACACGACATATACATGTAGTATATACATATCAGATTTACTAATATCTTTGAAGGGATATTCATTAATTTTTATTTTATAATAAACTCGGATCCTTTTTCGAAAAATGAAATCATGTACATTTGGATTTTTTTTTTTTTTTTTTTTTTTCATTTTAATCATCGAATATCATTTTTTTCTCTTTATGGATTTTTTTTAAATAGTGTGACGTTATGTTATTCGCCAAATAATGTTTGTTTACTTCGTCGTTTCATAATTCATCTGTTAACTCGTAACCTCTTATATCAACAGCTTTAAGCATTACCTAACAACTACAAAAATATCTTATTCAAATGAGGTCAGATGGTAACCCAAACAAATGATAAATTCGACCATCAAGTATGCGTGTTTAATAAATGATACATTCTGAAATTTGTTATGGAAACCATATATAGACCTTTTCGTAAACTAATAAAAATAAACATTTCATAATGGAACGCTGATTGGGCCACGGCTTTCAAGGTAAAATATGTCAAAAAAGCAGACATCAACTGTGTTATCTCATTGACATGTCCTAAAAGCAAAACAAAAACACTTTAACAATTAAAGTAAAAACGACACAATCCTTTAATTACATCTTGAGACAGTTTGGCTTCGTTCCTGTTTTATTAACAACACTTTGTTCCCTATATTTTTTTACTTTTGCTTTGTGAATGACCCCTTATAAAAATGTATATGCAACACTACATCTTGCTAATGTACTATGTATAGAAATTGCAGCTATGCTTTACTGTTTGACGGTGATCGATTCAGTAAAGCTTATTTGATTTATCTGATTGTTACCGTAACAACCGTCAGCAATCCATCAGATAACAAATTTTATACATGGATTGGACGGACACGTTTATGGTAAAATGTCTTATGGGAAACGAAATCCGCAGAATTAGCATGCGATAAACGCGACCTCTATGAACTTTACCCGATAATTTATTATCAACTTGGTCGAAATGACTAGCGACTATTGTGCTAACATACTATTTTAGTCCTAGAAATGACGTATGAAATATATATATATAAATTACTTTAAACATGTTTATCGCCTTTAATGTGAATATTTTATAACTGAGTGTTTTTTGGTTAATAAATTAAACAATTGCAAAACAATGGACTGCTCAGAATGTTTCGGCATCTCTCCAAATGTTATTGTAATTATGGATAAGTAAATAAGAATATATATAAATTAAAGGCAAAGAAATTGATTGCAGTGTTATTGTGGCATTTTAAAATGTTAAAACAAAGATATTTGAAGAGAAATTGAGGGCGCACATGGAGGTTTTTTTTTGTGATTGTGGTTGTGATTGCAGATGATAATAGTAAGATCTTTTAATGAAACAATTGTGTCTTTGTTGCCATTGATCCTTTTAAGCATATTAAAACAGAACTAAAATACTTCAATTATTTAATGTGTGAAACTAATGTCATGTGAACATTATATGGTAGATGGACTATGTCATACAAGAGATTACTAGAATTGAAAAAAAATAGATAAACTTTTATTATTTCCTTCGTAGATAAATGTGTTTTAAAGATGTCAGTGATGTAAAAAGTAAAATAACAAAAATACCGAATTCCTAAGGAAATTCAAACGGCAAGTCCCTAATTAAATGGCAAAATCAAAAGACCAAACACATCAAACGAATGGAAAACAATTGTCATATTCTTGACTTGATATAGGCATTTTCTTCAATTATCCACGTGGTCTCCTTTTTCGATATTTGTCTTCTTTAACGACCTCTTTATAAGTTTTGATATCGACAAACATGTCATCAGTAATTATAAAATTCATACTGAATTCATCATATCAATGGTTGTAATAAAATACCGTGATTTCCCAGTCAAATACAAACCAACAATTGAACCTAAAATACATCTTGTAATCTCACTTTTTTGTCTTATAGAGCAATATAATATTTTTGTAAAGACATAATAAACGAAGTTGCATGAAAACAAAGTTAGAACTCGTATTAAAACAAAACGATCAATTTGTTTACATTAAATGTCAATATAGTAAGGACATGAATAATCATACTAAATATAAAATTGTGTTTTTACCTTACATAAGCTGGTTTGTTGATTATCTATAATTATAACAGTGTTTTGTGTGATTTGCTATAATAGTATTAAAAGGAAATTGTGTCATTTCGGGATAAAATGTCCTGTATCTAATGTTTACAAATCAGATTTGCAATCTACTTACTATTTAGAATGACATTTGTATCCTTCAGTAGTTGTTTTACTGTTTGTTTGGGTCTTTTATGTACACAGACATCTGCAATTTAGTAAACATTGCTTTACATTTACCGTTGATTCATTAAGAAATCATTAGGAAAATTTGGTTGAAGCTACAGCAGGCAAAACTGGCTGTGTGTGGTTTTAGTTGTTCTTTTTGTTATCGTGTTGATATTGTGTGTCTCTAAGGTAATTACACATACTTCGCTTTCATAGTTCTAGATTTGAATGTGCGCAAGAAGCTTAATCAAGATAAACGCTTCAAATGCTGCAGGTTTCTTATGTGTTTCTGTTTTAAAATTTTATTTTTTCAAATGCAATCTTACCAAATTGCAATAGTCAGTTACTATATTGTCCAGTTGGTTAGATTATGCTTAAACGTAAAACTTGGCACTATGTAAAAAATGGATGATGTTTCTCTCAAAATAACTCTCAGATGTCTAAAAAAAGCTTTTAATCAATTTTGGTTGAAACCATTGAGTATGACGTCATTAAAGTGTACATCTAACTCATTAACACACACAGCGTATGTATCATTTTTGAGCTAATTATTTTATAGTTTTACAAATTTTTATATATTAGTTGTCAACAGTTTAAAAATTCGATACAATACCTACTTTCATTTTACAGTCTTGAAATTAAAATAAGCGTTGTTTCACTATAAAGATATTTTTTATTTTTTTATTTTTTTTTTTTTTTATTATGACATGTCATTTACATGCAACATTCTCACGTCATCAATCATTTTCTGTTGTATTGAAATATTTGTGTTATTGACTCTAGTTCTGATGATTAATGGTGAGAAATCTGCTGAGTTTAGATTTTTTCTTTTGTTTTAATACTGGGCAATGTTAGGTCTTTACAGTAGTTAAGTTACAGCTTCCACTTGCAAAGTTATTAAAACTTCATTGGCTGTTTGATTAAGCATTTGTTGGCTTCAAGCTTTCAAACGTTTTATAATTTAGGGTTTCAAAACTTTTGAAAGATGTTTACTTAGTGAACGTTGTAGTATGCACGTGATAATGTCATTTCAAGCTCGGCTAACTAAGGTAGACATGCATTTTGTGCTTGTGTGTGTTTCTACCATAATAACTTACAGAAGTCATATTAGGAATCAAGATACTTTCTCTTATAATGAATCCAAGGACCAACAAAGGTAAGAAAAAGCCATAGAAAAAGAGCCATCTATAAGTAATACTAATACACATAAACAACTAACCCTCATTAGCAGGGGTTGGACTTATATACGTAGGCAGTAATTGATAATGTACTTTGTTGATATTAGTTAAATACTAGGTATCATTATAGTTCGTCATTATAACATTGACTGTATCAGTTTTATTGCACCACTTTGGCAACTTAAGTCTCTCCAGTACTGCTCGAGTCCAATTTATTTTAAAAATTGAAATGTTAAAGAGTTGATCAAACAAAAATTGATATAACGCATAGCCAGAAGCAAAATCCAGAAAGGGGATCGTATTTTCATGTCAGTACCGAAGAATTCACTCGGGTTTAACAATAAACGAGCAGACGTATAGACCCAGTGGTAGCGATAACGTTACCCTTACTAATTTTACAACACCAATTGCGCAATTTGACAATTAATGTTCTTTTCGGTGACGTTTTATGCCAAATCATTTCCAAATAAATGGCCTAACATCAACGTTGAAGAGCTGATCAAACCCAAAATAACCTAAAGTATAGCGGATTCTTGGCAAGTAATCCAAGTTTTACATGAAGGAGTTGTATTTTTTAATTTAAAATAGTTTCCTAATTTTTTGTTAGATATAATAATATTAATTTTTACAAATGTACACCTTTGGAATTTCTTTTCTGTAGTAAAACAGCAATGAAAACAACTTTGTTTTCTACTTAACAAAACTTAAAACAATAATAATAAACAACCTTGAAAATGAAAAAAATCACTTTATGAATACTATTCGTCCGAAGAGCTCATTTTAGTTTGCCTTCATTAGAGAAGCAGAACTATTGAAAGACATGGATTTTATCAGTTTTAGTCTGGTTGAGTTCTATAAACATACAAAATCTTCGGAAATGAAATGCTGAAAGTGTTGGATTTTTTTCACTAAGATATTGTCAAAATTTTGAAATACAATGAAAGATTTGTTTGTTTATCTGTCATTATAGTATACGAACACTGACACTTCATTTTAGTATCTGGTAAGATTGAGGGAATTTGATTTTTTTTTTCCATTAAACATAGTAAAAGGAGTTTATGTATATAAAGGAATGCATGTGCTATGTCTTTGTTTATGATTGGTATTATTGTAGTAAATAAACCATTTTGTAAGATGTTTCGGCCACTGGCCCTCTTCAACCTCTTTATTATTCTTCTTTCTATTATAATGAAACCAAGGACAAAAAACATTTTGTATTAAAAGATATTTCAACAGTTCTAATTCTTATTTTTATGTTTATTCTTTGAAAATACCAGTGTATATTTTTACACATAGAAAGATAGCCGACTTATCTTTCCGTCCCTTTATGATTTTTTCATTTAAATTTAACCTCATCAAAACCAGTGAGCATATGCAGGATCTGTCTTCTTTTCAATATAATTAGAAAATGTTATCGTTCTTTGATCAGATTCGTTTACTACACACCATCTAGTTAGTCACTTATATGTATAGTATATATAAAATAACAAAATGAATAATACCGGGTGTTAACATGAATAAATTGACTGTGAAAGAGACCAGTCATGTGTTCTCGTCACCGTTCTATAATTCAAATTTGAATATAACAATATAAAAAAGTTCATCTTTGTTAAGTGATTATCATTTTTGTTTAAGTGAAGTTGATATGTTAGTGATAATCAAATTAATGGTGTGATAACAAAATATATTTCCCTCCGTATGAGAAAAAAAAGTATCACAAAAATGTCGTAGTCCAAGATAGATTCTAAAAGGGGAAGTCCATAAAAACTGACCAAATCAAACGTTAAACTATCAAACAACGGAACGACAGAAAACAAGAGAGGTAATTGTGAAATACTTATAGCCTAGAGAGGCCTTTGGGGCAGCTTAACAGACACTTGGCCACAAATTCTAGCAACATGATCAATGTCAGTATCGCAATATGTTGAGAAACAAACGTAGTTTACCTTGCAGATTATTCATCATTATGTCTATTCTTTTATCTTTTTTCTTTTATCTAACGATCGCTTCTTATACCTACAACAACATGAAATCAGTGAAATAGTTCTTTTAATAATTTTACAATTATTTTACAAAAAGGCCAATTGACCTTTTTTTTTGTCATCAAATGTACGATCAATTTGTTCCCTTTGAATCATTGATTTAAGGGTACCGTTATAAAAAACATCGAACTGAACTCGATAAAATATATCTACACATCATGAATAAATAAACTATTCTGGATATATATTCATGTGTAAACAGATGAAAAATATTGCAATATTTAAATTCATACTATATATCAAATAAGACAGCTTTTGGCAATCTGTTGATCAAAACCGTGCATTGAGTTGCTTCTTGCAAGCATTTGATCATCAGCAATTTAGAATTATGTCAAAGTTTTACATTTTATAAAATCATGCTATTGAAGTGAAATAACGATTGCATTGATAAGTTGATGTTACAGACTCTTTGCTTAAAACTAAAAAAGTTGAAAATAATATCCATTTTTTCACTCTACTACTGAACATCAGGTTCCTGGCTTAAGACAGGTGCACACAAATGCAGCGGGTTTAAACGTTTTAATACGCGTCAACCTTCTTCCTCACATGAAACAATAGTGTAACATCACAACGTAGAAAGACAAACTATAAAATATCAATTGAAATGGCTTAACACAATCTAAGGACATATTAACAAAAACAAGTGAACCTACACTGCACAAGTAAATCTGGTCTATGACACAATGTAAATACAAAATAAATAAAACGAGGGGATTAGATATAAAACAATATCAGAAGCAAACCATAACCTCGGACAAAATGCCGCCAAATAAAATATCGGACACAGGTAAATGAAAATAAATTTGTTGTAAGGTACACATGAGTACGGAAATATGTTTTATACAAAATAGATAATTTTGTTGTTCATAGTACGAGAACAGAAGTGAAAATTATTGCCATACCAAACACTTATCAAAGATGGTATATATTAAAAATAGTGTGACGAGATATAACGCTAAATATGTAAACATTAAATAACAAAAATCCATTACAAATTTTATCAACAGGCCAAATTAACACGAAAGTACGATTGGAGAGTACTCGCAGTTAATGACAACTAGTTAAAAGCCAAAAACAATTAATAATAAAAAATCATGCATCAAGGACTAAAATCAACTAAAACATATCCCAGGGATTTAGTGTTTTAACGTCATGGACAGCCAAAGAAGACATGACTTGTGCAACGCCAAAATAAAAGTATCGACAAGCAGTAGGATATTTGGGAGTTATGCATATATATATTTCGAATTGGTGTTACTAATTCCAATAATCAACCTTATAATCTACGGGCCTTTAAGAATATATACCTTATTTCATTTGTTATCAAACATTTCTCATTCAATTCTATTCTGTAATTTAGAAAGAGAACGGACAAGTCAACGGAAGCAAATGTGCATTCAAAAAAATACATGCGTACTGTCAAAGTCAAATACGGGATGCTGAAATAAATCATCAGCGCTAACCGTTTCAATTGTATCAGAGAGGATAAACCAGGGAAGTTGCAGATACTCATGCAGATGAAAGATTTATAATTCGCTGTTTTCTCGATTTAACTTGGTATTGTTTTCCATAGGGGATATTTGCAAAATAAATCATGGGTTGTTTTCTGCAGATAGTAGTAGAAGTTATCTGTCATTTAACAAATTAATTGTATGCTAATTTTTACAGGTTTCCAATATGACTATTCATAAAAGAATGTATCAACCTTTTTAAATTCGTTCAATTATACTTATCCAAATTGTAATTTAAATAGAAGCCTGCAAGGAAATAAACCAATAACTAAACAGGTTTAAATGTGTTCCCTGAAAAAATAGCAACCCTTTGAATAAATTCAAAACACTCGCAATTTGATCACCTTGATTCTACGAAACAAAATTATTAATCGTAGTGACATGTTGCCATAACCAACTGAAAAGGGTAAATTATTAATTTTTTTTTTTTAATCTTCCTTTCAGTTTATATTTTGTTGTACTTTTATATCAAAGAAACCAAATATGGCCCTATCTTATACTTGTACATTTTATTACAAAGTATAATTGTTATGTTTAACAGGAAGATATTTAAAAATTTCATTACTTTCCTTATTCTCAGCGAATGCAAAACTCATTAAATGTTCTGCTTATACTGTATTATTCAATTGAAATTACTTTTTACGGAAATTTTATCAAAAACATATAAAAAGTATCAAATCTAAGAGGGTTATTCCCTTTACAATATTGATAACGCCATATGAAGGTACATGCACAGTTCTTTTTAAAGATACGACAATCTAATCAGAAGTAAATACATTTTTACATTTAATTGACTATTTAGAGTCATTTTTATATTACCGAAATGAAGGAAATTTCTCAGAGACTTAACAAGTTTTTGTGCGAAAGAGTAGTGGGTTCAGAAAAGATTGTACTTTATAGAAGACGATTTTTTAACGTTCGTGATGCATTTCTAAATTGCACTGGGACAAAGTCCGTTGAGTATGTTAGTAGTGGCAGTAAGGCCGAGGGATTACACTTCCAAGGGAGTGATCTGGATATTATGTTTATATGCAAGATGCCAGTACAAAATAACGCTGTTAAAAACACCAGCTCTTCGTGTAAACGTATGCACACACAATTTCTATTTTTGGATATACATATTGCTCAACCTGGTTTCGGAATGATAAGAGTAGACCAGAATCATCCTAAACTAATTAATAAAAATAGAAAGAAAAGTCCATTTGGAAACATTTTGTCGAAGTGTGTTGTTGTTACTGATTTCGGAGCATTCCTTTCTGGAAAAATATGGAAATCGATTAATGCGAATTTGAATTGTAAAAAAATGTCAGTTAAGGTAAATGGACCCTGTTTGACTACACTAGATGATTCGATAGACTTTGCCTTTGCTTTGAAATGTGACAACTGGGCAGGAATTGCCAATTCATTTTTTACAAGATCGAGATCATCAAACTGGCCTGCTGAAATCTTAATAGAAAAGATCCGTAGGTAGCAAATCGGATTCAATAGAAGATAATCCTCTTGAATGGAGACTTTCATTCTCTCAAGCAGAAAAGATATTGATTCATTCTTGGAATCATACACAATTTGTATGCTACGCTTTACTTAAGCTTTTTGTTAAAGAAGTCGTTAAGAAAGCTGGAAATGTTAACAAGTTAATCTGCTCTTACTTTTTGAAAACAACTATACTCTGGATATCCGAAGAACTTTCCCATTTAATTTGGACCCCAAACAATCTCATAAAATGCTTTATGTTGTGTCTTCAACGTCTGATTTATTGGAATATTCATGAATACATTCCTAATTATTTCATTCCAGAACACAACATGATTGACAGGAAATTCGAAGGGCAACCACGGGAAGCTTTAGTTGCAATTTTAAAGAATTTTTATGATATTGGATGGTTAAGTGTTTTAGAATGCCAGTCACTGAAGGACTTTAATTGCTTTTATGATGCTAAAGTCGCTCAAAGTAGACACGAGTTTTATATAGCTATTATGCCACTGGTTAATATGTTTGGATATGATCCGACCATTACCGAAATTGTTGGAAACAAACATTTTGATTTGTGTGTGGATAAAGTCAGTAATTTTGATCTTTCTATCAAAACACGAAGTATATATTTGCTTTGTCTTATTTGCATTAGCGAAGAAATTGCACGGGAAACATTCTACAGAAGCCATCAAGAGTCAAATAAGGGTGACTATTCGTTGAGACGAAAGTGGTTTTGTCTCGCAATTATCGCAACGTACAAAGACTCTTTATCAGGATGGCTGATGATAGCTTTGTACTTTTATTTCCATGAACAATACAATGAAGCATTGACAATTCTTGATTACGGTAGACTTACATGTACTGTAGAAAAGTTGTTTACCTTCAACCTAAGGGACTGTACAGAGTTTTTTGTAACAAAGCCACCGAAAGAAATATTGCATAACAATGCTACCTTTAGAGACATAAGATTTCGGACAATGTGCAAGTTTATGTTAAGGCCGGAACCAAACACTGTCATCGAAACAGACCTGTTTATCCATTTGTCTAAAAAACCTCGAGCAATCCTTTGTCCATCCGTTGTTTTCCTGCACTATATTCAATTTCTATGTTTCTACCAGCTAAACGACATCAAACAACTGCGAGATAGCTTACAGAGACTACATTGGACTGTTAAAAACAACTACTGTATCGACCGTATTAGCCCTTGGAAGAACAGAGCATGTTTATATCTGAGTAGAGCATACCAGATTATTGGAAACGAAAAAGAAGCATTGTTTTGGTTATCAGTTGCACAACGACTTAAGGACAAATCGTCTAATAGCCAATGAGTTGATTTGGTTGAATTTTGCAATATGTTTTAAATTAAAATTTTAGAATAAACTCATTTTTTGGACAGTCATATATACCCGTTCAGTTTACTTTCTGTCATATTCGTACCAGATGAACAAAATGACATCAACGGGAAAGCGAATCCTAATTTTCCGTTACGTTGTTTATCGAGTCTATAAATTCAAATACGATCCAGGCATCCTATTGGTCATTTAAATAAACTTATAATGAAAGGTTTACAATTTTACACTCTACGTAGATTTTTCAGTTTTGTTTTTATCGGTTAAAAATAAATAAAAAAGTCAATGAAATATAATTTCTACAAAGACATATAAACAGTCACGGTCCAACCTTCTTTTGGCAATGCACACGATCATGTGTTTTCTAACTATTCATGAGGTCTTTACACTAAATTCATTGGATTTTGTATATTTAAGTCTAAGATAAATCTGATTTTAAGACGATTTTATTGGCTTTGAACTATGCTTTCATTAACTGTGAGTACTCTGATGTCTGTTTTTTAAATTTTTTTTTTGTATGTGATATTGTGCTTTGTGCCGTTATGTTAAATTAAAGAGATATTGTATGATTTGCAAATGAGACACCTGTACACCAAAGTTCAAATACAGTAGATGTTAGTAATTAATGGCCACCGTACCGCCTTCAACAATGAGAAAACCCCATAATATATAGTCCTAACAGATAGAAAAGAGTCTATATGTTATGTATCTAACTTTTGCATTTTTAAATATATGTATTATCACAATAATGTCGTTTCGATTCTCTGTATTTATATGATTCCTATTTTGTGTGGGAGTTGGAATTTTTCAAAGGCTAAAAATAACTTATGTACACTCAGGTTGAAGTCTTATGATAAACATCTGTCTAAAATTTAACTTTATATTAAATCCCTTACACATGTTACAGATTATTTAGAGCTAAGATAGACTATCATGTGACTGTTCCCAGCGCCAAGACAAGCAATAATAAAATTTGTGTATCAGTTGTTATGTATTAGACAATCATATTCTCATACTAAATAAAGACAAACAATATAGTTAAAATTTTATTTTTTAAAGTATACATATCAGTATATGGATATAAATGACCTTGCACTTTATTAACATAAGATGCACATTGAATTATTTGGGTTATCGATAATTTATTTTGCGTCTTTTAAATTGAATGAAATGTTGAAAAAAAATAAACTTGCAGTTGATTTAAAAATAGATATTGTAGAAGTTTCAGATAATACAAAGATTTTTGAGTTGCATGTTCTCGTAATGAAAGGTATAAATTTAAAACAAATATCTACTGAATTTTGTATTTCTAAAATTTGACTTGCATTTATAGCATAACCGAACATAGCAGTGCAATAATGTGTCAAAAAATATAGTTTCGACAAATTTAAACATGATGTTAATAATATGAAATTGTAGATATTCAATTCAATGTTTTAAGATGTTATGTTCCCGGACAAACCATTGGGTGTAATTTCTTAAATTTATGCGTACCCCCTGACCATCTCACCTTCCTGCACACACACACACATACACACACACAACGTGTTCGGGGCTTGATCAGGATGTATCAAATACATTTGTACAAATCCTGTGTAGTAGGAGTAACATCCTTCTAGCACAGAAAAAAACTCATCAAGCATCATTCGTTCAGAGTAGGATCAATGTTTTCCACATAAAGTACGTAATGAACAAACCTGATTATGAACGATTTTTTAATGTAACCTAAAAATCTGTATGGTTATGCCAGGCATTTTCTAAAGAGGGAAAACTATACCACGTTTATATGGAATAATACAAAAGGATTCAAATTAAATGAACGAACATGATTGACTACCAATGACCAAATTGATCGGTTATTGTCTCGATTCTCTGAAATGGAGAATTTAATTTCTATTTTAGCTCTGATATTAAATTGATTAAATTCGGTAATTAATGTATGACATATCCGATCTTATTGATGTGAAAAAGGAAATTAATGGTTTACCATATCTATACACCCAAATGTATCGGGGATACAAGCAGCATAAAATCCCACTTGGAAGTTCTTACTCAGGAAAGATAGGATCATAGGAAGATTGTACTTTTGACCATAAATCTCAAGATTTACCATTTTCTATAACTTGTATAAAATCAGAGGCTTTGTGGCAATAAACGGATTTGTCAGTATCACAATGTGTTATGAACTTATGAATATATATCAAGTCGTCTTTATTACCAACATTATCTTCTTCCTTTCTTTCTTTCTTTCTTTCTTTCATTCTTTGTTTTTTTTTAAAGAAGGTGTGGTATGATTACCAATGAGACAATTCTTCACAAGAGATCAAAAGACACAGAAATTAACAACTAGTTACGATACGGCCATCAACAATGAGCAAAGCCCATACCGCATAGTCAGCTGTAAAAGACCCCGAAATGTAAAACAATCCAAACGAGAAAAATATCAACCTAATTAATGTACAAAAAAATGAACGAAACACAAATATGTAACACAGCAACAAACGACAACTACTGAATTACAGGCTCCTGACTTGAGACCGGCACATATATACAGAATGTGGCGGGGTTAAACATGTAAGCGGGATCCCAACCATCCCCCTAACCTGGGACAGTAATGTAACAGTACAACATAAGAACGAACTATAATTTTTGCTTATTTGTATTTTATTCTATTTTGGGTCCTATGGGTGAAACAGCTCCTAACATTTCGACGTTTATACATTAATGGCATTCAAATATTTTGGTTTGAGCCATTCTGATAAAAGTAAATTCAGAAGACTCACGGATTTTATAAAGTGTTATGTTCATATATTATGTTTATAGGATATAGATATATTACAAAAATTTACCAGGTGTTTAGGGGACACACCAAAAAAAAAAAAAAAAAAAAAAAAAAAAAAAAAAATAAAACCACTGAATTATCAGGGTATTATTATTGAAATGAAAATTTTATTATTGCTAATGAATTCTACAGTGCTGATAGAATCGATTTTCCAATAATAATGTTTTTGCTTAATAGAAAATATTGTGGAATATTTACATACATAAACGAAAAATTGCAGTAAACGTGTTATTTAAATGAGAACTTTATATCATGTATAAATTTGTATGTGCTTCCCTTGAATATAAACACACTCACGTGTTTTTTACGTCAAATTAGTTATATAATTTGTTTATAGCTACTATCAGTTTAAATAATTTCTAAATTTTCTCATTAGATGTGTCAATGAATCTTTGATAGAATAAGAAAAATCAGTCTTAAAACACATATTAAAATGTTTGATATACCTTGATGTTAATAAGGCGTCAAGCTCAATACAAATCAATATATGCATTCAAGGCAGACCCCGTTACAATGTTTACCAACATTTGATAGACTCTTTCAGTTGTTAAAAATAGCTTGTTGATATTTGAAAATATAAGTGCACTATAGAAACTTAATTATTAGATTGAGTGTCATTTATATTGCGTAATTACAATAGTAAAAGCACTAAGCATGAAGTCGGTCAAGGATGAACACGTCCTTTCAGTATTGATTTCACTAAAAGGCTAATTAAATATTAGATGGAACAAACTTTTAACTATTTTGTTAATCAACTTCTATTAAGGTTAAAGAATAGTTATGTTAAACATTTATTTTATTTTATATTTTTAAAAGAGGTATTTTTCAACCATAAAACATTGAATCTATCTTATCAATTAAAGCAAGGTAATATCTTGTTTTTGTCAAAATCAAAATCTAATAAGATAAAGTTATGGAGAAACGACCATTTAGACCAGTTTTTGGTGGGATAAGTGTTGCACATTCTTTATTTTTCTATGTTGTGTTTTGTGTACAGTTGTTTGTCTATTTGCTTATTTTCTTTTTAAGCATTGGTTGTGTCAGTTTATTTTATACTTATGATTTTGGTTTCTTTCGCCTCTCTTATACATGAATTCAGACAAACGGTAGGGAGAATTAAATACATGTGTGGTTTATATTAGAAACTCTGCTGTTTTCTTATGTGTTCAATAAATTAGCTTCTTTTTTAACCATTATTTTGTAATGATTTCAAACATTTTATATTTTTGGATTTGCACACTTATGAAGCAGAATTGACTCGATGAAAGTTATTTCATAAACGATAAGTGTGCATTATTTTGTGTATTCAGGCTATACATATACTCTATATTTGGTTCATTTTGTATTTCGTTATGTTACTTTTACCATACGGTAGTAGCCCTTTTGGTGGTCCAGTCAATAGAAGTTAAATTCTATTTCATTGGATTGCCCTCATGTTTCAAAATGTCGGCAAGACTTCAAACTAGATTTCAGTACGGAATCATCCACTTCAAAGTTCCCGTTTGCGAAATATGTATGTAATATTTGAGTGCAATGTCTTTGAAAAATTCAAGTTATGCCGCAACATGATACAAATGTAATGTAGAACAATGAATAATCAAATACTTATATCTACTTCATTAAACAGTTAAAGATGTTGCACAAACGAATTTATGAAGATGAATGTCTATTATGCACCTTTTCGTCTTTTTTGTAAGGTGTTAATGTCCATTTTTCAATCTTTTTAATTAGAATTTGATTTTATAATCTTAATATATTTCATTTTGTGGTAACTATCACTAATATATGTATGACATATACATAACATCTTTTTTTTTTGAAGTGTTCAAGCTTTCATAACTCTTATATAAAGCTTTAGTTGTCGGACTGTTCAAGAGCTTGACACTTTAGTGTTCCCCTTTAGTCAATAAACTGCATATTTTTTTACGAATATCGAAGATCAAATTTCTATTTTTTAAGTCTAAATTAGGAAATTGAGAGAAGAGGTACGAATAAAAACTTCCAATAGCACTATGTATGGATTGCTCTTCCCACCATTATCACTGATCGTGGGTTTTTTTTATCAAATGGTATTTAATTTTGGCCAGTATGATTGAAAAAAGAATAAGACTATTCAATCTAAACAAAGATAGTACCAAGAGAAGAGACTTTGCAATAAGGTGTGATCTAAGAAATTTAACGATGAAACACTATAGAAAGGAAAATTTTTCTCACAAACCCATACAACCAAGAACTATTTCTCATGCGCATGATATTCCAATTACTGAAAGCCGTACAGAATATATTGTATTATCTTATGGTCCAAGGTGTGTCCATTGGCGGTCTCAGTTGTTTTCAAAATATCTCTTTATATCCATCAAATAATACACCAGCTGGTGTCTGTAAGGCGGTCTTAGATATCTCTATAGGCAGTCCATCTTTTCTCTATAAATATATTCATTCATTAGATAGTAAATTAGCACTTTAACTGACTGGGTTTCGATTTAAAGTTTTGTAAGCGTTCCAGTAAGATGTGTCTTTTGACGAGATACATATTCCTTTAGAAATACCCTAACAATATTACGGAAAATGACGATTATTGCATTATTTCATGTGCATGAGCAAATAGTCCTTATATTATTAGAAAAATAATTGAGGTGAATGAATCAATTTGTTTGGATAACTGTCAAAAGATTTTATATCGATAGTATTTAGAACTTATGCGCGATTTTTGAAAGATATTTACTTATCATGCAACGATAAAAACTATTTTCGTAATAACAAACTCCAGCACTCTTTGCACCTTAGTAAAAAAACGAAGACATTTACCAAAAGGACACTCATTAGTCCAAAAGAAATTGCCAACACCGAGAGAGAAAAAAAAAGAAGGATTACGAATTTTCATCTGGCCAAAAGTATCTCAAAACTTTCACTAAATACGCAACAGTAGTTTGCCGATGTTCAAATGTCATAAATCAATTTAGAATACAAATCAAGATGACAAATAAAACAAAGGGAATCGCATGAAATGTAAATGACAAAGAATTGTAGAGGGAAACTAACTTTTAACTATAAGTACTAGTTTTTTTGTGATTAGAATGGCTTCTTGTTCTCTAAAATCGGTACTGTGTGTCTTGTATATCTATTGGGAGCCCATAAACATGTTTAATCCTGCCATATTCTGTATATGTCTTCTTAATATCAAGAGCCTTTAATTCGTTGGTTGTCCTTTGTGTCTGTTAGTAACATCGGTTTTTGTCATATCTCGGCTTTTTAAAACTGACTTTACACTTTTGGCTTTGCTCATTGTTGATGGCATACAGTAGCCCTTTGTTGCGCTTAAATCCACCTTATTTTTAATCTGGTGGATAGTTCTCTCATTTGTAATCATACCATATAATTTTATTATATATTGTCATATATTACCTACAATACATAGAATATAGTGTATGATTCCTTTTTTGTTAGTAGGATGGTCTGAGTTATTATTATGTTTTGTTGCTGGAGAAAAATGGTTAAGATAAATACTATAATTGATTGTGATTTTAGTGATAATCGATACATGTTTGCGAAATTCAAGTCTAAGTGCAATCCATCACTTGCCTTTCAAAACATCAATGAATGTACATTTTAATTTAGGATACATTGTATTTTCGTTGGTAATAGCAAGAATGATCAGTGTTTATATTCATTTACTAGAAAATTTGAATTTTGCCAAGTATCTGCCATTACTGTCACAAATGAAACCGTACGGTTCATTATGTTTATACCAAATACATTTTTGATTTTTAAATCCATCATCTTCACTGAGCAATACTTTACTATCCTGTCCATCTTTTGATATTACTATTATTCTTTGAGACCTCCAATCTGCTACAATAATGTTGTCATATGTATCTGTACAAAGTCCATGTGGTCCTAATAAATCTTGTGTATATTTCCAGATCTGTCTACCTGATTCATCAAAACAGTATACTGCTTTATCCTCATAGTCAGTATAGATAACTCTATCATGACAGTACACAAGGTACTCTAGGTATGATATACTCTTAACTTGTATTGACTTGAGTTTATTTCCTTCCAAGTCTATAATGCGGATTTCATCTTTATTCAAACCAACAGCAAGAGAATTATTGCAGAATGATAATCCCATGCATGCTTTGCCTAATGTGATAAGTTTGGTTACTGTTTCTGCTTCCATATTGAAGATCTTTATGTCTTTCCTGTCAGGAAAAGTTATGGCAATAGTATCCTGATCGATCTGTGTAACACTGAAGGGCTTATCAGATATCGGTAACTGTTTCTGAAGTCTGCCATCAGAAGTAAGTAGATTGACTTTACCTTTTTCTTCAACTACTATAAACGCAATCTATTTGAAAAAGAGAATTTCTATTTTATTCTCTTTTTTCAATGTTTTCTATTTGTGTGAACAAAATATTCCAACAAACATTTAACTGGCATGATTGTAACAAATATATTTGATAATGGTATCCAATAACACTACACAACAAAACTTGGAGAACAATCTCAAGAAATAAACACGTATTACTTTACATATACAAGAAACGCAGAAATTATTTGTTAACAAGTATTGGGGAAATTTCCCCATAAAGTTGATAACCAATCAGATATCAATAATTTGGGAAATTTCCCCAAAAAGATGATGACCGACAACAAATCAATAGAATGGGGAAGTTTCCCTAAAACGATGTTTACGAAAAAGAAATCAATAGAATGATAGAATCTCCCCAAAATGATGAAAACTAAAAAGAAATCAATAGAATGATACAATTTCCCCAAAAAAGACGATAACCAACAAGAAGTCAATAGAATGGGGAAATCTCCCCAAAAAGATGATAACCAACAAGAAATCAATAGAATGGGGAAATTTCCCCAAAAAGACGATAACCAACAAGAAGTCAATAGAATGGGGAAATCTCCCCAAAAAGATGATAACCAACAAGAAATCAATAGAATGGGGAAATTTCCCCAAAAAGATGATAACCAACAAGAAGTCAATAGAATGGGGAAATCTCCCCAAAAAGATGAAAACCAACAAGAAGTCAATAGAATGGGGAAATTTCCCCAAAAAGATGATAACGAAAACGAAATCACTAAAATGGGGAAATTTCCCTACAAAGTTGATAACCAAAAAAAATCAAAAGTCTAGGGAAATTTCCCAAAAAAGATGATAACGAAAACGAAATCACTAAAATTTCATAACCAAAACTAAATCAATAGACTGGGGAAATTTCCCAAAAAAAGATGGGAACGATACCGAAATCAATAGAATGGGGAAATTTCCTTACACAGTTGATAACCAAAAAAAATATTTAGACTGGGGAAATTTCTTCACAAAGATTTTAACCAAATAGTTATCTATAGACTGGGGAATTATTCCCACAGAGATGATAACCAAAATAAGTTCACAGGCTTGAAGAAAAATACTCATGCATTGCACAATGATTGCACATTCCGTTGTATACAACAGCGAGAAGTATGTCGTCTAACAGATACTGTAAGAATAGAAAAGAGTCACTGCGGTGAAACATTTTCAGCAGCAGATAACACAATTGAAAGGAATCATTGGCTGGGGAAACATTCACACTGATAAATTAAACAACAAACATCAGAGATAGAGATGATACAGTATAGGAAATGGGCTAATTTCCTCACAAAATCTTGTTTAACTGTAATCATGTATATCGGGGCCTTTAATAGGCGACTATACAGTATGTTTTTTTCTCATGTTGAAGGCCGTAAGGTTGCCATTAATTGTTAAAAACCACTTAAAATTATCTTTGAGGAATAGTTGTCTCATTGACAATCATACCCGATCCCCTTATCTATGAATAGCTATACATTAACTCGTATGTTTTATTCTGCCGGGGCCTCGGTGGCCAAGTGCTACAAGTAGTCCAACTACTGTATCACTAGCCAGTCAACGCTGAGATTATGAATTCGAATTCCGCTCGTGCAAGGTGCGCTCGACTCCAATCTTAATTGACTAGGCCCATGATTGTCAGTTTTCCTATCGAAGGTTCGTGCTTTTCTTCGGGCAATCCGGCTTCCCCCATCAATAAAAAATGACCGCCACGAAATAGCACAATGGTGTTGAAAGTGGCGTTAAACACCAACAAATCAATCAATCAATCAATTTAATCTGGTGAATTTCCCAGCCCGTTTGAAAAAATTACACCCTATGGGAGACCATGAAAAAAATTGACACATTTGAAGTGAGTTTATAATCTTGCAGAATGTGGTTTTAATTTCAACTGTTCAACATTTACAGCAAATATTATAATTCAAACCATACAGATTAAATAGAAAATAAGCTCTGTCCTTTATTTGGTGTCTTTATACAGCAGTAATAGATCATGCCTTAAGTTGAAGTCTTCTTTTCCTTTCCTGTAAATATATCATGCCTCAAGTAGAAGTCTTCTGTTCCTTTCCTGTAAATATATCATGCCTTGAGTAGAAGTCTTCTTTTCCTTTCCTGTAAATGTATCATGCCTTGAGTAGAAGTCATCTTTTTCTTTCCTGTAAATATATTATGCCTTGGGTAGAAGTTCTTTTCCTTTCCTGTAAATAGATAAATCGTTGATACAAAAGATTGCTACATGTACCAGACAGTGTGACGTTACGTTTATATTATAAGGAAGGTTCCATTTTATTTTTAGGGGAGGGGGCTGGGATGAAATTTGAAAAAAAAACGTCAGGACCGAATAAAGGGAAAAACAAAAAGAAAAAGGCAGGACAGAGATTACAATTAAAAAAAAAAATGCAGGACAACATTTTTCATCCTCCCCCCTTTTTCCCCCAATTAAAGTCAAATGGTAGCTCCCTTACGTATAAATAAGCCTGCTATATGTATATCGTTACAGGGTTAACTGCATTGAATGTCTCAATACTTTCTGTTATCGTCATTCTGACGTTGATATCTATAAAATGAGAAGATTGTACCTGCATAGGGCAATTTTGATATCATTTAGAAAGAGTACGAGCACCTTTACAGACATTCTGATATCTGAGTATACAACAAATTTTGAGGAGGTTTTCGCGAACTATAAGTTCAGTTTTAGAATATGTATCATGAGAATCATTCTGTCAACACTGTGCTAATTGGGACAATTTCAAACTCGATATTTGATTCATAAAAATTAGGACAATACAAATATTTAAAAATAGATGTGAAACCCTGTTTAATTTAGAAAAGATGGAGTTACAGTCTATACAGTAACTTTGTTTCACTTGCAGTATATTTACATATTTGCCAATGTGCGTTTTTGTATTGTCAGCAGAAATGTCCTTAAAAACTAGTAAGTCTATTTCCTCATCAATTGACTACGCTTGAGAATTGGCAATAGTTAGGAGTAGTTCACGCTCACGATTTTTTTACGACACTGTATCGTATGATAGCGTTATAGAGTATAGAAGTTGTGGTGACGTTACAGTAGAAATTAAATAAGGTCACCGAATTTGTTTTTTTCCGCTAAAAATCAAACCTTAAAGAAATGCATTCTAAAAAAAATAAACTAAATAAATGGGAATGGACACAGATGCTGACCTCGCTTGCATATAATGTTATAAAGGGACACAACTCAAGAACTGTAAAAGTGACGCTACCCAAATTTGTACTTGCTCTAAGTTTTGTGGTAATTAGCATTGTGTATACGTTTCATAACATTTAGTTGAGGCAAACTTAAGTTAGACAACCGAAACAAAAAATCCAGCAATTTTTCCATTTGTAAAGGGGCATAACTCTAGAACGGTAACAAATGACGCCACCAAAGTTCAAACTTGATCTGTGTTTTGTAGTAATAAGCATTGTGTATAATTTCATAACATTTGGTTGAGGAAAACGAAAGTTAGAGAACGGAAACAAAAAAATAAGCATTTTTTCCATTTGTAAAGGGGCATAACTCTAGAACGGCAAAAGTGACGCCACTAATATTCAAACTTGGTCTGTGTTTTGTGGTAATAAACATTGTGTATAAGTGCCATAAAGTTTGGTTGAGGCAAACTAAAATTAGAGAACGGAAACAAAACAATTAGCAATTTTTCCATTTGTAAAGGGGCATAACTCTAGAACGGTTAAAATGACGCCACCAAAATTCAACCTTGGTCTATGTTTTGCGGTAATAAGCATTGTGTATAAGTTTCATAACATTTAAGTGAGGCAAACTAAAGTAAGAGAACGGAAACAAAAAAAATCAGCAATTTTACCATTTGTAAAGGGCCATAACTCAAGAATGGCAAAAGTGACGCCACCAAAATTCAAAATTGATCTGTGTTTTGTAGTATTAAGCATTGTGTATAAGTTTCATAACATTTGGTTGAGGGAAACTAATGTTAGAGAACGGAAACCAATTTTGGGACGTTCTTAAGGAAGTACAGACAGACAAGGATAAAAAAACTTATTGTCCCCTCCGCTACGGCGGGGGCATACAATTTAAAAATAAATCTTTAGAAGTCTGTTGCCGATGAAAAAAACAATATCTAGAAGCAATGAATTATATTTAACAAGAATGTATCCATAGTACACGGATGCCCCATTGCACTATCATTTTCTATATACAGTGGACCGTGAAATTGTGGTCAAAAATCTAATTTGGCATTTAAATTAAAAAGATCAAATCATAGGGAACATGTGTACGAAGTTTCAAGTTGATTGGACTTCAACTTCATCAAAAACTACCTTGACCAACAACTTTAACCTGAAGCGGGACGGACGAACGGACGAACGAACGGACGAACAGACCAGGAAACATAATGTCCCTCTACTATCGTAGGTGGGGCATAACAATAACAAGAACAACTTTCAGTGGTGTCGTGGTAGCATGTTTGCATCGAGTGCAGGAGGTCATGGGATCGAAACCCGGCTTGGTCAAAACAAAAACTTTAAAAGTGACATTTGCTGCGACTACGCTGAGCACGCAGCATTAAGGAGTAAGAGAAAAGACTGGTACGAGGGAGACAATTTACTCTATTCTATGGTAAATACTCTATTACCCTTCACGGAGACGCTTGATCAAGTGTCCGCTTTATTAAATATGACTCTATCCTATGGCAAATACTCTATTACCCTTCACGGAGACGCTTGATCAAGTGTGCGCTTTATTAAATACGGATGGTTGTTATATACAAGACGTCATAGTTTATTACTTTGAATTTGAAATTTAATCGACGTAATAACAGAACATTCCGTATAATAAATTAAATAACACATATCTGAGAGGGTGATAGAGCAGATTGTTACCCCGGGAAAAGACATTGTCAACCTTGGCTTCGCCTCAGTTGACAATGTTTTCTCGGGGTAACAATCTGCTCTATCACCCTCTCAGCTATGTGTTATTTATATAGTAATACCCGCTCGACCAAGATCGTTCAAATTCGAATCAAATGTATGTATGAACGACCAGCCACTCCGCTAGCAGCCATTTTTCAGATATGTCTATAAACCAAAAAAAAATTGCATAAGTTTCATTCTAACTTAATTTTTTTTATTAATATACTAGTAACCCCTAAATCGTGTGTTTTATATATAAAATGAAGCAGTCAAAGACACTATTAAATGAATTGTCGTTAAATTAATGAACACGAACTGAAATTTTGAAATTCATTTAATCAGAGTGTCTTTGACTGCTTAATTGTATCCTTAAAACAGATAATTTAGTAGTCATATATTATAGGGACTCTGAGGGATTCTGACGTTACCGACGTTATATCTGCCACAGTGCAATTTTGGCAAACCCTTTTTTCCTGATATTAAAAACAAATAACTTTTCCTCCAAACCAACACATTAAAAATTATATATAGCGAAAACCAATATTCCACAGAGTACTCTTCTACTATAGTTTTACGATAAAAGAGCACACAAAGTCCGATTTTGATGATCCATTGTTACGTGTGCATTGTTAACGTTCTGAATTTGCGGTCGTATTCTAACAAGCACATCGCACTTAAGACCATTTCGCTTTTTTCTATGCAGAAATCCAAATATGAGAAAACATAAGATATTAAGTATTGTATACCCTAATTCGTTTAAGATAGGTATAAAATCAAAATAATGGTGCTAAGCAGCAAACAAATGCATTCATTTCAGATTTATTGAAAAATCTAGGGTTTTGTGGAACATTTCGCAGTTTATACAAGTCCCATTCAATTCTACAGATACAAATAATTAAAGTTCGGACTGTCGTGTACAGAGATTATTCTTATACAAAAAGCGCGTTCCATTTGAGATTGGTATCACTAAAAATTCAAGTAGTATTTTACGTCTATTTTTATCACGATTACGTCATCTATTTTTACCTTTAAAAAACAAAAAAGAATCTAGAATTGATCATGTCAATTTCGAGCATTTCTGGAAAGCATGGTGCTAACATGGATAATAAGTACTATTTGATGTGAAATGACCAGCCTTGGCTTAATGTATTAACATGCTTTGAATGCATTTGTATTTAGTCTTTTTTTTACCAAAACATGTTACTCATATACATACGTTTGTGATCACCCCACTATGAAGTGAATAAAAAATGTTTGAGAAATAGTTATATTGACATTTACTTCTCATAAACTTTCATTTAAAAGCAAGACACTATAAAAACTATAAGACAAATAAAACGGTGTAATAGTATACACGTATTGACTGGTTATGGTGTAATATTATACATGTATTGACTGGTTATGAGGGCAATAGCAAGTTTGTTGTCCCTGAGATATCAACTATTGCTCGAGGCCGGGGAATTTGGATTTCTTTGAAAATTCTGTTTTTCAGTATAGTAAACACTTTATGACTGATTATGGGGATTATGACAGTAAATAGTAAACTGTTTGCTTTGAAAGATCAGAGAATTAATAAATAAAGATGCATGACTTAATCTCGTTTTTATGTAAGATGTAGAAAACGGACAAAAATTCTTAACGTGGGGCATAATCTTGTACAGATTTAAAATATATTTCTTTATTATGAAGATCGTTTAATTTTTTGACAAGCTCATATATCTTAGAATTGCCTTAAATGTACCGAGCGACACACGATAGTCAAAAGGGAGCTCTATACAATATACATGTAACAGACTTGTTAGTCTGAGATTGATTACTTGAATGATAAACTAGAACAAATGAGTACGTTTAAACGATATACCGACGAGACGGCAACCAAACGACACAAATAACTAGACGACATCTAGAGTGCAACATTGCAATATATGAAGCTCTACATCACACCGAATCAAACAACGTGAAACCAATAACAGGAATTTTCAACTAATGCGGAAATAATTGTTTACACTTTTTTTCATACAATTTTACAACAATTGCAGGAAATACTTGAACTTTGACGTTTGTTTGATTCAAACAAAGAAAACCACATGACAGAAAAACAATAGAAATCACGATATAGTACCTATAGACGGAAATATTAAATGCATGACAAAAATAGATACCAATAATAATACATAAAGGTCAAGTATTGAGTACAGATGTATTAACTTAAACTTTTAACAATAAAGAAACTGAAGCTTTAATTTCCTATCTGAAATAATGAAGAGCGTATTATGGTTGTAACATTCTTTTGTATGCCCACCTACGATAGAACAGGGTAGGGGGCTTATATTTTCTGTTCTGTTAGTCCGTCCCATATTTGGTTAAGGTTTTGGTTTAGATAGTTTATCTTGAAGGGCTGGTCTCATCAACATTAAATTATATTAAGGACAATTGTTCGTTATAATGTGAACTTTTCATATCATATAGCAGATTACGGTTTTGACAACGATTACACGGTTTACAAATTGCGGGGCTTTCAAATAAAGGAAATATAAACCAGTAATAATTTAATTTTGGCAGCTTGAGTTAACATACATGCATACATAAATTAGTATAATATACACATAAAGATATTCATATAATACGATACAAAAGACTACACATATAAATATCAAACTAAATGAAGCGGGTCCAAATGGAATAATTGTAAAGTTTTTCGGTTTCCATCGGGCCGGGGTTCGAACTCACTACCCCTCTCTATTCTCGCAGAAAATAACAATCTTTAATTCTGAATTGACTGTTGGCGAATACAAGCCATGAAAGTTATCTTTATGGTTCCTATACATGGATTCTGGGTTTTTATAAAGAAAACTATCGATATACTAAGTCCACGTTTTGTTTCGTCAATTTCTTGAAGTATATCAAACGATGATAATTGTAAACGACAAAGATAAACATATAGTAATGTAAAAAAGAAAGATATTGCTTAATTCATGAAAAAAAAAGAAAAAAAAAAACAATTCAAAGTGCACGTGTTTTCTTCATACAAAATAAACATTAAGATAATCTTTTTTTAGTTTTCATTTTTGACTTTTTTGAAATTCCATGTAGTAAGTAACCACTTTTTTTAAGAATCTGGTCGATTTAGAATTTCACATATTGGATAGAATTCTGTCTACTGTTGAAGACATTTTGTCGAACTCTGAATGTCTTTTGTGTCGTTGGACTGATGTCTCATTTACGCATACCACTATTCTTCTTTTATTCATATAAAAATATAAAAAATAAATAAAACACTTTCATAGTTTTCATTTAAGAAAACATCCACATAGAGTATAATATCATGTCACAGTTAAAACCAAGTAGCCTCACTAGGAGTAGCTTTGTTGATTTCATATATTGCAATACAGTGATTTGATAGCAATGTCAGTAGAATGTAGTTCTTGAACGGTGCTATCATTTCTGTATTACAGAATCTGGAGCTTTAGACCTCACAGTTGTTTTTATACCCTCATTAATCATTTTCTTTATAATAGCATGAAAAGGAAAAATTTGTTCTCAGTCGGTCCTCCTGAATTACACGCTGTTCATATTATTACTACAATATGGATAAATTTCTTGCACGTAAGTTGTATACGTATAAAAATTCAATTCTGGACCTAAAAAAAGTTAACGCAATCTTGAAATGTCCGTAAAGGAATAATATACAGAATATTTTGACTGACATTGCTTAACTAGAGCTTGTTCAATGTAAAAACAAATTGGACCCAACTTTTATGCTTTTAAACAAGCAAGTCGAATTAGGAATTTTTCGCCAAACATCTTCCATCTTATTAAAGCTGTCAGTAATTATCAGAGGACATGATTTTCCATTTCTAACAGATGTACAATGTAGTAAACTTTTTTGTTTGTTAGAGATTTATAAGACTTAAAATCAGTGTTTAAAGGATATTTGCCATGTTAAATCTACTTGTTTTCATGACAATGCTGCAAGTAAGTCATGTTCAAACAATTGCAGATAAACATTGTATTCCAACAAGGCGATAACTCATCCTTAACCATTCAAATCACATTTCTTCCCGCCAAAATATTTTTTTTCCGTTTTGCCTCAATTAATCTTCTAAAATGATGTATAGTTTAAGTATGATGCAATTGCGTCAAAAAATCCTGCAGAGTCCCTATATATTAATAAAAACGGTTTCAAGTTAACTAAGTTTGAATCTGATGCAACTTTTGGGTTTATAGTCATATCTGAAAACTGGCTGCAAGCGTAGTGGCTGCTAGCTTGATCCTGGTGTGCGAGGCATTAATACCTTAAAAATGAGATTACTAGCTTGTGTATGTTGAAATTGATCTTATTTTGTCATGTTTTCTAAAATCCTACCCATAAAATTCCAACCTATTCATGTTATACTTTTTTCATAATATTTATAGCATGCAAAATCAGATATAATATAAAGTATTGTCTACTAAATCTGCTTATAAACCATTCGTGCAACAGTTACTTGAAAGCATAATCGAGTACACACACTATCGTTTGCTATAAATACGTATTATATCCAAGTGAAAATAATGCCATGATGCAGCTAAAAATACTTCCAATACTGTTGATTATGATTCATAAAACGTACGTTGATATTAAGCGTATATATCAATTATTTTCGTTCAATCTCGGCTTCCATGTCGTGCTACGGTTGGTACGGCATCAAATCGGGTATCTGCTATTAAAATTTCTCTTGTGCAAATGTAGAAGAAGAGATGAAGGAGTCTGCAGCTGTGATTTTTTGTGTTTAAGATAATTTCAGAATTGATGGTTGTTTGTTATTTCATTTTCACTAAGCGTTGGTCATTTGACTTTCCCACAAGTATTGATTACAGCACGGTGTTTTCTGTTCACTTTTAATTGTATGCATCATAAATATCTAGCAAATAACACATCTTGTTGTGATTAACAAAAGATATCGATTAAAAAGATGGTCTGAATTATTCGGGTTATTTATATATATTGCGCATAAAACAGTGAAAAATAGTAATTACATGCTTTATTTCAAAATTGACACACTTGCATTTTCACTGATCGATGAAATGAGCTCGAGGCCAATTGAAAACTGTCAGATGGGCATAAGGACCTTGCAAGGTACGCACCTATACCAATTAACTAGCTATTTGTTAGCGAAAAATACGTCATAATTGTGTCATTTGGACAGAGGATTCGTTCTGCATATGTCTTAAATATTTGTCACTGGAAGTTAAACAAGCAGTTTTATATTTGTATGATAATATAAATTTTAATTTCTGGTAAATGATACAATCAAACTATTTTTTTCAAATTGATATGCTACAATCAAAATGTTTCACTAGACGCACAAAGGAACTGGTATCGCAGTAAGGTATTCTCGCAGTAACTACCGGTATGCTTTTTTGAGAACATGTAGTGGTATTCATGCTAGAAATAGGAATTTTGATGATCCATATTTCAAAAATGACAACATTGTTTCATAAGAGGAAAAAAGAATCGGCATGGCAGTAATTCCTCGTCTTTGAATATATATCATTATATTGACGAAAGCTATGAATATATGTCAATATACACTTTGTTTTATCAAAAATTACTCTGAACAAAAACACATTATCTATCCAAAATTTTCTAACATTACGAATGATAATTGCTATGAAGATGTTTCACAAGACGCAAAATGGATCGATATGGTGCTATGCTTTATTTTTATAATCCGTATTTCAGAAATGACAATATATTATACTTTGCTTTATCAAGTTTTATTCTGGACAAAAACAAATGATTTATAAATTTTCTTTCATCACGAAATCAGAATGTTAAATATGGACGTCTGTCTGTCCAACTGTCTTTTGGTTATTTGTGTCGTTGGGCTGTCTGATAACACGACTTTGAAATATGTATCTATGAAAAAACTCTCTCATTTTTATACCTTATTCTAAAATTTTGAATACAATTATTTTATTTCTCCTTTTTCTACTTCAACAAATGATGTCTTTGATCACCGCTTGTAAGATTTATATTTAGAAAATTTGTATAAAAGTTTCTTTTTTTTTTTTCTCTCTTTTTTTCCAAATATTTGATAAATATAAAAATAAGAAGATGTGGTACATATATGATTGCCAACGAGACAACTCTCCACAAGAGACTTAATGACGTAGAAGCTAGCACGTATAGGTCACCGTACGGTCTTCAACATTGAGCAAAACCCATACCACATAGTCAGCTATAAAATGACAAATGTAAAACAATTCAAACAAATATGCAGATATTTGTTCATGCCAATCGCAATCCAGTTCTCATTATACAATAGTTATGATTTTATTTGTGAAACTGAAACTTTGACAAATAATTTTGTATTTGCTTTTTTATCCCAGTTAAAGGTCTAGCCTTTATTTATATAATTAGGTTCATTTAAGCAACATTTTTAAATATATATACAAATGATATTAATCTTCGATAATTGATAATCTGATAAATGCCGTAATGTAAATATGCATACCTACTTTGTAACACGGCTTCGTAAGTTTTTTAACTTACCGATTTAGCGCAAAATTCAATAAAAACAAATATTGTTTTCGTATGAAATGACCTTCCTAACCATTATGCAAACGAATATATATATATATCCTATATACCCCCCCCCCCCCCCTTTTCCGGGCAAAGGATATATATATATCCTTTGCCCGGAAAAGGGGGGGGGGGGGGGGGGGGGGTGGGGGATGGCACTTAATGTAATAATGTAATGAGTGGTAAGGATGGGCCACTGAAATAGTTCACTATTTCATGCTCCATATGAGAAATTCAGATAACATATATCAATAGGTTGAATTTATCACTTGCTTGATTATATCATAATTAAGTCACTGTAAGTATCTGAATCAGGTGTCAGTATCTATTTTTGATGCAGTTAAATCCGACCATTTTGACATTTGCACCTAATTAACATTCAACGGTTTGTATACATGAAACATGATAACAATTATTTAAAGAAATTCCACAGTGTGAGCGTCTTTTAAGAGGGAACGGCAATGTAACTTTTTATTAGTTTTTCAATAATATAAATCTATCTCTGGCCATGGGGTGTCACTACATTTATCTGACCAAACTTGTTTATTGTATTTTGAAAGTGAAATTTCGTCATACTGAAAGATATGAAAGGGCAAATAGTGGAAAGTATTTAAGATGTGACGAATTTATCAGAAAAGCAAGGTGTGATTATGACGATTGCAGGGGCGATTTCAAAAAGGGGGAGGGGTTCCCAACCCAGGATAAAAGGGGCGGGGAGTTCTAACTCAAGGACCCCCCCAGGATCCGCCACTGAATTGCGTTGCTTTTAAACATTAACGTGACGTAGTTGGAAAATAAGATTATATATTTTTATCCCCATATCGACACTCCTTTCAACCCTACGTAGCCAGCACATACAGTTAATCAGTAAATAATTTAGTCAAACGTTTGTTTATTTGTCTTCACAGCATGAACTTATCTGATGACCAGAATATTATAGATGATTATGACCAGCTGTGAACTATGGATTGTAGATACTATGTAACGCCAAGGAATTGTATACTCAAAGCATAAACATAATTTATAATTTGGAACCAATCGGTGGCACACTGTACGTCTACGTATGTAAGGAGATCAAAATAGAATTTTCATAGAATATCATAAAAATTGAGACGAGGCTTTGTTATTAAATAGTGTATTCGTTTGTCCATATCATCATAATATTAGATATAAGAAGATGTGGTATGAGTGCCTATGAGACAACTCTCCATCCAAGTCACCATTTGTAAAAGTAAACTATTATAGGTCAAAGTACGGCCTTCAACACGGAGCCTTGGTTCACACCGAACAGCAAGCTATAAAGGGCCCCAAAAATGACTAGTGTTAAACCATTCAAACAGGAAAACTAACGGTCTAATCTATATATGTCATTATAAAAATAAGAAGATGTGGTACGATTGCTAATTAGACAAATCTTCTAAAGACACAAAATAACACAACTATAGGTCATCGTACGGCCTTCGACAATGAGTATAACCCATACCGCATAGTTAGCTGTTAAAATCACTGAAATGACATGTACAAATGTAAAACAATTCAAAAAAGAAAACTGACAGCCTGATGTATGTGCAAAATAATGAACGAAAAACAAATATGATATACAGCAATACACGACAACCACTGAATTACGGGCTCCTGAACAAGTACATACAGAATGTGGCAGGGTTAAACAAGTCTGAAGGCGCGCCAACCCTCCCCTAACCTGGGATAGTGGTGTAACAGTACAACATAAGAACGAACTATACAAATCAGTTGAAAATGGCTAAACTCGATAGATCGATACAAAGCAAAAAAACATCTTACAAAAACGCAGAGTTGTCGTGGCAGGGTACCTATACATCCCCACTACAAAAAGACACTAAGTACAGATCTGAGTGTACTCGCAGTTATTGACAAAGCCAATAATAACTAATAAAATCATGCATCTAAGACTATAATATCAAATAAGTTCACATCCAACATCTATATAATGGATTTAGTGTAAAGATTTATAATAAATGAATGTGCCTATTTAAATTAATATTTAGTTTGATTTTAATTTACTGATAACCACTATACCAACGAAAACAGTACAAAAAGATCTAATTATAGCGTTGAATTGGTAACCTTTTTAGAATAAGTTTAATAAAAGGAACGATAAGTTTACCCGGGACGTACATGTATCTTAATTTCCAGGCTCGGCAAACTACATGTACATCTCCGTAAAAACTAGGGTGTGCTTTCCGATTAAAATACAACCAAACTTCCAAACCAAATCTAAATATCTATGGAAGAGTTTAGTAAAGGTTTTAAATAATTTGGTAACGAAATCCCTGACTTAATAATTTACCAGTTATAAATAGATTACGTTCATTTAAATCCGAAACGTCACAACAGACACGTGCATAGCGAACGAGTTGTGATGCATAAATACCGTAAGATGGGGCAGAAGGAACACCACCGTCCAAAAAAAAAAAGGAAAATTAACAATAAGGAACGAAAAATCGTCCCTTTTGTCGTGTATTTTTGTACTTTGGTTCAGCCGGGGGTCGATCTGGATGAAAGGCCTACATTTAAAAATTTAGTGGTTGCTTAATTATAAATCCCGCATGCATGCACTCTATACGTCAGTAAGGATTGTATTTTCGGCTTGTAGAAGTCTAGGTGACCAAGATATTTCTATTCTCTAATAAACACTATAGATGCACAATTCAAAGCCATTTAATTATTAATTTCAAGTCATACAACTTCAATTAATTTTCAAGTAATTCAAAGTAATGTAAGATTTATAGACATAATAATTTGAATCAGCATTACACACGACTCCACATATTGAGTAATTCATCGTGATATAAGTTTGACCGGAATTATGTACAAATGTTTTGATAAACCTGATAACCGGATGGTTACATATACCATATTTACCCCGTGTACGTCACAAAATCAACTAGTCAACGAGGGACTTATGGAATACTTTAAGGCAAAGCAGTTAGAATTATATCCCTTGGAGTTATTTGGGGGAGACTGTGAAAACGTATTCACACCTACGGTGGGGGAAGTGTTACAATTTAGGACAAACCCCGCCATGAACAAGGGAACAGCTGTATTTGTTAGTGGATACTGGAGAAGAGGAAGATGCATAAATATTATCAATACTATGTCAAGAGGGAATTTATTTGTAATAGAAGATGACAACACAAAATACAAATTTGAACTCAACAGATATCAGCTCAGACCTTACAATTTTTTAAAACATATTCTCTGTGACAAATAAAATATATTTAAAAAATATGTTTTTTAAAATTAATGACCAACTATGTAATTAGATTGTGATACTAATTTCGGAATTTAAGAAATTATATAAAAAAATAAGATGATGTGGTATGATTTTCAATTAGACAAATATCCACCAGAGTTGAAACAAAGGCAACCGTACGGCCTTCAACAATGATAAAAAAAAACATACGGTAATGTTAATGATTCAAAGCCGCTACATGATTAAAAGCCATATGAAAAATGTAAAAATATTTGAACTAGAAAAGTAAAGGCCTTATTTAGTGTTAGTGCAGTAATTTATTATTTATTGATATTGGACATTGATTACAGAAGACCACAATAAATAGGTCGTTGTTTTGGTAATGCCTGGACGTCGACTAAAGGATCAAAATATTTGACGTCGATTTGAGAATATGACGTCAGAATTGGACGTCGATTTGAGAATGTGACATCAGATTTGGACGTCGATTTGAGGATAAAAATATTGGACGTCGATTTGAGAATATGACGTTAGATTTTGACGTCGATTTGAGGAACGGACGTCGATTAGAGGCCGGACGTCGATCTGAGTCTAACATATATTGCCTATGTTTTTGTTAATCTACAAGTCTACAAATCTACAAATCGTCTCCTCTTAGCTGATGGCATCAAAAAGGAAACCAAAGGAGGCGATAATAAGTGCTACTGCTAATAGATTCATAACTAATAAATTGCCGATATATTTTGATGCATGATAAGCATCATTACTATAGTTGATAATTATATAAATAAGAAGATATATGGTATTATTGTCACTGAGAAAACTCTCCACAAGAGACCAAATGGAACAGAAATTAACAACTACAGGTCACCATACAGCCTTCAATAATAAGTAAAACCCATACACTATAGTCATCTATAAAAGGCCCCGAAATTACAAATGTAAATCAAATCAAACGAGAAAACTAAATTTTGAACTAAAAAATGAACCAACAACTAATATGATACACAGCATGAAATGCCAACCCCTGAATTACAGACTCCTGTCTTGGGACAGGCAAAGACAGAATGTGGCGGGGTTACACTAGTTTGAAGGTTACAATAGCGCAATTATTCGTAATGCATATTCCGAATGGTACCAGCGATGTTTCGTATTTTATTTCTCGAAGACTACACAAACTAGGAAAAAAAACGAATGCCTCTTCTTCGTTCTAATTGATATAAAGTAGGATTTGAAATGATGTTCTGTGCAAAACATTTCTTTATAGTTTGATACATCTTGCCTGTAATACTATTTTGTCATTGGAGAGTGTACATGTAGGTCTTGATGTCAGATCTTGGAAAGGTTGTATTAGATTTATGCAATGCGTCTAGACTCTGCATGGCCTGTATACCAGTGCATGATATATAGACACATGTCTTTGTTTTGTCGACTATTTTGTTATGAAGTAGGTCGTTTGTTTTCTAATTTAAATTCTCCCTCATGAATTCGTCCGAATTTAAAACATTTCTATACTAAATACATGGTTAAAAAAGAGACAAGTCATAATTTAGGTTTGTTTGCTCGCAGTAACTTTCTTATTTTCTCAGCGAAACAACATTTAATATCTTGTAAACATTTTACAAATTACAAAAATATACCACAATTCCATCTATATACATTCACAATGTCCTCTAAATACATATCAATACAAACATAACTGTAATATATTATGCAGAGCTTAACGTTAACTTCGTCTATCAAAGTTACTGGAGCACATCGATAATAATCAAACGTAATCAGGACTTATATATGCCTATAAAACCCCACCCGTACTACCGCCCTCGAAATATTCGTGCAGAAAACAACAGTAACATCAGACCACTTCTGATTTACATACTAGCCAAACTTGTACCACAAGTCTAAAGATAGAAATAGAATAGGGAAATTCCAAATATAACGGAATAGAAATAAATTGAATTGTTACATGATTTTGAGGTCGGAACATTTTATATTGCCGACTATGTCTCCACCGGGACTCGAACCCGGGACCTCTGTGTTACAAGGCAGCGCGTATACCGACTGAGCTAAAGAAGTACTTCCCTAGATCAACCGCTTACGGCTGACTAAGTATCTACTAATGAAGGGAAGCAATCCCGTCACAATTGTTTACATCCTCTTCATTTAAGCTTTGGTCGATTGTTGTCTCATTGGCAATCATACCACGTACATCTACTTATATTTATATAGTTCAAAAAAACCGGTATAATCATAATAATAGAAAATGCGAGAATACCAATTTTATTCGTATAACAAAGAAAAGCATAAAGTCCTACAAATATCTCTGAAAATAAAACAAAAACCGAAACAAACATACGTATTCTGATGATACATAAATTACAAAAGTTTAAGTTAAAGAAATATTTTAAATCTTATATATGTACCTGAACGTATCACTCCTTATGCTCCTGGTAGGTTTGTTGTCTTTACTTTTCTCAATACTTGAGTTTACTACACAATATCCAAACACAATTTATGATTATCGTTCACAAATGTAAAACTAAGTGTCTAAATTATTCATAACGAACATCAGTACGGTTTACTGTGTGCCTGTATAATCTTGATAATTCCCCACAACACTAAATGCTTGTCAATCACAGCATGATTTTACTACAGATCTCGGAAATAGTCGTCATCATCTCGTCTGCACATCTAACTTAATGTACGCGTAAAATTTCGCATTTACAATGCTGCCATATGTTGTTGTGTATTTTAATGAATGTTGATGCCATCTACGACAAAAGAAGTGAAAGTGAAAAAAAGAACAAAATTGGCGACAGGTATGTTTTATACATGATTAACAAATATTTATAACTGTGGCTGTACAATGAATTTACGCTTGTTGAAATAAACGATGAAAAACCTAAGAATTAATTCAATGATCTTTAATCGTGTTCAAACATGCATCGATCTTAAAAGACATCGAAAAATTAGAAAAATTCAAATCCTTAAACGCTGTACGAGTATAAGACATGAAATTTTATCTTTTGTGATTTAGAACAAGTTAAAATGTATAGTCAATAATCATGATAATGGGTTAAGTGTACTAAATACATGTTTTTAAGTGAACACGTGATCTATTTTCACTGCTCTTTGGTCGGGTCTAAGGGTCGGGTTGTTGTTGATACATTTCCCATTCCCACCCTCAATTTTAACAAAACTTTTACATATAGTATTAATATACTGTAACAGCAACCTAATAATACACCATTATTCTTCTTTTTATGATACTAGTCATGCTAGTAATCAGACATTCAGTAAGAATCACTTTTAATGCATATTTTCTCCGAGGAAAGGGGGTGAAATATTCTTGTTTACGTACTGATCACTACAGTGGCGGATTTACTTGGAGTCAGAGGGGGCCACGTGCCCCTCCCCATCGCAAGGTCAAGGTCACCAGCAAACTTTGTATTGCTATTGAATCTACTTATCCACATCTAAGATATTATTTACAGCTTGATTTGACTTATACACTTGTCGTTAATCAATTGCAAACCCAGGCTCCAGTCGCGGATCCAGAACTTTTTCTAAAGGGGAAAGGGGGGGGGGGGGGGGAGCGCTGACTGACCTTCATTGAATCCCTATATAATCAACCAAATTTTTCCCATGAAAGAGGGGGCCGGACCACCCAGAGCCCCGTGGATCCGCCTATGGCAGCTTCAACATGCGTTATTTATGACAGCTTATCGTTGGGTGTGTAAATATTGACACATGTCTGAAATGTCTCCTTGCAAAAGATTTTATGTAAACTACATGTACATGTAATTTGAACAGCACGAATAGTTCTATTGGTTTTTAAAACAATATTACAGATAAAGGATGTACTTGGGTGAAATTGAAAAAATCTAAAGTTTAAAAAGTTGATACTATTAGTCAGAAAGGAATTAGTAAAGGAACAAAATAAGCTAAAAATATTGATAGGTTAGAGAGCTCCTTTTCGAGATATCTAATCTTTAAAAAATGGCGGGAAAAGGCTGACTCTTACCTTATATTTAGTATTGGCATCATTTGGGTCTCAAATCGAAAGAAAAGAAATCTGGAGTCTGCTTAATGTTTGGTTAATGACGTTTTATGAGCTATTGAAGTCTTAAATGAAAAGAAAAATGGGTGTTATGGGGCAAAATATTTTACCCTGTATCGTATAAAAAAAAACCGAAGGAGTCAGAACATTTGACAAGAATTACTCATTAAGATCATTTAACAGGTGAAATCTTCTTTCAGGAAAGAAATTATATATGCCAGTTGTTTTAGTGTTTATTGGAACACCCTTCAATAAAATGTAAAAGCGGTTTCCTAAACCCCGGCTAATTACCCACCAGGTCTGGGGGCATGCACCCAATATTAGTATCCTCATGGAAGTATTATCATTTATATTGACAGGAACTCCAACAAGTGGACTTCAATCGTTTATAGTGCGATGCCGCATTAACTATCTGTTAATTAACTCGACATGTCATATGGATGCATTGGTTTCGATCGATTTTTTGGAACCTCGTGACATTGTAATAACGGAACATACCGAAATAACCGGATGTGTACTTCATCGTCAAGGAAATGACATTTACCGACCATGTCATTAATGACATATATGTCAGTTTTTACGCAATGTTTGTCTTAAAATAAATAAAAAGGAAGAAAAGAAATCCCCGCAACTATTTTCATAAAAAAAAAAAAAAAAAAAGAAATTACCCACAAGCCATAAACATTTCAGTTTAAGTTACAATCAGTTTAAAAGTTTTGTTTTATTCATGAAAGGGCCGTTGGCTTAACACGCATAACGGTTATATATACAGGCTTGAAAATCATAAAATTCTTATAAAAAGTATTAATCAGCAATTATCATCGCGCTTTGACAATGTTTTTTAATTTAAGTGTTTATTGAAATAATTTCCCCCCCAAAAAAAAAAATTCAAAAGTTTATTCCAGTAGCGGCGGGAGCCGGGGGAGGTTAAAGGGTTTTGATCAGAAAAATATCAAATATTTACTATTATTTTAATTGTAGCATATCAGTTTGAAAAAATAGTTTGATTGCATCATTTACCAGAAATTAAAATTTATATTATCATACAAATATAAAACTGCATGCTTGTTTAACTTCCAGTGACAAATATTTCAGACATATGCAGAACGAATCCTCTGTCCAAATGACACAATTATGACGTATTTTTCGCTAACAAATAGCTAGTTAATTGGTATATGTGCGTACCTTGCAAGGTCCTTATGCCCATCTGACAGTTTTCAATTGACCTCGAGCTCATTTCATGGATCAGTGAAAATGCAAGTGTGTCAATTTTTAAATAAAGCATGTAATTACTATTTTTCACTGTTTTATGCACAATATATATAAATAACCCGAATAATTCAGACAATCTTTTTAATCGATATCTTTTGTTAATCACAACAAGATGTGTTATTTGCTAGATATTTATGATGCATACAATTAAAAGTGAACAGAAAACACCGTGCTGTAATCAATACTTGTGGGAAAGTCAAATGACCAACGCTTAGTGAAAATGAAATAACAAACAACCATCAATTCTGAAATTATCTTGAACACAAAAAATCACAGCTGCAGACTCCTTCATCTCTTCTTCTACATTTGCACAAGAGAAATTTTAATAGCAGATACCCGATTTGATGCCGTACCAACCGTAGCACGACATGGGAGCCGAGATTGAACGAAAATAATTGATATATACGCTTAATATCAACGTACGTTTTATGAATCATAATCAACAGTATTGGAAGTATTTTTAGCTACATCATGGCATTATTTTCACTTGGATATAATACGTATTTATAGCAAACGATAGTGTGTGTACTCGATTATGCTTTCAAGTAACTGTTGCACGAATGGTTTATAAGCAGATTTAGTAGACATTACTTTATATTATATCTGATTTTGCATGCTATAAATATTATGAAAAAAGTATAACATGAATAGGTTGGAATTTTATGGGTAGGATTTTAGAAAACATGACAAAATAAGATCAATTTCAATATACACAAGCTAGTAATCTCATTTTTAAGGTATTAATGCCTCGCAGACCAGGATCAAGCTAGCAGCCACTACGCTTGCAGCCAGTTTCCAGATATGGCTTTAAACAAAAAGTTGCATCAGATTCAAACTTAGTTAACTTGAAACCGTTTTTATTAATTTATGACTACTAAATTATCTGTTTTAAGAATACAATTCAGCAGTCAAAGACACTCTGATTAAATGAATTTCAAAATTTCAGTTCGTGTTCATTAATTTAACGACAATTCATTTAATAGTGTCTTTGACTGCTTCATTTTATATATAAAACACACGATTTAGGGGTTACAAGTATATTAATAAAAAAAAATTAAGTTAGAATGAATCTTATGCAATTTTTTTTGGTTTATAGACATATCTGAAAAATGGCTGCTAGCGGAGTGGCTGGTCGTTCATACGTACATTTAATTCGAATTTGAACGATCTTGGTCGAGCGGGTATTACTATATAATAGGGGCAATAAGTTTTTTTATCCTTGTCTGTCTGTACTTCCTTAAGAACGTCCCAAAATTGGTTTCCGTTCTCTAACATTAGTTTCCCTCAACCAAATGTTATGAAACTTATACACAATGCTTATTACCACAAAACACAGATCAAGTTTGAATTTTGGTGGCGTCACGTTTGCCATTCTTGAGTTATTCCCCTTTACAAATGGAAAAATTGCTGAATTTTTTGTTTCCGTTCTCTAACTTTAGTTTGCCTCACTTAAATGTTATGAAACTTATACACAATGCTTATTACCGCAAAACATAGACCAAGGTTGAATTTTGGTGGCGTCATTTTAACCGTTCTAGAGTTATGCCCCTTTACAAATGGAAAAATTGCTAATTGTTTTGTTTCCGTTCTCTAACTTTAGTTTGCCTCAACCAAACTTTATGGAACTTATAAACAATGTTTATTACCACAAAACACAGACCAAGTTTGAATATTGGTGGCGTCACTTTTGCCGTTCTAGAGTAATGCCCCTTTCAAATGGAAAAAATGTTTATTTTTTTGTTTCCGTTCTCTGACTTTAGTTTTCCTCAACCAAATTTTATGAAACTTATACACAATGCTTATTACTACAAAACACAGATCAAGTTTGAACTTTGGTGGCGTCATTTTTTACCGTTCTAGAGTTATGCCCTTTACAAATGGAAAAATTGCTGGATTTTTTGTTTCGGTTGTCTAACTTAAGTTTGCCTCAACTAAATGTTATGAAACGTATACACAATGCTAATTACCACAAAACTTAGAGCAAGTACAAATTTGGGTAGCGTCACTTTTACAGTTCTTGAGTTGTGTCCCTTTATAACATTATATGCAAGCGGGGGCAGCATCTGTGTCCATTCCCATTTATTTAGTGCATTTTTTTAGAATGCATATCTTTAAGGTTTGATTTTTAGCGGAAAAAAAACAAATTCGGTGACCTTATTTAATTTCTACTGTAACGTCACCACAACTTCTATACTCTATAACGCTATTATACCATACAGTGTCGTAAAAAAAATCGTGAGCGTGAACTATTCCTAACTATTGCCAATTCTCAAGCGTAGTCAATTGATGAGGAAATAGACTTATACTAGTTTTTGAGGACATTTCTGCTGCCAATACAAACACGCACATTGGCAAATATGTAAATATACTGCAAGTGAAAGAAAGTTACTGTATAGACTGTAACTCCATCTTTTCTAAATTAAACAGGGTTTCACATCTATTTTTAAATGTTTGTATTGTCCTAATATTATGAATCAAATATCGAGTTTGAAATTGTCCCGATTAACACAGTGTTGACAGAATGTTTCTCATGATACATATTCTAAAACTGAACTTATAGTTCGCGCAAACCTTCTCAAAATTTGTTGTATACTCAGATATCAGAATGTCTGTAAAGGTGCTCGTACTCTTTCTAAATGATATCAAAATTGCCCTATGCAGGTACAATCTTCTCATTTTATAGATATCAACGTCAGAATGACGATAACAGAAAGTATTGAGACATTCAATGCAGTTAACCCTGTAACGATATACATATAGCAGGCTTATTTATACGTAAGAGAGCTACCATTTGACTTTAATTGGGGGAAAAAGGGGGGAGGATGAAAAATGTTGTCCTGCATTTTTTTTTTATTGTAATCTCTGTCCTGCCTTTTTCTTTTTGTTTTCCCCTGTATTCGGTCCTGACGTTTTTTTTCTTCAAATTTCATCCCAGCCGCCTCCCCCCCCCCCCCCCTCCCCTAAAAATGAAATGGAAGCTTCCTTATAACATGTATAATATTAACGTAACGTCACACTGTCTGGTACATGTAGCAATCTTTTTTCTCTAATTCTTCGTCAATTTATCCCTTTCTGTACCCATTGTATAAAAAAAAAAATTAATCAACGTGTGGTTCGTTTGATCTCAGTTCTTCATTGGTTAAAATCCGATTATGACGTCGAGTTTTCTTGCTTTCCTCTGAATTTCCTATTGTGACGGCATGAAAAAAGGCGACCATGCCTGATGACGTCACATAGAAAGAACACATCTTTTTGCAGATCATTCGAAAAGAAGGAATAAATTTGCCTGCGTATTTGTTTGAAAATCATTAGAGAAACAGATTCCACCACCAAATCTCGTGTAATACGATATTTATCCACTCCCGACAGTTAAATTTTAAATATTTAAAACGCTCGGCGAGCCTAGCGTTTTAAATTTGAAAATTTAACTGTCTCGAGTGGATAAATATTGTATCACACTCGATGCAGTGGTAGAATCTATATGTATCAACGATTTATCTATTTACAGGAAAGGAAAAGAACTTCTACCCAAGACATGATACATTTACAGGAAAGGAAAAGAAGACTTCTACTCAAGGCATGATATATTTACAGGAAAGGAAAAGAAGACTTCTACTCAAGGCATGATATATTTACAGGAAAGGAAAAGAAGACTTCAACTTAAGGCATGATCTATTACTGCTGTATAAAGACACCAAATAAAGGACAGAGCTTATTTTCTATTTAATCTGTATGGTTTGAATTATAATATTTGCTGTAAATGTTAAACAGTTGAAATTAAAACCACATTCTGCAAGATTATAAACTCACTTCAAATGTGTCAATTTTTTTCATGGTCTCCCATAGGGTGTAATTTTTTCCAAACAGGCTGGGAAATTCACCAGATTATATTGATTGATTGATTGATTTGTTGGTGTTTAACGCCACTTTCAACACTATTTATTGTGCTATTTCGTTGCGGTCATTTTTTATTGATGGGGGAAGACGGATTGCCCGAAGAAAACCACGAACCTTCGATAGGAAAACTGACAATCATGGGCCTAGTCAATTAAGATTGGAGTCGAGCGCACCTTGTACGAGCGGAATTCGAATTCATAATCTCAGCGTTGACTGGCTAGTGATACAGTAGTTGGACTACTTGTAGCACTTGGCCATCGAGGCCCCGACAGATTAAAACATACGAGTTAATTTATAGCTATTCATAAATAAGGGGATCGGGTATGATTGTCAATGAGACATCTATTCCTCAAAGATCATTTTAAGTGGTTTTTATACGACCGCAAAAAAATTTTTGTGGTCGTATATTGGTATGACGTTGGCGTCGTCGTCGTCGTTGTCGTTGTCGTCGTCGTCCGGCGTCGTCCTGCGTCGTCCGAAGACACATTGGTTTTCGCACTCTAACTTTAGTTTAAGTGAATGGATCTCTATGAAATTTTACCACAAGGTTCAATACCACAAAAGGAAGGTTGGGATTGATTTTGGGGGTTATGGTACCAACAGTAAAGGAATTAGGGGCCAAAAAGGGGCCAAAAATAAGCATTTTTGTAACTTCCAGACATAACTTGTGTGTTAGTGTATGGATCTCTCTGACATTGTACCACAAGGTTCCATATCAAAAAAGGAATGCTGGGATTGACTTTGGGGGTAATTGCCTCAAAATTTTAGGAATTAGGGGCCAAAAAAGGGGCAAAAAACAAGCATTTTTCTAGTTTCATGACAATAACTTGTGTGTAAGTGTATGGATCTTTCTGAAATTGTACTACAAGGTTCCATATCACAAAAGGAAAGCTGGAATTGAGTTTGGGGGTAATTGCCGAAACGTTTAGGAATTGGGGGTCAAAAAGGGGCCAAAAATAAGCATTTTTTTAGTTTCCAGACAATAACTTATGTTCAAGTGTATGGATCTCTCTGAAATTGTACTGCTAGGTTCCATACCACAAAGGGAAGGCTGGGATTGATGATGGGGGTAATTGCCTCAATATTTTAGGAATTAGGGGCCAAAAAGGGGCAAAAAACAAGCATTTTTCTAGTTTCAGGACAATAACTTGTGTGTAAGTGTATGGATCTTTCTGAAATTGTACTACAAGGTTCCATATCACAAAGGGAAAGCTAGGTTTGAGTTTTGGGGTAATTGCCCTAAATGTTTAGGAATTTGGGGCCAAAAAGGGGCCAAAAAACACATTTTTCTAGTTTCCAGACAATAACTTGTGTTTAAGTGTATGGATCTCTCTGAAATTATACTGCAAGGTACCATACCACAAAGGGAAGGCTGGGATTGAGTTTGGGGATGATGAATCATAAGGGGGTTCAACAAATTTGGGGGGGGGGGGGGGGATTTTTTTTTTTTTTTCCTTTTTTTTCTTTTAAAATTTTTCATTTTAAGTTGGTTATTTCTGATTTATATTTAAAAGCAAATAATAATGATATGGTAGGAGATACACACCAAACAGGATGTGTAAATTATTATATTATAAGTATTGTGCAATAGCAAGAAATTTTCAATTGCACAGTATTGCACAATAGCAAGAAATCTTCAATTGCACAGTATTGCGCAATAGCAAGAAATTATATTTAATTGCACAGTATTGTGCAAAAGAAGATACTTCATATAAATTGCTTATTTCTTGACCAATTTCAGTGGGGTTTTATTCTTGAGTTCTTGGGGTTCTTTAATATGCTGAATCTAACCTTGTATTTAGTTTTTGGATTTTGGGCCCCGTTTTTAAATTGGTCCATATTGAGGTCCAAAGGGTCCAAAATTAAACTTTGTTTGATTTCATCAAGAATTGAATTATTGGGATTCTTTGATATGCCGAATCTAACCGTGTATTTAGATTCTTAATTTTTGGTTCTGTTTTCAAATTGGTCTACATTAAGGTCCAAAGGGTCCAAAATTAAACTTAGTTTGATTTTAACAAAAATTGAATTCTTAGGGTTCTTTGATATGCTGAATCTAACCATGTATTTAGATTTTTGATTATGGGCCCAGTTTTCAAGTTGGTCCAAATCGGGGTCCAAAATTAAACTTTGTTTGATTTCAACAAAAATTGAATATATGGGGTTCTTTGATATGCTGAATCTAACCATGTATTTAGATTTTTGACTTTTGGGCCCCGTTATCAACTTTGTCCACATTGAGGTCAAAAGGGCCCAAAATTAAACTTTGTTTGATTTCATCAAAAATTGAATTCTTGGGGTTCTTTGATATGCTGAATCTAACCATGTATTTAGATTTTGGATATTGGACCATAATAGCTATAGGTGAATGTCCAATTTAAAATTTTTAAGTTCTTAGACCACATTCATTCTGTGTCAGAAACCTATGCTGTGTCAAATATTTAATCACAATCCAAATGCAAAGCTGTATCAAGCTTGAATGTTGTGTCCATACTTGCCCCAACTGTTCAGGGTTCAACCTCTGCGGTCGTATCAAGCTGCGCCCTGCGGAGCATTTTATTAACAATTAATGGCAACCTTACGGCCTTCAACATGAGAAAAACCATACTGTTTAGTCGCCTATTAAAGGCCCCGATATACATGATTACAGTTACACAAGAGTTTGTGAGGAAATTAGCCCATTTCCTATACTGTATCATCTCTATCTCTGATGTTTGTTGTTTAATTTATCAGTGTGAATGTTTCCCCAGCCAATGATTTCTTTCAATTGTGTTATCTGCTGCTGAAAATGTTTCACATTCACAACAGTGACTCTTTTCTATTCTTACAGTATCTGTTAGACGACATATTTCTCGCTGTTGTATACAACAGAATGTGCAATCATTGTGCAATGCATGAGTATTTTCTTCAAGCCTGTGAACTTATTTTGGTTATCATTTCTGTGGGAATAATTCCCCAGTCTATAGAAAACTATTTGGTTAAAATCTTTGTGAAGAAATTTCCCCAGTCTAAATTTTTTTTTTTTTTTTTGTTATCAACTGTGTAAGGAAATTTCCCCATTCTATTGATTTCGGTATCGTTCCCATCTTTTTTGGGAAATTTCCCCAGTCTATTGATTTATTTTTGATTATGAAATTTTAGTGATTTCGTTTTCGTTATCATCTTTTTTGGGAAATTTCCCCAGACTTTTGATTTCTTTTTGGTTATCAACTTTGTAGGGAAATTTCCCCATTTTAGTGATTTCGTTTTCGTTATCATCTTTTTAGGGAAATTTCCCCATTCTATTGATTTCTTGTTGGTTGTCATCTTTTTGGGGAGATTTCCCCATTCTATTGACTTCTTGTTGGTTATCGTCTTTTTGGGGAAATTTCCCCATTCTATTGATTTCTTGTTGGTTATCATCTTTTTGGGAGATTTCCCCATTCTATTGACTTCTTGTTGGTTATCGTCTTTTTTGGGGAAATTTTACCATTCTATTGATTTCTTTTTAGTTTTCATCATTTTGGGGAGATTCTATCATTCTATTGATTTCTTTTTCGTAAACATCGTTTTAGGGAAACTTCCCCATTCTATTGATTTGTTGTTGGTCATCATCTTTTTGGGGAAATTTCCCAAATTATTGATATCTGATTGGTTATCAACTTTATGGGGAAATTTCCCCAATACTTGTTAACAAATAATTTCTGCGTTTCTTGTATATGTAAAGTAATACGTGTTTATTTCTTGAGATTGTTCTCCAAGTTTTGTTGTGTAGTGTTATTGGATACCATTATCAAATATATTTGTTACAATCATGCCAGTTAAATGTTTGTTGGAATATTTTGTTCACACAAATAGAAAACATTGAAAAAAGAGAATAAAATAGAAATTCTCTTTTTCAAATAGATTGCGTTTATAACTCTATCGTTTTTCAGACAAATCATATCACTGATGTACTTTCCTAGGTTCATCTTTGATTTTGCAACATGCATTGTCATGTTGTGTATGTTTGGTTGTTCTATTGATTCTACTTGTGCTTCCTTGTTCGAAATTGTTACTTTTATGTTGATATCAGATTTAACAACTTTCACTTCTCCAAATGTTTTAAGTGATTTTAATTCGCGAAGTATCTTTTCTGTTTCACCATTTCTTTTAATTTGGATGTCAATCTCACTGGCGTCCTCATTGCTTTGCACATCTTCAACATATTGGCGATATTGATGTACTTTTTGTTCAATAATATGTACCCATAGAAAATATTGTAGTTTAGAACTACGTATTGTGCCTGCGTGTAAATCGTCTTGTATTTTCTTTACTCTTTTCTTTTTTTCTTCAATTTCAGATATACAGCCTTTCAATTTTGATTTTTCCCGACCCCATGTAGTATTAGCTTCTTTGCATAGCTTCTTCTCTAGTTGGTCTAAATGTTGATTTATTTCCTTCCGAATTTTACTGATTGATTGTTTAATGTTTTCATATTTGTTTTCCCCTTTTCTTATATTTTCTGATTTTTCATCAGCCACTTTATTTAAGAAATGTAAGATGGATTTGATTTCTTTATCTACAGATTCTTTTGAATTATTTATCTTCGTGTCGTCTACTACTCTTGACAAGCTTTTGATTCCTGTACATTTTGAATGATGACTTGAAATACATTCATCACAGCATGGCATCAAATGACTGGGACAGTACAAGTTTAACTGTTTACCATGTGCGTCACATTCAGTTTTAATAGAGCTTACTGGATGTTTATATCTGTTATATGTTTGAATATCGATGGTGTTGTGATCAACTGTAGATTTAACACCTTTATGATGACCGGAACATGCTGGACATAATCCTTCATCACAGTCGTAACACCAGATGTCAGCTTTAGTGCTTACTTTATCTTGTTTACAAGGTCCACATCGTACAGGTTTATTTGATGCCATCATCTAAATATAAGAATAACATTGTCAGTGGGTTACTGTAGTTATGAACTCATGCTTTATTTTTGTTTTTCACTTAACAGTTGGTTTTTGTTTATCTTCAGCTTACATATTGCTTTTACACTTGCTTATTATTGAACATCCTATGTTGACCTCTAAATTTCCAAATTCTAATTCGGAACAAATGTAAAAAAGAAATTAAGGACTTAGTAAAGTTGGTACATATGCATGCATTGGTTAAAAACTTTACTTAAAATTATAATTGAAAGAAACTCGTTTCTTAAAACTTTAAAAGATGATTTATCTTTCAATTTTATTTTATTTTAATTTGTATCTTGCAAACTGTAATAGATAATACAGTAATTGTAAAAAGCAACAAAAAAAAAGCGGCGCAACATCTATGAATTAGTTAAATATACCTTGATAAATATAGATCGTTGACAGACATTTTAAGGCACACAAATGATCGACATTTCAAAAGGTCCTAATAAGTGAGCTGATTGGTATCAACAATTGAATTTTCTAATATAGACCCCTTGATTTTAACTCATTTTTGTTTTCCTTTGTCTTTCTTATTTTATTGGGGATGGCGAGGGGGGTCTTTCAAACTATAAAAGAAATACACAGAAATATTTAACAGACTCAAAGTATCGTATTATATTTATAACATGCTAAAATGTATATTCAAATTACAGTCCTCTTCTTATTTCTATCTACCAAAGAAACAATTATCAATGCATCAACTTAAATGATAAGCATGAATATAATTAATTATCATACCTCAGTATGTTTTTTCTATATAAAAAAGAATGAAATATGTGTGCTATTTCATTCCACAGACTATTTGCCAGTAGAAAGTTTCAAAGATTATTACCCCGGTCAATAGTTTTATGAACATATTTCCCGGACATTTTCATACTAATTTTTTTCATTGGACAACAATGACGTCATTGACTATTCTGTTTGGATGTGCGCGCTTGACAACGTTAAACTCGTAGATATCGTAAACGGTGTAATCTGTATGTGTCTGTCGTCGTAATTTCAAATTTATATGTTATTTACCAGAATCAATAAAAAAAGAAAAAGAAAATCGACCCGACATATTTAAAGAACTAAAACATAACAAATTCGTGGTATGGGTATGTAGTCGTCTTCAAAATCTAGGATTGCTTTGGTGTATGGTAAAATAGTTTAGCTAGCGTTTATTATATGCACGTGGATTGTTACACCAGGATTCCTAGGCTTGATTACAATAATTAAAATATTGACAAATACCACACGGGCAAAAAAAAACCTGATAGTTAATCTTGTTCATGTCTATGTGACTATTTGGTGTTTTTCCAAGTGGTGTATACATGTAGTCTTTTTAGAAAGTTGTTTTGTTCGGTATAATAAAACACTTAATGACTGGTTATGAGTGTAATAGCAAGTTTGTTGTCCCTTTGATATTTACTATTGCCCTCGGCTTCGCCTCGAGGAATTGTTGGTATTTCAGGGAAAACAAACTTGCTATTACCCTCATGACCAGTCAATAGGTGTATACTATCAGGATGATATTCGTAAAATTCCCATGATCATATGACCTAATGAAAACATAAATATAAATGCACAGATAACAATGTGCAATTAGTATGATGACGACATTCTAGGTCCGTCAGATTTAACAGACTCTTCAACTGTTTCGGTTCTTATATATCCTTGGCTTTCAAATATGTGGCATTGAGCGTTCCTGATGAAGATAATTCCAGAAAAGCGCTTTGGACGCATGACATTTATAACGTGTTGTTTTCATATTTTAATGTCAAAGATTACAAAGTTAATGTAAACCATCATTTTACCTGTATAATGAATGTTTTTTATCGGCAGAAACAGTCAACGAAAGGGTTCTTCAATGACGACATCCTATTCTTTTTTATTACAATTCATGATTAACACATGCGGACCCGTCTTCAGTTAAAATCAAATTGAAGTTGAAGTTAACTTGCAAGCAAATAATACATCCACGATGTTTGTTAGCTTATTTTGACAAATTTAAAATGAACCGCCTGCTAATATGAAAATAGTATTTCACAATTCCGTGTTGATAATATGTGAAACAAACAAATACATGTTTTGATGTTGTTGTCAACTTCGTAGCTAATGATCCTTTAAACAGAAAAATTAGTCAGAATAACAAGATCTACAGTAAAAATAAATGATTGGAGTTGTTAAAAAAACTTATTAGCGGTATACTGCTGTTGCCTTTATTTATTAGAATTATCTCATTAAAACTGCGATATTTACTTAGTTTTAGGTTTGCAACTAGAAAAGATTGACTATGTTGAATGCATCTATCCCATCGAACTTGAGATAAAGGATACAACAGATACATTTAAGTCTGCCTCATATATTGACTATCTGACTAAAGGCGTTATTGTCTTTCAATCACTAACTGTATTCATTTATTGATTTTAATTGATAGTTGCATGTTTAGTATTTTTTTGAAAACCGAGAGTAAAAATCTGAAACTGGGACCAACAAATATGTCTTAATATTTAATAGGGTCACAGCAAAAATCGGTGCAGGCCCTCTTGGAGCCTTTGGTTAACTCACGAGACGTCTGTAGTACATGTAGTATGCATTTCATTCGTCATCATGTAGAATTAATTAAGAAATATGAAGCATAATATGTTCTGCTGTCGTGTTAAGTCTTTATATTATATGTTGCATGACTATTTGTTATAAGTATGAGTGAATCAATTAATATTTCCCACTTGTATCTTAAATTATTTTTTTAGAACAACTGAACAGAAAGAAACAAAAAATGATACATATGTTTCCAACAGGATTGGTAAAAAAGGTAAAAAAAAAAATTCTTAATATGATACATTCTGTGAAAGTTATTTACTAAGTGCTATTAATTTAGAATCGATTAAAAGACTAGTATGGCTCTAAGTGGGAGAATGAGGAAGTATTTGTCAGTTGATCAATTACAATAAACTTTACTGATATCCTTTTAGGGTCATTAAGGGTATAAGATACAGAAATGATTCCTCGTGTATTTTTTAAGTCAATTTTGATATGGACTATCGAAATATGAAAAGAAAAATATATGATCAAAGCTTACTTTCAAGATATCTAAGTTTGACATTTTCATGTTTCATGTAAGAACATCAAACATCAAACATTATTCAATAATTTTTCAGTAAATATCACACAATTTTAAAATAGAAATAGCCATTTTCATTTGGATGTTTGGCAAAAGTTTCTTAATTTAAAAGAAAATGAGGTTTTCTGCATTTACATTTTTTTGTAAAAACATACAGTAATCGGTAAAAAAGGCCGTAGATAATTGTTTTGCTAATACTAAGGAATATAGAAAAAAGTTCTATTGTTGATTTGTTCTTGCAATTTCGATATAACACTCTTGAGGTAGTACATAGTCGATTGCAAAAGATAAAAAAAGTGGTGCATGTGTTCCATATTTTGCTAGAAATAGAAAACCTTGTCTTTTAAATGCTGGAAATCCTATTTCACTTTTTGGCGCTAACTTACATTGTAGCGTATTCATAATGCAACATCTTCGTACAGCTTTTCTCGCCGTACATCCAAACACTATACGAATTACTGTCATATACGAGTTTATAAATGAAAGAAAAGTAAACAGTCTTCATTTGAATCAAATTGTATGCCCAAGCAGTGAATTCAGCGTGCTTGAATATACGTTCGTTGTGTATATGTTCGTTTTCCATTACATATATTTTGAAATTTGGTAACCAATTTGATGACATAATTGATTTTTCGCGAGTTGTGTATGCTTATCATTATGCAACGTTGCGAAAATAACGTTATATTTGGTAACATTATTATTTGCCCTTGCTTCTGTTTTGTATGCCCTGAACAAGCTAGGTGTATGTGCTGACAGAACAATAAAAATCGATTTAAAGAATAAAACTCGCTTTTCTCTCCATAGATAGATGGACAGGAAACTAATTAAATTGTGACATTTGAATAGGACCTAATTAAACCTTTGCTTTTTGATACTAAATCGAAAGACTAAAATTGTCGGACTTTTTCTTCTTTAGAAGTTGGAACTCTCTTTAGCTACACCACATATCTTTATCAATCAAAAGAAAAAAATGTGAACATATTATTTTGGTTTCTCAATAGGGCAGACCATAATTTTTCTCTCCAAAATTGGAAGTCAGAAATTTAAGCCATAATAATGATTAAGCTTGACCTTTCTATCATTTAATGTTGTTTGCCTAACTTTGTATTGGCTAACTGAAATGGTGAAATTAAATATATGAAAAACATAAATACCTCCAAATTTGACACATTCACTCAGCTGTATGTATGGCAAAAATCATTTTACTTCACTGTGATCAAAATGTCGGCCTACTGAAAGGGAAATAAGAACATGATCGAGGTTAACATTAAATGTTTGATGGCATTCGTTAATTAGCTGTCAAACAATAATTTGTTTTCCCAAATGGGTACGAAATTTGATATCCAACTTATTGTAATGAATCATCAATGATATGAAATTTGTTATTTTTGTCCCTGCTTTTCAACCAACACGGCCGTTTAGGCTGAATAATATAGGCACTAGTAGAATACCGCTGTTCAATAATCGAACTGAAACAAATCCAGGTCACAAACCAAAACTGAGGAAAACACATCAACTATAAGAGGAAACAAAACGGAATAACAGAAACACTGAACTGCTACAAAAACAAACGCCAACACACATAGAAACGGACATAAGAACTGCCATATTTCTGACTTGGTACAGGACATTTTAAGAAAAAATGGTGGGTTGAACCTGGTTTTATGGATAGCCAAACCTCCCGCGTATATGGCAATGTTAAAAAACCGCTAAAATGACAACATTACGTGACAGGAATACAATACAAATAAATGCAAGAAAATTCAGGACAGAGAAATACATAAATAAATAATATAGTAGTACATTTCAACATGTAAAACCACAGAATAACAACAAACACCTTAAATTAATTTACGACAGAACACAAATACAGCACAATAGAATAATGAACTGTGCGGCACATGAATGTATCAACGACACAAACAGTAATTAGACTATAAAGTTAAGATGTCAGTAAATGCCTGAAACCAATAATGGCTAGAGAAAAATTTTAATAGGTCAATAAAAAATATATACCTATGTTCATTCTACCCCCCCCCCCCCCCCCCCCCCATATTTTCCCCGGGGATTTTATTACGTTACTTCTTATAGGCGTTATCGTTATTGCCTTAAAATGAAGATATGTAACAGATTTTGTCGTATTTGAATTTTAAATTAATGAAGAAACTACAAAAAAAACTGAATCAGCAAGATCATATCTACGAACAAGATCGTCATTTGATTTTTGTCAGTTTCATTGGTTTTTGTATTGGTTCAACAATTTGTTTTTTTTTGCACTGCTTTGTGTTTACACAATTTATTACATGAAGTGTCTAGCATATTACACACTTCGTCAACAAACGCAAACATTTAGATCAAAACAATTTTTAAAACATTTTGAAGATTTTGAACTAGCAGAACATTCTACTGAATGAGACTTATCGGGTTAGTACTTATATGAGAAACACTACGGGTGCCACATGTAGATCAGGATCTACTCGGTGATCTACTCGGAAGTATTGTTGTTCAGTGTTTAGTTTTTGATGTTGTGTTTTGCCATTTTTGTACACTGTTGTTTGTCTTTTAGTAGTTTTAGTTTTAACAATGGCATTGTTAGTTTGTTTTCGACATATGAGTTTGCATATCACTTGGTATATTTTGCCTTTCTTTAGCGATATAGGTTTATTTTAGAGTCAGTGCTAAATTTTCCTGTAGTTATGTCGAAACATCATCAACAATGTAAACAAATTTATACTTGGAACAAAGATAATATTGTTAGGTTTACCTTGCTGTGGGTAAGGCGTCAAGCTTAATAAAAATATACATAAGTATTCCAGTAAGATTCCGCAACAACGGTTACCAAAATTCCTTCAGACTTGAAAATCTTGTATGTTTCTAAACATAGTATGTTTATATATGAAAATATAAGTGCACTATAGAAACTTTACATTTAGACTGAAGGTCATTTGAATTGCGTAATTTCATTTGTAAAAAAAATAAATATGAAGTAGGTCAAGGATTCACACGTCATTTCGGTATTGTTTTTATCAGGCTTATGAAATAAACGATATAATAAAAATATGAACGGATTTAACTGATCAACTTATATCTAGATGAATAATCATCTCAAACAGTTATGTAACTTTCTATTTGCAAACATAATAGTAAATTCAATTGATCGAATGAATCAAAATCTTTAGCATTTGATAACAAAAACTGTTTTGTATAAATCAAAAAATGTTACGATATATTATATTAATTGGAAATAAACGTATAAAATATCCTATAAAATCTTTCGCAATGGGTAGATGTTGAATAAATGAAATAAGTTTTTTAAATAAATATCGGGAGAGCTCTCCAAATGTACACAGATGTCAATTTAAATATTCTACACTGTAGAGTGATTTTTAGTATTGACAGTAATAGATATTCATCTAAGTTACTCTTGTATAACAATTTGTTATTCATGATAAAAAGAAAATTTACATTATACATAATGATGTCGTCGTTTTCAATTGTAACAATCCTCAACGGAACATATTTTGTTGAAAGTATCGATAAATTACTTACAAATATACATGTTAATTCATTCAACAGCTTGATGAAAATTTCATTATTTGTTGTGACATAAAAATGCCTGAATATAGAGTAAAAGTATATAATTGTATATCATTGATTTTTATCAGAAACGGTATGACCTATTCAATTATTTGTTTAGGGCAGAGTTTCATGTCTAACGTTAACCAGATATTTAGACAGTTAGTACAACATTTATACTACAATAATGTTTATGCATACAAATAAGGAGATGTAGTATAATAGCCAATGAGACATTTGTCCATCAGAGACCAAAAGACGTAGTTGTCATCGCACGACCTTCTGCAATGAACATAAATAAGTAAGCTATACATGTGTATATAAAGGATTCAAATAGGTTTCACAATATCTATTCAAACAAGTTTGTTTTTAATGTTTTTCTCCGTCTTGGATCTTTTATAACAGAATAGTCGTCTGATTGGCAATTTTACAGATTATGTCTTATAACCAACTGTGAAATTTTGACTGAGTGTGAATGATGGACGACTTATGCATAGCAGAAGACACGTATCCTCTTGACGCACCCATTTGCTATTTTTGGAGTTCATGCGATTCCTTTATTTGTATTTTACCTTGATTTGTATCTTCTGACTTTATAGATGATATTTGAACATCGGTAAACTTTTGTTGCCTAAATAAGATACATTTTCAACTGACATTGAAATCAAATTAGATTTGTTGTGTCATGTTCTTTCAGTCAAAGAAATTATGTACTGGTAATTGATCAAGCAACTTCATAACAACTAAGTAAGATACTGCCCGGACTTCAAAATCAATCAAGTATATGCGATATAATTGCAAATTAATGACATTTAATAAATATGAATTCTTTTTATTTATTGACTTTGATTTATCCCCCCCTTTTTTAATTGTTTTAATTGTAACAATCGACGTCTTAAAGCTGTTGTATAACATATCTATTTCTTGTACATAACCGAAATCAAAAATCGATTAATTTATCATGTTTTCCCGCACTTACGAAAGCCAACAAAGATCACACTTTAATATACTACTGAAAGCTGTTATAAAGTTTGTTAAGAACCCGAACCCATTAAAACAATGCAATGGTCCGTAAAACCTTCATAGGGATGCATCCAACTTTAACATTCGAAACCTTTAGTTCAACAGCGTCCTTGCAAGCAGCAACCCCCTGTCAAGAAAATAGGGGGAAAAACGCAAGCCCTATACTATCGTACAGTATCGTAAATAAATTCAATGTGCAGGAAGAGCTGGAATGGAAACATGAAAAAATTGAAATCATCGCTTGTTCATCAAGTTAAAGATGTCAATCGACCCTCGTTGTCAATTTCTGAATGTTATACATACTTGACTGTACCTGTGGTATCGTTATTTCAGGTTCATTGTTATAGATTTAAATAACCTAAGTCGACGAACGCTGAGTTATTCATCTATGTAGCGATATCAGAAGTAAAGTTAAGATAAATCCCTGTTATTTTCATTTTAATTGAGAAGGTCTTGTTTAAAGTCTGTCTCATAATAATATAGGTGCATCTCTTATTGTTTTTCTTTTTGACTGGTGTATAAAAATATGGTCATCCCTTGGTCTTCTTCCGAACGGCAGTAACATTTTGTCAAATCAAGACCTTTTTGCTGTGCGGGACGCATAAATTCGCAGTCACGCCCGGTCATATTGGGGACGTTTAATCCGATGTTTCGTGTAGATAGAATGTCACGCTCTCTGCACATTAAGAACCCTTGCAGGCTCAATTTCTGTCCTATCCAATATATCCTTATTTCCAGTCGCATTCTAAATTTCGAGCCCTTCATACCGCCTATTACAGGACCTACCTTTTGTATTGATTGTTTTTTTCTCTCGTCTTGCATGTGCATGAAATATTTGACACTAGCAGACAACAACCAATCTCTTATAATAACCGGGTTTCCAAAGGAATCTTCTAGTTATTTAAATATGTATGTATATGTTAGCGGCAATAAGTGGAATTAGACATTGAGCTTGAATCCTAGGCAGTAAGCTAACACCTAGGCAGTAAGTCTATTGCCTAAATGATGTTAGGCATTATTCTTTAATCCTAGGCTTTTTAAAAGCTTTAATCCTGTAAAATGTGTCGAGACATTAATCTTAATGCCTAAAATGTAAATGCCAGTAAATAAAAAGACATTTATTCAAAGTTAAAATACATTTGTTAAATAGTAACATGATAAGAACCGAAGTTTAAAATGCCAGCTACCTGAAGTAAAGTCACTGGTTATGTCCAGTTTAGATTTGTATTGATTAGAACGGCCTCTTGTACTGTAAAAGAAGGGCGAAAGATACCAGAAGGACATTCAATCTCATAAATCGAAAATAAACTTACAACGCCATGGCTAAAAAAGAAAAAGACAAACAGATAAACAATTTTACACAAAACACAACATAGAAAACTAAAAACTAAGCAACACGAACCCCACCAAAACTGGGGGTGATTTCAGATGCTCCGGAATGGTAAGCAGATCCCACTCCAAATGTGGTACCCATCGTGTTGTACTCTAAAATCGGTACTGTGTCAGTTGTATATTTGTATCAGTTGTTTTGTTTGTGCTTCGTGCTGATTTGAAAAGTAAAGCCATTTCCAGCTATCTTTTACAGGTTGTTCTTATGTTTTTGATGTTACATCATTGTCTAAGGTTAGGTTATGTGTTCATAAATATGTTCAGCCACGCCACATGTCTGCCTAATATCAAGAGACTGTAATTCGATGGTTGCCGTTTGTTTCTGTCAGTAATATGTGTTTTCAGTTTATACTTTTGTCATTAAACACCCGATGTTGTTTTTTTTTTTTTTTTTTTTAATTGTTTCACATTTTGTCATATCCAGGCCTTTTAAAACTGACTATACGCGTTTGACATTGTTAAAGGCATGTGGTAACCAATTGTACCTGTGACGTCACTTATTGTGGCGTTGATACATTTTTCTGACGGACAGTTCATTATTCCTTTGTGCTGTATTTGTTTTCTGTCTTGAATTAATTTTAGTTGTTTGTTGTTATTCTGTGGTTTACATGTTGAAATGTACTATGATATTATTTATTTGTGTATTTCTCTGTCCTGAATGATCTTGCATTTAATTGCACTGTATTCCTGTCACGTAATGTTGTCATTTTAGCGGTATTTAAATATTGCCATATAAGAGGAGGTTTGGCTAGCCATAAAACTAGGTTCAACCCACCATTTTTTTCTTAAAATGTCCTGTACCAAGTCAGGAATATGGCAGTTGTTATCAAATAGTCCGTTTATATGTATGTTGGCGTTTGTTTTTGACCTAAATAATGAATTTTTCAGTATCGTGATGTTTTTTATGAAGATATGATTTGTGTTTTCAGAAATTGTCAGTTTTAATAAGTACTAAATTTTCTTATTAGGTATGTCGAAGAATCTTTGATAAAATTGGAAAAAATCGGCCTTGGAACCATTATAAAAAATGTACGATATACCTTGATGTTGATAAGGCGTCAATCTTAATACAAATTGACATAAGCTTCCAAGGAAGATCATTGATAACCAAAATTTGAAAAATTTGATTTTTTTTCAGTTACTCAAAATAGTATGTTGATATCTAAAAATATAAGTGCACTATAGAAATTTTAAATTTAGACTGAAGGTCAATTTTATTGCGTAATTTTAATAGTAAAAGTACTTAACATGAAGTTAGTCAAGGCTGTACACGTCATTTAAGTATTGATTTCACTAAAAGGCAAATGAAATATTAAATGGAACACACTACAAATGAATTTGATTAATCAACTCCTATTAAGGTTGAAGAATAATTAAATTAAACATGTTCAACATTTATTTTTTTTTTCTATTTTTAAATGAGGTATATTTTAAACATAAACCATCTAATATACCTTATAAACAGAAGCAAATGATATTATTTCTTATGCAGCAAAAATACTGCAATCTGATTGGTTAATTACCCCGGTGGAAATAACACCCCACCTTTGTTCACCCCGGGATAAAAAAAATATAAAAAAATAAAAAAGTAAAAAAAATTGCCAAAATAAAGAAAATCAAATAAAATAAAACAAAAATAAATAAAATGTGGAAAAAAAAAATAAAATGTGAAAAAAAAAAATAAATTTGAGGACAAAAAAAAATAAATTTGAGGACAAAAATAAATAAATTTGAAGACAAACATTTGTAAAAAATTTAAAAAAATATTTCTTTTTTAAATTTTTTCCGAGAAAATTCAAAAGAACAAATTTTTTTTTCTGAATCCCCAAAATAAAGAGGAAAGTATTTGACAATGCGCAGCAACATCGACATTGAAGGTTGCACTTTGTAAATACAGCTGTTTCTCAAACCATGCCTCTTTTGGGGAGATATATAATATTCATAGATATGTTAATTTGTTAACGTACTGGTTCCCATTTATGATCTCTGTATTTCATTTCATAGAGACATCACTTGGGAATGTAACCAGTATAGAAAAACATGGTAGCGCCTAAATTTTAATTCTTAGGAGGTCCAAAAATGGAGGTAAGGGTAGTATAGAATTTTAGTATAAGTTTAAACTCTTAGAAGTTCAGGGCATATAAATGTTGAAAATATGCCGCACAGCCCTATATTTTGACCTTTGAATAAAATAGTAGTGCATATAAACTTTCCGTTCTAGGATATTATTTTTCACGAAACTTCATAGTAAAAGTGTCACAGTTTTAGCCGCAAAGGGAGTTCCTATGGGAAATTGCATTGTCTATATTTACAGAATTGCAACCTGAAAAAATGTAACACTGGAAATTTTTCATTAGCATTTTTCAATTTTACATCCCGGTTTAAAAAGGAGTTGTTCATAAGGAATAAATTCGTTATCTTGGTGTAATCAGGGGTGTACGGAATTTTACACCGTTGTTGAAATGCATACACACATTCGGCTGCGCCTCAGGGTGTATGAATTTTCAACAACGGTGTAAAATTCTGTACACCCCTGATTACACCAAGATAACTAAGAATATCTTGTTTTATCCTAATCAAAATCTAAAAAGATAAAGTAATTAAGAAAAACCATGTAGATCAAGGGAATATTTAAGGAAAACTTTCACAGATGGTAAATAAAAAGAATACATAGTAAGTCATATATTATGTAAGTACTGTGAATTAATATTGCGATTATAATTATTTACATAATATGTTCAAAATTACAAAAAAAAAGCATAAGGTACAGAAAAGTTATAATTAAAGAAAAAAATAATTTTGCCAAATTTAAAACGAAATTGCTTAACCAGAAGAAAAAAAACAATTTGCCACAATTCACAAAAAAATTAAAAGGTTGTATTTGACAACGAGGAACTGCATAAGTGTTAAAAAAATCTTGTTATAGTTGAATTCAATAAAACTAATGTTACGTAATAAATAAACTTCAAATATATACTGTCATTCCAGCCATTCTTTATTACCTTGGTTTAGTAATCTACCTTGCATTAAATTCACAAAATATTGATGATTTTTTATAGAAATACTGAACAAAAGTGCTCTACGGTACGCACATGCCCAAATCTTTTGCATAGAGGAACATAGAAAACTTAAGAGGGTATACAATCTAAATGCGCGTTAACTAAACAGCCAATTCCTTGAGCGGTCAAACCTCTAACGAAGAAGATTTTTTATTACAATTAGCTTATATTTCTGAATTTGTTAAACATGCACTATTCAAATCATGCCAGAAACAAATCATATAACAGCAATTCAGTCAAAAGGTAAGAAGAATACACGTGTAGTTCATATTAGAGATTATACTGTTTTGTTATGTGTTCAATACATTAGCTTCTTTGCTACCTTTTAGATTGTAATGATTTCAAACATTTTATATGTTTCGATTTGCACACTTGGTGTAGAATTGCCTCGATGAAAGTTATTGCAGAAACGCGTAGTGTGCCTTATTGTGTGTATTCAGGGTAGACTTGTTCTTTATATTTTATTCATTTGTATTTCGTTGTGTTATTTTCATCATACGATAGTTGGCCTTTTGGTGGTCCACTTAATAACATTACAAAGGCCACGCCGAGTTAAAACCGAGTTCATTGGATTCCCCGACTGTTGAAAAATGTCGGCAAGACTGATGAAAATATTAAATTACACTAGTATATGTATGTGACATATAAATTCCATCATTTGTTTAAGTGTTCAAGTTTGATGGAAAATCCCTTTGAAAATCGACTGATCCTATGGTTTCTTCCAGAAATCTTTATGTAAACCTTTAGTTCTCGGGCTGTTCCGGATATTGACACTTACGTGTTCCCCGTTAGTCAATAAAACTGTTTATTTTTTCGATTAACGTAGACAAATTTTCCATTTTGATATTCCAAAATAGGAAATTGAGAGAAAGAGTACTCTAAAATCGGTACTGTGTGTCTTGTGTATTCGTGTCAGTTGTTTTGTTTGTCCTTCGTGCTGATTTGATGAGTTAAGCCATTACGCCTACTTTTATAGATTGTTCTTATGTGTTGCTGTTACATCATTGTCCACGGTTAGTTTGGCCGCTGTTGAGTGCTCACAAACATGTTCAACCCAACCACATTCTGTATATGTCTGCCTAATATCAAGAGCCTGGAATTCGATGGTTGTCGTTTGTTTCTGTCAGTAAATGTGTTTTAGTTTAAACTTTTTGTCATTAAACACCCGTTGTTTTTTTATTCGTTTGAATTTTTTCACATTTTGTCATATCCGGGACTTTTAGAACTGACTATACGCTTCGGCCATGGTTGGAGGCATACGGTAACCAATTGTTTTGTTTAAATCCACTTCATTTGGAATCTAGGGGATAGTTGTCTTTTTGGTAATCATATCAATCTATCTTTATTATATATTGTTATCTATTACTGACAATACATAGCATATAGTGTATGATTCCTTTTTTGTAATTAGGATTGTCAGTACTATTATATAATTATCTGTTTTTTTCACAAATAATTGTTGTTGCTAAAGAAAAATGATTTAGTTTGAATAAATACCATTGTGATTTTATTGATAATCAATACATGTTTGCAATATTCATGTCTTAGTTCAATCCATCACTTGCCTATATGCACATCAATTAATATTCATTTTAATTTAGGATACATTGTATTCTCATTGGTAATAGCAAGAATGTTCAGTGTTTATTTTCATTCATTAGAAAAGTTGAATTTTGCCAAGTATCTGCCACTACTGTCACAAATGAAACCGTACGGTTCATTATATTTATACCAAATACATTTTTGATTACTAAGTCTATCCTCTTCACTGAGCAATATTTTACTATCCTGTCCATCTTTCGATATTACTATTATTCTTTGAGATCTCCAATCTGCTATAATAATGTTGCCAAATGTATCTGTACAAAGTCCCTGTGGTCCTAATAAACTCTGTGTATATTTCCAGACCTGTGTACCTGATTCATCAAAACAGTACACTGCTTTATCATCATAGTCAGTATAGATAACTCTATCATGACAGTACACAAGGTATTCTAGGTATGATATACTCTTAACTTGTATTGACTTGAGTTTATTTCCTTCCAAGTCTATAATGCGGATTTCATCTTTATTCAAATCAACAGCAAGAGAATTATTGCAGAATGATAATCCCATGCATGCTTTGCCTAATGTGATAAGTTTGGTTACTGTTTCTGTTTCCATATTGAAGATCTTAATGTCTTTCCTATCAGGAAAAGTTATGGCAATAGTGTCTTGATTGATCTGTGTAACACTGAAGGGCTTATCAGATATTGGTAATTGTTTTTGAAGTCTGCCATCAGAAGTAAGTAGGTTGACTTTACCTTTTTCTTCAACTACTATAACTCGTTCATTTGTCAGACAAATCATGTCACTGATGTACTTTCCAATGTTCATCTTTGTTTTTGTAAAGATATGCATTGTGATGTTGTGTATGTTAGATTGTTCTCGTGATTCTACTTGCGCATTCCTGTTCCAACTTGTTACTCTTATCTTGGTTCTAACAGATTTAACAACTTTCACATCTCCAAAGGTTATTAATGCTTTTAATTCGCTAAGTATCTTTTCTGTCTCACCATTTCGCTTAATTTGGATGTTAACTTGACTAGCCTCCTCATTGCTTTCCACATCTTCAACATATTGGCGATATTGATGTACTTTTTGTTCAATAATATGTATCCATAAAAATGATTGTAGTTTAGACGTAAGTATTGTGCCTGCGTGCAAATCATCTTGTATTTTCTTTACCTTTTTCTTTTTTTCTTCAATTTCAGATATAAAGACTTTTAGTTTTGATTTCTCCCGATCCCATGTAGAATCAGCTTCTTTGCGTAGCTTCTTCTCTAGTTGCTCTAAATGTTGATTAATTTCCCTCCGAATGTTACTGATTGATTCTTTAATGCTTCCATATGGGTGTTCCCCTTTTTTATATTTCTTGATTTTTCATTAACCATTTTATTTAAGAAATGTAGGATAGAGGTAATTTCTTTCTCTACAGATTCTTTTGAATTGTCTATTTTGGTTTCGTCCACTACTCTTGCTAAGCTTTTGATTCCTGTACATTTTGAATGATGACGTGAAATACATTCATCACAGCAAGGCATTGAATGACTGGGACAGTACAAGTTTAAATGTTCACCATGTGCGTCACATTCTGTTTTAATAGAACATATGGGATGTTTATATCTGTAATAGGTTTGGATATCGATGGTCTTGAGATCAACTGTAGATTTAAATCTTTTATGATGACCAGAACATGTTGAACATAATCCTTCATCACAGTTGTAACACCAGATGTCAGCTCTAATGCTTACTTTATCTTTTTTTACAAGGTCCACATCGTACAGGTTTACTTGATGCCATGATCTAAATATAAGAAGAACATAGTAAGTGGTTTACTGTAGATGCTTTTTTTTTAATCTTTCACTTAAACTGTGGTTTTGATGGCATTTGATAAATCAATCCCCACTACCTTGTCTATACTATAGAATATCTACAGCTTACATATTGCTTTGATAATTGCTTTTTATTGAACTATCAATGTTGACCTCTAACTTTCCTGTATCACAGTTTGTGTCCTTGGTTTGCTGTCTCATTCATATTTAACCTACTCTTGAATTATTCGAAATATTTAGGATGTTCTACCCCCATAAATAGATTACCTTAGCTGTACTTGACAAAACCTTTAGAATTTTGAGTCCTTAATACTCTTCAATTAACTTTTTTTATTTAAGCGTCACTGATGATTCTTTTTTTTTTTTGACTAAATGCGGGTCTGGAAAACAAAAATGTTCAGCCTGGTATCTATGATCAATTTATTTCGATATACAAATTTTTAAGTTCCCAGCTTAAACAAAATGTCATAAGATATACAACATATATATGCTATATAAGTTTTTTGACATGGAACACATCATACAAGGAGAAATGATTTGAATATCTTACCATAAGAATAATATAAAGATAAGAAGATGTGCAATGATTGCAAATGCCACAATTCTCCACTAAATATAGATATGTGAAAAATGTAATATATTTGCATAGGAGACTTAGTTTAGTACATACTTATTGGGGACCTGGTTCTGTATTGTTATGAGTTACAATTTATGACTAAAATCAGCAAAGATCCATCAAAACAGCATCTTATACAAAAATTTAATAACACTTTCATGACGTTCCCTTGTCACCATCTTATGGTGTTTATATATCTGAACTTGTTCGATTCGCTCGTGTATGTAACAAGTATTTGATTTTAACGAAAGAAATTTCTGTATTACTGAAAAATTGTTACACAAGGGTTTCGAATTCACTAACTAGTCAAAACATTTATTAAATATTATCATCGGTACAAGGACATCATTCGTAAATAGAAATCAACATGCAGACATCTTATACGTTCAGGTATTGCACGTCCAATTTGTTATTGTAATATCATATACAAAGATAAAAAACGTCGTCATTCGCCTCAAAATTTAACCAAACCTTTACACACACTTATTCAGAAGGAATATAGTTACGATACTGTTTTCAGGTCATTAAAGATGGCATATTTTGGTATTAATATTGATTCACTCATAGAGTCTTTGCATCGAAAATAAAGACATTTATCATAAAAAAATAGTTGTTGGCATGATACGGGTTATGTTCTTCTCATATATTTTATGATTGTATGATACTAAACCCCTAACGGGAGGGATTGTGCTTTATTTTCATATGATGGGGACTTAATCTTTCAATCAGTTTAATTGAAGTCTGGATCCGGCATGTCAGTAACTGCTAGTAGTCCTTTGTAAATTTATGTATCTTTGTCGTTTTGCTTAGTTTCTTCTGTTACTTATTATGACATCGGTCTCGGAATTCTTTTAAATGAGATTTACTGTGCGTATTGCCATGTGTTTGTTTATTATATATTGGCTAGAGGTACAGGGGAGAGTTGAGAACTCACAAAACATGTTTAACCCTGCCGCATTGTTGCGCCTGTCCCAAGTCAGGAGCCTCTGATCACTGTTTGTCTAGTATGTTTTTTTTTAATTTTAGTTCATTTATATATTTTGGAGTTTAGTTTGACGTCCATTTTCACTGAACTGGTAAACATTTTTGTTTAGGGGCCAGCTGAAGCCCGCCTCCGGGTGCGGGATTTTCTTGCTGTGTTGAAGACCCATTGGTGGCCTTCGGCTGTTTTCTGCTCTTTGGTCGGGTTGTTGTCTCTTTGACACATTCCCCATTTGAATTCTCAATTTTATTGGTTCAAAAATGATTCATTTATCAATTTTATCTGTTTTACTTTCTTAAAAACTGTAATAGACAATACAGAACATGTAAAAGCAAAAAAGTAAAAGCGACGCAACATCTACGAATAAGTTAAAATAACTAAACTCAGTTCCCTGTCAAAGTTATTGCCAGTGCATCATTAATTAGTTTTCATCAAAAGATCATCTTACGTAATATATTGATAAATATAGACGTATATTTTAAGACGTAAAAATTATTAGCTTTTCAAGATGTCTTGATACGTCAACTAAAATCAGCAATTGACCTTTTAGATATCGGCCCCTAGATTTTATCTTATTTTTGGTTTCCTTTTTTTTTCTGTTTTATTGGGAGGGGGGTCTTTCAAACTATAATAGAAATACAGAGATATTAAAGGAACAGTAAAGGTAAAATTCATGTTCAATGATTCGACTTAAAGTGTCGTGTTATATTCATAACACGCTTACACGTATATTAAAATTACAAACAGTATTAAAGACACAGTTAATAATGCACTATCTTGTTAAAATGTATCAGCTGTCCGTGTGTATGTTAGACTAGACGCTATATAATAAACCATTAGGGTGATTTCAGACGAATTCTGATGACCTGATGAAAACATAGATATAAATACACAGATAAGCATCTGAAATTAGTATGATGACGATTTTTTAAGTCTGGCTTATTTCATGTCAAAGATAACAAACTTAAGGTAAATCATAGTTTTACCTATATAAGGTATGTTTTTTGTCGGCAGAATAAGTCAACGAAAGGGTTCTTCACCTTGACTGCCGTGTTTCACTTTTCAATGACGACATTCTGTTCTTTTTTATTATAAATCATGATCAACATAGGTGGAACCCATCTCTAGCCTGTCTAGTTAAGATCAATTTAGCGTAAATACGGATTCAACTGAGGTTGACGTATTGACTTCCAAGCCAATAATACATCCGATATGTTTGTTAGCTTATTTTGACAAATTTAAAATAAACCGCCTGCTAATATCAAAATATTATTTCACAATTCCGTTTTTATAATATTTGAAACACATAATTATATATTTTGATTGTGTTGTCAACTCCGTAGCAGAATTAGTCAGAATTATGAGATCTACAGTAAAATTAAATAATTGGAATACGATATTTACCTAATGTTTGGTTTTTCGTCATTCGATTTACTAGAAAAATTGACAAACAATATCAGATCCTCCTTTGGCCAATATGAAATAACTCTTCATATGGAATTTATATAAGAGTAAGTGCCCTTAAATGACAATGTTTTACTCATTTATTTGGGTTTTTTTTTCTTAGCTTTAATCTTGAACTATTATAGATGTACTGATTTAGACCATCAAGAAAGATAGCAAGTAAAGTTTGTTGACTCATTAAAGGCGATATTGCCTTTAAATAGCTATATCACTTTATAAATGTATTGATTTTAATTAATGTTTGCATGTTTGCAAATCTTGAAAACTAAAAGAACAAATCTAAATCTAGTATAAAAAAACTTTGTCTTATTATTTTATAGGGTCACAGCCCAAAGCTGCACAGACCATCTTGTAGCCTCTCTCCTTAACTTACGGGACATCTGCATTTAAATCATCGTCGCGTAGAATTAAGTAAAAATTAAAGCACATCATGTTCTGCTGTCGAGTTTAGGCTTTATATTTTATGTCGAGTGACTATTTTCTTATAAGTCTGAGTGAATCAATTTATGCTTCCCACTTGTATCTTAAAATTTGTTTTTAGAACCACTGAACAGCAAACTTGATAGATATTTTGCCAACAGGATTGTTTTCTGGTTGATATTTTAATTTTGATTGCCAACAAACCATTGCTGCTTTTGCCTATTCAAGACTTATTTTCAAAAACCAAGCATAGAAAATATGTTCCTTTAATGGTTCTTAACAAGCGTTGATATTTTGGTGCTGATGAAAAATTCCAAATGATTCCCTATTAGAGGTGAGAATTTTCTTTGAAGCTAAAAATATTAAATTCTTTATATGCTACATTCTGTATAAGTTATTTACTTATTGCTATTAATCTGATATTGATGAAAAGACTTGTAGGGCACCAATTAGGGTAAAAAGGTAGAATTAGTCAATAGATCAATTACAATAAACTAAACTGATATCCTCTAAGAGTCAGTAAGGGCATACGATACAGAAAAGGTCGCTCGTTTTTTTTTTTTTTTTTTTTTTTTTTCTTTTGACACAATTTTTATTTGATACAAACTATCGAAATATGAAAAGAAAAATACACAATCAGGACTTATTTTTCAAGATACTTTAGTATGAAATACCTGTGTCATTTAAGAACATACAATTTCAGTATTTAATACTTTTCTGAAAAAGAAAATGTTTTGTCCTGTGACTTTCTGTCCTAGTGTAATCATTATTACAAGTTAGATACAAGCTATTAGTGTATAACCATAATCACAAGTAGGAAACAAGCTATTTTGTATTTAAAACTAGAGTCACAATAGGCCAACCCACCATTATAGAAACTATAAATAAACGTGATAAACAAAAGTGCACTTGCTGAAATATGTCGCCTGCTTTACTTATTATGACTAAATTTATCAGTACGTCTAAACACTGCTAAGGTCTCCTTAGTGCACTAAGGACTTATAATATGCCACTAAGGACTAAAAGGGGTACTGTTACATGTACATTGTTTTCATATTATGGTAGAGATTGATATTAAATACATAAATTCCAAATTTTATAGAATCAGAACCACAAATAAATGAGTAATTGAACAATAGATAGTGGCATACGAGTTATTTCTTTGATATGGCCGAAAATCAGTGAAACAGTTGACACGAGTCAACTTATATAACAACTGTTAAACAATCAAAATCTTGTTCATTTTAAATAATTGACAAATGTAAAACCTAGTGCTTAATATGTATAATTAAATATTTTGTTCTTATTTACAAAGATTAAAAGGACAAATCATTTTGTTTTTGTTTTATTTCTCTTCCGATAAAGTTATCTGCGTGCATGGCTTTTATGTGCATCAACTATTAAGTTAGAATGTAGTCAGCTTTTAAAATGTTTATGCATTAAGGCAAAAGGAATAAAAATGTCGACAACAAAAAAAAATGATATTCTATGCTCCAAATGGATATAAGAAGTTGTGGTATGAGTGCTAATGAGTCAACACTCCATCCAAGTCACAATTTGTAAAAAGTAAACCATTATCGGTCAAAGTTCGGCCTTCAACACGGAGCATTTGCCCACACCGAACAGCAAGCTATAATGAGCCCAAAAATGACTAGTGTAAAACCAGTTCAAACATGAAATCAAACGGTCTAATCTATATGAAAAACGAGAAACGAAAAACACTTATGAACCACATCAACAAACGACCACAACTGAATAACAGTTTCCTGACTTAGGACAGGTGCAAACAAATGCAGCGATTCTAAATGTTTAAAAGCCTTATTATACGAATAATTCCCGAGACTTACGTTACAATGTTCTTAACATTTTCAGAATCGTATGTGTTAATTTAAAGCAAAAGATATAATTTTGTCAGAAAAAAAATATGATTCGTACAAATTTAAATAGCTTAGAAAATATCCTTTTACCAAATGATGAGGGAATGTTTTTTAATTTGTAATACTGTCTACTTCATAATCTATCTCTGACACGACTTCTCGTCAAGAATATGCATGAACTGTTTGCCGCTGGACGTTAAGCAACACTCAATCAATCAAAGTTTGCTCTTAAAATTGAAGTAAACAATATATGCTACAATTGTATTCATCAATTGGTGTCTGTTGTCTGTGTGTACCGTAAACATACTGAATTTGTTTTTGTCCAGAAATATATTCCTTAAACGACTTCAAGTATGTAAATATATTCATAGGGTTATGTGGTAGTTGAAATGATTCAGTACAATCATTATGTGTCCGTCGTTGTCTTTCATACATATCAAATGTATCCACTGTTTGCTGTTCATGTGTTCGTCGTCTGTTGTTTATGGCACTCAGGCCTCGGTCTTTAAATTTTAGCTTCCACTTAAGTAATGACCAATCATAGTGGTGTGCTTTTTTCTCTCGGGACAAACATTTTTTCTTTACTTAAAAAAATGCTAAACAATTTTCTATATTTTATCATAAATTAACCGATGTATACTTTAGATTTTAAACTATAGACGTTGAATTAAAAACAAAAGATTTAAAACAATGATAAATCCCTAAGTATGTTTATAGTAAACACATCTAATGTCTGGGTTATTTTTTTATGCAAATCATTAAATTTTCATTTTATTTAAGATAATAGTGTAACCAGTTATGTAATTTGACACGTGTCTTACGATTCACGGATTTTCGGTAAAATCAAAGAAAAACCGACACGTGCTTAAACATTGTTCAATTATTCATTTATTTGGTGTCTTCGACCTATACCAACAACAAACAGGGCCGGACCCAGAACCTTGATGTTTGGGTGGCACCATGAGACCAAAATTAAATAGTTATTTAGAGATGTATATATGCCAGTGTGGGTGGTAATGGTTTGGGGTGTCAGATCATCGTTTTTATAGTTCTAGATCTTTGAATTTTTTTATTGTTTAATCTTCTGCCAATTGATCTGTTTTATAATTGTCTTTAACATTCATGTAATATTTGCCACTGGATGTTAAGAAACCAACAATCCCCTTTTTATTCTGTTATTTATATTTATTTATGTTTATTGGTCCCATTAGTCTCTTTTCTGTAAACCACATCAGTGACCCCATTCATATCCTCATATATGGTGACTAATTTCTAGCCTCATACATGTATGTACGTGGTAATTGAAACAGGAAAATATACTGTCATATATTACTGTATGCTTGGCGAATGGATAAACGTTACGGTATTAGTTCCAGATTATGTTTTATAACATACAATTGCGTTTTATTAATGATTATATATAAGACAATGAGACTCATTTTTTTATGGAAAGAGGAAGGGGGCAGTTTTTTTAAAACAAATTGTTGGTTTTCTTTGAAAATAGGAGTGAAAAAAAAATACGACATTCAGTTTTAAAAAATCTTGTTTGAAAAAAAATGTTTGTTGTTGAATAAATTCACTAAAAAGACAGTTTTGAAAAAAGAATAATCACAAAAATAGTAATGTGAGAATTTTGTTATTAAGAAATATCCCATATATCGATAAATATATGTTCTTCTCATATATTTTATGATGATATAATACTACACCCCTAACAGGAGGGATTGTGCCTGATATTCATATGATGAAGACATAATCTTTCAATCAGTTTAATTGAGGTCTGGAGCTGGCATGTCAGTAACTGCTAGTAGTCTGTTGTTATTTATGTATTATTGTTATTTTGTTTATTTTCTTTTGTTTCCTATTCTGACATCGGACTTGGACTTCTCTTAAACTGAGTTTTACTGTGCGTACTGTTGTACGTTTGTTTTTTTCTACATTGGCTAGAGGCATAGGGGGAGGGTTGAGATATCAAAAAAAATGTTTAACCCCGCCGCATTTTTGCGCCTGTCCCAAGTCAGGAGTCTCTGGCCTTTGTTAGTCTTGTATCATTTTTAATTTTAGTTTCTTGTGTATAATTTGGAGTTTAGTATGACGTCCATTATCACTGAACTAGTATACATATTTAGTTAGGGGCCAGCTGAAGGACGTCTCCGGGTGCGGGAGTTTCTCGCTGCATTGAAGACCCATTGGTGGCCTTCTCTATGGGCGGGTTGTTGTCTCTTTGACACATTCCCCATTTCCATTCTCAATTTCACATTCTTGACACTAAACACTTATTTGTACATATTTGTTTAAAACACAGATTTTTGTTATTAATTTCTTTCCTTGTCAGAAGATTTTACCTGTTAATCGATCTTAATCTGTGATATTGTATCAAAAACCAATAAACATATTCGTACTTTTCCAATCAGCATGTACCTGTATATAGTTTACATCTAATCTTTTGAAAAGAGACATTACACACAGCTGTCAGTATTTACACACCCACCGATAAGTGGTCATAAATCACGCATGATAGAGCTGGGGTTAATAAGTCAAAGTTATTTTATGTAATTCATTTTTTTGTTTGAGGTAAAGCTTTATTTAGATCCTAGATTCATATGATAACATAGTGTCAAACAGTTGTAGGATAATATAAGGTGCCAGAATAACTTGTCATGGTCGCGATGTCAAGACTCTAGATGTGTAGTATGTCAGAGGAGGGACGACACTCTGCACGCAGATTTCTCTCGGTCGCAGCATGGAAGTATTATACTTGAATATAATATTTCCATGGTCGCAGTGATATGTGTCATTTGTTACTATGGTGTGAACATAGATATAATAGCCATGGCCATGTAAAATAGTCATTTAATTGCCAATCTTCTTTCATGCGTTATGGATCATTGGGTTTATTACTTGTTGACCTGATTGATTATTGCACAAGGATTTGTATAGTAAGAGGGATCGGAATCTCGTGTGTTATCGTTTAATCTTACTATATAAACCATTGATTAATTATTATTGTGGATACTGAAAAATAAATAAGAAATTGTTTTAATGAAAAGCTCTATCCGGTGGTATTTCATTTATGATTTTAATACTGTCTCATCACGGGCTAAGTGCAGTTTTAGAAGCTTAATGCACTTAGGCGGCCTTGGTAGTGTTAAGATGCACAACTGTGTGATGTAAATCATTGTGAAGAAATGTATTGTACAATACAAGCTAAGAAAATAGAAACTTGTACAAGTTTTACAAAGTAACCCGCACGAAAGTAACAAGTTTATAAAATGCTCTAAAGTAATTTTCCAGTTTTGATACGAGGAAGGTATCAACAGATAACTAATTGAAGCACCTGACATAAAACATACTAAATGTGTGCTAATAAAAATTGCTAACGTTCACTTCACTTGAAATATGACGGATAGTTCTCTCATTGGCAAACATAACACATCTCCTTAAATTTATTTTGTTAAGTTTAAAATTTCCAGTGCAGTTAAATTTTTTGTTAAAGACAAAAATCAATATCCGTATATATTTATTTGAGATAACGACTACATTATTTACCTGCTGGGTTAACAGCATGTTAGGGTTAAGTGTATAACATACATGTTTTGTAAGTAACGATGTAACGATTGCATACAACAAAACGATTTCCCAAATACACGCAATTTCCGTCTATTTCAAATCTGTTTTTATATAATGGTTAATTTTGAGGATAACTTTTATAATCCTTAGTAAATATACATGTATAGATTTTATATCTTTAAATACAGGTTTTAGCAAATAATAGTAAACTTTTACAAGTTACAATTAATATATAATTACAATAAACTAACATTAATTTGAAAAATAAAACCAACGACATTTATAGACGCGTAATTTTTAAAGTCCTCAACAAAACAACAACAGAAATAAATAATCAACAGATGATATCCTTTATTTATTTATTCGAAAGTTACGCGTTTAATTCTAGAAAATCTTTCTCAATTTAAAATGTATCATCAATCAGAAGGGGCGTAACTCGTAGTATCATACCAGCAAACTGAACGGATCTAAACACGGTCTGACAAATTTGAAAGGAATTTTTTAGGTTTGGTCTGATTTCGTCTGAAACCGTCTTAACAGACTGAAACGGACACAAAATGCTTAATACATATATGCAATGATGATCCTGCAACAACGATTACAAATATTCCTTCAGACTTAATAATCTTTCAATTTCTAAACATGGTAAGCTTATTTATGAAAATATTAGAGCACTATAGAAACTTAATATTAAGACTGAAAGTCATTTGAATTGCGTAATTTCATTGGTAAAAATATTTAACTTGAAGTAGGTCAAGAATCCACACGTCATTTCAACAAAACATATTTTGTTTAAATCAAAATGTATTACGGTATATCATATAACTTTGGAATAGACCAATACAATATTTTAATATGAAGTCTTTCGCTATGGGTAGATGGTGAATAATTTGAAAAGTTCAGTAAATAAATATCACGAGAGCTCTCCCTATATACGCAGATTAGAAATGAAATATTCGACACTATGGAGTGATTATCACTATTTAATTAATGAAAAACTAATTTCAGTTTCATGTATATACCTTTGGGATTTAAGATTGAGAATCTACAAAATACATGACACTGTCGTTTTAAATTGTAACATTTGTCAATGGAAAATATTGTTTTTTAGTCGTATCGACAACTCATGCATGGCAGGAGACGCTTACCCTGTCGACACATCCATTTGCTCCATTTGCAGTTCATTCAGTTCCCTATTTTATGTATATTACCTTGATTTGTACATGTATCTTCTAATTGTATTTATTATATTTGTACATCCTTAAACAACTGTTGTCTACATTTAGATATATTTTCAACAAAAAATAGTTATGCACTGAATTCAAATTAGATTTGTTGTATCATGGGCGTCCGCACAATTAAATTGTGTACATGTTACAGACAACCAGCAACCTTTATCTACATCTTAGAAACATTGAAGGTAAAACGACGGCAAAAATAGATAAACTGATTAAACAACTCTATAAATACTCAAAAGATTGCACGGACTTCCAAAAGTAGATAAGAAGATGCGATAAAATTTCTACATGTTCTAGTTAACGAATTTCAATAAATAGAAATTCAATTTATATCTTGAACTGATAATTTTTTTATATATCTCCCTTTTTAAGCTTTAATTGTTACAAGCGACATATTAAACCTGTTGCAGAATATATTTATTTCTTGCACTTACGTGATACGCAATTAAAGGGAACGAATTTAAACAATCAGTTGATTTTGACACGCTGTTTAATTATTCAGAAAACTTTTGACTGACTACAAGGACAACACAGAACCTTAAAACTATCACACTCTACCGAAAAAAAATTGTTTGCTGCCAAAATAATTTTATAATTGCAGATGTTTTATGCAGTCTTTACATAAATTGTCATGGCTTGGAATAATCATATTCTGATTCATTGTGGCCTATAAAGGATGGAGATATGGTGCAACAGATATAAACAATTAATATTCATGGCGAAATTTATCTGATTAAGGAGATCAGTTACAATCTCTTCAGTGCTGGTTGACGCTTTACTGAAACAAGCAAAGACATAACTATATTTTATTGAATAATTTGGTATTTGGCCTGTTGGGAATTTGATTGTTGTTATGATACAATAGCCACGAGAAATTCAACAATTCTTTAATTATGTTGGTTTTTAATCATGAAGCAAATTTAATAAACAATAATTGTACGTTATCGGTACTATTTTTTTTGTACTTATTAATAACTAGCTTTTATACTTTAGTGTCAGTTCTGTATATTCGATCTCATATACTATAAACAGCTATCGGCAATAGATTAAAGATCAAAGATAAACGGAAGAACAAATAATGTAAAATAGACTCTAAACAAAAAAGTAAAATAAAAAAAATTACCGAACTCCAAGGAAAATTCAAAACGGAAAGTCATGTATTAAATGGCAAAATCAAAAGCTCAAACACATCAAACCAATGCAAAAACATTGTCATATTCCTGACTTTGTACAGACATTTCCTTGTGCAAATCAACCTCTTGAATTTCATTCTAGTCATTATGTACTAGCTTGGTTTCGTTATCTATTTTGCATGTAATCCATTATATATTGATTTTCTGTCGATTTTCATAAATAGTTTAGTTTATGACATATGTTCTTTTAGCTTTAGATACAGGACGATTCGTCTGATTTTTAATTCTTGCGACAGCGTTAGATTATTACACTTTGACTGGTTATAACATTTGCGAATCCCGTCTTGCTCCTTTTTAGTAGGTTCATACGATTCCATTTGTTCAATTTTTTTTCGTTTTTTTTTATTATTTTTCATCTTTTATTTGATTTGTCTTATTTATCGATTTCTGATATATTTGAACATAAGTTAACTACTGATGCATACGATGTAAATTAAAACCCAGTACATGTGATTTAACCAAGTCTTTCTATCTGGACACAGTGTTTTGTTTGTTGTTACATGTCTCCTGGTATGTTTTTATGAGGGGTTGGATATAAGTGGTCGATGCGGATTTTTGTACTGTCAATTTGTGTTTGTCATTCGTGCTATTTGTGTAATGCATTATGTATATAAAATACAAAATGGTAAACGTATCTATTTTGCATACTACGGAAAAAATGTAAATACATTAAAATATACATGGCTGGTATTATCTAACATTTCCTTCTTTCAGTGGATGCAAATGTACTTCAGTTCTCTTAATTTCAAATCAGACAGTAGATACATCTGGTTTACACCCTTCCTGTATTTAGGAGGATCCATAAAACGAAAACAACACCATTTTTTGCTCAGCAAATTGTATTTATAAATTTAATGATTCAACATGATTTGCATCTGTTTTTTTGTTAACATACAGGTTTAAAAATCTCACTCATCGTTCAAAGCAGTGAAGGTGTCTGCTTGGCTTTGTGAGTTTGTATTAATATTCAGCCATTTCCAGTTCGATGTTAAACTTTGGGGCTGACGCCCCAGTCAACCTACTTTGCAGAATGTCTCTAAATGATTGTTTATTTGTTTTCATTCTGAATATGTATACCGCCTGACCGAAAAAAACATGATTAATCAATTAAACGTATTCATATTATATTTGCCACTGGGTGTTAAGCACGCATAGATTAATGAGCAAAGTAAAGTTAAATGAATATACAATGATCTGTGTATCTATCCACTGACATGACTGATCCACAGAAATACAAAGTCTGCTTCATATCTTGACTTATCTAGCCTAAAAAGCAGTGAGAGACGACCAGTAATCATACTTATGCTAAGAGATATGATTTTTGATTTTTTATGTTTTTACATTGTTCATATAGAGTATTTGTCTATCATCGGTAATTGTAATATTTAAAACCTTTTCAAGATTTTTGGGATTGATTGTTTCTACTGATAAGCATGATAAGCAAGCTATCCAACGACTGTTTGAATGCGCCTTTTCCAATTTAATGTAGGCGTTACTCAATCATTAGTTTTCTGTGTTAAATTGTTGTATGTTTTTTTTATTTATTTTTTTTGGGGGGGAGGGGGGGGGGGGTTGTTTTTTTTTTCTCAAAAAGTTATGCTTATTTTAAAACGAATTATGAGTTTAAATTTTGGAGCTCAAAATTTCATGCTTCTTATAAGCAGACAAATAAAAATGAAGCACTTATAAGACCTTTGTGAATGCATCTTATATATCTAAATAAAACTGTGTGTTGCGCTATGGACATAGGTATAGAAAAGATAGTCTTAGATTTGAAATATAGACAAGTTTTAAACTAGTGACCGAACAGCAGATGAATTATTGAATGCGCCTAGTGCATGCGTTCATTATAATTGTTGTTTGGTAACGAGTAGATTTTTTTCTCCAAGATCTTGATTTTTGGATTAGTTATTCTATCAATTGCATTGACCATGGACTTTTAAATTGAAATAAAGTAGAAAATGAATGGAACTGTATCTTTTTTTTCGCACTTGTCATTATTTTGATGCAACGTCCACGACAACGTCTTGACATTGTTGTGTAATGTTGTATGGCGTCAGAGGAGTAATATTTTCAGATTTAATTAACACGTGAAATTATTGTGTTTTTTTTTTTTGTTTCACTGGGAAACCAGGGTATTCATTAAACCTGTGTAACAATATATAATTAAACTAGTCAGAAAAATGTAAAAGATTAGTATTTAATACGTATGCTTTAACATTGTTTGATATTTTTCAATTAAGGAAATCACCGTGGGTATCATTTTAATTGATACAGTATTGAATAATTAAGAATAATTTAGCTATAAATAGTTTTGATTATATAAACTGGAACAGCACTTCTGTATATCAATTCTGTCAATCATCTTACAACATAAGAAACTATTTGAATGTATGTCAAAGTGATAAAAAAATTTATGTAAATACACAAACGTCAATAAAAATAACGTATTATACAATATGCATTATCGACAATGTGTTTCAAGCAAAATGTCTAATAGAAATAAATAAACGGAATAAAGACAAAAGTCATAGACAAAAATTGTGAATTTGTAAGCCATATCCAATGTATCTGTGTGTGTGGTTTTTTTTTCACGAATCAAACAAGTGTCCATCTTTTTTTTTTAATATCACAATCAATTATTTTCGTGATATTTACAACAAATTTAACAAATATTTAAGAGTAATGATGCAGTTGTTTTATTTCATTGTTCCGGTCACTGTTCTCCTTGATCGGACACTGACCACGAGCGGGCTTTAATTTAATTTGAATTTTTATTGAAAAATACTTGTTGAAAGACAAATGCTATACAAAACTTTCAAAAATGTATGCTTACATTGTTCATAGAACTGCAGTTTGCTAACAGAATTGTCCCCTGCATCTAATAGCTAAGCAATGGGCATGACATTTTATCTTCCTAAATGGACATCCATAATCAGCATCAGCAACTATGTGTAAATTGGTGAGCTTCAAATATGATCATTTTTTTTCATTGCAAATGCAAAACGAAATTAAATTCCAAAAGACATTGAGGTAGATGCTTTGTTTTCTTTATAATTACTGTTAAATTTAATGCGAAGAAATATATGTATGGAAATTGATAGTGTTCATTTATGAAAATTAGGTGTCCATTTATGTTGTTAAGATATAATATTTCAGCAGACAGTTGTTAGTACAATTGGTATTTATTTTGCAACATTCCAATTGTTAACTTTCTATTTTTTGCACCTTCTTTTGAGTTCATGCGATTTCCTAAGTTGTTTTTTTTTTATCTCGATTTGTCACTTTCTAGTCAATATACGGTATTAGAACATTGGTTAACTGCTGTCGCCTTGATTTTCTTACACACTAAACATGTATATGTCCTTTTTATTGAATACTGGAGACAATCCATGCATGAAACTATGTCTTTTGAATTCAAATCGCAAATAAACTATATTGTTTTGAATGAAAAAACAACTGTGTTATAAACACTCAAAAAAAGAATGGTTAAACAATTAATTTTCTCTGCATTTTCGTCATAATCACTTAGAAAAAAAACTTGTATGTTTTGCTTTTTGTAATGACAAAAGAGATAATAACATTTATATGTGCAATAAGACAACGAAAACCAAATACGACAAATGAGGAATAATGTGAGTAAAATATGCGGTAATCAATGTAGTGATAGTGAGCACTCAACCCTCCTTTCACTTGGAACATTGGATTAACAGAGCAAATAACATCGGTATCAATTACACAAACAACTAACAAAATAATAGAATATCAGTCGAACCGATCTTATCTACGAGTACTTGCAATTACTGTACGCCTCCTTAAGACCTATTACAACAAATACATATCCAATGTACCATTTTTTTCCTAGAATAGAAATGAATCAGTACATCTACAACGAATGTACAGTTAGAAAAGCATTGTACAATGCAAAAATACAACTTACAAATATAGACAGGATGCAAGATCATAAATTGTTATAACTGTAGAACAAGATACATAAGTCATATATTTAGCTATTAAAAATATTACGACGATAAAGAGTTGTTACCTTCCACAGCCACGAAGCATTATAAGGCAAACAAAAGAATCACAGTTTTCATGTTTGATAGTATAGGTCAATCCAAAAGAAACTCCTGTAAAAGATATATGAATAATTAAACAATAATGAAGTGTGCAAAAATACCATTTTTAATTCTTGCGACTGCGTTAGATTATTAACTATGTCGGATTGTACTTTTCAGTAATGTTGTCCTCCTTAAGATTGACTTTATTTTCAGAATATTTTATTTGTTTTATCTTGCTGAAATTATGTCAATAATAAAAACAAAAGTGCAATGTGGTTGAATATACATCTTAAAATGTATTTCTTACTTTTTTTTGTTCAGATTGAACTTTTCGCAGATAATGTTTTAGTCGTGTTGAATTTTATCAAAAACACCTGTCAATCAATCACGTGCAACAGCTAATATAGCCGAAAGATACAAAGGAGTAATTTATGATGTTCAGTGGTTGTCGTTTGTTAATGTTCTTCATAAGTGCTTCTCGATTCTCGTTTTTATATACATATTTTGTAGATTAGACCGATGGTTTTGTTGTTTGAATGGTTATACACTCGTCATTTTTTAGGCTCTTTATAGCTTGCTGTTCGGTGTGAGCAAATGCTCCGTGTTGGTGGCCGTACTTTGAACTATAATGGTTCACTTTTATAAATTAAGACTTGGAGGGGGTGTTGTCTTTTTGGCACTCATACCACATCTTCCTTTATCCACTTAAAACATCATAGCAAAAATGGAAACGACTAAAGACAAACAAGTCCACAAAACTCTATATAGTAATCGATCATTTGCAATAAATTCTAGTAATAACTATAATAATTGGTATAAAAGAATATTTCTATATTATATTGTGGGGTCTAGCTTGTTACAAATCTAAACAATTTAAAATTTAATGGTTATTGTGAATCTTTAAAGAAATAAAAGCTCTAATTTATTCTTACATATTGAAAAAAATAACTTACTTGCCTTGGCAATGTTTCGTCTGTCGTAAGGCAGCTGCAGAATTACAAATATCAAAATATTATTATCTAATATCCGATTAACAGAGATAGAAGGAAAACTGCTGAAGATGTACATCTTCCGGTGTTTTTGTGATATGATAATGTACATTTTTCATTTATGAAAATTCATGTCATAATATGTCAGTTGCATGACTGTTTAATTGAGAAAAAAATTATTATTTACGTTCTGTTTCGAAAACCTAAGTCATGGATTCAGAAAATCCATTAACCAAAGCGATATTCAAACTGATAAATCGAAAACAAACCGGCAATATCATGGCAAATAACATAAAACGACGAGAGAAAAAACAACAGTATTGAAATATAGATAACTAAAGACTACAGATTATCTATCTTGTTATAGAGACATACAAACCTTTGACATTAAGTATGCAGTACTTTCGTATTAGACATATATATATGATGTTTTTGTATTATTCGATGGAACATTTTTCAGTTGAGATTTTTGTGGTAAACGGAGATCATCGAATTCAAAATGATTTTATCTTAGATTCCAGGGACTAAGGTTGAATGTAGATCAATGTGTGTAATGAAACAAAAAGTTATCTGTAAAACAACTAAATAGTTAACTTGATACCGTGTATGTTTTACTATAAACAGTATATATTTACCAATTAAATGACAGACGTTTTAAAATATTTGATGTTTGAATTTATTTGACGAAATATTTTGATTCGATGAACACTGATTGGTGTTAGATAAACGAAGTCTTGGATGACAAATTGTAACAGTGTATCATTGTTGATTCTTTTAGTATTGATAATGCCAATATACTTTATATAATTTGTCAATACAACAGCCGTTCAAACTATCAAAACATGTTCACAAAATGCATTTTTGTTGAGTTCGGTTGTCAAATATTTCGTATCTAAAGAACAATTTTTAATAAGTATTATGTGTTCATCGTAGCAAACCTGAATTCCCATTCAGGATGCGGTGATTATGATGAATTACCCGCAATACAGAGACGCTGATTAAATCTATTCTTATCTGTTAACGTAAAAGACTGTAACGTAATTTAAGGATCATATTGTGACGTCATAGCATTATTATGATATATTGTATGCATAACGTCTTTATTCGGTCTAGTAAACAGAGTTTGAATATACACACGTCTGTCTATTTGTACACAAGGCCAAATACTTACGAACTAAACCCAAACAGCGATTTTATATTGCTTTATTTGAATTAACCGTTTTTATACTTAATTAAATGTAAAATGTTGTTTTTTTACATGTTTCTATTGACGAAAAAAGAACAGGATTGCAATAAACGACATGCTACGGGCTTTTTGGTCACTTAATGCCTTGTACGCACTTTATTATAATCATTTATGTTTCGTTGGATAGAACATCAGATGTAAGTTTTATTCATTCCTTATTCGTTGTTTTTTTTTTAATATTTATTTTCTTATAAATGTTAAATTTGCACTCAGCCAATAACGTCGAACAGAAATAGTTGAAAGTCTATTTTTTATGAAGTAATTTGACATTCATGAAAAGAAAAGAAATAAAGTAATCTTAATTATGTTAAGGGTGTTCGCTACTCTCATTTATATATGTAGAACCCTAAATCGCGATGGTCATGCTGAAATGCGATAGTTTGACGGTGAAGTGCGATGTTGGCATTGTGACGCTAACTTGTTAATAGCTACGCTGAAGTTCGATTTTGGTGAAGCTGAAGTGGGATGGATTACATATTATTAAATCATATTTTCACTGTTTTTTGTTTTGTTTTATGTTCACATGTCGATGTAGAAGTCAATTTGTTTGTTAGAGTAGTCATGATAACTAGTCATTGCATTTCCATTCCTAACTGTAACGTTGTGGTGTACTTTGTAAATGGTGTATGAGAAAATAGCAGTAATCCATACAATCGTTCAGATATAGACCACTATAAAAGCTAAATGTATAGGTTATATTCCTCCAAAGCCAGAAATAATTGAAATGCCTAAAAATGTTGGTACTTGTTTGAAATGAAATTACTACTTGATTAGTCAAAACGAAACAAAAAATGCGAAAGATGTAAACGGCTACTGTGAATGAGAACAAGATGAAGAAGATATAACGCTTTTTCACTAAAACTGGAGAAAATATTGAATGTTTGGTATTTATATACTAATTAATAAATGAATCAAAGTTCCACATAATGGTTGGACACCTAAAGATTAGCCATAAAACTAGCCATCAAGTGTCTTGTACACCATCGCATTTCAGCGTAAGGACCAACGCACTTCGGCACAGAACATCGCATTTCAGCGATACCATCACACTTCAGCGTCCCCATCGCACCTCCGAGTCCTACATAAATATCTGAATCTCCGGGTTTTTTTTCATGTAGTGCCTATGAAAATTTTGCCCGCTAACCCATTCTTTTTATATCAAAATCTCATAACATATAGTTTAAAAAGCTATTTTTGAAAATCTTCTAAAATCCTTGTTATTTTTTCAAATTTTTTGAACGATAAAAAGGCGTTAATGTTAAATGTATGATAAATCTAGAGAGAATCATTTCCCGCCATTTTTTCAACTGATTATATCACAAAAACAAGGACACGGACCTGTCATATTTTCCTTCTTTTTTAAATTCTTTTATTTATATACTATCAATTTCTAACATTCTTTTTAAATTCGTTTATTTATAAACCATCAATTTATAACGGTCTTTTTTTAAAAGCTGGTTATTTTAAAACAGAGGACCAAAGATCCTTAAAGTTGTATTCTTTTAACATAACATGCATATTTAAGGGGACTTAGTTACGAGATATAAAAAAAATGAAATATATTTTTGTTTTATTCAATCATTGATAAGTGAAATAGTGAAATAATAAGTCGCTTTAAGGATGTTCGCTTCTATTGTTTTTGCATTTTTTGCAGATATTCGGAACCCTCTGCTGTTATTCATGTACTGCTATTAAAATTTTGCCCACTTACCCCTACTTTTCTTTCCCTAATTTGATTACATATAGTTTCAAATGTCATTTTTGAAAATCTTATAAAATGCATGTTATTTTTTCATAGTTTTTGAAAGAAATAAGGTGCTAATGTTAAATGTATGAAAAATCTAGAGAGAATTATTTCCGCCAAATTCTTAAAGGCTTAAATCTCGAAAACAAGCACACGAACCCTTTATTATTTTTTTTCTGCTTGTTTAGTTTCTCTATTTATGTACTATCAATTTATAACAGTCTTTTAAAAAGCTTGTTATTTTAAAACAGAGTACCGAACATCTTTAAGCAGCTATTTTGGTTCAATTTTGTCAAAATAAGCCTAGAAACATCGCTGATTATTTGTTCACTTGCAAGTGAATAATTCGACCTCATTGAATCCGTATTCATGTGACTTTCAGTTTAACCCCTTAGCTAGAGATGGGTTACTCATGAATTAGGCGTGTTCAGTTATTAAAAGGAAACAAATGTCAACATTGAAAGAGCAACAACAAGAGCGATTTTTAACACATATTTTAACCTTACAATATGAAATTTAACAAACCTAGAAAAATCTAATTGCAAGAGTTCGCTATCGTTAATATTTATATTTATGTTTATATCGGATTATATGACCGTCGGCAGTTTTCGGATGTTACCTCAATAGTTGATTAGATGGCGTCTAGACTAAAACACACACGAAATGCTGAAACATATTATGGAGCTCATGTAAATTATCCATTTTAGCCTTTTTGTAAATAGATATACGTTTTAGTATGTAATAAATCAAATATGAGAATTTTAGTCAAATCTGTGAAGATGAATTTGACAGCTAATGCCCCTTTAACATCACAATCACCAATGTTTTCTTTTTACAGGGCTTGTAGTGGCAATACGCTTTGATGAAGCGAAACGTCTTTTTGATTTGACTTTTGACAGTTTTTCTTTTACAAGGTATTAAATCCAGTAAACAACATATTTGCAACCAATCATTTCCATTGATCAATCAAAAGAAAAGTAGAAGTAACTTGAATAACAAATAATGGTCTATTTTCCTTTGCACTACTTAGGTCTAAAATGAAACAAACAATTCAAAGTATTATTTTGCTTTACTCTGTACATTTTAAAACTTATGCTATGCTATGATAATACACCTTTAGTTATCGTGTGTGTCAAACAATATCAAAATGTCCGAGAAAAAGAAACATTATTTTTACATGTTTTAATATTGGGAAATCTAAATACGTCAAGAATGTATTTTCAGCTGCGGATCTGATCCTAACAAATGTAATGCTCACTCATGATTTTCTTTGAATAAAACAGAAGTTAACAGAACAAAACAAACATACAGGTATCCAGTTTCATGACTTGTTTCTTAAAATGATAAATGAATGCGATTTCGTTTACAACAGAACTGCGTTGTTTTGTAAAATAGACTTTACAGCCAAACATATCTAAATTTTTAAACTTTCATCCACATTTACTTAACTTTCTCAACGCAGTTGTATCTTAATATGGTTGATATATCATTTTGATACAAACTATAAAATCACAAATGACGCTATTGTGTTTATTTAACGTTTTTCTGAAAATTGATTTGTAACGCTTACTTTGAGATTCAGGAAACGCTTACTTTAATATTTAAGGCCTCAGGTTCAATCAAATATGGTAGTAGTTATTAAGCATTTTCAAACATATTTCATTGTAGAAAATCATTATATATATATATATATTATGCAATGTTTCAAGACTACCGAAGTAACTGTGGTGTACAAGGCGGGCTCTCATATTTTTTATATGACTTTTTCGACCTTAACATTATTTAAGGAATGACTGTAATATTTTTTCTGTCTATGAAGAAATAACATCAAAAATGTGGTGCACACTGAATAACCCGCGTAGCGTGTTATTTTAAAGTGTGCACCACATTTTTTATGTTATTTCGAATAGATAGAAAAAATATTACAGTCATTTCTTATAATTTAATTCTAAATTCCATTTTAAACCGGAGTAAACCATGAAAAAACGTTGATGACGTCACGGTCACATGACAAAATTATGTCTATGAGCTGATAAACAAAACAACGTTAGCCAATCAGAAGACGTGTTACATCCAAAATAAAAATTATATGTAAATACAGTATATGTATACACGTAGGACATATGCTGACCTGTTGTAATAACAATTAATTCATGAACTGGGCTTACGTAAGTTTTACGACTATAAATTGTCCAGCTTGGTAAAAACATGTCAACGGCTCATACCTACGACTTGATAAAAGTAAGTTTCCCACTCCCCTAACAATTTGTACCTTCTTCCATAGAATCAACATGCAAAGTTATTCAACGCTATATTTTGCCGTTACAAGTATTTGATACAAACTTGCAAGTTTTACATTTGTTTTTCAAATTTTGCATCGATTAATTGATTGATTATTGGTTGTTTAACGTCTAGTGGCAAATATTTCATGCATGTTTAATGCGAAATTTTGCATCGAAGAACGCTGTTCACCAAAATATGCCCAAGGGTTAGGGTTAGGTTTTTTTTTATAAAATACGAAAGTTCACATGCACATTGGACTGTGATACTGTGATTGAACCATTACATGTACAGGTTGATTTCTTCAGAGTTTTGGTCAGGTAACACTGTTATGTGATATAGTTGTCCATTACTATTGGCCCAGTATTTTTAAATTTCTATTTTTGTACTCTGTTGAGGATGTAGCCATAGACCTTTTTTTCCCGTTTATTGTGGGGTTTTTTTTCAAAGTAATAATCAAAATATTGTAATTTGAAAACGGAAGTTAATGATTTTTTTTCCTTTCGGAACACCTGACTTGTTTTTTTTTAATTTTTTTTGTTTGTAGTTATTTTTGGGATTCGTGTATTTTATTTGAGTAGAATATAACAAAATTAATATCTAAATGTAATGGGTGCCGAATCGAACATTTTAATCTTTACTTTATATTTTCTTTTAGTAAACTATCACAGGCGCCGATTTGACTTGTTACCTCCGCTGTGTCGTATGGTGTTTATAAATAAATATTGAAAACAATGTTTTTAGTGTGCATGTAATCCAATGATTTGCAAATCGTTCCATCTGAAGGAAGTCGTTTCCTGAGAAACGGAAAGCAAGTGTTTCCAAGAATGACGCTGAAGGTAAACAATCTGAAAGACAGTGTTTCTTGTTATTTTTTCCAAAGAGCAGTTATGATTAGATTAAATGAATTTCGAGAAACGAAAGGAAAGTCTATAGAGGATTTGAAACCTGAGTTAATCTTAAATGTGTTAAACAGTTTCATACGAAAGAAATGCATTCTCGTGTTGAATCGTTTAAAGTGTTGCATTTGTGGGACCTTTTACGACATAATTACAAATGTTTATGATGACATGCATTACATCTTTATCAAGAAAATTATTGCTAGTGTTCCGTGAGATACAAGAGGAAACACTATTTACCATCCGATTTCAGTATCGGCTATCCTCATTTCGTGTCTCCTGCTTCTTAGTCAACATAAATCTGAAAGCAAGCGTTACGCGTGTCGGAAAGCAAGCGTTACCGTCTATTGAATCGGAAAGCAAGCGTTACGAATATACACCGTGCTACTGTATCCTTTTGCAAGTAAATGTAGATAAAGGGGTATTGATACACAATTTAGTAATGTTTTCTTCTAACTTCTAAATTTGGATTTGGTTATTATTTTTGGAATTTTTTTGTCATATAGCCATTCATTTAGCAAAACAAGATAGTTGTAACAATCACAGTTTATTTAACCGGTCTGGAATGGTCCATAACGGGTTAATCATAAGCTTTTCTACCTCAGGAATAGATTACCTTAGCTGAATTTGGCAAAACTCTGAGGAATTTTTGGCTATCAATGCTCTTCAACTTTGTACTTTATTTGGCCTTTTTAACTCTCTTTGATTCAAGCGTCACTGATGAGACGAAACGCGCGTCTGGCGCAAATACAACATTTCAATCCTGGTATCGATGAGATTAATTATATAAATGTTACATTCAATATAACAATTTATCAACATTTCTATTAGTGTAACAATAATAGTTTTTATTCAAAAGATACACAGATAAATATCTATCAAGCTGACTTTAATTGACAAGCTGGACAATTTATAGTTGTAAAATTTACGTAAGCCCAGTTCATTAATTAATTGTTATTACAACAGGTTAGCATATGGCCTACGTGTATACATGTACGGTATTTACATGTAATATTAACTTTTCATTAAAAAAATCGGTCTAAAATTTATTTGTATAATTTTCTTGATAGATATTTCCCTGTGTTATTTTATTCAATTTTGTAAAACATATTAAGAATATATGAATATTTTGAAGCCCATCATACTGTCACATTCACATGGTGAATTACCAAGCCTTTTACATCCGTGGCTTTTAAATTTTGGCTTTGAGCTAGCAAGTCCAGAAAAGTGCTTCGGGTGCATTAAGTTCCTACTGTTATTTTCATTTTCTGAACTTAGAATAGAAAATAAGGAAAGAAAAACTGATGTCAAACTCTGAATGGTATCAAGTTAAAGCAATTTTCTATTAAGTTGATTTATCCCTAAGCACTTGGAATAAAGAATACCACAGATACAGAAACTGTTATGTTCGCTCCATATATTGTATATTGAATTGCATCTAGCAATTGATATTGAAGATCAGTTAAAAAATAAACGATGACAAAAGAGATCACTCCCTGAAAAAAGTGTCTAAAAGAAACTACATCAAAATCACCAGGACGCTAGCATATCAAGTGTGCAAATGCTTGGGTTAAAGTCATCTCTTCAAAAGTGCCAACGTGACCAGTGAACTTGTTTTTGAATTTCTGCAACACAGGTGACTAAACATATGTTTAAGTTATTGAAGCTAGAATCACGTCTTCATACATTGAGTGTGTGACATTACTGATTGCGATTTGTTCACTGATTTTTTTTCAATAATCTTTTGATATTAACAGTTAATGATAACTATTGAACACTACTGTAAATTAACTGAAGAGAGTTTAAGTGACTGCAAGACATGTGTCTGAATATTACTGAATTAAACGCTGTGGATAAATCTGAAAATTGACTAAAACACTATACATAACTTATCAGTTGACAGTTCAGATCAAAATGACTGTTTCAATTCAAAATCGACTAACCAGTGTATGAAGAAGAATCCATAAAAATACTCGTATTAACAAGTTGAGAAACATTTTGCTATGTTCTTTAATTTCACTTTCAGATGTATTGAGTATGTCCAGTCACTCAATATTACTTAAATATCATCCATCCCAGTGAAATCTAATTTTGGAGTACTGCCGAACCCACAAGGTATGCGTCCCGTATTTTTCTCTTTTATATTGATAAGATTGACAACTTCAAAACTAAAAGCTGATAAAAATTATGATTGTCAGGATAATTTAGTTTGTTATAGGAAATAAGTTTCTTTTATTGTTTGCTTAGTCAATACTGAGCTCTTTGTAATCCATGTATTAAGAATCTCAATCTTTAGGTATCAAGCGAACTTGAAAATGTTATAAAACATTTCGTATTTAGAGTATTAAAACCTGTATTATTCCTGTTGAATAGATTATAGTATTTGAATATCATGAATATATCAAATGAAAACCAAAATAATCATAAAATATTTATGAATTCCTAGAGGCCATGGCGCATTACATCTTAACTTCTCCTTCCAACTCATTATGATTGTGGGTGCAGCTAGAACATTCAACATACATTTCAGTAGTACATAATGTTGTCATTGGATCACCTATGTCATCCTTCAAGTCAGGTGTCTGTGAAATGAGAAAAAACAAATTTAATGTTAATTATAAACATCAGTCTTAAGGAAAAACTTACATTTAATCAAAACGAATGATATGTATGTCAGTGTGCTCAAAATCTGAATATCCTAACCAAATAGCAAATTATTCAGGAAGTTACATAAAAAGTTTATAAGCGTAAATAAATATACAAGACAATCCAGACTAGAAACGGTCAATTATACTTGATGGTTTTACAGTAACTTCCAAATAATCATCATCACTTTTATAAAAATATAAAAATTAACTATTTTCGGCGGAAAATTTTGTAACAAGACAGAAATGTGACGGTTGTTTTTAATTCGTTCTTTTGGTTGATAAAGTCTCATTTTTGATGGACTCCTCCCTTTTTGAATTAACATTCAATTTGGCGTTTTCGAATTTTTGTCATCCTTTTTATAAGGATGTTTAAGAAAGATTATTCAAATTCAATATGAATATCACAACAATTTTATGAGTCTGAATGTCTCTTTCAACTCTTTTCTATTATTAAAATTCAACGGTTCATTTGTCAGATTTAAGAGGCATCTTTTAAATAATTTAGATAAAAATATGCAATTTGTTAGGTTTTTTATAAGATACATATAATATGTTTTTTTATATTTTTTTATATATCATGTATATGGGAAAACACATAATGTAATTAATATGTGTTTTTAACACTTTGAAAACGGAAGGGATTGGCTGAAATACATGTGTTGCTTTGTTTTAGAGTTTTATTTATAAACTAATCTGTATTGTATTTCGGTGAGAGCACATATTAATGGCGCTTGCACAAAAGTAAATCTTTCTTGATATATTCTTACATCTTTCCTTGGGTATGGCATCTTATTGTCTCCAAAGCTCTTCATCTGCATAGGGCTATCGAAGTCATATTTCCACTCGTTCAGATACCAATTGAATCCAAATTAAAGTTCTGACCGCTTGTCTTTGAAGCTTGTTCACTCTTTAAAATAATAAATTAATCATTGTTATAATGATATGTATGTCAATTCTTCTTGTGTAATATGGATTGTTGTCCATTCGAGTATCTACCTTTTTTGTATTTTTGACCTTGAATTTAACTCAGCTGACCTTTGCGTTATTTCAATGGTAGATTGTGCTGTGGTTAATTATAAACTTTTACACATCTATTTATTTGAAAGGATTTTCCCAACGTAAATGATCTGTGGTAATCAACTGGTCTTCTTTGATTTTCTTTAATTTGATGATATTACACCTTGTGATTTGGATATCATTTAGGTCAAGTTCGACCAAGGCCGTTCATCCTCGTCAGGTGTCCTGGCCTAAATTATTTTTATTTACTATAATATTTGATTATAATTACTTTTTAATTATAATCAATGTGTTTCTATCGTGTAACGTATAAGATGCAGTTACATTTTTGGGGCACGACACCTGGTGAATCTGTTAAACATTGTATTAGATTATTAGAGGTTTCATGTGTAAATTCTAATAGTGGGTGAATATTAGTTGCAATTCGGTAAAACTCATTAAGAGATTGTTCGCTCCCTTTGAACAATAAGAATCCGTCATTCCTGTAGACAGAAAGAAGAGAAATGTTGGACGAGTATGGAAACTGTTTCAATGTTTCCAAACGATTTCGTATATTGTAATATAAACTAGGCGACATTGGGGATCCCATCGGTACCTCAAGTTTCTGTATGAAAATTTGTCCGTTTAATTCGAATTCATTATTTGCGATGGCAATTTTAAGTAGTTCTAACTTATCCTTTGTATGGGGCACTGGGATGTCAAATTGACATCGCAATTTTTGTGGCCATGCTCGGTCGATTGCATTATTTATTTCAGAATGATGAAAAAGTAAAATCACGTGGCTCTGTACTTATGCATCCCGTCATTATGTTGTTTGTATTATTTTTCGTTTTTACTTATGTGCTTTGTCCGTGTGACTTTGTATGTTTCTTTGATACATATGACGTGTCTCTGTACTTTAAACATCCCGCCATTGTGTTATTGTTCTATTATAATTTTTGCATACTTTCAACGACAAAATTATTTTATATCTCTTCCTGTGTGACGTTTACATTCTGACGTCAAACACGCGATTTTACGCCAAAGTTAATGTTAAAATTACGATACAGTCCCAGTGCTTAGAATCCCTTGATCCTTTATGGGTTGATTTGGCATACATAAATAAAATACAAAAAAAAGTAAACACTGAACGAGGTTGTTAAATGTGATTTATGCTTTTTTGTGCTTCTTTGTTAAATATTTGTTTGTTTTTGTTGTGATTAAGATTGTGACACGGTGTTGACTGCTGTACCCCTATTTTGACATTTTTACCTTTTATGTCTGATTGTTTCATTCACGCATCGTTGTCAATATAATGGAATTTGATGCGACTGTCATACAAGTGAGAGGTTTAGCGCTATATAACCAGGTTTAATCCACCATTTTCTACATGAGAAAATGCCTGTACAAAGTCAGGAATATGACAGTTGTTGTCCATTCGTTTGATGTGTTTGTGTTGTTAATTTTGCCATTTGATTAGGGACTTTCTGTTTTGAATTTTCCTTGGAGTTAAGTATTTTTGTGATTTAACTTTTCACAAAAATACTGAACTCCGAGGAAAATTCGAAAAGGAAAGTCCCTAATCAAATGGCAAAATCAAAAGCTCAAACACATCAAACGAATGGATAACAACTGTCATATTCCTGACTTGGTACATGCATTTTCTTATTTAAATTTGGTGTACATACTTGAAATGTCAAAAGAACTCATTAAGATGTCTGCAGGTGCTTTTATTCTTTCCAATTTGTTTATGAAAGAAGTTGTATCTTGTGTGTATGTCCACGATTGATTGACAATTGTTTTGATAAAATAATATATGTATTGTGCAACTCTTTCTATCGGGCTATTGCATAAGGATAGGTCTTCCTTTGACGTTTACATTCTGTAAATGATTGATATCTTCTTTTCTATCCGCTTGATTAATTTTATGACGTTTTGGTAGGAAGTAAAGTCTACCTAATCGTTTTCCCTGGTTATTAGTGAGAAATTTAAATGTAACATCATCAATGAGTGAGTCCTTGTGTAAACGATTAATGATTCCGTTGATTCTTTTCAGTATTTCCGTTGTATGAGATTCGTTAATTCTTTCATAGTGTATATTGTCATTTAATTGGTCTGTCGCCATTTTTATATTTAGCTCTTTGTCGAGAACAACTGTTGAGGAGTTCTTATCTGCCTTTTTAATAATGATGTGATCATTTGAACGCAGTGATTGCAATACCTTTCTTTCATTTTTAGATAGGTTGTCCTTAAATGATTAAATTTGAATTGTCTCCAATTCCATTCGTGTTGAAAATAATTAGCTTTCAATTGAATTATTAGCCCAGTTTGGCTTATAACTACTTTTTGAAAGAAATGGATGATGACTGTATTTGCCAGACCCATCATCAAAGTGATATTTGCATCTCATTTTACGAGCTAGTTCATTAAAGTCATTTATGAGAGTTTTCTTTGCATGTCGACAATTAGGACTGGGAATGAATTTTAGTCCTTTCGCTAGAACAAGAATTTCAGCATTGCATAATTTTTCTTTTGTAAGTATGTCAACATATTTTGTAGCTCTCTGTACTTTTTTCGTGTGTTTAAATTGTATATTTTTCGTTTGTCTTTATTTTTGGCACATTTGCGTTTTTGTCCTTAGCTTTGAACGATCTATTCTTTCTACTAGACATACTTGAAGGTTAAGTTTATCCTGTACAATTTAGTTTATATGTGTAATTGCGTGCGTTTGCTGACCCTGTTTGTGGTCATGCGAATAAAAATTTCTCTTTCGAGACTTTGGTAACGACAGGTTTTAATCGATATGCTTATGAAGATCAGATTCAGATTGATATTGAGTTGCTGATAATCTTTCATCTAAAGTGAATTTCTTTAAAATATTAATCAATCTCCTTTCTAGAAGTATTTTAAGAATTGCGAAAAAAACCTTCTCCGAGATGATATCTTTAGGTATGTCTATTCTGTATATTATGATTGTATATCAATCTCCTTTTTTAGAAGTGTTTTTCTAATTGCGAAAAAAAGCCTTCTCAGACATGATATTTTTAAATATGTCTATTAGGTATATAGTTATTGTAAATCAATCTCCTTTTTAGAAGTTTTTTTCTAATTGCGAAAAAAATCCTCTCAGAGATTGTTTAGAACCAATAACCTTGTCTATCTCAAATTGTTAGGCACTATTACCAAAAGAGAGGGGATAAGAAACATGCGATAATGTGTTGTGTCGTGATTGGTTGGAAGACAATAGGCGGCATTCGTAGAAAGACCAAAGCTGGGGTTCGATTGGCTTATGTGTTAGCATCATATGTTGAACCGAAGTACGTCATCAAGTATAGGACCAGAGACTCCTATAATCAAATTATTTGTCGACTCGTGTAATAAGGGAATGTATTAATTAAAATAAAATAGGCAATAATTGCAGTATTAATACAATTTGATACATAAATATGTTGTTACGATGGTAGTATTCCATGAAAATATTAATTACATACAGTATTAAAATTTCAAATCTGGTTTCTAACCGGACGTTATAAACGATTTATTATCTTTACAAATTAGAATAGAATAAACTGCCATGTTTACCTGCTTCGTATAGTCTGATATAATATATCAATCCATATTCTAAGAGAAAATATTTAATAAAATCCAGATCACTGAATACCAAGTTAATGTTCCGTAATGAAAATATATTATAAAATAAAATATACTGTTCCACAGAGCTGTCACTTTACGTTATTCGAGTTTATATTATTTTACCAAATGCAATGACATCAACAGCGTGTTCCCCTGTGTCCTCCTCTATAGTTGTTCACATTGTAATTACCCCGATTATCTCTATTGCTTGTTTCATAGTGTTTCTTAACTCTTCCATCTCTCTTTTCAGTTTAGATATTTCAGTTTCCTCGTCTTTTCCTGTTTTTCTCTTTAACATTTCAAGTTCCTGTTTAATTTGATGAATATATGTTTCTTTAGCGTTTTTCCCCGGTTCTTCTTTATTAAAAGGTTTGGCTGCAGCTTTTTTGTATTTTTCTGCCCACTTCTCCTTCAATTCTTGGACTTTATTGTTTAGTTTTGGAATGTTCTTCCCATTTTTTATATTACCACACGCTTCTCTCCACAGTTGTTCGCAGTTCGACTGCATTTCTTCAGAGTAGTCACATGCAGTTTTAAGGATGGTTTCTTGAAATTCTCTCTGTATCCGCCTGTTGAACTCCGTCATTTTCCCTTTGAAATAATTTTCTGTTTTAGTGGAATAGAGTGTTGGACTAAACGATGCCTTGTTAATCCTCGCGTAGATGGGCTGCTCGTCATCATTATATCTTCTTAAATCCCTTGTTAATGTTGCCGTGTTGTGTCTTCTAGATAACAGCTCATCCACTTTCCCTATGCACTCATCAATAACTTGACTGTCCTTGTCCTTAAGTATCTCATCCTCCAGTCTCCCGAGATTGAAGCTTACGGGTATAATGTGGTGTTTATGTGTTTTCTGTCCCGATGGAACATCATCATTCATGTTAATCAGTTCAGTATCTGATTCCGTGGTAGACATTTTGCTGTGGTCCTTAACTTGTTTCTTGAGGGTTGGTTTAGTTCTGTCTATGTGGTATCAGCAAAGAAAAGTGGTCAAGATGAGCGAATGTCTCATCGTTGTCTTGGTAAATCAAAAGTTTTCGTTTCATTGTTTTAGAACAGTGGACATTTCCTATAAGGTTTTACAGATTCCCATTCAGGCTGCACCATTCAGTTAAATTACATTTGATACGTTTTTATGATAGTTGTAAAAAACCGTGCAAGTGTATTTTCTAACCCGTGTGATAAATCGGGCAGTTATTCTAGTGTGAGTTGAAGTAAAATAATGTATTTCTTTCAAATCCAAATTCCTTGCCTCTTTATTGGTTATCCAGTATATGATTTTCAAACTGTACTTTTCCAGCATTTCTAATGTAGAATATTCTAGATCATTCATGATCTGTTCATGTAAATATTAAGCAGGTAGTTTCAGCATTAAAAGAAGTCGTAGTCTCTTAATCTGGTATGACTTGAGCTAAAGAGTTCAATATCAATAAAAGGACAAAAATGAAAATAATTCTTCTAAGAGATTACCAAGATTAACAAAATCAAGGCAATACGGAGGTTGGACAACGTGTAAAGCAGAGACTTCGAGCATACATTTTATAAATAATCGGACATTTTATTTCTTGTCCGTATCTAGTTTCTATAATGATTTTCCATGTATCGCTGTACATACGTTATATGCAATTGTATATGCATTTAAGTGTTTGTCTTCAATTACAGGTTTATGAAATTATTGCTTTGTTGATGCATGATTTGGTGATTCATATGTATAGCATGTTTTGCTTATATATATTTACTTAAATCTATATATATTATCTTTAACTGTTAAAAACTGATTTGACCTTTTCTCGGTAGATTGTTCTGTGGTTAATTATAAACTTTTACAGATCTATTTATTTGAAAGGATTTTCCCAACGTAAATGATCTGTGGTAATCAACTGGTCTTCTGTGAATTTCTTTAATTTGATGATATTACACCTGGTGTTTCGGATATCGTTTAGGTCAAGTTCGTCCAAGGCCGTTCATCCTCGTTAGGTGCCCTGGGCTAATTTATTCTTATTTACTATAATATTTGATTACAATTACTTTTTAATTATAATCAATATGTTTCTATCGTGGAACGTATCAAATGCAGTTATATTTTTGGGGCACATCTTACATCTTTCATTGGGTATGGCATCTCATTGTCACCAAAGCTCTTCATCTGCATTAGGCTATCGAAGTCATAGTTCCACTCGTTCAGATACCAACTGAATTCAAAGTTCCAATCGCATGTCTTTAAAGCTTGTTCACTCTTAAAAAACAATTAATTGAAGTTATAATGATATGCATTTTAAGTCTTCGTGTGTAATATGAATTGTTTGTCCATTCAAGTATCTACCTTTTTGTATTTTTGACCTAATTTAACTCTGCTGAACTTTGCGTTATTTCAATACAATTCTGTTAACTACAACTTAACTGTTTATATTTTGATTCTACTCTATTATTAACCGATGTATACTTTCTCCGAATCATTAATGATTGTTTTACAACAATGTGTAGTTTCATTTCATTGTAGCTTTTCATTAGTGATAATTCAGCTATGGCGTAGACTGATTGAATAACACAGCTGTGAGGTCATGAAAAAGGCGACAATGTCTGATTACGTCACATGAAAACAGTTTTACAGATCATTAAAAAAACGACGACGTTTATGTTATCTTAATTAACGAGAAATATAGATGAAACAGCTTTGTCCCGGGCGGTACGACATTTGTTCTCATTCTACAGATCGGATTTTAAATTTTGAAAAGATCAATGGTCGAGAAAAAATGTTGTTTTTTTATTATTGCGCTCGACACTTTAGGTAGAAGTAGTATGTTTAAATATTTTTTATGAACGTTATACTGGTATCGAATAGTTCACCATGTTTTAATTGTTTAATAGCTAATCATCGTAAATTTTTATTTTTAAAATATGTAAATGTTCACCAAATATAATAAAGTGAACGAAAATTTGTAATTATTAAAAATTAAATCAAGTAATTATCTAAATATATTACGTACAGATTCATGTGAAGAATTAAGAGGCTGAAAATGTAATGTTATCTATCTTACAATCAAGCACAAGGATGTTCGATGACTTTGATTGATTCGAAAATGAAAAATACATTGCAAAACTCTTCATTCCTTAAATTTTGTAATTTCAAATTTCAACATCGATTATCATTGATGGTTTCGACGCCCTTGATATCAATCACTAGCTTACTTTAATGTTCATTATAATAAATATAAATGTATTAGGTTTTAAATGTTATGCTTAAACGTATCGTCGTTTGACAAAACACATAATAAAGGGACAGTGCTCGTAATACACTCGACCAAAACCCATACCTAGCTATAAAACCAGGTTTAATCCACCACTTTTTTTGAAAAATGCCTGTATCAGCTCCAAAATATGACAGGTTTTTTTTTCAATATTTTTGGAAACGTTTGATTTTGTCAGTTTTTATGGAAATTCTCCTTTTTCAATTTGCTTTGTCGAGTTTGATATTGTTACTTTACTATTTTTGACTTGTTCACATTCTTGTCCTTTTGGATTTGTTGGATACCTGTTCTTTGCAAATATACAATATGTCCCTACTTTTTTGGGCTACACCTCTTAAGATAAACTCATCTTAAATGTTATGATGCCGTAAGATGACAAAACTGAAACACTAACCGGAAATCTATCGAAATATATATAAAGGAACTGTAATCTCTAAATAAAAAGTTTAACTATTGTTATAAAAAATCAAAGCAGAAATCTAGAAACAGCATAATTTTTGGACAGACCAGATTTATTGACATCCTAGCATTACAATTATGATCCCCAAGAAAATATAGCATAATCGTGAGACATGCACGAAATGAATATTGTCCTCCTCTAAGACATCTACGAACTTATCAATAAGCAACATAACTTTGATGTTATGCATGATGTCATCTGTTGCGGAACTTGTTTTAATTTGCTTACCGGATTGTAATAGTTTTCAAATGCTCCCGAATCAATATATTTGTATTCAAAGATTCGGTCAATCATGCCAATAGCAGATATATATGCTGCTTGTGCGTCCTTTCCCGATTGGTCCGTAGAGTTGTCTTGGAATATATCCTATATTAAAACGATTGTATTTCATGATTAAAAGATTAACACAATAAGAAATGATGAATTTATTTAGCTTGCTTTAGAAAAGAAAAAAGAAATTTACTAAAAGAGTTCAAAATATGAATTTTGATTGCGATCTTTTACCGTTTTTCTTTTTTTTTTAATACTTTAGCTTTATTCGTTAGAGGTAATTCTTTAATGTCTTATAACTGTTAATTTACTTACATTATCACCAGCTGTCTGCTTCATATGTTTACTCATATTGTTTCCCATCTTATTATAATTTTCTTCTTTTCGAGTTAAAATTATCTTATAAGCTGAAACCACGAAAATATCATAACAAAATCAGTATAAAAATGACGATCGTATAACTAATGTTTCTACTGATTAATCAAATGTCGTGTAACTCTGTTCAATGTTAATGTATATGTCCATCGTCAGAATCGTCGTCAATGACTAATGCTACAAATTATGTAGCTGATCACATCTATTTGACAAGAAACTGTGTGTTCTTAAATGTACAAATGTTGCATAGTTCCATATCTAGAAAAGACTTTTACTAGATTTATGCTCTTGGAGAAGCTTTAAACTTAGAATTTATGAAATACTATGGCTTTTCTACCTCAGGAATAGGTTACCTTAGCTGTATTTGGTAAACCTTTTTAGGAATTTTTGGTCCTCAATGCTCTTCAACTTCGTACTTTATTTGGCCTTTTTAACTTTTTTTTTATTCGAGCGTCACTGATGAGTCTTTTGTAGACGAAACGCGCGTCTGGCGAAAATACAAAATTCTAATCCTTGTATCTATGATAAGTTTATTTAAGCATGCAACAAAGTTTGAACTTTCGATTCTGGTTAAAGGCATCGCTTTGAATTTAAATGATAATTAAAGTGTAATAATTAAAGTGTGTTCCTGTTGTTCTAGTTTTGCCAAACGTGTATTGAGATTGTGTAATGATTTACTAAAACATATATTTTCAGTCCGATTTTAATCATTAATTTTGTAGACTTCAATTAAATGAGATGGTGATAATAGAAAATTATCAGTCAACTGAACATATTAAGCATGTTAAAAAAAACAAGAAATATATCAGTTCATTAATTAAAATATTATCTTCTTGATTAAATACCTAAAGAGAAATTATGTTTACAATAAAAAACACGCATTGGATAAACGTTTTAGGTCAGGTTCATTTCTTTTATTGGAATTTTTTGAAAAATGCATCATACAGATTTTCCGAAATTGCACTGATTGTACCCATTATATCACAAATGCATCTCTCTGTACCACTATGTGTGTATCCGTGTGATTGACCCGGAAGTCAAATTGATATAGATAAACATTCCTACAATGATCAAAATTATAAATAAACATGGAAAATCTAATTTTTTTATTAGATCGATAGTAATGTGTATTGTCGAAACTGACCTTTAATCTCGTAACTCGTAACATTTATATTAGCTACTGTAACTAGTTATTTAAAAGGTTCGATGAAAGTGTTCATCTATTATAATTGGGTGATGATACACTTTCATATGTTATATGTTATTCATTACCTCCAAAAATAAAATCGAAGTTCTTCTGCAAAATAATCTTCGATTAATTACTTAATATAATTAAAGAAAAACAAAAATAACAGCTTTGTTCATATCCTTTAAATATTTCATGTGCGTGTATTTGGTTGTTTTTGGTTTTGATTCGATACGCAATATCATTGTTTTTCATTATAAATACAGAGAACACATTTACTAGTGACGGTCCCAACATTTCTTCAACTTTTTTCCCAGTTATGTCAGTTTTTCAGGAAATTTTCCATATGTGAACTTATAACGAATAATTTTCAGAGACATATCAATCCACATTCTTGGCTATTTCATATATTTATAGTTAAGAAATTCCGTACAAAGTTTTGGGTTAGTCAGCTCACAAAACAAGACTTGGTCAAACTTTTAAACTTGATCCATTCAAATTATAAAGAATCATTTGTTGTCACATAGGAAATAATGTTACACTTAGGATGTGGACTAATGTGTCTTGGAATATTTTTGCTGTATGTTTACATAAAGACAATTTCATAAAATTCTGAAGTGACCTGGAAAATAGTGTAAAAATTTAAAAAAAATATCAATTGTTGTGTATCATGTGTATGTTATTCATCTGAGCAAATTCTTCACATATTAGTGGGTGTTCTGGAAGGATTAGTTCAGAAGAATGGTATACATAACAATAACCATTTTGTCACCACAATATACAATTAATCTAATAGAAAAAATTTGAAATACCTGTTGGTGCAAAACTTTGGAATATGGATATTGAAGAAAAATAAAAAAAGGCCAATATTAACTTTGATATAATTTGTATGTCCATTGAAATACTGCAGCTGACCTCTACTGTAAGTTATATCATTATTTGATTTTAATATTGAAAGCAACTGTAAATATCTTCATTTGTTATTATTTTGATATTAATTTTTACAACCATTCATTTTGTTTTATTTTATACTTGTGTTTCACACCACCACCATTTTGTAGATAAATTGTTTTTTCTACTGTCTTCAAAACATTCCGGTTTCTAATTTACATTAAACTAAAAATTACATTTTTATAGGAATAGGTCATCTTGTATTTGTCATTAACCTTGCAAAAAATAATAAACTATTTATGAAAAAAAAAAATTCTGAATCAGCTTTGATTTTGAAATTGATGGCAGAAATATCGTCCCATTTCAAATAAACTTTTTTTTTTAAATTATGATCCTTTAAATTTTGTAAATATATTTGTATAATTTGATTTTATATTTGAAATGAACTACTTTTAAGAATTCTGATTGAACCCCTGTAATAAACCTTCTTGTAAATTAGGTTATTTTGAAGTTTGGGCGTCAACAAGAGAAACGCACCCAAATGTAGTTTCATTTGAATAAGATAACATTTATACTTCTGGCATACATCATTTAGATATAAGATAATAATGTATGACATGAAACATCTACATATCCTTGTTACAATTGCAGACATAATCATACAAACGTTAATTGACATAAAAGTTGCTGGCCAAATTGTCCTGAACATCAAAAGCCATCAAATATATTCAGAATAAATGATATTTTAATTGTTTACCGAATATATTCATGATATTGTGATTGTGTTATTTGTACTTACATTTTAACTTCAGGTAATATTTTAAAATGACTATCACACATACTGCGTATAAAACAATATATAGTTACCTCATATACTATATCTATAGTATTATCAATTTAACTGAATTTCATTGTTTGAACTGATTTCCGTTTTTATTATTTTCAGTTCGAGTTTTATATAGAAAACCAGATGGCAACTATAAATAAAAGTCATCATTTCAGTGATAAAGAATAAAATTATTTGAAAAAGAATTATATATTATTTTGAATTAGCTGATTGTCTGCATACGTTTACACCTAAAGTTACATTTTACTTGAAATGCAAAATAAAAATTTATCTGATTAATTAACATGTGAAATAAATTTTACAGTTTTGAAAATTATCCTTTTTATTTATCTGTGTGTAAACAATTCATATCGCTCACAAACTAAGTTGCTCGGTCAATCCAGTTTATTATATATAAAGACAATATACTTTTAATTTTTTACAATTTAAAAAAAAAACGAAACCAAAGGAAGAATTATTTCCAAAGAAACAATTACTAGTTCTACTAAATATAGTTCAAAGAAAGTTTAAAAATAAAAACAATTAAATTGTGTAATAATTATTTTCAAGTTTGGAAGTGCAGCTTCTTTTACATGTTTTATTAGAATACTTACCTTGAAGAGAATGGACATCTCAAAGGCAAATAGAGCACATTACATTTATTTAATGTCATGAATCACTAATCAGTGTATTTTGCTTTCAAAAAGAGGTTATATAGAATATGTAATGTATATTCTTCTCTTTTAATTTCAAATTTTCATTTACAATCGGATAATATGAATATTGTTAAATTACACAAAAAAGCATTTTACAATGTTTGGTTTGTTTTCGGTTTTGGTTTTGCATGAATAAATAAAAAAATATATTATTGGTCCTAAATAAAATACCTAGAAAAATGAAATGAAATTTCTACGCAAAAAATGTATCCTCACATATATCAGTATAAGATAAATGTATTACTAATAATAGGATATATATTGTTTGAGTACATTGCTGACATCATTTTATCAGTGTAGTCTGTTAATCGTTAAACAGTGGCTAACACATATATCATGATTTTTCATAAATAGATGTTATGATTACATTCAGGTTGCATATTTTGGCTTTGATATTGATTCACTTATAGGGTCTTTGCATCGGAATTAAACATATTTATTCTAAACCAATTGTTGGCATGACACGGGTTATTTTCTTCTCATATATTTTATGACGTTATAATACTAAACCCCTAACAGGAGGGATTATGCCTGATATTCATATGATGAAGACATAATCTTTCAATTAGTTTAATTGAGGTGTGACGCTGGCATGTCAGTAACTGCTAGTAGTCTGTTGTTATTTATGTATTATTGCCATTTTGTTTATTTTCTTTTGTTTCCTATTCTGACATCGGACTCGGACTTCTCTTAAACTGAGTTTTACTGTGCGTACTGTTGTACGTTTGTTTTTCTACATTGGCTAGAGGTATAGGGGGAAGGTTGAGATCTCAAAAAACATGTTTAACCCCGCCGCATTTTTGCGCCTGTCCCAAGTCAGGAGCCTCTGGCCTTTGTTAGTCTTGTATCTTTTTTAATTTTAGTTTCTTGTGTATAATTTGGAGTTTAGTATGACGTCCATTATCACTGAACTAGTATACACATTTGTTTAGGGGCCAGCTGAAGGACGCCTCCGGGTACGGGAGTTTCTCGCTGCATTGAAGACCCATTGGTGACCTTCGGCTGTTGTCTGCTCTATGGTCGGGTTGTTGTCTCTTTGACACATTCCCCATTTCCATTCTCAATTTTATAAAACACTAACTAAGATTAACATAGGTTTGATGATACGTTCTTCATAAATGTCAAAAAAAAATTCTTGCATCTGCTTTGTTTATATATTTCTGTGCAAAGGTTCAAATCCTACACTTATCGCCCTTATATCGAAATTAAGAAGATACAAAAAAAATAAGTTTTGGTATACAAAGTAGTTTTTTGCTTACACAATTGCTTACAGGTGTTATTTGTGTCAGTTTGTAGTAAACTTTAATATTTAAATCTAAAATATAGCATTGCGCCTACGTATTTTATGAAATCACAATTAGTTGGGTTTTTTTTTTTGTTTATTTTTTGGTATTTTAAATATTCCACTTTTGTAGATATTAATTTGTTTCTCGTCAGTTTGGTTACAATGCCAGATTTTACGTGATATATACATGTCTAACCCCGCCGCATTTTTGCACATGTCCCAAGTCAGGAGGCTCTGGCCTTTGTTAGTCTTGTATGTTTTTTTTTAGTATGACGTCCACTTTCACTGAACTAGTAAGCCTGCGGCTGTATTCTGCTCTTTGGTCAGGTTGTTGTCTGTTTGACATATTCTCCATTTCCATTCTCAGTTTTATGAAACTATATTTGGTCATGTTTTTAAGGCGAGTAGAATATTTTTATGTCAATTGTGTTGTTTGTCTATGATGTATGTTTATATAGTTTTGGCTGATTGGTCTCAATTATTGTCAGATTACCCCTTTACGGAAGTTTTTCAAAGATAGAAGAAGCAATCAAGTCAAGCGGTAGTATATGCGACATTCGTTCCCTTCTTAGACATTCGTAAAATGTTCTTTCCGTTTTTCAGAATGTGTTTATAAAGATAAACTTGATGAATCCGACGCGCTTCTTTGGATTAACTTCGGAAGTTAGGAACGATCAAAACCAAAAAACGTGAGGGACAAAGGTGTACACATATCTGAATGTGTGGGTAGCTATTTGACCAAGATTAAATCTTAAGTAAAATAAAAGCCTTTAAAATTCAACAGAGAAAGTTACAATGCACAACTACCCTTGGCATCTAACATTCCAATGGTATCGACCCTTTGATTACATTGACATCAAAAGTCCCCCTTATAAAAGTGTGTCCGAAGCGGCTTTTTGTGTTTACCTTCAAAATGACTTCTCAAAACCAAAATGTGAAAGCCAATCTTTAAACTAAATAAGAATTTCATGCGAAAATACCCGCTGCATTTAAACGGCTGTGTCCTCAACATGCTCTAGCAGTAGGAAAATATAAATAATTTAATATATTTTTAAAAAAAAAAACATCAAACTTAAGCTTAAATTAAAGAATGCAGAGATACAGCTAGTCTATGTTTAAACATCCCCCATAAACATAATCTATTTGACAACCGAGAAATTATTGACGTTAGAGGCTTTTGTCCACCAGCAGTACTATAAATCCAGTTGATGAAAAACAAAATTATAAGTCTATTCAAATATATGCTTCCAAATGTACATGATGTAAAAGTATAAGTACTTATCATTTAAAACAAATTGATGAAATTCTAAGTTATCATATAACATATAAGTTGTTATAATTTAAATTTTATTTAAACACCATTTGCAACATAGTTCTACCTAAGAAAAATTCTTCAGCAGGAAAGCTCTGACAAGTGTTCAATAAGCATTGCATTTTTTTTTCACACGATCACTTAAACATCAATAAATAATTTAAATGATAATTAAAGCGCCTTCCCTTGGGTTGAATTTTGCCAAATGTTTATATGACTTTTGTATTATGAATTAATATACCATATTTTTTTAGTTCAATTTCAGTCGTTGATTTTGTAGATTTAGATGAGATGAAGATAATAATAAATTATCAGTCTAATGAATATTTTAGGCATGTTTAAAAACAAAAACAATATACCAGTTAACAAATTAAACTATTTCCTTTTTGATCAAATAGCTGAAGAGAAGATATGTTTACAAGTGTATAACCGCCCTGGTTTAATTTTTGCAAGTCAAGTTAAATTTTTAATTGTATTTTCCGTAAATATCTATCATAAATAGTTTTTGAAATTGCACTGATTACATTGTATGTCAAATTTTATCGCATATATAAAGTCTGTGTTAAAAATAGAGATGTGTATCACTGTGAGTTTCCACATGTGATTGACCCGGAAGTCAAATTGATATAAATAAACATTCCTTTAAAGATAGAAATTATGAACAAACTTGAAAATCTAAATCTTCTGATAGATCAATAGTAACGTGTATTGTCGAAACTTATCTTGAATCTCGTACCTGTTTCGAGAAATTCTCAAAACTTTGCATTCACTACAGTTATTAGTTATTTGGGTTCGATTAAAGTGTTCGTCTTTCCTGTAAATTTTTTTTTCATTAAGGGATTATTAACGTACATGTTATCTTCTAAACATACAATCAAAGTTCTTGAGCAATATTATACTTCAATTATTACAAAATGTTATGAAGATCCTTGAGCACCAATAACAGCGCTGGTCATTTGCTTTTAGTTTTTCGTGTGCATGGATTGATTGTGTTATGATACGACACACAAAACAGAGAAACTTTTTTACAAGTAAATGACCTGATATTTTTTCAACTATTTTCCCCGTCACTCAGATTTAAATTAAATGTTCCTTCTGTAAACTTATAACAATTAATTTTCAGAGCCACATCAGTCCACACTGTTTTATTTTTTTTTTTATAAATACATTTGTAAGAAATTTCATTAAAATTGGCTCCAACCTATGATTTCACATAATATGCTAAAACAACAAAACGTAATCAAAATATCAAAATCGATTCATTCCACTTATAAAGGATAATTTTCTGTCACTTAGTAAAACAATGGCGAGGGAGGGGTCGGGGGGTCGTGAAGGATTTTGCTCACATGCATGTCATACGCAACTAAAACCATTTTTTAATACAATTCAAAAGAAGGATAATTAAAAGATCCTGAAAATATTTTTTGTAAAAAATAACTCTCATATGAGTATTACAGAAAAATAATATAACTTATATTTACTTAAATATATTTCGTATGACGATTGACTATACTGCAAGTGACTTCAATTTAAGTCTTGTATATATCTTTCTATCATTTCTGAATTTCAATTAGAAATCTGGGCTCTTTTCTATCATTATCTTATTTTAACATTGAAAGTGAAGGTATAGATGTTCATCTGTTAATAATATTAAAATGAATTTTAACCATTTTTTTATTGTATGCTTTTGTTTCAAATCACTGATATTTTGTAGATCACATTTTCATTCCACTAACCATGATGTCGAGAAGTTTGTTATACTATTCAGCTAAACGATGAGAAGGAACTTACAAAAATAAAAACAACACTTTATAAATAACAAACGTCCGAAGCGCTTTTCTGGATTTCCAGCAAAGCCGAATATTTGTAAGTCAAGGATGTATAATAACTGATATAGTTGAAGAGCTATATGACCAAAAGTACTAAAACGTTCTCAACATTGGAGAAAAAGGGATGAAATTTTTTTTTATAGAAAACACGTATGTTGAATGAATAGAATATATACAACATGGTGAAGACAGAAGAGTTGAATAATACAATAAAAGCGCTGTTTATTTGCTCTTTTGTGTTTTTTGCCGTGCATGTACTGATTTTATGTCATTGATGAATACACTATAATAGTTTTTTTCTATTACATAAGCCTATGAATATGACAGATCTCCACCACATGCATTATAAATCAGTCTAAACAATATCTTCAGTAATTCATATTAAGGCTAACATTAAATTCTGGTTTCAAATCAACATTAAATTAAAAATTACGTATTTATATGAATAGTTTAATCATTGCGAAAAAACATCATAAAAAAACTTTTGAATACGATATATGTGTGTGTGATTTGATTTCATATTTGAAATGAATTACTGTATTAAATTCTGGAATATGGGTTATTTTGAATTTTGGCATCAACAAGAGAAACGTAATAATGTGTAGAATAAATTGAATAAATAATAAGTATACTACGTAGGAGCCTCTGGCCTTTGTTAGTCTTGTATCATTTTTAATTTTAGTTTCCTGTGTATAATTTGGAGTTTAGTATAACGTTCATTATCACTGAACTAGTATACATATTTGTTTAGGGGCCAGCGGGTGCGGGAGTTTCTCGCTACATTGAAGACCCATTGGTGGCTTTCGGCTGTTGTCTGCTCTATGGTCGGGTTGTTGTCTTTTTGACACATTCCCTATTTCCATTCTCAATTTTACTGACATTCACCACTTAAATATCACAATAAAAGTATCAAATCACAAACCTGAATATCCTTGTTAAAATCGCAGACACACATATGCATATGATAGGGAAAAACTGCCATAATATTTTTATTTGTTTATGGTATATATTGTGATTTTGTCATAATAACTCACATTTTTACTCCAGTTAATATTCTAGAATGGCGTATGAATATGGCAGTTTTTATCAGTCCGTTACTATGTATGTTTTTTTTTTTTTTTTTGTTTTTTTTTTTATTTTTTTTTTTTTTTTTTGTAGCAGGTCAGTGTTTCTGTTGTTCCGTTGTTTTCCTCTTACAGTTGATGTGTTTCTCTCGGTTTTGGTTTGTGACCCAGAGTTGTTTCATTAAATCGATTTACGGCTATTGAACAGCGGTATCATACTGTTGCCTCTATTTGCATATACGGCGTAGAAAACAATATTACCTCATAATCTATTGATATTGTATTAGTAATTTTAACAGAATTTCATTGTTTGAACTGACTACCGTTTTCACTAATATCAGCTCGATTTTTATATAGGAAACCAAATAGCAACTATAAATAAAATGTTACCATTTCAGTGATAAAGGATAAAATGATTTGAAAGAGAATGATATTGCATTTTGAATTTGCTGATTTTCTCCATACATTTACATCTAAAATCATTTGGTACTTGAAATGTTAAAAACATAAAAATAACTAATATGTAAAACAGAGCATAGGTAAAATAAATTTAACGATTTGAACATTATCTTTTTTTTATTTGTTTGTGTATAAACAATTTATATCGCCAATCAACTAAGTTTGTCCGTAAAAATAAATACTAGATATAAAGACAAAATACGTTTAACTCTTTTCAATTCACTACAAAATGCTCTGCTTGATACGTCTGCAGAGGCGAACCCAGTTGGGGCAAGAATGGACACAACATTCAAGCTTGATACAACTCTAAATTTGGATTGTTATTAAACATTTACAAAGTATAGGTTTCTGACACAGAAGGAATGTGGTCTAAGAACTTACAAGTCAAAATTAGCCATTTGCCTTTTTATGATCAAATATTCAAAATTTAAGTTCATGGTTACATTCAGCAAATAGAATAAAACTAAGAATTAACTGTGGGTAAAATCAATCAAACCTTTGGACATTAATGTGGACCAATTCGATAACAAGGCCCAAAAGTTAAAATCTAAAAACATGGTTAGATTCAGGAAATCAAAGAAACCATATATTCACTAATTGTTGAAATCAAACAAAGTTTCATTTTGGACCCCGATTTGGACCAAATTGAAAACTGGGTCAAAAATCAAAAATCTAAATACATAATTAGATTCATCATAATCAAGAACCATAAGAATTCATTCTTTTGATGATATCAAACTAAGTTTAATTTCAGACCCTTTTGACCCTTATGTGTACCAATTGTACAAGGAAGCCAACAATCAAAAATCAAAATACACGGTTACATTCAGCATATCAAAGAACCCGGGCCCATGTATAAGACTTTTGGTGACATCAAAGTAAAAAATAGTTGGACCCCAGTTTAGACAAACTTGAAAACTGGACCCAAAATCAAAACAATTAAATGCATGTCTAGATTCAGCATCTCAAAGAACCCCAAGAATTCAATTTTTTGTAAAAATCAAAGCAAGTTTAATTTTTTGGACATTTGGGCCTAAATGGAAACAGATTTGAAAACGAAAATCAAACAAATCGAAACACAAGGTAAGTTTCAGCATATCAAAGATACCTGAGAATTTAATGTTGGTAAAAAATAAAATAAAGTTTACTTTTTTACCCTTTGGATCTTAATGTGGACACATTTGAGACTCAAAACTTAAAATCCAAATACACGGTTAGATTTACCATATCAAATCCCCATGAAATCAAGACTTTGAATTCAACCCCATTGAACTTGGTCAAGAAATTAACAATGTATACAAAGATTTAGAAAAGTACTGTGGTGGCCTCTTTTCGGCCCCTGATTCGCAAACGGTTAGGGCCATAACCAAAACAATCAATCACCTTCCTTTTCTGGTTTGGAATCGTGTTGCATAGACTTATACTCTAATTATTGTCTGGAACAAGAAAACCTTTGTTTTGTCCCCTAATTCCTAAACGGTTGTGGCCACAACCTTATTTCGGAACAGTTAAAAAAAAAACATCATTTCAACCTTACTTGTAAGGTATCGAACCTTGTGATACAATTTCACCGAGATCCGTACACTTATACTTCAGGAATTGTCTGGAAACCAAATGTCTTCGGACGACAACGACGATGACGACGACGACGACGCTTACAATGACATCGTTATACCATTAATTTTTGCGGCCGTATAAAAACGAAACCGAAAAAAAGAATTATTTCCAAAAATCAATAATACGTTTGAAAGTATGAAAGATAGTGCTATCTAAATATACTTCAAAGTGACTTTAAGAAAAAACCCATTAAAGCTGTGTAATAAATATCAACATCTTTGTAAGTGCAGCTTCTTTTCTTATAATATTTACCATGAAGAGCATCGCCATATTGAAGGCAAATAAAGCACAGTACATGCATTTGATATCATGGATCACTAATCAGTATTGTGCAGGTTTTCAAAAAGAGATATTGCTGTAAATTTATTAGCAACCTAATTATAAGAATATTTTTAAATGATACAAAAATAAGCTTTGTACATTGTGTGTTTTTTTTCTGTTTTGCATCAAGAAACAAAGAAAAATTATGTTTTTTTTTAGTTTTTGTGTACATTGATTTGTATCCTTTTAAAGGAATTATCCCATTTGAACATCGATTATTGACTATTGCTTATTGAAACTTATTATTGTTTAAAATCATTTCAATTTTTCGAATTATGATCTGATATGCGTGCTAACAATTTGTTTTGACCATAAATTTGACTTCTACTAGACATTTATAATTTTGCCAAACACATTAAACGTAATACAATAAGGGCTCATGAAGACTGAAATATCGTGTACTTACATTTAAATGAGTTATATAAGCCTAAATTATGTTATTGAAACTTTATGTGTTTTCAATGCACATGAGTAAAAATTGCAATTAATATATAATATAAATTGTAGCTTACTATTTTGAAATACCAAAATTCGAAAGCAAAAGTACATTTTATCCGTTTATTGGTTCTTTTAAATATCTATCGCTAAATCTGTTATAAGACATAATTTCCAAAGTATATTTCAGCAGAAAAATAAAAGATTTTGATAAGAAATTTAAAGATATTTTCATTTCAAAAAGTGCTGCCTTATTACCATCATTAATATCATGGTTTTTTATTATGACTCCTTGGTTTGTTCCATGTTATAGATCAGTCTAAAAGGAAGGTAGAAGTCCAGTAAACAGTTGAAGGAAAATTTGGAGTATGAAATATGATTTTGGTTAACCAAATAAATGGGTCAGATTTTGTGAAGAGACATATTTGAAAGAAAACTGGTGCAATATTTTAAACATTTCATTTGCTTTTTAGCGTATATTTCTCATCTTTTTGAGAATTATGTACTACCTTTTCTCAAATTTAAGTTTTAATTTAAAAAACCTAGTATCTAGTAAGTTTTTACATGAATTGGACAATTAATGTTTTTTTTTTTTTTTTTTTTTGGGGGGGGGGGGGGGGGGGGGGGGGGGGGGGTTTCGCAATTTTTCATCTAAATTCTATCAAAATACATGGACAAAATGTTTCAAAATGTTAAGCTCTTCTCATGTTCGATTACATTATTTTGGAATATTATTTGCGTCGTATTAATAACAAGTTGCATAAAAGCAATATTTATAGCGTGTAAATATAAGACTGTTCACATAGACTAATGACACAGTTACCATTCCCTAGTAAGTGCGAACCATTAAAAAAAAACATAACAATATAACTATGAAATAATGGCCGTATAACTAGTTTTCTACTTATCGAATCAAATGTCGTGTAACTCTGTCGCGTTTTAATGTATATGTCCTTCGTCAGAATCGTCGTCATTGACTTGTGTTACAAATTATTACGCTGATTTCAAGGTTTTGATAAGCAACTTTGCTCTTTTTAATGTACAAATGAACAAATATTGAAGGCCGTGTGACGGTGACCTTTAGTTGTTAACTTCTATGTCACGTGGTCTCTGGTGGAGAGTTGTCTCATTGGCAATCATATCACTTCTTCTTGTTTTTTTAATTAAATGTAGCATAGTTCCAATTAAACAAAGAATTTTCACCAGACTAATGCTCTTGGAGACGTATTAGGCGTGAAATAAAGTTTGAACTCTTGATTCTTGTTAAAGATATCACTTTGACTTTAAATGGTTATCAAATCGCGTGTCCTTGGTTTCGGTAGTGTTAAATGTGCATAGGACTTTGTGTCAAGATTTAAGTGCCAGTCTGTGTAAGAATCAGGCAAATTTGAATAAAATCAAAACATGGTCGGAAAAAACCCACCATCCTATTTTGAAGTTATCCTCATCCAGAGTTAGAAATGGTAGGTCTTTCATATCTGCATATCTGGTAATTCGAGAAATCTCTAGATAACTTTTGGTTAGGATGATAGCAAATTATGAAGTTAGCTCCCCTTAATTTCTACTTTCTAATGCATTTCAACCAAATTATAAGTTGAATTACCAGAACAGGAAAAGGAAACCAATATTATATTCGTGCACCATTGTACATTTTCAACATAAATTATTGTCAATTTGAGTGGGTTTTTTTTGTCATGTTTTCACCACTGCCTGAATCTTAGGCAGATTGGCACTCTGCATATTCTTTCAGTTACATTTTATTCTTTGTAGTTATAGATGAGAAAATGTTGTTATTGGCTTTGAACTTGCTGTCAGAAACTGCGAGTACTCTCAGATCTGTACTCAGTGTCTTTATGTCGTTGTGATGTACAAGTTCCCGGCCATGTCCACTCTGTGTTTTGTTAGATGTATCCATCTGATGTGTTTTTCAACTGATTTTATAGTTCGTTCTTATGTTGTACTGTCACACCACTGTCCCAGGTTAGGTGAGGGTTGAGCGCCCGCTAAAATGTTTAACCCTGCCACATTCTGTATGTGTTTGTCCCAAGTCAGGAGTCTGCAGTTCAGTGGTTTTCGTTTGTTGCTGTGTTACATATCTGTTTTAGTTCATTATTTTGTACATATATTAGGCCGTTAGTCTTCTCGTTTGAATTGTTTTACATTTGTCATTTCGGACCTTTTATAGCTGACTATGCGGTATGGGCTTTGCTTATTGTTAAGGGCCGTACGGTGACCTACCGTTGTTAATTTATGTATCATTTGGTCTCTTGTGAAGAGTTGTCTCATTGGCAATCATACCACATCTTCTTTTTAATATTAAGTATATTTCGTATGTCAATTGCCTATACTGCATGTGACCTCAATTTAAGTCTTATTTTTATTTAACCATCATTTCTGAACTTTGATTAGAAATCTGGAGTAAATTCTATGATTATTTCATTTAAACATTGAAAGAGAGTGTAAATATTTTCATTTGTTAATATTTTTAAATGAATTTTGACCATTTTTTGTTTTTATTGTATACTGTTGTGTTTATTATATACTTTTGTTATTTTCCCGTAGTGTCGGGAAGTTTTTTATATATTAGCTACACGAGGAGAAGGAACTGAAAAAAGAAAACAACACTTTATACATTATAATTATTTTGAGATTTACCCTCGTCAGGAACTCTCAAAGCCGAATATTTGAAAGTCAAGGATGTATAAGAACCCAAACAGTTGAAGAGCTATATGACCTACAGAACTTTAAAAAAATAGCGAGACCCATCTAAGGTCAACTCTGGCTGAGGGAGTTGAAACCTTAATTCCTTAATAATTCCTAAATGTAAGTGTGCTGTTTTCTTGTGTTCTCCTTTAGCCAATCGAATAAGAATGCCACAAAACTGATAAAGCAAACTATGATATTCAAATATAGTTTTAAGGAAATACATTCTCATAAGTTTATATATGTTTTTCGTTTCTTGTTTTATATATAGATTAGACTGTTGGTTTTCCAGTTTGAATGGTTTTACACTAGTCATGTGTGGGGCCCTTTATAGCTTGCTGTTCGGTGTGATCCAAGGTTCCGTGTTGAAGGCCGGACTTTGACCTATAATTGTTTACTTTTTACACATTGTCACTTAAATGTACAGTTGTCTCATTGGCACTCACACCACATCTTTTTATTTATACCATCATGTTTACCCCATGCAACATAGGACACACGTATGGGAAAAAGAATATATACTTCATGAGCCTATAAAATAAGACAGATCTCCGCCTCTGGCTTTATCAATCAGTCTTAATAATATCTCTGGAGGAATAAAACAGCATTGCATGAACTAGTAAAATTGATATTAAAATGTGATATTCCGACCGTGTATTCAGTAATAAAGACTACAAATAACATTCCGGTATCAAATCAACATTCAATCTAAAATTACGTTTTTTATATGATTAGATCAATTTTATTTGCTCTAAATCTTTGCGAAAAAATAAACAATTTATTAAAAAAAACTTTTGAATAGGCTTTGCTTTTAATATTGAATGTAGAAATCTCGAACCATTTCAAATAAACTTGTTCTAACAATTATTATCCATTAAATAGATTCATTTATAAAAGGGCATAAGCTAAAACTTACTCATACAAGAAGCCACGAATTTGCCTGTTTGCATATGAATTTGCACCTTGTGTGACCAATCTTAAAACTTGCTGTGGTTTTTTTTATTTTAATGAGTTATAAGCATGCGTCCGAGGTACTTTTCTGGATTACATCCATCAGGAATGATAATAGCTTAATATTTGATAGCCAAGGATGTATAGGAACCGAAACACTTGAGGAGCTTTATAACTAAAAAAAGACCTAAACAAAACCCAGAGAAACATGAATACTATGAATGTAATGTCAGTAGTTAAAATATTGAACATATGTTACAAATGACAAGTTCTTTGTTTTCCAAGCAATATGATTTCGTGATTAATAGACTTCTGGAAAAAAAGATTATTAAGAATGATTGAAACATACATAGGAAATCCCCAAATCATGGAAAATGGCAGATGAATGAAATTGTGATCCGTAATGACTTTACCTTAAATTTTAACAAACACAAAAATTTCAGGTAAATTTCATATCGTACTAAGTATTTGGTATATACAATGTATAAAACATGTATGAACATATATTTACACATTAAGAAAGGTCCATAAAACATACATTTTACATATGAAATACGCATGTTTTAGCCAACATGCGTTTAACGGCTGTACACAAACAGGTGTAAAACGCCAGTTTTGAAACTGGCGTAATACATAACGTACGTGTATACGTATGTTTTAAAAACGCATTTAAAACTGATAATTTACATGTGTTTTACAAGTGTTTTTATTAAATATGTTTGTTTTACGCAACCTATTTTTTTCGAATCAAACTTATTCAACATCTATTTAACACTTATTTTCAAGTGAATTTCACAGCAAATTGGTCATGTTATTTTTGTCACAGAATTTATTTTCAATTGTTTTTCAGTTTTAAAAAATCATATTTATAAAGGTTGTTTATGCTCATAAAAAAAGTAACAACAGCATGTTGCAAACTTAAATATTGGCATTAAGGTTTATTTTTTTCAAGCTAAACCTTTTACAGTTTTAGTACAACATCCTCTTTTTAAAAACCTTTCACATGTACTATTAAAACTTGACTTTTACACATTACATACATGTGAATCAAGAATTTTTAAAATGCATGTGGAAATTTTCAGGTAAAGTAAACATTCTAACAATCATGTATAATATTTATAAATTCAGAACGAAGGAAGTTTCTCTGTTATATGTAGGTGGAATAACAGCAACCCTACTTGATTCTTTGTTTTTCTTCCAATGCAGGGATAAATTGATACAGGGGAGCGAATCGTAGCCTCTGCATATAAGTTTTTATATGAATAGAATAGAATAGAATAAAAAATTCTATTTTAACTTAAAAACTCGGGGTTTCATGATCATTACAAACATAAGCCCCGTAGAGCTTTTTGCCGACATATGCTGAGGAAAGAAAAATATGAAAACAATATTATACCTGTTCAGTAAGTGATAATTTGAAACACAGAACAAGTTAAAAAAAATTAAAGTCACTCAAAAATTATCAGCAAATCAATAAGCATTACCAGAGACGTATAATAATGTATAGTGTGTGTATATTATCTTATTTCCCAAATTACAGGACCCATAAAGAGCATCATAATCGGTTACAATTGATTGACGTACTGATTGATAATTACAATTATAAACATCACAGTGTACATGTATATTTAGTTTATTAACATTAATCAAGAATCACAGCCATCAACCATGTAAATAATGAATGCACAATAAGATAAAAAGTACATTATAATTATGTATTTGTTATAAAAATTACTTTAATAGTTATCAGACCTAATCTCCTGAATACAAAACACTCGCCAATATCATGAACAGTCCATTTTTCCCTAAGAGATACATTTTCTTGTGTCAAGAACCTTAAAAATTTGGACGATTTATTCAAGTTTTTAAAATTATAACACATGTTAGAACGCATTAAAAAATTCTTCTCTTATAATAAAGCTCATCCTCAACTTTAGCAAGTAAGCAATTTATACAAAGATGCTCAGATCTATCTATGCGTTTCATTGAATAACTGTCTGTCTCAATTTTTAAACGGCGAGTGTTTTTTCTTGTATATAAACGTTGTAGTGTATAATATGTCTACCATTACTTTATCAAAGAATTTTACCTTTATCAACTTATCAAGGATTTTTACAAATATTTTTTGGGACATACGGGTAGGGGTAGCAGGATGTTCAAAATATCCTGGCATTGTTAAAAAAAAGGTTGCTGATAGAACCAAGTAACTGTTGAAACTGTTGCTATTAAAACCCTTGTTGTAAATGCATCAGATATTTGTAAGTTTGAATTATGTTTCTCCATGAAATGGCGTAATCATCATAGCTAAAGGTATTTTTTCAAAACATATGATAGGGAATATATTTTTGTTATTCAAAATATATCAAGGAATGGGGTATGGAATGTCTGAGCTGAAACATCCCTACCACACAAAAGTATTGAACATGAACTGCGCCCCAATCCCACTTCCACCTGTAAGGCACAAAAGACAGAAATATTACAAGCCGGAGTGGCGAAGTGGCAACAAAATTTTAAGTAAAGAATGACATAATTTATAAATTATTCAGAGTTCTGTCTTTCCTTCAAAAACTAAGGCTTCATTTTTTTTTAATTTTTTTTTTTAAATGTCTATATTGCAAGATACAGGATTTTCAAATTTAATGGGGTTGCTGGCAAGCCGACGTTTGGAGTGATTCTGGTAAAAAGTCTATTTAATTATCATATAATTATGTAACTCAATAAACTCTCCCCACTAGATCCCACTTTGGTTTCTCTGTTATCATTTAACAAGAACGACATGTGGGTGTGATATTCGCATGGCCATATTCTAATTTATTCAGTTCATAATCACAGTTAGTACATACATATCTGGGGACTGGTTTTTTTGTTTACGTTGACGGATCTTTTGAACTGTCCAATATTTGCAATAATTTCTTTTATCTTTTTATGCATTTATTACTAATCATAAATCATACAGAGTAGAAAATGGATGGTCATGGAAGTGAACTGGGCTCAAAAGCAAAAAATTTTATTGTGACCTCAAACCCTCTTAATTGTGAATGATTAAGGGCAAATACTTTCAGAAATTCTCGAGATTTGCCATTTGTCTTGACACTCTTTTAGAAACTGAAACAACTGTCATACTAAAGTTTAAATATGAATAGAGGAGATATGGGTTAATACGTTTATGAGACAGTAACCTAACAACAAATAATTGCTCTTCTTTATTTTTATCTTTATTCATTTTGCCTTAATTAAAAACGAATGAGTGTGTAATGTTCGTAAATATTTCTTTGGATTCAGAGGGGGCGTAGAGGGCATACGCCCCCTTTGATTGGAGACTTATGATATATCATTTTTTAGTATAAAATCGTCCATTTGTTTTTTAGTCTTCTACAATGTCGGTGCCCCTTTCAAAAAACTTGGATGCTGCTGCCCCTGTCGTACATATTTTTATATTGATAAGACTCAGACTAACTCAGTGGAATCAAGAGCAAGGTCTCAATGTATCCAGTATATAGCCAAAAGTGTTATTTTAGGCTAAATAAAAGTAAATAATACTTTAATATACACAAAACAGTCATATTATATATCATCAGAAAAAGTCCAAAGTAAAAAAGTTAATTTTGCGTAGAAGCTGCATGCCATTCTTGTCTACTTATCAATATCATGGATAACATTAAAATATGCCATAGACATTCATTTCATACGAAACACATAACAAGCAAGAGTATTGTCCATTTGTTGAATTAAAAAACACCAGTCATTCGAATTTTACAAATGTTTTGTGAAGCATGGGTCCTCAGCTCATTTCAGAATCTGGAATCGTTAGTATACATAGGATCGGTTTATTTTTTGTGTATCGGACGTATCAAGTGGAGGGGGGGGGGGGGGGCGTCCAGGAGTTTTACCCCCTTTTTTGGACGATCAATGCATTTGAATGGAGACATATGGTTGAACCCCCTTCCTTTATCTCCTGGGTTGGGAACTCCCCCTTTTTTAAATTGCTAGATCCCCCCTGCTCGGTATGGTTTCAAAAATTATGTGGAACTTTAAAGTAAATAAGGATACATCAAGAAAATAAACACGGAATGGTCTGTTTCTTCAAAAAACAAAAGTGGAAAAAAACTGTCAAGATAGGTACAATGTTGGTACCTATAACGTTTAATCTTATAGTTTATTTTTGTTCGGGTTTGCCTATTTCCAAGTCCGGATATTAATGTCTTTAAAAGGCAGTATTTATAATACTGAAAGTGTGAGCCAAAATTTGTTCCTGTGAAAAAAGTTCCAGTGGAATAAATATCACAGGAAACATGTTCTGGGAGAACTTTTTTCACAGATAATTTCTTATACTATATAATTTGTTCCATCTCTATAAAATAAGTTCCGGACTAAACCAGGTGAAATAGGTTCTGGGTTTGTGAAATTTGTTCCTTACCTGGTGAAATAAGTTCCTAGTCTGTGAGATTTGTTCCTTACCTAGTAAAATAAATTCCGGGTTTATGAGAGTTGTTCCTTATCTGATGAAATAAGTTCCTTGTCTGTGAAATATGTTCCACTGTTTATACAAGTTTTCTTTAATACTAAACATTTGACATCAGTGAGTTTAACGTTATCATTCGAGGACATTATAAAAACAAGTGTAAACATGCAATATGGATCATGTGAAGTATAGCAAATGTTTAATCAAATATTCGATTAAAAAATACCCAAATGATCCTAACGAGTCAGAAAAGATAAGACTCAGAAAAAAAAATATAATTAAAGATGAACATTTGTACTAAGTTGAAAAGGACAACGTGGCTGATCAATTAATTAAAAGACATGTAGAAACAAAAGACAGACTCAAGAGTATTTTGAAAATGTGCCATAACCTTAGTATGACTAGAACGCCCATGACAGTTAACAGGAAACAATGAGGAAAACAACATAAAGCATACACAAATAAAAATTGTGATACATTACCATTGCTTTTATTTCTATTCTCCGTCTAGTGATTCAGTCATGCCTTGGCTTCGATTGCAAATTTATTTTTTTATCAAACTAGAAGAAAAAATATTTATCGAAAAGATTATAAACGATGTATTCATTAAACACGCACTTAACAAACAAGCAATAAACGCCTTGATTTTATTTTATTTATTAAGTGTTTGATTTTAATTAGAAATTGATTTTTTACATTTGATTTACCTTTCGGTTTCGGATTCGTTCGTAGTTAGAATATTGTCGAAATAAACTATTTTCAACTTTTGACTCCGGAATTTTTATTTTTCGACAGGATAGGATATCCTGGTACTCGGTCCAGTCAGAGCAAAGTAAATAAATAAAATAAAGTATTCAACGTGTACAATTGCGGGAGGAAGTCAACTGTTTTGTGTTTTCTATCCACAACACAATCTTCGAAAAACAGTTACCTTGTTACCGATTATATATTCAATGTCTTCTTCATTTGGTTGCTCTTACTTGACCGAGTACCAATATATCCTACCACAGAGAAGGTAACCTGTCGAAAAATTGTATAATCCGGAGTTAAAAGTCTATTGTAAAAAAGACTTTTGATTTGCCAGCTTATATTCGAATTACAAATAATGTTTTGAAAATATGCTTTTTATTTTGACAAAACTTGTTTCCTTGAATATTTCTACCATAATTATTCTGTGCTTTGAGATTGTCTTTTAAAACTGTTTTCTTCGAGGTATCTTTATGTACATGTATATCCATCTATTATATATTAACAATGTGTAATAGAACATTTATTACTACGATGGGAATCATGCCGAAACTTTGAATTCCTGACACAATAATTTTTCTGTTTTTTTGTTTCCTTTTATTTTATTTTCTTCTTCAAATTGATATGATTATTTTGCTTGAGTGTAATAAATCAATATTATGTAGAATGAAACGCGCATATGTCGTATTGAATTATATGCCTTGTGTCTTTAGTAAGTTTTTTAACCAATTTGACATTTTTTCATTTTTGTTTCATTCCTGTTTTTTTGTTGGTTAGCTTTGTCGTATAAATAATTATATCATATATGTATGCATACTTTACGTTTAATATTGATATTACTAAGTAACAGTTTAAAAAGTATAAACACTACTAGTGTGTTAATGCTTTTATGCGAATTAAAAACTTTTATTCAAATGAATCTTTCAAAAAATGTGAATTACACACAAACGAAAGTAAAAGTAGATTTTACAAGTTTCAAAAATCTTGTTACTAAAGAAGCCTTCGTTTTAGTAAACGTTTAACTATACAGTTGTGGTGCATTCAAAAGTAGCTTTGTCTGGTATGTATATTATTAGTTACTTTATTTCTGTTTTTACTTTTGTTGATCAATATCAGTTACTATTACCAAAGTGATAGTGTACCCAATAAAATTTGCAGGTGTCCTATTTTGGTCCTTTGGATATTAACATATTTGTGTTGATTGGTTTCTTTTTTGTTTAATTATATGATGCTTTTCATTAATGGTGAAACAGACTGATATATTAGGAAGTTGCTTAATCAAATTGTATTTGAAATTCATCACAGTATCTTTCTAACATTTATATTGTTGTTGTGATTCTAAATCGTAGGGTATCCGACTAGGTTATTAATGTATTAACCAATCTGTTACCTAGTTTATGGTGAAAAATGTTAAAAATATACCTTTTACGGCTTGTTTTTTTTTGTGTTTTTTTTTCACCTACAAAACCCCATTATTTTTGACTATTTTTACAATGGAAATGTATGTATGAACCACATATCACATTTTAAGAAAAATCTGTGCATTTGTAATCGAAGATTTGATGATTTTAAGAAATTATATTTAAAATAGTATTTCGCTATTTACTGTACCTTGACTTTTAACATTTCTTAATTGTGGTAATAAAACAGTAATCTAAAAAACTCTTAACTTTTATATGACAATGAATGTTAAAAAAAGATATATTCATTTAAATCATGTAAAGTAAACTAAATGCAAATGAGAGGGTCTAGATTGGTTGGCGGAATCTCCATTTCTGTTTCGGTCCTTTTTCCTGTACTGCTTTATATTTTATAAAGCCGATGCAATTCTCATATTTTATTGAATTAGTTTTGAAAGGCGAAGGTCTAGTACTCAAAACTAGTTTTCCGCAGCATTTTATATAACTTATTCAGAAAAATCTGTTTTTCATTTAGGTTGTATTACTATGCAGTAACTGTTGCTATTCCTTTACCTTTGTCAACTCTGAAATTCTAGAAATGTACCAGTTTAAATTCACGGGTGCTATTCATTTGGGCTAGATAGATACGCAGCCACGGTGTAATTACTTAACCTTTGTCTAAATCAAAATTAAGAAATTATACCAGCTATTCATTTTGGATGTGTAAATACGCATCCTCTGTTGTAATTACTTTACCTTCGTCAAATTTGAAACTTTAGTAGCTCAAATCTGTCTATGCTATTCAAACCGAATGTATTTCTATGCAGTCTCTGTTGTAATAACTTTACTTTCATCACCTGTGAAATTTTAGGATTGTACCAGTTCACATCGCACATTACTATTCTTTTCAGACGCACATTGATGCAGTCTCTGTAAATACTTAACCTACGTCATTTTTGAAATTTTAGAATTAAGGATGTTCGCTGGTCATGTTTTTGGCAAAGTTGGCGCACCGTAAATGGGAAGAAGTCGTAATAAAAAAGCAAATAAATATGTCCAATGATTTTTATTAAATATATATTCATTTTTATTCATCGATAAACAAATTATTTAAGCATAAGAATTTCCGCGATAAGAAATTGCTTACATAAAAAATACACGATTTCCGTTTCCGGTTGATTGTAAACAAAGGTTGTCGGCTGCAGATGTTTACAGTGAAGATCTGTTTATACACATTTTTAACCTTTTAGATCGCTTTTATACATCTTTATACGTTTTATTTTTTATAGACATATTATAATCAGTAATGACTAAGAGTACGCCGGGTTTTAAATCTGCAAAACAGAAACGAAAATCGGAGGCAGTTTCAGGAGCTCAAAGAAGACGATGGGACAGGGAGACATCAAAATTTGACACATTATTTGTTCAGGACCACCAATACGCTGCTGTTTCTAAGCAGACTTATCCGGATATATCAAACTTTGTTAATGAAGCGATAATTGAAATTGACGGTAGTAACGTAACATCAGATTTTTCAGAATGGAGAGCAGGTCGTAGGGTTGTAGAATTGGGAATTTTGGCGGATTGTTTAGCAGCTTGCAAGCAATGTGGTCTTCTCCTTTCTTTGCAAAACTGCAGTACCATAAACTCTTACGGTCTAGCTGCCATTTTGAAGATAGTGTGTGCCAACACAGCCTGTCTCAACACCAACCTAATCCCCACAGGAAAAAGACATGGAAAAGTATGGGATGTCAACTCCAAATTAGCAGCAGGTTAACATTTTGTTGTAGTTAACATGTACAAAAACAAAGGGGTATATATAAGAGGGTGGTAAAGGGTTATTTTCGTGCAACGTGATCGCCGTTTTTTATTTCACGTTCAGTCCTGTTAAACAGGTGCCTCATTCAACGTGTTCTGCTAATTTAATTTGATGTGCATCATGAATATCAAATGCTTAATTTGCGTGCTTGGTATCTATTTTTCAAATAAATTTCTAACACTAGGCAGGGATCGCCAAGAAAAAATTTGATTGAATTTTGTTTTTTGATAAAGAGTAAAACCCTATATATGATGTTGTTCCTTTATTTGCATTTTAAAAGTTTAGTCTAAAGAAGAATTTAGATCAGTATATACTTGTTTAAACCGTGGACCATTTATATCATAAATGTATATAAATATTAAGTAAAACAGAGAGTTTATGTATATACAAGAGGACAGTGACTCAGTCACAAAATGTTCACATCAAAGTCTTTATTTTTCAAGCAACGTTCATAACAGAAATTATTTTCAAGGTTGGGCGGTAAATACCACCCGTGGTATTTACCAGTGGTATTTACCGGTATTTACCGCCCCGGTCAATACTCCTCAAGTGGTCAATACTGGCAAATACTTGACAATTGAAATTTTCATGGTTGTTTTGACAGATTTTACTATCAATGTTAGTTAAATCTTAGTTGATAGGGGAAATTATTTTAACTTTATTCATATGGCAAGATTCAGTTTATAAAAAGGATTGATATTGGTATGTTTTATCAACTATTAGCATGAATAATGACTTATTCAGTTCTTATGGGTAATGATATAACATAGTTTAGGTATGAATATAAAATTGCTATATCAGTTATTTCAACATGTATAAAATATATATATTTTTTTCTTGAAAAGGTTTGATTTTAACAGGTAAATAGAATTACAGGTGACTAGATTATCAGGGCATTACCTATTATATGGCAAGCAGATGTCAAAAGTTTATTCAATATTACAACTGTCCCCTAATAAATGTTGACATAACAGGAAAACAGTCATAAAAGTTATTTTTGAAGACTGTTTAAAACAATTATTTTATTCCTGACTATTTAACTGCATGATACATATCTTCTGAAACTAAATACAGAAAATGGAAATTTTGAAGGATCCATACTTTGGCTGCTGTTTTTCTTTAATTTTATTCTAATAATCACTGTCCATGATGTGTTCATGTAAAATTTCAATTTATATAAGAAAAGATAACATTAAAAAAGTCTAATTTTGACTTGAAAACTTTCATATTATCATGACTAACAGTTATTGAATGTAGGGCTAAATATCACGGGACAGAAAGTCACAATGCAATTTTGAAAGAACTGTTTCTTTGATTAAGAAAAGACTAATTTTTAACACATTGTTTTATTACATTTGATGAAATTACTGTTAAGAAAACAAGCTGTCATAGTCTTTTTCTTGACTGGCTTCATGGTACCAAGATATATCCTTTGTAGGATTAATATTTAATAAATCTTCATTTAACCATGTTCATTATCAATCTCATAAACATTACAATGAATTCATTTCAAGGATTTTCCCTTACATATTCAAAAACTTGTTAACGAATTAATTGTGAGTTTTTGTCCTTTACAATGTAGTAAATAAGTGACTTTCTGTCCTGTGAATATATTTGTCCATTTACCCTGTAGTTGACCTGAGGTAGGGACTGTATTTAATAGTAAAATTTCAATTGACCAGTATTTGCCAGTATTGACCAGTATTTGCCAGTATTTCCCGGTATTTACCGGTATTTACCGCCGGCCTGGTCAATACTAGTATTGACCGCTTTTTTGCCAACCTTGATTATTTTATGTTTTTTTTCCATGCAAGCACCCCCTTTACCACCCTCATATAACACCCTTTTCTCCTGCAATATTTGTGTAAAAAAAAAACTACCTTGATAGCTTGGTAATATCATATTTACAAGTCAGGTAATACATGTATGTATCAGTGTCATTAAATAAAATGGGGGTTTGGGGGTATATCTACCATCCATATTGCAGATAATAAATTTGTAATTCAGAGTACTACTACTATATTGTAGTACAGAAGTGAAATTATATATCATCATACAAAATATCTCTAACACTTGAAAAATAAATTAGACAATATTAATCATATTATATACAGATATACATGATATATATCAAAATAAGTAAACATTGAATTACTGATATGAGGGTGGTAAAGGGGGATCTGAACACGGAAACACATGAAATAAAAATCGCAAAAACGTTGCACGGAAAATAAAAATTAGGAAAAACGAAGCACGAGAAATAAAATCGTAAATATTAAGGAAAAAGGTACTAGAAGTTATTTCTCAGCCGTTCTTAGAGGTCATGCAGTCATTATTAATGGATATGAAGACCTTTCGGTTACCTTTTAGCGTCCGATAGTAGATTTGAAAAAATATTATTCATAGTAATTTGATAGACTTTATTACATACCATACATACATTGTAAACAATTGAATTGCAAAAGTAGAATGGTAACAGTATACATCAAGTTCTATTAGATAACACAAGTTTTACTTTTTATACACCCATTTACGGGACGTATTATGGTATACCGTTGACCGTCTGTCCGTCCGTCGTCAACATGTCGGAAATTAACTCAAAAAAGCTTTAACCAATATGCATGAAACTTTGGTGAATTGTTTATATCTATTGACGTGAGCTCCCTTTCGTTTTTTTTATAAATTTCAGATTTCCCGTTTCTGAGTTTTGGGTTTTTTTTCATTAAAAAAGGGGAGATTTTCCAGTTTTTGTCTATCGGCTATTGACATAATCAAAAATTCAATGTTCCTTCTCTTTTAACATAGCTCGTGTTACAATGTATGATCCCTCAGCTGTATATTTGTGTTTAAACTTGTTAATTTTAAACAGTGTTTTCAGTCGGGAATCCAGTTACCGAATTAAGGTAAACGGAGGCTGATTGGGTGATTGGGTCGCTATCAGCTCCAGTTGGAGATCAAGTTCGATATTGATAATTTTCGCTTTTTGCCGTTCAGGATTGATTGTGAAAAGGCATTTTAAATCATTCTTGCAGTAATAAGAGATATGTTAAGCCAATGCTTTTTTTTCAAAATTTAGCATGTTGTTACTGATGACAAAATTAAGGGCGAGTTTGAATTTGTCTATTTCACTTGGCCGTTTGGTTGTTATTTTGCTTGGGCCATAAAACAGATATGTGTTTAGGGATTCCAAAATCCGACCAACCTCAATTTTAAGCGCCAACACTCATGGTTATGAGACCATTTCTTGAAAAACTGTTCATTAACCGATCATTTTTTTTTACCGCTTATTGAATAAAAAACGTGTGAAACAGTACATCTTTGTTCATTGACGAATTAGAACAGTGGCACTTCTGGTTTCGCGGTGTGTAACGTCTTTGATGATTATAGTAAAATTGTTGAAAACAAGATATTTTCTGAATCATGGCAAATCGGACCCACCGAATGTATAATTCTTTAGAAGAAAAGTTCAATTCCGAAACACACGTATTTTGATTGGTCTAGTCAGATTGCAAAAAAACATAATCAGTTGTTTTCGTGCTGTAATTTGATAAAAAGTGTACCAATGTTTTTCAAAAGTTGATATGCTGCTACTGGTGGTCAAGTCCGATATTCGAAGTTTTCACTTTTAGTAAATAGTAAAATCAAGTAAATTTGTTGTTGCACTTCAGCTGACCAGTCTCGTGAATTCGACTGAAGACACATGCATATTTCAAGACCGACTTAAGAATCCAATAGTGAACCCTTACATAACAGGAACGACCTACTAGTATTACGTAAATAAAACTACATACCAGTCAGTGTTAAACCTATATTTTATTTTGATTTCTTCGTGTTGTCTTCGCAAATGGTGTTCCTCCACATTCAGTATCTTTGTTAAATCCTCTCTCTCGGACAGAAAACAGCTTATCAAAGATACGTGTTTTTCTTTTTTAGTAGTTATTGGCTTTAAACTACCTGTTAATAACTGCGAGTACTCTCAGATCTGTACTTAGTGTCTTTTTCTTGTTAGGGAAGTATAGATAACCTTCCACGTCCTGTCTGTGTTTTTGTAAGATGTTTTTTAGCTTTGTATGGATCTGATAAGTTCAGTTCTTTTCAACTGATTTTTTTAAGTTTGTTCTTATGTTGTGCTGTATCACCACTGTCACAGGGGAGAGCTCACAGCTAACAAACATGTTTAACCCCGCCACATTCTTCATGTGCCTGTCCAAAGTCAGAAGCCTGTAGTTCAGTGGTTATCGTTGGTTCATGTCTGTCATATTTTTTTTTTATTAATTGCTTTGTTGTGAATTATGCCGGAATTTTTCTCAATTGAATTGTTTCATATTTTTAATGTAGGGACTTTTTATAGCCGACTATACGGTATTGGTTTTCTCATTGTCGAAGGCCGTACGGTTGCCTATAATTGCTTACATCCACTTCATTTAACTTTGGTAGATAAATGTCTCATTGGTAATTGAACCTTATGTCCTTAGTGTTTATATTACAGTAAACAGTGTTATGAGTAGCTCAGCTGCCATCCAAAAGGGTACGCAAAGTTTATATAATGCATAATGGGACACTATTGTTTATTTTCTTCATAGATGACATGATATATATCGTTAAACGTTGTACAATTATGCTGATAATAATACCCGTTTTATAAACAGACCTGATTATACCGTCTTATATCCAGATTACATATGAGCCTAACGTGATGATTGAGTGGATAAAGAAAAAAATAAGATGCAGATAAAACCTTACAGCTTTCAGGCTTTTGCTATAGGGAAGAAAAATATTGCAAAAAATCCTTCAATCCGTCAACCAAACTTAAGCAAAATATTTTATCATGTGAAGAAATCGTCAAGTTAATTGGAAGTGATTTTGATTCCAAACTTAAATTTGATGCACATATTACTGTAAATTCAGAAATTATTGCGTACATTTATTATTGCAATTTTGTCATTTTAGACTAAAATGTGATTTTAATTTTTGCGATATTGAGAAAAATCCTGTTTAATTCATATAACAAATTTCAAAATGCGAGTTTAAATTATTGCGGTTATAACCGTGTCGCATTTTTCGCAATAATAAAAACATCGCAATAATTTCTGAATTTACAGTAGTTACTTGTGTAAAAAGACATCACAACAGCTGCATGTTCTCAAGAAAATTAGTAAGAAATCTTTTCGCTTCGCTGCTGCTACTTTTTGAATAGTTTACCAAATTAATTGAGGACTGAAAACAACTTTACACATTTCAGAAGTTTTGTTCAGTCCTTAAGCTGTTCTGGCTGCCTTGTGCTCTGCTTGTTAATCTTTTTGTTCATGTTGATGCATGTTTTGATGTTCAATGAGAAGCTCATCAGAGCTTATGTTCAAATGTTTGTCAATATGCAGAATCGAATTAAAATTTTACGTCTTACTTATTTAGAATAGTATTGTTTGGGATGGCTTTACCACAAGCCATAACTAATGCACAAATCAAAAATTGGATTTGTACCAAAATATTTATTAGATTTAATTGTACCTATAAATAGCAAACGATCATAAATCAATCAAACATTTTGAATAACACAAATAAAGATATTTTTCAGTGGTAGAAAAGGTGATATTCACAGTGACAGTGCTTGGAAAATTCAAAATCGAAAATTGAATCTGTATTTTGATATTCTCACAAGTCATCGTATCTTTTTTAACACCATGGGAGACTGGGTAATAAAAAGATAGAAAAAAGGCAATATATTATTTAATGGTAGTGACAGCTGTTTTCGTGTAAGAATGGGAAAAAAAGTAAAAGACTACGTATACAAATATTAGATTAGTATTTTCTCAAAAAAAATTAACGTCCATGGACAAAAATCTAATCGTTACTTAACCATTAGACCAATTTCTTAATGAGAGACATACATTAATATATTTTGCACTGATTTGTATAATGACTAGCAAACTGCTGCTCAACGGTTAAAAACATGCCTCAGTGATATTACTGAATGCAATTAAATACAATTTTATAGGCTCCGTACGGCTTTCACCAATGAGCAAACCTATACGGCAAACATACATGTATAATAATTATGTACTTTCGAATAGACATCCTCATATTGCAATTTCAGCTATATGGCTCATCATAATAATAATAATACTGCTTTCATCTCACTACACATTTTTTGCCGAAGTTTTGTGTTTGAAGTTTTACTTTCAGATTCAAAATTTTGTGTTTCGAAAATCTGTTAATATGAGAATTGAATCCAAAATATGATGGTCACTTGCTTTTAATTTCGTATATTTGTTCAAAAAGCAGCATTAAATTCTATATATCAAAGCCCGAATTTATTTTAAAATTATGTCCTCAATTCGTAAAAGTTCAAAACAATCACTTCCTACATTTACAGAATTGTCAGTACTTTGAAAATTCTGTTTTGAAAATGTAGGATATGATTCTGCAATTGCTGAACACCTTGACATAGTCATTATAAAATGTTAATGCTAAAGAATGGATATTGGAATCAAAGTCGAACTCAACGTACTTCCTGTCTAATAAATCAAAAGGATTAACATCAAATAGGAAACTAAATGCATATTTAAGACGAAAACATTGTAAAGCGATATGAATATTAGCCCTGCATTGTTTAAAACTGATACATTGAGTCTGATTTTCAACCTGATAGCTAACAAGGTAATAGTCTGCAGGACAACATGTCAGCATGTACAAATCAGAGCCGGTGTGACGGTCTAGGTTCGAACAGAAGACTCCTCGCACACAACACGCTACCAGTTTTCATGCTGAGGTTCTTGTAACACCTGTTGTACGCGCGTGTTGAAGATTTTTTTCCACGCTCGGCTATTTAATGAATGTGTGTTTAACTAATTTGACAACTGACATGTGAAACATCGAGATATACAAGAGGCCATTCGGTTTAATAAATAACGAGAAAAATATGAACTGGCTATAATAATGAAGGGAAGGTAAAGGGTTTAACGGAGCTCTCTGTTAAGCTTAATATTGCTGATTATAAGCTGGTTGGCTGCTTTAAATTTCTGTTTTATAGTTGATGACGGATATTCTCCAGTTCGCTTTTGCTTGAATGGAGCCTATTGATTTAGACTTATCACAAAGTTTATACCTACAAAAGCATCACAGCGAATGACCCAAGTGGAGCAAGTTATGATTAGTCTTCCGGAGCATCTTAGATGACCACCGGTTTAAGTGGGATTACAGAGTTTGTAATTCATCAGCTTTCTATATTGTGTTTGTAGACTGTAGTTTGTCTTTTGTTTTTATTGTTTTTTTTTATTCCTTGACGTTGTCAGTTTGTTTCGCGCCTTATGAGTTTAAAAATTCCTCCGAATCTTCTACCTCTCTTTGTTGATCTTAAAGGTGCTTATTTGAAAGTTTCAAAATATTCCATGAAGGTTAAACACATTAAATGACGTCTAAAAATGTAATCCTAGAACTTATGTTAATATTAATTGCAAAGAAAAACGAAGTCCACTAGTTAGTCGAATAAATATAAAAAAAAATATATGTTAAAACTTTGGATTCGGACATTATTTCTTTATCATACAAAGGCTTCTGCCAAAGTTTTATAAAATATTATGAGGTTTATAAACGTTTTAAAAAAAATTAAACACCTGAGACTTATCTTAAAATGTATTGTTATCAATAAACACAAGAAAATTCGCATGTTCTAAAACAAAAACAAAAAAGGATGACAAAAACAATCCACATAAAGACAGCTACACATATGTAAAGCAAAACGTCAAAGTTTTATCAAATTCCATGAAGATTTGACAAAGTAATCGATATTTGAAAAACTTTAACCTTATATTGTATCTCCATATTTACTTGAAAAGAACTAAGTTTGTTTGTCAGTAAAAAAGGAAAATCAAGAAACATATTTTGAAAATTAAACTCTGAATATTGTCTTTTGATCATATAAAAGCTTCTTTCAAGGTACAGAAAATTCCATGTAAGATTGAGAAAAATATTGATGTCTTCACAAAACTTGAACCACAGACTGGAACTAAATATTGACGACGCTAACGCAAACGACGAAAAGTGTGTTTGCTATGTCTTGATTTTTCTACAAAATGTTGCAGGCTCGAATAAAAGGGTCTTAAACAACACAGAAAGAGCGCAACACATAGGCAATATAACAAAAAGTAACGAGTGATCACTATTCACTGGAGATGAACTTATAGTAATATAATGATGTTGATCCAAGAGTAAAATGATGTAGGGTAAAGTATTAATAAGAAGCGTTATTAGTATCCGCTATAATTGCTTATTAGATACACTATGAAATTTGACAAGACTAAAAAAATGATAATGAATAATCGTTAAGATGAAAATATCACATAAATATTATATAGAAATAAGAAGATAAGGTATGAGTGCCAATGAGACAACTGTCCATCCAAGTCACAATTTATATAAAATAAACCATTATAGGTCAAAGAACGGCCTTCAACACGGAGCATTGGCTCACACCGAACAGCAAGCTATAAAGGGCCCCAAAAATGTACTAGTGTAAAACCATTCAAACGGGAAAACCAACGGTCTAATCTATATAAAGAACGAGAAACGAGAAACACTTATGAACCACATCAACAATCGACAACTACTGAACATCAGATTCCTGACTTAGGACAGGTGCAAACAATTGCAGCGGGTTTTACATTTTAATGGTACCAAACCTTCACCCTTATCTGAAACAATAGTGTAACATCACAAAATAGAAAGACACACTATAAAATATGAATTAAAATGGCTTAACTCAATCGAAAGACGTGGTAACACAAATGAATATACACAGAACGAATAAATTTGATCTATGATACAATGTAAATACAAAATTAATAATAATAAGGAATGAATAATACAAGTAAAAGTATCATACCGCTGTGAAGTGTTAAACAATGTCAGAAAAACATCAACCTTGAACAAAAATTCCGCTATTTGCAATAATTTTATACACAGGTGAATGAAAATAATTTTGTTGTTAGGTATTCTATTTTTGTCTGTATAACCTTCCGTTTAGGAACACCAATAAATTTCTTGTATAGCAATAAAACTATTCTAAAACTTGGTACATGTGGGGTGAATATCAAAAATAAAACTATAAAATTGGTGCTCGATAAAACTTCGTGTTCTTCATGTACAGGTGCCAGAAGTGTGATGTATATACAGTATAAAAGGAAAAAGGAAATAATTTTGATATTCATAGTACGAAGAAGTGAAAATTTATAGTAATTCAAAACACTTGGCATATAAACCAGATATAAACCTGAATAAGTAAACATTAAATAATACAAAAGCATTGCAAATAGTATCAACAGGTCAAATTAACGTGCAAAGCCAAAAATTGAAAGCAATTAAGCTTGATAATGTAGTTGCTATGTCTCTGAGTAATTCTTAGATACAAATTATCGTAACGGTTTTAATATGGCAGATTTGCTGTTGAAAGTTAAATGTGTTGATTAGCGTTGTAGTCTGTAGTTTTGTATTTCATTTCAGAAGCACAACATTGTTCCCTTAACTGTACAAACAAATGCCTAAACATTCAGTCATTTTACAAAATGCCTAAATTTAGAAAAATCTGGTAAAATTTCTGGATTTTTTTATCCAAAGAAAGAATCCATTTGACATGGATTTTTCAGACATACCTCAAACGTTAAGCCTTTAAGATGAGTATTACAGATTTATGAAAATAAGAAATATCATTAACATATTTTCTCAAAACTATTTAGGGCAATTAGTATTAAACATAGTGTATAGACATCTCAATGTCCTATTCTAAAAATGCCCTATTTAAACTTTTAACGTTTTGTTCCATGATTTTGTTTTTGTAAGCTCAATACAGCAGGATTTGGAAATGCAGAATAAAAATAAGAATGAACGATATGGCTTATACGATAATGTAACCGCAACACAGTTAAATACAATGTATATACAAAAACAACACCTGCTATATCATGTATATATAAACATTCTGGTAATAACCGTCTATGCTGTAGGCAAAACAGGGGTTTCTTGAAAAATACTACATAATATGCTATATCATCACATAAGACATACAAAATACAGAATATGAATTCTGTAAAATTCTCATCAAAATTATTTTACTATATTTGTTTTCTTAAACAAGATGATAACGTTATGTTCCCCCTTTTTTTAAATTCTAGAATAGTATTGAATTACCTACATGTTATTCCTTTATTGTCTACAGTTTTAATTGTCCACCTTATTTATGTCTATTCTTCATATCTTTACTCGTTTTTTCTCAGTAATTTTTTTTATATGACCATTATTCGCTATTCTATAAACCCTTTCCAGACCCTCCTATATGTATATATATATATATTTCGAATTGGTGTTATTAATTCCAATAACCCAAATTATTATCTACAGGCCTTTAAGAATATATATCTTATTTCAACTGTTATCAAACATTTCTCATTCAATTCTATTCTGTAATTTTGAAAGAACGGACAAGTCAATGGTAGCAAATGTACATTGGATAAAAGTACATTCGTACTGTCAAAGAATACGTGATGCTAAAAGAAATCGGCAGCGCTTACCATTTCAATTTTATCAGAGAGGGTAAACCATGGAGGTTGCAGATGCTAGTACAGATGAAAGATTTACAATTCGCAGTTTTCTCGATTTAACTTGGTATTGCAAAATAAACCACGGGTTATTTTCTGCAGGCAGCAGTAGAAATTATCAGTCATTTAACAAATGAATTGTATGCTAATTTATACAGGTTTCAAGTATGACTATTCATAAAGGAACGTATCAGCCTTTTTAAATTCGTTCAATCATATTTATTCAAATTGTAATTTAAATAAAAGCCTTCAAAGAAATAAACCAATAACAAAACAAGTTTATGTGTGTTCCCTGAAAAGATAGCTATCCTTTATATAAATTCAAAACACTCGCAATTTGAACACTTTGATTATTCGAAAAAAATTGTTAGTCGTAGTGACATGTTGCTATTATCAATAGAAAAATGTAAAAGTATGAATCATTTTTAAAAAATCTTCCTTTTAGTTTATATTTTGTTGTACTTTTATAACAAAGAAAGCAAATATGGTCCTGTCTTATTCTTGTACATTTTATTAAAAAGTTGTATTGTTATGTTTAACAGGAAGGTGTTTAAATAGTTCATTAATTTCCTTATTCTTTGCGAAAGCAAAACCCATTAAATTTTCTCCTTATACTGCGTTATATAATTGAAGTTACTTTTTACGGAAATGTTATCAAAAAAATATAAAAAATATCAAATTTAAGAGGGTTATTTCCTTTACAATATTAATATGTCACATGAAGGTACATGCACAGTTCTTTTTAAAAATGCGAAAATTTAATCAGAAGTAAATACATTTTTACTATTTAGTATCATTTTTTATACTACAGAAATGGAGGAAATTTCTCAAAGATTTTACAAATTTGTGTGCGAAAGAGTTGTGGGTTCAGAAAAGATTGTACTTTATAGAAGACAATTTTTTAATGTTTGTGATGCATTTCTAAATTGCACTAGGACAAAGTCTGTAGAGTATGTAAGTAGTGGCAGTAATGCCGAGGGATTACATTTCCAAGAAAGTGATCTTGATATTATGTTCATATGCAAGATACCAGTACAAAATAACGATGTTACGAGCACCTGTAAGCGTATGAACCCACATTTTCTATTTTTGGATGTACATATTGCTCAACCTGGTTTCGGAATGATAAGAGTAGACCAGAATCACCCTAAATTAATTAGTAAAACTAGAAAGAAAAGTCCATTCGGAAACATGTTGTCGAAGTGTGTTGTTGTTACTGATTTCGGAGCAGTCCTTTCTGGAAAAATATGGAAATCGATTAATGCGAATTTGAATTGTAAAAAAATGAGAGTTAAGGTAAATGGACCCTGTTTGACTACACTAGATGTTTCGATAGACTGCCTATGCTTTGAAATGTGACAACTGGGCAGGAATTGCCAATCCGTTTTTTACAAGATCACGATCATCGAAATGGCCTACTAAAATCTTAATAGAAAATATCCGTCAAAAAGGTATTTTGCTTGTTCCTGTAGGTAGCAAATCGGATTCAGTAGAAGATAATCCTCTTGAATGGAGACTTTCATTTTCTCAAACAGAAAAGATATTGATTCATTCTTGGAATCATATACAATTCTTTTGATATGCTTTACTTACGCTTTTTGTAAAAGAAGTCGTTATGAAAGCCGGGCATGTTGACAAGTTAATCTGCTTTTACTTTTTGAAAACCACTATACTCTGGATATCCGAAGAACTTTCCCTTTCAATTTGGTCTCCACATAATCTGATAAAATGCTTTATGCTGTGTCTTCAACGTCTGATTTATTGGAATATTCATGAATACATTCCGAATTATTTTATTCCAGAACACAACATGATCGACAGGAAATTCGAAGGGCAACCACGGGAAACATTAATTGCAATTTTAAAGATTTTTTATGACATTGGATGGTTAAGTGTTTTAGAATGCCAGTCACTGAAGGACATTGATAAGAAACGTATCCTGGTTTCCTGAAAGTTACTATTGGCGTCCAAGCATACGTTTCTTCATTCTGATACAATAAATATATGGTTTCTATATACTTTTGCCTGAAATTAGGGAGATAATTTTCAACTTCCGATTTAGAAAAGGTGACTTCCGGCCTCATATGATAGCTTTATTCACACTGATTCCCAAAATATATGGTTTCTATATATTTTGCCTGTAATAAGGGAGATATTAGGTACTTCCGGTTTAGTGAAGGTCACTTCCAGACTCAAATGATAGGTTTCTGTATGTATATTTAAAAAAATATATAGTTCCTAGGTATTTTTCCATGAAATAAGTACAAAAATGGCTACTTCCAGTTTACTTGAGGTCACTTCCGGTTGACATTTTTCAAGGTCATATGTCAACCAAGAGTTTGCAAAAGACTCTATGGCTTTATTATGTACCAAGTTGGAGTAATTATCAATTAACCTTAAATTTAATCATTTCAGGGACAATAACTTCTATAAGCTGTCATTGGATTGTTTCAGACCAAATGTATCATATCTTCATCACAATAAAGCAAACATTTTGCACTAGTTCTTTTATATATAACTTTAAAAGTGTCAGAGAAACGCAAAAACAAGCAAAATATAGAACATGACCTTGACCTTCGACTTTGACCTCGTTTTCTAAGTTAGGATCCAAGGACCTCAAATAAAAAATCTCTAGGTTAATACGGAAAATGGTTTATGAGTTACAAAAATATAACGACAAGTTTATTTGGTAAAGGTGAAATCTCATAGGAGTTCACCGGATCGCTTCGATCCAAATCAGCCAAACATTCCTAAGAAAGTAATGAACAATTTAGAAAAAGAATTTTGTCGATAACTTTTTTTTGTCACAAAGAAGATGCATACACCAGATAAACAGTGAATGGGGAGATAACTCTTACAAAGAAAATTGTTCGGCTTAGCAGGGGGAAATTTAAAAGCGCATTAACTGTATGATACTATATAAGAAATATCTAAGTAACATATCGCAAAACAAAAATTTCACGCAAGAACAAAATTTGGCGGAAGAAAAAAAAAAATTTTGATTAAAAACCAATTGTTCAGAGAACAATTCAAGGTCTTTCCACCAGTAAAGATCTATGTTGATATGAACATATTTAAATTCGGTTTAAAATGTCATTTCCAGCGTCAAATGATGGCTTATTGTATGCTTATTCCATGGTTTCCAAACAAAAAAAAAGGGAGATAATTTGCGACTTCCGGTTTGAAAACTGACACTTCATGTATTATTTGATAGTTTACATGACACTGATTCCAAAAATATATAGTTCTATATACTTTAACATTAAATATGTAAATAAAATAACTACTTCCGGTTTACACAAGGTCACTTCCGGTTGGCTTTCCAACTGCAAATGATAATGCAAAAAGTCCCATTACTTTATCATGTATACATATGACGTAAAAGCAAAGGTCAAAATCTAGAGCGTAAAATTTACCAATGACCTTGAGCTCAATTTCAAGGTCATAAACCAAGGACCTCAAATCAAAAGACCCTATGTCTTAATTTTATATGGTTTATGAGTTATATCACCATACGCATTATTTTAAATATAAAGGGGGAGAAAACTTCAATTTAATGAAAGCGTACCCTTTCAAGCAAAATGTATGTATTACGACATGTCGCAGCTAACAATTTAGTAAAAATATGTTGTCGATATCTTATACAGTTTTTGGAAAGAAGTGAAAATAAGCCAAAATCAGAATTTTAATTATGACCTGACCTTTGACCTTGATCTAATTTTCTTTTTTTCTGGACCAACGACCTCAAATCAAATGACTCTATGTCTCTATCAATTATGGTTTACCAGTTTCACATGCATATCACTTATATCAAATGCATAAGGGGAAATAACTCTCATATGGAATCTCATTACGGCTTCGGTCAAAATTAAAAAAAACATCCTGAGGATACAACGGGCAATTTGGTAAAATAAATTTGTCGTAATCATTTACGGTTGCGAAGCTACTTCCGGTTTACTCAAATTTACTATTGGCGTTTAAACAAAGGTTTTATCATACAGATTCAAAAAATATATGGTTTCTATATATTATATACTAATGTCTGAAATAAGGGAAATAATTTCCAACTTCAAGCGAAGAAAATATCACTAACGGCATCATATGATAGCTTGCTACGCTCTGATTCCAAAAATATATGGTTTGTATGTACTTTCACTTGGAATAAGGCATATAATCAGCCACTTCCGGTTTACAGAAGGTCACACCTGGTGCCATTAGATAGCTTACTTTACACTGATTCCGAAAAAAATATGGTTTCTATATACTTTTATTTAAAATTAGGGAGATAATTAACTATTTTCGGTTTACATAAGGTGACTTCCGGTGTCAATAAAAGGTTATTGTATGCTGATTCTTAAAATATATGGTTTCTATGTATTTTTCCTTTGAATTAGTGCAAAAACAGCTACTTCCGGTTTGCACAATGTCACTTCCGGTTGATATATTTCAAGGTCATGTATCACCCAACTCTTTGCAAAAGACACTTTGGCTTTATCATGTATCACAATGAAGTTATATTCGATTTACCATTAATTTTAACATTTAAGAGGCAATAACTCTTATAAGATATCATCAGATTGCTTCGGACTAAATGTACCATTTGTTTGTCTCAACAACCCAAACAATTAGCATCAGTTCTTTTATATGTAGCTTTTATAGTATAAGATAAGAGGCACACACAAGTTAAGGACAATATTTAGAAAATGATTTTGACCTTTGACCTTGACACCATTTTCTTTTTGGCGCACCAAGGACCTCAAATCAAGATAACCTAGGTCTCTATCACTTACGGTTCATGAGTTACATTTGTATACCACTCATGTCATATACAAAAGGGGAAATAACTCTCATATGAAGTCTAAGTATCACTTCGGTTAAAATTGACCGAAACATCCTGAGGATTTAACGAGCCATTTGGAAAAATAAATTTGCGATTTCTTTTTTGGTTGCGAAGGAGATGTGCACACAAGAAAAACAATGTTTGGGGAGATAACTCTTATAAAGACAATTGTTCGGTTAAGCAGGATCAAAATTAAATGCGCATAAACTGTTCGATTACATATACCAAATATCTAAGCGACATGTTGAGAATCAAAAATTACACGCACAAATTTTGGTGGAAGAAAAAAAAATAATAATCAAAGAACAATTGAACGTCTTTCCACAGCAATTTTAAATTTGATTGAAAAGAAACTAGTTCGTGTTTACTCAAAGTTAAAATTGGCATCTTATCATCAGTTTCTTCATACTGATGCGATAAATAAGTGGTTTCTATATACTTCTTAGTGAAATAAGGGAGATAATTAGCTACTTCCGGTGAAGTAAATGTCACTTCCAGTCTCATATCATAGTTTCTTTCACACTGATTCCAAAAATATATAGTTTCTATATACTCTTGCTTGTAAACCAGGAGATAATTGGCCACTTCCGGTTTATCGAAAGTCATTTCTAGTCTTCAGTGATAAGTTAATGTATTAAAATTACAAAATATATGTATTCTGAGTACTTTTCCATGAAGAAAGTGCAAAAATGGCTACTTCCGGTTTTCTCAAGGTCACTTCCGGTTGTCATTTTTCAAGGTGTAATGTCATCCAACCTTTTGTAAAAGGTCATATGGCTTAATAATGAACCAAGTTGAAGTAATAATCAATTAACCTTATAATTGGACATTTCAGGGGCACTTACTCCTATAAGATGCCATTAGATTGTTTCAGACCAAATGTAACATATCTTCATTACAATAAAGCAAACATTTTGCACTTGTTGTTTCATATATATCTTTAAATAAAGGCAACAGTAGTATACCGCTGTTCGAAACTCATAAATCGATAGAGATAAAGACAAATCCGGGTTACAAACTAAAACTAAGGGAAACGCATCAAATATAAGAGGAGAACAACGACACAACAAAAACACAACATTAAAATGTAACACAAACAGAAACGAACTATAATATAACAATGGCCATTTTCCTGACTTGGTACAGGACATTTTAAGAAAAAAATGTGTTTGAGATAATGCAAAAACAAAAAAGTCTAAATTGAGAACTTGACCTTGACCTTTGACCTTGACCTCATTTTCTAAGTTAGGACCTAGGAACCTCAAGTAAAAAGATTCCAGGGTTATACGGTTAACGGTTTATGAGTTGAAAAAACATACCGACAAATTTATTTGGTAAAGGTAGATAACTCATTTAAAATTTCATCGAATCGCTTCGCTCCAAATTAGTCAAAAATTCCTGAAGATGTAACGAACTATTTAAAAAAAAAATTTGTCAATATCTTTTTTTGTTACGAAGGAGATGCACACACTTGATAAACAGTGAATAGAGAGATAACTCTTACAAAGAAAATTGTTCGGCTTAGAATTGGTGAATATAAAAAGCGCATAAACTGTATGATACTAATGTATATAAGAAATATCTTAGCGACATATTGCGAAACAAAAATTTTACGCGATAACAAAATTTGGAGGAAGAAAAAAATAATAATCAGAACAAATACAATAGGTCCTAATTAACAGAACAAATACAATAGGTCTTTCCACATGAAAGTGGAAAGACCTAATGATAATCAGAACAAATACAATAGGTCTTTCCACAGAAAAGTGGAAAGACCTAATAATCAGAACAAATACAATAGGTTTTTCCACAGAAAAGTGAAAAGACCTAATAGTCAGAACAAATACAATCGGGCTTTCCACAGAAAAGTGGACAGACCTAATAATCAGAAGAAAACCAATAAGTCTTTCCTCAGAACAGTGGAAAGACCTAAACAGATTTTTTTAAACACTTTTGTTGTTCCTCGTTGTCAAATACAACCTTTTAATTTCTTTATTAATTGTGGCAAAATTGTTGTTTTCTTCTTCTGGTTAAGCAATTTCTTTTTAAATGTTGGAAAAATTACAAATTATTTAATTATTATTTTTTTTTACTTTTGCTTTTTTTTGTAATTTTGAACATTTTATGTTAATACTAATAATTGCAATATTTATATACAGTACTTTCATATATGACTTACAATGTATTTTATTATTTCACCATCTCTCCGTTGTGAAAGTTTTCCTTAAATATTCTCTTGGTTTACATGGTCTTTTCTCAATTACTTAATCTTATTAGAGTTTGATTTGGACAAAAGAAAGAAAGATATTATCATTTGCTTCAGTTTATAAGATAGATTAAATGGTTTATGTTTGAAATTTACCTCTTTTAAAAATAGAAAATAAAATAAATGTTTAACATAATTATTCTTCAATCTTAAAAGAAGTTGATTCATCTAATTCATTTATAGTTTGTTCCATCTAATATATCATTAGCTTTTTAGTGAAAACAATACTGAAATGACGTGTGCAGCGTTGATCGACTTCAGGTTAAGTACTCTTACTTTTTCAAATTACGCAATAAAAATGACCTTCAGTCTAAATGTAAAGTTTCAATTGTGCACTTATATTTTTAGATCTCAACATACTACTTTTAGCAACGGAAATGTTTTGAAATCTTTCAAATTTTGGTAATCAGTGATCTTCCTTGAATGCTTATGTCGATTTGTATTAAGCTTGACGCCTTATTTTTATATTTGTTCCAAGGCTGATTTTTTCTTATTTTATCAAAGATTCTTTGACATACATAATGAGAAAATTTAGAACTTAGTTTAACTGACAGTTCTGGAAAAATTTACATGACTAATTTGACGTAAAAAACACATGTCAACGTCAGGCTAGCCAGAAACATGTTTATGTTAAGTTATCATTTAGATAACACTTTTACTACAATTTTCGGTTTATTTTTGTAGATATTTCAAAATATTTTCTATTGAGCAAAAACGTTATTATTGTAAACTCTATTCTATCATCACTGTAAGAATGTATTTAAGAGTTATCCTTTGGCAATAATTAAATATTCAATTCAATAATAAATACCCTAATAATTCAGTGGTTTTGATTTGTATCTTTTTGGGTTTCTCCGGTAGATTTCCTAAAATTAATATGTCCTACAAACATGATAAATGACAATAACAATTAAAAATTTCGTGCGTTTTTAGCATTTTTCTGAATTTACCCTTATCAGGAATGCTCAAACCCAATCATGTTGAAGCCAGTGATGTAGAAAAACATCGAAACGATAGAAGCTATATGACCGAGGGACTTAAATAGAATATAAGACCTATCAGCATAAACAAAAGATTATGTTGTAATAAAGATGAATTGATATTTTCATAAAACATCACGATACTAACAAATCTGTTATTGTTAACGACAAAACAATTGATTTTATATAAGTTAAAGACAATAGGAATTTATGATAATTATGGCCAAAAGAACAATCATCCTCTGCCCATATCTTACCTGATTAAAAATTTCCTATAGTGTTTTATAGTGCTTGTTTAACCGATACATTGGGATGTATAAATATGCTTAACCAATTATTTGACTTCTCTGAAATTTATTTTTCAAATTGATAAGATCGGAAATGTCAAACTTTTATTACCTAATCTAATTCATTTCAATTTAACATCAGTGCTTAGGTAAAAGTTAAATTCTACATTTCGAAAAATCGGGACAATATCCAACCGGTTCGGTCATTGGTAGTCAATCATCTCGTCCATTTAATTTGAATTGAATAGTTCCCCCTGTAGAAACTGCGTTTCTTAACCATACAGATTTTAAGGTAACATTAAAATAAATCGTTCACAATCATGTCGGTTCAGTACGTACTTCAGTAAAAAAAATGATCCTGCTCTGAACAAATGATGCTAACAAGTTCTTTGTTGTGCTACTCCTACAAATGTTTTGTACAAATGCATTTGATAAATCCTGCTCAAGCCTCTCACGCGGTGTGTATTGGTTGGTTGGATGGATGGGTTGGATTGGCTGGATGGTCAGGGCTACGCTTAAATCTAATAAATTACACCAAATTTTTGCTCCTTATGGTTTTCCCGAGAACACAAAATCTTAAAAACATTTAATTGAATATCTACAAATGACATGTTATTGTCTGAAAGTTGTCAAAAAAAATGTTTGACTCATTATTGCACTGATTTGTTTGGTTATGCTGTTATTTGCAAGTAAAATTATAGATATTGTTGTACATCTAATATTTAACTTTTCATTACAAAAACTTGCAAATTATAATCTTTGTACTATATGAAACTTCTACAATATCTTTTTTTAAGCCAGCTGCAAGTTTTTTTTTTTTCAACCTTTTATTCAATTTGAAAGACACAAAATAAATTATCAATAACCCACATAATGTATGTGTATCTTATGTAAATAAAGTGCAAGTTCATTTATATACACAAAGTGACATGGAACTGTACTCAATTTCACTCATTTTTAAAGAAAGCTATTTACTCTGTCAAATATTTCTGTCAGAAATTATATTCTTAAACATCACATGTACTGTCATTGTTTTCCTTATTCATATACTAAAACATAATTAATATTGTATATGTAAGGTTTGAGTATTTTCATCAATTCATCTAAATTTTAAAGACTGTTTTTCCTATGCATAATTAAAATAAATCAAAAAAGTGAAATACCAATTTTTCATAATCAAATATTATAATGCACTATGAAACATACTAAATGACCATCTTAAGTATTTTGTTTAAACACAGATGACTCATTTAAACTTTCAAGTATCGCAGCTGGCTAAAGCGGAAGAAAACATAAATGTATTGTTTACTAGAACATGTACATAAGTTTTATCTTTTGTTTCTGATTAGGATTTCGAAGAAGAATGCACTGTAGACTCTTATGTGACAATTTACTGAAGTTTTAGAAGTATTTATAGAATATTAGAAATTGATATCTTCCTTTTACATTACAACATTCTCTGCAATTTGACATCCAGACACAAATATTTTCTTCCTGTACAGATTTAACTACAAAAGGAAATAATTTTGGTATGTATGCTGCAGGATGAAAATGATTGTGAAAGAAACCCAAAAAACCCAGAAGTAGTAGAAGAAAAATAGGATTAAAACACAAGTGTATCTTCTTTATTGTTACAACAGAATTGCGTATTTTTCTTTCAAGAAAACAAATCTATCAAATAATGCGTCATGTGTTATAAATCACGACCAGTGTTATCAGTATTCGAATTATATATATATATCTACATAGTGCAATGATTTGCAGCCATATTTATCGATTTTAAAAGATAAAACCTGACTGGTTTTTTTTAAATATTGATTAAGTGGGAAAAGTGTGGGAGCATTCTTCAAATTTCACGATCAGTCTGTCAAAGTCGAAGGTCAACTATGAGCTATGGTCCAATTTATCTTGTTTGTTTTAATTTGTTAAATAAGACATTCTGTGAGATTATAAAAAATAAATACAGGAAGACAGAAAAATATGATATAGATAAAAGGTCATAGCAACAATGAACTTTCTTCGTATCGATAACAAATCATCATCAAACTTTTCATGCGATTTTAAATTACGTGATTAATAATAAATTAGATGTATGATTCATTTTCTGATGCAAACAATTTTTGAAATATTTTTTATGATTTATATCTTTGTTTTTTTTTTTTTTTTTTTTTTCAAATCATGCTCTGACGGTTTTGCCCTTTTGTAATTTATTGTTACAACCGTTTTATATTTTTGGCTAACCTAACTTTTGGCTTTGAGTCACAAATCGTTATCATACGTATTATTGACTTGAAGTGTACTAAAAATCTGAGTTGACAAAACAATGTTGACGATTTGATATGCAAGTGGTCCACTACAAAAAAAAACAACAACAAACAAACACCAAACACTCCAATCCCAACAAAAATAAAAAATACAAAAACAACAAACAAACCAGATTTCTACTCATATTCTTGTCGACTTGTTTCTTGAATCATATGAGACAGGCTTCATACAGGAACTTCTCAAAAAGAGTGAAAAGAAGCTAGCATTATCCTTTAAAATGTTTAACTTCACATTTCGCTATTAAGATGATGTTCTAACTTATTAATCAAATGTTTGTTGATTACATTGATTGTACCTATCCCATCAAACTATTATACAGCAGATTTGATGTGTTATACCTAAATAACCAGCAGCTGCAGTAGCAATAACCGGTAATAGGTTGGTTCAATCATTCAATATTTTAGTCCTTTTTTGGTGAAAAATACGTATTTGGGAAAGAGTAAGAGCACAAACTGGATATTATATGTCTTTTTGTTTTTGATTGATTTTAATTTTCGTTTTTTGCTTTGCTTTTGCATTTACGTATACAACACACGTTTATTCTTAATCTAAAGGGCTAACTACGGTATAGACATATGGTAGTTCCTGGACCTCCCCTATCAGTAAATCCCACTCTAAAGAAGGAAGAACAGTTTGCTGTTCGGATGCCAAAAAAAAAAGCTACCATGTCCGCCAAGAATGGGAACAACATATTCCATACTTCATGCATAGAGAATGCCACGCTTTTCTGCACGTAACAGAATACTTCCAATAACTGTGAGGGTAGGTATAGGTGGCCTGTCTTCATGCAAATGTCTGCCCATATCCAACATACTGGTACCTATATTATATAAAGGGAGTCGAAATTATGGCGCTTTATCCTGCATGACATACTGTAGAACCATAATATCAAATTTATTGTAAATTTGTTCTCGTCCTAAGAAAGAATAAGTAAGTGAAATATCTATAAATCTATAACGGCATTTAGAAAGCGACGTGAATCTGCTAATTTTCCTTTCCCCCTTTTTTTAAAATTCGAGTGATATATGTGAAGCATGTAAAAATATGTAAAGCATGTAAAATGATATTTTTTCAGCGTGAAACCGTCGCCAGGTTATGCGGATTTTCTCTTCTTGTTGTCTATTGTTTTAAAAATTCGCTTTTGCACCTAATATTTTATCTCGCCTTCTATAGATTTCTAGATCTAGTTCTCAATATTGTAAATGGTTGTAAATGGTTGCATATCTTGAATTAGTTAACGCTAAATGAATCATTGTTTTATATACATATGCAGTCAAACAAGATAAAAATGCATGTCAAAATACTTAACCCCGTAATACTGTCCAATTGCTACGCATAATCCGCTTAAAGCAGGAAAAGGATGTGTATTTAGAAATACTATATCTAATCACTCATGGGTCGTTCTCCTTTGGGGTGATATTTTCAACTAATGACCCTAAGGACATCAATTTACATTTGAAAACAAATAAATTAGGAGGGATATAAATGGTATTTTTCTCAGGTAGAAATTAAGAAACATACCTGCCCTTTAAAAACAAAATTCAAATATCTACGTAGAATGTTAAATTGTAAACCTTTCATAATAAAGTTATTTAAAGGATCGACAAATAGTCCGGATCGTATCTAAATTTACAGGCTCGATAAACAACTTCACCGAAAAAAATAGGATGTGCTAACCCGTTGATATCATTTTGTTCATCTGGTATGAACATTGACAGAAAGTAAACTGAACGGGTTTATAGGACTTTCAAAAAAATTAGTTTATTCTAAAATTTTGATATAAAGCAGGTCATTTGCATTGATGGCCAATAGAACTGCTTCAATGAAAAGTCGATTATCAGCTATTTTAAAATACCAATTGATTTCATGTCAGTACTTGATTATACATGTTATAGAAATGTAGAAATTATAAATGGTATTTTTGCTTCAAACATCCGTGCACTCAAACTCGACTACAAAAGCTAGAAATGCTTGTATATTAAAGTTAAACATAGTTTTCTTTTTTATGTTGCACCAATTGCTCTACACAGCAGCGAATTTGTTTTATATCAGTATATTTCCAAACACTTGTACAGAAATAACTCGTATTCAATCTTAATTAAAAAATCAGATTTGGGCTTTCGGAAGTGAGTTTCAAGGAAAGACTATAGAACGGTCAAACTAAGCGTCACTATTGTACTTAACCCACATGTTACTAAAGCAACATATTGTAAAATTCAACCAAAGCAACTCATTGACTTTTAGTCGATTTGTCCTTAATTCGATGTGCACTTGATAACCAAAATAATGCTTCTTTTTCGTTTCCAATAATCTGGTATGCTCGACACAGGTATAAACATGCTCTGATTTTCAAAACGCTAATACCGCCGTTACAGTAGTTTTTAACAGTCCAATGTAGTCTCTGTAAGCTATCTCGCAGTTGTGTTATGTCGTTTAGCTGGTTGAAACATAGAAATTGAATATAGTGTAGGAAAACAACGGATGGACAAAAGATTGCTCGAGTTTTGTCAAACAAATGGATAAACAGGTCTGTTTTGATTGCAGTGTTTGGTTCCGGCCTTAACATAAACTTGCGCATTGTCCGCAATCTTATGTTTCTAAAGGTAGCATTGTTATGCAATATTTCTTTCGGTGGCTTTGTTACAAAAAACTCTGTACAGTCCCTTAGGTTGAAGGTAAACAACTTTTCTACAGTACATGTAAGTCTACCGTAATCAAGAATTGTCAATGCTTCATTGTATTGTTCATGGAAATAAAAGTACAAAGCGATCATCAGCTATCCTGATAAAGAGTCTTTGTACGTTGCGATAATTGCTGGACAAAACCACTTTCGTCTCAACGAATAGTCACTCTTATTTGACTTTTGATGGCTTCTGTAGAATGTTTCCCGTGCAATTTCTTCGCTAAGGCAAATAAGACAAAGCAAATATATACTTCGTGTTTTGATAGAAAGGTCAAAATTACTGACTTTATCCACACACAAATCAAAATGTTTGTTTCCAACAATTTCGGTAATGGTCGGATCATATCCAAACATATTAACCAGTGGCATAATAGCTATATTAAACTCGTGTCTACTTTGAGCGACTTTAGCATCATAAAAGCAATTAAAGTCCTTCAGTGACTGGCATTCTAAAACACATAACCATCCAATATCATAAAAATTCTTTAAAATTGCAACTAAAGCTTCCCGTGGTTGCCTTTCGAATTTCCTGTCAATCATGTTGTGTTCTGGAATGAAATAATTAGGAATGTATTCATGAATATTCCAATAAATCAGACGTTGAAGACACAACATAAAGCATTTTATTAGATTGTTTGGAGTCCAAATTGAATGGGAAATTTCTTCGGATATCCAGAGTATAGTTGTTTTCAAAAAGTAAGAGCAGATTAACTTGTCAACATGTCCGGCTTTCTCAACGACTTCTTTTACAAAAAGCTTAAGTAAAGCATAGCATACGAATTGTGTATGATTCCAAGAACGAATCAATATCTTTTCTGCTTGAGAGAATGAAAGTCTCCATTCAAGAGGATTATCTTCTACTGAATCCGATTTGCTACCTACAGGAACAAGCAAAATACCTTGTTGACGGATCTTTTCTATTAAGATTTCAGCAGGCCAGTTTGCTGATCTCGATCTTGTAAAAAACGAATTTGCAATACCTGCCCAATTGTCACATTTCAAAGCAAAGGCAAAGTCTATCGAATCATCTAACGTAGTCAAACAGGGTCCATTTACCTTAACTGACATTGTTTTAAAATTCAAATTTGCATTAATCGATTTCCATTTTTTTCCAGAAAGGACTGCTCCGAAATCAGTAACAACAACACACTTCGACAACATGTATCCAAATTGACTTCTATTTCTACTTTTATTATTCAATTTAGGGTGATTCTGGTCTACTCTTATCATTCCGAAACCAGGTTGAGCAATATGTACATCCAAAAATAGAAAATGTGTGTTCATAAGTTTACACGTAGAGCTGGTGCTCTTAGCATCGTTGTTTTGTACTGGCATCTGGAATATAAACATAATATTAAGATCACTTCCTTGGAAGTGTAATCCCTCGGCCATACTGCCACTACTAACATACTCTACGGACTTTTTCCCAGTGCAATTAAGAAATTCATCACGAACATCAAAAAATCGTCTTCTATAAAGTACAATCTTTTGTGAACCCACTACTCTTTCGCACAAAAACTTGTAAAGTCTTTGAGAAATTTCCTCCATTTCTGTAATATAAGAATGATACTGAATAGTCAAATAATGTAAAAATGTATTTACTTCTGATTAAATTGTCGTATTTTTAAAAAGAACTGTGCACGTAACTTCATATGACGATATTAATACTGTAAAAGGATAAACCCTCTTAAATTTTATATATTTTTTTTATGTTTACTTGATAAAACACAAAAACTCTAAAATCGATGAAATCGACATACCGCTTTTGGAAAATAGACAAACAAAAACAATGTCTATACACTATGTTTAAGACATCGCCTTAAAAAGTCTTGAAATAAGGTCAAATTTATGTATCGGACTATAAAGAATCAGCAATGATCACCAAATTTCTCAGAATAAAGAAGGAAGAAAACTAAAAAAGAAAACAACTATGTGTCAAAAAGGAACCTTGAAAACATGTTAGTGGTATTTCATATTTTCATAAATCTGTAATACTCATCTAAAAGGCTTGACATTTCAAGTGGGTTTGATGAAAACATTTTAAATGTATTCTTTTTTTGGACAGATACATATTCCTGAGGCGATATTTTTTTTATTCAACGCTCATCCGCTCGCCCTCCAAAAATAACCATCAATGACATAACCATCGTATTATATCACAAAATATTTAAAAACTATCATCATCATCATCATCATCATCATCATCATCATCATCATCATCATCATCATCATCATCATCATCATCATCATCATCATCATCATCATCATCATCATCATCATCATCATCATCATCATCATCGTCGTCGTCGTCGTCGTCGTCGTCGTCGTCGTCGTCGTCATCGTCGTCGTTGTCGTCGTCGTCGTCGTCATCATCATCATCATTATCATCATCACCATCATCGTCATTGTATTCTACTGATTTTATTAATTTGATCAACAAATTCTAAATTGATGATAAACTAAACAACAAAAGAAACACACTAACTGCATTAATTTTGTTGTTGTTGAAATTTTCATTACATATAATTTTTAAGTAATTGAATGAGTCAAAAATGTAATACAATAACTTTTGGATGTATAAACATCAAGTTCTTTGAAAATACTGATTTTCTATACTTGTTTTGTACTTCTAAAAACAAAATCATGTTTTGAAACGAACAAGGCAATCGACTATGATGTTCTGATCCTTCATTGACATTTTTTAATGACCAATTTGAAATTGATTTATCTCAGACTGATGATTACGCTTAATATAATACAAATTTTTGCATTGTTTTTTGACAAAAACAAGAAATTGTTGAATTTTGTTCTTTTTGAATATTTAAAAGTAGAATAATAAAAATACCGAACACCAAGGAAAATTCAGAACGGAAATTTCCTTATAAAATGGCAAAATCAAAACCTCAAACACATCAAACGAATGGAAAACAACTGTCATATTCCTGACTTGATACAGGCATTTCCTTATATAGAAAATTGTGGATTAAACCTGGTTTTTATAGCTATCTAAACCTCTCACTTGTATGACAGTCGCATAGAATTCCATTATACTAACAACAATGTGTGAGGAGAACAAACAGAAATAACAGGTAAAATGTCAAAAATGGGGGTACAGCAGTCAGCATTGTAATATAATCTTAGTCACTATAAAAACAAATAACTTTGAAATTAATTTGAACAATGACAATGAACTTACTTTCTTTTGCTTAACTCTATTTTACTGAGTCAGTTTATAAAATTAATATCAATCGTCCATAACCACCCTAGATGAGTATTGCCTAAACCACAGAGTAAACTATATTATTAAAAAAAAGGAAGTATTAAATATCACAACAAAAATCTTATTTTTAATATGTTTATACGTCAATACGTAATACTTCTGTGTGCAATTTTACCACTTCATACTTGTTTGACGGACTGAGATTATTAAGTTCAGTTTACTTAATATTTTTATTATTCATTTCATAACCATTCATTTATTTTCTGATATGTATATATTGATCTAGTTGATACATTTTTACATTTTGTATGTACATTTAAGAATTTTAGAATGTCATTTTTTTTTCTTGTTTTTTGTTTAAAACCTTTTTCGTACCTTTTTTTTTTTATTAATATTTGATATTAAGTGTCAGAAAAAAATCTGTAAAAACGTCACCAATTTTAATAATGTATACTTAACTGTATCATGTAGTGAACTTATATATTAGGCAAACAGAATATTATTTGAAAAGTCATACCTTCTAATATTAAGATACTGTTACATATTCGAGAAAGATGAGATATTTGTGATTTTCACTTCCTTGTCGCCCTTATATCACGTGGTGTAATGTGGTCGTCAAAACGTTACGCGGTGAAATGAGGATCAACTTAATGTCGAATCAATTCTGATTAAAAATGTTTATTCAAGCTTAAAAGTAATATATAAGTATATCAAATATAACATTTTATTTATAAAATGTTTGTTGTTAATGTGTGAGAACTCATTATTTATATGTGTAATCAATGATAAAGATTATGACGAAATATTCATCTGTCGTTTTGAGTAAACATGCAAGCCACACAAATACAGTACAATAATATAATTTGCACTTATTGAAACGCTTTTGTATTGTAATGAAAGGTTTATATTTAATACAGTTTCTATCACACAGACTGAAGAAGAAATTTCACTGAAGGTTTAACCAACTTAATTGCGTTGGACATTCCTTTAACAAAAAAGAGTAAAACTAATTATTCTAATCTGTATTTAGGTTATGAAAGTTTAATAGCGTCAAGTTTAATATCTGTGTTTTTTTAATTCCTCTAGCAAAACGCTACAATGGGGAAATAAGATAGCGGATTAATATAGAATAATAATTCATTTTTTTCTCGAAACATACAATGTATTGGTGCACGGCTTCAAACCAGTTAGAAAGTTTCGAGTTGAGTACACATAATATTCAAATGTGTATTGTTTTTCGCTTGATGCTAAAACTTTTACAACTGTTCCAAAAAATATGTTTTCGGTAAAAACCATCAAAAGTAAGACTTCTGCGAACCTTTACTAATCATTTACGTCATGAATCAATTGACGATACGGTAAACCCATTCTTAATGCCATAAACAAACCGATATAAGTAAGTGACAATATTAGAAAAATGAATATACGATCAATGTAATTAAAACATTAATGCAATTATTGTATATCATGACTGAGCAATGCTTACACTGATCAAAATGATTTCAAAAACAAAAGCGTTTGTACCACCTTGTTATTGTTAACAACTCAGAGAGTTCACTTGTATATGGCATACTTTCGAAACACAATGTTATAAATACCTTGTACTATTGATATATGAACTGAACAAAATATATAAATTTATAATAATAACTATTCATATTGCTATTATCTTCTGTGGCAATTAAGTTCATATGTCCTACATACAAACAATTGAATTTCGCTGATTGAACGAGAACGTTTATATTAATAGAATCTTAAAAATAAAATAAGAAAGTACGATAACAATCTATCAATATGGTGTTTGATTCACCTTATACAGAAACAGAGAGTGAAACATTACTAATGAATAAAGTTCATTCAGAACAATATCAAAATAGACTAAAGAGCAAAACTTCTTTCAAATCACAATGTAACAAAAAAATAAACACAACTGTGGTTAAGGATTGTGTAAAGGTTAGTAGATCAGGTAAAAATGCAATTGTACAAGGTAGTTTTCACCAAGGAGATTTACAGTGGTAAGCAATGTGTAGCAAATTGTTGTTCAGCTCTTGCTTTTAGTAAATTGAAAGATTTAACCCATTGGGATAAGAAATATTTAGATAAGGTTCTGATCTATGGAAATGATTTATATCGCCGTAAAAGTGGTAATAATCATCACTTGTTAATATTCGACCTACCAACAATTAAAGATATATCAAGAAAATTGATGTAATTGCCACTATAAGAGTCAATATCTGCTGTAATAGATACATCTGGAACCATTGATTTTAGTGAATTTGGAAATTCTTTACCATTAGACCAAGCTTCACAGGAGTCCCTTATAGATTATGATGCTTGCTTTATATGTGCATATGATACTTCATTTTTAGCCTTGAAACATGGTCAAGATTTATTTTTGTTTGATTCACATGCAAAAAATGAGTTTGGTTTAAAGCACAGTAATGGTAAAAATTTACTTTTAAAATTGAACAGTCTGGATCATCTTTATCAATACTGTTGCTACATGGTATCAGGAGCAAATCAAAATCAGTGGTTTGAAGTATCAGGAGTCAGCATTTCTAAATTTGGAGAGGACGTAATGAACAACACTGACCATAAAGTTCCGGAAAAACATGAGCAAATGAACAAAACTGACTATAACATTCCAGAAAATCATAAACCAACATCATAAAAAAATTGAAGAAAAAATAAACCTTACTTTTGACAGCTGTAGCACTGAAAGTAATGCTGGTGTACCCTTTATTAATGATATCAACAAGAATGAATTTGATGTTGAAATTTTGTCTTCAACTGACTTGTCTTATGATTTTAAACCAATAAACACTGTTGCAAAGAAAAAGCTTTGTCTCATTGTAAAGATACCAACCAAGCATATACACAAACAAATCAACAAGAATATTCTTAATATAGGACCCCCATCTGCTACAAAGACTATCACAGGTGCACTTTCAAATAGGCAAGAGTTTTTTTGGAAATATAAGAAAGGCTATATGTTGATCATTTGATATGAAATGCGGAAATGTTTAAATCATTTTTACAGTCAAGATTTAAAACTGTCGAAGAGCACATTCAGACTCTCCAGATGAAAGAAAATAATGTATGGGGAACTGAGTTGAAGATTATAGCATGTGCTTAAAACTGACATTTCCCCTTTTTACAATGGTTCATGTATTAAATATTCTTCATCTCAATTATGTAGCAAAAACAAAATGAATGTTTAGGCTATTTATCTTCAACATCAAACTTGCATCAATCGTTACGAAGTTGTCACAGCTGTGACTCAAAAGTCAAGGTATCAAAACAGAATACAATCTAGTCCAGTGCAAAGGGAAAAGTATGAATTTGATAGGAAATTTGAGGTGCCAACATTGAAAATGAAAAATTCTGATAACTATTCAGATGACGAATCAAAAGTCTTATCAAAAGCCGAAAATAAAATATCAGGTACAGGATAGATGAGGAATTCAAAGCATGAAAAACTTCCACATTGAAAGGAAAATATTGGGAAAATGAAGGAACACGTTTGAAAAAAATTAAGAAGTATGAAAAAGATCAGACATACAGAGATAATTTGATACAATCAGGTATTAAGAAATATCGGGAGAACTAGGATTACAGAGATGCTTTAAAAGAATCAATCTGGAATTCAGATATATAAAAAAAGACGAGGATTACAGAGATTTCTTAATACGATCTGGAATACATAACTATCACGAAAGTGATAAGAACAGAGAAAATTTGAAACAAGCTAGTATATATAAGTATGAAGAAGATGAACAACACAAGAAACATAAGAAACAAGCAAGTGTACAAAAGTATAAGGAAGATGAAAAGCGCAAAGAACATGTGAAACAATTAAGTATACAGAAGTATGCAGATGATGTTGCACACAGATTAAAGATTAAACAACAAACAGAAACACGTCGTGAAAATTTAAAAGAGGAAAACAAACAAATAACTGAAGTTGTAAGAAAATTTATTGATGCAGTTGAGAAAGGTCCAGAATGTGTTTGTTCCTGTTGTTTGAGGCTGTTTTTTTGAAAACAGGTTCTGATCTCTAAAAAGGGGCCCTATGATAACTCTATACATGATTTATGCACAACAGACAAATATAAACACAAATGTACAGACGACTGCAATACACATTGTGCTTTTGAGGGAACATGCAGAACAAGTCTTTGGATTTGTTACACTTGTCACCGACAAATGTTGAAAGGAAAATTACCTGCAGATTCGTTTTCAAATGGTTTTATGCTAGAAGATGTTCCTATAGAGTTAAAACAGCTTAATTCAATAGAAAAACAACTAATATCCCAGAACATTCCATTCATGAAGATAATGGCTTTACCTAAAGGAGGACAAAAAGGGGTTCATGGACCTGTAGTTTGTGTGCCGTCTGATTTGAAAACAATTACTTCCACACTACCACGATCTGAGGATGAAAGTCTTTTACTTGAGGTAAAACTGAAGAGAAAGCTGAGCTACAAAGAATTTGACAAATATCAATTTGTTAGACCAAACCATTCAAAGCAAGCACTGTTGTATTTAAAGGATCAAAACGTGTGGTATAAATATGTTGCTTTCAATAATAAATAGATAAACCCTATTCCAGAGTTAATTGATTATCAAGTGTCTAATGAAAAATCTGATTCTGATGATACTGAGTCTTTGAGAAATAACAAAAAAACAGAACAATTCATTTAAGAAAATGACAAAAATCAGAGCAGGTAATGAAAGAGAAGTTGAAAGCGAACATGAAAGCTACATTGATGATAGATTACGTGGTGTTCAGTTAGATACTTGTTTACAACCTGCTGATATTGGACAAGAGGCTTTAGATTTATGCTTTGTTTTTGCTAAAACCTTTCCTGTACACTTTCTATCAGGTAAAATACTTTTGATGAGGACCGTGATGATAAACTGACCATTGGAAGGTACTTTAATCTTCGATTGATGAGTGTTGAAAATAGATTTGCAAGAGATACTTCCTATGTATTTTTAGTCAATATTTAACCGAGCTCAATAGCGTGATTTCAAATGTACAGATATCTCTCAGAAAACAATGTCCTTTTTCAAAAGATGGAAAGAAAGTTACTAGAGAAATACTGTGCAACAAGGAAACCTTTAAAGAATTATTTAAAAAAGATGAAGCTATCAAATATTTAAAACCTATTCGAAGAACTCCATAATATTGGCAAAGTTCACAAAAAGATATAGTTGCCATGATAAGACAGTTAGGAGTCCAAACATTCTTCTGTTCATTTTCTTCTGCAGATTTCAGATGGTCAGAAATTGTAAACACAATATTAAAACAGCAGGGTGACATGAGAAATAGTGAAAATATGACATGGGATGAAAAATGTAAAGTTATTTCTAGCAATCCTGTTACAGTAGTAAGAATGTTTGATAATAGATTTCATACATTTCTGAAGAATGTTATCATGTCAGAAGCTGAACCAATAGGAACAATAATCGACTATTTTTACCGAGTTGAATTTCAACAAAAAGGTTCTCCCTACACTCATTGTTTGTTTTGGGTAGAAAATGCTCCAAAATTTGGTGAAGATGATAATGAAGATGTTATCACTTTTATTGACAAGTACATAACATGTGAAATACCAGATGAAAATGAAGACAAAGAGTTGCATGACATTGTTATGGCAGTACACCAACAAATCAAGAAGCATTCAAAAACTTGTAAGAAAAAGGGAACAGTATGTCGTTTTAATTTCCCTAGACCTCCCTCAACTAGAAAATTTATCTCAGAACCAAGTGATCCAGATAAGGATTCAGAGGACGAAGAAGAATTAGCAAAGGAAATATTGTCAGACTTGTGGGAAGTTATTAAAAAGCATGAAGATGAAAAATTAGATGTATCTGAAATCGTCAAGAAAGCAGGTCTTACTCAAGAAAGCTTTGAAAAATATTTTTGTTTCATTACAAATCGAAATACAGTAGTTCTTAAACGACAGCCAAATGAAATATACACCAATCAGTATAACCCACATCTTTTGAGGACTTGGAATGCAAACATGGACATACAATATATTTTGGATGCATTTTCCTGTGTTGTATATATTATAAGTAACATTAGTAAAGCTGAGCGAGAGCTAGGATTACTCCTCCAACAGACCAAAAAGGAAGTTGAAGAAGGAAATTCAAATGCTCAACAGACTATGAAAAAAATGGACCTTCATACTTACACCACAGGGAGATAAGTGTACAAGAAGCTGTTTTTAGAGTAACTGGATTGAGATAAAGAGAATGTTCAAGGAAAGTAGAATTTATACCTGTTGATGAAAATCCATGTCGAATGAGCATTCCTTTGAAAGATCTAGAGAAACAACAAAGTAACAAGTCTTCAAAAAGAAAAAGGAGTAATAGTGACAGTGACGATGACGATGAAGATGAGAATAGTACTTGGATGAACAATATAGTTGATAGGTATAAAGGTAGACCACACATTGATATCTTCATTAAAATGTGTCTTGCAAGATTCTGTTCTGAATACAATGTTATACTAAAATCACAATTACCACATAAATTCGATGACGAAACAACCTTCAAACTTGATGGCTCCCTTGTATATATTAGAAGGCGCAATAGGACTTCACCTGCAGTTATAAAATATCCGCGTTTCTCGCAAGAAACTTCCCCAGAAAAATACTATCAAAGCATTTTGCAATTCTATTTACCATAAAGAAATGATGAACAGTTAAAACCACCTCTATTTCAAACATATGAGAATTTCTTCATCTGTGGTAATATTAAGTTTCAAGGGGATAATGAAATGAGTTCAGTAAAAGAAATTGTTACCAGAAACATGTCAGATTTTGTAAAAAATGGTCACGATTTGGAGGAAGCAGAAAAGCAATTTCATGAAAAAGATCCAAAAGAAGATGATGGGTGTGAGTTGTGTTCAGAAGCAGAAGTGAACAGAAGATAATGTATAGATGAAGGAGAAGTAACGAGTGTGATTGAGGAAGATTTGTCAGAAGCAGCCATACCAGATTTGAATAATGAAGAGAGCTCGTCATCTGTTGGAACTAATTTATTGTCAGTTTCCCTCTCAAAAAATGAAATTATTCCAAGGCTAAGAAGTTTGAATGTGAAACAGAGAAGAATTATTTATAAAGTAAGAGATTGGTGCATTCAGAAAGCAAATGGTAAAACACCAGAACCGTTACATTTATTTATCACAGGAGGAGCTAGAATGGGTAAAAGTCACTTGCTCAAGTGTATTCAGTATGAAGCAACTCGAATATTAGCCCAAACTTCAAATAATCCAGATGATCTCACAGTTTTGTTAACAGCTCCAACTGGAACAGCTGCATTTAATATCCATGGATTGACAATTCACAGTGCTCTTGGAATTTTAAAATCACTTTCACCTAATCATGCAACTCTACGTGAAGACAAAATTAATTCGCTCAAAACAAAGTTAGAAAAGGAGTAGGGCCACGAAGGGTTAAAAACGGCCCTGTCTCAGAAGTTGACGAAATTACTGCAGAAGGATCACTAACTAGTGTAGTTCATAAAACGATAGCCATTAGACTTGTGACTGTGTTTGTATAATTTTCCAGGGCGTCAGAAAAGACCAAGGTGCAATGGTATTTTAGCCATTTGCGCGTAACGTTAAAATTGTTTTCATTAACGTCCTAGTAACTTTATAATCATTTTACCGCAAGAATTTTTTACAAAATATTTCTTGAATCTCGTCCATATATCTTGTTTTTTTTAACTCTATTAACAGAAACTTACTTATATTAAGGTTTAAGCTGCACATAAGCGCTTCCATTAAATATTGTATAAGTGGCCCGAATACTCGTTTTCTGTATTGATATTCACGAAATAGAAATTGCAGAGACTATGTAAACAAACATAATTCTATAGGATAGATTAAATTAAAAGTCATAAAGGATTTAAAAACCTAAGCAATGAATGTCTTCTATTGGCAGAAGGAATTTAGATTGAAAGCTGTAAAATATCTTGGTCAGCGAAGTACAGTCGTAAAAAAGTATGAGGATAGTTGTTCACACCACATTAACTTATTTGTATATGGAAAGAAAACCGTGATTCACTTAAACACAGAAAAGTTTATTTTCTAGTAAAGAAGTTAAAAATGAAAATACAGATAAAGATAAACATTGTGTATAGACAGTACATTACATTACATGCACTTCAATAATCATAAAACACATTATAATTGTACAAAATTCATCAGACACCAGAACCACACGTGCACTCATAAACATCATTCTCATTCCGGAGGATTACATGCTTACTCTCAAAGCAACATTCAGAATTAAACACTTGAATAAACAATAGTTTCATATAATACTGCCATTCATACGTCACTGACCAGATTACATAGTACTGCTCTCTCTAAAGCGCATGAAATATGTAGTCACTTGTAACAATTCAAATATAATTCTTTCAAATGGTTAAATGAATCCTTTTTATATTTTCCGCGGACTTTTTTACAAGACAAAGTAATAGTTTAAAAGCATTGGCTATTTTGCCAGCGCCGCCAAAATTGAAAATATGTTATTTTGCCAAGTCTCGGCAAGCGGAAGCCAGAATGCCCGTAAAAAAAAATTTGTTTACAGATATGCGATTCAAAACTGACTATTATTTCAAAACTAAATTTAATTTAAACATTTTTGATTTTGAAGCTATGTGTTTGATTTTTTTAGACTATATAACGTTTTTGTCAAATCAATATGCAGGTGAAATTCAAAACTGAACAAAAATTTTAAACAAAAACATATATTCAAATTTACTATCTGATAATCTGTAGAATGTAATTCCTTTGACACACTCTCAACAAATCTTGTCATTAGTTATGACGCATATCTACCTTAAACAGTCCCAGGAGATGGAGACTGTTTTTTTTTTCACTCTCTAAGTTTAATCATAAAACAGCTGTAAAAGGAGACTTGAGTCTGAGTGATACATTTATAGGCACATATATATTGTATGCACCAATATTGTCCAAAATAGGATTTTATGGGAAGATGGAGTTATGATAACCCATGATAATACCATGACTTTTGTTAGGTATAGAGCATGTTACTTGGAAGTATGTGGGCTACATCCTTTGAAATTCAAGCTGCCGACACATTATTTGGATGCAATATAAATAATTGCCTCCCGCAGTTGCCTGTATATTTTATGCGTCAGTATAAACCTAATCAAAACATTTTCCCACTACTGAATACTTTTATCAGGTGCACATTTCAACCTATTAAAGCAATAAACACTTATGGCTATGACGTCACAGTTCCCAAATTGCACCAAGTACCCTATTTGCACCTATTCAACAAAATTAACTGCGGAAATCTTACAAGTTTTCTTTGAGGCTAATCAATTTGTATTGTTATGATTTGACATTATAAATGTCTTTCAACATCGGTTAATATATTTAAATATACACAAATCGTTCACAATGAGAATATATCAACAGATGAAGCATTCCCGGGAAAAAGTAAATCTACGAAAACGTCCGTGTTGTCACCATGCGAAGTTATCTAATCATCATCTTTTAAAAATGTAAGCAACTTCACAACTACAAGTTAATTTTCAAGACCAAAAAAAATAAAGTACAAACAAAAAAGCAATAAAATGCTTCACCAATCACAGCCTAATACAACCGCAGATGTAGATTTAGCATATAAAAAACACCAAAAATTTTATGTCAGTTGAAATCAAACATATTTTAATTTTGGACCCTTCAAACTTTAATAAGACTAATTTGAAAACAGGTATCATGTGAGCCCGAACATTTCTTTTCAGCAGCAGTCTCCAACTACATATCTCCTTAATTTTATATGATAGTCCCACAAAAATGTTGAAAAATTATGTGTACATTTATAATCCTTTTTCTAGATTCTCTCATGTCATACATGTCAAAGCGGTACCTTTTTGGTCACTATTTATGTGTTGTGTCTAAATATGAATTGTAACGCTTTATAGTGACTGACCAGGTCAAACAAATACTTCTCAAGAAACATGCAAAGAAAGAAGACAACTTAGAACAGCACCAGCCATGCCAGACTATGTACGAATAAAACTCAGATCAGAATAGTATGGACGATATGTTAGTTATATGTCTTTGTGAATAGTAAGGAAAGCTATCAATAATTCTGTAGATTTTATCGTACATTTTCTGTTCAAATTTTCACACATTCAGTGAATCGTTCTTTCAGTTTTTTTTTACAGCATAGTTTAAAAATCTGAGATGTTATTCTTATGCATACATGTAGCATTAGATTGATTTTAGAAGTGATTTCAACTACATGTTTTGATATGATTTCATTGCTACAAATAGATGCTCAATAGATTTTATTTTTATTCATTTTTACAAATTATTTTCACTTGGACTCACAAATGTTTTTAAACGATTATATGTTTATCAAATATTGTGACATTTATCTTATTCAACTATATGTCGAATAATAATTTGATTCTTTTATGTTTACAATGCACATTTTCGTAGTATTTTTCACAAGTAAATATTAAAATTCACTCTTTACAAAGAACCGGCAAAATAACAAATTCACTATATTGCCGGCGCTGGCAAAGTAGTCATTGCTATCGAAATATGCCATTTTGCTTGTTTTAATTAAGATATTTTAATCAAAAACGACAAAATAGCATATTTTCTATTTTGCCGGCGGCGGCAAAATAGCCAGTGCCTAGTTTAAAAAGCTCAAAAATTTGACAGAATACTTATTCTCAGTTGTCCATTGTGGAAGATTTCATTTAGCGATTTAGCTATATTCAATTAAATCTATCCAACTTTTACATATTTCTATCAATTACGTTTTAAAAAAACACATACTTTTATTATTCTATGATTCGTGTTTTCCTTAAATGGGCATTAGCAACGAGATATAGAAAAAAAAGATTTTTTTTTTAGTTCAATCATTAATGAAAGTGAAATAGTGAAATAATAAATCGTTTTAAGCAGCCAGTTTGGTTCAGTTTTGTCAAAACAAGCAAAGAAACATCGCTAATGAATTATTCATTTTCAAGTGGATAATTCGACCTCATTAAATCCGTATTCATGTAAAGTTCAATTGAACCCCTTAGCTAGAGATGGGTTACACATGAACTATGGGTGTTCAGGTATTAAAAGAAAAAGAATGTCAACATTAGAAGTGAAACAAGGGTAAACCATTTGGGTAACTGATTCGATCTACAAAAACTCATTCTTATACAGGTAAAAACGATTATTAACATATTGATTTAACCTATAATATTAAATCAAACAGACCTAGAAAAATCCTATTGCACGAGTTTTCTATCAATTTATATCTTTGTCTTTTGCACGTGTTGTCATTGAACATAAGAAAAAATTCTCCAAAAAGGGGGGGGGGGGGGGATAAAGAATCATAAGACCAAAAAAATCATACAACACCATGAACATATAGAGGCGACAAAAAACAACAGCAATAAAAAAAATATAAAACAGGTAGCTACAGATTGAACACGAACCTCGGGCCACCACAAGAAACTAAAAAATCTGAAATATAAAGATATTTCATAGATAATTTATTCATAGTAAGCAGCCATTTTTGTTGGTCGCTTGTAACATAGTTTCACTCAAATTTAAAAAAGACCGCCAAAAGGGGACCAAATAAACAATTGCTCCTTGCTGGTGCGTTTTCGTCAAAACGCCCGGGCGTGCACATGAATTTTTAAGAAAATATATTTTAAATCCAAATAGATTAAAAGAACTGCTTAAAAGCACATGTTTTATAATGCTTTCTTCAATGACTTGTAATTGAAGACAAAAGTGACGAAATTACTTTTAAATCAAATGCATGGTATCATGTTATATATTTGTTCCTTTTCTGCCAAAGTCTGAATCTACTATGAATTCTACTCAGTTTACTATTGTTTAAAGCAATTTATTATCTATTAAAATACGATAAGTGGCTTGCTTTTTTATGTTACACCTGACAATCAATGAAAATTAATTATTTCAGGTGTCCATCAACAAAATTAGCGCGTAAAAGGTGAGAAAATTAGATGAAGTAAAAATAATTATTAGAACGACAACATTGAAATGGAGACTTGCTTTTTTCACTATCTCTATAAAGTATTGAATATTTTGTCGATTGATTGTTTTACCCCACATCTCCTTTAAACATATTTCAAAGAATATGGTTTGGATTTTTTTCTCTGAAACAAATGACCATTAAATTCTAAATCCACACAATGAAGAAAAATTACTAAAATTAAAAACCAATTGTTCAGAGAACAATTGAAGGTCTTTCCACCAGTAACGATCTATTTTAAAATGAAATATTAAAATTTGGTATTAAATGTCAATTTCAGAGTCAAATGACAGCTTTTTGTATGCTGATTCCAAAAATATATGGTTTCTATACAAAAAGATATACATAAGGGAGATACTTGTTTACTTCCGGTTTGAAAAATGTCAATTTTGGTATTGTTTGATAGTTTACTTGACACTGACTACAAAAATATATGGTTCTATATTCTTTTACATTAGTTTAATACAAAACATAGCTACTTCCGGTTTACAAAAGGTCTCTTCCGGTTGGCTTTTTCAAGTTTAATTGGCTTGCAATCTAATGGCTTTATCATGTATACATATGAGGTAAAAGCAAAGGTCAAGATCTAGAACGTTAATTTTACCTATAAACTTCAGCTCAATTTCAAGGTCATAAACCAAGGACCTCAAATCAAAAGACTCTAGGTCTTAATTATATATGATAAATGAGTTGTATCACCATACGTGTAATTTTAAATATAATAGGGGAGAAAACTCCCATTAAATGTCTCTGTACCCTTTCAACTCAAATTTACCTGTTACGTCTTATCGCAACTAATAATTCTATAAAATATTTTGTGGATATCTTATTAAATTTCAAAAAATTAGTGAAAAAAAACCAAAATCAAAATTTTTAACATGACCTTGACCTTTGACCTTGACCTTATTTTCACATTTATGGACCAAGGACCTCAAATCAAAAGACCCTATGTCTCTATCACCTATGATTTTCCAGTTAAAAATACATTTCACTTATATCAAATACAAAAGGGGAAATAACTCTCATAACGGCTTCGGTCAAAATAAAACAGAACATCCTGAGGATAAAACGAGCAATTTGGAAAAATAAATTTGTCATTTTCTTATGCGGTTGCGAAACCTTAGAGATAACAAGAAAAACAGTGTTCAGGGAGATAACTCTTATATGGGAAAGTATTCATTCAAGCGGTGTCAGTTTCAAAAGCGTATAAACTGTTCGATATCATATTCCAAACATCTAAGCGACATCTTGCGAAACAAAAAAAACAGCGAAGGAAAAAAATTAGGCGGAAGAAAAGAAAAAGAAAAATAATAATCAGAAGAAAACCAATAGGTCTTTCCACGGAAAAGTGGAAAGACCTAATTAAACAAACTAGGCTATAAAATAGAGGCGACAAATACCAAAGGGATATCTAAAATCATCAGTCGAAAACAAACTGACAATGCCATGACAAAAATGAAAAACGATGAAAAGACAAAAAACAGTACAAAAACACAACATTAAAAACTAAAGACTGAGTAATACGTACCCCATCAATAACCGGCGGTGATCTCGGGTACTCCGGAAGGATAAGCAGATCCTGATCCACATGTGTCACCTGTGGTGTTGCTCATGTAAGTACAAACATGCTAATAATTCTAATTCGGTAGGTCACATTCCAGGAAAAAAGGGCGGAATTGTGGATACAGCAAATTTGAACATATTCGTCGTCATCTGTGAAACAGATATTCCATTACGGTCAACCAACTCGTGATGAAGACCGTAAATTTTTAGAAGGAGAGATTTCAACTTCACCATTAAGAACTCTTGGTTCAATAGCTTCCTTGTAATCAGCAGCCCTCTATCAAGGAAATCACAATAGGAAATACAAGCTTTGGAATATCGTATCAGCTGGGAAGTATATATACTCCATATGCAGTTGCTGCTGGTATGTTGCTACATAGAAATGGAAAGTTCACAATTAAGAAGCTGAAATCATATCTTTTGTCGACCAAAAATGTTGCTATTGGCGAGTTTTTAATGGCAGAAATTGTATCTCTTTCTCCATAACGCGTGAGTTTCAGAGGGGTTCGTCCCCAATTAGGATGTCCTCTGCCCTGGACCCGCTAGGGCCCCTCAGACCCCTCGCCGAGGTTCGGGCGTACACATTCAAATGACAAAGCTACGCCATTGCCTCGTATGCATTCTGACCAATTGTGCACGCTATTCCACGTGAATATCAGATATTTATTTGAAAGTACCCAAGCTGATAGTTTTGTTTCATCTTTATTTTAGTTTTCATTGAAAACAACTATTTGTTCTGGTTGATTGTCACGGACAGTTTACACCATGCTCTCTTGTGGCGTCGTAATTTTTATTTTAATTAAAGAAATATTGAAAAGCTTATTTAACAACTGTGCAATATGATATCAAAATTCTCACGTGGTTTCTTCTTATGTCCTACGATTTTCTATGTATGTTATTGTTCATAGTTCTGTAATTTATTTACACTATCCGTAGTAATTATTTAAAATGTTCACTTTTATTTACACCATTATTCAAAATGTTAACTTGGCATGCCATACATGATAGAAAATGCAGACGTGTAAGAAAGCACTTCATCAAAGCGCTAACATGAGATTACATTCCGCGGAGGTTACATTTCGACGATTTCGTCTTAAAAAACAAAATACGTGTATCTAGACTTAAAAGGAAATTGGTATTAAATGTTGACACGTATACCCATATCGATCTGCTGGATGTAGAATTTTACGGAAAAAAAACTACGGTTCTAATTTAAAACTGTCATATTTTCGTTTGCATAGCACAGACCGGGCTAATTATTACAAAATAACGTGGAAATGAACTTTCAAATAATTTGCAAATTCAAAATTTTCATTCCACCAATTTGTTTTTTGTTTCTAATAAAAACAATTATGAAGATCCGTGTTTAAAAACCTCGCGGGTCGGCAGTTAACGAAGCTTCGCTAAGAACAAAGACTTGTTATTCCATTTTCTTCTTTTTTTGTTTGTTATAAATAAGTAAATAATAAATTATAGAATTTATACTATTTATAGCAATTGTACAAGTTCTTGGTACAGTTATTTCGTTACAGAATCTATCGTACATCGGAAATGGCGGCGTTGAATCAGGATTTGCTTTTTAGCAAACATTAAATTTTCGATGTGGCCACAGGCCTCGACCACGCATAATATTGTTTAACCAGGAAGTGTGAAATTCTTTAAGAATTTGAGCACTTTAAGCATTCCGGTTTGATTCCGGGTATTAAGTCACATTAATGACGTCACAAAAATATGATTTTATACTATAATAACAAATAACGATATACGTAGATATGTTTTAGCTATAAAGGATCAACCTTATTTCTCTTTCATTTTTTGTCACCTCACATGGCCAATATCAGCACTTTGTGGCCATACTCCTTTGCAAATCTTGATAATTGATATAATTTCAATGGTCAACAAGAAATTGTTGTTTTTCATTCACGAGAGACTTAGACAAGTGAAAAAAAGACCAGACAATTGTTTTTTTGGAGGTGATTCAGTAATTGCAGTTGGCTATTTGTATCAGTTACCACCTGTTAGAACAAAAAGGGTAAACAAATTGTATGTTGATGATCCCTCTAATCCCTCAATTCAACTATGGAATGGTTTGTTTGAAATTGCTCAGCTGGATGAAATGATGCGTCATCGAGAGAATGGCTTGTTTACAGAACTATTAAATAGATTGCGTGTTAAACAGAAAAATAAAAGTTTGTCATTTTCTGATAAAGAAACGTTAAAACACTGCTTTGGTGATGAACTTGATGAAGCCTTGCACATACATTTTACAAATGCAAAGGTTAATGACTTTAACAAGAAGATAAAAATGAAGCTGTGTACCGGGTCAAAACTAATTGAAGCACAAGACTTCCAAAAAGACAAAACTTCAGGAAAATTGACTTTGAAAAAAATCCATTGTTCAAATTCAGATGTTTGTCTTCCAATATCTATTTTTTTAGCCGAGGGAGCAAGAGTAATGCTTATCAAGAATAAGGATACAGCAGATGGTTTGGTAAATGGTGTAATGGGAACAGTAATATCTATCAAAGACTACTCACTTAACTCCCTCCCTAGCACCATATACGTTCACTTTGACAATGAAAGAGTTGGAAAAAATGCAAAGTTACAAAACATCATCAGTGGAAAACGGTGTGTTGGACTAAAACCTTCAAGTAAAGACATTTCTTTGCGCAATTGTGTGCGAAAACAGTTTCCATTGAAGTTATTCTGGGCTTGCACTATTCATAAAGTTCAAGGATTAACAGTTGAATAATGTGTTGTGGTCTGAATAAATGTTTTGCATATGGTTATGCTTATGTAGCCCTTAGCAGAGTTACCTCAAAATCTGGTCTACACATTGAAAGTATAGAAGCTGAAAAATTTGACAAGCAAATCTTCAGTGATCTGGATATTGTAAAGGGTGTTTCAGAAATGACGCGATTTTTGCTTGAGGTTGAGGATGAAAGAGAGGAACAAACAAATACTTTCCAGGTAATGTACCACAACATTCAAGGTTTACAGACTAATGCAGAAGACATGAAACAAAATCCGGACTTTAAAAGTGCTGATTATATTTTTCTTACTGAAACATGGGCTAATCAAGAATTCGTTTGCTTTGAAATGAGGGGATATGATGGCTTTCATTTGCCAACATCTCTAGCTTTCGAAGATGACAACTCTTATTATTCCTCTCTAAAGGAAATGCAGCATTGTGGTGTATGTGTTTTTTACAAACTTTCGTCAGAAACCGAAATGTGCAACTTGACCTCAAACTTAGAATGTATACTTTTCAAGATAACAAGTAAACATATTTTAGTTGCTACTGTATACAGATCTCAGAAATATAATCTAGGAAAATTTTGGGAGAATTTGGAGATAGTAATCTGTAAGTTAGATGAATTATCAGAAGATGTCGTTGATTTTAATCAAGATATTTTGAAAGGTTGTTGTACAGTACTTAATATCATGTCATCAAAAGGTTTCAGACAGCTTGTTAATAGTCCAACAACAGAAGGTGGAACTCTTATTGATCATGTGTATGACTAAAACGAGTAATGAAAAAAATATGTAGAACTAACAGAACCATAAATATGAAGGTATTATACGAATACCAGTCTTAATTTTGATTTTAAGAATAACATAAATTAAATTAAAAAAATGCCTCCTAAAGTCCAACCCTTCGTCCTCGTCGTAGGAGGCGGATATCAGCACTAAAACATGATTTAGTGCTGATAACAAACAGGGCTCTTTCAACAAACACTACATTAACCACTGTAGTAGTCAAGGTGTTTGGTCGTCCAGAAAATTCATGAAATATTTGCCACTGGATGTTAAACAAACGACAATCCAATAAATTAATCAAGACAATTAAAAAATATAATTTCAAATAGTTATACACATATTTTAATGTTTATCTTATAGTTCTATTTTGTATTCCTGCTGTTACAATCAATTAATAATATCATAAAATATGATTACCATTGCCTATTGTATGCAGTAGCATCAGCATGCTATTTTTGAAAAATAATCCATGAATTTTATATGCAATAATTGATTATCAGGACATATATTTTCCAGACTGAAAATCAACATTTTGGAGACAATATCCTTAGTGAGAACAGTATTGAACTCAATTGATTTAGCTCTTGTGCATTGTTTATATATAAACTTGCAAATGCCATGAGGTAAAATAGTAGATTATTCCTGTTTTGTTAGAAATGTAAACATTAAAAAATGGCTATAATCTGACACCCCAAATGACATTTTGAACCGAAAGCTTACATTTTATCTTATTAAAAAGTGTGCTTTTGTGGTGGAAAGACCTTCAATTGTTCTCTGAACAATTGGTTTTTAATTTTTTTTTTTTCTTCTTCCACCACATTTTTTACTTACGGTGCTTTGTGGTTTCGCAAGATGTCGCTTAGATTTTTTGCGTATGATATCGAACAGTCATTGCGACTTTGAAACTGACCCTGTTTAACCGAACACTTTTTATTGTAAGAGTTATCTCCCCAAACACTGTTTTTCATGTGTGCGCATCTCCTTCGCAACCGTAAAAGATTACGACAAAATTATTTCACCAATTTGCTAGTTATATCCTCAGGATCTGAAGAATTGTTTTGACCAAAGCCAGCCGGAGCTCCATAATAAAAAAAATTAGGTCAAGGTGAAAAGTCAAGGTCATGTTGTGATTTTTTACATTCAGTTCATATCGCTTCTTCTCAGAAAGAGTTATAGATTTCGACAAAACAATTTAACCAAAATGTTTGTTGCTACATGTCCTTACTGGAAATTTTTTGTCAAAATGGTACGCGTCATTTTATTGAAGGGTATATGCCCCTGGTATGGTCAAATCAACAAATTACTTATACAAACTTCAAACTTTGCAGCTATCATGTTGTAAATGTTTCTTATCTCAATTATCAACCACAGTTTACCACTACACTCACCGCCCCTTATTTTCAACTGATTATTTTTAGTTATCCCATTTCTATGAGAGAAAAAAAATCGCTTTTAGTCCCGTACATTTTACTGTAAAATGCTAATCCTTCTTATGTACAATCTTCTTTCTGAAATCGAAATCCATCCCTGCAAAAATCTGCTTCAAGTCATGTATTTTCTGAAATGAATCGATAAACGTTTTGTTAAATTACTATAATAACGGCATTATGTTGTGTGCATGCAATGAATGAAGACTCGTGATCAGCGATTAGACGATAGTTTACCTGAAAAATGAATCAAGAAAATATATTCCCGTTAGACACCGTGCGGTCTGCTTGATTGAGAAATTAAAATCAATGACGTAGAAATCACTCCCAAGTTTGTAAATATTACTGAAATCCTACAATCAAATTTCTAAACATGCATTAAAATACAAATCTGTGCTCCCTTAAACATGTGTACGTAAAATGCATGCATGATCCGACATCAATGACCTGTAAAAAATAAATGTGTTTCTCCGATCAATACACATGTGTTCTGTTCAACGGTCTCCCCTGAACTCCAGACATATATATTTGAGCGTCACGTGACTTCAAAACACCATCAGGCGCGCGGACCTAATATCAGAATAAAATATTCCATATCCATATATAGAAAGTGAAACTTCCAAGACAAAATGCTACTCAGTTTTTTCCTACAAGTTCAAACAAAATGCAAACACAACACATAAAATAACCATGAAGTCCGAGTTCCCGCGGAAAATTCAGGCTATCCGTTTGGAAGTGCGGGATGTACAAGTACGCAGCCACGTCGTCGGTCAGAATATGGACGTTAAGTCCGATGCCTCGCAAAGAGAGAGTGCCATGCAAATAAAACAAATCAATTAATAATGTTTCGGAGGGGAAAGACCGTTTAACAATTGTTTCTAAAACAATTGATTTATAATTTTTGTTTGAATTTCTTCACAATAATTTTTCAGTTTCACACCCCAGTATTTAAATCAGTAATTGAACGCTTCATAAGAGATACATTTTTTATCGTGGTGTATATGAGGCTTATACTAGTGTATGTTAAGCTTTAGCTGTTCCAGAGATTTACTGTAGTGTTCCCTGTTAGTCAATAAAACTCTATATTTTTTACGATTAACGTAGACAAAATGTCCATTTTTATAGTCCAAAATAGAAAAATGAGAGAATGAGTATGACAAAAACTCACGAAAGCACTGAATAAGACTTCCTCTTCCCACTTATATCACTGATCGAGCATCCTTATTATTAAACGTGTTAAATAAAGGCAACATTAGTATACCGCTGTTCGAAATTCATAAATCGATTGAGAAAAAAACAAATCCGTAAAAATAAATACTAAAACTGAGGGAAACACATCAAATATAAGAGGAGAACTACGACACAATAGAAACACAACATTAAAATGTAACACACACAGAAAAGAACTAAAATATAACAATGGCCATTTTCCTGATTTGGTACAGGACATTTTAAGAAAAAAATGGTGGGTTGAACCTGGTTTTGTGGCCAGCCAAACCTCCAACTTTTATGGCAATGTTAAATATAACATTGAAATGACAACATTACATGACAGGACTACAATACAAATAAATGGGAGAACATATAGGACAGAGAAACATACGAATAATAGCTAACAAAAGGTACCAGGTTTAAAATTTAATACGCAAGACGCGCGTTTCGTCAACACAAGACTAACCAGTGACGCTCAGATCAAAAAAGTTCGAAAGCCAACACAAGTACAAAGTTGAAGAGCATTGAGGACCAAAAGTTCCAAAAAGTTGTGCCAAATACGGATAAGGTTATATGTCTTGGATAAGAAAATCCTTAGTATTTAGAACATTTTTTTAAAAATAAATGACTTTTAATGTTGGCCAGTATGGTTGAAAAATGAAAGAACAAAGATAGTACCAAGAGAAGGGACTTTGCAATGAGGTGTGATCTGAGAAATCTAATGATAAATAATCATGGTAAGGAATATTTTTCGCACCAACCCAAACTTTCGTAATAGAAAGTTCAAGCACTCTTTGCATCTCAGTAAACATGGGAAAAGGAGGAAGAAATTTACTAAAAGGACATTCAAAACTCAAAAATTGACGAAACGCAAAGAGAAAAGAAAACGAAAACTACGAATTTTCATCTATTCAATAATTATCAAAGGTACCAGGATTATAATTTAATACGCCAGACGCGCGTTTCGTCTACATACGACTCATCAGCGACGCTCAGGTCAAAATAGTTATTATTCCTGGGATAAGAAAATCCTTAGTTTTTCGAAATATTCAAAGTTTTGTAACAAGAAATGTATAAAAATGACCATATAATTGATATTCATGTCAACACCGAAGTGCTGACTACTGGGCTGGTGATACTCTCGGGGACGAAACGTCCACCAGCAGTGGCATCGACCCAGTGGTGAAAAAAGTTATCAAAGGTACAAATGTACCAGGATTATAATTCAATACGCCAGACGCGCGTTTCGTCTACATAACACTCATCAGTGACGCTCAGATCAAAATAGTTATAAAGCCAAACAAGTACAAAGTTGAAGAGCAATGTATCTTAAAACCATCACTAAATATGCAACAGTAGTTTACGGATGTTCAAATTTCATAAATAGATTGAGAATACAAATCAAGATAACAAAGGGAATCGCATGAACTGCTAAGTACAAATAACTATACAAGGAAACTATATTTTAACTATAAGTAATAGCTATAGATTTGTGTTGATTAGAACGGCTTATTGTACTTTAAAAGAGAGGCGAAAGATACCAGAGGGACATTCAAACTCATAAATCGAAAATAAACTGACAACGCCATGGCTAAAAAAGAAAAAAAACCAAACAGATAAACAATAGTACACAAAACACAACAGAAAACTAAAGACTAAGCAACACGAACCCCACCAAAAAATTGGGGATGATCTCAGGTGCTCCTGAAGGGTAAGCAGATCCTGCTCCACATGTGGCACCGTCGTGTTGCTCTTGTTAGTAAGTAATCTAAAATCGGTACTGTTTCAGTTGTTTTGCTTGTACTTCGTGCTGATTTGATGAGTTAAGCCATTTCCAGCTATCTTATACAGGTTGTTCTTATGTTTTGCTGTTACATCATTGTCCAAGGTTAGGTTGTGTGTTCACAAATATGTTCAGCCCCGCCACATGTCTGCCTAATATAAAAAAACACTCGTTGTTTTAATTGTTTTTTGGGTTTTTTTTTCGTTTGAATTGTTTCACATTTTGTCATATCCGGGCCTTTTAAAACTGACTATACGCGTTTGACTTTGCTCATTGTTTAAGGCATATTGTAATCTATTGTTGCGCTTAATTTATATGTGACGTCACTTTTTGTGGCGTTGATACATTCGTGTGACGAACAGTTCATTATTCTATTGTGCTGTATTTGTTTTCTGTCGTAAATTAAATTTAGGTGTTCGTTGTTATTCTGTGGTTTACATGTTGAAATGTACCATTATAGTATTTCTATGTCCTGAATATTCTTGTATTTATTTGTACTGTATTCCTGTCACATAATGTTGTCATTTTACCGGTATTTTTAACATTGCCATATAAGGGGGGGGGGGGGGTAGCTAGCCATAAAACCAGGTTCAACCCACCATTTATTCTTTAAATGTCCTGTACCAAGTCAGGAATATGGCAGTTGTTATCAAAAAGTCCGTTTCTAGGTATGTTGGCGTTTGGTTTTTTAGCAGTTCAGTGTTTATGTTGTTCCGTTGTTTTCCTCTTATAGTTGTTGTGTTTCACTCCCTCGGTTTTGGTTTTTGACCCAGATTTGTTTCAGTTAAATCAATTTATGACTATTGAACAGCGGTATACTACTCTTGCCTTTATGTAGAACAATTCAAACAGGAAAATCAACGTTCTAATCTATATAAAAAAAAAAAACCAGAAAAGAGAAACACCTATGAACCACACCAACAAAAGACAACCACTGAGCAACAGGCTCCTTTGCATGTATTGGTTCAAAAATTTCCTAAACATTATAATTGCCAAAAATACTCGTTTTATATGACTTTAAAGAATGAGTTATCTATCAATTATATCTGTTTTACTTTGTATCTTGAAAACTGTAATAAATAATATAGAAACTGTAAAAAGCAAAAAAAGGAAAAGCGAAGCAAAATCTACAAATAAGTTAATATAACTGAAATCAGTTCCCTGTCAGTGCATCATTAGTTATTTTTCATCCAAAAAGCATCTTGCGTAATATATTGATAACTATGGATCATTAACAGATATCTTAAGACATAAAAATGATTAGCGTTTCAAGATGTCTTTATAAGTCAACTGATTGATATCAACATTTGACCTTCTAAATATTAGCCCCTAGATCTTATCTCATTTGTGTTTTCCTTTTTTCTTTTTCTTTCTTATTTTATTGGAAGGGGGGAACAAACTATAATAGAAATACAGAGATATGAAAGGGATATTAACAGTAAAATTCATGTTCACCGATTCGACTCAAAATCTCGTTTTATATTTATAACATGCTTAAACGTATACTGTGGATTCATTATTATTCGTTGGATACCAATTTTCGTGGTTTTCGTGGAAACAGGTGAACCACGAATTCAACTGTTCAACGAATTACAAATTTACTACCAGGTTGTATGCAGAATCTTTCAAAACCACTAAATCACATATCCACGAAAAGGCAAGTTTTCCTCAATCCACGAAAATTGGTATCCACGAAAATAAATGAATCCACAGTATTCAAATTACAAACAGTCTTAAAGAAACAATTAACAAGGCATGAACTTGGTAAAATGTATCAGTTGTTCGTCTGTATTTGAGACTAGACGTCACATAATTAGCCATCATGATGATCTCCGACGAATTCCGATGATCATATGACCTGTTGAAAACATAAATATAGATACACCGATAAGCATCTGCAATTGGTATGATGACGATTTTCTAGGTCTGTTTGTTTTAATGTTAAAGATTACTAACTTAAGGTAAATCATCTGTATAAGGTATGTTTTTTGTCGGCATAATCAGTCAAGGAAAGGGTTCTTCACGTATGTAGAATGTAGAATAAACAAACACACAGCAATACGCACAGTAAAATTCAGTTTTAAAGAAGTCCGAGTCCGATTTCAGAATAGGTAACAGAAGAAACTAAGCAAGATGACAATGATACATAAATGAACAAAGGACTACTAGCAGTTACTGATATGCCAGCTCCAGACCTCAATTAAACTGACTGGGAGGACTTTGTCTTCATCATATGAAAATCAAGAACAATCCCTCCCTTGAGGGGTTTAGTATCATACCATCATAAAATATATGAGAAGAACATAATACTTATCATGCCAACAGCTGGTTTAAGAATACATGTCTTATTTCCGATGCAAAGACCCTATGAGAGAATCACTATAAATTCCAAAATATGCCATATCTAATGACCTGACAACAGTATCGTAACTATATCCCTTCTGAATAAGTCTGTTTAAAGGTTTGGTTAGCTTTTGAGGTGAATGGCGACATTTTTGTGCTTTGTATAGTATATTACCATAAAAGATTGGATGTGAAATACCTAGACGTGCAAGATGTTTGTATGATGATTTATATTTACGAATGATGTCCTTGTACCGATGATAAAATTTGGTAAATGTTTTGACTAGTTTGTGATATCGAAAACCCTGGTGTAATAAGTTTTCAGTAATACAGAGATTTCTTTCGCTAAAATCAAATACGTTGTTACATACACGAGCGAATCGAACAAGTTAAGATATATAAACACTATAAGAAGGTGACAAGGGAACGTCAAGGGAACGTCACCATCTAAAAATGGATATTTAACAATAGGAAAGGAAAAATCATCTCTTTTATCGTAAATTATGGTATTAAGCTTCCCGTTAAAGATATAGATGTCAAGATCCACGAAAGGGCAGTGTTCATTGTTAGTATTAGCTTTATTTAAAGTCAGTTCAGCAGGATAAACATCTTTAGTGTACATACTGAAGTCGTCATTATTGAGAGCCAATATATCATCCAAATATCTAAAAGTGTTATTCAATTTTTGTATCAGATGTTGTCTCGATGGGTCTTTGCTGATTAAAGTCATACATTGTAACTCATATCAATACAGAAACAGGTCCGCAATAAGTGGTAAACAGTTAGTTCCCACTAGAATTCCGATAACTGGACGATATACGGAATCTCCATAGCGAACAAAAATGTTTTCTAGTAAAATTTCAAGTGCAGTTATCGTATCAAAGCAGGTCAAATTGATATAATTCTTTTGCTTGTTGTTTCTGAATAAATAACCTAAAAGAGTTTGAACATATATGTAGGACTCAAATCTATGGCGGGTTCCAAATCTATGGCAGATTCCTAATCTCTGGTAAATGTGACGTTACAAACGTCAAACAAATCAAATCTATGGCAGATTTTTGTTTTCTCCAAATCTATGGCAGATCTTGTAATTGCGTAATTTTCCGGGAACAAGAGTACCATATGAAGTCACAATTGAATAACGTCATATCAGAATTTTCAGTATTTTTACGTCGTCGCCGCAAACAATGGCGAAACCCATAAATTTGAACACCATTCCAGATGAAGGTATTTCCCTCTACAATAATTTATTAAGTAGTTCCAACGAACTTTTGACACTCCAAAAGTAATTAATTCCACTATTTTCAAAGGCCTTATTTGAACAATTTATTATAAGGTTTTTAATTGTACCAAATATACTAGTAAGTAGAGTAGACAGTTTAGTAGTGGAACAATGCCTTGAAGACGAAATAAATCTATTTTTGTAAGGTGATTTGTGCAGCTTCGTAAGCCAGTACATAGTTCGAACTTTCATTGTATTTGGTTCTGATTGTCAAGAGGTAGCTAAAAGTTTATGTTTGTTACAGATGTCGTTTTCCGAAAATGGAGTCAATTGGAATGTTGGTGAATTCGTAATTCCTTTTGCAGAACATCAATGTAAAATTTACGTTAAACAATTATGGTATTATTGGCAGCTTAATCAGCCGGGACAAAAACAAAACCTTAGCGAGTTCTTTTATCTTATGTTTGATACGAGAAGTAGGGCTATTATGGTTGTTGTTAGGGGTTAAATGTTCTTTAAAATGTTTAATACGAATATCAACTATGTTCATTACTGAATTAAAAAAAGAATCTAAGGATGTGTTGTCAGCTTTTTCTCGTTTTATCCATTTTGTGCAGTAAGTACGAAGTGAGTCGTGGATGATGTTACGTCACTCATTCCAAATATGGATTGACGGAGACGATATATAGGTCCTTTATTAAGGAAAGATTTCAACTCTCGGTCCTGGACGATGTTAAGGTCTCCGGTTATAACATGCGAACTAAGGCCATAAATATATTTGGGATTAGTGCAATTTCATGACGTAGTTGTATTGTCACTGATATTAACATCTTTACATACTTCGCTATAAATAAACACATATTTCCGGGTAGATGTTTTGTAAACATTACAAATTAGAGGGAGCTCAGTATTATCAAAATAACAAGGAAATTGTTCTTTTACCGAATGGCCATTAAAAATATCGGCAATATTTACAAAATCAAAACCTTTATAGACATATTTGATTTTAATGAAATGTTTTTGTGGTCTTAAGGGTGATCAATTTTGGGAAACAATTTAGAATAACAATATGCAATTATAATTTTTACGTTATCATACCTGGGACTGCAATATGGAATTGTGTTGCAATCCTCCAAAATTTGATGTAATTTATCACCATTGTTTTTTTAAATAGTAATCAGGTCCGAAATATTTGTATTGTTTGCACGAAATTTCCTCTGATTGCGATTTAATCTACGTCCATGAGAACGGTTATTACGAAGAGTTTTAGAAACTATATTCAAAATGTTAACAGAATCTTTTCTTGATACATTACAAATTCCCATAATATTATCCTTAATACCGAGCGGATAGACTGTCTGTAAGTGTTTAATCCAATTTAATTCAATTATTTTCCCTGATCGTACAAATTTTGAATGAGATTCCCCATGTTCCTTATTCTCTACTTCTAAAGGTTGAACTGTTAAATATTTAAAAGAATGGTTGTGCTTCTTAAGGTGTTGATAAATGATACCTTTAAATGTATTGTTTCTTTAAAAACGATAAAGATGTTCCTGCGTGCGTTTAGATAAAAAGCGCCCGGTTTCACCTACGTACTGAATACCGCATCCCGGTTTGTTTCATGTAAATAAATATATAATACTGTTAGTTTTTCAATTGGTATCTGTTTCAAATTTAAGGAAACCAATAATACATCCTCGATGTTTGTTTGCTTATTTTGAAAATTTAGACCAAACCTGCTGCTAATATCAAAATATTATTTCACAATTCCATTTTGATAAATATTTGAAAAAAAACGAATATATGTTTTGATTTTGTTTTCACCTTCGTTGCTAATGACCCTTAAAACAGCAAAATTATTCAGAATGATTAGATCTACAGTAAAATTAAGTGATTGGAGTTGTTAAAAAAAATTATAGGAGTTTTTGCCCTCAAACTACGATAATTACCCAATTTTAGATTTTTCGTTTTAAGGTTTACAACTAGAAAAATTGACAAACAATACCAGATTTTCATATAGCCAATATAAAATAACTCTTCAAATGGACTCGATATAGGAGTTACTCCTCTTAAATGACAACGTTGTACTCATTTATTTTGGGGGCTTTTCTTAGCATTATCTTGAACTATAAGATATTTATATATTATAACTTCAGGAGAGGACTATCTAAGTTGTGATAACTTGTGTCTGACCCTTTTTGTTATATGTAATAACAAATAAACTATGTTTAAATGTTTAAATGAAACTGTAAGAAGCCAAAATTATCATCAAGACACGATTATACAAGTCAGTCATATGACAGAAATATTCAGGGAATTTTTACTTTAATTGTACTATTTTTTTTGAAAATCAAAACATATAGAGAGACGCTTAGACCATCAGAAAAGGTAGCAAGTCAAGATTAGTTGAATCATTAAAGGCGTTATTGTCTTTAAATGACTAACCTTTTTTCTTGATTGATTTTAATTAATGTTTGCATGCTAAGTATTATCCTGAAAACTAAAAGTAAAAATCTGAAATTGGGACCAAAAAACCCTATGTCTCAATTTTAATTAGGGTCACAACCCAAAGCGTTGCAGACCCTCCTTGGGGCATCTGTTTAACTCAAGAGACATCTGTAGTTTGCATTTAAAACACCATCATGTAGAATTAAGTACAAATTAAAGCACAATATGTTTAGCTGTCGAGTTCGGATTTTATATTTCATGTCGAGTTACTATTTTGTTATAAGTATGAGCTAATCAATTAATATTTCGCACTTGTATCTTAAATTTTGTTTTAGAACCACTGAACAGAAGGAAACCAAACTTGATAGATATGTTTCCAACAGGATTGTTTTCTTGTTGATATTCTTTAAATTGGAAGACTCATTTTTGAAAACCAAACATAGCAAATATGTTCCTTTAACGGTTATTAACAAGTGTTGCTAGTGTGGTGCTGATGAAAAATTCAAAATTACTCTCAGAACGTTTCTTCTCCAGAATTTTATACTTTCTTTGAAGCTAAAAATGTTAAATTCTATGTATGGTACATTCTGTATAAGTTATTTACTAAGTGTTATTAATTTGATATTGATGAAAAGACTAGTATGGCTCTAAGAGGAAGAAAGAGGTAAAATTCGTCAATCGATCAATTACACAATAAACTTAACTGATATCCTTTGAGGGTCAATAAGGGCGTACGATACAGATAAGATCCATCGTTTATTTTTCCTGTTGACGTAATTTTGATATGAGCTATCGAAATATGCAAGGAAAAATACTCAATCATGACTTACTTTTCAAGATATTTTAGTCTGAAATAAACATGTTTCATGTAAAAACATACAATTTCATTATTCAATACTTTCAAAAAAAATTACACATCTTTAAAATGGAAATAGATATTTTCATCTGTTTTTTACAGGTCCCTTAATTTAAAAGAAAGGGAGGTTTACTCCATTCACATTTTTGTAAAATCATACAGTTATTGGTAACAAAAAGCCGTAGACAATTGTTTTGCTAGAAATTCTATCGTTGATTTTTTCTTGCAATTTCGATACAATACTCTTGAGGTAGTACATACTCGATTGCAAAAGATAAAATGGGGGTCCATATGCTCTTATTTTTTTTTTTTTTTTTTTTGCTAGAAATAGAAAACCTAGTCTTTTAAATGCTGGAGATCCTGCTTCCCTTTTTGGCGCTAATTTACACAGCAGTGTTTTCTTAATGCAACATCGTCATGCAACTTTTCTCGCCGTACACCAAAACGCAATACGAATTACTGTCATATTAGAGTTAATAGATGATAGAAAAGTAGACAGTCTTCATTTACAAATTGAATTCCCCGTAGTAGATTTGTCGTGCTTGAATATACAAAATGTTCGTTTTCCATTGCAAATATTTTGAAATTCGCGTAACCGATTTAAGACGTTAGTGATTTTTGTATGCTTATCATTAGCCACATTGCGAAAACAACGTAAAATGTGGGTGCATTATTATCTACCCTTGCTACTGTATCGTATGCCCTTAACAAGCTATGTGTTAATGCTAACAGAACAATAAAAGTCGATTTAAAAAATAAAATTCACTTTTCTCTCCATAGACAGATGGACAGGAAACTAATCAAATTGTAACATTCGAGCAGGACTTAATTTTGATACTAAATACAAAGAGTAAAAGTTTCAGAACGTTTCTTCTCCAGAATTTTATACTATCTTTAGCAATACCACATATCTATATTTATCTTACGAATACAAGTAAAATGTGAACATATTTTTTTTGTTTCTCCATACGGCAGAACACAATTTTTCTCTCCAAAATTGGAGGTCAGAAATTTATCCCATTATCATTGATGAAGCGTGACCTTTCTATTATAAAATGTTGTTTGCCTGACTTTATTTTGACTTTCTTAAATTTTAAAATAAAATATATGAAAAATATAAGTACCTCCAAATTTAACAAATCCACTCAGCAGTATGTATGAGAAAAATCTTTTTTTTTCACTTTTTCAAAATGTCGGCCTACCAAAAAGGGAATAAGAACATAATCGAGGTTAACATTATATAGTTGATGACATCTGTTAATTAGATGTCAAACAATGATCAGTTCATATCGCATAATTCGATAATAATCTTCTTTTTATAGAGAGATTTAAATTTATTTTTGAAAGAAGTCTTACATCTGTCATGTATATGGATTAGTTTCATTAAATGCTAGATTTAAATATTGCTCTTTTTGTAACACCATGGTTACTATACTCTTCGCAAAATAAACAACAGAGTGTATACTGCTTTTGACCATTGTTAGTCCGTCCAACCATCTGTCCGTTAATTGTCAATTTGGTTCATTAGTATAGTATCGATGAACTAATGAACATGGTCGGGTTGTTGTCTCTTTGACACATTCCCAATTTCCATTCTCAATTTTATATTGAGCTTTTCCTATCACTTGGTGTTCGTTTTCGTTGTAAACGTTTTCAAACTTTAACTTTGAAACTGTTGTACCAATTTCAACCAAACTTTAACTATATCATCCTTAAGGTATGCTGTGGATTATTCTATTTTTGTGGATTGAGGAAAACTTGCATATTCACGGATATCTGATTTTGTAGTTTTACCAAAATCAACACGAAAGTTGGTATCCAACTAAAAATAATAAATCCACAAAGGTATGCAATTAGGGATTTGTGTCCTTACTTATCAATCAACATGTGTGTTAAGGCTAAAATAGATCATAAGGCCAACATTTTTACAATATCAAGATAAACCTATATTCACTTTACCCCTCCGGCCACAACCATCCCCCCTCCCCCCGCCCACCGGAGTTTTTAGATTACTCCATATAGGGGTTATTGCTTTTAGGTGAACATATTTGACATGTTTATTGCACTTAATTTTATAAGAAAATTGTAAAAAAAAATGATCAGCAAGATCATATATATGACCAAAATTGTCAATTGACCCCTTCCAGTAGTTAATAACCTTAAATGACGTTTTCTTCTATTTAATTTTTGTTATTTTTATTAGTTGTTGTTGTAGTTCTTGTATTTATTTATTTTTTTCATGTTGTTTTAAAACGGTCAAACACAATTTATTGTGAGAAGTGTGTAGCATATTACACAATTGTTCACCTTTTTTAGTTTCCATTAAACGTTTTCGCTTTCATGTCGAAGAAACCCTATTTCAACGAAAACCTTCACCAATTAAGATCCAAAAAAAAATTTCAAAACATTTCGGAGATTAGGAATCAGCAGAAAAGTCTACCGAATCAGAACTATCAACGGGGTAGTACTTACATGAGCAACACTACGGGTGCTACATTTGGAGCAGAATCTGCTCACACTTCTGGTGCAGCTGAGATCTACCTTGGCTTTGGAGAGGCTAGTGTTGCTCAGTCTTTAGTTTTGTATACTGATGTTTTTTTTGTTTTTTTTTGTTTTTTGTCCATAGCATTGTCAGTTTGTTTTCGACTTATGAGTTTGAATATCCCGTTCGTGTCTTTTGTGTCATATTTAGCAACATATGTGTATTAAAGACGCAGTTCTAAATTGTCCTTTATGTATGTGAAAACATCATTAATAATGTAAATAAAATTATATTTGGTAAAAAATATTATAATGTTACGTTTTCCTTGCTTACGGTTATGCGTCAAGCTTAATACAAATAAATATAAATATTCAAGAAAGTTCCAGCAGCAACGGTTACCAACATTCCTTCAGACTTAACAATCTTGTATGTTTCTAAATATATGATGTTTATTTATGAAAATATAGGTGCACTATAGAAATTTAACATCAAGACTGAAAGTCATTTGAACTGCGTAATTTCATTAGTAGAAATAATTGACATGAAGTAGGTCAAGGATTCACACGTCATTTCGGTATTGTTTTCATTAGGTTCATGAAATAAGATATACTAAAAATATGAACGGATTTAACTGATCAACTTATATTTAGATGGAAAACCGTCTAAAACATTTATTTGTTTTTCCTATTTTTAAAAAAGGTATATTCCAAACATATTTCATTTCATTTCATTGATCGAATAAATCAATATCTGAAGCAATTGGTAACAAAAAATGTTTTGTATAAATAAAAAAATATTACGATATATCATATTGCTTTGGAGTAAATCAATACAATGTCTTAATATGAAGTCTTTCGTAATTGGCTGATGTTGAATAAATCAATTAATTTCTTTAAATAAATATCGAGCAAGCTCTCCCTATATAGGATGATGTCAAAGCAAATATTCGACACTAAGGAGTGATTATTAATATTTACATAATGAAAAACTCATTTCAGTTGCATGTTTAAGCATGTGTGATGCATGACGATCTACAAAATACACGACAATGTCATTTCAAATTGTAACAGTCGTCGACGGTATATAATTTGTTTTAAAGCAATATTGATAAATTACCTTGTAAATTAATCTAATAGTTTGTTAAAGATAAAAGTTGCACTAAAAATTCAAATTGCATTAATTTTCGTGGCACAAAATGCATAGAGATAAAGTTAAAGTATGTAATGAATTATAGTTTTTAATTTTTTTATATTTTTTTTTATCCAACATATATAATATACAACAGTACAGTTATCAAATAGCAAGTTCATATATATAAATTTAATATAAAACAACTCATCAGAAAATGTATAGCATTTGAACTTGAAAATAACACTTTTTGAGGATTTTATAAAGGTAACTTGTTTGGTCTTAAGTGATACGACTTCTTCCTTTATTTGATGATGTTAGTGGTTCGTCTTAAACAAAAGAGAGGCGAAAGATAACAAATGAACATTCAAACCCATAAGTCGAAAATAAGCTGACAACGCCATGGATAAAAAGGGAAAAGACCAACAGACAAACAATAGCACACAAGTGTTGATACAACATTTATATTACAATTATGTTAATTATAAGAATAAAAAGATGTGTTATGATTGTGAATGAGACAACTATCCATGTTAGACCAAATGACGTAGATGAAAGCACCTATAAATCACCGTACGGCTTCCAATAATGAGCAAAACCCATACCGTATAGTAAGCTATACATCTGAATATAAAGGATTCGAAGAGTTTTTCTCACGATATTTATATAAACATACTGTGTCGGTCTTGGATCTTGTGATAATAGAATATTCTTCTGATTTGCATTTTTACAGATTATGTCCTATACCCCCAATGATCACATTTTGACTTAAAGTGGTTTTGAATGATAGGAGATCCATGCATACTTTTTTATGTAGAAGGAGACGCTCACCCTACCGACGCATTCATTTGTTCCATTTGGAGTACATACAATTCCCCAATATTCTGTCTATAACCTTGATTTGTATCTTCTTACCATATTTATGATGTATGTACACCCGTAAACTACTGTTGCCTAAATTTAGATATATTTTCAACTAAAAAAATGTATGCATTGAATTTAAATTAGATTTGTTGTATCAAGCGCGTCCCCACAGTTAAATTATGTACATATTCCACACAACCAGCAACCTATAGCTACATCTTAGAAACATTGAAGGTAAAGCTACGGCAAATACAGATCCACTGATGGAACAACTCTATAAATACTTAAAGGATCTTGCACGTACTTCCAAAATTAAATAAGTAGATGTGATATGTTCTCCAGTTAATGAAATTCAATAAATATGAATTCAATTTATATATTGAAATGATAAGTCTTTGATTTATCTCCCGTTTTATTCTTGAATTGTTACAAGCGGCATATTAAACCTGTTGTAGAATATATCTATTTCTTGTACTTACGTGATACGCAATTAAAAGGCAGGAATTTAAACAATCAGTTGGTTTTGACAAGCTGTTTCATTATTTAGTAAACTTTTGACTGATTGCAAGAACAACATAGGACCTTAAAACCATAACACCCTACCGAAAAAAATATTTGTTTGCTGTCGATATATTCTTATAATTACAGATTTTGTATGCAGTTTTACATAGATTGTCGTGGCTTTAAAGAATCATATTTTGTTACATTGTGACCTATAAATAATGGAGGCATGGTCCAACATATATAAACAATCAATATTTATGGCGAAATTTATCTGATTGAGGTGTTGGATGCTCAGTTACCTTCTCTTCTTTACTGAATCAAGGAAAGATATAACTATATTTCATCGAATAATTTGATATTGAGCCTGTTGAGAATCTGACTGTTGCTATGAAACTAAAACCATGAAAAATTCGCCAATTCTATAATTGTGTTGGTTTTTATTCATGAGGCAAATTTAATTGAACCAAGAAATAAACACTAATTGTACGTTATTGGTATTACTTTTTTGACTTAACCATTATTGTTATCACATTTTACGTATAGTTTCAGTTTTCTATATTCGATATCATATAAAAATAAACATCTATCCACAATAGAATAAAGTTCAAAGATATAACGGAAGAACAAATAATGTGAAATCGACTATTAAACAAAAAGTAAAATAACAAAAATACCGAACTTCAAGGAAAATTTAAACCGGAAAGACCTTTATCAAATGGCAAAATCAAAATCTCAAACACATCAAAAGAATGGAAAACAACTGTCATATTCCTGTCTTGGGACAGGCATTTCCTTATGTAATAAACTTATTGAATGTCATTCTAGTCATTCGTGGTTTTCTCTTAAGAATTATTTCACATTTTGTCAAACTTTAGTTGTTAACATCTTCGCCCTTTGCTTTTGGTCGAAATATGTCTCTTTCATAAGCTTGCCACATCTCCTTTTTTAAAATACATCTGTTGTTAATGAAGATCGATTGCTCTCTAAAAACTCAAATTCAACTGGAAGTAAATATTGTACTCGTTATCACCTTATTATTTCACACAGATTCATGTATAACTCGCAGTACTCTGAATCTAGCATCATAATTCTAGTCGGCAAGTGTTATGGTAGTTGAAAAACTGTATTCTATAAACCACTATTTGGAAGACATAAAATGGTTGGGAAAAAAGTCCCATCCAATTAAAATGGCGGTAAAAGGTCAAATATGCACAAAACAAGCCCTTAAGCGCATATAATTATTACTCTGTAACAAGAACCTCAATATAATTTTCTAAACTGAAGGCAAAAAGTGCTAGAAAACCAATTGTTATATCTTATACAGGTGTATCAATCATGCTTAGTTAGCTGCCTGCAGTAGGGGGAACATTTCGACCCTGTTTTCCAAAATTATGTGCCGTTTCTTATGTTATTGTTCAAGTTAGTCATCATTTACTGCATTTAAGTAAAAATAAATTACTAAGTAATGTTTAAATAGTTTTACTACATTCATGTAATTTAGTGTTAATTGAAACTATGAGTTATTACTTAAATCAAGTAAAAACTCGATTTGGTAATTTTAAGTTATTCCCTAAGCATAGTTCGTAATACTTAGTAAAAGTAAGTAATTGTAAGTAAATGTATAAGTAATATCATTACTCAAAATAAGTGAAGAAAAACTACTAAGTAATTTATAGAGTGTGCACTGTGTGGCTTTTTTATTTTGTGGTTTATTTTATGACATATGTTCTTTTATCTTTACATACAGGACGAATCGTCTTATTTGTAATTCTAAGGAATGCGTCCTATTGCCGATAATGACACTTGGTGGATAACAGGTGATGCTTACCCTATCGACGCATCCGGTGTCTCTCATGTTTGGGTTCATGCGATTCTCTTTGTTTTATTTTGGGTTTTTTGGTTATTTTTTATTATTTTTACTTGATTTGTCTTCTGTTGCCTATATTCAACCTCAACACATGTAATTTGATTAAGTCTTTCTATCTGGACAATGAGTTGTTTGTTGTTACCTGTCTTTGTTTTTTAGAGGAGTTGGTGTAAGTGGTCGATGCGTGATGTTGTACTGTCAAGTAGTTTTGCAATTCCTGCAATCTGTATATTATGTATATTTATTAAAAAATAGTAAACAGGTTTATTTTAGCATAACGCGAAAAAAATGTAAATACACTGAACAACACATGTCTTGTACTTATCTGACATTTCCGTCTTTCAGTGGATGCAAATGTACTTCCAGTCACTTTACATCTGTGGATACAAACTTTTAAGAGGATCAATGATACAAGAAAATAATTACATTTCAAATTATGTAAGGAAAAGGATATATGTGGTAAACATCAATGTGACAGCAACTCAACGACACAAATTAAAAAGAGGAAAATGGTCAAAGTAGATACAAATGTCTTGTTTTATTGGGAGATAAATCTTGCTTTGTTAAAAATCCATTTTAAACAAACCATTCCTAAAAGTGATATCGTATCTGTGCTTAATGCCATCCCACAAATGAATGATTTGTCCATTTGATTGGTCTTATGCTATGTAAGATTGCTAGTCTAGAGTGAGGAAGATCAAAATACTTGGAATTTGGTAATAACTCCTTCTCTGCCAAGTATAATATGGTATTTATAAATTTGAGGACTGTTCAACATGATTGTTGTCTGTTTTTGTGTTAACTAACAGGTTATAAAAACTCACTCATCTTGTCAGTGTCGTTCAAAGCAGTGTTTGATTTAGTGACGTTTACATGGTATTGTCCTGATACCAGATATGGACTGGGTATAGAAATATGGTCCACTGCACAAGTGGTCCTGTCCAATGATAAAACTCATGTGGCCGTCTGTTTGTCTTTGTGCGTTGTATAAATATTCAGTCATGTCCAGTTAGATGTTAGACTTTGGTGCTGATGTCCCAGTCAACCAACTTTGCAAAATTTATCTAAAGGATTGTTTATTTGTTTTCATTCTGTATATGCATGCCATCGGACCCAAACAAACAGTAACTTATCAATCAAACGTATTGTAGATTCATATTATATTTGCCACTGGGTGTTGAGCACACATAGATTAATCAGCAAAGCAAAGTTTAGTGAATATAAAGTGATTGTATCTATCAACTGACATGACTGATCGACAGATCCTGCAAAGTATGCTTTATATCTAGACTAAAACAATACCAAAGTATTGGCAGTGATAGACGACCAGTAATTAACTTTATGTTAAGAGATATGATTTTAGCTTTTTTTTTTAATGTTGTAACATTGCATCTGTTCATACTGAGTATTCGTCTATAGGTAGATGCAATATTCTAAGAGATATACCAGAGGGACATTCAAACTCATAAAGCAAAAATAAACTGACAACACCATGGCTAAGCCTGTTTACCCATCCAGATTGTCTGTGTTTCTACTAATAAGCAAGCTATTGAACGAACTCTTTAATGTGCCTTTTCTAATTTAACGTTGGCTTACTAAAACATTAGTTTTGTGTGTTAAATTGTTGTTTTTTTTCCTTTTCTTTATCTTTTTTTTTTTGCAATTATAGTAATGCCTGTTTTAAAAACGATTTATGAGTTTAAATTTTGGTTCTAGATAGTTTATGATTCTCGTTTATATAAGCAGACGAAAATAGTGAAGCAACTAAGCAACTTGTGAATGTTATTTATTTATTTTAATAAAGCTGTTTGTTGTGCTATTATGATAACTAAAGAATAGCTAATCCAAGAATTCAAATATAGAAACATATTCAACGAGTGACCGAACAACAGACAAATTCATGAATGCACCTAGCCCATGAGTTGATTATCAGTATTGTTTGGTCACGAGTTGATTTTTGTCCATATCTTAATTCTTGAATTAGTTATTCTTTTAATTACATTGACCATGGACTTTTGAATGGAAATAAAGTAGAAAATGAATGGCACTATATCTTTTTTTACGCACTCTCCATTGTTCTGATGCAACGCCATTGACAATGTCTTGACAACACCCATTGTTGTACAATGGTGTATGGCGTCAGAGGAGTGATATTATCAGATTTATTTGACACGTGAAATTGTAGTTTTTCAGTTCACAGTGAAATCACTGTAATTCATTGCAACCAGTGTAATAATATATAAGTAAACTAGTCAGCAAGATGTAAAAGATTTTTATTTAATACTTATACTTTAGAATTGCTTAATATATAATTGAGGAAATCATTGTGTGCATTTGAATTGATACAGTATTAAAGAATTAAAGAATAATTAAGCTAGTGACAGATTGTATTAAATGGAAAAGAACTCTAACTTCTGTATATCAATTCTGTCAATCACCTTACAATATAATAAACTATTTGGATGTATGTCAAAATGATAAAAACTTTTATGTAAATACACAAACGTCTTTAAAAAACTGTATTATACAATGAGTATTATTGACAATGTGTTTCAAGCAAAATGTCATATAAAAATAAATTAACGGAATATAAACAAAAACCATAGATAAAAATTATAAAATTGTAAGCCATATCCGATGTGTCTTTGTGTGTATTTTTTTTCTGGGTGTAACCAATCAAACAAGTGTCCACCCACTTTTTCAATGTTATTATAAATTATTGTCGTGATATTTACAACAAATTTAACAAAAATTTAACCGTAATAATCCAGTTGGTATATGCCATCGCTACGATCATTTTGTTTCTTGGATTGACACTGACCAAAGCAGCCTTTAATGCATACAGACAAACATAGCAAATAACACATTTAGATATCAGATGAATACCAGAATACGAGAATATGCCATATGTACATGATGGACATGACATTTTATCTGCTTAAATGGACACCCATCATCAGCATCAGCAACTATGTGTAAATTAATGAGCATAAAATATGATTTTTTTGCATTGAAAATACAAAACAAAATTAAATTATATAAGACAATGAGGTAAATGCATTGTTTTCGTTATAAATACTGGTAAATTTAATGCGAAGGGAGATATGTATGGAAATTGATAGTGTCGATGTATGGAAACTGAGCGTCAATTTATGCTGTGTTTAGTGGATTGATATTTCAACAGACAGTCCTTATTGCAATGGGTACTAATTATGCACCAATACTGACCGACTTGTTTTTGTGCTCATATTAAGTAGAATTTATACACACCATTGTCAAAGATAAAATAAAAAAAAAGCTTCATGCAACGTTCTTTAATTTCAGTTTCAGTAATAGTGATGATGTTCTTTCACTAAATAACCCAAATTTCAATAAATGCTTACATCTCATATATAACAGTGAACTTGACATTAAGGATACTCGTCTACAGAAATGTGTAAGTTGCAGCTTTTTTTTTCTCCAGTGTCAAAAATTTCATCCGTATTTAGGACAATAACATATTTTACAGTTAATCAATTTGGTAGTTTATTGAACACAGAGGGTTGATCTGAAAGGGATGACTAAAACAATTCTGATAAGACGTAACTGTGTAAAGAAAAGTCAAACACACACTCTCCCCTAGATATACCTTCTTTCGATACTGAAGAAGTTCAAGTGACCATAATTATAATATACTCATGTGACCCTCAATGTATGCAGTATTCGTCGGTGTTCCCTTTCCTTAGATATCCATAGCGTAGACCTTTCTAATATCGAACACTGTCTTTTACGTCGAAATAAGAAGATATGAAATGATTGCCAATGAGACAACTCTCAACCAGAGACCAAATGACATAGCAGTTAACAACTATAGGTCAACGCCTTCAACATTGAGCAAATCCCATACCACATTGTGTAGCTATAAAAGGTCCCAAAATGACAAATATAAAAGAATGTAAAAAGACTAACGGCCTGATTTATGTACAACACAATGAACGAAAAACTAACACGATATACAGTAACAAACAACAACCACTGAATTACTGGCTCCTGACTTGGGACAGGCACATACAGAATGAGGCGGGGATAAACTAATTTGTAGGTGTTAAACTTAGGACAGTAGTGTAACAGTACAACATAAAAACATAAAAACAAACAGGAGCCTGTTTTTCAGTGGTTGTCGTTTGTTGGTGTGGTTCATACGTGTTTCTTGTTTCTCGTTTTTTTATTTAGATTAGACCGTTGGTTTTCCTGTTTGAATTGTTTTATACTAGTCTTTTATATCTTGCTGTTCGCTTAGAGCCAAGACTTGGTGTTGAAGGCCGTACTTTGACCTATAATTGTTTACTTTTTACACAGTGTGACTTGGATGGATAGTTGTCTCATTGGCATTCATACCACATCTTCTTATTTATATTTAATAATCAGTTTTATAATAGAAAAACAAAGGATTTGGTGTATCCATCCATGACACAATTTATGGTTGTTATCCTAAAAGTCAGACATCATCCTTTTAAAAATCGTTTTCCACTGTCAACTTCCTAAAGTACTTTCCAATTAAAATATGTTTTTAATGTTACCATAGTTTTTATTATGGTACAATATGGTACAAGTTTTACAGATGGACGATAAATATTCGAAAAAAATTAAAGCAATATATGCACCCAGTAGACGCGCAAGTTTTAAATACAGAACATCATAATTACATACATTTACAGCAATATATTAAACCATGGTGTTTTTTATTTCTTTTTTTGATTTTTCAACATAACCAGAGGATGTTATAGTGTCTTTTATGGCTTGCAAATAATTAAATGAACAAATTGTAATACGAAGCTTTTGAGTGTAACGCTACGCTACCTTCACTACTTTTATTAATAATTATTATATTGTTATTTGATATTGAGATTGATATAATTCCATATTCACTCACTTTATACCTAAAGAATGAATAAATGCACACTTGAAAAAAAAAATGTTTTATAACATACAAAATGCTTGTTTGTATCAAGAACCTACTGTATCCGTTTACTGTAACTGTCTTTAAAGGGGTATTGAAATGTAATTTATACACTTTTTCTTCTAACTTCTGAAATTGGTTTTGATTTGGTTACTATGTTTATGGTCATTTTGGTCATATAGCCATTCACACGGTTTAATATGAGTGTATGACATTACTGATTGCGATGTTTTTTTGTTTTTTTTTTTTATTTTTTTTTGTTTTTTTTTTTTTGTTTTTTTTTATTTTTTTTATGGTTTAGTGTTTTATGCACTTGTGTTTTTTTATTACCAGTTTGGTATCTTTCGCCTCATTTATTCATAGAGTGGATCTAACCATTATCATCGACTTTCCTAAAGGGCTTCAAGCAATACTATATAAAAATAATGATATCAACCATCTAAATTTTTGGCTAGGGACTAACAACTCAACACGGGTAGGTGACTTCTGGGTACTCACTTACCCTTTTTGAAATAAATTTGGATAATTTTCTGTGGGCATCTTTTGTTTTATTCATTACGCATTATGAAAGGCCCAAATTTAACCATACAAAACAACTTTTACCAGAGATATAAAAAATATCCACAAAGAAAGAAGGTTATATAAATATGAGTTTAGAAGAATCTTAGCATTATAACATATCGATTTGAAAGACGAAAATACAAAACTAAACTGAACAGTATTCAACATAACCATACAGGTGGCTGTTATAACGTATTAAACTCCATAAAGTAAAGTCAGTAACGATACATTTGATTTTATCTATACGTTCTTACTACTGTTTGTTTCAAAAAGAGAGAAAAAAATGTCAAAAACAAGAAGATTAAAGAAGCCAGATCATTTAATTTTACATTCAGATATATTAATGCTGTTCTTTCCATTAACAATCCAAACTTTTCTGATTGGGTCCCATTAACATATGCTAGAGAACTAGAAATTAAAGAAACAACAGACATGGCTACCTCCGTCTCATTTTTAGACTTATACCTCGAATTTGACATAAGCGGTCATCTCAGTACCAAAATCTATGACAAACGAGACGATTTTAATTTTGAAATTATCAATTTCCCCCACCTTAGTAGCAATATACCAACTTCATCTCCATATCTGATATACATTTCTTAACTCATTCGGCATTCAAGAGCTTGCAGCTGCTACTCAGACTTTATAAAACGTTACCTGTGTTTAAGCAGAAAGTTGATGAACCAGGGTTATGTCAAAGAACGTCCCGTCCTTTTTCTAAAAAAGTTCATCGGAAGATACCAAGACCTTGTTGATAAATATTCCGTATCAACTTCAACAATAATACATGATGGTCTTGAAGTATAGATTATAGGTACTGACGTTGTTTATCATCTTAATTACGTGTTATAGTGTTCTTTTATATGTCTTTGCAAATTTTAAACCTTTACTGTATAGTCCGTTTATATAGCTCTGTAACTGTTTTGGATTTATAAATCCTTGGCTTTCAAATTTTCGACTTTGAACGTTCCTGATGAAGGTAAATCCAGAAAAGTGCTTCGGACGCATTTAATTTATAACGTGTTGTTTTCATTTTTTTGATAATATCCTCGGTATTTTTGCATCCCGCCATTGTGTTGGTGTGCTGTGATCATTTTTTTGTATTCTTGTGTTTCATTGTTGCTTATGTGCTTTATCTATATGCCATTTTGTTTTTCTTTGTCGACGTATTTGATTGTTTTTATAGTAATTATGATTGTAATACAATGTTAGCTGCTGTACCCCTACTTTTACCTATTATGTCTCTGTTTGTTTTGTTCACACATTGTTGTCAATTTAATGTCAGTTATTTTCCATTCGTTTGACGTATTTGAGCTTTTGATTTTGCCATTTGATAAGGAACTTTTCGATTTGAATTTTCCTTGGAGTTCGGTATTTTTGTTATTTTTCTTTTTCCAATAATATTAACCGTATTAATTGTATTGCACCTGATGCCCAATTCGACACAAAATGTCTCTTCAGTGATGTTCGAGGGCCAAAATATTTGAAAATCCAATTGAAGAGTTAATAAAACCAATAAGTTAAAAAAAAATTTCGACAAACCCGGGCAAGGCAGTAAAAACACTCCAAATGATCTAAAGATCGACTAGCTCGATACCTATCAAACAGAAGATAAACTCCGAATTGACAGACTTCTCTTTGTACTCATGTCACTAGTAAATGAAGTTTAGTCTGAAATGGTCGTTTTGATCTTTATATTTCCTGATAAAACTCAACAGTTTAGTCTATGGCTAGGAAAGAAATGGGCGCTGGCCAACATGTGTAACCCAGCCACATTCTATATGAGCCTGTCCAAAGTCAGAAGCCTGTTATTGAGTGGTTTCCGTTTGTTGTTGTTTCTCATATGTGTTTTTCGTTAATTTTTTGGTATAATTTGTTCTTCTAATGTACTGTTCTAGATAAGGAGAGGGTTGGACGCTCGCAAACACGTTTAATCCCGCTACATTCTATATGAGCCTGTTATTGAGTGGTTTTCGTTTGTTGCTGTTTCTCATATTTGTTTTTCGTTTATTGTTTTGTATATTTTTTTTTTTGTTGTGCCGTTGCACCACTGTTCCAGCAAAGGAGAGGGTTGGGCGTCGTTTTACATGTTTAACCCCGCCACATTTTGCATGTGCCTGTCTCAAGTCAGGAGCCTGTAATTCAGTGGTTGTCGTTTGTTGTTGTATATTGTATATACACTGTACAGATTTTAATTAACTGCAAGAGATGTCTCTGAACATTACTGAATAAATCTAGGTGAATAAATCTGAAAATTGACTAAAATCCTGAACATAACTTATCAGTGGACTGTTCAGTCCTCTAAAACCCACTTAACTTGAAATGTCCGTTTAAGTTGAAAAATCGATTTACCAGTGTGCGAAGCAGAATACATATAAATAAATTCATCATAGATACCAGGATAAAATGTCGTACGACAGACGCGCGTTTCGTCTACAAAAGACTCATAAGTGACGCTGGAATCAAAAAAGTTATGAAGGCCAAATTAGGTACGAAGTTGAAGAGCATTGAGGACCCAAAATCCCGAAAGTGTTTGCCAAATACAGTTAAGGCAATCTATTCCTGGGGAAGAAAACCCTTACTGAATTTATGATTATGACCACATCAATGATAATTCATGTCAACACAGACGTGCTGACTACTTGGTTATGATACACTCGGGGATAAACCTCCACCAGTAGTGGCATCGACCCAGTGGTTGTAAAAAAACTCATCATAGTTAAAACACTCTTAATGAGGAGTTTAGAGACATCGTGCTAAGTTCTTTAATTTATTCCCTTTCAGATGTATTGATAATATTCTGTCACTCAATATTGCTCAAATACATGCATCAATCATGAAATTTAATTTTAGAGTACTACCGAACCCACAAGGTATGCGTCCTATATTATTCTCCTTTATCGTGAAAAAAATTGATGTCTTCAAAACTACAATATTGTACAATCTGATAAAAATGATGATTGCCAGGATAGTTCGATTTGTTTTAGGAAATAAGTTACTTTTTAATTGTTTGTTTATTATTCAATATTCAGCTCTTTGTAATTTATGCATAAAATATCTCAATATAAGGTATCAAGCAAACTTGAAAAATGGTATAAAACATTTCGCATTTAGTGTACTAAACCTTGTATTTAAATATGTAATAAAACAAAACAAAATAATCAGAAATATTTATTGAAATTTAACATGTATTCCTGGAGGCCATGGCGCATGACATCTTAACTTCTCCTTCCAACTCATTGTTGCGTGTGCAGCTGGAACCTCTAACATACATTTCAGTATTGCATGAAGGGGTCATCGGATCATCCATGTCATCCTCCAAGTCAGGAATCTGTAAAATAAGATTAAAAATATTTAATGTACAATTAGTAAACATCAGTCTAAAGTAAAAACTCACATGTAATCGAAACAAATGATATGTTGGTCAGTGTTTAAAACAACTAAAATTTTCAACCAAGAAGCCTATTATTTAGGAAGTTACATAAATAGTTTGTAAGCGTAAAATCATATACAAGACAGTCCTAATTGGTAACGGTCAACTTAACCTGATGGAGTAACAGCATGGTTTACAGTTACTTCCAAAATAACAATCTCACCTGTATGAGAAGATGAAAATAATGTTTTTAATCTGAAACATGTATTAAAAACATCTGTGTAAGGACATTTTAGATGACGGTTGACATCAATTTTAATAAATGGGTTGGAATAACCTACCGGTATTCAAAAGTTTCATCAATACGATGTGATTATGTGTAGAAAAAGATATAGGTCCTTGCATTTTCAACTTTACATACATGAAAAGCAAAATTGTCGATTTCAAGAATTACACATAAATGACAAAAAAGAGTTCATTTATTTTTAAAAGCAGCTCCTGATTACAAGTTTGTGATTTTTTGTGTTTATCAGTGTTATTCAGTGGGATATATTTCAACATTGTAATCATTGAATCAGTTATACTTAAAGTATAATCATACTCTTTTTTTGTTAGTTTTAAAGTAGCTATATAATACTAATACATCTTGTATTAGCTACTTATAGTATACGTTTTCCTTAATATTGTTACCTTGTGTCTATGTTCAACATCATCGTGTATTGGACCGGAAAGGAAAACCGATGTAATTGGGGTTTTTTTTTATATTATTATTTGCATTTCAACAAATTGAACAGTTTTTAAGGAGTTGTTCAGAAACATGACTTTAAAATGCCCAATAATCATTTCAAATATTTCTAGGTACCATTTTGTTTATACGACTATTCATATAATAAAAAAGGCATATTAAGTGTTTGAGGTGTTTGTGCCATACAGTAAATATCGATACACAGATATGCCAAATTATACTTTGTTTTGTGATAAATGTTAAACCTTGATGTTATATTTTACTCTAAAACAGTTGTTTACGACGAAAGACTTATTTAGGCCAAGCATTGATCCTTATACTGGTCCTTATACTGTTTGATACATGATCAGCAATTATGATCAACCAATGATTGATGACTCTAATGTGAACCTTTCTGCCATGAATTGTTTACAAGTGAGATGTTTGGCTAGCTATTAAACCAGGTTTAATCAACCGTTTTCTACATAAGGAAATGCCTGTTCCAAGTCAGGAATATGACAGTAGTTTTCCATTCTTTCGATGTGTCTGAGCTTTTGATTTTGCCAATTGTTAAAGGACTTTTCCTTGGAGTTCGGTATTTTTATTTTTTTCTTACTAGATCAGATGATTTTTGTAAATTGTTAATTTATTTGTATGAATTTGTTATTTTGACGTTAACTATTCGATTAAATTTCTAGGGAGTTTAATTGAATTATTATATTATTTTACATGAGGCATGTTAAGAAAATGAAATTCAATATACAACAAATAATAATTTCAAGTCTGCATATATCTGAAAAGATGTATTATCCACTATCTATTGAAGCGTATACGTTCGTTGGTGATGTGCACCTAAGAGCAAAATCTTTTAAGCAAAATCTTTTAGAAAAAGATACAAAAAAGTGTAGAAATACACCAAATGTTTTTAATCTTCATCTTTATTTTGTCAAACTATTTTTGATGAACACAAAAATACAATCGATGTAATTTTATTTAAAGGATTTTACCTTTTTTGTGTTCCCCTTCCTAACTGCCTTTAATATTTCTTCTTTATCAACTTCGTCGATATGCAGCTGCTCATCTTCAATGTTGTTCCAAGAATTAACAACAACTTGATAATTTGGTGGAATTAGTTTGTTTTTTGACCCAACTCTGTGTTCGAAAGTCTGGAAAAAGATTAAAAAAGAAAAACAAAGAATTAATTCAAAACATATCAAAAACTAAACTAACTTTTACCTCATATTTATGTTGAAATTGTAAGTGTTGAGTAAAACAATCATTAAGTGTTGTATTTTACATGTTTTATCTGCTTTTAAATATTTACACATGTACTAAATTGTAATCAATTCGTTTGTGCGAAATTAACACATAGATGACGCTGCATACTACACACACGTAACCATGGAACAACACGATGAATAAATAATGATTGATCGGGATCCCAAACGTGTTCAAGATGATGTTGCTGAATTGAATTATCAGCGGTAATCAGACATTGAAAGGCATTGTAATTTTTGTTTAGGGGCCAGTTGAAGCCCTTCTCCGGGTGTTGGATTTTCTAGCTGTGTTGAAGACCCGTTGGTGGCCTTAGGCTGTTTTATGCCCTTTGATCGGGTTGATGTCTTTTTGACAAATTCTCCGTTTCTATTCTCAATGTTATTGTAGGTTGGTTAAATCTTTTTCCCTAAATTAGATTGTCGTCTTCATCTTATATATCATTTTGAATTATTAAACAATCGCATAATTGATGGAAAGAAATGTGTACGCTCCGACGAAGACAGCATTTTTTTCACCAGATCGGCAGTGTAGGGGTATATAAAACTAACTTGAATTCAATAGTTAGGGAGGCTTAGCTAGCTATAAAACCAGGTTTTACCCACTATTTTCTATTTGTCAGATTTAAAAGGTATCTCTTAAATAATTTAGATAATTATATGGAGTTTCTCAGTTTTTTTGTTAAATACATAAAATATGTTTTTTCAAATCTTTTTTATATGGTATGACACATAGTGTATTTAATATGTTTTCATTTACACATTGAAAACGGTAAGGATTGGTTGAATTAAATATTTTGCTCTCTTTCACAGTTTTAATTAAAAAATAATCTGTATTTCGGTGAGAGCACAAAAATTGATCGTTCCTGATATACTCTTACATCTTTCCTCGGGTACGGCATATTATTGTCACCAAAGGTCTTCATCTGCATAAGGCTAACGAAGTCATCGTTCCTCTCGTTCGGATAACCACTGATTCCAAAGTTCCAATCGTCTGTCTTTAAAGCTTGTCCACTCTTAAAAATAAACAATAAATTATTGTTATCCTGATATGTATTTCAAGTCTTCTTGTGTAATATGAATATGTCCATTCGAGTATCTACCTTTTTGTACTTTTGACCTTGAATTAAACTCTGCTGAACTTTGCGTTATTTCAATACAATTCTGTTAACTACAACTTAACTGTTTATATTTTGATTCTACTCTATTCAAAACCAATGTACACTTTCTCCGAATCATTAATGATTGTTTTACAACAATCTGTAGTTTCACTTGATTTCAGTTTTTTATTGGTCAAAATTCAGTTGTGACGTAAACTAATTGAATAACACTGCTGTGAAGTCACGAAAAAATGCGACAATGTCTGGTGACGTCACATGGAAAACAGTTTTCCACATTATCCAAAAAATAACGACGACGTTTATATTATCTTAATTTATAGGAGAAATAGATAACACCGCGGTTAGACATTTTTCCTCATTCTATACATCGGATTTTAAATTTAAAAAGATCACTGCTCGAGAAAAATTTTTTTTATTACGCTCGACATTCCAGGTAGAAATGGCATTTCTAAATATATTTATGAACGTTATACTAATATCGGATAATCAACAATGTTTTATTGTTAAATAACTGATCACCCTAAAACTAAAAAACAAATATGTAAATCTTCACCAACTATAATTTGTATTAAGGAAGTTTGTAATTAGTATAAACTAAATCAAGTAATAAACTTATTATATTATATACAGATTTTAATATCTTGCATTCATATGAAAAATGAAGAGGCTGAAAATGTAATTTTACCTATCTTATAATCAAGCACAAGGATGTTCCATGATTTCGATTGATTTGAAAATGAAATATCTATTGCAAATCTCTTCATTCATGAATTTTGTAATTTCGAATGTCAGCATCAATTATCATTGATGTTTTCAAGGCACTTGTTGCAATCAATACCAAAATTTAAGGTTCATTAAAATAAATGCAAATTGATCAAGTTTTTAATGTAATACTTAAAAGTATCATGTTTGACAAAACACAAAATAAAGGGACAGTGCTCGTCATACACTCAGCCAAAACCCCAAATAAAGCCATAATTTGACGACAGCATCTAGCACCCTGATCTGATTTCTTTTCATTCATTTATTACCAAATAAACTATGGCAAAAATAAACTGACAAACAAAGATCTCTGTTACCAATCTGAAATATATTCTCGAAGGCTGCAATGTGAGTTGTCACATTAACCATAATTTCTTTTGGGGTTGCTCACCAAATTTGTCAATATAACGGAACTCAACAACTGTCATATAAATAGAGGTTAAGTTAGCTATAAAACCAGGTTTAACCCACTACTTTCTTCGGAAAATGCCTGTACCAAAATCAGAAATATGACAGTTGTTTTTTCACTCGTTCCGTTGGTTGATAACGTTTGATTTTGTCAGTTTTATGGACTTCTTCTTTTTGAACTTGCCTTGGAGTTCAGTATTTTTATTTTACTTTTTTGACTTGTTCATATTCTTGTCCTTTTGTATTTGTTGGATGGTTGTCCTTGGAAAATATACCAAATCTCCTTATTTGTTAGGGCTACACTTCATAAGACAAACTCATCTTAAATGTGTCATCTGCCATAGATGTTAAAAATTGCAAAAATGATACACTACCGAAAATCTATCCAAATATGTATTTAGTAACAGTAATCTGTAATTAAAATGTTTTACTATTATTATATGTAATCAAAGCAGACAATCTGGAAACAACATCTTTTTTAAACAGACCAGATTTATTGACATCCTATCATTACAAATATGACACAACAAAATATAGGCTAATCGTGAGACATGCACGGAATGAATATTGTCCTCCCCTAGGCCCTCTTTGAACTTCAATAAACAACATTATTCTGCATGATGCCAGCTGTTGCAGAACTTTTAATTTCGTTTCTTGATCAAAATTGCTTACCGGATTGTGATAGTTTTCAAATGCTCCCGAATCAAGATGTTTGTCTTCCAAGATTTGGTTAATAGCAGATATAGCTGCTGCATGTGCGTCATCTCCTAATGTGTCCAATACCATAGATTTGCTTGGTACAACATCCTATATTATAACATTGTATTGCATGATTAAAAGTTTTGCTTAATAAGAAATGATAAAATGCCGAAGCTATTTAGCTAGCTTCAAAAATGAAAATTGGCATTTACTAAACGAGTATAAGATATGAATATTAGTTGTGATCTTTCACCGGTTTTTCATTTTTTTTATTGCTTTAGCTTTACTCATTTGGGGTAGTTCATAAATGTTGTCCAACTGTTTATTTACTAACATTATCAACAACTGCCTCGTTCATTTGTTTACTCATATTGTTTCCCATTTTATCTTCTTTTTTCTGGAACTGAAAAGATAATGATATAAAATAGGTTATTCTAATATTCTAATAGGACGCCTTTCAAAAGATTTGGATCAACACCCGTGCTTAAATATGAAGAACATGCATGTCAGCTGATCGCCAACTTCATAGTTTGTTTCAGCTCTTCTTACTTTCTCCATTTCATAGGCAGTTATAAACAACTCGGAAACATTTAAATAAACCGCGATATGAATTTGTTTAAAGCTTGTTTTTTTATCTAAAAAGTAGATTCATTAAATGTATTCAGTAACAAAGTTGTAAATAATGTTGTTACACAAATACTTGTAGGAAAATGTAGGCGTTAGCACTGAGTGGCTGCATGATTTCAAAAGAACATTAGAAGAAATAGAATGGGAAGGGTTTTTTTTAATTTGAAATCTATGGGAATCCTTACAAACATTCTGATCGCCTTTAAAAGAAAAATTGTTAAAGGTTTTTTTTACCTTTTCGTCAATATTGGTTCTGTTTTAAAATTTTGATTGATTTTTCTCTTTATATCAGGATTATCATTATTTAATTGGTTAAACCAAATTTCATCGAATTTGATTCTTAGTCTCTTTAAGATAATTGATTTGATATTAGATATGTGTTCGTGTGTTATATTAAGATATTTTAAAATTGAATAAACAATTGAAAGCTTAATTAAAAAGAGAGAAGTATTTTGTTCTGATAATTTCACCTAAATTTGTTGATCATGTTAAGAAGAACGTCAAGAAACAAGGGGTATAAGACTACACGTGATATGGTCACATCCGTTCTTTGCTTTATTCACACTGAAATCTAGCTAACTTAAATTCAGAAAATGTTGCCTCAATTTTTACATTTTATAAAATTGACATTTCCCAATGTTATATTGTTTTCCCGTTTTTTGGTATCGGCATTACATGTAGATACTTGATAATATGAATATTAACCCTGCTTTGTACTAGATCGACACGCTGAGTCGGAATTTTAACGAGCTAATGCACAAGGTAACAGTCGGAAGGAAGACATATCACCTTACCCGGAAAAATTCCGAGCCGACCAGTCTTTGCTCTTACTCCTTAATGCCGCGTGCTAAGAGGAGAAGCAGCAAATACCAATTTTAAGGCCTCGAGGCGAACTTGCTACCACGAGACCACCGCGGCGGTTTACGCACGGTTTAGAAAGCTAAAGTAATATATATAAGTTGAAAAGTAGATTTAAGTGACAGTATTACATCGATGTTCAAATTTCATAAATCAGTTAAAAAGACAACAAAAGGTAACAACTAAAATTGAGGGAACAACATGGTCTTCATAAGGAGTGGGAACAGATGCGTGGACAAGGAAACGTCTCTTGCTAAAGATTATGCCAGCTTTGAATATGCAAATATACTTTTGTCATGTTTGTCTCCCCATTCTTTTTGACTGTGAATACGCTTGGAATGATTTAAAGATCAATTATAGATATCCACGAGGGTTGTCAGTGATGGAACAGGAATTAAGTACTCTTTCTAAGCACGTAGATTAATGCCGTCGTGTTTGTCTGTTTTCTTTGTCTTGTGGTTCTCCTAATTGGTATTTACTCCTATTTTGCATGCATGGTCTTGTAGGATTAACAGGAAATGAAAAAAGTATTGTTGATAGAATTTGCATTTCACTATATTTAGAGTATCCTTTTAAACTCTTTTAGAATTATTAATATAGATGAGCATACCGTGTTTAATCCATAGTTTCAATGATCGTCCTTTACGAGTTTTGCTTGCATAGAAGGAGCTCTCACCATGTCGATACATAAAACCTCACCCAGTTTTGGTTGTATAAATTCATGCGATTTCCTTAGTTTCGGTTTACTTCGATTTGTATCCTTTTACGGAATTTGACATTTGAACATCGATTACTTACAATTGCTTATTGAAACTTATTATTGTTTAAATTCATTTCAATCTTTGAATTATGCTCAATGAAAAATGACTGATATGCGTGCTAATAAATTGTTATAACATTTAGTTTAAATAATACTTGCCAATAATAATTTTGTCAAACACATTAAACGTAATACAATTAGGGCTTATAAAGACTGAAATATCGTGTACAAACCTAAATGAATTATATAAGCCTAAATTATGTTATTGAAATTGTATACGTTTTCAATGCGCATTACTGAAAATTGCAATTGATATAGTATATAAATAGTAACTTACTATTTTGGAATACCAAGATACGAAAGCAAAAGTACATTTTATCCGTTTATGCTTTTTTTTAATATATTGACAAAACTGTTGTTAAACATATTTTCCTAAGCCTAATTTTATGAAATCAAAACATAGAATTATTTCAAAAAGTGTATCCTTATTTCCAGCATAATTATAATTATTTCTGATTATGCCTCTTTGGTTTGTGTCATGTTCTATATCATTCTAAAAGAAAGTATAATTCCAGTCAAAAATTGTAGGAAAATATGGAAATAAAATATATATTTTAAGTTAACCAAATAATTAGATTAGATTTTGTGAAGGAACAAATCAACTTTCTGAACGAAACCGGATGCAATATTTCAAACATATTATTTGCTTTTTAGCTGTCGTGTATTTCTCATCTAAAAAACTATTTACTTATTCAAAACCCATTTAGATTATCACCTCTGTCAAGTTAAAGTTATAATTATAAGCCTGATATCTTTGATAAGTTTTTCATGAAATGAACAATTATCGTACTTTTTGCATAAATCATCTCAATTCTATCAAACAATATGGACAAAATGGTTTGCAATGTAAAGGAACATCATTTGTGTCGTTTTAATAGCAGGTTGCATAAAAGCAATATTAATAGCGTGAAAATATACAATTATTTACATAGACTTATGACACAGTTCAAATTCTGTATTAAGTTGAAACAACGAAAAAACCATAACAAATCACCATACAATAACGGCCGTATAACTTATTTTCTAAGTTTGAACTTTTAATTCTTGTTAATGGCATTGTTTTGACTTTAAGTAATAGTTAAAGTGCCTTCCCTTGAACATGAGGTATATGAGTTTTGTGTCATGATCTACTAAAGCATATTCTTTCAGTCCGATTTTAATCATTGATTTTGTAGACTTGATTTAGATGAGATGGTGATAATAGAAAATTATCAGTCAACTGAACACATCAAGCATGTTAAACAAACAAGAAATATATCAGTTCACAAATTAAAATACTTTCTTTTTGATCATGTACCTGAAGAGACAATATGTTTACCATGTTTTCAAACGTAAATTTTTTTTTATTGTAATTTTCGTAATTATCTATAATAAACATTTTCGGAAATTGCACTGATTGAATTAAATGTTCCCATTTTATCACAAATTTATCTCTGTGTTAAAACAACTGTGTAACACTATAAGTGTCTACATGTGATTGACCCGGAAGTCAAATTAATACAAATAAATATTCCTACAATGATCAAAATTATAAATAAACATTGAAAAATCTAAATCTCTTAATAGATTGATTGGAATGTGTATCGTCGAAACTGACCTTGAATCTCGTAACTGTTTATGGATATTCTCAAAAATCAAATCAAAGTTTTTAAGCAAAATAATCTTTCATTAATTACTTAATGTAATTAAAGAAAAACAATAATAACAGCGTTGTTCATATGCTTTAAGTCTTTCATGTGGTGTATATATTATTTTTTTGTTGTGATTCGATACACAATATCATTGTTTTATATTACAAATACAGAGTATATATTTACTGGTGACAGTTCCGACCTTTCTTCAACTTGGTTCCGTGTCATGTAAGATTTTCAGGCAATGTGCCCTCTGTAAACTTATTACAAATAATTTTTCAGAGACTTATCAGTCCACATCCTTGGTTATTTCATGAATTTACAGTTAAGAAATTCCATAAAAAGATAGTATTAACCTTTGTTTTGGGCTAATCAGCTCACACAACAAAACTTGACCAAATTTTAAAACTCAATCCATTCAACTTATAAAAGATCATTATCTGTCAGACAGAAAAAATATTACAATAAGGATGTGGACTAATGTGTCTCGGAATATTTTTTAATATAAGTTTACAGAAAGACAACTTCGTGAAAATCTGACGTGATGGGGAAATTATTTTAAAAAAATGTTTGAACGACACTTGAAAAATGTTTATCGTTGCGTACGTCATTCATCTGAGCAAAAATGAAATAATAGTGGGTGTTCAGGAAGGATTTGTTCAGATGAATGGCATACAAAACAATAACTATATTTTAACACAAATTACAAAATAATCTAATAGGAAGAACCTTGAAATACTACTTGGTGCAAATCATTGGAATTTGAATATCAAAGAAAAGTAAAAGGTCCAATATTAATTTTGGTATATTGCGTATGGCCATTTATTATACTTCAGCTGACTCCTCGAGCTCTGTAAATTATATCATTATTTAATTTAATTATTGAAAAAGAATGTTAATATCTTCATTTGTTATTATTTTGGTATCATTTTTTTAAACCATTCATTTTTTTCTAGTGTATACTTGTGTTTCAAACCACCAACATTTTGTAGATTAATCTACTTTCTATAATGTCGATAAATTCTTGTGTTATGCAGCTAAACGAGGAGAAGAACTTAAAACAATTAAAACAACACTTTATAAATTACAAACGTTCGAAGTGTTTTTTTGTGGATTTACCCTCGTCTGGAATGCACAAAGCCGAAGATTTGAAAGTCAAAAATGTATAAGAACCTACACAGAAGAGCTTTATGACTAAAAGGACTAAACAAAACTTTCAAATAAGCTTTTTTGTAATTGATTGCAGAAATCTAGACCCAAAATAAATTAGTTCTTACAGTTATTATTCATTTAAATTTTGTATGATTTGATTTTGTATTTGAAATGAATTAGTGTTAAGAATTCTAATTGAATCCATGTTATACACCCTCATGAAATGCGGTTTATTTTAAAGTTTGGGAATAAACAAGAGAAACGTAACAAAATTAAGATTAATTTGAAAAGATAATATATATACTATTGGCATACATCTTTTAAATATGAAATTATAAAGTATCAAATCAAAAACCTGAATAGCCTTGTTAAAATTGCAGACATACATATGCAAACGTAAGGGTGAAACTGGCATAAAATTTGCCGGTCAAATTGTCCTTAATTAACATCAAGAGTCATTAAATACATTGAAAACGATTATTATTTTGAGTTGTTTACGGTAAATATTGTGATTGTGTTATAAGTACTTACATTTTAACTTCAGTTAATAATTTAATATGGCTGCCGCATAAACTGCGTAAAAGACAATATTACCTCATATACTATATCGGCAGTATTATTAATTTTAAGTAAATTTTATTGGTTGAACTGACTTCCGTTTTTATTACTTTCAGCTCGATTTTTTATGTAGAAAACCAGTTGGCAACGTTAAATACATTATCACTATTTCAGTGATAAAGGATCAAATTATTTGAAAAGGAATGATATTTCATTTTGAATTTGCTGATTTTCTACAGACATATACATCTAAAGTCATTTGGTACTTGAAATGCGAAGTAAAAATTGAGCTGATCAATTAAGATATAAAACTGAACATATGAAATATGAATTTTACGATTTGAATATTTTTTTTTATTTCTCTGTGTATGAACAATTCATAACTCTTACACAATAAGTGTGTCAGTCAACCCAGTTTATTATTTATAAAGACAATATATTGAAACGAAACCGAAAGAAGAATCATTTCCAAAAAACAATCACACGTTAGTACATGTACATATGAAATATAGTTCTATTATATATAGTTCAAAGTAAATTTAAAAATAAACTTTTTTTAAATTGTGTAATATTTATTTACAACTTTATCAGTGCAGCTTCTATTCTTATAATATTTACTCAAAGGGCATCCCCATTTCAAATGCAAATAGAACACATAACATTCATTTGATATCATGAATCACTAATCAGTGTTGTACTATCAAAACAGATACTGCTGAATATGTAATACATATACTTCTTTTTTAAATTCAAATATTCCTTTTACAATCGGATAATTAAATATTGTTAAATTTCACAGAAGAAATCCTTATACAATGTATGACTTTTTCTGTTTTGCATCAATGAGTTAAAACAAAATATTATTGGTCATATATAAAATACATAAATATATGAAATTAAATTAAATAATTTACCTCACATATATCACATTCACGTATAATATAAATGAATGTTTTATAATAGACATTTAGGATATATATTGTTTCAATATATTGATTACATAATTTAATCAGTGCAGTCTGTTAATTGTTAAACAGTGGTTAATAAATATATTATATTTTTTCCTAAATAGACATCTCTTCCAACTGCATTGTTTTTCTATGGAAAAGTTCAAATCCCATTTATCGCCCTTATTTCGAAATTAAGATGATACAATAAGTTTGGGCGAACAAAGTAGTTCTTCGCTTACAGAATTGCTTAAAGTTAATATTTGTGTCATTTTGTAGGAAACTTTAATATTTAAATCCAAAATATAGACTTGCTCCTATGTACTGTATGCCATCACAGTTAGTTTTTTTAGTTTCCACTTTTGTAGATATTAATTTGTTCCTCGTCAGTTTGGTTACATTGCCAGATTATACATGATATATAATGAGACTATATTTGGTCATGTTTTAAGGTGCTTAAAACATTTTTTAATCAGCAGTGTTGTATGTCTTTGGTGTATGTTTACACCTTTTTGGCTGATTTGTGTCACATCAACCTATTACTATAAAAATACGAAGATGTGGTGTAATTGCCAATGAGACAACTCTCCACCAGAGACCAAATGACATACAAGTTGACAACTAGAGGTCACCGAACGACCTTCAACAATGAGCAAAACCCATACCGCATAGTCCGCTATAAAAGGCCCCGATCTGACAAATGTAAAACAATTCAAACTAACGGCCTGATTTATGTTAAAAAAAAACAATAAACGAAATACAAATATGAAATACAGCAAAAAACGACAACCACTGAAATACAGGCTCCTGACTTGGGACAGGCACATACAGAATGTGACGGGGTTAAATATGTTAGCGGGCGCCCAAGCCTCCCCTAACCTGAGACAGCGGTGTAACAGTACCACATATCAATAAACTATAAAAATCAGTTGATAAGGGCTTAACTCATCAGATCACAAAAACACAGTCTGTTCACCCGATTTTGTCAATTTTGTAAATGTAACTATAAGCAACCGTCATACAAGTTGTAGGATTAGCTAGCTATCAAACCAGGTTTTAACCATCATTTTCATCGGAAAATCATCGGAAAATGTTTGTACCAAGTCAGGAATGTGGCAGCTGTTTTTCACTTGTTCCGTTGATTGATAGCCTTATATTTTTTTTCAGTTTTTTAGTACTTCTCCTTTTTGAATTTGTCTTGGAATTGATATTTTTGTTATACATTTTTTTTCGTCCACAGATGGAAGAAGCACTCAAGTCCAGCGGTCGCATATCCAACCTTCGATCTCTTCATAAACATTCGTTAAAACTTCTCCCCAGTTTCAGGAATGTTTTATAAATATTAACTTGGTGCGTCCGACGCGCACTTTGGATTTACCTTCATAAGAAATGCTCAAAACCAGAATAATGGAAAGCAAGGGTGTACAAATATCTGAATATGTGCGTAACCATATGACCAAAATTAACTTAAAAGTATAACCAAAGCCTTTATGGTCAACAGAGAATTAAAGAAAAGCACGTTTTAAATCATGTCAGTATCAAAGCACCAACTACTACTACACTTGCGAAAAAAACATGCAGCTGCATTGAAACGGGTGTGATCTCAACATTCTCAAGAAGTGCGGAAACATAAATAATGTATGAGTATTTATAGATTTAAAAAAACTGTTCAAATTTAAAGTAATCATGTAAGTTGTTATTATTTTAACTTTGTTTAAACAACCTTTTGAACATAGTTCTACTTAAGACCATATATTCAACAAGAAACCACTGGCAAGTGTTCAGTGAGTGTTGCATTTTTTTTCAAATTCAAATAACAATTCAAGCGCCTTCCCTTGGTTTTAATTTTGTCAACTGTGTATAGGTCTTTTGTGTTCTGAATTTATGAACCATATTCTTTCAGTTCCATTTCATTCTTTGATTTTGTAGATTAAGATAAGATGATGATAATATTAGATTATCTGTCATGTGAATATGTTAAGCATTTTTAAAAACAAGATATCAGGTCATTTACCAAAAAAGGTATCTTTTTGATCAAACAGTTGAAGAGAAAATATATGTACATGCGTAAAACCCGCCTTGGTTTAACTTTTACACATGTTACAGGTCAACTTAACATTTGTTATTCTACTTTACGTAAATATCTTTCATAAACGTTTTCCGAAATTGCACTGATTGAATTAAATGTTCCCATTTTATCACATAATTATGTAACCTCTGTGTTAAAAAAGAGTGTGTATCACTATGAGTGTCCACATGCGATTTACACGGGAGTCAAATTGATATAAATAAACTTTATTACAAAGATCAAAATTATAAATAAACATGGAAATCTAAATCTTTTGATAGATCAATAGTTACGTGCATTGTCGAAACTGACCTTGAATCTCGTAACTGTTTCGGGATATTCTCAAAATTTTCATTTACTACAGTAATTAGTTATTGAGGTTCGATTAAAGTGTTCATCTAACATGTAAATCTATTTTCATTTTAAGGATAATTTACCTACATGTCATTTTGTTAATTCCAAACATAAAACCAAAGTTCTTGAGCAGTATAATGTTTTAATAATTGCAAAATGTTATTAAGAGCACCAATGTGTGCGTGGATTAATTTTGTGTTATTATTCGATACACAATATAGAGAAACCCTTTTTCAAGTGAAGGTCACAATCTTTTTTCAACTATTTTGCCCGTCACGTCAGATTTTAATGAAATTTTCCATCTGTAAACTTGTTACAAATAATTTCAGAGACACAATATTTCATATTTTTATAGTGAAGAAATTCCATTAAAAATCGTAAAAACCCTATGTTTTCACCTAATATGCTCATGTAACCAAACGTGACCAAACTTTAAAACTTGATTCATTCAACTTATAAAGGATCTTTCTCTGACACATAGAAAAATAATAGGATGTTCATGAAGGATTTGCTCAGATGAATGTCATACACATTTATAACACGTTTTCAACACAAAATACAATTAGTATAATTGAAAGAACCTAAACAATTTTTACTAATTTCTACTCTCCATAATGGCGAGACATTCTTATTTAAAATAGCTAAACGAGGAAAAGGATCTTAAAGAAATGAAACCACACTTTATGAATTACGAGCGTTTGAAGCACTTTTATGGATTAACCCTCGTCAGGAACGCTCAAAGCCGAATATTTGAAAGTCAAGGATGTATAAGAACCGAAACAGTTGAAGAGCTATATGACCAAAAGGATTTCAAAATAAAAGCCAAATCCATATAAGGACAGTTTTGCCTGACGAAATGTAAATCTCCGGTTTTCTTGTGATTTCAGCAAATGCATTCTCATCATTGGAGAAAAAGGCATGATTTTTTACCCCGTGCAACATAGAAAACATCTATCGGGAATAGAACATATACTACATAATGAATAATGAAAAGATGAGGAACATCAATAAAAGCACTTTTCAATTTGCGTATTGTGTGTTTTTTGCTGTGCATGTAATGATTTTGTGTGGATACCCCATATTCTTTGCTTTTCTTTTAAAGGAGCCTATAAAATAACAGATCTCCACCACATCTATTATCAATCAGTCTTAACAATATATCTAGTGAAATAAAACAGTATTGCATGAACAAGTAGAACTAATATTGCAATGTGACATCCGTCCGTGTGTTCAGTAATAAAGACTACTATATCATTCCGGTTTCAAATCCACTTTAGATTTAAAATTACATATGTATATGAATAGTTCAACTGTATTTCACCTCAATCATTGCGAAATTTTTTTTATTAAAATAAAACTTTAAAATAACCTTTTTTAAATTGATTGCAAAAAGTCTCGACCCATCTCAAAAAAAATTGTTCAAAAAATTATTATTCATTTACATTTTGTGGACGAAAAGTGTATTTGTATTTGTATGATTTTATATTTGAAATGAGTTACTGTTTAGAATTCCGGATGAACCCCTGTAATATACTTTCTTGTGAAAAGGGTAATTTTGAAGTGGGTGCATAAGCCAGAAAAACGCAGCCAAATGAAGAATAATTTAGATAAGATAATATTCTTACTACTGTCATAAAACGCCTGGATATAAAATTATGATGTATCTATAGATTATAAAATCATGGTCAAAAACCTGCATATTATTGTTAAAATTGCAGACATACATATGCAAGCGTTAAGGTTTGGCATAACATTTTACGGTCAAGTTGTCCTTAACATCAAAGTCATCATATACATTAATAACAAATAATATGTTTAATTATTTACGGTATATATTATGATTCTGTTACAAGAACTTACATGTTATTTACAGTTAATATTCTAAAATGTATTTAGTATATACTGCGTAGCAAGCAAAATATTTATAATAGAAATATGCATATATATATATATATAAAGAAAAATTTGTTGAATGTATTTTAGGAAACTGACTTCCTACTGTTATACAGTTTTTGTTGTCCTCATTTTTAGCTAAGGAAAGAGATAGCATCTATAAATAAATTGTCATCATCTCTTAAAAAATGAGGAAATTATTTGCGATAGAAAGTAGTTTTATTTTAAATTTACTTATTGTGTACGCGTTTTTACATCTTACCTTATTTGGTACTTGTAGAAATTCATCTGATCAATTAACATGATTATCATGTTAAACAAGAAATTGTTAATTAAAATCTTACTATTTGAAAATTAACTTTATCTATTTGTGTATAAACACTTCATATCTCTCAGTAACTTGAGTTTTATTCAGTTTTTATGGCCCAATCCAGTTCACTAGATAGAAAGAAAATATACGTTTAATTCTTTATAATTTACTAAAACGAAACCAAAAGAAAATAATTTCCAGAAAACATATACAAGTGTACGTATATAATAGATGTAATTTTAAGATATACATTTTTAAAACTCTGATTCAAAGCTATGATTCAGTGTTTGTTATTGGATTTACTTTAGGTCCTTTTGATTAATCAGCTCTTCAACATTTTATTTAGGTTTGGATTTTAAAATATTTTGGCATCAAGCATCACCGAAGAGACATTAAGTGTCGAAATGCGCATCTGGTGCAGTCAAATTGGTACCGTTTATATTATTAAAATGTGAAATTAATAATTATCTACAACGTACAACACAATACGTTCACTTAATATCATGATAAAACCACTAATCAGTTGTGTGCCTTCGAAAAGGAATATTGCTGAAAAAGCAAGGCTGTTTCGTCTTTTTAATACCAAATATCAAATATCAATTTGCAATCGAATTATAAGAATATTGTTAAATTTTACACAAAAAAAACGTTATACCACGTAATTTTTTGTATGTTTTGCATCAATGAATTAATAAAAGAGAATGTTTTGGTCATGTATTAAATACATAAAAAATATGAATTAAAATCTTACGCAAAATAATTTATCCTCACATATATCTTATCTTTAAATACATGACTGTATGTTTTATAATAGACATTTGAGATAAATATTGATTGATGATATTAATGAATTCATTTTATCAGTGCAGTCGATTAATCGTTACACAGTGGTTTAAAAAAATATATCGGGTTTTTTTTTTGGCAATAGATTGTATGATAACATTTAGGTTTAAACTTTAACTAAGAATAGTCATATAAATACATTTCTTCATAAATGTCAATAAACATTTCTTAGAATTGATCGTTCTATGGAAAGGTTCAAATCCCATTTATGATACAATCAGGCTGGGCAGACAAAGCAGCTCTTCGCTAACAGAATAGCTGAAAGGTAATACTTTTGTCAGTTTGTAGGAAACTTTAATATTCAAATCTAAAATATAGACTAACTAATATGAATTTCGTGCTATCACATATAGTATTTTTTTTTTTATTTTGTAGATTGACAATACTTTTGTAGATATTAATTTTGCTATATTGTGAAACTATATTTGTTCATGTTTTTATATAAAGTGCGTAGAATATGCCTTCGTTTTTTTTAGTCAGTTATGTTGTATATTTGGGATGTATGTTTACACAGTTTTGTCTACTGGATCACAATTATTGTCATATTAATCTTTTATGTCTGTTTTGTTTGCTGACCAATTTTGTCAATTTTGTCAATATAACGAATTATGAACAACCTTCATACAAGTAGGAGGTTTAGCTAGCTAAAAAAAAACCAATCTTAACCGACCATTTTCTTTGGAAATGCCTGTACCAAGTCAGAAATATGGCAGTTGTTTTTCATTTGTTTCGTTGATAGATAGCGTTTGATTTTGTAAATTTTCATGCTCTTCCCCTTTTCGAATTTGCCTTGGAAATCGTTATTTTTGTTATATTTTTCTTTCTTCTACAGATGGAAAAAGCAATCAAGTCAAGCGGTCAGTATATCCAACCTTCGTTCCCTTCTTAGACATTCGTAAACATGTTCTAACTAGTAGCAGGATTTTTTTATTGATATGAACTTGCTGATTCCGACGCGCTTGTTTGGATTAGCCATCATTAGGAACGCTTAAACCCAAAACAATTGAAAGACAAGAGTGTACAAATATCTTAATATGGTGGATATGAATAAGGAGATGTGGTATGAGTGCCAATGAGACAACTATCCATCCAAGTCACAATGTATAAAATTATTGGTCAAAGTACGGCCTTCAACACGGAGCCTTAGCTCACACCGAACACCAAGCTATAAAGGGCCTAAAAATGACTAGTGTAAAACAGGAAAACCAACGGTCTAATTTATATAAAAAACGAGAACCGAGAAACACCTATGAACCACACCAACAAACAACAACCACTGAACAACAGGCTCCGCTATATTACTAAAAATGATCTTAAAATATTACCAAAAATTTTAATGGTCAACGGAGAATTAAAGAAAAGTATGTTTTAAATCATGTCAGTACTACTATCCTCGGTAACGAACAGTCCAGTGGTATCGACTCGTTGATAGAAATGAAAAGTACACTAAGTAAAAGTGTCCGAAGCGCTTTTATGTGTTTATCTTCAATAGGACTTTTCAACAACAAAAAATTAAAGCCAAAAATGTATAAATCTTTAGACTGGATAAGAATTCCAAGCGAAAATAACATGCAGCTGCATCGAAACGGCAGATTGTAAATATAAATAATTTACTATATACTTTCATAAAACCATTAAACGTATGCTTAAAATAGAGAATGCAGAGTGAAGTGTATCTATAAACCTCCCTTAGCGTAAGCTTTTTGACAACCGAAACATTGATAGGTTAGGCACTTTCGTCCACCAGCAGTTGCATAAATCCAGTTGACGAATAACGAATAACGAATTTACAAGATTGTACAAATGTATGCTTCTAAATATAAAAGAATGAGTACTTATCGATTAAAAACAGTTGCCTATAATTGCTTACATTTACTTTGTTTGAACTCTGGTGTAAAGATGTCTCATTGGCAATCATACAACATGTCCTTCATCAGGAACGCTCAAAGCCTAATATTTGAAGGCCAAGGAGCAACACGACGGGTGCCACATGTGGAGCAGGATTTGCGTTACCTTCCAGAGCACCTGAGATCACCCCCAGTTTTTTGTGGGGTTCGTGTTGCTTAGTCTTTAGTTTTCTATGTTGTGTTTTGTGTACTATTGTGTGTCTATCTATCATAGCGTTGTTAGTTGATTTTCGATTTATGAGTTTGAATGTCCCTCTGGTAACTTTCGCCCCTCTTTTAGAATAGAACAGTTGAAGAGCTATATAGCCATAAAGGACATAAACAAAACCTATTGAAACATGATTATTATGAATGTAATGTCAATAGTTTAAATTCCCAGCATGCTACATTGTACATCTGTTGCAAGTTCTTTGTTTTCAAAACAATTTGATTTCGTGATAAATAGACTTCTGGGAAAAAGATGATTAAATGCGATACAGAGGAAATTCCACAATCATGGAAGATGGCAGATGTTTGAAATTATGATCAGTAATGACTATAAAATTTTACAGACAATAACAATTTCAGGTAAATTAGAATTATAGACATATTTAACCTTTACATCATTAAGTTTAGAAAAAAAAGTATACGAAGGAACATGTGTGTGAACTCCTGTAGTTAAAATAGATGAATGGAAGTATTGATTTTCCAGGAAATATATATTTAGATATTAACTTACTTTCACAGAAACGAAACCAAAAGTACAAAAGGTAAACCGCCTTTTCCTTAAAATAAAAAGAATATCTATTATCACAATAAGGCGCACTAATATTAGCAAATTTTGTTTATGAAATAAAAGACTGTTAATTCGTCTACTTGGAAAATTAAACATCTCCCCCTCTTGTAGTCCTCAAATTTACAATTTGTCATAGCAATTTAAAAATTTTAGAAAAGATGTTTAAACATTTTTACCTAGCCATGTTGTTCTGAACCCCTACCTTGAAAAATATTTGCTATGGAAAAAGCATGTTGTATCTCTATTGATCAAATGGTCAGTGCCTTTACTGTTGATTCCGGATTGACTATACTTTGGTTTTATCGGCTCTTCAAAAATAAATATGGTTTTGGATTTTTAAATACTTTGTCCGCAATCATCACTGAAGAGATATTAAAATTTTAGAAATGCGCATCTAATGCAGTTAAATTGGTTCCTTTAATTTTATCTTAAACATGTTTTTTTCTTTACTTTTTTTTAATTCTATAATGTAAGTCTGATATGACAATATTTGATGCACACCCTGTTCCATGTAGTGTTTTAATCTAGCAGATATTTATTTGCTTAATATTCATTTGCATGTAAAGCTGAAATAATAATAATCGATAATAATGTTATGTATTTCGACATCCCCTTTGCGAGAATTTTTTTATTGTTTTGTATTTAAGTGGTCAATTTGAATCTGAAATCGATCTTCAATATTTGGTTTACCATTCGGTTTCGGCTTCGGTCGTAGTCCGAATATTATCACAATCATCAAAAACATCTAATTTGCCGCTTTAAATTCGAATTTTGAAATTTTGTTTTTTAAATATGGCTATGTTTTGACAAAACTTGTTTGTTAAAACATTTCCATCACAATAACTTCTGTGCTTTTAGATTGTCTTTCAAAATTATTATTCCTCGAGATACATTTGTATCTTCATATACATGTATATATATCTCTATATTCTACGATGAGAATCATTCCGAAACTTTGAATTGCTTGAGAGTAACCGATAGATCTTGTGTAGACTAAACGCATGTGTCGTATTGAATTATAAGCCTGGGTCCGTGTAAAAAAGGCCATCTCAGCGGGACTAGGAAGTATCTTAGTAAGGTCTTAGAATACGTCTAAGTCCTAACGAAAGTCTCATAAGATAAGATATATCCTAAATTTGGTCCTAAAGTTATGATGTATACATAGGTGTCTTAAGATGGTCTTAGGATGGTCCTAACAATTAATATGTTCAAAGTCGAAATAAAAACAACAAATATGGCCTTCAGTCAGAATTTGAATAATTTATCTTTGTGAAGATACTATCCCATGTCTTTTCCTGAATATTATTTGTCGTCACATTTTATAGGTTGCTGAATAAAATTCCCGTGTGAGTATTTACTTTGGTACGCAGAATTTAATAATACTAATACAAATATTAAACTATTAAATAGTTCTTAGAATTAAACAAAGTATTCTTCAGTATATGTTTTTTTTCAAAGATTCAATTGTGTTACATTGTTTTAAATTTGTACAATTCGTTCCATAAAATACTTCCAAATATCCAAATATCAATAAAGAGCGTTTATAGTATTCAGTTTTAGCTTTTGGAACACAAAGCATATTACAAGGACTTTGTCTGGTTGTTCTAAAAAAAACCTGATGCACATATCTAAATACATTGAGATATTCCAGGGCCATTTGGTGAAGCTCTTTAAGAACTAAAATTTCTCTTCTAAGTACAAAATAACCTGAAATAGGCATTCATCGCAGCTCTCCAAAAAGTATGTTTGACGATGTCATGTTTTACGCTCATTTAAAATATTTCGTGCTGCCCTTTTTTAAAAGCTTAAGAATTCTATCAATATTAGCAACATTGTGTGTACCTGCCCAAATTGTACAATTATTGAAATGTGGAAAACATTTGAATTTCTGTTTCAGAAAAAATTTGGTCATCTTTTCTTACTAAGGCTGATTCAATGCATGTAATAAAATCGAGTGGATTTAAGGACAAAACTAGTTTATATAGCATAAACTGCAACACAATGATAACCTCTAACAAAGTTTTGTGACAGTTAAGTTTAATTTTTGTATGAAATGTAGTGTTACGTTAAAACTTTATTTTGCATTATTTATTTTGTTCATTAAAGATGCATCCTCCCGCCCTTCACATATATACTGAAATACATTAAAATATATTTCATTTAAGGATGTATTCTTCTGACATTTCAGTCTCGTTGAAATCTCGTTCTGGAATTATTTCCAAAATATGTGATACAAGTGGAAAATATCAATGAATTTAAAAAATATTATAATCAAACTTAACTCTGTGAAAAATATTGTGTATTTACAATAAGTAGTTTTTGAGTAATAAAATTTTCAAATTTTATGACCAATCAAGCCAATCTCATTAGTTAAAATGTTGGGAAAATGGGTGAGGGTTACAAGAAAGGATTTTATCAGATACATGTACATCCCATATTATTTTTTTCTATTCAAATTTCTTAGATATGTATTTTTTCAATCATTTATAACAAAGAAGTTGAAATAATATGCTTTTTGTTTTAAAAAAAAGAGAGAAAAAAAGTTTACAAAATTTGACACGAAAAGCAACAAAATTTAATAAAACTTCCTTATATTAACACCTACCAATAGTTTTTTAAAGTTAAATTTATTCAGATTGGTCAACTTCATCTTTATTGAAAGTATGAAAAAAAGTTTAATTGTGAAACTGTGATTTTTTTCATGATAATAGCCCAAAAATGGGTAAAAATTTATGAAAAATGGAAAAATCATCAAAATTGGGTACTTTCAAATGGCTGTAGCAAAAAAAGAAGTGCACCACCATATGATTTTTTCTTCACCAATCATTTTTTACAGTCATATAAACCCAAAAATAAGGTTAAGAAAAAAAGTTTAATTCTAGAAATATTTGGCTCTTCAGAGGTGTATATCCTTAATTCACTACATAGTTTTATTAATATTTAATCTATCTGTTATGATGGTCCTAGGACAATCGTAGTCAGGACTGTCCTAAGATAGCTTTGTTTTACATCCTAAGACTTGTCTCAGACACGTCCTAAGACCATCCTAAATGATGTCATAAGGCATATATCAGGACATATCCTAGGATAATGTCATAGCCCCTGGTGTCTTTGGTGAGTTTGTTTTCCATTTGACATTTTTTTCACTTTTGTTTCATTCATGGTTTCATTTATTTATTTTTTTTTTTAATTTTACTTTGTCGTTTATATTATTATATCATATGAATGTAAATGTATATTATTGATAAATATTCCAAAGGAAAGTTGACTGATTTCATTTGACAAGTAACAATTTAAAAAGTATAAAGACTACTAGTGTATAAATGCTATAAATCGAATTTGAAACGAATTCAACTGACCCTTTCCAAATAATATGAAATTATATGAAATACAAAAGTGAAAGTAAAAGTAGATTCTGCAAGTTTCTAAAAAATGTAATATTACATGTGAGTACACAGTGTCACTTCGTTTTAGTAAACGTGATTCGTCAAAATGAGTCGATTTTTTTATCGTCTAAAAGAAAGTGGACATTTTATCGTCATGCACCAAAAATTACCGTTAGAGTTTTCGGCGCATTCAAAAACAAATGTGTCTGGTATGTATGTAATAATTTACTTTATTTCTGTTTTTACTTGTGTTGATCAATATCAGTTAAGAAATAGTTATATTGTACTCATTAAAATGTTCATGTGTCCTTTTTACCATGTTTATGTCCTTTCTTTTTGGAGGGTAGGAATGCCCTTTACCGTCAGGCGTCAAACAGTTATTTTTGGCTACCGTTAACGTCAAATTGGTTAAAATGTTACCGTGATTCGTCAAAATATCCTTATCGTGATTCGTCAGAGGTCTCAAATAATTATCGTTATCGTTATTTTTGGAAAAAATTTTACGTGATTCGTCAAAATTAGTCGATTTTTTTATCGTCTAAAAGAAAGTGTACATTTTATCGTCATGCACCAAAAATTACCGTTAACGTCATTTGGCAAGAATTTTTACCATTATTCGTCATGAAGGTACCCCCAGTACCACCCTCTTTTTGGTGCGTTCAAACATATTTGTTTTATTTGGTTTTTATTTTTTATGATATTTTCAGTACTGATGAAACATACTGATATCAGTATCATATATGTATGTATACTGTGACGATAATATGAAGTCGTTTAGTCAAATTTTATTTTAAATGCATCACATTGTCTTTCTACAATTATATTTTTGTTGTAATTCTAAACCGTAGGGTCACCGATTCCTTTTTTTTATGTATTAACCAATCTGTTACCTAGTTGGTGGTGAAAAACGTTAAAAATCTAAGTTTTACGGCTTATAGTATTTTTTCGACTACAAAATGTAGAACACCACTTTGACGGCTGTATACTAAAAAGTAGGTGATGACCCGGTTATTATTTAACATCATTACAACGGAAATTTGTGTATGAACCACTTATTACATTTTAAGAAAAAAACTATGCATTCTAAACGGAAAATTTGATGATTTTAAGAAATTTTTAAGATAGCATTTCGCCGATTATATATGCTTTTTTTACAACTGTACTGTACATCTATTTTGAAAAAACAAAATTCAATAATATGTAAGAAAACAAAGGGATCAATGCATTATTTACTTTACCTTCGTCAAATTTGAAATTTTAGTAGCTCAAATCTGTCTGCTATTCAAAAGGAATGTATTTCAAAGCAGTCTCTGTTGTAATAACTTAACTTTCGTCACCTGTGAAATTTCAGGATTGTACCAGTTCATATCGCACATTACTATTCTTTTCAGAAGCATATCTATGCAGTCTCTGTTGTAAATACTTAACCTACGTCATTTTTGAAATCATAATATTAAACAAGTGTTGTTCGGGTTTTAATTGTATAACTGTAAAGATTATTATGGTTAAATCAGATAGTTTAATTTTGGATGTAACACGTCTTCTGATTGGCTCAATGTTTTTGTCTATCAGCTCATTGACATAAGTTTTTCATGTTACCGTGACGTCATCAACGTTTTTCATGATTTACTCCTTAAAAATGGAATGTGCAATATTGAAAATTCATTTACGAGGGTGTGGCTGGGGGTTTACAAAATAGAGAATAATGGGCAAAAAGTATAAAGAATCGAGAAAATGGCCTAAAAAATTAAAGAATACAGAAATGGAGGACCCCATCCAGACCCTCATTTCTTCCATTGCAAGAAAGATTTCTAACATATCAGCCCAATAATTGAATACAGTGCCATTTTGATAAGAACTGAAGTTTTCAAGGATGTCCGATTTTTAAGTAACAAAAATTTAATGTTCTTTCTCGTTCAACACAGCTCGTGTTACAATGTATGATCCTTCAGCTATATATTTGTGTTTAAACTTGTTAATTTTAAACAGTGTTTTCTTATTTTCTACATAAGAAAATGCCTGTACCAAGTCAGGAATGTTACAGTTGTTATCAATTCGTTTGATGTGTTTGAGCTTTTGATTTTGTCATTTGATTAGGGGCTTTCCGTTTTGAATTTTCCTCGGAGTTCGGTATTTTTGTGATTTTACTTTTCAGTCAGGAATCCAGTTACTGATTTTAGGTCGTACGGAGGCTGATTGGGTTGGCTATTGGCTCCAGTTAGAGATCAAGTTTGATATTGATAATTTTCGCTTTTGCCGTTCAGGATTGATCGCGAAAAGGCATTTCAAGTCATTGAATGACAAACTTTTTTCTTATGTGACGTTTACATTTTCTGACGTCAGACACGCGAAGCAATGAATGTGGTTTTTAATTTGATAGATTCTTTTGTGCTTTTTTGTAAATAATTGTTTGTTTCGATATTGTAACACAGTGATGACTGCTGTACCCATATTTTGACTATTTTATTTATAATGTCTGTTTTGTTCACGCATCGTTGTAAATATAACGGAATTTGATAAGACTGTCGTACAAGTGAGAGGTTTAGCGCTATAACACCAGGTTCAATCCACCATTTTCTACATTTGAAAATGCCTTACCAAGTCAGGAATATGACAGTTGGTGTCCATTCGTTTGATGTGTTTTGTCATTTGATTTTGCCATGTGATTAGGGACTTTCCGATTGAATTTTCCTCGGAGTTCAGTATTTTTGTGATTTGACTTTTTACTAAAACCAAGTCGATGTCAAGTTTCTTCCTAGAAGAAACTTTACTGCTGGTGGATTATTCCCCGAGGGCATCATTAACTTGGTAGCTTTATGCATGATGAATACAAATAATACAAAGAACAAACCGGCTGGGACGTCGCCCGGGTTACCAAGGTCCCCTTTTGCTGCACGGAACACTGTAGCATTTGATTTGTGTGTTCCACGGAATATCCTCCGGGATACCCCTGATTTGACTTATGTTCAGCCAGAAGGTAATTACTATTTTAAAAATTCAGAAACTTTTCATAAATTAAAGCCATGTTGCGTCAATATTTTCGACTGTTTAAAGACACCTGCTACAAGTGAATCAACACCTATCATTTCTTCTTGTAAACATAAAAAAGGAAAAAGGAGCACGTGTAAGACATGTGATATGTTAATCACGACTCCTGATTTTACTAGTAATTTAACATCTTAAACATATTATACTAAATCTTTCGAGCCTCTGGACTGTTCCACGGACAATGTCGTGTACGGAATAGAATGTACTTTGTGTGGACTACTTTATGTTGGTGAAACTCGTCAAACTTTGCGTAAAAGAATGAATCAACACCGGTCTGATAATAAAGATCCGCAATTTAGGGTTCTTTATAACCATTTTAATCAACCGGACCATGATCCTTCTTTATCTATGAAAGTAAGCATCATCGAGAAAATTTATCACCAAACAAATAGCCCTGTACTAAGTACTCCTTTCCGCAAAGATAGAGAAAATTTCTGGATAAGGGAATTAGGGACTGCAATGCCATATGGTTGCAATGATAATGTCAAAGGAGTAGGAAATTTGTCCAGTCCTGCCTGCAGTGATGTTAATGTAATGAGTTTATTCAATACTACCTTACGACAGCAACGTAGTCATGGGCAAAAACATTACCATCGGCCTAATGTAAAAAAGTCTTCAAAATCTAGATCGCCCTCTGGGAGCTTTGATGACCTTCTTTCACATCTTCATCATCCACTAGGGTTACATTACATTAGAACTATTCTTTTTTCACTGCCTGTTAATTTTCTTAAATGTTTGAGAGATTATGCACTTGACAAAGGATGCATCGATACATTTTCTTCAATATACAGACTAGTCAGTATTATTTGTGATGTAGCTCTTTTCCGTCTTTTCAAACCAGTAAGATCGGAACCTTTACACGAGGAAAAGAGGAAATTCCTTCCTGTTCACTTTACCAATAGAGGGATTGATGCAATCAACATCTGCAACGTTCTACATCACAAGGAGGTAATATCTAAAATTCCTATTTATTTTCAAAATCAGTCTGTTCCTATTGTATCCTACAGTTACACCAAAACCATTGCACCTAAAGTATTTAACTATAAACAAGCATTGCAGGACCTTGACTTAGAACAATACCTCAAAAACCCACCGACATGTGACTGTTCCCACTCGCCTTATAATTACAGCCCCTCTGGTCATGTTATAACTGGGGATCTAAACATAATTCAACATGAAAATCTCCGAAAGGTGATTTCTCATGGTCCTAAGTTTAGAGAACCCCAACACATCAATTGGAACCATAACTTCAAAATAATTATGGATTCCATTGAGGACTATGCCAGAGCATGGGCTAAACGAGAAGAAGTTGAACTGGACACTTTGTCAGAATGGGTCAAAACTATCAGGTCTTTGATAAAACGTCGCATTCATAAGTTGAAAAACTGTGTGAATGATCGACCTAAGTCCGTTTTCAGAGACAAAGAGGCCGTGAGATGTCTATCATCTCTTCATGATAAGTATGTTGTTGTTCCTGCGGACAAAGCTTCAAATAATATTGTCTTTATATGTAAATCGTATTACTACGAATGTCTTGTAAAAGAATTAGGAATAAATGAGCACTCAGGTAATCCCACATACAAAGACATATCATTTGACAAGGATGAGATTTTAGCAAATCATAAGTCCTTCATGGCTTCAATGAACATTACATTGAACACCAAATCGGAGGACTTACCTTTTTTGTATTGGATACCTAAGCTCCACAAAAATCCTTACAAACAACGGTACATTGCCGGCTCATCTGCATGTTCCACTAAAGAATTGTCCATTAGATTGACTAAAATTCTGTCCGCAGTGAAAGAGGGTCTTCAGAAATACTGTGAAACTGTTTACTCGCGTAGTGGTATTACTAGTAACCATATGTGGATTCTTAAAAATTCTCAAGAACTTCTAGATAATTTTAAATCTCGGTCTTTTTCTGAGATAAGTTCTATCAAAACTTTTGATTTTTCAACCCTGTATACCACCATTCCCCATGTGAAATTGAAAAATCGCTTGAAAGAAATAATCCACAATGCCTTTCATCATAAAAATGGTAGCATACGCTATAAATTTATTACTTTGGGATATCATAAGGCATATTTTGTTAATAGTGAACAAAAGGGTAAAACATGCTACACAGAAGAACAAGTGATCAGTATGCTGGAGTTTCTTATCGACAACATATTTGTTGAATTTGGAGGTAGACTTTTTCAACAAATTGGCGGCATTCCTATGGGAACGAACTGTGCGCCTCTCCTTGCCGACCTCTTCTTATTTTCATATCAATCGGAGTTCCTTCGGACACTTGTCAAAAACAAGAAGATCAAAGAAGCCAGATTATTTAATTTCACTTTTAGATATATTGATGATGTTCTTTCCATTAACAATCCGAACTTTTCTGATTGGGTTCCATTAATATATCCCCCAGAACTAGAAATTAAAGAAAAAACAGACACGGTTTCCTCCGCCTCATTTTTAGACTTATATCTCGAATTTGACATACACAGTCATCTCAGTACCAGAATCTATGACAAACGAGACGATTTTAATTTTAAAATTATAAATTTCCCCCACCTTAGTAGCAATATACTAACTTCACCTGCATATGGGATATACATTTCCCAACTTATTCGATATTCAAGAGCTTGCAGCTCCTACTCAGACTTTGTAAAACGTCACCAGTGTCTGAGCAGAAAGTTGATGAACCAGGGGTATGTCAAAGAACGTCTCGTCTTTTTTCTAAAAAAGTTCATCGGAAGGTACCAAGACCTTGTTGATAAATATTCCGTATCAACTTCACAAATAATACATGATGGTCTTGAAGTATAGATGTTGCATACTGACGTTGTTTATCATCTTAACAACGTGTAATATTGTTCTTTCATTTGTCTTTGTTCTATTATTAATATTACTTTTACTGTTTGGTTTGTTTTCTGTAATATCCATTTGACGTGGCTGGGTACTTATACATCCCGTCAATGTGTTTGTATTATCTTTCATTTTTACTGGTGTGTTTTGTATATGCGACTTTTTGTATTTCTGTGGTTCTTATAACGTGACTATGTACGTCATTATGTTATTGTTCTGTTAAATGTCATTATGTTATTGTTCTATTATAAATTTGAAAATACTTTGAACGACAAACGACAAATTTATTTTACTCGCGTAGTGGTATTAACCATATGTGGATTCCTAAAAATTCTTAAGAACTTCTGGACAATTTTAAATCTCGGTCTATTTCTGAAATTAATTCTAACATAACTTTTGATTTTTTAACCCTGTATACCAACATTCCCCATGTGAAATTATAAAATTGTTTTGAATAAACATTGAATGACAAACTTTTTTCTTATGTGACGTTTACATTTTCTGACGTCAGACACGCGAAGCAATGAATGTGGTTTTTAATTTGATAGATGCTTTTGTGCTTTTTTGTAAATTTCTGCAATTGCTAAACACCTTGACATAGTCATTATAAAATGTTAATGCTAAAGAATGGGTATTGAAATCAAAGTCGAACTCAACATTCTTCCTGTCTAATAAATTGAAAGGATTAACATCAAATAGGAAACTAAATGCATATTTAAGACGAGAACATTGTAATGCGATATGAATATTAACCCTGCATGTATAAAACTGATACACTGAGTCTGATTTTCAACGTGATAGCTAACAAGGTAACAGTCTGCAGGAAACAAGTCAGCATGTAAAAATCATAGTCGGTGTGTCGGTCTAGGTTCGAACAGAAGACCCCTCGCACTGGAAGCCAACACGCTACCACGAGACCATCGAAACTGTCTTTTCGTGCTTGAACCATGAAAGTCATAACTTCTTCGTCTACACAATGTCATAACATTAGTTATTACAAGCTCCAAGATTTTTGGTCATTACATTATCAGTACACATTTTATTTTTCATATTGGACAAAACTGTCAATATATGAAAAATCATAAACAATATATTGAAGCTTTTAAAAAACATACAAAATGTTAAGTAAAACAAGTTTTTAACAGGTAGCAAGTTTTCGATTATTCTTCCCCTTTTTTACGAACCCAATATTCAAGGATCCTTTATTTTTTTAACTATCTGAATGAAAGTTTATCTTATGGGTTATTGTGTTTTTCTCTGTTGTTTCGTTGCTGTCTTGTGGACGAATATCTGAAATCTTCGTGTAATCATCAATCATAGTAAGGGCTATATTTCGGATAATTCAAACACTCGTTTCTTCGCATAGAAACAACTGTTCCTTAATCTGAGCATGGAACGAATACTTTATATCACGGACTATGAATATGGATACAGAAAATGAAAAACTAAGCGAAATTGTGAATCCCGCAATGCCTGAAAAAATGTGTTGTATTTCAGTAAATAACACGTGTTCTCGGTTGATCATAAACACGTAGTAGTCAATCATGCATTGTTATTCATTTAATGGATTGGTCAAAAACCCAGGTAAAAAAATGCGTCATATGTAAATAAACAATTACATAAAAATGTACATGTGAGAGAACATAAGTATGCTAATTTATGCATATCCATATAAGGTAGTGTTCCCGACCTGTCCAACTAGGTGCTCAACATAGGATCTGTTGTACATCCCGTACCGGCATCCTCTTTTTGACAAAACTTCTTTCTGACATAGATTGCAAATATAATCATGACTATAATGACAAGAATCCCAACGACTATTCCATAGTAGTGCGCATTGTTTTTCATTGTGGAGATGCTTTCTGCACGGAATATGTATTCGTTCAACGTGTTATTGTTTAAAACACATAGTAGAAAACCTACCGTATAAATATTACTTCGGTTTGACAAACCTATTTCAAACTCGTGTGCTAACAATGTCCCATTGTTAAAAGTCAATAGTCGGAAGCTCTTCATCTTTCTTGTTTGAAAGCATTTACTTTGTATCTTGCAAGTATCCAATGTAGGCATAATATGTTCATCATCAGGAAATTTGCAAGGCAGTTTGAACAAAGGGCGACCCTTAAATTCAATATCTAGCCTATTTATGATGTATTTGAATAATTCATCGTTTGAAATTTTCTCTGAAAAGTACTGGCAGAAGTATAAGGTCAAATCCCCATACAACTCCGTATTTGTTGACGGAATATTTTCTATACTTTCAAAATGTAATGAATCGTTGACAATATAGAGTGTTTCTATTGGCGGTGATGCTTGTGGATCAGTACAAAATTGATGCATTTGGCAGTTATCATCAGGAATACAATGATACAATGAAGCAGTACCGCATAAATTCCTCTGACGTTCAATTCTATCTTGGCCTCTTGGACAACTTTTAAACTGTTCCCATTTTGCGGTTACTTCTATTATCAAATACAACACTAAACATAATATCGGTTGTGTAGGTTGTTCGGGCATGTATACTGGCATATTGCATATAGTGTATGAAAAACGCTGATCGATTTTCTGTCCGTGTCACTGTCGATACTTTGTGGAAGGTAGACACATCTATTGAAAGTAATATCAATACCATATTTATCATTTTATTTAAGGAATGAATGTAATATTTTTTCTATCTATGAAGAAATAACATCAGCAAAAATGTGGTGCACACTGAATAACCCGCGTAGTTCATTCATGACATTTTGCGGAATTTTATTTTATTGTAAATTTATAATATATTTTTCAAGCTTTAGTGTATTATTCATTAGAATAGAAATAACAGTTATGTATTTGTCTTTTCAATCTCAATTTGCTTGAACCCCTTGATCCCATGCATCTGTATCGCACATAAATAAATCACAATGAAGGTAATGAAAATAGTTTCGGCAACATGGTCTATCGAAGTGTAAACCGAGGGAAAAAATGCTAACGGACCAATCAAATTTAAGTATTTCTTGATATGCAAATCATATATGTATTAAATAAAATGTTGAATAGAATGTATACATTGCTTATAACCGCTTATACTTTTGACTGTATGAATGTATCTTACTCTATGGCGTTCCATCGTGTATATTGTTATTACATTTTACAACCATGAAGTTGTGATTGTGTTTCTTAGAAGAAGAAAAATAACAAGATTATACCAATTTAACATCAGCCTTGGATGCTTATCCGTAAATTATGAAATGTTTGCAAGGTTGCATGTCTTTGTTTAGCATGTTATCATACTTTATGGTTCAGCAGATAATCCTAAGGTCATTTGTTTTGTTATCAGCTTGATAAAAAATTGCGGTAAAATCGTATTCTTTTTTGTCATCGTTTAAAAACATCCTGAGAAAAAAAAATGAAAAGGTATATCAACGCCATCTAGTAGAAAGTTTTTAAAGGCTATACAGAATATCCCACATCCCATTTGTTCTTTATAAGTTAACACCCAATTTTCTATCCTTTTCTTTTGCCCATATCCTTATTCATTATTCTCTATTCTATAAACCTCATTCAGACCCTCGCATATAATAAGAGCATTACCTTGTGGTGTTGTGTCTCCGTGTAAAAGTCTGCCAAAAGCCTTCAGTAACCAAATTGTCTTCTCTCAATGGGTTAGGTCCTGGAGTGGTTCTTACTTCTGATGAAGATAAATATACTATGATAAATGTTAGAACTTAACTTTTGAGGTTCCCAAATAAAAATGAATGATGATGATAAGGATGGTGGTGGTGCTGGTGGTGGTTTAATATATACGCTTCGTCATTTGACTGTAAATCGTGAAGTAATGCAGCCAAAGGCAAAAAAAAAATATATATATATGTAATTCTTTTTATGGAAAACATGTATTGCTTAAAATATCAAGTAGACGAAAAGTATGAACATACATGTAGTGTCACTGTGGTATATTTTAAATTTGAAATGAATGAAATTGGGGATACCATAGATAAAACATAAATAAATATAATAATTGTTTATTTTTAATACTTCAAATTAACGTTTTTATAGTTTTTAAGTTAACAATAATAAAACAAATGTTCCTGTTTTAATTGAAACAGCCATTGTGGTCTCATAGTAGCCTGCGAGAGGTCGTGGGTTCGGTCCTCGGCCAGGTCAAACTAAAGACAAAAGTAGTTAATTGGTTCAGGTAATACAATACATGGGGTGAGATATAGCTTTCGGCAATTTTCTATGTCTAAAGGCCAAAAGCCCAACAGAAAAAAAAACCTGTTTTTTTTTTTGGTGACAATCATACCACATCTTCTTGTTTTATACAGTTGCTACTACATGTACCATCAGAACTCATAAAATGCATCACTAAATTTATTTAGTCAAAGTAATAAATGCCGATTATATTCCAGTGACCTGTAGTTGTTTATATATCCTTTGACAGAAGTCTTTTGTTTCTAGATGTCTAAATTTCTCTTTTTTTTTATATTGAAGACATGTTTATGTTAACAAAAATACATACCCCAACATATATTTTTACCAAAAATATACCTACACATGTATAGCTATTACTCTATCTTTATAGAAGATAAATAGTTTTGGCAAATATATATCTGATGTAATTTACGACAGTGGTTTTATCTGCAACTGTGAGAAGTATCGAGTCGACGTGAATAAGTTTCAGATACTTAGCATTAACCTTGTAATATATTTGTCCTTAATTTCTTGATTTCATCGTACAAAATGTATATCATAAAACTGAAATTAGTTATCTCCCCACCCCGAGTTTTTGTTTACCTTGATTAGCTATACGGCAACTTATTTTAGCTAACAGAACAAATGATACAACAGCCTATTTCATTTAAAATGTTTAAAAAAATAAAAATGCAAAATTATCTTTCTTGTATTCATACTATCATGTTCCTTTGCAACAACTCGGCGGTGCATGATCGTATCCATTCGCCCTGAGGTTTCAAGAGAACTGAAAAGGTCGGTTTTATATAAAGTACACGTGCAGTTTGTCACTCCCTGTATAACATTTAACTGTTTAAGAAATTATAGTTTCTATACCGTGTAAGAAATCGCCGACCACCTCCAAATTCTATTATTACTGAATTTATCGGAATTTTAGTGGCAATATAAAATATCATTTTCAGAAGAAAGTCAAAACTATTGAACTTTTGGACGATATCTGATAAATGAACTGATTTTTGATAAAACAGAGGACACTCACCAGAAATAAATGTTAAGATTGATATTCACTTCGCGAAATGCACGTGCCATCTAAAGAAGTTGAAGGCTTCGATCGATGTGTGACGATGCCTACATTTTGTTCACGTGGTGATGGAAGTCACATTCAACTATTTACCGTATCCCGTTACTTGCGTCTTCCAGCACCGCAAAACCGGCAGGCGATCATCAAAATAATGTACAATTATTGGCCCACTTCGATTCGTCCAACTCTGGTTGACTCGAGTTAAAAGATCAGTGATAATGCGCATGTGCGTACCTTTAATTTCCAAATCGAAGTCAAAACTCTTCCATCGAGTTAACTATCAAAATGTTTCGTAGGGGACACTAGGACAGCTGACACTTGAAAATCACCCATGGAAAGTGGTTTTGTTACCGTTGCTGTGCTACATGCATGTACCCGTTTGCCAGTGCTATCCTTTTTTAAAATTATGGTGCTTTGTAGGACCCCATCTAAAATCTTAATCACAAGATCAAACTGAAAGAACTAAGAGAGAATCAATGGAAAATATTATAGTTTGATTGTGTGTGTGTTTTTTTTTTTTTTTTTTTTTTTTCTTTATTTTTTTGTGGTACTTTTGTTTTACACTGTATATAGTATGTTTAATATAATTTCCTTAAAAGTCCATGTTGAGGTTGTCGAAATGGGCGCATTGGTTATATTGTATAAAAAAAAAAAGGGAAAATGCAGATAAAAGAAAAATAACGCCTTTGAAGCGGTTTTCCAATACTTCACGTTTTGTGATAAAAATAAAGTAAATTTTTCCCTTTTCTATTTTTAGTTAATTCAAAAATAACACATGTGCAATAGTAACTACTCCTTGAAGTCCTTATGACGCACATATGATATGACTTGATAAACCTCTGAGTGACAAAGTGATCTGGTAGGTAGGCTGGCGAAAAAATTGTCCACATTCTAGTATATAAACAGCACAAGCATATGTTTTATCTTCCTGGTGAATTTTCTGAAAATGACATTGCAATGCATGTGTCCTTGCATGCATAAGTTGAATAGTGGTACATATAAATGAATTGAATTGCAAAGTATGACCTTGAACAATTGAAAGTTTGAACTTTTTAAGACTTAGTTGATTTAATTTTAAGTAATTTAACATGGATTTTTAGTTAGTGCTGGTGGTGGAGAGTAGTGTGTCAATGGTAAGTTAACAGATATATACATATTTTTGATTTGACCAATGAGATACTTCTCTCCACTGTCACAATTTTTTGGTTTTACCGGTTTTGACACAACCCTTCCTGGATAAATCAAAAACATGCATTGCACATAAGCTATTTGTTGATCATCAGTTAAGACAAATATATGACTTTTAATAAACCCCATAGATCACTTTCTTATTTCATTGGAGAAATACAGATAAATCATATAAAATAAATAGCATAATTCAGTCTTAAATTTTCTCTTCAATTATTTTGATATCCTAATCTGCTATTTTGGAAGTTTTACCTGGGTATCAAGTTTGGAATTTTCAAATATAATTGAATAATGTCAAGAGTAGAAACTGATTGCCACTTTGGCTTCTGTTTGATTGGATTATTGATCATAGGTGTTTCGGGTCATGATATAAATAAGTTGACAGATAAGAACAATTACAATTTGAAATGACTAATACAGATTTGCTAACATTTTGATACTTCAGGAAATTACAGTAATAATCAGTTTAATCTTAACTGCATTCAACATATTTAGAATTAATAACATATTTAAACCTTACCATACACAAAATGTAGCCTTGCAGTGTGACATTTTTGTCTAGCATAGGAAATGATTCATAGTCACATATTTCAAATATTCATGGCTATAGTTACAATATGACGACGAAAGAGATTTAAAAACTATTTCCAAACGATTAACAATCGAAGCGATAAATTTTAAGTCCCATTGTTTTTATTTTTGGATACCCTCGGGACCTTTCAATGAACCTCATTCAAGTATATGTTCCGCGTGCGCTGTTCAGATTGGATAACTAGAATTCTGATTGGTTGAAAAAGTCACATGCAACATCCTTTAGAAGTGAAACCTTATACGGGTAGTTGTTAGATCTCGTATGCAGTATAACGAAATCCGAGTTCTATATTTTAATTAGATTGCGTTTTGCTATTCTTCCAATCAGAAAATCATTTGCCAAAATGGGGCGTCTGATTGGGTTTGTTGGATGTATAAGTACGCAGCCATGCATGTCCGGTCGGAATGAGAAATTTAAATTCGATGCCTCGTTTGAACGGAGTGTCAAGTTTTCTGTACGTTAAAAACCCTTGCAACAAATCTTTAGATCAATAATTGGCCTGTTGCATGGATTAATTTCTGTCCCTTTTTAATCTACCCTCATTTTCCAATTGGCGGACCAAAAATATTTTGCAATTATAAAATGTATTCACACGCATGATATTTCTCCAAACTTAATTTCATATCGGAATTTGTTTAGGTCTTCTCGAAGAAAAACATGCATTTTGCGCCTGTCCCAAGTCAGGAGCCTCTGGCCTTTGTTAGTCTTGTATGTTTTTTAATTTGAGTTCATTTATATGTTTTGGAGTTTAGTGTGACGTCCATTTTCACTGAACGAGCACACAATTTTATTTAGGGGCCAGCTGAGAACCACCTCCGGGGTGTGGGATTTTCTCGCTGCATTGAAGACCCATTGGTGGCCTTCGGCTGTTGTCTGCTCTTTGGTCGGGTTGTTGTCTCCTTGACATATTCCCCATTTCCATTCTCAATTTTGCTTTTTACTATTTACACCCTTCTAGTAATTTGTTTTAGTGATTGAATGACCGATATAACATACAACTTGTTAAAAAGAAACCCAACCTTGCAAATAACCTTTTCTAAGATTTTAAAGCGCCAAACACCATTCAATACACACTACAGGCTATTTATTAGAACACAAATGTTACATTAAATGGTTCTGGCATGATAAAAAAAACAATAATAAAAAAAAAAAAGACAATGTATAATTTAATGGTAGTGACAGCTGTTTTCGTGTAAGAATGTGAAAAAAATTAGTAAAAGACTACGTATACAAATATTAGACTAGTATTTTCTTAAAAAACATTAACGTCCATGTACAAAAATCTAATCGTTACTTAACCATTAGACCAATTTCTTAATGAGAGACATACATTAATATATTTTGCACTGATTTTTATAATGACTAGCAAACTGCTGCTCAATTGTTAAAAACATGCCACAGTGATATTACTGAATGCAATTAAATACAATTTTAAAGGCTCCGTACGGCTTTCAACAATGAGCAAAACCTATACGGCAAACATACATGTATAATAATTATGTACTTTCGAATAGACATCCCCATATTGCAATTTCAGCTATATGGCGTATCATAATAATTGATTTTAATTGAAATGATACTGCTTTCATCTCACTAGACATTTTCTGCAGAAGTTTTGTGTTTGAAGTTTTACTTTCAGATTCAAAATTTTGTGTTTCGAAAATCTGTAAATATGAGAATTGAATCCAGAATGTGATGGTCACTTGCTTTCATTTCGTATATTTTTTTAAAAAGCAGCATTAAATTCTACATATTAGAGTCCCACTTTATTTTAAAAATTATGTAAAAGTTCAAAACAATCACTTCCTACATTTAAAGAATTGTCAGTACTTTGAAAATTCTGTTTTAAAATGTAGGATATGACTCTGCAATTTCTAAACACCTTGACATAGTCATTATAAAATGTTAATGCTAAAGAATGGGTATTGAAATCAAAGTCGAACTCAACATTCTTCCTGTCAAATAAATTGAAAGGATTAACATCAAATAGGAAACTAAATGCATATTTAAGACGAGAACATTGTAATGCGATATGAATATTAACCCTGCTTTGTATAAAACCAATACACTGAGTCTGATTTTCAACGTGATAGCTAACAAGTTAACAGTCTGCAGGAAACATGTTAGCATGTAAAATCATAGTCGGTGTGTCGGTCTAGGTTCGAACAAAAGACCCCTTGCACTGGAAGCCAACACGCTACCACGAGACCATCGAAGCTGTCTTTTCGTGCTTGAACCATGAAAGTCATAACTTCTTCGTCTACACAATGTCATAACATTAGTTATAACAAGCTCCAAGATTTTTGGTCATTACATTATCAGTACACATTTTATTTTTTTATATTGGACAAAACTGTCAATATATGAAAAATCATAATCAATATATTGAAGCTTTTAAAAAACATACAAAATGTTAAGTAAAACAAGTTTTTAACAGGTAGCAATTTTTCGATTATTCTTCCCCTTTTTTACGAACCCAATATTCAAGGATCCTTTATTTTTTTAACTATCTGAATGAAAGTTTATCTTATGGGTAATTGTGTTTTTCTCCGTTGTTTCGTTGCTGTCTTGTGGACGAATATCTGAAATCTTCGTGTAATCATCAATCATAGTAAGGGCTATATTTCGGGTAATTCAAACACTCGTTTCTTCGCATAGAAACAACTCTTCCTTAATCTATAAACTCATTGTTACTCATTTAATGGATTGGTCAAAAACGCAGGTAAAAAAAATGCGTCATATGTAAATAAACAATTACATAAAAATGTACATGTGAGAGAACATAAGTATGCTAATTTATGCATATCCATATAAGGTAGTCTTCCCGACCTGTTCAACTAGGTGCTCAACATAGGATCTGTTGTACATCCCGTACCGGCATCCTCTTTTTGACAACACTTCTTTCTGACATAGATTGCAAATATAATCATGATTATAATGACAAGAATTCCAACGACTATTCCATAGTAGTGCGCATTGTTTTTCATTGTGGAGATGCTTTCTGCACGGAATATGTATTCGTTCAACGTGTTATTGTTTAAAACACATAGTAGAAAACCTACCGTATAAATATTACTTCGGTTTGACAAACCTATTTCAAACTCGTGTGCTACCAATGTCCCATTGTTAAAAGTCAATAGTCGGAAGCTCTTCATCTTTCTTGTTTGAAAGCATTTACTTTGTATCTTGCAAGTATCCAATGTAGGCATAATATGTTCATCATCAGGAAATTTGCAAGGCAGTTTGAACAAAGGGCGACCCTTAAATTCAATATCTAGCCTTTTTATGATGTATTTGAATAATTCATCGTTTGAAATTTTCTCTGAAAAGTACTGGCAGAAGTATAAGGTCAAATCCCCATACAACTCCGTATTTGTTGACGGAATATTTTCTATACTTTCAAAATGTAATGAATCGTTGACAATATAGAGTGTTTCTATTGGCGGTGATGCTTGTGGATCAGTACAAAATTGATGCATTTGGCAGTTATCATCAGGAATACAATGATACAATGAAGCAGTACCGCATAAATTCCTCTGACGTTCAATTCTATCTTGGCCTCTTGGACAACTTTTAAACTGTTCCCATTTTGCGGTTACTTCTATTATCAAATACAACACTAAACATAATATCGGTTGTGTAGGTTGTTCGGGCATGTATACTGGCATATTGCATATAGTGTATGAAAAACGCTGATCGATTTTCTGTCCGTGTCACTGTCGATACTTTGTGGAAGGTAGACACATCTATTGAAAGTAATATCAATACCATATTTATCATTTTATTTAAGGAATGAATGTAATATTTTTTCTATCTATGAAGAAATAACATCAGCAAAAATGTGGTGCACACTGAATAACCCGCGTAGTTCATTCATGACATTTTGCGGAATTTTATTTTATTGTAAATTTATAATATATTTTTCAAGCTTTAGTGTATTATTCATTAGAATAGAAATAACAGTTATGTATTTGTCTTTTCAATCTCAATTTGCTTGAACCCCTTGATCCCATGCATCTGTATCGCACATAAATAAATCACAATGAAGGTAATGAAAATAGTTTCGGCAACATGGTCTATCGAAGTGTAAACCGAGGGAAAAAATGCTAACGGACCAATCAAATTTAAGTATTTCTTGATATGCAAATCATATATGTATTAAATAAAATGTTGAATAGAATGTATACATTGCTTATAACCGCTTATACTTTTGACTGTATGAATGTATCTTACTCTATGGCGTTCCATCGTGTATATTGTTATTACATTTTACAACCATGAAGTTGTGATTGTGTTTCTTAGAAGAAGAAAAATAACAAGATTATACCAATTTAACATCAGCCTTGGATGCTTATCCGTAAATTATGAAAAGTTTGCAAGGTTGCATGTCTTTGTTTAGCATGTTATCATACTTTATGGTTCAGCAGATAATCCTAAGGTCATTTGTTTTGTTATCAGCTTGATAAAAAATTGCGGTAAAATCGTATTCTTTTTTGTCATCGTTTAAAAACATCCTGAGAAAAAAAAATGAAAAGGTATATCAACGCCATCTAGTAGAAAGTTTTTAAAGGCTATACAGAATATCCCACATCCCATTTGTTCTTTATAATTTAACACCCAATTTTCTATCCTTTTCTTTTGCCCATATCCTTATTCATTATTCTCTATTCTATAAACCTCATTCAGACCCTCGCATATAATAAGAGCATTACCTTGTGGTGTTGTGTCTCCGTGTAAAAGTCTGCCAAAAGCCTTCAGTAACCAAATTGTCTTCTCTCGATGGGTTCGGTCCTGGAGTGGTTCTTACTACTGATGAAGATAAATATACTATGATAAATGATAGAACTTAACTTTTGAGGTTTCCAAATAAAAATGAATGATGATGATAAGGATGGTGGTGGTGGTGGTGGTGGTGGTTTAATATATACGCTTCGTCATTTGACTGTAAATCGTAAAGTAATGCAGCCAAAGGCAAAAAAAAATATATATATGTAATTGTTTTTATGGAAAACATGTATTGCTTAAAATATCAAGTAGACGAAAAGTATGAACATACATGTAGTGTCACTGTGGTATATTTTAAATTTGAAATGAATATAATTGGGGATACCATAGATAAAACATAAATAAATATAATAATTGTTTATGTTTAATACTTAAATTAACGTTTTTATAGTTTTTAAGTTAACAATAATAAAACAAATGTTCCTGTTTTAATTGAAACAGCCATTGTGGTCTCATAGTAGCCTGCGAGAGGTCGTGGGTTCGGTCCTCGGCCGGGTCAAACTAAAGACAAAAGTAGTTAATTGGTTCAGGTAATACAATACATGGGGTGAGATATAGCTTTCGGCAATTTTCTATGTCTAAAGGCCAAAAGCCCAACAGAAAAAAAAACCTGTTTTTTTTTTTTGGTGACAATCATACCACATCTTCTTGTTTTATACAGTTGCTACTACATGTACCATCAGAACTCATAAAATGCATCACTAAATTTATTTAGTCAAAGTAATAAATGCCGATTATATTCCAGTGACCTGTAGTTGTTTATATATCCTTTGACAGAAGTCTTTTGTTTCTAGATGTCTAAATTTCTCTTTTTTTTTATATTGAAGACATGTTTATGTTAACAAAAATACATACCCCAACATATATTTTTACCAAAAATATACCTACACATGTATAGCTATTACTCTATCTTTATAGAAGATAAATAGTTTTGGCAAATATATATCTGATGTAATTTACGACAGTGGTTTTATCTGCAACTGTGAGAAGTATCGAGTCGACGTGAATAAGTTTCAGATACTTAGCATTAACCTTGTAATATATTTGTCCTTAATTTCTTGATTTCATCGTACAAAATGTATATCATAAAACTGAAATTAGTTATCTCCCCACCCCGAGTTTTTGTTTACCTTGATTAGCTATACGGCAACTTATTTTAGCTAACAGAACAAATGATACAACAGCCTATTTCATTTAAAATGTTTAAAAAAATAAAAATGCAAAATTATCTTTCTTGTATTCATACTATCATGTTCCTTTGCAACAACTCGGCGGTGCATGATCGTATCCATTCGCCCTGATGTTTCAAGAGAACTGAAAAGGTCGGTTTTATATAAAGTACACGTGCAGTTTGTTACTCCCTGTATAACATTTAACTGTTTAAGAAATTATAGTTTCTATACCGTGTAAGAAATCGCCGACCACCTCCAAATTCTATTATTACTGAATTTATCGGAATTTTAGTGGCAATATAAAATATCATTTTCAGAAGAAAGTCAAAACTATTGAACTTTTGGACGATATCTGATAAATGAACTGATTTTTGATAAAACAGAGGACACTCACCAGAAATAAATGTTAAGATTGATATTCACTTCGCAAAATGCACGTGCCATCTAAAGAAGTTGAAGGCTTCGATCGATGTGTGACGATGCCTACATTTTGTTCACGTGGTGATGGAAGTCACATTCAACTATTTACCGCATCCCGTTACTTGCGTCTTCCAGCACCGCAAAACCGGCAGGCGATCATCAAAATAATGTACAATTATTGGCCCACTTCGATTCGTCCAACTCTGGTTGACTCGAGTTAAAAGATCAGTGATAATGCGCATGTGCGTACCTTTAATTTCCAAATCGAAGTCAAAACTCTTCCATCGAGTTAACTATCAAAATGTTTCGTAGGGGACTAGGACAGCTGACACTTGAAAATCACCCATGGAAAGTGGTTTTGTTACCGTTGCTGTGCTACATGCATGTACCCGTTTGCCAGTGCTATCCTTTTTTAAAATTATGGTGCTTTGTAGGACCCCTCCTAAAATCTTAATCACAAGATCAAACTGAAAGAACTAAGAGAGAATCAATGGAAAATATTATAGTTTGATTGTGTGTGTGTTTTTTTTTTTTTTTTTTTTTTTTTTCTTTATTTTTTGTGGTACTTTTGTTTTACACTGTATATAGTATGTTTAATATAATTTCCTTAAAAGTCCATGTTGAGGTTGTCGAAATGGGCGCATTGGTTATATTGTATAAAAAAAGAAAAGGGAAAATGCAGATAAAAGAAAAATAACGCCTTTGAAGCGGTTTTCCAATACTTCACGTTTTGTGATAAAAATAAAGTAAATTTTTCCCTTTTCTATTTTTAGTTAATTCAAAAATAACACATGTGCAATGGTAACTACTCCTTGAAGTCCTTATGACGCACATATGATATGACTTGATAAACCTCTGAGTGACAAAGTGATCTGGTAGGTAGGCTGGCGAAAAAATTGTCCACATTCTAGTATATAAACAGCACAAGCATATGTTTTATCTTCCTGGTGAATTTTCTGAAAATGACATTGCAATGCATGTGTCCTTGCATGCATAAGTTGAATAGTGGTACATATAAATGAATTGAATTGCAAAGTATGACCTTGAACAATTGAAAGTTTGAACTTTTTAAGACTTAGTTGATTTAATTTTAAGTAATTTAACATGGATTTTTAGTTAGTGCTGGTGGTGGAGAGTAGTGTGTCAATGGTAAGTTAACTGATATATACATATTTTTGATTTGACCAATGAGATACTTCTCTCCACTGTCACAATTTTTTGGTTTTACCGGTTTTGACACAACCCTTCCTGGATAAATCAAAAACATGCATTGCACATAAGCTATTTGTTGATCATCAGTTAAGACAAATATATGACTTTTAATAAACCCCATAGATCACTTTCTTATTTCATTGGAGAAATACAGATAAATCATATAAAATAAATAGCATAATTCAGTCTTAAATTTTCTCTTCAATTATTTTGATATCCTAATCTGCTATTTTGGAAGTTTTACCTGGGTATCAAGTTTGGAATTTTCAAATATAATTGAATAATGTCAAGAGTAGAAACTGATTGCCACTTTGGCTTCTGTTTGATTGGATTATTGATCAAAGGTGTTTCGGGTCATGATATAAATAAGTTGACAAATAAGAACAATTACAATTTGAAATGACTAATACAGATTTGCTAACATTTTGATACTTCAGGAAATTACAGTAATAATCAGTTTAATCTTAACTGCATTCAACATATTTAGAATTAATAACATATTTAAACCTTACCATACACAAAATGTAACCTTGCAGTGTGACATTTTTGTCTAGCATAGGAAATGATTCATAGTCATCATACATTCCTTTGTTGCAATCATCTACCTTAAGTCGGTTGTTTAGATTTTATCAACATCAATAATATTGTCAAACCTTCATTGAATTTTTACGAAACTAGGATAAAGGCTTCTTCATGATCAAAAGAAAGCATAACATGAGCATTTTTTTTTTTAATTTTTTTTAATACATGTATTTATTTATCTATTCTTTTTTTATTTTACTGATAAATGGACATTTTTTTTTACCTTTCATTTACACACAATCTAGGGTTTTTAAATTTGGACAGTTAACATAACACTTTTACACTTATAGCAGCTATCTTGGGCCAGGTACTGTGTTTGTGCAGAACCATTTTTTATATATATAAATCTGCAGGCATTAAATATATACATTGTATTAAGGTGTTGTAGAGATCATATTCGGATAATTTCTGTGCCAAAATTTGTTCTTATTGATTGATTAATTAGAGTATTAACCAACTTCATTTAGTTTTAGAAACTTACGAATTACAAATGCTAGGAGTGGGGCTCAACCCATTTAAAATTAAATGCTTCGCTGAGCGCATCCTGATACGACCGCAGTAGCTACGCACTTTGTAGCTATATTCCGTTCAGGAAACTAGTCTACTCTTTTCATTTACGGAACCAGCATCGTGATATATTGTGTTGCTGATGCAAACAATAAAAATAGCTGAGTTTTCGGGGTTTCAGAACACAATTGTTACGTCTACTATGCCTCCTTACTCTGACATCTTTTCTGAAGATTTCAAAATAACTGATGAAATAAAATATGACGTTCTAAAGAGATCATGGGCAGCGATTCATTCTTATGATGTTCCTGTGAGGTATGTATAGTCTTCCATACTTCGTCGTTACAGATTTTTTAAACAGTCCAGACAAATTTAAGTTTAACGGGGATTGTTAAGGGTAATTTGCGTGCAAAGTCTTCGCCGTTTATTTTTAATTCGACGACAACGGCAGAACGGTCTTTCAGTACCATGAGAAGACTTGAGAAATACAATGAAAACCAAGCGTTTATCTGGCTTGGTCTATAGAAGATATACCGTGAAAAACAAATCATTCAGCACACACGGTTTTTGACATATTCAATAAAAGAAAGGAAAGGAAATGGTCCTTGTTTTTAAGAACAAACTTTGAGAATTAAAAGTTTTAAGAAAGACTGCACTTACAGAAATGTATGGCACGCCTGCATCACTTTTATAGATATTATTTCAAATATGTGATTCGATTTATTTATGTAAAAAAAATACCCTTTAAGTTGCACGGTGTTGGCTTGGAATTTGGATTTTCTGATTGGGTTGAGACTGATTAGCTTACAATTAAAACATGTGGTGGCACTATATATTTCTATTGTATTTGATATCCAATCAACATCAATTGATGACTTGACTGTGAGTGTTGCTCTCAACCTATTGCAACTTATTCAAAATTCTGACAAATTGCAATTTGTTTTATAAAACCAAACTGTTCAACTGGTCAGAAATTTGAATTTCACACATATTTAACTGAATATAAAATGTTTTAATTCAAATGATGTCTGATTCTTATGAATATGGAAGATTTTTCGAAAGAAAAATTGTATGAAAGCTTAGTTTGGACATTTTTATAGCAATTCAAAATTACTACCCATCACCTTTAGCATGACAATAACAATAAAATTTCTATAATCGTGAGAATGCAAGATATTGCACCATTTACCCCAGAGCTTCTGCATGGGGGCCGCTCCCCCTTGCCGTATGACTCCCTTCCCCGGCATTGAGTACACATCATTTTAGCCTAGCTACGCCCCTGACAGTTCATCATAAAAGGGCTAGAATTTCAATTTAACTGTAGTATTTTTCAATGTATATCTTAACCATGTTTAAAAATAGAAAATGTTAATACTGCTATTTTAGTAAGGTGGAATTTTGTAGGATATTTTTAACATGCAGGATTGTCAGACCACAGTTTGAGTGACATTAAATTAGCTTTATTGCAAAAATCTATTTTGAACCAACTTTTAGAAATCTCACGTTCAAAATATTCAATAAGACAAATATAGCATGTACAAACCTGATAAAGAAGAAGAATAAAATCATTATGTTAACATTCTGTTTAATAAATACACACTCATTTAACATGCTGAACACTAGTAGTATATACAAAGTCATGTATAATTATGACAAGATCCACCAGTTATAATTGTTTATCATTATTTAATGATCTCGATTTTATTCATGGCAGCAACACTTCTTTGTTTTTTGTATAGTATTTGTAGAACGTTTTAAGAGTTAAACAGCTAGGTAAAATTGACTACAAACTATTTTGTTCAAAGGCTTTTGCATAATAATTTAATTTTGGGTACACGTCTTTTGGTTGGCTAAAATGTATTGTCTTTCAACTCATAGACATAATTTTGTTACGGGACCGTGATGTTCTCAACGTTTTTTCATGATTTAATCCTTAAAATTGGAATTTTAAATTAAATTTATAAGGAATGACTGTAATATGTTTTCTGTCTATTCGAAATAACCTACACCTGAACACTTTTAAGTAACGTGCATCGTGGGTGGTTTATTCAGTGTGCACCACATTTTTGATGTTATTTCTTCATAGAAAGAAAAAAATATTACAATCATTTCTTAAATCAATGAAAGGTTTTTTAACACTAAAGAAAATACGGGTTTGTCTGCAATTTCATGGTTCACTGAACATGGTGAATCTTGAAAAAGGAATGTGCTAATTTGGCATGATGTCCTCTGGGGGGTCCACTTCAATATTTAATTTATAGGCAGTGCCACTGGTGTTTTGTTCCCCAACCTTTTCATACAATTTAGATTTAGATTTTTAAAATGTAAACCTTTTAATATATTGCATGAGTAAAATGTTTCTTTTCCCCACATTGTTTGGGTTTCGTGGTGTGTAATATAAGAGTAGAATACCAAAGTGTCAAAAGAGAAAATTGGTTGATAAAAACACAGCTGGGAACACCAAGAAAGATGATCAAAATTTTCCAATGAAAAATATAACAATATGATTATATTCCATTCATTTGAATGACCAACAACTGCACACAGAAAATCTATTGTACTTGAGACACTCAGTCATGTGCTTATAGGGATTAATTCCTTCAATTTATATAAATTATTGAGAATTTTTTTTTTGACAATTCCACTTTGAATACACATTAAACTAACCTATTTCGAGTCTTAAATTTTAAAATTTTCACACTTACATGTAGATAATTGAAAAATTTCAAAATTTTTACAGCTTTATGTAGATAGTTGAAGTATAAAATTAATTTTTTGAGTACAGTTGGCATAATGTAGCAACTTTCTGAAGGAGATAAACTTGTATGATATAGCTTGGCATGTACTGATGTTGTGTCATGGACTCATGGATGGATACCCCATATCCTTTCTTTTCTATTACATAATTATATTGTATTACAAAAAAATATTTTAAACCTTTTCTTCAGTACTCTTTAACTTGTCGTTACACGTAATTTTGAGTATTATTCCACTTAAACATATTCATTAACATAACAAATACATAAGTTGTTATCACAAATATTAATGACAGTCATATATTAAGCCTATCCAAACTTGACAACATGGCTGTCCAACTAGCATTTTGATTTTTTTCATTTCTTTTTGTCCACTGTGGATATAATTATAGCTTCAACTTGTATTTTAAACTGCTTAATTTTTACCAAATCTGACCACAGATCTAGTAAACTAATAAGAAATAAGACAGTGTGAGTATTACAATAATAAGAACTAGATTTCTGAATATATCAGTATGAAGCTTTTTCTGAAATCGCAATAATTAAGAGATAACTGTATTTGAAGCTTTGCTGACGTCCATCGGTAGTTTTACTGTCGCAAATTGAGTTTACCTGGCGACGCAAAATAAATACACAATTCAATTTTAGTCATTATTTCAGTTTAAAATTTTCATTAAACAAAAATTTCGCGAAATGATGTTCTCTTCTTTAGCCCTAAACTATATGACGTCATAGGTATGCTTCCGGCGTCAAACGTAAATACCGGGCGTCTGAAATAGCAATAATAAATCTTGCATCTTTTATTAGATTGCAATAATGCCTCCAACAATTTCTGAAGTTAGAGCATAGTATGTGAAAGTACAATAAAAAAAAAAAAAAAAGAAATGCAGCATTTCAATGCCAAGGGGGACCGTTTAGAAGTGCTCATCCTTTTAATAAATCTGAAAAAAATCCAAGAATTGGCATATATCCATACATAAATCATGAGAATAGATTATCTTATAGTAGTACAATAGGATACCTGTTAAAAGGATAATCTCTCAGTATTTTTAAACTCATTAAACTGATATATGATTCAGAGTGTGAATGTTGTGTAAACTCTCAAGTGATTGTCTAGCTCCAATGTATTGAATATTTATTTTTCATTATCACTTGACTATTTTTATCTTCTTGTAATTGCTTATTCCTTCTCTAGAGCTTATCAATTGAATGAAATTTTACGCTATACTATCCATGTACAGTTGTCATTATCAGCCAATCAAAATTTAGATTGACTAGCTCCTCCTACTTTTAAGTATACAAAAGTTATGATGTAAGTTCTAAATTTGGTCTTATTGAAATTTTCATTTAAATATAGCTAGGGAAAATCCACTCAAACTTTTTTTAGCTCAGGATATAAAGAACTTTTACAAAATACTTAATTTATTTGCGTCTTCATAATCCTTGTTTACATAATACTTAATTTTATTTGCGTCTTTATTATTTTTTGTTATATCACCACTTGTAAATAAGGTATATAAAATAATCTGCACAATCTTTCAAAATAAATGTTAGAAAATCACCATGTGTTTCACAACATGAACAAGTATGTATAATTAATAGAAAATTTAATATTGGAGGGGGTCATTATTAATTCATGCAATTATTTAACGCTAGAACATAACTATATACATGACATATTACAGATTTGAAAGGAAAGTATTTTGGGTATACTATTGTTGTTTGGTTTCCGTCTTATTTTCAAATTGCCACAAATCTCATATTATTCAAAGTCTTTCTTTAAAAAAATGTCTATAATGCATGTGAATAAATTCCTTTAGATAATCTTGTACATTTGATTTTATGCCCCCACCGTAGAGGAGGGGGCATTAAGTTTTTCCCATGCCCGTCTGTACGTACTTACGTACATACGTACGTCCGTACGTCCCAAATTTGGTTAACGTTCTCTAACTTTAACCAAATGTTATGAAACCTATACAAAATGCTTGTTGCCACATAACACAGATCAAGTTCGAATTTTGGTGGCGTCACTTTTACTGTTCTAAAGTTATGCTCTTAACAAATAAAAAAATTGCTGAATTTTTCGTTTCCGTTCTCTAACATAGTTTGACTCAACCAAATGTTATGAATAAAGGCAACAGTAGTATACCGCTGTTCGAAATTCATAAATCGATTGAGAAAAAAACAAATCCGGGTTAGAAACTAAAACTGAGGGAAACACATCAAATATAAGAGGAGAACAAAGACACAACAGAAACACTAAAATGACATATTCAATAGAACATTGGTGGCGTCACTTTTACCATTCTAGAGTTATGCCCCTTTACAAATGCAACAATTGCTTTTTTAATTTCCGTTCTCTATCTTAAGTTTGCCTAAACTAAATGTTATGAAACTTAATAACAATTCTTATTACCACAAAACTCAGATCAAGTACAGATTTGGGTAGCGTCACTTTTACAGTTCTTGAGTTATGTCCCTTTATAACGTTATATACAAGCGGGGGCATTATTTGTGTCCCATAAACAGATTCCCCATTTTTTTTTTATTTTTCAGAATGTGAATACTTATGAATAGAATGAATGACATAGCAAAGGCATGGTTCAGTAGAAATGATCTACCAGGCACATACAGGAATGGAAGTCTGAGTTTTACTGGAAACGTTGGAGACTTTTTTAATCAAAATACACGAAGTGAAACAGATAGTAGTAGGACTACAACATTAAACAGTTCTCACAACTCGAGACGAGGACCTAAATATCCACAATACTCAATTACATGTATAAGATTGTCAACATTTCAATCATGGCCAACCAGTATACAACAACATCCAGAAACTATGGCAGAGGCTGGGTTTTACTATACAGGTATACAAAACTTTGTTTTTACTTAACAGGTCCTGCTGTGACAAATATACAATTTTTTTTTAAAATGATGCACATGTTTTTTATAACTAAATGGCTAGTTTTCATTATAAAACTTCTATACATATACTTTTTTCTAAAGAAAATTCCTTAGTTTGTCCAAATTTTGAGAAATTTACTTTTTCTGAATTGTTTGCTTCCAGCCAACAATTTGCCGACATGTTTTCCGTATGCAGTGACCTTTCTCGTAAAAATCTGGTGATCGCAATTACGCATGTGCGAAGGGGAAACCAAATTGGCAGAGAGAGTCAACAAACGTAAACAGCGCTCCGTCATCGAAATAATCTATATTGTATTGTACATGTTATACACGTGCTTACCTGAATATCCATGCTTCTTTGTTGATTGTTTACAAAGGTGACATTCGGTAAACTTCGGCTTCAAAACACGACCATTAATTAGCTGCCATATTTTCACAACAACCCTGACCGAGTGAAAGACTTTTTTGACGATTATACGAAATGGATGCGTAAAAAATGATAAAATCATGCACAGAAGACTAAGTTTATGATATATGCATTCATTGGTTCAGGAAATGGATTAACTTTTTTTTTCAACAGTCACTCGTTTCATATGACTTTAAATCAGCTGATATTTATAATTCTTGTTAAATATCATTGAACATTTTCTTTGGCATCAAAAGAAACTACACTGTATGGGTAAAAAGTTTTAAATTTTAAAGCGCTTTCACTATTAATTGCATTTATCATGTTTATTTCTCAAACCAAAATACAAACAACTTCAAACATGTCAAATCCAAATTAAGTTGTTAATCATATAAAACATGAATGTAAGTTAAACTAAATTTGTTCAATCATGTATCTTTTTTTATTTACCAATCTCTAAAAGTGATTCCAAATTGTAAACCTTTAAATACATTTTGTAAATAGATAAAAATGCGGAATTAATTAGACCTACCTGTTATAGCTTTGACATCTTGATAAGAATGGTATTTAAATGTGTTGTCTTTTAAAATTTGGTATTTCCAAAAATAGATTAAAAATAGCACTTAATGTATTTGGAAAAATTGATTCCCACTTTCTCAATTTTGATCTTGTTTATATAATGTGACACATGTGTTAACTTATCCTGTACATTCTTTACGGAGAACTTTTGGAAATCAGTTGTTTGTGTATTACTATCACATTTAACCATTTATGCTTACCAAAGATTATAAATCCTGTCTATACATGAAATAACCAAGATAGCTGACTTTGCTATAAATAGATAAATATACCATTGTTAATGTGTATAAAAATTGTTTTACTCTAAGATGTGGCTTATATACATGTAGGCTTGATAGGTGTGACAAACTTCTAAATGTTTACCTTCAGATTTGTAAATTTGTAGCAGGATTTTGAATTTTTATGAAGAAAAATAGGTTGACTGAGAAGTATTCGTCACAATAGAAATAGAAACAATTGAAGTACTGATTTCAGGCAACAATGATCATGTGAGATGTTTTCACTGTGGTATTGGACTACAGAATTGGGACTCTGAGGACAATCCTTTTGTAGAACATGCTAGGTGGTCCCAAGAATGCCAGTTTCTCAAGGACAAGAAAGGCTTGGATTTCATTGCAACAGTACAAGATGCTGTCAGAAGAGTACAACTGGTGATTAACTTTAAATATTGTCATCTGAGCTTTCTTTGTATTTCCTTTTATTTCCTTTTATGCATGTTTCGACTATTAATATTTTACTACGTTCACAAATATAAAGAGCTCGAGTTATCGATTAAAACAGGAAATTGTGAACTGTTATGTGTACTTTTACGTTTTTGTTAAGTCTGTTATGCAGATATTCAAGTGAATATGAATCAAAAGAGACGAGAAGTATATGCCAATAAGACAGCTAACAACAGAACAATGACATCTGCAAAATATATTTCAAGAAACAAATGCTATTCAAACAATCAGAAAAACGTCCCCATGGATACTCACAGCAAATTTGTTTTGTGCTTTCATAAAAATAAGATGTCAATGTCGCAATTATAAACTGTAAGTAGTGAATGCTCATCGACCAGAAAGAAATTTGCAATTCAAGGCATTTTTTTTTAAAGAAAACAACAACAAAAATGTAAAAATGTTCAGTGAAAAAGTTATATATCTTACTTTGTATCATTACATTGTATAAAAAATTATCCAGTGTCCTTTGGCATGTTTGAGTATATGATATCTGTCTATCATTCAGAAAAAATATTAAATGTTATTGTTTTTATTTATCAGGAGGAGGCCTTGAATACAGATGGCATAGCACAAACTTTCGATAGTCACAATAGTGACTGTGAAGAAGATGGAATTGCTAGATCAGAGGACAAAGGCAGAGGTTTATATTACCAACTTATTCATTTACAAAATCGCTGATTTGAGAAGATATCAGTTAATTTGATTAAGGCAATGCTAAATATATATTAAGTATCATTCTCATTGTGTTGTAAAACACTGTTGCTTGCTTGAATAAAAATCTGTTCATTATTGTTTTTAACCGGATTTTCGAAGGAAAAATAGGTTATTGATTTGGGGATGAACTGCGGGCGGGCGTGCGGGCGGCCGGCCGGTCTGTTGGCGGCTGCCAAACAGTGTCCGTTCGTTAAAATGAAAAGGATTTCAAGAATTTTTTTCAAATTTTGATATGTTGTTTTCTGTGACTAAATGAAGGTCAAGTTCAATTTTCAAGATTTTAGCTTTTCTCGTTGTTGAGTTATTTCCCTTTCCAATAGTAAAAAGTGGTACTTATTATGTGATTGAGTTATTTCCTTTTGAACAGAAATGGTTAAAGTTTGATTACACTTACAGATAAGTTTTATAGATTTTTAAAGACATTGTATTAATGATAAATGACATTTTTGATTTTTTGAAGAATTTCGTGGTAGGTTTGTTTGTTATTCTGTATAAACTAATTTTCTGAATGCTATATATATATATATATATATATTTTTTGATTTAGTGAACGCCTTCAAATAATAAGCTTAATTTGTCAATTAATAAACATATATTTAGATTTCTGATTTTGGTTAAATTTCATCAAAAATTGAATTCCTGATATGCTGATTCTAACAATGTTATAGTGGTTAAACCATATCTAATTCTATTAATTATAATTTGAAAATGAATATATATAACATCATATCTAATTTTAGAGAACTTTTTTGTAGTGGTAAAATCATATATAACTTAAGAGAACTATGTGTTTATCATTTTGAGTTTAAGTTATTTCCCTATAAACAGAAGATTACATGTATATGGATAACATTATCTTGTGTTTCATTTTAACATAAATTAGATATATAAAGGGGTTCTTTCATATGCTGAATCTAAACCTGTATTTGAATATTAGAATTTTGGGCCCAGTATTTAAGTTGGTCTAAATCAGGGTCCAAAATTAAACTTTGTTTGATTCAACAAAAAATGAATTTATGGGGTTTTTGAAATGCTGAATCTAACCATGAATTTAGAGATTTTGGATTGTGGGCTCCTTGATCAAATTGGTCCACATTGAGGTCCAAAGGGTCCAAAATTAAACTTTTTGATTGATTTCATCAAAAATTGAAATTTCAAGGTTCTTTCATATGCTGATTCTAACATTCATTTTTTTTTTGTTACAAACCTATGCTGTGTTAAATATTCAATCACAATCCAAATTCAGAGCTGTTTTGAGCGTAAATGTAGTGTCCATATTAGCTCAACTCTTCAGGGTTCAACCTCTGCAGGAAATCTGACAGCCTCTTGTTCAATATATTTTAAATAATGCCGCTCTCTTAATTAATAATTCAAATAAAATTATTTAAAAAAACATCTTTGCTGACTAGAAGAAAATTATTTTGCCACTGAAAACATAATTTTGGGGAAAAAAAAATTATTTAAATTTTTCCTTGCTCGCTCCTTTTTTTGGAGTGTAGGTCTAAGAAGTACAATAAACTAAATGGTGTGACCTATACTTTAGGTAACATTTCAGCTGTTCACTAGTCTTACCTATTAAATGACCAGAAGACAATTAAAGGAGTTTGATATTTCTTTATAACAGTGTTGTATATCAATTTATTTATATTTTTGTCTATATATAGATTTTTTACCAAGTGGGAAACCTCCTAAAAAAGCAGAGAAGAAAAACCCTTTGCTGACAGATGCAGCTCAGAGTATACTAACAATGGGATATTTACCAAAAGTTATTAGAATAGTTATTGATAGAGTTTTGAAAGAGAAAGGTAAACTCCAAAATTGATCAGAGGAATGAGAGCTAAATTTCTGCATGCATGCTAGGGATTAAAGCTTTTTAAAGGTTAAAAGAATTATTTTTATAATTTTTAAACCAGATTGTTTCTGCAACTTCTATCTAAGAAATACATGTAACTATACAAGAAAAGAATCAAAGCAGTCCAAAACTTATTTCTGAAGTTAAGGAAACACTTAATTAGTAGTGAAAAGTTGAAACTTAAGCTGGTCCATAATTAAATTTTCAGTTTGGCTAGTTATGACCTGTGCAGCAAATCATCTCAAAAGTGAAACTTACTGTTTACTAGTTTGTAATGCCGACAAGACTTTAATTCAGTAAAGGAAATGGCAAAGCTTTAATTTTTTTTGGCTGCCAGTCTTATAGCTTCGTTGCAAATAATCAGAAACCATACTTAGATTTTAGTGGCAATTTGATTTATTTGAGCATATACTTTTTTTTCTAACCAAGTTATTACTGCTATTTTTTGTATCATGCAGAAAATGTGTTTCTATGCTCATATTTCATGAAAACACTGGATGTTTATTCTTTATGAAATTTCTTCTCATTGAAATATATTACCTTAAAGCGATGGATTGACAAACAGTCAGCACATCAGGTAAAGTAATAATTACTTAATATCCTTCTTTCTGAATGTTTGCTGATTGTATGGGAAATGTTAAGGTTGTAAATGTTCACACAGTCAGTCAAACATCTCAAGGATATTGATTTTGTGTAAAAATGTCATTAAACTTTTTGGTGATGGAGATCAAGATACTAATAAAATGGAGTCATATGATGTATAAACACTACAGTTTTACTTTCTTATAATAAAGCAGATTCCCTTCTTACTTTTTGAGATAAGAAATTTAAACCCATTTTTAAAGAGTATTCTAAAATGATTTCATAGATAAATTAAACAACTTTATTTAGATGTAACAAAAATATTCACCTTGCAAAGACCAAAAACAATGTTTCAGCAAGATTTTCAACTCTCCCTTAGTTTCTTTTTAAATAATATAGTTTTTAGTAGTTATTCATGTCCATAAACTGAGTAATGCACGTTGTATAATCAAGAACTGAAGTAGATTTAGAAAAAAAACTTTACTGCAACTTTATAAAAATTGCTTTTAGTTTTTATGTGCAGATAAAAGCATGTTTAGCTTCACTTTCTGTTTATTTATTATAAATAGCTATAGGGCAATAGTCTTATTTGTTGACCTCAACAAACATAAGACAATTTACCTGATAATATTCTTTTACTGTTGACGTTCTTAGAAAGCTTTCTTGTAAGCAAACTTTTAATAGTCATCAAGTCATATATCTTGATAATATTTTTTATTCAAACAAAAAATTCTCTGAAACTGACATTATCAAGATGCTTGATTTCTTGATTGACAACATATTTGTTACGTTTGGAGGACGTGTTTCTAGAAATTGACAATGAGGGTCAGTTGAAAACAAAACTTTACGACAAAAGAGATGATTTCAGCTTCCCAATTGTGAACTTTCCATGTCTATGTAGCAACATTCCAGCAGCGCCTGCATACGGAGTATTCATCTCCCAATTGATACGATATTCCCGGGCTTGTATTTCCTATCATGATTTCCTTGATAGAGGATTGCTGCTCACAAGGAAGCTATTAAACCAAGATTCTAAATAGTGAAGTTGAAATCATCCCTTCGTAAATTTTACGGATGCCATCACGAGTTGGTTGACCGTTATGGAATAACCGTTTCACAGATGATATCGGATATGTTCCTTATGTCGTAACTACAATACCCTTCCCTTTTCACGAATGTGACTTACCGAATTAGACTTTTTACCGGATTTGTAATAACATAAGCAACACGACGGGTGCCACATGTGGAGCAGGATCTGCTTACCCTTCCGGAGGACCTGAGATCACCCCCAGTTTTTGGTGGGGTTCGTGTTGCTAGTCTTTAGTGTTCTGTGTTGAGTCATCTTTACTATTATTTGTCTGTTTGTCTTTTTGTTTTTGGCCATGGTGTTGTCAGTTTGTTTTCGATCTATAAGTTTGACTGTTCCTTTGGTATCTTTCGTCCCTCTTTTATAGGACTAACTGTCTCTATCCTCTTCAGGTAAAATGCTTGACAATGGCAAAAACATCCATTACTCTTAGTTCTCTATTTTTATAACTTTTTAACAGGTACATTAGAGACTTGTTGGAATTTTCTTAATTTGTATGTTATTCATATATTGAATTTAGGCTGGAATGGAATGTCAGCGAGGAATTTAATGGAAGAGATTAACAAAATAGAAGAGAGTGGTGAAATAGCAAAGTCAGAATTAATTGTACCGATAAGTTCTAAGCTTAAACATTCTGTAGTAAGCATGAAGAGTAGAAAAATTCTTTCGAAAGGTTAGTGACTTCCTAAATAGGCTTTAGAATAACACATTTTCTTACATTTATGATATAACGAAAAAATAAAAACATTATTAGACAGTATTGAAATATGAATCAGTCAAAATCACTCATTGTGAAACAGATTTCTGGTGATGGTGAAAATTCACCATCTTATATCATTGTAACAACTATCTTTTTTTCATTAAAATGTTTTGAAAAATTTATAAAAAAAAAATGTAAAGTGTTGTCACTTCCATCATTTATTGATTTAACAGAACTAAGTGCAAGATTTTCAGGTTCAATTGGAGTAATTTTCACGGATTGTGGTCTGAGTAGAAAAAATATAGCAATAGTGTATCCCTTTTCTTAAAACTAGAATGACAAACCATTTAAAAGCAAACACTTAATAAAAGACAGCGTACAGAATATCTTGTAATTTTTTTTCTCTTATGGTTGTTATTTGCTATCTGTTTCCAGTGTGAAGAGATATTTGTTGTATCACATTGAACGTATTGTGATATGAATTCGTTAATTTGGTTAGCCTATCCTGCAATGTGATTCAAAATCACGATATTTTCATTGGCTCCTAACAAGTGAAAGATAGACATATCCTCAAGTTAAATTGTTTATTGTTGTTTTTTTCAATAGATAATGTAAAGAAAATAGCAGAGGAAAACAAAGAAATGAAAGAACAGACACAGTGCAAGATTTGTTGTGAAATGCCTGTATCTATTGTGATTTTACCCTGTGGTCATTTATCGTCCTGTTCCCAATGTGCCCCAGCCCTGAAATCATGTCCAGTATGTAGGTCAGAAATCAAAGGTTCGGTCAAAGTCCAGTTTAAATAACCAAGTCATGTAGTAGCATATCTGCCATTAATGTTTTTGGAATCTTGGTAATATACTTATAAATCATTACTGTGTATTTACTTATTTAAAAAATGTGTCAAATATAAGAAATAACTATGTGTATGATTAAAGAAATGATTTTTATGTTCTTTATAACATGGTATTAATATTGGATTGTTTGTTTGTTTATTTACTGTGAGTAACTGGTGTTTTTTATATATATTTTGCAGCTGTATATATGTTTATCATTCATTATTATTGATATTTGCATCTATATATGTTTATTATATGGTTATCTCAGATATTCCTATAGTTTTGATGTTGCCAAAAAATGTCTGACACCTCAGTGCAAATTGCTGAATGACAACAATAGTTTTAATGTCATAGACTTCTTTGATTTGACATGACCTTCATAAAATTTGCTGAAACACATAATTATGCACCATGCCAAAATAAGTTTTAATTTTGATACGCTTGCAGCAATGCTTTAATATGAACTGATGTAATAGATAATAATAATAATATATATTCACTACTGTGTTATTTGCCTTACAAATTGAGTTGAATCTTTGAAATGATCATTGTGATGCATCTAACAAGTAACTAGTATCGATAATTTTAACCAGAATCCAGATTGATGCAAAGATTTTGAAGGCGATTAGCCATAAAGCAAACGTTTCTATGCACTGAAGATCATTTTCAGCTTGAAATTCAAAACATCTTATGTAGTGTAGACTGATCATTTCAAATACGGGTATGTTTTGAATGCAGCCATATTTGTCACCTTTTAACTGGGAATTTACTTATCACTGCACACTGGAAAATCCTGCTCTTATGTAGAAAATGATGACAATTTCTTGTTATTAAAAAGCAGTAGATACATTTGAACTGTTTCATGAGAATTGACAGTCTGACAAGTCCAACCACCAGAAAAAAAAACATTATTATTATGATGGGCCTACAGTTGTTAAATTTGACAAATTGTAGTCAAATGTTTGTTCATTTACACAATATTGAGTATGAATTTTAATACTGTCATGATTAATTGCTTTTTACATCCCTTGATTTATTGCACTTCCTACATTGTTAATAAAAACATATAAATTTTCAGAACACTTGACAGTCACTTTCAGAAATATTAAAAACAAGAAAGAAAGTTAGGCAAGCTGAATCCTCATTTTCAAAAATCTTTTTATCATTAGACCAATTAAAATGTTAAGCTAAAAATGTGTCTGCACTCATCATCTTAGTCTGTTTTCAAATTAACAAAATAACTAACCAGGAACAGTTTTAAAGATTAGAAAAAGAAAGAAAAATGAATATGAAAAATTATATTTTATAGATCTAAAGTAAAGTTCTGTCCTCATCTTTTTCATCCAAGCTTTACTTTGGTGTACAGTAATATATTTTTAGTTGCCACCAATCATATTCGTGAAAATATCAGAAAAGAGATATGTATGGTTTTGAATACAGTAACTGAAATATTTACTATTAGCACAGTATAAACAAAATGCGTTCTCATTCATCATGTGTATATATGTGACTATTTTTTGATTGCCATGTGATGTGTATAGATATCATTGAAGTTTGTCTTGTGCTGTATGAACATGGACTTAATGGCTGTTTAATTAGGAAATAACAAGATTGTTGTCTCCCAGCATTTTCTTAAGCAATACTTAGTACCTCAGTAATAACAAACTTGCTACTCACTCTTATAAGTAGTCAATCAATGTTTAGTATTGATCCGACTACGCAAACATTTCATAGGTAGTAAATGTCGTTGAATATCCCATTTGTAGTATAGAATTCATACTATTTTCATGTACTTGTACCCTTTTCAAGTGTAGAAAAGTAATGATATCAAAAATTGAATATATTATTGTTTGCCTACATTTTTACAGTTTATTCAATATAGAGCATTCTAAAGTCTTCTTCATATTGAAGAGACACCAGTCTATTGTTGCATAACTTATTTGGAACCCTAACTGTAATTTGTACATGTAGGTAGGTTGTTGTCTTATTGAAATATACCAAACATCGTTTGCTAGTATAATGTTGTATATTGTTGTATTATATATTCTTAGCACAAAATAATTTCATATGATTGCCCATTTGTCTGCAAAGGATAATTGTATTGGAAACCAAGTTGTGCATCTGATAATTTACTGATTATGTCCTTTTCCCCAATCTTGAAATTATAACTAAATCTGGATACATGTGTCAGGGGATACTTACCCTATCAATGCGTCTTTTTTTCGCTTCAATGTGGAGTTCATATGATCCCCATCGATTTTAATTCTTGATTGGTAGATTCCAACTAGAGCTATGAGTTAAATTAAGATAACGTAATTTTGTCATTTTTTTAAAACCTTATGTCTTTATTATTGAATGTGATTTTTTTTTGCTCACACAGTGTTCTCCCAAATATTTCTGATAGCTCTGTAAAATGTAAGCATGTGATATGTGCCACTTACAATTTACTCTGCCATTATATGAATATGATTTTTTTAAAATATATTTATAGAATTAAAAGAAATGCATTTATTGATTTTATCAGTATTAGAAATTTTTGATTTATATAATATTTTTTGTGGTTATGAATAATTATTAAAAAATTATACCGGTAAGTGCAATAATATAAATCTCACCATTCCTGTAAATTTATATTCATATGATTAAAACTTTTAGTGTACATATTGTATTGAAATGTTACATATAGCTTTGTAGCTATTTTATATCATTATTCCAAAGATTCGAAAGAAACATTAATGGCAGATAAATAGTGAAGAAATATTGGGAAACCATATTATTCACAACTTGTATCAGATAAGTCAGGATGTGTAGAGAAATTTTGAAATGATGCTAATAGTATCATGGTTTTCTTATCACACCAAGTTAACTGGTACAAGCCATCACCGATGTGTTCATGTCATAACTAGTCTTGTAATGCCTATGATGGCTTCCAGGTAGGACAGCCTGATTTTTACTTGATTTTTTACAAGTTTTGTGTACATTTGTTTAACTTACCTTTACATAAGTTTTGAGTATTTTAATTTCAAACGGGTATAAAATGTAAATATGTTATTTTCAAGTTGATATTAATTTATTATTTTACGAATCAGTTTTTATTTAAAAGCTCATGTTCATTAGACAAGGAAGGTGGTGCTCTTATAATTTCCATATTTATTTGGCGTTTGTTTCCCTTATTTATAAAAAAAAATAAAAATCACAAAAATACTGAACTCCGAGGAAAATTCAATCGGAAAGTCCCTAAGGTAACTAAAAATGTGTTTCTTCAATATCCTTATAATATCATCCTTGGTGCAAAAAAATCTTGTTCCATTCCTGTTTTACATTTTTTCTATAGAAGTTTTTTTTATTCTGACTGACGTTGATTATGACTCCTTATCGTTTTATTTTTTTTAATAGGCATTGAAATAAAATCTGATAAAAGTAGGTTCTACAATATATTCAAAAGGATAATTATTTGTAGAGTTCTGAATGCATATTCATATGTACAGATAAACAGTGTTGGTGGAAGTTGTCCATTATCCCTCAATAAAATCTTTAACACTACATCATACATTTGACCAATTATATAGCAAACTGTTACCAAGACTCTATTTTCAATTTTGTCAGTTTAAAACTGTGGTCAAACCATAATATAAAAATATTATCAAACCATAATAAAAACATTAAAACAAACCATTATATAAGAATGTGGTCAAACCATAATATAAAATGTGGTCAAATCCTATATCAAATGCCAGCATACACATTGGTCAGATAGTAGCGTACAAACTGGTGAAATATAAGCATACAATCGGTCAAATAGTAGCATACAAATGTGGCCAAAATTTAGTTAGTTACAAATATGATCAGAATGTTATTGAAAGAATGTTAAAGTTGTCCAGTAAACAACATGTATTGCACAAACTTGTTTTCAAATCGTCAAAAATTATCCAGAAAAGGTTCTGACATGAATACACATAGCTACTACATGTTTTGATTATCACAGAAAAATATTTATTTCAGGAGTATATATCCGGCATAATGGTAAGCATTTATATCAGCCTAGAAAATCACTGACCTTGATAGCCTTTGCACAATATCAACCTTACATCAAGGTTACTTTTTACAAATATGGTCTTTTTATATATATAATCAGAAAAAGAAACAAGAGTTTTCAACATTTATTTTCATCATCTTATATTGTTTCTAGTGTACCCATTACATTACACACAAAATAAAAGATTTTATCTTATGCTCAAATAATTTTTTTTTATATTTTGAATCTTAAAATGTGGAATGAAAAACAAGTCTTTCTGGATGACGTGAGGCTGAGTTTTATTCATTCGTTGAGTTAATAAATGTCCTTTATAATTTGAAGATTGTATTTGTTTTTGTTTGAGAGAGAGGGATAGCATAGCGAGGTTGAAGAGAGATGGTAAAGAAAAAAATATACAAGATAAAAATCATAATGAATTATGGTGCTCCGGAAGGGTTTATTGCAGTTCCTGCTCCAATACTGGACCTTGTTTTCTTATTATAGCAAGTACACATCTGGTGATCATTCATTTTTGGTGATGTCACAAACGAACAAAAAGACAGATTTGTGGATCAAAGATATTCAGAGATATTCCGTTCATGTCTACCAAATCATGATGACGTCCATATAACTGAAGTAGAGTTTACACCAGCTTTACAATTGAGACCCTTTGGTTCAATAGATTCCTTGTAAGCAGTAACCCTCCATCTGGAAATCACAATAGTAAAACAAGCCCTTGAATATCGTGTCCACTGCGAAATAAATATACTCCACATGCGGGTTCTGATGGAAATTTGTCGCATGGAAACGGAATGTTCACAAAGGTTATATTGAAACAATCTCATATTTATATAGTTATCGACTGACCCTCATTGTCAATTTGTAGTTGGGTTTTTTGATGCATCTAGGCTATAAACTATAAATTGATAGACTATATTATTATTTTTTTTCAGGTTAGGAGCAGCTTTGAGTCATATGCGACAAAAAATGCATTTCGAACAAATATTTTACTTTTTAACTGGATTTCCGAAGGAAAAGTCGGTTATTAATTTGGTGATGTACGGCGGTCGGGCGGCTGCTAAACAGTGTCCGTGCATTAACTTGAAAACGCTGTGACGAAATTTTTTCAAATTTAAATATGTTGTTTTCTATGACAAAACGAAGGTCAAGCTCACTTTACTTTTATCGTTGTTTGGTTGTAGACCTTTAAGAGGCGAAATGTGACACTTAGAGCGTTGTCCATGCAATAACTTGAAAACGCTTTGACGAAATCTTTTCAAATTAAGATTTGTTGTTTCCTGTGACTTAACAAAGGTGAAGTTTGTTATTCAGGATTTTAGCTTTTATCGTTGTTGAGTTGTAGACCTTTAAGTAGCGAAAAGTGATCTTAGAGCGTTAACTGTGCAATAACTTGAAAACGCTTTGACGAAATCTTTTCAAATTTAGATATGTTGTTTCCTGTGACTAAATAAAGGTCTATACTGATTTTCACGATTTTAGCTTTTATCGTTGTCGAATTGTAGACCTTTAAGTAGCGAAAAGTGTTACCTAGAGCATGGTCCGTGCAATAACTTGAAAACGCTTTGACGAAATCTTTTCAAATTTAGATATGTTGTTTCCTGTGACTAAATAAAGGTCTATACTGATTTACACGATTTTAGCTTTTATCGTTATCGAGTTGTAGACATTAAGTAGTGAAAAGTGGTACTTAGATTGATTTTGGTCTTTCCATTTCTGAATCCTACAAAAATGCATTTATTTATTATTTTTTTTTTAATTTAATCCTGTTTGGGGGAACAGATTTTTATGCAGAAAAATCCGGTTTGTTGTCACTCTGGCAGCCACTTATTTGGTATTTAAGGTCAAGGAAAAGTAAATGGGCTATGTCACAGATTTTTCTAAATTTTTGCATACAACTTTGGCTCGTTGAACTATAACTGAAAATCGAAAAAATAATGCAAACATCTCTTTTATCATCTGTAATATTACTAATTGAATTCTTCCAAAATAGGTGAACATTATTATTGACACTCTTCCTAAATCTTTTTTTATTACTACCTGTAACGTCTATATTATATATAGGCACCTACGTTTTTTTAGTTTTCTCTCATCTGCAACGAATACGTAGACAGTGCCACCAGAAAGAAAAACAATTCATGCACGAAACCAAGATATTGAAGTCTATCAAACTTGCGAATGAATCAATAAAAAAATAATCAAAACAGAATTCTCCACAAGTAACAAACATTTTTTCCAAAATTCAAAAGTATATAGTTTTGTGATAAGGCTTGTTTATAAAGAAGTACTTATACTAGACCATTGACATTTGGTTTGCTGATGCTGAAGCATCATTTCATTTCAGTATTAATCAGAATGTGAGGTTCTGCTCCGAAGACCTACATTATTGATTTTGAATTTGTTTCATTGTTCAAATGTTTAATAATGATTGTGAGGCCTTAGTTTTTAGTCATGCTCTACTAAATGTGAAGTATCCATATTGTTCATTTTTTTTAGGTGTTTGGTAAGCTTAGAAATAACACGAATGAATGCCTATACTCCCGAAATAGAGCATTTAAGAAATTTATTTGTGTTAACAGATTGATTAATACGAGTTTGTGATTGCATTATATGTCATTATATCAACATCCTTACAGGGACTTTTGAACAATTGCTTTTAAAAATCAATCATGGGTCATAACACATTAAATTCTTTTAACGGTGTCACCATTTCATCTAAAACATGTTTTGAAAAGGTAAGGGAGAACCTAAGGTTATTCTCCGAATATTATCAGCCAGCACTGTTTGGTATTTAAGATGGCAGCAACATTTATGGCATTCTGGATTAGATTGATTGACTAATATAAAAACAAGAGGATGTGGTTTACAAATAAGAAGATGTGGTATGATTGCCAATGAGACAACTCTCCACAAGAGACCAAATGACACAGAAATGATTGCCAATGAGAAAAATATCCAACAAAGTTCAAATGAAGTAGAGGTAAGCAATTCTAGGCAACCGTACGGCCTTCAACAACGAGAAGAACCCATACCGCATAATCGGCTATAAAAGGCCCCGACATGAAAAATATATGAAACAATTCAATTGAGAAAACTAACGGCCTAATTTATGACAAAACAATTTACGAAAAACAAATATGACAGACATGCACCAACGACAACCACTGAACTACAGGCTCCTGACTTGGGACAGACACATATAGAATGTGGCGGGGTTAAACTAGTTTGCTGGTAATGCCATCCTTTCCCCCTAACTGGGGACAGTGGTGTAACAGCATAACATAAGAACAAACTATAAAAATCAGTTAAAAAGGGCCTTACTCATCAGATCGATACAAAGCCGAAAACATCTAACAGAAACGCGGACCGGAGGTGGTAGTGTATCTATACATCCAACAACAAAAAAGACACTAAATAAGGATCTGAGAGTACTGACAGCTAGTTTAAAGCCAATGACAACTAAAACAAAAATCATGTATCTAAGACTAAAATATCCATCAGTACACATCCAACATCCAATTGATTTAGTGTAAAGATGTCATTAACAGTTAGAGAAAAACAGTACCTTGTGCATTGCCAAAATAGTAGCGTGAATGTACTTATGTGTATAACAATAATGTTAAGTATGGGTTTAATTGATATTGATACCAAAATCAATATTTATACCAATAAAAACAATATTCAAAAATCTAATTACAGTATTGAATTGGTAACCTTTTAGAATAAGCTTATTTAAAGGATCGACAAGTTTACCCGGATCGTATCCAAATTTTCGGGCTCGGTAAAACCATTACCGTAAAAATTAGAAAGTGCTTTTCCGTTTGAAATAAGTTTTCTTCAGGTGCAACCAAACTTGCAAACCAAATCTGTGTATGAATGTAAGAATTTAGTTAAGGTTTTAAGTTATTTGTGGTAACGAAATCCCGGACTTAATTATTTACCAGTAAAACATAGATTACGCTCATTGAAGTCCGAAACATCAATGCAGACACGCGCAAAGCGAAAGAATTGTGATATATAAACACCGTAAGACGGTGTCAAATGAACATCACCGTCCAAAAAATGAAATTCTATGAATTAACGAAAATTACAGACCAGTATCATTGACATCGGTACCTTGCAAACTACTATAAATAAATCATATGCAAACACATCATTAAACATCTTGAAAATCATAGAGTATTAGCATCACTCAATGATTGGTAGTGTAATGTCTTCCGAACATCTGACGTATTTTGTTTAGTAGATTTATGACGATTTTTTATTTTTGAAACGAGGGCAAGATAAGGGTCTTTATCATACCTTTTCATACCTTTTCATTTGTCCTATTTTGTAGAAAATTGTAGCTGTAAAAAAAATGCCGACCTCTGAAAACAACAAAATACAACATGTTGACTTTCAGTTTGATCGTACTGTCAGTCTACAATACTATTTTTTTTCATTTTTGGCCGAGTAAACTATATTACGTTTCGTGGTTTATATATGTTCTTCTTTGTCAATGTTTATGCTGATTTGCAATAGTTTTAAATATCAGTAATTATTAAAGCACTTGTACCTTCTTGCAAACCTCATACATTCGTATGTTTCTAGTCAGATAATTTATAAATTTCTTTTAATTCTTGATACAAATTCTCAAATAAATCAGAACAATTCAATCTGTAACAATTTATAACATGCAGTTGCCTTAAAACCTATTCGTCCGTACGATAACTGTAACTATCAATTACATATTTATAGAATTTTTAAACTTATAAAGTTTACTTTAAAATAGAGATATACGTGATATACTGGTGATGAATATTTAACCACCCTTACAGTAGCATTGATTACCTTCTCGACATAGAAGATTTTACCAGATGCCAGTTCTGATAAATGAAGTTTTTTTCATAATGCTTTCAAATTAATTCTGAGAAATCATCATTCTTATATGAATAACATTTTTGTTACATGGGATTCGAATTTTTACTAACTTTACTACGGAAGTAGACAACAAGTGTATTCGTATGGTTGATATCGGTTAATAGGTGAATTGTATTGAACTGCTGGTCTTATTTGATCTTATCTAAAATTTCAAAAAACATAGAAAGTTGATGTATACAAATTTTCTATCGCCGTTGTGTATGAATACCTACATATCATTATAACATGTATAAAGACCAGAACGTTTTCCACCAGTGTGTAAATACAAGTCATTTAATATATCATAAATAACTATATTGAAATCTTTAGTATGTATCATGAACACCTGTAAGTATTGGTTCACTCAATGTTTTTCTTAATATAAATAAACTCATCATAGATACCAGGATTGACATTTTGTATTTGCGCCAGACGCGCGTTTCGTCAGATTCAACAGTGACGCTCGAATCAAAAAAAGTTAAAAAGGCCAAATAAAGTACGAAGTTGAAGAGCATTGAGGACCAAAGATTCCTAAAAGGTTTGCCATATACAGCTGAGGTAATCTATTCCCGAGGAAGAAAAGCATTAGTATTTTAAAAATGTAAAGTTTTGTAAACAGTTAATTTATAACGTTTCTTTGTTTCGAATCTAATTTCAGTAAATCTTCTGTTCATACAATTATGAGGTATTTAAATCACTAAGATTTTTTCTACCCCCCAGACATAGATGGTCATGGCCGTATTTTGCACAATCTTAATCTAAATTACATTCTTGGTATGTGTGAATCATTATCATCATCAAGGCAACACCGTTTTCCATCAATGTATGAATACAAGTCATTGCCTATATCATCACATTGAACTTCGGATATGTTTAATGCACTCTTGTCAGTATTGACACTCTCAATGCCTATTTTAAATATAACCTGTCTCAGTTCCAATGCTACTTTCATCTGCTTTGCTCCAAATTAAAACATTTTTTAATAAAGAATGAAAAGCATTTCAGAGCGATAAGCCAATTAAGGCGAAACTATCTTTTAATTGCAACATCCGTTTTAGAACAATTACATCCTGTACATATTTCATAAAAAATATTCAAATATATAATTTTAATTCTGTCAATATCAATGAAATGGCTTCTAGTAGGCGAAGTTTTTTTCTGCTTTTTTTTCCAACATTCTTACCTGGAGTACAAACATTGCACTAATGTGAATGAGGTTGTTGAAAACTTACTCGTAAAATTAATGTACATTCAATATTATAATAATGAGTTGGCAGTTGATGTAAAATTATTTACAAAATGATATATTCATACTTTTGAAATGAGGCTAGATCTCAGTTTGGTACTTGACAGTTGCACAGATGAATAAAGCTCTCATTGATAACTGTAGTCTATGACCTTTGTTCATTGCTCATCACAATAAGTTTTCAGAAATGTATTTATAAGCAAACAACGTTTTTGTGTCTTCAAAAAGGACAGTGTTATCAAGGTCACGCGGCATTAGGGGTTTGTCTGAGGAATTTAACGGGCAAAAACTTGGTTTATAATCCGCTACCCTGATATGCACCGTCTGCTTTCCAGATTGTAGTTGTTCAGTCGTATCACAATCTGACGTACATTTGGTGTTTCGTGTCTCGTCTTCTTGTTTATTTTCCACATCAGTACTTAGTTCTATATCTTGTGATCGGTCTTCCTTGACTTCTCTGAGACCAATAAACGTTTCTTTGTTATTTGTTTCTTCTGTTCTGTTATGTGTCTCTTCTATTTGCATAACTTCTGTTGGTCGGTCTTTTCGTGTGTCGTTCACTTGCAATTCACTAGGATTAGAATTTTCACTTGTATTTAATAAACGAATCTGTTTTCCTGTTTCATACTTTTTATTGCTGAATATTGTCGACATTTTACTTCTCTTTCGCCAACAAATATAAATTGTCATTGCAATCATTATGCAAGAAGCAATGATACCGACAATAATTCCTGCTATGATTCCTGGGTTACGGAGTTCGGTATTGTCTGACTCGTTTGTGTGTGATGCATCTGAATGATCAAATTTCCAAGACTCTATTCCATTGTTATCAAATTCTTCTTCGTGATAAGTTTTGATTCTTCTAAATTACAAAGAATAAATCCTATTCTATATTAAAAGAAACTGTTTATTGTTCCCACATTGAACTCCTGAAGTTTAAGTCTACCCGCCTGGAAAGCACTTTCATTATAAATGTATAATCCTAAATTTGGTGACATTCTTGGTTCGTTACAAGATTTCTTCATTTTACAATCCAATGTCGCTAAATAATGATGTGTTGTTGGAGGATCACAAGGTTTAGTGTATGAACCAGTGGCTGCCGGTACCGATACATTCAATTTCTTCAAAATTTTATCAAATAACTTTGTGTCTACAGTATCCTGGACCGATAATTTACAAACAAAAAAGCTAAATAGTTCATAAACATCTATGTTTGAATAGGGTATACTGATAACATATTCAGGAAATACAGTCCCCTTATTATTCAGGATAACGAATACTGGTGCAGACTTGACGGGCTGAATGCAGATTTTGTGTAACTTACATTTTTCATTTAGTAAACAATGATACAAAGATGAGTTGTCACAGAAATTTGTTTTGGCTAAAAATCTTTCTCTGTCTTCAGGACACTCATTCACGACTGTACAGAATAGGACACTAATTCCACCAAATATTATGGCTGCTAAATAAGTGGTCGAATGCATCTTTAATCCTAAAACAAAATAAGAATTTAATTTGCTATGCATTTGATTAGTAGATCAATATCATAACATATGAAAACATGTACCTGGAGATGCAAAAAGATGACGATTTAGGATGCATAATTGTTTATTGATTTTTTTCTTTGAATTGATTTGTATACTGTTATTGAGGACTTCGTCCTCGTGTTACTGGAATCTGTGGTTTTCTTAAATAATTTGTTTGATTCAAAATTTGTTGAAAAAAAAAAGAAATCATTTGTTTTAGGAGGAAATGTGGAAATAGTTTGTTTCCACAAGGATATTAATAGTAAACAACGCATACATGAATACGTCCTCTTGTCGTTTCTTGATGATCCTTGTCGATAACTGAATCTAACTACCTCATAATATACTTTTTATATTGTACGATTATTTCAAATTATATTTTTTTATAGTTGGGGGTCTTAGGCCGCTGGTCTTATCAATAAGTAAACTGTGTTTTCTAAAATAACAAGTATTTCAATTGTTGATGTAAGCGGTAATACTGCAAATGATGGCTCCCTACTTAGATTTCTGAAATTAGATAGGATTTCGACTTGAAGGTTTTTTTGTATACACGAAACATTTAAAAATAGAGTAGAGATCATTAAACTTTCGTCCAATTGGTAAATTCTGAAATCTAGCTAATAGAACTAATAATAGGCTGAAAATGGGTTAAAGTCAAGTCCCTTAAAACCAACACAGTTTTCAAGCAAGTTTCCCAGTAAGTTATACTTAGAATATCTTGTAAACTGATTCATTGATTATGATTGTTTTCAAGTTCAATTAATTTCAGTGTAGCATACAGTGTAAATCTGGTAACTTAAAGAAATAGCATAAATTATGGAAATGTTGACTTGTATTTTGCATTTTCAAAATTATAATGGAGCAGTATATGTCATGACATAAATTATCATTGATATGGTCATAATTATAAATTAACTGTTTACAAAACTTTACATTTTTGAAATACTAAGACTTTTCTACCTCAGGAATAGATTACCATGATAGCTGTATTTGGCGAAACGTTTAGGATTTTTGGTCCTCAATGTTCTTCAGCTTCATACTTTATTTGGCCTTTTTAACTTGTTTTGATTCGAGCGTCACTGGTGAGTCTTTTGTAGACGAAACGCGCGTTTGTCGCAAATACAAAATTTCAATCATGGTATCTATGATGAGTTTATTTACAACTTAGTCGATGCCACTGCTGGTGGAGTTTTTACTCCCCAAAGGTATCACCAGCCAAGTAGTCAGCACTTCTGTGTTGACATGAATTATCATTGATATGGTCATAGATTACCTTAGCTGTATTTGGCAACACTTTTAGGAATTTTTAGTTCTCAATGCTCTTCAACTTCGTACTTTATTTGGCCTTTCTAATTTTTTTTATTCGAGCGTCACTGATGAGTCTTTTGTAGACGAAACGCTCGTCTGGCACAAAAACAAAATTTCAATCCTGGTATCTATGATGAGTTTATTGAATGTGTGGATTTTGTACTCGATACACTAGATTCCAATTTTGATTTTATGACTGAACTGTTTCAGTCATTTAGGAAATATAATTGCTTTGAGACATTATTTTTTTCTAGGAAAAAGTACCAATTGCAAGATCATGTATGAACTCAATTGTAGGCCATTCTTTGTATACCACAATCTTGAGTCCTTGTTAATGCAGTGTGTTTACTGTATCTATGTACAAGATGAAGTCAAGGAGAGTGATACTTGATTATGTTGTACTTTTTCATCATTAATGAGTTTTAGCTGGAATGCTATAATTAGTGGTATTTAAATTCTGTAAAAGATGGCGATAACTTTATTTCACATTTAATTCTTTATTGAATATTCCATAGTATGGGACCATTTCGTAATTGGAAATAAGTGTAGATTAAGGAAGTTGTATTATGAGATTTAAAATTAGTTTCAAATTACCATGGTTGCGTTTGGCATGAGTATTTAGACCGATGTTGTGCTGGATCAGTGTTTCATATGATATCTAAATATTACAAATTTCTGGAAATTGTGAGAATACAGGAAATATAGATATACAGCTTAAATTTCACTGTCTTGATTAAAGATCACAGAGATCAATGCTGTACTTTTCAGAACTCAGATAACAAATAACCAGTTTGTTTAAAGGATTTACGAGATACATATGCATTTGGTGGACCTTTCAATACAAAAGTGAAAAATTCTATTAAACTTGCCAGTCAAGGCATCTGTTTAAACTTTCTCACAGGCAAATTCAACAATTCATGTGATATGAAAATGGATATGATATGATATGTGTATAACAGATTTCTTCTTGGAATATTCAACAACTCTTAATTTGTGACTCCCCCCTGGTGTTAAAGCATGGTCAGGTGACTTTTACGATATGTGGATATTTCATATTAATTCAAATATAGAAATAATGAGATTTGATATGATTGCCAATTAGACAATTATACACTAAAGACAATGACATTAAGCATGTAAACAACTATATTTTCAGGTTAGACTCTGACTCATACTGATAGAACATTTTCAACAATTAGAAAAAAAAAATATTTACTATAGTTAAAAGACAAAAGTTGTAGTTATAACATGTATTAAAGGCAGCCATGCTGAAGTGTCCTACATAATCACATGACTATCACGCATTTAATCATTTACCAGTTAACTGAAGAAAAAAAAAAGATCATTTACGAATATTCAAATCTTCGTCATTGGTCTGGAATTATTAAGAAAGATGTGGTCAGAAAATGAAAACAACACGCGATAAATTGCATGCGTCCGACGCGCTTTTCTGGATTTACCTGTATTCTAACCTTAACCGTTGAAGAACCGGACAATTTTATAAAGGTATGATATAAACCTTGTCAGTACCAAAGTACTGACTTTTGAGTTGATGATACTCCCAGGGACTGATAGTTTACCAGCTGAGGTATCGAACCAGTGCTGTTAAATTTGAAAACAACACGCTATAAATTTCATGCGTCCGAAACGCTTTTCTTAATTTACCTTCATCAGGAACGCTTAAAGCCGAATATTTGAAAGCCAAGAATGTATATAATAACCTCAACAGTTGAAGACCTATATTACCAAAAGGTACCTAAAAATAGCTACAGATTTCTCCGTTGCGTGTATTGACAACAAGCTTGGCATCCAAGACAATATTTACATCCTATGTACCTGAAAAACTTGACAATGCACTCTTCTCTATTAAAGCAAAGTACTTCATTTTCACCAGCTTTTTAACGTTTCGGTATCGTCGTTATTGTATTGATGGTGTTTGTCTTTGATTTCCCTTGGTGAGTGATAAGATGCCTGTTTATTGTCTGTACCACTCCATGGAAACGCTTTTGTTATCGATCCTTGGCAATTGCGTTAATTGACGGAAGAGATGCATAAGTAGTCAAATACTGACGTCGTATCTGTTACATATTGATAATGTTGGCCCGAAATACAGCTCAGTAATAATATTTGCATGACACTAAATGTAAGAGCGATGAATGCTGATATATTTTTTTCTTTCTACTCTTCGTCTAAATTTTTTGTTCCCTTCAATTTTCGTTCCATCCAAAAATGCCGATTGCAATACTATAATATTGATGAGTATCATTTTGCAAAGAATTCCACTCCAACTAGTGCTTGGGAGATTCATAAACTTGCAGTGGGGTGAGGTATTTTTGACTCCTTGTTGAAGGCCCTAATGTGACTTTGAGATGAAGAACAGCAATAAAAGCTGTTTTTGCTGTGCATGTACTGATTTTGTGTCGTGGATGGAAACCCCATATCCTTTGTTTTTCTATTATGCTAATAAACATGTAATCTTTATTTGGAGCAAGATATTTGTCACAGAATATTAATGATTATAACAATAAGCGTTTGGATCGCAAAGGAGTTAATACAAATAGTTTCAACATCTTTGTGACCTGCTAGCTTGAGTTTGACTTTTGAAAACAAATTTTACTTTAAAATCGTCATGGCATATGATTCCATCACAGAATTCTTGTTGAATTTAACTCATCACATTATTTTTGACTGTGAAAAGACGTGTGGAAAGATGTTTTCAAAATCTTGACGACCCGGCAATATATCGTTCCTTATAAGGGGTTGAAACTAGGTATCCAGTTTAAATATGACAGATTTTCGAATTTCTAAAATATCTTCTTTCGTAAATAATGAAGGGGTATATGTTTTATTCCCATTTTACTATGTATTCCAAGTTCTTAACTGAGACATTCCAAATAATGGTTTTTGCATTTAAAACAATATTACTTTAGGTTTTGTTTACATTCATATTTGTAAGGAAGAGGGAATAAAGAATGCACAACCTCGGGTTTCTTAAAAGGGTCAGAAACCCGTAAGTTTATTGCGTATTGTAGGTTTTGAATGCGCCTATGAATACATGACCGAACAGTTCTGATCCATTCATCTAAAGTTTCGAGTTTTGTTTGGCGCTTCGCTTATTTTCTGGCATACTCGTCAACTTCATCCATCAGTAACCTATTGTTCTTCTTTGTATTGATGGGCTAGGGACTTCGATATTTCGGGCCTTTAACTAACAAATATCGAAGTTATCGATTGTTTATGATGTTAAGGTCTCCAGTCATAACATAACTAGCGGGCATATATTTGTATGAGATCGGGATTTGTGGATTTTTACATCCTTAAGGGTAAATGTCTTTCTACCCTGCATAAAAAAAACTGACCACCACGAAATAGCACAAAAGTGTTGAAAGTGGCGGTAAACACCAATCAATCTGTAATACCCTCTTGTAGTTGAAAATCTTTGAAGCTATTGGTTTGGTGTAAGCTTATGAAGTCACAAGTATAGTTTTTATTTTTTTTTTGAAGTAGTCTATTATGGTTTTCTACACAGATTTGCTAATAATGATTGCATTCTAACCCTTATTAGGAAGTAGTTGTCACTGGTGTGAATAGCATGTGGCTAGCAATGTCCATAACTACTTTGTTTTCTTATTTAGACAAACAGCATGGACACAAGTTATATAATTTGACTCTTGCACTAAGGTAAAATTGATGTATTCTCTTCAGAAGTTTTATGGACACCATTGTGGTTTGATTGACTGTAATGGAAAATATTGTTTTATAATCCTCTATCATTACTTATGCTATACAGTAAGGTATTGTTGATGAACCTGGTATTTTTGTGTAAAAATAACTTGCTCATGCTTACAAATTTGTCCAGTGTGTTATCCATTCGTTCGATGAGTTTGAGCTTTGATTTTGTCATTTGCTTAGGGACTTTCCGTTTAGAATTTTCCTCTGAGTTCGGTATTTTTGTTATTTTACTTTTGCTCAGAACCGTTCTTTTCTTGTGCCTTTATGCTGCTGTATTATATATGTGTCGAATTACAGACACTAGTATTATAGCGTTTGATATCAACATGTTAAGTCATATGAGCTTAACTTCTCTATAACTACAGCATTGTTTGATTATGTATGTTTCCTCGTTGTTTCGTGTGTATTTGTGTTAGCGTTATCTGATAAGCCTCCACTACAAGTTTTTCGTACTGATTCTTATTGAACATAATGATATGTATTTTTTATGCAAAATATTAAGATTAAAAGGGTGAATTTGTGATATCACAACAATAGTTTAAGCCTGAGAAATGTGCATGTGTTCCAAATAAGGAATCTTGTCTTTGATATGTGTAGTTTGTGTTTCTTCTTTTCAAATTTAGGGAATGGGGTGTACATTTCAGATCGTTCAAAGTCTCTGTTTAATTCATTCACAGCGTTTAAGATTTGAGAAGATAAAGAGCTTATCACATGTCTATTGCTGAAAGCCGGAATTTGATTCATATATATATTTTTGTTTTTGTTTTCTGATGTAATGTATCTGAATCCATATTTGGTAGGTCTCATTACTCTTGTCCAGAAAGGTAAAAGACGAGATGCAGAAAGAGAGATGCATGTTTACAATCGCAATAATGTCGTAAATGACTCTGAGGATTTTCAATTCATTGTTATTTTTTGTATCTGTTTCCATTAATCAACAGGCGTGTTTTTAAATCTCTAATTAGATGGCAAACATTTAAAACATCTGTCATTGTGTTCTTGGAAACAAGGTATGACACTTTTAGTGTCAACGTCATTAGATGAATAGATCGTATCCTATTCTGTTTATCAACTTTAACGTGTACAAGGAACTTAGATATGGCCAGATCTAATCTGTTTTACAGTTTTGATCTGTAAAGACAGGCTTAGCTTCGTCGATCTTTTACTTGCAACTTTGGTTGACCGAGAGGTTTTAGGATGTCTGTGACAGCGCATGAGGTTCTTGATTTATAATCGCAAAAATAAGATAAATGCACCTTTTCTTTAAATTCGTTCGATTCTGTTGATTGCATTTTCTTGGCAGGTATGAAAAACAACTAAGGCATATCAGAAGAGCACTGAAAACCATAAACTCCAGATAGAAGTACTAAATCCGATCAAGGTTTTTTTTTTGCCGAGGGTAGAAACACGTAAGTGTTTTGAATGAATTTAACAGTTCTGTTACAGTAAATTAACAGAAAATGATCGCATCTTTGGTATTTCTTGTCAGCATAGGAGTGCTGACTACATGATTGGTGATAATTGAGTACTCCGAGCGCGCGTTTCGTCTATACAAGACTCTTCAATTACTCAATATGGGGCACTTCATCGCATGCCTTTAAAAAATCAAGAAGTCAAATATCTGTTTGATGTTTAATCAGCGTTCCCTGTTATAATGTATCAATTAATATGCTTATATAGGTACCCGAGTAGGTAACAGAACGAAACAATAGTTACAGTTAGCAATCACATTTTTTTGCAGGTGGTTGAGGATGTGGGGGTAAGTTTCGGAGTAGCTGATGAGAGTCGGTACAACATATGTTTTGCTTTGGTGCAAATGTTATGCAGTATACATGTGTCCATTAGTCTGTGGAATATTACAAAAAGCTAGTTGCTAGTCGTGTGTTCAGGAAAAGTGTACTGATTCAAGTGTGATGTTCTGGGCATCTGTTGTACTGTAGTAATGATAGTGGTTCAAAGCAAGTTTAAACATTTTAATATGAATGAATTAATAGTAATGCTGAAATATTTTTAACTCAATCAATGTATTCAAATATAGGCAAGAGTATCTCAAATAAGTAGCAATAGAAGTTTACCTATGTACTTACACATATCGGTCAATTAATTAAAAAGCTGACCCTAAAATGTGTGCACTGCCGATTGCAGTCGTTCTCCCTCATAATGATGCAGGAGAAAACTTTGTGAAAGAAGCTCAGCCCTGTAATTGACGCCCATTAACGTGATCATGTTTGGCAATACTTTTTTATATATAAAGGAAAATCAAAATGCTTCATAAAAGTACCTATTTATGAACAAAACACATCGTCTTGTTGTCTGTAAATTCTAAAGATCTTTATCTTTCTCTGAATCTGAAATGATACGTATAAATATAACTTGAAATCAGCAATCAGAAAGATATTGTACAGTAAGGAGAATAAACCTTTGTTTTGATGCGTGTACATCTTTTACAATTATGTTGTAATAAATATATGTATTCTGAAGTACACATATATATTGCTTTGTCAGAAAACAACTATATTGCTAAGTCGAAAAGCAATGTCATGTCCACCGACGCCTACCTTCCAATGAAAAGGTTGAAAATAGAAAACTCACCCTTTCCCAGCAAGCATAAGTTCAAGTAATGCTGATTTTTTACATTTGAAAAAAAAATAATGATATGTAGCCTCCAATCCTAGCTCACATTTGGACACAAGGCAGATATTTAGCCAGGGGATCAGGCTATAATGTCTAAAGTGCACAGAAGTATGACTTACACTATATCCAACGTGCTCATGGCTTTTTGCATAAAATGGAAATATTTCAATAACGGTAACTAGCTTGTCCCTGACTTGTAGGGTATGGATTTTAAGTGAGATTTCTTTTTAGTATGAGGGTCAGTTACAAATTTACCATCCATGAATATACTCATAAAATTGAGAATTGAAATGGGAAATATGTCAGAGAAACAACAATCCGACGAAAGAGCAGAAAACAGCCGAATATTATATCTACATATATTTTCCTTTTAAAATGTTCAAAAATTAAAAAATCTGATAAAGATAAAGAAAAACAAGTAACATGAAGGTACCCAATTGCACCTATTTTGACAGTTTACCTACGTTTATTTATGTTCCCGACGAAAGTTTCCATTCGGAGTTTATTTTGTAAATGTATTCTTATTTACTATATAAATCCACCAATTCAATTTTGAATCCATATTGAATCATAGAAAACTGGGTTTGAACCAACCCCAAACGATCCATGAATATGTACATAATGAGGAGTACCCAAATTGCATTCACGCTTAAATTCACATCCTTAAAAATCGATTTTACTTTTTTCAGTGATTACTTCATCTGTTGATATAAACTGTGAACGTTTTGCGTATATTTAAATACATTTACCTATGTCGAAAGACATGCATAATGTCAAAACATAAACATAAAAATTGTTCAGCCTCTAAGAAAACTTGGAAGATTTCTGTAGCTACTTCTGCTAAATGAGCCTTCTCATGGGGTTTTTGATTACTTGGCCTTTTTTATAACGCTTATTTAATTAACAGACCAAATATTTCATGATTATTTAACAATTTGATAATCTACGACTGTATTTTTGATTATTTGATTAATGGATGTGAAGTTAGCGGCCGGTTCGTTACACGTTATTCGATATTCATTATCAAACCGGCTGCTAGCAGTCGGTTTGATATTCAATTTTTTTAGTTGAAAATAATAGAAATTTAAATATTCGATAACAATATCGTTTTAAAGGAAAGTTAATTCAAAATGTTTAGTAAGTAAAATATGGTAAGAAATAATAAAGAAAGAATTTGGTATCAAGTAGAAAACATTACTTGTACTGACGGATGATAAACCGTATCAGATCGATCCCGTAACTTGTAATCAGCTGTAAACGTTAAACAATCAGAGAATGTATACTGTTAGTTAACAAAGAAAGAAAAAAGATTCTTTTAAGGTGGTATGTGAGTCTAAATTAAAAACGATAGAATTAGTTCATACTTTGCCAAAACGTAGTATGTATTGATATATGTTCAAAAATGTAATAAAAATTATCGGTCACCGTGCATTTTCTAAAGCTACAGGCTGTGACAAAATGACACATTTTGTATGGATTATACAGGAAAAAACAACATTATGCGATTAGAATCTAAACTAAATGATAGAATTGTAAAATAAAATACGAGAAGATAGCTCTTTAATAAGGCTTTGAGAATATCAAAAGAAAAGATAGGGTCACCGTACGTTTTTTCTGGCTAACAAACAAAATAGGAAAATTCCATGTAGATTCCTTCAGAAAATGCACTATTTCAGAGTTACCTCCCCTTAAATAATCTTTTCGAAAAATCAACAAGAAAAAGTTTGATATTTTGTTCATGTTTTATAAAATTATATTCAACAGTACCCCCAAAAGTACGAATTCCACAGTCATCCTATGATGGAATATTTGGACAGTCTGTACATTTAATTTGTATAGTGACATCTCAACTACCGCTCACAGGCGTCACATGGAAGAAACACGATGGCGGTTCTGTATCGACGATTGATCCTGACGATAGTGGTAGCTTTTATAGGGACGGGGATGTTGAATCACCATCTCTAATAACCTTAAATGTTACACAGAATAATACAGGAACTTACGTTTGTTCTGCTTCCAATAAAGTTGACACAAGAAGAGGCGACACCATTACACTAATTGTACACAGTAAGTACAATTGCCTCTCTTAATTTGAGCTTTAATATTTGGGATTGAATTAAACAGGTTAGTCGCTCGATTGAAACTATAGTTATAAGAAAACACAAAACTATCCTTAAAAGAGCTTGTTTAACAACAATCTCTTTTCGATTTCCGGTATTTCATATACGTGATCAAAACAACTGAATTGATTTAAAACACACAATGTCGAGAATAAACATATAGAATACGTTTCCCTGCTTAACTTTCCGAGTACTATAACGATACAAGTATTTCAATGAATGAAGATTACATTATCGCCCTAAAATATATCGAACACGTTTTGTACCTGGAATTATCTATAGTTGTGACGATAAAAGTAATTCTTTATTTTTATAATTTGGATGTCTTGTTTTGCCATAATTATACTCTCTCTCTCTCTCTCTCTCTCTCTCTCTCTCTCTCTCTCTCTCTCTCTCTCTCTCTCTCATTTGACATTAGGGAAGGTAGTAAAATTCCCGTTCAGGAAATTATCCAGTTGAACCCAAATTATATGGACTCAACTTTTCATGTAAGAGAGGAACCATGTCTTACTATATTTGGACGTCAGTAATAATAATTTTAAATCGGAAGGCTTTAAAACAAGCATCATGATCATAACAAATAAGTCAGGCTATTTTGTATAAATGGCACTGCAGTTACATGTTTTCTTGTGCCCTAAGGATCTCTCGAATTATAAATGTTTTAAAGATCATTTTTCCATACTATGTCTTAATCAGTGATCTCTTAACGCATTGTTGATATAATAAATACATTCATGAAACTCGTAAATGACTAATAAAATTGAGAATGGAAATGGGGAATGTGTCAACGAGACAACAACCCGACCATAGAACAGACAACAGCAGAAGGTCACCAACAGGTCTTCAATGCAGCGAGAAATTCCCGCACCCGGAGGCGTCCTTCAGCTGGCCCCTAAACAAATATATATACTAGTTCAGTGATAATGAACGCCATACTAAAATCCAAATTGTACACAAGAAACTAAAATTAAAAATAATACAAGACTAACAAAGGCTAGAGGCTCCTGACTTGGGACAGGCGGAAAAAATGCGGCGGGGTTAAACATGTTTATGAGATCTCAACCCTCCCCCTATACCTCTAGCCAATGTAGAAAAGTAAACGCATAACAATACGCACATTAAATTTCAGTTCAAGAGAAGTCCGAGTCTGATGTCAGAAGATGTAACCAAAGAAAATAAACAAAACGACAATCATACATAAATGACAACAGACTACTAGCAGTTAACTGACATACCAGCTCCAGACTTCAATTTAACTGATTGAAAGATTATGTCTTCATCATATGAATATCAGGCACAATCCTTCCCGTTAGGGGTTTAGTATCATACCATCATAACATATATGAGAAGAACATAACCCGTGTCATGCCAACAACTGGTTTTTTAAATAAATGTGTTTAGTGCCGATGCAAAGACCCTATAAGTGAATCAATATTAACGCCAAAATATGCAATCTTTAAAGACCTGACAACAGTATCGTAACTATATCCCTTCTTAATAAGTCTATTTAAAGGTTTTGTTAGCTTCAGAGGTGAATACTGACATTTTTGTGCTTTATAAAGAATATTTCCATAAAAAATTAGATGTGAAATACCTTAACGTATAAGAAGTCTGCATGTTGAGCTATATTTACGAATGATGTCCTTATACCGATGATAAAATTTAGTAAATGTTTTGCCTAGTTTGTGATATCGAAAAGTTCATATTAAGCAATTTTACAAATAAAGTTAATTTCACGATAATTCAGACTTCTGTCTAAATTACTCATTCCCAAACACACAAAAAAACAAAACAAAATAAATATGTTTTTTTATCAAAAAACTTTCTTTTTAAATCCTTTATTTTATCCAAATCGTTAAGAAAAGTACTGTTAATGAATTATTCTAATTCACCAACAGATGTTACGTAAACATTGATATATACATATGACATATCACATAATTGCAAAAAAACGTAGAAGGAAAATATTATTATTGAATCTGAACGAGAAAAATTAAAAAAACAAATTAAATAGCAATTTTGATGACAATGTTCCATAACTTAATATAGGAACGCATACTTACGAAAGCCTATTAGGGTAAAAAAAAATATTTATCTCGTAATAACGAGATACATATCTCGTAATTACGAGAAAACTATCGCGAAATTACGCGATAATTATCGCGTAATTACGAGATAATCATTGTTTTATCTCGTAATTACAAGATTATTATCGCGTAATTACGAGAAAACTATCACGTAATTACGAGATAAGATTTGTATCTTGTAATTACAGGATAATTATCGCGTAATTACGAGAAAACTATCACGTAATTACGACAAAAAGATAGTTTAATCTCGTAATTACGAGATAATTATCGCGTAATTATGAGAAAACTGTCTCGTTATTTCGAGATAAAAATTCATTTGGCCAAGTAGATTGAGAGGAGAAGATTTTTGTTAAAGATTACAAAAATTTATTTAATTGCAAAAATGACTTTAAAGGGCAATAACACCTTAAGGGGTTAATTGACAATTTTGGTCATTTGACTTATTTGTAAATCTTACTTAGCTAAAAAGTTTTGCCGCTTTATATCTATCTATCATAATTCTCAAGATAATAACCAAAAACTGAAAAAAATAATCATTAAAATTACCAATTCAGGGGCAGCATCCCAACAACGGAAAGTCTGATTCGTCTGAAATGTTTTACCCTGTCATATTTGCTCTGTATGCTTCAATTTCAGAGATATAAACCATAATCTACATTTTACCCCCCCCCCATGTTCTATTTTTAGCCATGGTGGCTATCTTGGTTGGTGGGCTGGGTTTTTGGATACATTTTTTAAACTAGAAACCCAAAGGATGATTAAGGCCAAGTTTGGTTCAATTTGGCCAAGTGGTTTCAGAGGAGAAGATTTGTGTAACAGTTAACGCACGACGACGGACGACGGACGCCAAGTGATGGGAAAAGATAACTTGACCCTTTGGGTCAGGTGAGCTAATAAAAACGGGCGTTTCATCAAGTGCCCCGGAAGGGTAATCATGATCTGTATATCTATATATATATGTAATTTTATCTCGTAATTACTAGATAGTTTTCTCGTAATTACGCGATAATTATCTCGTAATTCCGAAATAAAACATGATCATCTCGTAATTACGCGATAGTTTTCTCGTAATTACGAGATATTTATCTTGTAATTACGAGATAAATGAAAAAACAATTGTGACCCTAATAGGATTTCGTACATACTTAATACAACAAATGCATATCGCTCGATCTTCTCGTTTATTAAACCTGTGGCGTAACTAATTAACTAATTATTGACGCATTTTTTATGTTTACCTATTAAGGTCAAGGCAAGAAAATTTTGGCAACAAATCTAGAAAGTTTATTAACTGCAGTTGCTTTCGATCAACACTCAAATCTATATATATATGTTATTTTATCTTGTAATTACGAAATAGTTTTCTCGTAATTACGAGATAGTTTTTCTCGTAATTACGCCATAGTTATCTCTTAATTACGCGATAATTATCCCGTAATTACGAGATAAAAAATGATTATCTCGTAATTACGCGATAGTTTTCTCGTAAATACGAAATATTTATCTTGTAATAACGAGATAAATGAAAAAAGAATGGTGACCCTAATAGGCTTTCGTACATACTTAATACAACAAAATACAACAAATGCATATTGCTCGATCTTCTCGTTTATTAAACCTGTGGCGTAACTAATTATTGACGCATTTTTGGTATTTATCTATTAAGGTCAAGGCAAAAGAATTTTGGCAACAAATCTGGAAAGTGTATTAACTGCAGTTGCTTTCGATCAACACCCAAATTTGGTTCTCACTGATACATTAGTAAATTCAAAGTCAATATAGTTAAAAAGTGAAAACGTTGAGTTTTAAGTATACATACATTGGTTCAAAAAGTTGCTCATTATTATAAACCGGAAGCCAACTGACAATGCCCTGTCAAAAATGAAATATGTTCATCAGAAAACAGCTAGTTTACAAAACCCAACACAGAAAACTAAAGGCGAGCAACGTGGATAATATGACTTTAATGTATTGTGTGTAATTTTATTTTAGGTGTCCCTACTGTTTTTGTACACCAACTTTCATATACTGCTACCTTTGGTAGTACAGTGACTTTGGATTGTACGGTGAGCACAACGACCTCTTCTACAATAACCGATGTTTACTGGCAGAAAACGCATGAGTGTCAGACAAAAAACATTTCATCTACAACAATATCTTCATCTGTCAAGTACAGCGGAGGTACCGTGAATACACCATCCATAACAATTATCAACGCTGACGGACTTGATGTATCATCTTATACATGTTTTGCATCAAATATTGCTGGAACGGGTCGAAGTTCAGCTTCATTTTTAAATGTATCAGCAGGTAAAATCTATTTATTGTAAAAGTACTTTTATTCGAGGGTACCAGTTTTCGTGGTTTGAACAAAGGGATTATGTTTGTGGGTTCTTAAATTTGTGTAATTTAGTTGTCTAAAGAAAAAAAATCGGGTAAAGAATTGAAGCTTTCAGAAATATTGTTCTTGAATTAACTTTTATTTTTATATTGATTTATGGGCATTGCAAAATAAGGTGTTAATTTTCTACTACATGTTCGTCTTTCATTAATTTTTCAAGAAAGATTATTAAAGATAACATTCATTACTTATTACATAAAATAATTGATTTCGGATATAAGTGATGCTTACAAATGTCTCGGTTGAAGGATATTGCAAAGTAAACATTTCAAATGTTGCATACGTAAAATCAGACGTAATGGCACTATTCAACCTGAGATCAACAGATGATCGATCATCAAAGGTGTTTATTGGGCCATAAACATGTCACTTAAAGAAAACGCGTTCTTAAAAATAAGAAACTGTTGTTTCATATTGATTTGGAGGACATTGCAAACTTAGGTGTTCCTTTTTACTCACTTGTTCGTCTTTTATTAATTACAACATTCATTAAACATTTAATAAAATAATTTCTTCCGCATATAAGCTATGCTTAAAAATTGTCTTGCTTGACGGACATTGCAAAATTAACATTTTAAATGTTGCATAATTATCTGAAATCAGAAATGCTGACACGAATTAACCCGAGATCAACAGATAAACGGTCATCAAAGGTTTTAATTGGACCTAACACATTTCGATTTAAGAAAACAGTTACATTAAAAAATCTTACAAATATAATTTGGATTTCAGAATTTAATGTTTTAAATTTGAAATAAAAAATTCAAGCCCAACATGATATTTTGTTCGTATTAGAATTTTGAGCACTTCAATATATTATTCGGCAAATTTGACTTTAAAAAAATATTAGTTTGGTATGAATTTAATAACACGAAGTCGGCAATTCAGGTTTCCTTAATGATTAAATGATTAAATGGGGAAATCCTCTCTGAAGATTTAAATAAAGGTCATAGTGTTTTTCTTATATTAGATGCATTTTCTAGATTAAGTCAACAATGCCCGTTTCCATGTAGTCAAACCTACATTGGCTTCTTTCCATATACACATGTATGTCTTGATTTGGACAACAGTTGTAATATTTCATTAGACCCTTAATTTCGTGGATAAAGCAATACTCCAAAACCACAAAAATTTGTATCACACGAGTAAAAGTACTATCACAGTATAGCAGTTAACTACTTTTTGTATATTATTAACTTGTTAATGGACATTTATTCAGCATATATAACTACAGATATAACTTGATATACACATAATTGTTATTGATCATGTTCCTTGGTTAGAGATACACAAACATATTGTTTCCACATAATTTTCATAGGCAGCTGTGCACAGATATTGCAAAACTAGTCCAGAAGAAGCTCTAATTTTTACAATATTTATACCACAGATAACGAAAACAAAGTTGACAGTAAAAACATAACTTGAATAATGGTCATGACCTTTATCATTAATAACAAATAATTGAAGCATATGGAAAAAATTTAAACGGTAGCAATGTAACTTCGACTGCCATTCAAGGCCATTTACATATCAACACAGTTTAAATATGTAAAAATATCTACATGACATTCAAGATAGATACAAAGTAAACTGTTGGTTGTTTTTTTTTTTTTTTTTTTTTTGGGGGGGGGGGGGGGGGGGGTTACATTATTACAGATATTGATTTAAGTAGTTGTTGATAAAAACATTTATTAAATATCTGTAAAAGAATCAAACTTTGTTCATATCTAACAAAGTAAATATTTTAACCTTTTACAATGTATCTTTAGTTATAATTGTGTAGCCTTCATAGATTTGATTCGTTTAAGATGTCATGCATATCTCATCTTTTGACAAACAAAGATCAGCCACTAATACCAGTTACTACGATTGTTATTAGATTCCCTATGATCGAATCATTTTTTTAATACATTTAATGCCTCGATATTTTTATGAATCAAATACTTCAGGAGATGTATAATTGCAATGTTTCCGTCAGTTTAAAATATAGTTTTGTATGATTATTTTGTACAGTAAATAAACTCATCATAGATACCAGGATTGAAATTTTATATTTACGCCAGACGCGCGTTTCGTCTACAAAAAACTCATCAGTGACGCTCAAATCAAAAAATGTTAAAAAGCCAAAAAAAGTACGAAGTTGAAGAGCATTGAAGACCAAAAATTCCTAAAAGTTTTGCCAAATACAGCTAAGGTACTCTCTTCCTGAGGTAGAAAAGCCTTAGTATTTCAAAAATTCAAAATTCTTTTAACAGTTAATTTATAATTATGAACATATCAATGGCAAGTCAAGTCAACACATAAGTGCTGACTACTGGGCTGGTGATATCCTCGGGGAAATAAATCTCCACCAGCAATTTCAGGTAACTTAATGGACTCATAGATCGCAATTTAGTGAACTTGGTAATTTGTTTTTCTAGGTTCCAACTGAATAAGTTAAGTTCAACTCAATTATATATAAAAGATTAAATATGTTTTTGAGCACTCATAAACAAATTTAGCCAAGTCACAATCTTAACGTTTTTTTCTTATTCCTTTAGCCTGTTAATTTTTTTCCTGACAAACTACTTTTAGTTTTATATTTAAGCTTAAATTATACATATGGTTTTATCACTTTGAATAGTGTTCTTGGACATTTTGTGGCTTGTTTTTCTGTTTTTGTGCTTTTTTTTGTGTTTACAACTTATGTCTACTTTTGTCTATTGGTCTTCTGTTTAAAAAAGTTTATTTTAAATCTTACCACGACTTAAATATGTTGAGATGTAGTTCTATCGATAATTGACAATCAATAACTACTAAAACCTTCATTTAACAAAATAGTGAGAAAAAAAAAAGAAATCATGTCTTTCTTAGAACGGACTTTGGCATACCTTTATCGTTAAAAGTATGAAAAATGTTTGACAACAAAGTCTACGATAAATCCAAAAGATATTAAAATTGTTTCTTTTTTCTATGTAAGTGACAAACCAGCATGATAGTAAACAAAAATTATATATAAGATCTTTGGTAATATAAGAATGTTTTTAAAACGGGTGAAACGTGTGAAATAAACGCTTTTTAGATTTTGCGGTTTCAAGCACACACAGTTTGCCTGATACAGAGTTTGTGTATCTCAAGTAACTTACGACCTGTTAGTGCAATCTTAAATCTTCAGAACAAAATACTGTATAGCGGGTTATTTTCGCGGGTGTAAAATTTCCCGATTTTCATTGAATAAGGTACTCGAAATATTTTGGCGGTTTTAAAACTTTAATCAATACCTTCGCATGTGCCATTTTAAATTAGCGGAATTTATTTTAGTGATTTTGTTCTATCCGCGAAAAAAAAAGAGAAAATTTACACACCGCGAAAATAACCCGCTACACGATAATAATCGACTGATCTGTTTCTTACCAAATGTATCATATTCCCGATCATTTTGAGTGAGTGAATATTTGCATGGTGTTGTATACATAGCAGACGACGCTTACAAGAGAGAGGTTTAACTAGCTACAAAACCATCATTTTCTAAATTAGAGAATGCCTGTACAAAGTCAGGAATATGATAACCTAACATTTTTAACTTTTTATACATTGCAACTTGGTGTAGAGTTGTCTACCTGGCATTCGTTACACATTTATATTGACATAAAACATATTTGAAAGCATCAGACGAAAAAATGGCACGTCTATAGTCTCTTTTTACTGCGAAGAATACCTGATCCCTTTGGGATATTACTATTAAGATTAGAGAAGCAACTTATTACTTAGGTTGATTAAAATCGAAAGAAACAATTTAAATGCAAGGTTATTAAACCCTAATTCCTTTGTGACATGAACCTTATAGAAAAACCAATACGTACGTTAACCAATTTATTACAGGTATGAACTCATAAACTAGCAATTTTGACATGTTTATAGAAGCAAAGAAGTTTGTGAAGGTTAATCCAGAGAAGAGCTTCACGCGCATAAAAATAATTTCATAATACTATTGTCCTTAACATTGCACACATTAAGTATGCCTTTATACATAAATAATTTTTAAAAGCATCAGACTAAAGAATGAAAAGGCTATACTTTCGATTCACATAAATGAGAATCTTATCCCTTTGGAATAATAGTATTAAGATATTTAAAGAAATTTTTGAAAAAAAGGTATTAACTTGGAAAATAAAAAACGAAAAAACAATTCAATTTCATGGTTGTTAGTTCGATGACATGAACTTTATGGAAAAAAACAATACGTTCGTTAGAAATATGAAACATAAACTATAAAAAAGAAAATGTGGTATGATTGCCAATGAGACAAAACAAATACGGGTTACAAACTAAAACGAAGACAACATATCAACTATAAGAGGAAAATAAAGAAACAACAGGGACATTGAACTTAAAAAAAAACCCAACAAAATACAAAGAAACGAACTATCTGATAACAACTATAAACTAATATTTCATTATCTGTTATATGAGATATTTGTTTCATTTACTAATGATTATATAAAAAAGAAGATGAGGTATGATTGCCAATTGAGTTTTTAATTAGGTACGTTATGTCACTTCTTAAATACAACCATGATCTGTATTTGAACGTTTTTAATCGGGACACGATAAGGGTTATTGTTCTTAAATTCTTAAGTTAGACAAATGCAGTTTCCCAAAGTTTAGTAAACACAGCTTTAGGCTTTTTAATCGAGTTTTACAAATGCAATACTTGTTTTTCAGCTAAAGTAGTCAGCTTATAACAGTAATCCCTTCTATCCTATAAATGATTTTCAAAACAATTGAACTATGATAGTTCTTTGGAAATCGAATATGAATGATTTATTGCTCTTTCTTTGTTAAAGATTGATGGTACAAATCAAACAAGGAGATTAATATTCCTTAAGAAGGTTCTGCTAGGTTGTTCTATAGTGATAAAAAAAGGGATATATATCAGTCGTAACTGATTTTGGTGACTGTGGGAGGTTGTTTTTCCATCCCCAGCATTTACAAAACCATTGTAGGCTAGATTTAGATCGTGAAAAACCTGAACCGTTCAGAGTGACTACAAATTCTGTATAAAGGTTATATATCTTCGAACTTGCGGGAAAAGTCAAATTCTATACCTGTACTATACAGCAGTTATATATTTAAAATAAAGTATTGACATTAAGTTTGTGCATGAAATGTGTCAGCAATTTGTTGTTCTAAACATACAGTTATATCCTCGTCATCTACATCATCAATATGTTCTATGTCTTGTATCAACCTATTTGCGTCAGTAAAATATCAGCCTTTCACAAATCCTTTCTGGTCGGGATGAATAAAATTAGGAAGAACTACTTTTAATCTTTTCGCAAGATTTTTTGCTATAATTATGCTATCGGAAATCAACAATGTAAGCGGGCACCAGTTTCATTTAGTTTCACGTCCCTGACTCTTAAATAGTAATGCTGTAACTTCCTTATAAATTAGCCAGACAATGTTTTTATCAATATTTCAGGCAATAACGTACACAATTATTATTATAAGATATTCCCGAATTTTATATAAAACTCAGATATGATCCCGTCATTCCCTTTGTGTTTATTCCAACGATGTTATATTAGGGTCTTGTAATTTTCTGTCAAATGCCATCCCTCAAAGCTAATTTTTTTTTTTAAACTAACTTGTTCATTCAGCATTTCGTCTCTATTGTATTTGTAACGGCTATGTTCCATTTGTACTCGACTCCATAATTTCTTTTGTCCGCTTTGCTTTTCGAGATCGAAAAATTAGCTTGACGAATTTTTCACTCTACCCGTCCATTTGACAGTCGCTTTTATTTTGGACGCCTCTGATTTGATATCATAAGCGTATTTTAATTGTTGATTCTATTCCGGAAAATTTATTTTCAACGTCCCATCATGCAATCTCGAGTTTTTTGAAAACTAATGTTTATATTTTATATATTTTTATATTATATAAGTTCACCACAAAATTTTGACAGCATTCCTCCATTCTTCACTTTGTATTGTTTTTATACATGTATTCATTAACCACATATTTTGGGAACTAAGCTTATTCCATGCATGCATGGACAAAGGCAACTAATGTTAACTTAGTCCATGCTTGCATGGACTAAGTCTGTTTGAATCATTGAATAATTTCAAATGTGTATGTAAAGTTAGGTTAGCTCATGCATGCATGGACTAAGTTTGTTGTGTTAGTCCATGCAAGCATGGACTAAGTTAACGTTAGTTGCCTTCGTCCATGCATGTATGGAATAAGCTTAGTTCCCAAGTTTTCATGTTTACATAACATGTAAAGGTTTAGCCATTCTATCAAGTGTTTGCAATTTATTTCTTAAGGTAAGTTATAATGCACAATATGTCTCAAAATCATAATAAATAGGTTGAATATGGAAAAATCAACTAAAAAGAAAAAAAAATGATTGTTACATCAAATTAAAAAAATAATCTAACTAACATCATGAATTTAAGCAGTTAGAAGTAATGCAGGTTTTCTAAAGTTGATGTTGATTTCCAGTTTTATTTAATACCTTGTTTTGTGTAGAAAAGAAGGCGGAAGATACCAGAGGGACAGTCAAATTCATAGATCGAAAATTAATTGGCAACGCCATGAAAAAAGAAAAAAACAAACACAAATATTTGTCGAAAGACACAACATAGAAACTAAATAGAAAATGGTGGATTAAACCTGGTTTTATGGCTAGCTGAACCTCTAACTTATATGACAGTCTTATAAAATTCCACTACATTAACAATGACGTGTGAACCTAGACAAACAGACACAATAGGCAAAGCACATTACCAAAAACAAAAGACAGGAATACAGTAATTAACATAGAACAATAACACAATGACGGTATGTATAAATACAGAGCTTCGTCATATGTAACCAAGAAACACAAAAATGCACACAGACAAAACTAATTAGCAAAAATGAAAAACATGATCACAAACATTATCATAGAACAATAACAGAATGATGGGATGTACAAGTACAGAGCCACGTCTATTGGATACACCCAAAAGAACAGACTAAAGAGTAAAAGTAATAATCTTAAATACAAATAAAAGAATACTATAACACGTTATTAAGATGAAAAACAACGTCAGTACCCAGAATCTAAACTTCATAATAGATAATCATTAGTCATCAATATATGCATGCAGTGTTTTTTTTTTTTTTGTAATTTACCTGCAAAATTGTAAAATGATTTCGTTATGAATGAACAGATTCGCCAAATGAGCATTGTATTACATTAAACACAGAACTGTAGCCATGAGCAAATGCATGTCGAGTTGTTTCGAATCAGTTTCAAAACACGTCCGTTAGACTGTTTTCACATCGATTCAATCACAGTTTCTGAAAAATATGATAAAGGCATTCAGTCATCACACATGTGGAGGACGTTGATGTTGATATTCATAGAATAACTAATCGGCGAACTCGTGACCGATCAACACTTTTAAATTAACTCACACGCTACGCGCATTCGTGAATAATGTGTTGTTCGGTCACTTGTTGAAATTTTTGGATTTTTGATTCTTTGATTATTTATTCTTTTTATTACATTGGCATATTGTATAAAATTAAAGTAGAAATTTAAAGATCTATATTTTTTTCTTTGCATTCACAATTTGTTTTGATCCGACGTCATCGACAACGTCTCGACAACGCCTGTTTTTTATGACGTCAGAGGAGTGAAATAACCACGTTTATTTCACGTGAAATTATCGTTTTTTTTCCACTGGGATATCAATGTAATTCATTGCAACTAATGTACTAATGTCCTATCAAGCTGATTGAACATATATATTTATTACTTGGCCGTTTCAGAATCTAAAGAATCATAGGTAATTTCATTGTTCGTACCCCAGAATGAAAATAACATCACGTCATTGGTTGAATTTCCATTGTTTATGACATTATTAACCAATCACGACGTTTTTGTGTACACTTTTGAAAATATTATCCAGGATGCTTTAGATTCTAAAACGGCTAATTGTAGATATCTACATTATTGCAGGTGTTTCAAAAGAGATTCGACGGGACCTATGATTTCTATAGAGGTTGGAATGACTATTAATCAGGCTTCGGAGATCTGACCGAGGAATTCTGGCTTGGTATATTTTGATTGAATGATAAAAGTGAAATGAAAAACAAGTTTCAATCCTTATACCGATTAATTAATGTATCTTTTAATATGAAAGAAAAATGTGTTTAAGTAATGCCAGCGAGTCACAAGAATACAAGATCCATATTTACACCCCAGCTCTATTGTTTTAGTTCATAGTTTCTATTTCTGAAACACGTGTAAATTGAATAGATCTATTGTTTCGAATAACAATGGATTTTGGCCACAGGGTGTGACGAGCGGGGTTTCTGGAAACCCCTGCTTCTACATCCCATAAACACAGTCCATTGTTATTCATAACAATATAAATTGATTATTTTAAAATAGCAAGAGCATAAGAAATTACTAATAGTGTTCACTACAAGATGTTTCTAGATTAAAAAAATCAACACATTTTAGGAAATTCCAATAGCGGAAAAATATTAAGTATCTATTTTTGAATAAAAAAAAATCTTTCAAATTCTGCTTTGCTTGAAGATAAAAATTTTGATCCCAGTCAAATGTTTCTATTCTTAAGCATTGATCTTTAAAAAAGGGGGGAATTCAAACTCCCGGACCCCTCGCCCCTCCCCACTCCCCGGGATCGACCCCAAAAAAGGGAGTTCCTAAATATTCAATCTGTATTTTTGTATGTTAAGCTTGTCCGGTCGTCGGGTATTATAATCCAAACACACACCCTCAATATTTCCAAGTACGAATGTCGGTTTAATCTTGAGAAGAGATGGGGGATGCTTTTTTCTTAATCTATAAAACCGCAACATATACAAAATACATTTATGATTACCTTAATTAAACAGGTATAAGTACTTCTGATTGTAATATAGCCTTTATCTTTAGTCTCTTTTACCAATTCCAACGATTGACTCAAAATATCGTCCGTCTTATAACCGACCATATTGACAACTGCATACAAGGAGCATGGTGATTTATTTTATAATAAAAATGTAAGAAACGGTCAACCTTGACCTGCTGATCCATATTTAAATTAATCACATGGATTTAACAGGAATATTCAAAACAGCAACTTTGATATTTGTAAAATCTACTCACTTGTCAAAGTTTGAACGAAGATAGACAAAGTAAGGTTACAAGTGCGGTTTCATGTAAAAAAAAATTGTTTATATAAATCATGGTTTGATATTGTCAACAAATATGCTATCCGGTCTTTTTTTTATTCAATATTCAATGTTAACAAATATAGGGTTTAGCAAAGGGTGTAAGTTAGTTATACACCTCGGGATACGGCGTGTCTGGATAAGAAACCCCTCCGGCCTCCGACCGACGGGGTTTCTTATCCAGACACACATATCCCTCTGTGAATAACTATTACAGATAATATAAAAACAATGGTTGATCGATTAGTTGATTTGTTAATCATTGCTGCATTTCATGTTTAAAGGCACTTTTCTATACACTGAAATACATTGGATAAGAATTGGATATAGACTTGCAAGTGAATAATTCGTTTCAATTTAATTCATATGCCAGACATAGGTAACGCATGCATAAGGCCAGCTCAGTTATTAAAATAAAAAGAAAAATCAACGTTGAAACTGCTACAAGGGTACACTATTTGATTGATTGATTCGATCAACAAAAAATCATTCTTAAACAGATAAAAACGATGATAAACATATATTTCACCCTTAAATATGAAATCAAACATAAGTAGACAAATCCCATTACAGGAGTTCACAATTTATTCATATCTATATTAATCAATTATGAGACCTACTTGAGACATATCGGTGAACATTAATTTTACAGATAATTCCCTTTAATGCTTTTTTTTTCAATTCGTAGCTTATGTCTCTTTAAAGTAATCTCGACTCAATTTTTAATTATAAACTTAGTAAAGTTTCAAAGTCAATAAACCATTAATGTGGGGTGTAAGATCCATAATTTTCTATAGTTAAATACAACACTTACAGGACAAACACATCTGTCTAAGTGTATGGTAAAGTAAATTATTTTTTGTAATGAGAAACTTGTATTTACATGATTAACTTGAGGTATCTTTACAATAAAGATATTTGGTACTACATTGTACAACATATTTGAAGTATGAATAGAATTGCGTGCTCATGAAATATGTGGTAAATCAATATATATATATAGATTTATTGTCTTTCACTAGGGAATGACTTTTTACATTACATAACGTCATCTGGTGAATACAGACTATATGTGGAACTCGAGGCATATGATGGTTCAATTGCATATGCTAAATATGCCACATTTAGCATCGGCGACTTGCAGTCGGACTATATTCTGAATTTCAGTGGATATTCAGGAAATGCCGGTAAGTAAATGAACAATTAGAACGTAAAAAAATGATTGCAATGTCAACCCAGTTTTTCCTGACTATAACATTTGTAATGAAGAATTTGTTTGTTTTAAATTAACCATGAATGTTTTAGAAGAACGATTTGACACTATTAATAGTTTGCGCTCACCAATATAACTTTTTTGATACGATTTGACAGCGCTCAACACACTAGCAACATTGTATTGCCGTATCTGACTTTAGAAACAAGATACAGTTGAATATATAAATAATTTAGAAACTAAGATTCTAATTCCCTCAAGTTAATTTGATTATTTTATGTATGTCGTTTGTATTAGTCCTTATAAACGTTGTTACTTATTCATACACCAGCTATTGAAGTGTGCACCTTCATAAAGGCATATTAAGAAAAACGTTATGTTAGCACACAAAAACTCATTGCGTGTTTATTATATTACTATTGATTGCGACACCAACAACACATATCTGTCTCAAATATTTTACAAACAAACATGTCAACAGCTAACAGGTTAGAAATTTGAATTTCCCTGTGAAATTGTTTTTCATCACGTACACAATCGTTTTATATTGCATGCTTACAAAATAGATAACATTTGAAATAAGAAGATGTCGTACATGTCGTATGAGTGCAACTATCCATTCATTCAGAATGTGTAAAAAGGAAACCATTATAGGCCACAAAACGGCTTTCAACACGGAGACTATGCTCTCACCGACATTGTTTATAATTCTAAATCCTAAAATTTTAATCAAATATTGACATGCTCCAAAAAAATTAATAAAATTTTCTCTTTTCTTATTTTCTTTTACTTGGAACTTGTTGAGATTGAAGTGTTATTCATCGATTTCTTAATATCTAAAAGGGAACTTTGCATCCAGTGTGCATTTAGAATCTCACATTAACATTATAAATACATATGTAGTAAAACTGCCGACACTTTAATAAAAAAGTTATTATTATTCAATTTAGACGACAGTTAACATAATAAAAATGGGATGACGTTTTCTACTTTAGACAGAGAAAACGATAAAGCGTCCTGTGATTGCGCTCTTGCTTCCCAAGGTGCTTGGTGGTACTCTGCCTGTTACAGTTCAAATCTAAACGGACGCTATGGAATTGGTAATGACACCAAAGGTATTGTGTGGCGAGGATTTAAAGAATTCAATTCTCTGAAAGCTTCTAAGATGATGGTAAAAATATACTACTGACATCACATGACAGTTCTACTGATTACATTATTGTGAATCTCACATGAATTTTTAAAAAAGAGTATTTCAAACAACATCTTAATTTTCAAATTTAATTAAAATCATGAAAAATATCAGTTTTTTTTATTTTTTAAGATGTCAAACAATTTAAACATCTACCGGGCGAATCCTGAAATGAACAAAGATTTAAAAATCGTTCAAGTAATTTATGAATTATAAGAATGTTTTCAAGATTCGAAAAACTTATTGGTCCATTATTTCTTATTATTTTATACAAACGAACTTCTAAACTATACAAACTTTTTTTTTACAGTAAAAAGATCTTAAAATATATGTAGTACAACAGATTTTTAAAATTGTATAGACGATTCTTTTTTATGTACAAATTATGACAACAGTAGTATACCGGTGTTCAAAAGTCATAAATCAAGCAAATCAAAATGGTTCAACGAATTTTAATTAATTATGAGATTTAATAAATATTGCATAAACGATTTAATAAAAAGTTTTAACGTTGAAATATTCCGTATTAAAAAAGGCACAAATAGTCTTTCATAAAGATGTAGTCTTTTGAACAAATTGAATTTGCACAAAAAGGTTTTCTTGTCCTTTATAACAGGAAAATAGTGTATTATACTCTTTATTATGTGTTAAAACAAAACGAATACTATTTTTCTTATCATGCTAATCGTACCACTCACAAAAAATGACGTTTTACGGCTAAGAAAATAATCTAAGAATATTGCTAACGACTTTTCCAAATTAAATTAGTATTGTATATATTGTACTTATTGACAAATAAATTGAATTTGCATAAAACAGGTTTCCTTGTTTTCTACAATAGTAAAATTTTGTATTTTTTTCCTTGTTCTGTTTTAAAACAAAGAGAATGCTATTTTTCATCATGTTCATTGTACTTCTCAAATATAGATGACGTTTTAAGGAAAAGAATAGTATTCCTAAAATGTTGCACACGGGGTTTCCAGATAAATAATGTATTGTAGTATCTGACAAACAAATAGAATTGAATAAAATGGTTTCCTTGTTTTTCCTACAACAGGAAAATATTGTATTATTTTCTTTATTCTTTTTTAAAACAAAACCAATACGTTTTTGCACCAAATTCATTATACTACTCAAATATAATTGACCATTTACGGAAAAGATTCTAAAAATATTGCACGGTTTTTCCAATTCAGTTGCTGTTATTCAATGTTTTGTCCCAATCTTGAAATGACGTTATATTTGCATCGCTCTAACATGAATCTGATGATTGTTAAGGATAACAGATAATTATTTGACTAGCTAGTGTTCGTTACAGTATGGAGGACATTTCACTAAGACTTTATAATTATTTGTGCGAAAGTGTAGTAGGATCAGAAAATATAGTAGTTTACAGAAGAAAGTTTTTTGATGTTCATGATGACTTTCTCAATTGCACCGGCGGCCATTTAGTGGAATATATCAGCAGTGGCAGTAAGGCTGAAGGTTTAGACTTTCCGGGAAGCGACCTAGATATCATGCTTGTTCACAAGATAACAATTGAAAACAACGATTTTAAGGGAACTAACGCAAAATATAAGCACATGGACAGAACCTTTCTATATCTAGACGTACGTGTTACTCAGCCTGGCTTCGGGATGATACATGTAGATCATACTCATTCTTTTTTGAATAATGATATGATAAAGAGGAGCTCTTTTGCATATTTAATGTCGGAATGTGTTGTAGTAACTGACTTTGGAACATTCCTCTCCGGAAAATTATGGAAAACGATGAATGCAAACTTGAATTTTAGAATAATGTCAATAAAGATAAATGGACCATGTTTAACGAATTTAAAAGATTCAATGGACTTAGCTTTGGCTTTGCCATGTGCCAACTGGGGGAATATTGCAGAGTCATTTTTTACAAGACCAAGATCATCTTATTGGCCAGCTGAACAATTAATTGAAAAAATTCGTCGAAAAGGTTTTTTGCTTGTTCCTATTGGTAGCAAATCGGATTCAGTTGAGGATAATCCTCTCGAATGGAGAATTTCATTCTCTCAAGCAGAAAAGTTATTGATACGTTCTTGGAATCATACACAATTTGTTTGCTATGCTTTACTTAAGCTTTTCGTAAAAGAAGTGGTTAAGAAAGCAGAACGGGTTGACAAGTTAATCTGCTCTTACTTTTTAAAAACAACTATACTCTGGATATCCGAAGAACTCCCTCTTTCTATATGGAGTCCTCAAAATCTTATTGAATGTTTCATGTCATGTCTTCAACGATTGATTTATTGGAATATTCACGAGTACATTCCTAATTATTTCATACCTGAACACAACATGATTGACAGGAAGTTTGAAGGGCAACCACGGGAAGCATTAGTTGCAATTTTAAAGAAATTTTATGACATCGGATGGTTCAGTGTGTTAGAATGTCAGTCACTAAAAGACTTTCATTGCTTTTATACAGCTGCTAAAGTCGCTAAAGGTGGATATGAGTTTAATATAGCTATAATGCCACTACTAGAAATTTTTGGGTTTTTTCCAAATGTTACTCAAATTACTGGAAATAAAAATTTTAAATTTTGTTTCGATAAAGCTAGTAATTCGAATGTCCCTATCATGACACGAAACATGTACTTGCTTCGTATTATCTGCCTTAGCGAAGATATTGTAGACCACACATTTTACGAAAGCCATCAGAAGACAAACAAGAATGCATATACCTTGAGACGGAAGTGGTTATGTCCTGCAATTATCGCAACGTACAAAGACTCTTTATCAGGATGGCTAAGGATTGCATTGTCCTTTTTTTTCTTTGAACAATACAATAAAGCATTGATTATTCTTGATTATAGTAGACTAACATGTACTGTAGAAAAACTGTTTACCTTTAATGGAAAGGAGTGTAGAGAGTTTTATTCAGCGAAGCAACAACAAACATCAATGCAGAAAAATACTGTTCTAGGGGACATACGATTGCGGACTATGCGCAAGTTTATTTTAAGGTCAGAACCATACTCTGCAAATGAAACACATCCGTTTATTCATTTGGCCAAAACTGTAAGAAAAATACATTGCTCGTCCGTTGTATTCATGCATTATCTTCGGTTTTTGTGTTTCTTTAACTTAAAAGACATCACGCAACTTCGAGATAGCTTACGAAGTTTACATTGGACTGTTAAAAACAATTTCTGTATCGAACGTGTTAGTTCTATGAAAAACAGAGCATGTTTATATCTGAGTCGAGCATACCGTATTATTGGAAAAGAGGAAGAAGCCTCGTTTTGGTTATCAGTTGCAGAACGAGTTAAGGACAAATCGTCGAGAAATAAGTAGTTTGTTTCGGTTGAATTTTACAATGTTTTTTTGATATGACTTATCCATGCCACACTGTTAATAAAGTCAAGTATATATGCAATCTACGGCATAAATGGTCATATCAAACGAACACAATTGGCTGTCTGGAATTTATATCAAGGCAATCATGGATAGTTTTACGGTATATGTAGTACTTATTAATAGAAAGAGGATCATAAAACTGAATACAAGACAATTCATAATAATTCCGAGGAAAGCATTAATCCGGTGGACAGCACATATGCATCAAACAAGACATGTATAGAGAACATGTAACAACAACGTTTTAACAAGCATTTGACATTGACAACCAAATTTTCACAAAATTATATTTCCTCTTGGTACGTTTTCGTGTCGGGGATCAAATGTGATCATACACACGAGCGGTGTAATCTAGTAGAAATAAAGGCCAGTAGTAATTTAGCTGAATAGCCGTAATTACTCTTTTGGTAGCCCATACCACAAGCTGAAGGGCATCATTATTTACAAACTAAATAGTGTGAAGTCAGGATACGACTCAGATCAAAAACATTTGCATACCAAATTTAACGTTTGTGACCAACAACCTAAATGGTAATTATCATCACTTCTAAAACAATCAAAAATCAACTTTTATCTGAGAATGATACTATTATTGTTTGTAATGTCTTCTTTTTATACCTCATCTGTCTCATTTTGTTGACTAATTTCATGACAGATAGATTTCTTTTTAACTTATGACTGGTTAAAATGGCACACAAAAGAAAATCAGAAATAGCACGTATAATATTGGTATATTTTCTAATTGAGTATTGATCGTTTACGTATTAAAATAGTAAAACTGATTGAATTGTGTTCGTATAACTTGTATTGGGCAATCAAATTAAGGACGATATCTATTTCAAAAGTAATGCAATATGAAGGAACGTATTACAGAGGGGGTTGGTCGAGATTTTTTACAAGGTGTCTTTAAAAGACATATATCAAAATAAAAAAGACATAAAGTATACACCATGCAACAATCAAACGATAAAAAAAAACTAAACACATAACAAATATTTCCTACCATTTTTTTTTTATCTTAATCAAATACACATGTTACACAGGGAAGCTGTAAGTATCCATTTTCAAAAAGCTTTAACTGGACTACGCTGAGGATCGTATATACTTAATTGAAATTCAACACATGATTTGTGGTAGTTTACTCCTTAATGTAATGTCGTCGGCCCTACAGTCCTCCGCTATATTTTTGTAGAGTTTTTTAAATGTTAAAACTTGATCGTCGATGTGTCAAGATAGCGTCTAGTTTGATCAAAAACTTATAACAAAACAGATAAAATATAAAAGTGACACACATTCAAAACGCTTATCTAGCAATATCTAAAATATCATGCCTACAATTAAAGTAAAGTTATATGCCGTAAAGCACACATCCAAACATATCAATACGATACTTATCTCCCCACTTTGCATAAAAAAGTCAAATTTACACCATTCAAATAATAAAGAATTATTGAAGTTCGTTGGTTGAATTACCACGAAAATGATCTAACACAAAGTCTGCATGTTTATGCAGTTAAGTTCTAGCAACTTTTACAATTCCATAAATTTTACGGACGCCATCACGAGTTGGTTGACCGTTCACAGATGATATCGGATATGTTTCTTATGTCGTAACTACAATACCCTTCCCTTTTCACGAATGTGACCTATCGAATTAGACTATTTACCGGATGTGAAATAACATAAGCAACACGATGGGTGCCACATGTGGAGCAGGATCGGCTTACCCTTCCGGAGCACCTGATATCACCCCCAGTTTTTTTGTGGGGTTCGTGTTGCTTAGTCTTGAGTTTTCTATGTTGTGTCTTCTGTACTATTAAGTGTATGTTTGTCTTTTTTATATTTAGGCATGGCGTTGTCAGTTTATTTTCAATCTATGAGTTTGACAGTCCCTCTTTTATCTTTCGTCCCTCTTTTACAAATACGATGTACAATATGTTTCCACTTGCTGTTTGTCGATATTTAGCAATTTTGCGACGCTCTTTGTGCAAGGAAGTTTTCAACAGACCTTTTTTGCATCAGGGAATGATCAGCTTTGTCCAAGTTATCAAGTAATTTAAATCGATTGCATGCAACAACGCTGGTGGTCCTGACGCGTATTAGTCAAAGTCAGTGCTTTCTTGGCTGCTATAATAGGTAATAATTTTATGTTCTCTCTGCTTGCGGGTGAGCAGTCTTTAAATCTTCCGTTAATACACTTCCTGTTTTAAGACAGTTTGATATTCCTCACATCTCATTGCACATTTGGCTTCAGTGGAAGGGAAAGATAAAGGCAACACTAGTATACCGCTGTTCAAAAGTCATAAATCGATTGAGAGAAAACAAATCCGGGTTACAAACTAAAACCGAGGGAAACACATCAACTATAATAACAAGAAAACAACGAAAAAAAAAAACTGAAGTACTACCAAAACCAAACGTCAATATTAGTAATGCCATAGTAAACGCGTTACTTCGAAATGTGTATCAACGGAAGTCCAGAACCGATATATTTCTTGTTTCTTTGAGTGCAATATTTGGTCGACCACGTACAAGTTCAAATTTAGTGTTTTTTTACTCCATCGCGTGCCTAGCAATTGAATTAATAAAAGTTTATAGGTTGTTCTCCCGGGGCTACAACCATACGAAAGAGAAAAACCTAAAACAGGATCTTGTTATGCAGATCATATACAGAAGTGTACGAATGGTGATGCTCTAGAAACATATCAATTATAACCTTTACATCGCATGCAAAAGCAGTAGCTTATCCATCCGTTTTTTTAAAGTTACGTTCGGGTTTCTGTTTGTAAGAGCATCTTCTGATGTCTTGCTGTATATTTTGTAATGTATCGAAATCGTGTTGGAATTGGAAGAACAAAAATAGGAAAGTACAGGTGAAATTATTGTTACAGACGTTCAGTAATGATTTAAAAAAAAATAATCCAATGTTTGTTTCATCAGTTACAAACATTTCACAAATCTTGATTTTATGTAATTGCATTTTTATACTTTATACCAACCAAAATTTTGAAAATAACTGGACTTGAGAAAATCAATATATCCTCACAAAGATATGGGGAACAATTTAAGCAAAGCAGAATTACGCGTTAGCAGTTTTTTTATTTTTGTTTTATAGTTTTCCTTTATTACCAAAGTTAAGTAAAGAAAACCTGAAAATCCTGGACACACTTTTAACTTTCAATTGGAAGCCTTTTATTTAAACGAGAAATAAGTGATATCGTTTTAACATATTTTAAACCGTTTATATTTGTAGAAACGGAACGACGATTATTCTTACATTGTTGTATTACAATAAGATATTTGTTTTTAATTCTGATTACCGCTACTTTCACGATATTTAGTACTTGACAGTTTTAAGCATTGATGTACGATGATACTCTATACATAAAATTGAGAATGGAAATGGGGAATGTGTCAAAGAGACAACAACCCGACTATAGAGCAGACAACAGCCGAAGGCCACCAATGGGTCTTCAATGTAGCGAGAAACTCCCGCACCCGGAGGCGTCCTTCAGCTGGCCCCTAAACAAATATGTATACTAGTTCAGTGATAATGAACGTCATATTAAACTCCAAATTATACACAAGAAACTAAAATTAAAAATGATACAAGACTAACAAAGGCCAGAGGCTCCTGACTTGGGACAGGCGCAAAAATGCGGCGGGGTTAAACATGTTTTTGGAGATCCCAACCCTCCCCCTATACCTCTAGTCAATGTAGAAAAAACAAACGCACAACAGTACGCACAGTAAAACTCAGTTTAAGAGAAGTCCGAGTCCGATGTCAGAATAGGAAACAAAAGAAAATAAACAAAATGACAATAATACATAAATAACAACAGACTACTAGCAGTTACTGACATGCCAGCTCCAGACCTCAATTAAACTGATTGAAAGATTATGTCTTCCTCATATGAATATCAGGCACAATCCCTCCTGTTAGGGGTTTAGTATTATACCATCATAAACTATATGAGAAGAACATAACCCGTGTCATGCCAATAACTGGTTTTAGAATAAATTTTTAAAGACCCTATAAGTGAATCAATATTAAAGCCAAAATATGCAATCTTTAATGACCTGACAACAGTATCGTAACTATATCCCTTCTTAATAAGTCTGTATAAAGGTTTTGTTAGCTTTTGAGGTGAATACTGACATGTTTGTGCTTTGTAAAGAATATAACCATAAAAGATTGGATGTGAAATGCCAGAACGTATAAGATGTCTGCATGTTGAGTTGTATTTACGAATGATGTCCTTATACCGATGATAAAATTTAGTAAATGTTTTGACTTGTTTACTGGTGTAATAATTTTTCAGTAATACATAAATTTCTCTCGCTAAAATCTAATACGTTGTTACATACACGAGCGAATCGTACAAGTTGAGATATATAAACACCATAAGATAATGACAAGGGAACGTCACCATCTAAAAATGGATAATTAACGATAGGAAATGAAAAATCATCCCTTTTATCATAATGTTTTGTATTAAGCTTCCCGTTAATGATATAGATATCAATATCGAGGAAAGGACAGTGATCATTGTTAGTATTAGCTTTATTTAAAGTAAGTTCAACAGGATAAATTTCTTTAGTATACATACCGAAGTCGTCATTATTGAGAGCCAATATATCATCCAAATATCTAAAAGTATTGTTAAATTTTTGTATCAGATGTTGTTTCGATGGGTCTTTGCTGATTTTAGTCATAAATTGTAACTCATAACAATACAAAAACAGGTCCGCAATAAGTGGTTGTCAGTTAGTCCCCATTGAAATTCCGATAACTTGACGATATACGGAATCTCCAAAGCGAACAAAAATGTTATCAAGTAAAAATTCAAGGGCAGATATAGTATCAAAGCATGTCCAATTGACATAGTTCTTTTGTTTGTTGCTACAGTCATTATATAATTAGTTATCAAAGGTACAAGGATTATAATTTAATACGCCAGACAGCCGTTTCGTCTTCAAAAGACTCCTCAGTGACGCTCAGATCAACAAAATGATAAGCCATACAAGTACAAAGTTGAAGAGCATTGAAAACCAAAAATTCCAAAAAGTTATGCCAAATACGGCTAAGGTAATCTATTCCTGGGATGAGAAATTCCTTAGTTTCGCAAAAAATTAATGTTTTGTAACAGGAAATTTATAAAAATGATCATATAATTGATATTCATGTCAACACCGAAGTGCTGACTACTGGGCTAGTGATACCATCGGGGACAAAACGTCCACCAGCAGTGGCATCGACCCAGTGGTGTAATTAGTTATCAAAGGTACCAGAATTATAATTTAATACGCCAGGCGGCCGTTTCGTCTACATAAGACTCATCCGTGATGCTCAGATCAAAAAAGATATAGGCCAAACAAGTACAAAGTTGAAGAGCATTGAAAACCAAAAATTCCAAAAGGTTGTGCCAAATACGGCTAAGGTAATCTATTCCTGGGATAAGAATTCCTTAGCTTCCAAAAAATTTAATGTTTTGTAACAGGAAATTTATAAAAATGATCATATAATTGATATTCATGGCAACACCGAAGTGCTGACTACTGGGCTGGTGATACCCTCGGGGACGAAACGTCCACCAGCAGTGGCATCGACCCAGTGGTGTAAATAGTTATCAAAGGTACCAGGATTATAATTTAATACGCCAGACGCGTTTTTCGTCTTCATAAGACTCATCAGTGACGTTCAGATCAAAAAAGTTATAAGCCAAACAAGTGCAAAGTTAAAGAGCATTGAAGACCAAAAATGCCAAATAGTTGTGCCAGATACGGCTAAGGTAATCTATTCCTAGAAAAAGAATAACTAAAGGATGATTAAATTTCAAATATTAACATATTTACTTATTTATAGAATCACAGAAATGTCAGTGCCATGATATTCAGTATTCAAAAGTTTTAAGCCTTGATGTATGATGAGACTCTATACAATCCTAATATAAACCAGGAAACAAACACAAAATAAATGATGATTAAATTCACATATCAACACTGTATTCATTTATAGAATCACAGAAATGTCAGTGCCAGATGGCATCAAATAATTTGACAGGTAGAATAACACCATATAAATATTACTCAGAAATCTTTCCAAACATCAAGCTTTAATAAAACTGGGTGGAAAATAAGATCATGTTTAAATCTCTGATGTGATATATAATAGAGGCTAACAGTTAACAGAAAAGTTAAAGATTTGCCATCGATGTTATTTTTTTTAAACATGTCAAATGCAACGTAGAAAACAATCATGATTGATTGCATTTACAAAATACAACTAATAAGTTCCGTTTCAGACATATTATGTTACTTTTTTTCTTTTGACATTACATCGACGCCGGACACTTGTTTTAGTACAATATAGTAATTGTCTATACTTGTAGAGAGCAACAATACAATTCGCGTTAAGTCGTGTCGGTCTAAATTTGTTTTCATCGCCTACGATAGTTTCCAACAGGATAAATTATTCTGAATTTAGATAACCGATTTCTTTCCGAATTTCACAATGCTTGGACAGCACCTAGGTGCACATGATTGATATGCAATGAAAAGCTATATGAAATTTTGTCTATAGTACTGGACAGGATTAAACTTTACTCATGCCAAGTATTTTTTTATTTGAAACAAAGATACATTCTGCACAATGTTTGCATGTTCATTCACCCCACATCTTTATTTCATCATAATAGTTTATTGAAAGAACACTCGATTAGACTAATAGTATGTATGTATTTGCTTGTATATATACAGTTCATAAATTTTGAGCATAGATTTTACATGTACATTTACCGAATTATACTATTTACCGGATTTGTTATCACATAAGCAACACGACGGGTGCCACATGTGGAGCAGGATCTGCTTACCCTTCCGGAGCACCTGAGATCACCCCTAGTTTTTGGCGGGGTTCGTGTTGCTTATTCTTTAGTTTTCTATGTTGTGTCATGTGTATTATTGTTTGTCTGTTATTATACTACGCCCGTTTTGCATGCGATTATTTTAAATCTTAACACGACTGAACACGATCTTACAAAATCTAAACAGAATTTTTAACCTTTGGTCTGATTTGATCTGAACATGATCTGATCAATTCGTAATCGGATGCAAGCAAATTTTTTCTTGTTTATCTTGACATGACTAAACGGACTAAACACAGTATATCATGACAGAGTCTGAAAGTCTGAAAAAGCCTTGACGTTTTTCTCTAGCGGTAAATCCAATCGATTAAGACTTGATCAGACCAAAATGACCGTTTCAGACTGAAATCTTGCTACTAGTGAATTAATCAGCAAAATCATATATACGCCCAAAATGTTCACCCCTTTCAGTAGTTATCAACCTTAAATAACGTTTTTTTATGTTATTTTCTTATTTCTATTAGTTGTTGTTTCAGTTCATTACTAGCATAGTTCAGACTTATTCACCCTTTTTAATTTCCCTTGAACGTTTTCCCTTCATGTCGAACATATTTCAACGGAAACCTTCACAAGGTGAGATCCAAACAAATTATTAAAACGTTTTGGAAATTCGGAATTAGGAGAAAAGTCTACCGAATTAGACTTATCATCGGTGTAGTACTTATATGAGCAATTCTATGTTTGCCACATCTGGAACAGGTTCGGCTCACCTTTCGCGTTACCTGATATCATCCCCGGTTTTTGCGGGTGGTTTGCTTTTTTGGGAGGGTAGTAGGGATCAGTCTAAAGTATTGTATGTTGTGTATTGTAAAGTGATTGTATGTTGTGTATTGTAAAATGTTGTTTGTCTTTTAGAAATTTACATATTTTGCCATGACATTGTCAGTTTGTTTTAGAGTTTACATATCCCGTCGGCATCTTTTTCATCTATTTAGCAACACAAGTACATTGTAGACTTGGTGCTTAATTTTCCTTTTTGTATGTCGATACAGCATTACTTATGTAAAAAAAAACTTGGAACAAATATTATAATGTTAGGTTTACCTTGCTGTTGGTAATGTGTCGAGCTTAATACATATATTCAATGATGATCCTGCAACAACGATTACAAATATTCCTTCAGACTTAATAATCTTTCAATTTCTAAACATGGTAACCTTATTTATGAAAATATTAGTGCACTATAGAAACTCAACATTAGGACTGAAAGTCATTTGAATTGCGTAATTTCATTGGTAAAAATATTTAACTTGAAGTAGGTCAAGAATCCACACGTCATTTCAACAAAACATATTTTGTTTAAATCAAAATGTATTACGATATATCATATAACTTTGGAATAGACCAATACAATATTTTAATATGTAGTCTTTCGCTATGGGTAGATGGTGAATAATTTGAAAAAGTTCAGTAATAAATATCACGAGAGCTCTCCCTATATACGCAGATTAGAAATGAAATATTCGACACTATGGAGTGATTATCACTATAAAGTTTACATAATGAAAAACTAATTTCAGTTTCATGTATATACCTTTGGGATTTAAGATTGAGAATCTACAAAATACATGACACTGTCGTTTTAAATTGTAACATTTGTCAATGGAAAATATTGTTTTTAGTCGTATCGACAACTCATGCATGGCAGGAGACGCTTACCCTGTCGACACATCCATTTGCTCCATTTGCAGTTCATTCAGTTCCCTATTTTATGTATATAACCTTGATTTGTACATGTTTTTCTAATTGTATTTATTATATTTGTACATCCTTAAACAACTGTTGTCTAAATTTAGATATATTTTCAACAAAAAATAGTTATGCACTGAATTCAAATAACATGTGTTGTATCATGCGCGTCCGCACAATTAAATTGTGTACATGTTACACACAACCAGCAACCTTTATCTACATCTTAGAAACATTGAAGGTAAAACGACGGCAAATATAGATCAACTGATTAAACAACTCTATATATACTCAAAATATTGCACGGACTTCCAAAAGTAGATAAGTAGATGCGATACAATTTCTAGTTAACGAATTTCAATAAATAGAAATTCAATTTATATATTGAACTGATAATTGTTTGGTATATCTCCCTTTTTAAGCTTTAATTGTTACAAGCGACATATTAAACCTTTTGCTGCGAATATATCTATTTCTTGCACTTACGTGATACGCAATTAAAGGGAACGAATTTAAACAATCAGTTGATTTTGACACGCTGTTTAAAATTTCAGAAAACTTTTGACTGGTTACAAGGACAACACAGAACCTTAAAACCATCACACTCTACCGAAAAAAAATTGTTTGCTGCCAAAATAATTTTATAATTGCAGATTTTTTATGCAGTCTTTACATAAATTGTCATGGCTTTGAATAATCATATTCTGATTCATTGTGGCCTATAAAGGATGGAGATATGGTGCAACATATATAAACAATTAATATTCATGGCGAAATTTATCTGATTAAGGTGATCAGTTACAATCTCTTCAGTGCTAGTTGACGCTTTACTGAAACAAGCAAAGACATAACTATATTTTATTGAATAATTTGGTATTTGGCCTGTTGGGAATTTGATTGTTGTTATGATACAATAGCCACGAGAAATTCAACAATTCTTTAATTATGTTGGTTATTAATCATGAAGCAAATATAATAAACAATAATTGTACGTTATCGGTACTATTTTTTTGTACTTAATAATAACTAGCTTTTATATCACATTATACTTTAGTGTCAGTTCTGTATATTCGATCTCATATACTATAAACAGCTATCGGCAATAGATTAAAGATCCAAGATAAACGGAAGAACAAATAATGTAAAATATACTCTAAACAAAAAAGTAAAATAAAAAAAATTACCGAACTCCAAGGAAAATTCAAAACGGAAAGTCATGTATTAAATGGCAAAATCAAAAGCTCAAACACATCAAACCAATGCAAAAACATTGTCATATTCCTGACTTTGTACAGACATTTCCTTGTGCAAATCAACCTCTTGAATGTCATTCTAGTGATCATGTACTAGCTTGGTTTCGTTATCTATTTTGCATGTAATCCATTATATATTGATTTTCTGTCGATTTTCATAAATAGTTTAGTTTATGACATATGTTCTTTTAGCTTTAGATACAGGACGATTCGTCTGATTTTTAATTCTTGCGACAGCGTTAGATTATTACACTTTGACTGGTTATAACATTTGCGAATCCCGTCTTGCTCCTTTTTATTAGGTTCATACGATTCCAATTGTTCAATTTTTTTTCGTTTTTTTTTATTATTTTTCATCTTTTATTTGATTTGTCTTATTTAACGATTTCTGATATATTTGAACATAAGTTAACTACTGATGCATACGATGTAAATTAAAACCCAGTACATGTGATTTAACCAAGTCTTTCTATCTGGACACAGTGTTTTGTTTGTTGTTACATGTCTCCTGGTATGTTTTTATGAGGGGTTGGATATACAGTCCTTGGATGGTGTAAACTTCCCACTCACACCATACACCATTACACCATTCACCATACACCATTACACCATACACCTTGTGCCATTACACCATACACGTTACACCTTTGCACCATACACCTTACACATTACACCATACACCATTCCCCATTCTATCTACACGATCCGAAATTACCCATAATGCAATTAAATTTCAAAGAAAGCGTGCGACTACAAAATTATTTATTTGATTTAAAAAACGAATTTTGATCACAATATTGTAAATTAATGTATAAAATTAAAATCTCCGTGGTCATGCCTATGATGGTTATATAATCAATACAGATTAAATATATATACATGTATTTGTAAATAAAGTACGCATAAAACTTTGCTTGTAATGCAAATTTATCCGCGATCTGCCTATCTATAAATTAAAAACGATATTGGTTACAATGCTATTATTATCGGTTTTAACATGAATGGTAAATCTTATAAATTTGGTTTTCAGATAAAATCGACAAACAATGCCAAAAATGAATACTTCAGGATGACTGGTACATGTACAACATGTACAACAAAATTATTTTAAGCATCAACCAAAACTGACCATATTTGCACTTATAATTATAAAATTGAGAATGGAAATGGGGAGTGTGTCAACGTGTTAATTTATATAGGGTTAAAAAATTTGGAAATATTTTTGCCCTCCTTTTATTAAAAATATTGTCTCGCTACAAAATTTCAGTAATTTTGATACCTCAGGCTGACTCATATAACAAAATTATTTAACTCATCAACCAAAACTGACCATTATATTTTCACTTTATTATATAGATCTATATAGCCGCATAGCAAATCAGCAATATTTTGATATCAGGGTGGATTGTATAATACAAATGACAGCAACATTGCAAAACAACATGTACAATGACAAAAATTTGTCCCCATCAATCTAGATTGCCAGCATGTCCTCTTTTTATTCAATATATTGTCTCGCAACAAAATTTCAGTAGTTTTGATACCTCAGGTTGACTCGTATAACAAAATTATTTGAACGTATCAACAAAAACTGACCATATTTGCACTTTATTATGTATATCTATAAAGCCACATAGTAAATCAGCAATATCTTGTTGTCAGGATGGATTGTATAACACAAATGACAGCAACAGTGCAATACAATGACAACAAAAATTTGTCCTGATCAATCTAGATAGCCAGCATGACCTCTTTTATTCAAAATATTGTCTCGCAAGAAAATTTCAGTAGTTTTGATACCTCAGGCTGACGCTTATAACAAAATTATTTTAAAGCATCAACCAAAACTGACCATATTTGCACTTTATCATGTAAATCTATATAGCCTCATAGTAAATCAGCAATATTTTGATGTCAGAATGGATTGTATAATACAAATGACAGCAACATTGCAACACAATGACGACAAAAAATATACCCATCAATTTAGATAGCCAGCATGTCCTCTTTTTAATTAGAATATGGTCTCGCAACAATTTTTCAGTAATTTTGATACCTAAGGCTGACTAGTATAACAAAATTATTTAAACGCATCAACAAAAACTGACCATATTTGCACTTTATTATGTATATCTATATAGCCGCATAGTAAATCAGCAATATTTTGATGTCAGGATGGATTGTATAATACAAATGACAGCAACATTGCAATACAATGGCAACAAAAATTTGTCCCCATCAATCTAGATAGCCAGCATGTCCTCTTTTTATTCAAAATATTGTCTGGTAAGAAAATTTCAGTAGTTTTAATACTTCAGGCTGACTTGTATAACAAAATTATTGAAACGCATCAACAAAAACTGACCATATTTGCACATTATTATGTATATCTATATAGCCACATAGTAAATCAGCAATATTTTGATGTCAGGATGGATTGTATAATACAAATGACAGCAACATTGCAATACAATGACAACAAAATTTATTCCCATCAATCTAGATAGCCAGCATGTCCTCTTTTCATTCAAAATATTGTGACGCAACAAAATTTCAGTAGTTTTGATACCTAAGGCTGACTCGTATAACAAAATTATTTAAACAAATCAACCAAAACTGACCATATTTGCATTTTATTATGTCAATCTATATAGCCACATAGTAAATCAGCAATATTTTGTTGTCAGAATGGATTGCATAATACAAATGACAGCAACATTGCAACACAATGACAACAAAAATTTGTCCCCATCAATCTAGATTGCCAGCATGTCCTCTTTTTATTCAAAATATTGTGTCGCAAAAAAATTTCAGTAGTTTTGATACCTCAGGCTGACTCATATAACAAAACTATTTTAAAGTATCAACCAAAACTGACCATATTTGCACTTTATTATGTAAATCTATATAGCCGCATAGTAAATCAGCAATATTTTGATGTCAGGATGGATTGTATAATACAAATGACAGCAACATTGCAATACAATGACAACAAAAATTTGTCCCCATCAATCTAGATAGCCAGCATGTCCTCTTTTTATTCAAAATATTGTCTCGTAAGAAAATTTCAGTAGTTTTGATACCTCAGGCTGACTTGTATTACAAAATTATTTTACAGCATCAACCAAAACTGACCATATTTGCACTTTTAATATTATGTATATCTTTATAGCCACATAGTAAAGCAGCTACATTTTATTGTCAGAATGGATTGTATAATACAAATGACAGCAAACTTGCAACACAATGACATCAAAAATTATCCCCATCAATTTAGATTGCCAGCATGTCCTCTTTTTATTCAAAATATTGTCTCGCAACAAAATTTCAGTAATTTTGATACCTACGGCTGACTAGTATAACAAAATTATTTAAACGCATCAACAAAAACTGACCATATTTGCACATTATTATGTATATCTATATAGCCACATAGTAAATCAGCAATATTTTGATGTCAGGATGGATTGTATAATACAAATGACAGCAACATTGCAATACAATGACAACAACAATTTGTACCCATCAATCTAGATAGCCAGCATGTCCTCTTTTTATTCAAAATATTGTCTCGCAACAAAATTTCAGTAGTTTTGATACCTCAGGCTGACTCGTATAACAAAATTATTTAAACGAATCAACAAAAACTGACCATATTTGCACATTATTATGTATATCTATATAGCCACATAGTAAATCAGCAATATTTTGATGTCAGGATGGATTGTATAATACAAATGACAGCAACATTGCAATACAATGACAACAAAAAATTGTCCCCATCAATCTAGATAGCCAGCATGTCCTCTTTTTATTCAAAATATTGTTTCTTAAGAAAATTTCAGTAGTTTTGATACCTCAGGCTGACTTGTATAACAAAATTATTTTACAGCATCAACCAAAACTAACCATATTTGTACTTTTAATATTATGTATATCTATATAGCCACATAGTAAAGCAGCTATATTTTATTGTCAGAATGAATTGTGTAATACAAATGACAGCAACATTGCAACACAATGACAACAAAAATTATCCCCATCAATTTAGATTGCCAGCATGTCCTCTTTTTATTCAAAATATTGTCTCGCAACAAAATTTCAGTAATTTTAATACCTAAGGCTGACTAGTATAACAAAATTATTTAAACGCATCAACAAAAACTGACCATATTTGCACATTATTATGTATATCTATATAGCCACATAGTAAATCAGCAATATTTTGATGTCAGGATGGATTGTATAATACAAATGACAGCAACATTGCAATACAATGACAACAACAATTTGTACCCATCAATCTAGATAGCCAGCATGTCCTCTTTTTATTCAAAATATTGTCTCGCAACAAAATTTCAGTAGTTTTGATACCTCAGGCTGACTCGTATAACAAAATTATTTAAACGAATCAACCAAAACTGACCATATTTGCACTTTATTATGTAAATCTATATAGCCACATAGTAAACAACAACATTTTGATGTCAGAATGGATTGCATTATACAAATTAAATGACAGCAACATTGCAACACAATGACAACAAAAATTTGTCCCCATCAATCTACATGTAGATAGCCAGCATGTCCTCTTTTTATTCAAAATATTGTCTCGCATGAAAATTTTAGTAGTTTTGATACCTCAGGCTGACTTGTATAACAAAATTATTTTAAAGCATGAGCCAAAACTGATCATATTAGCACTTTATTATGTCATGTATGTAAATCTATATAGCCGCATAGTAAATCAGCATATAGCCGCAAAGTAAATCAGCAATATTTTGATGTGAGGATGGATTGTATAATACAAATGACAGTAACATTGCAATACAATGACAACAAAAATTTGTCCCCATCAATCTAGATAGCCAGCATGTCCTCTTTTTATTCAAAATATTGTCTCGCAAGAAAATTTCAGTAGTTTTGATACCTCAGGCTGACTCGTATAACAAAACTATTTTAAAGTATCAAACAAAACTGACCATATTTGCACTTTATTATGTAAATCTATATAGCGGCAGCCGCATAGTAAATCAGCAATATTTTGATGTCAGGATGGATTGTATAATACAAATGACAGCAACATTGCAATACAATGATAACAAAATCTTGTCCGCTTTAATTTAGAGTGCCAGCATTTCATCTCTGTATTCGTTATATAAAACTGTCACTAAAGTCGGTATCAGTATCTGTATTTCCCACTTCCATGACTTGAATATGGACGGGTACATCACAGATTCCTTTTGGGCTATTGTGTGATGGGTTGGTCTGCGCATAAATTAGCCGTGCTTGCTGAGGTGTGATGATTTAAACTCAGTAGTTCAGGATGGCTTGTATAATAAAACTATTCCACCTCATCATCCAACAGAGTGACTGACATGACAGATTTCATTTGTACTTTATAATGAAAAGTATGAGAAGTTCTCTTCTAGGAAAAGTATACTGTTAGTATATTATGTCGGTTGGTTGATTTTGTTGGTGGCTAAATATCAAGTGGCAAATATTTCATTCCGTTTCACATAAGTATATTTTTTCGGACGTTCAAGATATCATTTATAATCCGTAAAGACAAATCTAACGAAATTGACGAGATTGTTCATAATTATACAACACCTTATGTGCAATAACACTGTACAATTTTCCTTTGAACATTTTTTGGAAAACAGAATCGTAAATCCAAGGCAAACATAGGTGAATGACGATAAGATATTTATAAAGAGACTGTCAAAAGTGGGGAACGAAGCAACTTTAAAAATGATGTTGATAACCCGTGATATAAAAATACTGTTCCGATGCGTGGATAACCTTTCTATCCGCCTTCTAGTTTAAATAAAATCCTTTCTTTTATGATAACTGCATGTGATCACAAGTGTGTAATTTTAAAGCCATTGTTTAATGTAAATAAGAATATGAAAAAAAAAGATTTTTTAATATGTGTATATTAAATATATATGACATAGAGTCTAACGAGTAAAGTAATTTGCTTTACTGGGAAAAAAGAACAATAGGATTATTATTATTGTTTATGTTTACAATCCGAAAAATTAAAATAAAATGAACTTCGGTTTCAACCAATGAAATGTCGTACACCATTCATTCACACCATTCCCGATCGCACGTTACACAATCACACCATTCCTCATACACCATTACACCATTCCCCTTACACCATACACCATAGCACCATACACCTTCTACCATTGCACCATATGCCATACACCATTACACCATACACGTTATTTTGGGAAGTTTACACCATCCAAGGGCTGTAAGTGGTCGATGCGGATTTTTGTACTGTTAATTTGTGTTTGTCATTCGTGCTATCTGTGTAATGCATTATGTATATAAAATAAAATCATATCTTGACTTATCTAGCCTAAAAAGCAGTGAGAGACGACCAGTAATCATACTTATGCTAAGAGATATGATTTTTGATTTTTTATGTTTTTACATTGTTCATATAGAGTATTTGTCTATCATTGGTAATTGTAATATTTAAAACCTTTTCAAGATTTTTGGGATTGATTGTTTCTACTGATAAGCATGATAAGCAAGCTATCCAACGACTGTTTGAATGCGCCTTTTCCAATTTAATGTAGGCGTTACTCAATCATTAGTTTTCTGTGTTAAATTGTTGTATGTTTTTTTTTATTTATTTTTTTTTGGGGGGGGGGGGGGGGTTGTTGGTTTTTTTTCTCAAAAAGTTATGCTTATTTTAAAACAAATTATGAGTTTAAATTTTGGAGCTCAAAATTTCATGCTTCTTATAAGCAGACAAAAAAAAATGAAGCACTTATAAGACCTTTGTGAATGCATCTTATATATCTAAATAAAACTGTGTGTTGCGCTATAGAAATAGGTATAGAAAAGATAGTCTTAGATTTGAAATATAGACAAGTTTTAAACTAGTGACCGAACAGCAGATGAATTATTGAATGCGCCTAGTGCATGCGTTCATTATAATTGTTGTTTGGTAACGAGTAGATTTTTTTCTCCAAGATCTTGATTTTTGGATTAGTTATTCTATCAATTGCATTGACCATGGACTTTTAAATTGAAATAAAGTAGAAAATGAATGGAACTGTATCTTTTTTTTTCGCACTTGTCATTATTTTGATGCAACGTCCACGACAACGTCTTGACATTGTTGTGTAATGTTGTATGGCGTCAGAGGAGTAATATTTTCAGATTTAATTAACACGTGAAATTATTGTGTTTTTTTTTTGTTTCACTGGGAAACCAGGGTAATTCATTAAACCTGTGTAACAATATATAATTAAACTAGTCAGAAAAATGTAAAAGATTAGTATTTAATACGTATGCTTTAACATTGTTTGATATTCTTCAATTAAGGAAATCACCGTGGGTATCATTTTAATTGATACAGTATTGAATAATTAAGAATAATTTAGCTATAAATAGTTTTGATTATATAAACTGGAACAGCACTTCTGTATATCAATTCTGTCAATCATCTTACAACATAAGAAACTATTTGAATGTATGTCAAAGTGATAAAAAAATTTATGTAAATACACAAACGTCAATAAAAATAACGTATTATACAATATGCATTATCGACAATGTTTTCAAGCAAAATGTCTAATAGAAATAAATAAACGGAATAAAGACAAAAGTCATAGACAAAAATTGTGAATTTGTAAGCCATATCCAATGTATCTGTGTGTGTGTGTTTCTTTTTTTTCACGAATCAAACAAGTGTCCATCTTTTTTTTTTAATATCACAATCAATTATTTTCGTGATATTTTTAACAAATTTAACAAATATTTAAGAGTAATAATGCAGTTGTTATATTTCATTGTTCCGGTCACTGTTCTCCTTGATCGGACACTGACCACGAGCGGGCTTTAATTTAATTTGAATTTTTATTGAAAAATACTTGTTGAAAGACAAGTGATATACAAAACTTTCAAAAATGTATGCTTACATAATACATAGAACTGCGGTTTGCTAACAGAATTGTCCCCCGCATCTAATAGCTAAGCAATGGGCATGACATTTTATCTTCCTAAATGGACAGCCATAATCAGCATCAGCAACTATGTGTAAATTGGTGAGCATCAAATATGATTATTTTTTTTATTGAAAATGCAAAACGAAATTAAATTCCAAAAGACACTGAGGTAGATGCTTTGTTTTCTTTATAATTACTGTTAAATTTAATGCGAAGAAATATATGTATAGAAATTGAAAGTGTTCATTTATGAAAATTAAGTGTCCATTTATGTTGTAAAGATATAATATTTCAGCAGACAGTCGTTAGTGCAATTGGTACTTATTTTGCAACATTCCAATTGTTAACTTTCTATTTTTTGCACCTTCTTTTGAGTTCATGCGATTTCCTAAGTTGTTTTTTTTTTATCTCGATTTGTCACTTTCTAGTCTATATACGGTATTAGAACATTGGTTAACTGCTGTCGCCTTGATTTTCGCACACACTAAACATGTATATGTCCTTTTTATTGAATACTGGAGACAATCCATGCATGAAACTATGTCTTTTGCATTCAAATCGCAAATAAACTATGATTGTTTTGAATGAAAAAACAACTGTGTTATAAACACTCAAAAAAAGAATGGTTAAACAATTAATTTTCTCTGCGTTTTTGTCATAATCACTTAGAAAAAAAAATTGTATGTTTTGCTTTTTGTAATGACAAAAGAGATAATAACATTTATATGTGCAATAAGACAACGAAAACCAAATACGACAAATGAGGAATAATGTGAGTAAAATATCAATGCGGTAATCAATGTAGTGATAGTGAGCACTCAACCCTCCTTTCACTTGGAACATTGGATTAACAGAGCTAATAACATCGGTATCAATTACACAAACAACTAACAAAATAATAGAATATAAGTCGAACCGATCTAATCTACGAGTACTTGCAATTACTGTAAGCCTCCTTAAGACCTATTACAACAAATACATATCCAATTTACCATTTTTTTCCTAGAATAGAAATGAATCAGTACACCTACAACGAATGTACAGTTAGAAAAGCATTGTACAATGCAAAAATACAACTTACAAATATAGACAGGATGCAAGATCATAAATTGTTATAAATGTAGAACAAGATACATAAATCATATGTTTAGCTTTTAAAACTATTACGACGATAAAGAGTTGTTACCTTCCACAGCCACGAAGTATAATAAGGCAAACAAAAGAATCACAGCTTTCATGTTTGATAGTATAGGTCAATCCAAAAGAAACTCCTGTAAAAGATATATGAATAATTAAACAATAATACAGTGTGCAAAAATACCATTGAAATTCAACATCTGATATAAAATAACAATGTCGGATTGTACTTTTCAGTAATGTTTTCCTACTTGAGATTGACTTTATTTTCAAAATATTTTATTTGTTTTATCGAAAACATCTGTTAATCAATCACATGCAACAGCTAATATAGCCGAAAGATACAAAGGAGTTATTTATGATGTTCAGTGGTTGTCGTTTGTTAATGTGCTTCATAAGTGCTTCTCGATTCTCGTTTTTATATACATATTTTGTAGATTAGCCCGACTGTTTTTTTTTTTTTTGAATGGTTATACACTCGTCATGTTTGGGCCCTTTATAGCTTGCTGTTCGGTGTGATCAAATGCTCCGTGTTGGTGGCCGTACTTTGAACTATAATGGTTCACTTTTACAAATTATGACTTGGAGGGAAAGTTGTCTCTTTGGCACTCATACCACATCTTCCTTTATCCACTTAAAACATCATAGCAAAAATGGAAACGACTAAAGACAAACAAGTCCACAAAACTCTATATAGTAATCGATCATTTGCAATAAATTCTAATAATAACTATAATAATTGGTATAAAAGAATATTTCTATATTATATTGTGGGGTCTAGCTTGTTACAAATCTAAACAATTTAAAATTTAATGGTAATTGTGAATCTTTAAAGAAATAAAAGCTCTAATTTATTCTTACATACTGAAAAAAATAACTTACTTGCCTTGGCAATGTTTCGTTTGTCGTAAGGCAGCTGCAAATGTACAAATAACAACATATTATTTTCTAATATCTGATTAACAGCGATACAACATAAACTGTTGAACATTTACATCTTCCGGTGTTTTTGTGATATGATAATGTACATTTTTCATTTATGTAAATTCATTTCATAATATGTCAGTTGCATGGCTGTTTAATTGAGAAACAAATTATTATCTACGTTCTGTTTTGAAAACCTAAGTCATGGATTCAGAAAATCCATTAATCAAAGCGATATTCAAACTGATAAATCGAAAACAAACAAGCAATATCATGGCAAATAACATAAAACGACGAGAGAAAAAAACAACAGTATTGAAATATAGATAACTAAAGACTATAGATTATCTATCTTGTTATAGAGACATACAAATCTTGACATTAAGTATACAGTACTTTCGTATTAGACATATATATGATGTATTTGTATTATTCGATGGAACATTTTGCAGTTGAGATTTTTGTGGTAAACGGGAGATCATCGAATTCAAAATGATGATTTCTTAGATTCCAGGGACTAAGGTTAAATGTAATTCAATGTGTGTAATGAAACAAACAGTTATCTGTAAAACAACTAAATAGTTAACTTGATACCGTGAATGTTATAACTATAAACAGTATATATTTACCAATTAAATGACAAACGTTTTAAAATATTTGATGTTTAAATTTATTTGACGAAATGTTTTGATTCGAGGAACACTGATTGGTGTTAGAGAAACGAAGTATTGGATGATAAATTGTAACAGTCTATCATTGTTGATTCTTTTAGTATTGATAATGCCAATATACTTTATATAATTTGTCAATACAACAGCCGTTTAAACTATCAAAACATGTTCACAAAATGTAATTTTGTCGAGTTCGGTTGTCAAATATTTCGTATCTAAAGAACAATTTTTAATAAGTATTATGTGTTCATCGTAGCAAACCTGAATTCCTATTCAGGATGCGGTGATTATGATGAATTACCCACAATACAGAGACGCTGATTAAATCTATTCTTATCTGTTAACGTAAAAGACTGTAACGTAACTTAAGGATCATATTGTGACGTCATAGCATTATTATGATATATTGTATGCATAACGTCTTTATTCGGTCTAGTAAACAGAGTTTGAATATACACTCTTCTGTCTATTTGTACACAAGGCCAAATACTTACGAACTAAATCCAAACAGTGATTTTCCATTGCTTTATTTGAATTAACCGTTTTTATACCTAATTAAATGTAAAATGTTGTTTTTTTACATGTTTCTATTGACGAAAAAAGAACAGGATTGCAATAAACCACATTCTACCGGCTTTTTTGGTCCCTTAATGCCTTGTACGCACTTTATTATAATCATTTATGTTTCGTTGGATAGAACATTAGATGTAAGTTTTATTCATTCCTTATTCGTTGTTTCTTTTAATATTCATTTTCTTATAAATGTTAAATTTGCACTCAGCCAATAACGTCGAACAGAAATAGTTGAAAGTCTATTCTTTATAAAGTAATTTAACATTCATGAAAAGAAAAGAAATAAAGTAATCTTAATTATGTTAAGGGTGTTCGCTACTCTCATTTATATATGTAGAACCCTAAATCGCGATGGTCATGCTGAAATGCGATAGTTTGACGGTGAAGTGCGATGTTGGCATTGTGACGCTAACTTGTTAATAGCTACGCTGAAGTTCGATTTTGGTGAAGCTGAAGTGGGATGGTTTACATATTATTAAATCATATTTTCACTGTTTTTTGTTTTGTTTTATGTTCACATGTCGATGTAGAAGTCAATTTGTTTGTTAGAGTAGTCATGATAACTAGTCATTGCATTTCCATTCCTAACTGTAACGTTGTGGTGTACTTTGTAAATGGTGTATGAGAAAATAGCAGTAATCCATACAATCGTTCAGATATAGACCACTATAAACGCTAAATGTATAGGTTATATTCCTCTAAAGCCAGAAATAATTGAAATGCCTAAAAATATTGGTACTTGTTTGAAATGAAATTACTACTTGATTAGTCAAAACGAAACAAAAAACGCGAAAGATGTAAACGGCTACTGTGAATGAGAACAAGATGAAGAAGATATAACGCTTTTTCACTAAAACTGGAGAAAATATTGAATGTTTGGTATTTATATACTAATTAATAAATAAATCAAAGTTCCACATAATGGTTGGACACCTAAAGATTAGCCATAAAACTAGCCATCAAGTGTCTTGTACACCATCGCATTTCAGCGTAAGGACCAACGCACTTCGGCACAGAACATCGCATTTCAGCGTGACCATCACACTTCAGCGTCCCCATCGCACCTCCGAGTCCTACATAAATATCTGAATCTCCGGGTTTTTTTTCATGTAGTGCCTATGAAAATTTTGCCCGCTAACCCATACTTTTTATATCAAAATCTCATAACATATAGTTTAAAAAGCTATTTTCGAAAATCTTCTAACATCCCTGTTATTTTTTCAAATTTTTTGAACGATGAAAAGGCGTTAATGTTTAATGTATGATAAATCTAGAGAGAATCATTTCCCGCCATTTTTTCAATTGATTATATCACAAAAACAAGGACACGGACCTGTCATATTTTCCTTCTTTTTTAAATTCTTTTATTTATATACTATCAATTTCTAACATTCTTTTTAAATTCGTTTATTTATAAACCATCAATTTATAACGGTCTTTTTAAAAGCTGGTTATTTTAAAACAGAGGACCAAAGATCCTTAAAGTTGTATTCTTTTAACATAACATGCATATTTAAGGGGACTTAGTTACGAGATATAAAAAAAATGAAATATATTTTCGTTTTATTCAATCATTGATAAGTGAAATAGTGAAATAATAAGTTCGCTTCTATTGTTTTTGCATTTTTTGCAGATATTCGGAACCCTCTGGTGTTATTCATGTACTGCTATTAAAATTTTGCCCACTTACCCCTACTTTTCTTTCCCTAATTTGATTACATATAGTTTCAAATGTCATTTTTGAAAATCTTATAAAATGCATGTTATTTTTTCATAGTTTTTGAAAGAAATAAGGTGCTAATGTTAAATGTATGAAAAATCTAGAGAGAATTATTTCCGCCAAATTCTTAAAGGCTTAAATCTCGAAAACAAGCACACGAACCCTTTATTTTTTTTTTCTGCTTGTTTAGTTTCTCTATTTATGTATTATCAATTTATAACAGTCTTTTAAAAAGCTTGTTATTTTAAAACAGAGTACCGAACATCTTTAAGCAGCTATTTTGGTTCAATTTTTGTCAAAATAAGCCTAGAAACATCGCTGATTATTTGTTCACTTGCAAGTGAATAATTCGACCTCATTGAATCCGTATTCATGTGACTTTCAGTTTAACCCCTTAGCTAGAGATGGGTTACTCATGAATTAGGCGTGTTCAGTTATTAAAAGGAAACAAATGTCAACATTGAAAGAGCAACAACAAGAGCGATTTTTAACACATATTTTAACCTTACAATATGAAATTTAACAAACCTAGAAAAATCTAATTGCAAGAGTTCGCTATCGTTAATATCTATATTTATGTTTATATCGGATTATATGACCGTCGGCAGTTTTCGGATGTTACCTCAATAGTTGATTAGATGGCGTCTAGACTAAAACACACACGAAATGCTGAAACATATTATGGAGCTCATGTAAATTATCCATTTTAGACTTTTTGTAAATAGATATACGTTTTAGTATGTAATAAATCAAATATGAGAATTTTAGTCAAATCTGTGAAGATGAATTTGACAGCTAATGCCCCTTTAACATCACAATCACCAATGTTTTCTTTTTACAGGGCTTGTAGTGGCAATACGCTTTGATGAAGCGAAACGTCTTTTTGATTTGACTTTTGACAGTTTTTCTTTTACAAGGTATTAAATCCAGTAAACAACATATTTGCAACCAAACATTTCCATTGATCAATCAAAACAAAAGTAGAAGTAACTTGAATAACAAATAATGGTCTATTTTCCTTTGCACTACTTAGGTCTAAAATGAAACAAACAATTCAAAATATTATTTTTCTTTACTCTGTACATTTTAAAACTTATGCTATGCTATGATAATACACCTTATCGTGTGTGTCAAACAATATCAAAATGTCCGAGAAAAAGAAACATTATTTTTACATGTTTTAATATTGGGAAATCTAAATACGTCAAGAATGTATTTTCAGCTGCGGATCTGATCCTAACAAATGTAATGCTCACTCATGATTTTCTTTGAATAAAACAGAAGTTAACAGAACAAAACAAACATAGAGGTATCCAGTTTCATGACTTGTTTCTTAAAATGATAAATGAATGCGATTTCGTTTACAACAGAACTGCGTTGTTTTGTAAAATAGACTTTACAGCCAAACATATCTAAATTTTTAAACTTTCATCCACATTTACTTAACTTTCTCAACGCAGTTGTATCTGAATATGGTTGATATATCATTTTGATACAAACTATAAAATCACAAATGACGCTATTGTGTTTATTTAACATTTTTCTGAAAATTGATTTGTAACGCTTACTTTGAGATTCAGGAAACGCTTGCTTTAATATTTAAGGCCTCAGGTTCAATCAAATATGGTAGTAGTTATTAAGCATTTTCAAACATATTTCATTGTAGAAAATCATTATATATATATATATATTATGCAATGTTTCAAGACTACCGAAGTAACTGTGGTGTACAAGGCGGGCTCTCATATTTTTTATATGACTTTTTCGACCTTAACATTATTTAAGGAATGACTGTAATATTTTTTCTGTCTATGAAGAAATAACATCAAAAATGTGGTGCACACTGAATAACCCGCGTAGCGTGTTATTTTAAAGTGTGCACCACATTTTTTATGTTATTTCGAATAGACAGAAAAAATATTACAGTCATTTCTTATAATTTAATTCTAAATTCCATTTTAAACCGGAGTAAACCATGAAAAAACGTTGATGACGTCACGGTCACATGACAAAATTATGTCTATGAGCTGATAAACAAAACAACGTTAGCCAATCAGAAGACGTGTTACATCCAAAATAAAAATTATATGTAAATACAGTATATGTATACACGTAGGACATATGCTGACCTGTTGTAATAACAATTAATTCATGAACTGGGCTTACGTAAGTTTTACGACTATAAATTGTCCAGCTTGGTAAAAACATGTCAACGGCTCATACCTACCACTTGATAAAAGTAAGTTTCCCACTCCCCTAACAATTTGTACCTTCTTCCATAGAATCAACATGCCAAGTTATTTAACGCTATATTTTGCCGTTACAAGTATTTGATACAAACTTGCAAGTTTTACATTTGTTTTTCAAATTTTGCATCGATTAATTGATTGATTATTGGTTGTTTAACGTCTAGTGGCAAATATTTCATGCATGTTTAATGCGAAATTTTGCATCGAAGAACGCTGTTCACCAAAATATGCCCAGGGGTTAGGGTTAGGTTTTTTTTTATAAAATACGAAAGTTCACATGCACATTGGACTGTGATACTGTGATTGAACCATTACATGTACAGGTTGATTTCTTCAGAGTTTTGGTCAGGTAACACTGTTATGTGATATAGTTGTCCATTACTATTGGCCCAGTATTTTTAAATTTCTATTTTTGTACTCTGTTGAGGATGTAGCCATAGACCTTTTTTTCCCGTTTATTGTGGGTTTTTTTTTCAAAGTAATAATCAAAATATTGTAATTTGAAAACGGAAGTTAATGATTTTTTTTCCTTTCGGAACACCTGACTTGTTTTTTTTTAATTTTTTTTGTTTGTAGTTATTTTTGGGATTCGTGTATTTTATTTGAGTAGAATATAACAAAATTAATATCTAAATGTAATGGGTGCCGAATCGAACATTTTAATCTTTACTTTATATTTTCTTTTAGTAAACTATCACAGGCGCCGATTTGACTTGTTACCTCCGCTGTGTCGTATGGTGTTTATAAATAAATATTGAAAACAATGTTTTTAGTGTGCATGTAATCCAATGATTTGCAAATCGTTCCATCTGAAGGAAGTCGTTTCCTGAGAAACGGAAAGCAAGTGTTTCCAAGAATGACGCTGAAGGTAAACAATCTGAAAGACAGTGTTTCTTGTTATTTTTTCCAAAGAGCAGTTATGATTAGATTAAATGAATTTCGAGAAACGAAAGGAAAGTCTATAGAGGATTTGAAACCTGAGTTAATCTTAAATGTGTTAAACAGTTTCATACGAAAGAAATGCATTCTCGTGTTGAATCGTTTAAAGTGTTGCATTTGTGGGACCTTTTACGACATAATTACAAATGTTTATGATGACATGCATTACATCTTTATCAAGAAAATTATTGCTAGTGTTCCGTGAGATACAAGAGGAAACACTATTTACCATCCGATTTCAGTATCGGCTATCCTCATTTCGTGTCTCCTGCTTCTTAGTCAACATAAATCTGAAAGCAAGCGTTACGCGTGTCGGAAAGCAAGCGTTACCGTCTATTGAATCGGAAAGCAAGCGTTACGAATATACACCGTGCTACTGTATCCTTTTGCAAGTAAATGTAGATAAAGGGGTATTGATACACAATTTAGTAATGTTTTCTTCTAACTTCTAAATTTGGATTTGGTTATTATTTTTGGAATTTTTTTGTCATATAGCCATTCATTTAGCAAAACAAGATAGTTGTAACAATCACAGTTTATTTAACCGGTCTGGAATGGTCCATAACGGGTTAATCATAAGCTTTTCTACCTCAGGAATAGATTACCTTAGCTGAATTTGGCAAAACTCTGAGGAATTTTTGGCTATCAATGCTCTTCAACTTTGTACTTTATTTGGCCTTTTTAACTCTCTTTGATTCAAGCGTCACTGATGAGACGAAACGCGCGTCTGGCGCAAATACAACATTTCAATCCTGGTATCGATGAGATTAATTATATAAATGTTACATTCAATATAACAATTTATCAACATTTCTATTAGTGTAACAATAATAGTTTTTATTCAAAAGATACACAGATAAATATCTATCAAGCTGACTTTAATTGACAAGCTGGACAATTTATAGTTGTAAAATTTACGTAAGCCCAGTTCATTAATTAATTGTTATTACAATAGGTTAGCATATGGCCTACGTGTATACATGTACGGTATTTACATGTAATATTAACTTTTCATTAAAAAAATCGGTCTAAAATTTATTTGTATAATTTTCTTGATAGATATTTCCCTGTGTTATTTTATTCAATTTTGTAAAACATATTAAGAATATATGAATATTTTGAAGCCCATCATACTGTCACATTCACATGGTCAATTACCAAGCCTTTTACATCCGTGGCTTTTAAATTTTGGCTTTGAGCTAGCAAGTCCAGAAAAGTGCTTCGGGTGCATTAAGTTCCTACTGTTATTTTCATTTTCTGAACTTAGAATAGAAAATAAGGAAAGAAAAACTGATGTCAAACTCTGAATGGTATCAAGTTAAAGCAATTTTCTATTAAGTTGATTTATCCCTAAGCACTTGGAATAAAGAATACCACAGATACAGAAACTGTTATGTTCGCTCCATATATTGTATATTGAATTGCATCTAGCAATTGATATTGAAGATCAGTTAAAAAATAAACGATGACAAAAGAGATCACTCCCTGAAAAAAGTGTCTAAAAGAAACTACATCAAAATCACCAGGACGCTAGCATATCAAGTGTGCAAATGCTTGGGTTAAAGTCATCTCTTCAAAAGTGCCAACGTGACCAGTGAACTTGTTTTTGAATTTCTGCAACACAGGTGACTAAACATATGTTTAAGTTATTGAAGCTAGAATCACGTCTTCATACATTGAGTGTGTGACATTACTGATTGCGATTTGTTCACTGATTTTTTTTCAATAATCTTTTGATATTAACAGTTAATGATAACTATTGAACACTACTGTAAATTAACTGAAGAGAGTTTAAGTGACTGCAAGACATGTGTCTGAATATTACTGAATTAAACGCTGTGGATAAATCTGAAAATTGACTAAAACACTATACATAACTTATCAGTTGACAGTTCAGATCAAAATGACTGTTTCAATTCAAAATCGACTAACCAGTGTATGAAGAAGAATCCATAAAAATACTCTTATTAACAAGTTGAGAAACATTTTGCTATGTTCTTTAATTTCACTTTCAGATGTATTGAGTATGTCCAGTCACTCAATATTACTTAAATATCATCCATCCCAGTGAAATCTAATTTTGGAGTACTGCCGAACCCACAAGGTATGCGTCCCGTATTTTTCTCTTTTATATTGATAAGATTGACAACTTCAAAACTAAAAGCTGATAAAAATTATGATTGTCAGGATAATTTAGTTTGTTATAGGAAATAAGTTTCTTTTATTGTTTGCTTAGTCAATACTGAGCTCTTTGTAATCCATGTATTAAGAATCTCAATCTTTAGGTATCAAGCGAACTTGAAAATGTTATAAAACATTTCGTATTTAGAGTATTAAAACCTGTATTATTCCTGTTGAATAGATTATAGTATTTGAATATCATGAATATATCAAATGAAAACCAAAATAATCATAAAATATTTATGAATTCCTAGAGGCCATGGCGCATTACATCTTAACTTCTCCTTCCAACTCATTATGATTGTGGGTGCAGCTAGAACATTCAACATACATTTCAGTAGTACATAATGTTGTCATTGGATCACCTATGTCATCCTTCAAGTCAGGTGTCTGTGAAATGAGAAAAAACAAATTTAATGTTAATTATAAACATCAGTCTTAAGGAAAAACTTACATTTAATCAAAACGAATGATATGTATGTCAGTGTGCTCAAAATCTGAATATCCTAACCAAATAGCAAATTATTCAGGAAGTTACATAAAAAGTTTATAAGCGTAAATAAATATACAAGACAATCCAGACTAGAAACGGTCAATTATACTTGATGGTTTTACAGTAACTTCCAAATAATCATCATCACTTTTATAAAAATATAAAAATTAACTATTTTCGTCGGAAAATTTTGTAACAAGACAGAAATGTGACGGTTGTTTTTAATTCGTTCTTTTGGTTGATAAAGTCTCATTTTTGATGGACTCCTCCCTTTTTGAATTAACATTCAATTTGGCGTTTTCGAATTTTTGTCATCCTTTTTATAAGGATGTTTAAGAAAGATTATTCAAATTCAATATGAATATCACAACAATTTTATGAGTCTGAATGTCTCTTTCAACTCTTTTCTATTATTAAAATTCAACGGTTCATTTGTCAGATTTAAGAGGCATCTTTTAAATAATTTAGATAAAAATATGCAATTTGTTAGGTTTTTTATAAGATACATATAATATGTTTTTTTATATTTTTTTATATATCATGTATATGGGAAAACACATAATGTAATTAATATGTGTTTTTAACACTTTGAAAACGGAAGGGATTGGCTGAAATACATGTGTTGCTTTGTTTTAGAGTTTTATTTATAAACTAATCTGTATTGTATTTCGGTGAGAGCACATATTAATGGCGCTTGCACAAAAGTAAATCTTTCTTGATATATTCTTACATCTTTCCTTGGGTATGGCATCTTATTGTCTCCAAAGCTCTTCATCTGCATAGGGCTATCGAAGTCATATTTCCACTCGTTCAGATACCAATTGAATCCAAATTAAAGTTCTGACCGCTTGTCTTTGAAGCTTGTTCACTCTTTAAAATAATAAATTAATCATTGTTATAATGATATGTATGTCAATTCTTCTTGTGTAATATGGATTGTTGTCCATTCGAGTATCTACCTTTTTTGTATTTTTGACCTTGAATTTAACTCAGCTGACCTTTGCGTTATTTCAATGGTAGATTGTGCTGTGGTTAATTATAAACTTTTACACATCTATTTATTTGAAAGGATTTTCCCAACGTAAATGATCTGTGGTAATCAACTGGTCTTCTTTGATTTTCTTTAATTTGATGATATTACACCTTGTGATTTGGATATCATTTAGGTCAAGTTCGACCAAGGCCGTTCATCCTCGTCAGGTGTCCTGGCCTAAATTATTTTTATTTACTATAATATTTGATTATAATTACTTTTTAATTATAATCAATGTGTTTCTATCGTGTAACGTATAAGATGCAGTTACATTTTTGGGGCACGACACCTGGTGAATCTGTTAAACATTGTATTAGATTATTAGAGGTTTCATGTGTAAATTCTAATAGTGGGTGAATATTAGTTGCAATTCGGTAAAACTCATTAAGAGATTGTTCGCTCCCTTTGAACAATAAGAATCCGTCATTCCTGTAGACAGAAAGAAGAGAAATGTTGGACGAGTATGGAAACTGTTTCAATATTTCCAAACGATTTCGTATATTGTAATATAAACTAGGCGACATTGGGGATCCCATCGGTACCTCAAGTTTCTGTATGAAAATTTGTCCGTTTAATTCGAATTCATTATTTGCGATGGCAATTTTAAGTAGTTCTAACTTATCCTTTGTATGGGGCACTGGGATGTCAAATTGACATCGCAATTTTTGTGGCCATGCTCGGTCGATTGCATTATTTATTTCAGAATGATGTAAAAAGTAAAATCACGTGGCTCTGTACTTATGCATCCCGTCATTATGTTGTTTGTATTATTTTTCGTTTTTACTTATGTGCTTTGTCCGTGTGACTTTGTATGTTTCTTTGATACATATGACGTGTCTCTGTACTTTAAACATCCCGCCATTGTGTTATTGTTCTATTATAATTTTTGCATACTTTCAACGACAAAATTATTTTATATCTCTTCATGTGTGACGTTTACATTCTGACGTCAAACACGCGATTTTACGCCAAAGTTAATGTTAAAATTACGATACAGTCCCAGTGCTTAGAATCCCTTGATCCTTTATGGGTTGATTTGGCATACATAAATAAAATACAAAAAAAAGTAAACACTGAACGAGGTTGTTAAATGTGATTTATGCTTTTTTGTGCTTCTTTGTTAAATATTTGTTTGTTTTTGTTGTGATTAAGATTGTGACACGGTGTTGACTGCTGTACCCCTATTTTGACATTTTTACCTTTTATGTCTGATTGTTTCATTCACGCATCGTTGTCAATATAATGGAATTTGATGCGACTGTCATACAAGTGAGAGGTTTAGCGCTATATAACCAGGTTTAATCCACCATTTTCTACATGAGAAAATGCCTGTACAAAGTCAGGAATATGACAGTTGTTGTCCATTCGTTTGATGTGTTTGTGTTGTTAATTTTGCCATTTGATTAGAGACTTTCTGTTTTGAATTTTCCTTGGAGTTAAGTATTTTTGTGATTTAACTTTTCACAAAAATACTGAACTCCGAGGAAAATTCGAAAAGGAAAGTCCCTAATCAAATGGCAAAATCAAAAGCTCAAACACATCAAACGAATGGATAACAACTGTCATATTCCTGACTTGGTACATGCATTTTCTTATTTAAATTTGGTGTACATACTTGAAATGTCAAAAGAACTCATTAAGATGTCTGCAGGTGTTTTTATTCTTTCCAATTTGTTTATGAAAGAAGTTGTATCTTGTGTGTATGTCCACGATTGATTGACAATTGTTTTGATAAAATAATATATGTATTGTGCAACTCTTTCTATCGGGCTATTGCATAAGGATAGGTCTTCCTTTGACGTTTACATTCTGTAAATGATTGATATCTTCTTTTCTATCCGCTTGATTAATTTTATGACGTTTTGGTAGGAAGTAAAGTCTACCTAATCGTTTTCCCTGGTTATTAGTGAGAAATTTAAATGTAACATCATCAATGAGTGAGTCCTTGTGTAAACGATTAATGATTCCGTTGATACTTTTCAGTATTTCCGTTGTATGAGATTCGTTAATTCTTTCATAGTGTATATTGTCATTTAATTGGTCTGTCGCCATTTTTATATTTAGCTCTTTGTCGAGAACAACTGTTGAGGAGTTCTTATCTGCCTTTTTAATAATGATGTGATCATTTGAACGCAGTGATTGCAATACCTTTCTTTCATTTTTAGATAGGTTGTCCTTAAATGATTAAATTTGAATTGTCTCCAATTCCATTCGTGTTGAAAATAATTAGCTTTCAATTGAATTATTAGCCCAGTTTGGCTTATAACTACTTTTTGAAAGAAATGGATGATGACTGTATTTGCCAGACCCATCATCAAAGTGATATTTGCATCTCATTTTACGAGCTAGTTCATTAAAGTCATTTATGAGAGTTTTCTTTGCATGTCGACAACTAGGACTGGGAATGAATTTTAGTCCTTTCGCTAGAACAAGAATTTCAGCATTGCATAATTTTTCTTTTGTAAGTATGTCAACATATTTTGTAGCTCTCTGTACTTTTTTCGTGTGTTTAAATTGTATATTTTTCGTTTGTCTTTATTTTTGGCACATTTGCGTTTTTGTCCTTAGCTTTGAACGATCTATTCTTTCTACTAGACATACTTGAAGGTTAAGTTTATCCTGTACAATTTAGTTTATATGTGTAATTGCGTGCGTTTGCTGACCCTGTTTGTGGTCATGCGAATAAAAATTTCTCTTTCGAGACTTTGGTAACGACAGGTTTTAATCGATATGCTTATGAAGATCAGATTCAGATTGATATTGAGTTGCTGATAATCTTTCATCTAAAGTGAATTTCTTTAAAATATTAATCAATCTCCTTTCTAGAAGTATTTTAAGAATTGCGAAAAAAACCTTCTCCGAGATGATATCTTTAGGTATGTCTATTCTGTATATTATGATTGTATATCAATCTCCTTTTTTAGAAGTGTTTTTCTAATTGCGAAAAAAAGCCTTCTCAGACATGATATTTTTAAATATGTCTATTAGGTATATAGTTATTGTAAATCAATCTCCTTTTTAGAAGTTTTTTTCTAATTGCGAAAAAAATCCTCTCAGAGATTGTTTAGAACCAATAACCTTGTCTATCTCAAATTGTTAGGCACTATTACCAAAAGAGAGGGGATAAGAAACATGCGATAATGTGTTGTGTCGTGATTGGTTGGAAGACAATAGGCGGCATTCGTAGAAAGACCAAAGCTGGGGTTCGATTGGCTTATGTGTTAGCATCATATGTTGAACCGAAGTACGTCATCAAGTATATGACCAGAGACTCCTATAATCAAATTATTTGTCGACTCGTGTAATAAGGGAATGTATTAATTAAAATAAAATAGGCAATAATTGCAGTATTAATACAATTTGATACATAAATATGTTGTTACGATGGTAGTATTCCATGAAAATATTAATTACATACAGTATTAAAATTTCAAATCTGGTTTCTAACCGGACGTTATAAACGATTTATTATCTTTACAAATTAGAATAGAATAAACTGCCATGTTTACCTGCTTCGTATAGTCTGATATAATATATCAATCCATATTCTAAGAGAAAATATTTAATAAAATCCAGATCACTGAATACCAAGTTAATGTTCCGTAATGAAAATATATTATAAAATAAAATATACTGTTCCACAGAGCTGTCACTTTACGTTATTCGAGTTTATATTATTTTACCAAATGCAATGACATCAACAATGTGTTCCCCTGTATCCTCCTCTATAGTTGTTCACATTGTAATTACCCCGATTATATCTATTGCTTGTTTCATAGTGTTTCTTAACTCTTCCGTCTCTCTTTTCAGTTTAGATATTTCAGTTTCCTCGTCTTTTCCTGTTTTTCTCTTTAACATTTCAAGTTCCTGTTTCTTTAGCGTTTTTCTCCGGTTCTTCTTTATTAAAAGGTTTGGCTGCAGCTTTTTTGTATTTTTCTGCCCACTTCTTCAATTCTTGGACTTTATTGTTGAGTTTTGGAATGTTCTTCCCATTTGTGATATTACCACACGCTTCTCTCCACAGTTGTTCGCAGTTCGACTGCATTTCTTCACAGTAGTCACATGCAGCTTTAAGGATGGTTTCCTGAAATTCTCTCCGTATCCGCCTGTTGAACTCCGTCATTTTCCCTTTGAGGTAGTTTTGTTTCTTGAGGGTTAGTTTAGTTCTGTCTATGTGGTATCAGCAAAGAAAGTGGTCAAGATGAGCGAATGTCTCAGCGTTGTCTTGGTAAATCAAAAGTTTTTGTTTCATTGTTTTGGAACAATGGACATTTCCTATAAGGTTTTACAGATTCCCATTAAGGTTGCACCCTTCAGTTAAATTACATTTGATACGTTTTTATGATAGTTGTAAAGAACCGTGCACGTGTATTTTCTGACTCGTAGGATAAATCGGGCAGTTATTCTAGTGTGAGTTGAAGTAAAATAATGTATTCTTTTCAAATCCAAATTCCTTGCCTCTTTATTGGTTATCCAGTATATGATTTTCAAACTACTTTTCCAGTATTTCTGATGAAAATTATTCTAGATCATTCATGATCTGTTAATGTAAATATTAAGCAGGCAGTTTCAGCATTAAGAGAAGTGGTAGTCTCTTAATCTGGTATGACTTGAGCTAAAGGGTTTAATATCAATAAAAAGACAAAATGAAAATAAGTCTACTAAGAGATTGCCAAGATTAACAAAATCAAGGAAATACGGAGGTTGCACAACGTGTAAAGCAGAGACTTCGAGCATACATTTTATAAATAATCGTGTCCATGAACCAATCTTAGCAAAAGCTACTTATATTATTGCCTATAGGACATTTTATTTCTTGTCCGTATCTAGTTTCTATAATGATTTTCCATGTACATGTATTGCTGTGCATACGCTATATGCAATGTTATATGCATTTAAGTGTTTGTCTTCAATTACAGGTTTATGAAATTATTGCTTTGTTAATGCATGATTTGGTGATTCACATGTATAACATGTTTCGCTTATATATATTTTCTTTAATTTATATATATTATCTTTAACTGTTAAAAACTGATTTGACCTTTTTCTCGGTATATTGTTCTGTGGTCAATTATAAACTTTTACACATCTATTTATTTGAAAGGATTTTCCCAACGTAAATGATCTGTGGTAATCAACTGGTCTTCTATGAATTTCTTTAATTTGATAATATTACACCTGGTGTTTCGGATAACGTTTAGGTCAAGTTCGTCCAAGGCCGTTCATCCTCGTTAGGTGTCCTGGTCTAATTTATTCTTATTTTCTATAGTATTTGATTATAATTACTTTTTAATTATAATCAATATGTTTCTATCATGCAACGTATCAAACGCAGTTACATTTTTGGGGCACATCTTACATCTTTCATTGGGTATGGCATCTTATTGTCACCAAAGCTCTTTATCTGCAAAAAGCTATCGCAGTCATATATCCACTCGTTCAGATACCAACTGAATCCAAAGTTCCAATCGCATGTCTTTAAAGCTTGTTCACTCTTAAAAAACAATTAATTGAAGTTATAATGATATGCATTTTAAGTCTTCGTGTGTAATATGAATTGTTTGTCCATTCAAGTATCTACCTTTTTGTATTTTTGACCTAGTTTAACTCTGCTGAACTTTGCATTATACCAATACAATTCTATTAACTACAACTTAACTGTTTATATTTTGATTCTACTCTATTATTAACCGATGTATACTTTCTCCGAATCATTAATGATTGTTTTACAACAATATGTAGTTTCATTTCATTGTAACTTTTCATTAGTGATAATTCAGTTATGGCGTAGACTGATTGAATAACACAGCTGTGAGGTCATGAAAAAGGCGACAATGTCTGATTACGTCACATGAAAACAGTTTTACAGATTATTAAAAAAACGACGACGTTTATATTATCTTAATTAACGAGAAATATAGATGAAACAGCTTTGTCCCGGGCGGTACGACATTTGTTCTCATTCTACAGATCGGATTTTAAATTTTGAAAAGATCAATGGTCGAGAAAAAATGTTTTTTTTTTATTGCGCTCGACACTTTAGGTAGAAGTAGTATGTTTAAATATTTTTATGAACGTTCACCATGTTTTAATTGTTTAATAGCTAATCATCGTAAATTTTTATTTTTAAAATATGTAAATGTTCACCAAATATAATAAAGTGAACGAACATTTGTAATTATTAAAAATTAAATCAAGTAATTATCTAAATACATTACGTACAGATTCATGTGAAGAATTAAGAGGCTGAAAATGTAATGTTATCTATCTTACAATCAAGCACAAGGATGTTCGATGACTTTGATTGATTCGAAAATGAAAAATACATTGCAAAACTCTTCATTCCTTAAATTTTGTAATTTCAAATTTCAACATCGATTATCATTGATGGTTTCGACGCCCTTGATATCAATCACTAGCTTATTTTAATGTTCATTATAATAAATGAAAATGTATTAGGTTTTAAATGTTATGCTTAAACGTATCGTCGTTTGACAAAACACATAATAAAGGGACAGTGCTCGTAATACACTCGACCAAAACCCATACCTAGCTTTAAAACCAGGTTTAATCCACCACTTTTTTCGAAAAATGCCTGTATCAGCTCCAAAATATGACAGTTTTTTTCAATATTTTTGGAAACGTTTGATTTTGTCAGTTTTTATGGAAATTCTCCTTTTTCAATTTGCTTTGTCGAGTTCGATATTTTTACTTTACTATTTTTGACTTGTTCACATTCTTGTCCTTTTGTATTTGTTGGATACCTGTTCTTTGCAAATACACAATATGTCCCTACTTTTTAGGGCTACACCTCTTAAGATAAACTCATCTTAAATGTGGAAGATGCCGTAAGATGACAAAACTGATACACTAACCGGAAATCTATCGAAATATATATAAAGGAACTGTAATCTCTAAATAAAAAGTTTAACTATTGTTATAAAAAATCAAAGCAGAAATCTAGAAACAGCATCATTTTTGGACAGACCAGATTTATTGACATCCTAGCATTACAATTATGATCCCCAAGAAAATATAGCATAATCGTGAGACATGCACGAAATGAATATTGTCCTCCTCTAAGACATCTACGAACTAAATAAACAACATAACTTTGATGTTATGCATGATGTCAGCTGTTGCGGAACTTGTTTTAATTTGCTTACCGGATTGTAATAGTTTTCAAATGCTCCCGAATCAATATATTTGTATTCAAAGATTCGGTCAATCATGCCAATAGCAGATATATATGCTGCTTGTGCGTCCTTTCCCGATTGGTCCGTAGAGTTGTCTTGGAATATATCCTATATTAAAACGATTGTATTTCATGATTAAAAGATTAACACAATAAGAAATGATGAATTTATTTAGCTTGCTTTAGAAAAAAAAAAAGAAATTTACTAAAAGAGTTCAAAATATGCATTTTGATTGCGATCTTTTACCGTTTTTCTTTTTTTTTTAATACTTTAGCTTTATTCGTTAGAGGTAATTCTTTAATGTCTTCTAACTGTTAATTTACTTACATTATCACCAGCTGTCTGCTTCATATGTTTACTCATATTGTTTCCCATCTTATTATAATTTTCTTCTTTTCGAGTTAAAATTATCTTATAAGCTGAAACCACGAAAATATCATAACAAAATCAGTATAAAAATGACGATCGTATAACTAGTGTTTCTACTGATTAAATCAAATGTCGTGTAACTCTGTTCAATGTTAATGTACATGTCCATCGTCAGAATCGTCGTCAATGACTAATGCTACAAATTATGTAGCTGATCACATCTATTTGACAAGAAACTGTGTGTTCTTAAATGTACAAATGTTGCATAGTTCCATATCTTGAAAAGACTTTTACTAGACTTATGCTCTTGGAGAAGCTTTAAACTTAGAATTTTTGAAATACTATGGCTTTTCTACCTCAGGAATAGGTTACCTTAGCTGTATTTGGTAAACCTTTTAGGAATTTTTGGTCCTCAATGCTCTTAAACTTCGTACTTTATTTGGCCTTTTTAACTTTTTTTTTATTCGAGCGTCACTGATGAGTCTTTTGTAGACAAAACGCGCGTCTGGCGAAAATACAAAATTCTAATCCTTGTATCTATGATAAGTTTATTTAAGCATGCAACAAAGTTTGAACTTTTGATTCTGGTTAAAGGCATCGCTTTGAATTTAAATAATAATTAAAGTGTAATAATTAAAGTGTGTTCCTGTGGTTCTAGTTTTGCCAAACGTGTATTGAGATTGTGTAATGATTTACTAAAACATATATTTTCAGTCCGATTTTAATCATTAATTTTGTAGACTTGAATTAGATGAGATGGTGATAATAGAAAATTATCAGTCAACTGAACATATTAAGCATGTTAAAAAAAAACAAGAAATATATCAGTTCATAAATTAAAATATTATCTTCTTGATTAAATACCTAAAGATAAATTATGTTTACAATAAAAAACACGCATTGGATAAACGTTTTAGGTCAGGTTCATTTCTTTTATTGGAATTTTTTGAAAAATGCATCATACAGATTTTCCGAAATTGCATTGATTGTACCCATTATATCACAAATGCATCTCTCTGTACCACTATGTGTGTCTCCGTGTGATTGACCCGGAAGTCAAATTGATATAGATAAACATTCCTACAATGATCAAAATTATAAATAAACATGGAAAATCTAATTTTATTAGATCGATAGTAATGTGTATTGTCGAAACTGACCTTTAATCTCGTAACTCGTAACATTTATATTAGCTACTGTAACTAGTTATTTAAAAGGTTCGATGAAAGTGTTCATCTATTATAATTGGGTGATGATACACTTTCATATGTTATATGTTATTCATTACCCCCAAAAATAAAATCAAAGTTCTTTTGCAAAATAATCTTCGATTAATTACTAAATATAATTAAAGAAAAACAAAAATAACAGCTTTGTTCATATCCTTTAAATATTTCATGTGCGTGTATTTGTTATTTTTTGGTTTTGATTCGATACGCAATATCATTGTTTTTCATTATAAATACAGATAACACATTTACTAGTGACGGTCCCAACATTTCTTCAACTTTTTTCCTAGTCATGTCAGTTTTTCAGGAAATTTTCCATAAGTGAACTTATAACGATTAATAATTTTGCTGAGACATATCAATCCACATCCTTGGCTATTTCATATATTTATAGTTAAGAAATTCCGTACAAAGTTTTGGGTCAGTCTGCTCACAAAACAAGACTTGGTCAAACTTTTAAACTTGATCCATTCAACTTATAAAGAATCATTTGTTGTCACATAGGAAATAATGTTACACTTAGGATGTGGACTAATGTGTCTTGGAATATTTTTGCTGTATGTTTACATAAAGACAATTTCATAAAATTCTGAAGTGACCTGGAAAATAGTGTAAAAATTTTAAAAAATATCAATTGTTGTGTATCTGAGCAAATTCTTCACATATTAGTGGGTGTTCTGGAAGGATTAGTTCAGAAGAATGGTATACACAACAATAACCATTTTGTCACCACAATATACAATTAATCTAATAGAAATAATTTGAAATACCTGTTGGTGCAAAACTTTGGAATATGGATATTGAAGAAAAATAAAAAAAGGCCAATATTAACTTTGATATTATTTGTATGTCCATTGAAATACTGCAGCTGACCTCTACTGTAAGTTATATCATTATTTGATTTTAATATTGAAAGCAACTGTAAATATCTTCATTTGTTATTATTTTGATATTAATTTTTACAACCATTCATTTTGTTTTATTTTATACATGTGTTTCACACCACCATCATTTTGTAGATAAATTGTTTTTTCTACTGTCTTCAAAACATTCCGGTTTCTAATTTACATTAAACTAACGATTACATTTTTATAGGAATAGGTCATCTTGTATTTGTCATTAACCTTGCAAAAAATAATAAACTATTTATGAAAAAAAAAAATTCTGAATCAGCTTTGATTTTGAAATTGATTGCAGAAATATCGTCCCATTTCAAATAAACTTTTTTTTTTAAATTAAGATCCTTTAAATTTTGTAAATATATTTGTATAATTTGATTTTATATTTGAAATGAACTACTTTTAAGAATTCTGATTGAACCCCTGTGATAAACCTTCTTGTAAATTAGGTTATTTTGAAGTTTGGGCGTCAACAAGAGAAACGCACCCAAATGTAGTTTCATTTGAATAAGATAATATTTATACTTCTGGCATACATCATTTAGATATAAAATAATAATGTATGACATGAAACATCTACATATCCTTGTTACAATTGCAGACATAATCATACAAACGTTAATTGACATAAAAATTGCTGGCCAAATTGTCCTGAACATCAAAAGCCATCAAATATATTCAGAATAAATGATATTTTAATTGTTTACCGAATATATTCATGATATTGTGATTGTGTTAATTGTACTTACATTTTAACTTCAGGTAATATTTTAAAATGACTATCACACATACTGCGTATAAAACAATATATAGTTACCTCATATACTATATCTATAGTATTATCAATTTAACTGAATTTCATTGTTTGAACTGATTTCCGTTTTTATTACCTTCAGTTCGATTTTTATATAGAAAACCAGATGGCAACTATAAATAAAAGTCATCATTTCAGTGATAAAGAATAAAATTATTTGAAAAAGAAATATATATTATTTTGAATTAGCTGATTGTCTGCATACGTTTACACCTAAAGTTACATTTTACTTGAAATGCAAAATAAAAATTTATCTGATTAATTAACATGTGAAATAAATTTTACAGTTTTGAAAATTATCCTTTTTATTTATCTGTGTGTAAACAATTCATATCGCTCACAAACTAAGTTGCTCGGTCAATCCAGTTTATTATATATAAAGACAATATGCTTTTAATTTTTTACAATTTAAAAAAAAACGAAACCAAAGGAAGAATTATTTTCAAAGAAACAATTACTAGTTCTACTAAATATAGTTCAAAGAAAGTTTAAAAATAAAAACAATTGAATTGTGTAATAATTATTTTCAAGTTTGGAAGTGCAGCTTCTTTTACATGTTTTATTAGAATACTTACCTTGAAGAGAATGGACATCTCAAAGGCAAATAGAGCACATTACATTTATTTAATGTCATGAATCACTAATCAGTGTATTTTACTTTCAAAAAGAGGTTATATAGAATATGTAATGTATATTCTTCTCTTTTAATATCAAATTTTCATTTACAATCGGATAATATGAATATTGTTAAATTACACAAAAAAGCATTTTACAATGTTTGGTTTGTTTTCGGTTTTGGTTTTACATAAATAAATAAAAAAAATATATTATTGGTCCTAAATAAAATACCTAGAAAAATGAAATGAAATTTCTACGCAAAAAAATGTATCCTCACATATATCAGTATAAGATAAATGTATTACTAATAATAGGATATATATTGTTTGAGTACATTGCTGACATCATTTTATCAGTGTAGTCTGTTAATCGTTAAACAGTGGCTAACACATATATCATGATTTTTCATAAATAGATGTTATGATTACATTCAGGTTGCATATTTTGGCTTTGATATTGATTCACTTATAGGGTCTTTGCATCGGAATTAAACATATTTATTCTAAACCAATTGTTGGCATGACACGGGTTATTTTCTTCTCATATATTTTATGACGTTATAATACTAAACCCCTAACAGGAGGGATTGTGCCTGATATTCATATGATGAAGACATAATCTTTCAATTAGTTTAATTGAGGTCTGGAGCTGGCATGTCAGTAACTGCTAGTAGTCTGTTGTTATTTATGTATTATTGCCATTTTGTTTATTTTCTTTTGTTTACTATTCTGACATCGGACTCGGACTTCTCTTAAACTGAGTTTTACTGTGCGTACTGTTGTACGTTTGTTTTTTCTACATTGGCTAGAGGTATAGGGGGAAGGTTGAGATCTCAAAAAACATGTTTAACCCCGCCGCATTTTTGCGCCTGTCCCAAGTCAGGAGCCTCTGGCCTTTGTTAGTCTTGTATCTTTTTTAATTTTAGTTTCTTGTGTATAATTTGGAGTTTAGTATGACGTCCATTATCACTGAACTAGTATACACATTTGTTTAGGGGCCAGCTGAAGGACGCCTCCGGGTGCGGGAGTTTCTCGCTGCATTGAAGACCCATTGGTGACCTTCGGCTGTTGTCTGCTCTATGGTCGGGTTGTTGTCTCTTTGACACATTCCCCATTTCCATTCTCAATTTTATTAAACACTAACTAAGATTAACATAGGTTTGATGATACGTTCTTCATAAATGTCAAAAAAAAATTCTTGCATCTGCTTTGTTTATATATTTCTGTGCAAAGGTTCAAATCCTACTTATCGCCCTTATATCGAAATTAAGAAGATACAAAAAAAATAAGTTTTGGTATACAAAGTAGTTTTTTGCTTACACAATTGCTTACAGGTGTTATTTGTGTCAGTTTGTAGTAAACTTTAATATTTAAATCTAAAATATAGCATTGCGCCTACGTACTTTATGAAATCACAATTAGTTGGGGTTTTTTTTTGTTTATTTTTTGGTATTTTAAATATTCCACTTTTGTAGATATTAATTTGTTTCTCGTCAGTTTGGTTACAATGCCAGATTTTACGTGATATATACATGTCTAACCCCGCCGCATTTTTGCACATGTCCCAAGTCAGGAGGCTCTGGCCTTTGTTAGTCTTGTATGTTTTTTTTAGTATGACGTCCACTTTCACTGAACTAGTAAGCCTTCGGCTGTATTCTGCTCTTTGGTCAGGTTGTTGTCTGTTTGACATATTCTCCATTTCCATTCTCAGTTTTATGAAACTATATTTGGTCATGTTTTTAAGGCGAGTAGAATATTTTTATGTCAATTGTGTTGTTTGTCTATGATGAATGTGTATATAGTTTTGGCTGATTGGTCTCAATTATTGTCAGATTACCCCTTTACGGAAGTTTTTCAAAGATGGAAGACGCAATCAAGTCAAGCGGTAGTATATGCGACATTCGTTCCCTTCCTAGACACTCGTAAAATGTTCTTTCCGTTTTTCAGAATGTGTTTATAAAGATAAACTTGATGAATCCGACGCGCTTCTTTGGATTAACTTCGGAAGTTAGGAACGATCAAAACCAAAAAACGTGAGGGACAAAGGTGTACACATATCTGAATGTGTGGGTAGCTATTTGACCAAGATTAAATCTTAAGTAAAATAAAAGCCTTTAAAATTCAACAGAGAAAGTTACAATGCACAACTACCCTTGGCATCTAACATTCCAATGGTATCGACCCTTTGATTACATTGACTTCAAAAGTCCCCCTTATGAAAGTGTGTCCGAAGCGGCTTTTTATGTTTACCTTCAATATGACTTCTCAAAACCAAAATGTGAAAGCCAATCTTTAAACTAAATAAGAATTTCATGCGAAAATACCCGCTGCATTTAAACGGCTGTGTCCTCAACATGCTCTAGCAGTAGGAAAATATAAATAATTTAATATATTTTTTTTAAAAAAACATCAAACTTAAGCTTAAATTAAAGAATGCAGAGATACAGCTAGTCTATGTTTAAACATCCCCCATAAACATACTCTATTTGACAACCGAGAAATTATTGACGTTAGAGGCTTTTGTCCACCAGCAGTACTACAAATCCAGTTGATGAAAAACAAAATTATAAGTTTATTCAAATATATGCTTCCAAATGTACATGATGTAAAAGTATAAGTACTTATCATTTAAAACAAATTGATGAAATTCTAAGTTATCATATAACATATAAGTTGTTATAATTTAAATTTTATTTAAACACCATTTGCAACATAGTTCTACCTAAGAAAAATTCTTCAGCAGGAAAGCTCTGACAAGTGTTCAATAAGCATTGCATTTTTTTTTTCACACGATCACTTAAACATCAATAAATAATTTAAATGATAATTAAAGCGCCTTCCCTTGGGTTGAATTTTGCCAAATGTTTATATGACTTTTGTATTATGAATTAATATACCATATTTTTTTAGTTCAATTTCAGTCGTTGATTTTGTAGATTTAGATGAGATGAAGATAATAATAAGTTATCAGTCTAATGAATATTTTAGGCATGTTTAAAAACAAAAACAATATACCAGTTAACAAATTAAACTATTTTCTTTTTGATCAAATAGCTGAAGAGAAGATATGTTTACAAGTGTATAACCGCCCTGGTTTAATTTTTGCAAGTCAAGTTAAATTTTTAATTGTATTTTCCGTAAATATCTATCATAAATAGTTTTTGAAATTGCACTGATTACATTGTATGTCAAATTTTATCGCATATATAAAGTCTGTGTTAAAAATAGAGATGTGTATCACTGTGAGTTTCCACATGTGATTGACCCGGAAGTCAAATTGATATAAATAGACATTCCTTTAAAGATAGAAATTATGAACAAACTTGAAAATCTAAATCTTCTGATAGATCAATAGTAACGTGTATTGTCGAAACTTATCTTGAATCTCGTACCTGTTTCGAGAAATTCTCAAAACTTTGCATTCACTACAGTTATTAGTTATTTGGGTTCGATTAAAGTGTTCGTCTTTCCTGTAAATTTTTTTTTCATTAGGGGATTATTAACGTACATGTTATCTTCTAAACATACAATCAAAGTTCTTGAGCAATATTATACTTCAATCATTACAAAATGTTATAAAGATCCTTGAGCACCAATAACAGCGCTGTTCATTTGCTTTTAATTTTTCGTGTGCATGGATTGATTGTGTTATGATACGACACACAAAACAGAGAAACTTTTTTACAAGTAAATGACCTGATATTTTTTTCAACTATTTTCCCCGTCACTCAGATTTTAATTAAATGTTCCTCCTGTAAACTTATAACAATTAATTTTCAGAACCACATCAGTCCACACTGTTTTATTTTTTTTTTTATAAATACATTTGTAAGAAATTTCATTAAAATTGGCTCCAACCTATGATTTCACATAATATGCTAAAACAACAAAACGTAATTAAAATATCAAACTCGATTCATTCCACTAATAAAGGATAATTTTCTGTCACTTAGTAAAACAATGGCGAGGGAGGAGTCGGGGGGTCGTGAAGGATGTTGCTCAGATGCATGTCATACGCAACTAAAACCATTTTTTAATACAATTCAAAAGAAGGATAATTAAAAGATCCTGAAAATATTTTTTGTAAAAAATAACTCTCATATGAGTATTACAGAAAAATAATATAACTTATATTTACTTAAATATATTTCGTATGACGATTGACTATACTGCAAGTGACTTCAATTTAAGTCTTGTATATATCTTTCTATCATTTCTGAATTTCAATTAGAAATCTGGGCTCTTTTCTATCATTATCTTATTTTAACATTGAAAGTGAAGGTATAGATGTTCATCTGTTAATAATATTAAAATGAATTTTAACCATTTTTTTATTGTATGCTTTTGTTTCAAATCACTGATATTTTGTAGATCACATTTTCATTCCACTAACCATAATGTCGAGAAGTTTGTTATACTATTCAGCTAAACGATGAGAAGGAACTTACAAAAATAAAAACAACACTTTATAAATAACAAACGTCCGAAGCGCTTTTCTGGATTTCCAGCAAAGCCGAATATTTGTAAGTCAAGGATGTATAATAACTGATATAGTTGAAGAGCTATATGACCAATAGTACTAAAACGTTCTCAACATTGGAGAAAAAGGGATGAAAATTTTTTTGATAGAAAACACGTATGTTGAATGAATAGAATATATACAACATGGTGAAGACAGAAGAGTTGAATAATACAATAAAAGCGCTGTTTATTTGCTCTTTTGTGTTTTTTGCCGTGCATGTACTGATTTTATGTCATTGATGAATACACTATAATAGTTTTTTCTATTACATGAGCCTATGAATATGACAGATCTCCACCACATGCATTATAAATCAGTCTAAACAATATCTTCAGTAATTCATATTAAGGCTAACATTAAATTCTGGTTTCAAATCAACATTAAATTAAAAATTACGTATTTATATGAATAGTTTAATCATTGCGAAAAAACATCATAAAAAAACTTTTGAATACGATATATGTGTGTGTGATTTGATTTCATATTTGAAATGAATTACTGTATTAAATTCTGGAATATGGGTTATTTTGAATTTTGGCATCAACAAGAGAAACGTAATAATGTGTAGAATAAATTGAATAAGATAATAAGTATACTACGTAAGAGCCTTTGGACTTTGTTAGTCTTGTATCATTTTTAATTTTAGTTTCCTGTGTATAATTTGGAGTTTAGTATAACGTTCATTATCACTGAACTAGTATACATATTTGTTTAGGGGCCAGCGGGTGCGGGAGTTTCTCGCTACATTGAAGACCCATTGGTGGCTTTCGGCTGTTGTCTGCTCTATGGTCGGGTTGTTGTCTTTTTGACACATTCCCTATTTCCATTCTCAATTTTACTGACATTCACCACTTAAATATCACAATAAAAGTATCAAATCTCATACCTGAATATCCTTGTTAAAATCGCAGACACACATATGCATATGATAGGGAAAAACTGCCATAATATTTTTATTTGTTTATGGTATATATTGTGATTTTGTCATAATAACTCACATTTTAACTCCAGTTAATATTCTAGAATGGCGTATGAATATGGCAGTTTTTATCAGTCCGTTACTATGTATGTTGGTGTTTTTTTTTTTTTTTTTTTTTTTTTTTTTTTTTTTTTTTTGTAACAGGTCAGTGTTTCTGTTGTTCCGTTGTTTTCCTCTTACAGTTGATGTGTTTCTCTCGGTTTTGGTTTGTGACTCAGAGTTGTTTCATTAAATCGATTTACGGCTATTGAACAACGGTATCATACTGTTGCCTCTATTTGCATATACGGCGTAGAAAACAATATTACCTCATAATCTATTGATATTGTATTAGTAATTTTAACAGAATTTCATTGTTTGAACTGACTACCGTTTTCACTAATATCAGCTCGATTTTTATATAGGAAACCAAATAGCAACTATAAATAAAATGTCACCATTTCAGTGTTAAAGGATAAAATGATTTGAAAGAGAATGATATTGCATTTTGAATTTGCTGATTTTCTACATACATTTACATCTAAAGTCATTTGGTACTTGAAATGAAAAAAACATAAAAATAACTAATATGTAAAACAGAGCATAGGGAAAATAGATTTAACGATTTGAACATTATCTTTTTTTTATTTGTTTGTGTATAAACAATTTATATCGCCAATCAACTAAGTTTGTCCGTAAAAATAAATACTAGATATAAAGACAAAATACGTTTAATTCTTTTCAATTCACTACAAAATGCTCTGCAGGGCGGAGCTTGATACGTCTGCAGAGGCGAACCCAGTTGGGGCAAGAATGGACACAACATTCAAGCTTGATACAACTCTAAATTTGGATTGTTATTAAACATTTACAAAGTATAGGTTTCTGACACAGAATGAATGTGGTCTAAGAACTTACAAGTCAAAATTAGCCATTTGCCTTTTTATGGTCAAATATCCAAAATTTAAGTTCATGGTTACATTCAGCAAATAGAATAAAACTAAGAATTAATTGTGGGTGAAATCAATCAAACCTTTGGACATTAATGTGGACCAATTCGATAACAAGGCCCAAAAGTTAAAATCTAAATACATGGTTAGATTCAGCAAATCAAAGAAACCATATATTTACTAATTGTTGAAATCAAACAAAGTTTCATTTTGGACCCCGATTTGGACCAAATTGAAAACTGGGTCGAAAATCAAAAATCTAATTAGATTCATCATAATCAAGAACCATAAGAATTCATTCTTTTGATGATATCAAACTAAGTTTAATTTCAGACCCTTTTGACCCTTATGTGTACCAATTGTACAAGGAAGCCAACAATCAAAAATCAAAATACACGGTTACATTCAGCATATCAAAGAACCCGGGATAAGACTTTTGGTGAAATCAAAGTAAAAATAGTTTAATCTTGGACCACGATTTAGACAAACTTGAAAACTGGACCCAAAATCAAAACAATCAAATGCATGTCTAGATTCAGCATATCAAAGAACCCAAAGAATTCAATTTCTGTAAAAATCAAAGCAGGTTTAAATTTTTAATAACATTTGGGCCTTAATGGAAACCGATTTGAAAACAAAAATCAAACAAATCAAAACACAAGGTTAGTTTCAGCATATCAAAGATACCTGAGAATTCAATGTTGGTAAAAAATAAAACAAAGTTTACTTTTTTACCCTTTGGATCTTAATGTGGACACATTTGAGACTCAAAACTTAAAATCCAAATACACGGTTAGATTTACCATTTTAAATCCCCATGAAATCAAGACTTTGAATTAAAGCCCATTGAACTTGGTCAAGAAATTAGCAATTTATACAAAGATTTAGAAAAGTACTGTGGTGGCCTCTTTTCGGCCCCTGATTCGCAAACGGTTAGGGCCATAACCAAAACAATCAATCCAAACCTTCCTTTTCTGGTTTGGAATCGTGTTGTATAATTTCATAGAGACCCATAGACTTATACTCTAATTATTGTCCGGAACAAGAAAACCTTTTTTTTGTCCCCTATTTCCTAAACGGTTGTGGCCATAACCCCCCTTTTTGAGAATTATGTACTACCTTTTCTCAAATTTAAGTTTTGATTTAAAAAACCTAGTATCTTTGATAAGTTTTTACATGAAATGGACAATTAATGTTTTATTGGGGTTTTTTTTGGGGTTTTTTTTTTTTTCGCAATTTTTCATCTAAATTCTATCAAAATACATGAACAAAATGTTTCAAAATGTTAAGTTGTTCTCATGTTCGATTACATTTATTTTTGGAATATTATTTGCGTCGTATTAATAACAAGTTGCATAAAAGCAATATTTATAGCGTGTAAATATAAGACTGTTCACATAGACTAATGACACAGTTACCATTCCCTAGTAAGTGCGAACCATTAAAAAAAACCATAACAATATAACTATGAAATAACGGCCGTATAACTAGTTTTCTACTTATCGAATCAAATGTCGTGTAACTCTGTCGCGTTTTAATGTATATGTCCTTCGTCAGAATCGTCGTCATTGACTTGTGTTACAAATTATTACGCTGATTTCAAAGTTTTGATAAGCAACTTTGCTCTTTTTAATGTACAAATGAACAAATATTGAAGGCCGTGTGACGGTGACCTTTAGTTGTTAACTTCTATGTCACTTGGTCTATTGTGGAAAGTTGTCTCATTGGCAATCATACACTTCTTCTTGTTTTTTTAATTAAATGGAGCATAGTTCCAATTCAACAAAGAATTTTCACCAGACTAATGTTCTTGGAGACGTATTAGGCGTGAAATAAAGTTTGAACTCTTGATTCTTGTTAAAGGCATCACTTTGACTTTAAATGGTTATCAAATCGCGTATCCTTGGTTTCGGTAGTGTTAAATGTGCATAGGACTTTGTGTCAAGAATTAAGTGCCAGTCTTTATAAGAATCAGGCAAATTTGAATAAAATCAAAACATGGTCGGAAAAAACCCACCATCCTATTTTGAAGTTACCCTCATCCAGAGTTAGAAATGGTAGGTCTTTCATATCTGCATATCTGGTAATTCGAGAAATCTCTAGATAACTTTTGGTTAGGATGATAGCAAATTATGAAGTTAGCTCCCCTTAATTGCTACTTTCTAATGCATTTCAACCAAATTATAAGTTGAATTACCAGAACAGGAAAAGGAAACCAATATTATATTCGTGCACCATTGTACATTTTCAACATAAATTATTGTCAATTTGAGTGTTTTTTTTTTTTTTTTGTCATGTTTTCACCACTGCCTGATTCTTAGGCAGATTGGCACTCTGCATATTCTTTCAGTTACATTTTATTCTTTGTATTTATAGATGAGATAATGTTGTTATTGGCTTTTAACTTGCTGTCAGAAACTGCGAGTACTCTCAGATCTGTATTTAGTGTCTTTATGTCTTTGTGATGTACAAGTACCCGGCCATGTCCACTCTGTGTTTTGTTAGATGTATCCATCTGATGTGTTTTTCAACTGATTTTATAGTTCGTTCTTATGTTGTACTGATACACCACTGTCCCAGGTTAGGTGAGGGTTGAGCGCCCGCTAAAATGTTTAACCCTGCCACATTCTGTATGTGTCTGTCCCAAGTCAGGAGTCTGTAGTTCAGTGGTTTTCGTTTGTTGCTGTGTTACATATCTGTTTTAGTTCATTATTTTGTACATATATTAGGCCGTTAGTCTTCTCGTTTGAATTGTTTTACATTTGTCATTTCGGACCTTTTATAGCTGACTATGCGGTATGGGCTTTGCTTATTGTTAAGGGCCGTACGGTGACCTACCGTTGTTAATTTACGTATCATTTGGTCTCTTGTGAAGAGTTGTCTCATTGGCAAGCATACCACATCTTCTTTTCAATATCAAGTATATTTCGTATGTCAATTGCCTATACTGCATGTGACCTCAATTTAAGTCTTGTTTATATTTAACCATCATTTCTGAACTTTGATTAGAAATCTGGAGTAAATTCTATGATTATTTCATTTAAACATTGAAAGCGAATGTAAATATTTTCATTTGTTAATATTTTTAAATGAATTTTGACTATTTTTTGTTTTTATTGTATACTTTTGTGTTTATTGTATACTTTTTTTATTTTCCAGTAGTGTCGAGAAGTTTTTTATATATTAGCTAAACGAGGAGAAGGAACTGAAAAAAGAAAACAACACTTTATACATTACCATTATTTTGAGATTTACCCTCGTCAGGAACTCTCAAAGCCGAATATTTGAAAGTCAAGGATGTATAAGAACCGAAACAGTTGAAGAGCTATATGACCTACAGAACTTTATAAAAATAGCGAGATCCATCTAAGGTCAACTCTGGCTGAGGGAGTTGAAACCTTAACTCCTTAATAATTCCTAAATGTAAGTGTGCTGTTTTCTTGTGTTCTCCTTTAGTCAATCGAATAAGAATGCCACAAAACTGATAAAGCAAATTATGATATTCAAATATAGTTTTAAGGAAATACATTCTCATAAGTTTATATATGTTTTTCGTTTCTTGTTTTATATATAGATTAGACTGTTGGTTTTCCAGTTTGAATGGTTTTACACTAGTCATGTGCGGGGCCCTTTATAGCTTGCTGTTCGGTGTGATCCAAGGTTCCGTGTTGAAGGCCGGACTTTGACCTATAATTGTTTACTTTTTACACATTGTCACTTAAATGTACAGTTGTCTCATTGGCACTCACACCACATCTTCTTATTTATACCATCATGTTTACCCCGTGCAACATAGGACACACGTATGGGAAAAAGAATATATACTTCATGAGCCTATACAATAAGACAGATCTCCGCCTCTGGCTTTATCAATCAGTCTTAATAATATCTCTGGAGGAATAACACAGCATTGCATGGACTATTAAATTGATATTAGAATGTGATATTCCGACCGTGTATTCAGTAATAAAGACTACAAATAACATTCCGGTATCAAATCAACATTCAATCTAAAATTACGTTTTTTATATGATTAGATCAATTTTATTTGCTCTAAATCTTTGCGAAAAAATAAACAATTTATTAAAAAAACTTTTGAATAAGCTTTGCTTTTAATATTGAATGTAGAAATCTCAAACCATTTCAAATAAACTTGTTCAAACAATTATTATCCATTAAATAGATTCATTTATAAAAGGGCACAAGCTAAAACTTACTCATACAAGAAGCCACGAATTTGCCTGTTTGCATATGAATTTGCACCTTGTGTGACCAATCTTAAAACTTGCTGTGGTTTTTTATTTTAATGAGTTATAAGCATGCGTCTGAGGCGCTTTTCTGGATTACATCCATCAGGAATGATAATAGCTTAATATTTGATAGCCAAGGATGTATAGGAACCGAAACACTTTATAACTAAAAAAAGACCTAATCAAAACCCAGAGAAACATGAATACTATGAATGTAATGTCAGTAGTTACAATATTGAAAATATGTTACAAATTACAAGTTCTTTGTTTTCCAAGCAATATGATTTCGTGATTAATAGACTTCTGGAAAAAAAGATTATTAAGAATGATTGAGACATACATAGGAAATCCCCAAATCATGGAAAATGGCAGATGAATGAAATTGTGATCCGTAATGACTTTACCTTAAATTTTAACAAACACAAAAATTTCAGGTAAATTGGAGTTATAGACATATTTAACATTTTTACATCATTTAGTTTAAAAATAAGTAAACGAAAGAACAAGTGTGTGAACTCATGAAGTTGAAATACAATTGTTTTTCCTGAAAATATATATTTAAACATGTTTCTTACTTTCTAAGAAACCAAATCAACACTACAAAAGCTATAATGCCTTTTCGTTAAAAAGAAATCAATGATTATTATTACAAAATGTATACTAATATCAGGAAATTGTGTTTATGAAATAAAAGACTGTAGATTCGTCCACTTCGAAAATTTCACTCTTCCTCCTTCTGAAGACCTCAAATTCTCAATTTTTCATAGCTATTCAAACTACTTCATATCGTACTAAGTATTTGGTATGTACAATGTATAAAACATGTAAGAACATATATTTACACATTAAGAAAGGTCCATAAAACATACATTTTACATATGAAATACGCATGTTTTAGCCAACATACGTTTAACGGCTGTACACAAACAGGTGTAAAACGCCAGTTTTGAAACGGGCGTAATACATAACGTACGTGTAAACGTATGTTTTAAAAACGCACTTAAAACTGATAATTTACATGTGTTTTACAAATGTTTTCATTTAATATGTTTGTTTTACGCAGCCTATTTTTTTCAAATCAAACTTATTCAACATCTATTTAACATCTATTTTCAAGTGAATTTCACAGCAAATTGGTCATGTTATTTTTGTCACAGAATTTATTTTCAATTGTTTTTTAGTTTTAAAAAATCATATTTATAAAGGTTGTTTATGCTCATAAAAAAAGTAACAACAGCATGTTGCAAACTTAAATATTGGCATTAAGGTTTAATTTTTCAAGCTAAACCTTTTACATTTTTAGTACAACATCCTCTTTTTAAAAACCTATCACATGTACTATTAAAACTTGACTTTTACACATTAAATACATGTGAATCAAGAATTTTTAAAATGCATGTGGAAATTTTCAGGTAACGTAAACATTCTAACAATCATGTATAATATTTATAAATTCAGAACAAAGGAAGTTTCTCTGTTATATGTAGGTGGAATAACAACAACCCTACTTGATTCTTTGTTTTTCTTCCAATGCAGGGATAAATTGATACAGGGGAGCGAATCGTAGCCTCTGCATATAAGTTTTTATATGAATAGAATAGAATAGAATAGAAAATTTCTATTCTATTTTAACTTAATAACTCGGGGTTTCATGATCATTACAAACATAAGCCCCGTAGAGCTTTTTGCCGACATATGCTGAGGAAAGAAAAATATGAAAACAATATTATACCTGTTCAGTAAGTGATAATTTGAAACACAGAACAAGTTAAAAAAAATTAAAGTCACTCAAAAATTATCAGCAAATCAATTAGCATTACCATAGACGTATTATAATGTATAGTGTGTGTATATTATCTTATTTCCCAAATTACAGGACCCATAAAGAGCATCAAAATAGGTTACAATTGATTGACGTACTGATTGATAATTACAATTATAAACATCACAGTGTACATGTATTTTTAGTTTATTAACATTGATCAGGAATCACAGCCATCAACCATGTAAATAATGAATGCACAATAAGATAAAAAGTACATTATAATTATGTATTTGTTATAAAAATTACTTTAATAGTTATCAGACCTGATCTCCTGAATACAAAACACTCGCCAATATCATGAACAGTCCATTTTTCCCTAAGAGATACATTTTCTTGTGTCAAGAACCTTAAAAATTTGGACGATTTATTCAAGTTTTTAAAATTATAACACATGTTAGAATCGCATTAAAAAATTCTTCTCTTATGATAAAAAAATAAAGCTCATCCTCAACTTTAGCAAGTAAGCAATTACAAAGATGCTCTGATCTATCTATGCGTTTCATTGAATAACTGTCTGTCTCAATTTTTAAAGGGCGAGTGTTTTTTCTTGTGTATATACGTTGTAGTGTATAATATGTCTACCTTTATCAACTTATCAAGGATTTTTACAAATATTATTGGGACATACGGGTAGGGGTAGCAGGATGTTCAAAATATCCTGGCATTGTTAAAAAAAGATTGCTGATAGAACCAAGTAACTGTTGAAACTGTTGCTATTAAAACCTCTGTTGTAAATGCATCAGATATTTGTAAGTTTGAATTATGTTTCTCCATGAAATGGCGTAATCATCATAGTTAAAGGTATTTTTTCAAAACATATGATAGGGAATATATTTTTGTTATTCAAAATATATTAAGGAATGGGGTATGGAATGTCTGAGCTAAAACATCCCTACCACACAAAAGCATTGAACATGAACTGCGCCCCAATCCCACTTCCACCTGTAAGGCACAAAAGACAGAAATATTACAAGCCGGAGTGGCCAAGTGGCAACAAAATTTTAAGTAAAGAATGACATAATTTATAAATTATTCAGAGCTCTGTCTTTCCTTCAAAAACTAGGCTTCAATTTTTTTTAATTTTTTTTTTTTTTTAATGTTTATATTGCAAGATACAGGATTTTCAAATTTAATGGGGTTTCTGGCAAGCCGACGTTTGGAGTGATTCTGGTAAAAAGTCTATTTATTTATCATATAATTATGTTACTCAATAAACTCTCCCCACTAGATCCCACTTTGGTTTCTCTGTTATCATTTAACAAGAACGACATGTGGGTGTGATATTCGCATGGCCATATTTTAATTTATTCAGTTTATATTCACAGTTAGTACATACATTTCTGGGGACTGTTTTTTTTTTGTTTACGTTGACGGATCTTTTGAACTGTCCAATATTTGCAACAATTTCTTTTATCTTTTTATGCCTTTATTACTAATCATAAATCATACAGAGTAGAAAATGGATGGTCGTCATGGAAGTGAACTGGGCTCAAAAGCAAAAAATGTTTATTGTGACCTCAAGCCCTCTTAATTGTGAATGATTAAGGGCGAATACTTTCAGAAATTCTCCAGATTTGCCATTTGTCTTGACACTCTTTTAGAAACTGAAACAACTGTCATACTAAAGTTTAAATATGAATAGAGGAGATATGGGTTAATACGTTTATGAGACAGTAACCTAACAACAAATAATTGCTCTTCTTTATGTTTATCTTTATTCATTTTGCCTCAATTAAAAACGAATGAGTGTGTAATGTTCGTAAATATTTCTTTGGATTCAGAGGGGGCGTAGAGGGCATACGCCCCCTTTGATTGGAGACTTATGATATATCAGTTTTTAGTATAAAATCGTCCATTTGTTTTTAGTCTTCTACAATATCGGTTCCCCTTTCAAAAAACTTGGATGCTGCTGCCCCTGTCGTACATATTTGAATATTGATAAAACTCAGACTAACTCAGTGGAATCAGGGCAAGGTCTCAGTGTATCCAGTATATAGCCAAAAGTGTTATTTTAGGCTATTACTCTGATAATCAATCCGAATTTAAACTTTATAACTTTTTATTTTCAACTGTTTTCCCTTATTCGGCTAATATACATATGTATATGCTTTTTGCTCTTATACTTTGCCAATATGCACGTTTTCAACATATTAAAGTAAATAATACTTTAATATACACAAAACAGTCATAAAAACAGAAAAAGTCCAAAGTAAAAAAGTTAATTTTGCGTAGAAGCTGCATGCCACTCTTGTCTACTTATCAATATCATGGATAACATTAAAAGATGCCATAGACATTCATTTCATACGAAACACATAACAAGCAAGAGTATTGTCCAATTGTTGAATTAAAAAACACCAGTCATTCGAATTTTACAAATGTTTTGTGAAGCACGAATCCTCAGCTCATTTCAGAATCTGGAATCGTTAGTATACATAGGATCGGTTTATTTTTTTGTGTATCGGAGGTATCAAGTGTGGGGGGGGGGGGGGGGGGCGTCCAGGAGTTTTACCCCCTTTTTTGGACGATCAATGCATTTGAATGGAGACATATGGTTGGACCCCCTCCCTTTACTCCTGGGTTGGGGACTCCCCCTTTTTTAAATTGCTAGATCCCCCCCTGCTCGGTATGGTTTCAAAAATTATGTGGAACTTTAAAGTAAATAAGGATACATCAAGAAAATAAACACGGAATGGTCTGTTTCTTCAAAAGACGAAAGTGGAAAAAAACTGTCAAGATAGGTACAATTTTGGTACCTATAACGTTTAATCTTATAGTTTATTTTTGTTCGGGTTTGCCTATTTCCAAGTCCGGACATTAATGTCTTTAAACGGCAGTATTTACAATACTGAAAGTGTGAGCCAAAATTTGTTCCTGTGAAAAAAGTTCCAGTGGAATAAATATCACAGGAAATATGTTCTGGGAGAACTTTTTTCACAGATAATTTCTTAGACTATATAATTTGTTCCATCTCTATAAAATAAGTTCCGGACTAAACCAGGTGAAATAGGTTCTGGGTTTGTGAAATTTGTTCCTTACCTGGTGAAATAAGTTCCTGATCTGTGAGATTTGTTCCTTACCTGGTAAAATAAATTCCGGGTTTATGAGAGTTGTTCCTTATCTGGTGAAATAAGTTCCTTGTCTGTGAAATATGTTCCACTGTTTATACAAGTTTTCTTTAATACTAAACATTTGACATCAGTGAGTTTAACGTTATCATTCGAGGACATTATAAAAACAAGTGTATACATGCAATATGGATCATGTGAAGTATAGCAAATGTTTAATCAAATATTCGATTAAAAAATACCCAAATGACACTAACGAGTCAGAAAAGATAAGACTCAGATAAAAAAATATAATTAAAGATGAACATTTGTACTAAGTTGAAAAGGACAACTTGGCTGATCAATTAATTAAAAGACATGTAGAAACAAAAGACAAACGCAAGAGTATTTTGAAAATGTTCCATAACCTTAGTATGACTAGAACGCCCATGACAGTTAACAGGAAACAATGAGGAAAACAACATAAAGCATACACAAATAAAAATTGTGATACATTACCATTGCTTTTATTTCTATTCTCCGTCTAGTGTTTCAGTCATGCCTTGGCTTCGATTGCAAATTTATCCCATGCAAGCACAGTACAGCATCCAGCTTGCATTGATTATCATTTAAGTGTAACAAAAAAATGTTACACTGTGAAATATATTACAAACTTTAAGGTACTTATTTTCTGTGAAATAGGTTTGAGCGGAACTTATTCATTCATTTCTATAAAATATGTTCCTTCGGAACTTATATGACAGGATATTATTTAATTACATATTACGTGTGTTTAACATGCGTAAATTCATACGTTTCTACCAAGCGTTTTACATGCGTGGTCCTCAATATGCGTTTTAAGTATATTTCAAAACATACGTAAAATGCCTGTTTTACGCCTGAAAACGGGTATGCATTTTTTGTTGTGCATGACAACTCAAAATTATTGCTCTGTCTTTTTTTTTTTTCTTTTTTAATTTTTTTTATCAAACTAGAAGAAAAAATAATTATCGAAAAGATTATAAACGATGTATTCATTAAACACGCACTTAACAAACAAGCAATAAACGCCTTGATTTTATTTTATTTATTAAGTGTTTGATTTTAATTAGAAATTGATTTTTTACATTTGATTTACCTTTCGGTTTCGGATTCGTTCGTAGTTAGAATATTGTCGAAATAAACTATTTTTATATTTTCAACTTTTGACTCCGGAATTTTTATTTTTCGACAGGATAGGATATCCTGGTACTCGGTCCAGTCAGAGCAAAGTAAATAAATAAAATAAAGTATTCAACGTGTACAATTGTGGGAGGAAGTCAACTGTTTTGTGTTTTCTATCCACAACACAATCTTCGAAAAACAGTTACCTTGTTACCGATTATATATTCAATGTCTTCTTCATTTGGTTGCTCTTACTTGACCGAGTACCAATATGTCCTACCACAGAGAAGGTAACCTGTCGAAAAATTGTATAATCCGGAGTTAAAAGTCTATTGTAAAAAAGACTTTTGATTTGCCAGCTTATATTCGAATTTCAAATAATGTTTTGAAAATATGCTTTTTATTTTGACAAAACTTGTTTCCTTGAATATTTCTACCATAATTATTCTGTGCTTTGAGATTGTCTTTTAAAACTGTTTTCTTCGAGTTATCTTTATGTACATGTATATCCATCTATTATATATTAACAATGTGTAATAGAACATTTATTACTACGATGGGAATCATGCAGAAACTTTGAATTCCTGACACAATAATTTTTCTGTTTTTTTTTTCCTTTTATTTTATTTTCTTCTTCAAATTGATATGATTATTTTGCTTGTGTGTAATAAATCAATATTATGTAGAATGAAACGCGCATATGTCGTATTGAATTATATGTCTTGTGTTTTTAGTAAGTTTTTTTACCAATTTGACATTTTTTCATTTTTGTTTCATTCCTGTTTTTTTTGTTGGTTAGGTTTGTCGTATAAATAATTATATCATATATGTATGCATAATTTACGTTTAATATTGGTATTACTAAGTAACAGTTTAAAAAGTATAAACACTACTAGTGTGTTAATGCTTTTATGCGAATTAAAAACTTTTATTCAAATGAATCTTTCAAAAAATGTGAATTACACACAAACGAAAGTAAAAGTAGATTTTACAAGTTTAAAACATCTTTTTACTAAAGAAGCCTTCGTTTTAGTAAACGTTCAACTATACAGTTTTGGTGCATTCAAAAGTAGCTTTGTCTGGTATGTATATTATTAGTTACTTTATTTCTGTTTTTATTTGTGTTGATCAATATCAGTTACTATTACCAAAGTGATAGTGTACCCAATAAAATGTGCAGGTGTCCTATTTTGGTCCTTTGGATATTAACATATTTGTGTTGATTGGTTTCTTTTTTGTTTAATTATATGATACTTTTCATTAATGGTGAAACAGACTGATATATTAGGAAGTTGCTTAATCAAATTGTATTTGAAATTCATCGCAGTATCTTTCTAACATTTATATTGTTGTTGTGATTCTAAATCGTAGGGTATCCGACTAGGTTATTAATGTATTTACCAATCTGTTACCTAGTTTATGGTGAAAAATGTTAAAAATATACCTTTTACGGCTTTTTTTTTTGGGGTTTTTTTTTTCACCTACAACACCCCATTATTTTTGACTATTTGTACAATGGAAATGTATGTATGAACCACATATCACATTTTAAGAAAAATCTGTGCATTTGTAATCGAAGATTTGATGATTTTAAGAAATTATATTTAAAATAGTATTTCGCTATTTACTGTACCTTGACTTTTAACATTTCCTAATTGTGTTAATAAAACAGTAATCTAAAAAAACTCTTAACTGTTATATGACGATGAATGTTAAAAAAAGATATATTCATTTAAATCATGTAAAGTAAACTAAATGCAAATGAGAGGGTCTAGATTGGTTGGCGGAATCTCCATTTCTGTTTCGGTCCTTTTTCCTGTACTGCTTTATATTTTATAAAGCCGATGCAATTCTCATATTTTATTGAATTAGTTTTGAAAGGCGAAGGTCTAGTACTCAAAACTAGTTTTCCGCAGCATTTTATATAACTTATTCAGAAAAATCTGTTTTTCATTTAGGTTGTATTACTATGCAGTCCCTGTTGCTATTCCTTTACCTTTGTCAACTCTGAAATTCTAGAAATATGCCAGTTTAAATTCACGGGTGCTATTCATTTGGGCTAGATAGATACGCAGCCACGGTGTAATAACTTAACCTTTGTCTAAATCAAAATTAAGAAATTATACCAGCTATTCATTTTGGATGTGTAAATACGCATCCTCTGTTGTAATTACTTTACCTTCGTCAAATTTGAATCTTTAGTAGCTCAAATCTGTCTATGCTATTCAAACCGAATGTATTTCTATGCAGTCTCTGTTGTAATAACTTTACTTTCGTCACCTGTGAAATTTTAGGATTGTACCAGTTCACATCGCACATTACTATTCTTTTCAGACGCACATTTATGCAGTCTCTGTTGTAAATACTTAACCTACGTCATTTTTGAAATTTTAGAATTAAGGATGTTCGCTGGTCATGTTTTTGGAAAAGTTGGCGCACCGTAAATGGGATGAAGTCGTAATAAAAAAGCAAATATGTCCTATGATTTTTAATAAATATGTATTCATTGTTATTCATCGATAAACAAATTATTTAAGCATAAGAATTTCCGCGATAAGAAATTGCTTACATAGAAAATACACGATTTCCGTTTCCGGTTGATTGTAAACAAAGGTTGTCGGCTGCAGATGTTTACAGTGAAAATCTGTTTATACACATTTTTAACCTTTTAGATCGCTTTTATACATCTTTATACGTTTTACTTTTTATAGACATATTATAATCAGTAATGGCTAAGCGTACGCCGGGTTTTAAATCTGCCAAACAGAAACGAAATCGGAGGCAGTTTCTGAAGCTCAAAGAAGACGATGGGACAGGGAGACATCAAAATTTGACACATTATTTGTTCAGGACCACCAATACGCTGCTGTTTCTAAGCGGACTTATCCGGATATATCAAACTGTGTTAATGACGAGATAATTGAAATTGACGGTAGTAACGTAACATCAGATTTTTCAGAATGGAGAGCAGGTCGTAGGGTTGTAGAATTGGGAGTTTTGGCGGATTGTTTAGCAGCTTGCAAGCAATGTGGTCTTCCCCTTTCTTTGCAAAACTGCAGTACCATAAACTCTTACGGTCTAGCTGCCATTTTGAAGATAGTGTGTGCCAACACAGCCTGTCTCAACACCAACCTAATCCCCACAGGAAAAAGACATGGAAAAGTATGGGATGTCAACTCCAAATTAGCAGCAGGTAAACATTTTGTTGTAGTTAACATGTACAAAAACAAAGGGGTATATATAAGAGGGTGGTAAAGGGTTATTTTCGTGCAACGTGATCGCCGTTTTTTATTTCACGTTCAGTCCTGTGAAACAGGTGCCTCATTCAACGTGTTCTGCTAATTTAATTTGATGTGCATCATGATTATCAAATGCTTAATTTGCGTGCTTGGTATATATTTTTCAAATAAATTTCTAACACTAGGCAGGGATCGTCAAGAAAAAAATTGATTGAATTTTGTTTTTTGATAAAGAGTAAAACCCTATATATGATGTTGTTCCTTTAATTGCATTTTAAAAGTTTAGTCTAAAGAAGAATTTAGATCAGTATATACTTGTTTAAACCGTGGACCATTTATATCATAAATGTATATGAATATTAAGTAAAACAGAGAGTTTATGAATATACAAGAGGACAGTGACTCAGTCACAAAATGTTCACATCAAAGTCTTTATTTTTCAAGCAACGTTCATAACAGAAATTATTTTCAAGGTTGGGCGGTAAATACCACCCCCCGGTATTTACCAGTGGTATTTACCGGTATTTACCGCCCCGGTCAATACTCCTCAAGTGGTCAATACTGGCAAATACTGGACAATTGAAATGTTCATGGTTCTTTTGACAGATTTTACTATCAATGTTAGTTAAATCTTAGTTGATAGGGGAAATTATTTTAACTTTATTCATATGGCAAGATTCAGTTTATAAAAAGGATTGATATTGGTATGTTTTATCAACTATTAGCATGAATAATGACTTATTCAGTTCTTATGAGTAATGATATAACATAGTTTAGGTATGAATATAAAATTGCTATATCAGTTATTTCAACATGTATAAAATATATATATTTTTTTCTTGAAAAGGTTTGATTTTAACAGGTAAATAGAATTACAGGTGACTAGATTATCAGGGCATTACCTATTATATGGCAAGCAGATGTCAAAAGTTTATTCAATATTACAACTGTCCCCTAATAAATGTTGACATAACAGGAAAAAGTCATAAAAGTTATTTTTGAAGACTGTTTAAAACAATTATTTTATTCCTGACTATTCAACTGCATGATAAATATCTTCTGAAACTAAATACAGAAAATGGAAATTTTGAAGGATCCATACTTTGGCTGCAGTTTTTCTTTAATTTTATTCTAATAATCACTGTCCATGATGTGTTCATGTAAAATTTCAATTTAAATAAGAAAAGATAACATTAAAAAAGTCTAATTTTGACTTGAAAACTTTCATATTATCATGACTAACAGTTATTGAATGTAGGGCTAAATATCACGGGACAGAAAGTCACAATGCAATTTTGAAAGAACTGTTTCTTTGATTAAGAAAAGACTAATTTTTAACACATTGTTTTATTACATTTGATGAAATTACTCTTAAGAAAACAAGCTGTCATAGTCTTTTTCTTGACTGGCTTCATGGTACCAAGATATATCCTTTGTAGGATTAATATTTAATAAATCTTCATTTAACCATGTTCATTATCAATCTCATAAACATTACAATGAATTCATTTCAAGGATTTTCCCTTACATATTCAAAAACTTGTTAACTAATTAATTGTGAGTTTTTGTCCTTTACAATGTTGTAAATAAGTGACTTTCTGTCCTGTGAATATATTTGTCCATTTACCCTGTTGTTGACCTGAGGTAGGGACTGTATTTAATAGTAATATCTTATCAAAATTTCAATTGACCAGTATTTGCCAGTATTTCCCGGTATTTACAGGTATTTACCGCCGGCCTGGTCAATACTAGTATTGACCGCTTTTTTGCCAACCTTGATTATTTTATGTTTTTTTTTCCATGCAAGCACCCCCTTTACCACCCTCATATAACACCCTTTTCTCCTGCAATATTTGTGTACAAAAAAAACTACCTTGAACGCTTGGTAATATCATATTTACAAGTCAGGTAATACATGTATGTATCAGTGTCATTAAATAAAATGGGGGTTTGGGGTATATTTACCATCCATATTGCAGATAATAAATTTGTAATTCAGAGTACTACTACTATATTGTAGTACAGAAGTGAAATTATATATCATCATACAAAATATCTTTAACACTTGGTACAAAATTTGAAAAAAATTGGCAATTACCCCCAAACTCAAATCCAGCTTTTCCTTTGTGATATGGAACCTTGTTGTACAATTTCAGAAAGATCCATACACTTACACACAAGTTATTGTCATGAAACTAGAAAAATGCTTGTTTTTTGCCCCTTTTTAGGCCCCTAATTCCTAAAATTTTGAGGCAATTACCCCAAAATCAATCCCAGCATTCCCTTTATGATATGGAACCTTGTGGTACAAGGTCAAAGAGATCCATTCACTAACACACAAGTTATTGTCTGGAAGTTACAAAAATGCTTATAATGTTGGTACCATAACCCCCAAAATCACTCCCAACCTTCCTTTTGTGGTATCAAACCTTATGGTAAAATTTCATAGGGATTCATTCACTTGAACTAAAGTTATTGTGCGAAAACCAATGTATCTTCGGACGAAGACGATGACGCCAACTTCATACCAATATACAATGTACGACCGCAAATTTTTTAAATTTTTTGCGGTTGTATAAAAATGAAAGTGAAAAACTGATTGTTTGCGTGAATTTTTTTAAGTCTAAGGACTATAGCTCTGCAAAATTAAAACAACTTTAGTTATTTTTTCTGAACAGAATATATATTGAACTTGATCTGTGAACTTGTCATAATGTATACATATCTAAATATTATTGTTTATAATAATATTGTTTGTTTGCTATATGCCCTTCTGGGGCCCTAATTTGGTGAATAAAAATATTCTATTCTATTCTATATATAAGGGCTAGGGTTTGAATTCCCCTAACATGTTTAACCCCGCCACATTCTGTATATATGTGCCGGTCCCAAGTCAGGAGCCTGTAATATTAATTCAGTGGTCGCCCTTTGTTGCTTTGTTACATATTTGTTTTTAGCGTTCATTTTTTGTACATTAATTATGCCATTAGTTTTCTTGTTTGAATGTTTTACATTTGTGATTTTGGGGCCTTTTATAGCTGGGTTTGTGGTATGGGCTTTGCTTTTTGTTGAAGGCCATACACAACTATTATCAGCACCCGCTTTGCTCATGCGTCAAATTTGACCACAATCGATATCGATAAATTTACTATAGATTGTTAAAGGAAATCTTAAATTTTGATTAGCTGTCTGTTAATATCATGAAATTTCTTTTTCATTGGCATCAATTTTGAAAGTTCAATTTATAAGCTTTCTACACATCTAATTTGTATTTTGATAAGAATTGCAGAAGTTAGGGCCTTTTTCAATTAAAGAACAACAGGTGCACGACCTATTACTTCATACAATACGAAACCAAAAATGTGTGCACATGGGTTTTCTTCAATGAATTGACATAAAATCTTTATTAGAAACAGCTTCATTCGCATGTATAATTATTCTCTAGTTTTAAATCTATCCAACGATATAAATTTCATATTTTACAATTTTTTTTAATCAGGGCCTTCTTTATTCAAAAATCGAGATGTGATCATTTTCTGAAATTGACCAGAAATAATCTAAGTCAAACCAGGTAAATATAATATTCATGGATAAATAATTAACACATGACAATGTGATAACTTCTGTTATTCTCAGTAGACTGAGTTGTTTGTGTTTTTTTTTTTTCTTTGACGGCGAAAATATTTGTATATAGTAATGCTAATTTAAAGATTACAAAACGGCAATCGCTTAAAATTGAAATAAATTGAACTAAAATATTTTAACAGTTTAAGAAACAAAATTTTAGATACATACATGTACATGTGCATTTACTAGTCTATTGATTGTTTGATGCACATTCTCCTTTTATACACTTAACTTTTAGAAAAATAAATCGCATTGAACAAAATAAATATTATTTTTAATTTGTCTCCGTCCTTTCAAAAGTTTCTATCGTGAAAAAATTTTTAATTTTGCAATTGAACTTTTATGTAAAATTTTTATTAAAAAGGAAACTTATTTTAATTATTTTTCTGTTAATGTAAAGTTTACGGAGAGCTGTCTCATTGGCACTCATACCACATCTTCTTACATTTATATTGTACATGTATTTGCAGAATTTGAAATGTTTAATTTATCAAATGAATAAGATAATTGGAATCGTTAAAATTCAGAATTATACTTGAAAACAGATGCCTGCGACCCCTGTTGTTTCGATTAGCATGTTTTCTAAAGATATCCGCGTGAAGTTCACAAATTTCAACATGTATTTGGTCACCTGGTGTGAATTTCAGATAAAATTGTTAAGTTCAAATCCGTGGTTAAAACTTTCCTTTACATATCAGTAATATTATTATCCGGGCAGGGTACTCCCCCCACCCCTTTTTTTTTATTATACTCGGAACATCATTGTAAACACTTTTTCTGTGGGACTTTCTTTATGTTTTTAGGCGGCATGCAATGAAATTTTTGGAAAATTTGCTGATTAGTTTGAGAATATCATTATATAAATTCATTAGTATGTGCTTTGATTGGCTTATATCTAAAAAAACAAGTAATCTAAGACTATATCATTATTGTTAGTGAGAGACCTATCCTTGCATCAACGAAAATATTGTTGAAATTGAGGAACATGTATTGATGACTTGCGAACTGATCTTTTTTGGAAAAAATTTGTCAGAACATCCAAACTTTTAAACATTTTCCAATTTGGAGACATTGTCTATTGTTCTAGCCAGTGAATGTGATAGAAGTGCCAAAATCTGCAAATTTATTTTACATAGAAGACGCTGCTTTTCACATCGTTAATTTTTTTGTCTTAACTGTAGACACTTTTAAAGAAATTTGAAAATTTAGCTGTACAGTTTTACTTATTCATTATTAATACGACATTTCTCTTTACAATACGTTTATGTAGCGTGTTTTCCATTGTGATTTATAAACAAAATGAATCGTCATGGGCAATGGTACTATAGTAGCATTAAGTGTTGATGGCCCATTTTAAGAAAAAAATGTCTCTCAGAAATCATGGCTGAAAAGTTAGTGAAAATAAAAATCAACATGCAATTCTGGGAGGTGAAACAAGATAAAAATCTACGTTGTCTCATATTCGGATTTACGTCGAAAGAATTTAAGATATATCAAAATCGAACAACATCGTGTGAACATTTCTATTGATGACTATAGTGAATCATTTTTCGATTATGTATTTTGTTATTACATGAATTACATCTATCCATATTTTGATTGTCAACTCATTGCATACTTCTCTAAAAATGGTGTTACTGAAATCAAGAATATTCTATCTAATATAATATAACCTCACAATTACAACCCTCTTGCTTTTGAAATTGTTAAAGAACAATTTTAATTTTATGTAAGTGCTTTTATAAACTATAACAAGCCAACGATTTAATGATAGATATATATACATGTATATATGTTTGGTGATCATAATCTCGTATTTGTCCTTTTTCAACTTTTTATTTTGTATGTTTGATATTCGGTAAAATCGAATTTCATCTTTTGGAAATAAAGTCAGTTTATACAACTCGTATTCATGCGGAACCTAGCATGCTACAATGTCATACGGTTATAATATTGTTTACTTAGTGTTGTCAAATTATTAACGAGTGTCAACATTGTCTTTACAAACTCAGCATGTTGTCTTGATAAGATATCACACACATAAAAGACTGATCAGACGGATAAGAAATTAAAATCATGCGCGATAACTTGTACTGGCTTACACTGAGGATAATAGTTGGCCATGCTGTACAGTGACCTGTAGCATTCTCATTGGCAATCATTCCACATCTTCTTTTTTATACTGTATTGTTTTGTTGTCATTATTGATTCATACCATTTGTAGTTTTCTGTAATCTAAATATGCTGGAATAAAAAAAATTTACACAATTCAAGTCAATTGTGTTGCTTCTGATATGACGTTAAATCTAATGTCAAAGTGAGGTAAAGCCACGTGACCAGTATTAGAGTGTACATTTTGTACAACAGATTAGGTATTTGATCTGGCTTTCAGTTACTGCTAGCAAGTCTGGAAACTTGTCAGTGATTGTCTTGTGTCATGTATGTGATAACTGCAAGTCAGCCAATTGTTTGTTATCTATATAACTTTTGAGTTAATCATAGATAAGATAGAACATGTAATACTATGATTTGAATCATACACAAATAAAAAAAGAAGTGACAAATTTATACTGTATAAGACTCAGTCAGAATTTGACATATCCATCTCCATTATTCATAAATAATTTTTAATCTGCCATTATCTGGGAAGTTGCGACACTTAAAGAATTCGATATGAGAAACTAAACCTTGAATGCGTCTTAAAAGATATAAGTATCCATATGAACATTGAAAAATTATATGCAGGTAATGAACTAATAAGTTGGTAATGGTAGTTTTAACTTTAGTTTGTTCAAATTGTTAAAAAAAATCGATAGCTTAGGACCACTTGACTTCGTGGATCAACTGAACTTGGCGACCACAATACTTGTATACTAGTATTGTCAACAATACTCGTATATAATTAATGTACAAGTATTGTATACAAGTATTGTCATAGTATTGTTTATATAAAATATAAATACATTGAAGTAGAGTAATTATTACTGCCTTTACTCAAAAATATTCAAAAGTAATGTAATGATTTGAAAAATATGTATTTCAGGATAGAAAATTAGAAACATTTATTCATTTTTTGTAACAAAATGGTCAGGGTAGGAATGGTTTTTGCCAGGGTATGAAATGGGAGGCAGGGTTCGACACTAACGCTAGTCCGCTAGCCGGAGGCTAGTAAAAAGTAGGGAGGGCTAGTAAAGATTTCATCACAGTAGTCCGACGGGCTAGTCAAATTTTTGTTTAAAACTAGGAATTTCACAAAATTTCAATTGTCAACAAATCCCAGATTAGCCATCTTTATTGTACAGTTTATTCACGTATATTTTGATTGTCAGACATTCATAAAGCAACATACTTTTTTTTACATAGTCTCAGTTTTTATATCTGCCTAAATGCATTAGAACAAAAAAACACCAACACATTGTTGATAAAACACATCAATGAATAATAACAAACCCTATTGGTTTTTAAAATTTGTTGTACAATACTTGTACATTAATTATATACGATTGATTGATTGTTGGTTGCTTAACGTCTAGTGAATTATATACGAGTATTGACTATTGTTGACAAAATTTGTGGTCGTCAAGTTCAGTTGATCCGACTTCGTGAATAACAGAATGCAAGCTACGTTACTGTATACAAATAATAAAATATCTTACAATTCAACTGGAATTTGAAATTAGATGCGTTAGGTCCTATGGGGCGAACGTGTATTAAAATTATTTGGGAGCGAACGAACACGATACCAAAATCGAAGATGAAAACCGTTCTCATTCAGTCATTGCAGATTTCTGTTTATTCCTGCACTATTAAATCATTTGTTTGAGTTACCTGTAGTACATCCTCGAGTATTCATTGATTCATAGCTCCTTGGTATTGTTTGTCTTGTTAAATTAACTGAAACAAGTACTGTTGTTGACAATCGGCTGACGGCGTTCATCTCTTTAAGACGCGTCATAATCTGTATCTTTCAAGCGTTTTAAAAAAACCCGACTCCGGACGAGAGATTCACGGATATTGTCCTGACCTGATGTTCAAAGTATTACTCCATGTGAAAAGTGAAAAATAGGTACCTGCTAGTTCCCCCATTCCTACTATACCAATCCTTGGAACATATAACAAATTATTTTGTTAATAAGCATTCTTTACATAGGAGCACCTCCACATTGAGCTGTTAGTTAATTAATTTACCCTTACAACCATTTAATATATATATTTATAAAATATAATAAATATAATTTCAATTATGACTGTGATTTCATTGTGTAAAAGAATATATATATATATCTATACAAAAGTAAAATGTTTAACCTTAATTCAATGAGAAAGCCTTGTCTAATTGGCAATCATTTACCACACATTTATTAAAGCTAATAAAAGAGGGACGAAAGATACCAGAGGGACAGTCAAACTCATAGATCGAAAACAAACTGACAACGTCATGGCCAAAAATAAAAAGACAAACAGACAAATAATAGTACAGATGACACAACATAGAAAACTAAAGACTAAGCAACACGAACCCCACCAAAAACTTAGGGTGATCTCAGGTGCTCCGGAAGGGTAAGCAGATCCTGCTCCACATGTGGCAAAGAATGTAAGTTTTTTTTAATAATAAAGTGTAAATGTAACCATTCATTTTTTCTGAATAAAAACATTAATCTAAGAATACAGGGACGTTGTTTTGTAATTTTAAAATGTGTCCCAGTGCAACAATTGATCATGCAATCTTTCAATTTCAAAGATTATAAACAAAATTGGCTTCTTGTATAGATGTCATGTTATAAAAAGCAATACAAAAAATTTTATACTGCACTTTCAATATACTTAATAAATTAATAAACATTCAAATTTACATTTATTGACAAAATTTAGTACATATAAAATTCTTTTCTGTATACTTACTAGTTTTTATTCATATATGTCCTAATGTTAAACTTATGTGCGATTCAATGCTCACAAATTTTCTTGACTTATAAGTTTGAGGAAAAGTTTTATGCACAGTAAAAAAGGGAGATAACTCATGTTTGGAAGTTAATGATATATATATATATTATCGTTTTTTTCTTTGCAATAATGGGAAGTAAAGAATCTATTACAGTAACAGTAATCTATTTCATAAGTTGGAGTTACCTCCCACATTTTTTAAAAGTATAAAAGTAAAGAAGACATAAGATGTGTGAAAGTAATTAAATTTACTAATTAATAATTATAGAAATATTACTAGTAAATCAATTAGTCCATCAATATAATATAGGCATCTAGGAATTTGAAGTAAGAGATACACATGTATACAAAATTCCATCTTAATGACTCTTCTAGAGATAGATATAAACAGTAATAGAAAATATAATTCAAAACCAACATGTTTTTGTAGTTGCATCTAACCCACTATCAAGGGAGATAATTCATGCTTAACAAAAAGATAAATATTTATCATTTACAATGATTGTATGTCCAAATATGTAAATCTTGAGAGACAAAGAATAACAGTTTTGAAATGATTCAATTTTGCAAAAAGAAAATTGGAATGAATAATAGCAAAATTCAGGTGAATTTGTTTCTCATGTTCCAAAAATTTAACTCAATAAAATTAAATTTCTCTTATGAATTCATGATTTAATTCAGATAAAATGAAACATAACATTTTCACATGAGTTTTGATTCATGTTAATTTCATGCCAGTCAGTGTTAAACCTATATTTTTTTGATTTCTTCGTGTTGTCTTCGCAAATGGTGTTCCTCCACATTCAGTATCTTTGTTAAATCCTCTCTCTCGGACAGAAAACAGCTTATCAAAGATACGTGTTTTTCTTTTTTAGTAGTTATTGGCTTTAAACTACCTGTTAATAACTGCGAGTACTCTCAGATCTGTACTTAGTGTCTTTTTCTTGTTAGGGAAGTATAGATAACCTTCCACGTCCTGTCTGTGTTTTTGTAAGATGTTTTTTAGCTTTGTATGGATCTGATAAGTTCAGTTCTTTTCAACTGATTTTTTTAAGTTTGTTCTTATGTTGTGCTGTATCACCACTGTCACAGGGGAGAGCTCACAGCTAACAAACATGTTTAACCCCGCCACATTCTTTATGTGTCTGTCCAAAGTCAGAAGCCTGTAGTTCAGTGGTTATCGTTGGTTCATGTCTGTCATATTTTTTTTTATTAATTGCTTTGTTGTGAATTATGCCGGAATTTTTCGCAATTGAATTGTTTCATATTTTTAATGTAGGGACTTTTTATAGCCGACTATACGGTATTGGTTTTCTCATTGTCGAAGGCCGTACGGTTGCCTATAATTGCTTACATCCACTTCATTTAACTTTGGTAGATAAATGTCTCATTGGTAATCGAACCTTATGTCCTTAGTGTTTATATTACAGTAAACAGTGTTATGAGTAGCTCAGCTGCCATCCAAAAGGGTACGCAAAGTTTATATAATGCATAATGGGACCCTATTGTTTATTTTCTTCATAGATGACATGATATATTTCGTTAAACGTTGTACAATTATGCTGATAATAATACCCGGTTTTTTCAACAGACCTGATTATACCGTCTTAATTCCAGATTACATATGAGCCTAACGTGATGATAAAGTGGATAAAGAAAAAAATAAGATGCAGATATAGGGAAGAAATAAATTGCAAAAAATCCTTCAATCCGTCAACCAAACTTTAGCAAAATATTTTATCATGTGAAGAAATCGTCAAGTTAATTGGAAGTGATTTTGATTCCCAACTTAAATTTGATGCACATATTAGTTACTTGTGTAAAAAGACATCACAACAGCTGCATGTTCTCAAGAAAATTAGTAAGAAATCTTTTCGCTTCGCTGCTGCTACTTTTTGAATAGTTTACCAAATTAATTGAGGACTGAAAACAACTTTACACATTTCAGAAGTTTTGTTCAGTCCTGGAGCTGTTCTGGCTGCCTTGTGCTCTGCTTGTTAATCTTTTTGTTCATGTTGATGCATGTTTTGATGTTCAATGAGAAGCTCATCAGAGCTTATGTTCAAATGTTTGTCAATATGCAGAATCGAATTAAAATTTTACGTCTTACTTATTTAGAATAGTATTGTTTGGGATGGCTTTACCACAAGCCATAACTAATGCACAAATCAAAAATTGGATTGGTACCAAAATATTTATTAGGTTTAATTGTACCTATAAATAGCAAACGATCATAAATCAATCAAACATTTTGAATAACACAAATAAAGATATTTTTCAGTGGTAGAAAAGGTGATATTCACAGTGACAGTGCTTGGAAAATTCAAAATCGAAAATTGAATCTGTATTTAGATATTCTCACAAGTCATCGTATATTTTTAACACCATGGGACACTGGGTAATAAAAAAGATAGAAAAAAGGCAATATATAATTTAATGGTAGTGACAGCTGTTTTCGTGTAAGAATGGGGAAAAAAGTAAAAGACTACGTATACAAATATTAGATTAATATTTTCTCAAAAAAAATTAACGTCCATGGACAAAAATCTAATCGTTACTTAACCATTAGACCAATTTCTTAATGAGAGACATACATTAATATATTTTGCACTGATTTGTATAATGACTAGCAAACTGCTGCTCAACGGTTAAAAACATGCCTCAGTGATATTACTGAATGCAATTAAATACAATTTTATAGGCTCCGTACGGCTTTCACCAATGAGCAAACCTATACGGCAAACATACATGTATAATAATTATGTACTTTCAAATAGACATCCTCATATTGCAATTTCAGCTATATGGCTCATCATAATAATTAATTTCAATTGAAATAATACTGCTTTCATCTCACTAGACATTTTCTGCCGAAGTTTTGTGTTTGAAGTTTTACTTTCAGATTCAAAATTTTGTGTTTCGAAAATCTGTTAATATGAGAATTGAATCCAAAATGTGATGGTCACTTGCTTTCATTTCGTATATTTGTTCAAAAAGCAGCATTAAATTCTATATATCAAAGCCCCAATTTATTCTAAAATTATGTCCTCAATTCGTAAAAGTTCAAAACAATCACTTCCTACATTTACAGAATTGTCAGTACTTTGAAAATTCTGTTTTGAAAATATAGGATATGATTCTGCAATTTCTGAACACCTTGACATAGTCATTAAAAAATGTTAATGCTAAAGAATGGGTATTGGAATCAAAGTCGAACTCAACGTACTTCCTGTCTAATAAATCAAAAGGATTAACATCAAATAGGAAACTAAATGCATATTTAAGACGAAAACATTGTAAAGCGATATGAATATTAACCCTGCATTGTATAAAACTGATACACTGAGTCTGATTTTCAACCTGATAGCTAACAAGGTAATAGTCTGCAAGACAACATGTCAGCATGTACAAATCAGAGCCGTTGTGACGGTCTAGGTTCGAACAGAAGACCCCTCGCACACAACACGCTACCAGTTTTCATGCTGAGGTTCTTGTAACACCTGTTGTACGCGCGTGTTGAAGATTTTTTTCCACGCTCGGCTATTTAATGAATGTGTGTTTAACTAATTTGACAACTGACATGTGAAACATCGAGATATACAAGAGGCCATTCGGTTTAATAAATAACGAGAAAAATATGAACTAGCTATAATAATGAAGGGAAGGTAAAGGGTTTAACGGAGCTATCTCCAGTTTGCTTTTGCTTGAATGGAGCCTATTGATTTAGACTTATCACAAAGTTTATACCTACAAAAGCATCACAGCGAATGACCCAAGTGGAGCAAGTTATGTTGAGTCTTCCGGGGCATCTTAGATGACCACCGGTTTAAGTGGGATTACAGAGTTTGTAATTCATCAGCTTTCTATATTGTGTTTGTAGACTGTAGTTTGTCTTTTGTTTTTTTGTTTTTTTTATTCCTTGATGTTGTCAGTTTGTTTCGCGCCTTATGAGTTTAAAAATTCCTCCGAATCTTCAACGTTACCTCTCTTTGTTGATCTTAAAGGTGCTTATTTGAAAGTTTCAAAATATTCCATGAAGGTTAAACACATTAAATGACGTCTAAAAATGTAATCCGAGAACTTATGTTAATATTAATTGCAAAGAAAAACGAAGTCCACTAGTTAGTCGAATAAATATAAAAAAAAATATATGTTAAAACTTTGGATTCGGACATTATTTCTTTATCATACAAAGGCTTCTGCCAAAGTTTTATAAAATATTATGAGGTTTATAAACGTTTTAAAAAAATTAAACACCTGAGACTTATCTTAAAATGTATTGTTATCAATCAACACAAGAAAATTCGCATGTTCTAAAACAAAAACAAAAAAGGATGACAAAAACAATCCACAGAAAGACAGCTACACATATGTAAAGCAAAACGTCAAAGTTTTATCAAATTCCATGAAGGTTTGACAAACTAATCGATATTTGAAAAACTTTAACCTTATATTGTATCTGCATATTTACTTGAAAAGAACTAAGTTTGTTTGTCAGTAAAAAAAGGAACATCAAGAAACATATTTTGAAAATTAAACTCTGAATATTGTCTTTTGATCATATAAAAGCTTCTTTCAAGGTACAGAAAATTCCATGTAAGATTGAGAAAAATATTGATGTCTTAACAAAACTTAAACCACAGACTGGAACTAAATATTGACGACGCTGGCGCAAACGACGAAAAGTGTGTTTGCTATGTCTTGATTTTTCTACAAAATGTTGCAGGCTCGAATAAAAGGGTCTTAAACAACCCACAGAAAGAGCGCAACACATAGGCAATATAACAAAAAGTAACGAGTGATCACTATTCACTGGAGATGAACTTATAGTACTATAATGATGTTGATCCAAGAGTAAAATGATGTAGGGTAAAGTATTAATAAGAAGCGTTATTATTTTCCGTTATTATTGCGTATTAGATACACTATGAAATTTGACAGAACTAAAAAAATGATAATGAATAATCGTTAAGATGAAAATATCACATAAATATTATATAGAAATAAGAAGATAAGGTATGAGTGCCAATGAGACAACTGTCCATCCAAGTCACAATTTATATAAAATAAACCATTATAGGTCAAAGAACGGCCTTCAACACGGAGCCTTGGCTCACACCGAACAGCAAGCTATAAAGGGCCCCAAAAATGTACTAGTGTAAAACCATTCAAACGGGAAAACCAACGGTCTAATCTATATAAAGAACGAGAAACGAGAAACACTTATGAACCACATCAACAATCGACAACTACTGAACATCAGATTCATGACTTAGGAAAGGTGCAAACAATTGCAGCGGGTTTCACATTTTAATGGTACCAAACCTTCACCCTTATCTGAAACAATAGTGTAACATCACAAAGTAGAAAGACACACTATAAAATATGAATTAAAATGGCTTAACTCAATCGAAAGACGTAGTGACACAAATGAATATACACAGAACGAATAAATTTGATCTATGATACAATGTAAATACAAAATTAATAATAATAAGGAATGAATAATAAAAGTGAAAGTATCATACCGCTGTGAAGTGTTAAACAATGTCAGAAAAACATCAACCTTGAAAAAAAAATCCGCTATTTGCAATAATTTTATACACAGGTGAATGAAAATAATTTTGTTGTTAGGTATTATATTTCTGTCTGTATAACCTTCCGTTTAGGAACACCAATAAATTTCTTGTATAGCAATAAAACTATTCTAAAACTTGGTACATGTGAGGTGAATATCAAAAATAAAACTATAAAATTGGTGCTCGATAAAACTTCGTGTTCTTCATGTACAGTTGCCAGAAGTGTGATGTATATACAGTATAAAAGGAAAAGGGAAATAATTTTGATATTCATAGTACGAAGAAGTGAAAATTTATAGTAATTCCAAACACTTGGCATATAAACCAGATATAACCCTGAATAAGTAAACATTAAATAATAAAAAGCATTACAAATAGTATTAACAGGTCAAATTAACGTACAAAGCCAAAAATTGAAAGCAATTAAGCTTGGTAATGTAGTTGTTATGTCTCTGTGTAATTCTTAGATACAAATTATCGTAACGGTTTTAATATGGCAGATTTGCTGTTGAAAGTTAAATGTGTTGATTAGCGTTGTAGTCTGTAGTTTTGTATTTCATTTCAGAAGCACACCATTGTTCCCTTAACTATACAAACAAATGCCTAAACATTCAGTCATTTTACAAAATGCCTAAATTTAGAAAAATCTGGTAAAATTTCTGGATTTTTTATCCAAAGAAAGAATCCATTTGACATGGTTTTTTCAGACATACCTCAAACGTTAAGCCTTTAAGATGAGTATTACAGATTTATGAAAATAAGAAATATCACTAACATATTTTCTCAAGACTATTTAGGGCAATTAGTATTAAACATAGTGTATAGACATCTCAATGTCCTATTCTACAAATGCCCTATTTAAACTTTTAACGTTTTGTTCCATGATTTTGTTTTTGTAAGCTCAATACAGCAGGATTTGGAAATGCAGATTAAAAATAAGAATGAACGATATGGCTTATACGATAATGTAACCGCAACACAGTTAAATACAATGTATATACAAAAACAACACCTGCTATATCATGTATATATAAACATTCTGGTAATAACCGTCTATGCTGTAGGCAAAACAGGGGTTTCTTGAAAAATACTACATAATATGCTATATCATCACATAAGACATACAAAATACAGAATACGAATTCTGTAAAATTCTCATCAAAATTATTTTACTACATTTGTTTTCTTAAACAAGATGATTACTTTATGTTCCCCCTTTTTTAATTTCTAGAATCAGTATTGCATTACCTATACGTTATTCCTTTATTGTCTACAGTTTTAATTGTCCACCTTATTTATGTCTATTCTTCATATCTTTACTCGTTTTTCTCAGTAATTTTTTTATATGACCATTATTCGCTATTCTATAAACCCTTTCCAGACCCTCCTATTTGTATATATATGTATATTTCGAATTGGTGTTATTAATTCCAATAACCAAAATTATTATCTACAGGCCTTTTAGAATATATATCTTATTTCAACTGTTATCAAACATTTCTCATTCAATTCTATTCTGTAATTTTGAAAGAACGGACAAGTCAATGGTAGCAAATGTACATTGGATAAAAGTACATGCGTACTGTCAAAGAATACGTGATGCTAAAAGAAATCGGCAGCGCTTACCATTTCAATTTTATCAGAGAGGGTAAACCATGGAGGTTGCAGATGCTAATACAGATGAAAGATTTACAATTCGCAGTTTTCTCGATTTAACTTGGTATTGTTTACCATAGGGGATATTTGCAAAATAAACCACGGGTTTTTTTCTGCAGGCAGCAGTAGAAATTATCAGTCATTTAACAAATGAATTGTATGCTAATTTATACAGGTTTCAAGTATGACTATTCATAAAGGAACGTATCAGCCTTTTTAAATTCGTTCAATCATATTTATTCAAATTGTAATTTAAATAAAAGCCTTCAAAGAAATAAACCAATAACAAAACAAGTTTATGTGTGTTCCCTGAAAAGATAGCTATCCTTCATATAAATTCAAAACACTCGCAATTTGAACACTTTGATTCTTCGAAAAAAATTGTTAGTCGTAGTGACATGTTGCTATTACCAATAGAAAAAGGTAACAGTATGAATCATTTTTAAAAAATCTTCCTTTTAGTTTATATTTTGTTGTACTTTTATATCAAAGAAAGCAAATATGGTCCTGTCTTATTCTTGTACATTTTATTAAAAAGTTTTATTGTTATGTTTAACAGGAAGGTGTTTAAATAGTTCATTAATTTCCTTATTCTTTGCGAAAGCAAAACCCATTAAATTTTCTCCTTATACTGCGTTATACAATTGAAGTTACTTTTTACGGAAATGTTATCAAATAATTATAAAAAATATCAAATTTAAGAGGGTTATTCCCTTTACAATATTGATATCGTCACATGAAGGTACATGCACAGTTCTTTTTAAAAATGCGAAAATTTAATCAGAAGTAAATACATTTTTACTATTTAGTATCATTTTTTATACTACAGAAATAGAGGAAATTTCTCAAAGATTTTACAAATTTGTGTGCGAAAGAGTTCTGGGTTCAGAAAAGATTGTACTTTATAGAAGACAATTTTTTAATGTTCGTGATGCATTTCTAAATTGCACTGGGACAAAGTCTGTAGAGTATGTTAGTAGTGGCAGTAAGGCCGAGGGATTACATTTCCAAGAAAGTGATCTTGATATTATGTTCATATGCAAGATACCAGTACAAAATAACGATGTTACGAGCACCTGTAAGCGTATGAACCCACATTTTCTATTTTTGGATGTACATATTGCTCAACCTGGTTTCGGAATGATAAGAGTAGACCAGAATAACCCTAAATTAATTAGTAAAACTAGAAAGAAAAGTCCATTCGGAAACATTGGCTGGATGGTCAGGGCTACGCTTAAATCTAATAAATTACACCAAATTTTTGCTCCTTATGGTTTTCCCGAGAACACAAAATCTTAAAAACATTTAATTGAATATCTACAAATGACATGTTTTAATATTGTCTGAAAGTTGTCAAAAAAAAATTTTGACTCATTATTGCACTGATTTGTTTGGTTATGCTGCAAGTAAAATTATAGATATTGTTTTACATCTAATATTTAATTTTTCATTACAAAAACTTGCAAATTATAATCTTTGTACTATATGAAACTTCTACAATATCTTTTTGTAAGCCAGCTACAAGTTTTTTTTTTTTTCAACCTTTTATCCAATTTAAAAGACACAAAATAAATTATCAATAACCCACATAATTTATGTGTATCTTATGTAAATAAAGTGCAAGTTCATTTATATACACAAAGTGACATGGAACTGTACTCAATTTCACTTATTTTTAAAGAAAGCTATTTACTCTGTCAAGTATTTCTGTCAGAAATTATATTCTTAAACATCACATGTACTGTCATTGTTTTCCTTATTCATATACTAAAACATAATTAATATTGTGTATGTAAGGTTTGAGTATTTTCATCAATTCATCTAAATTTTAAAGACTGTTTTTCCTATGCATAATTAAAATAAATCAAAAAAGTGAAATACCAATTTTTCATAATCAAATATTATAATGCACTATGAAACATACTAAATGACCATCTTAAGTATTTTGTTTAAACACAGATGACTCATTTAAACTTTCAAGTATCGCAGCTGGCTAAAGCGGAAGAAAACATAAATGTATTGTTTACTAGAACATGTACATAAGTTTTATCTTTTGTTTCTGATTAGGATTTCGAAGTAGCATGCATTGTAGACTCTTATGTGACAATTTCCTGAAGTTTTAGAAGTATTTATAGAATATAAGAAATTGATATCTTCCTTTTACATTACAACATTCTCTGCAATTTGATATCCAGACACAAATATTTTCTTCCTGTACAGATTTAACTACAAAAGGAAATAATGTTGGTATGTATGCTGCAGGATGAAAATGATCGTGAAAGAAACCCAAAAAACCCAGAAGTAGTAGAAGAAAAACAGGATTAAAACACAAGTGTATCTTCTTCATTGTTACAACAGAATTGCGTATTTTTCTTTCAAGAAACCAAATCTATCAAATAATGCGTCATATGTTTTATCAATTCGTCGAAAAAAAATCACGACCAGTGTTATCAGTATTCGTATTTTATATATATCTACATAGTGCAATGATTTGCAGCCATATTTACCGATTTTAAAAGATAAAACCTGACTGTTTTTTTTTTAAATATTGATTAAGTGGGATAAGTGTGGGAGCATTCTTCAAATTTCACGATCAGTCTGTCAAAGTCGAAGGTCAACTATGAGCTATAGTCCAATTTATCTTGTTTGTTTTAATTTGTTAACAAAAGACATTCTGTGACATTATAAAAAATAAATACAGGAAGACAGAAAAATATGATATAAATAAAAGGTCATAGCAAAAATGAACTTTCTTCGTATCAATAACAAATCACCCGTTCAGTTTACTTTCTGTCAATGTTCATACCAGATGAACAAAATGATATCAACGGGTTAGCGCATCCTATTTTTTTCAGTGAAGTTGTTTATCGAGCCTGTAAATTTAGATACGATCCGGGCAATTTGTCGATCCTTTAAATAAATTTATTATGAAAGGTTTACAATTTAACACTCTACGTAGATATTTGAATTTTGTTTTTAAAGGGCAGGTTGTGTTTCTTAATTTCTACCTGAGAAAAATACCATTTATATCCCTCCTAATTTATTTGTAGAGTGTTAAATTGATATCATTTTGTTCATCTGGTATGAACATTGACAGAAAGTAAACTGAACGGGTTTATAGGACTTTCCAAAAAATTAGTTTATTCTAAAATTTTGATATAAAGCAGGTTATTTGCATTGATGGCCATTAGAACTGCTTCAATGAAAAGTCGATTATCAGCTGTTTTAAAATACCAATTGATTTCATGTCAGTACTTGATTATAGAAATGTAGAAATTATAAATGGTATTTTTGCTTCAAACACCCGTGCACTCAAACTCGGCTAAAAAAGCTAGAAATGCTTGTATATTAAAGTTAAACATAGTTTTCTTTTTTATGTTGCACCAATTGCTCTACACAGCAGCGAATTTGTTTTATATCAGTATATTTCCAAACACTTGTACAGAAATAACTCGTATTCAATCTTAATTAAAAAATCAGATTTGGGCTTTCGGAAGTGAGTTTCAAGAAAAGACTATAGAACGGTCAAACTAAGCGTCACTATTGTACTTAACCCACATGTTACTAAAGCAACATATTGTAAAATTCAACCAAAGCAACTCATTGACTTTTAGTCGATTTGTCCTTAATTCGATGTGCACTTGATAACCAAAACAATGCTTCTTTTTCGTTTCCAATAATCTGGTATGCTCGACACAGGTATAAACATGCTCTGATTTTCAAAACGCTAATACCGCCGTTACAGTAGTTTTTAACAGTCCAATGTAGTCTCTGTAAGCTATCTCGCAGTTGTGTTATGTCTTTTAGCTGGTTGAAACATAGAAATTGAATATAGTGCAGGAAAACAACGGATGGACAAAAGATTGCTCGAGTTTTGTCAAACAAATGGATATACAGGTCTGTTTTGATTGCAGTGTTTGGTTCCGGCCTTAACATAAACTTGCGCATTGTGCGCAATCTTATGTTTCTAAAGGTAGCATTGTTATGCAATATTTCTTTTGGTGGCTTTGTTACAAAACACTCTGTACAGTCCCTTAGGTTGAAGGTAAACAACTTTTCTACAGTACATGTAAGTCTACCGTAATCAAGAATTGTCAATGCTTCATTGTATTGATCATGGAAATAAAAGTACAAAGCGATCATCAGCCATCCTGATAAAGAGTCTTTGTACGTTGCGATAATTGCTGGACAAAACCACTTTCGTCTCAACGAATAGGCACTCTTATTTAACTTTTGATGGCTTCTGTAGAATGTTTCCCGTGCAATTTCTTCGCTAAGGCAAATAAGACAAAGCAAATATATACTTCGTGTTTTGATAGAAAGGTCAAAATTACTGACTTTATCCACACACAAATCAAAATGTTTGTTTCCAACAATTTCGGTAATGGTCGGATTATATCCAAACATATTAACCAGTGGCATAATAGCTATATTAAACTCGTGTCTATTTTGAGCGACTTTAGCATCATACAAGCAATTAAAGTCCTTCAGTGACTGGCATTCTAAAACACATAACCATCCAATATCATAAAAATTCTTTAAAATTGCAACTAAAGCTTCCCGTGGTTGCCCTTCGAATTTCCTGTCAATCATGTTGTGTTCTGGAATGAAATAATTAGGAATGTATTCATGAATATTCCAATAAATCAGACGTTGAACACACAACATAAAGCATTTTATAAGATTGTTTGGAGTCCAAATTGAATGGGAAATTTCTTCGGATATCCAGAGTATAGTTGTTTTCAAAAAGTAAGAGCAGATTAACTTGTCAACATGTCCGGCTTTCTCAACGACTTCTTTTACAAAAAGCTTAAGTAAAGCATAGCATACGAATTGTGTATGATTCCAAGAACGAATCAATATCTTTTCTGCTTGAGAGAATGAAAGTCTCCATTCAAGAGGATTATCTTCTACTGAATCCGATTTGCTACCTACAGGAACAAGCAAAATACCTTGTTGACGGATCTTTTCTATTAAGATTTCAGCAGGCCAGTTTGCTGATCTCGATCTTGTAAAAAACGAATTTGCAATACCTGCCCAGATGCACATTTCAAAGCAACGTCAAAGTCTATCGAATCATCTAACGTAGTCAAACAGGGTCCATTTACCTTAACTGACATTGTTTTAAAATTCAAAATTGCATTAATCGATTTCCATTTTTTTCCAGAAAGGACTGCTCCGAAATCAGTAACAACAACACACTTCGACAACATGTATCCAAATTGACTTCTATTTCTACTTTTATTATTCAATTTAGGGTGATTCTGGTCTACTCTTATCATTCCGAAACCAGGTTGAGTAATATGTACATCCAAAAATAGAAAATGTGTGTTCATCAGTTTACACGTAGAGCTGGTGCTCTTAGCATCGTTGTTTTGTACTGGCATCTGGAATGTAAACATAATATCAAGATCACTTCCTTGGAAGTGTAATCCCTCGGCCATACTGCCACTACTAACATACTCTACGGACTTTTTCCCAGTGCAATTAAGAAATTCATCACGAACATCAAAAAATCGTCTTCTATAAAGTACATTCTTATGTGAACCCACTACTCTTTCGCACAAAAACTTGTAAAGTCTTTGAGAAATTTCCTCCATTTCTGTAATATAAGAATGATACTAAATAGTCAAATAATGTAAAAATGTATTTACTTCTGATTAAATTGTCGTATTTTTAAAAAGAACTGTGCACGTAACTTCATATGACGATATTAATACTGTAAAAGGATTAACCCTCTTAAATTTTCTATATTTTTTTTATGTTTACTTGATAAAACACAAAAACTCTAAAATCGATGAAGTCGACATACCGCTTTTGGAAAATAGACAAACAAAAACAATGTCTATACACTATGTTTAAGACATCGCCTTAAATAGTCTTGAAATAAGGTCAAATTTATGTATCAGACTATAAAGAATCAGCAATCATCACCAAATTTCTCAGAATAAAGAAGAAAAAAACTAAAAAAGAAACAACTATGTGTCAAAAAGGAACCTTGAAAACATGTTAGTGGTATTTCATATTTTCATAAATCTGTAATACTCATCTAAAAGGCTTGACATTTCAGGTGGGTTTGATGAAAACATTTTAAATGTATTCTTTCTTTGGACAGATACATGTTCCTGAGGCGATTTTTTTTTTATTCAACGCTCATCCGCTCGCCCTCTAAAAATAACCATCAATGACATAACCATCGTATTATATCACAAATATTTAAAAATCATCATCATCATCATCATCATCATCATCATCATCATCATCATCATCATCATCATCATCATCATCATCATCATCATCATCATCATCATCATCATCAATATCATCATCATCATCGTCGTCATCATCGTCGTCGTCGTCGTCATCATCATCATCATCATCATCATTATCTTCATCACCATCATCGTCATTGTATTCTACTGATTTTATTAATTTGATCAACAAATTCTAAATTGATAATAAACTAAACAACAAAAGAAACACACTAACTGCATTAATTTTGTTGTTGTCAAATTGAATGAGTCAAAAATGTAATACAATAATTTTTGGATGTATAAACATCAAGTTCTTTGAAAATACTGATTTTCTATACTTGTTTTGTACTTCTAAAAACAAAATCATGTTTTGAAACAAACAAGGCAATCGACTATGATGTTCTGATCCTTCATTGACATTTTTTAATGACCAATTTGAAATTGATTAATCTCAGACTGATGATTACGCTTAATATATAACAAATTTTTGCATTGTTTTTTGACAAAAACAAGAAATTGTTGGATTTTGTTCTTTTTGAATATTTAAAAGTAGAATAATAAAAATACCGAACACCAAGGAAAATTCAGAACGGAAATTTCCTTATAAAATGGCAAAATCAAAACCTCAAACACATCAAACGAATGGAAAACAACTGTCATATTCCTAACTTGATACAGGCATTTCCTTATATAGAAAATTGTGGATAAAACCTGGTTTTTATAGCTATCTAAACCTCTCACTTGTATGACAGTCGCATAGAACTCCATTATACTAACAACAATGTGTGAGGAGAACAAACAGGAATAACAGGTAAAAATGTCAAAAATGGGGGTACAGCAGTCAGCATTGTAATATAATCTTAGTCACTATAAAAACAAATAACTTTGAAATTAATTTGAACAATGACAATGAACTTATTTTCTTTTGCTTAACTCTATTTTACTGAGTCAGTTTATAAAATTCATATCAATCGTCCATAACCACCCTAGATGAGTATTGCCTAAACCACAGAGTAAACTATATTATTAGAAAAAAGGAAGTATTAAATATCACAACAAAAATCTTATTTTTAATATGATTATACGTCAATACGTAATACTTCTGTGTGCAATTTTACCACTTCATACTTGTTTGACGGACTGAGATTATTAAGTTCAGTTTACTTAATATTTTTATTATTCATTTCATAACCATTCATTTATTTTCTGATATGTATATATTGATCTAGTTGATAAATTTTTACATTTTGTATGTACATTTAAGAATTTTAGAATGTCATTTTTTTTTCTTGTTTTTTGTTTAAAACCTTTTTCGTACCTTTTTTTATTAATATTTGATATTAAGTGTCAGAAAAAAATCTGTAAAAACGTCACCAATTTTAATAATGTATACTTAACTGTATCATGTAGTGAACTTTTATATAAGGCAAACAGAATATTATTGGAAAAGTCATACCTTCTAATATTTAGATACTGTTACATATTCGAGGAAGATGAGATATTTGTGATTTTCACTTCCTTGTCGCCCTTATATCACGTGGTGTAATGTGGTCGTCAAAAAGTTACGCGGTGAAATGAGGATCAACTTAATGTCGAATCAATTCTGACTAAAAATGTTTATTCAAGCTTAAAAGTAATATATAAGTATATCAAATATAATATTTTATTTATAAAATGTTTGTTGTTAATATGTGAGAAATCATTATTTATATGTGTAATCAATGATACAGTTTATGAAGATATACTCATCTGTCGTTTTGAGTAAACATGCAAGCCACACAAAAACATTACAATCATATAATTTCCACTTATTGAAACGCTTTTGAATTGAAATTAAAGGTTTATATTTAATACAGTTTCTATCACACAGACTGAAGAAGAAATTACACTGAAGGTTTAATCAACTTAACTGCGTTGGACATTCCTTTAAATAAAAGAGTAAAACTAATTATTCTAATCTGTATTAAGGTTATGAAAGTTTAATAGCGTCAAGTGTAATATCTGTGTTTTTTTAATTCCTCTAGCAAAACGCTACAATGGGGAATTAAGATAGCGGATTAATATAGAATAATGATTAATTTTTTCTCGAAACATAAAATGTATTGATACACGGCTTCAAAGCAGGTAGAATGTTTCGAGTGAGTACAAATAATATTTAAATTTGTATTATTTTTCGCTTGATGCTAAAACTTTTACAACTGTTCCAAAAAATATGTTTTCGGTAAAAACCATCAAAAGTAAGACTTCTGCGAACCTTTAATAATCATTTACGTCATGAATCAATTGACGATACAGTAAACCCATTCTTAATGCCATGAACAAGCCGATATAAGTAAGTGACAATATTAGAAAAATGAATATACGATCAATGTAATTAAAACATTAATTCAATTATTGTATATCATGACTGAGCAATGCTTACACTGATTAAAATGATTTCAAAAACAAAAGCGTTTGTATCACCTTGTTATTGTTAACAACTCAGAGAGATCACTTGTATATGGCATACTTTCGAAACACAATGTTATAAATACCTTGTACTATTTATATATGAACTGAACAAAATATGTAAATTTATAATAATAACTATTCACATTGCTATTATCTTCTGTGGCAATTAAGTTCATTTGTCCTACATACAAACAATTGAATTTCGCTGATTGGACGAGAACGTTTGAATTAATAGAATCTTAAAAATAAAATAACAAAATACGATAACAATCTATCAATATGGTGCGTTCGCATCGCTATTCTTGATTCACCTTATACAGAAACAGAGAGTGAAACATTACTTATTAATAAAGTTCATTCAGAACAATATCAAAAAAGACTAAAGAGCAAAACTTCATTCAAATCACAATGTAACAAAAAAATAAACACAACTGTGGTTAAGGATTGTGTAAAGGTTAGTAGATCAGGTAGAAATGCAATTGTACAAGGTAGTTTTCACCAAAAAGATTTACAGTGGTAAGCAATGTGTAGCAAATTGTTGGTCAGCTCTTGCTTTTAGTAAATTGAAAGATTTATCCAATTGCGATCAGAAATATTTAGATAAGGTTCTGATCTGTGGAAATGATTTATATCGCCGTAAAAATGGTAATAATCATCACTTGTTAATATCCAACCTACCAACAATGATAGATATACCAGGAAATTGATGCAATTGTCACTAAAAGAGTCAATATCTGCTGTAATAGATACATCTGGAACCATTGATTTTAGTGAATTTGGAAATTCTTTACCATTATACCAAGTTTTACAGGAGTCCCTTATAGATTATGATGCTAGCTTTATATGTGCATATGATATTTCATTTTTAGCCTTGAAACATGGTCAAGATTTATTTTTGTTTGATTCACATGCAAGCAATGAGTTTGGTTTAAAGCACAGTAATGGTAAAAATTTACTTTTAAAATTTAACAGTCTGGATCATCTTTATCAATACTGTTGAAATTTCTTCGGATATCCAGAGTATAGTTGTTTTCAAAAAGTAAGAGCAGATTAACTTGTCAACATGTCCAGCTTTCTCAACGACTTCTTTTACAAAAAGCTTAAGTAAAGCATAGCATACGAATTGTGTATGATTCCAAGAACAAATCAATATCTTTTCTGCTTGAGAGAATGAAAGTCTCCATTCAAGAGGATTATCTTCTACTGAATCCGATTTGCTACCTACAGGAACAAGCAAAATACCTTGTTGGCGGATCTTTTCTATTCAGATTTTAGCAGGCCAGTTTGCTGATCTCGATCTTGTAAAAAACAAATTTGCAATACCTGCCCAGTTGTCACATTTCAAAGCAAAGGCAAAGTTTATCGAATCATCTAGCGTAGTCAAACAGGGTCCATTTACCTTAACTGACATTGTTTTAAAATTCAAATTTGCATTAATCGATTTCCATGTTTTTCCAGAAAGAACTGCTACGAAATTATTAACAACAACACACTTCGACAACATGTATCCAAATTGACTTCTATTTCTACTTTTTTTATTCAATTAAAGGTGATTCTGGTCTACTCTTATCATTCCGAAACCAGGTTGAGTAATATGTACATCCAAAAATAGAAAATGTGTGTTCATAAGTTTACACGTAGAGCTAGTGCTCTTAGCATCGTTGTTTTGTACTGGCATCTGGCATATAAACATAATATCAAGATCACTTCCTTGGAAGTGTAATCCCTCGGCCATACTGCCACTACTAACATAGTCTACGCGCTTTTTCCCAGTGCAATTAAGAAATTCATCACGAACATCAAACAATCGTCTTCTATAAAGTACAATCTTATGTGAACGCAGTACTCTTTCGCACAAAAACTTGTAAAGTCTTTGAGAAATTTTCTCCATTTCTGTAATATAAGAATGATACTAAATAGTCAAATAAATTTAATGTAAAAATGTATTTACTTCTGATTAAATTGTCGTATTTTTAAAACGAACTGTGCACGTAACTTCATATGACGATATTAATGCTGTAAAAGGATAAACCCTCTTTAATTTGATATATTTTTTTGATAACTGTACAGTTGTACATTATATATAAATTTAATTGAAGCGCTTATGTGCAGCTTAAACCTTAATATAAGTAAGTTTCTGTTAATAGAGTTGCATAAACAAGATATATGGACGAGATTCAAGAAATATTTTACCATTTTTACGGCGATATAAATCATTTCCATAGATCAGAACCTTATCTAAATATTTCTGATCGCAATGGGATAAATCTTTCAATTTACTAAAAGCAAGAGCTGAACAACAATTTGCTACACATTGCTTACCACTGTAAATCTCTTTGGTGAAAACTACCTTGTACAATTGCATTTCTACCTGATCTACTAACCTTTACACAATCCTTAACCACAGTTGTGTTTATTTTTTGTTACATTGTGATTTGAATGAAGTTTTGCTCTTTAGTCTATTTTGATATTGTTCTGAATGAACTTTATTAATAAGTAATGTTTCACTCTCTGTTTCTGTATAAGGTGAATCAAGAATAGCGATGCGAACGCACCATATTGATAGATTGTTATCGTATTTTCTTATTTTATTTTTAAGATTCCATTAATTCAAACGTTCTCGTTCAATCAGCGAAATTCAATTGTTTGTATGTAGGACATATGAACTTAATTGCCACAGAAGATAATAGCAATATGAATAGTTATTATTATAAATTTACATATTTTGTTCAGTTCATATATCAATAGTACAAGGTATTTATTGTGTTTCGAAAGTATGCCATATCCAAGTGAACTCTCTGAGTTGTTAACAATAACGAGGTGGTACAAACGCTTTTGTTTTTGAAATCATTTTAATCAGTGTAAGCATTGCTCAGTCATGATATACAATAATTGAATTAATGTTTAAATTACATTGATCGTATATTAATTTTTCTAATATTGTCACTTACTTATATCGGCTTGTTTATGGCATTAAGAATGGGTTTACCGTAGCGTCAATTGACTCATGACGTAAATGATTATTAAAGGTTCGCAGAAGTCTTACTTTTGATGGTTTTTACCGAAAACATTTTTTTGGAACAGTTGTAAAAGTTTTAGCATCAAGCGAAAAACAATACAAATTTGAATATTATTTGTACTCAACTCGAAACATTCTTCCTGCTTTGAAGCCGTGTACCAATACAATTTATGTTTCGAGAAAAAATGAATTATTATTCTATATTAATCCGCTATCTTATTTCCTCATTGTACCGTTTTGCTAGAGGAATTTAAAAACACAGATATTAAACTTGACGCTATTAAACTTTCATAACCTAAAGACAGATTAGAACAATTGGTTTTACTCTTTTTTTTTAAAGGAATGTCCAACGCAGTTAAGTTGGTTAAACCTTCAGTGTAATTTCTTCTTCAGTCTGTGTGATAGAAACTGTATTAAATATAAACCTTTCATTTCAATACAAAAGCGTTTCAATAAGTGCAAATTATAATATTGTATTGTATTTGTGTGGCTTGCATGCTTACTCAAAACGACGGATGAATATTTCTTCATAAACTGTATCATTCATTACACATATAAATAATGATTTCTCACATATTAACAACAAACATTTTATAAATAAAATGTTATATTTGATATACTTATATGTTACTTTTAAGCTTCAATAAACATTTTTAGTCAGAATTGATTCGACATTAAGTTGATCCTCATTTCACCGCGTAACTTTTTGACGACCACATTACACCACGTGATATACAGGCGACAAGTAAGTGAAAATCACAAATATCTCATCTTTCTCGAATATGTAACAGTATCTAAATATTAGAAGGTATAACTTTTCAGATAATATTCTGTTTGCGCTAAGTTCACTACATGATACAGTTAAGTATACATTATTAAAATTTGTGACGTTTTTACAGATTTTTTTCTGACACTTAATCTCAAATATTAATAAAAAAGGTACGAAAAAGGTTTTAAACAAAAACCAAGAAAACAAATGACATTCTAAAATTCTTAAATGTACATTCAAAATGTAAAATGTATCAACTAGATCAATATATACATATTAGAAAATAAATGAATGGTTATGAAATGAATTTTTGATTTTTTTGCTATTTTATTTTTGCCTATATTTAACCCCAGCGCATGTTATTTAACCAAGTCTTTCTATCTGGACAATGTATTGTTTGTTGTTACCTGTCTTTGTTTTTGGGGGGGTTAGGTGTAAGTGGTCGATGTATAATGTTGTACTGTCAAGTATTTTTGTAATTCTGGTTATCTGTGTAATGCATTATAAAATTGAGAATGGGAATGGGGAATATGTCAAAGAGACAACAACCCGACCAAAGAGCGGACAACAGCCGAAGACCACCAATGGGTCTTCAATGCAGGGAGAAAATCCCGCACCCTGAGGTGGTCCTCAGCTGGCCCCTTACCAAAATTTTGTGCTAGTTCAGTGAAAATGGACGTCACACTAAACTCCAAAACATATAAATGAACTAAAATTAAAAAACATACTAGACTAACAAAGGCCAGAGGCTCCTGATTTGGGACAGGCGCAAAAATGCGGCTGGGTTAAACATGTTTTGTGAGATCTCAACCCTCCCCCTATACCTCTAGCCAATGTAGAAAAAAGAAACACATAGCAATACGCACAGTAAAACTCATTTTAAAAGAAGTCCGAGTCCGATGTCAAAATAGGTAACAAAAGAAACTAAGCAAAATGACATGTATATTGAATAAAAAATGGTAAACAGGTTTATTTTAGCATAACACGAAAACAATGTAAATACATTGAATATAACATGTTTGGTATCTATCTGACATTTCCGTCGTTCAGTGGATGCAAATGTACTTCCAGTCACAATATTTCGAAGCAGACAGTTCATACATCTGGTTTGCATCCTGCCAATCTTTTAAGAGGATCAATAATACTGAAACTACACCATTATCGTTCAAAGAATAGAAAATAATTATAACTGAACTTATGTAAGAAAAATGACATATGTGATAAATATCAACGTGACAACAACTTACCGACACAAATTAAAAAGAGGTAAATGGTCAAAGTAGATACAAATGTCTTGTTTTATGGGGAGAAAGATATTTCTTTGTTAAAAAAAAACATTTTAAGCAAAACAATTCCTAAAAGTGATATCATATATGTATTCAATGCTATCCAACAAATGAATGATTTTACCATTTTATTGGTCTTATGCTAGGTAAGTTGCTAGTCTAGAGTGAGAAGATTAAACTTCTTGAAATTTGGTAATAACTCCTTCTATGTCAAGCACATGGTATTTATAAGTTTAAGGACTGTTCAACATGATTGTTGTCTGTTTTCTTGAAAACTAACAGGTCTTATCAGCCTCGTTCAAAGCAGTAATTGATTTAATGACATTTACTTGGTATTGTCCTGTTACCAGATATGAACTGGGTATAGAAATATGGTCCACTGCACAGGTCCTGTCCAATGATAAAACTAAGGTGGTTGTCTGTTCAGCCATGTCAAGTTAGATGTTAGACTTTGGTGCTGATGTCCCAGTCAACCTACTTTGCAGAATTTATCCAAAGGATTGTTTATTTGTTTTTATTCTGAATATGCATGCCACCGAACCGAAACAAACAGTAATTTATCAATCAATCGTCTTGTATATTCATATGATATTTGCCACTGGGTGTTGAACACTTATAAATTAATGAGCAAAGCAAAGTTTAGTGAATATAAAGGGGTTGTATCTATCAACTGACATGACTGATCAACAGATACTGCAAAGTATGCTTTATATCTAGACTAATACAATACCAAGGTATAGGCAGTGAGAGTCGACCAGTGATTACCTTTATGTTAAGAGATATGATTTTAGCTTTTTTTATGTTGTAAGATTGCATCTGTGCATATGGAGTATTTGTCTATCGGTTGATGCAATATACTATGCTTGTTTTACCAATCAAGATTTTCTGGATTAATTTTTTCTACTTATAATAAAATTGAGAATGGAAATGGGGAATATGTCAAAGACAACAACCCGACCAAAGAGCAGACAACAGCCGAAGGCCACCAATAGTTCTTCAACGCAGCGAGAAAATCCCGCACCCGGATGATTATTCAGTTTGGGTTATTTTGGGAGAAAAACGAAGAAAAAGGCGTCCGGATATTGTTTCCGTCATCAGACCGACAATGTTATAATCAATTTTTTTCTTGATATTTACAACAAATCTGACAAATATATAATCCTTATAGTCCAGTTGTTATATGTCATTGGTACGGTTACTTTCTTCCTTGGATGGACACTGACCAAGAGCGGGTTTAAATGCATACAGACAAACAAAGCGAATTGCACATTTAAATATCGGATGATAACAATTATATGCTATATGTAGATGATTCTAATTGCATTTTACCTGTTTGTTTTAAATATTCTTTAAACATAACTAAAGTTTTTTGAGTTTGTTTGTTTTTTTTTTAATGTAAATACTGTTCATAATCTGTCAGTTACATTGTGGCTTAATGGTGTTGTTTTAGAAACCTTAGTCATGGATTCAGAAAATTCAAGAATTTTAAGGACGAGTGAAATAGACCAATGGATTTTGTTTATTGACTAAACAACTGAGAATGATTCAATAATTTAATATTCAGTCTTTTAATATGTGTTCAGATCAAAATTTGTTATCTAGTGAGTGGGCACGTACCATGATTCAACATAAATTAACAAACAGGTCTTAATATTTGTTTACAGGGTACATGAGCTCAAATCTGTAGTCTAGTTACACTTTAAATTACAAGATTAGCTAAGATACTTCATTGCAGTATGAATTTGGCTATTGAACACAAAACCACACATTATATATTCAAATATGTCAAAGAAGGTTGACCAAAATAAAATTCCAAAAAGACATACGTATTGGACATGTCTATAATGTATTTGTATTGGGCGATGAAACATTTTTCAGTTAAAATGTTTTACGGTAAACGGGGGATCATCGAAGTTAATATGATTATTTTTCTAAGTCACACTAAACTCCAAAACATATAAATGAACTAAAATTAAAAAGCAAACAAGACTAGCAAAGGCCAGATGCTCCTGACTTGGGACAGGCGCAAAAATGCGGCGGGGTTAAACATGTTTTGTGAGATCTCAACCCTCCCCCTATACCTCTAGCCAATGTAGAATAAAGAAACGCATAGTAATACGCACAGTAAAACTCAGTTTAAAAGAAGTCCGAGTCCGATGTCAGAATAGGTAACAAAAGAAACCAAGCAAAATGACAATGATACATAAATGAACAAAGGACTACTAGCTGTTACTGACATGCCAGCTCCAGATCTCAATTAAACTGATTGAAAGATTATGTCTTCATCATATGAAAATCAAGTACAAGTCCTCCCGTTAGGGGTTTAGTATCATATCATCATAAAATATATGAGAAGAACATATCCCGTATCATGCCAACAACTGGTTTTAGAATAAATGTGTTTATTTCCGATGCAAAGACCCTATGAGTGAATCAATATTAATACCACAATATGCAATCCTTAATGACCTGACAACAGTATCGTAACTATATCCTTTCCGAATAAGTCTGTTTAAAGGTTTGGCTAGCATTTGAGATGAATGTCGACATTTTTGTGCTTTGTAAAGAATATTGCCATTATATATTGGATGTGAAATGCCTGAACGTATAAGATATCTGCATGTTGATTTATATTTACGAATGATGTCCTTGTACCGATGATAAAATTTAGTAAATATTTTGACTAGTTAGTGATATTGAAAACCCTGATGTAATAATTATTCAATAATACAGAGATTTCTTTCGCTAAAATCAAATACGTTGTTACATACACGAGCGAATCGAACAAGTTGAGATATATAAACACCATAAGATGGTGACAAGGGAACGTCACCATATAAAAATGGATAATTAACAATAGGAAATGAAAAATCTTCTCTTTTATCAAAAATTTTGGTATCGAACGAATATCTAATGCGCCTTTCCAATTTAATCTAGGCGTTCCTAATCATTAGTTTTCTGTGTTAAATTGTTGTTTGTCTTTTCTTTTTCTTTTTTCATTTTGTTTTGCAATAGTAATGCCTATTTTAAAAACGAATTATGAATTTAGATTTTGGTGCTAAATAGTTTATGATTCCCATTAGTATAGGCAGACAAAAAATAGTGAAGCACCTAAGCACCTTGTGAATGTTATTTATATATTTTAATAAAGCTGTTTGTTGTGCCATTGTGATAATTATAGAATAGCTAATCCAATAATTCAAATATAGAAACATTTCAACGAATTACCGATAAACACATGAGTTAATGAATGTGCGTAGCGCATGAGTTCATAATCAGTGTTGTTCGGTCACGGGTTGATTTTTGTCCCATATCTTAATTCTTGGATTAGTTATTCTTTTAATTACATTGACCATGAACTTTTGAATGGAAATAAAGTAGAAAATGAATGGCACTTTATCTTTTTCTTCGCACTCTTCATTGTTTTAATGCAACGTCATTGACAATGTCTTGACAACACTCATTGTTGTACAATTGTGTATGGGGCCAGAGGAGTGATATTGTCAGATTTATTTGACAAGTGAAATTAATGGTTTTTATTTCACTGGGAAATCACGGTCAGTCATTGGAACCTGTGCAATCTATACTATTAAACGAGAAGACCTCATTCTGTGTGTCGCTTCTCTTCCTTCCCCAATAAATTAATCATTATGCCTCTGTGTCCTATAGGTACCATGCATAGTCGCATGTGTCATCCATTCTTATGATTATTCAGTTTGGGTTATTTTGGGAGAAAAACGTAGAAAAAGGCGTCCGGATATTGTTTCCGTCATCAGACCGACAATGTTATAATCAATTTTTTTCGTGATATTTACAACAAATCTGACAAATATATAATCCTAATAGTCCAGTTGTTATATGTCATTGGTACGGTTACTTTCTTCCTTGGATGGACACTGACCAAGAGCGGGTTGAAATGCATACAAAAAAAGCAAATTGCACATTTAAGTATCGGATGATAACAATTATATGCTATATGTAGATGATTCTAATTGCATTTTTCCTGTTTGTTTTAAATATTCTTTAAACATAACTAAAGTGTTTTGGGGTTTGTTTTTTTTTTTAATGTAAATACTGTTCATAATCTGTCAGTTACATTGTGGCTTAATGGTGTTGTTTTAGAAACCTTAGTCATGGATTCAGAAAATTCAAGAATTTTAAGGACGAGTGAAATAGACCAATGGATTTTGTTTATTGACTAAACAACTGAGAATGATTCAATAATTTAATATTCAGTCTTTTAATATGTGTTCAGATCAAAATTTGTTATCTAGTGAGTGGGCACGTACCATGATTCAACATAAATTAACAAACAGATCTTAATATTTGTTCACAGGGTACATGAGCTCAAATCTGTAGTCTAGTTACTCTTTAAATTACAAGATTATCTAAGATACTTCATTGCAGTATGAATTTGGCTATTGAACACAAAACCACACATTATATATTAAAATATGTCAAAGAAGGTTGACCAAAATAAAATTCCAAAAAGACATATGTATTGGACATATCTATAATGTATTTGTATTGGGCGATGAAACATTTTTCAGTTAAATTTTTTTACGGTAAACGGGGGATCATCGAATTTAATATGATTATTATTCTAGGTTCCAGGGACAAAATTAGGTTTAATGTAGATCGACGTGTGTAATAAAACTAACAGTTATCTGTAATACTACTGAATAGTTAACTTCATACCGTTAATTGTTTTACTAAAACAGCATATATTTACCAATAAAATGATAGACGTTTTAAGATATTAAATGTTTTAAACTTATTTGACGAAATGTATTGATTTTTTTTACAATACAACTGCTTTTTAACCTGTAGAAACATGTATTTCTTATGTAAACATCAATTTCAAATCAGTAGTCTTTGTTTACTGTAGCAAACTTGAATACTATTAAGATGTGGTGCGTAAAGGATTTATCATTCTTCATTTGAATAAGCCATTTGGATACAAAATCAAATGTTAAAATATGTTGTTTCGTATGTATTTCTATAGACGCAAAAGGAAATTGTTGCTATAAACAACGTGCTACCGGTTTTGTGGTTTCTTATTTCCTTGTACGTACATGTACTTTAGTATAATCATTTATGTTTTTTAAGTAAAACACTATATAAAGTTTATTATTTCTTTATTTCGTTTTTTTTTTTGTATTTATTTGAATTGACTTCAATTAAAAAGGTAAGAATTAATAAATCTAAATCATGTTTAAACTTTATTCCTTCACCATAAGTGTATTCTAATCATTAAACGTTTTTCTTTTTACAGAGCTTACAGTTTCAAAACTTTGGGATGAAACCAAACGTCTTTTTGATGGGATTTTTGATAGTTTTTCTCTTCCAAGGTAATTAAAATAAATTCAAGGTACATTGTGAACAGAATGTTTGCAATATACATAATACATCAATCAACTGTCAAATGGTAAAAATGTTTTCCTTTGTCTAATATTTGAATTCAAAATTTATTAAAACAATTATTATTGAATAATATGGAAAAGATTCTTCTTTTCTTCTTTTTTTATCCAATTTTGCCTTAATGTATCATATCTAAAGGTTGAAATCAAATTTACTATTTTAACAAATTTATAGACGAATCAAGTTACAAAATTAAAGAAAACCAACTATAGTATTTTTCTTTGTAACACATGACGTTGAAGAAAATTTAATTTTGTTATTATTCTTTTGCTCTATTTGATATAGTTTGAAACTACAGTATTCACGTGTGCTGAATTAATTATATTCAAATATCTGTGCTAAAATAGCACCATCATTGATTTCATATAACAGTAATAATAGTTATAATAATAATAATAATAATAATAATAATAATAATAATAATAATAATAATAATAATAATAATGATAACAATAAGTGTGTTTTGAATGTATTTCCAGCAGCAAATGGATCAAATGGGTGTCCATCAGATCCAAACGAATGTAATGCTCACTGTCATGCCATTGGTTGCCGTGGTGGGTACTGCGGAGGTAATATGATTTTGAAAATAACGTGTACCTGCTTTGGTCAATGCTCTTGGGAAAAACATAAAAACCAATAATACAAAACTGTTTCCGGTGAGTTTTTTTATTTACATTTAAAAGTTTAATTTGTAGTATATTTCTTTACAAATTTTTGACTCATTAAATAGAAATGGACGGGTTCTCAACTTACATCTGTTATTGAATTTGTAAATATGTAACAAATGCGTTTTACATAACAAAAAATGAAATACCAAAGATTCCTATATATGACTGAAATCAATCAAAGTACGATATGATTTGAATACTATAAAAACGTTTTAAAGAAATAGTCCAGTATCAGGTACATTGTTTGCTCTGGACCTTTCGAATTAAAAGCCAAAATATAAAAGTTTTGACACAGTAAACATCACAAGGATCTGATCGAAATAATTAAAAAAATGTCCAAATTCAACTTTCTGAAAAGAATGTAGTTTTATCTCAGTTACATTACGTAATGAAGTGGAAATTTACAAACCAAATGTATCATATAAATATTTCCTTTCTATACAAGCTTTTCTGACTACCAGTGTTACCCCTGTTTAAGAGGACACATGTCTGGCTCAAAGCTGAAGCCTTTTTAATTTGCATCATTACTTTACCGGTGTAAAACAGTCGAACAATTATGATTCAGATATAAATCAAACTAAAATGGTTTGTCGATACACAGTAGCAGCAAATAATCAAAATACTGACGTACTATTAGCTCGGATGACTTTCGTTCTGATAGCTGGCGGATACGTTATATATAGTTCTGTTTCAATGTAGACTGATAATTTGTAACTTGTACCTTTTTTTCCTCCAGTGTCAAATATTAAAGCCGTATTTAAGATAATAACATATTCAACATTTAATCAACTAGGTTCATGTGAACAAAGAGGGTCGATCGAAAAGGGACAATCGAAAAGGGAAAGGTGTTAGGCACTGTCTGAAAGCTGGATAATAAATGCAGAGGATGCCTCATTCTGATCAGACGTTACTGTGTACGGAAGTGTCAAACAGACACATTCCCCGAATAGGAATGTTTTCGACACTGAAGAAATCAAAGTGACTATAATTATGATATACACAAGTGACCCTTGCGGGTGTATGTAGTATGTGTCAGTCTATCCTTCCTTAAAAATTCGCAGCTTATATATTTCGTATTTTCAACCCTGTTGTTATGATTATTTGATTAGATGTTATGCTTAAGGTCAGGTTTCATAATCTTAATAAACTTGTAAAGTTTTCCACTGTCAGCTTCCGATAGTACTTTCAACTAAAGCAACTTTCAAATGTTACCATAGTTTTCAATATAGTACTATATGATACAATATTTACCGATGGAAGATAAACGCTTGAATATTTGTTTAGCAACATACACTCAGTATACATGTAGTTTTAATACAAAACGTAAGAACTGCGTACATAAACAGCAGTACATTAAATAATTTTTTTTTTTTATTTTTTTTTTAGGTACTTTAACATAACCAGAGAATGTATTATGACTTTGGCGTCTTGGATATTATTTCGATGAATATTTTTGTAATATGAAGCTTTTTATTTTAACGCATACTGCACCACTGTTATTGTATAGATTTATATAATTCCACATTTACTCACATTAGTTCTGAAGAATAAACAAATATACACTGAACAATATAAATAAACTGACAACAAATAACTGCTTTATAACATACAAAGTGCTTGTTTGTATCAAAAACAACAGAGTTCTTCTTGTATTCCTTTGCAAGTAACTGTCATTAAAGGGGACAATTGATGTCTAATTTATTAATTTTTCTTCTGACTTCTAAATCTTGAATGAGTTATTATTTTCATGTTTATGTTGTCATATAGCCCTTCACATATGCTGGTAGTCATACATCCTTGATTATTTTTTCTGTTTTTTTTTTTTTTCGCTTTGAGCTTTTCTGATCAATCAAAATTCAAAATAGCACGTCGGACGCGTACTATTCGTAGTGTTATTTTTATATCTTCTGTACAAAGAAATGAAAATAAGGAGAACACTGATCTCAAGCTATGAATTGTACCAAGTTTTTATTCAAATTTGTTTATCCAATCGCACCTTAAATAAAGGATACTACAAATGCAGTTATGTTTGCGTCATCCGTTATATCTTCAATTACATTTAACAATTTACTATGAAGATCGGCTCAGAACAAAACTTGAACAATGTGTTGCTGCATCAAAGTCCCCAGAAAGATACTATACCTAGGCTTCAAGTAGATGGGTTATAGTCATTCCTTCGAAAGTTTAACAAGTGCTATTAATTGCATTTAATTTTGTTTTACTTACTCTTACGCACAACTGGTCGGTTCAAAGAAAAAGACAGTGCAAGGAGCGTTTACATATACCAACTCTAACAAGGTTTTTTTTAGATCGAAGCACGATACCTATCAAAGGTGAATATATTTATCAAAGGTCAAAGGCTTATAATTTGATACGCCAGACACGCATGTCGTCTTTATAAGACTAATCAGTGACGCTCAGATCAAAATAGTAAGAAAGCCAAACAAGTACAAAGTTGAAGAGCATTGAGGACCTACAATTCCAAAAAGGTTGTGCCAAAAACGGCTAGGGTAATCTATGCCTGGGATAAGAAAATCCTTAGTATTTCGAATAATTCATACTTTTGCAAACAGTAAATTTATAAAAAAAATTACCATATAAATGATATTCATGTCAACACCGAAGTGCTGACTGCTCGGCTGGTGATACCCTCGGGAACGAAACGTCCACCAGCAGTGGCATCGACCCAGTGGTGTAAATAGTTATCAAAGGTACCAGGCTTATAATTTGATACGCCAGACGCGCGTTTTGTCTACATAAGACTCATCAGTGACGCTCAGATCAAAATAGGTAGAAAACTAAACAAGTACAAAGTTGAAGAGCATTGAGGACCCAAAATTCCAAAAAGGTTGTGGAAAAAACGGCTAAGGTAATCTATGCCTGGGATAAAAAAATACTTAGTATTTCGAATAATTCATTCTTTTGCAAACAGTAAATTTATAAAAATTACCATATAAATGATATTAATGGCAACACCGAAGTGCTGACTACTGGGCTGGTGATACCATCGGGGACGAAACTTCCACCAGCAGTGGCATCGACCAAGTGGTGTGAATAGTTATCAAAGGTACCAGGCTTATAAATTGATACGCCAGACGTGCGTTTCGTCTACATAAGACTCATCAGTGACGCTCAGATCAAAATAGTAAGAAAGCCAAACAAGTACAAAGTTGAAGAGCATTGAGGACCTACAATTCCAAAAAGGTTGTGCCAAAAACGGCTAGGGTAATCTATGCCTGGGATAAGAAAATCCTTAGTATTTCGAATAATTCATACTTTTGCAAACAGTAAATTTATAAAAAAAATTACCATATAAATGATATTCATGTCAACACCGAAGTGCTGACTGCTCGGCTGGTGATACCCTCGGGGACGAAACGTCCACCAGCAGTGGCATCGACCCAGTGGTGTAAATAGTTATCAAAGGTACCAGGCTTATAATTTGATACGCCAGACGCGCGTTTTGTCTACATAAGACTCATCAGTGACGCTCAGATCAAAATAGGTAGAAAACTAAACAAGTACAAAGTTGAAGAGCATTGAGGACCCAAAATTCCAAAAAGGTTGTGGAAAAAACGGCTACGGTAATCTATGCCTGGGATAAAAAAAATACTTAGTATTTCGAATAATTCATTCTTTTGCAAACAGTAAATTTATAAAAATTACCATATAAATGATATTAATGTCAACACCGAAGTGCTGACTACTGGGCTGGTGATACCATCGGGGACGAAACTTCCACCAGCAGTGGCATCGACCAAGTGGTGTGAATAGTTATCAAAGGTACCAGGCTTATAAATTGATACGCCAGACGTGCGTTTCGTCTACATAAGACTCATCAGTGAACTCAGATGTTCCAGGAGTATGAGATTTTCCAACTCTACTGGTGGCTTCCGTAGCAATGAATTGTGATTAGGGGTTTATACAACCAGCAGTGCCAATCAGTTGTTGATTCTTCACTGTTGGAAAAATGTGAAACAAAATTGTTTATTTGTGAATATATCTGAAAGAGGGACGAAAGATACCCGAGGGACAGTCAAACTCATAGATCGAAAACAAACTGAGAACGCCATGACCAAAAAAAATAAAAAAAATTACAAATAATAGTACAGATGACACAACATAGAAAACCAAAGACTAAGCAACACGAACCCCACCAAAAACTGGGGGTGATCTCAGGTGCTCTGGAAGGGTAAGTAGATCCTGCTCCACATGTGGCACCCGTCGTGTTGCTATGTTATTACAAATCCGGTAAATAGTCTAATTTGGTAAGTCACATTCGTGAAAATGGAGGGTATTGTTGTTACGACATAAGGAACATATCCGATATCATCTGTGAAACGGTTATTCCACAACGGTCAACCAACTCGTGATGGCGTCCGTAAAATTTACGAAGGGATGATTTCAACTTCCCCATTTTGAACTCTTGGTTTAATAGCTTCCTTGTGAGCAGCAATCCTCTATCAAGGAAATCATGATAGGAAACACAAGCCCGGAAATATCGTATCAATTGGGAGATATATACTCCGTATGCAGGCGCTGCTGGAATGTTGCTACATAAAAAAGTTCACAATTGGGAAGCTGAAATCATCTCTTTTGTCGTACAGCTTTGTTTCCAACCGACTATCAACTTCTGGATGTAAGTCAAGATATGAGGCAGGCTTAACTGTATCTGTAGTATCCTTTATCTCTAGTTCGATGGGATAAATTCGTTCAACATAGTCACCAAATTTTGTATTATTTAGTGAGAGAACATCATCTATATAGCGGAACGTAGAGTTAAAGGATATAGATAACTTCTTATCTTATCTTAATGTAAATCAAGTACATAGTCGATAAATAAAGTGTGTAATATTTTTGATTTTGTCAAGCATAAACAAAAATACGGAATTGCAATATTGTGGTGGTAAGACATCAAAGATTCACTGACCTAATTGTTAATATGACAAAAAAGATCTGATAATCTTGTAATAGGCACTTAAAGTAATTATTTTGATGAACATGTGCATAAATGAAGGATACAACATCTATTATATTGTCCTGTCTGTCTAATAAGATACTCAGATATATGTTCCTCTTGAGAACACATTCTCTTTTTTTCTAAATGCGGTTGCTTTCTAATATGATTTTTTTAAATCGTTTCCCCGATTATGATACGGTCAAGGTCGAGATTGACACCTATGATTTGTTGTTGCACATATTGAATATGTCAAAAGATTTCTAACTTTACTCCCATATGGATCAATTGGAGTTTAAAAGTATGTCTATGATTAACATATTTAAAGCCCTTTCTTTTCAAAGTGATATTTGCATCACTGTATTTTCACACCTTCAATTCACAGCTCCAAAAGCTTATGAAACAGCGAATTTTTGCCAATAATATTCTGAATTCTGTAAACCCCATCAAAGCCATTTTCTTTAACCAAGAAAAAAACAGAACAAAATTGTGGGATATATGTAAAACTACAAATTCTTAGTAACCTTTTTTTTTACTTTTTGTGTTATTCCGTTTTAAATATTCTTTACTTTTCCAAGCACTTTATTGTTCATATTGACAGTGCACCGCATATTGATGTGTAAATAATGTTGAAAATTCCCATCAATATAACACTTTCATGGTTGACCGGACTATTTTGTGATCACCTCATTGGATTAAATTTACCGTAAACAGACAAACGAAAAATGTGTTTCTTCCAGGGAGACTTGAAGCACTCCAAACTTACTGTGTGTTGACATCAAGATGTCTTTTGGGCTTGTTGGTTTGTTTGGTTTTTTTTTTTTTTTTTTTTTTTCGTTTATGCTTTGTTGCGGTGTCATTGATTTATACCAAAGATCTCTCGATTTACCTGATTTGATGTCCTTGAATCTTTTCAACGCACAGAAATATGTAGGTTAGTTAATCTTGTTTTGACGGCTCATTTGATTCTAACTTACATTGTTTCGCTAAACTATTCTTTTTAAGTTATTCTTTTACATAGATTTTCATAGTCGACATTTCCTTTTAATCATGAAACAAGAAAATAAAAGGAAATAATGTAGGTGAATGCTCTAAAATACGGGTTAATTTGTAATATTGTCATTATACATAACAAATATGATCAAATATGCTTAATAGTTATGATTTTTATCATTAATTCATTTGTCATTTATCTTACCATGTGGTTTTCCAAAAGACAATTTTAATCAAATCAAAATTTGTCATGAAAGAAAACTCTTTAAAATAATAATATTGTATAATGAATACTTTATCACATGAAAAGCAATATGTAAATTCCTCACTTATTCCTGAAATCTGGGAAGCCATATAAGGGTTTTACTTCTCTTGTAGGTTTTTTTTAAAGTGTGGTGACCACAAAATGTATATGAGACTCCCTTTCCATATCAGCTATATATGACAACAACTTGTAAAGCATAAAATAAACAAATAAGAAACGATTTGACAACTCAACACACCATCTCTGATTTGATGAACTTTCTCCCCCACCTTTGATTTTCATTTTGTGGTTGATGAAACCTGATGCAGTCAGTTGTTCCCGTAGGGCTCAAAATCAATCTCTGTCTATGACTTGCCAAACCCATATGATGCACATTAAGCCATGTCAATTAAAAAAACAAACATATACTTATATGATCTTTATTTTTTTACCTTATTGCACTAAATACCACGTATAATCCCTGTAAGAAACAAATGATTTTATTTTCTTTTCCTGCTTTTTGGAATATCCTTCATCCGCTACATTGTAGGATCATGACGAAACTTTTATAGATATTTACAATGTTTTAGAGACAGAAAACAACACGTGTCATTATATAACTACAAAAATCAAATGTGTCTTTAGAGAGCAATTTGACAGGATTAATCTGACCTTTATCTTATAAAAATAAATATGTTATTATGCTACATTTTTAGGTTTGTCTGTTCTTTTAATGTCTGTTTTTACGAATGAAGTCCACTAATCGCTATTTAAAGAAGGTTGAGGTTTGAGATATCAAAATAAAAACTTTAATCCCCAGGCATATGTGTGTGTCATAATCAAAACCTTTATCTGTAGTTGTTTTATGTTATATCAAATCTCGAAGTTGAAATAAAGCATACAACAAAAACAGTTAAGTCTGCCTCATACCTTGACTTACATCTAGAAATTTACAATGAGGGTCGATTGAAAACAAAACTTTACGACAAAAGAGATGATTTTAGCTTCCCAATTATGAACATTCCATGTCTATGTAGCAACATTCCAGCAGCGCCTGCATACGGAGTATATATCTCCCAATTGATACGATATTCCCGAGCTTGTATTTCCTATCATTATTTCCTTGATAGTCGTTGCTGCTCACAAGGAAGCTCTTAAACTAAAAGTTCCAAATGGTGAAGTTGAAATCATCCCTTCGTAAAGTTTAAGGACGCCTTCACGAGTTGGTTGGCCGCTATGGAATGTCCATTTTACATCTTTTCACGAATGTGACCTACCAAATTAGAATTGTTACCGGGTTTATACTAACATGAGCAACACGACGGATGCCACATGTGGATCAGAGTCTGCCTACCCTTCCGGAGCTCCTGAAATACCCCAAGTTTTTGGTGGGGTTCGTGTTGCTTAGTCTTTCGTTTTCTAGGTTGTATTAATGTACTACTGTTTGTCTGTTTGTCTTTTTCTGTTTTAGCCATGGCGTGGTCATTTTATTTTCGACATATGAGTTTGAATGTCCTTCTGGTCTTTTTTTGCCCCTCTTTTATATCGTAATATTTTGTTAAATTTTGTCATTACGTCGTCTGATCTTTTAATTACCGAACGTGACTTATTCCCGATTGTGACTGTTTTGCTGAGTGTGATACCGCATTGCTATAAGACGTGTCACGGTTTTTTTCTATCCCAAATTCATGTATTTAATTTTGATGTTATATTTGTTATTCACGTCGGATTTTGTCAAATGTCTTAACGTCTTTTCTGTTATATTCGTGTGTAATGGTAAAGATAATTAATCACCTGCTTCATTTATTAGATTTTAGTTTGGTTCAACGAAATTTATACGATATATTTGGTTTACAGTTTGATTCAGAAGAAACACCGACATAGCTAGATAAGACAATTAATTATCTAACTACTACCACAATTTGATATTAATAAGTATTGTTATTTTCATTTTTATTAATAAATGTAATGTCAGTATTACAAATCTAATCTTGAATCAATCCTAATCCTATCAAATTCAAATGTGACGTCACTTTGTGTGGTTTTTTTTTAGAATTTCAAATGTGACGTCGCTTTGGGCGTTGAGGCTTTGGCTAACTCGGCTGTGTATTTTTATGTGTTGGATTAAGTTGTTTTATGTAATGTATCCGTTTTTATTCTGTAGTTAGTCCCCACGGTTTTATCATGTATATCTATTATATAGTCATTTTATAAAATTTACAGTTTGCAAAATTATAAATTATTCTAAATAATAAGGATGTTCTTGTCCCATGCAGAAAACCCTGGCCGTGTTAGGCGCTACTTTTTGGAAGTTTTGGTCCTCGGTGCTCTTCAGCTTTGTACTTGTTTTGGCTTTCAAACTTTTTGCATCTGAGCGTCACTGGTTGGTCTTGTGTGGACGAAACGCACGTCTGGCGTATTGAATTTTAAGCCTAGTACCTTTTGTTAGCTATTATTCGTGTGGATTTTGTCCTATATGTTCTCCCATTTATTTGTATTGTGGTCCTGTCATGTGATGTTCTCGTTTTGGTGTTGTGTTTGACGTTGCCATAAAAGCGGACGGTTTGGCATGCCACAAAACCAGGTTCAACCCACCATTTTTTTCTTAAAATGTCCTGTACCAAGTCAGGAAAATGGCCATTGTTATTTTATAGTTCGTTTCTGTGTGTGTTACATTTTAATATTGTGTTTTTGTTGTGTCGTTTTTCTCCTCTTATATTTGATGCGTTTCCCTCAGTTTTAATTTGTAACCCGGATTTGCTTTTATCTCTATCGATTTATGAGTTTTCGAACAGCGGTATACTACTGTTGCCTTTATTTATAGATGTTTGTCTATTGGTGAAGACCTTCTGTTGTCCTGGAAATAGATTTTGAAGATCTTTTTTTTTTTTTTGTCTTATTCAGTTTTACCCCAACATTTTTATTAATTCAAACAAATAGCAGAATGCAAGTGGTTAAAAATGTGATTGTTGACTAGGTCAACCATATTCAGTCTATGGGATTATTTTAAAGCGTTAATATTCGTCCATTAGGGGTCACATTATGTTACCTCCTTTTGTGGTTCACTGATTAAGCCAAAGTTCTGTGATCCTTGTAGGTCATGTTCTAAGTCCTATTAAACAATTAAATTTATATAGATATTTTAATTGTCAGATGTACCTTATCGTCCTACTGGGTTTCCTATTTGTAAGTATTCAATGGTGTATTTATCAACGTTACGTTACGTTATCATTATTGTTTCAGTTTACTGGGTACTTTAAGTAACAAGTATTACAACATCATATCATTATGAGATGCACATGTCCATTTAAATTGATTCTCTTGTTTCATTGTTTAACTTTTTTTTTTTCATAATTATGCAAGTCATCTATCTACTTGAAATAATAAAGTAGATAATTAATATCAACTACCTTTTGTCTCTAAATTTTAAAGTGTTCATTTGACATATGGTTTCACGACCTTCACGTCTTTTCCCTGGATTTAGGTGTCAGACCACCAATTACCCAATCCAATCTAGAACATATGTAAAGGTAGCCCTACACTATAAAAACTCTGAAACTCTGACACAAATAGTACTTGTGATGTTGTAGTTAAATTAAACTAGCAAATGTATTTGAATGAATGTAATTTTTTCTGATTTAGAAATATATTTAAATAATTTTGAGCCAAATATTTAGCATGAACAAACAACACAGTTTTAGAGTAGATTAGTAGTACGGGATTTCTCGAACATCATTTGTCACTACAAGATTTTAAACACTGATTTCCAACTGGTATGTAAAATGTTGATACATGTATAATTATGGATATACATGGTAAACAAGAAGTTAAAGTTAAGGTAAAATATTTAGAGAGCTATGATTATTTTTTTTACCATATAGAGAATTAAAATTGGTTGTTTGGCACCTTTAACTATTTAGTTTTTGGATAAGGACAGTGTGATAGACAGAAGGAATAAACAATCAATTGTATTTGGTCTTTACATTCAAATTAAGGTGTGTTAATGACTGAAAGTCCGTCTGCTAGAAATAACCTAAATGTGCGGATTCAGGCGGGACGCATCAAGCGCGCCCTCTTAAAGACAAATGCAGGTAAATTAACAGCCAATTTTGAGTCAATAAAAGTTACCCTAATTCTTAATTATAAGGACACTCCCACCCCTCCCCCTCCCCCCACCCCCTCCTTCTTTTTTAACTCTTCTTTTAAATCAAATCCTGCATCCATGATAGACATGATGTGATTTAATGTGTTAAATCGTGCATTGACACTTAATGTTCGTATCACATCAAGCGGCAAATAGAGCCAGCTGAAGTCCGCCTCCGGGTGCGTAAATTTCTTGCTGTGTTGAAGACTCATTGGTGGACTTCGGCTGGGTTTTTTTTACTCTTTGGTCGGGTTGTTGTCTCTTTGACACATTCCCCATTTCCATTCTCAATTTTAGATTCAGGAACTCTTATTAATAAGATATGATTATTCACTACTTCAGTTTGTACAAGAATGGCAATTTAATAGTACATATCACCCTAGTCAGACCTAGGAGAAATATAATTAACTTGAATCCATTTGAATTTATATTGAAACTAATTTCTGGAATGAAATAAATTCGGAAGTAAACAAATAATGAATATATAATCTTAGAAATATAGTATTCGTGCAATCTTTCAACATGACATAGATATATCATGTATTCAAAACGATTTCAATTCAAGAACAATCATTTAATAAGATTTTTGTTCAATGTAGAAAAATGACCTATTTTAATACCTTTATTGCGTGCCATTAAAAGTCAATGTCATATTTTATGTTGTTTTTTTTCAACCTGTTACACAAAACGGAAATCCATCTCTTATTAATTACTTTGGCATTTTGAAGTATCCTGATCAAATATTTGTTTTTTATTTTAAAATATTAATACATGAAATATTAATGTCTAAACTTGCTCTTATTTTTCAAACTTCAAAGTAATCATATGTTTCGTCATACATATATATCTATGGCTGTGATGATCTCAAAACTTGAAATAAAAAGATTTAATAAGAATTCAACAAATGCAGAAAAATCCCATTTATATATTTATTATCCCTTCGTTGTAATACGGTCACATTGTTGATGATGAGAGGCATACAGACGCTTGCTAGCTCTAAATGAACACCCAAAACCAATTATATGTCCAAAATGACAATTTAATAAAACAAAATGCCAGAATTGAATATTAGAGCCCATAGGCAATATGATATCGAAAACTTATTTTATAAAATGAAAAACATGATAAAATCATTTATTAAACCAATATGGTGAAATCATGTATATATGTAGACTGTAAATAGTGATTGATATCAATGGTTTTGGCGTAAAAGGGAAAGTTAGAGTAGAAAAGCGGAAAGGGGACATGCTAACACAAAAGCAAACCTTTCTGCAATATTGAGGGACTACAAAATCATTTATGCTCAACATAAATACCTTTATGATTCCGCCAAATGATACGGCTACAACAAAGATATCGAAAGGCACATAGTAGCTCGTTCGCTCTCAAGAAAAAAAACGCATATGATTTGTGCAAAGGCAGCATTTGATATATTAACTGCAAACATTAATCAAGAGAAAGCATGTCCAATATGATATCAAAATATGTCGAAATCATGCATATGACTAGACGGTAAATAGTGATTGGCTCGTTTGATAGAATTATATCGAAGACGCGCATATCAAGCTGTGTTAATTTAAAATCTTGACTTAAAAAGACAAACATCATCAATCCGATGTATGCATCTGTAATAACTTTAAAGAAGTTTGGGTGTATAAAATGACACAGTTTGAATAAACTGCTGTGTTAAAGTGAAACAAGTACTAAAAGCTATAGACTGAATTATACACCTACAAGGCAAAACATGTAATAAACTAAAAATAGTTCTGAAACTAGAGTCTTAAAAGCAACAGTAATATACCGCTGCTTAAAAGTCATAAATCGATAGAGAGAAAACAAATCGTGGTTAGAAACTAAAACCGAGGGAAACAAAATAACTATAAGAGGAAAATAACGGAACAGCAGAAACATTGAAGTGCAACAACAAACAAACGCCAACATACATAAAAACGGTTTATTTTATAACAACTGCCATATTTCTGACTTGGTATATGACATTTTAAGAAAACAAATGGTGGGTTGAACCTAATGTTATGATTAGCCAAACCTCCTTTCATATGGCAATGTTAAAAAATATCGCTAAAATGACAACACTACTTGACAGGAATACATTACAAACAAACGCAAGAACACTCAGCACAGGGAAAGCATACATAAATAATATAATAGTCATTATTAACATGTTAACCCTAGAATAACAACGAACAGCTTTCATTAACGACAGCACAGGACTCCACAAACAGTGACGAATATTTGATCTTGAAATTCATACAATTTAAGGAACGACATCCAAATTTAACAATTACTTTCACAATACTAGTCCATATATTTATCATCATTTTGACGGCTATTTCAAATTAATGCTGCGACGACGTCATAATTGTTTGGACTAATACAATACCATCTCTCTCTTAACTCGACTATTCTGACTTATAAGACATATGCGAAATGTACATAAAATACAGAATTCAAACCACAAACGATAAGACATAACACAATATCCAACAGAACCCACAACAAAAACATCGTAACAAAATATCTGAATGTTGGATGTATAAATACCAAGGCACGTCGTATAGCCATGCAAATTCACACTCCTTATAACATATTCGGGGTCACGCTCGATACTTAACAGACAGACGACATGGATTTTAAACCACAATGTAACGCGTGGTAAAAAGGTCTTTAGTTAATTAGTTAGTAAGACACATCGTATAGATCATCCAATTCTCGATGGTGTCAATGAAATTTATGGAGTGTAATTTTTAATCTTTCTTCATAATAACTATGTTAGAGTAGTTTCTGTGTGAGGAACACACTCTTGTATATGAAGTCAGTATAGTGTGAACATGCATGAGCATAACGTATCAATTGAGATATATAAACACCATAAGACGAAGCAGAGGATATGTTGCTGCTGAGAAATGGGAGATTGATAATTGGAAAGTTGAAGTCATCAACATTGAAAAAAATCAAGGAATGAAGCTAACATAGGATCTGGTCCCCCTTCCGGAGCACCTGAGATCACCCACAATTTTTAGTGGGGTTCGTGATGCACATTTTTTTTTGGTTTTCTATGTTGCGTTTTGTGTACTTTTGATTGTGTGGTGTTCTTTTTTCTATAGCAATTTTGTCGGTTATTTTCGACTTATGAATTTAAACGTTTTTCGTTGTTTTTTTTTTGTGTTCCTCGCCACTTTTTAAGACTACAAAGTGTGCGGGAATTTTTCGCTGCATTGAAGACCTGTTGGTGACCTTCTGCTGTTGTCTGTTCTATGGTCGGTTTGTTGTCTCTTTGACACATTCCCCATTTCCATTCTCAATTTGAAAGATAATGCATTTTGCAGTTTTTGCTTTCTTCACGAACGTTTTCTGTTAATTGTTCTACGATTGCTGTTACTTCTCTCTACACAAGTATTTTGAATGGAAGGCACAATTTGTTATCGATATATACCTCTTTATGTGATTAAAGGAGATCATTGGTCTACATTAATGAGACAGATTTATAAACAACTCATCAATTCGAAGGATATCTTAAAGTCAACGTGTAGTTTTCAGCAATAGATATTATCTATACAATGTGTCAAGATCTGAATTAACAGATTCTACAAAGTTTCAAGAACATTGTACAGCAGCTTTCAAAGATGCCAACTTTTTTATCAAACATGATGTCCCCGAAAGGCACATAAACATGAAACGAATTTATAATACTTAATTCTTGAAATCTAAATATCCTCCTTTAGTTATGATCAATGGAATAATAATAGCTGCATATAGGATCATGTATCAGAAAAAAGAACACTTAACTCTTTGTATCAATATTTTAACTGTAAAGATTCGTTTCAAATATATAACAGAATTTACGGGAAAATGTTTCATTATATTGGTTGCATATAAGTAATAATAAATCCATTCAACATTACCTTTGGATATTGCGTTAAAAGCTGACTTGTATGTAATGCGTTTACATTCCGCAAAAATATATCAAAATATGCATAATCTTTTATGTCATTGGGTTGCTGTCTCGTTCACGTAAACCGCACTTTCATTGTCATTCATATATTTACTAAAATTCCATTATTTCAATGGTAATGGTGGAATCCATAAATTCATGAACATGTGTGATACAAACGCAATAGGTTTTAGACTATAAAATTAGTTATATTCCTGGCATGTTATAATACAATACTAAACTATGACAATTTTTGGTAAATAAAGATATCACAAAAAAATATGTAGATAGATCTCGTTCTAATATACACGTTAAATTAGCAAATGGATGCTATACAATAATCATCATTAATGTTAATTGGTGATACTTCCTATGTACCTATTTGTGGATCAATTTTGGAACGGGTCCAACAATTAAAAATCTTGATACATTGTACACGGTTAGATTTGGCATATCAAAATAGCAATAAATCAATCATTGGTGAAGTCAAAGACCTCAATGTGGACAAATCTACAAACAGGGCCCGAAAATCAGAGTTCGATTTAGCAAGTTAAAGGATCCCAAAAATTCAAGACTTTGAATTAAACTCCATCAAAATTGGTCAGGCATAAGTAATTTATACAAACTATTAGACAAGTATTGTTGTTGCCTCTTTTTCTTAATCGATAAGGGCAATCACCCTCCAAATCAATCCCAACATTTATTTTATGGTATGGAACCTTGTGGTACAATTTCATAGAGATCCATTGATTGTACTCATATTATTGTTTGGTCACCAGAAAGTATATATAAACTTTCTTTTTGAGGTATGGAACCATTCGATACAAATTCATAGATATCCATACACTTATACTTAAGTTATTGCCTGGACAAGAAAAATGTTTGTTTTTTTTTTTGCCCAAAAGATTTGCAATCGTATTCCAACGTTTTTCTGTGTTTTTTTGTTTTTTTTTTTGTTTTTTTTTTGCATAGATGTACTGTGAACTTTCAATGATAAAATATAATTTAAAAAAAAAAAATACCTACTTAAAGATGTTCGCTCCTGTTTCAAAAATAATCTCATAATGGAACAGTGAAATATCATTGATTTTAGTTTTTGCAAATCCTAGATTATAGAAACTATTTTATTTTTTTTAAATAGGTATTGGGTACAGGGTTAAAGCGTTTTTTTTTTATTCCTCCAGGTAAAACGCAAACTTGATAGAACACATAACAAAGTGTAATTACATTGAAACTATGGCTATAAATACAATTCTAACACTGATGCCTGTAGAATAAAAATATTCTGAAAATGTAATGCACCACTAAAACAACATGCTGGTGAAATATTGTTTTCTTGATTTCTGTACTCGTATTTGTTTGCAAATAATCGCAATTTGTTTAAAGTATATTAAACAAAGAACACCATCTGTGGTAGTATATATACATATTTCACTTTTTAGGTCTTTTGGAAAATGTTGTTTGTGCTCTTTTAGACCCCTCTACTAAGAAATTTGTTTTGCATGACAAGTATAAAAATTGCGGTTTTTATCCAACTCAATCATAGGTTTGAACGTTGTATTCAATTTAGACTTTTTTTTTTTTTTTTTTTCGTTTGGGCTTGCATTATATTTGCCTTCGGGTTTATATGATCCGTTCATCCTATTTCGACACTTCAAAATTCAAGAATCTATTCTAAATTGAGGTGAATTATATGGCCTTCCAAATAAAAAATTCCTAACATCAATAAAGAGACATTAATTGTCGAAATCAGGATACTGTGTACCAAATTTTGCACCTTATGTTTTCGGTATACCATCTTTTCCGCAAGTTTATTGTTTTCTGTTTGGTTTTACATTAATAATTAAGATCCATTTTGTTACATCTGGTGATCCGTTTATTTTGGCAATCGCTAATGGCAGTCAACAGAGTTTAAGAACATCCGTTGTTCGACCTGCTGGTCAAATGCGTTTTGTTAAAATATACTTTTTCACTTTTTTGGCCTTTTGGAAAATGTTGTTTGTGCTGTATTTAGACCCCTCTACCAAGAAATTTGTTTTTCATGCACACGTATAAAAATTGCGGTTTTTATCCAACGCAAGCATAGGTTGGAACGTTGTTTTCAATTTAGACTTGTATATATATATACCTATATCGAGCCGGGGTCATGCTTTAAATAGGGATGACACGGCTTTATAGCTTGACATATTTTTTAATTCATAATCACCATTTAAAACGCCACCGGTGACTGTTTACTGTGTATGACATACGATCGACAGTGCAGAACGAATGTCCACGGCCTATATAACAGCTATTTTATCAGGACATCATAAATCGACAATTTTCGTCAAATAAATTAGACAGTAATTGTAAACCAATGGTTTTTTATTTGTGTGTCCTATGTCCTCTAATACTAGCTGGTACCAGAATGTCCTTAGTCATAATGGATCTTTGTCACAATGATCCTAACCTGGACCATATTTAAAAGTCTGAACTAGTAATTGGCCAGTCTGTTATAATCTAAACCCAATATCGACCTGTACCTAACCAGTTCATGACCTTTTTTTAATGCTCGACCAAAGGTTGACTTATACTCGACCAGTTTATTTTCATTTTATTAGGTCTTTCCACTTTTCTGTGGAAAGACCTATTGTATTTGTTCTGATTATTATTATTATTATTAGGTCTTTCCACTTTTCTGTGGAAAGACCTATTGTATTTGTTCTGATTATTATTATTATTATTTTTTTCTTCCGCCTAATTTTGTTCTCGCGTAAAATTTTTGTTTCGCAAGATGTCGCTTAGATATTTCTTATATAGTATCATACAGTTTATGCGCTTTTTATTTTCACTCATTCTAAGCCGAACAATTTTCTTTGTAGGAGTTATCTCCCTGAACACTGTTTTCCTTGTGACTGCATCTCCTCCGTAACCGTAAAAGAAACCGACAAATTTATTTTACCAAATGGCTCGCTATATCCTCAGGATTTTTTGTCCAATTTTGACGGAAGCGATACGAAGACTCCATATGAGAGTTATTTCCCCTAATGCATTTGAAATAAGTGATATGCATTTGTAACTGGTAAACCATAAGTGATAGAGACCTAGGGTCTGTTGATTTGAGGTCGTTGGTCCTAAAGAATAGAAAACTAGGTCAAGGTCAAAGGTCAAGGTCATGTTGTGATTTTTTACATTAAGATCATATCGCTTCTTCCTAGAAAGAGTTATAGATATCGACAAAACAATTTAACCAAAAAGTTTGTCGCGACACGTGTTTACTAGAATTTTTTTGTCGAAATGGTACGCGTCATTTTATTGCAGGGTCAATGTCCCTGTTATGGTCGAATCAACAAATTACTTATCAAAACTTCAAACTTTGCAGCTATCATGTTGTAAATGTTTCTTATCTCAATAATGAACCACAGTCTACCACTACACCCCCCCCCCCTTTTTTTTCAACTGATTTTTTTTTTAAGTTATCCCATTTCAAAGAAAAGATGATCGCTTTTAGTCCCGTACATTAAACTGTAAAATGCTAATCCTTCTTATGTACAAATTTCTTTCTGAAATAGAAATCCATCCCTACAAAAATCTGCTCCAATTCATGTATTTTCTGAAATTAATCGATGAGACACGTGCAGTCCGCTTGATTGCGAAATTAAAATCAATGTATTACTGAAATCCTACACTCAAATTTCTAAACATGCATTAAAATACAAATATGTGCTCCTGTAAACATGTGTACGTAATATGTATGCATGATCCGACATCAATGACCTGTACAAAATAAAAACAATAGTTATCGTGTTTCTTTGATCAATACACATGTGCTCTGTTCAACGGTCTCCCCTGAAAAGAAATTAACTCCAGACATATATATTCGAGGGTCACGTGACTTCACAACACCATCTCGCGCGCGGACCTAAATTTAGAATAAAACATTGCATATCCAAATAAGGAAAATAAAACCTCCAAGATAAAATTTACTCCGTTTTCCTACAAATTCAATCAAAATGCATACACAACAAATAGATGAAAAATGGAGTCCGAGGTAACATAGAAACTAGAGAAAATTTATAAACGAATGATGCTAGGATCAATTTTTATGAGGACATCTCAGGCGTCCGTTTGGCTGTGCGGGATGTCTAAGTACGCAGTCACGTTCGGTCAGAATATAGGCGTTATTTAAGTTAGCTGCGTCGCACAGAGAAAGTCCCATGCAATCAATCAATCAATCAATCAATCAATCAATCAATCGACCAACCAACCAACCAACCAACCAACCAAGCAAAAAACCAATTAATCATGTTTCGGAGGGGAAAGACCGTTTAACAATTGTTTTTAAAACAATTGATTTATATTTTATATTGATTTTGTACAGTCTGTTATGAAAATTTATATTATTCGAAACTTAAAAAAATATAATTGTTTTAATGTAAATCAATCACAAAGCCGTTTTTACCAATGGCTACTACTTAACCTATCAAAAGTACCAGATGATAGTATGTTTTTCCCTGGTTTATTTTAATTTATTGATTCAAAGTTAATTAGTGGATTAGCAGTGTAACCACTTATTAACACTACACAACGTTTTGAGCAACCAATCCTAGCATCCAAGTAAACATTAGAAATTTTTTTAGATAGGCGAACCATAAATGGCTGATGTTTCTTTGGATTAGCCGAATGTCTTAAATCCACCGGGCTCACGATATTCCAGGGCATGTATTTCCTATCATGATTTCCTTGATAGAGGATTGCTGTTCACAAGGAAGCTATTAAACCAAGAGTTCCAAATGGTGAAGTTGAAATCATCCCATCGTAAATTTTACGGACGCCATCACGAGTTGGTTGACCGTTATGGAATTACCGTTTCACCGATGATATCGGATATGTTCCTTATGTCGTAACTACAATACTCTTCCCTTTTCGCGAATGTGACCTACCGAATTAGACTATTTACCGGAATTGTAATAAAATAAGCAACACGACGGGTGCCACATGTTGAGCAAGATCTTCTTACCCTTCCGGAGCACCTGAGATCACCCCCAGTTTTTGGTGGGGTGCGTGTTGCTTAATCTTTAGTTTTCTATGTTGTGTCATCTGTACTATTATTTGTCTGTTTGTCTTTCTATTTTTGGCCATGGCGTTGTCAGTTTGTTTTCGATCTGTGAGTTTAACTGTCCCTCTGGTATCTTTCGTCCCTCTTTTGTTTAAGCTCTTTAACCATAGAAATATCTTTAATGACCTTATTATTGTAATACCACCATTGATTTTCCCCTATTAGTCTTTGTTAAATTTGTACTTTTCAAAAATTTTTGCAGAATTTATCTTTGTTTCAAAAAAAGAAATACTATGCATGAGTAAAGTTTTATCCTGTCCAGTACTATAGAAAAAAATTTCACATAATGTTTCATTGCATATATGAAAATAACCATCAATGGAAGTTAACCAGTCAAATTGTCACCCTTTTTCTTTCTGTGTACAAGCTTTAGTAACCATTTAACCTCAAGTTTCCAAAATATTTTTTAGAAACACAAAATCTAAAAATAATGGTGCTTTAAAAAACCCAAGATATATGTCTATGACACAGATATTTTTCTGTAATGAATTGTAGGATAAATTTCCTACAACTGTCAAATTCAAGGACATATTTTTTTCGACCCGTTTTTGTATGCAACCGGATTTGACGTACTATGATTTGGAGGTATTACACCTAATATAAAGATAAGATAATTGGTACAGCGGACTCGAAACATAAAAGATTATGCCAAAACTTTTATTCGACTGAATTGTATTATAAAGAAGTTATCATTTTTTTTCAACATATACCTGACTAAGTTATAGTTCACCTGTGTTATTGATTTAAATATATGCTTCTTCAACCAGGACCAATTTAGACCACACGTGCACATGTTAGACAGTTCATGCAGGACAGCGATTTATTTTCAACATATTGTTTCAGTTTGTTCTTGATTTTAATTTTTTTGGTTGGGGTTTAAAAGTTTTTTGTGCACTAATGTTTTCTGTGTTACACTTCTTTTCCGCTTTCATCTTTTCTTTTTTTGTATATTTTTTGTCTATTTCTTTCTTTTTCGTTTTTTCGTCGAGTCTTGATTAAAAGAAATAAGAATAATACACTCCGTCTTCTGATCGACATATAGATACGGTGTTTAGTTAAAACCAAATATAATTTTGTTTTTCATTTTAAGTATCACATTGATAAATGAACTTAATTTTCTGCAGTTAACGGAAAAAAGGTCACATAAATACAAACCAGTGCACGTGATGGGTCAAAGCTGACTTTTATGTTATGTTCTCATACTAGGAAATGAGTCTCATATTTTTATAAAATGTCCGTTATATAACAGGTAACTACGTTATGCTCAAATTGGTAACAACTATCAAAATTTTAGTAAATAAAACTGCAAATCAAATGTTTATGGTTAGGACCACTGATTATCTTGAAATGCAATTGATTGCACATGTACATAGTAATTTTAGTTAAAATCCTTTCTTTAATTTCATGTGTTGAGATTATTTCTGATAATTGGCATTACACTTTCAAACGTTTCTTGTCTTTAAGAATATTACTTTTACTGTTTAGTCTGTTTTTGGTGATATCCATTTGACGTGACTCTGTACTTATACATCCTGTCATTGTGTTATTGTGCTATGATAATTTTTGTATTCTTGTCTTTCATATTTGCTAATGTGCTTTGTCTATAAGCCTTTTTTGGTGTTTCTTGGATACATGTGACGTGGCTCTGTACTTATACATCCCGTCATTGTGTTATTTTGCTAAGGTAAATATTTGTATTCTTGTCTTTAAATTGTGCTAATTTGTTTTGTCTTTATGCTTTTTTGTGCTTCATTGTTACATATTTGTTTGGTTGTATAGTGATTAAGATTATAACACAATGTTGACTGCTGTACCCCTTTTTTTCACATTTTTACCTACTATGTCTGTTTGTTTTGTTCACACATCGTTGTCAATATAATGGAATTTGATGCGACTGTCAAACAGGTGAGAGGTTTAGCTAGCTTTAAAACCAGGTTTAATCCACTATTTTCTACATAAGGAACACACTCCTGTATACTAAGTCCATATAGTATGAACATGCACGAGCGTAACGTGTCAATTAAGATATGTAACACCATAAGACGTAGCAGAGTGTATGTTACTGCTGAGAAATGGTAAATTGATAATTGGAAAGTTGTAATCATCCCGTTTGTCATAGATTTTAGTATGAAGTCATCCATCTGCATATAAATTGCCCTTTAACTTGCTGAATCTAACTCTGATTTTTGGGTCCTGTTTGTAGATTTGTCTACATTGAGGTCCAAAGTGCCAAAATTTATCTTTGACTTCATCAATGACTTAATCATTGCTATTTTTTTGATATGCCAAATCTAACCGTGTATCAGAATTTTTAATTTTGGGACCCGTTTCAAAATTGATCCACAAATAGATGCACATGATGTATCACTAATTAACAGTAATGATGATTGTTGCATAGCATCAAGTTGCTAATTCAACGTGCAAATCAGGACGAGATTTATCTACATATTGTTTTGTGATATCTGTATTTACCAAAAATTGTAATAGTTTAATATTGTGTATTATAACATGTCAGGAATATAACCAATTTTATAGTCTGAAGCGAGTTTAAAACTTATTGTGTTTTTATCACACATGTTCATGAATTTATGAATTCCACAATTTCTATTGAAATAATTAAATTGTAGTAATTATATAAATGACAATGGATATGCGGTTTAGGTGAACGAGACAGCAACCCAATGACATAAAAGATTATGCATATTTTGATATATTTTTGTGGAATGTAACCGCAGTACATACAAGTCAGCTTTATAACGCACTATCCAAAGGCAATGTTGAATGGATTTAGTATTACTTGTATGGAAACAATATAATGAAACATTTTCCCCTAAATTGTTCTGTTATATATTTGAAACGAATCTTTACAGTTAATATATTGATACAAATAGTTAAGTGTTCTTATTTCTGATGCATGATCTTAAGTAAACCAATGATGTTCTTTTAATCACATAAAGAGGTATATATCGATAACAAATTGTGCCTTCCATCCAAAATATTTGTTTAAAGAGAAGTAACAGCAATCGTAGAACAATTAAAAGAAAACATTCGTGACAAAAGCAAAAACTGCAAAATGCATTATCTTTGTAGTCTGAAAAAGTGGCGAATGATACCAAAGAAACGTTCAAATTCATAAGTCGAAAATATTCTGACAAATTGTTATAAAAAGAAAAATATCACCACACAAACAAAAATACACAAAACGCGACATATAACAAATCAAAAACTGTGGAACACGAACCCCACTAAACTTGTGGGTGATCTTAGGTGATTTGGAAGGGTGACCAGATCCTCTGTTAGGTTCATACCGTGATCTTTTCTTCAATGTTCACACAGATGGACGACTTCATACTAAAATCTATGACAAACGGGATGATTACAACTTTCCAATTATCAATTTCCCATTTCTCAGCAGTAACATACACTCTGCTCCGTCTTATGGTGTTACATATCTTAGTTGACACGTTACGCTCGTGCATGTTCATACTATATGGACTTAGTACACAGGAGTGTGTTCCTTATGTAGACAATGGTGGATTAAACCTGGTTTTATAGCTAGCTAAACCTCTCACTTGTTTGACAGTCGCATCAAATTCAATTATATTGACAACGATGTGTGAACAAAACAAACAGACATAGTAGGTAAAAATGTCAAAAATAGGGGTACAATTTCATAGAGATCCATACACTTTTACTCAAATTATTGTCTGGTCACTGGAAAATATATATAACTTTTCCTTTTAAGGTATGGTACCTTTCGGTACAATTTTAAAGAGATCAACACACTTATACTTAAGTTATTGCCTGAACAATAAAAATGTTTGTTTTTTGCCCAAAAGATTTGCGATCGTTTAACAACTTTGTTTTATGCATAGATGTACTGTGAACTTTCGATGATGAAATATCACTTTTAAAAGAGAAATAACTACTTAAGGGTGTTCGCTTCTCTGTTTCAAAAATAATCTCCTAATGGCACAGTGAAATATCATTGATTTGAATTTTTGAGAATCCTCGATTTATAGAAATGATTTAATTATTTTCAAACAGGTATTGGGTACAGGGATTAAGCGTTTATTTTATTCCTCCAGGTAAAACGTGAACCTGACAGAACACTTTGCAAAGTGTAAATTAAAACTATGGATATAAATACAATTCTAACACTTTTGCCTGTAAAATACATGCGTTGAAATGTAATGCACCACTAAAACTATATGTTTGTACGATATTGTTTTCTTGTTTTCTTGATTTCTGTACTGGTATTTGTTAGCAAATAATCGAAATTTGTATAAAGTATATTAAACAAAGAACACCATCCGTGGTAGTAATAATGTATCGCGCCGAACGAATTTCCACGGCATATATGACAGATATTTTATCAGGACATTATAAATCGACAATTTTCGTCAATTAAATTAGACAGTCATTGTAAATCAATGGTTTTTTATTGTGCAATAAAATTTGTCCTATGTCCTCTTCTCTAGTTGGTACCAGAAATTCCCCTTTCATACTGGATCCTAATCTTAATGACCATTACCTGGACCATACTTAAAAGCCTGAACTAGTAATTTGCCAGTCTGTTATTATCTAAACCCATTCTCGATCTGTACATAACCAGTCCATAACCTGTTTTAAATGTCTTGACCATATTCGACCACATATTGACTTGTACTCGACCAGTTTATTTTCATTTTATTTATATGGATTTTGTATAGTCTGTTACAAAAAAAATATATGATTTCAAATTTAAGAATATATGATTATTTTTAATGTAAATCAATCACAAAGCCGTGTTTTACCAACGGCTACTACTTAACCTACCAAAAGTACCAGATGATAGCATGTTTTTTCCTTGGTTTATTTTTAATTCATTGATTTAAAGCAAATAAGTGTATTAGCAGTTTAACTATTAACTAACACTATGCAACGTTTTGAGCAACCAATCCTAGCATCCAAGTAAACATTAGAACTTTTTTTAGACAGGCGAACCATAAATGGCTGCTGTTTCTATGGCTATGCCGAATGTCCGACTTTTTTTACGCTCTTAACGCATAGAAATATCTTTAATGACCTTATACATAACTAAGATAACTGGTACAGCGTACTCGAAACATAAAAGATAATGCAAAAGTTTTATTCGATTGAATTGTATTATAAAGAAGTTATCAAATGTTTTTCAACATTTAGACAGGTCATGCAGGACAGAGATTTATTTTCAACATATTGTTTCAGTTGGTTCTTGATTTAATTTTTTTTTTTGGGGGGTGGGGGTAAAAGTTTTTTGTGCACTAATGTTTTCTGTGTTATCCGTCTTTTCCGTTTTCATCTCTTTTTTTCTTTTTTTTATTTTTGTATGTCTAATCCTTTCTTTTTCGTTTTTGGTCAAGTCTTGAAAGAAAGTAATAAGAATAATACACTCCGTCTTCTGATCGATGTCGTTAACATATTGATACGATGTTTAGTTAAAGCCAAATATTTATTTTTATTTTATTTTAAGTTATATATTGATAAATGAACTAAGTCTTCTGTGGTTAACATTTACACATAGTCTACAATTGAATTTTGTTTGTACTGGGGAACTTCTAAACTCAATATTTGTATTAATTATTCAGTCAAGACTAAAAAATCGATTTCCATATATTACATTTTTTACATGTTTTAATGAAACTTATGCATCTTAATATACCTTATGTCTAATATACGTCAGTTCCCACAATAACAAATGGAAAATGGGTCACATAAATACAAACCAGTGCACGTGATGGGTCAAGCTGACTTTTATATTATGTTATCATACTAGAAAATGAGACTCATAATTATATGAAATTATCCGTTATATAACAAGTAACTACGTTATGCTGAAATTGGTAACAACTGTCAAACGTTTGGTAAATAAGACTGCAAATCAAATGTTTATGTTTAAGACTACTGAATATCTCGAAATGATGAGAACTGCACATGTACATAGTTATTTAAGTTTAAATCCTTTCTTTGATTTCATTTGTTGAGATTATTTCATTTCATTTGTCAAACCTTTTTTTTATAATTTGCATTACACTTTCAAACGAGTAATATGTAAATCAGTCATGATTTTGATTCAGTTATGATTTTCATGTTTAAAATTCGTTGCAATTCTTCTTGTTTTCTACGTTGATACGTATTGCTCGTGCATGTTTACACTATACGGACTTCATATACAGGAGTGTGCTCCTTACGCAGAAACTGCTCCAACAAAGTTATGAGGAGGAAAGATTAAAATGACACTCTGTACATTTTATGAACACCATTACGAATTGGTTGGTCCATACTATGTGTCTGTGTTTAAACTTACTTAGGTCATTTTTACCACGTCTTAGATTATGGTTTACCATTTACGTCGTCTGATATTTTAATTACCGAACGTTACCTATTCCCGAATATAAATTTTCTAAGTGTGAATTCGCATTACTATAAGACGTGTCTCGGTATTTGTTTATCCAGCGTTCATGTATTTAGTTATGATGTTATACTTGAAATTCTGATCGGATATTGTTTTGTGTCTTATCGTTTGTAGTTGTAATTCTTTTTTTTTATTTTCTATTCGTATGTAAAAAATAAAGATAATTAATCACCCAGGTCATTTGTATGATTTTTGTTTAAAGCAACCATGTGATCAGGATTTATTTGTTTTACACAGTTTGATTTGGAAGAAAGGCCGACATAGTTAGATAGTGCAGATAGTTGCACAATTACTAACACAATTATATATTAATATTCTTGTAATTGTTATAAAATACATCAAATAACATAATTACAAACTTATTCTCGCTTTATATCCAATTTTTAGAAATTTACCTGTGACGTCACTTTTTGTGTGACACACAGTTCGTAATTCTAGAATGATGTTTTTGTGTACTGTCCTAAATTAATTTTAGGTATTCGTTGTTATTCTGTGGTTAACATGTCAAAATATACTATTATATCAATTGTTTATGTATTTCTCTGTCTGAGTGTTCTTGCACTTATTTGTACTGTATTACTGTAACGGAATGTTGACATTTTAGCTGTATATTTAACAATGCCATAAAGCGCGAGGTTTGGCTAGCCACAAAACCAGGTTAAATCCACCATTTTCTTCTTAAAATGTCCAATACCAAGTCAGGAATATGGCAGTTGTTATCTAATAATTCGTTTCTGTGTATGTTACATTGTCGTTTGTTTTATATTGCACTTCAGTCTTTCTGTTGTTTCGTTGTTTTTTCCTCTTATAGTTTATGTGTTTCCCTTGGTTGTAGTTTGTAACCCAGATTTGATTTCTCTCAATCGATTTATGACTTTTGAACTGTGGTATACTACTGTTGCCTTTATTTATTTCTAACGGTATGGACCGATGCTCATTGACAAATGAATAAATAATTTATCAATGATATAAAGATATTTGTTTTCATGCATGCAATAAATTGATAATGACTTCTTTTGCATTTTTTTGTGATACACAAAATGTGTTTTGTTTAATTGTTGCTTTTGAGATGACAAAACAGCGCAAACACAAATTCACAAGAATGTAGACAAATCATACTTTTCATACCGTCTTTAACAACAACCTGCATAAATGCTGCAAAATATACTATAAAGGGAATCGGGATGACTAAATATGAAATATTTCGAAAGAAAAAAGCTCTTTCCTGAATTTTAATGAAGTAGAAGTCAACAAATTGTATTCACTACAGTACAGGCTCCCAGTTTGTGACAGGTACATAGTGTGGCGAGAATAAATAGGTACAACAACAAAAATCCACTGAAAGAGCTGTGACACACAAGACAGATAATAAGCACAAAAATTACGAACAAAATTAAAAGAAACACAAATTACCAATCTAGAAATATTCTGGATTAATGAAAGGTATTGCAATGTCCAATTGCAATGAATAAACACCATGTTTCCCAAGACTTAAATATCAATCAGTGCGCCAACGGATTTCAAAATAAAGACACAAATACGAAGTCAACGAAAAAACACATGACCTTGCACAATGCCAAATTATAAGTATCGACAAGATGCTAGACCATACGTGTTGTTAACTGGATACCATTATATATTTTCTTATATATCAAACCACGTCCATTCTTTGTTTTTGTTAGATGTATTTCTATTTGTATCCATCTGAGAAGTTCAGCCTTTTTCAACTGAATTTTATAATTTGTTTTTACAAATGTATGCCTTTTTAAACTGATTTTTATAATTCTTTCTTACAAATGTATGTTGTACTGTTACACCACTGTCCCAGGTAAGGAGAAAGGTTGGGCGTCCGCTAACATGTTTAACCCCACCTCATGTTATATGAGCCTGTCCCGAGTCAGGGGCCTTTAATTTAGTGTTTGTCGTTTGTTGCTGTGTTACAAATTTGTTTTTCGTTCATTATTTTGAGCATAAATTAGGCCGTTATTTTTCCCGTTTGAATTGTTTTACATTTGTCATTTCCAGGCCTCTAATAACTGACTATACGGTATGGGCTTTACTCTTTGTGGAAGGCAGTAAGGTGATCTAAAGCTGTTAATTTTTGTGTCATTTGGTCTCTTTTGAAGAGTTGTCTCAATGACAATCATACCACATCTCCTTTTTTATATTTCAAAACGAAGCCATATTTGTACAAATGAAGGATCTTAAGTTTGTTTCATACGTTTTTTTTATTATATTCTTTCATGCATTTTATCATGCTATTTTTCTAATCATCATAGTTGACTTGATATATTTATGTCCACGCCAATACAGTTTGTTCTTTTTCATGTCGTAGTTCAAAAGTGAATTACTACAGTTGCCATGCCACCAAGCGCCATGAATGACAGCACAGTTACCTGAATAAATATCACTATCACTATCCTTTGTACTGAATTTCCTACCGTTGCTATATTTCAATGAATCAACTGAAACGAAAATCATTGTGTAGTGGTACTTTTTTTAACACCAAATTATGTTATCTCAACATAAAGAGGGTAGGGGAGGGTTCGGTTTTGGTTCTGTATTATCAAAAGTATTGAAACCCCATCACATGTAACAAATAAGACATAACATGTCTTTCTAAAAAGTTCTTGTGTTTCCTTTGTTATACGTGTTAACGTTGTTTCTTGTTATATAATGCACACATGTCTAGATCAGGGTAATATTAGTCAAGAAAAATGCTGGACAAAGATCATTATGTTTCTCCAGTGAAAACCTACTATCCTGCAATAATTATTAGTCGTGACCTAAAAAGGTGGACGTAATATATATCAGAGACAAACATCACAAATAATTTATATTTTTTGAAGCAAGAAAATTATTTGATATATGTTTTGTCAGTTCATATTTATATTTTGTTGTTGTTAAACTTAAGGATAATTTCAGTCATTTAATTTAAACTTTTTGTGATTGAATTCACAGATATATAGGATTTGCTACTTTGCCAAGATTTATATAAATGATTATAACATTAATGAATTGACCAACATAAAGATGTAAATATAATTCAATGTTATGGTATATTCGTGTATGTTGGTAAGATTCCGATTAATAACAAAACAAACGTTGCAGGCCTGATAAAACCAAAAAGCACAAAATCTAGAAAGCAAAAAAAAAATCCATACCCAAAAGTGTAAGTTGATGAAAAGACATGTAAAAAAGTTACATAGAACTTTTTTGTTCAAGATTTATTTCTTATCGTTAATGTTTACAACCATCACATGCCACGAATTAGAGATTTTTGCAAACTTTGATAAAATTGTCCGGATTTCAACGAAATCAATGCCTAGGAAACATATATCGCAGGCGTCGACAAACTGAATATTCAAGACAAAAGGAAAATGTTATAACAAACGTTAAAAGAAAAGATTTTTTTGTCAACGCTACATTCTGTTTTCTGTCCAAAATATCAATTGAAGTTTTTCATAAAGTTTTCGTGGAATAACAAAATTAGTGTTATTTGTGACGTCATGAATTATGTGAACATGGTGAATAGGACGCTAGTACATTAATATTCTACAATTAGACATATGTCCTGTCTATCTAATGTATTATCTATAATTCATTCTGATATTGGTAATTAAATTTTATGAATATTATATATCTCCCCAAACGAGGCAGGGTTTGTGATACAGCTGTATTTACAAAGTGCAACCTATAGAGATGCTGCCCTTAAAAAAGTGGTTTTTTTTCTAGTTAACTTGTTTTGCTAATTGTCTAGAAAACACCAATATATAGATAGTAGTTACTCTAAACAGCAATTATAATCTGATAACAATAACGATTAAAAATTCCAATACGACATCAACCAATGGATGACTCCTTCGGGAGTAAAGTCCTTAAACGACGATTTTGACTGATTTGTGTGATGTTGTCTATGATCTTGAATACTATAATATTGAGAATAATAAGATCTTCCAAAATGAACTTATTTTTGTCTGTTCAGGAAAGACCAACAATAGTTTGAGGTAGAATAAAGGACCGACATTGTATTCAAGGGGACATATATAACTGATAATTAATCTACACTAGTCTTACACATCGCATTAAGACTATAAAATATATATCTCACTCCCATTTGTATATGCAAATTTATGGACTTCACTTTTTATATGGTTTACAATTGTACATATTGTAAATGTATTCTAATTACCAAAAAAATAGATTTGAAATAGCTATGACAGTATTCTCATTATTTTGTTATGGTTAATGATAATTAGAATTGACAGGGGAAAAGAACATACACAACCCCAGCAATTGTTTTTTTTTTCCGAATGAATCGCCGGGTTATTGTTATGGGCTGAAGGGTTTAGAAAATTATAAAATGCTACATACACAACATGTACAAACAGGATCAAAATAATGATGGGTTGTTTATAGAGGGTTGATAATAGAAATGTGTTACAAAATAAGCGATGTTTGCACCTAAATTAAGTCGCTTTGATATCGATCGAAAACATATAGTATTACCCGGATTTTTGTAAGTATTTGAGATAAGTCATTTATCCTCAACGACAGGTAATGGTTAACTATGAGAGTAAAAATTAATTCTACAATTATGTTCCGTGTATTTTGAGCACTTATTTTGAAAGGTTACATTATTATGTCCAGAATTTTAACAACTGTATATATATGTTTTAATGATGAATGATTTGCATAAAGGTATGTATGCGATAGGGCATTTGTACAGACATGTTATTGGCAATGGCCAATAAAAGTCAAACCTTAATGTTACAAAAAGCACATACTTTAGATCAATCGATATATGTCTATGTTGAAAATTGTGTGACAAGACAAAAAAACTCTCATTATACGAACAAGAATTTCTGCTACTCAAGACAATGTTTCAAATATACCTGGATGATTAAGAACTAATTAACACACCGTAACGTGAGTTCATGTTAAGATACTTACCTGCAGTTCCACTATAGTCCCCTATGGTAAGCTTGTATTTTGAGTTCTCGTCACTTATACTAAATGTCTTATACAAAGCATAAGTCATCTTATTGCTAGTGTCCGTTAGATCTACTCTTAGTTCGTATTTACCACTAGTCGTAAGAATGTTTAAATACTTGTTTCCTGTAATGGAAAATGATATAAGTGTGTTTTAAAAAATTATTTACTTACGGACACATTTTACACAAAGCTCTTTCCGATTTGAATTTCTAATTTAAAAAAAAACAACATTAAGCATAGTAAATGTAGTAGACAATACAAAAAAGGTTTTGGTTTTTACCTGTATGTCCTTTTTAGTAGTTCAGCTCGTTTTATACTTACCGGGATTGCTTTGCGTTTCTGGTGGAGTAGATCTAGAAAAGCGGTTCGGAAGCATCAAAAGTGTTATTTGCGTATACATTTAACAAACACCAAAATAAAAAAAAATCGAAAAGTTAAAAAAAAATTTCAAAATCTAATACTTAAATAGTCAGTCAAACAACCACAATATACACATGTCTTATAGTATTGCGTTTTAAGGCTACATAATAAGTTATGTGAGTATGCTTTACATGAAAAGATTCACAGTTGATAACTAATTCCATCAAAGTCTATCTGTCTGAAACAAAAAAAAATGTTTGCGCCTGTCCCAAATGGTGGCCTCCGGCTCTTATTTGCTCTTTGGTCGGGTTGTTGTCTCTTTGACATATTCCATATTTCCATTCTCAATTTTAGTATTTATTTCACTTTTGACGTAAATTTACTAAGGTGCCCTATAATTTTTAACTTCTACCTTAATTGGAGAGATGTCCCATTTCTAATTATAAAACATCTTTTTATTTAATATTAACTGTATAATATTAACAAATGTACTACATTAAGTAATATAGAGCATTTATTAACAAAACAATTTTAAAATAATATTTCTCGGTGGTAAGCTCGCCTTGGTTAATATATTTTGTAAGATACTGGATAAAGGAACAAAATTTACGCCATCGTAACATCATCAACAGGAAGTATTAGCAGTTTGATAGTTGACCTCTTGTATTATATGATATATATTTATACAAACTACTCAACTTGGACAGTTTGTGATGAATAGATACGCAGCCACGTTTATAGAGTATTGAATTTTGCTTTATTTGATGAGGTTTCAAGGTTTTGGATTAAATCAATAGTTCCTAATTTACCTGTATCACTGAGTTATTCTACATAAACACTACTACTATTGTTAGAACTATTGATATGGACAAAATATTAGTCAACACTATTTTATGATATCATATTGATGTATTATCATCTTAAATTAGTACCGTTGCTCAAATCTTTAAACTTTTATCAATGTTTTCTTCATCTTTGCAGTATCGCCTATTCTAGACGATCCGATAAATATTAAATTTGCTGGTTCGTACTTTTTATAGACTTTTATATGTATTTGAGTAATGCGTCCTTAGTGTATTTTAAAAGGTTTTTGCTTACTCAAAAGCTGATAATTTTTTATTCCAGTTAGAACTAAGTAATGAAATTAAATTCTTTAGATATGCATATGGGTAGTTTATATGTTGTAAAGCTTAATCAACCATTCTAGAAAAAAGTAAAAACGTCAACAGTAGAAACTCTTAATTATTCGTGATTATAAAATGAAGCAAATTATACATAGATTTCATAAAGGGTAGTTCTTGAAAAGCCCACACAAATAAACTTTTTCGATTAAAATGAATAGACTGTTTTTCATCTGAAAATACATTTTGAGGTTATTGGTGGCAGCAAAAACAACGACAATTATTATCCGACGAACAATAATTCTTTCACATTATGAAAGATACACACATTGATATGATAATGTATTATTAACTCAATTTAACTTACCTAGCCAGAATTCCTTTTGTAGATCACCAAACCCTTCCTTGTAATCAATCCAATTTCTGTCAAAGTTCGTCTTTCCGTCTATTCTTCTTTGAACTACCTGCAATCAATCGAATGAAACAAAACGTATTTCCTGAATTAAACTCAAACAGAACAGTATTGACAACATGGAATATGCAACGAAATGTTAACTATTGAAAAATTGCACTTGAAACAAAATGATTTGAGTCTCTTCTGGTATATGTAATTTTCATCATGAATAATCTTTGCACATGAGCAATTTTGTCTGCCTTGTAGCTTGAAATCTAGCACTGTGACCAGTGCCTTTTTATAATATATTTCAAAAGCATGGTAAAATCTTCATTTTAGCAAAGTATACGGAAATTCTATCTGAGGAAATATATAGCGATGATCCACCTTAAACACATGGTTTCAACATGAAGGTTGTGGCTGCCATGTCTAAATCCTTTCTAGCCTTAATGTCCTTATATGTGTTATGTTTAACCAGCCACACATATACGAAAATCTGATAACGTGTATTCCAGAAAAGACTGAAGAGATTAAACACATACTTTACAACAACAAAAAAAACATTTTCTGGGTACTCAGAAACAAGCAAACCAGAAACAAATATACGAAGACTTCAACTTAAATAGCTTCAAAACACACAATAGAACCAAACGAATATATTTCAATGAAAGAAAATCCGCAATTTCAACAAAGTTTCACTGCTATGTTGACACTAAATACCTTATAACTCAAACATTTACGTGTATTATTAATCGCTTAGGGTCCCATATACATAAGACTTAAGAAGGGAAAAGAGGAATGTGTTAAAGAAACAACGACCGACCATAGGACAGAAAAGCAACCCAAGGCCACTAATAAGTCTTCAACGCAGCGAAAAAACCAACAACAGGAAGCGGGATTCAGCTGGCCCCTAAACAATAGTGTATACTAGTTCATGATCAGCAAAATGGACAACACGATTTTTTTTCTGTTCGAAATAATATAAATGTAAAATTGAGAATGGAAATGGGGAATGTGTCAAAGAGACAACAATCCGACCATAGAACAGACAACAGCAGAAGGTCACCAACAGGTCTTCAATGCAGCGAGAAATTCCCGAACCCGGAGGCGTCCTTCAGCTGGCCCCTAAACAAATATATGTACTAGTTCAGTGATAATGAACGCCATACTAAACTCCAAATTGTACACAAGAAACTAAAATTAAAAATAATACAAGACTAACAAAGGCTAGAGGCTCCTGACTTGGGACAGGCGCAAAAATGCGGCGGTGTTAAACATGTTTATGAGATCTCAACCCTCCCCCTATACCTCTAGCCAATGTAGAAAAGTAAACGCATAACAATACGCACATTAAAATTCAGTTCAAGAGAAGTCCGAGTCTGATGTCAGAAGATGTAACCAAAGAAAATAAACAAAATGACAATAATACATAAATAACAACAGACTACTAGCAGTTAACTGACATGCCAGCTCCAGACTTCAATTAAACTGATTGAAAGATTATGTCTTCATCATATGAATATCAGGCACAATCCTTCCCGTTAGGGGTTTAGTATCATACCATCATAACATATATGAGAAGAACATAACCCGTGTCATGCCAACAACTGGTTTAAGAATAAATGTGTTTAGTGCCGATGCAAAAACCCTATAAGTGAATCAATATTAACGCCAAAATATGCAATCTTTAATGACCTGACAACAGTATCGTGACTATATCCCTTCTTAATAAGTCTATTTAAAGGTTTTGTTAGCTTCAGAGGTGAATACCGACATTTTTGTGCTTTATAAAGAATATTTCCATAAAAAATTGGATGTGAAATACCTGAACGTATAAGAAGTCTGCATGTTGAGCTATATTTACGAATGATGTCCTTATACCGATGATAAAATTTAGTAAATGTTTTGACTAGTTTGTGATATCGAAAACCCTGGTGTAATAATTTTTCAGTAATACATAAATTTCTCTCGTTAAAATCTAAAACATTGTTACATACACGAGCGAATCGTACAAGTTGAGATATATAAACACCGTAAGATGGTGACAAGGGAACGTCACCATCTAAAAATGGATAATTAACGATAGGAAATGAAAAATCATCTCTTTTATCATATATTTTAGTATTAAGCTTTCCATTAATGATATAGATATCAAGATCGAGGAAAGGGCAGTGGTCATTGTTAGTATTAGCTTTATTTAAAGTAAGTTCAACAGGATAAATTTCTTTAGTATACATACTGAAGTCGTCATTATTGAGAGCCAAAAATATCATCCAAATATCTAAAAGTATTATTAAATTTGTGTATCAGATGTTGTTTCGATGGGTCTTTGCTGATTTTTGTCATAAATTGTAACTCATAACAATGTATTGCTCACCATCCAATAAAACATTAAAAAAAGAAATGCAGTAACAAGTTATATATTGCTGCATAATGTATGTTCAAATGATGAAATAAATACTTACGGTCCATCCACCACCGTCAGTCGACATATCACAGTAGGCCTTGATTTCTTTAGATTTTTCAGGATGAATGGTATACACTCCACTTGTTTTTCTTCTCCCCCTCATTTCACTGCAGTCTTTAATTTTTCGGAGAGTACATGTACCTAAAGATAATATTTTGTGAATTATTTTACAGAATATAAGTATATTTTTTTTATTTGTCTTAAACCCAAGGATTGGCTTATGTAAGCAGTATGGTATATGTAAAATATATAATTATATGGATGTCAAACCATTTGCTATAATGTAATATTAACTGATTCCTCGCAAATTATGAACATGGAAATTGTCGAAAACAGGATAATTGAATAATGACTCGCCCAAGGAAACAAGAAATAACAAAATTAATCCATATTCAAGGCGTATCAATTAGTACTATATTTTTTACAACATTCAATTAAAAGAAGAGGAAGAATATAAAATGTTCATACATTTACAGATTCCAAAACATATGTTTCCTTTTAGTCATATGTAAAAACGTATGGAAATGTATAGTTTAATAATTCATTAGAAATACATCTACTTACGTGTTATATCCTTTTTTATTAGATCAGTAATCCTGGAAATCCCACTATATCCTTTCGATTCTATAGAAAATTAGCAAGTGATGTGGAGTATTTTGATGAACTTTATTAATATCATTATCATTTTTATTATATTCGATGTTTTTGTGCATGTGCATCTTGTCTATTACAAAAAATAAACCTTAAGCGACTTTATCATATAGCAAATATTCATTGCAAAAGCTTCCACTAAGATAGAAATCACGAATACGAAGATATGTACCTTCAATATGAAATTATAGAACACAATGGTGTTGCCGGTTTAATTATATGTGATGACCTGATATGATTTTGAAATTGCATATTAAGTTTCGTTAGGGAACAACCGTGTTGTCTGAAGAGGTATATTGATTATACATTCTTAGGATTCTCTTGATTAGTTTAGACAAATTGATAAGAGATGGACAAAATAATGAAATGTTTACTGAATCAGATGCAAAATCATTACACAGTTTTGATAAAATAGCGCACTGTTTTGTAATATTTCGCAATTAAAGCATAGGAAAATTACACAAAAAATCAAAGACCTCAATAAAGTTTTCATAATAAACTAACCTTCAATAATCCACTTTATTTCATTTTTCAATATTTTTAGCTTTTTCACCACTTCCTTATAAGTTCCAATATCTACAAACATGTCATTATCTGAATTTAAAACTCATGGGAGATCACTTTCAGTGTTATTTATAGATTGACCGCGTAATACGTAAAACGTTACTTTTTTATCTGCTCTTATGTTGTTCTGTTACAAAACTGTCCCAACTAAGGGAGAATGTTGGTCACCAGTGAGCATGATTAACACGACAACAGTTTGTAAGAAGTCATGAACCTTTAAAATTCAGTGTTTGTCGTTTGAATTGTTTTACATTTGTTATTGCAGGGAATTTATTAGCTTTCTACGCGTTGTGAGTTTATCTTAATATTTAAGTCCATCTGGTAAACTATAGTTGCTAACATAGGTCATTTGGTTTCTAGGTAGAGACTTGTCTCTTTAGCAATTCCTGACAAATATGAATATTTATTACATCTTTTAATTTTAAATCCCTGCATATATTTGTTTTAACCTGTTCGATAAAAATATGAATTTAAAAATTGTATAAGGTGTACGTTTTACATGCTTAGTCTAATAGAACTGAAATTGTAAGATATCCATATTTTTACTTCACAAGGTGTCTCTCGGTGTTCAATTAAATATCCATGACAGCTCTTTAACTTCGTACTCTATTTCCCTTTCTTACCTTTTTGATTCGAGCGTCAATGATAAGTCTTGTTTAGACGAAACGCGCGTCTGGTTTTTTAACTACCTATAGTCTTGTTTATTTGGACAGATACATGTGTGTAAGAAATATTACCTTACTGTTGTATCAATATTATTAAAGCAATACCGTATAGAATTGGGAAAAGAAACGGGGGATGTGTTAAAGGGACATAAAAACGACCAAAGAGCAAAAAACAGTCTTAGACCATTAATGATTCTTAATCGCAGCCAGAAAATCCTGCAGCTGGAGGCAGGCTTCAAACCGTATTGATAGTAAAGCTTTACAGCCGATTACAATGAGTGTGTAGGAAAAGGTAATATCTTTTGGTTAGCTTGCTTTCTAGCTGAACCGTGAAGTCATTATTACGTTAGGTAAACTACCTTCCTTTGTGAGTAGACTAGTCCGACAGACACATAGAATTGGTTACGTGTGGGACTAGTCTACTCATAAAGGTGGGTAGTTTGCCTAACCTACTATGACTTCACGGTTCAGCTAGCAAGCAAGCTAACCAATTTGAAAGATATTAAGTATAATGAAACTTCTCGGTATATATTCGAGTGGTAATTTTGACCATTTTCTACATTTGAAAATGCCTGTACCAAGTCAGGAATATGACAATTGTTGTCTATTCGTTTGATGTGTTTTGTCTTTGATTTTGCCATGTGATTAGGGACTTTCCGATTGAATTTTCCTCGGAGTTCAGTATTTTTGTGATTTACTTTTTATTGATTACACAGGTACGTCTAATATCAATACGGAATTCACTAATACATATAAGACAAGTTTGTATTGCTTTGAATCTTGTATTTCTCTATTGGTTTAGATTTACAATGTACTTACTACTAAGAATATCATTTGTATCTTTCAGCAATTGTTCAACACTTTGATCGGGTCTTTCATATACGCAGACATCTGTAATATAAAAATCTCATTAAACTTCCCAACTGATCAAATTTATTAAAACATTCACCTAGTTATCACCACAGCTGTTATTTTTTTTTTTCTATATTAAATGTATATTAGCTGCCCTGCAGATTTATGTTTCAAAGTTGGGTTTATGTCAGTAAATTGATATATACTAATGATGCCTCCTATTTGCAACAAATAAACGAAACTTTTGAATACGCATAGGGACTACAAGGAACCAGGATAACACAAGGCAAACAAAACTTAGTAATAAACGAAATGTAACCAATAGACAAAAAAAACTACAAAAACTTTAGATCCATCCATAATCAATTAAACAAACAACAGACTAATGACCAACATAAATAGAGGATGAAAAAAGACTTTCCGGAATAGATGCAAGTGCCTTACCTTGGCGACATTTGTTAGTGTTAACTGTAATTATTATTACAAAGATCGAAAAATGCAGAACCATCTGAATTGTTTTACATTTGTAATTTCGGGACATCTTATAGCTGACTATGCGGTATGGGCTTTACTCATTGTTGAAAACCCTACGGTGACTTATAGTTTTTTATTTCTGTGTCATTTTGGTCTCTTGTGGAGAGTTGTCTCATTGGCAATCCTACCACATCTTCTTTTTAATGAAAGCTTTATCTTTAATGGAAAAATATATGATTTATTTACACATACAGCACGACGAAGAAAATGTCTCCCATTTTAACTTTAACGGTACTAATTTAACTGTACCATATACATGTTTGACAATTAATGTACGATCAGTAATGCTCGCGGACAAAATATTTGAAAATCCAACATCTACATGTACCATGTTAAACTGTAAATCAATTTCCCCCACCTATTTGCAATTTATTCTTATTTGATTCGCATAAGCTTATGTTTTTTTTTTTTTGTAAATACTTATCGAACCAAAGTTAGGTTACCTTGTAGAGTATGTATTATTTTGTTTATTCTTTTGTCTTCCTCGTCCAATTCACGTTCATTTCTTCTATCTACAATGCAATACATCATATTTTTCTTCAATAATTATATAACTGATATTGAAATCCATTACTTGTTTCAAGGTTTTCTGTGCGCTTGTAGATTTAAACGATGAAACATTTTTATTAAATTGTAGTTTGAAAATATTACAAAATTCTGAGCGAATAACACATCATCTTAGAAAGTTACTTAATATCTAATAGTATTTTAATGAGAAACAAAATATTCCAACGGTTGTATTCATATAAGACATGGGGCACTTAAAGTCACTTTTATTTCATATTCTTATTGAATGGTTTGAAATGTTACCAATTAATGCCTTGTGAAATGATATTTTAAAAGAAAAGATGTCATTTAGATTGAGGGAAATTAATGCCACAATTGATTCATTTATGGATACATTGTGTCAGTAAAGTTAAACTCTTTACGCTTAGACATGACTCCGGGGGTTAAGTAATAGTTTCATTTGCCGGTAAACGTTAATGAAACTTGATTTAGCCTTGAACTCACATTGATTGCTAAGCCACTCATCATTTCTTACATTTCAATAATACAGAATTTGATAATTACCTTCGGCAGGTTAAAGCATGAACGGTCAATGTGATCAAATCAAATTAGATTTACTTCATTTCATTTTCTACCTTGAAATCGTCTGGACAATACTGATATTTTGAAAAAAAAACAGCAAGTTATGGGCAAAACAAAGTTCATGGTTTAAAAATAAATTGAAACCTTTAGAAATCATTTTTAATAAAAAAGGCAAAAACTTTCTTAGTTCCGTGCCTACCTCCTATATCTACCTGCTAGTTACTTCATATTATTTTTGCATCATGAACAAAGATTACTGCAACATCACACTACGTAATGAACAATTTGCAGAATAAAAGTTTGAATAACAACGTAGTACATTTTCCGAGTTCATGCTTACCCTGTATGTCTACACCGCCTGTGCTTTTTGTTATACAAATTACAGCAAAAACTGTGAACACGAACATACTGACTGATGGAATAATGTTATTCTGTGTAATAACACCTTAAATATGTAGGTAATATAATATGTATAGTTTTCATCGGTTGCGTGCCTCCATATGTCAATACCACGGCTGTTACTTTGCAACTTTTACAAAATTACAAGTTCTCTTTGCCTTATGTTTAGTCAAGTTGTTTTTTTAGAAAGAATCGTCTTTAAGTATGCTTTATGTATGCTTCTTCTTATCCATATAATTTTCAATTCTTAAACATTAATTCTTAGGTTCAGTATTACATCAATGTACATGTGATTTGGAAGAATATTGCATATGAATTTTGATTGACTTTGTCTTCTTAATTTTGAAAAATGATTGAGAAGATTATTTAGTTCTATGGCTGTGAGTCATAAAAATCATGTTCTGTGAGTAAAGAGCCATGAAACGCATGTAAGGTGAAAGGTTGCCAATCAACGTCACGATCCATTTAACACATGTTCATTTGCTTACTATTATACCGCAGACCTTCTTAAATTCAAACTGACCACACACACGATACACGCACGGACGATACACGCACGGTGAATTCACGATGAATGCACGATCCCCTGTCCACGTACGATGAACGATGAGTGTTATACGGAGGATTAACGAAAAATGAATGATGAATGATGAACCCACGATACACGCACGGTGAACGATGAGTGTTACACGGAGGATTAACGAAAAATGAATGATGAATTATGAACCCACGATACACGCACGGTGAATGATGAATGATGAACGCACGATTCACGCACGGTGAATGATTCATTGACGAATGAACGATAAGCACTTAACACACGATTCGTAAAGCCATTTTATTTAGAATGGCATTTAAAATTGATATATGATAATTAAAATGTATAAGGGTATACAAATTTTATATATCGCGCTTTCAGTGTTGATTGGTTGGCAACTTTTTAAAAATTCCCATTATAAAACTTAGGACTTTTTTAGCATTTTTGACGGGATAATGACCTTTTGAGAATTTCCTGGCCCATAGAAAATACCCGAAAGAGACAAAAAAAGCCCTTTTAGATAAACAAAACGTCTAAGATGGCCATTTCATTTAATAAGATTTCAGAATGTGGTGTATATTTAATAATTTGGACATCTTTGTCCCTGGATCTGAACAAGGATTTGTATAATCTAAATTATATCTTGTCATGTCATTGTGTATTATTACTTATCAAATATGATTGCATGCTACATAATGTCATTTCCGTATTTGATCAAATAAAAAAAAATAAAAAAATCAATAACTATTGATTTTTTAATATATTGGTATCATTACTAAATGAATTTGATAAGTTTACACGTGCCGATGTTGTCGAGACGGTAAGTCTTTAAATATCAACGAATACGTGTTATCTCTGCGGTCAAGCGTAACCGGGAGTTTAAGACATGCGTTTTTAATTGGAAAGATAAAACCGATCCCGACGGTCCCTAAAAAATTGCATATCACTTAAACTGAACTATATAGAACAATGACAAATTCAATATCAAAAATGTCTGCGGACGAATTTTCGAGAATCAAAATTTTAAGTGTAAAATAATTAGTCGTTTTATTTCTATTACATGTAGTCTTTTTTTCTTTTGATAATAAACATTCAATTGGTTGTCATTCTCTTTATCTCTCTATGATGTTTTTGCAGACAAAAACAATTCGCAGAATTAATCTAAATAGTCAGACATTAAACTCTATTTCATAAAACTTTTAACATTAACACCTAATTGCATGAAACTGAATAAGCATGTTATTATTCTCATCACTTTTTCGGATGACCTTAATAATGTTAACCTATAAAATGATTTTTGACAGAATTTTATATATTGTAGAATTCGTTCTTCTTATAGACACATTAATTGCTAACGTAAAATATTATTTTTCGCGACGTTAAACTGTGAAATATCGGGAAAAGATGCATTTTTTCGATTGATTTAACCATAAGCTTAAAAATGAGCACATGGACACCTATTTTATTAGATTAATCGTTCCAATTTTTATGAAGAAATCACCGATTTTTTTTAAACTAGATAAATATACAACAAATATGACGTTTTTTTTTCTTCCTTAAATCAATTTCTTTTAACAAAAATGAATTATTAAACAAATGTAGGGCCTAATTTTGTAAGGAAGATATACCTAATCTCTTTACCGAAATCCGCATAGGTTTATCATTTGAAACAAAAAGTTCAGATATGTCCAAGAAACCGAAATTTTAAGTAAATGTCGAAATATTCAAACCCATTTATCTTTTCAATTTAGCACACGAAGATATATTTTTTATTACATATTCAAATTGATTTTTGTAAAAAATAGCTTGTATGCAAACTTTCTTAAAAAAAATCACTGTGGGTTTAAAACTGTATCGTATGCCCATAATTGCCCTAAAGCTAAATCTCATCTTCAGACTATGAGGTTCTGGATGTGAAATCATTATTTCTGTATTCTATTATTTTTAGTTCATTTTTTCTATTCGTTATACTTTTTGCCCATCATTTTTTATTTTTTATATTCTAGTACCTCATCATTCTCATTTCTCTTATATTTGTTTAGTTATTTTCTCTTTTCTTTATTTTTTTGTCAATTATTTTCTTTTCTGTAAACCCCGATCCACACCCTCGTGTAGAATGAAAGACGATAAACATTTTAGTATACACACCACCTGTTGTTATTTCTCACCTGGACACATGACTTTTAGTAATAGTAACAAATATAAAATTATCGATATTGTAAATTCAGTTGAATATAATCTGTATCAATGCACTGGCTTGTTAAATGTATTTTGATCTGACAACAAGAATACATTTGTTTATCATATTTTTAGTTTTTTTAGTTATATTTGGTCATGATTTAGTCTCGAACAAGGCAAAAACCATCGTATTTTCAAACAATCTCTAAAACGTGCTGAATTTATAGCCTATATCAAGAGATAGGTTTTACCCAGAGTTTTAACTAGCTGTAGGCGTTTTGAAAAATATCCATTTAGGAACCAAATTGTGGCTTTTTTATATTTATATCAAAATTGAAATCAAAGGCCGTATTTTGTCGAAGAGAACAAGGTTAACAATTACCTACAATGCGACATGCGAGAAGAGGTTTCGTTTTCCCTAAAAAAAATAATTTGTTGAAGTAACTTATTTTTTGAGGTTGCGTCACGGAAATATATTTCAAATGAAAGGTGCAACTGCATGCATTTCTAAACATAAATAAAAAAAACAACTATAAAATGGCGGGTATGCGTCAATCAGACAGCAATCCAATATAAACACAAGTAGGTTACCTGTCATCTAGAATAAGAGGTTTAAGCATAACCCGCGCTGGTATCAACTTTCTGAGTTCTGAGTAAAATTCTATATACAAGTAGGACTCTGAAACGAGAAATATACGAAATTTTTTTTTACGTACGATGGAGCGTGGCATTCCCTTAATACATACGGGTCCACAGACTCTTCTCATTATGGTATAACGGTAAATGAGGATCTCATGAGAGGAACAAAGTGAAGATACATTTAACGCAGAATAATTTCCACATGCAGAAAACCAAAGAGGACGATCTCTCAATTAGAATGCAACTGTAACTAATACATGTAATACATCCATAGACAATAACACTAGTAAATGCCAATTTATATACTGACTTTGAAAAAAATATACTTCTCATAATAATTGCACATAATTGCATTTAGCTATTACGCGTCATATAGATCATTGCACACCATCTAACGGCTCACCGCACTTCGGCGCAGACCATCGCACTTCAGCGTGACCATCAAACTTCATGGTCTCCATTGCACCTCCCAGTCATACATATATGTATATACTTCTTTTTACTTGATTTCAATAATTGCAAACACTTTAATACCGATTTTCTGATAATGGTTTTTATTGTACTAAAGTAATAATTTGAATTCCCGCGGGTATTGCCCGAGGGAAATACGATTTATTTAAGGGTTTAAAAATCTCATAGCTGAAATATTTTGTTTAATTTAATTAATTTTTTTTTAAGAAACTTAGGTTTCAGCTACCACAGACTAACTTGGCCTTTGATGGATTTAGCTCTTATGTAAAAATAAGAAGATGTGGTGTAATTGCTAGTGAGACAACTATTCAAGAAAGTTCAAATCAAGAGGATGATAGCAGTTATATTTTTAGGCCGTACGACCTTAAATAATGAAAAAATACGGAAACCGTAAAGTCGGTTATAAAAGGCCCCGCCCGACATGAAAAATATGAAACAATTCAATTGAGAAAATTAGCGGCCTTATCTATAACAAAGCAATTTTGCCAAACAAAAGCCCAAAGATAACAGAATGGAAGTTACGACAACCAATGAACTACGTGCTTTTGACTTTGGACAGACACATATATATATAAAGAATGTTGCGAATGTGTAGGTCCTTTATTGGTCATATAGCTCTTCACTCCTATCTTTTTATACATGCTTTGGCTTTCAAATATTTAGCTTTGAGCCTTCCTAGTGAAGGTAAATCCAGAAAAGCGTTACGGATGCATGAAATTTAGAAAGTGTTGTTTTGTGAAGTGATCAAGACGTAGGGATGTGAATGAGTGTTTTATGTGTGCAATAATTTCGGCCTCCCAAATGTAGTGTAAATCTGCAGTTGTTTCATGTATTCGATATGCAAATTATCACAAAACTCAAAGGATAAGATGGATGAATTAATAGTTGATCGTTTAACGTCCAGTGGCATCTATTATAGATTCATTATTAGGGGGAGAACAAAAATTATGATATAATTATGAACATTGGCAATCATACCACATCTTTTATATAAGGACGTAAATGTGCAGATTTTCGTCTTTTACTGTAAACGACAGTGTCCCCTGGCGTCAAAACTGAAATTAGACTTGTGTAAATTTCTGAAACATGCATTTCATTATTTAACCAATGTAAAGTATTCCGAATTCACTCCACATTTCTGAACTTATTCTCATTATGAAATCAAGAAGAAAGAATCATTAAATGCTCATGCAAAACAAATAATACCGTTTTGAGCTATACAACTAAAGCAATCCTTAGGTAAGGATACCGACAAGACCTAACAGTTCACCTTTTATTATGTTGAACCAATATGAGAGTCCTACGTAAATTACTACATGTATATTTGATGGATGAGTCATGTATTCTGTAGTATTCCCCAACAATGAAAGCTCGGATGAAAAGCAATTGGAATGATTTAAAAACCAAAGTTATAAATTTACATGAACAGGAAAAAAAATAAACTCCATCTCATTCATTGGTGATTAACTTGCATATCATATAATGTACGTATTACTAGACAAAATTGCTGGACGGGATTTGTTTTATCTTGATAGATGTATACGAAACTTCAATGAATTATTTATATTTATCAAAATAACTATTATATCCGATAAAAATGAAAAAAATCTATCGGATAAAAACTACCGTTTTTTTCAATGAGACATAATCCTAATGGAGTCAAATTTGTCCTATGGATTCGTAAAGGACAAAAATATCTTCAGTAACGGAACAAAAAATACCCACATGATAAAACAAAGACCCGTCATTTTTTAAGAATCCTAGAAGGTCAACAAAGTACTATTGTCAATTATTTTTTTCGGAATTTACCTTTTAGACATACATTAAAAACGGTGTCCCGGATTTGCAATCATAAACACGATGAAAAGTTAATCCGAGAAAGTGTTTATTTTAGATAAAATAAAGAATAGTTATGATAATACCATATATTTAACTATTTTATCAGAAAATAAAAAACTGTATTTTAATTAAAAACATTCTTAAGGAATACGTGATATTTTTACCTGATCTTATACTTGTTTATTTAAAAAATGCCTTTAATTACATATAATGTTTATTCTTATTTAATTTGCCACAAAACGTATTTAGCTTAGTTTAAATGAAAATAAAGAGCAGAGAATAAAAATATTGTTCAAGAGAAAATACATATCCGTGTTAATTCGCCTCATTTTGTTAATTCAAGTCTGACATCTAACTTCTTAATCCGCAATCCACATTTACCCGATAACCTTGTATATTGTATTTTCTTGATGGAATACCCTCATGTACATGTGAACATCAGGAACTGAGACAAATGTGATCTGTGTAATAGTATTTATCAAAAACTAAATGAAAATATCTAAGTAGAATAAGAATTTGCCAAATAAGCAAAGAATTATAATCTAGCATAATTCAACATTGGAGAAATGACTCAAGTTGAACGTTATTAATAAGATGTCCAAAATATATATATACATGTATATTGCGATTGGTACTGTAGTGTATCAAAGGTATCAAAATCCCGTTGAGGGACAAAAATTTGTCAGCTTAAAAATCTAATTCTAACACTGTTGGTTTTAATTTTCAGACTCAATTATAGATTTAAGTAAAGTTTATAGATTCAATATTTTCAGATTCAATATTTTATTATAGTCTCACCTCATACAAACATAAAATGAGATTCACAGAAATATTAAAACATTTGCATTGTATGCACCAATTTAAAACGATTTATGAGAGACTTTTAAGACACACCATATGCATATAAACATATTTTTAATTTCCTTTAAAATTTAGTGTCCATCTATACTAAATGAAAATAAAACATTTGTTTCTTTAAGAACTAGTGAAAAAAATAACTGTTTCCACTCAATAAAATACTGTAGCTGGTTTTGCCAACTATAACAGCAGCATTGTCGTTATTAAATAAAAATATAAATGTTTAGCTATCGGAAAAAAAAAAAAAATATTCATTAAAATGTGTAGCTTCATGTATCATGATTTGTCTTAAATTTACATATAATGAGCATTTTAAAATGAGATGAAATTCATCTTCAATAGTTGAGCTACCATTGTATCGTACAGTTTTGAAAAAATGTTATGCTTTGTGTTTTACACTTAATAATTAACAATCCTAATGCTCCTAAAGCCCAGTAACACTGTCACTTTGATCTGTGTATACAAGGACGCCATTAATGCTATTATTGAATTTGGGACATATAAACACAAGTCGATTTCGAAGTTTTGTAGAATTTATGTTTTGGAGGTGTTTTTTTTTTTTAATTTTATTATGTTGTTTGTCATTTATGTTTGCATGACAATTTTTAACAAATAACAGTTGTTCAACAGTATATTTTTTTTAAGCCCATTGATAACTTGTCCGCGGCATCTCGCTGAGTTGAATAGAAATTCCAATTTTAACTGTTCTGTCGTAGAAATGTTATCATGTTATTGTTTGTACGTAGAACATGTATCGTTATATTAAAATGTGTCAGTCCCAGCCAAGACTCACTGAATAAACACGAAATATTTACAGACGATAAATAAATTTTACACGATAAGTCATGAATCTGAATGAACGTTATGTACGATGAAGTTAATATGAGCTTTGATGAGCTCTATAACTGACTATCATATAAAACCCACAATGAATGAACGTTACACGATTACAAAATGTAGGGATGAACGATTGACGAATGCACGATACACGGTAATAAACCTGAATGATTGATGAACACACGATACACGGGGTGGAATGAATGATTGATGAGCGCACGTTACACGGTTAAAAATGAATGATTGATGAGTGCGCGTTACACGCTTAAGAATAAACGAACGATGAACGAACGTTCGTTGAACGGAAAACACACGGAATGATGAATAATGAGCACACGATTGGTGAATGGACGATACACGCACGTAATACGCACGATACAAAATGAACGCATAGAAAAATGGTCAGTTTGAATTTTAGAAGGTCTGTAAGGGACTATAACTCTCACGCTAAGGATGGTAAGGGTTATTAATATCCAAAAATATTGTATATCAACACATTTTTATTACTTAAGATCTGATCATATTGTAATAAACAATACTGAAATCAAATGTGTAAATGGTAGTGTTGATATATGCCGAGACTTACCGACTAGATTTATTATACTTTTTACATTGTTATCTGATATTTAAAGACTCACAATGTGTTCATGGTAAGGACACCTTAATTCTCCTGACTTTTGTTTTGAATCCGTTATTTTACAACTTATTTAGACATAAGCTCCGTGTTGAATGCCGTACTTTGACCTTTAATGGTTTACTTTTACAATTTGTGACTTGGATGGAGAGTTGTCTCATTGGCACTTATACCACAGCTTCTTATATCTAATGACGATATAATATGCTTTCACTATTTCACTTCAGAATTCTTCTTGTAATGATTGATGCTTGAGGATGATAATACATCTAGAAAAGCGTTTACGACGCAGTATATTTATTAAGTTATATTTGAATATCAAACATACTATGTCATTATTTTTTTTGTGCAGACTTTCAAAGTATATATTCTCTTTGTTCCACTAAAAATAAATTTGCTTTAAAATAAAGTACAACGCCTTATTTGATATGTCAACACTTATGTGTAAGTTATGATGCTCTCCTTCCTGATAAGTATTGTTTGCTTTCATGCTAACGGTTGGTAGTTCTCTCTGGTCAGTCCGCTTAGTCAGCTAACATTGACCACCAAGATATGGTTAAAAGACAGTACTGAAAGTGACATAAAGCACCACAAATTATTTAATCAATTGATGAGAAGTAAATATGTTATTTGACTATCTATCTTCCTTTCTTTTTTCCAAGCAGAAAGAAAAAATTTTCACTCAGACTTAGACGAACCTTTCACATGTTACTATACGGTATGTATTTTGCTTATTGTTGAAGGTCGTTCAGGCGGTTATATTCTCGTTCATTATTTATTGATGAATATATCCCTCATTAGCAATTTGGTAGTTATTTTTATCAGTGTATGACTGAAAGAGTAGTTGGTTCGAAAATATTGACAAATAAACAGAAGACCCTCAAATCGAAACGGACTTTTCGGTCGACAAAATATGTGTCGAGTTCGAAAAGGATAGTTATATCAGTTGTTACTCATAAGACATCGCTATGATCAGATTGATTTGATATTCATATGAAACAGAGTTCTTAAAATCTATCCATAAAGACAAAAAGAATACAAACATCTTGCAAAGTTCTATAGCGTCAATATATTGATGATTTCTTTTTCTCACTTGCATGTATTTCAGCGAGTGCTATAATATCACATATTCCAGTTAATTAAACATAAAAGGATAATTCCGACAGTCAAAGGTCTGTTTCATATCTAGGTATCTTTCTTAAAATTGACACAGGTAGACGACTTTTTACTAGGATCGATGACAAACGTAACGATTTCAGTTTTAATGTAAATAGACATATGCTGTTCAAAGTTTTGATTTTCTACCCTATATACCACTTTGCCTCATATTCTTATTAAGAAAAAATTCACATACCTAATTAAATGGGCATTTAAAAAGTCGGAATGCAAATACATATGTTCAAACTCTTTTAGATCATTTTTTAGTGGCAACAATCAAAAGAGCTATGTCAATTGGACATGCTTTGATACTATATCTGCCCTTGAAGTTTTACTTGATAACATTTTTGTTCGCTTTGGAGATTCCGTATATCGTCAAGTTATCGGAATTCCAATAGGGACTAACTGTGCACCACTTATTGCGGACCTGTTTTTGTATTGTTATGAGTTACAATTTATGACTAAAATCAGCAAAGACCCATCGAAACAACATCTGATACAAAAATTTAACAATACTTTTAGATATTTGGATGATATATTGGCTCTCAATAATGACGACTTCAGTATGTATATTAAAGAAATTTATCCTGTTGAACTTACTTGAAATGAAGCTAATACTAACAATGACCACTGTCCTTTCCTCGATCTTGATATCTATATCATTAACGGAAAGCTTAATACAAAAATTTATGATAAAAGAGATGATTTTTCATTTCCTATCGTTAATTATCCATTTTTAGATGGTGACGTTCCCTTGTCACCATCTTATGGTGTTTATATATCTCAACTTGTACGATTCGCTCGTATATGTAACAACGTATTAGATTTTAGCGAAAGGAATTTATGTATTACTGAAAAATTATTACACCAGGGTTTTCGATATCATAAACTAGTCAAAACATTTACTAAATTTTATCATCGGTATAAGGACACCATTCGTAAATATAACTCAACATGCAGACATCTTATACGTTCGGGTATTTCACATCCAATTTTTTATTGTAATATTCTTTACAAAGCACAAAAATGTCAGTATTCACCTCAAAAGCTAACAAAACCTTTAAACAGACTTATTAAGAAGGGATATAGTTACGATACTGTTGTCAGGTCATTAAAGATTGCATATGTTGGCTTTAATATTGATTCACTTATAGGGTCTTTGCATCGGTATTAAACATATTTATTCTTAAACCAGTTGTTAGCATGACACGGGTTATGTTCTTCTCATATATTTGATGATGGTAAAATACTAAACCCCTAACAGGAGGGATTGTGCCTGATATTCATATGATGAAGACATAATCTTTCAATCAGTTTAATTGAGGTCTGGAGCTGGCATGTCAGTAACTGCTAGTAGTCTGTTGTTATTTATGTATTATTGTCATTTTGTTTATTTTCTTTTGTTTCCTATTCTGACATCGGACTCGGACTTCTCTTAAACTGAGTTTTACTGTGCGTACTGTTGTACGTTTGTTTTTTCTACATTGGCTAGAGGTATAGGGGAGGGTTGAGATCTCAAAAAACATGTTTTAACCCGCCGCATTTTTGCGCCTGTCCCAAGTCAGGAGCCTCTGGCCTTTGTTAGTCTTGTATCATTTTTAATTTTAGTTTCTTGTGTATAATTTGGAGTTTAGTATGACGTCCATTATCACTGAACTAGTAGACATATTTGTTTAGGGGCCAGCTGAAAGACGCCTCCGGGTGCGGGAGTTTCTCGCTGCATTGAAGACCCATTGGTGGCCTTCGACTGTTGTCTGCTCTATGGTCGGGTTGTTGTCTCTTTGACACATTCCCAATTTCCATTCTCAATTTTATATGGTAATAAAATTTGCAATATATTACATTATACAAAACAAATGAAGTTATGTCTCATTTACCGTAAATACTCTCAACAAGAAAATAATCAGGTATGACACATTTTCCATCGCTTTTTTACAAATGCATTTTACGTATATCAATACCTATTAAAGAAAATTATGATAATTTTGATCTTCCAAGCGTCTCTATCAGTCAATAGAATAACATAAAAACAACACTCAAAAAGCATTTTTTTTAAAGTCAAACGTTCTTTACTAGCCATGGTAAATAGAATTTTTTCATATAAACTATTTGTTCCGGTAGAGACCCGGTAAATATCCGTCTATAATAGTCTGTAATAGTATTTGTATAAGCGACAGCCGGATAATAACGTAACTCATCGTGTTTGTTTTCAATTTATGTTAAAAAGTCTTAACTTCAAAACTTTTACAAACTTCTTAAGGGATTTCAGTAAAATTTATTTTTCAGTCTATTATATCGAATCTTGATATGCGTTCATTTTAGATTTAAGTCCAAGTTTTATAAGAAATTTGATCAGAAGATCTCATGTTTTAATAGTTTCGTATAAGCGATAGCCGGATATAAACAGAGCTCGAAGTGTTTGTTTTCCCAGTATGTTATGCAGTCGTAACTTTAAAACTTTTCCAAATTTCTGAAGGGATATAAAAATAAAAATACTTTCTAGTCTTCTATATTCAATCTGGATTTAAGTCCAAATTTTATTAGAAAGTTTTTCGTACTTGGCTATATTACGCCGTTAGTCTTGAAAACCGTTCTTTTGCTGTTTATACTGTGAGGTAAATGAACGGTTTTGGTTGACCCTAAGATAACACGATAAAAGTTTCTCAAAATGATTCTATAAATCCCATTAAACATTTAATAAGTTAAATTAAATTGTATAAAAGGAGTACAAACTTCAACGTTTTCACACAAACGTACGCCAACAGAAATAATGTCAAAAGCAAAATCTAAATGATTATTTTACAGGAAAGGTATTCTGTTCCTACTTCCTTGCAAATAATAGTAGTGCATTGACAAGTCAGTCGTTCAAATAATCTTGCGCAAGTACAGAAATACAGCAATATTATTCACATACTATTAAAACCAAACGATTTTCAAAATTTATAAAATAATCAATTGCGATTTAATTTGCGTGTTCCCTTTGACTGATATTGTTGATCAACTTCATAGATTCGATACCTTACAAAGTTACCATTGGCTTCTTTTTCCGAATCAATCATTTTGTTGGCATCTGCTATTTAGAGTTCGAAATTTTTTTGTAAGATATCTTATCAATGAAAGTAATAACATAGCATGATATTGGTCAAATTTAAGGATCAGGATTACGTTAATACATAAATAAATATGATTAATAAACTCACATACATGGCACAAATTTAAACTAAAAAACACCTAAACATTATCAATTTATCAATTCTATTGTACGACATGTAAATGATTTTTTTTTTTTTCGGATTTTGAACTTATATTCTATGTAACTACAGACTTGTTGTTTAGCCAAAGGTATCTACGGGAGGTTAATTTTGAAATAGTTTGTATTGCGTGTACTTAATTGTATCATACATTTATGGGAGTCAATAAACGAAATGAAAGGTGTTGAGTTCGTTTTTTAATATATTGCTTTGTTGATTTTATGGAAAGAAACATAATTTCTAAAGGTTAACCATGAAGGGAAAGCGGATGTGACGGTATGGCAAGGAAATGAGATAAATTAACTGTATCAATTACAGGATCACAGTATCAATTATGTAAAAGATTTGCAATATCTTGTCTATTCAACTGAGCTACAATCAAGTGTGTCTTATACTTGATTATATGGCAATAAGATGATAGTCGAAGCAGGTTGGAAAAAACTCTACGACTTGTGTTGTGAATTCATATTTATGAATATTTTTGTTTTCTCTTTCCTGAGGAGACACAAGTGTATGTCTTTTTTTGTATGTGTTTTTATTTTTGTCTGAATATTTTTTTCCAAGTAAAAAAGGCTTGTTTGTAAAACCACCAACGGTTTAATGAAACTTTGTCGATTCTTCTATTTTTGCATAGGATTTGACATTATAGAATGGTTGTTTTCAAGTTGTTTGAGTTCATATTTCCGCAGGTGAGTTCAAGCTGTTCTAGTGAATTTTAGAACGCGCTTAATTTAGCAGAAAATTGTTTCAAAGAATTTTTAGATATCATAATTGTGTGTATTTCAGATGATTTTAAACATATTTCCGGCTAATTCATTCATGTACACCCACATATTTAAATGATGAACATTTCAAAACAACGGTACATAGCCGACTCATCTGCATATTTGACGAAGGAATTGTCCATTATATTGACAAAAATTATGTCCGCAGTGAAAGAGGGTCTTCAGAAATACTTTGAAACTGTTTACTCGCGTAGTGGTATTAACCATATGAGGATTCTAATAAACTCTAAAGAACTTTTGGATAATTTTAAATTTCGATCTTTCTCTGAAATCAGTTCTATCAAAACTTTTGATTTTTCAACCCTGTATACCGCCATTCCCCATGTGAAATTGAATAAAACGTCTAAAAGTAATAATCCACAATGCTTTTCAACTAAAAATGGTAGCATACACTATAAATTTATTACTTTGGGATACCATACGACATATTTTGTTAATAGTGAGCACAAAGGTAATACATGCTACACAGAGAAACAAGTAATCAGTATGTTGGAGCTTCTTATTGACAACAAATTTGTTGAATTTGGAAGTAGACATTTTCAACAAATTGTCGGCATTCCTATAGGAACTAAGTGTGCGCCTCTCCTTGTCGACCTCTTCTTATTTTAGTATGAGTCAGAGTTTCTTCAGACAATTGTCAAAAACAAGAAGATCATTTAATTGCTCATTCAGATATATTGATGATGTTCTTTCCACTTAACAATCTCTTATCTGATTGGGTTCCATTAATATATCATCTTGAACTAGAAATTAAAGAAACAACAGACACGGCTTCCTCTGTCTCATTTTTAGACTTATACCTCGAGTTTGACATAAACGGTTATCGTAGTACCAGAATCTATGACAAACGAGACGATTTTAATTTTGAAATTATCAATTTGCCCGACCTTAATAGCAATATACCGACTTCACCAGTATATTGGATATATATTTCACAACTCATTGGGTATTCAACAGCTTGCAGCTGATACTCAGACTTTATAAAATGTCACCAGTGTCTGAGCAAAAGGTTGATGAACCAAAATTATGTCAAAGAACGTCTCATCCTTTTTATAAAAAAGTTCATCGGAAGATACCAAGACCTTGTTGATAAAAATTCCGTATCGACTTCCCAAATAATACACGATGGTCTTGAATAAAGGCAATAGTAGTATACCGCTCTCCAATAGTCATAAATCGATTTAACGGGTTCAAATCCAGGTCACAAACCAAAACTGAGGGAAACACATCAACTATAAGAGGAAAAAACGGAACAATAGAAATACTGAACTGCTACAAAAAAACAAAAAAAAATACATAGAAACGGACTATGTGATAACAATTGCCATATTGCTGTCTTGGAACAGGACATTTTAAGAAAAAATGGTGGGTTGAACCTGGTTTTATGGCTAGCCAAACCTCCCGCTTATATAGCAATGATAAAAATATCGCATTACGTGACAGGAATAAAGTACAAATAAATGTAAGAACATTCAGTACAGAGAACTACATAAATAAATAATATAATAGTCCATTTCAACATGTAAACCACAGAATAACAAAGAACACCTAAAATTAATTGACGACATAACACAAATACAGTAAATATAGAAGTATAGATTCTAGGTTCTGACGTTGTCAATATAATTGAATTTTATGCGATTGGCATACAAGTTAGTGGTTTAACTTGCTATGAAAACAGGTTCAATCCACCATTTTCCACATCAGAAAATGCCTGTACCGAGTCGGGAATATGACAATTGATATCCATTCGTTTGATGCGTTTGAGCTTTTGATTTTGCCATTTGATTAGGGACTTTCCGTTTCCTGATCGTACCGGCTGACAAATCAGCCAACAATGTGGTGGTGGTATGACGTAAATACTATACGGACTTCCTTAAGAATGAAAATCTACATTCAGCAGCATTCAAAGTCGTGCTCTCCACAGTAAGTCAAAAAGTAAATAATCATTTCACTACCACAGTTCAGTTTATGGTCTTCTCTATAAAAACATAAAAGTCCCTTCTATGTATTGGCTTCCTAAACTTCACAAAATAAACGTTCAAATAATTTCGTTTAATATCAGCTGTAGGTAAGTTTGTTACTACTTATTTGTATGCTGTTATGCTATTTTTAAGATGTTGATATTAATTTTTTTAATAAAACATATAAAAGTAATGGAATTAACTAATGTTGGAGGTTTAAACACTCTTTTAATGTTTTGGATAATTGACATGATGGTCCGTTTAATTCGGGTGAACGTTATAACTGTTCGACTCTGTTAACTAGACTACAAAATTTTATCAAACAGAAGTTCTCTTATTTAACTAAATGATTCTTTCAAAAATCTGGTTGCAGATTTGTTTGCTTCAACTAATATAATTGTCCCTTTCCTTGGATATTACAGTTTCATACGGGAAACTCTATACAATTGACATGATGGTCCGTTTAATTCGGGTGAACGTTATAACTGTTGGACTCTGTTAACTAGACTACAAAATTTTATCAAACAGAAGTTCTCTTATTTAACTAATGATTCTTTCAAAAATCTGGTTGCAGATTTGTTTGCTTCAACTAATATAATTGTCCTTTTCCTTGGATATTACAGTTTCATACGGGAAACTCTATACAAATTTCACGAAAAATGAGACGATGAGACTGATTGATAATTGTCCCTCTTTGGACAGCGATGTCTCTTTGACCTCAAGCATCTAACGATGTGTATATTTCCCAACATGTTCGCTATTCCCGTGTATGTAGTTGCGTTTCAGATGTCAATGAAAGTTGTGTGTGTGACACTTTTATTTATTAGTTGTAATTGACTTTGAGCTAGTAAGTACTCTCTCATTTCGGGGCTATGTGTAATTAATTCTATGTTATTTTTCCATGTTCCTCGTATATATCTTTTGAGTTAAGCAAACTGCAACATTTATATAGTTTGTTCTTATGTTGTGCTGTACCACCACTGTCCTAGGTTAGGCGAGGATTGAGCACTAACAAACATGATTAACCCCTCCACATTCTGTATGTGCCTGTCCTAAGTTAGGAGCTGGCACTTCAGTGGTTATCGTTGAATCATGCCTGTCATATTTGTTTTTCGTCAAATGTTTTATTAAAATTAATGGACAGGAATAAATCCGCGTAGACAAAACGTTTTCTTTACAAAACTGTCTTTTTGATATTATTCACATCTCTATTTAAAGTTTCGTCTAGATCTCCACAATTGTTTTCCGAACATGATTTCGGAACATACCAACCAAGCAGAACGTAACCTGAAATATTTGAATATCGGTAAACTATTTTTTTTTTTATTTAACTTAATGATGCTTAGTACGTCGAATATGGATATAAGAAGATGTGGTATGAGTGCCAATGAGACAACTCTCCGTCCAAGTCACAATTTGTAAAAAGTAAACCATTATAGGTCAATTACGGCCTTCAACACTGAGCTTTGGATCACACCGAACAGCAAGCTATAACGCGCTCAAAAAATAAACATGTATTTAGAGTTTGTAACAGGAAATGAAAATTTTTCTTCCTTGGGTTTCAGTTATCATTGAAATTATGTCTCCCTTATTTTCACTTTTGTGTTGCTTAATTTAAAAAAAAAAAAAAACAAATCATTTTGTAAATTTTTAAATATTAATATGGGTAATTTCTTCTTGGAAAAAACGTATGATAAAAAAAATTGTTTCCGGTGAGTTTTTTATTTACATTTAAATATTTACTTTGTAGTATATTTCTTTTCAAATTTTGGACGTATTAAATAGAAATGGACGGGATTCTCAAATTACCTCTGTTATTGAATATGTACACCTGTATTAACCAAAGGCGTTTAACCCAACGAAAAATGAAATACAAAATATTCCTATGACTGAAATAATTTAAAGTACGATATGATTTAAATGTCATTAAAAACGTTTTAAAGAAATAATCCAGTATCAGGTACATTGTATGCGCCGGACCTTTCCTTTTTAAAGCCATAATATAAAAGTTTGACACAGTAAACACCCTTGGAAATTTACAAACAAAATGTATCATAAGAAATATTTCCTTTTCATACAAGCTTTTCTGACGTACCAGAGTTACCCAAGTTTTAGGGGAAATTTTTATTGCTTAAAGCTGAGGACTTTTTTAATTTGCAACAGTACTTTACAGATGTAAAAAAGTCGAAAATTAGGATTCAGATATTAATCAAACGAATTTGGTATTTTAGTCCCCAGTGACAGTTGATAAAAGTACTGACATACTATTAGCTCTGATGATTCCTTGATCTGATAGTTGTCGAATAAATTATACATAGTTCGATTTCCCTGTAGACTGCTACTTGCAGTGTTTTGGGGTTTTTTTTGGTTTTTTTGTTCCAGTGTAAAATATTTCATCCTGATTTTGGATAATAACATATTCAACGGTTAATCAACTTGGTTTATGTGTGAACAAAGAGGGTCGATCTGAAAGGGATAACTGAAAAAAGGGAAAGGTGTAAGGCACTGTCTAAATGCTGAATAAAGAATTCAATGAATGCCGCATTCTGATCAGACGTTACTGTGTACAGAAGTGTCAAACAGACACTCTCCCCAATAGTCCTTTTTCGATATTGAAGAAATCAAAGTGACCATCATTATGATATACAAATGTGACCCTTGTGTGTGTATGTAGTACTCGTCGGTTTACCCTTTTCCTTAAAATCCATAGTGTAAACTTCTCGTTTTTTCAACACTGTCTTTGTTTAAACATAAGGAGATGTAACAATGAGACAACTTTCTATCAAAGTTCAAATAAAGTGGGTGCAAGCAATTATAAGCAACCGTTCGGCCTTCAACAATGAGAAATTGTGATTGTTTGGATAGTTGTAGATCCAATTCTAAAGGCCAGATCTCATCATTTTACTAAACCTGAAAAGTTTTCCACTGTTAGCTTCCATTAATACTTTGAACTAATGGATTTTTTTTCTCAACTGTTACCATGGTAATCAATAGGAATATGGTACAATATTTACAGATGGAAGATAATCACTTGAATAATTGTTTAGCAATATATATGCAAGTTTTAGTACAAAACGTTAGAATTGCATATACAATAATACAATTAAAGCAATTGACAGTAAACCATTAAATAATCGTGTGTTCTATTTTTATTTTAGGTACTTTGACATAACCAGAGAATGTGATATTGACTTTTACGTCTTGCGTATTATTTCAATGAGCAAATTGTAATATGTAGCTTTTGAATTGTAATGTTAACCTCACTTCCATTGTATTGTTTTTTGTCATTGATATAATTCCGTGTTTATCACTTTAGACCTGAATAATGAATTAGTGCTCACTTGAAATAAGATTAGTGTCTTATAACATAAAAATGCTTGTTTGTATCTAAACCAGTTGAGTAATGATACCTCGTGTCTACTTTTGCAAGTAAGTGTAATTAGAGGGGTTTTGATATTCAGTTTATCTAATTTTTCTTCTTACTTCTGAATCTAGATTTGGTTACTATGTTAGATTCATTTTACTCATATATAGCCATGTACATGGTTAAAATCTTTAAAATCGGTAGATTTTATATATGTGGCTTGCATAAAATCACTACAGTCTGTTATTTTCATTTTCTGAACTAAGATAAGAAAATATGGAAAAAGAAATAATGTCTGTCTCTGAGTGGTACCAAGTAACAGCAATTTTCTATGATGTTGTTTTATTCCGTTACGCCTGAAAATTACAGTAATTGTTCAGTTTGCTCAATACATTGTATTTTGAATTGCATAAAAAATCAGTTGACAACTAAACGATGACAAAAGAGATAATTCCGTTGATATAGTTGTTGAGATTGTAGCGGGAACATAACGTTCGTACTAGTGTACTCGTCCATTATGGACGTTGTATTGTCAGTGACGTCGCCTTGGGCGGAAGTACGTTTCTTGTATATTAAATGTAATGGCTGAACAGTTGTCGTTATACACATTGCCTTAACTATCATCTATATTTATGGTGCCTTGACCAATGGATCTTGAAAAATTGAACTCAGTCAGACCGGGAAACAGAAGCGCTGTTACTAGTCTATTCCGCAGATAAGATGAATCAACGGAGAATACGAATTTCGATGAAGAAGAAGTAATTGCAACGCTCGGAAAACTTGTGCAAAAACAAACATTGTTTGAGGACTTCAATGAACAAATTCGTACGTTAACAGAACCAGAAGATGTGGAAAATGAGATTACTGATTTAGATGAATATTTGGTGAATATGGAAACGAAGATTCGACATGTACGTAAGTTCATACAAAATGTCCAAACCCCGTATTCCCGTCAGATTGAATCATCACAATATACCACTCACATATTAAATCCAGACATTATGCCGTTTGTCCCAACGCAAAAGCCAATCCGCACACCGCACAGTCCTTTGAAAACCCGTCTGTCCTAGACAATCACACATTCAACACGCAACAAAGTACATTTTCGTCAGCTAGTAATCAGAGTCGCCGCCTACCAAAACTTACGCTTCCAACTTTCACAGGCAACATTTTAGAATGGCAAACCTTCTTTGACTCATATAAGTCGGCCGCACATCTTAACATGTCACTTATAAATATACAAAAGTTTAACTACTTGACAACACAGCTAGAACACGACGCACTAAGATCAATAGCAGGTTTTGCACTCACAAAATTAATGTAAATTACGATGCAGCGGTAAATTTATTAAAAGAGAGGTTCGGTCAACAAGATAAAAATATAAATGGATACATGCAGGCCTTATTAGAAATCCCTTCGCCTAGAAATCAGATTACAATCTTACGTAGTTTTTACGATAAAATGGAAGGTTACGTCAGGGATTTATAGCTTTGGGTCAAACACAGAAAACATACGGCACGCTACTTGTTCCCATTATTATGAACAAATTACCATTAGAAGTGAGAAAACATCTTGCACAAGAACACAGAACAAAAACTTGGGTATTACGGGACCTCCGAAAAAGCATATCAGACGAGATAGATATTATGGACGCAGTACAAGAGATAGAATTGACACATGATTTGCCAACAACATCGTCCTTCTTTCCCGTAGCGAAATCGCCGAAGTCCAAATCTTACAAGAATATTGAAGCTAGACCTTGTGCTTTTTGTCACGAAATACATGCTCCTACCCATTGCAGTAAATTAACCGACTCAGAATCCCTGATGAACATAGTTAGAATAGAGAAACTATGATTTAACTGACTTGGTAACCACAGACTAAACGAATGTAAATTTAAAAACACTTGTAGACATTGTAATAAGAAACACCATACCAGGTTGTGTAATGCACGTCAAACAAACGACATAAAACCAGGGAATGAAGTAAGCCATAGAAACGGAGGTAATAGCTCAACACATACGAATTGTCACGAAAAAGATAATCAAAGCAGTAACCCGCCAAACCCGCCGTCTTCGAATTCAACAAACGTTCACCTCGTAAATGACAGTCACACAAAGGAACAAGATACTACCATTTTATATTCACAATCGACAAAACTGTGATCAAATGTACTTTTGAAAAACGCTGTAGCACAAGTAATCTCAAATCAGCTCTTTATCGACACAAATATTCTTTTTGACGAAGAACCGCAAAGATCATTTATAACGGAAAACTTAATGCAAAAACTCAACTTGCAGATAGAGGGAACAGAGATAGAGTTATCGGCATTTGGGGTAAAGAGAAAAACGCGAGGCATTTAGACAACAGTTTATCTAAAAACCGATGCAAGACACATATTGCCAATCAGAGTACTGATAGTACCGATGACCACATGCCACTACAGAATTACATAGGTAATATTGATACACAGAATGGTTATTTGCGTGGTTTAAAGTTAACGCACACGATGACACAGCAAGATTTATTCGAGATATCGCTGCTTGTAGGTGCAGATCACTACGGGGACATTGTAGAAGACCATATAGTACGGGGAAGCGGTCAGACAGCCGTGAAATCTAAGATCGGACCTGCATACGGTAAGGAGAGCAACACGTCAAACACTTACATTCTCAATGTTTTTATTTCACACGTTGCTATAGAATACAATCTAGAGAGACTTTGGAATTTGGAGTCAATAGTAATCAATAGTAAGGAGATCGAAGAAGAAGATGCATTTATTCAAACCTATCAGGACAGATCAACTGAGTTCCGTGAAAATAAAGATTTTGCTAGGTTACAATGGAAACAGGACCATGATGAAATGCCTACAAATTTAAAGGTTACGAAGAGAAATACTGAAAACGTCATTAACAGACTCACTTAAAACCCAGAGATGTTAAAGAAATACGGAAACATTATACAAAATCAGGATCAACGGGTATACATAGAAAAGGGAAATGAAACAGTTGAAACTCCAGAAAAACCACACTACATTCCTCATCACCCAGTACAGAAGGAATCGAGCACCACTCATATCAGAATTGTTTACGACTGCAGAAAAAGGAAAAGATGGAAATTCGGATATCTTACGCCGTTACGTGTATTTCATGGGATAACCGGTAAAAATGAACAATTCAGTAATAAATACAGGACCAACAGAACATACCTAGACGAAAAGGAAGTCTTAAATCCCGTGAGACCATACGGAAGTGGTTACACCAATGATGTTAAAGTGATGTAGTTGATAGACAATAACGCGTTTAGTGCAAAGTTGAATTTTATTTTTATTTCATGAGTGACATTTATTGAATTCTAATTTCAAAATGTAATTTTCATTAAAATGATTTCATGTGCTCAGTATTTCAAAGAAAAACACAATGCGAGAGACAATTTTAAAGTATTATTAGTTATTGATGAACAGTTATTTATCAGTGAATCGATTGATTGAGATTGAGGTTATTTAGCGGCCCAAGTATGTTGTTGCGGGAACATAACGTCCGTACTTATGTACTTGTCCATTTTCGACGTCGTATTGTCAGTGATGTCACCTTGGGCGGAAATACGTTTTTTGTATATTAAATAAAATGGCTGAACAGTTGTCGTTATACACATTGTCTTAACTACCATCTATCATAGTGTCTACAAAATAACTCATCACAGTCACAAAGAAGCTATGATATCAAGTATGTCTAAAGTTAAGGTTAACGTCATCCCGCCGGCCGTGCCAACGTAAGCAGTAAATCTTTTTTTGCAACACTGTTGACTAAACATGTGTTCCAATTATTGAAGCTAGAATTCCGTCTATTTTCATTTGAGTGTGTGACATTACTGATTCCGGTTTTTAACTGAATTTTATATGTCTAGTCTTTTATGCATTCACGTTTTTTTTTAGCTCACCTGAAGCAAAGGGCCAAGTGAGCTTTTCTCATCACTGGGTCCGTCGTTGTCCGTCGTCGTCTTCTGTTAACAATTGTTAAATAACTGGACCGAATTTGACCAAACATGGTCACAATCATTATGGAGTATCTAGTTTTAAAAATGTGTCCGATGACCCGCCGGCCAACCAAGATGGCCGACATTGCTAAGAATTGAACATTTGGGTCAAATTCAAGTTGTATCTATTATTTTGAAAAACTTTGTATATAGAAAAAAATCTGACAGGAGAAAAAATGCTCAGAATCTTGAACTCTACCAATTGTTCATTTACGTCAAACTGTCAGAAGATGTCTAACAGGAGTTATTGTCCTTAAATGACAACTAAGTCCACAGTTGACTCCTTATTAGAGTTGTTGCCCTTTGATTACATTTTTTACGAGATATTATTTTTGCGTTTTTGCCTTATATCTTAAATATTATTATAGATAGATAGAAACTTTAATAAACCGAAATGGTCACCAAGACAAGATCCTAAATTATGAGAATATTGAGGAAATCGTCCGACGACTCCTTATTGGAGTTATTGTCCTTTATTGGCGATATTTACCACATATTTTTGCGTTTTACCTTAAATGATAGAAATAATAACAGATAAATAGACACTTTAAATCACAAAATTATCAGCTAGGCAAGATCTACTAATAAGTTAAATTTGCCCTTAAATGGGGATTTGTGTTACCCTCTTTTGTGTTTTGAACAAAACTAAAGAAGATAAATAGAAACTACACAGACTAAATGTTCCGCATTACAAGAGCAACAAAACGGACATTTTTGTCATGGATACTGTCCTTTGTTGAATATGCACATGGAAAAAGGCGAGCGACACAGGCTCTTAAGAGCCTCTTGTTTAATAACCAGTTTGATATCTTTCACCTCATTCACTAATTGAGTAGTCCCATTAAGATCCACTTTCCTAATGGACAACAAGCAATACTATAGAAATAAAGATACCAACGATCTAGAGTATTGGCTTGGGACAGACACATTTACATGAGACTTGGGTAAAGACCTAAACACGGGTTAGTGACTTCTGGGTACTCAGTACTCCTTTTTGATACAATAAATTTGGATATTTTTGTTGTAATTATCTTTTGATTTATTCAAAACACATTAGCAAAGGCCCTAACTAGACCATACAAAAAAACTTTTACCAAAAGTATAAGAAAATCTACAAAAAAGAAGATTATATATAAATTAAAATAATATTGTTCAAAGAACATTTGAATGTCTGTTCTCCCTTATTGCACATGTTTTGATAAGAAAATATAAGTTTAAAATGTCAATTTTGGTGACAGACAATAGCTTAATTAATGCTGATTCTAAAACTATCTTGTTTCGCAATACTTTTGTTGCAAATAAGGGAAATATTTTGGTACTTCCGGCTTACAAAATTTCACTTCCGGTTTATTTTTATTGAATCATGCTCCTTCTAGTAATTTCTTCTATAATCTAATGCAAAGATGTCTACTTCTTGTTTAAAAAAGGTAACTTCATGTTGACATTCTTCGAGGTTCTATGTCTGAAACTCAGTGTATAAGACCTCATGACTTTATCATGTACCAATAAAAAGGTCAAAAAAGGTCAAAAACTAGAACTTCAAATTCACATTTAAACTTGACATTAATTTCAAGGTTATTGTACAGGGACCTCAAATCAAAAGAGCCTAGAGCTCTTCTATAATCAGCTAATGAGTTATATCTTCATACAGCTTATTCAAAATATAATAGGGGAGAAAACTCTTATTAAATGTCAACCTACCATTTCAACCAAAATTGTTGTATAACGATATGCCGTAACTAATAAAATAGTAAACATATTTTGTTGTTCTCTTAAACGGTTTCTGATAATAAGTGATCATTGCAAGAAACAAAACTGTGTTTGGGGAGATAACTCTCACAAAGAAAATTGTTCGGTTAAATAGGGTCAGTTTCAAAAGCGTATAAACTGTACAAAAAGTATCATATACAAAATATTTAAGTAACATCCTTTGAAACATTATCATAGCGCAAGAACAAAATAGGTGGAAGAAAAAAAATAAGCAGAACAAAAGCAAAAGGTCATTCCACGGAAAAGCGGACATACCATATTAGTCTAGAAGAACCTTAACATTATTTCATAATGATTTGTATGACGAAAATAAATATTCAATATTACCATACAGGAAGCTGTTATAACGTGTTAAACTCCATAAAGCCCAGTCGGTAAGGATACATTTGAATTTTTAGATACTTTCTTAATACTGTTTGCTTCAAAAAGAGAGAACAATAACATTAAACATACTGATAGTATTACACCTGATGCGCATTTCGACAAAACATGTCTCTTCAATGATGCTCAAGGGCTAAAATATTTGAAAATCCAAATCTTATTTCGAAAAAGCAAGACAAGGCATTAACTACACTCTTAAGTGATCTAAAGATCGACCAGCACGATACACTCCGGATAAGATTATCCTTTTTTAACTATAAGCATCCGTCATGATCAATTGGAACGAGATTTATTCAACCAGCTGTTTTAGTAAGATATAGATTCTTAAATGTTTTTTTAAGGATATACTCCAAAATCTTCAATCCCAATCAAGATTCAATGTTGGACCTGTATCGAAACTTTGGATTGATGTACGCTCTACACTTTCATTAATAAGTTAAAAGATCGACGACATCTTCTTATTTTACAGATATCTTTTACCAAACATTGGATCCTGGTTACAAATTCTTTGTTTGAGCTCTTGAAAAATCTTACTTTGTGAAAAACCACACCGATTCCAAAAACAAATAAAAATGACGTCATCAAAATGCTCAGACGTATGATACTCGGCGTTTCAATATCTATGTACTTAGGTTACTAGTAAATGTGCAGTTTTTTATGCTAATACAACTCAACAGTTTTGTCTAAGGTTGGGCGCTTGCAAACATACCCCGCCACATTATATATGAGCCGGGAACAAGTCAGAAGCCTGTTATTCAGTGATTTTCGTTTGTTGCTGTACTCATATTATTTGTTTTCCGTTTATTCTTTTGTATAACTTGGTCTTGTGTTTTGCCGTCGCACCACTGATCCACGTGAAGAGAGGGCTGGGCGCCGTTTTACGTGAGCAACCCCGCCACATTATGTATGTGCCTCTCTCAAGTCAGGAGCACGTAATTTAGTGGTTGTCGTTTGTTGTTGTATCTTGTCAATAGACTGCATAGATTTTAAATGACTGCAAGCGATGTGTCTGACATAAATGAATTAATTATGAAAATGTATTGAAAGACTAAATATTTTTTTAATTATAGGAAAAGTTTGGTCGTAAAACCTAGAGTGGTCACATTTTTTGCGAAATTGAGCTCAAAGGTCAAACCTCAAATATATCATAATTTCAAACATGAAGAAAAAAGAAGGAATTTTCTGAGATATATTCAGTAGAATGCTACAAAGACGATTTGACAACAAGTATATACTGCAAAAAGTAAAATAACAAAAATACCAAACTCCGAGGACAATTCAAAACGGAAAGTCCCTAATCAAATGACAAAATAAAAAGCACAAACACATCAAACGAATGGATAACAACTGTCATAGTCCTGACTTGGTACAGGCATTTTCTTCTTCAGAAAATGGTGGATTAAACCTGATTTTATAGCTAGCTAAACCTCGCACTTGTATGACAGTCGCAAAAAATTCAAAGGATGTCAAAACGACAAGTTTAGCTTTTTGTATGAACAGATGCCTTTACAAAATGGCGTCAATAATGGATCTTCTAATTTTTTTCCATTTATGAAGGGAAAAAATGAAAATGTGGCCTTGACCTTTTCACATGCATTAAATTTTACATTGCTTATCTTTTTTCACAGCTGCATATAACAAAATTATTTTCTAAATTGTAAAACAGCAGTTTCTAGATATATTTCAATTATTTTTCTTCCTTTCAAAAAAAAAAATCAATCACTGAAACCATGTTTTTTTTCCAATTTGCCTACACAGGATGTGTGTTTTGGAAAATTAATATGTGGTAATAGATTCACAAATATCATGTACATGAAAGTCCTAAATCAGTTAAAACCCAAGTGAAAGTAAAAACATTGTCAACCGAGGCTACAGCGATTTTTAAAAAAATCTTGTAACTTGCTTCGTTGACTCAGTGTAAAACAAAATTAGTTTTATGTCATGATCATTCTCTTTGTGAGATTATCCTGGTAAAATAGGTAGTCTCATTTTAATTTTGTTTAGCAAAGTAAATGATTGTAATGTACACTTGCTTATGTTGTAATTTGATAATCGGCTACGACCCTTATAGACATCTTTTCTTTGAAGGGCTACAAACATTTGCTCTTGTCTTCATCAATTAATGATAAATAGTAAAAAATGCTACAAACAGGGAAATTATTTACGAGAGTCTTAGCTTCACGTCAATTTCTTCGTCATTGTTTGCGAATCCGGTAAGTGTATTAGCACGCTTCACCGCCTTGACACGGACAAAGTTCGGTGCAAAACAGATTAACAGGTTTGAATTAAATCTTGCAAGTAATCTAAAGACATTACAGGGAGGAATCCACGAACATATTTATTGCTAGTTATTGTCCGTGATTTTAATAAACTCAGCATAGATACCCGGATTAAAATTTGGTACGTCAGACGCGCGTTTCGAGGTCAGTTGCAGTACTAGTACTACTAATACCCACTTAAATCGAATGACCGTTTCAGTTCGAAATCGATTTACCAGTGTATGGAGCAGAATCCATATAAAAACACTCCTGTATTGATGATTTCCTTTACCCAATATTGCTTACATACATGTGTCATACATCTCAGTAAATTTTACTTTTAAAATACTACCGAACCAACAAGGTAATCGTCCAATATTTTTCTTCTTTATATCGAGAAAAATTGACGACTTCAGAACTACAAACAGATGAACATGCTGACTGTCATAATAATTCGATTTGTTTTAGGAATACGTTCTTTTTTATTGTTTCTTTTTTATTCAATATTCAGCTCTTAAACTTTATGCATAAACCATCTCAATATTAGTTATCAAGCAAACTGGAGAAATCTTATAAAAAATTACGTATTTTAGTGTACTAAAACCTGTATTATTCCTGTTAATTTCAAATTTTCCGATTCTAGTATTTGAATATCATGAATATATAAAAAGAAACCAAAATAATAAAAACTATTTAATGACAAATGAAATTTAATATGTATTCCTGGAGGCCATGGCGCATGACATCTTTAATTTTCCCTCATCATCGTTGAGTGTGCAGCTGTAACCTCCAACATACATTTTAGTATTGCATGGAGGTGTTCTTGGATCGACCATATCTTCAGGAATCTGTAATATAAAAATAACACTAAATATGTTTGATAAACACTAAATTAGGACTTGCATGTAAATGAAGCGAAGGATGTGTAATTCAGTGTGCAAAAAAAAACCTAAATAAATTAACCAAGAGCCAATTGTTTGAGACGTACAACCTTGAGCAGTTGAGTATGTTTAAAAACGTATTCATGATTTGGTCATTATACTGTTTTGTATTTGACCAGCTTTAATGATAAAACAATGATTTATAACAACTATTAGAATTTAACTGACATGAGCTGTTTATCAGATCAAATAATTTGTGAAATTTTTTTATTGTATTTGTCTGAAATTATTGTTTTGACGTTAACGATTTTCTTTAATCCCTCAGAAGATATACAGAATTCTGTAAAAAAAAAGGTAAATATGCAATAAAAAACAATTTTTAGTCTGCATTTATCTGATAAGATTTGTTATCTGTTGACGCGTATACATTTGTGGGTGATGTGCACCTTAAATCACCATCTTTTCGGTCAAATTCTTAGAAAAGAGGGGCGAAAGATACCAGAGGGATATTCAAACTCATAAATCGAAAACAAACTGACAACGCCATGGCTAAAAAGGAAAAAGACAAACAGACAAACAATAGTACAAAAAATACAACCTAGAAAACTAAAGACTAAGCAACACGAACCCCCCAAAAAACTGGTGATGCAAAGATCTTTTTTCTTTGATGAAACAAAAAATTGTCTTGTGTGTTCTCCAACCCCTTCTCAGGTGCACGTGCAATCGATGTTTTTTTATTTTTAAATAATTGTACCGGTATTGTGTTCCCATTCTTTACTGCTTTATATATTTCTTTTTCGTCAAGCCCATCGATCTGCATCTGTCTATCTTTAGTGCTGTTCATAGAACTACCAAGAATTTGATCATTTTCAGGAATTACTTTGCTTTTATATTCAGCTCTGCGTTTGCAGGTCTGGAAAAGCTTTAAAAAAAGAAACATAAAGATTTCATTTAAAACATTGCAACAAAAGGACCCCTCCATCATATATATTTGTTTTTAACATAAACGAAAACTTTTAAAAGGGTACAGTACAATAAGTAATAGGTGTTGTAATTTGTCTACTTTTATATGTATATACATGTACCAATTTGTAATTAATATTAACAAGGATTTTTTTATGTACCAATTAAAGTAGTTAACGCTTCATACTACGCATGCGTTTCCCTCGAACAAAATGATGAATAAACAACAATTGGTCGGGATCCTGACAATTTTCAAAAAGATGTTGCTGAATTTAATTATAAGCGTTAACCCAACGTTGAAAGATATTGTTGGTTGGTCAAAACATCTTCCTTTATGAAAAATTATTTTAAAAAAATATATTAATCTCAATGGTTATATGATCACAGACAGATAAGGGATGTGTTATTTGTCAGTATGTTTGTTAAATACATATAATATATAGATGTAAGATGCTCAGGTATATATTGTGATTAACATGTTTTCATTATACAAGGAAAAGGGTACGGTTGATTTGATTTTCTATTTTGCTTTGTTTCCAGATTCTATTATAAACTTATTTTTATTTCGGTTAGACAACAGATAATGATGGTGCTTGGAAAAAAAGTGGATCCGTTTAAGATATACTCTTACATCTTTCACTGGGTGTGGCAAATTCTTGTCACCAGAGCCCTTCATGTCCTTAAGGTTAACGGGATCAACTGTCCTCTGGTTCGTGAAATCACTGCATCCAAGGTTCTCGTCGTCTGTCTTACAATCTTGTCCTCTCTTAAAAAAGTAATACAATGTTAACACCATAACATGCTTGTATTTGAACTGATTTCTATTACAAGCATCATTCGTACTTCGGAACTAACCAAACAGTTAAAGCTTCAGTATTGAGCTGTGCTATTTGTCATTATGTTTGTAAAATACATATAACATATAGATGTAAAATGCTCAGGTATATAATGTGCTTAACATGTTTTCATTATACAAACAAAAAGGGTAGGGTTGATTTCATTTACTATTTTGCTTGCTTTTTAAATCTTATTTTTAACTAATTTTTATTTCGGTTAGACAACAGATAATGATGGCGCTTGGAAATAAGAGAATCTGTTTAAGATATACTCTTACCACTTTCACTGGGTGTTGCAAATTCTTGTCACCAGAGCCCTTCATGTCCTCAAGGTTAACGGGGTCAACATTCCTCTCGTTCGTAAAACCATTGCATCCAAGGTTGTCGTCGTTTGTGTTACGATCTTGTCCACTCTTAAAAAAGTAATACAATGTTCTTACCATAACATGCTGGTATTTGAATTGATTTTTATTACATGTATTACAAGCATTATTCGTCCTTCGGAACTCGACAAACTGTTATAGCTTGAGTATTAAGCTATGCTATATGTCAGTATGTTTGTAAAATACATATAACATATAGATGTAAAATGCTCAGGTATATAATGTGCGTTTAGATCTATAAAGAGGTTAAACTCCTAACTATCCTACTGTCTGTCGATACATTTATTTTTGGCAATGCACTAGTCATGTCTTCTTTGACTGTCCATGACGTTAAAATACTAAATCCCTGGGATGTGTTTTAGTTGATTTTAGTCTCTGATGCATGATTTTTTATTATTAATTGTTTTGGCTTTTAACTAGCTGTCAATAACTGCGAGTACTCTCAAATCTTACTTTCTTGTTTATTTGACCTGTTGATACTAACTGTATTGCTTTTTTGTTATTTAATGTTATTCAGGGTTATATCTGGTCTATATACCAGCTTTGATAAGTGTTTGGTATAACTATAAATTTTCACTTCGTACTATGAACATCAAAATTATTTATTTTGTAAAAATATTTCCTTTCTCTTTTGGTACTGTACACGTATACCTAACAACAAAATTATTTACATTTACCTGTGTTTAAAGTTATTGCAAATGGATGGTAATTTTGTTCGCGCTTATTGTTTTTCTTTAATTGTTTAAAATTTCTTACAGATATAGCATGTTACTTTTATTATTCTTCCCTTTGTTTATTTATTTTGTATTCAAAATTATTTATTTTGTAAAAATATTTCCTTTCTCTATTGGTACTGTACACGTATACCTAACAACAAAATTATTTTCATTTACCTGTGTTTAAAGTTATTGCAAATGGATGGTATTTTTGTTCGAGCATATTGTTTTTCTTTAATTGTTTAACATTTCTTACCGATATAACATGTTATTTTTATTATTCTTCCCTTAGTTTATTTATTTTGTATTTACATTGTGTCATAGGTCAAACTTATTTGTTCAGTGTATGTTCAATGGTGTTAATATGTCCTTTGATTGAGTTAAGCTATTTCAGTTGATATTTTATAGTGTGTCTTTCTATGTTGTGATGTTACACTAATATTTCAGAAAAAGGGTGAAGGTTTGGTACCATTAAAACGTTTAAACCCGCTGCATTTGTTTGCACCTGTCCTAAGTCAGGAATCTGATGTTCAGTAGTTGTCGTTTGTTGATGTGGTTCATAAGTGTTTCTCGTTTCTCGTTTTTTATATAGATTAGACCGTTGGTTTTCCCGTTTGAATGGTTTTACACTAGTAATTTTTTGGGGCCCTTTATAGCTTACTGTTCGGTGTGAGCCAAGGATCCGTGTTGAAGACCGTACTGTGACCTATAATGGTTTACTTTTATAAATTTTGACTTGGATGGAGAGTTGTCTCATTGGCACTCATACCACATCTTCTTATATCTATATAACATAAAGATGTAAAATTCTTAGGTATATAATGTGCTTAACATGTTTTCATTATACAAGGAAAAGGGTAGGGTTGATTTGATTTACTATTTTTGTTTGTTTCCAATTTCTATTATAAACTAATTTTTATTTCGGTAAGACAACAGATAATGATGGCGTTTGGAAAAAAAGTGGATCTGTTTAAGATATACACTTACATCTTTCACTGGGTGTGGCAAATTCTTGTCACCAGAGCCCTTCATGTCCTCAAGGTTAACGGGGTCAACATTCCTCTCGTTCGTAAAACCATTGCATCCAAGGTTGTCGTCGTTTGTGTTACGATCTTGTCCACTCTTAAAAAAGTAATACTATGTTGTTACCATAACATGCTGGTATTTGAATTAAATTTTATTACAAGCATCACTCGTCCTTCGGAACTTGACAAACTATTATAGATTGAGTATTGAGCTGTGCTTTTTGTCAGTATGTTTGTAAAATACATATAACATATAGATGTAACATGCTCAGGTATATAGTGTACTTAACATGTTTTCATTAAACAAAGAAAAGGGTAGGGTTGATTTCATTTACTATTTTGCTTTGTTTCCAAATTCTATTATAAACTAATTTTTATTTCGGTTAGACAACAGATAATGAAGGCGCTTGGAAGAAAGGGGATCTGTTTAAGATATACTCTTACATCTTTCACTGGGTGTGGCAAATTCTTGTCACCAGAGCCCTTCATGTCCTTAAGGTTAACGGGGTCAACTTTCCTCTGGTTCGTAAAACCACGGCATCCAAGGTTCTCGTCGTCTGTCTTACGATCTTGTCCACTCTGAAAAAAGAAATACAATGTTGTTACCATAACATGCTGGTATTTGAATTGATTTTTATTACAATTATCATTCGTCCTTCGGAATTTGACAAAATGTTAAAGCCTGAGTATAGCTATAATTTGGAGCTTACCGGTCTTAACAGGTCATTTTGGCCTTTTTTTAAATTGCTATCAAGATCAACAAGAAGACATATTTTTTTTTAAAGTACAATGGTTTAAACAAATATTCCAATTGATAGAACAAAAGGAGTTATCTTTATATTTTCAATGGACCAAAGACTAGATAGTTTTAAAAATATGTACTATTTATGATTTTTTGTAAAATTGTTCTTGTCCGAAATATACATGATTATTTAGTGTTTATTTGCTTACATTATCACCAACAGCCTCGTTGGTTTGGTTATAAAACAAACCGAGATTTGTTAAAATCATTGCATTCAGGATAGTACAAAATACATATTCTAAACGTGAACTATGCACACACTGACTAATATCATTATGTCTGTTTGTTTTGTTCACACATCGTTGTCAATATAATGGAATTCTATGCGAATGTCATATAAGTGAGAGGTTTAGCTAGCTATAAAACTAGGTTTAATCCCCCATTTTCAACATAAGAAAATGCCTGTACCAAGTCAGGAATATGACAGTTGTTATCCATTTGTTTTATGAGTTTGTGCATTTGATTTTGCCATTTGATTACGGACTTTCCGTTTTGAATTTTCCTCGGAGTTCGGTATTTTTGTTATTTTACTTTTTCCTAGGCCCTCTTTTATTAAACTCGATAAACTACGTTACTTTGCTGTTGTGTATGACGTCAGCTGTTGCAGAACATTGATTCTATTTCGGTTCTTATTCAAATTTACTTACCAGAATATCATAACTCTCCAACGCTATCCAACCAATATGTTTGTCTCCCAAGATATGGTTAATAGCAGATGTACTTGCTGCTACTGTGTCACTTTCCGATGGATCAAATGCCCTTGAGGTGCTGGAGTGAGGATGCTATATGGAAAATATTTTACACAATTAGAAATGAACAAATGCTTGAGATACTTTTTTGCTTTACAAATGAAAATAATCATGTACTAAGTGAGTAAACTATTAATACTAATCTTGATCTAATACTGTTTTTCTTTTTTATTACTTATTCGTTCCATGTCATTCATAAATTCACCCCAAAGGTGACTGGGAAATAACAATATGGTCACACCGGTTTGCTTCTGACCGGCAGTAAAACCTTTGCATAAGTTGGGCATCCGTTTGGTTGTGCGGGATATACATGTACAAGTACACAACCACGTCCAGTCAGAATGGAGACGTTTAAACCGATGCCTGTTGTTAAAAGACTGCCAGGCTATCTGCATGTTGATAACCATTGTAACAATTAAGGGTACGTATGTGGCCAGTTTAAAGGCAAAATTTCTGTCCCTTTTCAAATATACTCTCATTTTCAAGTGATAGCCCAAATTTCCCCAACCTTCATCACGGAAAGCCCCTATTACATGACCTACCTATTGTATTTTCTGTAAAATTGTTCTCGTCCGAAATATACATGAAATATTTGCCACTGTACGCTAAGCAACTAAAAATTAATCAATCATTCATAGATGTTGTCTGATGTTTTAACTTATTATTTAGTGTTTATTTGCTTACATTATCACCAACAGCCTCGTTGGTTTGGTTACCCATATTTTTTTCCATTTTGTCTTCTATTCTCTTGAACTGTAAAATAATTCAATCAGTTATTAAAATATTTCAATTGACGCCTTTCAAACGCTTTGAGGATACACCCGTGGTAAACTATGGTTAACATGTATGTCAGATTATCGGCAACTTAATAGTTTATTTAGCTGTACCAATTTTTTTATATTGACATGGCAGTAATTAACAAACCTGGAAACATATATATAAACGGTGATACGAATTTGTTAAAAGCTTTGCTTTTAAAAAAAAACAGATTTATTTAATATGTTCAATTTACAAACTCGCATAAAATTAATTTACACTAATTGTTGTAGGAAAATGTCTATGGTACCACTTAGTGCATGCAAGATTTCAAATGAATCTTCGTGCAAATATATATATATATGTATATATACGTACTGATATCGACATTATATATAGTTTACATTTCATACAGTCACATTCTGATATATTTACAGCTTTTTCTCTTTAAAGACAACTCTTTCAAGATATCTTGATTTCCTCAAACTTTGTTTCATTCGTATTAGGAATCGACAAACAACTAAACATTTTTTGTTACCTTAACTTTCTACGTATTTAATGCGTATGAGGAACAATTGCAACTGATATATTATATCACATGATTGTATAAATAGCAACTTACTATTTTGAACTACTTAGAAACGAAAGCACATTTGCCAGTTTATGATTTTTTTTAAATATGTTGATAAATATGGTGTTGAAAATATTTTCAATAGTCATGATGGTATATCTGTAAAACTTCCAAACCTATCCATCTCTCCAATCGTGTCTATTCGTCTATTCGTCTAAAACGTGTCCGATGTTTTATACCCCAATTGTGTCGGACAATTGATGTTTTAAATGTGTAACTTTTTATCAATTCAATTAAGAAACCCTGTAATAATCTTCACTGAATTTTATTTCAAACAACATTTGTCATAACGAAACTTTTTTTTCAATTAAGGTTCACATTTTTAGGTGTTTTTAAAATATAGACATGCGTTTATGAAAAGGACACGTTTCGAAGTATTTCATCTAGTAGATATGTTTGAGAGGTCAGTGGCGTCGTATGGACACGTTTTGGGGGATCGAACACGTTTAGAGGAATGGACAAGTTTCCGGGTATTACTTGTCACATATAAAAACAATTATATAACAAACTTAAAGGTAGAATCATTTCAAAACGGGTTTCCTTCGTACCATCATAAATATCATCATATCTTATTATATGCTTCTTAAGTTTGTTTCACTTTCTATGTTATTCTAAAATGGGTATAATTGTAATAAAAAATTGTAGGAAGTATGGAAATATGTATACCATGTTAACCAAATTAAAGAATCTTTGTTAGCATGCTCACATACCCCACACCACCAAATTGTCACTGGGAAAACAAAATCTCACTAGATTCCTTAGTTAAAAGACTCAATTTCTTGTGGATATGCAGATCTACATATTATATCCCTATCATCTACAAACTTTCATAAAATTATATTGTTTAGTTTCAGAGGAGTTGCAATGACAAACTAGTGCAGGAGAATAATTAAGTCAAAATTATAAGTTTAAAGTGGCTCAACTCCTAGAAAAAAATGAATCATAATTTCCTGTCGATATGCACGTCTACATAGTATGTCCTTATTATCTACAAAGTTTCATGGAATTCTGCTATGTGGATTCATAGGAGTTGCGATGACAAACTGTTGTAGTAGTATGTTTAGGTCAAAATTCAAAGTTCAATGGATCATAAGGCCTAGAAAAAAAGTTGAATCATAATTTCCTGTCGATATGCAAATCTACACAGTATGTTCTTTTTATCTAACATGTGGAGCAGGATCTGCTCACCCATCCGGAGCACCTGAGATCACCCTCAGTTTTTGGTTTGGTTCGTGTTACTCAGTCTTCAGTTTTTTATGTTGTGTTTTGTGTTCTATTGTTTGTCTGTTGTTTTTTTTTTTTTTTTTTTTTTTTTTTTTTTGGGGTAGCCATTGCTTTATTGGTGCAATATTTTGAATACATTATTTGCTTTTTAGGTGTCATGTATTTCTTACTTACATTGTCAGTTTATTTTCGTCTATTGAGTTTGAATGCCCCTTTGGTATCTTTCGCCTCTCTTCTAAAAAGTTACATACAATTCTGGTGTGTGGTTTCAGAGGAGTAGAGATGACAAGAATAGGACTGACGGACGGATGGACATACTGACGGACGGACAGACTGACGGACAAACGGGTCAAAAACATTGTTAACTACGGAACTTTTTTCCTTGGGATATAATAAGAAGATCACAATTTGTGAAGGGACACATAAATTTTATGAACCATTATTTGTGCAATATTTTGAATACATTATTTGATTTTTAGGTGTCATGTATTTCTTACATAGTCCCAAACCATGTACTTATATCAAACCTCATTAGGTTATCACGTTTTATCAAAATACAGTTTTAAATATAAACCAGCTGGTGTCTTCGCTAAAGTGGACAGCTATTGCAATTTTTGCTTAATTATCATCTAGATTCTATCAAATTATTTAGAAATAAAAGGTTAGAAATGCAAATGTGTTCTTGTGTTCGACAACATATTTTGGGACATTACTTAAGTCGTGTTAATAGCAGGTTACATAACAACAATATTAATAGAGTGTAGATATACGACTATTTACATACGGATGTACGACACAGTTAAAATTATCTAGTTAGCTGAAACAACAACAAAAAACGATGACAATATAAGAATGAAATGCAGTACGTTAAACTTATTTTCTACTGATCGCATCAAATGTCGTTCAACACTCCCATATGTTGATATATATGGTTCTTGTCAGAATCTTCGTCAATGACTTGTGTTACTAATTATAAAGTTGATTGCAAAGTTTTGATAACACTAGCAACTGTGTTGTCTTAAATATACAAATGTAACATAGTTCCATATTTAGCAAAAACTTTTTAACCAGACTGATGCTCTTAGAGACTAGATAATAATTTAAGCGCCTTCCCTTGGCTTTGTCAAATATGTATAGGACTAATGTTATGAATTGATAAACCTTATTATTTCAGTTCCTGTTTATTTATTGATTTTGATTTAGATACAATAAGTTATTACTCAACTAAATATGTTCAGCATGTTTAAAAACAAGAAATATATCAGTTCTAGTATCAAAACAGTTTCTTTTATATCAAATAGTTATAAAGAAAATATGTCATGTATGTTTATAAGGGTAAAACCCGTCCTGGTTTAACTTTTTCATGTCAGATTGAATTTTTTTATTGTATTTTCCGTAAATATCTATCATAAAAGTTTTACGAAATTGCACTGATTGAACTATATGTTCCCATTTTATCACATATGTAATCTGTGTTAAAAAAAAGTGTGTATCATTATGAGTGTCTTCATGTGATTTACCAGGAAGTAAAATTGATATAAATAAACATTCCTACAATGATTAAAATTATAAATAAACATGGAAAATCTAAATATCTTAATAGATCGATTGGAATGTGTACCTTTAATCTTGTAACTGTGCGAGGACATACTCAATATTTATATCTACTACTGTAACAGTAACTAGTTATTAGGATTTGATTAATGTGTTTATCTTTCATGTAGTTCTATGTTAATTGGGTGATAATTTACTTTCACAAGTTATTTGTCACTTGCCCTCCCCCCCCCCCCAAAAAAAAAAAACAATATTATGGAAGTTCTTCAGCAAAATAATCACGAATTAATTACTAAATGTAGTTAAAAGAAAAAAGGAATATTAGCGTTATGCATATGCTTTAAGACTTTCATTTGCGTGTATATATTATTTATCTTGCTGTGATTCGATACGTAATATCATTGTTTTCCATTTCATGTACAGAGAAAACGTTTGCTAGTGACAGTCCCGACTTTTTTTCAACTTTTCCCTCGTCATCTCAGAAAGAGACACATCAGTCCACATCCTTGGCTTTTTCAATTATTTATGGTTAAGAAATTCCATAAAAAGTTGTCATAAAAATTAATTTGTTTTGGGCTAATCTGCTCACACAACAAAGCTTGATCAAATTTTAAAACTCGATCCATTCAACTTATAAAGGATAATTATCTGTCACATAGAAAAAATATTACACTAATGATGTGGACTGATGTGTCTCGGAATATTTATGTTTAAATAAGATTCCAGAAAGAAAATTTCGTGAAAATCTGACGTGACAGGGAAAATATCTGAAAAAAAGTTTGGACGACACTTGAATAATGTTAATTGTTGTGTACGTCATTCGTCTTTGCAAAACTGTTATAGATAGTGCATATTTTAAGGTTTTTCTTGTTGCAGAACACACTGAGGGGTGTCAGAATTGATTAATGAAAGATCGACCGTAGGGAGGTCTTTCTTTGGGCAATCCTGACACCCCGAAGTGTGTTCTACGACAAGAAAAATCTTAAAATATGCATTATCTGACTTATTTACCGTCAAAAAATATTATTTTCTGCAAAGATTTGCAGAATTTGCATCCTATTTTACCGACCACACTAAAGTGGGATTTTTTTTCTGATTCGTCCAGGTTTTAATACGCCCTACGGCTCATTTATAATGTGAAATAAAACTCACTAACTAATCTAGATTTATAATATAGCAAAGTGCTGTCGAATGAACTGTTACCATCCGATAACGATGTATGAAAAATACAAGTCACTTTGTAAGTAATTTATTGTACCAACTTAGTTTATGAAAGGGGGTACTATATGTTTTGGGTTTTTTTCTATTTGTAATGACATTTTTATCGCGGAAAAGCAGATTATCTTTTCAATCATTTTTAACGAATGAACTATTCAGAATAATTTTCTTTTGAATGGCAATATAATTGTTTTTCAAACAATTATTCAGGATTTAATTCTATACTCCCCCGATCCCATTGTGAGGTACGTGGCTGCTATTCTATAGAATATAAGAATATTTGATCAGTTGATCATTTGATAGAGTAAAAACATATATAGATTTAAAAAGAACTGACACGAAGAGAGCACGAAATAAAGATACATGTACATGTAACACGAAAACGAATATCCATACATAAAGGTCAAATTATGATTTCAAATTCAGTGTGAATCAATAAGATTTCCAAATTTATAACCACGAATGTGTTAAATCTGGCATGTTTTAAAAGTGTTATGAAAAGTTTTGCATTTTCAAATTCATCTCACACATATGATAACGGCCCTTTATATTGTAGCGATAAATTAAGAAAAAACTTCACATTATTTTTTTCGAAAGTTAAAATGTGTTTTTTTTTGTAATACAGTCTAATATACGGTGGAAAGGATTGTTTCTGCTTAAACCTATCAAAGATGGAACATTAAAACATAAATTTGCAAATTTGCAACAACAAACTACCAAACGAATTAAATGTTTAAATAAATTGTAGTTTGCATTTTTATCAACGAAAATAATGACTTTACACAGGTCATTATTTTATGCCTTGAAGCATATTTCATTGAAACTTGGTATCGTCCGGGTTGATTCTTCGAAAGAATGACCTATCGTTCTGAAAGAAAACAACTCATTATAGGTATATAAGTAATAATAATTGGTGTCCAAGAAGGATTATCTCAGATGAATGGCATACAAAACAATAGCTATATTTCGACACAAACTACAAATAATCTAATAGCAAGAATCTTGAAATACTAGAGCAAGAATCTTGAAATACTAGTTGGTGCAAAACTTTGGAATATGAATATTAAAGAAAAATAAAACGTCCAATTTTAACTTTGGTTTATTTTGTATGTCCATTAACTATACTGCAGCTGACTCCCACTGTAAATTATATCATTATGTAATTTCAATATTGAAAGAAAATGTAAATATCTTTATTTGTTATCATTTTGTTATTATTTTTTAAAACCATTCATTTTGTTTTTGTGTATACTTATGTTTTAAACAACCGACATTTTGTAAATAAATTCTCTATATTTCGAGAAGTTCTTATATTATATAGTTAAAGGGGAGGCGAAAGATACCAAGGTGATATTCAAACTCAAAATTCGAAAATGAACTGACAACGCCATGCCTAAAAAGAAAAACACAAACAAACAAACAACAAACACAATATAGTAAACTAAAGACGGAGCAACACGAAACCCACTCAATACTGGGGTGATCTCAGGAGCTAAACGAGGAGAAGGAACTTAAAAAAATTAAAACAACACTTACAAACGTTCGAAGCACTTTTTTGGATTTACCCCCGTCAGGAACACTCAAAGCCGAATATTGGAAAGTCAAGGATTTATAAGAACCGAAACCAATGAAGAGCTATATTACCAATAGGACTGAAAAATAATAGCTAAATCCATCTTAGGACCACTTTGCCCGACGGACTTGAAACCTTAATTCCTTGTTAATATCTACATATAAATGAGCGGTTTTCTTGTGTTTTTTTGGGGGAAATTGGATAAGAATGCCACAAATGTTAAAAAGCAAACTATGACATTCAAATATATTTTTCAGTAAAAGGGGTGTTTTTTTACCCCGGGGAACATAGGGAACACTTATGAGGAATAGAATATATACTACATAATGAATAATGAAAACACGAAAACAACAATAAAAGCGCTGTTTCTTTGCTTTTTTTGTGTGCATTTGCTGATATTTGATCATGGATGGATACCCCATATCCTTTGTTTTTCTATTACACGAGCATATGAAGGATCTCGGTCCCAGGCATTATCAATCAGTATTAACAATCTTTTAAATAATACAGTATTGCATGAACTATTAGAATTGATATTGCAATGTGACATTCCGATCGTGTATTCAGTAATATAGACTAACATTACATTTCGGTGTCAATTCAACATTAAATTTAAATTTACGTTTTTTGATTGCTTGATTGCTTGATTGCTTACGAATAGGTCAACTGTATTTGTTTTCAATCATTGCGAACAAAAATAAACAATTTATTTGAAAAATAATATTTCTATTATTTTTAATGTTTACAATTCTGATTGAACCCTATGATATACTTTCTTTGAATATGGGTTAGCATGAAGTTTCCGCATCAACAAGAGAACGCAACCAACTGTAGATTCATTTGAATAAGAAAATGCATGTACTTATATTATTGGCATACAACATCTTATACATAAAATTATAAGATATCAAATATCCTTGTTAAAATTGCAAACATACATACGCATACATTAGGGTATAACTGGCATATTATTTTCTGGTAAAATTGTCCCAAACATCAAAAGTCATCAAATATATTTAAAACAAATAATATTCTAAATTGTTTACGGTATATATTGTAATTGTGTTCTAAGTACTTACGTTACTGAGGTAATAATACAAAATGGCTTTTGCATATACTGCGTACAATGCAAGCCAATATTACTTCAAATACTATATCTGCGTTATGATTAATTTTAACTGAATTTCATTGGTCGAACTGACTTCCTTTTTTATTAAGGTATAGCGGGCAACTATAAATAAAATGTCTTCGTGATATAGGATAAAATGATTTGAAAGAGAATGTAATTCTATTTTGAATTTGCTGATTTTTAACATACATTTACATCTAAAGTCATGTGGTGCTTGAAATGCAAATAAAAATGATCTGATAAGATATAACGCAGAACATACGGGAATACATTTTACAATTTTAACATTATCTTTTCTATTTGTTCATATCGCTCACAAACTGTTGGTCAATCCAGTTTATGACATATAAAGAAAATATACGTTTATTTTTTTAAAATTTACAAAAACGAAACCAAAAGAAGAATCATTTTCAAAAAACAATTACACATTTGTACATATAATAGATAATACTATTATATATAATTCCTATTAAGTTTAAAAATATACTTTTTTATCATGAATCACTAATCAGTGTTGTACTTTCAAAAAGAGAAATTGCTGAATATGTAATGCATATACTTCTTTTTAATTTTCACATATTCATTTACAATCAGATAAAAATAATATTAATTACACAAAAGAAAGCATAATACAATGTATGATTTATTTATTGATTTTTTTTTTTTTTTTTTGGGGGGGGGGGGGGGGGGGATGTGGTCAATATATATATAAAAAAATTATTTTTCGTATATAAAATACATAAAAGTATGAAATGAAATTCTATGAAAAATAATCATCTTCACATATATTATTATAAGATAAGTGAATGTTTCATAATAGACGTTAAGGATATATATTTATAGGTTAGACAATATTTGATCATGTTTTCTGAATATTTAAAGCCCGGGGCGTAGCCGAGGGTTTTAAATGTTCATAAAACATGATCAAGTATTGTCTGACCAATTTAGAATATATTCAAACCTTCGAGTGACATTAACAAAAATCAAACTTTCTAATTGTAATAATCAAACCTTTAAATAGGAGTTCACTTTAACATGTTAACATATATAGTTAATAAAGGGATGTTAATCATATTAAATGGTCATTTCAACAGATGCAATGTAATAAGGCTAGCACTGAGATAGTTTTGTGAGGAGAAATAGGATGGATTGTTCAAAAATGGAGTTTTGTCTGCTTCAGGTAAAAGTTAATACCTATATATCTCAACTTCCTTCGTTTTGAAAAGCACACAATGTTATAGAAATCAGCTTTTGGAAAATTATATATTTTTTCAATAATGATAAAACTAGATGATAAATAAATTAAATTACGATCGTTCCAACATTAGATGTTTACTTTTTTTAATTGATGAATGAATGGTTTTTTGACAAATTGCCTTTGCCTTATAGATCAACAGTTATTGTTTCTTAAGAAAAAATATTGACCCTAAGGTCTCGTATAAGATATAGGTACTACACCTTTAACCCCTTTTCATTTTTATGTGTGTTCTATTATGTACCATTATAATATAAGGTTTGCAATATTCAGAAATTACATTTAAAATGTTTTACAATTCCATTATCTTGTTTTCATTAAAAATAATTATGGAAATTGCATCAGGGGTTTGAACACTTTGTTAGTGCAGTTATTATGAGTTCACTTTTAATTAATCTACAATGAAAAGTCGTTCATGTATAGCATTTTATAGTGCATGGAAAACCATGAAAAATAGAGGGCAAAATACTGATTTTCTATTGGACAAGAAGAAGTGAGTATGTTCTAATGTTTGAATACATTGATGACATCCTTTTATCAGTGCAGATTTTTAATCGTGTTAAACAGACGTTAAAACAATTATCATATTTTTTACTATATAGATTACATTCAGGTCTAAACACATACATAAACCATAGCTTTGACAATATATTCTTCATAAATGTCAAAAACATTACTTTTAACTGCATTGTTTTTGCATTTTATTTCTATGGAAAGGTTCAAATCCCAATTATCGTCCTTATATCGAAATTAAGTCGATACAATAAGTTCGGGAAGACAAAGTAGTTCTTCGCTTACAAAATTGCTTAAAGGTAATATGTGTGTCAGGTTGTAGGAACCTTTAGTATTTAAATCTAATAAAAAATGTATTTCATGCCATCACAGTTATTCTTATATTTTTTTATTTTTTTATTTAAAGATTCAACTTTTGTAGATATTAATTTGTTCTTCGTGAGTTTGGTTACACTGCCAGGTTCCACGTAATATATTATTTAACTATATTTGGTCATGTTTTATAGGTGCGTAGAATATTTCTTAGTCAATTGTGTTGTATGTTTCCAGTTTTGGCTAATGGATCTCAATTATTGTCACATCAACCTATTTTGTCTGTTTGGATTTTTATCGGAAATTTCTATTTCAGCTCATATGGACTTTTCCTTTTCGAATTTGTCTTGCAATTTGGTATTTTTGTTTCACAGATGGAAGAGGCAATCAGGTCAAGCGGTCGCATATCAGACCTTCTTTGACATTCGTAAAATTGTTCTTACCAGTTTCAGGAATTTTTCATAAATGTAAACTTGGTACATCCGACTCGTCAACAGAGAAAGTACCAAAGCACCATCTACTACCACCCTTGGGATCTAATACTCAAATGGTATCAATCTGATGATAGAATTGAAAAGTACACATTATAAAAGTGCGTCCAAAGCGCTTTTCTGTGTCGACCTTCAATGGGACTTCTCAAAAACACAAAGTTGAATGCCAAACATATATAAATCTTTGGACGAAATAAGAATATCATGCGAAAATAACATGCAGCTGCATTGAAACTGCTGTGTCCTCACATGCTAAAGCAGTTTGAAAATATAAATGATTTCATATATATACTTTCAAGAAACCATTGAACTTGAAGAATTCTTAAAATAACATGAATAAAGAATGCAGAGATACAGCTCCTCTATCTTTAATACTCCCTTTAACATTATTTAAGTGACAAACGATAAATTGAAGACTTTTGTCTACCAGCAGTACAATAAATCCATTTGACGAAGAACGAAATTACAAGTTTATAAAAATGTCTGCTTCCAAATTTAAAAGTATGAGTACTTATCGTTTAACCAAAATTGTCCAAATTCAAAGTAATCCTTGATTTTGTAGATTTAGATGAGATGATGAAAATAGTAAATTATCAGTCAACTGAATATGTTAAGCATGTTTAAAACAAGAAATATATTAGTTAACAATTTGAATTATTTTCTTTTTTTATATTTTCATACTATTTGCATAAAGCGCCTCAATATAAAATATAAATACTATAGATTATAAAATCATGGTCAAATACCTGAATAGCATTGTTAAAATTGCACACATGCATACGCAAAGGTTAAGGTAAAACTGGCATAAAATTTTATGGTCAAATTGTTGTCAACATCAGAAGTCATCAAATACTTAAAAACATATAATATGTTAAAATGTTTACGATATATATTGTGATTCTTTTATAAGTACTTACATGTTATTTAAAGTTAATATTCTAAAATGAATTTGGTATATACTGCGCAGCAAACAAAATATTTAAAATAGAAATATGCAATATACATATATATAGAAGCATTTGTTGAATGTATTTCAGGAAACTGACTTCCTTCTGTAATAAAGTGTTTGTTGTCCTGATTTTTAGCCAGGTAAACAGATATCATCAATAAATAAATTGTCATCGTCTCTTAGAAAAGAAGGAATTATTTGCAATAGAAGTAGTTTTATTTTAAATATACTTATTGTGTTCATGTATTTAAATGACTTGGTACAGGCATTTTCTCCAGTAGAACATGGTGGATTAAACCTAGTTTTATAGCTAGCTAAACCTCTCATTTGTATGACAGTCGCATAAAATTCGATTATATTGAGAACGATGTGTGAACAAAACAAACAGACATAATAGGTAATAGATGTAATTTTAAGATAGACATTTTTAAAAACTCTGATTCCATGTCCGTCTTTGTCTTTACTTAACGTCCTTTTGATTAATCAGCTCTTCAACATTTGTATTAGGTTTTAGATTTTTAAATACTTTGGCATCGAGCATCCCTGTCGAAATGCGCATCGGATGCAGTAAAATTGGTACCGTTTGTATTATTAAAATGTGAAATAATAATTATCTACAACGTACAACTAAATACGTTCATTTAATATCATTATAAAACCACTAATCAGTCGTGTGCCTTCGGAAAGGAATATTGCTGAAAAAGTTAGGCAGTTTCGTCTTTTTGATATCAAATATCGAATATCAACTTGCAATCGAATTATAAAAATATAGTTAAACTTTTCAAAAGAAAACGTTATACAACGTATGCATTTGTATGTTTTGCATCAATGAATTAGAAAAAAGAGAATGCTTTGGTCATGTTTTAATACATCAAAAATATGAATTCAAATCTTTACGAAAATTAATTGATCCGCACATATATCTTATTTTTAAACAGATGACTGTATGTTTTATAATAAACATTTAAGATACATATTGATTATTGATATTGATAAAATCCTTTATGGCAGTCGATTAATCGTTACACAATGGTTTAAAAAATATATAAAACAAAATTGAGAATGGAAATGGGGAATGTCTCAAAGAGACAACAACCCGACCAAACAGCAGAAAACAGGCGAAGGCCATCAATGGGTCTTCAACACAGCGAGAAAATCCCGCAACCGGAGGCGTGCTTCAGCTGGCCCCTAAACAAAAATGTGTACTAGTTCAGTGATAATGGACGTCATACTAAACTCCGAAATATATAAATGAACTAAAATTAAAAATCATACAAGAATAACAAAGGCCAGAGGCTCCTGATTTGGGACAGGCGCAAAAATGCGGCGGGGTAAAACATGTTTTGTGAGATCTCAACCCTCCCCCTATACCTCTAGCCAATGTAGAAAAAACAAACACACAGCAATACGAACAGTAAAACTCAGTTTAAAAAAGTCCGAGTCCGATGTCAGAATAGGTAATAAAGAAACTAAACAAAATGACAATGATACATAAATTAACAAAGGACTACTAGCAGTTACTTACATGCCAGCTCCAGACCTCAATTAAACTGATTGAAAGATTATGTCTTCATCATATTAATAGCAAGCACAATCCCTCCCGTTAGGGGTGTAGTATCATACCATCATTAAATATATGAGAAGAACATAACCCGCATTATGCCAACAACTGGTTTTAGAATAAATGTGTGTATTTCCGATGCAAAGACCCTATAACATGTATAAGTGAATCAATATTAAAGCCAAAATATGCAATCTTTAATGACCTGACAACAGTATCGTAATTATATCCCTTCTTAATAAGTCTGTTTAAAGGTTTGGTTAGCTTTTGAGGTGAATGTCGACATTGTTGTGCTTTGTAAAGAAGATAACCATAAAAGATTGGATATGAAATACCTGAACGTATAAGATGTCTGCATGTTGATTTATAATTACGAAATTCAATGATGTCCTTGTACCGATGATAAAATTTAGTAAATTTTTTGACTAGTTTGTGATATCGAAAACCCTGGTGTAAAAAAATTTCAGTAATACTGTGGATTCATATATTTTCGTGGGAATCAATTTTCGTGGATTGCTGAAAACTTGCATTTTCGTGGATATTTGATTTCGTGGTTTTGCCAATCTCTGTATACAAAGTCTATTGAAAATATGTTATTCGTTGAACATTTGAATTCGAGGTTCACCTGTACCAACGAAACCCACGAAAATTGGTATCCAGCGAATAATAATGAATCCACAGTATATATTTTTTTTTCGTTAAAAACTAATACGCTGTTATATACATGAGCGATTCGAACAAATTGAGAAATATAAACCATGAAATAGTGACAAGGGAACGTCACCATCTAAAAATGGATAATAAACAATAGGAAATGAAAAATCATCTCTTTTATCATAAATTTTTGTATTAAGCTTCCCGTTAATGATATAGGAATCAAGATATAGATATCAAGATATAGTATTTATTATTTCTTTTTTTTTTTGCAATAGATTTTATGATAACATTAAGGTAACAACTCTTACTAAAAATAGTCATAGCTTTAAAAATACATTTCTTCATAAATGTCAACAAATATTTCTTAGAATTTTTTCTATGGAAAGATTTAAATCCCTTTTATCGCCTTTATGTTTAAATGTATATGTTCAATCAGTCTGAGCAGATAACGCAGTTCTTCACTTACAGATTAGCTGAAAGGTAATACTTTTATCAATTTGTAGGAAACTTTAATTTCAAATCTAAAATATAGACTAACTAATATGAATTTCATGCTATCACAGATAGGTTTTTTGTAGTTATAGATAGACAAATTGAATTCTTTTGTAGGTATTAATTTTCTATACTTATAGTATTACTAATGATTTAAAAGGTCAACGGAGAATTTAAAAAAGTATGCTTTGAATCATGTCAGTACTACTGCTGTCGCTAACGAACAGTCCAGTTGTATCGACCATTGATAGAAATTAAAAGTACAATCAATAAAGTGCGTTTTATGTGTTAATCTTCAATGGGACTTTTCGAAAAAATTTAAAGCCAAAAAATGTATAAATCTTTAGACTATATAAGAATTCCAAGCGAAAATAACATGCACCTGGATAATTAATTAATTTAATATATACTTTCATAACACCATTAAACTTTAAGAATGCTTAAAATAGAGAATGCAGCGTGGAGAGGATCTATAAACCTTCCTTAGCGTAATCTGTTTGACAACCGAGAAATTGATTACGTTGGGCAGTTTTGTCCACCAGTAGTAGCATAAATCCAGTTAATGAATAACGAAATTACAAGATTATACAAGTATATTCTGCCAAATTTAAAAGTATGAGAACTTGTCGATTAAAAACGGTTGCCTATAATTGCTTACACTTACTTCAATTCAACTCTGATTGATAGTTGTCTCCCTGACAATCATACCACATGTCCTTATTTTTCATACTGTTCGAATTTAAGGTAATCATATAAGTTGTTATTATTTTAACAGTTTCCAAACAACCTTTTGCACATTTAGTTCTAAATCCGAAAAGTTACTCAACGAGAAACCACTGGCAGGTGTTTGATAAGTGTTGCAATGTTTTACACGATCAGTAAAATATGATACATATTACATATGCAGTATATCCAGAAGAAGGTAGCACATATCAGAATACTCTAATGGATAAGCCTTGATCGAGTGCTCCTCGTACGTCTCGGCATAATAAAACGAGTATGCTGATATATTCTACTACCTTCCGACTATACAAAAAGAACTATAATATAGAAATAATGATGCATTGACTAGAAAGGGTTGATATAATTGATATGCAATAATTTGTTTAAGGAATTAATCAAACATTTGAAAATATTCTACATGCTGTTTGGTCCTTCCACTTGTCATCACTAGATATACTGTTCATTTTAGTCTGTTTCTTTTTTAAGTTTCAGTGTCTGTGAATATTTTGTTGGGCTTAATGGAAAATTTAAGCGAATACTTTTTTATCGCCAGCCTGGCTATTTAGTGGTATTTTTAACAATGCCATATAAGCTTGAGGTTTGGTTAGCCATAAAACCAGGTTCAACCCACCATTGTTTTTTTAAAATATCCTGTACAATGTCAGGAATATGGTATTTGTTATCAAATATTCCGTTTCTATGTATGTTGGCGTTTGTTTTTGATGCCGTTCATTGTTTCTGTTGTTCCCCTTATAGATGATGTGTTTCCCTCGGTTATATCCCGGATTTGTTTTCGCTTAATCGATTTATGGCTATTGAACAGCGGCATACTACTGTTGCTTTTATCAATTGATATATCTGGCAGATATTGTAGTTAAATGTGATAACCGGATCGTTATAGAAAAGGAGTTTGTCTATATAAAAGTAATATGTGACGCTCGAAACTAAAAGACATAAAAATGTCAGGTAAATTGAAATTTTAAACATATTTAACTTTTACATCATTTAGTTACATCAAATAAGTATACGAAAAAATAAGTGTGTGAACTCTTGTAGTTGAATTAAATACCGAAAATATTGATTTTCCAGGAAAGGAGTAGGCCCGGTAAAACCCCTTTTTGGCCCCAAAATATAGCATTTCAAAAATTTTGTTAAATATGTAAACTTTTAGCTATTTGTTGGAAAGAAGAATACTTTTGTAACATAAATATGAACTTGTTTTCACAATGCAAAGTACATGCATCAGGTACTAGCATCATTAATTCATGGAAAATTACTAAAATCTGCACAATTTTTAGACGGTTTTTGTCGAAAATGGAAGTGGCCGCACTTGTGTTCAGTCTTTATATTTAAATATATGTTCTATTTGATGATAATACATAACATATATAAAGGTTGAGACTGAACACAAATGCGGCCACTTCCATTTTAGATAAAAATCATCTGAGAAGTGACGTTTTGTGGCGTTTTTGATAGATTTTTCATATTTAAGCTTGAATTAAGGCATCTTTAATGACCCAGTTCAAATCTTTTACAAAAACTAATTGGATCGACTGAAGAAGATTCTTACGTCTTCAAAAAATGTCAAAAATCTTTCATCAGATGTACTTCAAATTTTAGGCCAAAATAAGCCCTTACCGGACCTTCTCCTTTATGTTTTGATATGTTACTTACTTTTATACAAACGAAACCGAAAGTACAAAAGAGTACAATGTCTTTTCGTTTAAATGAAATGAATAACTATTATCACAATAAGGTCCAATAATATTAGCCAATTGGGTTTATGTTCTAAAAGACTGTATAATTGTCTACTTGGAAAATTGAATTCCTCCCGTCTTTTAGACTTCAGATTTACTTGGTATGAATAAAAAATGTTAGAAAAGATGTTCAAACATTTTAACTTAGACACGGTGTATCCTCCCTATGAGTGTCAGGTTTTTTAATTGTCATAGCTATTCAAACTACTTTCTAACAAGTATAGGGTAGTAATGATTTAATCAAGTATTTGGTATCAATAAATGAAATTAAGAATGAGAACAGCCAAGGTCACCAATAGGTCTTCGACCCCGGAAGAAAATCCAGAACCAAGAGGCGGGCTTCAGCTGGCCCCCAAACAGTAATGTATACTAGTTCAGCGAAAGTGGAAGTACACTAAACACCAAAACATATAAATTGACAAAAATTTTAAAAGAAAGACCAACAAAGGCCAGATGTTCCCGACTTGGGACAGGCGCAAAAATGAGGCGAGTTTAAACATTTTTTGTAAGATCTCAACCTTCCCCCTATACCTCAGGTCAATGTGGAAAAAACAAACAGTAATATGCACAGTAAAATTATTCTGAAATATGTTATATCTCTAAATCAAAAGGGCAGCGCTTTTACTGTTGATACATATAGAATAATGGCGTTTTTGATTTTGATCCTGATTTTATCAGCAAGAATATCAAGCGAGACCCCTAGGGCGAGCTGATATTCGAGCTGATGAAGTCAGTATTAAAAAATAAAATGCCATTATTCTTTTTATCGGCAATTTGTCATAACTGTAGGTTGGTTGAGAATATGAAGTAGAATGAAATAGTTAGTAAAACTACTTTTACGCGCACAAAACGTTGGGATAGTTGTTCGGTTGTATGAATGACGTCGCGTGCATTTCATTGATAAATTGACGTGGATGGACTTGAGCACGCGACGTCGCTGCACTTATACATGACGTCATTGACTAATTTTTTTGGAATATCAAGTCCTGTCCATGATCTTGAAAATATTAGGCAGTAAGATCAAAGGGAAAATGTACAAATTGCCGATAAATAGTTTTATCGGCTCTTCAAAAAAAGTATGGTTTTGGATTTTCAAATATTTTGGCCACGATTATCTCTGATGAGACATTAATTGTAGAAATGCGCATCTGGTGCAGTTAAGGTAAAAGTTAAAGTTGACCGAGTACCAAGATGTCCTACCACAGAGACGGTAACCTGTTGAAAAATTATATAATCCGGAGTCAAAAGTCTATTGTAATTCTAATTTTCAACTTATATTCGAATTTTGAAAAAAAAAATTAAAATATGGCTTTGATTTTGACACATCTTGTTTGCTTAAATATTTCTACTGTAATTATTCTGTGCTTTGAGATTGTCTTTTAAAACTTTTTTTTTCGAGGTATCGTTATGTACATGTATATCCATCTATAATATATATACAATTTTGAATAGAACATTTTTCTACGATGTGAATCACTCTGAAACTTTAAATTCTTGACACAAAAATTTTTCTGTTTTTTTCCTTTGATTTTGTTTTTCTTTTTTTCAAATTGATACGTTTATTTTTGCTTGAGTGTAATCAATAATTATTATGAAGAATCAAACGCGCGTGTGTCTTTTTGAATTATTAAGCCTGGTGTCTTTGGTAAGTTTTTGCCCATTTGATATTTTTTCACTTTGTTTTATTCCTGTTTTTTATTCCCTTTGTCGTATATATGATTATATCATATGTATGTATACTGTATGTTCAATAAATATTCCAAAAGGATATATATAAGTAACAATTTTAAAACTATAAATACTACTAGTGTATTAATGCTATCATTCGAACTAAAACCTTATATTGAAATGACTCTTTCACAAAATATGAAGTACATGTCAAGTGATAGTAAAAGTAGATTTTACAAGTTTCTAGAAATCTTGTTACTAAGTACTTTTCGATTTAGTAAACGTTAAACCATACAGATTTTGGTGCATTAAAAAGTAACTTCGTCTGGTATGTATATAATAACTTACTTTATTTCTGTTTTTAATTGTGTTGTCAATATTAGTTACCATAAAGTGATAGTGTACCCATTAAAATGTTCAGGTGTCCTACTTAGGTCCTTTGATTTAAATATATTTGTGTTATTTGGTTTCTTTTTTGTATATGATATTTTGTATTACTGATGAATCAGACTGATATATGTATTATAAAGTGGTTTAATCAAATTGTATTTGAAAATCATCACAGTATATTTCTATATTTATATTTTTTGTCGTGATTCTAAATCGTAGGGTCACCGACTTGGTTATTTATGTATTTACCAATCTGTTACCTAGTTGGTAGTGAAAAATGTTCAAAATATACGACTAGAACACCCTATTATTATTGACAATCATTACAATGGCAATTTATGTATATATGAACCACATATCATATTTTTAGAAAAATCTGTGCATTTTTAATCGAAGATTTGATTATTTTTTTAAATTTTATTTAAGATAGTATTTCACCGATTGAATATGCTTTCTTTATAACTGTACGTTTATTTTGAAAAAAAGTATCCCATTATATGTTAGAAAATAAAAGAGATCAATGCATCATATTCTTTTATTTTCATTTATTTTCTTATCGAGCCAAATTTCGCCTAAATCTGCGACATAGCCCATTTTTCTGTACCTTGGCCTTTAACATTGCTTAATTGTGTTATTTAAACAGTAATCTAAAACAAAACTCTAAATTGTAAGATGACAATGAATATTAAAACTAAGATCAATGCATTTAAATCATGTAAAATAACCTATACGCAAATGAAAGATTACGTGTCGGATTCTTCATTTCTGTTTTAATTAAAAACATATAGTAACTTTCGGTCCTTTTTTCTGCACAGCTTTATATTGTATAGAACCGATTCAAATCGCATGTGCCTCAGTATTGACATGATCTATAACATCTACTTACATTCACAAATTAATAAATTATTCAGAAACTAAGCAATTCCCACAGGCAAAGATAACCTTAAACGAATTTGAGTATTCTGTTAAAAATGAAAACAACACGTTATCAATTTAATGCGCCTGAAGCCTTCATCAGGAACAATCAAAGCCGAATATTTGAAAGCCAAGGATGTATAAGAACCGAAACAGTTGAAGAGCAACGTATGAACAGGGCTTTAACGATAGCCAAATCCATCTGAGGTCGACTTTGCCTGGGGGAGTTTTAACCTCAGTTTCTTCATACAAGAGAGGCGATAGATACTATAGATGTAAGGTCCTTTTTGGTCCCTTACCTCCTAACGTTTTAGCGTTTTAACGATCCATGGCTTTCACATGTTTGTGATATCGTTCTTTATGAAAGTGAATCAGGGAAGAGAATTCGGACACATGAAAATTATAAAGTGTTTATTTCAGTTTTAGTAGAAAATTAAACTTCTAATGATCTTATTATTAATTTTGAATTTTAAATTTTAAAATTCCGGGTTTTTTTTGGGTTTTTTTTTGTTTTTTTGGAATGCATTATCACAACATAGAAAAACACACTATAAAATATCAATTGGAAGGCTTAACTCAATCAAAAAACGTAAATTAACACACAATGAACGAATAAATTTGACCTGTGACACCTGAATGCAAATACACAGTTAATAAAAAATTACAAGGGATAAATAATTAAAGTCAAAAGTAAATAAACAGGATTAAACAAAGTTAAAGTATGATATCACTGTGAAATGTCAAACAATTTTTAGAAAATCATCACTTTTGAAGAAACCTGCGTCATATTATACACAGGCAAATGAAAATAATTTTGTTGTTAAGTATACTTTTTCTTCTGTGTGTATAAAATCTTCCGTTTAGGAATACCAAGAAATTTCTTTAATATCAATAAAACTAATCTAACACTTGGTACATATGGGGTTAATCTGATGTACAGTAGTTGTCGTCTTGTTTATGTAGTTCATACGTGTTTCTCGTTTCTCGTTTTTATATAGATTAGACCGTTGGTTTTCCAGTTTGAATGGTTTTACACTAGTAATTTTTGGGGCCCTTTATAGCTTGCTGTTCGGTGTGAGCCAATGCTCCGTGTTGAAGGCCGTACCTTGACCTATAATAGTTTACTTTTATAAATTGTTACTTGGATGGAGAGTTGTCTCATTGGCACTAATACCACATCTTCCTATATCTAATTATCGTTTGTATTTATTATTTTTTTCGACCACTCAGTTTGAATGCTCGTTCGGTATCTGTTTTCCCTCTTTACCAACAAGAACATAAAAGGCAAAATACAATCAACTCCATGTTCGCTACTACCTAACTAATTGGAGCAACTTAAAAATAGAAATCAATCAATAAAACGATAAAACGATACGATACGACTCCTTTGGAAATTTGCAACAGATAATTTCAAAGTGGAAGTTCAGATTCGAAAAAATAAAAACTGTTCATAAAATTGATATTCTAATTTATGTCGATAATGTTTGAAAGCAAAAACATATATCGACATATCGACCTCATACAAAGGCTACAATTATTATATTATATAAATCAAAAAAGTGGAAATAGATCCGAAATTCATTAGATTGGTTATTACGATTTGGTCTCAATGTACTCATGGTACTGTGGTTTTTATATTTCTATTTTTTTTAGTTTTTTTAAAATAACCGCACTTTCACTTTTCTATCTGCTGTTTCAAATCTTTCTTTAAAAAACAGTTTTACATTTGACTGTTTCTGAAAGAAAAACAAATACATATACTATACAAGTACACCAGTGAAGGCTGGAATATATGTATATTATAGAGTATTATGAATATAATATGTGTTTTCAGCCGTGTGTCACCTTCACTGGTGATCCAATGGATGGATCTGTCGTAGAGTTGTCATGTGACGATCCTTTACGATAGATATTATCTAACCGACTAAAGAAAGCATATTTAAAAGTATTTGTGTGTTACTTCATTGTAACCCATGACTTGTTATTCTATAATAATCACATGTATTGTTAATGTTAAAACTAAAAGGGAAGGACACTTTTTTTACACGTAAGACTATCTGGATCCTCAATATATAGCCATAGGTGATTATCTATAAATATATATGTTTTTATTAAAATGTTACCACAATATTATAAAGGGAATTGTTTATTATTTGTATTTGTCTGATCACTCAAAACTAAGATTCATGTATATCAAAGACATAAAAGAAAACAAAAGTATTCTGCAGTTAAAAATTCAATTGACTACTACAATCTTTTGTTTTGTCTTACCGTTTGTATGAATAACTTGATCTCATGCTAACAGGTGTTGTTCTTTCACGTTGAAATATACATAAATTTAGGGTAAAATGATTTTCAAATTGTGGTGTTTCTTTGTTGCAAATCTTAACTGTATCAACACCAAAAGCACGAAATATGAATAAAACAAATACATTTAGTGCGTCCGAACCGTTTTAAAATTTCTAGAACTAAACTTCATCCAAGGCGGGATGTATAAATACCGAACCATAGCAAAAAGGTATTACCAACAATAAACTAAACAGTAAATGTTAAAAATAAACAAAAACAATAACACGTAAAAATTAAAATAACAAATAACAAAAATACCAAACTCCAAGAAAAATTCAAATCGGAAAGTTTATTATAAAGTAAAATCACAAAAAAACTGAACTCCGAGGAAAATTCAAAAAGGAAAGTCCCTTATCAAATGGCAAAATCAAAAGCTCAAACACTATTTTAGAAAAGGACGAGACATTCTTGTACATAACCCTGGTTCATTAATTTTCTGCTCAGACACTGGTGACGTGTTATAAAGTCTGGGTAGCAGTTACAAGCTCCTTGACACCGATTGAGTAGGGAAATTTATATACCATATGCAAGTGATGTAAAGTGCGGAAGGCTTAAATGACCTCTTGGTTGGTTTTAATCAAAATTAATTTTTACGATTAGTACAATGTATATAATAAATGCAGTTAATGACATAATTTGAAAAATAAAAATGATTCAATTTTAGGCATTATAAGAAATACAACACGATGAAATGGTAGGAATTGTTTTCTTAGTGTGAGAATGAATGTAAATAGTGTTTTTCTTTAATTGGGAAATGACCTTTCATTAATTTACCCAAAGAATCAATTAATTTCCAGATGTGAGTTGTACTAAATATTCCACTTCTAATGTCATTCTTTACATCGTATCTAACTATAATCTAAACATAATTTTTCAATTACAATCGAAAAAAAAATATCTGCACTTTAACATTTATATTTTCCGAATAACGGTGTTAGATGCTCCTCGACATCGTATATTATGTGGCCTTTTAATTGTTGTGTCGAGCGCCACTGATAACCATTATGTAAACGAAGCGCGTGTATGGCGATCTAAATTATGAGCCTTGTATCTTCGAGGAGTTTTAATTTTTTTCGCAAATTTATGAAACTTAAAATCATACAATTTGCATCCGCCAGTAACACTTTTCTTTATTCTAAATTGCTTGAATGCAATTGACAATTTTACTTTACGGTGGTCGGTGTGATTTCAAACTAACTATATAATATATATTTTTCATGAAGTGAGACTAAAATTATTGAGTACATTTATGGCATATTTTATAATCCTCTTTTTCTAACAAAATAAAACTCAGAAAATTTCTAACACGCCTCCAAATTCCCGAGATCAGATAAAGTCAGAATCCAGTAGTACGTTAATACAAAAAGTCATATTATCTATGGTAAGCAGAAATTTTATTTCTGTTTTAGATCACACTTTTGCAGTTCCTTAATTCCCTTTGAAGTTTGTAACCTGGGAAAATGCGACGAGTCAACCGTTCAATGATTTTAACTTCAATTAAGGTTGCATCATTATGAATATAAAAACAAAATATGTGCCTGTCAAATCACATCCCTTTTTTTATCAACCATCACCAACATTATCTGAAAACATGATTCGCAATATGCTCTTTTTATAAAGAAATCCCTTAAAAATGTTTTTAGTTAATTCCACTGTCCATATCTTCAATTAAAACACTTTTTATTAGCTTTATTAAGCACAATCTATGCGTTCTGTTAAATTCATGCACTTCCTTTATTATTCGGGAACTCCTAGACTACATATTCATAATATTGTAGACGATTTATTTTGCTTTACGTTTTCATATTTTATTATTGTTATGTTTATTTTTAGAAATGGCCAAGCAATTGTTATAATACAACTATAAAATGGAATAAATTATCAATCTGGTTATAATTATTTTTTGGGAAACCGTGAAAGAATGAGATAATTTTTTATCACTACTATACATAAATTTAAGATGTTTAAAATGTATATTGACCGGAACCGAAACGAAAAAAAAAGGGAAAATTCCGGCGTTAATCAGGCACAGAATAATTTTTTTTTTTGGAGATCTAGAGTATGGGTGCAAATAAATATATATTACCACAACCAAAATAAAAAGATACTTAGATTAATTTTTTGATTTACCGATTTTGATGTGGATTGCAATTATTTACTATTAACTATTATGATTACATTAGGGTAATTATATTAAAACTTCGGGAATAATATTCTAATTTGACTTGCGAATATATTGCGTAGGAAGCTATGTATACAATACTTCCTCACGAATAATCTTTCATATAAACTAGGAAACCAGATGTAAACTATAAATATAATGTCATCATCTCAGTTAAAAAGAATGAAATTATTCACAAAAGAATGTTATTTTGTTTTGAATTTGCTTGTTGTCTACGTTATTTACATCTTACGCTATCTGATACTTGATCTGACCAATTAACATGTTTTAAAATTTTGCCATTATCTATTTTATTTGTTCATGTTGTTTGTGTATAAGAAATTCATATTGCCAATAAACTATGTTTATATGTCAATCCAGTTACTAGATATAAAGCCAATATACAAGTTAAATTCCTTACAATTAACAACAAACGAAGCAAAAAGAAGAATCTTTTCCAAAATAGCATGCGCATGAATTAGATATTTCCACTTTATATAGTTCAAAGTAAGTTTGAAAATAAACATTATTAAATCTACAACGTTTGTCAGTGCAGCTCGAAACTGTTGAAAGCAATATCAATAACTAAGTTCAAAAGCTTTTAAAAACCCACATTATAAACATCAACATAAGGAATGTTATACCTGGGGATAGAAAATACTCATTAGATCGATTGATTTTAAGATTTTATGAATAGTTACAGTGACGAGAATCTATCCAGTGTGTTTAAAAACTCAACGATACCAGACTTTTTCAAACATGATTTGTCTACAAGGAAACTGCGAACTTTGAGAGAGCATCCGCTAAAAGCGAGCTTCTTTGATACGGTTTTATCATATATTGTTTACCTTTCTTTTTATTCATGTCATCTGTTTTACTGATATCAATCCTCTGAAAATGAAAAAGTTATTTCTACACCTTCATCCTTTTCACTAATGAAAATTTAAAGAGGAGAGTTGAGTACTCCAAACTAGTTTCTCGCCGCCTTTTCTTTTGACTGACGCAACAAAAAAATGTTTTGTTTTTTTTTTTGCCTATGCTGGGTTTATTTTTTTTTTTTGTAAAAAAATTGGTCTTTGATAAAATGATTCAATTGTGAAGACATGGGCCAGACAGAGAAATAATGGGAACCAATTTATGACTAAGGTTTGTGTGTGACGTTTGTTTGCTGTCTTATCATTACTTCTACATCTCATGTTTCGTATTTGTATATCGAATACAGACAGAATAATAAAGTGTGAAACATATTTATCATAATCATGTTAATGATTAAAATTTTCAATACTTAACATTAAAATTTCAGTATTGATAAATCTCGTTATGTTACCGTTTCTTTATATTTAAATCAATATCATGTCATGAAAGATATACTTCTACGATATCATTTTTAAAACGATTGAAACATAAATACGGAATCCTACAATCATGGAAAATGGCAGATGTTTAAAATTTTGATCCATAATGAGTTTGAATTATAACAGAAATAACAGTTTCAGGTAAAATTGGAATTTTATATATCTAAGTTTGAAAAAGTATGCGAAAGAGCAAATGTGTGAATCCCTGCAGTTGAAATAACTTAAGTGAACTATCTATTTTCAAGGAAATATATATGTTTATTATATACTTAGAAGTAAATACAGATAAATTGTATGTATAATACAATCATTGGCAAGCGTGCTGTATCAGCCACCCGTGATGATATCGATATCAGCACGGTTGCAAAGGCTTTATCACACCTTTAATCTGTATGACGTCACGTCATCGATTGCAAAGGCTTTATCAAACCCCTAATCTGTATGACGTCATGTCAAACCTAATCTGTATGACGTCATTTCAAACCTCCTTACCTGTATGACGTCATGTCACATAAAAAAAAAACATCTACATGAGGTATATGTATATAATAAAGTGTATATGATATGGCTTTTTCAATATCACACACCGTACCAACCCTCAACCAATATAATCCCTCGAGCAGAGCTCTTGGGATTATATTGGTGTCTCGGGTTGATACGGATGTGATATTGAAAAAGCCATATGATATTCTCTATATAATATAGTATCTTACTTTCACAGAAACAAAACCAAAATGAATTTTCGTTACAATAGGGAATAACTCAAACGAGTCAAACGAATCAAACGAAGAAAAACAACTTAAGGACATTTAGAGAACAACATATAGCTTTTAACAATAGACAGGTGTCTACACAATATGTCAAGACAATGTTCTAAATCGTCCCGAATTTTTACCAAAATTGTGAATAAATTTAACAAAAACAATCAAAGATCTGCCATTAAAACGGAATTCTTCAATTATTGTCACAATTTAGGAAAAAACCTGAATATCAAAGAGGTTAATAATAAAAAAGTTACTTTTAATTCTTAAAGGCGTATTTTTTTTCTTTTCTTTACCCCGCAAGGGAACTTTCCCAGGAGCCGTGGATTAAATATCGTTCGCATATTTCCAAAAGGTTTGGACCTACGTCGTTCGTGTTAAGTTGGGTCACCTGAGCCGTGCAGTTTAAGGTAACCCGATACCGAATGGCATATCTCCCGATTTCTAAGCATTTTGGCACACTTGTACTTTGAATCGAGTTACATCGGAATATGTAATAAAAAATGGGGTCACCATATTTGTTTTCGTTTAATTTTCATATGAAAACGTCCATTTTGGCGACAAATTTTAATAGATATATAAGGAAAATGCCTTTGTTTTTACTTATCTTTTTAGATTTTTCAATGGATGGCTATGTTCTTATATACGGAGAAAAACTAAAAACTAATATAATATCAAGGATTGTATACTAAAGATGTGCTTGATCAATAACTATAACGCAATCATACTACACATATGTTACTTCTGCGAAGCCTCTTCGTGTAGTCTGTTTTGCTGTTTTAAATTAGTCCAACGGCATTGTTTACTCTAATCCTTTTTATTTCTAAACCCATGGTTGACTGGTGAATAAAAATATGGTCAGTTTTTGTATTCTTCCGAACGGCAGTAAAACCTTTGCCAAAATGTGGGCGTCCGTTTGGCTGTGCGGGATGTATAAATACACAACCACGTCTCATGTGAAGGGTGTTCCAGCTCTCTGCATGTTAAAATATCTTGCAACAACTCTAGGGATCCGTAGGTGGCCTGATGTAAGGCTAAATTTGTGTCTCTGTTCAGTATACCCTCATGTTCCAATTACTAACCAAATTTCCCGCCCTTCATCCTAATCTACGCCTATTTTGTATTCATTGTTAATTATACCCCCGCTTTAAAAAATGGGGGTATACTGTTTTACCTCTGTCTGTCCATCCATCCATTCGTCAGTCCATCTGTCCGTCCGTCCCATGAATATTTTTTTCAGGAACTACATCATAAGGATTTCTGAAATTTGGTTTCAGGGTTTATATAAGTCAGCTACACCGTGTGATGCGTTTTCAGATTCATCACTCAACCAATTCCTGTTTACCGTCAAGTATTTGGACAGGGGTATCATCAGTGAGCAGTAGCTCGCAGTTTCACATGTTTGTTCTCTTCCGGAACACGCATGAAATATTTGCCACTGGACGTATATCAACAATAATCAATCATTTAATCAATCGCATGTTTCTCCTTTCAGGCTAGAAAACATACATAAAGGTTGGGCGCCCGCTAACATGTTTAACCCCGCCACATTCTGTATGTGCCTTAACCAAGTCAGGATCCTGTTATTCAGTGGTTGTCGTTTGTTGCTGTATATTATATTTGTTTTAGTTCATTACTTTGTACATGACTCAGGCCGTTAGTTTTCTCGTTTGAATTGTTTTACATTTGTCATTTCGAGACCTTTTATAGCTGACTATGCGGTATGGGTTTTGCTCATTGTTGAAGGCCGTACGGTGACCTATGGTTGTTAATTTCTGTGTCATTTTGTCTCTTGTGGAGAGTTGTCTAATTTTCAATCATACTGTATACATCTTCTTATTTTTATATGTATATCTGGATGGGCACTTTAATTTGCTAGATATTTGTATTCGTTCTATATCTAACAGTGATAGTGAAGGGCAAGGTATATGGAAATATTTGTTATATTTCATTAATTGTCCATCATAGGCTATATAATGTGTTGATGTTATCCTTCGAGTGTGTCCTCTTCAATGAAAAGAAGCAAAAGACGATATCCTTTATTTCCTGGAAAAAAACATGTTTCTTTGTCATTTGTTTAACTTTTTGACTCGACAAAAAGGTTTTGGGTCTTAAGAGAGCTTTCCTTTAGATAAATCAGCTGTTTTCTGCAGTATTTTACGACTCCTATGAATCCCTAATGTTTATTTCTACTTATTCTTTCTACTTTTTCTTTTTATGAATTTAATATTTACTCAAGCACAGGGGCGCATGAGTTATCTATTACGACGTTTTTTACTCAAGCACTGGGGGCGCATGAGTAATCTATTATGATGTTTTTAGTCCAGTACCAGGTGCGCATGAATTATCTCTTACGATGATTTTTACTCACGAACAGAGTTATCTTTTACGTTGCCTTTTACTCAAAGCACAGGGGGTGCATGAGTTATCTATTACGATGCTTTTCACTCAATCACAGGGGGTGCACGAGTTAGCTTTCATGATGATTTTTACTCAATCACAGGGGCGCATGAGTTATCTATTACGATGTTTTTCTCAAGCACAGGAGTCACATGAGTTATCTATTACGATGCTTTTTGCTCAAGCACAGGAGTTGCATGAGTAATCTATTACGATGCTTTTTAATCAAGCACTGGTTGCACATGAATTATCTACTACGATGATTTTAACGCATGCACAGGGGTCGCATGAATTATATTTTACGATGCTTTGTACGCAAGCACAGGGGTTGCATGAGTTATCTTTTACGATGCTTTTTACTCAAGCATAGGGGTCGCATGATTTATCTTTTACGATGCTTTTTGCTGTAGAACAGGAGTCGCATGAGTTATCTTTTACATCGCTCTTTACCCAAGCACAGGATACGCAAGAGTTATCTATTACGATTGTTTGCACTCAAGGACCTGGGGAGCATGAGTTATCTGTTACGATGCTTTTTACTCAAGCAACGGGGTTGCATGAGTTACCTATTACGTTGTTTTTAATTCAAGCACAGGGGGCGCGTGAGTAATCTATTACGATGCTTTTTGCGTTGCTAGCCAAGTTACATTTGTATATCCTGTTAATATAAATAACAATAACTCTATATTATAATCTTTCGATATTTTACACACATAGATATTCATGGAACCTGACATATACACACTCATGTACTTTTTTTCCCAAATATAGATATATTCACACGCATGAAATTCTTAAAACTTGATCTTATACCGGATTTATTTTTAGGTCGTTTCGAAGAAACATGTTGCTTTACACTATTTATACACCCTACTGGTGATTTTTCAATTGTATAAGCGATATAGCATACATGTAAAACTCGTAAACGGAACCCAACAATGCTGATGATCTTTTTTTTAAGATTTTTCAACTCCGTGGCCATGTACAAAAATTTAAACACTTAGACATGTTTTCTTTATGAGAAAACAATCAGAATACATTTATGGCCCCAGTTCCCATGTTATAACAGGAGACCTTAACATCGTTCGTGACCGAGAGTTGAAATCATTCCTCAGTAAAGGACCTAAATATCGTCTCCGTCAATTATTAATTGGAATGAGTGTCGTAACATCATCCACGACTCACTCCGTACTTACCGCTCTATATGGATAAAACGAGAAAAAGCTGACAAGAAATCATTAGATTCTTTTCTTAATTCGATAATGAACATAGTTGATATACGTATTCAATATTTTAAATAATATTGAGAATGGAAATGGGGAATGTGTCAAAGAGACAACAAACCGACCATAGAGCAGACAACAGCCGAAGGCCACCAATGGGTCTTCAATGAAGCGAACATTTTACTCCTAACAACAACCATAATAGCCCTATTTCTCATATCAAACATAAGCTAAAACAACTCGCCAAGGTATTTGTTTTTGTCCCGGCTGATAAGGCTGCTAACAATATCATTATTGTTTGACGTAAATTTTACATTGAGGTTCTAAAAAAGGAAATCACGAATTCACCAACATTCCAACTGACTCCATTTTCGGAAAATGACATCTGTAACCAACATAAAATTTTAGCTACCTTTTTACAAGCAGAACCAAATACAATGAAAGTTCCAACTACAAATGTATGTACTGGCTTCCGAAGCTGCACAAAACTCCTTACAAGTATAGATTTATTTCGTCTTCAAGCCATTGTTCCACTACTAAACTATCTCTTCTACTTACCAGTACACTTGGTACATTCAAAAACCTGGTAATAAATTGTTCAAATAAGGCCTTTGAAAATAGTGGAATTAATTACTTTTGGAGTGTCAATAATTCGTTGGAAGTAATTGATAAATTGCATGCTTATATTGGTGATCTCGAATCTGTTCAAAGTTGTGATTTTTCTACTCTATATACCACTTTGCCTCATAATCTTATTTAAAAAAAAATGCACACACCTGATTAAATGGGCATTTAAAAAGTTAGAATGCGAATATATATGTTCAAACTCTTTTAGGTAATTTTTTAGTAATAAAGCTAATACTAACAATGAACACTGACCTTTCCTGGATCTTGATATCTATATCTTTAACGGGAAGCTTAATACCAAAATTTATGACAAAAGAGATGATTTTTCATTTCCTATTGTTGATTATCCATTATTAGATGGTGACGTTCCCTTGTCACCATCTTATGGTGTTTATATATCTCAACTTGTTCGATTCGCTCGTGTATGTAACAACGTATTTGATTTTAACGAAAGAAATCTCTGTATTACTGAAAAAATATTACACCAGGGTTTTCGATATCACAAACTAGTCAAAACATTTACTAAATTTTATCATCGGTACAAGGACATCATTCGGAAATATAAATCAACATGCAGACATCTTATACGTTCGGGTATTTCACATCCAATCTTTTATGGTGATATACTTTACAAAGCACAAAAATGTCGGCATTCACCTCAAAAGCAAACCAAACCTTTAAACAGACTTATTCGGAAGGGATATAGTTACCATACTGTTGTCAAGTCATTGAGGATTGCATATTTTGGTATTAATATTGATTCACTCATAGGGTCTTTGCATCGGAAATAAACACATTTATTCTAAAACCAGTTGTTGGCATGATACGGGTTATGTTCTTCTCATATATTTTATGATGGTATGATACTAAACCCCTAATGGGAGGGATTGTACTTGATTTTCATATGATGAAGACACAATCTTTCAATCAGTTTAATTGAGGTCAGCAGTTTCACTTTTTTGTTCTCTTCCGGAACACGCATGAAATATTTGCCACTGGACGTATATCAACAATAATCAATCATTTAATCAATCGCATATTTCTCCTTTCAGGCTAGTAGTCCTTTGTTAATTTATTTATCATTGTCATTTTGCTTAGTTTCTTTTGTTACCTATTCTGACATCGGACTCGGACTTCTTTTAAACTGAGTTTTACTGTGCGTATTGCTGTGTGTTTCTTTATTCTACATTGGCTAGAGGTATAGGGGGAGGGTTGAGATCTCACAAAATATGTTTAAACCCGCCGCATTTTTGCGCCTGTCCCAAGTCAGGAGCCTCTGGCCTTTGTTAATCTTGTATGTTTTTTAATTTTAGTTCATTTATATGTTTTGGAGTTTAGTATGACGTCCATTTTCACTGAACTAGTACACATTTTTATTTAGGAGCCAGCTGAGGACCACCTCCGGGTGCGGGATTTTCTCGCTGCGTTGAAGACCCATTGGTGGCCTTCGGCTGTTATCTACTCTTTGGCCGGGTTGTTGTCTCTTTGACATATTCCCCATTTCCATTCTCAATTTTATTAATATATTTTGCTGTGATTTTTATAATGACTGGCGAACTGATGCTCAACAATGTGAACATATGCCTCATTGATATTACTGAATGCAATCTTATAAATAAAAATACAATTTGAACATGTGTTTATTTTTTTTTTTTAAATACGTATCTCTCAATAAGGCATGGAACAGACTGGAAAGAAATGGTATTTATCTTCAATTTCCTCCCTGTTGTCAGCACTTTCTGCTAAACAATTTTTCATAAAGATTTATTCCATAACATCATATTGAGACAAATTAAAATGTTTTATATCTACTAAAACAGATTTTGTATCCAGAATGTTTGCATTAATGAGTGTCTGGAAGGGGCCCTTCATTTCTGTATTCTTTAATTTATTTAAGCATTCTTCTTTATCATTAAAAGTAACGTTTATTCTGTAAAATTCTCATCAAAATTACTTAACTTTTTAAATTTTATGTTATCAACTGTATTCTGTACGTTCTCCATTACTGTAAGCAGTATCATATTACCAATTTTTTTCTATTTTCCACAGTTATTCTGCATGCTTTTGCATCAAGACTTTCATTGTTTTAATTCTTTTGTTTTCGTGTGTGAACCATGGTAATCATTTTAAGGTAGGTGGGGGTCTATATAAAATCGATATGATGTTTAGTAGTATGCTAAAATATAGTTTACATCATGCATTATTCGAAAATATAATAAATAGTATGGGTAACGGGGCATTATTTCAAGCTACACGTTGTGCAAAATTGTCAGATTTTGGAAAGATTATGCATGGAAACCACAATTTTGTGTGATAAAAAGAGAAAAATTACACGATAGAATTTTAAGATAAGAAATGAGAAGATAGCTCTTTTAATGTGTTTTCAGTAAATAAAAAGAAAAATTGGGATCACGGAACTTGATACCTTGCTGTTAAACAAAATATGTAAATGCATAACACATTACTTTTTAAAAGATACATTATATGAGTTACTTCCCCTTATATGGCAAAAATGAATGAAACAAAAATGTGTCAGTATTAGTAAAAAAAAAACATTGAAAAATATCATAAAACAAATAATTTTCTTCAAATAGATGCACAGTCTTACAAACCAATTAGATTCTTCTCTCGAAATTTTACCATTTAAATAAAGATCTATACCGATTGTGTTCTGCTATTTTACAATCCAAGATGGCGAAAGACACTAGATCTACCTTAATAGCAGAATATCCATGTAATAACTTGTTCATCTACCCACAGATTTAATCATTTGAAGCTCCAGGATTTTTTATTTTTTTTTATTATCAGTATTAAAAGTAGACATTCATTATCACACTGAACAAAACTTTGAGAAGTTACAACAATTAATCAACTGAAAACTTTCAAAATAAATATAAAATGTAAAAGTAAAAGAATGCAGTTGATCATTCTTTAAGGAGATAGAACGTTTTTGAGTATTTAATAATGCTGTTCTTCAACTACGTCCGCAACACAGACTCTGTCTGTTACATATCATTTCATTTAAACATATTTTGTTTGTTATCAGACACGTACAAGTTATCACAGCTCACATAGTCCTATCCTAAATATAATAAGTTATGATCTATGAATATAAACACATACTACAATAGTAAACAATACTAAATGTGTACAATAGTTACAGTAAAAAATTCACAATTTCTCAAATAAATGAATATAAATTTTACATCACAATGCTAATTCAACATCATACTAGCTATACAAATAAAATGAATAAATAACTAATCTGTATTTCAAGAGGATGGCCATATCAGCCAAAGCTTGTTTTTCTGGACCTGAAAACATCCCAAATTTACATAACATATACAACTACATTATTTTCACATTTAGTCAAATTAATATAAATTCGTACTATTATTTACACCAAATGCTTCAGCAAAGTTTTAAACAACAAAAATGAAAGACTTCTTTATCTAAGAATGTATTTTGATTAAGATTTAAATTTTCGTTTTCGTTTTGTAAAGTTACAAGATGTAAAGATGAATCGAAAAGTAATTCATCAAAAATATAATTCTGATTTGTGCATAAAACGGGCATTTAAAGAAAAAATGAAAGCTGTATTCAGTCGTACAGCCACACCGACAGCTCTGGTAATAATTATATTGAATCTCAAAGGTCATAGTTTAGTGTTGAACATGAATGCCGAAAGCTTGTTAATAAAGGATATACCTTACGTTATTCAACATAACAGTGTTTATACGTGTTATATATCCTCTCCTTGATGTGGCTTCACTGTGCGTGGCTCCTTTCTGACAAAATAATGAGCACATGCTTCGTTTTTGAATTATCATTGCTATAAATATAATGATTGAAATTCTAATTTGAGGAGAGGCTTGTTGTCATGCACGCATGTGAAAAGAGAACACGAAAAAAAACTTGTGTGTTAATGTTACATATTTGCAATGTTTATTGTTTATAGTAAAATTGAGCTGCGTCAGATACGAAATCGACCTTATGCAAATGAATATCTGTTAACCTATTTCGGGTTGATAAAATCTCGACGGAAAGTCTTTAACTGTTTGAAAATTGAGTTATAAGAACCCTACAAAACAGACCAAAATTCATCTTTTATTTCGTATTTGAATGTTCCAAAATCAGTCAAAGTCCTATACATGTATATGTATATGTGCACTTGCACAAGGTCGATTTCTATCCGATGCAGCTCAGTTGTGATATTTAGTAACAATCTCTCTCTCTCTCTCTCTCATAACATGATTTTTACAAGGAATCCAACGATTAGTGCATAGAGAGACAGTTCATCACTTGGACCATTTGAAACAGGACCTTTTGTTGTGGGGATGATTTCTGCCTCCAATATGTAATCATATAACTTCTTATCATTTAAAATACATAGTAGAAAACCTGCTTTATAAAAATCTCTTTGGTTTGACAGATCTATTTCAAAATCGTGGGATATCAATTTTCCATTGTGAAAAACTAATAGTTTGAAGTTCATTACTTTTCCTGTTCGAAAGCACTTACTTTCCATCTCGCAACTACCCAATGTAGGTAGTACATGTTCAACGTTAGGTAATTTGCAAGGTAGTTTGTATACATTTGGTATTTTAGTATCTAGCCTTTTTAGGATGTTTGTAAATAATTCATTGTTTAAAATTTTCCCTGAAGAGTACTTGCAGAAGTATAAGGTTAGATCCCCATACAACTCCGTATTCGTGGACGAAATATTCACTGTTTTATTATATATTTTTTTATCCTTGGAAATAAAGGGTATGAAAATTTGTGGTGATTCTTGTGGATCAGCACAAAATTGATAAAGTTGGCAGTTAGCATCAGGAATACAATGATACAATGTAGCATTACCGCATAAATCACTCTGACGTTCAATTCTTTGCTGACCTACTGGACAATTGTCAACTTTTTCCAATAATGCTAAACAACAGGGTATTGTAACAGACAATCCCAAATATAATATGAGTGGTTTTTCTAACATTTTGTACATGTATACTGGCAATAAATATTGTATATGATATACCGATCTGATGTCCTGCAGGTCACCGTCGATACTTGGTAGACTTAGACAAATCTATCGAAAATAAAATCAGTGTATCAATTATATTGCAATTTTTTTTATTATAAGATTTTAATAATCATTCTGATCATTAAATATAAGAATTTAATGCATATTTTGTAAATTTTAAGTAAGTGGGGTCAAAGTAATTCAATCCCTTTGTAAAATGTTAAAAGTGTAATTTAAAGGATGGATTTCTAAAATGAACCTTGCTGTCCGATTGCTTACATAACCACTGATACCGTTTGGTTTAAATGTTTAAATAGAAATAATTACCATTTCACTGATTAAAGTGAACGAGATAAATATTCCGAATTGACTTTTTTAACAGTCTGAAGTCATCTCTTCGGAAATTGTACGGGCGTAATCATGACTTGGTTAACCGTTATGGAATATTTGTGTCACAAATGACGGATACGAACCACTTGTCACTAGATTTTACTTGCCATGAGCAACATGACGAGTGCCATCAGTGAAACAGGAAATTGTTACATTTTACCAGCACCCGAGTTCATCCTCATATATGTGTGGGTTGGCATAGCTTATTATTTACTTCAACTATGCGCAGTGTTTTGTGAACTGTTGTTAGTCTGTCTGGTTTTATTTGTGTTTTTCTTTTATTTATTTTTTTCGCCCTGGTGCTGTCTGTTTTTTTTTTCACTTATGGTTTTTAATTGCCCCTTGGTATTTTATAACATGCACTATTAGCTATTTATGAATCATTGTGCCATAGTCAGAATGTACGATTGAACGGATATTTCAATGGGTTTTATTGCAGGAATACCACAAGTCTCGGGGATTAAGTCCAATTGATATTAAAATAAACATTTGCACTGAGTCACGAGGGGGGAAGAAATTCCATCCTAAAACAAAAGTGTGCGATGATTGCTGTTCGTCTTAATTAAAGAGCTTAATAATTTCTACCTGTAAGATCTACACTGGGCCCAAACTTGCGAAATAAAAAAGCGCGTGATTTGTCGCGTCAATTTTTTTTTTAATTATTTTGCGAACTGATTCCACATGTGATACATTGAGGTAGATCCGATTTCGCTCTCAAGTCATTTCTTTCAAGATTTTATTTGGATTGGCGAGCGCTTTCAAATGTGACTTCTCCAAGAAATCAACGTTTGTCTAATAAAGCAACGTATGTTCAATAAAACAACGTATGTCCAATAAAGCAACGTCCGTCCAATAAAGCAACGTATGTCCAATAAAGCAACGTATGACCAATAAAGCAACGTATGCGTTCTGTCAAAGCCTTATTTAATAAATTGCTTCGCCGAGCACAGCTGGATACGACCGCAGAGGTCCAACCCTGAACAGTTGGGGCAAAAATGGACACAATATTCGCGCTTGATACAGGTCTGAATTTGGATTGTAATTAAATATTTGACACAGAATAACTGTAGTCAAAGAACTTAGAATTGGTTATATGATTTGAATTTATATTCAATTTTTTGCTTTTGTGCAATACACTATGCTGTTGCAAATTGACACCCCACCCCCCCCCCCCCCTTTCCACAAAAAAAAAATAACCCCTTTTTTTTTTGCTTTTCTGCAATACATTATGCTGTTGCGAATTTACCCCCCCCCCCCCCAAAAAAAAAATGTTTACCCCCCCTTTTTTTTATTTGAAGAAATTTTCTTTTTAATTTCTGAAATCTGAAATGAGAACAAATTGTCCCCCCCCCCCTTCACAATTTCTTTTTTACCCCCCCCCCCCCCCCCAAATTTTTTTTTTCACCCCCCCCCCCCCCTTTTCCACAAAAAAAATTCTTTCCCTCAAGATATGGTCATAATCTCAATTCAAATTTCCAATGGAGTTTGCAACCATAATTACCCATTTAAATACATCATAAAAGTCTTAAAATAGAAAATGACATACATAATCATGGCTAAAATTAATATTCCTTAATCAGCATTTTTAAATAACTTTTAAGTAACTTCTAATTTTTAAATAATTTTTAAGTAACTTCTAAAAATAAATTGACAGCTAATCACCTCAAGACAATACAACATTTCTTTATACATAATTTCAAAGCAGTGTAAGGGATGTAATTCAAACATTACATTGTACTTTTTATTTTCTTTGTCCATTAACCAGGAAACCCTTGTTTTCCCCCTTTTTTGCCCCTAATTCCTAAACGGTTTGAGCCATAACCCCCCAAAGCCAATCCTAACCATCCCTTTGTGGTATGGAAACTTGTGGTATAATTTCAGAGAGATCCATACACCTGTCTGGAAACTAGAAAAATGCTTATTTGGGCCCCTTTTTGGCCCCTAATTCCTAAACTGTTAGGAGTATAACCCCCAAAAATCAATCCCAACCTTCCTTTTATGGTTATAAACCTTGTGTTTAAATTTCATAGATTTCTATTTACATTTACTAAAGTTATTGTTCGGAAACCAAATGTCTTCGGACGACGCTGACGACGACGACGACGACGTGATACCAATATACGACCGCAAAATTTGTTGCGGTCGCATAAAACCAAGCAGTCTATTTAGACTTTAGGAATTTTAGAAAAATTACATTTTCTTTAATATAAGTTTATGATATATGCAAACAATTAGAGCTGAACACTCTAAATGAATAATTTTTAACTATTGGAATATTTCATACCTCATGTAAAATCCCTGAATAAAGTAATAGAATGTATATCCTTATGTTACTGCTTCTACTTAGAAAAGTTTATCATATGCTTTTAGAAACGGAAATAATTCATCTCATTTCAGGAACAGGTTTCGGTCCTGCAGTGGTTTCTTACTGCTGCTACTCTGCCTGGAGATAATATATATACTTTATTGCGATACATATTGCTTTAAATCTTAAATGTCTTTCAACTCTTAGTTTTAAGTTTCCAGGTTGATGATGATGACAATCCGATGTCAAATTCAATATTGCATTCAGAATACTTTCACATAATGTTGGAAGTCGGCATAAGGGGAAAGGTTGAGATATCAAAAGACTAGTGTAACCCCTTCCTGTATGCATGTGCCTGATCCAAGCCATGAACCTCGTCAGTAATTGCGTATGCTATATCTTAGTGTATATTTCTACCGTAATAAACTCACGACGATTAGGAGCTTGAAATATTGTATAGATATCTATCTATTTTTCAAAACTGCATGTAGCTCTATAGATGCCTTTTGTTTTATTTTTTATCGTTGGGTTGCTGTCTGATTGACGTATACCCCACACCTCATATTATTTATATAACTTACTGCCTTATAATAATTCGATGTCGTGCAGTTACTGCTTCTAATTAGTGAGAGTTATGTTACCAATCGTTCGACGAATAACAACTTTAGTTTTTGACATGACAAATTTTTATATACGAACATTAATCAAAAATTTTGAGGAATATCGGTGTTCGTATAAAGAGACAGTTCATGCAATTTATTTTGTATGTCTTCAACAACTATCCTAACAATATCTACAGTAATTGTGTTAAGAATCAAATGTTGTTATCAATTTCAATTGCCCTCGAACAAATTGAAAAAATAATCAGGAAACACAAAATATAAAAAAATATATAAGTTATATGAGAACGAGGATGAGGTAGAGGTGGAGGAGGAGTAGGAGAAGTTACTTTCATCTTATCATGCTTATTGAGAAGTTTGTTTCTTTCCTAGAGTGATTTTATTCTTTGTTGACCAATGGTAATATATATTTTTTTTAATTCTTGATTTTTCATATTGGTTTGAATGGATTCATCCATTATTTTAATACCTGTGCTTTGAAAGTTTCCAAAAAGTACTCCATTCTAGGTTCTTGCTTATCCGAATTTTTGTTCACGAATAATAATTCGTTTATCTTTGGTCTGTTTAGTATAGGCTTTATTTTATAAAACGACTGTTCTGAATGGTTTTTATTAGCCCATCTATGTTTCAAGCTGGATTCGATACACAATATTTCGTGGTCAGATATCCGTGGAATTACTTTTAAATTAGTTTTGTTTACCTGCGATGTGTTACTAGTGAAAAAAAAATCGAACGAAGACTGAAATGATTTTGTAATGTTAGTGTTGTTACAATTTGTTATAAATAGCTGCTATTTATAATTGTTTTATAAGCAGGAGCTTATTTGCCAATGTTAATAATGCTAATGCAAGAAGAACGTAATTTTACAAACATTTAAGATGGTTTTATAATTAATCAAAAAAGCTTAAACTTGACAGTTAATGAGCAATTCAAATACTACTATCTTTTACATTACTTTACAATTTGTATTTTTGAATAATTCAGTTATACTGTGATAGTAAAGATGCAGTGGGATTCAAATCTAAAAGGATTGTGAACGTATATGCTTTCTTTTTGAACTAGCACTACTATATGTATTAAACTGGTGACTTGGATCTGGCTTCCCTAACCAAGCAGTTTTGTAAAATTCTTATCAGTTACATGTCGAATTGATGAAAGAAATTGCATTTATGTTAATAGTATGTATAGTTGCAATATTTTGTAAAAAAAAAAACGTATTTTTCAGAAAATATAATTTTTCACAGGGTTTATGCATGAATATTGTTTCAGTATATTTTTATTGCACGAGTTTGCGAGTTCTATATATATTTCTCTAATTCTTCGTCAATTTATCCCTTTCTGCACCCATTGTATAAAAAAAATTTAATCAACGTGTGGTTCGTTTGATCTCAGTTCTTCATTGGTAAAAATCCGATTATGACGTCGAATTTTCTTGCTTTCCTCTGAATTTCCTATTGTGACGGCATGAAAAAAGGCGACCATGCCTGATGACGTCACATAGAAAGAACACATCTTTTTGCAGATCATTCGAAAAGAAGGAATAAATTTGCCTGCGTATTGTTTGAAAATCATTAGAGAAACAGATTCCACCACCAAATCTCGTGTAATACGATATTTATCCACTCTCGGCAGTTAAATTTTAAATATTTAAAACGCTCGGCGAGCCTCGCGTTTTAAATTTGAAAATTTAACTGTCTCGAGTGGATAAATATCGTATCACACTCGATGTAGTGGTAGAATCTATATATATACTACTACTATAGTATAAACAAGTCTAAATTGAAAACAACGTTCAAACCTATGATTGCGTTGGATAAAAACCGCAATTTTTATACGTGTGTATGCAAAACAAATTTCTTGTTAGAGTGGTCTAAATACAGCACAAACAACATTTTCCAAAAGACCAAAAAAGTGAAAAAGTATATTCTAACAAAACGCATTTGACTAACAGGTCGAACAACAAATGTTCTTAAACCCTGCTGACTGGCATTGGCGATTGCCAAATAAACGGATAGCCGATGTAACAAATGGATCTTAATTATAAATTTAATGCTAAACAGAAAACAATAAACTTGCGGAAAAGATGATATACCGCAAACAAAAGGTGCAAAGGTTTTTGTACACCATATCCGGATTTCGACAATTAATGTCTCTTCAGTGATGTTAGGAATCGAAACGGTATTTGGAAAGCCATACAATTTACCTCAATTTAGGATAGACTCTTGAATTTTGAGGAGTCAAAATAGGATGAACGGATCATATATAAACCCGAAGGCAAATATAATATATATATATACGGTGTGAGCCAAGGCTCCGTGTTGAAGACCGAACTTTGACCTATAATGGTTTACTTTTATAAATTTTGACTTGGATAGAGAGTTGTCTCATTGGCACTCATACCATATCTTCTTATATCTATATATATAAATATTCTGCTACTGTAAGGATAGTTTCTCTAATTCTCCGTCAATTTATCCCTTTCTGCACCCATTGTATAAAAAAAATTTAATCAACGTGTGGTTCGTTTGATCTCAGTTCTTCATTGGTTAAAATCCGATTATGACGTCGAATTTTCTTGCTTTCCTCTGAATTTCCTATTGTGACGGCATGAAAAAAGGCGACCATGCCTGATGACGTCACATAGAAAGAACACATCTTTTTGCAGATCATTCAAAAATAAGGAATAAGTTTGCCTGCATATTGTTTGAAAATCATTAGAGAAACAGATTCCACCACCAAATCTCGTGTAATACGATATTTATCCACTCTCGACAGTTAAATTTTAAATATTTAAAACGCTCGGCGAGCCTCGCGTTTTAAATTTGAAAATTTAACTGTCTCGAGTGGATAAATATCGTATCACACTCGATGCAGTGGTAGAATCTATATATTCACTAATATTTTTTTCAATGACCCTTATATAACATTACAGAATCTTGTGTCGTATAGAGGTCAGTTTCTATGATTCAGTATGGATTCAATATCAAGTTGTGGAACTTTATAGTAAATAAGGATACATCTAAAAAAAGATTAACTTAGAATTGAAACTTTTGTCTATTTTTTAAATAAATGTAGGTGAACAAATGGTCAAAATGGGTACATTTTGGGTACCCTAACCTTTCCGGTCTGATTTCAAACTGTAAGTACAGTATTATGTAGGATGAGTTTAATCTTATTGAATTTAATGTCAGTAGTTATTGGAATTCGACAAGGGTCTATATTATGCTCCAGATATTATGTTTAATCAGTATATTCTGACATGAATATCTTTATACCGAGCGTTAGCGAGGTGTAAAATGCTGACAAATATAATGCCTGCTAATGTCAAAATGAGCATAGAGCATGGCATGATAGAATTATTTAGATTCTAATAAGAGAATTTTGAACTTTTATCCTCTGAAGCGGACCTATAATACACGTTCGAAGTGCAGCCATTTTAATTTGATGAAGCCAAAACGATATAGAAAATTAACCGTTTCACGATAAAAAAATAAAAGATACATGTACACTTACATTTAGAATGATTTTATTTAATTTCCTAGCGTGCAACACCAACACAAATGTCCATTTGGATCTCAGGCCGGCGTTGTTTAAAATACAACTAACATTGCAATTTCAATTGTGACGTCAATCACGTGCTGCCCATGTTTTATTCGAATAAGAAGACGGCTTTGTTTCCAAAGCAAAAGAAGAACGTCATATTAGAATGTGGAATGAAAATTTAGTAGTTATCTTCATTATTATTAAGATAAATCATATATCAGTTTATTCAAGGATTTGGTTTATATTTATATTTTAGGCATATTTTTGGGGGGATGTAATCATTGAAAGCGAACCGTGGCAAAAAAATCAAAAGAAAAGAGAAAAGATTCGTTGCCAATTGGGACCATATAATCAGTCTGAAAGATCCGAGCAAGACTTAATTATTCTGATGGTATTTTAATAATAAATATACAATTCGTATCGCGGTAGCGACGTTACGTAATAAGTGAATGTCTCGAAGGTTTGTATTCCAGTACGTTCCTGGAATAATAAAAAAATAACTTTATAAATCTAAATTAAAATATGTAAAATAAAGTCTGTATATATGAATTAAATAATCACAGTCTCTGTAATGTTCACTTATGTTTTTGCAATAAAAGTATAATAGATATAAGAAGATGTGGTATGAGTGCCAATGAGACAACTCTCCATCCAAGTCACAATTTATAAAAGTAAACCATTATAGGTCAAAGTACGGCCTTCAACATGGAGCCTTGGCTGACACTAAACAGCAAGCTATTAAGGGCCCCAAAATGACTAGTGTAAAACCATTCAAACAGGAAAACCAACGGTCTAATCTATATAAAAAACGAGAAACGAGAAACACTTATGAACCACATCAACAAACGACAACCAATGAACATCAGATGCACTTATGTTTTAGTATAAAAAAAGTCCGTAGGAAGTTTATCAGTTACATCAGAGACATATAAGACCGTCTGATTGTATTAACGTGACGGTACCCAAATTGCACCTATTTTGGCAGTTTTTTCACCTACGTTTATTTATGATCTAGACAAAAGTTTCCATTCTGTTTATTTTGTAGATGTATCATTATTTACTAAATGGTTCCACTGACCAATTTAATTTTGAATCCATATTGAATCATAGAAAAATGGGTTTGAACAGACCTCCAAACGATCAATGGTTCTGTAATGAGGAGTACCCAAATTGCATCCATGCTTAAATTCGCATCCTTAAAAATCGAATAACACATGTTTTGTTTTATTTCTTCAAATATTAAGAAAAATTTGACATAAGTCCATGCTAAGAATTCATTTTTTTAAGAAATGGATGCTTGTAAGATGACTTTTTGTGGACGTCGCATGGCGACGTTTTCGTAGATTTCACTTTTTTCCAGTGAATACTTCATCTGTTGATATATACTGTGAACGTTTTGTGTATATTTAAATATATTTACATATTTATATATGTTGAAAGACGTGTATAATGTCAAATTATCAAAAAACAAATTGTTTAGTCTCAAAGAAAACTTGTTTCCGCCGCTATTTTTGCTGAATAGGTGCAATTTGGGTACTGTGAAGTTATATCTCTGGTTACATTAACGCAGCACGAGGACTTACCGTTGTGCGTTGCTGTCCTCTCATAAATTTTGGTATTCTGAAGAACCTTTTGTAATAACCGTAGGGTTTCAATATTGGATCATCGATTACAGGGGCGTGTTTTATTGGTCTCTTCTGCACATCTCCAGAATGTCTTCTGGTGAAGAGTCCAAAAAAATGAATCAGGACCTCTTCTGAAGATATTCTACGGAAGATCAAAAAAACAAAAATTCGATTTGCCGTCGAATATAGCAGATTTTTGTTATGTTGGGTGACATAATGTAGTTTACGATGATTTTATAGAAAATTAAGATACGTCCGGTAGACATGACTGTAAAAGTGTGCTCTGTTCGTGACATTTTTCTTTGTTCTTTCTTCTAACTCAATTTTGCTAGACAAATCACTATTTGATTTTTAAGAACAATCTTAAACTGCACAAAAATTCGTCAATGTTTGTCTCGAATATGATCAAAAAGGACATCTTGTCTATCCATTTTTTTTTAAAGTAACCAAACTGGATTATTTTTGTATAAAGCAAAGATATCGGAAAGTTCTCAAAATCATTTTTCTCTGGTAGTCCTTGAAGAAAATCTTCTGGTCCTAACTATTATTTCTATTGCAAAATTTCGATGGTCAAAACCTTCGGACCACCACTTTTCAAAAAAATTCATTGTATATGGATCTTCATATGCAAGTATACAATGTATACCAGACATTTCTCAGACTCTTTTTCTTCTTTTTTTTTTTAATAAATCCGTTGGTTGTGTACTGATTGATACTTCAGTCTGGGAGAACAAGATTTATTTCAGTACTAGTTGTAATTAGCTTTAAATAATTTTCCAGTAATTACAAATACTCTTATTTCGGTGCTTTGTGTCTATTGTCTTAATGTAAGTTTTTTTTTGTGTGTCTCGTACCGATTTTTTGAGTTAATCTAATTGCAATTGATTTGTGCAGGTTGTTCTTATATTGTACTATTACACCACTGTCCCAGCTTCGGGGAGGGTTGAGCGCTCACAAACATGTTCTTGTACTGTTACACCACTGTCCCAGGTTAGGGGGCGGTAACATGTTTAACCCCGCCACATTCTGTATGTATGTGCCTGTCCCAAGTCGGGAGCCTGTAATTCAGTGGTTGCCGTTTGTTGCTTTGTTACATATTTGTTTTTCGTTCAATTTTTTGTACATTAATAAGACCGTTAGTTTTCTCGTTTGAATTGTTTTACATTTGTGATTTCGGGGCCTTTTATAGCTGACTATGCGGTATGGGCTTTGCTTATTGTTGAAGGCCGTATGGTGACCTATAGCTGTTAATTGCTGTGTCATTTGGTCTCTTGTGGAGGGTTGTCTCATTGACAATCTTCGTTTTTATATCAACCCTGCCATATTCTTTGTGTGCCTGTCCCAAGTCAGGAGCCTGTAGTTTAGTGGTTGTCGTTGGTTCATGTCTCGACTCATATTTGATATTTTGTAAATTATTTTGTTATGTATAATTAGGCCGTTAATTTTTTCGTTTGAATTGATTCTCACACTTTTCACGTCGGGCCTTTTATTGACGACTTTTAATACAGTATCGAGTTTTGTTATTGTTGAAGGCCTAAATTACTTTTGCCTATAATTGCTTACATCCACTTCATATTTAAACTCCGGTGGATAGTTGCCTTATTAGCAATCATACATCTCTTCGTTTTTATATTATATACCTGACTTTTAAACTCGTGTTTTCCTGAACCGAGTCCTGAACATGCATGACATATTTGTCACTGGGCGTTGAAAATTAGCAACAAACAATCAATCAATTTAAACTTGTGTTAAATAAGAAGAAAAACCATTTGATATTTATTCATTTATTGGGGTGGGGGACAGGAGGATTTCATATATGAATATGGTTGCCTGGTAAGAGCTGAAAAATAGGCATAATTAGCGACAGATTAAAAAAGTTAATAATGCCCTCTTCCCTTCCCCATCCTTCATCTATAAATTTAAACTGACCACCACGGAATAGCCCAACTTAGTGTTGAAAGTAGCGTTAAACACCAATAAATCAAAATCCTTTCCCTAGAATATCAAATTGTCGTCCCTTAACTGTTATTGTCCGTGTAGTTCTGATATTTATCCAGCTTATCGTCTTACAGGGATGTCCTACTAAGACTGTCATACCATAAAAACGTTTATAACACAGCTCACATTCTAATATATCTGCATTCATAAATTTATCAATGTCATTTAGAATAAACGACGCCATGTTTGTTATGTGCCTCTGCCGTCTAAACTACCTATCAAAAAAGAAGAGGTGGAAGAGAGCCAGAAGATCTTCCCTATGCAAAAAAACAGAAATGGACCTCTTCTGGCTCACTACCGAAGAACAAAAAAACACGACCCAGATGTTACCTGAAAAAGACAGGGCTTGTTTGATACGAAAAACTTCTGTGCTTTTTCAAAGGTCATAGTTGAGGATACTAGTTCAACCCAGTCTTGTACTTAAATTTATTTTTATCACATAACCATGAAGACATATTTATTTTTGAACGTTGGTTTCCCCAATTTCCACAAATAGATTACTCTATTAGTAATACGCCATTTGGCTACATTATGATTGGTTATTTTCGCCATGAAATCTACACGAAATTCCCCTACATTCTAGAATTGTTAACTAAGTATTTCCAGATTTCAATTTGAAGTGCATGCCGGAAAACGGACAGCTTATTGTGACCTAGATTGAATGGTTACAATGCACAATTGAATAATGACCAAATAAACTTAATGTTTATTATTAATTAATTGATTGAATAAACAAGAATCTTGGTGACAGGAAAGAGAAGTGTATTGGTAAGTGGACTAACTTTATTGATTTTTTAATTTCATATATGACTCACTTCTCTAGCTACATTGTCACCAAGTGTTCCAGTTCAATATTGATACATGTGATATGTATATACCCAAAATGAAGATTATACACTCTCCTTCAATTAAAACTACAGAATAACCTGGGACATAACATAGATCATGTAAATATGACACTACCCAAGCAGACCACTTTGAATGGACAAATGATGGAGAAAAAAGTCAATAAAATAATGCACAATTCACCTGTAACAAAAAAATGAACAGCAGACACTCATGATCCAGACAGTAAAAAAAAATGGAATTGTTCCAATATTGATGAATAGGAATTTTAAGTGGGTATCCTTGGCTTCTTTTTGATTGGACTAGTGATTTTAAGGTGCTTTTGATTGATGTAAAGAATTTGGTGAATGAGAATTACATGCAGTATAAATTTAAATAACCAATTAAAAATCAATATGTATAGGTTCATTGTATTTGTTACCTTAAAAGGTAATACTACTCTTAATCATGACTGTTTTAATCATATTTAGAAATAATAAAACTATAAATAAATTTGTAGACATATATATATATAATACGAAACTATATAGTATAGTTTATTTTTGTCATAATTGGCTGGTTTTCATCACAATTGTTTAGTTATTTTAGTAAAGTGGAAATTTGTTGCCTATCTTTAACATATAGGATAGACAGGATACATATCGAGACAACACTTTGTGCGACATGAAGTTCACTTACTGCAAAAATCTATTTTTTGACTAACTTAGTCTAACTAAAATATAAAAGATATAAAATTGTTACAGGAGTGGCATTTAAGACATTCATAGAAACATACATATATTAAATAGATGTATTGAAGAATAAAAAACATCACCTATGAAATTTAGTTTAATTTATAAGCTGTATTATATGCGTGTTATTAATAAATGTTCAATTTATCAATTATTTAACATCTTTAATGAAAAGGTGTCATTTTCTGAAAGTCTTCTGTGTGAATAGATTAAACAATATTTTATTAAATGACAGCACTGTTTTACCATGTTTACCTAAAGTTGTATTCTTTTGTAATAATTATTAGATATAGGATTTCATGATGATGATACAATATCACATTAGTAGAAAATGGCTACATCAGACAAGAGCTTTTTATTAAATTATAATGAATGCAGAAGACTTGTGAAGTTCAGGCTAATTTAGTAAGACATTGCCATATTGTACAATATAGACTATTGTCGATTGTTGAGGACCATATGTTGGTCGCTAGATGTCTTTTGATTTTTTGTGTTGTTAGGTTGCTGTCTCATACCCAGCTGGTCTGCTTTCAATTTAAACATGCATGTGAGCGCTCTCACAACACTAAACACCTGCTCTGGGACAGTGGTGAAACTCACAAAGTACAAATCTAAGAGTAACTGACAGTTCAAAACCAAATTTCAACTGATATTATATTAACCATGCCTATTTAGCATAGGCAGATTTATGTGGGCCTGTGGGTCCCCTCCTCCCACCTTTATGTCCCTACAAACAAAATGTATATGGTTAATGCATACACTTTTTACTTGTCCTTCTCTTAACATCGCCTAGTTTAGGGCCCCCTTTTTCAAAACCTGGATTGCATCTGTTTAGGTATTGATTTCAGTTGTATATATTGCATGTATTGCAATCATTTCCTTCCATCTGAATAGATTTCTGAGAAGTTTCATTTATAATTTTTTGGAAAACCCATATTATATTGACTAATTTTATTTCCATCTATCTGAAAATTTTTACACCTACATAGATATAAGAAGATGTGGTATGAGTGCCAATAAGACAACTCTCCATCCAAGTCAAAATTTATAAAAGTAAACCATTATAGGTCAAAGTACGGTCTTCAACACGGAGTCTTGGCTCACACCGAACAGCAAGCTATAAAGGGCCCCAAACATTACTAGTGTAAAACCATTCAAACGGGAACATGTACATATATAGATAATTTTGAGATATAAATGTCTTTTTTGAACAAAATTGGCAGATTGAAGTGACTTGTGGATGAGAAATACTTGTATATTATATATAATATTACAATCACAAATTTATTTTTGGCATCATCGCAGCTGGTAAGTCATGTACATGCATTAACCATTACATGTCGTGACATAATATGAGGTTCAAAGGTTACTTAGCTATTTGAATAACACATTCATGCACATAAAAAAATACTTCAGTCATGTGAGTTGCTATTAACGTTCATGAAGAAGTCTTTACTAACATGGATGTGGTGTGGATTATGTATAAACATCAATGAATAAAGGTCAGTGAAGCAATTTCAATAAAGTTGATTAACAAAAAAAGGGCTAGCTTTAGAATATTTTTTTTTTGTGAAAATAACTTTTATAATTATACACTGAGCATGGAAATATGGTAGAAAATTAAAGGTTTTTTTGGAAAAGAGTCTTAAAAACTTATTCTTTGGGTGGCTTAAATTCCATATCATTTAACCATGACATCCTGTAATCAAAAGTTATAGAAAGGTCGTAGCATGTTTGGCGTGAATAAGGTGGTTTAAATAAATTAAGCTAAATATATTAAGTTCTTATTTTTAAGCATTAAAATGTCCCTGAGAATTGCAATAGTGCAAAAAATGATCACAAACAGCTGCCAATTTTGTAAGGCAATGTTCCTGATATAAATTAACTTTATAATATTCATGTGTCTCAGATACTCTGATATACGGCTCAAGTCTATTTAACATAGCATAGAATTAGTATTGAATATCAAACAAATTGGTTGTTTATGATTTACATTCATTTTTATTTGGCATATATCCATAAACAAATCATGCAGACACAATTTTTTCATACTCAATATTAACTTATTATGTATACCATACCTACAAAAAGGAGAATCTCTGTATTTTTTAAGGCACAGTAATTCTAATATTTATGGTTCAGAGCTTACTCCTGAGTGAAGTTTAATTAAGTTCCAATACATTGAATATTCTTCTTTTAATTTATTAACACTTTGATATAATTTACAATTGTTACTTCTTCAAATGCTAATTCAGTTATGAGTTTTATCAATACATGTAAAAGCAATACACAGATTTAAATTAGGAAGCTACCATTTGATTTTTATGGGGGGGCTAGGATGAAAAATTTTGTCCTGCCTTTTTTTTTCCCCTCTATTCGGTCCTGCCTTTTTATTTTTCCATCTATTCGGTCCTGCGCCTTTTTTTTTAGTTTATCCTGACTTTTTTTTTTACATAAATTGTCATCCTGCCTTTTTTTTTTGCAAATAATCTCATCCTGCCTTTTTTTTTACTCAAAACTCCTGTCCTGCCTATTTTTTTCAAATTTCATCCTAGCCCCCCCATAAAAATCAAATGGTAACTCCCTTACTGTAAATTTCTCTTTGTACAAATGTATGTTCTAAATTTAGTCTGAGGAAAATTATCATCTATATATAGTAAAGGGGAATGCATTTAAAAATAGAACCAGAAAGTTGAAGAACGCAATTTAAATTACGATCATCTTTATATATATTTTGTTTACTTGATAAGAAAATAAAATATTAACACAGCATTAAACATAACTAATCTTAGAAAAACATCCAAATGTTTGACATGACATGTATGTATAATTGCTTTAAAAAATATACATATTAACATTTCTAAAATTTATATAAATATCATGTATATATATAATGTTGTAAGGGATGCAAAGATAGGGGGTCATTCATTTATCAATATATATGAACTAAATGTGTCACAGAATTTTGATAAACATAAAACATCTTGTTTTATTCTAATAAAGGTATTATCTTTTTTACTAAATATGTTTCATGCATGTATAAAAATAAAATATTGAACGACAAGTACATGTATTAATTTCAAAATTTTAAAAATATATACATCATGTACATTACACTGCATCAGTTAAATTTTTAAAAAGTTGGATGTATGTTGCTCAAATTAAACACAAAAACAATTAAATACTCATTGAGTCAAAAACATATCATACTTTTACTTATATTTAAATAGAAGAAGAATTTTTTTAAAAGTCATTAATTTTCATAAAAAATGGCAGCTTTTTACTTTGTTTAAAAGACTGTCAACTATTTCGCTTTATGTAATCGAAATATATTAAAAGAAAGACGTGACCTTACTCACAGGCTTGAGTTACTCCATCACATTTGAACTCTTTATTTTTTTTCAGAATGTGAATACCTGTATATAGAATGAATGACATAGCAAAGGCATGGTTCAATAGAAATGATCTGCCGGGCACATACAGGAATGGAAGTCTGAGTTTTACTGGAAACGCTGGTGATTTTTTTAATCAAAATACACGAAGTGACACAGATAGTAGGACTACAACATTGAACAGTTCTCAGAACTCGAGACGAGGACCTAAATATCCACAATACTCCATAACATGTATCAGATTGTCCACGTTTCAAACATGGCCAACCAGTATTCAACAACACCCAGAAACTATGGCAGAGGCTGGTTTTTACTATACAGGTATACAAAACTTTAGATTTACTGAAGGCTGAGCTAGGTCCTTAACAGTAACAAATATAAAAATAAGGATCATTTAACATGTTTAAATCACTTGATATTTATAATTCTTGTTAAATATCATTGAACATTTTCTTTGGCTTCAAAAGTTTCTACTGTATGGGAAAAAAATTGTTTTAAATTTTAAAGCACTTTCACTATTAATTTCATTTATCATGTTTATTTTTCAAACCAAAACACGCACAAATTAAAACATGTCAAATCCAAATTACATGAATGTAAGCTAAACTTATCTTTTTTTGGCCGACCTCTAAAAATGAATCCCAATTGTTGCCCATGCATTTTAAGATTGGTACAAAAAATGGTCTAATAAATAGAAAGTCTTTAATAACATCTACATTTTGTAATACATTAATTTATAAAGCAAAAATGTGAATACAATGTGCTACAATGGGATTGTGATGTATCAGAAATGTTTCTAAAAAATCTTCCTATTTCATTTTCCATCATCAACAATGAAAATTGCATAAATTTTTAAATTTATAATGATAACGTTTATTGTTTATTTATTTCTCTATTCACCACAAAAGCATAAAAGACATTGAAAACCTTTAAATACATTGTCAAATAGATAAAAATGCGGAATTAGATATCCTATTTCCTACCATCATCAACAATGAAAATTTTTAGATCTTTAAAGATAATGTTTATTACTCGATTCATCACGAAAGCATATAAATGACATTGAAAACCTTTAAATACATTTTGTAAATAGATAAAAATGCGGAATTAAATAGTCGACTTACCTGTTAGAGCTGTGAAATCGTGATAAATATGATATTTAAATGTGTTGTCTTCTAAAATTTGGTAATTTCCTAAACTAGATTAAAAATAGCACTTAATATATTAGGAAGAATTGATTCCCACTTCCTCAATTTCTAGGATGTTTATAATGCGACAAATTTCAAATGTGTTAAAAATATCGCGCACATTGTTTTACGGGGAACTTTTGGAAATCAGTTATTTCATCACATCATTTAACCATTTGTGCGTACTGGCAATTATCATAAAAACTGTATAAATAAGATAAAAAAGGTATAAATAAATAAATAAATAGACTTTGCTATAAATATATGAATATATCATTTTTGTCGAGCCTGAGACTTTTGTCGCAGAAAGCTTGACATAGGGATAGTGATCCGGTGGCGGCGGCGGCAGCGTTAGCTAACTTCTTAAAAGCTTTATACTTTAGAAGCTAGAAGACCTGGATGCTTTATACTCTCTATATAGATGCCCTATGTTACGAAGTTTCCGTCTGTCATATGTCCATTGTCCTTGACCTCATTTTCATGGTTCAGTGACTACTTGAAAAAAAAGTCAACATTTTTTGTAATGTTAATTTCTTTCTTATTATGAGTAATAGGATAACTATATTTAGTATGTGCGTACCTTGCAAGGTCTTCATGCCCGTCAGACAATTTTCATTTGACCTCGACCTCATTTCATGGATCAGTGAACAAGGTTAAGTTTTCATGGTCAAGTCCATATATCAGATACTATAAGCAGTAGGTCTACTATATTTGGTATATGGAATGATTGTAAGGTGTACATGTCCAACTGGTAGGTGTCATCTGACCTTGACCTCATTTTCATGGTTCAGTGGTCAAAGTTAAGTTTTTGAGTTTTGGTCTTTTTTTCTATTACTATATGCAATAGGTCAACTATATTTGGTGCATGGAAATATTTTATGATGAACATGTCAGTCTCAGAGGATTTATTTGACCTTGACCTAATTTTCACGGTTCATTTCTCAGTGTTAAGTTTTTGTGTTTTGGTCTGTTTTTCTTAAACTATAAGCAATAGATCAACTCTATTTGTTGTATGGAAGGATTGTAAGGTGTATATGTCTGTCTGGCAAGTATCATCTGACCTTGAACCCATTTTCATGGTTCATTGGTCAATGTTAAGTTTTCGTGATTAAGTTAATTTTGTTTCTTAGATACTATAAGCAATAGGTCAACTACATTTAATGCATAAATTGATTGTAAGGGGTACATGTCTGTCTGGCATGGTTCATCTGACCTTGACCTCATTTTCATGGTTCATTGGTCAATGTTTAGTTTTCTTGGTTAAGACTGTTTCTTAGAAACTATAAGTAATAGGTCAACTATGTTTGGTTTATTGAATGATTGTAAGGTGTACATGTATTTCTCGTTTGGTTTATCTGACCTTGACCTCATTTTCTTGGATCATGTTAAGTTTATGTGTTACTTGTGGTAAAGCTTCATATTTAGGACTATCAACATAAAATCAATGGTTAGTAAAGAAGGCGAGACATTTCAGCGTGTGCACTCTTGTTTTAATGTGTATAAAAATTGTTTCACTCTAGCATGTGGCTTACAGGTCACAGTGACATAACTTCTAATGTGCACCTTCAGATTTGTAAATTTTTAGCAGGAGTTTGAATATTTACTAAGAAAAATGGGTTGACTGAGTCGTTACTTGTCATAATAGAAATAAAAATAAAAAATGGAGTACTGATTTCAGGCAACAATGACCATGTACGATGTTTTCACTGTGGTATAGGACTACAGAACTGGGACTCAGAAGATAATCCTTTTGTAGAGCATGCAAGATGGTCCCAAGAATGCCAATTTCTCAAGGACAAGAAAGGTTTGGATTTCATTGCTACAGTACAAGATGCCGTCAGGAGAGTACAACTGGTGATTAGCTTTAAATATTGTCATCTAAGCCATCTTTGTTTTTCCTTTTATTTCCTTTTATTTCCTTTCCTGCATGTTAGCTAATAATATTTTCCTATGTTTACACATATAAAGAGCTCGAGTTATCGATTAAGAACAGGAATATATGAATTTTTATGTGTGCTTTTATCTTTTTATTCCCCCGCCGTAGTGGTGGGGGCATTAAGCTTTACCCTTGTCCGTCTGTACATTCGTACGTACGTCCCAAAATTGGTTTCCGTTCTCTAACTTGAGTTTGAGTTACCAAATGTTATGAAACTTATACACAATGCTTATTACAACAAAACACAGATCAAGTTTGAATTTTGGTGGCGTCACTTTAACTGTTCTAGAGTTATGTTCCTTTATAAATGGAAGAATTGCAAAATTTTTAGTTTCCGTTCTCTGACTTAAGTTTGCCTCAACCAAATGTTATGAAACTTATACACAATGCTTATTACAACAAAACACAGATCAAGTGTGAATTTTGGTGGCATCACTTTAACTGTTCTAGAGTTATGCCCCTTTATAAATGGAAAAATTGCAAAATTTTTAGTTTCCGTTCTCTTAACTTAAGTTTGCCTCAACCAAATGTTATGAAACTTACACACAATGCTTATTACCACAAAACACAGATCAAGTTTGAATTTTGGTGGCGTCACTTTAACCGTTCTAGAGTTATGCCCCTTTATAAATGGAAAAATTGCAAAATTTTTATTTTCATCTAAATATCAAGTTTTTTTTTAAATTGGAGTTAAATTCCTTTGTCCATGATTATAGTTGAATCAACTTCAATCAATGCTTTATACAATGCAATGTTTAATTTTCACTTCCACTGATAAAACACAGATCAAGTTGAATTTGGGTAGTGTCACTTTAACCATTATTGAGTTATGCCCCTTTATAAATGGAAAGATTGCAAAATTTTAGTTTCCATTCTGTAACTTAAGTTTGCCCCAACCAAACATTATGAAACCTATACACAATTTTCATTACCACAAAACTAAGATCAAGTACAAATTTTTTGTTTCCGTTTTCTAACTTTAGTTTGCCTCAACCAAATGTTATGAAACTTATACACAATGCTTATCACTACATAATACAGATTAAGTACGAAATTTGGTGGCAACACTTATACCATTCTTGTGTTATGTCCCTTTATAAACATAGAAATTGCTGAATTTTTCGTTTCCGTTCTCTAACCAAATGTTATAAAACGTATACACAACCGTTCTAGAGTTATGCGTGTTTACAAATAGAAAAATTGATGAATTTTTAGTTTCTGTTCTCTACTCAAGTTAGCCTCAACCAAATGTAATGCTTATTACTACAAAACTCAGATCAAGTTCAAATTTGGGTAGCATCACTTTTACCGTTCTTCAGTTATGTCCCTTTATAACTATATGATATGCAAGCGGGGGCATCATCTGTGTCCACATGTGGACACTATTCACATTTATTGTTAAGTTTGTTATGCAGATAAGTGAATACGAATCAAAAGGGATGAGTGATATATACCAATGAGACAACAAGCCAACAACAATACTGGGACATCTGCAAACTATATTCAAACAAATAAATGCCTTCAATCAGAAAAACATTCCCCATGGTATACTCACAGCAATTTGATTTTGTGCTTTCATAAAAAAAGATGTCAAGGTCACAATTAAAAACTATAAGTAGAATAAAGATGGACAACGCCCTAAGCAACAAGATAAATAAAGATGGACAACGCCCTAAGCAACAAGATAAATAAAGGTGGACAACACCCTAAGCAACAAAATAAATAAAGATGGACAACGCCCTAAGCAAAAAGGTAAATAAAGATAGACAACGCCCTAAGCAACAAGATAAAAGATGGACAACGCCCTAAGCAATGAGATAAATAAAGATGGACAACGCCCTAGGCAACAAGATAAATAAAGTTGGACAACGCCCTAAGCAACAAAATAAATAAAGATGGACAACGCCCTAAGCAACAAGGTAAATAAAGATGGACAACGCCCTAAGCAACAAGATAAATAAAGATGGACAACGCCCTAAGCAACACTCAAGAAAGATGAATATACAAATTAACACACAAACAACAGTGGTAAAAAACAACCGGGGTACACTGAAAACTGAAGCTGGAGGAACACTAATGCCATTCAACGGGAAGTGAGTTCAGGGCCTTATGGTAAATGCTCATCCAACAAAACGAAATTTGCAATCAAAAGCATTTTGAAAATCAGCAATCAAAAAATGTGAAATGTTCAGTGAAAAAGTTATATATCTTACTTAGTACCATTACATTCTAAAAATATACCAAAGTTCCCAGATTATAACATATCTGTCAATTATTTAGTGAAATTATTCAATGTTATTGTTTTATATATCAGGAGGAGGCCTTAAGTACTGATGGCATAGCACAAACTTTTGATAGTCACAATAGTGACTGTGAAGAAGATGGAAATGCTAGATCAGAGGACAAAGGCAAAGGTTTATATATATTACCCACTTATTTATTTACAAAATTGCAAATTTGAGAAGATATCAATAAATTTTATTAAGGCAATGCCAAATAGATATATCTCCTTAGTATCAGTGTCATTGTGTTGTAAAAAAATTTTGATCGCTTGAATAAAAATATTTCCATTATTGTGTTTTATATTTGAAATAATGCCGCTGTCTAAATAATAATTCAAATAAAATTATTTAAAAAACATCTTTGCTGGCTTGAAAAAAATTATTTTGCCTCTGAAAAAAACAATTTTGGAAAAAGAATTAATTTAAAATTTTCCCTTTCTCAATCCTTTTTTGACAGTAGGTCTCTGAAGTACAAGAAAGTACTTGGTGTTGCCAATGCTTTAATATTTCAGCTATTCATTTGTCTTCCTAATTAAATGATCAGAAGACAATTAAGGAGTTTGATAATTCTTAATAACAATGTTGAATTATTCACTTTTAGATTTCTTACCAAGTGGGAAACCTCCAACAAAAGCAGAGAAGAAAAACCCACTGCTGACAGATGCAGCACAGAGTATACTAACAATGGGATATTTACCTAAAGTTATTAGAATAGTTGTTGATAGAGTTTTGAAAGAGAAAGGTAAAAGCCAAAGTCGGTTAGAGGGAATCAAATCTAGACTGAAGAGAACTAAATTTCTTCATGCATGCTAAGGTTTTAAAGCTTTTTGAAGTTAAAAGGAATTATTTTTACAATTTTCAATGCAATTTCAATCTAAGAAAAACTATACAAGAAAAGAATCAAAGCAGTTCAAAACTTATTTTTAAAGTTAAGGAAATATATAAGAAGTAGTGAACATTTAAACTAGTTGAAAAGTAGGTAGCTGGTCCATAATTAAATTTTCTCTTTGGCTAGTTATGACCTGTGCATCATATTAATCCAATCAACTTACAGTTTACTAGTTTGTAATGCTGGCAAGGCTTTAATCCAGTAAAGGATATGGCATAGCTTTAATTTTCTTTAGCTGCCAGTTTTACCTTCATTGCAAATGATCAGAAACCAAGCTTCAATTTTAGTGGCAATATGATTTACTTGAGCATCCACTTTTTTTCTAAGCAATTTTTATTACTGCTATTTTTATTATCATGCAGAAAAATGTGTTTTTATGCTAATACTTCATGAATAAATGGTAGTTTATACTATATGAAATTGCTTCTCATTGAAATGTTTTATCTTAGAGCGGTAGATTGACAGACAGTCAGCATATCAGGTAAGAATAAAGTAATAATTACTTATCCTTCTTTCTGAATGTTTGCTGATTGTACGGTAAATGTTAAAGTTGTACATGTTCATAGTTAGTCAAACATCTCAAGAATATTGATTTTGTGTAAAGTATTCATAAGCTTTTTGGTGATGGAGATCAAGATACCCCATGAAAAAGAGTCATAGATGAATACTACAATTGGTCTTTCTTAATATAGCGCAGCAGATTTTATAACAAAGATAAAAAATGCATGTAAAGGAAGATATCTTTTTTTTTTTGAAGCCAGAAGTTTTAATCTATGTTAAAAAGGTGATCCAAATAATGATATCATAGATAACTTTGACCAACTTATAGGAATCCAGGATCTGTTCACCCAAAGTCATGTTCACTCCAATTCACATTTCCACCCACAAGTTCGCACCCTGGGTCCATTCTTGCACTTTTTAAAATCTAACATATATAAGTTATAATAAAAAATAGAATGACAAATGTAACAAAAACGGACAAAACATTAGAGAGACCATTAAAAGATACGAAATTGTCATTAATGCATAATGGGGTTTTGCCACTAAGACTACAACCAAAAGAGGAGTTCAAAGGTTTTTTCAACGTTAAATTTCAAATGAATTGTATATGCCCCAAAAACAGAAAGAGCTCTGGGCTCTTTTCACATAAAAATCTTATAACTAAAATTGATCGTAAGTTGAACAGAACTGTTCATGAATTTTTCTCGTTTTGATTTTTTGTGAAATGAGACCCGGATATTGCTATAAAATAAAGATAATAAGTTTTTATTTATTATTGTTTTAAAATAAAGTGACATTCTAAAAACGTTAGCACTGTTTCCTTTAGTGTTTTGTGAATTATTTTGAAAAAAATGAATGATAGATATTGTCATGATGATCAAAGGCCAAGTTCACTCATCTAATATTTGTGAAAGAAAGACAAAAGATATCAAACGGCAATAATACCAAATTAGCTTTGCTGTAATGCAAATACCAATTAACAGTAATCATAAATAATTAACATGTAAGAATTAATCATCTAATCACAAAAAAACAATTTTCATTTAGAAAATTAAGGATATTTATTCATGAAAATATAAATTGTTGGATATATACATCCTGTATTTGAATAAAAATAGGGTGCGAATGAACCAAGGGGGCAAACATGTGGGGTGTAAATGTATAGGGTGCGAACGTGTTCTAGGAGCAAACGGACCCGATACCAACTTATAGCTTTTACAAAAGTGTTCACATAGCAAGGAGAAACCCCATGTTGAAAGAAGATTTTCAACCCTCTCTCAGTTTTTTTCAGAATTATATAGTTGTAGTATTTATTTATGTAATCTTAATGCATGTTGTATAATCAAGAATTGAAGTAGATTTAGAAAAAAAAAAATTGCAGCAACTTTATAAAAATTGCTTTTTGTTTTTATGTACAGATAAAGGCATGTTAAGCTTCGCTTTCTGTTTATTTATTATAAATAGGCCAATTGTCCTATTTGTTGACCTCGACAAATTATAAGACATATTATCTGATAGTGTTATTTTACTGCCAACCATACGTTTTTTAGGAAGCCTTCTTGTAAGCAAACCTTTAATAGTGATCAAGTCATATATCTTGATAATATTTTATAGGACTAACTGCCTCTGTCCTCTTCAGGTAGGATGCTCTTTGGGAGTGCAGGAGATTGTAAGATCAATCTTCAGCTGGGTCAAAATAAAGACTTGAAAATAGTTATTTGATATTTCTCAGCATAATTTTTTAGCAAACACTGATCGTCTTCAAGCATACCTGCCAACTTTTCAAAATTTCCATGGGAGATTTTAAGCGCAAGAGGACCTAATTCATCAGTATTATTTGATTGCACAAACCTTTTTGGAAGCATTTTAAAATTTCATGGTCATTTCAAAAAATTTCATGGGTTCGAAACAATTTTCTGGATTTACCTTCATCAGGAATGCTCAAAGCCGGATATTTAAGCAGAGTATGTAGGAACAGAAATGCAGATGACACCACGCTCACTATACAAGTGAATGTTGTTGTTTAAATATTCAGAAAATTTACCAAGCATATGCTTAATTTAAATGGTAAATCCTAATATTTTAAAGAAAATTGAACAAAAGCATGAAAACTGTATACATTGTAACTGTAAACTATGGAAAACATACGAAGGCTGAATTTCTGGATATATGATGGTAATATACAATTTGAATAGAGAGTGAAAGAGGGTTTAATTTTCATTATAAACATGCAACTGAATTAAAGTTATTTTTTACTCCTAGCATTTTAACAATGGCGATAACATCCAGTGCGTTAATTCTCAGTTTTTATAAATTTTACACTGGTACATAGGAGACGGTTGGGAATTTCCTTTATTCATATGCTATTCATATTTTGTATTTAGGCTGGAATGGAATGTCAGCAAGGAATTTAATGGAAGAGATTAACAAAATAGAGGAGAGTGGTGAAAGAGCAAAATCAGAATTAACTGTACCGATAAGTTCTAAACTTAAACATTCTGTAGTTAGCATGAAGAGTAGAAAAGTTCTTTCGAAAGGTTGGTGACTTTTTAAATAGGCTTTAGAATAACACTTTTTTTTACATTTATGATATCACGAGAAAATAAAAATATTATTATACAGTACTGGAAATATGAATCAGTCAAAATCACTCATTGTGAATCAGATTACTGGTGATAGTGAAATTTCACCATCTTATATCATTTTTAACAGCTATCTTTTTTCATTAAAATGTTTTGAAAAATTTATAAAAAAAATGTAAAATTTTGTCACTTCCATCATTTATTGATTTAATAGAACTAAGTGCAAGATTTTCAGGTTCAATTGGAGTAATTTTCAAGGATTGTGGTCTGAGTAGAAAAAATATAGCAACAGTGTATCCATTTTCTTAAAACTAGAATGACGAACCATTTAAAAGCAAACACAAAACAATAGACAGCGTACAGAATATCTTGTAATTTTTTTTCTCTTATGATTATTATCTGTTATCTGTTTCCTGTGTGAAGAGATATTTCTTTGATCACTCTGAACAAGAAAATTTGTTAATTTGGTTAGCATATCCTGCAATGTGGTTCAAAATTACAATATTTTCATTGGCTACTAACGAGTCAAAAATAGACCTATCTTCAAGTTAAATGGTTTATTGTTTTTTTTTCTCAACAGATAATGTAAAGAAAATAGCTGAGGAAAACAAAGAAATGAAAGAACAGACACAGTGCAAAATTTGTTGTGAAATGCCTGTATCTATTGTGTTTTTACCCTGTGGTCATTTATCATCCTGTTCCCAATGTGCCCAAGCCTTGAAATCTTGTCCTGTATGTAGGTCGGAAATCAAAGGTTCTGTCAAAGTCCAGTTCAAATAACCAAGTCATGTAGTAGCTTATCTGCCATTAATGTTTTTAGAATCTTGGTAAAATACTTATAAACCATTACTGTGTATTTACTTGTTTTAAAAAAATGTCAAATATAAGCAATAACAATGTGTATGATTAAAGAAATAATTTGTAATGTTCTTTATAACATGGCATTATTTAATATTGGATTGTTTGTTTGTTTATTTACTGTGAATAACTGATGTTGTTATATATTTTGCAGCTATATATGTTTATCATTCATTATTACTGATATTGTTTAGCCTTTACTGGTTATTTCAAATGTTCCTATAGTTTTGATGTTTCAAAAAAAATGTCTTGACAGCTCAGGGCAAATTGTTGAATGACAACAATAGTTTTAGTGTCGAATTGACATGGTCTTCATGGAATCATTCAAACACATGTTGAAGGCCGTACTTTGACCTATAATTTTTAAATTTATACATTATGACTTGGATGGAGAGTTTTTTCATTAGCACACATACCACATCTTCTTATTTATACATTATCGTACACCGTGCCAAAATAAGTTTTAATTTTGATTTGCTTACAGCAATGCTTAGCAAATGATGTGATAGATAATAACAATAATAATAATTATATTACTGTTTTATTTGCCTCACAAATTGAGTTGAATCTTTGAAGTGATCATCGTAATGCAACTAGTAGTATTGATAATTTTGACCAGAATCCAGATTGATGCAAAATATTTGGAGGACATAGCCATAAAGCAAAAGTTTCTATGTATGGAAGAACATTTTCAGCTTGTAATTTACTGTTCGAAAGATTTAGTGTCGTGTAGACTGATTATTTTCCCTTGATTTTTATATACGGGTATGTTATAAGGGGCAGATATTCAATGCAGCATTATTTGTTACCTTTTGACTGGGAATATTCTTAGCACTGCATACTAGAAAAAACTTATTGAGATAGTCATGACAATTTCTTAAAAAGCAGTAGATACATTTAAATTGTTTGATGAGAATTAAAAGTTTGACTAGTCCACACACCAGGAAAAAACATTATTATTATGATAGGCCTACATTTGTTAAATTGAACAAATTTTATTCAAAAGTTTGTTCAATATTTAGTACAAATCTAAATATTGCCGTGATTAATTGATCTTTAAATCCTTTGATTTATTGCATTTCCTTAATTATTAATAAAAACATATAAATTGTTAGAACACTTGACAGTTATTTATAGAAATGATTAAAACAAGAAAGAAAGTTAGGCTTGCTGAATCCACATTTTCAAAAATGCACATTTTTTGTTCTCCAATTAATTTTTTAAAGCTAAAAAGATGTGTGCACTCTTAATCAAAGTCTGTTTTAAAATTAACTAAATTACTTACCAGGGGCTGTTTTAAAAATGAAAAAAAAGAAAGAAAAATAAACTATATGAAAAATTACATTTGATAGACCTAAAGTAAAGTTCTGTCCTCATCTTCCTCATCCAAGTATATTTTGGTGTACAGTAGTATAGTTTTAGCTTCCAGCATTCACATTCGTGAAAATATCAGAAAAGGATGTGTGGTTTTGAATACAGTAACAGAAATATTTACGATTAACACAATGGGAATAAAATGTGTTCTCATTCATCATATGCATATATGTGAGTATTTTATTTTTGCCAAGTGGTGTGTGTAGATATCATTGAAGTTTGTCTTGTGCTGTATGAAAATCCACTTAATGGCTGTTTAATAAGGAAATAGCAAGGTTGTTGTCGTCCAGCATTGTCTTTAGCAATACTTAGTACCTCAGTATTAACAAACTTGCTATTCACTCTCATAAGTAGTCAATCAATTTTTAGTATTTATCCGACTATGCAAAAATTTCTTAGGTAGTCAATGTAGTTGAATATCCCATTTGTAGTATAGTATTCATACTATTTTCATGTATTTGTAACCTTTTCAAATGTAGAAAAGTAATGATATCAAAAATTGAATATATTATTGTTTGCCTACATTTTTACAGTTTATTCAAAATAGAGCTTTTTAAAGCCATTGTAATATTGAAAAGACACCAGTGTATTGTTGCATAACTTATTTGAACCTTACCTGTAATTTGTAACAACAAGTAGGTGGGTTGCTGTCTTATTGAAATATACCAAACATCATTTGCTAGTATAATGTTGTATATTGTTGTATAATATATTCTTAGCATAAAATAATTTCATATGATTGCCCATTTGTCTGCAAAGGTTAATTGTATTGGGCACCAAGTTGTGCATCTGATAATTTACTGATTATGTCCTTTTCCTCAATCTTGAAATTATTAGCAAATCTGGATTCACGTGTCAGGGGATACTTACCATATCAATGCATCTTTTTTCGCTACAATGTGGAGTTCATGTGATCCTCTTCGATTTTAATTCTTGATTGGTATATTCCAACTAGAGTTATGAGTTAAATAAAGATAAAGTAATTTTGACTCTTTTTTATTCACCTTAGGTCTTTATTATTGAATGTGATTTTGTTTGCTCACACAGTGTTCTCCCAAATTTTTGATAGCTCTGTTGTAAGCATGTGATATGTGCCACTTACAATTTACTCTGCAATAATATGAATATGGTTTTTTTCAAATATCTTTATAGAATTAAAGGAAATGCATTTATGGATTTTATCAGTATTAGAAATGTTTGATTTATATAATATTTTTTGTGGTTATGAATAATTATTGAAAAATTATACCGGTAAGTGCAATAATATAAATATCACCATTCCTGTAAATTTACATGCATATGTTTAAAACGTTTAGTGTACATATTGTATTGAAATGTTTTGTAACTATTTTATATCATTGATTTAAAAGATTCGAAAGAAACATTAATGGCAGATAAATAGTGAAGAAATATTGGGAAACCATATTATTCACAACTTGTATTAGTTAATTCTGGGTGTGTAGAGAAATTTGGAAATGATGCTGATAGTATCATGGTTTTCTTATCACACCAAGTTAACTGGTACAAGCCATCACCGATGTGTTCATGTCATAACTAGTCTTTTAATACCTATGATGGCTTCCAGGTAGGATAGCCTGATTTTTACTTGATTTTTTACAAGTTTTGTATACATTTGTTTAACTTACCTTTACATAAGTTTTGAGTATTTCAATTTCAAGCGGGTATGAAATGTAAATATGTTATTTTCAAGTTGATATTAATTTATTATTTTACGAATCAGTTTTTTACAAAAGCCCATGTTTATTAGGCAATGAAACTGGCGCTCTTATAATTTTCATATTCATTTTGCTCTTGTTTCCCTAATTTATAAGGTAACTAAAAATGTGTTTCTTCAATATCCTGATATCATCCTTGATTGTGCAAAAAAAAACTTGTACCATTCCTGTTTTACATTTTTTCTATAGAAGTTGTTTTTATTCAGAAAAAAAATCAGAATTTTCTGACTGACGTTGATTATACCTCCTTATCGTTTTATTGTTTTAAATAGGCGTTGAAATAAAATCTGATAAAAGTAGGTTCTACAATATATTCAAAAGGATAATTATTTGTAGATTTCTGAATGCATATTCATATGTACTTATAAACAATGTTGGTAGCAGTTGTCCATTATCCCTCAATAAAATCTTTAACACTGCATCATACATTTGACCAATTATATAGCAAACTGTTACCAAGACTCTATTTTCAATTTTGTAATTTTAAAACTGTGGTCAAACCATAACATAAAAATATGATCAAACCATAATAAAAACATGTAAACAAACCATTATATTAGAATGTGGTCAAACCATAATATAAAATGTGGTCAAATCCTATATCAAATGCCAGCATACACATTGGTCAGATAGTAGCGTACAAACTGGTTAAATATAAGCATAATATAAAACGTGGTCAAATCCTATATCAAATGCCAGCATACAAAGTCAGATAGTAGCGTACAAACTGGTTAAATATAAGCATACAATCGGTCAAATAGTAGCATACAAATGTGGCCAAAATTTAGTTAGTAACAAATATGATCAGAATGTTATTGACAGAATGTCAAAGTTGTCGAGTAAACAACATGTATTGCACAAACTTGTTTTCAAATCGTCAAAAATTATCAAGAAAAGGTTCTGACATGAATACACATAGCTACTACATGTTTTGATTATCACAGAAAGATATTTATTTCAGGATTATATATCCGACATAGTGGTAAGTATTTATATCAGCCTAGAAAAATCACTGTCCTTTGTAAGCCTTTGAACAATATCAACCTTACATCAAGGTTACTTTTTACAAATATGGTCTTTTGTATATATATAATCAGAAAAAAGAAACAAGAGTTTTCAACATTTATTTTCATCATTTTATATTCTTTCTAGTGTACCCATTGCATTACACACAAAATAAAAGATTTGTCTCATGCTCAAATTGTTTTTTTTTATATTTTGAATCTTAAAATGTGGAATGAAAAGCAAGTCTTTCTGGATTACGTGAGGCTGAGTTTTGTTCATTAGTTGAGTTAATAAATGTCCTTTATAATTTGAAGATTGTATATTTTTTTTTGAGAGAGAGGGATATCATAGCGAAGATGAAGAGAGATGGTAAAGAAAAAAATATACAAGATAAAAATCATAATGAATTATGGTGCTCCGAAAGGGTTTATTGCAGTTTCCTGCTCCAATAGTGGACCGGGTTTTTTATTACATCTGATGATAATTGATTTTTGGTGATGTCACAAACGAACAAAAAGACAGATTTGTGGATCACATATATTCAGAGATATTCCGTTCATGTCTACCAAATCATGATGACGTCCGTATAACCGAAGAAGAGTTTACACAAGCTTTACTATTGAGACCAATTGGTTCAATAGATTCCTTGTAAGCAGTAACCCTCTATCTGGAAATCACAATAGTAAAACAAGCCCTTGAATATCGTGTCCACTGCGAGATAAATGTACTCCACATGCGGGTTTTTATGGAATTTTGTTACATAGAAATGGAAAGTTCACAAAGGGTATATTGAATCAATTTTATATATGTTTAGTTCTCGACTGACACTCACTGTCAATTTGTAGCTCGGATTTTAGCTGCTGCTAGGCTATAAACTATAAAATGATAAACTATATTATTATCTTTTTCAGGTTAGGAGAAGCTTTAAATCATATGCGACAAATACTGCATTTCAAATAAAAGTTTTATTTTTTTTTGTATTTGAGAAGTACCGCAAATTTAGAAATTTTTCCGTGCATTTCTATTTGCGTTTTTTAAAAAAAATTGTCAAAATACGAGTTTAGTAACTGCGATTTCATTAATGCAGAATGCAAATAATGATAAAAAGATAAAATACGAGTTATTATTAACATACATATATCATCGCAATTTTCTAAATGTTGAGGACTTAAAAAACTCAATTTGCAGTACTTATGATACATACATTACATTTCAAGTGGATTATGTAATTTCCACCTGGTCGCTATGGACAGTCCACTCTAGAACGCCCAATTTAATATGATATCTATTGATATTTGATATACAGTTGCATTTGAAAACCATGCATCACAACAACATCACAAATATTAGGCACTATCTCTTCAGTCGTGCTCCAGTGACTTTAAAATTAATTGATTTCCAAACAAATCTGTGGACAAAGTATTTATGATAAACCATTGAGAAATGGTCTACTGTTACATAAGTAGCTTTGAGTTTTGTCTCATCTGCAACAAATAAGTAGACAGTGCCACCAGAAGGAAAAACAAGTCATGCACGAAACCAAGGTATCGAAGTCTATTAAATTTGCGAATAAATCAATCAAAAACAATAAAAAATATACAATTAAAAAAAATTCTCCACCAGTAACCAACTTTTTTTCCAAAATTCAAATATGTATTTAAACCCCCTGCATTTTTATAGCACCTGTCCTAAGTTAGGAGCCTGTTGTTTTTGTGGTTCATAAGTGTTTCTCGTTTCTCGTTTTTTATATAGATAAGACCGTTGGTTTTCCTGTTTGAATTGTTTTACGCTAGTCATTTTGGGGCCCTTTATAGCTTGCTGTTCGGTGCGAGCCAAGGCTCCGCGTTGAAGGCCGTACTTTGATCTATAGTTGTTTACTTTTTACACATTGCGACTTGGATGGATAGTTGTCTCATTGGCACCCATACCACAACTTATTTATATTGATTGGTTGTTGGTTGCTTAACGTCCCGTAGAGCTGTAGTAACCATATTTTTTATTCCCCAATACCATTAATATTTGGTTTGCTGTTGCTTAATCATAACTTTATTTCAGTTTTAATCAGAATATGAGGTTATACTCCAAAGACTTGCATTATTGATTTTAAATGTGTTACATTGTTCAAATGTTTAATAATGATATTGTGAGGCCTTATTTTTTAGGCATGCTCCACTAAATGTGAAGTGACCATATTGTTCATTGTTAGATTTTTGTAAGTGGTAAGCTTAGGAATAACAGAAATACATGCCCACTCCCGAAATATAGCAGTTGAGAAATTTATTTGTTTTAACAGATTTGTTAAGTACAAGTTTGTGATTGCATGATATGTCATTACTCTCAACACCCTTAGAGGGACTTTTGAAGAATTGCTTTCAAACATCAATCATGGGTCATAAAACATTATATTCTGTTAACAGTTTCACCATTTCTTCTAAAACATTTTTTAAAGGTATGGGAGAACCTAAGGTTGTTCTCCGAATAGGTCTGGTATATAAGATGGCCGCAACATTTTGGCATTCTGGATTTGATTGATTGACTAATATAAAAATAAAGAGATGTGGTATGATTGCCAATGCGACAACTATCCAACAAAGTTCAAATAAAGATGTAAGTAATTATAGGCAACCGTATGGCCTTCAACACTGAGAAAAACCCATACCGTGTATAGTTGGCTATAAAAGGCCCCGAAATGAAACATATATGAATCAAATCTAAAGACTAAAATATCAATCAGTACACATGCAGAGTCCAATGGATTTAGTGTAAAGACGTCATTAACAGTCCGAGCAATGCCAATATATAGGTATCGACAGATTGTAGTAGCGTGAATGTGCATATGTGTAGAAAAATAGTTTTTATTATGGTTTTAATTTACTGATAACAAAATATTCATACCAATAAAAACAATATTCAAAGATCTAATTACAGTGCTGAATTGGTTATCTTTTAGAATAAGTTATTTAAACGATTGTTAAGTTTACCCGGATCGTATCTAAATTGCCGTGCTCGGTTAACAACATTCTCGTAAAAGTTAGGATGTGCTATTCCGTTTGAAATAAGTTTTCTACAGGTACAGCCAAACTTGCAAACCAAATCTTTCTATATATGGAAGAATATAGTAAAGGTTTTAAGTAATTTGCGGTAACAAAATCCTTGAATTAATATTTTATCAGTAATACATAAATTACGCTCAGTGAAGTCAAAAACGTCACTTCATATACGGGCATAGCGAACGTGTTGTAAGACGGTGCCAAAGGAACATCAACGTCCGAAAAAGGAAAATTAACAAAAGGAAGAGAAAAATCGTCCCTTTTGTCGAAAATTTTGTGAAGAGTTTCTCGTGTAAAACTGAAATATCTAAATTAGAAATGGACTGTTATTGCTGTTAATTTCTTGATTTATTTATAGTAAGTTCCTATGGGTAAATTTTGGTATTATATTTAGGGAATTCATGATTACCTAACGAAACAATATCATCAAGAAAACGGTAAGTGTTGTTGAATTTATCAATGAAATCGAATATAGACGGGTCTTTACTGAGTTTTGCCATAAACTGTGATTCATAACAGAACAGGAACACGTCTGCTATTAAAGGGGCACAATTAGTGTCCATAGCAATACCTACAATTTGTCGATAAACTTTATTGCCGATTCGTAAATAAATGCTGTCGAGGAGAAAACGCATAACAAACAGCGGTAAATGCTACATGCATATTTATGACAATAACATTTTAATGTATTATAAGTGATGCTGATGATATTGTGCTTTGTACAAGACGAGGAGTCGGATTTTAATTCGCTAGCTCAAAAAATTACAGCTCGAAGCAAGTCATGTACCCGTTTTTGTCTGTCTTCTGGTTCGAATTCGACTACAGATTGCTCATACTCTTATTTGCCAGGCAGCAAAAACCAATTTTAAAGTCTTTCGTTTGAACCAACCAGGGATGAAATCAATAAGGCAGTGGGATTTTAGAAATATAGAAAATCAAGTTTAGTTCTTACCAATTTTGAGAATTTTTGAAGAATGTAACAAGTCAACTGTTTTAAGACAACCTTGAGACTTAGTTACCGTAGATATATACAACTCTTCAGAAGTTATATGTTTGATTTATAAGTCATGCATGTATGTGTGTTTTGTTATCTGCGGCTCCTTATATGCTGTTTTTTTTATAATTTGTAGATTATCAGCAAATTTCTAAATTTCAACTATTTATTCGATCGCTCTGCCAGTTTACACGTTATATTTATTAACTAATTTCTTAACACGAAACTATATCGTACTTTATATATGCCCTTCTATATGTCGATATACAGTTATTTAGAATGTCAGTAATTACCATTTCAGTTGTATATTATTGCACACCTTATACCAAATCGTATAGTGTTAATTAGATTATTTATCATTTCTTTAATTCTTGAAAAACAAATTCGCAAATAGTTACAAACATGCAGTTATCCTTACGACCTTTAAGCGAACTAAAATATAAAATTGTATAGTTTTCATAAAATCATGAGACTTGTTTGCTTTAAATAGCGAGAGACGATATGTTGCTGGTGTATATTTAACCTCCATTGCAGTAGTATTTTTCACTTTCTGGTTTTCGAAATAGAAAAATATCAGATTTTACAAATACATTTGTACTACAAACTACATTTCAATCAATTGAAAACAATAAGACTTTGTATTATGTTTTACCAAAATATCTAAGAAATCTTAGTACGTATTTCATGTTTTCCTTGTCAAATAATTTAAATATATTGTCTTAGTTATGGGTGGTCAAAATGACTATAGCAATCACCACTTCTAATTAAGAGAAAATAACGTTTAAGGAACTACTAACAAATGTTTCAAAACCTTCTGCGGAAATCAACACCTTTAATTACCTATTCCTAATTAGATAGTCCATCGATTTCCAAAACAGTTTAATTCAAACAGGATTAAAATTATCGCAGTATAAACCAAGTTAATTGTGGGTTTTTGGTTTTTTTTTTACATATTTTCTAAGAAGTGTATTTTTTATTATTAAACGATTGGTGTCTTCATCTTTTTTTTTTTTTTTTTTTTATTCAAGATGCAACCGTTAATTGATTCTGGGATACTAGCATTTTTATATAAATTACATCCTTGTTACGTGTCATTCAAATATTATCATAAAGGCCACACTGTTTCCCACCAATGTTTGAATACAAGTCATTACTTATATCATTACTTTGAACTTTGGATATGTTTAATGAACTCTTATCAGTATTGACAAACTTAATGCCTTTTTAAAATATAATTTTATCTGCTTTGCTCTATATTAAAACTTTTTTAAATAAAGAATGAAAAGCATTTCAGAGCAATAAGCAATTAAGACGAAACTATCTTTTAATTGCAACATCCGTTTTTGAACAAGTACATCCTGTACATATTTCATTAAAATTATTCAAATATATAATTTTAATTCTGTCAATATCGAAGAAATGGCCTCTAGAAGGCGACGTCTATTCTCGGGACTGGCGGTCTATCCGTAGCATAATCGAGTCAGTGGCCATACTATATGAGCGTACGATAATTAATTCTTGACATGAGACATGCATAGTCTTTACACACTACATATGGCATTCATTTAAATCCTTGTTTTATCATTTCTTTTTATATCATCAGTAAATAAACTATATTTAAACCGTATATTGTAATACCCAAGAAATCGGCTGATCGCATTTGATAAAAGACAGTATCAAAAGAAAAAAAAACATTTAACAATCCAAACCTTCGAAAATAGAAATAATAATGTATATCCCTATTCCTAAAAATGACAAGTGAAAGTAAAAGTATTCGTGCAAGTTTCTGGAAATTTGTAAATAATACCCGTAGCAATTGTTCATTTGTATATAAGTTATAGCAGATAGTTTAAAAGCGTAAACAGAAACATTGTCAGGTATGTGTTAATATTTATTTGTTTTGATCAAAATTAGTTTTAATATTATATTCAAACCAGGTGCAAGTCCTTCAGACAGATATATCAGGATAGTTTGGGTTTTTTGTATAGAGGGCTATTTTTTTCCTCAATTCAGCAGAAATCGAAGTTATGGTAGACTCTAGCTTTATTATTTTGTCAATTTATTACCCATGCAAAGAAGCCTCTGACAATCTATGTCATGTTAATTACTGGATCACTTTTTAAAAAAAAATTAAAACATACGAAACACTCATTCAGTTACAGTGTGTGACTTTTTTTTATCAGAAAACTGTTAAGGAATAAGTACTCTGAGAATCATCAAGTATTGAACAGTTTATGCACCTGAGTTCATCCCCGGAATTTGGTTGGGTTCGTGATGCTTAGTCCTTAGTTTTCCTTATTGTGTTTTATATACTGTTTTTTGTCTTTTGATTGTTTTTAAAAATGGCATTTTCAGTTTGTTTTCAACTAATGAGTTGGAATATCCCTTTTGGAATCTTTCGCATGTCTTTTCTGACTGCACATTTGGCCACATTCATTTATAATAGCGGAATCAATTTAAATGCTATTGATTTTGTTCTAAACAAAAATATACATATAAAAGAAGAGGATATTGATCATTGAGAACTTATTTAGTAATCATTGAGAACGTTTTGGATCCCAACATTTTGCTTGTCAGGAAGTCAGGAATATGAGAGTTGGTTTCCGTTCGTTCCCTTGGTTGATAAAGTCTAACGTTTCATTTTGTCAGATTTTATGGACTTCCCTTTTTTTAAATTACATAAGTGTTCGGTATTTTTGTTAACACCTGATTGCTAACGATAACGTATTTACACCAGAAAATGCATGAAGGAACAATGATGCTAAAACAACAAGATATTCAAATGAAAAAAACAAATGGAACATAGTCTACAAAGTAAAATATGAAAGGGACGTCTAAATGAGACTTGAGAGTATGAACATCGAATTAGAATCTATAGAAGACATTTCAGCGGTTAGTAATAGACCTAATAATATAATTACACATTCTGTTGTTTAAAATGAAACGCCTAAGAGGAAAAAGTGTTAAAAAGATCAACATAAAATTTCAGTAATAAACGATATAATACGAAAATCAATTTCCGAAAAGAAAAATGTCTTCTACAAATGGAAAGCTGATGTTAGACCCGTGATTTTAAACATTGTGTATCTTAAGAACAAGAAATGGCCCACCACATACTTAAAACTGAATGTGGACTTGCGGTAGCAAGTACTAGGAGAATATGTGAACGCCAACAAATGATACTGGCAAGATCATCCGACAAACATATTTTCTTCAACCCTATTCAATAAGAAAGAGTGCGGCTAATTTAATACATTGAATATCTTAATATTGCCGGAGATTTTTTTAACAATAATTTGAAAATGAATAGCTACAGGCCACAATTACAAAAACAGGCTTAGGAAAATTCTGATGCTAACTACGAACTTGACTTTTTGAATCAGGTAGAAGAAGAGGTTAAAGTTATTCATAATATGTAGGGCACACTTTTGACATCGGGTCATCGAAGAATTTTAATAAAAAAAACTCATAGAAACACAGAAGCAGTTTTTTTCTGAGATAACTTAAGAAAGTATAATTCATGGCGGCAAATTTTCTACAGTCGTTCCTCGATAAACTAAAAGACGAAATCTTCGACCTCGGTAACATTTTCGGCATGTTGAATATTTTGAAATATTATTTCCGGTGTTCAAAAAGGAATATCAAAGAGAAGACTGGTTTTAAAGGGGAGTAACTGTTATACACACTTAAGGAAATTATAACAATCAGAGAAAATTCCAAGATCCTATAGATACAGAACCCGTTACAGAGGCTTTACTAACGATATTAGTGCATTGTTATGCGACCTATTCAAAATGGAAGTAAAGACCTGATTCTCCCTACTTACATTGCATTATTAAACAGAACATCTGCGTTTGACATTATTGTTCATGCCAATTTAATTAAAAAAAACTATTTCAAATAGGTTTATCAGATAAATAAATACTTTCTAAAGTAACGCTTCTTCTTGTGTCAAATAGAACGATAACATCTCAGATAACTCCATAAAAGAACAATGAATTAGACAAGGAAGTGCAGGAAGTGCTGATTTATATTAAATCTATGCGAATTCGGTTTTGATTATTCTTTCTAAAACTTGAATTGAATACCATTTGAAAATACCAATTGTTGTGCATCCTTACGTGCAGATGATACCGCTATCTTATATAATAATAATCCACTCAATTGAAATCCAGATTCTGATTAACATTGTGGTTATTTAAAGCGAATATGATATTCACACCCGTATTTTGTGCGAAAATCAGGAGATGAAAAAATTGATGACTTTATACATCATGTACATGTCATGAATCAATATATTGGGAATTCCAGTTTGGAAGTTCGGTTTAAGGGATTAGACTTCGATGCTGACGAACTTAGTCCAGTCGGCTGTAGGGTATGATTTGTTACTTCTGGATACTAGATTAAGGTGACGGCAATATTTGTCACATTCTAGGCGTGTGTGGTTTCCAGTTGCTTAAGTTTGCATTAAATAGTTAAGCGGCGAACTAAACAGTTCGTACCATGAATTTTCCTGTGAAATCATTGTATTAACATTATCTACCAATTATCTAAGGTTTTAAAAGTTTTTTCTTATTTGAGTTAGCAAGTAAGGAACAAAACAAAAAGTGATTATTTATAACTTTATTACATTAATTACAAACAGACTTTAAAAACTAACCCGAAATACCAGGAGAGTTTTAGGAGACGACTATTTGTTTGAGGCAACAGAATTTTGGAAATGAATACAATTGCCTTGTCAGAACCGAAAGTAATTACTATAAATTAAGAAATTATTGCGTGGTTTTTATTAAGGCGAATAATGCAACTGCTTGAGTATCGCAAAAATAAGAACTCGCATTCTGATATCTGACATGTCTGATACTTAAGTCTGTATGTTACTTTTCCTAGAATAGCAATAATTAAATTCTCATTTTTGTTCATATTTCAAAAATCGCAACAACAAATGCACGCAAAAATTTCTGAATTTACGATAATCATACCGTGAAAGACTAAACGTATATAGTTTGCCTCACAAAATGAAGTAAACACTTGCAAACGAAATTTTATGGAAAAATTGATATCTCAAACATTAAAATAAATCGTCCCTCCGTGAAAAAGCCTCCTGCCCCTACCAAAACTCCATTAGTGAATAAATGGTATGGATCAAACATTTTGTTTTAATTGTCTAATTACTTGTTTGACCCGTTGTTTCACTCATAATAACATTATTTTGGATACCATTCATTTCTACACCTGCTCTTACCTTAACAAGGAGCCATTACCTGGTTTATAACTTGTACAAGTAATCCTAAACAGAAATGTTTCAACCAAAAGTGTTGGACTGAACAATTTGCTATTTAAACACGTATGTTTTAACACCAGTCTCTTGTTGGTCTTGTTTTAAACTCTGATTGAAATTTCTTGTCACTATAATTAATGACCTCTCTTTTATATAGTATCAGTGCAAAGGTCCTATATATCCTTTTATCAATAAAGCATTTTTGACTTTTATAGTTGATATAATCTGATATATGGCTTATGGAAATTGCATAAATTAATGACTGTTTCTCTATTTTTCTGCGCTTTTTTTAGTTAGTTTTTTTGTTATGCTTTTATTTTCCAACATTCTTACCTGGAGTACAAACATTGCACTAATGTGAATGAGGTTGTTGAAAACTTACTCGTGAAATTAATGTACATTCAATAAATTATAATAATGAGTTGGCAGTTGATGAAAAAATTATTTACAAAATGATATAAACATACTTTTGAAATGAGGCTAGATCTCAGTTTGGTACTTGACAGTTGCACAGATGAATAAGGCTCTCATTGATAACTGTAGTCTATGACCTTTGTTCATAGATCATCACAAAAGTTTTCAGAAACGTCTTTGTAAGCAGACAACGTTTTTGTGTCTTCAAAAAGGACAGTGTTATCAAGGTCACGCGGCATTAGGGGTTTGTTTGAGGAATTTAACGGGTAACAACTTGGTTTATAATCTTCTACCCTGATATGCACCGTCTGCTTCCCAGATTGTAGCTGTTCAGTCGTATCACAATCTGACGTACTTTTGGTGTTTCGTATCTCGTCTTCTTGTTTATTTTCCACATCAGTACTTAGTTCTATATCTTGTGATTGGTCTTCCTTGACTTCTCTGGGCTCAATAAACGTTTCTATGTTATTTGTTTCTTCTGTTCTGTTATGTGTCTCTTCCATTTGCATAACTTTTGTTGATCGGTCTTGTAGTGTGTCGTTCACTTGCAATTCACTAGAATTAGAATTTGCACTTGTATTTAATAAATGAATCTGTCTTCCTGTTTCATTCTTTTTATTGTTGAATATTGTTGACATTTTACTTCTCTTTCGCCAACAACAAAAAATAGTCAGCGCAATCATTATGCAAGAAACAATGATACTGACAATAATTCCTGCTACAATTCCTGGGTTATGGAGTTCGGTATTGTCTGACTCGTTTGTGTGTGATGCATCTGAACGATCAAATTTCCAAGACTCTATTCCTTTGTTATCAAATTCTTCTTCGTGATAAGTTTTGATTCTTTCTAAAGTACTAAGAATAAATCCTATTCTATAATAAAAGAAACTGTTTAATGTTCCCACATTGAACTCCTGAAGTTTAAGTCTACCCGCCTGGAAAGCACTTTCATTATAAATGTATACTCCTAAATTTGGTGACATTCTTGGTTCGTTACAAGATTTCTTCATTTTACAATCCAATGTCGCTAAATAATGATGTGTTGTTGGAGGATCACAAGGTTTAGTGTATGAACCAGTGGCTTTTGGTACCGATACATTCAATTTCTGCAAAATTTTATCAAATAACTTTGTGTCTACAGTATCCTGGACCGATAATTTACAAACAAAAAAACTAAATAGTTCATAAACATCTATGTTTGAATAGGGTATACTGATAACATATTTAGGAAATAGAGTCCCCTTATTATTCAGGATAACGAGTACTGGTGCAGATTTGACGGGTTGAATGCAGATTTTGTGTAACTTACATTCTTCATCTGGTAAACAATGATACAAAGATGAGTTGTCACAGAAATTTGTTTTGGCTAAAAATCTTTCTCTGTCTTCAGGACACTCATTCACGACTGTACAGAATATGACACTAATTCCACCAAATATTATGGCTGCTAAATAAGTGGTCGAATGCATCTTTAATCCTAAAACAAAATAAGAATTTAATTTGCTATGCTTTTGATTAGTGGGTCAATATAATAAAATACAAAAAAGGATAACAAAAATACCTCTCTAAGGTATATTCAACCAGAGGCTTTAAAGAGGCAATGTGGTTTACATAAGTCTATGTGCATCTTCAACAATGGACACAGTTTCTCTCTATCTTCTTTAGTTTTTGTCCAAAACACAAACAAAAGGTAAAAATTGTTTAGGGCAGTCACTCCTATAAATTGTCTATGTCAAAATAAGACTTATTTGTAGATCTTGTCTTGTTGATAATTTTTGCATTTCAAAATGTCTATCTATCTTTTATAGTTTTCAAGATTAAAGGCAGAACACTGAAAATGAGTAAAAATAGTTATTAAAGAGGAATAACTCCAAAAAGGAGAGAACTGACAATTTCAACCAATTGACGTATATATTAGTAGATCTTGTCTTGGTGATAATTTTTGCTGTTTAAAGTTGCTGTCTATGTATTATAGTATTTAATGAGATATTAGGCTCAAACATAAAAAATGATAAAAATCGTTATAAAAAGTCAATAACTCCAATAAGAAGTTATTCGTAGATTTGGATCATGTAACATATTTGCAGATCATGTCTTGCTATTCTTTTTGGTTTATTAAAGTTTCTCTTTATCTTTAATAGTTTTCAAGGTAATAGGCAAAAATGAAAAAGAATGGAAAAAAATCGTCATTAAAATGCAATAACTCAAATAAGGAGTAAACTCGTGATTTCGACCATTAAGCATATTTGTAGATCTAGTCTTGCTAATAATCATTTTTGCTATTTAAATTGTCTCTCTATCTATTATAGTTTTTCAGATATTAGGTTATACGCATAAAAAAAGCTAAAAATCTTCATAAAAGAGCTAAATTTCAAACACTGCCAACTTAACTGTAGATGATTAATTGGTGGTTGCTTAATGTCTAGTGGTGTGTCATATGTTAAAGTCGTCAAAAATACAATTGTCCTTCGATGCACGAAATTTGATACCCACGAAAATAAATGAATCATCAATAAATCAGATTTTTGACATAATTTGATTTTTCCTTTCTAAAAAAAGATATTTTTATCTAAGTTTGCCTTCTTTTTTTTTTTTTGCTTAACAAATTTAAACTTGTTCTGTCAATCTATCGTTGTGTTTAATATAAGGAATACTAGTATAAAGGAAAGAGGATCGAGTCACAAGTTTCATACTTCTGCAAGGGGAACGAAAAACAACTTGGTATTTTACATATTTTGATAATGCTAAAGTACATACATATGATTAAAGATTAAAACGATATATATGCAAGTTCCTTATTTTAAAAAGTGCAGGTTTGTGCGTCTTATACTATTATACAATTCGGAAACTTCAATGTAGCCGGTTTTTGATTTGACATCTTCATGTTGAGCAAATTTCAAAATATTCCTAGTTTAAGGTTCATTTTCCTAAATAGTGTAGCTTAGTTATAGTTTTCTATGTTATGATTTGTAAACTGTTGTTTGTCTCTTGGTCTTTTTTCAATTTTTAGCTATGATGTTGTCAGTTTATTTTCGACTAATGAACTTGAATGGCCCTTTGGTATCTTTCGCCTTTTGAAATTATGCATACACGGTAAAGATGTGTTCCAGTCGTAGTTTTGCATCCATAGGGTAAGGTCATTTCGTTTTTTTCTTTTTTGCATCTGCATGTCTCTTTAGGGAGGAATAATGTGACGCCTTTTGTTGCTGTTACTGTGTAGAAAGGAGGAATCGTGACTGCTTCGTCAAAATATATAAGGATTAAAAGCTTATATGTAGTAGTATTAGTTCACAATTTTCTAACTAATTTTTTATAATAATAATCATGACAAGACATACATTTTGTTTGAACCAGTTTTCGAAGTTAAAGACATCACAATCTTCCAACTACGCTTGCATGTAGCATCCAAAGCAATGGTTACTTTTAATCAATAATTTTTTTAATGTCATTTGCGATGTTAATATAATGTCATTAACATTGTCGAAATTGACATGTTACACTTTAAATAGCAAATTTACAAAGTTTTAAGCGTGATTAGAATTGAGCATCATTCTGACCCACACCGATATTTTGCAGCTCACATTATGATCTGTGTATAGGACATTTTGATGCATAATATATTTTTGGGTAAGACTGTGGCTCATATCTTAATTTTTTAAACGAGTTTAAAAAAAACATCGATTAATACATTAAAGACTACATTTATTAGTCAATGACGTTAGGATACTGGATTGTAGTGGTTTTGTTAAAAAAAAAACTTTACCCAGGAGAACTTAATTTAAACAAATCTAATACCATACAGACAGCAATACTTGTCCTTTTCTAGATTTGGATATTTCAGATTCACTCGGGAAACAATACACAAGAATTTACGACAAACGAGACGGTTTTTCGTTCCCTATTGTGAATTTTCCCTTTTTGAATGGTGGTGTTCCTTTTGTCCCTTTTCACGATGTGTATATTTCAGAACGTATTTGCTATGGCCTTGTCTGTACTCGCGATATAGATTTTAATGAACGTAATATATGTATAAATGATAAATTATTTAGTCAGGGATTTCGTTACCACAAATTGATTAAAACTTTTTATAATTTGTTTCATGGATACATAGATTTGGTTACGATGATTGGCAGTACCCGTAGAATTCTTATAAAAAAAACGGGATATCATATCCTAAATTTTACGTTGATATCGTTTACAAAGCCCGAAAAATTAGATTCATTCAATGTTAACTCATTGATCCTTTGAATAAACTCATTCAAGGTTATCAATTTAAAACCGTAGTAAAATCTTTAAGTATTGTTTTTATCGGTACTAACATTTTTGATAGATTAAAACATAACTAAATATATTGCTATATTTGCACAGTTATGAGTTCTAATGATCCTACAACCTATCGATACTTTTTATCCATTTGTTGGTATTGCACAAGGTCGTGCGTTTCACAGAATGAGTATGATGTCCTAAATCCGTTGAGTGTGTATTGATTAATACTTTAGTCTGGGAAAACATGATTTATCTATAAGTCATAATTGGCTTTGAAATAGTTTTCAGTAACTGCGAATACTCTTATATTGGTGCTTTGCGTATAATGTGTCTATTGTTTTTATGTTAGTTTAGTTATGTGTATTTCGTACCGATTCACTGAGTTAAACAATTTGCAACTGATTTTTACTTGTACTTATCTTGTGCTGTAACTTTTGTGATGGGGACGGGTTGAGCGCTCACAAACATGTTTAACCCCACAAAATTCTTTAAGTGTTAGTCCCAATTCAGGAGCCTGTAGTTCGTTGGTACATGTCTGTCATATACGTTTTTCATAGATTATATTGTATAAATTAGGCCGTTAGTCTTTTTGTTCGAAATGTTTCACGATTTTCCTCTCGGGGCCTTTTATAGTTGACTACACGGTACGAGGTTTTCTCACTGTTGAAGGCCGTACGGTGACCTATGATTGCTTTTATCTTCGCCCTTTGAACTCTGATGGATATATGTCTTATTGGCAATTATAACACATCTCCTAATTCTTATATATTATCAACGCATCATTTTCCTGCCAATATCTTCTGATCCCCGCTTAACCCCATTCAGATGTTTACCAACAATGTTCATGAAGAATTTGACATTAACATTTGAGCATGATATAGTTACTTGGTTCGGAAAACGTAATAACGTTGAAATAGAAGCCGAGCTGGTTCCAGTTGGTACAAATTGTGTTTACTTCGCATGTTGTAAGCAATTAGTATGTCCACTTCAGTGTTCCCCCTTTTTATACCAGGTCCTACATTAATGTTGAATTTGATTCGTTGTAACCTCTGTTATATTGATTAACTTGGTAATGAGTTTCACTATATATTGAAATGCAAATATTTCAAAAGTGAAAAGAAAAAGGTTTTGCCTAGCTAATAAATATTTATATGAATTCAAATGTTATTTCTAATGAAAATCTGGTTTGTATCTCTGATAAAAAAAAACATTACTGGCCTAGCTTAATGTTTTCAAATTGTTTTATAAACTTTAAAAAAACTCTTGAAACTTCGAATATATAATTAAAACTGTTGTTAATGATCTATGTAGTTCACTCAATGTATGATCATTTATGTTTTATTGATATACTATGTCATTATGATATTGGTGACTTTCTGTCAATGTAAATAAGTTTATTTTTCAAATGTATGTGTTATTTAGTATTGTACTAACAAACCTTGTGTTTAGGGAATTTTAGTGAAATAAAAAAAAATTAATTCTCAAATCTCACATTAAAAGGATCATACAATTTCCCGTAAATTTGTATATCTGATTACCGAAAAGTACGATGACAAGTAATGCAATCAGGCGCCAATAACCGTCGTGAGCGCGCATCAGATATCATCTGTATTATTATCAATATATAGCGAAATAGCTTATGATTTATGAGGGATAAGAGCAGCTGCGGAGTTACGTGACACTGTCGCTGCTGACAAGTTAGTTAATCAAACATGCAAAATCCAGTTGTTAATATAAGCATTAACGATTTATAACCGTCGGGGATAATAAGGTAGCAACAAATAAACATTATTTTTGGTGTTCTGTGGTACATATATTACAAAGTGAGTATTAGAGGAAGAAGGGTTGATTTGGGTCATACCACTATTTAAAGTGCTGTAAGATTTTGACATTCAAAAACATGGCGGCAACAACATGACGGTCGATAAAACCTTTTCGGTTGATTGATCCTCATCGAGATGTTTCCTAATACTGTAGAGACATGAGAAAGTAGCTAACGAGTTCCTGTAAATTTTGAATAATCTTATCTGATCTAACTTATCTTTAACCCCCTTTGTAGACTAGAGGAACCATATTTCATGGAACAGGAGTTCCAGCTTTTATACAATGTTGGTACCCACACACAATTCGAATAAAACCCTTTATTATAGATTCGGGTCACCAAGTCGCAGCTACAAATCCTGTTCGTAGTTACGACAAAAAGTAAAATAACAAAAATACCGAACTCCAGGGAAAACTCTAAACGGAAAGTCCTTTATCAAATGGCAAAATCAAAAACTCAAACAGATCACACTAAAAGAAAACAACTGTCATATTCCTGACTTGGTACAAAAAAACATACTTGGAAATGTTTAACATGTGTCATTATAGCACACATATATATCAGTATCGCTTATTGAAAAGTATAATGATAAGTAAAACAAGCGTGCAACATGTATATAAAAATGCTATGTTTCAAATAATTAAGGTGGTACCTGACACTAAAGAAAGATAATTCTGTAAAAATCAGCTGAACGTTTTAATCAAGTTCTATTTTTAAGGAAATATTAAGCTGCTCAATGACCAAAATTAGTGTTTGCCAAACTGCTATATATCCAATGAAATTTTTCCGATGAAGTGTATGGTTCAACTTTTTTGAATTTTTTATTATTTTGTCAAAGGGTAAAAGTAAATATTTTGTCAAAATTTTATGAAAATTAAATGAGCCAAATTAATTTTAGTCAAGGTGTTTGGTACCACCTTTAAAAATTAATGTGACTTTAAATATATTTTGGATGATTTTATATGTTTCTGAATGTTTTTGGGTAATTTTGGGTGACTTTTGGGTAAATTGAGGGACCCAAAATGATCTTTGAGGGCTCATCAGGTAGCACCTGCCTCATATGTAGTCTTTATTATAATATTGTCGTATAAACATAAAATATAATTGTGCAAATAAAACTAGACAACAAAACTGAAATTGATATGAATACACACACGTATATGTAAACACATAAGGAAAAACAACTAGAACTCTCCTTAGTGTTCTCAGCTACAAATCTTGTTTTAATATGAGGAATGTGTTACCTGTGCATATGGAGAAAGACTCATCGGTGACGCTCGAGTCAAAAAGTTAAAAAGTTATACAACAGTCTTACTTGTTTTTTCCAAAATTGAATTAATATTATAATACTGATACATATTTCTAAGGAAATCATTATGTTCTTTTGCTTTGTGCAATATGACATTTTAATAGTCCTATACAATAATCATAAAATGAATAAAATGGAAATACCATCTTATTTATTTGATTCGTAATTGAGGCCTGAACAATAAAAGAACCAGATTTTTTTTTCCAATTTCTTGCATAATTTCTGGTGAAAATAGTGCTTAAATACAAAATTATCTATGTATATAAAGAAACGCAGTCTATACTGATTGTTTCAGAAAACGTTTTTATCTGATCAGAGTGTTATTTGAATAAAATTATAATTATTTCTACATGAAATAAGAGAAAATAAACACATCTGTGTGTTTTTGATCTTTATTTATATAAATGTCTATATTAATAACTGCCAGTGAGTTTCCCCTGAAACTGGTTTTGCAACAGTTTTCTATCTTAACAAATCGTTTGCTGAATCAGCATTAAACGCTTGTTTTTATTTAAACAAATATAAGAGGGTCTGGATGGAGTCCATCATTTCTGTATTTTTTAATTTTTTAGGTAATTTTTCTCTATTCTTTATATGTTTTATACATTATTTTTTATTCTTTCATATTTTAGCACCCCATTATTCTAATTTTTTTTATTTTGTTGCCGTATTTTTCTCTATTCTTATTCATATTAAATTTTGATGAATAGATAGGGACAGTAACTCTAATAATTGTTCCTTGTGATATTTTTTACAATTTGCGGTCCACAAATTGTCAAAAAAAATATCACAAAGACTATACTAAAAGCTGCAGTTTTGCAGCTAGCTGGTAATCAGATAAATACAAAAATTTAAGACCATTTAAGTCCCTATAGTAATGATACCGGCAAACTTATTAATTCTCTATGGTAACGATTTATTGACATTGATTGAACAACACATTTCAACTCAAACAACTGAAGACGTGATACGATTGATCGTAATTGATAGCCAGCTGTCAAATAAATCAACTCATTAAAAATTGCAAACCCCCGATTGTTACGATGGGTCCAATTCATCACGATTAATTACCACAAATCAATTCAATCAACCCAATATAAATTGCAAACCCTAAGGCGTGCAGATAGATACGATTAATCAAGACTGAATATTAAATATCAACTTAATCAACTCAATATAAATTGCAAACCCTAAGGCGTGCATTGATCGATACGATTTATCACTATTGATTAACAAATATCTACTCAATTAACTCAGTAAAAAGTGAAAATCCCCAAGTTTTACGATGAATACGATTGATTTACAAACGTCAACTCAATCAAGTTATTAAAATGTGCAAACCCTCGATCGTTATGATAGATATTATATATTTGGATCATGGTTGATAACAAAATATCAACGCTATGTAAAACAATTAACACTTAAGCGTTAAGATATATACAATTGATCACGATTCAGGCTGATACCCAGTTAAATAAAAACGGAATTCTTTATAAGAGAAGGTAAAAATGGCCAAGTTGGTATATTTGAATCGTTTCCATCTGTTTCTATGGCCTTTAAAAGTTTAATATAGATGCATTTTTTAGGATTGTATGCATCAAATAAACGTGTTTATACTTGCATTGTAGAATGGAACTTCGAGATATTTGAAAACTTTTAAATTAAAGTCAAATTTTCACAAAACAGTCGTTTATGATAGGTTCAAATTATACATGTATATCTTTATTGTGCATAAGCATACAATTCGCCGGAAAAAATCGACAGAAAGATCTTTTTAGAGAATTCATTTGCATCTCTGCGCCCCGGCAACTGTTGTTTGAAAAAATTCCTAAAAATGGGCAATAATCTCATCGAAAAGATAAAGTCGAGTCAACTTTTTATGTGCTGGCGTATTTGAGGTGACTTTTTTGTCTTGAAAACGTATAATGCAATGATACATCATCTCGCTTCAAATTCTGTTATTTTTATTTACTTAGGCTATAATTAGTTAACACATTTTATTTGATGTGATATTACGATTAATGATTATTTGTCAACAGCCCTTGTAAGACTGTTCCTCGAGGACTATTCTTTTTTGTTTTCTGGTTATCATTTCTTATTAACTAAGTCTTTCTACTTTTCCTTGGAAAGACCATTAGATTTGGTTCTGAAAAATTTTATTTTCCTTCCGCATAATTTTTTTCCCAATATGTCGCTTAAATCATCGAACAGTTTATACACTTTTAAAACTGACACCGCTAAACTGAACACTTTTCTTTGTAAGAGTTATCTTTCGAACACTTTTTCTTGTGTTTGCTATTCCTTAGCAGCTGTAAAAGATTCGACAAGTTATTTTACCAAATAGCTTTTTATATCCTCATGTTGTTTATAAATTTTGAAGATTCCATATGAGAGTTATTTCTCCTTATGTATTTGACATAATTGAAATATATCATTAAATCATAAACCATAGTGATAGACCAGAGTCTTTTGATTTGAGGTCCTAGGTTCACCAAATAGAAAATTAGGACAAGGTCAAAGGTCAAGATCACGTTCTATTTTTTTATTTTGCGTGTGCGGGCTACTGCTAAGAAAACTGTTATATATATTGACAAAAGATTTTCACTAAATTGTTAGTTGCGATCTGTCGTAACAAGAATTTTTTTGCTTCGAAGCAGTACAGTTACATTTACGTGGAGTTTTCTCTCCTGAAATGTTGAAAATGAGATGGTTAGTAATATCACATATAAACAATACATAGTAGAGACCTTAGGTCTTTTGATATAAGGTCCTTACCTTTGAGGTCAAGGTCAATGGTAAATTGAACATTCCAGATTTTGACTTTAACATAATATTGATACATGATAAAGCTTTTGGATTTGGTAAGAATACACATAACCTTGAAAAGTCAACCGGAATCGACCTCAAGTAAACCAGAAGTATCAATTTTTTGCATTGATTTAATATACAAGTTTCTCGAACCATATAGTTTTGGAATCAGTGTCAAGTGATCTATCATCTAAAAAAGGAAGTTGCAATTTATCTTCCTTATTTTGAAGCGAAATTATATGAAAACCATATATTTTAGGAATCAGTGTGAATAACGATATTCTATGAGACCGGAAGTATATATTATCTCCCATTTTTCAGACAAAAGTATTTAATAAACGTATTTTTTATCAGTACGAAAAAAGCTATTATTGGATGCCAATATTAGCCATGAGTAAATCGCAGGTAGCTTCTTATCAGTTATTAACTTTTAGAAATTTAATGTGGATAGACCTTCATTTGTTCTCTGAACAATTGGTTTTCAATTTGTATATTTTTATGTATAAACTCATTAGTCAAGCAGCTAAGTCCATTTTTTCATCAGAATTCTGCAAAATGTGGTAAAAGCATCAAACTTGGTATATAAGCTCCTAGCACCATTCTAAGCAAAATAAGATATGGAGCCAACCTGAAAAAAATCAACTTCCGGTTTTTTCCAAGATGGCGGACAAAATTGCAAAAATTCTAAACTAAATATCAAAGAAACCGTACACAAGATGGTAAAACAATGAGACTTTGTATATTATCTCTTTAGACCCTTCTAAACAAATAAAGATATGAAACCAATATGAAAAACTATCAACTTCCGGTTTTTTCCAAGATGGCGGCCGAAACAACAAAATGTTAAAACAAGTCAAAAGGAAGTTGCAATATATACCAAAAAATTATATCAGATGAGTACAATTGAAAGTAATATATATACAGTAGCTGTTATATGCAATAATACGTTCATTCATCTTGTTTGTGTCGGTAAACCCTATACTCGCTGCAGTCCATCAGGCACAATCTCTACCACACTTGCCTAAAGCTGTATTCGGAAGGGCGGATTTGAAACCCTTGCATTGTCCTCGACAACCTTTCTTGCATTCACAGTGAACAAGCTCCTGTAGTGAAGGGGTTGTCTCTGCCAATATTGTCCAGAACGGTTTCTTACATGCCGTTGTCTTGCATTTTCCAACCATACAAGTCTGGGGATGGAAGAACAGGCTGTAAAAGCAAACACTGTATCCAAATCAATCCAGCTTGGTACACAGAACGTTTGGCATGTTGGAAAAGTGCATCTCGTTTTGGTAGTACAGACTCGGTTGATCTACCTTTATGTATAAAGAGCACTTTTCTAGCTTCATTTACACTGTTTGATTCACGTATCCGATGGTTCAAAAGAACAACATATCGCTCCAGCAATGGTAGAATTGAATCACGGCATATTTTCCTTGGTTGGTCTGCCATCTGTCTAAAAGCAGCTGATATCTCGGGGAAAGTATTCCATGTATCCCATGCTGTTTCTTTCCTCGTCCTGCAAATGAAGATACAATGTCGCAACCTGTAAAGGCGTGGAATATTGGTAAAAGCCTCGAGCTCTATTTAAGAGAACCCAAAGATTGTGCAATATCATGAATAGGAATGTAACGGAAATGTTTCCCGGTTGCAAATGTTATCCATATCTCATCAACTTCTGTGTCCTTAAATACAGATATAACGATCACAATTACGTCTGTATCCACAGTTTTAATGCTGATCTTTTTAAAACCATCCCTAAATGCATCTGTAACGTGAAGCATAACTCTCGTAACAGTTTCTTCGGGTTTGCACGGTTTTAGTTTTGACTTGTCTATGTGTGCCTGGTTTGAAATCACATTCTCTCTAACTGTACAGATAACTTTCTTTTCAATATTTGCTGCTTCTGCCAATCTTTTTCGATATGAAACAGCTCCCTTTTATTCTCATCAACCCGTAGCAAGCCATGCCAGTTCTTGGGGATATTTGTTTGAACTTGAACTCGCCTTCGAACTCCCTTCCATCTGTTTTCTCTGATTGCACTTTTGAGGCTGTTTTCTACATATGTGTCCCATACTACATCAATGCGTCCAACATCGCTATTTCGGTTTACTATGTAGTGAAGAACACTTTTACCGCATAATCATGAAATGATATGCTGCACCAGGATTGAGCATATTGACTACTGCTGCACCGTCAATTATTGTTGCATTCACTTGAGGGTTAACTATTGTTTTAGATATTAACGGCCCAAGACATTTTCTTGATAGATCTGACTTATCACACTGACGTATGGTCCTATTTTGACTCATGAGGGCGGATTCTTCTGCTTACGACGAAGATAAACTCTTCATTTTGTTTGGAGGTCTTCATATCGAGATGACCATTTTAAAAAACTATTGGCGATAGGCTGGAAGAGTCAGGTTGGACCAATGCTATTTCTTTTATGCGGTAAAAGTGTGTGTTCCCTACATACACCGAAATAGCGATGTTGGACGCGTTGATGTAGTATGGGACACTTATGTAGAAAACAGCCTCAAAAGTGCAACCAGAGAAAATAGAGGGAAGGGAATTCGAAAGCGAGTTCAAGCTCAAACAAATATCCCTTAGAATTGGCATGACTTTCTACGGGTTGATGAGAATAAAAGGGAGCTGTTTCAGTTTCTATCGGAAAAGTTGGCAGAAGTAGCAAATACTGAAAAGAAATTTTTTCAGTACAGTTGGAGAGAATGGCACACATAGACAAGTCAAAATTGCAAACGTGCAAACACAAAGAAGCAGATACGATAGTTATGATTCACGTTTCAGATGCAGTCAGGGATGGTTTTATAAAGATCAGCATTAAAACTGTGGATACAGACGTAATTGTGATCGCTATATCTGTATTTAAGGACACAGAAGCTGATGAGATATGGGTAGCATTTGCACCGGGAAACATTTCCGTTACATTCCTATTCATGATATTGCACAATCTTTGGGTCCTCTTGAATCCATGCTTTTACCAATATTCCACGCCTTTACAGGTTGTGACACTGTATCTTCACTTGCAGGACGAGGAAAGAAAACAGCATGAGATACATGGACTACTTTCCCCGAGGTATTAGCTTTTTTTAGACAGATGACAGACCAACCAAGTACAATATGCCGTGATTTAATTCTACTATTGCTGGAGCGATATGTTGTTCTTTTGTACCATCGGACAAGTGAATCCAACAGTGTAAATGAAGCTAGAAAAGTACTCTTTGCACATAAAGGTGAATCAATCAAGTCTGTACAACCAACACGGGAGGCAATTTACCAACATGCCAAACGTTCTGTGTACCAAGCTGGATTGATTTGGATACAGTGTTTGCTTTTACAGCCTGTTTTTCCATCCCCAGACTTGTATGGTTGGAAGAAGCAAAGCAACGGGATGTAAGAACCCGTTCTGGACAATATTGACAGAGGCAACCTCTTCACTACAGGTACTTGTTCACTGTGGATGCAAGAAAGGTTATCGAGGACAATGCAAGGGTTTCAAATCCGCCCTTCCGAATACAGCTTTGGGCAAGTGTGGTAGAGATTGTGCCTGATGGACTGCAAAGTATAGGGTTTACCGACACAAACAAGATGAATGAACGTGTTATTGCATATAACAGCTACTGTATATATATTACTTTCAATTGTTCTCATCTGATTGTTTTTTTTTTTTGTAAATATTGCAACGTCCTATTGACTTGTTTTATTTTTTTTTGTTATTTCAGCCGCCATCTTGGAAAAACCGGAAGTTGATAGTTTTTCATATTGGTTTCATATCTTTATTTGTTAAGAAGGGTCTAAAGAGATAATATATAAAGTTTCATTGTTTTACCACCTTGTGTACGGTTTCTTTGATATTTAGCTTAGAATTTTTGCAATTTTGTCCGCCATCTTGGAAAAAACCGGAAGTTGATTTTTTTCAGGTTGGCTCCATATCTTATTTTGCTTAGTATGGTATTAGGAGCTTATATACCAAGTTTCATGCTTTTACCACATTGTGCAGGGTTTTTCTGATATTTCCTGGACTACATTCATTCTCGTTCAGAATAAGTGTCAAATATCTAAATAAAGATGTAAAAGAGAGTAGAAAGATACCAAAGGGACATTCAAACTCATAGGTCGAAAATAAGTTGACAACGCCATGAAAACAGTATATTTAAGTCTGTAAGGTATTATTGTAATGTGTTCGGTGGTGTGCGTTGGTGTTCGGTGGTGAAAAACCTACCGAATCGGTATTACTGCAAATGAGTGTTCCCCATGTAGAACTCCGCAAATTTAAACATAATTTGAAATGAAGGTATTTATTCATACACGAAACATTTATAAATAGAGTAGAAATTTTACCCCCTGGTAATTTCCAATGATAGAATCCTTCGATTTTCCCCATATCTTAAATTAAACTCTTGCCCAATTGGTAAATTCTGAAATCAAGTCCCTCAAAACCAACACATTTTCAAGATAGTTTCTCTATAAGGTATACTTAAAATAACTAGTAAACTGGTTCTTTGATTATGAATGTATTCAAGTTCAATTAATTTCAGTGTAACATACAGTGTAAATCTGGTAAATTTGAATAAAAGAACAGAAAAATTGTGAAAATGTTGACTAGTATTTTGCATTTTTTTTCAAAATTATAATGGAACAGTAAATGTCTTGAATGTGTGGATTATGTACTCTATACACAAGATTCTAATTTCGATTTTATGTGAGTTTTAGCAAGAGTGTTATCATTAGTGGTATTTAAATTCTGTAGGAGATGGAGTTTACATTATTTCACACTTTTAATTCTTTATTGAATATTCCATGGTATGAGATCATTTCTCAATTGAAAATAAGTGTAAATTAAGGAAGTTGGATTATGATATTTAAAATAAGTTACAAATGTACCATAGTTGCAGTTGGCATAGGTATTTAAACTGATTTTGTGCTGGATCAGTACTTCATAACTAAATATTTCAAATTTTCTGAAAGTTGAGTGAATATAGGCAATAGAAATAAACATCTTAATGTTCACTGTGTTGATCAAAGATCACAGAGAACAATGCTGTACTTTTCAGAACTCGGAAAAGAATTATCTAGTTTGTTTTGAGGATTTACGAGATGCATATGGATGTAGTGGCCTTTTCAATACAAAGGTGAACAGTCCTATCACACTTGCCAGTCAAGCATCTGTTTAGGCTTTTTCACAGGCAAATTCAGCAATTCATGTGATATGAATGTATATAGCAGATTTCTACTTGGAATATTCAACCACTCTCCTTTTGTGATTTCTTCCCGGGTGTTAAAGTATGGCCAGGTGACATTTAACATATGTGGATATTTCATGTGAATCCAAATATAGAAAGAAGGATATGTGATATGATTGCCAATTAGACAACTATCCATTAAAGACAAGAACATAAAGCATGTTAATAAGTAAATGCTCAGGTTACCCTCTAACTCATAACTGATAGTACGTTTTCAACAATGAGCAAAAAATATACTATAGTGTAAAGACAAAAGTTCTAGTTATAAAAGGCAGGCAATGCATACAAATTCCTGCATAATCACATAATTGCATAATGACTATGGGGTATTTATTCATTTACCTGTTGAACAAAGAAAACAGACTAATGTCTTTGTTCATATATGATTATTAAAATCTTCTACATTGTTCTGGTTGGACAAAAGGAAATAAAAGATCGATAGACTAATTTTAGATTTATGTCTTTAACTAGAAGTTAATGAAATGCAAAGTACTGTGGCTTGTCCAAACAAGCTTATAGTTTGAAGATATTTGTTTCAAGTAGAGGGGAATTATCTTCATACAATGGCAATTATTTTTGTTTTTCAATGATACAGTACACTTTCATTTTAAGTTTTAATTCATGTTAAACAGGATAAAGGAAATGTTTACTTTTGAAATAAAAAAATTAAAACTGTTGACAATTTGGAATTGAACAATGAATATTACAGTTTCATCATGATCTAAAATCTGATGTTAACTGGAACTAATATTTTCGGAAGTTTCATGCAATAATCAGCCAAATTAAGTTGTTTTTTTCTAGAAAATCAGCTGGATAAGCTTGTATTTTAGTGGATTTTAAAAAAAAACCGCTTATTTTGAAATTATTCTCAAACAGAATGGTTATTTTTATAAGAGCAATGATACGGATACTCATCAATTAAAGCTGATTATAATAAAAAAGATGAAATGAAATCATTATAAGGATATAAAATCATTTTACTCATCACGTATATAATGATGTATTTAACACATCTTAACGATGCATGTTTGTAAGAACATGAGGAGACTTTCTACTGCCTCCAACAAGGACATCTGTGCAAATTAGAAAAGTGGATTTCGTTTAATTTGCAATTCACTTTTACATACAATCTTGGATTAAAATAGAGAATGATAATTGGGAATTTGGCAAAAAGACAACAACATGACCAAAGAGCAGAAAACAGCTCAAGGCCGTCAATGGGTCTTCAATGCAGCGAGAAAATCCCTCAACCCGAGGCGGGCTTTAGATTGCCCCTTAACGATGATTTATACAAGTTCAAGAACGCCACACTAAACTACAAAACATACAAATGAACTAAAATTTAAAAAATACACAAGACTAAAAAAGGCTAGAAACTCCTGACAGGTACAAAAATGCGGCGGGGTTAAATATGTTTTGTGAGGTCTCAACCCTCCCTCTATACCTCTAGCCAATATGGAATAAACAAACACACAGCAAAACGCACAATAAAACTCAGTTCAAAAGAAGTCAGAATCAGATGTTTGCATTTCTAGTCATCAATAAATTTGTCAAAAAATCAAGATTTAACTGAAGTTCTTTCAAACAATTTTTTTCAAAAAAAAGACATTTGTTTTTGTTTTAAAATCTCAAATCTTTTATCTGATTGTACATGGATATCATGGGTAATGCATGCATTTTTGTAAGAATTTATATCCAGTATCGGCAATAAAGCTATAATGATTCAAATGCAGCAATACTATTTTTAATAAATAAGCTACATTTACCATGAAAGAAAATATAAAAATCTCTGCACATCCTTGTACATGTTCAATAATTGGAATTAAACTGTATTATGTACAAATGTTTAGATCTGGTATGTTGGGAGTTGTACAACAAACAATGATCATGTAGATCAAGGTACATCACATTTTATCTATGAATATGTACATATATGCATGCATCCTTGATTAGAGCAAATTTAGATTTACTATTTTATACATGTTAAGAGACTAACCTTATGAAATTTCAAATATTTCAGTCCTTTTAATTTGACACAGTAAACAAGTTTTAACGTTATTTAGTTAACAATGTAAATTATACATTAAATTGTCTAGTTTTTATGTTAATTTTGCAACCTGGACATTTTGACAAGTAAAACGGAAAAACATTATTTAGTCTATTTTTAGAAGTGTGGACCGAATAAACGCAAAAATCTATTTATAGGTAATGGAAATCTGACAACTTATTTTTATGAATTGGAAATTTCAAAAGTCATTTATAGATTGACAACCATGAACTTACACAGGCATTATGCATTGCATTATACAATGTATTCTTGTACTACATTGTTGGTACATGCTTTTTTATAACTGAATTATGATTTTACAATCCTTAACATTGCCCCCTGAGGTACCTTGATTGGAATATACACATATAATGTATTGTATGAAAGCTTTGATACTGTTCAACAATTTGAAATGCATTAAATTGTTAATCAAGACAAACAACCAAGCATTTCAATATTGAACATTTCTGAAAGATAAAACGCTTCAATGGGGAAAACTGTATGCCTTTTTTGTGCAGGCTGTGTTATAGAAAATATTCTCTATTTTCAGTGTTTTGACAGTTTTGACAATAGTAGTATAAATATTCATGAACAGGTCATTTATTGAAAATATGAAATTGAATAAAAAATTTTTTTTTTTACTTGTGATACAGTTGAACATAATTCGTTTAAAGCTCTTGGTATATAAAAGTCTCACATTAAGTGTACTTTAGTTCTTATCAGAGGCGGATTTAGGAGAGGCAGGGTAGCTGGACACCCTTTTATGGATCTACATTTATGGAAAAAAGAGACTTTTCACCTATTTTACTCCAAACATTGTCTAGTTTGAGGCTCTTGCCCCTTTTAAATCCTGGATCTGCATTTGTTTATTGATATATTTTGACTTTTCTAGGGGGGGGGGGGGGGGGGGGGGGGGGTAATTTAATATAACTTTTAAGAAAAATGTATCAATGCTTTTCATTGGCTCTCAATTGATCAATTTTTTTGACATATTTCATAAATTTAATCATTTATCTCTTAGATTCCTTATGATATATTTCTTGACACGGGCCGCGCCATGAAGCCATTCATATTCCAAGCCATTTTAACAAATTATTTTTTATCAACTATTTGATCATTATGGATTTTTTCAGAATAAATTTTGTTAACAAAGTTGCTTTAAATATATAAAAGTTACAAGAAAATACAAAAACGTTTTTTTTTATAAATAAGTGTTTTCTTCTTCAAAGTAAAAATAATCTCAAAACTGAATTGTGACTTTTTAATCTGTGACTTTCTGTCCTGTATTTGGCAATACATGGACGCAGATTTATAATTTGTTTGAGTTCTTTAATTTGAAAAAAAAAGGATATAAAAAATTGGCAAACATTGGCAAAATCATTGATATAAAATCAACTAGTGCCTATACAATTTTTATTTTTAATTATTTATTTTTGATGATTTATTGACCACCTCATAACATATTACATCACATATATTTGTACATTGCACTTGTGAATACATACTTTAAACACTGTTTGTATGAATGTGCAGATATATATTTACATTACGTAATTCAGAATCATGTGAACATCTTACATGGCTAATGAAGCAATTAATTTTCCCAGGCACAGACATGAAGGATGGCACAGACTGTTTTACCAGGACATTTCAGAAATTTAAACAGTAACGATTTCCCGGACACATGGAATGGGAGTCTAAGTTTCTCAGGCAATGCTGGAAATTTCTTTAATCAAAATACACTTAGTGATGTAAACAGTAGGACTACAATATCGAATTATTCTCAAAACTCAAGAAAAGGACCAAAATATCCACAGTACTCGATAACATGCATAAGACTGTCAACATTTCAGACATGGCCAACCAGTATACAGCAACACACAGAAACGATGGCAGAGGCTGGGTTTTACTATACAGGTAATGCTAACTCCCCTTAAGTTTCCTCATACATCTGTTATCAATTTTCTAGAATTCAAAATTATTCCAGATTTAAATAAGTCCTTGTTTTAGGATATGTTTGTGTGATTTTCAGTAAAAATTCCCAATTGTTGCCTCTTGAATTTTGAAACATGTTTGACACATAACACATGATTCTGATATTTGAGGTTAATGTATTAATATGTCAGTACATTAAACCATGGCTAACATATTTGTAATTATGACTCCTGCATCATATAATAATATATAAAACTTGGAAATCTTTCAACATGTTCAATTCAACCCAATACATGAGCACATGTTTACATATGATTACATTGAAGACAGTGATCTTGTTATTTTGGCGGGAACATATGGCGAAATCCCTGTTGATATTGAATCTGGTGATTTATAAATCTGTAGACCTGACCAACACTGAAAATTTATTAAAAGTAATTAAAAAGAATAAGATACTATTCTAAATTATGACCTTGGCAATACGCTATTTTGTTTACTTAACATCTTGATTTTAGATTTTTTATTTCTGTTTTTTGGGGAAGGTATCCTAGGTTCTTGCTTAATTTAATGTAATTTATCACAATTTTGGTCAAATCTAATCACAGACTTTTGTTTGAAAAAGCTTTGAGATGTGGCTTTCTTATCCATGTATTATCTTTTCAATTCCTTCAGACCACAAGACAAGTAAATTAAATAACACCTTAATTGGCTTAAAAGTTGTCACGCAAAAGGCTCCTAAAAATAACATGAAGGTATTCAATCAGTTTAATTGGGGTCTGGAGCTGGCATGTCAGTAACTGCTAGTAGTCATTTATTAATTTATGTTGATCATTGTCGTTTTGCTCAGTTTCTTTTATTACCTATTCTAACATCGAACTCGGACTTCTTTTAAACTTTTAAAACTACTTTTTACTGTGCGTATTGTTGTGTGTTTGTTTAATTCACATTGGCTAGAAGCATAGGGGTACGATTGAAATCTCACAAAACATGATTAACCCCCGCATTAATGCGCCTGTCTAAAGTCAGGAACCTCTGGCCTTTGTTAGTCTTGTATGTTTTTTTTAAATTTTGGTTCATTATATGTTTCGGAGTTTAGTGTGACGTCCATTTTTGCTGAAATTGTATACACTATTGTTTAGGAGCCATATGAAGCAAGCCTCCGGGTGTGGGATTTTCTCGCTGTGTTAAAGACCCATTGGTGGCCTTTGGCTGTTTTCTGCTTTTTGGTTGGGTTGTTGTCGCTTTGGCACATTCCCCGCTTCCATACTCAATTTTATAGATGCTTGAATATTACAATAACAAAAGCAGGCAAGTCTATTTTAAATAAATTTGCAATAAATTTGCAAGGAATAAAAGGAGGTATCAATTAGACAACAAATAAACAACAAGAGTGTTAATGTTGAAATTTAAAGAGTTCAAGGTAAACAATTAAATTATACAATCAAACACCAGAGAAATTTATTTAAGAACAATACGTATTTAAGATAGAATCAGAGTAAAAAATTAAAGCTTCACGATACATCATGCTTGATGCCTACAGTATTTTTTTCACTTTAATAACTTTGTTCTTATATATAAATACTTCTTCCAAGTCTACACTTGTTTTCGAAACTTGTGTTTATTTGCTAACAACACTGCACTTCAAAATAATATTAAAGTATGACTCTTTGCTATAAATAGCTATCATTATCTTTGAATAGGACACATGTTATGCAAGCACTTAACCGTTATTTGTACAGGATTTTGAAAAGTTGTCAATTTTATGTCATGTCTATTTTAAAGTTTTATAAACTATAAAGTTGAATCAGTTCAGAGGGAGAATACATTTTACAAATTAATTATTATTTCTTACTATTTGTCAATATTCTTTCAACATGTTCAATGCAAAAAAAATAATATACATACTGTGCGGTATAACCTAAATGCTGATAAATAATAATTAAAAATTGATAAAAGAAAAGTTTTGTTTTCATTTTCTTTTATTGTCACATTTTTCTCAAGCAAATAAGCACATCATGATGGATCTAGATGAAAACGAAATATATAAACTGGAACCTCTGCCCTCCCACTTCTTTCTCATAATATTATGAATGCAGCATTAAGAACTTCTTCATGTTCTTAGTTTTTGGACAAATAAATTTCCACTTATAATAATCACAATCAGGTACAAATGGAAGTGGCAGTGTTCTAGCTAGAATAAAAGCGACGAGTGACACAGTTTTAAGATGAAGGGCACATTAGCACAGTTTCTTGTCTGAAAAGGGTAGTCTTTATTATGTTTTAAGATGAAAAAAAAGGAACTATATCATGTATGATATATTTCTGCAGGATTTTAGAAATTTGGGGTAGGAACAAGTCAACATTTTTTGATTCGAAAAGTATTAATTTTTGTTAAAAAAACACAAATGCTTAGGACATGACTATTCAGAGCTCATGGTATACTGAAATGGCAGACAGTTGTTCCCCTCTATTTTGGGCTAGCTGAATCATTGCTATATTTTTGAAAAAAAATTTTGTTTCTTTATTTTTCATGTGACTCACATACAGCTTTGGGCTTCAAGAACAGCATGGTTGTCACAGATAACATTCACTCCTTTTCAGAAATACATGTTCATAATCACCTTTTTATGAAAAATATACTTGTTGATGGAAATATTAGTTTGATAGTTTAAGATACAGCCAATGTAAAAAAAAAGAAGAACAGTAATGAAATCTAAATAAAAGCAACAGTAGTATACCGCTGTTCGATAGTCATAAATCGATTAAGCGAAAACAAATCCGAGGGAACACATCAGCTATAAGTGGAAAACAACAGAACAACAGAAACGCTGAACTGCTACAAAAACAAACGCCAATATACATAGAAACGGACAATGTGATAACAACTGCCATATTCTTTACTTGGTACAGGACATTTTAAGATAAAACTGTGGGTTGAACCTGGTTTTATGGCTAGCCAAACCTCCCGCTTATATGTCAATGTTAAAAATACCGCTAAAATGACAACATTACGTGATAGGAATACAGTACAAATACGCAAGAACATTCAGGACAGAGAAATACATAAATAAATAATATAATAGTAAATTACAACATGTAAACCACAGAATGACAACGGACAACTCCCATGAATTTACGACAGTATACAATAGAATTATAAACTGTGCGTCACACAAATGTATCAACGCCACAAAAAGTGACGTATTGTTTGTGATGTTTATTTTATCACAGGTAAATATCTAAAAGTAGAATATAAAATTGGGATTGCGTTTGTAATGGTGTTATTTTATGTAATTTCTAACCATGACAAGAATATTAAAATGGAATTGTGTTTTTCTAACCTAGTCAAGAACATTAAAATGGAATTGTGTTTTTGACTTTCCAAAGAAAGTATGTATTCCTCCTAACTGAAATCTTAGGTAGGTATAATTACATTGTTCAGTTTATATTTATAAATATTAGGATGATTATTAAAGATTCTTCCATTGTTAAAGTTTTTGAAAATTAACCTTTATAGTAGAAAGTGTTTCAACTTTAAAACATGCCTTTCTGAGTAATTCTAAAATCATTAATTTCAGTACCGTAGCTACTCACTTATAAGTCGTTAATTTGGGAAATAAAATAATAGATTAAGGAAGGGGTATCGACTCAAAGGCACAATCTAGCACCATTGTAAAAAAATGATTTCTTAAGGTTAAATAAAACGGTTGTTCATAAGCATGTACGCATATGTGAAAATATACGAGGATGGAAGCCATAAGACTGTTAACTGGATGCCATTACTGTTCTAAATTATTTTAATAAACAATTAAAACAAAAAAAAACCAGTTTGTGTTGTTTGTTAGTTCCTTTCAGCACTTGATCAGTATTAATTAGCTTTCAAAACATGGATTCTTGGGGCTTTCATTATCATTATCACTATACAAAAAATTAAAACAGAGAGACCTTTGTCTCAATCATTAAATTGTCCTTTGACAGTTGAAACAAAAACTTCATGTTGTACTTAGAAAACATGAATGTTTAGAAAGATTAAACTTACCTGTTGGTATTTCCATGTTTTATTTAGATCTTTTCAAATGTTGCATCATTGCCTTGAATATAGAACACGATTAATGCAAAGAATGAGGAAGTACATCTAACGTATTTATAAATACAATGTAAATATACAATATGTATATGTATATCGGTATGAAAATAAAGGAAGTAATTGTTATTTAAATTCATACAAATACCTACAAAAGTATTGATGAGGAAATTTTAAAATTTATGAATAGACAATGACCTTGATCATGCTTACTAGTTCTGTCGTAAATTAATTTTAGGTGTTCGATGTTATTCTGTGGTTTACATGTTGAAATGTACTTTTTATTTATTTATGTATTTCTCTGACCTGAATGTTCTTGCATTTATTTTTATTATATTCCTGTCACGTAATGTTGTCATTTTATCGGTATTTTCAACATTGCTATATAGGCGGGAGGTTTGGCTAGCCATAAAACCAGGTTCAACCCACCATTTTTTTCTTAAAATGTCCTGTACCAAGTCAGGAATATGGCAGTTGTTATCACATAGTCCGTTTCTAAGTATGTTAGCGTTTGTTTTTGTAGCAGTTCAGTGTTTCTGTTGTTCCGTTTTGTTTGCTCTACTAGATGATGTGTTTCCCTCAGTTTTGGTTTGTGACCCGGATTTGTTTCAGTTAAATCGATTAATGACTATTGAACAGCGGTATACTACTATTGTCGTTATATACTTATGAATATGACAAATACTTGAAATAATCTTTTAATTTAATTGTATAAACCTTAATGCTGATTGTTTAAAATTTCATCAATAGTAAGCTATAGGGAAATTATGTTTTTATTTTCATTTTATAAAATTTAAAAAAAAAAGCTCTGTAATTGCATGTAATGAGTGCATTTTGCATAAAAAATGGAGTTTAAGTTGCAGTAAGAAATGGTTTTATAGGTGATTTAAAATAACTTATTTCAATAGGTTCCCTGATTGCCAATATGCAAAACAGGAACTACATGAAAACTTGTATTTAGAGGTAACAGTGATCATGTAAAATATTTTACTACAGTTAATTCTAAAATTGGACTTGCAAACCAGTGGGACATTATCTAAAGACAATACATTGTAAAGATTTGTATGTGTATAAATATATTTACATTATAAATAATTATATGAGATGTTTACATTGTGGTAAAAGACAACATAACTAACTGAGAGTTTGCAGTGTGGTATTGGGGTTCAGAACTAGGACTAGGAAATCAATCCACTTAGAAAACATGCTAGACATTACAAGAGATCATCAGAATGTCAGAACCACAAAGTTTCTAAATAATTTTGTAATTTTTAAACGACCGCAAAAATTTTTCGTTCGTATAAATTTATGACGCTGTCAGTGTCGTCGTCGTCGTTATCGTCCGAAGACATTTGGGGTCTAGACTATAATTTGAGTATAAGAGTATGGATCTCTATGATATTGTGACTCAAAGTTCCATGCCACGAAAGGGAAGTTGGGATTGAATGTGGGGGTTATTATCGTAGTTGTTCAAGAATTAGGGGGCAAAAAAGGAGTAAAAACAAGCATTTTTCTTGTTTCAGGTCAATAAATTGTGTATAAGTGTATGGATCTCTGTGAAATTGTACCACAAGGTTCCATACCAAAAAAGGGAAGGTTGGGATTGATGTTTGGGGTTATGGTCCTTAATGTTTAGGAAAAAGGTGCCAAAAAATTATTTTCTAATACTTTGTATCAATTGCTTATTTCTTGAAAAATTTCAATGTTTAATTCAAAGTCTGGAATTATTGGGTTTCTTTAATATGCTGAATCTAACCGTGTATTTAAATTTTTGATTTACGGCCCAATTATTAAATTGGTCCACATTGAGGTCCAAAGGATCCAAAATTAAACTGTGTTTAGTTTTAACAAAAATTGAATTCTAAGGGTTCTCTGATATGCTGAATCTATAACCGTGAATTTATATTTTTGATTTTCAAATTGGTCCAAGTTAAGGTCCAAAGTGTCCAAAATTAAACTTTTATGATTTCAACCAAAATTAAATTCATGAGCTTCTCTGATATGCTAAATATAACCATGTACTCAGATTTTGTATTTTGTGTCTCATTATCAAATTGGTCTACACTGATGTCCAAAGGGTCCAAAATTAAATTTTTGTTTGATTTCATCAAAAATAAAATTCCTGGGGTTCTCTGATATGCTGAATCTAACCATGTTTTTAGATTTTGGATTGGTTTTTATGAAACTAACCCCTTTAAAAACTTAGCTAAATTTGTCCATCATAAATAAATGAATTAAATTCTTGATGTACTTGGATATGCTGGATCTAACCGTGTATTTAGATTTTTGATATATTAGACCATGATAGGTAAAAGTTCAATTCCAAATTTCTTTGAACACATTCATTCTGTGTCAGTAACCTATGATGTGTCAACTATTTTATCACAATCCCAATTCAGAGCTTTATCAAGCTTGAATGTAGTGTCCATACTTGCCCCAACTGTTCAGAGTTTAACCTCTGCGGTCGTATCAAGCTGCGCCTAGCGGAGCATTTTATTTTATTTTATAATGTGTGATGTTTTACTGTGATATACATGTAGTTCATATATTGTAAGAAAACTGTAGCTCATAACAACATAATACACTGTAAATTTGTTTTTTATTACAAGGAACAGTGTATAATTTTTGCAAAGTGTCTACTGTTTGATATGTATGGGTATAGGACATAGAATTGTGACTCAAAAACTCACAAATTAAAGAAGAAATTGTATTATACATGAATATGTCATCAAATCTTTTTATTTATATTTGCAGGTAACAATGACCATGTGCGATGTTTTCATTGTGGCATTGGACTACAGAACTGGGATTCAGAAGATAATCCTTTTGTAGAACATGCTAGGTGGTCCCAAGAATGTCAATTTCTAAAAGACAAGAAAGGCTTGGATTTCATTGCTACAGTACAAGATGCTGTCAGGAGGGTACAACTGGTGATTAACTTTAAATATTCTCATCTGTGCTTTATCATTTAATTGTTTGTCCTCCTTTCCTGCATGTTAGCTTTGACATTTTTGTGTGTCCACACATACAAAGATTAATCCATAAAAAAAGAGGAATTTGCAATTATTTTTAAAAAAATTTTCCTTTTCCTTCTGAGCTAAAACTTGTATAACCGTTTAACCACATGTTTCAATGATACTAAAGTCAAAATCAATAGTAATATACTCACAATTTGTAAAATTAAATCCCAACAAAATGTTTTTGTTATAGTAGTATTATCCTATATAGGACAAATTATTAGTAACTTCATGATATATGGAAATACACTGTTATATTTCCGGAAAATTGTAAATTGTAATTTATACTTATGTTTATAGTATTAGTATCAATAGGTATATTTATAGTATTCAGGTCTTCTTAGGAGAAAGTAGTAGCCTTAAAAGATTTTTACACAACTTTAATGAAATAAAGTATAATATGTTTTAAAAAAAACAATTTTGTTTGTAATTATTTATAAATCCAGGTGGCTAATATGAACATTTAAACCATGAATATATTTTTTATAGCACTTAAATGATATTATTTTAGATTCCTGCATGTTCACTTCCATGCATACATATCATGTATATGTATATGTTTATCTTTTTTATCTCTATTATGCAGATAAGGTGTGTGATAAATGTCAATAAGACAGCAACATACAACAAAACAATGAGATCTGCAAACTATATTTAAACAAATGAAGGCGTTAAAATAAACTGCAAAAATGTAGCCAAGATATATTCACATCAATTCAATGTTGTGCTTTCATAGGAACAAGATGTCTAGGTGGAAAAACAACTAGAAGTTAAAGATGACTACCAAATTATTCCAGTTTAAATGTTTATCAATAATTCAGTGAGATTAATTAATGTTATGTTTTTTTTTAATTTCAGGAAGAGGCCCTAAATACTGATGGCATAGCACAAACTTTCGATAGTCATGATACTGACTGTGAAGAAGATGGAAGTTTTAGATCTGGAGACAAAAGCAGAGGTTTATATTACCCCACTATTTTTTCCTACAAAACTGAAAATTATAGAAGATATTAGTAAAGTTGATTAAGCATTAATATTTCAGCTGTTAATTGGTCTTACTAACTTGAATTCTCAGAAGAAAATTACGGAGTTTAATAGTTCTTATAACAATGCTAAATTATTTATATTTTAGACTTCTTTCCAAGTGGGAAACCTCCAACTAAAGCAGAGAAGAAAAACCCATTGCTGACAGATGCAGCTCAGAGTATACTAACAATGGGATATTTACCTAAAGTTATTAAAAACGTTGTTGATAGAGTTTTGAATGAGAAAGGTAAAAGCCAAAATTGGTTAGAGAAAACTAGATCTAGTTTGATGAGAACTGAATTTCTTCTTGCATGCTAGGGTTTAAAGGTTTTTCAAGGTATAAACAATCCCTTTTATAATTTTCAAAGCTGAATATAGTTCTGCAATTTCTGATAAAAACAAATACTAGCTAGTCTGAAATTAAATTTTCAGTTTGGCTAGTTTTAGCCTGTGTATCAAATCCTCTCAATAACAACATTTACCAAGCAAGGCTTTCATAATTAAAGTATAGGAAATGGCACAGTTTGACGTTTCTTTGGCTGCCTTTGCAAATATTCAAAAAGCTTACATTTAAGTGTCATTGATTTACTTGAACACTACTTTTTTCAATGTAAGTAATTACTTCTTTTTAAATATTACGGTATGGGGGAAAGTGTTTTGCAGCTATTATATCATGAAAAAAAGATTGATGTTTATACTATATGAAATTGCCCTTCATTGAAATATTCTACCTTTGGTCTAATAGATTGACAGACAGTCAGCACATCAGGTAAGAATAAAGTTATAATTACTTATTCTTTTTCCTGAATGTTTGCTGATTGTATGGTAAATGTTAAAGTTGTAAATGTTCACACAGTCAGTCAAATATCTCAAGGATATTGATTTTGTGTAAAAACTTCATTAAGCTTTTTGGTGACTGAGATCAAGATACTGATAACAAAAAGAGTCATATATAAATACTACAGTTTTTTTTCTTTCTTATAATAAAGCAGATTCCCCATTCTTACTTTTTGAAATAAAACCCATTAAAAAAAGTTATCTAAAATGATGTCATATATAATTTTGACAAATTTATAGATGTAACAAAAATGTTCACATACCAAAGACAAAAACAATTTTTAAAGAAAGATTTACAATCCTCCCTTCGTTTCTTTTAAAATAATATAGCTGAAGTATTTATTTATGTTCATTCTGAGTGATGCATGTTGTAAAATCAAGAATTGAAGTAGTTTTAGAAAAAAAAACTTTACTGTAATTTTTAGAATTTCTTTTGGTTTTTATGCAGATACAAAAGCATGTTAAGCTTTCACTGATGTTTAATTATTATAAATAGAGCAATAGGTCTAGTTGGTTACCCAACAAATTAAAGACAGACTATCTAATAATCTTATTTTACTGATAACCATATGTTTTAAGGAACCTTCTTGTAAGCAAACCTTGAATAGTCATCTAGTCAAATATCTTGATCATCCTTGACAAAAAACAACTGCCTAGGTGTTCTTCTGGTAGATTGCTTGCCAATCGTGCAGGAGGTCATTAGTTTGATCCGATGCTGTGTCAAACCAAAGACGTTAAAATTTGTATTTGCTGCTTTTCAGTTAGGCATGGATTATGGGAAAGTTTAGAGTTAGAGCAAAGACTGATCGACTCAGAGTTTGAAAATGTGTCCAGGTTGGGTAAAATGTTTTCCTGGAGACTGTCACCTTGTAAAAAAGCATATAAAACATCCTCTTCAGCGATTTGATCTAGTAAAAGGCAGAGTTCATATTCAAATTACATCAACGTGTTCTCATTCTGACTTGTATGTTATATGAAAATAACAAGATGTGGTATGATTGCAAATGAAACAACACTTCACCTAAGACCAAATAATGTGGAAGGGTAGCAACTATAGGTCACCGTACGGCCTTCAACAATGTAATGTTTTCCACTGGACATAAAACACAGATTCCTCAAAATCACTTTTCAGCACAAAAATTTCGTTTTCATTTTCAAACTTGAAGATCTTTTAAAATGTAGTTGAAATAAGGTAAAGTTATTAATTCAAAATTCATAAAGTTTATCAATCTTGATTGAGCCATTAAACTAAAACATTATAATAAATTTTTTGATAAAGGAGGCACCTAAATGTAGTCATGATCATGATCATATCAATTATTTGGGCATATGTGTGTTGATGAACTTATAGTAATAGCAGAAGTAGAATGGAGATGTTGAATAATTGTGTAGAAGATATGATGAATATTATATTTCTGTCGCCCATTTTTTCAATGGAGATCTTTATTCTATAGGATAAAAAAGTTTTGATTTTTATATCAAGCTTGGTCGATTACAAAAAAGTACCTATTAGGGTCATGAAATATATCATTAACATATATTTTCTTGCTGGCAAGCCAATGATGATTAAAAATGAGAAAACAGTTAAATGCTAAAAGTTTTTCATTTCTAGTCAACAAAATTATTTTCATTTACCTGTGTTTAAAGTAATTGCAAATGGCTGATATTTTTGTTCAAGCATATTGTTTTTCTTAAATTATTTAACATTTCACAGCGGTATAACATTTTTCTTTAATTATTCTTCCCTTAGTTTATTTATTTTGTATTTACATTGTATCATAGATCAAATTTATTTGTTCAGTGTATGTTCACTGGGTTAATATGTCTTTTGATTTAGTTAAGCCATTTCAATTGATATTTTATAGTCTGTATTTCTATGTTGTGATGTTACACTATTGTACTATAAGGGTGAAGGTTTGGTACCTATTAAAACGTTTAAACCCGCTGCAATTGTTTGCACCTGTCCTAAGTCAGGAATCTGATGTTCAGTAGTTGTCGTTTGTTGATGTGGTTCATAAGTGTTTCTCGTTTCTCGTTTTTTATATAGATTAGACCGTTGGTTTTCCCGTTTGAATGGTTTTACACTAGTCATTTTTGGGACCATTTATAGTTTGCTGTTCGGTGCGAGTCGAGACTCTGTGTTGAAGACCGTACTTTGACCTATAATGGTTTACTTTTATAAATTTTGACTTGGATGGAGAGTTGTCTCATTGGCACTCATACCACATCTTCTTATATCTAGTGATTTAAGTTTTATTTCAGCAATTCATGATACCTTTGAATGTAATAGTAAACTATAGAATACATACCAAAGTTGAGTTTCAGAATATATGATGGTCATGGAATATATGTGATGGCAGTTTGGAAAGAGAGTGAGGGTGTCTTTAATTTCCTTAAAAACATGCAACCAAATCCAAGTTATTTTTACTCCTAGCCTTTTTACATTGGCCATAACATCCTTTGACATAGTTCTCTATTTTTATAAAATTTTCACTTTGTACATCAATTCATATTCTATCAATACTTTGTATTTAGGCTGGAATGGAATGTCTGCAAGAAATTTAATGGAAGAGATTAACAAAATAGAGGAGAGTGGTGAAATAGCAAAATCAGAATTGACTGTACCAATAAGTTCTAAACTGAAACATTCTGTAGTAAGCATGAAGAACTTTAAACTTTTCCCAAAAGGTTAGTGACTATAAATAGGCTTTAAAATACATAATGTTTAACAAAAAGCAGCACCTTAGTTTGAGAAAAAAAACACTAAAAAGAAATGTTATGTATCATCTTGTTCAGATGTTTTTTTGATAGCACATTTTCTCACATTTATGATATCAGTACTTTATTACATTTATGATATGAGAAATAGAAAATATTAGTTTAGAGTACATACAATGTGACTTAGTCAAAATCACTCATTGTGAAACTGTCATATATTGCTGGTGATTGTGAAAATTAGTTAGTTTTTAACTGAACTAGCTAATTTGGTCATTATGCCAATTTAACAGGAATGGCTTATATATTATTTCATTACCTAACCATAAACAGATTTTTAAATTGATAATCCATGTAAAATTTTCTCTGATGACAAGCTAATTTACCATTCATACATAATACTCCATGAAATCAGATATTGGTCAAATAAAATGACTATAATTATATTTTTTTCATTCCCAAAACGTTTGCATCAGTTTTATATAATAATCCACATAACATTTTTACTGATGACAAGTTAAGTTGACCATACATACGTAAGACTATATGAAATTAGATATGTCAATTAATGAATCGAATAGATATTATTTCATTACCAAATCATTTCCTGTATGAAGATATAAATTATGTAATTTATAAGAATATCAGATATGAGAATATTATGACAAAGAAGATAAGAACATTCTTGAAAATGATTTAGTCTTGTATCTTCTTTGTTTTTCTTGACAGGAAATAAACCCCAAAGTTTAACCGGTGTCATGACAGTGAACGTTATGAAGACAAACATTTTATTGTATATAATAATAAAAATGAATAAAAGTATTAAAACAGTTGTTATAATAAATTGTTGTATTGGTCATTTACTTTATGAATAGTGTTTGGTTGATGAAAGTAAAATCATGTCTTAACGAATAACTTAAAAAAGATACAAGAGACTGAAACCAGTACACAATAATGTGAATTAATTAATATTCATGGGTTTTACCAACAAAAAAAGTCTGTTAATATATAAGGATATCATTCATTTCGTTTATTTGACACAATGTATGAACTCCTTAAGGAATACATTGTCAACCTCCAATAGTATCTAGTGGGAAATCGCTTATTTTGTAGTTGATTCATATTTATTAAAGTATGCAGTGTTCTAGAGTGTACTGTAGAAGCACTTTAGGTGATTATTTAAAAGGAGTATTTAAAATGAGTAAGTATTTAGGTAAAATGTAAATGATAAAAAGTCTCAAAAGAAAAACAAATGCTTTATGGAAAACTTAATTAAAACACAGCGTTGGTCATGATTTATATCATAATGTTGCAAAGAGTTGTAGAAATATCTTCAAGCTAGACATTTTCCTTTATTTTTTCTTCTAAAACAGATAATGTAAAGAAGATAGCAGAGGAAAACAAGGAAATGAAAGAACAGACACAGTGCAAGATTTGTTGCGAAATGCCTGTTTCTATTGTGTTTTTACCCTGTGGTCATTTATCTTCTTGTTCACAATGTGCCCCAGCCCTGAAATCATGTCCTGTATGTAGATCAGAAATCAAAGGCTCTGTCAAAGTCCAGTTTAAATAACCAAGTCATGTAGTAGCTCATTTACCATTAATGTTTTTTTTAATCTTTGTAACATACCTATAAAGGATTATTGTGTATTTACTTGATTTTTGAACTGTCAAATATTATTGATATTTACAACAAATTATTACAATTATTATTTATATTAGTTATTATGCTTTTGATGATATATTTAATTGTTGACTGGTTTATTAACTAAGAGTTTTTATACGATAAGTTATAACTTTATAGTATACTGTGGATTCATTATTTTTTGCAGGATACCAATTTTTGTGAATTTCATGGGTAAATATTAAACAATGAATGTACATGTTTAAAGAAGTGAAAATTTTCAAAATGCTGATACAAAATCCTATGTCAGCTAAAATACAAGTTTTTCCCAATCAGTGAAAGACAAGTTTAGATCTAGAAAGTTCCTCAGTTAAACATATATATTGGTCATTCTCAATTTAATTAACAGAGGCACAGTACAAATATCATTTCTTCTGTTATACTATTTACATCATTATATATTTGTTATTAAGTCATAACAATTTATTATCATCAATAAGAAGAAGATACATTTCAATTATTTAATGAAAATTGAAAGTCTGTCAAGTCCACCATGAAAATATTATTATCATTGTTGACCTACATGTACAATGTTAGCTGTTACCCAACAACTGTTTTAAAATTTGAAATATCTGTTTTTTTATAATATTTTGTTTAAATTTAGTAAGTTATCTCCATTCTTGACAATTTATTTCTCAAATACAGGAGTGAAAAATGTATACAGTCAAACCGGTCACCTTCTTTCAGCGGTCACCTGTCTTTAACGGTCACTTTCAGACCCTCCCAAACGTTTTCTTTATATAATTTCTTTTCAGCAGTCACATGTCTAGCGCAGTCAGTGGTCAACTCATTTTGGGACGAAATCGTCATTTCAATTTTTAACAACAGGCATTTTCATGTTTTTCACAATCCAAATATAATCATGACAAAAAAATATATGTGGTCAGTATCAAGGTCAAAATGTTAATCGGAACCATTTTGCAACCGAGATCGCGCTATAGGAGATGCATTTGTGAATTTTTTGTGTTTCACTCCTTTCAGTTTCCATTGAAATCCGTATCATCGACTTATTTATCAACAAATATCAACTAATTCGAATGTTTGAACGCGGGTATCCATATTTTTTTAATTGTCTGCTCGCACAACGATAACTATACATATTGAAAAAAAAACCAATTTGGCCCAATCCCAATAATATTCTCTCAAACCTTTAGCTTTAACTTTTAATTATTAATTTGATAAATTTGACATTTAAAGCATTACTGCTGTTAATTGCTATAGTTATGCTTTGATTCATTGCTTGCTAAAATTACTTGAACATCTATAAAACAAAATGTTGGATGAAAAAACCATTTTGAGACATTTAGACATTTATTGTAGAAATTTCAAAAATCAGGGGAAAAAGTGAGGCTTGCTGATTCCATATTTCAAACAAGGGTACATCTTTTCATCTCCAATTTAATTTTCATGCTAAAAAAATAAGTATATTCTTTGGATAAACTTCTGAGTGAAGTTGTGTGTAACAAAAAATGACAATAATCAAACGTTGTTCTAAAATGGTTGTGTTTTTTTTTGCAATGCTTCAGAACTGTTAGCATCACACTTCTAGGATTTGGTGTGGACAAATGTATAAGATTACAATTATTGCAAATGTTTTTTGCCTCAATGTTTAGATAAATAAAGCTTGATATATTGTATAGAAACTGGTAATTGTGGTATGTTTCACCCAGTGTTGTGTTACTGTCTTATTGACAAATAGCCCGCATCTCCTCATAGAAGTATTGGATATAATTGTCCTTTGGTCTAAGTTTGATTATTGTCTCATTGGTAGCCATGTCATCTTATTTGAAAATTTACAGATTGTGTCCTATTAGCTATCATAAAAAAATTTCTGAGTCTGGATTCGCTTGGCATATGTTTCTTGTAGACCAGGAGAAACTCACACTGTTAATGCACTTGTTCGTACTTCAATTAGAAGTTAAAGAGATTCACTCATGTTTTAATTCTTGATTTGTCATATGTTTATTCCAAATATGTTTAAGAGTTTAGAAGATCGATAAACTTCGGTTGCCCCTTTTTTTATATACAATATGTCTGCCGGTATATATGATTGTGAACATATTTTTTTATCTGCACAGACAGGAAGTGCATTTATGAAAATATCAGTATTAGAAATTTTGATCTATATAATATTTTTTTTAAATGAATAATGTATGAGCAAGAAATTGAGAGTGCAATTTTAAACTTAATGCCTGGAGTTTACATTTATATTATTAAAAGATGTTCTATTGGTTTACATTAATTGTTAAAAACTTGATACTTTTATCCAAAATTGTAAATCTTGTATATATTGTATCGATTCTGCAGTGTAGTATTTAGCCTGTTTTTATTTACTTATTACTTTTATGTTTTAAAAAGAAACATTAATGGCAGAAAAAAAAATATGGGAAGACCATATTATCCATAACTTGTATCAGTTAACTTTTGGATGTGTAGAGAAATTTGAAAATCATGCTATATGATCATAGGTTTCTTATTACTTCTAGTTAACTGGTTCAAGCTATCATTGGTGTGATCATGTCATAACTTTTCTCAATTCCTTTCGAGGTTTCCAGACAGAATGGCCCGAATTTTTACTTTTTAGTTGTTAGCTTTTTTAAAACAAGTTTTTGTTTACATTTGTTTAACTTACTTTTACATAAGTTATTAAATATGAAACGGGTGTCGAATGTAAATATGTTATATTCAAGTTTATACTTTGTTATTATTTTATAAGATGGAGAGAAAAAGCTCATGTTTATAAGACAAGAAACGTGCCTCTCTTATCATTTCCATATGTATTTTGCCGTCCATGCCATGACTCCCTAAGTTTTCAATATAAGTTAACTATAGAATGACTATATTCATTTTCCTTTCTTAATTATGCAGTAATAACTGCTTCTTCGTTGATTTTCTTACATTTCTTTCAATGTTTCCTTCAATACTGTATAAACAGAATTTTCTGATAATGTCAATTATGACTCATAAATTATTTTCCTAATCTAAAAAACAGTCATTGAAATAAAATGTCCTCATAGTAGGTTCCTCATTGTACTCAAAAGGTTTATAATATATAAATATCTGTGTGGGCATATACAGATGTAATACTAGTACTTAACAATTTTGGTGGCAGCTGTCAATATCCTTCAGCCGAAGTTCTAAACCTACAGTATATATTTGACCTCTGATTAAATGATAGTTCGTATGAATCAAATATCTGCTTTGTCATATAATAGTACTGTAGAGAATAATTAAAATAGGTCATCTCTGATGAAGGTTACCTGAGAAAACACTATGCTTTCCGAATACCTGAAACATTGATATGTAACTAGCTAGTGGTTTATTATCGATGTAAGTAGTAATATTGATTGATTGTTGGTTGCTTAAAATAAATAGGCAGATATTTCATGCATTTCGGGACATTCAGGATTATAGAAATGTACAATATGTGGTCAAAACTAAAAGTATAAGGTATTGCTATACAAAAATGTAAAATATTTAATGTAAAGGATATATTCTACCAATCAAACTTGGTCTAAAATTAAGTTTAAATCATGATAATATGCCAGAAGTGCCAAATTTAATCCATAAGAAAAAATACAATTCCTTAAAATGGCTTAAAATGTAGTTTTAACAAACATTGGTGATAATATAAAGTAGAAATAAAGACATAATGTAAAATACAAATGTGGTCAAAGTACAAATTAAGACCATAATGTAACGTACAAATATTTTTCAAAACTTATTGTACAGAACAAAAGATCTCAAAACATCATGTTCTAATTGCTTATAACATTAAAAGCAAAATATAATCAACTTCTTATATACAAATTCGGGTAAGAAAAAAGTACAAAATGTAGTCAAACCTGATATCATAAATGATATCAAATAGTTGAGTACAAAAGTGGTCAACATTCTTGAAAAATGTGGTAAGAATGTAATTTAAAAATGTCAAAACGAGAAAATTTCTGGGATTTCCTATTTAATTGAGTAAACAACATGTAATGCACAAACTTGTTTTCAAATCGTCAAAAATTATCCAGAAAAGGTTCTGACATGAATACTCACATAGCTACTACATGTTTTGGTTATTATAGAAATATTTATTTCAGAAATATATATTGGGAATAATGGTAAGTATATATGCTCATTCTTGTATAAACACTGGCTATCATTTTATATTCTACATCAAGGTTACCTCATTTTTTTGCTGCCTTCACAGTTTTTTTCTTGTGTTAAAAACATGTACATTTGTATATATACTTTTAAAAAAAAGAAGCAGACAAGTGTTCCACATCTTATTTCACCATTTCAGATAGTTCCAAGTATACCCTTTACATTACACAAGGAATGTAAAAAAGCTATTGATTTGATTTGTGGATAGAAGGTTCTATAAGGCACTAAGTCTTGTGATTTTTGTCATGAAACTTAATGTGACTGTTGAAATTGTGCTTGTTGCATATCTTGAAATGTTGTTTGAATAAATAAGTCTTTCGGAGGACAGCCCTCTTTTTTTTGTTAGTTATGTTAATAAATGTGCTTCTAAATTTGAAGATTGTGTGTTTGTTTCTTTCTTCTTAGCTTGCCTGGCCCAAAGTGCAAAGTGAGCTTTTGTCATCACTTGGCGTTTGTTGTCGTCTGTTAACTTTTACAAATATCTTCGCCTCTGAAACTGCTGGGCCAATCTAACCAAACTTGGACATAAGCATCATTAGGGTATATAGTTTTGAATTGTGTCCGATGACCCAATCTGTTGACCAATATGGCCGACATGGCTGAAAAAAGGTACAGAGGTAAAATGCAAGTTTTGTCCATTATCTTCAAAACCGCTATGAAAACAGAAAATCTGCACGGGGGAGAGGAGGGGGGCTGAAATGTTCAGATTTAGAAGATCTACGTATTTTTTCATTCCATCAAAACTGTCAGACGACTTCTTACAGGAGTTATTGCCCTTAAATGACAAATTTTACTAATTCTTTGCTTTTTTGTCCAATATCTTAAAGACAATGATAGATAGACGAAGGCTTAAATAAGCAAATATTATCGGTAGGACAAGATCTGCAAATAAGTCAACATGCTCTAAATCGTCAGTCAACTCGTTTTTGGAGTTGTTGCTCTGAAATGCTGATTTTTACCCATTTTGGGGGTATTTGTTGCCTATTATTTTGAAAATTATAATCGAAAGATAGACACTTTCAATAGCAAAAAATAATCAGCAAGATAAGATCCACAAATAAATCATGATGGCTGAAATAATTGGTCGAAACTTAAATGGAGTTCTTGCTCCTTAATGACAATTTTTACCAATAGTTTTGCGTATTTGCTTATTATCTCGGAAACTATCAAAAATAGAATAACACTTTAAATAGGGAAAATTATCAGCAAGACACTTTCTACAAATAGGTAAAATTTTGTCAAAATCGTTGGTAGACCATTAATAGGATTGATTGCCTTTAAATGACGATGGTTTACCCTTTTCTATATAACTAAAGAAGATAGAAAGAAAATATAAACAGAAGAAAAATGATAAGCAATACAAGATCAACAAAAAAGAGATTTTTGTCATGAATTCTTTTCTAGTCCACAATGTTGAAGAGGTTTTATTGTTGAAGATGAACTTAGACCATGGTGAGCGACAAAGTCTCGTTAAAGCATCTAGTTTCTTCTTGTTATGGAGGAGGAGAGGGGTAACATAGAGAGGTTGGAGAGATGGGGTCAGTAAAAAATGACGCAATATAAAAATCTAAGTGAACTAAGTTGCTCCGGAAGGGTTCATACCAGTTCCTGCGCCAATAGTAGAACTTATCTTATCATAGCACGTACAAATCTGGTGGTAAATATTTGGTGATGTCACAAGCGACGTAAAGAAGAGGAGATTGTCGAACACATTCGTTGTCACTTGTACACTGATTTTCCGTTAATGTATACCAAATCATAATTGCGTCTGTATAACTGATGTTGATATGATGACATCAGCTTTACTATCGAGACCCCTTCATTCAATAGTTGCCTTGTTTGCAGCAACCCTCTATCAAGGAAATCATTATAGGAAAGCATCCACCTAGATATATATATATATATATATATATATATATATATATATATTCCATCTGCAGGTGTTGCTGGTATATTGTTACATAGAAACGGAAAGTTCACAATAGGATTATTCAAATAACCGTATTTCAGAACTTTTTGCGTGCATTTCTTATTGCAATGTAAGAAGAAAAGACAAACTTGCTAGATTAATTACTACGATTTTATTACGGAGAGATGCGAAAGATACCAAAGGAACATTTAAACTCATAAATCGAAAAATAAAGTGACAACACCATGGCAAAACAAAAGACAAAAACACAATCAACAGTATAAAAAACACAAAATAGAAACTAAAGACTGAGCAACACGAGCCCCACCAAAATATGAGGGTAATCTCAATTCATCTTGAAGGGTAAGTAGATCATGATCCACATATGGCACCCATCGTGATGCTCATGTAAGTACAAACCTGGTGATAACTCTAATGTGGTAGGTAGCATTCGGGGAAAAGGAGGACGGGATCGTGGTTATGTCGATTGGAACATATCCGTAATCATCTGTTAAACAGATATTCCATAGCGGTCAACCAGTTCGTGATAGCGTCCGTACAATTTTGAAGGGATGATTTCAACTTCACCACACGGAACTCTTGGTTTACTAGCTTCGTTGTGAGCAGCAATCCTCTATCAATGATGCATGCAAATATGATAAAAAAAATATAGATGAAAGGTTTTTGGCATACATATTCAATCGCATCACACGGTATAGCATGTTCGCATGAAAACTGATAACAAATTACTGGTAGCTTTGATTTGTAGTTCCTGAGGAAAATGCGAAGGAATTTCATGGGACATACAGACAGAGGTGAAACAGTATTCCCCCTCCTCCAGAGCGGAGGTATAATTACAGATTTGACTACTATTCTAGTATCTAACGATTTAAGATTATAACAGAGTGCTTTTAGTTCCGGTTTGCATCATCTTGTTCTCAAGAGCAAATAGGAGTATATTACACTATAACATTACAGTTCAACAAAATGACCGTCGTATTTCATATATATATAGGGATTAACAAATAAGACCCTCCTTAAAAAAATTATCAGTCTTCATGTTTGTATCATTTACCGTGTGATGCGTTTTCAGATTCATCGCTCATCAACTTTTATTTACCAAATACATTATATATTCTTATACATAATGGTCATGTATCGCATTTTTCTAGGGAACTACACAGTACAGCTTCTTGAAAATTGTTGTGTGGCTTAATGTGGACATGCTTCACCAAGTGATATGATTTCAGGTTCATCGCTTATCAACTTCCTATTAACCGAATTCTTGAGGCGGGAGTATCATGAGTGAGCACTATCTTACAGTTTTACTTCTTTTACAGATTGTGTCCTATTCACGATTGTGACATTTTGGCTGTTGTGGATTCGCATGGCGGGTGATGCATCCACTGCAGCAGACGCTTATCAAGTCGACAAATCTCGCTTGTTTTGGAGCTCATGCAATTCTCCCAATTTTGTTTGTTACATTGATTTGTCTTCATAGTCGACTTATGAAATTTGAACATCGGTAAACTAATTAAGATACGATCCTTGTTAACTTATTGATGCTTTAAATAAACTTATAGTAAAAGGTTATCAATTTAACACTGTAATACGATCTTCGAATATTGTTCTTATCGGTACAAACATTGATTTTGTTATCTACCATAAAACATATCTATAATTATTTCTATACAGACATGTATGGTCCTACATTATGTCGAGATTTATATTTTGCATCGCGCAAAATCTTTTTGTTTTTTTAACTGTTTATGGTGTCTTTACATTAAATCCAAGTACTGATTGATGTTTTAATGTTAGACACATGTGTTTTTATCAGGTGTTTTTGGCTTTGAACTAGCTTTCAGTAACTGCATGTACTCTCACATCGATTCTTTGTGTTTTTTCTATTGTTGGTTGATTGTTGTGTCGATCTGATAAGTCAAGCATTTTTCAACTGATTTGTTCTAATGATGTTCCGTTACACCATTATAAACCAGGTTATGGGAGAGTTGGGCACCTTCAAACATGACCAATCCCGCCACATTCTGTGATTGTCGTTTGGTGCTGTATATCACATTTATTTTTTCGTTTATTGTTTTGTACATAAATCTGACAGTCAGTTTTCTCGTTTTATTTGTTTTACATTTGTCATGTCGGGACCTTTTATAGCTTGCTTTTGATTTTGCCATTTGATTAGGGACATTTGATATAGGAACTTTCCGTTTTGAATTTTCCTCGGAGTTCGGTATTTTTGTGATTTTACTTTTTGCTATGTGGTATTGGTGTTGCTGATTATTAAAGACCTTACAGTGAACTATGGTTGCTTATTTTGTACCCATTGCGTCTTAAAGAAGCAGACCAGAAGGTCGAAAGGAAAAGCGTCTCCTTCTATGCATGTGCATCATCTTCAATGGGAATCCACATTATGTCCAATTGTGACAATCAGGAATAAACAAAAACAGAACAATAAAGAAGGCAAACGATATCAAAGGGTCATTTAAACTCATAAGTAAAAAACAAACTGAGAACGCCATGACATTAAAACAACAATACAAACAACAGTAATAAAAACACCAAAAAAAACCCCAAAACTGAGCAACACGAACCCCAGCAAAAGTGGGGTAGACCTCAAGTGCTATGGAAGGGTAAGTATATCCTGTTCCACAATTGGCACGCATCGTGTTGCTCATATAAGTGCTTTTTCGGTGCTGCTACATTCGAGGTAAAGAGGACGTGCATATTTTATGGCAATTGGAACATATACGTTGTGATCTGTGAAACATACTGTAAATTCAGCAGTTATTGCGAGGTTTTTATTAATGCAAATAATGCGACTGAATGAGTATTGCAATAATAAAAATTAACATTCTGATATCTGATTCATATAACTGTATGCAGCTTTTCCTTAAATCGCAACAATTAATCTCGCATTCTCTCCATTCTTCAAAATTCGCAATAATAAGTGTACGCAATAATTTCTGAACTTACAATATTCCATAACGTCAACCAACTTGTGATGTCATCCGTATTTTTTTTTCAACTTCACCAATTTGAATTCTTAGTTTAATAGATTACTTGTAAACAACAACCTTACATCAAGGAAATCATGATAGGAAATGCAAGTTCTGGAATATCGAATGCACTCGGAGATGTACACTCTATATACAGGCGCTGCTTGAATGTTCCGACATAGAAATTGAAAGTTTACCATTGGAATGCTGAAATCATCTCTATTTTTAATTTGTTGTATCCTTTTTTTTTTAAGTTCGATGGGAAATATAAATATGTTCCAAATTTTTCCCGATTGTGTCATTACCAAAGGCGATCTATTTCTGTATTTTTACTTGTATGAGCAACACGACGGTTGCCACATGAAGAGCAGGAACTGCATACCTTTTTGGGGCACATGAGTTCATCTCCTGTTTTTGGTGGAATTCGTATTGTATAGTCTTTCGTTTTCTATGTAATTTTGTGCTATTGTTTTTCGTCCTTTTTTGGTTTATTTTACCATGGTGTTGTCTGTTTATATGTTATCCCTTGGTACCTTCTTTCTCTTTTTCAGATAGAAAGAAATGATTTAACTCAATATACCCTCCCTGATTTTAATACGTATGTATTTTTTAAATTATTTTATCCTATTATGTTATTCTGTGGTGAGAAGAAGGACTAGGGATCAATTATTATTACCGCCTTTTAAAGTTATTAAGGATGATTCAAGTTTTTTTCTAGTGAGAATCAGTTCCTTCTATTGGGTTTTTCCAATTTAATATTCGGTTCTTTCTATTTAGTAATCTGACATCGGCCCTACTATCAGTACTATATATTTTATTACCTCCGATTTTTGTAAAGTTTGAATAGAAAATAAAACAATTCAAAAAGACGAATGCATTTATTAATATTTAATATTTCATTCTGTAGGCAACGCCACATGGCATCTTATCTAATCTTTCCAACTCATTATTGTGGTGTGTGCCGCTTGAAGCTTGAAAATTTCTTTCAGTATTACACGATGTCTTCAATGGATCATCCATGTCATCATCTAAGTCAATTATCTAAAAATAAAAATGAAACTTTATATATTTTTTACAAATGCCAGAAATTAAGTGTCGTGTCAAATGTAATCAAAACGCATGGTATGTATATCAATGTACACACAACCTTCATATCTATATCATGTAGGCAATCTTTCAGGAAACCACATAAAAATTAGAAAGCGTCAAATTATATATTGGGCATTGATAACAACTTATACATAACAATTTCACTTTATGAAAAAATGGAAACATGGTAATTACTTTAAACATGTATTCAAACATCTTTGTAAGTAAAGGCAAAAGTAGTATACCGCTGTTCAATAGTCATCAATCGATTAAGCAAAAACAAATCCGGGTCACAAACCAAAACTACACTGGACGTTAAGCAACCAACAATCAATCAAATCAAACCAAAAATGAGGGAAACACGTCAACTATAAGAGGAAACAACGGAACAACAGAAACACTGAACTGCAACAAAAACAAACGCCAACATACACAAAAAAACGGACTAATTGATAACAACTGCCATATTCTTGACTTGGTACAGGATATTTTAAGAAAAAATAGTGGGTTGAACCTGGTTTTATGGCTAGCCAAACCTTCCGCTTGTATGTCAATGTTAAAAATATTGCTAAAATGACAACATTACGTGACAGGAATACAGGACAAATAAACGCAAGAACACTCAGGACAGAAAAATACATAAATAAATAAATAATATTATAGTACATTACAACATGTAAACCACAGAATAACAACAGACACTTGAAAGTAATGACATTTGAGAAGACGGTTAATACTACATTGATTAATAGGACTATCGTCAAATGAAAAAAACGACATTCAAATGAGCTGCGTCGGATAGAAATCGACCTTATACAAATGAATATCAATACATCTGTTTACCTATTTTAGGTTGACAAAATTTCTGTACAAAGTCTGTAACTGTTTGAAAATCGGGTTCATATAAGAACCCTATAAAATATACCAAAAATCTTCTTTTATTTCGCATTTGAATGTTCCAAAATCAATCAAAGTCTTTTACCTGTACATGTACAAAATGTATTCGGGTCCTTGCATAAGGTCGATTTCTATCCGACGCAGCTCAAATATGAAATAAATCAAATAATTTATTAAATTTGTTATTCATCTCATGTAAAACGACAATACACAATATCGATGTACATGTATCTTTCATTAATTTATTTACCTTTCGCACTCTACTCTGCTCTACTCGCTTTCTTATCGCTTCTTTTTCCGAAATATTGGATTGCTGTTGCTTATCTTGAATGTTTTTTCTATAGTTGTCAACAGCTTGGTGGTTCTGTAGAAGTAATCCTTTCTGGCATCCGACTCTGTGTTCGGGATAAGACTGGAAAAAGATTGATATAAACGATATATAATTATCTGAATATATCAGTAAAATAAACCTTTATTATATCATTTGTGTTTCTCGTGCAAATATTGGATACACTTAAAAGGGTAATTTTCTATACAAAATTAGCGGACAATCCGGAGGGTCATTCAAAACTCAAAAGTCGAGATAAACTGACAACGAAATTGCAAAAAAACGGCAGACGACGAAAAGACAAACAAAATAACAAAATATAAAAAATAGAAGATGTGGTATGATTGCCAATGAGGAAACTCAACACGAACCCAACCGAAAAACGGGAAGAGGGGTGTTTCCATTTGCTCCGAAAGAGTAAGCATATTATGTTCCAATATTTGCACCCGTCGTGTTGCTCATTGTAAATACTGTGACAGTACTTTTATTCGTGGGTATTAATTTTCGTGGTTTGAGCAAAAGTTACATGTTCGTGGCTTCTTAAATTCGTGGATTCTAGTTTTCTGAAAAATATCGAGTGAAGCTCATTACTAACAACATTCATCAAATTTTTAATAAAACAATTGCATTCGGAAATAAGATAATTTATCTATGCTTACAAATTGTCTCGACTGAAGGAAATTGCAAAGTAAACATCTTAATTACTGCAGACGTGTAATCAGAAGTGATGACACTAATTAATCCGAAATGAAGTAATCGAAAATTAAAGATCATCAAAGGTGTTAATTGTGCCATAAACTTGTCACTAAAAGAAAACGGTTACATAAACAATGCTACAAATGTACTTTGAATTGTTGAATTAACTCTCATGAAAAAAGCAATATGAAAATACTATTCGGTACCCACCGAATCAAGGTACGTTCACAGTACATAATCGGTTATGTCACAATCGAGGAAAAGGAAGGATTGTGGTTACGACAGTTGGAACATATACGTCGGAATAACTTCAACTTTAACACTAGGAACCCTTGGTTCAATAGCTTGCTTATAAGCAGTAACCTCCGATCAAGGAAAGCTGAAATGTTTTCCACCGACTGTCATTGTCAATTTTTAGATTTAAATGAAGGTATGAGGCAGACAACATAGAACTGGAGAGTAAACAATTTGAAAGCTGAAATCATCCCTTATCTCATTAAGTTTTGTTCTCCGTCGACCCTCATTGTACACTTCTGGATGTAATTGTCTCTGTATATATGTATATGTTTTCTTTACAAACCATTTATAGAAAATGAGAGGGATTGGCAGATTTGAGTATATTGCTTTGTATCAGTGTGTTTTATTTGAACTTACAAGTATTTCGTTGAGAAAACAAACTTTGATTGCGATTGGATCAAATTTGATCTCTCCCTGATGTACTCCTACATCTTTTTCTAGGTACGGCATATTTTGTTCATCCAAGCACTTCATCTGCATGAGGCTAGCGGAGACATCATTCCTCTCTTTGCATCCAGAGTTCCAATCGCTTTTCTTAGAAGTGTTTCCACTCTTAAAAATACAACAGGTATGTTCCATAAATTATTTTTTTCTACATGATGTATATTATACTTAAGCAAGTTATAAACTAAAAATAATGACATAAATTGTATATATATAACACTCTGATGAAGAATGAAAAAGCAGAAAATGTTGTTTTTCAATGCAGGTTGCTATCTCAAAAACAATTGAATTTTCCATGATGTAAATGTATATTAGTGTTCGAATGCTGTGTGTTGTTTATGTATCTTTCTATCCCGGAATGAAAAAAACAAGAATATAGTTCATAAACTTATGGCAAATGTGCCTACAAGCTGTTATCCTTTTTATGATATGCGCATTTGTCATATTTAATGAAGTAACGGAACATGGATCTAATTGCTGTTCTGCAAAATGGATCAAAAGGAAACACCTAACTTTACGTTAAAGATTGTTTATAGCCCCATCTGGTTGGGTTTTTTTTCATCTATTTACTTCACTTGTTACACTCGAGAACACAACAGTAATATGTAAACTCATAAGGAGCTATGTAATCGAAATTAACTAAAATGGCGAAGGCTTTATGGTGACATGTAAGTGTTTCCATCTTTGTCATCTGGTTTATGATTGTTGGGTCCCTGGCGAGCAAATCACATCCCTTATTTCACATGGCTTAACATTCGAAGATCAATTTGTCTAAAGAAATTGCAATTGTAGTTTTAGTAAGTACATGTATATCTAACTGGAAATCTATCCAAGAATATATTGCATAAAACAGTCGCTAAATAAAGTGTTTAATTATTAGACAAAGAAGTAAGCAGAAAATCCAGCAACATCGTTATTGTAAGACATTGTAGTTTAACTGACATCCAATATGACTACAGAAGATCTGATCATTATGAGACATGTATAAAATACATATTATATTTCGCACTATTTTATCTACACGAGTTCAGCTATTTCATTTTTTTTTTTTTTTTTTTTTCAATAATTCCGGTTTGTTTACAATAATAAGATCACTTACAACTTTTGGCAACTGTTCTAAGATATTGTCAGTAGTATTCTCCATGGATGGTTGCATATCACTTCCTGGTGTTTCACAAACCAACGTGTGGCCGAGGGATGGAATATCCTACATTGAAAAAGAGAATTAAAAGGAATCATAAGTCAACAAAATAAGAAATGATGAAATGGCTAAATATTTAGCTTTTGAAATAAAATTGTCTTTACCATTTACTCAGATAGTAAAAAATGTACCTGTTAATTTGGTTTTCATTGTTTTGACTTTTTGCATCTCTTAAGTTGATATAAGTTTTTATTACAAGGCAATTTATCAATGCTATTTAATTGTTTATTTACTTACACTTTCAACAACTGGCTCGTACATGTGTATACTCATATAGTTTCCCATGTTATCTTCTTTATTCTGTAATATAAGACAGAGCTTAAATACAAATATGTGATTTTATTAAATAATATATCTTTGTGATAGTTATTTTGATAATTATAATTATTTAAGGATCAAGACCTGTAATATAGAACAAATTCTTCAAACTTATTGATACTTTTGTTTCAACAACCGTTTCTATATATTTTTATATTTTAGTTTTGAATTAACACAGATTTTGCACCCTACAAAAGTGAAGACGGAGATATCCCTTTCGTAGCTTATATGCTGTGTGGGTTTTGTTCATTGTTGTAGGCCCTTCGGTGACCTAAATTTGTTTTCTACGTCATGTGGACTCTGGCTGAAAGTTGTCTCATCGGAAATCATACCACATCTTCTTTTGTTCATAAGGAGATGTTGAATGATTGACTATGAGACAATTATTCAATCATGTCAATAGAGTCGAAATGATTTAAGATATTATAACTCCGCGTTCAAAATGAACAAAGCAAATTCCTCAAGTTCAGATATGAAAGGATGAACAGGAATGGGCAAAACTAGAATTGACGAACCAAGAATGCTTAATTAGCATTGACAACATTCTGACTGCACAAAAACATTGGTGGTTATCAAGCTGTCTATGTCCCTTAACTCGTGTAAACCTAACGACATATGCATCCAAGTATAATGTTTGCAGTATTGCTATTTGCGGATTATTTTTTATAGAACGGAAAAAGTGTTTATTTTGACGAGAATAAAGCTTTTAATATCAAAAACGGTGCAAATGGTTTCGAACCAGAAGCACCATTCGACGATTACGGATTATAATGATGACGGAGGCCAAAATATTTGTCTGTTTGATTTAGTTGTGGGTGCTACACGCCGTATTTATTACATTAGTGTTTTATATCTATTGTACTGTTATTTCGTATGTTCCTTTCATAGTTTCGATAGTATGTTTCTTGAAGTGGCATTTGTTAATCTACTGACCGGAATTAAAATCAGGGGAGGATTGAAACTTCAAAAGACCTGTTTATCCCGGCCACTGTTTTAAGTTCATCAGTATTCATCGATTGCCATATCTAAATTGTAATTTGTTTTAATTGGCAGATCTGAAATAATGTAATACTTTAAAATTACAGATGATTTTTTTGAAACTCACATTGTGTTATAAATACCTCTATATTTTGAACCCTGTATATTATCCGATAGATGTAAATAAATAAGTACATACGTTAAGGCCAACATTCAAAGTAAAAGAAAACCTCAATTAACTATGATTACCCGGCCACGTTCATTCTGTGTTTTTGTTAGATGTATATCCATTTGTACCCTTCTGATGAGGTAAGCCTTTTCCAACTTATTTTTATAATTTGTTTGTATGTTGTACAGTTACACCATTGTCCAAGGTTAGGGGATGGGTGGGCACCTGCTAGCATGTTTAACCCCGCCACATTATGTATGTGCCTGTCCCAAGTCAGGAGCCTGTAGATCAGTGGTTGTCATTTGTTGCTGTGTTGCATGCTTGTTTCTCGTTCACTATTTTGTACATAAATTAGGCAGTTAGTTTTCTCGTTTGAATTGTTTTACACATGTCATTTCGGGCCCTTTAATAGCTGACTATGCGGTATGGGCTTTCCTCATTGTTGACGACCGTTCAGTGACCTGTAGTTGTTTATTTTTGTGTCTTGTGAAGAGTTGTCTAATTGACAATCATACTACATCTTCTTTTTTACATGTACCATGTCAGGAATATGAGAGTTGTTTTCCATTCGTTTGATGTGTTTGAGTTTTTGATTTTGCCATTTGATTATATGACACAGGAAGTTGCATTTTATACAACGGAAGTAACTATTTTTATTCCTGATTTCAAGTAAAATAATATCAAAACATTTTTTTTTTTCGAATCAGTGTAAAGAAAACTGTCTGAAGACACCCGACGTGGTATTTTGCATACCGGAAGTAGACATTTATGTCACTTATTTCAAAGAGAAATGCATAGAAACCATTTATGTACGAGAAATCACTGTTGAAAAGCATGACATTTGGAGTGACTATTTTAAACCGAAACCCTGAGATCAGTTTTTCTTGGGGTTTTTTATGTGTTTTTGTTTCTTTTTTCGCAATCTGTTCGGATGTTATGCTTTATTACACCACCGTCTTAGATTTGAAATGGTTGAGAGCTTACACATAGATTTAACTCTGCCATATTCTGTATACGCTTGTTTCCAAGTCAGAACCTTATCATTCAATGGTTGTCGTTTGTTTCTGTATACAAATATTTGTTTTTCGATTATTGCATTATACGTGCATCAATGATATAAGACCATCGCTACCTCGTTTTAATTGTTTTACATTTAATTATTTCGGGGCATTTCATAGCTATCTATATGATTTGCTTGTTATTAATGGTCATGAACCTTTGACCTTGATATTTCGATAAAGGTCAAAGTTTAAATAGACGTTCCAAATTTTGACCTTTATTTTAACTTAATACTAGTATATGATGAAGGCAAACGGCCTTTAACATTAGGCTGGTTCCCATATGACCTTGAAAAAGGTCAACCGGAAGTATCCTTAACCGGATTTGACGTTGTGTTGTGATGAGTTTTGTTGACAGAACGTAGCATTTTGGCATTTATATCAAGTTGCTGTATATTTTTAGAATTTTTAGAATTAGATGTGTTGGGATATAGCTCATTATCTATATAAAGATGGGACGTAGGGTCATATGATATGAGGTACTTGCATTATGACCTTGAAATTAAGTTCAATGTATTTGAAGTTTTTGATCTTACTCTATTAATTCATATTTTTTACGTGATAAAGCAATAGCGTTTTTTTTTTTGCATTCGGTTGATAGACATACAACTTTGAAAAGGTCTGACGAAAAGGCCATTTCTTAAACCGGAAGTATTCATTTCTTGTACTGATTTAATATAAAAGTACATAGAACTATATTTTGGGAATCATTGTGAGGTAACCAGACGGTATTGGGAGTATTTTTTTTTTTTATTTTTTAAATCGGAAGCTGCAGATTTTCTCCATTATTTTAAGCAAAAAATTATAGAAATCATATTGTTGTTGCATAAGTATGAATGAAGCTTTTATATGCAACCGAAAATGTTATTTCCAAACCGGACTTAGCAAATTTTTTCCCTTATTTCAGGCAAAAGTATATCGAAACCAAACATTTTTTAAGAGTGTAGGAACCTAATTTGACTCTTTGGGTAAACCGGAAGTAGCTTCTTATCATTTTTTTTTGGAAAATTTTAATTTGTTAAGACCTTCAATTATTCTCTCAACAATTGTTTTTTTGATTTTTATAGCAATTGGGTTGCTTGCGTTTTGGTTTTCTTGGTGGTGATTTATGGATCTCGAGAACTATTTCCAGTTTGTTCCCCTGTTTATCTTTTCGTCTATCGTATTTTTCTATTTGTCATAGTGTTTTTTTATTATCTTCGATCTATTATCACTATGTATTCTCAACTGTTTTTCACCAATGGTATTTTTGTGCTAATAGTTAAAAAAAATTATCTCGTTCCCGTGTTTTCTTTTTTTTTTTAATTCAACGTTTTTTGAACTTTGGGATAAAAAAATACAGGGACTTTCATAAACAAAATTCGAATGAATACAACAACCAACATAATAAGAACACAATATCAACTAATTAGCACTATTTCATCGATTATCCAAAAAATTATCTAATGATGTCCTGACCGATTGTATCAACAAGTTCTCCGTTTGTGCATTCGTTTGTTCTGCTGACGTAGTGAGTTACTTTTGTTTTAATAACAATCAGATCCTATTTCAAAATTAGAATAGCAACATTCATGAATATTTGTATTGAAGATGTAAGCTTACTTTTGTGGCTCAGAGCACACATTGACAGGTTTCGTATTTTAACAAAAATGGTAAGGGGTCATTTTACTAACGATCAACGATATTGTCTCGAGCAGAATGTTACTTTTACGATTTCTTGTTTCTGACATATCATACTGCAATGAACAGTATTATTTGTTTAAACAACTTTTTTTTGAAAGTGCACAAATTTCAATTTTACAATAGACAACGAGGGGTTCGGAAACACCCAAAACCTATCTGAATCCTTCTCCCTTATTTTCGTATTTTAAAGTTAACAATATTGAAATTTGAATTATATTAACAATCTATCAGGAAATTTTGATATCGTATATAAATGGAAACGAAAGCAAAAGTGCATTTTTTTTTAGATTTAAGTAAATGTAATTTGTAATGTGTTTAAAATAAAAATAGAAAAATATTGTATTGCCATATTTTCAATACTTTCCGCTAATTAGAATATTTTAATGTATAGATATTTTGATATGTCAGATTTTGGCTCTTTATAGAAAATCACTGTTTTAAATTTAACATGATGTTTTAATTGTTAAATAGTTGCAGAACACTAATTCTGTATCGGGTCTTTACGCTATGTTTAGTCTTCTTTAGCTTAACCTATATGATTGTAATGTTATTGTTCTGTTTTATCTACATCATTTTGACACCTGGATCCGGTTGTTCATTTCTTGGTTAAATTACATCAGAGATTAGATACCATTACCCTTGGTTAACATATAACCGTAGGTTGTTCATCCTGTGGTAAAATGTAACCCTCGTTAAATCCTTCATTATAAAATTCAGATTAAACCTTGCTTCGGACCTCTTTTAAACTTCTAACAAAGGAAAAGTGTGGTCTAAATGAACAATTTTCTGCTTAAAACTAGACTAGAAATGTCACTAAACTTTTGATAAAACATATTTTTCGTTTTCCTCAACCATTAGTAGTTCAATACTGATTAGGTATTACGTTTTACAGTCTTTCAACGTTATTCTGATCGATGTCTATTAACATTTTCAAATCTATATCTTATGTTACCATGTCATCTTTTATGCCTTTAAATAACAAAAATGATTCCTATTAGGTCCGCGCTGCTATACTATTTAATGAAACTAAACACTGAAAAGCGAATTTGTTTTTCATAAGAATTGTATTGATCAAACAATTTTTCGAGGACCGGAAAAAAGGGTGGATAATTCTTTATTTTGTTAAAAAAAATAGCATTCACTGAAAATTTAATCATTTGTAACGTAACCAAGGGCTTAAAAGAAGTTGAACAACAGAATAATTAATAATAATGTCAAACTTATGACCATGTATGATATACTTTGAAAATAAATAGACTGCAATTAATTGTGCTTTCATGGAAATGAGTTTTTAAAATGCCTTTGCTTTTTGACGAATATACAAAGTGTACTTAACGGTGTATCAGGAAATGTTAATATAGTTAATAAATAGGTACGTCCTATTTTGAAATACAGAGTAACGAAAGCAAAAGCACATATTGTTTTCTTCAAATTTGATAAAATGTGTGTCATAACTGGGATTTTGTTTTTTAAACATCAATTATAATAGATTTTGTTAGAAATATTTTCAATGCTATTCCTTAAATTGGGATAGTTTGATGTAAGAATGTTTAGGTGTGTCAAATTTTCGGCCCTTTGTGGCAATACAGTATTTTGAAATTAATTGGCAAATGCTTGAACTATTGAACTGTTCGTAGGAAACTAATTCTTAAATGAGTGTTATATGTTAATTTAGTTTTTATTTAATAGTGCTTTCATTTCTGAAATAGGACACATATATTAACGTAAAAAGTAGAAAAAACTAGTTCTCAAATGTGAAATCAATTAAAATCCGTTTGCAATGCTTTGACAATTAACTGGATGTAGATTATCGGTAGTAATAAATAATACTTTTTTATCATCCTGCCTTATATATTTTGAGACTGCGGACATAATAGGATACTCAAAAGTCATTGTGCATAGGTCATACAACAATGTATACAATATTACTCTTTTTATGTACCTTTGACAATTTTGATTATTACTTATAAGGCAGATCATTCAACAGTAGCCACATTAAGTGTTTTGATCCTGTCAATGATACTTTGCAATGATTGTGTTACTGTTGTTAATTCTCACAATGAAAATGAATATAAAGAAGTCTTTGTTCTAATAATTTATTAGAATATTTCTGACGTGAAAATGATCTTAGTCAAACGATATTTACAAAATAATATTTTGTCAAATACATTTACTAAATATTCACTTTGAGTAGAATAAAACTTAAATATTTTGTACTTACATCTAAATGAGTTATATTAACCTGAATTCTTGCACAAGAATATCCTTCCTAGTTAACTGCGAATCAGGTAATAATGATTTTTACGTATATATTACGTATATTTTAATTCTGACTATCTATTTGGCATACTGAGAAACGAAAGTAAAAGTACATTTAGACAACTCAGAAAAATGATACCAAATAGAATAAAAATAGGTTATTGTTTTTCTTAACTACATAATTTTTGAACGATATCTTGTTCGAAATATGTTCAGTAGTACACTGCATTTCGGATAATTTGTGAATGTGTTGTGGTGTACATATTTTTGGCACGTCGCGGCAGCATAGTGTTATGATTTTCTGCATTATGTTTTTTGTTAATAATAGGTAACATGTTAATATGATAAAAACATAATCTTTCGATCAGTTTCATTGAGCTCCGGAGCTTGCATGTCTTTAACTAATCGTAGTCGTTTGCTAATTTATGTTATTCATTGTCATTTTGTTTAGTTTCTTCAGTTACCAGTTCCAACATAGGACTGGGACTTCTTTTAAACAAAGTATTACTGTACGTATTTCTGTGTCTTTTTTATTTCACTTGGCTAGAGGTGAATCAGCAAGTGACTCAATCTTGGGGGAAGAAGAGTAGTTTCTTAAGTTTTATATATGTTTAGGAAACCACTGTATAGTATCTATCATTATCTTTAGTGTATTCATTGTTGTTGTTTTTTTTTTTGTATTTTACTCTAAAAAGAAATGAATAAATTGACTGATATATTACACATATTTTTATTAAATGTAGGACATTTTGGATTATCGTTTTATGAACGTTTATCTTTCTCTATTGTAAAGAAATAACTGCAATATATCATATGAGTTTTTGAAAATACCCGATAACACATGAAAAAATTAAGTCGCCTCAGAGCACAAAAACGTCATGCTAAAGGCATTTAGCGATTTTCTGGATCAGCTTTGATTTGATTTTTCCCTAGTTTTTGTTTGATTATTGCTGTTTAGATTTATTTAGTGGTGAAAGGCAGTGTCTATTACCTTATAAGGAGGCATTTTCTTTTGTTTCGTTAACATTCTGTATGAAAGGTGATGCTGAAGTTGGATTGTCGTTACGTTTACGTTACGTGGAAAATATTACGTGCACATATGAGCGAGAACATGTTTTTATACATTTGTAATATCAATATGAATCTAGCTGTGCATTACACTCAAACGTTGAGCATGGTTTTTAACGTATAAGTTTAGACATTAACAGTCATGTCATCCCACCAAGACACATCATTCTGATATCCGTGTCGATCAGTTTTTGCTGTAACTGATAAATGGTTTCTCAAATGTGTAAAGGAGTTTATGTTATGTATAAATACAATTCAGTCTTTCTATTCCATTTCGTTCGTTTATGTAGTACACCTATGAACTTAAAAATCATATAGACAAAACTCTAATGTTTGTTAGTGAACCATTTTATTATAATTGGAATGCTGTCTTTTTTTTTGGCTCTTTTTTCGAGTAAGACATTATTATAAAGTAACCAATTACACCCTAGTATATTTGATGAGTTTTTGTTTATAAGTGCAAACAGAAGTGATCTTATGCAAGTTTCAAAACACAAAAACAGATTGAATTAACAATTATCTATAGGTTGTTGTTATTCTTCAGTGTTCTATTAATACATGTGTAATAGTAGAAAAGTATACAATATGTATAATGTACTACATCACCATGAAACACGGAAAATTTCTTTTGGATAGTATCAAAGGTTAAAGTTAGGTTAACTTATATGTCATTTGAGTCGGGGTTTTTTTGGTGCAAAGTTCTTATCATAATTTACCACATGTTTTATTTAGCCAATAGATACAAATACACCAATCAACCCTGAAATTGTTCACTAACGTTGATCGGGATACCACTTTTTTTATTGTTTCTCAGATTACTCAAGGACAGGCTCCCTCTTTCGCATTCTGTTTTATTCATTTTTAGATATGTTTTGTCGTAGAATGTCTGGAATGTGTACATTTTATCATTTTTTTGTGCGGTGCTTAGCTTTTGCGCCAAAATAATCTTTCATTTGCGCCACAAACCATATTTCATTTGCGTCATAAAATATTCATTTCATTTGCGTCAAAAAATAAACATTTCATTAGCGCCAATAATACATAAGTAGTAAATAAGTTTCTCAAAAACTCCAAAAAAAAAGATGCATTTCGTTCTCATTTTAGGAAATTTTCTAGATCAGACATACACAGTCCTTGGTTACCTATCGATAACCAATGTGAATGTTCATTATGCAGTCATAAAGACTCCGTTTTTGGTAAAATACAAATTTTTAAATTATAAATTCCCTGTTCGGACGAATACGAGACACGCTTATAACTAATTATATATCCTGAAATGACCAACGCTTTTAGAATAACATATGACGTATAAGGGTTGCACAGGATATTAACCAATCCGCTATTGTAGTCCAAACCAATACAACAGGATTCAGGTTTTGATTCATTACATTTATTCATCATGTTTGACCTCAATTTTATACTGTTATATTAAGGACTATATATGATCACTATACATTGCTTTTAGTTTAAATAACAAGTATTTTATTTCTTTCTTCCGTCAAATAGTTACAGAATTGAAACGTAATGGAATTTTAGTTGATCAAGATAACGCTTTGGGGAAAAGTGGAATGCATGGGTTTGTTTTTAAAACGAAAAAAACATTGCATTAATAAAAGGACACAGTTAAAAAAAAGTGCAGAATTGAAACACAATAATATGAGGATTAGAAAACGGTGTGTGAACTTAAGATTATAAAGATAAAATTATAACATTCTACTGATTACGTGCTTGACCTTATTCTGTTTTATTTATAATAAAACGATTTGTTTGAAAGCAACTGTCATACTCATACACACGTTAACGCATCCATATTCAAATGTTATATATATACATGTAGCTAATAATATCTTTAATGTGCATGAAGGGCTGTGTTATATTATTATGATGTTAGCGGTCAAAATGTATCTTCCAAAAATTAATAATGAATCTTCCAATAAAGGTCCATTTATATACATATAGTGACATCCGATTTGAGCTCGCCTGATTAAAGTACATCCAGAATAGCGGTTTAGCCACACAAATTTATAACTTATTACTTTGAATAACAGTATCAATGGTATTATGTTGAATCAAAAACTAATATGATTTACGTACTGCTTCTTGTAATTTTTAAGAACTTGATAACGATAAAACTAAAGATACTAATTTGGTTCTGACTGTATTTGGTTTTATTTATAATAAAACGATTTGTTTCAAATCAATTGTTATCATCAAACACACGTTTACGCATCTATATTCAAAGGTTAGATATATATCAAATAAAATATTCAATGTGCATTAAGGGGTGCGTTATATTAGTATGATGTTAGCGGTCAAAATGTATCTTACAAAAATTAATAATGAATCTTGATCATAATAAAGGTCCATTTTTTATATATATAGTGACATCAGGTTTGAGCGCGCCTGATTAAAGTAAATCCAGAAAAGCGGTTTAGCCACACAAATGTATTACTCTATTACTTTGATTAACAGTATCAATGGTATTGTGTTGAATCGAAAACTAATATGATTTACGTACTGCTTTCTTGTAATTTTTAAGAACTGGATAACGCAGAAACTGTTTCAGGACAGCTAAACTTATGGTTGTAATCGTTCACATATTACACAAAATCTCTTTGATTAAATTTAAATATATCTTCCCTCCCAGACACTTCCATGACTTTTAAGAAAATATGACCGTATATTTACAATATTTGATCAGTGGAACGTGTTATATTTCATGTTAGCAGTGGTGTTACGCCCCTTCATAAAAACAGATGAAGAAATTAATGATAAACATTAAGCAACTAGTCTAAATGCCATATAGTTAGTCAGATAAATTCGTTACACAATGTGCTAATGACCTAATACGATATGCACGGGGTCAGTAAATATATATGGGGTTTAAACATATACGTGGTCAGTAAATTTTATATGGAATTTACTAACCCCGTATATATCGTATCAGATCTCTAGTACACTGTGTAAGAAGCGGAATCCCATATGGAATTTACTGACCAAATATATATCGTTTTAGGTCACCATCACACATAACTTATCAGTATACATCCAATTCATGTCTTTAAATATTCCCCAACATTTGAAAGCTTCTGCCTAAACTATGATCCCGAAATCTGTTGTATAATGAAAATAATTTCAAACCACATTGTGTCTGTTTTAAAATTTTCCCCAATCATAGTATCAACATTCTATGTATATAGAGAAAATACATCAGATGAAAGTTTCTCAAATTATCTCTTTCCGCAAACTTTAAAAATTAAAGTTTTCCGAAAAGATAAATATCCATGGCCTGATATATATATTAAATAAGGAGATATGGTATGTTGGCCAATGAGACAACTATCCACGAGAGTCGAAATGAAGCGATAGTAAAAAAAATATAGACAAACAGAAAAGCCCATACCGTATATATGGCTAACAACATAGTTCATTTATTTAGTCAAAGTAAAATAAGGCACTAGGATTCAACCGATGTCTTTAAAGTATTATTTGATTTAAAAAGGTCATTAAAATGGTTATTTGATTAAAAAGGTCATTAACATTCTTATTTGATTAAAAAGGTTATTTAAATTAATCATTTTACTATTAACTAGTGTGACAGAGCAGGATTTAAACAGTAGGGTATGATATGGAAGAGAGGATAATACTTCACAATAAATGTGACAAATTATTTCATTTTCGGTAGCCTATAATTAATCTTTGAAGACCGAAACGCATGGTTAGCTTTGAATATATTGAAAAACTACTGAATCAAAATGATATATCATGACTGATTGAAACAGTAAAAAACAAGAGACTAAATAACTTTCATTTATATATATTTCCCCATTTCCATTCACAATTGTATACAATGGTACGACAAAAAGAAACTGATGCAATGGTTACAGTATTTATTTCAATGTACAATGAGATAGTTTGATAAGAGATCGGTTGTTATACTCACGCTATCCATATAATCCAAATCAGTGTATGTTATTAATAATACAATATATAATGTCAATAAAGTCACGTTTTACATTACAATTAAAGTCTAAATAAATACTGTCTTCTGGTTGTATCTTCCGAAAATTACTAATGAAATTGCACTTTAAACACTTAGTACCTTAGAGCTGGTCTTTGTTATGTAATCCATATCAAACCACACTGCATATTAAATGTTTAAATAAAATGTTTTCTTATATACCCCAAATTGCTAACCGTACTGTTAAATTTCTAAAAATAAACTTGGAAATTTGACAAGTTTAAAACCCCGATTAAATCTCCCAGGAAATTTATCAAGTTGTAGTTTCACTTTCTATTGAATTAAATTTCAGAAAATACACAATTGGGTCAACGGTGAATTTAATTTTCTGAATGAGGATTCCGTAAATGATATGATATAGCAGAAAATTTCAGACAATGTGTTAAATCAATACACAAATTGAATGTACTTTTATAAACAAAAACATTCCATAAAAAGCTATTTAAAACCAAAGGTAAGGACAGGTGTAACAGTATCGTAGCAGATCTTTTCAGAAAATGTGGTCACGCTACATAATTTATAAAGGATTGCATACTGGCTCAGAGCACACATTGAAAGATTTCGTATTTTAACACAATGGTAAAGGGTCATTTTACTAACGATCAACGATATTGTCTTGAGCAGAATGTTACTTTTACGAGTTCTTGTTTCTGACATGTCATACTGCAAGGAACAGTATTATTAGTTTAAACAACTTTTTTTGGAAAGTGCGCAAATTTCAATTTTACAATAGACAACGAGGGGTTCGGAAACACCCAAAACCTATCTGAATCCTTCTCCCTTATTTTCATATTTTAAAGTTAACAATATTGAAATTTGAATTATATTAACAATCTATCAGGAAATCTTGATATCGTTTATAAATGTATACGAAAGCAAAAGTGCATTTTTTTTTTAGATTTAAGTAAATGTAATTTGTAATGTGTTTAAAATAAAAATAGAAAAATATTGTATTGCCACATTTTCAATACTTTCCGTTAATTAGAATTTTTTAATGTATAGATATTTTGATATGTCAGATTTTGGCTCTTTATAGAAAATCACTGTTTTAAATTTAACATGATGTTTTAATTGTTAAATAGTTGCAGAACACTAATTCTGTATCGGGTCTTTACGCTATCATGGCTATGTTTAGTCTTCTTTAGCTTAACCTATATGATTGTAATGTTATAGTTCTGTTTTTTCTACATCATTTTGACACCTGGATCCGGTTGTTCATTTCTTGGTTAAATGACAACAGAGATTAGATACCATTACCCTTGGTTAACATATAACCGTAGGTTTTTTACTGTTGTTCATCCTGTGGTAAAATGTAACCCTCGTTAAATCCTTGATTATAAGATTAAGATTAAACCTTACTTCGGACCTCTGTTAAACTTCTAACAAAGGAAAAGTGTGGTCTTAAAGAACGATTCCCTGTTTAAAACTAGACTAGAAATGTCACTAAACTTTTGATGAAACATATTTTTCGTTTTCCTCAACCATTAGTAGTCCAACACTGATTAGGTATTACGTTTTACAGTCTTTCAACGTTATTCTGATCGATGTCTATTAACATTTTCAAATCTACATCTTATGGTACCATGTCATCTTTTATGCCTTTAAATAACACAAATGCTTCCTGTCAGGTCCGCGCTGCTATACTATTTAATGAAACTAAACACTGAAAAGCGAATTGGTTTAAATAAGAATTGTATTGACCAAACAATTTTTCGAGGACCGGAGAAAAGGGTGGATAATTCTTCTTTATTTTGTTAATAAAAATAGCATTCACTGAAAATTTAAACATTTGTAAAGTAACCAAGAGCTTAAAAGAAGTTGAACAACAGAATAATTAATAATTATGTCAAACTTATGACCATGTATGATATACTTTGAAAATAAATATAGACTGCAATTAATTGTGCTTTCATGGAAATGAGTTTTTAAAATGCCTTTGCTTTTTGACGAATATACAAAGAGAACTTAACGGTGTATCAGGAAATGTTGATATAGTAAATTAATAGGTACGTCCTATTTTGAAATACAGAGTAACGAAAGCAAAAGCACATATAGTTTTCTTCAAATTTGATAAAATGTGTGCCATAACTGGAATATATTTTTTGAAACATCAATTACAATAGATTTTGTTAGAAATATTTTCAATGCTATTCCTTAAATTGGGAAAGTTTGATGTAAGAATGTTTAGGTGTGTCAAGTTTTCGGCCCTTTGTGGCAATACAGTATTTTGAAATTAATTGGCAAATGCTTGAACAGTTGAACTGTTCCTAGGAAACTAATTCTTAAATGAGTGTTATATGTTAATTTAGTTTTTATTTGATAGTGCTTTCACTTCTGAAATAGGACACATATATTAACGTAAAAGTAGAAAAATTAGCTCTCAAATGTGAAATCAATTAAAATCCGTTTGCAATGTTTTGACAATTAACTGGATGTAGATTATCGGTAGTAATAAATAATACTTTTTTATCATCCTGCCTTATATATTTTGAGACTGCGGACATAATAGGATACTCAAAAGTCATTGTGCATAGGTCATACAACAATGTATACAATATTACTCTTTTTATGTACCTTTGACAATTTTGATTATTACTTATAAGGCAGATCATTCAACAGTAGCCACATTAAGTGTTTTGATCCTGCCAATGATACAAAGCAATGATCGTGTTACTGTTGTTAAATCTGACAATCAAAATGAATATAAAGAAGTTTTATTAGAATATTTCTCACGTTAAAATGATCTTATTCAAACGATATTTACAAAATAATATTTTGTCAAATACATTAAACTAAATATTCACTTTGAGTAGAATAAAACTTAAATATTTTGTACTTACATTTAAATGAGTTATATTAACCTGAATTCTTGCACAAGAATATCCTTCCTAGTTAACTGCGAATCAGGTAATAATGATTTTTACGTATATATTACGTATATTTTAATTCTGACTAACTATTTTGACATACTGAGAAACGAAAGTAAAAGTACATTTAGACAACTCAGAAAAATGATACCAAATAGAATAAAAATAGGTTTCTGTTTTTCTTAACTACATAATTTTTGAAAGATATCTTGTTCAAAATATGTTCAGTAGTACACCGCATTTCGCTTAATTTGTGAATGTGTTGTGGTGTACATATTTTTGGCCCTTCGCGGAAACATAGTGTTATGATTTTTTGCATTAAGTTTTTTGTTAATAGTAGGTAACATGTTAATATGATAAAAACATAATCTTTCAATCAGTTTTATTGAGGGTCGGACTACTAGTCGTCGTTTGTTAATTTATGATGATCATTGTCATTTTACTTAGTTTCTTCTGTTACCAGTTCTAACATCGGACTTGGACTTCTTATAAACTGAGTTTTACTGTACGTATTTCTGTGTCTTTTTTTCAATTCCACTTAGCTAGAGGTGACTAAGCAAGTGACGCAATCTTGGGGGAAGAAGAGTAGCGTCTTCAATTTTTTATTGTTAGCCAACCACCGTATAGTATCTCTCATAATATGTGGTGTAGTCATTGTGTTTGGTTTTTTTTTTTTTTTGTTTTTTTTTCCATTTTACTTTAAAAAAAATATTTATAAATTGAATGATGTATTACATATTTTTTTATTAAATGTAAGACATTTTGGATTATCATTTTATCAACGGTTATCTACCTCTATTGTAAAGAAAATACTTGATAACACATGAAAACATTTAAGTCGCCTCAGTGCACAGAAACGCAAACTAAAGGCGTTTAACGATTTTTTTGATAAGCTCTGATTTGATTGTTTTCCCATTTTTGTTTGATTATTGCTGTTCAGGTTAATTTAGTGTTGAAAGGCAGTGTCTATTTCCTTATAAGGAGGTATTTTCTATTGTTTTGTAGACATTCTGTTAAAAGGTGATGCTGAAGTTGGATTGTCGTTTACGTTCAGTGGCAAATATTGCGTGCATATAATATTAATATAAATCTTGCTGTGCACTTCACTGAAACGTTGAGGATGGTTTTTAATGTGCAAGTTCAGACATAAACAGTCTTCAAGAAGACATGTCACCCTACTAAGACACATTTCTCTGACTTCTGGGTCGATCAGTATTTGCTCTAACTGATAAATGGTTTCGGTTTTCTCAAATGTGTATAGGATTTTTGTGTCATGTATAAACACAATTCAGTCTTTCTGTTCCATTTCTTTCGTTTATGTAGTACACTTATGAACTGAACAAATCATATAGACAGACGTCTAATGTTTATTAATGGACCATTTTCTCATATTGGAACGCTGTCTCATTTGGGTCGTTTTTCAAGTTAGGCATAATTTTTAAAAAAAAAAACAATTAGAGCCTGGTATCTTTGATGAATTTTTGTTCATAAGTGCATACGATAGTGATTTTATGAAAGTTTGAAAACATAAAAACAGAATGAATAAACAATAATCTACAGGCTAGTGTTATTCTATAGTGTTCTACTTAAGTAGAAAAGTATACAATATGTAGAATGTACTACGTCATCATGAAACACGGATATGTTTCTTTCGATATTATTAAAAGTAAAAGTTATGTTAACTTATATGTCATTTGAGTCCAGTTTTGTGTGCGTGCAAAGTTCTTATCATCATTAACCACTTTTGTTTTAGCAAATACATATATATATACACCTTGAATGTTTTCACTAACGTTGATCAGGACATTATTTTATTTTTTTTAATTGTTTTTCGTGTGACTCGAGGAGAGGATCCCTCTATTGCATTCTAACTTATTTATTTATAAATATGTTTTATCGTAGAATGTCTGGAATGTGTGCACCTTATCTTATTTTGAACGGTGCTTTGATTTTGCGCCAAAATAATCTTTCATTTGCGCCACAAACCATATTTCATTTGCGACAAAATAATTAAAACATTTTATTTGCACCAATAATAGAGGTAAACTTATATGTTTATCATGATTTAAAACTACAAATTTAGCAGTCGCCGTGTTAAATTTATATTATTTTATTAACTAATTACTAGAATATTACTATAGAACAATACATTTGTACAGTTGTTAAATTTTTTTCTAGGTCGGTTAAAATTTTTTTGTCATTCACTTTTTCCTGACGCTTGTACTATACAAATTTTCGGGAAATACTAAATTTGTAAGCCTTTCTATTTATAGTGGATAATTCCGTAAAGGTAATAATAGAGCTTTAGATATAAGTCAAAATTCTAAGAATAAAATATTGTTATTACCGATTACAGTCTATCTTAATTATAGTAATGTTCACTCACAAAAGGGCAAATAAAATGATAGAACTAAACAAGGTTTAAAACAAAACAAGAAGATTGTCATTTTGCTGTTATTTAATTTTAAAGATGCATTTCTACCAATATGTGCGGAATATGACGAATAAAGGCATTTTAACAACAATCACATGAAATAAATAGGACAAACCGAATACATTTTAAAAACAAATTTAATCTTTGACATAACATTTGGAAAACAGTACAAAAATAAACGACTAGAATGTCCGAACAAATAGATTTTGCTTACTTCTCTTATTCATTCCATTATTTAAAAATCATGGTGACCTTTAATTTCTTGCATATTACAATTTTGTCCTATTTTCCAATAATTGAATACTATGTCTTGACACATATTTCAGGGTTTGCATTATATTTCATCTCGAAAAAATAGACTTTACACAGTTATGTACAGGACCACACAATGATTGTGCCCTATAGTTTTATTGTTTCTACACAGATTGTTTCTTTCGTTACGTGTTTTCGTTAAACTTCCGAACCTTTAAATGCATGGGATAACAGGTCAACTAGTATGTGGATATGGTGTAATAAGGAATACTGAAGTAATGAAACGCTACAGTATGAGGAAAATAAGAATATTCTTCATGACAAATAATTTGACTTGGATTAAACATGTAATGATATTATAAGACACTGTTGCAATGATGACAGTATTTATTTCAATTTACAATGAGATAATTTGTTATCTATATATGGTCACACTCACACAATCGGTCACGCTATCCATGTACTGATAGATCCGAATTACAATATATAGTAAATAACAACTACAAACTGAATTTATTCGTATATTATGCTAACATGGCTAAGATCAAAATCCCTAAATTATCATCTATTTGATTTGTTTAAATATGATTTTCGATTTCTACATTAAACACTTAATGACTGAAATTTGATTTCAGTTATGTATTACCAAGTCTCTATTATAATTTACACGAAACTCCAATTGCTATTATGAGATCAGGAAAACCCAAATCTATATATTGATGAGTTTTTCTCTGAAAAGATCAATAGAAAATAAGTTTTTCAAAAACTCAAAAAAAAGATGCGTTTCGAACTTCTTAATTTTTTAAGATCAGACATACACAGTCCTTGGTTACCAATCTATATGTGAATGTTCATTATTCAGTCATAAGGAAAACAAGTATCTCATTTATTTCTTCCATGATCTTGTTACAGAATTGAAAAGAAATGAAATTTAAGAAGAACAAAATAACGCGTCAGAGAATATTAAAATGCATGGATTTCTTTTTCGAACGAAAATGCCTTTGTATTTATAAAAGGACACAGTTAAAAAAAGTACAGATTCGAAACACAAAAATATGAGGATAAGAAAACGGTGTGTGACCTTTATCATGTGTTCAGATTAAAAAGATAATATTATAACAAGATACTAATTAGGTTCTGACTGTATTTGGTTTTATTTATAATAAAACGATTTGTTTCAAATCAATTGTTATCATCAAACACACGTTTACGCATCTATATTCAAATGTTAGATATATATAGCAAATAATATCTTCAATGTGCATTAAGGGGTGCGTTATATTATTATGATGTTAGCGGTCAAAATGTATCTTACAAAAATTAATAATGAATCTTGATCACAATAAAGGTCCATTTTTATATATATAGTGACATCAGGTTTGAGCGCGCCTGATTAAAGTAAATCCAGAAAAGCGGTTTAGCCACACAAATTTATTACTCTATTACTTTGATTGACAGTATCAATGGTATTGTGTTGAATCGAAAACTAATATGATTTACGTACTGCTTTCTTGTAATTTTTAAGAACTTAATAACGCTAAAACTGTTTCAGGACAGCTAATCTTATGGTCGTAATTGTTCACATATTACAAAAAATCTCTTTGATTGAATTCAAATATATCTTCCCTCCCAGACACTTCCATGACTTTTAATAAAATAACACCATATTTATTCAATATTTGATCAGTGGACGTGTTTTAAGTTATTTAGCAGTGGTGTTACGTCCCTTCATAAAAACAAGTTCTGATACGTTGTTCGCCCGGACAACAGATGAAGAAATTAATGATAAACATTAAGCAGCTAGTCTGAATGCAACATGTTAAGATAGTTAGTCAGATAAATTCGTTACACAGTGGTGTGCTAGTGACCTAATACGATATGTACGGGGTCAGTAAATTCATATGGTGTTCGAGCATATACGTGGTCAGTAAATTTTATATAGAATTAACTAACCCGGTATAAATCGTATGCGATCTCTAGTACACTGTGTGAGAAGCGGAACCCCATATGGAATTTACTGACCCCTTATATATCGCATTATGTCACTAGCACACATAACTAATCAGTATACATCCAATTGATGTCTTTAAATATTCCTCCAACATCTGAAAACTTCTGCCTAAATTATGATCCCGAAATCTGCTTTTTTATAAAAATGATTTCACACAAATGAGTCTGTTCTCTAATATTCACAATCATATTGTCAACATTCTATGAATATGGAGAAAATACATCAGATGTTTTAAACACCAAAGTTTTCCGAAAAGACAAATATCCATCCATGGCCTGATAAATGTTGAATGAGGAGATGTGGTTTGATTATCAATGAAGCAACTATCCACCCGAGTTGAAATGATTGGAGAGTAAAAAATTATAGACCATCGGAAAAGCCCATACCGTATAGTCGGCTATAAAAGGACCCGACATAGTTCATTTGTTCAGTAAAAGTAAAATAAAGCACTAGGATTCAATCAATGTGTTTATTAAATTATTTGATTAAAAAGGTCGTTAAAATTAATCATTTTCCTATTAATTAGTGTGACAGAGCATGATTAAAACAGTGACAAGTTATATCATTTTCGGTAGTCTATATTTAATTATATATATTATTTGAAGAACAAAGTGGATGGTCAGCTTTGTTCATTTACAATTAATATATTGAACAACTACTGAATCAAAATACAATGAATATATTGAAAAACTACTAAATCTAAATGAGATATCATGACCGATTCAAACAGTAAAAACAAGAGACAAAATAGTTATAATCTATATATAAAATGATACGACAAAAAACTGATGCAATTGTAAAAGTATTTATTTCAATATACAATGAGATAGTTTGATAAGATATCGATTGTCATACTCACGCTATCCATATAAATATAATCCAACTCAGTGTATGTAATTAAAAATTAAATATTTAATGTTAATTAAGTCACGTTTTACATTAAAGTCAAATTTAAAAAAAAACTGTCTTCTGATTTTATCTTCCGTACATGAAATTGCACTTTAAACACTAAGTACCTGAGAACTGGTCCTTGCTATGTAATCCATAACTAACCACTGCATATTAAATGTTTAAATAAAATATTGTCTTATATACTCCACATTGCTTACCATGCTGTCATATTTCTATAAATAGATACTGGAATTTAAAAACTTGAATTACTTTTCGTGGAAATTGTATAAAGCTTTACTAATCAAATTTACGGGAAGTTAATACGTCAACCATGTATACTTTGTATTCTATATTTATAGGAAAGAATTTCATTAAATTTAGTAATATAGCAGATGGTTTCTGAAAATGTATTGTAATTTCGTGAACAAATACACTGTATTCAAACAATTTAAAAAGCCACATAATAAAGGTAAGCACGAGTGTACAGTAATACCATAGTAGACATTAAAAATCAGTGTGTTTTAAAACAATATACTTCATAAACGCTTACAGACCACACATTTATTTTTTTATAAGGTAACGACTATCTGTTTAAAGTCCATGAGCAAAGCATTCATGCATATTCAGGTTTGAAACATATTTGAATTAAATCTACAGGTAGATTAAAAGGGAATTTTGAATGTCATTGGAAAATTCATGATAGATAACTGAACGTCAAATGCATAATCTGATGAGTGGTCTCTTTATTTCTGTATAGACAAAGACCAAACGACGTTAATGCAGGCACATATAGGTCACTGTACGACTTTCAACAATGTATAGTAAGCTATACAAGTCCTCAGTGTGACCAAAAAAAGAAGTGGATGATACCAATGGAACATTCAAATTACTTAAGTCAAGTGAAACTGACTATGCCATTACAACAAAAACGAAAGACGATGAAAAGACGACCAAATTCACACAACAATACAAGGAAAACTAAAGACTGTGCATCACGGACTCCCTCCTAAAAACAGCTTGATTTTGTGACAAACAAACAAATGTGACATACATCAACTAACAACAGCAATTATATCATAGGCCCTGATTTCGGATAGGCATTTGGCCTTTAAAATGAATGGATTCGAGCCTACCTGATGAGTTTTATGTAAATTGAATGCGCGTCTGGCGTCCGAAATTATAAGCATGGTATCTTTGACAGGATATGGCAGGATAATTAAATCATTAAGAAATAAGATTTGATTTCCGATGAGACAACTTTCACTTTTAGACCAAATGGCCTTATGTTAATAACTATATATCACCGTACGTCCTTCAGCATTAATGAATACCGTTTAATAAGCCATAGCAGGCCACGACATGACAAAATGTAAAACAAAACATACGACATTATCAACGACCAAATAAATGATAAACAATAAACGAAAAAAATATATGACTGACAATCTTCCATATCGGAGTACCCCTGAATGATAGGCTCTTGTTCTTGGACAGGCACACCAAGAATATGACGGCGTCAAACATGTTTGCGAACGTTGTTCCAAAGAAAGTTTTAAGCGTTCAAGTTTATATTTGACAATCTTAATTAACTGTAATGAATGTGTTAACCTGAGTACGATTTGTCAAAAAATGCATAGTTTTGACTCATTTAGTATAAAGTGGTCGTATAGATTTTATTTGATGAATATATGTTCAGACATTATCAGCCTGTCAGTTCCATATTTAAAATTTTTGCGAACACTTCGCATTAATATATGTATCAAATTCCAAATTTGTACCGTTATTTTATGATTATCTAAATTAGATATTTAATTTATTTTTCCTTCTTTGTATACTCTTTTCACTGCATTTTTTTCAGTTTCCTCTCAGTTATTTATATCATTTCACAATGCTACCTTTTTCGCAAAATATCTAGGCTAGTAAAATATCTGGGAGTCATGTTTTCAAATTTACGTCTATTTGTGACATTATGCATGTCTCTTTGAATGTAATAATTTAGTAATGGGTTTTTTTCTCGCTTTTTGTTACCTTTTTTGAAGATATCCTAATTTTTTTCTTTTGACGATTTTACACTTATAGATAAACGGTGTTCTTTCAGAAAAACCAAATATACTTAAGATGTTCCCGTTTTTTTTTTGTTTTTTTTTTTTTGTATCAATCTCATTTGATGAACTTTTTAATTCTAGTTTAAGGTGGCTGGGGCGTCTTAATCAAAAATGATAGATTTTTTTGATAATTTGTCAAAATGAAGTTTTTATCATGCTTTTTTCAAAAATATAATAAAAAGTATGGGTCACCGAACTTTTTTTAACGATAGAGGTTGTGCAAAATTGACAGATTTTGTATAGATTATGCCAGGAAAATCAAATTTTGATAGAACTTTAAGATAAATTGTGAGAAGATAGCTCTTATAAGATGCTTTCAGATAAGAAAAGAAAAAATGTGGTCACGGAACTTGTTTTCTGCTACATATCAAAATAGGTAAATTCACAACACTTTCTATTATAAAAATTACTTTATCTGAGTTATCTCCCCTTATTTGACAAAGTTGAAAAAAATCTAATCAAACACAAATAAGGGTTTTTTGAGAAATTACAGCCGTAATTATGATAAAACACACAATTTTCTATATTTACATCAAAAATCTTTTACATAAGTTACATACTACTCTCAAAATTTGCACATTTCATGAAAAATCTAGACCAACTCTGCTAATTCGAAATCCAAGATGTAGGAACACACCCGAGCCACCTTAAATGTGGGTTGTATTTTTTTCTTTTATGCAAATTTCAATGGCAAAAAAATAATAATATCGATTTTAAATCACCAGCATGACATCACTCACGTTTTGCTTATGATCTAATGATTATACCGCGAAGACATGAAGCTAGTGAGTTGGGACACACAAACACATCGTATTGGTCAATCATTTTAACTCAAACATGCTATAAAGATATGATTTTACAAAGTATGTACCATATTTTGATTTTTATCAATTTGGATTTAAAACAACAGATTAAATACGTGACAATGATGTGCATACTCACTTTATCATAACAAAATATCTTTGGCATCAATTGTTTTCAAATGAAAGTATACATTGATTCTTATTTAAAATGAATGGTTCATATTGCGTACAGCCTATTGTTACTTAGAATGGCTTCAAGAATTGCCGTTCATCGTAAAATTCATTTCGTTACATTAAAATGAAACATGAAGATCAAATCAAATTAAATGTGATTTATGTATCGGTACTTTCCCTCAATATGCATACGTTAATTCTATTTTTGTTATATATCATATCTAAAATCAACGGGTTTGCCATTGTCTGACATTACTCAATTATTATTCTGGGAGAAACGAAATTGCCATTCCGCATTTGACATGTACAATACAATGAACATATTAAAAAAACATACCGAATCAAAATGATATAACATAATTGATCGAATCGGTTAAAGACCTGTGACAAAATAACTATTATTTGGACTACATTTTCATGATACATATACTTATACCACCAAAAAATGATACAATGCTTATAGTATTTATTTCTATACACAATGATATGATTTGGTATTTACCGATTGTCATACTCACACGAATGTTATTTCATTCCATAAACAAATAAATTCAATTAAAGATACTAGTATGCAGTTAACATTAATAATTACAATGGGAATTTAATTTTACATTGTTTTAAGATCAAAATTAACTGTATTCTGATTTAATCTCCTGAAGAAAAAATAATGAATTGCACATTTAACAGAAAACAGGTCTATGATATGTTTTCCATATTCAACAACTGCATATTGAAAGCATACTTTATAAAACACTTTTTTATTTACTCCACATCGAAAAGTCTCATATCTATAATAATCATGGAAATATGAACTTCTCGCAAAATTCTATGAAGTTCTTTTGGGTAAATTTCCCTGAAATACATTCATCGAAGATATTGACAGATGTAGAGTAATATTATTGCAGACGTTTTCAGATAATGTGTCAAAGAACTTTACTGTTTTAACCATTGCATACCATTCAAAATTAATCTTATAAATAACAAATATAAAAGGTAAGTGCGAATTTAAAGTGAAAACCCGAAATAGCAATTGAGTTCATTATTGATATATAAGTATTCTTAATATAAAGTAAAAAAGGTGTTTCAGTACAAAACTCTTGAAACTAAAACTGGAAAAATTTGGATGGTATATGACACTAGGTCACTGTACGGTCTTTAACACTGAAAACAAACTACATGTATACTGTATAGTAAGAATATATTAATAAACGGTTCCTGACCAGAAGCAGGAAAATAAGAAAATTGGTGTGATTGTCAATAAGACAACTATCCATTTGAGACTCAATGACCTGACGTATAATATATATTAGCGGCATTCAACAATGAGCAAAACCAAAACAATTTGGTAAGATTAAGAAGGCCCCGACGTGACAAAGTGTAAAACAATTAAAACGAGAAAACAACGACCTCATTAATGATGAAACAATGAACGAAAAACAAAAATGACAAACAGCAACCACTGAATAACAGACTCCTGACATTGAACAGACAGAACGTTTCGGGGTCAAAAATATTTGCTAGCACTCAACCTTTCCAGTCGGGGTCAACAACACAACACAAGCATAAACTGTGAAAACTAGTTTAAAGAGCAAGCTTCATCCGACCGTTAGAATGCATAAAAAAACAAATAACGACACAAAATATTGATCTTAGAAAACCTCAGTTGCTAAAAGCTAGTATAAATCTTTTTACAACAAATAGTTAAGCATTGTGAACATATAAAAATATTTGTCAGTACACATCCAATAGATTTAGTGTAAAAACATTACATGTAAAACGCCAAATATATATACCGCCATGATGTTCGACCATAAGTATGCATAACTGTATAATTATATGCATATTAAGTTATGTTTTAATTCTTATCACAAAACCCATGGCAGTAATGATAAAAACAATATTGAAAGATCTTATAACGATATTGAATTTAAGCATTTAAGAAAAGCCTTATTCGACGATCAATAAGTATCTAAATTTGTTGGTCATATATGCAGCATCAGCGTAAACAACTGTTTGGTGATATTTCGTTTATCACTTTTAAAGATGCAGCCAAATTCCCAAAACAAAATATTTGTATCTTTGAAAAACTTTATACGATAATAAGTAATTATCGGTTCCGAGATCCCTGACATCATAGTTTAGCGGTTATACATAGATAACGTTTGTTGATATCTGAAAACGTCACGGCCATAACGAACAATTTGAACAGATTGTGAAAATTTGAGTTTTAGCAAATAAACAAATGTATGTTTAATCAGATTGTGTGATGGTGTTGTGACAAGAAACGAAATGTAATAACTCTCAACAGAAAAAAGGACTATTAAAGCATTTAATTTATCTGAAACATCCAAAGATTTTTTACACTCCAAAAATAATGAATTAAATTATATTATTATTTTAGCTTTATAATAAAGGTTAATGATAAGATCTTTAAAAGTAGAAAAGGAACTAACTAAAATCTCTTAAAAAAAAATAGTTGTAGAACATTTACTAGAAATTAAAATACAATAAATGAGTTAATTGTATTAAAGGTAGTCAATTCATAGTCCAGACCTTCTTTTGATCAGATGAGGTCTTTAGCTGAAATGTGTAATGATATGAATGCATATCATTTAACTCTATGTGGAGTGAAAGGCTTTAAATGAAGAAAATTTAAAGAACTTCAGTGTAGTATCAACATCATACCACCACTAAATTGTACAATCGATATAATATCGCACTCGTTGAAAAATTCCATTTTATTTACTAATTGGTATTTAACCATGTCAGCATTAAATAATAACTTTAATTGATATTAAATATAGTTTAGAGGTCATTAAGTGTATAATCATATGATGTTCGATAAGTTCATTGCGAGTATACGCTCAATGCTGTTCATATTAACAATGTTTCTGACATCAATAGAGAAAAGTTTAGATATGTTTCATTGTTCCATGATATTGTAAATCAGGACAGTTTTATGAGTACCATAGTTGTGGTCAATTTCGAGTTGTTGGAAATATATTGAATTGTGTTTGTCTTTTCCTAAATGTGAGTAAATCAAATTTGTTTTAATTCTTTAGGTTGTCAGAAGCAGTTTATATATTTTTGTTCGTTTAAATATCCTGTTCTGTTTGTCCTACATATTATATAAAATATTGTATACAAAATGTTAGTTCAGCTTGTACGATACATGATTTAGTATTGTCATAGATTTGGAACGAGAAAAAGATCACCCTCTCTCTGATGTCCAATGAGTACATGTTTAACATAATCAGCTGCAGGTTTGTCCTTTCCTGGCATTGCATGAGAATATTAATTGATACTTATGTGCTTTTGTATTAAATAATCTGTCTGGAGAGTCATCTTTTATGGACACAAAATTTAAAACTGCTGAATTCAGAATGTGAGTATCTATTGGCTGCAGTGATATTTATGCTTGGAAATGCAGACATATATATATATATATATATTACTTCCCATTGAAACATTAGTACAGGGCAAACGTTCAACCCTCAAATTTTGAACTGATAAATATCTTAATATCCTCCCTATTTTTATCTATTTGTCTTTTTTTATTTTTTTAAACAAATGCAAAAAAGAGAGACGATATAAAGGGATATTCAAACTCAAAAGTAAAAAAACTAATTGTTGTCAAAGTAAGGCGAAAAATACCAAAGGAATATTTAAATTCATAAGTTGATAAACAAACTTTTTACCCTTTTTTTAATTGGAAATATTTGTCCGATAAATAAGGATAGGTTCGATAATGGTCTTTATTTGGTCTGCAATATCAAATCCAATATTTCATGATGAAAAATGATTTCAAGCTTAAAATACAATACTGTTATCTCCATTCTAATGCAAAATGAGATAAATGTCCTATTTCTGTTATTAAGTTGGCTTAGAATTGTCATGAACAACAAATTCCGCGAACATTTGTTCTTGTCTTGGCAACTAAACACAGTAACATCAGCGTCAATCGTAAACATCTGACTAATTAAACTGTATGTACGGTTCCCAATCAAATAAATTTTGACCAAAAGGATGTTTATTAAAAAACAAATCTAAAACCAAAAAATTCCTTCTCAAATTATGTCGATAAAAAATAAAACTTATAACAAATATAAGGCTTTAGAATCAGATTGTTAAAATATATCGACCAACATAACAGATTTTGGTTCAATAGGACAAAATCCCTTTGATTTCTCCCAAATGAATGCTTAAGAAACATGGAGTGCAGGATTCGACAAACTAAGTATTGCATGTCAGATAAATTACTTGTTATAACAGCAAAGTGTTAAAAAAACTCATTTAAGATATCAGGCTAATAAAACATTTTTTTTTTTTCTAAACAAAGTTTTTATGTTTCAAGTCCTTAAAATCAATAAAAATTGGCCTGATATCATGAAATGGTTTATTTGATGATCAATCGTTATAATACATTTGTAGCCAATAAAAACTTATTTGAAATCTTAGCTAGAAATTGGGGCCATACTAGAGATTTCCAATAAAATGACATACGTACGTAACTCGACGTACGGATCTAACGGAACTGGTTATTGCCTACCATTGAATTTGATGAAAGAAGTCGCTGAAGTTTAAACAAAGTATTCGAAGACTTTTATAAAATTGCACACTGGAATTTTCGTCCATATAAAATAATTTCATCATGACGAAAAATGATAGAAATCTTGCATTTATATTTATCACGTGGTTCACCAGATTCCCGCCTTTATTTTCACTGACATAAGATAACGTATAACCACACGTACCCCATAACTATCATACGATCTATTTGACTTATCTTTCATGGTTTTGATTATGACAATTATTTTTTAATAACCATTGCAAATGAACGCCCCATTATGCTTATTTTTTTCGTTATCCGAAGTTTTTCTTTTTTTCTTTCTTTTGTTTTCTATCTATTTATAATATTTGTTGCAGGGAAATCATTTATAAGGGTATTTTTCAAACAATTTCAGAAACATCAAAAACAGTTCTTGTCGGAATCTGTCTCTTTATAAAGGTTGAAAATTGAGATAAAACTATTGCTTCTATTTAATTCTAAACAAAAATAGTTTTCATTTATTTTAAAATGTAAAATGTATTGATAAAAACATCCCCATATAGGTTGTATTTTAGAAGGTGTGCTCCATTAAGGATTGTTCTGTGTTGTTTTGTTTAACGGGAATGGTATTGGAGTCCTAATACAAAAGACATTACAAGGCAAGTAAATTAACTTATAGTATTTAGAACCTAGGCAACGTTAGAAGTGGAACATAACATATAAGTATTAATAGGATGTATGGCCATATATATAAGTGTTCATCGCATATGAATTTAACATATGCATATTTAGGACGAGAAAATGAATATGAATCAGACATTGTATTATACCGCAGGAAGACATGTCACCCTACACTTACACATGATTCTGACTCCGGTTCGACAAATATTTGCTCTTACTTCTAAACATTGCGTGCTTGCCAGAGAGGCAGCCAATCTTCAATTATAACCGTGCGAAGATCCAGCCCAAGACTTCACACACTCGAGCAGTGGTTGGTGTAGCTGCCATTGACGCAATAAGGCAACCTCGTAACCAAATGTTTTACCATTGAAAAAGAGAGATAAAGATACAATATATGCCGTGTATTTCATAGTATAGACATATACACAGCGACGACGGTTCAAAACATCGACTGCTTTACTCTTTACTCACTCATTCCTCATTGTTAACGTCTTGAAAAAAATATACGCCCAACTTTCTTTCATAAAATGAACAAGGTAGATGCAAATATCTTTTTAAGGAACAGACAACGTATACCTTGCGAAATAATAATTCAAACAAGAGGTCAAAACTGTGAAACTGAGGAGATGTCTGATTTTTTTTACAACGAACTTGTCACTTTAGCAGAATGTAGTTTTCAACATACACTTGGCATTCAAACATTTTATGTAGTACTCTTCCTACTGACATGTACCTTGGTTAATATATGCAAGACTTCATAATTCCCCCATATTCAATGCAGTTTGAAAAAGGCTAACCGTATAAAGTTAAAAAAACATAGTGGATCTTAAACATGATTATCCCCAAATGTGTACAAAAGCATTTTAGAGGAGTCTATACACCGAACTCAATAATTTTGTTTTGATCAGGACCTGTTTGTAATTGAATACTGAGAATTGTACCTTTAACCAGCAGTTTCATTGAAATATATTGATTAAATGCGCACTAGATATAATTTTATTCCATGATAAAATTCCACAAATCTGGGTTCTTCATTGTGCCAGTGTGTGACTATAAATAGTACGGTCACCTACCCTCACCTCCACCCCCACCCCAACCCCCACTTTTAGGGTGTTTGCTTAGCATGCATGTACGAGAAGTTGCTCTATACAAGATTAAGATTATAATCAACATGATAACATGCTTAAAAGGGTAGTCCATTTGGTTTTCTGGGATGTATAAATTCACAGCCACGTCCAGTTGGAATGGGAACGTTTAGTCAAATCAATGTAGATAAAGGCAACAGTAGTATACCGCTATTCGAAGTTCATAAATCGATTGAGAAAAAAACAAATCCGGGTTTCAACCTTAACTTGAGGGAAACAATTCAAATATAAGAGGAGAACAACGACACAAGAGAAACACAACACTAAAACGCAACACACACAGAAACGAACTATAATATAACAATGGCCATTTTCCTGACTTGGTACAGGACATTTTAAGAAAATATGGTCGGCTGAACCTGGTTTTGTTGCTAGCCAAACCTCCCAATTTTATGGCAATGTTAAATATAACATTCAAATGACAAGATTGCATGACAGGACTACAATACAAATAAATTGGAGAACATACAGGACAGAGACACACACAAATAATAGCTATCAAAAGGTACCAGGCTTATAATTTAATGCGCCAGACGCGCGTTTCGTCTACATAAGACCGTCAAAGACGCTCAGATAAAAAAAGTTCGAAAGCCAAAACAAGTACAAAGTTGAAGAGCATTGAGGACCAAAAGTTCCAAAACGTTGTGCAAAATACGGCTAAGGATATATGTCTGGGATAAGAAAATCCTTAGTATTTAGAATAATTCATACTTTTGCAAACAGTAAATTTATAAAAATGACTATATAATAGGTATACATTTTAACACAGATGTGGACACTAACTATAGAGTAAAAACGAATACATAAAACAACCTAAATCAGCACATAAAAAAGGCACAGCCGAACAACATATTATATGTTAGCCGAAGAAATCGACGCACAATGTGACGTCACATTTAAATTTCTATAAATTTCCAAAAAAAAAGGATAGAGTTCAAGATTAAGTTTGTAGTTCTGATATAGCATGTATTAATAACAATGAAAATTACAATACTTATTAATATAAAATTGTGGGAGTGATTTGATAATTAATAGTATTATCAAGCTATGTCTGTATTTCTTCTAAATCAAACTGTAAAACAAATACATCGTATAAATTTAGTTGACCCAAACTAAAATCTTATAAATGAACTGGGTGATGAATTATCTTTATCGTAACACACGAATAGAACAGAAAGAAATAAGATTTACAACTACAAACGATTAGACATTTGACAAAATCCGATGATAATAACAAATATAACATCAAAACTAAATAATATGGATTTTGGATAGAAAAATACCGTGATTCGTCTTATAGCAATGCGAATTCACACTCAGAAAAACAGTCACAATCGGGAATAAGTCATGTTCGGTACTTAAAAGATCAGACGACGTAATGGCAAACCACAATCTAACACGTGGTAAAAATGTCCTATGTTAGTTTGGACAAAGCCACATCGTATGAATCAACCAATTTCGTGATTGTGTCCATAAAATTTACGGAGTGTCATTTTTTATCTGTCCTCCTCATAACTTTGTTGGATCAGTTTCTGCGTTAGGAGCACCCTTCCTGTATATGAAGTGATAACGTATCAAACGAGATATGTAAACACCATACGAAGGGGCAGCGGGTAGGTTACTGTTGAGAAATGGGAAATTGATAATTGGGAAGTTGAAATCGTCCCGTTTATCATAGATTTTCGTGTGAAGTCGTCCATCTGTGTCAATATTGAGGAAAAGATCATGGTATGAAGCAGTCCTTCTAGTATCAGTAGTATCCTTAATTTCAAGTTCACTGGAATATATGAGATGTAAGTATTGGCTGAAATATGGATTATTAAATGATACGACATCATCAATATATCTGAAAGTAAAATTAAAGAATTTTTCAAGGTGCTTTTTCTTTTTGTCTTTTAGAAGGTTCTGAATGAGTTCTGCTTCGTACGAGTACAAAACAAATCGGCCAGTGGGGGTACAGAATTAGTACCCATTGGAATACCGACTGTCTGTTGAAATATCTATCCTCCAAACTCAACAAATATATTGTCGATCAAAAAGTCCAGCATTTTGATAATATCATCTTCAGTATATTTTCTGGTAGATTCCGTGTGGTTCTTCACAAAATATGAATTATTGTAGCCCAAAACAAGAAATTTGTATCTACGATTCCCATTTTTATAGAAAAACTTCTGTTTAATGAGATGGTGAAGTCGATCTTTCAACTGAGCATGGTGAATAGTAGTGTAAAGCGTAGAAATATCAAAAGTCTTTATGTTGCTGCAAAATTTCAATGATTGTGATCAAGATTAAGCAGAAGATCTTTCGAATTTTTGAGAATCCACATCTGGTTAACACCACTGGTAGAATATATCTCATCACAATATTTTTAAAACCCATCTTTTAACTGTAGAAAGAATAGTACTCAGTACTTTAGAAAGATGTTTAGTCGAACATGTTGATGACCCAGCTATGTATCGTTCTTTATATGAAGTTTTGTGAAGTTTTGACATCCAGTATAATGACGATAATTTTTTTCGTTCTCTTTGATGTTGATACCAAAAGAAAGAAGGACAGATTTGTGATTTTGTAAAATTTCATCCTTGGTAAATGATGTTAAAGAATATGTAGGATTACCAGTTGTTCTATTTATTCCAAGCTCTGTTGTGAGACATTGCAAATAATGGTTTTTACATATGAAGATAATATTATTGGAGGCTTTATCTGCTGAAACAATGACATATTTGTCATGCAAAGAGAATAAAGCATCCACAACCTCCGGATTCTTGAAAGGGTTAGCAACTCTTGTGCTCATATTACATCGTAGTTTCTGAATGAGCTTCTGAATGCATGATCGAATAGCTTTGGTCCATTCAGACAAAGTGTCCAGTTCTGGTTCGTCTGGTTAGCGCTTTACCCATTATCTTGCATAGTCCTCAACTGCATTCATCCGTAACCTGAAGTTCTTTATCCAGTTGATGGGCTGGGGAATTCTATATTTTGGTCCCTTGGCTAACAACTCTCTTAGTTGTTCATTGGTAACGATGCCAAGGTCGCCAGTAATAACATGACCAGTATATAATAAATTTGATCTATGTTACAATGTAAATACAAAATCATTAAAATAAGGGATGAATAATTAAAGTAACAGTATTATACCGCTGTGAAATGTTAAACAATTTAAAAAAAAACAACAATAACCTTAAAAAAAATCCGCCATTTACAATAATATTATACACAGGTAAATGAAAATAACTTTGTTGTTAGGTATACAGTTTAAAAGGAGAAAGGAAATATTTTTACAAAATAGATAATTTTGATGTTCATAGTTCGAAGAAGTGAAAATATATAGTAACACCAAACACTTATCAAAGCTGGAATATAGATCAGATATAACCAAGATAATCATGAATAAGTAAACATCAAATAACAAAAAAGGTTAACAAATAGTATCAACAGGTCAAATTAACAAGAAAGTACGATTTGAGAGTACTCGCAGTTACTGACAGCTAGTTAAAAGCCAAAAACAATTAATAATAAAAAATCATGTGTCAGAGACTAAAATAAACTAAAACACATCCCAGGGATTTAGTATTTTAACGTCATGGACAGTCAAAGAAGACATGACTTGTACAATGCAAAAAATAAATGTATCGACAGACAGTAGGATAGTTAGGAGTTAACCTCTTAACAGATAAAAATTAACGTGATTGTGTCTTTATACATTCCGTTTGAAAAGAATACAAATTTAGTTATGTTTTAATTTGCTGAAGACAAAATCGATATTAGTGCCAATGTAAACTATATTCAAAGATCTAATTACAACATTGGTAAGATAACCTTTACTTTTCATCTTGCAATAGTATTAACACATTTGACTTTTCTACACCTTACAGAAGTATTCCCCATTTCCAACTAAAAGACAAATTGAACGAGTTGGTCCTGCTTTGTTTCTTTAAAAAGAATGGCCAACGTAGATACAAGTATCATGTCTTAGGGAGGGCTGAATCCTACTTTGTGAAAGGTCATCTGAAACTGACGATGCTTGATTTCTTGATTGACAATATATTTGTTACGTTTGGAGGATGTGTTTTTTAGCAAGTAATCGGCATTTCCATTGGAACCAACTGTGTCCAACTTGCCGACTTTTTCCTTTTTTGATATGAGGTTGATTTCATACAGGAACGTCTTTGGAAGAAAGAAAAGAAGTTAGCAGTGTCATTTAACTTCACTTTCCGCTATATAGATGATGTTCTCTCACTATATAATTCAAAATTTGGTGACTGTTGAACGCATTTATCGAACGTGAGATAAAGGATACAACCGATACAGTTAAGTCTGCCTCATATCTTGACTTATATCTAGAATTGACAATGCGGGTTGGTTGTAAACAAAGCTTTACGACATAAGAGATGATTTCAGCTTCCCAATAAATCATTATTGTGAATTTCTATTTCTATGTAGCATTTCAAAACATGGCCGAAAAAAAACTTAATCATCCTATTCTGAAATTACCCTCATCTTGAGTTAGAAATGGTAGGTCTTTTGTTTGTGCATCTCTGGTTATTCGAGAAATGTCTAGATAACTATATGTTAGAATGGTATACAATTACGGAGTGAACTCCCTTAATTGTTAATCTCTAGTGCATTCCAACCATACCATATCTTGAAATACCACAAAAGGTAAGGAAAGGAATGTTATATTCGTACACCATTATACATTCGGAACTTTAAAAAATGGAAACTTTAGCGGGTTTTGTTTGTCATGTTTTGCTCACTGCCTGATTTTTAGACAGATTTGCACTTCACACTAAACATACATACTCGGATCCAGATCAGTAAAAATCATTTCAATGTTTACTGTAAACACATTTGGAGAAAACTGGTAAGACAAACTAGTGAATACTACTAATAGTCGAGTGACATTAAACATACAATTTCATTTTAAATGCACCCACCGAACATACGGCTAAATCATATACCATTCGAAAGCATATCATTCTGTCAGTTCTTTTTTGCCTGGTCGTCAAATATTCGTAGGGTGCAATTTATGTTAAATCACGATAAAAGGTCAAGGACGGACAATTTCTTATTTTACAAGACGTCAGCATTTTTGCATTTTCTGTCTTCTAAAGAAAAAAATTCAGTGTGGAAATATGAACACTTTTACAAACAGCGACTATTAGTCGATTATCAAACGTACTTCTGCGTTGACATGAGTTGTCACTGATATGGTCATAAGTATAAATCAATTGTTTGCAAAACAATGCATTTTTCGAAATACTACAAATTTTCTACCGCGTGTATAGATAACCTTAGCTGTATTTGACAAAATCTTTCGGAGTCTGGGGCCAAAAATGCACTTCAACTTCGTCTTTGGCCTTTTTACTGTTTTTGATTCAACCGTCACTAGGAAGTCTTTTAAAGACAAAACGTGCGTCCGGCGTAAACTTTTTAAGCCTGGTATCTATGAGGAGTTTATTTACATCAACTTACAGTCTATATTTTTTTTATTTTAACATTCTAGCAATTCGCAACAATTAAAGTTATAACCAGACTTTCTAAATAGTAAAATTTTTACATGTAGAATAAAAAGCTTTAACAGAATAATTACTTTGTGTCACACCAACAATTTAACCATCACCAAGAACGCTTTGTGAAATAACAAATTTAATGTTCCAAAAACCTCAAATGGTAGGAGAAAGCCACAAAGAGACAACCAAAGCTATAAGGGTCCTGCTATAGAGTCAAACAAGGACAAGACCAACAAGACTTGTCACAGTAGCTGTGGTCTTTTCGGAGCCCCAGAAAGAACAACAGTTGACTCGAAGGTAGGTTCATATTTGATGATGTGTACAGAGATTCCGGTAGGAGGGCGTATAAAATATTTTCTTCAAAATTTGGAAAACATAACAACAGATTAGTGAGTACTTTCAATAATACAGGAAGGTTACAAATTGGAATTTCTTCAAAGACTTGCATGGACAGGTATCAAGAAAACTATAGTATCTCACAAAAAATAGATTCTTTATTAGAAAAGAATGCAATAGAAAAAGTGAATTTCCTGGAATCTCTCACTGGTTTTTACAGTACACTATTTCTGGTACCAAAGAAAAACGAAAAGATGAGACCTGTGACAAATTTAAAGCCATTAAATGCACATCTGAAGAAAGTTCATTTCAAGAAGGACACATTGAGCAAATTTATAAATCTAGTGAAACCAAAAGATTGGGCGATTTCAATAGATCTGAGCGATGCATATTTGCATGTACCAATATTTCAGAAAAATCGTCCGTAAATGAGGTTTTGCATAGCAAATCAATGTTATCAATGGAAAGCAATGTGCTTTGGCCCAACATGTGCTCCTCGAATTTTTTCAAAACTGATGTCAGTGGTAGCTGCATTTCTGAGAACTCAAAATATCAGAATGTCATTGTACTTAGACGATTGATTGATAGTCAATCAAGATCAGCAACAATTAGTTCCAAGTCAACTGATAACATATGTAGGGGGAGATTTTCATTTAGACAAGGGTTTAGTGTATCCAACAATAGAAAGGAAAGAGAAAATAAAGATATTTCTAAAAAAAAATGTTTTCAGGGAAGACTTTGGCTTTAGATTTTTTGAAAATTTTGGGGATGATGGCATCATGCAACGAGTTGATTTCCAATGCTCGTCTGTTTAAGAGGCCCATTCAACTTCATTTGTTAAGTTTTTGGATACCAGTCAGCAAAAAATATGTTGGCACATGTTCCATTGACACAACATCTGAAATCCTATCTTGGAAATATTCAGCCAGCACGCTGAAAGGCTGATATTTGCAATTACCGAAAATCAATGTGACCATAACAACAGATGCTTCAATGACAGGTTATAGGGGTCACATGGGAAAACAGATTTTTCAAGGAGTTTGGAATTTGGAACAGAAACTTTGGCACATAAATTGTTTGGAAATGACAGCTGTAATTTTGACATTTCAGCATTTTCTGAAATTTTTGAAGGGAAAATGTGTTTTAATAAGGAGCGACAACACAAGTGTAGTACAAAACATAAATCGTCAAGGGGGACGAAGTCACCAAATTTATGTTACTTGACTTGGGAGCTATGGCAGATAGCACTTTAAAACAATAAAGTCTTGAAAGCAGCCCATAATATGGGCAAAACGAATGTTTTAGCGGATCATTTGATTCGGGAAAAGGTTTGTCCAACAGAATGGTCTCTGATCAAGTCAATAGTGCAGCAGATTTTTTTCTGATTTGGGGAACCCCATTGATATATTTGTTTGCATCAAGGGAAATTCGACCGACAGAAAATATTTTGCATTGGATTCCTCATCCCAATGCTTTGGCCTTGGATGCTCTGGCAATTCCTTGGGAGAACATGTACGAGTATGTGTTTCCCCCAATTTGTCTGATTCCAAGGATATGACAATATATAAGGAAGTTCCACTGTCAGATAATTTTGATTGCGCCCCGGTTGCCAAGGAGACACTGAGATTTTACAGTTACTGATAGCGTGTCCAAAAAGACTAACAGTAATGGACAATTTGTGGTCTCAGGCCAAAATGAAAATTTTTCATCCAGATCCAGAAATATTAAATCTGACGGCATGACTTCTTTCGACAGACATTTTGAAACAGAGAGATTTTCTCAATCAACTAGAACATTGCTCTCAGCTTCATGGTCAGATGGTACAAAATAACTATTCCTCAAAATTCGAAAAGTTTAATAGCTGGTGTAGTGTTACGGCCAGAAAATCGCATTTTAATTGTAGCCAACAAAAGACACAAATCAATAATAAAATTTAACAAGATTTATTATACACAAGTTTACAAGCAGTATTACACAAATAGCAATGTCAACTTAACTGTCAAAATATGAGTCCAATCTTTTATCTTTTCTTTATCCGGAAATCTTCTCGGGAATCCACACAGAATATTACGTCCAATAGGTCACAATCTAGTAGGATGTAGTTTGTAAATAAAAGTGTCAATGCAACTGCTGAGAATGTTGATGTCTATCGATGTCTAAGTCTATATCTATGTCTCACTTAAGGGTAGCATTTATATATGCTTGTAACGGAGCGTTCTAGATAACGGTAGAATTGAATTACGCATCTTTTGTTATGATCATTCTGGAAACGTTATGTAAGTGAAATAGAAAGTTCTAATCATTCCATGAGTATCCGTGATGGTCCTAGTGATTTCTAAACTGCATAGTTGTAACACAATGTGTATTATTTTGTACACAATGTAAATTATATAACAGGCCACACAACACAAATTAGGCTAACTTCATAAATATGATAGTTACAATATCATAACAGTAGTTGGAGAGGGGCCTCGGTGGCCGAGTGGTCTAAGTATTACTACTGTAATCACTAGCCAGTCAACACTGAGGTTGTGAGTTTGAAGCCCGCTCGTGATGGTGCACTCGACTGCAATCTTAATTGACTAGGATTGTCAGTTTTCCTATCGAAGGTCGGCTTCCTCCACCAATAAAAACTGGCCGCCACGAAATAGCCCAAAAGCGGTGCTTAAAAGTGGCGTTAAAACACCAAAAATCAAATCAAATCAGTAGTGAGAGACAAATTGATCCATATTCAGCAAATTTAAATCAGGTGGCTGATCTTTTGGCTCATTTGTTTCATACTGGTTTGCAATATACGACAATAGTAGGTTATCGATCAATGTTTTCTGCAGTGTTACCTCCAGTGCAACATAGTTAGAATTGTTAAAGGTGTGTTTAATTCTAGACCATCTAAGGTTAAAATTCTACCTGAATGGAGCTTAGAACTATTATTACAGGCTCTTTTAAAAGAAACCATTTGAGCCTATGCAGGAAGTTGATTTAAAGTTTATTACTTTAAAAACAGTATGTTTAGTTGCTATAACTACATTTAGAAGATGTAGTTATTTACAAAGCCTCCGTATTGATGAAGTCAATGAGAGTTCAGTGTAAGGGTATCACTTCTGTAAGACATGGCTTAACTATGCAAGATTGGTAAAAGCATTTTGGAGAAAAATTATTTGTACCTAGTTTTCCAGGGAAAACTTTGATAGATCCAAAAAGGGTTCTTTCATTATATTTGGATAAAACTAAGAATTTTCGGGAAAAGTTAAGTGAATCAGAAAGAAATAAACTTTTTCTGGGAATAAATGAACCACATAAGCCGGTGTCAACAGTAACTATTTCAAGTTGGATTGTTCAGGCCATTAGAATAGCTTATGATGATGACAATATGAAAGTAAATGCACATTCAACACGTGGTATAGCTTCAAGTTTGGCTTTGTACAAGGGAGCTTCGTTGAAGTCAATATTAGATTCTGCAGACTGGGCAGTTGAATCAACATTCGCAAAATTTTATTTGCGAGATTTTTATGCTACTAAGGTTTTATAGTAGGATGTTAGCATACAAATTCATTTATTTGTATGGTATTTTGTTTGTTTATTTGCAGTACTCCCACCCCTGGATTGCCCCCAAAAAGGGAGGTCCTAAATATTCAATCTGTATTTTGTATGTTGAGCGTGTCCGATCGTCGGGTTTCTAATCCAGACACAACTATCCTCAGGCTCAGTATGTCCGAATATGATTGTTTGTTTATATTTGAGAAGAAAGGGGGGGTGGTTATTAAACCGTTACATATAAAATACATTTATGATTACCTTCATTAAACTGACACAGGTAAGTGCTTTGGGTGATAATATTGCCTTTATCTTTAGTCTCTTCTACCAAATCCAACGCTTGACTCCGTCTTATACCCGTCCATATTTATTGACAACTGCATACAAGGAGTTTGATGTATTTGTTTTAAAAAAAAAAGAATGCATGAAACGGTCAACCTTGACCTGCTGATCCATATTAGCACATGTATTTAACGGGAATATGCAAAACAGCAACTTTGACATTTGTAAAATCTAAAAAGTTTGAACGAAGATAGCCAAAGTAAGGTTACTAGTGGGGTTTCATGTTAAAAAAGTCTTATAAATTATGGTTTGATATTGTAAATAAATATTCTATCCATTCTTTTTCATTTAGTAATTAATGTTAAGAAATATAGGTTTAGCATGGGGTGTAAGTTAGTTATACACCTCGGGATACGGCGTGTCTGGATAAGAAACACCTCCGGCCTCCGGCCGTCGGGGTTTCTTATCCAGACACACCGATCCCTCGGTGTATAACTATTACATAAATGTTAATTCTCACTGGTAGGTATAACTCTATTATTAAAAATCTCAATTTGGGAACAAATTGTTCCAATCTTCCACAATATCAATTTTCTGTCGTTACTGATAAAACAACTAATATAGAATGTAACAATGTGATAGCAAAACAAAATAGCAGGATTTGTGATTGTAAAACGCATTCGAATATTCAACGAGAATAAACTTCTTAATATGTTTTCCACTTTTGACATGGAAAAAACTTATTTTTTAATGCACATACCTTGCATATTACATAAGCACTTTCATCACCATTTTTTTTTTTTTATAAATGTGGAAAATTATTTTCTCCTGATATTGGCAACAATCGAGATGTTATCTTTAAACAATTAAAAGCAAAATGATTACTATTTGCAGATGGTGGTATTTAGGGCAACTGCAAAAGCTTCCTTAGAAGGCTGATTCCTGGTCAATTTTATCTTGATTGCAGTTTGAAATTTAAAAAAGAAATCCCTTCACCAATAAACGATAAATTCATTCCATTTTTGACATAAATTATTGATACCTGAAGAAATATTTTGCTTTTTGCACAATTTTATCATTATTGAAGTGTTTTGTAAGAATTGCATTTTTTTGCAAATATTGCACAATTAATATTTGAATATGCATTTGAATTTGAATTATGGTATTCTGTTCTATTATGTCCTTATGAGTTTTAGAAAAATAATATCGTAGAAGAACCAGCAAAGTGCATTTTTAAATTCTTGTGAAATTTGGGAATGTCCATTCTTGACCTTTGACCTCGATTTAAAAAAATATGCAACGTACGAATTATTGACGACCGGGCAAAACAGAAAGTACAGATGATAAGATTTGGAATGATAAATAAAATAGCCGTATTTTACCACGTCTTAGATTGTGGTTTAACATCTATGTCGTCGGTCTGCTAAGTAGTCCCAAATATGACTGTTTTGTCGAGTGTGAATTTGCATTACTATACGACGTGTCTCGGTATTTAAACATCCAATATTCATGTATTTGTTATGTTTCTCTAGTGGGTTTTGTTGGAAATTGTGTTATGTTTTATCGTTTGTGGTTTGAATTCTGTATTTTCGGTACATTTCACATATGTCTTATTTGTCAGTTTAGTCGAGTTAATTTCCATTTTCCATTAATAAAGTATTGTATTAGTCTAAATAATTATGACGTCGTTACAGCATTAATTTAAATAGACTTTCAAGACCTTCATAATCAAGATAATAATTTGGATTAGTATTGTAAAAATAATTGTAAATTTTGGATCTCGTTTCATATAATTGTATGAATTTTAAGATTATATATACGTCACAAATATACGTCACTGTTTGTGGTGTCCTGTGCTGTCGTTAAAGGAAGATGTCCGTTGTTATTCTGCGGTTTACATGTTGAAATGCATTATTATATTATTTATTTATCCGTTTCTCTGTGCTGAGTGTTCTTGCGTTTGTTTGTACTGTATTGCTGTCAGGTAATGTTGTCATTTTTATCGATATTTTCTTAACATTGCCATATACACGGGAGGTTTGGCTAGCCATAAAACCAGTTCAACCCACCATTTGTTTCTTAAAATGTCCTGTATCAAGTCAGAAATATGGCAGTTGTTATCAAATAGTCTGTTTATATGTATGTTGGCGTTTGTTTTTGTTGCACTTCAGTGTTTCTGTTGTTCCGTTGTTTTCCTCTCAAAGTTGGTGTGTTCCTCTCGGTTTTTGTTTGCAACCCGGATATGTTTTCTCTCAGTCGATTTATGACTTTTGAACAGCGGTATACTACTGTTGCTTTTATTTAGGTGGGTGCAGTAAAGTCGTTTACTAAGCATCTTTTTGAAAAATATCACTCGCCTATAAAACTACATGTCATATTTCAAACAAATATTAATATACGCACTAAATCTCATACAGAATCTCCTTTTCATGTGAAAGGTGACGTTGTAATAACATAACAATAATATAAATTGTTATAGAACTGAACCGCGTACAACTATGAATTTGCTCCCTAAAATTGAGTCTAGAACACAACACTGTTATATAATTGATATGTTGTGTGAAAGCAAGCTGTTAATGCCTTTAAAATGGCTCTACACGTGTAAAGTAATCTCTACAAATGTTTTGTTCAAACAACAGCTTATTTTTACCTGCATAGATACTCAACAAATTTAGTAATGAGTTTAAAGGCCAGTATAACAAAACAACAATTTAAACAAACAAAGATCAATGTAAGACGGAGTAGAGCTCTCCATCGATAGCCGTAAAACGGTATTAAAACACGAGAAATATTTCCATAATCATTTCGTACCTCAAAAATTGTAAATATTATATCGTGTGCCTATATTGCAACGAAAGATCCCCAACATGTAAGCAAAAGTTTGAGATTTTTACCTCCAGTTCAATCGTAAGTTATCAAATCAAGACGGAGAATGACGGGAAATCTACTCATAATCATGTTTCCAAACGTTTAGAGGTCACATTTACTTTTATTTCAACCAATAAGAAGCCTTTTCATGCAATTTCATAGTAATTTTCAGAGGTGGGTAATACCCCCGCACATTGTGGAAGTAAATGATATTTCATTTCTCAGTCTTGACCAAATTTTTAGGATATATTTTTGTGCAACCGTATAAAAAAATAATTCTGATGAAAATTCAACATCCTTCACTTTTAAATTTTGTTAATTAATTTAATGTCTGAAACACAGGCTTCTCGTTGGTTTTTACTTAGTAATAGCGCAACTGCAAAATATTTCGAATATGTCTCCTTTTCCTTTTCACCGACGTATGTAATTCTTCAATGGCATTGACTTCCCCACTGAATTGTCAAGTGTTTTGTAAATCCCATTTGAAATGAAAAAAGTAAGAGCAATTTCAAAGATGACTGTCTAATAAATTTTAAGAACTACCTTTTAAAACTAAGTTCATTTCAAATAAGGAAAGGAATCATATAGACTTTAATAAAATATGATAAAATTAATCAATAGTTGTTATCACAAGTTAGTTCCATTGACAATATTTTTTTCTAATTATTGTATCTGCATAAAAACGTCCACGATCCTGTGTTTCACTCACCTGCACATAATTATTCCCCTATAGATAACAAAGATACAGGACGTTGTGCTTTATGTTGGCTGATACATCAAATCCTTTTGCGTGAGTTTATAAATAAAATACATCTGTATATAAAAATTGTAACATTAAGTCACGTTTCATAATCACTGAATTTCAAAGTCGTTAATTTTCTTTCTTTGTCTTTAGTGGTTTCTTTTGGGCTTGTATTTGTGAGAGTAACGGATGTGCTTGCTGCTTGAAAAAGCAAGCTTTCTCATGTTGTGGAGTTACATTAACCATAAAAAGTATTTTTATGCACCCATTTTTATGACATGCTATATCATAAACCTTTTAAAAGCATTATAATCTGTATTATCTGTTTTGCCCAGTCGTTAAATATTTGTACGGTATAATTTAAGCAAAATCAAGATCAAAGGTCAATGAGGGGCATTTTTTTTTTTTTTTTTTAAATGTCATCATTTTTGCATATTCTGCCTTCTTAGTATTTAAATATTGTATTAAAACATGAGATTAACAGACTCATCTGGCTCTTTTTATATATTAATAGCGCATTTTTTAATAAAAAAAAGGGCCTTTTTCCAGAAATTCCATTTAATAATTTAAATCACTGAAAACGAAAATATGTGTTTGTATTTTAATATTAATCACCTAACACCAAATATAATCCTTTATTCATTGCTAAGGAGTTTTTCATCACTAATTGACCACAATCAGACCAATTATTAATTTAACGGTTAATCACTCAACACATACAGATTCCCAAAATACAGCTACCTGCAAAATGATAGGTGTTTTATCTGTCATACTTGAGAAAATGAGATACTCTCATAGCAGTTTGAAGAAAAACAATTCTTAAAAATTAATAAGTTAGAGGAGAATGATGTACAAGGAATTCATACTCTATATGGTAATTTAGTGTCGGATTTTCTTTATTGAAAAAAAAACATTTAATGAAAACACTAAGGTGTTTCTACCTTTAGGCAAAACTCGTCCAAATCGTTTGGTACATTGTTTACTTATTTTTTAATTTTCAACTCTCTTCAAGTTTTTATTTTATTTGGCCTTCTAACTCTTTTCATTCGAGCACCACTATGTAGACGAAATACATTATACATGTTATGATGGGTTCAAGAGGAATCGAAGTGGCAAAATAATATAGATTCCCATAATGAAATCGAGAATGGAAACGGAGAATGTCAAAGCTCTATGACACCTGACATGTGTGTTCTCAATTTTACAAGCTTTAAATTGTTTTGAATCTAGAAATAACTGCTAACGCTACCATTACTTAATGTTACAATGATTAGTTGCATAACTTAACCGCGAAATACGTTCTGATTACTTTCAGATATGAAAATATGGTGAAATTATATGTTTCCTTTTGACATTAGTGATATTAACTATGTGTCTTCCACTAACAATTTTAATTGACTAGGATTGTCAGTTTTCCTACCGAAGGTCGGTTGTTCTCTCCGGGCAATCAGGCTTCCTCCACCAATAAAAACTGACCGCCATGAAATAGCACAATAGAGTTGAAAGTGACGTTTAACACCAACCAATCAATCAATTAATTCACTAACAATCCATAGGAGTAAATAATAACATTAGCAGTACCAATACTATTGCACCAGATGCGCAATTCGACAATAGAAGTTTCTCCCGTGATGCTAGAGGGCAAACTTTTGAAATCCAAAACCTAATGCAAACGTTGAAGACCTGATAAAACAAAAAAAATACTTTAGTATAACTAAATCAGGGCAAGGATTCATAGCTCTTCATTAGGGAGATGTATTGCTTTATTTAGAATTATTTCCAAAATGTTAACAGCAATTTTTATCACAGCAATATCCGTATTTTCATGCCGGTACCGAAGTACTCGCTTATTGGCTGGTGATACCATCGGGGACTAACAATCCACCAACAGGGGTATCGACCCAGCAGTACCACTTTTACTGCAACCGATGCCTATTCGACAATTAATGTCTTTGTGGTGATGCACAAGGCCAAAATACTTGTAATTCAAAACCTTATACAATCGTTGAAGAGCACTTCAAGCCAAAAAGGACCTAAAGTATAGCCAAAACCGAGCAAGGAATAAAAGCTATGCATAAGGGAGATATATCCCTTAATTTTAAAATGATTCCGAAATTATTAACATCAAATTTCAATCAAAAAAATATCCGTATTTTCATGCCAGTACCGAAGTATGGGATGGTGATAGCTTCGGTGACTAACAGTCCACCAATAGAGGTATCGACCCAGTCGTAGTATTAACTTCAACGGTACCAATTTTACTGTACCAGATTCACATTTCGACAATTAATGTCTCTTCAGTGATGCCCGAGGCCAAAATATTTGTGATACAAACGTTGAAGATCTGATCAACCCAAAACTGACCTACAGTATAGCGAAAATTGGGTAAGGAAACAGAGCTTTGGATAATGGAGATATATTCCTCAATTTGAAATGAATTGCAAAATTTTTACACAAATTTCAATAAAATCAATATCCTTATTTTCATGAAACTAAATACAAATTCCCTAGATGCCGACAAAACCATTAGTTAAAACAAAGTAAAACCACTGACAAAGTTCTTGACTTGGGTGGTTGAAATCAAACCTCTCCTTGGTGGTTTCAAATTGGTTTCCAAATCCATAAAAAAAAATCCTTTATCAGCAGTTCACATGGTTCACACGTATACAACATTTTTGCGCCTTTTCTGGCAAGGGAGCACGACCATATTTGTTATGGTAAGATGACAGATGTCTAGCAATGTTTGGTTATAACCAGATATGTGTAACTTGAGCCGTGACAGAACCGTTAAGCTTTTACCCTTGCGCTCATTGAAGTGGAGTGGATATTTCTTACTATTACAGCATTAAAGGTAAAAACTTGACACATGTGATATTTATCTAAATAGCTTCATATAACATCGTAACAGTTAACTAATTTTAACATTTTGACATTTTGTTATTTTTGCCAAGAAGGCAGAAAAGCAGAAAAAAGAACGAAAGTATATTTCGAGTTATCCAGTATAAAATAGAAAAAAAATTAAATTATAAAGACTAGACAGTTGTTAATTGAAAAGATTGCTTACATTATATATCCGAATCGAACCGATGCTTTCGGATTTTGTTTGTCCCTTTTTTGTCTCTTGGTGTTTAAAAAAGAAAATCATGATTTGACCAATATGAAATTGGGATAATAATTCATCACATCTTCAATTTTTAAACTAAAACTTTCAACAAAATAATAATGGGTAGATATGCAGCGTAGCTGTCGATTTTCAAATACTTCTTAGTTTGAATCAACGAGATCAAATCTTAACCTCATTCTCTAAGCTACAGTCTATATGGTTTCTTTCAGTTTTAAGAAACATTTCAAAGATACAGGGCTTATATTATCTAGTATTCAGTTACCAGAAACACGTAACGTCTAACTACGCCTCATCAGAAGCGCTCAATTTAAAAGAGGAGACGAAATTAACAGGAGATGAGACAATTGTCATACAAGCACATCTTCTTAGGTTCTATGTCAAGTTAACAGTGTATCCAAGTAGTGAGATACTTGATAGAGACCGTATATCCATCATTCATGTGTGATGAAAATACATTAAAAGTTATCATTTATTTAACGATTCACATACAACATATATTTGGCATTTTAAAAGGTATAAGCACTAAAAGTATCCGAGCAAGGAGTTAATAATTAAGGATATATATAACGTTGGATAAATCAAAATATGATGATATAGATACAAATATAGATATTCCAAGAAAAATACGATATACATTCTTTTCGATGGTTTTTACAGATACAGTATATATTTCTGGACATTAAGCTATCTTATCACTAATAAAAACGAAGAAACGTATTAAGCATCCTGTCCTTTGTCTTCATGTATAGATATAAATGGTTCTAATTCATCTACTGAATATTCCAGACTTTAACATGCGCGTAGTGGACATGTCTGAGGTAACTGCTTTTCTTCTGGTGACTCTTCACGTAAATCAACAAGTTCTCCGACTTGCTCCTTCTTCGAATTTTCGTGCTCTGGAGTATCTGCATTTACGATTGATTCAATGTTTTCGTTGACCTTATTACCACATTCGTCATTGCTAGTAGAATTCGAATCAAAGTATAGATTGTCGTCATTTTCTTTTGTCTGACCCGAGTTGCTTAGTTTAGAATTTTGTGTTATTTGCATCAAATCAGACTTTCGTTCAGCAAACAATTTCCTTACTACAAGGTACAACTGAAGAAGCGAGAAGCCAAACATAATTACATGTATAATAATGACTGCAAAAAAATTACCACGGTGTTCCACTATTTCTGTCGGGCACAGTTTCATTGCTATATTGTGATACATCTACTCTGGCAATCTGAAGTATTAAGATTTTCATTATCATGTAAAAAGTTAAATCACAAAAATACTGAACTCCGAGGAAAATTCAAAACGTAAAGTCCCTAATCAAATGGCAAAATCAAAAGCACAAACACATCAAACGAATGGATAACAAGTCCATATTCTGCAGTTTACAAAGTATTGAAGCTGGTTCGTCATACATTTGCGTATTAGTAAATCCCATACCAAATGCTTTTGATTATAATTTCCCACTTTTTTTCATTGTTTTGTTGTTTATAAAGATCTCCATGTCTGATACCAACGTAGGCGTGGAGCAAAACTTTTGTAAGTCACAGACAAAGCTAGGAGCAAAATGATGTCGATTGGGAGCGTGCATGATTGTGAAAATGACGTACCTGTTTTTCTGTTGTATGCAAAAGATACGTCATCTTTTCAAAGAGAGTTCTATCGGACGTATTCCGCATAGAATATTTGCAAATGTACAGGCTAAAGTATGTGTAAAACTCTGTGTTGAATAAGGAATGCTAGTTATGTGTTCAGCTGCAAATTTTCCATTTTCATACAACAGAATAGAATTATAAGGAGATTGCAGTGGTTTTGCACATAAATGATGCAATATGCAGTATTCATCCGGTAAGACATGATTCCAGGATTGTTGGTCACAAAGTTTTTCCCTGGTCAGTAGATGTTTTCCAGTTCCAAAATGACTTGCAAGTGTTAATAATAAAAGCATTTTTGCTAGAAATGTATGAACAGTGTATGTGTCTCCATTGTATTCAGCACCTGCAATATAATTTTTCAGAGTTATAATTATCACAGTTTTGTTGCTGAGGCCTGTATATGTACAGTATTAAAAAGTAATACTGTAAATTCAGAAATTTTTGCGAGGATTTTATCATTGAGAATAATGGGTAAGCATCGCAATAATTAAAACTCGCATGCATTTTGATATCTGATAGATATATCTGTTTGCAATGTTTCTTGAAATAGCAATAATTAATCTCGCATGTATGTCCATTCTCAAAAAATCGCAATATAAATGAATACACGCAATAATTTCTGAATTTACAGTAGTGAAATCAATTAATTATTGCCAATTACGTATTGATCATTTGCTCCAACCAGATTAGCTGCCATTTCAATAAATAAAAAAACAATAATCATCAACAGATCGTTTATTGATACAGAAGGTCAGAACCCATCGTTTCAAAAATATAATAAAAAGTATGGGTCACCATGCTATTTTTCAAGCTACAAGTCGTGCAAAATTGCCGAAATTTGCATAGATTGTTCATGAAAAAACTATGAGGTAGAATTTAAAAATAAAATATTGATAAGATAGGTTTTATAATATGCTTTAAGAAAATAAAAAAATAAAATAAAAAGCGCTCTTCCTTTGCTTCCTGTGTGTTTTTTTGCAATACATGTACTGATTTTGTGTCATCAATGGATACCCCATATCCTTTATTTTTCTATTATGTTAATATAATAAACATGTAATTTTGTTTGGAGCAAGATATTTGTCAAAGAATACTAGTGATATAAGAATTTGAAGCGTTTGAATCGCAAATGAGTTTATGACAATAGTTGCAACATTTTTGTAACCTGCTGGCTGGAGTATGACTTTTGAAATCAAATTATACGTTTAAATCTTAATTACACATGATTCCATTACAGAACGCTTGTTAAGTATACCTCATCACAATATTTCTGAAGCTCATCTTCAACTATTGAAAGAATTGTGGGAAGATGTTTACAAAATCTTGACGACCCGGCAATATATCGTTCTTTATAAGGAGTTAAATTATGTATCTAGTATAAAGATGGAAGATTCTCGTCGTCCCTTTTTATGTTAATACTGAATGAGAGAAGGACGGATTTGTGATTTTCTAGCATCTTTTTTTTTCGTTATTAATGAAGGGGTATACGTTGGATTCCCATTTTGCTATAAATGCCAAGTTCTTTACTGAGACATTCCAAATAATGATTTTTGCATGTAAAAACAATATTGCTCGAGGCTTTGTCTACTGGAGCAACAACATATTTGTCGTGAAGAGAGAATAAAGAATGCCCAACCTCGGGTTTCTTGGAAGGGTCATAAACCCGTAAGTTTATTGTGCATTGTAGGTTTTGAATGCGCCTATATATACATGACCGAACAACTTTGATCCATTCGACTAAAGTGTCGAGTTTTGTTTCGCGCTTTGCTTATTTTCTGGCATATTCGTCAAATAATCCATCAGTAACTTATAGTTCTTCTTCCAGTTGATGGGCTAGGGAACTCGTTATTTCGGGACTTTGAATAACAAATATCTAAGTTATTGTTAGTTTATGATGTTAAGGTCTCCAGTCATAAAACAACCAGCGGGACTATATTTGTATGGGACCGGGAATTTTGGATTTTTACATCCCAAAAGTGTAAAAGTCTTTAATACCCTCTTGTAATTGAAAATCTTGGAAGCAATTGGTTTGGTTTAAGTTTATGAAATGACAATTATAGTTTTATCTTTGAAGTAGTCTAGTATAGTTTTCTGCACGGATTTGTTAATACTGATGACATCCAAACCCTTATTTGGAAGTAGTTGTCACTGGTTTTAATAGCATGTGGCTAGCAACGTCCATAATTACTTTGTTTTCTTATTCAAACAAACGGCATGGATACAAGTTATATAATTTGGCTCCTACACTACTATAGGATTCCGTATGGTAAAGTTGATGCAATCTCTTCGAAATTTTTATAGACACCATTGTGGTTTCATTGACTGTAAAGGGAAATATTGTTTATGTACCTAGTATTTTTGTGTAAGAATAACTTGCTCATGCTTACAAATTTGTCCAGTGTGTTGCTCAAAACCGTTTTTCCTGTATGCCCTTACGCTGCTGTATTATATATGTGTCGAATTACAGACACTGGTATTACAGAGTTTAATATCAGCATGTTAACTTTATGTGAGCATAACTTCAGTATAACTACATATAATCTGATAAGTTTCTATCACAAGATTCTTGTTTTGATCCTCATTGAACTTAATGATATGTACTTTTGTTATGGAACTTATTGAAATTAAAGGGGTGAGCTTGAGATCTCAAAAAATAGTTTAACCCCGAAATGTTCACATTAATCAGAAATCTTGTTAGCGCTTGTCTTTGATATGTGCAGTTTGTGTTTGTCCTTTTTTCATTTGGAGAATGGAGTGTACATTTCAGATCGTCCAAAGCCTCTGTCAAATTCATATACAGCTTTTTAGCTCACCTGGCCCGAAGGGCCAAGTGAGCTTTTCTCATCACTTGGCGTCCGTCGTCCGTCGTCCGGCGTCGTCCGTCGTCGTCCGTCGTCGGCGTTAACTTTTTACATTTTGAACTTCTTCTAGAGAACCACTGAATGGAATGAAACCAAACATGGCATGAATGTTCCTTATGAGGTGTTGACCAAGTGTTGTTACTTTGTAGCCGATCCATCATCCAAGATGGCCGCCAGCGGGGGACTTAGTTTAACATAGGACCCTATGGGAAATGCATACAAATGACTTCTTTTAGAGAACCACTGAATGGAATGAAACCAAACATGGCATGAATGTTCCTTATGAGGTGCTCACCAAGTGTTGTTACTTTGTAGCAGATCCATCATCCAAGATGGCCGCCAGCGGGGGACTTAGTTTAACATAGGACACTATGGGAAATGCATACAAATGACTTCTTTTAGAGAACAACTGAATGGAATAAAACCAAACATGGCATGAATGTTCCTTATGAGGTGCTGACCATGTGTTGTTACTTTGTAGCCGATCCATCATCCAAGATGGCCGCCATCGGGGAACTTAGTTTAACATAGGACCCTATGGGAAATACATACAAATGTCTTCTTTTATAGAACCACTGAATGGAATGAAACCAAACATGGCATGAATGTTCCTTATGAGGTTCTGACCAAGTGTTGTTACTTTGTAGCCGATCCATCATCCAAGATGGCCGCCAGCGGGGGACTTAGTTTAACATAGGACCCTATGGGAAATACATAAAAATGTCCTCTTTTAGAGAACCACTGAATGGAATTAAACCAAACATGGCATGAATGTTCCTTATGAGATGCTGACCAAGTGTTGTTACTTTGCAGTCGGTCCATCATCCAAGATGGCCGCCAGCAGGGGACTTAGTTTAACATAGGACCCTATGGGAAATACATATAAATGTCTTCTTTTAGAGAACCACTGAATGGAATGAAACCAAACATGGCATGAATGTCCCTTATGAGGTTCTGACCAAGTGTTGTTACTTTGTAGCCGATCCATCATCCAAGATGGCCGCCAGTGGGGGACTTAGTTTAACATAGGACCTATGGGAAATACATACAAATGTCTTCTTTTAGAGAACCACTGAATGGAATGAAACCAAACATGGCATGAATGTTCCTTATGAGGTTCTGACCAAGTGTTGTTACTTTGTAGCCGATCCATCATCCAAGATGGCCGCCAGCGGGGGACTTAGTTTAACATAGGACCCTATAGGAAATACATAAAAATGTCTTCTTTTAGAGAACCACTGAATGGAATGAAACCAAACATGGCATGAATGTTCCTTATGAGATGCTGACCAAGTGTTGTTACTTTGCAGTCGGTCCATCATCCAAGATGGCCGCCAGCAGGGGACTTAGTTTAACATAGGACCCTATGGGAAATACATACAAATGTCTTCTTTTAGAGAACCACTGAATGGAATGAAACCAAACATGGCATGAATGTCCCTTATGAGGTTCTGACCAAGTGTTGTTACTTTGTAGCCGATCCATCATCCAAGATGGCCGCCAGTGGGGGACTTAGTTTAACATAGGACCTATGGGAAATACATACAAATGTCTTCTTTTAGAGAACCACTGAATGGAATGAAACCAAACATGGCATAATGTTCCTTATGAGGTGCTGACCAAGTGTTGTTACTTTGCAGTCGGTCCATCATCCAAGATGGCCGACAGCGGGGGACTTAGTTTAACAAAGGACCTATGGGAAATACATACAAATGTCTTCTTTTAGCGAACCACTGAATGGAATGAAACCAAACATGGCATGAATGTTCCTTATGAGATGCTGACCAAGTGTTGTTACTTTGCAGTCGGTCCATCATCCAAGATGGCCGACAGCAGGGGACTTAGTTTAACAAAGGACCTATGGGAAATACATACAAATGTCATCTTTTAGAGAACCACTGAATGGAATGAAACCAAACATGGCATGAATCTTCCTTATGAGATGCTGACCAAGTGTTGCTACTTTGTAGCCGATCCATCATCAAAGATGGCCGACAGCGGGGGACTTAGTTTAACATAGGACCCTATGGGAAATACATACAATTGTCTTCTTTTAGAGAACCACTGAATGGAATTGAACCAAACAAGGCATGCATGTTCCTTATGAGTTGCTGACCAAGTGTTGTTACTTTGCAGTCGATCCATCATCCAAGATGGCCGCTAGGGGGGGGGGGGGGGGGGGGGGGGGGGGGTGGGGGGGGCTTAGTTTAACATAGGACCCTATGGGAAATACATACAAATGTCTTCTTTTAGAGTACCACTGAATGGAATGAAACCAAACGTGGCATGAATGTTCCTTATGAAGTGCTGACCAAGTGTTGCTACTTTGTTGCCGATTTACTGTTCAAGATGGCCACCAGGATATTTTATTAAATAACGGGACCAATATTAATCAAAATTTGGCCTCAATCATTATTTGGGTATCTGTTATGATTTTTATCTATCTTTACATGATTTCTAAAACCAAAGTAGAGTCAGGTGAGCGACACAGGCTCTTGAGAGCCTCTAGTTATATTTAGATTTGGGAAGATTAAGAGCTTATCACTTGTCTATTGCTGAAAGCCGGAATTTGACTTATATATATCTTTTGGTTTTGGTTTCATGATGTTCCGTATCTGTATCCATATTTGGTAGGTCTCATTACTCAATACGATATGCAGAAAGAGAGATGGATGTTTACAATCGCAATAATGTCGTAGAGGACTCTGAAGATTTTCGATTCATTGTGTTTTCTACTATCTTTTGCCATTAATCAACGTGTTTTTTTTTAATTTCCGATTAGCTGGCAAAAATTGAAATCATCTGTCATTGTGTACTTGGAATCGAGGTATGCCATTTTTAGTGTCAACGTCACTAAATGAGTAGCTTGTATCATATTATTTTATTAGCTTTAATGTGTACAAGGAACTAAGATTTTGCCGAAGCTAGTCTATCCACAATTGTGATCTGAAAAAGACAGGCTTATGTTGTACTGTTACATTACTGTCCCAGGTTAGGGGAGGGTTGGGATCCCGCTAACATGTTTAACCCCGCCACATTCTGTATGTATGTGCCTGTCCCAAGTCAGGAGCCTGTAATTCAGTGGTTGTCGTTTGTTTATGTGTTACACATTTGTTTTTCGTTCATTTTTGTACATAAATAAGGCCGTTTGTTTTCTCGTTTGAATTGTTTTACATTGTCATTTCGGGCCTTTTATAGCTGACTGTGCGGTATGGGCTTTGCTCATTGTTGAATGCCGTACGGTGACCTATAGTTTTTATTTTCTGTGTCATTTGGTCTCTTGTGGAGAGTTGTTTCATTGGCAATCATATAACATCTTCTTTTTTATATTAGCTTCGTTGATTTTTTTTGCAACTTTGATTGACCAGGAGGTTTTATGATGTCTGTGACAGCGCATGGGATTCTTAATTTATAAAATAAAGGCACCCTTTCTTTGAATTCGTTCGATTCTATGGATGTAATTCTCTAGACAGGAATCAAAAACAACTAAGGCTTATTGGAAGAGCACTGAATACCATAAACTCCAAACAGTAGTACCCAATCTGATTAAGGCTTTCTTTGCCTAGGGGTAGAAAAACCTAAGTGTTTCGAATGATTTTAGCAGTTCTGTTACAGTAAATTTACAGAAAATGATCGCTTCAATCGTATTTCTTGTCAGCATGACTACATGATTGGTGATGCTAAGGGGCTTATAATTGAGTACGCCGGGTGCGCGTTTCATCTATACAATACAAAAAAGAAGATGTGGTATGATTGCCAATGAGACAATTCTCCACAAGAGACCAAATGACACAGAAATTAACAACTATATGTCACCGTACGACCTTCAACAATGAGCAAAGCCCATACTGCATAGTCAGCTATAAAAGGCCCCGAAATAACAATGTAAAACAATTCAAACGAGAAAACTAACGGCCAAATTTATGTACAAAATAATGAACGAAAAACAAATATGTAACACAGCAACAAACGACAACCACTGAATTACAGGATCCTGACTTGGGACAGGCACATACTGACTCTTCAGTGACTCAATATGGAGCACTTCATCGCATGCCTTTAAAACTAGAGAATTAAAATATCTGTTTGATTTTTAATCAACGCTTCCCGTTAAAAAGTATCAATCAGTATGCTTATATAAGAACCAGAGGAGGTAACAGAATGAAAGACATAATGACAGTTGGCAAGCACATTTTATTTTTTCCAGGTTGTTGAGGATGTGGAGGCAATGTATTCCAAAAGATTCGGGGTAGCTGATGAGAGTCGTGTCAATATATATTTTGCTTTTGTGCAAATGTAAGGCAGTATACATGTGTCCAGTTGGCTGTGGAATATTAAACAAAAAGTAGTTGCTAGTCGTGTGTTTAGGAAAAGTGTACTGATTCAAGTGTGATGTTCTGGACATCTGTTGTAGTGTATTCATGGTAGTAGTTCAAAGCAAGTTTACAAATTTTGAATATCAATGAATTAATGTTAATACTCTCATATTTTCAACACAATCAGTGTACTCACGTATAGGCAAGAGTATATCAAATAAGTAGCAACAGAAGAACTGGGACAAGGCGATTTCTCATCTTTGTTAGGTAACTAACAGTCCTTCTGAAGAAAATATATACTCTTACGGTAGAGAAGTGGAGGAATAATTAAGATCAGCCATAGGTGTAAGCCTTGGAAACATGCTCTTGTTCATATATCCTACCTCTCTTTGGATGAATTTTAAATGGCATTTAAACACAAACATTCGAATCGAATTTTAAGTTTTATTAATTTTGATTAAAAAAAATATTTAATTTCCCTGGAGGCGCTCTCAAAAAATTTAATTTTGTTGTTTTAGCTTAAGAAAGCAAGAAAGCAACAACATTCTTACAGGAAACCGATTAGTCGAGTATCATTTTGGTAATCGATACTCGAGTACTCGAGTACTCGTTGACATCCCTAGTATTTATATAACTTGAAATCAGCAGAGAGATATATATATTGTACTGTAAAGGAGAATAAACCTTTGTGTTGATGCGTGGACACCTGGTTCAATTCTTTTGTGATTAATATCTGTATTCTGAAGTACACATAGATATTGCTTTGTCAGAAGACAAGTATTTTTCTAAATCGAAAAAGCGATGACATGTCCACCCACGCATACCTTCCAATGAAATGCTTGAAAACAGAAAACTCACCATTTCCCAGCATTCATAAGTTCCAATAATACTGATTCTTTACATTTGAAAAAAAATAATGATAATTCTAGCTCACAAATGGACACGAAGCAGATATTTGGCCATGCAGGGGATCAGGCTATATTGTTTGAAGTGCAAAGAAGTATGATTTACAATATACCCAACGTGCTCATGGCTTTTGGCATAAAATGGAAACAATTAAATGACGATAACTAGCTAGTTCTTGACTTGTAGGGTATAGATTTTCAGTGATATTTGTTTATAGTATGAGGGTACTATTAAAGTTACCATCCATGAATATACTTATATCTACATATATTTTCCTTTGGTATAATTTACAGTTCATGTGTAGTAATAAACAACAAGTGTAAAGACGTCATAAACAATCCGAGAAAAGCACGACCTTGTGCAATGCCAAACTATAAGTAGATAGTATCTACAGGATGTAGGATCATGAGTTCTCATGACTGTATATATATGTAAACCTCAGATCTGTGTACGGCCTCAAATCTGTGTCCGTTTCGCCAATCTGTGCCCCATCGTGACGTCAATCGCTAATCTATGTCCGTTAAAAAAGATACGGCCTCAAATCTGTGTCCTATTTTCAAATTTGTTTTCAATCGTGACGTCATTCGCAAATCTATGTTCGTTTAAAAGATACGGCCTCAAATCTGTGTTCTTTTTTTAAATCTTTTTCCAGTTTGTTTCGCCATGCGCAAATTTATGCCAGTCTAATAAGTACGGCCTTATAGGATTTTTGTTTTATTTTAGTCATTTCCCATAATTTAATGTTAAGTTGGGATGTGTTCTCCATGTGTGTGCTTAAAAATTTTACATGCGTGTGTAATTATTGTATGATTTACATTTTATTGTAAAACTACAACATTTTCAAATTGTTTGTTTTTCTTGATCCCTTGTTTAATTGTTCTGTAGTAATTATCGTTACTTCCCTTTACTCATTACGTCTTGATAACAAATACGAAATATAAGTTAATAAACAACCTGAGACAAAATGACATCTGTATACAAGCAACTAAAGATACATGTATGGCCTTCAACAATGAACTGAACCTATTCTGTATCGTAATCTGTAAACACATACACCTATTTGTTCAATGTTTCAATGTATAGGTACCACATACAAATGTTTAGGGTATAATTTATTGCCGGTTTAACAACGACATTTTGTGCCACTATCTTGTTAAAAAAGTTTTTTTTCTGGTGAAACTATTCCGGTTTCGAATCTATGTATTTTTAAAAATCCATTGTGTACCATGACATCAACATTCAACAACCGTAACATAATTCTGTGTACAAACTATTGGCATAACGAGCATACATGTTACTTTATTAATGTGCCTTCAAGAATGAAACTACACATATTTTTTTACTTGATAACGGTTTGCTATGTCTTACGTCACCACATTTCGATAAAGGACATAGATTTGTGACAAAAATGGCCATAGATCTGAGTTAATAATGGACATAGATTTGAGACAATAAAAGACATAGATTTGAGACAATAAAGGACATAAATTTGGAACGTCTATGACGCAATATTAAAAGGGACATAGATTTGCGGAAAAGACATAGATTTGAGGCTGGACATAGATTTGAGGCTTACATATATATTGACACTGACGAAGGCTATTTGTTAAGCCGAAATATTTATCAACACGATTTATAACATCATCTTCGTATATTACCATCTTCAATATTAGTACCGTTGTGCATATCTTTAGACTTATATATATATATATTATATATATATATATATATATACATGTATATAGCAGTATATATTTAGTTGTGTTTTATTTTTCAAAAAACAAAATCAATTTAAAATTTAGTACTGATAAAAACAATATTTAAAGATGTAACTACTGTATTTAATTGATAACCTTTTAGAAGAAGTTTATTCAAAGGATCAATTAGTTTACATGGATCGTAACTAAATTTAAGGGCCCTATAAACAACATCAACAAAATTAAGAAGTGATATCCTGTTTTTAAATAGAATTCTAAAGGTACAGCAAAAATTCCTAACCAAATCTGTGTATCTATGAAAGAATTTGGGAAAGGTTTTATTCAATTTGTCGTCCAATTATACATAAATTTTAAAGTTCATTGAAATCAAAAACGCGACTTCAAGCACGGGCATAGCGAACAAGTTGTGAAATATTCACAACGTAATAACGGGCCACAGGAACATAACCGTCCAAAAAGGGAAAATTGACAATCGGGAACGACAAATCGTCTCTTTTGTCGTTAACTTTTTTATAGAGTTTCCTGTGTGAAACTGAAAGGTCAAAAACTAGAAAAGGACATTTATTGCTGTCAGTATTAGATTTCCGCATTCAAATTAGAAAATCCTAGATTTTTTAAAGCAAACTTGACATATCATCAAGTTGGTTTTTTTTAGTTTATCAATTAAATGTGATTAAGACGGGTCTTTACTGAGTTTGGCCCTTAACTGTGATTCATAACATACATTGTATTGCCAAAACGTACAACGATGTTGTCAAGGAGAAAATTTACATATTTCATCGTCTCGTCACAGTTCCAGTAGGTATATCTAGCATATTTCCTTTTATTTCATTAAAGAAGAAGGTTTTATATGATTTGCAGCAAAATTCTGTAATCAAATGTTTCAAAGGACCAGTCTAATAGAGAACTTCTGTTCGATCAGATTGTGTGGTAGGGTAGTGTACAGAGTCGAAAATTTATAACTGTCAACCGAATTGAACGGACCATCAAAAGCCCGTAATTTATCCAAAACATCTAAAGGGTTTTTAATACTCCAAAATTAGTTAATTTTATTATTTTCATATGCTTTATTATAAAAATTTTAATAACAAGTTCTTTAATAGAAGTAAGGGAACTACGGTGACCTACAGATGTTAACTTCTACGTCATTTTGTCTCCGATGCAGAGTTGTCTCATTGGCAATCATGCCACATGTTCTTATTGTTATATTTTTAAACAGCACAGAAAGATTAGTCATAGAACACTTTCTAAAAGTCGAGTTGAAACGAAATTTGAAAGGATTTTTGAGAACATAGTAGGGACTTTTTGTTTCTTTGGAGCACATGGCCTTAAATGTAGATGACTGTATAATTTCATTCTGAAGATCTTCCGTGTAGTATTTACGTCATACCACTACCGCATTTTTATGAACACAAATTAAACGTTATGCGAATACCTTTTATAAGTTGGTTGACCGTTATGGAATAACCGTTTCACAGATGATATCGGATATCTTCCTTATGTCGTTACTACAATACCCTTCCCTTTTCACGAATGTGACCTACCGAATTAGACTATTTACCGGATTTGTAATAACATAAGCAACACGACGGGTGCCACATGTGGAGCAGGATCTGCTTACCCTTCCGGAGCACCTGAGATCACCCCCAGTTTTTGGTGAGGTTCGTGTTGCTTAGTCTTTAGTTTTCTATATTGTGTCATCTGTACTATTATTTGTCTATTTGTCTTTTTTTATTTTTGGCCATGGCGTTGTCAGTTTGTTTTCGATCTATGAGTTTGACTGTCCCTCTGGTATCTTTCGTCCCTCTTTTACTTGAATTTAGTTTTTTATCCTAGAAATGATCGTCTTACTTACACATGTTACAATTTTACTAATCTATAAATTATTACTTTAATGACCTAACAACACTCTTTCTAATTTAATTTCGACGATGGACATACGGTATTTTGGTCCTTTTTCAGAAATTACTTTAATGACCTAACAACACTCTTTCTAATTTATTTTCGACGATGGACGGTATTTTGGTCCTTTTTCAGAAAGTTTGTAACCTCTCGGTCTTGAACGATGTTGGGCAGGGGCGTAGATACCCGGAGGCACGACAGCACCTGCATCCACGTCGTTTTCACAACAACAACAAAAACAACAACAAAACAGAGAGAGAGAGACGTACAAAGTTATAATATAGGAATTGGTCAATCAGACAGATTGGGAGAGGTATTAACGTGATGCATCTACTATGGAACGTGATATTTGTTTAACTTTCGTATATATAAAATAAGGAGATGTGGTATGATTTCCAATGAGATAACTATCCACCAAAGTTAAAATGAAGTGGATGTAAGTAATTATAGGCAACCGTACGGCATAAAAAAGTAAACTTCTACTTATACGTACAAGAAACTATAGTTGGCTCTAAAGCCTCTATGTTATCAAAATATAAAGCCAGGAGGTATAATGTTTTGAACGGTGGAGTCATAAAAAATGCTAGACAAATCAGTGATAAAATCAATACCTCTATTAATGTGTCATGTTTTTAGAAAATGCCTTTGATGATCTTGAGGTTTGTCAATACGAGGATGCAGTCTATGGTGACAAAAAGACAGCTCTCACTGCTCACAAGCAAAAAAAAACGTAACTGTGAACTATAAGTGCATACACCACAACATGCACAAGCACTGGTACTCCACTGTGACATTCTACCTGTCCAGTTTCAACTGCTAACGAATGAAAAAAAGTATCATTTGGGATACAAGAGGGATTATAAATCAAGTTGTGCTGAAATCTCCAAGAGAACCATCCGGCGTTTCATGTTGAAGTTAGCGTATACCGGCAATTTTTTGTTGATTAAAGAGGGCGTAAAGGGGGGCATCTGCACGGAAGAACGCGAAATAAAATTGCCATTTCACGATGAACGAACAATTAAAAATTTCTTGCACGTTGATCTTTTTACCGATTTCACGAAACACGGTGAATAACGAACCTTTTTCACGGCTGCACTGACGTGAAATAAAAATGGCAAAACACGTTGCACGAAAATAGCCCTTTACCACCCTCATTAAATGTGTCTTCTAAAATATGAACAGTAATATTGACCTTATCAGGCTATTTAAATATACAGTTTAAAACATTATATAACTTACTTTTATGAATAATTTGTTCAGTGTTAGATCTGGGACTAATACCGATAAATGTATTAGTCCCAGGTAAGATGTATGAGAAATGTTTTCCAAAAACACTTTATAACAGATATGTCTGGACTTTATTTCAATGAAAATTACTTACTTACTTATACTTGTTAGAAGGTGTAACTAATTACATTCACCATTTAATATTCCATTATTGTGTATTTTAATATGATATATGAATGATGGTATGTAGTTGATCATTGAAAGGATTCATATATATCGTTACTATAAATCCTTGATCATCAGTACTGCCAAGTTTTCATGAAGCAAATGCGTGAGATTTGGCCAAAATTGTAAAGATCAAAGAGAAAAAACAATATATCAAAGGAAAATGCCGCCAAATATGCATGAAAATGCGTGAGTGAGACTTGGCAGCCCTGAATCATTGTTGTGTGAATATTCTTGTGTTCTTTTGTATGTAAACGATCAAAAATCTAATAAAGATAAAAAAAAACAAGTAACTCAATAACATGCTTCGCTTGACTTAATTTTTAAGCCCGTCATTTTCCGCGGACTAATTATTTAGTTTTTAATCATCAGATTTGATTCAAAATCATTCAAGACAAATGTTAGCAAATGGAGAATCATTACATTTTCAAGATTAGCAATGACGTAGAATAAAATCCATGTGACACGTATTTGGGGTCAAACCGTGGACGAACCGTGTTCTGCTTTTCAACTGAGCTGGTAGGTCACCAGGGGCGTGTTTTTTTGTTCTTCGGTAGTGAACCAGAAGAGGCCCATTTCTGTTTTTTTGCATTGGGAAGATCTTCTGGCTCTCTTCTACCTCTTCCTTTTAAATAGGTAGTTTAGACGGCAGAAGCACATAACAAACATGGCGTCGCTTAGTCTAAATAACATTAATAAATTTATGAATGCAGATATAATAGAATGTGAGCTGTGTGATAAACGTTTTTATGGTATGACAGCCTTAGTAGAACATTCTTGTAGGAACGATAAGCTGGATAAATATAAGAACTACACGGACAATAACAGTAAGGGGACGACTATTTGATAGTCTGGGGAGGGGGAGGGGGCAGGAGGATATTTTGCGGATTTATTATTCATTTTAATCTGTCGCTAATCATGCTTTTATTTTAGCTCTAACCTGGCCACATTTTTCATATATAAAATCCTCTTGTCCCCCACCCCACCTCCCAAAAAAAAATATCAAATGGTTTTCCCCTTATTTAACACAACTTTAAATTGATTGATTGTTGGTTGCTTATTTAGAACGTCCAGTGACAAAAAATTCATGCATGTTCAGGAAAACACGAGTGTAAAAGTCAGGTATATATTATAAAAATAAGGAGATGTAGTATGCTTGCCAATGAGGCAACTATCCACCCAAGTTCAAATGAAGTGGATGTAAGCAATTATAAGCAATCGTACGGCCTTCAACAATAACAAAAACCCATACCGTATAGTCGGCTATAAAAGACCCCGACATGAAAAATGTAAACCAATTCAAACAAGAAAACTAACGGCCTAATTCTATATTACAAAACAATTTACAAAAAATCAAATATGAGTTGACAGACAACCACTGAACTATACAGGTTCCTGACTTGGGACATGCACATAAAGAATATGGCAGGATTAAACATGTTTGTGAGCGCTCAACTCTTCTCTAAACTGGGACAGTGGTGTAACAGTACCACATAAGAACAAACTGTAAAAATCAGTTGCAATTAAATTAACTCAACAGATCGGTACGAGACACAAACAACAACTAACATTAAGACAATAGACAGAAAGCACCGAAATAAGAGTATTTGCAGTCATTGAAAGTTTGTTCAAAGCTAATTACAAGTAACGCTGACATAAATCTTGTTCTCCCAGACTAAGTATACCTTGTGGTGGTCCGAAGGTTTTGACAATAAAAATTTTGCAATAGAAATAATTGTTAGAATTGACCAGCTGATTTTCCTCAAGGATCACCAGGGAAAAAAGTTTTGAGAACTCGGTGATATCTTTGCCGTATATACAAAAATAATCCAGTTTAGTTACTTTAAAAAAAATGATAGACAAGATGTTCTTTTCGATCATATAACAGACAAACATTGACAAATTCTTGCACAGTTTAAGATTATTCCTGAAAATCAAATGGTCGGGGCTTCAAGCCGGATTTATTTAGCAAAATTGAGTTAGGAAAGCATAAAGAAAAAATGTCCAACCAATTTTCTTTGTTTTTATACTTATTGTATAATTACATCAATGTCAAAACAGAGCACTCCATTACAGACTTGACTCAAGCTAGCGAACAATTGTAGCGAACAATTAGCCAGCGAACAATTAGGAGGTATAACCAAAAACCACAATTTCACATAAGACAATCACGTTTTTTTCGAGCTAGCGAACAATTACAGAGACCTAGCGGACAATTATAAGAATATTCAAAATATTAAACAAAAACGAATAAAAAAAATTAAAACAAAAGGGATACCATAAAGATTTTGAGCAATTTATAGAGATTGTGACAGGCAACGACTGTAAAGGTAACATAGAGGAGACATTATCGTATCTAATAAGACAAACTCCAAAATGGTTTATGTTTAAAAATCTGAAGTTAAGTTTAAACTGAAATTGTAAAAACGAAAAGGGAGGAGGGGGCATACATTAAGTTGATTTTTGACCCATTTATAGAGATTGTGACGGTACACGACTGCATAGGTGATGCAGCTGAGACATAAGCGTATCTATTCAGACGAACTCCAGGATGGTTTATGTTAAAAATCTGAAGTAAGGTTGAAAAAATTGTAATTAAAAACAAAAAGGGGGATACCTTAAGTTGATTGTCGACCCATTCATAGAGACTGTGACGGGCAACGACTGCCTATAGGTGATGCAGCGGAGACATTGGCGCAACGTTTAGAAAAAACACCAGAGTAGTTTATGTTCGAAAATATGAATTTACGGTTAAAAAACTGAAATTGTGAAATTGACAAAATGAGATTAGGGGGGAAGGCCAATTTAAGTTAATTTTGAACCAATTTCATGAGATTGTGACGGGCAACGATTCTATAGGTGTTGTAGAGGAGACATTGGAGCATCGTTTAAGAAAATCTTTTAAAAAAAAGTTAATTTTGGACAAATTTCAAGAGATTTTGACGGGCAACGACTATATAGGTGTTGTAGAGGAGACAATGGCGCATCGTTTAATAAAATCTCCAGAGTGGTTTATGTTCGAAAATCTGAAGTTCCGGTTAAAAAACTGAATTTGTGAAATTGACTAAATGAGATTGGGGGTTAGGCCAATTTAAGTTAATTTTGGACCAATTTCAAGAGATTGTGACGGGCAACGACTATACAGGTGTTGTAGAAGAGACATTGGCGCATCGTTTAGGAAAAACTCCAGAGTGGTTTATGTTCGAAAATCTGAAGTTACGGTTAAAAAACTGAAACTTTTATTGTAAAATTGACAAAATGAGATAAGGGGGTAGGCCAATTCAAGTTAATTTTGGACTCATTTGAAGAGATTGTGACGATCAACGACTATATGAGTGTTGTAGAGGAGACAATGGCGCATCGTTTAAGAAAATCTCCAGAGTGGTTTATGTTCGAAAATCTCAAGTAACGGTTAAAAAACTGAAATTGTGAAATTGACAAAATGAGATTGGGGGGGTAGGCCAATTTAAGTAAATTTTGGACCTATTTCAAGAGATTTTGACGGGCAACGACTATAAAGGTGTTGTAGAGGAGACAATGGCGCATCGTTTAAGAAAATCTCCAGAGTGGTTTATGTTTGAAAATCTGAAGTTACGGTTAAAAAACTGAAACTTTTATTGTGAAATTGACAAAATGAGATTAGGGGGGTAGGGCAATTCAAGTTAAATTTGGACTAATTTGAAGAGATTGTGACGGGCAACAACTATATGAGTGTTGTAGAGGAGACAATGGCGCATCGTTTAAGAAAATCTCCAGAGTGGTTTATGTTCGAAAATCTGAAGTTACGGTTAAAAAACTGAAACTTTTATTGTGAAATTCACAAAATGAGATTAGGGGGGTAGGCCAATTTAAGTTAATTTTGGACCAATTTCAAGAGATTGTGACGGGCAACGATTACATAGGTGTTGTAGAGGAGACATTTGCGCATCGTTTAAGAAAATCTCCAGAGTGGTTTATGTTCGAAAATCTGAAGTTCCGGTTAAAAAACTGAAAATTTTATTGTGAAATTGACAAAATGAGATTAGGGGGGTAGGGCACTAAAAGAAAAATTTGGACCATTTTAAAGAGATTGTGACGGGCAACGACTATATAGGTGTTGAAGAGGAGACATTGGCGCATCGTTTAAGAAAATCTCCAGAGTAGTTTATGTTCGAAAATCTGAAGTTACGGTTAAAAAACTGAAATTGTGAAATTGACAAAATGAGATTAGGGGGGTAGGCCAATTTAAGTTAATTTTGGACCAATTTCAAGAGATTGTGACGGGCAACGATTACATACGTGTTGTAGAGGAGACATTAGCGCATCGTTTAAGAAAATCTCCAGAGTGGTTTATGTTCGAAAATCTGAAGTTCCGGTTAAAAAACTGAAATTGTGAAATTAACTAAATGAGATTGGGGGTTAGGCCAATTTAAGTTAATTTTGGACCAATTTTAAGAGATTGTGACGGGCAACGACTATAAAGGTGTTGTAGAAGAGACATTGGCGCATCGTTTAGGAAAATCTCCAGAGTGGTTTATGTTCGAAAATCTGAAGTTACGGTTAAAAAACTGAAAATTTTATTGTGAAATTGACAAAATGAGATTAGGGGGGTAGGCCAATTTAAGTTAATTTTGGACCAATTTCAAGAGATTGTGACGGGCAACGACTATATAGGTGTTGTAGAAGAGACATTGGCGCATCGTTTAGGAAAATCTCCAGAGTGGTTTATGTTCGAAAATCTGAAGTTACGGTTAAAAAACTGAAATTTTATTGTGAAATTGACAAAATGAGATTAGGGGGGTAGGGCAATTCAAGTTAATTTTGGACCTATTTCAAGAGATTGTGACGGGCAACGACTATATAGGTGTTGTAGAAGAAACATTGGCGCATCGTTTAAGAAAATCTCCAGAGTGGTTTATGTTCGAAAATCTGAAGTTACGGTTAAAAAACTGAAAATTTTATTGTGAAATTGACAAAATGAGATTAGGGGGGTAGGGCAATTCAAGTTAATTTTGGACATATTTCAAGAGATTGTGACGGGCAACGACTATATAGGTGTTGTAGAAGAAACATTGGCGCATCGTTTAAGAAAATCTCCAGAGTGGTTTATGTTCGAAAATCTGAAGTTACGGTTAAAAAACTGAAACTTTTATTGTGAAATTGACAAAATGAGATTAGGGGGGTAGGCCAATTTAAGTTAATTTTGGACCAATTTCAAGAGATTGTGACGGGCAACGATTACATAGGTGTTGTAGAGGAGACATTTGCGCATCGTTTAAGAAAATCTCCAGAGTGGTTTATGTTCGAAAATCTGAAGTTACGGTTAAAAAACTGAAAATTTTATTGTGAAATTGACAAAATGAGATTAGGGGGGTAGGGCACTAAAAGAAAAATTTGGACCATTTTAAAGAGATTGTGACGGGCAACGACTATATAGGTGTTGAAGAGGAGACATTGGCGCATCGTTTAAGAAAATCTCCAGAGTGGTTTATGTTCGAAAATCTGAAGTTCCGGTTAAAAAACTGAAATTGTGAAATTGACTAAATGAGATTGGGGTTTAGGCCAATTTAAGTTAATTTTGGACCAATTTTAAGAGATTGTGACGGGCAACGACTATATAGGTGTTGTAGAAGAAACAATGGCGCATCGTTTAAGAAAATCTCCAGAGTGGTTTATGTTCGAAAATCTGAAGTTACGGTTAAAAAACTGAAACTTTTATTGTGAAATTGACAAAATGAGATTAGGGGGGTAGGGCAATTCAAGTTATTTTTTGACATATTTCAAGAGATTGTGACGGGCAACGACTATATAGGTGTTGTAGAAGAAACAATGGCGCATCGTTTAAGAAAATCTCCAGAGTGGTTTATGTTCGAAAATCTGAAGTTACGGTTAAAAAACTGAAACTTTTATTGTGATATTGACAAAATGAGATTAGGGGGGAAGGCCAATTTAAACTAATTTTGGACCAATTTCAAGAGATTGTGACGGGCAACGATTACATAGGTGTTGTAGAGGAGACATTTGCGCATCGTTTAAGAAAATCTCCAGAGTGGTTTATGTTCGAAAATCTGAAGTTACGGTTAAAAAACTGAAAATTTTATTGTGAAATTGACAAAATTAGATTAGGGGGGTAGGGCACTAAAAGAAAAATTTGGACCATTTTAAAGAGATTGTGACGGGCAACGACTATATAGGTGTTGAAGAGGAGACATTGGCGCATCGTTTAAGAAAATCTCCAGAGTAGTTTATGTTCGAAAATCTGAACCTACGGTTAAAAAACTGAAATTGTGAAATTGACAAAATGAGATTAGGGGGGTAGGCCAATTTAAGTTAATTTTGGACCAATTTCAAGAGATTGTGACGGGCAACGATTACATACGTGTTGTAGAGGAGACATTAGCGCATCGTTTAAGAAAATCTCCAGAGTGGTTTATGTTCGAAAATCTGAAGTTCCGGTTAAAAAACTAAAAAGTGTGAAATTGACTAAATGAGATTGGGGGTTAGGCCAATTTAAGTTAATTTTGGACCAATTTTAAGAGATTGTGACGGGCAACGACTATATAGGTGTTGTAGAAGAGACATTTGCGCATCGTTTAGGAAAATCTCCAGAGTGGTTTATGTTCGAAAATCTGAAGTTACGGTTAAAAAACTGAAAATTTTATTGTGAAATTGACAAAATGAGATTAGGGGGGTAGGCCAATTTAAGTTAATTTTGGACCAATTTCAAGAGATTGTGACGGGCAACGATTACATAGGTGTTGTAGAGGAGACATTTGCGCATCGTTTAAGAAAATCTCCAGAGTGGTTTATGTTCGAAAATCTGAAGTTCCGGTTAAAAAACTGAAAATTTTATTGTGAAATTGACAAAATGAGATTAGGGGGGTAGGGCACTAAAAAAAAAATTTGGACCATTTTAAAGAGATTGTGACGGGCAACGACTATATAGGTGTTGAAGAGGAGACATTGGCGCATCGTTTAAGAAAATCTCCAGAGTGGTTTATGTTCGAAAATCTGAAGTTCCGGTTAAAAAACTGAAATAGTGAAATTGACTAAATGAGATTGGGGGTTAGGCCAATTTAAGTTAATTTTGAACCAATTTTAAGAGATTGTGATGGGCAACGACTATATAGGTGTTGTAGAAGAGACATTGGCGCATCGTTTAGGAAAATCTCCAGAGTAGTTTATGTTCGAAAATCTGAAGTTACGGTAAAAAAACTGAAAATTTTATTGTGAAATTGACAAGTGAGATTAGGGGGGTAGGGCAATTCAAGTTAATTTTGGACATATTTCAAGAGATTGTGACGGGCAACGACTATATAGGTGTTGTAGAAGAAACAATGGCACATCGTTTAAGAAAATCTCCAGAGTGGTTTATGTTCGAAAATCTGAAGTTACGGTTAAAAAGCTGAAAATGTTATTGTGAAATTGACAAAATGAGATTAAAACGGTAGGGCACTAAAAGAAAAAATTGGACCATTTTAAAGAGATTATGACGGGCAACGACTATATAGGTGTTGTAGAGGAGACATTGGCGCATCGTTTAAGAAAATCTCCTGAGTGGTTTATGTTCGAAAATCTGAAGTTACGGTTAAAAAACTGAAAATGTTATTGTGAAATTGACAAAATGAGATTAAAACGGTAGGGCACTAAAAGAAAAAATTGGACCATTTTAAAGAGATTATGACGGGCAACGACTATATAGGTGTTGTAGAGGAGACATTGGCGCATCGTTTATGAAAATCTCCTGAGTGGTTTATGTTCGAAAATCTGAAGTTACGGTTAAAAAACTGAAAATTTTAATGTGAAATTGACAGAATGAGATTAAGGGGGTAGGGCACTAAAAGAAAAATTTGGACCATTTTAAAGAGATTGTGACGGGCAACGACTATATAGGTGTTCAAGAGGAGACATTGGCGCATCGTTTAAGAAAATCTCCAGAGTGGTTTACGTTCGAAAATCTGAAGCTACGGTTAAAAAACTGAAAATTTTATTGTGAAATTGACAAAATGAGATGAGGGGGGGAGGGCACTAAAAGAAAAATTTGGACCATTTTAAAGAGATTGTGACGGGCAACGACTATATAGGTGTTGAAGAAGAGACATTGGCGCATCGTTTAAGAAAATCTCCAGAGTAGTTTATGTTCGAAAATCTGAAGTTACGGTTTAAAAAACTGAAATTGTAAAATTGACAAAATGAGATTAGGGGGCAGGCCAATTTAAGTTAATTTTGGACCAATTTAAGAGATTGTGACGGGCAACGACTATACAGGTTTTGTAAAGGAGACATTGGCGCATCGTTTAAGAAAATCTCCAGAGTAGTTTATGTTCGAAAATCTGAAGTTACGGTTAAAAAACTGAAATTGTGAAATTGACAAAATGAGATAAGGGGGGTAGGCCAATTTAAGTTAATTTTGGACAAATTTTAAGAGATTGTGACGGGCAACGACTATATAGGTGTTGTAGAGGAGACAATGGCGCATCGTTTAAGAAAATGTCCAAGAGTGGTTTATGTTCGAAAATCTGAAGTTACGGTTAAAAAACTGAAATTGTCAAATTGACAAAATGAGATAAGAGGGGTAGGCCAATTTAAATTAATTTTGGACCAATTTCAAGAGATTGTGACGGGCAACGACTATATAGGTGTTGTAGAGGAGACAATGGCGCATTGTTTAAGAAATTATCCAGAGTGGTTTATGTTCGAAAATCTGAAGTTACGGTTAAAAAACTGAAAATTTTATTGTGAAATTGACAAAATGAGATTAGGGGGGTAGGGCAATTCAAGTTAATTTTGGACCTATTTCAAGAGATTGTGACGGGCAACGACTATATAGGTGTTGAAGAGGAGACATTGGCGCATCGTTTAAGAAAATCTCCAGAGTAGTTCATGTTCGAAAATCTGAAGTTACGGTAAAAAAACTGAAATTGTGAAATTCACAAAATGAGATTAGGGGGCAGGCCAATTTAAGTTAATTTTGGACCAATTTAAGAGATTGTGACGGGCAACGACTATACAGGTTTTGTAAAGGAGACATTGGCGCATCGTTTAAGAAAATCTCCAGAGTAGTTTATGTTCGAAAATCTGAAGTTACGGTTAAAAAACTGAAAATTTTATTGTGAAATTGACAAAATGAGATTAGGGGGGTAGGGCACTAAAAGAAAAATTTAGACCATTTTAAAGAGATTGTGACGGGCAACGACTATATAGGTGTTGTAGAAGAGACATTGGCGCATCGTTTACGAAAATCTCCAGAGTGGTTTATGTTCGAAAATCTGAAGTTACGGTTAAAAAACTGAAAATTTTATTGTGTAATTGACAAAATGAGATTAGGGGGGTAGGGCAATTCAAGTTAATTTTGGACCTATTTCAAGAGATTGTGACGAGCAACGACTATTTAGGTGTTGTAGAAGAAACAATGGCGCATCGTTTAAGAAAATCTTCAGAGTGGTTTATGTTCGAAAATCTGAAGTTACGGTTAAAAAACTGAAAATGTTATTGTGAAATTGACAAAATGAGATTAAAGGGGTAGGGCACTAAAAGAAAAAATTGGACCATTTTAAAGAGATTATGACGGACAACGACTATATAGGTGTTGTAGAGGAGACATTGGCGCATCGTTTAAGAAAATCTCCTGAGTGGTTTATGTTCGAAAATCTGAAGTTACGGTTAAAAAACTGAAAATTTTATTGTGAAATTGACAGAATGAGATTAAGGGGGTAGGGCACTAAAAGAAAAATTTTGGACCATTTTAAAGAGATTGTGACGGGCAACGACTATATAGGTGTTGAAGAGGAGACATTGGCGCATCGTTTAAGAAAATCTCCAGAGTGGTTTACGTTCGAAAATCTGAAGTTACGGTTAAAAAACTGAAAATTTTATTGTGAAATTGACAAATTGAGATTAGGGTGGTAGGGCACTAAAAGAAAAATTTGGACCATTTTAAAGAGATTGTGACGGGCAACGACTATATAGGTGTTGAAGAGGAGACATTGGCGCATCGTTTAAGAAAATCTCCAGAGTAGTTTATGTTCGAAAATCTGAAGTTACGGTTAAAAAACTGAAAATTTTATTGTGAAATTGACAAAATGAGATTAGGGGGGTAGGGCACTAAAAGAAAAATTTGCACCATTTTAAAGAGATTGTGACGGGCAACGACTATATAGGTGTTGTAGAGGAGACATTGGCGCATCGTTTAAGAAAATCTCCTGAGTGGTTTATGTTCGAAAATCTGAAGTTACGGTTAAAAAACTGAAAATTTTATTGTGAAATTGACAGAATGAGATTAAGGGGGTAGGGCACTAAAAGAAAAATTTAGACCATTTTAAAGAGATTGTGACGGGCAACGACTATATAGGTGTTGAAAAAGAGACATTGGCGCATCGTTTAAGAAAATCTCCAGAGTAGTTTATGTTCGAAAATCTGAAGTTACGGTTAAAAAACTGAAAATTTTATTGTGAAATTGACAGAATGAGATTAAGGGGATAGGGCACTAAAAGAAAAATTTGGACCATTTTAAAGAGATTGTGACGGGCAACGACTATATAGGTGTTGAAGAGGAGACATTGGCGCATTGTTTAAGAAAATCTCCAGAGTAGTTTATGTTCGAAAATCTGAAGTTACGGTTAAAAAACTGAAAATTTTATTGTGAAATTGACAAAATGAGATTAGGGGGGTAGGGCACTAAAAGAAAAATTTGGACCATTTTAAAGAGATTGTGACGGGCAACGACTATATAGGTGTTGTAGAGGAGACATTGGCGCATCGTTTAAGAAAATCTCCTGAGTGGTTTATGTTCGAAAATCTGAAGTTACGGTTAAAAAACTGAAAATTTTATTGTGAAATTGACAAAATGAGATTAGGGGGGTAGGGCAATTCAAGTTAATTTTGGACCTATTTCAAGAGATTGTGACGGGCAACGACTATATAGGTGTTGAAGAGGAGACATTGGCGCATCGTTTAAGAAAATCTCCAGAGTAGTTTATGTTCGAAAATCTGAAGTTACGGTAAAAAACTGAAATTGTGAAATTCACAAAATGAGATTAGGGGGCAGGCCAATTTAAGTTAATTTTGGACCAATTTAAGAGATTGTGACGGGCAACGACTATACAGGTTTTGTAAAGGAGACATTGGCGCATTGTTTAAGAAAATCTCCAGAGTAGTTTATGTTCGAAAATCTGAAGTTACGGTTAAAAAACTGAAAATTTTATTGTGAAATTGACAAAATGAGATTAGGGGGGTAGGGCACTAAAAGAAAAATTTGGACCATTTTAAAGAGATTGTGACGGGCAACGACTATATAGGTGTTGTAGAAGAGACATTGGCGCATCGTTTACGAAAATCTCCAGAGTGGTTTATGTTCGAAAATCTGAAGTTACGGTTAAAAAACTGAAAATTTTATTGTGTAATTGACAAAATGAGATTAGGGGGGTAGGGCAATTCAAGTTAATTTTGGACCTATTTCAAGAGATTGTGACGAGCAACGACTATTTAGGTGTTGTAGAAGAAACAATGGCGCATCGTTTAAGAAAATCTTCAGAGTGGTTTATGTTCGAAAATCTGAAGTTACGGTTAAAAAACTGAAAATGTTATTGTGAAATTGACAAAATGAGATTAAAGGGGTAGGGCACTAAAAGAAAAAATTGGACCATTTTAAAGAGATTATGACGGACAACGACTATATAGGTGTTGTAGAGGAGACATTGGCGCATCGTTTAAGAAAATCTCCTGAGTGGTTTATGTTCGAAAATCTGAAGTTACGGTTAAAAAACTGAAAATTTTATTGTGAAATTGACAGAATGAGATTAAGGGGGTAGGGCACTAAAAGAAAAATTTTGGACCATTTTAAAGAGATTGTGACGGGCAACGACTATATAGGTGTTAAAGAGGAGACATTGGCGCATCGTTTAAGAAAATCTCCAGAGTGGTTTACGTTCGAAAATCTGAAGTTACGGTTAAAAAACTGAAAATTTTATTGTGAAATTGACAAATTGAGATTAGGGTGGTAGGGCACTAAAAGAAAAATTTGGACCATTTTAAAGAGATTGTGACGGGCAACGACTATATAGGTGTTGAAGAGGAGACATTGGCGCATCGTTTAAGAAAATTTCCAGAGTAGTTTATGTTCGAAAATCTGAAGTTACGGTTAAAAAACTGAAAATTTTATTGTGAAATTGACAAAATGAGATTAGGGGGGTAGGGCACTAAAAGAAAAAATTGCACCATTTTAAAGAGATTGTGACGGGCAACAACTATATAGGTGTTGTAGAAGAGACATTGGCGCATCGTTTAAGAAAATCTCCTGAGTGGTTTATGTTCGAAAATCTGAAGTTACGGTTAAAAAACTGAAAATTTTAATGTGAAATTGACAGAATGAGATTAAGGGGGTAGGGCACTAAAAGAAAAATTTGGACCATTTTAAAGAGATTGTGACGGGCAACGACTATATAGGTGTTGAAAAAGAGACATTGGCGCATCGTTTAAGAAAATCTCCAGAGTAGTTTATGTTCGAAAATCTGAAGTTACGGTTAAAAAACTGAAAATTTTATTATGAAATTGACAGAATGAGATTAAGGGGGTAGGGCACAAAAAAAAAATTTGGACCATTTTAAAGAGATTGTGACGGGCAACGACTATATAGGTGTTGAAGAGGAGACATTGGCGCATCGTTTAAGAAAATCTCCAGAGTAGTTTATGTTCGAAAATCTGAAGTTACGGTTAAAAAACTGAAAATTTTATTGTGAAATTGACAAAATGAGATTAGGGGGGTAGGGCACTAAAAGAAAAATTTGGACCATTTTAAAGAGATTGTGACGGGCAACGACTATATAGGTGTTGTAGAGGAGACATTGGCGCATCGTTTAAGAAAATCTCCTGAGTGGTTTATGTTCGAAAATCTGAAGTTACGGTTAAAAAACTGAAAATTTTTTTGTGAAATTGACAGAATGAGATTAAGGGGGTAGGGCACTAAAAGAAAAATTTGGACCATTTTAAAGAGATTGTGACGGGCAACGACTATATAGGTGTTGAAGAGGAGACATTGGCGCATCGTTTAAGAAAATCTCCAGAGTAGTTTATGTTCGAAAATCTGAAGTTACGGTTAAAAAACTGAAAATGTTATTGTGAAATTGACAGAATGAGATTAAGGGGGTAGGGCACTAAAAGAAAAATTTGGACCATTTTAAAGAGATTGTGACGGGCAACGACTATATAGGTGTTGAAGAGGAGACATTGGCGCATCGTTTAAGAAAATCTCCAGAGTGGTTTACGTTCGAAAATCTGAAGTTACGGTTAAAAAACTGAAAATTTTATTGTGAAATTGACAAATTGAGATTAGGGTGGTAGGGCACTAAAAGAAAAATTTGGACCATTTTAAAGAGATTGTGACGGGCAACGACTATATAGGTGTTGAAGAGGAGACATTGGCGCATCGTTTAAGAAAATCTCCAGAGTAGTTTATGTTCGAAAATCTGAAGTTACGGTTAAAAAACTGAAAATTTTATTGTGAAATTGACAAAATGAGATTAGGGGGGTAGGGCACTAAAAGAAAAATTTGGACCATTTTAAAGAGATTGTGACGGGCAACGACTATATAGGTGTTGTAGAGGAGACATTGGCGCATCGTTTAAGAAAATCTCCTGAGTGGTTTATGTTCGAAAATCTGAAGTTACGGTTAAAAAACTGAAAATTTTATTGTGAAATTGACAGAATGAGATTAAGGGGGTAGGGCACTAAAAGAAAAATTTGGACCATTTTAAAGAGATTGTGACGGGCAACGACTATATAGGTGTTGAAAAAGAGACATTGGCGCATCGTTTAAGAAAATCTCCAGAGTAGTTTATGTTCGAAAATCTGAAGTTACGGTTAAAAAACTGAAAATTTTATTGTGAAATTGACAGAATGAGATTAAGGGGGTAGGGCACTAAAAGAAAAATTTGGACCATTTTAAAGAGATTGTGACGGGCAACGACTATATAGGTGTTGAAGAGGAGACATTGGCGCATCGTTTAAGAAAATCTCCAGAGTAGTTTATGTTCGAAAATCTGAAGTTACGGTTAAAAAACTGAAAATTTTATTGTGAAATTGACAAAATGAGATTAGGGGGGTAGGGCACTAAAAGAAAAATTTGGACCATTTTAAAGAGATTGTGACGGGCAACGACTATATAGGTGTTGTAGAGGAGACATTGGCGCATCGTTTAAGAAAATCTCCTGAGTGGTTTATGTTCGAAAATCTGAAGTTACGGTTAAAAAACTGAAAATTTTATTGTGAAATTGACAAAATGAGATTAGGGGGGTAGGGCACTAAAAGAAAAATTTGGACCATTTTAAAGAAATTGTGACGGGCAACGACTATATAGGTGTTGTAGAGGAGACAATGGCGCATCGTTTAAGAAAATCTCCAGAGTGGTTTATGTTCGAAAATCTGAAGTTCCGGTTAAAAAACTGAAATTTTGAAATTGACTAAATGAGATTGGGGGTTAGGCCAATTTAAGTTAATTTTGGACCAATTTCAAGAGATTGTGACGGGCAACGACTATATAGGTGTTGTCGAAGAGACATTGGCGCATCGTTTAGGAAAATCTCCAGAGTGGTTTATGTTCGAAAATCTGAAGTTACGGTTGAAAAACTGAAACTTTTATTGTGATTATTGAAATTGACAAAATGAGATTAGGGGGTTAGGGCAATTCAAGTTAATTTTGGACTAATTTGAAGAGATTGTGACGGGCAACGACTATATAGGTGTTGTAGGGGAGACAATGGCGTATCGTTTAAGAAAATCTCCAGAGTGGTTTATGTTCGAAAATCTGAAGTTACGGTTAAAAATCTGAAATAGTGAAATTGACAAAAACGGAAAAATTTATGAAATTTTCGTTTCCGTTCTCTAACTTCAGTTTGCCTCAACCAAATGTTATGAAGCTTAGACACAATGCTTATTACCACAAAACGATCTCAACTGTATGTGGAAGTTGACTCATGCATATTTAAAATCTTGAAAAATAGACCAACACTCATCCTTAATGTTTAAAATTAATTATTTTCCAATTATTCAAAGTGACAATTTATATACCTTCAGACATTTATTGACATGTACAATATAATATTTCAGATCACTTGAAGTAGTATTGGCAGTAATTTTAAAGTGATCATTTGATTAAGCATTTGAATGGGCTTGATAGTGCTTTCTTTTTTCGATATCTCTCTTTTTGTAGTATTCATTCAAAATTCGTAATTTGTCTAAATAAACATATCTTTAATAAATAAATATCACAAAATAATAAAGAAAAAACATACGGAAACAGAAGAGAGCAAGTGGCCGAAAATGGTTTATTTATTACAATAACAAAAATAGACATAATTTGAAAGTCACAATTATGAAATGCTTACGTTTTCCCTTTTCTTTAGATTACTACGTATTCGTGAACATATACATGCAAACAAATAAATATTTTCCTCTCATTCTACGTTTAGAATTAACAATGGGAATGGAATTAAATGAGGTTTTTCTAAACATTTAATTTTATTATACTTCACGTCAAAATGCCATATTTTGATTGGCTAATACGAGGGTGTAATTTACTCTATTACCCTTCATGGAGACGCTTGATCAAGTGTGCGCTTTATTAAATACGACTCTATCATATGGCAAATACTCTATTACCCTTCACGGAGACGCTTGATCAAGTGTGCGCTTTATTAAATACGACTCTATCCTATGGCAAATACTCTATTACCCTTCACGGAGACGCTTGATCAAGTGTGCGCTTTATTAAATACGAGGTATAATAGTTGTGGTTCTTATGATCTAAAAACCACGATATGGACCACGCTCTGATTGGCTTATTTATTTTTCATTTTTGTTATCTATCATACGATTGGTTCTCAATGTAACTCGGATTTATTCTACGAAAAAAAGAGTTTCCGAAGTGTACTTTCTGTTTCGATTTCACGTTATATTTATACTGCTGTTAATTGACGGGCAAGAAGTCTTTAAGATGCGGAAAAGGGTAAACACTTAAACAAAAATTGCATGTTTACGACCAAATAACAAACATACCTTTGTTTTAAACATTAAGGCCAAAATATCAGGATTTGATCCAACCTGGGATTTATAAACTTAAAAGTTTTCAGTATAACTTATAAGTCTTTAACTAATGAGTGGTGTGAGCATGTTGATAGTAAGAGATATTCATATTCATTATTACACAGTTGTGCCCCTATGATTTTTTTTATTATTGCCCTTAGAATAGGGGGTCTAATTTTTTTTTGGGGGGGGGGTTCTGATCCTGGATCCCACTTATTGTTTAGTGAGAATCCCGTATCCCTCTTCTCATTGCCATAATAGCGCATGTAATTTCCTGTGTCCTGCCGGACTTCATTTCCTGTTTTTACGCTTAATTATTCGACCATCACGTGTCATGCTTAAAAAAATCAGCCAATACCGGGTCACGCTTAGACCCTAATGAGACCCACTTAATTAGTATTCATAACCATATGATTAAACAGTTAGGCTGTGATAATCGTCTGATTATTGCCCATTATAATCATGATCATATGATTAAACAGTTCCGCTGTGATCATTGTCTGATTATTGCCCTTGATAATCTTGATCATATGATTAAACAGTTCGGCCGTGATGATCGTCTGATTATTGCCCTTGATATTCAGTATCATATAATCAAACAGTTAGGCCATGATGATTGTTTGATTATTGCCCTTAGTATTCATAACCATATGAATAAACAGTTAGGTTGTGATGATCGTCTGATTATTTCCCTTGATAATCATGATCACATGATTAAACAGTTAGGCCATGATGATTGTCTGAGTATTGCCCTTGATAATCATGATCATAGGACTAAACAGTTAGGCCGTGATGATCGTCTGATTATTGCCCTTGATAATCATGATTAAACAGTTAGGCCATGATGACTGTTTGATTATTGCCATCAAAATTCATGATTTTCTTATTACACAGTTTGACCGTGATGATCATTTGATTATTTCCCTTACTTTTCATGATTATCTGATTACATATTTTTGATTATTGCCCTTAATATTCATAATTATCTAATGTAAGGTTTGATTGTTGCCCTTGATATTCATGATAGATTAGATAATGTTATATCACACTTTGATCATGTTAATCATTTGATTATTACCCTTATTGTACATGATCCCGGATTTTGAAAAAGGGGTAGAGGCCCTATGGTAAACCAACATTTAGAGCAATACGTTTATAAAGTCTATACATTTATCATATATGAAGCTCCCTGCTCCCTCTAAATCTGCCTTTGATGATAATGTTATTACAGGGTTTAATCATCACTTCAAATTGATTGGTTAATTATTGTCTTTTATAACCTTGTTTAATCATGCCAATAGTTTTGATTTCTGCCCTAAAAATTCATGATCATGTTATTTAATAGGTTGATCATTAAATAGTTAAATAGTTTGATCACTGCAATGTAATTGCAATACTTATATCAAGCCTGTACCTTAGAACCATATCAACAAAACAATACATACATGTCATATAGACTGTACCTAAGAACCATATTAGACAAAACTTATAACCTGAACCTAAGAACCATATAGACAAAACTTATAACATAAACCTAAGAATCATAAACAATACATATACCTTCAATATAAGAACCATAGAAAAATATATAAAGCCTATATCTAAGAACCGTAGGAAATACATATATACTGTAGACTATACTTAAACACCATAGACAACATAATAAGCTTATAAAATTATCTAAGAATTATAGACAATATATACAGCCTATTTCTAACAACAATATACTATACATATAGACTGAAACTAAGAACCATAGACAAAACATATCATGCATATATCCTTTATCAAAGAACAATAGATAATACATATAAACTAAACCTAAGAACCATAGACTATACATATAGCCTATATCTAAGAACCACAGACAATACATATAGACTGTACCTAAGAACCATAGACAATACATAATACATATAGACTGAACCTAAGAACCATAGACAATACATTATACATATAGACTGAACCTAAGAACCATAGACAATACATAATACATATAGACTGAACTTAAGAACCATAGACAATACATAATACATATAGACTGAACCTAAGAACCATAGACAATACATAATACTTATAGACTGAACCTAAGAACCATAGACAATACATTATATATATAGACTGAACCTAAGAACCATAGACAATACATAATACATATAGACTGAACCTAAGAACCATAGACAATACATAATACATATAGACTGAACCTAAGAACCATAGACAATACATTATACATATAGACTGAACCTAAGAACCATAGACAAACATAATACATATATCCTTTATCTAGACTCAAAGACAATACATTATACATATATATCCTTTATCTAGACCCAAAGACAATACATATAGACCAGTTAGGCATATAACTCTACAGGGTTATTCCAGAAAATATCTTACATGTGTTATTACAGATACTTTCATGAGTTGTCTACTCTTTAATCCTTTTATTATCTAAATCTGTGAGAACAAATGTTTGTGATTAGTAAAATAAATCATAAACATTTTAATATTTAGTGGGCTCTAGGGAACTCTTGAAACTTTGTGGAAAAACTAAATGCATAGCCTTGAAAACTGATTTTTGAATTTTCATAAACCATGTAAAATCAATGTGATGAGGCTTTTAAGGGATAAACTTAGCTGTAATAACAAGGCTTAGATATTAAAAGCATGTGACTTATTATATGAGACACTTGGGAATTACTGGGAAGCTTGCAGAGAACCTAATTACATGCTCTGATCCTTATTTCTTACAATAAACTAAAAAACATTGTAATTAAGCCTGATGTATGTCTGAGCAAATGCTTTGGAGTGATGTAGAAAAGCTATAATAACACCCTTTTAAATAGTTATTACAGGCATATTTTTTCTGTAATAACAAGTTACATAGATGTACTATGCATGTTTGGCAAACTATGAACTGTTATATCTTTCTATAGTTGTGTATACATAGGACAAGAGTAATATCGATAGAACTTGTCAACATTTTAACAAAACTAATTATGTATATTGTCCCTTTGAAACATGTAACAAACATATGTTATCACAGTTCTTTGATTTTTTAGTCCACAATAACAAATATATGTTATTTTTCTCTAATAACCCTATAGAGTTATATCCTTGACTGTAGGTGGAACCTAAGAATCATAGACAATACATATAGACTCTACCTAAGAACAACAGACAATACATATAGACTGAACCTAAGAACTATAGACAACACATAATATATGTATATAGACTGTACCTAATAACCATAGACAATACATATAGACTGTACCTAAAAACCATAGACCATACATATAGACTGTACCTTAGAAACATAGATAATACATATAGCCTATATCTAAGAACACTAGACTGTACATGCAGACTGAACCTAAGAACCATAGACAATACATATAAACTCTATACATAAGAACCATAGACAATACATATTGCCTATATCTAAGAACCATAGACAATACATATAGCCTATACATAAGAACCATAGACAATACACGTAGACTAAACCTAAGAACCATAGACAATACAAATAGACTGTACGGTCTGTACCTAAGAACCATAAACAATACATATAGACCATATCTAAGAAGCATAGACTATACATACAGACTGAACATAAGAACCATAAACAATACATATAGCCTATATCTAAGAACCATAGACAATACATATAGACTACCTTAGAACCATAGACAATACATATAGCCTATATCTAAGAACCATAGAATATACATACAGACTGAACCTAAGAACCATAGACAATACATAAAGACTGTATCTAAGAACCATAGACAATACATATAGCCTATATCTAAGAAACATAGACAATATATATATAGACTGTACCTAAGAACCATACACAATATATATATAGACTGTACCTAAGAACCATAGACAATACATATAGCCTATATCTAAGAACCATAGACAATATATATATAGACTGTACCTAAGAACCATACACAATATATATAAAGACTGTACCTAAGATCCATAGACAATACATATAGCCTATATCTAAGAACCATAGACAATATATATATAGACTGTACCTAAGAACCATAGACAATACATACAGCCTATATCTAAGAACCATAGACAATATATATAGCCTATATCTAAGTACCATAGACAATACATATAGTTCCGTGTTGAAGGCCGTACTTTGACCTATAATGGTTTACGTTTATAAATTGTTACTTGGATGGAGAGTTGTCTCATTGGAACACATCTTCCTATATCTATATACCTAAGAACAATAGACAATACACATAGACTAAACCTAAGAACCATAGACAATACAAATAGACTGTACCTAAGAACCATCAACAAAACATATAAACTGAAACTAAGAACCATGGACAATGCATATAGACTATACCTAAGAACCATAGACAATACATATAGCCTATATCTAAAAACCATAGACAATACATATAGCCTATATCTAAGAACCATAGACAATACATATAAATTGAACATGAGAACCATAGACAATGCATATAGCCTGTATCTTAGAACCATAGACAATGCATATAGACTGAACCTAAGAACCATATCTAAGAACCATAGGCAATACATATGGACCATTTCTAAGAACCATAGACAATACATATAGACTGAACCTAAGAACCATAGACAATACATATAGCCTGTATCTTAGAACCATAGACAATACATACAGACTTAACCTAAGAACCATTTCTAAGAACCATAGACAATACATATAGACTGAACCTAAGAACCATAGACAATACATATAGCCTGTATCTTAGAACCATAGACAATGCATATAGCCTGTATCTTAGAACCATAGACAATGCATATAGACTGAACCTAAGAACCATAGACAATACATATAGCCTGTATCTTAGAACCATAGACAATATATAAATCCAAATGTAACAACCATAGACAATACATTTAGCTTATACATTACCTGTAGTAAATGTTATATTGAATTCAATTATTTTTCTGTCTACAGAGTTCCAGGAGACTTGGTGCATTCATTCATAGTTAACAAATCACATTGTAAAGGTTTTGGACACACTCTGTAATCTAACACCAGATTTATTAGATACTGGTATGTATATAGACAATATCAATATTGTTTTATTTTTAGATTTGGTAAGTGCCCCATGCATTAATTTTGAACCCTATCATTTAAAATTAAAAATTCCCTTTTTCTCTATGAATTAATCCATAGGTTTTTGGACTGGAAACATAGGTATAAAAATAAAAAGATGTGGTATGATTGCCACCAGAGACTAATTGACATAGAGGTAAGGAACTTAAGGTCATTGTACAGCCTTCAAAAATGAGCAAACCCATTAAAGAACAAATAAAAATGTTCAGCTGATAAATGGCCTAACTCATCAGATCAATACAAACATGACAATTAAACCACAAAAACAAAGGGAGCCAATTTATCAGCAAAAAGATTTTTCCGATCATGTTTGTTGTGACAAATGAAATATTTAGCTTGAAAATTAAGTCTGCAAGGCCCTGCTATCTATGTTCCCTAGGCTTATATTATTGGTTGAAATCCTGATCATTTGTCCACTTTTACAACAACCTCCATTTTACATAATTGAAGTGTCTTGGGCAATTTTCTGTATTAAAAGATAAACAAAAAGTGTCCTGTTTTAATACTTTCTTACACATGTAATCATCAATTTGAAACACTTTCAGCTTGTTGCAATGGTCAGAAAAGACATTCCTTAATCTACTCTTTTATATATTTCTAACACAAGAAAATATATACATTATAAAATATGTGGCAAGGAAACCCTTGGTTATTTATACAAGAATGTTATTCTATGCAAGAGTGTAATATTATCTTCTTGCAAACCTAATGGAACTTTTACATTGGGTCATCTTCTTTTGGTCAAGGTATTTAAACATTTATCTGTTCTATTATCAATTGAATAATTACAATAGTTATAAGTCTCTTTATAGTTTATTCACTTGGACCTTTAAATATCTTCTAAGAGAAATCTATCAATCAATGATTAATTTACATGAATAACAAAGATGAAAAGACATGTATCAACTCACAAAACCTCTTGCTTGCCAATTCTATAAATTCTGCAAGATCATGCATAAAAAAAAAAGATATTTTCGTCAGTAACTATTTGACAGAATGTGGTCAACTGCTATACAGTAATGAGTTGTAGAGAGTTTGCTCTTTTCAGGTCTTTCATGCACCAAATTCTATACTTTCTTTTCAAAATGCAATGTGTTCTGTCCGACTTCTTTGAAAATTTATAGTGTAAGTTCTAAAAGAATTAATGAGAGCTTACACATTCTAACATAAGAATTTTATATTTCAGGTTGTTCAACATCTACTATGTCAAAGTTCACATAAAACCTCAAGGAGTTAGCACACAGATGGTTCAGCAGAATAACTGAATAAAACAACAAAAAAAGATTTTAACATTCTGTAATACATGAACTATTGAAATTATTCATAGGCACTGCACATAAATATATATGAAAAATTATAAACTTTTGATGTCTTTAATTATAGGAACTATTTACAAGTTGTCTAGTATATAATAATGACATGAAAAAAATACCATATTTTAAAAACATTTTTGTAATATTTAAATTATCCATGAAAATTTTCTTGAAGCTTTTTTTAAAAATTTCATTGGATAAAAGAGATGGTAGGTGGAAATTCTGCTTAGATAATATGAAAACTAACTAAACAAATAGTAAACATGTATACTACTTTTGGAAAAAGATACCTACATCTTTATCGAAGCATAATTGAGTATAACAATAAAATCAATACCATCGATTGTTTGTAAATATTTATGCTTATATTTCAATAATGAGTAAAAATCATTATCATTTATTGAAACAACTGGCTCAGAAATGCTTACCAATAACTAGAACCAAGGTGTGAAGGACATATTATCTATTACATTTTGTAAATTATCAGAATATATGTGACATTAGCAAAAGGACTATTTTAGTTTTTGATTATATAAGCTTAATACTTAATGAGGCCATCACTTGTTATATATTAAAAACATATTTTGACGTAAAGGCATATTTACAAACAATTAGTTTTAGATAATACAGGTAATAACAGAAACCAAGGGTTTAAACACATTTGTGTTACAATTCTGTTGTTTACAGAGTATACACATATTTATAAACAACTAATAAATATAGATTCTACCACTGCATCGAGTGTGATACGATATTAATCCACTCGAGACAGTTAAATTTTCAAATTTAAAACGAGAGGCTCGCCGAGAGTTTTAAATATTTAAAATTTAACTGTCGAGAGTGGATAAATATCGTATTGCACGAAATTTGGTGGTGGAATCTGTTTCTCTAATGATTTTCTAACAATATGCAGGCAAACTTATTCCTTCTTTTCGAATGATCTGCAAAAAGATGTGTTCTTTCTATCTGACGTCATCAGGCATGGTCGCCTTTTTTCATGCCATCACAATAGGAAATTCAGCGGAAAGCAAGAAAATTCGACGTCATAATCGGATTTTAACCAATGAAGAACTGAGATCAAACGAACTACACGTTGACTAATTTTTTTTATACAATGGGTGCAGAAAGGGATAAATTGACGAAGAATTAGAGAAAATAATATAAACCTGAAATATTTGTTAGCTGTGGTTATTATATACAGTCTATATATAGTGTCTGTGGTTCTTCAAGAAATTTAATATAAATTGTCTGCAGTTGTTCGATACAGACTATATAAATTGTCTGTATATGAATAAGGAGATATGGTATGTTTGCCAATGAGACAACTATCCACCAAAGTTCAAATGATGTTAGCAGTTATTGACAACCATACAGAATTCTACAATGAGAAAAATAACCCAAACCATATAGTCAGCATTAAAAGGCATCGACATGAAAAAAAATGAAACAATTCAATTGAGAAAACTAATGTCTTAACTTATAGCAAATCAATTTACAAATATGACAGACATGAACCAACAACAAGCACTGAACTTCAGTGTCCTTACTTGGGAAAAGCACACCAATAGTGCAGTTATAAGATACTGTCTGCATTTATTGTCTGTGGTTGTTAGATACAGTGTGTATATGTTGTCTGTGGTTGTTAGATACAGTGTGTATATGTTATCTGTGGTTGTTAGATACAGTGTATATGTTATCTGTGGTTGCTAGATATAGTGTGTATATGTTGTCTGTGGTTGCTAGATACAGTGTGTATATGTTATCTGTGGTTGTTAGATACAGTGTGTATATGTTATCTGTGGTTGTTAGATACAGTGTGTATATGTTATCTGTGGTTGTTAGATGCAGTCTGTTAATGTTGTCTGTGGTTCTAAGATACAGTGTGTATATGTTGTCTGTGGTTCCTAGATACAGTGTGTATATGTTGTCTGTGGTTATTACAGTGTGTATATGTTGTCTGTGGTTGTTAGATACAGTGTGTATATGTTATCTGTGGTTGCTAGATACAGTGTGTATATGTTATCTGTGGTTGCTAGATACAGTGTGTATATGTTGTCTGTGGTTGCTAGATACAGTGTGTATATGTTATCTGTGGTTGTTAGATACAGTGTGTATATGTTATCTGTGGTTGTTAGATACAGTGTGTATATGTTATTTGTGGTTGTTAGATGCAGTCTGTTAATGTTGTCTGTGGTTCTAAGATACAGTGTGTATATGTTGTCTGTGGTTCCTAGATACAGTGTGAATATGTTGTCTGTGTATATTGTCTGTGGTTGCTAGATACAGTGGGTATATGTTGTCTGTGGTTCCTAGATACAGTGTGAATATGTTGTCTGTGTATATTGTCTGTGGTTGCTAGATACAGTGTGTATACGTTGTCTGTGGTTGCTAGATACAGTGTGTATATGTTGTCTGTGGTTGCTAGATACAGTGTGTATATGTTGTCTGTGGTTCTTAGATACAGTGTGTATATGTTGTCTGTGGTTCTTAAATACAGTGTGAATATGGTGTCTGTGGTTCTTGGATACAGTCTGTTTATATTGTCTGTGGTTGCTAGATAGTGTGTATATGTTGTTTGTGTTTGCTAGATACAATGGGTATATGTTGTCTGTGTTTGCTAGATACAGTGTATATATGTTGTCTGTGGTTGCTAGATACAGTGTGTATATGTTGTCTGTGGTTCTTAGATGCAGTGTGTATATGTTGTCTGTGGTTCTTAGATACAGTGTGAATATGGTGTCTGTGGTTCTTGGATACAGTCTGTGTATATTGTCTGTGGTTGCTAGATAGTGTGTATATGTTGTTTGTGTTTGCTAGATACAGTGTGTATATGTTGTTTGTGTTTGCTAGATACAGTGTGTATATGTTGTCTGTGGTTGCTAGATACAGTGTGTATATGTTGTCTGTGATTGCTAGATATAGTGTGTATATGTTGTATATGGTTGCTAGATAAGGGTGTATATGTTGTCTGTGGTTATCAGATACAGTCTATATATGTTGTCTGTGGTCCTTAATTACAGCCAGTGTATATTGTCTGTGATTGCTAGATACAGTATGTATATGTTGTTTGTGGTTGTCAAATGCAGTCTGTTTAAATTGTCTGTGGTTGTTAGATACATTCTGTGTATATTGTCTGTGGTTCTTTGATAGTCTTTGGATATTGTCTGTGGTTGCTAGATACAGTGTGTATATGTTGTCTGTGCTTGTTTGGCCATGGCGTTGTCAGTTTGTTTTCGATCTATGAGTTTGACTGTCCCTCTGGTATCTTTCGTCCCTCTTTTAGACAGAGCCAGTATATGCTGTCTGTAGGTTTTAGATACAGTCTGTATATGTTGTCTATGGTTGATAGGTAAATCTAGAATAGAGGTTATATAGAAACAGGGAATGTGTCAAAAAGACAACCGATATGTCTTTAACGAATAGAGAAAATCCAACATCTGGAGGCGGGCTTCAGTTTGCTCCTAAAATAATGTATTCTAGTTCAGTTAAAAAAAAAGGAATATATATATAAAAAGAAGATGATGTATGATTGCCAATGAGACAACTCTCCACAAGAGACCAAACGACACAGAAATTAATAGCTATAGGTCATCGTACGGCCTTCAACAATGAACAAAGCCTGAAACTGCATAGTCGGCTATAAAAGGCCCCGAAATCACTAATGTAATACAATTCAAAAAACAAAAAACTAACGGCATAATGTACAAAAAAAATGAAAGAAAAACAAATATGTAACACAACAAAAAACGACAACCACTGAATTACACGCACCTGACTTGGGACCAGCAGTGAGCACATAGATACATAATGTGGCGGGGGTTGAACATGTTAGCGGGAATCCAACCCTCTCCTAACCTGGAACTGTGGTGTAACAGTACAACATCAGACCGAACTATAAAAATCAGTTGAAAAAAGGCTTAACTCATCAGATGATACACATAGAAATAAACATAACAAAACAACGTGGACGTGACCGGGTATTGTACATCCCAACAACATAAAGACACTAAGTACAGATCTGAGAGTACTCGATCGAAGTTACCGGCAGCTAGTTCAAAGCCAATATCAACTTATATAAAAAAAATCATTCATCCAAGACTAAATTATTAATTAGTACACATCCACCATCCAATGGATTTAGTGTAAAGACATCATAAACAGTCAGAGAAAAACATGACCTTGTGCAATGCCAAGATACGAGAGTCGATAGCTTGTAGATCAATGAAAGAGTGTATATATATAACAATAATATCATTGAGTTTGCTTTTAACTTAATGATAACAAAATCAATATTAACACAAAAAAAACATCATTCAAAGATTTACATGGTAATTATATAATATGAAAAAAGTGTGTACCGTTTTGTATGATGTAATTGGACCTTATGATATAAAGTATACGGTCATTTGATAATTCTGTAAGTGTTGTATGATGTACTAGTAATTGGACCTTATGGTATAAGGTAGATGGTTATTTGGTACAGTCTATAAAGACTTTGTAAAGAATCACTCTGATTCAAACAAAAAATTCTCTGAAACTGACATTATCAAGATGCTTGATTTCTTGATTGACAACATATTTGTTACGTTTGGAGGACGTACGTGTTTTTCAACAGACTGTCGGAATTCCAATGGGAACCAATTGTGCCCCTATTCTTGCCAACTTGTTTCTTTATCATTATGAGGCTGACTTCATACAGGAACTTCTTATGAAGAAAGATAAGAAGTTAGCAATATCCTTTAACTCTACATTCCGCTATATAGATGATGTTCTCTCACTAAATAATACAAAATTTGGTGACTATGTTCAACGAATCTATCCCATCGAACTAGAGATATAGGATACTACAGATACAGTTAAGTCTGCCTCATATCTTGACTTACATCTAGAAATGACAATGAGGGTCGGTTGAAAACAAAACTTTACGACAAAAGAGATGATTTCAGCTTCCCAATTTTGAACTTTCCATTTCTATGTAGCAACATTCCAGCAGCGCCTGCATACGGAGTATATATCTCTCAATTGATACGATATTCCCGGGCTTGTGTTTCCTATCATGATTTCCTTGATAGAGGATTGCTGCTCACAAGGAAGCTATTAAACCAAGAGTTCCAAATGGTGAAGTTGAAGTCATCCCTTCGTAAATTTTACGGACGCCATCACGAGTTGGTTGACCGTTATATGGAATAACCGTTTCACAGATGATATCGGATATGTTCCTTATGTCGAAACTACAATACCCTCCCTTTTCACGAATGTGACTTACCGAATTAGACTATTTACCGGATTTGTAATAACATAAGCAACACGACGGGTGCCACATGTGAAGCTGGATCTGCTTACCCTTCAGACGCACCCGAGATCACCCCCAGTTTTTGGTGGGGTTCGTGTTACTTAGTCTTTGGTTTTCTATGTTGTGTCATCTGTACTATTATTTGTCTGTTTGTCTTTTTATTTTTGGCCATGGCGTTGTCAGTTTGTTTTCGATCTATGAGTTTGACTGTCTCTCTGGTATCTTTCGTCCCTCATCTATAAGTGTTGCATGTGGTTTTTTGACCTAATTGTATAAGGTATGTTGTTTTTTGTACAGTCTATAAGTTTTGAGACAATTCGACCTTGAGGTATGAAGTATATGGCTATTTGATTCATTCTATGATTGTTGTCTGAGGTATTTGGATCTTCTGGTATAAGATATGTAGCTATTTAAAACAGTATAAATTGAGTGTTGTAAGAGATTATTCGAATTAAAAGGGTACGTCAAGAGAAGTTTTGAATCTTGATAGTAATTGTAACAAGCATTATTTGTTGAATAAAATTATAATGTGTTACAGTACATACAATTATTATTGAATATTTTAATGGATTCTGCTTCGTTTCATGAAAAACAAATGGCCAACGTAGCTTCAAAAGTCTTTGTTTAGGGTTGAATAAATCGTACTTTGTAAACAAACAAAAAACTCTGATACAATTTATATCACGTTCGGAGGACGTTTTTTTTTCCACAAACTGTCGACCGAATCCCATGGAAAGCAACTGGGCTCTTCTTCCTGCCGAATTGTTCCGTTATTCACATGAGACACACTCCATACGGAGCTTCTACGGAAGAATGAAAAGAAGCTAGCATTAATTTGTTCACTTTTTGCTATCAAGATGAGGTCATCTCACTGAATAATTAAAAGTTTGGTGACTATGTTGAACAAATCTATCCCATCGAACGTGAAATTAAGGATACACAATATACAGATAAATCTGCCTCATATCATGACTTATATCTTAAATTGTCAATGAGTATCGGCTGAGATCAAAACTTTACGACAATATAGAGATGATTCAGCTTCCCACTGTACATTTTCCGTTTCTATGTAATGACATCCCAGCAGCAGCTGCATATAGATTATTTATCTCACAGTTGAAATGATATTCAAAAGTTTGCATTCCCTATCATGATTTCCTTAATAGGGAATTGCTGCTTAAAAGGAAGATATTGACCTATGAGTTCCAAGTGGTAGAGTAATCTATAGACAACATGTATCTAGGAATCACACCATCTACAGACATCTTGTATCGTGGAACCATACCATCTATAGACAACTTATACCGAGGAAACAACACAATGAATGACAACTTGTATAAATGTAAGAACCACACATTCTATAGATAACATATATCTAGGAACCATACCATCTGTACACAACTTGTATCAAGGAACCACACCATATATGGACAACATGTACTGAGGAAGCACACCATCTATAGACAACTTGTATCTAGGAACCCCAACATCTATAAAAAACTTATATCGAGGAACAAAACCATATAAAGATAACCTGTATCTAGGAACCACACCATATATAGATAACTTATATCTAGTAACCACACCGTCTGTAGACACCTGTTATCTAGGAACCAAGCAATATATAGATAAATAAAGGCATCAGTAGTACACCGCTGTTCGAAAGTCATAAATCGATTGAGAGAAAACAAATCCGGGGTACAAATTAAAACCGAGGGAAACACATCAACTATATGAGGAAAACAACGAAACAACAGAAACACTAAAGTGCAACAAAAAACCAAACGACAATGCAACACACACAGAAACGAACTATAAGATAACAACTGCCATATTCCTGACTTGGTACAGGATATTTTAAGAAAAAATGGTGGGTTGAACCTGGTTTTGTGGCTAGCCAAACCTCGTGCTTTTATGGCAATGCTAAATATAACACTAAAAGGACAACATTACATGGCAGGACTGCAATACAAATAAACTTTCAGGACAAAGAAATACACAAATAAACAATACAATAATACATGCTAATAGTTAGCAAAGGTACCAGGCTTATAATTTAATACGCCAGACGCGCGTTTCATCTCCATAAGACTAAGTTATTTCTTGGAACCATACCATCTAAAGACAACTTGTATCCGTATCCAGAAACAATACCATATATTGTATTTAGGAACAATACCTTCAATAAATAACTTATTTCTAGAAACCATACCGTTTATTTAAAACTTGTATCTGGGAACCACACCATCTATAGACAATTTGTATCTAAGAACCACGCCATCTTAACGCACCATCTTAAGATAACCTTAGGAATAGATTACCTTAGCTGTATTTGGCAAAAAATTTAGGAATTTTAGTCCTCAATGCTCTTAAACTTCGTACTTTTTTGGGCCTTTTTAACTTTGTTGGATTCGAGCATCACTGATGAGTCTTTTGTAGACGAAACGCGCGTCTGGCGTAAATAAAAAATGTAGTCCTGGTATCTATGATGAGTTTATTTATATCTAGGAATCATACTATGTATTCAAAACTTGTATCCAGCAACCATTACATCTACAGAAAACTTGTATCTAAGAACCAAACCACATATAAACAACTTATATCTAGGAACCACGCCTTATATAAATAACTTATATCTAGGAACCATACCTTCTATAAATAACTTATTTCTATGAATCATGCCATTTATTTAAAACTTGTATCTAGGAACCACACCATCTATCGAGGAACCACACCTTATATAGACAACATGTTTCTAGGAACCACACAATATATAGTCAGCTTGTATCTAGGAACCACACCATCTATAGACAACTCATATTGAGGAACCACACCGTATATAGACAACATGTACCCAGGAACCATACGAAATATAGAAAACAAGAATCTAGGAACCATACCCAGACAACATGTATCTTGATATTATAGACATCGTGTATCCAGAAACACACTATGTATAGAAATCCATCATATTGAACTAATTTTCTTTTAAAACCAACCTGTATCTAAGAACCATGTTATGTATAGACAAGAGAGGCAAAAGATACCAAAGAGACATTCAAACTCATAACTGTTGGTGTTCCCGTTTGAATGGTTTTACACTAGTCATTTTTGGGGCCCTTTAGAGCTTGGTGTTTGGTGTGAGTCAAGGCTCTGTGTTGAAGACCGTACTTTGACCTATAATGGTTTACTTTTATAAATTGTAACTTGGATGGAGAGTTGTTTCATTGGCACTCATACCACATCTTCTAATATCTATCATAAGCCGAAAAAAAAACTGACAACACTGTGGCTAAAAAAGGGGAAAAGACCAACAAACAAAATTATACAAAACACAAAACAGAAAACTAAAGACTGAGCAACATGAAACCCACCAAAAACGTTAACTGTATTGAAGAACCTTACAAGGCTTTTTTACATAACCAGTACTTAAGACACATACCAATTTGAATCCTTTTGTTTTAAGAACCATGAACTACCTGTTAAAACAACCTGTATCGAAGAACTCCACATTATAAAAACTACTTCATATGAGAGCCATATATATATATATAAACCATGTAAAAAGAACCTGTATATTTGAACCTTAGATATACTAGTATATATGATTAATATACGCCTTTACTCTGTATTTTTATTTCAAAATTCAACCAGTTATTCCTTCCAACATTACACAACAGTATTAATATAGGCTATGGTTATGAAGAGACACTGTTCACATCTAGAATTTTGTCACCTGGTTGCATTTAGTAGTGTATACGATATTTTCACACAGTTTTATGGTCAAACGAAGATAGTTGGTCACAGGTTGTATGTATAACTTTACAGTCCTCAATGTATTCTCGCCTTAATTACTCTTAATGTTATGTATGTTTGTATATTTCAACAGTTTTTGTTAGTGAATTTCAATAATATTTTGCGGAATCAAAGTGTTGTTTTGGCTCTGCAGCATACTTGGGCATATCATGGTCAACTGTTTTTCCCAGTATTAGCCAATACAAGTAAATGCTCATAAATTGGGATTGTGCTTTCATTGTAGTAAGAAGGCTGCATTTGTAATAATTTTGATATGTGTAAATAATTAGATGACTGAGTAAACAATATTTTTGGCTTTCCAATTATATTTTACAACATTTAAAATACAATAAAATCAAACCAAACATGAATAAAGAGTCTATAACCTAATACAGGTTGGTTGGTCATGAATCTAAACAATGCCATATACAAAGATATAAAAAGACAAATAAAAGATTCACAAATATTTATTTTCTAAATTTATCCCCTGGTTGTATTTCAGCATTTCCTGTCACATGAAAAATCAATTTTGTATCAATTACATAAATATCTAAGAAATTTGTGCTGTTCAAAATCAATTGAGATATGGATTATTAAGATGTTCTAATTACAACAAAATTTTTAGCTTAAATACATCACTGAAAATGTATGCATATAAAAACAAGAAATTGTGTCCATAGAACATGGATGCCTCACTCGAACTATCATTTTCTATGTGGACCGTGAAATTGGGGTCAAAACTATAATTTGGCATTAAAATTAGGAAGATTATATCATAGGGAACATGTGTACTAAGTAACAAGTTGATTGGACTTCAACTTCATCAAAATCTACCTTGACCAAAAACTTTAACCTGAAGCGGGACAGACGGACAAACGAACAGACTAGAAAATGTAATGCCCCTCTACTAATGTAGGTGGGGCATAAAAAAAATATTTCTTTTTTACATAAATTGTCGCTTTCATTTCCTATTATACTACATGTCCCTCATGTGTTGTTGTATTGACACATTAAAAGTGTGACCACCTGCCACACGCTGAACACCTTATTCTCCATGACAATTGTACCAGCTAATGGCATCCCATTATGTCATACATTTCTCTTGTCAGCCATTGGCAGTCTTTTAGCAACTTGCATTGTTCTGTTCTAAACACCCTGGCTCAAGAATAGCCTGAGGATGTTCAAACCTGGATGTGCTGGGCTGATGTATTTTAAGCCCTACACTTTCTGTAAAAAAATAAGAACACATATAAAATCTAGGAGAAAAAATGTATAGTTACACATAAAAAGCTGTCATCGATCTTCTTTCAGTACAAAGGTAGCTAAATTAAATAATGTGTCCTTTGAAACACATTGACTAAAATTAAAAACACTTATCTCAAAAAGCTATTATAGTGCATACTGGTACATGACCAGACATGAATACATGTAAAGTTATCCATTCTTTTAATACTAATTCTAAAAGGTAATCAACGTAACAATTTTTATCTGTTCTTTAATTGATTTTGTTATATATATATGAATTAAAACATAACTAAATATGTATTTTTATACAGTTGTGAACACTTCAGGAACTACATATTGTTTGATACTTAAGTTTTGGAATTGCACAGTGTCATGGTTTTCTTAGACTGGTAATTGCATCTTCATATTAAATCCACTGGAGGAAAACTGATTGATATTTCAGTCTTGAAAACCTGTTTTTAAATTTTTTTTAAATTGGTTTTGAATAATGGGGCTTTGTATTGATTTGATGAGTCAAGCCTTTTTCAACTGGTTTTACAGTTAGTTCTCAATTTGTGCTGTAACACCACTTTCTCTGGTTAATGGAAGGTTGAGCCCTCATTAACATGGTTAACCCATACTCATTTAGTAAGTTATTGTCCTAAGACATTTTGTCATGTTACTAGCTTTCATAGTTTAATTTCTAGTATAGTTTTTGTTCATTGTTACAGGATCATATGATGACATTTACTTGCTTAGATATGTGGTATCTGATGGATAGTTGCCTCAGCTAAACAAATCTCAATATATGTTTTTTTTCTCGATATATTATGGTTTGTTTGTTTTTCAACATGTACTTTGGATCCTTAATGGTTTATGATCATTTAATGCCACAACTGTATTTCCTAATCAATATAGTATACTCATGAATAGATATTGTACCATTTGTGTACTTACTTAAAAACTCAATGGACTTGGTTTCTTTGTTCAATATAATTGACACCACGGTCTCACCATTTTCCAACATTTTATTCACCTGGAAGTAAAAAGAAATGTTCCAAAAAGACTTGGAAAGAACAATTGTTCAGAGTACCTAGAAAACATTGGTAAAAATCTATTTCTTCTCTGTGATTATTTTTGGTCAATGTAAACTTTTAAAAAGAACAATTTGATCAAAATTATCAGTTTAGATGTATAACAAATTTAACGAAAATGCCAAACATAAGATATTTTGACCTGTATCAAATTTTGAGGATTGTGGCTTCATAATTATTTGTGGAATACACATTTTTGTCGATTTCTTGGGCATGGGTAAACCGCTATTACAAATTTAAATACATTGTATTTAATAAAGAAGCCATTCTGTATTAGCTTGAATGCAGCCTTTTGCAAAACCATGAATCCAAATATCCATTAAAGTTTGATTTTTCTCAATCAACGAAAAACAAAATTGATCCAAATTAATGGATGTAGCTGCATATATAAATCTAAAGTATCAAAGGTAGAACTCCTAGTAGAAATCGTTGGGTTATTTAAATTTAACTAACCAGCTTCTTCGCCTTTTCCCAATCTTCCTTGTTGTTTTCTTGGTCCTATAAATAAATATAGTAAATTATTTATCAAACTAGAACAGCTATTATATGTATTATGCACTACCATTTATTTTTATGAATCATTATTACCAAAAGAAATAAAGAAACTTAGGCCTGCACAAGTAAAGTGGGAAACAAGATGTATATGTTGTGCTGGCTGTATGTTCTATACCCCTCTAAATCATGTGTGATTTAACATTCCTCACATCTCAGGCTTGACTAAATTTAAATCTATTGATTTGGTTGATTTTTGCAGCATTGACTTACTTCAATGCAGACAATTTTTGTTGGTCGAGGGAGCCAGAATTCCAGAAGAAATTGGAATGCTATTATATTTATATAAAGTTTACCAATAATGCTTGTGGTACTAAGCCAATTTATAGTGTCCCCCAAAGAGTGAATGTCATGCTTGAGCAATAGATCTTACATTCAGGAATTTCAGGCTATATGTATTGTCTATGGTTCTCAGGTACAGGTTGTGTATTTTCTATAGTTCATAGGTACATGCAATTTGTATTGTCTCAGTTTTTTGTCTGTGGTTCTTGGGTAGAGTCTATATGAATTGTCAGTGGTTCTTGGATATAGGCTATATGTATTGTTTATGGTTCTTAGATATAGTCTATATGGATTGTCTATGGTTCTTAGATATATTCTATATGTATTGTTTATGGTTCTTAGATATAGTCAATATGTATTGTCTTTGGTTCTTAAAGATATATTCTATATGTATTGTCTATGGTTCTTAGATATAGTCTATATGGATTGTGTATGCTTCTCAGATATATTCTATATGGATTGTCTATGGCTCTTAGATATAGTCTATATGTATTGTCTATGGTTCTTAGATAAAGTCTTTATGTATTGTCTATGGTGCTTAAATATATTCTATATGGATTGTCTATGGTTCTTAGATATATTCTATATGAAGTGTCTATGGTTCTTAGATTAAGTCTATATTTATTGTCTATGGTTTTTAGATATAATCTTATATGTATTGTCTATGGTTCTTAGATATACAGTCTATATGTATCGTCTATGGTTCTTAGGTTCAGTCTATATTTATTGTCTTTGGTTCTTAAATATATTATACATGAATTGTCTATGGTTCTTGGATATAGGCTATATGTATTGTCTATGGTTCTTAGATATAGGTTATATGTATTGTCTATGGTTCTTAGGTTCAGTCTATATTTATTGTATTTGGTTCTTAAACATATTATTCATGAATTGTCTATGGTTCTTGGATATAGGCTGTATGTATTGTCTATGGTTCTAAGATATAGTCTATATTTATTGTCTGTGGTTCTTAGATATAGTCTATATGAATTGTCTATGGCTTTGTGATAAAGTCTATATGTATTGTCTATGGTTCTTAGATATAGTCTATATGTATTGTCTTTGGTTCTTAGATATATTCTATATGGATTGTCTATGGCTCTTAGATATAGTCTATATGGATTGTCTTTGGTTCTTAGATATATTCTATATGTATTGTCTTTGGTTCTTAGATATATTCTATATGTATTGTCTATGGTTCTTAGATATAGGCTTAAGGTATTTTCTAGGGTTCTTATGTTTAGTTTATATGCATCATATATGGTTCTTAGATATAGGGTACATGTATTGTTTATGGTTCTTAGATATATGCTTTATTAATTGTCTATATGGTTCTTAGTTTCAGTCTATATGTATTGTCTATGGTTCTTAGGTTAAGTCTATATGTATTGTCTTTGGTTCTTAAATATATGCTACATATATTGTCTATGGTTCTTAGATATAGGCTGTATGTATTGTCTATGGTTCTTATGTTCAGTCTATATATATATTGTCCATGAGTCTTAGATATAGGCTATATGTATTGTCTATGGTTCTTAGGTTCAGTCTATATATATATTGTCTATATATGGTTATATGGTTCAGTTTATATGTATTGTCTATGGTTCTTAGGTACAGTCTATATGTATTGTCTAAGGTTCTTAAGTTCAGTCTATATTTATTGTATTTGGTTCTTAAACATATTATTCATGAATTGTCTATGGTTCTTGGATATAGGCTGTATGTATTGTCTATGGTTCTAAGATATAGTCTATATTTATTGTCTGTGGTTCTTAGATATAGTCTATATGAATTGTCTATGGCTTTGTGATAAAGTCTATATGTATTGTCTATGGTTCTTAGATATAGTCTATATGTATTGTCTTTGGTTCTTAGATATATTCTATATGGATTGTCTATGGCTCTTAGATATAGTCTATATGGATTGTCTTTGGTTCTTAGATATATTCTATATGTATTGTCTTTGGTTCTTAGATATATTCTATATGTATTGTCTATGGTTCTTAGATATAGGCTATATAGATTGTCTATTGTTCTTGGATATAGGCTATATGTATTGTATTTGGTTCTTAAGATATTGTCTATATGTATTGCCTATGGTTCTTAGGTTCAGTCTTTATGTATTGTCTATGGTTCTTAGATATAGTCTATATGTATTGCCTATGGTTCTTAGGTTCAGTCCATATGTATTGTCTATGGTTCTTAGGTTAAGTCTATATGTATTGTCTATGGTTCTAAAATATATGCTACATATATTGTCTATGGTTCTTATATATAGGCTATATGTTTGGTCTATATGGTTCTTAGGTTCAGTCTATATGTATAGTATATAGTTGTTAGATAAAGGCGTTATATATTGTCTATAATTCTTAGATATCAGCTTGATATGTTGTCTATGGTCTTTAGGTACAGTCAATGTGTATTTTCTATGGTTCTTAGATATAGGCTTAAGGTATTTTCTAGGGTTCTTATGTTTAGTTTATATGTATCATATATGGTTCTTAGATATAGGGTACATGTATTGTTTATGGTTCTTAGATATATGCTTTATTAATTGTCTATATGGTTCTTAGTTTCAGTCTATATGTATTGTCTATGGTTCTTAGGTTAAGTCTATATGTATTGTCTTTGGTTCTTAAATATATGCTACATATATTGTCTATGGTTCTTAGATATAGGCTGTATGTATTGTCTATGGTTCTTATGTTCAGTCTATATATATATTGTCCATGGTTCTTAGATATAGGCTATATGTATTGTCTATGGTTCTTAGGTTCAGTCTATATATATTGTCTATATATGGTTATATGGTTCAGTTTATATGTATTGTCTATGGTTCTTAGGTACAGTCTATATGTATTGTCTAAGGTTCTTAAGTTCAGTCTATATGAATTGTCTATGGTTCTTAGATATAGGCCATATGTATTTTCTATGGTTCTTAGGTTCAGTCTATATATATATTGTCTATGGTTCTTAGGTTCAGTCTATATCTATTGTCTATGGTTCTTAGGTACAGTCTATATGTATTGTCTATGGTTCTTATGTTCAGTCTATATGAATTATCTATGGTTCTTAGAAAAAGGCTATATGTTTTGTCTATATGGTTCTTAGGTTCAGTCTATATGTATAGTATATAGTTGTTTGATAAATGTGTTATATATTGTCTGTAATTCTTAGATATCAGCTTGATATGTTGTCTATGGTCTTTAGGTACAGTCTATATGTATTTTCTATGGTTCTTAGATATAGGCTTAATGTATTTTCTATGGTTCTTATGTTTAGTTTATATGTATCATATATGGTTCTTAGATATAGGGTACATGTATTGTTTATGGTTCTTAGATATATGCTGTAACCACATAATCATAAACATTAGGGGAGTATTCAAACTAATAAAATGATCAACCGATATAATAACATGATCATGATCATGAATTTTTAGGGCAGAAATCGAAACTATCGGCATGATTAAACCAGGTTATAAAGGACAATAATCAAACAATCGATTCGAAATGATGATGATGATTAAACCCTGTAATCACATGATCATCAAAGACGGATTTAGAGGGGGCAGGGAGCTTCATATATGATAAATGTATAAGACTTTTAAACATATTGCTCCAAACGTTGGTTTTCCATAGGGCCTCACCCCCTTTTTCAAAATCCTGGAATCATGGATCATGAATAATAAGGGCAATAATCAAATGATTAACATGATCAAAGTGTGATATTACATTATCTAATCTATCAAGGGCAATAATCAAACCTTAAATTAGATAATTATGAATATTAAGGGCAATAATCAAAAATATGTAATCAGATAATCATGAATAGTAAAGGCAATAATCAATAGATTATCATGTTTAACTGTTCAATCATATCATTATGGTTATTAAGGATAATAATCAAATGATCATCATGTTCGAAACTGTGTAATCAGATGATTATGAATATAAGGCCGGCAATATTCAAACGATCATCATGTTCAAACTGTGTAATCAGATGATCATGAATATTCAGGGCAATAATCAAACGATCATCGTGTTCAAACTATGTAATTAAATAATCATGAATATTAAGGGCAATAATCTAACGATCATCATAGTCAAACTGCGTAATCAGATAATCATGAATATTAATGGTAATAATCAAACAATCATCATGGCCTAACTGTTCAATCATATGATCATGATTATCAGGGGAAAAAATCAATCAATCATCATGGCCTAACTGTTTAAATATATGATCATGATTATCAAGGGCAATAATCAGAAGATCATCATGGCCTAACTGTGTAATCATATGGTTATATATATTAAGGGCAATAATCAAACAGTCATCATGGCCTAAATGTTAAATCATATGATCATGATTATCAAGGGCAATAATCAGACGATCATCACGGCCTAACTGTGTAATCATATGATTATGAATATAAAGGGCAAAAATCAAACAATCATAATGGTCCAACTGAGTAATCATATGATTATGAATATTAATGGCAATAATCAAACAATCATCATGGCCTAACTGTTTAATCATATGATCATGATTATCAAGGGCAATAATCAGAGAATCACCATGGCCTAACTGTGTAATCATATGATTATGAATATTAATGGCAATAATCAAACAATCATCATGGCCTAACTGTTTAATCATATGATCATGATTATCAAGGGCAATATTCAGACGATCATCACGGCCTAACTGTGTAATCATATGATTATGAATATAAAGGGCAAAAATCAAACAATCATAATGGTCCAACTGAGTAATCATATGATTATGAATACTAATGGCAATAATCAAACAATCATCATGGCCTAACTGTTTAATCATATGATCATGATTATCAAGGGCAATAATCAGAGAATCACCATGGCCTAACTGTGTAATCATATGATTATGAATATTAATGGCAATAATCAAACAATCATCATGGCCTAACTGTTTAATTATATGATCATGATTATCAAGGGCAATATTCAGACGATCATCACGGCCTAACTGTGTAATCATATGATTATGAACATAAAGGGCAATATTTAAACGATCATCATGGTCAATCTGTGGAATAATATGATTATGATGATTATGAATATTAAGAGCAATAATCAAACAATCAACATGATTTGAATGTGTGATCAACTTATCATGAATAATAATTTCTTCTAACTATCAACATAATCACACCGTGTAATCATATAATCATGAATATCAGGGGAAAACTCTTACTATCAACATGATCACACTACTCACTAGTTAAATGACTTATAATGATTAACTTATTCAGAGAATTTTATAAATCCCAGGTTGGACCAGAGCCTGATATTTTGGCCTAAATGTTTAAAGCAAAGGTATGTTTATTATTTGGTCGTAAACAGGCAATTTTTGTTTTCGTGTTTACCCTTTTCTGCATCTTTAGGACTCACTTACCCGTCAGTTAACAGCAGTATAAATATAACGTGAAATCGAAACAGAAAGTACGCTTCGGAAATTCTCTTTTTCGTAGAATAAATCCGAGTTACATTAAGAACCAATTGTATGATAGATAACAAAAATGAAAAATAAATATTAAGCCAATCAGAGCGTGGTCCATATCGTGGTTTTTAAGTCCTAAAAACCACTACTATTATACCTCTAAATACGGATGGTTGTTATGTACAAGACGTCATAGTTTATTACTTTGAATTTGAAATTTAATCGACAGTAATAACAGAACATTCAGTATAATAAATTAAATAACACATGTCTGAGAGGGTGATAGAGCAGATTGTTACCCCTCGAAAAGACATTGTCAACCTTGGCTTCGCCTCAGTTGACAATGTTTTCTCGGGGTAACAATCTGCTCAATAACCCTCTCAGCTATGTGTTATTTATATAATGTATAATTCTGTTAATATTTGAAATGTATGTTCTTATTATTTATTTTCTTTTTGTTGGGTTGCTTAATGATTGACATTTGCACTTCATTTGGTTTTATTTATACCAAATGAATACTCATTCATTTTACAATAACAATAACAATAGGTCTTGACAGATACAAGTTCTTAATTACTTCATTTAATTTAAGGATGAAAATGCAAAGGGATACTGAATAACTATTACATCTTATTTACTTTTGTTTTAATGAGTTTGGACAGATGGGCATAAATCCTTCATTTGAAACAATTAAACTTGTTATAAAATATTGTAAGAGGAAATCTGTCACTGAAACCAATTATTCCACCTTAAAATTTGATGGTTCACACAATAAAATTCTAACCTTAGAGATTTGGTAAATTGTTTTAAATGGCTTTCTATAATCATTATCATGATCATGATAATCTATCATGTGTCTCTAGATTTCAATTCATGTTTTATTAAAGAAACAGGGGGGGGGGGGGGGGGACACACACATTGAATGAAAAGTGATATTACAAATTTAATATAACATAACCAAATAACGAAACATTTAACATAAATAGTTTAAGAAAGGTCGTAATGGAATTGTAGCAAACTTCGCACACTTTTAAATGACTTTGTAAATCAACGAAAAATACTCCGGCGTTATGGTCATTATTTTTCATAACAATTCTTTCAGTGGAATTTTGATAAAGTCGTGTATTTTTTCCAGAAAAGGTTCTGTTTCGTACACATCGCTATGTGTGATTTCTCGAAATTTCTACATTTTCTGCTATTTATCCGTAGCGAGTTAACTTCTCCAGCTAAAATTTTACCGCTGGTAAATCATTTGTTATTTGTCTCATAATAGTTAAATTCATATAATGGCACTCATACATATAAGTTTTATAACATCAAGAATCAATTTCAAATAAATTTCAAACCTTCGTTCAGTTTAATAAAGGAAATAAAATACGAAACATTCTTACACATTTTACAAATTGAACCTTATATACCCGTATATATAATATTTTGGTGAAACACTTATATTTTCTTTCCTCCTTCATATTCAACTGACTTGCCGATTGCAGCCTGCAACCAACGGGAAGTGCTATTTTGCAGGTTGCGGGTTGCGGGTTGCAGGTTGCGGGTTGCAGCTCACACATATAAATATTATATACGTAAAAAGGTCATATTAGGGGAATTAATACATATAAAATCTACCCCATGACTAATAAAGGAGAAGGCTCACGAAGGGTTAAAATTGTCCCTAAATTTTTGATGTTTTTTAAATCGGGACAAAAAACTTAAAACTTATAGAAATACTTGTGATAATACTATTAGGTCAAAAATATATTTTTTTTGCACCTTCCTTTCAACTTTATGAAGCTATGACCCCTTAAATAAACATTATTTGTATTAAAGGTCAATTTTGGTAAATTTTTTAATTAATTAAGCTTGGCCGCCATTCACGATCCAAAATTTTTTTATATTGATGAACTCTATATCCGCAAAATTGGAATCTTTTAGTTACAAAACATTTTGGATCGTAGGTGGCGGCCAAGGGTTTCCTAAAGCTTTTGGGTCTGGAAATTGCACAAGATCATCATATTTTGACAAAATGTCCAAAATGGGCCTACTTTGGAGAATATTATGTACTTTTATGAAAAGAACAGATTTATTTAGCAGTAAGGTTTTTGAAAAAGACCAATTTACGAACCAAACTGTGAACCTTTTGGTGTTTTATGATAAAGTTGATATTTTAGGCCATTTTGTGCCATAAGTGAACCTTGTCCTTACAATTATTTCTTACAGTACTGTGTGGTAAAAGTGTCTTGTCAGTTATCAGTTGTCAGTATTTAATTTTCTTTTTATCATAATCTTCAAATTCAATAATCATAATGTTAATACACATACATGTATCTTTTGGTGCTAATCGTACTGCTCAATTGCTATTAATAGTTCTTAACATTGATTCTATAGTGAAGTTAAAGTAATAAAAACTACAAATTGACATAGGCTGAACAGGTTCTATGGACACATTAATCTGTCTTAATCTAGTTACATAAACAATTAAATTCCTTTCAATGGACATTAAAAATCTTTGAGGCTAATATTAAGAAATTATTAGCTTTAAATAATTAATTGCTTTTTTTTGCCAAAACAGAAGGGACACCTCTATTTGTCGGTCTTTACTCAGTGATTTAGCACTTTTGGTTATCTCTAGCAATTATCTGGTTTCTCAACTGTCAAGTCAAACAGTAACTTTATTTTTATAAAACTTTATTCAAGGTGAGCAAAAAATACAACTTTTAAAACAGAAGTGTGTTCAGCTGCTTAAACAGCCATTTTCTGAGAATACATTTCTGTTTGGCCTCCCCAACATTACTGACTGGTTTGTCAGAAAGAGACAAAACACCTCGCAAAACACGATTATTAAGTTTACGTATAATTTCTCCAATACAGAAGTGACGTACTTAGATACTGAGGTGTACAAAGGGGAGCATTTTAAATCGAGTGGTGTCCTTGATTTCAGGTTGCATGTCTTATGAGTATCTCCCAATTACAAGTGCACATCTTAGACATACTTTTCAAATTGTAATAACAAGTGAAACAAGTCGTCACTTAAGAAACAACTAGAACACACCCGCGAAATCGCGGGCTTTTAGAGTGTGGTTGAAAGTATGTAATCTGTTGTAGGATGAATTTTTGTAAAAGATTTTATGACTGGAGAATTTCAAAAACGGTATCAAATTAGAAAGGTCATAGGTACATGTACATGTACTTGGGGACATTACAATTTTTTTTTAGCCCTCCCCCTTTTTTCCAAAGTCCGTTATTTTTTGTTTTTCTGTTAATTTTAATTATTTTCGCGTTTTTTTCTGTATATTATGAACATACATATACTATAAATGAAGTGCATTTGCTATTTACTATCAATTCCAAGTTTACTATCTAGGGCGGTCACTGATATATTATATAGAGACTCTCTAGATCTCTAAATAATATAGCAGTGACCGCCGTGGATAGTAGACTTGGAATTGATGGTAAATAGCAAATACACTTTATTTATAGTATATGCATTATCATAGTACATGTAGTATACAGAAAACGCGAAAATAATTGTGCTGTTCCCAAGTACTTATGAAAATTATATGTAATTTTAAGAGTCCTAAACGGAAGTCTTGTCTATGACTTAAGAGTCCGTCCGATGACGAAAATATTATCGGGACGCCTTTATTATCGTTTCCTCCCAAAATAACCCAAACTGAATAATCATAAGCGAGGATGACAAATGCGACTATGCGTGATACCTATAGGACACAGAGGCATGATGATTTATTTATTGTGGAAGGAAGAGAAGCGACACACAAAATGAGGTCTTCTCATTTAATAGTATAAATAGCAACGAGACTGATCTCAACAACATTTTATGACTTTGGAGAAATAAACTTATAGATAGAGGAGGTTATGATATTAAAGTTTCAAACTGCGTAAGACATTACAGATGTGAAACACAAGATTAAAAGATGCAGTACACTCTGTCAAATAATTTTAGAAAAAAGGAAATTTCACTTGCACTGCATGGTAACTAAATATATAACCCTGCAGTAATAATTCTTAACAGAGCTTTTAAGAAACATTGGCATATTTTTCAAAGAGATGAATATTGTTTTGATTGATATTCAATAAAAAAGGAGTTCCAATGTCTCCCGCGTTGCACTTATTTAATATTTTCAAGTGGCATAATTTTATCATCTTATTAAAAAATCCGATTGTCCACCTTTATAGAACTTGTCCGAGATACTGCTGATATTAATCTAAAGTATAAGTTTTATAAATATCTGGCAAGAATTGTACCTGTATGAGCGCTAACGAGGCCATTTTCCATAAATTTAATATTTCCAAGGAACATAACTCTTTTAAAAAAAAGTCGATCGTCCACCATTTTAGAACTTAATTTTAACTTTGAAGGAGCATCAATTGAAAACAAGACTTTTGAATAGGTAGGCTTTTGAGAAGGACCCTTGCTAAGAATGCAATAGAACTTCGCTGAAAAAATTCAGAAACACCGTTGATTAAAAATATATACAATGATATACGTATGTACATCTAGCCGTTTAAAGGCAATAAGTCTTTACCACTATATAAAAACTGTGTCAAGTCTTGATGTTTTAGTATGTATGTTCTATGCATTTGTTGAAAGTTTTCCCCAGACATTTGTTCAGTTTTCTCTTTTCGAACAGAAAGTGTATGTATTAGATACACTCTGAGGGTGTTAGACCAATTAAGTGCATTTACATCTCAAGATATTATGATTAATGTAAAGTGATAGATTTCTATTGTTAGGTGTAAGTTTATTTACAGCAGAATGTTGTTTAACGTAATTGGATACCCTGCCTTTAACACATGTTGATCATAAAATTGTGTAAATTAGATACACCCTCTCATGCTAATGCCCTCGTTGTATATCTAATACTTAAACCCGCAACCTTCAACCTGCAACCCGCAACCCGCAACCTGCATTTTAGACAATTTCGCAACCAACAGTCCGCTCCGGTATCACTTGGTCCAACTCTTTATTGGAATGATTGAAATATTGTAATCACAAGTCAATTTATCTACAAAACTACTTTTGAAATACCAAATGGTTTTTTTTCAATTCTTAATTTTCATCCTTATGATACTTTACTTCAGAACTTGTTCCTGTATTGTTATGAATTTCAGTTAATGGCCAATTTCTTAGTGAAGATTCGTCTAAATTCCATTTAATAGATACATTTAAAAACGCTTACCGTTACCTTGGTGGCATTTTTGCTTCAAATAATAAAGAATTCCCTAATCATACTGCTGAAATTTACCCCAGAGAACTTACTTTAAATAAAAGTAATACTTGTATAAACAGCAATACTTTTGCTTTTTGCAGATTTTGACATATGACTACATATCAGTTTCATACGAACAAATTCGTATGGGTTCCGTGGAACCCAGTGTCTCGCCTACTTTTGCTGTTAGTCGCAGGCTCAACAAAAATGGGGAAATAATTATTGCAAATTTTCCTCTAGATACTATCTTTTGATTGTAAGAAGCTTCTGTTCAAGTTTGGAAGGAATCCAGGATGGTTTCTGAATCTAATAAATGTTTTAAAAACTTTAACTGCAGACTGTATGTAATGTTAACTGGAAGAACAACTAAGTCCATTTATAAGTAATATACGGAAAAACAGGAATTTTTTTTTCACAAAATTTCCTTCTAGATACTAGCTTTTGATCATAAACAAGCTCCTGTCCAAGTTTGGTACAAATCCAGGATAGTGTAAAGAAAGTTATTAAAATTTGAAAAACTTTAACCACACAGTTAATGTTATGTTAACTGGCAGAAAAAATAAGTCCAGTTATGAGTAAAATACGGATAAACAGGATTATTTTTTTACAAAATTTTCTTCTGGATACTATCTTATGATCATAAACAAGCTTCTGTACAAGTATGGTACAAATCCAGGATAGTTTAAGAAAGTTATTAAAATTTGAAAAACTTTAACCACAGAGTGAATGTTATGTTAACTGGCAGAAAAACTAAGTCCATTTATAAGTAAAATACGGATCAACAGGATTATTTTTTTAACAAAATTAACTTTTGAATACTATCTTATGATTATAAACAAGCTTCTGTCCAAGGTTGGTACAAATCCAGGATAGTTTAAGAAAGTTATTAAAATTTGAAAAACTTTAACCACAGAGTGAATGTTATGTTAACTGGCAGAAAAACTAAGTCCATTTATAAGTAAAATACGGATAAACAGGATTATTTTTTTAACAAAATTAACTTTTGAATACTATCTTATGATCATAAACAAGCTTCTGTCCAAGTATGGTACAAATCCAGGATAGTTTAAGAAAGTTATTAAAATTTGAAAAACTTTAACCACAGAGTGAATATTTGTGGACGCCGCCGACGACGCTGGACGACGACGACGACAACGCCGACGACGGAATGTAGGATCGCTATGTCTCGCTTTTGCGACAAAAGTCGCAGGCTCGACAAAAATCAAAAGAAAACTTCACGACGACAAAATAGACGATTTTGTGCCCTTGATCGTTTTAAAGCGTGAATTGATCGGTCTTTTTCGAGTGTTATCATGTTTTTTTCGTGTGAATATGGTGTAAAATGTTAACAAACAGACTTCTTCTCTTTTCGTAAGACGGGAAATAAAAGTTTAAAAAAAACGTCAAAGGTAAAAACATCGATTGAAGTTATACACGTTGAATATAAAATTATCCTTAGAAAGCTCTTTTTGAATATTCAAAAATGTGTAATAAAGCCATCTGTAGGGTGTAGGTAGGTGAAATTCTAACATAAAAACCGATCTAAAATTGATACTTTAAGTCAGAAGAGCATAAGTTATGGAACAAAATAACATTTGGTTGAGACAAATTGGAGTTAAAGAGAACGGAAATGAAAATTTCAGCAATTTTTCTATTTGTAAAGGAGTATAACTCTAGAACGGTAAAAGTGACGCCACCAAAATTAAAATTTGATCTGTGTTTTGTGGTAATAAGCATCGTTTGTTGATGTGGTTCATAAGTGTTTCTCGTTTCTCGTTATTTATATAGATTAGACCGTTGGTTTTCCCGTTTGAATGGTTTTACACTAGTAATTTTTGGGGCCCTTTATAGCTTGCTGTTCGGTGTGAGCTAAGGCTCCATGTTGAAGACCGTACTTTGACCTATAATTGTTTACTTTTATAAATTTTGACTTGGATGGAGAGTTGTCTCATTGGCACTCATACCACATCTTCTTATATCTATACATTGTGTAAAAGTTTTATGACAATTGGTTGAGGCAAACTAAAGTTAGAGAATGGAAACCAATTTTGGGACGTACGGACACAGGGACGTTTAGACGGACAAGGGTAAAGTTTAATGCCCCTCCGCTACGGCGGGGGCATAATAAGCTAAATAATATTGGTAGGTTATCGAGTCTCTTTTTGTGATAAAAATTATATGTTTTTTTTTTAAATAGGACGAATAGGATGACTCGGACTTTTACATTAAATTTAGCATTGGCATTATTTGGGACATACGGATGAACGGACGTACAGACGGACAAGGGTAAAGTTTAATGCCCCTCCGCTACGGCGGGGGCATAATAAGCTAAAAAATATTGATAGGTTATCGAGTTCCTTTTTGTGATATATGATTTTTTTTTTAAATGGGGCGAAAAGGATGACTCGGACTTTTACATTATATTTAGCATCGGCATTATTTGGGACATACGGATGCACGGACGTACAGACGGACAATGGTAAAGCTTAATGCCCCTCCGCTACGGCGGGGCATAATAAACTAAAAATATTGATAGGTTATAGAATTCCTTTTTGTGATATATGTTTTTTTTAATGGGGGGAAAAGGATGACTTGGACTTTTACCTTATATTTAGCATTGGCATTATTTGGGACGTACAGACGCACGGACGTACAGACGGACAAGGGTAAATCTTAATGCCCCTCCGCTACGGCGGGGGCATAATAAGCTAAAAATATTGATAGGTTATAGAATTCCTTTTTGTTATATTTTTTTCACTAGAATTATTTCACACGCAAGTAAATGTAAATATATTTATTTTCTAAAAAAAAAAAGTTCGATATCGCACAGCTAATTCTTCTAAAATCTAGAAACAACTTATTAACATAAAAGTTGACAAACACTTAAATTGGAACACGTGCAACCTAGTTAATTCACGAGAAAGATAATAAACCGTTATTAGCTACCACAGACGAACATCTATCAACTCTTGCCATAAACTTGCGTATCGTCCCCATAACATTTATGAATTTGACAGATGCTGAGTTCGGACAGACAAAACAATAAACATTGATATAAACATCTATTAAAATTTTAAATTCAAATCAAAGTTGTCTTTTAAATTTCGTTTTTGTATTACTGTTCTCTCATATTTTCCATTATTTTGTGAAAAAATGAAATTGCCTCAGTCAAATAATTTGACAAAGTTTATCAGAAGTTTAGCTATTACCCTATTATACTCAACGAAGCTCGGAGATAAATGTACGTTCACCCGTAGAACGTTTAACAACTGTTGACTCGTCGAAAAAAGGGAAGGGGTGTGGTTTGGTCATTCAACAAGATAATTCCAAAGCTTTCAGACAAATTACTTCTTTATTTCAGCAATCACTTCTTTTTTATAGGACTTAATAGGACTGTATTATATTTCTTTCCATTTTTGGGGACCATTATTATCAATTATGTTGTGTGCAGTATACAAATATGTAATAATGTGCACGTTTACAATCATCCATGTTTTATGTGGATGGCGAAGGAGTTGACAGAAAGAGATATGCAAAAAGAATATAAAATGACTTTGTCAAAGTTTTAGGACCCTGTTATTTCAATAAAAAAAATTACTTACTTCATTGTCGTGTTTGTGGACTATCGACTCAAGAGAATGTTGATTTCAACAAAGTGTGTTGTAAACGGTGCAACATACTGTCGGATAGCGGGAAAAATATTGATGTACTTTTTTATACAAGTATAAAAAGTAACATCATTCCAAGGTACCCCCCCCCCCCCCTATTTTTTTTAACCTAACTTCAGATTTCCAAACATAAACGATTCTGGAGTTTTTCTAAATAGATACGCCAATGTCTTCTCTAATGTCTCCTCTACGTTACATATACAGTCGTTGCCCGTCACAATCTCTATCAATTGGTCTTCAATCATCTTAAGGTACGCCATCCCTCGTTTTTACAATTTCAGTTTTTTAACCGTTACTTCAGATTTTGAACATAAACCACTCTGGAGATTTTCCTAAACGATGCGCCAATGTCTCCTCTACAACACCTATATAGTCGTTGTCCGTCACAATCTCTTTGAAATGGTCCAAAATTTCCTTTTAGTGCCCTACCCCCCTAATTTCATTTTGTCAATTTCACAATAAAATTTTCAGTTTTTTAACCGTAACTTCAGATTTTCGAACATAAACCACTCTGGAGATTTTCTTAAACGATGCGCCAATGTCTCCTCTACAACACCTATATAGTCGTTGCCCGTCACAATTTCTTTGAAGTGGTCCAAAATTTCCTTTTAGTGCCCTACCCCCTTAATCTCATTATGTCAATTTCGCAATAAAATTTTCAGTTTTTTAACCGTAACTTCAGATTTTCGAACATAAACCACTCTGGAGATTTTCTTAAACGATGCGCCATTGTTCCCTCTACAACACCTATTAAGTTGTTGCCCGTCACAATCTCTTGAAATTGGTCCAAAATTAACTTAAATTGCCCTACCCCCCTAATCTCATTTTGTCAATTTCACTATAAAATTTTCAGATTTTTAATCGTAACTTCAGATTTTCGAACATAAACCACTCTGGAGATTTTCTTAAACGATGCGCCATTGTTTCCTCTACAACACCTATATAGTCGTTCTCCGTCACAATCTCTTTAAAATGGTCCAAATTTTTCTTTTAGTGCCCTACCCCCCTAATCTCATTTTGTCAATTTCACAATAAAATTTTCAGTTTTTTAACCGTAACTTCAGATTTTCGAACATAAACCACTCTGGAGATTTTCTTAAACGATGCACCAATCCTCTACAACACCTATATAGTCGTTGCCCGTCACAATCACTTTAAAATGGTCCAAATTTTTCTTTTAGTGCCCTACCCCTCTAATCTCATTTTGTCAATTTCACAATAAAATTTTCAGTTTTTTAACCGTAACTTCAGATTTTCGAACATAAACCACTCTGGAGATTTTCTTAAACGACGCGCCATTGTCTCCTCTATAACACCTATATAGTCGTTGCCCGTCACAATCTCTTGAAATTGGTCCAAAATTAACTTAAATTGGCCTACCCCCCTAATCTCATTTTGTCAATTTCACAATTTCAGTTTTTTAACCGTAACTTCAGATTTTCGAACATAAACCACTCTGGAGATTTTCTTAAACGATGCGCCATTGTCTCCTCTACAACATCCATATAATCGTTGCCCGTCACAATCTCTTGAAATTGGTCCAAAATTAACTTCAATTGGCCTACCCCCTAATCTCATTTTGTCAATTTCACAATTTCAGTTTTTTAACCGTAACTTCAGATTTTCGAACATAAACTACTCTGGATATTTTCTTAAACGATGCGCCATTGTCTCCTCTACAACACCTATATAGTCGTTGCCCGTCACAATCTCTTGAAGATGGTCCAAAATTAACTTAAATTGGCATACCCCCTAATCTCATTTTGTCAATTTCAGTTTTTTAACCGTAAGTTCAGATTTTTGAACATAAACCACTCTGGAGATTTTCTTAAACGATGCGCCATTGTCTCCTCTACAACACTTATATAGTCGTTGATCGTCACAATCTCTTCAAATTAGTCCAAAATTAACTTGAATCGGCCTACCCCTTATCTCATTTTGTCAATTTCACAATAAAAGTTTCAGTTTTTTAATCGTAACTTCAGATTTTCGAACATAAATCAATCTGGAGATTTTCTTAAACAAAGCGCCATTGTCTCCCCTACAACACCTATATAGTCATTGCCCGTCACAATCTCTTCAAATTGGTCCAAAATTAACTTAAATTGGCCTAACCCCTAATCTCATTTATTCAATTTCACAATTTCAGTTTTTTAACCGTAGGTTCAGATTTTCGAACATAAATCAATCTGGAGATTTTCTTAAACAAAGCGCCAATGTCTCCTCTACAACACCTTTATAGTCATTGCCCGTCACAATCTCTATAAATTAGTCCAAAATTAACTTTGAGTGCCCAACCCCACAATCTCATTTTGAAAGTTTCAGTTTTTTAACCCTAACTTCCGATTTTCGAACATAATGTGATCTGGATTTTTTTTTCTACACGATGCGCCAATGTCTCCTCTACAACAACTATATAGTCGTTGCCCGTCACAATCTCTATAAATTGGTTCAACATTAACTTTTAGTGCCCTACCCCCCTAATCTTATTTTGTCAATTTCAGTTTTTTACCGTAACTTCAGATTTTCGAACATAAACCTCTCTGGAGATTTTCCTAAACGATGCAGAAATGTCTCCTCTAAAACACCTATATAGTCGTTGCCTGTAACAATCTATTCAAATTGGTCAAAAATTAACTTAAAATGTCCTATACCCAAATTTCATTTTGTTAATTTCAGTTTTTTTTCTACCACAATTTAAGATTTTCGAACATAAACCACTCTGGAGATTTTCCTAAACTATGCGGCACTATCTCCTCTTAAACACCTATATAGCCTAACCTGTCACAATCTCTATTAATCGGACCAAACAACGTAAAGTGCACCCCCATTCCCTAAAAATGCATTGTGTCATTGTGTTAACTTATGGTCATTGTAATCCAGCTGTCTATTGAATGCCTTATGTGGATTTATTTAGTTAGGAAAGAAAAGCTTTGTATTCTTTATATATGAAGTATGGTTTCCCTTTTGTTTTAAGTTAGTTTTTTCGTTTTTGTTTAAGATTGTATGTATTCTCATAATTGTTCGCTAGCTCGAACAAACGTGTTAACCTTATGTGATATTGTGGTTTTTAGTTATACCTCCTAATTGTTCGCTAGCTAATTGTTCGCTAGCTTGAGTCAGGTCCATTACAGTCATGTTTACCGAATATAAACTGACGTATCTTAATTTTCTAATAAATCATCGTAAATTTCATTTATGTCATCCAACATATAAAAAAATTCTGCTATATTCGACGGCAAATTGAATTTTTTTTTTATTGCTTCTTCTACAGAATATCTCCAGAAGAGGTCCAGATTCATTTTTTTTGTACTCTTCACCAGAAGACATTCTGGAGATGTACAGAAGAGACCAATGAAACACGCCCCAGTACTAATTAATGTTTTAAGATATGTGTTTTCGTATTTATGAAGGTTGTGTGCTCCTCTATGTCAGTTGTTCGACTTGGTTAGCATAGCGTGTTGATACGTTTTCAGTTATTGTTAATTCCCCATTTTATTTTGTTTGTTTTGATAATTTGAAAACAGTATATTGGTGGTCTAATCGCGGACGCTCATGCACAAATATTAGCTAGGACGGGATGTTTAAAGACCTTGGCTACACATTTAGGTCTCGCATGGTCAGTATCGAATGAAATGTGAGCTACAACACTCCATTAGTGTACCTCATTCGCTTTATTCATTGGCCTAGATACGACATCACATGATATTATTATATTTAGATTCGCACATATTTCCGTCACATTTGTAAATGTAAGTATCGTTGTTATATTTATCTTTCAGTCTGTCTGTTCGTTTCAGGTTAATTGAAATTTCCAACTTTTTAGAAAATGCACATAAAAATTGTATCAACAGTCAATGTGTGTTAATTACACTTACAATAAAATTAAAGTGTAAAAAAAAGAAAAGTCTTTGTTAAAGCTAAAAATATGGAAATATCAAATTTTTCATGTTTACAGTACAGTGAATTGAATGATTTTTCCTTTGAAGAATTAAGTGAAGATTCTTTCATTCTGGAAAATTGGTGATGTCACTTGATTCCAGCCACTATTAATTATAAAGAAAATGTAGCAAACATCATATGAATTCAATAACTTTTGGTACTTTTATGTGTAAATTTATAACAAAAGTTGAACATTTTGTACATTGTATTTCAGTGCTATTAGAACAATACACCAGGTAACTGGTTAATTGACTATGAGTGGTGAGGAAAACAATTTAAATTCTTCAAAATGTGACCAATTAAGATGTAAAAGGCAAAGATTAATGCCACTTCTCTGTACTGATGTATTTAGTGATGAGAATAAAGATTTTAAAAAATTGAACCAAATGGTGTGAAGTATTTTTAGCATCTGTTTTTTTAGGTGAATAGTAAAAAGTAAAATCACAAAAATACTTGTGGTATGATGGGTCACTCCTCCAGGAAGTATTCCTTCAAAGACTTATTTGTCATCGTTGTTTCTGTTTTTAAATACATTACAAGCCGGTAATTGATGTTTACTTTACATTATCATGTGATAAAACAAAGTTACAAAGTTATGACTAATAAATTGAAATAGAATTTTCAGAGAGGATTTCTTTTAGAAATTTTTTACACTGATATATATATATATATATACATTGTATACAAAATAATATGATGCACTAAAATGTTCAGGTATACCAATCCAACAGATATTGTCCAAACAGTGTAAAATGTATATGCAATATATTTTGTTTTTAATATGAGGTGGGTTTTACAATAATGTCAGTATATATCCGGTAATATAATAAACTTGATAGATAAAACAAGTAATTGTGAATTGTAGTGTACAGCTTAATGGGTAGATTTATAATTTAGTCATTTTAGTGTTTACCTTTACATGAATTAAAAAAAATTACAGCACTAGAATGCATGCATGATGCAACTACAACATTTTGTTTCACGAAAAATATATTTGACTTGTTTTTTTAATGTTTACTGGACTGATTAAGTTTATTTTGATAACGTCAGTCATAATTGATTTTTTGACATATATGTTAGATATCAGAGAAAATATAATGCAAATCTATAATTTGAAGATTTTACTTTGAGATTACGAAAGTCAATTGTATATCATTGTATATACAGAAGTGTTTTTCCAAGAAATTTTTGAATGCATATTTTAATTTTTTTAAAGGGATAAACATGATCAATTTGAATTGAAATTTTATCTTTTTCCATGTAATTATATCCCAAAACTTTTCATGTCGTAATCTTAATATGTCATTCACCATTCAGATTTAAATTTTAAAAATGTTATCATTGAAACTGCTACAGGTACATGTCTGGTTTTTTTTATCTCACAATTTATATCAGGAAGGACATTTGAGGGAATTTTGTATGCTAATTAAAGAAAATTTTCTCTGTGCCTTACATTTCCTTGTTCATGTGTTGTTTTATAAACATGACATAAAAGAAAATTTGTTATCTAACTTTAGTTTGCCTCAACTATATTTTATGAAACTTATACACAATGCTCATTACCACAAAACACAGATCCAGTTTGAATTTTGGTGGTGTCATTTTTACCGTTCTAGAGTTATGCCCCTTTACAAGGAAAAATTGCTGAATTTTTCGTTTCTGTTCTCTAACTTAAGAGTGCCTCAACTAAATGTTATGAACATATACATGATGCTTATTACCACAAAACTCGGATCAAGTACAAATTTGGGTAGTGTCACTTTTACAGTTCTTGAGTTCTGTCCCTTTATAACGTTATATGCAGTAAATGTTCCTAACGGAATAAATGGTATAGAATATTTGTTCCAACAGGAATAGATATTATGACATTGTTTATAACAAAGTTTCCAGTGGAACTTCTGTTAGGCAGAACAAATATACGTTGACAGTGGGGGCATCATCTGTGTCCCATGGACACATTCCCAATTTATTTATTTTCATTTTTGCCTATTATCTCAAAAACTATAGTAATAGTGAGAAACTTTAAAGTGCAAAAATAACCAGTAAGACAAGATCTACAAATAAGCAACAGCATGTTACATGGCTGAAATTGTCAGTCGACTCCTTATATGAATTTTAACTCTGGAGTAAAAATTTAGATTATTGATTAAAACATGTAGTTAAACCAGAAGAAATGTGTGAATGACTTTCAAGTGTAAAACACCATTTAAAAAAGGGCTTCAGATGCACAAAATTTATATTTAGTGTTGTGTTCATTTAATCATCTATACTACTACATGTAACTTTTCACGAGTAATTTGAAAAAGATAAGTTTTGAAGTGAATCTGACTCACTCACTTTGTTGACTACACTTATATCATGTGTATACAAATGTATATTTATAGTTCCTTTGTCATGTTCAGTGTATGTAAAAACAAATTTGTAAATTAGTGCTTTTATTTATATGATTTGGATATCATTTTAAATAATTGGATTAGAAATTATATAATATATATATTTTATCAGTATCTTCTGCACATAATTGAATAAAAATCAGTGCAAACTGTCTTCAAAATATATTTACAAAAAGGGAGACAATTCAATTTTAGCTAGAAGCAAAATGAATTTTCAAAATGTGTTCAAAGGGAGACAACTCAATCTCAACATTTGACATAATTCAAAGTACTGTTCAGGTTGTCAAATGCACTTAAATTTTAACGATAAAAAAATATTAATGCAATTTTTTATGTAACAAGTTTTTTCATTGGCTGATCCTTTACTGTTAAATCCACAGTTAACTTGTCTGACACTGAACTTGTCATAACTACATGTAGGGAGTGAGCTGCCATATTGAATTTCTTGGATCAACAAATGTTCGATTACTACAATCATGACAATAGAATAAAAAATAAAACAAAGTCTACCTCAAAAACGCTGGTTTAAGTGAATTAATCCAAAATTGAATCGAAGAAGTAACATATCTAGCCATGACGTTTATGCACCAAAATCATTCATGAAGTTTCGTAAAATTTTACTATAGTTCAAATTTATACATTTTTTTCAAGCTCTAAGGTATTATTTCTTATTGTAATGCATTAGAATTGGAATAACAGTACTGGGTACTGTAGTTGAAGAGTTGCCACCGTCAATAGGGATTACTGCCTACACTATAGGTAATACTGGATTTGCTACAAATCAACAATTGATTTTTTTTATTAAACATTCTTAAGGTTCAAACATCTGTTGCACTGATGCAACATTTAAAATCCCAAATCATTTATTTTGTGTCTACGTTTCAAGAACACACACACCTTCAATAAGAAGCATACATAATCTTACCCATGTAGAAAACTAATGTCAGTTGCTTGGATAAGAACTGTTATTTGGGACCTCTAATGCATTAACCATGGTGTAATGTGTGATGCTGTTATCATGTAGCAGCAGCATGAAAATTAATTTTCAATTTTGAAACCAATTATTTCCTGCATTTTGTGTTGCAGAGTATACATATTCGTCTTCTGTCTACCTGCATACAACTTCTGCAATTTGCAGTTTTTCGAACACTAGCTTCATTATGATAGATGTATACATGTACCATGTATACTGAAAATTCAGAAATTATTGTGTGCATTTATTATTGCAATTTTGTCATTTTAGACCAAAATGTGATTATTATTTTTGCGATACTTAGGAAAAATTCTGCTTCATTCATATAAAAAATCCAAAATTGGAGTTTCAATTATTGTGATTACAACCCTGTCGCATTTTTCGCAATTTAATAAAAACATTGCAATAATTTCAGAATTTACAGTATACATGGTATATGAACAATTTAAAGAAATGTGTTTGCCATTAAGCTCTATATAAAAAAATTGAATTGGACTCAGTACATAAACACATAAACATGACTTCATCGACAAGAACAGATACAGTCTTTGGCATACATTCCAGTAACTTTTTTCTGATTTAAACAATAGGATATATATCTCTTTACCACTTATAATTATTATTCTTCTTAAAGATAAAGATAATAAAAAAGATATGTTTCATTCCAAGTGCCCATGATGAGCAAAGTAACTTGTTACAATATGATTATTTTGTAATTTAGAGACACAAATAATTTTGACAATCATATATAAATATATGGATATGGTCCGAGTACACAGTTATCGTCCTTTGATTTTCGTTGTCCACAAATATAGTCCCTAGTGTGGACAGTGTGTTACTTGCCATTTTTTTTATACCCCTTCCAAATTTATTTCTTCATGTTTTATGCCTCAAATAGCAAGTAGGGGGATGAAATTACACTGTAAAAAAATTTGGGTCATGAATTTTAAAGTTAAGTAGTGATTTGGTCCAGCTGAAAAAGGTTAAAAATAAGCACTTCGGAAGCTGTCAAAAGATTTCAAGACCCCCTTAACATAAAATTGTCCATATTTTGAGTTAGAGCCGATGAAGTTTTCTATAATTTTGATATAATTTGTCCCAAACGTAGTACAACACACTATAAAAATATTATTGAGAAAGCGCAGGTGGGATTTTTTTAATTTTTATTTATTGTCTAAAAGAAATGCACTACGAAATAACTGTGTACTCGGACCATATAATCACCTTATATTATGCAAATGTTCTTAAGCCACAACCAGACCAGAGCCATTTATTATGTGTATAAAAGCATTAATAAAACATATTATATAAAATATTTACAGGCAAATATTCTTAATGGGTTACATATAGGTGTATCTGTACTTGATATGAGTGGAAATTTTCAGTTGAACTTTGCCTAATAAACTATAAATAGAACCATGTAATGTATTATATATATATACTATTGGAAATTTTATGCTATTTATATCAGGTCTATTGAAAGGTCACATAAAGATTAAAAAATATCAAAATCTATTCTTAATGTATTTATAGAATTGAACTGAATTTACATGTATAATGTAATTGTGGGATGGGACATTTTAAATGGATTAGAACAAATCTATCTTATAGATTGCATACCTTGCTGAATACAAATAGAGGCACTGATGGGAATTTTAATACATCCCACTAATTATATTATAGAAAAAGATACCCAAAATTTTGAAAAAGGAGAGTTTCGAAAACTTAACCAAAGAGAGATTGCAATTTATTTTTCTACTGATAGTTAGAATACATTTCCCAAATAACACTAGGTCTGATATATGATTTATCCATGGCTGAATAAGAATTTCAAAGGGAGGGAGCAAATTGAAAATTTGAGTAGTAACATAGGAAGATTGTAGGTGTATACAATATATAAATATCACATAGCTGAGAGGGTGATCATTGTGATAGAGCAGATTGTTACGCAGAGGAAACATTGTCAACTGAGGCAAAGCCGAGGTTGACAATGCTTTTTCGAGGGGTACCAATCTGCTCTTTCACCCTCTCAGCTGTGTGTTATTAGTCCCCTACCGACGAAGTCGAAGGGGACTTTAGGTTTGCACTCTGTCTGTCTGTCTGTCCGTCTGTCTGTCCATCTGTCAGTCCGGCAAATCAGTTTTCCAGACTTTTTTTCTTCGTGCTTGAAGATATTGATTTGATATTTGGTTTATTGTTTTGTCATGACAAGTTACAGGTCAAGTTCAATTTTCACGATTTTAGCTTTTCTATTTTTTCAGTTAAAGCCCTTTCCCTAGAATTAAATTTTTGATGAAATACTTATTAATTAGAAGATTTTTGTTCAAAGGGAAATAACTCATTTTTTAAAAATGACATTTTGGATTTTTTTCCTTTTCTTTGGTAAATTGTTTGAATAATTTAGTGGTAGGTTTGTTTGTCATTCTTGAAGATATTGATTTGATAATTAGTATATAGTTTTATCATGACAAGTTACAGATCAAGTTGGAAATTTGTTTCAGTATGATGATTTTGTGCAGAGTTATGGTCTTTGGACATAGAAAATTCACTTAAATAATCAGTTTTCTCAACAGTTTTTTTCGTCATGCTTTAATATTTTGACTTGATATTTATATGTAGTTTACTACATGACAAGTTATAGATCAAGTTAGAATTTTGTTCCAATACAATGAATTTTTAACCGGTAGGGGACTATATATGTATTGCCATGCAATACTCACAGAATGCTTGTTTAATTTATTATACTGAATGAAAATATTCATTAAAAGTGTTTTCCCAATTATGTCATTGATTGTCTGCAAACAGTTCCATGGAGTATAAAGGTAGACAACAACTCATCTAAATTAAAACTATTTTTCTTCTATTTCATATGAAAATGACAAAGCATTTCTTTTATTATCTATTTGATTTGTAATCTGTGAATCTACTATTGATGTCATAATAAATAGAATTAATAACAGTGGGACACTTACATACAACATTTAACATGGCTCTAAAAGTTGTCTCCCCTGAAACTGTCAAAAGACATCCCCCCCCCCTTTTTTAGACTGGATTTATCCTTATTCATAATTGGTGTTTAGAGAGGTTTATTTGCAGTTATTTTGTTCCTTTCCCATCCAGATTTTTATTTCCTGACATTGAACATTGTACACTATTTTTATCCTCAGCCCTAACCTAAGGTTTATCAAGGTATATATGTTCAGTTTAATAATTCAAAGTCATGCATGGTCTTTAATTTTCATAAAATTTGACATTGAATGGACGGACTCTGCAGACTGTAAAGATGGCACCACAATGGAATTTTGATGTAATTAAATGTGAATGTAGATCATCTATATTTGAATGTTACTATTCTTTCATTAAAAATACTGCATATCAGGAGTCCTGCAGTTATATTTACAAATAATGCACAATTAGTGTTACATATTTTAGGTTATGATATGTAAAGAATGACAGACACTGCATTACCAGGAACTTTCACAAATCTCAACGGCGTGAATTTTACAGGGAATGCTGGAAACTTCTTCAATCAAAATACACGAAGTGACACAGATAGTAGGACTTCAACATTTAACAATTCTCAAAACTCCAGAAAAGGACCTAAATATCCACAATACTCCATAACATGTATCAGATTGTCAACATTTCAAACATGGCCAACCAGTATTCAACAACACCCAGAAACTATGGCAGAGGCTGGTTTTTATTATACAGGTAATTAAAATATGAATAAAATTTAGTAACGGGATGTCTCTACTACTGCTTTTTTTTTAGAGTAGTTTTTGTTGGCATATGTCCCTAAATGACCTAAGGAATGTTTTTAAGGATTTTTTCAATTTGATGAATTTGGCTTCATTCTGAAGTTGGGATGTTTAATTTCAATATATATTTTAGATATTAGCCGACTATGTTAATGACATATTTACATACATGTACACCTTATGTTTATATCAAGAAAGTTTTTTTCGTAATTGGTTTATGCATTTCAATAATTTCATTAAAATACAAATATATATTTATATTTTACCTAAAACAACATGAACAATGTTAAATAACATTTTAATAATATTAATAGTGGTTGAAAGGTTTCAATTTAATCTGAGAATTAAGATGTTTTTGTTTCAATTATAATACAATATTGTCTCAATATTTCCATTGTGTTTCTTCTTTAATTTAATTATCATGATTTAGTTATACAATGTCTGTATGCATACTTTGTACATTCATTGTACATGAAAATTGTCTAGAATAGGGCCCTCTATCTGGATTAGCATGATTAGTGAAATATCTTATCATATGAGATTTTTTTATAGTGATGCTACTGGTTCAAATCCTTTTTCTTGCATTGCTCTTTTTCACAACTATGTTTTTTCATTTTGTTAATGATCAGATTAGAATTCTAAAGCTCTTACCTATAGATGATCGAAAAACCTATACCATGTACTATTTATAATTTACAATACAGAGATCTTGAAATTTATCCTCTAATATTGATAGTTTTTGAATAAATGAATGACCAATTAATTATCGGTACTTCCTGTTTATCAACAATAAGTTTTCAATCATACATCGTCAGCATGGCAAATCAAACCATTCATTTTGCAATTCTATCAAGATTAAGAAAAACTCAGCATACTAAGTAAATATATGTACAATGTTTTCTGACTGTTGGTGATTCATTCACCGGTAGAAATTAGAATACAGTAGAAACTTAAAAACTATTTTAAATCTTACCTTCATAGCAAAATTTCGTATGCCTACATAGCTGAGTTTCCAAATATGATGTCACCCTTTACTTGATTTAAACATTCTAAAAATAAACTCCATTCATAGGTAGAAAACCATATACAAATTTTTAAATCCCCACTTTACTTGTACAGTGGAAACAGTATTGTTCAAAGGATTCGTATGTCTTGACTAAAACACCTTTTTTTCTTAATTTTTTTTGTTTGCAGAAACTATATTACAAAATGTATTATTTACAGTGCAACAATATCATGAATATATATAGCAAAATTGTTCATCAAAATAAGAGCTACAATAAGTTAGCATGGTTGAAAATGTAAAATTGAATCCTTAGGGGAGCTATTGCCCTTGAAAGATGATATTTACCTATTTTAATTTTTTGTATATATTGCAGAAACTATGATAGATAAAAAAAAAATAGCAAAAAAGTTCAGCCCAATGAGATCTATAAATAAGTCAACTTGGCCAAAATTGTCATTCTTCTCCTTACTCCTTACTATTTCCGCTGAAAGATGATAATTACTTAATTTTTTTTGCATTTTTGTCATAATCTATAGTGGATAGAGAGTAACTTTAAAAACCAGATCTTCAAGCAAGTCAGCATTTCCTTTTATTATCATGATCATGTTTATCTGTAAAAAAATAAGCAATGAAGATTTAATTATTTCAGGGGCCTTGGTGGCCGAGTGGTCTAAGTAGTCAAACTACTGTATCACTAGCCAGTCAACTCTGAGGTTGTGAGTTTGAATCGTGCAGGGGGCAGGTGCACTCGACTCCAATCTTAATTGACTAGGATTGTCAGTTTTCCTACGGAAGGACGTGGTTCTCTCCGGGCACTCTGACTTCCTCCACCAATAAAAACTGACTGCCACGAAATAGCATAATAGTGTTGAAAGTGACGTTAATCACCAATCAATCAATTTAATTATTTCCATGTTTATTTTTTGCATGATTTAATTTAATTACAGTTATTTAATTATTTACAGGTAACAATGACCATGTACGATGTTTTCACTGTGGTATAGGACTACAGAACTGGGACTCTGAAGATAATCCTTTTGTAGAACATGCTAGGTGGTCTTCAGAATGTCAGTTTCTCAAAGACAAGAAGGGTTTAGACTTCATTGCTACTGTACAAGATGCTGTCAAGAGAGTACAAATGGTAAATAATATAAATTTTATCATCAATAATAATCTTTGATAAAGTAAGCAATAACATTTTTGAGAGTTTTGAAAATTGGTATCCTAGTATGAATAATATTTGATTCCAAAGTAGCTTATTCCATGTATTCAATTGCAACTAAAATTGTGTCCACATTTATTAATATGGCATGAGGTCATTGCCTGTCTATTTACAGAATTCTGTTAAATATGTTTGCTAATCTTAATATAGACTTTTGTCAGTTATATGGAATCGTATAGTTTATTTGATCCATGTATTGCCAATAAAATTTTAACCAGCTAACCCCTATAATTTTCTTTTCATAATTTTATTACATATAAATCAAACAGTTTTGAAAATCTTAAAAAATTCTTGTTATTTTTTCATAGTTTTTGAAAGAAAAAAATGTCAATGCTTATTTAATGTATGAAAAATCTAGAGAATCATTTCCTGTCAAATTTTCCATTGATTTTATCTCAAAAACAAGGACACTGACCTTACATTTTTTTTTTTTTTTTTTAAGTTTTGTTATTGATACACTATCAATTTATAAGTCTTTTTTTCAAGCACACCAATCAATATTAATAAATTTCAGAAATATACATTTCTCTTCTAATCTTCAAATCACTTCGTGTTAAAAGGGTAAAAACACCTTTTCCAATATTTCAGGAGGAGGCACTGAACACAGATGGTGTAGCAGAGACTATTGAGAGTGACTGTGAAGAAGATGGAAATTCAAGATCAGAGGATAGAGGCAGAGGCAAATAATACTGTTTTATATTTACATACTATTAACTTGCATTACAAAGTAAACCTAAATTATTGATTATCAGGATTTTTTTTCAGATTGATATTGTAATTTATTAGCTGTGAGTTGCTATTGGAAGATTTTTTTGGCAAGTGAGAAGCTTTAAAGCATCATTTTGTGTTGCAGCTAACATTTTAGATATATCTGTTAAAGGAAATTGCACTTGGTCCTTGAAAGAAAGAATAGTTTTTATTTGTTTTATATTAAAGTTCCCTATGAATTTTGAAACTTTCTTAAAGTAACAGATGCAATAGATATTTCATGAACAAAGCTAAAAGAATTACCTTAGAAGCAGTCAATGACAGTACATATGTACAGGGCTCACGCTAGCAGGCGACTGTGGCATTAAAGTCACTTTCCCGTCTGTCACTTCTCTTTGCCTCTGATTGTCAAAAGCAATATCTAGTCGCCCCATTGTTCACAATACTCGCTTTCAGCATGGTTCAGTCGTTTTCGTCATCAGCAATTTTCTATTTTTACCAAGTCGATGAAACAGCAATTATTCTTTTAAAAGTAAAGAAATTCAAAGACATTAACGATTTATTTTCTTTAGAAAAGAGGTTAAAGCATTGACTGAAGTTGCTTGCATGTTATAATTTCCATAAAGACAATTTTTTATCACTTCCGGTACTTGTAAGTGTTACTCGAGAGCATACATCAATTCATTCTAACTTTCGGCAAAATAAGTTTGTTACTTCACGAGAATGTGATGAAAGTTGCCTTAAGTAAATGTTCTAACCATTTATTGCATTGAAAACTTCATATTCCTTTCCAAATAGCTTGTCAAACATCGTTTTTTGTAACTTTTCTTCGTACGCCATTGAAATATTTGTACGAACTACAGATCGGAGTAGGGATTCATTGGAAACGGACCAGCTATGACCGAAATCCGTATTCTTATGATAATAACTACGGAGGCATGAATGGTACAGCTGACAGAAGAATATTGATTCCAAAAGGAAAGATTTGTATTCCACACGCATTAGTAGACTTTGGTTAGATCTACTTGATTAATGTATATATTTCCATGTATATATGCATTGATTCAATTTATTAATTAAAGTTGCTTAACTCTAGGACTATTATACTAATATCAATATGTTATGTCCCAGCTTAACTTTTTTAAATTTATATATCTTTATAATGAGAAAAATTGAATTTCATAAACATGAAAAACAGAGTAGTTTTTTAATTGTATTTTAATTGATATATATTATACTTTCTTTTCCTTTTTGATATAAAAAAAGTTGGGTTGTTTTAGTGCTAGATATTTAGTTGGTAGTTTCTGACAAGATGACTAATATAATTGTGCAACTAGATATGATATACTTAAACAACTTTGAATTTGAACTGTTATGAATTGAACAATATAAAAAAAAAAAGATACATATGGCCCTTTATATTATAGTAAAAACCAAACATCGTAGCGCCACGAGCGAATGAGCACTTCTCTTTCAAATCTCACCACTTCTCCTTATCATTTTCAAAAAGAGAAGTCACTTCTCCCTATGATTCTGAAGTAGTGTGAGCCCTGATGTATATATATGGAATCTTTAAATGTTCATAATAGTGATTGGTGAATATATCAGAGGCTAATCAATATTAGGTATCATCATGATGTTGAATTGTGAGAGCACAGTATCCATAATTGTCAATATGAAGAGTTGCAATATTGTTCCTTTCTTCCACATGATTAAAAGGAGATTTTGGGTACAATCAATGAGAAAACAACTCAATTTATATTTTAGGATGGTGTTAAAAAGTCTAATATCTACGGAACTATTGTATTTTTCATTAAGTGTGATGATAATATTATATTTTAGATGTCTTACCTAGTGGTAAACCTCCTTCAAAAGCTGAGAAAAAGAACCCGCTGTTAACAGACGCTGCTCAGAGCATATTAACAATGGGATATTTACCTAAGGTTATCAGGATCGTTGTGGACAGAGTTCTTAAAGAGAAAGGTAGGAACTTGCAATGCAAAGACTAAAATAAAAATAAGGAAATGTGGTGTGATTGCCAATGAGACAACTATCCATCAAAGTTCAAATGAAGTGCACGTGGATGTAAGCAATTATAGGTAACTCTTCCACACATTTTCCTTTTTTCCTGAGGGTTATAACCATTATGTTTTATTTATTTTCTTGTCTTCATTTAACATGTTTAATAGAAATCAAATTCATTCCTTGATAAGCCAGTCTGTAAATCATGCATATCATGTTTATTTCCTAATATTAAGATAAAGACTGATATTTTCCTGTCTGAAGCAGAAAAAGTTTAATATAAATATTGGAAAATCATAATGATGTTTATTTCTGTAAAGTTATTTACATACAAGACATATACAGATCACAGAATAGTATTACATAGTATCAGATGGTAAATGTAAAGTTTTGTAAATGTTAACAGGCAAGACAGGCCTTGAGATTCATGTTACTTCATTTCAAAGGATATATCTGTTAATGAACTGTATATTTTTAAAGTATCATGTTTACTTAACAAACAGGATATGTTAGAGTATTGAACGTCCAAACCTGGGTCATTGAACTACTATGTCAATATAGGATCTTCTTAAAATGTCAAATGTCACCGATTATTTGCTCATTTAAATTTCAAGTGAAACTTTATCAATTTAGTAAATGGAGTTAATTCTTTATCACCATATGGACTTGTTACTAGTTGAAACGTGAATATACTTGGGAGAAAAAGAGTAACAAGTTAACCCAATTGCTAGTTTTTATTTGTCGATCTTTTGCAGTATCAAAGTACACCATTTCTTTACATTTGAGTGTAAGTCATATTTCCTGATTTTAATGAATTATTTTCCTAATGTTTAGATCTATGATGACATGCCCCCTTTTAATTTTGACTTGTTCACTGTTAAATAGTTCTTGGATCTTTATTGTTGAACACTTTATAATTCTTATCTTGTTCATGTAGTCTCATAACTCAAGCATGTCAAGTTTGCTTCATAATCATGATAATAAATCTAATGACGCTTGCAAAAAAAGTTTATTGCCATAAAAATAAGCTCCATTCTGATTTTGACTATTTCAAATTTGTCTAATATGCTAATGTCAAGTTCAATACTGGTGTTATAAAGGCAATACTTTGTTTGTTTTCTCAAAGTATTGACCTTTTTCTTCTAACCTTATGACATTTATAAAAATCCAACAACCAATAAAAGCTAACCTCCTTTTCATTTTTCTTACCTTTTTCAGTTTTTGTTCTGAAGATATTAGACTTTTATGGTTTAAATAAGGGGCTTGGCATAGAAAAGGCTTATTGCATAGCTGTTTATTTAGATGAACATGATGAAACATATACTGTTGTCTTGCTTATTAAAATCCTTGATGATGAGATTAATTTCATAAAAACACCATTTATTATTCCCTTTATTATACCCATTGAGCATGTGTTTTTCATTACATGTTTTTAAGCTTCTGTATTGGAATGATTTTATATTTGGTCTTGAACTTTATAATGTGTAATAGTTTTAAAGGGTAAGAAAGAATTTGCAGATCTGCCTAGCGGTCTCTTGGTGTACGATTACAAGTTTTTATTATGCCCTGACTGAGTATGGAATTTCTTGTCCAATCCTCATAAAGATTAGTGTACACTTTTCATGAAATCTTGATGGTTTTCCCTAATATTGATGTTTTTTTTTAAATTTTTATGATAAGTGCTTAAAGTTAAATTTTATATATTCAGAACTCTTGAAAATGGAGCAATTGCTATGTACATTGTATGGTGATCAATAATAAAGATTAGGTGTTAACCTATTGATTGTTGGTTGCTTAACGTCCAGTGGCAAATATTTCATGCATGTTTAGGATGAGATGGTGTGAATAAAAGAAGTGTATCTGGTATAGCAAGGAATTGACAAAAATGCATCTACCGTGTCACATTTTCTAAGTCTTTCCATGCCTATTGTCACTTACCATTATTTATATTTTTTTCACTATGTAAAACTTCACTATGTATTTATGTTTTTCACTTGTCACAAGTCCACAATGTGAATATATACTAAATATATACGTAGAACATTAGATATTTATCCTTCCATATAGAAAGTTTACACAATTTTATTTTTTTTTTCAAAATTTATTCTCAAACAGTGTGTGTAAGGTTAACTTGTAATAAAAGTAATCTTTATCATGCTAAAATAAGCAATATGTGACATTTTCATGGATTATTTATTTGGGGAAATGTTAAAATTCAATGAACATTACGGGGGTAACATTGTATTTTTAAGACAAAGTGTAAATGAATCAAAGCATTTTCTATATACTCCTTCATATTTGTGTATATTAGAAATATAAATATGAACTGTTGTGTAATGAAATATTTTAGATGTTGGGAATAGCTAGAGTTAGTTCTGTAGATTTGTGATTGTTGTTTTCTTCTTATTCACTCAGTAAAATGGCAAATGATTGATATTTATCCTAAAAATGGCTATCTCTGAAGCTTCTTGTCTGCAAAATGAAGAAATAACTCAGGTTAGAAAAAATTCATGCAATAGAAAAACAAAGGATATAGGGTATCCATGCATGACTCAAAATCAGTACATGCACAGCAAAAAACACACAAAAAGCAAAGGAACAGCGCCTTTATTGCTGTTCTTCATCTTAAAGTCACAGTTTTTTGTTTTAGATTTTCACAACAGGGATGTAACATTTATTTGCTTTTAAAAATCGTTGTAATTTGAGTAAAGTATAGCAGTGAGGCGGTGACTGTACCATAGTATAGATGAAAGTAAAAAGTAAAATAACAAAAATTCCGAACTCCCAGGAAAATTCTAAACAGAGAGTCCATAAGTAAATGGCAAATTCAAAAGGTCAAACACATCAAACAAAGGATAACTACTGTCATAATCCTGACTTGGTACAGGCATTTTCTTATATAGAAAATGGTGGATGGAACCTGGTTTTATAGCTATCTAAACCTCTCACTTGTATGACAGTCGCATAAAATTCCATTATATTGACAACGATGTGTGAACAAAACAAATTTAAACCGACATAATAGGTAAGCCACTTGATGTCATGAATTATTTCTATTCTGATATGAAAAATGTGCCAAATAATTATTCTATTTGAAGTAAAATTAGTTATTTGTTCTCAAAATGAAAATTTTTACATCAGCATTTTTGTTTACAGTATTATGAACCTTCCATCACTAAATATATCATTCCAAACATAAAATGCAGAGTTTGACAAGTGTTTTTAACATTTTCAAAATTTGACAGACTTAAAAGAATGTTTTTTGAACTGTTTGCCTCCTGATCTGTGAAAATAAAGGTTGCACAAGTCATAGAGCCAGTTATAGATCATTCAAATTTGGCTAATAAGTGTCAACTTTTACACTTCTCTACAGGAAAAATGGCAGTTTTAAAGGACATTGCATATTTAAGAACAAGTATGAAGATTGCTAGCAAAAGTATTTTACTTTGTAATACCAGTACTTTACAAGAAAAAATTAGTTTTCTTTTAATTATAGCCACACTTTACTCTTTTTTTAATGTATCTATCATGTTGATAGTTAGCCTGTATTTATATTAACCACTACTTAGCACATTTTTAGATACAGAAACTATTGCGAGGTATTTTTTTATGTGATTAATGTGACTGGATGAGTATTGCAATAATGGGAACTGGCATTCTTATATCTAGTACTTATATCTGTTTGCAGCTTTTCCTAAAATCGCAATAATTAATCTCATCAATTTGGTGGGTCTGGTCAAAATGGCAATAATAAATGCTCGCGATAATTTCTGAATTTACAGCACTTTTGTTTCAATATTCTACCTCATTATCACTTTCTCTTTCAAATTAAGTATTTTTATTTCATATTACTGTTAATTAAATTTTATTTAAAGGTTGGGCTAGCATGTCATCTCGAAGATTAATGGAAGAAATATACAAAATAGAGGACAGTGGGGAAATACCAAGATCCGAATTATCTGTACCAATGAATTCAAAGTTTAAACATTCATTAGTAAGCATAAAAAAGGGTTCAAAAGTTGTTCCAAGAGGTAAGTACATTTCTGTTGAATTTAATTATTCTTGGGTTTACTATACCAACCCTCATTATTTTGGTACCTACATAAAACTATTTCTTTGATGTGAAATTTATATATTTTAAAATAGTCACTTTTGAAATCAGAAGATAATTGATAGATGCTTATAAGTAATTGTTGCTTAACATCTTGTGGCAAATATTACATGCATATTCAGGATGATAATATATTACAGCTCTTTTCATAATGCTAGCAAGACAAAGGTTTGTTTGGTTTGCTTGCTTTGTTTGTATCAATGTTTGCTCAAGCATTGTGATTAAGATTGACATCTGAAAACAACATAAAAAAGCAGATTTAAACTTGTATACATTATATTTAAATTTGATTGGACATTATCAAATAATCAAATTTACCTATACACAGGCTTAACTCTGCCTACTTATATTGTTTGCAGATGTCGATCTTAATTACAATGCTTAAGCAAACATTTATACAAACAAAGCAAGCAAGTCAAACAAACCTTTGTCTTGCTAGCATTATGAAAAGAGCTGTAATGGAATATGAATATATCCTGTTTAACAGTTGACCAATATGCTTGTTATATAGTTATCCTTGAGATTGGCTTTAGATTCAAACTTCTATTTAAGCAAGACAACTCAATTTAATTTTTATGAATCATACTAAATCATGTTTCCTGCTTTTTGATGAATACTTTTAAAAGTTTTTTTAATTTTAATGTGTATGTTCATAAATGAATTATAACTTCAATTTTTCAATGTTAATATATATTTTCTTTGAATTGAAAAATACTCACTGTTTTGTAACTGAATCCAAAGTATGGGAGGTAACTCTTCAATATCCAGTTCTTGCAAAAAAGCATATTTTACAACAAGTCAATATGGTGACCTCATTAAATCACATTTTCTTTTCACTAAAGGAGGGTTTAATATAAGCATCAGATTAGTTAGGTTCAAGATGTAATTCTTAAATTTGTCTTTAAACAGTTGAAGTAAAGAAGATATCACAAGAAAATCAAGAAATGAAAGAACAGACACAGTGCAAGATTTGCTGTGAAATGCCTGTTTCTATTGTGTTTTTGCCCTGTGGTCATATATCGTCTTGTTCCCAATGTGCCCCAGCCTTGAAATCTTGTCCTGTATGCAGGTCAGAAATCAAAGGTTCTGTCAAAGTTCAGTTCAAATAACCAAGTCATGTAGTAGCTTATCTGCCATTGGTGTTTCTTTTTTAATCTTCTGAAAATATATATTATATACAGGACTATTGTGTATTTACATATTTTGGCAAAACGTCAAAACACAATATACACTAGAATACAAGTTTTCCCAAATCCATGAAATTTGGTAAATAAATGAATAGGCAGTATTTGTTGCTTTGTATGCTTATTATACACAATATTAATATTTTTATGTCATTGCTGAATTTACTGGACATCACAGACATTTTAATTGACAGAAAAGAAAACAGTGCAGGGAGGAAGGAATACAAATTTAAGTGTAGGGATGAATTTAATTGGTTGAATTGTTCCAAAGATTTTCGAAGCTTTTATGGACAAGAAATTTACAGCTATGTATGGAAGAATATTTCAAGTCTGAACCTTACTGTTTGAAAGCTATTGTGAAGACTTATTATCTCCCCTTGATTGTTGTTATACTCGTATGTTTTAATAATATATAGAACGAGTACAATTTCTTGATAATAAATATTACACATTTATTTTCAATTACTGAATTGTGATGTTTTAAGAAACAATATAAAGACAAAGGACCAGTTTAGATCTAGAACGATCCTGAGTTAATGATATGTATAATATATCATGTATATAGTGGCACATAACAAATGTCATTGCATCAGTTATACTATTAACATCATCATATTTGTTATTAAATCATATTTTTTATTAGATCATATCTATTTTTATCATCAATAAGTAGTAGATACATTTCAATTATTTGATGAAAATTGAACATCTGATTAGTCCACCATGAGAATATTATTATTGTTGACCTACATGTATAATGTAAGTTGTTACCCAACAACTATTTTAAAACTTGAAATACTTATTTTCTTAATATTTTGTGTAAATTTAGTGAGTTATTTCCATTCTTTACAATTTGTTTCTCCTGTATACGGGAGTGAAAAATGTATATGAATGTAATTTGTTATGTGTTCAAGTTGAAACTTGTATGAGAAACATTTTGATTTAGTTATTTCCTGATCACAATCTCAAAGTTGTTATCTCTCCAATATCATTTGAACTCTATTAATATTTTTGTCAAAGTTTGAGTATATACAATAAAATGCCCAATATAAGAGGGGTATGAACCCCTTTCAAGTAAATAATATTCCCATCCAAACCAAATTTTTTAATGATAAAATTGAGAATGGAAATGGGGAATGTGTCAAAGAGACAACAACCCGACCATAGAGCAGACAACAGCCGAGTCTGCATTTGCATGCAGATACTTGCAGACCAGGAGACGCTCACACTGTTAATGCACTTGTTCATACATCAATTAGGAGTTAATGGGATTCGCTCAGGTCTTAACTTTTGATTTGCCATATGTTTATTCCAAATATGTTTTAAGAGTTTAGAAGATCAATAAACTTGTGTTGCCTTGATTTTACATACCATATGTCTATGATATATTATAGTGAACATAATTTTTATCTGCACAGACAGTTTGCTTTTCACTTTATACCTAATTTCCAAAATTGTAAATCTTGTATATATATTGTATTGATTCTGAATTGTAGTATTTAGCCTATGGTAGTTTACTTATTACTTTTATATTTTAAAAGAAACATTAATGGCAGATAAAAAGTGAAAAAATATGGGATGCCCATATTACTCACAACATGTATCAGCTAACTTTTGGATGTGTTGAGAAATTTGGAAATGATGCTTTATGATCATGGGTTTCTCATCACTCCCAGTTAACTGCTACAAGCTATCACCGATGTGTTCATGTCATTACTAGTCTTTCAATGCCTTTGGCAGAATGGCCTGAAGTTTTACTTTTTTGTTGTTTGTGGTTTTTTTACACAAGTTTTTGTTTACATTTGTTTAACTTACTTTTACATAAGTTATCGAATTAAGTATGAAACGGGTATCATATATAAATACGTTATAGTCAAGATTATATTTTTGTTTATTATTTTATGAGTTGGATAGAAAAGGCCAATATTTATAAGACAAGAAATATGCCTCTCCTATTTTTTTTTATATAAAATGAAGTGTCCTTAAAGTAAGTTCCTTATTGTACTCAAAAGGTTTATGATATGTAGATGTCTGTGAGGACATACAAAGATGTAATACCTAACAATTTTGGTGGCAGTTGTCAATATCCTTCAGCCAAAGTTCTTAAACGGTATTATAGATTTGACATCTATAATAATACTGTATAGACAAACTAAAATAGGGCATCTCTGATGAAGGTTCCCTGAGAAAACACTATGTTTTCCGAATACCTGAAACATTGATATCTACCTATCGAGTGGTTTATTATCGATGTAAGTGGTAATATTGATTGATTGATTGTTGGTTGCTTAAAATAAAGGGTCAGATATTTCATGCATTTCTAGGAAATTCAAGATTATAAAAATGTACAATATGGGGCAAAAATTAAAGGTAAGAAATATAGTCAAAGCTTTGTGTACAAAATATTGTCATACTGTTATGTATAAGATAAATTCTTCTAATCATATTCTGGTCCAAACATAAAATGCTAGGTATGATCAGTAGAAAATAAGGCAGGATTTCTTCAAAAATTTCCCTAAAAAGTGTTCTAACCAAAATTAACAAAATGTGGTGAAAAGTTAAAAGTACAAATATAGACCAAATGTAATCTACAGATGTGTACAAAGTACAAAATATGGTCATAATGTAATGAACAAAAACAAAAGTTGTTTTAATTCTTCATAACATTAAATATGGTCAAAATCTAGTGTGCAATGTAAGGTAAAATGATCGAGTACAAAATGTGGTCAAATCTTATTTCGAAAAATGTGATCAAATAGTAGCATACAAATATGTTCAATGTTAAGGCATAAATATGGTCAGAATTTAATTTAAAAATGTCAAAAACATCTGTCATTTCCTAATTTATTGAGTAAACAACATGTAATGCACAAACTTGTTTTTTAAATTGTCATAAATTATGCAGAAAAGGTTCTGACATGAATACACACATAGCTACTACATGTTTTGGTTATCACAGAAAAATGTTTATTTCAGGATTACACATTTTGTATATCGGGAAAGTTGTAAGTATTTATGCTTAGCCAAGAAACATTCACTGGGTGTCCTTGTTGTATCTTTACACAACACCAAGGCTATGTTTTATGCTTTTGCGACTACATTTTGTTGCTGTGTTACAAACACATACATTTGTTTTGTATATGTGCTTGTAGAATAAAGCACAAGAGAGTGTTCCGCATAATGTAAGAACACTATGGATTTAGTTCAGTGATACATTATTGCATAAGGCACTTGATTTTTTCTTTGAAATGATGAGTCTTTCGGATGACAGGCAGCTTATTTTTATTCGTTAGTTATGTTAATAAACGTTTTTCGTGATTTAAAGAATGTGTCTTTGTCTTTTCCTTTTTTATTTTATTTTTTTTTTGGGGGGTGGGGGGGGGGGGGAATGTGGTAGCATAGAGAGGCTTTAGGGAGATGGTCAGGAAAAAGATGCAAGATAAAAAGTGCCCTGGAAGTGTTATAGCAGTTCCTGTTCCAATAGTCAGACTTGTCTTACTGCAAATCTGGTGATAAGTTGATTTGGATATGCCATAAACGAAAAAAAGATTTGGTTTGCAAGTTTGGCTGTACCTGTAAAAAACTTATTTCAGGCGGAATCGCACATCCTTAATTTTATGGTGATGTTGTTTACTGAGTCTGGAAATTTATATACGATCCAGGTAAACTTATCAATCCTTTAAATAAACTGGTATTCTAAAAGGTTACCAATTCAACACTAATTAGATCTTTGAATATTGTTTTTATTGGTATAAATATTGATTTTGTTATCAGTAAATTAAAATCATACTAAATAGTTTTGTTATACACATATGCACTTTGACGGTACTACAGTCTGTTGATACCTTTATTTTGGCATTGCACAAGGTCATGTTTTTCTCTGACTATCTTTACACTAAATCCACTTGATGTTGAATGTGTACTGATTGATATTTTAGTCTTAGATACATGATTTTTTTTTATTAGTTGTTATTGGCTTTAAACTAGCTGTCAGTAACTGCGAGTACTCTCAGATCTGTACTTCGAGTCCTTTTTGTTGTTAGGGATTATGGATGGATAAATACCCAGCCACGTCCGGTCTGTGTTTATGTGTAATGTTTTTCATCTTTGTATTGATCTGATTAGTTAAGCCTTTTTCAACTAATTTTTATACGACCGTCGTATATTGGTATGACGTTGGCGTCGTCGTCGTCCGAAGACACATTGGTTTTCGCACTCTAGCTTTAGTTTAAGTGAATGGATCTCTATGAAATTTTACCATAATGTTCAATACCACAAAAGGAAGGTTGGGATTGATTTTGGGGGTTATGGTACCAACAGTTAAGGAATAAGGGGCCAAAAATAAGCATTTTTGTAACTTCCAGACATAACTTGTGTGTTAGTGTATGGATCTCTCTGACATTGTACCACAAGGTTCCATATCACAAAGGGAATGCTTGGATTGATTTTGGGGGTAATTGACTCAAAATTTTAGGAATTAGGGGCCAAAAAAGGGGCAAAAAACAAGCATTTTTCCTAGTTTCATGTCAATAACTTGTGTGTAAGTGTATGGATCTTTCTGAAATTGTACTACAAGGTTCAATATCACAAAGGTAAAGCTGGAATTGAGTTTGGGGGTAATTGCCCAAAAAGTTTAGGAATAAGGGGCCAAAAATAAGCATTTTTCTAGTTTCCAGACAATAACTTGTGTTCAAGTGTATGGATCTCTTTGAAATTGTACTGCAAGGTTCCATATCACAAAGGGAATGCTTGGATTGATTTTGGCGGTAATTGCCTCAAAATTTTAGGAATAAGGAGCAAAAAACAAGCATTTTTCTAGTTTCATGACAATAACTTGTGTGTAAGTCTATGGATCTTTCTGAAATTGTACTACAAGGTTCCATATCACAAAGGGAAAGATGGAATGGAGTTTGGGGGTAATTGCCCAAAACGTTTAGGAAAAAGGGGCCAAAAATAAGCATTTTTCTAGTTTGAGGACAATAACTTGTGTTCAAGTGTATGGATCTCTCTGAAATTGTACTGCAAGGTACCATACCACAAAGGGAAGGCTGGGATTGAGTTTGGGGGTGATGAATCATAAGGGGGATCAAAAATGTGGGGGGGGGGGGGTTCCTTTTTTTTTCTTTAAAATTTTCCATTTTAAATTGGTTATTTCTGATTTATATATAAAAGCAAATAATAATGATATGGTATGAATAGGTAAATTAAAAATTTTTAAGTTCTTAGACCACATTCATTCTGTGTCAGAAACCTATGCTGTGTCAAATATTTAATCACAATCCAAATTCAGTGCTGTATCAAGCTTGAATGTTGTGTCCATTCTTGCCCCAACTGTTCAGGGTTCGACCTCTGCGGTCGTATCAAGCTGCGCCCAGCGGAGCATTTTATTATAGTGTGTTCTTATGTTGTGCTGTTACACCACTGTTCCAGGTTAAGGGGAGGGTTGAGCTCTCACAAACATGTTAAACCCCGCCACTTTCTTTATATGCCTGTCCCAAGTCAGGAGCCTGTAGTTCAGTGGTTGTCGTTGGTTCATGTCTGTCATATTTGTTTTTCGTTAATTGTTTTGTTATAAATTAGGTCGTAAGTTTTTTAAATTGAATTGTTTCATAATTTCATGTCGGGGCTTTTTATAGCCGACTATACGGTATGGGGTTTTCTCATTGTTGAAGGCCGTACGGTTGCCTATAATTGCTTACATCCACTTTATTTGAACTTTGGTGACTAGTTGTCTCATTGGCAATCATACCTCATCTCCTTTTTTTATAATGGTTGACGTTTGTACAAAGATATTCCGTAATAGTCATGCAGATCGGTGACAAAATTTTGGGTTTGATGATAAAAACACCCAATTTGACATGGTAGTAGCTATGGGTGTTTCAAACAATATTGGACATACCTTGAAATTTCAATATGGCGGCTACTTCCAAGGTGGCCGCCATACAATATCAAAATCAACATATATCACTTATACAAGGCCACATTTAAGGTCAAATACGGCATGGTAGTAGTGCTGGGTGTTTCGAAAAATATTAGCTATGGACCCACCTTAAAATTTCAATACGACGGCTTTTTCCAAGATGGCCGCCACAATATATCAAAGTAAAAAAATATCCTTTATATTTGTTCAAATTTGTCATGTTAGTAGTGATTGGTGCTTTAAACGATATTAGCTATGAATCCACATTGAAATTTCAATATAGCGGTTTTTTTAAGATGGCCGCCATAAGATATCAAAATCAACAAATATCCCTTATAGAAGGTTACAAAGTGTTTTGTTTTGACGTACCTTCAGTTAAACTAAGTGCCCTATAATACCAAGTGTATGCCACATTAATATACTAATGTCAAACAGCAAAAGTTCTGAGGAACGTATAGAAAGTCGTTACTACGGTAGCTTTCTTGCAGAACAATGAAGGATCACGTATAGACGCTGGCGTTATTTCAATATTTAAACTAAACTTAACCAGAGTGTATACTTCTCGACTCGGAACAGTTTCCTATATGACCAACTGGAAGAGGACATAGTAATGATAAAAAAAAATGCAGTAATGCCAGGCCATTAACAAAGCAGGTATTTGCTTCTTCTCTTTAATGATTATTTCGGTGTTGCAATTAAACAAGCAACCTCAACAATAGGTTTGTATGACAACGATACTTGAAAAAAGCTGCACATGCAGGTAGTTCAAAAAGACATGATGTAGGCAAAAGTCTTCCAGAGTCATTAAAACATGAGTTGATATTCCATTGCGGCAAATACGAAGCTTTCCATTTCAAAGTTACTTCTGTCTGTTTTTTATATTCTTGAATATCACCATCAACTAAACCAAGACCATCTCTTAATGTATATAACCTTCTTCTGGATGCTAGGACCAGGAAGAGAGGTACTAAATGACCTAATGTACAGTTAACGTTTGTCTTTTATGAATGATCCAAGTATTTATCTACAGTACTAGAAGATTCCATCTATGAAACATTCAACATTGAATATGTGTTTCCTCCCTCGAATCCTGGTGGTTTTATAACAGCAGCCAAGGACAATATTGACAACAAGAATTCAACTACGGCTAAAGAATCGTTATATGGTACGAAACTTTCAATATTTCAATATTTCTTAGTCTAATTTGGCATATTAGTCATAACCTCATGCTTTGAAATATATGCATTTCCCTTATAATCTCTGGTACTTAAACCAATATATTATGCGCCAGCACAACTGTTCGTATTATTGCTATAACTTATTAGATATATTACTATTTAATCAGATATACCCTTAATACTAACCAAATACAACCATGCGTTTCATACTTACATCTAATAATAACCGTTTTATAGAAATGCACTCTGTCAATTGTCTAACCAGAAATACATGTATGCCAAGTTGGTAAAATTAGTTAATTGTGCAAATCTATTATCATATGGTTTTTATCAGTTAATAAAATGATAACACAGATGGCTTGAAGCAGATGATAATGAAAACATTCAATATGTCTGGAAAGCATTCCACACATGTACAGCCAAGACAAACTGTATCCGTCTTTATATGTCAGTCCGCATTGACCTATGTTTCAGGAAGATATCAAATATGTCACAACGATTCGACATTCCATGAATACAATCCAACAATGTGTAATTTTTTCCTAGACATGTATCAATTATCGCTTTTGAGCAATCATTAAAAAAATGATTAAAAAACAGTGGTTGGACAAGTGTTCAATAAATGAAACACAGTACTTCATGAACAGCAAATTCTTTTTAGCGGCTCTCATGAACAAGCATTTCCACGAGGTGTAATTTTCATTCTTATACACAGATCCTGACATAATTCTTACTGAGGAACGCAACCGTGGTTTGAACTATGTAACATTCAAAGAATGCAGTAAGATGAAATTAAGAGTCCACTAAACCATAACTGGCCTGTAACAACATATTGATGTGAGATCATTAAGAGAATGTTCCTTCTGGGTGAAAAAAGATTCCATTATACGGTTTATTCATTGGTTCTTTGCATTTTCCATCCAAATTATGGCTTCCATAAAACCAGGTTCAACCCACCATTTTTTCTTAAAATGTCCTTACCAAGTCAGGAATATGGCAGTTGTTATCAGATAGTCCGTTTCTATGTATGTTGGCGTTTGCTGTAGTTGTAGTTCAGTGTTTTTATTGTTCCGTTGTTTTCCTCTTATAGTTGATGTGTTTCCCTCGGTTTTAGTTTGTTACCCGGATTTGTTTTTCTCTTAATCGAATTATGACTATTGAACAGCGGTACACTACTGTTGCCTTTATTTCCAGTACCCGTGCGCGGTATTATGATATTCAACTATACAGTTTAAGTGTTGCAAACGTAATTTCAATATCGCACAACCACAGCATTTAATGGTATTTTGTCTAGAAATTGCCATAGGAATTAACAACTTTAATCCACCTTTATAAGATAACGTGATCAGGTAAACCATATGCTGTTCTACATCAGGAAAGGTTAAAAGGCAAACACATAACATGATCAAAGCATGTGAAAGCTTGAGGCGGGGAATGTTTCGGTCTTTTACCAAGAGCGCTACTTCGAGTGACTGTGGATGGCATATAACCTATTAAAAATTGATCACAAATTATCATCATTTTTCTAAAGAGCTAATAAAATGTGGTTGACAGATAAAACGGATGCTACGGTAGATGAAAATGCGCTAGTGAAATGATGTTATGTACGGTGCTGTTATGGGGAGTAGGGACAAGACTAAATGTGCTGTCCTCAAGAAACATTTTGAAAACTGCATTGAAAATGTGTAGTTGTGTACCAAATCAGGAATATGACAGTTGTTTTCCATTCATTTGATGTGTTTGAGCTTTTGATTTTGCCATTTGATAAGGGACTTTCCGTTTTGAATTTTCCTTGGAGTTCGGTATTTTTGTAATTTTAATTTTTAGATGATGAAAAAGATGGAGAAGATACTTAGCCACTCTAAAATCATTAATAAAACAAAACCAGATAAAACGATGGATAAAAAAACGGCAGTCAAGAAATAACTACATAAAATCTAAGAATTGAGCAACACTAACCCCAACTAAACACCGGGGATAATTTCAGGTGCTCAATAAGGGTCAACAGTTTCTATTCAACAAGAACACCTGCCTAAGTGCTCTTGTGTATATAGATTGGTGAGACACATCCAGTAATTAGGCATTTATCATATAATAATGGATTTATAAATGTCTCTTTTCTAACCCTTAGAATCACAAAATTTAAAACCTGTAAAAACAATTGGTACATGTATATTATCTTAAACTTGTGATATTTGGAAATGAAATAAGGTTTCCCATGACTTTCATAGATTGACAACACAGACATTGAAAAATAAAGAACAAATAACACAGCATTGAAAGCATAAATAACACGAGTCCCTTTTCATCAAAACTAGGGGTCAACGCAAGTGTTCCGGAATGGTGAGTAGTTTCTGGCCAACTGGTAGCACTCATTGCAAGTAGAAATTCGGTGATTAGTCGTTTTTATTAATCATCTTAATGCTACCACAATCGAGGAAAAAGAAGGATTGTGTCAAGGAAAAATGGAACACATCCATTATCATTTGTGAATCAGATGGTACTTAACGGTCAAACAAATCCTGATGTCGTCCTCAAAACGTTCAAATGTTTCCATTTATGGGATCTTTTATTAAATTGTCTTGCAAGCAGCATCCATTTATCATGGAAATGCAATCCCTAGGATATTGTATGTACTGCAAAATGCAAACTGATAGAAGTAATATCAGCAAAGCCTTGTCTTAGTTTTGTTCATTTTGACTTTTTGGCGGCCATTTTGAAATTTTCCGCCATTTTTATAAAAAAAAAATGAAAAGTCAAATATAACCTCATGACTTACCAGAGATATTGGATTACATTTTATATGTTTTTGAAGTATTTGGTTTGAATATTATTTCCTTTAAAGTATATAAAATTGTGAAATTTGGACGGTTTGGCAGACATCTTGAAAATGGCTGCCATATTTGATTTTTAGAGTGCATCCATAGCTTAAATTGACTACCAAATATATATCTACAATTGTACAAAATTTCATAAATTTATCAACAAACCCACCAATTCTTCTAAAAATATGCAAGAATCAAACCTTGATCGCGTCTGTATAACTAAGAAGATATGACATAAGTTTTACTATCGAGACCCCTTGGTACAATGACTTCTTTGTAAGCAGTTACCCTCTAAAAATCATAAAAGGAAAGCAAGCCCTGAAATATCGTATCCACCCAGATCTATATATATATACTCCACATGCAGATGTTGCTGGTATATTGTTACATAGAAATGGAAAGTTCACAATGGGTATATTATGACAACCTAATTTTTGTCCCAAAGCTTAGCTCTTGTCTGACCCTTATTGTCAATTTCTAGTTGGTTTTTAAGCTGCTGCCAGACTATAAACTATAGAATAATAACCTATATCAATTTCTAGTTATTGTTACGAGCAGCTTTGCGTTTTACTCATCTGCAACAAATAATGCAATTGAAATACAAGTCTAACTTTTTGGTAACACTGTCTATTTGAGAACATTTGGTCTCTTGTGAAGAGTTGTCTCATTTGCAATCATACCACATCTTCTTTTTTATAAGTACTGTAAATTCGAAACATTTTGAGTGCATATCTTATTGCAATTTAAGAAGAAAGGATAAAATGCGAGATTAATTATTGCGATTTCATTAACTGCTGCATGCAAATAATGATATAAAAATTTAAATTAGTTTTGATATTGCCATCAAACTTGCATGTCAGCTGGACTGTCATTTAAACCTACAAAGAAGACCCAAAGAAATACAATAGACCAATAGCTGCTGTATTACTTGGATATTTCATACGACATACTAAGATAGATAAATTTATAGCGTATCATGTTATAACGATGATCATCTTTATCGTCATATAAACAAATTAAATGTTTATGACAAAAAAAAAGGAAACATCAATGCAATATAAAGCTAACATGAATCATTGTAATACCATCCAGAATTATTACAAAACATGAAAAAGTAAGCTCAGTTTTAATGACTGCTTCTGTCTTCATTTCTAATGACTGCTGCAAAAACTGACCGATTAGTTTCACAAATTCTGATGGTGTAGGGTTTAATAATTTGATAATTTTTCATATTACACTGCAAGAGGAAATGTGCCTAGTTTGAAAGAACATGACAGAAAGCAAACTTTAGCCTAACTTATTTAGGAGTTTTGAAATATTCACCCTTTTTATTTTTTCTAGGTTGTTGACGCTATTACGACTTTTGGTGAAACACTTTCTTATAATAAAATCGTGGAACAGTGTTCATTAAGGGAAATTCTGTATCTGGACCAAGTTTAATAACTCTGTTTAAAAATAACTTACATTTGTCAACATGACTCAAAATTATTTTCATTAAAATTTTATGTTTATCTTCTATTTCTCTCTTGGTCAGATTTTTGAGTGGATTAACTTCTTTAAAATTGTCTATTTAATGTAGTATATATCGCTACCAGACCACAATAATCTTGACAGCTTTATACCAAAAATATGTATAGGGGTTGGCAAGAGATTTTGACAACATCAAAGCCTTTATGAAGGTAACAGGTACGTAAATGGATGATCTCACGGAATTTTATGAAATTTTGCATACAAATAGAGCACGAGGAACTGCACATGAAAATCGAAAAATTATATATATAACTTTTATACTTTCTGAGATATAGCAAATAAAATATCCGGAAATAGTAGTACAAATGTATAGAATACACGTAAATATCGTAAATAAGTACAGCAATTCTGACTTAGAATCAACATTTCTCGAATCCTGTCCTCCGAAATTTTCTTTAAAAAATGTTACTTTAAATTGCCATTTCTCAATAACGTGTCCTACGAATATTCTTTAAAATTGATATGTTATTGTCACTGAAATTTCCGTTTTATTGATATAAAATTTATAGGGGGTCACCGAATTTGGTTTTTGAGTAAGAATAGTTGAATCTTCTGTACAGCGTGGACAAAGCGATGAAAAGGCAAAAATAATCGTGACGTCGCGGTTATAATTCTTATTTTTCGACGTTTTTAGATATTATAGAGACAATTGAGTGATTTATACAGCAAAAACGAATTCGGTGACACCCTATGACTTTCATATCAACAAAACAAAAATTTTAGTGGCAATAACATATCAATTTTAAAGAATAGTCGTAGGACACGTTATTGAGAAATGGCAATTTAAACTTAAAATTTTCAATACTTTTTTAATATTTACGTGCATCCTATACATTTGAAACTCTGTTTACAGAACATTCAGAATGCTGTATATCCGAAAGTATAAAAGTTACTTATTTATTTTTTCGATATTCATTTGCAGCTTCACATGCTATAATTGCTTGTAAAATTTCATAAAAATCCGTGAGATTGACAATTTACGTACTTATTTACCTTAAAAGAAGTCTTAAAGCTGACTATACGGTATGGGTTTTTCTCATTGTTGAAGGCCGTACGGTTGGCTGTAGGTGCTTACATCCATTTTATTTGAACTTTGGTGGATAGTTGTCTCATTGGCAATCATACCTCATCTCCTTATTTTTATATTTATATCTTCGGTGTAAAGTCTAGCTAGAAAGATAAAAGACTAAATCGAAATGAAATGATCTAATGGAAATCTTCAAAGTTAGATCGTGTATCAACATCTGAAGCAGACATTTTTGTATTCCCAATATAAATTTACAACAGTTTAAATGCTTTTCAGAGTAAGTTTTGTCTATAGAATGAAATCGACCAATATTTTATTTTTTTAGTCTCGGAGTTCTACCCTATGATAGGTCAAATAACTATCCGAAATGAAATTTCCGACAATGTAAGTTAAGACTGGGCGTACTTATTTGTCAAAAAGATTATTTGAGACCTGTATAGGAAGATTGTTACAGAAAAAGTTTCGACTTTTAACAGAAAACAACACTTTTAGGCCTGTCTAGCAAGATCCTCTAGATTTTGATTCATGTTATCATTTCATCTTAGAAGTGAACCTAGGAACTTATATTCAGGAACATTTTGTAATAATTCATTTCCATAAATAATAAATGATTCCACATTACTACTTCTGTGATGTGGAATAAACATACTTTTAAGAGTGAGCTTCCAGTTATCACAAACAAACACTCGGGTTATTTACACTGTTTTGCATATGGTAAAGGTATGTTAAAATATTGACGACTTTAATATAAAAACATTACACACTTTTTAGTAATGTGCGCACTGTAGACGTTCAAGTATAAGATTTAAAAAATAATATTAGATCTGCATGGAAAATAGTACATCATTCTGCTTTTTTATTTTACATATAATAGGTGTTTTAATAAAGCCAATACTTAAATTGTTCTTTAACATATTAGTAAATGGAAGATTTTCTACAAATCTTTTAATTGTATAATAGCATGCTTCACCAATGCAATGGTATTGTTTTATATAATTCCATTTGCTCTTAAGAACAAGCTGATACACACCTGAACTTAAAACAGTGTCTAATAATCTTAGATCTTAGATACCAGAATAGTAGTCAAATCTGTAATTTTACCTCAACTCTGAAGGAGTAAAGTATACTGTTAAACCTCTTTCTGTCCTGTCTCATAAGATTCCGTCGCATTTTTCTCATGAACTACAAATCATAGCTTCGCGGAATTTGTTTATAGGTTTCATGCGAACATACCTTCTTGTGTGATGAGGTTTCAGATCCATGGATCTTAACTTCAAGTTTACCGCATTTTGTGCGCTTACGTCATCTTTACACTAAATCAATGGGTATATACTGATTGATATTTGAATTTTCATTTGTTGTTATTGGCTTTGAACGAGATTTCAGTAACAGCAGGTATTCTCGGATCGGTACTTTGTGCCTTTGTCCTATTTTGTTCTTTTAGCGTCTATCTTTTTAATTGATTTTGATAGTTTGTTCTTATGTTGTTCTGTTACGCCGCTATCCTGGGTTAAGGGAGGGTTGGTATCCGCAAATATGGTTAGTCCTGCCATATTCTGTATGTGCCTGTCCAAAGTCTGGAGCCTGTCATTCATTGGTTGTCGTTTGTTGTTTATATCATATTTGGTTTTTTTCGTTGTAATGTTTTAATGTTTTATACATAAATCTTGCCGTTGGTTTTCTTGTTTAAATAGATTTACATTTGCCATGTCGGGGCCTTTCATAGCTTGCTATATGGTACTTGTTTTGCCCATTCTTATAGTGACCTATAGTTGCTTATTTCTTAGCGATTTGGTCTAACGGAAGCAGACCGTCTGCGTCGACATGGTAAACGTCTCATGCTATGCATGCATCGATATATACTACATACAGGCTCTGCATGAATGTTCCTACATACTCAATTGGAAAGCTGAAAGCATCCCGTTTGTCGTTAAGCTATGTTCTCAACCGACCTTCTTTGTCAGTATCTAGATGAAAGTCAAGATATATGAGACAAACTTCACGTTATCTGTTTGTCCTCTATTTCAAGTTTGATGGGATATATGGATATATTCAACATTACCACCGAAAGTGACTTATTACCGTATACTTATTTGCATGATTAACATGACAGGTGCCATGTGTGGAGCAGGAAATACTTACCCTTCACCGGTTTTGATGGTATTTGTGTTGCTTAGTGTTAAGTGTTCTGTGTCGTGTTTTTTGTTATTGTTATTTGTTCCTTTGTTATTTTATTTTTGGCCATGTTGGCTTTTTTTATCTTTTGGTATCTGTTTTTCTATTTTTTTATATTAAAGGAAATGCTGCATCCCAACTGTTTTCTGTAATGATATGAATGCATTTTTTGGAATCATTTGTTTCATTTTTTTTTAATTTTTTTTGGTGAGAAGGATGAAAAGGAATGAATTATCTTACATTGCCATACGGATATACGGAATAATTCGATTTTCTATTGCAAATCAGTCCCTTCTTTAAAGCTTGCCGATTCAAGAGAGGCGAAAGATACCAAAGGGACATTCAATATAAAAATATCTCAATCAATTAATAACACTTAAAATGGTCTGTTGTATACAAAAGAAGGTGAAGATCCAAAGTGGACATTGAAAATTGAAAGGTCGAGACAAACCGACAATGCCATAGCCAGAAAACGAAAGACAATATTCGGCTCTTAAAAATGCATGCGGTAATCCTTTCAATATTGTGGTGTGGTGTGAAATTGGAAACCATTTATCCGAAATCACAATAAATAGCACTGACATCTGTAATTTCTATTTTGTTTTCTATCGGATTGTTTTAAAGTTTGAATAAATAATAACAGTTTAAAAAATACTAAAACATTTATTGATATTTAAAATTTCTTTCTGAAGGCCATCGCACATGACATCTTAATATCTCCTTCCGTCTCATTATTGTTGGGTGTCTCGCTAGATCCTCTAACATATCCTGCGGTATTGCATGATGTTTTCATTGGATTACCCTTGTCGTTCTCCAGGTCAGGTATCTGTAAAAGAAAATGTCACTTAATAAATTTTAAGTGATGAAATAAAAAAAAGTATGATGTGTATGTCAGTATGCATAAAACCTAATATTGATCACACAGCCAATCGTACAGGAAGGCACATACAAAGTTTATGAGCGTCAATTCATATACTGGGACGGTCAAAATCATTCATGGTTAAGTAAACCTGATAGAGTAAAATCGTGGTTTACAATAAGTTCATGAAAATATGAAAATAGGGTAGCTATCTGAAACGTATATATATATAAAAAAAATAATGTTGAGAACATTCTAATAGACAGTTGATATTACTATCAAATTACATACCGTCAAAAAAAAGACATTCAAATATGATATAAATCATATATTGCAACTCCTCTGACGTTATACGAAAATATACACAATTGATGCATGTTTCATTAGATAATTTACCTTTCGTGTTTTACCCCGCTTTACTAGATTAAATATCTCTTCTGCATCTAGTACATTGGTTAGCTGTTGCGTATTATGAATACTTTTCTTAGAATCATCAGCAGCCTGATGGTTCTGTGGAAGTAATCCTGTTATGTATCCAACTCTGCGTTCGGGATAAGACTAGAAAAAGATTGACAGAAAAGATTAATAATTATCAGAATCAATCAATAACACTTAAAATAGTTTGTTGTATACAAACGAAGCTGCAGATCTGAATATTAAAAATATTAAAAGGTCGAGACAAACTGACAATGCCATGACAAGAAAACGAAAGACCTCGTAAAGACAAATAAGTTCACAAACACTACATAGAAAACTAAAAACTGAGCCACACGATTTCCACAAAAAACTTTGGGTGATCCCTGGTGCTATGGAAGGGAAAGCAGATCCTGCTCCAATAGTGGCACCTGTCATGTTGCTCATGGAAAGTACAAAATGGAGATAAGTCTCATTCGGTGATATCACAATCGAGGAAAAGAGGAAGGCATTGTGGATACGATAGTTTGAACATATTTTGGGTCATCTGTGACACATATATCTCTTTGCGGACAACCAACACGTGATAGCATCCTTATTACGTTCGAAGACATAACTCTACCACTTGAATCCTTAGTTCAATAGCTTTGTGAGAAGCATATCTCTGTCAAGGGAATCATGATAGGACACTCAAGCTCTGGAATATCGTATCTAGTGATAGATACATGTATGTACTCCATATACATATGCTGCTGGTATTTTGCTACATAGAAATGGAAAAGTAACATTTGGAAATCTCAAACCATCCCTTTTGTCATAAAGATTTGTTATCATCAACCCTCATTGTCAATTTCTAGATGAAAGTGGATATATGAAGGAGACTAAACTGTATCTGTGATGTTCATTGTTTCAATTTCGATTGGATAGATGCGATATTTACCCAACTTTAATCTTTAAGGGAGAGGACATCATCTTTATACCGGAAAAAAAAGTTGTTGAATATTTTTCTAATGGTTTAAAAACATGCTAGCGTTTTCTATTATTAAACTTGAAAAGCTCCCGTATGAACAAAATTATTGACAAAAATACCAAACTCCAAGGTAAATTCAAATAGGGTGGAGGTCCATTAAACCTGACAAAATCAAACGTTAAACTATAACAACCAGCAGAATGAATGGAAAGCAACTGTCATATTCCTGACTTGGTACAGGCATTTTCCGAAGAAAATGGTGGGTTTAACCTGGTTTTATAGCTGTCCGAACATTAGAAGCACGAAACAAGTCGATAGAAGGAGCAGATGGTTGCCATGCCAATTTCTCGTTGAAAAAAAAACACATCTTCAAAAGTTATAAATGCATTACTTATAAGAAACCAAACATCTTCATGTTGTTAGTCGAGAAATTTTTTTATTTGAATCAGACGGCTTTAGTTCACAAAGTAAGATTTATCCCTTCCTCAAACAAAAATATATATATATCTACGTTGGCCTTCTTTTAATGAAACACAGTAGATAGATTTCTGTCCAAATTTTTTAGAATAGGTAATAACAATGAAAAGGGTAGATAAGTCATATTATAATGGAGGAAAGGAATTTAGATGCACTATAAACCACTGTCCCAGGTTAGGGGAGGGTTGAGCGCTCACAAACATGTTTGACCCCGCCACATTCTTTATGTGCCTGTCCCAAATCAGGAGCCTGTAGTTCAGTGGTGGTCGTTTGTTCATGTCTGTCATATTTGTTTTTCGTAAATTGTTTTGTTATAAATTATACCGTTTGTTTTCTCAATTGAATTGTTTCATATTTTTCATGTCGGGGCCTTTTATAGCCAACCATACGATATGGGTTTTTCTCATTGTTGAAGGCCGTACGGTTGCCTATAATTGCTTACATTCACTTCATTTGAACGTTGGTGGTTAGTTGTCTCATTGGCAATCATACCACATCTCCTTTTTTTATATAACAGATCTTTATATGTTTTCTTACATAATCCCTAGAGTAAGTAGTTTCTCAGCTACTCTAAAGCACGTCTTGGATTGATGATAGAATTTAAACTTAGGCTGTCCAATTTAAACCAGTTTTTGCTTATATCAATGTCAGGGACTTTTTCAACTCACATAGTTAATATAAAAATAGGAACATGTGGAATGATTGCCAATGAGACAACTCTCCACAAGAGACCAAATGACAAAGAAATTAACAACTATATGTCACCGTACCGCCTTCAACAGCTGCATACTATACAAATCAAGAATCTAGAATAACACGAGGAATTATAATAATTGGTACGGATCCAGATAGTATCTAGTCTACGCGGTTTTTTTTCAAAATTCAATCATAAGCAATCATTCGACATTAAAATGCATTGTATGTTGGTCAAATCATCTTTCTCTGTGTAAGTTAATAGTTAATCTAAAACCAGGTTTAATCAATCATTTTTACATAAGGAAATGCCTGTATCAAGTCAGGAATATGACAGTTGTTTTCCATTCGTTAGATGTGTTTGAGCTTTTGATTTTGACATTTTATGAAGGACTTTCCATTTAGAATTTCCCTTGGAGTTCGGTATTTTTGTCATTCTACTTTTTTTCTAGATGTTATCTTAATTTCAATTATTTTGAACTTCGAACATTTTACTTTAGATAATGCATCTTAACAAGTTAGTTAGGGGGTTTATATGTGTTTCAAAAATCAGTCTTTTATTGTAAATATATAATTAACATTCAATTCATATTTTTCTTTCTTTTATTTTAGTTTCCTGTAATCCATCAGATTTTCTGTGATTAATAACTGCTACGAATTTCGTGAATGTTTTAGAAAATTATTTTGAAGACCATATATGCAAGATTTCGATATTGTTTATTTAATAGTTTATTAGATATGTTTACGTATCTGTTGTTTATATGTTTTCATTACAAACCATTAATAGAAACATGAGGGATGGGCTGATTTAAGTATTTTGCTTTGTATCAGTGTTAGTTTTTATACTTACCTGTATGTCGTTCATATTCGTTCCATCCAAGTACTTCATTTGCAAGAGGCTAACGGAGACATCCTTCTGTTCTATGCATCCACAGTTCCAATCACTTTTCTTAGAAGCTTTTCCACTCTTGAAAACACAACAGATATTTTCTATAATTAATTTTTACTACATCATGCATACTATTCTCAAGCAAGTTGTAAACTAAAAATAAAGACTTTAGTTGCATATATATTGCATTATTATGAGAATGAAAAAGCACAACATTTCATTTTTCAATACAAGTTCTTCAAAGCCAGCATAATTTTAATGTATAATTTTCATGAAATTATGTTATTTAAAATCCTAAAAGCGATTATCCTTTTGCTGTTCGGTGTATTGAATGGTTTTATTAACGTTGAAGATATTAAACGAAAGTTATCTAGTCTTTGTTTTTATTGCTATACTTAAATATATCTTTGTTAGATTAATGTATGTTGCTTGTGTATAGTGAACTGAGTTTATTCTTTTGCCCTTCTATCACAAAATGGAAAATAAAAGAATACGTTGTATAAACGTATAACAAAAATCCCTACTTTCTGTTTTCCTCTTTATGTTTTACGCATTTGTCAAAATTAAAAAGTAAAAGAACAGCGCTCGTATTGCTGTTCTGCAACATGAATCAACATCACACACCTAGCTGCAAGTTGAAGATGATTTATACCACTATCTGGTCGGACGGATTTTTTCATTTACGTTCACGTGTTACACTGAGAGGAAACACAATTAATGTTTAAGCGCATCCGAAGCTATATAAGCAACATTGACTTAAATGTAGTTGGCCGTATGGTGACCTAATTGGCAGTCATATTTACTTATAAGTATATGGCTTAACCTCCAAGTATTAACTTGTCTGAGATATTTGCAGCCATAGTTTTTAGTAAAATTAACAAATTATCAAATTTAAAATCTATTTAAAAATATAGTGCGGTAAAATAGTAGCTTTATAATGTTTAATTATTCTATAAAGAACCAAACCGAAAATCCGCCAACAGCTTCAGAGTTTGACATATTAAATTCACTAACAACGAATATGACATAACACAAGATCTGATGAACGTTCTACATGCCCAAAGGGATATTTTCATTTCTCTCTGTTTTGTCTAGCAATTAGCATAATTGGGTTTTTTACATGATTTTAGTCATTAATGTCGGACAATCCGTTTTGATCTTAATTAGTATATTTACCAGAATATGATCACTTCCAAATTTCAACCACTCAAACTGTCTGTCTTCTAAGATTTTGTAACTATGATTCTCCATGGAAGGTTGAATATATTTACCTGGTGTTTCCCAAACAAACGTATGGCCGAGGGAAATATCCTGAAAAAGTTGGTCAAATGCTTTAGAGTTCTATACAATAAGAACTTGTGAAATAGATTAGATATTTAGCTTTACAAAATGAAAATTTTCTTTATCATTCACTACGAATAAACAAAGGATATATTTTTAATTGTGATCTTTGCCCGTTTGGTTTTTCATTACTTCGTAGTGGTGCATCACTTTATTTCTGTATAAGCTTTTTTCGTTCCAGGCCATTGGTAAATGTTGTTTAATTTTCTTATTGTTTATTTACTTACATTTTCCTCTACTGAATCGTTGATTCGCTTACTCATCTTGTTTCCCATTTTATCTCCTTTTACCTTGTACTGTAAATAATGATATTAAATTGGTTAAATAACTGGACTATAATGAACAGGTGTAATTTTATTAAACACCATTCCTTAATTCTATTGGACGTATACACAGATACAAACAAGTGTTAATAGATGTCCCCATATGCCGGTGAATTGTTTTCTTCCGTTTAGATAACTCATATCCTTCATTTTTAAAAGAATCCTTTTCGGGAAGAGCCACGTTGAAATCTCGGATGTCTAATCATTTTAAATAAAACAGATCTTTTCGATGTATAAAATTGAATCAGAGAAATTACGTCACACATGATGTCATCAATTATTAAGTCACTTATGACGTCAAAGCTCTTGTGTTAAATGAACGCCATTGTGACAACCTCAATCACCTGATTACAATTAAGTTATGTGCATGTCGGGTTTAAAATGACTATAAAGGTCCTTAGGAGTTAGATATCTTGTCACGTATGCATGACAATAAATACCCTTTCTCTCTCCTGCTTTTTGAAGTAACAATTTGATTTAAGTGACCTATTTTTCCGACCTTAATATTTTGTCTCTAAACCTCATTCAATGTTCTTATTTCTTTTCAAATTCTTTATAAAATGATGAAAGTGTTTTATTATTTATTTGCAATCTAATTTCTTGTTTAGACCGGAAGGTTTTCATTTTCAACAATGATGTCTTCTTACATGTATGACTGAATGAATATCAAGTTTAACGAAAACATCAGTATACTAACGAAAATATTGTAAGTCATTTAGACTTAAATGTCTTAGCTTTTCATAAAAGTTTCCTTAATTGATTGAATAACTACACTTCTGTCAAAAAGATGCAACTTGGTTAACGTATCCAAATGATTCTACGATAGGTCTGATTATAAGTTGATTTTATCGAGTTTATCGTAGATGCTTCATAATATAGGAGAATAAGTATTTATCAATTTTCTAATATTTTTTGTTCATGTTTATGTCACGGTTATATGTATATCTGTAGTCATTAGTCATTAAAGATTATTCTAAAAAGATTACTATCATCTTTCCAAATATACTCGAAGAAAATCCAAGATATCTGGACTTTCAATTCTGAAAAGCTATAAAGTGTAGTGCTGCATGATTTCTTAACGTTAAGTTGAGTATTGCAGCATGCTTTCAGTTGTTGCGCTTATTCATTCCAATGCATTCATTCATGAGTTGTAAAAACTCATCAAAGGTAGTTAGCTATGAAATTTATGTTTGTTTTATCTATTTTACTGCTATTTTTGAGCTTTTCGTGTTCTGGTTTGTACAGTAAATACGCTTATGTTCCGTTTGTTATCTACTTATCCTCATCTAGATAAAAAAAAGAGGGTTGAGATCTTAAAATAGTTGTTTAACCCCGACACATTTGCATGTGCCTGTCTCAAGTCGGTACCCTCGTCTGTATTTATTCTATGCCATATATAAATGTTTGGGTTTTTTTGTTTTGTTTTTTTTTTAATTGGGCTTTATAGCAGATCTTTGATTGTTTTGGTAAATTTATGAACAACGTACAAATATAAAATTAAGGAGTTGGGTATGATTGCCAATGAGACAACTATCCACCAAAGTTCATATGAAGTGGATTTAAAGACTATTTGGGGATTTCGGAGCTAAGTACTTTTCCTGTACTAGTTTGAATAGAATTTTAGCCTATATACACCAATTCCTACCAACAAAGTTATAAAGTCTATCATTTCATAGCATTGCGACTCACAAGTAATGAACACAATTAATAGATAAAGCTACATATAAGGAGTAAAGGAAGTACTAAAATTCATTCTTCCCCAGATATGTCAACGATTTAACTAACTGCTTCCCTGGCATGTCAACAATATAACTTATAGGGTTTAGCAGTGCTTGATAATGGTAACCTTTCAGTTATGAAAAATTTCTTTTTGTATGGCCTTGAAACAAAGTTGTTGGCGCCATATAGTTTTATCCTTATCCGTCATTCCGTCATTCCTTTATTCCTTCATTCCGCAAAATAAAGTTATGCGGACCTTTTTTCTCAACTTCTTCACATATTGAGCTGATTTTTAGTATGTGAGTCTACTATGATCACGTTTAAGTTTGGTTCCGCTTTGCTGATTTTTGCCCAAGATACGGGCTTTGGACTAATGATAGCAGTTACGCAGACTTTATTCTTAACAACTTTACACATTGAGCTGATTGTTAGTATGTGAGTCAACTATGAAGAGTTACATATCAAGTTCAATATTGGTTCTGCTCCGCTGATTTTTGTTGAAATTGCATGCTTTGGACATTAAAAATTTTGTGAAAATAACAGTTATGCAAACTTTTTCCTAAACTTCTTCACACATTGAGCTAATTTTTAGTATGTGCGTATACTATGATGAGTTACAGATTGGTTTACGTTTGGTGCCGCTCCATCCATTGAGTTTTGCTGCAATCATGGGCTTTGGACATTGAAAATTTTGTGAAAATAACAGTTAAACAGACTTTCATTCTCAAATTTTCACACCTAAAAACGGTTTCAAGATTTTTCGGCGAACGGAGTTAATCGTGTCGTTCGTCACATCTGGTTTTTATATATATTATGCTTTTTCTGAGATTTCCTTTTTCGTCCTATTAGTCTAGATAAAGTTGTGAACAAATTTAAACACAGAAAATCAAATATTGTTGAAGGGGGAGGAATTGAACTTTTGCAATTTAATTGGGTATCTCATAATCAAACAAACTATATGAATGTTGAATCATTCTGGAACAAATTTATATTCAATGCTGTTTCGCGCCATCTTACTTGTTTAACCAGCTACATTCTGCATGTGCCTGTCCAAAGTCAGGAGCCTGTCATTCAGGGGCTATCGTTTGTTGCTGTCTATCATATTTATTTTTCATTTATTATTTTGTACATAAATCAGGCCGTTAGTATTCTCGTTTGAATTGTTTAACAAATGTCATTTTGGGGGCTTTTATAGCTGACTATGCGGTATGGGTTTTACTCATTGTTGAAGGCCGTACGGTGACCTGAAGGTGTTAATTTCTGTGTCATTTAGTCTCTTGTGGAGAGTTGTCTCATTGGCAATCATACCATATCTTCTTTTTTTTTATATATGTATAATATTGATTTTTCAGATAAATGTATTCTTTGGGTCGTCTCCACTTTGTTGTACGGTTCTCGTTTTTTTTTTCCACCCTTGAAAACCCTTAAATTGCCTTCAATATGAAACACAACAACAAAAACGTTTTTCCACTGATATCATCATCATATCTGCGATTTCATGTTTATCAACAGTATAGCTTGTCTGTTCTGATTGTAAGGTTTTCGTGGTAATGAAGCAATTTTTCCTGTTATTCTTATTTCCATCTTGAATTGCTCAAAGTGAAAATCTTATCCAGCTATCATCTCCTAACTTGATTTCATATAACTATTTTTATATTTAGCTAATTAATCCTTACATCTATTAGTGTAAAGAATTCACACTGTACACGTGAAAAGTTTAAGATATATTTCAGTATTATATATCGGGTAGAATTAAATTTTAAAACATTGTCGTGCATGTTTAATATTATCTTTCACTACTTTTTAATTTTTGTAATTTCCATGCATTGAATTGCTTTTATATTTATCTGCATTTTGCCTCTGAAAATTCATAATTTTACGATAACTTTTAATTGACAATATTACATGTATGCAGGGTTCTTTTGTCATTCAAAAGGGCGCATATTACTCTCTGAGTAAAGTATATCTTATCTGAGGTTGTACTTAACTATGCAAGTAATTGCATGTTCTGCCTCAAAATTAACAAACGTAATGATATTTAATCGTGACCAATTATTCTAATGAAAATTCTACCGTTTCTTATCATTGTTATAATGAAGTTTGTCATCTACTAATACTAGCTAATTCTTTTTCTTTTGGGGTGACTTGTTAATATTTTTCTTCATGTCATTCGTTCAGATGCCCGATATCGTATTCGTGTTTTTGTTTATTTTGAAATATAAACAAAAATCAGGTATCCAACTCTGTAACTAAATACGATTTTGTTTTCTCTATTATTTCTTAAGGATTATTATTTCCATGATATTGTCATACGAATATATGTCTGATGCAGTTAACCACATCCGTTCTTTTTTTTTTCAAAGTGAAACGAAGTTTATTTGATTGGATATAATGTTGCCTTAATTGTTATTTTTTTTTTAAATTAGCAATTATCAATGATATATTAGTACTGTTTACCATTTGAGAACTATCGGCTAAGATATAGATTTTTTTTTTTTTTTTTAAATTAATTAGGGAGCTTCTCCGGTGATTATGATGATTTCATCCTAAAACAGTTAAAACTATTTTATTGATGAACGTTTCGTTCATGTTAGGGATGGTTTAGATAGTGAAAGTAAAATGAACAGTATAAAAATACATTGCAATGACAATCAATACAAAATGACAGATATGCGTTCCAATAATTTGTTTTGATCTTTAGTTTAATAGATACTTCCCTTAAGTAATTCTATCAAAATACTTTCAACTAACAATACACTCAGATACTCATAGCATACATATAATGAAATAATGTACTTACATTTTATAACCCTAAACTATGGCACAAAATATCCTTCGAATTTAACTGCGTATCAGGAAATATTGGTATCGTACATATAGACAGTGACTGTTTTACTATTTTTAGATACCAAGAAACGAAAGCAAAAGTACGTTTCGTCAGACTATGATTTTTTGAAATTTAAGGTGGTACCTAACACTACAGGGAGATAACTCTGTAAAAATCAGCTAAACGTTTCAATCACGTTGTATTGTTAAGGAAATATTAAGCTTCTCAATGATCAAAATTAGTGTTTGTCAAACTGCTATATAACCAATGAAATTTTTCTGATAAAGTGGTTGGTTCAAATTTTTTGAAATTTTTATATTTTTGTCAAAGGGTCAAAGTAAACATTTTGTCAAAATTTTATGAAAATTAAACGAGCCAAATTAATATTAGTCAAGGTGTTGGGTACCACCTTAAGATTGGAAAATATATTGATTTTTTAAATATGTTCAATAGTATAAAGTAAATCTTGATATTTTTAGAAAATCGCTGTTCACCCGATAAGAGTATCTACCTTTTGTCGTATTTAAGATACGGCAAATTTTTTTATTCATTTTACTCATTTATTCCTTTGTTATTATTACTGTTATTTTTATGTCTATATATCTCTTTCTTGTATTGTCTTTTTTTTTAGTGACCCATTGCTTGAATTTCTGTTTGTTCTTCATATAATCTTCATCTTTATCTCGGTAGTTTGACACTATACTAGTGGTCAAATCTCCTTAAAATGAGCAAAGCTTTCGTTTTCGCTGTTTTCTATTATATTTTTTGTTATTAAAGAGTCTTTGACCTCCTTAATTTGTGCAAACAGTATGCCTGTTGAATACTTACTGTAGGAGAAACTACGAAACATAGAAAGCAACGGGGCTATGAAATAGTGGTTTTATACCATAAAGAACAACAACTGTTTTAGAGGCTAATGGAACTATGCAGAAATAGCAAAAATAGTATGTTACTACACTGATTATTAACTCTTTTATTCTTATTAACATATACGATAGAATTAATTGCCAATCTAATACAGCAATGTCCGTTTCTATACTTGGACAGTTCGAATGTTCTTGAACCCGTCGAATATTCAGATCATTTATAGATATTAACTTAAACCCGAACTTCTCAAATATTTAGAACATTGAATTATGTCAATTCTCTTTCAGGAAATATATCATTAGTTACATAGTGTGCTAGTGACCTAACACGATATATATGGGGTCAGTAAATTCCATATGGAGTGAGAGCGAAGAAAAAGACAATTAAAAATTAGAATTAGTATTCATCGTCTTATTTCTCTACATTATTGTCAACCATCATTGATATAAACTTTATTCGCAGAAAATAATATATATATTGGTATTTACCCATCATAGCTATTTGGACCATGACGTAAACTGTCGAAGTGCTAGCCATGAAAAATCAATACGTATCACATGCTGCATTTAGTCATAATGATAATTTGGCAGCAATAATTCATCTTGTGATTTACTTGAATGATATATAACGACACATGGCAACTGAGATTAGTTCTTTTTTCACCGTTACATGGCACTTTATCACTTATTACGGCAAACACCGCATGTGAATGATAATTGTCGTATTGGAATATTTAAACAACTATTCTTCTTAGGATAGTTATGTATAAGTTTACTGCATATAAACGCAATCATACCAGCAAACTCACCCTAAACAAATATAAAATTTGGCTATATATACGGCAGAAATATAACTTTCATTAAGAAATTTAAAGAAAGACTATTTCAATAAGTTTTTTGTCTTTATTACAATGATAAATACCATCATTTTTTATCATATACCTCATTCGTTTGTTTCAGTTTCTAGATCATTCAAGAGGACGCCATAATTCCAATAAAAAATCAAAGGGAAATATGGGAATATGTATTTCAGGCTCACCAAATAAGTAGACCATAATTTCTAAACGGACAAATAAGTTTTCTGAATGACAACTGGTGCACATTTTGAGTTTATCATTTGCATTTATACCTTTCTTGGTAGGTGTTTGAGAAGGGCAATAAATAAGAATTAAACAATATTCAAATTATAAATACAAACCGATCAAAAGAAATGGAAACGTTAGTATTTTTTATTCTCCTGTATCAATGTGTTGACGTATTATAATATTATTGATGGTACGTTGTTATAATGTAAAAGAAGGGACATGGAGTATCAATTCATGGTACAAAATCCTACCCGGGCTTTCTGATTTTGGTAGTTTTTGTCAATAAATGAATTTAGCTGTCTTGTTTCCCTCAATTAGAGAGTAACCTGACAACTATTTACTGATATCAAAACTTTCTGTTGCATAAAGTGTCTTGATTCTTTCAAATCATATGAACAAAAAGTTCTGAAATGTAAAAGCGTTCTTTTGTTCGAGTTTACATTTTTTGGAACTTTTTGGCGTCGTTTTCATTCACGCATCCTTGTCAATATAATGGAATTTGATGCGACTGTCATACAAGTGAGAGGTTAAGCTAGCTATAAAACCAGGTTCAATCCACCATTTTCTACATAAAAAAATGCCTGTACCAAGTCAGGAATATGACAGTTGTTATCCATTCGTTTGATGTGTTTGAGCTTTTGATTTTGCCATTTGATTAGGGACTTTCCTTTTTGAATTTTCTTCGGAGTTCAGTATTTTTGTGATTTTACTTTTTGCATAAAATGGTACATTATTAGCGTAAAAATGAACGACTTTTGACATAGAGATTTATGACAAAGTTACGATTCTTTAGAAAGCTGAAACTATGAAACACCATAAAACAATAAATCAATATGTAACAACGACCGTATAACTTATCTAGACTGCGCGAAATCAAATGAGGAGGGTTGAGTTCAAACAAAAAAGTCGTCTTCGTATATATGTCCCTCGTAAGAGTCATAGCCAATGTGTGTCGTTTGTTAGAAATAATAATTTTCATTGCAAAGTTTTGATAAGCAGCTGAGTTTTTGAATGTAAAGAATAGCATGGATCCACATCTTGCAAATAATTTCTACCAAACTGATTCTCTTGGAGACTTTTTTAACAAGTCATAAAGTTGGAGCTCTTTTGATTCGTGTTAAAGGCATCAAGTGGACCATGAGGTGTTAGAATATTAAAGCACTATCCCTTGGTTTATGTATTTCTCAAATATGTAAAGGATTTTGTGACATGAACTGATAAAGCATATTCTTTCAATTCAATACTTTAAGTTGATTTTGATATTAAAATATTTCATAGATACGCAAATCCGTAGACAATTTTCTTGTCGTTATAACGCTACCATTTGCCTTTTCTCTGTTAGTCATGGTTATAAAGAATATTTTTCAAATGACTGTTAACAATAGTGATCCATTTCAGGTTTTCTAACATTTTCAAAATTTACAGGTTGTTGCTATTCTGTTTTATAGTAGAGTATTCAAAAAAGATATGTATATAATATGTAGTCCACAATTCTATTGGATCACATTGTTGAAACGAAAAAGGCTAATATCTTTCACAAAAACAATTATTACTCTTGAAATTACATTGACATGAGCGTAAGAAAAATAGATTAACAAGTCCTCGTCTTTACATGCTTCAGTAAATGTCCAATATTCGAGACCCTAAAACAAAATTCTGCGGAACAAGTATTTTTACTTTGGAATAGCATATGACGACAGTTGTTCAACATGTTCAATGCGAACACTTTTTATTTCAGTATATAATGAGTCCTTTTATTATTTGTCGATTCTCATATTCAAACTAACGGCACGCCATGTACTAATAAATATTGTTTAATATATTGTGTAAACAATACCTATAACATGTATAACTTGAATTCAGTCTTAGATCATATTGAGATCAATTCTTAAAATTTACCGTTTATTGGTTTAATTTTCCACAGACTAATGTCAAGTTGCACAAACAACACTTAATAAATAAAATCTAGAATAAATTGTATAGTTCCAGTTCGTAACATATATAACACTGTGTTGTACGATAAGTTTGTATCACTATAATTATCAACATGTGATTGACCCGAGAATCAAATTACTATAAATAAACACGGAAAAACCATATTGTTATTAAATTTTCCTGAAAAGCGAAAGATTATAAATAAACTTGAAAAGTCCAAATCTTTAAATAGATCGATAACAACGTTAGTAGTCGAAACTAACTTTGAATTGCGAAATAATTTCAGAAAAATGTCAATGAGTAACGGTATTTTTTTTTTATTTTTTTATTTTTTTTTTATTTTACTTTTTACCTTTATATTGATTGGTTATTGGGACTCAATGTTAATGTTGATATTTTATATAAACCTTTTTTCAATTGGATTATAATTCATGTACATGTCATTTTGTTATATTCTACACAAACACGCATCATATGGTTAAAAGGAAGTAAATAAAGATGACTGACGCCACCTAGATTTCACATCCAAGATAATAGGTAGAAGTAAAAATATTTTCTGCTGCCCTGGTAATTAGAAATCAAAATTGAAAAAATGAGAAATGAGTGTTGGCCATTGGTGTAGAAATAGCGAGAAATTTAGAGGAAACTCTCTGTGACGAGCAACATTTTCTGTGCCAAATTTAGCAAGGGGTGTTCTTCATTTAAACTATTTCGAAAATTCCGGAAACGTTGAGTACCATTAAAAAATGCCAGTTTTCTATCAAAAAAGCTGCGGCACCATATGTGTTTTGCAGTTTCAATTACACCCAAAGGTGTTGATAATTCAGAATTCGACATTTTTTTCAATGGATCTTTGATAGTGAAAACGTAGGACCAAAAAAGGCTACCATTGTCGCCTATGTAATTAATTACTTCATTGTAACCTAAAGCGAAATAACGGTTTCTGGCGCATCACTGTATTTTTCGAGATATTTTAGAAATTGGATAGGTAAATTAATAAGGTACTAAGTGATAAACTGTATCAGAAGAAAATTGCTGATCGCCATGAAACTATAGCATATATCAAATTTTTACTGTTTTTTTTTATTCTTCTGCCTAAGGGGTAGGGTTCATTAACCTACTGTAAGAACGAGAATTCTGTCAAGGACTCTGTCTTTAATCATTTCTCCTTATCCTCGATAACACTGCATGTATTCATGCATATCTAAAAAAGGGGGGCTTATTTTTTGCTGACGTTATTGAAATTTTGGTATTTTTAATGGCCAAAATGTGCCAAAATGCTCCTAAAATATTAAAATTAGGTAAAAAATCAAAGGCTGTACATGTTTCTCCTTAGTATCGATGAATTGAATATTCTGCACACGATTCATGTAAAACACATAACAGCAATGATAAATTCTTAGTTTCAGCATTTTTAAAGTCTATTTCATAAAATATTTTGACTCTTATGTAACGGTGTTCGTATATTCGTGATAAAGACATATAAGTTTGACACAATTATCAAATCATTAGCCTAAAGTCTTTAATAGGCCTAAATCGAACTTCATTTATCAAACACCTCGTTTTAAACAAAGACAAACAGTCAAAATAAGCTGGTCAATGGCCTCAAGTCTGTAAAAAGTAACGTTTTCTGCAAAGGGGAGTACCTGTAAAGAAAGTCATTTTAAATGATGAACAATTGTATCTTTAATCCAAAAATTGGAACTTAAGCAGCAGGGGTATATAGTAATCGACTAATGTAAAGGTTGTCCGATTTTATTTAAATATATGTCAGTATAGGTTAAAAGGAAGTAAATAAAGATGACTGGCGCCACCTAGATTTCACATCCAAGATAATAGGTAGAAGTAAAAATATTTTCTGCTGCCCTGGTAATTAGAAATCAAGATTGAAAAAATGAGAAATGAGTGTTGGCCATTGGTGTAGAAATAGCGAGAAATTTAGAGGAAACTCTCTGTGACGAGCAACATTTTCTGTGCCAAATTTAGCAAGGGGTGTTCTTCATTTATACTATTTCGAAAATTCCGGAAACGTTGAGTACCATTAAAAAATGCCAATTTTCTATCAAAAAAGCTGCGGCACCATATGTGTTTTGCAGTTTCAATTACACCCAAAGGTGTTGATAATTCAGAATTCGACATTTTTTTCAATGGATCTTTGATGGTGAAAACGTAGGACCAAAAAAGGCTACCATTGTCGCCTATGTAATTAATTACTTCATTGTAATCATATACTTGTAAGTAAAAGTGTCTTGTAATTAAGACCAAAGATATTAGGAAATATACCAGTAACTTGATATAGTGTGTGTTATTGTGTTTAAATAAAACGCATATAACAGAAATAGTTATGTTGTATCTTTTTTTAATATTTAATCATTATAAAGAATATATGAAATAATTATATCCTTTGCAAACTGTAACTTGAAAAAAATCGAAGGCCTTAAATATATTTTTTTAATTTATTACAAAATGTAATGAAGAACAATGATAATAGCGCTGTCCTTTTGCTTCTAGATTTCATCTGCATTTATTAATTTTGATTTATGATTTGATACATGATATTATTTTTACATCACGAGTTTCATGTAAGAAATGTTCAGTTGACAATACCAAACTTTATACACTATTTTCTCCCTCGGCTTTTTTTTCTGTAAGCTTATTATAAAAGTTTCTGGGGTCCACATCCTTTTTTAATTCGCGGGGGCATAAAAAATTGTTTGCATCTCAACAAGAAGAAATTACCATTTAATAACATTACATCTCCTCAATCTCTGTGAGGAACAAAATTACCGGTCGGCATCGTTTATGTACAATTAAAATATTTATACGACAATGAATCAAAATACTATATATGAATTATATACGGTATATGACAGAAAAACAAAACAAGTTTACCTTGGATTAAACAAATAATGATATGACAAAAAAAACTGATGCAGTACAAACAATATTTATTTCAATGTATAATGAGACATGTGGTATTTATAGACTGTCATACTCACACAAACGATTATACTTTCCATGTACTAATACGTCCAATTGAAAATATACTGTTGATATCAATTACAGTGTGAAGTTAGTTTTATATTATATCAAGAACAAATTCTAAAAGTTTACTACTATACTAATATTATGCTCCAAAAATGAATAATGAATTGCACATTAACACTTTTAAATACCTGAACACTGATCGATAACTGACGGGATTTGACAGATAAAGGTAATTCAATCGACACAAAAAGTATGAGTCTTTAAATTGTTCACGCCCACAATTAACGCCACCAATGATCTTTTCTTCGTCGTCATGTAGAACGATGTCACATTCTCTGAGAAATTTAAACATTTGATTAAATGAAACATAAAAAATAAGTATAGAAATCAAATCTAAAGATATTTATTTACATGACTGATCATACATTATACGAGGGAAATTTGTGCATTGTCTTTTAAATTAAGAATGAAAGTGGAAATTTTGCCAAATGGCGGTTACGAATGTTTACATTTTTTCATCAAAACAAAAGCTGACACAAATGTGTACCTCGTCATGTATATGTAAATTATTGATTGTTTGTAGATTTTTCAATGACATTTACTTTTATGTAAAAGAGAGGCGAAATATACAAAACGCACATTCAAACTCATTAGTCGAAAATAAACTGACAACGCCATTACAAGTTCTTAGGAGCCAGGTCTCTTGATTTTGAATTCACATTGGGGCGGAGTTTTTTTTTCTTCATTTTTATAAATATTATATATGTATACAGAATACAATGGATTCGTCGTGTGTTGGTTTACTTCAAACCCTAGGTATTTAGCGGCTGTTGCACAGCACACTGATTATCCTACTTGCTCCGAGCTGACTCTGTTGTTCCTATGTCTCAAAACTCAGCATGCCTAAGTATCTGATTTCTTTTATTTTTTGTCAATCCAAAGAACATATGAGAAATAGCTTCAATTTTGATGAAAGTTAATGTCATCAAATGGAACGTATGGTTTGACAAATGTACGACTTTATGGACAGTGGTAAGTAATTTTTCCAGTATAAAAATTTTACGATAAGAGTTATCTCCCCTTAAATGGATAAGTTGTAAAATTGATTTTAAAAAACACAAATATTTGGTATTTGTTTAAACATTTTGGATAATGCAATAAATCAGTTATTTTTCTTTAAACAAATAAACAGTCTTACACATAAATTGCAAATCTCTCTCAAAATTTGCAGATTTAGGCAAAGAACTAGACCGATTGTGTACTTCTATTGCACAATCCAAGATGGCGATATACAGTGAATCTACCTTAACACTTTACTACTGTTACTAAGTTGTTGTCATTATATTGACACCTGGCATTTGTGTCCTGGAGTATTATTGCAGTTTTCCGTTAGCATATGAGTTAGTAAATCGACAAGAAAGGGACTTTCTTTGCTGTGTTGCGTGCTCGAAGCATCTGACTTGGTACACGGACACTACACACATGTGGTGGGTTAAACACAGTTTAAGTTTTCCAATTATGGCCCTTTATAGCTTACTGTTCGGTGTGAGCCAAGGCTCCGTGTTGAAGACCGTACTGTGACCTATAATGGTTTACTTTTATAAATTTTGACTTGGATGGAGAGTTGTCTCATTGGCACTCATACCACATCTTCTTATATCTATAGATATAAACTAATACATGACATTTTCATTTGATGTACTGAATTTTTTTTATTGGAAGGTCAGGCGATTATTATGACTACACTCTGATGAAGGCTTCGTCCGTTGTTTGATATAAAGAGTGTCTCTGTCAACAATGATAGAATCAACATCTTCAACATAAACTCTAGCAACAGGAAATGGAATAATACATTACAGGTCATTCTCTGTCACCTGGTCTGATGTACACAATTATAAGCCGGGTATCTTTGATCAGTATATTTGGTCGATATACGATGAATAATTTGATATTTCCTGTAACGATCAAGAAAACAATTCATGGAAACATACAAAAAATGAGGGAAACACATGAACTCCAAATCCCAATTTGTTCAAATGGCACAAATTAGGAAACAATCAGTAACATCACTTGACGATTATTCTGGTATCTAAAGATGTAATGCTGTTAAAAGGTTTTGTTAGTGAGTTTAGACTCAGAAATACCGTATCAATCAAGCAATCCATGATGTTGACCGTATGTAGTATAGAGCAGTTTATGTTAAAGAAGCATACCTCAATGAAGCTGAAGTCCGTATAGCGTGAACATGCTCGAGTGTAACGTATGCTCGTATGACATATGCTTGCAGCTGCTACTCAGACTTTGTGAAACGTCATCAGTGTCAGAGTAAACAATTGATGAGTCAGGGTTTTGTCAAACAACGTCTCTTCGTTCATCCACCAAGACCTAATAGATAAATACTCAGTGTCTACTTCACAAATAATACAAGATGGTCTTCAGTTATAGATTATAGGTGCTGAAGTTAGTTTCCCAGTTATTTGTCTTCGTGCTATTATGTTTCTTTTGTTCGTATGACTTTTGACGTGACTCGGTATTCATCCATCCCGCCAACGGGTTTTTAACTATTGAGCTTTGGGCATTCCTGGTGAAGATGGGTCCTGAGGTGCTATTCGGACACAAAGGGTTTTTACAGTTCTGTTTCTATTTTGTTTACCCTTGTAATTATATTTACTTAGTTTTTACTTTATCGAGAAAGTGTATACTTTATACGGTATGTATCAACGACAAAAAATTGTTTGGTTGACATCGTTATCAAACGGTAGACGCATGAAATTTATAACGTGTTGTTTGAATTTTTTACTATCTACTACATCATTTTTGTTGGTGTCTTTGTAAGAATAATTTGTAGTTTTTGTCAGTTGTGTTGTATGTCTGTGATGTAAGTTAACACAATTTTGGCTGGTGGATCCAATTATGTCACATTTACCTATTATGACAACTGTCAAACAAGTGGGAGGTTGAGCTAGCTTTAAAACCAGATTTAATCCCACCATTTTCTTCGGAAAATGCCTATACCAAGTCAGGAATATGGCTGGTTTTTTTTTTCATTTGTCTCGTTGATTGATAGCGTTCGATTTTGTAAGCTTTTATGGACTTTCCCCCTTTTTGAATTTGCCTTGTAGCTCGGTATTTTTGTTATACTTTTTTATGTACACGCTAAACGGTGGAGCAGAGGGTATGATACTACTGAGAAATGGGGAGTTAGACATTTGGAAAGTTGTAATTACTACGTTTGTCATATACAATGTATTTTAGTTTAAATTGGTCCATTTGTGTCATAATAGGCCTTTTATAGCTGACTATACAGTATGGATTTTACTTATTGTTGAAGACATACGGTGACCCGTGATTGCTTGAATCAACACTATTTGGACTCTATTGGATAGTTGTCTCATTGGCACTCATAGCTCATCTTCCTAATTTATACTTAGATAGATATATATTTACTGTTATTTTCAGGTCCCTTTTGAGCATATAACTTTTTACCTATTCAAGTACTTATGCATTCTAGCCTTTCAGTTAATCTAGTGTCACTTCTAAATGTAAATTGAGAAAAACCTCCGAGTGCATCAAATTATCAATTAATATTTTCATTAACATGAGAGAAATTTTGGATAATTTTTTTTGTTTAGCCGCTATTCAGGGCTCGGGACTAAGTAGCAGTTGTAAAATTAAAAGACACCTGTTACACCTAATGCTGTTTTATTTTTTTTATTCTTTTTTTTGTTGAATTGCAACATCTTTGAAAAAATGAATTATTCTTTTATATAAAAGGAGAAAAGACTCTTGGGGGTAAAATTGGCCCAAATTCATATTCTATTGACATATTTTTCAAAGGATATGTATTATGTAAGGGTTTCAAAACAACAAAGTTTTATGGGCAGAATATGCCGTTTTCTTACTATAATGTCATAAAAATGCTTTGGCAACTGAGCTTTGATATCAGCTTTTTAATCTAGTTATTCTTTCGTATATATTTTGTATACTTTACAATAATTTATTTTCGACTTATGATTTTGAATGTCCCTTCGGTATCTTTCGCCTCTCTTTTAATGACTCATTAACACAAAGTGAATGCATACACTAGTGTTACAGTAGTGTAATTATAGAAACACAGTTGATAAGTTAGATAATTTTATATCAGAAATATCGATGCTATGGTAACACCAATGTTTACTAAACCACTTTTAACATTATCATGTATTATGTTCAATCACAAATATTCTTGCACAAATAACATATATATACAATGTAGTTATTTTTACATTTATCGTTTACTTAACTTTAACCATTAACTATTAAATAAAAAGCTGTGCACTTTTTTTTATAATCTTTCAATTTATTCGAAAATACAACCAAGGCAACAAAAGTTATGATTGACAACATTATGTTTGATGTTCTTAACACTATTAACTATACAATTTAAACTGCTCGGTAGTAGTTATCTTTATAAAGCTTTTCAAATTTTTTTCACATATAAATATACAGATCTCGTGCTCTTCTCATGCATCCTTTTATTTTATTCAAAATGTTGCCGAGGTTACATGCATTACATATAAACAAATTCTTTTGAAACAGAGCATATCAGCCAATTCAGACTGTTGATTGCAACATGTATTGAACAACAATTATTATCACACAATTCGGGTATCGTGTTATCTATAATAAAAATGACACTACGGGGTTTTAATTAAACAATATCACAATTGCCATATTTTTCCTTCCCTTCTATATAGTAAAAAGTAAAATCACAAAAATACTGAACTCCGAGGAAAATCCAAAAAGGAAAGTCCCGAATCAAATGGCAAAATCAAAAGCTCAAACACATCAAACACATCAAACGAATGGATAACAACTGTCATATTCCTGACTTGGTATAGGCAACAAATGCACAAATCTGCAGATAAACATAAAATAAAAATAAAAATAGTTAGTTTGTTGTCTTACACTTCAGATTTAAACATATTTACTTCTCCCAAAGATGAGTCTTTCAAATCTATAAAAGGGTTAAAGAAAAATATGTGGATTCTTCAGGATATTAAATATATATATAATATGCTGAAAGATAATCGGTGTTGCCAACGATGTCACAGAAGCAAGGATTTGAATCGCGCTAAGGGAAGAAAAATGATAACGCAAATTTGCAAATTAACTTTGTTGGGCAAAATTTAAGACAAAGATATTTAAACACGTGAAAACTTTACGACATACATCCTCCATCGGATAACCTGTGGTTATACAGGACTCAAACCATAATATATATATAATTCGTCTCAAATTTAGCCCAATAATGTTAGATCTTTCCTCTGCCGGATTCGAACCCCTGTTTCTGTGACATCATGGCAACACCACCTGCACTGTTTCCGACGACCTTGACAACTAGACCAACTAGGCTATATAAATATAGCTTACGTTAGTCGAGTGATACCTTTCTCCTGGGCTTTATCCAGGGTTGTAACACATTAACTTTTGTAAAGTGGCAAGTAGATGGTGTACCTTTCAGATCCGCTATAATTTGTCTGTCGTAAAGGATGGTAAAATTACTTACAATGCCGCCACATCAAATTTTAATTGTAACATGTTTAGACGTATATAATAAAATTAAAATTTGATGTTGTGACATAATAAGTAAATTTATCATCCATAACGAAAGACAAACCATAGCCGATCTGAAAGGTACACCATCTACTTGCTATTTACTAATTGAAAAATTGCCACTCAGTATCACAATAAATAACTTAAGGCCAACAAATACATACTTTGAATTAGATTTTTGTGACTCCACGTACTTTCAGATCTGTACTTTGTATCGATTTAATGAGTTAAGCCCTTTTCGACTGATTTTGATAGTTTTTTCTTATTCTGGGCTGTATATTCAACAGTGTCCTTTGTTGGGGGAGGGTTGCGCTCCAGCAAACATGTTTTATTGTGACCAATAGTTGCTATTTTTTACGTCGAAGAGTTGTCCTATTAGCATTCATACCACATCTTCTTATTTTTATATAAATAAAAAGTAGACATCAAGTATGTTTTGAAATATTGACGTAAAACTCGTTTAAATGTATTAAAAATTCAATTTCCTTTACTCTACCGCATGTAAACTGTTTTCACATTCGACATTGCAACCCAAACATTTGCTATCATTATAGAAGCTCATGAAATAAACATATATCTATAAATCATATCTATAATGCTGAATATTTTTCAATTAGTCGCAAAGAGTTTTGTGTTCGTAGCGGTTGACAAGGCAGCCAACAATTTGGTGCTGGTATGACGTAAATACTACACGGAAGTCCTTAAGAATGAAATTATACATTCACCTACACCCGAGGGTGTACGCTCGACAAAGAGTCAAATAGTAAATAATCATGTCACTAACACAGCGCAGCCTCCACTGAACATTTTAAGGTCCCCACTATGAATTGGTTACATAATTATAAACTACACAAAAAACCAAAAAATACATCGCTTCATCTCGAGCTCTAGTAAGTGTTCTACTACTAAACTGTCAGGGTTTATAACTAGTTCCCTAACTAATATCAAAGAAATTATCATGAACTTTTGTAATAAATTATTTTAAACTAGTGGAATTCACTATTTTAGAAAAATTCTTTGGATGTTTTAGATAAATTACGTGCTTTTGATGGTCCTTTTGATTCGATTGACAGTTTTGACTTGTCCACTCTTTATAATGACACTTCCACACAATCATATCAAACAAATTTTGTCCTTTCTAATTAAATGTTCGTTTGAAAAATCTGATTGCAAATTGGTTTGTTGAAACTCCAACAGAGCCTTTTTCTCTACTGAGAAAGGTAAATATGCTTGATATACTTACTGGAGATCGATTGATTGAAGCTTGATTTTCTCCTTGGCAACATTTATGTACGTTTCGGAAATAAAGTTTATCGAGAGGTTGTGGGTATTCCTATGGACACAAATTGTGCCCTTTAATAACATACCTTTTTCTGTACTTTTATTAATCACAGTTTATGGCCAAAAACCAGTCTAAATTCCATTCAATTGATATTTCCAACAACACTTACCGTTATCTTGATGATCTTTTTTCGTTAAAGAATCAAGAATTGTCTAAATATACAGTCGAAATTTACCCAAAGGAACTTACTTTAAATAAATCAAATATTGACAACAATATCTGTCCTTTCCAGGATTTAGATATTTCAGTTTTACACGAGAAGCACACATATTTCCGATAAAAGCAATCATTTTTCTTTCCCTATTGTTAATTTTCCTTTTTTGAACGATGATGTTCCTTTGGCACCGTCTTACGGTATTTTTATATCCCAACTGGTTCGCCAGGCCTGTGTCTGTAGTGGCCTTTTGGATTCCAATGAGCGTAATCTATGTATTGTATATTATTAAGTCAGGGATTTCGTTACCACAAATTACTTAAAACCTTTACTAAATTCTTCCATAGATACAACGATTTGGTTTGAAAGTCTAGCTGTACTTGTAGAACACTTATTTCAAACGGAATATCACATTCTATTTTTTACGGTGATGTTGTTAACCGAGCCCGGAAATTGAGATACGATCTGGGTAAATTTGTCAATCCTTTAAATAAACTCATTCTAAAAGGTTTCCAATTCAACACTGTAGATTAGATCTTTGAATATTATTTTGTTATCAGCAAATTAAAACCAAACTAAATATTATTGTTATACACATATGCACATTCACGGTACTCTTTCGATACCTATATTTTGGCATTACACAAGGTCATGTTTTCTAAGACTGCTAATGACGTATTAACACTAAATTCATTGGATGTTGGATATGTATTGATTGATATTTTGGTCTAAGATACATATATGTACTTTGTGTTTTCGTTACATGTTTTTCTGCTTTGTGTTGTTCTGAAGAGTTAATATAAATAAGAAGATGTGGTATAAGTGCAAATGAGACAACTCTCCATCCAAGTCACAATGTATAAAAAGTTAATAATTATAGGTCAAAGTACGGCCTTCAACACGGAGCATTGGCTCACACCGAACAACAAGCTATAAAAGGCCCCAAAATGACTAGTGTCAAACAATTCAAACAGGAAAACAATCTATATAAAAAACGAGAAATGAGAAACACCTATGAACCACACCTACAAACGACAACCACTGAACAACAGGCTCCTGACTTAGGACAGGTGCATAAAAATGCAGCGGGTTTAAACGTTTAACAGGCGCCAACCTTCACCCTAACCTGAGACAGTAGTGTAACATTACAACATTACAACATAAAAAGACACACTATAAAATATCAATTGAAATGGCTTAACTCGATCAAAAAGACATTTAAACAAAAACAAGTAAACATACACTGAACGAATAAGTTTGATCTATGACACTATATAAATACAATATTAAAACGTAGGTGCCTATATAACATAGACGTTACAGGTAGTAATAAAAAAGATGAAGGAAGAGTGTCAATAAGACAACTCTTACTATGGACAAAATGACGTTACATAAAACAACGTACACAGGTAAGTTTAAATATAATAATTTTGTTGTTAGGAGTACGGAAGTAAACATTTTTAACCAAAATTAATAAATTTGTTGTTCAGAGTATTTAGTTATGTTTTAATTTGTTGATGACAAAATCGATGTAAGTCCCAATGTAAACAATATTCAAAGATCTTATTACAACATAAATAAGATGACCTATACTAATAAGTTTGTTTAAAGGGTCGATGAGTTCACACGGATCACATAGTGATTTCCGCGCTTTTAGTACAATATTACCGTAAAATTTAGGATGTGATATACCGTTTTTAATCAGTTTTCTACAAGTACAGCCAAATTTACTAATCAAATCTTTGTATCTATGAAAGAATTTAGTAAATTTTTTAAGTAATTTATGGTAACGATATCCCTGACTTAATAATTTACCAGTGATGCATTGAATACGTTCGTTAAAATCTATAACATCACTACACACACGGGCATATCGAAAGAGTTGGGATATATAAACACCGTGCGCGATGGAACCCAAGGAACATCGCCTTCTAAATAAGGAAAATTAACAATAGCGAATGAAAAATCGTCTCTTTTGCCGTAAATTTTAGTATGGAGTTTCCCTTTATAAATTGAAATGTCTAAATCTAGAAAAGGACAACTACTGCTGTTTATGTTAGATTTATTTAAAATAAGTTCCTTTGGGTAAATTTCAGTAGTATATTTAGAGAGCTCTGGATTATTTAACGAAAAAATATTATCAAGATAACTGTAGGTATTGTTGAATGTGTCAACCAAATGTAACAATGACGTGTCTTTACTGAGTTTGGCCATAAACTGTGATTCATAGCAATATAGGAATAAATTTGCAAATAAATGGGCCTTTAAACATGTTTAATCAGTCCACATTCTGCATGTGCCTGTCCCAAGTCAGGAGCCTGTAGTTCAGTGGTTGTCGTTAGTTCATGTCTCTCATGTTTGTTTTTTGTACATTGTTTTGTAATAAATTATGCCGTTAGTTTTCTCATTTGAATTGTTTTATATTTTTCATATCGAGGCTTTCAACAATGAGAAAAACCCATACCGTATAGTCGGCTATACAAGGCCGTACGGTGACCTATAGTTGTTACTTTCTTTGTCATTTGCTTACATCCACTTCATTAGGACTTTGGTGGTGGATAGTTGTCTCATTGGCATTCATACCACATCTCCTTATTTTTATATCAGCATCTAATTATAGACCATACTGGTCCCTGGCTTCAAAATGTTTTATCATCATTTAATAACACAAGACAAGGTTTAGGTTATATGAAAGAGGCAACATTTCAATTCAATTCTTTTTCAAGTTGAAGTTGAAACCTTACTTAAAATATTCCTTATTTGCTGAATCATTATTTACGTACTTTCATACTCTTAAAAGTTATCTAGTGAAATATGTACATATTATTATATGGATATGTTTTTTCAGTGAACGTAATTTTGATCAATAGTTTTTGTTGTTGTCTAAAACAATGTCTAATATTTAAATATGCTCTTGAAATGATATATCAAACGTCTTAATTTTCTTCTATAGTTTAAGACCATTCAACTTTAATCATTTTTCATTTAATTAAGGATTTAAAGCAATCAATTTTCTAATAACGTCAAGCAATAAACTACTAGAAAAAAGAAAACCATCAATGGTCGGATTCAAACATGACAGGTTGCAACCATCACGCAAAATAAAAGGAGAAAGGAATCACGATGTAATTTATAAATAATTATAAACGGAGTGCTCAATTTTCAGTATCTGTCTATCCTTATAAATACTACTTATTTTGAATTTAATTAATTCGATGCAACAATTCGACAAACTAACCAGAATAAAACGGTTGACTTTGATGTGTTTTACTAGTCAAACTTGAGTAGAAAATATAGTGTTTTAATAACTTACCGTTTACGATCTACGAAATCCTACACATCTGTCGCCGGGTTACTGGTATAAAGTAAAATCACAAAAATACGGAACTCCGAGGAAAATTCAAAACGGAAAGTCCCTAATCAAACCTTTTAATTATTCAAGTTCTTTCAGTAGTTTTGTTTAAAGATTATTTGTATTTCACCACTCATCATTCCACTATAAACTCTTTTACGATAACACCAGAAACATTTCATATTTTGTTCCGTAGGCACCACTTAACAAATACTGGTTGGGGCCTACCTTATAAATTACTAACATTATATCTATTCAAAGATACTCTATCAGATTATTACTTTTGTAATGCGTAAAAAAAATAGTGAGAATCTGATTTCTTTTCGTAAGATTTCCATTTGAAATTCGGGATGAACGCAGTTGTCCCCCACAAAAATATTCACCAAGTGCAAATAAGCTAAAATTTGAAGAAAAAAAATTTATCATGCTTGTGAAGTGAGGCCAAAACACTGCATTATGACCTCATACTCTTCGAAAATGTTTTCTTTCCTAAAAGTTAATTTGATCAAATATTAAAAAAAGGCTATTGATATAAGAATAAGCAGGAAATTTGGCTAATGTTGATCCTTAGAGGCTCTACTGCTGGTTGACTGTAAGCCCCGGAGGATATCATAAGCTCAGTAGTCAGTGATTCGGCACTGATATTATTTATTTCAAAATATTCAATGAATTTGCCGTTGAAAAATTAAGGAATGAGGTTCTCAATCCCTCAGGCAAAGTTGCTCTGAAATGGATGTTACTATACTTTTTTGTCCCTTTTTATAATGTACATGTAGCTCCTCCCCCGTTTAGGTAAAATGTATTAAAACTTCTTTAGCTTTCAAATGTTTTGGTTTGGGCGTTTCAGATGAATGTAAATCCAGAAAAGCGCCTTAGACGCACAAAATTTGCCTTATTGTGTTTTTGCATATGAATGAAAACGAATAAAAAGCCTACAACAAAAATCAAAATAGTTTACAAAATGTTTTAAAACAAAATTAACAGATATAAGGTTTACTCAGCAAAAATATGTATGGAAAATCAAAAGGCAAGCGAATATTAAAAATTATTTGAAGGGTGAGAATTGAACATCTTAAACTATACTTAATATCGCACTAGTTGTAAATAGCTATTTAAATTTGAAAGCATTACAGCAGTACCTGCATATGGAGTATATATATCCAGTTAATGTGATACCCTAGAGCTTGCATTTTGGTCCGGGCGTTGTTAGTTTGTTTTCGACGTTTGAGTTGGAATATCCCTTTGGGATCGTTCGCCTCTCTTTACTCTGTCAGATTTTAAACTTTCTACAGAAATACACATTGAGTTAAAAAAAAGTCATGTTTGCACGCGGTTTATTATCTAATTATAGTTTATCAACAAATTCATAAAAGAAAAGAAATTGAGTTATATTGTATTCAAAATTACAAAATTAAGATAAAGGAAGACATCGACAATTCAACCAACTGTATAAAAGAATATACAATTTGGAGTTTAGTATGACGTCCATTATCACTGAACTAGTATACATATTTGTTTAGGGGCCAGCTGAAGGACGACTCCGGGTGCGGGAGTTTCTCGCTGCATTGAAGGCCCATTGGTGGCCTTCGGCTGTTGTCTGCTCTATGGTCGGGTTGTTGTCTCTTTGACACATTTCACATTTCCATTCTCAATTTTACATATAAAAAACAACACAATATAAAATCAGAAATGTCGTCAACAGTTAAAAAACATTAGGGACAAACGCTCATATTAAAAACAAAACAATATATAATCAGCAATGAATAATGAAGTCTTCATGTTTTTCTGTATACCTTTGTTTAACTTAGGTGATAGCAGAACAAAAAGATATACTATGATATACTTTTATCTGTTCAGCTAAATCTCGTCTTCAAAGTACATATATAACACATATAAAATAAGGACATGTGGTTTAAATTACCAATGAGAAATTTTAAAACCAAATCCAAATGAGGGTATTACTCCTATACAGTATCCGTAGGCCGTCAACAATGAACAGCTACAAATCACGAAAGCCATGAAAAACTTGAAACATTTTAAACGAATACTGTCAGTTAATAAAAAAGCAAAAAAATGAAAGCAACAGCAAATTTAACAAGACAAAACTGTAAGTTCCACAACCTCTTGATCCTTTACTAACATGTGACGAACCAGAGTCTGATGACTGAAACGTTTTCGCCGATCCTTCGAAATAAACATCTGGGTATCGATAGTCCCCTCCGTTTTCTTTAATATAGTCTTCAATTTTCTTTTCGTTACTATCTTTTTTTAGATAAATTGCTGCGCTCATTGTCAGTGGCGGCTTTACCAGAACTTCATCTTCGCCTGTAACTGCTGTTATTTTTTCCAAGGCAAGTCCATATACACTTCTAATGGTGAAAATGATTTTTCCTATTACGAAATCCTGAGCCTTTGTCATTTTTTTTGACGTGCTAACAAAACTTTTAAAAGTATAATCATAGTCTATATCTGTAGGAAAGTATTTTTGTCCTCGGAATACTGTATCATGAGTCGTGCAATAACTGGTTAGTTTTTCACAAAGAAGGTCATGTGAAATTTTCAGAAGTTTAATATATGTTCTAAACATATCTTTATTCCCCGAGTCAGATAGATGTTCATTTGAATCTCCGCGCATTAGTGCATTCACTGGACTGTACGTTTCTGGATAAGGCCATGTGTATATGTGTACAATTTCAACTGCAGCTTTTATATTACTAATGTAAGATATATATTTGCCTTTTTTTGTTGCTGGTTTTGTTTGATTACGACAATCGAGATAATAATTAGAATGATAATGTTTACAAAACTGGCTATCGAGATACGATTTTGTCCATCTTAAAACGTCAGCTTCTAGATCTTAAGAAAATAAAATGTATATATTAAACATGTTAACTGTCCCAAAAAAATTATATTTTAAATTGCCTTCATATTTAAGTCTAACATGTCTAAATTCCGTATGATCTCTTACGTGTTTCTGCCAAGTTATTCCAAAAAATCTGCATAAAAGCCAACAAAATCTAAAAAGGGTGCTTTCTGTTTTATGTTCGTTATGGATTTTGTCATTGGTCGTGTTTTTAGGGCCTAAATACACGAAGTTATGGATTTGTTGAGGTAGTTATTATATGCTCCTGACTTTGACAAATGATTTTTTTAAACATATACAAAAGGTATAAATTATTCAATTAAACTACATATTCAAAATACAAGGAGATCCTTAGTCGCAAAGGGTTCCTCATATGGAGAATGGTATGCTCTCCTTTTCGTACTTTCGTACCACCTAAGATTAGTTCGGATTTTTCTGGGTTTGTGTTGATAAACCTTTAAAAAATTTTTGTTGTTTTTTAAGACTGTTGTCATTAATCTTTTGTTTTTAAATGTGTTGTTATTTATTTACTGTCGTATGATATTTTCTATATTTGTTCAAGAATATTTGAAGAAGTGATAAGACGAAAAAACTGGAAGATACTTACGGAACTTTAAAACTAATAACTCAGCATAAAAACTGACAGCAACTAGTGTACTGGTTAAAAATTGATACTACAGAATAGTTTTAAAAACAACACCAGTAGTTAATTTTAAGAAACCTGGACTTATTTGTAATCTGTAAATAACTGAAACTTTTACAGAAAATCATTAAAAATCAAAAGAACGAAAATAAGATAAAAAGTTATGATCAAAATAGTAAACTGTTACTTTATTAATATTTAAACTTCGATATCTTTTTATTAGTAAGCGTCCAATGACTTTTCTATTAGAAAATATTTCAATTAATTAAAAAATAGTGACCATAATTAAGAAATAGAAAAAGGTCACTATTAAGGATAGAGAATGTGAACTGTGTCATTTGCTGGAGGATGAGGAACACTTCCTCTTTAACGTAAAATTAACACAAAGCCTAAGGAATAATCTATTTAAAAAATGTTTACCTTCTCATAATTATGTCTCTTTCCACAGATCAATAAAAATTAAAAGAAATGCTATAATCCTGTATCATGGAACATGTTAAAAATGTTGGCTCCTTTTTATACAGAAAACTTTTTCCATGTGTTTAATTCTTTTAGAGTTATTTCTTTGCGTTATTATGTATGTTTTTTGTTTTTGTCACAAGATAATAATGTTTAAATGTCAATAAACAAATTATTGAATTTTGCTGTAATGCATATTTTGAAATGTCAATAGAGAACAAATAAATTGCCTAAATTATGTATATATTAAGCCCTAAAGAAAATCTTAAACATTTGTTAATCACTGATGAATGGAGATCGGTATCTCTAAATCTGAACAATTTTGATATTGATTAATTTGAGAAAACCCTTTTCAAAAGAAAAAAGCAGACTTTGTAAGATCCATAGAAATTGGAGAATTTGTAAGTTTGGAATATATTAGAAACTGATATTCATTTATGCTTCATTTGACAAAAATACATGTAAGAAATAACTTAAATTGAGAGAATTTTTTAAAAGTTATACAGCAAAACAAACAGTTATTGCAGTATAAGCTAAAAATAAAAACAGGTCATGAGACAACTTTTTTTCTAAATATTTTTGAGCTATATGTTTAGCTAGTTTTATTACTTATTTATTTTTTTTAATTTTCTAGTCGTTATCACAGTAATTATATTGACGATATTTAATTTAATTTTCTCTAATTCTTAATCGATTTATCCTTTTCCTGACCTGTTGATTGTTTTTATTTAATAAACCTGTGATTCCTTTTATGTCAGTTCTTGATTGGTCAAAATTCGATCATGACGTCAAATGTCCTTGCTTTCCTCTGAAATTACTATTGTGACGTCATGCAAAAAACCGACCATGCCTGAAGAAGTCACATAGAAAGAACAAATTTTTTTACAGGTCGTTCGAAAAGAAGGATTAAGACTGTCTGTATGTTGTCTAAAAATCATTAGAGAAACAGATTCCACCACCAAATCTCGTGCAATACGATATTTATCCACTCTTGACAGTTACATTTTAAACATTTAAAACGCTCGGCGAGCCTCGCGTTTTAAAATTTGAAAATTTAGCTATATCGAGTAGATAAATATCGTGGGAGAATCTGCATTTATCACTTAAATATAATCATGATTTCTCTTTACCCTTGGCTAGGTTTTGATAAGTACTTTGTGTATTAATTAAGCAACAGGGGGTATAATGATTGTCATAAATGGCCATCATGCTGGTGGCCACCATTAATGAGAGTATGTCACAGGTAGTGCTGTTGCAAGATACGCTTAATCTAGTGATGCATTTACTCGGTCCTCTTCCATTTCATTAGTTACTCATAGTGTTTGTTTGTTACATTGCGTTAGTTCTTTTAAATCATTAACTATATTTGAACAAACTATTGTCGCCTTAATTGGTCAAATTGGCAATCGTCGTCTAAAACATCATGTTCATATGAACGAAAATTTGCAATAAACTCATTGAAAGATGAAAATATATTTCAAACTGCAATTTCTCCGTTTTAAGCCTTGTCTTACTGGAACATGGGCTTCCGATAGATGCTTGTGATATAGCCGGACTAATTGTATAAAATTATAGGATGAAAAACCATTTTCCAATAACTGCTTTATGGTATAATATAATATTCGTTGTCTCTCAATCGAATTAATGACTTTTGAACAGACGTATACTACTGTTGATTTTATCTATCACCACCAGATCGAAATTTTTGCTGGTGGACAGTCTGTCCCCGAGGATTCTACCAGTCCGGTAGCATAATAGCATGAATACAAGTAGAATAAATAATGTTATCAAAATAATAATGATAACAATGTATCAATCGGATGTTGTCAAGGACACAACAACACCAATTTTATCAGGTGTCCTCAGGATCATCTTAAAGGATGTCATGAAAACGACACATGTGCAGTCTTCTGATTCCTCGTTGTACTATAAAAATTCAGACAAGTTTGTTTATATTCGGCCCTGTACTGTTCAACTTTCAGATATTTTAGATTTCAATGACAGCTTTCAATATTGCTCTATTTCCGTAAAAGTTGAAGAACCTGTGGTATACTAATATCTGATACCCACCTTCAAAGTAACTTAACAACCAAAAGTTACAATATACACAGCCATGATAATTTAAATTGTACAAATCTACAAATCTCTCTATAAACATTTTAATCAGCCTGACCATTCTATCGTTTCAATGAAAGTCCTTTCCCTATGGATGCAATGACAACCTGATGGTGTAGTACTGTCAATAAATTACAAATATTTAACATTTCTGCTCGACGAAATAGAAGTCATGGTTACAAAATTTATACACCACCTGCCGTTCACACTGTGACAATTGATAGTCTGTTATCGTCTGTTCAAAAACTTTTAGGAATTCACCATATCAGAACTAAATTATACTCAATTCCATTATCAAAACTTCAATTACTATTTCAAGAGGCCAGAAATACTTCCGTTATTAATTCTTATTATGTTTTGTATAGATTAATTGCAATAATCATGGACATTGCTAACCATAGACTATTAAAACCCGTATCAACTACATCCATAAATGAGGAAAAAAGTTGTTTTTTTTAAGTAGAATTCACGAATAAATGTTTAGATGCTATCAATATTAGCAATATTTTCAATTTTTAATTGACAATATATTTGTTGAGTTTGGAGGATTGATATTTCAACAGTCTGTATTCCAATGGGTACTAATTGTGCAACTCTTCTGGACTACTTGTTTTTGTGCTCGAATGAAGCAGAATTCATTCAGAACCTTCTGAGAGACAAAAAGAAAAATCACCTTGCAAAATTCTTTTTTTTTTACTTTCAGATATATTGATGATGACCTATCACTGAATGACCCATATTTCAGTCAGTACTTGCATCTCATATATCCCAGTGAACTTGAAATTAAGGATACTACTGATACTAGAAGGACTGCTTCATACCTTGATCTTTTCCTCAGTATTGACACAAATGGACGACTTCACACTTAAACCTATGACAAACGGGATGATTTCAACTTCCCAATTATCAAGTTCCCATTTCTCAGCAGTAACATACCCTCTGTTCCGTCGTTTGGTGTTTATATATCTCAATTGATACGTTATGCTCGTGTATGTTCACAATATACGGAATTCGTATACAGGAGCGTGCTCCTTACGCAGAAACTGCTCCAAAAAGTAAAATCATAAAAATACTGAACTCCGAGGAAAATTCAAAACAGAAAGTCCCTAATCAAATTGCAAAATCAAAAGCTCCAACACACCAAACGAAGGGACAAAAACTGTCATATTCCAGACTTGGTACAGGCATTTTCTTATGTAGAAAATGGTGGATTAAACCTGGTTTTATAGCTGGTTGATCTATACGATGTGTCTGTATCTAAACTAATGAATGACATTTTTACCAAGTCTTAGATTGTGGTTTAACATCTAAGTCGTCTGTCTTCTAAGTACCGAACGTTACCTATTCCCGAATATGACTTATTTGCCGAGTGTGAATTTGCATTGCTATACGACGTGTATCGGTATTTGTGCATCCAACTTTCGTGTGTTTATTTATGATGTCTCTGTTGTGTTTTCAGTTGGATACTGTGTTATGTCCTATCGTTTGTGGTTTGAATTCTGTATTTTAGGTACATTTCACATATGTCTTATTTGTCAGTATAGTCGAGTTAATTTCCATTTTCCATGGATAAAGTATTGTGTTAGTCCAAATAATTATGACGTCGTACCGTCATAATCATGATAATTGTTTGGACTAGTATAATTGTGAAAATAATTGTAAGAGTATATATTCGTTACAAAAATACGTCACTGTTTGTGATGTCCTGTGCTGTCGTTACGGAAGATGTTCGTTGTTATTCTGCAGTGTACATGTTTAACGACTATTATATTATTTATTTGTTCTTTTCTCTGTGCTGATTGTTTTTGCGTTTGTTTGTGCTGTATTTCTGTCACGTTGTGATGTCATTTTAGCGATATTTTTGAAAATATAAAGCGGGAGGTTTGGCTAGCTATAAAACCAGGTTTAACCCACCATTTTTTTTTAAAATGTCCTGTACCAAGTCAGGAATATGGAAGTTGTTATCAAACACTTTATTTCTATGTATGTTGCATTGGCGTTTGTTTTTGTTGCACTTCAGTGTTTCTGTTGCTCCGTTGTTTTCCTCTTATATATAAAAAAGAAGATGTGGTATGATTTCCAATGAGACAACTCTCCACAAGAGACCAAATGACACAGTTTATAGTTGATGAGTTTCCCTCGGTTTTAGTTTGTAACCCTGATTTGTTATCTCTCAATCGATATATGACTTTTGAACAGCGGCATACTACAGTTGCCTTTATTTATTCAAGTTTATTCAATATTTACCTCCTTTTGCAATGAAATCTCCAATCATCATATATAAAAGAATACCTCCCAACATGCTTATGCTTTTGAACATTTTCCAGTCAAAAATTCTGAAATGAAATTAAGAAAGCCCTTTTTGATATTTTGTCATATTAAATGTGCAAGACGGTATATATGTAAAACATTAATATTAGTGTAATTTATATTAATTATGTGGAGAACGACATTACCTACTAACAAATATAATGATATGTTTCACACAGGACGCGGATGTTTTAAATTGCATCGCAAGCACAAATACTGTATACAGTGTATTTTAAGAAAACAGAAAGAGAAGATACTTCAGGCGCTATCAAGACTCGCAATACTTATAAAAACAGAGAATACCATGGCCAAAAAGCAAAACAACGACAACAAAAAGTATAAATATGCAGCAACATGATTCCAAAAATAATCCAGGTAGGATGGTGATGGGGACGAAAGGATGTTTAACAGCCAGTGGCAAACTAAATTCACATTCAGGACGAGAGCATGGTAATGTGATATGAGTCAAAACACTTTTTTTTACCAAACCGACACGCTGAGCCGGATCTTTTGCTTGCCAGTCCAAAAGGTAAGTCTGCAGGAAGACATGTTACTTCTCTTAGTCACATTGTTCTGACACCGAGCCAATCAGTATTTGATCTAACTCATAAATGCCACGTGCATAGCGGAGAAGCAGCAATTACCAATTTTCAGGTCTTTGGTTTGACCCGGACAGGGTTAGAACGAACGACCTCCCGCACTCGAGACAACCCACTCCAGCGAGCTTTCGATGCAGTTAAACCAGGTATGGAATAACATTTAATTTCTTTTAGAATGTATTGATGAGCTATTTTATGGTTATGCAATTTACAACACTCAGGAACACATAGATAATATGTCTGGTGTCTACTCTTGTGCAGTCTGTAGCGATCTTCCAAGTTCAAACTTGTGTTGTGTTATAAGTGTTTTATTTGGTTTTATTGTTTTAAAAAATCGGTTTTAATTCATTTTTTTCATATGTAAAAAATCTCAAATCGAAAACGAAAACAAAGGACATTATGGTTGTATTGCGTGGGCACTTAATTTGTTTAACCTTAATGAAATGAAATTAGCATAGATATATTGCTGCAATAAACAAATATTTAATACAATTAGTTTTTTGTTTAAGAGGGGGAATGCAAATTTAATCAATTTCCATCAGCAAACAAACACAGTAAAGCTCGGCGAATGATTTGTTTCTAGTTTCGACAATTGTTGTCAAATATATGCATTTCATTATGCTGAATACTTTAATAAATTTTACGTTATACTTTTAACAGCGTCGTTATGTGATTTATATGAGATTTCATATCTATAATGTATTGCAATTGTATTCTATCAATTTTTTTTTCTAAAAAAATCTATTTTCCACAGGCTTTGCGTAGTTGATTTTTTTCTATAATCATATCATCAACCCTTTTTGTTAGCATAACATATCAATTCTAATTCCCAGTTTAACCAACACGTCTGAGTAACCTGTACTTATCCTCAACTATGCTTGTCCATGGGAATATTTCCAAATATCATTTCTCAACGAAAGTTGGCAGATATTTTCTTTTATAATATGTGTTATCCTAAATTTGGTATATTATCTTTTATTTTTGTCTCGACACCGACGAGTTTTGCTTAAAATGACCCATAGTGATAATTATCAGGAGAAAGAAACTTCGTTTCAGGGAAAGCTAAGTATTTTAGATGTAACAAGAACTGAATATTGTTTTATGACAGATGTCATTCAGGTCATTGTCGGGGTTCTATTAACATGTATAAACAAATGTCAATCAATTCGTGGTTGTCGTCTGTCGCCTCCGTTAATCTTACAGAAATATTCTCTTTTGAAACCACTGGGCCGATTGGAACTAGATAAGGGATAATTATAAGTAGACGAAGTCATCAACGCTTGACATAGATCATCAAGGTAAATTGAAGTATTGTTGAATATAATGAAAATAGATACATTTAAATCTTGCAATTCTTACATGTCTGTTTTGACCAAAAGTGCTGCAGACGAGTTATTTCCAATAAATGACGATATTACATTGAAAGTTGTTATTTTAGGTCAGCACTATGTACTTCTAACGCCCGTAAACTGTAACAAGAAATGGAATGGAACATCGGTAAACCGCGAATCAGATGAAACAACACTGGACACTGAATGTAAAGTCTAGCTGCAGAACTTGAACACTTCAATCACAATCTTTACTTTTTTTTTATTTTCCTACGCTTAACACTACTATTATATTTCATGCTAAATTGAAAGATGGACCTCATCGTCTCATTAAACTGAGCTTCATCTACAAATGAAAATCGAAGATACAATTTCCTTGTAAACGTTCAAGAAAAGTTTAATCTTAATTTGTGAAGAAGTACAAAAACTCTAGCAATAAATACACAGAAAAAGTATGATATCAAATAAAAGTTGAATTCTTTTATCGAGGAGATAATTGTTGATGTTGGTGGAAACATATTTCAACAGACAGTCGATATTTGAAAGGGTATGAATTATATAACCCTACTGGTCGAATTTCTTAATTTAAATAAAGCAGAATTCATGCCGAATTGCATGGAATTTTACAACAAAAAAAAGAAAATGTTGCAAGGTTTTTCAGTTTTACTTTCGAATAAATTGATGATGTCCTGTCAATCAAATATCCACATGTCAGTGAGTGCTTCAATCTAATATACCCCAGTAAACTCAAAATTTACATCGAACCGAAAATAGAAAATCTGATCTTTTTCTATGACAAACGTTATAATTACAAATTTCTAATTATCAACTTCTAATATTAAGTACCGAAACGATGTTTATGTGTTTCGACTCAAGAGCTTTTGTGGTCTCAGAATTATACCGATTATTGTGTTTCTATTCCCGATTGAAAAATGTTTATTAGTATGGCGGGCGATGATTGCATTGCAGGAGACGCTTACCATTCAGATGCACTCGGCCTGTTTTTTTTTAGATTCCATGCAATTCACTCAGTTTTTGTTACCTTGATTGTTACACTTGTAATATCTGAGATTTGAAAATCGATACATTGCTGTTGTCTTAACTTACCAGTTGTTTGCTTCTACCAGGTTACGGTTATGCTTTGAAAATTGTTACAGATAATAAAAATTAATCCTGATAGCAAATTTAATCACCAATATTAGATCCAGAAATAAGTCAGTTGGCTTATTGTACAAATGTATGAGTAGATGTTGGTCAACCTTAAAATTTTATCTATAACGGCAGATCTTTAAAGAAGTCAAATGACACAAAATGTCATTCGACTCCTTTTATGAGTAATAGTCCATCCATAGCAATTTCTACCAATTATTTCGTCTGTTATGAAAATCTTGAAAGTATACAAGATAGATCAATAAATAAATTAAAATACTGATATCGTTAGCCGAAATCTTATATGAGATATTGTTTTTTTAATTTAATTAATTAGTTTAGACATTTAATAAAAACTACAATAGATAGAAAATAATTTTGAACATAAAATATGACGAGAAAGATAAGATAATATCTATAATTGTGTTCATAACCTCAATACATTGTCCAATCCTTATAGAAGTTTTCTGTGACAATGTTACCCCTACTTGCAGTTTTCGATATAATCATCAAAAACTATAATAGATAGTAATAGAAAGAATTTTAGAAACACAAAAATGCTTAAATGAAAAAAAATGACAATAAAGACAATACAGACGGAATCATCTGATTTAACTTTTTATATGATATATTTCCTTTAAAAAAAATTATCCATTTTACGCTTTTTTTTTTTGGTGTTATAGCGAAAACTCTATCAGATAGAAAAAAAGTATAACAAAATTACCGAACTCTAAGACAAATTAAAAAAGGTGAAGTCTACAAAACCTGTCAAAATTAAATGCTTTGAACAAACGAAACAAGCGAAAAACGATTGCCATATTCATGACTTGGTACAGGAAATTTTCTGGTAGGTCAAACCTGGTTCCATCCCTAGATGAACCTCCAACTTGTATGACTGTCGTTTATAGTTATATTGGTAAAATTAGGTGTGCAACCCAAACACACATAATAGTTTAATGGGACAATAATTGGGATCCAGCAGCAAAAAATGTGCAAATATACATCACAGACATACAACACAACAGACTTAAAAAGTCAAACAAACATACAAATAAATCTAACAATGACGCCACCAAAAAGATGTAGATAGTAAATTTGACTATGACGTCAACAAAAGGGTGTTTGTTGTTGATAGTTTATACCGTATATAATATACATTTCACCATAAATCAAAAATCAACTTAATATAGATACAAGGGTAAACAAAATAAATATAACACTGTAAAAACCCTTTGTGTCCGAATCGCATCTCAGGATCCACCTTCTCAGACACCGCTGGCGTTTTACAAAGTCTCTATAGCAGCGGCAAGCTGTTGAATACCGTATGATAAGAGAAGTGTATACTCCATACGCGGATGAAGTTGGTAAATTGCAGCTAAGGTGAGGAAAAAATTTATATTTTCAAAATTGAAATCGTCTCGTTTGTAACAGATTCTGTAATTGAGATGCCGGCTGTTGTCAGATATGAGGCAAATTCGAAGGAAGATGTATCTGTGGTTTCTTTTCTTCAATATTTAGTTCAAGAGGGTCCTCATCAGAAAAGTTTGGATTATTAAAAGAAAGAGCATCATCAATATACCTGTATTATATGTGAAATTAAACAATCTGATTTCCTTGATCTTCTTGATTTTTACAATTGTCTGAAGGAACTTCGACTCATATAAACATAAGAAAAGATCGGACAGAAAAAAGATGTACAGTTTGCTCCTATAGGTTTGCCGACATCCTGCTGGAAAATTTAAATTCCAACTTCAACAAACATGTAGTCAATGAGAAACTATAGCATACTGATCACTTGTTCATCGGTGTAGCATGTTTTATTTTCGGGTTCATTTTTCTGAAAATATAAAGAATTTTATTCCAAAATAATAAATTTTGAGAGTATGGTACCATTGTTATGGAGGAAAGCATTGTGGGTTTTTTTTAAGACGGGTATAATAATTTTGAGGAAGAAATAGAATACAGCTAAAGTGGTAAACAAAATAAATATAAAAATGAAGATGTGGTATGATTGGTAATGAGACAACTCTTTACAAGAGACCAAAAGACACAGAAATTAACAACTATAGTTCACCGTACGGCCTTCAACAATGAGCAAAGCCCATACCGCATAGTCAGCTATAAAAGGCCCCGAAATGACAAATGTAAAACAATTCAAACGAGAAAACTAACGGCCTAATTAATGTACAAAAAAATGAACGAAAACAAAAATGTAACACAGCAACAAACGACAACCACTGAATTACAGACTCCTGACTTGGGACAGGCACATACATACATAATGTGGCGGGGTTAAACATGTTAGCGGGATCCCAACCATCCCCTAACATGGAACAGTGGTGTAAGCAATAGTTATCCCATGAGGACGCAGTGTGTCAGTGTAAGATCACTCCGACGGCCGGAGCTCCCAGCTCTTCTAGACTATATGAAAAAACATTTACGCTTCATAACATCTAGTTCAGAATGCCATACAATGATTATAATATACTTTATATATTACTATATAGTATATACCTTTTATGAGCCCCGGATACAACGTTTAAATATGTTTAATTAACAGTGAGTTTGTACCCAGTCGTCCTGGAGTAGGGGTATGAATCGGGGCTTCATATGCTAAAGTTCTTGAGTTCAATTCCCCGCATAGACACTGGAAATTTAGTAGATTGTTTCTACATAATTTTGAAAGTTAGTCTTTATTCCGCTTAAATATTTCTCAAGTTTTATTGTGTGTTCGACATTCCCGCCAAAATGTTACAGAACAAAAGAAAGCATGCATAACATGGAAACTCAAGGTAGGGTGATCTGGTAGGGGTGATCCGACTCAGATCACCCCTGTTAGAACAAAGGAGTTGGGATGTAACAGTACAACATATTAACGAACTATAAAAATCAGTTGAAAAAGGCTTAACTCATCAGATGGATACAAATAAAAACACATCTAGAAAAAAACACAGAGTACTTGTACTTCCCAACAACAATAAGATACTAGGTACAGATCTGAGAGTACTCGCAGTTACTGACAGTTAGTTCAAAGCTAATAACAACTAATAAAAAAATAATGCGTCTAAGAATAAATTATCAATCATTTCACATCCAACATCCAATGAATTTAGTGTAAAGATGTCATAAACAGTCAGAGAAAAACATGACCTTGTGCAATGCCAATATACAGGTATCGAGGGATTGTGGAGTACACGAGTACCTTGAATAACTCTTCAAGTACGTTAAATAACCGTAATAATTTATCGAATACTGGTAGTACTTATTTCCCATATCTTATGAATTATACCCATTTTGCATTTTTAGATATAATCATTAAAATATTGTAAAAAAAAGTTTTACAAAAAAGAAATTGATCAGCAGGACAAAACATGCATATAATTGTATTAGCTGAAATCGTCAATCAACTCCATATAACACGTATGGCCCTTTAATTTACCCATTTTCAAATGTTTGCGTTTTTGGAACAACTTATAGTGTGAAAGTACAACAGAACAAGATACCCAATTTATTGTGTGTTTACTTTTACTTTGAACTTAAATAGATACAATTGAACTTAATCATTATACTATATATTAATCTTCTGTGACTTTGCCAATGTAAATATATGGTCGTTTGACTCAGAAGGAACACATCTTTCTTTCAAAAAACGTTTTATACAAGAATATTTATATATATTTACGCCAGTGATTTAAATTTGGATAGGTCTCACTAGGAATGGACTTCAGACTGAAACGGTCATTTTGATCTGAACGTCATCTGAAAATTCTAACCAATATTATATCAATCAGTCATATCCGATCTTAAGCCAATTTTTAGACTTATCCACTACTGTAAATGAAGTACTGATCAGACAATTTGCTCGAGTCAATTCAGGTTTTGTTTTCAGTATAGCTGATAAAATAATTCGGTATAATGGTAATGTGTACAGGTAAAAAACAACTACTGAATAATAATAAATAAACTCATCATAGATACCAGGATGGAAATTTTGTATTTACGCTAGACGCGCGTTTCGTCTACAAAAGACTCATTAGTGACGCTCGAATCAAAAAAAGTTAAAAAGGCCAAATAAAGTACGAAGTTGAAGAGCATAGAGGACCAAAAATTCCTAAAAGTTTTGCCAAATACAGCTAAGGTAATCTATTGCTGAGGTAAAAAAAAACTTAGTATTTCAAAAATTCAAAGTTTTGTAAACAGTTAATTTATCATTATGACCATATCATAATAATTCGTTTGTTTTGTAATATCGTGTTTGTGTTTCGTTTATAGTTTTGTACATAAAACAGGCCGTATAATGATCTATAGTTGTTGACTGCTTCATTTAGTCTGTAGTAGAGTTGTCTCATTCACAATCATACCACATCTTCTTATTCTTAAAAGGTTGTCAAGTGAGTAAAAGAAACAAAAATGCGCAATATATTGCACTTATGATTTTGTTTCAAAATAAGATAATTCAAATGGTGATACCAACCACACACAAAGACCGAAACATAAAAAGATGTCTCTTTGTAATTTTGGTTCCTTTTTGACGGTTTAAATGAATTCATTAACTGCATACGGTTTGGTTGTTTTGTTAAGAAAACATCTCTTTAAACTTACATAATGAATTTTGGAGTATAACAAACACGGAATATTCGTTTTGTTGGTTACATGAAACTTGTGAGATTCACTGACACTTAACATGCTTAAGGCAATCTTATCCTTTACAGTTAATAGAGCGATATTTTTAACATTTTGTTTCTCAAAACATAACTAAGTCTAATGTTCTTCTCATCATAAAATGTTCAACCAGTTGTCAAACCTGCGAACTGGTGTATCATTACATTATTATACTACAAGGTTACATTATTTTTAAGTTAGTTTTATTTGTTTATGTTCCATTTTTACTTCGTACATGTTTTTAAGCCCTGTCTACGATAGAAGGAATGCATAAGATTTTTCGGTCTATCTGTCCGGACGACGGGACTTCTTAATTAATCATTCCGGATTAAACTTAAATGTGCATGCTATTTAAAAAAAAAAGTTCAATATACAAATATTTGTGAAATAATTCTATCTTAAACAGATTAATCAAAACGGATTTTTTCACAAAAGAAGTAATCATATTTGAATAAAGATATACATGATATAGGCAGTATGTTGTTTTTATGCAACGCCGCCGTAATTGAATAAATCGGCAGATGAACAAGTAGTGGTGCTCAACCAATACTTGTTCATGATTTGTTTTCTTACCGCGCTTATAAGACTACTCTTTCTAAAATTGGATATAAAGGCTATGTCACCTTGTCTAGATTTAATCAGAGCAGTTTTGTAATCGCTATATATATCAACAATGCAAAAATAAAGGTGACGGGAAATAGACTTGTCAATAAAAGAAGCAATAAAAGGCAAGATATTAACCACATTTAACGACAATGATTAACAACATTTCAATTTGGCCTGTTTACAGGGTGTTAATTTACAATTAAACCATATGCTTAAGACGAAAAGCAATTTGTTGTCACATATTTATTGGATTTAACATAATTTTGTGTCATCCACAATACCAAAAACTTGTATTTGAACTTACAAGAAAATGCCTACTGAATCGCGGATCAAACAAAGAATGAAACCACTATGATAATATCCGAATTAGCTCATTTATCTCTACAATATCTAAGACAATTGAAACTGGGAATACTTTGGGCAGATAAACATTTGAAGAATAACACTTATTGATGATAAAAAATCACTCTTTATGACTAGCTTCCTTATCAGGTCATGCATATCGTTGGTTCCCCGTAACAAAAGAATAAAATTTCCCAGCTAAATTTAATGTTTGATAAAACAATTGTTTTATGTATAGCATTTTCAAATTTTGATGTTATTTGAATGCACAATAATAAGTGTTGATGTGTTTTAGTTTTCAATTTGAAATATTATTTTTTTACTCCATACAAAGTAAACCCTAGGGTGACTGGGGTATGGAAATATGATCCGGTCCTCTTTCGACCAGTAGTAAAATAGTCCATTTTGGCTGTACAAGATGTTCAAATACCCAACCACTTCCGGTCAGAATGAACACTTTTAATCCGGTTACACGCTAAGAACCATTGCAGCAACTATTTATTGGGTCCTTGCATGGCCTTTTTCAATGCTTAATTTCTGTCCATATCCAATATCCCCTCATTTTAGATTGCATTCCAAATTTACTTCCCATTCATCCTGATCGACTTCTATTAAAAGACCAACATATTGTACTTGTAGTTAATTTGGTCTCGTCTTGGACATGCTTGAAATATTTGTCACTTAACGTAAAGCAAACACAAATCAATCTTTAATTAAAGCATCATTCGGTATGGTGTAACACAAATATATAGAGACGTATTTTATTCAAATTGAAACAAAATTTAAAAAGGCACACACTTTTTGAAAGAAAACCTTCAAGAACTATCATATTTTTCGAACCAATAAGGCTTGAATGGATGGAGACCATACTTCAATATATCAATTATCCAGAAGTGTCGTGTTTTATATCAAAAATAAACTCACGGGTACGTACACATTTTCTTCTTCAGAATTGAAGGTGTGCAATGTCACTGGATTCAGCTTTTACAACTACAACATCTGTGAAAATTATACTGCCATGTGATAATAATGTTCTCTTTTGTAAGAAAAGCTGTTCTGAACCCTTAAAAGAATATTGGAAATCTGGACTTTGAAAACATCTTTTTAGGGGTAACCAATAATAATGTATGCATGGCCTTATGTTTGATTCGTCAGTGACCAAAACATGAACGCTACCCAATACTGATTGGACTACCGGTATTTTTGTAGTCTAAGGGATCACAGATCAGTAATACAAAGCGACAAACACACAATTTGTGAACTTACACCAATGCAACAAATATATAAAACAATCATGCAAAATTTATTATTACTAATCTCCATCTTAGGATTGTGTGCTAATGATGAACGAATTGACACAAGCTAAGGAAAAACAATATACATTACTTTTTACACATACTTGTAAAAATTCACTTTTTTCATTTTCACACTTTTCAACAATATAAAATCCCAAAAGGCAAGTAAAAGTGTGAACAGTAGAGACGACACACAATTTCGAGTGATATTAGAAAACATAGAGAACTTGAAACATAAACATTATCTGACTTTTTTTTTTATCATTTTCTGCAAATTAAATGTTACTCGTTTGTTAAATAACACGACCTGTTAATTTTCTGAATCCCATGCACTAGCTTTGCAATGAAACACATTTTCGTGTTTGTTGTATTGTAATAAATAATTCGAATTTAATTTTCTTTCATAACTTTTGCTGACTAGTAAACATGAGATAATCAAAATATAATTTTCTTCACAGGGATAAAGGTTCTAACAATTCAAGTTTTAAAATTCCCTTTAATCATTTGCAGTATATGCAATTATGACGTTCTACAAGTTGTACTGTTAAAAATAAAAAATCAACTTCATCTCCTCTGTTTTATCCATTTGGTTCCATATCTCCAAATATATACTATATATTATTAATACAGATGAAGCTGATGATATACAGAAAACTCATTCTTTCAAAGTACAGTTTGCACCATCCGTCTCAATTTACGTCAGATGGATATATTTTCTTTATTCTTTGTCAGTGTTATCCTTTGAAATTTGTTAAAAGACAATTAAATATTAAATTGACCTACTAACGAAAAAGAAATTAATTTACAGGAAATCGGACAATTTATTTTTTATTCTTAAATCTTTCTTAATGAATAACTTAATCTATACTTGCCTAAACAGAGGTTAAGAAACTTCGTCCAAAGATGTATGTGCAAACATTGATCTCCCTCTAAATTGACATACACAATGTGTAATCAATATGTAGTCATGGAGAAGAACTTGTTTTTATATGTTTAAATGTGCCAAAATCTTTTATTGATAATTTTAAAGAACAGCTGGCTTTCAAAAAATCAACGATATTTACGGCAACCAATTAGAGACATGCAAAAAAGAAACCTAAACATGCAAAATAAATCGTTATTTTATACAAAAGTCGTGTACGACTTCAATCGTCGTCAGTCCAACATAATATGTCGTTATACGGACTTAATGAAACAGAACAAACCGATGTGTATTACTCCAACCAACAGTCTTCCCAGGTTAATTAATTCTCCAAAATTACACAATGGATCTTTACAATCTGTTGTTTCGATGTTTATAAACCTTCAATACTACTTTTTTTATTAATATGTAGGTCAATTAGGTGATCCTACCAAATTAAATGAAAGGAACACATTCAGTTGAAAAATCATATACATCATACCCAAGTAGATGGGATAACAATTAATCTTCTATTTTCGATTTCTTAAACAATTCTAAATAATTTTTTTAAACAATCACCTCAAAACAGAAAAAAAACGTTGATCCCTATATATGCAACATCCAACCTACATTTGGAACAGCAAAGGAGTGCTTTGACAAAAACATTTTATCAGTAGAACCATACAGTTTCTGTATGTAAAAAGTAAAATCACAAAAATACTGAACTCCGAGGAAAATTCGATAAGGAAAGTCCCTAATCAAATGGCAAAATCAAAAGCTCAAACACATTAAACGAATGGATAACAACTGTCATATTCCTGACTTTGTACAGGCATTTTCTTATGTAGAAAATGATGGATTGAACCTGGTTTTATACACATTTTGCATTACAACAGTGTTGGCCATGCCTGAATATAACTGAATTGGTATTTGATGGGAATATGAGGTAACAGATTTGACCAAGAGCTACAATGTTCTTATTAGGTAAAGACAAAGCGGGTCATCTGTCCAGACAGTAATAGGGTAAGAGAATAACAGGAATGATCAGCTTAAATATATATTTCTAGCATCAGTTTCACTATAAATGTTTTTGTTTCATATAAGAAAAGAAATGAATTATGAAATAAACTTAAGCTAGGAAACATAATTATATGCAAAATATGATAGTCACGTACGACGAAGATCTTCCATTTCTATCCAACGTAAAATTTTAAGTGTATGTACATGAAAAAAACATATACCACATGATAGTTAAAATGTTGTTGTTTTTATTTTTTTCGTTTTTTCGTTTTATTCCAATTAACCTGGCATTAAGAGTACTACAGAAACTAGAATATAAAAATAAGGAGATGTGGCATGATTGTCACTGAGGCAATTATCCACCAAAGTTCAAATGAAGTGGATTTAAGCAATTATAGGCAACCGTGCGGAAAGGAGAAAAAACTCATACCGTATGGTCGGCTATAAAAGGCCCCTACATGAAAAATATGAAACAATTCAATTGAGAAAACTAACGGCCTAATTTATAACAAAACAATTTACGAAGAACGAAAATGTCAGCTTCACATCGTGATCTTTTTCTCAATATTGACCCAAATTGAAGACTTCAAACTATAATTTATGACAAACGTGATGATTGCAACTATAATTGCTTAAATCCACTTCATTTGAACTTTGGTGGATAATTGCCTCAGTGACAATCATGCCACATCTCCTTATTTTTATATTCTAGTTTCTGTAGTACTCTTAATGCCAGGTTAATTGGAATAAAACGAAAAAACGAAAAAAATAAAAACAACAACATTTTAACTATCATGTGGTATATGTTTTTTTCATGTACATACACTTAAAATTTTACGTTGGATAGAAATGGAAGATCTTCGTCGTACGTGACTATCATATTTTGCATATAATTATGTTTCCTAGCTTAAGTTTATTTCATAATATTATATGTCTCAGCAGTATCATACCCTCTGCTCCATCGTATCGCGGCTACATATCTCAACTGATGCGTTACGCTTTTGTACTTTCATGCTATAAAATGTCATTGACAGGAGTATGCTCCTTATTCGAAAACTCGACATTACACAAGTTCAAACATTTTAAATTCCAAAATGGAAAGTTTGAAAAAGGATTAATAAAATTTGTCGTTTGTTATTCTGCATTGAAATACTTTACACTTCTTAAACTGTTCTTGCTGTATGTAATCAGCTCTTGAGGTCAGTAGACAACATTAGATTGTACGACGAATTGAAGCGCCTTTAACTTACGTTCAGTAACTTTAAGCAATCTTAAATACAATATAATTGTTGAGAGCCGTAAATTTACTGATTTATTTGTCACCTTTTATACACACAGCTCTGATTGAGCTACCAATTACAGATCTTCGATAGTTTCAAATGCATTTAAGAACAACTTTTAAAGACTCGGGAGTTTAAGCGCCACTGGGTGGTGTTTTTTTTTTTTTGCTTGTTGTTTGAACGAGTGAAAAACAACTATCATTTTACTTACTTGGTACAGGCAATTTTCGAAAGAAAATGGTGTGTTAAACCTGGTTTTATAGCTCACTAAACCTCCCACTTATATGACAATTGTTAATAGGTACGTCATATTGACAAAATTTGGTAAGTAACCCAAAACAGAATCCTTACGTAGCAACTATCATGCAGTATTAAATATCGTCAGTATTACCATTTTAGTCAATATAAGGACAAAAAAATATTCTGACCAGTTTTGGTTTCCGTACTTTTTTTTCGGTATTTCAATAGCATGAGTTCGAATCCCGGCGAGGGAAGAACAAAAGTTTGCTCAACAATGTTAAATCTGCAAATTTGCTTCTTGGTCTTCCCTCGCCGGATTCGAACTCATGCTATTGGGATATCGAGACAACAGCGCCTGCACTCTGTCCAGCGCTCTAGGCCAATCGGTCACCTAGACTGAACTAAAAATTCAGCTTTCGGAGGCCTGGTGTTACCTTTCCTCGTCAGTAGAATCTAGAGTTGTAACACAGTACATAATATATAAGGCATGAAGATGGAATTGATTGCAGATTAGCTAAATCATCTATCGCAACGGATCGTAAGATGCAGTCACAGAAATAACTATATGATAAGTACGTCTAAACAAGTGACAACTCTACGACAGATCCATCCATATAGATATTCAAACATCAGTGCTCTTGCAACACATTAACATGTCATTTTCTTACAGGAAGTATGATATTTTAAGAATTTTAAATTAATTGAGCTATTAGAATATGATATATATTACAATGTTAATTTATATGTACACAAATTATTTGGTAGTTTTTATATCATTAGAAACCTTATTACAAACGGGACATTATATGCTAATGTTAACAGAGATATTGTTTATTTAGATACGATATATATTAACTTAATTGTCCTATGAAATATCACTTTTAAATACTGTTTTTATCGGTCCTAACGATTATTATGTTCTTGATTAATCAAAACAGAACTAAACATATTTGAATACATAGTCATTAAAATTGAGAATGGAAATGGGGAATGTGTCAAAGAGACAACAACCCGATATTAGAGCAGACAACAGGCAAAGGCCACCAATGGGTCTTTAATGCAGCGAGAAACTCCCGCACCCGGAGGCGTCCTTCAGCTGGCCCCTAAACAAATATGTATACTAGTTCAGTGATAATGGACGTCGTACTAAACTCAAATTATACACAAGAAACTAAAATTAAAAATAATACAAGACTAACAAAGGCCAGAGGCTCATTAACATGTTTCATTCTGTATTCTATGGTTATTTATATTTTGGCATTGCCAAAAGTGATACTTTTCTTAGACGGTTGATGGATCTTTTTCACTAAATCTGTATGATAGACAATAGTTACTATTTTATTGTTAGGAAAACAGATTTATTTATTAGTTGGAATAAGCTTTAAACTAATTTTCAGCTACTGTGAGTACTCTTAGATGGGTACTTTTTTTCTACTGTCTTTTTGTAACTGGTTTTGATTTCTTTCAACTCGTAATGATCTAATGAGTCAAGCACTCTACAACTGATTTTTACAGGATGTTTTTATAAGATAAGGTGGAAGGTAAGGTGATATCAAAATGTTTTACCGCTATGATAGAAATGTGTTGTTGTCTCCGTATGCATAATCCCAAATCATATCGTTACCTATCAGGATTTTGTTGATTGCTGGTTTCTGCTTACAGGAAAGCTGCTGGAACAAAGGTTCGTAATGGTAAAGTTCAGATCTTCTTTTTTAAATTTCATGAACGCCTTTCCGGCTTTGTTTCCTATAACGTTCGTTATATGCCATAGACTACCTCTATTATGTTCTTCTGTCCAAGTCAAGCTCACCGCAACTCCGTCCATTTTTATACAACTGAATACCTTTATCAATGTTATTGTTCAACCCTATGATGATCTGTTGCGAACCTTTTCATTTAATTTTTAAATGTGAGTCTTCTTTGATTGTTTGATGTATGATGTTGATTACTCCTGGTTAATATTTACTTTTCTTAAGCTCAGTAATTATTTTGCGTAACCTTATTTCATTATATTTGGTTTAAGTTTATTCAATCTTTACTTGCTTTGTTGTCTGTTTTTTACGGTCATTGTTTCGAATATCGGGTTTGGATTTCATTATTAGTGTCTCCTTTTTTTAACATAAATATACATATTAACAATAGTGAAGATCTCTTTAGATAACACTATTTATTGTAGTTATAACAATAAGAATATTAACGGTGACAAAAAAAATGATAATAGAGAAAAAAAAAACTTGCACATCACGGAAAAAGTATTGAAATAGAGATGTTTTTTTGATTTTGTATTGCCGTAACAAAATCTGTTTTGATCATTAAAAAAATTTTATGGACGCCATCACGAGTTGGTTGATCGTCAAGGAAACTCTGTTTTACAGATACCGTTCCCTTTTCCCCGAATGTGACTTACCGAATTAGACTTATCACCGGGTTTGTACTAACATGAGCAACACGACGGGTGCTACATGTGGAGCAGGATCTGATTACCCTTCCGTAGTACCCCCAGTTTTTGGTGGGTTTGTGTTGCTCGTTATTTTTTTTTTTTTTTTTTTTTTTTTTTTTTTTTTTTTTTTTTTTTATTTTTTTATTTTTTTTTTTTTTTTTTGTGTTCTGTGTACTTTTGTTTGTCTGTTTGTCTTTTTCTTTTTTAGCCATGGCGTTGTCAGTTTATTTTCGACTTGTGAGTTTAAATGTCCCTGTGGTATCTTTCGCCTCTCTTTTAAAAAAATAATTCATATGAAGAACAATCATTGAATGTGACAAGGTAAGTAGAAGCACTGTTCTTTGTTCTTTGTTGTTTACTTTTACTTTAATAGATGTAAAAACTGCAAAGAAAATAAATACATGTCAAAATGAATTTGAGTACTTTTCTTGCAGGTTTTTTTTTAGAAAGCAACGAAGTCTAGTTTTAATGTTTTTTTATACTTTTATGCGCGATACAAATCAGTCTCATTAATTTTCTATTTGCATCTTCAGGGGTTGGTTTTTGTATTGATTTGCATCCTGTATGAAATATTTTCATAAATATATGGTAGCCTTACCAATGGACCTTCTAATAGCTAAAGTGTTAGACATATTTCAATCATATAAGCTGTTGTCTTTTTGTAACAGAGCGACAATAAAAGTTCTCTTGTACATGCTTCTGTCTTGTAAACTTTCTGCATATATAAACTTCTGTCCGAGTTTTGTTTTTGTTTTGTTATCATTATTTAACATAATTATTGAGCAAGCTTTTAGTGTACCTGTGAAATATTTAGCATGAACATATCTTCAATGTCTATTTTCTAGGAAGGTATTTGCACTGCATGAGGTTATTGACTTATAACGTATTTCAAACTGTGTTTTGTTGACACTTACATGGTATATATACGTTCGGACAAATATATGTCAATGTTTCATCAAAAATTATATATATATAACACATTACTATGTGTGCATAAAAGGCTTTTTGTAAAGGACTCATTGAGTCGAAAAATTTACAAGGTATTTGAAGGGAAATTTTAAATTTTGGTCGAATTTCTTTGTTATGTTTCACTACGGTTAGTAAGTGCATGTTCTTAAACCCTGCTGACTGCCATTGGCAATTGCCAAATAAACGGATCAAAAGATGTTACAAAATGAATCTTTTAAAACTATTTTTTTAATACCAAACAGAAAACAAAAAACTTGCGGAAAAGATGGTATACCGCAAACAAAACATGCAAATATTAGTACACCATATCCGGATTTCGACAATTAATGTCTCTTCAGTGTTGTAGGGATCGAAACGGTATTTGGAAGGCCATATAATTTACCTCAATTTAGGATAGACTCATATATATATATATGTCAATAAATAATGACTACATGTAGTTTGCATATTCTAATTTTTTAGATAAATAAAACCTTATCATGCTTATTCCATTATCAATTCAACTATTTCTAGTGCAAGTACACACTTGGTTGACACATTGGTGTAATTTGGCTGACCAACCGTTCCCAATTGAAGTCTTGTGGTTGAATGAATACTGGTCTGAAATTGGAAGGTCATGTGTTTCGAGCATTGTTTTTTAAATAAAGGCAGGCAGTAGTAGTATACCGCTGTTCAATAGTCATCAATCGATTTAACTGAAACAAATCCGGGTCACACTAAAAATTTGAAAATTGGTATTTATTAGGCCGTTAGTTTTCGCGTTTTAATTGTTTCCCACATCAAGGCCTTTAATAGCAGAGTATACAGTATGGGTTTTTCTCATTGTTGAAATGCATACCGTGACTTATAATTGCTTACAGCCACTTGATTTGAACTCTGGTGGATAGTTGTCTCATTGGCAATTATACCGCATCTCCTTCTTTTTATATCTGGTGCTTTTCTGTTCAATAGCATGCTGCATTTAGCAGTATTAAAAAAGGATTGTATGCTAACTGTCAGAATGATGTTCAGATAGAGTGACATGTTTCCTGCAGACTGTTACCCATTACACTAGCAACTTGAAAATTTGCTCTGCATGTGGGTATAGTATAAAAACACTGTTCATATTCCTTTAGTATTGGCATGTTCTGTTCTCATACATAATATGGCATACTATATGCTTGTAATATATGCCACTTGACATTAAACACAATACATTAAGCCATTCATGTTATTTGTGTATAAAAAAAATAAATCTGCATTATAGTACATAATTTTGTGAGGTAGACGAATCCGGCGTTAAGACGATCAAATTGCCTTTCAAAGTACAAAATTAGACAGATCAGTCATATTTTGACACCATTGACTCATTGCTTTCATTTGGATTAAATTGGACTGATAATAGATTAATTAGACAGAAAAATGCTATTTTCCATTACGACAAACACGCTTCTTACCATTTGTAGACGTGCGTAAAATGAATTTCAATGTTTTTCTTATTTATTTTTTTCTTATTTTCTTATTTTTCAAAAAGGAAAACGCATGATCTGTAAAGTTTCTCAAATTTCTAAACACCGCGCTATTTCATTATTGTAAGAAAAATGTAAAATCACAAAAATACTAAACTCCGAGGAAAATTCAATCGGAAAGTCCCTAATCACATGGCAAAATCAAATGACAAAACACATCAAACGAATGGACAACAACTGTAATATTCCTGACTTGGTACAGGCATTTTCAAATGTAGAAAATGGTGGATTGAACCTGGTTTTATGGCGCTAAACCTCTCACTTGTACGACAGTCTTATCAAATTCCGTTATATGAAAGAACTCACTGACAGTTTGATGGTCAATTGAAGCATACGTGTGTGTAAAAAGAAATGCAAATTAACCAGTTTTCAAATATACAGAATATACCTAACTTTTAAAGCATTCGGATTAGGAACGATCAGCAAAGTTTAATTGTGAATTATCAAGTAAGAGGGTCTGGATGGGGATCTTCATTTCTATATTCTTTAATTTTTAAGTCATTTTTCTATATTCTTCACTTATATTGGCCATTAATCTCGAGACAGACTGTAAAAGAGGCGCGAAAGATACCAGAGGGACATTCAAAGCAATTCATAACTGCCTAAATTTGTTATTCTAGTATAAACACAACCGGTAAATCTTGTGGAAAAAATGCTATACAATAAGATCGTATGACGAGCATACGAAATTTCGGTATGGTGAAATATCTTGAGGTTTTTTTTTATTAAAAAATGTATGCTCGAAAACCGTCAGTTTAAATATATATATATAAAGGAGAATATATAAGAACAGTTTCAATTGTTTACCCTGCAAAACACCATAATTAATTCCCGTAATTTTGATCGGGTTCAAATTGCTTAACATTTAGTTTTTTAATACATGAACTGTTCTGCAGACTGTTGTTTGTCGTTTAAAAAAAATCAACTATTTACAATTTTAAATTGTTCGAAGTGCTAGGATTTCTACCTCAGGAATACATTATCTTACCTGTATTTAGCAAAATGCTCTTTCGCTTCTTATTGTATTTGACCTTTTGACTGTTTTGATTTGAGCGTCACTGATGAGTCTTTTGTAATTGAAACGCGCGTCTGGTGTACGAAAGTATGTGTGAAGAGTTTTATTTCGTCTTGTTTCTTTTGATCATGGTGATGTCGTATTTTCTGTGGACTACGTTTTCATTCACCTTTGTCATCATCTATTCCCTTTCAGAATATAAAAAAAAATCATAATACAAACATTTTCTCTTTAAACAGAAAAAAAACAAATTAGAATACAATGCTAAACAACTTAGACTCTTCTAATAATTTTCTGCCAAATTTAAAGAATTTTTAATCTGTCTGAAAAGAACTATAGGAATAACGAAATTACAGAAACAGCGTCAGGATACCTTTCTGTATTACATTTTTCATTTAGATTTCGTATTCAAGTGTACTTCGGCGAATGAACTGGGAAAAAACGGGTATCATTTGTAGCAATCACTTTGTCATTTTATTGATTCCGGCATCGCATCTTATAGCACATACAATACAAGAAAGATTATTATTTTCTTTCAAGTGTATTATAAAGATTTTATCTTTTCTTTCTTCTCTGCGTCTGCCATTTTTTGAACTTCAGCTTTTTGATTGCATTCTGGTATCTTAATACAATTATTTCGTATCACAAAAACTATAAATTACACTTTTTCAGGCATAACATTCCCGTCCTGTTTGTCCTACATATTGCATACATGTTTGTTTTGTTCACACATTGTTGTCAATATAACGGGATTTTTTTAAACGAACACAGGAACATCTATACCTCTTCCGAAAACCTAAGAAATTCAAAAGCATAATTTACCAACATTTAGGTAAACGCAACCACAATATTAAATTTATAAGATTCCAACCACTCAAAACGATCCAGAATCAGCAAGGGCAATCGCATAAACAATTTGAAGATTCCCGTAAAATTATCGACCTGCCTTGGATTAAACGACTTCAGACAGCTTAACCCCTGGGTCTATATGACAATATACTTGGACAAGGGAACATGTCTAAAACTTCTTCTATTGATATCATGAATATTGTTGATAAAAGATAACGTAATAATAGGTCTCATGGCAATCGAAATCAACGAATTAAACATCGTATAAATTATACACTTGATAATCTCCTATCTATATTTAAAAACAATGGCAGGCATCAATTATTATGTAAACTGGGTCAAATACCAATTAGTAAATTACATGATATTTTCAAGGAGTGTGACACAATCTCTTTCTTCAGCCCACTATATGAATATTTGCGTATAATTACAGCTTCTTGCCGCCATAGGCTGTTCCCGCGTATCAATAAACCTGAAGGTTGCACTTTGTAAATACAGCTGTTTCTCAAACCACGCCTCTTTTGGGGAGATATAGAATATTCATAGATAATTAATTTTGTTGACATACTGGTTCCCAGTTATGATCTCTAGGTTTCATTTTATAGAAACATAACTTGGGAATGTTACCAGTAAATATACATATGCATATTGTCTATATAGAAATCTGTGGTAATCCTACAATCAAGGTAGGGATAGTTAAGAAATTTAGTTTTAGTTTAAACTCTTAGAAGTTATAAACGTTGAAAATATGCCGCACAGCCCTATATTTTGACCTTTGAAAAAAATTGTAGTGCATATGAACTTTCCATTCTAGGATATGATTTTTTTCAAAACTTCATAGTAAAAGTGGTACAGTTTTAGCCGTAAAAGGAGTTCCTATGGGAAATTGCATTGTCAATATTTACAGAAATGCAACACGAAGATCATCAACGGCACTTTCTGAAAAATTAAATATATTAACAGAGGTATTGATTTAATCAACTTATCGAGTATATTTAATGACTCTACTATTCAAAACTGTATAACTCCTAATTTTGATAACACAGAACCACCTATTATTTCGTACACATACAAAAAAAACAGCAAAAGTTTAATTTTTAATTATACGTCAGTAACATCAGACGTCAATGTAGAAAATAATACTCCTTTAACTAGAAACTGTGAATCGTCGAAGTTTAGATATGACCCCTAAGGCCATGTTATAACGGAGGACCTCAATATCGTCCAAGACAGAGAGGTTAAAAAAATTTTGAAAAAAGGACCAAAATATCGTCTTCCTCTAAAATAGATTGGAAACAGTGTCGTCAGGTCACAAAAGACGCTCTTTCATCGTATTGTAAAAATTGGTGTAAACGGGAAAAATCTGATAAAAAATCTCTTGATTCTTATTTAGATAAATGTATGAATGTTGTGGATATTTGAAAATAATTCAGAAATAAATAAAAGAGTACATAATACGCCTATTTCCAGAATAAGAAATAAACTTCAAGAACTTTAAAAGCGGTTTGTGTTTGTACCGGCCGACAAAGCAGCCAACAATATGTGGTGGTGGTATGCCGTAAATACTACAAAGACGTTCTTAAGAATGAAATTTTAAACTCATCTACATTCAAGTCTGTGCGCTCCACAGATAGTCATATAGTAAACAAACATATCATAACCACATCACAGCTTAAGGCCTCTTCTGAACATTTGAAGGTCCCTACTATGTATTGGTTACCTACACTACACGAAAAACCAGTAATATAACGTCTCGGCCTCTAGTAAGTGTTCTACAACTAAACTTTCAATGCTTTTAACAAGTTCCTTAACTACTAGGAAAGAATTTATCATAAACTTTTGAAATAGAATATATGAAAATAGTGGAATTAAATAATTTTGGAGTGTCAAAAATTCTTTGGATGTTTAAGAAAAATTACGTGCTTTTGATGGTCCTTTTGATTCTATTCACAGTTTTAACTTTTCAACTCTTTACACTACACTTCCACACAATCTTATCAAACAAAAGTTTTATTATTTAATTAAATGGTCGTTTTATAAATTTGAATACAAATATATTTGCTGCAACTCATTTAAAGCCTTCTTCGCTAATGAGAAAGAAAAATATGCTAGATATACTTACTGGAGGTGTGATGAGATGATTGAAGCTGTTAATTTTCTCCTTGATAATATTTATGTACGTTTCGGCAGCATAGTTTATCGACAGATTGTAGGTATTCCTATGGGCACTAATTGTGCCCCTTTAATAGCAGACTTGTTTTTGTACTGTTATGAATCACAGTTTATGACCAAAATCGGTAAAGACCCGTCTAAATTGCATTTAATTGATAAATTCAACAACACTTACCGTTATCTTGATAACTATACTGCCGAAATTTACCCAAAGGAACTTACTTTAAATAAATCAAATGTAAACGGTAATAACTGTCCTTTCCTAGATGTAGATATTTCAGTTTTACACTGGAAACTCCACACTAACATTTACGACAAAAGGGACGATTTTTCGTTCCCTATTGTTAATTTTCCTTTTTTGGATGGTGATGTTCCTTTGGCACCATCTTGCGGTGTTTATATATCACAGCTCGTTCGTTTTGCCCGTGTCTGCTATGACGTTTTAGATTTTAATGAACGTAATCTATGTATTACTGGTAAATTATTAAGTCAGGGATTTCGTTACCACAAATTACTTAAAACTTCTACTAAATTCTTCCACAGATATAAAGATTTGGTTTGGAAGTTTGGTTGTACCTGTAGAAAAATTATTTCAAACGGGATAACACATCCTCATTTTTACGGAGATGTTGTTTGTCGTGCCCGGAAATTTAGAAACGATCCTGGTAAACTTATCGATCCTTTTAATAAACTTATTCTAAAAGGTTACCAATTCAACACTGTAATTAGATCTTTGAATATTGTTTTTCTTGGTATCAATATTGATTTTGTTATCAGTAAATTAAAAGCAAACTAAATATTATTGTTATATACATATGCACTTTCTTGGACCTACAATCTTTCGATAACTGTATCTCGGCATTGCACAATATCATATTTTTCTCTGACTGTTTATAACGTCTTTACACTAAATCCATTGGATGTTGGATGTGTACTGATTGATAATTTAGTCTTAGATGCATGATTTTTTTATTAGTTGTTATTGGCTTTCAACCAGCTGTCAGTAACTGTGAATACTCTCAGACCTGTACTTAGTGTCCTTTTGTTGTTGGGATGTACAAGTACCCGGCTACGTCCACTCTGTGATTTTGCTAGAAATATTTCTATTTGTATCCATCTGATGAGTTAAGCCTTTTTCAACTGATTTTTATAGTTCGTTCTTATGTTGTACTGTTACACCACTGTCTCAGGTTAGGGGGAGGGTTGGAATCCCGCTAACATGTTTAACCCCGCCACATTCTGTATGTATGTGCCTGTCCCAAGTCAGGAGTCTGTAATTCAGTGGTTGTCGTTTGTTGCTGTGTTACATATTTGTTTTTCGTTCATTTTTTTTTACATTAATTAAGCCGTTAGTTTTCTCTTTTGAATTGTTTTACATTTGTCATTTCGGGGCCTTTTATAGCTGACTTTGCGGTATGGGCTTTGCTCATTGTTGAAGGCTGAACGGTGACCTATAGTTGTTAATTTCTGTGTCATTTTGGTCTCTTGTGAAGAGTTGTCTCATTGGCAATCATACCACATCTTCTTTTTTGTAAGTAGTAAGAGACAGTTTTGGAGGTATTGTTCCGTAAAGATCTCCTTCAAGTTGATGCTTTCAATCTTTTTTCTATTTTTTGGGGTTTGCATTGCTATGCTTTCCAGTGCACCTAGTAATGATTATTCAAGGCTCATGTACCGCACGTTAATATGGTGTTAATATGTCCTTTGATTGAGTTAAGCTATTTCAGTTGATATTTTATAGTGTGTCTTTCTATGTTGTGATGTTACACTATTGTTTCAGAAAAAGGGTGAAGGTTTGGTACCATTAAAACGTTTAAACCCGCTGCATTTGTTTGCACCTGTCCTAAGTCAGGAATCTGATGTTCAGTAGTTGTCGTTTGTTGATGTGGTTCATAAGTGTTTCTCGTTTCTCGTTTTTTATATAGATTAGACCGTTGGTTTTCCCGTTTGAATGGTTTTACACTAGTAATTTTTTGGGACCCTTTATAGCTTACTGTTCGGTGTGAGCCAAGGCTCCGTGTTGAAGACCGTACTGTGACCTATAATGGTTTACTTTTATAAATTTTGACTTGGATGGAGAGTTGTCTCATTGGCACTCATACCACATCTTCTTATATGTAATAAAATAATTATATAAGCTGAATAATATAGGTCAAATGTCTTATTTGATTATTGGTCTCACCTTTCTTTTTGAAGGAGAGCAAACACAATTAGAATATTATTATGTACAGAATCTATTATTTGTCAGAAGAGTTTTTTAAACACCTCTTCTCGTTAAAAGAATATCAGATTTTTTTAAAAGAGAGATTCAGATGAATAAAGTTTAAATTTTAACTTTCAACTAAAATATTAAGCAAAGGAAATTAAGTGGAAATTCTGATACCAATTCAGTAAATTGAAAGCATGCTGCGATTGTGTAAATTGTAAGTAAATACTCACAACCAAGGAACGATTTTGTTACTTTATTACAAATAAAGTTAAATAGCAAAACTACCGAACTCCAAGGAAAATTCAAAACGAAAAGTCCTTTATCAAATGGCAAAATCAAAAGTTCAAATACATCAAACACTGGAAAACAACTGCCATATTCCTGACTTGGTACAGGCATTTCCTTATGTAGGAAATGGTGAATTAAACCTGTTTTCATAGCTAGCTAAAACTCTCACTTGTATGGCAGTCGCATTTAATTCCATTATATCATGTATATTGACAACAAGTTGCTAGCAAAACAAGCATACATAATAGGTAAAAAAAGTTTGTTAAATATCATGTCAGTATCGTAGTACGCAAAATTCAACGTTTATTTTTTAATTAAAAAAGGTTTCAATGTCTGACGACTCCTTTTGAAAAGATATGTACACCTTATAACTAATCTGTAAAAAGTGGTAAAATAATTCATAACATATTTGTTATTTAAATGATTGCAAAATCTCAAAAACAAATTATCTGAATATTATATTTGACAAAATTTAACATTTTAATGTATTTTTTGCTTAATTTATTTTTTAAAAATTGATTGAAAAATTGAAATAGTTGAGAGAGTGGTTAAAGTTACGTAGGGGATAATTGAAATTCATCTGTCGAAAAAAAACCAACAAAACAATACCAAAAAACGAAAATTTGGAAAAGACAAACAACAGATTAAAAAACACTACACAGAAAACTCAGCCCGACCAATACGAAAAACATTTGCAAATACATATATCCAAAATAGATAAGATCTTGATACTTTCACAGAATTATTGCATCAAGATGTGTATAACCTTGTGTTATACTCCACCAGGAAGTGAAATGAAAATTTGTTTGACATCGTTTAGATTCCTCAGCTCAGACACAATGCTAGGACGCCCTTACTGCATGTAATATAAAAATAAGGAGATGTGGAATAACTGTTAATAAGACAACTTTTCACCAAAGTCCAAATAAAGTGGATGTAAGCAATTATAGGCATCCGTACGGCAGTCGAAAATGAGAAAAACCCATACCGAATGGTCGGCTATAAAAGGCACCGATATGAAAAATATGAAACCATTTAATTGAAAAAACTAACGGTAAAATTAACAACAAAACAATTTACGAACAAAAATTTGACAGACATGAACCACCGACAACCACTGATCTACAGGCTCCTGACTCTGAACAGGCACATACAGAATGTGGCGGGATTAAACATGTGTGTGTGTGTACTCAACCCTCCCCTAAAAGAGAGGCGAAAGATACCAAAGGGACATTCATACTCATAAGTCGAAAATAAAATGAGTAATTAATTGTAATTGAGTGGTTGTTGTTTGTTACTGTTGATCATATGTGTTGTTTGTTTATTGTTTTGTTCAGCTCTTGTATTGTTCTTTTAACATAAGACATGGGGTGAATTACATTGCAATGTAATGCATTACATTACAATTACTTTGACAAAACCATGCATTATATTACAATTACCATTATATGAATTTATCAAAGTAATGCATTACATTACAATTACTTTTGCAAAGTAATGCATTGAATTACACATTTCATTTGTAAATTTTATTATCAAGTGAAAAGAAAATTCAAACATTTTGAAAAACAACATAAAGTCACAAAAGCATATTCAGTAACTGTTCCATGCATTGAATATAAGTAATAATGGGCTGTTATGCCAAGAAATCCTTTCATTGACCTGTTAGACCATAGGTCAACAGTGAGACAGATGTGACCAGCTTGTCATGCAATAATTGACGTACTTCCTTGGCTTTAGTATGAATAAGTTTAGACGAGAGATGTTTCCTGCTTGGAAGGTTAAATCTTGGGTCAAGTTTTTCAACAAAGTTCCTAAAGTTTTGGTTTTCAAATGTAGCAAACGGAAGTAAATCACCGGCAATAAACTGAATTAATGCATCTGTAGCCTCTTTTTGCTTAGGATCATTTATATGATATTTCTGATTTCCAGTCTGTTTAACAAAACCTATCAAAGTTGATTGCTCTTCTGTCTTTGGTTTTAAGGTATCAATGTATACATCTCTGTGTTTTCTCTAAAAAGAAATTACAGAGATGTAGTTAAGTACATATTTTTACTGAATGTTTACTTTTCTTTTATAAAAATACATTTGTTTTTTTTTTGTTTTTTTTTTTAATTTCAATCAAAATATTTACTAATCTTTCCTAACTAAGTAATAAACATAGAGCTTAATTTATGACAAATGGAGAAAAGATTGATTGTAAAACAAACAAATTAGTGTTTTATGACAATGTTCAATTATCTGTTATTTAATCAAGATGAGATATTCATTTATCTTTTGACAACAAGTGAACACTTTTACAGTATAGCTTTTCATATATAATTTTTATTTATGCAGGAAAATGCAGGAAATAGAATGAAGTAAAAAGACATTAAAAAAGATAACTCAGTCTGTCTGATATACAGTGTTGTGTTATTCTTTTAAAAGTAATTTGGACATTCTAGTATTTATACAAATTTTATTTTTATTTATATATTTGTGAAATATTTCTTACATATTAATACAATATCTTAATTATTGAAAATCTTACATTAAGATAAGTTACAAAATTTGATGTTATCTTTAGACTACCAGATATAACAGAAAAGCAATGTTTGCATTTTGCCTTGAACTTTGTATTCCTGTCATCAATATTTCCAGGAAAGTCAAAATGATCTAGAGAGTTCGACATGTCTCTTCAAAATAACAAATTCTACTGCAAAGTGATAACTTTTCACTAAAGTATATTAAATATTTTTTTCAAGTTCTACCTAGGGCAAGGATTAAACTCCAAATTCCCTCTAGTGATTTAGGTAAAGTGTGAAAAATAATGCCTTAATGGTAAATAGAAAATCAATATTTAAATGATTATATTCTGAGTTAATCAAGAAATCTTCAATTCTATTTTAGTTAAATCTCCAGCAATCTGTTAAAGATATATAGTATACAAAAAAGTAATGCCATGTAATGCAATGTAATGCATGAAATTACACAGATTTTTTCTAAAGTAATGCATTACATTACAATTACATGTAATGCTAAAAATCCTGCATTACACATTACATGCAATTACAATTACACATTTGCATTACCCCATGCCTGGTTAACATACATATCAATTTTGGTCATCCAATTCGTAATAATAAACGTTAAAATTATGTACTGTCGAGAAATGGGAAGGTTACAATTGGGATATATAAGATACAAGATCTCACAGAAATATGGGTTATTGAGTGACAGGACTTAATCATTATATCTAAAAGTGAAATTAAAGAACTTTGCAAGATCTTCTTTTCTCTTTGGATGAGAAGGTTTTGAATGAATTCTGCTTCATATGAGTAATAAAACAAGTCTGCCAGTACGGGTGTTCAACTAGTATTTGATTGAGCATCAGGGTTATTAATGTTATCTAAATTATGAAATTCATGAAATTCGAAACCCTTTTCTTGACTAACTTTCATCAGGACCGCTCAAACCGAATGCCCATGGATGCGAATATAACCTGAAATGTTAGGATATATATGACCAAAAAGGACACAAGCAGATTAGCCAATTTCAAGTAAGGTCAACTGTGCCTGAGGTAGTTGGAACCTTAGTTTCTTAATAATTCCTTAATTAAGAACGGGTTATTTTAATCAAGTATATGTTTTAAACCTTGTCAGTGACTACTGAGCTTATGATAACCTCGGGACCACAGTCCACCAGCAGCTGTAGAAGTGTTCATAATTTTTTCAATTATGGAAAGATAGTGATTGAAGATTGTGCAGTAGATCTTACGAATTTAATGAATCAATATCAGATAGGCAACGCTACTTGACATCGTGACAATATTTTGAAAGCCATCTTTTGCTGTAGAAGGAATAGTGGACAGAACTTTAGAAAGATTTGAAAACAAACATCTTAATCACCCGGCTATATATCGTTGTTTTTAAAGATTTTTGTGAATTTAGGGGTCTAGTATAAAGACAGAATTTGTGATTTTTTTTTTAAATCTCCCTTTTCGTGAATGAAGTAGGGTATATGTGGGATTCCGAGTTTACTGTGAATTCGTGGTTCTGTAGTTAGATATACCAAATAATGATTATTACATATTAAAAATATATTGTTTAAGGCTTTGTCTGCAGGAACAACAAAACATTCGTCGTGAAGAAATTATTAAGCATCCAAAACCGCGGGCTTCTTTACAGGATCAGAAACCAGTTTGATTATTGTCCGTCGTAAATTCTGAATGCATGCATGACCCAAAACCTTGGTCCATTCAGATGAAGTTTCCATTTTGTGCACACCTTGCTCGCGCGTTATCAATTTGCAGGCATAGTCCTCAACTGCAGATTACTGAACAATGCAGTTAAGGGCTTTACTTCCAGTAAATGGTCCAGAATTTAACAGAAACAATTAAAGATTAACCAAATAACATTAAGACTAAGAAAACTACTGACGAGGTTTTTGAGACAGTCACGTGTGAATGTGGCGAGGTTAAAATATTTACTGGGATCTCAGCCGTTTCAATTTCCATCAAGATATTTACAAAACGTTCATAAAAGAACCTGTAAAAAACAAATACAGGAAAAGCACTAAACTCTTGAATAACGGTATAAAAGATAACTAAAACACAATGCGAATAACAAATGTTACTGCATTGAAGAATGCCTGCAGTAAGTAACACACTAAATGACAATAGAAGTAAGCTTGGAAGATCTTAAACACATGAAAGCTTGTTTTAATTGTCTTGGCAACTACTGAGTAGCAGATTGTAAGTCTCAAGGGACGTGTAAGCAGCGTGGATGATAAATACCATACCAGTATTTGTGCAAGTAAGAATCATTCTTTGTTTCTGGTGCTTTGACTAAATACTAATGATAACAAATTTGCCTCATAAAATCAACAAAGTTTAGCCACAACCGCTACGGCAATGCACAGCACTACATATTCACAAGTTCTACTAAAGACCGCGATTGCCACGGTGCAGTTGAACGCTCAAGTGAGTATGGACACAAACATACTTTTCGATGAAGGGGCTCAGCGCTCGTTTATAACAGAGGGTCTGGCAGAGCAACTAGAATTAAAGTCACATGGAACAAAAGTCATATCCATTTCTGGGTATAGAGGAGGTGATGAGTCAGTACGTGATTTGAAAACTGCTAATATATGTGTACGCACGGATGACGGAAGCCGAATACAGCTGAATATGCTTTTTTGTATCTGGAATAGCTTCACCAATACGGATACATACTATCGAGACACCTAACTCACCGTATTTGTGAGGGTTTAGATTGGCACACCCACTTTCAGATCATGACGTTTCATCCGTTAATATATTGAAAGAAGGTGACTTTTATTGGGATTTCATTGAGGATAAGACAAAACGAGGTAACGATCCAACTGCAGGCAATTCAAGAATATGTTATTTGTTATCAGACCCAACACAGAAATTAACCGAAGAAGGAACTACAATCATGATAAACATTCTAATTTCACACAAAGAAGATGATTCGACTTTTAAAAGTTCTGGAGAATCGAGTCCTTGAAAATTACACCTCATATAAAGGAGAAAACAAACACAGAATATGCGCATTACATCCCTCACCATTCGGTCAAGAAAGATTCAGAAACAACCCAATCTATATTATTTATGAGTGTGGTTAGAGTGCAATATGTCAAGAATACTGAAGTGAAGTGACAGTAAAGTCAAATTATCTTATTTTATATTAGAGACATTGATTTTCACGAGACATTTCGTTTTATTTATATATGAAGTCTCAATCAGTTCAAAGACAATTTTTTTCAGTTAATTCATTATATTGAGCCACTTTCTGCGGCCTCGGAGAATGTTGACAAGCACACACAAACGTTAACCTGATGTTGTGCGGATGTTGATATGGATCGTTAGGGAACTTATATTGTAACGTCATTCTTTATGATTGTTTGTAAAATCGGCACTATAAAAATCTCTATCATACGTATATAACGGATAGGGAAAGATTGAATCTGCCTTCCATACAATAGATGTGGCGGATTAAATGGCTCTGGATCGGAAATGTCCGACGATATGTAGGTAAGCGTAATCCAACTAGTCTTTCCCAAAAACCGAGTACCATGAGGCACGTTTGTAATTTGATTTTCTGGTAGCGTAGGCAATGGTTTGAATCCAAAATTAATACGGTCGTGGTTGATATTAATCGTAAGCCTAAAACTTTGATATAATTATCTCCATGGTTAATGTTTTGAGATTTGGCTAAATCGTTAAATGCTTTACAATTTGATGCCCTTAAGAGTAAGTTGCATACACCTTTGTTCATCAATGTTCTTGATTCTTCATAAAACTTCAAGTTCACTTGTGTTGTCAAATCCTGCAATGATGTCGACGTATAATCCATCTATACGTTTTTCTGATGTATGATTTGACTTTTCATGTAAATGTTTCAATAAATTAAGGTCGCATTTAATATAATAGTTGAAAACGTTTTGCCGAACAGGATAGCTTTGAAGCGGTAAGTGATCAACTCTGATGTAGGATCTGTTGACTCTTTTAGCAAGAAAAATCTTGTCATATCTCTGTTTTTTTCATTCAACTTGAATGTCATTTATCAGTAACTTTGTAAATCTATGCTTTGTCGGTATCGAGTATGGGAATTACGCATTATCTGGACACAGATATGTTTTTGAATGCTTATCCTCAAATTCAACGCATAGCTTGACGCCAATTACAAGTGTATTTGGACAAAGACGGATTAATTCGATGTGGTAGACGTATCAAAAACACATCGCTTAATTTGAATACAAATTATTGTGATACAACTGGTGGTCTAAAATACTAATAATGGAAAATAACACATTGTAGATTGCGTGCGTCCGACTCTACTGTTGTTTTTGTTTTTACCTTGGAACAAGTTTCACAAAGTAAATTACACAAAACACAACAGGACTAAAGGCATACTTGTATTATTAGATATGAATTAAAATACAAAACTTCTTCTACTGGAAGAAATATAAATAATTTAGAATAAACATTTGACTAAGGTAACATATGATGATGGTCCGTGGTATAATTTTTTTATTTGACATTACCTTTTTGATACAGGTCATCCGAAACATTTTTTTCCAGGGTAGCAGTATGTCTGCTTTTTATTCTGACTTTTCATAAATTAATAATTATAATGATAATCGTGCAACGCCGATCCTTTCAACATGGAGCGTAACGAATATATGAGAGAGCGGCGAAAGATACCAAAGGGACATTCAAAGTCGAAAATAAACTAACAATGCCATGACAAAAACAGAAGTGTCAAACAGCAATATACAAAACACAACATCGAAAACTAAAGACTGAGCAACACGAACCCAACCAAAAACCGGGGGTGATTTCAAGAAGGTGCTTCGGAAGGGTAAGCAGATCCTGCTCCACATGTGGCACCCGTCGTGCTGCCCATGTAAGTACAAACCCGGTGATAAGTCTACTTCGGTAGGTCACATCGGAGCAGAGGAAGGCGGGGTTGTGTTTAAGACGATTGGAACATATCCGTCGTTATCTGTGAAACAGATATCCGTAACGGTCAACCATTTGGAACTCATTATATCTCATTATCTTCATCACTTGGAACTCAATATATCTCATCATCTAAAATAAAAAAATTGCCAAATTATGAGAATCACATTACCTTGAAATGGTAAGCAATACATAGTATAACGTTACACTCATGCAGCTCCAGCTTTTTGAAGATTCTGAAATTATTAGCATAGATTTAATTTCAAATCATTAAATGAACAAAATATATTATTTTGATATCGCTTGCCGCGCACGTCAACTGAAAAAAAAAATTTCTTAAGATAAAAAATGTTCATCGTGCGTTTTTTTCATTTTCTTACTAGCTAGCTTCGAGAGAAGAGCTCAGAGAAATAGACTGTGTGTTAACTAACCTTTTCTTTGGTGTGTTCCTGTGATCTTTTTTTTTTTTATTCGGAATAAATTTTGAAATGTCGTCATGGCAATTTTATAGACAACGTATTATCATTAGAAGACATTAGTGTATCCGTCAATAGTCAACAAATGCATATATGACTGACAATGTAAAAACACGTGGATCGCAGTAAAATGTCTAAATTAACATATAAAAATGACTGATAATCCCAAAAAGGGAAAATATTCACCCTACACCGCCCAGCCATACCACAAGGGTATATAATGGCTCAAAAGAACGGCTAGGGTCCCTGCTACCTATCTGCACTCTTACTTATTCTGTATTGTAAACTTGAAAGCCAAAAACAAATTAAAGGCACCCGGAGCCAGTTCCGGTTATAGCTGTTATCTAAATACTCTTAACGTTATAAGTTTCCCATGACACCGCCTTAGCTCGTAGACATGTTTTTGGTATTCCAAAATGATCACAAAGGACTGTGCTTTGGGTTAAAATTAATAATCAGCCATATTAAGCTTGTTTTAATAAAGTTTCCTACTGGTTATATTTGGCAAAATTGTTGCAAATTGACAAAAAGTCAGAATACTTGAACTTTGCGCATGCGTGTCAGACAATTGCGTCATACAACTACTGCGAAACAAATATCATATGTTGTACTTTGCAATACCTTTTATTTGAGCTATTAAACGTTTATTTATCATCAGTATTAAAAAAGGTTGCCGCAAAATGAATTTTGAAATTTATTGATTTTTCAAAAAAAAAAGGGGGGTTGACATTTTTGGAATTTTATCCTGGTCGCCTGGATGGTCCAAACCCTACGAAACTTGGTCAGATTAAAGATTATATGTTTATCAATCGATGTCATACTTTAAACTACCTTATTTATAATGTTTTTGAAAAAAAATACGAGTCTCCATATACGTGAATAATAAAAAAAAAAAACGTCCCATACATTTTTGGATCATTGCGGAACATATAATATATCGTGTACACTTAAATAACTTTCGTTTGAGCTATCAACCGTTACTTTATCTTTCAAAACAAAACCAAAATTGCAATTTTTCGAAAATAGGGGGGGGGGGGGGCGATGTTACGAGACATTGCGAAACGTTATTAAACCTTTGCGAAGACGTGTTACTTCTATTTGTAAATGAATTACCTTTCAGATGAGCCCGAGTTGTTTGTAAAAATCGATACAGTAATAAAAAAGTTACAATGGTTACAATACATGGTACCTTGGGTCTAAAAATGCGAGCCAGAGGTAAACTTCGGACGAACGAAATCAACTTTTTCGAAGACCGAAACTCAATAACAGGAAGTCATATCTTTGCGAAGTTTGGTGGTATGTGACCCCCAAGGACCCTTTCTGCCCCTCAAAAATTCACCTGGCAACAATCCCGACGTTAACACCGATTTTTAGCCCGCGAGCCACAAGGAAGTTTGAAAATTTGAGATGCTGTTGAGGTCTTCACCAAGAAGGAGCTTAAGACCATCGCGAAGAGACGTGGTATCACCGAGTACTCCGGAATAAAGAGAGCTGACCTGATAAAACTGGTTAGGAAGGACATAGAAAATACCCCCATCGAGGAGGAAATCAGAGTAGCTGACAGGCGCGATGCGTTGAAAGGTGTATTTGGCGCCGTTGCTGTTGAACCGCTAAAGCAGCATGATTTGGATACGTTGTTCAAGGTAAGTGACAGCACCATCTCCAGTACAGTCGCGGATGCCCTCGCCAAAATGAGGGGTTTGAAGGTGCATCTGGTGCTACAGGTGAAGTTGGTAAAGACGAACCCCAAAACCGGAGAAAGCATCCATATTACCCCCTACTTTAGATCAGCGGTGGTAACGATCACCCAATCAACGGACATTGAATTCGATATTGTCACAATAGTAGTGAAGGTAAAGGAGAATATGGCCAAGTACATGCGCGAGGGCAGCGGGTGGACATTAGGCCACATCGAGCGACTAGAAATCCACCTGAACAAATTCAAACCGCTCGCCGGGAGCTCCTACATTCCAACCCCATCGGAACTTGCTAAAAAGAAGACGATCGTCAATGTGAGAAACGAGGATGATCGCTGTTTCCAATGGACGGTGTTAGCGGCCCTACATCAGGATGAGGTGGATGGGAATCATGCCTACAGCCTGAATCAGTACAATGGGAGGGTGAGCTCAAATTTGATGGTATTGACTTCCCAGTCTCGCTCTCAAGGCGATCGACAAATTTGAGAGACAGAATGTGGACCTCAACATCAACGTCTTCGGCTACGACGGCTCGAAGAAGGGTGAGGATGAAGAAGAGGATCTTCAACTATATCCCCTGCGGATTTCGAAGAACACCGGCGCGAGACACATAGACCTCCTGTTTCTAACCAGCAGGAATTCGTCATGCGTGGAGCAGGAAATGACCGCCATCGTTAAGGTGTATAAAGGCAAGAAACCCATGCTAAAGACCGAAGAAGACAAGGAGAGGTTCGACTCCAGCGAGGACTGCAACATCTGCGGTGGGGCACTAAACGGGGATAAGGTCCGCGACCATGACCACCTCACCGGAAAGTATCGCGGCGCTGCACACAACCAGTGCAACTTGGACTTCCAACCTCCCAGATTCGTCCCCATTGTGTTCCACAATTTGAGTGGGTACGACGCCCACCTGTTCGTCAGGGAGTTGGGCTTCAGCGACGGTAAGATTGACTGCATTCCCAACACCGACGAGAAGTACATTAGCTTCTCAAAGAAGGTCGGTGATCTAGAGATGAGGGTTCATCGATTCGTGCCGCTTCATGCGAAACTCCCTAGACACCATAGCAAAAAATCTAACGAATAATAAATTTAAGGCGGTGAAGAAGTTTTTCGGAGACCGTTATGAACTGATGATCAGGAGCTCGAGGGGAGTGTATCCTTATGATCACATGGACGGTCCGCGAAGATGAGGGAAATAGAACTACCATCATCTCACGAGTTCTTTAGCAAACTTAACGATGAGCACATCAGTGATGACGACTATGCACATGCTCAACGTGTGTTTAAAGCATTTGAATGTCAATCGATGCAAGCCTACCACGACCTGTACTTGAAAGCTGATGTGGCACAATTAGAGGACATCTTTGAGAACTTTAGGGATGTTTGCAAGCTAGATCCCATGTGGTACTACACCGCCCCGGACTAGCCTACGACGCCGCGCTCAAAACCACAAAGGTCAGATTGGAACTCATCTCAGACCCCGACATGCTCCTGATGTTTGAAAAGGCAACCAGAGGAGGAGTCGCCATGATCTCACATCATGTCGATGTGAGATCAGTTGAGAACAGCCCTTACATGAACAGCTACAACAACTTCCAGCCCACCAAGTACCTGACCTACCTCGACGCTACCAATCTCTATGGGTGGGCGATGGCACAACCCTTACCCACGAGAGTCGGAGGAGATTGAGAACAGCTTGAACTACTCCGACGATCATGAGTATGGCACTATGGTGGAATGCGATCGTGACTACCCGCGGGAACTTCACGATGACCACAATGATTACCCGCTAGCGCCTGAGAACGTGGAGATCAACAAAGTGCACAAGCTCATTCCAACACTACGCAACCGGGTCAAGTACGTCCTCTACCACAGAAACCTCAATCAGTAGCTATCAATGGGTATGAAGTTGAGCAAGGTGCATCGCATCATTAGATTTGAGCAGTCCCCCTGGCTTAAAATGTACATCGACCTGAACACCAACCTCCGAGCCGTAGCCAAGACCGATTCCAAGAAGGAGTTCTTCAAGCTGATGAACAACTCGGTGTTCGGGAAGACCATGGAGAACATCCGGAAGCGGGTTGACGTCAAGCTTGTGACCACGGAGAAGCAGGCGCTGAAGCTCGTTGCCATGGCCAACTTCGATCGGCGAGTGATCTTCACCGAAAACTTGGCAGCGATCCACATGAAGAAAACCAAGCTCAAGTTCGACAAGCCGGTCTACCTAGGAAGTTGCATCTTGGATCTCTCAAAGACCCTGATGACTTCCACTACAACTTAATGAAGTCAATGTACTGCACCAACTCCAAACTCCTGTTTACAGACACGGACAACTATGCCTATGAAATCCAAAACCAGGACTTCTACCGAGACATTACAACCCACGTCCAGGGTAAGTTCAACACCTCCAACTACCCGACCAATCACCCCTGCAGCATCACAACCGGTGTGAACAAGAAGATCGTTGGTATGTTCAAGGACTACTGTGGCGGCAAGACGATGACTGAGTTCGTAGGGCTCCGGGCGAAAATGTATGCCTACAAAGTGGAGGATCAGGTCAGCAAGCGAGCGAAGGGTGTCAAGAAGAAAGTGATTAAGCGCGACATCACCTTCAACGACTACAAGCGATGCCTGAACACCAGGAGATCTACAAGCCAAGGAACTTCATCCACAGCCACCTTCACCAAATGTACACCGAGGAGGTCAACAAGATCGAACTATCAGCCAAGGATGACAAACGTTACATCTTACCCGATGGAATCAGCACTCTGGCTCATGGACATAACAAAATTGAACAATACCTTAAAGAAAGGTCTTGATAGAAGTAGCAATGCCTGCAAACAAACCTATCATCAAAAAATGTCTTAATCAATCAATGAGTTTAGAACGACAACAGTTCAACACATGTAAACAGATCATGGAAGACGCCCATAGACGATCGCAACTTCGCGCTCGTTTGGAGGCTAGAAGACTTAAAATAAATGATTCGACTACACAACATCATGCTTCTCAACACATCATCAAGAGTGTGGTATTTTAAACCATGATACATTAAGGGATCCGGGAACCCATTGGACGTGTTGGTTTAAGACTACATTCACCAAGGTGTACTTCGACTCGAGCGGATTTCCAAACCTTGACGAGATGGTTGACTACCTAAAATATAACATCGACTACAACACCGATGAACTACAGAGTAGAGGAACAGTGGTCTGTGGACACTTGTGTTTGTATGTCTTGAAATTTTTGTCGGAAGGTCAACCTTTTAATGACGTCGTGTTTTCATTGCTGGTCTAAATAAAAGACATGGTTGACAAGTTTGAAATCTATGGACATGAAGACATCAATAGGAACAGTTTTCTCGAAGACCTGAACATGAACGACAATCGTAACCCTAACCTTAAACCTCCGAGTCATGGTACGGATGCTGCAACAAAACGACGGGTCATGCAGCAGGTGAAAGCATTACAATCCGAGTGTGACCAAACAAAGTACAGATGGTAAAAGGATACGATACAGCAATCGAAGCCCGTGAGAAAAAATGAATAAGTCTAAAACCACCCTGCAACAAGATCTCTGGGAAATAGTAAATAAGTCTGAAACTACCCTACAACAAAAACTCGATGCGTCTGTATCCAAACTGCAACAAGAACTGGAGGAATAAGTAAATACATCTCAAACCATCTAACAACAAAAAACCGATGCATCGGTGAAACGCTCGTTACTCATGCAAGGTGTTACCAGTGCAGCAATAAAAAAAATTAATGCATCGGTGAAACGTTCGTTGGCAATGGGTGAGAAAAACAAGGAAGAACTCGACGGTTTAAGCATCTTTGTTCAATTGAAACATGCTTAAGGGGGTTAACCTTTTTCTATTGATCCGAACTGTATCCCCTACTTTAAATTTACCCTGTTTTAATGGAAGAAGGTTACCATACAAGTTCCAATAGACTAGATTTTCATGTTCTTTTTGACTAGCAGCGATAGAAGTCATTTTGATAGATCTATGTTTAGACGTATTGTACTGATGCACGAGATCATTCAATACATCGATGTAAGTACGTGTAGAATTAGCTGAAAAGTATTTAAACATTTTTTCCTTCATATTACGGTTCCAACGTTCAACGATATTCGACTTTTCTTCATTCTCGGTAGAGTACAGTTCAATAGCATGCTTCCGAAGTAACTTCTCTTTGTTGTAAAATTCAGTACCTTTATATGTCCATAACTTTTGAGGAAGTCGTGATGTGAAGACCTTTTGAGAGACATCGCTGACCGTGACACCTTTCTTGTTTTAAGCGGTATGAACCATCCGTATTTAGAAAACACATTGATGATACTTAGAATAAATTTAAATCCTTTGTAATCGCGAGAAAAAGAACTCATATCGACAAGATCGGCAGTCCAAATCTCATCCACACCTCCAGCGATCACACGACGTTTCTTGAATTGACGTCGAACGGGTGTATGTAATTCTTCTACTAATTGATCTGTCCATTTTTTTAAAGTCCCAAACCAAATCGCCTTTTACTGTTGATGAGAGGTCTTACGATACCACGGTCCATAATCTCTCTCACGGTTGAATGGTGGATGGAGTCTAATTGACTTAACATATTTTTATCACGCATGTCGATGTAGCTGTATGTCGAGCATAACAAAGATCATGACGATAGGCAGCTTCTTCATCGACTCGATTGATAGGTTTAGACCAAGATTTAGGTTTTATATCTTCATTGAGTCGTTGATGTGACTTAGTCCCAGGTCCCGTAAACAGATGTCCCGGAAGATGCATTTCTACGGGTAGATGGTTAATGACTTTATTCATGAAACCCTTACCGACAAACTGAGATTTTGTAGATCCACATACGGCGCAGATTCCACCTCTCCGTCTCGTCCGTTGCTAGCCGTCTTTTCGAAGAGGCTTTTGGTGTCTGTGGTTCTCTAACATTAGAGTGTCATTTTATTTAAATAAATGGATGTTGAAGATATCTCATACAATGAAACGACTGCGAACAGAAGGAATCACTTCCTCCTTCCGCAGCGATCGATTCGAGGTCTGATTATTGGAAAGTCAGACTGTGGTAAGACGACATTACACATCAACTGTCTCCTTAATTTCGATTAACTACACAAAAGACCATTGATAGATTACGATTGTTTGTATTTTTTTTTTTTGGAAAATCCCTTCACCAACACATCTATCGACTCTTGCAACAAACATTCGAAAAGGGTTATCAAAAGAGGATATACGTCATCTCTTATCCGGTAAAGGAAAATGTCCTCACTCTTTGATCGATGTCGTAGAAGGTGTACATCCACCTGAACAACGATCTTGTATCGATGCCTTTTTCTATGAACAAGGAAACGATGTACCAGACTCTAGAGAGCTTGATCCCCGTAAGAACTTAATGGTGTTTGATGATTTGATGTTAAGTAAACAAATCAAGTGTGAATATTACTACGCTAGACGTCGACATAACAACGTGGAATGTTTCTATCTATGTCAAAATTACTTTAAACTTCCCCGTCAAACGATTCGGGAAAATTTTAACTTCATCTGCCTATTTCCACAAGACGCTAAAAATCTTTAACACATTCATCGCGATCATTGCTCGGATCTCACCTTTGAGGAGTTTAAGACGTTGTGCAATCACTGTTTGTCTACACCTTACGGATTTGTCACCAGCGATCTGACTAGTCCTAAGGAAAATGGAAAATACAGATTTGAATTAAAAGACTTCTATCGTTTAAAATAAAGGAATGGACCTGGATTTTGAACCTTACTTTGACATGTTTGGTCATAACAGCGATAGTAGTAGTAGTAGTAGCGATGATGTTGATTTAAGACCTTGTCGTGAACATAACCTTTGTACTTTTTGACGACAGGATAAAACTATGCTTAACATGTGGTGTTGAACAAATCTACAATCGATTTAGTAATGGTGATGATGTCGACAACTGGAATCTAGGAAAAACCTACCATCGACAGAAACCTCAACTATCATCATGTAGTGCAAAGACGATCAGAGGACATCAATGCACTCATCGGTGTCAACCGAACCATGACCTACGCCTCAGACATTTGAAACTTACGGGACCTCCAAAACCTTAACAACCCCAATGCAGTGCAATGACAAACAGAGGACATCAGTGTGTGAATCTATGTCATCCAAATCAAGACCTTTACCTTTACCACTTGGATTAAAGGAAGATGGACATTTACTCCATTGTTCCATCAACTCATCCATCGGACATGGTCGATAACGATGAAGTGCTTTCGATACATCGCGATAGGGCTCAACGCTTCAATACTTCAACGCTTAAACGCTTCAACGCTCCAACGCTTAACATTCCATTGTTCAACGCTCAACGTTCAACGCTCATTGCTCATCGTTCATCGTTTATCACTATGAATACATGACGTTTATCAGCATCCCCGATCTTAAAAAAATGAAAACAACACGTTATTGATTTAATGCGTTCGAAGAGTTATATGCAAAAAGTACATAAAAAATAGCCAAGTTCATCTAAGATCAACGTTGCCTGAGGGAGTAAATAACGTGAAGTTCTTGCTAAGGAGTTTCACGATATACAACTTACAAGAACGACTGGACAAACAAGGATTGAGTCTTGATCTTAACAAGTTTTTTTAAAGCCGTCGTAGAAGCACAAGAGAAAACGGCTTCTAAGATCACTAAGACGATTGAAGATCTCCCAGCGATCCTACCTCCTTCACCTTCTAGAGTTTGCAGATCCACTCCCTATCGAACCAGCTTCAGGTACAACTCTTGGAACTTGAGCACAAAAGTATTTACAACTCAGTATATCAAAGGATGCTGACCACATCTTAGGACTAAGATCTGAAGACAGTGGTGGTATTTAAATTCAATTTGGAAATACACACGTTACCTTTGAAGGAGATGATCTCTTTGTGGATGAAGTACGATACAAAGGAACACTTGGATTGTGGGAACTCATGGTCAAGAAACGCCCTGAAACATATGAACCGGAGGACTGACTTAAAGGCTTATGAAGCTATTTTGAAGATACAAATGCAATGTATAAAAATCATGATCCAGCGTCTGGACCTAAATCAAACAAAATGGAAAGCCATCGTGTCGGACCTGTACAAAAAAAAAGTTCGGTAGCTGACTGCAACAACCCATAGTTCTACCCTCAGACTTTGATCAACTCCTCGATCGATTAGAGCTGTGTGCTGCTTCTCATCAAGCTGGAAACAGTGGTGTACGCAATGAAATCGTAGCCATCCTCGACACCATGAAAAAGAGCGGTTTCATCAACAGTGAGGAGTACACACAGATTCATCGTCAACTCCTTTAAATTGAAGAATGTCATATTGTGAAGCATTTAAACGAGCTAACGTACCTATGCCTTCGTTTGATATCTCACACTTAAAACCTTGGATGGTGTATCAACACATATGGGACGAACAACGGGGGTAGGGGGTTCGACGGGTTTGGGTTGGAATCATCCACGTTGGAGTGAGATTTTTCGTCTTCAACACGAAGAAAAAGCGTACGGCATTTACACGGATACGGAAGAAGGCATCATCGCGTGTAAGTTTTGTCACTCCAAAAAAGTCTTGTACCATTCCAAACAAGTCAGGGCAAGTGATGAACCTGAAACCATTTACGCCTTGTGTGGTGTGTGTCACAAAAGTGGGTTGTTGACACCTAAACTCCTATAAATAAATGATAGACCTAAATAAAGGATATCGTCAAAAGTACGTGTATGATGGTAGTGGTCTCTTTGACACGATCGACAATTTAGCTGGACGCATGTTTAACTCTTCTACCGCAAAGACATTGGGGAGTAAAGCCATGACTGCTGCCACCAATGCAGTTCTTAAAGTTGTTGAAAAAGGAGTTACCAAAGCTTTGGATCATGTGATTCATAAAGTGAGTAGGAAACCTCATCAGCAAGTCCGTTTGAACAACATCGTCTCCTCCTCTAAAAGCAAAAAGGTTCCTCAGCAGAAAACCCGTTTAAACAATATCATCTCAGGCAGTGGTATTGCAACCATTCACGACTTCGTCAAACGCTATAAATAAATGAATGATATACTTAGTATCACAGAAGGTTTGTCTTTTGATGAACGTATTCAGGAGTATCAAGTCCATGAATACGAACCCCAAACTGGAGCTTCTTTAAACACGTCAGGTGCTGAAATAAAAATCAACATCGAAACCCAAGATCCGTTTGTCCATCCAGCTGAGAGTTATCTTTTCGTGGAAGGACGACTTCTGAAAAACCTTGAAGTCTTGAACCTATCTTGAAACTAAAAGAAGTAGAATGCATATCTGGTATCCCTTGTCAACAATGGTATCATGCATCTCTTCAAAAGCATCGGTTATAAACTGTCCGGTCAGCAGATCGAATAGCTCAATATTTCAGGTATAGCGACTACTCTCTTGGGGTTGTTGACGTATCCTGATGACTTTAGCAAATCGCGAGGTCTCAACCAATTGTCGTATTAAGATTCTACGACTGACGCCGAGGCTGATAACACTGGTTTTGCAGCTAGACATGTTTACATCATCGCCAAACCTACAACCAAAGGAATGTTTTCATTCGCCCTACCTTTAAAACACATCTTTGGTTTCGCAGAGGATTATGACAAGATCGTGTATGGATTCAAACACGAACTAACACTCGTGCGAGACTCTGATGCAAACGCAGTGTTAAGAGCAGCAGCGGCAGATCCAGCAAAGATCTTATTACGTAAACTATCCTGGTTCGTTCATCATGTAGTACCCTCCGATGAAAACAAGATGAAACTATACAAAACGATCCAAAACAAAACTAAACTCAACTGTGGTTTCCGCATGAGACAGTGCGATTCCATTTCCGTTCCCCAAAGTAGAAAATTCACTTGGCGACTCTCTGCCAAGAGTGGACGGGAGAAGACCAGATTCATCATCGTTGCCTTCCAAACCGATAAAAGTATCGATCAAACTTATAACGCAGCCGTGTTTGATCACTGTCGATTACAAAATATCCATGTCACCCTGAATGCTCACCGTTATCCAGCCGTAGACTTTTAAACACCCTCTTCACCCAGTGTCAAGTCTCTAGGGTGTACAAGGAAACCACAGACTTTCGTAAAAAGTTCTTCAACATGAATCATCTCGTTAGCAAAAGTAACTACAACCCTTCTGACCTGATAGACCTATACCCTTTGTTCGTCATCGATGTGAGTCTAAGTCTCCGGCCTGAAAAGATGAAAGAGTTGGTGGTTGACATTAAAATCAGAGCAGAATTCGGACACAATGTTCCAATACAAGCCTTTGCACTGGTGATCTCAGATAGAGTCCTGCAGTTCGAGTCTGATGGACAACAGATGAACGTTGTGTTCTAAAGTCTAAATAAATGGATCATAACTTGTTACAACGCATAGTTGACAATACAGCACCTAGGGAGGGGTTCTCTTTCATTATGTCTTATATTAACAACAAAATCGATAACCGGTTCAATCCACCCATTCACTTAAAACATGGAAATAGGTATGAAATGGCTCTGGTCAACCTGGAGACTTACTACTCTTTCCAAAATATTCATGCAGGAAACAACACGTTTCGTTATTCTTATGATAATGGTAGTACCTGGTTTAGTATTACACTGAATACTGGGTCTTACTCTATCTAAAACATCAACGACGTGTTACTAAAGAATATACACCTCAACAAACACCTTACCAAAATCCACATCGGTGCTAATCACAGTACACTGAGGGCAACACTTACTTTAGCTATAAACTATCAAGTCGATTTTAATGTTGACAATAGCATCAATACAGTGCTGGGCTTTAACAAAGAAATATACACACACTATCGAGCTACAAACGGTTACACAGAAGGTGAGACTATTGTCAGCATCACCAGCATCAACAGCATTCTCGTCAATAGTGATATCATCAGTGGTAACAATGTCAATGGATTACAACAACCCACCATCTACAGTTTCTTTCCAAATGTATCCCCTGGTATGAAAATCATTCAAACCCCTAGAAACTTGGTCTATTCACCAGTCACACTGAAAACCTTCCATCGCATGAGTACTACTCTGACGGATCAAGATGGAAATCCCATCGAACTGAGAGGTGAACATTTAAGCATACGTTTTCATTTTCGTGAGATATAAACCACCTTAAAATGGAAAGTAATAACTTAATATGGAACACAACAAGAGATGTTATTGGTGCGTGTGTAAAGTAAACTCTGAAGATGAGGTGGTGTGGTGTCCTGTTGACAAACATTACCAGTCCACGTACTAGTATTGGAGTAACATTACGGTGAAAGATTACACCAAAAGTACTAGTTTGTGGTGCTTCTTTGCCCCTTTTGTTCGTTTGAATGTTGTTTAGCCTTCGTATGTTAGGAGTAAATCGTTACTGTTAGAGATGTTTAAACAAGAAAGTGACCGGGATGAACCCGAACCTTGTCGTGCGAGTCATCGTTCTGTTTTAAGTGTGTTTGGAGGTACCATAGGGTATGATGAATTTAAGAAATTGTTCGTGACTAAAACGTATTACATGCAACGTGCCTTACTGTTAAAACCACTTCAACACGAGTATGCTGCGGTCAAAAATGGATCTAAGTAAAAACGGGTTTTTTTATGGACCAGTTCCCTAAAAAAGAAATCTTCGTTAGGTATAAATAAATGAACTATCATACTTATGGTTTGAATTTGACACAAGGTCAAGCCCATAAATTACAAAAAGCAGTCAAGAATGGTTGTCATGTTAGTATTCCTTTATCGCATGCTAATCTAACGGGGAACGATAAGATGTTGCTCACTCAGCGACAACTACGAAAGATCGACAAGCTGTTAAAAAGCGGTAAAGGTGGTATGGTCTTGGAGTTGAGTGTAAAATAACTCAAACAAAACAGGAAAAAGGAATGTGGACTCTTACCCGCGTTGGCCGGTTTTGCTATGAGAGCTCTTCCCATGTTAGCCAAGAGTGTACTCCCCGCTTTGGGAGTGGGTGCATTAAGTGGTTTAGGTAGTGCTTCCATGAGCAAAGGCATTGGGTCTGGTCTCTACCTTAAACGTGGAGGTAATGTGTGTTGTGTCAAGGTTAAGGGAAAAGGTCTATATTTCGCCCCAGGTCAACTCCCTTCTACCTATGGGAATGGTCTTTACTTAAAACATGGTAATCAGTTTTATGATGGTCAGGGATTGCTTTTAGGTCCCAATAGTCCCTTGGGTCACGTTCTTCTCCTAGGTTGGATGCAAGGAAACGTATCGAAAAGACAAAATTCGATCCGTTGAACACCTACTAGAGGTAGAGATGCTTAAATACACCAACATTCTAAACACCTACAACAGACTAGATAGGATGATTTCCATCGCATTAGGAACCTGTCATTCATTCGTTGGGAATGATGGGATTTACGGTAGTATCCAAACGTATTAACGAAAAACTTTTAAAAAAAATAAAGGTACCGTACACCTTATCAGAACTTTGAAATCCAAGATCGAAGATGCAGTTAGTAAGGCTTTGAATGATGATGACATTAGTGACATAGGGTTTACGGGTATTGTTACATGCTTAGACTCTTACTACAATGAAAAACAACACCTACGACAACCTAAGACAGACCTTACTGTGCATCCTCCCACGGAACGTCCATCATGTCTATTACACCGAGCTCCTCCTCCGACATACATGAGAGATAGGTATCCAAACTCACCAATCCGCGTATCCACAACTCGGTGACTAAAGGTAGTATATCCAAAGCGGGATGTCGACTAGACGTTTCACTTATCTATACTATATAACGCTTTTCGGGTTCGACCTCCGTTGGTAGATACCGGACAAGTAAGATACCGGTTTCCTCGATGAGGTCGATTAACGCGTCCTTTGAGACCCTGCTGTACCCCTCAGACTCAAATTCTTAGCTATCCCACGGAGCGTCTTCGTGGAAAAAATCACCGATTCATTTCCAAGAACTAAACCGGTTTCCTCAATGAGGTCGATTTACGCGTCCTTTGAGACCCTACTGTACCCCCTCAGACCCAAATGCTTAGCTATCCCACGAAGCTTGTTCACGGTATAAGACTCCGACTCATTTCTGAGTAGCCATTGTAGGGCTCTGTTAACTACGTGAGTGCATGAAGAAGAAGACAACATCAGGATAATTTACACTTAGTAGAGCGACTTTCTTTTAAAAGTATTTTTTCAATTTTCTATCTCGTACTCATATTCGAGAGAAACATCCCCTTTCTTACTTTCATCTCTTACTCCTAGTCAAGACATGTCCTACTTTCACTTTTACTTTACTAACGACCGGAAGTGACGTCATTTTCACTTTCACTTTCCTACTTTCACTTTCACTTTCAGTTTAACATCTCTTATGTTTACCATTGTTGTGCTATTTTTCAAGTGACATGCTGATTTTCTACTCTTAAAATGAAAGTGGTGTAGAATCCCTCCTTTTCACACTACTTACCTTCCTCTTCGCTTGTATAATCCCCACTGATGAAACGCACTGCTTGTCTCTGGACGCGTTCTAATGCACTAATGTCCTTGATTAAATAAGAGTCCCATACTATAGATTCGTATTCTAGCAGTGACCCGATTAGCCATATATAGGCTTGTTTCCTGCAATCCTTTGGACAGTGACGGATGTTTCGCAAAAAGCCTAGAGTGGAGTTGGCTTTCTTCACGGTTTTAGCGGTATGAACGCCCCATTTCAGATCATCTGAAATAATAACACTGACGTACGGATTGTGTTGTACCTGTTGCAGGATGTGAGTTTATTTGTTGTTGACGCTCATCACGTAACATTTTTTAGCATTGAATCGCATACCCCATTTTGTTGCCCATTCTTCCAATGATACAAGGTCGTTTTGTAGTAGTTGGTGTTCCTGTTGTGTTTGGACTTACCTATATAGTAGGCGATCGTCGGCGAATAGTCTGACTTGAGATTTAACAGTTTCAGATAAGTCATTAATGGGACACAATAAAAGCAGAGGTCCAAGTACCGTGCCTTGATGTACCCCTGATGCTACACCTACAGAGTTAGAATTTTCGCCATCTACCAGGACTCGCATAGATCGTTTCGTAAGGAACATATTGAGCCAATCTAGAATTGTTCCATCAATACCCTCACTTTCGCGTTTGGATAACAGCCTTTTGTGCGGGACCGTGTCGAAGGCTTTAGAGAAATCCAGTATCACAATATCTGTCTGGTGGCCTTTGTCATAAAGTTGTAGTAAGTCGTTCATAGTTGTTAAAAGTTGGGTTTCACAGGAGAAACCTGAACGGAAGCCATGCTGGAATAGTGTGAGTATACGGTTCCTTTCTTGGTGTTTAAGGATATGCTTACATGTAATGTGTTCAAGCAGCTTGCAGGTAACGCAGGTAAGAGAAACAAGTCTATAGTTCTCTGGTGTGTTAATATTTCCTTTCTTAAATACAGGAGTTATTTTCGCATTTAACCAATTAGTAGGTGCCTGATTTTACAGATTGATGAAAGATGTGTCTCAGCCCAGGTGCTAGTTGTTTAGAGCAGTTTTTCAGGATAATGTTTGGTAAGTGGTCTGGCCCAACGGCTTTGAATGGTTTTATGTTCTTTAAAATTTGTTATCGTCGGTGTTGGTATTGGCTGATCGACTTTCTTGTCAATGTTTGGTGTTGCGTGTAGTGTGTCTTTTGTAAAAACCGATTCAAATTGGTTTAGAAGTATATTTGCCTTCTCTTTGTTGTCGTTAACAAGGGCTCCATTCTGTTTCATTGCTGGTATACCAATGTTTTCTTGTCGTTTGGATTTAACATAACGCCAGTATGGTTCTGTGATGTTTTCTTGTACACCTTGGTAAATAGTATTGTTAATATAGTTTATCTCTGCTTTTTAAATTCTTTTTTTTCACTTTTTCTGGAAGCTTTTGTAATTATTCCACTGTTTTGATTTCTTTGCGTGCTTATAAAATGTTATTTTGAGTTTTAACAATCGGCTTAGATTTCTGTTGAGCTTTGGCAGTAATTATCTGGATGAGCATACCTTTGACTGGGTGTGTTGGTCGATAATTGCGATATCGATTTTGGATTCCATGGATGTTGACATTTGTTCCATTTCTTTGTAGATAGAGTCCCAATTGGCTTTGTTGAACATGTATTTCTTACGCTTTGACTATTTGATATAGTGTGTGGAATTATGTCAAAGTCTAAAAATTTAGTTGAACAGTGTGTATGAGTGAGTGATAAATTACATAATTCTATAAAGTTAATATAAGTAAATATTTGATCAACCACATTGAAGGTGTGATAATTCTATGTTTTCAAACTAGCAGTATTACATAATATTGAAGATAGATATATATGGCTTTCCTTCCGGTTTCATATTGATATTTGAAGGGGCATATGCTGTCAAATTCATGTTCACCGATTTGACCAAATTCTCATATTAGATTTATAACATACTAAAACGTATATCCAAATTACAATAAGTCTAAAATAAACAATTAACAATGCATGGATTCGATAATATATATCAGCATTTCATGTGTATTTTAGTATATATGCCATCTAATCAACCATCAAGATAATCTCCTAAAACTGACGACGTTCACGTAATCAGATATAAACAGACATAAATATGGAACTAACTGTGCACAACTTATTGCGGACCTGATGAGTTACAATTTATAACTAAAATCAGCAAAGACCCATCGAAACAACATCTGATTCAAAAATGTAATAACACTTTTAGATATTTAGATGATATATTGGCTCTCAATAATGACGACTTCAGTATGTACACTAAAGAGATTTACCCTGCCGAACTGACTTTAAATAAAGCTATTACTAACAATGAACACTGCCCTTTCCTGGATCTTGATATTTTTATCTTTAACGGGAAGCTTAATACCAAAATTTATGATAAAAGAGACGATTTTTCATTTCCTATTGTTAATTATCCATTTTTAGATGGTGACGTTCCCTTGTCACCATCTTATGGTGTTTATATATCTCAACTTGTTCGATTCGCTCGTGTATGTAACAACGTATTTGATTTCAACGAAAGAAATCTCTGAATTACTGAAAAATTATTACACCAGGGTTTTCGATATCACAAACTAGTCAAAACATGTACTAAATTTTATCATCGGTACAAGGACATCATTCGTAAATATAAATCAACATGCAGACATCTTATACGTTCAGGTATTTCACATCCAATATTTTATGGTAATATTCTGTACAAAGCACAAAAATGTCGGCATTCACCTCATAAGCTAACCAAACCTTTAAACAGACTTATTCGGAAGGGATATAGTTACTGTTGTCAGGTCATTAAGGATTGCATATTTTGGTATTAATATTGATTCACTCATAGGGTCTTTGCATCGGATTTAACACATTTATTCTAAAACCAGTTGTTAGTATCATACCATCATAAAATATATGAGAAGAACATAACCCGTATCATGCCAACAACTGGTTTTATTCTAAAACCAGTTGTTGGCATGATACGGGTTATGTTCTTCTCATATATTTTATGATGGTATGATACTAAACCGCTAACGGGAGGGATTGTACCTTATTTTCATATGATGAAGACATAATCTTTCAATCAGTTTAATTGAGGTCTGGAGCTGGCATGTCAGTAACTGCAAGTAGTCCTTTGTTAATTTATGTCTCATTGTCATTTTGCTTAGTTTCTTTTGTTACCTATTCTGACATCGGACTCGGACTTCTTTTAAACTGAGTGTTACTGTGCGTATTGCTATGCGTTTCTTTATTCTACATTGTCTAGAGGTATAGGGGGGGTTGAGATCTCACAAAACATGTTTAACCCCGCCGCATTTTTGCCCCTGTCCCAAGTCAGGAGCCTCTGGCCTTTGTTAGTCTTGTATGTTTTTTTTAATTTTAGTTCCTTTATATGTTTTGGAGTTTAGTGTGACGTCCATTTTCACTGAACCAGTACACAATTTTATTTAGGGGCCAGCTGAGGACCACCTCCGGGTGCGGGATTTTCTCGCTGCGTTGAAGACCCATTGTGGCCTTCGGCTGTTATCTGCTCTTTGGTCGGGTTGTTGTCTCTTTGACATATTCCCCATTTCCATTCTCAATTTTATAAATAGATTTCGACCACGTGCAATTAGATTTTTCCAGGTCTGTTTGATTTCATGTAATAGTTTAGACAAATAAGTTAATCATCGTTTTTACCTGTATAAGAATTTTTTTTTTTGTGGATAGAATCAGTCAACGAAATGGTTCACCTTTGTTTCACTTTCAATGTTGACATTCTTTTCCTTTTAATCTAGTACATGCGTAACCCTATCTCTAGCTAAGGGGTTAAATTGACGGTCACATCAATACGGATTCAATGAGGTCGAACTATTCACTTGCAAGTGAATCATTCATCAGCGATGTTTCTTAGCTTATTTTGACAAAATTGAACTAAACAGACTGCTAAAAGCGTATTATTATTTTACTACTAGTATTTCATTTTCAATAATGATTGAACAAAAAAAATCATATTTTTTTTTGTATATCTCGTAGCTAATGCCCATTTAAAGAATATAGGCTAGTTACTCACCAATCATTGATGTGAACCTTTACACTACATGTTAGGTTAAATTCCTATTATATGACTTAATTCACATTTCTATTCCATTGTTAGAGTTTTTATGCTGATATCTTCATTCTTCTTTCGTTTTGGAAATTTTAACAGTTTTCCTGTATGTGTAACATAAAATAATTAAATGTTTATAACCTCCCTTTCATGAGACAAAATTTCATGACAATCCAACTATGAAATATTGCCTAAATATGCACAATATCTATCCTTGGACAACCTCCTTTATACTAGACAAAATCTCATACTATTCATCTATGAAATATCGTCTGTGTATGGACAAAATTGCATATGGAAATGTGTCCTTCTCTGGACATTATTTCATAGATGGGAACAAAATTGCATGAAGACAATATTTCATAGGACAATTAATTAACTTTGCTTTAAATATGCATGTGCATATTGAGAAATTGATTTTAAAATAATTGATGATTACAACTGGTTGAATTGTACCATCAATAAAGATGAAATAAAGAACCTTTAGGCCCATACAACTTGTTTGAGTTTATTCACAAGGAAAATACAACTACATAAAAAAGGCAATAATTATACAATACATGTGGAGAGTCAGTCTGTAACGTATACAAAGGAGGATAACTCTAGGTCCACATCATCACAATCACATATAATATTAGCTCTCAAATCAAAAAACAGATTCAGATAATCACAGAATTTATATATAAATTGCAAGTCATCATTTGACATTATCCAAAGCATACGATCATCTTTATGTAACTCTCAAGTTATGAAACTTACAAGATGTATCGATATATTATATTTATATATACGCTATAAATTTAGATATAAAGATGCAGGTACATAAAAACTTAAGCTTCTTTTTCAAACGTGTTGAGTGATCAAACTGGCATATTCTATCTGACATATCTGAACGAGGTCATACAACCAATTTTCCATATATGACTATCAACTGTTCTCTTATAAGGATGTTTCTCAATTCGAAGACTATAATTATATATGCTATTCAACACAAGCATGACAAGGTGAATCGTTTTTTTTTTTTTTTTTTTTTTTTTTTTTTTTTTTTTGGTTTATGAATTTATCAAATCTTTCAAATGCAAAGCTAAATTTGAAATTAAAATAGATTTTTAATTTGCTGTGTTCGATCAACATGGGACATGGAGTCTCTATAATGTCTGAATGCTTTCCATTATCCTATAGACAGTCATTAAAACTTATCCTTATATGTCGCGATTTTTAAATAAGGCGATCATGTGTTTCCCGGCAAGAGGATGGCAGTTAATTAACTTTTTTGGTATAAATTCGGTTACTAGTAGTATAAGGTTGTAAGGCAATTGAACGTTATGTAAAATTTAGTTACTGTACGCATATTTTGTATTTTGTGGGGAACAAAATACTAAGAAAATTCAGAAAATTCAGGAATGAGCTTTTCCTTTTTTTTTAATGATTTTGAAACCACTTATGAAAAATTACTGGAAAAGTCTAAATATCCATCACTTGAAACCAAAAGAATGAGAACAATTTACCTAATTAGAGACCTGTGAAAGAATAAAAAAAAGAAAAGTCCTGTTTTTGTGCAAGATCTGTATTGTATTAGGTCAGGTTTAGGAATTTTTGTCAGATGTTCGGACTCCTTGGGGTTTTTTTTCCTACGATACAGGGTAAAATATTTTGCCCCATAACACCCATTTTTCTTTTCATATAAGACTTCAATAGCTCATAAAAGGTCATTTACCAAAATTTAAGCAGATTCTAGATTTCTTTTCTTTCGATTTGATACCCAAATAATACCAATGCAAATGTAAGGTAAAATATGTATTGTATGTCTCTGGTAGAAGTACGAGTTGGTAAAAGAAAGAGTTAGAAAAAAATCGCGTACGAGTTGGTTGAGTACGAGTTTTCAAAGGTACGAGTTGTCATAGATCCAGTCCGAGTTAACCTATGTTCCCTGAAGAATGTGCGACTTATAGCAAGGGGCGTGTTTTTTTGTTCTTCGGTAGTAAGCCAGAAGATGTCCATTTCTGTTTTTTTGCATATGGGAAGATCTTCTGGCTCTCTTCTACCTCTTCCTTTTAAATAGGTGGTTTAGACGGCAGAGGCACATAATAAACATGGCGTCGCTAAGTCTAAATGACTTTAATAAATTTATGAATGCAACTATATTAGAATGTGAGCTTTGTGATAAACGTTTTTATGGTATGGCAGCTTAAGTAGGACATCCCTGTAGGGACGATAAGCTGGATAAATATAAGAACTACACGGACAATAACAGTAAGGGGACGATTATTTGATATTCTGGGGAGGGGAGGGGGCAGGTCGATTTTTTGCGGATTTATTATTCATTTTCATCTGTCGCTAATCATGTCTATTTTTCAGCTCTTACCAGGACCCTATATATTCATATGTAAAATCTTTCTGCCCCCCCCCCCCCCCCCCAAAAAAAATATCAAATGTTTTTCCCCTCATTTAACACAAGTTTAACATGTTTAAATTGATTTATTGTTGGTGGCTTATTTTTAACGTCCAGTGACAAATGTTTCATGCATGTTCAGGAAAACACGAGTTTAAAAGTCAGGTATATAATATAAAAAAGCCTTTAAAGGAGATGTGGTATGATTGCCAATGAGGCAACTATCCACCGGAGTTCAAATGAATGGATGTAAGCAATTATAGGCAACCGTACGGTTTTCAACAATGACAAAAACCCATACCGTATAGTCGGCTATTAAAGTCCCCGACATGAAAAATGATAAACAATTCAAACGAAAAATCTAACGGCCTTATTATATATAACAAAACAATTTACAAAAAATCAAATATGAGTCGACAGATATGAACCAACGACAACCACTGAACTACAGACTCCTGACTTGGGACAGGCACATAAAGAATATGGCAGGGTTAAACATGTTTGTGAGCGCTCAATCCTCCGCTAAACTGGGATAGTGGTGTATCAGTACAACACAAGAACAAACTGTAAAAATCCGTTGCAATTAGATTAACTCAAAAGATCGGTACAAGACTCAACAAACAACTAACATTAAGACAATAGACACAAAGCACCGAAATAAGAGTATTTGCAGCTAATGAAAGTTTGTTCAAAGCTAATTACAACTAACACTGAAATAAATATCCCAGATTAAAGTATCAATCAGTACACAAGCAACGGATTTAGTCATAAACAGTCTGAGAAACACCATGACCTTGCATGTATACCTTGTATATGGTCATTTTTATAAATTTCCTGTTTACATAAGTATGAATTCTTCGAAATACTAAGGATTTTCTTTTCCCAGGCATAGATTACCTTAGCCGTATTTGGGACAACTTTTTGGAATTTTGGGTCCTCAATGCTCTTCAACTTTGTACTTGTTTGGCTTTATAACTATTTTGATCTGAGCGTCACTGATGAGTCTTACGTAGACGAAACGCGCGTCTGGCGTATTAAATTATAAGCCTGGTACTGCTTTGATAACTATTGTATACATGTACGTGCATATACAATTAAGGTTTTCAAAAAGTGGTGGTCCGAAGGTTTTGCCCATCGCAATTTTGCAATAGAAATAATAGTTAGGACCAGCAGAATTTCTTCAAGGACCACCAGGGAAAATAATTTTGAGAACTCTGCGATGTTCTTTTCGATCATATGCCAGACAAACATTGACAAATTGTTGTACAGTTTAAGATTATTCCTGAAAGTCAAATGGTCGGGGCTTTAAGCCGGATTTGTTTAGCAAAATTGAGTTAGGACAGCATAAAGAAAAAAATGTCACGTACACAGCGATTTTTTCCAACCAATTTTCTTTGTTTTTACACGTATTGTATAATTGCATCAATGCCAAAACAGAGCACACCAATTACAGTCATGTCTATCGTATCGGAACTAACGTATCTTAATTTTCTAATGAATCATCGTAAACTTCATTTATGTAAACCAACATAAAAAAAAATCAGCTGTTTTCGACGGCAAATTGAATTTTTGTTTTATTGCTTCTTCTACAGAATATCTCCAGAAGAGGTCCATATTTTTTTGTACTCTTCACCAGAAGACATTCTGGAGATGTACAGAAGAGACCAATGAAACACGCCCCAGTTTGTCAGCCAATGTCAAGGTTATTAATACGAACGAAAACTTCCAGAGATATAAATATAAATATCTACACATTTAGAAATATGACCTTGAGGACCTCATGCATAAAGCCAAAAGGTATCAACTGACAAGATTGTGTAGATACTATTGAAATTAACACATTTAGAAATTGAAAAATCAACTCGTAGTTCAGGAACTGAGGCAGTTTACTTTCGACTGTGGACATACGTTTGATTAAGGTGAATGTTGTTTTACGCCCACTTTACATGTAGTTTTGAGATTATAAAGTGATTTTCTTTTGTTATGCACCTTAGTTATGGATTTATTACCAATATAAATCGTTTGATGTATGTGAGAATACACACACACACTCTCCATATATATATACTGTTATATATATTAAGTCAATATATTGGAAGAAAAGGATTATATTATAGATAATTCAGCATTGATCAGAATTTTTTTTAGAAAACCTTAACAAGCTATAGCTTTTCTAATTTATTCCAATTATTTTTTTATGGAAATAATTAAGTGAAACATTCATCATGTGTATATAAATAATGGTTGTATTATTTATTCTGAAGAAGCTTAATTTATCAATTATGATCATGCGTTTCAAATAAATCATGATGTCATTATCGTTATTTTTTTTACACTGGAAACTAATTTATATTCATTGTAATTTAATATTTGTTGAGTGTTACATGATCTTACAGAAGTTATTAGGATTGGATGGTAAAATTAAAAATGATGCTGCATGGTTATATTTATTTACTAGGAATTTATCAAATATGATGACAGTATTTTTGATATCAGGTTTAAAAAAGTTCAGTTCACTTTGCACTGGTTGACTGCTGGAACCTAATTCAAAGAATTGCTTCTTAGTTAATCTTACAAAAACTCTGCATTACTGTGAGGAACATAGTAAAGTGAACTGTGTAAAGTAATTGGATCCCTTCTTTGTTATTCTGTTGTTGGAAAGAATGGTGTAAATTGGGTTATTATGAGTGTTTCTATTTCTTAGAAATTTCCACACAGGATGAAAACTGAAGTGTTATACTATGAGAATGATAAACTATTGTAGCAAGAAGTTTTTTTTACAGAAATGAGCATCAAATACAACAAAATGGGTATGCTATACTTTCATAGGAAAGGTGTTAATTTAGGAGCAGCTTTTGTTATGATTTTTCATTATGACAACAATCTTAATGAAAAACATAACGTATTCCTTATTTTAAAATATTTGAACAGTACAACGAAGTGGAGGAAAATGAGGTAAAGCAACCAGATGAAATACTTCTATTTATAGATTTATATCAGTTTAAAAAGTGGACTTTCCACTTAGGGATCAGCACTCATGTTTCACAGTCATGTGTAATCACATTTTTAAACCAATCGGCAATCCTGTCCTGGGTTTATTTTCTTTCTTCTTTTGCATATGACTAATGTATTAAGTCTATGTTTATTCTACCATGAATTTGTGTCTACAGTCTATTTATACTTCAAAAAAATTTATTAAAAATTTCTTGATATCTTTTATATATATATAACATGAACCATACCTTTCATTGATGAGGATTTGAATAAGCAAACATATGTCGTAGGATTTCAAATCACTTTTTAGCACTTAGTTATTTTTTCAATTTTTGAATAAACAATTTAAAGGTATTCAATTCTTCATGAAGGTGTCAAATTTAAATTTTGTATTATTATGCTTCAGTGCACACATATATTTAATATTTTTAATATTGAATTAATTCATCTTTCAGTCAGTTAGGTGTAATACTTATAGGTGTGTGTTTGTATTTACCAAAAAAATAATTTACGTTTAGAGGTAAATTATTGGGCGGGAGAACAAATGTAGAGTTGCATCCCTTGACATTCGACAATGTTCAGTATTAACTATTTTATTTCTTATATACATGATATAAGTAAAAAGGTCATATGTTCTTCTTTTCTTTATTTTTCTTGACTACAATGCTCTGTTGGTGTGTTTAATTGCATGTTTATTTATAATTGTCTTTATCTTGTTCACTATTCATAAAAGTCAAATTTGATTACTTCATAGACAATAAAAATCTCATACGTCTGTTATCTTGTCTGTTATCTTCAAAATGCTAATTTATTTTACTTTTTTATTTTTTTTGGGGGGGGGGGCAAAGAACTTATCATGTATCATGTATATAATTAAACAACCTTAATAAATAATTGGTGTAAAATTTAATAGTAATCACATATATTAAAATTTGGACTATGGTCTGAAAATGCACTACATGTAGTTATATTAATTTTTTATGAGACCATGTTTCTTGTGGATTTTGGTTAAATAGGTAAAAAGTCACACAATTGACACACGTATATGTAGGAGAAAAGCCACAAGACAATTATTTGAAATTTCATGATAACATACATGTAAATGTTTGTGTCACACATGTGAAGTAAATATCAATGGAATTGTGTATGATTATCCTCTTGAGCTTTGTATAGTGTTGGTAAATCAATTAAACATGTTAAAATGCTTCAGCTCAAATTTGAAAGACTTGCACCTCTGTCAAAAGTTTTTCAATTACTGCTATCCAGTTAAGATACATGTATATTGTAAAAACATTTCCTTTAACTCCAGAAATACAAAGCAAATCAAAAGAATTGTTTTAAAGGTAGGCAAACAATACTGAAAGAAAAAAAGGTATTACCCCTGACTGTCAGTCATGTGACTATTTTAAAAACTTTCACAATTTCTTTTACAGTAGTGTCTACATATCACTTTTGCATTTAAGTAAATTTACAGAGACTCTACTTCCTTATTAGGACTTAAATGATTTAAAGATATTACATTGGCCCACACCAATCACACGTTCTGATTTTGAGTGTACATATATAGAATACTTACAGTAGACCATTGATATATGGGTTGCTGTCACATGCTTAAAAGTACATCCTGAAACAAGAAAATGTTATATTGAATATTATTGGATCTGATGAAAAATACTACATAGTCATTTGATTATATTTTCACTACTGTTATATCCTTGTATTTAAGTCGTTAGTTTATTCTTAATGATGGTTGTGAAATACTTGGCAGTGATATTTTAATAATAAGTGTCTACATTGCTGCCTTTTTACCTGCATTTATAGGAAAAGTCTGGTTTATATCTTCGATATTTTTTGTATGTATGATTATAAGTCATATTATTTTATGCAAGTTAATGTTTACCATGGACTTAAATGTAAAATTCTAAAAAGTCTTTTTTTATTTCAAAATAAGAAAATCAAACTTCATTCTTCAACAACTTTATTATTTTACAGGCTCTTGACTAATGAATGCTCTTCAACTTTGTACAAGTTTGTTTGGCTTTATAACTATTTTGATCTGAGCGTCACTGATGAGTCTTATGTAGACGAAACGCGCGTCTGGCGTATTAAATTATAATCCTGGTACCTTTGATAACTATTTAAACATCTAAAATGGCAACGTTTGAATATTTTCTATTTACATCTATTTATCAATGTCATGCTGTCCATCTTTGAATTCTTTGAAACTAACTATATTTTTATAAATAATTTTGACCTCATACATGGACAGAAAAAATTCTGTTAGAAAACTGTTGACTTTGATTTGTTTTGTTTAAAGTGTTCTTTTTTTATTATTATTTGAGAAAAAGAATTGCAGGCAATGTTTTACAGTCAGAGATATAACTCTATAGGGTTATTACAGAAAATAACTTGCGTGTGTTATTACAGACACTTTCATGAGTTGTCTACTCTTTATTCCTTAAATTTTCTAAATCTGCAATAACATACGTTTGTTATTTGTAAAATAAATCAAACATATTTTTATTTATAATGGACTCTAGGGAACTCTTGAGACTTTGCACAGAAACTAAATGCATAACCTTGATAATTAATTTTTTAATTAAATTAATACATTTTTGATTAACCATGGTAAATCAATGAGACGAGGCTTTTAAGGGATAAACTTAGCTGTAATAACATAGCTTAGTTATTAAAGGAATGTAACTTATTATATGAGACACTTGGGAATTACTGGGAAGCTTGCGCAGAACCTCATTACATGCTCTGGTCATTATTTCTTACAATAAATTAAAATACATTGTAATTAAGCATGATGTATGTCTGAGAAAATGCTTTGGAGTGATATAGAGAAGCTGTGATAACACCCTTTAGTTATTACAGGCATATTTTTTCTGTAATAACATATAGGTGTACTATGCAAAATTGGCAAACTATGAACTGTTATATCTTTCTATAGTTAAGTATACATAAAGACAATAGTAATATCAATAGAACTTGTATGCATTTTAACTAAACTAGTGATGTATATTGTCCCTTTGAAACATGTAACATACATATGTTATCACAGTTCTTTGATTTTTTAGTCCACAATAACAAATGTATGTTATTTTTCTGTAATAACCCTATAGAGTTATATCCCTGACTGTTTTAATGGTCAATGATTTAGTTATAAATGTATCAAAGGAAATCCAATAAACAATTTAGGTAAAGCTAGCAAAAATAACTTAATACTAATTCAATAATATTTAAAAAAGTTATAATTTCATAATTAAATGTCCCTCTTCTATGGGTAAATTTCGTTTTGATAAGTACATGTCTGAACTAAGTAATTTGGCAATATTAGGGCCACATTATTAGTTATTTGATATTTGACATGTTTTTATAAATTTCCCTTCTGAAAAGAAATGGTTCAGAATATTTAAAGATGACCCATTTAATCAAAGATTTATGTAAGAAGTGGAAAAAAAATATACAGGATACAAATTTAGTCCAAATTTATCCATTTCAGGCATTTATGTTCAATTACTTTAAACCAAAAAGCTTAAGATTGCTTTCATTTTGCAATGTAAATATAAGATAAAATGTAGTTATTTCAATTGTATATATTTATGCATTATTTTGAATTGGAGTTATCTTTCTTTGTCCATAATTGTAGATGAACTTATAAATAACCAATCAATACTCACCTGCTCACAAGCACTTTCATGAATTTTGTTGGGTTTTTTTATAATTTTTTGTGTATTTGTTTTTACTTACTATTTTTTGTTGTGGTGTGTTTTTGGGGAGATGTTTATGAAGATGAAGGGAAAACATTGATATTCCAATTTGTGCTTATCATACATGTATTGAAGTATTTTTCAACTTTAAAGAAAAACATTTACAAGCATTAAACATACATGTAATGACAAAATATTAGGACAGGGGAACATAACTAAAACTTCAATCAATGTCATTAATATTGTCGATAAACGACTTAGAAATAAAAGGTCTCATGGCAAACGCAAAAACCGTAATCAACGTATTAAACATCGTATAAATTATACACTTGCTGATCTGTTATCTATAATAAAAAATAATGGCAGACATCAAGTATTATGCAAACTGGGTCAGATACCAATAAATAAATTATATGCTATTTTTTCTGGAGTGTGATACAATTTCTTTTTTTAGCCCAATGTATGAATACACCCGTATTATTACAGCCTTTTGTCATCATAGGCTATTTCCTAGTATCGATAAACCTGAAAATCATAAACGGCATTTTCTTAAATTAAAATATATAAATAGAGGTATTGATTTTATTAACTTATCTAGTATATTCATTGACTCTACCATCCAAAGCCAAATACCTCCATATTTTGATAATATAGAACCACCTATTATTTCGTATTCTTATAAAAAACCCAGCAGAAGTTTGATTTTTAATTATACGTCAGTTACATCAGACGTCAATATAGAAAATAATGTTCCTTCCACTTGAGATTGTGAAACATCTAGTTTTAGATATGTTCCCTATGGTCATGTCCTTACAGGAGACCTCAACATCGTCAAAGACCGTGAGGTCATAACTTTTCTTAAGAAAGGACCGAAATATTGTCCTCCATCTAAAAAAGAATTGGAAACAGTGTCGTCAGATCATTAAAGACGCTCTGTCTGTCTACTGTAAAAATTGGTGTAAACGTGAAAAATCTGATAAAAAATCTCTAGACAGTTATTTGAATAAAATTATGAATACTGTTAATATTCGTATATCTCATTTTGAAAACAATTCTGAAATTAGTAATAGGGTCCATGATATTCCCATTTCCAAAAAAAAAATAAACTCCAAGTACTCGCAAAGTGGTTTGTGTTCGTACCGGCAGACAAAGCAGCAAATAATGTAGTGGTGGTGTGACGCATATACTACACGGAAGTTCTCCAAAACGAAATTACAAATTCATCAACATTCAGGTCCGTACGCTCCACAGAGAGTCAAATTGTAAACAAGCATATCACTGCCACTACCCAGCTTAAGGCCTCTTCCGAACATTTGAAAGTCCCTACTATGTACTGGTTACCTAAATTGCACAAAAAACCATTTAAATTCCGTTTCATCTCCGCATCTAGTAAGTGTTCTACTACTAATCTATCAGTGCTTCTAACTACCTCCCTTACTACTATCAAAGAACTTGTTATTAACTTTTGTAATAAAGCTTATGAAAATAATGGTATTAATTTTTTTTGGAGTGTTAAAAATTCTTTAGAGGTTTTAGATAAAATACATGCTTTTGATGGTCCTTTTAATTCTGTTGACAGTTATGATTTTTCTACTCTCTATACTACACTTCCACACAATCTTATCAAGAAAAAGTTTTCATATTTAATTAAATGGTCTTTTGAAAAATCTCATTACAAATTTATTTGCTGTAACTCGTTTAAAGCCTTTTTCTGTTACGAAAAAGGAAAGTATGCTAGATACACTTACTGGAAATGTGAAGATATGATTGAAGCTTTAAATTTTCTCCTGGACAACATATATGTACGTTTCGGCGATAGAGTGTATCGACAAGTAGTAGGTATTCCTATGGGCACTAACTGCGTCCCTTTAATAGCAGATTTATTCCTGTATTGCTATGAATCTCAGTTTATGACCAAACTCAGTAAAGACACGTCATTGTTACATTTGGTTGATACATTCAACAATACCTTCCGTTATCTAGATGATATTTTTTCGTTAAATAATCCAGAGTTCTCTAAATATACTACCGAAATTTACCCAATAGAACTTACTTTAACTAAATCTAACATAAACAGCAGTAGTTGTCCTTTTCTGGATTTGGACATTTCAATCTCTAAAGGAAAATTTACGACAAAAGAGACGATTTTTCATTCCCTATTGTTAATTTTCCTTTTTTAGACGGCGATGTTCCTTTGGCTCCATCATACGGTGTATATATATCCCAACTCGTTCGTTATGCCCGTGTGTGTAGTGATGTCATGGATTTTAACGAACGTAATCAATGCATCACTGGTAAATTATTAAATCAAGGATTTCGTTACCATAAATTACGTAAAACTTTTGCTAAGTTCTTTCATAGATACAAAGATTTGATTAGTAAATTTGGCTGTACTTGTAGAAAACTGATTAAAAACGGTATTTCACATCCTAAATTTTACGGTAATATTGTATTAAAAGCGCGGAAATCACTATGATATCCGTGTAAACTCATCGAACCTTTAAACAAACTTATTAGTAAAGGTTATCTTACCAATGTTGTAATAAGATCTTTTAATATAGTTTACCTTGGCACTAGTATCGATTTTGTCATCAGCAAATTAAAACGTAACTAAATTTGTATTTTTTTCAAGTGGGATGTATAAAGACACACCCACGTTCGTTTAGATCTATAAAGAGGTTAAACTCCTAACTATCCTACTGTCTGTCGATACATTCATTTTTGGCATTGCACTAGTCATGTCTTCTTTGACTGTCCATGACGTTAAAATACTAAATCCCTGGGATGTGTTTTAGTTGATTTTAGTCTCTGATGCATGATTTTTTATTATTAATTGTTTTGGCTTTTAACGCTGTCAGTAACTGCGAGTACTCTCAAATCTTACTTTCTTCTTTATTTGACCTGTTGATACTAATTGTATTGCTTTTTTGTTATTTAATGTTATTCAGGGTTATATCTGGTCTATAAACCAGCTTTGATAAGTGTTTGGTATATCTATAAATTTTCACTTCGTACTATGAACATCTATATTATTTATTTTGTAAAAATATTTCCTTTCTCTATTGGTACTGTACACGTATACCTAACAACAAAATTATTTTCATTTACCTGTGTTTAAAGTTATTGCAAATGGCTGATATTTTTGTTCGAGCATATTGTTTTTCTTTAATTGTTTAACATTTCTTACCGATATAACATGTGACTTTTATTATTCTTCCCTTAGTTTATTTATTTTGTATTTACATTGTGTCATAGGTCAAAGTTATTTGTTCAGTGTATGTTCAATGGTGTTAATATGTCCTTTGATTGAGTTAAGCTATTTTAGTTGATATTTTATAGTGTGTCTTTCTATGTTGTGATGTTACACTATTGTTTCAGAAAAAGGGTGAAGGTTTGGTACCATTAAAACGTTTAAAACCCGCTGCATTTGTTTGCACCTGCCCTAAGTCAGGAATCTGATGTTCAGTAGTTGTCGTTTGTTGATGTGGTTCATAATTGTTTCTCGTTTCTTGTTTTTTATATAGATTAGACCGTTGGTTTTCCTGTTTGAATGGTTTTACACTAGTAATTTTTTGGGGCCCTTTATATCTTACTGTTCGGTGTGAGCCAAGGCTCCGTGTTGAAGACTGTACTGTGACCTATAATGGTTTACTTTTATAAATTTTGACTTTGATGGAGAGTTGTCTCATTGACACTCATACCACATCTTCTTATATCTATGTAATAGTAATAAGTGATGGTATCTCATCTTTTAACAATGTTTAACATTTTGTATTTATCCAACTAATAAGTGAGTTCCAACCCCACACATGGTAAGTGCATTTTTGTCGAGCCTTCGACTTTTGTCGAAAAAGCGAGACATAGCGATCCTACATTCCGTCAGCGGCAGCTTCCACAAATATTCACTCTGTGGTTAAAGTTTTTAAAATTTTAATAACTTTCTCAAACTATCCTGGATTTCTACCAAACTTGGACAGAAGCTTGTTTATGATCATAAGATAGTATTCAAAAGTAAATTTTGTAAAAAAAAATTCCTGTTTTTCCGTATTTTACTTATAAATGGACTGAGTTTTTCTGCCAGGAAACATTACATTCACTCTGTGGTTAAAGTTTTTAAAATTTTAATAACTTTCTCAAACTATCCTGGATTTCTACCAAACTTGGTTAGAAGCTTGTGTATGACCATAAGATAGTATCAAGAAGTAAATTTAAAAAAAAAAATTCCTGTTTTTCCGTATTTTACTCATAAATGGACTTAGTTTTTCTACCAGGAAACATTACATTCACTCTGTGGTAAAAGTTTTAAAAAATTTTGATAACTTTCTTAAACTATCCTGGATTTGTACCAAACATGGACAGAAGTTTGTTTATGATCAAAAGCTAGTATCTAGAAGGAAATTTTTATTAAAATTTAGTACTTGTTTATCCATATTTTACTTATAAATGGACTTAGTTTTTCTTCCAGTTAACATTACATACAGTCTGCAGTTAAATTTTTTAAAACATTTATTAGATTCATAAATTATCCTGGATTTTTACCAAACTTGGACAGAAGCTTCTTACAATAAAAAAATTGTATCGAGAGGAATATTTTTATTAAATTTTTTCCTCATCTCATTTTTGTTGAGCCTGTGATTAACAGCAAAAGTAGGCGAGACACTGGGTTCTGCGGAACCCTTACGAATTTTTAGTTGGCTTAATTGGCTAGGATTGCCAGTTTTTTTGGCTGGAGGTCAAGGTTCTTTGCAGGCACTCTGGCTTCCTTCACCATTAAAAACTGTCCTTCACGAAATAGCCAATAGTGCTGAAAGTAATGCACCAAAAATTAATCAATCAATCCAAGCAATAAAAATTTGCAAAGAGGCAAGTTTACATAACAGACAAAAGAATCAACATGCTTAATTTAAGTCTTAAAGTTGAACTATTCATAATAATACATGCAGGATAAAGTATAAGTTGTTTGCACATCATGTATTTAATGATAAATTAAAAGGTAACTGTCTCTTTTTTTGTATTTTTTATCCGGATTTGAAGCCCGGGATGGTTTTTAGTATGGTGGTGTTTTTTTTTCAATAAATATAGGCAAAAATTAACCTTTTTTCATTAATCAGTTCAAATATTTAAAAGCTAATTTAAATGATATTTAAAAGCTGATTAAAATGACCAAAAGCATTGTTATTTCCTCTCTGCTACTGCTTATTAATAAGCAGCTTATCGATACTTAGGATACATGATGTATTAACATGAAGGGCCTTGGTGGTTGAGTCCTCTAAGTAGTCAAAATACTATATCACTAGCTTGTCAACACTGAGGTTGTTAGTTTGAATCCTGCATGTGGTACCATTCGAATTCAATCTCAATTGACTAGGATCGTAACTTTTCAAGTCTTAATTTTCCTACCACAGGTAGGTGGTTCTCTCCGGACGCTCTGGCTTCCTCCATCAATAAAAACTGACCGCCAAGAAAAAGCAAATGATGCTGAAAGTGGCGTTAATCACTAATCCATCAATGAATCAATCTACTTCCGGTTGTTATATATGTTCAAAATTTTATTCCACCAAATACATTCCTATATTATGACATTATTACATGTACAGATATAAGATTCCAAAAAAATGCATCCATTTGAAAAGGATGAGGTACATTGTAAAGTAACCTTTTTTCAGGAGTGCCAGACTTTATAGCACTCAACACAGTTTGGTTACAAATTTATAGCTCAAATCAGATCAGACATCGTCTAGACGTCTTGGTTTTTATCATAGTAATGAATTGCAGTCAGATCATTTTATTCATTCTTTTTTCTTCTTTTTTTTTTTCCTTTTTTGCATGTTAATAATTGGATTCAGCAAATACAATTTATTGAAAACGATAACTTTATCATAGTCCTTTAAGTGTTAATTTAAATAATAATTGTTTGCTGTCTAGAGGCCTATACAACCTATAATGTATGATGTTTAAACATGTCACACATTGCTAATATACCATGTGTACATATACATAGTAATTAATATTAATGAATATTATCTATAAACATGTACGTTTGACATTTTGTTATCAAAACAGAATTTAATTTGTCGGTGATCAATTAATTATATAACAGTAATTCTTTTGTATTGAGTACCTGAATAAGTCATCCTTGCAAAAAATGCATCTTAAAGATGTAAACAGGAAAGAAAACAAGTGCATGTGTAAGTTGTGTTTGTTCACGTGATGGGGAAATTCCAGTGAACATTCAGAACATTGATATTTATAAATCCTTGTAATGTTTGGTGTATGATATTGTGTATAAATATATCATATGGAATTTTTATGCTATTTTTAGATTATTAAATAGAACTGACATAATTTAAATTTAAAACTTATAATGTACATATTATGAAGGCTAGTAGGTTTCTTATGCTTATAAATACATTTGTATAAAAAATGTCATGTATGCATTTTTTAAAGGTTTTTTAAAAACAAAGAAGAAAAAAGGAAATTGTTTGTTTGAATATTAAAATATCAATATACATATGATATATAGTTAGTTTCATTGGCAATCATATATCACATCTTTTTATTATTTATATTTAAACATGTATCTTGCAAAATAGATAAATGTAAAGAATACCAATAAGACCTGTACGAATGAATGGATTAATTTGATTCCCCTCAACCCTGAAGGGAAATAAAAAAAACCTTCAGCATCAATCTTTGATCCAGTTATTTTAATTTTAATTTTATTTTTTTTTTGTTTTTTGTTGTTTTTATTTTCGTGGGGGGGATGGGGCAATGGTTGAATAAATTTGATGCGTGATTTCAAGATAAGGAATATGGTATACATGTTAAGCACCCGATATTGTTTAAGCAATAAATGAGCTATATTATTTAAGGTCTAGGTTTTCATTCTTTTTTTTTTTAAATTGTTAAATTTTCAGTGTTAAAAAGGTGTCCCAATCCCATCTTTTTGCCATTTTCAGAGAAAGTATCTTTCGTAATTAGTTTCTTAATATTCTTTTCTCTTTTTTTGTTGTGGCTCTTTTAACTAAATTTTAGAACAATTTTTTTTTGCATTCAGACAAATGCTTCAAAATCATCAGTCTCATGTGAAGTATAGCATCTTGAAACCACAGTGTGTTTTAAAGTACATACATCATACATGGATCACAAAATGGCTTTTTGTCATCCTAAAAATTTAGCACTACACTGCTGTCCATATTAGGTTTCATTATATTTTATTCAGACACTTAAGGGCATATGACACAGTAGCAAGCACAGATAATATTTAAATAATAAAAGTGTTGTTTTAGCAACATTACTAATGAAAAGCATGCAAAACTTGCTGAAAAAACAGTCTTTATCTCTTGTGGAGAGTTGTCTCATTGGCAATCATACCACATCTTCTTTTTTATATTTATCACTATTTTCATCGAATTTGTTACATGAATTTGAAAGTATTTTAATGGAATAATGAACATTTAGTATATTTAAGCATGCAAAATAAACTTGTGTGATTTTTTTAATGTTTGGGAGATGGATTTATATAAGAGCACTGCTCTTGTTTCCTTATCCCATTTTTTTTATTTTTTGTTCATTTCATATTTATTTATTCTTGTAGCTATACATACATGACATAACAAATTCTTTAATAAAACATGTTTACACTATAATGTATATTGTAGGATAATAGTATGTGAAGAATGATGGACAATGCATTACCAGGAAATTTTAAAAATTTAAACAGGGATGATCTGCCGGACACATACAGAAATGGAAACCCTAGTTTTCAAGGAAATGCAGGCAATTTTTTCAACCAAAATACACGCAGTGACCCAGATAGTGCTAGGACTACAACATTTAACAACTCACAGAACTCGAGACGAGGACCTAAATATCCTCAATACTCTATAACATGTATCAGATTGTCCACATTCCAAACATGGCCAACCAGTATACAACAACACCCAGAAACTATGGCAGAGGCTGGGTTTTACTATACAGGTAAAGTTTTTGAAAAGGGGGTTTGCTCTGCAATGAATCATTTCTCCTATGTAGTTTGTTCTCTGACACTAATAATACATCTTTTTTTTTCAAAATTACAGTTTGCCATCAACACCCAATGTTATAAACATGTCTAAGAACAAAAAACACCAAGAATGCAAAGACAATCCATAACTTTAAACACAGCGTATCTTTATCTCGTGTTTATACAGGTGCAAAATTTAATCTTTTCAGAAGATTATTTTTGGTCAAATAATGATGAATCCCAATGATTGTGACAGAATTTTAAAACCGATAGACATGGTAGAGCTGGAATTAATTGTATGGTACATGATTTCTTAAACCCCTTTTAAATTATGTTTTACAAAAAAATTATTGATATCATTTTTCTCGGGAGTTAGTTTTAAGGTATGTTTGCTAATGAAAGTCTTTTTCTTTTTCAAGTATTTGCACAAGATGTGCAGATGTATACAGCTGAAAAACTATGAAATGTGTAATAAGCAGTGAATTTTACAAAATGAGCATGTACATGATGTATTTATTATATGTTTATGTGGAAACAACAATCATTAATGCATGTAAATAAAAATGTACTGTTATTTTTTTTAACATCTGTATTTGCACAATTTTTTTTCTGATCTTTTTTCTCAGCAAACTCTACATTTTGTACTAAATCTGAAACAATAGATTTTCTGGTTTATACGAAAGAAATATTGCACAAACCAAGAGTTCCTCTTGGGGATAAATATAGTATTACAACAAAATTCTATTTACAACTTTACCTTACTGGTATATGTATTTAACCTTCCTTATATGACAACACAGTACTGTGCACACTTTAAGGTTTTGTGTTAAAAATAGTTATACGTCATCCCTGAAAACAAAAATGTAAAAACTATGTACACAATAAACATTTTGCATATCTTTAAATACACCTTAACAAACATATATTTCACTGTACTTGTTGAATACCATATAAGGTATTGTATGATAGCACAGAAAATACCAAGACCTACATTTACAGTTTCCTTTATTTTTATCGTGTTTTAAACTTTATAAGATTGGTTTCTATTTTATGTAATTTGTAATAATTGTGTACATTTTTATATTTAATATTCATGTTTTGAATTGGAGGAAATTGAATATTCAGGTTCTTGAAAAATTGGAAGTTTATTTGATAACTGCCAAAAATAGTTGTCAACTCTGTCAAATATTTAACTGAAAATTGTAAAATAACCGTGAACATATTGAATGAGTTGATTACAAAATTGGTCACTGTCCATTCATGTTGCACTGCCGGTTAAAATTACAGGAAGTGCCATCCAGAGAAAATCCTTTAAAAGTTTACAAGACATATACATTTACCTCTAAGTTGAAAATATTGTCTTACATTTATGTAAAATTTGGTTTTGGAAAATTAAACAGTTACATGTATAATCACTTAAATATATCACATAAATTATATAATTATAGGTACTTACATTTTTTCTTGGATATTGTCTTTGAATTTGATATTGTCTCCTTTACACATACTCTATTCCCAGGTATGTTTTTTTCAGCTTTGCTTAGAATATATATTCATACAGTACTAACTTTGCAAATTTAGGATTTTCCCCTATCATGACTATAATATTGAATCTTCACTTCTTGGTGGCAGGCCAAGAAAATTTATGGTGGCAGCCCATGAATCATATGAAACAGGATGTTCAGTTGTAATCAATCTAAGCTGAGCACTATGATCTATTTATTGGACAACCAGATCATCATGACAACTTTTGGACACAGTAACACTATCTTAGTACAGGCGAAGAAAAGGACGGTTATAATAAAACTACTAATGCTCTAATCATGCTGATGTAATATATGTAATGGGTTTATTCTATTTTGCAAAAATATATTAGTAAATATATATCAAGTAAAAAAAGTATATGGGAAGAATTTTTTGTTGTTGTATTACATTTAAAAGCCACCATTTTAAGTTTTCTGATAAATGATATAATTGAACTTTTGGCTTCTTGTTATCGAAGTAAGATTTAAATAGTTTTTATGGTCAGTAATCGATTGACATATTATCTATGTCCTATTCATTCAACAATTTCTGAACATACATGGTTAGTCAAACATTATCAGGGCAAACTGATATTAAAAAAAAAATGTTAGAAGGCTACTTCCTGTTTGCCATTACATGTACTGTGAATATATGTATGAAGACTTTTCAAAATGGTGAATCAAAAAGTTGTTCTACCCACATTTCTGCAGCTAGTACTGCTGAACAGATTGATTTCATATTTGATCAGCAGCTTGACCCTGATCAGTTGTATAACATGTGTGCAATTTTTGGATCTGTCAGACATCTGTCGTACTTCCTGTTTTCCCATTCTTCTAATTTTTCACTATGTTGAATGAACTTAAAAATATGTTCTCAAACATTTCTTTGGTATACCACTGAATAGAGTGTATACATATTTGGTCAGCAGCTAGGCAGTCATGATTGGTTATGTGTGGACTTTTATCCAATCTTTAAAACACTTACTTCCTGTTTAGTGATAATTTGAAGTACACATTGGGTATGCTTAGCAAGACAATGCTTGAAATCGTGTTTGCTTTTAGTAAAGCAATATATTTTCAGTTAAATGGGGTTTTGTTTTGTTTTGTTTTTTTCATTTTGATGACAGATGGTTACTTTTTACATTTCTAAAGTTAAATCAAAATCTTTCCTCCTATTTTTCAGTTTGAATGCTAACAGAATTGGAGCTGAAAAATAATTCATATGTAAATTTGTATTTACAGGTAGCAATGATAATGAACAGTTGTGAAATAGGACTACAGAATAAAATTCAGACTCAGAAGACAATGATCTTTTAAATTTATTTATATTTACAGGAAACAATGACCATGTACGATGTTTTCACTGTGGTATTGGACTACAGAACTGGGACTCTGAAGATAATCCTTTCGTAGAACATGCTAGGTGGTCTTCAGAATGTCAATTCCTCAAAGACAAGAAAGGATTAGACTTCATTGCTACTGTACAAGATGCTGTCAGGAGAGTACAGATGGTAAGTCAAGTGATATTGTCTGACTACAACTTTATAGAGAAGACAGTTCACTGGTAATTCAGAATTTACTGTGTGCATTATTATACTCCCACTCTAGGAGTGGGGATTATTTTACAATCCTTTGTCCATTTGTTCTTCCGATATACATGACATATATTTTGTCACTTTTATTTGAAACAAATTAATGACTTCATATTTGGTTAGCAGCTTAAGAGTGAGGAGTTGTAATGTGTGAGGATTTTTTTATTTGTCAGACACCTACTTCCTGTTTCAAAACTTTGAATTATGAGTTGGGGTATGATAAAGCTAAGCATAAAGTACATTCTTGTTTTGAGATTTTTGCAGCATTACTATGAGTATTGTTTGCTACCTTTAGTTTCATTCTGTGGTTAGATGTTTTTTAGACATCAATAACTTTGTGAAACCATTGTGGAATTTAAGAAACTAGGACATATTTCTTCTTCATGATATAAGGGACGACATCAAAAGTTCAATGTAGGATAAAAAACTTAATTCACATAGTGTTTTCGCTGTCCCACCACCCCTCTCTTAACTTAATTTGAGAAAAATTGATTGACCAATATGGATATATGTAAAATCGATTTTGGATTAACAAAACTTGCAGCAATTTTCAATTGACATCAATAACTTTGATAAAACTTCACAAAGAATTTTATGAAACTTGGACAGATGCTTCTTAGTGATCAAAGATAGCATCTTGAACCAAATTTGAAAAAAATTTAAAAAATTTTATATTTTACTGATAGTTTTATACAGTTTACAGTTAATATTTACTTACATAAGAGTGAAATACTTACACATCAATAACTTTTTCAAACCTTCATCATGTTCATCGAAAGTAAACATCTACAGAAGATTTTTCATGTTTATTACTAAGAAATAGCATCTGAAGAAAAACATTTTATTTTATTTTATTTTCTGTATTTACTGATAAAGGATTTGACTATTTGGCAGTCAACATTTACACTTTTACACTGACAGCAGAAATCACAGACGAGAGACAGGTTTCGGGGAACCTTTTACTTATATGTCATGCTTCAGTGACTTTGGAATATTGATATCTAGTTTTCTACTTGTGGGTTTGTTCTTTATATTAGTACTTTTTCCTGGTCACAGATGTTTGGTTTGTTTTGCATTAGCACCTTTTTATTTTATTTTAAGGGAAATGTCTGTCAAATTTTTGACGGGACGTATTATGTTATACAAATGTCCGGCGTCCGTCCGTTTGTCCGTCCGTCTGTCTGTCCGGCGTAAACATGTCGCACCGTAACTTGAGAATGACTTATCCAAATTTCATGAAACTTAACATAGTTGTTTCTTATGATGGTCAAACGATCTGTATATTTTTTGGTGAAAATAAGATTAAAACTTTTTGAGTTACAGGACTTAGTAACTAAAACAGGTGTGTGTTTTTTTTCACATGTCGCGCCGTATCTCAAAAACGATTTATGATTATTGCTTAAAACTTTACACACTTCTTAGTTATATTAATCTTAAGATCTGTATACTTTTTGGTGATGATTCAAAATTTTATTTTAGAGATATTGAGTATTTTGTTAAAAAGGGGGAGGGGTTTTGAGTTTTTTGTAAAAAAAAAAGGGGGTTTTTGCATGTCACGCCATATGTCAGAAACTATTTATGCTTATTGCATAAAAATTCACACATAAGACGACGGGCGTATCATGCATTCATGGCGCAGCTGTTTATTTTATTAAGCATGCGTCTGATCATTGTTACTTGAATTTGACTAAATAGATATTCATGTTACATTAGCATGTTATCGTCATTCCATATGCATATAATATTTGCCAATAGATGTTCAGCAAGCATTGATGAATCAATCAGTGTGGATGATTTTGATATTTCAGGAGGAGGCGTTGAACACAGATGGAGTAGCAGAGACTTTTGAGAATGACTATGAAGAAGATGGAAATATCAGATCAGAAGTCACAGGCAAAGGTAAATAATGTAGTTTAACTTACACACAATTAACTTTCATTTGATAAACTGTTCAATTCAATATTATTTATCCTGGACTCAAAAAGAAAATAGAATTCAAGATATATCTCCTTTTACTCATATTTTATTTGGGCATTTCATCATTGAATGATGGTGTTTCAGATGCAGTATGAAAGGGTATCTCTTTTTATTTTGCTGCTTAGACGTTTAAAAAAAAAGTTTGTTAATTTTTTTAAAATCAAAATGTGCAGAAATTTAGTACAAAATTATTGCAATTGTTTTCTATGGTATACAGCCTTTAATCTGATTACATGGGGATTTTTTTTCCAATTTACTTACATGTACTAATAAAAATTTATCTGAGATGAAAATGAGTGAGACAGCAACCAAACAACTGCTAATTTTTAGCTCACCTGGCCTGAAAGGCCAAGTGATCTTTTCTCATCACTTGGCGTCCGTCGTCATTGTTAAATTTTACAAAAATCTTCTCCTCTGAAACTACTTGGCCAAATTTAACCAAACTTGGCCACAATCATTATTGGGGTATCTAGTTTTAAAATATGTCCGATGACCCTGCCTGCCAACCAACATGGCCCACATGGCTAAAAATAGAACGTCGGGTAAAATGCAGTTTTTTGCTTATATCTCTGAAACCAAAGCATTTATAGGAAATCTGACATTGGGGGGGGGGTATAAAATGTTCATCAGGTTTTAGATCTATTTGCCCTGTAATTTTCTTACGACGAATCAGACAACCCGTTGTTGGGTTGCTGCCCCTGAACTAGTAATTTTAAGGAAATTTTGCAGTTTTTTTAGGTTATTATCTTCAATATTATTATATATAGAGATAAACTGTAAACAGCAGTAATGTTCAGCAAAGTAAGATCTACAAATAAGTCAAACATGACCAATTTTTAACAATTTTTCGTAAATTTTTGTAATCTTTTACAAAAATCTTCTCTGAAACTACTGAGACAAATTTAACCAAACTTGGCCACAATCATCATTAGGGTATTTAATTGTAAAAATGTGTCCGATGACCCTGCCTGCCAACCAACATGGCTGACATGGCTAAAAATAGAACATGGATGTAAAATGCAGTTTTTGGCTTATATCTCTGAAACTAAAACAAAAGTATAATGGTTGCATTATTTCATGCATCAATTATGAACAATAATATCAGGTGAGCGACACCGGCTCCTTGGAGCCTTTAGTTAAGAATACAAAGCGTTTTAATTTTGACTCCAGATTACAGTGTGTGTATCTATTAATGATTTCCAATATATGAAAAAAATTGAAATTATATTACTGTGATCTTCTAAAAAAAAAAACACTAAAAAATGCTGTTAAAATTTATAATGCTAATATGCTTATTTCATCACACTTTTCCACAAAAATGAATCATAAAATTTCTGAATATACAGTAGTTTGGTTGAAAAATCTATATTTTATAAACTGAGAATGTAATGTTAGAAGAGGAACAAAAAAGACTGTACCCATTGATATTATGGTATGCTCTTGATATTTACTTTTTTTCTTTGTAACTTAGATATCTTACCTAGTGGGAAACCTCCAACGAAAGCTGAGAAAAAGAATCCATTATTAACAGATGCAGCTCAGAGTATATTAACGATGGGATATCTACCTAAAGTTATCAAAACTGTTGTTGATAAAGTTCTAAGAGAGAAAGGTAGTCAAAAGATTCAAAATGGAGAATAACTCACAAATTCTGAAATCCTTCTAATAACCTCTTCATTTCTGAGATTTAAAATTTTATCTGTTTTGATTTAATTCCTTGAAATCACTACCATTTATACGCTTACTACTAGTATATTTATATAATCTATTTATACCCAACAACTAGTCCTAGAATATAGTCCTCATGGCTATTTCAGAAAATGTAAATGTTTTGAGATGCATGATGATATATCTTTTTTCCTTCCCACCACACATGCAAATCATGAAATGGAAAAACAAGTCATAATTTTTCAGATGGTAAATGTTAAAGTTTTGTAAATGTTAACAGACATGGCAAATGTTAAAGAAATTTTCACAGCAGTTCAAGGTCTGTTTATATATATAAATCCAATGTATAATTTACATTCAGGAATATGTAGATGTGTGTACAAGCCTTGGTCTAAGCTTCATTCACTGAACAGAAAGACATGGGAATGAATTAAATGGAACACAAGTATGTCCTCTGGGTGATCCTCTCAAAATGTCACTGTTTTCTAGAAATAAGCATTGAGAAATGATACAGTTTGTTGTACAATGTTGTATTGAGATGAGAAATCTCTGGCCATAAATATTTGAAAACATTATTACATATTATTAAGAATTGCACATCCGTTCTTATAAATTAATTATAATAGAAATCAATTATTATTGAAGTTGTGGACACTGACTTAAAAATCTTAGTCTCAACATAGTGAAATACTTTAATTGAAGCATTTGTTTTATTTATGATTTATTTTAAGATCCTGCTTTGTTAAATAATATGTTTCAAATGCAAGGCTCATGCTACTGATTGACTTGGTTGAATAAGTCGCTTTCCCATCCATCACTCCCCTTTTCCCTATTGTAGAAAGCAAATCTAGTCATGCAGGTGTGAACAACAGAACTTCGCTTTTGTCATCAGTAATTTTCTATTTTCATCAAGTTCACGTAACGGCAATTTTTCATTTATAAGTAAACAAATTCAACACAGAAAATACAGAAAATTTATTACATAAGAAATGATGATAATATTGACTTTATAGACTGTTTTTTGGGCATGCAGGCTGAGCGCTAGCTAGCCCTGCAAACAGTTTCGGTGAAAGAATTATGAACCTTACAACCAATAAAAAATGAATAGGATACAAATGGCGAGATATTTATGTTTGAAAATGAAAGTGCAAAAGTTAAATTCTTTCACCTTCCTTTACAAAACTTGAAAGCTACTTTTCCTATTACTAGAAAGTTCCTTTTAAACATAGTGACACTTTTAGAGGATTACTCATTAGATATAAACAGTTTTAAGTTTAACTCCTTTGACAGAGAAAAGATTTAGTGAGCTACACTGTATATGATGTATACAATGAAAAACAACCTTGTCTATAGACTCATTCAGATATGTTTATGAATTTAATATTCATATTATCATAAAACATTATACATCGTAATCAAATTGTTTACTTTTAAGTTATTATACTAAGTCTTTAAACTTGTAATTGTAACTCTTGGCAAATATTTCAAAGACAAAGATTTGATATCTTTAATAGACAAAGTTCTTATTGATTTCTATACTGGAAATTATATAAAATATAAGACAAAGTTCTGATTGATTCTATACTGGAAATGATTTAAACTGTATTTGTATTAAATTGCTGTCTGCTTAGCCATATTTCCACAGTTTTTTAATTGCATCTCTATTTTTTACATGTACTTTTTTTGCTCATACATATTTAATAGGTTTATATATATATATATATATTCGTTCAAGAGGCAGAACGTCAACTCTCTGATGAGAGATTTTATAAGAAATTAGACTCTGACCCCACCCCTCAATTCAACAAAGAGATCACCACAAACCTGAAAAACATGTGTGAAGAGGGACATATTGATGAAAACACATTTGAATATCTAAAACCTGAAAAATCAAAGCCTGGGCGTTTCTATCTTCTGCCCAAAATACATAAAGTCAATAATCCAGGTAGACCAATTGTTTCCACCAATGACCACCCTACAGAGAAAATATCAGAATTTATTGACTTTCATCTGAGACCACATGTGGAAAATTTACCATCCTATATACAAGACACAACACATTATCTTAAGAAAATGGAATCTTTGAACCCTCTCCCACCTGAAACGATCCTTGTCTCGCTTGATGTTACCTCCCTCTATACTAACATCCCCCATGACGATGGTATTGAAGCCTGTAGGGAAGTCTGGAACTCTCGTAACACCTTACATCCACCGACTGAATGTCTCATCCAGCTTCTAACTTTGGTATTACAATGCAATAACTTCACATTCAATGGTGAACACTTTCTCCAAGTTAATGGAACAGCAATGGGAACAAAGATGGCCCCGTCTTATGCCAATATTTTTATGGGGAAATTAGAACAGAGAATTCTCAATTCTTCTCTTTATCAACCCCTCTCTTGGTTCCGATTTATCGATGATATTGACATGAAGTGGGATAATACTGAACAAGAACTAAATTTGTTCATTCAACATGCCAACGATGCCCATCCCTCAATAAAATTCACATATGAAATCTCTGACTCTAAGATCACATTTCTTGACACTACAACGCAAGTGAGGGATGGAAACATATTTACAGATCTGTATTGCAAGCCCACAGACAAACATCAATATCTATCTCCTTTGAGTTGTCACCCTAAACATTGCACCAAGAGCATTCCCTACAGCCAGGCCATGCGAATAAAAAGGATTTGCTCCACCAACGATATTGCAAAAAAACGACTACAAGAACTTCGCGGTCACCTAAAACATCGGGGCTACAAAAGAAAAGACATTGATAAAGGTTTTTCTCGTGCTAACAACATCAGCCGAGATGAACTTTTACAATATAAAGTCAAAAAGGTCAACAGGAGGGTGCCTTTTGTGTTGACTTACCATCCAAAATTTGACAACTTATCTCACCTAATCCGCGAAAATTGGAAAGAAATCGAAAAACATCCTAAACTATCCAAGATCTTTCCCGAGCCACCTGTACTGGCTTTCCGTAGGCCCAAAAGCCTTAAAGACTTGCTGGTGAGAGCTGATTTATCATCTCAAGCAGGCTCTTCGTCTGTGGGCTCTTGCAAGGGTTGCGGAAACAAACGATGTCTGACTTGCAAACAAATACTGGTTACCCAGACTTTTAACAGTCACTCCACTGGTACAGAATACACCATATTTTGCAATGTGAATTGCAAGACTACAAATGTTGTGTATCTCCTACAGTGTAAATGTGGTAAACAGTATGTTGGCGAGTCAGAACAGCCGTTTCACAAACGAATGAATGGTCATCGTAGCGACTACCAATGCAAGCCAGACCTCCCTCTCAGTCGACATTTGAGATCCCCTGGCCACACTAAGGCAGATCTCAATCGACTGACCATTACAATCATTGACCACAACTCTGCTTGGTCTAGGGAGGATAGACTCACTCGGGAAAGATTTTGGATAAGAAAATTAACAACTTTGGCACCAAATGGGATAAATGAAAAGATGTAGTTCGACTCCATGCAGTGCTTCACATTTGGGTTGTATTACTTTTTATTACAGTCTCTGTTTCTATTTCTTTACCTTACTCATCTCTAAAATAAATCTGTTGAATATACCAATTTAAATTGCTTAATTTTTTGAGGGATGTAAAAGTACCAAGCCACGTTCAACTAGTTAACCTTAGTCAAAATTTATTATTATATTTTAACGGCCGTTTGTTTGCGATGTTTAAATACGCAGACTCTGTTGCAACTACTCTACCGTTGTCAAATTTGAAATATTTACAAATTTAGATCGTTCAGTGCTGTTTATTTGGAATTCTTATTGACGCAATCGTTCTTGTAACATCATAACTGTCGTCACCGTTAAAGCTTTAGAATTGTGCTAGTTCATATCGCACATTATTATTTTTATTTAAAGCATATATTTGAACTCTCTGTTGTAATTAGTCATATAACCTATGTCGTGTTTAACACATATTTAGAATTGTGCAAGCGTCTTACCTGATGTTCGGTTTGACATTTTTATTGTATAAATTTCAAGATTTGTATAGTTTAATCTAAGTAGACTGATATATGATTCATTCAACATCACAATCATATTTACTGATGAAGGATATCTGTTATCCGAAATATTTATAAATAAGTACATTTATAGTTCCTTTTTTTGTTATTGGTGTTGTTGTGTACACTTTTTAGGCGTTTATATAATTTATTTATTGTGTACGTGTATCGTTACTCGTAACGATCCAGCGCCCTCGTGGGAAAAATCGTTGACTATTATTCAGACGTTTTATATATATATATATATATATATAAGAAGTCATGTACATGTAAATCTTTGTGGGGAGTGCTATATGACCTTTTTCTAAGAGTAGTTCATGAAATCCATACTAATTCAAGTTTTCCTTATTCCTATATTTAATTCACCCTTACTGCACCTATCTTACCTCAATATATTTATTCAATCATATTTCACAGTAATAAGATGAGTGATTTAACAACAACCTTTTCTTCAAAAGCTTGGCTTTCACACTATTAAACAGGGTGATGATACACTTTTGGGATGTGGGATATAGAGGGTAAAAAAAGGGGGGATGTGAGATTTAAAGGGTTAAAAAAGTGGGGATCTGGGAAAAAGAAGGTAAAAAAGTGGAAGGTGGGGGAAAATTAGCAGAAAAAAAGCAGGATTCAGGAAATGAGCACCCCATCTTATTATAGCACTTTATTTAACATAATTTGTAATATTATTTACACTTATTTCATACATATATGACCACTATTAAGGAATAATCTCAAATTTAATGAATGATCAGTTGGAGAAATAATAAACTTTTTTTGTCCAAAATTTGTTTTTAGGCTGGGCATATATGTCCTCCAGAAGTTTAATGGAAGAAATTTACAAAATAGAGGAAAATGGAGAAATACCTAAATCTGAACTAACAATACCAATGAGTTCCAACTTGAAGAGTTCTGTCGTAAGCATGAAGAAGAGCATGAAAGTTCTTCCTAGAGGTAATTATTTCACCTGTATTGTTTGAATTGTTTCACACTTCATCATTTAAGGGCCTTTTATACCTGACATTTTGCTCATTGTTAAAGGCAGTACAAATGTAGTCATTAATCAATTTAATAAAAATAAATTATGTTTCAAAATTCAATTGTAATATAATTCTTCTCATTCTTGCCACTGTGAATGACGAATAAAATATTTGTTTGTTTTGTCTCATTGACAAGTCATACCACATTTACTTATTTTTATACATGTAGTACAATAGTATGTGAAATGAAACTAGTTGTTAAATAAAAATAAACTAATGATAACAGATCTTTGATAGTCTATTTTCAATATTTTTACAACTATTGTAAATTCAGAAATTATTGCGTGCATTTATTATTGCGATTTTGTCATTTTAGACTAAAATGCGATTTTGATTTTTGCGATATTGAGAAAAATCCTGTTTAATTCATATAAAAAAATTCAAAATGCGAGTTTAAATTATTGCGATTATAACCCTGTCGCATTTTTCGCAATAATAAAAACATCGCAATAATTTCTGAATTTACAGTATTTAAATCTCTGGGCAATTAAGGTTTAGTATATATCCAGTCTGCACCAAAAACTTTTCCCACTATTAGTCCGAAGACCAATATTCCAACATTTTTCTAATTTGTCTAAACAAAGTTTTACAAAAACTTACTAGTCCAGACTCCGATATCGGACTAGTGGCTAATTGTGTAGACTGTAATATCCTTAAGACAACAGTCTATTTTTGAAGTTGTTATTTTATTTCATTTAAAGTTTACAATGCTTTGCAATATGTGACATGACTTTTCAGCTTCCACTATCTTTAAATAAACTAATATGTTAGCAGTATTCATCAAAAACTATAAATTTGCTATTGTTTTTCTTGCTTTGATTTTATTAGGATACAAAAAATTAAAAAAATTGTAATTTATTGTTTGATTTTCCATAATTATTGGTTATATATGGAAAACTCCTCATTGGCCGAGTCGTCTTAGTAGTGTGTTTGTGCCCTGTACCTGGTACATGTAGGTGCGTTTGACTCTAATCTTAATTGACTAGGATTGCCATTTATCCTGCCAAAGGTCAGTGCTCTTCCTCCACTGATAAAAACTGGCCACCAAGAAGAAGCCAATAGCGTTCAAAGTGGCTTTAAAACACCTAAAATCAATCATAAAATGGAATGCTACTAAAAACATTTCAAAATTAAAAGACACAATTCATAGAGTGTATATCCTGTTGTCATAATATTGTATAACTATCGTTTATTTTTCCTTTAAAACAGTTGATGTTAAGAAGATAGCACAGGAAAATCAAGAAATGAAAGAACAGACACAGTGCAAGATTTGTTGTGAGGACATTGTGTCGATCGTATTTTTGCCTTGTGGACATTTATCATCCTGTTCACAGTGTGCCCCTGCCTTGAAATCATGTCCTGTATGCAGGTCTGAAATCAAAGGCTCGGTCAAAGTTCAATTTAAAAACTAACCAAGTCATGTAGTAGCTCATCTGCCATTAATTTTTTTATGAAAACTTTGTAAAATACATGTACATTTACATATGACTGATTTATGTTGTTTCATTTATTTTGTAATCTTACATGTAATTTATGTAGATAAGTGGTTTATATGATGATTTAAATATCTCATATTCCCATATATTCTCATGATTGTTTTGTAAAGTAATTCCATTACTACTGTAATACATCATTTCAATAACTCATGTTGAACTCACTCATTAACTGTGGCGTTGAAGGCCTAAAGTGCTATATATGAAGAAATATTGATTTCTATCACTCAAATTTCATAATATTATGATTTAAAAGTTGAAAATTATATGTTATATTTCCACCAAAAAAATGTGTAAAATCAACTTCTTTTTTTAATGTTCTGTTCTGAGAAGTGATAAATTACATTGCACAGAAATCGATTATTCAGTCAGTATGCTTTAAGTCATGTTTATGTATGTTTATCAACAACTGGTATAAAAATCAAAATTATATTGACCCCTTGCAACATAAAAGGTAAGTGAAGGTACGGTCATGTTGTCAATCCAAATAGAAAGTGTTATAAGTTATACAACCCTTTGTCAAGATGAATGTTTGTGTGATGAGGTTTATCTTTTACTACAAATAATTTGTCATTGACATATTTTCAATCCGAAAAAAATGACCATGAAACTTCTTAACAAGCTTAAGACTGAAGCTCTTTTAAACCAGTAAATATTTTTGACTAGCTGTGACATGATTTGAAAATTACATTATCTTTATACGATGATTCACATTGCATTTCTAGATATAAGTGTTATAAACAATTTTTGTTTGAATTTGTTTTTTAAAAAGGATAGTGCAATATATAGTTTGAAGCCGGGAAGTTATACATTTATTATAATGCTAAAGTATTGCTTGTTCCAGATATTTGAATTTGTTGTTATTGTGCTTGTATTGTGGTAATGGTAATGTACATAGGTGTTTTCACATTGTTAGTAGTTTACTTTTTATAAACTATATGATTCATAAAACATTAATGGCAGATGACGAGTCTGTTTTTCAATCACTGACTTTGATACCAGTTCAAGAATTTTGTGCAGGGATACAGTTTTTGCTACATACAGGTGTAGATTTTCTATGCAAAGAGTTCTAGAATTGGAATCCAAGTCAGTATTCGGAAAATAGACCATTGTGAAACATTATGGAAATTTTCCAAAAAATTTCACAACTTGTAATTAGATTAACTGTCTGAAAAATCTTGATAGTTACTTTTTTACAACTAATCACCAGCATGTGTTCATGTCAAAACTAGTCATTCACATCAAATTTATTTGATTGAAGCATTGCAGCTCTCTTTTATATCAGCCGAAGTCTTTCTTTTACAATTATTCCCTTTTGTTTATTTTGGTTAAAATGTATATAATTAATAGCAAGTTCTACATTTTTTTATTAGATAAATAATTTGAAATGCAAGTTATGCTTTTTTGTAAATATGTAAGTTTAAAAGTTTTGAAAGTTATTTTTTTACATATAAAATTTACATGCAAGATATGCATATATATATTTTTTTAGTTTACTTATATAGTTTAAATAAAAGCCCATGTTACCTATTTTTTGTATTTTTATTTAATATTGTTCAATGTCAGAAACGACTTATGATTTAATGCATTTTCTATAAGTTTCCTTTAATATAAACATGATTTAGGCAGCTTTTTAAATTGTCCAACATTTTTGTTGAGTACCGGTAGATATATTACCTCTAGCTGTGTTTTTTTAAATTTTGGTTTTTTGTATGTTTCGGAGTTTAGTGTTGCGTCAATTTTGCTGAACTTGTTTACATTATTGTTTAGGGGCAAGCTAAAGCCAGCCTCCGGGTGCAGGATTAACTCAATGCATTAAAGACCCATTGGTGGCCATGGGATGTTTTCTGCTCTTTGGTCGGATTGTTGTCTCTTTCCCGGTTTCCATTCTCTATTCTATATAATTAAGGTGGTACCTAACACTACAGGGAGATAACTCTGTAAAAATCAATTAAACGTTTTAATTACGTTGTATTGTTAAGGAAATATTAAGCTTCTCAGTGATCAAAATTAGTGTTTGTCAAACTGCTATATAACCAGTGAAATTTTTCTGATAAAGTGGTTGGTTCAAATTTTTTGAAATTTTTATATTTCTGTCAAAGGGTCAAAGTAAACATTTTGTCAAAATTTTATGAAAATTAAACGAGCCAAATTAATATTAGTCAAGGTGTTGGGTACCACCTTAAACATCCCTACAAAGGGTTTTTAAATACACTCTTGGTGCTACATAATGACACAATTGATAATATATTCTTCATAATTTACTCAGGGAAATAATTGAGAATAAAATAAAGTGAAATAGATTAGTATTTACTATAAAATGTGAACTATCAGATTATAACATTGAATTTTCTGATATGTTTATATGTGTATGAACATGCACTTGTTCATGTATAACATAAAACACACAAGCCATTGATTAAGGTCATCTCTGAAGATGGATACCTGGAAGATCTAATTCTTCCGAAAATCCTGAAACACTGGTTAAAGGTACACTATATGAATCAGTGTAAGTTTCAAATAAGTTAATAAAATAAAATATGTGTAGATTAAGTAGGCAGTTTTTTTTTTAACCACTTCATTTGTCAAATAATAGAAATAAAATTAGACATTTTGATAGTCCTTGTCAGAAGTTGAGTATAAAAGGTCGGCTTTGTTTGGGTTTTTTCACAATAAGACAAAGTTCTGACATGAATACATCAAGCTACTACATGGTCTTGGTTTTTTGTTGGTTATTTTTTTTTATATATATTGAAGTTTTATTGATGAGAGAGAGAAATGCAGAAAAATATACATTTTTCACATCACAATTTAAACACAGAAAATGCATATGGTATATCAGAAAAAGTACTGTTTGAAGGGAAAAAAAAGGATAATGTATGGATTGTGAGGCTTTGAATGATTTGAAGGTATTCTCAGGTTTCTGAGAATAATTCATGGGTAGTATTTATATTGTGTGTAAGATGAAAGTTAATTTTCCACCCTCATACATTTTTTTCAGAATACATAACTTAAAAGTCTTTCAGATTGTTTATGATAAGGCAGCTTGCTTCAGTTACGAATTTACATTACTCAATTTGCTTTATTTTGTCTAAAATTGTTCGAAAAACAGATTCTACTACCATGTCATGTGAGATACGATATTTCATTTCTCTTTACTGTTAGATTTTAATGTTAAAAATTTGACTGTCTTTAGAGAAGAAATATAGTATCACACCTTATGCAGTGGTAGAATCTATATTTTTCTGCAAGGTGAGCAACACAGGCTATTTGCAGTGTTTTAATTTGATTGCTATAATTTATATGTAATTGAGCTCAGGAATGTTAAGGAACATAATATTACAACGTCCTACTGTGTGAAAACCACTGGCAATGACTTTCACTTCAGGACTCTTGTTTCGGATTTTTCAAACTTTGAAAAGGATACCAGTAATCAAATTCTGATGTTTCTAACAGTTGTATGTTCAAACTTTTATGCAAAATGAAGCAATATTACAATATAAGTAAAAATATTTTACCATTTTATTATAGAGCGTTCGCTGACTACCATTTATGCCATGGAAATTGCAACTAAGAAATATATTCATAAAGGCATAAAGTGTAAATTGATGAAAATGCATTGCAGTTCCAAAATATTCTAAAGTGAAAATTTGTTTTTTCATTCCTAAAGCTGGACAAAGAATTATTTTTGCCCCAATAAGGATCAGTAGAAACTTGATTTCACTCTGTAATTACTTTTTCAGCAATTGCTCTATTAAGTGATGATATATATATATGCCTAAGATTGTCTTAACATACACTTTAGTGTGCAGATTAGACATTATTTACAAAATTTTTGTTTCAATGCAATCTGCTCTATATCACATATAAAATGGTGAGACGTTTCTTCTTATATTTTCATTAACAAAAAATTACCCAAGATTCAACACATCTGTCACAACTACAAAGTTGTTCTGAATAGTCGAAAGTCAAGAGTGGATTATGTTCAATATTTTACATCAAGGAGATGCTTACAGAGGGCATATGTATTTCTAGTGTTTATTTTGCATATATTTTCAGGCACAATGTTTGCTCTTATTGTATGCTTATAATATGTCAAATCACATACATACAGAAAACATACTAGTATGGATCTTTATGTTTCAGAATCATCACAATATTTTCATTTCTTTTTGTTGTGGAAAATTTTGAAGCACATTTTTTTATTTGTAGATTTTCTTGGTTTATCAAATGGGTTTAAAAAAAGGATACATTTTTAGTGATTTTATTATCGTATCATTCAAGAGTTAACTGTTTTTGTGTGTAGATTGCTATCTTTTGATTTGATAGTGACATTTGGTGTGCTGATTGAAGAGTTGGTTTTTTAAACCAGAAATAGAATTACAGATAATTATTTACATTATTTAACATAATATCATTTTTATTCAAATTTTGGGGTGAATTTTCCCTTTAAAGTTATATTTGATAATTATTTTTCATTAATCCATAAGTTATCTCCCTTTCCTAGCATTTGAAAAAGTTACTATCTTTTGGAAGATATTTTTACATAAATTCATAACTTTTCCAATTTTGTAATAGTTCATTTTATTACATTGGTTGCAATGAATAACCATGATTTCCCAGTGAAATGAAAACCTAAAACTTGGTTATTTCACTCCTCTGATGTCATACAACAATAGGTGTTGTCAAGACATTGTTAATGACGTCGCATCAAAACAAATTTTGAATGCTTAGAAAGAGATATAGTTCCTTACATTTTTACTTTAATTCCATTAAAAACCCTATAATAAAAAGAATAACTAATCAAAGAATTAAAAAATTAAAAAATGGAAAAATATTCAAGTCGCGACCAAACAGCACTGATAATTAACTCATGTGCTATGAGCATTCATGAATTATTGTGTTGTTTGGTCAATCGTTTTCTATATTTGAATTCATCCATTAGTTATTTTATAAATCTTCTTCTTTTCATTTGTAATTTCTTAATCATATTTATTATATTTGGGTAAAAGAAATATATAAAAGATTATTAAAGAAAAAAATATATATAGATATAAATGACGATAAAGTTGAAAAATACTTATTAAACAAAATAAATCCTTTTTAATTATCAATCACCCATAAGGCAATAGACCGCTTCTATAAGGAATTTAACTGCATAAGATACAAGTGTATAATTATGTGTTGAGTTCATTCCATTTTTATGGGGTAAAGATTGCATCAAATGCAATCAAAACCCTATTGTACTGACTTGATATTTTAATCTTCCAAGGTTCATCACTACCTAACTGATAGTTCAAATAAAATAGTGCAGTGAAGTGATCATTCTTTAGATCCTATCCAGCCTATGTCAAGCAATTTATTAATGATGTGTTATAATTAGGTATTCAAGTTACAATATGATGTGTATTGAATCACTGTACTTTTCTTTATTGAAAATTACATAAGTAATGCATGGCGTATGAACATGTTATAAAAATAGACTCAACTTCAATGATCAATCTTGAACAAAGGAAGATAACTCCAACTCAAGTTTATAATTTGTCTAGCTAATTACCATTCAATGTTTTATTTTAAATTCACAAAATTGCAAAATGAAGGCAATCTTTACCCTTTCAGTGTTCACAAGTACTTTGATAAACCCAGTGTGTACATTGATTATCCAACCTGATAAATATTAAGAATTTTAATATTTTTATTGAAATAAGGATATTTTCAAATTTATAAAAAAAAACTACATTTTCTGCTAATTAAGAGAGCGAAATATTAGGTTATACTGTTGAATATTGTTGCAAACAGTTTTTTTTTTAAATGAAAGGGCCTGTTGTCCTACAAACACATATTCTTGTTTACTTCTCTTTTCAGGATGCTGAGACATTTTCTAAGAAAGAACACTTCTTTTTATACATATATAATAATACTAATGATAGAAGTAAATGCTTTATTACTCTCATTATTGTATATTATATATAACATTTTTTCTTTATAATTGAACTACTAACAAAGTTTCCTTTGATTTCACAACAAAGTTTCCATTGATGTGAGATCTAAGTTCTGTGGATTCTTTCATTTTTGTTGGTACACAATGTACCAATTTTCGGGAATTACAAAAAAAATCATATTTTCGTGGATTCCTGATTTCATGGTTTTGCCAAAGTATGTATACAAGCTTAAAGATAATTTGTAATAAAGAATCCACAGTAGAAACACACAATATTACACTATGATGATTAATATTTGTTTGTAGGTGAAATAAGTAAGTTTGTAAGTAAATTTTGTTGATCATCAGATCAAAATAAAAGTAAAATTCTTCATCAAAAAATAATAAAAGAAACCAAATTTTTTTTTATCTTTTATTGAAGTTATCTCCCATGAATTTTCTTTAGTTACAGTATACAACAATAAGGGAAACAGCCACTGAGATAACACCAAATATTTATGTTGGAAGTTGAAATCATAGAGATTTCTCAGTTGTAATAATACAGCAACACATTTTATATATCCATTCAATTATTTGAGAAAAAAAATCATTATCGTTAAGTTACTCTTGATTTTGCATTTCTCAACATGTTTTAAATACTAAAAAAAGACCAAGAAAAAATTTATCAGTTTTACAATTTGAAACTTGAGTTAAATGATAAATGCAAGTAAAATTTAACAATCAGTCACACCCACCTAATTGGAAAATGGAAATTATTTGTATGCATAGCTGTAAAGATGTGCAGTAAATGATTTGAAAAGGCAACCAACTAACACCAGTGGAAAAAAACACAGACACATAAATGTCATCATACAGTTTAGGACATTTATCATATACAGAATTTGACAAGGTTAAGCATGTTTGCAAGTGCTCAAATGTCCCAAAATTTGGGACAGTGGTCTAACAGCACATTGTAAGAAAAAACAGTAAAAATCAGTTTGGAAAAGGCTTGACTTGTCAGATCGACATGAATCACATAAAAGACTAACAAAAAGATAAATACACAAAGTACAAATCACATAAACGACTAACAAAAAGATAAATACACAAAGTACTCATATACTGAAAGCTAGTTCAAAGCCAATTACAGCTAATATATACTGGATTTAATCATGTTTCCCAGACAAAAATGTCAATCAGTACATTTAATTGAGAATTTCAAGCCAGGTCCACACTTATCATGGTGAAATACCCAATAAGTTCGAAAAGTTGGCAGGTTTGTCTCACTTGCAATCATACAACATATCCTTATTTTTATATGGTGACCAGCAGTTATTTGCAGCCTTGTTCTTTGTTGAATGGTAGATAGTTATCTCACTGGCAATCATAGAACCAGTCTATATTATACCATGCTAAGAAGTAGCACAGGTATATAGTTTTTGATTGGTCTGTCACTCGTTCTGTGGCTTTCAACCAGTCAGTCCATGAGGCCATCAGTCATTTTCGTTTCCAGATGAGAACTTTAATACATTATATCAAATTGCAACCTTACTTTGATATATGGTCACCTTTAGTGAGAGAAAGATCACAATGTCAAAGGTCAAGGTCATAGTTACTAAATACTAGTACAGACAGAACTTTGTGTAACCAAGTGGTTTTTGGATACGACTTCAAATACTTATGGGATTGCAACCTTACTTGGATATAAATGGTCACATATGAGAGGAAGATCCCTATTGATTTTGAAGGAATACCTCCAAGGTCAAGGCCATAGTTACTAAAAATAGACCAAATTTTGCGCACAACATGGTTTCTGGATGCTAAATCAAATACTTTGTGTGGGACTGCTACTTTACTTGGATATATAGTAAGATGCAGATCACTTTTGATTTTGCAGTCACTTAGTCTAATGGTCAATACCATAGTTACTAAAAACATATTGTGTCAGACAATATTACTGTCTAAATCCATATCCGAGAGGAATTATACCTTAAGTAAGCAGAAAAAACTACACCATCATTTCTCTATATCCTTTATTCTTTATAATTGAATAATTAAAGCTAGAGAAAATTTTCTTGGAAATAATGTGCAGGATGTCAAGACATACTGTCTATGTATAGCAAAACTGTTAGACGATTCTTCTAGGAGTTATTGACCTTAAATGACAATTTTTCATATAATAAGCAAGAATCAATCTATAATTTAGACAAAACATGGCCAAAATGGTCAGTTGATTCCAGAGTTATTGAACTTGAATGAAAATATCAACCAAATTATTTTATGTTTTGGGATTTTATCTTCAAAACTATAAAATTAAAAAAAAAGATAAACACTCAGGACAGCAAAATTGTTCTGCAAGACGAGAATTTAAAGTCAACAGGGCTGAAATCATCAGTCAACCTAGCGATAATATTCTGAAGCTTTGAACATGATAAATGATCAGTAACATTAAATCTATATAGAAGTAAAAAAATTGAAGTAACTAAAAATCACAATTTTAATTATTTTTGTCTCCCCTGCAGTCACAGAATGGAAGACATAGGTCTGCTGATCCTGCAGCCGCAGCATAAACTACAAAAAATGTATTTGAATAAAGCTTTATATGTTAGAAGATAGACGACCTGTATGCTTTAATACCTGTGTATAGATGCCTTATGTTATGACATTTGGATCTGTCATGTCCATTGTCCTTGGCCTTAAAAAAAAAACCAGGGTTGTGAATTTCTTAGTTATGAGTAGTAGGATAATTATATTTGTATACAGGATCAGTGCAAGGACTGTATGTATGTCAAACATGGTTAAATGACCTTGACCTCATTTAATGGATGAATGTCAAGGTTAAAGTTAAATGATAAGGTCTGTTTCTTGCATTCTTTACGCAGTAGGTCAACTATTTTTTTGGGGGAATGATTTTAAGATGTTCTTGTCTGACTGAAAGGGTTCATCTGACCTTGACCTCATTTTCATAGTTCATTGGTTAATGTTTAGTCACTAAATTTGGTGCATGGAATGATTGTTAAGTGTTCATGTCTGTCTGGCTAGTATCTTTTGACCTTTACCTCTTTTTCATAGTTCATTAGTCAATTTTAAGTTTTTCTTGGTAAGGTCAGTTTCTGTAGCATTTCCATGATCATTGATGTTGAGTAGTTTATGTGATACCTGTAGTAAGACCTTAATATTAAAGAACTTTTGCATAAAACCAATCTAAAATCAGTAATGCAGGCGAGTCATAACACCATGTGCACTTTTTTTTTATTTTTGCCTATTAATGTATTATCGTAAAAACCATAACAGATCGAATAAACTCTGTACAGCAAATGAGGATAGTTTTCATTCAACCCAAATATTCTGGTTACTGTGAATCAATTCTATGCAAAAAGGCCAGGTGAGCAAAGCAATACCAGCTACTTGGTGCCTGCAGTTTCATTTAGATATTTTTTGTGCTTTGAACCATTCTAACAGCCCATTCCTACTGGTCTTTATTCCAATGGCAAACCATGTTTTTGGGACTTATAGGAATGACAATGTTCATGTTTTGTAAGCACAAATTCTTCTGAACTGCTAGACTTTTAATAATAAAACCTCGCACAGTTTTAGGATCCTACCCGAGGTGCATAAAGGAATATATTCGATGCCCTATGTGTAAAAGGGGAGATCATTGAACTTGCATAATTCTATATTTCAAAATAAGGTTAGTCTGTCATGTGCACATCTCCTTGACAACAGGGCAGGTATAAACTTTACACAGATGCAGAACACTATTCCTTATCCAAAATGTTTAAAGGGAGATAATCAAATTTTCAGGGTAGGGGAATCCTTTTGTTAGTTTACTCTCTGTACAAGTTAATGTTTGTTTTAATGTTATTTTGTCACAAGACTTGCCCAGATTAGGAAAAGGATTGAGTGCTCACAAGCATGTTTAACATCACATTTTATGTGACTGTCCAGTAGTTGTCTGTCATAATTGATTTTTAATGATACGTTAAATCTGGCTGTTAGATTTCCCTTATGAATTATGTCACATCTCTTGAGGCATTCCATGGTTAAACTATAAGGTATGGGTTTTGCACAATGTTGAAGACTTTACGGTTACCTGTAGTTGTTTATAACATCCTTGACCTTTGTTCTTTGATGAATAGTTGGCAACCATACCTCATCTCCTTGTTTTTATATCATGTTAGTATTCTAGAGTAGAAATCATCAGCTCTGAAGGTTTACCAATTGTAAATAAGAAACAGATGACAAAAAAAATCAAATGAAAGTGTCAGATTGAAATACTGTAAATTCAGAAATTTTTGTGATGGTTAAGGTTTTGCAAAATTTTAAACTCCGTTTTTAAATTTTAATAGCATTACTTATATGCAGAATTTTCTAAAATGGTAAAAATTTATTTTAATCAATTGTTCATCAATCATAATAAATACACAATAAATACAAGCAGAAATTTAAGAATTTACAGTAGATCAAAATCATAAGGGAGCATTATTATAGATCTTGCCAATATCAACTAAAAAACAAACAAAATTTCCTCATTTTATTTACAATCACAATATAAATATGATATTCCCTAATATACAAACATTTAGAATTGTACCAATGGATTTTAAACATCCTGATCAAGTGTACATATCAACAATACACAAAGGTTACGTAATGATTCAACACAAAGTTTTTCTCCGACAATTCAGCCCTTGTAAATCTATAGTAATTATTCTATAAAAATGGCCCCAAAAACAGGATGACAAACCATAATACTGCGGATTCATTTATTTGTGTCGATACCAATTTTTGTGGACCAAGATAAAATTGTATATTTCATGGATATTTGATTTCGTGGTTTTGCCAAAGCCTGTATTCAAGCGCTATAAAATTTGTGGTTTATCTGTATCAACGAAAATTGGTATCCAAAGAATAATAATTAATCGACAGTAGCTTCTTTACAATTAATGAGTTCATGTATATATGATACTGAACAAAATTGACATTTGTTTTTAAATCTTTCTCAGAGATGTTGAAATTTTTCAGTCTTTGTCAGACATGACTGGAAACTTTTGACAAGGACCACTAAAAATCTGAAGTGTTTTATAATATACATAACTACAGAAAATGATACATAAGCCACAAGGACTGACAATCCCCAAATAGATTTCAACAAATTTGCTTTTTTTCCTTAAAAGTTAGATTTTCCAAGGGATGTAACTGTAAATATGTAATTTAGAATTTACAAGAGAAGAAAATTTTCCTGTGTAAATTTATGAATGCAACCTTCAATGTAGTCATCTATCAACAATGCCGTAGTATCAATAGGTCACACAAACATTAGTTATATTCAAAAACTAGATTTGTCTACCAATAAAAACAATTCCCCCTCAATACCTTTCTGAATCACAGTTTAATTGCACCACTTAAAACTTGAATAAGAAAAAAAAGTTACTATTTCTACATGTATCCCCTATTAACATATAAATTTTTACTACATTTAATAGGAAATTTTATATGTATTTTTTTGTGGACCTCAGTACCACATTCACGGGGGGTCTCAACATGGGATTTTGGGTACAGTTGTGCAGCTGGGATTTAAAAAACGCCCCCCATTCATATATTGAATAATTGTGAAATCCCTACCTATACATATATCTATATAAAGAGTTTGGGAAATTCAGTGAAGATCGTTCACAACAAACTGAAAAATTATGACCCATTGATATATCACAATTTGTCAATTACTACCTATTGATATATTTCCTCTGTAAAATTGCACCCCATTGATATATTTGACGTATCAAAAAAGGGACCCATTCCAGCGGCACATATGTAAATACCTTCATATAGGAAGAGACCCCCCTGTGGCCACATTAGTACAGTTGTAAACCATATACTGTGGATTCATTTATTTTCGTGGGTACCAATTTTTTTTTTTCATAAAAAATTGTGTTTTCGTTTTTTTGTCTGCATACAAGCCTATACAATATTTGTTTTTCGTTGAACATTTTAATTTTATGATTCTTCTGTAACCATGGAATTCACATAAGTTGGTATCCCACAAATACATATAATAATGAATCTATAGTAGTTATATAGAATGCACAGCCATAAAAATTATTTTATTTACTTCTTGCACAAGACGCTTACAAAAAAAAAAAAAAAACATTTCACAACTTGGAACATTTTTTCAGGTTAACTTTTTGCACATACATTATACATTGTAGTAAAGTATTGACACTGAGATATGTCTCGCAGTCTTAATCACAAACTAATACATTGTTGCCGCCCCAGAAAACAGCCTAAATCTCGCTTTTTCGACTTTGTCGAAGCAGGGTAAAAACTGATTATTCAATTTGGAGGACATTTTCTCCAATTTATGGAAAAATTACATACATCCTAATTCCCCAATGTTCTTTCAAAAGAAATTGAGGATCTAAATTGATGTATTCCTAACAGAAGCTTCTAATGATACAATATTCAGACCAAATACAAAATATAAATGAGATGATGTGGTGTGGTGTGATTGCCAATGAGACAAATTTCCACCAAAGACGCATGACGTAGAAGTTAGCAACTATAAAACAATTATTCTTTATCACAATCAAGCATTAATTTCTACAGCAAAAAAAAAAACCACATAAACTAACAACCTATGAAAAAAGCTAAGCAGTAACAAAATATCTTGCTAAAATAAATAAAAAAAAGATGCACTCATATAATAAATGGGATTGTCAGTGACTTTCAGATACATATTCATATATGACTTGTATACCGGTAATTTTATTTCTAGACATCTATGAGGGTGTGGATGGGGTTTAAAGAATAATGGGCAAAAAGCGCAGAATAAAGGACAAAAAAAATAAAGAATCGAGAAAATTAGGCAAAATAAATAAAGAATGGAGAATAATGTCTACAAAATTAAAGAAAAAATAATTTAAAAAAAAATGACCCCCATCCAAACCCTTATTTATATGACAAATCCTAAAATAAATAGGATTAAACATGAACAAAGAAAACAATTTGAAACATAAGTCGATTTGAAAAGTATTGCAACTCTATTTACATTAAAATACATTATATTCTCTAACATTTTATAAGTTTACATTCCTCTAGAATTTGTAAGGGTAAAAATCAATATTACTCCAAGAAAACGACTTGATTTAGGGACATTATCTTTCACCCAAGCTCAACTAGAGCAGTTCTAGTTTCTGCTTTCAGTGAAAGTATTTAAAAAGCTTCAAATTAAAAATAATGTTTGTATAATTATGTGTCTCTCGATTTTGATTTCATAAATATGAAATTAATAAAATTGAGAATGGAAATGGGGAATGTGTCAAAGAGACAACAACCCGACCATAGAGCAGACAACAGCCGAAGGCCACCAATGGGTCTTCAATGCAGCGAGAAACTCCCGCACCCGGAGGCGTCCTTCAGCTGGCCCCTAAACAAATATGTATACTAGTTCAGTGATAATGGACTACACAAATACAAGTACACAAAGGCCATAAGGGATACGCCTTGAGGAAATATGTTATCTGTTTTTATTTTGTTTTACTGTTGTTAATGGTTTAAATTCAAAATACATCATTTTCAGAAATACCACTGGTAAAAAATTTCCAGAAGATATGTTTGCCTAATGAATGATGCTATGTTATTCTATTTATTTTCAGTTGAAGAGCAGCAATATGTTCAGTGATCAGTTCAGTTCCTACTTCTAGTGCTCAAGGTTATCATACAGATACTTCCAATTATTTTACAGATATCTCAATAAAATGTTCGATGTTTTAATTTTTTAGTCTACAAAAAATTATTTTGATAAAAAAAACTCATCTGCAAAGAATTATGCTATGTCAATTCAGAATGATGCTAAAATGTCATACACAGGAACACTTAATCTATAAATCTTTGATATTGAGAAATCTCATATATAATAAGTTACTTTTATAAGAAGTATAACAATTTCAACATATATCATCGATGACAACAATTTTTTTAAAACCAAAGCTACATGCAAAAGACCTTATTCTAACAAAATGAAAGTTTTATGTCCTATTTAATAACTAATTAACATGGCCAAAAACAAATAATAAAATGAACATGACACAGTTAACTGTGCACGCTTGAGTGATCTGATGGAATAAGTGACCAGTTTAAGGTAAGTTTATGTAATCTTATTGGTCCCTTTGAGTTCAACAAAACAAGTAACTTGTCTATATTAACAAATGACAAATCTGATGTTATATTTACAACCAGTAAACAAGTAGAACCAATAAACAAACAAACAATTCAATGTATACCACTCTTCAAGGGATAATCTGAAGTGGTGTTCGCTAAAGAAATTAAAAACAACATCCTCAAATTGAAAATTTTTCCAATAGGATTGTGGTACTGAAGTTATTTATTAAGTACATGTATCAAAATAATATCAAATTAAATCCTAAGGGAGTTAATTTCTGTTGATATCAGTAAAAAACAAATTGTATGATTGGGTATAATGATGCTGAAATGTCAGGCAGAGAAAACTGATCAATCCTTATCAATGAGAAGTCTTTGTTATTTTTGTAGTAATTACAACAATTTAAAATAAATGATCAATGAAGACTTTTTCTACACAAAGTCATGGGAGAATATGGGCACAAAATATTCTGCAATTAAATTATGCCCTTATCTATCAATGAAAGTTTTGAATCATGAAATGATTCATATATTGTATAATCGTAACAATGTACTCATTTATCTAGAGGAATTCTTCAACTTAATGAGTATTGACTACAAAACGTACTAACTTATAGTTTATAAGGCTGTTAAAAAAAATGTCAGTTTCTCAGAAATAGTACTGATAAATGTACCTCTATCCATTGGATATCAATCTTGATTGGTAATTAATAAACTGTTTGGAACAACAGTAGAATTTCACAACAGGAATCCAGTTTACTGCACTGTATATTGCTGTAGTATTCTGTAAATTGATACTGGATCCTTGCTGTGTAATGCTATTGTTGGACTGGTTGAACATTTTGGGGCCAGTTTTTAAATATCCGTTGTACAAGGATGATGTCAAACTAAAGTAGTATGGGAGTATACAGATAGAGGTTTTTCTTCCTTAGCTAAAATGTAGTATATATTGTGATATGTTCAAAAACATAATATAAATGATAGGTCACCAAACTTGTTTTGAAGATACAGGTTGTGAAAAAATGACACATTATGTATGGATTATAGTGAAAAGCATCATAATGTGAATAGACAGTAAACTAATAGATAGAAATCTTAAATAAAATATGAGAAGATAGCTCTCATAAAGTGTTTTAAGAATATCAAAAGAAAAACACAGTTAATTTTTTCCGACTATAACATAAAACAGAAAACGGAAACATTTTAGTAATTATAATATAAAATCACATAAATTTGTTCCTTTAAAAGAATTTTTTTTTTAATAAATTGTATTCTGGCAACAAAAATTTGCTGACTTCATTTAAAAGTGTTCTACTATTATACAATCCAAGATGGCTGAAGACACCCATACCACCTCAAGAATAGATCTTCTTCATTTCTGAACTTTTGGCAAGAAATTTATCGTTAATTGTGACAAGAAAATGAGAGCAATTCTTTAACGGCCTTATCTATGTAACAATTACAATTTACAGTCATAAATAACAAAAACTGATAAAATCTGAAATATACCATTAATAAAACAATTAATGTGCATTATATTTAACATAACAATGTTATTTTTGATTATCTGTAATCAAAAGCCGGAGATTCTTCTGTTTTGTTAGAGTCCTGTATGTTGTTTGTATGGAACGTTCCTACATCAATTCTCTTGCTAGGACTGTTGCTACTACTTCCTGTCGCTCCTGGTGATCTAAAATTAGAAATAAGTGGAAAGCTGAAGGTCATGTGATCAATTGCTAAACACACAAATGCGCCTCAAATCTTGAATTTAGGAAAACCTTTTAAATCTTTGTCACAATTTATATTGAGACAAATACATATATTGACACATGGCGCTAACTGGAGTTGTAAGTTGTAATACATATATTCTTTTAATGTTTGATAAAAATTGTTTCCCTTGACTGACTTTATGAATTGTGTGATTTTTGTACTGTCACACTACTATTCAAAGGTAAGGGGAAGGGTTGAGCACTCACAAACTAATTTAACCCCACCACATTGTTTATGTGCTTGTCCCAGGTCAGAAGCCTGTTACTTAGTGTTAGTTGCTGTTTGTCATATTTGTTTTTCTTTTATTGTTTTGACATAAATTGATTTTCTCGTTGGCAATCATACCAAATCTCCTTATTTTTGTAAGTTGATTCTAAAGCGTGATGATACTCCCTCTACTTTAATGATGCAAAAGTACTTTTTGTTTTAATATTATGACTAATTTAATCTGCTCTGCACACAGAAACTAGAATATAACTTAGAGTAGCACTATCTTCTGGTAATTGCTTAAAACTGTTTTGTATGAAAGATTATTTAGTACAGTAATTGTCCCTTATATCTCAGAAAACAAGAATTTGTTGACATTATTTTGTTGACAGCTGTTCTAGATTAATGAGTAGATTGGTCTCCTTTTACCAGAAAGGATTTGAATTTGTTTATTCTTGCTCAAATTGAAACTTTTTATTTCATTAAAGGCCTTACATGAGGCATGATATTACAGACAAACAATATAAACAAACATAATGCATGAACAAAAATAAACATATGTAAATGTAGGAAATAACTTAGGAAGGTTAATATCACTTAAATATAGAAAAGTTGAATTTATCTTAGAATGTTAAGTTTTTGGCATTATGAGTAGAGTGGTCTGCCCTTACTTGAGAGGACTAGATTTTGTTGACATTTGTTCTGAACTGTTAGTTTTGGTTTTATGGGTAGAGTGATCTGCCCTTACCTGAGAGGACTAGAATTTGTTGACATTTGTTCAGAACTGTTAGTTTTGGTTTTATGGGTAGAGTGATCTGCCCTTACCTGAGAGGACTGGAATTTGTTGACATTTGTTCAGAACTGTTAGTTTTGGTTTTATGAGTAGAGTGATCTGCCCTTACCTGAGAGGACTAGAATTTGTTGACATTTGTTCAGAACTGTTAGTTTTGGTTTTATGGGTAGAGTGATCTACCCTTACCTGAGAGGACTAGAATTTGTTGACATTTGTTCAGAACTGTTAGTTTTGGTTTTATGGGTAGAGTGATCTGCCCTTACCTGAGAGGACTAGAATTTGTTGACATTTGATCAGAACTGTTAGTTTTAGTTTTATGGGAAGAGTGATCTGCCCTTACCTGAGAGGACTAGAATTTGTTGACATTTGTTCAGAACTGTTAGTTTTGGTTTTATGAGTAGAGTGATCTGTCCTTACCTGAGAGGACAAGAATTTGTTGACATTTGTTCAGAACTGTTAGTTTTGGTTTTATGGGTAGAGTGATCTACCCTTACCTGAGAGGACTAGAATTTGTTGACATTTGTTCAGAACTGTTAGTTTTGGTTTTATGGGTAGAGTGATCTGCCCTTACCTGAGAGGACTAGAATTTGTTGACATTTGATCAGAACTGTTAGTTTTGGTTTTATGGGTAGAGTGATCTGCCCTTACCTGAGAGGACATTTGTTCAGAACTGTTAGTTTTGATTTTATGGGTAGAGTGATCTGCCCTTACCTGAAAGGACTAGAATTTGTTGACATTTGTTCAGAACTGTTAGTTTTGGTTTTATGAGTAGAGTGATCTGCCCTTACCTGAGAGGACTAGAATTTGTTGACATTTGTTCAGAACTGTTAGTTTTGGTTTTATGGGTAAAGTGATCTACCCTTACCTGAGAGAACTAGAATTTGTTGACATTTGTTCAGAACTGTTAGTTTTGGTTTTATGGGTAGAATGATCTGCCCTTACCTGAGAGGACTAGAATTTGTTGACATTTGTTCAGAACTGTTAGTTTTGGTTTTATGGGTAGAGTGGTCTGCCCTTACCTGAGAGGACTAGAATTTGTTGACATTTGTTCAGAACTGTTAGTTTTGGTTTTATGGGTAGAGTGGTCTGCCCTTAGCTGAGAGGACTAGAATTTGTTGACATTTGTTCAGAACTGTTAGTTTTGGTTTTATGGGTAGAGTGGTCTGCCCTTAGCTGAGAGGACTAGAATTTGTTGACATTTGTTCAGAACTGTTAGTTTTGGTTTTATGGGTAGAGTGATCTGCCCTTACCTGAGAGGACTAGAATTTGTTGACATTTGTTCAGAACTGTTAGTTTTGGTTTTATGGGTAGAGTGATCTGCCTTTATCTGAGAGGACTAGAATTTGTTGACATTTGTTCATAACTGTTAGTTTTGGCATTATGAGTAGAGTGATCTGCCCTTACCTGAGAGGACTAGAATTTGTTGACATTTGTTCAGAACTGTTAGTTCTGGTTTTATGAGTAGAGTGGTCTGGATAGGACTAGAATTTGTTGACATTTGTTCAGAACTGTTAGTTTTGGTTTTATGAGTAGAGTGATCTGTCCTTACCTGAGAGGACTAGAATTTGTTGACATTTGTTCAGAACTGTTAGTTTTGGTTTTATGAGTAGAGTGATCTGCCCTTACCTGAGAGAACTAGAATTTGTTGACATTTGTTCAGAACTGTTAGTTTTGGTTTTATGGGTAGAGTGATCTGCCCTTACCTGAGAGGACTAGAATTTGTTGACATTTATTCAGAACTGTTAGTTTTGGTTTTATGGGTAGAGTGATCTGCCCTTACCTGAGAGGACTAGAATTTGTTGACATTTGTTCAGAACTGTTAGTTTTGGTTTTATGGGTAGAGTGATCTGCCCTTACCTGAGAGGACTAGAATTTGTTGACATTTGTTCAGAACAGTTAGTTTTGGTTTTATGGGTAGAGTGGTCTGCCCTTACCTGAGAGGACTAGAATTTGTTGACATTTGTTCAGAACTGTTAGTTTTGGTTTTATGAGTAGAGTGATCTGCCCTTACCTGAGAGGACTAGAATTTGTTGACATTTAATAGTTCAGAACTGTTAGTTTTGGTTTTATGAGTAGAGTGATCTGCCCTTACCTGAGAGGACTAGAATTTGTTGACATTTGTTCAGAACTGTTAGTTTTGGTTTTATGAGTAGAGTGATCTGCCCTTACCTGAGAGGACTAATAGATTGAAATAAACAATTAATTTCCCCATAGGCGACAATGATAGCCTTTTTCGAGATACAGACTTCAGAAAGTTGATTTTTTTAACGAAACCTTGCTAGAATTAAAGAAAAGTTATTAGGACAGTATTTTTTGGTCCAAAAAATATAGGTTTGCGTTGCTTTTCTTAGCGTAATTTGTACTTATCTCCTATGCCTATCAATTTTGCACTTAAAAATACGTGTCTCATATTAGCGTTTTAAAGACATCTCAGTTCCATTAGGGCTAAGGAAAATAATTTATTTGGCCTTTGGTATAATGCAGAATGCACGAAGTCTCTAATAACAAAAAATAACGGGCGCACATATCAACCAATCAGGATTAGCTATACTCTTAATTCTGAATACCATGTTATGCTCATGAAATGGCTGCGCCCATAAAATCTAATGGTGTATTGTAACCTATACGGTATTTAATACTTTCTAGAATCATGCAATTCATAGTTCGTTAGATGCACAAATATATATGCCACACAAAAATCATCTTCAAAACGTTCTGGCATTACTCTCTGAATTTTCACAATTTTTTATCAGAGGTGACCCCAGTCAAAAAATGGGGAAAAAAATTTTCTGATTTTTTGAGTAAATGCGGTTCTGCTAAAAAGGGCCTGAAGATAATGTCCACTTTCTCCAATGATTCTTTGTATGTCATCAAGTACTGATTATATTGATACCAAAACCGATCCAATATGTAACTACTACGGTGAATTTTGAACAACAATTTTAAATGAAACCATTTTCGTATAAAAGTACATTTTTGAAACAGACTATAGCATTTCAAAATATGAAAAATGTGTAAATATTTGTGTTTAAACATCGAAAACTATTCGTTAACTACAAAATGTCATGCCTATTCTCTTTTTTATAGTCTGTCATTCGAGTGAACATTTCAATGTTCGAAGGGGATCATTTCTGTACATTTTCACTGAATTTGGTAATTTCGATAACAGCACTTGGATCGAGATTGTCATGTTTAAAAATCGATTTGTATATCCAAACTCTAGACGTGTACGTGCTTTTTTCAAACAAATCAGCAGAAGTTCAGAAAATGACATATTCTCTCCACAGTAAGTCAAAAGTCGAACCCACCCTTGTTTCTAAGGTAAAACGCAATACAAAAATGAAACAGACTATAGCTTAAAAACTAGTTAATCAATAATTCATTTGTCACCAAAAAATACGGTTTCACATCAAATATCAAGTAAAATTACTGTTTTTGACACTTTTTGAGCACTATGATAAAGAAATGTCGACGCTGTATAGATTGAAATAAACAATTAATTTCCCCTTAGGCGACAATGATAGCCTTTTTCGAGATACAGACTTCAGAAAGTTGATTTTTTTAACGAAAACCTTGCTAGAATTAAAGAAAAGTTATTAGGACAGTATTTTTTGGTCCAAAAAATATAGGTTCGCGTTGCTTTTCTTAGCGTAATTTGTACTTATCTCCCATGCCTATCAATTTTGCACTTAAAAATACGTGTCTCATATTAGCGTTTTAAAGACATCTCAGTTCCATTAGGGCTAAGGAAAATAATTTATTTGGCCTTTGGTATAATGCAGAATGCACGAAGTCTCTAATAACAAAAAATAATGGGCGCACATATCAACCAATCAGGATTAGCTATACTCTTAATTCTGAATACCATGTTATGCTCATGAAATGGCTGCGCCCATAAAATCTAATGGTGTATTGTAACCTATACGGTATTTAATACTTTCTAGAATCATGCAATTCATAGTTCGTTAGATGCACAAATATATATGCCACACAAAAATCATCTTCAAAACGTTCTGGCATTACTCTCTGAATTTTCACAATTTTTTATCAGAGGTGACCCCAGTCAAAAAATGGGGAAAAAAATTTTCTGATTTTTTGAGTAAATGCGGTTCTGCTAAAAAGGGCCTGAAGATAATGTCCACTTTCTCCAATGATTCTTTGTATGTCATCAAGTACTGATTATATTGATACCAAAACCGATCCAATATGTAACTACTACGGTGAATTTTGAACAACAATTTTAAATGAAACCATTTTCGTATAAAAGTACATTTTTGAAACAGACTATAGCATTTCAAAATATGAAAAATGTGTAAATATTTGTGTTTAAACATCGAAAACTATTCGTTAACTACAAAATGTCATGCCTATTCTCTTTTTTATAGTCTGTCATTCGAGTGAACATTTCAATGTTCGAAGGGGATCATTTCTGTACATTTTCACTGAATTTGGTAATTTCGATAACAGCACTTGGATCGAGATTGTCATGTTTAAAAATCGATTTGTATATCCAAACTCTAGACGTGTACGTGCTTTTTTCAAACAAATCAGCAGAAGTTCAGAAAATGACATATTCTCTCCACAGTAAGTCAAAAGTCGAACCCACCCTTGTTTCTAAGGTAAAACGCAATACAAAAATGAAACAGACTATAGCTTAAAAACTAGTTAATCAATAATTCATTTGTCACCAAAAAATACGGTTTCACATCAAATATCAAGTAAAATTACTGTTTTTGACACTTTTTGAGCACTATGATAAAGAAATGTCGACGCTGTATAGATTGAAATAAACAATTAATTTCCCCTTAGGCGACAATGATAGCCTTTTTCGAGATACAGACTTCAGAAAGTTGATTTTTTTAACGAAAACCTTGCTAGAATTAAAGAAAAGTTATTAGGACAGTATTTTTTGGTCCAAAAAATATAGGTTCGCGTTGCTTTTCTTAGCGTAATTTGTACTTATCTCCCATGCCTATCAATTTTGCACTTAAAAATACGTGTCTCATATTAGCGTTTTAAAGACATCTCAGTTCCATTAGGGCTAAGGAAAATAATTTATTTGGCCTTTGGTATAATGCAGAATGCACGAAGTCTCTAATAACAAAAAATAATGGGCGCACATATCAACCAATCAGGATTAGCTATACTCTTAATTCTGAATACCATGTTATGCTCATGAAATGGCTGCGCCCATAAAATCTAATGGTGTATTGTAACCTATACGGTATTTAATACTTTCTAGAATCATGCAATTCATAGTTCGTTAGATGCACAAATATATATGCCACACAAAAATCATCTTCAAAACGTTCTGGCATTACTCTCTGAATTTTCACAATTTTTTATCAGAGGTGACCCCAGTCAAAAAATGGGGAAAAAAATTTTCTGATTTTTTGAGTAAATGCGGTTCTGCTAAAAAGGGCCTGAAGATAATGTCCACTTTCTCCAATGATTCTTTGTATGTCATCAAGTACTGATTATATTGATACCAAAACCGATCCAATATGTAACTACTACGGTGAATTTTGAACAACAATTTTAAATGAAACCATTTTCGTATAAAAGTACATTTTTGAAACAGACTATAGCATTTCAAAATATGAAAAATGTGTAAATATTTGTGTTTAAACATCGAAAACTATTCGTTAACTACAAAATGTCATGCCTATTCTCTTTTTTATAGTCTGTCATTCGAGTGAACATTTCAATGTTCGAAGGGGATCATTTCTGTACATTTTCACTGAATTTGGTAATTTCGATAACAGCACTTGGATCGAGATTGTCATGTTTAAAAATCGATTTGTATATCCAAACTCTAGACGTGTACGTGCTTTTTTCAAACAAATCAGCAGAAGTTCAGAAAATGACATATTCTCTCCACAGTAAGTCAAAAGTCGAACCCACCCTTGTTTCTAAGGTAAAACGCAATACAAAAATGAAACAGACTATAGCTTAAAACCGGTTAATCAATAATTCATTTGTCACCAAAAAATACGGTTTCACATCAAATATCAAGTAAAATTACTGTTTTTGACACTTTTTGAGCACTATGATAAAGAAATGTCGACGCTGTATAGATTGAAATAAACAATTAATTTCCCCTTAGGCGACAATGATAGCCTTTTTCGAGATACAGACTTCAGAAAGTTGATTTTTTTAACGAAAACCTTGCTAGAATTAAAGAAAAGTTATTAGGACAGTATTTTTTGGTCCAAAAAATATAGGTTCGCGTTGCTTTTCTTAGCGTAATTTGTACTTATCTCCTATGCCTATCAATTTTGCACTTAAAAATACGTGTCTCATCTTAGCATTTAAAAGACATTTCAGTTCTGTTAGGGCTAAGGAAAATAATTTATTTGGCCTTTGGTATAATGCAGAATGCACGAAGTCTCTAATAACAAAAAATAACGGGCGCACATATCAACCAATCAGGATTAGCTATACTCTTAATTCTGAATACCATGCTCATAAAATGGCTGCGCCCATAAAATCTAATGGTGTATTGTAACCAGAATTTGTTGACATTTAATAGTTCAGAACTGTTAGTTTTGGTTTTATGAGTAGAGTGATCTGCCCTTACCTGAGAGGACTAGAATTTGTTGACATTTGTTCAGAACTGTTAGTTTTGGTTTTATGGGTAGAGTGATCTGCCCTTACCTGAGAGGACTAGAATTTGTTGACATTTGTTCAGAACTGTTAGTTTTGGTTTTATGGGTAGAGTGGTCTGCCCTTACCTGAGAGGAATAGAATTTGTTGACATTTGTTCAGAACTGTTAGTTTTGGTTTTATGGGTAGAGTGATCTGCCCTTACCTGAGAGGACTAGAATTTGTTGACATTTCATCAGAACTGTTAGTTTTGGTTTTATGGGTAGAGTGGTCTGCCCTTACCTGAGAGGACTAGAATCTGTTGACATTTGTTCAGAACTGTTAGTTTTGGTTTTATGAGTAGAGTGATCTGCCCTTACCTGAGAGGACTAGAATTTGTTGACATTTGTTCAGAACTGTTAGTTTTGGTTTTATGGGTAGAGTGATCTGCCCTTACCTGAGAGGACTAGAATTTGTTGACATTTGTTCAGAACTGTTAGTTTTGGTTTCATGGGTAGAGTGATCTGCCCTTACCTGAGAGGACTAGAATTTGTTGACATTTGTTCAGAACTGTTAGTTTTGGTTTTATGGGTAGAGTGATCTGCCCTTACCTGAGAGGACTAGAATTTGTTGACATTTGTTCAGAACTGTTAGTTTTGGTTTTATTGGTAGAGTGGTCTGCCCTTACCTGAGAGGAATAGAATTTGTTGGCAGCAGGGGACATTTGTTCAGAACTGTTAGTTTTGGTTTTATGGGTAGAGTGGTCTGCCCTTACCTGAGAGGACTAGAATTTGTTGACATTTGTTCAGAACTGTTAGTTTTGGTTTTATGAGTAGAGTGATCTGCCTTGTCTGTTTCACTTGCTGTACTTAGAACTTCATCGTCATATATTCTGTATCTGCAAAAAAAGTTTTGAGATCACACCAGAAAATCTGATTAACACACTGAATGCAGGGGTGTTTCTAAAATTCTATTTTGATTTTACCATTTATCTGATTTTATCATAATCAACATAATTGGGTGTGTTGTGTGCTAAGCCGAACAACTTGTAAGTCAAAGTATCAGAAAACAGGAAGTGGCTGTCTGACAGATAAAAAAAACACTTGCATGTTACAACTCATCACTGCCAAGCTGTTGACTAAATATGAAGACATTCTGTTCTTTTAAGTTTATTCAACATATTAACAATTTAAAGTATTCATCAGCTGGAAGAAGGTTCTGTCAGACTTGGAAGAGTGGTCATATGTTTCAACTCATAATTGTCAAGCTGCTGACCAAATATAAAGTGATTCTGTTACGCGGTGTCTGCGAAACGTGTAACAGAAACCACTCCCAAAGTGGGAATATAACAATTTTGATGATAATTTTCAGCTTCTAGATTATGTAATTGTGCTATTATCAAGGTAGCAATTCCTTTATGAAGACTTGACATTAAACAGATTTGTTCTATTTCATTTTATGATGATCTCAAATTATTCGTGTCTTTGGAATTTCAACTTTTATGTCCTGCCTACATATGATCTAATTCTAGAGATGAATAGCTCTTAGGTCCTTATGATATTTTTTGACAATTTGCAGACCATAGATGGTCTATAAGCTAGGTGCAAAAAGGGTCTTTACTGGCCTAACTTTTCACTGAAATTTGAACTTTTGATATAGGAGTTCAATTTATTTCTGTTCAAAACAATACATTTTTTATGCCTGATGTCACAATAAATGCAGTTTTGTGTCTTTGGAATTTCAACTTTTATGTCCTGCGCACATATGATCTAGCTTATTCTAGAGATGAGTAGTGTATGCTGATATTAGTATCATAAGTTAACTTTACCTAAAACCATTCTCATCTTCATATTCATGATTCTCATCATCACTATCTTCATCAGGGGAGACAAACATAACTTCTAGTTCTATATCTCCCGTCTAAAAATAGAAAATAAGAGAGACAAACATAAGTTCTAGTTCTATATCTCATGTCTAAGAGTAGAAAACAAGAGACAAACAAGTTCTAGTTGTAAATTCAGAAATTATTGAAAGGTTTTTATTAATGCAAATAATGCGACTTGGTGAGAATTGCATTTATAAGAACTGAAATCACAATAATTAACATTGCATTGTTGTCCATTCTTTGAAAATCCCAATAATAAATGCACGCAATAATTTTTGAAGTTACATTATCTCCTGTATTAAAATAGAAACTATGTGAGACAAACATATATTCTAGTTCTAAATTTCCGGGGTAAAAAATCAAGGGAGACACACATTACTTCTATTCTTTATCTTCTAAAAATAAACTCAAGCAAGAGAAAAGCTACTTCTACATCTCCATCTCTTGTATTCGTAAAATTAAGGGAGGCAAGCTTTACTTTTAGATCTATATTTCCTGCGTAAATAAAAAATGGAAGGATATACAAGTTTTAAAATAAGCGTTTTGAATAATTGTATTCTGATTTAAATAGCAACATAGATCAAATTTGAGCTAAATTCAAGGCTAATATAGTTTCTGTTTAAAAACATACAACAAGAGTGCACACGCTGAAATGTCTCACCTGTTTTACTGACCATTGATTTTATGTTGAGAGTCTTAAAGGAAAAGGTTTTACTAAAAGCATTACAGAAACTTAACATTTTTAAAAATCTATGACAATGAGGTCAAGGTCAGATAAATTGTGTCAGACAGACATATACACCTTACAATTTTTGTATACACGTATACCAAATATAGTTGACCTATTGCTATGCCAACTGAAAAACAGACCAAAACACAAAAACTTATTAAAAGGAACCATAAATATGAGGTCAAGGTCAGATGATACCTGCCAGACATACATGTGCACCTTACAATTATTCCATACATCAAATATAGCTGACTTATTGCTATTAGTATTTGAAAAACAGACCAAAACACAAAAGCTTAACATTGACCATTTAACTATAAAAATGAGGTCAAAGTCAGATGATACCTTCCAGTCAGACATGTACACTTACAATCATTCCATACACCAAATATAGTTGACCTATTGCTATTAGTATTTGAAAAACAGATAAAATCAAATAAACTTAACATTGACCAATGAACCATGAAAATGAGGTCAAGGTCAGATGATACTTGCCAGACAGACATGTACACCTTACAATTTTTCTATATACCAAATATAGTACACTTATTTCTTATAGTACTTGAAAAACAGACCAAAACACAAAAACTTAACATTGACCAATGAACCATGAAAATGAGGTCAAGGTCAAATGATACCCGCAAGACAGACTTGTGTACCTTATAATCATTCCATACACCAAATACAGTTGACCTATTGCTTATAGTACTTGAAAAACAGACCAAAACACAAAAAATTAACATTGACAAATGAACCATGAAAATGAGGTCAAGGTTGGATGATACCTGACAGACTGACATGTACCCATTACAATCATTCCATACACCAAATATAGTTGACCTACAGCTTATAGTATTTGAAAAACGGACCTAATCATGTAACTTTAACCTTGATCACTGATACATTAAGGTTAGGTGAACTCTGTCTGACAGACATGTAGACCTTACAAGGAACCCATTTACCAAATATAGTTATCCTATTACTCATAAGTGAGAATTTCACATGACAAATAAAATGCTCCGCTGGGGCGCAGCTTGATATGACCGCAGAGGTCGAACCCTGAACAGTTGGGGCAAGTATGGACACAACATTCAAGCTTGATACAGCACTGAATTTGGATTGTAATTAAATATTTGACACAGCATAGGTTTCTCACACAGAATGAAAGTGGTCTAAGAACTTAAAAATTTTTAATTTACCTATTCAAACCATATCATTATTATTTGCTTTTATATATAAATCAGAAATAACCAATTTAAAATGGAAAATTTTAAAGAAAAAAAAGGAAAAAAAAATCCCCCCCAATTTTTTGAACCCCCTTATGATTCATCACCCCCAAACTCAATCCCAGCTTTCCCTTTGTGGTATGGTACCTTGCAGTACAATTTCAGAGAGATCCATACATTTGAACACAAGTTATTGTCTGGAAACTAGAAAAATGCTTGTTTTTTTGCCCCTTATTCCTAAACGTTTAGGGCAATTACCCCCAAACTCAATTCCAGCTTTCCCTTTGTGATATGGAACCTTGTAGTACAATTTCAAAAAGATCCATACACTTACACACAAGTTATTGTCATGAAACTAGAAAAGTGCTTGTTTTTGCCCCTTTTTGGCACCTAATTCCTAAAATTTGGAGGCAATTACCCCCAAAATCAATCCCAGCATTCCCTTTGTGATATGGAACCTTGTGATACAATGTCAGAGAGATCCATACACTTACACACAAGTTATTGTCATGAAACTAGACAAATGCTTGTTTTTTGCCCCTTTTTGGCCCTTAATTCCTAAAATTTGGAGGCAATTACCCCCAAAATCAATCCAAGCATTCCCTTTGTGATATGGAACCTTGTGATACAATGTCAGAGAGATCCATACACTTACACACAAGTTATTGTCATGAAACTAGAAAAATGCTTGTTTTTTGCCCCTTTTTGGCCCCTAATTCCTAAAATTTGGAGGCAATTACCCCCAAAATCAATCCCAGCATTCCCTTTGTGATATGGAACCTTGTGGTACAATGTCAGAGAGATCCATACACTTACACACAAGTTATCTCTGGAAGTTACAAAAATGCTTATTTTTGGCCCCTAATTCCTTAACTGTGATTACCATAACCCCCAAAATCAATCCCCACCTTGCTTTTGTGGTATTGAACCTTATGGTAAAATTTCATTGAGATCCATTCACTTAAACTAAAGTTAGAGTGCGAAAACTAACGTGTCTTCGTACGACGACGACAACGACAACGTCATACCAATATACGACCACAAAAATTTTTTTGCAGTAGTATAAAAACTCAAATTTTTTTTCAAGCAGTCACTGAACCATGAAAATGAGGTCAGACAATGGACATGTGATTAACGGAAACTTCGTAACATAAGGTATCTGCATACAAGATATGAAGCATCCAGGTCTTCTACCTTCTAAAATATAAGCTTTATACTAATAGTTTACGCCGCCTCCGGATAGTAATACCTATGTCTCGCATACAAAAGGCGAGACACAAATCAATGTAGACAGAAATGAGACAGAAGGCACAAAACTTTCATACTGTGGATTCATTATTATTCGCTGGGTTCCAATTTTGTGGATTTCGTGAGTATAGGTAAACATCCAATTTAAATGTTCAACAAATTTTCTTTAAGGTTTTATGCCTACTTTGGCAAAACCATGAAATCAAATATCCACGAAATTACAAGTTTTTCTCAATCCACAAAAATTGGTACCCACAAAAATATATGAATTCACAGTATCTAGAGATCACAAAGTTGTAAACTTTTCTATATAAGCAAAGTTCTGATAAATGCTGGCTTGACATCAGCTTATCATATGAGCTGGGTCGGATAGATATCAAACTTATGCAAATAAATATCAACACATCTGTTAACCTATTTCGGGTTAAAAAAATCTCTATGCAAAGTCTGTAACTGTTTGAGAATTGAGTCGATGCAGGAACCCTACAAAATAGACCTAAATTCATCTTTTATTTTGTATTTAAATGTTCCAAAATCAATCAAAGTCTTCTAAGTGTACATGTATATGTGCACTTGCATAAGGTTGATTTCTATCCGATGCAGCTCATATTATATTAAAGATAGTTGAGAGTTTAAACAAACCTGTTGGGATAAGACTTGTACAGCCTCTGCATGTTTGGCATTCCTTAGATCAATACTATTTACAGACAGTATAGCATCTCCTACATACAGGTTCTCACATCTATCGGCAGGCTGACCTTCATGGATTTCTGATATCAAGATTGGAACACCATGCTCTTTGCCACCCTGCAATATCAGATTTATTTATTTTTTATCAATCCAGATGTAAAAAAAATGTGTCTTTTTGCAATATATTGAAAATGGGATGACTATTAGAAGTTTGAATTTGTTAACATTAATTGAAATCATACATATAGCCATCAATCCCTACAACTACTCAAAATATCAGAAACACAATTTTTGTATATAGAATAATGAAAAGGGCAAGGTGCAATAAAGGTCTTTATATTTGGCCTTACTTTTCATTCAAATTTAGAATTTCAATATAAGATGACATTTTCATTTCTGTTTTAAAGTTGAGGTGTGGCAAAATTAAAATAAAATGCTCCGCAGGGCGCAGCTTGATACGACCGCAGAGGTCGAACCCTGAACAGTTGGGGCAAGTATGGACACAACATTCAAGCTTGATACAGCTCTGAATTTGGATTGTGATTAAATATTTGACACAGCATAGGTTTCTGACACAGAATGAATGTGGTCTAAGAACTTAAAAATTTTAAATTGGACATTCACCTATTATGGTCCAATATCCAAAATCTAAATACATGGTTAGATTCAGCATATCAAAGAACCCCAAGAATTCAATTTTTGATGAAATCAAACAAAGTTTAATTTTGGACCCTTTTGATCTCAATGTGGACAAAAATGATAACAGGGCCCAAAAATCAAAAATCTAAATACATGGTTAGATTCAGCATATCAAAGAACCCCATATATTCAATTTTTGTTGAAATCAAACAAAGTTTAATTTTGGACCCCGATTTGGACCAACTTGAAAACTGGGCCCATAATCAAAAATCTAAATACATGTTTAGATTCAGCATATCAAAGAACCCTAAAAATTCAATTTTTGTTAAAATCAAACTAAGTTTAATTTTGGACCCTTTGGACCTTTATGTAGACCAATTTGAAAACGGAACCAAAAATTAAGAATCTAAATACACAGTTAGATTCGGCATATCAAAGAACCCCAATAATTCAATTTTTGATGAAATCAAACAAAGTTAAATTTTGGACCCTTTGGACTTCAATGTGGACCAATTTAAAAACGGGGCCCAAAATCCAAAAACTTAATACACGGTTAGATTCAGCATATTAAAGAACCCCATATATTCCATTTTTGTTGAAATCAAACAAAGTTTAATTTTGGACCCCGATTTGGACCAACTTGAAAACTGGGCCCATAATCAAAAATCTAAATACATGGTTAGATTCAGCATATCAAAGAACCCCATATATTCAATTTTTGTTGAAATCAAACAAAGTTTAATTTTGGACCCCGATTTGGACCAACTTGAAAACTGGGCCCATAATCAAAAATCTAAATACATGGTTAGATTCAGCATATCAAAGAACCCCATATATTCAATTTTTGATGAAATCAAACAAAGTTTAATTTTGGACCCTTTTGATCTCAATGTGGACAAAGTTGATAACGGGGCCCAACAATCAAAAATCTAAATACATGGTTAGATTCAGCATATCAAAGAACCCCATATATTCAATTTTTGTTGAAATCAAACAAAGTTTAATTTTGGACCCCGATTTGGACCAACTTGAAAACTGGGCCCATAATCAAAAATCTAAATACATGGTTAGATTCAGCATATCAAAGAACCCCATATATTCAATTTTTGTTGAAATCAAACAAAGTTTAATTTTGGACCAACTCGAAAACTGGGCCCATAATCAAAAATCTAAATACATGGTTAGATTCAGCATATCAAAGAACCCCATATATTCAATTTTTGATGAAATCAAACAAAGTTTAATTTTGGACCCTTTTGATCTCAATGTGGACAAAGTTGATAACGGGGCCCAACAATCAAAAATCTAAATACATGGTTAGATTCAGCATATCAAAGAACCCCATATATTCAATTTTTGTTGAAATCAAACAAAGTTTAATTTTGGACCCCGATTTGGACCAACTTGAAAACTGGGCCCATAATCAAAAATCTAAATACATGGTTAGATTCAGCATATCAAAGAACCCCATATATTCAATTTTTGTTGAAATCAAACAAAGTTTAATTTTGGACCCCGATTTGGACCAACTCGAAAACTGGGCCCATAATCAAAAATCTAAATACATGGTTAGATTCAGCATATCAAAAAACCCCATATATTCAATTTTTGTTGAAATCAAACTAAGTTTAATTTTGGACCCTTTGGACCTTTATGTAGACCAATTTGAAAACAGAACCAAAAATTAAGAATCTAAATACACGGTTAGATTCGGCATATCAAAGAACCCCAATAATTCAATTTTTGATGAAATCAAACAAAGTAAAATTTTGGACCCTTTGGACCTCAATGTGGACCAATTTAAAAACGGGGCCCAAAATCTAAAAACTTAATACACGGTTAGATTCAGCATATTAAAGAACCCCAAGAATTCAAGAATAAAACCCCATTGAAATTGATCAAGAAATAAGCAATTTATACGAAGTATCTTCTTTTGCACAATACTGAGCAATTGATTATTTCTTGCTATTGCGCAATACTGTACAATTGACAATTTCTTGCTATTGCGCAATATTGTGCTATTGGATATTTCTTGCTATTGCGCAATACTGTGCAATTGAAGATTTCTTGCTATTGCGCAATACTGTGCAATTGAAGATTTCTTGCTATTGTGCAATACTGTGCAATTGAAAATTTCTTGCTATTGCACAATACTTATTATATAATAATTTACACATCCTGTTTGGTGTGTATCTCCTACCATATCATTATTATTTGCTTTTAAATATAAATCAGAAATAACCAACTTAAAATGGAAAATTTTAAAAGAAAAAAAAAAAGGAAAAAAAGAAAAAAAAAAGAAAAAAAAAAAAATCCCCCCCCCCCAAAATTTTTTGAACCCCCTTATGATTCATCACCCCCAAACTCAATCTCAGCCTTCCCTTTGTGGTATGGTACCTTGCAGTACAATTTCAGAGAGATCCATACACTTGAACACAAGTTATTGTCTGGAAACTAGAAAAATGCTTATTTTTGGCCCCTTTTTGGCCCCCAATTCCTAAACGTTTCGGGCAATTACCCCCAAACTCAATTCCAGCTTTCCCTTTGTGATATGGAACCTTGTAGTACAATTTCAGAAATATCCAAACACTTACACACAAGTTATTGTCATGAAACTAGAAAAATGCTTGTTTTTTGCCCCTTTTTTGGCCCCTAATTCCTAACATTTTGAGGCAATTACCCCCAAAATCAATTACAGCCTTCCCTTTGTGATATGGAACCTTGTGGTACAATGTCAGAGAGATCCATACACTTACACACAAGTTATTGTCTGGAAGTTACAAAAATGCTTATTGTTGGCCCCTTTTTGGCCCCTAATTCCTTAACTGTTGGTACCATAACCCCCAAAATCAATCCCAACCTTCCTTTCATGGTATTGAACCTTATGGTAAAATTTCATGGAGATCCATTCACTTAAACTAAAGTTAGAGTGCGAAAACCAATGTGTCTTCGGACGACGCCAGACGACGCCGGACGACGACGACGACGACGACGACGACGACAACGACGACGACGACGACGACGACGACGACGACGCCAACGTCATACCAATATACGACCAAAAAATTTTCAATTTTTGCGGTCGTATAAAAAAAAAACAAGAGTTTTTACCCCTGATGTCACAATAAATGCAGTTTTAACGTCACGAAAAAGGCCTTTCTACATGTTTTTGTAAAAACTCCAAAGATTTGGGTCATTTCTTGCATAGTTTTTAGACCCCTTTGAGCACATGAAAGTACCAACTTAATAAATTACACAATTTTGTCTATATGAACAACCACTTTCATATAAATATTATTATGGTGCTTGCATGTGATCAAAAATGCCTAATAGATATTTATGAAAATACACAATGTATGTATATCTGGTCCTTTTGTGTAAAAAATTTGGAATTTTACTATCTTGGTGATCTTTAGGTGTAATACCACCAAATCATAGTACGTCACATCCGGTTGCATACGAAAATAGGTCGAAAAAAAATATTCCCTTGAATTTGACAGTTGTAGGTAATTGATCCTACATTTCATTGCAGTAAATCATTTCTGGGTCATATACATATATCTTGGGTATTTCAAAGCACCATTATTTTTTTATTTGGGGTTTCTATAGAATATTTTGGAAACTTGAGGTTACATGGTTACTAAAGCTTGTATACAGGTTAAAAAAGGGGGAAAATTTGATTGGTTAACTTCCAGTGATGGTTATTTCTTGCTATTTAAGTGAAATATTACAAGTAATGAAATATTCTGAGTGGATTGAGTCTCCAAAACACATTTTATGAGAAAATTGCCTTGAAATAGGACTTTACCATGAATATTAGTTGACAGAACAAGCCATACTTAGAGCTTTGGGGAGCTTTTTCTCCTTATTTCTTATATTCTGCTATACTAGAAAATTTTTCCTAAGAAATACTTTAATAAATATATAGTTTTAAGTAAATGAAATTATTTTTAAAGCAGTAACAACAAATTATTCACCAAAAGAGAAGCTTTTTATGTCCCTCTCTGGAACGCGGCCTACATTTAAGTTTTACGTAAGGACTTATCGAAACCTCCTTGGAGAGAGTAAACTTTTATATGGATAGTTCATTCAGATTGAATACTTCAATTAATCATTTATTATAACATTTCTATCATAAATGAGTGAAGGTTACCCTAAAATTTTTATTTATTGGCCTAAAAAGTAGAAATTTTGAGGAAATGGGAGGTATAAATGGACCAAAAGAGACCTTATAAGGAAGACAAAGAGGTCCATTAGTAGTATTTATCATCCTAAAGTCATCTTTTGTATCATCTTTAACTGTTTGTAGGCAGATGAGATAAATATTTGATCATTTATTGGTCCACACTATATTCTATCATGATGCGGCTTGGTTTGGATTTTTCGAAGAAATTTTGCTCGAATCGCTGTAGATGTCATCTTACATTATACTAGATTTTTCTCAAACTATTGAACTCATTATGACAAAACTTGACAGGAATGCTTGAAATAACCAGTATTACAAAGGAAAAAAGTCACATTCAGTTTATTTAACAAAAAAGTCTTCTTTAGGTGTAATACCACCAAATCATAGTACGTCACATCCAGTTGCATACGAAAATAGGTCGAAAAAAAATATTCCCTTGAATTTGACAGTTGTAGGTAATTGATCCTACATTTCATTGCAGTAAATCATTTCTGGGTCATAAACATATATCTTGGGTATTTCAAAGCACCATTATTTTTTTATTTGGGGTTTCTATAGAATATTTTGGAAACTTGAGGTTACATGGTTACTAAAGCTTGTATACAGGTTAAAAAAGGGGGAAAATTTGATTGGTTAACTTCCAGTGATGGTTATTTTCTTATATGCAATGAAATGTTATGTGAAATTTTTTCTATAGTACTGGACAGGATAAAACTTTACTCATGCCAAGTATTTCTTTATTTGAAACAAAGATAAATTCTGCACAATTTTTTGAAAAGTGCAAATTTAACAAAGACTAATAGGGGAAAATCAATGGTGGTATAACACCTAATATGGGAAGCTGTACATGCACCTTTGACCTTGTGAGTACTCTCATGTGTTAAAATTTCTTGCTATTTAAGTGAAATATTACAAGTAATGAAATATTCTGAGTGGATTGAGTCTCCAAAACACATTTTATGAGAAAATTGCCTTGAAATAGGACTTTACCATGAATATTAGTTGACAGAACAAGCCATACTTAGAGCTTTGGGGAGCTTTTTCTCCTTATTTCTTATATTCTGCTATACTAGAAAATTTTTCCTAAGAAATACTTTAATAAATATATAGTTTTAAGTAAATGAAATTATTTTTAAAGCAGTAACAACAAATTATTCACCAAAAGAGAAGCTTTTTATGTCCCTCTCTGGAACGCGGCCTACATTTAAGTTTTACGTAAGGACTTATCGAAACCTCCTTGGAGAGAGTAAACTTTTATATGGATAGTTCATTCAGATTGAATACTTCAATTAATCATTTATTATAACATTTCTATCATAAATGAGTGAAGGTTACCCTAAAATTTTTATTTATTGGCCTAAAAAGTAGAAATTTTGAGGAAATGGGAGGTATAAATGGACCAAAAGAGACCTTATAAGGAAGACAAAGAGGTCCATTAGTAGTATTTATCATCCTAAAGTCATCTTTTGTATCATCTTTAACTGTTTGTAGGCAGATGAGATAAATATTTGATCATTTATTGGTCCACACTATATTCTATCATGATGCGGCTTGGTTTGGATTTTTCGAAGAAATTTTGCTCGAATCGCTGTAGATGTCATCTTACATTATACTAGATTTTTCTCAAACTATTGAACTCATTATGACAAAACTTGACAGGAATGCTTGAAATAACCAGTATTACAAAGGAAAAAAGTCACATTCAGTTTATTTAACAAAAAAGTCTTCTTTAGGTGTAATACCACCAAATCATAGTACGTCACATCCAGTTGCATACGAAAATAGGTCGAAAAAAAATATTCCCTTGAATTTGACAGTTGTAGGTAATTGATCCTACATTTCATTGCAGTAAATCATTTCTGGGTCATAAACATATATCTTGGGTATTTCAAAGCACCATTATTTTTTTATTTGGGGTTTCTATAGAATATTTTGGAAACTTGAGGTTACATGGTTACTAAAGCTTGTATACAGGTTAAAAAAGGGGGAAAATTTGATTGGTTAACTTCCAGTGATGGTTATTTTCTTATATGCAATGAAATGTTATGTGAAATTTTTTCTATAGTACTGGACAGGATAAAACTTTACTCATGCCAAGTATTTCTTTATTTGAAACAAAGATAAATTCTGCACAATTTTTTGAAAAGTGCAAATCAAACAAAGACTAATAGGGGAAAATCAATGGTGGTATAACACCTTTAGACTATTTTGAAAGCTGAAAAGGGCACTTACTGCACCTCCCCCTTAAGAATGTGCTTAGATCAGGTTTAAAAAAATTTGTTAGATGTTCGGACTCCTTGGTTTTTTTACTTCGATACAGGGTAAAATATTTTGCCCCATAACACCCATTTTTCTTTCAATAGCTCATAAAAGGTCAATTACCAAAATTTAACAGATTCTAGATTTCTTTTCTTTCGATTTGAGAAACAAATAATACCAATGCAAATATAAGGTAAAAGTCCGAGTCAGCCTTTTCCTGCCATTTTTTATACGACCGCAAAAATTAAAAATTTTTTGGTCGTATATTGGTATGACGTTGGCGTCGTCGTTGTCGTCGTTGTCCGGCGTCGTCCGAAGACACATTGGTTTTCGCACTCTAACTTTAGTTTAAGTGAATGGATCTCCATGAAATTTTACCATGAGGTTCAATACCACGAAAGGAAGGTTGGGATTGATTTTGGGGGTTATGGTACCAACAGTTAAGGAATTAGGGGCCAAAAAGGGGCCAAAAATAAGCATTTTTGTAACTTCCAGACAATAACTTGTGTGTAAGTGTATGGATCTCTCTGACATTGTACCACAAGGTTCCATATCACAAAGGGAAGGCTGTAATTGATTTTGGGGGTAATTGCCTCAAAATATTAGGAATTAGGGGCCAAAAAAGGGGCAAAAAACAAGCATTTTTCTAGTTTCATGACAATAACTTGTGTGTAAGTGTTTGGATATTTCTGAAATTGTACTACAAGGTTCCATATCACAAAGGGAAAGCTGGAATTGAGTTTGGGGGTAATTGCCCGAAACGTTTAGGAATTGGGGGCCAAAAAGGGGCCAAAAATAAGCATTTTTCTAGTTTCCAGACAATAACTTGTGTTCAAGTGTATGGATCTCTCTGAAATTGTACTGCAAGGTACCATACCACAAAGGGAAGGCTGGGATTGAGTTTGGGGGTGATGAATCATAAGGGGGTTCAAAAAATTTGGGTGGGGGGGGATTTTTTTTTTCTTTTTTTTCTTTTTTTCCTTTTTTTTTTCTTTTTCCATTTTAAGTTGGTTATTTCTGATTAATATTTAAAAGCAAATAATTATGATATGGTAGGAGATACACACCAAACAGGATGTGTAAATTATTATATAATAAGTATTGTGCAATAGCAAGAAATTTTCAATTGCACAGTATTGCGCAATAGCAAGAAATCTTCAATTGCACAGTATTGCGCAATTGCAAGAAATCTTCAATTGCACAGTATTGCGCAATAGCAAGAAATATCCAATAGCACAATATTGCGCAATAGCAAGAAATTGTCAATTGTACAGTACTGCGCAATAGCAAGAAATATTCAATTGCACAGTATTGTGCAAAAGAAGATACTTCGTATAAATTGCTTATTTCTTGATCAATTTCAATGGGGTTTTATTCTTGAATTCTTGGGGTTCTTTAATATGCTGAATCTAATCGTGTATTAAGTTTTTGGATTTTGGGCCCCGTTTTTAAATTGGTCCACATTGAGGTCCAAAGGGTCCAAAATTTAACTTTGTTTGATTTCATCAAAAATTGAATTAGTGGGGTTCTTTGATATGCCGAATCTAACCGTGTATTTAGATTCTTAATTTTTTGGTTCCGTTTTCAAATTGGTCTACATTAAGGTCCAAAGGGTCCAAAATTAAACTTAGTTTGATTTTAACAAAAATTAAATTTTTAGGGTTCTTTGATATGCTGAATCTAAACATGTATTTAGATTTTTGATTATGGGCCCAGTTTTCAAGTTGGTCCAAATCGGGGTCCAAAATTAAACTTTGTTTGATTTCAACAAAAATTGAATATATGGGGTTCTTTGATATGCTGAATCTAACCATGTATTTAGATTTTTGATTTTTGGGCCCCGTTATCAACTTTGTCCACATTGAGGTCAAAAGGGTCCAAAATTAAACTTTGTTTGATTTCATCAAAAATTGAATTCTTGGGGTTCTTTGATATGCTGAATCTAACCATGTATTTAGATTTTGGATATTGGACCATAATAGGTGAATGTCCAATTTAAAATTTTTAAGTTCTTGGACCACATTCATTCTGTGTCAGAAACCTATGCTGTGTCAAATATTTAATCACAATCCAAATTCAGAGCTGTATCAAGCTTGAATGTTGTGTCCATACTTGCCCCAACTGTTCAGGGTTCGACCTCTGCGGTCGTATCAAGCTGCGCCCTGCGGAGCATTTTATTAACAATTAAATATCTTGAAAAGGAGCTCCATAACCTATCAATATTCTTAGCTTAATTTGTTCCTTAACTAATGCTGTTCTAATACAGTACCATTCAAGAGGACCAGCTCTCCCACACCCTACACCAAGGAAAATGTTGGAGTCACTCCGAAAAACTCCGATATTCCTCCCAAAATGTTGGGAGGAATTTAGGAGTAATCTCTCCCAAAATCGTGTAAATGTTTATTGTGATAGCTACCTCACTCCCTACACCGAGGAATTAATTGCCCTTATCCTACTTTGATCTCTACCCGCAGACCACTGATAGGGTAATTGGGTTACCTGACAGGTACATTTTGTAAAGGTTGATGTAATAAAGAATTATATTTCCGGTCTACTGTACCAGTTTAAGTGTCAAACAGGTGTATAATTTTAAATGTCTTTTTATACTGGTTAAGTTTAATTTTTGTGGTAATAATAAGTTAAAATATTTTCGTATTTCTTGCTTGCCAATCTAAAAATATCTTTACCTAAATGTACTTGCTTTAAAAAAAAAAGGATTATAAAATATAGTGGAAAATGTGAAAAAACGCATTATTTTTTTCAAAGTTAAAGTCTTTATTTGAAAATTATGTGTCTCAAAGTTTTGTATATGCAAGGATTTGTATTTCTATACAAATCCTTGGTATATGCAAGTAAAAAGGAAAATTTATTCACCATTCGTTAGGCATAATAATTATGTAAGTCTACGGCATTTTCTTTTTATGATTATCTAACTGCTTGAATGAATAAAAGATTTAAAAGCAAAATGTTGTTGTTAATTCTTTCAATTGCATTAAAGTTTTATAAAAAATAAAAACTGTACTTAATTTTGACCTCAATGTCTTCACCAGTAAATTAATATTTTATTTACGAAATGGACATACTTGTGTAAAAATAACCGGAAACTTCCGCTAACTTTATGAGAGCAGTTTAAAGAAAATCATAAAAATTACGTGTCACAAAGTTTTGTATATGCAAGTAAAAAAGAAGATATTATTTACCATTCGTTATGCTTAATATTTACGGCATTTTCGTTTTACGATTTGTTGGCATTACTTTAGGATAATAATACATTTCGGTTACAACAGGAATACTTCCACAGCTGCATTAATTCGTCTTTGTATAATATTTATTTTCGCACAATGAATGTAAATTTGTGTCTTTTGAACAGTGATCGTAAAAGATTTAAAAATAATTATTAGCCGTGCGAAGACAATTCCACGATACACATCTCAGTTATCAACAGTTTGGGTTGAACTTGAACTTGACTTACTTAACAATGTTAAATGCTAAAAATAGTTAACATTAATTTTATCCACAGCACGAGATTTTTAAAGGGCGGGAAATAATATCACGTACCAGTAAACTCAGGTGACCTTTCTGGACGACCGTGGGAAAATTCATTCAGGTTTTTAAAGTTGCAGAACGACATTTTTTTGTGCGTTCTTATTGAGGGTCTAGAAGGTGTTTATACAATTGATTAACCGGAATCTAAAATATAAATCTTTTCCGAATAATCGAGAACACATCTTCTTTAGCTATTTGATGTTTTATGTTTTATCAGTCAAAACAGGGTAGACCTGAACATTAGTTAGACGTCCATGGTCAATAATATAAATTTATTGTTGATGAAATATTGAAATTATGATGGAAATTGTCCGGGGGGATCAATTGTGTTCAAATGACAAAAATACGATAAAGAACTGCCAATTGTGGGCGGTTGAGAAATTTTGAAAATGAAATGCTGACTGATTTAACTGGAATAGAATATTATGATGGGCAATTGAGGTTTAATAATAATTAAAGGATTAGTGACCTATCGGATGGCGATAAACGGATTACTTATCATCATAACTTTTAACATCTTTTGTAAACGTTAAATGGCTGAGCGTCATAAACTTGTCAAAAACATGAAGACCGGTAGAATTATAGTAATTTAATGCGAAAATATTTTAACACTTTCCAAATTTAAATGACGAAATCGATATAAAATACTTTCGTCAATTTGAAAACCGTTTCGTAAAATACGAAAATGACAAGCGCTAGCAAAATCACTTGAAGTTATTCCCTTTGTTCAACAGAGTTGTCACTTTACAGTTTCTTTTCGTAATTTAAATTATTCAAGTCTGTATAAATGTACCGAGGTGGTGAAACATAATATTTTAAATTGCTCAATAAATTGAGTTTACTTGTTGATCCGATGAATAGATTGGACGATAGAGTTACCGTAAAAACAACATTTTTTTTATTAGCCAGTTGATTTTTAAATAATGAACAATTAATGCACGGATATTGCTTATTGAGTAAGTCATAAAAGATTCTAATGGTGGCAAAATCGTCTTTGTTGAAAGAACACAATGTATGACCTGACCCAAGTTTTTTTCTTCAAATTTTTTCGTTTGTAAAATTATTTCAAAGATAATGGCGTGGGACAAAAACATATAAGATAATAATTATCTTATTCAAAATGATAATTTCACATCGTTATCTGTCAAAGAAAGGAAAACATTTGTTAAAATTTTAATACTGTTATTTTAAAGCACACCTGTGCAATCAAGATCGATTAAATGTACATAGGTAAATTATCTGGCTAATCCGATTATGTTGTCACGCGTCGTTAATTTTTAGTACATCAGATGGGCAATAAACCAATTAACAGCCACGCGGTGTTGGGAGAGAATCTTTGGAGGAATTTGGGAGTGAAATCCGCAGTACTCGGTGTTGCTCCGAAAAACACAGAAATCGGAAAAAAAACGATATCGAATCGATCCGTTTAAATGGTACTGTAGTATCAATTTTAAATTCTAGATTTTTTTTAATTTCACCTAAGAACATCCTTAACTCTTTTATAACAAGCAGATGAATAAATATATACTAACATTCCATTTAAAAATTCTTTCATATAAAACTTTACTTACAGTTATTGATAAACCTAGCCCATCATCAGCACCTTTCTGTATAAGAACCTTCCTCACATCTCCCAATCCATGCTGTTTTCTTAAGGATTTAAAGTCCTGCAAAATTAACCATAATATTATACTTAGAGAGCACAATATAATTCAGGTACAAATCACTCTTACTGGTGATTATTCTCGGTGAATTCTGGTGATTGTGGGTGAATCACTCTTTAAATTCATCAGGAAAATTTGTCAGGATTGTAAATCACCTCCAATCAATACTCTGTTTTAAATAAATTCACTTAGCAAGAGTGATTTTTCAATTGCCTTGTTTGTATTGAACCTGGGACTAATAGATAATGTAGTAGTCCCAGACTGAACCTAAAATCAAAATCAGACAAAATCATATCCTGTACTTTATATATTGCCAGATATTTTTTTCATTTTCATTGTACTTCTGTCCAGTATTATAATTTTTATAAACTACTTTTTTTATTGAATAGGAACATTGGAATTCCTTTAAAATAATTATGGAATATTATACTTGAGCTTTTTCATTAATCATTTGAGAAACAGATTATACCATTTTACCTATTAATCATGTAAATCATATTAATCCACACTTTGAATTGGATTTTCAATTTTTTTAAATGCTCAGAAATCTTTGGATGTTAACAAAAACATTAATGGTCTTGAATAAAAGTATTTACACTTTTGGTATTTAGCTGAATTTTGTCTCAGAATGACCTGAGATCTGCTCAAAATAACCTTCTGACGTCAAGCAACAATCAATTTTTTAATTATGACGTCAAATTTTTATTAAATTGTGATGTCAAATTTTATGGGAACTTGTGTGATTTTAAGTAATGGCAGACAAATTTGCATACAAGTGTAAGTATGTCTATGGATAATATCTCATTAAATGGGGTGCTGTGATAGAATATGTCCTGATAATAAGGATTTCATCATATCAATATTGAATATCAGCTGTGAGTCACAACATGAAGATCTTAGTCAATGCAAAATAAGAACAAAAAATAATTCATATTGAGTCAATCAGCTGATATTTTACAGTGTCAATATGAGGAATATTTCAGATTGCATTTGTGTTATTTCATGATAGAAATAATGTTTTTTTTTGGTTATACCACCAAAACAGATGAGAACTTAGTACCTTCAACCTAAATATTGTTCTATTAATGGCCTATTCAAACTAATATGCTTGTTATAAACTTTATGTTTTTTGTGCATTAGTGAGCACCATATTTTAAAAAGTTTCCTCGGAGATAAATGTGTAAATAACTCAATTTATCGCTATTTTACGAAAATTTCCTTTGATCTTACCGACTGATAATTTCCTTTCTCAGCAGAGTCTAGTGATATGAAAATTATCGCTAGAAACTAAGGGGGCAAGTGCCGTTGCTAATGAAATTGACATGAAATTGACAACGTCGTCATAGGTAAAATAGCGATAAACAGATTATCATTGGTCATCTCAACTCGGTTGCTTTTCTCGCTTTCGTCGTACCAGCTCAAGCGAAAAAATCAATCTTGTTGAGATGATCAACGATAATCTATAATTATATATGAAAATTTTAAAAAGCTCACGACTTGGGACAGACATATATAGAACAAACCCTATCCCTAATGTGTCTAATTCAAACAAAATCAAAAATATTATATAGAGTTTAGGAAACACAGGCCTAAGTTTATCTAATTTTACAAAACTTACATGGCCTGCAGGAACAGGTAATTTTTTCTTCCAATTATTCCGTCCACGACAAGCTCGTATAACTGTTTTGTGTCTATGTAGATGGATTTCTGCTTCTAACTGGTTCCAAAGTTTGTCATGCTCTGCTCCTCTCATGTCTCTACCTAACAACTGGATCTGCTGAATTCTGCAAAACATAAAAAACATGATAGAAGACTGTAGCAAATTTTTCATTCATATTTAAGAGGAGAACAAATTATCAATAAATCTTATATGCAAGCTCTGCAAATTGGGTCTACCACATTGAAAGGCAAAATGTTTGATTGCTGTCTCAATGATTGTGCCAACATCTCCATTTCTTCAAGGGGCCACAGTGGATAAATGGTTTAAGTAGTTCATCTACAGTAATCACTAGCATTTCAATACTAGAATTGTGCAGGGCTCGACATTGCCGTTTGTCCGATTGTCCAGGACAAGTGGACACAGACGTCAGGCAAGTAGATTCACCATACTACTTGTCCGATGGGACAAGTGAAAAATCGATATCAGATGGAAAATATATCAAATTCAAGACTTATAAATTCCAAAAACAATGGATGATTCTTTTATTGATCATACGAAATGAAATAAATATTCATTGATTGTACATGCTGGCAGCGGCTGACCAGGGGAATATAGGTAAGGGGGAAGGAAATCAATGTTAATATGCTGGGAAGATTTCATTCGAACCTCTCAGGGAGAAGCTTTCATATCGAAAAGGATAAATCTCGAGGGATCCTGGTCACCAAAATCGCGATCTCTAACATGTTTTAATCAGTTGAAACTCACAAGGCGGCCAGGTGTATTTAAAAATAAATGTTTGTAACGCATTTAGGTATATACCAGTGATTCCGAAGGTCGGTCAGACATAGGCAAATGTTCGGTAATTTTGAGTCTGGTCCGATTATTTTCTGTTTCATCTCGGACCAAGTGTTTAGTCATTAATTTAGGGATTTCCCATATTTTCCCGCCAAAAAGTTCCCAACAAATGTAAACATACAAATTTTGCATGTGACCATGATTTGTTTGCAGGATTACTGCTTTTTTTAATTTAATTTGGATATAGATATTCATTTTAAGGTACAGTCAAGCATTGGCATTTTTATAGAATAATTTAAATACAATTTTAAATTTTCAACTTGGAGAAACTTGGTCATACGATGTTTCATCGGTCCGAGTAATCTAAGGCCGAGTTGACTGTTTATAGCGACTGGTTTTTGGTAGAAATATTACCCGCCAAGTTAAATAAATAGGTCGTGGAACCAGTGTAGACATTATTCAACGAAGTTGTCAGATTTGACCGGTGTTTAGTACTGTACTTTGCCGATATTACAACAGTTTTGATGTTCAATGACAAATAAATTTACTAGCCCCTAGGGCTATCGCGCCACAGACTTTCACTAGCCCGACACAAACGTTACTAGTCTAGGGCTATCGGGCTAGCGTTAGTGTCGAACCCTAAATTATAGCATAACAAATTGCTCCCATCATTAGGTATGATCAAAGCTCAAGTGTTATTGGTGCATATCATCAATATGCAAGATTTTCACTTTATTTTGAATTCGGACAAGTGAGTTATGAGTTCAAACAAGTTGATTTTCTTTCAACTTGTCCGAAGGGACAAGTTAGAAAAAATGATAATGTAGAGGCCTGTTGTGATTTGAAATCATGTTTGTGGCAAGGTGAGCGGACTCTGAACTCAATTGACCAGGATTGCCAGTCATCTGGCAAAGGTTGTGGTTCTCTCCATCTTATCGGCTTACTTCACAAATAGAAAATGGCTGCCATGAAATAGGTACTTAGGATCTTTTTTTGTCTAGGTGCTTGAATACTCATCATAAAACTTATCATACATCTACTTCATTTTATATTTACCTTCCAGCTAATTCTTTGTCTAAATACTTAGCGGCAAGTCTTGCACCATAAACTTCTCCCTGCAGAGCTAAAACATATTGACGTAGTTCAGTATTTTCTTTCCTTAATTCTTTAACTTCTGCCTCTAATTTAGCCATGTTTAAAAATTCTGCTTTCTGTGCCTGCAATTCATCCTCCTGAAATTATAAAACAATGAATACTTTAAATTCAGAAATGTCTGCAATGATTTTATTATTGCTTAATTTGCAACAGATAATAGGTTTCGCCAAATACAAACTGGCATTTAAAATCATATAGCATTATTTGGCTAATTCATCTTCTTTCAGTTTCAAGATGAACCTAGGTTCAAGACTTCTTTGAAAGTATTATTCCTAAAAATATATATCCCACTGACCTCTCAACAAATTATATGGGTCACAACTTCATTACATGACGTATTAGCAAAACAAATATTTGACAGTATAAACAATGTACTGATACTACATGTATTCTAGTTCCTCGAGATACAAATTATAGACAAGAAAGGATATGGGAACCCATCCATGGCACAAAATCTGTACAAATGTATATGCACAGCAAAAAACACACAAAGCAAAGGAACAGCATATGTTCTCTAATAAATTTTCTGTCACTACAAAAAGTTTTTTCTCACCAGTTTTTTCATTATGCTTGTAGAATCAGCTTCTATGCCTTTTTCAGCCTGTTTTTGTAACTGTAGTGAGTGAAGTTGTAGTAAGACATTATGGAGTTCCTTCTCAACCAGAGCTTTAGAGGATTTCATTTCTATCATGTCCGATCTCATATCTACTAGCTGTGCCTGGAAATTAAATATAAATTAAATTGGAGGATTTCATTTCTATCATGTCCGATCTCATATCTACTAGCTGTGCCTGGAAATTAAATATAAATTAAATTGGAGGATTTCATTTCTATCATGTCCGATCTCATATCTACTAGCTGTGCCTGGAAATCAAATATAAATTAAATTGGAGGATTTCATTTCTATCATGTTCGATCTCATATCTACTAGCTGTGCCTGGAAATTAAATATAAATAAAATTAACCATGTTAACTAAGGTCATGAAGGTCAAGCCTAATATAATATGAAGATTATCTGTGAACTTATTGATTCATTGATTGTTACATTCTAAAATATATATACATGTATATATATAATATATAAGTCTAAATATGTGACAACTTTATGGCAGATGTTCTCCATCAGATAACATGTGGTTATACAGGGCTAACACCATAATTTATAAATACTTCGTCTCAAATTTAGCCCAACAATGTTAGATCTCCAAATTTTTGTTAATTTATATATATACATGTACATAAAATTGACAATGGAAATGGGAAATATGTCAAAGAGACAACAACCCGACCAAAGAGCAGACAACAGCCGAAGGTCACCAATGGGTCTTCAATGCAGTGAGAAAATGTCTATTACAGAAGTACAAGAGTGCACAGTTGTGAAACACATGTATCAGAAAGCTAAAATAAATATAATAAAAATTAAAAATATCATTCACATTATTTATTTTATGTTCATCTCAAGTACAATGTATATGTACATGTACATGTATTAACGTCAAGAAACAACATGGGAAAAATTACATAAACTCAAGGATGCTTGAAACAGTGATTTTTCTACCTTTTGGGACCTGGGCCCTAGTAGGCAATTGGGAAAAATGTGTCATATAATGTGTGAATTGGAAATAAATAAATAATTGTTTTCATCATATTTTAATGAGGTTATTTAATAGAATTCCATTTTCTATCATCATGATCATCATGATCATGTTCCAATTTGAACATCATCGACAAGTTTATCAAGGTTCTCATCTGCAAGGGTTCATCTTCTGTAGTGTAAAGTTTTGTTATAAAACACTTTGATCATACTGATTCGAAACAATGCTTTGCCGTCCCTAAAATGTTAATTCACATTGGTCAGGATCAATATCACCAAGCAATAGATCAAGATCTACAAAGGCTTTGTCATTTTGGGACCCTTTATAGCTTGCTGTTTGGTGTGAGCCAAGGCTCCGTGTTGAAGGCCGTACTTTGACCTACAATTGTTTACTTTTTACACATTTTGACTTGGATGGAGAGTTGTCTCATTGGTACTCATACCACATCTTCTTATTTCTATTGGGGGCAGAAATTTATTCACACTTTCGTGATTGAAAAGTATTTCAATCCAGTATGTAACCTGATTTTTGTAAGGATTTCATTTCAGGCTTTATGTTGATTACGAAATACCTGTTAACAACTGGACGTCATCCAGATACATACCTAAGCTATTCCATTATAAAACCTAGTTTTGAACATGTTGAAATATGATTGTTATATCCGTCTATATTTGAAGAGGGTTTTTTAGGAACAGTACAACAACCTTTATTTTGAACAAAATCTTGCGAATGATAAAATTATCAATAATCTTTCCTCTACAACCTGATTGGATTGGGAATTTCACTGGTTCATCTGAGAAAATTTCAGGTTTTTCCCAATTGGGAACGGGGCAAATATTCGGCCCACAAAATTTAAGGCATGGAAAATCTCTGTGAAAAAAATACACTAATTTCATGTAATGCATCTCTTTTTCAAACTTAATAACTGCAAGTCATCTGATATTAGAAAATATTTATATATATATATATTAAAACAAAAGTGGGTTATTGTGTTAATAAAGAGTAAAGTGTGAATGTAAATCTGCTTACTTCAACCGATGCACTGTCAATTACAAGAACTATGAGTGTACTCATGGCAATTTTGTGATGTAAACACTGATGTCTGTTACATTGAACCCTAAATCATGATTGATGACAGGTGCATATTGAGCAGGTTGAGAATAACATTTAGTATTTTTTTAAAAGACACGACAAGTCTTAGCTTGGTTGTAATAATTTCAAAAATAGATAGAAAATTGTTTTCTACAGAAAGTCTTACTTCAAGCTTTGCATTTGACTGAAATACTGTTTGAGCTTTGTGACAGAGTTGGGCAAATGCAGCACTGAGGGCTGTCATCTTTTGCCGTCCCTCAAATGTTAATTCACATTGGTCAGGATCAATATCACCAAGCAATAGATCAAGATCTACAAAGGCTTTGTCAAATTCTTTTTCTAAAAGTTCTAACCACCGAAACGATAAAGTAGCTGTCATTTTGGTGAGGCGACAAACATTAATTTTTTTCCTTCAAGGTCTAATTAGTTCGTGATAGGGAGCGAAGAAATTAATGAAATTACAAACGCTCTTAGGATTCAAATGAATAAAAACCAAAATGTCACACGTCATCTAACGGGAAAATTTCCGGAGAAATAAGTTTTTTAAGCGGCAAATTCAAAAAGATAAAATAAACCTTATTTCTAGGTTTATTGTATTTTTATGGTGAAGTTGTTAGTGATTGTTTTTCTTGTTGATAGTGCTTTTGTTTTTTGTTTTTTCCTTTTCTGTTGTTTTTATTTTTTGTTTTTGTTTTTGTATTTTTTTTTTTTAATTAAAATATATATGTTTGATACACCAAGGATTTATATAGTCGTTGATTACATTCATGGCACAAAATCACACACGCACTTGACGAAACCAAGCAAAACAACCTATTAAGCATGTTGCTGCATTTTGTTGTCGTTGTTGTCAACAATGTGTATGCGTTTGTTGAATTGAAGCCTCCCTTTATCTATATATTTTTTTTGTTAAGATTTTTTTTTCTAAATATTTTTTAATATTTTAACTTGTTTTCACTTATTCAATACGTTCTTTCTCTTATCCATACGATATTATGATAACAGTAGATTATTCAGTATGATGCCCCTCTATTCTTATTTTCCCGAAACAAAATGAATAGAGAGGCACCATATATAAACTATTGTTATTGCTATATCGTATGGAAAAGAGCAAGAAAACATAAAAGAAGTGAAGATATTCAAGAATATTTACAAACAAAATTATAACACAAAACAAACAAAAATATAAAGAAAAAGGGTGACCGATCCACAAGCGCCTTTTTTGAAAGAGAGATGCTAGTTGCACGTACGTTAATGAACTTCTACAACAACGTATTTGAAGGCTTTGTGTGTATGATATCCGCTGTACCTTCTTTTTCCAGTTTCTGTCCTTCATCTAGGTCGATTTACTTTTCGGAACCTACCAGTTAGATATATCGTTAATTTGTTTTGGTCCTGAATGTTCATAAAATATTTGCCACTGGACGTCACAAGTTCAGCAAACACATTATTGAAATTTTACCTCAGATTTCCGAATGGAGTTTCTGGGAATCATTTTAAAAAAAATCGCAAGATACAAAGCTGTTTGCTCATTAAACATTTCTGGTCCATTTGTTTTCCCCGATGTAACTATTCCCTATATTCATAATGTAAAACAAAGCAATTGTTATTTGTTTGATTACGATCCGAATATGTTTTCGCATGTGGCATGTGATCGGTGTCTGAATATATTTTTTAAAGTGTTCCACATGGCCCCTCACGGAATAAACTGTAACATGTTATTGTGATCATTTAGTTTGGTGGGGTGCCATATGGAACTCTTGTTGTTTTCAAGTTAAGAGAGAATATTCATCGAAATTCAGATTTTGTTATGAGTCCAGAAAGTTCATCATTTGCTACAAATCTTAGATATCAACGAAATAAGTATGGCTCGTTCTATAAAACGAAAGGTTCTTAAATAAAATTAAGAATTTATTAGTAAAACAAACAATTAACGAATGTCTGTAATGCATTAGTCTGGCGGATCCATGATTCTTTTTAAAGGAAGGGGTATTTCCCCAAAAGTTAGTATTATACCGCCGAGCAGAGCGATGACAAAACGATTTTGGACGATTCTGTTCTACAAAATCATTAATGATATATTTTCCAATCAAGGGGAGATGTACACAATCTACCCCCACACGCTTGAATCCGCGACTGGATATTAAAAGATATCTGTTTTATTATAGAAATTGGATGCTATATTTAATATTTAAGAAGCCATAACCCATCACCCTGCTTTCAACAAACTCGACAGTTAACAGTTTTGAACGTTAATTGTCCACATTTAGTTTAAACCGATCGAAGCCATTTGGTGTTGCTTTTGCATTGAGACTACTATTGCGCAAATACTTAGTATTAATAGTCTCAGGTCTAGAAAAAAACATAATCGTTACAATTAATGACCTTTTCTTATGTGTTAATTCCGTTTTATAATAGTTTACTACGATCTTAAACCACGCAGTAGACGTTCTATTCTATACTATATAAGTACAATTCAATAGAATATGCCAATTATATTCTTGTTTACATAATTAAGCTTCATATTTGTTATCATATTATATTGAAGTATGTTATCTTTCAATTTGTCTGTGGTTTCCTGAAGTTGAAACAGATTATGTCGTGACATGATTACTGTCATTCCCATACGGAAAACCACAGAAAAAATGATTTTATTTAGTACACAGTATTATTTGATAATTGAACAGAAAAGTGCAGCTGTGTTTTAAAATATGATTAAATTATCCATGCATAATATTGTGTGACCCCTTAGACTTTTTTTCCAAGGTATTGGTTTCAAAAAATTGCCTTTCAACCCCAATTTTTGCCACTTTTCTTTAATTTCATGATTTTAATTATGATCATTCATTTCTATTTAAAAAGACTGAATTCATTAAAGTTTGTAAACAATGGTCTTGTTTAGGTTAAGGTGTCACCCTTTATCATTATTCATTCAAATATAAAATACCTGTCTATACTTTATTGAGCAGTCTGTTCCTGAAATTTCAACTATAGAAACACAAAGTATAAAGAAGAAATTCTTAAGTCTTTGGTATGTTTAATTCTCCTTTGAAGTTTTAACCAACGATGAAAACTGAAACTTCTTTTGGTCTACTGCATACCTAAATTACGTACTTATATTGATGACCTAGATCTGCCTTCAATCTGCCAAATTCTCATCGAAACCTCTCAATAAAATTTTGTTTTTAACCAGAAATCTATAAAAAAAAACGGGCGTTATGTAAATGTTAAGCTATCAGATTAATAGGCAGATTTTTATTGATTTTTTTGTTTTTTAATGCTCTTCAACTGTCTAATTGATTAGGCCTTTCAATTGTTTTGATTTGAGCGCTACTTGTGAGTCTTCTATAGACGCATGTCTGTCATATATACTAAATCATAAGTCTTGTATCTTTGATCAGGGGGGTTACATGGGGTGCTCATTTCACCAATCCCGGTTTTATTTTGTGATTTTTTCACACTTTCCACTTTTCACCCTTATTTTCGTAGATCTCACTTTTATTACCACCTATATTCCCATCCCAACTTTTTTTACCCCTATATCCCACATCCCAAAAGCGTGTCACCCCCATCTTTGATTAGCTCTGATTTGAAAATATTAAACAGGGGCGGATCCAGAACCTCGATGTCTGGGGGGGGGGGGGGGGGGGGGGTGCACCATGAAACCAAATTTAAAGATTTGTGAAGAGATGTATATATGGTGGTGGTGTCATGTATTGGGGATGATGGTGGTCGTGGGGGGTGGTGGTGGGGTGGGGGGGGGGGGGGGGGGGGTTAGGTCTTCATTTTCTATATCTTTTCAATAATTTTGGGTCCATTTCTTTCTACTCTTTTATTTGCTGCAAATTGTCCTCTATTCTCTATAGTTCAACACCTTTAATCTGTTTTCTATATTTTTGGGGCCCATTTTTTTCTAGTCTTTACTTTTTTACCATTATTCTCTAATCTGTAAACCCTCATTCACGGTAAACCATTCATACACTCTTTCACGGTAACCTATTCATATCCTCATACACGGTAATTGAAACAAGAAAAAATATACAAATATTACGGTACTATAAGTAGGTTTTCAAAAATACAATATAATTTTATTGATGATTATATATCAGGCACAGACCATTCATGTTTTGTGGAGGGGGGGGTTAAAGACAAATCGACGGTTTCCATAAAAAATAAGAGGAAAAGAAACACGACATTTGAGTTTAAATAAAAAAGCTGTATGCATTGAAAAAATTGTTTGTTGTTTAATAAAGTTCGAAAAAGACTGTTCTGAGAAAGACACATTCCCCAGAAACCGTATACAATGTGAGTGTATGGTAATAAAGACGTATCTCATATCGATACTTACCTTCTTGACACTAAACATCTATTTTTACATATTCTTTTAAGACCGATTTTAGTTTGTAATTTCTTTCCTGATAAGAAGATTTCACTTGTTAATTGATCTTGATCCGGGTAAATCCGCCACTGCTCTCATCAATTAAATCATGATAGGAAACACAAATCCTTGAATACCAATACGACGACATCCTCTATATGCAATGGCTCCTGGGATGACGCTACATATAGAAATGAGGAGTTCTCAATGAAAAAATTGGAAGCAATATATTTTGTCGTAAATTAAGGTTTATATATCAATCGAAGGTAGTTTTAGAGTAACTCTTATTCTGTCCAGTTTGTACTGCCCATAAAATAGACGTTGATAATTTGAAAAGAGGGTTCGTACAACATTTGACAGACAAAACAATACACAGTTGCTTGTGCACATTTGTTAATTAGTTATCCAGTAGAGCAAAAGAAAGATCTATCTTTGACGGAAATTCTAAAGGAATATAAACCATACCTGTGATTTTTCAAGATTTCCTCGTTACTATGTATCGAAGGTGTATATGTTGGGTTTCTAAGTGAATTACCAATACACAATTCCCTTATCAAGCCGTTTAAATAATGCAAACATATGTTTCGGGCTTTGTCTGCGGGCATAACAACATATTTGTCATGGAGGTACGACAAATATCTGTTTTTAGAAAGGGACAAATTAATTGTAATATACCACTCTGTTTAAATAAAAAGTTTACTGAAACTGACATTCAAAGATGCTTGATATTTTTATTTACAGCATATGCTTCCTTTTGGTGGTAGTTTTTGTTAATATGCAGTCTGCATTCCTATGGGAGCCAACTATGCTACTTTCTTGTCGGTTTGATTCTCTATTTATAGGCCGGACAGGCTTTACATCGGAGCTTCTACATATGAATGAAAAACTGACACGATCCTTTAACTTAACTTTCTGCTATATTGATGATGTCCTCTCATGCACTGGACAATCCAAATTTTAGTGAAAATGTTTAATGCACCTATCCCATTGAACACGAAATAAAAGAAATACCAGATACATAACATATAGGTCTGCTTGATATCTTACAATATAAGAGATGATTTAAATTTTCACATTGTACACTTTCCATTTCTATCAGGCAACTTTCCAGCAGCATAAACATGTGGAGTATGTCCCAGTTGATATGTTTTTTAAGACTTGTTATCTTATCATCATTTCCTTCAAAGAGGATTACTGATAATGGTATCTGTATATGTCTGTATGTTACTCAGTGCAGGATCCTCTCGCGGATATATGTGCACTGTGTCTGGAAGGATAGATGGTTGGTTAGTCCAACTGCTGGAGGGCAGTCGTGAAACCCTCAACTGTATTTGAGCATGCGATGTTCTCTTCCAGATGTTTCCACAGCACTATAATTTTCGAAAAAAAGAGTTCTTGCTGATGTCTGTCTTATAGTCAATCAATTTGTATGATCTGCTATTCCTGGTTTCCTGTCTTTCTAAGATATTTGAATATTGGAAACCACTAGTTATTTTAGCCTTGACTTGGCGTTTGTAAGAATCTTGTAGGTTCAATAGCCGGCACCAATCCATCAACTACTTTGTAGAAAATAATCAGCCTCTAGTGTTTTTCTCCGTTCCCGGAGAGGTGGTAATTCTAGCTAAGAAAGCATATTTGTTACACATCTTGTTTCCCTAGATTTGTAGTCGTGCAGGATGAAACGTGTTCCTCTTTTCTGGGGGCATTGACGTAAGTTTCTTCTCAGAAAACCTAGAGAACAGCTTGCAATGCCATTTTCCCTATATGGCTGAAAGTACAGCGTACAGCATGCAATGTCATTTTCCGTATATGACTGAAAGTTGATGAACCAGGGTTATGTCAAAGAAAGTCTCGTCCTTTTTCTAAAAACTATGATCGGAAGAAACCAAGACCTTGTTGATAAATATTCCGTATCAACTTCACAAATAAAACTTGATGGTCTTGAAGTATAGATTTTAGGTAATGACCTTGTATATCATCTTAATTACGTGTTATAGTGTTCTTTTTATTTGTCTTTGTATATTTTTAAACTTTACTATTTAGTCCTTTTTTGGTAATATACTTTTGGCGTGGCTTGGTATTTATACATCCAGCCATTGTGTTATTGTGCTATGGACCTTTTTGTATTTTTTATATTCTTTTCTTTCATTTTTGCTTATGTACTTTGTCCATAAAGTGTCTATATGCCATTTTGTTTTTCTTTGTTGAAATAGTTATTTGTTTTTATAGTGATTAAGATTATAATAAAATGTTGACTGCTGTACCCCAATTTTTGACATTTTAACCTATTATGTCTGTTTGTTTGGCTCACACATTGTTGTCAGTATAATGGAATTCTATGCGACTGTCATACTAGTGAGACTCTCTGAGGTTTAGCTAGCTATAAGACCAGGTTTGATCCGCCGTTTTCTACATAGGGAAATGCCTTTACCGGGTCAGGAATATGAAAGTTGTTCTCCATTCGTTTGATGTGGTTAAGCTGTTGATTTTGCCATTTGGTGAGGGACTTTCCGTTTTGAGTTTTCCTTGGAGTTCGGTATTATTGTTATCCTACTTTTTTCCATAGCTTTGCCAGGAGTTTGTCGTGTGGTACGGTATTGCACGCCTTTGGAAAAGGCAAGGCTCTTTAGGGAGCTACCATTTGATTTCTATGAAATGAAAAATTTTGTCCTGCATTTTTTTTAGTTGTAATCTCTGTCCTGCCTTTTTATTTTTCGCTCTATTCGGTCCTGCCTTTTTTTTATTAGTTTATTCTGACTTTTTTTACATAAATTTTCATCCAGCCTTTTTTTTTTGCAAAGTTGCTCATGCTGCCTTTTTTGTTTTTACTCAAAACTCCTGTCCTGTCTTTTTTTCAAATTTCATCTTTGTAGAATATCTGTGCCACAGATGACGACTTATTTGTTCCATTTGTAGCTAAAATCCCAACCTCTGTTTCTCAATTGTGCAATTACCGAAAGTAATTGGTCACCAAATTTTACATGTCAAGAGCAACAAGGCCGATACCACTGTTGAAGCAAGAACTGTGTTTCTTCGAGTGTGAGCCCATGTGCTCTTTCATTTTCCTTTGCCAACAGATGTCTCGATGCCATCAATAAACTTACTCAATATCCTTTATCATAATCAGTTCAATCGAAAATATCTCCCTACTTTATCAGTATTGACGACTTCAAGTCTAAAATTCCTGAATTTCCCCATTTATTATACTAGTATATAATCCCGCTGACCATATTATTACTGGTGACCTGAACATTGCTATTAACACTTTTCTACATATTGTTTCATCCCAAGGCAGAAAATATCTTCAAAATTTCAGTCGAGGATTATGGCAGGCAATGGGTTAGAGGCAAAAAACACGACATATATTATTTCTGAATGGGCTTAGGCAGAGAGTTCGTTCATACAATTTGGATTAAAAACTGAATGGTTCTATGAATACCCATGCTACATCGATCTTTAAATACCAAAATGCTAAGAACATGTCCTACTTCCATGACAAATATGTTGTTGCCCCGCAGATAAGCTCTAAACAACATCGTGTTAATGTGTTAATCCCAATACACAAACTACTTGATAAATGAATTAGGTACTAGTATTGACAATTCACTAGGAAACTCACCATAAACCCCCGCGACACTTACCAGAAAGGAAATCCTGAATTATCAAAGGTCTGTTCTATGTTCATTTGAAACTTCAAAAAAAAGTGAGGAACTGGCTTTTCCATCACTTTATTGCATACCTAAATAAAAGAGTTATTCCAAAGCATGGACAAACATATACCATCCAAAGAAATCCGCTCAAAAAACAGCATCCCTGGATAACACACAAAATAAGGAAGATGTTCAAAAAGAAAAGCCGATTATACCAGCAAGCTAAATGAACAAAAAATTGGTCAAACTACAGGCACTTCCAAAAAGAAGTCAAAAGTCAAATAAGAAAAGCCGAATGGTCATATATCAACGACACCATACTAAAAGGCCTAGAAACAAACAATACCAAGTCATTCTGGAAATACATCAAATCCAGAAAAAATGACAACATTGGAGTAGCCCCATTAAAAAACAAAGTGAAACTCATCAGCGACAGCAAAGGGAAAGCTGAAATACTAATACAGCAATTCAAATCGGTCTTCACAATAGATAAATCCACAAAAATACCAGACACAACAAAACATATTGAGGATTCTATACCAAACCTCGTAATAACAGAAAAGGGACTAGAAAAACTGCTGAAAGATGTCAACCCGTCAAAAGCTTCTGGACCAGATTGATTTCCAAACAGAATTTTGAAAGCATGTGCAAGTCAAATTACACCAGGACTGACAGCAATCTTCCAAAAATCTATAGACACTGGAACCCTTCCACAAGACTGGCTTAACGCAAACATATCATGCGTTTTAAAAAAAGGTGATAAACATGCTGCTGAGAATTACAGACCTGTATCGTTAACATCAGTACCATGTAAGACCCTGGAAAATATAGATCCGGTTACTCATGTGAACCCAACTACTTGTCACTATGAACGACTTCATGAAAGCATATGATGCCGGACTACAAACCGATATTGCCATACTAGATTTCTCAAAGGCTTTCGACACAGTACCCCATAAGAAACTACTATAAAAAATGGGCGATTATGGAATTCGTGGGCCAATAAACAACTGGCTGAATATGTTTTTGACAAACAGGAAAATAAAAGTGGTAGTGGAAGGAGAACAATCAGAAGAAGTAACGGTGGACTCTGGAGTCCCACAAGGCACAGTCCTAGGACCGTTGCTATTCCTTTGCCATATAAATGACCTCCCAGACGCCGTCAAATCTTCAGTCAGACTTTTCTCTGATGACTGCCTTCTTTACAGAACAGTGAAATCTCAGAAAGACCACGACATACTTCAAAAAGACCTCAAAAACCTAGAAGTATGGGCAGATAACTGGGGAATGCGGTTCAATGCCAAAACATGCTACACCCTAAGCATCAGAAATAAGAGCCATAAATTCTAGTTTAAATGAAAACATACTTCAGCAAGTCCAGCATAACCCGTACCTAGTCCTACAAATTTCGGAGGACCTCAAATGGACCGCCCACATATCAAACGTGGCAAAGAAAGCAAATTCAACACTAGGCTTTCTAAGAAGAAACTTGAAATACTGCCCACAAGATTGTAAAAAAAACAGCTTACATTTCGCTCGTCAGATCAACGATGGAATATGGAGCCATAGTATGGGACCCCTACACGGTAACTAACATAAATAAGCTTTCAAGGATACAACGTCAAGCGGCAAGATTAATCACCAGAGATTACAAGTCAAGAGAGGACGGATGTGTCTCCAAAATGCTTGCCCAACTGGAACTACAAGATCTCCAGACAAGACGAACAAGCCAGAAGTTAATATTTATGTACAAAGTGGTTGAGGGGCTGGTTCCCCTTATTGAACCAGACGAATTCCTCAAAAAAGCACGTCCGAAGAGAACCATAACTGCCAAGAAATTCGAAGAATACCACGCAACACATATTGTGGTAAAGCAAGTAAAGAATCACTCTAAGTGTTTTGACATTCCACCAAGCAAAACACCACAATATTCAAACTCATTCTTTGTGAAGACAGTGATCGCGTGGAATCAGCTAGACGACACTGTAGTGCGCGCATCAAGCGTTGAAAGCTTCAAATCTGTTCTCACGCCCCGTCAATAACCCGTTGTATTAAAGCCACTATTGGTATCGACAACGTATTCATACAGACAGACAGATGTCCTTAAAAACAAAGTTGTAACGCCGTGTCTTCCATGAGCTCTATGAAACCTCTTTCTAAACTAACAACATAACTTTTATTAGCAAATCAAAGCCAAGCTTCAGAGTTATTGTGGCACTTCCTAATCTAGGGGCAATGTGAATCAAATGTGGATACTTAAAAAATCCAAAGATCTGTTAGCGAATATACAATCTAAGTGTCTTTCCTTTTGCAGTAGTATACACGATTTCTGTTTATCTTTTACACAAATATTCCCCATTCGTAAACTTAAAAGAATAGTAGACCATCATAGTTTGTTTCATGAAAAAGAAAGGTACATATATCTTGTTTTTGGGAAGGACAAATCATACTTTGTAAAAAAAAACTATGATTGAAACAAAAAACACTCTGAAACGTAACATTATCAAGATGCTTGATTTGACATATGTGTCATGTTTGGAAGATAATCTGCATTCCCATGGGAATCAACTGCGCTCCTCTTTATACCGACTTGTTCCTTTATTCGTATCAAGCAGACTTCATACAATAGATTCCAAGGAAAAATGAACAGAAGCTAGCACATTCTTTAACTTCAAATTCCGCTATTATATAGATAATTTAAACACTAAATTAATTTAAAAAGTTTGGTGCTTATGTTGAACGCATCTATCCCACAGAACTTATTCAGTCTGGCTTAAGTCTTGACTTACATCTGAAAATTGACAATGAGGGTCAGTTGAAAGCAAAATTTTACAACAAAGGATGACTTCAGCTTCCCAATTGTAAAATTCCATTTCTATGTAGCAACATTTCAGCAGCGCTTGCATATAGATCTCAAAGATGAAACGATATTCCACAGCTTGTGTTCCATATCAATATTTTCTTGATAGAGGGATGCTGCTTACAAAAAACCTATTTAACCAAGGGTTCCTAGTCATATAAGATTGGAGTCGAATGCACCTGTCACGGGCAATGTTTGAACTCACAACACCAGTGTTTGCATACACGGATTCTATAACTTGTGATTAGCTTCCTTTTATCTGACTCAAACTTTGTAATCTTGTTAAATTGATGTGAATATGAAGTATGGAATTAAAATAAATTCTATCTTGGGAATCATACAACATTTCTAGATCAAGGTAAAAGTAAATGTAAATATTATATCAGGATTTTGTGGACACTCTCTAAGTCACAGAGTCATACTTCTCTCAAAAAAGTCTGTTCTAAATTGCTTGTAGTCTGGCTTTTTGGGTATCTGAAGAAGGCACATAATTGCTTTTAATTAAAACTGATGTTAATGTGATAACAACCAAATAAAATATTTGAATAACAAATGGACCTTAATATCTGCCATTATATTGTATTAAAGCAATGCGGAAAGCCCACATACAACTGGAATCCTAAATCATTAAACCCTGCAAAACTTGTGGAAAATTTAAAACTACTAATTATGACTAAAAAAAAAATGTTTTAATTCTGGATACAGATAAGGTAGCCTGGAGAAAGATATATAACAAATAATTCATAAATATTTTACCATTTTATTTCATTCATAGAAGTTTTATAAAATATTTGTGATGATTTAAAAATTCAGTAAAACCTTTATATACATATATATTGCACATAATTTTCACATCAAATTTCAACCACTTGATGACATGGATTTTATTAATCTAATTGATAAACCAGCTGAAGAATTTTGTGGGTATAGATTGGGTGTCCACCCAATAATGACTTTTTTTTATTCTTTCTGGGCATCAGTGACAATAAACAATTTTCAAAACATTCAACATGTTACCACATAGATGGATGTATAAATAAACTCAGGATTTTGATATATGACTGAATTAACTAAAATGAACAGTAATTAAGTTATTTATGTATATGATTGACTAAGTGTTGTTTTCTTAATGCCCATTGGCAAATAGTTCATGCATTTTCAGTGTGAAATGATGTTATAAGTTATGTAAATACAAAGAGGTTAAGAAAACAGTAAAATTCCTTTAAGTACTGTTTTCTTCATTTATGAGAACAAAACTTTCATGATTCTCCAACTTTGTGAAAATTGTATTGCCTGTTCCTGCAAAGAATAGCACTTACAATAAATACAAATACCTATCTATAAACACCTTTAAAAGCTACCATTGATATTTAAAGATAAGGCGATGAGGTATCATTTACATGAGACATTTCATTACATATTTATCTGATTATAGTTGGTTGTATTTTTTTGCCACTCTTTCCTAAAAAATATTGAATGAGTTTCTATGATCTGTAATCAATTATCATATTATATATTCAAATATAAAGGTACTGACTGGGATTGAATATTCTATTAAAATGCTATTCCTTCACTTTGTGAACAAAGTCATGTTTTTATTCCAAAAAATCATTGGCTACATATGCTGGATGTCACAATTTAACTTGCAAAGTAGTTGTATTTTGAAAATTAAATCATCATAGATACCAGGATTGAAATTTTGTATTTGCGCCAGACGCGCGTTTCGTCTTCAAAAGACTCATCAGTGACGCTCGAAGATGGATATTTCTGTTTATAGTGCTAGCTTGGAAATAAAATTTCTATTTTTAAGGAAGTCTATATGTACATGTATTAGTTCACTTTTGAATCATAAAACAGTTGTTTTTCTTAAAAGTTTTTGCTTAACCAAATTAAATGAATTTATGTGCTGTATGCGGAATAAATTTGAAAGATTGTGCAATAATTTTATAAAGGGGATATCATATATGTTGTGTAACTATTGCCATTAAATGGCAGTCAGTATATAAGCTAATTGCAAGGGTTGTTAGTTATCGAGGACTAGGTAGTGACCACACAAACACACTTAGTATAGGTAGAAGTTTATTTTTTACAAAAAAATTTATATAGTGCAGTATTCAAATGCCTTGTATTTATTATGTAGATTATTTTGTCACAGAACATGACATTGTTCAAGATTCTGCAAGGCAGTATATCTTGTGTTGTTTTGATGGACTTTATTATTGTAGCTTGATGGACTTTAAAGGCAGATACATTCTGTATTAAAGAATAAATTTTGAGGTGGTCACTGCGCCATTCAGTACCTACCGTTGAAGTGTACATATAAACAACATGTGCTCAATCATGTACACATATGTTCAAAATAGATGAAGCATTTTAGCACATAAATACTTTATGTTTGGTTAAACAAAGTGCATTAAAACAGAAAATTACTTCCTTTATGATGTGTCTTAAAGGTAGTCTGCTTTGAAGGCAAGAGAGCTATAAATTGTCTTATTAGAATTAAGATAATTCATGCTGGACATATTCTATATCTAAAATAGAACTCTTGACTTAAAATGAATTTTCATAAAATTTTGACAAAATATTTACTTTGACCCTTTGACAAAAATATAAAAATTTCAAAAAACTTGAACCACACACTTTATTGGAAAAATTTCATTGGATATATAGAAGTTTGACAAACACTAATTTTGATCATTGAGAAGCTTAATATTTCCTTAAAAATAGAACATGATTAAAATGTTCAGCTGATTTTTACAGAGTTATCTCCCTGTAGTGTTATGTACCACCTAATTCAGATTATGGTAAGGACCTTTCAATGGTGTTTTTAAATGCTGTGTATAAAACATGGTGATAATGATTATGTCATGTATATTGTCATAGAAATGATAATTACAAATAAGTCAAAGATACAATCAATGATTTTACAACTTTTAGCATGAACTGGAGAGTACAAGACAACAAATTTAAAAAAAGCATACCTACGAACCATTTAATATTGCATTGGACATTTTTGAGTATGAGGTATGAAAGATAACTGAGACAAAATATAGAAAAAATTATCCTCAAATTCACAACTTTGAACAAAGGAAAGTATAACTGATAATGGTCTCATTTCTAATATAAGTACCTACATTAGATTAATAATTCATAATTCTTAATTAAAAAACCCAAACCAATAAAATTATACATTGTTTTGGGTGAAAAAAATTTTCTATATGTTTCATGTAGATTCTGAACATGATTTTGTTAAAAAAAACAAACAAAAAAAAACAAGACTTTCTGATAAGTTAAAAACCAAACCTACCTGTCTTGACGTATAGGACAGGCAAGATAATAGTATTGTATTTGAAACTTTATAGACATCAATTGATGATTTGATGCTAAATCATACATCTAAAAATCTAAAGCATGACTTTTGCGCTCGCCTGCATAATTTCACACCATCAATGCTACAATTGATGTCCTGAAACTTGTGGCATTTTCCATCAAAATTAACATTACAATCAATCACAACAGACATAATTATCATTTATAACATGAATAATTATCATTTATAACATGAATAATTATCATTTATAACATGAATAATTTAAAATTTAGCACTGAAGGACTTCTCAATACATTTAATAAACTTAAAGGAAATTAGCAACTACTGCAACATGATCACTCTGACAATTCACAATAATTATAATAATAGTTCACCTTGAACATACTCATTCAGGAACCGAAAAATTGACATGCTCTGTCCACTTTTTTTATGGTCAAATGACATGTTCTGTCCACTTTGTTATGGTCAATAGTCAACTAAATTGACCCTATATACCTCTTCCCTCAAGAACAATGATTGTGCAGAATTTTCAAATTTTCTTCTTTCTTAACATATATTCACAAATATGAAATTCTACCATAATTTGTGCTTCTCTTACATAAATTCTTTTAAGAGTAATTGAATAATTTAACTTTTAAAGATGAAGACTTCAGTAAAATCAACAGAGAAATTAACTCCATCATAATTTCTTTAAAAAACTTATACATATATATTGAGGTTTTGTAAAGTTTTCATTATAAAATATTTTGAGGCACATGTCAGAATTATAAATGAAAGTAAAAATCAAATCTAATTTGCTTTAAACAAACTGTGATTCAAATTTTTTTAAATATATAGCGTAATTGAAAAAAAATGCATTTTGGTTTGACATCATATGCCAAAAAATGGACAAATCCCTCAATAAAATATCAAATCTTTATAGAGGTCAATAAAAAAAAAACCAACCAGTTAAAATTTAATAGTACAAAAATATAAACACATTTTTTTTCTTCCCATATTTAATCATTATGCTTTCCTTAAACTCAGAATCAATCAATATTAAGTTTCAGTTGTAAAAACGAAACTATAAGTGTCAAACATTTTAATGATTGAGATTCTTAGTACTTTATTTAAATAACTCTTTCTGCTTTTCTCCAAACCTGCAACATAAATTATACTTATCATTGAAATTATTGGGGAAAGTCGAAGTATTTTATTTATTTTTTTGGCGACCTGATTTAAAAAAAAAAACTTAGATAGGTCAATCTGCCGCATAAGAGGAGGCTGAGAATTTTCTGAAAAAAAAATATTGTCTTATCCAACGAAATTTACAGTATTCATGATCAATAGTACTCTTACTTTTAACTTTACCATCATCACCAGAACACTCATGACCAATAAAGTTTCATTGGCTGCAATGATACCATCACTAGAACACTCATGACCAATAATGTTTCATTGGCTGCAATGATACCAAAGCGTTATGTTATCAAAATGTGATAAAACCTTTAAACAGATCTAATTCTTTTCTGCTGCTTTTAAATGCACTGATAGTTTTATCAAAAAGGTTTTCAAGGCACAGAAAAAATATAATCAAATGCCTTAAAAGAATGCAGATCTTATCAATATTATTAAAATTTTCCAATTCTCTTGTTGAAAAGGTAGAAAAATTATTGATATTATGCAATAACAGTAAAATCATAGATAATAGGAACCTATTTGCATGAAAAAACAAGGAAAAATAGTATTTAATATTTTAAAAGGTAATTAAATTGGTCCCATCCTTATGTCACATTAAAAAAAAAAATACTGTAGAATTCTAACTGAGGTACCTGTGACTTGTCAGTACAGTGCTTCACACCATGATTTTGATTTTGATTTCTCATAATATTTTTGTAGATCAGAACGTTGAATTGGTTTAAGTTTTCACAGAATTAAAATGCCATAAATCATTTTGGATACAAGCTTAAAATTCAAATTACTTTTTATTTCTGTATTGCAAATCTTCACTCAATTAAAATGGAAGACAAATTAATGCAATATTTTAGGAAATTTTGTTTTCAAACATTACAATGGATTTTAAAATTAAGAGTTTTAATAAATCTAATACTAGTACATTCTCGTTTTTCACAATAATAAAAGTATTGCAAATTTATAAGTTATATTAAAATTATGGTTTTTAACAGTTTGATTTTTCAGAAATTAAATTCATTTGAAAACTGGTATTTCCAGAATTGTACATTTATTAAACACTCCTTCAGTAAAATAAAAAAATAATAAACATAGAAACAACTGAGTCTTATATTTAAATCTTTAAAACATATCATTTATAACCTAAAATAATTTAATCAATCTAATATTTATAAATAAAATACATAATTGGCACCAGTAAAGTAAAATATCCCATTCAATAATTCATAAAAAAACCCATCTTTTACAATTTTCTATCAAAGACATTATTTGCACTAGTAAATAAAGTATTTCATACAGTTACAAAAAGTGCCCATTCATAACTTTCTATCAAAAATTCAAAAATAAACCACTTTTCTAAAAGCACATAACATTCCAGTTTTTTAAAACACTGTAAATGCTCAATAAAGCTTTGATTAGGCAAGGATAAGCTGTGAAATCTAATATAAAATTCAAGAAATGGTCCCAATTAAAAAAATCAGTTTTCAATAATTTCATTCTACAAGCACCAAGGGCTCTTATTCTGTCGAACACAGTATCCAATATTTTCTACACACTTTGTTCATCATTCATTTATACCATCATACAATTGTAGATCTAGTTTGACTACTACCTCACCAGAGGATATTTCATGCAGTAGAAGTCTTTTAGAAATAGGTCCTCTTTTTTCATTAGATTCTTGTAAAATTTCTTTAACTCTGATTTCTGTTCTCCCAAGAAAATCTGGAAAATGAATATTAAACATGTGTATCTTAAATGTAAATTAAGAAATTTGTCTTAGCTCATGCAAGTGATTCCAGTACAAATCTACTTATTGTTTGGAGAGAGTTAATCTATGTCAATCAATATTGATTAATATACATGCAAAATTATAGCACAATAAGAGTCCTACCCACTTTATAAACTAACTACCATTTGGAGAAAATAGACCTCTATCAAACAAAATCCCATAATGATAATCTCCCCTTGTGAAATTATTTTCCTTTAAAAAACTACTAACCATTTGGAGAAAATAGATCTCTACCAAACAAAATCCCATAATGACTATCTCCCCTCATGAAATTCTTTCCCTTTAAGAAACTACTAACCATTTGGAGAAAATGGATCTCCATCAAACAAAATCCCATGATGAATATTTCCCCTCAAGAAATTTGTTCCCTTTAAAAACTACTAACCATTTGGAGAAAATAGATCTCTATCAAACAAAATCCCATAATAATTATCTCCCCTCAAGAAATTCTTTCCCTTTAAAAACTACTAACCATTTGGAGAATAAGGATCTCTATCAAACAAAATCCCATAATGAATATCTCCCTTCATGAAATTAGCTCCCTTTAAAAATTACTTACATTTGGAGAAAATAGATCTCTATCAAACAAAATCCCATAATAATTATCTTCCCTCATAAAATTCTTTCCCTTTCAAAAACTACTAACTATTTGGAGAATAAGGATCTCTATCAAACAAAATCCCATAATGAATATCTCCCCTCATGAAATTATCTCCCTTTAAAAAATTACTTACCATTTGGAGAATATAGATCTCTATCAAACACAGTTATACATAATACATCTTGATCTACATCACGTATAGTGAACTGCATGTTTTGGTTCCATTTAGGATTAAGTGTGGCTGGTATCACTTTAGTTTTATGTTCCTGGGCTCCCATACTCACTTCACAATATGGGTCACTTTTTCCTATCATAAAGAAATCACAAAATATAAAATAATACCTACTGTGAATTTATTTTTATTCACACTGTACAAAATTCTCATGGATTTCATGGATATAGGTGAACCAGTAATTTAAGTGTTCAATGAAGTCCTTAATATAAATAAGAAGATGTGGTATAAGTGCCAATGAGACAACTCTCCATCCAAGTTACAATGTATAAAAAGTAAACAAGTATAGGTCAAAGTACGGCCTTCAACACGGAGCCTTGGCTCACACAGAAAAGAAAGCTATAAAGGGCCCAAAAATGACTAGTGTAAAACAATTCAAACAGGAAGACCAATGGTCTAATCTATATAAAAAACGAGAAACGAGAAACACTTATGAACCACACCAATAAACAACAACCACTGAACAACAGGCTCCTGACATTGGACAGGTGCATAAAAATACAGCAGGATTAAAAGTATTAACAGGCGCCAACCTTCACCCTAACCTGAGACAGTAGTGTAACCTTACAACATAAAAAGACACACTATAAAATATCAATTGAAATGGCTTAACTCGATCAAAAAGACATTTAAACAAAAAACCAGTAAACATACTCTGAACGAATAAGTTTGATCTATGACACTTAAGGCTGCTAGTAGAATTTGTCAAAACAACAAAATAAAGTATCCACCAAAATATATTTTTTCCTCCATCCATGACAATTGGCATCCACAATAATAAATGAACCCACAGTAGATAATGAATGCTATATTGCGGGTCTCATGGCGGAGGGGGCTTGATCCCGAGTCCTGCTTACTGTTTTTTCAGATTCCCGTATCCCACTTACCATTGTAATAATAACGCTTGTAATTTCATGTGTCGCGCCTGACTCCATTTCCCATTTTCACACACAATAATTTGACTTTTACGTGTCCCGTTTACAAAAAATCGGCCAATCCCGCGTCACGCTTAGACCCCAATGAGACCCACTATATTTCTGTTATCAAAGGAAGATATACAGTATGTCACCACAAAAATGTACCAATATACAAATTAATGTATGTTAATATAAAATTTGTGACAGCTTAATTGTTCCTTATGAACATAACATCACTTGTTTTCTACTATAAAACGAACTAGAGGCTCTAAAGAGCCTGTGTCGCTCACCTTGGTCTATGTGCATATTAAACAAAGGACACAGATGGATTCATGACAAAATTGTATTTTGGTGATGGTGATGTGTTTGTAGATCTTACTTTACTGAACATTCTTGCTGCTTACAATTATCTCTATCTATAATGAACTTGGCCCAGTAGTTACAGTGGAAAATATTTTGTAAAAATTTACAAAAATTTACAAAATTTATGAAAATTGTAAAAAATTGACTATAAAGGGAAATAACTCCTAAAGGGGTCAATTGACAATTTTGGTCATGACGACTTATTTGTAGATCTTACTTTGCTGTACATTATTGCTGTTTACAGTTTATCTCTATCTATAATAATATTAAAGATAATAACCAAAAGCTGCAAAATTTTCTTAAAATTACCAATTCAGGGGCAGCAACCCAACAACGTGTTGCCTCATTGGTCTGAAAATTTCAGGGCAGATAGATATTGACCTAATGAACAATTTTACCCCGTCAGATTTGCTCTAAATGCTTTGGTTTCAGAGATATGAGCCAAAAACTGCATTTTACCCTATGTACTATTTTTTAGCCATGTCGGCTATCTTGGTTCGCGGGCGGGGTCATCGGACACATTTTTTAAACTAGATACCCTAATGATGATTGTGGACAAGTTTGGTTAAATTTGTCTCAGTAGTTTCAGAGGAGAAGATTTTTGTAAAAGATTACAAAAATTTACGAAAAATGGTTAAAAATTGACTATAAAGGGCAATAACTCCTTAAGGGGTCATCTGACCATTTTGGTCAAGTTGACTTATTTGTAGATCTTACTTTGCTGAACATTATTGCTGTTTACAGTTTATCTCTATCTATAATAATATTCAAGATAATAACCAAAAACAGCAAAATTTCCTTAAAATTACCAATTCAGGGGCAGCAACCCAATCATGGGTTGTCTGATTCATCTGAAAATTTCAGGGCAGATAGATATTGACCTAATGAACAATTTTACCCCGTCAGATTTGCTCTAAATGCTTTGGTTTCAGAGATATGAGCCAAAAAACTGCATTTTACCCTATGTACTATTTTTTAGCCATGTCGGCTATCTTGGTTCGCGGGCGGGGTCATCGGACACATTTTTTAAACTAGATACCCTAATGATGATTGTGGACAAGTTTGGTTAAATTTGTCTCAGTAGTTTCAGAGGAGAAGATTTTTGTAAAAGATTACAAAAATTTACGAAAAATGGTTAAAAATTGACTATAAAGGGCAATAACTCCTTAAGGGGTCATCTGACCATTTTGGTCAAGATGACTTATTTGTAGATCTTACTTTGCTGAACATTATTGCTGTTTACAGTTTATCTCTATCTATAATAATATTCAAGATAATAACCAAAAACAGCAAAATTTCCTTAAAATTACCAATTCAGGGGCAGCAACCCAACCATGGGTTGTCTGATTCATCTGAAAATTTCAGGGCAGATAGATCTTGACCTGATAAACAATTTTACCCCCATGTCAGATTTGCTCTAAATGCTTTGGTTTCAGAGATATAAGCCAAAATCTACATTTTACCCCTATGTTCTATTTTTAGCCATGGCGGCCATCTTGGTTGGTTGGCCGGGTCACCAGACACATTTTTTAAACTAGATACCCCAATGATGATTGTGGCTAAGTTTGGTTAAATTTGGCCAAGTAGTTTAAGAGGAGAAGATTTTTGTAAAAGTTAACGGACGACGGACAACGGACGGCAAGTGATGAGAAAAGCTCACTTGGCCCTTTGGGCCAGGTGAGCTAAAAAAGGAGTTTCTATGTCCCCTGCATTGCATATATTTTATCTGTCCAATGGCAATAACTAAAAACACCTTTTTTTCTGTTTCTTTTTTTTAAAGGATTTTTACAAATTATATCTGAGTGAAATGAAGGCTTGATAGTGCTTACAATGCAATTTTCAATATTATTAATATTTCCAAGGGGCATAAATAACTGATCGGGACTGATTTTTTTACTTGTCCAAGACATTGCTGATATAAACCTATACTGGTAATATAAGTTTTATTAAAATAGGGTTAGAATTTGTAAATTGAAAACAAAGCTTGAGGCATGGACAGGGGATGGACGAACAGACTCCTGGTATTTCTATGTCTCACCAAGTGCATGTAAACATAGACATGATATTAGCTGCAAGAGGTTTGTCAACTGATCAAATCTATTCAAATGCTTACAGTAATTTTCCAGAATTGTTTGCTGTTGAATAAAAATGTTCCTGTAACTTTTTTCAGAATTGTTTGCTGCTGAATTAAATATGTTCCAGTAAGTAAATTGTAACCCTAGTTCATGTAGCTATTTTCAGTTTGTCTATTTTTTGGCACTTAAGTGTTTGTTTTATTCTGGATATAATATAACAGTCTTAACAGTGGTCAACAAAGAATGTTTTAAGTCTTATAAGTATGGTTTTGAATAAATCAATTAAAATCCAAAATTAAACATAAATTTACATTAAGTATTTGCATGTAGTCAAAATATAATTTATCTTTTCCTCTACAGAGGCAACATCAATTTAATACCTAATTAGTTCTTTTGAAATTACAAAATTGTAAAATAGAAAGTACCGGTAATATATATATTTACAAAAGAGTATGACAGATCACAAGATAAATCATAGATACATACTGTGGAGTCATTATTATATGTTGGATACCAATTTTCGTGGGTTTCGTGGGTACAGGTGAACCACAAATTCAAATGTTCAACGAATTACAAATTTTCTATAGGCTTTGTATGCAGAGATTGGCTAAACCACAAAATCTAATATCCAAGAAAATGCAAGTTTTCCTTAATCCACGAAAATTGATACCCATGAAAATAAATGAATCCACAGTAAAAGACAAACGAAATAGTAGAAACACATAGTTACAAGACAACAGCGAACAAGCAAAGCAAGGTCAAGGGTTATACATGACAACATACCATTAGCATCTCGAGGTTGGAGGTCACAGCCTTCTTGTATCAACACCAGCAGTCGTCCAACCCCACCACTTCGTTTTACTGATAACATGCAGAGAAAATAAAAATCTGATGTCATAAAATCATGCAAACATAAAATATGCAAATTAGGATAAAACTAAACCAAGTAAGGTTGGGAGAATATATAATGAATAGAAAAATGTGCATGGTATTAAAATGTGTCCTGACAAATTGGCTATTAGCATCTTTAAAAATTTTTTTCAAAACCAAGAACAGATTTGGAAAAGCAAAAATAAGTTCGAGGTATAGCTGAAAATCTGAAAAAATCTGAAAAATTCAACAAATAATGAAATTTTGTAAAAGGGTGAAAACGTAATTTTGAGTTGGATTGATTTTCTTCCATTGATGTTAAGACCTTCATATTCTGAGTCATTCACATATTGCTTTGCCCATGAAATATCAGTTGAATATTCTATAAATTTAGCATAGAAATACCAAAAAATTCATAAGGGTTCCGCGGAACCCAGTGTCTCGCCTACTTTTGCTGTTAATCACAGGCTCAACAAAAATGAGGAAAAAAATTAATAAAAATATTCCTCCCTATACTATCTTTTGATTGTAAGTAGCTTCTGTCCAAGTTTGGTAAAAATCCAGGATAATTTATGAATCTAATAAATGTTTTAAAAACTTAAACTGCAGACTGTATGTAATGTTGACTGGAAGAAAAACTAAGTCCATTTATAAGTAAAATACGGAAAAAATGGAACAAAATTTTATCAAAATTTCCTTCTGGATACTATCTTATGATCATAAACAAGCTTCTTTCCAAGTTTGGAAGAAATCCAGGATAGTTTAAGAAAGTTATTAAAATTTGAAAAACTTTAACCACAGAGTGAATGTAATGTTTCCTGGCAGAAAAACTAAGTCCATTTATAAGTAAAATACGGAAAAAATGGATTTTTTTTTTTACAAAATTTACTTTTGAATATAATCTTATGATCATAAACAAGCTTCTGTCCAAGTTTGGTAGAAATCCAGGATAGTTTAAGAAAGTTATTAAAATTTCAAAAACTTTAACCACAGAGTGAATATTTGTGGACGCCGCCGACGGAATGTAGGATCGCTATGTCTCGCTTTTCAACAAAAGTCGAAGGCTCGACAAAAAATGATATGTCTTTAAAAAGTTTGAAAGTTAAAGACCTTCATCCTACATATCTTTAAGCTCCTCTTGGTAAAAAAAAGTACAATTCAAACTTAAAGCCAAAAGTCTGAATGGACTAGTGATCAAATTGTGATTATAATGATTCATTTTGAAAAAATTGTTGAAAAACTGCTTACTTATAGACAGCAAATAACATTTAATTTTGTAATTCTTTTTAAAATTACAATGGTCAATCTCTCACAGACGTAGTTTCTGCAAAATGAAATCGGAATGCACCTCCCGTATTTGTTATGATGTGTCCAATTAACGCTTCTCTATCATCTGGTACCTGTGGAAATGATTATGCTAAGTGACAACAAACATGGAATTGAATGTTCAGGTACCAGTGTAGAAAAAAATGCATACAATTAATTGTCTACTTCTCAATCATTTTTTTAATTTTGTTTTTAATTTAAGTAAAGAATGTTTGATCTAATATAAGTATATCAATCATACCAGATTTTTTGTCGCAAATGTTAATTTATTTTTTGAAGAGCAGACTTCAACAAAATTCTAAACAAAAAGGGATTTTTTTTTTTAAACAACAGAAATAAACTAAAATAAAACCATCATTTATTCTTAATTTACAAAAGCATTCCTTCTTTTAAAAATAAAAAAAAAACTATGAAGTGATCTATTTTATATCTTTGTGTTTCAAAATTTTAAATTTTCTATTTGTAAGAAAATCAAAACGAGTAATGATTTCAAAAAGGCATGTGCAGCTCTTTTGAACAATGGCTTAACATTTCTGAGTTTCTTTTGAATTGAACAGATTTCCTTTTTTGCTATTAAAGTTAAGAATTAGTTCCAATTGTAAAATCCTAGCCAAAAACAGGAGATGTCATCTCTTTATACTTGACGTTGGTGTCAATAAAATGCTTTAATCAATGATACTGTCAAAATGTTCTGGCGACTTTGTACAGAGTTTTCTCCCTTGATTATCATGTACCCTTTTAGGATAACATCTCATCATAAGACTAGTGAAACAAGCTACAAATCTAAATAAGCAAAGCCAAAACATTGCATATCTTCTGCCAAGATAAAAGCAAGTAAATTTTTGGATTAATTTCAATTGAGAGGAGGTAAGAGGAGGTAAGATTTAATTTGAAGTTTGATTTATAGATTTATAGATTTCATCACTGCAACAAGTGTGTGACGATATTTCTCCACTCGAGACAGTTAAATTTTAATATTTAAAGCGTGAGGCTTGCCGAGCTTTTTAAATAATTAAAATTTAACTGTTGAGAGTGGAGAAATATCATAATACACGAGTTATAGTGGTGGAATCTGTTTCTCTATTGATTTTTATCCTTCCTTTTTCAAAGATTTGCAGAAAGTTGTGTTCTTTATATGTGACGTCATCAGGCATGGTCGCCTTTTTTCATGAGGTCACAATAGTAAATTCAGAAGAAACCAAGAAAGTTTGACGTCATAATTAAATTTCTACCAATCATTTGCCGAAAACAGACATTTCACTAGTGAGGAGAACAATTTTTTCACAATTGGTTGGGAAATGTGAAAACAGTGAAAAAATAAGAGAAAAATAGATCCACAATTTATAGTGCTTTGTTCTTCAATGGTCACTTATTGATGAAAAGAAGACATGCTTTTGAAAATCAAGTCATAAATATGGTTGAAATGGGTTAATCACATGCCGCCTTACCATCTTGTGAGGGGGCCAGGTTTATCCCCTCCACAATGATAACTAACATACGACCTACTTTCTGATTAGGTTCCTCCACTGAAATGGTTTGCATAATAAAATAGTAATAGAGTACAAACAAATTCTTAAAACAATGGCTACCTGGACGGTACAGAAAAGATATAGGGATTTTCAAAAAAAAAAAAAGGAGGAACGAATATCAACACTAATGATTTTAACAATAAACCTTTCTATATTCATAGCAGTTACACTATGTAACAAAATTATGTACATGTATATCTGTAAATCTAAATTTGACACTTCATCAAAAAGAGGGAGTCTCAACCCGAATTCCTGAGAAAATAAATACCAAATCCTGAAATCTTTGAAAATAAGATATCCGTTCCCACAATATAAATAAATCCTGAATTTCGGAATTCCTAAGGATTTAAATGGCTATTCTCAAATTACCCCGGGAAAAACAATTCAATCCTGAATTCCTGAAAAAGGTCTGGTAACTAAATTAATTTCATATACATATATTGGTACACTAAAAAGCATAAAAATCTCAATCTTACAGTTATGCACTTTCTCTCTCCTTTTTCTTTCTGTTTCAATATAATTCTTTGAAGCTGCATCCAAACGCTTTACCCAGTTTTCTCTAAAAATATTGAAAATTAAAATTAAAAACAAATCAACATTAATAAAAAAAATTCATAAATATTTCATAGAAAAACAAATATAAACCTAACCCTATTAATTCAGTCCCTCCCCGTAATCGATCTCTCCTACTTGCAATGGCCTGATTTCCTAACATGATAAAAACTCTTCATGAATCCTGGATATTGATTGGTGCCCTGTAGAAAAGGTGACCAATCAGCAATCAGCTCAATTTTATCAAGATAGGTAAATCCAGAGTTAATTCTGAATGATTGATTGAAGATTTTTCATTGTCAATGCATTCAGGCGATAATGAAGTAATGGTAGATCAGCGGAATATAACAACTGAATTATTCAGGTTAATATAAATCCTACAATACATAATTAGCAATATTTCAGAGTAGAGATAACTAAGAAGATTTCAATAAGGGGATGCAATCAAACTATTACAATGAAACCTTATATTTGTGATGAAATCAAATAAATAATAAAATGGACAGATGATAGTATGTTTCTCTCTTGTAAAACCTTTCCTTAGCATTCTTTCAAATGTGAGACTTCACTGCAGCCAAAGGCAATACTGAACCAACTGAGAAATGTTAATTCCATAAGATTGATCGTTAAATTGTTGGTTGCTTAATGTCCAGTGGCAAATATTGCATGCATGGTCAGGAGAACAAAACATTCCATAAGAATAGAAAAACCAAATATCAACATTAAAAGAGAGGAAAATTAAAAATAGGAAAGTAAAGATCCTCATAATTCTATAAATAAATTTTGGTATGATTACCATGATAACAATGAAGAAATTTAAATTTGAAGGTCTAAAATGGAAGAAATCTTTCTCTTAACATTAGATTTAGTTTTGAAGTCCATAACCCTTAATAACTTTCAGTTTGAGAACAACTGAAAAGGATTCTTGCAAATAGTGATGATTTAACTCAGTGAAAATAAAAGCGAAAAATGGTTGTATAGGAGGCCAATTTAACTATGTATAATGAAGTAATCATAAAGGTTCAACTCAGATCAACAATGGTTGAAATACATTAAAAGGGAAATAGATATGATCACTCATGCTTCAAAAATGTGCTCAGATTAATGTATGTAGAATTGTTGCTATGTTACCTCTCATTGTTACTAGATGTCTTGAAGTTGTACACCCTGTCTATATGGGACACTTGGAATTGACAGGAATCACTATCATCATCACCGATTCTTTTTACCATTATCTCATTCAGAAATATTGGCTAGAAAATAAAATCAGCATATTTATTCAGAGACAGATTTAAAGGGGCATGACAGAGTTGCAAATAATGAAAATGGTTTCATTTCATTTCATTTTTCGAAATTTGACAGGTTAAAACTAATTTTTGACTTTTTGACTTTTGAAATACATCAGCTATCATAACTTATGGTCAATACAACTTCAAAATAGCTTTATAAAGGAATCATGATTTTCAAAGATCCAGGATGTTGGTATTCACATTTTCAACCATTTAATTATATTTCAGAACCCCTTCCAACTTTATTTTTGTTTATTTCAATCATTCATTACTATTATCTATCTACCAGGTTATTAGTCCCAGTCCATTCATTAAACCAGCATACCATATGCATACTTCCCCTTCAATCTGACAAAGTGCAAAACCTTCAAAAAGAATGTTTGCTTCTCTTGTTTTTCACTTTGTGTCAGATATTTGGAATCCTCTAGTTTTATCAATGTTATGCCATAAACAAATTTTGCCCGCTAACCCTCTACTTTTCTTTTTATAATTTTATTACATATACTTTATAAAGCCATTTTTTTAAATCTTATAAAATCCTTGTTATTTTTTCATAGCTTTTGAAAGAAAATAAAATGCTTCGCTGGGGCGCAGCTTGATACGACCGCAGAGGTCGAACCCTGAACAGTTGGGGCAAGTATGGACACAACATTCAAGCTTGATACAGCTCTGAATTTGGATTGTTATTAAATATTTGACACAGCATAGGTTTCTGACACAGAAAGAATGTGGTCTAAGAACTTGATTTTTTTTTAATTTACCTATTATGGTCCAATGTCCAAAATCAAAATACATGGTTAGATTCAGCATATCAAAGAACCCCATATATTCAATTTTTGTTAAAATCAAACAAAGTTTAATTTTGGACCCCAACTTGGACAAACTTGAAAACTGGGCCCATAATCAAAAATCTAAACACATGTTTAGATTCAGCATATCAAAGAACCCCAAGAATTCAATTTTTGCTAAAATCAAACTAAGTTTAATTTTGGACCCTTTGGACCTTAATGTAGACCAATTTAAAAAACGGGACTTAAAATTAAAAATCTTAATACACGGTTAGATTTGGAATATCAAAGAACCCCAATAATTCAATTTTTGATGAAATCAAACAAAAATTAATTTTGGACCCTTTTGACCTCAATATGAACCAATTTGATAGCGGGGCCCACAAATAAAAATTCTAAATTCATGGTTAGATTCAGCATATCAAAGAACCCCATATATTCAATTTTTGTTGAAATCAAAAAAAGTTTAATTTTGGACCCCAACTTGGACCAACTTGAAAACTGGGCCCATAATCAAAAATCTAAACACATGTTTAGATTCAGCATATCAAAGAACCCCAAGAATTCAATTTTTGTTAAAATCAAACTAAGTTTAATTTTGGACCCTTTGGACCTCAATGAAGACCAATTTAAAAAACGGGACCCAAATTAAAAATCTAAAAACACAGTTAGATTTGGCATATCAAAGAACCCCAATAATTCAATTTTCGATGAAATCAAACAAAGTTTAATTTTGGACCCTTTTGACCTCAATATGAACCAATTTGATAGCGGGGCCTACAAATAAAAAATCTAAATACATGGTTAGATTCAGCATATCAAAGAACCTCATATATTCAATTTTTGTTGAAATCAAACAAAGTTTAATTTTGGACCCCAATTTGGACCAACTTGAAAACTGGGCCCATAATCAAAAATCTAAATACATGTTTAGATTCAGCATATCAAAGAACCCCATATATTCAATTTTTGTTGAAATCAAACAAAGTTTTAATACTGGACCCTATCTTGGACCAACTTGAAAACTGGGCCCATAATCAAAAATCTAAACACATGTTTAGATTCAGCAAATCAAAGAACCCCAAGAATTCAATTTTTGTTAAAATCAAACTAAGTTTAATTTTGGACCCTTTGGACCTCAATGTAGACCAATTTAAAAAACAGGACCCAAAATTAAAAACCTAAATACACGGTTAGATTTGGAATATCAAAGAACCCCAATAATTCAATTTTAGATGAAATCAAACAAAGTTTAATTTTGGACCCTTTTGACCTCAATATGAACCAATTAGATAAAGGGGTCCACAAATAAAAAATCTAAATACATGGTTAGATTCAGCATATCAAAGAACCCCATATATTCAATTTTTGTTGAAATGAAACAAAGTTTAATTTTGGACCCCAATTTGGACCAACTTGAAAACTGGGCCAAAAATCAAAAATCTAAATACATGTTTAGATTCAGCATATCAAAGAACCTCATATATTCAATTTTTGCTAAAATCAAACAAAGTTTAATTTTGGACCCTTTGGACATTAAGGTAGACCAATTTGAAAACTGGACCCAAAATTAAAAATCTAAATACACTGTTAGATTTGGCATAACAAATAAATAAATGTGATCAAAGATTTTACAAATCTAATGCGCCATACTGTGCAATTAAAGATTACTTCTTGAAATTTTTCAATATTTGAAATTTGAAAAAAAAATAATATTTGAAGAATAATTCTTTTTAATTTCTGAAATCTGAAATGAGAAAAAATTGGCCCCCCACAATTTCTTTTTATCCCCCCCCTCCTTTTTCCCCCAAAAAAATTCTTTCCCTCAAGATATGGTCATAATCTCAATTCAAATTTCCAATGGAGTTGGCAACCATAATTACCCATTTAAATTTACCATAGTGCTAACTTAATCTATTTTATAATAGAATTAATAAAAATATAGTGTCAAATCTTTCATATGGATTTTTTTGTAAAAAAAAAAGATGAAAACATTTGCAGATATTTTTACTGGTCTTCCTTTATAAATATGCATTTCTTTAAACATAATTTAAAAGCAGTGTAAGGGAAGTAACCAAAACGTTGTATTTGGATTACCTCCCTTACACTGTTTTAGATTATCTTTATTGTTCGTTAACCATTACTTTATACATAATTTAAAAGCAGTGTAAGGGAGATAATTTCAATGATGTATTTGATTTATCTCCCTTACACTGCTTTAAATTATGTTTTGTACTAAAGTATTTGTCCATTAACCAGGACAACCTTGTTTTTCCCCCTTTTTTGCCCCTAATTCCTAAACGGTTTGAGCCATAACCCCCCAAAGCAAATCCTAACCATCCCTTTGTGGTATGGAAACTTGTAGTATTATTTCAGAGAGATCCATACACCGTTCCACAGTTATTGTCTGGAAACTAGAAAATGCTCATTTTTGGCCCCTTTTTGGCCCCTAATTCCTTAACTGTTGGTACCATAACCCCCAAAATCAATCCCAACCTTCCTTTTGTGGTATTTAACCTTATGGTCAAATTTCAAAAAGATCCATTCACTTAAACTAAAGTTAGAGTGCGAAAACCAATATGTATTTGGACGACGACGACGACAACGACGCCAACGTCATACCAATATACGACCACAAAATTTTTTTGCGGTCGTATAAAAAAGTGCCAATGTTAAATGTATGAAAAATCTAGAGAGAATCATTTCCAGTCAAATTTTTCATTGCTTATATCTTTAAAACAAGGACATTGACCTTTCATTTTTTTCTAATTTTTAAGTTCCGTTATTTATATACTATCAATTGATAACAGTCTTTTAAAAAGCTTGTTATTTTGAAACATTGGAGCGAGCATCCTTAAATAATCAGATATACTCACAGTTTTGTACATCTTATATTGCGACTTTGCTTTTGGATCAAAGACAAACTTAGATGTGCTACTGCTAAGAGGACTGATAAGTAATAGAAAATCATTGCACAAAACTCCTACTAGTTCTTTGTTACTCTTCATCTGAAAAATAAATACAAATATGAAAAGAAATGTCACAATATAAATAAAAGTAGCTAAACAAGAATATGTGTCTGGTCACTCTATCACATTTCTGTGAGTAGTGGACTGCAAAATCTGGGTAAAAACTGTAGTAGGTTTGGTATAAAAAACTAAAATGTTACAATTTCAGTCCTTTATCAAGAGTTAATGTTTCTAAATTATAAAATTTGCATTCACATAGTTACAATGTATGTTATCATGACTCAGCAGTAAAAAAATATCATACTATCACAAATAAACATCAAAACTATCCTAGGAGAAATCACCAGACAATAAAACCTATCATTAAAATACAAACCTTGTACAATGTTCCTGAGTGTAATATCTTTCTAGGCCCAAGGCAGTTTGTCACAGAATTAAATGTAATTTTCTGAAAAGACAGAATTGGAAATATTTACTAAACTTATACTTTTCAATCATCAGTAGAAATTACTCGCATGGTCCAGCATTCATTCTATCTTGTTTAAGTTTTTCCTTACACTCTCTTTTTTACATTCTAGCTTGTCAAGAGTTTTCCCACACACCCTAATTCACCTGGCTACATAAATTGACAGATTACTCCTATAAAAATGATTAGTCCATTCTAACTTTTCAGAGTTTTCCCTTACACCCTCACTGACCTAGCTTAATGAATCTACAGCTTACCTCTACAAGTCCATCACAGTTTATATGTCCCTGCATCCATTCTAACTTGTCTGAGTTTTCCCTTTCCCTTACACCCTCATTGACTTGACTACATAGTTCTTCAGCTTTTGTCAAAGCCTCCTTCAAGTTCTGATGGTCAGGATGACCCTCTGGTGTATACTGTAGAATCTAAACACAAATAGTTATGCTTTTTTTTAACAAAATGATTATAAATGTGAATATGCCATACAAAAACTACAGATTCAAAATGTACCTCTTTTCAAAATAAAAGTGGATCTTTTGCAGGCATGTAAAAAGCATAGGCAATCAACATATAAAAAGTTTGCCTTGTGATACACAATGTTTCAATTATTTAAATTCAGAAAAACAGTAGTCTAAATGTTTCTTTCTAGTGCATAAGTGCATGTGCACTCATCAACACATCCATTTTATATAAGCTTTAAAAATTACAAGCTATTAACTAACGGCTGTTCAAGATTTAAAAAGCATTGGAAAGAGAGGGGGGTAATGGGAGGCATTAAAATTAATAAATTGTGGGTGAATGCATTTTCTTCTGAATTTTGTAAGAATTAGAAGTAAAATGAAAATTTTATATTGTGGGTAGTTGGGGTAAAAAATAAGTGCCTTCCATCCCCTATGTGTTTAAATCTGGAATCATTGAAAGCAATTTTAAATCCAAGCCATCCTCCTATAATCTTGAGTTTTTAATTTTTGAAGAAGAAAAAGAAACAGAAAATTCACGAAAGGTGTACAAATAGGCAAGGGCCCCACTTGCACATTTTTATGTGAGGCAAACAGACTGATACATACAAAGTTGTCAATTTTCATAAATTTTGACACAAAATCAATTAATTAAAGAAGTGTTCTAAATTAATATATGCTTTGTCAAAACCCAAGCAGGCCATAATCTTGCCGGCGAAATGACGATTTAAGTCGCCAAAGAATTTTGAAAATCGCTAAATCTCGCCGGCCGACTGACTTCATAGCGAAGTCAAATCGCTATCAAAATCGGTAAAAGGGAGACAACTTGTGATTGACAAGTCTCACAGGTAAAAAAAATGGCGGCTGACAAGGAAAATCGAGATTTTCGAAATGACCAAGGACTAATACTGTAAACGATCAAATTAAATAAATACAACGGCGACTTTGAACATCCTCGAATATAACTTTCAAAACTGTTCAAACGGAAAACTGACCGTCTGTTTAAGTTATCGTTTTACGATGATTTTCATCTGAGGATGTTGCGTAATCACTCAGCTGATTTGTTTTATTTTTAATACTACACGAGTCGATCAATTTTACTGTTCGGTAGGTAAAGGGTGGGAATTAACGGTAGATTTATTATATTCATTGAATAAAAATTGAAATATAAAAGGTAGAAAGACAGCTGATGGATAACGTGATTGCAAACGTACGACACTCGACCAGATTGTGATCAGCAGTGGATTTTTTCTTATGACCACTTCGTTGATATGGATGATATTTTTAAAAAATGTTAGAAATTAGCTCTTTATCGGATAATCAGCTTGAGATTGAAAGATATTTTCATTTATAGACTTACAATCTTTAACGATAATCTCAATTTACTACAACTAACATAAATGTCCTGGACATTCAATAATGTTTTACAAAACAATGACAAGTGGTGATATAAATTAAATTCCCAGTCATGTGAAATTCATCATATTTTTCTGGAGTTTTAAAAATAAATTGAGGCAGATGCACATGAATTTAATGCATTATAATCTTGATAATATTACTAGGCTACTCCCTCATGTCCCAATCAACAAATTTTATTTAGAACACATTATGGTATCAATAAATAAATAACAACTACATATTGTCTAAACCTTTTTATTAAGAACTTTCTATATATACATTGTGTACAATAACATATGAAATAACTGCAAGTACATCTTTTATTGAATATAAAACAATTTCCTCAGTGATAAGCTTGAAAACACGATGCAACCGAAACGGTAATGGAATCTCACTTCTCCAAGAAGTTGACCACTTCTCCCTTCTCTCTCATGGAAGGAGAAGTCACTTCTCCCTCTTCAAAATCCTAGATTAGGCCCTGAACCCAAGCACTGTCTATTTAGGTTGGCATTTTAGTAAATCTTGGGCAATCAATAATTTTGACACAGAGAATCATTTCGTAAAAGCACATGATACCTTTTTTATTTAAATGTTTATAGCAAAAAATAGGATTCTCAGAATTTATTATTTTTTGACAAAAACGAAGTTTTTAACACAATTTTGATTTGAAGAAACAATTTGGATTGCATATTATGCCTATAATATTTATCAATTTATGATGACACCTTACCACAAGAAGATGCTTCTCAAAGTTTGTGATTTTTTAACAAAAAGTAAGTTTTCAACATTTTTTTAATATGTCAATCACTGTAGTTTATATAGTTTAATATACCTATATATCAGTTTTTGTTAAAATCCTTTTCTAAGAAGACATTCTCAAATTCGTTATTAATTTATTTTAACAAAAACAAAGTTTTTCCCAAAATTAATGAGCTGAATTTCAACAAAATGTAATATTCACATCTACATAGTCACACAAGAACTGTACAAAATTTCAATGGCCTCCTACCTATACTTTTGGACGTTTTACATTTACAAAAATTATTGCTGGAAAGACAGACAGATAGACTGACGGACAAAGTGAAAACTGTAGGGCTCCTGCATCCTCGATGTCGGGACATAATTACCCACAGTCCTCTACATTCTAAAATAGTAAATTGAATGTGTACCAAACTGTGGTTAAATATGATAGAATGTATCCTACCTTCTGTATCATAAGTGGATATTTAGTTATTCTCTGCATTGGTTTCAGTAAGAAACTACTTAGTGGCATGGATTTAGTTTTAGGATTCTGTGTGCATTTCTGAAAATTAAAAAAAAATTTGAATTCTATTGTCATATAAAAATAGGTGGTGACAAAATGTTGTTCTAATTCATGTACATATAAAGTCACTGAAATAAAAAGACTAACAAGTATAAGAATTCAAATATAAAAAAAAATTCAACTTGTGGTGGGGTTCATGTTGCTCAGTCTTTAGTTTTCTATGTTGTGATTTGTGTACTATTGTTTGTTGGTCTTTTTCTTTTCTAGCCATGGCCTTGTCAGTTTGTTTTCGACTTATGAGTTTGAATGTCCCTTTGGTATCCTTTGCCTCTCTTTTGTGACCAAACGCTGATAATTTACTCATGCCATCCGAGCAATCAATAATCATTGTGCTGTTTGGTCACTTGCATATTTTTCGATATTTGAATACCTAAAGAGTTATCTATAAAAAAAATAACAGTATTCATTGTCAAAATAACAGGATGAGGTTATATGACAGTGGTGTTGTGTTGTCAAGCTGATAGATATAGAAATGTACATCAGATATTGAAAGGAAAAAGAGGAGAAAGGAGACAAAACTAGGACAATGATCAAAATCTTCTGCCAAACTTTTGGAAGAAAGAAACTTTGGGCAATAATCAAAATGTTCTACCAACCTTTTGGATCTCTCTGAACTCAGGACTGGTCTCTGTTTTATGCTGAATTAATGCTGCTGCTCTAAGTTGACAGCTACAGAAACGGATATAAGGGGTCAAATGTGGTAACTGCAACACAAAAAATATGGCAACTTTAATACATTCTACAAAAATATGTATACAAATGACTTTAAAAATAAGATGTGGTATGACTGCCAATGAGACAACTCTCCATCAGAGACCAAATGACATAGAAGTTAACAACTATAGGTCACTGTACGGTCTTCAACAATGAGCAAAACCCATACTAGTCTTATATCTGAGTATAAAGGAAGAATCAGTGTTTTGATAAGAGCAAGCATCACTGCACCCTCAAAAGTGACCGTTCATATTTACTGGTTTGTTATTAAATTTTAGACATACAATTTCTTTTTTTAACATCTGCATAAGAGGGAGGACATTTATTTTTTTTAATGTCATGGGGAGTGGGGTATTTAACCAGCAGCCTGAACTAAGATAATCAATGATGCACACAATTATTTCCTGTATTTTGTAGGGCCAAATATTCATTTTTATCCGATGAGGTGAAGAATATTTACTTTTTCTCTTACTCAGCTAGAATATTCATTTCTGAAATCCTCCGCCTACACCTACCAAACGCTTGTCTCCTTCCCATTTGGTAAATCAAACAGTCATCCCTAACGAAAGTGAACAATTACAAATTGCATACCATAAACTGAATATCAAGAATACTCTTGAATGATGTAATCTACTGATAACAGATATATGATACATAATTTTTAAATAGTAAATTAGAAATTCATTTTTTTTCAAGTGCTTGAATTTGCTGTTTATACAACTGACTTGGATTACAATACAGGTCCAAATTTCCCTGCTTATAGTTACTTTAATTCCAGGGATAAAGATCATTTGTCCCTAATACATTTATATTTCTGTTTTTTCACAGTTTAAATGATAAAACTTTTGTAAGCATGCAGATACCATAACTCATGAAACTTACATTTTCACATAATATATCTCCTATCACATGTATTACTTGGCCTTTTCCAATCATTTTCTTTCGTACTCTTAATGATCTACAAAATCAAATCATAATATAAACAAAACACTTGATGATGTTTAGAGATAATCAAATAAATGCTCACAGCCAAAACTTTGAGGAGTAATATTTCAATATATAAAAGGGGAGCTTTGGAAAAATCCTGTACCATGCTGTTAATAGTAGCTGCACTGAAGGTTTTGTATTTTGTGTTTTATTTTAACAACATATGGTCTTTATATATATGCAAAAAGGGGGATGGGGTTGGGTGAGCTATGAGGGGATTGTGAGCACGTAAAACTAGTTTAACCCCAACACATTTTGAGCCTGTTTCAAAGCAAGTCAAGTGGACCAAGCCTTGTTCATTGTAGTTGTATGGAGAATTTCTTATACTTAGTTTATCATTTTGTTAAAAGAATTTCTTATAGATATTTGATTATTTTGTTATCAGAACCAAATTGCAATTTACAAATATTAAACTATTTACCTGGAAAGTTTTGTGTTACATAAAATAAGTTCTGTCCAATTAACAAAGACAGATTCCAATTCCTCCTCTGTCATCACTCCAGCTTCACGCATTGGGTTATAAAATGCCTACAAAATAAATATATATCTGTAAATACATGTATATGTGTGTGTCGAACAATCCCTATGAAGTTAAGTTTTTTGGAGTAAGATATATTTGTACTATAAAGATCTAGAGGTTCCTTGGAGCCTGAATTTACCACATTGGAAAAATATGCAGGTTTGATGTTTATTTTCCCCTATTCAAAATCAAAATTTTTTTTTGGTAGGGTTTTATTGCTCAGTCTTTAGTTTTCTGTGTTTTGTATACTGTTGTTTGTCTTACGGTATTTTCCTTTTTTGCCATGGTGTTGTCAGTTCATTTTAGACTTATGAGTTTGAATGTCCCTTTGGTATCTTTGGTCTCTCTTGTGTATGTGTGTGTGGGGGGAGCTAACATTCAATCTCTCCACCCCTCTCAATCTTGGTCTGTCAATCAAATTAAAGATTACCTCCAAAACAATACCCATATCATCCATGTATGTTTCTTCTGTTTTGAACAGCTCATGGATATGATTCTGTCTTTTACTTTCCTGTGGTGAGGTAGTAGCTAGTACTGTTGGATCACTCGACCCTGAAAGGCATAAGATATGATCCATAAGTCATAAAGCAAAGGATAAATCTAGGAACATCCACAGCAAATTACAGCTTGGCATTTTGACCTTTGACCTCTATATTTACTAATCCTACCTCTGTCCTTCAAAACATCCAATCTTTTTTTGTGTTAATAATCTGCTTTTGAATATCCAGTAATGTTTTATGTGTGGCACTAATGTTTCCATCTATGTTAGCCAAGTTGAAAACATATCTACATAACTTCACAATGTATGCTAGTGACAAATGATGGTCCCCAGTATTCACATATTTTCAAATTTCCAAACAAAATCAAAGCAGATTACTATTTCCATGTACATTTAGGCAACGTTAGTAATTCTAGAGCAGTAAAATAAAAGTTCACTTTAATAATACACTTTACATTTCATGTCTGTTAATATCTTGGCACTAGCTGCACTGCAGAGAATATTGTTATTTTAATTTTGTATTTATGATTGGCACTCTCTTTTGACAAGAATGAAATAATGTCATAAATGTTATTCTATTCTGGAAATAAGCACATTTTTGTTTGTTTGAGCAATTTAAGGCAGGTAATAAATCCAACAGGAACAAGCTCTAATAAGTCCAGCACAGGAACAAACTCTACTAAGTCCAGCATTCTGCTTGAGAAAACCTGTTACCGTGAGTTCATTATCATTCACTGATTACCAATTCTTGTGCATTTCATAGGAAGAGGTAAACCATGAAAATAGATGTTCAAGGACATAAAAATAATTCAAACATTTGTATGCAGACTTTGGTAAAGCCATCATCATCATAAATCAAATATCTATGAAAATACAATATTCCCTCGATCCTCAAAAAATTGGTACTTAGGAAAATAGATGAATTTACCATAACTCAACAGGAAAATAGCAAAATCTTTTGTATGATTAAGAATGCTTTTGACAAATTTTTTTCTGTATTTCATGTCCGCCATTTACCCATCTTAAACTCAATTTTTAAGCTGATTTTCCCTAGATTCTTGCTATTTAAGTGGAATCCTTCTAATATTTTCAATCAGGCATAAACCAATAAATAGAGCTTACTATAAGGTTTGGGTTTTGTTCATTGTTGAAGGCTGAATAGTGCCCTATAGTTGTATACAACTATGTTCATTGGTGTTTGGTGGACAATTGTCACATTGGAAATCACACCACATCTTTTTATTTATATCCAAAAAAATGCAATTAACACTTACAGGACTATTTCGAATGAGTAGGAGGGGGGCCTCGGTGGCTGAGTGGTCTAAGTAGTCGAACTACTGTATCACTAGCCTGTCAACACTGAGGTTGTAAGTTCAACTTCAATCTTAACTGACTAGGGTTGTCAGTTTTCCTACCGAACGTCAATGGTTCTCTCCGGGCACTCCGGCTTCCTCCACCAATAAAAACTGACCGCCAAGAAATAGCACAATAGTGATGAAAGTGGGGTTATTATGGTTTAACACCAAATAATCGAATCAAATCAAATGAGAAGGAATTCTTATTCATGATGTCACGAAATGTGTTCACATATGTGTATTCAATACTTGAGAGCGATTTAATGCCTTGAAGCGGTTAGGTTTCTGACCTTTTTTTTGTCTGACATACATGATATTTAAGATTGTGAAGTGTTTTTTTTTTTCTTTCTGAAGTACCATGTCTGAATGATATCAATTTTTAGTTACTCTGTCATTGGAAAATTAGGACAGATCCTTTGCAAACAAATCAATATAGATGTTTCCAAAATAATCATGAAAGAAGTTCACTTAAATAACATCAATGCCAGAAAAATGTCAACTTTAATCTGCATAACACTACCAAATATCGAACATAAAATCAGGCTTATACCGAACGAACATAAAATCAGGCCAATACCAAACATAAAATCAGGCTAATACCGAACATAAAATCAGGCTAAAATGTCCCACCTGATGAAATATTGTGAAATTTTAAAAAACCAACAAATCTCAAAAAGTGAGGTGAAAAATACCAAAGGGACATTCAAACTCATAAGTCAATAATAAACTGACAACGCCATGACTAAATAAGAAAAAGACCAACAAACAATAAATAGTACACAAAACACAACATACAAATCTAAAGACCGAGCAACACGAAACCCCACCAAAAACTTGGGGTGATCTCAGGTGCTCCGGAAGGGTAAGCAGATCAAAGCTAACAATGTCTCATCATGAACTATCTAGATCTCAAAAAAGAAGTAACAATCCTTTTATAAACAAAGTAAAGGTTGAGATAAGATGTTGACCTCATTTGTAAACGCTGCCACAGCCGTAAAGTAAAACATATGCAAAAATCTACAATGACTTTCAATACAAGTGGGTGTGGCAAAAACTATTTTGAAACAATGATAAACAGTACTGGTAAGACACTAATCAAATGTTTTTAAATAAAGAAGTTTTGCTACAAATCTACTCTATTAATGGTACAAGGACATATTATTAAAGATGCATAGCTAACTTGTAGTAAACTTATTTAAGTGTGCTTTTTAAATAGAAACTTTAGTTACTTTTTTTCAGAGAATGTTTTCCTCAAGATGTCTGACTGACTTAGGACAAGATAAATCACAAAGCAGGATCAGACACATATATATGCAATACCTTAGAATGTTCATTAATAAATTTTACTGTTATGTGTGGGACTTAGCGTAAGTCTTTTGCAGCATGTTGCAAATTCATCATGAAATGGAGTAATGAAGCCGCACAGTTATCAAACACAGACAACAATGACAACAATTTATTGACAATAAAGCTTTCAAATTAATAATATTACAAAATATAACAGAAAATTGCTAATAACAATAATATGTATGATGTATTCTGATAAGTATATAAAAGTTTAGAAATGTAACTCTTGAAACTTCTTGCCTTTTTGAAAGCACCTTATCTTATAGTACCGGTTCTTGATACATTTTGTGTACTATAAATTCAGAAATTTTTGTGATTATTTAGTATTAGGAAAATTGCTAAAGTATGAATTTTTGCAAAAAATAAAAAACTTGCATTTTAAATCTTTATAGAATTATTCACATGCAGCATTTACTGAAATTGTAATAATTAATCTCATATTTTTTCATAGTTTGACAATCACAGTAAATGCCAGCAGCAATTTCTGAATTTACAGTTACTGATCTTGATAAATGCTGAAAACATGTCTACTTCAAAAGTTACTTTAAAACTTGTTAAAGAACTAATGGCTTTAGGCAGGAAAAAAACCAAAAACTATTCTCTTGCTTTTGCATAGGTGCATAAAATGGGCTCAAACATTTTTAGAGAGTCATCTAGCATAATTTGTACATGTGGTCTCTCAGGCAAGAAATTTCAAGAGTGACTTTTCTTAACTCTGAATCACATTTGACTGAGTAAATATTAGATATAAACATTCCTCATAACATTCCTGAATGTATAATACTTTTAGTACAAAGTTCCATAGAATTGGAAAACAAAATCATGTTCAATCAAAACTGAACATCCTTAAACTGCATGTCTGATACAAATGGTTTAAATATAGCTTGCAAGATTATGTTCGATCAAAACTGAACATCCTTGACCTCATGTGTGGTACAAATGATCTAAACATAGCTTGAAAATTATGATTATCCCCGACCTGAATGTCTGATACAAATGGTTTAAATATAGCTTGAAAAATTATGAATACCCTTGACCTGTATATCTGAAACATTTGGTTCAAATAAAGCTTGTGAAAGGGAGAATTGATTTTCATGTGTAATATATAGTTTGCAAAAGTACGATAATTCTTGACTATCACATCCATAACCTATTCTCCTACAAAAATTCCTGGAGAAAGCAGCTATTAAATATAAGGTTATATTAGCTTATGAGAGGTTTTGCAAGGATTAATCTTAATTTCATTATAAATGTAGAATATTCAAAATTTAATATGTATGAATTAAAAAAAGATGTGGGGAAAGCAACCTTAAATACATCACCAAAAAAACAAAAACATATGGTCTTCAACAACAGTGCCTTTATAAGGGCTCAACTGACCTTGATGAAAGATTTAAACAATGAATTTCCTTCCATGTTGTAAAAGAATATCATTGTAAAAAATTTAGATACAAGTCTTTAACTATTCAAATTTTCACTGGATGAAAATCTAAATGTTAAAGATTTGTATTTAAAAATTTTTTCAGTCCTTTTATTTTTGTGTTAAATTCTAAATAATCATGTATTACTGAACTGAAAATGTGACTATCCAATCAACTGATCCTACATAGTTTTACAAGAATTGAGATTAGTACAACATAGAATATGTTTGATATTATATGGCTATAATCTAACTATATTGCATAATTTATTTGCTATATGAACACTGAATAACTTCATATTATAGCTGATATACTTGAGTGTGTACAAAGTACAATGAAGGTAATCTTGCTTGTTTGCTAAATTGACCTCTTTTACCTTTGTTTAACTTCCTTTTTATTGAAAGAGTGCAGTTAATACTTAATAGTTGGACAGGTAACAAAAGGAGGACTGAAAAACCTCGATCTGATTAAAAAACAAATCCTCCATTCACGCTTCGCTTACAAGGAATCTGATAACTCTCCTTTCTACTTTCTGTTTTATAGACCTTTAAAGATCCTCTGGTCTTATTGCAATGTTACTTCATCCTTAAAAATTTGATGGCTGAAATTTCATTGGCTGATGTTTTGATAACTAAAACAGAACATTACAAACAAGAATATGTCCATAATACACTGATGCCCCACTCGCATTATCATTTTCTGTTCAGTGGACCGTGATATTGGGGTCAAAACTCTAATTTGGCATTAAAATTAGTAAGAGCATATCATAGGGAACATGTGTACTAAGTTTCAAGTTGATTGGACTTCAACTTCATCAAAAACTACCTTGACCAACAACTTTAACCTGAAGTGGGACAGATGGACAGATGGACAGATGGACGGACGAACGAAAAACAAACAAACAAACAAACAAACAAATGAACGAACAAACGAACGAACAAACGCAAAAAACATAATGCCCCTCTACTATCATAGGTGGGGCATAAAAAAAACAATGGATCCTGAAAGGTCTTTAAAACAGAAAGTAGAACGGAGTGTTGTCAGATCCTTGTAAACAAAGGATCTGCATTTTAATCAGACTGGAAATTTTGTTAAACCAGTTTGTTACTGTATTTACAATACAAGTAGCTAATAAATATTTCATGGTCGACCTCCCAAACAAACAAGCAAACTAAAACTTTTGTGCACAAGAACACAATCAAGTAGATCAGTTGTACCTTCTACTTAGTACAACCTTATCTTTATAGAGCTCCAGAAAGGTATCTCATAGGACACATACAATCTACAAGTTATCTGGATAATTCAGAATTTGACAACACTGCTAAATTGGAAACAAATTACCAAATTTAAAGAAGTTAAGTAGTAAAATTAACATGTATCTGTTATTGTACTATAGCATAGAAGACTATGTTAATTAATAATACCGGTAATAATCGTATGCCATTTTTAACGTCTGAAATTTTGTTATGCTTTCTATGATGAATTGATCTGAGTATTTTGTAGATGCTGAAGAGTTGAAAATATCTTATTCTTAAATTTGGAAAGTTTTCAATTGAACTTTGTTAATCAATTTCTGTTTTTTTTTTTCTAAGCTAATTAAGACTACTAACTATAATTATCTCTACATCTCCAATTATTTTTTGTGGTATGAGCCCAATAGACTAATAACCACCTATATATTAAGCAGTCATGATATCATGCATAATATGCCTCAATCTGATTTATTTTTTTAAGTGAATATATTTTATCATCCAATCTTATGTCAGGTCAATTATTCAAATGGCTGAATGGGTGCAAAAGATAATTGCATAAAATATGAAAAGTTTCCATTTTTCACAAACACAAGGCCTTTACTGTGGTACAGCATAAGAAAAATCTTCTGCATCAAATATCAAGGACAGCTTAATTTTATCAATCCTAACAGTGCATAAAATTTTCATAAGATTCTGTCAAAGGAAACTCAAGTCGCAGTACTCATTATGGGATGATACAAAAATTTTAAAACATTTTTAATGATAAATGTGGAAATCCTCAAAAAATCAAAAGGGATATAGTCATCATGGAACCTTAACTGTTAACATTGTCAACATTTAATCTAATTCAAAATATATTTATTAAGAGACCTCCTCGTGATGTAATAACAGACAAAAAGACATTAGAAATAATTTCAGGTTATTAACACCTGAAGTAAATCATTTATGGCCATTAAATAATATAACATATTTTTTATAGACATTATTTAACCTTAAAATTTGATAGAAAAAAATTACCCTGTTAATTATAATCTCAAATGAAACAAGTTCTTGGGGTGAAGAGAAAAGCACCTAAATGTCTTTTAAGGTAGTATGGGGATCTAATGCTATCTTTGATCATACAATAGCAGAACATTATGGTTCTTAATTTTAAATAAAATTATCTAATTGTGATACAGGAATGCATTCCATTTGTAAGACTTTTTATCTAAATGAATAAAATTATGTGATTTTATCTTCCTATAACAACTGTTTTTATAAATACAGAATATTTCTTGTTTGATTCAAAACAATCTAAACTAAGCCTTATAAGGCAAGATAACTCAGATATTTTAATATTACAAAGGAATGTTCAGTATTTTTTTTCTATACTGTAATGTAGGAATAACAAAAAAGTGCAGTGATTTATTTTTCTTTTTTTTATAAGAGCTATCTTCTCATTTTTATTTCAAAATTCCGTCTTTTATTTATTTTTCTATTCACATAACATGTATGGCTTTACACCAGTCAAATCTTTATAAATTTTTTCAATTTTTCGCAACCTGTAGTTTGAAAAGAAGCTTGATGACCTATAATTTTTATTAATTTTTTCGAAATATAGCACAATATTAGCTGCATATTGGCCAGGTATGAACAAATTCTGTCATTTTTAGTTTATACACCAGGCTACCTTAAAGATAGTTTTAATTCAAATTTTGTGGTTTTTCCTCGATTTCAATAAATCAAATTATTATTGTAAATGATTTTTAACTCACTTATTACCCTAAAAATAAATCCCAGAGAAATAATAACACTTTTGAAAACTTCCAACAATTGAACGGCAGAATTAAACATTTGCTAGCTTCTTAGGAGGTATTTTTCTATGTTAATCCTTAAATACTTATTTCTGATCAGACTGGTAGACAAATTTTTCTGGTATGTGAAGCATAAATTTGGTCTTAGTTAAAGACAATTTTTAAAACAATTGTTTAGCAACTGAACTACTATCATTTAAAAGTAATTGATGAAATATTCTACATTTGTTGCACATATAATATTTGCATAGCTAAATTAAGAACTTTAAACAAAATAAGTGTAACAATATCTAAGCTACCCCATACATCTTAAGAGAAACACACCTTTTGTTATGTCTTTTACTTATATGAACCAGACCTGCTGAAAATTGCACTTCCAAGCCTCAAAGACTACATTTACAAATGTCTAAAAATACTAGTTTTAAATCATTTACACAAATTCGTTTCATAATAAATAAATTCCTTAAACTGTGTCAATATTTCAGGATATTTCTTTGGCATTTGTATAAGTAAAATATACACTGTCAGTCTTAAAGCTGAACCACAGGCCCAGCAGCCCATGCTTGTAAAATTTCTTTCAGGCCTGTAAATTTCATCTCTACAGGCCAACAGAATCTAACTAAAATTGCTTTCAGGCCTGTAAATTTCATCTCTACAGGCCAACAGAATCTAACTAAATTTCTTTCAGGCCTGTAAAATTCATTTCTACAGGCCAACAGAATCTAAATAAAATTTCTATCAGGCCTGTAAAATTCATCTCTACAGGCCAACAGAATCTAACTTAAATTTTTTTCAGGCCTGTAAGATTCATCTCTACAGGCCAACAGAATCTAACTAAAATTTTCCAAAAAATGACCTCCGGGCCTGTAGATTCAAAAGTTTATCGTGAAGACTTCACTGTAAAGGGCTTTATTTTCACTAAGTTTATATTTCACAATTCTACTGCCAAATGCTGTACTGTTTTTCATGTCCATGATTCTGATCATCATATACATCAAATGTTCTTAGAGGATATTTTTGTGATTTTGTCTTAATTGACAAATTGGTGAGAATAAACAAATACTTCCCACTTTAAAGTCTTTCTTAGGGGATATTTTTGTGATTTATCTTAATCGAGAAAATGGTGAGAATAAATGTATATATCTCACTTTATAGTAATGTAGGATTAGAACACTTCATAGTATCACATCAATATATATGTATGTATCAGTATGTATGTATCAATACCATAAGTCAAAAGAAAAGATAAACAATTCTGGCCATTATCATTTTACAGTCAATATAATATATAACACAGCAGAAGTATATTAATATGGTAATATGCAAGTGAGAAATTAAAAGGTAAGAGTGAAGTTCAAAGGTAAAGGTCAGCTGGTGTCTGACCCACACTATCAACTGACAATGTTAACAAATCACCTGCCCCTTTTCACAGTAAATCTTATTAAACCTGTACTAAAAATAATCACACTATCTTAAGTGCATTTTTTCAAATTATTTCTTGGGATAATACAAGTTTACATCAAAATTCCAATATACTTTTTTTCAAACAATATAAGAAAAAAAACAATAGTTGTTTCCCCTTCTTCCTTAAAAGATTGCCTCCCTTTGAATTTCCCACAAGCATATTACCATTTACAGATAAGTTGTTAACACTGTCAGGTGACTTTTGTGTGGTAATAAGCTTTTCTTGGTTAACTCTGCTTTGCCATGCTTCAGTGGCTACCTTTTCTTTTGGAGGTTCATATTTCTATAAATATTTGTGCAATACCAAATCGTGTTTAAAGGTCATGCATGATTATTGTTGAACACTTCTAAATGTATTTTACTTCTTAAGCATCAAATATATGACTCTTTAGCCTTGCAGCTAATATATATAGCATATGCTTTCAGCTAAGAGTTCACATTGAAAATTGTTATTTTTATTATACATAACTATCCCTCCCACCCCCCCCCCCCCCCCCCAAAAAAAAATCAAAAAAAATCTTAGTACTGTAGAAATTAGCGATGTCCAGCTAACATGCTGAGCTCAATTTGATTTGTACATGCATTAATCATTATGATAAATATTTAAAACAAATTTCTAAAGAGAACCCATCATGCAGTAATAAATATATAAAATTTCCTAAATCCGTTTTTTTTTTTAAATAACACAGAGTATTTGAAGCATGGCAAAGCAGAGGAGACAAAATAATCTGGCAAATAAAAGCATGAGAATGTTTTTTTTTCTGTCAGACACCACCAACACCTTCAAATCTTCATTCTGAAAATATAAAAGGGAGGTAAGCATGTTAGAAAATTAGAGAAAATAATTCCCCCAAAAAGAAGAAAAACTACCCATGCTAGAAACCAATTTCACCAGTAAATTTTACTTTTGAAACATGTAGCTCAAATATCATGGATGATATATTTCGTGTCCTTTTCCAAAGTAAATTTAAGTTTTCTAGCTCTTTCTTTTGAAATGACTGAGATATCAAAGTTAATAGTAGTATATGGTTAAAAGCATTAGAATAAAAAAAGTAAAAATTAGCAAAATTAGCAAACTTAATCTCTTTTCTTTTCATCCTGTCATCATAAAAATAAACTGTTGACACAGAGATATGTCTAGCCTGTCGGCATAAAATTCAGAAAAAGACAATCTGATGGACAGCAACATTGCTAATTAATTCAAAGTCGCTGGACCAACTAGTGGGCAGGGCCTCAAAATGATTGACAAACTGAAATGTACAGACAGAAATGTAACTTTATAGAAAATATTGTTGTCTATTGAAAGTAGTTCCTATCAAACTAACTTAAGTAGAAAACTTAACATTGAAATTGTTTATTAAATCAAATTCACTGGACCATGGCCTAGGGGGCAGGGCCTCAAAATAGTTATCTAAATGATATGTACTGATAACAATGCAACTTCATACAAAATATCATTGATCTATCACAAGTACTTCCTATCAATCTAACATTGACGCAGTCGCTGGAAAAGCAATCCCTATGTCTCGCTTTCTGCAACTTTCGTCAAAGGCTAGACAACAAATCCTTCAACCATATACACATATATATAAATGCTGATAAGTTGTCTATTGCAGCGGGAAATATCTCATTACAGTACACATCAGCAAACAGTACATGAAGCAAAAAAAGTATTTATTATATTCTACAATAGACAGTTGATAATGTGTCTGAAAAAAAGATGCCCGACTTTTGTTGGTTTATTAAGCCATCATTATAAAATTTATCCTTTCTATGACAACAAAGTAACAGAAGCACATTTACATGTATGCATTTAAAATCTCCATTACAAAATTTCTAGAGTAATTAATATAAAGCACTTTTAAGTGTGTTCCGTCACTTGGGAAAGAAATTTCATAATGCGATTTCTTCAAGTGCTCCTGTCAGTGAAATGGTTGAACAATAGGTAGAACATCATTTAAAACCTAAATAAGTTGTTTGGTTGGTACAATCTGATGAAAATATGTGTTTTATGAAGTTTCTACAACAATGTAGTTTTTCAAATTTCTAAGGGATCATAGATTTATTCTTACGAGGAAGCTCTGAGCATGCTCGGAGGATGCTCGGAGCTTTTTAAGTAGGCTCTTCTCAGCAGTTAATGTGACAATAATTATCATGATCCATTAAAATGTCAATCAAATCTATAGCACTTTTATGATAAGGAAAGTAGAGCATTATGGAGGAAGCTCCATTAACACCTGTGTAAACATCTGGTCTATTCAAATACATTTTGCATGAGATTTTACAAAACTATAAAATAGATTAGAAATTCTTCAACAGTGCTGTGTAATGCTTGGAAAGAAATCTCAAGTCTCCACAAAAAGTAAAAGTCATTTAAATATTTTCTTATTATATTTAATATCATTTCTTTTTTTATAATAAAAAAATTATCAAATTTTATAGTTAGATGATATGATTTAAAAATAGTTTATATTATATAATATGCTACATTAAAGTTATCAAGACACAAACAACAGTCAGGGGGCGATACTAAACAAGTAATTTTTTTTAAAATTGGTATAAGTATTTTTTGTTTTTAAAAATTATTTTATAACTCAATAGTTATTTTAATTGTCAAATAAAGCATGGACTAAATGTAGTTTTTAAGAATTTTTATATCATTTCATTAAATAAAATTAAGTATTTATCCAATTTGAGATGAGTATAGAGAGGTTACTTTAAAAAATAATGACAAAAATATTACTTTAATAAATTATTTTATACAACTTCAAAAAACTTAGTACTTACAATTATTTAAGGAATATATGTAATTGCTTTTGATTAAGATTCAAATTATAAATAACTTCAGGTGTTAATTAAAGGTTCCATATCTAGTTATAACTGTCTATCTCTAAGATTTTAAGGGGAAATGATATTTTAATAGCCCCAAGAGACCAATCTTTGACCAAGAAGTGTGGCATCAGAAAAGCAATTAGTGCTTGTTGAGGATTTAAATAGCTTTACCAGTATATTTCATGGGGAAAATAACCAGATGTCTGTGAAAATTTGTTAAAGCTAGTAAAACCTGTATGAATGGTCACCTATAAAAATAATATTAACAGAAGTTACTTATTCATGATATAGAAGTAATATTGGAAACAGCCTCGTTTTCAACATAACTTGTATAGGTAATTTTGAAAATGACTTGTTTAAAAAATGCCCCTAACTAAACAATGGTAATATGTTTTTTTAAATAGCAAACCAAGTTCTTTCATAGAAAATTATGGCTACTTTAAGAAAAGTTTTAATTCATTAGTGGAAGCCTGGTTTGAGGGGGTAATACCACCATTGTTTTCCCTCTAGTACGTCTCCCTTTACTTGGCATTTTTTTTTAATTGTGCAGATTTAGCTTTGTTTTAAATGAAGAAATACTTGGCATGAGTAAAATTATTTTCCCCCTATAAGTCTTTGTTTAATTGTCATGATTGTTATATTTCAAAAAAAAATGTGCAGAATTTATCTATGTTTTAAATAAAGAAATACTTGACATAAATAAAGTTTTATCCTGTCCTGTACTACAGTGAAAATATAGCATAACTTTTCAGTGCATATAAGAAAGTAAACATCACCAGAAGTTAACCAATCAAATTCTCTCCCCCTTTTTTCCCTGTAGAATATAGTATATTTTTATTGCTTTGAAACACCCAAGATACATGTTTACGACTCAAAAAAACTTTTCTGCAATGAAATGGAGGGTTAATTTCAAACAACTGTCAAATTAAATAGAATATAAAAAAAGATCAACCCTTTTTCACATGAAAATGAATGTACTATGTTTTGGTAGTATAGTTATAAATCAATAACCATAAGTTTGTGTCTTTGATGACTTTTATATTTCATTTTATACAGTATAAATTTAAAATATATTTATATTTCAAATATAAAATTTGAGTGTTTTTTTGTATCATGTGTATTGAAAAAGAATGATAATTATTAAGAAAATGTTTTAAAATCATTTTTTTCTGTGAAGACTTGATACCAAGCATTGTACAGTAATATTGAAGAATTTCTCATCTGTTTTATGGTTTTGTTAAATTAATGCAAGATTTGTTTGAATAGACCAGATGTTTACACAGGTGTTAATGGAGCTTCCTCTATAATGCTCTACTTTCCTTATTATAAAAGTGCTATAGATTTGATTGACATCTTAATGGATCATGATAATTATTGTCCCATAAACTGCTGAGAAGAGCCTACTTAAAAAGCTCCGAGCATCCTCAGAGCATGCTCGGAGCTTCCTCGTAAGAATAAATCTATGATCCCTAAATGTCTCATTTTACTTAATATTATTTTTTGGAGAAAAGATTGATTGATTGATTTATTGGTGTTTAATGCCATTTTCGTGTCGGTCAGTTTTTATTAATGGAGGAAGCTGGAGTCCCCGGAGAGAATAACCGACCTTCGGTAGGAAAACTGACAGTCCTAGTCAATTGAGATTGGAGTCGGAGCACACCTGCCCGTGCGGGATTCGAACTCACAACCTCAGTGTTGACAGGCTAGTGATACAGTATTTCGACTACTTAGACCACTCAGCCACTGAGGCCCATGGAGAAAAGAGAAACTAAACTTAAAGTAAATTTATTCTTTAATTAAGCACATAATAGTCAACAACAACAACAAAAAAGCCAACATAAAGAACCAACAAATGTCATCTGTTTTGAGATTTGTTGATGATTAAGAGTTAATTCATCTTCGCGACACTGAGAAGATGATACAAAATATTTATTTATTAATGGAACAAAGCAAATAGCTGAAGAGCTTAGAAGAAATTTAAAAGATAGTAACATGACTGGACAAATAATATCACTTCTTATTAAGATGCTGACTGGCAAATGAAATCATTGACTGTAATGATGATGACGTCTGCTGTAAGTATTATCCATAACTGCCGACTGCTGTTTACAAAATATCAGGTCATGGCATGGCAACAATGGATAAAATTAAGACTCAAGGCAAAATTTCCATTAATTTATGACGTTAGAAAAAATAACATTATCTTTTTATAAGTAATGTTTTAATAAAAGAATAAACATGACAAACTAATACAAAAATGTGTTCGGGTTCCGTTGAACCCTGTGCCTTGTCTGCAATTTCAGCTGTCAGTGTTAAAGTGAAATATTGACTACCAAAATCTAAATCCATTTATCAGTAAAATATGGATAACATTTTTTAGATTAAGCTTCTGTCCAAGTTTCATAAGATTCCATGAAGCTTTGATAATCTATGAACAATCTAAATCTAATATAAAATTAATAAAATGAAATTAATTTTAGGACTTAATATTTTAAACAATATATATCAATTTTAGAAATGTTGATAAAGAAAATCACTTTCTCGCTATGATTTTTTGAGAAGAGTGAGCATTAATGAATTTTCTGCAACTCTTTCTCAGAAGATAACTAACACTACCTTTGTGACACCAACACACTTAATATGTAATCATAGCTATGTGAATGAAGAGAGTGACTCCATACAAACAGAACTATAAAATCAATCTTTACTACACACACGTCACAGTGAGGTACTAGCCATCTCCATTAAAGAAGTTAGTGCCATAACTTATGGAAAAATTGACCGGTATTTAAATAATTTGCCCATAAATTAAATGATCATGGCCATATATAGAGGAGACTCCAAATCACATTACAATAAAGACAAATAACATAACAGCAACAATTCACTTTTTTGAGGCTGGGCTTGAAAGTTTATTTGAGGTCAAAGGTTTAAATTGACCAATGACAAAGATCATTCCTATACGAGATGATTTTATAAAGTTTATTTGAGGTCGAAGGTTTAAATTGACCAATGACAAAGATCATTCCTTTAAGAGATGATCTTATAAAGTTTATTTGACTGATTACCTCTCAGAACATTTCACGAAGTTGGGCAGCAGTTGAGTGTAAATTCAAAATTAATTGCAGTATTTTTATGTATGTTCAATCTGGAACTGACAATTAATGAAGAAAGATGCCTCAACTTAAGTCCTGTTTAGACACTAACATGGCAAGTTCTCATTTCATCATGAAAATGTTGTTTTCTTGGGTTTTTTTTCATGTTAAACTTCACTTACATGTATTTTCTTGTGGCGGTGAGGTGGTCAGTGGTCCTACATAATTTGATGGAAACATTCCTTCTTGTCCGTTCACTTCCCCTTTCCACCAGTTTGGGTCGTCTTTATTTAAAACATTTATAACAGAGTCTTTGTGGAATGTTAATTCGTCCTCATGTTGTGCATTATATGGGTAAACAGCTAACACTTGCTCAACTGGAAATAAGATATTACAACATAAATTTATAAGAAATATAGTCCGTCCAATTTTTCAGTCCTTTTTTTCAACTGGAGTCCATTTGAATTTTAGAATTCTTCAATCTTGGCCACATAGTAAAAGTCCATATATGGTTTGACATCAATTATTTCCCCATAAAAGTTATGTTTGGTAACTTGGTAATTTTATATCATCAATGTGTCCATGTTTGTCAATGTTTGTAAATTTCTTTCTTTTACTATGATCATTTTCTTATAATTGGTAAACGTTTTAACGTCGTTTAGCGTGGTAATTACGTAACAGTATATTATCGTCGCTAAGTAGCAACAATATTGTGATCTTATGTAGTTTAAAGATTTTGTTATGTGAAGACGTTCTTCTTTATATCATTGTGTCCATGTTTTTCATGTTTGTCATATCTGTCATGTATGTTATGTTCAGATTTAGAGATTGCCCTCATAAGTAACATAAATGTACTTCTATTAGTACTTACTAAATGATGGTTGTGGTTGTGGTGTAACTGCTGGAGATATACTTGGCTGAAATAAAATAAAAAGAAAAAGTTAATTTTTCTAAATACCAATTGTAATCAAAATTTTATTGCAGAGACTAAAATTTATTAGCTGTTATTGTAAGTTCCAAGTGGGAAAACTACCACTTGCCAAATTGCCAAAATAAGTGCCTATTTTTCAGAGACATGTATTAAAATATAAAAGAAGAATGTGTCTGAGGACATGAATGCCCCTGTTCAAGCTTTGCAACAAAAATGGGATGGACGGACGGAAAGATGGAAGGACAGAAAGACAGACGGTCATGGGTAACAATTAATGCCCCCCATACCTACGGCGGGGGCATAAAAAAGATTTGTTGACCCAACAAGATGTACTGTGAGCTATGCTCACTAATTATACCCTCGCTAAATGTTGGTGACTAAATTTCATACATGTACATGAAAATGTAATGATATAAGTTGGTCAGCAAGCAGGAAGTAAAATATTGAGGTTACTGAAAATATGTCACATTGTATGGTATAACGAGATGAAGCTATCACTTGTAGTTATTTAAATAAATGGGGAATATGTATGATGCCCCTGCTTGCATATCATATAAAGTTATAAAGGGACATAACTTGCATATCATATAAAGTTATAAAGGGACATAACTTGCATATCATATAAAGTTATAAAGGGACATAACTGAAGAACAGTAAAAGTCACGCTACCAAAATTTATACTTGATCTGAGTTTTGTGGTAATAAGTAGTGTGTATAAGTTTCATAACATTTGGTTGAGGCAAACTTAAGTTAGAGAAAACTTCAGCAATTTTTCCATTTGCAAAAGGGGCATAACTCTAGAACAGTAAAAGTGACACCGCCAAAATTCAAACTTGATCTGTATTTTGTGGTAATAAGCATTGTGTATAAGTTTCATAACATTTGGTTTAGGCTAACTTAAGTTAGAGAAAGGAAATGAAAAATTCAGCAATTTTTCAATTTGTAAACGGGCGTAACTCTAGAACAGTTAAAGTGACACCACCAAAATTCAAACTTGATCTGTATTTTGTGGTATAAGCATAAGTTTCATAACATTTGGTTAAGGCAAACTAAAGTTAGAGAACGGAAACCAACTTTAAAATGTACGGGTGTACAGACGAACAAGGGTAAAACTTAATGCGCCCTCCGCTACGGCGGGGGCTTAAAAATTTATTATAAATTTATTACAGAAAGATGGATAGGGGTAAAGATCCCCTCCATTGTGTAAGCTTTTCTTTTAAATTGTATAAAGGGATGCAAGTCATACAGATACTTTCCTCCATAAAGAAGAAAAGATGCTGCTTTCAAACTTCAAAGCCAAACAGAATGACAAAATCACATAACTGCTCACCAGAAAAACTGCTTTATTTCACATAAAAAAATATTTGTCATGGCCCATCTACTACCAATCCTTCTCCTCTCCTTTACAAATGTACAAAAAGGCCGTCTTAAACTTGCAGTGAGGTGAGGTTTTTTGCTCTGTGTTGAAGGCCTCACTGTGACTTTGAGATGAACAACAGCAATAAAAGTGCTTTTCTTTGCTTTTTGTGTTTTTTGCAGTACACATACTGATTTTGTGTCATGAATTGATACCCCATATCCTTTATTTTCTATGAGTACAAAGATCCGGACAAAGTATATCATTATTTTTATAACACTATATCAATGCCAATACATACAACTGTAGCAGCTGGGGTAGGTGTCAGACGCTGGTCTTGTTCTGGTTTTTGACCTTGTAGAGTATTATCAGGTGTTGAGCGAGATCCTCCTGAGGCTCCCAAAAGTTTGACGTAATTTGCAGGAAACCATCCAATTTTTTTCTTTTGTCCTCTAGCCTGAAAATAATGAATGCATAAAGTGAACAACATTTCTAGTGTTCTCAAACCCTATCACTTACTATACCATGAGCAAGTAATTACAAAGGGAGGTAAGTCATAACTGTAATTCTCCTTTACACCAAGCATTTGGATTTTCCTGTCATTTTTTTTTTAAACAAACTTGACTTTGAAAATAAATATTAAAGGGAAACAAGTCCACCCAATTATTCCCCTTTCATCCATTTACTTTGACTCCTCGAATCTCTTCTTTACTTTATTTACTGAGGACTACCTTCTAATAAAGAAGGGAAGTAAGGCCTACCTGTAATTCTCCTTCCCACCATCCACTGGGACTTTTCTTCCGTACTTGTATCACCTGACCTGGTTGTAAAGACAATTGTTCAGGACCTGTGGCACTGTACGCTGCTATCACTGATGCTATCTCTAAGACATATGAATAATATAAATGTCAATTACATCAATGATACACCAAAAATGTGATGTAAATAAAGCAACCAAACAACAACAAAAGAACCCCCTGAGGGACCCCTCCCCCAAAATCTTTGACATAAAAGTCAGTATGCCATCTTCACCAATAAATAAATGGAGAATGTGTCATGGGACACAGATGATGACCCCGCTTGCATATAACATTATAAAGGGCATAACTCAAGAACGATAAAAGTGATGCCACCCAAATTTGAACTTGACCTGTGTTTTGTGGTAATATGCATTGTGTATAAGTTTCATAACATTTGGTTAATACAAACTAAAGTTAGAGAATGGAAACCAATTTCAGGACGTACATACGAACAAGGGTAACACTTAATGCCCCCTCCGCTGACGGCGGGGGAATAAAAACGGTTTCAAACCTATATCATATTGAATAGCCCAGAGTCAGACATGCTGTGTATAATAATAAAATACAACCTTAATTAGTTAGTTAAGACATTTCTTAATAATAGTTCACATAATATTTTGGCCTAACCAACGTCAAAGGATAAGGTGCAAAAATGGTTTGAACAAATTTTTCACTGAAATGAACCTTTAATTCAAGATTTCCATTTTTGTCTATTCAAAAGATAAGGACAAAATCAAAAACAGGTTTTAACTATCCATGACGTCATAATAAATAGGGTTGTCATCATGTCATGTCATGGAAAACGCCCTTCTATTGGTTTTTGAAGTTAATAGAAATAAGAAGATGTGGTATGAGTGCCAATGAGACAACTCTCCATCTGAGTCGCAATGTAATGCATACATTTTAGTCACTTTTATACAATTATACAGCACATGCAAGTACCTAATTTACAGTTTACAAAAGAGGTTTGTCTATATTAACATGACATCTCATGTACTTACAAGAGATCAATATTTCCTAATATGTGTCATACAATGACCTATAGTTACACCCATGTCATTGGGTCTATGGTTTGTAGTTGTCTCATTAGCAATCATACCACATCTCTTTTTTTTTAAATAAAAAATACACTTTTTGTCTTTTTTTGTAGAAAAATCAAATTCATGCTATCTTTGCACTGCAAAATATTGTGAATGTTCATATCATTTGAAATTCCTTACCGTTTTCGACTTTGCACATAAATTTCAATTATCTTTACACAATAATCCCTTAATTTTTTACTAATTCAATTTATAGGTTTAATATGGTCCTTAACGCTCCTCTTTTTAACATATTCCCTGGTTTCAGGTATATGTTCATTATTTTTAATAACACGAGACAAAATATCTACAGTATTAAACTTAAAGTACAAATTTTGATTGATTCTGAAAAATTCAGACATCTTTTTTCCCCAAAACATCTTTTTCAAATTCTTGTATCTAAAAAACAAACTCACAAACCTTATATTCTACTGAATTTGAGATCTATGAAACATTCTTTACTAAAAAAGACTTAATTTACTAAAAGTGCTTTTTATTATTTTTATCTTAAAGCATACATCCTTTTGATACAATTTCTCAAGATTTCCTGTGATGAGTTTTACCGGAAACATAGACAATTTACATCCTTTGTAAGTACTGACCTGGTTTTTTAGGTGCTCCTGTCTTCTGCTGTGATGCCTGTTGTGACTTCTGAAATAAACAGATTAAAAATCAAATTTCCTTAACTATTGTATATGTGCATACTTTAAGTTTCACAAGTAACGACTTCCTTTCACAAATAATTATCTGATTTATGGCGATTTATTGTACTAATTGAATGATAAATTTCCTTTACAAACAAGAACTACAAAGAAAGGCATTTAAAATTTTGTAATTGACTTCATAATCAGTTGAAAAAAAAAATTACATCATAAAACATCTAGACATTTTGCAGTTTGCATAGAATAAGGTTAAGAGCTTTAGAAAAGGGAGGCTATGTATGGTAATATGTTTGTTATTTTGAAAAATAAAATAATCATGATAAAAGAATTGGTCCTTCTGTTATTAGACCAATAGCCAAAATTCCCAAAGGGTCAAAGTTTAGTTTGTGGCCATAAATTGTTGACTTTCATAAAAATATAAATAAAAGAAGATGTTAGAGTATATATCACCAAAACAGCAATTATATAACCAAATATTCTCAAGTAAATTTTTACAAACTTTCTCTTATGTTTAACTGATATGCATTTTATCTTTTATCAAAATTAAAAATTCATTTCTAAAATACAATCAATTACAAATAACGTACATAAAATCAATAAATACCTGACATCTCAAAAATCAAAACACAAAATAAAATTATAAATTGATAATTGATTTTGATTTGTATGGTAAAAAATTTCTAAAAATTTATATAACTAGCATTCAGAAGTTAAGTGTAATATATAATTTTTTGGAAGGATATGGATTAACATTAATAAAATAATAGTCAACATTCTCAACAATATACAGTTATTTCCCATGCCTGAGGGAGATATGAAGATTTGTTCACCCAAGATAAAACATATTTCACAAGGGCAAGGGCAATGGAGATATGATGATTTGTTCACCCAAGAAAAATCATATTTCACAAGGGCAATGCCCGAGGGTAATATGACTTTTCAAGGGTGAACAAATCTTCATATCTCCCTAGGCCAAGGGAAATAATTGTTTTATTCCACTACCTAAACCTATTTTACTTCCTGAACATAAAATATTAAATTACATATTTCTATTTTTATCCGCTTCTTTTTATAACTAAACACGACATTAACAATGGTAATCAATACTGATCAAAATTTAATCATTTATTCTTTTTGTTTAGTATTTAGATCTGAAATAATTCTAAAAACGAAATTACTATACTATCTCTAAACAAAAACCCATTCAAAACGTTATAAACATTAACCGTGCTTAACTTTGCACATGGAAGTCCCGACATTCAGAGGGGAATATGATACTTAGAGGGGAATACGAAGTTTTGTGAGACGTCACATAGGATAGTCTCAACCAATCAAATGTTGATTTCGCTATAAATAATCACATGCAGTGGAATAATATATTTTATCCAATGTAAACATATCTTAAACATTACTACAGAATTTACTCCACCAAAGGGTCACCCCAGTAACAAGTAGATCATTTTTGCAGCAGAAAGTAAAAATAAGGGCTATCTTCATTCCATTTAATTTTCTATGAGATTTTTCCAGTCAATCAAGTAAAGGGAACATAGCTGGAATATTCTTCATTTCTTTTTTTTTTATTCTTGCCTTCCTAAATAGCGCACATTTCTCGAAAAGTGGTGGTCCAAGATTTTGACCAGTAAATTTTGCAAAGGACAGATACAATTTTGGTATTTTGCAATTGAAATAATAGTGACGACCAGCATATTTTCTTCAAGGACCACCAAGGAAAAACAGATTTTGAAATATGAAAGGGATAATGGTTTTTCTGTGTTTTACTAGTAAATGGAATGGAAAAGTCACAAAATTGTAGTTCTTCAAGTAATAACTAATCTAGATCTGTACTATAATTCAAATTCAATCCAAATTTTGTTTGACCAAGATAGTATATTTGCAATATTTACAACTGATGATAAAGTAGAAACAAATTTCAAGTGTCCTATAAACTGTTCAAACATAATTTAATTTAATACACAACTGTAATCAAATTCACTCAAACTTGGAATGGTTAAATATCATACAAATTTGAGCTGGTTCAATATATTTCGTATAAAAAAACCCCAGGCTTTCTGACTATCGAATGTACTGGTGATTCAGGACTTTTTGTGGGTTTCTATTTTTCTTGAATTTCATAAGAAACTTTAAACTTTTAAGTTGCTATCATTCCAAATAACTTGGTCTCTAGTGGATAGTTGTCTCAATGGCAATCCTACCACATCTCCTTATTTTTCTTATTTAACTACAAATTTAAGTTTTAAAACAAAATGAAAGCTTTTTAATTGGACTTGTATGCATAATTTGTTAAAACCACAAATGCAAGTATCCATGAAAATACAGGTTTTCTATAGGCTTGTTGTATGCAGACTATGAAACCAAGTATTCACAACAATACATAGACTGGCAGTTTTCAGATCAAACAAATTGTATGGGTTGCTATGGGAAACCAAATCAATAGTTGCATTATATAATTAAAAAAAATGGGTGTAGACTGCAATTTGGTGCAAAATATTAATTTGAAAGATTCATTGTAATCCATTTGTCAGTTAAAGAGTAGTTTAGGTCACAAGGATGCTGTGCGTATGTGCTTCAAAAGAAGGGAATTGACAACAGTCTTGTAACTATGGTAACTATAGATATTTAAGACTACATATTTTGCATCATATTATTTTATAATCATTTAAGCAATAATGGTTATTGTGGTTTTTAAAGATAAGCAAGGAGGCATTGTAAATAGCTGGGTAATGACAATATGAAGCAAAAAATACAAAATGTAATTTGCTTCTCTATACAAATTTACTATTCAATGAAATCAAAACAATCAATTTATTTATTCAAAAATATTGTCAAAAACATAAATAATGAGCAAATCAACCCTGAAATAAACAATGTTTGGTTATTAATGGAAACTGCTTATATACCAAATATTTTTCATAGAAATACAATTAAACATGTAATTAAGTAATAAAACAAACAGTGCCTAAAAAGAATCATGTTGAGTGTTAGTTAACGCAAAAACAAAGGTTTAAAATTTCAGCATTGAAGATGGCCTAGTTTAATTGCATTTGAAAATCCATTCTCATAGTGAATGGGCAGTTGCTTACAACAGCTAGCATTGGATGTTAAGAGCAAGTTTTGCATGGTTGAAGAGTGCTTTTCTCTTTTGCTGGAAATAAAATTTGCAAAATTGATAATCATAAAGTAATTATTTTTTTTTACTTTATAAACTGAATGTAGACAAAATTTTGACAGCAACTCTAAAATACTACACAACCCTGCATGCTGGCCCCAGGCAATAGTCTAGCCATATCCCAACTGCATGCTCCCAGGTAGCTTAATTTTTACACTAAGGTCAAATGTGATGGATCGGGATAACCAATGGAATGCTTCTAAGATGATCAAGTGTGTAATTAGCATAATGAACTTTGACCTTCTGCCTGTGCTGCTGGGAGGTGCAGTGTAGGATATTAAAGAATTGTATACCTGGTCCAAGTCTGACACAAAAAAAGTTGACTGACTAAACTGTGTATTGGTCATATCTTCTTGTTCATTGAACTCAGGTTGTTCTTTTCCAGTCACTAAAACGTCTTCTAGAGTTGGAATTGAAAGACTGTTGGTTTTATCTTCTATATCCCAAACAGGGTTGGGAATCTCATCTTCATATCCAAGTTTTTTCCTCAATGGTGATCCAACCTCTTCGTACATGTTATCATCTTCTGCAGTCAGAACTTTCTCCTCATTAGAATGACCATCTCTGGATAGAACGTTAAATGCTTTGTTATCTGGGACTGAAACCGAATTTGGGTTTGTTGAAAGTGCATCATTTTTATTTTTATTTGCTGAAGCAGATCCAGAATTATTTTCATATTCAGTAGGCATACTATCATATAAACTTGGTTCAAAATCTACACCTAAACTATCCTCATTCCTCGTCTTTTCAATTTGCTCAAACTGAATCTGTTTTTGAAAATCAGTACTATCTAATCCTGGTGCAACAATATTACAACTCTCCTTGTCCTGAACAAGCTGTCCACCAGTTTTAGACTCATCCAATTTTGCATATTCTGAGGAACCAGTACCTCCAATTCCTAGAAAATCATCATAAGTCTGGTTTCCATCTGGTTCCGTGGGTTCTAATGACTGAAAAGGCATATCAGTTCTCTGTCCAACCTCAGTCAATATGGTTAAATCTGGTGACGTTTTACCATCAATGCCAAGAAAGTCATCGTAAGTCTGTGTCCCATCTGGTTCTATTGGACTGGATTCCTGTACAGTTTGGTTAATAGATTTTTTAACATCAACTGGAAGATCCAAATACAAGTTAGGTGCAGTAGAACTGTTTTGAGTCCCTACTGGTTCATAAAAATCTCCTAATTCTTCTTGCTCTTTTGACTTACTAGAAACTGGTTCCTCATAGAATACAGAATCACCAATATTTTCCATTGATTTAGAAAAATCTCCACCTCCTAATGGGTCACTCTTTTTTCTAAATGGCCAAAATGACTTCTTCACCCCTTTTGTTTTCGTGTCCTCTCCATATGATAAGTTTTCTACAGATTTTGCTCTTTCTTTCAGTTTTTTCTTTGTCCTTCTTTGGGGTACGGGTAAAGAATTATCCTCAGAGTCTGGAATAGTATTTGGTTTTTTCTCTTTTTTATCGTCTGCCTTTTTAGTCTTTTTATCACCCCCCTTTTTGTCTTTATCACTTTTTGTTGGTTTTTCACTGCGATCTGGCAAAGCAGGTGGTACATCATCTGTAACTTCACTACTTGAGAAAGGAGGTAACTCTTGCACATTGACAGGTGAATTATCTCCCTTTGTTAGCATTTCCTGACTAATTTTTCTTTGCCTTTTTTTAGGTCTCTGTGGAGGAAGGGGAGGAGCCTTTTCATCACTAGCTGATTTTTCAATTTCAGAAATGTCAAGTTTTGGTGCCTCAACTTGAAATCTGACCTTTTTCTTTGAAGGAGCTGGGGGTCTGGGAGGGGCAACATCCTTTGTCTGATCAACTGACACAACTTCTTTTTTATTTTTGTTGTCTAATTCTTTCCTTGCTGCAATAATATCAGAAATATCTTCATACATATCTCCAAGTGTGTCTTTTGGTGGAGTTTTAGGTATAACTTCTTCGTATAATCCAGGATCAAAAGTATCAAACATGTCTGTACTCTGTGCAACTGATGCAGTGTTTATATTATCTATCAGGGAAGTTGATGATGATACTATTTTCTCATTGTCGTCACAATCAAGTACTATGTTAGCATTTTCTTGTCCTTTGTCAAAACTTAATTGTGCACTGTCCATCCCTGTATCTTTTGTAGCAACCACTGGCCAAGTTGTAGTATTCCGGTATGCTTTATTATTATTCACTTCACTTTCTGTAATACTTCCAATTTCAAAATTAGCATCAAATTGCCCAAAAACATCACCAGTGATTTGACTATCTCCCCTAGTTGCGGTCCCTGTACTTCCTTCGGAGCTAGGAATGGTTGGAAAGAATGGCTTGACACTGATATTTTCTCCTTGGGTTTGGTCACTCAAAGTGGTAGTGTCATCATTTGGACCACCAAGTCCCAATCCAGACATTGGCTGAATAGGAGGAGAAAAGCTGTTGCCAGTGGGGCTTAGCTCTACTGCAAGCAAGGTTTCATTTGAAGGAATCTTTGACTCTCCTAAAGAAGCAGTTGGACTGTCGGGACTCTCCAATATATCAGAATTAAGAGATGATTCACTTTCTTTACGTTTCTTTTTTGTTTTTTTCTCACCTGACCTTTGGAAGAATTTAAAAATAGACTTCTTTTGTTTTGTTTTGATATTCTCAGCTTGCAGTGTTGTAGGTGGTGTCTGACTAACTGATGACACTACATCAGAATCAACACTTTCATGTGCAATTGTTGATCCTGAAACATTGAAATCAACACTTTCTAAGGCTGAAGGAACATGTTCAAAGATTGCAAATAAATCAACATTTTCATTCTGACCTGACGAATTATCAAAATTGGCAAATGAAGTACTGAAATCAATATGTTCATCCTGTCCTGATAATCCACTGGAGCTCGCAAAGGGATCTAGATTGAATCCACTGGAGAAACCTTCTAAATGTGTCTCAGTTGAGTTGGTATTTAAAACTCCTGATACTGATTCATTAGCAGTTTCAGTTGACAAGGAAGTAGTACCAGTCTCAAATGCACTGGTACTGACAACTGATGCAGTGGTACCAGTTTGTGAAGCTGTTTTCGAACTTAAACTGCTGGCACTCATCACAGAGCTTTGATCAACATTAGAATATAACTTGCTCTGTGCAAAACCACCTTGACTATCATCTAGTTTACTATGCATATCTGCTGCACCAAATCCATCAAAGGTCTCATTTCCAAAATCACTCAATGTGTTTTGCGTTCCATCTGGTTTACCAAACATGTCATTATTGAATGGATCTGAAGAAAATAAGTCTACACTAAACTGAGGAGTAGAAAAAGGATCCTCTATGAAAGTGTCATTTCCTGGACTAGATATTTGGTCTAATGGTCTAACATTTTCAGGACTACACATCTGGTCTATTTGAGTTTGAGTGGGACCAGCATTAGGTTTGTTAAAGTAAATCCCTTCTTTAGATAACTCTGTAACGGATATACGACTGGCCAGAAGTCTTTGAACACTGGGTAGTGATTCCTGTGAAACAGACAACATTCTTTCAATGTTTTGACCTTTCTTTTTGAACCTAGGTCATATGTTACTAACTCATAAGCCCTTATAATTAATTCACATCAATCTGACTTTCAGTTTTGGGGATTTAAGCAGGGTGACTTTCAAATTTTTGAGCAAATTGGGATTAATTTGCTGTTACATGAAAGTAGATCTTTTCATTGGATCTTTAGATTTTCATAAAACTGATGCAGTAAAATGTAAGAATTGAAAAAAAAAAACAATCTGTGCGGCCAAATATAATTTTTTTTAAAAGCAATATTTGTAAGATAAGTAGGGTTTGTCTTTCTTTTTGGTAGGTATTTGAATATAGATATAAAAGGATATTGAGTTTTATTTATTTTTGACCAACAATAGATGAAAACATCATTTGTATATCTATATATTTCATAAATGACCAAAACTTGAACTGAAACTTTAATACTATTTGAGTTAAAGATGACACAAACTTAGGTACCCTTTATGGCATTCATTGACAAAAATGACTAAAAGTTCCACACTGGGGAAACCTGAGGAAACATACGGGGTCAAAAACTCAATTCTATCCAAAATAAATAAGAAGATGCTTGTCTTTGTTCTGTGGGCAATTGTATATAACTATTCTGTGTCTATAAGACACATATTATTCCCCAAGATATTATACAAACAAGTAAAACTTTGAGCTACATCTTACTAATGATACACCTGCCCCACTTTAAGGATATCGGTAAACAGGAAGTTATTGAGCTATGAATCTAAAAAACGCATCACACAATAAAGTATGTTCACATTAAGCCTGATAACCATGCAAATTTCAGGAACCTCTTACTTGTAGGTCCCTAGAAAAATGTGAAGAAAAATTTCATACATGACAATTATGTGTTAGAATATATGAGTATTGAGTACATAGGAAGATAAGGATCCATGATATCTGACAATGTATTACACAGTAAAGCATATTGACATAAACTGATAACAAATTTCAGGAAGGTCTAATTTGTAGTTCCCTAGAAAAATGTGACAGAATTTCATGGAATGGAAGGACAGAAATATATTCAGACAGACAGACAGACAGACAGACAGACGTACAGACAAACAGAGGTAAAACAGTATATCCCTTCTCCTTCAGAGCAGGGGTACAATTATACGATGATATAGCATGTATTCATTCTCCTTTTGTGTAGTGTTAGAAATTGCAATATATGTATACATTGATATAAAGAAATTCCAGGAATATACTTTGTCAAAATTCCATTCTTGTTTTCATTTATATGCTGGGTGCCAAAAAAAAAATGGCCAAGTTCAACAACTTTAAATGTTATTTTTATGTACAACTATTCTACAAAATAATTAGGTTCTACCTCATATTTGGAGTTTAGCAGACAAATGCTGTTGGATATTTCAACTAAAAAAATTACAATAAAGTTTAACAACTGAAAAAAAATTTTAAAAATATAACAAAATCAATTTCTGCCAACATTGATATATCTATTTCATATCTAACACTGTTCTGAACAGATCAAATGACAAATATATATCTTATTCATCCGATAAGGTCATTTCCTCAGATAAGTGTTAAACAAACAACATTAAAGGAGGAACCAAACTATTAGTCAGCATTGAAAAAACAATAAGATGCAGTTCATCAATTACCTACCAAGGGAATATCCATTTCTTTGCATAATTATATGGGAAAATCACTGTCATGTCCCCTTCTGACCCTGTCGTCCATTTAAAATATCACCTACCTGAAGAATATCCATTTTTTTGACATCATATTATATGGGGAAATCCCTGTCCTGTCCCCCATTGATCCTACCTGAGGAATATCCATCTTTTTGACATAATTATGTGGGAAAATTCCTGTCCTCTCCCCCATTGATCCTGTCCACCAATCGCCATCCATCTTGGTTACCATAACAACATCATTTTGATTGAAGTTCAGGTCACCTGGTTCTGATGATTGATAGCTATAAACTGCTACATAACATTCTGAAAAGAAACAATAGTTCTGATTACTTGGAATAATTATTATCTATGGGTTTTATTTTTCAAATTTTTCTCCCCCCTGGTTCTAATCTTCTTTAGATATGCAACAGAGTATTTTTGCCATTAACTGTCAATCCTAAAAGTAGTGAACATAAACCACTCGTCCCACTTTACAGCATGCAGCCTTGAAGAACACACCATATAACAAAGGATCAAGTTGCAATATCAGTTTTAGAGTCAAATTATTAAACAATTCACATAGTTTTCTTTTAAATCTTTAGGACTATACCAGAATTAATTGTATGGGCGGTTGGAATGCACCTAATATTAATTATAAGGGGGTAGGAGGTTCAAAACGAGTTTTCACACAATGACCAATTTTTTAATTTCTTATTTAAATTTTAAGGTGCGGACAAAAAGTACCTTCCTTACCCCAACCACCCTTACATTTGATTTTGGAATAGCCCTTAGTATATCACGTATAAAAATCTAAATCAAATGCACTAAGTTATGATCAATGTATTGAAATCAATGAATAAATTCTATTTAATGTACTTCACTATTTTTCTAATACTGTAAATTCAGAAATTATTGCGTGCATTTATTATTGCGAATTTTGTAGAATGGACTTAAATGAGAGATTAATTATTGCGATTTCAGGAAAATCTGCATACAGTTATATGTATCAGATATAAGAATGCGAGTTCTAATTATTGCGATACTCATTCAGTCCCATCATTCGCAATAATAAAAACCCTTGCAATAATTTCTGAATTTACAGTACATTCTAACAAAAATAATGTTACCTCCTTCCTGTTGTTCTAAGGTAGATGGAGTAGATCTAGCACTATCTATAGTATGAGTGGGCGTTGAGTGAGCACTGTCTATGTTGAGGTGACTTGCTGTGTTAATTGGAGACTGAGTTGTTATCTCCTCGGCAGCTGCCACCATTTGTTGTGGTGTTCCTCTGAACTGATCAGTTACACTGACTACAGGGGTTTCAGATCTAGAGCTTAAAACAATAAAAAAACAAATTTCAAATACCGAGTTTAGAACCAAAAAAATTACTTTAAAATCATCAAGTGAAGTCCAGACTGTTTAATCAATAGTACTAACATAATGTCTGACAGTCACTATTCATGAAAAATTCAGTACTAACTACAAATAAAAGTCAATTTTCTATGTAACCTTTTCACATTTGGTAAGTCCTTATTACCTATCTTTTTTTTTCACAGATATTTGTTCTGATAATGTGAATGTTATGAAAGTAAAATTGGCATAGATGTTTATATTACTATAGATAATAAATTAAAACAAATTGGTATATAGATTCAAAATTTCCTTTAAAATCATTTTCTTTTCCAAGCTTTAAAATCTGTATTTGTAAAACTTACTTTGATTATGATGTATTAGTAAAACTAACTTTGACTGTGATGTATTAGTAAAACTGACTTTGACTGTGATGTATTAGTTAAACTTACTTTGACTGTGATGTATTAGTTAAACTTACTTTGACTGTGGTGTATAAGTGAAACTTACTTTGACTGTGATGTATAAGTGAAACTTACTTTGACTGTGATGTTTAAGTGAAACTTACTTTGACTGTGATGTATAAGTGAAACTTACTTTGACTGTGATGTATTAGTAAAACTGACTTTGACTGTGATGTATTAGTTAAACTTACTTTGACTGTGATGTATTAGTTAAACTTACTTTGACTGTGGTGTATAAGTGAAACTTACTTTGACTGTGATGTATAAGTGAAACTTACTTTGACTGTGATGTTTAAGTGAAACTTACTTTGACTGTGATGTATAAGTGAAACTTACTTTGACTGTGATGTATAAGTGAAACTTACTTTGACAGTGATGTTTAAGTGAAACTTACTTTGACTGTGATGTATAAGTGAAACTTACTTTGACTGTGATGTATAAGTGAAACTTACTTTGACTGTGATGTATAAGTGAAACTTACTTTGACTGTGATGTATTAGTTAAACTTTCTTTGACTGTGATGTATTAGTTAAACTTTCTTTGACTGTGATGTTTTAGTAAAACTTACTTTGACTGTGATGTATTTGTAGCTATTCCTCCAATCAATTTAACATAAGACTTTGGGAACCAACCAATCTGAAATCAGATACATTATTATCAGTCCATGAAAATTGGTACCCATGAAAATTAATGAATCCACAGTAGTATAATAATTGGTGAAGATGACATAATCATAATAATTATTCTGAATTTTAATAAATATTTGTGAAGATTTTTAGAACACAAACTAACTATAAATATGTATATAGATATAGGAAGATGTGGTATGAGTGCCAATGAGACAACTCTCCATGTATGTATGTATGACTGTATCAAAAAAAAAAAAACCAAATTTGCTTTAAAATCAATTTATATTTTTAGCATTTCTGTATATTGTTTGTTGATTGCTCTTGCATTGAAAATTACAATTCATGTATGTCATGCAAATAAGCACTTTACAATACTCCAAGCAATAAACACTTCAAATTCGTAAAAAATTTCTCAAAGAAAAATGCTCTAATTTTCAAATTATCAACTTATTACAAAATACTTTTGTAATAAATTACCTGTCCATGAAGTTCACCAGACCACCACATATCCTGTTGTTCTTTTATCACAATGACATCACCTTTGTTGAAGGTCAAATGATTGTCTTTTTTAGCTTTCCATGGATACAGAGCTTGGGCCTGTAATCCATCAGGTGCTTTCTCTCCCTTAAATACATGTATAACAACTCATCATTTTTTTCTGCATTGAAGTTAAGGTCGTGTTTGATTTAAGCAATGTGTTTCTGACCTTGCAGACATTTACAAATGCCTGTACCAAGTCAGGAATATGACAGTTGATTTCCATTCGTTTGATGTGTTTGAGCTTTTGATTTTGCCTTTTGATAAAGGACTTTCCATTTTGAATTTTCCTTGGAGTTCAGTATTTTTGCTATTTTACTTTTTACATCCTAGAAGGATTTTTTTTTTTTTTTATTTCGAGGATTTATAAGTTAGTTATGTAGCTATTGAAAGGTATTCTCAGTATCGAGTAGAAGATCAACAATTTACAAAAGATTTCCATTGGTCAGAAGGACAGACTAACGGACAGACAGAAACAGAGACCAGAAAACATTATGCCCCTTTACTATCATAGGCAAAGCATAAAAAACAGACAAAAAATCAAAGGCTTTATCCTCTTTATATCATTTCAGCTAATGAACTTATGACTTACCTGTCCAGGTGTAGGGGAGGTAATTCTAACTTCTCGTACAGACTGGGGTGTTGAATATTCTTCCTCAGTATTTGCAGCACCACTAAAAATATTTTGAATTCTTTAAATATTTGAATTTGGTATAAAAATTCTAAATTTCATTCTTTAGAATATATATATATATATAGAGGCTATATTTCTTGAAACATAATAAAGAATCAGGAAATCTGCCATTACTTTTTCTTATTACCTTATTAATAAATTTGCCACTACCTAATAGGTTTACTTTTTCTCCTTACTTTAGGAAACAGTCTATTTTCGTAAATGAATATATGACTATGTGTTGATTAGAAGATTTCTAAATAAATCATGAACCTTTTTCTAATTGATTAACTAGTAAATGAATCTCTGACTTGATTTCTAAATTAGCTCAACTAATAACCAACCCTTTCTGTAGGTGAATAAATAGTAAATTGATCTTTGACTAGCTGACTAGAAGTTTTCTCAATAAGCTCTGTGAATCACCAACCTTTTTGCTAGTGATTACCAAAACAAATCTACGACTGACTGACTGACTAAAAGATTTCTAAATAAGCTTAGTAAATCATCAATCTTTTTCTTATGCTCACCTAAATGAATCTGTGACTGGTTGACTAGAATCCATGTGTTCAATGTAAGCCTCAGGAAACCATCCTGTTTTTCCATCTTTCTCTCCACCCAACCAGCCTGGTTCAGCTCCTGTCTGGTCTGCTAATAACTGGAATCAAAATGAACATGGTATTAAATAGGAAGAAATACTCTGATTGTATTGTAATTCCTAGGGTAACAGTTTTCTTTGATCCTTAGTTTTTGTACCGATATGTTGAGTGCTTTCCAATTATAATGGATGTGTTAGTGTAGGAAGCAATTTAAAAATTCCCCCACAACCAACATATAGTCTTTTTGTAATTTTGCAATAAACAATTGGACATAAAAAAGGCCAATGACTAATAAACCATGTCATAAAAAAACCTACTCTTTCTCACCTCCCACACACATTTTAATTGAATAGTTACTTACAATTGATGTTAATGTTGAAAACAAGTTATCTGTGAGGCCTGTGTTGAAAGAGGTTCCGATAAACCAAAGAAATATTTATTTCATAATTGTTAAAGTTAAAATAATATGTAGGAAAAAAACATAAAAAATCATACCAAGATAATATCACCAGGAATAAGGGTGAGTTCATCGTGATTCCTGGCATCAAACTGGTACAGGGCTTTGGCCTTTTTCCTTGGCTGAGTATCCTTGGCAGTGTCTACAAGTAATGATTGAAAAAGTCTGACTTCAATTATACTAAACGCTTAGGTTTTTATATCTTCAGTCATAGATGTCCCTTACCAGATTTAGCAAACTTTTTGTAATCATTTTCTGTAAATTTCCTGCTTGGAAAATTTTTTGAATTATTTGAAACACCGAGGTTTTACTACCACAGGCATAGATTGCCTTTGCCATATTTGGTACATCTGTTTGTACTTTTTTTGGTTTTTAATACTCTTAAACTTCATCATTGATATGGTTATCCAACTGTTTCAATTAGAGTGGTACTGATGACTCTTACATGTATGTAGGCAAAACCCCAGTCTGAAACCTTCATAAGAAGTCTTGTATCTTTGATTGTTTTTTATCCAAAGGAAAAGGAGCAATTCTAATTTCAAAGACATATTCTACATAACCATTTATATAAAAAAATAATATGCTGCGATGAGCTCAGCCTGATACGACTGCAGACGTCGAAACCTGATCAGTTGGGGGCATTTTTGAACACAATATTCAAGCTCGATACTGTCTGAATTTGGATTGTGATCAAATTTTGACATAATATAGGTTTCTGACACAAAATAAATGTGGTCAAAGATCTTAAAAAACTATTGCGCAATACTGTGCAAATGAAGATTTCTTGTTGAAACTTTTCAAAAATTTGAAATTTGAAAAATTTTGAAAAAAAAAAAATGAACCCCTTAAAAAAATTGGAAACCCACCCCCCCTTGGAGCAATTGCCCCTAAACTCAATCCCAGCCTTCCTTTTGTAGTATGGAACCTAGTGGTACAATGTCAGAGAGATCCATACACTTACACACAAGTTATTGTCCAGAAACTACAAAAATACCTTCCCTTTGTGGTATTGAACCTTCTTGTAAAATTTCATAGAGATCCATTCACTTAAACTAAAGTTATTATACGGAAACTAAATGTGTCTTCGGACGACGACGATGACGACATCATAGCATTATACAAACCAAAAAAAATGTTTGCGGTCGTATAAAAACTCTAAAGAAATTACATCTCCATTTTCTACCTTTTTCTAAACTGCCTGTCACCAGATTTCTTGTAGGGCAACAACAGTATGTGTGATCAAGGTAACATCTATAAAAACAAATATGGTCGGCAGCAGGGTTGGTTTTTTATTTCATACAGTAAAACCTGTCTATATGAAACCCCTTCAAGACTGGTAATTTATTTTCAGTATATACAGGTATTCAGAATTGTGTTATAGAATACAACCATATGGGACTTTTGCATTAAAAAATTTAGCTCAATCTTCTGTTCTGGGTTGGTCACAAAATGATAAAATGGACTGTTAACATACTGAACTTTCTGCCTTTTTCTTTGGTTCTTTTTCTCATTTCCATAATGTTGACTCGTGAGAAAATCTCCCTTTTTATCATGTGACCTAAGATAAGAGCAATTACCTGGTTTTTGACTAGAGAAGGCATTCCCCCATAAATCGTTTGACCCAGCACTAGATATACTGGCTTCACTAAATGCTGCTGACCATTTATCTCCTGACTGGGCAGTGGTTTGGTTATTGCAGAAATCAGCTGTCCAAGCACTATTTATTGGTGACTGGTTGGTGCCAGCAGGTTGGGCAGGCTTTTCTGGCTTGGAGGCAGCCTGGGCCAATTTGGCAATTCTTGTTGCTTCTAAATAATAAATAAAATATGGTAATAGATTATTCCTGAAAAAAATGTAGGGGAGGGGAAGGGCTGGAAGGTACCATTTTTAAAACCCAATACAAACTTTAAAAACATTTAAATTGTTCTACAGCTCAACACCTATAAAGTTTTATTGTATTAAGTACCTTCCAAGTTCCAATCATTTCCCCTAAACATTTTCTTTTTAATTGACATTAGTTAACAATATCTTATTGTAACGAAATATTGGAAAAGCCTTTTAACAAAACATCTGCCATGGATATTTTGTAATGGTTGTTGTACCTGTCTTTTTTCTTTTTTTTAGGACTTTTATTTTTCAGATTTTTGCATATGAATAAAATATCCAGCTAATCGTTTTCAGCTAATCGTGAAGTTCTGCTTTTGAAGATATTACACAGACTTCATAAAGAACTATTTCCCAAACAATTCCAACTAATGATTTTTTAAATCTTAATATTAAGTATAGACAACAGTTCATCACTAAGGTTCAAACTGTGACCTCAGGATATTCCTAATATTTTGGTGTTATAATTTTATTCCTATTTTTAAAGTGAACAATCTGAACTATGTTTATGAATTTATTAGCAGACCACATATCTTGTTCGTGAACATTATTAATACCTTCCTTCCTTTTCTGTTGTTCTTCTTCTTCCCTAATAACAAAAAATAAAATATCTCTATTATCATGAGTAAACTAGAAAATCTGAACATGCTAAAGGTAACTTACTTACGCTTAGTCTTTTTTCGATCGTAGAAGAGTAGGGAAAGGACATCCATTTCATATGGCTCTTGTTCTAAATGTAATGTTACAATGAATAAAGAAATGATGCATTTAATCCTCTTAACCTTTGCCATTTTTTAAAACTGTTCTTTGTGAAAGAAAAGAAAGCATATGGAATATAAATAATGCCAGGGCTGTTCCAGAAATAAATGTATTGGGCGATGGGAGAAACTTTTTATTTCAACCCACCAGGCATAACATTTTAAATTGATAATTTCTTATAACTGTTCAGGCTATCTTCATAAAATAACCACAACCCATCAAATTTTAATAGAAGTGCCTCCTATGCCCCGCACACAATTAATTCAGGAACAGCCCTACATAATCCCTGCTTGACAAAATCTTACTGCAAATTCAAAACAGCATCTAGCACCAGTTTAAGTGGAACTCTTTTATTTGACTTTGTAGCTATGTTTTATATCATATTTTTTCTGTCTCTAGCCTTTTGATTTTACCATTTTAACTTTTATTTTTATGTTTTTTATTATCCCTCGGTTCCTGTGTGTTCATTTAATTTCTCGTGTCTTGTTTCTTACCTCTTTTTCTGAATCTGTGTCTCAGCAAATATTTTATTACTCATATCTTGTCTCTGTCTATCAGCTTTAGATAGCTCTTTCTGTATATCTTCCAGCTTGATCTTCAGAACCTTAAGTAATAAACATTTTAATTAAAACATTTAAAATTTTCAACTGTAGATATTTTTTTTTTAAAACACTAAAAATAAGATTTTCATTTAACAAGCACCAAAATATATTCGGATTCTTAGCTTGATTTCGTATGATTGCACTAGTTTTAGGCTAGAACTTTATTTTATATTGACTTAAACATAATAATAAACTTTTAGATTTTTAACTTAATTAGAATTAAACATTTTATTGATGGAACAATGTAAACTAGAAATATTAGAAATATTAGAAATATTAAATGTAAATTTAAGACAACAAATATTATCTAGTAAATTGGTCTTCAGATGTTTAAATCTTGTTACTCCCAAACTGAAAAATAAACCGTTTAATAACAGAAGAACTGAACTATTATTACATTTCTGTGTTTAATGGTGATAACGTAATCAAAATTTATTTAGTCAGAAATGGAATTGACTTCAGGATTGATTGCCAATTGTTTTAACATCTAGTGACACATATATTAAATTTATATGTAATATAAATACATGATAACAAAATATTAGTTGACAAAGCCTAAAAAAAGGGGAACTAGGAGGAGATGTAAAAATTTGACTGCCAGTTGAAACAATTGTGTATCAAATGTGATCAAAAGGTGGCCCTACAAAGTCAAGAATTTTTCTGATTTTTAAACACAAATTTTAACTTAGAAGTGTGTATACATACTCTCCAAACCAATGACTTGATTTAAAATTCGTTTCTAAATATAAGTTTCTTAATGTACCTTTAATTCAGAATTTGTATTATCTATTTCCAGCAGTCTAGCCTCAGTATCTCTCTCTAATGTTTCTAATTCTTTCTTCAGTTTCTGTATTGTTGTTTTCTTCTGTTCTACACTGTGTAATACAGTTCTGTATGTTTCAGCTGAAATATGACAAGATAATAAGGCATCCAATGAGTGCCAGTCAGGGGTGTTACTTAAACAAGTTATTTTTTTTAGTTACTTATACAGGTAATTTTTTGTTTTTAAGAGTTATTAAATTACTCAATGGAGTTACATTAAATTTCAAAAGAAGCATGGACTAAATGTAGTTTTTATGAATTTTTACATCATTTTATTACATGAAATAAAGAATTTATCAAATTTGAGAGGATCATAGAGATTATGGGTTACTTTAAAAATAATGACAAAAATATTACTTGTATAAGTTATTTTATACATCTTACATAAGAATTAGTAATTTCAATTATTCAAGGAACATGTATTATTGTTTTGGGCTGCAAATTATAAATAACTTAGTCTTAATTAAATCACAAGTTTCCATTTAATTAGCTACCTGCAAAATGTTCAAGGGAAATGATATTTTAATAGTCCCAAGAGACCAATCTTTGATATGAAATGTAAGTGCGTCAGAAAAGTAATTAGTGTTTCAGGAGGATTAATTTCTATATTTTATGGGAAAAATAACCAGATGTCTGTGAAAATTTGTTTAAGCTAGTAAAATCTGTATAAATGAATACCTATAAAAATATTTTTTACAAAAGTTACTTATATAAGTAATTTTTAAAATAGCCTCGTTTTCAACATTACTTGTATAGGTAATTTTAAAAGTAACCTGTTTAAGTAATGCCCCTGACTGAGTATATAAGGTTATTCAAAGAAATTGTTCGTTTCTCAAGACAGACCCACATCATCCAAACTGCTGCAATTTCTTTCTTTCATTCACCAGAACAAATTTTTGGATTTTGATTCCCTTAAAAAGTTGCAAGACATTATACTTAATACCAAGCACCAGAGTAATTTCCCTTGAATAATATAAACTTAACAAGACATCATTGAGATGGGAGCCATCTCTGTGGCCCCCTTGTAAATAACAGGTTACTATTTGACTATTAAAGATGTTAGTGGTTGAATCTCTTAGAGCAGGTTACATGTGCTATTAAACAGTACACTAGATGCACTCTACCCTTAATTTTAGAAATATAATATAAAAGAAAAAAAAAACTTCTTGATATAGACACAGGTTATTTCGCATTACTTGTCAAGCCAGAATTATGCCATTAAAATTGTTGGAACTTTGTACTGTATCTGTGTTCACTAGATTAAATAGTTCTTGTGTTTACCTATAAAACAGTCCATTTTTAAAGTACAGTATATATTTTTATCATGTGGAAATCTATACGTCAGTAGTCCTAGGCTCGACAAAAATACATCAGATTGAATTATTTGATTGTTTTAAATTTGTTGTGTTACCAATCTTCCTATCTTGGTTTATTTTATCTTTCAGAGTGATAACACAATATGTCCTGGTGAAGTAATATCTCCACATATAATTACTCACAAGAGAACAGAACTAAGACAGTTTGGATTGATGGAAAAAGACATAAAGATGAATTCTGCAGCAAATTTTAAGGACTACAATGACAATAATCAGCATCAGTTTTCGTCTGGTAAAAAATTTGCATATGAAGCACTTTTTTAAGTTATTACATAGTCTTGTTATGTGCTTAGAGTGATTTTATTCTGTTTTTTATTTAAAGTGTTATATTTGGCCTAGGAAGTTGTACATACATTATGACACACCCTCTGGTGTTGGTTAATATACATGTCAAGTATAAACTTTGAAATTATAACTGTTCTCTAGATATAGAGCGGACACAATTTGTTACAGACGGAAGGACGGAGAGACTGATCACTATAGGGCGACCCGCCACTATAGCTAGGCGGGGCCTTAATTATTTTCATTACAAAGTCAAATCTATCAAAAAATGTGTCTACTCATTTTTCAACTAAGGATAAGAAACACAAATCCAGTGTTCAACATAAGTCTTCCTATTTTATGGATTATAAATGTGCAATTTCTGCATTTAAGACAAAATTTCTAGTTTAAGAGTTGAAGAATAAATTCTTTATTAACAATTGTACATTTGTAAATATAGGGAAAAAATGGTCAAAATTTTTTTTTTTCAGTCATCCTTTTGTCAGCTGTTACATGATTTTATTGGCTAGTAAAGACTCATTCAATGAATAGTCAACAACAGTACTATTGGTTCATCTAGCAAAAACAAATTTTCTTACAGCTCTTTTCATAATGCTAGCAAGACAAAGTTTTGTTTGACTTGCTTGCTTTGTTTGTATAAATGTTTGTCCAAGCATTGTAATTAAGATTGACATCTACAAACAATATAAGTAGGCAGAGTTAAACCTGTGTATAGGTAAATTTGATTATTTGATAATGTCCAATCAAATTTAAATATAATGTATACAAGTTTAAATCCGCCTTTTTATGTTGTTTTCAGATGCCAATCTTAATTACAATGCTTGAGCAAACATTGATACAAACAAAGCAAGCAAACCAAACAAACCTTTGTCTTGCTAGCATTATGAAAAGAGCTGTAATTGTTCAGTTTACACATGAATGATGGCATACTTGGCTAATTTGTTAAAAGATTTATCAAGGTAAAAAAAATTAAGAATAAATTGTTCTAGTTAACAAACTTAACTTCATTGTTCTTTTTACAGTTTCAAGTAAATCTATTGTAAAACTTACCCATAGGATTGCTTTGGACCGTTGTTTGAACTTTCACATTTAGGAATTCTTGGTCTTGTTTTAATTTTGCAAATTTCTGGTCTAAGGTCTAAAAATATAACAATACTTTTTCTTGTGACTAGCATAAATGATAGATGTAAGAAAAAAGACTTGTATTCAAGATCAAGACTATAGAAGAACTAAAACATAATCTGAAGGCTTAAATTAAGACTTCATTATTTTACAAACTACCAAAACAATTTGTAACATGTGTATGGGCCAGTTGTGTGGAAAAATTTACCATAAGTTATAATAAAATGCTCCGCAGGGCGCAGCTTGATACGACCGCAGAGGTCGAACCCTGAACAGTTGGGGGAAGTATGGACACAACATTCAAGCTTGATACAGCTTTGGATTTGGATTGTGATTAAATATTTGACACAGCATAGGTTTCTAACACAGATTGAATGTGGTCTAAGAACTTAAAAATTTTAAATTGGACATTCACCTATTATGGTCCAATATCCAAAATCTAAATACATGGTTAGATTCAGCATATCAAAGAACCCCAAGAATTCAATTTTTGATGAAATCAAACAAAGTTTAATTTTGGACCCTTTTGACCTCAATGTGGACAAAGTTAATAACGGGGCCCAAAAATCAAAAATCTAAATACATGGTTAGATTCAGCATATCAAAGAACCCTAAGAATTCAATTTTTGTTAAAATCAAACTAAGTTTAATTTTGGACCCTTTGGACCTTAATGTAGACCAATTTGAAAACTAAACCAAAAATTAAGAATCTAAATACACAGTTAGATTCGGCATATCAAAGAACCCCAATAATTCAATTTTTGATGAAATCAAACAAAGTTTAATTTTGGACCCTTTTGACCTCAATGTGGACAAAGTTGATAACGGGGCCCAAAAATCAAAAATCTAAATACATGGTTAGATTCAGCATATCAAAGAACCCCATATATTCAATTTTTGTTGAAATCAAACAAAGTTTAATTTTGGACCCCGATTTGGACCAACTTGAAAACTGGGCCCATAATCAAAAATCTAAATACATGTTTAGATTCAGCATATCAAAGAACCCTAAGAATTCAATTTTTGTTAAAATCAAACTAAGTTTAATTTTGGACCCTTTGGACCTTAATGTAGACCAATTTGAAAACGGAACCAAAATTTAAGAATCTAAATACACAGTTAGATTCGGCATATCAAAGAACCCCAATAATTCAATTTTTGATGAAATCAAACAAAGTTTAATTTTGGACCCTTTGGACCTCAATGTGGACCAATTTAAAAACGGGGCCCAAAATCCAAAAACTTAATACACGGTTAGATTCAGCATATTAAAGAACCCCATGAAATCAAGAATAAAACCCCATTGAAATTGGTCAAGAAATAAGCAATTTATAGGAAGTATCTTCTTTTGCACAATCCTGTGCTATTAAATATTTCTTGCTATTGCGCAATACTGTACAATTGACAATTTCTTGCTATTGCGCAATATTGTGCTATTGGATATTTCTTGCTATTGCGCAATACTGTGCAATTGAAGATTTCTTGCTATTGCGCAATACTGTGCAATTGAAGATTTCTTGCTATTGTGCAATACTGTGCAATTGAAAATTTCTTGCTATTGCACAATACTTATTATATAATAATTTACACATCCTGTTTGGTGTGTATCTCCTACCATATCATTATTATTTGATTTTAAATATAAATCAGAAATAACCAACTTAAAATGGAAAATTTTAAAAGAAACAAAAAAGGAAAAAAAGAAAAAAAAGGGAAAAAAAATAAATCCCCCCCCAAAATTTTTTGAACCCCCATTATGATTCATCACCCCCAAACTCAATCCCAGCCTTCCCTTTGTGGTATGGTACCTTGCAGTACAATTTCAGAGAGATCCATACACTTGAACACAAGTTATTGTCTGGAAACTAGAAAAAAATGTGTTTTTTGGCCCCTTTTTGGCCCCAAATTCCTAAACGTTTAGGGCAATTACCCCCAAACTCAAACCCAGCTTTCCCTTTGTGATATGGAACCTTGTAGTACAATTTCAGAAAGATCCATACACTTACACACAAGTTATTGTCATGAAACTAGAAAAATGCTTGTTTTTTGCCCCTTTTTTGGCCCCTAATTCCTAAAATTTGGAGGCAATTACCCCCAAAATCAATCCCAGCATTCCTTTAGTGATATGGAACCTTGTGGTACAATGTCAGAGAGATCCATACACTAACACACAAGTTATGTCTGGAAGTTACAAAAATGCTTATTTTTGGCCCCTTTTTGGCCCCTAATTCCTTTACTGTTATTACCATAACCCCCAAAATCAATCCCAACCTTCCTTTTGTGGTATTGAACCTTGTGGTAAAATTTCATAAAGATCCATTCACTTAAACTAAAGTTAGAGTGCGAAAACCAATGTGTCTTCGGACAACGCCGGACGACGACGACGACGACGACGACGGACGACGACGACGCCAACGTCATACCAATATACGACCACAAAAATTTGTTTGCGGTCGTATAAAAAGTTGTGTCATGATACAAATACATTTCATATTTAATAAAAGATTTATTCATAAAGAAGCAGAACTTTAAAAACAGTGAACTGGAAGTTCTTAAAATTATGACTAAAAATTTGTCTCTGAATCAAACAGTTTTATTCACTGGACTTTTCCAATTGTAATTCATATGATCTTCTAATTTTTACCAAACAACTGATCAAGTCAGAAATATTTAGAACTTCAATAAAAGACTGTAAGCATCTCCTGAATGAATGTAATAGACTATTTTCATATAACTGACTTTTGGCTCCGGATTATATAATTTTTTCGACAGGTAACCTACTCTGTGGTAGGACATCCTGGTACTTGGTCAAGTAAGAGCAACCAAAAGAAGTAAAATTAAATATATAATTGGAGAGAGTTTGGAGGGAAAGTTTACTGTTTTCCGATGATTTTTGTCAGGTATAGAAAACATAAAACAGCTAAATTCCCCCCGCCCCCTCTAAATTGTACCCATTTAAAGCTTGATTTTACTTCTTTACATTGCTCTTACTTGACCGAGTACCAGGATGTCCTACCAAAGAGTTAGGTAACCTGTTAAAAAATATATATTCCAGAGTATAAAAATAGTCTATTATGCTAGCTTATCAATTGTATACTATAAATATTTAGATCTATAGTTAAAGAAACATATTAGCAATAAATTACCATAATTTCATTTTGTAATCTTTCTATTTCAGCATTTTTATTGTCTCTTGTTATTCTCATGCTCTCTATACTGGAGGTAAAATCAGTCACACCATTTCTCACTTGGCCAATTTTTTGTCCTATCTCTTTCTTTTTCTCACGCTTAAAAAAAATGGTAAATAAAATATACACATCTATAAGCATCAGACAATGTCCTTAAATAGTGAATCCATGCTGTCATAATATGGTGGGGGTAAATCATTAAAAAAATAAGCAATATTTTTTATATAAATCTGCACCAAAGTGTCATATTTCAATTTCAACTGTGAAGAAGAGAGCAACAAATTAAAATATTCAGAATAATGATTGCACTAAATTTTATTCAGTTTTTAATGTTAATCACTTTAAATATCGTAAATATATTTATGTACGTAGCGGATGAATTTTATCGTATGATAATTCTATTAATATACCAATAGAATTGTAACCGGTTTTATGAACCTGAGTATATTTAAATACGGTGGACTTGATTTGAAATTATCGATAAGGGCGTTGACCATTCGCATGTACACAAGTAGTTTTGTTAGACATACTTAAGCACATATATATTCGAAAACAGTATTTAATACTTTTTGTAACATTTTTTGTTTGTCTTTTGTAGATTGTTGAGTGCAACATTTTTTAGTTTATTTAAACAGAGGACTAATTCTGTGGTGTGGACTTTATTTACACAATTATAAATCTATGTTATCGTTTGATATACATGTATTGCAATGTTTGATATATAAAAAGGAATGGTCATCGTACCTGACAAGTTCTAAAACTAGTGTTTTAGTTATTTCTATTATGAATGAGATAAGAAACAGATTGGGTCGAGGTATACAGAAATTATATAGTCTAGTACATAAATAATTTGAACGAAGAGAATTTAGAAAATAACTATTAGTAAGCAAGTATTCTGAGACAGTTCACTGATGTGTTTTCCCTCTAACAAAGAGTTCACTCTTAATATCACAAACCTAAAATAATCATAGCACTAACTCACCAATGACTCTAATTCACATTTCAGATTGCTAGATTTTGTCTTTGCAACACCAAGTTGTTCATATTCTCTTGCTTTCTCAGCTAACAGTTGTTCTTTTCTCTGTCTTTCCCATTCCATTTGTCTTTGTCTGTCAGATTCTCTTCTGGCAGCCTAATTAGGAAAACAAACAAGAATGCATGCGTTGTAGTGTCAAGTATAACCCAGTAGTATAACAAAGTATTGACAAACAGGAAGTAGGTAACTGACAAATCCTTTAGAGCTCTTTTCCTAATGCTTGTAGTTTATAGGTTTGTTTGACTTGCTTGCTTTGCTTGTATAATGTTTGCTCAAGCATTGTAATTAAGATTGACATCTGCAATCAACAGATAGGCGGGGCTTCAGCTTGTATACATTATACTGTGCATTATATACAAGCTGAAGACCCACCTATGTATTGATTGCAGATGTCAATCTTAATTACAATGCTTGAGCAAGAATTTATACAAACAAAGTAAGCAAGTAAAACAAACCTTTAAACTACAAGCATTAGGAAAACAGCTCTAAGTGCTCACGCATTACAACTTATCACTGTGAAGCTGCTGACCAAATTAGAAATTATTCTGTTAAAGTTTCTGAGGAAAGTGAGACAAAAAAATATTTTTATGGACAAACAGATGAATAAAGGATGGACAAGCTGTTAAGAATATTGTCCCCATTCATAGAGTGGGTGTAAGATAATTTTGAGTTTTAAGAGTTATCTAAATTTGTAGCTACATTTGTTTTTCTAAAATTTACTAAAGAAATTTTGGTAAATTTTGATTTTGATGATTATTACATTCAATACTTTTAGGAAAATAATTCAAACATTTGTACCTCTTTTTGTTCTAACATTTTCTGTCTCTGTAGTTCTTTCTCTCTTTCTATTGACCTTTGTTTTTCCAACTGTCTTTCTAGTTCCATCAATCTCTTTCTTTCTTGCTCTTGTCTAAAAAATATTAGAAAAGTTTTGGTATTGATTGATTTTTGGAGTTTAAAGGCACTTTCTGGACTATTGGCTATTTCATTGGGGCCATTTGTATTGTGGAGGAAGTCAGAGATGCCGGAGAACCACCGACCTTCAGCAAGAAAACTGGAAATCCTAGGCAATTAAGATTAGAATTGAACACACCTGCCAACTGCGCGATTGGAACTCACAACCTCAGTGTTGACAGGCTAGTGGTACAGTAGTTGAACTACTTAAGACTACTCATCCACCAAGATCCCTGAAAAGTTCAGTAAATGGTCTCCCAGAAATATACAAACCACAAAAATGTTACTGATAAAAGCATACTTTTCTAAAAAATTTGAAGACTAAAATCTCCTAGCTTAATATGGTTAAGAGGATGGTAATACATTAGTATGACAGCAATCTAACAATTCATTATATGGGTGTCATATGTGGAGAAGAATCTGCTTACCCTATCAGAGCACCTAAGATCACCTAAGATTTTGGTGGGGTTTGTTTTGGTCAGACCTTAGTTTTTTCTATGTTGTGTTTTGCAGGCTCATAGTCTTTTTTTCCCCCTTTTTTGCTATTGTGATGTTATTGTTATTGACTTGTGAGTTTTTGAGTATCCCTTTGGTATCCCCAACCTCTCTTTTATAATCTCATAAAGAACAGATATCTTTTACGAGGCTTTAAAGATAAAGGTTAACAAATATAACAGACAGCAACCAACAACAAATACTGAAAATTACCCAACATCCTAGCTAAAACACTGACTTACAACACTAATTCTAATTAGAAACATGATGCAGTCATAACCTCATAAATAATCACCCCCTTTTGTATTCTTTTTATTTCTAGCATTGCTTATGAGACAAACCTGATTCGTTCTCTTTTTTCCTGTTCTTGTCTTTCCTTCTCTAATCTAGCATTATTTTCTGCTCTCATTTGATCTTGTAACATCTGCCGTCTACGTTCCAACTCTGCCTGACCCTTGTCAAAGTTTATTTTCCTTTTATCTTCAAATGTTACTATAAACAAAAACATCAACTTAAGTTAAACTCTATAAAATACACAACCAAGTATTTCTACGATATCGTTTCAAACCAATCTTAAAGACTGAAAATTTTGCAGCTTTACTACTAACTTGCTTAGAAAGTTTCTTGTATTGGTCCAATTCGTAGCAAATATATTTTGACAGTAGCACTGGATTAAACAATGTAAATGTTCCCATAACACTGATATTTTTAATCTCTTAACAAACAAAATGATTCTGTATTACCAAATTGATTTTGATGTTAAAGGTAAAAGTATAAATAAATTAGAAGGTACCAGAACATATATTTTATAAATAAAGTTAGAGAACGGAAACAAAAAATTAAGCAATTTTTCCATTTGTAAAGGGGCATAACTCTAGAACAATAAAAGTGACGCCACCCAAATTCAAACTTGACCTGTGTTTTGTGTTAATAAGCATTGTATAATAAGTTTCATAACATTTGGTTGAGGCAAACTAAAGTTAGAGAACGGAAACCAATTTTGGGACGTACGTACGGACGGACGGAAAGACGGACAAGGGTAAAATTTAATGCCCCCTCCGCTACGTCGAGGATAAAAATTTCATATAATCATAGAAAGGAATTCTAAATGTTTATGTGTCATAGTTTCTATATTTTAGAATTGACCTTGCTGACATTTTTATTCACAGTGAAATAATATTTGAGGTTTCACATATGAATGTATAATTAAAACTTATATTTGTAATTTTGTCAACAACAAAGTCTATGAAAATCAAAACTTCCCAATATCTGGTCATCTAATATAACAGAACTTAAAAAAAATATTTTCTTCCATGCCTTGACAAATATTCCCACAAGTCCAATCATTTATAATGACAGCTGAGTGAACAAACTTTATCTCTTGTTTTTTCAAATGTTTCGACCTCAAGCATCACTGATGAGACATTGATTGTCAAAATGTACATCTAGTGCAGTAAAATTGTCACCATTAATGTTATTACAACAGTGACTAGTGAAACTATAAGGATAATTAGTGCATAAAATATTTCTTTTATCTTCAGTTGGGGTCAATTTCTGGGACAATAACACAGTGCTTGTACAACAATATTCATGAACACATAAACATGTATATTCAAATGTTTTTATTCCTCATTTGGAATGTATTAAAAAACAAATTGTCAACAGGCCGTCTAAAATTAAGTATTCTATTATCAGAAAAAGGAGTTTTTCTGTATACTGTATTCTCTTAAGATGTGTATTCTTTCAAAATTAGGACACACTTTTTATCATTAAGTCTTAAATCATCATTCAAATCATTAAAGCTAAAATCTTTTTTTCTTTTTAAATCTAAATATTTGTATATTTCTCATTCCAGCAAAAAAACACATACATGATGTCACCACTAGATTGCAATCAGCTGACACCATCTAAAGTTTAATTGTGTCGAAGAAATTCAATAACAAGTTCAAAACATTTCACAATTCTAGTCTACAAGCTTGATTTGGCTTTGTTTCATTTATTCAATCCTTGGCTGAGAACCAAATATTTAACTTCACAGGGCCTTAAATTTTATTTTTTGATTATCTTTTCATTTAATATACAAACAAGTGAGTGCATTTTAGGGAAGGACAAAACAATACCATCAAATTCATCTGAAATTAGAATAACAGGAATGAAACAAAAATCAGAGAAATATAAGAGGATTATGCATGATTATACTTTAATATTAATAATCTGCCAGTCATCACCTATTGATAGCATTTTAGATCACATGACAACTACACAAAATATCTGCTACTTGTTTGTTGTTTTAATATTAATCAGGCCGTTGTTTTTTTTCTTTTGAATTGTTTCTTGTTTTGTCATGCAGAGGCCTTTTAAGGCTTACTGCACAGTATGGGCTTTGCTCCATATTCTACCCTGAATAGTGCAACCTCGTCCTTTGGTCTCTGGTGGCATTTTGTCTCATTGGCAATCTAACCAAGTTTCCTTAATTTCATATATATGAAAAAAAAGTATTTTAGCTGACCAAATGTTCTGTTTGAAAAATTCCTATTGATCACATAGTTTCAAAGGTCATGTCTCTTCTGACCATTAAAAGTTTTTCTCTGAATCTCAATTAAGATTCAAAAAGTTTTATTGTTCCTTCTTTTGACGTTAAATGGATAAATCAAATTCACAGCTTGATAAGATGTTAAATATACCGTCCTTACATTGAGGATTCTACATCAAAATCATAAAGAGAAGGACATTCTTTTTTAATATATTAACAGATAATTAACTTTTTTAATATATTAACAGATATTTAACTACATTTCTTATAATAAAAATTTAAATAGATGGCGGCAATGATATATTCCATCTCCTCACCTGGTTGTAGGTCCTCCACCACATTATCTACAGGAACATTGGGCTGTGGTACTACTGGTGGGGGTATTCCCATGCCTCCTAGCAAATCTCCAAAAGCGTCAGACTTTTGTGGAGCTAAAATATAGTTTGTCATCATCAAGGAAACATATTAACATAACCTTTGTACAGCTTGTTTCCAAATATTATTATTTTAGCGTATTTTTGTATGATGATATATTTGTAATGATGATGAATAATTATGCTTAAACCATCATCATGAAAATCAGTTGATGGATTGAAAATGTCGTAAACTTTTGTGTGATACATTGTGAGTGGAGTGTGAGGCCCTCAAGGGAGAATAGTGTTTTTACTTATTAAGCTCACCTTTTTGAAATAAAGATTAATATTATATATTCATATAAATTTAATTTACAAATTGTGGCAAAAACCACATTTGCTTTGAAATAAAGAAAAATTCACAATTTGCAATTATTTTTTAAATGAATTTTATGCAGTAGCAAAACTACTAGCATATATATAACCTTTACAAAAATTACAAGACTGGACTATTTTTGTTTTTTGAACCATACCTGCTGGTTGATGAGGTGGTGGGGTACCAGTAAAGCTTCCTGTTCTTGGTGCAGTACCAGTCATACTTCCTGCTCTGACTTGGGCCGGGTAAAGTTCTGGTGGAAGTTTTGGTGGTAAAGATACACCGGCTTTGACTAAATCAGCCAAATGCAAAGCTATACAAAACTCTTCACAACTTAGCTTTCCATCTTTATCATAATCAGCCAAATTCCTGAAAAGAATAATTTGATATTCACTACAAAATGGTGAAAGTTTAAACTTTTTTTTTATTCACGTATAAGAGCACAAAATCTTACCCTTGACCATCTATAAAAAATGTTATGTATAACTGCAGTTATACATACCTAATGATATAATAAAAAGCAACAAAAAAAGCAAATACAGGAAAAAGTGGGATTGGACAGCCCTTTACATAATAACAAATAGGTTAAGGGATTCAGGACTGCCATTACTATGCACTACACTTTTGATTTCATACTAAAATTTTAACACGGTGGGTATAATTATGTGCATATTTATATCTGTGATTAGTGTTTGCTTTCATTTCATCTTTTTTTTTTATATACATGGTTTGTTATTTACATGTTTTCCTTCGTTAATTCAAATATGACCACAAATTTGATATGACACTAATGTTATTGAGAAGATCAACCATGTTTCATGATTCAACATAAAAAAAAACCATGGTGATAAGGAAATCAACTTCTACTACTTCATCAAAAGTAATACACTACTGTACCGGTAGATATACAAAATAAAATCTTATAAAAATATTAGGAGTTAACTTACCATATTTGAGCCAATATTGGCTGTGGTAATCCTGTCTGTACTAACAATGCTCTGGCTTCTACACCTGAAAGACCAAATAATCAGTTCAGATGTACATATAGTCAATTAAGAATAAGAATAAGAATAAGAATAAGAATATTTATTGAATCCAATTAAAGGGCCAGTTTCTGAGAATATACATGTATATATAAAGTATTAATTATACAGTAATTTTTTAGATATATTACCTTAAAAATAAAGAATTAAATAACTATACTCCATACCAGATGGTGTTTGAAAATAAATAAAATAGAATATTAACCCTCTCTAATACATAAAACATAAACTACATCACTACTACATGTATATTTAGTTTACTGAATTCTATGATAGGATTTTGGAATTATTTCATAGGAGAGTGACATTTTCACTACCTTTTGGGGTTGGGACATTTTAAAGGAAAATATATAGCATGTGCCACCATAAAAAAAGAAACAGACAACTGGAAGTGTCTCAGCTTTATCATGAGCCAGCATACCTAGCAAGTTCACAATATAGCCTGAGAAACTGCCTACTTGAAATGTGTTACACAAATTAATCCTAAATTTTGAGTCTTTTTTTACATCACATCTTCTTTTGTTTGATTCTTTGGTACAAAATGTAGCTTCAGTACTTTATAACTTACAAACCTGTTAAATATCCTCGTTTATGTCTATCATTGGTATTAAATGTCTGTGTATGTCTCAGCTTGGAATTATGTGGAATTGCAAACCCTACAGCTGGTGGACCACTGGAATATAAATAAAATATCTGATAACAGCAAGAATGTAAACTTTGCCTGAAAATAAATGCCTCCATGGTCTCATGGTCGCCATAACTACTTTAAAATTTGTGCATTTTCCATGTCCCAACACTTATGTTATTACGCCATATTAAAAACAAATCATTCAATGATATCACTATACCAATTGACCTCCCTCAACCAGTGTACTTATTTAATAAATAACTACTCTAGATTGGTCTATGGTCAAAACAAAAACGTAAAATATTGTACAGTGAATTTTTTAATCTTCTCACTTCTGCCAAGCACACAGCATTTAAGTGTAACAGCATGGACAGGTTAGTTCGAGGTCATAATAGTGTCTGAAAAGGGATTTAGTTTTCCAGGGTACTGTAACCTTATTTAATAGCAAGCATGTTATAATCTATCAAGGCATGTCAGTCTAGTACAAAGCAGGTTCAATAGCATGTTATCATTATAGATATTCATGTGATATTTGCCACTGGATATTTAAGTATATCTATTGATCAATAAATGTGTCTGAATTTATATATACATGTAAGTGGCTTTTAAACATCCTGGGATCTATTCAGCACATAGAGTTGACCTGAATGGGTATTATTTATTTTTTAAAGCACTATTTTGAAAATATACCTGTTGCCGTGAGTAGGAAATTTTTACTGCAATTAATGAGTGAAAATCTATTACAGGTAATTATGTTCACAGAACAATGAAGTTTCAAATAAATCTCTGAAAATCAACATACACTCAGGGCTCATGCTAGCAGGCAACTGTGGCGATAAAGCCGCTTTCGCGTCCGTCACTTCGCTTTGCCCGACCATCAAAAGCGAAATCTAGTCGCCCTGTTGTTCACCATACTCGCCTTTAGTCTCTTTCGTCATTGGAAATTTTCAATTTTTACCAAGTCGATGAAACGTCAATTTCTTATTTATAAGTAAAGAAATTAAAAGACATAAAAGATTTATTTTCTTCAGAAAAGAAGTTAAAGCATTGAACTTACAGTTTGTTGTGTGTTATTTCATAGAGACAATTTTTTTATCACTTTCGATGTTACTCGAGAGCGTACATCAAATCATTCTAATTTTCAGCAAAATAAGTTTGTTACTTCATTACAACGTGATGAAAGTTGCCTTCAGTAAATGTATAATCCATTTTTTGCATTAAAAACGTCATATTCCTTTCCAAATAGGTTGTCAAACATCGCTTATTTTTGTAAATATTCTTCGTCCGCCATTGAAATATTTGTACGAACTACAGATCGGAGGTGGGATTCATCGGAAACGGACCAGCTATGACAGAAATCTGTATTCTTCCGATAATAACTACGGATGCACGAATGGCACAACGGACAGAAGATTACGCATTCCACACGCATTAACAGACTTTTGGTTAGATCTGCTTGATTAATGTATATATTTCCGTGTATATGCATTGTTTCAATTTATTTTGCTTCACTCTGGGACTATTACACTAATAAGAATATATTATGTCCCAGCTTAACTTTGTTAAATTTATATATCTTTTTAATGAGAAACACTGAATTTAATAAACATGATAAACAGAATAGTTTTTTAATTGAATTGTAATTCATATATTATACTTTCTTTTCTTTTTTGATATAAAAATCTTTTTAGTGCTAGATATTTAGTAGGTATTTTCTGACAGGACTAATATAATTGTGCAATTAGATGTTATAAACTTAAACAACTTTGAATTTGAACTATTACTTTATTGTATACTCAGATCTATATGAATTGAACAATATAAAAAGAAAATAAGATACATATGGCCCTTTATAAAACATTGTAGCGCCGCAAGCGAATGAACACTTTTCTTTTAATCTTCAAATTTCACCACTTCTCCCTATCAGATTCAAAAAGAGAAGTCACTTCTCCCTATTATTCTGAAGTAGTGTGAGCTCTGACACTCATGTATGCTAGGAATGGAAGTACTTATAATTTATTCCAACAAAGAAACTTTTACAATTATACAAATAAGAGAAAAATACTGTTCAGATTTCATGATTTAATTTCTGACCTTTTTGAATTATAGCTCTTCATCCTTTTAATAAGCTTTGGATTTTCAAATATTTTAGCATCCAGCATCACTGAAGAGACATTTATGGTCCAAATGCCCATCTAGTGCAGAAAAATTGGTACGGTTATTGCTATCACTGGCAATTGAATGATCCTTTAATTTTTAACATTTAACATTTTCTAAAATTAAAATCTTTGGACATTCAAGCATCTATATCTTCAATTAGATGGGTAAATTTAAAAAGAAAAGATAATCATTTGCACTGATGAAAAAATAAATAGCTTACCCTGGTTGAGATACTTGGGCCACTTGAGGTTGACCAAATGAACCTGTCCTTGGTTTTCCATCAAATCCAACCTGCATACCCATGGTTTGACCACCTAAAATATATATATATATATAAGTTAACTTGTCATATTATCCTCACTATCTTGAAATACTCAGATGATCATTACAAGGAGGCAAATGCATGGAGAAACACTTCATCAAACTTCAGTAAATAGTTATCAAAGGTACCAGGATTATAATTTAATACGCCAGACGCACGTTTCGTCTACATTAGACTCATCAGTGACGCTCAGATCAAAACAGTTATAAAGCCAAACAAGTACAAAGTTGAAGAGCACTGAGGACCCAAAATTCCAAAAAGTTGTGCCAAATAGGGCTAAGGTAATCTATTCTTTGGATAAGAAAATCCTTAGTTTTACGAAAATTCAAAGTTTTGTAACAGGAAATTTATAATAAAATGCTTCGCTGGGCGCAGCTTGATACGACCGCAGAGGTCGAACCCTGAACAGTTGGGGCAAGTATGGACACAACATTCAAGCTTGATACAGCTCTGAATTTGGATTGTGATTAAATATTTGACACAGCATAGGTTTCTGACACAGAAAGAATGTGGTCTAAGAACTTCAATTTTTTTAATTTACCTATTATGGTCCAATGTCCAAAATCAAAATACATGGTTAGATTCAGCATATCAAAGAACCCCATATATTCAATTTTTGTTGAAATCAAACAAAGTTTAATTTTGGACCCCAACTTGGACAAACTTGAAAACTGGTCCCATAATCAAAAATCTAAACACATGTTTAGATTCAGCATATCAAAGTACCCAAAGAATTCAATTTTTGTTAAAATCAAACTAAGTTTAATTTTGGACCCTTTGGACCTTAATGTAGACAAATTTAAAAAACGGGACCCAAAATTAAAAATCTAAAAACACGGTTAGATTTGGCATATCAAAGAACCCCAATAATTAAATTTTTGATGAAATCAAACAAAGTTTAATTTTGGACCCTTTTGACCTCAATATGAACCAATTTGATAGCGGGCCCACAAATAAAAAATCTAAATACATGGTAAGATTCAGCATATCAAAGAACCCCATATATTCAATTTTTGTTGAAATCAAACAAAGTTTAATTTTGGACCCCAATTTGGATCAACTTGAAAACTGGGCCAAAAATCTAAAATCTAAATACATGTTTAGATTCAGCATATCAAAGAACCCCATATATTCAATTTTTGTTGAAATCAAACAAAGTTTAATTTTGGACCCCAACTTGGACCAACTTGAAAACTGGTCCCATAATCAAAAATCTAAACACATGTTTAGATTCAGCATATCAAAGAACCCCAAAAATTCAATTTTTGTTAAAATCAAACTAAGTTTAATTTTGGACCCTTTGGACCTTAATGTAGACCAATTTAAAAAACAGGACCAAGAATTAAAAATCTAAATACACGGTTAGATTTGGCATATCAAAGAACCCCAATAATTCAATTTTTGATGAAATCAAACAAAGTTTAATTTTGGACCCTTTTGACCTCAATATGAACCAATTTGATAGCGGGCCCACAAATAAAAAATCTAAATACATGGTAAGATTCAGCATATCAAAGAACCCCATATATTCAATTTTTGTTGAAATCAAACAAAGTTTAATTTTGGACCCCAATTTGGACCAACTTGAAAACTGGGCCAAAAATCTAAAATCTAAATACATGTTTAGATTCAGCATATCAAAGAACCCCATATATTCAATTTTTGTTGAAATCAAACAAAGTTTAATTTTGGACCCAACTTGGACCAACTTGAAAACTGGGCCCATAATCAAAAATCTAAACACATGTTTAGATTCAGCATATCAAAGAACCCCAAGAATTCAATTTTTGATAAAATCAAACTAAGTTTAATTTTGGACCCTTTGGACCTTAATGTAGACCAATTTAAATAAAATGCTCCGCAGGGCGCAGCTTGATACGACCGCAGAGGTCGAACCCTGAACAGTTTGGGCAAGTATGGACACAACATTCAAGCTTGATACAGCTCTGAATTTGGATTGTGATTAAATATTTGACACAGCATAGGTTTCTGACACAGAATGAATGTGGTCTAAGAACTTAAAAATTTTAAATTGGACATTCACCTATTATGGTCCAATATCCAAAATCTAAATACATGGTTAGATTCAGCATATCAAAGAACCCCAAGAATTCAATTTTTGATGAAATCAAACAAAGTTTAATTTTGGACCCTTTCGACCTCAATGTGGACAAAGTTGATAACGGGGCCCAAAAATCAAAAATCTAAATACATGGTTAGATTCAGCATATCAAAGAACCCCATATATTCAATTTTTGTTGAAATCAAACAAAGTTTAATTTTGGACCCTGATTTGGACCAGCTTGAAAACTGGGCCCATAATCAAAAATCTAAATACATGTTTAGATTCAGCATATCAAAGAACCCTAAAAATTCAATTTTTGTTAAAATCAAACTAAGTTTAATTTTGGACCCTTTGGACCTTTATGTAGACCAATTTGAAAACGGAACCAAAAATTAAGAATCTAAATACACGGTTAGATTCGGCATATCAAAGAACCCCAATAATTCAATTTTTGATGAAATCAAACAAAGTTAAATTTTGGACCCTTTGGACTTCAATGTGGACCAATTTTAAAACGGGGCCCAAAATCCAAAAACTTAATACACCGTTAGATTCAGCATATTACAGAACCCCATATATTCAATTTTTGTTGAAATCAAACAAAGTTTAATTTTGGACCCCGATTTGGACCAACTTGAAAACTGGGCCCATAATCAAAAATCTAAATACATGGTTAGATTCAGCATATCAAAGAACCCCATATATTCAATTTTTGTTGAAATCAAACAAAGTTTAATTTTGGACCCCGATTTGGACCAACTTGAAAACTGGGCCCATAATCAAAAATCTAAATACATGGTTAGATTCAGCATATCAAAGAACCCCATATATTCAATTTTTGATGAAATCAAACAAAGTTTAATTTTGGACCCTTTTGATCTCAATGTGGACAAAGTTGATAACGGGGCCCAACAATCAAAAATCTAAATACATGGTTAGATTCAGCATATCAAAGAACCCCATATATTCAATTTTTGTTGAAATCAAACAAAGTTTAATTTTGGACCCCGATTTGGACCAACTTGAAAACTGGGCCCAAAAACAAAAATCTAAATACATGGTTAGATTCAGCATATCAAAGAACCCCATATATTCAATTTTTGTTGAAATCAAACAAAGTTTAATTTTGGACCCCGATTTGGACCAACTTGAAAACTGGGCCCATAATCAAAAATCTAAATACATGGTTAGATTCAGCATATCAAAGAACCCCATATATTCAATTTTTGTTGAAATCAAACTAAGTTTAATTTTGGACCCTTTGGACCTTTATGTAGACCAATTTGAAAACAGAACCAAAAATTAAGAATCTAAATACACGGTTAGATTCGGCATATCAAAGAACCCCAATAATTCAATTTTTGATGAAATCAAACAAAGTTAAATTTTGGACCCTTTGGACCTCAATGTGGACCAATTTAAAAACGGGGCCCAAAATCCAAAAACTTAATACACGGTTAGATTCAGCATATTAAAGAACCCCAAGAATTCAAGAATAAATCCCCATTGAAATTGATCAAGAAATAAGCAATTTATACGAAGTATCTTCTTTTGCACAATACTGTGCAATTGATTATTTCTTGCTATTGCGCAATACTGTACAATTGACAATTTCTTGCTATTGCGCAATATTGTGCTATTGGATATTTCTTGCTATTGCGCAATACTGTGCAATTGAAGATTTCTTGCTATTGCGCAATACTGTGCAATTGAAGATTTCTTGCTATTGCGCAATACTGTGCAATTGAAGATTTCTTGCTATTGTGCAATACTGTGCAATTGAAAATTTCTTGCTATTGCACAATACTTATTATATAATAATTTACACATCCTGTTTGGTGTGTATCTCCTACCATATCATTATTATTTGCTTTTAAATATAAATCAGAAATAACCAACTTAAAATGGAAAATTTTAAAAGAAAAAAAAAAGGAAAAAAAGAAAAAAAAAAATCCCCCCCCCAAAATTTTTTGAACCCCCTTATGATTCATCACCCCCAAACTCAATCTCAGCCTTCCCTTTGTGGTATGGTACCTTGCAGTACAATTTCAGAGAGATCCATACACTTGAACACAAGTTATTGTCTGGAAACTAGAAAAATGCTTATTTTTGGCCCCTTTTTGGCCCCCAATTCCTAAATGTTTCGGGCAATTACCCCCAAACTCAATTCCAGCTTTCCCTTTGTGATATGGAACCTTGTAGTACAATTTCAGAAATATCCAAACACTTACACACAAGTTATTGTCATGAAACTAGAAAAATGCTTGTTTTTTGCCCCTTTTTTGGCCCCTAATTCCTAACATTTTGAGGCAATTACCCCCAAAATCAATTACAGCCTTCCCTTTGTGATATGGAACCTTGTGGTACAATGTCAGAGAGATCCATACACTTACACACAAGTTATTGTCTGGAAGTTACAAAAATGCTTATTGTTGGCCCCTTTTTGGCCCCTAATTCCTTAACTGTTGGTACCATAACCCCCAAAATCAATCCCAACCTTCCTTTCATGGTATTGAACCTTATGGTAAAATTTCATGGAGATCCATTCACTTAAACTAAAGTTAGAGTGCGAAAACCAATGTGTCTTCGGACGACGCCAGACGACGCCGGACGACGACGACGACGACGACGACAACGACGACGACGACGACGACGACGACGCCAACGTCATACCAATATACGACCAAAAAATTTTCAATTTTTGCGGTCGTATAAAAACGGGACCCAAAATTAAAAATCTAAATACACGGTTAAATTCTGCATATCAAAGAACCCCAATAATTCAATTTTTGATGAAATCAAACAAAGTTAAATTTTGGACCCTTTGGACCTCAATGTGGACCAATTTAAAAACGGGGCCCAAAATCCAAAAACTTAATACACGGTTAGATTCAGCATATTAAAGAACCCCAAGAATTCAAGAATAAAACCCCATTGAAATTGATCAAGAAATAAGCAATTTATACGAAGTATCTTCTTTTGCACAATACTGTGCAATTGAATATTTCTTGCTATTGCGCAATACTGTACAATTGACAATTTCTTGCTATTGCGCAATATTGTGCTATTGGATATTTCTTGCTATTGCGCAATACTGTGCAATTGAAGATTTCTTGCTATTGCGCAATACTGTGCAATTGAAGATTTCTTGCTATTGTGCAATACTGTGCAATTGAAAATTTCTTGCTATTGCACAATACTTATTATATAATAATTTACACATCCTGTTTGGTGTGTATCTCCTACCATATCATTATTATTTGCTTTTAAATATAAATCAGAAATAACCAACTTAAAATGGAAAATTTTAAAAGAAAAAAAAAAGGAAAAAAAGAAAAAAAAAAAAAAAAAAAAATCCCCCCCCCCAAATTTTTTGAACCCCCTTATGATTCATCACCCCCAAACTCAATCCCAGCCTTCCCTTTGTGGTATGGTACCTTGCAGTACAATTTCAGAGAGATCCATACACTTGAACACAAGTTATTGTCTGGAAACTAGAAAAATGCTTATTTTTGGCCCCTTTTTGGCCCCCAATTCCTAAACGTTTCGGGCAATTACCCCCAAACTCAATTCCAGCTTTCCCTTTGTGATATGGTACCTTGTAGTACAATTTCAGAAATATCCAAACACTTACACACAAGTTATTGTCATGAAACTAGAAAAATGCTTGTTTTTTGCCCCTTTTTTGGCCCCTAATTCCTAAAATTTTGAGGCAATTACCCCCAAAATCAATTACAGCCTTCCCTTTGTGATATGGAACCTTGTGGTACAATGTCAGAGAGATCCATACACTTACACACAAGTTATTGTCTGAAAGTTACAAAAATGCTTATTTTTGGCCCCTTTTTGGCCCCTAATTCCTTAACTGTTGGTACCATAACCCCCAAAATCAATCCCAACCTTCCTTTCGTGGTATTGAACCTTATGGTGAAATTTCATGGAGATCCATTCACTTAAACTAAAGTTAGAGTGCGAAAACCAATGTGTCTTCGGACGACGACGCCGGACGACGACGACGACGCCAACGTCATACCAATATACGACCAAAAAATTTTTAATTTTTGCGGTCGTATAAAAATGACCAGTAAATTACATGCCATTAGAGAGGTTTTTATATATTCTGTAGAGACAACTATGCATGAATATTCATGAATGTTAATTTCTATTTAAGGAATGGGGACAGTCATTGGTCCATAAGGTCTTGAATTCAAAGGTCTGAATAGTTACTGTAAAGGAAATTTTATTGATGTATAACAACTTTTTTTTTTTGCAAACTCTTGTGAAATTATTACTAGTAAACAAACCAACGTTACTTCTATAAATGCTTATCGAATATTGTTTAACAGAACTTTTCCAGTATAACCTACCCATGTGCCCCATCTGTGGATTTACACCATTGGACATAATCGGCATTGCCATGGAACTTGCTACCATGTTGGTTGGTGCTAAACCACTCATCATAGGCATTCCTAACAAACAAGTATATCAGAACAATTTATAAAATGTCACTCTTCCCAATAATAACAAGAAATGATTGTAACAGGATGCTGTTACGAAGTCTCCCAAACGAAGCTCCCATAATTCGTAATTCCCAGGGTCGCCTGACATTGGACAAAGCCCAGTGAAAATTGGTTTGGTCCAGTAAAGTTATATGCATTAGTGATGCCTGGGGACTAACCCTGTATATCATTCAAATCATCTTGGCATGACAAACCAGAATATATATGGTTTAGGGGTGGGGATCTCGACTATTTACAAGATACTAGAACATTGGGGATTGGGGGGAACCCCTGAGGACTGACCCTATACGTCATTCAAATGTTTGAGACATGACGAACAGGAATATATATGGTTTAGGGGTGGGGATCTCGACCATTTACAAGATATAAGAACTTTCTCAAAAGGCATGGGGTAGGGATGACCCCTTGGGACTAACCCTGTATATCATTCAAACCATCTTGGTATGACAAACCAGAATATATATGGTTTAGGGGTGGGGATCTTGACCATTTACAAGATATTAGAACTTTCTTAAATTGCAGGGGGTGGGGTGACCCCTGGGGACTAACCCTGTATATCATTCAAACCATCTTCGCATGACAAATCAGAATATATATGGTTTAGGGGTGGGGATCTCGACCACTTACAAGATATTAGAACTTTCTTAAATGGCAGGGGGTGGGGTGACCTCTAGGGACTAACCCTGTATTTCATTTGATGTGCTTTATCATGACAAACCAGAATATACATGGTTTAGGGGTGGGGATCTCAACCATTTACAAGATATTAGAACTTTCTCAAATGGCAGGGGGTCGGGATGACCCCTGGGGACTAACCCTGTATATCATGCAAACCATCTTAGCATGACAAACCAGAATATATATGGTTTAGGGGTGGGGATCTCGACCATTTACAAGATATTAGAACTTTCTCAAATGGCAGGGGGTAGGGATGACCCCTGGGGACTAACCCTGTATATCATTCAAACCATCTTAGCATGACAAACCAGAACATATATGGTTTAGGGGTGGGGATCTCGACCACTTACAAGATATTAGAACTTTCTTAAATGGAAGGGGGTGGGGTGACCCCTGGGGACTAACCCTGTATTTTATTTGATGTGCTTTATCATGAAAAACCAGAATATATATGGTTTAGGGGTGGGGATCTCGACCACTTACAAGATATTAGAACTTTCTTAAATGGGAGGGGGTGGGGGTGACCCCTGGGGATTAACCCTGTTTATCATTCAAACCATCTTAGCATGACAAACCAGAATATACATGGTTTAGGGGTGGGGATCTCAACCATTTACAAGATATTAGAACTTTCTCAAATGGCAGGGGGTCGGGATGACCCCTGGGGACTAACCCTGTACCTCATTCAAACCATCTTAGCATGACAAACCAGAATATATATGGTTTAGGGGTGGGGATCTCGACCACTTACAAGATATTAGAACTTTCTTAAATGGGAGGGGGTGGGGGTGACCCCTGGGGACTAACCCTGTATATCATTCAAACCATCTTAGCATGACAAACCAGAATATACATGGTTTAGGGATGGGGATCTCGACCACTTACAAGATATTAGAACTTTCTTAAATGGGAGGGGGTGGGGGTGACCCCTGGGGACTAACCCTGTATTTTATTTGATGTGCTTTATCATGACAAACCAGAATATATATGGTTTAGGGGTGGGGATCTCGACCATTTACAAGATATTAGAACTTTCTTAGATGGCAGGGGGTGGGGGTGACCCCTGGGGACTAACCCTGTATTTCATTTAATGTGCTTTATCATTTAGAACATTCTTAATTAAAAAGATTGTGTCTCTCACAAACGGTTTTCAATTAATAATCATTTGAAAATTTTAAAAAATAAAATCCCATAGGGTTCTATAGTAAAACCCTCCTTTCTTTTTGCCCCTCAAAGTACCCCTTTATAAACCCTATTGCAAAAACAAAACCCTGATTGCACCACTACACATGTTAGTCTAACATATTGTGAAACCCTAAGTTAATCCGACAAGCGGTTTTGGAGAACGGGTACGGACAAGTTCAAATTTAAAAGCGGCGGAAGAAGAAGAAGAAGAAGAAGAAGAAGAATAATAATAATAAGAACTGAGCAAAAACAATAAGTCTTCCCAAACTTCGTTTGGGAGACTTAATAATAATAATACAAATAATTCAAAGTTGTATTTTTGAAACTCTTGTCCAATCTCAGCTCTTCTTAAAAATTAGCAGTAATAGAATGCTTACTATTCAGATTCATTCAGATTTACATGTATTTATTATCTTTGTTGAAATAAGCCATTAATAAAATGTTCCGCTGGGCACAGCTTGATACGACCGCAGAGGTCGAACCCTGAACAGTTGGGGCAAGTATGGACACAACATTCAAGCTTGATACACACTGAATTTGGATTGTGATTAAATATTTGACACAGCATAGGTTTCTGACACAGAATGAATGTGGTCTAAGAACATATAAATTTTTAATTTACCTATTCAAACCATATCATTATTATTTGCTTTTATATATAAATCAGAAATAACCAATTTAAATTGGAAAATTTTAAAGAAAAAAAAAGGAAAAAAAGGAGAAAAAAAATCCCTCCCCCCAAATTTTTTGAATCCCCTTATGATTCATCACCCCCAAACTCAATCCCAGCCTTCCCTTTGTGGTATGGTACCTTGCAGTACAATTTCAGAGAGATCCATACACTTGAACACAAGTTATTGTCTGGAAACTAGAAAAATGCTTGTTTTTTGCCCCTTTTTTGCCCCAAATTCCTAAACGTTTAGGGCAATTTCCCCCAAACTCAAACCCAGCTTTCTCTTTGTGATATGGAACCTTGTAGTACAATTTCATAAAGATTCATTCACTTACACACAAGTTATTGTCCTGAAACTAGAAAAATGCTTGTTCTTTGCCCCTTTTTTGGCCCCTTATTCCTAAAATTTTGAGGCAATCACCCCCAAAATCCATCCCAGCCTTCCCTTTGTGGTATGGTACCTTCCAGTATAATTTCAGAGAGATCTATACACGTGAACACATGTTATTGTCTGGAAACTAGAAAATGCTTATTTTTGGCCCCTTATTCCTAAACGTTTTGGGCAATTACCCCCAAACTCAATTCCAGCTTTCCTTTTGTGATATGGAACCTTGTAGTACAATTTCAGAAAGATCCATACACTTACACACAAGTTATTGTTATGAAACTAGAAAAATGCTTGTTTTTTGCCCCTTTTTTGGCCCCTTATTCCTAAAATTTTGAGGCAATTACCCCCAAAATCAATCCCAGCATTCCCTTTGTGATATGGAACCTTGTGGTACAATGTCAGAGAGATCCATAAACTAACACACAACTTATGTATGGAAGTTACAAAAATTCTTATTTTTGGCCCCTTTTTGGCTCCTCATTCCTTAACTGTTGGTACCATAACCCCCAAAATCAATCCCAACCTTCCTTTTGTGGTATTGAACCTTATGGTAAAATTTCATAGAGATCCATTCACTTAAACTAAAGTTAGAGTGCGAAAACCAATGTGTCTTCGGACGACAATGACGACAAAGCCAACGTCATACCAATATACGATTTGCGGTCGTATAAAAATTGAACATAAAATTATCGTCCCTATTAAAAACTGTCTCTGAAATTGAAGGTGGAAAGTTTGTATAAAATACAGAGCTGTATGTGTTATTTTCCAAACTTTTCTCAAAAAGATGTCATGAGTTTCTATTTTGTAAGTCTTTCAAACCTTCACTTCAAACTCTAATATGAAGCCTTTAACACGGAGCCTTGGCTCACACCAAACAGCAAGCTATAAAGGGACCCAAATGACTAGTGTAAAACAATTCAAACAGGAAAACCAACAGTCAAGGCTATAATCTCCAACCTTTTGGTAATAGGTAAGCATTAAAGACTGAGTGGAAATGTACTCATACCTGTAACCATACTCATCCCCATAGGAGCAGCCATCCCAGCTGACATTGGCGAGGGATCAGCCTTCAGACTCTGAGGCAATGATTTTGGGAGCTCAAATCCTTGTAATTTTTTCTTGATAAGATGCATGGCTATAGAAAACTCTTTCTTGTCCATTTTTCCATCATTGTTCATGTCAGCAAGGGTCCTGAAATTCAAATTAATGCATTTACCATACTGTGGATTCAATTATTTTCGTGGTAGAGAAACAATTGTAGTTTCTTGGATATTTAATTTTGTGGTTCTACCAAACTCTTTATATAACCCTATACTTGCTACAGAAAATTTGTACTTAGATGAACATTTAAATTCGTGGTTCAAGTATACCATCAAAATGCGGGAAAATAAGTATTCCACGAATAATAATAAATCCACAGTTATCTTGCTACAGTACATTCGATGTGCAGTGTTCCGAGACCAAAGTTATTGTCTTTGATTTTATGATCTACAAGTATAGTATAGACAGTGTGGTACTTGCAAATAGCAAGAAGGACAAAGGAATTACACTCTGAACAAATTTGGGTCTTCAATTTTGAGCTCAAGTAGTGATTTGGAATTTTCTATAATTTTGATATAATTTGTCCCAAAAGTAGAACACTTAAAGTTCAGTCAAAATCTTGTTGAGGAAGCATGGGTGAGATTTTAAGAATTTAGCATTTTTATAGTTCTAAAGAAATGCAATACAGAATTAGATGTAGTATCTACCATATGTCTGATACAGTATACATTTTATTTCATGTTGTATTTAAATCTATATTACATTGAGATGTTACTTCACGTTTATATTCATATGAGTTGCTTGAAAACTTGTCAAAAAACACAAAGGTTTCAGACCAAACTAAATCCATAATTTTTCTGTCAGTTACAATCTTTAAATGAAATTTAAAAGATTAAGCACAGAAAACTAATTTTACAGTGCTATCTGGATCATCTGTAGTGAAGTTCGTTTTTGTTTGTACAAGTTTACTTTTGTAGAAGCCACTTGTTGGGTGTGGTCTGTTGGTAATTCCTGCTCTTCTTTTCATGTATCATTCTATCATCAAGAAATGATGAAATGCTCTTCAACTTCATACTTTATTTGGCCTTTTCAATTTTTTTGATTCAAAGGTCACTGATGAGTCTTTTGTAGACAAAACATGTGTCTGGTGTACAAAATAATAAGCCTGGCATCTTTGATGACTTTTTTCTTGTAAGGATTTTTGTCATTGTGAATCGAATCGTCTGGTGTACAAAATAATAAGCCTGGCATCTTTGATGATGTTTTTCTTGTAAGGATTTTTGTCATTGTGAATCGAATCGTCTGGTGTACAAAATAATAAGCCTGGCATCTTTGATGACGTTTTTCTTGTAAGGATTTTTGTCATTGTGAATCGAATCGTCTGGTGTACAAAATAATAAGCCTGGCATCTTTGATGACTTTTTTCTTGTAATGATTTTTTTTTATTGTATATCATTATAACAGAAATATGAAACTTACCATATCTGACCTAACATAGGTGTTGGTAGACCAGACTGCATAAAAAATCCTTTGGCTTGTTCTCCTGTAAAAATTGTTAAAAATATAACATATATATGTGTTCATAATCCATGAAATCTGGATCAAAACCCTAATTTGGCATTCATCTTTTAAATAGTTCACTTTATAAAGTCAGCCTTTTATAGCTGATTATACAGTATGGGTTTCACTCATTGTTGAAGGCTGTACTGTATATTTACCCAGTGTTTTCCCTAGGCTATTCAAGCATTGCGGTACCGCTACGCATAAATTTCGACCGCCATGCTTTCATCATTGCCGCAAAGCATCCCGCTATGTGTGAAAATTATAACTGTGTAAAATATTTATTATCGATATTTTGAAAGTGAAGTAACAAGCGACAACACTCCACAGGTGTTTTAAACTCATCCGACTAATAATTGAATGCATCATGTCGCGCATGCCGGGATTTTACAACCTTCTTGATTAGACGGTTATACATCGAGACTTGGGTTACATAATAGAAGTTACCAGTCAGCTGATAAATAAATAGTCAGATTTATCTCCAATGCATATCTTTCTGTGCTAAATAAAAAGTTTAACCTTTTCCTGTATAAATTTCACCTTAAAAACGGCCGGGTGTTTGACATCGTTATTTTACTGTGATCTTTAAAAAGTAGAAATTTAAAATTTGGTATAGTCTCTGGTATTATAAAATAAAACTAAAATAATTTCACCGAGAATGGACAGAACATTTTTTTTAATAAAGTTTCGCAGTTACTTCATCAGCTATATTTACATCGATGAATTATTTTTTGATTGGTCACAACAATCAGTTATTTTTAGATTAGTCGCGGTTGATTGATTTTATCAAAGAATACACATCACCGCCACCGTGCCGAGAAAAAGACGTGTCTTATGAAATATTTAAAAGATTTGATAGAAAAACTTTCAAATATACGTAGTTATTTACGGAAATATTGTTTTTAATAAACTGCTTTGTTAAATGTTTTTAGTATGTAAACTAGATGTAACTGGAAAACACAAATCCCCCCTTTATGGAATATTTCTATCATGTTTATAGTACCTGTGATGAATCCATTAACTGGTTTGAGCTGAAAGAACTGAGAATCATGCTTCATTCTCTCTTCACCTGAAATCCTCCATGCATCTCCAGCTAAAATAGAAAAAAATCATATGAATGCAAAATAATCAAAGAAAATGTGATACATGTATTAAACAAATAAAGATTTTATGCTAATTTAGTTCAGCTAGTACAGATAAGAGGTTCATTTGAAATATTTGCCACTAGACATTGAACAAGCTTAAATCAAACAATCTGCCTTCTACAGATCATTACCAGGACTAGATTGCCATTATGGACATGATTGTTCACTATACTGTGAATATATGTATATTCCTAGATACCAATATTCGTGGATTGAGGAAAAATGGTATTTTCGTGGATATTTGATTTCATTGTTTTGCCAAAGTCTATAGCTACATACAAGCCTATAGAAAATTCCTACTTTGTTGAACATTTATATTCATGGATTAATTATCATGGTAATGCCCACGAAATACATGAAAATTGGTATCCCACAAAAAATAAATAAATCCACAGTATATGTACAGCAAGTACAGCAAGAATGGACATGACATCTATTTTCTTCATTACAGAATAAAACATAAGATACATTTGTAAAATATTTTCTTTTGGATTCAGTAATTTCACATTATTATGGTACTATGAGGTTAAAATTGAGTGGACCATTTATGCTCAGTCATTTGTAATATATGTTCATATACTTGAAAATCTATGTGATATTTATTTGTATAACTACATGTTCATGTATACATGTAAGTAAATTTGTCTGAGTTCAATTTTTTCTGAATGTTTTGAATAATCTCCCTTTACGCTTTTCAAAAAATTTACTTATAAACGTAACTTAATTTTACAACCCATAAAATTCTAAAGCTTTGGGAAAGTCATTTCTTGACTCAAATATTTTTCCCTGGTTTGTTTCATATTCCCCCATCACCTTAGGTTATAATTATCTTATTTTTTAATCAAAGTTCACTCTTTTATCTCAAGACATGTACTATCAGGACAATGCACAAATGTTAAGTAACTATGCAACGCCTTTCACAACTGTTCCCTGGTCAAAGCTGGAGGCTTGTAAATAGGCAGTTATTGAATAAACAGGCAATTGAGATTTTCATTCTCCATTAAATTGTACTTCTATGAATTATAAAGACTTCTGCTAAAAACAAGAAAATTAAAAATATAAGAGCACTGTAGTCAAGAGAAAACAAAGATTAGAAGAAAACGTGACTTTTTCACTTATAAACCAGTAAAAATTGTAAAACCTTTAAATATGTTTTCTGTAAAGGTAGATAACTCGACCCAAAAAAAGAGTTACCTGTACCAGGAAAAAAAATAAATAATCTACTTTCAGTTTCGTTTTGCTCAGCCTTTATTTTTCTAAGTCGTGTTTTGTGTTCTGTTGTTTTGTCTTTTCATTGTTTTTGGTTTTTTTTGCCATGGTTGTGTCAGTTTATTTCCGTCTAATTAATTTGATAATTCATATAGGGTATCTTTAGCCTCTCTTTAGAACAAGTTTAACTCCTGACTGATGGTGGTCAGGATAAAACAACAAAATCCAAAAGCACATATCTAAAATTATAGATAGATTGAAGTCTTATCCTAAGGCTAAGGTAGTAAATGTAAACATTTAATCAAATATACAATTTAGCATTTATTGTCTTGCTGGGTTGAACATGTTGAATAGCATGTATAAATTTATTTTAACTGCAATTTTATAAGATCTACGTACCACCTGTTCCAGCCATATTTTGGTCTTATTTATAAATTGTGTCTATTTCACCTGAAATGGAAAATAGAAACGGTTTTGATGTTGGATATCAGTATGATCAGTTTATTAATTAATTTTTATCATAAAAATAAAAACATATTAAAGTGTTACATGGTATTTTTATGCACAATTAATTAACAAAAAGCTAATTCATTACTTTTATTTTTTTCATTTTCAATGAACACAATGATTTTCTATAATAAGAGCACATCTTCACTAAAATGGTATTATATTTTGATTTTTTGCATATTCCATAGATCAGAACCAGATTGTGAACATTTCTTTTGACCACAAGTTTCAGCTAAACCCATCTTTTAAATCATTTGTAAATCCCTTAGCTGTCATACTTAAGAGTCAGAGACATCATGAAACTAATTTATTGTCCGACGGAATGTGAGACAGAAACTCAAAAAGTTTGGCACACTGACTATAATCATAATTTGTGACATACATTGTAGGAAATGTACTCAGTCTTCACGCTTAACCACAAGTCCTACGGCATTGGCTTGTAAAATTGTTTTTCGGGCTTGTAAAATTATTCTCTTCAAGCCAACAGAATCCAACTAAAATTTTCAAGAAATTGAGCTTCTGGCTTGTGGACTCAAAAGTTAAGCGTGAAGGCTGTGTACTGGAAAATGCATCAATTTCATGAATTTGACAGTTGTCTATACAAACACAGAGTGCATATCTTTTTTAAAACATAGCTAGGTCTTAAAACTTTTTAAGGTTTGTCCGTGTTCAGAGATTTATTTGAGGTGTATACAGCCTTTTATACCCACTTGTACTGAGGTGGTGATATCATGAACCTTCAATCTAAGGTTAATCTTTCATGAAGGTGTTGTAAGTAAAATAATGTATATGTTATAAAAATTTCGTAACAGCTGTTGTGTCTTAACTGCTGATATGTTATGAGGGACGGACTTAGAGCTTGATATCAAACAGTCAAAAACGGCCCATAGAATAATTTGTTATTTTGACGCAAGTGCTTACATTAAATTGTAAAGAATCATTTCAAAGTTTCATCTCTACAAAACCGTCACACATGTCTTCCGTAAATTTAGTGGTTGCAATCACGAAAGTATAGGGAAAACATTTAAAATCCTAATTTTATGTTCTGCAGTGTACACCCCAACAAAACCGGAAACGAATTGCATTGTGGTCAATAGGCGTGAGAAGAACTTCCGGTTTCGTTTTATTTATCTGTTGTCTGCTAAAAAATAAAAATAGCATGGGTTTATAACTTTGAAGGTAATCCATAACACTTAACGTAAGCAAATATATATATATAAAAAAATGGAAGATTCTGAAAATAAATACAAAAGATTGTGGTGGTAAACACCAACAAACAAACAACACATCAGCTGTCAGATGATAGATCACAGGAAGGTTCAACTAAAGTCAAAACCGAGAACAAGTTATATATATTTTGTTCAAATAATGTTAAGAGTAATGCTTAACTTTTTTCTCAGTTTGGTGCTAAAAGTAGTTCCTCCTAAATTTGACAAAATAATTTAATATCTTCGTATTATGGGTTTTCGTGCTATTAGTATTAAGAATGCATAACTTGTGATGTCACAATTTTCATTGAAAAAGCATGCAAAGACAAAGAACGAATTCATATGAAGTACGAAAACATATGATCTGACAATAGATTGTGTAAGCACGATTCTTATAAGCAGTAGAGAAATATCCCTTTAATATTCCTGTTACACTTGTTTAGCAGGTGTTTAGTTGATACTGATACTCAGTGATAGCCAGCCTTAAGAGGTTGTAATGTATTTTCCATAGCATTGTATGTGCCATCCTCTACTCTGGTATCGGGTCCATTCGCCCTTATTACATGTTCGTCCTGGGTCCGTTAACCAATAGTTCGTTCGCCCATAGAGTCTGTTCGCCCTGGGTCCGTTCGCCCTAATTTTTATAAACAAAATAATATTAATGATTTAATTTAAAGTTTTGTAATCTTATTCGGATATTTAAATGGTAAATATAAAAAAATGTATATCTCCAAATTCATGAATAAACATTGAAATTAAAAGAAAAGGTGATATATTTCTGAAGTGGAAAAGCCTTAGTATTCTGAAAATTCACAAAGTTTTGTAATTTAGAATGCTGATTAATAGATATGATTACGATGTCTTTGATCTCACTGATTGTTGTAGTTATTGTTTATGATGAATTAATAATAAAATTGTTTTTAAATAAACAAGTCAGCTTGGAATGAGTTAAAACAATGATGTAAGAATTGTAAGACATGAAAGGGAAATTGTTTTCGCCGCTTGGCTTCTTTGATCTCAAGGTGTTGAGTGAGTTGGATCTTGCTATACCTGTTTCAGTGGCGTAGCATGCCATCTGTTATTACTGAGGCAGGGGGTCTGGGGGGCAGAGGCCCCCTTTAAGCTGCAGAGGTTTTGAAATTTGAACAAGAAGATTCTATTAAAAAATAGCAGTTGTTTTATTTTACTTCATCATAATAATAAGGGCGAACAGGTACTAGGGCGAACGCGAATCAGGGCAAACGGACCCGGATTCCTCTACTCTTCGTCAATATATACTGCTTTCAATGTAAGATTATATTATTTGCATCAGTAAGAAAACAAGATGAAATAAAACATCCTTTTTATTCTAAGCATGTAACTAACTTGGTTTGTTTACAGTTTAATTAGTTACTGACACAGAATGAAAGGAATTTATATCTTGAGTCCATTAAATCAACAAAAATTTACATTGGATCAGGAGGTAAGATTTTTGTTTATTCATTTCCCCTTCTTCTAAGTAAAATTTATCCTAGATCAGGAGGTAAGAATTTTATATTTATCTCCCCTTTCTTATTTATAGTAAAATTTACCCTGGATCAGGAGGTAATAATTTTATATGCATCTCCCCTTCTTCTTAGTAAAATTTACCCTGGATCAGAAGATTATATTTTTATATTTATCTCCCCTTCTGATTAAAATTTATCTGGATCAGGAGGTAAGAACTTTATATGTATCTCTCCATCTTTTTAGAAAAAATTACCCTGGATCAGAAGATTAGATTTTTATTTTTATTTCCAATTTTTCTTAGTAAAATTTACCCTGGATCAGGAGGTAAGAATTATATATTTATCTCCCCTTCTTCTTTGTATTTGTGATTGATAGAGTGTTGCTTGCTCAACATCCAGTGGAGTAATTTAATATGATAATTGAATAACAGTTGCCTGCATATTTATTTTTAATAATAGAATTATGTGATTGTACTATTAACTATTCTAAGTTGTAATTTTCTTCAGGCAAATTGACTTAGACAGTTTAACAGTAGCTCTATTAGCCAAATTGACTAAAATGTGCAACTGAGTTTACATATATTCACTTTTAGTACTGTTATAATAATGAGATGTGGTATGATTGCCAATAAGACAACTATCAATCAGAGCTAAAATGATAGGGTAGTAAGCAATTATAGGCCACTGTATGGCCTTGCACAATGAGAAAAATCCACATTGTATAGTCTGCTGTAATTTATAAAAGGCCCCCATATGAAAAATGTGAAACAATTCAAACAAAAAAACTCACGGCCTAATTTATAACAAAACAATTTACCAAAATCAAATATGACAGATATGAACCAACGACAACCACTGAATTACATGCTCCTGATTTAGGAAAGGCACATACTGAATGAGTTTACATATATTCACTTTTACTGTTATAAAAATGAGGAGATGTGGTATAATTGCCAATAAGACAACTATCCACCAGAGTTAAAATGAAAAGTTAGTAAGCAATTATAGGCCACTGTGCGGCTTTGCACAATCAGAAAAACCCATACTGTATCATGTATGATCTGCTATAAAAGGCTCCTATATGAAAAATGCAAATCAATATAAACTATGAAACTAACGGCCTTATTTATAACAAAACAATTTCCAAAAAACATATATGACAGACCTGAATCAACGAAAACAACTGTACTACGTACAGGTGTAAATGCTCTTTTGTTCCAACTTTGGAAAGTTCCGTGCGGAAAGAACTAACTAGCCGAAAAGTTCCGGAGGAACTTATTAACTAGTTACTTTGTTCTTCCTCTGTTTAAAAGTTCCACCGGAACAAAGTGACTAGTTGAAAAGTTCCAACGGAACATATCAACTAGTTAGAAAGTTCCTTTTTGCCAAATTAGTCAAAACCGGAACTAACAAACTAGCCCAAATGTTCCAACGAAACTTATCAACCAGGCAGAAAGTTCCATTTGGAGAATTGATGCAAAGTAAAAGCGCAACATATTACCGTATAGCGGGTTATTTTCGCGAGTGTAAAATTTCACGAATTAGGGGCAACAAAGTATACGAAAAATTTTGGCGGTTTTTATTTTGGTGGATTCTCAAATCCCAATTAAATATTTTGGTGGTTACTGAAATTGTTGCAGTTAAAAAGTTGTAAACTTGACAAACAAGTGTTTATTGTTATGATTAATTGATTTTTTTTTACCGGAATGACCTCTTATTTATTGATTAGATTCTGATACAGTTAATCATTAGAATACCGCTAACTTAGATATGTGTTACAGGTATTCAAATGTCTTGTAAATTTTACAATTGATTAATTACGAACTTGACCGGACCTTTGATGTACTTACTAATTAGGTTACAAAATTATCATGAGTGTTTACAACTCTTATATAGTTTGACACTAATTAATAAGGGTAATTACCTGATAAGAGTACCTTACACTCTTATTCTAATTGACACTTATTAATAAGGGTATACACACCTGACAGTTATTTTATAAAATACATGTATGTACAATGCCCTTTGGCATTTATCTTGTAAAAACTAACATATACCGTTATTGACCTGCCGACAGGAAAAAAAAGATCATATTATATAATACAAAATCCTTTAAGGATATTAACTTCGAAACATCCCAACGTATGCATAAATTTTTCGCGGAATTTATTTTCAACATTTTCATTTATCCGCCAAAATTAGCGAAGATAAACACCCCGTGAAAATAACCTGCTATACGGTATATTTGAACCTTTCAAAGGGAAACCAAGATACTGATTATAAAGTCAAATGGAACTTATCAACTAGCCACAAAGTTCCTCTTTGGCAAATAAGTCAAAACCGGAACTAACAAACTAGCCCAAAAGTTCCAACAGAACTTATCAACCAGTTTTCCAAAGTTCCATTTGGAGAATTGATGCAAAGAACCACATGAGAAGGGGGGTATTCTTCCCTCTTTTGAGGGAGGGTACTATGAATACTAAATTTGCATGATAATGCAACTTATTCTGTTTTATGTGAGCTATGAAATACAACTTAAATTTTGCATATTTGTCCCCAAAGAAATCCCTTTCAGTGCGTTGGGTATTCTTGTAAATTAATGATTTTCTCTTATATATACTGATACTCATTCTTCCCCTTCTTTCTACAAAAAGGACGAAATATGGTATATTCGGAAAGATGTAACTAATTGTTCTGTTTCGCCAGAACTATTCAACTATCTACATTGTTCCGGGACTTTTCAACTAGCTACTTTTTTCCAGAACTTTTTGACTGCACTCGGAATAAAACAACTAGTTGGAAAGTTCCATCGGAACGAAATAACTAGTTGAAAAGTTCCGCCGGAACAAAGTAACTGGCGGAACATAGTGGCTGTTACACAGGCTCCCTGACTTAGGACAGGCACATAAATGATGAGTTTGTAAGTGTTCATCACACACCCTTACCTGAGACAATGGTGTAACAGCACAACATGAAAACAATCTGTAAAAATCAGTTGGAATCTGCTCAACTCAAAAGATCAGTACAAGGCACAAAAACCACTAACATAAAAACAATATACACAAAACATTGAAATTAGAGCACTTGCAGCTACTGAAAGCTAGTTCAAAGCCAGTTACAACTAATAAATAAATCATGTTCTCCCAGACAGTATGTTGTTTTGTTTTTTAAAGCTAATATTCACTTTTTTTAGATAGAGAAACCAACTCCAGATAAATATGAGATTGTTGTCCATATTAAGTCTTGTGCTCTAGTTTGTCCAAATTGTAAGGTAAGTATAAGTAAAATATCAATAGTACTTACCTTCTCAAATATATGTAATTTTGTAGTAATTGTTGGTAATTAAAAGAAGGGTAGTGCATGTCAACATTGGGGAAAAAATTTGCTTATTGAGTGAAAACTCTGAAAAGTTGACCATTTTAGTAAGTTTATCAAATAATGGTTAATTTAAACATGACTATTCATCATGATTTTAGATACTGTGGATTCATTTATTTTTTGTGGGTACCAATTTTTGGGGATTGAGGAAAACTTGCATTTTCATGGATATTTGATTTCATGGTTTTGCAAAGTCTGCTTACAAGCCTATAAGAAATTTGTCCTTCGTTGAACATCTAAGTTCATGGTTTTACCTATAATCACGAAATCCACGAAAAATTGGTATCCAATGAATAATTATGAATCCACAGTACTGTGGATTTATTTATTTTAATTAGGGATGTCAACTCGGTGAAGATAAACTAATCGAGTACCCGTAGGATTTACCGAGCGATACTCGAGTACTCGCTCGGTCAAGCATTTTATATTTACAAAATTGAAACACAAAATTATATCCATTTTATGTACTGTGGGTCTTTGCATTATAAACGTTAAACCCTCAACATTATTACTTAGGACCAGATAATAATCCAAGGAATTTTATATCATAATTAATAGTTCATTTACTACATGAACTGATTATGTAAGCTGACAATAATCTAATCAAGTAATTAATTAATATCTATAGAAAAATGATTACTCAAACAACAGTAACCGTAAAAAACACATTTAATGATCATCAAAGGGGTGTTGATTAGAACTTAATCCTTTCTGAGAGTCAACACAGGGTGCAACGAACTAGTTCTTATTGAAAAATATCATCTTATATACTTTTTCTGGGACGAGACTATTTCTCATCTTTGTTAGTTAACTAACAGTCCTGCTGAAGAAAATATGCACTCTTACGGTAGAGAAGTGGAGGAATAATTAAGACCAGCCAAAGGTGTAAATCCTTGGAAACATGCTCTTGTTCATTTATCCTACCTCTCTTTGGAGGAATTTTAAATGACATTTAAACACAAACATTCGAATCGAATTTTAAGTTTTATTAGTTTTGATTAACATCTAATTTCCCGGGAGGCGCTCTCAAAAAATTTTTTTTTTGTTGTTTTAGCTTAAGAAAGCAAGAAAGCAATAACATTCTTACAAGAAACCGATTAGTCGAGTATCATTTTGGTAATCGATACTCGGTACTACCGAGCGATAATCAAGTACTCGAGTACTCGTTGACAATTCTAATTTTAATGGATACTAATTTTCGTGGAATGAGGAAATTTTGTTTTTTGCATAGATATTTGAATTCATGGTTTTACCAAATTTTGCTTTCAAGCCTTACTAAAATATGTATTTCTTTGAACATTTAAATTTGTGGTCTATTAAAATAACCCCACAAAATCCATGAAATTGGTATACATCGAATAATAATAATGACTCCACAGTAAACAAAACAAAGGATTGTAGTCCATAACTTCATGGCAGTAGTTGACAGGGATATGTCATCATGATCTGCCGTATCCTGTATTGCAAGAAAAATATTTTTATTAAACTCTAATACCAAGATTATCATTATCATATTGTAGTATAACTCATAATTATATAGACCATCAATAGCACTTAGTTATTTATTCAACAGCCCAAATAATCAGAAACTGTTATTTTGTTTTCAAGGCATTGAATGAACTGTATAAAAAGAACCCCAGAGAGAAGTATATAGTTGGTCATGACATTGCTGGAGTGGTGGTAGACTTAGGCGAAGGTGTATCTAATGTTCATGTTGGAGATTCTGTCGTTGGTGAGTATATTTTGAATTCAATATATCTGAACAAAAACATTAGTGATGCAGCATCCCAACAACACATACATCACCAACTGCAAAAGCAGGTCTAGTAACTGCACGACTACGTCTGGCATTCTGTCTGTCCGCCGAAAGACTTGTGCCACAGATCCAGACCTAGTATTGGTCTTTTTAAATGATTACTTGTACTTGAAATTACATCCTTCACAAAGAAAATAATAAGATTTTTGCATCAAATCAAAATAAAAATCATATACTTAAAAATATGTTTGCTGTACGATAAGGTTATTATCTCCCCTGTTACTTACATTTGTACTTTTACTATAGCAATCTTGCATTTGATTAATGGAGATTATATCAGAATAACTAATGAATATATATTACTTTGTTACCTTGTACAGTTCGGTTCATATCACCATGTATTTAAGATACGAAAGACAAGACGGTTTCTTTTTTTCCACAATCATCTGGATATTTTTGGAGATGGTAGATGCATTCACAGTCACAGTGTTTTAAATTAAAGATGATATATATATATATATATTCATCATTTTTAGCAAAACTATGAAACAAAAGTTTGTCAGCTTATTTAAAGCAAAAAATAATATTCATTGATTTAATCAAAAATCAAACCTATGAAACAAAAGTTTGCCAGCTACTTAAATGCAAAAAAAATATAGTCATTTGCATTATTGACAATCATAATGATTTTTTACTTTCAGAATTTGATACTACATTAGGATATTTATAAATTCCTGCTGTATATATATATTTTTTTATACATACTTACAGGAATCATACCTGTAGACAGTTACTATCCAGGTTGTGGAGAATTTTGTTGTTTGTCAGAATATGATGTTGGTAAGTAGAACTTGAGTGAGACAGACAACGTAAATAACTTGTTGGAAAATATAAACACTGTTTGTAAGAGCTTTGGAGATAGGAAGAAAAGCTAAGTTCTGTTGGACTTTTCTTATGTTTCACAGCAGATACCAACAAAACAAATAACATAAGAAAATAATGTTTTTAAAAGCTTTTTAATCTACACAGTAGTATTTGATTTTGAAACTAAATGTATCTAGGGTAGACAAAAATGTAAATTTTACAGACATTTATTCTCAGGAAAATCAATCAATTTTATCATTTCTTGTTTTTTTGTTTTCATCTGTTTATAAATTGAAAATTACCTCATTTCAAGAGAGTGCGGCCATCAACAAATACTTATAGTTCTGAACTACTTGATAACTGTGGGATATATATTTTCATAAATAATTTTCCCAACCAAAAGAACTGACTCATGTCAAATGTATAAACAAATTTAAAAGTGCCTGTCTACATGGAATATATTTTTTCTAAGCAAGTTAGCATATTAAATAGACACCTGTTTTTGTTGCAGACCATAGGTTGACACTTTTAAATGTCTTTAGGTTTTTGTGTTGATGAGTCATTAACTGTTTGAGTCATCATACCACACATCTCCTTTTATCTATATCTGTAGAACACTCTTTTTTATAACAAAACCACAACTATATGATGTTAAGATTATCTAGTGAACTATTGAAATACAAAGATACCTCTCTTGTGATGAAATTTAACTTTTTATGCCCCTGCTGTAGGCAACAGCCTGGGCATTAAGTGTTACCCTTGACCGTCCGTCACATTTTCGTTTCTGCACTCTATTTTGTATTTTGCCTCATGCAAATTTTATGAAATCATACACAATGCTAATAACCACAACACACAGACAGAGTTCAAATTTGGGTTGTGAGTAATTTACCGTTCTAGAGTTATGCCCCTTTTTAACTTGAAAAATTGCAAATATATCTTGAGCGGGGTTATTCATGTCCTCAGACACATTCTTCTTTTATTTAAATTATTCTATTTATTATATATACATGTTTCAGTAAAGAAACCTGAGAGATTAAGTTTTGAAGATGCAGCTGCAGGGATTGGTGACTGTGTAAAGGCATACACAGCTTTGTTTTATCAAGCCAGGGTCTGTTCTGGTGATACAGTCCTTGTTATAGATGGAGCAACACCTTTTGGACATGTCGTCATTCAGTTAGCAACACAATGGGGAGCAAAGGTTTATATAAAACAGTGTACATTAAAGTTGTGTTGGTTAAGAATTTGTTATTTACTGTTAAGAGTGGCGATTTCTGACAGTGAATTGCTGAATTTTTGTTTCGGTTTACTAACTTTAATTTGCCACAATCAAATATTATAAAACTTATACACAATGCTTATTACCACAAAACACAAATCAAGTTCAAAATTGGGTGGAGTCACTTTTACCAATCATGAGTTATATGGCCCTTTATAAATGGAAAAATTGCTAAATCTGTTGTTTCGGTTCTCTAATTTTAGTTTGCCTCGACCAAATGTTATGAAACTTATCCACAATACTTATTACCACAAAACACAGATCAAGTTCGAAATTGGGTGGCGTCACTTTTACCATTCTTGTGTTATGTCCCTTTTTAAATGGAAAAATTGCTAAATCTGTTGTTTCAGTTCTCTAACTTTAGTTTGCCTCAACCAAATATAGAAATATATGTCATTACCTTTAAAAGAAAAGAAAATGTCAGTAATTAGTATATTGACTCATGCATATTTACAAGCAGGGGCATCTGTGGCCCATAGACACATTCTCCACTTATTTTTCAAAGGTTGTTTGATTGTTTTTTCTTTTTGGTTTTCTTTTTCAAGCCAGATAATTTTTCTATAACATGATTTAAGTGACAGATAGAACCACATAGATTCCTTTTTTGTTAATTGTACTTAAAACATAGGAACAGAAAATAAAAGGGCTTTTAATTCTTAAAAACGGGAATAACTGAAGTTTAATACAATTAATAGTATAACTGTACCACAGAAATATCTCTTAGTATTTTCAGAAGATATAATGTATCATGAGTTGTAATACATTCTCTGTATGTTTTAAATGAATTAAGATTTGTTTGTGTGCTTCATTGATATATGGGATACATCAACATGATGATGATCTTTTATTCATTTTCTTGTTTGCCTTACCTGTAGGTAATAACTACAGCTAGTAGTCAGGATGAACAAATGTTTCTAGAGAAAGTTAACCCACCAGTTGGTAAGTCAGATTAATGTTTTCATTATTATCTTAGGTTTTTCATATAGATTTATATAAAGTAGAGTGCATGCAGGCATTCATTGACGGGGTTCAACGTTTACATTTTGGATAACCATGACCATGATGTTTTACTTGTCTGAAAAAAGATATTTCATTCGGTGATTGTTGATCTAAATTTTTGTTGCTACCGGTAATTAATTATTGGATTTTAAAGCTGGATTTAACCAACTTGTAGAAAAAGTGAGATGTTAGATTGATGTTTATTTGTTGTTTTTTTTTTTGTATATTTTCCATGCATTCCCATTTGAAAATTAAACTTTGTCATCATAATTGTTAGATAGTTATTTCTTTTAGAAACGGTTAAAACTATCTTCCTTCTATGTTTGTTTACTTTTCCTTCCATCACAGTTTTTGTCTTCCCACTTGTACTGTGCCATTGTTAGATTTCTAAAAAGAGGTGTGATGGTAAAGGGTACTGCCTAAGCTGTTGGCAATTGGAGTATGTGATGACAAAAATTCAATAGACATATATTTTTTGAAGATTTTGATAAGATAAAGGATTAACTTTTAAAAGCAAGTCTATGTTCACATGTTTTGTAGTGAAACTTAGCCATTCAAATATATAAAACATATTCATCTTTTTACTTGTTTTGAAGGATCATATGACTTTAAGAACTTTCTTTACAGCTCAGATTATTGACATAGAGAAAAGAAGTAATATTTTGGTGAGCAGTGTGATGGAAGAGACTGGAGGTGTTGGTGTGGATGTAGTTATTGATAATGGAGGTTGGGAATAAAAGAGAGATTTTTATACTTTCAATATTTTTCCTTTTTAAGAGATGATGTTTAGCAACTCAGAAATTAAAATTTGTGATGAATAATTTCAAGAAAGAAAATATGAAAAGTTCTCTGGCTTAGGTATATTCTCAAGAAAAAGGTATTTATTATGTTCTTCTATGTACTAGCTCAGTCAAAAAAGGCAATGAAATTAAAACATTAACACAAATGCATATGCCATTTGGATTCATTATTTTTTGTGGGATACTAATTTTCATGGACTTTGTTGCTTGAGATGACTCAACCACAATTTTAAAGGTTAAAAGACGTAAAAATTTTCTATTAGCTTGTATGTAGACTTTGGCAAAACCATGTAATCAAATATCAATGAAAATAAACTTTAGATCAATCCACGAAAATTGGTACCCAGGAAAAAATAAATGAATTCACAATACTAGTAAAAAATATATATATATATATTAGCATTGTTACATCATCTTTGTAGTGCATAAATCTTTATAAATTTCTGAATAAATTAAGTAGATTGCATTAAACAATTAATGAATTAATATTAAATAAAAATGAGTGGCCTTGATGGGACTTGTTATTTACTAAACTTTGAAAGTTTGAGGTATATATGTATATCAGCCTGTCTGTCCATCCCTATGCTCGAGTAATTTATAAACTTCTTGATCCTCTGTAAATTTGCTCAAACTTTTCTACATTTTAATACAAACAATATACATTTATAACAATAGTGCACACGCTGAAATGTCTCTCCTTCTTTACTCTTCATTGATATGTTGATAGTCCTAAAAATAAAGCTTTACTACAACTATCACATAAACTTAACATGATCCATGAAAATGAGGTCAAGGTCATATAAACCAAACGAGAAATACATGTACACCTTACAATCATTCAATACACTAAATATAGTTGACCTATTGCTTATAGTTTCTAAGAAACAGACTTAACCAAGAAAACTAAACATTGACCAATGAACCATGAAAATGAGTTCAAGGTCAGATGAACCATGCCAGGCAGACATGTACAGCTTACAATCCTTCCATACAACAAATATAGTTGACCTATTACTTATAGTTTAAATATAGTTGACCTATTACTTATAGTTTAAGAAAATCAGACCAAAACACAAAAACTTAACACTGAGCAATGAACTGTGAAAATGAGGTCAAGGTCAAATAAAACCTGCGAGACTGACATGTACATCATAAAATGTTTCCATACACCAAATATAGTAGACCTATTGCATATAGTATTAGAAAAAAAGACCAAAACTCAAAAACTTAACTTTGACCACTGAACCATGAAAATGAGGTCAAGGTCAGATGAAACCTGCCAGTTGGAAATGTACACCTTACAATCATTCCATACACCAAATATAGTAGACCTATTGCATACAGTATAAGAAAAACAGACCAAAACACAAAAACTTAACTATAACCACTGAACCATGAAAATGAGGTCAAGGTCAGATGACACCTGCCAGTTGGACATGTACACCTTACAATCCTTTCATACACCAAATATACTAGACCTATTGCTTATAGTATCCGAGATATGGACTTGACCACCAAAACTTAACCTTGTTCACTGATCCATGAAATGAGGTCGAGGTCAAGTGAAAACTGTCTGACGGGCATGAGGACCTTGCAAGGTACGCACATACCAAATATAGTTATCCTATTACTCATAATAAGAGAGAAATTTACATTACAAAAAATCTTTACTTTTTTTTCAAGTAGTCACTGAACCATGAAAATGAGGTCAAGGACAATGGACATGTGACAGACAACTTCGTAACATAAGACATCTATATACAAAGTTTGAAGCATCCAGGTCTTCCACCTTCTAAAATATGAAGCTTTTAAGAAATTAGTTAACGCTGCCGCCGCCGGATCACTATCCCTATGTCGAGCTTTCTGCGAGAAAAGTTGCAGGCTCGACAAAAATCAGAAACCAGTTCAAAATAAAATGAATATAGTTGAAAAAATTATACAATTAAAAAATATTACATATAAGTTACATCTGAAAGTGTATTGTGTGTTTAGAGATCTATGCCAGAAGAGGTATATCAGAAATACTGAAAATACATATGTAATGGTCCAGGAAACAGGTTTCTAGTTATAGTTATCTCCCTTTACCAATGAACTCTTGACTTACCAATTACTTGTTAAACAAGTTTCTTTGTCCATTACAAATGCATTATATGTTTTTCTGATACATAAGTAAATTTAACTTATATTTTCTTAAGATTCTAAGCTTGCATATAGATTGGTTATTGGTCATTATAGCTATATTTGGGGGTTATAAGATTTTTACTTGATGAATGGACTGAAAAGGAATATATCCAAATAAAATTGTAGATATATTAATATATCTATTTACATTTTTTAAGTGAGAATGTTTACTCAAGATGAGGATAAACGAGAAGTTGAGGAGAAAAGAAAATATCCTGTCCTTCATAAGCATGATGTCATATCCTGTTTGGGGATGTCTGGGAAATGGATCACAAGCCAAAGTGACTTGCAGGTATATCTGTTACTGCTAAAATCTTACCAAGATATTTTATAGTGTAAACTTATGATGAAGACTTGTTTCCCTTGGAAACAGTAGCTAAAAGTTTCTCTCTTGTTCTAAAATGGTCTTTTGTAGAATGCTATGAAGACTTTTCTGAAACATGGTATTAAACAATTCATGCCATTTTGCATAAGGGCTGAAACAGTACACCTACCTTAGGCCACTGTTTGATTTCAATACTGTTTTGAAGATTTTATTTGACCAAATATTAAGTTCATAAATGCTACATAGCATGCAGAGTCAATGGATGTTTTAAGCTTTGTACAAAAAAAAGTTTGAAATAGACAAAAGTAGCATATACAAGCATTTTTCAGTTGCAATTTAATGCATATCAAATCATAATTTAAACTAAATTCAAAATAACACACCTTAAATAAGTGGATCTTTTGTATATTGTTAGGCTAAGCTATGTCTCATCTTCTTTTTTGTTTGTTCTTACTTTTATTTATAATTTTAATTTTTTTTAAATGCCATATATATATATATATATATATCGCTTATACCATCTCGTAAAATAAGGTATCTGTATACAAGTTATGAAGCATGCAGATCTTTCTTTTGAAATAGACAAAAGCTTTTATTTTATAAGGAACTTTATTTTTATAACAAACTTTTTATTTAAATCTAATATAAAAGTATCGGTATATGTTTAATATCTGTATTTTTGCAGCTTGATCCACCAGACAGCCAGCAGTTATTTCTACGAGGTGCTAGTGTTAACTTCCTGTTTGAGAATATGTGGACCTTGTCATATGCCCAGCATGGAAGATACCAACGTATCCTTTATATACAGTCAAACCTGGATAAACCGGTTTCTTGTCCATTCCGGCCAGAATTGAAGGCCTATTTTTCTCTTCAAAGTCTTTGTAAAAATACCCTTTGTAAACCCAAACCTGTGTATTCCGAATTCCGAATTCTGGTCTAATTATGCAGTCCTCATACTATCAATTACATCAATTATTACCTGTCAAAACCGGTTTGTAATTAATTCAAAATTGATAACAGTATTGATCTATATGCAATCAAAACATAATTGTTTATACAGGATAGTTTTTCAGGATAATCAATGAGTAAGGTGTTAAACCGTGAACTTACAGTAGTGAGCTGTATTATTGAAACACTATAAAAGTTTTATTTAAAATTTAAAATAAACTAAAAGAAACGCCGAATATATCTCAGATAGAACTTAATTGTAACTTTGATAATTTTTTCAAATCGCGGAGTAAGACATTTACATAGTGTTTTCTAAATGCTGGGTTCCCTGTTGTGAACCCCGAAACCAATGACCCTGATAATGGAGAAGACCCGGATGACGACAATCCATGGGTATCGTACACTATATGACAATGTTTCGATCATGATGAAATTGCGTTTGATAAAATTCTGGCTTTTTAATCAGCTATACCATCGTAGGAAATGAACGATGGAAGTAAAACGAAACTCTCGTGTAACAATTCAAACAATGCAAAGATTCAGTTGCAAATGAAAACAATGAACTGAAAGTGGAAGTGACATAATAATATGAAACTGACCAGTAGGAGACTGATGCTACCGAGGTCGATTTGATATACGAAGATATGTAAAAAAGGTTAAAATATAATTTTTTGAATTCAGGGATCAACCTATTCTTAAATTTCTAAAGCCAATGAATACAGAGACTCAAAACAAAGATTGTGTGTAGTTATTACGGTATTGTATTTATTAGTTTACAATTTACAATTTACAATCAGACTGAACTTTTACATGCAAAATATCTGACGTCACAAGTCATTAACTTCCGGTCACAACTGAAACCTGATTTACGATCAGACAGAACTTTTACATGCAAAATATCTGACGTCACAAGTCATTAACTTCCGGTCACAACTGAAACCTGATTTACGATCAGACAGAACTTTTACATGCAAAATATCTGACGTCACAAGTCATTAACTTCCGGTCACAACTGAAACCTGATTTACGATCAGACAGAACTTTTACATGCAAAATATCTGACGTCACAAGTCATTAACTTCCGGTCACAACTGAAACCTGATTTACGATCAGACAGAACTTTTACATGCAAAATATCTGACGTCACAAGTCATTAACTTCCGGTCAAAACTGAAACCTGAATAAACCAGACAACTGTCAAAACCTACCCTTTTTCATAGTCCCATAGCCGGCCGGTTTATACACGTTTTACTGTACTAAGAAATCTATGTGTGACATCTTTCTCTTGGTTGATTAACAAATCATGTGCCAGTTCAAAGTCTTTATCATGGCAAACAGAATTGGATGATTTTGATTCCATCATCCTGAACATGTATGAAATATTTGCCACTGGATGTTAAGCAACCAACAATCATCATGATATGAGTCCTTGAAAAAAGATATTTGTGACGAAACATTTGTAAATAACCAAGGACTTATAGATTGTTGTTTGTTTTACATCCAGTGGCAAATGTTTCATGCATGTTCAGAACAATAGTTACCAAGGGCAAATAATAAATGCCATTATTTAATCTTTAAAACTAACAAGAATAAAAAGAAAAAATTTTATCCCTCTAATTAATTTGGTATAAAGGGGAGATAACAATTAACATATTACTAGATTTACCATTGTTGCTAGAGACAAGTGCAAGATGAGTAATTGATTGACTTGGTATATCTTCCATTACGTCAACAGTTTTCTTTTAGCATTATTCAAGCTTTGAAAAGTGATCACTCACAGATTGAAGATGTGAACCTCTCTTACTTTAAAAAGATTTGAATGATTTTTTCTTAGATTTAACATGTGTTCAGCTAAGTTATTACTGTGGTTGAATGCTAAAGAGGTAACTCCATCATATTCAAACATCACTGTAATGCAGGTTCAGACAAGGTATTGGTCCTATTTTTCCAAATTAAAGACGATTTTGATGAAAAATGTCTCTTTTTTCCATGGAAGTATTATATCTAATATCCAAGCTATAGTTAAAGAAGTTTACCAAAGTACTTAAATATTTTCACCAAATTTGGACATAGTTTTAATACATATTGTTGTATCACTTGACTATGAATCTTGAATATATTAAATATCAATTGTCAGTCACCTAACTATAAGAACCAACCTTGGTACACATGTTGAAGCTGAAGTTGAAGTCACTACACAGTTGACATCTATGAACAGGTGCCTCACTAGCTATAAACTGATTTGATGTTGATGATGATGGGTGGCTGGTTAACGTCCAGCAGCAAATTAATATGAATATTCAGGAAGACAACATGTTAATATAAAATGAATATTTACCATGATTTGTACTAGACCGTTGACAAACTGACAATGCCATTACTTGCAATAGCATTTTTAAATTTTATATACATGTATTGTTATTATGATGTTGCTAAAAATGAGAGCATCAGAAATTTTTTTAAAATACAATGAAATCTTCAATCCTAGTTGATGTATGTATTTGAAAGCAATTTGTGATAAACAAGTTCAGCAAGTGATGCACAAAATTTCCATGTAGTCCCGTTGTTTGCCCATTTTGTCTAGGTTAAATTGCTACCTTTTTCAGTACCTATGTTTGTAAGTCATAATTCTACTACAGATGTTTGCTTTTGTATTCTATGTAAGGATTCTTGATAATGATTCCCTGATGCCATTAAGAAACAGATGTGAGAAGAAGACATTCTTATTTCAAATCACTTGGGTAATGAAAATAAGAGTAGAAAGGGTGGCTCATATAAATGACTGGTAGTGGCTAACAATGAAAGATTGTGTTAGTTAAAGCAAGAACACATAATTAAAATATTTAAAGTAAAAAGTACTTAACTTTATTGAAAATATCTGTAACTCATAAAAAATAATAATTGGGTTAAATTGTAATACATGTACTATTATTGTTCCTTAATGATTTATAGATATCCTTCATGATGCCATTAACAAACTGGAAAGAGGAATAGTAAAGTAAGGTTTTATTGAGTTCTGTTTTCTTTGCGCTTGTTGTTAAACTATCAAGTTGTTGTTTAATGGTTTAATTATATTTGTCTTTATTACAGAGCTAATGAAACAAAAATGCTCTCCTCTTGTTATACTTTAAAAATTCCAAAAACTAGATAACTATAAATACCCTCTTAGTAGGCTCTAAATAAAAAAAACAGAAAAATTGAATATTTCCAGTATAGATACCTTAACAGTATGTCTCTTGATACATGCACCTTCATGTGTAAATAAAATAATTAGTCAAAAACACATTACTGTTACAATGGTCAGTTTTTAACTTATTAGTACAAATGTTCTTGCCAAAAGGTTGTGGTTCTGTCCAGGCAAATAAAAAATGACCACCATATTACCAATAATTAATAGTGATGAATGTGTCAATAAACACCAACAATCAATCATTATAAGCACAAGGTTTCGAACTTTTGGTCAAATACAGCACACCAGAAACTCATTTAATAACACTTAGAGAAAGTGAAGCCAAGAGTCAATATGCATGTAGTTATTTAGACTGTATATCAGGTACTTTCGATAGTATTTTTATGCCCCACTTAGGGGCTTTATGTTTTTCAGTCTGTGCGTCTGTTCGTCTGTCCCTCCGTTAGTTCGTTCATTCATTCGTCTGTTAGTCCGTCTGTCCTGCTTCAGGTTAAAGTTTTTGGTCAAGGTAGTTTTTGATGAAGTTGAAGTCTAATCAACTTGAAACTAAGTACACATGTTCCCTATGATGTGATCTTTCTAATTTTAATTCTAAATTAGAGTTGTGACCCCAATTTCATGGTCCACTGAACATAGAAAATGATAGTGCGAGTGGGGCATCCGTGTACTATGGACACTTTCTTGTTATACATGTATTTTATACACATTTTAGGACAAAGATAGCCAAAACTGTGAGTTTAGAGGAGGCTGTGAATATATTACCTGAGTTAGAGAACACTAGAATTGGAAAAACTGTAGTAAACATGTAGCTTAACACCCAGGGCTCTACTTGTATTTGTGCAATATCAATAAAATATTACTTTATTTCTTTAAGATTTCAATTCAATTGATATCAATTTAACGTCATGAGCCCTTGGTTTAGTCCTAAGACATAAAAAAATTATGTATATATGCAAGTTTCTTGCCTCCTGGTTAGAAGTTATGTAAAATAGTTAAATTTACATAATGTTGATTTATTACATGTATTATTCGTGGGATACTAATTTTCGTTGATTTTGTGGATAAAGGTTAACCACTACTTTCAGTGTTTGAAGAAGTAGAAATTTTCAATAAGCTCGTAAGCAGACTTTGGCAAAACAACAAAATCAAATATCCACGAAACACAATTTTTCCTTAATCCACGAAAATTGGTACCCACGAAAATAAATGAATCCACAGTAGACTGTATAGGGATTAGGACTTTAGGAGTGCTTTAGCAAAAATGTCTAGACCTTGAGAAGAGTTTTGCTTAAAATGTCTGAACAATAAGAACAATACTAAAAATACAAAATGTATGTTCAAAAATGTGATGGGTAGGCATGACCATTTTGGTTAGGAAGGGAGGCAGGAAAAAGAACTAAGTTGTTTTTGATATATTTCCATTTTAAACACTCTGTAGCTTAAGGCCTAGAGCACTATTTAAATCTCTTTAACAATGTGTCAAATTAAGCTCGATTCATTGGTCTGTTGCGTAAACTTGCATGGGACATTTAAATTTTGCCAAAAAACCTATGTTGACCTGTAGATGAGCCCAAAGTAGCAATAAGTTAGAGGAAAATATTGCCATTATTTTGCATGTGGCATCTAGTAATGTCAATAATTAATCAAAACATTTTCAAAAAATCTGTTACTCTTAAAACCTAGATGTATTGATTACAAAACTAAGAAATAAAGATTTTAAGGTTCATAGGTTTATAATATTCTAGTTATTCTGCCTTCTAACAACATGGCTGCTTATACTGAAAAAGACAAATAAAGATTAACGACTATATAGACCCATGTAATATATTGAAGAATGTATACATCTGTGTCATTTGGTCTCTTGTAAAGAGTTGTCTCATGGACAATCATAACTCATCCTTTTTATATGTATGTTGACTTTTAAATGTCTTTTTTGTTTTTTAAGTTCACCTGGCCTGAAAGAGTCATGTGAGCTTTTGCCATATCTTTGCATCTGTCCTCTGTCCAATTGATGTCCTCTGAAACTACTCAATGGGACCAAACCAAAGTTTGCCTACTTCATCTATATGATGTTAACTACAACATTTTTGTCCATTATGATCAACTAACATGGCTGTTGTGTCTAAAAAAAGGGGTCGCCCCGATATTCCGACACCCCATTTATCCAACACCTCATTAGTCCGACAACCCACTGGTCCGACATCCCATTAGTCCGATGCCCCAATAGTCCGACAAAGGTTAATTACTGCCATAATAGAAAATCTACTTAATAAAATCATTGCTGATGTGGTATTTGAACTACTCTTTCTTAAAATATTAAAATAAGGAGATGAGGTATGATTGCCAATGAGACAACTGTACACCAAAGTTTTAAAAAAAAGTGGATGTAAGCAATTATAGGCAACCGTACAGCTTCAACAATGAGAAAAACCCATACCATATAGTCATCTATAAAAATATGAAACAATTCAATTGAGAAAAATAACTTCATAATTTATAACAAAACAATTAACGAAAAACAAATTTGACAAGACATGAACCAACGACAACCACTGAACTACAGACTCCTGAATTGGGACAGGCACATAAAGAATGTGGCGGCTTTAAACATTTTTGTGAGCGCTCAACCTTCCCGTTACCTGGGACAGTGGTGTAACAGCAACAACATAAGAACAAACAATAAAAATCAGTTGAAAAAGGCTTAACTCATCAGATCGATACAAAGCAGAAAAATCATCTAACAAAACACAGATCAGACGTGGCAGAGTATTTATACATCCCTCATCCCTATCACAAAGGACACACATTACATATATGAGAGTAATCGCAGTTACTGACAGCTAGTTCAAAGCCAATAACAGCTAATAAAAAATCATGTATCTTAGACTAAAATAACAATCAGTACACATCCAACATCCACTGGATTTAGTGTAAAGACGTCAATAACAGCCAGAGAAAAACATGACCTTGTGCAATGACAAAATAAAGATATGATGAATAATCGACAGATTGTAGTACTATTAAAGTGCATAAGTGTATAACAAAACTATTTAGTATGATTTTGATTTACTGATAACAAAATCAATTTTTATACCAACAAGAGTGCACACGCTGAAATGTCTCGCCTTCTTTACTAATCATTGATATTATGTTGATAGTCCTAAATATAAAGCTTTATTACAACTGTCACATAAACTTAACATTAACCAAGTAAACTAAACATTGACCAATGAACCATGAAAATGAGGTCAAGGTCATATGAACCATGCTAGGCAGGCATGTACAGCTAACAATTCTTCCATACAACAAATATAGTTGACCTATTGCTTATAGATTAAGAAAAACAGACCAAAACACAAAAACTTAACACTGAGCAATGAACCTTGAAAATGAGGTCAAGGTCAAATAAAACCTGCGTGACTGACATTTAGATCATAAAATATTTCCATACACCAAATATAGTTGAACTGTTGCATATAGTATTAGAAAAAAAGACCAAAACTCAAAACTTAACTTTGACCACTGAACCATGAAAATGAGGTCAAGGTCAGTTGACACCTGCCAGCTAGACATGTACACCTTACAATCATTCCATATACCAAATATAGTAGACCTATTGCATACAGTATTAGAAAAAAAGACCAAAACTCAAAAACTTAACTTTGACCACTGAACCATGAAAATGAGGTCAAGGTCAGATGACACCTGCCAGCTAGACATGTACACCTTACAATCATTCCATACACCAAATATAGTAGACCTATTGCATACAGTATAAGAAAAACAGACCAAAACACAAAAACTTAACTATAACCACTGAACCATGAAAATGAGGTCAAGGTCAGATGACACCTGCCAGTTGGACATGTACACCCTTACAGTCCTTCCATACACCGAATATACGAGACATATTGCTTATAGTATCTGAGATATGGACTTGACCACCAAAACTTAACCTTGTTCACTGATCCATGAAATGAGGTCGAGGTCAAGTGAAAACTGTCTGACGGGCATGAGGACCTTGCAAGGTACGCACATACCAAATATAGTTATCCTATTACTTATAATAAGAGAGAATTTAACATTACAAAAAATCTTAACTTTTTTTTCAAATAGTCACTGAACCATGAAAATGAGGTCAAGGACATTGGACATGTGACTGACGGAAACTTCGTAACATGAGGCATTCATATACAAAGTATGAAGCATCCAGATCTTCCACCTTCTAAAATATAAAGCTTTTAAGAAGTTAGCTAACGCCTCCGCCGCCGCCGCCACCGCCGCCAGATCACTATCCCTATGTCAAGCTTAAAAATAAGTCGCAGGCTCGACAATAAAAACAATATTCAAAGATCTAATTACAGTGTTGATATTGTAACCTTTTAGAATAAGTTTATTTAAAGGATTGATAAGTTTACCCGGATCGTATATAAATTTACGGACTCGGTAAACATTATCACCGTAAAATTTAGGATGTGCTATTCCGTTTGAAATACGTTTTTTTACAGGTACAGCCAAACTTGCAAACCAAATCTTTGTATCTAGGGAAGAATTCAATAAAGGTTTCAAGTAATTTGTGGTAACGAAATCTCTGACTTAATAATTTACCAGTAATACATAGATTACGCTCATTTAAATCCAAAACGTCACTACACACATGGGCATAACGAATGAGTTGGGATACATAAACACCGTAAGATGGCACCAGAGGAACATTACAGTCACAGTCCAAAAAAGGAAAATTAACGATAGGAAAAGAAAAATCACCCCTTTTGTCGTAATTTTTTGTGTAGAGTTTCTGGTGTAAAACTGGAATAGTCTAGAAAAGTACACTTATGATATTGTTGTTAGTATTTGTTTTCTTTAAAGTTGCTGTGGGTAAATTTCGGCAGTTTAATTAGAGAATTCTTGATTATTTAACGAAAAAATATCATCAAGATAGTGATAAGTGTTGTTGAATATATCAATTAATTGGAATTTATACGGGTCTAGACATGTACACCTTACAATCATTCCATATACCAAATATAGTAGACCTATTGCATACAGTATTAGAAAAAAAGACCAAAACTCAAAAACTTAACTTTGACCACTGAACCCTGAAAATGAGGTCAAGGTCAGATGACACCTGCCAGCTAGACATGTACACCTTACAATCATTCCATACACCAAATATAGTAGACCTATTGCATACAGTATAAGAAAAACAGACCAAAACACAAAAACTTAACTATAACCACTGAACCATGAAAATGAGGTCAAGGTCAGATGACACCTGCCAGTTGGACATGTACACCCTTACAGTCCTTCCATACACCGAATATACGAAACATATTGCTTATAGTATCTGAGATATGGACTTGACCACCAAAACTTAACCTTGTTCACTGATCCATGAAATGAGGTCGAGGTCAAGTGAAAACTGTCTGACGGGCATGAGGACCTTGCAAGGTACGCACATACCAAATATAGTTATCCTATTACTTATAATAAGAGAGAATTTAACATTACAAAAAATCTTAACTTTTTTTTCAAATAGTCACTGAACCATGAAAATGAGGTCAAGGACATTGGACATGTGACTGACGGAAACTTCGTAACATGAGGCATTCATATACAAAGATGAAGCATCCAGATCTTCCACCTTCTAAAATATAAAGCTTTTAAGAAGTTAGCTAACGCTGCCGCCGCCGCCGCCACCGCCGCCACCGCCGCCAGATCACTATCCCTATGTCAAGCTTAAAAAAAAGTCGCAGGCTCGACAATAAAAACAATATTCAAAGATCTAATTACAGTGTTGATATTGTAACCTTTTAGAATAAGTTTATTTAAAGGATTGATAAGTTTACCCGGATCGTATATAAATTTACGGACTCGGTAAACATTATCACCGTAAAATTTAGGATGTGCTATTCCGTTTGAAATACGTTTTTTTACAGGTACAGCCAAACTTGCAAACCAAATCTTTGTATCTAGGGAAGAATTCAATAAAGGTTTCAAGTAATTTGTGGTAACGAAATCTCTGACTTAATAATTTACCAGTAATACATAGATTACGCTCATTTAAATCCAAAACGTCACTACACACATGGGCATAACGAATGAGTTGGGATACATAAACACCGTAAGATGGCACCAGAGGAACATTACAGTCACAGTCCAAAAAAGGAAAATTAACGATAGGAAAAGAAAAATCACCCCTTTTGTCGTAATTTTTTGTGTAGAGTTTCTGGTGTAAAACTGGAATAGTCTAGAAAAGTACACTTATGATATTGTTGTTAGTATTTGTTTTCTTAAAAGTTGCTGTGGGTAAATTTCGGCAGTTTAATTAGAGAATTCTTGATTATTTAACGAAAAAATATCATCAAGATAGTGATAAGTGTTGTTGAATATATCAATTAATTGGAATTTATACGGGTCTTTACTGAGTTTGGCCATAAACTGTGATTCATAACAGTTCAGGAACACGTCTGCTATTAAAGGGGCACAATTGGTGCCCATAGGAATACCTACAATCTGTCGATGAACATTATTGTACATAAATGTTGTCAAGCAGAAGATTTATGGCTGTGATCATCTCATCACACCTCCAGTAAGTATATCTAGCATATTTACCTTTCTTGTTTGAGAAAAAGGCTTTATATGAGTAGCAGCAAATAAATTTGCAATAAGATTTATCGAACGACCATTTAGTTAATTTAGTTAAATAGAAAAACTAGAAAAAGATTGTGTGGAATAGTTAAAACAGTCAACCGAATCAAAAGGACCATCACAAGCACGTATGTTATCTGAAACATCCAAGAAATTCCACAATTTGGGGGGGGGGCCATTTAGTTAATTTAGTTAAATAGAAAAACTAGAAAAAGATTGTGTGGAATAGTTAAAACAGTCAACCGAATCAAAAGGACCATCACAAGCACGTATGTTATCTGAAACATCCAAGAAATTCCACAATTTGGGGGGGGGGGGGGGGGGGGGGCTAGGATGAAATTTGAAAAAAAATAGGCAGGACAGGATTTTTGAGTAAAAAAAAAGGCAGGATGAGACACTTTGCAAAAAAAAAAGGCGGGATGACAATTTATGTAAAAAAAAGTCAGGATAAACTAGAAAAAAAGGCAGGACCGAATAGAGTGACAGGACAGAGATTACAACTAAAAAAAATGCAGGACAAAATTGTTCATCCTACAATTTAGCTGTTTTCATTAATATTGCTATTTACCAGCACGTTTTTGTTTTGTTCTTGTGAACTCGTTACTCAAAACAGCACTGGTGTTAAACTGATAATCGTAACTGGAATTACGACGATCCCAATATGGCGACGACAGAAATAGGTAAAATCTTTTCAGTCATTTTTTCCAAATGTAGCCCGTTGAACATTGTCAAGAGTTACTCAGCTGCAAGGTTTTTCTATGCGGAGTGGCTATTTCTAGCCGGACGAATAGTGCTAGGGCTATTTGGTCCGGCCATTGCAATGCGCATGTCATTTTATGTGCGTACGGAATCGCGTGTAACATTATCTTCAACAGCACCAGGGGGTCGCATATAATCCGATCACTGATTTTCAATTTTTAGATCATGGCAGAATATACCATATTACATCATATTTGAATCGTAACGGTGCACTATAATTGTCTTAGCGCTTTGAAAATTGCCGTAAAAAAATTCGGGATGATAACTCGTAATTCGATGGTATTTTTCTTGTTTGATAATCGTAATTTCTTTATGTGATAAATATATAGTAACTGAAAAATAATAAATGTGTCTTCCAGCTTGTCAATGGTATTTTGTGGGTAAAAACGGCAATGTCCAGTTAAACGATGACATTAACGCGAAAAATAAAAAATAATGAAGCAACTTACTGGTTAATATTTATGACAATTTTTGAAATTTACTTACATGTATATATATCTCGATTTATAACTGATAACAATATGCATAACCTTTTAATATACACATGTACCTGTTAAAGATATGGAAATTGAAGCAGCTGTCGAGTCAGTTGTTGTGGTAAATAGATAATTTAAATTCTTTCAAAGTTTCAATGTTGTTTTCGCGTTTAGGGTACTAATTTGTGCTTTATAGCTTGACACAAATAAAGTGGATGACGTAGGTTGACCGCTGTCCAAACTTTTAAGACGTTTTGTTAAACTTTGCTAGACATATAACCGAACTAATAAACTGTACGTGTATGAAATAAAATAAACTGCATTTTTCTATTACAATATATGCATATTGTAATAAAGAAAATGAGTCAAAATTTCTAGTCTAAGCCAATTATCAAAATAAATTTGACCAAGTCAAAGAACAGTGAAAAGCGACCAAGTTCAGATAAGCGGCTGCAAATTTGTGGGTTTTTTATGTGCACAGTCACCCAGGATAAATTTACAAAATTTACTTTAGCTTATTACAAGTTAAATTCAAATAAATGTTATCTAGTTTTACCTAGTTTCCAGATCTTAATTTAATAATAATAATAATAATAATAATAATGAAAATTTATAAAGCGCCCTATATAAAAAATAAAAATTATTCTAAGGCGCTGTACATTCAACATGGTAATTAAAACAAATCAATGACAAAAACATAAAACATACATTGTGTCAGATTCAAATACTGAAAAAAAAAATACAACAAAAATGCCTACCATAAAATAAAAGGTCAATACGCAAATACATGTTAAAACAAAAAATTAAAAAATTAGCAATATAGGCTAAAAGCATGCAAAACAAGCAAAAACTCTAAAAAGGAATACAAAAAGTTGCATTAAAAGTTGATACAAAGGGATTATATTAGCTCCAAATTTCACTTCCATAAAGAAGGATATTAGGCTTATTAAGTATTATATAATAGTATGATCAAAAACAAATATATTAAGCTAGGATTAGAGATAATAAATATTTTCCTAACTTATGCTTTTAAAGCTTTCTTGTTGTGTAATTCATTCTGATCATAGCTTACACCCCAGTTCTATTGTTATTATTATACTTCATAGTTTCTATTTCTGAAACAAGTGTAAATTGAATAGATATTGTTACGAATAACAATGGATTTTGACCACAGGGTGTGACGAGCGGGGTTTCTAGTCCCGAAAACACAGTCCATTGTAATTCATTACAATAGAAATTGATTTTTTTTAAATAGCATGAACATAAGCAATTACTAATAGTGTTCACTACAAGTTGTTTCAAGATATTAAAAAGCACATTTTAGGAAATTCCAATAGCGAAAAAAATATTAAGCATCTATTTTGAATTCAAAAAATCCTTCAAGGGAAAATAATTTGATTGATAGCGTTGAAAAACTAAATAAAATTGTTCGCGATTTGCGAGAAAAAAAAATTCTGACTCCGACAAAAAACCACCCCCCCCCCCCCCCCCCCCCCTTTTGAAGTTAAAATGGTTGCTCCCTAAATACTCCTTTGCTTGAAGGTAAAATTTTTGATCCCAGTCATATGTCTATTCTAAAGCATTGATCTTAAAAAAACAGGGATTCTAACTCCCGGACCCCCCTGGATCCCGGTCGTCGGGTTTCTAATCCAGACACACCTATCCATCCCTCTGTGTGTCCGAATATGAATGTTTGTTTATTCTCGAGAATGGGGGGTGCTTCTTTTTTTTTATAAAACCGTAACATAAAAAATCATTTATGATTACCTTCATTGTCACTGTGCTTAAACGGCTGTGGGTAACTTAAGTTACCCACAGCCCAAGATGGCGGTCTCTAAACTCGTTGATATATAATTGATACAAAATCTACTTTTTGCGACGTTTTTCATGCACTATGTAATTATTTATAGGATTCTTGAATAAAGAAATCACTTACCATTACCATAAATTTGTTAATTTTGAGTTCATTTTAGCGCAAGGCCAACTTTAAAAAAATGCATAAGATGTCCGTAACTTTATGGTCAAAACTAATCAGACTGTCCGTAACTTTATTTTCGAATGTGGGTAACTTTTGTTTTCAAAATTGTAAGATTGATAATTTCAACAATTAAAGGACAACATAAACACTATCAAATCCCGTATTTATTACCTAGTTTTATACTTTTACGATATGCGTCAAAATAACCAAGAGAAAAGAGAACATAGCTGTAAAAAATCAGACCCGAGTTTTACGGATTTACCGTTGTTTTTTTCAATTTATTCCCGATTTTCGGATAATATGTTGATAGATTAATCCAGTAAACCTGGTTAGCAGCATCCAAAGTATACTTTGCAGAGTGTTTACATAAAACAAGATCTGATGGTACGGCGAAATTTATCTTCTGGCTTTATAGATTGTTCACTGTTTGAGTCCTTGGCCCTTTAGCCGCGGGCAAATTTGATACCTTTTCTTTTAAATAATTTCCGAATTGTTAGCCAAAAAAGTATGGTCTCCACTATACCTAGTGTTATGAAAAAAAAATGCCTACATCTTAAAGTAAATGGAAGGCTACGTTGTCGAACAGGTGTCAGTTTATAACAGCAATTAAGGTAGATTTAAAATCTTCTAAACGTTTCATTGACCTCAGGAATTCAATAAAACTTGCTATCAAAGCGTAAGTATCTTCTTCAGGGGTCTGGACAGCTCCGTCTATGTATTTCCGCTCAGGATTGACATCTGAACTTGTTCTCTTAAAGGTGATTTTCGTATGTTCACTTTTAATGTATGGTTTAAAGCCTTGAGTAATTTGATCTGAACTTTGTGATATCTCCAGTGGGAAGTGGTGAGATTTATAGACAGGTTTTTCCGATTATCTGCCTTAGTTTGTGACGCGACTCTTAGGCGTCGTCGCAGTACGATCGCCATACACCTTATCGCTAATCCCGCTTGACCCGAGAATCAGTCCCGCTCGAACTTTTGACGTCATACAACAATCACTTTTCCATTGTGGCGTCAGATATTTTCTTTTATGACGTCAAAATTTTACGGGAACTTGTGTGATGTCCAGTAATGGCGGACAAATAGCGATAAGGTGTATTACAACCGTGAAAAAATATAAACAAGATATAGATCTATATGCCCTGACCGCATATAATTAAATGTAAACACAAGAATGTGAAGTCGTACTTGACCTCGGCAAAATTATATGTGCTATAAATAATAAAGTAACTAGATAAGGATTCTAAGTGTATTGCACATGTATAGTCCCAGATTTGAACAGCTACAATCTTCTTCTAAATTGAAAGTGAAAGTAAAATCGAATGTAATCGTATCTACTCGGCTATTCTCGCCAAGTCTTATTATTGGCGTAACGGGAATGACCGAGTAGGTACGGTTGGGCTAGAAATTGCGATACATGTATCTTTAATATCCGACAAGAGTGGGAGGCAGATAAAGTGAAAGTATAGATTAGAAGAAAACAGGGGCAGTCGACTGACATTTTCCATTCTTGAATAGTATTTGGTAATTTGAAATAACAACGTTGTTATTAGTAAATTAACGGAAATATGGACTCAGTAAGACAGTAACTGAAACAGGAACTAAAAAAGAGAGAGAGGGGTGACAATTACGTATATGTTCCCCCCAACAGAAGTTCCACTGGAAACTTTGCTATAAACAATGTCATAATATCTGCTCATGTTAGAACAAATATTCTATACCATTTATTCCGTAAGGAACATATACTGTAATATTTATTCCAGTGGAAATAATATTCATGATATTCCAGAATATTTTTTCCATTTGATACTAAATATTATGAAGGAACTTCTATTTTGTGACACTGGGGGACTTAATACCAAAGGCGAAGCAATTATAAGTCAAACTTTAAAAGCAAAAAATACTGAGTAACACAAACCTTAGGTGCAGAACTGTAGCTCTTTGTTAAAATATATTTAGTCCTTGTGATATTTTTTGACAGTTACTGAGTTACTGAAAGCTAATTAGAAGTATTATAAATAAATTGTGTTTCACAGCTAGGCCAAATTAAATTCCAGGTAACATTTACTGTAAATGTTTACAAAGTACATTGTTAATTAAATGAGTACGGTTTGGCAAACAGCAATTTGACAATCAGATCATTTAATATTTTTAAGGAATAATTTTGTGGCTAAATATATGAAAATGTCACGGAACCTGAGTGTGATGACTAATTTGTGTAAATGTTGTTTTGTTTGTTTAATAAGCATTATAAATGTTGTACTGTACATTTAAAAGGAATTAAAACTTTAATTAAGAATTGAAGGCTTCTTTTTGTTGTTTTATTGGATATTACTAAAAAAAAACTTCCAATTTTTATAACTACAATTTTAATGCTATAATAACGAAATTACAAGTTGAATTTTTAAGCTTTTAGTTTGTTTTCCTATGCATTGTTGTAATGGAGTCAAGAAGAACACATGCATAGTCATATAAATGTTTCATTTTATTGGAAAATAAAACATATTTTTGTCTGCCAATTGAAATTGAAGGATCTGAACTTTTGCAAAATATTTAATATGAACCATGTTGATTTTATTTAATAACAGACATGGCAGACAAAAGAGATCTTTTTCCAGAGATAGAACCTTATGACACAGGGGTGTTAAAGGTATCAGACTTACATTCCATCTATTATGAACAGAGTGGTAACAAGAATGGAAACCCAGTTGTTTTCATGTGAGTTATCTATATACGTATGTCCTCATGCATATGTATGAGATATTTTCTTTTTGTATCCAACGCTGCTAGTAAGTTATAATTTCCCCCTTGTGTTTTATGACTTCTCATTCATCAAATTGTGTACAAGAAGATTAAGTTCGAAATATGAGAAAGACCCAAAAGGATGGTTTTTATACGACAGTAGTATATTGGTATCACGTCGTCATCGTCGTCCGAAGACATTTGATTTCAAGACAATAACTTTAGTATTAGTAAATAGAAATCGAAGAAATTTAAACATAAGGTTAATAACCACAAAAGGAAGGTTGGGATTGATTTTGGGGGTTATGGTCCCAACAGTTTAGGAATTGGGGCCAAAAAGGGGCCCAAATAAGCTTTTTTCTAGTATCATGACAATAACTTGTGGAACAGTGTATGGATCTCTCTGAAATTATACCACAAGTTTCCATACCACAAAGGGATGGTTAGGATTGACTTTGGAGGGTTATGGCTCAAACCGTTTAGGAATGAGGGCCAAAAAAGTGAGAAAAACAAGGGTGTCCTGGTTAATGGACAATTACTTAAGTATGTAAGGGAGGTAATTCAAACACTATTTTTAATTACCTCCCTTAAACTGCTTTTAAATTATTTATAAAGAATTTTTGTATTGTCTTGAGGTGATTAGCTGTCAATTCATTTTTAGAAGTTACTATTTTAATAATTTTAAAAATGCTGATTAAGGTAAATTAATTTTAGCTATGATATATGTATGTCATTTTCTATTTTAAGACTTTTATGATGTATTTAAATGAGTTATTATGGTTGCAAACTCCATTGGAAATTTGAATTGAAATTATGACCATGACTGAGGGAAAGATTTTTTTTGGGGAAAAAGGGGGGAGGGGGGGTTAAAAAAAAATTGGGGAGGGGGTAAAAAAAATTGGTGGGGGGATGGGGGATGACAATTTTTTCTCCTCAAGATTTCAGAAATCAAAAATCCTTTAAATTATTTTTTGTTTTTGAAAAAAAGGGGGGAGGTCAATTCCCAACAGCATAGTGTATTGCACAAAAGCAAAAAATTGAATATAAATTCAGTTATTCTGTGTCAGAAACCTATTATGTGTCAAATATTGAATTACAATCCAAATTCAGACCTGTATCAAGCGCGAATATTGTGTCCATGTTTGCCCCAACTCTTCAGGGTTGGACCTCTGCGGTCGTATCCAGCTGCACTCGGCGAAGCAATTTATTAGTTTTTAAGGCAATGACAAGATATTTGATATGCTTAACATGCTTTAGGGAGCATATTTTGTTTTAATGCTGTTCAATAAGAAATGATTTCTATAAATAAACAAAACATTGGAATGCTGGTCAGTCTTCCACAAATATTTGCTAAAAGAGACAGCTCTCATGCAATCAATTAAGAATACTTTTATAAATTGTGACTTGGATGGAGAGTTGTCTCATTGGCACTCATACCACATCTTCTTATATCTATATAATAATATTAATAAACTGGCTTAAAAGAAGAAAGTAAGAGAAGAAGAACACATAATATATGTCTCAAGAATAAATATGCATTAACTGTAGAAATATATAAGTTAAAACACCTCAAACACTAACAAACCATTTAAATCTTGCACACATGGCTGGAGACTTACTCTGTATGTATAATGGAACATAAAGGATATCATGCATTAATTCATGACACAAAATCTCTGAAGTACTTAGAAAAACCAATATCAAAAAGACACAAAATGAATATTGCTTATTTTCATCTCAAAGTTAAAAAGACTAAGGCATCCAACACTGCAAGTTTAATATAACCCTTATTAGCACCAGTTTCATCAGATGGTTTTGCTATATGTTGATGATGTTTATTGAAAAACACAGCTGTTGGATACTAATAGAGGGTTGTAATTGGGGTACCTTCATGACTAATAACGGTAAAAAATCTTGCCAAATGACGTTAACGGTAATTTTTGGTACATGATGATGAAATGTACACATTCTTTTAGACAATAAAAAAATCGACTGATTTTGACGAATCAGGTTAAATTTTTTTCAAAAATGATGGTAACGATAAATATTTGAGACCTCTGATGAATCACGATAAGGATATTTTGACGAATCACGGTAAAATTTTAACCAATTTGATGCTAACGGTAGCCTAAAATGACAGTTTGATGCCTGACGGTAAAGGGCAATTCCAACCCTCTTATTAGCACCAGTTTCATCAGATGTTTTTGTTAAATGTTGATGATGTTTATTGAAAAACACGGCTGTGGGCTACTATCAATAGATTATATCTTCATATTAGTCAAACATAATCACGCAGGCATTTAAGGGTTTCAAAATAACAAGGTTTTTAAAAGACTGTTATAGATTGATAGGATATGAATAAGGGAACTTAAAAATTAGAAGAAAATGATAGGTCTGTGTTCTAGTTTTTGAGATATAATCAATTGAAAATTTGGCGGGAAATGGTTCTCTCTAGATTTTTCAAATATTTAACATTGACACCTTTTTCCTTTCAAAAATAATAAAAAAAATAACAACGATTTTATAAAATTTTCAAAAATGACTTTGAAAACTAAATGCAATAGAATTATGAAAAGAAAAGTAGGTGTCAGTGGGCAAAATTTTTATTGGCACTACATGGATAAAACTAGAAGATTCCGAATATTTGACAAAAAGTCAAAAACAAGAGTCGAGAACATCCTTAATCAATGAAGTAGGGGAGAGATTTGTTTCCATCAGGTAAATTCACTATTGACTTTAACATTAATATTTTTCAGTCATGGTGGTCCTGGTGGGGGTACAAGTCCTAGAGACAGACGATTTTTTGATCCAGAAGCTTACAGAATAATCCTGTTTGATCAGAGAGGAGCAGGAAAGTCTCTTCCAGCATATGAACTTAGGGTTAGAAAGTTTGTATATATATACAACATTCTACACTGGCATGTAGGACAAAAAATCATCAAAATTGAAGTTTTTTGCACTTTCAGACTCATACCACAGCAAACACACATATAAAGATTGTATAAGTAAATACTAGTTACTTTGTGCACAAAATGTCATTTTTGCCATATCTATTTACATGAGTAATACCCTTTAATTTATATTTATCTGCTACATATGGTAATGAAGATTCATATTTAAAAGAGTAATTAATTTTGTAAAGACAACTAATTTTTAAAATAAGAAGATATGGTATGATTGCAAATTAGACAACTCTCCACTAACCCGAATAATTCAGTCGTTATATTCCACTGCTCTACGATGGCTACATTAACGCCTGAAGGCCTTGTCAATAAAAAATCGTCAAATAATCATTTGGAATTAGCTCGGTATTTACCTATCTCGATAACATTGAGCTATTACTGATTGGCTCTCTCTCAAAGAAAGCACCAATCAAAATCTTGGATTCGTGACACGTTTTTATTGTATAAAGAATTCAGGCCCTAGCGAGTGAGAGTGTCGATCACTGGGAGGGACTGAATTATTCAGGTTAACTCTCCACCAGATACCAAATGAAATAGAGGTTAACAACTTTAGATCACCATGCATACAGACTTCAACAATGATCAAAACCCATAACGCAAAAGTAATTAACTTTATTATAAAAGGCCTTAAAATGACAAATGCAAAACAATTCAATTAAGAAAACTAACGACGTGATTTCAGTACAAAACAAACGAAAAACAAATATATACAGCAACAAATGACAACCACTGAATAACATGCTCCTGACTTGGGACAGGCACATACAGAATGTGGTGGGGTTAAACATTTTGCTGGCGCCAAACCGAGTATCTATTTGGGTTGCTCACTCAATTTTGACAACATAAAGGTACTATAAATCTCTCATGCAAGTTGGAGGTTTAGCTGACTATAAAACCAGGTTTAATCCACCTTTTTCTTCATAAAATGCCTGTTCAAATTCAGGAATATGACAGTTGATTTCCATTTGTTCCGTTGGTTGATATAGCCAGGTTTTATGGACTCCCACTCCTTTTTGAAGTTACTTTGGAATGCTTTTTTTCCCAATGGTATATTTTTTGCCTATCTTTGCCGAAGAATAGGATCTTATGAAGTTCAAGTCATTTGATATTTCCTTTTTATATATCTTCGGCTTTAAGTTTTTTAATTAATGAAGGTAAATTAAGTAAAGCTCTTTGGACGCACTAAATTTTTAGAATGTAATTTCAAACTTATTTATAACAATAAAGTTTATATAATTACAGGAAAATACAACATGGGATCTGGTGGATGACATTGAAAAACTAAGACAACATCTAAAAATAGATAAATGGGTTGTGTTTGGAGGAAGTTGGGGATCTACGTTAGGACTAGCATACTCCGAGACACACCCTGATAAAGTGAAAGCTGTTATTTTAAGAGGGATTTTTACTTGTCGCAGGTATTTTATATATTATACGCAAGAAAACCATAATAGAGTTTTAGGACTTTCAAAATTGTGCAAAACAAAATAAAGCCTAATTGAGCAAAATAGTTCTTCCTGCTAAAAGAAATTTCTCCTTTTATATAGTGATATGACATTATAAAAATAGCACATAGTTGAGAGGGCAATGGAGCTGATTGTTGCCCGTAAAAAACATTGTCAACTGAGGCGAAGCCATTATTGTCTTTTAATTGTAAATAGAAAGCAATTGACTATATATGAAAGTGCTACAGACCTACAGTTATTAGAAAAACAACAAAAGTGAAGCAAGATATATTTTTTTTATGTTGGCAGTCTATGAAAAATGTGTGAGGCTGTAACATGGAAGTTGATCGTTGTCTTTAAAATTATTGATGCAAAATCAATTTATTTTCCTATAAATTATCATTTTTTGATTGGTCTGCACCAGATTGTGTCATTCATAAAATTGTCTCCCGCTGAGCCATAGAATAGAGTAAATTGTCTCCCTCGTATTAACCAATCAAAATCTGGCATTTTAACATAAAGTATAATCAAATTATATAACCCTTCCCTTTTTGCTTATATAAAAATATTGTAAGAAAAACATGATATCATATTGTAAAGTGTTGTACAGAATATAAAAAACAAAAACAGACAATTTAGCTAAGATTCTAAGTTTATTGGTTGCCAGTTAAAATTACGTAATACTTTGGAAGAAAGAGTTTAAGAATAGATCATTTATAACGATTTTATTTGATAATAGACAACAGTGTATTGTCATTTGCACAATATTGTGTTTGAATTCAAACCATTCAGAAATGAAGGGTGTATTTTGTGGATCCCTATTCAGACAAAATGTATCATGAATTATGGTGTAAATCACAACTGTTCAGACACCTGACTTAAGTACTGTTAATTCAGAAATTAATGCATGTATTAATTAATAATTGCAAATTCTTGACCACTTCAAAAATGCAAAATCTTATTTATGCATAAAACACATTAATGCAAACCCTAAAAATTAGTTGAAAAAGGCTCTACACAAAGCATGCAAAGCACAACTTACAAAAAGACGTAAAGACATAAAGTACCAATTTGAGAGTACTCACAGTTACTGAAAGTTTGTTCAAAGCCAATTACAACTAATAAAAAATTATGTGTCCAAGGTTAAGATATCAATCAGAACACATCAACATGGATCTAGTGTAAAGATATAAACAGCCAAGAGAAAAACATTATCTAGTGTAATGCAAAAGTATAAATTTCAACAGAATGTAGGACTGTAAATGTAATGATCATATGGCTTTTTTGAGGCTTTTTAAGGAATGTGGAATGTAACTTGAGGCTTTTATTCAGTCACAATTGAATGTATTATTAGTTCCGGATGTATTGGCCTTTTAAAGTAAAAGTTTGATTGAATAACATGGGACCCTATGGGAAATACATACAAACGTCTTCTTTTAGAGAACCACTGAATGGAATGAAACCAAACATGGCATGAATGTTCCTTATGAGGTGCTGACCAAGTGTTGTTACTTTGTAGCGGATCCATCATCCAAGATGGCCGCCAGCGGGGGACTTAGTTTAGCATAGGACCCTATGGGAAATACATACAAATGTCTTCTTTTAGAGAACCACTGAATGTAATGAAACCAAACATGGCATGAATGTTTCTTATGAGGTGCTGACCGAGTGTTGTTACTTTGAAGCCGATCCATAATCCAAGATGGCCGCCAGCAGGGGACTTAGTTTAACATGGGACCCTATGGGAAATACATACAAACGTCTTCTTTTAGAGAACCACTGAATGGAATGAAACCAAACATGGCAAGAATGTTCCTTATGAGGTGCTGACCAAGTGTTGTTACTTTGAAGCTGATCCATCATCCAAGATGGCCGCCAGTAGGGGACTTAGTTTAACATTGGACCCTATGGGAAATACATACAAATGTCTTCTTTTAGAGAACCACTGAATGGAATGAAACCAAACATGGCATGAATGTTCCTTATGAGGTGCTGACCGAGTGTTGTTACTTTGAAGCCTATCCATAATCCAAGATGGCCACAAGCGGGTGACTTAGTTTAACATGGGACCCTATGGGAAATACATACAAACGTCTTCTTTTAGAGAACCACTGAATGGAATGAAACCAAACATGGCAAGAATGTTCCTTATGAGGTGCTGACCAAGTGTTGTTACTTTGAAGCTGATCCATAATCCAAGATGGCCGCCAGCAGGGGACTTAGTTTAACATGGGACCCTATGGGAAATACATACAAATGTCTTCTTTTAGAGAACCACTGAATGGAATGAAACCAAACATGGCATGAATGTTCCTTATGAGGTGCTGTCTAAGTGTTGGTACTATTAAGCTGATCCATAATCCAAGATGGCCGCCAGTAGGGGACTTGGTTTAACATTGGACCCTATGGGAAATACATACAAATGTCTTCTTTTAGAGAACCACTGAATGGAATGAAACCAAACATGGCATGAATGTTCCTTATGAGGTGCTGACTGAGTGTTGTTACTTTGAAGCCGATCCATAATCCAAGATGGCCGCAAGCGGGTGACTTAGTTTAACATGGGACCCTATGGGAAATACATACAAACGTCTTCTTTTAGAGAACCACTGAATGGAATGAAACCAAACATGGCAAGAATGTTCCTTATGAGGTGCTGACCAAGTGTTGTTACTTTGAAGCTGATCCATCATCCAAGATGGCAGCCAGCGGGGGACTTTGTTTAACATAGGACCTTATGGGAAATACATACAAATGTCTTCTTTTAGAGAACCACTGAATGCAATGAAACCAAACATGGCATGAATGTTCCTTATGAGGTGTTGACCAAGTGTTGTTACTATGAAGCCGATCCATAATCTAAGATGGACGCCAGCGGAGGACTTAGTTTAACATAGGACCCTATGAGAAATACGTACAAATGTTTTCTTTTAGAGAACCATTGAATGGAATGAAACCAAACATGGCATGCATGTTCCTTTTGAGGTGCTGACCAAGTGTTGTTACTTTGAAGCTGATCCTTCATCCATGATGGCTGCCGGATGGGGACAATGTTTAACAAAGGACCCTATGGACAATACATACACATGTCTTCTTTTAGAGAACCACATACTGAATGGATTGAAACCAAACATGGCATGAATGTTCCTTATGAGGTGCTGACTAAGTTTTGTTACTTTGAAGCTGATCCTTCATCCATGATGGTAGCCAATGGGGGGACTTCCTTTAACATAAGACCCTATGGGAAATACACACAAATGCTTCTTCTAGAGGTGCACTGAATGGAATGAAACCAAAACATGGCATAAATGTTTCTTATGAGGTGCTGATTAAGTGTTGCTACTTTGTTGCAGATTTACTGTTCAAGATGGCCACCAGGATTTTTTATTAAATTACAGGACCAATATTAAACCACTCATTATTAGGGTATCTGTTATGATTTTAATCTATTTTTACATTATTTCCAAAACCAAAGTAGAATCAGGTGAGCGACACAGGCTCTTGAGAGCCTCTAGTTTTAAATTAGATTCAATAAATGTCGAAGTCCTTATGCATATATTTTGTAATTTTTGTCGAGCCTGCGACTTTTGTCGCAGAAAGCTAGACATAAGGATAGTGATCCGGCGGCGGGGTTTACTAACTTTTTAAAAGCTTAATATTTCAGAAGGTAGAAGAATTGGATGCTTCATACTTTGTATATAGATGCCTTATGATATGAAGTTTCCGTCTGTCATATGTCCATTGTCCTTGGGTCTCATTTTCATGGTTCAGTGACTATTTGAAAAAAAAGTTAAGATTTTTTGTAATGTTAATTTCTCTCTTATTATGAGTAATAGGATAACTATATTGGGTATGTGCAAGGTCCTCATGCCTGTCAGACAGTTTTCACTTGACCTCGACCTCATTTCATGGATCAGTGAACAAGGTTAAGTTTTGGTGGTCAAGTCCATATCTCAGATACTATAAGCAATAGGTCTACTATATTTGGTGTATGTAATGATTGTAAGGTGTACATGTCCAACTGGCAGGTGTCATCTGACCTTGACCTCTTTTTCATGGTTCAGTAATCATAGTTTAGTTTTTGTGTTTAGGTCTGTTTGTTTTTCTAATACTGTATGCAAAAGGTCAACTATATTTGGTGTATGGAAATATTTTATGATGTACAAGTCAGTCTGGCAGGTTTTATTTGACCTTGACCTCATTTTCACGGTTCAGTGGTCATAGTTTAGTTTTTGTGTTTTGGTCAGTTTTTCTAATACTGTATGCAATAGGTCAACTATATTTGGTGTATGGAAATATTTTAGGTTGTACATGTCAGTCTGGCAGGTTTTATATGACCTTGACCTCATTTTCACGGTTCATTGCTCAATGTTAAGTTTTTGTGTTTTGGTCTGTTTTTCTTAAACTTTAAAACAATATTTCAACTATATTTGGTGTATGGAATGATTGTAAGGTGTATATGTCTGTCTGGCAGGTATCATCTGACCTTCACCTCATTTTCATGGTTGATTGGTCAATGTTCAGTTTTCCTGGTTAACTTTGTTTCTTAGATACTTTAAGCAATAGAGCAACTATATTTGATGCATGGAATGATTTTAAGGTGTACATGTCTGTCTGGCAGGGTTCATCTGACCTTGACTTTATTTTCATGGTTCATTGGTTAGTATAAAATTTCCATGGTTTGTAGATATAAGAAGATGTGGTATGAGTGCCAATAAGACAACTTTCCATCCAAGTCACAATTTATAAAAGTAAACCATTATAGGTCAAAGTACGGTCTTCAACACGGAGCCTTGGCTCACACCGCACAGCAAGCTATAAAGGGCCCCAAAAATTACTAGTGTAAAACCATTCAAACGGGAAAACCAACGGTCTAATCTATATAAAAAACAAGAAATGAGCAACACTTATGAACCACATCAACTTCTGAACATCAGATTCCTGACTTAGGACAGGTGCAAACAATTGGTCTGTTTCTTTTATACTATAAGCAATAGGTCATCTATATTCTGTGTATGGAATGATTGTATTAAAGGTGTACATGTATTTCCGGCTTGGTTTATCTTACCTTGACCTCATTTTCTTGGATCATAAAAGTTAATGTGATACTTGTAGTAAAACTTTATATGCAGGACTATCAACATAAAATCAATGGTCAGTATAGTAGGCAAGACATTTCAGCGTGTGCACTCTTGTTTTTTTTGGATGATTTCGTCATTCTTAATAATATCTAAAACAGACCCAGCTTGTTCAAAATATAACTGTTCCGGACCCTTTGAGTATTTGGACCATATGTGTATGGTCATAACCATATGAATATATACACATATGGTCAGACCATAAGCGTATACTCCGGATAAATAATATGATGAACGTTGAAAAGATTCGTTTATTGTAATTTGCATAAGGTATGAAATCAGGCATTTTTAAAAAATTAAATTTTTACTCATTCAATCATAGGGTAATGATTGTTACTTTGTTACAAGAACAAAACTGACTTTTAGTCATTAGTTAAAACTACTTAGGATTATAGTAATAGCATTATACAAATTTCATGACCGATTTTTCCTTACGCAACACAATCTGTCGGCTTTAGAAAATAACTTCAAAAAGTCTACATGAACAGTTAAACAAAAAAGTTAATTGTTTTAATAACAGGCACTTTGGGCATTGAATACTCCTTTTTTCCCTGTTTTTTTACTTAAAGTTATTTTTGATAAATTAAATATTCAGTCAAATTAGTTTTAGTTATTGAATGTGCTGTTGTTCATATTCATACGATCTTGCATTTATTTAACTCTAGTTTAGACATGATGACCTGTCCCTCTATTTTTATATGCAAAAATAAGTAAACATTAGAAAACTATTTTTCTTTCAGACTGATCTAAACACCAAAGGTAAACACGAAAAAAAAGGCCATGCCCCAAATATCTGTGGTTTCACATATTAACGAAATATTTCACAGGATAAAGGCGCTTTTAGTTGATTGTAGCAAAGGCAGGATGACAGATGAACAAAGATTCAGACAATATGTAAAAGATAAAGGATTTCAGTCAGTAAACTTGTGCCAATTTTGGCTCAGAGACGAGTGATACCATATAGCGGGTCGTTTTTGCGGGTGTAAAATATCGCGCTTTAGGGGCAACAAAGTATAATCCCAATTAAATATTTTGGCGGATACTGAAATGGTTGCAGTTAAAAAGTTGTAAAAATTGACAATGTTATGGTTAAATGATTGTTTTACCTGCATGAGGTCTTATTTATTGATTATATTTTGATACAGTTAATTAAAAGAATATTGGTACCGGTACTTAGAAATTGGTCACAGGTGTACAAACCTCTGGTAAATATTTAATGTTACGGTTGATTAGTTACGAAATTGACTGGAGCTTTGATGTACTAATTAGATCATGAAATTATCATGAGTGACTTGCAACTTTTATATAATTTGACACTAGTTAATAAGGATAAAATACATGACAGAGTACCTTACACTCTTATATTATCAATTATTTTATTATGTAACCAATTAACTAATTAACACCTGACAGCAAGTGAACAATGGCCTTTTGCATTTATGTTGGTTAAATTAACATAAACCATTATTGATCCTATGAACGGGAAAAATAGTTTTCAAAATGCTTAAGCTATTAAAAAGAACCGAACGTATTGCATAAATTTTCGCGGAATTTAATTTCCCCTTACCCGCCGAAATAAGCGAAAATAAACACCCTGCACAATAACCCGCTTATATATAATACGGTATGTTCCTGAGAAGAAAATTAGAATTTATTTGAAAAATTCCTATCTGGTCTAAATACTCATATGGTCCCCTGTTATCAAACAGGCCAATGGTTTTCTTGTTTGAATTACATGTATTTTTTATTTTGTTGTGTTAGGGCCTTTTTTAGCCCGACTTATAGTTGCTTAAATCATTTGGATTATGGCTGAATGTTGTCTCATTGGCAATCATACAACATCTACTTTTTAGAAAACTGATATATAAAACAAACGTATGAATCATTTGACTCAAGACAAATGTGTGGTGGGTACTTTGTGCATTTAGTTTTTGTCGAGCCTGCGACTTTTGTCGCAGAAAGCTCGACATAGGGATAGCGATCCGGCGGCGGCGGTGGCGGCGTTAGCTAACTTCTTAAAAGCTTTATATTTTAGAAGATGGAAGACCTGGATGCTTCATACTTTGTATATGGATGCCTCATGTTACGAAGTTTCCGTCAGTCACATGTCCAATGTCCTTGACCTCATTTTCATGGTTCAGTGACTACTTGAAAAAAAAGTTCAGATTTTTTGTAATGTTAAATTCTCTCTTATTATAAGTAATAGGATAACTATATTTGGTATGTGCGTACCTTGCAAGGTCCTCATGCCCGTCAGACAGTTTTCACTTGACCTCGACCTCATTTCATGGATCAGTGAACAAGGTTAAGTTTTCGTGGTCAAGTCCATATCTCAGATACTATAAGCAATAGGTCTAGTATATTCGGTGTATGGAAGGACTGTAAGGTGTACATGTCCAACTGGCAGGTGTCATCTGACCTTGACCTCATTTTCATGGTTCAGTGGTTATAGTTAAGTTTTTGTGTTTTGGTCTGTTTTTCTTATACTGTATGCAATAGGTCTACTATATTTGGTGTATGGAATGATTGTAAGGTGTACATGTCTAGCTGGCAGGTGTCATCTGACCTTGACCTCATTTTCATGGTTCAGTGGTCAAAGTTAAGTTTTTGAGTTTTGGTCTTTCTTTCTAATACTGCATGCAATAGGTCAGCTATATTTGGTGTATGGAATGATTGTAAGGTGTACATGTCTAGCTGGCAGGTGTCATCTGACCTTGACCTCATTTTCATGGTTCAGTGGTCAAAGTTAAGTTTTTGAGTTTTGGTCTTTTTTTCTAATACTATATGCAATAGTTCAACTATATTTGGTGTATGAAAATATTTTATGATCTATATGTCAGTTACGCAGGTTTTATTTGACCGTGACCTCATTTTCAAGGTTCATTGCTCAGTGTTAAGTTTTTGTGTTTTCGTCTGTTTTTCTTAAACTATAAGCAATAGGTCAACTATATTTGTTGTATGGAAGAATTGTTAGCTGTACATGCCTGCCTAGCATGGTTCATCTGACCTTGACCTCATTTTCATGGTTCATTGGTCAATGTTTAGTTTACTTGGTTAATGTTAAGTTTATGTGACAGTCGTAATAAAGCTTTATATTTAGGACTATCAACATAATATCAATGATTAGTAAAGAAGGCGAGACATTTCAGCGTGTGCACTCTTGTTATCTAATATGACAAATGTTTCTATTTAAATTATCTTTATTAAAGGAGAGAACTACTATGGTTCTACCAGGATGGATGCAGTTTAATATATCCGGACAAATTTGAAGCCTACAAAGACCATATTCCTGAGGTTTGTATGAAAGATATTACGGAAAACATAGCATTATATATCTATATGGAGTTATTTGCTTTCAGATCAATAGGTCTTTTGTTTGTAGAAACAACTTGACATGCTGAAATTCCAATTTTCAATGAAATGTGCTCAAGGCATAAAATAATAATCTGTTTGAGGTCATTATTACACAAGTTAAAATGCTAACTACAGTTTGTTAAAATATTTAATTCATTTGATATTACATATAGGAAACCATGTGTTGTGGCCAATTAGGGCTTCAGTGTTCAATTTTTGCGCTTCAACATTTTTAGCTCACCTGGCACAAAGGGCCAAGTGACATTTTCTCATCACTTGTCATCCCTAGTCCATTGTCGTCTGTTTACTTCACAAAAATCTTGTGGCGGATCCAGAAATTTTCATAAGGGAGGGCCCACTGACTGCATAAGAGGAGGCCCACTCAATAGAAAAATATGACTGGTGCAATAATGTTCAGAATATTGAGCTCTATCTACATTTGATTTACGTCAAAACTGTCAGACGACTTTTTATACAAGTTATTGCCCTTAAATGGCAAATTTTATCATTTTTAAACATTTTTGCCTATTATCTCTACAATTATAATCAAAGGATAGAAACTTTAAATAGCACAAATGATTAGCAATACAAGATATACAAATAAGTCAACATGACTAAAATTTGTCAGACCACATCTTATGAGAGTTATTTCCCTTTAATGACAATTTTTACCAATTTTTATGCCCACCCCAAAGTGGAGGGGGCATTAAGTTTTACACTTGTCTGTCTGTCTGTACATACATAGGTACGTCCGTACATCCCAAAAATGGTTTCCATTCTCTAACTTTAGTTTGCCTCAACCAAATGATATCAAACTTATACACAATGCTTATTACCACAAAACACAGATCAAGTTTGAATTTTGGTAGTGTCACTTTTTCCGTTCTAGAGTTATGCCCCTTTACAAATGGAAAAATTGCTGAATTTTTCATTTTTTTTCTACTATTGGAGTTATCTTCCTTTGTCCATGATTATAGTTGAATCAACTACAATCAATGCTTTATACAATGCAATGTTTAATTTTGCCTTCCACTGATAAAACACAGATCAAGTTGAATTTTGGTAGTGTCACTTTAACCATTATTGAGTTATGCCCCTTTATAAATTGAAAAATGGAAAAAATTTTAGTTTCCGTTCTGTAACTTAAGTTTGCCCCAACCAAACATGAAACCTATACACAATACTTATTACCACAAAACTAAGATGAAGTACAGATTTGGGTAAGGTCACTTTTATTGTGCTTTAGTTATGTCCCTTTGTAATGTTGTATGCAAGTGGGGGCACCATCTGTGTCCAACGGGACACATTCTTCATTTTTTGTGTTATTGCCTTATATCTTAAAAACTATAGAAGATAGATAGAATCTTTTAAAAAGCAAAAATTATTAGACCAACAAAATCTACAAATAAGAATCCTTATTAGAATTATTACCCTTTAATCAGGATTTTTTACTAAATTTATTTTGCGTTTTGGCCAATATCTTAAAATCTTTAATAGATAGATAGAAATTTTAAAAGTGAAAAATGATCAGCAAGGCAAGATCTACAAATAAGCCATTATGGCCAAAATCTTCTGGTGACTCCTTATTGGAATTATTGCTAATGATTATTTTTAACATTTTTTTGCATCTTTACCCCTGCTAACTTGAAAATTTTAATAGATAAATAGAAACTTATAAAGGAAAAATGATCAGCAAGGCAAGATCTACAACTAAGCCAATATGACCGAAATGATTAGTCAACTATTATTGAAGTTATTGCCCTATAATGACGATTTTTCCCATTTTTGCCTACTATCTTGAAAACTGTAATAGATAGATAAAAACTTTGAATAGCACAAATGATCAGCAAGACAAGATTTACAAATAAGCCATAATGGTCAAAATCTTCAGTTGACTCCTTATTTGAGTTATTGCTAATAATGATTTTTAACATTGTTTTGCATTTTTTCCGTATTATATTGAAAACTATGATAGATAAATAGAAACTTTAAAATTGAGATGAAACTAATAATGCAACACTTTTAGGTGTCAGACCACCAATTCAAAATCCCTATCTATTCAACCAAATTTTGCAAATTTCACAGCTTTCTAAATTATATATATATATTAGAAAACTAAATATCGTAAATAAAATCTTTTTGATTTACACAGTATTGGAAATTGTGCTATGACCTATGAATGTCTGCATGTTTCCATGTTACATGTACACCAAGATTTTTTGGTTCCTTTATGCCATTTCATGATTTTTTTTTTGAAGTGATATATACCTTTCACACTATCCTATAACCAAAATATTTTCATTTTCTATAGGTGAACAGCCACATAATTGATTGATTGGGAGGCTATAATATTCTGTTCCAATTATCATTTTTTGAAGAAAAATTGTATTGCCAGATAAAGTAGAGAAAACAATTATTCTGAATAAATTCATTTACAATTGTTGAAAAATAATAACCAGAGAAAAAAACATGGAACTCCTCTATTATAAAGTGATAATAGATAATTACTAGATAAAGTGACTTTTCATACACTGTAAAATTCATTTGTTTCTTGCTTCTTGATCTTCAAATGCAAATACAGAAACATTTTTGATGTAACTGGACAGTGATTACTAAAGACCACTCCAACAAAAAAGCCATACATGATTTGTCAAGCAGATGAGACATTTCAGCATCTGCACTCTTGTTTGAACTATATTTGGTATATATAATCATTAATATTGCAAGGTACCCATGCCCATGAGACAGTATTTACCTGACCTTAGACTCATTTCATAGGTCAGTGATCAAACTTTGGTAAATTGGTCAGTGATAACTGCTAGAAGTCTTCCTGGTTAGATTCTTTTTTCAGATACTATAAGTAATTGGTCAACTGATCAGTCCGACATGGTTCATTAATTATATTTGATGTACAAAGAATGATTATGAAAGAGAAGCAAAAGATACAGGGGGAACATTCAAACTCCTAAGTTAAACACAAATTGACAAAGCCATTGCAAAGATATGTTATGTTTTTGTGATTTAAGGTCCAATTTCTTATATTCTGACAGTGGTCCTTTGAAATGTTAACTGAAGATCATTAGTGATATATCATGTACATGTAATTTGAAAGAATCAATGATATTTTCTTGATCCAATAAAAAATCCACAATCTATAATATCAGGTTGAACAAGGAGATTTGATAAGTGCCTACTATAGACGTCTAACAAGTGAAGATGAAAAAACAAGACTTTCTGCTGCTAGGGCATGGAGTACTTGGGAAATGATCACATCAAGAATGTTTATTGATGATGAATTAGTGCAGAAAGCAGAAAAGGACACCTGGTGTTTACAGTTTGCCAGAATTGAATGGTATGATATTTTGAAGTAGTTAACTATATTTACTGCAAATTTGCATGCTTTTGTTTGTCAATGCACGTTAGCCATTAGAATATATTTATTTTCATGTTTTGTAATGATATGCTGTGATTTTTTTTATATTTACATCGTTTCAAAAGAGGGGCGAAAGATACCAGAGGGACATTCAAACTCACAAATCAAAAATAAACTGACAACGCCATGGCTAAAAAAGAAAAAAACAAACAGACAAACAAGTATACCATTTGTCAGGATTTTGTCAATGCAACAAAAAAAAACCAGTCAAACTAAGTACACCACGAAAAGTTACGCTTTAACATTACACATGTACAGGTGCTTCCCTTGAAGTAGGTACTCCAACTGAAAACCCAAGGTGAAGAAAAGAGATTACATGAGTGGATATTGTTAACGTTATCATGGTATAAATTCTCGAGGAATGAGAAGTGGAGCAGTGCATGCTTTCCTTAACTCCCATTAGTTGTGATAGTGGAGTACTCTTTTAGCTGAGTTGGTACAGTAATTGCTTTGCTGGGAATATTTTAGCTGCAACAGCTATTTAAAGCATATTCTGAAATAAATACATAGTTGTCTCATTGGCACTCATACCACAGCTTCTTATTTATATGTATAAAAAATTGTTCAAGCATAATCAACTCATTGGTTAACATCAACTTAAACATGAGAGATTTACCAATTATAATTTTTAAAGTGATATACTTCTTATCATTGCCTGTTTACTGCTGAAAAGACAAGTAATTTAGTATAGAATTTTGAACAAGAGTTTAGCAAACGTCAGATTCCTTAGCAAACTATGGACAAGTCTTGGAATTAGTATATTTTGGTAGATGTATGTAAATTTGTCTTCTCCAACATGCTACATATTGTTTCATATTTCTGCACTTTTCAATGCAATTCTGTTTATTGAACAGGAAGTTATTAAACTGTAGTGAAGGCATTATTCTGACAACAATTACAAAGCTTCAGTTTAGTTTTTCTTTAAAAGAAGACAAGACTTTGACTCATTGATTTCCTTTCAACAACTCCAGTTTTTTTTCAATGTGATAACAGATCAGTAGATTTTTTTCAGTTATAATATTAGACAATAAAATTGAGAATGGAAATGGGGAATATGTCAAAGAGACAACATCCCGACCAAAGTTTGGCATTAGTAACATGTCAATGTTTGACAGCTAGACAAAGATTGAAACAAAGTAAAACATGCCATATTCACAGTGTTTAGATCCCATTGTCTGTGTTTACTTTATTCCTGAATGATCAGAGCGAAAAATCTGAACAGTCATTGATGTAGATATGTCTTGTTACTGTAAATTCATAAAGTTTTGCCTAAATCTATTGTTTTAATTTTTATTGTTGATAAAATTGACAAAAAAGTTAGTTTGATAATGGACATTTCAGGATAAAATGCTGTACAAATTATGCTATCAAAATTTAAAATAGAAGTTTTTTTTTCCTTTTCATTGCACAGCAGGGGGATATGGCAATGATCTCTCAGTGTCCATCTGTTTGTGTCCGTCCCGCTGTCAGAAACACATCAATACTCCAAGACCCTATGACAGAAAGCTTTTATTTGTTGTCACATTCTTTTGACTGTAATGTATCATCATTGGACTTAGACCTTTTTTAAGATTATTGTAACAATAACATCTTGTGATCGCATCCCCTCTGATTCCATTTTATAAAATGCTCTTGATGTTTTGCCATCATGTATAGTTGACCATACTGTACTGCCATTTTGATTTGACATTTTTATCCTCATTAAACAATACAAGAACAAAGGTTACAGAGAAGAATTGAATAAACATACATATAAAAAAGCAGGCATAAAAATGATGATGAGATGAGATAACATATAGAAATTTGGTGATTAGTTTCATATTTAAGGAAAATATAGCTGTAGTCTATTGCGTAGTTTGAAATGGTATAAAATATTTTCTTCAATAACTGTTTTTACTAATTTCCATTGCAGCCATTATTTTGTTCATGGTATTTTCATGAAGTCTGAGTCACAGTTATTAGACAATGCAGATAAATTAAGCAACATTCCTGTTACAATAATTCAAGGTCGTTATGACGTAATTTGTCCTGTAGAAACAGCATGGCTACTACACAAGGTAGTCTTTATTCTTTACTGTTTTTATTTAAATGTGTTACATTACGGGGCATACACAAATAGATAACTGAAAAGTCTGTATTGTGTGAAGCAGAACTGCAGGATTCATTTCAAACCATAGGTAAAGAAAGATTCTTCTGTAATCGTTAGATTTGAAATCAATTTAATTGTAACATATGAACATAGTGGTTATGAATAGAGAAAATCTGATATCATAGTAAGTGTTCGAAATGTCAAGATCTATATACTATCTATTTCAACCAAGATCACTTGGCATCTGTTGTTTATCAATCTTCATTGTCACGGCGCGGACATCTTATTACTTTTACAGAAATTCTCTTGTCTAAAGATCTAAAATTACATGTAAGTCATATTGATGAAATTTAATGTTTTGTGAGATATATTATGTAGGTGAAAGTTAGTTTTTAATGTTTCATTGATGTTACTTATAGTTTTATTTCAAGTAAAGGAAAAATGAACCAATTGTGTTATTGTAAATTACTTCTATTTCGGTTTTAACCAAAATAAATTTCTCATTTCAGAAATTGCCACATGCTGACTTCCACATAGTTCAGGATGCTGGTCATTCAACCAAGGAAGAAGGAATTCAGTCACAGTTGATTGGAGCTACACAAAAATATAAACATTTATAATTATTTATGTTTATCATGTTCATAGGATATGAGAAATTTCTTTTGAACTTCCTTAACAATGCTTATACAAGCCAATAAACAGAAAATATTTATAAAAGTTATAGTTGAATGATTTTTAATCAGATAAACCAGTGATTGAAATGAATTTTAATGTACATTTGATCAAGTATGAATATCTAGTTTTCACATAATTAAGCAATACCGATGTTTCATTGATGTTTAAATTTGCTACAGGACATTCAGATATATAAAGAACTATTAATTAATGGACAAATTTAATTCAACTTAACCCGTAGCAGACAGGCATTTGGAAATCTGATAAACAGAAACTTTGCTGAAGGAGAACATAATTATTTTCAATGATTGTGATAAATAATTACAAAATCTTCAATTATGAATCAATGCAGCCTTACATTCCAATAAATCAATAAAGCCTTACATTCCAATAAATCAATGCTGTCTTGCATTCCAATAAATCAATGCTGCCTTGCATTCCAATAAATCAATGCTGCTTTACACTGAAATAAATAGATACAGCCTTTATTTCCAATGAATCAATGCAGTCTTGCATTCCAATAGATCAATTCGGCTTTAAACTCAAATAAATCAATACAGCCTTAATTTCTAATAAATCAATACCGTTCTGCATTCCAATGAATCAACGCAGCCTTCCTTTCCAACGAATCAATACAGCCTTGCATTCCAATGAATCAATACAACCTTACATTCCAATGAATCAATGCAGCCTTACATTCCAACGAATCAAAACAACCTTACATTCCAATGAATCAATGCTGCCTTACATTCCAATGAATCAATACAGCCTTACATTCCAATAAATCAAAACAGCCTCACATTCCAATAAATCAATGCAGCCTTACATTCCAATGAATCAATACAGCCTTACATTCCAATGAATCAATGCAGCCTTACATTCCAATGAATCAATGCTGCCTTACATTCCAATGAATCAATACAGCCTTACATTTCTATGAATCAATGCTGCCTTACATATCAATGAATCAATGCTGCCTTACATTCAAATAAATCAATGCTGCCTTGCATTTCAATGAATCAATGCTGCCTTACACTCCAATGAATCTATTCAACCTTACATTCCAATGAATAAATATAACCTTTCATTCCAATGCACCAATATAGCCTTACATTCCAATGAATCAATACAGCCTTACTTTCCAATGAATCAAAACAGTCTTACATTTTAATGAATCAATACAACCTTACATTCCAATAAATCAATCTACCCTTACATTCCAAAATATAAATATAGCCTTACATTCCAATGAGTCAATATTGCCTTACTTTACAATTAATCAAAACAGCCTTACATTCTAATGAATCAATACAACACTACATTCCAATAAATCAAAACAGCCTTACATTCCTATGAATCAATACAGCCTTACGCTCCAATAAATCAAAACAGCCTCTCATTCCAATGAATCAATACAGCTTCACATTCCAATGAATCAACACACTATTACTTTCCAATGAATCAATGCTGCCTTACATTCCAATGAATCAATATAACCTTTCATTCCAATGAATAAATACAACATTACATCCCAATGAATCAATACAGCCTCACATTCCAATGAATCAATACAGTCTTACATTCCAATGAATCAATAAAAGCTTTCATTCCAATGAATCAATACAACATTACATTCCAATGAATCAATACAGCCTTACATTCCAATGAATCAATACAACCTTACATTCCAATAAATCAATACAGCGTCACATTCCAAAGAATCAATAAAACCTTACATTCCAATAAATCAATATAGCGTCACATTCCAATGAATCAATACAGCCTTACAATCCAATGAATCATTACAGCGTCACATTCCAATGAAACAATACAGACTAACATTTCAATGAACCAATATAACCTTACGTTCCAATAAATCAATATAACCTTTCATTCCAATGAATCAATACAACATTACAATTAATCAATACAACCTTGCATTCCAATGAATCAATACAACATTACAATTAATCAATACAACCTTGCATTCCAATGAATCAATACAACCTTACATTCCAATAAATCAATACAGCCTGACATTCCAATGAATCAATACAGCCTTACATTCCAATGAATCAATACAACCTTACATTCCAATGGATCAATACAGCCTTTTATTCCAATGAATCAATACAGCCTTACATTCTAATGAATCAATACAACATTATATTCCAATAAATCAATGCAGCCATAGATTCCAATGAATCAATATAACCTTTTATTCCAATGAATCAATACATCCTTACATTCCAATAAATCATTACAACCTTACATTATAATAAATCAATACAGCCTTACATTCTAATGAATCAATACCGCCTTTCATTCCAATGAATCAATACAGACTTACATTCCAATGAATCAATATTGCCTTATATTCCAATGAAACAATACAGCCTCACATTCCAATGAATCAATAAAGCCTTACATTCCAATAAATCAATAAAGCCTTACATTCCAGTGAATAAATACAAACTTACATTCCAATGAAACAATACAGGCTTACATTCCAATGAAACAATACAGCCTTGCATTCCAATGAATCAATAAAGCCTTACATTCCAATGAATCAATAAAGCCTTACATTCCAATGGATTCATTATTATTGGTTGGTATCATTTTTTGTGTTTTTTGTTGTTGGTATAGATGAATCATGAATTCAAGTGTTCAATGAAGTACAGATTTCCTCATTGGCAATCATACAACATTTAATGTTCTACCAGCCTGAGGATGGATGCAGTTTAATTTATCCGGACAAATTTGAAGCCTACAAAGACCATATTCCTGAGGTTTCATTTGAAAGATATTACGGAGAACATAACATTATATAACTATATGGAGTAATTTGCTTTCAGATCAATAGGTCATTCATTTGCAGAAACAAATGTGCTTAAGGCGAACAATAATAATCTCTGTGAGGTCATTATTACACAAGTTAAGATGCCAACTACAGTTTGTTAAAAAAATATTTCATGTGATATTACGTATAGGAAACCATGTGTGTTGTGGCCAATTAGGGCTTCGGTGTGCAATTTTTCCACTTCAACATTTTTAGCTCATCTGGCCCAAAGGGCTAAGTGAGCTTTTCTCATCACTTGGCGTCCATTTTCTGTAGTCCGTCGTCTTCTGTTTACTTTTACAAAAATCTTTTCCTCTGAAACTACTGGGTCAGATTTATCCAAACTTGACCAAAATCATCATTGTGGTATCTAGTATAAAAAACGGCTGACGTGGCTAAATGGAATAATTAAAACAAGAAAACCAAGATAATGCAAGTTTTGCCTATTATTTTAAAAAACCTTGAATTCTACTGATCAGTTTGACATGGTTCATCAACTATATTGGATGTACAAGAATCAATGCGAAAGATACAGAGGGGACATTTAAACTGCTAAGTCGATAACAAACTGTCAAAGCCATTGCAAAAAACAACCAAAATACAAAAAAACAGTATACATGTCCATCTGATCTTGACCTTATTTATATGTTTCATTGGTCTATGTTATGTTTTTGTGATTTAAGGTCCAATTTCTTATATTCTGCCAGTGTTCATAGCCTTTGAAATGGTTACTGAAGATCATTAGTGATACATCATGTACATGTTATTTGAAACAATCAAGGAAAATTAAATTTCAATGACATAAGGTTACTGTTATTTCAGAAAGTATTGTGAGGTTTTTATTTTGAGTCTTCACGAAAAACTTTTGAATCTTCAGGCCGAAGCTGAATTTTTTGAAAATTTTAATTAGATTCTATTGGCCTGTAGATATGATTTTTACAGACCCGACAGCATTTTAACAAGCCTGGGCTGGTGGGCCTGTTGTTGAGCGCGAAGACTGTAATTATTGCGAATAATGCGACTGGATGAGTATCGCAATAATAAGAACTCATATTCTGATATCTTATACATTAATCTGTATTCATACTTTTCTAAATCTCGCATTTTAGTCCATTCTTCAAAAATCGCAATAATTTCTAAAACTACAGTATATAGAAGAGCAGTTTCTTGAACCAATAAGACATCAACAATCTATGTTATCAGGATAAACAAGGAGATTTGATAAGTGCCTACTATAGACGTCTAACAAGTGAAGATGAAAAAAACAGGACTTTCTGCTGCTAGGGCATGGTGTACTTGGGAAATGAGCACATCAAGAATGTTTATTGATGATGAATTAGTGCAGAAAGCAGAAAAGGACCCCTGATGTTAAAGGTTTGCCAGAATTGAATGGTATGATGATTTGAAGTATTTAACAAACTATATTAACTGCAAATTTGCATGGTTTTGTTTGTCGATGCACTTTAGCCATTAGAGGTTGCACTTTGTAAATACAGCTGTTTCAAAAACCACGCCTCTTTATGGGAGTTATATAATATTCATAGATATTTTTTTTGTTTACGTACTGGTTCCCAGATATGATCTCTATGTTTCATCTCATAGAGACATAACTTTGGAATGTTACCAGTATATTTACACATGGTTCCAGGGAATCTTGAATTCTGAGGGTCACCTAAAATGGAGGTACGGGTAGTACAGAATTTAAGTATATGTTAAAACTCTTAGAATTTCGGTTCATATAAATGTTGAAAATATGCCGCACAGCCCTATGTTTTGTCATTTGAATAAAATAGTAGTGCATATCAACTTTCCATTCTAGGATATAATTTTTCACGAAACTTCATAGTAAAAGTGGCACAGTTTTAGCCGTAAAGAGAGTTCCTATGGGAAATTGCTTTGTCTATATTTACAGAAATGCAACATATAATGTATTTATTTAATGTTATGCTGTGTTTTGTTTTATGTTTACACGGTTTCAAGTATACCAATTTCAGGACTTTGTCAATGGAGCAAAAAAAAAACAACAGTAAAACTAAGTTCACCACGAAAAGTAATACTTTTACATTACACATGTACCCGTCATAGGCGGATCCAGGGGGGCCTGGAGGGCCCGCCCCCCCCCCCCCCCCTTTCGTGGGAAATATTTGTTTAATTATATAGGGAATCACTGAAGCATGACTGGAGCGCCCCCCCCCCCCCCCCTTATGAAAAGTTCTGGATCCGCCACTGCCTGTGCTCCCCTTGAAGTAGGTACCCCAACTGAAAACCCAAGGTGAAGAAAAGAGATTACATGAATAGATATTGTTATTATGGTATAATCAATTCTTGAGGAGTGAAAAGTGGAGCAGTGCTTTCCTTGACTCCCATTAGTTGTGATAGCGGAGTACTCTTTTAGCTGAGTTGGTACAGTAATTGCTTACTGGGACTATTTTAGCTGCAACTGCTATTTGAAGCATCTGAAATAAATACATGTATAAAGAATTTTTGAAGCATAAACAAACCATTGGTTAAAATCAACTTAAACATGAGAGATTTACCAATAATAATGTTTAAAATGATATCCTTATCATAATTGCCTGTTTACTGTTGAAAAGACAAGTCATTTTAGTATCATTGACATGGCCATAATTATAAATTAACTGTTTACAAAACTTAAAATTTTTGAAATACTAAGGCTTTTCTACCTCGGGAATAGATTACCTTAGCTGTATTTGGCAAAACTTTTATGAATGTTTGGTCCTCAATCCTCTTCAACTTCGTACCTTATTTGGCCTTTTTAACTTTTTTTGATTCGAGCGTCACTGATGAGTCTTTTGTAGACGAAACGCGCGTGTGGCGCAAATACTAAATTTCAATCCTGGTATCTATGATGAGTTTATTGGTAGAAAAATTCTGAAAAGCGTTTAGCAAACTTCAGATTCCTTGGCAAACAATGGACAAGTCTTAGAATTAGTTTATTTTTTTGTAGATGTATATAAATTTGTCTTCTCCAACATGCTACATATTCCTTCATATTTCTGCACTTTTTAATGCAGTTCAGATTACTGTGCAGAAAGTTAACTGTAATGAATGCATCATTCTGACAACAATTACAAAGCTTCAGTTTAGTTCTTCTTAAAAAGAAAGACAATACTTTGACATTGATTTCCTTGCAACATTTTTTTCTTTTTTTAAACAAATCAGTAGATTTTTTTCAGTTATAATATAAAACAGTTTGGCATTAATAACATGTCAAAGTTTGACAGCTAGACAAAGATTGAAACAAAGTAAAACGTGCCATATTCACAGTGTTTAGATCCCATTGTCTGTGTTTACCTTATTCATGCAATAATGATAATTGTGATTTCCTGTGTACAAATTATGCTATCAATATTTAAAATGGAAATTTTTGTTCCTTTTCATTGCACAGCAGGGAATATGGTAATGGTCTCTGTCCATCTGTCGTGTGTCCGTCCGTCCCTTCGTCAGAAACACATCAATACTCCAAGACCCTTTGACCGAAATCTTTCACACTTTGTGAGGATTATTTGTTGTCTCATTCTCTTGACTGTGCTGTATCATCAGTAAGATTTGACAATTTTACAGGAGTAATTGGACTTAGACCATTTTAAGGCAGTTAAGCTGCCTTATGCTAGCACTCTAGATTTGCTTTTTTACCCGGGAATTCTGAAATAGGTCCCATTCCCCTTATTTAGCAGGCTGGTAGTTTATGTATAACTAATTGGACACTTTTTTGCAAGCTTTTAGTTCTGGAACACAAAAAATATGTCTAGAATAACCTTCAAGAAAGATAAGAAGTTAGCAATATCCTTTAACTTTACGTTCCGCTATAGATGATGTTCTCTCACTAAATAATACAAAATTTGGTGACTATGTTGAACGAATCTATCTCATCGAACTAGAGATAAAGGATACTACAGATACAGTTAAGTCTGCCTCATATCTTGACTAACATTTAGAAATTGACAATGGGGGTCTGGTTGAAAACAAAACTTTACGACAAAAGAGATGATTTCAGCTTCCCAATTGTGAACTTTCCATTTCTATGTAGCAACATTCCAGCAGCGCCTGCATATGGAGTATATATCTCCCAATTGATACGATATTCCCGGGCTTGTATTTCCTATTATGATTTCCTTGATAGAGGATTCTGCTCACAAGGAAGCTATTAAACCAAGAGTTCAAAAGTGTGAAGTTGAAATCATCCCTTCGTTAATTTTACGGACGCCATCACGAGTTGGTTGACCGTTATGGAATAACCGTTTCACAGATGATATCGGATATGTTCCTTATTTTGTAACTACAATACCCTTCCCTTTTCACGAATGTGACCTACCGAATTAGACTATTTACCGGATTTGTAATAACATAAGCAGCACGACGGGTGCCACATGTGGAGCAGGATCTGCTCACCCTTCCGGAGCACCTGAGATCACCCCAAGGTTTTGGTGGGGTTCGTGTTGCTTAGTCTTTAGTTTTCTATGTTGTGTCATCTGTACTATTACAAAATGTATTTGTCTGTTTGTCTTTTTATTTTTGGCCATGGCGTTGTCAGTTTGTTTTCGATCTATGAGTTTGACTGTCCCTCTGGTATCTTCCGTCCCTCTTTTATGATCGTCAAACAACCCACAATCAATGACGTTGCACATTGGAAATACTAGTAGTGCTCAATGGAAAGCCTTAAATTGTTTTTTTCTATTTTCTGTGCTTTTGATAACGATGTTTAAGTACAGTATAGCCTTTTTTCTCTATACTTTATCTTTATGGCCGCCTTTATTCTAAGTCAAAATTCCTACCCATACAATCTCAATGTTCATAACAGAAAAATATACGCTAACTTATCAGCACTTCATTCTAACCATTTTTATAAATTCAGTTATAAATTAGCTAGTGAAATATTTGGCGATGGCAACCTGTATATAATAGAATAGAAACAAAATTAACTTCTATTCTTTTTTTAAGTAACCGAAAAATTCAGAAATATATCTTTAAATGTTCATGTAATGTTAAAAATATCAATTGAAAGCCATTTCCGGTTTCCTCTTTGTCATCTTGTTGCCTATCCAAATTTCCTTATAAATGGACATATGGTGATGTCTGTGTCTTCAAATTGAGCCGAAAATGTACTGTTACTTCTAATTTTTCAATAAAGGAGTAATTTCTCTCTTATTTCACAATTCAGATAATATTTTCTGACTTTTTATAACCCCTCCATTGTAAAATAAATTAACACTTATGAAAAACTTAACTATTGAACCTTGACCTCAAATTTTAAAAAAATGTACCATTTTTCTATTCTACGACCAGGCAAAAAAGTTTAACATTTCTCTAAACGAATAGTCATGATTTAGCCTGAAGGAAAGGTGGTCCATTAAAGTTGAAAATTCGTTGGCTTGTTCACTCAACTACTTACTTATTAACAAATTTTAGAGATGTTTTATTCATGTGTCAACATTTCGTATGTCAAAATACTTTTCTTTGTCTTAATTCTGAATAATGCTCAACGCAATATTGGCTATCACTTTTACTTTGGATTCAGCAATTTTTTTTATAATGTTTAAAAATAATTCAATACACCTTTCGAGTAAATAATTGTCTCACAAGATAAAATGTGTAAAGTATGATAATATTGCTATTTTTGTAGATTACTTATTACTCAAGGTGCGTGTGTATAATTGTTTTCAACGCGTTTTTTTTTTTTTATTTTCATTCTACTGCGTTCTTTCAGTGTCGAGAATATTCAATATTCATTGTCGGAAACATTAAAAAGTCAGTTCGTAATCAGAAGCCCATTTCGACTATCACTTTCTCCGCAATGAATCTTGGGCCAAAATGTTTGAAAATGCTAAATTTAATACAAATTTTGAAGAGCTGATAGAAGGACCAAAAGTAAAGCTAAACTCGGACAATGAATCGGTAAAAGGCATGAGCAAAATATTTATTTTTTATCTCAAATGAATTCAAAATATTAATAACAGCGAATTTTAATAAAAACATTATCCGTTTGTCCGAGCCAATACCGAAGTACTACCTGATGATGCGCATTACGACAATTAGAGTCTCTTTAGTGAGGTTCAAGGCCAAACAATCCTAAACCTATTACAAACGTTGAAGAGTTAATAACGCAAAAAAAGACAAAAAACCAAACCTTAACCCGGGCAAGGAATCCGTGCTATGTATGAGGAGATACATTCCTGAATTCTCAGCAAGAAGATACAAAAGTATATGATTGATTGGTGTTTAACGCAAATTTCAGCACTATTGTGTTATTTCCTGGCGGTCAGTTTACATTGGCAGAGGAAGCCGGAGTGCCCTGAGAGAACCACCGACCTTCGGTAGGAAAACTAACAATCCTAGTCAATTAAGATTGGGGTAGAGCGCATCTGCCACGTGCGGGATTCGAACTCACAACCTCAGTGTTGGCAGGCTAGTGATACAGCCTGAGTTCGACTACTAAGACCACTCGGCCACCGAGGCCCCTAAAAAGTATATGACGAAGAGTATGTTGTCATATCGATTATTTTGATATAATAGGAGCAACATCTTGAAAGATAATTGTGACCTACTAAACATGAGGCTTCTAAGAGCTTGGATTGCTCACCTGTCAAAAATTCAAATAATAGGCAAAAACTATAAAATAAGTTAAAAATCATCATTGAAGGGCAATAACTCATAGACAGAGTCTTCCAATGGATTTGGTCATATTGACATTTTTGTAGGTCTTGTTTTGCTTATAATGTTTGCCTGTCTCAGTTTCTGCCTACCTATTATAGTTTTCTATTTATAGGTGGCAAAAATTAGTAAAATATTGTAATTTATGGGCAATAACTACTATAAAGGGTCATCCAATGGTTTTGGTCATGTTGTTGATAATTTTTGCTGTTTACAATTTCTACTTACATGTAGATATCATGTTTTTCAACATAATCGGAAAAATCTAAAATTTGGTAAAACCAAATCGTCATGTAAGGGCAAAAACTCCTATAGAGGATCATCCTATGGTTTTGGTCATATTTGCAGTTTGTAGATCTTGAATAGCTGATATTTTTTTGTTGTTTTCAGTTTCTACCTATGACAGTTTTTGAAATAATTGTCAAAAACTCGTAAAGTAGTTACAACTATAAGAAGTCATTCAGTTGTTTCACAACTGATAAGGACAACAACTGATGACCAATCTGAAAACTGATGAGGACAACAACTAATGACTGATCTGACAACTGATAACTGATCTGACAACTGATGAGGACAACAAGTGATGACTGATTCGACAACTTGTGAGGACAACAACTGATGACTGATTTGACAACTGATGAGGACAACAACTGATGACCGATTTGACAACTGATGAGGACAACAACTAATGACTGATTTGACAACTGATGACTGATCTGACAACTGATGAAGACAACAACTGATGACTGATCTGACAAAATAAGGACAACAACTGATGACTGATGAGGACAACAACTGATGACTGATTTGACAACTGATGAGGACAACAACTAATGACTGATTTGACAACTGATGAGGACAACAACTGATGAATGATCTGACAACTGATGAGGACAACGACTGATAACTGATGAGGACAACAACTGATGACTGATGTGATGGGTATTGAGGACAAAGACTGATGACTGATGAGGACAACAACTGATGACTGATGTGATGACTGCTGGGGACAACGACTGATGACTGATGAGGACAACAACTGATGACTGATCTGACAACTGATGAGGACAACTGATGACTGATTTGACAACTGATAAGGACAACTAATGACTGATTTGACAACTGATGAGGACAACAACTGATGACTGATGTGACAACTGATGAGGACAACGACTGATAACTGATGAGGACAACTGATGACTGATGTGATGGGTGCTGAGGACAGCGACTGATGACTGATGAGGACAACAACTGATGACTGATGTGATGACTGATGAGGAAACAACTGTTGACTGATCTGACAACTGATGAGGACAACAACTGATGACTGCTGAGGACAACTGATGAGGACAACAACTGATGACTGCTGAGGACAACGACTGGTGACTGATCGAACAACTGATGAGGACAACAACTAATGACTGATCTGATGACTGCTGAGGACAACGACTGATGACTGATGAGGACAACAACTGATGACTGACAACTGATAAAACAAATAACAAATAAAAAAATTGAGAACAAGATTTCACACTTTTTAAAAATATATTTAAATTATTTTCTTTAAATCACAAATTTCATTTATCCTGAATAAAGATTAACATGATTAATAGATACAATAATTCTTATTCTGAATCTGTCCTTTAATCTTTATCATACCATTTAGTATACAGGTCATTTTAAAAAAAATGTCGAATTTTCAGTACACCTATGCTAAATTTTTTATTTCTGAAGGAAAATGCAGTTGTAAGTGTTTGAATGAAAGTTTGTAGAATTCATGATTCAGAACATTAATAATATACACGATTTAGATCTATATTGATAACTTAAAGATTAAAATATATCTAAGACCGATTTGTGCGTAATTTATGTGCGTACAGTGTCAACGTAACGCATTTCAAACGATTTTTTTCATGTTTTCTGTTTGCGTTGATATCTGCAAAAGGGACCTTTTAGAATGTTAATAATAACTCTAACGAAAATCGCAGCTTCTTTATTATTCTATGTAACATTTTTTCTACAAAACTAAATTCAATTAGCGTACGTGAAGTTCATGTCCATCCTGTTACCGCTACTTAAATCAATCGTTAAATTTTTCTCCCTATGAATATTGAACTAGTCAGTGTTGATTTCAAAAGCGCAAAGCAACCTAAATATTTAACACAGCACGTTTCTTGCATAGCAGTATAGAGAAAAAAATTTCAAGACATTTAGTGAAAAAAATTAGTGGGTACCCTTTTATCATGTCTATGCTGACCAACATATCTATCAATTACACCAATATTATACTTGTAAAAAGTACAATAACGTGTTGGAAACCAAAATCACAACAGAAAAACATTATCACTTCATCAAAGGGAGTAGTTATTTCACAACAGCGTTCATAAATGAAGAAATTTGTCTATCCTGTTACTATGGTTACTATGGTTACAGTAACAGGATAGACAATATTTGACAGAAACGTCTTTTAAAAGTTAATAATCACATATAGTTTTGTACACATAATGAAATGTTTCGTTGTTTGAACTCACTCATTCAAAGGTTATAACGTCTTAATCTTCATAATTTAGCATTTGCAGATGCAATACTGCTATCGGTAACAGGATAGACAAAAAGGGTAAAGGATAGAACTTAATATGATGATATATCATTAACGTACGTTCCTGTTACCAATAAAATAAAGACAAAAGTAAACCAACTTGGGAGGGAATTACTTGATGTTGGGTTTATTAGAAGGAGAAAAAAATCCTAAACATTATCATGATTATGGATTGCTATCTTAGACTTGCATCACTGGAGGTTATTTTTATAACCTTTGAAAACCAATTTTTTAAAGGCATTTTTCAGTACAACACAGAAAATTGAAAAATAATCTATCTTTTCACAGAATGAAAACATATAGAAGTTTTTATTCTTGAAAACCATTTTATTGGCTATGAAAAACAAGCTTAAAATTTTATCGAAACCTTTTCTAAATAACCCCAAATTTCTTTTGAACATGGTAACAGGAGAGACAAAATATTGCACCACCTATCAAAACATGTTTCAATATATTCTTGTATGACATTATCAAGATTGCTTCTTTTTATATGTTGTTCCACAAGTACTGTTCGTTTTGATTTGCTTATGACAAGGGTTGTTTGAATTAGTAATTTAAAATCATTTTGAAATTTCAAAATTCGACATTTTTTGAAAATGACCCATATGTCAACATATATTCAATTATATGTGTAGTTGCAATAATAAAAAAAACCACAGAAACTGCAAAATAAAATGCTTTATGATGCTCTTTTTCAAAACATCACTGTAAATATTGAATCCACATGATACATTAATGTTACATACTTGTGACTTGTTTAAAAATACAAAGATTTAAAACAAAAATATGCATATTCCAATTTTAATAAAAAAAACTAAAATAATATAAAATTCCTCAAAAGTATTGGGTCATACTTTAACAAATTTTCTGTAAGACAAAAAAACATGTAGGTAGTCTTAAACTTTTAATATCACTTTTATATTGCCAAACACTTAGTGAACTTTATTCTACAACTATCAAAAAATTGCAATTAACCATGAAAGTGACCTTTTTTTATCAATAAAGATGGTGATTCAGTATTGTAAGTATTAATGTTGAGAAAGTCAACAACAAATAAATCAATTTGGTGTGGCCTATTGGAAATTTTCTTTCAAAATGTCACAGAGTGGTCATGTATAATTCAGCCCATAAAGAGAGCACGAAATCACAGACACGGTCAAACATCATTCACCGAATATCTTATCTTGGACACATTGCATGTCTTCCCCCGTCAACAGTACACATGCTCCAGTAATGAAGGAAGAATCGTCTGAGGCTAAGAAGGCAATAGCTTTTGCCACTTCATCTGGTTGTCCCGGGCGACCTAAAGCATGAGTCTCCTTAGATCTCTCCAGGAACTGAAAAAAAATTACAAGTGTGAAAATAACTTGTATTTGGTATGTCTTTAACAAATGTAAGGATTAGATATTAGCCAACTATCATATTTCAGCTCAACTTTCAATCACCATAAAAGATGCCAAATTTTATGTTATAAAATGATATTTTGTAGAAAATTGTCAATAATAAATATTAAAGTCAATTTATATGACAACATGACTACAGATTTCATTGAAATTGCAATAAAACTTTGTACAAAATGTTTGTGCTGGACTTCCTATACAAAACAGAAGCTGCTATAACATTTTAATCAGAAGAAATGTTTTTTTATATCATTAATTATGCTGTATTTTAATGATATTCTTAAACAAATATATAATATGTACATTATCAAACTGTATTTTAATATTGCTTGTACAGATGCATACAGTGTGTGTGTTGTTGTGGTGTCTGGTGCCTGTCACTTTTTGCTTACAGCATCACCGCTGGCTAGCATCTTGCTGTGAAAAGGAAGCCGAGTGCGTAAGTCTTCCCTGCCAGTTATAGCCTCTCATGCAGTAAGACCCAGGGGCGGATCCAGCCATTTATAAAAGAGGGTGGGGGGTTCCTAACCCAGGATTAAGGGGGGGTTCCAACTATATGTCCCAATTCAAATGCATTGATCGTAAAAAAAAGGGGGGGTTCCAACCCCCGGAACCCACCCTTGGATCCGCCACTGAGACCTATGTGGCCCAGATATGGGATCCTCCTCGAGGTGATAGATGGTAACTGGGCACCTCGCGGCCTCAGGCTAAACCACAAGGTCTCGGAGGAGATTAGGCCCCTAGATGCATGGCATGCTAGGTCCACTGGTGTGTGGACATGCCCTGATGCCTGCAAACCTAGTCCCCAACTATGGGTTAAATAGTTCCATTGCCTTGTGGATGGCTTGGGAGAGTCAAAGGCTATGGGAGAAAATCCAGACAGAAAATCCGGGTAGATGCAACTCGTTAACAGTGGGAACTGTAATCATCTACGGGAAGGGAACCCAGAGAGAAAACCCGACCCACCAGAGTGGAGGTTTGGCGTGGTGCTAACAATTCCACCCTGTAAAAAAGAAATTTGTTACAGAAACTGATAACCAGAAATTAACTCAACATCTTGACAATAATGGTGATCTCCAGACTTCAAATGGGCATATGACTGCTACTAGTACTAGCACGATCAGATCATCTTTATTGCATCCAAAACAATCTTGTTACATTGGAGCATGGAATGTGCGGACGATGTATGAGATAGGGAAAACAGCACAAATAGAAAGAAAAATGGCATAAGTGAACGCAGATGGACAGGAAATGAGACAGTTACAACAACATCTATTATATACTCAGGAAGAGAAGATAACCAACATAGAGAAGGTGTAGCCATCATAATGACACCAACAGCAAAGAAAAGTCTTATTGAATGGAAGCCATTTAACGAAAGAATAATAACAGCTAGATTCAATGGCAAGTACACAAAAGCTACTATCATCCAATGTTATGCACCTACAAATGATGCAGAAGAAGATCGAAAAGATACCTTCTACCACCAGCTGCAAAAGGCCATTGATGAAACACCAACGCATGACCTTTTGCTGGCTATAGGAGATCTGAATGCTAAAGTTGGAAATTCACATGAAGGAAGAGAAAGAACTATAGGACAGCATGGGTGTGGAGAAATGAATGACAATGGGGAGAGACTAGCAGACCTCTGTGGAATGAATAATCTTGTGATTGGTGGTACCATCTTCTGTCACAAACAAAATTCATAAGAAAACATGGTTGTCACCGAATGGAAAAGACAATAAAATGCTTCGTTGGGCGCAGCTTGATACGACTGCAGAGGTCGAACCCTGAACAGTTGGGGCAAGTATGGACACAACATTCAAGCTTGATACAGTACTGAATTTAGATTGTGATTTAATATTTGACCCAGCATAGGTTTCTGACATAGAATGAATGTGGTCTAAGAACTTAAAATTTTTTAATTTACCTATTCAAACCATATCATTATTATTTGCTTTTATATATAAATCAGAAATAACCAATTTAAAATGGAAAATTTTAAAGAAAAAAAAAAATCCCTCCCCTAAATTTTTTGAACCACCTTATGATTTATCACCCCCAAACTCAATCCCTTTGTGGTATGGTACCTTGCAGTACAATTTCAGAGAGATCCATACACTTGAACACAAGTTATTGTCTGAAAACTAGAAAAACGCTTGTTTTTAGGCCCCTTTTTGGCCCCAAATTCCTAAACGTTTAGGGCAATTACCCCCAAACTCAAACCCAGCTTTCCTTTTGTGATATGGAACCTTGTAGTACAATTTCATAAAGATCCATACACTTACACACAAGTTATTGTCCTGAAACTAGAAAAATGCTTGTTTTTGGCCCCTTTTTGGCCCCCAATTCCTAAATTTTTGAGGCAATTACCCCCAAAATCAATCCCAGCCTTCCCTTTGTGGTATGGTATGGTACCTTGCAGTACAATTTCAGAGAGATCAATACACTTGAACACAAGTTATTGTCTGGAAACTAGAAAAAAGGTATTTTTGGCCCCTTTTTGGCCCCCTTATTCCTTAACGTTTTGGGCTATTACCCCCAAACTCAATTCCAGCTTTCCCTTTGTGATATGGAACCTTGTACTTCAATTTCAGAAAGATCCATACACTTACACACAAGTAATATCATGAAACTAGAAAAATGCTTGTTTTTTTGCCCCTTTTTTTGGCCCCTAATTCCTAAAATTTTGAGGCAATTACCCCTTAAATCAATCCCAGCATTCTCTTTGTGATATGGAACCTTGTGGTACAATGTCAGAGAGATCCACACACTAACACACAAGTTATGTCTGGAAGTTACAAAAATGTTTATTTTTGGCCCCTTTTTGGCCCCTAATTCCTTAACTGTTGGTACCATAACCCCCAAAATCAATCCCAACCTTCCTTTTGTGGTATTGAACCTTATGGTAAAATTTCATGGAGATCCATTCACTTAAACTAAAGTTAGAGTGCAAAAACCAATGTGTCTTCGGACGATGACGACGACGACGCCAACGTCATACCAATATATGACCAAAAAAATTTTATAATTTTTGCGGTCGTATAAAAACCAAATTGACCATATCAATATAAATGGCCGTTGAAGACACTCTCTAGAAAATGTGGTTGTTCGTAGAGGAGCTGATGTAGGCAGTGACCATCATCTACTACTAGCTAAGATCAAGATACACCTCAGGAAAGCGCCATCAAAAGCAAAACCAACACAGCATAGATTCCATACAGCAAGACTAAAAGACCCTACAATAACTAAAAAGTTCACCCTAACATTAAGAAACAAGTTTCAAGCACTTGGAGATATTGGTGAAGGACTAGAACAAGACGTGGAATCCACCTGGAAAGATACTGAAGACAACTACACTCAAGCATGCAAACTTATAGATAAAAGAAGAAACCTGAAGGAGAAAAAACAGTGTCCTTAAAATATAACTGTATTTGATATGTTATACGCGGGACATAATAAATTTTATACGAATACTAATCCCAGGTTACATGTCGATTATAATCATTTGGTAATCATAATATTAATAATTATAACGCATACATAAATAAAAAATAAATAGTCTTGACCGGTCGAATGTGATACATCAGAAAAACCAGGGTGCAATTTTATTGAAATCATAGAAATTTCTGTGGTCAGACCTATAATGAGACTGTCCTAAAATTTAACAATCCACTAATCAGACGGTCCTACAGAGACGAGAGTTTTGTGCTTTTTGCTTGACTCACGTATAATGCTCAAAATTGAGTGACATTTTCATATTACTTTGGTGTCCGCATGAATTGCGCTATATATGCTATCGATGCGTCGGGCCATATGTAGATCATAACTTTGCGATTAGAATATGGGCTTAAGAAGTTTTAAACTTTCACGGCCCATGTATTCCTATAGTTATTATCATTTTTGATTATGTGTTCGATTCCAATTTCTTTTGCAGAAAATAACTCGACATACAACTACTATAGTATGTATAGTATATAACATCAATGACATGATCCAGTCCGTGCTTAATATAAAGGAATGCCATTAAACCACCAAAGACTCCAGCATGTAAATTCAAAGCGATGATTAGTTATGTTTTGAAGCGTCATTTAGTGTGTTGCCAACTCCCCTCCCAACCACTCCAAAACAGAGATCTCGTAGATTTTCATCCTTAATCCGTATTAGACTCTTATATAAGTCCCCGATGTATATAATACAGTGAAATACAGTATTACAATATAACTTTAGGGGTGTATATCGGACCGTCGGACTACTGAACTGTCGGAATTTCGGGTTGTCGGATTATTAGAAAGAGAAAAAAATCCTAAACATTATCATGATTATGGATTGCTATCTTAGACTTGCATCACTGGAGGTTATTTTTATAACCTTTGAAAACCAATTTTTTAAAGGCATTTTTCAGTACAACACAGAAAATTGAAAAATAATCTATCTTTTCACAGAATGAAAATATATAGAAGTTTTTATTCTTGAAAACCATTTTATTGGCTATGAAAAACAAGCTTAAAATTTTATCGAAACCTTTTCTAAATAACCCCAAATTTCTTTTGAACATGGTAACAGGAGAGACAAAATATTGCACCACCTATCAAAACATGTTTCAATATATTCTTTGTATGACATTATCAAGATTGCATCTTTTTATATGTTGTTCCACAAGTACTGTTCGTTTTGATTTGCTTATGACAAGGGTTGTTTGAATTAGTAATTTAAAATCATTTTGAAATTTCAAAATTCGACATTTTTTGAAAATGACCCATATGTCAACATATATTCAATTATATGTGTAGTTGCAATTAAAAAAAAAACCCACAGAAACTGCAAAATAAAATGCTTTATGATGCTCTTTTTCAAAACATCACTGTAAATATTGAATCCACATGATACATTAATGTTACATACTTGTGACTTGTTTAAAAATACAAAGATTTAAAACAAAAATATGCATATTCCAATTTTAATAAAAAAAACTAAAATAATATAAAATTCCTCAAAAGTATTGGGTCATACTTTAACAAATTTTCTGTAAGACAAAAAAACATGTAGGTAGTCTTAAACTTTTAATATCACTTTTATATTGCCAAACACTTAGTGAACTTTATTCTACAACTATCAAAAAATTGCAATTAACCATGAAAGTGACCTTTTTTATCAATAAAGATGGTGATTCAGTATTGTAAGTATTAATGTTGAGAAAGTCAACAACAAATAAATCAATTTGGTGTGGCCTATTGGAAATTTTCTTTCAAAATGTCACAGAGTGGTCATGTATAATTCAGCCCATAAAGAGAGCACGAAATCACAGACACGGTCAAACATCATTCACCGAATATCTTATCTTGGACACATTGCATGTCTTCCCCCGTCAACAGGTACACATGCTCCAGTATGAAGGAAGAATCGTCTGAGGCTAAGAAGGCAATAGCTTTTGCCACTTCATCTGGTTGTCCCGGGCGACCTAAAGCATGAGTCTCCTTAGATCTCTCCAGGAACTGAAAAAAAATTACAAGTGTGAAAATAACTTGTATTTGGTATGTCTTTAACAAATGTAAGGATTAGATATTAGCCAACTATCATATTTCAGCTCAACTTTCAATCACCATAAAAGATGCCAAATTTTATGTTATAAAATGATATTTTGTAGAAAATTGTCAATAATAAATATTAAAGTCAATTTATATGACAACATGACTACAGATTTCATTGAAATTGCAATAAAACTTTGTACAAAATGTTTGTGCTGGACTTCCTATACAAAACAGAAGCTGCTATAACATTTTAATCAGAAGAAATATTTTTTATATCATTAATTATGCTGTATTTTAATGATATTCTTAAACAAATATATAATATGTACATTATCAAACTGTATTTTAATATTGCTTGTACAGATGCAAAGTGTATGTGTTGTTGTGGTGTCTGGTGCTTGTCACTTTTTGCTTACAGCATCACCGCTGGCTAGCATCTTGCTGTGAAAAGGAAGCCGAGTGCGTAAGTCTTCCCTGCCAGTTATAGCCTCTCATGCAGTAAGACCCAGGGCGGATCCAGCCATTTATAAAAGGGGGTGGGGGTTCCTAACCCAGGATTAAGGGGGGGTTCCAACTATATGTCCCAATTCAAATGCATTGATCGTAAAAAAAAAGGGGGGTTCCAACCCCCGGAACCCACCCCTGGATCCGCCACTGAGACCTATGTGGCCCAGATATGGGATCCTCCTCGAGGTGATAGATGGTAACTGGGCACCTCGCGGCCTCAGGCTAAACCACAAGGTCTCGGAGGAGATTAGGCCCCTAGATGCATGGCATGCTAGGTCCACTGGTGTGTGGACATGCCCTGATGCCTGCAAACCTAGTCCCCAACTATGGGTTAAATAGTTCCATTGCCTTGTGGATGGCTTTGGAGAGTCAAAGGCTATGGGAGAAAATCCAGACAGAAAATCCGGGTAGATGCAACTCGTTAACAGTGGGAACTGTAATCATCTACGGGAAGGGAACCCAGAGAGAAAACCCGACCCACCAGAGTGGAGGTTTGGCGTGGTGCTAACAATTCCACCCTGTAAAAAAGAAATTTGTTACAGAAACTGATAACCAGAAATTAACTCATCATCTTGACAATAATGGTGATCTCCAGACTTCAAATGGGCATATGACTGCTACTAGTACTAGCACGATCAGATCATCTTTATTGCATCCAAAACAATCTTGTTACATTGGAGCATGGAATGTGCGGACGATGTATGAGATAGGGAAAACAGCACAAATAGAAAGAAAAATGGCATAAGTGAAAGCAGATGGACAGGAAATGAGACAGTTACAACAACATCTATTATATACTCAGGAAGAGAAGATAACCAACATAGAGAAGGTGTAGCCATCATAATGACACCAACAGCAAAGAAAAGTCTTATTGAATGGAAGCCATTTAACGAAAGAATAATAACAGCTAGATTCAATGGCAAGTACACAAAAGCTACTATCATCCAATGTTATGCACCTACAAATGATGCAGAAGAAGATCGAAAAGATACCTTCTACCAACAGCTGCAAAAGGCCATTGATGAAACACCAACGCATGACCTTTTGCTGGCTATAGGAGATCTGAATGCTAAAGTTGGAAATTCACATGAAGGAAGAGAAAGAACTATAGGAAAGCATGGGTGTGGAGAAATGAATGACAATGGGGAGAGACTAGCAGACCTCTGTGGAATGAATAATCTTGTGATTGGTGGTACCATCTTCTGTCACAAACAAAATTCATAAGAAAACATGGTTGTCACCGAATGGAAAAGACAATAAAATGCTTCGCTGGGCGCAGCTTGATACGACTGCAGAGGTCGAACCCTGAACAGTTGGGGCAAGTATGGACACAACATTCAAGCTTGATACAGTACTGAATTTAGATTGTGATTTAATATTTGACCCAGCATAGGTTTCTGACATAGAATGAATGTGGTCTAAGAACTTAAATTTTTTTAATTTACCTATTCAAACCATATCATTATTATTTGCTTTTATATATAAATCAGAAATAACCAATTTAAAATGGAAAATTTTAAAGAAAATAAAAATCCCTCCCCTAAATTTTTTGAACCACCTTATGATTTATCACCCCCAAACTCAATCCCTTTGTGGTATGGTACCTTGCAGTACAATTTCAGAGAGATCCATACACTTGAACACAAGTTATTGTCTGAAAACTAGAAAAACGCTTGTTTTTAGGCCCCTTTTTGGCCCCAAATTCCTAAACGTTTAGGGCAATAACCCCCAAACTCAAACCCAGCTTTCCTTTTGTGATATGGAACCTTGTAGTACAATTTCATAAAGATCCATACACTTACACACAAGTTATTGTCCTGAAACTAGAAAAATGCTTGTTTTTTGCCCCTTTTTGGCCCCAATTCCTAAATTTTTGAGGCAATTACCCCCAAAATCAATCCCAGCCTTCCCTTTGTGGTATGGTATGGTACCTTGCAGTACAATTTCAGAGAGATCAATACACTTGAACACAAGTTATTGTCTGGAAACTAGAAAAATGCTATTTTTGGCCCCTTTTTGGCCCCTTATTCCTTAACGTTTTGGGCTATTACCCCCAAACTCAATTCCAGCTTTCCCTTTGTGATATGGAACCTTGTACTTCAATTTCAGAAAGATCCATACACTTACACACAAGTAATATCATGAAACTAGAAAAATGCTTGTTTTTTTGCCCCTTTTTTTGGCCCCTAATTCCTAAAATTTTGAGGCAATTACCCCTTAAATCAATCCCAGCATTCTCTTTGTGATATGGAACCTTGTGGTACAATGTCAGAGAGATCCACACACTAACACACAAGTTATGTCTGGAAGTTACAAAAATGTTTATTTTTGGCCCCTTTTTGGCCCCTAATTCCTTAACTGTTGGTACCATAACCCCCAAAATCAATCCCAACCTTCCTTTTGTGGTATTGAACCTTATGGTAAAATTTCATGGAGATCCATTCACTTAAACTAAAGTTAGAGTGCAAAAACCAATGTGTCTTCGGACGATGACGACGACGACGCCAACGTCATACCAATATATGACCAAAAAAAATTTATAATTTTTGCGGTCGTATAAAAACCAAATTGACCATATCAATATAAATGGCCGTTGAAGACACTCTCTAGAAAATGTGGTTGTTCGTAGAGGAGCTGATGTAGGCAGTGACCATCATCTACTACTAGCTAAGATCAAGATACACCTCAGGAAAGCGCCATCAAAAGCAAAACCAACACAGCATAGATTCCATACAGCAAGACTAAAAGACCCTACAATAACTAAAAAGTTCACCCTAACATTAAGAAACAAGTTTCAAGCACTTGGAGATATTGGTGAAGGACTAGAACAAGACGGGGAATCCACCTGGAAAGATACTGAAGACAACTACACTCAAGCATGCAAACTTATAGATAAAAGAAGAAACCTGAAGGAGAAAAAACAGTGTCCTTAAAATATAACTGTATTTGATATGTTATACGCGGGACATAATAAATTTTATACGAATACTAATCCCAGGTTACATGTCGATTATAATCATTTGGTAATCATAATATTAATAATTATAACGCATACATAAATAAAAAATAAATAGTCTTGACCGGTCGAATGTGATACATCAGAAAAACCAGGGTGCAATTTTATTGAAATCATAGAAATTTCTGTGGTCAGACCTATAATGAGACTGTCCTAAAATTTAACAATCCACTAATCAGACGGTCCTACAGAGACGAGAGTTTTGTGCTTTTTGCTTGACTCACGTATAATGCTCAAAATTGAGTGACATTTTCGTATTACTTTGGTGTCCGCATGAATTGCGCTATATATGCTATCGATGCGTCGGGCCATATGTAGATCATAACTTTGCGATTAGAATATGGGCTTAAGAAGTTTTAAACTTTCACGGCCCATGTATTCCTATAGTTATTATCATTTTTGATTATGTGTTCGATTCCAATTTCTTTTGCAGAAAATAACTCGACATACAACTACTATAGTATGTATAGTATATAACATCAATGACATGATCCAGTCCGTGCTTAATATAAAGGAATGCCATTAAACCACCAAAGACTCCAGCATGTAAATTCAAAGCGATGATTAGTTATGTTTTGAAGCGTCATTTAGTGTGTTGCCAACTCCCCTCCCAACCACTCCAAAACAGAGATCTCGTAGATTTTCATCCTTAATCCGTATTAGACTCTTATATAAGTCCCCGATGTATATAATACAGTGAAATACAGTATTACAATATAACTTTAGGGGTGTATATCGGACCGTCGGACTACTGAACTGTCGGAATTTCGGGTTGTCGGATTATTAGAAAGAGAAAAAAATCCTAAACATTATCATGATTATGGATTGCTATCTTAGACTTGCATCACTGGAGGTTATTTTTATAACCTTTGAAAACCAATTTTTTAAAGGCATTTTTCAGTACAACACAGAAAATTGAAAAATAATCTATCTTTTCACAGAATGAAAATATATAGAAGTTTTTATTCTTGAAAACCATTTTATTGGCTATGAAAAACAAGCTTAAAATTTTATCGAAACCTTTTCTAAATAACCCCAAATTTCTTTTGAACATGGTAACAGGAGAGACAAAATATTGCACCACCTATCAAAACATGTTTCAATATATTCTTGTATGACATTATCAAGATTGCATCTTTTTATATGTTGTTCCACAAGTAGTGTTCGTTTTGATTTGCTTATGACAAGGGTTGTTTGAATTAGTAATTTAAAATCATTTTGAAATTTCAAAATTCGACATTTTTTTGAAAATGACCCATATGTCAACATATATTCAATTATATGTGTAGTTGCAATTAAAAAAAAAACCACAGAAACTGCAAAATAAAATGCTTTATGATGCTCTTTTTCAAAACATCACTGTAAATATTGAATCCACATGATACATTAATATTACATACTTGTGACTTGTTTAAAAATACAAAGATTTAAAACAAAAATATGCATATTCCAATTTTAATAAAAAAAAACTAAAATAATATAAAATTCCTCAAAAGTATTGGGTCATACTTTAACAAATTTTCTGTAAGACAAAAAAACATGTAGGTAGTCTTAAACTTTTAATATCACTTTTATATTGCCAAACACTTAGTGAACTTTATTCTACAACTATCAAAAAATTGCAATTAACCATGAAAGTGACCTTTTTTATCAATAAAGATGGTGATTCAGTATTGTAAGTATTAATGTTGAGAAAGTCAACAACAAATAAATCAATTTGGTGTGGCCTATTGGAAATTTTCTTTCAAAATGTCACAGAGTGGTCATGTATAATTCAGCCCATAAAGAGAGCACGAAATCACAGACACGGTCAAACATCATTCACCGAATATCTTATCTTGGACACATTGCATGTCTTCCCTCGTCAACAGGTACACATGCTCCAGTAATGAAGGAAGAATCGTCTGAGGCTAAGAAGGCAATAGCTTTTGCCACTTCATCTGGTTGTCCCGGGCGACCTAAAGCATGAGTCTCCTTAGATCTCTCCAGGAACTGAAAAAAAATTACAAGTGTGAAAATAACTTGTATTTGGTATGTCTTTAACAAATGTAAGGATTAGATATTAGCCAACTATCATATTTCAGCTCAACTTTCAATCACCATAAAAGATGCCAAATTTTATGTTATAAAATGATATTTTGTAGAAAATTGTCAATAATAAATATTAAAGTCAATTTATATGACAACATGACTACAGATTTCATTGAAATTGCAATAAAACTTTGTACAAAATGTTTGTGCTGGACTTCCTATACAAAACAGAAGCTGCTATAACATTTTAATCAGAAGAAATGTTTTTTTATATCATTAATTATGCTGTATTTTAATGATATTCTTAAACAAATATATAATATGTACATTATCAAACTGTATTTTAATATTGCTTGTACAGATGCATACAGTGTGTGTGTTGTTGTGGTGTCTGGTGCTTGTCACTTTTTGCTTACAGCATCACCGCTGGCTAGCATCTTGCTGTGAAAAGGAAGCCGAGTGCGTAAGTCTTCCCTGCCAGTTATAGCCTCTCATGCAGTAAGACCCAGGGCGGATCCAGCCATTTATAAAAGGGGGTGGGGGTTCCTAACCCAGGATTAAGGGGGGGTTCCAACTATATGTCCCAATTCAAATGCATTGATCGTAAAAAAAAAGGGGGGTTCCAACCCCCGGAACCCACCCCTGGATCCGCCACTGAGACCTATGTGGCCCAGATATGGGATCCTCCTCGAGGTGATAGATGGTAACTGGGCACCTCGCGGCCTCAGGCTAAACCACAAGGTCTCGGAGGAGATTAGGCCCCTAGATGCATGGCATGCTAGGTCCACTGGTGTGTGGACATGCCCTGATGCCTGCAAACCTAGTCCCCAACTATGGGTTAAATAGTTCCATTGCCTTGTGGATGGCTTGGGAGAGTCAAAGGCTATGGGAGAAAATCCAGACAGAAAATCCGGGTAGATGCAACTCGTTAACAGTGGGAACTGTAATCATCTACGGGAAGGGAACCCAGAGAGAAAACCCGACCCACCAGAGTGGAGGTTTGGCGTGGTGCTAACAATTCCACCCTGTAAAAAAGAAATTTGTTACAGAAACTGATAACCAGAAATTAACTCAACATCTTGACAATAATGGTGATCTCCAGACTTCAAATGGGCATATGACTGCTACTAGTACTAGCACGATCAGATCATCTTTATTGCATCCAAAACAATCTTGTTACATTGGAGCATGGAATGTGCGGACGATGTATGAGATAGGGAAAACAGCACAAATAGAAAGGAAAATGGCATAAGTGAAAGCAGATGGACAGGAAATGAGACAGTTACAACAACATCTATTATATACTCAGGAAGAGAAGATAACCAACATAGAGAAGGTGTAGCCATCATAATGACACCAACAGCAAAGAAAAGTCTTATTGAATGGAAGCCATTTAACGAAAGAATAATAACAGCTAGATTCAATGGCAAGTACACAAAAGCTACTATCATCCAATGTTATGCACTTACAAATGATGCAGAAGAAGATCGAAAAGATACCTTCTACCAACAGCTGCAAAAGGCCATTGATAAAACACCAACGCATGACCTTTTGCTGGCTATAGATCTGAATGCTAAAGTTGGAAATTCACATGAAGGAAGAGAAAGAACTATAGGAAAGCATGGGTGTGGAGAAATGAATGACAATGGGGAGAGACTAGCAGACCTCTGTGGAATGAATAATCTTGTGATTGGTGGTACCATCTTCTGTCACAAACAAAATTCATAAGAAAACATGGTTGTCACCGAATGGAAAAGACAATAAAATGCTTCGCTGGGCGCAGCTTGATACGACTGCAGAGGTCGAACCCTGAACAGTTGGGGCAAGTATGGACACAACATTCAAGCTTGATACAGCACTGAATTTAGATTGTGATTTAATATTTGACCCAGCATAGGTTTCTGACATAGAATGAATGTGGTCTCAGAACTTAAAATTTTTTAATTTACCTATTCAAACCATATCATTATTATTTGCTTTTATATATAAATCAGAAATAACCAATTTAAAATGGAAAATTTTAAAGAAAAAAAAATTCCCTCCCCTAAATTTTTTGAACCACCTTATGATTTATCACCCCCAAACTCAATCCCTTTGTGGTATGGTACCTTGCAGTACAATTTCAGAGAGATCCATACACTTGAACACAAGTTATTGTCTGAAAACTAGAAAAACGCTTGTTTTTAGGCCCCTTTTTGGCCCCAAATTCCTAAACGTTTAGGGCAATTACCCCCAAACTCAAACCCAGCTTTCCTTTTGTGATATGGAACCTTGTAGTACAATTTCATAAAGATCCATACACTTACACACAAGTTATTGTCCTGAAACTAGAAAAATGCTTGTTTTTTGCCCCTTTTTGGCCCCCAATTCCTAAATTTTTGAGGCAATTACCCCCAAAATCAATCCCAGCCTTCCCTTTGTGGTATGGTATGGTACCTTGCAGTACAATTTCAGAGAGATCAATACACTTGAACACAAGTTATTGTCTGGAAACTAGAAAAATGCTATTTTTGGCCCCTTTTTGGCCCCTTATTCCTTAACGTTTTGGGCTATTACCCCCAAACTCAATTCCAGCTTTCCCTTTGTGATATGGAACCTTGTACTTCAATTTCAGAAAGATCCATACACTTACACACAAGTAATATCATGAAACTAGAAAAATGCTTGTTTTTTGCCCCTTTTTTTGGCCCCTAATTCCTAAAATTTTGAGGCAATTACCCCTTAAATCAATCCCAGCATTCTCTTTGTGATATGGAACCTTGTGGTACAATGTCAGAGAGATCCACACACTAACACACAAGTTATGTCTGGAAGTTACAAAAATGTTTATTTTTGGCCCCTAATTCCTTAACTGATAGTACCATAACCCCCAAAATCAATCCCAATCTTCCTTTTGTGGTATTGAACCTTATGGTAAAATTTCATGGAAATCCATTCACTTAAACTAAAGTTAGAGTGCAAAAACCAATGTGTCTTCGGACGATGACGACGACGACGCCAACGTCATACCAATATATGACCAAAAAAATTTTAATTTTTGCGGTCGTATAAAAACCAAATTGACCATATCAATATAAATTGCCGTTGAAGACACTCTCTAGAAAATGTGGTTGTTCGTAGAGGAGCTGATGTAGGCAGTGACCATCATCTACTACTAGCTAAGATCAAGATACACCTCAGGAAAGCGCTATCAAAAGCAAAACCAACACAGCATAGATTCCATACAGCAAGACTAAAAGACCCTACAATAACTAAAAAATTCACCCTAACATTAAGAAACAAGTTTCAAGCACTTGGAGATATTGGTGAAGGACTAGAACAAGACGTGGAATCCACCTGGAAAGATACTGAAGACAACTACACTCAAGCATGCAAACTTATAGATAAAAGAAGAAACCTGAAGGAGAAAAAACAGTGTCCTTAAAATATAACTGTATTTGATATGTTATACGCGGGACATAATAAATTTTATACGAATACTAATCCCAGGTTACATGTCGATTATAATCATTTGGTAATCATAATATTAATAATTATAACGCATACATAAATAAAAAATAAATAGTCTTGACCGGTCGAATGTGATATATCAGAAAAACCAGGGTGCAATTTTATTGAAATCATAGAAATTTCTGTGGTCAGACCTATAATGAGACTGTCCTAAAATTTAACAATCCACTAATCAGACGGTCCTACAGAGACGAGAGTTTTGTGCTTTTTGCTTGACTCACGTATAATGCTCAAAATTGAGTGACATTTTCGTATTACTTTGGTGTCCGCATGAATTGCGCTATATATGCTATCGATGCGTCGGGCAATATGTAGATCATAACTTTGCGATTAGAATATGGGCTTAAGAAGTTTTGAACTTTCACGGCCCATGTATTCCTATAGTTATTATGTGTTCGATTCCAATTTCTTTTGCAGAAAATAACTCGACATACAACTACTATAGTATGTATAGTATATAACATCAATGACATGATCCAGTCCGTGCTTAATATAAAGGAATGCCATTAAACCACCAAAGACTCCAGCATGTAAATTCAAAGCGATGATTAGTTATGTTTTGAAGCGTCATTTAGTGTGTTGCCAACTCCCCTCCCAACCACTCCAAAACAGAGATCTCGTAGATTTTCATCCTTAATCCGTATTAGACTCTTATATAAGTCCCCGATGTATATAATACAGTGAAATACAGTATTACAATATAACTTTAGGGGTGTATATCGGACCGTCGGACTACTGAACTGTCGGAATTTCGGGTTGTCGGATTAAAGCTACGCTTTCGTAGGTTCTAGTAAACTATTTGATTACCAAGAGTTAGACCTTTGAAAAATCCTTTCTAATGTATAAAATTTTAGAATTCATGCACAGAAGAATCTACTGAGGAAAGTTCAAATCAACAGAAGTACTGACTGTATAAGTCTTATAAAGAAAATAAAGTGAATATATACTATAAGCACACAGACCTATATATATATATATATATATAAAACCTTTAAGTTTTTCAGCAAGAACTGCACCCAGGAATAAAATATTTTACAAGCCTTACTTTTCGAAATATTAAAGCGCCGTCCCAAATAACCAAATATCAAATTAAGTGTTAACCTCATCAGTACGACCGAGCAACAGCTGATCTGCAATATCGTAGTTGAAAATTAAATTGTGTAGTAATTCCACTAAAGTAAAGAAAAAACTATACAATAAGGTGTCACTGCCATTCATAATATTTCTTAAACGGCTGACGAGGTCCCCCCATCTTTTATTTAATTTTGAACTCCTTACTCCTCTGTTAACAATATTTTTGTCTGAGTTAATATTGTCGGAATGTCTGTCCATTTTGCAGCATAAAGATACTATAGAAGTCGTCATGAATGAAAAAAGTTCGTCTCTTCAAACTGGGTTGATTTGCTTGCAATTATAACTACATGTAGCCTCGGGGTAGGTTCATTGTTATTAGCTTCATTTATGGTTAATCCAGACATTTTACCGCTTCCACTACAAAAGTTTGGGGGCACGCGCCCTCCCCCCTTTTTTCAAATTCCTGGATCCGCATCTGATGTCGCGGTGGATCTTCTATACAAAAAGAGGCAGATGCACTGTAGTCATCGGATTAAATTTTATAGATTAATTTAAGTTTTTAACAGTCGTTTTACATCGTGTAAACATTCGTCGGCCAGTGTTATTTTACTTTCATAACAAGTTTTATTTAAAAAAAAAAAACGGATTGTGTGCAGTACGTACGTGGCGCATCATCCAAAAAAAAATGTCCGGACCATACAAAAACCTGTTTATGCAAAGTTTTTTTTATGTTTATATGGCTTTGATCCACTCAGGTTTGATGGCTCGTTTGATGGCATCAGTCATAAGACGTATATGAAATCAAAAGAGGGCAGTCATCGTGCAACTCGTTGTGTAATTCGCATATTGATTTTTTCCACACCTGAAGTTTTTTACGATTATTTGTACAACTATTAACTGCACAAGAAATGCTCCCATGTTTTTTATAACTTTCGGCAGCATCCCTAGTAAATTAAATCAGAAAAAGAAAGAAATACAAATGTAAACAGAAAATCGATACTGTTTTGATCAATACACGTGCGTTATTTTTCACGGTTGTAATGGCGGATCGGTCACGTGAGAGGTTAATGGATGCGCCCATGTTTTCTAGGTCAATTACAGATAAACCCGTCTATAAGCTGCATGTCCTGATTTTTCGTCCAAAACTTGTTTCCTTATGTTAAATTTTGAAGTTCCATTGTGTTGGCTGATTGAGTGATACACATGGTATCTATATGATAAACTAACACATGTAATTAAAATAAAAAATTCTAGTTTATTAGCTGGGTACAATACCAGAAATCATGGAATTCACAAAAGAATTATATCATACTAGAAATCTACTTTATTTCTGATTATATATTCGATGCAATTTCTATAATATGTTTAATTATTACATCCATGAATATCGATTCTTTGAATGTTACAGCTGGGACTATTATACTATAATATTTTATGTCCCAGGTTACGGACTTCATGTTAAAGTTACGGACATCCCGTTAAAGTTACGGACATCCCTATTGGTATAATGAAAAAAGTTACGGATAAGTTGTTTTCAAGTTACGGACATCCTAAGTGTTTTCGAAAATCGTAATGTGATCGTTTATTTTGCAGTATTTAATCATCTTTTATGTTTAGGTGTTTCCCTAAAAGATTGGTACAACTTTTTAATTACTGAACATTTGTGTTGTTTTCATTGTATTGTTATCATATAGGAGAGAAGTTTCTTACCGAAGCCAGGCGGCTCATTCTTGGGCTGTGTGTAACTTAAGTTACCCGCAGCCGTTTAAGCACAGTGATTATACTGATACAGGTAAGTACTTTGGGTTATATAAATATTGCCTTTATCTTTAGTCTCTTCTATCAAATCCAACGCTTGACTCAAAATGTCGCCCGTCTTATACCCGTCCATATTGACAACTGCATATAATTATGTAAATGCTCTTTTGTTCCGACGTTGGAAAGTTCCGGGCGGAAAGAACTAACTAGCCGAAAAGTTCCAGAGGAACTTATTAACTAGTTACTTTGTTCTTCCTCTGGTTTAAAAGTTCCACCGGAACAAAGTGATAAGTTGAAAAGTTCCAACGGAACATATCAACTAGTTAGAAAGTTCCTTTTTGCCAAATTAGTCAAAACCGGAACTAACAAACTAGCCCAAAAGTTCCAACGGAACTTATCAACCAGGCAGAAAGTTCCATTTGGAGAATTGATAAAAGCGCAACATATTATATTTGAACCTTTCAAAGGGAAACCAAGATACTGAATATACCATATTTCGTCCTTTTTGTAGAAAGAAGGGGAAGAATGAGTATCAGTATATATAAGAGCAAATCATTAATTTACAAGAATACCTAACGCACTGAAAGGGGTTTCTTTGGGGACAAATATGCAAAATTTAAGTTGTATTTCATAGCTCACATAAAACGGAATAAGTTGCATTATCATGCAAATTTAGTATTCATAGTACCCTCAAGAGAGGGAAGAATACCCCCCTCCTCGTGTGGTTCTTTGCATCAATTCTCCAAATGGAACTTTGTGACTGGTTGATAAGTTCCGTTGGAACTTTTGGGTTAGTTTGTTAGTTCCGGTTTTGACTTATTTGCCAAAGAGGAACTTTAATTGTGGCTTGTTGATAAGTTCCTTTTTCCGGAACTTTTCGACTGCACTCGGAATAAAACAACTAGTTGGAAAGTTCCATCGGAACGAAATAACTAGTTGAAAAGTTCCGCCGGAACAAAGTAACTGACGGAACATAGTGGCTGTTACACATACAAGGAGCATGATGTATTTTTTTAGTGATAAGAATGCACGAAACGGTCAACCTTGAACTTCTGATCCATATTAGCACCAGGATTTAACGGGAATATGCAAGACAGCAACTTTGACATTTGTAAAATCTACTCACTTGTCAAAGTGTGAAAGAACATATCCAAAGTAAGGTTACTAGTGGGGTTTCATGTAAAAAAAATATTTTTCTTATAAATCATGGTTTGATTTTGTCAATAAATATGCTATCCATTCTTTTTCATTTAATAATCAATGTTAACAAATATAGGGTTTAGCATTGGGTGTAAGTTAGTTATACACCTCGTGATACGGCGTGTCTGGCCGTCGGGGTTTCTTATCCAGACACACCTATCCCTCGGTGTATAACTATTACTTACAGAATATGTACATGAAACACTAAAATACATACCTAGCTATTTACAATGTTGTGCATATCCAGATCTCTATCATATTCTTTGTATTCAAATTTGAGACGAAAATGTCAGTCTGATTTGTTGAAATTCACAATTTTGGCAAAACGTATAGGCTAATAAAAATTAATATATGCGTTTTTTTTTTCCTTCTCTCTTCTTTGATAATTGTTGCCGTATTTTCTTGTAATCTTGTCCCATTATTTTCTATTCTGTTAACCCCATTCAGACCCTCTTCTATTGGTCAAGTTAATATTTGTGTAATATCTCGATCAGTGTACTGTGTCGTCTTAACCTGGCTTATCCTTTTAACAGTTCATTGTGATATAATTGCTATTCAGAGGAACTACATACGCGGAGCTATACGCTATTAATTTAAGGCTGAGACTACTATTATAGTAGTCTCAATCGTAAGGCAAGTATTTTTTATTTATCTTTTTATTTGTTTTAAAGAATGCATTTCTGCATTGCTGTTATAATATTAATGTGCTTATATATAATAGGGAGATGTGGTATGATGTTTGTTTACCAGCTGTTAGCTTAGTTGGTATGAGGGTCTTCATGGGCTTTACAGAATGGAAAATAATTAAGGACCCCAAAAAAATAATGAATAGAGAAAAGTGATCACAACATATAAAGAACAGGGAATAATGGGAAGTTAAAGTATAACGAATGACGACGAAAAATTATATAAATTAATTAAATTGGGTAATACTATATGTATGTTCATGCTGTTTAAAGAAATGAACGATTACAGAATTAATTAAGAAATCGTCTAATTACAGAAAAAAGTAAATAATAAAAACATATTGATGCTCGGAGAATTTTACAGAATAAGCGTTATTTTTAAAGATTAAGAAAAATGACACGAAATGTAAATATTACAGTTATGTAAGACCCATCACGTAGACCCTCGTGTATCTGTATGATATTGTAGAAATATTTTTGATATGTATCTGTATGTTACACAGTGCAGGATCCGATCGCGAATATATAGATGAAAGAAAATGTGGTATGATCGAGTGCCAATGAGATAACTCTCCATCCAAGTCACAAAAGAAAAACCATTATAGGTCAAGGTTACGGTCTTCAACACGGAGCCATGGTTCACACCGAACACCAAGCTATAAAGGGACCCAAAAATGACTAGTGTAAAACCATTCAAACGGGAAAACCAACGGTCTAATCTATATAAAAAATGAGAAACGAGAAACACGTATGAACCACATCAACAAACGACAATTGAACCACTGAACAGAAGGCTCCTGACTTAGGACAGGTGCAAACAAATGCAGCGGGTATAAACGTTTTAATAGGTACCAACTACTAGTATCACCCTTCAGGGGCGGATCCAGCATTTTTTAAAAGGGGGGTTCCCAACCCAGGATAAAGGGGGGGGGGGGGGGGGGGGGGGGGGGGGGTTCCAACTATATGTCCCCATTCAAATGCATTGATCGTCAAGAAAAAGGGGGGTTCCAACCTTCGGACCCCCCCCCCCCCCCCCTGATCCGCCACAGCCCTTACCTGAAACTATAGTGTAACATCACAACATAGAAAGACTCACTATAAAATTTCAATTGAAATGGCCTAACCAAAGACATATATACATGTATATATGTCTCTGGCCTAACTCAATCAAAAGACATATTAACACAAGTGAACATACCCCACTGAACGAATAAATTTTATCTATGACACAATGTAAATACGAAATCAATAAAATAAGGGGTGAATAAATAAAGGCAACAGTAGTTTACCGCTGTGAGATGTTAAACAATTTCAGAAGGCAAACATAACCTTGAACAAAATGCCGCCAAATAAAATATTGTACACAGGTAAATGAAAATACTTCTGTTATAAGGTATACAGTATAAATGGAGAATTGAAATATTTTTTACAAAATAAATAATTTTGTTGTTCAAGTGAGTGAAAATTTATAGTCATACCAAACACTATCAAAGCTGGTATATATTATAATAGAGAGACGAAATATAACCCTAGATAACTAAATATTAAATAACAAAAAAGCATTATGCATATGTCCGGCTACAAGTTTGATATCTCTCCAGAGCTTATGTTGCTATTTCAGTGTATGTGATTATCGACTGATTTTATACAAAGCCGCTAACGAGGCTTTAATAAATTGTTTGATTTAAGGTATCTTATAAAAAAATACTTTGTGAAAGAAGGGGAGTGCAAAAAATGTTTCTGATGAAAATTTGTAAAAAAGGAGTAAAAATAAAGAATAAACAATTGTTCAATATCTCGAGAAAAAATCTCCAAACGGAGCTCCTCAAATAGTTGTTGCAAGAGTTTGTATATATATAACATTCAGAGAGCGTGGCACTTTAAAATGAATCTATAGAAATAAGAAGATATTGTATAAGTGCCAATGAGACACCTCTCCATCCAAGTCATAATGTGTAAAAAAAACCATTATAGGTCAAAGTACGGCCTTCAACACGGAACCTTGGCTCACACCGAACAGCAAGCTATAAAGGGTCCCAAAATGACGAGTGTAAATCAATCCCAACAGGAAAACCGAAGGTCTAATCAATAAAAAAAAAAAACGCGAACGAAAAACACGTATGAACCACATCAACAAACGACAACCGCACTGAACAACTGGTTCCTGACTTAGGACAGGTGCAACAAGTGACAAATGCAGCGGGTCTTAACAGGCGCCATATAAAAGAGTAGTATAACATTACAACATAGAAAGACACACTATAAAATTTCAATTGAAATGGCTTAACTGATCAAAAAGAAATATTAACAAAAAACAAGTAAACCTAATTACACTGAACGAATAGATTTAATCTATGACACAATACGATTTCGAGACACAAACTTGCCGCCCAGATCGTAAATTTCCATGTTTATAAAACGGATGTGCTCTGACTCCCAACTTCCCTATAGTAAGTCCTAAAAATCTTAAGACTACCAGACATCAGTGCTTTTTGGGATTACTAGTGTCAATGAAAATGGTCGACAATTATATGCTGAGTAGGGTATGAATTCAATTTTGTCTCGAAACTCTCTACATATATATTCTGACGACAAAAACTAATTTCCCTTTTTTTACACCAGACTCAAGCTAGCGACCAATTCTAGCGACCAATCAAGCTAGCGACCAATTCTAGCGACCACTAAAGAACACAATGAGAATCAACTTGTCTAAGAATCATTATGTGGTATATGAGAAAACCACAAAACCACATTATGAAACAACGTTCTGTTAAAAAGAAAATCTATCTACCAGTACGGTATATATATTGTTTTTTAACGTTTAAACGACCAGAAATGTCCATCAAATTAAGGGAGAAGGGACACTACAATACGAATGACGTTTGTAGCTGAATGCACTAACTAGTTTGGTTGCTAAATGGCTGCATCAATATCAATGAGTAAAATATAACGTGCCAAAAAAACGTAAAAGTCAAAACAATTTAATACAATAGAAAAACAAAGGATATGGGGTATCCCTCCATGACACAAAATCAGTAAATGCACAGCGAAAAACACACAAAAAGCTAAGGAACATTCTTTGTTAACGAACTATTTTTATTCCCCTACATTCGAACACATACTATATGTTATCATATATGTATTTATATAAATAAAGGTGCGCCCCTCTCCGGAGTTTATTCTATCGGGAGAAGGACTAGTTGGGAAATAAAGTAATCCATATTTTGACGTCTTCTTTACGTTTTCTCTGTTTTCCAAACTCTAAACCGAGATCGCAAAGATAAATTAATTATTGTAAACAAAATATTAAAAACGGAGCGTATATCCTTCAAGCACATAATGGCTATACAATAGTACTTTGCGGTTTAGAAATCAGAATAAAAAGCTAAAGAGTTTTTAGAATTTGAATAATAAAAAAAAAAACAAGAGTGTTTGTTTATGATGATTTGCTCGCAAAATCGTTTTCAATATTCAGTGAACCGTAAATAATTTAAAAAGTACATATTTCAATGAACATGTGTACCTAGTTTCAAGTTGATCTGACTACAACGTCATCTTAGACTAGATTCAACACAAACGTCATTCTAATGATGTATGAATGGACGGACAAACGGACAAACGAATTAACGAACGAACACAAAAACCAGATAATATTATGGGTTTTACTGTCGTAGGCGGAGCATAGAATAACTATTCACTTAAACTTGTTCCTTTGTTCAAATAAAAGAAATAAGAAAAATATTATGTGCGAAAGAATAACTATATACTGGCTTTCCATACACTCGGCATCCTCAAATATCCTTTATTTTCTAGAAAAGGAACTTTTAATGTCTATTCCCTATACTGAAAATGAAAACATACAAAATAACAAACTGTAAGAGTACATTTCATGCCCACAAACAATATTTTGAATTGAAAGTTTACGTGCACTATTTTGTACGGCATGCATCCTTACTTAAAAGAAATGTAAAGATTTTTTTGTTTAAAAAAAAAACCGTACACTTTGAATTTCAACTTTGAACCCCTTCAATTCCCAGAAGGTCCTAACCCCCAAAAAATCATTTCAGTGGGTCCTGCTCTGATTCATTACCTTTCATTTGAGCTATGTCCGATGTCGAACTTTGCCGTACGGAGCTGGCGAGACTTGCCGAAAGAATGTACGGTGGACATGTAAAAAAAAAAATAATACCAACTTTGAACCCCTTCAATTCCCAGAAGGTCCTAACCCCCAAAAAATCATTTCAGTGGGTCCTGCTCTGATTCATTACCTTTCATTTGAGCTATGTCCGATGTCGAACTTTGCCGTACGGAGCTGGCGAGACTTGCCGAAAGAATGTACGGTGGACATGTAAAAAAAAAAATAATACCAACTTTGAACCCCTTCAATTCCCAGAAGGTCCTAACCCCCAAAAAATCATTTCAGTGGGTCCTGCTCTGATTCATTACCTTTCATTTGAGCTATGTCCGATGTCGAACTTTGCCGTACGGAGCTGGCGAGACTTGCCGAAAGAATGTACGGTGGACATGTAAAAAAAAAAATAATACCAACTTTGAACCCCTTCAATTCCCAGAAGGTCCTAACCCCCAAAAAATCATTTCAGTGGGTCCTGCTCTGATTCATTTACCTTTCATTTGAGCTATGTCCGATGTCGAACTTTGCCGTACGGAGCTGGCAAGACTTGCCGAAAGAATGTACGGTGGACATGTAAAAAAAAAAATAATACCAACTTTGAACCCCTTCAATTCCCAGAAGGTCCTAACCCCCAAAAAATCATTTCAGTGGGTCCTGCTCTGATTCATTACCTTTCATTTGAGCTATGTCCGATGTCGAACTTTGCCGTACGGAGCTTGCGAGACTTGCCGAAAGAATGTACGGTGGACATGTAAAAAAAAAAATAATACCAATTTTGAACCCCTTCAATTCCCAGAAGGTCCTAACCCCCAAAAAATCATTTCAGTGGGTCCTGCTCTGATTCATTACCTTTCATTTGAGCTATGTCCGATGTCGAACTTTGCCGTACGGAGCTGGCGAGACTTGCCGAAAGAATGTACGGTGGACATGTAAAAAAAAAAATAATACCAACTTTGAACCCCTTCAATTCCCAGAAGGTCCTAACCCCCAAAAAATCATTTCAGTGGGTCCTGCTCTGATTCATTACCTTTCATTTGAGCTATGTCCGATGTCGAACTTTGCCGTACGGAGCTGGCGAGACTTGCCGAAAGAATGTACGGTGGACATGTAAAAAAAAAAATAATACCAACTTTGAACCCCTTCAATTCCCAGAAGGTCCTAACCCCCAAAAAATCATTTCAGTGGGTCCTGCTCTGATTCATTTACCTTTCATTTGAGCTATGTCCGATGTCGAACTTTGCCGTACGGAGCTGGCAAGACTTGCCGAAAGAATGTACGGTGGACATGTAAAAAAAAAAATAATACCAACTTTGAACCCCTTCAATTCCCAGAAGGTCCTAACCCCCAAAAAATCATTTCAGTGGGTCCTGCTCTGATTCATTACCTTTCATTTGAGCTATGTCCGATGTCGAACTTTGCCGTACGGAGCTGGCGAGACTTGCCGAAAGAATGTACGGTGGACATGTAAAAAAAAAAATAATACCAACTTTGAACCCCTTCAATTCCCAGAAGGTCCTAACCCCCAAAAAATCATTTCAGTGGGTCCTGCTCTGATTCATTACCTTTCATTTGAGCTATGTCCGATGTCGAACTTTGCCGTACGGAGCTGGCGAGACTTGCCGAAAGAATGTACGGTGGACATGTAAAAAAAAAAATAATACCAATTTTGAACCCCTTCAATTCCCAGAAGGTCCTAACCCCCAAAAAATCATTTCAGTGGGTCCTGCTCTGATTCATTACCTTTCATTTGAGCTATGTCCGATGTCGAACTTTGCCGTACGGAGCTGGCGAGACTTGCCGAAAGAATGTACGGTGGACATGTAAAAAAAAAAATAATACCAACTTTGAACCCCTTCAATTCCCAGAAGGTCCTAACCCCCAAAAAATCATTTCAGTGGGTCCTGCTCTGATTCATTACCTTTCATTTGAGCTATGTCCGATGTCGAACTTTGCCGTACGGAGCTGGCGAGACTTGCCGAAAGAATGTACGGTGGACATGTAAAAAAAAAAATAATACCAACTTTGAACCCCTTCAATTCCCAGAAGGTCCTAACCCCCAAAAAATCATTTCAGTGGGTCCTGCTCTGATTCATTTACCTTTCATTTGAGCTATGTCCGATGTCGAACTTTGCCGTACGGAGCTGGCAAGACTTGCCGAAAGAATGTACGGTGGACATGTAAAAAAAAAAATAATACCAACTTTGAACCCCTTCAATTCCCAGAAGGTCCTAACCCCCAAAAAATCATTTCAGTGGGTCCTGCTCTGATTCATTACCTTTCATTTGAGCTATGTCCGATGTCGAACTTTGCCGTACGGAGCTGGCGAGACTTGCCGAAAGAATGTACGGTGGACATGTAAAAAAAAAAATAATACCAACTTTGAACCCCTTCAATTCCCAGAAGGTCCTAACCCCCAAAAAATCATTTCAGTGGGTCCTGCTCTGATTCATTACCTTTCATTTGAGCTATGTCCGATGTCGAACTTTGCCGTACGGAGCTGGCGAGACTTGCCGAAAGAATGTACGGTGGACATGTAAAAAAAAAAATAATACCAACTTTGAACCCCTTCAATTCCCAGAAGGTCCTAACCCCCAAAAAATCATTTCAGTGGGTCCTGCTCTGATTCATTACCTTTCATTTGAGCTATGTCCGATGTCGAACTTTGCCGTACGGAGCTGGCGAGACTTGCCGAAAGAATGTACGGTGGACATGTAAAAAAAAAAATAATACCAACTTTGAACCCCTTCAATTCCCAGAAGGTCCTAACCCCCAAAAAATCATTTCAGTGGGTCCTGCTCTGATTCATTTACCTTTCATTTGAGCTATGTCCGATGTCGAACTTTGCCGTACGGAGCTGGCAAGACTTGCCGAAAGAATGTACGGTGGACATGTAAAAAAAAAAATAATACCAACTTTGAACCCCTTCAATTCCCAGAAGGTCCTAACCCCCAAAAAATCATTTCAGTGGGTCCTGCTCTGATTCATTACCTTTCATTTGAGCTATGTCCGATGTCGAACTTTGCCGTACGGAGCTTGCGAGACTTGCCGAAAGAATGTACGGTGGACATGTAAAAAAAAAAATAATACCAATTTTGAACCCCTTCAATTCCCAGAAGGTCCTAACCCCCAAAAAATCATTTCAGTGGGTCCTGCTCTGATTCATTACCTTTCATTTGAGCTATGTCCGATGTCGAACTTTGCCGTACGGAGCTGGCGAGACTTGCCGAAAGAATGTACGGTGGACATGTAAAAAAAAAAATAATACCAACTTTGAACCCCTTCAATTCCCAGAAGGTCCTAACCCCCAAAAAATCATTTCAGTGGGTCCTGCTCTGATTCATTACCTTTCATTTGAGCTATGTCCGATGTCGAACTTTGCCGTACGGAGCTGGCGAGACTTGCCGAAAGAATGTACGGTGGACATGTAAAAAAAAAAATAATACCAACTTTGAACCCCTTCAATTCCCAGAAGGTCCTAACCCCCAAAAAATCATTTCAGTGGGTCCTGCTCTGATTCATTTACCTTTCATTTGAGCTATGTCCGATGTCGAACTTTGCCGTACGGAGCTGGCAAGACTTGCCGAAAGAATGTACGGTGGACATGTAAAAAAAAAAATAATACCAACTTTGAACCCCTTCAATTCCCAGAAGGTCCTAACCCCCAAAAAATCATTTCAGTGGGTCCTGCTCTGATTCATTACCTTTCATTTGAGCTATGTCCGATGTCGAACTTTGCCGTACGGAGCTGGCGAGACTTGCCGAAAGAATGTACGGTGGACATGTAAAAAAAAAAATAATACCAACTTTGAACCCCTTCAATTCCCAGAAGGTCCTAACCCCCAAAAAATCATTTCAGTGGGTCCTGCTCTGATTCATTACCTTTCATTTGAGCTATGTCCGATGTCGAACTTTGCCGTACGGAGCTGGCGAGACTTGCCGAAAGAATGTACGGTGGACATGTAAAAAAAAAAATAATACCAATTTTGAACCCCTTCAATTCCCAGAAGGTCCTAACCCCCAAAAAATCATTTCAGTGGGTCCTGCTCTGATTCATTACCTTTCATTTGAGCTATGTCCGATGTCGAACTTTGCCGTACGGAGCTGGCGAGACTTGCCGAAAGAATGTACGGTGGACATGTAAAAAAAAAAATAATACCAACTTTGAACCCCTTCAATTCCCAGAAGGTCCTAACCCCCAAAAAATCATTTCAGTGGGTCCTGCTCTGATTCATTACCTTTCATTTGAGCTATGTCCGATGTCGAACTTTGCCGTACGGAGCTGGCGAGACTTGCCGAAAGAATGTACGGTGGACATGTAAAAAAAAAAATAATACCAACTTTGAACCCCTTCAATTCCCAGAAGGTCCTAACCCCCAAAAAATCATTTCAGTGGGTCCTGCTCTGATTCATTTACCTTTCATTTGAGCTATGTCCGATGTCGAACTTTGCCGTACGGAGCTGGCAAGACTTGCCGAAAGAATGTACGGTGGACATGTAAAAAAAAAAATAATACCAACTTTGAACCCCTTCAATTCCCAGAAGGTCCTAACCCCCAAAAAATCATTTCAGTGGGTCCTGCTCTGATTCATTACCTTTCATTTGAGCTATGTCCGATGTCGAACTTTGCCGTACGGAGCTGGCGAGACTTGCCGAAAGAATGTACGGTGGACATGTAAAAAAAAAAATAATACCAACTTTGAACCCCTTCAATTCCCAGAAGGTCCTAACCCCCAAAAAATCATTTCAGTGGGTCCTGCTCTGATTCATTACCTTTCATTTGAGCTATGTCCGATGTCGAACTTTGCCGTACGGAGCTGGCGAGACTTGCCGAAAGAATGTACGGTGGACATGTAAAAAAAAAAATAATACCAACTTTGAACCCCTTCAATTCCCAGAAGGTCCTAACCCCCAAAAAATCATTTCAGTGGGTCCTGCTCTGATTCATTACCTTTCATTTGAGCTATGTCCGATGTCGAACTTTGCCGTACGGAGCTGGCGAGACTTGCCGAAAGAATGTACGGTGGACATGTAAAAAAAAAAATAATACCAACTTTGAACCCCTTCAATTCCCAGAAGGTCCTAACCCCCAAAAAATCATTTCAGTGGGTCCTGCTCTGATTCATTTACCTTTCATTTGAGCTATGTCCGATGTCGAACTTTGCCGTACGGAGCTGGCAAGACTTGCCGAAAGAATGTACGGTGGACATGTAAAAAAAAAAATAATACCAACTTTGAACCCCTTCAATTCCCAGAAGGTCCTAACCCCCAAAAAATCATTTCAGTGGGTCCTGCTCTGATTCATTACCTTTCATTTGAGCTATGTCCGATGTCGAACTTTGCCGTACGGAGCTTGCGAGACTTGCCGAAAGAATGTACGGTGGACATGTAAAAAAAAAAATAATACCAATTTTGAACCCCTTCAATTCCCAGAAGGTCCTAACCCCCAAAAAATCATTTCAGTGGGTCCTGCTCTGATTCATTACCTTTCATTTGAGCTATGTCCGATGTCGAACTTTGCCGTACGGAGCTGGCGAGACTTGCCGAAAGAATGTACGGTGGACATGTAAAAAAAAAAATAATACCAACTTTGAACCCCTTCAATTCCCAGAAGGTCCTAACCCCCAAAAAATCATTTCAGTGGGTCCTGCTCTGATTCATTACCTTTCATTTGAGCTATGTCCGATGTCGAACTTTGCCGTACGGAGCTGGCGAGACTTGCCGAAAGAATGTACGGTGGACATGTAAAAAAAAAAATAATACCAACTTTGAACCCCTTCAATTCCCAGAAGGTCCTAACCCCCAAAAAATCATTTCAGTGGGTCCTGCTCTGATTCATTTACCTTTCATTTGAGCTATGTCCGATGTCGAACTTTGCCGTACGGAGCTGGCAAGACTTGCCGAAAGAATGTACGGTGGACATGTAAAAAAAAAAATAATACCAACTTTGAACCCCTTCAATTCCCAGAAGGTCCTAACCCCCAAAAAATCATTTCAGTGGGTCCTGCTCTGATTCATTACCTTTCATTTGAGCTATGTCCGATGTCGAACTTTGCCGTACGGAGCTTGCGAGACTTGCCGAAAGAATGTACGGTGGACATGTAAAAAAAAAAATAATACCAATTTTGAACCCCTTCAATTCCCAGAAGGTCCTAACCCCCAAAAAATCATTTCAGTGGGTCCTGCTCTGATTCATTACCTTTCATTTGAGCTATGTCCGATGTCGAACTTTGCCGTACGGAGCTGGCGAGACTTGCCGAAAGAATGTACGGTGGACATGTAAAAAAAAAAATAATACCAACTTTGAACCCCTTCAATTCCCAGAAGGTCCTAACCCCCAAAAAATCATTTCAGTGGGTCCTGCTCTGATTCATTACCTTTCATTTGAGCTATGTCCGATGTCGAACTTTGCCGTACGGAGCTGGCGAGACTTGCCGAAAGAATGTACGGTGGACATGTAAAAAAAAAAATAATACCAACTTTGAACCCCTTCAATTCCCAGAAGGTCCTAACCCCCAAAAAATCATTTCAGTGGGTCCTGCTCTGATTCATTTACCTTTCATTTGAGCTATGTCCGATGTCGAACTTTGCCGTACGGAGCTGGCAAGACTTGCCGAAAGAATGTACGGTGGACATGTAAAAAAAAAAATAATACCAACTTTGAACCCCTTCAATTCCCAGAAGGTCCTAACCCCCAAAAAATCATTTCAGTGGGTCCTGCTCTGATTCATTACCTTTCATTTGAGCTATGTCCGATGTCGAACTTTGCCGTACGGAGCTTGCGAGACTTGCCGAAAGAATGTACGGTGGACATGTAAAAAAAAAAATAATACCAATTTTGAACCCCTTCAATTCCCAGAAGGTCCTAACCCCCAAAAAATCATTTCAGTGGGTCCTGCTCTGATTCATTACCTTTCATTTGAGCTATGTCCGATGTCGAACTTTGCCGTACGGAGCTGGCGAGACTTGCCGAAAGAATGTACGGTGGACATGTAAAAAAAAAAATAATACCAACTTTGAACCCCTTCAATTCCCAGAAGGTCCTAACCCCCAAAAAATCATTTCAGTGGGTCCTGCTCTGATTCATTACCTTTCATTTGAGCTATGTCCGATGTCGAACTTTGCCGTACGGAGCTGGCGAGACTTGCCGAAAGAATGTACGGTGGACATGTAAAAAAAAAAATAATACCAACTTTGAACCCCTTCAATTCCCAGAAGGTCCTAACCCCCAAAAAATCATTTCAGTGGGTCCTGCTCTGATTCATTTACCTTTCATTTGAGCTATGTCCGATGTCGAACTTTGCCGTACGGAGCTGGCAAGACTTGCCGAAAGAATGTACGGTGGACATGTAAAAAAAAAAATAATACCAACTTTGAACCCCTTCAATTCCCAGAAGGTCCTAACCCCCAAAAAATCATTTCAGTGGGTCCTGCTCTGATTCATTACCTTTCATTTGAGCTATGTCCGATGTCGAACTTTGCCGTACGGAGCTTGCGAGACTTGCCGAAAGAATGTACGGTGGACATGTAAAAAAAAAAATAATACCAATTTTGAACCCCTTCAATTCCCAGAAGGTCCTAACCCCCAAAAAATCATTTCAGTGGGTCCTGCTCTGATTCATTACCTTTCATTTGAGCTATGTCCGATGTCGAACTTTGCCGTACGGAGCTGGCGAGACTTGCCGAAAGAATGTACGGTGGACATGTAAAAAAAAAAATAATACCAACTTTGAACCCCTTCAATTCCCAGAAGGTCCTAACCCCCAAAAAATCATTTCAGTGGGTCCTGCTCTGATTCATTACCTTTCATTTGAGCTATGTCCGATGTCGAACTTTGCCGTACGGAGCTTGCGAGACTTGCCGAAAGAATGTACGGTGGACATGTAAAAAAAAAAATAATACCAATTTTGAACCCCTTCAATCCCAGAAGGTCCTAACCCCCAAAAAATCATTTCAGTGGGTCCTGCTCTGATTCATTACCTTTCATTTGAGCTATGTCCGATGTCGAACTTTGCCGTACGGAGCTGGCGAGACTTGCCGAAAGAATGTACGGTGGACATGTAAAAAAAAAAATAATACCAACTTTGAACCCCTTCAATTCCCAGAAGGTCCTAACCCCCAAAAAATCATTTCAGTGGGTCCTGCTCTGAACCATTACCTTTCATTTGAGCTATGTCCGATGTCGAACTGTGCCGTACGGAGCTGGCTAGACTTGCCGAAAGAATGTACGGTGGACATGTAAAAAAAAAATAATACCAACTTTGAACCCCTTCAATTCCCAGAAGGTTCTTACCCCCAAAAAATCATTTCAGTGGGTCCTGCTCTGATTCATTACCTTTCATTTGAGCTATGTCCGATGTCGAACTTTGCCGTACGGAGCTGGCGAGACTTGCCGAAAGAATGTACGGTGGACATGTAAAAAAAAAAATAATACCAACTTTGAACCCCTTCAATTCCCAGAAGGTCCTAACCCCCAAAAAATCATTTCAGTGGGTCCTGCTCTGATTCATTACCTTTCATTTGAGCTATGTCCGATGTCGAACTTTGCCGTACGGAGCTGGCGAGACTTGCCGAAAGAATGTACGGTGGACATGTAAAAAAAAAAATAATACCAACTTTGAACCCCTTCAATTCCCAGAAGGTCCTAACCCCCAAAAAATCATTTCAGTGGGTCCTGCTCTGATTCATTACCTTTCGTTTGAGCTATGTTCGATGTCGAACTTTGCCGTACGGAGCTGGCGAGACTTGCCGAAAGAATGTACGGTGGACATGTAAAAAAAAAAATAATACCAACTTTGAACCCCTTCAATTCCCAGAAGGTCCTATCCCCAAAAAATCATTTCAGTGGGTCCTGCTCTGATTCATTACCTTTCATCTGAGCTATGTCCGATGTCGAACTTTGCCGTACGGAGCTGGCGAGACTTGCCGAAAGAATGTACGGTGGACATGTAAAAAAAAAAATAATACCAACTTTGAACCCCTTCAATTCCCAGAAGGTCCTTACCCCCAAAAAATCATTTCAGTGGGTCCTGCTCTGATTCATTACCTTTCATTTGAGCTATGTCCGATGTCGAACTTTGCCGTACGGAGCTTGCGAGACTTGCCGAAAGAATGTACGGTGGACATGTAAAAAAAAAATAATACCAATTTTGAACCCCTTCAATTCCCAGAAGGTCCTAACCCCCAAAAAATCATTTCAGTGGGTCCTGCTCTGATTCATTACTTTTCATTTGAGCTATGTCCGATGTCGAACTTTGCCGTACGGAGCTGGCGAGACTTGCCGAAAGAATGTACGGTGGACATGTAAAAAAAAAAATAATACCAACTTTGAACCCCTTCAATTCCCAGAAGGTCCTAACCCCCAAAAAATCATTTCAGTGGGTCCTGCTCTGATTCATTACCTTTCATTTGAGCTATGTCCGATGTCGAACTTTGCCGTACGGAGCTGGCGAGACTTGCCGAAAGAATGTACGGTGGACATGTAAAAAAAATAATACCAACTTTGAACCCCTTCAATTCCCAGAAGGTCCTAACCCCCAAAAAATCATTTCAGTGGGTCCTGCTCTGATTCATTACCTTTCATTTGAGCTATGTCCGATGTCGAACTTTGCCGTACGGAGCTTGCGAGACTTGCCGAAAGAATGTACGGTGGACATGTAAAAAAAAAAATAATACCAATTTTGAACCCCTTCAATCCCAGAAGGTCCTAACCCCCAAAAAATCATTTCAGTGGGTCCTGCTCTGATTCATTACCTTTCATTTGAGCTATGTCCGATGTCGAACTTTGCCGTACGGAGCTGGCGAGACTTGCCGAAAGAATGTACGGTGGACATGTAAAAAAAAAAATAATACCAACTTTGAACCCCTTCAATTCCCAGAAGGTCCTAACCCCCAAAAAATCATTTCAGTGGGTCCTGCTCTGATTCATTACCTTTCATTTGAGCTATGTCCGATGTCGAACTGTGCCGTACGGAGCTGGCTAGACTTGCCGAAAGAATGTACGGTGGACATGTAAAAAAAAAAATAATACCAACTTTGAACCCCTTCAATTCCCAGAAGGTCCTAACCCCCAAAAAATCATTTCAGTGGGTCCTGCTCTGATTCATTACCTTTCATTTGAGCTATGTCCGATGTCGAACTTTGCCGTACGGAGCTGGCGAGACTTACCGAAAGAATGTACGGTGGACATGTAAAAAAAAAAATAATACCAACTTTGAACCCCTTCAATTCCCAGAAGGTCCTAACCCCCAAAAAATCATTTCAGTGGGTCCTGCTCTGATTCATTACCTTTCATTTGAGCTATGTCCGATGTCGAACTTTGCCGTACGGAGCTGGCGAGACTTGCCGAAAGAATGTACGGTGGACATGTAAAAAAAAAAATAATACCAACTTTGAACCCCTTCAATTCCCAGAAGGTCCTAACCCCCAAAAAATCATTTCAGTGGGTCCTGCTCTGATTCATTACCTTTCATTTGAGCTATGTCCGATGTCGAACTTTGCCGTACGGAGCTTGCGAGACTTGCCGAAAGAATGTACGGTGGACATGTAAAAAAAAAATAATACCAACTTTGAACCCCTTCAATTCCCAGAAGGTCCTAACCCCCAAAAAATCATTTCAGTGGGTCCTGCTCTGATTCATTACCTTTCATTTGAGCTATGTCCGATGTCGAACTTTGCCGTACGGAGCTGGCGAGACTTGCCGAAAGAATGTACGGTGGACATGTAAAAAAAAATAATACCAACTTTGAACCCCTTCAATTCCCAGAAGGTCCTAACCCCCAAAAAAATCATTTCAGTGGGTCCTGCTCTGATTCATTACCTTTCATTTGAGCTATGTCCGATGTCGAACTTTGCCGTACGGAGCTGGCGAGACTTGCCGAAAGAATGTACGGTGGACATGTAAAAAAAAAAATGATACCAACTTTGAACCCCTTCAATTCCCAGAAGGTCCTAACCCCCAAAAAATCATTTCAGTGGGTCCTGCTCTGATTCATTACCTTTCATTTGAGCTATGTCCGATGTCGAACTTTGCCGTACGGAGCTGGCGAGACTTGCCGAAAGAATGTACGGTGGACATGTAAAAAAAAAAATAATACCAACTTTGAACCCCTTCAATTCCCAGAAGGTCCTAACCCCCAAAAAATCATTTCAGTGGGTCCTGCTCTGATTCATTACCTTTCATTTGAGCTATGTCCGATGTCGAATTTTGCCGTACGGAGCTGGCGAGACTTGCCGAAAGAATGTACGGTGGACATGTAAAAAAAAAAATAATACCAACTTTGAACCCCTTCAATTCCCAGAAGGTCCTAACCCCCAAAAAATCATTTCAGTGGGTCCTGCTCTGATTCATTACCTTTCATTTGAGCTATGTCCGATGTCGAACTTTGCCGTACGGAGCTTGCGAGACTTGCCGAAAGAATGTACGGTGGACATGTAAAAAAAAAAATAATACCAATTTTGAACCCCTTCAATCCCAGAAGGTCCTAACCCCCAAAAAATCATTTCAGTGGGTCCTGCTCTGATTCATTACCTTTCATTTGAGCTATGTCCGATGTCGAACTTTGCCGTACGGAGCTGGCGAGACTTGCCGAAAGAATGTACGGTGGACATGTAAAAAAAAAAATAATACCAACTTTGAACCCCTTCAATTCCCAGAAGGTCCTAACCCCCAAAAAATCATTTCAGTGGGTCCTGCTCTGATTCATTACCTTTCATTTGAGCTATGTCCGATGTCGAACTGTGCCGTACGGAGCTGGCTAGACTTGCCGAAAGAATGTACGGTGGACATGTAAAAAAAAAAATAATACCAACTTTGAACCCCTTCAATTCCCAGAAGGTCCTAACCCCCAAAAAATCATTTCAGTGGGTCCTGCTCTGATTCATTACCTTTCATTTGAGCTATGTCCGATGTCGAACTTTGCCGTACGGAGCTGGCGAGACTTACCGAAAGAATGTACGGTGGACATGTAAAAAAAAAAATAATACCAACTTTGAACCCCTTCAATTCCCAGAAGGTCCTAACCCCCAAAAAATCATTTCAGTGGGTCCTGCTCTGATTCATTACCTTTCATTTGAGCTATGTCCGATGTCGAACTTTGCCGTACGGAGCTGGCGAGACTTGCCGAAAGAATGTACGGTGGACATGTAAAAAAAAAAATAATACCAACTTTGAACCCCTTCAATTCCCAGAAGGTCCTAACCCCCAAAAAATCATTTCAGTGGGTCCTGCTCTGATTCATTACCTTTCATTTGAGCTATGTCCGATGTCGAACTTTGCCGTACGGAGCTTGCGAGACTTGCCGAAAGAATGTACGGTGGACATGTAAAAAAAAAATAATACCAACTTTGAACCCCTTCAATTCCCAGAAGGTCCTAACCCCCAAAAAATCATTTCAGTGGGTCCTGCTCTGATTCATTACCTTTCATTTGAGCTATGTCCGATGTCGAACTTTGCCGTACGGAGCTGGCGAGACTTGCCGAAAGAATGTACGGTGGACATGTAAAAAAAAATAATACCAACTTTGAACCCCTTCAATTCCCAGAAGGTCCTAACCCCCAAAAAAATCATTTCAGTGGGTCCTGCTCTGATTCATTACCTTTCATTTGAGCTATGTCCGATGTCGAACTTTGCCGTACGGAGCTGGCGAGACTTGCCGAAAGAATGTACGGTGGACATGTAAAAAAAAAAATGATACCAACTTTGAACCCCTTCAATTCCCAGAAGGTCCTAACCCCCAAAAAATCATTTCAGTGGGTCCTGCTCTGATTCATTACCTTTCATTTGAGCTATGTCCGATGTCGAACTTTGCCGTACGGAGCTGGCGAGACTTGCCGAAAGAATGTACGGTGGACATGTAAAAAAAAAAATAATACCAACTTTGAACCCCTTCAATTCCCAGAAGGTCCTAACCCCCAAAAAATCATTTCAGTGGGTCCTGCTCTGATTCATTACCTTTCATTTGAGCTATGTCCGATGTCGAATTTTGCCGTACGGAGCTGGCGAGACTTGCCGAAAGAATGTACGGTGGACATGTAAAAAAAAAAATAATACCAACTTTGAACCCCTTCAATTCCCAGAAGGTCCTAACCCCCAAAAAATCATTTCAGTGGGTCCTGCTCTGATTCATTACCTTTCATTTGAGCTATGTCCGATGTCGAACTTTGCCGTACGGAGCTTGCGAGACTTGCCGAAAGAATGTACGGTGGACATGTAAAAAAAAAAATAATACCAATTTTGAACCCCTTCAATCCCAGAAGGTCCTAACCCCCAAAAAATCATTTCAGTGGGTCCTGCTCTGATTCATTACCTTTCATTTGAGCTATGTCCGATGTCGAACTTTGCCGTACGGAGCTGGCGAGACTTGCCGAAAGAATGTACGGTGGACATGTAAAAAAAAAAATAATACCAACTTTGAACCCCTTCAATTCCCAGAAGGTCCTAACCCCCAAAAAATCATTTCAGTGGGTCCTGCTCTGATTCATTACCTTTCATTTGAGCTATGTCCGATGTCGAACTGTGCCGTACGGAGCTGGCTAGACTTGCCGAAAGAATGTACGGTGGACATGTAAAAAAAAAAATAATACCAACTTTGAACCCCTTCAATTCCCAGAAGGTTCTTACCCCCAAAAAATCATTTCAGTGGGTCCTGCTCTGATTCATTACCTTTCATTTGAGCTATGTCCGATGTCGAACTTTGCCGTACGGAGCTGGCGAGACTTGCCGAAAGAATGTACGGTGGACATGTAAAAAAAAAAATAATACCAACTTTGAACCCCTTCAATTCCCAGAAGGTCCTAACCCCCAAAAAATCATTTCAGTGGGTCCTGCTCTGATTCATTACCTTTCATTTGAGCTATGTCCGATGTCGAACTTTGCCGTACGGAGCTGGCGAGACTTGCCGAAAGAATGTACGGTGGACATGTAAAAAAAAAAGTAATACCAACTTTGAACCCCTTCAATTCCCAGAAGGTCCTAACCCCCAAAAAATCATTTCAGTGGGTCCTGCTCTGATTCATTACCTTTCATTTGAGCTATGTTCGATGTCGAACTTTGCCGTACGGAGCTGGCGAGACTTGCCGAAAGAATGTACGGTGGACATGTAAAAAAAAAATAATACCAACTTTGAACCCCTTCAATTCCCAGAAGGTCCTATCCCCAAAAAATCATTTCAGTGGGTCCTGCTCTGATTCATTACCTTTCATCTGAGCTATGTCCGATGTCGAACTTTGCCGTACGGAGCTGGCGAGACTTGCCGAAAGAATGTACGGTGGACATGTAAAAAAAAAAATAATACCAACTTTGAACCCCTTCAATTCCCAGAAGGTCCTTACCCCCAAAAAATCATTTCAGTGGGTCCTGCTCTGATTCATTACCTTTCATTTGAGCTATGTCCGATGTCGAACTTTGCCGTACGGAGCTTGCGAGACTTGCCGAAAGAATGTACGGTGGACATGTAAAAAAAAAAATAATACCAATTTTGAACCCCTTCAATTCCCAGAAGGTCCTAACCCCCAAAAAATCATTTCAGTGGGTCCTGCTCTGATTCATTACTTTTCATTTGAGCTATGTCCGATGTCGAACTTTGCCGTACGGAGCTGGCGAGACTTGCCGAAAGAATGTACGGTGGACATGTAAAAAAAAAAATAATACCAACTTTGAACCCCTTCAATTCCCAGAAGGTCCTAACCCCCAAAAAATCATTTCAGTGGGTCCTGCTCTGATTCATTACCTTTCATTTGAGCTATGTCCGATGTCGAACTTTGCCGTACGGAGCTGGCGAGACTTGCCGAAAGAATGTACGGTGGACATGTAAAAAAAATAATACCAACTTTGAACCCCTTCAATTCCCAGAAGGTCCTAACCCCCAAAAAATCATTTCAGTGGGTCCTGCTCTGATTCATTACCTTTCATTTGAGCTATGTCCGATGTCGAACTTTGCCGTACGGAGCTTGCGAGACTTGCCGAAAGAATGTACGGTGGACATGTAAAAAAAAAAATAATACCAATTTTGAACCCCTTCAATCCCAGAAGGTCCTAACCCCCAAAAAATCATTTCAGTGGGTCCTGCTCTGATTCATTACCTTTCATTTGAGCTATGTCCGATGTCGAACTTTGCCGTACGGAGCTGGCGAGACTTGCCGAAAGAATGTACGGTGGACATGTAAAAAAAAAAATAATACCAACTTTGAACCCCTTCAATTCCCAGAAGGTCCTAACCCCCAAAAAATCATTTCAGTGGGTCCTGCTCTGATTCATTACCTTTCATTTCAGCTATGTCCGATGTCGAACTGTGCCGTACGGAGCTGGCTAGACTTGCCGAAAGAATGTACGGTGGACATGTAAAAAAAAAAATAATACCAACTTTGAACCCCTTCAATTCCCAGAAGGTCCTAACCCCCAAAAAATCATTTCAGTGGGTCCTGCTCTGATTCATTACCTTTCATTTGAGCTATGTCCGATGTCGAACTTTGCCGTACGGAGCTGGCGAGACTTGCCGAAAGAATGTACGGTGGACATGTAAAAAAAAAAATAATACCAACTTTGAACCCCTTCAATTCCCAGAAGGTCCTAACCCCCAAAAAATCATTTCAGTGGGTCCTGCTCTGATTCATTACCTTTCATTTGAGCTATGTCCGATGTCGAACTTTGCCGTACGGAGCTGGCGAGACTTGCCGAAAGAATGTACGGTGGACATGTAAAAAAAAAAATAATACCAACTTTGAACCCCTTCAATTCCCAGAAGGTCCTAACCCCCAAAAAATCATTTCAGTGGGTCCTGCTCTGATTCATTACCTTTCATTTGAGCTATGTCCGATGTCGAACTTTGCCGTACGGAGCTTGCGAGACTTGCCGAAAGAATGTACGGTGGACATGTAAAAAAAAAATAATACCAACTTTGAACCCCTTCAATTCCCAGAAGGTCCTAACCCCCAAAAAATCATTTCAGTGGGTCCTGCTCTGATTCATTACCTTTCATTTGAGCTATGTCCGATGTCGAACTTTGCCGTACGGAGCTGGCGAGACTTGCCGAAAGAATGTACGGTGGACATGTAAAAAAAAATAATACCAACTTTGAACCCCTTCAATTCCCAGAAGGTCCTAACCCCCAAAAAAATCATTTCAGTGGGTCCTGCTCTGATTCATTACCTTTCATTTGAGCTATGTCCGATGTCGAACTTTGCCGTACGGAGCTGGCGAGACTTGCCGAAAGAATGTACGGTGGACATGTAAAAAAAAAAATGATACCAACTTTGAACCCCTTCAATTCCCAGAAGGTCCTAACCCCCAAAAAATCATTTCGGTGGGTCCTGCTCTGATTCATTACCTTTCATTTGAGCTATGTCCGATGTCGAACTTTGCCGTACGGAGCTGGCGAGACTTGCCGAAAGAATGTACGGTGGACATGTAAAAAAAAAAATAATACCAACTTTGAACCCCTTCAATTCCCAGAAGGTCCTAACCCCCAAAAAATCATTTCAGTGGGTCCTGCTCTGATTCATTACCTTTCATTTGAGCTATGTCCGGTGTCGAACTATGCCGTACGGAGCTGGCGAGACTTGCCGAAAGAATGTACGGTGGACACGTAAAAAAAAAATAATACCAACTTTGAACCCCTTCAATTCCCAGAAGGTCCTAACCCCCAAAAAATCATTTCAGTGGGTCCTGCTCTGATTCATTACCTTTCATTTGAGCTATGTCCGGTGTCGAACTTTGCCGTACGGAGCTGGCGAGACTTGCCGAAAGAATGTACGGTGGACACGTAAAAAAAAAATAATACCAACTTTGAACCCCTTCAATTCCCAGAAGGTCCTAACCCCCACAAAATCATTTCAGTGGGTCCTGCTCTGATTCATTACCTTTCATTTGAGCTATGTCCGGTGTCGAACTATGCCGTACGGAGCTGGCGAGACTTGCCGAAAGAATGTACGGTGGACACGTAAAAAAAAATAATATCAACTTTGAATCCCTTCAATTCCCAGAAGGTCCTAACCTTCAAGAAATCATTTCAGGAGGCTCTGCTCTGATTCATTACCTTTCATTTGAGCTATGTCCGGTGTCGAACTTTGCCGTACGGAGCTGGCGAGACTTGCCGAAAGAATGTACGGTGGACACGTAAAAAAAAATAATATCAACTTTGAATCCCTTCAATTTCCAGAAGGTCCTAACCTTCAAGAAATCATTTCAGGAGGCTCTGGTCTGATAAAAATCAATTGATAGAAATTGTTTGTAGGTTTTTTGGTAGATTTTAAGTCCCTGTCTATGATTTTCGCAAGAGTGTCCGTAGATAAAATTCATTTCGCCTTGTTATTTTGTCGCCATGCTGAGTTTTTTTTGTCTTAAATGTACATTGTACATTATATGAATAACTTAATGAGAAAAAGCCAAATGAAATTTTTAAAGGGCACTGAATGAAAAAAAATCGTAAGCTTAAAATTATTTATTCAGCAACACTACAGATGTCACATGTCAAGCAGGATCTTCCTACCTTGCCACAGATCCAATATATTTAGGGTCAGCTCATCCATGTAGACGGTTTCGATAATTTTACAACCCAATTCAAGTTTTTTTTACATGTTGACATGATTTAGTGTGAATCAATATTTCTATTGATATGTACTATCTAAGGCCATCCTGTTTTTTCCTAAAACTTTCATAACACAAACTATTTTATTAAAGAAATATGTTATTTTAGGGGATATAAAAGATGACTTAGTCAGAGTACGAAGGTTCGAATCCTTCCCTAGGCTTTAACCATATTAGCTGGTCGCAAAGAGGACAGATTGCCTAGTGGCCTCGCCCTGCTAAAGTTTTCTTTTTTCAGATTATAGTAATGCACATGTATAAAAAAATATGCTAAGTGTTTCATTTAATGCGGGGAGGGTGAGGGGGTGCAAATTAACACGACTACTGGTAAATTTTCTCAATTTACCAGTAAAGCACAAGCTGTGAACAGAATATAAGTCATTATTTAACATCCCAGGTTCATGTATCAACTTGCAATTTACACATTGCAAATTTCTTAATGGTCTAAATCAAATAAGTGAAAACAGACTGTTTTACTCTACACATCTGACATCCAAAAAAGAACGAATTTCACTGTTAAGTAAAAAAACATGTACTTTAAATGTAGTTCATTTCAAAACTTTATAGCAAGATATTTTTCTAATTAAACAGACAACAAATCAATAAAAAAAATTAAAGAAAAATAATACCATACATCTTTTTTTTCAATTTGAATACTTAGAATTCCAAGAATATGAATCTTCAACCAGGCCTTGGAACGCAGAAATCGTTTTCTTTTAAAAAAAGTTCAAGATTACACATTGGAGGAAATATACTCTGTTATACTTACAGACATAAAATTGTTCTCAGCACAAGGATTAATTGATTGAGGGTTGTTTTCATTTTCATCTAGTGCCCAAACAGTTCGTGCAGGTTTAAAGCGAATTAGTACAACCGATAAAATGTGACATGGCTTTAAAGCAGTTTGTACGAAAACTTTAAATGTGTAAATATGCATTTTTTTTCAATGAGATAAACAACCTGTAAAATATAATTGATTTGTATTATATCTTGAAAACCAACAAAAAAAAACAACAAATCTAACCGTCATTAGAATAATTATTTAATCCTTGTTCAACTTGCTGGAATCCGACATTTATTTTTACTTTCTGATGGCATAATGAAATTACCTGCGAATACGATCATACACGGGGCGCAAAACTTACATGCGCGAGCTTCAATCTCATTGGATAAAACGGTAACGTGATCAATTTCTAATATTAATTTAGTTCAAGCTATCAATCATTTTATTTATATTACGAATTAGATATACCACGTGTCTAACTCATTAAAATATTTAAACAAACTCATCATTCGGATTCGTTTGTTTAAATATGTTTAGTCGTTAGAACCATGTTATATATATTACATGTACGGGAGGTTCAAGTATAGAATGATTTGCTTTTCATAAGTCTCTCAGCTTTCCCGAAATATTCTTCATTTTCTAAACTTTTATATATATAATGTTTCATACACTTTATACTGTAAATTCCATCCAGACCCTCAGAGCAGTTGCTGGGTGCTTCTGAGAGGTCCGCGTTTGAACAATATATATTACTGCGTCTCAGTTCAATGTTTCCCGCCTAAAGAAATGAAAACTGAAAAGGAGTTGTTACAATGTATGAAATTCGATGCGTTTTCCATACTATGATTACTGTTTGGAATGGACACTTTATGAAGTTTTTTTATGTGTGGTTCTATCGGATGTTCAATTTATATGGATATTTCTAATGTAGTCGTGTGAAAAGAACAACGTTGTAAGTTTTATCTTTTTATCATACTTTATTCTTTGTCTGCAATAAGTTAGTTTATATTTTGTTGTTTTTATGTCCGTTCGTCTATTCGCTTAGCAGTCCGTTACACTTTGTCTTACTTTAATATTTGCCCATGCCTTTGTCTTAAAATGGTAATGAATGTTCCTGTTGCTATCTTGTATCAGTCATTAAGATTAAATCCCTTAATTCAATTTTTAATTCAAGAACGTGTTTGCTAATGTGAAAAGCTGACAGTGTCAATTTTAACAAGATTTCTGAAGCCAAATATGGGCTACAGATTAGGTGATGTATTGTTGCGCCCAATATTTAAAACATATCTCTAACGGTATATTTAAAAGATAAATTTACTTCTTTTCATTGCAATCAATAAACATATAATAAACCAAAAGGTGAAATATTCACTAAATTATAAGTAAAAAATAGAAATATAATTAAACATTAATTCTTCAACTTTCCTTCTTTTATTGTCAAAATGTATGTTGCTTAATGTTTTTTACACCGTACAAATATGTAAATCTTGTTTTACGCGTGTGTAGGCACAATCAATAGTTGCGAACAAATTGAACGCAATAAAAGTTCAGAACGTTCCATATCAGATCAGGGGCAGGTTGTCTGATGTATCTGAAAATTTCAGGAAATATGTAGGGAATTTTTGCAGATTTAGGAAATGATCTTGAATAATATAAAAGATAGAGATAACTGTAAACAGCAAAAGTGTTAAGCAATGTAAGCTCTACAAATAAATCAACATGATCAAAATTTTCTATTGAACTGTTTAGGAGTTATTTTAAAAAAGTAGATGTTGCCCCTTAAAGTAAATTTTACAATTTTACTCAATTTTTCGTAAATTATTGTAATTTTTTACAAAAATCTTTTCCTCTGAAACTATTAATCCAAGTTAAACCAAACGTAGCCTTAATCATTCTTAGGGTATTTAATTCAAAATATGTATCTGATGACCCTGCCCATTACATGTAACCAAGATTACTGCTATGGCTAGCAAAAAAAACATAGGAGTAACATGCAGTTTATGGCTTTGATCTCTGAAACAATCATATTTAGCAAATCTGACACGGTATAAAAAAAAATCTCATGAAGACCTCATGTGTATTAAAATTTAAGCACCTGCTTGAGTTATATGTGCATCAATCAATTTCGTATTGATTATTGTTGAATAGTTTCATTTCAATAAATTTCTGACCATATGCTTTTCATATACTTGTTATGTTGGTTTTGTTCTTATGCTTTAAAATCAATGTTTTTTTTAAATGTTAACCAAATTTTTTTTTCAGGATTTATTGGATAGATATTTCGAAGACGAAAGAATAGAAGCAACCTGCTGTAATGGTGTAAAGAGATGGCGACATATTCGTTCAATAAATGTGCCATCAGATCAGTCAATCTGTCTGGTGCGCCACACGTCAATGAACAACATAACAAGAAGGAACAGGAAACCAATATCAATTGACAGAATTTTAAATATGGGAAAATACATGTCTACACAAACGGATCTTTTATACAGGATTACTGGTGTTGTAATTCACCACGGAACTAGTCCAAGAAATGGATATTATACATATGTCAAGACAGATGGAGGTCCTCAAATACAGATTAATGATTGCTCATTTAAAGTTTACGTTGATGCTAATCTTTTGAAAGATTCATACCTTCTGCAGTACGAACAAATTCCGGATGATGAAGCCATATGCCACCATTACTTTCCAGATGTAATAATGTCCATAATTGAGTGTGAAGGCTTGAAGAAATTAGAAAACACCATTCAATTCTCTGTAGCTCTGAGCGTGAGGAAAGATATGCTTTTCCAACTGATGCAACAAATTACGATTACGGAGGAAATACAGATACACTCTTAGAAGGCCTATAAAATTCTCCAAGAGGTTATTGGTTCGGTGGTTGATACTTCCATTGCAGACATTACAAAAACAGTTTTAACTTATTTTTCCAACAACTGTCCCGCAGCACTGTATGAAAACTTTGGAATTACTAGCATAAGATCCTATCATTGCAATAACTGTCACAATAAAGGTACAGATTGTGAGCAGCACTTGTTACAAGATTGTCAAATGTTCAATAATCCAATAAATTCATCCGTTACTTCCCGCAAACTATCGACCTGCAATATGTGTGGAGAACAATCTTTAACTGAAGGAGAGTACGTGATAAATCGGGCCAGGACTATGATTGTGAAGGACTGTCTCGACATTTTAAAACTTGAGCAGTTGGAATCACTTATGTCGATATGTAATCCAAGGGCAATCGTCTCAAACTCAGGAACAGTTATTTTCAAATTCGCACCGGAAGCAGTACACATATTGTTGGTAGAAAGACATTGAGCAGTTTGCCAAATAAACGTAGGTCAGGTTTACGAAGCAATTCGTAACACCAATGAATGTGTTATGTTTCTAGAAAAGAACACGAAGCAGTCTAGATATGAAGCAGAGGCTAGCAAGTTTGCACTAGTAAAGGAACAATATATATGTTAAAATGATAACGATCCATTATCACTTTTCCTCTGTGAAGAAGAGAAAAACCTTATCAAAAATTTCAAAGCGCCGGTTTGTGTTGGATCACTTCATTTGAGTAAAGAGGAGGTCAACAGATTTGTTGGACGACTTTTCCTACCTGAATATTGATGCTTATATAAAAACTTTGAAATCGAAATCTGAAAATAATATGTTTCTTCCTGCTGTGTGGTATAATGCCACATTTTCGTCAACTTTCGTGAGAAAACCAGATACTTCCAAAGCTTGGTTGAACAATGATTTAATTTTTGTACCTGCCAATGTTGATAGTAATCACTGGGTATTAATAGTCATCAAACCAAAAGGGAGATATATATACTATCTTGATCCACTTGGAAAAGACCCCAATCATGATGTCTTGGATCTCCTTTGTAAATTTCTAAACAATCAAATATTACTGGAACATTTCGAGAGCCACCTAACGGTATGGAAAGTGGAAAACCTGATGGATAATGGAATATTTCCAAGTCAGACAGATTCAACATCATGTGGACCATTGATATGCCTGTATGTAAAGATGATATTGGAAGACAGGAGATTGATGGAATACCACGTTTCTCCTGTACAGATCAGGCAATATATCTTCAAAGAAGTCATTAAAGTTTACAAAAATGACTTAAACACTGATCTTTCATTTGGACTAAAAATTATTATATTTACTGAGGATTTGGATGCAGTTGTCTACAATATTGTTATGGGAAAACACGTATGAAACGACTTGCAAAACAACTTTTTAAAGAATCCATGCACTATGAAGCGACAGGATTTGATAGGCTTTGCCGATGAATATCTCTCTCCGGACGTTTATTATTTAATCCAAACTTACTTAACTGATACTTACTTTATGCATGTTACACGTCAATTAAAACTACCATACCAGCAATCAATTTTCTCTGATGCAAAGCAGCTGAACACTAAACTGCAGCAAAATGTTATGTACGCAAACTGGTACGTAGAATGTGTTTTGGGAAAGGAGGTAATTGCAGAGATACTTGGACGGTTCCAGAACATAACAACTGTTGAAATGAGACAAATCTGCTCGAAGACAGAGTATTCCTGTCGTGAAGCCATAAAGGAAGAAATCACAAGTTTTAGACAGGCAAGAAAGAATTTGAAGTTGAATTAATGCGAAGAGTGATAAATTTCAAAGGTTATTTCATGATATCCTTTTGTTTTATTCCGTAAGGGGGTTAGAACGAAATTTCTGCATACCTGTAACAACTGTGTACTGTATTATGTTTGAATACTATGGTGTTAATAATGATAAAGATGAAGATACAGTTGACAATGCTGAACAAGATGATGCTTAAGTAAAGTTTTTAATTGCCAGTAGTGATTATGATGATGGTACATTTTTATGGTAGTGCTGAGAATGTTGATGTTGAAGTAGGGTTGAATAGCCGAAAGATATGTTATTGATTATGATGGTGATACATTTCTGGTTATTGTGCTTAGCATGATGATGGTGAAGTAAAGTTTATATTGCCTAAATATATATCAATGATCAAGATGGGGATACATTTTTGTTGATGGTGCTGAACATGATTATGTTGAAGTAAAGTTTTACTTGACAATAGAGATGTTAAAAATAAAGATGATGTTTAAACTTTGTTGACGGTGCTGAACATGATTATGATGAAGTAAAGTTTTAGCTAACAATAGTGATGTTAATGATGAAATTGGAGGTAAACTGCTGTTGATGGTGCTGTCACGAAGATGATGATGGTACGTTTTAACTGACGACAGTGATGCTAATGATTATGATGGTAATACGTTTCCGTTGACGGTGCTGCAAATGATGATGGTGAAGAAACGGTTTAACTGATGACAGCGATGTTAATGATTATGATGGTGGTACGTTTTCGTTAACGGTGCTGAACATGATAATGATGAAATAAAATTTAAATAGCTAATTGTGATGTTAATGATTATAATGGTAGCACATATTTGTTTACGGGGCTAAAAATGACGATGGTGAAAAAAGTTTTAATTCGCGAAAGATATGTAATTGATTATGATGGTGGTACGTTTCTGTTCATTGTGGTGAGTGTGACGATGGTGAAGTAAGGTTTTACTTGACAAAAGTGATGTTAATGATAAAGATCGAAGTTACATTTTTGTTGATGAAGCTGAACATGATGATGGTGAAGTAACGTTTAACTTGACAATAGTGATGTTAATGACAAAGATGGAGATACATTTTTGTTGATGTTGCTATACATGAAGATGGTGAAGTTAAGTTTTAATTGACAACAGTGATATTAATGATAATAATGGTGATACGTTTCTGTTGACGGTGTTGAACATGGTGATGGTGAAGTAACGGTTTAACTGACGGCAGTGATGTTAATGATTACGATGGTGGTATGTTTCCGGTGATGGTACTGGATATAATGACGGTGAAGTCACGGTTAAACTGACGGCAGTCATGTTAATGATTAGGATGGTGGGACGTTTCTGTTGACGGTGCTGAATATGTTGAAACTTGAAATAAAGTTGTAGTAGCCAATGTCAGTGTATATTTGTTAGCGGTGCTGAACATCACGATGGTGAAAGTTTAAATTGCCGAAAGCTATGTAATTGATAATGATGGTGGTTCATTTCTGTTCATGAGAATGATCATGAAGAAGTAAGGTTTAAAATGGCAAGATGACGATGAAGATACAATTTTGTTGATGGTTCTGAACATGATTATGTTGAAGTATATATTTTTTTAACAATTGTGACGGTGCTGAACATGACAATGTTGAGTTTTATTATTATGATGGTGGTACGTTTCCGTTGACGGTGTTAAACATGATGATGGTGAGGTAAAATTTTAATGTGAATGATTATTATGGCAGTATACATTTGTTTACGGTACTTAATATCACGATGGTGAAGTAAAGTTAAGATTGCTGAAATATATGGATTTTGATAATGATGGTGGTACGTTTCTGTTGACGGTGCTGAACATGATGATGATGACGTAAATTTTTAATAGGTGACGGTGATGTTAATGATTCTGATGGTGATACGTTTATGTTTACGGTGCTAATTATGATTATGATTGTGGTAGAACGTTTTTGGTAGTGCTGAACATGATTATGGTAATGTAAAGTATAATTAACAGTAATTACCAGAAGTAAAAGTTTTAGTTGCCAAAAATTGTGTTTTAATAAAAATTGAGATATATTGTATTGACAGTGCTGAACACAATTAAGGTGAAGTAAAATTCTAATTGCCAATAGTGATGTTTATGATTGTAATGGTTGTATATATTTGTTAACAGTGCTGAACACAATTATTGTGAAGTAAAATTATAATTGCCATAGTGATGTTTATGATTATAATGGTTGTATATATTTGTTGAAAGTGTTGAAGTAAAGTTTTGAATGCCAATAGTAATGTTATTAGATATAGTGGTTGCTTATCTTGAATGTTGGAGCTGAATATGATGATGATCTGGTTTATATTGCCAATACTGATGTTCACGATAATGAAGGTTGTGCAGTTGTTAATTTGGTCCTGATGATTGTTTTAATGATGTTTTGTTCACAATGCCTGTGACGACGACGATGATGATGGATAATGACGATGATGGATGATGATGATGATGATGATGATGATGATGATGATGATGATGATGATGATGATGATGATGATGATGATGATGATGATGATGATGATGATGATGATGATGATGTTGATGATGATGATGATGTTGATGATGTTGATGATGATGATGATGATGATGATGATGATGATGTTGATGATGATGATGATGATGATGATGATATTGAGGAGGAGGAGGAGGAGGAGGAGGAGGAGGAGGAGGATGTAAAAGAGGAGCAGGAAGGAAATGAGAATAAGTAGGATATGTAATGCTGTTAATGAAAATGATGAACATTTGAAGTACAATGAAGATGAAAAGATGGTGACAATTTTGGTTATTTTGATTATTTTTATAATGTTTTGGATGATTTTAATTATTATAAATGTGAATGTGTCATGTGAAAGACAGTTATATTGAATATTGTTTATGATATGTTTATTGTGATTGTGATAATATTTAGGGTTGTAATATTTGTAATGATATAATGTGTAATGGTGTTAAAATATTCCTAATAATGACCAAGGAAACAATGTGTGTATTGCTGATTATCAATTCTTAGTGATGGTTAATTTATCTGTGATGCTAATCAATAGTGGTCAATAATAATAATGATTTTGCTGGCATAGAGGAATTGGACGATTTGTAATGGTAATGGTGATACTTATAGGATTATGGTCATACTAATGGTGATAATAAAGGTGCTATTGATAGAGGATAGAGAACCCGATATAATGTTGATGATAATAATGTTACGTAACTTTTGTAGACAAAAAGGTTGATTTTGATGTTGATGACGATTTGTACAAGAAATAAACTTTCATAAAATCATTTGGAATCAATCAAGATCAATATATTTGAATATTGTGTTATTTGTACAAATGCCATGTTTTTCATAAAAATGTCTATTCAATGCAATTCTGTAACTTTGTAAGCTGAGTTGTTTTTTAAAACCGTTTTATAACTTTCTCCTATTATAGTTTCAAAATAATTATGACGACGATGAAGATGGTGGAATCTGTTACGAAGCATTTAAGCATTATTATGGAAGAATATGGTACGAAAATGTATGACATAATCTTGTTTCTTCTTGTTTTATTTTGACGAATAATAATAACAATGATTATAACCATCAAATGCTGATGAAACTAGTAGTTGGAATGAAAAATGTGCGAAAATAAACTTTACTAGGATCATGAAAAATATGAATCATTCAAACTGATATTCAAAAGACTATTTCAGTATAAGAAATAAAATATATGATACGTTTTCATTATTATTTGAAGTCGTAAAACATACAATATTGAAGAGTGTTTTAATGATTAACATTTTTCTACTTCATATGTTTCATTACGTAACATAAGATAAATCAAACTTCGTTAGCACTTGACAAAACAGTATGTAATACCATACCAAGAATGTTCCAAATGGTAAGAACCCAAGAAATAACTTTTCAATATTAATATAGTCTTATGTAAAACAAGGACCAGTCCATAAAGAACAAAAGTCGACAACTAACTGATAATATCATGCAAACAAACAATCAACACACAGTCTCTAAAAATACAACAACATGGAAATCAAGAGACCGAACAAGACGTATCACACAAAAAAACCCATTCAGTTGTCAGGTTTCAATTATATTAACATAGTAGGAAAAGTCATGAATAAGTTTACATTTTTTTGCCATTGCAGGTTCAAAATGACAACATTTATCAGCTATCCTTTATGTATAGACGGACCGATTTTACGGTAATTAATAGACCTTTGAAATGTTTGGAACTGGTTTGTGAAATTCACATGTTATTTGAGAATCAGTAACATCCCTTTGTAAATTTTACTGATGCCATCACGAGTTGGTAGAACGTAATAGAATAATTATCCGTTTCAAAGATGATAGCAGATATGTTCCAAATGACATAACTACAATCTCGTCCACTTTTAAGGAATGAGACCTACCAGAAAATAAATTGTTTTATAACTATTCAAATGTTTCGGATCCGACATATCCTTGGCTGTCAAGTATTAGCGTTCCTGATAAAGGTTAAATCCAGAAAAGCAATTCAGATGCATGGTTATATATTATTTCATTGAATTTATGAAACTTCCAATTAAAAGTGGTATATCGTCAGATATAGTAAGTATCTATATTTACAGTAGTGCAACCGAAATGCATCGATATGGCAAAATTTGATCAATTCATATAATAAGAACAGATAATTTATGAAGGACAATTCACGGAAAAAAATAATGACGTACATGATACCGATTTAAGAGTCCCTTGAATTACTAAAATTAGTTGAAAGACTAATACATAATTCAAGTTATTTCAGAATTACCCTATTTTAAATTTATCAGAATACATGTTTGGTAATGAGTACCCATTCCTAAAAAATCATAGCAGGGCCCACTGGTTTTCTTTCGGCAAACCTCCCCAGCTCCATACAGCACAATTCGACATCGGACATAGCTCAAATGAAAGGTAATGAATCAGAGCAGGACCCACTGAAATGATTTTTTGGGGGTTAGGACCTTCTGGGAATCGAAGGGGTTCAAAGTTGGTATTATTTTTTTTTTTACATGTCCACCGTACATTCTTTCGGCAAGTCTCGCAGCTCCGTACGGCAAAGTTCGACATCGGACATAGCTCAAATGAAAGGTAATGAATCAGAGCAGGACCCACTGAAATGATTTTTTGGGGGTTAGGACCTTCTGGGAATTGAAGGGGTTCAAAGTTGGTATTATTTTTTTTTTTACATGTCCACCGTACATTCTTTCGGCAAGTCTCGCCAGCTCCGTACGGCAAAGTTCGACATCGGATATAGCTCAAATGAAAGGTAATGAATCAGAGCAGGACCCACTGAAATGATTTTTTGGGGGTTAGGACCTTCTGGGAATTGAAGGGGTTCAAAGTTGGTATTATTTTTTTTTTACATGTCCACCGTACATTCTTTCGGCAAGTCTCGCCAGCTCCGTACGGCAAAGTTCGACATCGGACATAGCTCAAATGAAAGGTAATGAATCAGAGCAGGACCCACTGAAATGATTTTTTGGGGGTTAGGACCTTCTGGGAATTGAAGGGGTTCAAAGTTGGTATTATTTTTTTTTTTAAATGTCCACCGTACATTCTTTCGGCAAGTCTCGCCAGCTCCGTACGGCAAAGTTCGACATCGGACATAGCTCAAATGAAAGGTAATGAATCAGAGCAGGACCCACTGAAATGATTTTTTGGGGGTTAGGACCTTCTGGGAATTGAAGGGGTTCAAAGTTGGTATTATTTTTTTTTTTACATGTCCACCGTACATTCTTTCGGCAAGTCTCGCCAGCTCCGTACGGCAAAGTTCGACATCGGACATAGCTCAAATGAAAGGTAATGAATCAGAGCAGGACCCACTGAAATGATTTTTTGGGGGTTAGGACCTTCTGGGAATTGAAGGGGTTCAAAGTTGGTATTATTTTTTTTTTTACATGTCCACCGTACATTCTTTCGGCAAGTCTCGCCAGCTCCGTACGGCAAAGTTCGACATCGGACATAGCTCAAATGAAAGGTAATGAATCAGAGCAGGACCCACTGAAAAGATTTTTTGGGGGTTAGGACCTTCTGGGAATTGAAGGGGTTCAAAGTTGGTATTATTTTTTTTTTTACATGTCCACCGTACATTCTTTCGGCAAGTCTCGCCAGCTCCGTACGGCAAAGTTCGACATCGGACATAGCTCAAATGAAAGGTAATGAATCAGAGCAGGACCCACTGAAATGATTTTTTGGGGGTTAGGACCTTCTGGGAATTGAAGGGGTTCAAAGTTGGTATTATTTTTTTTTTTACATGTCCACCGTACATTCTTTCGGCAAGTCTCGCCAGCTCCGTACGGCAAAGTTCGACATCGGACATAGCTCAAATGAAAGGTAATGAATCAGAGCAGGACCCACTGAAATGATTTTTTGGGGGTTAGGACCTTCTGGGAATTGAAGGGGTTCAAAGTTGGTATTATTTTTTTTTTTACATGTCCACCGTACATTCTTTCGGCAAGTCTCGCCAGCTCCGTACGGCAAAGTTCGACATCGGACATAGCTCAAATGAAAGGTAATGAATCAGAGCAGGACCCACTGAAATGATTTTTTGGGGGTTAGGACCTTCTGGGAATTGAAGGGGTTCAAAGTTGGTATTATTTTTTTTTTTACATGTCCACCGTACATTCTTTCGGCAAGTCTCGCCAGCTCCGTACGGCAAAGTTCGACATCGGACATAGCTCAAATGAAAGGTAATGAATCAGAGCAGGACCCACTGAAATGATTTTTTGGGGGTTAGGACCTTCTGGGAATTGAAGGGGTTCAAAGTTGGTATTATTTTTTTTTTTACATGTCCACCGTACATTCTTTCGGCAAGTCTCGCCAGCTCCGTACGGCAAAGTTCGACATCGGACATAGCTCAAATGAAAGGTAATGAATCAGAGCAGGACCCACTGAAATGATTTTTTGGGGGTTAGGACCTTCTGGGAATTGAAGGGGTTCAAAGTTGGTATTATTTTTTTTTTTACATGTCCACCGTACATTCTTTCGGCAAGTCTCGCCAGCTCCGTACGGCAAAGTTCGACATCGGACATAGCTCAAATGAAAGGTAATGAATCAGAGCAGGACCCACTGAAATGATTTTTTGGGGGTTAGGACCTTCTGGGAATTGAAGGGGTTCAAAGTTGGTATTATTTTTTTTTTTACATGTCCACCGTACATTCTTTCGGCAAGTCTCGCCAGCTCCGTACGGCAAAGTTCGACATCGGACATAGCTCAAATGAAAGGTAATGAATCAGAGCAGGACCCACTGAAATGATTTTTTGGGGGTTAGGACCTTCTGGGAATTGAAGGGGTTCAAAGTTGGTATTATTTTTTTTTTTACATGTCCACCGTACATTCTTTCGGCAAGTCTCGCCAGCTCCGTACGGCAAAGTTCGACATCGGACATAGCTCAAATGAAAGGTAATGAATCAGAGCAGGACCCACTGAAATGATTTTTTGGGGGTTAGGACCTTCTGGGAATTGAAGGGGTTCAAAGTTGGTATTATTTTTTTTTTTACATGTCCACCGTACATTCTTTCGGCAAGTCTCGCCAGCTCCGTACGGCAAAGTTCGACATCGGACATAGCTCAAATGAAAGGTAATGAATCAGAGCAGGACCCACTGAAATGATTTTTTGGGGGTTAGGACCTTCTGGGAATTGAAGGGGTTCAAAGTTGGTATTATTTTTTTTTTTACATGTCCACCGTACATTCTTTCGGCAAGTCTCGCCAGCTCCGTACGGCAAAGTTCGACATCGGACATAGCTCAAATGAAAGGTAATGAATCAGAGCAGGACCCACTGAAATGGTTTTTTGGGGGTTAGGACCTTCTGGGAATTGAAGGGGTTCAAAGTTGGTATTATTTTTTTTTTTACATGTCCACCGTACATTCTTTCGGCAAGTCTCGCCAGCTCCGTACGGCAAAGTTCGACATCGGACATAGCTCAAATGAAAGGTAATGAATCAGAGCAGGACCCACTGAAATGATTTTTTGGGGGTTAGGACCTTCTGGGAATTGAAGGGGTTCAAAGTTGGTATTATTTTTTTTTTTACATGTCCACCGTACATTCTTTCGGCAAGTCTCGCCAGCTCCGTACGGCAAAGTTCGACATCGGACATAGCTCAAATGAAAGGTAATGAATCAGAGCAGGACCCACTGAAATGATTTTTTGGGGGTTAGGACCTTCTGGGAATTGAAGGGGTTCAAAGTTGGTATTATTTTTTTTTTTACATGTCCACCGTACATTCTTTCGGCAAGTCTCGCCAGCTCCGTACGGCAAAGTTCGACATCGGACATAGCTCAAATGAAAGGTAATGAATCAGAGCAGGACCCACTGAAAAGATTTTTTGGGGGTTAGGACCTTCTGGGAATTGAAGGGGTTCAAAGTTGGTATTATTTTTTTTTTTACATGTCCACCGTACATTCTTTCGGCAAGTCTCGCCAGCTCCGTACGGCAAAGTTCGACATCGGACATAGCTCAAATGAAAGGTAATGAATCAGAGCAGGACCCACTGAAATGATTTTTTGGGGGTTAGGACCTTCTGGGAATTGAAGGGGTTCAAAGTTGGTATTATTTTTTTTTTTACATGTCCACCGTACATTCTTTCGGCAAGTCTCGCCAGCTCCGTACGGCAAAGTTCGACATCGGACATAGCTCAAATGAAAGGTAATGAATCAGAGCAGGACCCACTGAAATGATTTTTTGGGGGTTAGGACCTTCTGGGAATTGAAGGGGTTCAAAGTTGGTATTATTTTTTTTTTTACATGTCCACCGTACATTCTTTCGGCAAGTCTCGCCAGCTCCGTACGGCAAAGTTCGACATCGGACATAGCTCAAATGAAAGGTAATGAATCAGAGCAGGACCCACTGAAATGATTTTTTGGGGGTTAGGACCTTCTGGGAATTGAAGGGGTTCAAAGTTGGTATTATTTTTTTTTTTACATGTCCACCGTACATTCTTTCGGCAAGTCTCGCCAGCTCCGTACGGCAAAGTTCGACATCGGACATAGCTCAAATGAAAGGTAATGAATCAGAGCAGGACCCACTGAAATGATTTTTTGGGGGTTAGGACCTTCTGGGAATTGAAGGGGTTCAAAGTTGGTATTATTTTTTTTTTTACATGTCCACCGTACATTCTTTCGGCAAGTCTCGCCAGCTCCGTACGGCAAAGTTCGACATCGGACATAGCTCAAATGAAAGGTAATGAATCAGAGCAGGACCCACTGAAATGATTTTTTGGGGGTTAGGACCTTCTGGGAATTGAAGGGGTTCAAAGTTGGTATTATTTTTTTTTTTACATGTCCACCGTACATTCTTTCGGCAAGTCTCGCCAGCTCCGTACGGCAAAGTTCGACATCGGACATAGCTCAAATGAAAGGTAATGAATCAGAGCAGGACCCACTGAAATGATTTTTTGGGGGTTAGGACCTTCTGGGAATTGAAGGGGTTCAAAGTTGGTATTATTTTTTTTTTTACATGTCCACCGTACATTCTTTCGGCAAGTCTCGCCAGCTCCGTACGGCAAAGTTCGACATCGGACATAGCTCAAATGAAAGGTAATGAATCAGAGCAGGACCCACTGAAATGATTTTTTGGGGGTTAGGACCTTCTGGGAATTGAAGGGGTTCAAAGTTGGTATTATTTTTTTTTTTACATGTCCACCGTACATTCTTTCGGCAAGTCTCGCCAGCTCCGTACGGCAAAGTTCGACATCGGACATAGCTCAAATGAAAGGTAATGAATCAGAGCAGGACCCACTGAAATGATTTTTTGGGGGTTAGGACCTTCTGGGAATTGAAGGGGTTCAAAGTTGGTATTATTTTTTTTTTTACATGTCCACCGTACATTCTTTCGGCAAGTCTCGCCAGCTCCGTACGGCAAAGTTCGACATCGGACATAGCTCAAATGAAAGGTAATGAATCAGAGCAGGACCCACTGAAATGATTTTTTGGGGGTTAGGACCTTCTGGGAATTGAAGGGGTTCAAAGTTGGTATTATTTTTTTTTTTACATGTCCACCGTACATTCTTTCGGCAAGTCTCGCCAGCTCCGTACGGCAAAGTTCGACATCGGACATAGCTCAAATGAAAGGTAATGAATCAGAGCAGGACCCACTGAAATGATTTTTTGGGGGTTAGGACCTTCTGGGAATTGAAGGGGTTCAAAGTTGGTATTATTTTTTTTTTTACATGTCCACCGTACATTCTTTCGGCAAGTCTCGCCAGCTCCGTACGGCAAAGTTCGACATCGGACATAGCTCAAATGAAAGGTAATGAATCAGAGCAGGACCCACTGAAATGGTTTTTTGGGGGTTAGGACCTTCTGGGAATTGAAGGGGTTCAAAGTTGGTATTATTTTTTTTTTTACATGTCCACCGTACATTCTTTCGGCAAGTCTCGCCAGCTCCGTACGGCAAAGTTCGACATCGGACATAGCTCAAATGAAAGGTAATGAATCAGAGCAGGACCCACTGAAATGATTTTTTGGGGGTTAGGACCTTCTGGGAATTGAAGGGGTTCAAAGTTGGTATTATTTTTTTTTTTACATGTCCACCGTACATTCTTTCGGCAAGTCTCGCCAGCTCCGTACGGCAAAGTTCGACATCGGACATAGCTCAAATGAAAGGTAATGAATCAGAGCAGGACCCACTGAAATGATTTTTTGGGGGTTAGGACCTTCTGGGAATTGAAGGGGTTCAAAGTTGGTATTATTTTTTTTTTTACATGTCCACCGTACATTCTTTCGGCAAGTCTCGCCAGCTCCGTACGGCAAAGTTCGACATCGGACATAGCTCAAATGAAAGGTAATGAATCAGAGCAGGACCCACTGAAATGATTTTTTGGGGGTTAGGACCTTCTGGGAATTGAAGGGGTTCAAAGTTGGTATTATTTTTTTTTTTACATGTCCACCGTACATTCTTTCGGCAAGTCTCGCCAGCTCCGTACGGCAAAGTTCGACATCGGACATAGCTCAAATGAAAGGTAATGAATCAGAGCAGGACCCACTGAAATGATTTTTTGGGGGTTAGGACCTTCTGGGAATTGAAGGGGTTCAAAGTTGGTATTATTTTTTTTTTTACATGTCCACCGTACATTCTTTCGGCAAGTCTCGCCAGCTCCGTACGGCAAAGTTCGACATCGGACATAGCTCAAATGAAAGGTAATGAATCAGAGCAGGACCCACTGAAATGATTTTTTGGGGGTTAGGACCTTCTGGGAATTGAAGGGGTTCAAAGTTGGTATTATTTTTTTTTTTACATGTCCACCGTACATTCTTTCGGCAAGTCTTGCCAGCTCCGTATGGCAAAGTTCGACATCGGACATAGCTCAAATGAAAGGTAATGAATCAGAGCAGGACCCACTGAAATGATTTTTTGGGGGTTAGGACCTTCTGGGAATTGAAGGGGTTCAAAGTTGGTATTATTTTTTTTTTTACATGTCCACCGTACATTCTTTCGGCAAGTCTCGCCAGCTCCGTACGGCAAAGTTCGACATCGGACATAGCTCAAATGAAAGGTAATGAATCAGAGCAGGACCCACTGAAATGATTTTTTGGGGGTTAGGACCTTCTGGGAATTGAAGGGGTTCAAAGTTGGTATTATTTTTTTTTTACATGTCCACCGTACATTCTTTCGGCAAGTCTCGCCAGCTCCGTACGGCAAAGTTCGACATCGGACATAGCTCAAATGAAAGGTAATGAATCAGAGCAGGACCCACTGAAATGATTTTTTGGGGGTTAGGACCTTCTGGGAATTGAAGGGGTTCAAAGTTGGTATTATTTTTTTTTTTACATGTCCACCGTACATTCTTTCGGCAAGTCTCGCCAGCTCCGTACGGCAAAGTTCGACATCGGACATAGCTCAAATGAAAGGTAATGAATCAGAGCAGGACCCACTGAAATGATTTTTTGGGGGTTAGGACCTTCTGGGAATTGAAGGGGTTCAAAGTTGGTATTATTTTTTTTTTTACATGTCCACCGTACATTCTTTCGGCAAGTCTCGCCAGCTCCGTACGGCAAAGTTCGACATCGGACATAGCTCAAATGAAAGGTAATGAATCAGAGCAGGACCCACTGAAATGATTTTTTGGGGGTTAGGACCTTCTGGGAATTGAAGGGGTTCAAAGTTGGTATTATTTTTTTTTTACATGTCCACCGTACATTCTTTCGGCAAGTCTCGCCAGCTCCGTACGGCAAAGTTCGACATCGGACATAGCTCAAATGAAAGGTAATGAATCAGAGCAGGACCCACTGAAATGATTTTTTGGGGGTTAGGACCTTCTGGGAATTGAAGGGGTTCAAAGTTGGTATTATTTTTTTTTTTACATGTCCACCGTACATTCTTTCGGCAAGTCTCGCCAGCTCCGTACGGCAAAGTTCGACATCGGACATAGCTCAAATGAAAGGTAATGAATCAGAGCAGGACCCACTGAAATGATTTTTTGGGGGTTAGGACCTTCTGGGAATTGAAGGGGTTCAAAGTTGGTATTATTTTTTTTTTTACATGTCCACCGTACATTCTTTCGGCAAGTCTCGCCAGCTCCGTACGGCAAAGTTCGACATCGGACATAGCTCAAATGAAAGGTAATGAATCAGAGCAGGACCCACTGAAATGATTTTTTGGGGGTTAGGACCTTCTGGGAATTGAAGGGGTTCAAAGTTGGTATTATTTTTTTTTTTACATGTCCACCGTACATTCTTTCGGCAAGTCTCGCCAGCTCCGTACGGCAAAGTTCGACATCGGACATAGCTCAAATGAAAGGTAATGAATCAGAGCAGGACCCACTGAAATGATTTTTTGGGGGTTAGGACCTTCTGGGAATTGAAGGGGTTCAAAGTTGGTATTATTTTTTTTTTTACATGTCCACCGTACATTCTTTCGGCAAGTCTCGCCAGCTCCGTACGGCAAAGTTCGACATCGGACATAGCTCAAATGAAAGGTAATGAATCAGAGCAGGACCAACTGAAATGATTTTTTGGGGGTTAGGACCTTCTGGGAATTGAAGGGGTTCAAAGTTGGTATTATTTTTTTTTTTACATGTCCACCGTACATTCTTTCGGCAAGTCTTGCCAGCTCCGTATGGCAAAGTTCGACATCGGACATAGCTCAAATGAAAGGTAATGAATCAGAGCAGGACCAAGTGAAATGATATTTTGGGGGTTAGGACCTTCTGGGAATTGAAGGGGTTCAAAGTTGGTATTATTTTTTTTTTTACATGTCCACCGTACATTCTTTCGGCAAGTCTCGCCAGCTCCGTACGGCAAAGTTCGACATCGGACATAGCTCAAATGAAAGGTAATGAATCAGAGCAGGACCCACTGAAATGATTTTTTGGGGGTTAGGACCTTCTGGGAATTGAAGGGGTTCAAAGTTGGTATTATTTTTTTTTTACATGTCCACCGTACATTCTTTCGGCAAGTCTCGCCAGCTCCGTACGGCAAAGTTCGACATCGGACATAGCTCAAATGAAAGGTAATGAATCAGAGCAGGACCCACTGAAATGATTTTTTGGGGGTTAGGACCTTCTGGGAATTGAAGGGGTTCAAAGTTGGTATTATTTTTTTTTTTACATGTCCACCGTACATTCTTTCGGCAAGTCTCGCCAGCTCCGTACGGCAAAGTTCGACATCGGACATAGCTCAAATGAAAGGTAATGAATCAGAGCAGGACCCACTGAAATGATTTTTTGGGGGTTAGGACCTTCTGGGAATTGAAGGGGTTCAAAGTTGGTATTATTTTTTTTTTTACATGTCCACCGTACATTCTTTCGGCAAGTCTCGCCAGCTCCGTACGGCAAAGTTCGACATCGGACATAGCTCAAATGAAAGGTAATGAATCAGAGCAGGACCCACTGAAATGATTTTTTGGGGGTTAGGACCTTCTGGGAATTGAAGGGGTTCAAAGTTGGTATTATTTTTTTTTTTACATGTCCACCGTACATTCTTTCGGCAAGTCTCGCCAGCTCCGTACGGCAAAGTTCGACATCGGACATAGCTCAAATGAAAGGTAATGAATCAGAGCAGGACCCACTGAAATGATTTTTTGGGGGTTAGGACCTTCTGGGAATTGAAGGGGTTCAAAGTTGGTATTATTTTTTTTTTTACATGTCCACCGTACATTCTTTCGGCAAGTCTCGCCAGCTCCGTACGGCAAAGTTCGACATCGGACATAGCTCAAATGAAAGGTAATGAATCAGAGCAGGACCCACTGAAATGATTTTTTGGGGGTTAGGACCTTCTGGGAATTGAAGGGGTTCAAAGTTGGTATTATTTTTTTTTTACATGTCCACCGTACATTCTTTCGGCAAGTCTCGCCAGCTCCGTACGGCAAAGTTCGACATCGGACATAGCTCAAATGAAAGGTAATGAATCAGAGCAGGACCCACTGAAATGATTTTTTGGGGGTTAGGACCTTCTGGGAATTGAAGGGGTTCAAAGTTGGTATTATTTTTTTTTTTACATGTCCACCGTACATTCTTTCGGCAAGTCTCGCCAGCTCCGTACGGCAAAGTTCGACATCGGACATAGCTCAAATGAAAGGTAATGAATCAGAGCAGGACCAACTGAAATGATTTTTTGGGGGTTAGGACCTTCTGGGAATTGAAGGGGTTCAAAGTTGGTATTATTTTTTTTTTTACATGTCCACCGTACATTCTTTCGGCAAGTCTCGCCAGCTCCGTACGGCAAAGTTCGACATCGGACATAGCTCAAATGAAAGGTAATGAATCAGAGCAGGACCCACTGAAATGATTTTTTGGGGGTTAGGACCTTCTGGGAATTGAAGGGGTTCAAAGTTGGTATTATTTTTTTTTTTACATGTCCACCGTACATTCTTTCGGCAAGTCTCGCCAGCTCCGTACGGCAAAGTTCGACATCGGACATAGCTCAAATGAAAGGTAATGAATCAGAGCAGGACCCACTGAAATGATTTTTTGGGGGTTAGGACCTTCTGGGAATTGAAGGGGTTCAAAGTTGGTATTATTTTTTTTTTTACATGTCCACCGTACATTCTTTCGGCAAGTCTCGCCAGCTCCGTACGGCAAAGTTCGACATCGGACATAGCTCAAATGAAAGGTAATGAATCAGAGCAGGACCCACTGAAATGATTTTTTGGGGGTTAGGACCTTCTGGGAATTGAAGGGGTTCAAAGTTGGTATTATTTTTTTTTTTACATGTCCACCGTACATTCTTTCGGCAAGTCTCGCCAGCTCCGTACGGCAAAGTTCGACATCGGACATAGCTCAAATGAAAGGTAATGAATCAGAGCAGGACCCACTGAAATGATTTTTTGGGGGTTAGGACCTTCTGGGAATTGAAGGGGTTCAAAGTTGGTATTATTTTTTTTTTTACATGTCCACCGTACATTCTTTCGGCAAGTCTCGCCAGCTCCGTACGGCAAAGTTCGACATCGGACATAGCTCAAATGAAAGGTAATGAATCAGAGCAGGACCCACTGAAATGATTTTTTGGGGGTTAGGACCTTCTGGGAATTGAAGGGGTTCAAAGTTGGTATTATTTTTTTTTTACATGTCCACCGTACATTCTTTCGGCAAGTCTCGCCAGCTCCGTACGGCAAAGTTCGACATCGGACATAGCTCAAATGAAAGGTAATGAATCAGAGCAGGACCCACTGAAATGATTTTTTGGGGGTTAGGACCTTCTGGGAATTGAAGGGGTTCAAAGTTGGTATTATTTTTTTTTTTACATGTCCACCGTACATTCTTTCGGCAAGTCTCGCCAGCTCCGTACGGCAAAGTTCGACATCGGACATAGCTCAAATGAAAGGTAATGAATCAGAGCAGGACCCACTGAAATGATTTTTTGGGGGTTAGGACCTTCTGGGAATTGAAGGGGTTCAAAGTTGGTATTATTTTTTTTTTTACATGTCCACCGTACATTCTTTCGGCAAGTCTCGCCAGCTCCGTACGGCAAAGTTCGACATCGGACATAGCTCAAATGAAAGGTAATGAATCAGAGCAGGACCCACTGAAATGATTTTTTGGGGGTTAGGACCTTCTGGGAATTGAAGGGGTTCAAAGTTGGTATTATTTTTTTTTTTACATGTCCACCGTACATTCTTTCGGCAAGTCTCGCCAGCTCCGTACGGCAAAGTTCGACATCGGACATAGCTCAAATGAAAGGTAATGAATCAGAGCAGGACCCACTGAAATGATTTTTTGGGGGTTAGGACCTTCTGGGAATTGAAGGGGTTCAAAGTTGGTATTATTTTTTTTTTACATGTCCACCGTACATTCTTTCGGCAAGTCTCGCCAGCTCCGTACGGCAAAGTTCGACATCGGACATAGCTCAAATGAAAGGTAATGAATCAGAGCAGGACCCACTGAAATGATTTTTTGGGGGTTAGGACCTTCTGGGAATTGAAGGGGTTCAAAGTTGGTATTATTTTTTTTTTTACATGTCCACCGTACATTCTTTCGGCAAGTCTCGCCAGCTCCGTACGGCAAAGTTCGACATCGGACATAGCTCAAATGAAAGGTAATGAATCAGAGCAGGACCCACTGAAATGATTTTTTGGGGGTTAGGACCTTCTGGGAATTGAAGGGGTTCAAAGTTGGTATTATTATTTTTTTTACATGTCCACCGTACATTCTTTCGGCAAGTCTCGCCAGCTCCGTACGGCAAAGTTCGACATCGGACATAGCTCAAATGAAAGGTAATGAATCAGAGCAGGACCCACTGAAATGATTTTTTGGGGGTTAGGACCTTCTGGGAATTGAAGGGGTTCAAAGTTGGTATTATTTTTTTTTTTACATGTCCACCGTACATTCTTTCGGCAAGTCTCGCCAGCTCCGTACGGCAAAGTTCGACATCGGACATAGCTCAAATGAAAGGTAATGAATCAGAGCAGGACCCACTGAAATGATTTTTTGGGGGTTAGGACCTTCTGGGAATTGAAGGGGTTCAAAGTTGGTATTATTTTTTTTTTTACATGTCCACCGTACATTCTTTCGGCAAGTCTCGCCAGCTCCGTACGGCAAAGTTCGACATCGGACATAGCTCAAATGAAAGGTAATGAATCAGAGCAGGACCCACTGAAATGATTTTTTGGGGGTTAGGACCTTCTGGGAATTGAAGGGGTTCAAAGTTGGTATTATTTTTTTTTTTTCATGTCCACCGTACATTCTTTCGGCAAGTCTCGCCAGCTCCGTACGGCAAAGTTCGACATCGGACATAGCTCAAATGAAAGGTAATGAATCAGAGCAGGACCCACTGAAATGATTTTTTGGGGGTTAGGACCTTCTGGGAATTGAAGGGGTTCAAAGTTGGTATTATTTTTTTTTTTACATGTCCACCGTACATTCTTTCGGCAAGTCTCGCCAGCTCCGTACGGCAAAGTTCGACATCGGACATAGCTCAAATGAAAGGTAATGAATCAGAGCAGGACCCACTGAAATGATTTTTTGGGGGTTAGGACCTTCTGGGAATTGAAGGGGTTCAAAGTTGGTATTATTTTTTTTTTTACATGTCCACCGTACATTCTTTCGGCAAGTCTCGCCAGCTCCGTACGGCAAAGTTCGACATCGGACATAGCTCAAATGAAAGGTAATGAATCAGAGCAGGACCCACTGAAATGATTTTTTGGGGGTTAGGACCTTCTGGGAATTGAAGGGGTTCAAAGTTGGTATTATTTTTTTTTTTACATGTCCACCGTACATTCTTTCGGCAAGTCTCGCCAGCTCCGTACGGCAAAGTTCGACATTGGACATAGCTCAAATGAAAGGTAATGAATCAGAGCAGGACCCACTGAAATGATTTTTTGGGGGTTAGGACCTTCTGGGAATTGAAGGGGTTCAAAGTTGGTATTATTTTTTTTTTTACATGTCCACCGTACATTCTTTCGGCAAGTCTCGCCAGCTCCGTACGGCAAAGTTCGACATCGGACATAGCTCAAATGAAAGGTAATGAATCAGAGCAGGACCCACTGAAATGATTTTTTGGGGGTTATTACCTTCTGGGAATTGAAGGGGTTCAAAGTTGGTATTATTTTTTTTTTTACATGTCCACCGTACATTCTTTCGGCAAGTCTCGCCAGCTCCGTACGGCAAAGTTCGACATCGGACATAGCTCAAATGAAAGGTAATGAATCAGAGCAGGACCCACTGAAATGATTTTTTGGGGGTTAGGACCTTCTGGGAATTGAAGGGGTTCAAAGTTGGTATTATTATTTTTTTTACATGTCCACCGTACATTCTTTCGGCAAGTCTCGCCAGCTCCGTACGGCAAAGTTCGACATCGGACATAGCTCAAATGAAAGGTAATGAATCAGAGCAGGACCCACTGAAATGATTTTTTGGGGGTTAGGACCTTCTGGGAATTGAAGGGGTTCAAAGTTGGTATTATTTTTTTTTTTACATGTCCACCGTACATTCTTTCGGCAAGTCTCGCCAGCTCCGTACGGCAAAGTTCGACATCGGACATAGCTCAAATGAAAGGTAATGAATCAGAGCAGGACCCACTGAAATGATTTTTTGAGGGTTAGGACCTTCTGGGAATTGAAGGGGTTCAAAGTTGAAATTCAAAGTGTACGGGTTTTTTTTTAAACAAAAAAATCTTTACATTTCTTTTAAGTAAGGATGCATGCCGTACAAAATAGTGCACGTAAACTTTCAATTCAAAATATTGTTTGTGGGCATGAAATGTACTCTTACAGTTTGTTATTTTGTATGTTTTCATTTTCAGTATAGGGAATAGACATTAAAAGTTCCTTTTCTAGAAAATAAAGGATATTTGAGGATGCCGAGTGTATGGAAAGCCAGTATATAGTTATTCTTTCGCACATAATATTTTCCTTATTTCTTTTATTTGAACAAAGGAACAAGTTTAAGTGAATAGTTATTCTATGCTCCGCCTACGACAGTAAAACCCATAATATTATCTGGTTTTTGTGTTCGTTCGTTAATTCGTTTGTCCGTTTGTCCGTCCATTCATACATCATTAGAATGACGTTTGTGTTGAATCTAGTCTAAGATGACGTTGTAGTCAGATCAACTTGAAACTAGGTACACATGTTCATTAAAATATGTACTTTTTAAATTATTTACGGTTCACTGAATATTGAAAACGATTTTGCGAGCAAATCATCATAAACAAACACTCTTGTTTTTTTTTTTTTTTTATTATTCAAATTCTAAAAACTCTTTAGCTTTTTATTCTGATTTCTAAACCGCAAAGTACTATTGTATAGCCATTATGTGCTTGAAGGATATACGCTCCGTTTTTAATATTTTGTTTACAATAATTAATTTATCTTTGCGATCTCGGTTTAGAGTTTGGAAAACAGAGAAAACGTAAAGAAGACGTCAAAATATGGATTACTTTATTTCCCAACTAGTCCTTCTCCCGATAGAATAAACTCCGGAGAGGGGCGCACCTTTATTTATATAAATACATATATGATAACATATAGTATGTGTTCGAATGTAGGGGAATAAAAATAGTTCGTTAACAAAGAATGTTCCTTAGCTTTTTGTGTGTTTTTCGCTGTGCATTTACTGATTTTGTGTCATGGAGGGATACCCCATATCCTTTGTTTTTCTATTGTATTAAATTGTTTTGACTTTTACGTTTTTTTGGCACGTTATATTTTACTCATTGATATTGATGCAGCCATTTAGCAACCAAACTAGTTAGTGCATTCAGCTACAGACGTCATTCGTATTGTAGTGTCCCTTCTCCCTTAATTTGATGGACATTTCTGGTCGTTTAAACGTTAAAAAACAATATATATACCGTACTGGTAGATAGATTTTCTTTTTAACAGAACGTTGTTTCATAATGTGGTTTTGTAGTTTTCTCATATACCACATAATGATTCTTAGACAAGTTGATTCTCATTGTGTTCTTTAGTGGTCGCTAGAATTGGTCGCTAGCTTGATTGGTCGCTAGAATTGGTCGCTAGCTTGAGTCTGGTTTTTTTTACAACAATATGATAAAATATATTTTTTTAATATAATATTATTTCAATAAATTCACAGGTTGATCATCATGATCATGCCATGCATGAATTGAAAGAAGAATACAGCACAAGAACAATGAAATAAAATAGCAGATATTACTATAGTCAAGTATAGTTGGGAACAAAATTACAAACAATTGAAACAAGGATCACTTAGAACAGGAGATATATAAGAAGAAGTAGTGAATTGATGGAAAATAATACCGAAAGTGAGGGTGAAATATTTCATGAAATAAAAAAGCGAAATGAGGACACATCTGAAAATATTGGAGAAATAAAAACGATTAATAACGAATGAAGACAAGCAGAGGAAGAAAATTCGGCAATTGAAATATCAAGTAGTGTAAAGGAATGACGAATGAAGAGATAACAGCGCATAAAAGCGACGAAATGGAAAAGGACAAATTGTCAAAGAGAGACGAAAGCAAGGAATCCGACGGAGAAGTCTCGAGTAAAAATGAAAGCAATGGAATCGACGGAGATGCCTCGAGTAAAAAGGAAAGTAATTTAACCGACGGAGAAGTCTCGAGTAAAAAGGAAAGTAGTTTAACCGACGGAGAAATCTCGAGTAAAAAGGAAAGCCTATACAAAACATCGAAAACTCAGAAGAGAAATAGATGTTCTATTTGTGATAAAGAATTTCAGGCCCCATCACAATTAAGACAGCATGAAAAAACACACATGGGTATAAAACCGCATTCTTGTCAGGTATGTTTTAAACAATTTCTGAATAAGTCGAATTTGTTCCGTCATCAACTAATACATACTGGTGAGCGGAAAACTTGTCCCGTGTGCAATAAAACATTCGCTGCATCATCGAACATGATCGAACATCGACGAATACATACGGGGGAGAAATTCTATCAGTGTTCTATTTGTAAAAAAGAATTCCTTCGCAAGTCTTGCTACATAAGGCATAAAGCTACACATTCAGATTTAAAACCATTTCCATGCGATATTTGCAGTAAACTTTTTAAAAGTAGAGACACATTGGCGAGCCACAAAAAGATACACAGTGGCGAAAAGCCATTTAGTTGTTCTGTATGCGGAAAAGACTTTATCGACAAGAGCCATCTGAGACGACACGAACAAATTCATGTTCATAAACCTGCCTTTGGTACCGTGATACATAAAGGCGTCCAAAAAACTTTATATTTACAAAAACACCTAAAACTGTATGGCGACGAAAAGCCTTTTGTGTGTACTCTTTGTGGAAAAAGATATAAAAAGTCGTCAAGTTTAAGATTACACGAAAGGGTACATAGTGGAGATTTGAAAACATATACATGTTCAACTTGTGAGAAAGATTTTAGAGGAAGATATGATTTAACAATCCACGTCATGAGAACACATTCCGGTGAGAGACCTTTCTCGTGTTCACTATGCAATAAAACATTCAAGTGTAGAACGGACTTAAACATGCACAAACGTATCTACACTGGCGATATACCTTATTATTTCTGTACAGTGTGTGATAAATCGTTCAGCGCGAGAACGACCTTGAAAATCCACATCGATGTTATACACAAAGGAGCCAAGCCTTATAAGTGTTCAGTTTGTGGCAAAGATTTCGGTAGAAAGCAAATTATGCTTAAACACGAGAAGACCCACAACAAAGAGCGACATATCTGCAAAGTTTGCAATAAGGAATTTACAAAGGCGAGTGTCTTGGAAACCCATGTAATCGGTCACAATGGACAAAACCCATATATTTGTTCAATATGTGGTAGAGGTCTCAAGTCACCCAAATGTTTGAAGAATCACATGAAAACTCATGAGGAATACAGGAAGTCATACTTTTGTTCTTTTTGTCAAAAGGAGTTTATTTCCAGACCTGGCTTACGAAAACACGAAAGAGCTCATTCTGGTGATCATGGAAATAAACGTCACAAGTGTCATTTATGTGATGAAGCTTTCGTGACTACACATTCCTTAGAAGCACACATTTTTACACATACTGGAGAAAAGCCATACAAGTGTACTATTTGTCATAAAAGCTTCGGAACAACGAAATACTTGAAAACGCATGAACGAAGACATAAAAAATCTACACATAGTTGAAACAATTATTTGTTGAAATGATCTAACATGTAATGAGCCGATATGGAAAAAAAGTCATTGGATTTGTTACCCCTATTATTATTTTTTTTTTTGTAAATACTAGACACTAGATTTTAATGTAGTACTTACGAGATAACGAAATACTTAATTTGTATAAACATATCATTGTCATTTTGTTTCTTTTGTTTCTTTTCTGCACAGGCACTTGTCTCAGAAAAAAAAACCTATATATACCTTAATATCAGTCTTTTTCTGAATGTTATTCCGACAGCCGAGACATAACTCTGTGTCAACAGTTTATTTAAATAATAGTTTATTTAGGTAATTTAAAAAAATCTATAAATGCAACTAATGATTTCATTATTTTGTTCTAGGATTTGTATAGTCTTACAATACAAATCCTTGTTTATGTTTCACTTATTTTTTGTTTTCATTTCATTTTCCTGATTGTACCAATCTGTTCTGATTTTTTTAAATTTTTTAATGGAAATAAGTGATATTATAAAAGTACATGATAATTTTTACCTTTTCACAATACCCAATACTACGTGTTAACTGTAAAAAAAACTAAGTCCATTTATCAGTAATATACGGAAAATATTTTCAAAATTTTGCTCTAGATAATGTTTTTTGGTCATTCTCAATTTTAACATGTGTACATATGTCTCTGACGGACAGCAACATTGCTAATTTATTATTAATTCAAAATCGTTACATGGGTAGACCAGCTAGTGGGAAGGACTTCGAAATGTTTAACAAACAGGTATGTACAAACGACGATGTAACTTAAAGAAACTATTGTCTATTGTTAGAAGTTCCTTCTGTATCAAATTAACTTAAGCAGAAAATTTAACATGGACAATTGTTAATTGATTGTAAGTAACTTGACCATGGTCTAAGGGGCAGGGCCTCAAACTAGTCGTCAAACTGATAATATTGCAACTTTACAGAAAAAATATTTGGTCTGTGACAAGAAGTTCACATCAACTAACTTTACTTTAGCAGAAAACTTAAAATTGCTAATTAATTGAGTCACTGAACCATGTCCTAGGGAGCAGAACCTCAAAATAGTTGTCACACTGATGTGCATTGAAAGTAATGCAACTTCATACCAAATGTAATTGATCTATCACAAGTAGATCCTGTCAATCTAGCTCAAGCAGAAAACTTAACATTGAAAATTGCTTATAAATTCAAAGTCACAAGACAATGTCCTAGGGGCAAGAGCCTCAAAATATTCATCAAACTGATATGTACTGATAGTATTAATGCAACTTCATATTTAATATCAATGATTTATCACAAGTAGTTCCTATCAAACTAACTTAATCAGAAAACTTAACATTGCAAATTGCTTATCATTCCAAAGTCACTAGACCATGTCCTAGGGGCCAGAGCCTCAAAATATTCATCAAACTGATATGTACTGATAGTATTAATGCAACTTCATATTAAATATCAATAATTTATCAAAAGTAGTTCCTATCAAACTTACTTAAGCAGAAAACTTAACATTGCAAATTGCTAGTTCAACGTTGCTGGAGCATGACTTAGGGGCCTAAACAGAGGCGGATTTAAGGTCGGATAATTTAGGTGCAATATACAGGGAATCACTGAAATATGAATAGAGTGCCCCCCCCCCCCCCTCTTAGGCAGTCAGCAGGCCCCCTCTTATAAAGTTTTCTAGATCCGCCACTGCTAGAAATAGTTGTCTTGCTGATATATACTGATAGTAATGCAACTTTGTATTAGATATCAATGATCTATCGTAATTCGTATCAAACTAACTTAAGCAGAAAACTTACAATTGTTGACGCCACCACCGCAGCCGTCACCGTCACCTGATTAGCAATCCCTATGTCTCGCTTCCCGTAACTTTTGTCGCAGACAAAAATGTAATATTTGTGAATTATGACCATTCATTTTGTAAATATTAAATATATGTGTGCTTAAATTGTAAGTGATTCTGACATGGGCTTTGGTATTTTGGTACTTTTCCCCCTATAGTTATGTATATCTTTGGGCTTGCATGTTTACATGATTATTAGGGGCGACATCTGTTAACGTAAAAATGAGACCGTATGTGCCACAACTCATTTGCACCAATAATTTGTTTATGCCACTAGGTCTTAGAAAACCGTGTATCATTTTGCACCCAAAAAAAATAGAATACACTTACACCAGTTCATAGATAAAATTTTATATTGATTTTACACTATATAATTGAAATCTTTTTTGAAGACAAATAGGAGTGAATCGAAATGATAGCAAGTGACAATGTCCCTTGAATATATGTAAAACAAAGTCGTCACTACTACAAGTTCTTGTATTTTCTGAAATTCGTTTTAGTTTTAATGTCTGACCTAGATAGATTGATTGATTGATTGTTGGTGTTTTAACGCCACTTTTGGGCTATTTCGTGGCGGCCAGTTTTTATTAGTGGAGGAAACCACCGACCTTCAATAGGGAAACTGACAACCCTAGTCAATTAAGATATGAGTCGAGTGCACCCACACGAGCGGGGTTCGAACTGACAACCTCAGTGTTGACTGGCTATCGATTACAGTAGTTACTCAGTGGCTTAGACCACTTGGCCACCGAGGCCACTGACCTAGATAGAACAGAACCTTATAAATATCTACTCTTCTGTATTTACCAATACTCTTTTTTCCCCCTAAACAGTCAGGGATATAAGGGGACGACCATTTGATATTCTGGGGGGGGGCCAGGAGGATTTTGAAAATAAATAACTCAGCCTTGATAATCACAAAAATAAATGGTTTGTTCTGTGGTAGTTTGAAAATAAATAACCTGACTTGCAATGTATTAAAAATAAATAACTCGGCAGGTCTATTTGAGAGCATGAGATTGCACCAGATTCTTCCTAAAATTCAACTTTTTTTTCAAAAAAAAATCGGGAATCACTTCCCAAATCTTTGAATAATAAAAGTATAAATATTATTTAAAATACTTGAAATGTCTGAAAAATGGGTTTCATTTAACTTGAGGTATATTGTCTCAGGAACACTTAACTCACTTTTATTACATATGGCAGTAACTACATTCAGGCAAATGCCTCATGTAGGAAATTTCAAAACCAAAAGCTTGTCTTCATATCAAATTGTTTTTGCGGCAAGAAGCAAGTTCTGTTCTCCCTCAGACGTAGCTCCTGTTTTTTGGGGATCAATGTTTCTTATTTATTTGTCTTTTGTTCATTGATTGCCTTCTGTATTCTGTTAGTGTTGCATTCCTTTTGTAATTTAGTAATTTTGTTATTAACTTGATCAAGAGTTTAAAAAAAACAGCAGCCACATACTTAACTATGTGAATTAAATTTTTGCTTTATCTTTGTCTTTTGATGTTGTTCCTAAAAACTTAAGTCTTACACTGAATCTATACATGTTGCTTTGAGACCAAAATTTGTCAAAAAATTATTAAAACAGAACCTTCATTTTCAGATTAATAAAGGGTATGGGAAACACATTTTGCATAATTAGTTCTATAGCAACTTGGGGACTTCAGCGGCTCCAAAACCCTTCAAATTTTTTTTAGCCTCGCTCCGCTCGGCATAAATCAATTGGAATACTTAAAAGACGCTAATTACAGCCAATCTTTAATATCTTGTATGTATGCAATACATGTATATGCAGTTGGGAATTCAGAAGATTCATTTCTACAGATGATGATGATTAATTCTGATTAAATGGTACATTATGATTGGACTATTCATGTATAATTTATAATAAAAAATGAATTTAAAAATTGTATGTTTTCAAATATTATAAATATAGTTGTGAAAATAAATAATCAGTCCCTTGCTTTAATGAAAATGAAAAATCTTGCTTCAACAGTGCAGAAAATAGATAATCTGTCCTCTTAGTTTACAAAAATAAATAACCGATCAAAAACAAATCCTCCTGGCCCCCCCCAGAATATCAAATGGTCGTCCCCTAACTCTATAGGGTTATTACAGAAAAATAACATACATTTGTTATTGTGGACTAAAAAATCAAAGAACTGTGATAACATATGTATGTTACATGTTTCAAAGGGACAATATACATCATTAGTTTAGTGAAAATGTATACAAGTTCTATTGATATTACTATTGTCTTTATGTATACTTAACTATAGAAAGATATAACAGTTCATAGTTTGCCAATCTTGCTTAGTACACCTATCTTATTACAGAAAAAATATGCCTGGAATAACTAAAGGGTGTTATCACAGTTTCTCTATATCACTCCAAAGCATTTGCTCTGACATAAATCATGCTTAATTACAATGTATTTTAATTTAATGTAAGAAATAATGACCAGAGCATGTAATAAGGTTCTGCGCAAGCTTCCCAGTAATTCCCAAGTGTCTCATATAATAAGTTACATTCCTTTAATAACTAAGCCTTGTTATTACAGCTTAGTTTATCCCTTAAAAGCCTCGTCTCATTGATTTACCATGGTTAATCAAAAATGTATTATTTTAATTAAAAAATTAGTTATCAAGGCTATGCATTTAGTTTCTGCGCAAAGTCTCTAGAGTTCCCTAGAGCCCACTATAAATTAAAATATTTTTGATTTATTTTACAAATAACAAACATATGTTATTACAGATTCAGAAAATTTAAGGAATAAAGAGTAGACAACTCATGAAAGTATCTGTAATAACACACGCAAGTTATTTTCTGTAATAACCCTATAGAGTTATATCTCTGACTGCTAAAGTATTGTATTTTATGTACTATACTTTGTTAAAGACTAAGATATCTATCATGTTAATGATTGATTGTTGGTTACTTAAAGTCCAGTGGCAAATATTACATGTAAATTCAGGACGAGAATATATCAACAATACATAAAATTGGTATTTTGCAATATTATTATGGTGTAATACAGCCCCCTCAAAGAGTTGTTGCAAGGAGTCTTCAAGCACAGGGAGCTCAAAAGGACACCTGACTTTGGAAAGGGTTTTAGTGTACGTTGGAAGAAGACCAATATTATCATTATTTAATATGGGTCCTGTGCCCTCAAAGAGATGTTTAAAGGAGTCTTCAAGCACAGGGAACTCAAAAGGACACTTGACTTCAGTTTTTGTGTCTGTTGGAAGAAGACTAAAAGCAAACTTCAGGGGCGTTTCTATGATATTTCAGCGAACAAATTTTTGGACCTTTTTTTTTTGCTAAAAAACATAAACATGTAATGGTTCCAGACTTGGAGCACATATATTTTATAGTCAAGGTGTCAGGGTTTGACATTTTTTATGCCGAATTCTCTCCATTAATTGTAGATGGTATAGGCTATTAAAATGATTGGAAGGATCTTAAAAGCAATAGACCAATAACGAGAAATTCCAAATTCTAGGGTATAAGGCGTTACTTAACATTTTAATAGTCCTAGTCTAGTTCTGATAGGTGGTATATGGTACATAAATAAATATGGAGCTTGAACTTCATGGCAAAATGTAGGTCAATGTCACTTAGTTACTCAGTAATGGATAATATGATACTACCAAAGGCTACCCAGATGGGAAGTAAAAATGCTATACCAAATAAACATGTTACTAGTATAAATGTACCGTAACGAAAAACCTAAAATGAACACAGAAATACTGACGGACTCTCAATATTCAATACAATATTAGCAGGTCACGATAGTGTTTTTTTTTTTTTTTTTAAAAGGTGGGGGGGTGGGGTACCCCCCATTACGCCCTCACCTGGACCCGCCCCTGATCTTGTTTCTAAGCTCAATCTTTTTTATCAATCTCTCCAAAACAATTATTTCCTCATTTCAAACAAACAGAAGAATGGTAAGATTTCCTTGAATTTTCATTAGAAGGCTAAGCTTACCTACACAAATTATAATTACTGTTTGTTTTGACTACACTTAATGTTAACCAGACACTATTCCTTGAATGCAAACATTTTTAACTGTATAATGTCGTGGCACCCTTTTTTCAGCAGATCAAATGATGTAATTATTCAAAGAATAAACCCATTATAGGTGATAATTGGATGGTTTAATTAAATTGTGTATTTAATGGCTTTACAGGTCACTTAAGGGAGTAGACCTTTGTACAGGGAGATAACTCTTTAAATCATTCATGAGGTTGTAAATGTCAAGTTTCATCAATGTATTTTAACTTTTTCCTGAAAGAGATTGGAAATAATCTGTGTAACCTAGAAGATTAATATTTATGAAAATGGTTGACACAAACATACTGATAATTTAAAGAGTTATCTCCCTGAAACAAGGTCTACCCCCTTAAATTAGTTGTTTTTACTATGTTTACAAAAATAAGTGTTTTGAAGATGGACCTATGCAATATTAATTTTAAAGCGCACCAGTTTCAAACATAGTTTTACAATGTTACCTTGATTTTTAGAGATGGACTGGAAAAAAACTTTTTTTTAAAAACATACAAAATTAAAAAGATTTCATTCTGAGCCCTTCATCTAGGCTGGATTTGTCTGATGAATAGATAGATTTGATTTTGATTTTTGGTGTTTTAACGCCACTTTTAAGCACCGCTTTTGGGCTATTTCGTGGCGGCCAGTTTTTATTGGTGGAGGAAGCCGGAGTGCCCGGAGAAAACCACCGACATTCGATAGGAAAACTGACAATCCTAGTCAATTAAGATTGGTGTCGAGTGCACCCACATGAGCAGGGTTCGAACTCACAACCTCAGTGTTGACTGGCTAGTGATTACAGTAGTACTGTAAATTCAGAAATTATTGCGTGCATTTATTATTGCGATTTTTCAAGAATAGACAAAAATGCGAGTTTAATTATTGCGATTTCGAAAATCTGCATACAGATCTATGTTTAAGTTATCAGAATGCGAGTTTTTATTATTGCGATACTCATACAGTCGCATTATTCGCATTAATAAAAACCTCGCAATAATTTCTGAATTTACAGTAACTACTTAGACCACTTGGCCACCGAGGCCCCCTAAATAGATAGAGAAAAGATCCTGACATGTTACTGTTTCCATTAGTTATTGATTTTGCTATGTTATTTTATAGTATGTAAAATTTACACTTAATCAAAATCATAATTACAATTAAGTGGTCATTTAAAAATGTATTAAAAGGTTTATTATGTAATAGGGATGTTGGATTATTGCTATTCTACCAAATTTTCACTTGACCTTAATGACTGATAATTTCCTTTCTCAGCAAAGTAGAGTGAAACTAAGAGCCCATGTGCTGTTGTCAATGTAAACATCAAAGTCGTCATCAATTGACGATATCAATCAACCGCACAAGTGAAAAACAACTGCCATATTCCTAACATGGTGCAGCCTACAGACATTTTCCGAGTAAAATGTACGGTTAAACCTGGTTTAATAGTTAGCTTAACCTTCCACCTGTATGACAGCTGATTATAGTTTTGTTTTATAAGAACAAATAAGATTTTATGAAATCACATTTTAATTAAGCATCAAATAAGCACTGTTAGATTTATAGGTCCATCCTGTCTTCAACTCTCACCACTGCCACCAGATGTTGTGTTATTTGTATTCTGTGATTTTGTTACTGTAGACTGAGATGGATCCTGTCTATCAGGCGATAAAGATTGCTTTGTAAAGTCACTTAGATTATTTATCACAGGAAATATGAGTTTATGAAATTCTTCTTTTCTTATTGTCAAATGCTTCACAATTTCATTAGGTTCTGTCAATAGATGAGGTGAAACCTGAAATAAATATATAAACTGATTGATTGTTAATTGCTTATTATAGATCTAATGGCAAATATTTCAGGGTCAACCTAAATTCATATTCAGGATGAGAACATGTTAATGAAATATGAATAACCCTATTGTACTTGACCGAGACAATGCAGGATTTTTTTAACATGCTTGTACACAAGGTAACAGTCCACAGAAAGACATGTCACTCTACCCAGACACATTATTTCGACTCAGAGCTGACCAGTCCTTGCTCTTACTCCTTAATGACACATACTTAGCAGAGAAGCAGCAAATACTAATTTTAAAGTTTTGGTTTGAATCACCAGGATTTGAACCCATGACCTCCCTCACTTGAGGCAAACACACTACCACAGGATCACAGAGGCAGTTTATCTGTGAACTGACTGTTTTCCTAAATCTCTACATATCAATATTCATAATGACAGTTTTCATCCAAAAAAGGGACTGAATGAGAATGTACATATTGTTGGGTTGCTGTTGTGTTTTATACAAACACCCTTTATTTGCCTTTGTTTGAAAATTATCTATTAGCATTTTAATATCAAAGACTTAAGTTTGACTAAGCTAGGGATCAGACCCAGTAACTCCTCACTCTAGGCAAATATACTATCACCTAATCAACAGGTTAGGTATCATAAGTAAATAATGGCTTGGGAGCAACCTGTAACACTATAATTTACCTTTAAATCTTTAATCTGATTATCTCTACTGGAATATTCTCTTAAAATGTAATCTTGATCAACCTGTAATGTAAGAAACAAAAACGGTGATCCAAATGTTCTCAAAAATATGGTGAACAAAAAGTTCTCCAACAAATATGGTAAACAACAATTTCTAAAACCCAGGCCATAATCTTGCCGGCGAAATGACGATTTAAGTTGCCAAAGAATTTTGAAAATTGCTAAATCTCGCCGGCCGACTGACTTCATAGCGAAGTCAAATCGCTATCAAAATCGGTAAAAGGGAGACAACTTGTGATTGACAAGTCTCACAGGTAAAAAAATGGCGGCTGACAAGGAAAATCGAGATTTTCGAAACGACCCAGGACTAATACTGTAAACGTTCAAATTAAATAAATACAACGGCGACTTTGAACATCCTCGGATATAACTTTCAAAACTGTTCAAACGGAAAACTGACCGTCTGTTTAAGTTATCGTTTTACGATGATTTTCATCTCAGGATGTTGCGTAATCACTCAGCTGATTTGTTTTATTTTTATTACCTACACGAGTCGATCAATTTTACTATTCGGTAAGAAAGGGTGGGAATTAACGGTAGATTTATTATATTCATTGAATAAAAATTGAAATATAAAAGGTAGAAAGACAGCTGATGGATAATGTGATTGCAAACGTACGACACTCGACCAGATTGTGATCAGCAGTGGATTTATTCTCATGACCACTTCGTTGATATGGATGATATTTTTTTTAAAATGATAGAAATTAGCTCTTTATCGGATAATTAACTTGAGAATAAAGATATTTTCATTTATAGACTTACAATCTTTAACGATAATCTCAATTTACTACAACTAACATAAATGTCCTGGACATTCAATAATGTTTTACAAAACAATGACAAGTGGTGATATAAATTAAATTCCCAGTCATGTGAAATTCATCATATTTTTCTGGAGTTTTAAAAACAAATTGAGGCAGATGCACATGAATTTAATGCATCTTAATCTTGATAATATTACTAGGCTACTCCCTCATGTCCCAATCAACAAATTTTATTTAGAACACATTATGGTATCAATAAATAAATAACAACTATATATTGTCTAAACCTTTTTATTAAGAACTTTCTATATATACATTGTGTACAATAACATATGAAAAAACTGCAAGGACATCTTTTATTGAATATAAAACAATTTCCTTAGTGATAAGCTTGAAAACACGATGCAACCGAAACGGTAATGGAATCTCACTTCTCCAAAGGGTTGACCACTTCTCCCTTCTCTCTCATGGAAAGAGAAGTCATTTCTCCCTCTTCAAAATCCTAGATTAGGCCCTGCTAAAACCACTTTCTTTTGAGATTTGATGTTAATCATGAGTAATTTAAAATTCAGAAATGTCTTATAAATATTACTATGAACAAATTCAATAACATGTGTGAATAAACTATTCATAGATACCAGGATTAAAAAATGCCCTTTTTGTCCACAATAGACTCATTAGACTGGAATCACGAAAGTAAAAAAGTCCAAATAAAGTATGAAGTTGAAGAGTATGACGGACCCATCAGAGTTCAAAAGCGAAGAAAACAGTACACTATATGAAGTACAAAAAATTTAAATTCAGGTCTGAATTAACTGCTTGCCACTTGAAGTAATGTTTATACTTCATGACTAAAGTCCCATAACTCTAGTTCTTAATCAAAAGTTCTTAAAATGTAATATGCTAGTTATTTTTCTTCAGTTGTAATACAAGTAACTGGTGATGTCAAAGTTTCATTAGAATAAGTAATACCTTAATATATTATCTATACAGTAAACATGCATTTTGCAAAATATTCCGTCTATTTTGGAAATATGTATATATTTTACTGAATATTATCCTTATTGGAAATTTAATTTTGTTATAAATTTACACAATGACAAAAAGCCCAAAATACCAGGTTGAAATAAAACTGCTGACAATTTTGATATGCATTGTGTAATTACTAAATTGTATACTGGTATATACAAAATTATAGAAACTTATACCTCATGATAAATTCTGGTCTCGTTCACACGAATCATTACACCATCTACTCTCATAAACAATCGTAACAAAATGAAAAAACTGGACGGCATAATTCTCTACAAAATAAATATATATACATTTATAACCCCAGATTTAACTGAATGAAAAAACTGGAAGGCATAATTCTTTAACAAAAATACATTAACATAAATATAATCCAAGAGATTATTTCTGGCTGCACGTCGTTGGTCACTATTTGTCTGTTTTTGTACTTCAGTTTTCTTGTTTGTTTTACTACCCAGTTTCATTGGTAATTCCTGTTCCTCTGGAATCATTTATTATTGTTAGTATTAATTTTTGAGGATTGAGGAAAAATTGCATTTAAGGATGTTCGCTACTCTGTTTCAAAATAACTAACTTTTTAAAAGACTATTATTAATTGATAGTATATAAATAAAGGAACTGAAAAAGCAGAAAAAAATGTAGGTTTGTGTGCTTGTTTTAGAGCTATAAGCCATTGAAAATTTGGCAGGAAATAATTCTCTCTGGACTTTTCTTACATTTAACATTGGCACCCTTTCTTTCAAAAATTATGAAAAAATAACAAAGATTTTATAGGATTTTCATATATGGCTTTTTAAACTATTTATAATAAAATTATAAAAAGAAAAGTAGGGGTTGGCGGGGAAATGTTTTTAATGACACTACATGGATAAAACCAGAGGATTCTGAATATGTGGCAAAAATTCAAAAACAAGAGGAGCAAACTTCCTTAAGTAGCCACCAAACCAACAATATGTGGTATCCAACGTACGAATAACAATGAATCCACAGTATCCTTTGTATGCATGAATAACATTTGGATTGACTGATTGTTAGTTGTTTAATGTCCAGTGGCAAATTCTTCATGCATGTTCAGGAAGAAACATTTAGACATTTGAATATTGAATATCTATTTGAAATAATTATTTATAAAAAAAAAAAAAAAAATATACAACATAAAATTGGCATTTACAAATATAGAGTAAAAAACTTCCAACATAACAAGATAGTAACCCATTGAAGCACAGGTTAGAGATACTTATAATACATTTGTACATATTTATTAACCTGGGCTGTTCTAAATTTTTGGGGTGGGAGGGGACAGGAGGCACTTAAATTAATTAAATATTGATGGTTGCATTTTCTTTAAAATTTTGTAAGAAACATATATATGTAAAATGAATATTTTTATGGGTGATCAGGGTCTTAAAAGAGTGCTTTCCATGCTCCCGATGCATTTAATTCTGGAACAGACTCAGCCATTCTACATTTATGAACATACCAGGGGCGGATCCAAGATTTTAGGTTAGGGGGGGGGGGGGGGCGTAAACTTAAATATTTTTGAGGTAAAATTATCGAAATATTCTTTATTAAGCTGAGGACAACCCATGCTTTGCAAATTTTAGGGGGGCGCACACCCGCCACACCCCCGCCTGAATCCGCCCCTGAATACAATCAAGAGTAAAGCTACCTCATCTATTGAGAAATTTCCTAAGTTTTATTTGAAAAATAGAAATGCAATATACTATAAAACAAAATATCATTGTGAGAAATAAATATCATACGCATAAGTCTTGTTACAATAACAATGATACTGATATACTTACAATTTTAACATTTAATTCAGAGGTGCCATTGTCAGCCAACTCATCTTCAAATAATAACATGTCTTCATAGAACATAATTTTATCTCTTTTTTTAAGTTTCTCTAAATCTATTCTCTCTGTTGTAGGCTCTACCTTTAAATGAAAAATGTCAACAGGTACTTTTAAACATGGAGTGCAAAAATTGATATTCTACCCAATTCTAATTTACCTCCACTTAAACCTCTTTGGTTTCATCAGCACAATGAATATCCCCATTCGAAATCTGAGTAGTGATCTAACGCAGCAATTACATAAAAATACAAATGGTTGGCAAGTAAAAATTTCATCCTATTTCCATGGAGGATTAACGTTGAAATTTCTGTGAAGTTTTCACATTTAATCGAGACCTCAGTTTTATATATAGTTTAGTTACTTGTCTACATTACTAGTACATCAACAATGCCAATACTGTACAAATAAATTCCTTATTCTGTTAGCCTATCAATGTTTTGTTTACAAGTCAACAACAAACATGGGTAGGATTCTTTATAGAATTAAACTCAATTTAACAATGTGATTCATATGACAACTACCAAGAGAAAAACTTAGCCATGAAATTAAATAAAATGTAGATTTTTTCATTACATTTTTTTTTACCTTCAACTGAATTTCATTTGTACCAAACAATGAGCCTTTATAATCTGTTGTGTATGTCCAATCAAATGGTTTTATTACATCTTTGATATGTTCACAGTCTGACCTGAAAAGTAATGAATCCAGTCACATTAATATTGTCAACATCAAACAGCTCAAATACATTGGTTGATACCAATCTGTCGCTGAAATAATTTTTTACAACATATTTCCTTTTTTTAATCATTGTTAATGTCTGTGTCATTCCTAACTGATGATTAGAAGATCAGATAGACTATTTTCATATTACTGGTACCAACTTTTGACCCTGGTGTAAAAAAAATATTTTTACATGTTACCTACTTGTGATAGGCCGTTCTGTTGGCAGGTGAGAGCAAATACTGTAAATTCATTCATTTTCAAGTATACCAATTTTCATGGATTAAAGGAAATTTGTATTTTCTTTCATATTTTCTTTCATGGTTTTGCCAAAGTTTGCAGATTAGACTTTGGAAAATTTGTAATTCATTGGTCATTTGAATTCATGATTCACATATACCCACGAAATCTACTAACATTGGTATCCCGCAAATAGTGATGAATTCACAGTATAAAATACACAAAAAGACATTTTAAATCAAATTAACCACAATTACTAGCACTTGCCAAGACTTATTTTTTCGATGTTTGTACATGTACTTTTATTATTATTTGTAAAGTAAATGAAGACTTATATTGTACAGCAACATACATAATATTTTCCAAAGAAAGTAACAGAACTAAAATCAATCAAGTACTATAATCCTACTAATAAGGGGAATACTTATTTAAGTGATAAGCCCTCTCTATCATGTCTATACATTTACTTTGTGTCGTTTGCGAATGTATACTTTTTGTGATTTTCTTTTTTGTTAATATATACTAATTAAGAAAAATTCAAAGTTTGACATATTTGCCCAGAATTATCTTAAAATCATTTTCTAATTACAAAAGACATAAAAATAGATTACTAGGGAAAATTTAATTGGTTTACAGTTCAATAGACAATAAGAAAAGAAAGGAATAAAACATCAAGGTAAAGTTCTAATCATCAATTTGAAACGTCCTTCTTATGTTACCTTTTTAACCATCTAGTAAACACTTTTCTATAAAAGCAAAGATAAACTTAATAATAACAAACCTAGCCTGTCTCCAAGCATCAGAAACAGCCACTTTGAGTAAATCATTTCGAGGGTCCACTAGTTTAAGAGCATCAAGGGCATTGAACTCCAAACCAAATCCTGCCGAATGTTCTAAACGTAGTAAGTTATCAGCAAACACCATCTCAGGGACTTGCGGGAGCTCCAATTGACTCTCGAATCTAAAATGAATTAAAGAGACTCACTCAGAACTGAATCTATAAATGAGTTAGTTTGAACACATTGCATATAGTTACGTTTCAATATGATAATCTTTATATTTGACTAACCCAATTGAAACATGCAGTATAACATGTATAAACAGCTCTGAAAAAAGATCATTAATAGATCATATTGTAATAGCTTGAATTAATAATATAGTATGAATAACACCTCCACGCAATGTAGATATAAAATATGTGTCTCTTATCATTGAGAAAATATGTCTCTGTATATTTGTTTTTGTTTATTTTTGTCTATTTTTGTATTTGTATTTTGTAAATGTCAGCTGGTATCATTCCTGTATTGGAATTTACACCGATAAAATTATTTGATTTGATTTGATTTATATGAATCAAGGAAGGCTACAAGAAATTTAAATTGTTCAGAAAGACTAGCGGTCAGTATAACAAGTTGCATTTGTCTGATTTATGAAGGACTTAAACCTCCAACATGGCAACTAATGGGAAGGAACTCTTGCTTAAATTGTGTCGATCGAAACATTTCAATTGATAACTTATATCCTGGTCTACTTAATTTTAAAAATAAAATATAAAATAGATAGCTATTGGTATCTGTTTGTTGCTCATTTTACAAAATTCCTCCCAACTCTTTTAAGGTACAAAATGTTAAAAAGTTAATTTCTAATTGCTATTATTTTAGTAGGTTTTCTATATGAGTTGGATTTCCAAATAATACAGCATATTAACCTGAGGAAAATCGATATGAGTGAGTCATTTTAAAATATCTCTTGAGTATATCCCAAATATGTAAAATATAACAAGTTTATCACCTTTAATTAGCACATGATGCAATAGACTTCAATCTTAATTGACTAGGATCTAGTCAGTTTTCTTGACCAAGGTTGGTAGTTCTCTCCAGGTACTTTGACTACCTTCACCAATAAAAACTGGCAAAGATGGAAAATGGTGTTAAAGATTAACAATCAATCAATCAATCCAAATTTTGCAGCATTCATCATGTTTTACACTGACTGATTGATTGATTGATTGCAGTTTAATGCCATGTCAGCTCAAACATTCTATGTTGTGGCGAGTTTCACAGTGAATCACTCAATTTTTTTTTAGTGTACTACAGGTTTGTGTAATTTATGGCCATCTTTTCATCATTACCTCTCTCGGTCTGGACCTTCAGATTTCAGAATGTGTGACTTTATAGACGTACATCGCCATGGTCCAAACTGGAATTTCTCTGTAACAGATCTAGCTTTTGCTGCAGTGCTATCTCCTCCCATCATCCTGAAAAAAAATACCCAGTATATAAAATTGGAAAAAAATATTCATCTCATGCATACCTATACGATATGGAAAATGTGAAACAAACAAAAGATCTAACACTACAATGTATTGTAGGCTGCTGCTTTTATCTCACTGGGACACTTAAACAACAACAAATTCAAATCTCCTATCTTAAATCTGCAGTTAACGACATATAGAACAGAAGGAGTTTCATTTTGTAAACGTGGCATCGGCTTTGAGATATAGAAAAAAACAAACTATGATTTCTTTTTGTTCAATCATTAATGAAAGTTAAATGAAATAATAATTAGCTTATAACAGCCAGTTTGGTTCAATTTTGTTAAAATAAGCAAAAAAATATCGATGATAAATTATTAACTTGCAAGTGAATAATTTGACCTCATTGAACCCATATTCATGTGACCATCAATTTAATCCCTTAGCTGGAGATGGATTACACATGTATTCAGCTATTAAAGATAAAGAATGTCAACATTGAAAGTGAAACCAGGATGAACTATTTGGTTGACTGATTTGATCCACTAAAAAATCATTCTTGTACAGGTAAAAACAAGTTTGAACATAATTTTTAACCTACAATATGAAATCAAACAGACGTAGAAAAATCCAATTGCAAATGGTGGCTTTCTACTTATATTTATGTTTTGATGGATTGTGTCAGGCTGAACATGCTGAAGTTGGCTCTTTTAAATCACATGAATTGTTAAAAAATATTTTGAATTTTCTTTTTGACAGTTTTTTTTTATTTGCATAAAAACAATCAAGTCTTTAATAAGACTGGGAACAAAAGTTTTTAAAACATAAAATTAGTTAGATTTATTTGTACAATTATCATGATGGGGACAACAATGCTGCAAATTGCATTTTTTTGGTAAGCAGAATGGAAAAAAGTTTTAAACAAAAATATGTGTATACATGTAAGTTAGCAAATACAAATAGAGAGTTTCAAAAAATTCAAGACACACAAATGCAAGTCAAAATTATTTCTGAAGTGTATAAAAGCAGTATAAAACCATATAAAATATTCAGTATTCAATATTCAGTTTTTTGCGATTATACTATCCGGAGATTATGTATCATGGGGGTCGGTCTTTTCACCACCGAACACCCAAAAAGACCACTAACCTTTAAGAAAAACAGTAATGTTACACAATAAAACAATAAAATCGATTAAATTACGTAAAATCTAATCCTATTGTCATGTTTTTCACATTTTTATGTGCATTAATGATGTTAAAGTTGAGAATCAAAATTAAAAAAAAAACGCTTCCGGATCCAGCAATATTTTTTCCGGATTTTAATACATTGTATTTCATTGTATATTATCTTATGGTCTTTACTTTTCAATTATTAGAAATAAATTGTTCAAGTAAGCATGGCAAGTTAAAACACTTTATTTAATGTGAAATTATCACAATAATTGTATTTAAAAAAATGTAAGACTTGAAAGTGTACTGTTCTGACTACAGCCCTGCAAGACTGTTCTTTTTGGTTCTCTTGTTATCATTTCTTATAATTTAATTTATGTATATATATGTATAAACATATTCATCCTTGTTCAGAAGGTAAGTCAAATATATAAATAAAGATGAAAACAATATATTTAGGTGTGTTAGATGCCTAAGATGGTATTTTAATGTGTTCGGTGGTGAAAAGACCTACCGTGTATCATGATACCAAAAAATATTGTTTTGTCAAAGGTGGTGAAAAAGAAATTGTTCCAGGGGAAACTCTAAAAGACATTGCAAAACCCCCAAAGGTCACAAATCAGATTTGACTATGATGTTTTAGAGCCACTCATATCAAAACGATTATTGGATTGTTGTCAGTGAAAAAAATGTGCTTGCTTAACGTGCAAAACGATGGATACCGCTTAGGTCGAAGGCTCAAGCATATTCCGAAAATAAGATGCTACAGGCCTCTTTCTAAATTTCATCAATTAACATAGCGAGTTTGTCTAGATATTCACTTGTGTACCTGATTGTAAAAAAAACAAAAAAAACAAAACTTTTTATATGTTTGCCATAAACAGGTTAATACAGATGTCGTAGTGGTTTTTTTTTTAGTTAAAGCTGTATTACTGGAGTCTAACCGAATTATTAAATTAATTAGACAAGAAGTTTTATACTTGTGTGTATTCTTATTAATATAATACTTTTTAAAGGAACATAGAAAAGATAACAAGACTTTTGCGACTTTTTATGCGGAATTATGTGCGAAACGAATTTACTGTCTTCTTCTTCTTTAAGTGTAGCGATCCTTCATTTATTGAAAATTATTCGCCGGGCGTCGACTTTAAAAAAAATCATGATTTACAACGTAACCAGGAAAAAGAAACAAAATCAAAAATCAAAATATATATAGATATAAGAAGATGTGTTATGAGTGCCAATGAGACACTCTCCATCCAAGACATAATTTATAAAAGTAAACCATTATAGGTCAAAGTAGGTCTTCAACACGGAGCCTTGGCTCACACCGAACATGTACAATTCAAAAATAACATTTAGATAAAACTATATACATTTGATAACAAAATAGTTATATATAATTAAGGGTAGAAAATAGGGATTAGAGCAGATTCTAAGATCATACTCTTGAATCTCTGTACTGTACTGCATGAAACTATTTGTTGTGGCAAATGATTCCAATCTTTGACTGTACGTGGATAAAATGAATATTTATAACTGTCTTTTAAATAGATGTTTGTATTTGTCTAAATGAGTGTGGATTGCTATGTCTGGTTCTATTGTCTAGTGGGATCATAAGGTTAAATTAATTGTAGGTACTGTAAAAATTTCGTGTATAATTTATAGAAGAAAACAAGTCTGTATCTTAAAAGCATAATTTCAAGTGCATGGGTGCTAAATAAGGTCTATCATCATTTCAGTTACTGAGCTGGTGTTATGGAAGCGGTTGCATGTAAAGCGGGCCGCTCTTCTCTGAACTTTTTCAATTTGTGATATTTGCTGTTTTTGATGTGGATCCCAAATGGTTGAGCAGTACTCTAATTTTAGTCGGACAAGAGCTTTAAATGCATGAGCTTTAACTTTAGGTGAGGCTATTTTAAGGTTTCTGCGAATAAATCCAAGAGACTGGTTTGCTTTTGATGTTATGTTATCGATATGTATATCCCATCTTAAGTTTGATTGTATAGTTAGGCCTAAATATTTTGTAGAGTCAACTTTTTCGATAGAGTGATTATATAATTTGTAAGCCAGTGAAGTCTAAAAGTTTTCGTTTTTGTGTTACACTGAGAATGTTGCATTTATCCGGGTGAAAATGCATGAGCCAGTCCTGCTCCCATCTGCCAGCCGCTTCCAAGACAGACTGTAATTTATATATGTGTCATCTGGTTTCTTAATTTCCTTATGAATAATGCTGTCATCTGCGAACAATCTTAATGTACTATATTCAATATATTCTGCCAAATCATTTATAAATATCAAAAATAAAATTGGTCCAAGCACTGTGCCTTGTAGTACTCCAGATGTTACAGGAATTTTGTTGGATGTTTCATCTTCAAGGACTTCTGTTTGTGTTCAGTTTGTTCAATCCAATGTTACAGTAGTGCATTGCAATTTATACCAAAGAAACCGATTTTATACATGAGGCGATGGTGTAAAACTTTGTAAAATGCTTTTGCAAAATCCACTATTATGATGTCTGTTTGAATGATTTTATTATTTGAATTTGCAAGATCTTGAATAAATGATATTAACTGAGTTTCACAGGAACGGGATGATCGAAAATCATGTTGTAAATCATATAAAATTTTATTTTTTTCTAGATGTTTCATGATGTTACTAGCTACAACATGTTCTAATAGTTTGCAGAAGATGCATTTTAATGATATAGGGCGATAGTTTATAGGATCGTGTTTGTCGCCTTTTTCGAATGCTGGACATACACTTGCGTGACGCCAGTCATCTGGAATCTTTCCGGAGTTCAGTGATATTTGAAATATGATTGACAAGATAGGAGTGATAGATGTCTTGCACTCTTTCAATATTTTGCCATGGATGAGATCAGGCCCAGTAGCTTTGTTAATATTGATGTTGTTTAGAAATTTTTCTATGCCCTGTTTTTGTAGTTTCATTTCAGGCATCTGTGGATGTTTACTGACGCCCTTATCTGGTATTGGGTCATCTGTTACAAGTGTGACTGCTTTTTGGAACTGTTGATTTAATATATTTGCTTTTGTTTTTGAATCACTGAATTATAATAATACAACAAATGCATAATATTTGGCCAAGCAGATAATTTTATATTGGTTATGTTATTTTTTCAATATATTAAGGATGTTTGCTACTCTTGTTTTTGACTTTTTCTCCGATATTCGGAATCGTCTAGTTCAGGGACTTTCTAAACTAACATATAGAAAATCCCTGTCTAGTTCTACCCATGTAAAGCCAATACAAATTTTGCCCGCATACCACTACTTTTATTTTCATAATTTTATTACATATAGTTTAAAAAAGCCATTTTTGAAAATCTTAAAAAAATCCTAGTTATTTTTTCATAGATTTTGAAAGAAACAAGGTGTTAATGGTAAATGTATGAAAAATCTAGAGGAAATCATTTCCCGCCAAATTTTCAATTGGTTATATCTCAAAACCAAGGACAAGGACTTTTCATTTTTTTCTGCTCTTTAAGTTCCTTTATTCATTTACTATCAATTTTAAACAGTCTTTACAAAAGCTTGTTATTTTGAAACAGAGGTGATGATGATGGGGGTTTTTAACGACCTTGACTAGCTATACAACCCTCGCACGGTCGGTGAAACAGAGGAGCTAGCGAACATCCTTAAGTTTTATGACGAAAAAAATGTTATAACATTCTGCTGCTCAGTAACACTAAATGATATCCCAATAATCCAATGAAAAATCTAACAAGAACTTAAATGTCTTTAAAACTTAGAAAGAGATGAGTTGTTGCAATTTAGTCGAATTATAAACATGTCAATTGAACAGAATTTTAGTTTAAATTCGACAGAAAACCCGTTTATTTTAATTACTTTCGTTATTCCAACTGTCTTTGTAATGTGATGTTAAACAACCGTCACTCGGAATAAAAAATCCTAAGTTTGCTGTGATTTGAATTTTTTTCCCTTACAACTGAACTATTGTAGTCTGTATTTCGTGCACGAGTTAAGTTTTCTCTTGGATGGATCGTGATTTTTTATTGGCTACATACCATTTTTCTGAAATTGTATGTTACTCTTCAGTAGGCGAGAAAAAATCCACGCCATTCAGTCCGAATTTGATGGCCGATAGTTGTCTGCATTGGTAAGTATACATATAATGTTGAATTTTTGGTCACGGTCCATATATAGCGCCAAATCTCACTCAGAACTTTCAATTATAAATACATACTGCATTAATTATCTTATTTCTCTCTCCTTTTTTGCGTAATATGAGATTTTTAATAAAGTTGTAATTTTCTGATTTTTTATTCCCAGTATTTGGGAGACCATTTACAACATCTACAAGCCACATGTTTCGTATAATAAATAACACTATATAAAATAGGTTCGTCCAAAGTCTTTTACTGGATTTTATACGGCTTCACCATGCAGGACTGAGACGATCAAGGATGTATAGATACATTAATATGTGAGGAGGTTATGAAACACAATTATTCTTTTATTTCTGTACAAAAATTCTTTGCTTTTGGTGTTTGCAAGCTCGCAAAGATTGTGTCTTTCAACAATTTTTGTGACATACGTTCATTCTACGGTACAGTCGCCGATACCATGTAAAGAGTGCATAGGGCGACATGATATCTACATACATTTTTTACTAGGAGTTTGTCTTCAGTTACTGTAAATTCCAAAAGATTATAGCTCATATAGAGATTTACATATATTGTAAAGACTGTATACGTTGCTCTTGTGATGTCTTTTGATTATTTTTTTTTCTTTGGGTAGCTGTTTCGTTGACTTATAACCCAAATATCATTTTATTCTTATAACACATTTCAAGTCGCAAAGACAAGGTATTATATAACTATTTTGTACCTGAAATTCCCAAATACGATAAGAATCTTCACCTTTTATCTAATCACCAGATTTATACTTGTTTGAGCGGGCCACGTGTGGAGCAGAAACTTCTTTTCTTCCCGGAGTATCTGAGTTCGACCCAAAATTAAATTTCAGCAATTAGAGATCGCCGTACGGCCTTCAACAATGAGCAAAACGTATACCGTAAAGTCAGCTATATACGGCCTTGACATGACAAATGTGAAACAACTCAAACGAAAACAAAAAACAACAGCCTGATTTATAACAAAGCAATAAACGAAAATCAGATATGACGGCAGCCACTGCATGATTACGAGCACTTTGCTTAGGACAGACATAAAATATAAAGAATATTGTTGGGTTATTTAAACATGTTTGTGAGCGCCTTCTCCTTTATAATATGAAACAATGGTGTAACAGTACAGCACAAGTTCAAACTGAATGTTAAAAGTGAAAATTGCTCAGTTGACTCTCCAGATCAGTACGAAGCACATAAACACCTAACATAAAGACAAATGACACAAACTACCGATCTTATAGTATATACTCACAGTTACTGAGATCATCCCGGTTTTTGATGGGGATCGTGTTGCTTATTGTTTAGTTTACCAGTATTGAGTTGTGATTTGTATACTGTTGTTAGTCTTTTGGTCGTTTTTCGTTTTTTTCCATGGCCTTGTCAGTTTGTCATCGATTTATGAGTTTAAATATCCCTTTGATATCTTCCACCTCTCTTTTACTGAAAGCTAGGTTAAAGCAAATAACAGTTAAATTGAATAAATTGTGTTCATGTTAAATTTCCATATACATGTATATTAACACTTTCCAGCGCCACATGCACATTTCACAGTTGGAAATTAAATCACAATACCATATTTTTTAATAGCAAAGTTTTCATCTCAGTCGAAATTCACTGTTAATTTGTACATGTAACATTCTAGATAAGAAGCTGTGTCTGTGTTGTCCTACATTCGCAGATGCCCAAAAGTCTAGAGGTGATGGAAATAATTACAACAATTCGAATAATTCGATCAAATGATAAGTCACTGTAGCATACATCATGTCCAATTTGTTCAAATTTTGATGATGCACAATACAACTTGATTTAATGTTATGACAGTAAAATGACAATTCGATCAAGTTTGGAGAACTATTTTTTTATTTCATAAAAATGAGATATAAAATTAGAAATCAACTATTTTTAATTTCCTTTATATGTACATGTGTCGATGAGAGTTGTTGATTTACGGAGACGGAAGCCCGAAGTGGCACGCCACTCTTATATATGGAGAAGCGCATTCAATTCATATCAAATTTCCAAATGAGCTATACATTAATTCTTTTTTAATAAACGTTGGTTTTGAGTGCCAAACAGCACTTTTAAAGGCAAAAGAAGATTGAAAACAGTTCTGGATGACAACAAATTCTTTGTCGTAATTTTATCTGCCCGAAGCTGCAATGGATTATTTACAGCATGAATTCATGATATAATTAATTAACTAAGGCCTATACAAAATTACTGCTGGAATTGTTACAAAGTTATCAAGAACAAACAAAATTGATAGTTCTCACAGTGCCTGGAATCAGGATGATGTTAAAAGGTACCACAAGCCCTTAGGGTTAGTTCTTGTACCCTTTCTTTTTAATGTCTTCGTAAATGACTTATTTCTTTCTTTTGTTAATCATTATTATAAAAAAACACTACTTACGGTTATCATATAGTGATTGTGACATTGATAAGAGTGATAGTACTTTAGAAACTGATAGTGTAAAACTGATATACTGGTTTTCGATATATATATGATATATAAACCAGCTGCATTTGCTTGCACCTGTCCTAATAAAATTGAGAATGGAAATGGGGAATATGTCAAAGAGACAACAACCCGACCAAAGTGCAGACAACAGCCGAAGGCCACCAATGAGTCTTCAACACAGCGAGAAAATCCCGCACCCGGAGGCGGGCTTCAGCTGGCCCCTAAATAAAAATGTGTACTAGTTCAGTAAAATTGGACGTCATACTAAACTCCAAAACATATAAATGAACTAAAATTAAAAAACACACAAGACTAACAAAGGCCAGAGGCTCCTGACTTGAGACAGGCGCAAAAATTCGACGGGGTTAAACATGTTTTGTGAGATCTCAACCCCCCTATACCTCTAGCCAATGTAGAATAAACAAACACACAGCAATACGCACAGTAAAACTCAGTTTAAAAGAAGTCCGAGTCCGATGTAAGAATAGGTAACAAAAGAAACTAAGCAAAATGACAATGATACATAAATTAACAAAGGACTACTAGCAGTTACTGACATGCCAGCTCCAGACTTCAATTAAACTGATTAAAAGATTATGTCTTCATCATATGAAAATCAAGCACAATTCCTCCCGTTAAGGGTTTAGTACCATACCATCATAACATATATAAGTCAGGAACCTGTTGTTCGGTGGTTGTCGTTTTTTGATGTGGTCTAGTAATGAACTTCTGATGTGGTTCATAAGTTTTTGGTCGTTTTTTATATAGATTAATTAGACCGTTGGTTTTCCTGTTTGAATGGTTTTATACTAGTCATTTTGGGGCCCTTTATAGTTTGCTGTTCGGTGTGAGCCAAGGCTCCGTGTTGAAGGCCGTATTTTGACCTATAATGGTTTAGTTTTTAAATTGTGACTTGGATGGTGAGTTGTCTCATTGGCACTCATACCACATCTTCCGTCTAATAAAGCCTTATGGCTTAATTGCCATTTTTTTTATGCTGAATTAAGGATAATCTTCTGTGAGTAACTATAGATTCGGGAGATTTGATAGATCTAAAATATGTAAAGAGTTATCAACTTTTACAGTTTAATATTCTCAAATGGGTGGTCTATGCAGATTGATATTTACTACTCGTTCTTTCTCCAAAATTTTAACAGTTGTCCAGTAATTTAGCACTACTGTAAGTAATAAAAAGCATCTATGAGGATCATCATAGTCCTATAAACCATGAGAATGTCTACAGGAAAAAGTAAAGTTTCTTTCATTAAAATCAAGACTGAAAAGGGATATTAAACATGATAAATAAATTAATAATATTCACATAACACCACTGAGAGGCTTATATAACTATAATACAATACAAATATTTTATATGTCTCTGATAATACCAAAAACAAGGATTTGTATAGTACTATACAAATCCTTGACCAAAATAATAAAGAATACAAACATTTGAATCGAGGTAAATGCTAAGTACTTCGTTGTATAATATTATACAATGAACTTGACTAAACACGTTAGGTCATAGTCTGACTATAGTGCTTTCAAACATACTGCTTTATATATTTTAAATAGTGTAACTTAGTGTAAACCCCAGAACTGTGGCAAAATAACATGGCTATTAAAGTCAAATAAATTTATCCGAACATAGTTTATTATCAAAAGTGTTAACAATCAGTTTAAAGTTATATTTGCAAAATTCGTTTCGTAGAATCAAACATGAAATTTATAACTACTTGCACTTTTCAGAATATCAACAAAGTGTGATTTGTGGAGTGACAAGTGGAGATCAATATAAATAAACAGGAGATTATAATAATATTGAACGATTTGATAAAGTCTGAAGAGTTGACATTAATATAGTTTCATTGTCTAGCTACAGATGTTGATTTGTGAACGAGGAATAATGGACACTTGAACGGAGCAAAATCCTTGTTTTGTTTTGACTCTCATTTTCAGATGATCATGGCATTCCAAAATGGATTTCTTAAAAGAAAAGTAGACCGGGAAATAAATGTAATTACTTAAACATATTTTGCATGAATGTATATATGCAAATACACCAAATCGTACATCTGTTCATCATGTTCATGGACATTAATAATCCCTTTTGGGATTCTGTGTCTGAAGAGAATTTCTGATTTGGTCTCTTACTGACTGATGATGATGATGGACAGCTGCTTAATGTCCAGCGGGAAATTAATATGCATATTCCCTGCTTTGCACTAGACCGACACCCTGAGTCGGATTTTTAACGTGCTAGTTCACAAGGTAACAGTCCGCAGGAAGACATGTCACCTTACTCAGACACATATTATTCTGACTCCGAGTTGACCAGTCTTTGCTCTTACTCCTTAATGCTGTGTGCTTTGCAGAGAAGCAGCAAATACCAATTTTAAAGTCTTTGATTTGACCCGGTCTGGGATGGAACCCACCGAGGCAGTCTTACTGACTGAGTTTGTGGCCAAATAAGGAAATTGATCCAGACACAGAATCCTATTTACTGACAGGAGCTGTGTTTATAAGAGGGTCTGAAAGATTCCTTATTGCTTAGATACAAATGCTTTATAAGAACATCACCACACACATCGTCAACTAATTTGAGCTTTTTTTCTTTCTTTTTCTTCTTCTTTTCAACCTTTTTGTTCTGTCCGGTTGAAATGAATATTGAAATAAAATGCATTTTCATATTGTATTGTACATGTTAAAAATGTAAAATTTAGACAATGTTAGAAGACTTCTTAATTTTACATTTTTAGACCAGAGTTTAGTTAAAACATATTTTATTTGCATTTGATAAACACAAATTGGATCCGACATAAGTCAACTAAAAAATGTATATTTAGAGCTTGATATATTGTATAGGCTCTTTTGTATGGTTGAAGACTATATACTGACCTATATATAGCATGCATAGGTGGTTTTTATGTGTAGTTGGTTTGCTTTTTCATTTCAGAATGTCAGTAGACAAACATTTGAGAGAAGTTTACAAGTTACTCCAGAGTTAATAGATAGACTGGGGTTAGAGAAAGAACTTGAGGTAAGACTATTTTACTGTATGTTCTTATGGGTAAGAAGTTTTTTAGTATGTTCTTTGAATGATACGGAAATCTATGGACAAACTCAAGATTGTGTTTCAGAAAGTTTGAAAGATTTGATCCTTTATATTCAATATAGTACATCTACATGACTTTTTTACGTTGCTGAATATATTAAGAAGATCTGTAAGATTTCCAAAGGATCATTAAAAAGTCAATGATCTCAGACATTTTCTTATTCATAAGTTTATATTTCCAGGGTCACCATGGTTGTGTTAATTGTTTGGAATGGAACGAGAAAGGAACGTAAGTGCATTATCTTGACCTTCAATAAATTTTAATAAATATGCTTTGTTAACAAATTGTGTCATGAAAAATGAACAGTGATTTTTTAAAGAAAAATATATTTATTGGGTAAGTATCATTATAATGCCTTAATAACTTGCTTTAGGTTATAATTATATATCAAGAAGTGAAAGTTGTAACAATGTAGCTGTCTTATACCCCAAATTATATGTCAAGAATTAAAAAAGAAATTGTTGCTGTCTTATTGAGTTATACCCCAAATCTTTATTCATACCTTAAATATTTACAGTAGGTCTGTCTTTTATAAACTGGTAAGCTAAGTTTTGTACTCGCTAACATATATGGCATGGTGTTGTCACAAATATGAAAATAAGGAGATGTACCAGTATGATTGCCAATGAGACAGCTATCCATAAAAGTTCAATGGAAGCGGATGTAAGCAATTATAGGCCACCATATGGCCTTCAACAATGAGAAAAATCCATACGGTATAGTCAGCTATAAATGGCCCTGACATGAAAAATATGAAACAATTAAAATTTAGAAAACTAAATGGCCTAGTTTATTAAATTTGTTCAAATATCTGTTTTAGTAGGAAACAAAATTAGTAATTATTGATCATTATTTAATTTATTTTATTTAGATAAGTTATATTTATTAACTATATTATGGTACAGTAAATATAACAATTGAATGCAGAATGTGTTCATCACCACTCACTTAGATTCAATTCTTAACTGCTTTACTGAAAACATGATAATTATGTGCATATTCAAACATATCCTTTAAGTAAGTGGTCAGTAGAACACATGCTGTGAAATTATTATTATAGTATTGATAAACAAGTGTTTTCGTAATGTCCATAGTCTGTAATAATGGTCTGAAGATGTTTGTAATGGCTTAGAGGGACATTACAGCCTCCAAGGCCATTTTTACTAACCAAGGACATATAACAGGGTCTTTAAGAAAACAACCTATTACTTAATACATTTATTAACCTACTAAACACAAGAAATGTTGTTAGTTTTGAAATTTTCTGTATTGTCATTCTATCATTTCTATTGGTAACAAAAGAGCTTTAATATCAAATGTTTGATAACAAAAAATTTTAATGTAAAATAAGAAGAATGATATGATATGATTGCCATTGAGACAACTCTTCACCAGAGAACAAATGACATAGAAATTTACAACTTATTGAGTCTTTGTACTATTAGGCTTTATTGTGCTTTGTATTTTTGTAATAACAAATTTCACAATGACTTGTTTTATGCATAATCGATGATTCGATAATGACTTGTTATAATACATGTGTGCTGTAATAGGCACTGTTTTGATTTAAAATAAAGCTAGGCATTTTAGCAATAAATTACGTGGTTATTAAATGAGGAATCTGCCGTCACTAAAATAGTATTTCTGTACTTCAGGTTATTAGCCAGTGGTTCAGATGATGTCCAAGTGATTATATGGGACCCATTTCATCATAAAAGTTTGACAACATTACGAACCAGACATGAAGGAAATATCTTCTCTGTCAAGGTAATCATACGTTTTTTTGTTAACATTAAAAGGTACAAATTCTACTGCACCAGATGCACATTTTGACAATTAAAGTCTCTTCAGTGATTCTTAAAGTGAAAATATTAAAAAATTTAAAGCCTAATAGAAACTTAAAGAGCTGATATATAATTGAAAAAGACGAAAAGAATAGCCAAACCGAGACGAGGAATCAGAGCTACGCATTAGGGAGATAAATTGCTAAATTTCAAAATGAGTGCTTAGTTTTAAAAAGTTGACTAATATACTGTTAACAAGTTAATTTTTTGTTGCATTTGATTTTTGCAGTTTTGTGAAACTTCTGAGGATTAATAAGGCATGTGTTTTTTTCAGTTTATATAGTCTTGTATGTCCTTTATTCAAGAGTTTTTTTTTCCCAATTTATGAAAGTATCTTTTAAAATTAAAGTTCCTGAATGTAAATCTATTTTTTCAGTTCCTGCCAAATTCTAATGATTCCATACTTGTGTCTGGTGCAGCTGATTGTAAAATCCATGTACATGATCTCAATCAAGGGGAAACAACTCATGACTTTGGTTGTCATAGTGGCAGAGTAAAACGTCTGGCTGTAGCTCCTAATGTGCCATTTATGTTCTGGAGTGCTGCTGAAGATGGTGCTATCATGTAAGTTATTGAGGGAAGTTATTAAGGGGGAGACGACTTAAGGGTATATATTTGACTGTTGATTTGTACCATGGTGCGATCTGATATATTTATAATTCAAAATAATGAAAGGATGATGAATATCAGGATCTTATATGTTGATAAATAATTTTTCTTCTTGATAAGAGGTACTTGTTTATTATGAATTCTATGAGTACTGTACATTTTGAATTGTGATTTTTACAAATGGACAAAAATGCAAGATTAGTTATTGCGATTTCAGGAAAATCTGCATGTTAATATACGGTATGTATCAGATATCAGAATGTGAGTTCTTATTTTTGCGATACTCACCCAGTTGCCTTATTAGCATAAACAAAAACCTCACAATAATTTCTGAATTTACAGTACGTTATAATGAAATTTTCAAGATAGAATTAATCGGTAGTTTTGAAATGGTAAAAATACCAGGTATTGATCATGGCTCTTAATGAAAGGCCTGCTTCTTTTTTACAAATGTTCATATGATTTAATGTACAAAAGTACCTTAATCTTTTTGTAGGCAACATGACTTACGAACACCGGAAACCAGTAAAACCAACCCCAAAAATGTCCTGATTAATCTGAATGCCCACATGGGTGGTAATGCTGAAGCCAAATGTATAGCTATAAACCCAGTCAGACCTGAACAGATAGCTGTAGGAGCTAACGATCCATATGTACGGCTGTATGATCGTAGAAAATTATCTTGTAAAGCCATGAAAATGCCAGAGGAAACTAATGGAAGGTATGTCAGCCATTTTGTTTTTTTTACTTTTTAGCAATTTTTTTTTAATTTGACTAAAGAAAAATAAACCCATATTCTAAATGCAGTGTATAAGAAAGTGGAGGAAAATGTCCAAAATAGAAATTGCAGAAATTGATGTAAATATGAGATTGACACAGAATTGTCTGTGTAGTCTTGAGGCCTCCTAAATAACGACAGGATACAATTGCCTCTTTGTCAATGTGGTTTGGATTGGCAACCAGTACATACTTAAATGTAAACAAATCCAATTCTCCAACAAGTTGTCGGCTTCTTAGCTTGCTTTTAGCATTTGCAAAAATATTGCACTTGATCAGTACAGTACAATGTAGTGATTCTTGGATGGGAATGTTCAAAGTGGAAGCTGATGATTGTGGATGATTCACTTTGAACTGTATAATCCATAGGAAATACATATAACAAGGTTGTAATAGGAGTTGTTACCTTAATTCACCATCACCAGCATCCACCCTGTTTCATAGTGAATCATACAACAACAGCAAGAGACATTTTTGCTTGAATTACCTTGTGTGTAGTACTGCACAGTCAGGGATATAACTCTATAGGGTTATTAGAGAAAATATCATACATGTGTTATTACAGATACTTTCATGAGTTGTCTACTCTTTATTCCTTAAATTTTCTAAATCTGTAGTAACATATGTTTGTTATTTGTTAAATAAATCATAAATATTTTAATTTTTAGTGGGCACTTGGGAATTCTTGAAACTTTGCACAGAAACTAAATACATAGCCTTGATTACTAATTTTTGAATTACATTAATACATTTTTCATCAACCATGGTAAATCAATGAGACAAGGCTTTTAAGGGATAAACTTAGCTGTAATAACAAGGCTTAGTTATTATAGGCATGCAACTTATTATATGAGACACTTGGGAATTACTGGGAAGCTTGCGCAGAACCTCATTACATTGCCTTGATCATTATTTCTTACAATAAATTAAAATACATTGTGATTAAGCATGATTTATGTCTGAGCAAAGGCTTTGAAGTGATGCAGAGAAGCTGTAATAACACCCTTCAGTTACTACAGGCATATTTTTTCTGTAATAACATAGGTGTACTATGCATGATTGGCAAACTATGAACTGTTATATCTTTCTATAGTTAAGTATACATAAAGACAATAATAATATCAATAGAACTTGTATACATTTTAACAAAACAAATGATGTATATTGGCCCTTTGAAACATGTAAAATACATATGTTATCACAGTTCTTTGATTTTTTAGTCCACAATAACAAATGTATGTTATTTTTCTCTAATAACCCTATAGAGTTATAGCCTTGACTGCTGTATGTGATTGATTTTGTTGATTACTTTAAAATTATTCAAATCTATAGATAGTGACATACTCTATTATACAAACAAGAAATATACATTTGCCAATTATTAGAAAGGTAATTAGAGTATATTTACCAGTGTCAGTTAACACTTGTATTTTTGTATTCCAGAACTTTATGGGATAGTCCGTCAAATTCGATACAGTATCATCCAGATGATTTTGCAATGCAGCAAGATTCTGTTCATTATTTTATAGCAGGTAAGCCTTACTGTACAAGTGTATATGGTGGAGGATGTGTTATTAAAAAGGTTCCCTGTTATTTATCTGTGGCCTTGGTAGTTTGCCCTAAGCGCTTTGAACAGCAATGAAATTAAACAAATGTATAAGAAATGAAGTTAGAACTCATCAAACAAATAAGTGGGTTGACCTTTATGGGTGAGTGAAATTACCTCAATACTCCTTTAAAAATGCATTTGAGGTGTGGTGTGTTTGCTTCAGATGCAGGAGGGTTTGACACACTGTGCTGTATCAAAGTTCAAAGTTGATTAAGAAATCCACAAAATTTAGTGCCGACAGGAAAGATTTGAAAAAAATTAAAAACTTACATTTAAATTTTATAAATTTTGATAAAATTATTTTTATGTACCATTTCCTGAAATCACAATAATTAATTTTACCTTTTTTACCAATTTTCAACAATCACAATAATATATATGCATTCAAAAGTTTCAGAATTTACAGTAACACACAGATAAAATACTTTCTCAATATGTAATAATTATATTCTTTGTTTTATCAGGCCACCTTCCTCAAAAACAGAAAGACTACAAGAAAAGATACAGAACCTTAGCGTCAACCTATCTGACATTTAGTCCTGACGGGACTGAGCTGTTGGTCAATCTTGGCGGAGAACAGATTTATTTATTTGATGTCAACTCACAGAGAAAAGCTGAGAAGTTTGACATATCAATGATTTTAGCTCAAAATGGTGTTGTTAAAGGTTTGTATATTTAGTAGATATTTAGATGCCAGAATCATTTACTGTATTCATTTATTTTTTTCACGGGTACCAATTTTTATGGATAGAGAAAAACATTATGTTTTTTGTGGATATTTGATATCTTGGTTCTGCCAAAGTCTACATACATGTCCATAGAGAGATTTTTATCAGTTAGTAAAAAGACAAAATGATATACATGTAAATATGTTAGACTTATATCCTAGTAGGTTACACCTATTAACTTATACTGGGTTTATATCAGGTGTGTCTAATTTTGGCTATGTTCATGTTTACCTTACATAAATAATTCCTTTTTCACTGAAGTATATAAGATAAAGAAGATGTGGTATGATTGTTGCAGGGGCATAGAAATATTGATATAAGAGGAATCATCCTGACCTAAATTTTATGCAGTGCCAAATCAATTTATTAGTCCCCTATCGACGAAGTCGAAGGGGACTTTAGGATTGCACTCCGTCTGTCTGTCTGTCCATCCGTCAGTCCGGAAAATCAGTTTTCCGCACTTTTTTTCGTCATGCTTGAAGATATTGATTTGATAATTGGTATATAGTTTTATCATGACAAGCTACAGATCAAGTTTGAATTTCCTTTCTGATGAATTTGTGCAGAGCTATGGTCCTTGGACTTAAAAAAATTCACTTAAATAATAAGTTTTCCAACACTTTTTTTCGTCATGCTTGAAGATATTGACTTGATATTTTTAGGCAGTTAAGCTGCCTTATGCGAGCACCCTAGATTTGTGTTCTACCCAATAAATGCTGAAATACGTGCCATTGTTATTATCTAGCTGGCTATTATGTTATTTATAACTAATTGAACACTTTTTTCATACTTTTAATTCTGGATTACAAAAAATATGACCAGAAAAACCTTAAATGATCGTCGAACCACCCAAAAGTTTTGAAGTTGCACATATGAAGTAGTGCTCATTAGGAATCGTTATGTAGTTTATTATCCCCTGTGCTTTTGGCTAAGATGTCAAAGAACAATTGTATGAAATATTTAATCGCCAAAAATCTCTAAAGACAAGTAGTTTAGATTTCCCAAATGGCAAAAGTCGTAGGAATATTGTTTGTCATCAATACGTAGTACAACTACGTCAGTAGTCTATTAATAAGTTCAACTGTTGGCGGCAATTTCAAATAATTTAGAAGACGAAATTTTCGTATCTTTTAAATTTGGAGGATTCTGATGATAGAAAGGTCATTATTGTTAATCATAATATTCCTTTTGTTTGAGATGAGTGTTGATAAATTGTGTATTCACATTTGAATTTCATTCTTTTAAATTACTCCGTTTTTCACATAAATGACCTTGTCAAGTAATGCACCAACATTCGATGTTTACACTTGTTATTAAGAATGAAAAAGATCCGGATCAAATCGACGTTCGACGTTGATGGGATGTTTTAATAAATGGGGATAACTCGTCCCCGAGACAAGTCGGACCGTCTTAGAAGACAACACGGACCGCTTGTCAGATTTACTTAGGGTTTCATAAAATGTTAGACTAACATGTCTAGCGGAGCCATCAATCTTTCGTTTGTGCATTGGGATCTATTTGGGGGTATTTTAAGGGGCCTAAAGAAGGGAGGGGTTTACTGTAGAACCCAATGTTTTTTTTGGTTTTTTTTAATTTGCAAATGACTATTATTTCGAAAACAGTAAGTGATAGACACACATGGTCTTTAGTAATGAGAACAGGACAATAAAACAAATCAATTAAAATATAGGATGAGTCCCTGGGGGTCATCCCAACCCCCTTCAATTTGAAAATGTGCTTTTTTCTAGTAAACGGTCGATATCCCCGCCCCTAAACCATATATATTCATGCATGGGACAATATAACAAATCAAATGAATTATAGGGGGAGTCCCTGTAGTCAACCCCCCCCCCCCCCCCTTTTCCCCATGTTTGAGAACTTGGAAACAGACGAGATCCCCACCCCTAAACCATATTTATTCATGTATGGGACAATATAACTAATCAAATGAAATATAGGGGGAGTCTCTGGGGTCACCCAACCCCCTTCCCTTCTGTTAGGGAACTTTGAAGCAGTCGAGATCCCCACCCCTTAAGCATATATATTCATGTATGGGACAATATAACAAATCATATGAACTATAGGTGGAGTCCTTGGGGCCTTTCTACCCCCTCCTGTATGATAACTTGGAAATGGATGAGATCCCCACCCCTAAACCATATATATTCATGTACGGGACTATATAACTAATCAAATGAAATATAGGGGAGTCCCTGGGGTCACTCCACCCCCTTCTATTAGAGAACTTGGAAACAGTCGAGATCCTCACCCATAAACCATATATATTCATGAATTGTACAATATAACAAATCAAATGAAATGTAGGGGAAGTCCTTGCGGTCCCCCCTGTTTGAGAACTTGGAAACGGTCAAGATCCCCATCCCTAAACCATATACTCATATACTCATGTATGGGACTATATAACAAATCAAATGCAATATAGGGGGAGTCCCTGTGGTCACCCCACCCCTCCTGTTTATGAACTTGGAAACAGTCGAGATCCCCACCCCTAAACCATATAAATTCATGTATGGGACAATATAACTAATCAAATGAAATAAAGGGGGAGTCCATGGGGTCACCCTACCCCCTCCTGTTTGATAACTTGGAATCGGATGAGTTCCCAACCCCTAAACCATATATATTCATGTATTGTACAATATAACAAATCAAATGAAATATAGGGGGAGTCCTTGGGGTCAACCCCCCCCCATGTTTGAGAACTTGGAAACGGTCGAGATCCCTACCCCTAAACCATATATACTCATGTATGGGACTATATAACAAATCAAATAAAATATAGTGGAAGTCCCTGGGGTCACCCCACCCCCTCCTGTTTGAGAATTTGAAACGGTCGAGATCCCCACCCCTAAACCATATATATTCATGTATGGGACAATATAAAAAATCAAATGAAATATACATGATATAGGGGTAGTCCCTAGGGTCACCCCACCCCCTCCTGTGTGTGTTTGAGAACTTGTAAACGGTTGAGATACCAACTCCTAAACCATATTTATTCTTGTTCGTCATTTCAAAATGATTTGAATGACATACAAGGTCAATCTCCGATGTGTCACATATGCATATCACTTTACTAGACCTAACCAATGTGTACTAGACTTTGCCCAATGTCAGGCGACCATGGGAAGGAATAATTATGGGTGCTTTGTTTGGGAGACTTTGTAACAGCATCCTGTTACAATTATTTCTTGTTTATCATAAAATTTTATTGATGCAAAAAATGAGTAGGTTTAAAGAATTTACCTAATTATATTTTGAATTATTTCTGGTCCTTTAAAAATATTACATTTATGGCTCATTTTAAAGAAAACATATATAAATCTTTCAAGCCCAAGAATGTTTGACCAACTGTTTTATAATCACCTGTCATTTTATTCCAAACTTAGACATCATGGACTTGGGGTGAAGGTGGGAGTCATTTACATTTACTATGGGCAGGTCAGTCAGACCTCACCTTTGATCCCTGTAGTAGTAAACATTTGTCTGATTTGTGTCTCATAACTTTTGTACTGTAGAACACAAACTCAGTTTTCTTTCCAGGGAAGCAAGTCCATTCATACTATTACAAGCTCGTACTAAGTCAACTTGTACTACTAACAGTCAACTATTACCAATGTTAACTACCAACTAGAACAACTGCAATCTTTGCGAACTTGTACCACTGCAGACTCACCATTAAAAATATACATTGATATATGCGTTTAAAAACCTTGATAAAATATAAATTATTTGCCTTAATAATTAATTCATTAAATAAACATAAATGTACAATATATGAATGTTTAATGTTTGTTCTTTTAAATCTTTAAAAAAAAATTGAAGCAACATTGCCACAGTTTTCATAATTACGTTTGCCTTGGTTTTTGGTTAACTGCCTACAGCGCTTACAGTGCTTTGATTTATATAGTTTACACCATGACAAGTTATAGATCAAGTTAGTATTTCATTCCAATACAATGCATTTTTAACCGGTATAGGACTATGTATTGCCATGCAATACTCACAAAATGCTTGATATATTTGTTGTTCCAGATGCTGTCATATCTGATCCATATACTGTAAATTTTGATATTTTTGCATGCATTTATTATTGTGATCGTTGAATAATGGACAAAAAAGGGAAATTAATTTTTATGATTTCATAAAATGTTGGATGCAAATAATGCTATCAGAATTGAAATGGAGCTTTTATTTTTTGTGAAACCTATCCCTTCACAATAATAAAAACATCACAAAAATTTCTGAATTTAATGAATAATGGGAATAGCTGTTATTTGGGATAACTTGGTTTCTTTATATTTGTGTGAATCAACATGAAAATAGGTATTTTCTTAAATACTGATATATAACACATGGTCACTTTTTTGTCAGTTTTTAGTTTTCATATCTTTACTTGTGTCTGTCTACAGAAGCAGCTTGTACAAATGGATTTAGTCTTCATAAAAATGGTACAACGAATGGTGTTGCTAATGGTGTACAGGCTGCTGCCGCTGCTGTGATGAAGGCTGAATTAGAAGTCGAAGCTAAATATAGATCTGTAAAAAGGTAACATAGAAAAATTCTTTTCTTGGAAAACTTGCAAAGAAGAAAGATTTGTCCACTGAATTTTCACAAATATGATAACAATAAAGTTGAAATGTAAGCTTAAATTAATTTGAAGTGAAAGATTTTTTTTTAAATTCTTTTAAATCTTGTAAATAAAATCTTATTGATGTAAGTATAATGATTGTGTAGTTATCATGATTATAACAAAAGTAAATTTCCAATTAAAAAATAATCATGGTTGCTTATAGATTTTTATACGACTGCAAAAAAATTTTGCGGTCGTATATTGGTATGACCTTGGTGTCGTCATCGTCGTCCGAAGACACATTGGTTTTCCCACTCTAACTTTAGTTTAAGTGAATGGATCTCTATGAAATTTTACCACAAGGTTCAATACCACAAAAGGAAGGTGGTGATTGATTTTGGGGGTTATGGTACCAACAGTTAAGGAATTAGGGGCCAAAAAGGGGCCAAAAATAAGCATTTTTGTAACTTCCAGACATAACTTGTGTGTTAATGTATGGATCTCTCTGACATTGTACCACAAGGTTCCATATCACAAAAGGAATGCTGGGATTGATTTTGGGGGTAATTGCCCCCAAATTTTAGGAATTAGGGGCCAAAAAGGGGCAAAAAACAAGCATTTTTCTAGTTTCATGACAATAACTTTTGTGTAAGTGAATGGATCTTTATGAAATTGTACTGCAAGGTTCCATATCACAAAGGGAAAGCTGGAATTGAGTTTGGGGGTAATTGCCCAAAACGTTAAGGAATAAGGGGCCAAAAACCAGCATTTTTCTAGTTTCCAGACAATAACTTGTGTTCAAGTGTATGGATCTCTCTGAAATTGTACTGCAAGGTACCATATCATAAAGGGAAGGCTGGGATTGATTTTTGGGGTAATTCTCTCAAAATTTTAGGAATTAGGGGCCATAAAGGGGCAAAAAAACAAGCATTTTTCTAGTTGCAGGACAATACCTTGTGTGTAAGTGTATGGATCTTTATGAAATTGTACTGCAAGGTTCCATATCACAAAGGGAAAGCTTGGTTTGAGTTTGGGGGTAATTGCCCTAAACGTTTAGAAATTTAGGGCCAAAAAAACAAGCATTTTTCTAGTTTCCAGACAATAACTTGTGTTCAAGTGTATGGATCTCTCTGAAATTGTACTGCAAGGTTCCATACCACAAAGGGGAGGCTGGGATTGAGTTTTGGGTTGATGAATCATAAGGGGGTTCAAAAATTTGGGGGGGGGGGGGATTTTTTTTTCCTTTTTTTTTCTTTAAATTTTCCATTTTAAATTGGTTATTTCTGATTTATATATAAAAGCAAATAATAATGATATGGTTTGAATAGGTAAATTAAAAATTTTTAAGTTCTTAGACCACATTCATTCTGTGTCAGAAACCTATGCCTTGTCAAATATTTAATTACAATCCAAATTCAGTGCTGTATCAAGCTTGAATGTTGTGTCCATACTTGCCCCAACTGTTCAGGGTTCGACCTCTGCGGTCGTATCAAGCTGCGCCCCAGCAGAGCATTTTATTTTATAGTATTTTTAACTTTTTTACTCATTTTTATAGATTTCAAGAAATGTTTTATTGATTTTAGGCACAAACTGGATGCTAAAGGCTTACCACAGGCCGTGGAGATACTAAAGAAGAAGGCTAACAGTTATTTTGAAAAAGAACATTATTCTAAGGCTATTTATTTATATAACCAAGCCATTGCTAGAGCCTCTAATTCTTCTGTGTTGTTTGGAAATAGGGCAGCGGCTTACATGAAAAGAAAATGGTAGGTTGCTTTTGGAATGGTATGATTTAATTTACTGTGAATGGTCATTTGGGCCTTTGCTGACTTTTTATTACTGAAATCAGTAAACATTTGAACAGAGCCTTACAGTTAGTTGGTACTCAATATAATGTCAAATGGAAATTGTTCTGTTTTTTTATTGAATTTGGTGAAAAAAAATGAAAATTATGCTAATTTTGACATTATAAAAAGAAAGCTGATAAATTAATTTTCTATAAATATATCTATTTTGTACCTAAAATTGAAAATGGAAATGAGTAATGTGTGAAAGAGACAACAACCTGACTAAAGGGCAGAAAAGAGCCCTAGGTCACCAATGGGTCTTCAACACACCTCGAAAATCCTGCACCCAGAGGCGGGCTTCAACAATAATGTATACTAGTTCAGTGAAAATGGATGTCACACTTAACCCTGAAACATGGGATGATCATCTAGTCATCACTAAACTGATATTATTAGCACCTAAATTTAATTTGAAATTTTGGCTAGAAATAGGGTCCATATTGAGGTCTTATTAAACCCATGCACTACTTAGAACTTTCAATTTAAGATTCAATGTTAGTTTATTTAAAGTTGGGATAATACAAAACTAAAAAGAGGTAGTATATATGATCCAAGATATTCGAGTAAAAGTAGTTATGGCACTTAGAAGCAAATTTTATGAGAGTTTGGTGTAAATATACATAGATTTTGGTAGATTTTTTTTATGGTGTTAGAGCACATGCATCAACCAGATAAGTAATTTACTCCAGTGTTTGTCTGTATAAACATGAATTATTTCCTTCTTATCTTGAAAAATAGTCAATTTTTTTGAAAGATCACACAAACAATTCCTCTTGTTTTTGAATTTTTGCAAGGTTTTCGGAATTCTCTGGTTTTATCCATATATTGCCAATAAAAATTTTGCCCACTAACCTTTACTTTTCTTTTCACAATTTTATTTCATAATAGTTTAAAAATCCATTTTTCAAAATCTTATAAAATAATAATATAATTGTTATTTTTTCATAGTTTTTAAATGAAAGGTGCCAATGTTAAATGTATGAAAAATCTAGAGAGAATATTTTCCCGCCATATTTTCAATTAATATTTCGAAATGAAGGACATGGACCTATAATTTTTTTCTGCTTTTCAAGTTTCGTTTTTCATATACTATCAATTTATAACAGTCTTTTAAAATATAAAAAAGAAGATGTGGTATGATTGCCAATGAGACAACTCTCCACAAGAGACCAAATGACACAGAAATTAACAACTATAGGTCACCGTACGGCCTTCAACAATGAGAAAAGCCCAGACCGCACAGTCAGCTATAAAAGGCCCCGAAATGACAATGTAAAACAATTCAAACGAGAAAACTAACGGCCTAATTTATATACAAAAATGAACGAAATCAAATATGTAACACATAATCAAACGACAACCACTGAATTACAGGCTCCTGACTTGGGACAGGCACATACATACAGAATGTGGCAGGGTTAAAAGCTTGTTATTTTGAAACAGAGTAGCGAACATCCTTAAAGTTCCAGTTTTCCTGCTGAAGATTGGTGGTTCTCTGTGGGCACTCTGTGGCTTATGCCACCACACCAATAAAAACTGGCTGCTAGGATATAGCCATGAGTGCCAAAAACAGTGTTTAACATAAAAAATCTATCAATCAGTTTTAAGTTCACACATATTTACCAATTAGTTTTTTGTGCAAAAAAAATGTGATTTTGAAATACTAAAAGAGGCATTTAATCTAATTAAGTAAATGAAAATTGTATTAAATGTCACACCTTTATTACATGTATGATGTTTAGAAGTGCTTATGCAAAATTTAGATGTGGCGTTGCATCACTTTAAATAGAAACAGGACAATATGAGAATAAACCAATTAATGAAAGATCTTGTTTTGTGTGTAAAAATGAAATTGAAGATAAAAAACATGTATTTACTTTATGTCCTTTAAATGCAGACCTTTGAAATGTATTGTATGGTGAATCAGTAAAACATAATGAATCTGTTTAGAATGTTAACTGGTGTAGGAAATTCTCAAATCTTTGAATTTCTTTGGTATTTTTGTTGAAGAGTGGTAAATCACCACATTTGCAGATTGAAACTTAAAAAATTCATTTCTAATTGGTTAAAATTTCAACCTTTTGACCTTTTATATTTCAGGGATGGTGATTTATATGCAGCATTAAGAGACTGTCACAGTGCTTTACAGTTAGATCCAAACCATTTAAAAGCTCATTTTCGATTGGCTAGATGTTTGTATGAGTTGTCATGGCCACAGGAAGCCTATGATTGTTTACAACAATTTAAAAATAAGTTTCCAGACTATGCAAAAAGTAATGCTTGTGAAGCATTAGACAAAGATATTAAAGCAGCCATTAGCTCCAATGCAGGTAAGTAATAGCTATAGAGTTTTCATGAGGGCCTGTATGGGGTTTATAGAATGGAGAAAAATGGTAAAAAAATAAAGAAAAGAGAATAATGGATAAAACACAATAAAGAATAGAGAAACATGCCTTAGAGAGTTAAGGTGGTACCCAACACCTTGACTAATACTAATTTGGCTCGTTTAATTTTCCTAAAAATTTGACAAAATGTTTACTTTGACCCTTTGACAAAAATATAAAAATTTCAAATAATTTGAACCAACCACTTTATCAGAAAAATTTCACTGGTTATATAGCAGTTTGACAAACACTAATTTTGATCATTGAGAATCTTGATATTTCCTTAACATGATTAAAACGTTTAGCTGATTTTTACAGAGTTATCTCCCTGTAGTGTTAGGTACCACCTTAAAGAATGAAGAAATGAAAAATTTGGTAACTGAAATAATTTTTTTCTCTGACTTCAAACTTTTGGAGGTGTAATACCACCATTGATTTTCCCCTATTAGTCTTTGTTAGATTTGCACTTTTCAAAATATTGTGCAGAATTTATCTTTGTTTCAAATGAAGAAATACTTGGCATGAGTAAAGTTTTATCCTGTCCAGTACTATAGACACATAACATTTCATTGCATATAAGAAAATAACCATCACTTGAAGTTAACCAATCAAATGTTCACCCTTTTTTTCCCCTGTGTACAAGCTTTAGTAACCATGTCACCTCAAGTTTCCAAAATATTCTATAGAAACACCAAATAAAAAAATAATGATGCTTTGAAACACCCAAGATATATGTTTATGACATAGAAATTTTTTACTGCAATGAAATGTAGGATTAATTTCCTACAACTGTCAATTCAAAGGAATATTTTTTTTCGACCCTTTTTCGTATGCAACCGGATGTGACGTACTATGATTTGGTGGTATAATACCTGGAGAAGGTTTTTATGCCCCCGCAGTAGCGGAGGGGGCATTAAGTTTTACCCTTGTCCGTCTGTAGGTACGTACATACGTCCCAAAGTTGGTTTCCGTTCTCTAACTTTAGTTTGCCTCAACCAAATGTTATGAAACTTATATACAATGCTTATTACCACAAAATACAGATCAAGTTTGAATTTTGGTGGCATCACTTTAACCGTTCTAGAGTTATGCCCCTTTACAAATGGGAAAATTGCTGAATTTTTCGTTTCCGTTCTTTAACTTTAGTTTGCCTCAAGCAAATGTTATGAAACTTATACACAATGCTTATTACCACAAAATACAGATCAAGTTTGAATTTTGGTGGTGTCACTTTAACCGTTTTAGAGTTATGCCCCTTTACAAATGGAAAAATTGCTGAATTTTTCGTTTCTGTTCTCTAACTTAAGTTAGCCTTAACCAAATGTTATGAAACTTATACACAATGCTTATTACCACAAATCACAGATCAAGTTTGAATTTTGGTGGCGTCACTTTAACCGTTCTAGAGTTATGCCCCTTTACAAATGGAAAAATTGCTGAATTTTTCATTTCCGTTCTTTAACTTTAGTTTTCCTCAACCAAATGTTATGAAACTTATACACAATGCTTATTACCACAAAATACAGATCAAATTTGAATTTTGGTGGTGTCACTTTTACTGTTCCAGAGTTATGCCCTTTACAAATGGAAACATTTTTCGTTTCTGTTCTCTAACTTATGTTTGCCTCAACCAAATTTTATTAAACTTATACACAATACTTGTTACCACAGAACTCAGATCAAGTACAAATTTGGGTAGCGTCAGTTTTATCGTTCTTCGGTTATGTCCCTTTATAACTTTATATGATATGCAAGCGGGGGCATCATCTGTGTCCCATGGACACATTCCCCATTTATTTATCTTGTAAGAAAAAAAATGAAAGATGCATATTTTCTTATTTTTTTTTATTTGACACTCTCTTGTTTTCCTTTTCCTGTATTCAAAAAACAAAAAGAACTAATTTTAAAATGATAATGTTACGTAAATGCAATGAACATGATAAAAAGAAACATTGAATTTAACTTCCTAAATATTGTCCTTTAATTATGGTCATGACATAAACTATTTTAAGATAAAGGTAATAATTTTTATACGACCACAACAAATTTTTTCGGTCGTATATTGGTATGACGTTGGCGTTGTCGTTGTCGTCGTCCGAAGACACATTGGTTTTTGCACAATAACTTTAGTTTAAGAGAATGGATCTCTATGAAATTTTATTATATGTTCAACACCACAAAAGGAAGGTTGGGATTGATTTTGGGGGTCATGGTACCAACAGTTAAGGAATTAGGGGCCAAAAAGGGGCCAAAAATAAACATTTTTGTAACTTACTTGTGTGTTAGTGTATGGATCTCTCTGAAATTGTACTACAAGGTTCCATATCACAAAGGGAATGCTGGGATTGATTTTGGGGGTAATTGCCTCAAAATTTTAGGAATTAGGGGCCAAAAAGGGGCAAAAAACAAGCATTTTTCTAGTTTCAGGACAATAACTTGTGTGTAAGTGTATGAATCCTTATGAAATTGTACTACAAGGTTCCATATCACAAAGGGAAAGCTGGGTTTGAGTTTGGGGGTAATTGCCCTAAACGTTTAGGAATTTGGGGCCAAAAAACAAGCATTTTTCTAGTTTCCAGACAATAACTTGTGTTCAAGTGTATGGATCTCTCTGAAATTGAACTGCAAGGTAACATACCACAAAGGGAAGGCTGGGATTGAGTTTGGGGGTGATGAATCATAAGGGGGTTCAAAAAATTTGGGGGGGGGGATTTTTTTTTCTTTTTTTTTTTCTTTAAAATTTTCCATTTTAAGTTGGTTATTTCTGATTTATATATAAAAGCAAATAATAATGATATGGTTTAAATAGGTAAATTAAATTTTTTTAAGTTCTTAGACCACATTCATTCTGTGTCAGAAACCTATGCTGTGTCAAATATTTAATCACAATCCAAATTCAGAGCTGTATCAAGCTTGAATGTTGTGTCTATACTTGCCCCAACTGTTCAGGGTTCGACCTCTACGGTTGTATCAAGCTGCGCCCAGCGGAGCATTTCATTATTGTAATGTTTAATAGATGAGAAAGACCCAGATAATTCTGTAGATCCACAAGCTGCTATGAGAAAGAAGTCCTTCCCAATATCTGACCAGGAGAAGTTATGGCGGGAAGCAGCCTTTGACCATGAGTCAAGGTTCTGTGGGCATTGCAATACAACAACAGATATAAAAGAGGCCAACTATTTTGGAAGGTAAAATTTGGTTGAGTTTACTTTAATAAGAGCGACATGCTTGTAGTAAATAGAGTAGATACTGTCAAGTTTGGTAATCTCGTATGTCCTGTAAGTCTTTGAATTTAGTTGACGTAACATCTACGAAAGGACTTATTGGATCATGATTAAAATTATAAGCCAACTTTTTAATTGTTAAAGGAATTGAGGTAAAGATGTTAACTAGGAGATACAGAATATGGATGATTGTGCTTTTGAGATTATTGGAAGATATATTGACAACCAAATATAAATATAGATATATATTTATATAATGATAAAGAGCTTTGTTGGTGATCTTCATCTTGTGACCTTCAGCCAAAATCAAAACCACCTCTAGCTCTCTCTTTATATTGCAGAAAAAACGTTTCAAATGCTGATATATATATTCCAGGGAAGTCACTGAATACCTGTAAGATACAAATTAAACACAGTGACTGTAAATTCAGAAATTTTGCAATGTTTTATAATGGCAAAGAATCACATCATGATAGATTTGCAAAAAAAAACAAACTCGCATTTTAAATTTTGGAAGCAAAATTTAATACAGCATTTCTTGAAGTTGTAATAAATAATCTCACATTTTTGTCAATTGTTCAACAATTGCAATTAAAAAAAAACAAATACAAATAGAATGAAAATTTTCTAAATTTACAGCATATTGTGTTATTTTTTTTTGCAGCAATGGTCAGTATATAGTAGCAGGATCTGATGACGGTTCTTTCTTTATATGGGAGAAGAATACTACAAATATTGTACGGGTATTAAAGGGAGACGACTCTATAGTAAATTGTTTACAGCCACATCCAAGTCATTGCTTGTTAGCGACCAGTGGAATAGACCCAGTGGTACGATTGTGGAGTCCTTTAGCAGAGGTAAATATTCATTAGGGAATGATTGACTGATTGATTGTGTAGTGTTCAATGTCTGGACACAAATATTTACTTGTATTATCAAGAACAATAACTTATTAGATACATATCAATATACCTTGCTTTGTACTGTTTTGGGAGGATTTGGGTTTTCGATGTCATATTAAGGCATTATCTTTTCTCTTATTTATTCAGATTTATTTTTTTTATTTCCTTGAAATATCTGAATTAAAAGGATGAGAGACTTATTAAAATTAGCAATGTTTTTTTAATTTTATTTCAGACTCCACTTAGTTTAGTTTTGATGCAAAAAGGATAAATATTAAAAAATCTAAATTTTTTGTTAAACTATGCCATTTGAGATCTCCTTCTCTATATTTTCTATTCGAGATAGGATGGTCTATATGGGGTTTACAGGATAGGGGATAATGGGCAAAATGTGCAGAATAGAGGGTGATAAGATAAAAGAATACAAAACAAGAATGTGTCCATAGTACACAGATGCCCCACTCGCGCTATCATTTTCTATGTTCAGTGTACTGTGAAATTGTAGTCAAAACTCTAATTTGGCATTAAAATTAGAAAGATCATATCATAGGGAACATGTGTACTAAGTTTCAAGTTGATTGGACTTCAACTTAATCAAAAACTACCTTGACCAAAAACTTTAACCTGAAGCGGGACAGATGGACAAACGAACGAATGGATGCACAGACCGAAAAACATAATGCCCCTACTACGATATTGGCAAAAAAGATAAAGAACAGAGAATAACCATGATAATGGGGTATTAGAATATAAAGAATAGGGAATAATGGACAAAATAGATAAAGACTAAAGAAAAAAGGTCTAAAGAAATAAAGAAGAAAGAAATGAAATACCCCATCCAGACCCTCGTATAGGAGCTTTGCAGCAACATATTGACTTTGCCATTTATTAGTCCCCTACCGACGAAGTCGAAGGGGACTTTAGGTTTGCACTCCGTCCGTCTGTCTGTCTGTCTTTCTGTCTGTCTGTCTGTCTGTCTGTCCGTCTGTCTGTCCTTCTGTCAGTCCGGCACATCAGTTTTCCACACTTTTTTTCTTCATGCTTGAAGACATTGATTTGATATTTGGTATATTGTTTTATCATGTCAAGTTACAGATCAAGTGCTAATTTTGTTGAGGTCTGATAATTTTGTGCAGAGTTATGGTCCTAGGACTTGGAAAATTCACTCAAATATTCAGTTTTCCGCACTTTTTTTCGTCATTCTTGAAGATATTGATTTAATAATTGGTACATTGTTTTATCATGACAAGTTACAGATCAAGTTCGAATTTTGTTCCGGTTTGATGATTTTGTGCAGAGTTATGGTCCTTGGACTTAGAAAATTCACTTAAATTATCAGTTTTCCGCACTTTTTTTCATCATGCTTGAAGATATTGACTTGATATTTGTTATATAGTTTACACCATGACAATTTATAGATCAAGTTGGCATTTTGTTCCAGTACAATTAATTTTTAACCGGTAGGGGACTATGTATTGCCATGCAATACTCTCAGAATGCTTGTTAAATGTAAGCTTTACCCAGTTTTTTTAATTTCAATTTTAATTCTGTAATCACTTGGAAAGGTAATCCACAAAAATTCTAAATTAAGAATGAGGAACATCTTATCTTTTAGGACGGTTCAAAGAATGAAAGAGAAATTGATAACTCAGATGACGCAGCATTAGCCAATCAAAAGAGAATGAATGCTGACCCCTTAGAGGTCATGCTAATGAACATGGGATACCGGATCACTGGAGTGTTTGATGTAGATGAAGAAGAAGAACAGAGGGGCGACCAAGGGGTTAATTGCCGACCCAGTTGAGTTGCCTTGATTTATAGATTAATAATTTAAGATAGTTTATTAAGTTTAAAACTTGTTTTTGTATATGAATTGTTATTGTGATGTTGTTAAACCAGATTATGATACATAATTATTTAAATGGCTGTATAACAGTATTCTGTCCTCCTGTAAAATGTCCTCATTGCTTGATCGATATTTGTTATCTCCCCTTGCTTATTTTATTGTACAACAAGTCTGTATCATACATATGTTTTGAATTAAAACTGAAAAGATCATTGATCCATGCTTTCCTTTGACTTGAATAGACAGAAGAAAAAAAACAACAGGTATTGTTTGTTTTTTTTATGGATTTTGTAATTTTGATTATAGATTCCAAAAATGCAGGATGTGTGCAGGAAATAAACGATTTTTTTTTTTAATCTTCCTTACAAACAAATTTGTGAAAAAATTGTATCTTCATGTACTAGTTGTATTCTAAAAATATACTTTTTTATATAAATTCTAAATGATTCACAATTAAATTTGTTCAAAATCTCTCTGTCTTGTGCTTCGAAGTATGACAATAAATATGTTTATTAATTGCCTTTTAAGTACTGTAAATTCAGAACTTATTGCTTGTATTCATAATTGCAATAATTTTTATTTATCAATGGACAAGAATGGGAATGCTACATCAAAGTTTAAAATGAGAAGTTGGATTAATGCAATAGGAATTCTGTTACATTTTTAAAAATCCGAAAATGATATCAAATATTAATGTAGAATGTACATTAATTATTTTAATTTATAATGAAGTCATATTGTTTTTTGAATTAATTTCAGTTCTTAGTTTTTAAGAAATTTTTTTCATCAGTTGAAATTTTTTAAAGATAAAAACAAGGAGAATTTTCATTATTAAAGATAAATTGTAAATAGGTAAATTTATGCAAATATTTTAGCAATTATTCCACGTCTCTTGAAGTGATAGATAGTATTTTGGAACAATGAACACATTTTTGTCGAGCCTGCGACTTTTGTCGCAGAAAGCTCGACATAGGGATAGTGATCCGGCGGCGGCGGCGGTGTTAGCTCACTTCTTAAAAGCTTTATATTTTAGAGGATGGAAGACCTGGATGCTTCATACTTTGTATATGGATGCCTCATGTTACGAAGTTTCCGTCAGTCACATGTCCAATGTCCTTGACCTCATTTTCATGGTTCAGTGACTACTTGAAAAAAAAGTTAAGATTTTTTGTAATGTTAAATTCTCTCTTATTATAAGTAATAGGATAACTATATTTGGTATGTGCGTACCTTGCAAGGTCCTCATGCCCGTCAGTCAGTTTTCACTTGACCTTGACTTCATTTCATGGATCAGTGAACAAGGTTAAGTTTTGGTGGTCAAGTCCATATCTCAGATACTATAAGCAATAGGTCTAGTATATTCGGTGTATGGAAGGACTGTAAGGTGTACATGTCCAACTGGCAGGTGTCATCTGACCTTGACCTCATTTTCATGGTTCAGTGGTTATAGTTAAGTTTTTGAGATTTGATCTTTTTTTCTAATACTATATGCAATAGGTCTACAATATTTGGTGTATGGAATGATTGTAAGGTGTACATGTCTAGCTGGCAGGTGTCATCTGACCTTGACCTCATTTTCATGGTTCAGTGGTCAAAGTTAAGTTTTTGAGTTTTGGTCATTTTTTCTAATACTGCATGCAATAGGTCTACTATATTTGGTGTATGGAATGATTGTAAGGTGTACATGTCTAGCTGGCAGGCGTCATCTGACCTTGACCTCATTTTCATGGTTCAGTGGTCAAAGTTAAGTTTTTGAGATTTGATCTTTTTTTCTAATACTATATGCAATAGGTCAACTACATTTGGTGTATGGAAATATTTTATGATCTATATGTCAGTCACGCAGGTTTTATTTGACCTTGACCTCATTTTCAAGGTTCATTGCTCAGTGTTTTGGTCTGTTTTTCTTAAACTATAAGCAATAGGTCAACCATATTTGTTGTATGGAAGAATTGTTAGCTGTACATGCCTGCCTAGCATGGTTCATCTGACCTTGACCTCATTTTCATGGTTCATTGGTCAATGTTTAGTTTACTTGGGTTAATGTTAAGTTTATGTGACAGTTGTAATAAAGCTTTATATTTAGGACTATCAGCACAATATCAATGATTAGTAAAGAAGGCGAGACATTTCAGCGTGTGCACTCTTGTTTTTTTTTATTATAATTTTTTTTTACAAGGAATTGAAGAAATCATTGAAAAAAAATTAAATCTTTTCAAAGTAGGTTTATTTTTATCACCTATTGGCTATTTTATTTGGACCATAACATTTTGGGCATGGCATTGTAATGCATTGCATGTACCACTCATTTTATTATTCAATACTTTGCAGTAACTTTTGTTCTAGTAACAATAAAAGCTGAAATTTTATCAAAATAATATTTGCCTCTGATGAAGTGTTTTGAACGAAAATTGCAATTTTAGTTCTGACTTTTTGAAACAAATTATAGTCACAAAGTGACAAAATAAAAAAAATAACTTATTCTAATAACTTTTCCTCTGTATATTCCTGTGTGTTATATATCAAGTATTTATTAAAGCGTATATTGTTTTCAATATATGCTTGTTACATCTGGTAATCCGTTTATTTGGCAATCGCCAATGGCAGTCAGCAGGGTTTAAGAACATCCGTTGTTCGACCTGCTAGTCAAATGCGTTTTGTTAAAATATACTTTTTCACTTTTTTGGTCTTTTGGAAAATGTTTTTGTGCTGTATTTAGACCCCTCTACCAAAAAATTTGTTTTGCATGCACATGTATAAAAATTGCGGTTTTTATCCAACGCAATCATAGGTTTGAACGTTGTTTTCGATTTAGACTTGTATATATATATATAAGGGTACTTATAATGATTGACAATATTATAAAAAAAAGATTAAACATATTTAATAGATGCAAATATTTCCTATTTTCAATACTTCAATAAACCTCTGCATAATGTACTTGATTAATTGTGAATAGTATTAGGTCTGTGATTATGTTTTATTCAGTTATTTTATTTTGTACAAGAAAGGTACAATTTCCACATATTGTTTTAATTGCCATGCTTGCAGATTATTTGTAATAAAAAGCTTTAATTAAAAGCTAAAAATAAAGAAATTATCATGTTTAGTTGTTTTCATGTTAATCAATTGATTTATATACTGTATTGATTTTTGATATCATTTCCAATGATTTGTCTATCCACCATAGACAAAAAAATAAGCCTTAGGATATTTATAACAACTACAGTAATTAACTATACAGCATCCAACAATGAGCAAAGCCGATATCATTAAGTTATAGTTATTAGAGGGTATCAAATTGTCAATGAATGCAAATAAGAAGCCAATGGTCCAATTTAACAGTTTGAATATGTTATTTATTTGAAGATAATGATTTGTAATAGATTGGTGTTTAACGTTCAGTGGCAAATATTTCATGTGTATCAGGAAGACATGTTTATTAAATATGCAGTGTTATTTCCTTTTATTACTGCTTTAGCCGGAGGATTTTCTCAGCTCAGCAATAATTAAATTTACATCTGAATACTAACAAGATATAAAAAAAAATTGATAAATTTAGAAATTATAAAGAAAAATAAGGCTCTAATTTTTTACTGCAAATTTGGCCTTCAGTAGATTTGGGTATTCCCTTTTCATATAGCTGCTTATGTTCATATGAAAGCATTTAAGGATGTTCGCTACTCTGTTTCAAAATAACAAACTTTTTAAAAGACTGTTATACATTCATAGTATATAAATGAAGGAACTAAAAAAGCAGAAAAAAATGAAAGGTCCGTGTGCTTGTTTTCGAGATATAAACCGTTGAAAATTTGGTGGGAAATCATTCTCTCTAGAACATATAACATTGGCACATTTTTTCTTTCAAAAACTATGAAAAAATAAGGATTTCATAAGATTTTCAAATAATGTTTTTTAAACTGTATGTTACAAAATATCGAAAAGAAAAGTAGGGGTTAGTTGGCAAAATAGTTATTAGCACTACATGGATTAAACCAGAGGATTCAGTATATCTGACAAAATTAAAAAAAACAAGAAGAGATAACATACTTAATCATTCTTGGCTTGGAAGTTATTGGGTTCGAGCATCCTGCTAACATTAAACACATATGTTTGGGATGCAATATATTTAAGTTTTATGGAATTATTATCTTTGTTTTTATGTGTATTTCTGTGATCTTTTAAGTCTTTTTAAGATGTTAAGTTAGTTTTCAGGTATTTTTATAGTTTTGAATTCAGTACTGTTTGAGATTTGGCTTGCATTTAATCCAGTACAGTTAGGTAGCTTTTCGAACAATTCAGTAAATTATTGTGTTGTAACAACTATTGAACACTAACTGAGCAGATCTTAATTGACTGCAAGGTTATTGTCTGAACAGTATTGAATTTACCGCTGTAGACTGAAATACTGAACATGTCTTAATGTATTATTGTTCAGTCTTTTGAGAGTTGTTCAGATCAAGATGGCCATTTCAGATCATAGTTGGTTTACTGGTGTGCAATGTATTTCTTCCAATGATTATACTGCAAGTTATTAGTCCCCTACCGACAAATTCGAAGGGAACCATAGGTTTACACTCTGTCTCTCTGTCTCTCTGTCTGTCCTTCTGTAGTCTAGCAAATCAGTTTTCCACACGTTTTTTCTTCATGCTTGAAGACATTGATTTGATATTTGGTGTATAGTTTTATCAGGAGAAGTTACAGATCAAGCTGGAATTTTGTTCTGGTCTGATGATTTTGTTTTAATTTATGGTCCTTGGTCTTCGAAGATTCAAGCAAGTGATCAGTTTTCCACACTTTTTGTTATCATGTTTGAAGATAATGATTTGATATTTCTTATATAGTTTACACCATGACAAGCTATAGATCAAGTTAGTATTTTGTTCCAGTACAATTGGTTTTTAACCGGTAGTTGACTATGTATTGCCATGCAATACTCTCAGAATGCTTGTTTTGTTAACTGTTGGTTATTTCACCCATCAAATTAAAAGAGGCGGGTTGCAATCTTTGATTGCCTATCATTACCAACTTTTTCCACCTCAGAAGTAAGTTTTAGTAGTTGATATATTAAAAACAAAGACAGATAGATATGTTTTGATTTTTGTGTTATTGTGTTGTTGTCTCATAACTTGTACACCTCATCTCTTTTATTCCTAGACAGTAAATCAAATACAATTTGCACTCTAATTTTATTTTAAACTATGGTTACAATATGAATAACACGCTTTTTGATTATATTAAAAACACTAAAAAATAAACCAAAAAATACCAAGACTGTTATCAAAAACCGTAAATTGGGGGAAAAAATCAAGTATTTAAATAATTATAAATAATGCATATGCTCTGATTTTTCGAATCTATACTACTAAATCTAAAGACCATTTTTTAAACGTATAACCGAAGAAAGCTACAAGTCAAGCTTATATAAGGGTATATATACTTGATAGGGTATACTGAAAATTTTACCCTTTTACATCGATTACTGTTTGAAACAATAAGCAATTAAACAAATTAATAAGTTTTGGAACTATCCGATGCGATTTCCTTTTAGTCATGTCATTATATTTCCGGTCTAATGTAAGCAGTAGCTTTCTTGGGTTATACGTTTATTAGGTGAACAAAAAACTGTCTTTAGATTTAGTAGTATAGATGTTAAAGAACAAGTAGTATATATATATCATAATTCATAATGAATCAAAGTACTTGCCTCATTATACAATAATCATGCTGTACCGAACTTAAAACAAACTACTCCCGGCCCCAGTATTTATACACTGTACATGTACTCTCTATACTACTAAATCTAAAGACCGTTTTTTGTTCACCTAATAAACAGGTATACTGAAAATTTTACCATACTTATTTAAAAAACAAAAAGGGTTCATACACTCCTTCATAAAATATTGAATATAAAATACGGCGATATATCCATCTATACTACTAAGATAACGAGGTCCAATTTGTTAGCCAGCATGACGTAAAAATGACAAATCAAAGAATTCAACTTTATATATAACTTATATAGGACAATGGTGTTGATTAAAAATTACACCATTCCAAGCCCTTTTGTTTTCCAATAATCAACAAGTTCCGGGTAAACGGGTTCAAACAGAAAGATTTTGAAAGCAGAGAAAACTGTGCACCTTATAATCAGCATAACTTTATCAGATGACAATACGAATACTAAAAATAAGGCGTAGGTACTTTAATTCAGTCCCGGTCCCGCAATATCGCGGGTGTGTTCTAGTAATATTAAAAATACAATAAGAAAAGCGCTCCAGACACACACAACATTTATAGTGTTAAATTGCTGACTATAACGAGTGATTTATGAAATAGGATGGCACAATATCATTAAATGGTTCATTTTGTATTAAATTGTGATTAAGGAGAATATCAGACTACAAAATATATTGTTAGGATATGACTAAGTTAAGCTCATACAAATAGTAGCTAAACATCATGAAATAGGCGTACAAAGGTACAACATGTTAAATTCTGTGATAGGTTCAAAAAGTGTTTCACCTACTTTGGATTTTACAGGCTACAAACTTTTACAAATTGGCAAATAGCTGGTCGCCACATTCCACACCATTGAAAAGACAGGAAAGGGTATAATTAACTAATACTTCTAACATAGTTTTCTGATTATGAGAAGATTCTTGTAAATTTTCTATCTGTATCAACATAGCAACAAAAATGAAAAAACGGCATTCTCAAACAATGCATTAATGTAAATGATGACATTTCTTTTGATATTAAAAAATTGTATATTTGAAAGCAAACCAAAATCACTAGTCAAGTAAAAACAGACAACACGATAGCCAAGCAGAAAAACAACAAATAGACAAACACTATAGTTAAACAAAACACAAGTAAAAAAAATATTTCCATATCCAACTGATCTCTTATTGTCCATAATGTTTTGTTGGATCTATAGCTGACATTTGATCAAAACGTCTTTGTGATCATGCTGTTTTTCTGTCTCATTTCACTGAAAAAAGAGTAACATATCAAAAATACCGAACTCCGAGGAAAATTTAAAACGGAAAGTCCCTTATCAAGTGGCAAAATCAAAAGCTCAAACACATAAAACGAATGGAAAACATTCGTCATATTCCTGACTTGGTACAAGTGATAATAAAGTCAATAACAAATTTCAAAGATATGAAAAAATAAACGAAATAGATAATTCTTTTCACGAAAACTTCTACTGATGCCATTTATCATGCATATGTAGTGAGAAGGCTGAATGTGGTAAGTTTTAATGAAAAACAAAAGGCAAACATATGTGTTTTCAAAGCAGCCATCGTGACTGATTTATATTTTAGTGCTTCAACTCTATGGATATCAGGTTTTGGATTAAAAAAAGTGTATATCATCAAGTTATGGGAAATTAATAAAGATGTCTTTTATGAAAAATTCTAAACAAAACAATTCAGCAAAATAAATCAGCATTTTGAAGGTTTAAGAGAAAGAAAATTACCTGATTCAAAGTTATGGTTTCGTTGTTATTATCAAAGTCTGCATGGGAGGCTGTCCTTCAGTGCTCTGACCAGCAAATTCCTGAAATATATAAGTTGTAAAGAAGATAAAATTTAACATGTTTGACGATATTTCTTGGGTTGATACTCCATTGGGTTCTTATTTAAAGAAAAAAAAGCTATACTACATATGTTCTAGTCGCGGACCACTAGTAGTCTTGTAGTTGTATTCACATAAAGCGAAATTCGTACAAAACATTACTAAAACAAGAACTGATATGTTCATTAATTTCATGTTCGTATATGTTGATGTTGTGTCATGTCGGTCACTAGCAAAAATTTTATAGCTAACTATACGGTATTGGTTTTACTAATTGTTGAAGTCTTACGGGGTAATCAATATTTACTGACATCCGCATCATTTAGTTTCTGGTGAAGAGATGTTTCATTTGCAATTGTGTCACAACTCTTTATTTTTTATGTCATTTCTTGGTCTTTTCCATTTTCAAAGTCCAAATTTATGGTACAGGTATTCTATCTACTCCTGTTTGTAGATCGATGAATGTGATGAATAGTACTCTCTACTCCTCGGCATTGTAATACCTTTACCATTAATTTTGCCATTGCAACCATAGGGTTTCGTAGTTCCCAGTTCTCGAATCCAATAGTCTTCCTTTTTAACTAGTATTTTAAAAGCTATACAAGTGTGATAACAGATGCTCAATTTACGATCAATTTAACTAGAAAATCATACTTCATCAGGAGATACGTATTCTGAATTGTAAATCAACTTGATTACGGATTACAGTTGAACTTTTTCGGATTGGTATACGTCGGTAAAACGAAAAAAAGCTTACAAAACAATACGCGGCTATATATCAGACATGAACAATAATGTAAATGGCATTGTTTATCAACATTGTTATTAGTTATATCATACAATCCTTTCATATCGAGTTCACACATCATCGAAAAAATATACTACAGAACTACTATCCCTCATCTTACAAAAACTCTCCGTAAAAGCTGTAGTACATGCTGGCTCCTTTCCTTAAACATCTTTACAAATTATGGAACAGATATTTTCATATGCAAACACCCGAAACTATAATTAAAAAAAATATTTTTCAGTAAAAATCAAAGTCATAGAACGACCCATTAAAGATTACTGACATGTATAGCCAACAGGAAAAACAGCCTAGTAATTACCAATATGGTAGAAAGAATAACCTTATTTAGGTGTTTGTAATGATTTTGAAATAAAACATGTCCCTAACATAAATCCAGATATATCTGTTTGAAAGATATCATTGATAAGGTAATCAAATTTTAGAGGAAATTAACAAATCCTTCTAATACAAAAAAGAGATAGCTCTTTTTCATATTTGTTATACAGTCTGAAAATAATAGACTGTGTGTATGACTATTTTACGGACGCCATCACGAGTTGGTTGACCGTTATGGAATAACCGTTTCACAAATGATATCGGATATGTTCCTAATGTCGTACAATACCCTTCCCTTTTCACGAATGTGACTTACCGAATTAGACTATTTACCGGATTTGTAATAACATAAGCAACACGACGGGTGCCACATGTGGAGCAGGATCTGCTTACCCTTCCGAGCACCTGAGATCACCCCCAGTTTTTGGTGGGGTTCGTGTTGCTTAGTCTTTAGTTTTCTATGTTGTGTCATCTGTACTATTATTTGTCTGTTTGTCTTTTTATTTTTGGCCATGGCATTGTCAGTTTGTTTTCGATCTATGAGTTTGACTGTCCCTCTGGTATCTTTCGTCCCTCTTTCTTAAACATATTTTAAGTATAACTTTTCAAATTTACCCTAAAACAAAATAGACAAAAACACCACCTGTGACAAAGTTGCTTCTTAGAACTGCAAATTCTTTGTAAAGAAAATAACATTACATATGTCTCATGTGTGTATATGGTTGTATATTAAACATAATCACCTTTGGTTTATAAGAACCATACATTAACGGAAATGCGTTGTGCGTATCACAGAAAGTAAAGTGCTCTTTTACTTTGAATAGCAAACAATTAAGTATACATTCCTACTACTAAACCACAAATCAGGTAATGTCTTATTTTCTATAGAACTATTTACGTTTTTTCGTTCCTTTCGAAGGCTGGTTGGCTTCTTCCATTTTTTCCAGTCTCTTTATAGTGTTCTTGATCGCCTGAAGATACAGTTCCACAGATTTCTTTATTTCCTCAGATTTCTTCATTTCCTCGGATTTCTCCATTTCCTCAAATTTCTTCGTTTCCTTAGATTTCTTCGCTTCATCAGATTTCCTTTTCCTTTTAATGTGAAATATCGAAAGTTCACACTACCGAGAAAAAAAAATAAAAAGACAAAAAAGGCGAACACAAAAAGCCAATTTAAACGAAATGAATAAAGTAAACAATAACAAAAATCATAGTGAGTTTATCGTTTATCTGAGTATCGAATTAATAACATGAATGTATGTAAGGACGTCCCAAACGGGAAAGTGAAATATGTTCTATCGTCATAATTCATTAATACGAGAGGTCCGATACTTACGATTAGTTTTGTTAAAAGTAAAATCACAATGTATAACGTACATGCATATCGCTGCTGGAAATACCTTTTTAAGACATGACCACCATATACATGTATGTTATGATTTTAGATTTCACTCTGAAAAGCCGATAAGTCAGCTTAACTCATATATTGTATATTACATTTTATCTTCAATAGTCACCAGTCTGCTTATTCGAATCCTCTTCATATGAAAATACATTACATCATATTATTCATTTTATTATTGTATTGCATTTATCTCCATTTGAATTTTTGAGGTAAAGACTCTTTCAAATACAATGATACATTGTGTGTCAGGTAGACTTTTGTGATGTATCTGCAAAAGAGGGGCGAACGATACCAAAGGGACATTTAAACTCATAAGACAAAAATAAACTGACAACGCCATGGCAAAGATGGAAAAAAAGCCCCGCCAAAAACGGGGGGGGGGGGGGGGGACGATCTCGGGTAGCGGTAAATTCGGAGAAATACTATTTTATTAGTTAGAAAAAATGGAAGAGGCAGAAAAGGAATTACTTAATTAAAAAAGTTGAGAAGGTACTTAGATGACTATAAAATAAACTCATCATAGATATCAGAATTGAAATTTTCTATCTGCGCCAGACGCGCGTTTCGTCTTCAAAAGACTCATCAGACAGTGACGCTCAATTTAAAAAAGTTAAAAAGGCCAAATAAAGTACGAAGTTGAAGAGCATTGAGGATCAAAATTTCCGAAAAGGTTTGCCAAATACAGCTAAGGTAACTATAAGTAGAAGAAAGACAGTCAACTCCATGGTAAAAAGAAAATAGACTAACAACATTTCACAAAACACTGCACAGAAAACTATAGATTGAGCAACATGAGTCTCACTAGAATAAAAACTCTGATCGTGTCAGTAGTTCCTGCACATTTAATGACATATTCCAATCAACAACTTTTTTTAAATTGCAATTGGAGACTTAATGCTCTTCAATGCTTATCAGAAGGAAACATGGCTGTCTAAATGAAGGGTATAAATAAAAAATCCCCATAGTAAACAAAAGATAGTTTGCATGTGTAAGGGTTTACTCCCTTTAAGTATATATTACTAGTATCTATATGATTTGTAACATACATATTCAATGTATATGTTGTTTTTGTACCACTAGTTCTGAATTATGTTTAATATGATTTGAACAGATTTTTCATATATATGTAGGACTTGGAGGTGCGATATGGGGATGCTGAAGTGCGATGGTCACGCTGAAGTGCGATGATCTAAGTCGAAGTTCGATGGTCCTTTTGCTGATGTGCGATGGTCTATATTACAGTTGATGTCGAGTTGAAAATATACAGATGTTGAATTATCATGAAAAGTAGATTTTGTTTAAGGTTAGTATATAAATTTGCCCTTAGTTACAGTTTCATACTAAATGAACTCTTGTTTGTAGTATTTGTATTTTTATCCATCTGATGAGTTAAGCCTCTTTCAACTGATTTTTATTGTTCGTTATTATGTTGTACTGTTACACCACTGTCCTAGGTTAGGGGAGGGTTGGGATCCCTCTAACATGTTTAACCCCGCCACATTCTGTATGTATGTGTATGTCCCAAGTCAGGAGCCTGTAATTCAGTGGTTGTCGTTTGTTTATGCGTTACATATTTGTTTTTCGTTCATTTTTTGTACATAAAATAAGTTTTCTCGTTTGAATTGTTTTACATTGTCATTTCGGGGCCTTTTATAGCTTACTGTGCGGTATGGGCTTTGCTCATTGTTGAAGGCCGTACGGTGACCTATAGTTGTTAATTTCTGTGTTATTTGGTCTCTTGTGGAGAGTTGTCTCATTGGCAATCATACCACATCTTCTTTTTTATAAATGAGAGATCGTTCTCTTTGATTTTTTTCATGTGAACCTAATTCTGTGTTTACAATTTAAGTTTACTTGGTTTTTCTCATGAGTTCCACATTTACCGTAATATTATGATACGGAGATTCTGGCTGCGTATCTGCATGTAATTAGAGAATGACACGCTCCATAAAAATATAAAAATACGTTCTGCATACAGAAAAATATCTGCTACAGAAGGTTTACTTTTTTCTCTCCACTAATTACTCCTTGTTTCCCGTAAAAGTTAAAAAGTTTATAAACCCCTTATTAAAAAAAAACATCCGAAAAAACCTGCTTCTAACAAACAAAGCGACCTCTAAATCGACATGCAAAGCATTGAAAGTATAGTGTATGTAGTTCTTTGCACTTCAGCGATACCACCATCGCACTTCAGAGATACCACCATCGCACTCCAGCCTTACCACCATCGCACTTCGGCGTAGCTATCAACAAGATCGCGTCACAATGACACCATCGGACTTCGGCGTGATCAAACACGCACTTAATCATCAAACCATCGAACATCAGCGTAAATATCGCGGTTCGGAGTACCATCGCAGTTCAGAGTCTTACAAAAAGAAACGATACCCAGATTTTATCAAAAATATTTATTTTATTTTAACAATGTTATTTTAGTTTTGTATTTATTGAACAATAACATAAAATCATACAAACTTAACAAAGAAAACAGATAACAATTGATTTTGCTTATTGCACAGACTGTTTTAAAAATGTCGATGTCGGAACTAAGAGTTGAAGAGTTGATAACGCGCATGACCACATCTTGCGTTCATGACAGCACTCAATCTACAAAGCATTGACCCGATTGAGCATTGAACAAAGGTTTGTGGAATTTTATTCCACTATTCAAGCGACTCGTAGCTGATTGACTGACTCTGATGGCTGATGACGTCTGCGAACATTTGTCAAGTTCATCCTATAAATGATCACTGGGTGGTTGATCTAACGATAAAGCTGGTCATTGAAGAATGTCATTGTTATTCTTCCCAAGATATTGTTAATTTTATGAAAAGAAACACCAAATATAATATTCTAACTATTATTCTTTAGTTATGTTCATAACATAATACTTTTATAAGATAAAATTAATATTTTTTTTTATTAATAGACGAGAAAGACCCTGATAATACTGTAGATCCGCAAGCTGCTATGAGAAAGAAGTTCTTCCCAACATCTGACCAGGAGAGGTCATGGCGGAAGCAACGTTTGACCACGAGTCAAGGTTCTGTGGGCATTGCAATGCAACAATAGATGTAAAAGTGGACAACTATTTTGGAAGTTAAAATTGATTGAATTTATATAAGAAAGATGTGATTGCAGTTATTAACGTAGATACTGTCAAATCTGGTAATTTTCTTTATTTGGGTAAGTCTTGGTAATTTGTTGAGGTAACATCTGCTGAAGGACTTAGTGGATCATGATTGGAATTATTATTCAGTCTTGGAACTGTCAAAGGAATTGGGGTAATTGTGTAGCCAAGGAGAAAGAGAATATGAATGATTGTGCTTGAGATTATTGGAAGATATATTGACAATAAAATATAAATATAGATATATACATAATGATAATATAAGGGCTTGTTGGTGATCTACATCTTGTGAACTTCAGTCAAGAGCTGAAGAATTTATAGCTTACAGCAAAATTAAATACACCCCTAGCTCTTTCTTAATATTACAGAAAAAAAAAATAAGCACAAATACAAACAGAAATACTATTTATTAAATTTACAGTATATCATCTTAATTGTTGCAACAATGGTCAGTATATATAGCTGGATCTGACGACGGTTCTTTCTTTATATGGGAGAAGAATACTAAACATATTGTACGGTTATTAAAGGGAGACGACTCTATAGTAAATTGTCTACAGCCACAGCCAAGTCATTGCTTGTTATCCACCAGTGGAATAGACCCAGTGGTACGATTGTGGAGTCCTTTAGCAGATGTAAATATTCATTAGGGAATGATTTATTGATTAATTGGTTGGTGTTTAATGTCTAAAAGCAAATATTACATGTATATCCAGAACAATAACTTGTTAGATACATATCCATATTCCTTGCTTTGTACTGGAATACGAATACTCTATTAAATCTAAATAAAGAGGGTCCCGGTAAAGTGAGAAACGGAACAGAAACGAAACAGAGCGAAACGAAACGAAACAAAGCGAAACGAAACGAAACACGGCGAAACGAAACGAAACATGTAATTTGAGAAACGAAACACAACGAAACGGAACAAATTCTGTATTTTAAGGAACGGATTTTTTTTTTTCATTTTCGTCTATGAATGTGAGTGATGTCCTTTTCATATATTTTGTGAATTAAATAATTGCATGTAATGTTTTTGATGTTCCAAAAGGTTACTTCTCTCCAAAATTAATTACAACCCATCAAAGAATATTGAAGCGTGAGATCCGATGTTTTTTGGCTTTATCTCCGCCGACAATAATAGATCAAAGACATTCACTCGACTCATTTGGTAAGCCTCATTTAGTTACTACTACTAGTAAGGGTCGAGTCGTTTGTAATGACTGTCCTGTATACAACAACGTGAAAATCTGTTCACATGCCGTGGCTGGAGCTGTCTTTTTGGGCGTTTTAGCTAAGTATATTGCATGGCGAAGCAAGGAAATAGTGGCCAATGCATTATCTGATATAATTTTTGAAGGGACTAGAGGTGGAAAGAAGAAGATTTCTAAGCCAAGACGCGGCGGAAGAGCCCCAGTACCAGCAACATCAGTCAGAGAGGAACCTTCTGTTCAACGAACTCCTTTGGTTGTAGATACCAAATCATTAGCGGCAGTTGTTGATGATTTGGAAAAATTTGAGGAAGTTGAAAAAACAAAGTTTGAAATACTGGCTGTTCACGAAAGTTTGAACGAGACGAAGATAACAACAGAATGATCATAAGGGTGTATTGTCAGCGCGAATACAAAGTATCAGGTGAAATGAAGAAAAAATGGCAGTTCGCATATTTTCACCTCAAGAAACCATGCGTAACAAACAAGTTTCCAGACTTCACGCTTACAGATATTGTCATCGCTAATGAATGCAAAGATATCATACCGGACACTTTATTAGTTAAACTGACATCACATGGGGTAAAGCTTTAAACTGTTTCCCGTTTTTATGTGACTATTAATAAGAACAAAAGAGTTGTTTGTGTGATTTTTTTTTATATTTTGTTTAGTTCCATGATAATTAATTTGATGTAAATTCATTATAAACTTCATGTAGTAAAAAGATGTGTAAATTTACATTGTTTTCCTTGTTTGACGAATCAAACATGTAAACATTATCACTGAAGACGATTGTGAGTGTAAGAGGAAAAGCCTTGGCACACAACAGTTTGGCCTGACGAAGGGAGTCCAAGTCATTTGAAAGTACACAAGATTGTTACAATATATAGTTATTTCATCAATTTAGTAGTATCATTTTATACCCATTCAACTTCCTTTATTGAACATTACTATCATCTCAAAAATATAACGGAATAAGAGTAACGTATGAACTGCCGATAGATGTTAATATATTCTTCTGATTGGACAAAAACACTGCAACAGTAAACGGTCAAGTTTGAATATTGCCTTCTCTAAAATTAAGATAAACAGACCAAAATATACCCACTCAATCTTTATTTTTTTTAATGTTAGGTGAAAGTCAATGAGACAGCAACACATCAACACAAACCCTCGAAAGGCATCTAGAGTTTATAGTCAACAATAGACAAGCGTTTATTCATTATGTCAAGCTCTCAGACAAACCCATCCTGAGTCGAATAGCAACATAACATACTATATAAAAAAGCAAATTGCGGACAAAAAGCACCGTATCAACCGTTTCCTACTTTAATGACGAAACAGCAGCATATAACATTAAGAAGAAAAATGATACATATTGATATTCAGCATTAAGAATATTAACATTTATGTCATTCGTCGTTTTCTTATTGTAAATGGCTGTTTAAATCAAACATGGAATACTATTCATCCATCAGTTATTATAACTCCATCTGTTTTCTGGTCAGATTCAGTGCGTCCTTTGGTATTTTTTTTTAGGCTACTACAATTGCAAAGCCGGATCTTGGTCTTCTTCATTACCAACACCGAATATTCCATTCAACTTAGAAAAAAATAACCCACCATTTACATGGGTATCATCGTGCATTAGTTGCAATTAATACACTTTTTTGTTTAATGCGAGACTTAGGTGCGTCAGCTATGCTAGAGTCTGTTCTAAAATTAAGGCTTCTTGTCACGTGCAACAATGAGGAAACATTATAATTAGAATGGCCGTTACTGTGGATCGTCTGAATATACGCCTGAAACAAAATTGGCCATTCATTCCTTAGTGATTAGGATTTTGATGCCACTACGGTAGTGGGGCATAATATTTTCTGATGTGTGCTGCCGTCCGTCAGTCCGTCAGTCCGTCCGTCCAATACTAGGTTTATGTTGTTTGTTATCGTAGATTCAATTACAATGGAGTTGTGTTCACGTCAACTTGAAACTATACACATATTCATTATAAAATGGTCTTTTTGAAATATTTGCCAAATTAGGAATTCAATGAGCATGAAAATTTGATATTTTAAGCGAGTCATACTGTCCTACGGATACATATACTTGTTTTTTTTTTCGTTTATACTTTTTTTAAGTTGAAGAGATTTTTTTATTATGGCAGTCCATGCCATGACATTCTCCTTCTTTTATTTTGTTGCAAAAGCAGATAAGACATGCATAAGATATTAACAGATGTGATCGAATGAAAAGTTATACGTACCAATAGTTCATAATATTATTAACGATAACAATGTGTGGGACTATAAAAAAAAGTCAAAAATGAAGCGTAAGTAATGCGTTCTTTTCGTAGTTCAATTAGTGAAATTAAGCCCATTATGTAATGTGTCTTCGAGATTAAATCAGATCTTCTGTAAAAAACAAATCAAGAGACAGATCCAGGCTTTAAGAAAAGGGGCGTCATTGTCCATATTGACGATCTTTAAGCAAACAGTTAGATGTTTTCGATCAAAAGGGCCTTCTAAACCCGCATTGATCTTAGGAAGATTTTCTATGGGTCGTTCCTTAAAATACAGAATTTGTTCCGTTTCGTTGTGTTTCGTTTCTCAAATTACATGTTTCGTTTCGGTTCGCCGTGTTTCGTTTCGTTTCGCCATGTTTCGTTTCGTTTCGCTTTGTTTCGTTTCGTTTCGCTCTGTTTCGTTTCTGTTCCGTTTCTCACTTTACCGGGACCCAAATAAAGAGCCGTTTTCGAGCATATACATTTATATATAGTATTAATCATATAGTAATTTTAAGATATATAACATTGAAAATAAATAAATGAATAACCATCCTCCATACAAGACTGGGTAAAAAAAATGAAAATATTAACCCTTTTTAATACATAGTATACCTATATGAATAACATGTATATCTAGTTTCTGGAATGAAAATTTTGTCTTTTTTTTATTTGAACCAACAATGATTTAATTTGTCCCTGTACAAAGACAGACTGTTTTGACCATGTATTGTAGGTTTTTGTTTGCATAGGACTGTAACTTTTCGTTTTCGGAGGATTTGAGTTTTCGATGTCATAGTAACATGATTAAGGCACAATCTTCTGTCTTATTTTCAGAGTTTTATATAGAAACCGATGAAATTTCTGAATTTACAGGATGAGAAAACTTACTAAAATTAGCAACGATTTTGGAATTTACTTGCGACTGCACATATTTTAGTTTTGAGTCAAAAAGGATAAATATGAAAATTAAAGAATAGAGAGAAATAGGCAAAAAGAAAATAAAGAATAGATAAAACTGAGGTATCAAAACATAAAGAATAGTGAATAATGGGCAAAATAGATTTAGAATATCTAGAAAAAAGGTCTACAGAAATAAAGAACAAAAGAATGAAATACTAGTACCCCATCCAGATCCTCATATAGAAGTTTTGCAGCAACCTAACTAACTGGAAGTGTTTAACGACCTTGACTGGATGTACATCCCTCGCACGGTCGGCTCGGTGCCCGAAGGCGTTTGGTGAGCATTAAAATATTTTCTGCAGTGGGTCAGGAACAGGTGGAAGACGCCATTTTGATAGGTCGCCATCTTGGTTTTGCTGAGTTGTTTTTGGTTTGTTTACTATTTTGTTGTTTCTTTACAGTCGAAACTCCACAACGGCTGTTTTCAGGGCCAGGTTGATCAGCTGGGCAGCCCACTAACCACGAAGCTAAATACACATAGCCCTCGGACGTCTGGGCAGCATGTGACACTCACCCATCCACAATGGGTTTCAGAGTGTCGCTAACGCGGGTCTACTTGTAAGGTAACATCATAAGCTAGTTTGTCGTTGAACCATCTGGGCAGCGTAACATGTTGTAGCCAACGGGTAACCAGGAGCTGATCCAGCACGTCCTTTCAGCTGTAAGGACTGAGACGTGACTGAATGGATGAGAATCTTGCAGCAACCTATGGATTTTGCCATTTATTAAATGTAAGCTCTGGTCATTCTGTTTTTAAATTTAATTTTAATTCTGTAATTACTTGGAAAGGTAGTCTGCATAAATTCTAAATTACGAATGATGAACTTCTTATCTTTCAGGATGGTTCAAAGAATGAAAGAGAAATTGATAACTCAGATGACGCAGCATTAGCCAATCAAAAGAGAATGAATGCTGGCCCCTTAGAGGTCATGCTAATGAACATGGGATACCGGATCACTGGAGTGTTTGATGTAGACGAAGAAGAAGAACAGAGAGGTGACCAAGGGGTTAATTGCCGACCCAGTTGAGTTGCCTTGATTTATAGATTAATAATTTAAGATAGTTTATTAAGTTTAAAACTTGTATTTTGTATATGAATTGTTATTGTGGTGTTGTTAACCCAGATTATGAAACATAATTATTTAAATGACTGAATAGCAATATGCTGTCCTCCTATATAAGGGCCTCATTGCTTTGTAGATTTTTGTTATCCCCTTTCCTTATTTTATTGTATGACAAGTATGAATCATACATATGTTTTGAATTAAAAATTGAAAAGATCATTGATCCATGCTTTCCTTTGACTTGAATACACTGCTACTTTTGCATGGGTACTTTTCTGGTACTCTAATTTTAGAGTACTGTAAATGTACCTAAATGATTTAGGTCTTTTTAAGTACTACAAAATTATTCAACTTTTTCAGTACAATAATTTAACAAGTCTACATTTTTACTATAATTCTGGAGTACTGAAAATGTACCCGAAAAATTAAGTACTTTACAAGTACTAAACAATGATGTACTTTTTTCAGAACAGTATTTTTTCAGTTCTTTATTATTACTATAAATCTGAAGTAGCAAATATGTACTGTAATTGTAAAGTACTATAACTATTTGGTACTTATAACAATATAAATAAAATAGCTGATATTAACTTTTACATACATATAGAAAATAGAAATAAAATAATTGTAATATAAGGCAAGATCATGTAAGACCAAACAGTTTACACACTTGAAAACAAACAACATAAAACAAAAAGACTGTAGACGAACCACGAGTAACTCGACTATACTGACAAATAGGACAGATATGTGAAGTGTACCGAAAATACAGAATTCAAACCACAAACGATAAGACATAACACAATACCTAACCAGACTTACAAAAGAAACATCATAACTTAATACATTAATGTTGGATTTAAAAATACCGAGACACGTCGTATAGCAATGGGAATTCACACTCGGTAAAAGAGTCATATTCGGGAATAGGTCAAATTCATTACTTAGCAGACCAGAATCTAAGACGTGGTAAAAATGTCGTTAGTTAGTTAAGACACAGACACATTATAGATCAACCAATTCGTGATGGTGTCAATAAAATTTACGGAGTGTCATTTTTAATCTTTCCTTCTCATAACTCTGTTGAAGCAGTTTCTGCATAAGGAGCACACTCCTGTATATGAAGTCCGTATAGTGTGAACATGCACGAGCATAACGTATCAATTGAGATATGTAAACACCATACGACGGAGCATAGGGTATGTTACTGCTGGGAAATGGGAAATTGATAATTGGGAAGTTTAAATCATCCCGTTTGTCATAGATTTTAGTGTAAAGTCGTCCATCTGTGTTAATATTGAGGAAAAGATCAAGGTATGAAGCTGTCCTTCTAGTATCAGTATCCTTAATTTCAAGTTCACTGGGATATATGAGATGTAAGTAATGACTGAAATATGGGTTATTCAGTGATAGAACATCATCAATATATCTGAAAGTAAAATTAAAGAATTTCGCAAGGTGCTTTTTCTTTTTGTCTTTAAGAAGGTTCTGAATGAATTCTACTTAATTCGAGTATAAAAACAAATTGTGCAGTAGGGGTGCACAATTAGTACCCATTGAAATATCAATCTTCCAAAAAAGTCCAGCATTTTGATAATATTATCTTCAGTGTATTTTCTTATTGAATCAGTGTGGTTCTTTACAAAATAAAAATCTTAATAACACAAAACAAGAAATTTATATCTACGATTCCCATTTTTATAGGAAAAGCTCTGTTTAATGATATGGTGAAGTCGATCTATCTATTGGGCATGAGGAATAGTAGTGCAAAGCGTAGAAAAATCAAAAGTCTTAATGTTGCAGCAAAATTGCAGAGATTGTGATTTACGATTTACCAGTAGATCTTAAGAATTTTTAGGAATCCACATCTGATTGACACAAATGGTTGAATATATCTCATCACAATATTTTTGAAGGCCATCTTTTACTGTAGAAAGAATAGTAGTCAGCAATTTAGAAAGATGTTAAGTCGAACATCTTGATGATCCAGCTATATAAAAATAAGATGTGGTATGATTGCCAATGAAACAACTATCCACCAAAGTTCAAATGAAGTGGATGTAAGCAATTATAAGCAACCGTACGGCCTTCAACAATGAGAGAAACACAAATATTATGGTCAGCTATAAAAGGCTCCGACATGAAAAATATGAAACAATTCAATTGAGAAAACTAACGGCCTAATTTATTCCAAAACAATTTACGAAAAACAAATATGACAGACATTAACCAACGATCGGTACTGGACTACAGGCTCCTGACTTGGGACAGACACATAAAGAATTTAGAGGGGTGAAACATGTTTGTGAGCGCTCAACCCTCCCCTATGTATCTGATGAATTTGACAAAAACCACGAAAGTTTAACATTGACCAATTATGAACCATGAAAATAAGGTTAAGGTCAGATAAACCAAGCCAGACGGATATTTTCACCTTACAATCACCAAATATAGTTGACCTATTATTATAGCATCTGATAAACTGACAAAACCATGAAAAATTATCTTTGTCCAATGAACCATGAAAACATGGTCAAGATAGGATGAAACCTTTATACACCTTACAATCATTCCATATACCAAATATAGTTGACCATCACCTATTGCTCATTAGTTGATTGACATTTTTCTAATAGACCATAAAGTAGTTAACGACCTTAGTGCATCCACCTAACATAAAGCTATATGACACGGGTTATGTTCTTCTCATATATTTTATGACGGTATAATACTAAGCTCCTAACAGGAGGGATTGTGCCTGATATTCATATGATGAAGACATAATCTTTTAATCAGTTTAATTGAGGTCTGGAGCTGGCATGTCAGTAATTGCTAGTAGTCTGTTGTTATTTATGTATTATTGTCATTTTGTTTATTTTCTTTTGTTTCCTATTCTGACATCGGAATCGGACTTCTCTTTTACTGAGTTTTACTGTACGTACTGTTGTGCGTTTTTTTTTCTACATTGGCTAGAGGTATAGGGGGAGGATCGAGATCTCAAAAAACATGTTTAACCCCGCCGCATTTTGGCGCCTGTCCCAAGTCAGGAGCCTCTAGCCTTTGTTAGTCTTGTATCATTTTTAATTTTAGTTTCCTGTGTACAATTTGGAGTTTAGTATGACGTCCATTATCACTGAACTAGTATACATATTTGTTTAGGGGCCAGTTGAAGGACGCCTTCGGGTGCAGGAGTTTCTCGCTGCATTGAAGACCCATTGGTGACCTTCGGCTGTTGTCTGCTCTATGGTCGGGTTGTTGTCTCTTTGACACATTCCCCATTTCCATTCTCAATTTTATACTATATATCTTTAGAAAGCTCATTATCAATACTTTCTGTATTGGCTGGTCGTCAATATTTAGTACGGTGCAATTTTCGTTGAATCAAGTTCAAAGGTCATGAATAAATATTCCTAATTTTGCAATAATTAAACAAATTGCCTTTTCTGATTCTTGTATCATATGCACTTTATAGATATAATACCATAATTCCAAATCAATCGAAAATTAAAATGTTAATTGTTCAATATTTACAGAAAATTGCAAGTATTAAAAATCTTCAAAAAATGATAAAATTGCGCAAAACGCAAAATATTTCTTGACGTATCAATATAAATATGTTAAAATAAGATACATGTATTGTTTTAAGTTCAGGGGATTATTTTTGCATCATGATTTTAAACTGCAATTATTATTATATTGGTCAGAAATCCGTCATGTAACAAAGCTTTTGCAGTTGCCCTTTATACCACCATCTGCTAATAGGGATAATAAGCGTTTGTTTGTTCAGATAACACATCGACTGCTCTCAAAATCAGGAAAAACTAAGTTGCCATATTTGAAAAAGGGTCAAGAAAAGTGCTTTAAGGAATATACAAGGAATATGCGTATAAGTTTGACAGAAGATACTTAGGATTAAATGACAGTATCTAGAACAAAAAAATAAAAATATTTATAATTATACATATATGGTAATTAACAATTTAATCTAATACAAAAATATATTTGTTATGCACACACTGACAAAGACTTTTTGAGTGCATAACTGTTTCTGACCCATTTTGTTAAGCATATCATCAATCTGCAGCAAACGACTGTATATAATAATACTTGTAAACATAGGATACACATTTTTGTGTGATAGGGATTTTGTTTAATGCATAAAGAGAATATTTAACATGCAATATAATATAATCTTCATCCTTCAAACAAAATAAATTTGTTATACAAAGATGTATATGGATCAGATACACATCCTAACTAGTAATCATGGTGATCCTTGCATGTGGCCAATGTTGTTTGAAGCAAAAACTATCAATATTTAGCAAACAAAATTAGTAAAATCGATATTGTCTTCATAAGGGTGCCCAATTATGACTTCATAATGACATCATAAGTGTTTTAATGCGTCATAACACGTCGATTTTGTATTTGTTAGATATTTTAAAATAGATAGTTGGTTTTATTACAGAATATTAATTTCATGGAATTATATAGCCAATTTATAAACACTTTTTAATCCACCATTTTCTACATATTAAACTTAAAGTAAAACGTGCGCTATTTGCTCTCTAAAATATACTTGAAACTATAAATAACTACAGAATAACCTATATAAACTCTCAGCATTAAAACAAAGCAATATTTCATAAGCTAGGTTTCATTAGTGCACATATAAACAACATATACGTCGGGAGCCATTAAGATCGTGTTGCTCAGTCTTCAGTTTTGTATGTTGTGTTTTGTAAACTGTTGCTTGTCATTTCGTTAGTTTTTTTTAACCATTTGTCTTAGACTCATGGGTTTAGATATCCCTTTGGTGTCTTTCGCTTATCTTTTGTATTGTATTGTGCATACAGATCCATAAATAATACTGGTGTGTCAACCAATGGATGCTAGCTTTGATAACTGGCTAGCTGTAAATTTTGTAGTAAGTGTTTGAATACACACTTAAGTTTAAGGCAACTTTCTTTTATTTATTGTACAATTTCTTACTGGTTTTGTTACTTTTTTTTGGAATTGTGCATGGATAAAAACATACAGACCATTTAATGAAAATTTGGAAAAATTATATTTTGGGAACAGGATGTTATATATGTAAATCTAAAACGTCTGCTACAATATATCTGTGTAATTATGACAAAACAATAATACGGGACACTGGGTGCATAGTTTCTGCTCTCCAAGCGGTAAAACACAAAGATCGAGACAATTCGGCAACCACCCAGGACAGTACTTTAAGTTAGTTTTACAAATTATATAATTCAAAATTACCTCATCGAATATCTGCGGAAAAAAAACCCCTGCAGACAACTGAAAAAAAATATATCAGATGTTTATAAATTTCATACATTTCAATGAAATTATAACTTAAATACTTCTTACTTCTCAATCTTAATAACCACTGATAACAATGAACACATTTGTCTTCTCCCGATATATCTATATCATTGATTAATGAAATGTTCAATTACCTAACGGTTTGTTTTCCGTTACAAAATAATATTGCCCTTAGTGCCCATTCGATATTTATATTTTCATAGCCAAAATCAGTAAAAGTATGACCATGCAACATTGTTTGAAAGAATTCAGTAATTGCTAGCAGTATTTAAAACAATTTCAGAGATGTTAATGTATAATGCAATAACATATTTGAAGTCGTTAAAAACAAAGTACAATCTTAATACAACTTTAAGTAGTGTGAAAGTGTAAAATTTATTACAACAACACGGAAACATTGATTGATATTTTATGTAGAAAGAGGCTAGTTTTCAAGCTTAAAAGGATCGCATTGGTGGTCCCGTGTTAAGTCTTAACGTCGAATGCGGGAGGTCGTGGGTTCGAAACCGGAAGGGTGAAAAAAAGAACTTTTTCTCCGCGAAGCACGCGGCATTAAGAAGTAAGAAAGACTGACCGGCTCAGAGACAGAATTATATGTCCGGTTTGGATGACATGTCTTCTTCCGGACTGTTACTTGGTGAACCAGCAAGTTAAAATTTCAGCTCAGTGTGTCCGTTTAGTAGTACTCCGGGTTTATTCTCATATCACAGTATCATATTCTATTCCTGAATATGCATTTAATTTGCCATTGGAAATTGAACAGTCAATCACTCGTCCATCAAGCTTTCAAGATATTTTTATTTGATATTTGTTTTTACATTGACATTGTGTTGTATTTCTAATTTTATCTTTCTGTGGACTTTTTAGAATGTTTTAAACACGCCGAGAACACACCGCGTGAACGTGTGACGTTTCACTTGTATACTTAAGCATTGTAGAGTACAATTTATAACATATAGAGCGTCTTTTTCATTACCTCAACCATCCTCCACAAATAATAAATTTTCCCATGAGGGCAGATTTAATAAAAAAATAATTGTATCTAAGGAGCCCCTGAAATGTTTCAGGACCCCCATTAAAAGATTTGAGGATATTCTGAAATATTTTAGAATATTCACAAATAAACGGTAAACATTACATATTTCAGTACATCCTAAATATTTATGGGATTCCATAATTATATATTTCATGACCTCCATAATTCAATTGCATGATATCCTTAACTGTTAAAGAAGAACCACATTGTTATTTCTTGAGTTCCTTAAATACAATAATTTTGACTAAATCTGCGCCTCATATTCTCCGTTGACAGTTTAAATGTATTACCTTCAACACAGCCGACAAAAGCCTTACTGAACCTACCTGTTTTGGTTGTTAACTTGTTTTCGTCCTGAACATATATGAAATTTATGGAACAAGTCAAATTAAGAACAATCAATCAATCTGAATATTTTCATCGATTTCCTATAGATATTCGTAGATTGTTTTAGCATGTAAGTTTATTACTTCAATTAAGAGGCATATATCGTATCTGTTTGATATTAGTAATACGTAAAGTAATTTTCAAAACCTAGATGTACAAGCAAGCAATTAAAAACAAAACACAAAAAACCTCTCATGATCAGCTTAACATGCATACATTTTGGTGCCAATTTTTGCTGTTCAAAACCGCACATGATATTTTTTATTTTTTAACGAAAAAAATATTTAGGACATTCATATGTTTAAACTTGTTAAAGTTTATATTCTAACATAAGATACCTTTTTATTTTTATAAGATTTTCTGAACTTGTTACGTTTGTTTTCTATTGACTATTATATATTTATAACAAAGCGAACGCAAAGGAAAAAGAAACAACCTTGAGCAAATAAAAAGGAATAAATTTATTCAAAGATTTGATGATAACTAATTAAAGTGTAGTTTAAAGGGACATTAACTGTCAAATTCATGTTCACCAATTTGACTCAAATTCTCATATTTGATTTATAACATACTAAAACGTACATCCAAATTACAAAAAGTCTAAAATGAACAATTTGCAATGCATGGGCTCGATAAAATGTATCAACATTTCGTGTGTATTTTAGTCTAGACGCCATCTAATTAATCATCGAGGCGACCTCCGAAGACTGCCGACGGTCATATAACCCGCTATAAACATAAATAAAGATATGAATAGATAGCGAACTCTTGCAATTGGATTTTTCTAGGTCTGTTTGATTTCGTATTATTGGTTAAAAATATATGTTAATTATCGTTTTACCTGTATAAGAGTTTTTGTGGATCGAATCAATTCACCCTTTTTCATTTCAATATTAACATTCTTTTCCATTTAATAACTGAACACGCCTAATTCAATCGTAACCCATCTCTAGCTAAGCGGTTAAATTGAAGGTCACATGAATACGGATTCAATGAGGTCGAGTTATTCATTTACAAGTGAATAGTTCATCAGCGATGTTTCTTAGCTTATTTTGACAAAATTAAACCAAACTGACTTCCAAAAGTGAATTATTATTTCTCTATTTCATTTTCATTAATGATTGAACAAAAAACATTCATATTTTATTTTTTTTTTATATCTCGTAACTAATGCCCCTTCAAATGTTAGATTTGTAAGATGAACCCATACTGTGTACAATAGGATTGTGCAAAAACCTTTATTAACAGAAGTTCGGAAATCTTGTGCAAATCTCAACGCTTTACACCAACATGTGTTTCAGTTAGTTTTGTACAAAATAATTTTTGCTTTTAGCGGTTACACTATTGCAGGTGAAAGTGTAATTTAATCAACAGGAATTTATACAAATCATTATTCACTTAATTAGCATTTAAGGGAAATAACACTTTTAAAGCTACATTTTGGCTTAAAGGACGTATTGATAACTATTAATTTAAATTATATCTGTGTTGTTCAGTCATTGCAATAAGTATTTTATCTTTGGACGAACATCAAGTCGCTCACAACATTAAAATACTTGTCTTATTTCTTCTCAATTCAAATTCTGTACACAATATGTTCTAGACATTGCATACTATTTTGTCTTCATTAACATTTTAGTGATATGGGTAAATGCCAACAAGACAACAACCCAACGACAAAAATAGTTAAAGTCATCTTCATGGCAACGTACAGTCTTCAACAGTAACCAGGTGTCTATACAAGAAATCATCAAAGACCTGTCAGCTACACTCAGTTCTGCAGATAGTGCAAAAGATAGTGCAAAAGCAATAAAATGACATATTACAACTATTAACGAGATTCCTTCCATTAACTTCAAAGAGCAGTCACCATCCTCATAAAAATGTAGTGTGACATTAGTTAATCAGCAGACTGATACTTTTAAAACCTTATTTTCAGTATTTTTTTTTCAGTGTTATGTTTTTGTTGTTATTCACACAGGTGTATCTGAAGTGATTGCTTCTCATATATTGTACATTTTTTCATCCATTCTTGTTAAAAAATGGATCGAAATTAATTTTTTTTCAAGGTCTTCATCTAATAGATAAATTTGATTTAAATAATATAATGCAAGTTTTACTTTTGTTGAATGAAGAGAGGCGAAGTTACCAAAGGGACGTTGAAACTCGTTAGTCAGACACAAACTGACACAACAAAAATTAACACAATTAAGAGACAAACAACAATATATAAAACATAACATAGAAAAACAAACGATTGAGCAAAGCGTACACCACCTATAACTGGGGTGATCTTCGATACTCCGGAAGAGGTACCAGATTCTGCTGCACATGTGACACCCGTCGTGTTACTCCTATAAAAAACGCTGATAAGTTATATCAAACGATTCGGCATCACACGATAGCGGATTAATAGTCATCAAATACGTAAACCATCGGTCATATACATTTTCTAACCCTAAAACTTGACCGAGTGTGAAATTTTGAAATTGAAACTTTTTCACGACAGGACTGTTATTGGTATAAATGAAGCAGTCATTGAAAAAGCAAAAACAGCATGAAGAAAAGCAGTTACAACTTAAGCAAAAACAACATAAACTCCTTTAAAACAAGATAATGGGTGTTCTCAGGTGCTACTGAAGAGTAAGCAGAGCCTGATCTACATGTGGCGCCTGTCATATTGCTCATGTAAGTTCTATTACTGTATATTTCTACCTTATCTGCTTTTCGGTTAAAAGTAAAGTGAAGTATTCCAACATATTTTGAAAGATAAAAAAGGATGAAAAAAGGTTTTATCGCAGACATCTGGATTTGAGTTAACAGCGTGAATGTTTTTGTGCGGGTTTTCTTCCAGACTTATTTTGATCATTTCACATTTACAAATTTAAAAAAATACGGCTTTTTTTTTAAGACTTCCTTAAGGATGTTCGCTGCACACACTTTATTAAATAAAAAAAAAAACCGTGTTGAGAATAAAAAAAACAATAAGCTGTTCCTTAACAGCAGCATTAGATCCTTCTTATCTTCAGGCTTGCATATCTCTTTCTCTAATAACAACAGCATAACTTTTAATACTCATCCACTTACATCAAGTGTCCCTGGATCGATGCTCTGTGGAAAGAAAAAAGGCATGTTACAAAAGTAGTAATCGTTTGCAGTCCAAAGTAAGCGACAATTGCAATTTACATATGTTCTAATTTCTATAGGTATTTTCTGTAGGTCTGTGTGTTACGAAATTTTCAAAGTGCAATAATTTCAAAACAGCAAAGATACTCAATACAAATGTGGTGCTATTTTGTATATGTACTAAAGGGAAACGTCATTGAAAGCAATATTTGTTGTTTCATTACTTTTAATGGAAAATGGGGATTTTGTGGCAATCAACCCAAGATCTTAAGTTATTTCAAAGATTTTTGTTATAAAATTTTATACATAAATTACTCGCTTGATTTGTCGTGTTATGCTATAGTCCTAAACAACCTTTACACTCCCCAAAACCTCGTGCTGAGTCAATAAAGTCGAGCCACTCCAGAAGGCATACCAGAATAGGTCCATTTAAAAAAAAATAATATCAATATTCAAAAACTTGTTATAGGGATATCATTGGTAGCACATAATGCAGTTATCCTCTATAGATTAGGTACCAAACTGTCAAATATATGAAAACAATTGGAAAGGCTGTGGATTTTCTTCAAAATTTCCATATGTTAAGCATTGAAACAACAAAAGGGTCCAAATACTTGATGCCATATGTATCACATAAAATAGCTGAAAGCAAATGAGGAAATATTAATGACTATCAAAGTAGCAAGACATTGTGCGTCGACATCTATTGCTGTGCATGCATATCTACCAGGCAAATCCAGACTCTTCTTAAATAAGATGATAGGCAATAGGACAAAATTTGAAAATTAATCAATCAGATGATTTTTCTGATATCTTAGAGGAAAACTGTAAAAAGATATATCAAAACTACTGAAGTTCGAGGTAAGTTAAATTTAGGAATGCCTACGACCCGTCCATAAAGCGATTGCCGAAACAAGCATGAATGTTGTTCAGGACTACATTTACAGATTCATCATCTCATTATAGATCTAGTAATAAATCATAATACATAGTATTAGATACCCCAATAATGATTGAGACCAAGTTTGGTTTAATTTGGTCCAGTAGTTAATTTAAAAGCAGGTCATCCCAGTGTAGTCTTACAATAGTTACTGAAGACCCCTTATCATTATTTAAATTAGTGTTCAATTTGTGACCATTTGAAATTGTTTTTTAACAATTTTCCCATAGACTTCTATAGTAAACCCCTATGTTCTATTTTTAGCCATGGTGGCCATGTTAGTTGGATTGAAAGGGTCATCGGATACATTTTTCAATCAAGATACCATACTTAAAATTGTGGCTAAGTTTAATTCTATTCGGCCTAGTAGATTAAGTGGAGAAGATTTCTGTAAAAGATAAAAATTTACAAAAAATTGTTAAAAATTAACTATAAAGGGCAATAACTCCTTAAGGGGTCAATAGACCATTTTGACCATGTTGACTTATTTGTATATCTAACTTTGCTGAACATTATTGCTGTTTACAGTTTATCTCTATCTATAATAATATTCAAGATAATAACCAAAAACTGCAAAAATTCCTTACAATTACCAACTCAGGGACAACAACCCAACTCCGGGTTGTCTAATTTGTCTGGAAATTTCAGGGCAGATAGATCTTAACCTGATGAACATTTTTACCCCCATGTCAGATTTGCTCTTAATACTTTAGTTTCAGAGATATAAGCAAAAATCTGCATTTTAACCCTATGTTCTATATTAAGCCATATAGGCCATGTTGGTTAGTAGGTGGGGTCATCGGACATATTTTTTTAAACTAGATACCCTAATGATGATTTTGGCCAAGATTGGTTTAATTTGTCTCAGTAGTTTCTGAGGAGATTTTTGTAAAAGATAAAAAAAATTTACAAAAAATTGTTAAAAATTGACTTTAAAGGGCCACAACTCCTTAAGGGGTCAATTGACAGTTTTGGTCATTTGATTTATTTGTAGATCTTACTTTGCTGAACATTATAGCTGTTTACAGTTTATCTTTATCTATAATAATACATGTATTCAAGATAATAACCAATAACTGCAAAATTTCCTTAAAATTACTAATTCATGGGCAGCAACCCAACTTCGTCTGAAAATTTCAGGGCAGATAGATCTAAACCTGATGAACATTTTTAATTCGTCAAATTTGCTCTAAATGCTTTAGTGTTAGAGATATAAGCCAAACACTGCATTTACCCCTATGTTCTATTTTAAGCCATGGCGGCCATGTTTGTTGGCAAGTGAGGTCTAAGGACACATTTTTTAAACTAGATACCCCAATGATGATTGTGGCTAAGTTTGGTTAAATTTGGCCCAGTAGTTTCAGAAGAGAAGATTTTTGTAAAAGTTAACGGACGACGAGGACGACGACGGACGACGACGGACGCCAAGTGACGAGAAAAGCTCACTTGGACTTTCAGGCCAGGTGAGCTAAAAAGAAAGCACATGGACCTACATGACATGGAAAGAAAGGGGCAAAGCAACATTTAATATTACAAGTATGATATATACCCACAATGACAATTAATGTTCAGAACTAGTTCTGTATTCATTAAGAAACATTAATATTGTAAACAATACTGAGTAAATATAAATTATCGTATTATTTCACATATTTCATACCTTAAAAATTTCTGCTAAGGCTCTTGCTTGAGCATACTCGATCTTTTTTTCTGTTCAAAAATAAGAGAAATCGTAAATTATAAAACAAAACGACAAACACAAAAAAAAAAAAAAAAACTGAATAATTAGAATCAATGTAAATTACTTTGGTTAATGAAAGCGATACTTCATATCATTTATATACAGCAAGCTCTGCCTATTCCTATACTTTTAATTTTACGGCATATTGATATGAGCTACAATAAATGATCAGCTCCTCCTATTGCGTTTCATTCTGTCTTAAAAAAGCGACTTGGGGAAATGTGCTATTTACAAATTTTTGTTCATCGGTTTAAAAAAACATTGCTAATATTTAAAATATAATTTTCCATTAACAAATACAGTCAACATTGGCGTTGAAAATATAGCAAGATATAAAAACAGTTATCGGTCGATTTTCATTCAAATCTTTGTTATTTTGACAAATGATTTTGTTAATTTTAGTTATGACTTGAAATATCAAAAGAGACTGAAATAAGCGTGGTTCGTAAAACACTTATCCTCCAAACAGTACAAATGAAATGTAAAGTTGCTTAAACATCTACAAGTAACGTGGCAATAAAATCATGTTCGATTATCGTGCGTAAATATATGCAAAGTACAGGAATCTTTGTGCTTCGAATAGCTAACTATACGTTGTCGATTGTTAACATGGCAAAAAGGCCACGCGGTGGCCTGTTGTATACAGCTGTGTCTTTTATGTCTTTTAACATGTAGAAGGATGGTTAGCAATAATATCACATCTCCTCAGTTTTATAGAATTTTCAATGAATGATGATTACTAGCACATGTTTGAAATACGCACACAGCGTATGAAATATGTATATTATATTTCATATTAGAAATAAAATACATGAATTGCATGCGTAGGTAATATGATAAAAACTGATTTTTTTCTGTAATTATGATTGGTTTTATTCCTTTATCTTCTTAATATAATAAAGTATTGTTTCAATATTACCACCAAGGGTGACTGGGGAATAGAAATATGGTCACTTGGTCTTCTTCCGACCGGCAATAAAACGCTTGCCAAAGTTGAGCGTCCGTTTGGCCGTACGGGATGTACAAGTTTGCAGCCACGTCCGCTCAGAATGGGGACGTTAAATCCGATGCCTCGTGTAAAGAGAGTGCCACCCTCTTTACACATTAAGAACCCTTGTAACAACTCTTTGATGGTTCCGTAGGTGGCCTGTTGCAAGGCAAAATTTCTGTCCCTATTCAATATACCCTCATTTTCCAGTGGCAGTCCACATTTCCCCGACCATCATCCCGGATGGCCTCTATTACAAGACCTACCTATTGTATTTATTGTTAACTTGTTCTCGTCCTGAACATGCATGAAATATTTGCCACTGGACGTTAAGCAACCAACAATCAATCAATCAATCTTTCAATATTAAAGGTGTTGTTTTGACTAAACTAAGTATGTTCTTTCAGCTGTTGAAATGCATAGTGTATAAAAAAGAACGTAGAGGTTGAAAATTGTTGAATATATGAAAGCTACTAGTTCTTCAGCCGGATTATATACTAATGGGGATCTTTCAAATAGGAAATCTTAAGACCGGGTGTGGTCATTGCTACTGTTCCTTCAGTAATATGACAAGAAAGCTACGGAAACCAACCAATAACTAAATGTATTCAAAGCTGATTGAAAGAAATAATTAGATATTTACAGTAATTTAGATTTGACAAATATATTACTTAGAATACCCGTTCTCTCTTCTTTGTCATATTTGATAATATCAACGAATTAACAATGTCTGTGAAATGTAATTTTTGGAACGATAGTCGTAAAGTGAATTTATTAGATAAGGGATTTGTAACGGGGGTTTTCAAGAACCTTTTGTATCAAGAATAAAAAAAAAAGAAAAGATAAACAACACGTTATCAATTTCATACGTTCGAACCGCTTTTCTGGATTAAGTTTCAAAAGAGTTATTCCATATAGGCTCGTATGGATGTTATGTATACCAAACTGCTGTTGTATGAAAAGTAGAGGATCATTTATATAGATATCTTGAAGATTTGATGATGTGTGCTACGTTGATCATCGCATTCTCCAAGCTGTAGAAGGCACTTTATACAACTAATACACTCAACGTTTTAATTACGACTAAAATGGCTGTTAAAGTCACCATATTATGAATCCAGCAATCTTCTATTTGCCGAAAAAAAGTGTTACACGATAAGGTTGTTATTCCGTTTGTATATGTTTTCGATATTGAAAAGATTGAATGATCTAACTGACAGTAATATAAATAAACAATTTCATTTTGCATTATTTATATAAACAACATTAGAAGATTTTCAATTCAGAAAATAAAATGTCCAGGTAATTTGGAATAGTTAGCTATATATTAATGATGAATAAGCATATATTATAAAAATATTACAGATTGAACTTATCATTGGCACTCGAATCAAAGAGTGAAAAGACCAAATAAATACGGTGGTGAAGAGCATTGAAAATAAAAATTTCGCAATACGGCTGAGGCTTTTTCTGCCTTGGAGTAGCTCAACCTTAGTGTTTCGAAAATATTTTAATAAAAAAATAGTAAGTGTACACCGTGGTATTAAGACAATGGACAGTCAATGGGTAGATTCGTGTCTAGGATAATCATAGGATTTTTTCGTAAAAAAAGATGCGGATGATGGCAAAGGGACATTCAAAACCCACAACCCGAGAAACATCGACAACGTTATGTTGAAAAACGATAGACGAAGATAAGAAAAACAAGTTCACAAAACACTTCACAGAAAAATGCAGACTAAGCAACACGAACTCCAACAAAAAACTGGGCCGGGAGGGGGGGGGGGGGGGGGTTTGGTGGTGGTGGTGGTGGTGGATATCAGCAAAGGTTGTAAGCAAAGCCTGCTCTACTTGCGGCACCCACAAATTGGGTGATTAGTCTCATTCGATTGCGTTTATTGAAATCTGCAAAGTAAAGTACAATTTAAATTTAAAGTGATGCAAGTTAGTAAAGTGACATGGACATCTTAGCTATTTCTTTTTTCTCATATCAATTATCATAATTATATTCACCAACTTTCAATGTGTCGATATTGTTGCTGTTGCTGCAAAACTATCAATCTCCCACAAGTTAACAAAGAGGCTCAAAACAAAAACAAGATGCATTTCCCCTTCCACTTCGAGCTTATATTAAAATTTTGACAATACTTCTCTTGCAAGCAGCAGATTTTACTCTACCGTCTATTTCATATAACCTTAGATATTACATTACTAAATGGTAACCTAAAATAAGTGCGAAAAAAATATTTACTGTTAGGCATCTTTGACGATTTATTTCCCTTCTCTATAATTATTGTTTGCCTGTTTACCGTTATTGTCCTTCGTATTATCACTTGCTAGTTTAACGTTATCGACCGTCGTAAGGTTGCTTCCCGGGTCACTGTTATTGACTTTTGAAACGTCGCTTGTCGGTGTAACATATTCGTCTCCCATTGCTTGATATGTCGTTGTTTCCTCACTTTACTGAAAATATAAGGGTATATTCCTGACAGATTTCGTTCATTGTTATAATATTTTGGAAAGAATGAAAATAGAATTTTTAAATTAATCAGGGGGAATATTCTTACGTTTCGTGTTCCAATTACAAAAAAATGACTTAGTACGGATATACAATATCCTCCTTCAACTTGTAAAAATGGAAGTTTCGTCTTTAATCGGAAATTAAGTCTAATTAATTCAAAGTTAAGAACAACTGATTAATCTTTTCTGTTCATTTCCAGTTCATGCAAACATAACAAGGCGATAATCGCTGAACAAAATTTTAATATTTTGTTCCATAGAGACTAACTCACTTTGAAGAAAACAAGCTGTTTTCGTTTTTTTTTTCTCAAGAAAATAAAAACAATATTCCTTTTTTTGACAGAAAAATGATAGAATAATAGTTAATTTCAAGTCAAATTTAATATGAATTGTCTTTTCTTTCACCCAGAAGACAAGCTATTCGGGTGCTTTAGATTAATCCACAACATCTCTACTTCAGGTGATAAATAACGAAGTTTATCAAACCTAAATTACATATTTTAGGAGATCTCTACGTCAAAATTAGACTGCAAAACAAGTTACAATCATTACAGGGTGTACAAAAAATCAAACTTCATAAACGTATACACATTTTTTACATAATGATTCCTTAATGAAATGTTTGTAGAGAAAATGGTTAGAAAGAAGAAGAAAGGACCAAAGTCTTTCATTTAAGTCATGCAGAAAATCGCATGGGAACTGTTCAGCACATTGCGACAAACGCAGAATTATACTTTTAAAACGAAGAGCTTAATCCGATTTATGCTCAAACAGGCGGTTGGGATATTTACAACCATTTTCGTCTTTTCTGTATTAAAAATATTTCTAGTTAAGTTTTTTCATCCCATTTTCTTTATTTTACGCATTGTTTGTCATACTTACTCAATCTTATGGTTAGAGCAGTTAATATTTGCCACTTCTGCGTCTTATTGTTAAATATAAATACAGATGAGAGACGACACATACATACTGCTTATTATGTTTACATTTATAAGATCCTGTGATATTTATCATGATTTACGCATGCTGTACTTTAACATGTATTACGTTCTAGTAAAATAATATACTACACACGTGTAAATTAACTAGGGGAAATCCAACTTAAGATTATACTTTTTGTGCATCTTACATTGTCTTACAAATATCGCAGAATTAAAAACATCTCATTTGTTAGACAGGCATATAATCCTCCTAATCAACAGAATGGTATTGACATATCATTGTTTTTTTTTGTAAAAAATGATTAACGCATCGCATTTGTATGTATTCTGGTTATTGAGTGATACATTAAATTTTTAATTAATTCAGTTGATTGCATTAAATCTAAATTCTTCTGTTCAAATGTTAGCCTTATAAAGAAGTACTTATCTTCTAAAATCATATTTCCAAAATTATGCAGAAGTTTTAAATGATTATTGATATCGTTCATGTACCAAGGGGGTAAAAAAACCCTATAAAAGCCGATAAAAACAGACAACTCCATTTATCAAAAGAATAAACAACAGCACAGGAGCACAAAATGCAACCGTCGTTCATTTATTCATATTGAAATAGTTCGAAGAATAAATTGGAATATTGTTAAAGCCATTTAGTAAAAGTCAGATACATGAGTCTTTAGAAAAAGTTGCACGAGGATATCTTGAGTGTATACATATTGTCATCAGAATGCTAGTTCATAACTCTGAAAAAAACCCGTCTGAAAACATAATAAAAGATTGAGTAATGCAATTCCATTTTATAATATTTATAGGATAGTTAAAGTACTACCATAATGAGAACCATGACAAATCTGCATTTTCTTAAAAAAATAACAGTAACGTTTGTTCAATAAACATTTGAACAAATATAGAAAAATTTGTAGACCATTAAGTGGCCGCGGTTTATTAAAGTTGTTTTCGTAGAAATATGTATCGGCTAACTATTAATTTTTTTTTTCATCAATGCAACTAATGTTTAGCAAACATTAATTTTCAGTAGCAAAACCCATAAAAAAATACATAAAATGAAATTTGATATCATTAAGCGATCAGACAATCATAAGCCTACTGAATACTACACAAAAAACTGAAAATTAAGTACAAAAATCTACGAAAACCGAGTTGGAGATCATGTAAAACTCCGGTGAAGAGAGAAATTCGGAGAACACGACTTTCATTGAAAAGATAGGGAGGAATGGCATATTTAAACCGATTAAAGTCTTGCAGATTCATTGCCTTATTCTATCAAAAGTAAAACATGACACTCTGGTCTTTTTACTGTTGATTGGCCACATTTAAAAATTATCAGGACGATGATCTATATTATTTTTGACCTCAAGCATCACTCAAGAGATATTATTTGTCGAAATCAAATTTGGTACAGTTGATTTTATTACTACCACTGGGTCGTCACCTAATCTGGTGGACTGTTAGACCCCGAGGGTATCTTCAGCCTAGTAGCCTGTACTTCGGTACTGGCATGAAAATACGAATAATATTTGATTAAAATTTGTCATTATAAAATTTTGGGAATTGTTCTAAATTAAGGAAAATTTCTCTCTCATGCGAAAAGTTAGATTCCGTTTCCTTATTTGGCTTTCTTTTATGTCCTTTTCGGTTGATTTGTTCTTCATTATTTATATAGAACTTTGATATTCCAATACATTTTGGTGTCGAGAGCATCACTGAAGAGACATAATTTATCGAAATGCGCATCGGGTGCATCAAAATTGAACCGTCTCTGTTGATACTACCACTTGGTCGACACCTCTGCTGGTGGACTGTTAGTCACCGGGGGTATCACAAGCCCAGTAGCCAGTACTTTGGTACTGACAAGAAAATACGGGTATTGTTTGATTTCTATTATCTGTTATAAGTTTTTTGGAAATTATTTGAAATGAAGAAATATATTTCCCTCATGCAAAACTCTAATTCCTTATCCGAATTTGACTGATTCCTTGTCCGAACTTGCCTATTATATACTTTAGGTCCTATTTCGTTTGATCCGCTCTTCAGCATTTGTATTAGATTTTGGATATTCCAAGATTATTTGTTCTGCTGTTCATTCATTAAGTGTATTAATAAAAAGTTATGTCCCTCCATGTAAACGTAAAGCACCAGAATGATTTCTTAATATTTAGTTTAACCGTTTATTATACATGTATGTCATCATAAAGTTCTACTTCATCTTTAATTATCGTACTGCGTCTGTTTACCCTCAACTATTGTATTTGTATTTATGTTATAATTGTACTTTTTCTGTAAACTAGTATTTAGTTTTTAGAGAATAAAGTATCTATATATTTAATATATTTTGGGCTGGAGCATCGCTGAACAGACATAATTGGTCAAAGTTGGTACAGTTATGTTATTACTACCACTGGGTCGATATCTATGCTCGTTGACGGTTAGTCCCCGAGGGTATCTCCAGCTCTGTAATAAGTTTTATTGTACTGGCATAAAAATACGGATCGTGTCTAGTTAAATTTTGTTGTTATAAAATTTGAGAAATTATTTTGAATTAAGGAATCTATCTTCCCTATGCAAAGCTCTGATTCCTAGTCAGAATTTGGCTATACTTTAGGTCCGTTTTGGATTGATCCGCTGTTCAACATTTGTATTAGATTTTGGATATTCCAATATTTTAGTCTCGAGTATAACTGAAGAAACATTATTTGTCAAAATGAGCATCTGGTGCATCACACTGGTACCGTTTATGTTATTAATCCTGTATTCACCATGAGATGCGTCCAATATACGAAATACCGAAAAGGGATGGTCAATGAAGTAACAAAGTAATTATGCTTCAAAATCAGTGTTCATGCACTTAGGTATATATCAAGGACTTACTTTGAACTGTGAATTTCTAAAAAAATATATCTTTCTTACCAAAGTATGACAAAAAAATCAGAATTATAAGGAAAATACGTAGTATTTTTTAGTTAAGAAAAAGTTTTTAGTCTATGTTAATATTAATTACAATGGTCTTTGACTTGTTACATATGCATTTAGTCTAATCTTTTGATGAATTGGTGACCCTTGGTGTTAAGAAAGCAAGGAAAACCACATGTAAAGGTATTTGAAATATCTAAATTAGACGAATAACAATAATTAAAAGACAATTGGTTGAAGACGATAAAAAATGATCGACCGTTTCATACTTTTCGACTGCTAAATCCACAACTTGTCTTAGCATTGGATTTATATTTCTCTATTTATACAGATAAATCAGAAATAACAATTGACGAAAACTAAAACAATAAGACTAAATCTTCACCTGTTACAATCTATAAGACGGAAATATTTGAAATTCTGGTATCGATGATATAAAAAAAAACTCATCAAATATACCAGGATTATAATCTTTTACACCAGACGCGCGTTTCAACTACATAAGACTCATAAACGTATGGAAATGTAAAAAATCTAAATTATAGTACATAACAGCGGTTTCAGATTTGTTCATGTACATTATATAATTCACCTGAGAGTTTAAAGTAAGAATAAATTAAGAATTTAGGAAACCTTACCTTAAGTTTACCAGATATTTCTATGTAATAGGACACACAACATTTAAAAAATGTTAACAATATAAAATAAAGTTAAAGTTAAAATGCTTTGTGATATAAATGAATATCAAAGTGCGCACAATTAATTAGTTGGCAAGAATCAGTTGTGATGAATCAAAATGAGCTGGAGCGGTCAGCAAAAAACAAAGAACAATTTTGGAATTTTAACTATTATTAGGACCTTTGCAATATTTTGTTAATGCTTATTTGGAAACACGCCACTTATAGACAGTTTGTTTTTGATCTATGAGTTTGACTGTCCCTCTGGTATCTTTCGTCCCTCTTTTATACAAAAAGACACTGTAAAGAAATTCTCTGTCATGAAAAATATTGAAAATCGTTAATGTTATTCACATTGTATCTGCAAGATTCCTTATTAAGACTATTACTTTGAAACATTATATATATTAATAAAATGTATGCCTGATTAGTTGTCAAAGTGAAGAAGTAGGGCAAATAATTTCCTGAATATATTTCACACTAAATATGGCAGTTGTAGGTGTGTAGCTTTAGGATATAACAACAGTATAACGTAAATGGGAAAAAGTTTCAAAAGCCCAAAGACGGTTTGCTTTAAACTACAATTTGTGTAAATTTGGCAGATTTTGAATATTCAACATACAAGAACATTTCTTAAACCAAAACCTAAATTGTCCTTAGATATTAATTTGTGTTGTTTAAGGATGTCCTTGCAAAATTTTACAAAAATATTAACATATATTATGTTGTTTCAAAATTGTATTGATTTTATTGAAATGATATTGAATATTTTAACCAAACACGCAATTTTGGTCGACTTGTATCACGCATAAAAGAGATGTTCACTAGTTGGTTGACCCTTATGGAATATCTGTTTCACAGATGACGACGGATATGTTCCAATTGTCGTAAAAACAATTTCTCCCCTTCCCCCCGGATGTGACCTATCAAATTAGAGAAATCACCGGGTTTGTACTTACATGAGCAACACAAAAGGTGCCATATATGGAGCAGGAGCACCTTAGATCAACCCCAGTTTTTTTTTGGGGGGGGGGGGGGGGAGGGGGGGGGGTTCGTGTTGCCCAGTCTTTGCTTTTTTATGTTGTTTTGTGTACTGTTGTTTGTCTGGTGGTCTTTTTTTTAGCCATAGCGTTGTCAGTTTATTTTCGACTTATGAGTTTGAATGTCCCTTTGGTATCCTTGGCCACTCTTGTCAGATAGCCAATACGTTATAGCAGATTTCATTCGTTTGTGTAAAATTTCACGGTTTTGCAATAGTTAAAAAGTATACGATCATTATGGCATATTTTATTTTAATAGATTACAATTTTAACGATTAATTATCTTTGCTAACGCTGACCCGTATGCAGGGTAAAATTTGTCAAGAATATAATGTGTGACAAACAACTATATTGAACTTTGATACTAATTTATTTTGGAGCATGTATAACTATCTGTAAAAATTTGCAATTTGCAATTTGCAAAAAGAAAAAGAAATAACACAGAATGTCATTTTAGATGTTGCAATAGTTCCCTTTGACATTACAGGATAAAATTATATTGACTACATTTTAGATGACAGGAATGCGATAATATAATAAAAGACATTCACGGAAGGTGATAGCTATTATAGAGGTATATCCATCAGAGTATATTTTGAGATAGAAATCCCTTAGATAAGAAGCGAACAGATTCCTTCTTGAGACAAGTTTAACCTGTTAAAAACCGCTTCTTTGAATGACTTTGTTATGTATTCAACACATATAAATGAGCTCTTTGCACCGACTAGTCGGAAATTATGGCCACGATTTCGTTTTGGGCATGCAATAAGAATATCACGCTTCCTCAAGCGAACACAAATAATTTGATGTTTTCACACGCGTCACAATATGCATCACGAAAGTATCATTTACTATCATGGCATCAATCGAATGGTTATAATATAATAATATTTCTAGATAAAAGGACAATTGTGTAACTTGAAAAACATTTTAACAGCATAACAGACCATTCAGCCTATTGTATGCACATGTCGAACTATCTCATCGCTTAAAAACCCAACGTATTTTGTATAAGCAATGAAAGTATGATAGTCTACTGTTTTTGAAGAGTTTGTGAGTTGAAGAAATTATTATGTCCGTCGTTTTTTTTTAGGTATGTAGTCATTAGGCATCGCTGCACGAAGTAAATCAAGGATCAGTTTGGTCTTAGTCCACCATAATCTTGAATATGACAACAAGTTTCAAGTAGAGAACGTCTTTGGTACCTATCATATACCATTCCTGTTGGAGTGTTCCCATCAAATAAGCACTGTCCATCTTTCTTTCAGAACACGATTACAGGATTGTGAATTCTACAATGGGATCCGTGCACTTATACTGTCATGTCTATATCAGCGAAAGGATGAAAACCTTATCTAACACAGGAATATAAGTTTTCATGAAAATTTTTAAGTGTTAAGTTTCATTTCGTATATCAGTAGATAGTGTTGTTGACTTATTTAACAATACAAATAAGTCGACATTGCTGCCACAATAATATATACAAATTAAAACAACAAATATCCATTCATTATAAGAATATTAAAAAAAAAGATGCAGAAGGACATAGTTTCCATAGCCATGAATCCCTATATCATGTGCACATATGTATATTTCAACATAGGGATGTCATGTTAATAAATTCTAATCTTATACCACATCCACATGTTCAATGAATGTTCTTTCGTGGTTCTTATAAGTACATAATTTGTAAAACACCAACATACCTTTTTTTTTTTATATCAAAGTGAAAGCTGATAACAAAATGTTATATCTTAAACAGTCTGTTTTCCATTTTTCCTTTTTTCTAAATTCAAACATGTTTTGGTGAATAAGTCTTCATAATGAGAGAAGAATGTTTATTAGTTAAATTTGCAATGGTATATATATCATTCAAAAAATTATAGATACTAATTACAGGCATTAGGAATTGACCAAATTATAAAAGTATCCATGACCGTCAGATCAAATCATACATAATAATGACTAACTTACCAAATCATATGGGAATTTAGAATAAATGACTAAATGGAAATGATGATATCCTTAAAATTAAAATTGCATTAGCTTCCAGTAGGATTTTACCTTCAAGGCATTGTTATCAACTTCAAGTGACATCGACCAGACTAAAGTTATACAATTATCCACCGTTTAAAAATTGAGAATGTTTGTTATTTACAAATATAAACTTTTTAATTTTCTGAAGTCATCCTTTAGATGCAACAGCGTTATAAATATAAATAAGAAGATGTGGTGTGATTTCCAATGAGACATCTCTTCACAAGATACCAAATGACACAGAAATTAACAAGTATAGGTCACCGTACGGCCTTCAACAATGAGCAAAGCCCATACCGCATAGTCAGCTATAAAAGGCCCCGAAATTACAAATGTAAAACAATTCAAACGAGAAAACTAACGGCCTAATAAATGTACAAAAAAATGAACGAAAAACAAATATGTAACGCAACAACAAACGTCAACCACTGAATTACAGGCTTCTGACTTGGGAGAGGCACATGCATACAGAATGTGGCGGGGTTAAACATGTTAGCGGAATCCCAACCCTCCCCTAACCCGGGACAGTGGTGTAACAGTTCAACATAAGAACAAACTATCAAAATCAGTTAAAAAGGCTTAACTCATCAGACGGATACAAATAGTAATACATCTTACAAGTATACAGAGTGGACGTGGGCGGGTACTTGTACATCCCAACAAAAGCTGCTATTTACGTATTTTTAGGATTTTTTTGGGGTTATTTCTCTCTTGATGTTTTGGTTTCCAAACATAAATAATTTTGAGTACAATTTATTACCGAAAAATCAAAACGCTAAGACGGAGCAAATGTAATTGTGGAGACTGTAGTTTGTACCCGAAAATTTGACATTTTTACCTATTATGTCTGTTTGTTTTGTTCACACATTGTTGTCAATACAATGAAATTTTAAGCGACAGTCATACAGGAAAGTGATTTAGCTAGCTATCAAACCGGATTTAACCCACCATTTTCTACATACGGAATTGCCTGTACCGTGCAAGTCAGGAATATGACAATTGTTTTAGTCGTTTGATGTGTTAATAGGGGACTTTCCGTTTTGAAGTTTCCTTGGAGCTCAGCATTTTTGTTATTTTACTTTTTATCGATGTTTCAAAAACCATTATGTCGTAAGGTACAGAATTTGCATTCTTATGTTTTACATGTTTTACGGTTTTAGCGTTCTGTCGGCTGACAACGGTCAGTCTGGCTTTTAAATATTTTCTTCCTACGTGTGAACGATTCGTAGGCCGCTGATCAAAAGGAGACGAAAAAGAAATAATTCATTTGATACATTTTACAAAAAAAAAATGCGAAATGCACTCACCTGTTTTTAGCAGAATGCGAATCCGTGCTTTGGGACTGACATAATTTACAACATGTTTTTCTAAAATACCCCGTTTAAAAATTAATTAATTACTATGAAACTTAGGTTGCAACTCCCGCAGACAAATTTAACCTAATAAGAATTTTGGTCATAGAGCTCCTAATGTTTCTACGTATTTATACATCCCTGGCTTTCAAATGTTTGTGTTTTAGCGTTCTTGATTAAATTGAATCAAAGAGCGCTACGTAGCACAAAATTTATAAAGTGGTATTTTCATACGAATAAAATAAAATAAAATAAAATAAAATAAAATGATATTGTGTATATTAATATGTTTTATCGTACAATTTTGTCAACCAATATAACGAGCAACCTAGTTTTTACATTTAGTTTCTTGTCCTATTTGAGTGTCACATCTGACTAAACGTAATTGACGATACAAAACCTAATAAAACTTCTAGAATTGATTAAAACCAAAATAGGACCTTAAGTAAAGCCAAACTCAGCCAAACGTTGTTATCTCGTGATTTCAATGCATAAATCAATGCATTGAGGTTATAAGTTCGTCTATCAAACGGAAAATTCACTTTTCCCACAAAATAGATATAAGAAGATTTGTTATGAGTGCCAATGAGACAACTCTCCATCCAAGTCACAATTTGTAAAATAGTAAACCATTATAGATCAAAGTACAGCCTTCAACACGGAACCTTGGCTCACATCGAACAGCAAGCAATTAAAGCCCCAAAAATGACTAGTGTAAAACAATTCAAACAGGAAAACGAACGGTCTAATCTATATGAAAAACGAGAAACGAGAAACACTTATGAACCACATCAACAAACGCCAACCACTGAACTACAGGTTCAAAATGTTGTTTTCTACAAGTAACCTATGCGGACCATATTCTGATGTATTTTTGTAAATAAACAAATATAACCACTGCTTGAACATTCCCATAACTACAGCATTCTCCTGCTTGGCTTACAATGATAGAAAAAATAACATGTAGTACGATTGCAAATGAGACAACTATCCACAAGAGACCAAATGAATTAGATGTTACTAAAGCTTATTGGATGATTTAGAATAAAATGTTTAAATATGATTGAAAGTAAGAAAGACCTCTACGGACATTCTGTTGTTAACGTTTCTCATTTTCAACTTGGCATCTCTGATTTCGAAGTTGACATTTTTCAATTTCAAATTGACATTGCTCAAACCAAGTTAACATTTCTTAGTTCCAAGTTGAAATTTTTTTTTCCTAACTAGTACTTTTACATGTGAAATTGAAAAAATCGTCTAAAATAAATAATCCACAATGCTTTTCAATATAAAAATGGTAGCATACGCTATAACTTTATTACTTGGGGATACCATACAGCGTATTTTGTAAATAGTGAACAAAAAGGTAAAACATGCTACACAGAGGAACAAGTAATCAGTATGCTGGAGTTTCTTATTGACAACATATTTGTTGAATTTGGATGTAGACTTTTTCAACAATTGTCGGCATTCCCATTTGAACGAACTGTGCCGCTTTCCTTGCCGACATCTTCTTATTTTCATGAGTCGTAATTCCTTCAGACACTTGTCAAAAACAAGAAGATCAAAGAAGCCAGATCATTTAATATCATATTCAGATATATTGATGATGTTCTTTCCATTAACAATTTAAACTTTTCTGATTGGGTTCCGTGAATATATTCTCCAGAACTAAAAATTAAGGAAACAACAGACACGGCTTCCTCCGCCTCATTTTTAGACTTATACCTCGAATTTGACATAAGCGGTCATCTCAGTACCAGAATCTATGACAAACGAGACGACTTTAATTTTGAAATTATCAATTTTCAACACCTTAGTAGCAATATACCAACTTCACCTGCATATGGGGTATACATTTACCAACTCATTAGGTATTCAAGAGCTTACAGCTGCTATTCAGACTTTATAAAACGTCATAAGTGTCTGAGCAGAAAGTTGATGAACCATGGTACGTCTCGTCCTTTTTCTAAAGAAATGTTCATCGGAAGTGACCAAGACCTAGTTGATAAATATTCCGTATCAACTTCACAAATAATACATGATGGTCTTGATGTATATATTATAGGTACTGACGTTGTTTGTCATCTTAATTACTTGTTATATTGTTCTTTTATTTGTCTTTGTAAATGATTAACCTTCACTGTTTAGTTCATTTTTGGTAATATCCTTTTGGCGTGGCTCGGTACTTATACATCCAAACATTGTGTTATTGTGATATGATCTTTTTTTGTATTCTTGTCTTTCATGTTTGCTTATGTGCTTTGTCTATATGTTATTTTGTTTTTCTATGTTGACATATTTGTTTGTTGTATAGTGATTAAGATTATAAAACGATGTTGACTGCTGTACCCCTATTTTTTGACATATTTACCTTGTTTTGTTCACACATTGTAGTCAATATAATAAAATTGTATGCGACTGTCATACAAGTTAGAGGTTTAGCTAGCTATAAAACCAGGTGGATTCCACCATTTTCTGCATAAGGAAATGCCTATACCAAGTCAGGAATATGACAGTTTTTTTCCATTTGTTTGATGTGTTTGAGCTTTTGATTTTGCCATTTGATAAGGGACATTCCGTTTTGAATTTTTCTTGGAGTTCGTTTTTTTTTTGTGATTTTACTTTTTAGGCTATGTAGGTTTTTGTGATGTCAAATATTAAATTTAGAGCTGAACAAGAAAATTTGACGTCATCATACATTTTGGCAAATAACGAACTGAGTTCGAACAAACCATAGTTTAATAATGATAAAGATATATCAACCGGTTGGGTAATGTCTTAATCGGACAATAATTAGAAACTTTAATGTATAAAAACAAAAGAGTTATATAATGATCTTTGTAGAATATGGCTTTTTTTGTTGGTTTTATTAAAAATAAATCATTTTGTTGTGATATGAAAAAAACATATGTAACATTCGTTTTCTGCGAATTCAAGAGTATTGGAAATAATATAATTGCGTGCTTTATTAATCCTACCAGAAACAGTGAGTCGAGAAATTCAGACACAATAACAATCAACAAATGCATGGTGGCAATAGACAAACAGTATAAAAAAATGTGAAAAATGAAATACTATTTATATCAAATAAGATTTTGCAGGCAGTAATTTGAGTTTTCTTATACAAATTTTCATTAAAAACAAATATAATGACACCTAGAATGGTAAACTACGTCTTTGTGTATCATGTAGCATCATCTTTGAATATAAACAACTGTAGTTTACTGATGTTCCAATATTTTAAATCTATTAAGAAGACAACTTAAAAATTAACATAAAACAACTGAGGAAATCGCGTTAACTCCAAAAGGAGCAGGACCAGTTCGTTGACTGGACATGCGTCTTTTGCCATGCATGCATCAACCGCCATGCGAATTCACACTTAGTGGAATGTCACAATCTGGAATAAGACAAAATCATTTAAATAAAAAAATTAAGACGACTATACTGGAATCTAAGGATGAAAAACTGCTGAAACATGTCCCTATTGAGTTAAGGCACAGACACATTTTATCGGTCAATCAATTCGTGCTGGTGAACGTAAAAGTTATGTAGTTTCAAAATCAGTCGTATCTGTTGGAGTAGATTTTGTGTAATATGTGTAAGAGTCATGTCCCTGTTAATGAAGTCCGTATAGTGTGAACATGCACTAGTGTAACGTTTAAATTGATAGGTAAACATCATACGATATCTGGAGCAGAGGACATGTTGCGCTGAGAAATGGAGAGTTGAAATCATTACGTTTGTCATAGATTCTAGTAGAAGTCATCTCTCCCTGTCAATATCGAGGAAAAGTTCAAGATATGAAGCAAACCGTTTAGATAGTATCATTAATTTCAAGTTCACTGGGATGTATGCCAATAAAGGAAGCCCATTATCGCATTCTGTCCTATACTACCACTGAGCTCAATGATAAGTTTCTCTTTACACTTTTCGTTCCAGTATTTTTTATTAGTTTTTCCGGACGAATGACCCTTTTATCAAAAGCAATAAACATGCACTCCTCTTTTCCATGCTTGCCTTGAGTAATTTAGTAAATTCATTCATAATCGTTGGTCTGTATATTTGTTGAAGTTTTTCATTTTTCTCTTTGCAGAGTATAGGATTGTAATCGTAAATACTTATAGAACTGTGATTTGCACTAAATAGAGTATGCCTCAATATATTTACTATAATTTTAAAACAATACGTATATAACAAACGGTTGATTTTGGAGAATTTAAAATAATTTATCAGTATTTGGGGAACGCTGTCTGCTTTATTTCGTAGGAATAGCAGTATGGCCATTCGCCTTTCAGAAATTGTACACAAAACATTTTATATAAATATTGCATTTTGATGTTGATCCCCAAGTTATCATTAATATTTTTTGAGAAGTTGAATTTAAATACAAAATGCTGATGTGTTTATAGTGACCTCAATTAACTTGTGGTCTTGAAAAGGAAATCTATTTCATCGACTTCTATAAAATCTCCATTATATAATTTGACATAGTGTTTAAGTCGTGAACGTTTTTTCTCAACAATTTCATTATTATCGATATAATTTTTCGTCTTCTGCTGAACTATGACTGTTGTATTGTACTGCATCATTCAATATTGATGGCTTAAAGTATGAAATTGCGTATTCGACATTCGAAACAAAGAAATTTCAAATAAACAAAAGAAAATCATAATTACACTCCATGAGCATTAACTTAAACATGTTAAATAAATTTGTCATCTGTATTCGTCAGGACTCCAAATATCTTTTTGAATTCATTGAAACTTATTCGATCCGTCAATTATTGTATTTAAAGTAAATAATCATTCAGCACTTGAATATATAACATATGAAAGAGGGACGAAAGATACCAGAGGGACAGTCAAACTCATAGATCGAAAACAAACTGACAACGCCATGGCCAAAAATAAAAAGACAAACAGACAAATAATAGTACAGATGACACAACATAGAAAACTAAAGACTAAGCAACACGAACCCCACCAAAAACTGGGGGTGATCTCAGGTGCTCCGGAAGGGTTAGCAGATCCTGCTCCACATATGGCACCCGTTCATGAATTCAATTGATAGTTTTACACACAGATAATTTGACGCAAACTTGGAATTAATGTGTAATTAATACATTTGAAAAATAGATTCTGGTACAAATGTAGACTCATGAGTGATGGTGGATAAGATGAATAATGGCATAAAACAGAATAAAAATTAACTACATGCATGAATTTTGTGGGTTTTATTTTCTTCTGAAGAATAAAAATAATTTCCAAGATTATAATGCTTTTTTAATATTTCTTACAGACAACAGGTGTACCCATTCGAAAGTCGATTGTCTCATATCATAATAATATATGAAACATTCATAGGTAAAACTGCATTCCGTGACCTTCATATACATAATGTAAACATTGATACGAAGTACATGATGATGAACTTTTCACAAATTACACATCTTCATACACCGATGAATGTAGTCATAACCTGTACATTTTGACTGGTCAAGGGGACTTTTGAGATGTGTTATAACTTCCAACTGGTCCTGATACCAAATTAAGGCTAACCTTGAACTCCGACTTGGTCATAGGACTGTTTTGATGACTGCTAACATTTAACGTTTGACATGTCCGCTACTTACATCGAAAGCTCAACTTCAATCAGACATGTTTTAAAGTAAACTTGTCAAATGCTCTGTTCCACACTAATGTTTACTTGTGATAAGGACAGTTTTGTATCGATTGTTTAGAAATGAATCAAAATATCCTTTTTTTTTTAAATTAAATATACTGCATATTAATTTTACATGAAAATATATTCCTTTATGCCTTTTGAACCAGGTTACACGGTAACGACGGTGAAAAGTAAACCTGCACACAGGTCTTTCATGTCGAAGACATGTCAACAAGGCTGCATGGAGCAGACCTTATGGAGAAGAATAAGGTCTGCTCTGCAACGGGTAAAATTTAAAAAAAAGAATACTTTGAAAGCAGTCGAAATGTCTGTAATATTTGTACAGCTTATGACAGCAACTCTTTATAATCATCTGTGATTGTTTTGCATTATTTCACTAACATATTACTGGGATATTTCCAAACACGCTATTATAACCAAGCATCACTAAACCTATAGATACATAAAATCTATCGTTTTGAACTGGAGCAATACGTTTTTACACTTGGCGTAAGAAAACTAGACTCATACATATATTTTATATACTTTTTAATATGTTTAATTGTCTCAATCAGTAGCTGACCATTCCACGCAAAACCATGTTTTTTAAAGACTTTTAATGACGATTTTATTCTAAACAGTTAGACGTGTACTGATTAATATTTAAGCCGGGTAAACATGGTTTATTTATTAGTTGAAATTGAATTTGAACTTTTTATTAACTGAGAGTAGTTTTAAATTGGCATTTTGTTATTTTGCAAGTTCTTATTTATGTGCTGTTACACAAATTTCCAAAACTACGGGAGGTTTGAGAGCTTACACACATGTTTAACCCGCCATATTCTTAATACGACTTTTTTAATAAAACAACTGCTATTGAGTGGTAGTCTTTAGTTACTGTCTTTCATATTAATTTTTTTCAATTGTTGTTTGCAAAAAGCGGCCAAGGGCCTTTTATAGCTTACTTTACTGTAAAGGTTTTGCTCACTGTTGAAGACCGTACGATGACGTTTAGTTGTTAACATTCCCGTCATTTTGTACGGTGGATGGTCGTCTAATTTTCATTAAAATAACTTATCTGTATTTCTATATATTCTAGCTATAAACAATGGTAATTGATCACTCTTAAAATATACTATGCTGTTAAATAAAAAATAACACTTTAGTTCGTGCTTCCGAAGGGTTTTCCTTTTGTTGATAGTTCCTTCCGTAACCTTTGATATTTTTCTCTCTCAAATATTATAAATCCAATTGTGCTATATATGCCACTTTATTAGAAACCCTAGGCCAACGTGCTTTATTCATAGTGCATGTTACTTCGGTATATAAGAAAGATACTTTAGTTTCTATATTCAAAAGGTCATCATAAGTTTTAATAAAAATTTAAAATAAAAGACATTTTCTACCTTGTTCAGAGAGCAAAAATACCGTGATGGTTTTAATTAAACAATAAATTAAAAGTAAACAAATTCATTACATACTGCTATTGTTTTATAACTTCAAAACCATTTCGTTTTACCTTTATTTATACTTTTATTACGGAAATTAAAAATTGTTCCTTAGATAAATAGGCAGACAACACTCGGTTAATATTCATTCATAGTAGCTTTCATTTTTAAAGTTCAAAAACACTTTCATTTATTAGCATTGAGTCGATTCCTCTGCTGATGGACTGTAAATCTCTAAATGTGCCAGCAGCTTAGTAGTCAGTTGCTTCGATACTAACATTATTTATAAAATAATTGTCTTAAAATATCTATTGATTGATAAATAAAATGAAATATTAAGAAACTTAGGTTACTTATCTTTCAGGCAAAGTTGACCTTATATTTTGTTTTTATGTGCACTTTGGTCATATAGATCGTTAAGTATACGTGATTTTTTACAATGTTTTGGATTGAGTGTTTCTGGTGAAGATAATCCAGAACAGCGCTCAGGACGCAAGAAATTTATTGCTTTTATTAACTGAAAAGAATTCGAGTGTTATTTTCATTCTGTTAAAAGAATTCGAGCTGTATCATCTTTTTATTATGCAGATATTTATTTACCATTTTGGCTTCATATGGCTCAATGTCCTAACTGCCTAACTCTATTGTTATATCATTTACGTAGGCAGAATATAAATTTGGGGCAACAGTAGGTAACTGATTTTCAACTCTAATGCATCCATTTAGAAGATAAACACCACCAGGTAAAAAGCCTTAGGGAATCGCATGAACTCTAAAAAGAGTAAGAACGAATGCATAAACAGAGTAAGGGAGCTACCATTTGATTTTTTATGGGGGGGGGGGGGGGGGGGGCTAGGATGAAATTTGAAAAAAATAGGCAGGACGGGAGTTTTGAGTAAAAAAAAAAGGCAGGATGAGACACTTTGCAAGAAAAAAGGCAGGATGACAATTTATGTAAAAAAAAGTCAGGATAAATTTAAAAAAAAAGGCAGGACCGAATAGAGTGAAAAATAAAAAGGCAGGACAGTGATTACAACTAAAAAAAAATGCAGGACAAAATTTTTCATCCTAGCCCCCATTAAAAATCAAATGGCAGCTTCCTAAGCAAGTTCTGCTAAACATGCATCCCTCGACATATACAAAGGAGATCTTGATTCGTTTCATCAGAATGATCAATCTAGCTTTACAGCTAACGTGGCTAAACATCCATAAATATTCACAATTTAGTTTAAATCGTGTTTTTAAGTTAAAATATAGAGATTTAATCAAACTAAATAAGTTACAAATATTTCCACAATCCAACTTTTTTGGCAGAAAAATATTGTGTGATACATTGTCAAACGCTTTGACGTAATCGTAATAAATACAAGTCTTCAAACAAACGTTTGTCTTGCGTACGTAAGACAAAATATTACAAAGGATATCACATTTTATTATATACTTAGTAGTAAATACAGATAAATTGTATATGTAATAAAATCATTGGCAAACGTGCTGTATCAGCCAACCGTGATGATATCGATATCAGCAAGGTTGCAAAGGCTTTATCACTCCTTTATTCTGTATGACGTCACGTCATCGATTGCAGTCACTGTTGCAAGGGCTTTATCAAACCCCTTATCCGTATGTCTGCATGTCAAACCTATAATCTGTATGGCGTCATTTTAAACCTCCTTATCTGTATGACGTCATGTCACATAAAAAAACCATCTGCATGAGGTATATGTATATAATAAAGTGTATATGATATGGCTTTTTCAATATCACACATCGTATCAACCCTCAACCAATATAATCCCTCGAGCAGAGCTCTTGGGATTATATTGGTGTCTCGGGTTGATACGGATGTGTGATATTGAAAAAGCTATATGATATTCTCTATTTAGCTAATGTGACTTCATAATATACTCCGTTCAATGTTGCTTGGGTTTCATTTTCTATTGTTTATTGTTTTGTTCTATTTTACGTTTTTTGTACTTTGCTTTCTCTACCTTGCATGTGTTAGATGTGTACTTGATAGACATTCGCCTCTTAGATTGAGGACGCTGAACTAATTCACAACCAGAAAGGTTTTCATTATTACTCACAATATCATCAAACAGCTTAACCTCACTACCAGTTAGATTTTGTAATATCTGTTGCAAATCTTGAATCGTACAGCTGCAATACCTTGTGTCATTAGTGTTCATCAAATATCCAACAGACCAGTCACTTAAATCATTCTTTACTTTCGAGGTATCACAATACGCTGCTGACCAAATATAATCTGGGATATTTACATTTCCATAGTCCATTTCATAATTTCCAGGAATCACACCAACAACAATATATCGGGCTGCATTTTCAAATCTACAATGTTTGTCCATCTTATCAAATAATGGTTTCTCAGCCACTTGAAACCATTCTTAGTTAGCTTCAGCTGTCATCGGCACGGCATTTGTAAGAGTGAAGGTAGCCTTTATATCAAGTTCACTGATCTGGTTATGATATCTAGGATTCAGATGTCCTCTTTCAAACCCCGATCTTTTATAATTTGAATCGGTTGCCTGGTTTTCTAGAGGCAGAAGAGAATCACCTTTTTCTACTCTCCATGATCCAAATGCTTTTGACTTTTTTTCGATAGATTTTATTGTATATGCAGTATAGATTGGAATCTTGTGCTTGGGTGAATATCGTGTTAAGAAGTGCTCTATTCCATTTAGCTTTTGACATATATATTTATCTGATTCGCTTTCTGTATTCATGTAAATTGGCCGAACACCTTTATAGAAATATTTTGTTAGACATTCATTCTTTGAATTTATGTCTAATATATAGCTTTCTGTCACTTTAAATTCCTTAGAGAAAACAAGAAGTGTAAAAAGTAGAAAAGTATAACATTCCATTATGTCGAAGCTGTAAACAGATATAACAGTATTACAATACATTATATGTCGAAGCTGTAAACAGAAATAACAGTATTACACTACATTATATGTCAAAGCTGTAAACAGAAAATAACAGTATTACATTACATTATATGTCGAAGCTGTAAACAGAAATAAAAGTATTACATTACATTATATGTCGAAGCTGTAAACAGAAATAACGGTATTACATTGCATTATATGTCGAAGCTGTAAACAGAAATAACAGTATTACATTACATTATATGTCGAAGCTGTGAACAGAAATAACATTATTACATTACATTATATGTCGAAGCTGTAAACAGAAATAACAGTTTTACGTTACATTATATTTTAAATCTATATAAATAACAGTATTAAATTTCATATATGTTAATTCTGTAAATAGAAATAACAGTATAATATTCCATCAAATGTTAAATCTGTAAACAGTATTGAATTTGATTTCATGTTAAATCTGTAAACAGAAATAAAAGTAATGAATTCCCCTATATGTTAAACCTGTAAACATAAATTAAAAGTTTTAATTAGAAACGCTGTAATCTTCAAAAGAAATGTGAAATATCATTACACAAAAGCTTTATATAATGTATACTAAGCCAGGCTCAAATAAATTCTAAACACTTTTCATACATAAACAAGTTTTAAAAAATCGACACAACACAAGATTAACTGTCACCATCGATAATTGGTTGACCGATACGATGTGTCGGTGTCTCAACTCATTAGCGACCTGTTTTTTAGCGGTCTTAGATATTTAGATACGATATAGTCGTCTGACCTGTTTTCGCGGTCTTAGATATTTAGATACCATATAGTAGTCTGACCTGCTTTTGCGGTCTTAGATACTTAGATACGATATAGTCGTCTGATCTGTTTTGCGGTCTTAGATACTTATATACGATATAGTCGTCTGACCTGTTTTTGCGGTCTTATAAACTTAGATACGATATAGTCTTCTGACCTGTTTTCGCGGTCTAAGATACTTAGATACGGTATAGTCGTCTGATCTGTTTTGCGGACTAAGATACTTATATACGATATAGTCGTCTGACCTGTTTTTGCGGTCTTATATACTTAGATACGGTATAGTCTTCTGACCTGTTTTCGCGGTCTTATATACTTAGATACGATATAGTCGTCTGACCTGTTTTCGCGGTCTAAGATACTTAGATACGATATAGTCGTCTGATCTGTTTTCGCGGTCTTAGATATTTAGATACGATATAGTCGTCTGACCTGTTTTCGCGGTCTAAGATACTTAGATACGATATAGTCGTCTGATCTGTTTTGCGGTCTTAGATATTTATATACGATATAGTCGTCTGACCTGTTTTTGCGGTCTTATATACTTAGATACGATATAGTCTTCTGACCTGTTTTCGCGGTCTTATATACTTAGATACGATATAGTCGTCTGACCTGGTTTCGCGGTCTAAGATACTTAGATACGATATAGTCGTCTGATCTGTTTTCGCGGTCTTAGATATTTAGATACGATATAGTCGTCTGACCTGTTTTCGCGGTCTTATATACTTAGATACGATATAGTCGTCTGACCTGTTTTCGCGGTCTAAGATACTGAGATACGATATAGTCGTCTGATCTGTTTTGCGGTCTTAGATACTTATATACGATATAGTCGTCTGACCTGTTTTTGCGGTCTTATAAACTTAGATACGATAGAGTCTTCTGACCTGTTTTTGCGGTCTAAGATACTTAGATACGGTATAGTCGTCTGATCTGTTTTGCGGACTAAGATACTTATATACGATATAGTCGTCTGACCTGTTTTTGCGGTCTTATATACTTAGATACGATATAGTCTCTGACCTGTTTTCGCGGTCTTATATACTTAGATACGATATAGTCGTCTGACCTGTTTTCGCGGTCTAAGATACTTAGATACGATATAGTCGTCTGATCTGTTTTCGCGGTCTTAGATATTTAGATACGATATAGTCGTCTGACCTGTTTTCGCGGTCTAAGATACTTAGATACGATATAGTCGTCTGATCTGTTTTGCGGTCTTAGATATTTATATACGATATAGTCGTCTGACCTGTTTTTGCGGTCTTATATACTTAGATACGATATAGTCTTCTGACCTGTTTTCGCGGTCTTATATACTTAGATACGATATAGTCGTCTGACCTGGTTTCGCGGTCTAAGATACTTAGATACGATATAGTCGTCTGATCTGTTTTCGCGGTCTTAGATATTTAGATACGATATAGTCGTCTGACCTGTTTTCGCGGTCTTATATACTTAGATACGATATAGTCGTCTGACCTGTTTTCGCGGTCTAAGATACTGAGATACGATATAGTCGTCTGATCTGTTTTGCGGTCTTAGATACTTATATACGATATAGTCGTCTGACCTGTTTTTGCGGTCTTATATACTTAGATACGATATAGTCTTTTGACCTGTTTTCGCGGTCTTATATACTTAGATACGATATAGTAGTCTGACCTGTTTTCGCGGTCTAAGATACTTAGATACGATATAGTCGTCTGATCTGTTTTTGCGGTCTAAGATACTTAGATACGATATAGTCGTCTGATCTGTTTTCGCGGTCTTAGATATTTAGATACGATATAGTCGTCTGACCTGTATTCGCGGTCTAAGATACTTAGATACGATATAGTCGTCTGATCTGTTTTGCGGTCTTAGATACTATATACGATATAGTCGTCTGACCTGTTTTTGCGGTCTTATATACTTAGATACGATATAGTCTTCTGACCTGTTTTCGCGGTTTAAGATACTTAGATACGATATAGTCGTCTGATCTGTTTTCGCGGTCTAAGATACTTAGATACGATAAAGTCGTCTGATCTGTTTTCGAGGTCTTAAATATTTAGATACGATATAGTCGTCTGACCTGTTTTCGCGGTCTTAGATATTTAGATACGATATAGTCGTCTGACCTGTTTTCGCGGACTAAGATATTTAGATACGATATACACAATGTAGTCGTCTGACCTGTTTTTGCGGTATTAGATATTTAGATACGATATAGTCGTCTGATCTGTTTTCGCGGTCTTAGTTACTTAGATACGATATAGTCGTCTAACCTGTTTTCGCGGTCTTAGATATTTAGATACGATATAGTCGTCTGATCTGTTTTTTACCGGTTGTGTCCTATTGTTGGTTGTGTATTTAAGACTGTGTGTGGATTAGCGTAGCGGATGATGTGTACGTGGAGGGAGAATATTTCCCTGTTAAAGCGCATGGTCTTGATCCTTTTGAAGTTAATACGATTTCCTCAGTTTTTGTTTGTTACCTTGATTTGCCTCCTTCTAATCGATTTGCGTGATTTGAACATCGGTAAACTAGTGTCGCAAAATTTGAACATTTATTACGGAAGAGTTTTTGTAGGAAAAGAAAACAAAGAAAGTGTGCGTTTTGGTTTGGTTTGATTTGGTTTGTTGTTATCTTTGTGTCCATTTTTTGCATGCAAAAGAAATTTTGATCAAAATTACCTAAATAATAAATGACAGATATTTTTAACAGAGGAAATCTGGGTATTATGTGAAAGTTGTTAATTACTTTAGAAAAGGAGAAATACAAATGCATTTTTATGTGATAGCTTTTTTGTGGGACACCATCACATCGCCCTCTTACCTCCACCAAAAAGGGGGAGATAGCAATGGCAATCAAAAACAATGAGTTGAAGAAAGCCGGAAAAGGCCAATAGAAAATACAACAAACAAATTAAACAACAGTCCATAAAACAGTTCCAAATTGTATCTTCTTCGTAACATTTCTGGAGAAGCCTTTGAGTTAAACGTTAATTCTTTTGCAAGTAAAATCACCACAACAAGGAAGAGCTCTAGCTTAGAAACTCGAAAAGTGAATAACAAAAATACCGAACTCCAAGAAAAATTTAAAACGGAAAATCCTTTTTCAATTGGCAAAATCAAAAGCTCAAACACGTCAAATGAATGGAAAACAACTGTCATATTCCTCACTTGGTACAGGCATTTCCTTTTGTAAAAAATGGTGGATTAAACCTGGTTTTATAGCTAGCTAAACCTCTCACTTGTATGACAGTCGCATAGAATTCAATTATATTGACAACAGTGTGTGAGCAAAACAAACGGACATAATAAGTAAAAATGTAAATAAATTGGGGTACAGCAGTCAAGATTTTGTTATAATCTTAATCACTATAGAACAAATAACTATATCAACAAATAAAAACAAAAAAGCATATAATAGACACTCTATATACAAAGCACATAAGTAACAAATGAAAGACAAGAATGCAAAGATGACTCTAGTACAATAACACAATGGCGGGATGTATAAATACCGAGCCACGACAAAATTATATTACCGAAAATTGACTAAACAGTAAAGGTTAAAAATATACAAAGACAAATAAAAAGAACACTATAACACGGTAATTAAGATGATAAGCAACGTCAGTACCTAGAATCTATACTTCAAAGACCATCATGTATTTTTGTGAAGTTGATACGGAATATAGATACCTTAACTCCATATGTAGGGTAAATGGTATGTTCCTACTCAAAAATGGGATTAGAAAAAAAAATTATTCATGTACTAACTTTGATCTAATCGTTTTGTACGTTTTTCAATTGCAATCAGCATCAAGTAAAGTTAAAAGATCAAAATTTAAACTTGAATTAACAAGCAGGTTGAACAAAACACTCTGGCCTGAGGGTCCCCTCTGCAGTATAATATATATACTACGAACGAATATACCTGTGTATGCTGTCTAAACTGGAGTTACTAACAAGCTACAACAAAGTATCAACGAAAAGAGAGGAATTGTGTATGTATTCATGACATAAAATCCCTACAACGATACAACGAAGTGTACTGCTTGTATGGTAGATTTTGATTTTAAAGTCAAAGTGCAAAAGCTCAAAACTCGGTTTTAGCTGAATTCATTGATAGATGTCGACAACGCTACACGTGTTCATTGAAGGCTAACACAGCTTACGGGGAATATCATTAAATTAACTTTTACGGAAAAATGGCTGAACATTTTGTAGGGAAACAAATTACAAAATTCAGCCATCATTGGGCAAATATTATACTAGTAACTAGATAACATGAACATTTTCTCAAGTTGATGTTGCAGACAAATTGCAGTCGTTAGCTGCTGCTTTTAAACAGGTTGCAATATAATGTTTGCAAATGTTGTTCTCAACAGGTTGTAATCAAGCATATACACAACCTGACAATACAGATAGTGCTGAAAGAGACACAATTTAGACAGTCAAGCGAAAGGAATGCGATCAATTATTTTCAGCGTTTTTATGCTTTTTAACATTGGCTTTTAGATGTTTATGTTTGAGCATTCCATCTGATGAGGGTAAATCTAGAAAAATGCTTCAGTCGTACGAAAATTTATAAAGTGTGTATTTCATTTATTAGCGCTGGGTCGATACCGCTGTTGATGGACTGGTAATCCCTGTGGGTATATAATCAGCTCAGGTGTCAGTGCTTTCGGTACTGACATGATTTATAACATTAAATTCTTCGTTCATGAATTGAGAACGAATTAAAAAACTAAGATTCCAACGTTTACAAAAGAGAGGCAAAAGATACCACAGAGACATTCAAACTCATTAGTCGAAAATAAACTGACAACGCCATGGCATATAACGAAGAAGACTTAGAGACAAACAACAGTATACAAAACACAACATAGAAAACTAAAGACTGCGCAACACGTGCCCTACCAAAAAACGGGGTGATCTTAGGTGCTCCGGAAGGATAAGCAGATCCTGCTCCACATGTGGCACCCGTTGTGTTGCTCATATAAGTACAAACCCGATGATAAGTCTAATCTGGTAGGTATAAAGTGTGAATTGCATATACGGTAATGATCTAAACTATATATAAAAGCCATCTTTTTTTTAGTTTTGAGCTGCTGTTTTGCCATTATTGAAGACTTTTATATGTGATTTTTTGCAGAAAAAGAACAAGTTTTTAAACTTTCTTCAAATTTTTGGTTGTTCATAGTGTTTCATTGGTTGATGTTGCTGGCTCTTCTTCTTTAAAATTTGCTAATCCCTTGTGTATCATTGTCTTCTCCTTCTCTTTAGTAGCACACTGATAGAGGGGACCGTGCGTCTGTATAGATGTGAGACAAGCATCTCCGTAATCTAAAGATATGGACATTTTATCCGATTCCTCTGGTTTTGAGAGTACCACTTTAAAGAACCCTTGCAAAAAGTCATAGATGGGTCTGAAGATGGCATGCCTGTTGCAAGCCAATATACTTGCCACTATCCAATATGCCTTCATCTTAGTTCTATTCACTTTGCATACCCTACTTATTTCATGAATTGCTTGATTAAATATGCCTTCACCTTAGTCACTTGATGTTAAGTTTTCTAGTTTTCTGTCGATAAGTCTGCTGATCAACTGTATATCCCCAAAGGTGTGAAAAGCTCAATAGCCAGCGCCTAGGTTCTGACATGATTTCAAAACATACTTTTCTTAAATTCTCCGTTGATTGTTGAATAAATAAATTGTTTAGATTAAGATTTAGCTAAATTCAGAGAAGAGCAATATGATCCCAAATCATGGTGAACTAAGAGGCTCTCGAAATGTCAGCAATTCTTGATCCACCAGTGGCACCCATCGCGTTTCTCATGCAAGAATCATTCAGTAATAAGTCGCATTCGGTAATGTCACAATCGAGGAAAAGAGGATTGGATTGTGGTTACGACAATAGGAACATAAACATATATATAAAAAAAAGATAACAAACAGGCAATCTAAAAACGTAAATGAAGGAAGATAGACGTTACATTGCTTAAATAAGACAAACAAGCCAAATATCAGTACACAAAACAGTACACAGAAAAATTAGAGATAAATCAACAGGATCCTCACCATATGCAGGAGGTCAAATTCATTTCTTAGCAAATCTGGATTTCAAATATTAGAAGATATTGGGGAGACGTTAATACTGAATAGCATCTTAGTGACTTTAGTTATAACGGTTACCGTTTCTTTGAATATTGAGTGCATAGAAAAGGTAGAAGTACACGAATTTAGAAGTAGGTAAATTCCTGCGAAAATAGATACGCACAAATATAAATTAATACAGTTTACATATATATTATTATTGGAAATACTGTAAAAGTAAGTACACGCTAATTCATCGGCAATATCAAATTCGTGTAAAAAGGTATTCGCCAAAAAAAACAAAAATCAAATACAGTATATTAATGCCAAAATATTATGCCATTCGCGACAAGTGTAATTTTAAACTGGACAAATATTTGCTTCAAGAGAGGGACGAAAGATACCAGAGGGACAGTCAAACTCACAGATCGAAAACAAACTGACAACGCCATGGCCAAAAATAAAAAGACAAACAGACAAATAATAGTACAGATGACACAACATAGAAAACTAAAGAATAAGCAACACGAACCCCACCAAAAACTGGGGGTGATCTCAGGTGCTCCGGAAGGGTAAGCAGATCCTGCTCCACATGTGGCATCCGTCGTGTTCTTAGGTTATTACAAATCCGGTAAATAGTCTAATTCGGTAGGTCACATTCGTGAAAAGCGAAGGGTATTGTAGTAACGACATAAGGAACATACCCGATATCATCTGTGAAACGGTTATTTCATAACGGTCAATCAACTCGTGATGGCGTCCGTAAAATTTACGTATTTTCAAAAATTCAATTTTCAAACTACAGTTGGTGATTTATACGAAAAAACATATCTCCAGAGTGTCGGAGAGCTGTTGATGAAAGGTGCAGTCAGAATAACAGATAATGTGCTGAAATTAAAAGTAAATAATCGACATTTCTCTTATGATTGTATAAATTCTAACATGAAATGCGGGTGGTGTTTTGATTGTAGGTGAATGAAAACAGCGAGGTCAATGGCACAAAAGTTGTGAAAAGTAAAACTGCACTGTCAGTACGTATTCTAATCAATCAATATAAGTTTTAAGTAGATGCCAGATATGAAAGACCTTGGACGGTTAATTGTATTTTACAAATTACAAATATTATAGCTGTTAGATTAATGTCAAACCGAACAGATAAGAGACAAGCAATTAAATATCTCCAGAATGTTTCATAAATTTTGTCGTCTTTTGGTTATGTGAGGAAACGGTTAACCTACGATTACAGAATTTATTTCATACATACAATATGTATATACTCAGTTGATATATTTAAATAATTTTCATTAATTGAATGGGCCTTACCCCTTTAAGCTATTTTGACATTTTATGTGTATTAGTCATTCTTTTGATGTTAGGAACTTTTCATTTTATTTTACCAATTCATACATTTGTGGCATTTCATACTTAAAAGTCTGAGTGCTCCAAAAGAAAAGGTTCTCAATGTCAATTTTATTCCCACTTTATGAACTTTGTAGGCAGATTGTGTTCTTTTTCATGCAAACCATTAAAAAATCATTAAAATGGTTATATCACACCAACTATATTCGAACATTACCGACCAATTTCTTTCTTACTTAACATCATAGGAACACTACATCAGAGATATTCATTGATATTATTTCATTGATATAGAAGGTCTTAAGACAAAAATTGAAAAAACTTCAGAAGTTTGTGACTTATAGATTGAAAATTCCATGAAAGAATTAGTCAGTAAGATTATTTGTTGGTGCTCGCAAAAAAAGAAAGCAAGCACAAGACAATAAAACTAAAAATGAAGTCATCTGGGTGTTTAACCTGCTGTTAAGGGGCATTTCACTAGTACATCCTACAACAGTTTGTTTCTTTGATCATAGCTGAATATACCAACTATGTATCATCTAGGTATTCATCATAATGCTTCACGATCTAGATTCCCACTAATATCTTTGTAATGAAATCAGTGTTGTCTTAAATTTAGACCAATTGTCAGTATCTTGTATAGCATATTTCAATAGAATGTGTAGGTTTTATTGATATTCAAAAGAAATATTTTACCGTTCATTATATGCATGATTTGTTTTTAAGGAATCAATGGAGTTTAAAATGTAATATCATTTTTAAACAAATATTAATTTTTATTAAAAAAATTAGATGTTTTAAAGGAAAATTGTTTTATCAAGATTTTTGTCAAACATTTTATAGTAGTATTTAATTGCTTGTCTTTGTAGAGTGTTTTAGTTTAAATGTTTGATTTCAGTATTGGGTTTATAGAAAATAAAATGTTGTGATAAGATTGCCAATGAGATAACTCTCTACCAGAGACCAAATGACGTAGATGTTAACAAATATTATAGATCGTCGAACTTTTTAAAATTTTTTATTTAATTTAGAAATTATATTCGCTTAAATAGACGTTTTAAATGGACTGACTTTAGAAATTAAGTTATTTGTTTAGATTAACAGTCGTCGCGAAATAGCCGTTTTATGTTGAACCAATTGAAATATTCATCAATTAATTTATAGCTTTTGTTTTGAACCTGCACCATTGAATTACAAGGCACAGACAATCTGACAAAAATTGAAGTAACACCCATACAACTTGTCCTATAACGTTTGACTTTATATTGTTTTAATTGAAACGTTTTCATGCTGATTTTTGCATATCTTTTCTGTAATGTCCCCGTTGCTATCTTAATCCCGGCGCCTTTTGTTGTGTCTTTTACCATCCCTTTTTCATTTAATGTTCATTCTAGATCGTACATGTCATGTTCATTGACTCAATTTACCTTTATCGCGTTTGTTGGGCGTTAAACTTCAATATCCAATCAATCAATTGAATGAAGTCTCCTATCAAATGTATCACCTGGCAAATTTTTACTTTGATTTCTCGAAAAGAAAAATTCAGGCTACAATAAGTTGTCTACAGGTGTAACCGAACTTCAAAACCAAATCTTTATATCTATGGAAGAATTTGGTAATGGTCAAAGTAATTTGTGGTAACGAAATCCCTTACTTAATAATTTACCAGAAATACATAGATTACTTTCATTGAAATCCAAAACGTCACAGCAGACACGGGCATACAGCGAACGAGTTGTAACATATATTCTGGATCACATCCACTTTATATTAATTATAACCTTATTAACAGACATTCATATTTTCCAAAACTGAATCTGGACTTCACCGTATGAATTTCCGTTTACTTTCTTTTCCTTGCCTTTCAATTGCAAATGGATTACACGACAATTTGATCCTGCGGATATTGTGAAAAATCACCTTCAAGTACGTTTCAAGTCGATTATAAACTGTTTAAATATACATTCTTATAATTCCGTTTACATGACTTGCACGTCTATTCAACAAATACGAACTGTAATTGTTTATTTCTTTGAAAAGAATTGCAAATTCTACTTTCGTTTTTGACTCCATTTTTAATATTTGCATTTAACATTCATATATTTCATTCGCACATATTGTAAAATATTGTATTTTTATTTCTGTCAGTTTACCAAACAAACAAACAAACAAACACTCAATCAAACAATTGCTGTATCACCTCTGGTAAAATTATAATTTACAACCTTCAACCACAAGTAGTTATTTTTATGATTTGCCGAGATTGCGATTCAGTCCTTCCGAATCGGTTATTCTACCTGAGTCAAGTTCAGCATATGATATATAAACACCGTAAGATGACAAAGGAACGTCACCGTCCAAAAAGGGAAAATTAACAATAGGGAATGAAAAATCGTCCCTTTTGTCGTAAATTTTAGTGTAAAGTTTCCCGTGTGAAACTGAAATAACTAAATCTAGGAAAGGACAGTTATTACCATTTGTATTTGATTTATGTAGAGTATATTCCTTTGGGTAAATTTCGGCAATACATTTAAAAATTCTTGATTATTTAACGAAAAAATATCATCAAGATAATGGTAAGTGTTGTTGAATTTATCAATTAAATGCAATTTAGACGGGTCTTTACTAAGTTTGGTCATACATTGTATATCATAACAGTACAAGAACAAGTCTGCTATTAAAGGGGCGCAATTGGTGCCCATAGGAACACCTACAACCTGTCGATAAACTTTATTGCCGAAACGTTCATAAATATTATCAAAGAGAAAAATTAACAAATTCAATCATCTCATCACACCTCCAGTAAGTATATCTAGCATATTTACCTTTCTCATTAGAGAAGAAGGCATTACCTGTTAAGTACTGAATGAATAAATCGAACATCAACAGGCGCATTTGAACCTTTGTATTCGCGGCCGAAGATCTGCAATACTTTACCTGCTACGAGCTGCCTGTTGTTAGTATTATGCTTATTTTCTTACCTGTCAAATAATGGCTGAATATGTTAACATGCATGCCTGTGCCAAAATGAATACTTCTTTTCCTATTTGTGCGTAGCGCAACTCTGTATCTTATATAGGTCGTGAAGCATACGCAACAGGCTTCAATATGTCTCAATGTTTTGGCCTGATGAAAACGCCTAATCCAAACGACGACGCTTCAGCTAACACTACAAAATCTTTATTTGATTCATAATGTTCATCGTTTTGTACGAAGCTAGCTCATCCCTCTTCATCTTGATAAACGCGATACCCCAATGCCAATCATTGTGATTATTTAGTACCTAACAATAAGGTTTAGTCAGTTCATTAACCGGGCGGAAAAACTTGTTTAGTTGGTACACTATTCTCCAACTTATATTTTACTACTGAAATGTCAGTTGGCTTTTCCACCTTGATTATAGTTTTACCTTTTCTTTTCTTTTTTTTTTTCTTTTTTTGGAAAAGGGGGGGGGGGGGGGAGAGGTTATCCTACAACCCAACAGGTCAATATTATTATCCTATAATTTAGTTTTCAGTTTTCTCAAGAATACAGTTTCTATAGTTCCCTATAGGTGTTCGTCGTGCTCATCGTTTTAGGCATCAAACACGTTTGTACACTTAAAATGTCCGTCAGGGTTGGTTCAAAAAACAAACTTGTTTTGGAAATCATCTTTTTCTGTTTTTTGGGCGTTTGAGTTTTATGTTGATCGAAATTCGCTTTTTGCTTAGGACATGATCATTGACATTTAATGTACTATGTTTCCGGTTTCCGGGTTTTTGTCCCTCCTCAGTTTCTGCATACAAAATTTGTGGACTGATGTTTGCCTTTCTGTCTCTTTCCAATTGCATGCATCATCATAAAGATTCTCTAGTATATAATCAATTAAGTTTAGAAAATTAAAGTGAAAAATGTCAGTCTTGGAAATACGGTACCAAACCATTATTTAGTTATTACAGATTATAATAAAATCAATTCAATTATTAAAATAAGAATGGTCATTCTTGTAAGTTATTACTGTTGTGTTAATACCGTATTATACTTTGTGTTTTTGCTTGACGCATATGGGTGTAATTTTATAAATCAAAAGAATGCATATTACAGCCAACAGGGCATTATCACGGGTCCATCATCAAGGATAAAACCAGTCATTCTGATTTTTTTAACAAGCATTCATACTTAAAACAATTTTCATACCAACAGAAATTAAAAGATATTTGCAATGTTAGTTTTTGTGATCGGTGATTATTCATTTGAGCAGAGTGATACCTGAAAACGGTTAGCCATTTTGAATTCTGTGTCGTTTCATATTGACTGGCTTTGTCCATAATGACCCAGTAATAATGCCCTGTTGACCGTAATAGGTTTCGATTTTTGTTAAAACTGACCATTTGAGCAAACAATTTACTTGGTTGGCCAATTATAAGTGAATAAGCATCAAAGAATGATCGCAGGTATGGAAATCAATCTCAAAGTACGCATTACTGCATGATATGTTTACTTAGAAACCATTTCTCCTTATACTTTATTATCATCTACGGTATTTGAGGATATATTTTATGTAGCTATGCTAAGATGCCGAAAAACGTACGGCCTTGTCAAATGGCTATATAAGTTTTGTATACAGAACTTGAAAACAGTATGTAGAATAACTGAAGATACCGATCTTTTAGAATTGAACGTTGTGCAATACAAAATAATTATCTCAATCACTTACATGACCAGTGATAAAAAATAAAATTAAAATGAAAAACGCACAACATCAAAAAAACCTCACCGAATAAATAGAAACACGGCGACATATAATTCTTCCAAAAACGCATAAACCGATTAAAATATGAATTATTGCATACAGTGTCTAAGTTCAAGGAATTTGAATTAAAAGGGTAGATATAAATACAGCGAAATTTAAACATTTGTCAATAGTTTGGATAGTAACGATGACACAAACGAGACATTTAAAAACATTGAACTGGCGACAGTTATTTGAAAAGTGAAGAATGACTGATGAACCATAAAACAACTTCATTCTTTTATATATAAAGCTTAAAATGATGCGATTAAAATAGAAACATGTCACCGCAGAGATTATCAGTCATGTCAGTACAATAATTGGTTTCTTTTATCACATTTAGAGATTCCTGCAATTGTTATTTTTGTTTGCTTTATTAAATAAAACTATGTATTCTTAATTTTGTAGCCACAAGTATATGAAAAGTACATAAAATCACGCGATGACTACAACGATTATTCTATTTATCTCACCTCAGACCTTTTTAGTAGGATATATCACATCAGAGTCATAAATTAGTGTAGGGTAATACTAGAAAAACAAGTGAGTGGAAAGCCCAATTCGGGATGTTCTATATACACACTCCGCTTAAACCTTTTTAACAGAATTAGAAAACAACGAGAATAACTTAAAATACCGATCTTTTAGAATAACGTTGTGCAATACAAAATTACTCATGTCACCGCAGAGGTTGTCAGTATAATAATTGGTTTCTTTTATCGCTTTTTTAAAGATTCCTGGAATTGTTATTTTATTATTATTTGTTTTTAATTAAATAAAACTATGTATTCTTAATTTTGTAGCCACAAGTATATGAAAAATACATAAAATCATGTGATGACTACAACGATTATTCTAGTTATCTCACCTCAGACCTTTTCAGTAGGATATATCACATCAGAGTCATAAATTAGTGTAGGGTAATACTAGAAAAACCAATTCGGGATGTTCTATATACACACTCCACGTAAACCTTTTTAACAGAATTAGAAAACATTGACGAGAATACCTTAAAATACCGATCTTTTAGAATTACACGTTGTGCAATACAAAATTAGTTCCTCACTAACGTTCATGATCAGTGATAAAACTAATATATAAAATAAAAACGCAGAACAACAAAAAATAATTAAAAAATAAAACTCACCCAATGAACAGAAAGACAGCGACATATGATTCATAAAAAAAGCCCACATAAACCTATTAAAATTAAATGACTATATACAATGTCTAAGTTCAAGGATTTTAAATTAAAAAGATAGATATCAAATTTTTAGAATTAAAATTTAGTTTTGTAAATTAAATACTCACCTTCATAAATTTAGATATCAGTCCACTCGGTGCATTATTTAACCCGTAACCAGCAAGAAATAAAGAACCATACCCCTGTGACAACCCCTCCCACCTGATGCATGCGCGCCATAAACCTTCATCATGTGTTCCTTGAATTGCCAGGCACCAAGAGGGATGAAGGGGAGGGGCGGGACCGCTGATTTATGAAGGTGAGCATGTACTAGTATTTATTTTACAAAACTAAATTTTAATTCTAAAATTTTGATTTTTATTACATTAAATACCTCACCTTCATAAAACTAGATAAACAGAATTTAACGAAGCGCTGAATCCCCCTCACTAGGAGGAGGAAAAACAACCTGTTGAGCAGCAACTAAAGATCCCAAGGGGGGATAGAGGTTGTCACAATGAAGAGGCATAGAGCGTAAATAGTGGTTATAAAAGGCATATTTGACCTCCAAAAAACCAGCTGACATGATTTCCGACATAGAGGAGGAATTAAAAATATTCCAAAAAGAGGCTAAGGCTCTGACTTCATCAGCTTTAACTTGATGTTTAGCTAAAACTTCAGATGAAGCAGACTTATAGGCCAACATGACAGTATTGCAAATCTAGGTAGAAATGGTTTTAGCAGAAATGTCAGAAATTCCTCTTTAATAGGAATGAACAACCTAGAAGAACCAGCAGGTCTTAATTTTGCTGACAAAGCTAGATACAATAGCTAAATTCTCACAGGACACCACACCTGATTAGCTAGACAAGAAGGATCAGCGAGACGTGTAACTGAGGTCTTATCAGCCGCAAAGCGGAGGCAAGACTCAGAAATAGACATGGCATGAATCTCGCTCCTTCTACAACCAGTAGCCAAAGCTATGAGAAACAACATTAATAAGATAAATGTTTGAAGGAGGCTGAATGCAAAGGTTCAAAAGGAGGAAATTGAAGAACCTTCAAGACTAAACCTAAGTCCCAAGAAGGAACCAACCGCCTTTGACGAGGTCTATTAAGGCAAAACACAACAAGGACAAACACTCATTATCACCAAAATCTGAGCCTCATGAAAGACATATAGTTCTGGCTACGGCAGATCTATATCCCTTTTAAAAAGACGGAGTATAACCTTTTTCTTCAAAAAGATAAAGGAAAAATACGCTAACTGTTGCACAGTAACTGAGAGACCGAAAATGTTCTCCCAGGAAAATGAAATTCTGACTGGGAATTATCTTTGATTTTTCCCATGAAATAAAAAAAAAACCAGTCTCAGGAGTAATTGGATAGCCAAATTGGTGTGTTCCTCCAGAAGAGATCAGCAATGGTTCTTGATTAGAGAATCGTCTAGGTAGGAGTGAATGAGAACCGCCTGAGTATGAAGATAAGACACCACAGTCTGCAAAATCCTGGAAGTCTCAGGAAGTGACGAATCTTAGGAGAAATCGGGATGTGAAAATAAGTATCCATCAAATCTAGAGAGGTCGTCCAAATTCCTGAATGAAGTGTCGATCTGATTGACCTGTTGGTTTCCATTTTGAAATGTGGGACCACCAGATACTGATTCAGAACAGAAAGGTCTAGAACCGGTATCATTTTCCCGTTCTCCTTGGGAACCAAGAACAGCCGGGAATAAAACCCTAGATGAAAAGGAGGATTTACCTCTTCCAACACACCCTTCTGAATTGGAATGTTTAATTCGTCTTGTAACAACTGATTCTTTCGAGAATCCTTTGTCACTGACAGATTGATGGGAACAGGAGAAAAAGGAGGCTGTTCCAAAAACTGAAGCTCCAAGTCCCTCCAAAAACTCGACTTTGGCTTTCTTGCCACCTGAAAGGTTAGAACGAGAAACAGCTGATCTATTCAAAGGTAGTGAAGAAGAAGAGGAAGAAGAAGCCTTGGGCTGATAAGAGGAAGAAGGCTTGTTGATCTGAGTAGTCTTGACAAATCTTTTCCCATCAGTGACCTTAACATCCACCTTGACAACATGAGGATCCTTAGTCACCTCCTCCTGTAGCTGAACAAGGAAACAGAGAACAACTTGTCCTTAGACAAAAGAGAACTAAGAAGTCTCTGTGGAAAGCTTCAGAGACAGTCAATGTTGCAAGAATCTCCTGTCTCTTAGCAAGAGTAAAACTGGCTAAGGTGACAAGAAGAAGGAATTGAGACATTCCAAGACTCTTGTCTACCTGTAGAAGCATAGACTACAAGTCTGAAAATTACTCCCCTTTGTCCTTTAAGAGACACCCAGCTGCCGCTAAATAGTGTTCAGCTGTCTCAAGAACATAAGTTAGAAACCTCAGATTATTCTCCGACTTTACATATGAAGACTGAGAAAGTCTGAGGCCGTCCACAGGTTTCGAACCCAGAAAAACAGAATAAGCCTTATCACAGATAGAATCCGACATACCCAAGGAAGATCCATGAATCTCATAGTCCTTAGATCTGCATTTTCCTGGGTAAGAGCAGGTCCGAAACCAGAGAACTTACTTTCACCAGTTTTGCTAGTGTTAGCATGGTTCTCAGCCAAAGACGAGTTAACAAAAGACAAAGCTGTTGTGAAATGACCCGACTCTGGAAAATAATGATACCTTCTTGGCTTATGAGAGCCATGGAAACAGAATCATCTTCCACCTGATGTCTAGAAAGTCTGAGAGGATCCTGTGGAGGATCCTGAGACAGACCCGTAGACTCCATAAGGGCAAGCCTGTTACCAAACTCAATGAATTTTGCATTAACAGATGCTTTCATCTTATGGATAGAAATGGTAAGAGTCCTCATCTCATCCTTAAAAGAGGATGATTCTGAAGACGGCTTTCCACCGAACCCCTAACCAGACCAGACTGACTGAGCCGAATACGGATCGAAGGGCTGAGGAAAAGGAGGCAAGTTGGGCATACATATAGGCACGGTAGGCAAACTCATAGGCCACCTAGTCCTGGAAAAGGGGTCACTCCTGATGCAAGCTGGTAGCGTCTCCTGCATACTTGTCGTGCAATAAACAGGAGACATTGGTATCTCAGCAGGCCTAGTTACGGTATGTGATACCCTGCTAGGCCTAGATAACCTCAACTGACTAGCAACAGAAGTGAAAGGCAAAGTCCTAGCAGGGTCTGGGTCCTGTACCAGACTTACACCAGAAACACCAGGGATAAACTCCATACGCCTATCCCAAAACTCATCTGAATGAGTGGCTATACGCCAAGGGGACAACAAACCACTTGTGTGTGTGTCAATTACCTCTTGCGTTGACGAAATTAGTGTTCTATCAACCATTATTCATATAAATTTAATTAAAGTATATTACCTGAATAAAACAAATTATTATTACAAATTACTATTTCTCATCCTGAATATGCATGGAATATTTGCCACTGGACGTTAAGCAAGCATCAATCAATCTCAATCAATCAATCAATCCTTTATTTTATTTGTAGTCAATATTATTTGCTGCCCCGAAATGCATATTTATTACAATACATTTTATGTTTATTTCATTTTATTATTTGATAGAAATATATGCAGGTCGCTTTCGTCTTGCTGGTCGTCGTTTTAAGATTTCAAATAGGTATCAAAATGAAGAAACGCGATAAAGATAGAAAGAAAAAGAAAAGTATTGTTCGTACATTTCTGCCCAAATTTTTGTGTCATTAATCAACTACTACAAAAGCGGTTCGTTGTATAAACTGACCAAAATAACAGTATTAAAAGTAACAATGATTTCTACGGAAGCGTATTAGCGCCACACAAACTTTTTTTTGTATTTCTTCCTATGTTTGCGTTATAACGCAAACCTTTGCGAAATAACACAAACCTGTACGCGCGACATATAAATAAACGTCATCATTTGGCCTCGTTTGAACAGTAAGTGCAAAGAGCGACAAAATCTAATACATGCAGCCTTCTCCATTTATAACGGCTGCTCCCCTTGAAACTTAAATATTATATAAGATAAAACAAATTGTTGCGTTATAACGCAAAGGTTTGCGTTATTTCGCAAAGTTTTGCGTAACAACGCAAACATAGGAAGAAATATAAAAAAAAAAGTTTGTATGGCGCTAATACGCTTTCGTTGATTTCACAACTTTCATAATTGGACATATTTCAATATGTGTATCAATATTTGCCGTGTTTAATATATTCTAGAAGATATGTTTGCTAAACCAAGCAGGGTTGTTGATGGTTTAAGTCAACTCTTCGACAATTAAACGTCATCATTTGGCCTCGTTTGACCAGTTTAAAAATTACATTTCTAGCTGGAGTGGTGGACAAAATGTTTCTGCGGTGCCTGTTAATACCAAACTCTGCTGTCTCATGGATGACTTATATTCCTTCTTTCTGTAATTTCGGTTTTAAATTTTTCTGATGCTTTACGATACATGCTTATTGACTGCATGCCTTGCAAAATGCGTACTATAGTGCTTTCTGTTTGTGAATTTTAAAATTTCCATGTTCTAAATTGTTATTTATGTGCTTATGTGACATTTTAAAAGTGCTTCTTACCCATATTCTGTCTTAATTCAAATTTGATGGATGCTTATTTTATCTGATGCTTATGTGTGCTTATCCTATGTGAAAATTATATGTGCTTACATCTTTATGCTTATGTGTTCTTGTCTTAGTTGAAACATTGTTGTACTGTGATGTCCCTTGAGGCAGTGAAGATGAAAATACTCATATCTTTGCATCACAACCAAACACGGTCTCGTATGGTGAAATCCATGCTATAGAGTGGAATTCGTTATGCTGTGCAGGATGTATAAATTCGCATTATTTTTGAATGAAGATATTAAATGTCATGCTTCGCATGTGACATGCTCGCTACACGGTAAGAACTCCTTGACCGTTCCGGTGGTGACCTGTTAGAAGGCAACATTTTTTGTCCATATCCAACATACTTTCATTTCAAGCGGCAGTCGGAATACCTGTCCCTTATCCGGGTTAATCATTACATATCTTAACTATTTGATTTATTATTTTGGTTTCGTCCAAAATAAGCATGAAATGTATGCTACTGAACGCAAAGAAACAACAATTAGTCAATAAAAAACATTTTTTTCTCTGTTTTATATTGCAAACTTAAACCATCATGACAAGAAAACGCCGCATTTAATCTTTTTCGCGCTGATGCGGGGTAAAGCAAACACCGATCAATCAATAAATTATAACAAGAAGATCATTAGATTGCTACCTAAAATACAGAATTAGTATTACTTTACGTAGTTTCACTAAAAAGAACGAATGAAAGACATACAAACTTTCCCAGTTGGTATTTGAAGAATTAACTAAATTTTACCGAAACATTATTTATTTTCTCTGTAAGATATTGTGTTTTGGTCATATGTATCTTCATTATATTCTTTTTCTACAAATTACCTGAAACTGAACAGGCAATTTGTTAAATTTCGTTTCAAAGTTTCAGTCATTTTACAAAATGTCTTCAGTCACTTTACAAAATGACTAGGTATTTTCAGCCATTTTTATATATTGTCTGGCAAGGTTAGGCATTTCATAAACTGCCTGAAATTCAGTCATTTTACAAAATGCTAATATTAAGAAAATGTCTGTATCATATATATATATATATATTTATCATAGTCAGTTTTAATAGCTTTCTTAAGCTCATGTGTATTGTTGATTGGAAATATGTGTCGACTCTAAATAAAATTTACTTACTAACTTACAATGTACTTACTTAATTACTTATTTGGTTTACCGATCTGCAATCCGACCTCTTTTTTTATGACTTGTAACCGAATAAAACTTACTTCAAGAATTTTACTATAGTCATTAGAAACACATCTGAGGCCATTATTAGTGCAGAAACTCAAAATGCTCTTGCTGAACACCATAGTTTACTTCAGTTTTTGTAGGAGTTTGTGTTGCTCAATCTTAATTTACATTGTAATGTTATAATGATATTTGATTATTCTTTTTGTCTTTGTTGATACGGCGTTGCAGGTTCTTCGTCGACTTAAGGTTTTTGATTGCCTTTTGGTATCTACTCAGTTTTTCAAAATATGAAAAGGCTGAATGAGTATAAATCTCGTAACCTTATCAATAACTCAAACTTTTGAATTATTTATTTGTTCTATCTTAATTATTAAAGATTTTGTAGGCAATGGGTTGCACTACCGGGCTAAAGTGAGAAGTAATTATTCACTGTTTATTTGATTTGTATGTTGAATCATGTTTGTATAAATAGATGTTCCGGACTATATGAGTATTTGACCATACGCGTATGGTCCGGTTGATTGACACGATGAACGTTGAAAAAGTGTCCCATAAATTAAGAGTTTCTAAAAATGATTTTTTTTCAATCATATTGCAATCATTGTGACATGATAAATGAAATAAAGTGAATATTACTTACAAGTAAAATTATTTGTACATGATCATTATTGATTTGTCCTTAAATTTGTACGAATCGCAATATGCCGACTTATGAAAATTACAAGAAATATTTAAATAAACTGTTAAATAAGGAGTCAATTGCTTAACTCACGGGAACTTTGGTCATAGAACCTTCTTTCTTTTCTTGTTAAACATTTATTTTCGTGTTTTTATTGAATTAAAATTCCTTAAATGTTTCAAATTGTTTTAGTTATCTAATCTATTCTTGCTCCAATTGATACGATCTTACAATAATAGAAAAATCGTATGAATAAGAGAAAGAATCCAATAATTAAATGAATATACGTTTAGATAAGAAGATTTTTTTTTCTGAAATAATAATTTAAACGCTTAGAAAAAGAAAAAAAAGGTACATGCTCAAAACGCCTGCAGTTTTACCTCCGGGCGAAAAAGGCAACAAGTTAAAACGCTCTAAATTGATGCTAGCGAAGGTAAGACAACAGATACACCAAGATTCAGACAATATGTAAAGATAACGGAATTCAGTTAGTTATATTCGTGCCGGATTGGGTTCGGAGAATGAGCTGTGTGCTCCTGAGAAGGAAGTTATAATTTATTTGAAAAATACCTATATGGTCTAAATACTCATATGGTCCGGCACGTTAATAACCAAACGAGTATAATACTCATATGGTCCGACCATACGCGTATGGTTGGACCATATGAGTATACGCATATGGTCATGATCATACGCATATGGACCAAATATTCATATGGTCCGGAACATATACAATTGTAACTTCTGCCACGATGTTCATTTTCATTATACCGACTTTAATTTTGGATTTTATTATATATTTGGACGGTTATTTCCCCCAAGGTTGGACATCGTTGTCCTTGTGTTTTGTTTTTGTTCGGCTGTAAAATTACACTTGAACTTCTTTCCTCGTCAAGTTACTGTTTTAATACATGAAATTATGGAAATTAGGAAGATCTCGTGTCACTTTGAAAATGCTGAAACGATGCATGGTATTAAACATGATGTTTGGAGGTGATCTTATTCATTGTATGCTTCAAGTTTAAACCTCATATACCAGTTTTATGTTTTCTATACACGACAATAGTATCGGAAAACAGTTATTTTCCCCAAAATTTTCACTGACTTTAAGCTTCATTTTATTTCTTTCATTTGCTCTTACTTGACCGAGTACCAGAATGTTTTATCGCAGAGTTGACAACCTGTCGAAAATTATATACTCCGAAGTCAAAAGTTGGTAATATGAAAATCGTCTATTGTAAGTAACTATAGATGACATAATTTGATTCAGGAAAATTACTGCATCTTAATTTATCATATTTAGGATACTTGGAGTGAACTATACAAAAATTGTAAATTTAGGAATAGAATCAATGATTTGTACTTGGGGTCTTGGGTCTTGTGTCTTTTTTACATTTTTGTTTTTGTTTTACTCTGATCTGATGTATCACGCCTTTTCCAACTTATTTTTTACAGTTTTAGCGGTTATACAACTGTCCCAGGTTAGGGGTGGATTGAGCACTCACACACATGTAAAATCTCGTCACATTCGTTATGTTCGTGTCTCAAGTCAGGAGCCTGTAATTCACCTGTAATTCTCTGCGACTGTCATACAAGTGAGAGGTTTAGCTAGCTATTAAACAAGGTTTAATCCATCATTTTCTACATAAGGAAATGCCTGTACCAAGTCAGGAATATGACAGTTGTTTTTCCGTTCGTTTGATGTGTTTGAGTTTTAGATTTTGCCATTTGATAAAGGACTTTCCGTTATGAATTTTCCCTGGAGATCGGTATTTTTGTTATTTTTACTTTTGACTGATTTCCAGTGGCTGTTTCAGTTTGTAATTGTTTGAGCATATGTCAAGCCGTTTGTTTTTCTCTTTTGATTATTTTTTTTTTACAATGTTTATCATGTTGCAACCTTTCATTGCTTACTATACGGTAGGTGTTTTGCTCATTGTTGAAGGCCGTAAGTTGACCTATAGTTGATAGTTGCGTGCATCCGCATCATTTTGTCTCTGGTAAATAGTTATCTCATCGGCAATCATACCACATCTCCTTATTTGTATATTTCACTGTCAACATCTCTGAAAGTACTTATATTCTTGATCAGTTATTGCTACTTCCCATATACATAATGTCTAAAGTAAATGTATGTAAAAGTGTAATTGGATTACAGATATTTTTAAAAGATAAAAGGGGGGCTAATTTGAATTTGTCATTTTACCAATATTTTTTATATGAGAGACTGCTTGCTAATTACTCATATCCTCAGTGATTGATATAATCTTGCATCCAGTTCATGTTTAGTTTTGGGCATAGAAAACTTTAGAGGAGAGAACCTAATACAAGATAATATCTATACGTTTCAGATACCAAAATGTGGACTACTATGCACAATGCAATGCACAACAGCTCACTGGATATAGCTCCAAGTTGTTCACAACATAACTAGTCTGGAGATAAAAAATGACGCATGATAATCAACAATATTGTCATCTGAGATCTATAATTTTATTTTTACCATTGTAATGAAATAGCGAGCACAAATATACAAATCCACTTGCCCTCATTGACCTTTCCTGTGAACATCGCCTCATCAGACGCTAAAGTGAAGGTGTGTTCCGTCAACATTTGATCACATAGTAATTCTTGTGTTTTTTCTAATGTTGTCTCTTGCTCATCAACCCAAAATGCATACATGTAATACCAATATCAAAATCTAAATATGAATATGAAAAACCTATCCACATTTTGGTACTAATGGGTGGGAGAGGGGGGGGGGGGGGAACATATCAAGGATCTCATCAACCCAAACAGTCAATATTTATTGCCTGACTAAATATAGCCCTTAAACCAACCACTTGGATATTGAAAGAATGAGGATGTATCCCATGTACTTCCGCCAAAGATATCAACCAATGAGGTTATACCCATATCCTCAGTGATTGATATAATCTTGCATCCAGTTCATGTTTAGTTATGGGCATAGAAAACTCTGTTGTCCATACAGCATATTTGCATGCCAATCTCAAATAACACCACTAGCAAGGCTTTCCCTCAAGGAATAGTATTCCCAAAACTCAAAACAAAAATGTCTTCAACACTTTTATTAAATATTATTCTTTTATTTTTTTACAATGCAACTAACCATTTCTAGATACGTGTACACCATTCTTTATAAATAGTTTCACAATTCAATAAGTTCTCATGAATTCGACCACATACAAATTTATAAAGTCTCGTTAAGGCAATGAACTCATATCAAAATGAACATTATTTGTATCACATCTTCAGCATGATGAAAGCTTGTTGTAAGCAAAGGGACTTCACCTCCAAGTGTCAACTATGCTGGCTTGTCGCTTACTTTGCTGTTGTTGGATCAAACTCACTCTTTACTTCCCAATCAGGAACATTGACAATTGTATTTCCACTTGATTCTTCTCAACTCTGCTAAAACTATATTAACCAATAACAATTTGTTTATTTGTACTTGTACAGCATTAGTCACACTTCGAAAAGGAAAAATCCCTTCGCCTACAATCCACGTGGAAAACCACTAGGGAATCAGTGTCCCTCGAACTGTAGACAAAGAAATTTGAATTTAAAAATTTCACTTTACATAAAATTTTAGTATACATTGGTATACAAAATCATTCAACATTATATTTAGTAGATAAAACAAAACAAAAATATTGCAACAATTAATCTTCCAAGTCAAACAGATTGTTGTGACATCTTTCAACACATCAATGAAATTATATACAAATCCACTAGTAAACATCTCAAAATTAGGGGCAATTTTTTAGAATTACTTTCAAATAGGTTCATTTAACATAAAGCTGTTCCATCACATGTTGTTTTTTTTTAAATTCAAGTATCGCGCCTTACTGGCATCTTCTGCCTTTCTCTTCAATACAGACAAACATAATTTAGTGTTATATCTATATTTACACCATTTCTTTTTTTTATTATTATATTTCCTGAAATCAAATCATTACGTAAACATGCAATTTGTACTCACCAGATTCTGATCAGAAAAATCCTGTCCTTTAAGGTTGATCCTCATTGACATGAATTATCGTAGAATGTCATATTGCTTCTCCTTCAGACATCAGCTTGTCAGTAACACCCGTGATCTGAAAACTAAAACATTCTATTCATATTCTATGTACATTCAAACAGACCGCTGAACGCGGACCTCGACGAAGACACCTTTTAATTCAATACACATCACTCCAGCCAACAAAACTAATACCAAATGACATGTAATTTCACACTTAATGCTTTCCCTTTCTCAATCTTACTATTCTTTTCTAACAAATTCTTATTATACATAAAATATTTTAACAAACTCCAATTATACATAAAATATTTTAACAAACTCCAATTATACATAAAATATTTTAACGCTATAGCACTTTGCCCAGCGTTTAACCGACAAACGGCATAACAAATATCTGATCACCTGGGTTAATAATATCTACCCATGACAAGGTCTAAATCCCAATACATTTCACCACCAAGGTCAAAAATGACCACCTAGGTCTATTAAGAAGCCACCAAGGCGAATATAAATGACCACCAAGGTCTTAAAGCCACCAAGGCTAGTATTTTCTTTTTAATGTTGCCACCAAGGCAAATGTAAACAATTATAAAAATGACCACCTAGGTCTATTGCCACCAAGGGAAATATAAATGACCACCTAGGTCTATTGCCACCAAGGCATGTATATAAATGACCACCAAGGTCTTAAAGCCACCAAGGCTATATTTTTTAAAGAATATAATTACTTTGCCGACAACACGTGGAGCACGACCATCCCACAGCTTGGATATTGAAAGAATGAGGATGTATCCCATGTACTTCCGCCAAAGATATCAACCAATGAGGTTAATTGCTGCAATCCGTACAATATGAATTATTTTGAATTCCATAATATTGCAAACATTTAAAGAAAAAGCAACCTTTTTATGCGTCCAAAGCGCTTTTCTGAATTCAACTTCATCAGGAACGCTCAAAGCCAAATATGTATAAGTACAGAACCACATAAAGAGCTATATGACCAAAAGGGACCATGCATAAAAAATAACCGAATCCATCTAAGGTCAACTTTGTCTGAGGGAGTTGGAACCTGAATCAGATGCATTTTATATAGTTTTTCCTGAATATTGTGTGGTCGAAACTAACATAATGACAACTGTCTGTCTAGTGAAATTTGGCTTATTATATTTCATATTGTATATTGTGTCATTAAATAAAAAAAAAAACCAAAAAAGCAAGCAAAATTAAAAACAAAACACAAAAACTAGAATAGAAAAACACAATACAAGAAAAATTAAAAGAATGAACATGATTTTTACAACGGAAAAGAAAGGTTTTTATGTTTTAATTCATGACGTACAGTCCTTACAGGTACATGCTAAAATCAAAACCAAATGTATCGGCCTTATCTTTCTACTTCTTCGTTTTTAAATCTTCGGGAGAATTTCAAAACTAAGCCAAAGTGCATTCCTTATAAGAATTTCAAGACGGCCTCTTACAAAATAATGCATGCCTGCTTTTTGCAAATAAAAAATTTTTGCAAGTAATTGATTAAGATGTATCAGTTGATGATGCAATAGGTCTTCATATTGGAAGAAAAAAATTGACAATGTGATCTGAAAACTGACACATTATTAAATTGCTGTTGCCATCTGCCTCGATGAATATTGCCAGGTAGAGTACTGGACTATTTGGTTGTAAAAGAAGGTTTGGAAAGAAACACATTTCTTAGATTGCGCAATAATGTCTAAATATGAACAAAAGGAGATGGTGTTTTTCAACGAGATAATAACCAAACTAAATAAATAGTTAAAAAGACATCTACAGGACAACATATTCAGTCTTCAATAAATGAAATGTGCCTACAACACGTGTCAAGCTCTAAATCCTACCGATTCTATGTAAAAGAGGGGCGAAAGATACCAGAGGGAGAGTCAAACTCATAGATCGAAAATAAACTGACAACGCCATGGCTAAAAAATAAAAAGACAAACAGACAAATAATAGTATACAAGACACAACATAGAAAACTAAAGACTAAGCAACACGAATCCCACCAAAAACTGGGGCTCATATGTAAAAGTTGTGATTGAATTTAACAGAAACAATCAAAGATATTCCATTTAAACACGATTCTCCAAATAACAAAAATCATTGTCACAAACAATTCTAGAGATGTAACCATATATTGGTAATGCATTTAAAACTGATTTGATTTTTAATTGTTTGAGAAGGAAACAATTTAAGATGATATTCGTTTAAAGATATTCCCTCGTGTGAGTCTTATAATGTTCTATGTCCATTTTTTATTAAAATGAAGATAGCTATTTTTGGTGTTGATGAAACAAAGAAAAACACTTGTTTCTATCATGGAAAATACACAAATAAATCGATTATCACATTTTCATTATATTTATAATGTAAAATGTCAGGTGATCGATACAATATGAAGCCTTTTTGAACTCGTTCGCTGCGCTCACTCGACAAAAAGCTTCATATTGTGACTCGCAGTTGATTGTTTACCATATCAATATGCAAACACCCTGATAATCGGTACATATTTGATATCTAGGTGCAACGGTCTGTCTCCGTATACGTGTGACCACTATAATACGAGATTTCTACATTCTACTATACTGTTCTATCTCCACACTCCCATTGCATTATAATAGATTATTCATCTAGTTGGACACCGGAAGTTCAGAGAAAAGTAGTTTTATAGTGTTGTATCTCCATTATTTTTTAAGAGTTTTTACTGTAAAATATTTGTTATCAAAATTATCATAAGTAGTTCTATGCTTGAATTGTTTGCTTGGTTTGAACTCAATTTATGAGTAATTCTTAGCAAATACGCATACCGGAGTTGGGGATATTACATTATTTAAAAATCTATGATCTATCTCCAATAGAAATAGGGATAAATTTCTAAAACAACATTGTTTGTCGTAAAGTGTTCTATCTCCAGAAAAGGAGGTGCTTTATTTATTTATTTAATGTGTTTGTCTATGAAAAAAAACCAATTGAACTAAGAGTTACTCTTCATGTCTATAAATTCGATTCATACATAACGTTCTATACCTCAGTCAAATATTCATGATATTGCGTTTTTAAACTTCATATTCATTCTCCAACATTTAGAAAATGGGATTTACATCATTATAACACTCGCACGACGATTCTTTTTAAATAACAATCTACTAACGCTTTCCAGACAATTGTAATCAGAATCTCTGTATTTAGATTTATGCACGTTATTTTATGCTAATCAATTGAGTTTATAAATAATGAATAAGTTTTTTATAGTTCTTTTAATGTACATACAGACAAAATCAAGTTAGATTTCAGTATAAAATGCAAACATCATCACGATATTGAGGAAGGAGAAAAGAAAGCATAAATTATTCTATCATATTTGGGGGGGGGGGGGGGGGGGGGGGGTTGCTACTGTAACTAGGGAAACAGTATTCACTAATTGCAATACTCATAGAAAAAGACCTATATCTTTATAATGTCTGAATAACGATAAGATGAAGAACCACAATCAAGTGTTGTTTAATTGTTTGCGTTGTTTTTGTTTAAATCTTCATATGTGTTATCTGAAGATGATTACTAATTTTTTCAAGAGTTGTCTTACTTTGCTCATTGCATGATATATTTTTTATTAGGTTATGAATTAAATAGGGAACGGAGAAACAACTTTTTCAATTGTTTGGAAAGAATCGTTTTTGCTCAAATTTTTTTCTGATGAAGAAAAGGGGATTTGTATGCTCAATCCATCAACACCATCACAAGTAAAGAAATTGGGGTCCTACATTAAAAAGTCCTTAGAGCTGAGGACAACGGCCTCTGTACTATTTACTGTAATTAAATGATTGTGTATGTATGTTACAGTGAATTTGTAAAATCAGGAATTTTGTTAAATCCCTGAAATTTCAGGAATTTTGTATAATCACTGAACTGATCAGTCTACAGCAGTTACACTCAACAAATTTGAGGTTAATTTAGCCTTTTATATTAATACTAAGTGAGCAATTTTCCTCGAACAACTGACATTATGTAGAAAAATGGCTCAGGCACATATGTCTTTAAATCAAGAGCAAACTTACTTCAAAAAATTGAGGGACATTTAAAATGTAACATATGGAACCGGGAAAGATATGAAGAAATATTAAAACTTATTGCTAAAAAGCCACAGAAAGAAAACAAAATAAGCTCTTATTATTACCTTGTTTGAAACTTAGTTAATGTTTATTATATAGTGCTTCTGTAATTGCGTGGTAAGTTAATTTTTATGTGGATTTTCAAGGAGGCTGTTATGTTGAAGTGTCCTTTTAACATGTCGTTCAAGGATCTTTGGTTGGCACATTGCAAGTAAAATTAATGCCCGTATCCGCCTGGTCCTACTTGTCACTGCCAATCAAAATTTCAAAGGAGAAGGTCCGGTAAGGGCTAGTTTTGGCCTAAAGTTCGAAGTACAACTGATGAAAGATTTTTGACATTTTTTAAACACTTAAGTGTCTATTTTAGTCGATTCAATTAGTTTATGTAAAGGATTTGAACTGATTTGGGCATTAAAGACGCTCATATTCAAGCTTAATTATGAAAAATCTATCAAATATGACATAAAACGTCACTTTTCAGACGGGTTTTGACGAAAAGGAAAGTGGCCGCATTCGTGTTCAGTCTCAACCTTTATATATGTTATGTATAATAATCAAATACAACATACACTACAAACCAGTAAAAGTCTGAAATGGCCTATATTTGTACTCGACTGAACTGATTTTTACTCGACCAGTCTGAATTGGTCTGAAATTTACTTAATAATACTCGACTGTAGTCTGAACCATACTTAACAGTCTGAACTTGTACTCGACCTTTACTCGACCAGTACTTAACCATTTTATACGAGTCTGAACCATACTCGACATAGTCTTAACCATTCTCGACCAAGTCTGAACCATGCTCGACCTAGTCTGAACCATACTCGACCTAGTCTGAACCATACTCGACCAAGTGTTAACCAACCTAGACCTATTTTTTGTATCTATCTATATTATTTTTTCATTAATTTAGGAACTGTATATGATATTTAAAATTAAAATAAAACAAGGTGATCAAATTTCTGGTTGGATTAAAAAAAATATCATGTAATAAATTATGTTCGTTAAATGAATTTTCATATACATGATATCATGTTCACATTCATTTATGCATCAAAAATACTATAACTTTCAACCATTATTCAAATATCTTAAATGTTATTCAATTTTTTTTTTATCAAAATATATATAAAATAGTATATCAAGCAACTTAATAAATGTTAGAATTGACACCTTTGTTTTGTAAAATCAAAAATTTAATATAATAATAATAATAAAACTTTCATCTTTTTATCCTTGATAACCTTTTAAAAAAGGAAATGTATTCCAAAGTTGCAGTAGAAATTTATTTTAATTAAATTTAAATACGTTTTGTCAAAATTAAAGACATGGCATACAAGAAGCAGTTTAATTAGGTTTAATCGTTTAATTACCTCAGTACAGGTGTTTTACAGGTAAAAAGAAAACCATATTTTTCGTAAACTCGTGTATTACTTATCTAGTGAATTCAAAGGCCTTGTTATTTAAGTTTTACAGGATGTTGTAATTTTCAATGGATGTTATTTAAAATTTATTACTCTCTGACCAGGTGTGATCTTTTTAATCAGTGTGCATCAAGCAGGATGTATTACTTTATAGTTTACCCCTAATCAGAAGAAAAATTTTATTCATTTCTTGAATTTTTTATCCCTTTTAAAATATATATATATCCCAAATTATGAATAGGAATAGATATATTTCTGATATAAGGTTAAACAATGTCAGTGATTTTGTTGGCTATTGTTACCTCATTAAAAAGATAGTTATATAACTATTGTATATAACCATGAAACCTAAGTACAGAAAGTCACAGGACAAAAAGTCACAGGACAGAAAGTCACAAATTTGATAGGACAAAAAGTCACAAATAATTTGTATACAATTGATTGAATATTTATGAGAAAGATCTTGAAATGTTTACTTTTTATGACACATATTCATTTTACAGTTTAGGAAATTGTTCATAAGACTTAATTTGATAAATAAAGATTTATAAAATTTTAATCATGCAAAGGATATATTTCTTGGCACCATGAAGCCATTTAAGTACCAAGACATTGTAACATTTTGTTTTCTTAACAATTATTTGATCATTATTGATATTGTTTCAAGAAAAATACAAAAATGTTTTTTTAAAAATAAGTGTTCTATTGTTCAAAGAAAAATAACCTCAAAACTGAATTGTGACTTTTTGTCCTGTGACTTTCTGTCCTACATTCGTTTTTATTTAGGAATTTAGGAAAATCAAGTTTTGTTTAAAAAAAAAAACACATGCCAAACAAAAAGCACCTTATTTTTAATAAGGTTTTATTACCCTCAGTATAGGTGTGGTTTTCAGGTAAAAAAAAAGTCTTTTATTTAACAAGACTCAGACTTTAAAATTAGATAACTTAACTATCTCGATTTGCCAAATCTAAGAGAATCATGTATTATTAAAGAATGTAAAAAATGTTTTTATATATATCTTTATTTAATTGTGGCTGTTGTCATGTAAGTTAAAGAGAAAGTTATTTAAACAATCAAAATTATAAAGAAGAGGTTATTTAGTCAAGTATGGTTCAGACTGGTCGAGTATTGTTCAGACCTTTGGTCGAGTATGGTTCAGACTGAAAAAATAGGTCGAAAGCTGGTCGAGTACTGGTCCAGACTGGGTTAAGACTGTTTCAGACTGGTCGAGTAATAGTTTAGACTATTTTCAATAGCAAAGATAAGGGTCAAGTACAAATCAGTACAGTCGAGTATGGTTAAGACTGGGTCGAGTAATATTAAGTAAAATTCAGACCAATTCAGACTGGTCGAGTAAAAATCAGTACAGTCGAGTACAGATATAGGCCATTTCAGACTTTTACTGGTTTGTAGTGATATATTTGAATATTAAGACTAAAAACAAATGCGGCCACTTCCATTTTAGACAAAAACCGTCTTAAAATTAGCACAAATGCTAAAATTCTGAAGATTTCAGTAATTGTGCATGAATTTATGATGCTAATACCTGATGCATGTGCATTGTATCATCAAAAACAGCCCCTATTTATGGAACAAAAGCATTCTACTTTTCAATTAATAAACATGTTCTTGGATTAATTTGCACTTCTCATGAGTGCAAATTGGAACCACACTTTTTTTAACGGTAGAATCATCAAATTTGGCAATAATGTACCCCTGGGGATAGGCAACACAATATAAAAAAAAATTTTGATGTCGCTCGCCTGGTTCGGCAACTGGAGTGAAAACAGTGACAAAATCCTGTAGGATATAGCTAACTATTATAGCTAAACGTGTACATTTCAACAAATTTGTAAAAATGCTATATTTTGGGGCCAAAAAGGGGTCTTACCGGGACTACTCCTTTATGAAATACTTGCCACTGGGAATTAAGATCAATTTAACTTCACATTAAACATACCACAATGTTCATGTCATAGAAACATTGAAACGATCAAATAAATATATCATATCATTATTAAACGAAAAATAAAGCATGCAAGTTGAGTAGTTAAATATTCAAATCGTTATTCTATTAAAATTTATGACAAAAGAAGTCAACGGTTATGTCTCGGTTGAATATGTCAGTTAAAACAACCCGGTTTGAAGTAAACAATACAAACTTGGTAAAAGAAAATGAAAGAACATTAAGCAAATGTGTATAACACCTATTTTCAAATTATTTTGTAAAATTAATTACATTTAAGGATCTCATAGATTTGATTATCCTTTATAAGAGCCCAAGATAATACACAAACTTTGTTGTAATAACTATTCGATTACGACACCCCTATCTTTATTTAGATGTTAACCATAACAGTTATACTGGATCAACAATTGTTTTACATTCACATTTTTTCGATTTTATATTTAAGGCGGTTTTTATTTATTTTTGACCCTTATATATTTGCAGTACCATAATATTATGCTATTGAATTCATTTGTTTGATTCAAATCGTAACATCATGTGTGTTGCGATTTTTAACTGACGTTTCTGTCGAATGGGCTAGTGACCCAAGAAACCCCCACTCAAGCCCCCCCCCCCCCCTCCCCCCCCCCCCTTTTTTTCAACCCAAGTATTATGATGATATTTGTAAAAATAAAAATTTGGATGAAACGTCTTGATCCATTAAATTGCCTGGTTTAGAAGCTACATTGAAGCCTACACCCATATGAGTAAATACTGATAAGAAACGCAAACCAAAGAATATCAGCGTGAAGATTATACTTTATATTCAAGTGCTGTTGGGAAGTTTGTAATCTCAAAATTTGCCAATATGGTTAGCGGTTGTCTCATTTGCTTATACTCGACGTCTTTTTCATTTATAAGTATGATACTGATTTCAAATCTCTGAAGAATACCATTGAATTATCTGGTACCTTTACAAGAGATACTGATTTCAAATCGTTGTAGAATAACAATTGAATTATCTGGTACATTTGCAAGAGATACTGATTTCAAATCGCTGAAGAATACCATTGAATTATCTGGTACCTTTACAAGAGATACTGATTTCAAATCGCTGAAGAATAACAATTGAATAATCTGGTACCTTTGCAAGAGATACTGATTTCAAATCGCTGAAGAATAACAATTAAATTATCTGGTAACTTTGCAAGAGATACTGATTTCAAATCGCTGAAGAATAACAATTGAATTATCTTGTACCTTTGCAAGAGGTACTGATTTCAAATCGCTGAAGAATAACAACTGAATTTTTTTATCTGGTACCTTTGCAAGAGAACACTACAACAAAAGGTTTTTGTACAATTAAAAACCAGTTGTTCAGAGAACAATTGAAGGTCTTTTCACATTACATTTCGAAATAATTTAAAAGAAGCTTCTTCCGGTTTACTCAAAGTAACTATCGGCGTCCAATCATAGATTTCTTCATACTGATTCAAAAAATGTTGTTTCTACATACTTTTGACTTAAATGCGAGAAATAATTTGCCACTTCCGGTTAAAAAAATGTCATTTCCGGTCATATATGATAACTTTCTTTGCACTGATTCTTAAAATATATGGTTTTATGTACTTTTGATTGTGACCAAGTTTAGTTCCATTTGGCCCAATTTTTACAGAGAAAATGATTTTTGTAAAAGTTAACGGACGACAGACGACGTCTGACACTAGCCCAAAGAGTATATTCATAAAGGTGTATCACTCTTAATCTTTTTTTAGAAACATGACTCTGTTAAGTGCAGGTGGTTCAGTGGTCCAAAACATTACAATAAATTTTCAATCAATCTCAAAAGGTCCTCCATTTATCATCCAGAAACCACAAAATTTTGCCGACAATCAAGAACTTTAAAATTAATGAGCCAGGGTTTTGTCAAAGAACGTCTCGTCCTCAAGAAGTTAACCGAAAAGTTCAAAGACCTAATAGATAAATGTTCAGTGTCCACTTCACAAATCAGTTATAGATTCTAGGTGCTGAAGTTGTGTATCTTTTTATTTGCTTTACAGTTTTCCCTTTATTTGTCATCGTGCTATTACACATGTTAGATGAATGTTTACAACTGGCAATTGAGAGTCGAGAGTCTATAGTTGAGACATTTAAGAGAAATGTAAAAAAAAGTTAATATTCAGGTCCGTTTTTAATCACAATGAAACCAAAATGCACACGGAACAAAAAAAAAAAAAATAATACAAAAAATTTGAAGATCCCTAGAAAAAAAGAACATTCATATAGGAATATTAAATGAAGTTATTTAGGGGGTGTATGCACGTTCCTTGCATGTTCCTATTGGAATCAGTAAAGGAAAGTGCATTGAAAAGTTTAAGAAATGGTAAAGGAGAGGTGTGTAAAATTCTTGTATGTTCCTCGCAATATCGTGAACTTAATACAAATAAACATGTTGAATTGACACATACACGTGTAATTTTAGGGGATCTACCTTAATGTTTTGCTTGTTTTTAAGACCCCGAACCCGTATATTTTTTTAAACGAGGAACTGGTTCCGGCCTTCCTCTTTATTCGAAAGAAGGTGCTTGTATTATTCCATGACTAAAGCATTTGCGTTAAATATTTGTCATTGGACACTACAGTAATACTCAATCAATAAATTAATCAATATGAAATATCTGTCTCTTCACGTGATCAAACTGTCATTAAATAAATTATTCTGTCAAAATAATGAACCAAGCCATTCAATCGATTAATGAATGTGAAATTCGTCAAATTTGACAGTATAAACCATACCTACCAATCAATCATTATGAAAATTGTGTCTCTTAATGTTATGCAACCAATTTATGAACTAACCAACACCAATAAATAATCATGATAGAAAATGTGGAAAGACCTGATCATGAACTCACAATATCTTTATATTTATTGGAAGCAATGTTAAAAAACTGACATGATCCCTTATTTTGATGTCTCGACTCGACTCTCGACTCACAATTGTCAATTATAAACATTTTTCTAACATATCTATTATTTTCCTTTTGGTCGTATGACTTTTGACGTGTTAAGGTATTTATGCATCCCGCTATCATGATATTGACTTTGGGCGTTCCTGGTGCAGGTATGGTAAAATTCGGACGCAAGAGGTTTTTACAGTGTTGTATCCATTTTGTGAATCCTTGTATTTATATTTTACCTAATTTGTATGTAAGAAAGTGTTATCTACTATCAACTATCAACTACAAAAATCTTCTCCTCTGAAACTACTGGACCAAATTTAGCCAAACTTGGCCACAGTCATCATTGGGTATCTTGTTTGACAATGTGGCCGTTGATCCCGCTTGCCAACCAAGATGTCTGACATGGCTAAAAATAGAACATAGGAGTAAAATGCAAGTTTTGTTTATCATTTTGAAAACCGTTATAAATAAAGAAAATATGACATGGCAAAAATGTTCAGCATGTTGAGCTCTACCAATTGTTCATTGACGTCAAAACTAACAGGCGACTTCTTATAGGAGTTATTGCCCTTAAATGACAAATTTTACAATTGTTTTCATTTTTGTCTTTTAGCTTGAAAACTATAATAGATATAGAGGAACTTAAATAGGCAAAAATGATCAGCAAGACAAGATCTACATTTAAGACAATAAAAAGGAAATTTTCCGACTTCTTATTGGAGTTATCGTCTACTAATGATGATGTTTACCAATTTATTTGAGTTTTGCCTTAGATGATGAAAATTAAGATAGATAAATAGAAACTTAAAATTACAAAAAAGATCAGCAAGGCAAGATCCACAAACATGTAAAATTTTTCCGATATAGTTAGTAAACTGTCAATCTTCATAGGAGTGATTGCCCTTAAATGAGGATTTGTTTACCCTCTTTTGTTTTTTGAGCAAAAACTAATAAGGATGGAGAGAAACTAAGCAGACAAAATGATTAGCAATACTAGATCAACAAAAAAGAATTTTCCGTCAAGAATTCTTGTCTACAATGTTGGAGAGAGTCCATTATTGATTATGCACCTAGGTGAGCGACACATGCTCTTTACAGCCTCTAGGTCTTTTTGTCAGTCCGTCCGTCTGTGCGTCCGTCCGTTCGGTCTTGTTAGCGCTCTCAAGTGTACAATTCTGGCCAGATATTTATAAAACTTATATCATAGGTTAATATCAGCAATGTCTTAGACAAGTTCGAAAATCATTGCCGATCATTCATTTTTAAAAGAGTTATGCCCCTTGGAAAACATTAATTATATGAAAAATTGCATTGCTAGCGCTCTAATTTGTACAAGAGAGGCGAAAGATACCAGAGGGACATTCAAACTCATAAGTCGAAAATAAACTGACAATGCCATGGCTAAAAACGAAAAAGACTAACAGACAAACAATAGTACATAAAACATAACATAAAAAAAACTAAAGACTGATCAACACGAATCTCACAAAAAACTTGGGTGAACTCAGGTGCTCCGGAAGGGTAAGCAAATCCTGCTCCACATGTGGCACCCGTCTTGTTGCTCATGTTAGTACAAACTCGGTGCTAAAGTTTATTCTGTGAGTCACATTCGAATAGATGGTGTAGAGCTATATGACCAACAAGAAACTAAAAAATAGCCAAATTCATCTAAGGTCAACTTTGCCTGAGGGACTTTGAACCTTATTTTCTTAATAATTTATCAACAAAAATGGTTTGTAAAAAATCATGTCAGTACCGAAACCATGTCTTCTGATCTGATAATACCTGGGGCATAAAAGTCCAACAGCAGTGGTGTCAACCTAGTGCTAGTAAATAAAAATAACATTATTAATTGTATGCGTATGATGGAAATACAAGCCCTGGAATATCGTATTAACTGGGAGATATATACTCCGTATGCAGGCGCTGCTGGAATGTTGCTTCATAGAAATGGAAGTTTACAATTTGGAAGCTGAAATCATCTCTTTTGTCGTGTAGTTTTGTGTTCAACCGATCTTAATCGTCAAGTTCTAGATGTAAGTCAAGATATGAGGCAGACTTAACAGTATCTGTTGTATCCTTTATCTCAAGTTCGATGGGATAGATGCGTTTAACATAGTCACCAAATTTTGAATTATTTAGTGAGAGAACATCATCTATATAGCGGAAAGTAAAGTTAAATGATACTGCTAACTTCTTTTCTTTCTTCCTAAGAAGATCCAGTATGAAGTCAGCCTCAAATGAATTAAGGAACAAATTGGAAAGAAGAGGGCACAGTTTGTTGTCATGGGAATGCCGATTGTTTGTTGAAAAACACGTCATCCAAACATAACAAATATGTTGTCAATCAAGAAATCAAGCATCTTGATAACTAGATATAAGAAGATGTGGTATGAGTGCCAATGAGACAACTCTCCATCCAAGTCAAAATTTATAAACGTAAACTATTATAGGTCAAAGTACGGTCTTCAACACGGAGCCTTGGCTCACCTCGAACAGTAAGCTATAAAGGGCCCCAAAAATTACTAGTGTAAAACCATTCAAACGGGAAAATCAACGGTTTAATCTTTATAAAAAACGAGAAACGAGAAACACTTATGAACCACATCAACAAACGACAACTACTGAACATCAGATTCAGTTTCAGAGAATATTTTGGTTGAATCATAGTGATTTTTCGAATCGAACTAGTTCAGATATATGAACACCATAAGATGGTGACAAGGGAATGTCACCATCTAAAAATGGATAATTAACAGTGAAAAATCATCTCTTTTATCGTACATTTTGGTATTAAGCTTCCCGTTAAAGATATAGATATCAAGATCCAGGAAAGGGCAGTGTTCATTGTTAGTATTAGCTTTATTTAAAGTCAGTTCAGCAGGATAAATCTCTTTATTGTACATAATGAAGTCGTTATTATTGAAAGCCAATATATCATCCAAATATCTAAAAGCGTTATCAAATTTTTGTATCAGATGTTGTTTTGATGGGTCTTTGCTGATTTTAGTCATACATCATAACTCGTCACAATACAGAAACAGGTCCGCACTAAGTGGTGCACAGTTAGTCCCCATTGAAATTCCGATAACTTGACGATATACAAAATCTCCATAGCGAACAAAAATGATATCTAGTAAAATTTCAAGTGCAGTCATCGTATCCAGGCAGGTCCAATTGACATAGTTATTTTGTTTGTTGTTACTAAAAAATGACCTAAAAGAGTTTGAACATATATATTTGCATTCTGACTTTATAAATGCCCATTTGATTAGGTATGTGAATTTTTTCTTAATGAGCATTATGTGGTATATAGGGTAGAAAAATCAAAACTTTGAACAGATCAGTAAGTTATACATTATGTTTGTTTGTGCATGTGACTTGTGTTGTCTGCTACAGAAAATAAAAAAAAATTATCGGGCAAAATTACACTTATGAATTTAATTAAACGAATAAACAAAACGGTCATTATCAAAACGGTTCCTTTTGCAGGTGTGAAAAAACTTTATGTACACACCTTCCCTTCCTCATATTAAAACAGATTCAATCTCTATTTAAACTGATTTGTTTCGTGGGGTTTTAGCGTTTTAATATCCATTACTCATTTTTACAACCCATCAATATCAGAAACAAAATACTATACATTGTTATAAATAAATAGACAACAAACAATATGGCTGTCACAGAAACATAGTTATCATTATAAAATGTTAATTGTTATACCAGCATTACATTTAGAATAATATTACTTATAATGTTGCAATTAAAATTACATTCACAACACTCTGCATGTGACTGAAACTTTCTTCATCAAGTGCGCCTAAGACCGAATTTTTATGAAAGGTTTATTGAAAAATAAATTTCAAAAGCCATTTTCAAAAGGACAGCAAGAGCTTCGAAGGCCAACTTTACCTACGGGAATTGCAACCTAAATCCTTGTGTGTAAAAACAAATGGTTTTACTTGGATTTTGTTCAAATAAAGAACTAAAAACACAATAAGAATTTTTCCTAGAGAGTATTTCTTTCAAATATGTTTATTTATCTCAGACCTGGATGGCAGGCGAGCGTAAGATATAACATTGACAGATTCACATATCATCTATCATAAACTTTGATTACCTACATTTATGTCGATAGAATCTCCGAATGTGTTACCTAGTTGGAAAAAAGAAAGAGAAGTTATTTTTTAGTTGTTGCAAATTCTAAAACATTATATGCCTCAAAGAATAATTTACAGTTTACTAAACGGGATCCGTAACAGTTGACAAATGAATTTCAAATTCCAATTACTACGGTCAGCTCTTTTGCGAGGCTTAAACATTATCAAATTTGTTACAATTTCCCTTAAAGTTTTACCAAGAAGCAGCGAGGGAGTAAATACCTTCCCAAATGAAAGAAAATTGAAAAAAGTCTGGGAACCAAGTAAATTTTTTAATCATGTCAATGTGCTTGGGTCAGGAACTTTTCTTATTCACTCGAATACTTGTAGAAGAAAGGCGAAGAATACCAAAGGAACATTCAAACTCATAAGTCGAAAATAAACTGACTACGCCATGACTAACAAAGAAAAAGACAAATAAACAAAAAACAGTACACAAAACACATCATAGAAAACCTTAGACTGAGCAACACGAACCCAAACAAAAACTTGGGGTGGTCTCAGGTTTCTCGTTTTTTATATAGATTAGACCGTTGGTTTTCCTATTTGAATGGTTTTACACTAGCCTTTATAGCTTGCTGTTTGGTGTGAACCAAGGCTCCGTGTTGAAGGCCGTACTTTGACCAATAATGGTTTACTTTTACAAATTGTGACTTGGATGGAGAGTTTGCACTCATACCACATCTTCTTATATCTATAAGTTTTAAAAAATCTATTGATTCATTTACAAACATTTAACAAATAAATTGAATATCAGTAACACTGCATAGCTTTAGAGTGGTTCTATTCGTAAGATATATTCTTTTTGTTGGAAAATTAATACAACAAGATATCTTTCTACATTGTTTTCGATATAAAAAAGATGATAAGATATTTAATGTCAATATAACTGTATTAAAATGTTATATATTTTTTTTAAAATTTTATATACAACCTTGTTGTTAAAATATTGATCAATATTGCATATGGTGTAGCATTCTTCTTTTTTCATTGATTATTAGAATCACATGATTCAGAAGGTATTTAAGTATATGGACGCTATGTGTCTATTTACAGACATATATTGACGGCCAATATTAAAAATCTTGCAAAATGCAATGTAAAATATATATTGACGGTCAATATTATAAATCTTGCAAAATATAAAAGTACACAGAAAGAAAACTGAAGACCATTTCCATAATACACTATTTGCATATGTAATATATAAATTAAGGACTTTCACTCAGTCAATACGTTATATATGGACCTGTTAGATTATATTGAACCTCGGACATCGTCCTCGGTCAATATAATCTGAACAGGTCCAGATATAACGTATTGACCTCGACAAAAGTCCATAATTGTGAAATATATTTTTGTTATATACGATGGATACAAAATTATCATAGGGTCACAGATTTTGTTTTTATTCAATAGTACATATTATAGTATTGGTAAAGAAAAAGGTCAGAAAGTAAAAGATTAACGGTTTTTACATTGAATAGGATCGACTGTGGTCCAAAATCACGTCAACTGATCACCTTTCTGATATTGTATTTGTCTATTCGTTACATCTTTCTCGATTTTTGGCAGAAATGACAGTTTTGAAAAAAAAAATACAGAATGTAAATAATGAAAAAATGAATATTTCTTCCCCTTCCAGATTATATCTAATATATTAAACACTTTTTGCATGTTAGCCTCGTAATTTTTTTATATTATTTATGGTACCCATGATAGTGTGCAGTTGGGATCATTAGACGCATATCAAAAACAGAATACTCCAAAAATTATAATGGCTAAAAGTTTGGTTTAATTTGACTAGAAGTTTAAGAGAAGAAGATTTTTGTAAAAGTTGGCCGCCGATGGACGCCAAGTGATGAGAACTGCTCATACTTGTACTTTTCCAAGGAGCGAGAAAGGAAGTCAGTGACCCTCTGATGATTGACATCATCCAAAAGGAAATTTATTTAAAAAAAAACATATCTATTTATTGGGAAAATCTTTTGACTTTATTTGTGAAAAGGTTTGTATTTAAAGATAAGTTTTCTAATAGTTCGCTTACGTTCTATACAAATGTTTCCCTTTTTTACCAATGTGTATTCAAAAATATAAATATTGTAGCAAAACATATAATGAATTGTTTCTTCAATTTTCAGTTGGAGTTAAACATGTCCCAATTGTATGCAAAATAATAAAAAAAAATATCTATGACATATCCAGTGTACTCTCCATTGACTTCAAGTCTGATTTATAACATGCAAGGAAATACATTGCATCAGTTAGTTTTGTAAGGTTCAACACTAATTGTTCATTTCTAACTGTAACTATGTTTTAATGTAAATTTTTAATGACATTTACTTATATTTGTGAGCTTTTCATTTTCGCAACTTTCTCGAGTAAAATATAAATAGTCACGAATGTGTCAAAATTGGATCTTCTTCATATGAAAAAAACGAACAAAGTTATAAAATATAAATCACCGTAAAATCGGCAAAAAAAAAAGCTTTACGCAAAACAAGTGTGCGCGACAATAAATTTGTTTACAGTGTTCTGACAACCAGTTGAAAAAGCAGATGTACCATTACCTGTATGGTTTAAAGTCTGTTTTGTTGCTCATTAATAGTTTAATTACTCTCATATTATTCTACTGAGACGCATTAAACAAAGGATATGCTTCTTTATCCGTACTACTAGTACTGTCTGCATTGTTGTTTGGAAATAGTTTTAATACTTTCTAATCAAGCAACTAACAAATGAGATGCTTCTGAATCTCTACACATCTATCTTGTTATCAAGTTATATTTTTTTTGTAATGTCATGTGATTTTTCTGACAAGCAATTACAAAAATACACACATCGTTATATCTTCGGTTATTAATGTCTGTCTTGTTTCTAGGAAGAGTTTAAATACTTCTATATGATTCTTCTGACAAGCACTTAACAAAGGACATGCTTCTTTATCTCTTTACTTACAACTTTCTGTCTTGTTATCGCGGAAACGTTTCACTTCTACCTAAGGATTTACTAAAAAAGCCCTTTACAAAGGATTTAATCTACTATCTGTACACTTTTTAAAGTTTGCCCTGTTGTTCAGGTATTGGTTTACTATTTCTATAAGATTTTTCTGACAAATCATAAACAAACGATGCTCTATTATCTTTACACTTATTAATGCCTGTCTTGTTATCCAGTAATATCCTAACTATTTCTGTTTGACTTTTCTGACAAGCAATACACAAAGAAAATGCTTTATCATCTTTATATTTATAAATGTCTGCTTTGTTATCCAGTAATAGCTTTACTATCTCTATATGATTATTCTGACAAGCAATATCCAAAGGAGGTGCTCCATCATCCATACACTTATTAATGTGTGCCTTTTTGTCCAGTAATACCTTTGCTGTCTCCTTATGATTCTGCTGACAAGCTACAAACAATGGAGATGCTCCACTATCATCACACGTAATAATGTCTACCTTGTTATTCAGTAATACCTTTACTTTCTCTATATGATTATTCTGATAAGTTACAAACAATGGAGATGCTCCACTATTATCACACGAATTAATGTCTGCTTTGTTATTCACTATCTTTATATCATTATCCTGACAAGCAATACACAAAGGAGATGCTCTATCATAACTACACGTATTGATGTCTGCCTTGTTATCCAGAAATACCCTTAACTATCTCTATATGATTTTTGTGACAAACAATATACAAAGAAGATGCTCATTTATCTCTACACTTATGAATGTCCTCCTTGTTTTCCAGTAATACCTGCGCTATCTCTAAATGATTTATGTAATTAGCAATATACAAAGGAGATGGTTCATTTTTCTGACTTGTTTTCAACAGGCAACAAACAAAGAATAAGATCCATCATGCAATTACAGTTATAAATGTCTTTCTGTTTATTAAGTCATAGTTTAAAATTTCTCACGCTCCTACATTTTGATACATGTATGCCTTTTTTTATTAATAGTTATACTATATCTTTTATCATTAATCTGACATTGATTAATGTATGCCATGTTGTATAGTAACATTTTTACCATTTCTTTATGCAGTAAACAACGGATATTCTCTATTTACTACACAATTATTGATTCAAGTCTGTTGTCCAGTTATACATTTGACAGTTCTATATATTGTCGATAACCAATATGAAAGGATATGCCGCAGTATCACTCTATACTAATGAGTATCTGCCTTGTTTTTTCAGTAATTACTTTGACTACTCAGATATGATTATTCCGACAAGTAATATTAAACGCACCATTTTCTTCTTTTCAATTTATGTTTTGTTGTCTAGTAATAGTTCAAGTACTTTTGAATAACTTTTTTTTTAAAAGCAACACAGATGTTTAGACATGATATATTATATTATATTATTGATTCAATTCATAATGAATGATTAGAAAATAATTTTGCACTAAACTATTAAATTAAATCCCATTTTTTATGACAGTGTCTACTAATCAACTAATGGAAAATAATTTTTTTTTCGTAATTAGATATTCCTGATATATATATACTGACCAAAGAAAGAAAACCAAATTTTTATATTACAACTAATGTTAATTGCGAATATAGATATTGAAATAACAAGATTGTCATCGAATTAATTTTAATTAGACTAAATCAATAGACCAAGAGCTTTTTGAAATCGCACTGGGATAATGCTTTAGGTAGGTTTGAAAGCATGTCTAGGATATCTTATTGACAGAATTACAAAAGTCAGTGTACTTGAATAAGGGATTTCGCTGAATGTTGACAGTAATTCAACCATCGTTCAACCTGAATCCGGTTGGATGAGTGACAGTCAAGTAGAGGTACTTTTCAGTTGTTATTACACGCTAATTTCAATCGAGATATATCTAGGTTCATCTTGAGCGTAGAAAATAAGTATATATGCACGACTATAGCCTTATAAAACAAAATTGTGTAACAATATGTTTTGATAAGCAACTTTGTTTATCACGTATTTTTGTATTTCTGTTACAGGAAATTTGTCAACTTGGTTTGATTAAGATTTACTATGACAATCAAGTTTAGTAGACTATTATTTTTCAATTAGCCAACGAAAATTTCTCTTTCGCCTTATTAATTATCCGTATTGTTCTTGATAATGTAGTTTACAAGTATGTCTCAGACTAATTTATTAACGATAAAAGCTAGAAACCAATAATTTGATTGTTAAGGAAAAAATAAATAAAAGTATGCTTTTCCTTCGTTGTTCAGAATATATGATTGTAATTTTGTTTTAGAAAATGAATTAGTATATAGCGAATACATGTGTATGTACTTATTCTCTGAATTTGAACATAAAACAACTGATTTTTCTTTTCTTTTGTTCAAGTACATGAATTAAATTGTATTTAAACTGCATATTTCGAAAAAACAAAAAACTACATGTAGATCTCCAACGAACATGAACAATATCATAAATAATTTTAAACAGGTTTTTCATTTTACAACGCATATTCAGTTTGTGATACCAGACGTATCATTCAATCAAGCAAGACTGTAGTCCTTCTTCTTTTTCGCGTAAAAAAGTTAAAAGAAATACAAAATATTGTATTTGATTTACATAGTTCTTGTATATCTGCAACACACGTATTTGATGATCCTACATGTAATATAAATGATACTTTGATAAAATTTGTATTCTTTCTACAGGTCATAGTGTTAGCAATTAGAATCTAGGTGAACACATGAATTCAAATGTTTAATCGAATCATGTAAACCATTGGGTTGAAATCTAACCACCGTTTATATCAACATCTTAAGTATCTGGCAACATATTGCAAGTTATTTATGTTCGATAGGTAAATTCTGTGTTTATCCTGGATGAATTTAGAATTTAATCATTTGGACTGGTTTGAACAAACGTAATGCAAAGTTGTTTACACAGTATGATTTAAATCAAGTATACATTTTACTAATTTGATAGACAATTAAATCCTGAACGTTATATACCGAAACTGACGTTTGAAAAACTCATTATCTGGATTTTTTTTTAAGACTGAAAAAAAAATCACTTAAATCTTGTCCACTTTAAAAAAAATGCCTGGCATATGACAGTTGCTATCCATTCGTTTGATGAATTTGGGCTTTCGATTTTGCCTTTTGATTGCGGACTTTCTGATTAGAATTTTCCTCGGAGTTCGGTATTTTTGTTATGTTACTTTCCCTGTTTTACAGCAATGAAAACTAATATAACAAAAATATTGAACTCCAAGGAAAATACAACACGGAAAGTCCTTTATAATACGGCAAAATCAAAAGCTAAAATATTTATCGAATGGAGAACAAGGACTTTAAAGAAAACGCTTAACATGTAATTTGAACGTATCTGGTCCGAGACCACAATTATTCCGTAGTGCATTTCTTATAGACAATAAATGAAAATTAAAAAAATCCCACCAGCGCTTTCGTAATAAAACTTTTACAGTTTGTTGTACTACTTTTGGGACAAATTATATCAAAATTATAGAAAACTTCATCGGCTGTAACTCAAAATAACTGGACAATTTTATGTTAAGGGGTCTTGAAATCTTTAGACAGCTTCCAAAGTGCTAATTTGTAACCTTTTTCAGCTGGACCAAATCACTACTTTACTTTGAAATTCATGACCCAATTTTTTTGACAGTGTAATTTCATCCCCTACTTGCTATTTGAGGCATGAAACATGGAGAAATAAATTTGGAAGGGGTATAAAAAAAATTGGCAAGTAACACACTGTCAACACTAGGGACTATATTCGTGGACAACGAAAATGGACAACGAAAATCAAAGGACGATAATTGTGGTCTCGGACCATCTGTTCGGTAGATTGCCCTGAGATTCTCGACTTGCGGAAAATAACCCAAGACAGCTGAATAAAGATGGTAAAAAGTTTGAGTTAACCCTAATAAATTTGAACATCATCTTTTCCTAGCTTGCTTACTGTTCCGTTTATTGTTTGTGTAAAAGAAGAGGCAAAAATATCAGAAAGGCATTCAAAATCATAACTGGAAAAAGAACTCATAACGCCTGGGTTAAAAAAGAAAAAGATAAATAGACAAACAGTAGTTCACAAAACACAACATAGTGATTTAAAGACTGAACAACACGAAAACTTGGAATGATCTGAGGTGCTTCGGAAGCGTGAGCGGATTCTGCTCCACATGTGGGACTCGTCATGTTGCTCATGTTGAAAAAACCCCGGTAATTTGTTTAATTCGGTAGGTCACATTCGGGAAAAGAGGACGGGATTTTATTTACGACATTAGTAACATATTCGCTTTTATCTTTGAAACGGATATTCCATAACGGCCAATTAGACCAACTCCGTAATACTTATGAAGGAAAGATTTTATCTTCGCCACTCGAAAATCTTGATTCAATAGCTTTTTTTGTGAGCAGAATCATGTAATAAAGAAATCATGGTAGAAAATATAAGTAGATATAAGAAGATGTGATTTGAGTGCCAATGACTCAACTTTCCATCCAAGTCACAATTTTTCTGGATATCATACCATCTGGGAGATATATACTTCGTATGCATGCTCTGCTGGAATGTTGCTACAGCGAAATGGAAAAATCACAATTGTGAAGCTGAAATCATCACTTTTGGTTTTTTTTCTCCAATTGACCCTCATTGTCAATTTCTAGATGTAAGTCAAGATATGAGGCAGACTTAAGGCAGAACATCGGTATATATTTCCTAAAATAGAATTTTCTTATACTTTGTCAAAATGAAGATTTTACTATGCTTTTTTTTAAATATAAAAAAAATTATAGGTCACCGTGCTATTTTTCAAGCTACAAGTCATTCAAAATTGCACAAATTTGCTTAGATTGTACATGAAAAAACCCATTTATGTGTATAAAAAGAAATCTATGAGATAGAATTTTGAAATGAAATATGGGAAGATAGGTTTTATAATATGTTTTAAGAAAATAAAAAGAAACAATGGAATCACCGAACTTGTTTTCTTGCTACAAGTAAAAAATAAAAATTCCCCTATCAGTCCAGTACAATTTGTTTACTAAACGAGTTATCTCCTCTTAAATGGCCAAGTTGACAAATTAATTCTAAAAAAACACAAATATTTGGTATTTGTTTAAACATTTTGATAATGTAACAAATCTCTACGTTTTCTTTACGAAAAATAAACAGTCTAACCAATAGATTGTAAATCTGTATTCAAATTTGCAGATTTGAACAAAGAACTAGACCAATTGTGTACTGCGTTTGTACAATCCAAGATGGCGGTTTACCATGAACCTACCTTAACTGTATCTGTTGTATTTTGCATCTCATGTTCGATTCAATTAATGCGTTCAATATAGTCACCAAATTTTGAACTATTAGGTAAGAGAACATCATCTATTTATTAAGACATTCGAATATGTAGTTATCATTATTTTTCATAAGATAAGATAAGGACCAGATTTAACTAAATTTTGTGTAATATTTCATTTTTGTTTCATTTAAGTTTAGGTAATGAAAAATTCAAATCGAGAAGTGCATACCCATGACGTCATATTAATTGTAGAATAATTTTAAAAGCTAATCTGCGCATTTTTCGATACAGATGTTTTCGTCACTTCTTGAATAATGATAGACTTGCAAATATAGAGCGCACACAACCTGATACTTTATCATACAGTATGTTTATTTGAATATCTTATTTCTTATAAATAGTTTATGTTACTTGGATATCACTGAAGATAAATGCGGATATAATGCAGTAAAATTTGAATTTCTTATGTTACTGCAATATTTTGACTGTAAAATATTCATAAATATTTTTAGAATTTCAAAGACATTAAAGTTTAATCTTTGGATAAACTCAACGATCGTTTTTCAGAAGAAAAAAAACCTTTTAATTTGTAATACCTCATTTAAAAGGAAAGGTGCCCTAAGAACTTTTGCTAATTCCAATAGGTTAGAATGTGAAATATGATTCTTTTTGAGATTATCCATGACAAGAAGCTGTATTTATTTGCTTATGCATATTGGTAAAGGGCATGCACATGTCACATGTATCGTATACAATTTATGAAAAGTGGAATAAAATGCATCTGAATGATAACTGTTTTCAAAGCATTCACATTTGTCTATGAAGAGATGACAAAAAGTGTTTTTTCTCCATTTTTGTCCGTAAAAGTTTAAAATATAAAAAAGAAGATGTGGTGTGATTGCCAATGAGACAACTCTCCACAAGAGACCAAATGACACAGAAATTAACAACTATAGGTCACCGTACGGCCTTCAACAATGAGCAAAGCCCATAATGCATAGTCAGCTATAAAAGGCCCCGAAATGACAATGTAAAACAATTCAAACGAAAAAACTAACGGCCTAATTTATGTACAAAAAATGAACGAAAAACAAATATGTAACACTGAAACAAACGACAACCACTGCATTACAAGCTCCTGACTTGGGACATACAGAATGTGGCGGGGTTAAACATCATCGAATGTTTTTTTGAAAAAACAGTTTATAAAGTGAACTCACTTTTACTCATATATGATAAGTCTATGACTTGTGGTCCATGATAGAGGGTTGCCTAATTAGCAATCATACCACATCTTCTTAATATCACATTTAAACAATTTCTATACCTAAATTCCGGTATGGATACTTAAATACGTACTGCAAAAGAGAGATCTCTCATAAAAAAAGTCCATGTAAAAAAGGAATGAAATACTAAAAAGTAAAATACCAAAAATACCGAACTCCGAGGAAAAATTCTAAACGGAAAGTCCTTTATCAAATGGCAACATCAACAGCTCAAACACATCAAACGAATGGATAACAACTGTCATATTCCTGACTTCTTATGCAGAAAAAAATGGATTAAATCTGGTTTTATAGCTAGCTAAACCTCTTACCTGTATGACAGTCGCATAAAATTCCATTATATTGACAACGATGTGTGAACAAAACAAACAGACATAATAGGTAAAAATGTAAAAAAAAAGGGGTACAGCATTTCAACATTGTGATATAATCTTAATAACTATAAAAACACACAATTGTGTAATAAAGAAACATAAAAAGGATTATATACAAAGCACATCAGCAACATTTAAAGACAATGATACAAAATATCACCATAGCACAATAACACAATGACTGGATGTATACGTACAGAGCCACGTCATATGTAACAAACAAACAAAACAAGGCATATAGAAAAAACACATTAGCAAAAATGAAAGACAAGAACACAAAAATGTTACCACAGTACAATAACACAATGACAGGATGCATAAGTACAGAGCCACTTCAAATGAATATCACTAAAACAGACTAAACAGTAAAAGTAATATTCATAAAGACAAATAAAAGAGTATTGTAACAAGTTATTAAGATAATAAACAACGTCAGTACCAAGAATCTATACTTCAAGACCATCATGTACAAAATATGTATTTTTTGTGAAGTTGATACGGAATATTTATCAACGTGGGCTTGGTACCTTCCGATGGACTTTTTTTTAGAAAAAGGACGATATGTCATTAACTTTCTACTCAGACACTGGTGACGTTTTACAAAGTCTAAGTAGCAGGTGCAAGCTCTTAAATACCGAGGTGGAGGAAATTGATAATTTCAAAATTAAAATCGTCTCGTTTGTCAGTTTCTGTTACTGAAATGACCGCGAATGTCAAATTCGAGGTATAAGTCTAAAAAGGAGACCGATGAAGCCGTGTCTGTTGTTTCTTTAATTTCTAGTAATCGGGAATATTTCAATAGAATACAATAAGAAAAAGATCGAGATTTAAAGTTATCCTGGAGTTCTTAAGAGTTTTCTAGAATCCACATATGATTAATACTACTACGCGAGTAAACAGTTTCACAGTATATCTGGCTAAATGTTTAGGACAACTGACAGATATGGTTTCATTTATCACAAAAGAATAAGTCTAAATTGTTATGCAAATACCATTGTTTAGCTACTATTAAAACAGGTTCAATCAGCCATTTTCTACATACCAAAATGTCTGTACCAAGTCAGGAATATGACAGTTGTTATCCATTTGATGTGTTTGAGCTTTTGATTTTGTCATTTGCTTAGAGACTTTCCGTTTAGAATGTCCCTCGGAGGTCGGTATTTTTGTTATTTTACTTTTTAATATTTCATTCGAACGCGTATACCACTCATCTTCTTTCGAGACAATCATTTTTTGATATATCATTAATATTATTATACCTTATATATATATATATAGACAATTATATTGGGTAACACGTTATCACGTGACATTGATTATTCAGTTAATTTTCATTTAATTAATGTTAATTGCAAGGATTAACGAAAAATACTTAAAATTTACACCAGCGGTGAATAACCATATTAATCACCGCCGAATAACCTTTTAAGTTTTTTTACTTGTACACGAGTTATTTCCCATAAATATGTAAAAAATAGGTTGAAGGCTTATATAGATCTTAATTGCTGACTGGCATGAAAAGGATAAGTGAGGTTTGGTGTAGGCTTATATACAATTATGGCCCATAAGAAGCACCCTCATTGAAATAACCTGCTCGTGTTGACAATTTTGAATATTCACCTTTCCTACAGGCCATAATTGTATACAAGCCTACACCTCATCTCACTTATTCTTTTTATGACGGTCAACCCAAATTTTATAATGATAACCAGTTTTAAGACAAACAAGCAGAATAATGAGTTAAAACTTTATACAATATCTATAAAACTTAGACATAATATATAACTGAGAAGGATGCGATATGATTGCTTATAATCCTGAATTTCGGGGATATAAAAAAATATTACAACAGATTAATCAAATTGCATGTGCTAATACTATCAACAAAAAATATATATGCATTATTTTGAATTATGATAGATTAATTACTTTATAACACGAAAAAGAAACATTAAAATGATTGATTATTATGAATAAATATATTTTATCTTATTATATCATGTTTCCTTACGTTCACAAAGTCTGCAACAACTTTAGCTTCCATCATCTGTTTTTCTGTCCATAGAAAAATCAAGATATGCCTAGAAAATCAGTTCACAAAATGATGAAAAAAAAATATTGAATCGTTGTGTTTATCCCCATGTTGATATAATGAGTTAATTAAATGAAATACCCTAAATCATTCAATAAAAGCAAATTTAACACAATGCATAAAACTTTACATATCACTGTATATTCTTATAAGCTACATCACCTTCTAGACATACTGTTCAAAACGCAATAAATATGTACTTGAAAATGTCTATTTAGAATGGCAGATTTTTTTGACAAAATCTGATAGTCGTTTAAAATGTTTATTGTATAGTCAAATACACAATCATTTTTGCAGTTTAAAATATATATTGACATTAGAACATTGTCATTGATAATCATGTACTACTCACGATTAATAAAAATCTTGCATTTACCTTTTTGATGAATGTTCTTATTTCTATTTGTCAGTTGTGTATGCTTATTTAATCTAAGACTGCTGTATTCGATATATTTCGGTTAGTGTAAACATATTTTATTAACTAAATTCAGGTTAAGTAATGTACACAAATTGGCATTTACATATTAATACAAGTGAATAATTAATAGGATCCAGAAACAAGCTGTTAGCTTATATTAATCCGTTTCCTATTTCGGGTCGGGGTGCTGAAACATTTTTGTCAATATAGCGACACTCTAAAAAACTGTCAAAAAAGATGGAGGTCTAGCTAGCATAAGGTTAAACATGTTTAACCCATTGGTTGATTAAGTCAACATGGTCAAGTATTTGGTTTTGTCAGGATTTACGGACTTCTCCTTTTTTAATTTACTTTGGAGTTCGGTATTTTTGTTACCTTGTTTTTAATTTGGCACTTTAATCTTAAGCGCAAAATATGACAACAGCAAAAACGTCCGAATTAACAGAATACCCCTATGAAGCTAGAATATTTAGCTATATTACTAGTTAAATCAGCCTCTGTTATCATAATTTGAAATTTTTCAACTTTCGAAAATAATACAGTGCACTCAACACTCTCACAAAAATCAATAAACCAAAAGTTTTTTTAAATGGTTGTTTAAAAAATCTGATATGCTATAACCCATTTAAAGAATATGTATGTTATAAACAAGGTTAATAGACTATAAACAATTACTTGAACAGTGATGGTATTATTAAAACTGTAAACACCTGATCACACCATGAGCGTATCGGCTGTTTATAGGTTTTCTTATTGGAATACAAAAATTGATTTTAATAGTAAAATTTGTCCTTTTCTAGATTTGGATGTTTCAATTTTGAACGACAAATCAAAAACAGGTCCGATTTTTTGTTCCGTATTATTTTTGTTTTCGTTTTGTGTACGACATTGTTTATTTAACATTCTTACTGTATGACTATTTCCCTACTCGTTCTTTTCGCTCATGTCCGAAGTGAGTTTCAGATTTCATTTCACTTAATCATTAAGAAATTGCCATAAATGAAGTCAGGGATCTCCTTGCAATAAACTGGTACAACATTCTTTTATAGGTACAAAGATTTCATTTAAGTGTTTGGCTAAACCTTGAGAATTTTTTTCAAGAAACGAGATATTACAACTTAATTTTCACGATCACGGTATATCTGAGTAGAGTACTTCGGTACTGACTATGATTCAGAACAAACCGTTCAACCAATTGTTGGTTTATAAATTTTTGAAATTATAAAGAAACTAAATTTTAACAACCTCCTTCCCCCCCCCCCCCCATTCATTTTGTACAAAAGGCCTGTAAATTTCGTTTAATAATGTTGTTATTGGTACTAATATTCATTATCTTTTTGGATTTGTCAAAACTAAACTTCATGTGAACTTGTAAACATTAATGACAACTCCTTGTCTTACAGCCCGTCGATTGAATTTTTTCTTATATTTTAGCAATGCACATAAAATATTATGACGTCTTCATACTAAATCAGTTTAGAGTGCACTGACTGATACTTTAGTCTGGCAGAACATAATTTATTTATTAGTTGTTATTGGTTTTGAAGGAGCACCCTGGTTTTTTGTCCAGTTTGTTCATCCTTTTGGTCCTTTTCGGTTTTTATCAGCTCTCAACATTTGTTTTGAATTTTCAAATAGTTTAGCCACGAACATCACTTATGAAAGATAACGTTACAATGACCATCTGGTGCAATAAAATGGATACTGTTAATGTCATTTCAGTAATAAGATCGGCACTCCAATATTCAAAATCAGGAGCCTTAAATTAAGTGGTTGTCGTTTGTTGCTCCATGTCATATTTTTGTCTGTCTGTTGATCTGTGATGAATCAGTTCCCTGTTATTTTAGTTTTGAATTCAGTATTTTTAATCAACACTATTGTGTTTATTCTGACTAGAGACCGTCACTGAGATGCTCGTTAGGAATTTTATGAAAAAACAAGGAGTTGCAGCGCTTTGAAATTATTTTCTTATTCTTAATGTTTTTAAAACTGACAATTAATTAATTTACCATGACGGAATGGTAAATAATTTTGAATGAAATGAAGGTGAGGGGTTCACATCAATTCGAAATAAAACCGAAATCAACCCAAATTAAGCGAGAGAGAAAAAACAAAACAAAAGCGTCATACAATTAGCCGCTCCTCAAAATAGGCATGTCAAATTTTTTTTATTACAAATTGTTACCAACCAAAAGCTCATAGATAATTTGATCATTAAAAAAGGAAAATCGAAGTCTTCACCGGGAAACCATCATTCTTTGTTGCTTGTCAAAAAATTATTCGACATTTTTTTTAAGAAAACCAATCAGAATAAACCATTTTTGACAGAAGTGCTTCTTACATAATTCTTTATGTGTAATTATAATTGGATGCGAATATCCAAAGAAACATGGCCTCTTTAACACATTGAACAATTCTATCAATTATTGGAAGTAAGACGAATGTTGAATATAGCCCTTATGTAAGATTTTAATCGGATTAAAACTTCAGCCGCCAACTTAGGTTAACTATGAATAAAAGTAAATGTAGAGTATACAAGGACTTTAAATGAGATAGCAATCATTTGACACGAAAACTTTAAGACTTCTAAATATCTTTACGTTGGGGAATTGATTAATCCCCCCGATTCCAGAAAGGTAATGAACAAATTAAACAGCGACTATTAAAAGGTTGCAATTTAGAGTTTTCTATATCCCTTTCGTGTACCTAGTCCTTGTGAGAAATTTGCGAGCCCTCCATGCAACAATTTTTGTTCACACCAAAACCCCACAAGAGAACATATATCAAGAAAGGTGAGAGAATTGGTTATAGGCAAGCTGATTTTGAGACATGTACATTCAGCCTAAGACCAAGCATTTTGAAATATAAAACTTTAAAATTAAGAACAAACCAATTTACTATTGCTACTTACCTGTGAGGACGCTTGCCGGTTTAACATTTTCGCCCTTTGTAATGTCTCTTGCTGTTTTAAATATTTTTTTCGCAGTAACGTCATTTGCGGATTTTATGTTCTCGTTCTTCGTAACGCCATTTTTTGGGTCATCGTCCTTTGTTACGGGGCTTGCTGGTGTAACTTTTTCGTTCTCCATCGATTCTATTTCTCGTTGTAAACTGACTGAAAGATAAAGAGTATTCCTGATAGATTTCTGATTTTCAAACTTTTTTGTCTGTTCAATTTACAATCATGGACTTTAATTTTAACATTATTTCAACTATTATCATTCATCATGGATGAAAGGAAATATGCTATGTACTGGTTATTATGTTTCGTAGGACATGACGTAAAGATGATATTATAACAGATCATTATCTTATAATTCGGACGCATGAAACCAAATATAGGCTGTGATAGCGTTTTAATGTTTAGTTTTACCACGGCAAAGAGATGACCTCACTTTCAATTAATTCTTTTGTACTAAATGGGAAGCATTTAAAATGTTTAAGTTTAAAAGAAGAAAAATGGAGTAAAAAGTATTTATATATAAATCAAATATAATGTCGTTTATCCCTTTATATCAAAAACACCATACGTCATTTGTCAACGGTGTCTCTATTTGAGGCTACAAATCATGCAGATAGAAAACAAAATTGATATTGCGGTAGACAAAATCAATTATATAATTCTAAGTTTCATATTTATTCTTCTTTCTTAATTGAAATAGTCTATATACAGGTAATTTTTTTTTCTGTCAGTAATTGTATGTTAATAGTCCAGATATTAATTATTGTACTTAGAATAAAAAAATTAGAATGAAAAGCCGATGTGTAAATGTTGCATGCAAGATGAATGCTATTACATGATATCAAAGTAGATGAAAGTTCATGTAAAGTATTGTCTGTTTTATTTAATAGATTATGAAAAACAAATTTTATATTTTCATAACTAACGTATTTTTTACTGAGACGTAAAATCACAAAAATACTGAACTCCGAGGAAAATTCAAAAAGGAAAATCCCTTATCAAATGGCAAAATCAAAAGCTCAAACACACCAAACGAATGGATAACAACGGTCATATTTCTGACTTGGTACAGGCAGTTTAATTTGGTTTAATTCTTAGTATAATCAATTTGCTTGTGTTAAAGGTTGGTAATGTTAAAGTTTGCGAATTGTTTTTTTTTTTTCATTTATTATACTCGTTTAAATATCATGATTCAATAAGTACATATCACCTAAACTGTGTCCGTTACGCTCATCAAGATGCATTTATCATATTTTATTTGGAGAACATTATTTATCATATCACATGTATAAAAACCTATGTCGACAATGTACTAAATCATGTTTTGATAAATAGTCAGAATTTCATTATTGCATTTATTTTGAATGGTATTAATTTTTTTTCTGTTAATTGTTATCTCGAATTTGTGTACAAAAATAAATACATATCCACCTCAGAAGTATTTGTTGGTTCAATAGCCAACAAAGTACTACTGCTTAGGGAAACATTATCTACAACTTGGTAACAGTGATACAATAAATTAGTTAATGATGTTGTTTAGTCCTAACATATCAAATAAAAAAATTGTCATCGATTATTGTTTACTGATAATTACCTAACTATTTAACTGTTTATAGAAAACGGGCATAAAGCTGGAATTCTATATATATAGACAATTGAATTTAGAATAGGAACTACTTTTACGGCTAAAACGGTGTTAATTTTCCTATAAAGTGTCATTACAAAAATAAGAATTGAAAGTTCAAATACTCTACTACTTTTTTTGCAAAAGTCAAATCATAGGGCTGTGCAGCTTATTTTTAATATGCATATGCCTTGAACGTCTAAGAATTAATACTTATACAAAATTCTGGATTATCCCTTCATTCACTTTGGGTCTACTTCATAATTCAATTTGGCCGTTACCTATGTGTATCTATACTTAGTCTGGTAAAGTTTCAAAGTTGTGACTCTATGAGATGAAACATAGAGATCAGATCTGGAAAACAAATGTAAATAAAACAAAATATCTATCAATATTATAGTTCTCCCCAAAAGAGGCATGGTTAGTGAATCAGCTGTATTTACAAAGTGCAACCTTATGACAATAACAACGGATCTTCAGTTTCACGCAACTTTCGAGTGCAACAGTCACGAATTATCATAGATAACTAAAACTTAAAAAAAAATAGAATTAAAATGATCAATATTGATGATAGAAAAAAATAATCAAAGATACCAGGATTTTTAAATCAGACGCAAGTTTCGTTGGCACGACACACATAAAATTATACATTGTTACAACTGTGTTTTAGAATTTTTGCATATACATTATACAGGATTTTTATTTACATAAATGTTTTGATAAAAAATAAAGTTAAAATTATAATCAACTTACCTTAGGTGTACTTCTGAGAATCTTTTTATATGATAAATTTGTGATTGCAAATGATTGCAGTGCAATTGAAAAGCAAAGTGGGTGTAATAAATTAATTGGCAGGAAGTGTTAAAACCTAATCAGATTAAGTTAAAGCGTTAAGCAACAACAAAGAATAACTATTGAATTCAATCTAAGTATAATTAGTTATACTTAGGAGTTTTGAATTTGTTGGAACCCGGCACTTGAACTAAAATGCAACGTAGAAAAATGTATCAGTCATGATTATTTAAACAAAACATTCAAATGCTATCTTCATTACTCCTTTAAAAAGTATTAATGTAAAAGACAATATATTAGATATCGTTTTTTTAAGCCTATGAATGAAGTTTTGACAGTCTAAAACGGTTTTCTTAAATACTACTATTTGTGTAAACGCATTCCAAAAAACCTTTTTAAACATAAAAATAAGTGGTGGTTGCTTTAAAAGCATAGTGTGTCTTCAAATACAAGTTAATTTGTGTTGTTTAAGTATGTCATTTAATTTTATTCAAACAATAGTCTCCATCAACAATGCCTGTGGGTAAAATATTTCGATTTAATAGAAATGTAATTAAAAAATGAACCAAACAAGCCATGTTGGTTGAACGGTATCACATGAAACTGAGAGTTGCATTTCCCTTTCTTAAACTTGATATATGTTCTTGCTCTTTAGGTAATATTTGTGCCTAGTTCGGGCGTTCCTATATTTTGTTATTTTAAGGTTACTAAAGGTAACACGATATTAAATGACGTTATTATACCTTACATATATTTCAAACAATTCTAGTGGGTAAAACGTTATTACGTGACATGGAATAATTCAGTTAATTTTCATTCAATTGCAAGGAAGGACAAATAACCCTAAAAATTTAGACCAGCTATGAATAACCCTATTATTCACCGGAGAATAACCTTTTGAGTTTCTTGATTTGTACACGAGTTATCTCCCATAAAAATGACGTCACAGACGTAAATAAACAAAATGGCAACGTTCATGTTGCAGGAAGCCTATCAAGTGACGAGGAAACTAAACCAAACAAGCGTTGGGGATTCAACTAGCGTCGACGATATCTCTTGTAAACGGCCCTTTTCAGGGCTATCTATATATTACAGAAAGAGTCTACCTTTGTTGTATGATACGCGAAGTGTCAATAGACAAAATAGTTTTCTAATGTTACTTCGCAAGTGTTTTGACAATCTGTTACAATATTTTATTTTTAATTGAAACTGTTCGTTCTGTATAATAAAACAGTTATGGTCCATTGAGTCGTTGATTATCCAAAATTGTGAACCCAAGTAAGAGTTATTCCCCTCGGGCTAAAGCCGTCGTGGAATAACCCTTACTCGGGTTGATAATTGTATATTACGTCATGAGTTATTGTTCCTATCGTTATTGAACAACGTCTATGGAACAAATCAATGCAGCAGGTTCCACATTATTTATGCCATGCGAAAAAACAATAGTTCGCTATACTTTGATCACTAAATCTTAGAATAATAAAATGACATTTTACTTTAACATGTTTAAGTGAACATGATTTCTCTTTCTTTTGAACAGATGCAAAGACAAATATTTGAAATCTTCGTCGACTTCATAACCTTATTCTCATTTTTTACAGATTTATATTCACTTTCAAATTTATTTTCTCTATCGAAAAATGAATATTTGAACTGTCTATTTATTGCCTGTTCCTATTTTTCATAATAGATTTGGAATTAATTTCTATTTTTATGATGCACACCGTTCCCTTTGAATTAATAGGAAATATACGACACATGCAAAGGAAAACAAAAAACCACAAAGACCATTTAGATCCCGTCTCATAGTTTGTTTTTCCTAGGTGCAATATTTAGTTTCCCCGAAATATTATTCCATAAGCTCGTTTATGTTACTGTTTGTAATAACTCTGATCAAATGTTATTGCAAATGAATTGTTTTGATTTTCTTGTTTTGCGTACATGATCAGTAATAGCAGTACATTATTATATATGCTGCCGTGCACATGCATATTTTTCCTGCAGAGCTCGCTCAGAGGGTCACAGAATTGACAAAGTTTGTAAAGAAATTTTTTATTTCAATAAATATGTATTATGTTTTATTGTGGTTCGGGGCCGATTGAGTTATTGTTTTTTTTTACTATGTTACACCAATATCAGTAAGGACACTCTTAAAGGGAGACAGAATACAAAATAACAGTTAAAAATCAATTCAAATATGTACCCAAGGAATCCACGGCAACGAAACATGTCATATAAGGTTCAATATTTAGACATGGAATAAATTCTATATAGAGTTTAATTGATTTGTAAAACACGGTTTCTCCAGAAGTGTAAAATGTTGATATCGGAGACCAAGAACAAATTAAAAAAAAAAACAGATAATATAGCAGAAATGGTGGAAGTTGAGTATTTTAACTCGTTACATTACCATAGCTACAATATACATGTGAATAATTGGCGTAACCTTTAAGACATGATCTTAGAGTATATGTTTAAAAACTATAACGTGTTATATAAATTGGATTGCACGGTAAATGTCAGGGTTAAGATAACGACTTAATTTGCTAGTTATATCAACTTGTTAACTCGTTATAACTTGATAGTTACGATACTGTTGTCAGGTCATTAAAGATTGCATATTTTGGCTTTAATATTGATTCACGTATAGGGTCTTTTCATCGGAAATAAACACATTTATTCTAAAACCAGTTGTTGGCATGATAAGGGTTATGTTTTTCATATATATTTGATGATGGTATAATACTAAACCCCTAACGGGAGGGATTGAACTTGATATTCATATGATGAAGACATAATCTTTCAATCAGTTTAATTGGGGTCTGGAGATGGCATGTCAGTAACTGCTAGTAGTCCTTTGTTAATTTATGTATCATTGTCATTTTTTTTAGTTTCTTTTGTTACCTATTCTGACATCGGACTCGGACTTCCTTTGAACTGACTCTTACTGTACGTATTGTTGTGTGTTTGTTTTTTCTACATGGGCTAGAGGTATAAGGGGAGGATTATGATCTAATAAAACATGTTTAACCTCGCCGCATTTTTGCGCCTGTCCCAAGTCAGGAGCCTCTTGCCTTTGTTAGTCTTGTATGATTTTCAGTTTTAGTGTCTTGTGTATATTTCGGAGTTTAATATGACGTCCATTAACACTGAACTAGTATACATTTTTGTTTAGAGTCCAGCTCCAGCACGACTGTTACTCTTTGGTCGGGTTGTTGTCTCTTTGACAAATTCCCCATTTCCATTTTCAATTTTATGATATAACGAATACGTTGCTTGTTGACACGACTTAGCTAAGTCGTAACTACGTGTACGTTTTATTGTTATAACGAGTAAAATAAGTTGTCTGAACGAGTTTATAAATCGTGATATCGATTTAGAATAAAACAACACCCTGACAAAACTTACTAGATGACACTCTATTACATTTTTATTTAATTGTATTGTAATGATTTTTTCTGTTCTTAATATGGCATTCTCCTTTACCGACTAATATTGTTTTAAGCATTATTATCTCATATGAATGTCTTCAACTTCAGTTGTGATAATTTTCACATTAATCGGTTGAATTGTGTCGGGTTACGGGGAGGATTTGGCGCCAGCAGATATTTAGCATATGGTTGCTTCTTCGATATTTAGAAAATAAGGCAGAAATCATTTAAGTTCAAGAAGTTATGATTTCTTAATGTTGTTTATTTTTTATATGATTCACAACTTTCAAGAAAAAAATTACTTTGATCACGGAGAAGACAAAAGTTTTTTTTTTTAAAACGTTTGCCAAAAATAAGTTGTTAAATGCTTAAAAAGGCCGTGCGAGACAAGATGAAGAATTAGATGCTTGTGTCAAGGAACAAAAAAGGTCTGAAAGATGCCACCAAAAATCCCGTTCCTCTCTTATGTTTCATGGTCGTTCCCTGAGTGCATAATATATATACGTAGCCAGAAATAGTCACGAAAGACCGGTTATATAACGAACAAACCTTCTACACATTAACTTCAAATACGATGGAACATAAATTGTCTATATGTACCCGCACACAAAATTCAGATATTATTACGAACGACGAAATCATCAACGAAACATTGCCGTTCGTTCCTTTTTTAAAGCAAGATTAAATTAAATGTGTATAATCAAGGACATGCTAACTAAAGAGCAGTTGCCATTCAAGTATAGAACTAAACTGCATTCATTCAATATCCAATAATAAGAACAACACCTCTTAGTAAAAATAAATTGTTCCAGCATTAAGTAACGTTGGACTTTTTTTCAAATTCTCAGCGTATCGGCCAATTTCGGAGCGATTTACCGAACAAAAAAGCAAAAATGCTTTCAAAAATAAATTAATTAATTTGATTAACGCTCACCCGTATATTAAAATCACTGACATATATCTATAAAGCTGCAATGTAGTTCGATATTAATAAAACATTATAAAGGAATTTATAATTAGAAATAATAAAACTAATCTATACTTAATATGCATGATGTGTGGCAGTACACGTTGTTTCATATCATATGATTTATATTGACTTAAGAAAAAACTATTACATCAGATATATCAAATATCTTGTTATTGTATAATACTATAAGATTGATCAAAATGATTGTTTTGGTATATGTCACTTCGATGGATACAAAACACCTCCGTTTACTATCTGGTTAATTAATAAATAAAAGGACAGGAGCTTTAATGTACGACGGAATGAAGTATATATTTCTAACGAATATCATTTGTGACAAACAACTGTGTTGAACTTTGATTCTAATTAACTTTTGAGTATGTTTAACTACCTGTAAAAAATCACAATTCGTTAAAATTAAAAAAAATTAAAACACGCAACGTCATTCTAAATGTTGCAATTGTTCCCTTTGACATTACGTGATACAACTATTTATACTGCACTCGTTCTATTTGAGTTGTCAAAATACGTGGACTGTATATGTCTATGTCATATACAGTAACTTACCCGATATAACTTTTACTCATAAATATTTGATTATTCATGTCGACCTCTTCAACCTGTCTTTGTTTACAGTGTAAACAACGATTTCTTTTTATTTATTTTGCAATTATTAATATATTTTTGTTTAAAACCTATCAATCATTATATTTTATGCATATTGTTGATTTTTAAGTCGATACTCAAACGAATTATTTCACCATCGAATTGGTTTCAACAAATCACATTTAATTGTATTATAATATTCGTCCGCCAGATATGAGGCCTTTTACAGGCTGGCGATAATACAATGAAGACACAGTTACGTAAGGGAATAGCTATTATGAAGGTATATCCATCTGCATATAGTTTGATATAGAAATTCCTTAGAGACTAATTTAACCTGTTTAAACCGCTACATTGAATGACTTTGATATGCATTCAACACTTATAAACGAGCGCTGTGCACCGATAAGTCGGGAATTATGACTACGGTTTCGTTTAGAAACTTCCAATATAATAAGATTATCACACTTCCTCAAGCGAACACACTGCTGGTGGAGTTTTTATTCCCCGAGGGTATCACCAGCCCAGTGGTTAGCACTTCTGTTTTGACATGAAATATCATTGGTATGGTCATAATTATAAATAAAATGTTTACAAAACTTTGAATTTTTTAAATAATAAGGCTTTTCTACCTCAGGAATAGATTATCTTAGCTGTATTTGGCTAACTTTTAGGAATTTTTGCTCCTCAATGCTCTTCAAATTCGTACTTTATTTGGCTTTTTTAACTTTTTTTATTCTAGCGTCACTGAAGAGTCTTTTGTAGACAAAACGCGAGTCTGGCGTAAATACAAAATTGCAATCCTGGTATCTATGATGAGTTTATTTACTATAATGGCATCAATCCAATGGTAATAATACAATAATATTCCTAGATAAAAAAAAAAACAATTACGTAGCTTGAAAAACATTTTAACAGCATAACAGACCATTCGGCCTATAACGTGCACATGTCGAATTATTTCATCGCTTAAAAACCCAACGTATTCTGTTTAAGCAAAGAAAGTCTACTGTTGTTGATTAGGGACTTTCCTTTTAGAATTTTTCCTCGGAGTTCAGTATTTTTGTGATTTTACTTTTTGAAGAGTTTCGGAACTGAAGTAATTATTTTGTCCGTCGATGTTTTTTTATGTATGTAGTCATTAATCGTTGCTACACTCTTAGTTCATCAAAGATCATTAGATCTCAGTCCACCATAAACTTGCATATCACAACAATTTTTAAGTAGAGAACATCGTTGGCACCTTTCATATTAGATTCGTGTTGGAGTGTGCAATTTAATTCCAACCGCATAAGCACTGTCTATCTTTCTTTTGCAACACAATTACAGTGATGTGAATTCTACACTCGGATCCGTCTACTCATACAGTCATGTCAATATCAGCGAAAGAATTAAAACCTTACCTACTCCAGGAACATGAAACATGAATATTTGGTTAATTTTCCACTGGTATATATATCATTCAAAAGATAATAGATACACATTACAGGAATTAGGAATGGAGCAAAATCTAAAAGTATCAATGACCGTCAGAACAAATAATTACATTATAATGACTAACACCAAATCATATGGGAATTTAGAATAGATGACTAAATGAAAATGATGACATCCTTATAAATAATTAAAATTGCTTTAGCTTCCGATATAATTATATCTTCAAGGCATTGTTATCAATTTCAAGTGACATCGACCAAGCTAAAGTTATACAATTATCCACCCTTGAATGAAAATGAGAAAAGTTTGTTATCTACAAAAATAATAATATAATATAAACTTTTTTAATTTTTTGAAGTCATCCTTTAGATGCAATGGCGTTATAAAGCTGCATTTTACGTATTCCTTGGATATTTTTGGGGTAATTTCTCTCTTGGTGTTTTAGTTTCCAAACATACATAATTTTGAGTACAATCTATTACCAAAAAATCAAAACGCTTAGGCGGAGAAAATGTTATTTGGGAGACTGTAGTTTGTACGCAAAATTTAAACATTTTTACCTTTTATGTCAGTTTGTTTTATTTACACATTGTTGTCATTATAATGAAATTTTAAGCGACAGTCATGCAAGTAAGTGGTTAAGCTAGTTTTCGACCCGGGTTTAACCCACCATTTTCTACACACAGATGCCTTTACCATGCAAGTTAGGAATATGACATTGTTTTCCATTCATTTGATGTGTTTGAGCTTTTAATTTTGAATTTGATAAGGGACTTTCTGTTTTGAAATTTCTTTTGAGTTCGGCATTTTTGTTATTTTATCGGTGTTTCAAAAAGATTATGTACATAATTTGCAATTTATGTTTTACATGTTTTACATGTTTTACAATTTTAATATTCTGTCGGCTGACGAAGGTCAGTCTGGATTATGAATATTTTCTTCCTATGTATAAACAATTCGGAGGCCGCTGATCGTAAGGAGATGAAAAATAAATCATTTGGTACATTTTGGTACATTTTACAAAAAAAGCGAAATTGTCTCACCTGTTTTTTGCAGCATGCGAATCCGCGATTTGATACTGACATAATTTACAATTTTTGTTTTTCTAAAATACTCCGTTGAAACATTATCTTGCTTTGCTTACAATGATTATGAAATAAGATGTAGTTTGATTGCCAATGACATGAATGAGACAACTATCCACCGAAGACCATATTCTGATTTATTTTCGTAAATAAACAAATATAACCAACACTAACATTCACAAAACTACAGCATTTTCTTGTGTTGCCTACAATGATAAAAAATAAGATGTAGTATATTTGCAAATGAGACAACTATCTATCGAAGACCATATTCTGATTTCTTTTTGTAAATAAACAAATAAAACCTCTTGAACGAACGAAATGTGTGCCTCTCCTTGCTGACCTCTCTTATATTCATAAGTCATAGTTCAGACACTTGTCAAAAGCAAGAAGACCACAGACGGCAGATTATTTGATTTCACATTCAGATACATTGATGATGTTCTTTTCATTTACAGTTTAAACTTATCTGATTGGGTTTCGTTATCATATCATCCAGTTCATAGTACCAGAATGTATGAAAAACGACTTTAATTTTGAAATACCGAATTCTCCCCAACTTAGTAACAATATACCAACTTCACCTGAATATGGGATATACTTTTCCCAACTGATTAGGTATTCAAGAGCTTACAGCTGCTATTCAGAATTTATAAAACGTCTTAGCAGAAAGTTGATGAACCAGGGTTATGCCTAAGAAGTCTCGTCCTTTTTTGAAGAAATGTTAATCAGAAGATACCAAGATCTAGGTGATAAATATTCCGTATCAACTTCACAAATGATACATGATGGTTTTAATGTATAGGTTCTATGTACTGGTGTTGTTTACCATCTGAATTACGTGTTACAGTGTTCTTTTATTTGTTTTTTGTAGATGATTAGTTAACCTTAACCTTTTTGTCCATATTTTGTAATATCCTTTTGGCGTGCACCGTACTTTGTTGATATATTTGTCTGTTTTTATAGTGATTCTTAAACAAAGTTTAAAGGAATCTGATTAATAAATTTCTTTTCGTTACAAGGTATAACGAATACCGTTATGCGTAGTAATTTGCACGGGTGGATTCACCCGTGCATACTAAGCGGGAATTTAAATCATTCGACGGTTTGCATTTCAACCAGTCTAGACGTTTATAATTCAATTGCTGCTAAGGTTTGTTTGACTTTTTTTTTTCTTTTTTTTTTTTAAACAATTTTTGTTCTATAGTTACTGTCTTTCACACGTATACGACATTTCTTATAGAATCGTACATTTCAATAGATGCACATGTACACTGCCCAAATTTACAGTATTTATTAAATTTTCTTTTTTTTCATTCATTTAGTTGTGAATTGTTTCTAATATTTTGTAATTGTATTTTGTAGATTGTGCAGGCTGTTGATCATACTTCTAGTGAAGAGAATGTGATAAGGACTGTTTTTTTTTGCGTAACACCTGCCATTCTAAATTTTTGTTCACATGTTGTTATTATGTTTCGATTGTATTATTAAAACGACTGGATGCTGCAAACCTACATTCCATAGAATATTTGTGTTTTGTGTCATTGAGCCTTGTATAGAAAAGAAATGCTTTATGTTCGGTTGAACCCGTGAAAAAGAACATAACAGTGATTACAGTAGTTGTCGTCTGTTTATGTAGTTCATACGTGTTTCTCGTTTCTCGTTTTTATATAGATTAGACCGTTGGTTTTTCCGTTTGAATGGTTTTACACTAGTAATTTTTTGGGGCCCTTTATAGCTTGCTGTTCGGTGTGAGCCAATGCTCTGTGTTGAAGGCCGTACCTTGACCTATAATGGTTTACTTTTATAAATTGTAACTTGGATGGAGAGTTGTCTCATTGGCACCCATACCACATCTTCCTATATCTATTGACTGCTGTATCACTATATTTGACATTTTTACCTATATCTCTGTTTGTTTTGTTCACACATTGATGTCAATGTAATGACATTTTATGTGACAGGTTTAGCCAGCTTTAAAACTATAAATAAACCACAATTTTCTACATAAAAAAAGTGCCTCTATAAATTCGGGAATATGACAGTTGCTTTCCATAGTTTGATGTGTTATAGCTTTTTATTTTGTCATTTGATAAGGAACTGTTCATTTTTTTTTTATACAATGTGAAAATAGAAGAATAATAAAATTTAGAACTGAACAAGAAAATTTTACCTGAGCATAATTTTTTACAAATGCCGAACTGACTAAAAAAAAACCACAATATCACGGTATGTATAGTGTCCGGCTAGGATTGTGGTTTTTCGAGTGATTTGATCGGGTTTTTTTTAGTATGATCACCATTTTTTTCGAGTGAACTCGATCAAAAATGTAAACAAACATACTTCCTTTTTGACAAGACGTGATATAGAAGCTTGAGTTTATTATACAAGCTTGTACAAGGAATTTTAGTATTTGAGATAAAAAGATATTATCAATCCGACATTATTTTCGTTAAAAAAAGTTAAATTTAGCCTCACAATGCTTTTATTCCAAAATAAAGAACAAAGCCGTGTATTTACCCATATCAATGCAAATGTCGCAGGAAATGCACCCACGGAATCTACATGTATATATCCTTAGATATACAGACACTTTTCAATATTCTTGTTATTGCTTTGAAAATGATATTTTGAGACTAAATTCATTTTAATATGTTCGGGTTTTTTTCGAGAGCAGTCCGGGCTTTTTCGAGTGCGTCCGTAGTTTCTCGAGAGATTATACAAGTTTCCTATAGCTTAAAATGTTATGTGTCAGTGTATTTACGTTAAAAAAAAATCAAAATTAAGTTCAAATAAAGTACTTTTAAAGGCACGAAACCAATTCATTCATCAGTTTGATAATGGTGTACTAACACTTACATTTTAAAAACAAGTATCGTTTATTCGTATATATTGTTGTTTGTCACATCTTATGTATTACATGTACAGTATATACTTGTGATGTCAACAATTATTATAAAACATACAAGTTCATTGTGTGTTAATTTACGTTGTTTGATTGAGTTAAGACTTCCAATTGATATTTTATAGTGTGTCTTTCTATGTTGTGATGTTATACTATTGTTTCAGAAAAAAAGGGAGAAGGTTCGGTACCATGAAAACGTTTAATCCCGCTGCAAATGTTTGCACCTGTCCTAAGTCAGGAATCTAATGTACAGTAGTTGTCGTTTGTTTATGTAGTTCATACGTGTTTCTCGTTTCTCGTTTTTATATAGATTAGACCGTTAATTTTCCCGTTTGAATGGTTTAACACTTGTAATTTTTGCGGCCCTTTATAGCTTGCTGTTCGGTGTGAGCCAATGCTCCGTGTTGAAGGCCGTACCTTGACCTATAATAGTTTACTTTTATAAATTGTTACTTGGATGGAGTGTTGTCTTATTGGCACTCATACCACATCTTCCTATATCTAAGAGCTATTCTAAAAAGAGTAATGAAAGACCATCTGAAAATTATATACATTATTTACAATAGAATAAGCAATATAGAATACTTCTTTTTTTCAATGCAGATTTTGGCAGTATAAAAGTACATATTTTCATCTACGAATAAAAATATAATTTTTTTGTCATCATCCAAATGCATAAAATTAACATTACATAGCGATGCTTGATAAAACAAGTAACAACGCCAAACAACATACATTGGACAATTCATTAATACATGTTTTTCATCTTCAATTAAAAGATTTTCATTACAATGGTTGTTAAACAAATTCTTTTTTCAACTTAAAGACCTCGATACCTTCCAGTCTCAATTTTCAAAGGAGCAGTACCACTTCTAAGTTTTGCACCTCTATATTTTCCAGGTATGTTTTTAAACAGTCTTTAATTTCGTAGTTTGCTACGCTCGTTTGACATTAAATCATTATACCATTGTTATACCATAACAACTGCAGGTCACTGTACGGCCTTCAACAATCAATAAATGAATCAGTTTTACAAAAATGTTCCATGTCAACTTCTTTAAACTTTGAGTGTTCTCTGAAATTCAAATATGTCATTCTATTATTATATAAATTTGTTGCCAATAAAAAATCATTTTTGTTTATTCTGTTATGACACATTTTTGTAAATCTACTATTATGTTCTAAAAATACATGTCAATTGTTTTACAACACTTGGCATCCAACCCATATCACCATATAGGGCTTAGTTATGTGTGTACTTTCCAACATCCATAAAAAACACATTGCCCTATTTTTTTTTACAGCATTAATGCAAGAGTATTCTGTACTCCCCCATATTGCAGCACTATATTCAATAACAGACATAACAAGAGTGTCAAAAAGTTTAGTAAAAGTAGAATACTCAAAACACCTATATGCTTTGCATTTAACAAATGCGTAAGCCTAATGATCTGCTGGCTGTTTTGGTACGATTTTCGCCATCTCGTTATAATCCAAAAAATCATTTAATAATACACCAAGATACATAAATTTTGATACAATATCTAACTGGTTTCCGTTCAGCATAAATTCAAAATTTGTTTGTGTCACAGATTGTGTTCTAAAACTTAGTGTGTTAAGCTGATTAACTATTCATTTCATTGTTAATTATATATGAAATTTAATTCAAATGTTATTGTCAATGGGAATAAAACTGGGGCGGAATATCTGTGTGTGTGTGGTTTTTTTTATAAATTGATTTTTTTTTGTGTGAGAGAAGGTGGCCAGGCCTCCTTTAGAAGAAATATTTTTAGTACATAGCATTTTTCTGATTTTTCACTGCAGTCCAGTAGATTTCTTACTCCTTTATTAAAAAAACTCTGGAGTTCACAACAAAAAATATTATTAACTGTAAGAACAAAAGTAGCATGAAACGAATTTGAAAAGATTATGAGTGCCCTGTGCTATGTTCTAAAGACCGTTTGTTAAAGGAGCCAGTAATTTCTAATTTAACACCGGAAAGTTGTGGTAAAACTTTTTTCGAACAGAAAAGTTGCATTAAATTAAAAAAAGGTTGATTTTTATCACCGTAGTAATATGTTTTGGTGATTTTTTGGGAATATATGATATTGTCCTTCACTTAATTACAGTTATAAACTAGTCAAGTCAAGAATACCTTTTTTTTAACAAAATTTTCTTTAAAGAAACCCGGACCATTTGTAAAAAAACCCGGACGATTTCACAGCTGCTCTGGAAAACCCGGACAATAATAAACACTGAATATTTTGGTTACATACAAGGAAACTGTGCTTCTTTGTTGATCAAAATATGTATAGTAATCAAAATAAGATTGATAGTCATGTAAAAAACTATTATAATTAAGAAATAACAGTTAATTGACCTTATCGTATGTTTTTTCACTCGAAAAAACCCGAACTACACTCGAAAAAAATGGACCGAATCATTCGAAAAGCCACGATCCTAGCCGGACACTTTACCTACCGTGAGTATAATAATGAAATATATATCAACGGGATAGAAAATCTCTTAAACGGACAAGAATTAGAAATCTAACGTATATAATTAAAATCATCATAGATACCAGGATTGCAATTTTAGATTTGCGTCAGACACGTCTACAAAAAACTCATCAATAAAAAAATGTTAAAAAGGCCGAATAAAGTAAGAAGTTGAAGACGATTGAGGACCAAAAATTCCTAAAAGTTTTGACAAATAAAGCTAAAGTTATACATATATAAACAAAAGAGTTACATGATGATCTTTGTAGGCAATGGTTTTTTTTTAGTTTTACACTTTGAATACATATTGAAATAAATCATTTAGTTGTAATATAAAAAGAAATATGTAATTGTACAACACATTTTGTTTCTGCGAATTAAAGAGTATTTGAAAAAATATGATTGCGTGCTTTATAAATCCTACCATAAACAGGAAGTCGAGAAGTTGAACCACTAAAACAATCAACAAATTCATGTTAGCACTAGCCAGACAGTAAAACTTTTGAAACAATATTTGTGTAGTTCGTCAATAAAGCCTATTTGTAATATTTTAATAGTTAAGAGTTACTAACTTTCTGTGAGTGAACATTAAAATTAGATCAATCTCTAACTACCGTTTCACCTCAGATACCGTTATTTCATATGATTGGGGTAGCTGGTATGTTACGTTTGAAAAGAGTAAACAGTAGAGAGGCACATAGCTACATTTCAAAAAGCAATAAACATACCGTCCTTATTCTAAAGCTTTCCTTGAGTTAATGAGAAAATTCATTGATAACCGCTGGTCTGTATATTTGTTAAAGTTTTTCGTTTTTCGCTTTGCAGATTATCATCAGAAATCTACAAGAAACACCCTTTACAATGCCGATATACAATGTAAAGGTCACTAGTACATTGGAATCAGTGCTGTTCGTAGAAATCGGTACGGCTATTTAGAAATAAAACAATGTCTGCGGCAAAAGTTAATGAACCAGGGTTATGTTAATAACGTCTCGTCTTTTTCTTAACAAGTTTCATCGGAAGATACCATGACCTTGCTGATAAAAACTCCGTATTAACTGTACCAATAATAAATGATGGGCTTGAAGTAAAAATTCTAGGTACTTGCGTTGTTTATCCTTATGATTTAAAGTGTTATTTCTATTGTTCTTTGTATATTTTTAACCTTTACTGTTTAGTTCATTTTTTTGTAAATACGTCTGACGTGGCTCGATATTTATACCCGGCCATTGTGGTATTGTGCTATGGTCATTTATGTAATAGTATGCTTGTCTTTCATTTTTGCTGATGTACTTTGTCTATAAAGTGTCTATATATCATTTAAATTTTCTTTGTTGAAATAGTTATTTGTTTTATAGTGATTAGGACTATAACACAATGTTGACCGCTTTTCCGCAAGTTTTGACATTTTTACCTATTATGTCTGTTTGTTTTGCACACTGGTATTGTCAATATAATGGAATGGAAATAGAAAATGTGTCAAAGAGACAACAACCCGACCAAAGAGCAGAAAACAGCCGAAGGCCTCTAATGGGTCATCAATACAGCGTACAAAGAAAATGTCAATATTGTTTTCCATACGTTTGATGTGTTTGATGTGTTTTAGAATTTTTGTTTTGCCATTTGATAAGGGACTTTCCTTTTTGAAATTTGCGAAATGTTTGCCTTCCGATTTCGAGTTTTTTTCACCAATGAGGTATGCCGGTTAAACTGAGGTCAATCGGGGTAAACGACTTAAATGTAAAATCCCATAACTTTGACGTAATACCATAAGGTGACGTTCACATGAAGTTATGTAGTTAAAAAGTGAAAATGAATAAGAAGCATTGCCAATAAGTGTAAATGATTTCCGTCGAAAAGCGAACCCCTCTCTTCCCTAACCTAAAATCAAATTATCGACCACTACACATAATGGCTTTGAAAATATACTAGACAATGGAAGAATGTGAAAGTAATCTATAAATGTTTTTCATCAATCGCACATTACACTCTTCATGTCTGACAGTAATCCGATTCCTTACTTTGGCATCCGTTTGACTGTGAAAGATGCATGAATACTCAACCGCGGCCAGTCGGATATCTTCTATATGACCATTTCTTAAAAAGCATAATTCAAACAACATTTTGTTTCTTCTAAGTAATAAGCATAACTTATTATACTTTAAACCTTTTATAAAACTAAACTATTGTTCGATTTTCTGGACAAATTTTACTAAGCTTGATTAAGTCACAAACAAATTATATGATAATGCCTCGACTAGACTTTTCAGACGTTATAGAACACCCATCTTAGATAGCACACACACACATATTGAAAATTGTTTAAAAAAATCATTTCAGGCATGAGATTTTTACGACCAAAAAGTTAAGTCTGTCGTCAAGGTTTTTTGGAAGATAAATGAAAAGGTGTTCATTCAACTTTTCTTTTTCTATGAAATTTTCATTGATTAATAATTGATATACTTAAATTTTACTTTGAAAATGTGTTAAAGAAATTCAAATATATTAATAGTCTAGTCAATTTAGTTAACAACCTGCAACTAATTGCAACACAAAGTTTTTCTCTGAAAAACAAGTCTGTTACTATCTATGAACAACATACTGAAACTATACAAAAATATATTTTGCGGAAAGTGGTGTAATTTATAAAAATGTTTTGTAGTAAAAGTAAGGTTATATGAGTTGCTTCCCCTTATTTGCAGAAGTTGAAAAAAATAAAATTATACAAAAAAATGTTCTGTATTTTTTAAAACATTTGAAATAATACTATGCAATACATAATTCTTTCAATTTAAAAGAATAATATTACAAATGAATCACTTTCCTGTCTCAAAATTTGTATATTTGAATAAAGATATAGACCAAGTTTGTGTTCTGCTATTTTACAATCCAAGAATCTAGTTCTCCAAAATAGTGTTGGTAAGTAACCTATAAATGGAAAACTGTACTGAATTAGAGTTACCAACTTAGTCACATTCTTACTTGGTATTTGAAAGAATTCTGCCCCTGTGTTTTTCATTCACCTTCTGGAACAAACGTGTTAAGATTTAGAATCCAACAATGTTTCATAAAAAAATTAGAATGATGAGTGTTAAATGATTTATGTTAAATATTTTTTCACAAATGAAAACTTCAGGCTCCTCGAAGCAAATAGCTACGCATGTAATTTGCGACGATCTCAGTACTCACACACCATATAAATAAAGCTTTGACTGTAACACTGAATCCCCTTTTCACTTTGGTTACTAATCGGATGTGTACTTATTTATATTTTAGTTAGTGCCAACAGTATTTATTCATCAACTGTAATTACTAAGCTTTGAACTAGCTATGAGAACTCAGTGTCTTTTTGTTAATTGGTTATATACTCCGTGCTGATCTTTTGAGTTGAGTCCTTTCCAACTGGGTTTTACAATTTGTTCCTTCGTTTTTAGCTATTTAGATAAAATTGAGAATGGAAATGGGGAATACTGTATGTCAAAAAGACAACAACCCGACCAGATCAAGAGCAGATAACAGCCGAAGGCCACCAATGGGTCTTCAACGCAACGAGAAAATCCCGCACGAGGAGGTGGTCCTCAGCCGGCCCCTAAATAAAAACTGTTTCTGATTATTGGAGGGTTGAGTGCTCGCAAACAGGGTTAACACTGTACACTATGAATATGATTATCACAAGTCAGTGGCCCTTTATTACTTGGTTGTTATTGTTTTGCTGTCTGTCATATTTGTTTTTCCGTTTATTAATCAGGCCTTTGAGTTTCTCGTTTGACTTGTTTTATATTTTGACGATGAGCTATAGTTGTTTACATCCACACCCACATCATTGATATCTCTTTTGGAAAGTTTTCTCATTGGCAAGCATACAACATCTTCTTATGTTTTAAAAGTGGGGAGATTTTATAATAAGTGATGGTTTCATTGGCAAGCGATCAAACTTACTACCAAGAGATCACTGATAGAGTTTAGTGGACCTTAAAAACTAAACATTTATATTCTTTTGGCATGAGGTGTATTTTTTTAAATATTTTTGTAGTTTCGTTCAAATGAGTTGAAAACAGGTCAGCATTCCGGAAGCAGAAAACAGCATCTTTAACATTGATATATCTGTAATAGAGTATATTTATGAATAAAGAGAGATTTGAGGTTTTTAAAGTCAACGAGAAAGCAACCCAAACGACTAACAAAAACCAACAGACATACTTTCAGATTAGACATGACTATCTAAACGCTATCTGTGGCCATCAAAGTCGCCCACAAACACTACAAATTTTAATTCATGCACAGATGATGCATGATAATTTTTTTACAGTTCTTAGGCTAAAGCTGATTACCTTTTATTAAATTAAATCAATGAGATATATTAAAAAAGAACTTGGTAATGCTTTTCTTTATATACTAGTAAGTATATATATATATATATCTTTGACCATAATATTTTCATATAGCAGACAACCCATGTTAGTTCTTTGTCATTACCATTTGGTTGATGTTTCAGACCACCACATACATGCAGGTTTATAGGGTACACTTAGTACGCACATAAGGCGCTGTTGCTATTAACACTTCCTCCAGGAAGTGATCCCATTAATTCATTCAACAGTGCTTATCTCATTCTCAACATCCAAAATTGGACCACTTTAGTACAATTACTATTTAAATGCAAGGTAAACTTGGGGTAAACTTATAATCGTATTGACAAAGCTGTTCTTGAAATTGCCTTAAACAATATCAGATCTACTGTAACATTTAATTTTCGATCTATGAGTTTGACTGTCCATCTGGTATCTTTTGTCCCTCTTTTAATGCTAATTCAGTGAACTAGTATATGTTCCTAAATAAAAAGCTTATATATCTGAATTAAACGTGGATATTGATAGAGCTCGCTAAATAAAATTAGCAACACATTAAGAGAAATCTGTGTTTAACTGTGACTTTATGCAATTCAAATATTGTAAAAGTAGCTTATGAAAAAATACACAAAAAGGAATACAGTCAATGACGATGCAAGGACACTAGAAAAATTACTTTTCCAGCAATTAACATGACAAAATCAAAGTCAGTAACCAAACTGATTTACAGTTATTTTTGAACACAATCATTTTTTGTTTATTATACCGTATAATTACTATAAATACATAACCGAAACATAAGATAAAATTTCAAACTTCCACAAAATGCACATATTTAAAACTGAGTTTTACTGTGTGTTTGTTTATTCTATATTGTCTAGAGAAACTAGGGGAGGGTTGAGTTCTCACACAACATGTTTACCCCTGCCACATTATTGCACCTATCCCAAGCCAGGAACCTCTAGCCTTTGTTTGTCTTGTGTGTGTTTTTTTTTTTGGTGATAATTTTGGTTCATTTGTATGTACTGGAGTTTATGGTGGTGTCCATTTTCCTGAACTAGTGTACAAAATAATTAATGGGTCAGCTGAATCCCACCTCCGTGTGCCGGATTTACTTGCTATATTAAAGACCCATTAGTGGCCTTGTTTTCTCTTTGACACATTACCTGTTTCCATTCTCCATTTTTCGTTTTTTAAAATCAAACTAGAAATAACCAAGATTTTAAAATTTTCATTTTATATGCCCTTCACTTGGGAGCATTATGTTTTTCTGTCTGTGCGTCTGTTCGTTTGTCCGTCTGTCCAACATCAGATTAAAGTTTTTTGTTAAAGTTTTGGTCAAGGTATTGTTTGATGAAGTTGAAGTCCAATCATATTGAAATTTAGTACAAATGTTCTCTATGATAAGATCTTTCTAATTTTAATGCCAAATTAGAGTTTTGACCCAATTTAACAGTCCACTGAACATAGAAAATGATAGCGCGGGTGGGGCATCCGTGTACTATGGATATATTCTTGTTTTGTAGTTAGTGTGTGAAACAAAATATTTCACACAACAAATTGATTATTATTGATATCGATACCAAGAGAAATACATATGCGATAAACATATGATAATATAGTCTGTCTATAAAGATTCTATGTTAAAAGTTTTAACCATGAATAATCGAGTTTTTTATTTCCATTTTTCACAATTTTTCTCTACAAATCACATTTTACACAAGAATTACAATTTTTTAAATACTTATAACTATAGGACATCTTAAGATAAACATCAGATAGTATTCTCTATTTTCTGTTATGATCCCAATTTGAAAGTTTTAACCATCAATAACCGAGATATTTTCAATTCCAGTTTTCCGGGTTTTCGGTCTTAAAACATATATTCAACTAAAATTACCCAAATATTAATATTGATATCTAAAGGACTTCACAAATAAAACATAAAATAGTATGTTCTATTTTCTATATAGATCAAATTTCAAAAATATTAACCATCAACAACGGAGATTTTCTACGTTTCCAGTTTTCAACGTTTTTTCACTAAAAATCACTCATTTCACCTCAAAATTACTTCAATATGAACAATAATAACTAGAGGACTACATAATATACTATTAAGATAAGGTTTCATGACTTCAACTAGCTTTAATTAGGTCTAAAAATGTAATCATAAATAATAATTTTTCTTCTTTTCCAGTTTTCAGCATTTTTTCTCTGAAAACCACATATTTCACCCCAAAATAACCTTTTCCGCAAATAATATCAATGTATAGTTTTAGTATATTTTTAGTACAAGTCTATATTATAATTTGCACTAAAAAAACCTTGTGTTGCAATTAATTGCAGGTTGAGTGATTTTAGAGCTAAATTGACTAGGCTATTACGAGTAAAATATGCACTGAAAGTTTAAATTACTGTTAGAGAAGCAGCGCTATGGTTTTTCTATCCAACCACACACTGTTTGAATACAATTTACAAAGGCTACATATACAGTTTTCACAGTACCTGTATGGCGGCAAAGGGGAATCTAACCGTTAAATTCTGAATATTAATGCTTTCTCTGTATCATTTGGTTATCATTATTTTCGACTGTGGAAAAAAGTATAGGCAAAATAATTATTAAAAGTATGTAACTTTTCTCTTTCCTTGTGCATTCCTGTGCGACAGAACGTTTCTATAAATCCTATGCTTATGATATGAAATATATATCAAGAGTTGCTTCCCATACACCAATAATTTGTAAGCTTATTTTTGATCCGTAAACAATTGAACAAAGGAAAACAATTAAAATTTCATTCACAGTACAGTCATTTAAAATAATTACCTTGATACTATAGTGTGAATACAGAAGGACATATGAAATATCTTTTTTAAAATGTTCTGTACCAAGTCAGGAATATAGCAGTTGTTATAAAATAGTCCGTGTCTATGTATGTTGGCGTTTGTTTTTGTAGCAGTTCAGTGTTTCTGTTATACCGTTGTTTTCCTCTTATAGTTAATGTGATTCCCTAGATTCTGGTTTGTGAGCCGGATTTGTTTTCGCTTTATCGATTTATGACTATTAAACAGCGGCATACTATTGATGCTGTTATTTATGAAACACACACAAAAAAACCATCTGCATTTAACTTTAAAAGACAACATAAACAGAAATAAACATCCCCATGCAAATTTTGAGTCAGTTCAGGATTTATCTAATAACATATCGAAATAGGTTATCTCTTTCATCTCTCATATCATACTCTTTATATTTTAATATCACTTTATAAAGTTAATGTCTGGTAATTGTATCAAGACATATTAATAGGTTTGATACAGTTGGAGTGAGTACAAACAATAAAAATGAGCTTTTTGTTCATTTTAGCTGTTATGATATGATAAGTTGCATTGAAAAGAGTTGTGTAAGTACATTTCGGCTAAATATAAATTATAAAAAAAAAACTGTAAATACATTCATTAATTATCAAAACAGTTTGTTGTTATACGGTAAACGTGTGCTCATGTTTATAACTTTTAACTATTTACATTATTTTAGCATAGCAATACGTCAGAGTTAAAAATGTATTTTTGTATGATAGCACGGACAGGTCATCCTCGGTAAAAGATTAAATTGAACATATGTTTTATTAAGTTGACAAATTGAAGCTCAATCTTAAAGCTTTGTCGGATATTGGCAATACGGTCAACACAGAAATGGTAGAGGTATGTCATACTCCTGTGCTCTTAATCTACTAATGTAGATGTGTTTATTCATTACGTGACTATTGAAACCATAAACCTCTAGACCTTAATTTTTATTTGGCTACTGAGCAAGATAAATTGCCTCGAAAAACTTTGGAATTAAATTCAAGAAATAAGGAAACTGTATTTAGTTCCATCTCAACGAAGATATATCTAAATGGGCTTAGACTTCTCAAAATTTAAAAGGATGGTTCTTGTTTATATTATGTCGCTTGCATTATTGTTTCTGAACTCATTGCAAATATAATGCAGAATGTTAAAATTGACGACAAATCTTCACAAGATAAGACAGGCTGATAGCCTTGCTATTAAATTAAATAAAGGAAGTATCAAGCTTCGCTGTTCTCCTTAAAACTGTAACAAAAGAGCTTCCTTTATTACTACACTAGTCAAAACTATGACGAATCTTGCTTATCCTCAGTCGTATAGTCATTATTCTGAACCCATACCACCCTTTCGTACAGGATACGGATGGCGTGAGCCGGCTTAGCACGATCTATGTCACCATTTAAAGAAGTTTGGACACTGACCAAGAAATCCCAACTTAACACAACAAGCTAAATTATTAATATTTAGGTCGTGAATCATTCTTTTTTTAATGGGGTATAGATAACAGTTATGAAGGTACTATCTTCCTTGAATAGCTCGAGTTTATTTGAAAATAGCATTTTTCATGTTTTGAAGGGGAGTTAAATAAGCAATTTGGCATATTTTAAAGAGCTGACTCTAAGGGTGTTATTCCTTTTTTAGCCATTTATAGTGAAACATTAGATAGTTGTGCTAAATATGTCTGCAAAATTTCAGTTAATTAATTTGTATCATAAATCTATTTTTTCTAAAATCAAAGATTCAGGAAAGACTTATTCCAATCGAAGGTTGTACTTTGCAAAAACAGCTATAATATTCATAGAAATTTTGTTTTGTTTACGTACTAGTTCCAAAATATGATATCTATATTTCATCTCATAGAGATATAACTGGGAAAGGAAACCAGTAGAATACACATGCATAGCGGTGAAATTGAATTCTGAGGAAGACCCTAAGTGAAGGGAGAGGTATTACATATTTCAGTTTCAGTTTAAGCTCTTAGAAGTTTGGGGGCATATAAATATTTAAAATATGCCGCAAACTCTATGTTTTAACCTTTGAATGAAATAAGAGTGCATACCAACTTTCCTTTCTAGGATTTATTTTTTTACGACACTTCATAGTAAAAGTTGCACATTTTTAGCTGTAAAGGGAGTTGCTATGAGAAATTGCATTATCTATATTAACAGAACTGAAGTGAAACCTATAGAATAGAAAATTGCAATACAATATATCACAAGCGCTTGGACGATGCAAATAAACTCATCATATATACTAGGATTGGAACTGATCATAAGGTGTCAACAATTTTCACTGGTAAAAAGTCGTTAGTATTTCGATCAATATAAAGTTTTGTAAACGGTTCATTTTTATACATAACCATATCTATGATATTTCATGTTAACGCAAAAGTGCTGACTAATAACTTATTGATACTTCTTTAGCAGTTGCATCGACCAAGTGGTTGTAGTATATTGTGCTTTGTCTATATGCCTTTTGTGTTTCTTTGTTACATATAACGTAGCTCTGTACTTCTACATCCCGTCATTATGTTATTGTGCTATAATGGTAAATTTTGTATTTTTGTCTTTCATTTATGCTCATGTGCTTTGTCTTTTTGCCCTTCTGTGTTTCTTTGTTACATAATTGTTTTGTTTTTTTGTAATGATTTAGATTAAAGCACAATGTTGAATGCTCTACCCTTATTTTTGACATTTTTACCTATAATGACTGTTTGTTTTGTTGACACATCGTTGTCAAAATAATTCAATTTTATCCGACTGTCATACAAGTGAGAGTTTTGGCTAGCTATAAAACCAGGTTTAATCCACCATTTTCAACATAAGAAAATGCCTGTACCAAGTTAGGAATACGACAGTTGTTATCTATTCGTTAGATTATTTGAGTTTTTGATTTTACCATTTGATTATGGACTTTCCGTTTTGAATTTTCCTCGGTATTCGGTATTTTTGTTTCTTTACTTTCTAAAATTCGGACAATGGTTGGCGTATTTGGTCCTCTTTACAAATATACCGGTCATTTGAGTTTAACCGGCTTTAAACCAGCATGCAAATTTCAATTTAACCTAGTAATATTCTGCAATTCGGGGAGTACTTGTAAGTTAAAAATAGATATACACAGATTTAAATTTAAAATCGGGATAAACCTTTAGTGTAAAAACCAATGTTCTTACTATTTCAAGAAGTTAGTGGTTATTTCTTCATTTTTAAAAATAAATTATTGTACATTTTCATACATAAAAATAACAAAATGCAATATCTCTGAAAATTTCCAAAATAGTATCAGCGGTGGGTTTTTTTTAAGGGTTAAACCCAATTTATTTTGAGCAGAGTGACATTAATTTTTAATGAATTTAGAATTATAACAGCCATTTGAAATTATATTTTTAAAACTAAATTAAATTTGAGAGATTTCATCATTAAAAGTGTTTTGCACCGCTTCTGATTGATAACAGATTTAGGGAGAAGAAAAGAAAACCCTCTGCAATTAAAAAATCATCTAAAAGATGATGATTTAAAAAATAAATTAAATGAAAACTAAAAAAGATTTCTTTTTGGATACATTGCTATATTTTTACTAGTTTCATATTTATACCCCGACATATAACTGTGATCTTCTTTGTTATGTAATGTTTTGTGTACTGTTGATTTTCTGATTGTCTTTATAGGCCATGGCGTTGTCCGTTTATTTTCGACATATGAGTTTGAACTTTGAATGTCCCTTTTGTATCATTTGTTTCTCTTTTATGCTGGAACGATGCTGTTTGAAAGAAAATATTTCTTTCACCTTTTTTAATTAATGCACTTAAAATAGTTGATAATATATACATAAAAATAAATCACAATGTCCGAAATGTTTGCGTTTTTTAAACCACCATGCAAATTTCAAGTTAACCCAGTAATATTCTGCAGTTCGGGGAGTACTTGTAAGTTAAAAATAGATATACACAGATTTAATTTTAAAATCGGGATAAACCTTTAGTGTAAAAACCAATGTTCTTACTATTTTAAGAAGTTAGTGGTTATCTCTTCATTTTTTAAAAATAAACTATTGTATATTTTCATACATAAAAATAACAATTTCTAAAATAGTATCAGCGGTGGGGTTTTTTTTAAGGGTTAAACCCAATTTATTTTGAGCAGAGTGACATTAATTTTTAATGAATTTAAAATTATATCAGCCATTTGAACTTAAATTTTTAAAACGAAATTAAATTTGAGAGATATCATCATTAAAAGTGTTTTGCACCGCTTCTGATTGATAACAGAATTAGGGAGAAGAAAAGAAAACCCTCTACAATTAAAAAAATCATCTAAAAGATGATGATTTAAAAAATAATGAAAACTAAAAAGGATTTCTTTATGGATACATTGCTATATATTTTACTACTTTAATATTTATACCCCGACATATAACTGTGATCTTCTATGTTATGTAATGTTTTGTGTACTGTTGATTTTCTGATTGTCTTTATAGGCCATGGCGTTGTCCGTTTATTTTCGACATATGAGTTTGAACTTTAAATGTCCCTTTTGTATCATTTGTTTCTCTTTTATGCTGGAACGATGCTGTTTGAAAGAAAATATTCCTTTCACCTTTATTAATAAATGCACTTAAAATGGTTGATAATATAAACATAAAAATAAATCACAATGTCCGACATGTTTGCGTTTTATCATTGTATAATGATGAATCAGGTCATTGGTTTTCCTTTTGGTATCATTTTACAATTCTCTTTGTTTGACTTCTTAACCAAATATGTTTTCTTCCTTGTTAAAAGCCGTATAGTGTCCTTTAATTGGTCATAGATTTTTTTTTCTAATTGCTTAAGTATAAAGAGGGCTTTTTTACTTTGATTTTGTTTTATATTTTGTTAAAGGAGCTCTTCACATATTTGTCCCTTAGTCTTTAACGGATAGCTGTCTTATTTGCAATAATACCACATCTCGCTATGTATTATATTAGTTTCTGTAGATGGTTTCCTCTTTTGGTAAATTATTGATTCCATTATTTTACACCGCAAACAAGTGTTCACGATAGGTTATCTTGACCCGAAAATCTCGTTTACATGACTTAATTGTTGCACTCAACTTAAAACAGTTAGTTTGAATGATAATGTATATCGAATGTAAAGTTAAACTTATTTTAAACCAAAAAATTCGAAAAGTTGTGTCAAATACTGCTTTCCACATGTTTTTCAATGGCTTCGTCAAAAAGAATATTTATTCGAATACTTTCACATCTCATAAACTGTCATTTACAGACACGCGAAGCAATGAATGTGGTTTTTAATTTGATAGATGCTTTTGTGCTTTTTTGTAAATAATTGTTTGTTTTGATATTTTAACACAGTGATGACTGCTGTACCCATATTTTGACTATTTTATTTATAATGTCTGTTTTGTTCACGCATCGTTGTAAATATAACGGAATTTGATAAGACTGTCGTACAAGTGAGAGGTTTAGCGCTATAAAACCAGGTTCAATCCACCATTTTCTACATTTGAAAATGCCTGTACCAAGTCAGGAATATGACAGTTGTTGTCCATTCGTTTGATGTGTTTTGTCATTTGATTTTTCCATGTGATTAGGGACTTTCCGATTGAATTTTCCTCGGATTTCAGTATTTTTACGATTTTACTTTTTACAGAAAATGTACGTATCAGTATGTACATGTTTGGAACATTGACCCAATATATGCCTACATACTCACCTTCAGATGGTGCTAATTTAAATGTATACAGTATACAGTTCCTTCAGAAAGGTTAATGGAATGACTGATACACAAAGAATAATATGTCCATCATCCAGAAATCAAGAGTTTAGTTTGTAATCCGGATTTGTTTTCCCTTAATCGATTTATGACTTTTAAACACCGGTGTACTATTGTTGCCTTTATTTACATTGGCATTTATTTTATATGAACCAACCACATTAAGACTAATTCTGTAAATTTGTCTTGAATTGTGGAATGGGGAATATTTGCGTAGAAGGGTAATAAACTCAAATGTTGATGTTTTTATTATTTCTTCATAAAATGGCAAGATAAATGAGCCTAAGGTTGTTTGTATTATCACAGATCTTTAGAAATTTTAAGTATCCTCATTTGATTCACATCGCCCCTAGATCATGTAGTTTCAAAATAACTCTACAGCCCTGTTTAGGTTGCAATTACAATAAATGTTTATAGTTTTGAAAGAGGTTGTGTGGAGCATTTGGTACTCAATGATATAACATTGACTATAATTATAAGGCGACGCTAATTCCTTGTTTGACGGACCCGCCCGAACAATTTTTTTCTGAACCGAAAACGAATATTTTTAAATATTACCCGCTTCCCGCATCCGGAAAAGTAATCGTGTCTATTTCCCGCTCTTTTTTTTTTTGTACAATTAAAAAATTAAGAAAACGATCGCCAGCGTTTTAGTCAACGTCAAATCGCAACCCTTTATACTGGTATGAGCCTTAACACAGATTTCTTATCAAAGTCAAGGACGATCCTTCACAAAATCATGTCGATTTTTGGTGTTAGAATAAAGGACACAGAAGGAGGAGAAATGCCTTCAACTGCTATATCGTTTGCTGGCGGATGTTTTATGCACCTGTCCTAAGTCACAAGCCTTTTGTTCAATAGTTGTCGTTGGTTAGTTTGGTTTATAGAGGTTTCTCGTTTTGTATATAGACCGTTGGTTTTCCTTTTTGAATTGTTTTACAATAATCATTTGGTGGCCCTTTATAACTTGCTGCCGTACTTTAATCTATAATCGTTTGCTTTATATCATTCTGACTTGGATGGAGAGTTGTATCATTGGCACTCATACCACATCTTATTTATATTAAAAGTGGCAAATAGACAAAGAATAAAAATGAGAACACCAAAAACGACGGAGACAGAGACAACCAACATGTAGCACAAAAAACTAAAAAGTATTCATCAACGATTAGCTCGACCCATAAACTGTGGGTGAACTCAGGTGTTCCATAGGATGGACAGTTCCTGCTTTTTGCAAGACAACCACCGTGTTGCTAGTATGACAATTCAACAGTTCAGTGGAGATCATTTAATGCAGTTGCAATAATAATTTAATTATTCATTTCAAAATCTGATGTCCTCAGAAGGTAACAGTAATACAAGAAGTCATATGAAATATGCTGCAATTAAAATTGGGCATTACATGTCTTGGTGAACAGAAAAATAGCAATTCAGCAGTTGATAAATTATATGTCAAAGAAATGAATAAGTGTCAAAATACAAGTGGTAAATCAAGTTTCATACCATCTTGTTTTGATCAATATTATCAGAACCTATGATTTTATGTTTAAAAAAAATATATTATCGCTTGCCTTTACTGTTCAAGCTTTGCCCCAAATTCTGGAGTGGAAAAATCCGTTGAACAAGAAATTAAATTGGTGTGGCTTAACGTCAATGTGTAATTAAGGTATCTTATTCTAAGATTACTCATTTAAATCAATTTTATGACAGATAAGTCCGTTTTGTGTTTTAATGCAAGAAAAGAAGATCAATAACTTAATTTCCGTTTTACTTTTCTTAAAGTACAAGCACAATCTCTATATATTTTGTTTCAGATATTCACTTTAAGCATTGAAAATTGCTTACAATGCAACAAGAAGTGACTTTCTGCATTAAGCCTTTGGCCAAAATGCTGGTTCATTCATTGGCCCATTGTTTGTAAAAACTGGAATAATATCAGCAGACAACTTCATCAGTATTAACATACTGGTTTATGTTTATTACATTTGATTTAATCATATCAGTTTATAGAACATGTAATGGTAGTGGTACAGGTCCCCAATTTGCTTTCTGAATTCAAACTGATACAAACCGTCCAAAGACTTAGGTTAATAGTCATTTTCCTCAAAGACTTTATCAAGCTTTTTAGGCACCAATTGACGAAATATGCTTTTGTTGTGTTTTTTTTTGTGTGCCAGGGAACTCTCTATCAATCTATAATACAAAAGCTGTTATATCAATAATATTGACACAAGATCACAATCAAGTGTCAAACATTTGCTGGATGAAGACACCGTGAAATTCGAGTACAATTATATGACCAGCAGTCGAGACTTTTCTAAAAATAAAATTAACATGAACAGTACAATTTAGATAAAAACAGTATAATGTTCTTGAAATTTGCATGGGGTAAGTCTGAAATTACATCAAATCATTTTATATTGCATATGTTCACCTGAGAAATTTTGTTTCTTGCAGTTTTTTAGACCAGAAGCAAGTATAAATGTACGGTAAAGCAAAACATTTTTTTTTAGGAATTTCACTCCTTTTATTATTCAGGTATTTAATCAATACAATACGATCATAGGAAAACAGTTTGGATGACACAACCGACTTATCAAGAAAAGAGCGTCTGATTTCAAACAAGGCGTCATGAATTCAAGGACAAACTATTTCAATGTTCTTGTTATTTATCTAAGTGGCAATGTTTTGTGATACCGTGTCAACAACTTAACAAAGCAGACAGAAAGACGAACTTTCAGCATTATGAGGACATTGAAGTAAATGTCGACATTTAGACAAAATTAGTTTATCGGTATGCAAATATCACAAATCAATGAGGGTGAGACATTTTAAGGTTAAAAACAGAACCTTGGAGAATCGCATGAACTCCAAAAGGTAAGAGACCGGGTAAGTAGACATTAAAAGAGTCGCCTGCTGTGCATGCATCTCCGCCGTGTACGTGGATGCACAGTCGATCAAAGTGTATGCGAATGACTTGCAACAAGATATTAAAAAAAAAATTCTGTTGAAAAGATTAAACCGAATGTTGATTGATGGAAAAAACGAATGTTGAAGTTAAAAAAGAATGTTGAATGTTGAAAACAAATGTTGAATATTAAAAACAAATGTTAAATGTTGATTACAAATAATGAATGTTAAAAACGAATGTTGTATGTTGAAATCGAATGTTGAATGTTGAATGCTGAAAATGAATATTAAAAAACGACTGTTGAAAATGACTAATGAATGGGTTCAATGTTGAAAACGAAGGTTGAAAAAAAAATATTAAAAAAAAATATTAAAAAAAAATCTTTTGTTAAAAAAAAATTCAATGTTGAATGTTGAAATCGAATGTTGAAAAACGTATGTTAAATGTTGAAAAAACGAATGATGAATGTTGAAAACGAATGTTGAAATCGAATGTTGAATGTTAAAAACGAATGTTGAATGTTGAAAACGAATGATGAAGTCAAATGTTGTATGTTGAAATCGAATGTTGAATGTTGAAAATGAATGATGAATGTTGAAAACGAATGTTGAAATCTAATGTTGAATGTTGAAAACGAATGTTGAATGTTGGAAACGAATGTTGAATGTTAAAAAGGAATGTTGAATGTTGAATGATTAAATCTTGACATCCGTACTTTAAAAGCTGTTCTCTGTATTGTAAATAAGGTAACACAAATATAAAATGATGACTTCTGTGGCTTATCTTTTCACATTCTGTTTATTGTCATATTTTCTCAAGTATGTAACTTCTTTTGTCTTCTTTTTCTTTATTATTTTGGGGGAGGGGGCGTTCCAGGTAAAGTAACGATAGTAAATAGTTATCAAAGGTACCAGTCTTATAATTTGATACGCCATACGCGCGTTTCGTCTTCATAAGACTCATCATTGACGTTCAGATCAAAATAGCTAGAAAGCCAAAACAAGTACAAAGGTGAAGAGCAAATTCCAAAAAGTTAGGCCAAATACGGCTAAGGTAATATATGCCTGGGATAAGAAAATCCATAGTATTTCGAATAATTCATACTTTTGCAAACTATTTAAATAAATGACCATATAATTGATATTCATGTCAACACCGAAGTGCTGACTACTGGGCAGGTGATACCCTTGGGAACGAAACGTCCCCCAGCAGTGGCATCGACACAGTGGTGTAAATAGTTATCAAAGGTACCAGTCTTATAGTTTGATACGCCAGACGCACGTTCAGTAAAAAATAGGATCGGACGTGGCAAATTATGAAATTTTAATCTCAATGTAGTTAAAATTTTTCAATGTTTACAAATTTTACAGAAATCAAATAACAAGACTTTACTGTTAAGGTGGTACCAAACACCGTGCCCAAAATTGATTTTGCTTATTTTACTCAGTTATATCCCTGTAGTGTTATGTACCACCTTAAAATGAATAATCAGAAAATTATTCAAATCAAAATATATTACAAAAGCCTTAACCCACTAGTTAACACGGGTTGACATTATAGTTACCCTTTTACAAAATATTTTACTGTTGTTGAAATTCAATGACAAAAGATAAAAAAGGTTTAAAGATAACATTTTCTATGGTTAGGACACATCTGATAACGGGGTCACTTGAAACATAAAACTGTTTTGAAATGTTTTATTTTTCCTTATTTACCTGTATATAGAATCATAAGTTATCTTGATAAATAAACGCATCAAAGATACCATGCTGAAAATGATGAACCAAAACGCGCGTTCCGACTATAAAAGACTCATCAGTGACACATGAATAATCGAATCAGCAAAGGCAATCCACAGTTAAATTTGAAAGTTATTGATATAATTTATTGTATGATTGTAGTATATTTGACAGAATATTAAAGTCCTGTTGAATAGTTTAAGATTTCCACTCAACCTTTAGATGAAGTGAAGCATAAAAAATATACATCTTCTGTAGCGTCCCTCTAAACTGCAAATGAAATATTACAATACCCCATACAATAACTAAAACAATTGAAATAAGCAAAAACTGTTTCATTTACAATTTGCATAAATATTCTGACATAAATATGAATCTGGTGTTCTATAAACTATATTTTCTATCACTGCACCTGAATTTGTATACGTATTATATTTAGTGTCACAAAGAAAGATCTAAGTTTCTTATATTGTAAATTTATATTCAGTCATTATGAAATCCTTCACTATGCAAATTTGATATCCCATAACACAGATTTCCTTAAAAACGCAATAGATTCTTATTTACTTCAATAAGTTTACATTTGCATACTTTCATCTATTTTCTGCTATGAATTTGTTCAATAAAATTAATTTATATTATCAAATAAGAGTTTTTAGATACCAAAGTGATATTCATATCTCATCCGTCTGACAACGCCATGGCAAAAAAAATCAACGACAAAGAACAAAAACAACAAAAACACATACGCATCCACGAAACACTACATAGAAAACAAAAGGCCCAGCTAAATGCAATTGGGGTTAAATGACTAAATATAAAACATTTTCTTTCTGGTAACGAGATACCTGATAACTGAGTAATTCTAAATATAAGACTTTAATTAAAATAGTTTATATTTGCTGCATTCACTTCTATTATTTTATCACCTCTAAATACTAGCTTAATATTTTGCACATCAGATGCGATTTTCTTCTTTAAAAGACTCATCGGTGGCGCTCGCATCAAAAATGTTTAAAAGGTCAAAATAAGAACGAAGTTGCAAAGTATTGAGGCTAAAACATTTCGAAAGGTTTTTGATGAAGTACAGGTAATCTTTTTCTGGGTTTAAAAATCCTTAGTTTAAAAATACATCACTGAAATCACGGTATTAATTGGATAAACCCTGGACAAAAAAACTATTTCTTTTTCTATACATTTTGAAATAATAGTCTTAAAATAAATTTTCTTTGTGGTAATAGTTTAGATATGAACACTTCGATATAGACGATTTAGGTCAGATACTGTATCAGTTAAAAAAGTTCAAAAAAAGTTTGTACGGAAGTGGTATATTCAATATCACGAGATAGTGAACATCACACTTCTGACTACATAGCTAGTTACACAAACAGCTTTTATTTCATCAAAGATCCAAGTATTCTCCATTATATGTTTATGTATGTATATTCAACATTATAAATATATATATATATATATATATGTAAAATATAACCGGTTTTCATTTTTTTTACTTGAACACGTGTTAATGGGTTTTATGACAACAAATGTTCACCCCATGATATGTTTTCATATGGATTGTGCAAACGACTGCCTTTTCATGACTGTTTGTTTTATATTCTTCAACTGAAAGCGGCATCCAACATTTATATTGCTCAATTCTTCCAATGGGGAATAATCAGATTGTATTAAATCACCTTTTAAGGATTTATTGTTTTAATTGTTTGCTCCAGTGGCAAATATTTCATGCTTATTTTGGACGAGAAGAATGTATAAAATGGACATATCTGTAAAAGATCTATTAAGTGGAAAGAAAGGAAAGAAAACATTAAATATGCAAACGTCATTTTGTTTTGAAATTCAAAGTTTTGTATGTTGACCAAATAAGCAATGCATATTCCAACTTGATGAAGATAATGAAATAAATTCGACAATTATCAAAAAAATAGTGATCCTGTTATCCGCTAATATGATTCTAATGGGTCCCTTAAATTCGTTTTAAAACAAAACAAGTAAAATGTTTACAGATATTAACAGAGGGAGAGAAATTTGATATCATTTCATTTGAACCATTTGATAGAAAGAGAGAAGCTTTCCTGGTGATACATTTTCTATATATGTAAAATGTAGAGGAACATTGATTCTTATCAATATTCTTTTGTAAAATATTTGTTTTAGCCAATACCAATTATAAAAAAAACAACGTTGAGGGTTTGATTTAAAACGGTGGATACTCGTCGAGAAGACAAACAACAATCAACAAAACACAATATGAAAATTCATGACTTAGCAACAGTTACCCAAACAAAAACTCCAGTGATTGCAGGTGCTCCGGAAAGGTTCGTAAATCTTGCTCCACATTTCGCATGAGTAGTGTTGCTGACGGTTATTTCGTTCATTCTCATTCGTTGAGGTCACCATCTAGGAAAAGATGACGAGCTGTTCATTTGGCAATTGGAACATCTCCATGGTAACAGATGTGACACAGATATTCCATACAGGTCAACCACCTCATGACTGCGTTCGTCACCCTTATGTACCCTTGGTTATATATCTTCTTTGTAATCAGCAATCTTTTTCAAGGAAATCATGACAGGAAAGGTATGCTCTGAAATATTATACCAACTGGAATGTATAATATCCATATGCAAGTGCTGCTGGAATGTTGCCACATAGCAATTTGAAGTTTTCAAATGAAAAACTAAAATCTTTTTTTTTTTGTCGTAACGTTTAATTTTTAACTAAATCTCAGTATCAATTTCTAGATGTAGGTAAAGATATGAGGCAGACCTAACTGCCTTTGTTATATTTTTTTATCGTTTGTTGTTTAGTAATAAATCAGACTGAGGAACACAGCTGTTTCCATACAAATGCTGGTTGCTTTTGAAAAAGACCTCCCTTAACCTCAGTCAAGAGCAAGATCGACTGCAATCGACACTACATAAGTTTTATGGTAAACATAACTAGTTGGTTGACCAATAAGATTTAATTATGTCTTAACTCACGAGCGATATGTTTTGGCAGTCTTGGTTCGTAAGATAATCTTATAGACGTCTTATCGTAATTCTTACCAGGGGCCTCGCTGGCAAACACTTCAAATTGCTCAGAGTCTGAAAAGACCATATCTTGTGCTCGGCCACTTAGGTCAAGCACAATTTGTTTTTTGACAAGACTAGACATAATCTTGACAGTACTTAACTGTACTTAACTGTACTCGACTTTGGTCTTGACTTTACTTAATAAGTCTGATTGAGTACTTGATAATCTTATGCTCGACCAGTCTCAATCAATGCTCAACCAGTCTCGACCAGTCTCGACCTGCCTTACCCAATCTTGACCTTTAAATTTAGTCTCGACTGGTCTGAATAAATCTATCTATCTCAATTATATATTGATCTTACAGAATGCCACGTTATTTGGTATTGTGGATTATTGCTGTCAAATTTAAGGATTTACGTAATAGGTAGAAAAAGCTAGAATTTTCAGTTTGGACTAAATTCAGATAGTCACCTTTACAAAATTCTATATTTTTTTTCAATTCAACATGTATTTTATATTTCTCCACAGCTATCTCAATTAAATATCGATCTTACAAAGTGACAGGTTATTTGGTAGCTTGGTTTATTTCTGTCAAATTCTAAAAATTAGTAGGTAAAAAAAACTAGAATTTTCAGTTCGGACTAAATTCAGATAGTTACCTTTAAACAGTTCGTTAACTTTTACAAATCAAATTGGATTTTTTATAAACTCTACAGCTATCACAATTATATATTGAACTTACAAAATGCACGGTAATTTTGTAGTTTCGTTTATTGCTGTCAAATTTAAGGATTGAATTAAAAGGTAAAAAAAGCAAAAATTTTCAGTTTAGACTAAATTCAAACACTAGCCTGTCAACACTGAAGTTCGAACCCCACAACAGGCACTACAATCTTAATTGAGAATCAGCTGTCCTGTCAAAGGTCGGTGGTTCTCTCCAAGCATTTCAGCATCCACCATAAACAACAGGTGACCTTAACGAAATACAGTAGCAAATACGACTAAAAGTGTCAATAAACACCAATTAATCAATCAAACAATGGTATTTACCGGTTGTGTGCTATTTCTGATTATGACATTTTGCACGAGTGTGGATTCGTATATAAAATAGGTATATACTTGTATCTCTATCAAAAAATTCAAACAAATGAAACTCAGTAATCTGTTAATCTAGCTCTTTCCAAATACACGCTAAAAAGTATTGCTGGCACACAAAAGAATACATTGTAGATATCCTAGACATTTTACAAATATCCAAAGAGTTGAACTGAGTATAGATAATGGCCACCTGCACTTTTCTTTCCTGTCGATAGTAGATTTTAAGATTGTTGAGAATACCATTAAGTTGACTGTGCAGAATATATAAATACACAAAGAGTATGGCTACGAAAGCCTCAATTCGGCCCTAAAAATGACATTTGCATCTATGATGAATTTATTGTAATATCTTAAATATTCAAACTTAGATACATCAAACCCTTTATCTGTCTGCTGTTCACCATTTTGACAGGTTCAAATATATGTTTATACGAGTGAGAGGTTTCGCTACCTATAAAACCATGTTTAATCCACCATTTTCTACATAAGGAAATGACTGTAATAAGTCAGGAATATGACAGTTGTTTTCCATTCGTTTGGTGTGTTTAAGATTTTGATTTTGCCATTCGATAAGTTACTTACTGCATTAAATTGTCGTTGGTTCGGTATTTTTGTTGTTTTATTTTGTAAATAAGATTTTAGCCAGGTTGCCTGTTTGTATGCATTTGTTATGTTTATATATTTTTGTATTTTGCTGCTTTTCCACAATTAACGCTTGTTTCGGGCCAGTGACCGGTATTACAATTTGACACAGTTTTTAAAAGTTCATTGAGCTGTTACTTCATTTACAATTTTGAGCAAGACTTAACTGTTTATTAAAATCAACAAATGTCACCATTATCTTCATTAATTTTATTATTTAACACAACATTGTTTTTTATTACAAGCTATTCCATATATCAATATACAGCTAGGAAATATTTGTAGTTTACCGAAAATATAAGATACACCGATTTAAATTATGTACACAATAAATAATTTCTGTGAAGTTATTTTTATTTCCGTGTCTTTATTTGATTTACGAGTACAATATAGTAAAACAGAAAAAGAGAAACGGAAATATACAGGAATACATAAAGTTTCTTAAGTCATTGCAATGGACCATACGTTACTTACATGCAACGAGTTTTCATAGCACTTAGCAATTTTTAAAATGAATATGTGAGATAAAGATCTACTGCATTTGGGCAAATTAAAGATATGTTAAACATCTAACTATTTTATTTTTAACAGATTCACAAGTTTTGCATTTTTAAACCGTGCATCAATATTTCAATGTTTTTATTTAAATTCCTTATATGTCAATTGTATTGTTCATTCATTTGTTTAAATTGTGAAGTATGTGACTTTACTAAGAATACACGCATTTAACTAAAGTCGATAAAGTTTGAAACAAATAAACGATAGATACATCGATGTTGTTTTGCTTGAGTGATTTACCTGTACAAAGCTCGGGTCTCAACACTGTTTAAAACGAATTAATACCAGTTTGAAATAGTTTAATGGGGGCGTGGCCTATTGGTTTGACGCAACTTACCACCATCTTAAATTAAATTGAACAACTGCAAGGGAATCTATTTGACTGGCATTAAAATGATTTGATATGCATTGAAATAAATTAAAAATGATTTTCAATTTTTGTCAATCTTTATCAAATGACGACGATTAAACTCATTTAAATAGCGTTAATACGTTTTTGTCCGTTCAAGCTAAATTCGGGTTACTAGTGCTTCTTAAAACATTGATAATATCTTCCGACCAAACAGATTGTTTTATACAAAGATGTGTCTGGATCAGATACACATTCTAAAAAAACATCATGTCGGTGCTGCATGTGGCAAATGTCTTTTGAAACAAAAATTTTATAAAATTTAGTCAAAAAGTTAGTCAAAATTATGATTGTCCTTATAAGAGTGCACAATTATGACGTCATATCGACATCATTAGTTTTCATTGCGTCATAACTTGCTGAATTTGAATTTGTCAGATATTTTCATATATTTCATCATTAGATGTTTATAACTATTACTGAATTTAAACATCAAACAAATATAAGACCAATATAGACCCTTCGTGAACCTACTCTTTTGTTTTATTCAGACTAGCATGCTAAAAAATTGCAAATGTGTAGTTTTTCATGTAAATGTTCGTTTCAATGGTTTATTTGTTCAAGCACAAAGTATACAAAACCTAAGATGCAAATTTCTGTACGTTTCATGCGTCAAAAGTTTCAAAGGGTAAATATATAAAACGCTTGAGAGCGCACAAAATCAAACTGATTTCAACATGATAACTAAAAACGTCCAATATCGACTGTGCTTATGGGAGTACTACATGTAGTTTATGTTAAAGTACAACATTTGTGAATTGGAAATTTACTACCAAATTGTGTTATGGTCCAATCACTTGCAACTTTCCGGATGGTATCCTTTAGACTGAAAAGCGGTATCGGCACTATGATTACAAAAACAACATTTATCTGGTGAAAAAAACACCAAAACAAAATGAACTGTTTAGGTCAATATCAAACCATAAGAATATATTCAAATTTTATTATATACAAAATTATATCTGTTTTTCTTCAACGTGTCCACTTTATATTGGACGTTATTTAATAGTTATCTGTTGATATGAAATCTTTAAGAAAAAAGTCATAACTGCCAAAATAATTATTGAATTCTGTAATGATCGGTGTTTTTGATCAATTTCTAAATTCTGAAACCAAAATTTTTACGTTTAACGTAAAACTTTAACAACAAGACATTTAACACTCTATTCCCTCCACATGCCATCTATTTAACCAGTTCTTCCTGAAAACCTTTCATGAACAAGACACATTCGGTGAAACTCAAAATTACATGACTTTGAGAAAAAATTACCTCTTTTGCCTGTTTTGAAATACGAAAAAATCTCAATTTTATGAAATCTGACATACAAATGCACTAGTTCTATCTCCTTCTATATACAAAAGATCTTATTTTTGCTTCTTTTTTTCTCTTGGCAATAGCAAGTGGTTGTCATCTTTTTATTTTTATTTTTCATCTTAGTCGTCTCTCAACAGCTCTTCTGGCTTTTTTAACAATCAGAAATGCATAGATGATTTTTTATTGTTGGTTTGTAACTATTTAGACTTACCGTTCGTGGACAAGCTCAGAAAAAATGGATCTAGTATATATGATACCGGTTTGTATATAGTAATGGAACTATTCGTATGATCATTGCGACGTAATTTCCAATTGATTTTAAAGAAATATTTACAGAACTCCTTTTAGTAATTCTAAATAAATCCAATATTTGGAAATTCAAGAAACTAGGATACCGGTATATGTATACAGTGAGGTTTCCACTTCGTATAAATTAGCTCCACATTTTTATAATCGTAAAAATGGAAATCATTGTAAGGATGATGCGCTGACAATTTAGCTCTTGAAAACCGATAAATTTATCTACATAGTATCATTACGATGCTTATATGCCAGTTGTATTTTAAAGGACAGATGTATCTACAAGCTATTAAGCATCCTTTTATATACTATGAGGCCTTAAGTCAACTTAAAACTATTAGCTGATCGGTTGTCAGGGGGAATTTTCGAAAGTTCAATAACTCTAAAAAAAAATATCAATTATATATTTAGTGGACGGGAAGACTAAAATTTTCAGAGATTGAAGACTAATAACCCTAGATAACACACACACAAAATGAACGTTTTTGAAGATATGCACAAAAAAAATCCACAACTAAAGTCTGTCGTCAAGAGAACTTTAAGAAAAAAAAATGTTATTCAAACACGCCTACTCTGTTGTTATGACTCATCAAAAAGGTATTCCACTCATGTATGTATTTGTTTTTATTTTGAATTTTTAATGTTATAATGTTTAAAAGTAATAGAATCTGAAACGAGATGATATTTTTGCTTTATACGTTTTCAAGACACATTTCACATTAGTCAACTCAAACACGCCAGAACATAAAAAGGGGACTCGACTTTCTCTTTTCGATGAAATTGTTGCCCGTTTGTACGAATTACGAAAAAAATGTCGCCGGGGGCAGAGATGCAAATTAGTAATTTCAAAGATCCACATGTATATGCTCAAACCACAATCGACTGGTTTTTTTTTTTAAATTAGTCTTTAATTTTATAGTTTACAAAAATCTCGAAGTTCCATACTATAATTTAAGTAAAATATATAATTATATAAGATACATTAAATCCTAAATTATGCACCTAAATTAAACTTATAAAGCCCATAGAAACAGATTTAAACACTTCAAATATACCAATTTGGCCTTTCTCAACTTCTCTAATAAAGAGTTCCATTTCTTTTGTTTAACTTCAACTGGATGTCAGCTTGTATAGTGACAGAATTACTCTTGTGATAATTACGACGAGATTTTTTTATGAAACATTTATAAAACGTCCTTTTAGTAGTTCTAAATTAGTCCCGTTCAATATGCACATTCGAAATTTCCTATAAAACTCATTAAATTCTTATATAGTTCATGAGTTTTTGCATTAGTATAATTTTATATAGTTTCTGCTAAAATTCCTCGAAATACATTTTATTTATATTTTCAAAGAAGAGGTTGAAGATACCAAAGGGACATTCAGAACTCATCAGTCGAAGAAAACTGACAACGCATGGCAAAAAACGAAAGCCGACAAAAAGACATACACCTTCACAAAATACCACAAAGAAACAAAAGGCCCACCAAAACCCAAGGTTGATTTCGTGTGCTATTGGATGGACCCTGCTCCAATAGCGGGACCCGATTTGTTGCTCACGGTACATGTTTGGTGATTATTCAACAGTTATTCTATTTGGAAGCTTGAATTCCTGTTTCATTTTCTGTTACACACTTGATAAAACGTTATTCATTTAAAATTCAATTGTGAAAATGTCAAAAGTCATCTCCTTTATGTCACTCATTATAAAACATAATATAATGATTTTCATCTTTTCAGTTCTCATGTTGTGCATATCAAAATGAGATTTATTCCTTTATAAGATATTGAGTAAAAAAGAAAATTTTATAATGAGTGACATAATAAAGCTTTATTCAGTTTCGAGTATTCAGTTTATTAAAAAAAATACGTTTGGAGATATCGAGAGATATCTGTGTCCTTCACATCTACCATCGGAGGGTTTAACATACAAATTAAATCATAATATAAACACATCTGTTTATGGTAATTTTTTTTATTGATGAAGAAAGTTGCAGTATGTTATATTATAATATTTTATCACATATTTTGTACTGATATGTACGTTTTTGCATGGTCAATAATAGCCGGAAGTCAAGGTTGGTTATCAGCCCTCGGGACCAATATCGATATCAGCCCTTGAGGTTAACTTCCGGTAACCTGTCAATCAAAAACTATTTGTAAACAAGTTGTCATCCGAAGCAGTTAGACGATCAGGAGAGGTTTCTCACAGATCAAATGACGATGTATGTAAATTCATACAAGAAATGAAAAATGAGAACACAATGAAAAGAAATTTAGAAATTTACGAATCTGCTGTAGTAGAAAAAATGTAAAAAATCAACAGTGGAAATCACAAAAGTTCCCGTAAAATTTGGACGTCATAAAGAATTTAGAAAATATATGACGTCACAATGAAAAAGCGATTGTTGTATGACATCGAAAGTTCAAGCGGAACATATTACCAAATCATAGTAGCGATATGGTGTATTCTTCGTCAGCATTAATTGGAAATGTAACACTTTTTAAAGTCGTTTAATATTTACAATTCTGGGAATTAATATATTTATTGTTAATTATTTGTTAAACTTTTCACAAAACTTTGTTTACTCACTGGGATTCGAACTTTGTTAACTCACTGTGATACATTTTTTAAATTTTTTTCGTTAAATGTTTTTTTGAATTTTTGTTGAAAATATCAAACATAATTTGGTATATGCTATCTTTTTTCTCTTGCTTGAAAATATGTGATAAATAGATTATTACATGTCATTTTCCATATGGTCCGTGGTATCAGCCCACGACCCATATCAAGCCCTCTGGCTAAAGCCCTCTGGCTTGATATGGGAGTCTAGGGCTGATACCAGGGCCAATATGGAAAATGCCATGTAATAATCTATAAGTAATGGTCCCGCTACTCCCGAGATTGTAAAATAGTTAATTTATAACCTACATGTTTTCATTATTAACTATAAGTTACAAACTGCAATCAAAGTAAAACAACAAAATAGCAACAGCAAAAAAAAAAACGAGAAAAAAAACATAAATTTTACATATACATAATATGTAATTATATGCTACATTTGTCTGATGGTAAATATTTCAGCTATCCGAAATTAAATCTTTGCCGAGATAATTCGTCTCTAAATTTTCCGTAAAGATGTTAAATATGATCTGCCAAGAAGCACATCATGTTTTTCCTGTTGTCCCTGTTGTCAGATTTTGCAAATTGCATAAATTTTGTAATACCACCAATTAAGGCTACGACTATATCGCCCTATCAGTCAACTGCTTCAATATGTACATTTATTATATACTTAGTAGTAAATACATGTAAATTGTATGTGTAATACAATCAATGGCAATCGTGCTGTATCACCCATCCGTGATGATATCGAAATCAGTCACCATTGTAAAGGCTTTATCACACTCTTAATCTGTATGACGTCACGTCTTCGATATCAGTCACCGTTGCAAAGGCTTTATCAAACCCTTAATCTATATGACGTCACGTCACATGATAAACATCTACTAGAAGTATATAATAAAGTTAACATGATATGGCTTTTTCAATATCACACCCTATATCAACCCTTATCCAATATAATCCCTCGAATATTCTCTATTTATTATATAAAATTGACAATGTTAACTAGATATCTACAAAAATTACATGCCTTAGGTCGAACTTAACTCAGATATGCTAAAAAATGGTCATTATTCAGTATAAAATCAAGAAAATACTCTCGAAAATGTAAATAAACTGTTCACACAGAGATATGTCTCGCCTGTATGTAATTCTAAACGTTAAATGCAAAATGTTGAAACCAAAATAGCAATATTTTTACATGTAAAATGTAAAATATGGAAAATATTCAATTTCAATAAACCAAAACTGAAGTTACAGGGACAAATAAATTTTGATGAAATATTATGCCACTGCTACTATAACTACATACAAAATATCATTGACATCATACGTAGTTCCCCTTAAACTGACCTAATCAAAAACTTTAACATGGCAATTCATTATTATGCAAAGGTGTAAAAGTCAATAGACCATGGCTAAGGGGCAGAGCAAAAAATATTTCCATTGAAATGAGATGTGTCAATATTTGTACAACTGTATTCCAAATATCATTGCCTTATTATAAGTTGTTTCCCTTAATCTGACATAATCACAAACTTTAACAACTGGCGCCGTCGTAAACAACATACATGAGTCGCGCTTTTTGACTACGTCAAGGCGAAACAAAAACAATACATTTTCGCCCACAGAAGTAAGAGTACATAAATATGCTATAATGGTGTATTGAAAAATATAACATTATCGTGATTTTATACAAAAAAACAAAAGTAAAAAAAAAAAACTGAAATTCTGGCATTCAGCAAACTAGAACAAAAGTCGCATTGCTTGCACATCGTGATTTTTAACAATCCAAACCTTCTCGTGGTAAAGCTTACAGAAACAGCAGATACTCCTCTTGCAAGTATTGCACCAATAGAGTGCTTCATTGCGATCAATGCACATCTGACATTTTATCCACACACGTCTGGAAAAGTAACTGCCCTGTTGTTCCCTTCCACTGCTGGTCTTCAGTTGATCAAGGTGGGTCTTGAATATTTATGAAAAAATAAAAAATAAATAAAACAAATTCTGCTCTCTTTTTACTATCTGGTTTGATGTTAACAAAATAATGTGTGATTCTATTACTACCAAGAAAAGGGAGTAATGTGTTTTTATTAATACGATCGTTCCTCCTTTACATTAACACCTCTCATTATATAAAAAGGGTACTTTTAGTATCATCGCAAATGAGACAACAATCCATCAGAGACCAATTATATAAGTCAACGTACATTCACCTTCGTCAAAGGGTAACATCCTTACACCAACAAATATTTCCTCATTTGATACATTTTTAGATTCTATGATGAGGCTATGTTTAGATTTTCATACGCAACAAACTTTTTATTGGAATATGATATATTGAACTAGAAACATCTGACCACGTAATGAGGAAACATCTTTACATATATGACTTGTGCGCATTAAAATAGGTAATATCCCTCAGATCAGATTTGTTGAAGTTTTGTTTGGTGTTCCTTCTTTTCATCACAAAAATATCCTAGACCTACTTTGGTCTTCCCCACTTGGCCTTCCTTTTGTTTTAATTCGAGTACCACTAATTAGTCTTTGATGAGTTTTTATACTTTACATAAGAAGACATTATTTTCAATGTGCTTATTGTATAAAGTATAAATAACAACAAAAAAAATGTTATCATTAAGTTGGGTTTTTTTCATTGCACACGTATAATTTGCATCAATATTTTTTGCTTATTTTTCGCGTATCTTTTTCTTTAAAACAAATACAGGACAATAAAGAGATTCATCGACTTATAAGAAGTTACATAAATCATCATTCAGATTTCATTGATATATATAGTTTGTTTTGTGCTAAATGCACACAGTCAAGAAAGCAATTAAACCAGAAAATTCAAATTAATTCTTTTGTGAGGTTAGGTTCTAAATATTCTGATATGGAATAAAATCATTAATACTTCTTAAAAAAATTATAAGTTAGATAATGTTTATATATTTTTACTACTTCCGTAGTCATACGTAAAATGTATATTTAAAAACATGTCTGACATTTTCTTTATTTTGGACTTGTAAGTAAATTTGTCAATAAAAAGCATTCATATTTATTTTAATTCCAAATAGCATTGTCCATATATTGAACTATTTTCACGGAATCCTTAAAAGAGTGATTAAAGATATCATTCCATCACATGTAATTAGATAATGTACTAATTAATAAAGTTCTATCAAAATATCTTAAACATTTACAAATACAAGATTATATACAATATGTATCAAAATATTGTATTTGAAATACATTCTTTATCGTTGAGTATATATCAAATGTTAATATATTTCTACACACCTTTGGTACGATCATTCCTAATTTTGGTATCATTGATGAGCGGATTGAAACAAATTGATGTATGTGAAGGTTGTTTTGCTGAATTCTCCCAAAGTGTTTAGTTGTAAATCCTTCAACTTTAATTAAAGCTGCGTCTTCTTTTTTGATGTTTTGAATCGTTCCTGTCTGCTTGTTTTCTGTGAAACTATTTATACCAATAAATGTGAAAAATGTGCCTACATTATAAAAACACAAAACTATCAGTTAAGTGAAGTCTTTCACCATCACAAAAACAAACGAATTTCTATTTTGATCATATTACTTTTTTATCGTTACCTTTGCAATAAATATAGGCTAAGTTTTGTCTTTTGAATATTCATCTGTGGTACAATTATGAGCAATTGTGGTGTTATTACCAATTACACAACTATCCACCAGAGTTCAAATGATGTGGATGTAAGCAAGTAAAGGTCCTCATACTGCCTTTAAAAATGAGCATAACCCATACCGTTTAGTAAGCCAGAAAAAGCCCTGACATGACAAAATGTAAAACAATTCAATCGAGAAAACTAGCCGAGTTAATTTCAAAACAAGTTACGAAAAACTAATATGATTGACCTGAACCAACGACAACCACTGAATTACAGGTTCCTGCCTTTGTACAGACACTAAAAGAATGTGGTGGGATTGAAGGTTTTGTGACCTGAACCCTCTCCTAACCTTGGACAGTATTTAGAAGCAAAACATAAGAACAAAATGTAAATATCAGTTGTAAAGGCTAAACTTAATGGATCAGTACAAAAAAGAAAAAAGAAAACTAACATAAAAACAATAGACACACAGCACAAATATAAGAGTTAATGAAAGCTACTTCAACGCCAATTACTGCTAATGAATAAATCATATTCTTTAACACTAAAGTATCAATCATTACATATCCAATTGATTAAGTGAAAAGTCGCCATAAACTTTCTGAGAAACGCATTACCTTGTGCAATGCCAGAATATAAGAAAAAACATATTTACTGGATGTAGTATCATAAGTTCTTTTAACTGAATCGCAATAAATATTAAGTTATGTTTTAATTTTCAAAAACTAAATCAAAATTAGTACCGATTAAAACAATATTTAAAGATACAAGTACGGTGTTTAATTGATAATCTTCGAGAATAATATTATTTAAATAATCAATGGGTTAACATAGATCAAATCTGAATTTACGGTACAAATACGAATGTGATATCCCATTACACATACTTCAAACGTTTTTTTTTTAAATATCGAAAGCCAAACTGTTTACAGGTTGTTAAAATTTAAAATACTAAAATTTAATATTCTTAGAAAATTTAAGGTATAAAAACACATCAAAGATACTACGTTTATAAATTGGTACTCCAGACGTGCGTTTCGTCTACATAGGACTCATTGGTGGTGCTCGAATAAAAATATGAATGATTTTTGCATAGAAAATAGTTTTTACTGTAAGAAGAAACCGACAGCCTGTTCTAAAAGTATTTGACAAAATTTCACACAGACATCGACCTAGGCAATATATAAAATTATGACATTTCATATTTGCATGAAAGAGAAGCGAAAGATACCAAAGGGATATTCAGATTCATAAGCTCGGTCATTTGTTGAAAAGTTTTCTATATTTGAGTTCTTAGATTTTAATACTATAAATGAGATCTATCTAATAGACGTACACAAGATGCAGTAGGAATACACTGTGTATATCGAAATACCTTAAAGACAACCACAAACATTTACTTGATAAAGCACACAATGTATATAATATCATTTTTTCTTTGAGCTTATGCAATTTTTTCCTTTTCCAAATTATTAAAAAAATCTATGGATTTTAATTAAGACCCCCCATCCACCTTAAGTTTTCTTATCTGGACATTCAGAGATAGAAAGTTAGTAAATATTCCCAATATATTCCGCATACTCAATGGCAAAGTAAAATGTAAACTCAATTGATTGATTTTGCCTACAACCTATCGATGTGTATTGTTTCATAATCTAACTTCATCGTGACAGACTCAATATGATGGAATATCATAACATACTAGTACAATATATTCTACTATGTGTTGTATTCAAGATATTTTCATTCTAAACCACATTATTATAAAAATGGTCATTCAAGCACAAAGACAGACATAGTTACGTATGGACGTATGCAAATTGTGTAATTTGTATTTTGGAATACTGTGCTAAATTTCCTGAATAATTTATGAATTCAAATAACTCTGTGCTGAATGTTTGACTCTGTTGTTTTACAATCGCTACAATTAGCGAAGACCATTTAATGTGTAGGCTAAAATGAAAACAGAGACGGGTAACTATAGCGTTAAGGAAATAAATAATTATAAAGAAATAATTGCTAACTTTTCCATAAACTAGAGACAACAGTTGTAAATTGATGTTCATATTTCACAAATCCATTTAACATGTATGCACAGCAGCAGACGCTTACCCTGGCGACACACCCAATATCTTTCCTTTTGGTGTTTCACGTGATTCTCACAGTTTTGTTTGTTTAAACCTTGATTTGTTTTTTTCTTAATGAATTTGAGCATTGGTAAATGACTTGCCTAGAAACAATTTGATACGAGCGTCACTGATAACTTATTTGTAGACGAGACACGCGTCTGGCGGATTAAGACAATGTGTGATCTGAAATTTTAACAAAGATAAGTATTCTAATAATTTCTGCACTAAATTGATACATTTATACAGTCTGAAACAAATTATTCAAGACCATGTAGCACGTTGCAATGTAACACAATCTTCATTTCAAATACTCAATGTAGAAAGCTCTCCTTCCCACCCAGCGAAAGTTATTATTTTCAAAACACAACATCAGTCTACGCTTCATTTGTCTCTCAACCACTGACAAGTTATAATGCCTCTGATATAAGTCGTATTGCGCTAACAAATATCGCTAGTGACTATCGTGTACCTATGTTTACACTGCCTAAGTCTTGAAAGGCAAATGTTTGTTGATAAGTAAGAATCTGCTGTACATTTCAACCTTTCATTGGTATAGAAAGAAAATTCTTATTATCTAAAATAAATAAAAATTGAAATGGAAGCTTTGGATAGGATTTGTGCTAACAAATGGAAGTTACATAGATGCTATTAATTTACTTACGGAACAGTACAGACAACCACATAGAATGAAGGAAGCATACAAGCTCTATTAAATATTTAACAGACAAGATACACTTTAGCAAGCCTAGGATTATTTAATGACTGACGTGAATCCAATCGTTGAGGTTTCAATTTGGTCAGACAACCTCAAACGTCTAATCGGACTTACGTTGAGAATATCTCAGGGGTAACGACGTCGTGTTTTACCTATTGTATCTAGTGTTGACGTCAGTGTATGACGTAGCCCTAGCACTAAAAATATACATGAAGTTATTGTCAAATATTTTGATTTTGTTCTGTTGTCTATATCATGAAGTTTATGTAACCCCAATATGGACGATGAAAAAGAAATTATTTGAATACAGATCTTGTGTCCACGCTTCGCTTACAAGAATCTGCCAACACTACGTTCTACTGTTTATTTTAAACCCCTTTCACGATCCTCAGGTTTTGTCCTAAGGATACACTTCGTGAAGCATTTGTAGACAAAGATTTTATTTACTGATGTGGTCCTGGCGGGCCGAGTGGTCTAAGTTGTTCATCTACTAATTCACTAGCCTGTCAATAATGAGGTTTTGAGTTCGAATCTAAACCGTGGCGGGTGCGTTCGACTCTAGATCTATTTGCATAGGATTTGCAATTTACCTGCCAAATATATGTGCATCTCGTCGGGAACTCAGGCTTTCTCTATCAATAATAAATTAACGCCACGAAATAGCCAAAAGTGTCGAAAGAGGAGTTAAACACAAACAATCAATCAATTATTAGACATGTTAGATAAATGTTTACACTTGACAATTGGCAGTTGAGACATTTAAATAACGGATCGTGTCAAAAGTTCTTATTTAATTATTTATTTAATCGGCACACCAATAGCTTGTTTAAAATTGCTTCCAATAAATATGAAAATACATATGAGTGAAATTTTTCCACCTTTTCTAACATGATAATTGGTTGGTTGGTAGGTCCATAAAATTATGCATAACATCAATTGCATGTATTTCATATGAATTGGTTAGTTTGAATGGTTGATTAAATTAATTGACTGATTGGTTGAAATTTCACATAATGTCATTCTTGACGAACTTCTCGTTCATTAATCGATTGATTGGTTCGGTTCGTGTGTTAGATTGAATGATTTATTGATTGATTTTAAGTTTCATTATGTTCCAATATGTTAAGAGACGCATATTTCATAAAGATTTTTTATTCATTGATTGCTACTGTGACGTCCAGTAACAAATGTTAAACGCACATTATGCATCATGATAAATGCCTCCTTCAAACTGAAGAGAAAGGCCTCGAACCAATTCTTCGATTCAAAAATCAATTCAAGTCAGTCCAAATGTTGATATGTATTAAAATCATGGGACTTCTAAGGAAATGAAAAATTTATCACGCCTCTCCTCTTCCCGTCCAAAAATATCCTTTTTACTAGTAATGTGCTTTGTGTATACGCCACCAAAATCACTAATTGGTTGGATAGAAAATTTAAGGATGAGATGAAGGTGGCTATGAAATCTAATTTTGACGTTATTCTTATGAGAGATTCTGACATAATATTTTTACAATCCAAGAACATACCACAAAGATGGTTAAATGCTCTAGAAACTTATAACGTTCAACATATAATCAAAGAACCAACCCAAATAACAAATGGGTCTAAAACTTTGATTGAGCACATATATTTCACCAATCTAAACACGGCCAAAGAGGTTCATGTTTCCAAAAATTCTATTAGTGATCATTATCCAATATGTATGAAAGACAAAAGAAAATGGATGATAAAAAACAATCCTCATTCAACAATTACTTATAGAAAATTTAGACTTTTAATGAACAAGTTTTTAAAAGTGCACCTTTTCAACAGAATGAATTTGAAAATGTCCCGTCTGTCTGTATCGAAATGTGGTAAAAAATGTTTAATAACATTTTAAATAAACATACCCAAATTGTGACAAAGAGAGTAAAAAAAGACAGACACCCAGAATGGTACAATAAGGAATTTTCATTTGCTAAAAAAAAATGAGAGATACATATAATTTACTCGGAATAGTTCTACTTGAAGGAAACGTAATATTTGTCTTAAGGCCTTTAACCATACATTTAGTTTTATCAGAATTTATGAACATATTGTTTTCATAATACCATTTTGCAACACATTGGAGACAACTTGTACTTTTTATTGCATATCTTATCTTCCTTCCTAAATTTTCTTTTTTGTCTAGGGATTCTCAGAATGTATGTTTTGTTTATTTGCTGTGTGTGTAGTTTGTGTTCATTGTAATTAGAATTCGACCTTGATCTTAACCTTTTGGTTTTTTACGTGTTTATGTGAATTTGATAATTCCGTCGTATTTTTGCTTTTGCATATTCCAAGAAAATTGTCCCGGGTATTCAAACAGAGAGGTAATACCAAAGTGATATTCTTACTCATACTATACACATCGACAAAAAAATGACAACGGTATGGTAAAACGAAAAACGACCATAAGACAAACAACACTAGTAAAATACACCGTATTAAACTACAGACTTAGACACAAACCCAGCCAGAACAGAAACTTAATGTGATCTCAAGACCTCCGGAATATCGGTGAAGTTGTCCCTTACCTGTCTCTCTGTCTAAGGAGTGAATGACATTAATTACAAATTGTTTGCTAAAACAGCTTTTTGTTAAAACAATTATTATATATTTTTTGGATGCAATACTATGAAAGCTGGTAATGTACTGCTAATAATGAAATTCATACTTTTGAGATGCTCCCTTATTTGAATGTCTTGACTCTCGACTCTAGACTCTCACTTGTCAATTGTAAACATTTATCTAAAAAAACTGTTTAATCATTGTCTGATGGTATAATTACCAGAGAAGATAGTGAAATGGTGTTGTCAAATCCTTGTTAGCGAAGCATGGAAACAGGATCTATATTTTAATCAGATATCTCTGGTACAAGATTTAGAACTACAGTTTGCATTTTTTGTCTACACTATTCTACCGACAAATTGTTCATTTTGTAAATATCAATAGTCAGTTGTAGACAAGATATGTTTAAATTTCAGTCAGAACTAACTAGGTTCTTCAAAATAACACATGAACAATACTTGTCTAATTTCAAACATAGCATCAGTAAGATTAATCCAACAAATGAAAATGTAGTTACTTGGATATCAGTCATTTCCGCCCTAAGATTGGAGTCGTCATTGACATCTAAAACAGAGATTGTAAGATATTTTCCAGGATTTTCATCATAAACATGAAAAAAAAAATCCAGCTTACTTTTATTGCTTTTTCTTATGACTGCCATATTATAGTTTAATTACTACGACGTTTTTGTATTCATAGTTATACCATATGTCATTTTTGATTTAGAGTTCTAAATAAAATAAGACATAACGACTTTGAATTATTGGTACTCCCCATAAGATTCATTAATTTCTTCTTCACCCATTTGGTGATTTTATGTTTATTTCTTCAATCCATCTCAACTCCCTTCTCATTCTGTAATATTTTGCATCGTTTTGGCAGTTCTCTGGTATGGAAATGAAAATAGCACTTTATAAATGTTGTTCATCCGAAGCGCTTTTCTGTATCTACCTTCACAAAAAACGTCGTCATCTGTGAAACATATATTCCAGAATGGTCAACCAACTTGTGATGACGAAGTGATGATTTCAACTTCACCACTTGGAACTCCTGGTTTAATAGCTTCTTTGTGAGCAGTAACCCTCTATCAATGAAATCGTTATAGGAAATACAAGCCCTGGAATATCGTATCACCTTGGAGATATATACTCCGTATACAGGCACTGCTGAAATTTTGCTACATAGAATTTCAATTGGGAAGCTGAAATCATCTCTTTTGTCGTAAAGTTTTGTTTTCATCCGACCCTCGTTATCAATTTCTAGATATTAACCAAGATATTAGACAGTCTAACAATATCTTTCAAAATCAACAACCATAAAAACAAAGCATGAAGCTTCATAGATTGAATACCTTGGAAGTGTGTAATAGAGTCAATTTTCACCCTCGAAAGTATATTGTTTACCTTGTCTTCACCTCGGCTTGCTATGTTTTCCTATATTCACCTCGACTTTCCGTTATTTATATATAGTAGAAACGTATTGTTACTCATAAATTTTTGAAACATCATTGTTTGTGGAATACGAATGGCTTGTAAAGTGAAAAAAGTTGCAAATATGCAAAGAACTATTGAGGTCATAGGATTTCAACAAATTCATTTTCAGAATTCACATCAATATTTTTTTACCTGACCTGAGCATTTGCAATTGGAATGATGGACAACTCTTTCTAATGTATAGGCATAAGCTGAACCCTTGACTGACTTTGACCTGAAAAACCTTAATAATAGACTTTTTTTTGCTCCTCGTTGAATTTCATTGTATCAGTATGCAGTTTAATCGTGATAATCTGACTATAATGAAATATGATTGTCCCTGGTAAAATATTTTGACGATTATGTGCCTCTACATGTCTTAATTACCAGTAGTTAACACATCAAGCTAAAGAATTGAACATTGGCATGTGCTGCGTGTCTGTCATATACGCGGCATTTAGGAGTAAGAGCAAACTCTAGCCTTAGTCAGAATAATGTGACTAGGGAGGGTGAAGGTCTTTTAGAATATAGATTCCGGCACAGCAAGTTGGTCTAGTACATGCCAGGGTTCATATAAATATCACATTTACATGTTCTCGGCCATAATTTGCATTTCATTTGGCACTCAGATTGTTATAGTTATTGACCACTAAAAATACAGATGATTAGGTATGGAATTCAAAGAGAAATTAATCAAGTTAAGGGTAGTGGTTAGAAGTGATATATTATTTTCTCATTAGTTTGTTATACTGGTGATAAAAATAATTCTATGTTGAATTCAAAGGACTGTATACTTTTATTCATCTTGACTTCCCTTTCCCCCAAAACATGAATGACAATCAACCTTTTCTTATTTGCAAGAAAACAAATTCATAAGTAATAACCATCTTCTGTCTTGAAAATTCGACCTCTTTTCATCAACAACTAGACTTTTTTTTACACGCGATGGCGTTTGATTGTTGCATCGTGATTTTAAAGACCGTTCAAAAACAATCTGCTTTAAAATGAATATATACTTATATATATATATTTCATCGCCAATGGCAGTCAGCAGGGTTTAAGAACATCAGTTGTTCGACCTGCTAGGCAAATGTATTTTGCTGAAATACACTTTTTTCTCTTTTTTTTTCTTTAGGAAAATGTTGTTTGTGCAATATTTAGACCCCTTAGCATTTCATGTCAATCTCACATAAAATTCAGATGAATAAATTTATATGAATTTAATCTCCAAGGAGCTTACCTTGACACTCACGTAAACTAGTTTCACGTGAATTCCAGATGAAAAAAAAACATGGTCTTTTTTGGGGCATGAAATTCGTGTGAACTATCAAAATTAAACTTTAAATAACACATAAATTTTCAAACTTGATTGAAATCATGACAAAAATTGTTATGTAAAGTTCACGTGAAATGAATAAAAACAACAGTAGTATACCGCTGAAGTGTAACAAAAAAAATACCAACAAACATAGAACTGTTTGATAATAACATACAAATTCCTGACTTGGTACATGAAATTTTAAGAAAAAAAAGTTAGTTTAACATGGGTTATGGCTAGCCAAACCTTCCGCTTATATGGCAATATAAAAAAAATATCGCTAAAATGACAACACTACGTGACAGGAATACAGCACAAACAAACACCAGAAAACTCAGCACAGTGAAACACACACATAAATAATATAATAGTACATTACAACATGTAAACTGCAGAAAAACAACAAACATCTTCCATTAACGAAGGCCATATTTAAAGTAGAAACTTTAGGAATAGTAGTCAGCACTTTCGAAAGGTGTTTAGTCGAACATCTTGATGATCCAGCTATGTATCGTTCTTCATACGGAGTTTTGTGAAGTTTTGGTATCTAGAATAATGGTGATAGATTTTCTTCGTTTTCTTTGATATTAATACCAAAAGATAGAAGGACAGATTTGTGATTTTGTAAAATTTCATTCTTTGTAAATGATGTTTAAGAATGTAGGATCACCAGTTTTGCTGTTTATTCCAAGATCTTTTGTAAGACATTGCAAATAATGGTTTTTACATACGAAGAAAATAATATTGGAGGCTTTATCTGCTGGAACAACACATATTTGTCATCCAAAGAAGATAAAGCATCCACAACCTCCTGGTTATAGATTGGGTTATAAACTATTGTGCGCATAGTGCATTTTAGTATTTGAATGCATGATCAAATAGCTTTGATCCATTCAGACAAAGTGTCCAGATCTGATTTGTCTGGTTCGTGCTTTATTCATTTTCTAGCATAGTCCTCAACTGCATCCATCAGTAACCCGAAGTTCTTATCCAGTTGATGGGCTGGGGAATTCTATATTTTGATTCCTTGGCTAACAACTCTACTATAATTGTATTTTGACGATGCACATTAGCAATATCAATTCACATGAAATTCACGTAAAAATTTTAACACGTAAAAATTTTTACGTGAGTTTCATGTTTAATCTCGTTTTACGTGAATTTCACGTGATTTGTTTTAGAACAGCACGCAGATAATAAAAGATAGAGAAACACAAAATATCACAAACATAGGGGATTTATAATGTACGCTCCCTATTCGTGGCTCTGTATTTATACATCCCCTCATTGTGTTATTGTACTTTGGCAAATTTATGCCATTTTTTGCTTCTTTGTTACATATTTGTTTGATTTGTTTAGTGATTAAGATTATAAAACAATGTTGACTGCTATATATTTGATATTTTTACCTATTATGTCTGTTTGTTTTGTTCACGCATCGTTGTCAATATAATGGAATTTGATGCGACTGTCATACAAGTGAGAGGTGTAGCTAGCTATAAAACCAGGTTCAATCCATCTTTTCTACATAGGAAAATGTCAGTACCAAGTCAGGAACATGACAGTTGTTATCCTTTCATTTAATGTGTTTGAGCTTTTGATTTTGCCATTTGATTAGGGACTCTCCGGGTTTTTTTTTAATTTTCCTTGGAGTTCAGTATTTTTGTGTTTTTATTTTTTTACACTAGTGGCAACAGTGGGAGTGGAAGTGAAAACATAATTTGTTTGTGACCATAGTGTTTTAGCATGACACTCTGACTCAAGTCCTTTTCCCATAATAAATTAAGTAATGTATATCGTAGCAGTTCAGAACAGTAAATATTTAATGATACGTAATCGGTCGATCATTTACTTTAATACCATACTAACCTGACAGGTGTGTCTGTAGTAAGATTAATCCACCAATAGCAATTAAGATTCTACCTAGACCCATCATGTTGTCATATGTCCCTGCAAAACAGCTGGTAACGTACAATTTTAGTGGATAAAAAGTTTTCAACAAGTGACATACTGTTTTTTCATAAGATTGTTAAACTGATGTCAAAATGTCCTCAATTTGTTTTTTGTTCTTGAAAATGACTTATTATTGTTTATTATATCAGAGTTTTTAATTTTCTAAAATATGCAATAAACAATTGAGTTCATAGATAAAGTCAACAGTAGTATACCGCTAATCGAAAGTCATAAATCGATTGAGAGAAAACAAATCCGAGTTACAAACTAAACCCGTGGGAAACACATCATCTAGAAGAGAACTTCAAAAGGAATCAGTTTCTAATCGGCAGATTCTTATAAATATGTTATCCTCCGTACGTGTACATCAAACAGAAATGTCACATGGATGGCTTTAGAAAAAACAGTCATGACAAGCCAAATGGAACCATGAATACTAGAAATACTTGATACAACTTGTAACTGCATGGCTGTGGTTAAAAGGCATGTAAATAAAGTAAGATGTTGAACACAATAATGCGCGGGAAATATATTTGCTTATTGTAGTATTGAATACATTAACAGTGAATTAAAAATCATGAAGTAACGGCAAAGGTATTCCCCATGCTAAGGTTTGTACAATTAACATATGTTGATGTTAAAAGGTACTACTAATACTATATAATGAACAATTTAACATGTATGCAAACATTGTCAAGTGTTAAAAATGAAATGTGCTTTAATTGGGTTAGCTTCTTTTATTAATCCTTTATTATCCGCCATGCCGCTTCAGATTCAACTGAATGTCTCAGTCGAACATAGGTCACAATCTATGAAAACCCAGTATTTACAACAGTGTCTTGGCATTTTGGTTTTTCTGTGCTCTTTAACATCTAATTTGATTTTAGCCTTCTTATATTTTACCGTGGTAAGGAGTTAAATGATATCATAAACGCATTATTGAGCAGCTCATAACATTAATATTGTAATTATATATTTGAATTCAAAACTTAAATCAACCTACAAGAATATTTTGTACATTTACAATCTGAGATATAAGTACATATTCGAATTAGATTGATACTTCAGTATGGGAGAACATGACCAATGAATAAGTTGTACAAATAATGAAAACAACGCGTTATTAATATATCATGCGTCCGAAGCACTTTTCTAGCTTTAAACTAGCTTTCAGATACTTCTCTTTATTCGGTGCTTGTGTCTATTGTTTTTATGTTTGTTTGTTTTTTTGTGTGACTGAAGCCGATATTTTGAGTAAAGCCAATTACAACTGATTTTTGTGATTTTTACTGTTTGTTCTTATAATAATGTTACATCACAATTCCAGGTTAGGGGAGGAATGTGTGCTCACAAACATGTTTAATCACGCCACATTATATATGTGCCTGTCCAAGTTAGGAGCCTGTTTTGCAATGATTGTTGTTAGTTCATGTTTGCCATATTTGTTTTTCGATAGTTGTTTTGTTATAGATAAGACCGTTTGTTTCTTCGTTTGAATGTCTAAGACTTTTATAGGCGACTATACGGTATGGGTTTTTTCTTAATGTTGAAGGTCGTCCTGAACATGCATGAAATATCTGCCACTGGACGTTAAATAACCAACAATCAATCCACTATTGTTGAAGGCCGTACGATTCCCAATGATTCCTTGAAGCCACTTCATTTGACCTCTTGTCGACAGTTGTTCACTGGAAATCTGATTTAAAGAAGAAGAGCAAAAACCTAAAAGTATACCATAAACTGATTAAAGTTGTTTCATGGTATACAGACGGTACGAGAATCATATATTTTAAAACTCAGTATAGGTCATGCTAGATAGTGTTGTACATAACATAGTTTACTCCTTAAATCGACACAGATGTTTAATTTGAAATGCCTGGATAATATTGTTGTTTTTTTTTCAAACTTAATATCAGAATTCACATGTGTAGAGGAATAAAACATAACAGCCCAATATGATTTGATTTTTATTAATGCGGTTGATCCGTTTTGATGCTTAATTTTCAGGCTTAGTATTAGTATGTACTTGTTTTGTAACCAATACAGTGGTCACAACCTGATACAAATTTCTTTTTTTAGGTCACGAATTTTTTTTTTTAATTTATACATTCGACAAAACCAACGAAGATGATGTCAACACAAACTTAGAATTTTTTTATCGAGTTTTTTTCCAATGGATTCTGATCATTTTTTTAACAGAATTCATACAAAAACTTATTTAAATAAGAAGAGAAAACATCTTGCGTAATTATTAATTTTAACGTTCATGTATATTGACGAACTTCTATTTCTCTGCAGTAACATTGTCTCTGATCTCGTCTTATCGTGTCTTAATAAGTATATTTCAAATTTTGCGCACTTTATTAACAGTTGTTTGCTTCTAACAAAAACATCATCAAGCAGAGCTAAGAATAAACAAGAATATGTCCATTGTACACGGAAAGATTATATCATAAGGAACATGTGTACTAAGTTTCAAGTTGATAGGACTTCAACTTCATCAAAAACTACCTTGACCAAAAACTTTAACCTGAAGCGGGACAGACGGTCGGACGGACGACCGGACGAACGGAAGAACAGACGAACGGACGAACAGACGAACAGACGAACGGACGAACGGATGCACTGACCAGAAAACATAATGCCCATAAATGGGGGCATAAAAACAACTGAAATTGACGCTGTTGAAGTAATACATTTATCATAAAAAAAACATTAATACGTGCAAGAGAGAAGCAAAAGATACCAGAGGAACATTCAAACTCATAAGTCGAAAATAAACTGACAACGCCATGGCTAAAAAAGGAGATACTCCCCTGCCAACACAGACGGTATCTTACAGTTTGAAGATCATTCGAGTCAGTATTTTTTTTAATTTTTATTTGTTTATCGAGTTTTGATTAACGAGTTATGAACATCGGTATTCTACCGTTGATTCTTCCTTATCATTACTTAATTATTTACTACGTTTGTCATCATCATAAAAAATATTTATAATGCAAATATGTTTATATCAAACGTAAACAAATACCTGGAGAAATGGAAATCCTCGTAGCTATATTGTATACTTCAAATCTTGATTTCCTTATGAATATTGCTGTTGTAGTCAGTGTGTATCTGGTTAAATCAATACACATTGATGCTTTATAAAACAAATCTTGTGTTATTTCCTGTTTTATCGTTTTTATATGCTTTAGAAAATATCCTAAAAAATGAAATTCGTCACACCAATTCCAGCTGTCATTTACCGTATTGTCTGTGAAGAAAACAAAATCAACATCAAAGAATTGTACTTTAAAAAGCAAGATAAATGTTTCCGTTCGTACATACTATTTTTGCAGAACATCGATGTAATGCGCCTGATCTAGCGCCGTTTTGAGTTCATGCAATTCCTTAAGTCTTTATATACATGATTTATATATAAAGCAAGATAAATCTTTACTAATCACTCTTTCTGTCTGTCATTCTGTCAGCATTTCTACCATTATTAAGTCCAGATTGCATAAACCGATTACTTGAAATGTTAAGTTCATGCAATAGCGTACAAAATTGTAATCCTGTTATCTATGATGAGTATCATCCAGCAAATTTAAGAATAAAAAACAACTGAAATTGACGCTGTCGAAGTTTTACATTCACCATCAGAAAATGTTTACCGTCACGTATTTCTGTCTCAAATCCCGAGAGACATGTTATCCTCTTCTGCAATTTTAGGTGACAATAGTGTCGCATCATTTGCAAATTTATCGATTGTGCACAATTTCCTACCCTGATATTTTGACTGAGATTAGATTTGCATGACCATTGATACGTGCAAGAGAGAAGCAAACGATACTAGAGGGACATTCAAACTCATAAGTCGAAAATAAACTGACAACGCCATGGCTAAAAAAAAAGAGACACTCCCCTGCCAACACAGACGGTATCTTACAGTTTGGAGATCATTCGAGTCAGTATTTTTTTTAATTTTTATTTGTTTATCGAGTTTTGATTAACGAGTTATGAACATCGGTATTCTACCGTTGATTCTTCCTTATCATTACTTAATTACATGTATTTACTACGTTTGTCATCATCATAAAAAATATTTATAATGCAAATATGTTTATATCAAACGTAAACAAATACCTGGAGAAATTGAAATCCTCGTAGCTATATTGTATACTTCAAATCTTGATTTCCTGTTGTATATCGCTGTTGTAGTCAGGGTGTATCTGGTTAAATCGATAAACTCTTTTGCTTTATAAAACAAATCTGGTGTTACATCATGTTTTATCGTTTTTATTTGATTTGGAACACATCCTAATAAATGACATTCGTCACACCAATTCCAGCTGTCATTTACCGTATTGTCTGTGAAGAAAACAAAATCGACATCATCGAATTGTACTTTAAAAAGCAAGATAAATGTTTCCGTTCGTACTTACTATTTTTGCAGTCCATCGAGAAAATGCGCCTGATCTGGCGCCGTTTTGAGTTCATTCAATTTGTTAAGTCTTTATATACATAAATTAAATATTAAACAGGATTAATCTATACTAATCACTTTGTCTGTCTGTCATTCTGTCAGCACTTCTACGTTATATGATATGACCAGATTACCTTAACCGATTTCTGAAAATGTTAAGTTGATGAGACTTGAGATCATTCGAGTCAGTATGATTTTTTTAAATTTTAATTTGTTTATCGAGTCTTGATTAACGAGTTATAAACATCGGTATTCTTTATAATTATTTGCTATTTTTTCATCAGTATAAAAATATCTATAATGCAAATATGTTTATATCAAACGTAAACAAATACCTGGAGAAATGGAAATCCTCGTAGCTATATTGTATACTTCAAATCTTGATTTCCTGTTGTAAATCGCTGTTGTATTCAGGGTGTATCTGGTTAAATCGATAAACTCTGTTGCTTTATAAAACAAATCTGGTGTTACATCATGTTTTATCGTTTTTGTATGATTTCGAAAATATCCTAATAGATTACCTCGGTCACACCACTTCCAGCTGTCATTTACCGTATTGTCTGTGAAGAAAACAAAATCAACATCAAAGAATTGTACTTTAAAAAGCAAGATAAATGTTTCCGTTCGTACATACTATTTTTGCAGATCATCGAGGTAATGCGCCTCGTCTAGCGCCGTTTTGAGTTCATGCAATTTGTTAAGTCTTTATAGACATGATTTGTATATAAAACAAGATAAATCTATACTAATCACTTTGTCTGTCTGTGATACTGTCAGCACTTCTACGTTATATGATAAGTCCAGATTGCCTAAACCCATTTCTGAAAATTTTAAGTTCATGCAATGGCGTACAAATTGTAATTCTGGTATCTATGATGAGTAAATTTACCATAAAAGATCAGTTGATTGGAATGCTGAGAAAGATCTTTTTTTGTTACGATTTTAACTTAATTGCTTTAAAGTGTTCTGCCTATATAGGGTGCATTTTAGCAAGTTTTACACATTTTTGTTGAATATAAAGCATAGAAATTTAGTAACTGCGTTGTTTTCATACATTCAATTGAATTGTCAAAATTACCAAAACGTGTGTAGATGATTAGATAAGTTCAAAAAACACGCTTTGTTAACATTTCTCCATTGTGATAATAAAAAATTGCAAAGTAACTTTACATCAAATTTGAGATATTCCTCTCCAAAGGGGTAATGGCATCTCATTTAAATGATTGGTTCAAACCTGTTTAGGCCGGAAAAAAAATTCACTTACTATCCTAGGATTTCTCTCTCATGAAAATTATTCTAAATAGTCAAATTCACCTATCATTTGTTTAAGCTGGCAGAATATTGTATAAAGACATGATAAGTAATTTAAAATTAATTCCAGGTGTCAAAAAAAAAGTGTGTTGAAATCTAACTTTCTGTTAGAAAAGCACAAATTTTGAGAAGCATCTTGTTTGTGTTAGGATTTCAACAAAATCTGATTTATATGTTTTATTGCTATTCAAAAAGTTTCCAGCTGTCAATTTATTTATTTTTTTATCTAAAATAATGGAAAAAGGAAGGTGTAAAATGAGTTTTATATAAAATCATAAATTTGGAGAAACGCCCCTTTTGCTAATTCGTGGTGTACAATTTCTAGTGTGGAGAAAATTTAGTTTTTAAAAAAAAATCCGAAAATTTGAAAAACGTCTTCTCGTGCTGGGATCTAAAAAAAGTTGATATATAGGTTTATCATATATTTAGAGCAAATAACTTATAGTTTGTACAGTATGTTAAAGCATTAAATTTACATGAATTTCATATTTTGTGAAATGGTGTTTATCGGGCTGATATGAAAAATTTATTACATGCCTCCGGCTATTATCACTTGCCTTTCCGTAACGTTATCGCATGGCATTCCGGCGTTACTCGGCAAATTCCGGAAAATACACCTCAATGGTACGTTTTAAGTGAAATACATAACAAAGTAGGGTACAAAACAATAATTAGGAAACAGAGAGAAAAATGTATTATGTAAAAAGCAAATAAAAACAAAAAAAACAAAGGTTACAATAAATACATCTTTCAAAGTTTCCAGCATAATTTAGAAAGTTTCTTTATAAATGTTGACTTTTTCAAACAGTGTTCATTATGTTTTGTTGATTTTTTTTTATCGTCAATATAAAAATATATTATCCTGTTGTTTTTCGCCTCTGTTGAGGCATATGATAGAAAGATATCATATCGGATGTAATACATTTGTCGTCCGACGTCCGTAAACTTTTCATTTTTTAGACTTCTACTTGAGAACCAATTAAACTGTTATTGTTCTCCATTGTGGAAGCTAATGATAAAAAGATCATAACATGTCATTTTTCATATTAGATGTCTTATCAGCCCTCGAGCCTTCGGCTCTTGGGCTGATATCGAACCTTGGGCTGATAACGCCACTGATATAAAAAAAAATACCATGTATTAATCTGATATTATCATATACTTAGAGTAAATAACTTATATTTTTTACAGTATGATAATAGCATTAAATTTACGTGAATTCCATATTTTCCAAAATGGTGTTTAGCGGGCTGATATGAAAAATTTATCACATGTTTCTGACTATTAACACTTGCCTTTCCGTAACGTTATCGCATGGCAAATTCCGGAAAATACATCTCAATGGTACGTTTTCAGTGAAAAACATTACAAAGTAGGGTACAAAACAATTATTAGGAAAAAGGAAATAAATTATGTAAAATAAAAAAAAAAACAAAAACAAAAAAAAAACAAATGATACAATAAATGCATTTTTTAAAGTTCCAGCATAATTTAGAAAGCTACTTTACAAATGTTGACTTTTCCAAACTGTTCATTATGTGTAGTTGATTTTTTTAGGGTCAATATAAAAATATATGATACTGTTGTTTTTCTCCTCTGTTGAGGCATATGTTAGAAATATTTCATATCGGATGTATTACATTAACTTTTCACATTTTGAACTTCTACATGAGAACCATTTACATTTTTGTAAAAGGATCAATATATTAAACTGTAATTTTTTCCATTTTGTTGAAGCATATGATAAAAAGATCATAACGTGTCATTTTTCATATAAGTTGTGTTATCAGCCCTCGGTCAATATCAGCCCTCAAGCCTTCGGTTCATGGGCTGATATTGAACCTTGGGCTGATAATAAATCTGATATGAAAAATGCCATGTAATAATCTTATATTACTAAGCTATTAAAAAACGATATCAACGTCTTTGGTAGAAACGTTTGTGAAACATATATCTTTTTGTGTAAGAATTTCACCAAAAATTGATATAAGTAATTAGAAAGTTTGTCAAGGATTTGAAAGCAGAAGATGTGTATATTTTGTTATAAGATTTATTATTATAAATGAGTGGGACTAAGTCCATTATGGCTAATTCATATTAGATGTCTTATCAGCCCTCGAGCCTTCGGCTCTTGGGCTGATATCGAACCTTGGGCTGATAACGCCACTGATATAAAAAAATACCATGTTATAATCTGATATTATCATATACTTAGAGTAAATAACTTATATTTTTTACAGTATGATAATAGCATTAAATTTACGTGAATTCCATATTTTCCAAAATGGTGTTTAGCGGGCTGATATGAAAAATTTATCACATGCTTCTGACTATTAACACTTGCCTTTCCGTAACGTTATCGCATGGCAAATTCCGGAAAATACATCTCAATGGTACGTTTTCAGTGAAAAACATTACAAAGTAGGGTACAAAACAATTATTAGGAAACAGAAAATAAATTATGTAAAATTAAAAAAAAACAAAAAACAAAAAACAAATGATACAATAAATGCATTTTTTAAAGTTCCAGCATAATTTAGAAAGCTACTTTACAAATGTTGACTTTTCCAACTGTTCATTATGTGTAGTTGATTTTTTTAGGGTTAATATAAAAATATATTATACTGTTGTTTTTCTCCTCTGTTGAGGCATATGTTAGAAATATTCCATATCGGATGTATTACATTTGGCGTCCGACGTCCGTAAACTTTTCACATTTTGAACTTCTACATGAGAACCATTTACATTTTTGTAAATGGATCAATATATTAAACTGTAATTTTTTCCATTTTGTTGAAGCATATGATAAAAAGATCATAACGTGTCATTTTTCATATAAGTTGTGTTATCAGCCCTCGGTCAATATCAGCCCTCAAGCCTTCGGTTCATGGGCTGATATTGAACCTTGGGCTGATAATAAATCTGATATGAAAAATGCCATGTAATAATCTTATATTACTAAGCTATTAAAAAATGATATCAACGTCTTTGGTAGAAACGTTTGTGAAACATATATCTTTTTGTGTAAGAATTTCACCAAAAATTGATATAAGTAATTAGAAAGTTTGTCAAGGATTTGAAAGCAGAAGATGTGTATATTTTGTTATAAGATTTATTATTATAAATGAGTGGGACTAAGTCCATTATGATCATAGTAGACTGTACTGAAATGCTCTGAAAATTCTTGATTGCCTAGTAATTGCATAAGAAATAAAAGAACAGCGTTAATCGGCACTGATTTTCTAATTCGTCAAATATATTGCTGATATGGACCTCTGATATAAGTTTGATTAAAATCTGACAAGATTTGTACACGGGAGAGCGCTTACAATGTAATTTCCCATATAATTAATATTTCCAAGGGGCATAACTCTTTCAAAAATAGTTGATCGGCACTAATTTTTGAACTTGTTAAAGGCATTGCCGATATAAACATCTAATATAAATTTGATTATAATCTGAAAAGATTTTTATAGGTGATAACGCTTCTAATACAATTTTTCATATAATTTACATTTTTTTCTGAAAAACGCTTCGGACGTTTAAGATTTATAAAGTGTTATTTTCATAAAGCGGGATAAATAAAAAAAAACGTAAGGGGGACATTTACCATACTAAATAATCAAAACCATGAAGGGCGAAAAAACAACTACAAGGACTAAGATCAACTTTTCCAATGCAATTGGTCATCAACCATTAAGCATAATTCCACAATATTTATGCTGGACGTTCAATTAAATACTGCCAGTTCTTACTTACTGATGGTAACTATAACAATCGAATACTTATCAAATTATGATTTCTGATATTTTTTTCTAATTAAATTTGATATCATGCTTACTTTCGTCACACAAGGATGCAAAAATTTTTTTTATTTTAATTACAGGTCTGGACAGGATTTCATTTCGTTCCACTGTATGCCCAAAAATTAATACATCTGAAATGAAAAATGCCATGTAATAATCTGATAATACTAAGCTATTAAAAAACGATATCAACGTCTTTGGTAGAAATGTTTGTGAAACATATATCTTTTTGTGTAAGAATTTCACCAGAAATTGATATTAGGAATTAAAAGTTTGTCAAGGGTTTGAAAGCAGAAGATGTGTATATTATATTATAAAATTTATTATTATAAAGGAGTGGGACTAAGTGCAACATGATCATAGCAGACTGTATTAAAATGATCTGAAAATTCTTGATTGCCTAGTAATTTCATTAGAAATAAAAGAACAGCGTTTCTGTGCCCCCCCCCCCCCCCCCCCCCGCGTTGCACATATCTTATCTGTCCAAGGGCAATAAATAAAATAAGTAAATGTTTGGGGTTCTTTACCACAAAATCCGCTTAAAACTGTACACGCGAGAGCGCGTCTATTGGAAATTTCCATTAGATCTATATTTTCATGGGCATAACTTTTTTAAATAGTTAATCGGCACTGATTTTCTAATTCGTCAAATACATTGCTGATATCGACCTCTGATATAAGTTTGATTAAAATCTGATAAGATTTGTACACGGGAGAGCGCTTACAATGTAATTTCCCATACAATTAATATTTCCAAGGGGCATAACTCTTTCAAAAATAGTTGATCGGCACTAATTTTTGAACTTGTTAAAGGCATTGCCGATATAAATATCTGATATAAATTTGATATTAATCTGAAAAGATTTTTACAGGTGATAACGCTTCTAATACAATTTTTCATATAATTTACATTTTTTTCTGAAAAACGCTTCGGACGTTTAAGATTTATAAAAGAGGGACGAAAGATACCAGAGGGACAGTCAAACTCATAGATCGAAAACAAACTGACAACGCCATGGCCAAAAAATAAAAAGACAAACAGACAAATAATAGTACAGATGACACAAAATAGAAAACTAAAGACTAAGCAACACGAACCCCACCAAACACTGGGGGTGATCTCAGGTGCTCCGGAAGGGTAGGCAGATCCTGCTCCACATGTGGCACCCGTCAAAGTGTTATTTTCATAAAGCGGGATAAATAAAAAAAAACGTAAGAGGGACATTTACCATACTAAATAACCAAAACCATGAAGGGCGAAAAAACAACAACAAGGACTAAGATCAACTTTTGCAATGCAATTGGTCATCAGCCATTAAGCATAATTCCACAATATTTATGCTGGACGTTCAATTAAATACTGCCAGTTCTTACTTACTGATGGTAACTATAACAATCGAATACTTATCAAATTATGATTTCTGATATTTTTTTCTAATTAAATTTGATATCATGCTTACTTTTGTCACGCAAGGATGCAGAAATTTCATTCATTTCATCCACACGTCTGAACAGGATTTCATTTCGTTCCACTATATGCAACGTTGTAATCTGTAATGTATCATCAACTATTTGTTTTAAACAATAATCAATATATAAAGTGCTGTTTAGTTGGTTGTCTTTATGTACCGCTCACATTCGTAATGACATGAGAAGAAAATGATTAAGTTTCGAAAAAACTGAAACATAAAACGAAAATAATCTTTATATAAATCCGAAATGGTATTCCTAAATTCTTATATTGACTTGAAAGATACAAAAGACCTTTCAAAACAATTGCAAATGATGATCTTTTTTTTTGGGGGGGGGAGGGGGGTATTTTTCGCTATCCTTCTTAAATTGTCATATACATTCTTTGATACAGCTTTGAAAAACAGTAAAAAAGATATTTATGTTGTAGCATGCTGACCTCAGTTTTCCAATTCAAAAAAGAATATCCTCATGATCATAAATGTCAAAAAGGGGATTAAGTCTGTCAAAATAATCAGAATAATGATAAAATATAATATACTTAATATGTTCTTTGATTGAGTTAAGCTATTTCAGTTGATATTTTATAGTGTGTCTTTCTATGTTGTGATGTTACACTATTGTTTCAGAAAAAGGGTGAAGGTTTGGTACCATTAAAACGTTTAAACCCTCTGCATATGTTTGCACCTGTTCTAAGTCAGGAATCTGATGTTCAGTAGTTGTCGTTTGTTGATGTGTTTCATAAGTGTTTCTCGTTTCTTGTTTTTTATATAGATTAGACCGTTGGTTTTCCCGTTTGAATGGTTTTACACTAGTAAATTTTGGGGCCCTTTATAGCTTACTGTTCGGTGTGAGCCAAGGTTCCGTGTTGAAGACCGTACTTTGACCTATAATGGTTTACTTTTATAAATTTTGACTTGGATGGAGAGTTGTCTCATTGGCACTCATACCACATCTTCTTATATCTATATTCAGGTTATTTAAACTATTAATGTTGTCGTTGCCTTATTCAAGTCACCCTTTTCCGCGGTTGTGACATTACAATGCAACTGATCATCAAATACTTATTTGCCAGGAGAACACGACGGTTGTCAGTAATGAAGTTCACCTAAAAGTGTTTTGGTTGGTATTGTTCAATCTTTAGTCTTTTGTGTAGTGTTTGTGAACTGTTGTTTTTCTTTATGTAATTTTGCTTTAGCCTTGGTTTTTTCACTCTTGACGTGTTTTAGTGTTTCTGATTTTTATACACGTTAAGGTAAAGCATGACGATTTTCATCTATTCTAATTTCAGCTGCAAAAAAAATTCTTTTACATGTAGCTTGAGTTATACACAATGTGAGTAAAATTGAATAGTTTGGCTGACCTGTCAAAAATGAATAATGTATATATGTCTTAACAGAGAGGCGAAGGATACAGCAGGGACATTTAAACTCATAAGTGGAAAATAAACTGACAACGCCATAGCTAAAAATGAAAAAAGACCTACAGACAAACAACAGTACACAAAACAGCACATAGAAAAATATGGATTGAGCAACACAAACCACACCAAACAATTGGGGTGATCTCAGGTGCTCCAGAAGAGTAAGTAATTCCTGCTCCACATTTAGCACCGGTCATTTGCTCATGTGAGTACAAATGCGGTGACAAGTCTAATTCGGTAGGCCACAGTGCAACGGTAACACTGTATATAACGTTAAAGGATGTTCGCTAATCTAATTTTGACTTTTTGTCACATATTCGGATTTTTTTCGTTTTATCCATGTAGTTCATCCCCTTCTTTTATATTCATAATTTTATTACATATAGTTTCAAAATCCATTTAGAAAATAAAACAAAGAAGAAAGAGGATAATGTTGAATCAATGAAAAATGTAGAGAGAATCGTTTCACGCCAAATTATCAACGTCTTATATCTCAATGACAGGAACACGGACCTACCATTTTAATCTAATTTTTAATTTCCGTTACTTATATACTATCAATTCATAATAGTCTCCTAAAAGCTTGTTATTTTGAAACAGAGCAGCCAATATCCTTAGGTTCAAATAATAAAATGGGTATTCGTATTGAATTTGTTTTAAATATATTCTATTTAGATCATAGTAAAAACTAGTTAAAATAGATTATGCGATTTAGGTACAAACGGATCGCTACATTAAACTCATGAAACTATAAAAATACACAATGCATTATCAGTGCATATCACACATTACAGGTGCCAACATTTCGGTCAACTGTGATATCATTTTTCAAATTTTAAAATGTGTTTCAAAGATTTGTTGCTATGTATGTTTTGGCATTACAATCAATGATGGTATATTCATATATATGTGACTATATTGTCTGGAAAAAGAGGGGGTCTTAATCCTGCAAATATTTACCTTTTCTTGTTGAGTACTGTTGTTGGGATCGTGGAGAGAGTTACTAATATTTAAGCAGACAAGAAAAAATACCAAGATGAATAATACAATGGCTTTCTTTGCCCGTGATCGCTTTTCATTTAGATCTGTAATAGAAAAAATATGAAATGAATTAAATAGATATAATGTGGTATGAGTGCCAATGAGACAACCCTCCATCCAAGTCACAATTTTATAAAAAGTAAAACATTATAGGTCAACGTACGGCCTTCAACACGGAGCATTGGCTCACATCGAACAGCAAGCTATGAAGAGCCCCAAAAATGACTAGTGTAAAACCATTCAAACAGGAATACCATCGGTTTCATCTATATAAAAAACGAGAAACGAGAAACACTTTAGACGTTTTAACAGGCGCCAACCTTCACCCTAACCTGAAACAGTAGTATAACATTACAACTTTTTTTTTGTTATTTCACTTTTTACAACATAGAAAGACACACTATAAATTTTCATTGAAATGGCTTAACTCGATCAAAAACAAATAATAACAAAACAGGTAAACATACACTGAACGAAAAAATTTGATCTATGACACAATATAAATACAATATGCAAAACAATGTCCAAAAGACAACTATAACCTGGGACAAAATGGCGTTAAATAAAATAACGTACACAGGTAACTATAAATAAAATAATTTTGTTGTTAGGAGTACGGAAATATGTTTTTCAAATAATTTTGTTGTCATACTACGAGAACAGAAGTGAAAATCTATCGTAATACTAAACACTTATCAAAGGTGGTACATATAAAAATAATGGGACGAGATTAAACAGAAAAAACAAACAAACTTTAATAACAACAATGAATTACAAATTGTGTCAACAGGTCAAATCAATACGAAAGTATGATTTGAGAGTACTCGCAGTTACTGAAAGCTAGTTAAAAGCCCAAAACAATTAATAACAAAAAATCATGCATCAAAGACTAAAATTAATCAAAACACATCCCAGGGATTTAGTGTTTTAACGCCATGGACAGTCAAAGAAGACATGACTTGTGCAATGCCAAAATAAAATTATCGACAGGCAGAAAGATATTTAGGATTTAACCTTATAATACATATGTATAAAGTTATAAAGTTACATATAGATAAAACAATCTCTATATAGAAAATAAACGGGGATGTGTATTAATACACATAAAGTTTTGTTGTATACGATAATAAGTGAAAACCGAACAATTAAAAATATAAAAGTGTCCCTCTATACAATGATACAGTATGTCATAACCTCAATGAATTTTTTTTTTTTGTTTCATTGCCCGATTTAAAACATGACCAAACTTGAATACATATGGGAATTTAAAGTGAAGATTCCAAAAAACTTTTGAGAGCAAAATAAAAGAGCTCAAACAACACAAGATTGAAATTGAATCTCAATTATTAATACATAAGTATACTGTGTGACTAATACTTTTTTACGAAATAATTGACAAACGAAACCAATGAATGAAAACAAGGTAAAATGAGTTGCGTCGCATTATGTAATATCCGTCATGTGATCTCAGTTTGTGGGAGTGACGAGAACACTCCCAAAAGTGATGACTGAATGTAGAACATACAAACTCTGAGGAGCTTTTGTTTTGACGATAAATACATCGTGCAAAAATTACAACAGAAATAAAATTGCAGGCGTACCTATTCAGAGATTTATAAACTATGTTAATACCAGTTTTAGCTTTCTAAAAAGCTTTGAAGTGGTTCGAAGTAACATATTTTTAGGTAAGATGTAGTAAACATGGTTAATGTGGGTGTTCAAGCATGGGGAAGGTTCTATATATCTACTTTGTGTATCTTAAAGTGTGATAATTAACCTCCGTCTTAAACGGGATGTATTATGGTATACCGTAGTCCGTCCGTACGTCCGTACGTATGTCCATCACTTCTTCATACTTAATATAAATTTGCCTTTACCAATTACCAGTTCACGCAACAGGATTGACAGAAAGAGGTACTCTTTAGATTTAAAATTCTTTTGTGAGACCATTCCAGAGTTACGGGGCATAACAGTCGGATTTGAGGACATTTTCAACAAATCTAGCACTTTCTTTTGGGTTAGTTTACTAAAAACTTTACACTTTAGTTTGGATTACTAAATTAGAGCCCAGTTTCGATTTGACTATTTTTTTGGGGGTTGGCTTTCCTGTGTAGCGTGACTTTAACTTTCAAATGGAAGTTAATTGTTCACATGTTGTACCATTAATTGCGTATACTGTATTCATTTATTGGATACTTTTTACATTTTTACTTTTACTTTTAAAGCATTGTGAAGGTTCTATATATCTCCTTAGTGTATCTAAAAGTGTGATAATAAACGTCCGTCTTAAACGAGACGTATTATGGTAGTACGTCCGTCCGTATATCCTTCACTTCTTCATACTTATTATCAAATTTGCTTTTACCAATTACCATAACATTTTCACGAAACAGACAGACAAAAAGTCCCCAGTTGTTGGAATTAGTGACAGTGAGAAACTGTTCGATTTTGAATATTTTGTATTCTTCTTTTCAGAGTTATGGGACTTTGACCGTCGGATAAAAAGGGCAATATTCTACAATTAGCATGATTCGACATATGTTAACCAGGGAAAGCAAAGTTATTCATTAATCGGGTATCGAATACCCCTTGGAAATACCCTAGTTACATGTACACTTAAATTAATGCATTATATTTTCCGTGTTTCGAGGGTTACATGTATACACCTTGTACTTTCGGGTGCACTTTTGAGACCAATAATTTCAAATTGTATGATATGATTGTGTTAAATAATTTATAAAAACATATGTAATACTGTTGATTCATTATTATTCGTTAGATACAATTTTTGTGGGTTTCGTGGGAACAGGTGAACCACGAATTTAAAGGTTCAACGAATTAAAAAGGTTCTATTTCATTGTACACAGACATTGGCAAAACCACGAAATGAAATATCCACGAAAATGCTAGTTTTCCTCAATCCACGAAAATTGGTACCCGAGAAAATAAATGAATCCACAGTACTTAGATATCAATCAGAACTAAGTAAACGCGTCAGTGAACAGAGCTCTTAATAATTTCGTATATAACTACTATGACTAGTGATTTTTTTAATGAAATGTCATTCATAAGAAAACGAATCGTGCTCACTGCAGATCAATCTAACAAAAGGAATGCGTATCTATAATTAATGTATGGGTTTACTTCGAGGGATAATATTTACCAATATTCATACAATAACCTTTTTGTTGTATAGTAAAGATTTAAAGCATGCTATAAAACATACTTTTGAAAAATGATGACGTCAATTTTGAAGTTATATTTGAACTAGTACAATATGACAAAACATTACACGATACTTTTTGTCACGATCTGACGCTGCTATTCAATTAGGATATTCATTGTTGTCTTATAGAAATAATCCACATACCATTAGAAACCACCGGATCATGATAGAACTGATCTGGTAATATGCTCAAATTCCTATCAAAAACATTCAATCTTCTCACCGAATTGTTATCAAATTCAGTATCATCTTCTGAAAAACAAAATAAAAAAATTCAAACAACAACACAATTGCCAATGGAATGACTTTGTTTAAGATAGCTGTTATGAAAAAATGATACTTTTTACAAAATAGTTGGTAAACTTTTTGTAAGATTTCTGTTTTATCATTTTTATTTTTCGATTTGATATAAATGAAGTTTCTCTAATTTTTGTGCTATTTTCACATTTCTTGATCGGTGTAAGGAACATATTTCTCCTCACTAGTGAAATGTCTGTTCTCGGCAAATAGTTGGTCGAAATTTAATTATGACGTCAAATTTTCTTGGTTTCTTCGGAATTTCCTATTGTGACGTCATGATAAAAGGCAACCCTGCCTGATGACGTCACATATAAAGAACACAACTTTCTGCAAATCTTTGAAAAGAATGGATAAAAATAATTAGAGAAACAGATTCCACGACTATAACTCGTGTATTACGATATTTCTCCACTCTCAACAGTTTAATTTTAATTATTTAAAAAGCTCGGCAAGCCTCGCGCTTTAAATATTAAAGTTTAACTGTCTCGAGTGGAGACATTTCGTAATACATTTGTTGCAGTGGTGAAATTTATATATTTAAATTTATATGTAAAACCGATATGCTGTAACGATGAACAACTTCATAATGACAAGTCACGAACTTTTAAGTTATAATTTTAGTTGTTCGTCCTAATAATTTCGAAGGGCTGTCTTACGAGTTTAACTATACATGTGAGTATAGTTTGATAGGCAGTGAGCCACCTATAAATCTGACACTGGAATTGACAGAATAACAACAGATCGATTGTATGGCCTTAAATATTATACACTGGTCAAAGTGGTTAATTAAACGAAAACATTTAATCATTCAATTAACATTAAAAATTATCAAAATACCCAACTGCGGTCTTTAAAGACGGCCAAGGGAACAATCAAAAACCAAAAGTCCAATGCAAACAGACAATACCATCAGCAAAAAAGAAAATAATTAGAGGAAAATTGTCTACGCGCGACATTGATACCCTTTCACCTACAGATACCAACCCGCAAAAGTTATATTACAATGCTGAATCTGAATTAGCTGGTTTGGAATTCATATGACTTTAAATTCTTTTGAGGTGGGATGTTTTAGTAAAATGTCCTATGAACTCAGCATCTTTAATGACAGTTTTAATGTTTATGCAGATTAAGATTTAGAAATCATAAAGTGATTGATTGATTGGTGTTTTGTGCTACTTTCAGCACTCTTGGCTATTTCTTAGCGGTCACTTTTTATTGGTAAAGGAAACCGAGGTGCTCGGAGAGAACCATCGTTCTTCGACAAGAAAATTTGTAAAATTCATCTAGTGATATAATATAGAAGATGAATTCTACACAAATACGTGGGAAGATTAATGTCCATAGGATGATGATCTGTATGTCAAACAGCCGAGTCGTTTATCATATCATGAGATATGTAATGGGATACAGGCATTTCTCCTTTTTATCTAATCATATATAGTTTTCATACAGTTCAATAGTATTTAAAGTTCGATCTCTTGTATGGGTTATTATTCTCTTTGACACATATTACATATCATTGACTTTTTTCCATCAGCATCTTATGTATTTCATATAAGGTCTCGTCTGCTGTAACTTTTAAAATCTATATATATATAAATATACTGATGTCTCTCTTTTATCAGTTGTTTAACTAATTGTCTCTTATTTTACCGTTTTCTTTAGTTAGCTTAATATAAACACTTAGCGTATTGATATTTTTTACGATTGATCCAACCATACAATTACAGACCCAAAACGACTTCTTATTTCATCGACCATTGTAATACTTCCATTTTCCAACCTTTTTTTTAATTTTAATTTGATGTTTGAATCATCATGATAAATTTCTGATAAAATCAGAACAACCTTTGAAATGCGTATAATCTTTAATTAAATGAAAACAAATTTTACATGTATTTTGATTTTCTCACTAATAAGATGGTATTTTTTTCCAAGAGTGCATTTTTGATTTATTTAATTTCAAAATTTAACTCCAGTTCAACTGACATTACCAAAATGAAAAAATTGTAAAAGTCATTGTGTTGGTCAAAATAATGATCCTTTGCGGACCATTTGGAAAGAAAATATTGCATACGCATAGAAATATATCATAACTTGTATGTTTGCAAAAATTCAAAAAAAGAACAAAAAGATATTCCACAAAACCAAAAGCTACCCTTTAAAATTTACCACAACCAACCGCTAATTACTTGACTTCAGGAAAGGACATGATTAACGAATCTATGACAATCGTTATGCTTTCAACTTTCTAATTGACAACATCCCATTTCTTAGCAGTAACATACCCTCTGCTGAATCGTATCGCGTTTACATATCTCAGTTAATACGTTACACTCGTGAATTTCTCACTATATACACTTTATAAACCATAGTGTGCTCCTTCTTCACAAACTATTTTAAAAGAGTTATGAGGAAGAACAACTGGAATCAACATTACATAAGTTTAACAGTCTGTATCACAAATTGGTTGACTGATACGATGTGTTGGTTTCTTAACTCGCCAGCGGAATGTTTATGCGGACTTAGGTCTTTAGATATCTGCATAGTCGTCTGATCAGTATACAAGATAGAAATATTTCACATACCATTGAAAAACATCATATTATGATCGATCGGAATTACTTGGGAGCAATGTAACACATCTCGTTCTGTTGTCAGTGATATGTCCGAATTTTTTGCAATACCATACATCTCCGAGCGAGTACAGAGGTCTACACAAACTTTTGAAAAACGAAAACAAAAATTTCAAACAAAAACAAAATTGACAATGGAATGACATTTGTTTTAGATAACTGTTATGCAATGTATGTGAACATGATACTTTTTTACAAAAGAAATTGGTAATCTTTTTGTAGGATTTCTGTTTTATCATTTCTCTTTTTCAATTTAATATAAATGAAGTTTTTCCTATCATTCATATAAGTCCGGAAAATGATAAACAGAGCAATTAGGTTGAAACGAAAGGAATCGATGAATGACAAACAAGGTGAGAAGAGTTGTGTCGGCAGAGTAAGTACCTCTGCTATTTATGCAATACCCGTCATGTCAACCCAGTAGTTTGTTGTAGTGACGACAACACTCCCAAAACGGTAGTGATGACAGATTGACATAAATTGAAATGTTATTCCTCTTAGAGACTTTAGAACCGATATGCTGTATCGATGAAAAAATTTATAATGACACGTCACGAACTTTTAAGTTATAATTTTAGTTGTTCGTCCTAATAATTTCGTAGGGGTTTCTTACGAGTTTTACTTTACCTGTGGGTATACAAAAAGAGTTATAGTTTGATAGGCAGTGAGCAACCTATATGTCTGACACTAGAATGGACAGAATAACTACAGATCGTTGTTGTATGGCAATAAATATCATACACTGGTTAAAGTGGCTAATTAAACGAAGACAGTTAATCGTTCAATAAACCTTATAAATAATCAAAACCGAACTGCGATCTAAAAAGACGGCCAAGGGGAAAATCAAAAAACCCAAAGTCCAATGCAAACAGACAATACCATCAGCAAAATAGAAAATAATTAGAGGAAAATTGTCTACGCGCGACAGTGATGCCCTTTCACCTACAGATACCAACCTGCAAAACTTATATTACAATGCTGAATCTGAATTAGCTGGTTTAGAATTCAAATGACTTTAAATTCTTTTGAGATGGGATGTTTTAGTAAGATTATCTATGAACTCAGCATCATTGGTGACAGTTTTCATGTTTATGTAGGTTTAGATTTGGAAATTATCAAGAGATTGATTGATTGATTGGTGTTTTGTGTCACTTTTAGCACTCTTGGCTATTTCTTAGCGGTCACTTTTTATTGGTAAAGGAAGCCGGAGTGCTCGTAGAGAACCATCGTTCTTCGACAAGAAAATTTGTAAAGTTATTTAGTGATATGATATAGAAGATGAATTCTACACAGATACGTGGGAAGATTAATGTCCACAGGATGATGAGCTGTATGTCAAACAGCCGAGTTGTTTATCATATCATGAGATATGTAATGGGATACAGGCATTTCTCCTTTTAATCTTATCATATATAGTTTTCATACAGTTCAATAGTATTTAAAGTTCGATATCTTAAATGGGTTATTATTCCCTTTGACTATTATCACATATCATTGACTTTTTTCCATCAGCATCCTATGTATTTCATTTAAGGTATCATCTGCTGTAATTATAAAAATCTATATATATATAGTTTTTTTGCAATCGCCAATGGCAGTCAGCATGGTTTAAGAACATCCGTTGTTCGAGCTGCTAGTCAAATGCGTTTTGTTAAAATATTTTTTCACTTTTTTGGTCTTTTGGAAAATGTTGTTTTTGTTGTATTTAGACCCCTCTATTAAGAAATTTGTTTTGCATGCACACGTATAAAAATTGCGGTTTTTATCAAACGCAATCATAGGTTTGAACGTTGTTTTCAATTTAGACTAGTTTTTATTTTTTCGTTTGGTCTTGTATTATATTTGCCTTCGGGTTTATATGATCCGTTCATCCTATTTCGACTCTTCAAAATTCAAGAGTCTATCCTAAATTGAGGTAAATTATATGGCCTTCCAAATACAGTTTCGATTCCTAACATCACTGAAGAGACATTAATTATCGAAATCCGGATATGGTGTACTAATTTTTGCACCTTTTGTTTGCGGTATACCATCTTTATCGCAAGTTTATTGTTTTCTGTTTGGTATTTAATTAATAGTTAAGATCCATAATGTAACATCTGGTGATCCGTTTATTTGGCAATCGCCAATGGCAGTCAGCACGGTTTAAGAACATCCGTTGTTCGACCTGCTAGTCAAATGCGTTTTGTTAAAATATACTTTTTCACTTTTTTGGTCTTTTGGAAAATGTTCTTTGTGCTGTATTTAGACCCCTCTACCAAGAAATTTGTTTTGCATGCACACGTATAAAAATTGCGCTTTTTATCCAACGCATTCACAGGTTTGAACGTTGTTTTCAATTTAGACTTGTTTATAGTTTTTCGTTTGGGTTTGTATTATATTTGCCTTCGGGTTTATATGATCCGTTTATCCTATTTCGACTCTTCAAAATTCAAGAGTCTATCCTAAATTGAGGTAAATTATATGGCCTTCCAAATACCGTTTCGATTCCTTACATCACTGAAGAGACATTTATTGTCGAAATCCGGATATGATGTACTAATTTTTGCACCTTTTCTTTGCGGTATACCATCTTTTCCGCAAGTTTATTGTTTTCGGTTTGGTATTTAATTAATAGTTAAGATCCATTTTGGTACATCTGGTGGTAATCCGTTTATTTGGCAATCGTCAATGGCAATCAGCAGGGTTTAAGAACATCCGTTGTTCGACCTGCTAGTCAAATGCGTTTTGTTAAAATATACTTTTTCACTTTTTTGGTCTTTTGGAAAATGTTGTTTGTGCTGTATTTAGACCCCTCTACCAAGAAATGTGTTTTGCATTCACACGTATAAAAATTGCGGTTTTTATCCAACGAAATCATAGGTTTGAACGTTGTTTTCAATTTAAACTTGTTTATATTTTTTCGTTTGGGCTTGTATTATATATGCCTTCGGGCTTATATGATCGGTTCATCCTATTTCGACTCTTCAAAATTCAAGAGTCTATCCTAAATTGAGGTAAATTATATGGCCTTCCAAATACTGTTTCGATTCCTAACATAACTTAAGAGACATTAACTGTCGAAATCCGGATATGGTGTACAAATGTTTGCACCTTTTGTTTGCGGTATACCATCTTTTCCGCAAGTTTATTGTTTTCTGTTTGGTACTAAATTAATAATAAGATCTATTTTGTTACATCTGGTCATCCGTTTATTTGGCAATCGCCAATGGCAGTCAGCAGGTTTTAAGAACATCCGTTGTTCGACCTGTTAGTCAAATGCGTTTTGTTAACATACACTTTTTTACTTTATGGTCTTTTGGAAAATGTTGTTTATGCTGTATTTAGACCCCTCTTCCAAGAAATTTGTTTTGCATGCACAAGTATAAAAAATGCGGTTGTAATCCAACGCAATTATAGGTTTGAACTTTGTTTTCAATTTAAACTTGTTTATATTTTTTCGTTTGGGCTTGTATTATTTATGCCTTCGGGTTTATATGATCGGTTCATCCTATTTCGACTCTTCAAAATTCAAGAGTCTATCCTAAATTAAGGTTAATTATATGGCCTTCCAAATACTGTTTCGATTCCTAACATCATTTAAGAGACATTAATTGTCGAAATCCGGATATGGTGGACTAATGTTTGCACCTTTTGCTTGCGGTATACCATCTTTTCCGCAAGTTTATTGTTTTCTGTTTGGTAATAAATTAATAATAAGATCCATTTTGTTACATCTGGTGATCCGTTTATTTGGAAATCGCCAATGGCAGTCAGCAGGTTTTAAGAACATCCGTTGTTCGACCTGTTAGTCAAATGCGTTTTGTTAAAATATACTTTTTCACTTTTTTTGGTCTTTTGGAAAATGTTGTTTATGCTGTATTTAGATCCCTCTTCCAAGAAATTTGTTTTGCATGCACAAGAAAAAAAATGCGGTTGTAATCCAACGCAATCATAGGTTTGAACGTTGTTTTCAATTTAGACTTGTTTATAGTTTTTCGTTTGGGTTTGTATTATATTTGCCTTCGGGTTTATATGATCCGTTTATCCTATTTCGACTCTTCAAAATTCAAGAGTCTATCCTTAATTGAGGTAAATTATATGGCCTTCCAAATACCGTTTCGATTCCTAACATCACTGAAGAGACATTAATTGTCGATATCCGGATATGGTGTACTAATTTTTGCACCTTTTGTTTGCGGTATACCATCTTTTCCGCAAGATTATTGTTTTCTGTTTGGTATTTAATTAATAGTTAAGATCCATTTTGTTACATCTAGGGTGATTCGTTTATTTGGCAATCGTCAATGGCAATCAGCAGGGTTTAAGAAAATCCGTTGTTCGACCTGCTAGTCAAATGCGTTTTGTTAAAATATACTTTTTTACTTTTTTGGTCTTTTGGAAAATGTTGTTTGTGCTGTATTTAGACCCCTCTATCAAGAAATTTGTTTTGCATTCACACGTATAAAAATTGCGGTTTCTATCCAACGCAATCATAGGTTTGAACGTTGCTTTCAATTTAAACTTGTTTATATTTTTTCGTTTGGGCTTGTATTATATATCCCTTCGGATTTATATGATCGGTTCATCCTATTTCGACTCTTCAAAATTCAAGAGTCTATCCTAAATTGAGGTAAAATATATGGCCTTCCAAATACCGTTTCGATTCCTAACATCACTTAAAAGACATTAATTGTGGAAATCCGGATATGGTGTACTAATTTTTGCACCTTTTGTTTGCGGTTACCAATCTTTTCCGCAAGATTATTGTTTTCTGTTTGGTATTTCATTAATAGTTAAGATCCATTTTGTTACATCTAGGGTGATTCGTTTATTTGGCAATTGTCAATGGCAATCAGCATGGTTTAAGAACATCCGTTGTTCGACCTGTTAGTCAAATGTGTTTTGTTAAAATATACTTTTTCACTTTTTTGGTCTTTTGGAAAATGTTGTTTAAGCTGTATTTAGACCCCTCTTCCAAGAAATTTGTTTTGCATGCACAAGTATAAAAAATGCGGTTGTAATCCAACGCAATCAAAAGTTTGAACGTTGTTTTCAATGTAGACTTGTTTATTTTTTTTTTTCGTTTGGGTTTGTATTATATTTGCCTTTGGTTTATATGATCCGTTCATCCTATTTCGACTCTTCAAAATTCCAGAGTCTATCCTATATTGAGGTAAATTATATGACCTTCCAAATACAGTTTCGATTCCTAACATCACTGAAGAGACATTAATTGTCGAAATCCGGATATGGTGTACTAATTTTTGCACCTTTTTTTAGCGGTATACCATCTTTTCCGCTAGTTTATTGTTTTCTGTTTGGTATTAAATTAATAGTTGAGATCCATTTTGTTACATCTGGTGATCCGTTTATTTGGCAATCGCCAATGGCAGTCAGCAGGGTTTAAGAGCATCCGTTGTTTGACCTGCTAGTCAAATGCGTTTTGTTAAAATATACTTTTTCACATTTGTGGTCTTTTGGAAAATGGTGTTTGTGCTGTATTTAGACCCCTCTACCAAGAAATTTGTTGTGCATGCACATATAAAAATTACGGTTTTTATCCAACGCAATCATAGGTTTGAACGTTGTTTTCAATTAAGACGTGTTTATATTTTTTCGTTTGGGCTTGTATTATATATCCCTTCGGGTTTATATGATCGGTTCATCCTATTTCGACTCTTCAAAATTCAAGAGTCTATCCTAAATTGAGGTAAATTATATGGCCTTCCAAATACCGTTTCGATTCCTTACATCACTTAAGAGACATTAATTGTCGAAATCCGGATATGGTGTAATAATTTTTGCACCTTTTGTTTGCGGTATACCATCTTTTCCGCAAGTTTATTATTTTCTGTTTGGTATTAAATTAATAGTTAAGATCAATTTTGTTACATCTGGTGATCCGTTTATTTGGCAATCGCAAATGGTAATCAGCAAGGTTTAAGAACATCCATTGTTCGACCTGCTAGTCAAATGTGTTTTGTTAAAATATACTTTTTCACTTTTTTGGTCTTTTGGAAAATGTTGTTTGTGCTGTATTTAGACCTCTCTTCCAAGAAATTTGTTTTGCATGCACACGTATAAAAATTGCGGTTTTTATCCAACGCAATTATAGGTTTAACGTTGTTTACAATTTATACTAGTTTATAGTTTTTCGTTTGGGCTTGCATTGTATTTGCCTTCAGGTTTACATGATCCGTTCATCCTATTTCGACTCTTCAAAATTCAAGAGTCTATCCTAAATTGAGGTAAATTATATGGTCTTCCAAATACCATTTCGATTCCTAAAATCACTGAAGAGACAGTAATTGTCGAAATCCGGATATGGTGTACTAATTTTTGCACCTTTTGTTTGCGGTATACCATCTTTTCCGCAAGTTTATTGTTTTCTGTTTAGACTATATATATAAACAAGTCTAAATTGAAAACAACGTTCATACCTATGATTGCGTTGGATAAAAACCGCAATTTTTTATACGTGTGCATGCAAAACAAATTTCTTGGTAGAGGGGTCTAAAATCAGCAAAAACATCATTTTGCAAAAAAACCAAAAAAGTGAAAAAGTATATTTTAACAAAATGCATTTGACTAGCAGGTCTAACAACGAATGTTCTTAAACCCTGCTGACTGCCATGACGATTGCCAAAAAAACGGATCCTCAGATGTAACAAAATGGATCTTAATTATTAATTTTATACCAAACAGGAAACAAAAAATTGCGGAAAAGATGGTATACCGCAAACACGAGGTGCAAAAATTTGGACACCATATCCGGATTTCGACAATTAATGTCTCTTCAGTGATGTTAGGAATCGAAACGGTATTTGAAAGGCCATATAATTTAGCTCAATTTAGGATTGACTCTTGAATTTTGGAGAATCGAAATAGGATGAACAGATCATATAAACCCGAAGGCAAATATAATACAATTCCAAACGAAAAAAAAAATAAACAAGTCTAAATTGAAAACAAAGTTCAAACCTATGATTTCGTTGGATAAAAACCGCAATTTTTTACGTGTGCATGCAAAACAAATTTCTTGGTAGAGGGGTCTAAAAACAGCACACACATCATTTTCCAAAAGACCAAAAAGTGACAAAGTATATTTTAACAAAACGCATTTGACTAGCAGGTCGAACAACGGATATTTCTAAACCCTGCTGATTGCCAAATAAACGGATCCCCAGATGTAACAAAATGGATCTTAATAATTAATTTAATACCAAACAGAAAACAATAAACTTGCGGAAAAGATGGTATACCTCTTACATGAGGTGCACAAATTTCTATACCATATCCGGATTTCGACAATTAATGGCTCTTCAGTGATGTTAGGAATCGAAACAGTATTTGGAAGGCAACATAATTTACCTCAATTTGGGATAGATTCTTGAACTTAAAAGAGTCGAAATAGGATGAACGGATCATATAAACCCGAAGGAAAATATAAACAAGTCTAAATTGAACACAACTTTCAAACCTATGATTGCGTTGGATAAAAACCGCAATTTTTATACGTGTGCATGCAAAACAAATTTCTTGTTAGAGGGGTCTGAATACAGCACAATGGTCTCAAAAAAGTTATACTTGCTATTGCCTATCGGAGACATCAGAGAAAATGTGTAACTGTTTTTCCAAGCTTGTACAGAAAGACGATTGTACGAATGTTCGTCGTACTGAAAATTGTTCTAGCAGCTTTAAAGAGTTTCTCACTTCTAGCCATTTTTGCTGAATATCATTAGATAGTGGTAAGTCTTAGTCAGTGGTTTCGGCAACAATATCCCTCATTAGAATTAGAGGCGATAAAACCTAATGGGTCGAATAAGCTATTTGTTGATTATAACACACCTCTACGTGTTATAGGTTTCTCTTCGTTTGACAATTTATAGCTAAATGAGTCATGTTGCAAGTCCCAACTCATTAAAAGGCTGTGTTGAATTGGTAGTTCATCTTCGTGTAGGTCCAACGTTTTAAGCTCCTTTGCCTACTCATTTGGTCTTTTGGAAAATGTTGTTTGTGCTGTATTTAGACCCCTCTGCCAAGAAATTTGTTTTGCATGCACACGAATAAAATTTCGTGTGCATGCAAAACAAATTTCTTGTTAGAGGGGTCTAAATACAGCACAAACAACATTTTCCAAAAGACCAAATGAGTGAAAAGGTATATTTTAACAAAACGCATCTGACTAGCAGGTCGAACAACTGATGTTCTTAAACCCTGCTGACTGCCATTGGCGATTGCCAAATAAACGGATCACAAGATGTAACAAAATAGATCTTATTATTAATTTATTACCTAACAGAAAACAATAAACTTGCGGAAAGATGGTAAACTGCAAACATGAGGTGCAAATATTTGTACACCATATCCGGATTTCGACAATTAATGTCTCTTCAGTGATGTTAGAAATCGAAACTGTATTTGGAAGGCCATATAATTTACCTCAATTTATGATAGACTCTTGAATTTTGAAAGAGTCGAAATAGGATGAACGGATCATATAAACCCGAAGGCAAATATAATACAAGCCCAAACGAAAAAATATAAACAAGTCTATATTGAAAACAACGTTCAAACCTATGATTGCGTTGGATAAAAACCGCAATTTTTATACGTGTGCATGCAAAACAAATATCTTGGTAGAGGTGTCTAAATACAGCACAAACAACATTTTCCAAAAGACCAAATGAGTGAAAAGGTATATTTTAACAAAACGCATTTAACTAGCAGGTCGAACAACCGATGTTATTAAACCCTGCTGACTGCCATTGGCGATTGCTAAATAAACGGATCACAAGATGTAACAAAATAGATCTTATTATTAATTTATTACCAAACAGAAAACAATAAACTAGCGGAAAGATGGTATACATATACACGCTTTACATACATGTCTGATGTCTATCTCTAGAATTGCCTTACGTGACAAGGTAACTCTATGACTATTGAAGTTATATTTTTATATAGCGGCTGTGGTCGAGTAGTGCGCTGGACATAAGACTAAGCGAGTGGTGTTGTAGTGTTTCAAAGATGTTAGTTCAAATCTCGTTGAGAGACAAAAGTTTATCAACATTAAAATCTAATTGTAACAATGTTATGTTTAATTTTCAGCCTTATATATGGTCACGCTGAAGTGCGATGGTCTGCGCTGAAGTGCGATGGGGACATTGTGACGCTAACTTGTTGATAGCTACGCTGAAGTGCGTTGGTGGTTACGCTGAAGTGCGATGATCAAACTGTGACGTTGACGTTGATTGTTTTGGTGAAATGGATTGTGTATACTAGCTAAAATGCAATAATCTTAAGAAAGAACCACATTTAATATGGTGGAGTAGTGGTTTGCGTGCTAGCCTCGCATTTGGAAGGTCAATTTTGATTTCTAGTCAGGTGAAACCAAAGACTTTAAAACTCATTTGGAAGGTCAATTTTGATTTCGAGCCAGGTGAAACCAAAGACTTTAAAACTTAAATTTTCTAATTCTTCGCATACCATGCAGCAGTATGGAGTCAGAAAATAGATAGGATGGCTCAGATTAAGTATAATGGATTCAAGTGGGTTGACACGTCTTTATATGGAATGTTCAAGTGCGATAAAAAAAAAATTAAGCGTGTCATTGTATAGTACTAAGCAAAATCCGTCTCATTTTATCAAATGTAACTTGTTTGAAATGCGTATGATATTTAAATAAATGAAAATAAATTTTACATGTATTTTGATTTTCTCACTAACTAGATAGTATTTTTTCCAAGAGTGCATTTTTTATTTATTTAATTTCAAAATTCAACCAACATAACCAAAATGAAAAAAATTGTAAAAGTCATTGTGTTGGTCAAAATAATGGTCCTTTTCGAACTATTTAGAAAGAAAATATTCCAAACGAATAGAAATATGCCATAACTTGTATATTAAAAAAAGAAAGAAAAAATATTGCACACAACCAAAAGCTGCCCTTTAAAATTAATGGCAACCAACCGCAAATTACTTAATTTCAGGAAAGGACATGATTAACCAATCTATGTCAAGCTTTGAGATTTCAGTATTATCGATACAATGATCAAGCGTTGATTCCTAAAAAAGAAACCTTGAGCCCGGAGGGCGAATGGTTTGTTTTACATGAATCAACGCTTATCTATTGTATCTATCACTTAAACTATTGTGTTAATGAGCTTGGTTGATAGTATGTAAACTGTTGTAGGATGAATTTTTGCAAAAGATTACATGCAGAGGCGAATTTAGAGGGTTTTTCAGGGGGCTCGGATCCACCCCCCCTCCTTTGTGGGAAAAATTTGTTGATTATATAGTTTTCTGTTGAATTCCATTATTTTCGCGTTTCTGTATACTATGAACATACGTATATTATAAATAAAGTGTATGTGCTATTAACTATCAATTCCAAGTTTCTTCTCCACGGCGATCACTGCTATAATCTATAGAGAGTCTCTATATATTATAGTAGTATAATCATAGTATACATGCAGATAAACGCGAAAACGATTGTCCTCTCCTCGATTACTTATGAAAATTATTTGTAAGTTTAAAACCGGAAGTCTTGTCCATGACTTAAAAGTCGGTCTGATGACGGAAACAATATCTGGACGTCTTTATTTTCGTTTTTCTCCCCAAATTACCCAAATTGAATAATCATAAGAATAGATGACAAATGCGACTATGCAAGGTACCTATAGGACACAGAGGCATGATGATTTATTTATTGTGGAAGGAAGAGAAGCGACACATAAAATGAGGTCTTCTCGTTTAATAGTATAGATTTACAAAAATATACATATGCAAACTAATTTTAAAGTATATATAATAAGTATGTTACCAACATTTCTAACAGAACCTTAATAACATAAGCAACACGACGGGTGCCACGTGTAGAGCAGGATCTGCTTACCCTTCCGGAGCACCTGAGATCACCCCCAGTTTTTTGTTGGGTTCGTGTTGCTTAGTCTTTTGTTTTCTATGTTGTGTCATCTGTACTATTATTTGTCTGTTTGTCTTTTTATTTTTGGCCATGGCGTTGTCAGTTTGTTTTCGATCTATGAGTTTGACTGTCCCTCTGGTATCTTTCGTCCCTCTTTTTATTATAGACACATCACAATTTACTCGCAAAGGTATTTGCGATTAAATATTTGTAAAGATATGCAGAAAACAGATGAAATCATACTATATACTAGTATATAATACAAAAATGAACAAATTGAATGTAATCATTTTTATTTTCAAATACGTGAACTGGCCAATAATAATCCAAAAATACACGGGAAAACCAGCTATTATTACAAAAATATCCACAATAACTTACAGAATAAGAAAAACGGAAAAACTAAATAACAGAGACATCAAAGAGAATACAGGGATTCGAACCTAAACCGACAAGTCTCTACCTTTAACTTGAATCTTTATCTCATTGATCTTAACCATGTTAACCTCGCGGCTACCAACATATACTATACGATTACATATTATGTATATATAAAGGTACAAGCCCTGTGTGTCCGTTGTACCGATGAGTATCATATGTTCATTTATATAAACAAAATAGATATCTACATTGCAGCCCATTGGTAGCCGAGAGGTTTCGTCGATGTGTTGATATCAGTCACACATAACAGATTTCAAGAAGGGGTTCGATTCCCGTTGATGGCATATGAAAATTACAAATAAATGAAGGTAAATTTATAACTTAATTCCATTAGTGAACATAAATCAGTAAATAAGCCAATTCAAACTTAATGAAATTAGGCACACAAAGGAAATAATTGAATATGTTATGATGAGCTTATTTCAGCGACAGATCCAGGAAGCGTTGATTCTAGAAAAAGAATCCACGGCAAATGAAAAGGCTAACGTCACGACAATCGTTTAAACTTTTATATTGTCAACATCCCATTTCATAACATACCCTCTGCTGAATCGTATCGCGTTTACATATCTCAGTTAATACATTTCACTCGTAAATTTTCACACTATACGAACTTTATAAACCAGAGTGTGCTCCTTACGCAAAAACTAACTTAAATGAGTTATGAGGAAGAACAACTGGAATCAACATTGCATAAGTTTACCGATTACTATCACGAATTGGTTAACTGATACGATGTGTCCGTTTCTTAACTCGCTGCCGGATTTTTTATGTGGTCTTAGGTCTTTAGAAACCTGCATAGTCGTCTGATCTGTCCCTTAACCGATTGCGCGCCTTTGCGATTTTGACATTTTTACTAAATGTGGATTCGCATGGACGGTTATTCATCCATTGCCTGTCCACGCTTCCGGTATCCTTCCTTTGATTATCAGTAATAGATAGCAACTTCTTCACGGCATATAACCGCCGTATAGCTGATTCTGGACGTTGCAGCGAAGCGAGGTTGGTAAATAGAACGTCCTATTTTGTTTCTCAAGACCGATTGCCGTAAAAGTAAGCATTCTATATTTGTAAACAAAGTTTACTACTTCCTGACTAGCATTGCATATTATTTATATTACAAAAACACCCATTATGTATTTTAAACAACAAACAACGCCCGATCGATTTTTGTTTTCAAGTACACCCAAATTACTTTATTTATCGTTACATCAATTTTGTGTTACACAAATTCTTTCTTTCTTGGTGTTTACAAGTACTTTATTCACCTGGTTTCTTTTTCAATAGTCACAACGGACGAAAAATCGGTTGTTATGTTATAAATACATATAAACATTGAAATATTTCATTAATTGAAAGTCACTGGACCATGACTTAGGGGGCAGGGCCTCAAAATTGTCCTCAAACTGATATGTACTGATAGAAATGCAACTCCATATAAAGCATAATTGATCTATCACAAGTACATCTGTTTAAAGACTAACCACTAAATTTTGTCACTGTACAGTTCCTTAACTTTTAATATATAAGAAGATGTGGTATGAGTGCCAATGAGACAACTCTCCATTCTTGTCACATTTTGTAAAAGTAAACCATTATAGGTCAAAGTACGGCATTCAACACGGAGCCTTGGTTCACACCGAACAACAAGCTACAAAGGGCCCCAAAGACTAGTGTAAAACCATTCAAACAGGAAAACCAACGGTCTAATCTATATAAAAAACGAGAAACGAGAAACCCTTATGAACCACATCAACAAACGACAACCACTGAACATCAGGTTATAGTGTGTTTGTGTAATACCGTTCGTTGCAAATTCTTGTAATAGTTTTGCATTCTGACTTCAAGGATTTCTTTAGACATTTTATGTTTGCAATTCAAATATCTACGAAAAAACTTCTAGGAAAAACATACACCAACATTCGTTAAAATCCTTTTATTTTAAAGTAGAACTTTGAAAATACTGCATTTATATATGCCGCTGGCGTGATGAGTTTATGTGATATTGCAATTTTGCAAACTTTTGGTTAACTTCATCAGAAAAACCATACTTCTATGCAATAAACAGAGTGTACGGTATGCATTCAGCCCATGACTCATGAGACGAAAAACAGAAAATTGTAAGTCACAACTGTAACAAATGTACACACAGTACAAAACGCAATGAAGACCTAATGAGAAATGAGAGGTCAAAATATAAAAACGATACCATTTTAACAGATAAAGCAACCGAAAGAAAAAAATAGATGTCTACTTTACTTGGAATCAGTACAAATCTAGAGCTGCACATGAATGACAAACATGCACAGATTCATAGATTTAAATGTACTAAATGTTATGAAGGATCCAATAACTTTTTGGATATCACTGGACAGTATTCTAGTTTCGATCAATTGCCATAGTTATTTTAATTACTATTTACCCTAGCCTGTTGTATTTCTATTCCTCGATGAACAAGTTGCAGAATTTTCTACGTATTTAAGGGTATTTATATGTTCTCTCACTAAATAATACAAAATTTGGTGACTATGTTGAACGAATCTATCACATCGAACTAGAGATAAAGGATACTACAGATACAGTTAAGTCTGCCTCATATCTTGACTTACATCTAGAAATTGACAATGAGGGTCGGTTGAAAACAAAACTTTACGACAAAAGAGATGATTTCAGCTTCCCAATTGTGAACTTTCCATTTCTATGTAGCAACATTCCAGCAGCGCCTGCATACGGAGTATATATCTCCCAATTGATACGATATTCCCGGGCTTGTGTTTCCTATCATGATTTCCTTGATAGAGGATTGCTGCTCACAAGAAAGCAATTAAACCAAGAGTTCCAAATGGTGAAGTTGAAATCATCCCTTCGTAAATTTTACGGACGCCATCACGAGTTGGTTGACCGTTATGGAATAACCGTTTCACAGATGATATCGGATATGTTCCTTATGTCGTAACTACAATACCCTTCCCTTTTCACGAATGTGACTTACCGAATTAGACTATTTACCGGATTTGTAATAACATAAGCAACACGACGGGTGCCACATGTGGAGCAGGATCTGCTTACCCTTCCGGAGCACCTGAGATCACTCCCAGTTTTTGGTGGGGTTCGTGTTGCTTAGTCTTTAGTTTTCTATGTTGTGTCATCTGTACTATTATTTGTCTGTTTGTCTTTTTATTTTTGGCCATGGCGTTGTCAGTGAGTTTGACTGTCCCTCTGGTATCTTTCGTCCCTCTCTTAAATAAAGACAGTATATGCTCTTATTTGTGTTTAACCAACGAACGGTACAGTATCATTTCGAGGACGCACAAATAAATTACAGAAAAAAAAACCGATGAACGGTCAACAGATTTATAAAAAATTTTGAAAAAAATGTAAATTATGTTGTAAGCTCTGTTTAATCATGGGTTATAATTTGTCATAATTTTTTCACATACTTATATGAATACATATATATCTTTCAGTCAACATAGTGTGTTACAATAAAACAAAGCTATGTCCAGATTCACTGGATGTTCATTGTTGTCTTATAGAGATAATCTACATACTTTCTAAATCTACAGGATCATGAGTTAAATCATCTTTCTCTCTGCAATTTGTGTTTATGTCAGGATCATATATCATCATCTTCCCTATTGTTTCTTCAGTACTAAGAAGGGAAAATTTGATAATAATACAGTTTGGATAGAATTTTTTTTTTTATATTAAGACGTCACATCCATACTATTATAAACCAGATGTTATGCAGTTTCCTCATTGTGCCTTCCACGACCTGTGTCATACCTTTGTTTATAATACTCAAGCTCAGAAAGGAGGGGTATTTAGGTTTTAGTCTGTCGGTACTTCGTATTCGTTCATATTACCGTCCGTCCGTCACCCATCATGTTGATTGCGTTTTCTCAGGAACTTCAAATCCGTGCTTCTTATAACAATGACAGTATCAATTTTACCGACTCCTTTTTAATATTTTTATTTCCTTGAATATGATATCAAGTGCATGTGTATATGCTTTACTGTGGATTTTCAGATCCAGCGGTCATCCACTTCCTGTTTATCGAATGATAATACAGTCTTACAAATAATGGCAATGTATGAAATGTTCGCCGCTTTTTCGAAATATATTTTGGTTTTTAGTTTATAATTCACCACTTTTAAATAAATATTTTTTTACATACACTACAGGGTGGAATCTGCATTTTTTTTTTCTATGTGCCCACTATGTACATGTGCATAAAGTGTGAATGTTGTTTTTGTTATATATTTGATCTCTATTAAATGGCTTATTTGAATAAATTCATTGCTTAATATATTTGAGTGGGCAGAGCAATTGTTCCCTCAACGAAGAAAGGCAGTGGCAAAATCCATAATGACTGTAGTGTACATAAAAATGATCTCTATAATTCTAAATTTAGATCCTTTAATATATTTTCCATCCGTCCACGCTAAATCTATATGAATTTTATTTTTTTTTTTCAATTAACAAAGGTTTCGATATCGAGACAAATCTGTGTTGATCTGAATAAAATCTCATTGAAATTCATGGTTGTTCTTTTAATCATGGTTCCAATGACAAAGATAATATGATACAGTTCACTTTTCGAAATTTTTAGAAACCAAAATGAATTGATATGCGTAAGATTTAAATATATACTTAAAGGGTTGCAAACACTTTAGATTTTTGTATAAACAAATACATTATATATACCTGACAACGACGAAGATGGAAATGATTATATTTCATTAATGAAAGTTTGCATTAATATGAAATTCTTTTCTCATGAAAAGGTAAAATAACAAAAACATCGAACTCCAAGAAAAATTTAAAACGGAAAGTCCTTTATCAAATGGCAAAATCCAAAACTCAAACAAATCAACCGAATTGCAAACAACTGTCATATTCCTGACTTGGTACAGGCATTTCCTTACTTGTCTCAATTTTCCATAAAAACTTTATTCTATTTTAGATTAAAAATGTCTTAAAGCGGACGTGGTACTCATCAAAGCTGCTACTTAGACTTTGTAAAACGTGAACAGTGCCTGACCAGAAAGTTGATGAACCAGGGGTATATCAAAGAACGTCTCGTCCTTTTTCTAAAAATGTTCATCGGAAGATACCAAGACCTTGTTGATAAATATTCAGTATCATTTTCACAAATAATACAAGATGGTCTTGAAGTACAGATTCTAGGTACTGACGTTGTTTATCATCTTGATAACGTGTTATAGTATTCTTTTATTTGTCTTTGTAAATTATTACCTTTACTATTTAGTCTATTTTTGGCCATATCTATTTGACATGGCTCGGTACTTATACATCCCTCCATTGTGTTATTGTGCTATGGTAAATTTTTGTATTCTTGTCTTTCGTTTTTGCTTATGTGTTTTGTCTATATAGATATAAGAAGATGTGGTATGAGTGCCAATGAGACAACTCTCCATTCAAGTCAAAATTTATAAAAGTAAACCATTATAGGTCAAAGTACGGTCTTCAACACGGAGCCTTGGCTCACACCGAACAGCAAGCTATAAAGGGCCCCAAAAATTACTAGTGTAAAACCATTCAAACAGGAAAACCAACGGTCTAATCTATATAAAAAACGAGAAACGAGAAACACTTGTGAACCACATCAACAAACGACAACTACTGAACATCAGATTCCTGACTTAGGACAGGTGCAAACAATTGCAGCGGGTTTAAACGTTTTAATGGTACAAAACCTTCACTCTTATCTGAAACACTAGTGTAACATCACAACATAGAAAGACACACTATAAGATATCAATTGAAATGGCTTAACTCAATCGAAAGACATATTAACACCAGTGAATAAATTTGATCTATGAAAAAATGTAAATACAAAATAAATAAACTAGAGAAGAATAATTAAAGTAACATGTTATACCGCTGTTAAATGTTAAACAATTTAAGAAAAACAATATTCTTGAACAAAAATATCAGCCATTTGCAATACTTTAAACAGAGGTAAATGAAAATAATTTTGTTGTTAGGCATACGTGTACAGTTCAAATGGAAAAAGGAAATATTTTTACAAAATAAATATTTTTGATGTTCATAGTACGAGGAAGTGAAAATTTATAGTAATACCAAACACTTATCAAAGCTGGTATATAGACCAGATATAACCCCGAAATAAATAAACATTAAATAACAAAAAAAGCATTACAATTAGTATCAACCGGTCCAACAAAACAAGAAAGTACGATTTGAGAGTACTCGCAGTTACTGACAGCTAGTTAAAAGCCAAAAACAATTATGCCTTTTTGTTTATCTTTGTTGACATATTTGCTTGTTTTTATAGTGATTAAGTTTATAACACAATGTTGACTGCTGTGCCCCTATTTTTTCTATATTTTTACCTATCAGTCTGCTTGTTTTGTTCACACATCGTTGTCAATATAATGGACTCTATGCGACTGTCATACAAGTGAGAGGTTTAATTAGCTATAAAACCAGGTTTAATCCACCATTTTCTACATAAGAAAATGCCTGCAATGGCAGGAATATGACAGTTGTTATCAATTCGTTCGATGTGTTTGGGCTTTTGATTTTGCAATTTGCTAAGGGACTTTCCGTTTAGAATTTACCTCTGAGTTCGGTATTTTTGTTATTTTACCTTTTTCTAAATAAAGAAGTCAATTCTAGTTATTCAAAAATCTTTAATAGATATTTCATGTAATTACAAGTGAGGAAAAATTCCGTGTCAGTTACTTTTAAGGATTTTGTTAAAAAATCAATTATTAGTAAAAGATTCCCGAAGATTGATTCACGATTTCTCATGGTAACTTTAAATTTATATACGAGTTGTTTGAGCAGTTTGATGTTCTTATACTTAATTCATAATTTTATGGTTGTTTATGCTTAGTGATCATGCGATTTTATAAGATAGGAAACGAAATAAGCATTTACTTTTCGGAGAAACAAAGAATGCTGTTGTGACCGTTATATTTTCAACGTTTGTCTATGCAATACAATGAAACGAAATACAACAGAGAGTCCATAAACTTAAAACAACAGACAAAATTTAAAAGATAAAACACTCGTTAACACTCGTTAACATCTATCTTCCTTGACCTTCCTTGTTGATGAATATGCTACTGTCCCTCAGAAATAACATTTTAGTTTGTAAACTTTGAAAGTGTGGACAGTTACCTGGAAACCCAACTTAAACATCCACACTCCTTTCAAAAGGGGAAATCCTGAGAATCGTAGGTCGGTTTCAACTTTCTTTTCAATTTAAACAAAAGACGAAGGACTGAATTATTTCATTCTCTAGATACATGTACCACTTAAAACGTTTCCTTAGAAACAAACGTTAAATTACTGGGTCTGTCAAATGCTCAGGAAAACATCTTTCAAAATTATTGGTATCCATTTTACCACAATCAAAACCGGAAATTGTTGTAAAACTACCAATTATAGAACTGATGTGAATCATATGTGAATACTAATAAAATCACAATGTCTGTTAGATTACTCAAAATCAAATTTACAGTGTACTCTCCTCTTAGCACTAGTTATACTCATTCTCAACTTAAAACTTAAAAACAGATTAAGGCAAGCAGTCCAATTTTGTTTCATTAACTCAAATACATGTACTAATATTTTGTATTAGGAAGGGACAAATTATAGTTTGAAAAAAGTACTCTGATCAAAGCCTCTTTTGTAAACTTTTATTCATTATTCACTGAAACTGACATTATACAAATGGTGGATTTTTTTTATTGACAACATATTTGTTCCATTCAGCGGACGTCTTTCGCAATAGACAATCGGGATTCCTATCGAAAGCAATTGTCTCTGCATGCCGACTTCATCTTTTTGTTCTAAAGGGACATACTTCATGCAAAATTTCCCATGAAAAATCAAAAAAGCCGAAAAAAGTGTTTTTTTATCCTTAAAGAACACTTTAAGCTACTAGTATACGGACAATGTCTTTTTATTGAAAAAATGCGTGACTGTTGACAGCATTTATCCAAATCGAACTAAAATTAATTATCCAACAGAACCCTTGTGCTTACTGTCGTGATTTCCTTTATTAAACCTAACCACCTACGGAGAAACTTTTTCATCAAGTGTTTTAAGTGAGAAATTTGAAGTATTTTCCACTTATAGTTACCACAATACCGTCCTCTTTCCTATTGCGCCAAACCTAATGTGACTTATCATCGGATTTTTCCTTGTGTAATCAATTCTACGGGTGTCACATGTGCTCAGCCTTCCGGAGTACCTAATTCTATCCCCAGTTTTTGAAATGGTTCGTGTTATTCAATCTTAAACCTTTCTGTGTAATGTTTTGTTATTATTGTTGGTATTTTCGTCATTTCTATTCTTGGCCATGGTGTTGACTTCAGATAAAAATGATTTGCAAAAACGGTCTCTGTTAGTGGTCAATTTTCCGAATAATGTCATTGTTTCAAGTTTAGTATTCCTACATTTACAACAGCAAGTGTAGAGAACTTGGCGTAATGTGTGGCATCTGACATTCACCTTGGTTTAGTAAGCGCATTACACATTTATAGTAAGAAAGGGGGTTGCAAAACAGGTGATTCATCAAAAAAGTGAAATTGGAAAAAAGAATGTATTTTGCCGAGGTCAGATTCAGTCTACATCAGTCAATTAGTTTAGTAGATGACAGGGTGAAAGATTCCTAATCATACAAATTATTTTTTTCTTTTTCGAATTGATTGGAACAGGAAATGCTGTTAATGGATTCGTTTTTCTAATGTTTAGGTATGGATATTAACTATTGTTCACATATGTTTACTTTTTTGTGATTTTTGTGATTGTTTACGAGCCTGTTGCTTAATTTAGTTTTTTGTGGTATTTTATTTAGGGGCGATGTAAATCGGTCAATGTATGGCGAAATAGTATTACGTTTTCCTTCTTACTTGTTACCATTCCATTATGTATTCTTCACTCAAATAGCTAGTATGACATGGTACATAAACTTAGTGATGACAACAACCAATTTGTAAAAGAAATACGACAGCAAATACCAAATAATCGAAATAGTTTACAGTGAATCACCATTACCGCCAAACGATTCTAACCCCAGCTAATTATAAAATTTAAATAAATGATCTACATACTATTCTAGGGATAAAATTCTAGCATTTAGGAGATCATAATAAAAAAATAATATATAAATATATATAATGTTCTTATATAACAAATATGTATGAAACAGTCTGTCTTACCTGTTCGACATTCTTTCTTTGCAATGATTTGGGTTAAATTAGATATTGTGAAATTTTCCCCAAAAAAAACCTGTCATTTTTTCCAAAAGATTTAAAAATAGTTTCATCAACCTTTATTTTAGGGACTTTGAAATTTATGTTTAAGTTTCATTTGAATAGATGAAGTCTTCCAAACAAGGTAAGTCAATAGTTTGTGACATCAATTTCATCCTAATTTATTATTTATTTTAATTATTATTTATCTTAATCTTTTTCCCTACATTTCCTTTAAGGCTAAAGAAACAATTATTTATGACAGGAAGCTGAGACACTGCTTGATGGCACTTTCATGATTCTTCGTTTGTAACAATTACCGATCATTCCAGCTATCTCAGAACATTTTTACATAGCGAAAATTATTACATCTTTCAATAAGGTGTCCTATATTAGATTTACATCCTATAATTTATCACTCTGCTGTAATTCACACCCTATTATATCGAGGATGGACTCGATGGCCGAGCGGTCTTAGATTTTCATATACAGTAATCAATGGACAATCAACAATAGTTGTGAATTTGAGTCCCGCTCTTTATCGACCAGGATTGTCAGTTGTCCTGCCAGATGGTCATTGGCAATATATGGCATTTCCAACTTCTTCTATACCAATAACAACTGGCCACAATGATAAAGCCAATAGTGCTAAAAATGGCGTTAAATGTCAACAATACGTCATTCATATATTACCGGCTATCGTTACTGCAGATGTAATTTAACGAACGATGTTCGATATAAAATGTAGGCAATTGTATTCATATTTCTGCTGTTTGAAGTAATTGTATTGTAATAAGTTTTATTTCAATAATAAATCAGAGGCGGAATATACCAATAGGACATTCAAAACTCCTAAATCGAAAGAAACTGACAACACCATAACAAAAATACGAAAGACGAAGCCAGTGAACAAAACCGATATCATGGAGATAGGACAGCTGCTTAGCAAAATTTGGACCTTAAAAAATGAATGAAGCATGAGCGTTCATGGACTCGTCAATAAACCATGTTTCCCTCAACAACGAAGTTAAGATTACACACGTTGTGTATGCACTCGATCGCTTTCTCGTTTGGTTGTGGCCTGTTATCACACGAAAGGAGTGTGATATAAATAAGTGGTACAAAAAATGCGTTAAATTGGTTCGTCTCTCTTTCAAAGTGGGGTAAACACAACATTTCGCTAAACAAATTAGCTTCATCAGGCGCGTGCAGCCATCCAGGTAAAAATCGGTGCTGTAAAGACATTTTTGCAGCTTATTGTACATTACGATTATTAAGTCAAAACAAATAGTTGCGTTAGTTAAATAGTAAGAAGTTCAAGATTTATTCCTTTGGTTTTTGATAAAACTTGTTATTATCCACCTCATTCAGTCCATCAGGTTCAAGAGTACGTAGCTGATGCATCCAAAATCTCTTTCTGTTTTTCCTTTGTATGTCCCAATTTTAGTTGACCTCTATTATTTGGAAGGTGATATTTTCAAAAGTATGTCTTGTTCTTAAGAGGTGTCTCTTAATTAGGTAGTTTCTTTCTTTGGTTTAAAATGACCGATGATTATTAAGTCTGATGTTGAATTTAGTTTCTGTTTAAATAACATATTGCAGCTTGCAAGTTCCTCAAGTAAGAATGTAAATACTTTTTTCCGTTTGAGAATTAAATGCGTCTCTTTACGTCTCGTCATTTTATAAGAATCGCCCGCTTTATCACAATACAATGAACGAAGTTCATTTGTAGCTTTGTTGACATTTTTTTTGATATTCAGAAAAAGAATTATTTTCAAAATCAATAATATTTTATCGCACATTTTCACTAGGAAGTGCACCAACGATTTTATAACTTGATTCGTTTGACCACTTGTAACCTTTTGTTGCATTCCAACCAGTACGCACATATATCTAATATATTTTTACCATGGTAATTAAAAAAAAAAATCTTGATTATTTCTCTTCAGGACTTTATCTGTACTATGATTTTGTTGTAGTATATTTCCCTCACAAAAATCATTGAAATGTATAGAATCGTTTGTGATATAATCAGGATTTAGACTTGTTCGTGAATTAAAATCATCAATGAGGAGAATGTTCCCTCTATTTGTAAAAATGCTAATTTCCCTTTCTAAAGATTCGAAATCATTTTCATAATAATTTAATTTGATAGGAGTATGTAAACTGTACATAAATATAAATCTTTATCACAACCAAAAATGTTTCTATCAAGTTTTAACAAAAGACTTTTGAAGATGTGGTTCCTTTTCCTAAATCTGTTATACTTTAGATAATGCTTTTCTGTATAATACAATTATACCACCACTATTCCTACTTGCCTTCTTTCTTTCTTTTTTTTTCTTCCGTCATTTAGATATTTAAACATAATCTAGTAGATTAGCTTTATGATTACATGTAACACCAGTCCAAGTTTCTATAGGAATATTAATATCACTGTTTAATTTTTCCAAAAATGATTGATCATATAAAAAAGAAGATATGGTATAATTGCCAATGAGACAACTCTCCACAAGAGACCAAATGACACACAAATTTACAACTATAGGTCACCGTACGGCCTTCAACAATGAGCAAAGACCATACCGCATAGCCAGCTATAAAAGGTCCCGAAATTACAAATGAACAATTCAAACGAGAAAACTAACGGCCTTATTTATGTACAAAATAATGAACGAAAAACAAATATGTAACACAGCAACAAACGACAACCACTGAATTAAAGGCTCATGGCTTGGGACAGGCACCTACATACAGAATGTGGTGGGGTAAACTAGTTTAAAGACGCCAACCCTCCCCTAACCTGGGACAATGGTGAAACTGTACAATACAAGAACAAACTATAAAAATCAGTTGAAAAAGGCTTAATACATCAGATGGATACAAATAGAAATACATCTAACAAAAACACAGAGTGGACGTGGACGGATACTTGTACATCGCAACAACAAAAAGACACTAAGTACAGATCTGAGAGTACTCGCAGTTACTGACAGCTAGTTCAAAGCCAATAACAACTAATAAAAAAAATCATGTCAATGTATCGCCCAAACAACGAACATTCCAGGTAGATGAAGATAGCCGACTCAAGTTTGTATTCATGTTTAAACTATTTACTATCAAACTGTTGATGGACAATAAATTAGATATGATTGAAATCTACGAGCCTATTTTTTTAAACGTTCATTTTTATGCATATAAAGAGAGATAACTCTGTTTTTCTGTATGTCAAGTAACTTGGTGTTATAGGTTATCAATAAAAAATTAAACAATTAAACAATTAACCATAAAAAAAACTGTAATTACGAGATGTATAAAATACAAACACTTTGAAAAAGAATTTACTTCATTTCAAATAATTATAAATATCATGAAGATTGTTTCCTCTCAAGCTAAATGCTTTAAATATAATTTCTCTAACTCTTCGTCAATTTATCCCTTTCTGCACCCATTGTATAAAAAAAAAATTTAATCAACGTGTGGTTCGTTTGATCTCAGTTCTTCATTGGTTAAAATCCGATTATGACGTCGAATTTTCTTGCTTTCCTCTGAATTTCCTATTGTGACGGCATGAAAAAAGGTGACCATGCCCGATGACGTCACATAGAAAGAACACATCTGTTTGCAGATCATTCAAAAAGAAGGAATAAGTCTGCCTGCATATTGCTTGAAAATCATTAGAGAAACAGATTCCACCACCAAATCTCGTGTAATACAATATTTATCCACTCTCGACAGTTAAATTTTAAATATTTAAAACGCTCGGCGAGCCTCGCGTTTTAAATTTCAAAATTTAACTGTCTCGAGTGGATAAATATCGTATCACACTCGATGCAGTGGTAGAATCTATATATATCTGAAATAGATGTTAACCCATTAATCAATACTAGATGTTTGTTGTTGTTGTTGTTGTTGTTTTGTGTTTTTTTTTTTTTTTTTTTTCTCAATTCAGACTTTTTCTTTCATATTTGTTTTTTTTTTTTTTCGTCGCTGAATTTAAACAGATTATGTTCAAAATTGTTGAAAATGGGGAGTAAAATGTATTTATAAATACATAGCAAAATAATGATAATACAACTGTTTATACCTTTACACAGAGACACTAAATTTGCTTGTTATTTTTACATTGGGTTTCTTAAAAGTATCATTTAAGAATCAATCCTTGAAAATATTTATGATCTGATAAAAACACTGTTTAAAGAAAATGAACCGCTTGCAAATTGTCTTGTAACAAATCTAACCACAAACAAAAATATAATTTTCAAGAGAATAACTTGTAAGTTTTTCTTACCAAAGAAGAAACAATTTTGCTTTGTATTTACTGTTTTATGCATGTTTGAATTTGATAAATCAATATAGTTTTGAAATCAAGCACAGAAGACCCAGAAACTCACTTAACTTAACTCATGAAACAAATTGTTAATAGACTTCATAATTTTATTGTTATTGTTCCCAAACAAAACTAATATTATCACAACAATCGCAAATCTTCCTCTTTATTTTTGTTGGATTTATTTTTCATGCTTAATTCATCTGCACGTTCGAAACTATTTAGATTTGTAGATTTGTTTATCAAAATTATACGTTCCGGGCCATACTGAGTTTTGGGACCATTTGAGTATATACTCGTTTTGTTTTAACGGGCCAGATCGCATATAGGTATTCGAATAAATTCTAACTTATTTTGCAGGAACGCACAGCTAGTTCTCCGAACAACAATCAGCACAAATACTAACTTGAATCTACCGGTATGTGCATCTTTTATCTTGCTTCCACTAGAGCCCATTTAAAGCGCCTTTGTCATATAAACCTTTTTGTTCTTAAATGACACCACATGTATTTAGGACATAGATCTTTTTCCCGCTGTTTAGTTTTTTCTTTTTTAATTTCTCATAATTTCAACTTGTTTTCACTTAATTGTTGTGTTCTTGTTCCTATCTATACGATCTTATAATAACACTAAGAAATACGGCTGCTCCTATTACATATTTTTCCACATAAGAATAGAGGGACTTGAACTAACTTAAAACAAATTTAAACACCAAAATGAGATAAATAGATAAAAAAGAAGGTTCAGTGCCTCCTTGTACCTGTGAGTCAAACAGTTGAAGTATTGTTTAATGGTTCATTTAGATATTTCTTTAAGTTATTTTTTAAAGTCGATATAGTTATTGCGTTTCGAAAGTAAAAATCGACAACGACCATGTAAATATGCATTTTCTGTAATTTTCACTATTGCGTAAAATTCACTTAACCTCATTAATCATGTCAACAATAGTTAATTTATTGTTATATAAGTCAAATTTGTGACACCTTGAACTGATAAGGTAATACTCTTTGAATTCCTTTCTGCACTGACAATTTTGGCGGTCAGTATATAAAGAAGATTTAAGGCGTGCTTGCCCAGTGCGAAGTTCGTTACAAGAAAGTTAAAACATAGAAGTTAAGTTTATATATATTCGCCATCTTGATATGTCAGATTCAGAAAGCCATTCTTATCGAAACAGTCACCCGTCAATTGAAGGCGCATGTCCTAGTTCTGCATGGGAAATAAAGTCGTGATCCAACTGAGTTCAACACTGTTGATGCAACACACTTGTTCAAAAACTAATTTGACATCGCTCTTGGAAAACAATGTATCTCTATTGTTTCTGAGTAACAGGACAAACTGCAAGTCAACGCAAGATACAATAATTATTCATTTAATGAATAGAGACTTCGCAACCTTGATAACCTTTACATCAAAATTACTTTCGGTGACCCAAAAGGGGCCCTCTAACTTATTGGCTCAGAAAAGAAAGCTCTAACCTATAGAAATAAACTTTCGAAAATAGATGAGAAACATATTTGTCATACCGTTTGATTTTACAATGTAAATTGATACTTATATTGCTGACATCGCTAGAGCAGCCACTAAGACACAACGTCAAAGCCAACCCCTATATTAAAAGAATACAGCATATTTGGCAAAACGCAAACCTGGAGCTTTGGATAGAATATCTACAAAGCAGTATATACTTGGCTATCAAGCAGGATCAGGCCTGTGTTAACCCTTCAGCGCCGATCCTAGAGCACCGTTCATCGGCTTCAAGCCAAAATATGGACAAGGCGCCAACGTCGTCTGCTTTTATTGCAACTTGCCAGGTCACATTGTCCCTATTCAGCATAGCTTCAGAGAACACAGCCTCCCTCATCAATGTTCCCGTACTCTGGAGAGAAACACCGAACAAGTTGAGTATAATTTACATATCCTTTATTAACATTTCGAAACAAAAGCAAACACAAAATCAATTGTTTCCGTTAAAAACAGACTAAAAAAGTCCGTTAACTTTTGGAAAGATACAATGAAACCTAGCGAATTTACACTTAAAAATATGCTATTCGATTAAAGATTGGAATTTCTTGATTTAGCACCGAAAGTACTACTTAAAAACAACAGATCATCACCAGATCATGCGGATTTCACAGAATCAGCGATTTCGGCACTTTTACATCTTATCCTAATCCTTTATCTGTACTGTATAGCGAAAAAAAGGTTACATTTGAGGTTGCATTTGAAGGCTTAGCCTTTGCTAGAAAGGGCAATGTCACGCTTAAATTTGATTTTGACTAGTAGCGTGTACCATGACGTGAATATCCATTCCGATTATTTTAACATATATTGACATTTTTATGACACTCTTGTCACAAATGGATATTTACTTTTTCAGTAGGATTGTACTCCTTAAGCGAGGACTGTACTCTCTAGCACGTGGATAAGTTATATGATGATGTATGGTAATACACATATTATGAACTGACGAACCTTTGTACATTTATTTATATTCTGATTTTTGTGAATACTGACATAAGTCAATTTAGGGTATTTGTATATCATATCATCTCTTTTTTTTAATTTATTTATTTTAATTATATAGACATATTTGATATATATATATTTCTCTAATTCTTCGTCAATTTATCCCTTTCTGCACCCATTGTATAAAAAAAATTTAATCAACGTGTGGTTTGTTTGATCTCAGTTCTTCATTGGTTAAAATCCGATTATGACGTCGAATTTACTTGCTTTCCTCTGAATTTCCTATTGTGACGGCATGAAAAAAGGCGACCATGCCTGAGGACGTCACATAGAAAGAACACATCTTTTTGCAGATCATTCGAAAAGAAGGAATAAATTTGCCTGCGTATTGTTTGAAAATCATTAGAGAAACAGATTCCACCACCAAATCTCGTGTAATACGATATTTATCCACTCTCGACAGTCAAATTTTAAATATTTAAAACGCTCGGCGAGCCTCGCGTTTTAAATTTGAAAATTTAACTGTCTCGAGTGGATAAATATCGTATCACACTCGATGCAGTGGTAGAATCTATATATATATGCAATCACACCCTCTTCCTTTATTCGAACGTTATAATTCATTATTCTGATATATTTTTCAGATACTGCAACATATCGATGTTACTGGTATGATTTGGAGAAATTCGGGAACCATATTGATTTTTCGAAGACAATTAAGATTTTACCGAACATTTTGAAAAGCTCAGAAGCTCCGAATGCAAACAAAATATATGATAATTATTTTTCTAAATGTCAGCACTGGTGCTTAAAACATAATTTTTGCCATTTACCAGCCTCAGTCTCCACGGTTGCTCTGTTTTTTAGAGGTCTTATTCAGCAAAAAGTTTATTCGTCAGTTTTTGAAACATATTTTTTATAGAATTAGTTGGTACCATACATTTTCACAGAAGCTTAATCCTTGTTAAGATGAATTATTACTCTTATTTTAGGAGAACAACGCATGTTATCTTGCCTTTCGAATAAAAAGGAACATATAACGAAGGTTATATTTTTGAAGCTCTTTCTGTTTTACACCTAGGCCGTCAGTTATCTTTTACATTGGCATACTTGCGTCCTATGTCTACTCGGTTTTTCCGGTTTACCTTAGGTTTAAAGAATTATCATACATATGCATGTCTGATCTCAATTGACATGATGAATATCTAGAAACAAAAAACCTTCAGAGTAAACTAGATATCTTCCGCATACGTCGTTCTATCGTCATTGGGGGACTGAAAATGAAATCTGTCCTTTATTTTGACTGAATAAGTACACTTCCCTCGCGGGGTTGACGTCAGGTTCAGATAAGATTTTGTTCATAGCCATTAACTTTTATAAAAAAAAAAATCAGCAGATGTATATTGCTTCCAACAAATTGAAACCCTTATTGTATACTAAAGCAAGAGAGATAATTTTATTTGCTCTCAAATCGGTCTGCACAGTTCTAAGTTTGCGTTGCATAGTTTGAAGAGCGGAGGCGCGACAGCCGCCTCTAATATTAAAGTACCAGTTAGATTTCTTAAGGTACACGTAAGATGGCCTACTTATAAACGAGAGGCAAAAGATACCAAAGGGACATTCAAACTCGCATGTCAAAAATAACCTGGTGATGACATGGCTTAGAAAGAAAATGACCAAACAGACAAACAACAGAACACAAAACACAACATAGAAAACTAAAGACTGAGCAACACGAGCACCCGTCGTGTTGCTCATGTTTGTACAAATCAAGTAATAAGTCTAATTTGGTAAGTCATATTCGGGAAAAAGGGGACGGGGTTGTAGTTACGAGAATTGGAACATATCCGCTGTCTCCTGTGACACGGATATTCCATAAGTTTAACCATATAAGGTTTAAGGTGGATATATTGAGGACAGTATTGAACAAAAAATTCTTTTCTCGATAAATTTTCGTCAATGAATTAAAACTTAGTCGTTTACATAAAAAAAGATTTGAATGACGCGCAAATGTTGTTACATGTAGCCAATCAAACTAACGGATTCTCGTGAAACATACATGTAATTTAATTAATTATATATGTGTACTTGTAGATATGTTATATATGTTCTATATGTTATACTAAATGCCATCTTGTAGCGAACACACAACCGTATACTATGTTTGGTTTTTTCTACATTATATAGTTAAGAAAAATGTTATTTTCGTAGGAGTGAAACGAGGAAACAAATAGCGTAATTTACAGTAAAAGTAACTTGTCAACGTTAATCGTATTAATTATTCGGACCATATGCTTATCGTCGGACCATATGAGTATTTACGCATATGGTCCGGAACATGTATATTCCTACATATTTGTTCTGATTATTTTATTTGGTCTTTCCACTTTTCGTGGGAACCTTTTGTTTTTGTTCTGATCATATTTTTGTTCTGGTGTATGACATGTTCAATCATTTGTTTCAAAAACATATTGAAAGGATTTTTGGCCCATGCTATCGTACAGTGATTTCGATTTCACTGTTGACCCCACGCCCTCTTTTTTCTGTTATCTTTATTTCTCTGTAACCGTAAAATATATCAACCAAATTCCAAATTGTTTGTTAAATCTTAAGGCTGCTTCGGTCAAGTTTAACAGAAGTGATCCAATGACATCTTATGGGAGTTATTTCCCATTTCAAATTTGACATACGTAAAATGTTGAATTAACTCATACACTATAAGTCATTGAGACCTTAAGTCTTTTGATATGTAGTCCTTGCTCCATTAGGATGAAAATGAGGTCAAATTCAAAGGTCAGTGTGGTTTTCTTAGATTTGAACTGTGCTTATTATCTTTACGTCACATAAACCGTAACGGTTAGTATTAAAAGAATAATGTCAAAAAGTTGGTTATAACATTGCGCAATTTTGATGCATTTGAGTCTAAGTGTTTCGGTGACCTTTTATATGAGTTTTCTCCCCTTATTTATTTGAAATCAGTATAACTTTTCAACCAAACATGTGAAAGACCTGGGTGTTTTCTAATTTCATATACATGTCCTATGACCTTGAAATTAACGTCTAAGGTCAATTTTACGTTCTATATTTTGACCTTTGCTAAAACTTCATACCGGTACATGATATAACTATTTTAGTCTTTTGCATCAGGTTGGAAGGCATATGACCTTAAAAAGGGTCAAGTGAAAGTGACATTATTTAAACCGAAAGTAGCATTTTTGCACTTATTTGATGTATAAGTCGCAAGACACCATAAATTTGTGCAATCAGTGAGAATTTGTAAGCTATCATATGACTCCGGAAGTGATTTGATTTGATTTTTGGTGTTTTAACGCCACTTTTAAGCACCGCTTTTGGGCTATTTCGTAGCGGTCAGCGGAACTTTTAATAGTTCAAAGGAGTTAATAGAGTGTAGGAAATCTTTTTGAGACAAATTAAAGTTATCATAAATTCCCGTTGTCGTCAAATATAAACCATTATGTAAAATCGAATATTTCTCTTTACGAAATATAGATTTTTATCAATAATATAAAATGAAGGATGTACATTTTAAAGATGATATTTCCAGAAACAAAAACAAACAGCCACTCTAGTTAGATTTTAAAAGATAAGTAGAAATAACTATAGAAAGCCAAAAAAAATATATTTTCGATTGACTAAATATTCAAAATATATACGGGAAACAGAGCCGAGGGCGTTGGCTAGATCATCCTGATCTCTCAATCTTCATAATATTATGCATAAAGTTAACTTATATATATAGATACAAATGACATCCTCAATGGAATTTAGGTAAGCTTTTCGTCTTCTGTGTTTACGGAGGGCTCAAAGTGCCAGTTTGATATTCAAAATATATAGTGAACCCTACCGGAGACCACTGAAAATACAAATGATACCCCATTGGTCTTTCAGTGTCCATAAAATTTAATAATCTATAGACTACGTATATATTCAGATCCTATCAAAAGGATTTTCCAGAAATATGTCATGTTCGATATGAACGGAGGGCTTAAAGTGTCACTTTTCAATTAAAAATCGTCAAAAATTCTGAAAAGAAGACCGAGTGCATTGGGTATATCAATATCCTGATCTCTCAATCTTCATAATAATATGCATATAGTTAATTACTATATAGATATAAATGAGAGCAAAAGGAATTTATGTAAACTTTTCTTCTTCTAAGTTTATGATGGGCTCAAAGTGCCATTTTGATATTCAAAATATATAGTGAAAACCTACCGGAGACATCTGACAATACAATGAGACCCCATTGGTCTTTCAATGTCCATAAATTCAATAATCTTGTAAACTACGAATATATACAGATCCTGAATGCATTTTCACATCAAAATTTACTCTGAGTACAGACATATCTATGTATCTGGAAAAAAATAAAAGACATAGCATGCTCTAAAAAAATAAAATTCAAATACATTATATGTTTTAGAAAATTGAAAACTTAACTGGATTTTGTAGTGCACTTTTTTCATTCCTCCAGAAGGTACCAAAATAAACAAAATTGGGAAAGAGGTGTTTGAGAACTTCCCCACGGGTAGTTATTGAAGAGAATTGTATTAAATGACATGGACAATATAGGGGCAATAGATACCTGACAATAATTGGTGATTTAAACTGTGTACCTGAGTGGACCATATCAAGTGAAACTCAACTGTTTGTTAATTTCCTCATCTTCTGCAGTGACGAAAAAAAGTGCACAGTAAAATCCAGTTAAGTTTTAAATTTTCTAAAACATAAAATGCATTCGAATCTTATTTATATAAGACAAGCTATGCCTCAAAACTTTTCCAGAAGCACAGGTTATTCTGTACTCAGATTAAATTTTGAGGCGAAGACGCATCCATTTTTGACAAAGGGTCCACATGAACCTTAACTATAACTATCATATTTTTAATATTTAATATTTATATTATCTTCAAAAAAGAACAGCCGGTTGGATATTCACGGGGTGTTGATTATCGAATAACGAACCGGCCGCTAACTTCACATACATTAAAAAACGGTGTCAGAAGATGAAAATATTCTTGCACAGATTCCAGAAAGATATAGTTTGTAGTTCTTTTCTTTGGAATCAGAGAGATGATCAGCTACTTCCAGTTTCAAACACTCACTTCGGGTATTAATTGATAAATTTCTTTTCACTGATTCCAAAAATAGATGGCTACTATGTATTTCTCGTTGAAATACAGGAGATAATTGGATACTTCCTGTTTATAAAATCATACCACTTCCGGTGTCAAGGCCTCGGTGGCCGAGTGGTCTAAGTAGTTACTACTGTAATCACTAGCCAGTCAACACTGAGGTTGTGAGTTCGAACCCCGCTCATGCGGGTGCACTCGACTCAAACCTTAATTGACTAGGATTGTCAGTTTTCCTATCGAAGGTCGATGGTTTTCTCCGGGCACTCCGGCTTCCTCCACCAATAAAAATTAAAATACATAGAATTTTTTAATATTTGTCAAAATGTAGTTTATATCATGTTTTTTTCAAAAATATGATAAAAAGTATGGGTCACCATACTTTTTTTCACGTTACAGGTTGTGCAAAATTGTTAGATTTTGAATAGATTATGCATGTTATATAATTTTAAGATAAAATATGAGAAGATAACTATCATCATATGCTTTCAAATAAGAAAAAGAAAAAATTGGTTCACCGGACTCGTTTTCTTGCTAAATAATAAAATAGATAGATTCACAACACATGATATTATAAAAAATAACTTGATTTGAGTTATCTCCCCTTATATCTGAGTTATTTCCCCTTATGTTGGAAAGTTGGAAAAAAATGAATCAAACAAAACATTCTGTTGTTTTGTAAAATACAGCCTTAATTGTGATAAAACACATAATTTTCTATATTAACATGAAAAGTCTTACATATGAATTACATATTACTCTCGAAATTTGTACATTTCATTAAAGATCTAGACCGATTGTTATCTGCTATTTAAAAATCAAAGATGGAGGAAGACAAATCCCCCCCCCCCCCACAGCTACCTTAAACCTTTATATTCAACAGTACAAAGACTGAAGGAAGGTGGAAAGACATTCAATTGTTCTTTGAGCAATTTTACTTGTTTTTCTTTCGTTTTCGTTCTTATTATATTCTACCGCTAAAGGGGCCTAAAAGATGCATATTACAGGCGCAAAAATAGCTTGCGATGAATGTACAATAGATTTGGGGTGTGTATGTACTTACAGAATTTCATTTGATACAGAATCAAGAACAAGCAGCTTTGTTGTCGTGAGTGCGGATCAAACCAGACTTTAAAAAATGGTGTTTTCGCCTTTTCTACTACGCATGCATAATATAGGAGTTTACCTTATAAACTATGATGTTAAAACTTGAATAGTCTAGTGTAAAGTAGGGTTTATATTCATATATTCTTACATGTTCTCGTACTGGAGTGGTGTAATATTTGACACTGGACTTTGTAATGCAATTATCATCACCATCATCAACTATTATATTCTATCTATTCTAACTCATCAGAACGATGTATGATGAATGGTGAAATATTTTGCTGATACTTTTTGCTTTATAAACAAGCATGTTAAGATTTGAATTAGCGTGACAGTATTGAATAAGCAGTGTTCTCATTTATTACACACTGACATGTAATCGTTCTGCAGTGGTATAACATTTGCCACTGGACGTTGGACGGCACTTATAATATCACCATCATTATTAACATCACCTATTTTATTCTTCCTGAAATTAATTTTGAAACTTAATTATCAATGATACCAGGCTTATAATTTGGTACGTCAATCGGGCTTTCGTTTACATAAGACTCGTAAGTACATCTCAAATCATAACAATTGTGAGGCCAAATCAAATTTGAGTAAGTTCACGGAGGGTTAAAATTAGCCCTAAGAATTTGATGTTTTTATAATCAGGTCAAAATACTAAAAAAATGCACATAAAAATAGATGTTGTAAATACAAAATAACTTTATTTGTCACATCACTGAAATCAAAATTGACGAAGTATTGACTCCTAAAGCTAGGTTCACACTGCCGATCAGATCAACTCGATGATCCCGATTGCCCAAATTCCCACGACCAAGCGTAACCAAATTTTTGATCGGGCCTGTTTACGACTATAACCCGACCGCTATCCGACTGTACACGACTTTAACTCGACCATTTACGACTCCTTAATGACTCCATCACGATTTCAACCCGACAATTAATTGAATACATATTCGATTAGTCCAACCAATTTACGGTCTCTACACGATCTTTACTTGACTAGGATGTACAAGTACCCGGCCACGTCCACTCTGTGTGTTTGTTAGATGTATTTCTATTTGTATCCATCTGATGAGTTAAGCCTTTTTCAACTGATTTTTTATAGTTCGTTCTTATGTTGTACTGTTACACCACTGTACCAGGTTAGGGGAGGGTTGGGATCCCGCTAACATGTTTAACCCCACCACATTCTGTATGAATGTGCCTGTCCCAAGTCAGGAGCCTGTAATTCAGTGGTTGTCGTTTGTTGCTGTGTTACATATTTGTTTTTCGTTCAAGGCCGTACGGTGACATATAGCTGTTAATTTCTGTGTCATTTGGTATCTTGTGGAGAGTTGTCTCATTGGCAATCATACCACATCTTCTTTTTTATATAGCTAGACCAAATCAACTTTGCTCGATCTCAGCCCGATCTCGACAATACCAGATCGACCTGATCGTATAGGGGTCGTAGGGATAGTCGGGAATTGGTTGTGTATATATACATTGTCAGTATCAAAACGTCTGAATTTTTATGTACCGTCGCAGCGGAGGGGTATTAAGTGTTACCCTTGTCCGTACGTAAGTACGTACGTCCAAAAAATAGTTTCAGTTCTCTTAACTTTAGTTTTCCTCAACCAAATTTTATTAAACTTATACACAATGCTTATTACCAAAAACACAGATCATATTCGAATTTGGGTGGCGTCGTTTTTACCGTTCTTGAGTTATGCCCCTTTGTAACGTTATATGCAAGCGGAGTCATTATCTATGTCCCATGGACATATTCTCTATTTATTTGGTTATCATTCAGTAGTTCACGGAAGGTCTGAGTAAATTCATACATTTAAAATATCTACAAGACAGGTTAATAACTGTGACTGAGCTTGATGGGAGCGTAGAAGAGGAACAGGAAGGCGTAGACAGCAACGGGCAGCGTGCAATCTACATAAGATAGTGGCTAATTTACACGGCGATCACTGTATGGGTAATATGAGAAACTGTTGCAGGAGTTCAACAGAGAGGACCAAAATGGTTATAAAATCTTCCTCAGAGTGGACGCTGATATGTTATTGGAGTTTTTAAACCGTATCTCACACAAAATGGAATACATAACATTAATTGTAAGTAAATTGACATGTTTATGCATGATTGATTATTTCATCCGAATGGAAGCTGTTATACATGGGTACTCGGAAGAGGTGAAACCAGCCGTCGGGACATCCTAAAAGTGGCAACAGATTGCCGATGACTTCTAAGCCAAGTGGAACTTTACTCATGCATGTGGAACACTGGATGACAAGCACTTGAGGATAAAGTGCACAAAGGACTCTGGTTCACTGTACTGCAACTACAAAGGATTTTTCACAATCACACTTCTGGCCCTCGTCGACGCAGACTACAAATTCATATGGGTCAGTGTTGGTGCTAATGGAAGTGCGTCCGACGCTCAACTCTTCAATCATTCTGAACTAAGGACTTTGATTGAGGAAAAGCCCGGCGATAAGAAGAACACCCCATACCTCATGATTGAATAATATGATGCATTCCCATTGAGAACCTGGATGAAGCTATACTCTAGACGTAACCTAAACAAGACCAACTTAAGCACTATTTTAATTCACAAGCAGGTGAATTCAGTTGAGTGGCAAGACAATATGATTGATGTCATTCACGTTATTATACAGTTACTTGTAGCTTCACCGTAAAACCGCTGATGTATTTATTTAAGTATGACATCTTGTTCTCATGTGATAATTTAAAATATAATTTGAATCGTTTGTATTTTCTTATTTATAAAATTACTGCTCTTTTCTTGAGAATGACAGCACCAAATGAGGCTTGTCACCAGATTGGTACTTATGTAAAGCAATACGACGGGTGCAACGTGTATTTGTTGGGTTTTGTGTTGCTAATTTTTTAGTTTTTTTTGTATGATGTGTTATGTGGACTGCTGTTTGTCTTATCGTCGTTTTTTCGTTTTTCGCCATGGCTGTGTCGGTTTGTTTTCGATCTCTGGGTTTGATTGTTCCTTTGGTATCTTTTGCCTCTCTTTTAAAATTTGTAAAAGTACAGCCAAGGACTGAACACGGAGGAATTTTTGCGGAGTTAATCTTTTGTTACAGTTTTAAAAAAACAGGGACAATATATTTTTGCGGAAGCAAGTTATGAGAGTTAATCAGATCTGCACACCCTTTTTTATAATCTTGCAGCAGTCACGTGCACTCGCGATAACCGAGTAGAGATCGAAAAATGATTGAATTTGGTCGAGGTGAGATCGAGTATTGGTCGAGTAGGTCTGGGATAAAAATATTATATTAGTCGCAGTGATCGTAAAACGATCGGGCATCGAGTTAATCTGGACCACAGATCAAGCAGGATTGCGTTGATCGAGAGAGGATTAGAAATTAGTCGAGTAAAGGTCGAGATGATCGAGTACTGATCGGTAAAACATTTGTATGCCGACCAAACTCGATCTCTACAAGATCCTTTCTCGATCAATTCTACCGCTACTCGACGAATTCCCGATCTCTTCTCGAGTGACTGGCTTCTCAATCCTTACTCAAATTTTTTTGACATGTCAAAAATTCTCGGGTAGAAAGTCAGATCGATGACGAGCAAGGTAGACCACCCCCGAACAATCTTGTCGAACGAGTTAGACCAGTTTCCTGATCGCTTAATCTATCTTGATCGGGCTTGATCGAGTTGATCTGATCGACAGTGTGAACCTAGCTTAAAAGTATGCATAATTTGTGTCGTAACGTCAGTTTTGGTCAATTTTCAAAATTCTTTACAGTCTTTAGCATAATTTATTTTGGCCGTTACCCAGGATCCAAAAAGTGTTTGTGCCTAGGGATTAAATCTCTTCATTGGCAACTTTTGGTAACAGAACATTTTGGATCTTAGGTTGCGGCCAAGGATTTCCCCAAGATTTTAAGTCCGAAAATGCACAAAATCATCGTATTTTGACAATATATCCAAAACGTGCTGATTTTGAAGCCAAGGATGTACACTGTTGACGAGACTTATTCTAACATAGAAATATGGCTTTTGAAATAGATCAAATTTAAGAACCAAATTATGCCATTTTGTAATGTTCTGATAAAGTTTAAATTCATGGTCATATTTGCCTTCAAGTGAACCATGTCCAAATTTGAAGTTGAAGATCATTGACAAAACGAAAATTCTGATAAAATTGTGCCAAATACGGCTGAGGTTATTTATGTTTGGGATAGTAAAACCTTATTGTTTCGAATAATTGATACTTTTTATAGACATTGAATTCACAGCAAATGAACGTATCAATGATATGACTGTCTCCACATTAGAGAAACAATGCATTCGATAACCTCGGGGGCGAAACGTCCACCAGCAGTGATATCAACACAATACGAGAAATGCAATAAAGCATCGACTATTCATCTTTTGTTGGTACATGGTGTTTTCCTTATGCAAACAGGAAAAGTAACGTCAAAATGTTTGTGTTTAATCAAAGCGCCTTGTGTGTCCTTAGCTTGCATTTTCGATAACTTCTAAATTGTTTCTAGTATGTACGAAAGCCTATTAGGGTCACACAAAAAAATATTTATCTCGTAATTACGAGATAAATATCTCGTAATTACGAGAAAACTATCGCGTAATTACGAGATAATTATCGCGTAATTACGAGAAAACTATCGCGTAATTACGATATTATCATTTTCATCTCGTAATTACGAGATAATTATCGCGTAATTACGAGATAATTATCGCGTAATTACAAGAAAACTATCACGTAATTACGAGATAAGATTTTTATCTCGTAATTACGAGATAATCATCGCGTTATTACGAGAAACCTATCGCGTTATTACGAGATAAGAAGTTTTTTATCTCGTAATTACGAGATAATTATCGCGTAATTACGAGATAATTATCGCGTAATTACGAGAAAACTATCACGTAATTACGAGATAAGATTTTTAACGAGAAAACTATCGAGTTATTACGAGATAAGAAGTTTTTACGCGATTATTATCTCGTAATTACGCGATAGTTTTCTCGTAATTACGCGATAGTTTTCTCGTAATTACGAGATAAGAAATGATTATCTCGTAATCTCGCGATAGTTTTCTCGTAATAACGCGGTAATTATCTCGTAAATACGCGATAGTTTTCTCGTAATTACGTAATTACGAGATAAATATTTTTTTTTTTACCCTAATAGGCTTTCGTAAGTATGTATCGTCTATGCCAATATTTTTAGCTCAACTATATCGTATAGAATGTATCGTTGAAGTAAAATACAGTGCAGTAGATTTTTGTTTCTCTTTCATTCAGTGGTGTCTTTGATAGCGTGTAGTCAGCCTCCCTACATGGACCAATTTGACAAAAAGTTTGCAAATAATGCGTACACTACATGAATATAAATTTGCTGTCGTACAGTTAATGTAATTTTTCACGTAAAATGTTTTCATTCACAAATTGCAAAGTATGACACACAAACTATTGCCTATCTACCAACATTTGCACGTTTTCTGCTTGGTTCTATTTACTGTATTATTGTACGTCGATTCGTTGACTTCATAACCGTATGGTTACAAACCTGGCTGTTACAGTTGTAATTTTTGAAGGAAAACTATGTTTTCTCTAAACCAGACGGCGACTTAAATTCTATATGCAATATTGAATAATTATCTGTGATAACTGGATCTATAGGAAGGTTTTACCACAACAAATCTCTAATCATGCAAAGCAAAAGTGACTAATATATTTTCTTGTCAAATTGAACTATTATGAAAATTTTAAAATAACGCAATTCTTATTTCAGGGAACGTCTTGTTCAATTAGATGGAGCGGGTGTTGCAAATCATCATAAATATATTTATATTCTTAAAGAAACAAGGAATAGGACAAAAACATTCTCCCGTCAACACAGTGCTTCAAGTATGGATTGGCATTGTTTATAAAAAGGAAATTAGATGCTCGTTTTGTGATGACGAAGGCATAGCGGTGGGGTATTGCACAGACTGTGCAAGACTTATCGATCAACAGTGTGTTAAGTTCCATGACAAAATAGTTGACTTGCAAGATCACAAAATTATAAATTTCAGTAGAGATAGTCGTATGTTTAGAGTCAAAGAATTTGCACCTAAAAAGTTTTGTCTACATAGTAGGCAAATACGTCTGGAATGTACTGATTACTGCACTAACTGTTGTGTTTTGGTATGTAAGAAATGCCTGAAACATCACACGACGAAAAACCATTACGTGAATTCAGTATATCACTTGTACGATCTATTAGATCACATACATGACACAAAACGTTTAATAGAAGATATACTTAGATCATCAGCTAACCTGAATCCGAAAGACAGACTTATCTTAACCACAATAATCACATATACTGATATAAGTTTAGGTATAACAAACGATTACAAAAATATTGGCGACGCACCCGTGCCACCAGAGATACAAGACTTGGTAGAGAGAGAAATGACACCTGGTCACGTAACATATTTAAAATGTGAAGCAGTTATTGACAAAGTTAAAGAAATACAAAGAGATCTGCGTTTGCCGTTTATGGATTCTAGACCCGACTCCTCCATCACTGATGATACATCTGATATAATTGGTATACATTGGAAACGGGATAATATTTAACTGGAAAATAAATTATCTATAGACAAATTTACAACAAAAATGAACCCAAGAAATAAAAAAAAAACTGGCTTCTTGTGAACATAATATGTGGTCTAATTGCCAATGAGACATATATGCATCAGAGACCAAATGACCTGGATGTTAACAACTCTAAGTCATCGTAAGGCCTTTAGCATAAACAAATTAAACTCATACCTATAGGTTAAAAGGAAGTAAATAAAGATGATTGGCGCCACCTAGATTTTATATCCAAGATAATAGGTAGAAGTAAATTTATTTTCTGCTGCCCTAGTAATTAGAAATCGAAATTGAAATAGTGAGAAATGAGTGTTGGCCATTGGTGTAGAAATAGCGAGAAATTTAGAGAAAACTCTCTGTGACGAGAAACATTTTCTGTGCCAAATTTAGCAAGGGGTGTTCTTCATTTATACTATTTCGAAAAGTTCCGGAACCGTTCAGTACCATTAAAAAAAATTAAAAAAGCTGCGGCACCATATGTGTTTTGCAATTTCAATTACACCCAAATGAGTTGATAATTCAGATTTCGACATTTTTTTCAATGGATCTTTGATTGGGAAAACGCAGGACCAAAAAAGGCTACCATTGTCGCCTATGTAAATAATTACTTCCTTGTAACCTAAAGCGAAATAACGATTTCTGGCGCATCACTGTATTTTTCGAGATATTTTAGAAATTGAAAAGGTAAATTAATCAGGTACTAAGTGATAAACTGTTTCAGAAGAAAATTGCTGATCGCCATGAAACTATAGTCTATATCAAATTGTTACTGTTTTTTTATTCTTCTGCCTGAGGGGTAGGGTTCATTAGCTTACTGTAAGAACGAGAATTCTGTCAAGGACTCTGTCTTTAATTATTTCTCCTCATCCTCGATAACTTCATGTATTTATGCATATCTAAAAAAAAAAGGGGGGGCTTATTTTTGCTGACGTTAGCGACATTTTTGTATTTTTAATGGTAAAAATGTGCCAAAATGCCCCTAAAATATTAAAATTATGTAAAAAATCAAAGGCTATACATGTTTCTCCTTAGTATCGTCAAATTGAATGTTCTGCACACGGTTCATATAAAACACATAACAGCAATGCTAAATTCTTAGTTTTAACATTTTTATAGTCTATTTCATAAAATATTTTGACTCTTATGCAACGGTGTTCATATATTCGTGATAGAGACATATAAGTTGGACACAGTTATCAAATCATCAGCCTAAAGTCTTTATTAGGCCTAAATCGAACTTTATTAATCAAACACCTCGTTTTAAACATAGCCAAACAGTCAAAATAAGCTAGTCAATGGCCCCAAGTCTGTAAAAAGTAACGTTTTCTGCAAAGGGGGGGGGGATACCTGTAAAGAAAGTCATTTTAAATGGTGAACAATTGTATCTTTAATCCAAAAATTTGAACTTAAGCAGCAGGGGTGTATAGTAATCGACTAATGTAAAGATTGTCCGATTTTATTTCAATATATGTCAGAATATAGTAAGCTATGCGCTAATGGAAATTCTTTAGTATGTTATGTCAAGAGAGACAACTCCATCTGATTATGTATATAACTAATTTCTTGAAACATAACCCATGTGGGGGTTTTAGTGATATAAAATGTCTTATGTCTTATGTCTTATGTCTTATGAATTCTATTTGTTGAAATTTACTTTTGAAAACTTGGAAAATGTCTAGTCAATGAGAATGTTTAATATTATATCAAATTGTTCAAATCACTAACTTAAAGTCTTTTGTTAGTCATTATTTTACGAAAAGTTACTGAAAACTTCGCATGGACAACTTATCCAGAGTCGATGAATCTAAATAATTGTTTACAAAATTATTTGTTTATGTTATCATTTATTATCTTACTTTGTAATATAGTTTTCGTAAGAGGTTTTTCAGACAAATGAGGAAGATTATATTGAGCTGAGTCGGTTTGTAATTTGATTCATTTTTTTTAGAATTTTATTAACATATTTGTTTCCATTGTTTACTATGACAAATTTCACATTATCCAAATTCGTATTTTATCAAATACCAAGAACAATTTATGTTCCGTTAAATCAATCTGTAATTACTAAGTTTAAACAGTGAAAATTTTAAGCATGGTTATAATTCTTTTATATCTAAAGATAAAATTGATAAGTTTTATATTTGGTAGTGCTATAATTGAACATTTGAAAACCGGGAATTTTTATTTAATCCAGATAGCACAGACCCTAAACAAATAATCGGTGATACCACAGACGAACATTTACATGATGATTTAAGTAGCCAGTGCTCGTCCTCCACAGATAGTAGTTATGTGTAAGTAATAAAGTTTCAACATTGTTAGCTTTTTGCCTGTTATATCTAGTTCAGGATTAAAGGATTCCATATTTAGGTTAACTTCAACTGACTGGAAATCTGATAGTCCTGAAGCTTTCAATGCTAATTTCTGTAATAACATACATCAGACACTATCAGAGCTAAAGGTTGAAGCAGCGAAAATGTGCAAAAGTACGCGAAATAAAAATAACGGAAGAGGACTCAAATGCAAAACAACTAAGGATAATAGAATGAGGTTCGATTTTTTCTTTTTGTAAAATTAAACTGTGATAGATGGTGATAATTTTTATATAAATAAATATGTTATAATAATAGTTTTCTGTCAATGTCAAAATATTGAAGAAGAAAAAAGTAAAAAAAAAAGTTGGATTGATCTTGTATCGATTCGGATGCTATAAAACAAAACTTCAGAAGCATTTCATTATCAGTTTAATTTCTTTTCAGAACATGCGAAGATATTGACGAGTCTATTCCAAGTACAGGATTTGGTCCAATAACTGTGGCAAGTCATAGCTGTACAACTGACGATCTTTTTCCAAGTCTACAAAGGGTAAGAGCTTTAAAAGGAAACCAATCCAACTTACTATTTTCTAATATAAAACATTTGGTTAATATCTTCCGATTTTTTTTTTTTTTTCATACCAAAAGTTTTTTTTCAAAACTGCCGATCCATCCTGCGTTGTTCTGATTCTAGTGTACGGAAAAACAAACCCACATTTCTTTAGATTGAGTCACGTGTCTTCCCGGAATGCCTACATTTTGTAAAATATCTATTCCTCGAATGCCAATAAAATAAATTGAACATATGTTGTTTTAGTGATGTGATTCAAGGAATACGCCGGGTATATATAATACATCATATTCTTCATTTTAACAGTAATTACTGGGTCAATAGTCAAAAGTGTAGGCAACTTTCATGATTATAAAAAAAACGTTGCCTACACTTTTGACTTTTGACATAAAAATTCAGGACCCCCAAATGATTGATGATTATACCTTTAAGATTATACCATCACATCTGTTAATATATAAAATGCTTGAATAATTTTTTTATCTCAGTTCTACAATGCTATATTTTCTTGCAGCCTGAAAATGAGAACAATTCAGCAAGGACGATAGAACAAGAAATTGTACATCTACAACAGGCACCACAAAACCAAATAAATTTAGACAGTTTTAATAACTTACATCAATAACTATTAATATGTATAACCAATAGAAACTGGTCAGGAACTTTTTATGTCCCATCTACGATAGAAGTGGGGCAAATTCTTTTCTGTTATGCGCGTTTATTCGTCCCGTATTAATTTTTTTCATTATATTTCAATGTAAGTCGGTCTATTTGTTTCCTACTTGCATGTATGAAAAAGAAAAAATTAAGCCTAACAAAGTTTGTATATTTACCCCTTGGCTAAAGCCAGATATAACAGTTTGAAATGTTTAGAAATACCTAGTGTGGTCAAAATTTCAATCATAGATTACATGGTTTCTTTTTTTTTTAAATTGACCTTGCACTTTTTAACCTTCTTTGAATATCTTTCTAATTGTTATTATTAAGAGGTTCTCTTCGTGTTGGGCATTGACATATTTTAAATTTTGCTTTGCATCAGCATCAGCATTCATGCGTTTCAGGTTCTAATAGCAAAAAAGACTCCAACCATACGTCTTTGAACCCGAATATGGACCTGTTTTATTTTTTTCAAATTTTAAGTGGTTTATGTATGTTTGTGAAAAAAAGGATTATGATTACAGTAGTTGTCGTCTGTTTACAGGAATCTGATTACAGTAGTTGTCGTCTGTTTATGTAGTTCATACGTGTTTCTCGTTTCTCGATTTTATATAGATTAGACCGTTGGTTTTTCCGTTTGAATGGTTTTACACTAGTAATTTTTTGGGGCCCTTTATAGCTTGCTGTTCGGTGTGAGCCAATGCTCCGTGTTGAAGGCCGTACCTTGACCTATAATGGTTTACTTTTATAAATTGTAACTTGGATGGAGAGTTGTCTCATTGGCACTCATACCACATCTTCCTATATCTATATTATGATGTATTTTTGGTACAAAACTTCAGAGTTATAATTTTACCAAATCCTTTTCAAACCGAATACTGGTTTTGTATATATTGTAAATAGTTATTGGTGTTGTTATCTCTGTACTGATTTTATGCATTGCCTTTATGAGAATAAAGATAGATAGCCTAGGTGGTCGAGTTGTCTAGCTCGTCGGGCATAGTGCAAGGCGATTTGGTGCCACGCTATCTCAGTAGCATGAGTTCGAATCCCGGCCAGGGAAGAACAAAAAATTTGCTTCCGCAAATTTACAGATCTATTATTGTTGGGCTGTTGTTTAGACGAATTATATATATATATATATAGAGAGAGAGAGAGAGAGAGAGAGAGAGAGAGAGAGAGAGAGAGAGAGAGAGAGAGAGAGAGAGGTCTATAAAAAGGACCAACCAGCAAATTTACTATGTACCGGATCGTCTAGAATAGACGATACTGTGCAGATCAGGAAAAAATTATACAAGTCTAAAAATTTGCACAACGATACTAATATAAGATGGTATTATACGAAGATATTGTTATTAAATCGTTTTGACAAATATTTCGGCTTAACAAATAGCCTTCGTCGGTGTCAATAATTTTAACAATACTGATTGTAGGTTAAAAATAGATCAGTAATACAGGTAAGTTTTGGTCTATTGATTTTAATCCATAATCTTGAACATCATAATATAAACAAAACTCGATACTCTAATATACGTGACTGTGTATATTTACATTCCAAAATGAGTGAAAAACAAAACTTAGTATTTCTTATTGATGCCGTTTGGATGATGTACATTTAGTTCCTTTATCCAAAAGCTTTTCCGAACCTGTCGCTGGGCATCACTCCAGTGAATGTTCTGTTCAATCACCAGGATTTTCATGCGATTAAAGTCATCAAGTTTGTGACCTGATTGTCTGAAATGCTGAGAAACTGGGAGAAGTGGCTTCTTAGAGATATCACTCCTATGGCCATTGAGGCGTTTGTGGAAAGGCTGCTTTGACTCACCAACATATTGGAGGCCACAAACCGAACATTCCAGTATGTAAATAACGTTCATACTTTTGCAAGTAACATTGCAAAATATCTTATAGTTATTTTCGGTTGCCTTACTGTGAAACGTTGATGAATGCTGCATCTGTAGGCAGCATTTGCAGCGTTTTTCCTCACACGAACGACATTCTCCAGAAGCACTTCTATTATCAGACACTTCAGCACGCACTAGCAGGTTCCGCAGACTGTTGGGTTGCCTAAAAGAATGTTACTTGCAAAAGTATGAACGTTATTTACATACTGGAATGTTCGGTTTGTGCCATAGGAGTGATATCTCTAAGAAGCCACTTCTCCCAGTTTCTCAGCATTTCAGACAATCAGGTCACAAACTTGATGACTTTAATCGCATGAAAATCCTAGTGATTGAACAGAACATTCACTGGAGTGATGCCCAGCGACAGGTTCGGGAAAGCTTTTGGATAAAGGAACTAAATGTACATCATCCAAACGGCATCAATAAGAAATACTAAGCTTGTTTTTCACTCATTTTGGAATGTAAATATACACAGTCACGTATATTAGAGTATCGAGTTTTGTTTATATTATGATGTTCAAGATTATGGATTAAAATCAATAGACCAAAACTTACCTGTATTACTGATCTATTTTTAACCTTCAATCAGTATTGTTAAAATTATTGACACCGACGAAGGCTATTTGTTAAGCCGAAATATTTGTCAAAACGATTTAATAACAACATCTTCGTATAATACCATCTTATATTAGTATCGTTGTGCAAATTTTTAGACTTATTACTATATATATAATAAAATATTAATTTTCGCGAACCATTTAGGTCACAGAAATTCCAAAAAATGGCATCAGTAAGGAGAGTTGTACAAATGATGTGAATACACAGAACCCGGATCCAAATTATCTTTTACTAAAAGTATTCATCATTTTCTGTTTTGTATGTACTAACAACATTTCATTTTTCTACAATTTCGATTAAAATATTATAAAACCTGCAGTTCAATAGGTCACATGCCCCAAATAAACATTCCCCGATTGGTCGAACTACTGTGGCCTCGGTGTAAAGCAACGCAAGCCTCGATGTTAAGATCGCGCTTCCAAAAATAGAGGTATGTCCCAACTTAACATTCCCCGATTGGTTGAATTGCTGCTCGATGTAAAGCAACAGAAGCCTTGATGCAATGAAGAAAAGGGGTTGACAGGATAAACGTAATCGTTATAAATTTTAACTTCATGGTTCTTATGCAAGCAAATTTAATAAACAATGATTTTATACAGTTGTGTTATTGTTTTCACCTTACATAGGGCTTTATTTCTGATCTTATTTCTGTGTACACAATTCTGAATCTACATATTTCACCTATATCAATATTAGGTAATCCGTTTGGACGATTCCATATACTATTATGTTTTAGGGTTTTTTAGCTTCAGTGTCGAGTTGGTGTATAGTATTGAGGGCTATCTGCGAGAAATAACTCCTTTTTTCTGATAGATTAACTAAATTCAAAACCAATATAAAAATAGTTAACACATATATGTTATTTAACTGAGTAAATTGATCGGAATGAAAATGATACATAAACCTAAAATTCGTTTTGGTCTATCCCAGTAATGACATTTGCGCGGGAATTTAGTCCATTGACATCGTAATATAATTTACTATGGATTATAATTAACTTTAGATGTAATGTTACAGGATTTAATGTGAAATTATTTGTCTCTTCTTTTATAGTACACGAGTTTGACGTCAGGTTTGTACACATGAAGTCTCTAGTCTAAAAAAAAGTCAGTGACAGAACGATAAACAGATAGGCAACTGTCTAGGGCCAAGTAAGGGAGGTGAAGTGACAAGAAGACTATTTTTTTTAATTAAAATTACTGATTCAAAATAAATAATAAAAGAATATGTAAAAGAAAACAATTTTAGCGACAAGAAAGTTAATATTCTATCAATAAATAGAAAGAAAAAAATTTGAAACATAGATCTAATTGCTACATTTATTTGTGATGTTTTATTATTTATTATGTATAACAACAAGTATTACGTTTACCCTGTCGTATTATGATATTAATTTTACTTGTGTTTTAGAACAATAATATATTTATCTTATAATTTGTTTTTAAAACTCTTTGTACACTATATAATAAACTTGGAAAATGCATTATTTGTGCATCATTGTCCAGAAAATACAGACACAAATTGTGAAATACAAAGAACTGAAACTCAAACAAGAGGAAAACATAAAAGCCAGTATTACGCAGAACGATAAACAGTTACATAGACGGATCCAGGGGGTGGGGAAAATTTGGTTGATTTTAATAGGGAAGCAGGGGCGGATCCAGCCATTTTATAATAAGGGGGTTCCCAACTCGGGACAAAAAGGGGGGGGGGTCTTCCAACTATGTGTCCCCATTCAAATGCATTGATCGTCCAAAAAAGGGGGTTCCAACCCTCGGAACCCTCCCCCCGGATCCGCCACTGAGGAAGCATGACGGGAGTGGGCAACCCTTAGGTCAGTCTGCGGCCACCCCCCTTTTATGAAAAGTTGTGGATCCGCCACTGAGATTTATATAAGCAGGTTTTCTTTGTGTAGATACCTTAAAATATCACCAACTGTGACTGAGTACACAATTTGACTCATTTTAGCTCATTAGCTGGGCTCACTCGCTAAAAAGGTTCATTGCGGGCTGCTCACTGGCTAACATTTTACGATATTCATGACTCGTGTAGAAAAGCCGATAATCTATACATGTGTGTGAGGAGTAGTTATCAAGCTTGCTTTCGTCTGTAAAAACTGTCTTAGGCCAAGTTAGGGAGGTGAAAAAAACAGTAATAGAACGATAAACAGATGATCAGGTTTTCTTCATATAGATCCCTTAAAATATCCCCCACTGAGGACACAATTTGATTCATTTTAGCTCATTAGCTGCGCTCACTCGCCATAATAGGTTCATTGCGGCTTACTGGCTAATTTGTGTAGAAAAGCTGATAACCTATACATACATGTACATGTATATGGTCAGATCATATGTTTTCGTACGTCATATGAATTTGTACTATGCATGCCTTTTCAATGGAAATTGTGACGACAGTATGCATTCTTAATAGCATGAAAAACGATGAGAAGAGGATACATATGTCAACCAAAATTTTTCAGCAACGTCAAAATATGTGAGGACACCCTATCAAGATCTATTAAGCTTGCGTTCATGTTGCGTTAAAACTGTTTTAGGAAGGTGAAAAATACCAACAATATAACAATAAATAGATAATCGATATTGTAAAATATCAATGTGTTGAAAAGCCAATGATCTACATATATACTTAAATATGTCAACCATAAAATAAAACTGATTTAATTTACACCACAACTGTTGAAAAAACCTTTATGTTTATATAACTTATCTCATTCTAGTCCATTCAACTGACAGAATCGGTGTACATTTCATGAACTCTTTAATAACAATAATCATCATGGACTATTCTTTATAGCAATATCTGTTAGCCATTTAGGGGTCTTTTGCATTCAAAGTGTAGTTTTAGTGGGTTTATTTTGCGAAAAAGAACTCAATTTCCAGATCAAAGTTAACATTTTCTATATATTTTGCTGTGTCAAAATGACCTAATGAATATAAAGGACAGTACCCATATAGACCCAAAAATGGTATATCACATTCTACACATGACATTTTAGCAGGAAAGACTGCCATTGGAGTATATAACTTTTAACCTGTGTATGTATAATTAAAATATGATAATAAAATTCATATCTTTTTCAGGACTTCTGATCGAACCATGTACATGTAGTATGGCATGTTTGTGAGATATGGTTTTGGTGGATAGGATGTTCATGAAGGACCTGTAGTACAAAGTATATCACTGGATTGAGCTCTTTGTCTAAGTGTATTATTAAAGTGCTTTGCTTTTAGCTCAGTTAATTGTTATGCAATTCACTCTTTGTGAAATACAGATTTGACAGACAACTCTCATGTACAAGGATTTGTCAGGGTAGTATCCATTATATGTACAATGTAAGTAATAAGGAGATAAAAGCATTTTATTATGATTTGAACCAAACATTTTTTGTCCTTTAACCAAATTTAAATAAAAGAACAAATTTACCCGACAATGCTACACTCGCTACTAGCAATATGATGCTAGGTTGTTTTAATACATCTGTACTGCCTACTGATAACTCGGGTCTTGAGTGTAAATGGTCATTCAGTATGTTAAAAGATAAAAAAAAAATTTATAAGGCCTATCTGGCCTAATTGATTTCTAAAACTATATTTCATTGTACATGTTCAACATTTTTCATTCATTTGTTTATTTCTTAATTTGTGTAAATTAACATTGTTACAGTAAATGTTAATTACTACACTTTCATACCACAACAAATACTGTATTGGTATCACTTATATTTGTATCCATATAACAAAAAAAAAATGAAAAGAGAATAATTTTGCAATACCTTTTTCATATTGAATACTATAACTTTTTTTATATTTAGACATATTAAGTAGATTTTCATAATACCCACTTGACATGCATGAAATTCTATCAGATTACTTTTGGAGCAGTTATGAGTCTTTGAAGCATGCTCACAAAGGTTTTTTTGTTGATATCGTTTTCATATTGGTCAAAACTTTTTTTTGCTTCGGCCTTCTTTGGAGGAGATATTATCAAAGAATTGATAAAAAAACAACACAGATGTTTACTTTCTAGCTCATCTAGCCCCAAGCATCATGTCAGGCATTTTCATTACTAAAAACCAATAAATGTCTTCTAATCTGAGAAACAATTTTGACATTTTAACAAAATATTTTACTAATGATACTGACAATCCACCACAAAGTAATATAAATAGAACCATACAAATAGTGAGCAAATCCATATTAAAAAGATGTGGTATGATTGCCAATGAGACAATTCTCCACAACAGACCAAAATGACACAGAAATTAACAACTACGGGTCACCGTACAGCCTTCAACAATGAGCAAAGCCCATAACGCATAGTCATTTATGTACACAAAATAAACGAAAAACAAATATTATGTAACACATAGACAAACGACAACCACTGAATTACAGCCTCCTGATATCATGTTCTCAGATATCATCTCCGATTTAAAAAAAAATCACATGAAAAAATGAACCTATTATGTGTTGCTCTCCTAGCTACAAAATGTATCCAAAATCAAAGATGTGGAAAATATTCTATCATAATCATTTGGTCATTTATGCAATTAGTGTCTCTTCCATGCCCTCCTGAACATAAAATCTAAATATTAAATAAACAACACTCCTCATGCTCAGGTTGGTTGTCATCGTGCAACACAGTTAATAACACCATATAGGAAAAACATAGAACTCCTTTTGGCATATAAAACACTGTCAAACATCCAAACATACTATCCACATTCATTTGTGTCCACACTTGTATATATATATATATATATATATATATATATATATATATACACACACAAGGTTAACAACCCTGGTAGACCCATTGTATCCGCAAACGGCCACTCGACTGAGAAAATCTCGGAATTCGTAGACTTCATTTGAGATCTCATGTAGAAAATCTTCCTTCTCACATTCAAGACACTACAGATTATCTTCGTAAAATGGAATCCATGAACCCTCTTCCTCCAGAAACCCTCCTTGTCACTTTAGATGTCACCTCATTGTATACCAAGATACCTCATGATGACGGAATACAATCGTGTAAGGAAATATGGGACTCGCGCAACATTTTAGAACCACCTACCGAATGTTTAGTCCAGCTGCTTACTCTGGTTCTGAAATGCAACAATTTCACCTTTAAAGGTGAACATTATCTTCAGATAAACGGGACAGCGATGGGGACGAAAATGGCACCGTCTTACGCCAATATTTTCATGGGCAAATTAGAGAAACAACTTATTTCAACATCTTTATCCAAACCTCTGTCTTGGTTCCGTTTCATCGATAATGTTGACATGAAATGGATTGAATCTCAACAAAAATTGGATGATTATATCAGACATGCAAACAACGCCCACCAGTCAATTAAATTTACATATGAAATTTCCGACTCTAAAATATCTTTCTTAGACACAACTACATCTATAAAGGACGGTGTCATATCAACAGACCTCTACTGTAAACCTACAGATAAACATCAGTACCTTTCTCCCCAAAGCTGTCACACCAAACATTGTACAAAAAGTATCCCGTACAGTCAAGCTCTCAGAGTAAAGCGGATTTGCTCCTCTGAGGAGGCCGTCACTAAACGGTTACAGGAACTTCGCCGTTTTTTGACCTAACGAGGTTATAAGAAATGGAACATAGATAAGGAATTTGCGCGTGCTAACAATTACAGCCGCAATGAACTGTTACAGTACAAACAGAAGAGGCGCAGCAAAATAGTTCCGTTTATTTTTAACATACAATCCCGCCTTTACTAACCTATCACGTTTGATCCGTGCCAATTGGCAAACTATTGCCAAGCACCCTAAATTATCCAAGATCTTTCCCAATCCTCCTGTCTTAGCTTTTCGGAGACCAGCAAGTCTGAAAGACTTATTTGTGAGAGCTGACGTCTCCTCTAATAAAAGCTGTTCAACTACAGAATGGTGCAAGTCGTGTGGTAACAGACGATGTCTGACTTGCCAACAAATACTGAATACTCAAACATTTACTTGCCACTCCACTGAATCTGTGTACACTATATTTTGTAATGTAACTTGCAAACCCCAGAATGTTGTATACCTTCTTCAGTGTCGATGTGGCATGCAGTATGTTGGCGAGACAGAACAGCCATTCAACAAACGCATGAATGGTCATCATAGTGACTACACCTGCAAGCCCGACCTCCCCGTAAGTCGTCATTTGAGATCCCCTGGGCACGCCCAAGCTGATCTTAAAAACCTTGCCATCACAATCATTGACCACAGCGAGGGTTGGTCAAGGGCCGACAGACTTGCTCGGGAAAGGTTTTGGATAAGAAAGCTAAGGACAGTTTCCCCAGAGGGCATAAATGAAAAAACATAGAATGTGTCACTCATTTTCCCTACCATAACTCATTCCCCTGCAATCATTCATTTTCCTGCCATCATATGTTTCCAGTAACTCCGGCTTCCGTACTGGACTCTTACAGTTTAAAAGAATTTTTGAATTATACTAGTTTAAATTACAGGGTTCTATTCATTTGGGAGGGATGTAAAAGTACGCAGTCACGTTCAATTATTTAACCTCAGTCAAAATTTGTTATTGTTTTTCTAATCATTATCAAACTGCTATTCATTTGGGATGTTTAAATACGCAGCCTCTGTTTTAATACCTCTACCGTTGCCAAATTTGAAATATTATACCAACTTAGATCAGTCAGTGCTGCTTATTGGGAATGTATTTCCTACACGCAGTTGTTGTAACATCTTAACTGTCGTCACTTTTGGAATTTTAGAGTTGTGCCAGTTCATATCGCAAATTACTATTTTTATTTTAGGCATATTTTTGCCGTGTTTGCGTCGTGTTTGGAAATTTTAGAATTGTACTAGCGTTTCTATGATGTTCGGGTAAAACTGTTTTATTGTATAGAATTCAAGATTTGTTATAGTTTTATAATCAGAATAAATTGAAATGATTCATTTTACATCGTGATCATACTGATGAAGGATATCTGTTATCCGAAATATTTAACATTTGTTCATTTTATTGTTATTTTTTTGGTGATGTTGTACCCTTTTATACTGGTTATATATTATATTTTTTAGTGTACTGTATCATAATTATATGATCCATCGCCCCGTAAGATTTATCGTTGACTATTATTCTGTCATTTTATATATAAAAATTATATATATATATTGTTTGTGCTGTATTTAGACCCCTCTAATAAGAAATTTGCTTTGCATGCACACGTATATATATATATACAAGTCTAAATTGAAAACAACGTTCAAACCTATGATTGCGTTGGATAAAAACCGCAATTATATATATATAGATTCTGCATCGAGTGTGATACGATATTTATCCACTCGAGACAGTTAAATTTTGAAATTCGAGGCTTGCCGAGCGTTTTAAATATTTAAAATTTAACTGTCGAGAGTGGATAAATATCGTATTACACGAGATTTGGTGGTGGAATCTATTTCTCTAATGATTTTCAAACAATACGCAGGCAAATTTATTCATTCTTTTCGAATGATCTGCAAAAAAGATGTGCTCTTTCTATGTGACGTCATCAGGCATGGTCGCCTTTTTTCATGCCGTCACAATAGGAAATTCAGAGGAAAGCAAGAAAATTCGACGTCATAATCGGATTTTAACCAATGAAGAACTGAGATCAAACAAACCACACGTTGATTAAATTTTTTATACAATGGGTGCAGAAAGGGATAAATTGACGAAGAATTAGAGAAATATATATAAACAAGTCTAAATTGAAAACAACGTTCAAACCTATGATTGCGTTGGATAAAAACCGCAATTTTTATACGTGTGCATGTAAAACAAATTTCTTGGTAGAGGGGTATATATATATATATATATATATATATATATATGGTTCATGTAGCAGTATCAATTCTGTAATTCATTTTTTGTTGTAAGTAATTTAAGTTCCGCTATACTCTGTTCGTAATCATACTGTCGAGAGCATATGATGACTGGAACCTTTGATTTTGGAAAGGTCTGGGGTACCAAAAAATAAACGAATTTGTCGTCATCTCTGGAAATGGAATAGGACATGAATTTCATTATCTATTCAAATGTCAAAACCAGGAAATAAAAAACCCTAGAAATAAATATATACCACCATATTACAATGCAAATCAAAGAGAATACAAATTGAAATGACTTTAAATGTTTTTTAATGATGTCTTTTTGAGTTAAATGTTAATAATAATGATAAAATTATGTAAATTAACACTTTGCTGTATTTTACCATTCAATCAATACTTTTTAGTATATATTAATTATGTTTTGTGTATATATATTTATTGTACGCCTATATGTCTGAATTAGAGGTTTGATATTGTAAGATTAAAGTATGTTGGAATGTTTGGCCTTACGGAACAAATGAGATCAGCCCTATGTTTCTAAAGCGGTTCAAAACTTTGTTTTTAGGATTTTTTTTTTGTATGCATGTTATAACTATCAAACATATAAGTTTGTCTGAATATGTATCTGTCAATGATTTTATTATTATACACTTATTAACGGTTTATTTTGTACAGTAGGTTGCCATGGGGGGTTCATTCAACCTATGCCAACATTTTGAAATGAAGATATCTAATTTGGTTTATTCCCGATTGTTCCACTTTTTAAAATTTTAGAGTTCTAATTGTCCCACATCAAAAGTTCTGATTGTCTCAAATCAAAAGTTATAATTGTCCCATATCAAAAGTTCTGATTGTTCGACATTATTTAATTATGTTAAATGTTCTTAAATAAATAATGCAATTGTTGTTTGTTTTGCAATATCAAATTTGAACTTGACCGACACACCGAGCCGTATTTGTAATGTGCATTTCACAAGATAATAGTCCGCAGGAAGACATGTCACCCTACCCAGACACATTATTCTTACTCTGGGCAGACCAGTCTTTCCTCTTACTCCTAAATGCTTAGAGGAGAGGCAGCAAATACCAATTTTCAAATCTTGGGTTTGACCCGGTCGGAGGATAATTGCTTTATATTTGATATTGTAAATGTAAATGTTAATGCTTGATACTTTTATGAATTTTTCTGTATATATTTGTTCAATTTACAATGATTGTTATTGGAGTTATTAATATTACAATACTATTGTAACAAAAACAAAAATGATAAAGCAACTTTTAGACTGAAATAAAATTTAAATTTAAATGTAGAAAGAGAATAAGATTTTATACACTTCCAAATTGAAGACTCCGCAACTTGTCGAAATTCAAAATAAAATGTTTTTTTTATCTTTATTTTTTACGTATGTTTGTTTATTTGATTTTTTTAAATTTCACATTTAGAACAACACAATTTTGTATGAATTAAGTTCTATTTTGTATTTTTTTTTTTGTCTATTTTTTTCAAATTTTATTAGTATTACTACAATGTCATTTTGCAAGTATTTTATTATTTTGTTTCTAATTGCAAAGGAGTTATTTTAATGCTTAAACATACTGACTGTATTTTACTTATAAGGACTTTTGCGCTTTTAACCTGTAGCACGAGAGGACATTTGCACTCCAAACACTATGCCATTATGGACATTTGCGCTTTAAACTTTTAAAAAGTGCAAATGTCCTTTTAAAAAAGCACAAAAGTCCCGCCCCGACCTATCATTAATTGTTTATTGTTGTAACAACACCTATTGTATTTTGTGTGTTCACATTTTTCAAATGTTGGCACAAGTTGAATCAATATTTTTCTAATGATGGCATGGGTTGAATTAATATTTTTCTAATGTTGGCATATGTTGAATCAATATTTTCAAATGTTGGCATTGTCTGAAGACCCCGCCATGGGATGTTATTGTTTTCCTACCATGAGATACCTTAAAATGTTGAACAACATAATTAAATTTTATATTTTTGATTGTGTCCGTTTTGTTTTGTTTTGTTTTGTTTTGTTTGACCCATTGAAATTGACCTTATCGAAATAATGTGTTACATTTGTAACTAATTTTTAGGGAGTTAATTGCACATCTAAGACGAAAGATTTTACATCAAAGTAGTTATCATTTAGTTGCATTTTCAGGTAAAAAAAACCCAGAAGGGATCTTCGAACAAAAAGTGGAATTTCCTCTACATGTCTAGCGTGGTACATGTATTATAGGATAATATATAGCCTAATTAAGATTTTACAACTAAGCCATTTTAAACATTTAGAAATTCAACAATCTAAAAACATTGGAATATATATAAAAACATATAGCTTAAAGATTATTCATCCAATAAGTTTATTTGGATCATATCTTAATTTACGAGCTCTTTAAACAACATCTTTGTACAATTCACGATGAAATATCCCGTGTGAGATTTTGAAAAAGAGGGTACAGTCAAACAATCCTATTTCACCAACAAATGAAATCTCGAGGTCATATTACGATTTTAAATTCAAACAATTATAGACTAGTGTCTACACAATATTTAAGCTCTGTCCAGACTTTGAACTGGCTACTTGACTGATGATTCCCCCGATGACTTGAAGTCCACCAGCAGGATACCACCTAAAATAGGATCCGTCTTTTCGATATGGCTGCCCTTCGAGTAAAGACGAGTCGGGGAAGCTGCTCTGACCTGCAAATCGCACATAACCTGTGATACATGGTTAATTCATTGTTGTTTTTTATACATCCAGTGGCAAATATTGCATGCATATACAGAACAAGAACAAGTTAACAATAAATACGAAAGGTTAGTTCACTGCAATCTGCATGGGACGATCGGGATGTAGGAGGAAATTATTCTGCTACTGGAAAACATAGTTTTTTAATAAGGGCAAACATTTTGCCTTGCAGCAAGCCACGTCCGGACTACTCAAATAGTTAGTGCTGTGATTCTTTAACGTTATTAGACCGATGCACAATCCCGACACAGTCATCGGTTTTATCGCCACGGATTAACCTGGATATATACCTTTCAAATAATGTCAGTGGAAAATGTGGATGAGACACCAATCACCTCATTAAAAAGTAAACCATTATTTTTATATCATCTATAGCAGTACTTCAACATGTGTTACCCCAATGATTGACCGAGTACAGGAATATGGTAACATCCAGCAGTAGATCCGTGCCAGGTGCATTAGACCAAAACACATCTATAGATAACATATACAGCTGGTTTTTATTCAATATGTCAAGCTTTAAAGCACGTTGAGATTTACACAGATTACAATCAAACAATACGAATAGCACATTTAGATTTAAAAACAGTACTGTCTATTGCATAATAGAGACTATGCCATTTTTAAGTCCTGAAATTAATACGCTCAACGAAAATAATGTATAATATAAATCGACGGATAAGTATATAGCTTTGTTAACACTATTATTCAAAAACCTGTATCCAAAACCATTACGAGTCAGAATTACTTATTGAACTACATGGGAATAAAATAAGCAGATATGGTATGATTGTGATTGATTGATTGTTGGTTGCTTAACGTCCAGTGGCAGTTTGATTGTGAATGAGACAACTATCCAACACAGTCCCAAAACGTGGATATAAGCAATTATAGGTCACTGTACGGCCTTCAACAATGAAAAAAATACCATATTGTCAGCTATAAAAGGCCCCGACAAGAAAAACGTGAAACAATTAATTCAAACGAGAACATCAATGGCCTGATATTGGATAAAATGACTAACAAAAAACAGATTTAACAGACAGCAGCCAACGACAACCACTAAATTACAGGCTCCTGGCTCGGGATAGGCACATAAAGAATGTGGCGGGGTTAAACATGTTTACTAGACCCTTTACATTATTGACACACACAAAAAAAAAAACACCAGCTGCTTTAGAAAATAAAATAAAAACCATTTCCATTGAGATGTTAAAAGTAAATTGCAGAATGGGGTTATAACATTAAGATTGATTGGAGGATGTTCTCTCCTGTTTTTTTTTTTTATATTATAGATAAGGTCGAATTGTGTCAACTGTAACACATGAATTGTCGCGCACGTTTATGTTATTTTATTTAAAAACTGATTCAACCTTAACTTGCTTGGATGGCTAATTTTGAAAAAAAAATGAAGTCAACTGACAAAAAGCAAAGATCAAGAATAAATTGGAAATGTACTCAGGAAGATTTGAACTTTTAGAAATACGCTTGGCTATTAATGAAAAATCATTGGTAAGGAAGCTCATCAAAATGGTAGGTACTGCATAGCATCTGATGCATGGCCCAGTCTCTGATCTGCGAGAAAGAATAGGTAACAGTACTAAGTCTCTACCAGCAGTATCAATACACCTATAAAAAATTCATTCAAATAAAAATCACAGGGAATGTACTCTATATGTACTTTTTGCGAATCCCTTCCCCGAATAGAAAAAAAAAGAATTTGGAAAAAAAAGTATCTTTCATATTTTTATCTTTTTTCTGTAATTGATTGGCAGTTCCACTTCCTGTTAAATTTGAGCTGCAACTCAACGATTTGTCTAACTTAATAGAATACAAAGAATATATGGACAATAGAAACTCACTACAAAAAGTTCATAATTGCTATGTTTCAAAGTATGCAATCTTAACCGTTATTTTAAAATAATCAAAATTCTCTGTTATTGTCATCTATCAGAGGCATTTTGATATCTCTGCATCTTTTTAAGTGTGTATTTGATATAAATTCATCAAAACATTTCTAGTACGAAACAATAAAATGTCTGGATCTTAACTGCAATAAAATCACTTTTAACATGTTTAAGTTGAAGCCTTGGCGTTACTTTTTATGGTTAAATTCTGAATAATTTTGTGATAAAACGATGGGAGTTAATTCAGAGTAGTATAACTTATAGACTGCTTTCAAACCGTTGGCTCCTTTGAATAAGTACATCAAAAAGTATTATACACATAACATTTTGAAAGTTTTCAGGAGAAATTTCTCTGTCTGAAAACAATACTTATGTTTTTGAATTTTGTCTTGCATATTTTGAATCCTCTTTCATTTATTAAAAAAAAGTCTGTTTTTACAATATCTTGTCTGTAATATCAATATTCAAAGCCTTATCCAAAAAGGTATGTTGTTACAATATGCAGCATTCATGTTTTAATATATTATTATTTAATTGGAAGCATGCGAAATATATAACAAGAGAGACAAATATAAAGAGGAATAACTCTAATGTTGATTATAATAGAATTGAATGTCTTTTTAAAATAATTCATACGAAATGAAAACATGAAGCGCTTCTATATAAACTTTCATGTTGACTTATTTGTAGATCTTACTTTGCTGAACATTATTGCTGTTTACAGTTTATCTCTATCTAAAATAATATTCAAGATAATAACCAAAAACTGCAAAATTTCCTTAAAATTACCAATTCAGGGGCAGCAACCCAACAACGGATTTTCTGATTCGTCTGAAAATTTCAGGGCAGATAGATCTTAATCTGCTGAACAATTTACCTAGTATCAGTTTTGCTGCAAATGCTTTAGGTTCAGTGATATAAGCCAAAAACTGCATTTTACCCCTATGTTCTATTTTTAGCAATGGCGGCCATCTTGGTTGGCAATCGGGGTCATCGGACACAATTTTTAAAATAAATACCCTAATGATGATTGTGGCCAAGTTTGGTTGAATTTGTCTATGTAGTTTCAGAGGAGAAGATTTTTGCAAAAGATTACAAAAAATTACGAAAAATTGTTAAAAATTAACCATAAAGGGCAATAACTCCTTAAGGGGGCAATTGACCATTTTAGTCATGTTGACTTATTTGTAGATCTTACTTTTCTGAACATTATTGCTGCTTACAGTTTATCTCTATCTATAATAATATTCAAGATAATAACCAAAAACGGTAAAATTTCCTTAAAATTACCAATTCAGGGGCAGCAACCCAGCAACGGGTTGTCTGATTTGTCTGAAAATTTCAGGGTAGATAGATCTTGACCTGATGCACAATTTTATTCTCATGTCAGATTTGTTCTAAATGCTTTGGTTTCAGAGATATAAGCCAAAACCTACATTTTACCCCCTATGTTCTATTTTCATGGCGGCCATCTTGGTTGGCAAGCCGGGTCAACGGACAAATTTTTTAAACTAGATACCCCAATGATGATTGTGGCCAAGTTTGGTTAAAGAAGATGGTCCGGTAAGTGCTAGTCTTGGCCTATTATTCGAAGTACATCTAATGAAAGATTTTTGACATTTTTTAAACACTTTAGTGTCTACGTCAGTCGATTCAATTAGTTTATGTAAAATATTTTGACTGATTTGATCATTACAAAGGCTCAAATTCAAGCTTAACTATGAAAAATCTATCAAATATGCCATACAACGTCACTTTTCAGATGGTTTTTGTCTAAAATGCAAGTGGCCGCATTCGTGTTCAGTCTCAACCTTTATATATGTTATGTATTATCGTCAAATACAACATATATTTAAATATTAAGACTGAACACAAATGCGGCCAATTCCATTTTGGACAAAAACCGTCTTAAAATTAGCACAAATGCTAAAATTGTAAAGATTTCACTAATATTGCATGAATTTATGATGATATTACCTGATGCATGTGCATTGCATTGTAAAAACCAGCCCATATTTATGGAACAGAAGTATTCTTCTTTCCACTAAATAGCTAAAAGTTTACATTTTAACAAATTGCTTAAAATGCTATATTTTGGGGCCAAAAAGGGGTCTTACCGGGCCTACTCCTTTGGTCCAGTAGTTTCAGAGGGGAAAATATTTGTAAAAGTTAACGACGACGGACGCTAAGTGATGAGAAAAGCTCACTTGGCCTTTTAGGCCAGGTGAGCTAATAAAAGGGGTTGGCAGTTTAGCTTCTACGAATAATAATAGCTCTAAGATTTTATAAAATAAGTACTATGAGGATCAGTAGAGACTCCAAATGCACAACTGTGCTCTGTAGCTGCAGCACTTTCAAGGCAAATTTTGTAGTTGAAAGATATCCCATTTTATTACGATCCCCTGAGCAAAGAAGAAATTTCACTCGATTGCGTATTTTGTCCCACAGACTTAGAATTGAACAGGGTCGTTATAAGGGTATTTCTAAAAATAAAAAAAAAGAGTATGTCTCAGGTGCACCTCAAATGAAATTGATAATGATTTTTTTTTTTTATTTTCATGCACATCATCTTTAACTAGTAGAAACTGCATGTACTCATCAGGCCGATGAAGCTAATTTGTTTAGCGAAATATTGCGTATTTCTATTTAAAATCTAATAGAACTTTTTAATGTATTAATTAGCGTGTTTAAGTTATATTCTTAGACATTTATATAATTTTAATTCAGTAACTGTATCAGTTTATTTTCACAAACTGATCCACGCCTAAATAGATTGGATGTTGATTGTTTCTATTTTTAGACATTATATATATAATTGCGGTTTTTATCCAACGCAATCATAGGTTTGAACGTTGTTTTCAATTTAGACTTGTTTATATTTTTTCGTTTGGGCTTGTATTATATTTGCCTTCGGGTTTTATATGATCCGTTCATCCTATTTTGACTCCTCAAAATTCAAGAGTCTATCCTAAATTGAGGTAAATTGTATGGCTTTTCAAATACCGTTTCGATTCCTAACATCACTGAAGAGACATTAATTGCCGAAATCCGGATATGGTGTACAAAAACCTTTGCACCTTTTGTTTGCGGTATGCTATCTTTTCCGCAAGTTTATTGTTTTTTGTTTAGTATTAAATTTATAATTAAGATCCATTTATTACATCGGTGATCCGTTTATTTGGCAATCGCCAATGGCAGTCAGCAGGGTTTAAGAACATTTGTTGTTAAACCTGTTAGTCAAATGCGTTTTGTTAAAATATACTTTTTCACTTTTTTGGTCTTTTGGAAAATGTTGTTTGTGCTGTATTTAGACCCCTCTAACAAGAAATTTGTTTTGCATGCACACGTATAAAAATTGCGGTTTTTATCCAACGCAATCATAGGTTTGAACGTTGTTTTCAATTTAGACTTGCTTATATTTTTTCGTTTGGGCTTGTATTATATTTGCCTTCGGGTTTTATATGATCCGTTCATCCTATTTTGACTCCTCAAAATTCAAGAGTCTATCTTAAATTGAGGTAAATTGTATGGCTTTCCAAATACCGTTTCGATTCCTAACATCACTGAAGAGACATTAATTGTCGAAATCCGGATATGGTGTACAAAAACCTTTGCACCTTTTGTTTGCGGTATACCCTCTTTTCCGCAAGTTTATTGTTTTTTGTTTAGTATTAAATTTATAATTAAGATCCTTTTATTACATCGGTGATCCGTTTATTTGGCAATCGCCAATGGCAGTCAGCAGGGTTTAAGAACATTTGTTGTTCGACCTGTTAGTCAAATGCGTTTTGTTAAAATATACTTTTTCACTTTTTTTGGTCTTTTGGAAAATGTTGTTTGTGCTGTATTTAGACCCCTCTAACAAGAAACTTGTTTTGCATGCACACGTATAAAAATTGCGGTTTTTATCCAACGCAATCATAGGTTTGAACGTTGTTTTCAATTTAGACTTGTAAATTTATATATATTTATATGTGTGTGTGTGTGTGTTTCATACATATTTAAACTGCTTTTCTATTTGTATGCATACTTGGTTATATTATTTTTTTAAATAATGTCGTATATTGTAATATTCTCTTTGTGAGCCCATTTAATAGAAATAAAACATCTTCTTATATGTATACTATTTGGAATTTCCATATCAACGCACATATGCATATCAAGTCGAATCCACAGGCTGAGAACTGATATTTTGTTGATATTCAAATCTGAACAAGATTTATCATCAGTAATGTTTTATTGCTTGTTTATTATAAAAAGACTGGTCGGCTCTGAGTCAGAATAATGTGTCCTAGTGGAGTGACATGTCTAACTGCAGAAAGATATTCCAGTGCGGTAACACTATACAAATCAAACCAAGCATGTTGATCTAGTACCATTTACTACAAAGCATAAAATATGAACGCTCGTCTTACACACTATAGTCTTGTTTTTGTCATGATATAGCTAAAAAAAATTACTTAATGTACACAATCTATTTTTTTATAAATATAGGTACCATCGACACCAGAAGAATGAAAAGAAATTCCATCGGATTTTTATGAGAAATGGAATTATCCAAATTGTTTGGGGGCTATAGATGGGAAACATGTTGTCGTCCAAGCACCATGTAACAGTGGATCATATTATTACAACTACAAACACACGCACAGTATCGTTCTGATGGCTCTTGTTGATTCTAACTACCGCTTTACCTACGTGGATGTAGGAAGTAATGGTCGTGTGAGTGACGGAGGAGTCTTTCGACAATGTACACTGCAAGAATCCATTGAAAAGGAGTTAATAAATTTTCCGGGTTCTAAAGAATTACCTGGAAGACACCAAAAAGTTCCATTTGTTGTTGTTGGCGATGAAGCATTTCCGCTTAGGAGTACTTGATGAAACCGTATCCTCAATGGGGTGGATTAGATGATTCACAAAGGATTTTTAATTACAGACTGTCGAGAGCAAGAAGAATTGTTGAAAATGCCTTTGGTATTCTATGCAACAGGTTTCGTGTTTTGAGAGCCCCTATTCTTGTATCACCCGACAAAGTTGAAAAGATAGTTTTGTGCTTTTGCGCATTGCATAATTTTTTACGTCCAGAAACTCATACGGCAAATGATTCAGAGAATGGACAGGATATTGGAACAGGGCTACTGAAAGTTCCTCGTGGAGGAATTCGTAACTCTTGTCAGGCGAGACAAATTCGCGATGAATTTAAAGAGTACTTTTGTACTACAGGTCAGGTTCCATGGCAAACAAATGCTGTAAGATAAATAAAAACACATTTCCTAACTTTCTGTCTTTAATGCCTATTGTATATGCATGAAGAGAATATGTAGTCACAAATTCTTCATATTACAACAATTCAATACTAGAGATAATAAACTTAAGTTAGATATATAGGACTTAACTGTTTTATTATAATATAACAGAAGTTAACACAATATTAGAAAAAAATACGACAACATATATCTATTTTGAATTTGCATTGGATATTTTAAAGGTTGAGATACTGGTTTCCATCTATGTATTGAGCGTAGCATTGATTTTGGGATTGGCTATTATTCATTTGATACAATTGTATATCTCTTGGCACTTGTTGGGCTTGGCGAGGTACTTGTTGGGATTGACTGCGAGGTACTTGCTGCTGAGAAGAACTTTGATATTGCTGGTTTAGGTTTAAAATTTGGGTTTCACACACTAAATTTTAAATTTTGTTCTTTAAAATGAATTTGTTTACGTTTTCTGGCATGGCCGAGAGGGATGTTCCATCATATTTTTCGAAAATTGCATCATTGGAATCTTCTTCTTCTGGTGTATTCAGTGTGTCAATTGCTTTTTGTAAAAGTAAATCAGATTTTTTGACTTTAGACGTTTGTTTCCTCTTTTCAGCAGTTGTTGTGGAACTTGTGGATGAATTTGCTGTTACAGAACTAAGTGACAAATCGCTTTCACTGTCATCTTCAATGTCATCTCCTTCGTTAGTGGAAGAACTCTGCAAAAAAAAACCAATTTTATCATGACCTTTTTTTATTAGAAAACAAAAAGCACCTTTCAAATTAGAAAAAAATACTCAGTCGCATTGAACCATTCGATGATGCTTATTACAACGGTAGGTAAAGTTCCGCCTATTACTTGAAAGTTTTGTTGAATTTTGGTTGTTTAACGTTCAGTGGGAAGTTACTTACAAGAAAATTACAAACCTTTGGAAAAGGGGGGTTTACCAATTGCTATGCATGCTTATTTTTCTTCCGCGCGGATATTTATTTTCATTTTGTATGCATTTGTATCCTGATTTTAGTGATGCAGAATATTCATTTTTAGTCTTTCTTGTGCAAAGTTATTAATTTTCAGTTTTTACCAGGTAAGGTTATTTATTTTGAAAATCACAATTGTAGATATGCGAAGGATATTTTTTTTTTCTATAATTGTCTCTTCATTGTAAAATGCTAATTATATTCAATTATTCAGCTACACGATGGGATAAAGGCTTATAGTTGTTAAATTCTTTATCATTTGGTCTCTTGTCTCATTGGCAATCATACCACATCTTCTTATATCTATAATTAGTTTCAAAGGGCTATTTTAAATATCAGAAAGATTGTAGTACCTAAACTACAGTCGGTACAGTATACTAATAGTTTCTTATAAATGAGAAACGCTATTCTGTGCAATATATTTGGTAGAGTCGACACATTTTGTATATCTTCTATAATATATATCCGTTATATGATCTAATGAAAAAGATATTTATTTAAAAAGTTTTTTTAGCCAACTTGACCTATTCCCTATTTGATATACGACATACTCGTTATACACTGTAGTTGTGCAACACGGCTTTATTATTTATTTTTCAAATAGGTGTTTTTGGAGATCCGTAAGGGAAATAGATATATGGGTTGTACGGTACCTCAATAACATTAATGTAATCTGAATATGCACTGTAACAACTATAGTATCACAGGTACGTTTTAATGTTGTTGTTCCTCTGTAGGCATAGACTTCTCAATCTTATGTCGTTATGACCTGTTGTAGCACCCTGTCCTATAAAATCAGGTATAAAGTTACCAACTATGTAGATTGTGATAAGTTAATTCATAGTCTAGTCCCTTTTTTCACCAAAAAGTATGTTCCTTTAGAATAAGGGGAACTGTCCCACTTCTTTGTGATTTTTATAAATCATAAGTCTGATACCTTTGATACATGTATTTAAATTTCCAGACCAACAATACTTAGGAAAAATGGGTGTGTGTAAATAATAGGTATTTGTAGGAGTCATCCAGCTCCATTTTTCTACTATGTGTAGCAACATAATACCCAAAGCTACATGTATTATGGCTTAAAAAACTATAGAATTAAGAAACAGTGCCATTGAAAAAACATTGCTTATTTATGCATGACAATGGTTTTTTCTATTATAAAAGAAATACCATTTGATTTTTTAGGGGTGGGGTGGGGTGTGTGGCTAGCTTTTTAATTCTTTTAGAGCTCCCCTTTTTTGTATTAATTTATCCAGAGGCCAAAACCAAATTATATGCATGTTTCCTATTAGTATTACTTTGAAAAATATAGGGTAGGTAGGGATTTTTTTTCCATTTTTTGTTTTACATCGTGTCTATGGGAGAGACTTTAACAGTTTGGAGTGCCTCTTGAAAAATGGCAAAAAAAAAACTTTAGGGTAGGCGATTTTTGAGCTTACAAAATAGGGAGGGTAGGGTAATAGGAAACACACATCTTTTTTTATTTTACCACTTGTGGCATGCCCAGCATGCCATTTGCTTAATCAAAACTCCTGTGCTACCTTACTTCCAATTTTCATCCATGATTATTATTCATTTAGGGGTATTTTTTTTATATTTTCATAATCTGTTATATAATTATGAGTTGGAATCAGGAAAGAATAAATTCTGTTTTGATCAATGAGAAATCATGTTCAAAAAGCCTCATAATCAAAAGTTTAATATAATGAGACATCTAGTGCATTTATGTTTATTTTAAATTATGTTCATAATCTGTTGTAAGATGGGAACGATGCAATAAGACTGACATATAATATGTATATTTTTTATTCAAGATCTTCACATGCCATACATCATAATGATATAGGCTCAATATATTTCCTGTCAGTGTTTTATATCTCCTGATCGCCTTTGGACATGTTCGAAAGGATTTATAACAATTTATTAGATTATGGTTTGGTGTCCTGATTTCAAAATTTTGTACCATTTTGATTTTCTTTTGGCTGTTGAGGGTACATGCATGTGGACCCATATAACCTTGTCAAGGCAAACGATCAAATTGCAGGATTAACCAAGATATTCCACTAAATTATGTTATATATATCCCCTCATACATGTTATACATGTACTTATATGATTTGGCAATTGGCATGAAAATAAATATTTCATGTTTCTGTATTTTATTACAGTTTGAGTGGATGCTGTTCCCATATTGTGGGCTTAATCCTAGGATTAGAGCCACCTGCAGAATTATGCTGTACAAGTTTACCTCAGCAATGGGGGAAGCCACGTGGAAAAGAGATAAAAGCTGTTCCTGCTCCTAGCATGATTATTGTCAAACTCAAGATGGATAGAAAAAGAAAGCCATTGAAAAATTCATTGATTGACAATAGGTAAGAGCAAAGTAATAAAAAATAGAGTGTGAAGTTTACATATTGTTTTTATGACTCCCTGCTATGCAAAGGGGGAATTAAGTGTACCTTTGTCCACGCTCTTATATTTTTTTCATTCTCTTACTTTAGTTAGCATCAACCAAATATTATAAAACTTACACACAATGCTAATTATCACAAAACTCAGATCAAGTTTGAAACTGGGTGGTGTCACTTTTACCTTTCTTGAGTAATACCCCTTTATTGATAGAAAAATTGCCAAATCTGTTGTTTCTGTTCTTAAACTTTAAGTTTCCCTCAGCATTGTATTATGAAACTTAGCCTTATTTTCACAAAACACAGAATAAAGTTCTAATTTGGATTGTGTCACTTTTTCTTTTCTTGAATTTTGGTCCTTCATTATGTGAACACATTTCTAAATCTGTCAACTTACATCAACTGAGAGGGATAATATCCGTACATTTTATTTACCATGCATTGCAATATAATTTAATTTCGTCTGTAAGATAGTTTTAGACTGACTGAAATAATTATAGAATAACTAATCGAAGAATTCAAATAGAGAAAAATATTCAACGAGTGACCGAACAACACATTAATTCACGAATGCGCGTAGCGCATGAGTTAATTATCAGTGTTGTTCGGTCACGAGTTGAATATTTTTCGAAATTTGAATTCTTTGATTAGTTATTCTTTTTATTACATTGGCAAATGGCTTTTTTTTTAATGAAATTAATGTAGAAAATGTAAGGAACTATTTCTTTTTTCTACGCTTTCACAATTTGTTTTGATCCGACGTTATCGACGTCTTGACAACGCCTATTGTTGTATGACGTCAGAGAGTGAAATAACCACGTTTATTTCACATGTGAAATTATCGGTTTTTATTTGACTGGGAAATCAATGTAATTCATTGCTACCAATGTAATAAGAAGTGTTATTTTTCAATAAACTTTTTTTCTGTAATCATGTAAAAAAAAATCTATCAGACGATTTTACGTACATCGTATAAAGGGATGATCGAAATTTATTTTTCAATTAATTCAAAATGAAAAGCAGAGAAAAAAGAATTTATAGACCTGACATGGTCAAATACAATGTAATGTGTTCTTTTTAATAAATGTAGAATAAAATTTTACATTTAATTACAAGGATCCTTTTTCGTGTATGATATGTAAATATGTACATGTACAAAATGTATAACATTAGTTATTGGCACTTTTTGTCAAATGTCAGGTGATATATATATATATATATTTCCCTTTTCAACAACAAAATATAGTATAGACCTTGATTAGCTTCTCTTCAGTCTAATCATATTATTATTTAGTAGGTTTAATACTGCTCCTCAGAATGCCATAGATGTGCTCCTACATGTTAGTTTAATTAACAATTTCTTAAACTGTTTGTTCAAAGTACAATAAGTAATGTTTTTAAAATAATGTCTATGATTGCAGGAAGATCCAAGTAAAAGAATCAGACATTTCATATCTGAACAGCTTAAAAGGTTATCCCATCAGCTATCTAGCACACAACACAGCAGTCATGCAGGACACAAGTTATGGACCCTTTCCACTTGGAAGTACTCAAGTAAGTTAAAATTAAAAAAAATCAATGTTAGGGGATGCTCATTATTGGCTTTTTTTGTTGGTTGACAAGTTGCCAAATTATAAACTGGTTCTTTGAATTAACTCCCTTGAATGAAACTAAAAGTTTTTTTTTTTCTGAGGAAACCATATTAATAGTTACCAAACTGCTAGACCCCTTCTCAAGAATCAAGTGATTTGTTTTATCTTGCCTGAGACTTCTGTATTTAGTATCTGCATACCTTGAAAGAACCTTGTGTCTGTCAGACAGTTTTCATTAGAGATTTGACTGCATTTCATAGATCATTGAATAATGTAAAGTTTTATTGTTAAAGTCCATATCCCAGATTATATAAAGAATAGGTCTTCTATAACTGGTGTATGGAATGATTGTAAGGTTTACATTTCCAACTGGCAGGTGTTACATGTATTTGACCTTGACCTCATTTTCTAGTTCAGTGGTCAAAATTAAGTTTTTGTGGTTTGGGTCTTTTTCTCAGATACATGTACTATAATGAATAGGTGAACTATATTTGGTTTATGGAATGATTGTAAGGTGTATATATACGTGTATTAGAATATCAGTCTTGGAGGTTTCCTCTGACCTTGACCTTATTTTCATGGTTCATTGACTTTGTGATTGTTCAATGTTTAATTTCTCTAATTTGGCCTTTATTTCTTAAGTATAGGTATAGTAGAACTATTTGATGTATGGAACAATTGTAGGGTGTGCATCATGATGTCTGGCAAGTGTCAGTTGACCTTAACCTTATTTTCATGGTTCATTCTTCTATGTTACTTTGAAGCCGATCCATCACCAAGATGGCCGCCAGCAGGGGACTTAGTTTAACATAGGACCCTATGGGAAATACATACAAATGTCTTCTTTTAGAGAACCACTGAATGGAATGAAACCAAACATAGCATGAATGTTCCTTATGAGGTGCTGACCAAGTGTTGTTACTTTGAAGCCAATCCATCATCCAAGATGGCCACCAGCTGGGGACTGTGTTGAACAAAGGACCCTATGGACAATACATACAAATGTCTTCTTTTAGAGAACCACTGAATGGATTGAAACCAAACATGGAACGAATGTTCCTTATGAGGTGCTGACTAAGTGTTGTTACTTTTTAGCTGATCTTTCATCCATGATGGCCGCCAGAGGGGGGACTTCCTTTAACATAAGACCCTATTGGAAATACATACAAATGCTTCTTCTATAGGTGCACTGAATGGAATGAAACCAAACAAGGCATAAATGTTTCTTATGGGGTGCTGATGAAGTGTTGCAACTTTGTTGCTGATTTACTGTTCAAGATGGCCACCAGGATTTTTTATTAGATTACAGGGCCAATATTAAACCAAATTTGGCCTCACTCATTATAAGGGTATCTGTAATGATTTTGATCTATTTTAACATGATTTCCAAAACCATAGTAGAATCAGGTGAGTGACACAGGCTCTTGAAAGCCTCTAGTTTTTAATATGCTTAATCTAATCATGTATTAAGTTTTTGTATTTTGGGCCCCGTTTTTAAATTGGTCCACATTGTGGTCCAAAGGGTCCAAAATTAAACTTTTTTTGATTTCATTAAAAATTGAATAATTGGGGTTCTTTAATATGATGAATCTAACTGTGTATCTAAATTTTTAATTTAGGTCCTGTTTTCAAATTGGTCTACATTAAGGTCCAAAGGGTCCAAAATTCAACTTTGTTTGATTTAATCAAAAATTGAATTATTGGGGTTCTTTAATATGCCTAATCTAACTGTGTATTTAAAACTTTGATTTCAGTCCCGTTTTCAAATTGGTCTACATTAAGGTCCAAAGGGTCCAAAATTAAACTTAGTTTGATTTCATCAAAAATTTAATTCTTGGGGTTCTTTGATAAGCCGAATCTAACTGTGTATTTAGATTTTTAATTTTGGGTCCTGTTTTCAAATTGGTCTACATTAAGGTCCAAAGGGTCCAAAATTAAACTTAGTTTGATTTAACAAAAATTGAATTCTTTGGGTACTTTGATATGCTGAATCTAAACATGTCTTTAGATTTTTGACTATGGGCCCAGTTTTCAAGTTGGTCCAAATTGGGGTCCAAAATTAAGCTTTGTTTGATTTCAACAAAAAATTAATTCTTTGGGTTCTTTGATATGCTGAATCTAACCAACCCCGGAAATAAAATGAACAAAAAACAGACACAGGTACATTTTACTAAAATACATGAAATTATTTTCTTCGAATAATTGGTTTCTGAAAGTTGTCAAAAAACAACAAACATTCCAAATCTGGTTAACACGTCCAAACAAGGATAAAGGAACTTTTTGTCCAACTATTTTAAACTTCTTCACAGAACCTATAGTACGCTCAACATGTACTCTATGTGCAGCAATCTTCTTTGTTAAAAGTGCATCTGCTAGAGTCATTTGTAATCCAGCATTAGCAAAAGGTGGAATGTTTAACTGAAGTTTGCATTCTTCAACTTCTTTGTGGATATTAAAACCTTTGTCTGCCATTATACCATCACCTTCCTTGATATGACCATGTTTTACTAAATTTTGTAACATCTTCTTGAATCCAGATTGTTCAAATATATCTTTGTCTGATATAGCACCAGAAAATAAACATGATGTAAATAAAAGTGACCCTCTAGGATCTACTGCTACTAAAGCTTTTAAAGTGTTTGTTGACTTGTAACTAGAATATGACTGTGACTGTGCATGAAGAGAAGAAGGCTTCTGTATTTTGATTTCAGTACCATCAATTATTGCTAAAGTATTAGGAAAATCCTTTTTATAACTTTCAGGCATATTTTTAATAATTATGTCACGTGGCGGCCAAATACATACTTCTCCAAACCTAAAGTACATGAAATTTATCCAGTCACAAAAAAGTGAACTACAGTCTTGTGTAGTTATTTGAAATCTGTATCCCAAATCTGTAAAGTCCAAGTTATTTCTCAATTTACATAATGTAAAAAAAAGCTGGTCCTTGATTTTAATCTTTATCTTCATATTCTTTGATATTTTTAAGGGAGAATTTGAAGAATCTGGCACTAAAAATTTAAAAACATTAAACTCTGAGTTGTTAAAACCACAGTAATATCTCAGAAGTTTATCATCTTTTGTAAAGTTTTCTGCTGAAAAGATTGACACTTCCCTTTGTTGATAAAGTTTCCGTGATTTCCTTGGTGCATTATGTAATGTTAGCTTTTCATTTTCCAATATTTTTCTTGCAAGGTCTCTCTCCAAAATCTCCTTTTGCACTGTTAGAGACAAAATATCAATTGGGTCAGCCCCTGAAATATAAAAAAAATATCATTAGATTCTTGTGACTTTTAAATATGTTCGATAAAGAAAAAAAATAATTTTGTGTTTGTCATGTCATGCATGTGCTAAGACTCCAACTTTTGTGGTGGGGCATGTTTTTGTCTCGCCTTGACGGAGTCGAAAAGCGAGACATAGGTATGCTTTTTCCGTCGGCGTCGGCGTCAACAATGTATTAGTTTGTGATTAGGTCTAGTTCATGGTGAACCACTAGTGGTAGGTCACTGATATTTGGTATGCAGTTGTATTAGCATTGGCACATCTCATTACCATGGAGATTATTTTGCCCCGCCCCTCAGTCAAGGTCTATTGACTTTGAAACTTTTCATAGTTTACATGTATTAGTTTGTGATTAGGTCAATTTATGGGGAACCACTAGTGGTAGGTGAATGATATTTGGTATGCAGTTGTATAAGCATTGGCATATCTCATTTCCATGAAGATTATTTTGCTACGCCCCCTTAGTCATTGTCTATAGACTTTGAAAATTTTTCTAAGTTAACATGTATTAGTTTGTGATTAGGTCAGTTCAAGGGGAACCATTAGTGGTAGGCCAATGTTAATTGGTGTTCAGTTGTATAAGCATTAGCACATCTCATTTCCATGGAGAATATTTGGCCCCGCCCCCTCAGTCATGGTCTATTGACTTTGAAACTTTTGCTTAGTTTACATGTATTAGTTTGTGATTAGATCAGTTTAAGATGAACTTCTAATGTTAAGTCCATGATATTTGGTATGCAAATTTATTGGCATTTGCAAGTATCGTTTCCATGGAGATTATATAGCCCCACCCCTGATCATGGTTCATTGACTTTGAAACTTTTACATAGTTTACAAGTTAATGTTTGTGTTTAGGTTTGTTTAGAGGGAACGACTTATAATAAGTCAATGGTAATTGGTATGCAGTTGTATTAGCATTGGCACATCTCATTCCATGGAGATTGTTTAGCCATGTACCTTTAGTCATGGTTCATCGACTTTGAATATTTGCATAACTGACATGTTAAAGTATTGCTATTTTAATTTCAACATTTGCATTATCAAAATTACAAAAAGGCGAGACACATCTCTGTGATAACAGTTTATTTCTTTATTTGAAAAAAAAGTTTGAATATGATTTTTTTTTTTGAGTTTCACACAGATCAGAAAATATTAAAATTAGTAAAATTTTCACAATCCCTTTTTTTTTTTAGGCAGACTTTTATTCAGAGAGAGAGATAGTTCCAGTGGAAACAGTTTGTGGAGATTTAGTTTTTCCGAAAGAAAATGTTCAATCAGTTTATCGGGAAAATACCACCTTTTGATAGACACTATTTCAAAGGATGAAGTAAGATGTATAGAAGAACAGACCAGAGAACAATCTCAATGTGAAAAGTGGTTCAAGGAAAGGGAAAAAAGAATAACAGCTTCAAACTTTCACAGAATTGTCAAAAGAAAAGCTGCAATTACTGACAAGTTCATTCTTTCCATAATGAAGCCAAAGCCTTTCACTAGTAAAGCAACATCCTATGGAAGAAACAATGAACTTAAAGCAAGAAACTTATATGTTCAAACTGCTGGCCATCATGTTCATGATTGTGGGTTTGTAGTTAACCCTAGGTACCCTTTTATTGGTGCTACTCCAGATGCCAAAATATGTGACAATGGTGTAACTGGAATTATGGAGATTAAATGTCCATTTAGCCAAAGAGATAATTTAATAACTGATGCAATGCAGGGTGCAGACTTTTGTTTGGAGTTGTCTGAAAATGGACCTAGATTAAAAAGCAATCATGATTATTTTATTCAGGTACAAGGTCAATTACTTGTAACAGGTTCACAATTTTGTGATTTTGTAGTATATACAAAGAAGGACATCCATATTGAAAGAATTTATCCAGACAAAGCTGTAATGCAGGACATTCTTAATAAACTTGCAGACTTTTATTTTGATCATGTACTTATCTAATTTGATTTAGTTGGTAACAAGTTTCTTGCAGTTTAATTCATTTCATGTTTGACAAAAAACAAAATAAACTACATGTATATGATCATTCCTTAAGGATAGTTATCTCATTGGCATTCATACCACATCTTCTTATTTATTTAACAATACATGTATTAGTTGAAATAAAAAAAAAATCTACAATTTATAATTGATAAAATAAATCAGAAGAGCATTACTTAAGGAACAAAATAAGCTAAAAATATGTATAGGTTAAAGAACTTTTTTCCTTGTATTCTTCACCTGCAAAACAACTTATATTATTTCTAAAAGGTATATTTTACATCATTAACCGAATCAAAGGGTTAAAAATAGGTCCAGGTGTTCGAGGCCGTAATAACCGCTGCTGGTTTTGTGTAAAAAAAATTGTGCCAGTAGAGGGTGTCACGTCTTCTATATCTTTTCGTGTTCTCTTCTAACGAATGCAAAGACATTGGGTGTTCATTTTTTGTATTTTTTAATGTGAATCATCGCACAGAGAAATAGAGAATACTATTATCGACAAGATCCTTAAAGTTAAATTATAAAAATGAATTTCGAACACTCGGAGAACATATTGTTTCATCAGTTTATTCTCTATAATTTATTTATGAATATTTCATGACCAGGTCTGTGGTATCTGTTTAGTGAAATTCAAATCCCTAGCTTCTGTTAAATCCGGAAAAGTCAGACTTCAAATAAAAAATACTGGTCCCTCAGGCTTTAAAATTTCAAGCTGGATACAGATGGTGCATGCATGGCTAAAAATACCAAAATAATGTCATGAACCGGTATGTAAAAAAAAAGATCTGTAAAGGGTCTATATGAAATCTAATTAAGCTGATGCTAAATGTTGATGAATAATCCCTGTTTATGATCAAGCAATACCATCTCCTTAAAATCCTATTGAAAATAGAAATACAGAACCCGTATAATCTCTTTAAAGGTTAAAATTCAGTAACTTTCATTTTTTTTTTTCAATAAATGATTAATACCACATCCCCTTATTTTTATATTATAAGTATGAAATATTGGTCGCTGAACTAAATGACATGCAATTAATTAATCGTAAATGTCCGTCAATAGTGTACCATATAATGTTTAATGACACGATTTCATTCTAAAATGTTTGTAAAATATCTTTCCTGCGGTGTTCACACAAATAAAACAGTCGAAGTTCACGAAATATATGTTTGTAAAAAATAGAATTAACCCTTTCCTCCTTCACGGCAGGAACTCAGCTAGCAATAATAAAGAACACTTTGAAACATCAAAAGGAATGAAACATGGTTATATAAATTTCAATTGTCGAAAACTAATAAATACGAAATTTTGTTTATCAAATTAAAGTCAAGTGTTTGTCGCTTATCAGTCAAACACCATTTGGATAAAAGGAATTCAATTTAGATAAGAAAATGTGGGCATTGGCAGTGTGTATTTCATCGACAATGTTAGGGAATTTCTGTTGAGTTCCATGTTTAAAATTAGTGTTTTTTGTAAATTTTCATAACTCCAAATCTCAATATTGTTTTAATATTTACCGAGTCCTAACTGTGCGTTCTCTTGGGCCATGATTCTGTCATGGGTGGACCGATTTCCCGTTTCAGACTGAGAGGGTAAACACATAAACATTACTATTCAAACATACGTAATGTGCGAAACTTTCAACACACAGTCTGACGAATATGTCGGATGTGCGGTCAATAAAGAGTTTTATATTATGTTAGTCTGATAAGTTACAATGCCAAAAAAAAAGGGCGACCCTGTCTTGTTGTTCAATTATCTTGTGTTTCCAGCTCTTATGTCAATCTTTAAATCGTCAGCACCAGTGTGATGTGCGTGCATGCAAATATAAAAACCAACGTTGTCGTTTGCCGCTGGAAGACGTTTTTTTTTCAGAGAATGAAAACTCAATTTACTTTTGCCATAATTATAACGTCACAATGACGTCATGGATATTACGTCATTGCTCCAAAATACACTTAGATCACCGATGGTCAACAATGTTATAAAGCATTAATTATTTAGTGTAGTATAGGTTGCAAAGTTTTGATTTATAATATATACTTATTGTAATATTGCTGAAACGACATATATGTCGCCTTGGCATCAAACCCCCAAACGACTTATATGTCGCTTTGGCATCAACACTGAAACGACATATATGTCGCTTTGGCATATGAGGGTTAATCGTACATCAATCAAACGACGTCTGCTCTTATGCGCAATTTCGCCATTTCAGAATCTAATCATCGCGGCATTCTTGGTAATATTTTCAAAAGCGTACACCAAAACGTTCAACTTCCGAAGCAAGGTTGTCGGCTCTCCGGACTTTCCCGAAGTCCTGCGTTTAACACCCTTGCCATCAGCCGTACTCACAATTACAAGATCTTGTAATACGTAGTCATCCGCAGCGCACGCATACATTTTTTCATTTATTGCATAAAACGCTGTTTAAAACGAGCTGTTGTATTAACTTTAACGATTCAATTTAAATCTAACGACAATCTGTAGCCATTTGACTATTCTGATGACAGTGCGTACATGCGAACTACTTTGTTTACGTTTTCCAAGTTGACGACCGCCAGCGTACAAACCATGCAGGTTTGATTATTACTTATTTTAAACGAAATAACTGTTTTAAATCATTGCATATGACAGAATTCAATTGCATAGATGTTAGGTCTGATTGCCAGTGGATTTTTATACAAAATTCCTGTTTCTTGATAGCAAAATGTACCAGAAATTTAAAAAGGGGGAGGGGCATTTCAAACAAGTATCATACTTTATTCTAGCTGCGGTACCATAAATAACTTTATTCATGGACAGAGAATAGAGTTTGCTGGACATTAAAAATTGTACCCCCTCACCCCCCCCCCCCCCCCCCCCCCCCCCAAAAAAAAAACCCACTGCATTAGGAAACAATTGAGAAAGCAATCAAAGGTTGCCTATGAAATATTATAGTGTCAATATTCATTTGTACATGTATGTCACAGTAAAAAATTTCTACTTCACAGGTTTTGAAACCTAATGTATTTTTGTCTATGTCTAAACCATTGATAGTAATGTTCTAATGTCAGAATCCTAATTATATATATATTTACAAAAATGTATAATCACCCAGGTGTCAGACCACCAATTAAAAATCCCTATCCGTTCAACCAAATTTTGCAATTTTCACAGCTTTCTAAATATTTTACCTTAAGTTTAACTTCATAGAAACCAGGTATATCCTGAATTGTACATGTATCACCTTTCTACATGCCAATTTTCAACCTACCTTTAAAGACTTATGAGAAAAATCTGACCTTGGGAACACAGGTACTACCAAAATAACTCCTGGTTTTCTGGAAATCTTAAATTAGTATACTATGGATTGCATTAATCCTGAATTTTTAATGCAAACTCATAGACAAGTCAATTTTGGCTCAAAATGGTCTAAATATATTTCTCTTTCACCAAAAGTATCATTTCTGCAAATTTGTTGGTTAGTTTAAGTAAACAAGAATATCAAAAGCACTATTTTGTGTCAGAGTAGTTCTACTTTTACATACGTTCTAAATTGGAGGGAGTAATTGGTGGTCTGACACCTGTACATGTAGGAAGTTCATAAGAAAAAACACAGATATCATAATGAATGAATTTATTTGTAATTTTCATATTTGCATATAATACAATTCAATTTATATAGATATAGGAAGATGTGGTATGAGTGCCAATGAGACAACTCTCCATCCAAGTATGCATGAATTTTTCATTTATCTGTTGAATTATCCACTATGGCTTATTTACAGGAAACCAGGCATATAAAATACTGTTATATAGCAATAAGCATATTTTCCGGATAAAATTGAACCTAGTTTGAACTCCACATAAGTTATTAAGCAAATGAATGTACTAATCTAATGATATTTTTTTAAATATTGAATACCAATCATGCACAGTGTTCTACATGTAGGTAATTTAAGCATAAAACTTAAGAGAGGCACAGTTTAAGGATGAAGGACACCTAAGACTGATATTTTGTCTGAAAGGGAACATGTTTATATATATTAAAAATAGATATTGAAACAAATGAATAAATTATTGTGTTTTTCCTGAATTTATGCTATTTTGGTCTCACCGTCTGTAAAAAACTTTGTCCAGTGGTTAAAATATTTTTTTCCCTTTGATACATGCAGTATACATGTAGGCTGAAGTTAGACACAGAAAAGTGCAGAGGGGAACTGCGCCCCTCTTTTGTTGGCTAGCTGTATATAGAGCTGATTCTGATGATAGATAATTATAGGTTTGTGTTACTGATTATCATGACACTGTCATAACATGAGGTGCCAGTAGATTGGAAGTTAGCAGTTAAATTTCTAACAGATAGGATATGTTAATTTCAATAGTATTTTACCTTGTGGTGAGTTTAGTCATTAAATTTTGATCAAATGCCTTGCAGATAATTATATAATGTATATATTATTAAATTCAATGTTGTAATTTATTCCAATAAGGAAGGTTGTAATGGCCGAAACATATGGAAAATTGTGTTATAGTTTTTATTATATATATGAACATCAGTTTTTTTTTTCAAAAATAAGACTTGTGAATTTATATTTATAGTGTATATTTAATAAGTAGTTTAAAAAAATTGACATGTGCAGGGATCTAACAGCCTAGCTAGGTTTTATGAAAAAAAGAAGGTCACATCTTAAAAGTTAAGAAACTGCATTCTTTGAAACATGTCCAGTTAATATCTTTATCTAAGGACCAGGACCAGTTTTAACCCATGTCAAAATTCCCATAATTTAACCCATGAGGGCCATGATCTATGGCTGGGTCCTTATAAACATGTAATATATTTATACTCAAAACAGTACTGCTGTTAAATGCTGGTCTTTTTTTTTAATTGGGTCCACGTTCCTGTCAAGGATAAGGTACACCTGAAAGAATTGAGGAACAAAAATCTTCAAATTGTGGTTTGATTGATAGACTTGACAAAATATTGGAGAATTATAAAGATTTTTTTATAAGTATCATATTGGTGTCATGTTACAGCTGGCTATTATGTAATTATATTTGAGAAATACATGTACATGATTTTCCTTTAATAGTTTGAGCAGATATTTAGTTTAAACTTCATAATATTGACTGCAAAGATGTTTCATATGTCAGACAGCAATATACTGGCAGTCTTATTCCATTTTTTTCATTAAAAGTACAGTTGACCTTCATTCATTATCATTTTACCTGTACAAAGTGTACGTAATTTGATACCGAACAAACAAAATGATGCAAAAAGGCAATTTTGGCCCTTGAAATATAGTCATCAATAAAACTGATTATTTCTGTACTAAGCTAGATATATAGGTAGGGTCAAAGTTTTGTACTTGAAAGTCAGTTTGATTGTAATGTGCAATTTTATATGAGACTGTCAATGAGAAATCAGCTAATTTTGATATTTTTTTGTCAAAATAGTCAATATTTAGAGAGTGTGTTCCATATTCTAAATATGAAAATAAGCTTCGTTTTTTTTTGCAAGACTTGCTGATCTGACTCTTTCATTCATAATATATTCAATTTTGGCAAAAATTTGCAAACTATAGCATATTTATTGTTTCTATAGCAATGCACCAATATTTTATCTTATTGTAAAATAGTCCAATACACTGTTTCATAAGGTTTTCATGTAAATATTGAATTCTGTCACTGATCATGTGTATGTATTTTACTAGTTCATTTGTATTCTTCACATATCTATTTGTGACCTTCCTTTTCTTGAGTTGAAGTTGAAGAGAAATGGAGATTTGAGCCACTGTAAAAATACATCAAAAATATCTGCATATCTCTGAAGCAGAAATTAAGTTATTGGTGCCTATAATACATAGAAAATGCTTTTATATATATAACATTTCCTTTATCAAAAAGTTATTTAAGAGCTGAAAAATTGAATGGGTTGAAGACAAATTATTTTGAGACTTCATTTGTCAAAATTTAATATTGGCTAAAAATATGCTCTTTTAGGTGGCCTCCTGTTTCTGGCTATAAAATGCACATAACAAAGACTTAGACAGACACATGTTTGTTTTATTGAACATATATTAAATCTCAGATATGGTTTTTTGAATTTGTATGCATATCCCTATTGTACATGTAATTGTCATGCGAAAGGTGATACATGTAGGTACAAATGTACCATTTCTTGAATAGCTAAGAAAATGTCCAAATTTAAGTTTTTGAATTATTTCTTCTAAAATGGTGTTTTTCTATGCATGCTAAATTTTTCTTTGAATGAATCTCTGAAATACTTTGTGAAATATACTTTAAGCTTTTAAAATATATTCTCTTGAAGTTGTAAAGGGAGATAAGATCAATATGTAAAAGCTTCAAAGATTTAAGATATGCAAAAATATATGTTATATTTTACTAGATTGTTGCACACATGATCTCCTGATATGTTCTGAATTTGATCATAGGTATCTTTATTTAATTGTTCATGTATCATAAGTGTTTTTTTTTCTTATTTTTGGATGAACTATTATCATTCATAAAGTCAAATAGTAAAAACCAAACTTTAATTTTAAATGACATGCAATGCAGTATAATAAATCTATTAATTAATTAATTTTTTTTTTCTAGAATGGACGTATTATATGGAAATGTAACACAGAGAAGCTGGCTTAAAAGAAATATACTTTGTATGTTGTGTGCTGATAGAGACTGCCAGAGTCTAGGACTTTTATACATGTTAAATTCAAACAATTATCATAGATACAGGAAATAAAAATACATATCTTTTATTGTTTTTTTAAGTCAATTTTAAAAGTCAATCTATGGACAAGGGTCCTAGTCAAAATCCAGTCTGCACCAAAAACTTTTCCAACTACTAGTCCGAAGACCAATATTTATGGAAAGCCTCAGCTGTCATATATTAGAGATTTACAAAACGTTATGCTGAAGCTTAAAATGTAAAGTTAAGACAGCGTGATGTTGAATTGAGTCATCAAAATACTTACTCTAAATTACAATATGCTAAGTTGAATTTGCTCAATGTTGACTTGCAATGACAAGTGCTTTAGTCGTGAAAGTATAATGATAAGTCACGATGTTGTGATGATATGCCAAACACACGTAACGTTGGGTTTAAAGTACATGATGTGAAGCTGACGTTGCATGATGTTAGCTTGCAGATGTATACGGCTCAGTCGTCCACTTCGATAGCTATGATAACAAATAAAATGAATAGCTAAAATGTATGGTGCTGACTTGTTATTAATAAATGTTGAGCTGAGATAGTACGGTGTTATATCATTGTGATATTACGATTGGTCTATCATGCAATATGTTGATTTAAAACACCATGATGCACAGTTGAAAGTACATGATGTTAAGTTAAGATAACACGATGCTACACCACTATATTGAAACGAAAGGTTAACTATACAATTTGTTGACTTAAAACAACACGATGCAACGTGTTAAGCTAAGATGCTCACTTGAAACTACACGACGTACAGTTGACATTTTGTAATGTTAAGCTACGATAGCACGATGTTATATCATTATAATGACACAATAGGCTTATTATACAATTTGCTCATTTAAAACTACATAACGTACAGTTGAAAGTACGTGATGTTAAGCTAAGATGGCACGTTGTTATATCATGAGAATGTCACGATAGGCTTACCACACGAGATGCTCGTTTAAAACTACACGGCGTACAGTTGAAAGTACGTGATGTTGAGCTATGATAGCAATATCTTATGTCATAATAATATCACGATAGGCTTGCCATACAATATGCTCATTTAAAACTACACGACGTACAGTTGAAAGTACGTGTTGTTAAGCTAAGATAGTATGTTGTTATATCATTAGAATGTCACGATAGGCTTACCATACGATATGCTCATTTAAAACTACATGACTTTCAGTTGAAACTAGGTGATGTTAATCTAAGATAGCATGTTGTTATATCATTTGAATGTCACGATAGGCTTACCATACAATATGCTCATTTAAAACTACACAACGTACAGTTGAAAGAATGTGATGTTGAGCTAGGATAACACGATGTTATATCATAATAATATCACGATAGGCTTGCCATACAATATGCTCATTCAAAACTACACGACGTACAGTTGAAAGTACGTGTTGTTGAGCTAAGATAGCACGATGTTATATCATTATGACGTTACGAGAGGCTTATCATACAATGTGTTGACTTGAAACTACACAATGTAAATTTGAAGTAGTTTGGTCTTGACTAAAAACAGTAAAATGTTAAGCTATAAAAACAGAACGTAAAGTCAAAATAAAACAATGATAGGATGACATATACTTGTGCAGAATTGAAGATATTTGGTGTTGACCTCGAATATAGTACAAATATTAGATCGTTTTATGTTAAATTGAAAGAAAATAATGACGCGTAAAACATTACAGAATTATGTGAATTGAAACTGCAATTCTATGGAAAAGAATGAGGGACAAATCCCCAGGATTTTTTCTTCTTCATTTGCAAGTTCGGAGGCAAAATGATATACAAAGAAAGTTTTTCATAAATTCATAAAGCAAAAGAATTACCCATCGCTATATATTACACTTGAATACAGTTTTGCCGTATATTTTACATGTTTTGTTTGGATCTTTTTTTATGATTAAAAACCAGACTTTTTTATGAACAATATTTAAGAAAATATTTATCTATGTTGTGTGTTAATACATACAATATAATATTGTGCTTATAAGACTTATGACTGTGAGGGTAAAATTTTACTCATATAAAATCACATCTATGTAAGAGTTAGCGGAGAATTTGTATTTACCACTCCCGTTTTCCACGAAATAGAACATAAGAATCTGAAAAAACAAAGATCAACTGATATGACAAATAATACGCTTAGCGTAGGACTGAGAGGGTCAGAGCTATATCGGAATTTACCCCCCCCCCCCCCCCCGGGCTTGTTAGAGGTATCTGAAAATTTGTGGAATTTTCTTTTCCACGAAATAAAACAAAAGAATCTGGACTTAATCAAAAGCGATGCTATTACGATTTCAATAGAATGTCAGAGACGGTTTGTCGACTAGTTCGTTGAAAATTTGGCTAGGCAAGTAAAGTATGTCTTGTAACAAAGCAGGGTTTATTCATATTCATATCACACATGTTCTCGTCCTGTTATGCATGTAATATTTGCCACTGTACGTAAAACGCATCTTTTTTCCCCGAAATAAAACCAAAAAATCTGGACTTAATCAAAACCGATGCTATTTGGATTTCCATAGATTGTCAGAGACGGTTTGTCAACTAGTTTGTTAAAAATTCGGCTAAGCAAGCAAAATATGTCTTGTACAGAGAGCCAAGATTCATATTCATAACACACTTACATATTCTCGTCCTTATATGCATGTAATATTTGCCACTGTACACTAAATACAAATACATTTTCATCAATTCTTTTTTATGAAAAGGAGCCTATTCTAAGCACGTTCATCGATTTGACACCCTGTTATTCATGTTTTTTGGGAGTTCCTCGAAAATTATACACCCTGTTATTCATGTTTTTTGGGAGTTCCTCGAAAATTATAAAACATTCCTTCTTTATTTACAAAATCGCCAAGTGACGGGTGCCACATATGAAACAGGATCTGCTTACCCTTCTGGAGCACCTGAGATTACCCCTTTTTTGAGGGTTTCGTGTTGCTCAGTTTTTGGTTTTCTATATATTGCTCTTAATATACTGTTGTTTGGCTTTTGATCTTTTTTCTCTCGTTTATTTCGGCTGATGAGTTTTTGTCATGACATTGTCTGTTTGGTTAAGATTTTTACTATCCCTTTTGTATCTTTCGCCTTCTTTTATCCATTTTTGTTTATTTGTTTTTTCGATTCTCCCCTCATCCTGAACAGTATAATAGATAGATAAATGAAAACAGAAACCCTTTTCAACAAAAGGAGATCTACAAGTAAATTGTAAATTTCTTCCTCATTAGATATATTGCCCTTAGGGTAGATCGGGTGTCTTCCGCCATCTTAGGGAGCTACAATTTGATTTTTATTCGGGGCTAGGATGAAATTTGTAAAAAAAGGCAGGACAGGAGTTTTAAGTAAAAAAAAAGGCAGGATGAGCAACTTGGCAAAAAAAAGGCAGGGTGATAATTTATGTAAAAAAAAGTCAGAATAAAAAAAAAAAAAAAATGCAGGACCGAATAGAGTGAAAAATAAAAACGCAGGACAGAGATTACAACTAAAAAAAAGGCAGGTCAAAATTTTTCATCCTAGCACCCCCCACCCCCCTAAAAATCACATGGTAGCTCCCTTAGATTCTCATATAGCTCAACACAATCGGTCTTACTAGATCTAAAAAAAATATAATATACACATTTTGAGAGAGGAATGTTATTCATATGTAGTACTTTTCATCTTGATGAAGAAAATTATGAGATTTATTTGATTAAAACGACTATTTGTTTTTGAATACAGAACGTTTTTTGCATATGTTTTTCAACTTTTCCATATAGGGTAGATAACTCGGAGAACTAAAAAAAAATGTTTTTGAATACAGAACGTTTTTTGCATATGTTTTTCAACTTTTCTATATAGGGGAGATAACTCGGATAACATTATTTTTTGTCTTTTTTTTTTTCTTTTTTTCCATGGCATACACCTTATCGCTATTCCCGCTTGACCCGAGAATCTGTCCCGCTCGAACTTTTGACGTCATACAACAATCACTTTTCCATTGTGGCGTCAGACATTTTCTATTATGACGTAAAAATTTTACGGGAACTTGTGTGATATGTCCAGTAATGGCGGACAAATAGCGATAAGGTGTATTGTCAGTCTGTTTTCGACTTATGAGTTTGAAATCCCTTTGGCATATTTCGTCTCTAATGATGGAATGTGTAGGGACTTTATCTATTTTGTTTTGTAGACAGAAAACGAGTCTCGTGATCCCAATTTTTATTTTTATTTTCTAACATTGAGTTTTCCATGTATAGTTTATACAAAATCTGACAATACTGCATAACCTATAGCTTGCAAAATGCTCTGTGGCCCAAACTTTTTATTATGTTTTTCAAAAAAGAATAAACTACATTTTGGCAAATAATTAAAAAAAAAATCTACCGATTTTAATTTTGACCAAACTCATGAAAACTATAAGAGAGAGAGCGAGAGAGAAACTGTTGACATCAAAAAAACAAATCTACAAATTAATCAAAGCAATACCAAAATAATTCATGGACTTTAACAATTTTTACAGATTTTTGATTTTTTTTCTTTTTCTTTGAAAACACATATAGATAGAGAGAAGCTGCAAAGAACCAAGAAAATCAATTTGGACAAGAAAATAAGTGACGGAAATCATTAATTGGCTTATTATTATAAGTGATAGGGGTCATTGTCCATTAATGACTTTACCAATTTAAAAAAATGAAATATTCTCCGAGTGGATATATACATAAACCTGGGCACTATCTTACTTGGTGCTTGAAAAATGGTTGGCACTGCTGTAAATGATGTATTTTTTTTTTTAAAGTCGACGATTTAGACTGGAGGCTCTAGGTCAAATTTCATTAGGTTTCATATAGACTTCATGTATGAGCGAAAAGTATACAACAGAATCTACCATACTTAATGTTTGGGTTGGCCCCATGCAGTAGGATTCTTCAACCTATCAATTCTTTTTGTTTTATTTCGTGGAAAAGAAAATTCAAATTTTCAGATACCTCTAACAAGGCCGGGGGGGGGGGGGGGGGGGGGGGGGGGGGGTTGGGGGGGGGGGGGGGGCTGAGTGGGGGGTCACATTCTCATATAGCTCTGACCCTCTCAGTCCTACGCTTTAGCGTATTATTTGTCATATCAGTTGATCTTTGTTTTTTAAGATTAAGACTCCAGATTCTTATGTTTTATTTCGGGGAAAACGGGAGTGGTAAATACAAATTCTCCGATAACTCTTACATAGATGTGATTTTATATGAGTAAAATTTTACCCTCACAGTCATAAGTCTTATAAGCACAATATTATATTGTATGTATTAACACACAACATAGATAAATATTTTCTTAAATATTGTTCATAAAAAAAGTCTGGTTTTTAATCATAAAAAAAGATCCAAACAAAACATGTAAAATATACGGCAAAACTGTATTCAAGTGTAATATATAGCGATGGGTAATTCTTTTGCTTTATGAATTTATGAAAAACTTTCTTTGTATATCATTTTGCCTCCGAACTTGCAAATGAAGAAGAAAAAATCCTGGGGATTTGTCCCTCATTCTTTTCCATAGAATTGCAGTTTCAATTCACATAATTCTGTAATGTTTTACGCATCATTATTTTCTTTCAATTTAACATAAAACGATCTAATATTTGTACTATATTCGAGGTCAACACCAAAAATCTTCAATTCTGCACAAGTATATGTCATCCTATCATTGTTTTATTTTGACTTTACGTTCTGTTTTTATAGCTTAACATTTTACTGTTTTAAGTCAAGACTAAACTACTTCAAATTTACATTGTGTAGTTTCAAGTCAACACATTGTATGATAAGCCTCTCGTAACGTCATAATGATATAACATATCGTGCTATCGTAGCTTAATATTACAAAATTTCAACTGTACGCCGTGTAGTTTCAAGTGAGCATCTTAGCTTAACACGTTGCATCGTGTTGTTTTAAGTCAACAAATTGTATAGTTAACCTTTCGTTTCAATATAGTGGTGTAGCATCGTGTTATCTTAACTTAACATCATGTACTTTCAACTGTGCATCATGGTGTTTTAAATCAACATATTGCATGATAGACCAATCGTAATATCACAATGATATAACACCGTACTATCTCAGCTCAACATTTATTAATAACAAGTCAGCACCATACATTTTAGATATTCATTTTATTTGTTATCATAGCTATCGAAGTGCACGACTGAGCAGTATACATCTGCAAGCTAACATCATGCAACGTCAACTTCACATCATGTACTTTAAACCCAACGTTACGTGTGTTTGGCATATCATCACAACATCGTGACTTATCATTATACTTTCACGACTAAAGCACTTGTCATTGCAAGTCAACATTGAGCAAATTCAACTTAGCATATTGTAATTTAGAGTAAGTATTTTGATGACTCAATTCAACATCACGCTGTCTTAACTTTACATTTTAAGCTTCAGCATAACGTTTTGTAAATCTCTAATATATGACAGCTGAGGCTTTACAAACACCGAGCCACTTCAAATGGATATTACCAAAAATAGACTAAACAGTAATTGTAATAATTTACAAAGACAAATAAAAGAATACTATAACATGTTAATTAGATGATAAACAACGTCAGTACCTAGAATCATCGTGTATTATTTGTGAATTTGATACGGCATATTTATCAACAAGGTCTTGGTATCTTCTGATGACTTGTTTTAGAAAAAGTACGAGACGTTCTTTGACATACCCCTGGTGCATCAACTTTCTGCTCAGACACTGGTGACGTTTTACAAAGTCTGAATAGCAAATGCAAGCTCTTGAATATCGAATGAGTTGGGAAATGTCAATCCCATATGCAGGTGAAGTTGGTATATTGCTAATAAGGTGGGGGAAATTGATAATTTCAAAATTAAAATCGTCTCGTTTATCAAAGATTCTGGTACTGAGATGACCGCTTGTGTCAAATTCGAGGTATAAGTCTAAAAATGAGGCAGAGGGAGCCTTGTCTGTAGTTTCTTTAATTAAGAATAGTTCTGGAGGATATATTAATGGAACCCAATCAGGAAGCTTTTGAAAAATGGTTCCTAATGGTAACGTTTAAGATTGTTTGTGTCACAGATTACTACAAAAATGTTCCACTTATCGTATTTCCAACCCTTGCCTTTCCTCAATTGTGACATCATCATTGCCTTGACAATACGACGGGTTTAACTAGTATTTTACCCTGTTTAACAAAGCAGCTGAGTTCATTCCCATCATTGTATAATAGTGTGTTACGTTGAAGTGTTGTATGTCTTGTTTTGCAATTTTATTTTCAATTTGGTTTCTCCTGATCACAATCTTGGCTGTCAATTCGCTATTGCATGATGCCTACTCACTGCAATACGATTCGTCAACTTTTCTTAACAAGAGTATTTGATTCAGCTCCCCTAGGAGAAAAGGGACTACTGACCCTTTCGAGGCACTTGAGTTCCGTCCGTTTTTTTGGAGGAGATCATCAAGCTCAATCATTTGTCTTCTGTGTAGTATTTTGTGGATCGTTGGTGTTTTTCCGTTTGTCGATTTGTTTTTGGCAATAGTGTTTTCATTTTATTAGTCATGATTTTAAAAGGCCATTTTTTGTATATTCCTCTTATACCAATATTGCGAATTAAAAGATACTATAAAAAATCATTTTGTTCTAATTGCTACAATGAAAAGTTTGTAATCTGCCCTAGAACAATGGGTTCAAGAGCAAGAGACATTACTCCGTTAACAAGAGACTCTCAAGAGCCTGAATCGCTCACCTGTTATTTTTTTTGCTTAAATCTTTCATCAATGATTATTTTTGCTTTTTACCCATATGTTCCATTTTAGCCATAGTGTCTATGTTTCTTGACGTACAAGGAAATGAAATACAAAATTTATACTAGATTCATTTGAGACGATTTTTAAAGTTAAAAAACATAAAACAACTTGTGTAAAATTGTCCTTAAAGGGCAATAACTCCTTAAGGGGTCAATTGACAATTTTGTTCATTAAATTTTTTTGTAGATCTTACTTTGCTGAACATATTTGCTGTTTACAGTTTATCTTTATCTTCAATAATATTCAAGATAATAACCAAAAACTGCAAAATTTCCTTAAAACAACCAATTTAGTGGCAGCAACCCAACAATGGGTTGTTCGGTGTGTCTGAAAATTTCAAGGCTGATAGATCTTGACCTTTTGAACATTTTTACCCCATGTCATATTTGCTCTTAATGCTTTAGTTTCTGAGATATAAGCCAAAAACTGCTTTTGACCCCTATGTTCTATTTTTAGCCATGGCGGCCATGTTTGTTGATGGATAAAAAATTCGGATACAATTCATAAACTAGATTCCTAAAGGAACATTCATTCAAAGTTAAGAAGTATTAGGCACAATAGTTTCAGAAGAGAAGATTTTTAAATGTTAGCAAACTTTATGAACACATTGCGTAAAATTGTCTTTAAAGGGCAATAACTCCTTAAGGGGTCAATTGACAATTTTGGTCATATAAACTTTTCTGTAGATCTTACTTTGCTGAACATTATTGCTGTTTACAGTTTATATCTATCTATAATTATATTCAAGATAATAACAAAAACTGCAAAATTTCCTCAAAACTACCAATTTAGTGGCAGCAACCCAACAACGGGTTGTTCGATTTGTCTGAAAATTTCAGGGCTGATAGATCTTGACCAATTGAACAATTTTACCGCGTGTCAGATTTGCTCTAAAAGCTTTAGTTTTTGAGATATAAACAAAAAACTGCATTTGACCCCTATGTTCTATTTTTAGCCATGGTGGCCATGTTTGTCGATGGATTAAAACTTCGGATACAATTGATAAACAAGATACCCTAAAGAACATTTAGTTAAAGTTTGAAGGTATTTGGCCCAGTAGTTTCAGAGGAGAAGATTTTTTAAATAGTTTACGACGACCGACGACGACTGACGACGACGACAGACGACGGACGCCAAGTGATGGCATAAGCTCACATAGGGCCCTTCGATTGTGATGGGCATTTTTTTCTGTTCCTGCGGAGGTGTAAAAATAAACTACATGTAAGTTGGGTTAAAACTTTGAGATGGTCCCTCTCAAGTAACACCAATAGGAACAAAAAAAAAATGCCCATCAAAATCCCCCCCAAAAAAATATCTTTCTGAAATTTTATGTATCTAGTAGATGCCAGGCCTTGAAATTTTTCCAACTGCACAGTTTAGTCTGTTCTCAGAGTAGTTTTTGATGTGTAAATAGAGCCATTTGTGTTCATTTGTTAAGATGAACCTTTAGACATTGCCATATGGGATTAAAATTTTAGTTTTGAGCAAAGGAGTATTCAAATAAATTTTTGTTATTCAAAATAGTTGCTAATATTTTTTTTCACTTTTGGAATTTCCTGAAATATGTTTTTTTTTTTTTAATAAAAGGGACACTAGCTGTCAAATTCATGTTCACCGATTTGACTCAAATTCTCATATTCGACTTATAATATACTTAAACGTATATCCAAAAAAACAAAAGTCTAAAATAAACAATTTACAATGCATACACTCGAAATTTTGTATCAGCATTTCGTGTGTATTTTAGTCTAGACGCCATCTAATTAACCATCGTGGTGACCTTCCGTAGATTGTGGACGGTTATATAACCGGTTGTAAACATAAACATAGATATAAATAGATAGCGAACTCGTGCAATTGGATTTTTCTAGGTCTGTTTGATTTCATATTATAGGGTAAAACAATATGTTAATAATCGATTTTACCTGTATAAGAATGAGTTTTTGAAGATCGAACCAGTCAATCAAATGATTTACCCTTGTTTCACTTTCAATGTTGATATTCTTTTCCTTTTACAATGTACTACCTGACTACGCCTAGTTCGTGCGTAACCCATCTCTAGCTAAGAGCACATGGATACGGATTTAATGAGGTCGAATTATTCACTTACAAGTGCATAATAAATTTACAATGTTTCTTTGCTTATTTTGACAAAACCGAACCAATATAGCTGCTACAATTGTAAAAGGGAATTTTTATTTCACTATTCACTTTAATTAATGATTGAACAAAAAAAAATCATATTTTAGTTTTTTCCATATCTCGTAGCTAGTGCCCCTTTAATATGTCTTGTAACAATTTGTAGTGAACACTATATGCTAATCTCTTCTGTTCGTGTTATTAAAAAACAATTTCTATTGTTATGTATAATAGATATAAGAAGATGTGGTATGAGTGCCAATGAGACAACTCTCCATCCAAGTCAAAATTTATAAAAGTAAATCATTATAGGTCATAGTACGGTCTTCAACACGGAGCCTTGGCTCACACCGAACAGTAAGCTATAAAGGGCCCCCAAAATTACTAGTGTAAAACCATTCAAACGGGAAAACCAACGGTATAATCTATTTAAAAAACGAGAAACGAGAAACACTTATGAACCACATCAACAAACGACAACTACTGAACATCAGATTCCTGACTTAGGACAGGTGCAAACAAATGCAGCGGGTTTAAACGTTTTAATGGTACCAAACCTTCACCCTTTTTCTGAAACAATAGTGTAACATCCCAAAATAGAAAGACACACTATAAAATATCAACTGAAATAGCTTAACAATGGATTGTGTTTTCGGGATGTAGAAGCAGGGTTTTCCAGAAACCCGGCCCGCTCGGCACACCCTGTGGTGAAAATCCATTGTTATTCTTAACAATAGATCTATTCAAAAATATTATCACAAAAATACTGAACTCCGAGGAAATTAAATTCGAAAAGGAAAGTTCCTAATCAAATGGCAAAATCAAAAGCTCAAACACATCAAACAAATGGATAACAATTAACTGTCATATTCCTGACTTGGTACAGGCATTTTCTTGTGTAGAAAATGGTGGATTAAACCTGGTTGTATATCTAGCTATAAACCTCTCACTTGTATGACAGTCGCATCAAATTCCATTATAATAACAATTTACACTTGTTTCAGAAATAGAAACGTTGAAGTATAACAACAGAACTGGAGTGTAAAAAGTATTAATCGTATTTTTGGAACACAACCAATCATGGTCTTGCAGTGGCGGATCCAGAAATTTTCATAAGTGGGGGCCCACCGACTGCCTAAGAGGGGGCCCGCTCCAGTCATGCTTCAGTGATTCCCTATATAATCAACCAATTTTTTCCCAAAAAAGGGGGGCCCGGGCCCCCTGCCCCCCTCCCCCCCCTTAAATCCGCCTCTGTCTTGTATGGTGATCTGTTAATACCTGCGAAATGTAACTGTTGTTCAACATATTTTCCATCATTAGCGTTGACTGTTGCGTGGACTTCTTTCTCTCCCTCTGCAAGCTTGTATAATAACCTAGTCCAAATAATTATGACGTCTTGAAAGCTTTTTTTTCTGTGACGCCTTCCTAGTACTAACCTTACTAGAGAAAACAATCATTTTGGCTGTACCGAATGTATGAATTGGCATCCTTTCTGAATAGCAGGTAGATATTAAACTTTGATGCATCATGCACGTTAGAAACTATTTGACCAGTCCGTATATGGACTTTTGAAAGGTAACATTTCTGTACCTATCTATCACGCCCTCGTCGTCTAAAATGGCCAGTCAAAATTGATCCATGCTATGAAATACAGTGAGAACTAAATAAAATAAAGTATTTGAATATGAAGTTTCTAATTATCAATCATCGGGAGATAGGTTCATAAAAGTTTTTTTTTAAAACTTGTTTCTTAATCCCATATTAGACCATTGTGAAAGATTGTTGTAAATTTTCAATGAATAAATGCTGAGACATGTATACAAGCTGTATGTGTATATGCCCGTCTGGCCTTACAATATTTTAAAACTGAAAATAAAGATTAAAGTAACTTGTTTTTTTTAATTTAAAAAGTTCAGTGAAGATAAAGTAAATTGATATTTTTACGTACAGAAGAAATGTTTAGGATGCACGTAAATATAGCAAATGTAATTGGATGATTTTACCATGCCGTTTGAATTCCCTTTTTTCTAAACAAAACTGTCCTACGAATTTTCCTAAGTTAGAAACGGCACTGAGAGACATATAAATAAACACAGAATGGAAACTTTCGTCTGGATCATAAATAAACGAATGTGAAATTTTTTTTTCAAAATAGGTGCAAATTGGGCACCCTCACGTTATAAGAACCCCTCTTATAAATCTCTGTCAACATGTACACATGCCTCTGGAAATGGTACCACTAATTTGTCCATTTTTTTTATATGTGGCAGATTATATTCTCTCTCTGTGTATGTAGTAACCAAATTTTTTTCTGCTATACTGTATAAATGAGTATGTATCTTTGTTTTGATTTTGGTGACGAAAGAAGTTGTTCGGGTTTGGCGTTCTTGTATGTCATTCTTACCGAAATTTTCCTTACTGATACCCCTGTAGTAGTAATTAGGACGGTTTCATTTTTAATGGGGGTGGAAAGATTTTAGAACAGTCTTGATAAATTGATTGTATTCATACTATCGGATAACTACATTTAAAAAATTGTCAACTTCCATAATCTTATATATTTAAAACAATAGTTGTTTAAATGACATGCACAGTATTTAATCTTTTTCGTCAAGGAATTTGTGTATAAGAAGTTACACAGTCAAACACTCCTTTCATCTATTATTATTGTCACATGATTTCAAAATGGTGGATGAACCCTAACACACATGGAAAAATCACGAGAATCATACTTCCTTCTTTTGAGTATTACCAGGCTTATAATTTATTGATAGTTGCTGATAATTAAATGTACTTAATCAATCGTTGATACAAAAACATTCTGTGTTTTTATGAATTCTTTAAACAATCATTGAATCAAATGCCAAACCAAGATCTAGTCAACAGCTCATGTCACCTGAAATGGTTTTAACTCACATGGTTTAAATTCATGACTGGTATTTTGTGCAATGTGATTGAATTGTTGACATTTGCTTCAAACTTTAATTGAGGACTTAGTTTGGTGTGACAATGGAAGATGTGGATCCTTTGGGGACACGACCCACAGTTGTGCAAATAGAAGATCTCACTCGGTGGAACCTTACAGCTTTGTTAGAAACAAGAGAAAATGATAATAACTCTGAAGACTTTCATCCGTTTCCTTGGAGAAATGACTTAAATGCTAAAATTATTCTATGGTATGTAATTGATGCTATATATGGATGAAGTCAGTAAGGTGTAAATTGTATACTTTAGTGTCCAGATAGCGGAATCCGGGTCCTTTCGCCCCAAATCACGTTCGCCCCATTTACGTTTGCCCCCTTTCACGTTCGCCCCTTTCACGTTTGCACCCATTTTATTGGTTTTATGTTGAATAACTCTGTAATCGTGTTTTACAATGTTTTAGTTAGTGTATAATTACTATAAGTAATTTTTTTTTTTTAATTGATTCAAAAAAATAGTGACATTCTAAAAATGTAAACTAGTTTCCTTTAGTATTTTAGAAATTATTTTGACGAAATGAATAATGAACAAAAATTGTCATGATGATCAAGGCAAAGTTCATTCATCTTAGGCTTGTAAGAAAGGCAGAAAATACCAAAACAGCTATCAAACTAGTCACAATGTCATTGCTACGACAACAAACAATAACACAAAAACCAGGGCACAAAGCAGATGTTTTTTCAAGTGCAGTATTTACATTAATGAAAGCTACATTTGTGTAGTTATAACAACAATCATGATTTTCAAACACAGAACTATAATACCATATTTAAATTTGTAAATACCGATTAACAGTAAGCATACATACATGACATAATAAACATTTAATAATTAATCATCAAATCACAAAAAATATTTTTAAAAAATTTCCTAATTTTTATTCATGAAAATATAAATATTTTGATATGTACATCTAAAAAGCATCTTAATAATTCAACCAGTATTTTAATAAAAATAGGGTGCGAATGTGTGGGGTGTGAATGTGTAGGGTATGAACGTGTATTGTGCGCGAACGGACCGATACCCAGATAGTGGTAGCCTGTTTTACTGTTATCGAACAAAATTGTACAGGTAAAAACACGAAATTGAAAATTTGCTCAAGCCACCTGGGTAGAACACTGTATATATGCATAATCATTTGGAATTGGTTTTTTTATTCGCGTAGTAGCTTTATGATTGCAAAAAAAATGATGAAGTCCTCAGGGAAGAACTGAAAAACTTAAACACACACCAGACAAAAAATTCAGTTAAAAAATAAATTTTCCTTAATTCTCTTCAAATTTCAAGCTCAAGATCAATTATCAAATAAAAAATTACCATTAATTTTACGATTTATCTAATTTATAATAATGATACATAAACGATCATAAAAAATAGGTACAATTTGGCAGAGGTAAGAGTTGGCAAAGGTATACATTTTGTAAGTTGTCTTGTACACATTAATCAAATATCTTAATATTGTGAGGGGATTGCTTCCCTTAGTACATGTACATGAAGAAGATACTTAGTCAGTCGTAAGCCGTTGAGCAAAGGAAGTACTTCTTTAGCTCACAAGGTTAACCCACTGCCTTGTAACATAGAGGTCCCAGGTTTGAGTCCTGAAGGAGACAAAGGGATTCTGTAATGAAAATCATGCTCTCCGGTTACAGTATAACTACTTGTTAAATTCTTATTGTGAATTTTTTAAATTTATAAAATTGTTATTTAAATGGGTAGTTTGGAAGTCATAGTAACAAGATAAATTGTATTCTTATAGTTGGAATTCATCTAGAGTATATTGGTGCATATGATTTATATGAAGTTTAAATTTTGCAACTAAAATATAAATGTACTTTGGTCATGCGTAAAAACAAAGTCACTCTTCCGTTGGGTCAACATTGTGATCAATGCAAGCATATAGGATTTCAAGAAATCAAATGTTTTCATTTCTAAAAACTTCAGCAGGGACATACAAATATATATACACTGTAAATGTATATATTAATTTTACTAATACATGTATACATATATAAATTTAATATTATGAAAAATATAAGTTTTGAGATAAAAATTTGGGAATGTGTGTTAATAAAAATAAAATTGAGAATGGAAATGGGGAATGTGTCAAAGAGACAACTACCCGACCATAGAGCAGACAACAGCCGAAGGCCACCAATGGGTCTTCAATGCAGCGAGAAACTCCCGCACCCGGAGGCGTCCTTCAGCTGGCCCCTAAACAAATATGTATACTAGTTCAGTGATAATGGACGTCATACTAAACTCCAAATTATACACAGGAAACTAAAATTAAAAATGATACAAGACTAACAAAGACTAACTTAATACATGGCTGCCCAAGTTGACAGGGGAGAATCAAAATCCATATAAACGGCTGTAGATCCAAATTTTTTGCCATATAAAAATAAGGTGTGGTATGAATGCCAATAAGACATCTCTCCAGCAGAGACCAGAAGTTAACAACTATAGGTCACCATACTGCCTTCAACAATGAGCAAAACCCATACCACATAGTAAGCTGTAAAAGGCCCCAAAATGATAAATGTAAAATGATTCAAACAAGAAAACTAAAGGTCTGATTTATGTACAAAACAATAAACAAAAATTAATATGATATACAGCAACAAAAGACAACCACTTAATTACAGGCTCCTGACTTGGGAGAGTCACATATAGAATATGGAAGGATTAATGAAGTAAATGGCACTTTGTTATTTTGTAATTGTGTAGGTGTGGTGACGTAACAACATTAGATGTACATGCTATTGTCCACTCAACAAATGAGAAACTGAATGATAAAAGTATAGAAACAGAGACATTGTATGCCAAGGCTGGACAGGAACTTGTAGATGAGATTAGAAATAATGTGAGAAGTAAGTACTTTAAAAAGTCTGGACATGGTTGTTTCTTATACCAAGGCTGGGCATGAACTCATAAATAAGATTAAGAATAATGTCAGCAGTAAGTACTGTAAATAGTCAGGACATATTGTTATGCCAAGACTAGTCATGAACACAGATTGAAATTAAAAACTATGTGAAGTTGGTGCTGTTAGAAGTCAGGACATGTTTGTTTGTTATATATGCCCAGGCAGGACATGAACTCAGATGAGATTTAAAAATACCTGTAAAAAGTCAGATTATAAAAAATCTTTCAAAATAAGTTGCAATTTGCAACTTTTTTCGAAGCTCTCTGATCATGCTGGTCATCTTCCAATTTCAAAGAAATTTACCAATTTTTGAGCTCAAACAAAAGAAGTAGTAGCGTTTAACAGCTTTGACATTTTATTTTAAAGTTGCCTGTAAATTTATTCATATGGAGGAATTTGGAGTTTTTTCATGCTCTTCATGATCAACTTTGTATTAGATTTGGCCTTCTAGCGCTGTAGCGGTATTGATTCCAGTGCCACTGATTATTGTTATGTAGATGAAACGTGCATTTGGAATGGCAGATTCAGTGGCAGATCCAGGGGTTAGAACCCCCCCTTTTTTTTTGATGATCGATGCTTTTGAATGGGGACATATGGTTGGAACCCCCTCTTTTAAAAATGGCTGGATCTACCCCTGAGATTGTAGGCCCAGTGTCTTTGCTGAGTTATGGTATGCTTGGTGAATTTAATGTAGATTAATTATCAAGCATCAACATTTCTTGCATGATTGATTATCATAATATATTTATAACACCTATTTAAATAAGGTTTGTTAATATAGTATTTATATTTCAGTATGTAAAACTGGAGAAGCCAAGTTAACAAAAGGCCACAAACTTCTTGCCCGATATGTTTTACACACTGTTGGACCTCGATATAATGTTAAATATATCACTGCTGCTGAGAGCGCCCTCTATAGTTGTTACAGAAATGTAATGCAATTAGTCAGGTACTTAAAATGTTATTTTTTTTTTATCAACTTTTGAGTATTTCTAAGAAGTTATAACATTTTTAAATTTGTCCAATTCATATATATGTCTTGATTTCAATCATTTGAAATCTTGAAGATTTAGAACACAAAAACTTGTTAATATACTTATAAAACTTATAAACACAGTGAACCATCACAGCTGCCGTTTCAAATGAGATGCATCTTCACAGGAAGGATTGTCATTGGTCATTGAATGACAACAGGAAATTAACGAGGAAAAAATAATTGAAAGAACATACAGCCTTATCATTTGTCACTAAACCGGCAAGGAAAACGTATTTGTTTCTATTTGACAGGAAATGAGATCTCTGCTTAACAGCAATTAAAGCAATTAAAATCCGACAATCATAACAATTTTCCTTTTTCTAGCCTCCTAAAGTCTTGTTGGTATAGCAAAATTAATTTCAAAGTTTGGAAACTGTTCATGAGACATTAAAGATATGTGACTAAAGTCCTATCAGTTAAATTTTGTGACTTTTTTTGTCCTATTGAACTAAAATTTTCAATAGCAACTCTGTCCAGTCACCATTTCATTTGTCATGGTAAATAAGCTGTAAAATGACAACCATAAAAAACATGCTGATCTGCTAGTGAAAGATAAATTCAAAGAATATTGAAAATAAAAATACTGAGAACGGCCGGTCGCCCATGAAATACAAACTTAACTACACCCATATATTTAGATCTATATATATAGCACCTCTCTGTTTAAACATTTAGTCTTATTTAAGAAACTATATGGTTTAAGAAAAACTACTTCTTGAAAATAATGTTTTTATTTTTACAGAGAGAATTCTATAAAATCTATAGCACTGTATCCTATACATTCAACAAAAAGAAGTTACCCTGTTAATGAAGGAGCACATCTAGCCATTAGTAAGTATCAGACAGGGATTCATATGGAGAGGTATCCCCCATCCCCCTGAAAAATAAACAAAAACAAATGTAATATTTTGGTAAAATTAGGGTCAATTTTGTGTCTGAACAAGGTTCTCTAATTCCTTATAATCAGGAGCGCCCGGTAACATCTAATCCTGGATCTGCACCTGCTGGTATCCAACTATCCATTACCTTAGATTCATTAATATTTGTTCAGATATTTGCGCATCTATTGAAGTGTTAGGATAATTTGTCCCTGATCTGTATGACTCAAAGGCAAAGTTAAAATTTGTACATGGTGATCTCAAAGGCCATAGTGAAGTTCAAGTTAATTGAAAATGTTTCCTTATTGAAACTACCTCTTTATGAGACATTATTGAGATAGAAAAATCTTTGATTACATGATAAATCAGTTAAATGTACCCATATAAACTGATTGCATAAGGGAAATGAATTATTTCAATAAAATTCTAGATTCAGTTTATGATTCTAGAAACACTGTGAAAGGAGCATTACTTAGTTACTTATAGAACATTTTGGAACTGATAAGCAAAAGTAGAAAATACTGCACTTAAAGATGCATAACTTTTCATTTTGAAAATGATTTAAAGATTCCCAAGAATGTATTATAAAGGGGCATAACTTTGTAATTTTAAAATGATGAAAAGAATTAGATTTTTGTTTGATATTGTAGGAACAATTAGAAGATTCTTAGAGAAATATGGAGATGACATAGAGACAATTATATTTTGTTGCAATGAAGAATCAATTGTGAGTTAAAGAATTAAATTAAAGAATTAAATAAAAATGTATCAAAGTGCAGATTTTTATGAGATTGAATTAAATTAATTTTTTTTTTAATAATATATGCACAAATGCTGTCTTGTGCCTTACCAGACCTTGGGTAATTGACAAATGTATTAAGTTGTAATAAGCGTTAATCAGTTACAATTTTTTAAGGCAGCCTAATGCAAGGAAACCAGTGCAAGGTTGTCTCTGATGAGAAAATCTTACATCTCACAACAAGTTCACTGAATAGGTCAAACAAAAGGAAGGTCAGAATAAATTTTCAAAATACCAAAGTAGAAAAGTAGACAAAGGGAAACAACTCTGCATTTTAGAGTTGTTATTTTGAATTTATTTATATAAGGCCAATTAAAATTAATTGATAGATTTTCTACCTGCCCGCCCTTCTGAAATCGTCCTGCCTCGATTTTTTTTATTTTTAAAAATTTACGATTTCCGGATTGTTCATTTCCGTTACCGGAAACGGCCTACATTTCATTCAAAACTTCCTGTTTCAAATTTCGGTTTTCATATTTCTTCGAGTAATATAAGTCGACATATTCTTCTGCTCATTGATGACAACATTATCTTCTGAGAATATAGATTGATTACTAGAAGGGCATGAAATATTCGGGTTACGAGTAATAGGCGGTGTCCAAGAACGCTGTATGTCACAAAGGAGTAGGTCCGGTAAGGGCCGATTTTGGCCTCAAAATTCAAAATTTATGTAACAGAAGTATTCTTCTTTCCAATAAATAGCTAAAAAATTACATTTTAACAATTTTGTAAAACTGCTCTATTTTGGGGCCAAAAAGGGGTCTTAGTGGACCTACTTCTTTCAGTGAATAGAAAACTGGATTTTTTTATTTATACAATGACTTTGTGTCAGGAAATTTGGACTGTGATTATAATCAAAAGAATCATGAAACACATTGGTACAAAAACATGACTGGAATAAAGTAATTGACACAAGCACGAACTTGTGCGATTTATGACTGCATATTGAGTACAAAGAGTTGGCCAACGTACAAAATGTATTATAGCAACCCCTTAGATTTACTCCAAGGCCGTCATTTTTGTTGGCAAACAGCAAACACCCTCTGTCCCCAGCCCCTCAATAGAGTCATTAAACAACTTCTTTTTGGTTCAGTTCATGTTTTACATTGTAATTATATTTGCACCTTGCATAAGAATCTTAAAAGCATCAACCCTAGTATTTTCAACACAGTTTTAGTATTCATTTCACTCTGTACTTATAATATTTATGTTGCATACCAATGCATATGATTCATTTTATGGGCACTACACATCATAGGCTTAGAAAGCAAAATACATTTGATCTCGGTAGTCTAAAAGAGAACATTTCTCCATGTTTTTGCTATTTACTAATAATAGGTTTCTAAAGCGGCAATTACATGTAGAACAGTGGTTGCCAATCAGAAATATTAATTTAAGAATTTGAAAAATAATGTAGAATTCCTTATATAAACATGATATAAGCTTATTAATACCTTTGTATATGAACAACACGTCACAAAAGGGTTTAGGAGGAAATAGAAATTAAAAAATAAAATCCTCCCACCCGCCCCATTTTTTTCAAAAATCTGGATGAAAATCTACCAATTAATTTTAGTTGGCCTAATCTACAGATCTAATTTTAAGGTGTGATATCAATCCAAATTTTTTATTTCATTGCTAAGAAATGTAGTAAATGTTCATTTATTGTAGAGACACATGCAGGTTCTTGAAAAACACCTAGACATAAGTTTGAACTCTCAACTGTTTTCTTTTTGGTGACTACAGTATTTAGATAACCTATATTATACATGTATGGGGCAATTTTGTTTATGGTCTATTAATTTAATATGATTATGGGAGGGTTAGGTGGGAAGTGTGGTTTTTTTGGGGAGGGGGATAGGCTGTGGGTTATTTATTATGTATATTTATGTGCATTTGATAAAACTACTTAAAGAAAGTATCGTGGTTGTTGAGGGGATTTTGGAAGTCCCTTCCTACCCTCCATCATCATTTTAATGGAATACCCCTAAAAATGACAGTAAATTTTTATGTCCCTGCCATAGGCAATGGGATCATTAAGTGTTACCCATGACCGACCTTTGGTTCGTCCCATTTTTCGTTTCCACACTCTTACTTAAGTTTGTCTCATGCAAATTTTATGAAACTCATACACAATGCTAAGAAACAACGCAGACAGAGTTCGAATTTGAGCAGTGAGTCATTTACTGTTCTAGAGTTATGTCCCTTTTTAACTTGGAAAATTGCAAAGCTTGAGCGGGGGCATTTGTGTCCTCAGACGCATTATTCTTATATTTAGATTAGAATCATTTTTTGGAATATCAAGCAAACTTTATTATGTGAATGCTGTAGTACAATTTCCAAAATGACACAAAACTTCTTTTGGTCCCTATATTGGCACTTTTAAAGAGCAGAATTGCAGGAAAAAATTGTATAATAGATATATGTTTTTTCTTTTTACCAGGATGCCTATTTGAAAATTTTACCCTTGTATTTTCCTCGAAATGAAACTGAGGAAAAAATAGCAGTAACAGAATTACCCCTAGATATAGGTAATGAGGATGGAGAACCAGTAATACCAGAACGACAGATTAGAATTATGGATAAACCTACACTGGCAGCCATGAGTAAGTATCAACAGGGTATCAGTCATACAGGGGTAACCTATCAAAACTATTGATAAACTATAAACCTACCATGGCAGCCAATCAGAATTATGGATAAACCTACACTGGCAGCCATGAGTAAGTATGAACAGAGTGTCATTCATGCTGGAATGACCAATCAAAACAATAGATTAACCATAAAACATACCCTGTCAGCCAATCAGAATTATGGATAAACATACCCTATCAGCCAATCAGAATTATGGATAAACCTACCCTGTCAGCCAATCAGAATTATGGATAAACCTACACTGGCAGCCATGAGTTAGTATTATTAGGGTATCAGTTATCCTAGAATGACCTATCAAAATTATGGATAGACCTACAATCGCAGTCATAAGTATTAACAGATCAGTAATACTGAAATGACCAAATAAAATTATGGATGAACCTGCACTGGCAACCATGATGTATTTAACAGAAAATCAGTCATACAGGGGGTAATCAATTAAAATTATAGATAAACCTACACTGGTAACCATTAGAAATATTATAAACAGGGAATCAGTCATACAGGGGGTAATCAATTAAAGTTATGGATAAACCTACACTAAGAGCCTTGAATAAGAAGTTTAAACAGGCTGTGTATTATTTCACCAGCTTATCTTGGATACCTGCATAATATATGTCATAAATGAATAAAAATATTTTTTTTTTTAAAATAAGGGAACGACCATTTAACTTCAAGGGGGCAAAGGGGGGAGGGTTATGGTTTTTTCCTAAAAAAAATATTATGATCCCCAATTTGATGAAAAAAATATTCTGATTCCAGATTTTCCCCATACCTTTATATAGTGTTATATTTTGAAAAAAATAATTTGATTGATAGCGTTGAAAAACTAAAAAAAAATGTTCTCGCTTTGCGCGAAAAAAATTTCTGACTCAGACAAAAAACCATAAATTATATATAACCCCCCCCCACCCCCTTGAAGTTAAATGGTTGCTCCCTAAGACATTTGTACAAAGATTTGACCTTTTCTGTATACATGTACCTGTAGGTATAGCACTCAGATCAAACACATTTTCAGAGTCTTCCATGTGCTTTATTGTCCTGAATATGCATTTAATATTTGGCACTGGATATTAAACAAACAACAATCAATCAGTTAGTCAAATTTATTATAGTTTTTGTGGTACTTCTTTCATAGATATTTGTGGTACTTCTTTCAGGGAAAAGTTCTCTTGAAGGATTTGAAGAAACAGTAGATTTAAACAAAGAATTTGCAACTTCAACTATTGTTGAGGTTGGTAGGCATCCATTTGCTAAGATGGAAGAAAATCCTGACACTCATAAAAAGTCACATATGTATGGTAAAACAACAGATGAACAGCGAGAACAGGACAACAAACGGAGGTATGTTTATTTTTAATGTTTGGATAATATATATTGTCTTTAATGTGAGAAAAATCTTTCACTACAGCTCTGTTCTGTCATGTATATGAGCATAATGACCATACTTGCCAACCTCTAACAATGAGAAATCATGTCATGACATGACATGATATGTCAAAAAGCGTGTGAAAATGCGTGACGTAGATGCGGACTTTTTAATATGAACAATGTTCATAATCTCACATTATACAAATTTGTTAATATAAAAAACAATATTCTTCTATAAACTTTTATTAGGGCCCCGCCGAATGGCAGACGCCCTTTAGTGATCAGTCTGTTTGTCCGTCCGTCCGTCAGTCTGTCAGTCTGTCAATCCGTCCGTCCTTAACAAATTGTGTCCGCTCTATATCTAGAGAACTGTTATGATTTCAAAGTTTATACTTGACATGTATATTAACCAACACCAGAGGGTGTGTCATAATGTATGTTCAACTTCCTAAGTCGAAGGTCAAGGTCAAAAACTTTGGTTTAAGTTGACAGCCCCATGTCCTATGGTAAAGATCGTGTTCACTCTATATCTTGAGAACCGTTATGATTTCAAAGTCTATACTTGATATGTATATAAACCAACACCAGAGGGTGTGTCATAATGTATGTTCAACTTCCTAGGTCAAAGGTCAAGGTCAAAAACTTTGGTTTTAGTTGACAACCCCATGTCCTATGGTAAAGATTGTGTCCGCTCTATTTCTTGAGAACCGTTATGATTTCAAAGTTTATACTTGATATGTATATAAACCAACACCAGAGCAAGGCTTCCAAAACGGTCATATATTCCGGACATTTGTAAAATGTCCGGTAAAAGTCCGGCTGGGCAAAGCACGAAACGGTCATCTACTTTTTAGATTTCAAGGCTTTCTTAAGAGACGGTCATTTTAACATAATTCGCGATCTTTTTGACCCAACCTTTTGCCCTTAACAGCCACACATTTCCGGTCATAAACGTGACATGATCATTAAGTACTATCAAAACAACCCCTACTTTAATACCTTCTCATTTTAATCAAGGCTAATTAGTTGCCGAACAGCTGAAATTTACCTGTTCAGGTAACAGGTAAACTATTTTGAACCGGACATTGATCGGTCTATTCAAAGTTATTTTCTTACATTTCACCGGTTTGCATCTTATTAATTTAGTCAAAAAGATTTAAATTATCAGAAATACATTTACAAATAAGATTTGATGAAAAAATTAAAGAGATGAAAATGAAAAATCGTCATAACCACGTTGTTTGAACCAGAGACATGTCTCTGTTTGAACTAGTACACGTGTGCGCATGTGCATGTGCGCAGGTGTGAAATTTAATTATGCATCCTAATTTCTTTAAAAAATGCTTAAATTGTCATTGATACCTTTATCTCATGTTTATTTCGAATATTTTCTTGAAGAAATAACGTAGAATGAGCTATTTACACTCATTCATGCTTTGCAAACGTACACGGAATTTACGTATCCGTCTCTGGTCCATGTTTTACCATTGTCAAGATAACATCCGGTTTCAGATTTAAAAACGAAAGTAAAGTTTTTGACAACGTTATTTTGCACAAATAAAGAGTCTAAGGCAGATATAAGTACGCTGATGTTGCACACTTCGGATGATGCACTGCCAATTTAACAGTTTACGTCAGAACTTCGAATTTGAATCAAAGAAAGTTTAATATCGTTTTTTTTAAATATCAATCATTGGGATGGCCAACTCGGCAACTGATTACCATAATTGCCTTTTGTTTATTTAGTCTTATGGGATTAAAATCGGGATAATATATAAAATGTCCGGCTGGCTAAAAATAATTTTGGAAGCCCTGCACCAGAGGGTGTGTCATAATTTGTGTACAACTTCTTAGGTCAAAGGTCAAGGTCAAAAACTTTGGTTTTAGTTGACAACCCCATGTCCTATGGTAAAGATTGTGTTCGCTCTATATCTTGAGAACCGTTATGATTTCAAAGTTTATACTTGATATGTATATAAACCAACACCAGAGGGTGTGTCATAATTTATGTACAACTTCTTAGGTGAAAGGTCAAGGTCAAAAACTTTGGTTTCAGTTGACAACCCCATGCCCAATGATAAAGATACAAATTTTTTACCACACATTATTCACAGCGGGGCCCACAGAGATGGCCCCCATCTCAATGATATCTAGTTGTATTCAACAGTGGTCTGTTTTGCTGCTTTTAAAGCAACACCACTAGGTACAAATTCAAAACAACTGCCAGTTTGGTTACATTTACTTGATAACAAGGCACACAATATATCATTGTCAAGTTCTGATCAGAATTCAGTGTGAATTTCTTTATAATTGAAAATGCTCTCTCAGTCAGAATTGATATTGACTGAACTAAAATAGCTTTATCAAGCTTTGAAAGAGTGTCATAACGTTTTTTTGCCATCTAAAATGTCATCTATTATCTCTGCCATTGCTCCCAACAAACTATATATGTTGCTATTGCCTGGTCAAAACTATGTAGTTCATCAGAAAACAGCTGGTACTATGAGAACTGATCCAACAGTTCCGTGATATTTCCATCCCCTATGGCCTGTGGAAATCTGTCGGCTAGATTTGAAACTGAAAAAGAAAAATATTTTATTATTTGATTACCATTAAACACGTTAAATGCTTAATCAAATAGCTACATTGTAGTTCTCCTCTCACATGTATTGTTATGATTTCAACATAGGGTGCACTATGCGTTACTCGTCCCTCGATCATTTAAACTCGAACTCCCAAATATAATTTATAAATCTTGAATCTTAGACGTACACATCATTTTCACTTTACAATCGGCTCTTTAGACGACGGTACAGGTTCTGAAAGCGACCTTTTTCTGTGGACATTTCCCCTACGTCAATTTTAAAGAAAAAAAGTCACAAAATCATAAAAACTAATCACAAACTACTTACCTTAAGTGCTTTTTGCTGTTCGTCCATATAGAAAAATAAACAATGACGACCAAACAATTACTTCGAAATTTTCGGTATTTATCGTCTAATAATGTAAAACCCGAGAAACCCGAGAATCGTGATATCACTAACAACCAAAAAATCATAACAACGAAAAAGCGTGTAATTGTGTGTAAAGTGGTGAAAAGCGTGTACACGCCATGTGACAAAATCCTCGTGTGTATTACACACAAATATCATGTCAGTTGGCAACTATGGTAATGACGCGTGCCACATGTGGAGCAGAATTTGCTTACCCTTTCGGAGCACCTGGGATCTCCTCCAGTTTTTGCTGGAGTTAGTGTTGCTCAGTCTATAGTTGTTGATATTGTGTTTTGTATTATACTGTTGGTTTTTTTTGCCATGGCATTATCAGTTTGTTTTTGACTTACCGATATGAGTTTGAATATCCTTTTGGTATCTTTTACATCTCATTTCTACATGTGGACACATAAGTTTTGTCCTACAGTATGTAAGTGAGTTGTTGATTGTACTTAGGTGCAGGGTTTAAGCTAGGATTTTGAGGGCTTTAGTCACTTTTGCGCGGTATGAAAATCAACCTTATTTTGGGTAGCAGCAAGGGACCTAGGATGTATATTACTATCTATACATCTTTGTCAGACTTTGAAGGACTTAGGCATACTAGGCAGTTACTGCATGATTTGACTGATGTGGCACTTTAATACAAAGATAAGGATATAAGATCTAGAAATCTAGTTCACAATTTCACTTCAGATAGTTTCAGGGTACATTCCTAATCAACAAAAGTTGGGATCCATTTTTTTTTTAACCAGGAATCACAGCATAAATGAACTTGTAAGGACTATTTCACTGCATTATTCATACTCATTATCCTTAAAAACGTTTTAAAGCGATATTTAGAATCAATTCTATAAAGTTGGAACCAAGGATTTGTACAAATCCTTATTGGAACAATTCTAATGACTTTAAATTGTAAATTTATCATGATTAGATCACGTTTACTTTCAATTTCCAATGAAATGAAATCGGAAGTGACAAGTGGATAATAAATTCAGAATGAATACGGATTCATCTACGAATTGGTTCGTGTTTAAAAAAGGCAGGAGATTATCATTTTTTATATTAAATTTGCTAAATAAGAACTATATTTGTCTCTCTCGTTTAGTTTGATACTTAATTATTTCGTATTTTACGTTTTAGTGTCTTTAAATTCATAAGAATACTTTCGCGCATGCGCAGTTCATCTTGTGAAAACATTTCTGAATGTTATGAATAAATTTCTATCTTTTTAATCGAAATTGTCGAAAGTTTTTTATTAAAAGTTATATCAAATATGACGAAAATACGTTCATTTGATGAAACTACGACAAGCGAACTGCAAATTGTGATCGTTTGAGAAATATTGAAATTAAAATGCGATCTGTCTGAGGGAAAATATTTTCCTCAAATGACGAAACTACGACAAACGAACTGCAAATTGTGCTCGTTTGATAACTTTGAAATTGAAATGCCGACTGACTGATATTACTGGGGAAAATAATATGATGATCAATTATGAGGTTGATAAATAATTAACGGATAAGTGACCCATCCGATGGCGATAAGCAGATTATCTGTAATCACAACTTATAACACCTGTTGTAAATGTTAATTAGCTGAGGGTCATAAACTTGTCAGAAACAATAAGACAGGTAGAATTATAGTATTTTTCATGCGAAAATATTTTTACTCTTTCCAAATTCAAGTGACGAAATTGATTTGGAATACTTTCGTCATTTTGAAAACCGTTTCGTAAATGACGAAAATGACGAGCGCTAGAAAAATCACTGCTTAGGTGTGGTCTGTAGTACTGACAAATATTTTTTCATAATTTTAAGGTTGTAGTCATTTTAGGTGAGGTTTAGGAAATTTTGTCAGATGTTCAGACTCATTGGGTTTTTCCTAGGGTAAAATATTTTGCCCCATATCACCGACTTTTCTTTTCATAAGAGACTTCAGTAGCTCATAAAAGGGCATTTCCAACTTTTAAGCTGATTTTAGATTTCTTTTCTTATGATTTAAGTCCCAAATAATGCCAATACTAGAAGTCAGCCTTTTCCCTGCCATTTTTTTCAAATCAAGTGTCTCTAAAGAGTTTCATAACCTGTCATTTTTTTTCAGCATATTTTGTTCCTTAATTTAATTATGCTCCTCTAATTTAAAGTATTATTTTAGATTCCAATTTTTTTAATTTCACCTGACCATATCCTTAATGTATCATGAATGTTATGAGTTTTTCTGTCACTTATGTTGATATTGAAATGTTTCCATGCATGTATACCAGATATATCTGCACTTAAGATGTGTGTTAGTGTGATTTTCAGTTTTTTGAAAGAACATAAGACTTGCAAAAATAGACTACTTCTGTCGATTCATTATTATATGTGGGATACCACTTTTTGTAGATTTCATTCGTACAAATAAACCCCAAATTTAAATTTTCAAAGCATTACAAATTTTCTAAATTGGGGGAGGGCAGGACCTTTTTCGGGACCGTTGGGATCGGCCTTTTTTTAATTCGGGAAATCAAGACACCTACAATTTAACTCTGGGATTTTGGGAAAAATTGTGAACAAGATTCAGGTTTTTCGTATTTTAAGCTCGGGAAATCGGGATTTTTGTTTGTCAGGATGAAAATTTTTCCTTTTGTCGGAATGCGGGATTTCAATGTTTTAAGATCGGGAATACGGGATTTGGGCAAATTAAGTTCGGGATTTCAAGATCAGAACCCCTCCTGCCCCCTCCTAAATGCTTCTATGCAGACTTTGCCTAAGCCACAAAATCAAATATCCACAAAAATATAAGTTTTCCTCAATCCATGAAAATTGAGATCCATGAAAAATAAATGAATCCTCATGAACAATTTTTCCTTGCAGATATGAGAGGTACCTAAAGCGAGCCAAGACGGAAGATTTAACAGACATTGCAGCACTAAAGTGTTTATACAGGACTGGTACTGACAAGTTTGGGAGACCAGTCATAGTGTTTGTCGGCAAATTCTTTCCTGTTAATACTGTAGACTTAGACAAGGTTAGAATAGATTATCTTTAGGAAGTCATACAGAATTCAATGATAAAGATAAATTTAGTGCTAAAGGTCTTTAATGGAAAACAATCTACAATCATATACTATTTAAAAACATATTCATTCCCACAACCATATACATCCCAGCCTAAATAAACAATAATGTATAAAAATAAGATGTGGTATCATTGACAATGAGATAACTCTCCAACAGTGACCAATGATGCTGAAGTAAGTAAATATAGGTAACTGTTCAGCCTACAACAATGAGCAAAACCTATACCACATAATAAGCTACAAAAGGCCTTGAAATGACAAATGTAAAACAGTTCAAACGAGAAAAACCAACGGCCTGATTTATGTACTAAACAATAAATATAAAACAAATATGATATATTACAACCACTTAATAACAGGCTTCTGACTGGAGATAGGCACATACATAATGTTGTGGGTTAAACATGTTTGTAAGTGCCCAACCCTAACAAGAGACAGTGGTGTAACAGCACAACATAAAAAATAACTAAAAAGTCAGTTGAAAAGGGCCTAACTCATCCAATCGATACAAATAACAAACACAACTAACAAAAAAACAAAAGACACAAAGTACAGATCTGAGAGTACTCACAGTTACTGACAGCTAGTTCAAAGTCAATTACAACTTACAAAAAAACAAAAGACACAAAGTACAGATCTGAGAGTACTCACAGTTACTGACATCTAGTTCAAAGTCAATTACAACTAACAAAAAAACAAAAGACACAAAGTACAGATCTGAGAGTACTCACAGTTACTGACAGCTAGTTCAAAGTCAATTACAACTAACAAAAAAATTATGTATCTTAGACTAAAATATCAATCAGTACACATCCGACAGTTAATGAATTTAGTCATGAACAGTCCAAGAAAAACATGACCCAAAATATAGGTATTGACAGAATATAAGACCATGAATTTACCGTACATATGTGTATAGCTTTAATATTTTCCTTATTACTGATCATGGCCTTCAATTACTTGATTATTACTTACTTGTTTATTTGAAATTTTAAACTTCAATAATTTTCCACTCTTGTTCACTTGTACATTTAAACAATATATAAAAGGGGACATTTACTTTAGCAACCATAATAGCTTCTTTATGTAATGTATTGAGGGGCAATATATTGCAATTGATTTCAAGTCCTCGTATATACTGGAATCTCTTAAAATAGAAATGACATTGTACATTGCAATATCTATCCAGGTACATTTTTCTCTTATCTAAGTGATCAGCTTTGTAATTTATTGAGTCTGTGATTACCAGTGTATCTCCCCAAATAGAAACCAAACTTTGTAGTGTTTCCTCAGTAAAAAATGTTTTAAAAAATCTCCGTCAAAATCACTCTTCAAGTTGAGGTGTTTATTATGGAACAACTAATTGAAGAAATCATACATACAAAAATGAATATGTGACCAAACAACACATTACTTCATGAATGTAAGTAGATATGGGCTGAAGTTGCCTAAACAGGCTTAGACACAGTGTCAATATATTTTTCTATTTTCAGGCATTCCTCTATTTGATAAGAGTTTTGGAGCCGATTGCTGAAAAAGATTATGTTGTTGTTTATTTTCACACTCAGTCTACGGCAGAAAATCATCCAACCATGAATTATCTCAAAAATGCATATTGTGTACTGGATGAGAAGTAAGTTTACAACATTAAAAATAATATTGAAATTTCAAATCTTATTGAAGTTCATTGTAGCTATAGCAACATGCTTTAGGCCATTTGTTGGAACTTTACTAGAGAAGGAACTGTTGGATATAGAAATTGTTCCCCCCTTTTTGGTAGTCTGTAAGGGTTGTGTGGGATTTATGAATATGTAGCAATAACAAATCTTAGGGCAATAGCCGTACTGACTCCAGGTTAATAAACCCTTGCAATAACTCTTTGAGCGGTCTGTAGGTGGCCTGTTGCAGGACAAAATTTCTAACCTATTCAACGTTCTCGATTTTCAGTGGCAGTCCAAATTTCTAGCCCTTCAGTCAATTGATAATAAAAAAATAAATGAATAAATGATGTTGTATAATCACTGAAAAAAAATTATTTATTAATGCACAACACAAATTTATTTATTCTTTGTTACAAGTAAGTTATTAATTCAGCATTTTCAAATCTTATGAATATATGGTGACAATATTTTTCATTTAAACTTTCACCAGTCAAAATCAACAACATTAGAATGTAAGGAGTCAGTAGTTCAAACTCCCCTATACTTGTATAGTGATATCCTGGTAAATGTTAAACTGAGACCAAGAAAGAAAAGTTAAATGGTCATCATACCATATTTACTTATTTTTAAATTACATGATCAAAAGAATTTGCAAAAAATGTTTATAATTCCTCTTTTAATTTCTCCTTTAATGTTCTCGTTTACAGGTATAAAAAGAATTTGAAGGCTTTTTATGTTGTTCATCCAACATGGTGGTCAAAGGTATAGTTTGTAGATATGGAATTAAACTTTTACCATTATTATACGCCCGTCAAAATTTTTACAGGACGTATTATGGTATACAAATGTCCGGCGTCCGTCTGTCTGTCTGTCCGGCGTCCACATGTCACACCGTAACTTGAGAAGGACTTATCCAAATTTCATGAAACTTAACATATTTGTTTCTCATGATGGTCAAACGATCTGTATACTTTTTGGTGAAAATAAGATTAAGTTACGGGACTTTGTAACTAAAACAGGGTTTTTTTTTTTTCACATGTCACGCCGTATCTCAATAAAAACAGCTGCGCCATGAGCGCATGATACGCCCGTCGTCTTGTGTGTGAATTTTTATGCAATAATCATAAATAGTTTCTGACATACGGCGTGACATGCGAAAACCCCTCTTTTTTTTTTTAACAAAAAACTCAATATCTCTAAAATAAACTATGTTAAGTTTCATGAAATTTGGATAAGTCGTTCTCAAGTTACGGTGCAACATGTTTACGCCGGACAGACAGACGGACAGACGACATTTGTATACCATAATACGTCCCGTCAAAATTTTGACGGGCGTATAAAAACGATTTATGATTATTGCTTAAAAGTTTACACACTTCTTAATTATATTAATCTAAAGATCTGTATACTTTTTGGTGATGATTCAAAATTTTATTTTAGAGTTATTGATATTTCTATAAAAAAATGGGGGTTTTCGCATGTCGCGCCATATCTCAGAAACGATTTATGATTATTGCATAAAACTTCACACACAAGACGACGGGCGTATCATGCGCTCGTGGCGCAGCTGTTTATTTTATCCTGCTTTGGTTTATTGTTAACCTGCCGACAAAGATTAGTGATAAAGATCTTTTAAAAATTATAAGTCCCTGTTGTTCAGTTTATTACATTGTGGTTAACTTTCTTAGTGAAGAAAAATTAGTGTCCTGGATGAATAAAATACAAACTCCATCTCACAAACATATAGATCAAGTGTCATGCACAAATATTTATTTAGTCAGAATTTCAGGTACTCATTATAAAAGATTAGATTATAGTTAAACTTCCTATTTTTGTTTTCTTTCCAGTTGACGACATGGTATTTCACAACTTTCACAGCGTCAGATCTCAAAAATAAAGTATACAACTTGAAAGGTGTTCAGTATTTATATGGTACAATTTCTCCTGATCAACTCGATGTACCATCGTTTGTTATAAATTATGATACTGAGGTATGTACTGTTCGTTGTATTCAGTGTATTGTTTATTTTGATATTCAGCCAATGGTTTTTGTCCCAATCTCGATGTGTTGTGGGGTACATAAAAATAGTGCTCTCATGTGTACAATTCTTGCCAGATTTTTTATAAAACTTATTTAAGCATTGTTCTTAGACAAGATCAAAATCAGTGCAGATCAATTATTTTTATAAGAGTTGGAAATATTCTTCATATGGAAAATTGCATTGTTTGCCCTCTCACATGTACAATTTTTGCCAGATTTTTATCAAATTCATATCATAGGTCTATAACAGTAATATGTTGTTTTTCCAGACCCTACTACATTTGTTTTAAGTAAAAATTTCCACTGAAAGCACTGACCACCTCAGTGTTCATAATGAAATAATAAGGAATATAAAAATGAGGAGGTGAGATGTGATTGCTAATGAGACAACTATTCAACAGAGTTGAAATGAAGTAATTATAGGCCACCATATAGCCTTCGCCAATGAAAAAAACCCATGCTGTTTAGTCACTGTAAAAGGCCCCGGCATGAAAAATATGAAACTATTCAAATGAAAAAACTAACCAAGTAACAACCTCATTTATAACAAAACAATTTACGTTGGTTTTAGATGAGAATATTCTTTTAGGAAATCTAACATCATTTTCTAACCAAACATTTTATACAAACTTTAATTATATTTTCACAGATTAATGGATTTAGATATTATGTTCCACCAGAACAAGAAGAAGCCACTGGACTGTGACGAAAGTTTCTTGACTTAGATAGAAAGTACACTGTTTTTTGGAATATATTAGTACATTTTGATTCATTATTTTTGAGAGATTTTTTTAATATCTGTGATACTACAACATATGATGGTCCTATATTTAACATATTTGTAAGAAATAGGGTAATTTTTTTAAGCTCTGAAATTTATAGCTACTGCTTTTTTGCAATTTTTTTTCCTCTTTACTCTTGTTTTATTTGAGTTTCATGAATTTAGGGAACAGTATACTTCATTGCAATGTTGTAAACTCGAGTTAAAAGGGAGTTTAAGCACATACATACTCATTCAAACATAAAGTATTAGATTAAAAACATGTATGACAATATAAGACGAGCATTAGGTCCTCTTGCACTTAAAATCCCCCCTAGAGATTTTGAAAAGTTGGTAATTATGTTTATGATATTTTAAGGTTGTAAAAAACCTTTTCTCATGAATACGTACCTAAAATGTTTTTTTTTCATGGAAAGTGCTAATTTTACTTCAGCAATCAATAGTTTTAAATTTGTAAAATCTTTATGAGGACCAGTCTCCTTAGAGTGAGATAAACATTTCCACAAAGGAGAATAAATCCTTCAATTTCTGATCTCCCACTTCCTGTAATTCTGATTCCTAGCCTTCTAGTCAATGGCCTACCAACCTAAATGCAGCTTATACTTATTTTAGAGTCTTTTGTTTAATGTAGCCACTGATTGAACTTGTGGCATGTACACTTCATTGTCAATAAGATCATGTTGGCGGTCATGATGTTAACAAATTATATTACGGTTATATTAATATTTCCAGGTTATATCTTAATCTGGGAGACAGTCAAGAATAAATGAATTATATGTGTATAGTTGTTGTTGATCCATAAACAATTTAATAAAATCATACACCCATCAGTGTACTAGCTAGAATTGAAGGGCACAGTCTCTTGATCATGTTCATATATAAAAATTTGAAATAATTAAATAAATTTATGTATTTTTGCTTGAATTATGCACATCTGCCAACTTTCACAATTTATTGGGGATTTCCCCATGAGAGGTGTTGAAATGAATGTTCAAATTCTTTATAATACATGTATAACCTGAACACCTCAAAACAGGCATTCAATTGAGTTAAAAGGGTGTTTAAGCACATACATTCTCATTCAAAAATAAAGTATTAGATTAAAAATATGAATGACAATATAAGACGAGCATTAGGTCCTCTTGCACTTAAAATTTTGAAAAGTTGGCAGGTATGTTTACAATATTTTAAGGTTGTTAAAAAACCTTTTCTTAGTAGTCATGAACATGTACCTAAAATGTTGGTTTTTTTTTTCATGGAAAGTGCTTATTCTACTTCAGCAAACCAAAATAAAAATAGAAGGACTATCAGGAATGGGGTGCTGAAAGGACAGTAGGGAGCTGCACCTCTCTATTTTGGGGCTAGTTAGGACACTGCTGATAATCACAAATTTGAAATATCTTTATACCATATTAAATATGGCAATCATGAATGTATATACATATTATCTATACCTTATGAAAAAATGAATGTTATAATTAGAATGATAAACAAAAGGGATGTAAAAATTGGAAAACAAAATTATTAAATTATGTTTGCATGCGATTTTCAATGTGTCCAATGAATATGATTTTGTATTTGAGAACTGTTTTAGTTTTCTCTAAAATTCTTGTCCTGAATATGCATGAACTATTTGCACTAGGATGTTAAAGAAATAACACCCAACTTGCATCTTCTTTTACTATGAAATAGTTTTTGGAAAACATAGGCCAAATTAATTTCAATTTCTGGTGATAACCACATTTTGATTAGTTCTTGCTTTTTAAATTTAAATGAAAAAAATACAAAGAACAATATTTAATTTGGTAGTAACTTGTTTTGTTGCCTGGCAACGTTTTGTTTGGGGAAATACATAGGGATCACTTGTGTCACCTTGCATCATTGCCACATAGTTGTCTGCATTGTCCATACCACATTTTGTTAATCCCCAACTCCTTAGTAAAAATTTTCTACAGGACATGAATTTGTGCACCTTTTATTTTTATTTTTAAAATGTGATTTTTTTTGGGGGGGGGGGGGGGTTCCCAGACCAAAACATGATTTTAGTCATTGTTTCCTTTATATCAGTTAAATAATTTGCAAGTCTTTTGAAAACCTTGAATAACAAATTGAAATATTCAACCAATCATGCACACTTGTACACCTGCTTTATGTAATTTTGAGTATTTTTTTTTTTATCAATACAAAGACTTTGCCATTTATGCTGAATACGTAAATGGAGTCAGCAGGCACACACTTTTTCCTTAGAAAACTTAACCATTCTAATATCTCTTTTCTTTATCTTAAATGTTTTTTTGTAAATGTAATTGGTTTTTGTGAATATATGATATTAAGATTCGAAAAGAAGAATGTATGTTAATTGAGTTGGTAGATGTATTAACAGGTAATTTATTAATAAATGTATTTTTGTAATCTATTGCTGTATACTCAGTATAGTTTTTTTTTTTATATATACCATATGAATTATATATATGAGATAGCTTTTTTTTTGCAATGGCAGTCACAGATTTTCTATAGTTTTGTATTATGTATTTTTTTAGAATTCATATTGAATGAAATAGAATTTGCTAAATCTCTTCTGTATAAAGTTGCAACACTTTATAAAATTAGGGTTGTTTACAACTACTTGTATCTGAAGTGCCAAGAAGTCAGAGAGGTGGCAAAATATAAAGTTGAAAATGAGAGCAGCAACATCTGTTGTGTATTTATACTGCATACGTTTGTGTCAAAAAGTGGAATTATTATGGTCAACAAATGGTTTCCATAGTAACTTTTTTGTATTACTGTGAAAATGACTTGTGTTGCTTATAATATGAGCTGTGTCGGATAGAAATCGACCTTATGCAAATGAATATCAATACATGAAATACATCTTTTAACCTATTTCCGGTTGAAAAAATCTCTATGAAAAGTCTGTCTGTAACTGTTTGAAAATTGAGCTGTTATATTAGAAAATCTACAAAACAAAACAAACCTTTAATTTCGTATTTTAAAGTTCCAAAATCAATCAAAGTGTTATACATGTGTATGTGTACATGCACTTGCATAAGGTGGCTTTCTATCTGACACAGCTAATATGTTGTTGTGTGGGATAAAATTAATGGTTATTTTTTTTGACAAAGGAGAACGTATGATAAGTCCCCATTTTTGGCCCCTTAAATTCGAAATTCAAAAAGTATTATAAATCTACCAAACAACATCCTTCAAATGTTCACAAGAACTAAGTCTAACATCAGTATTTATATTTTTTTAGTTTTGTCTTGCATATAAGCTTGAGGGCTTTAAACTTCTGAAATTTAGTGCAAAACACCAAAAACTGGTATAGTGCCTCATGTTGTCATTAATTGTTTAGATATGAGCAACAGCTTTACCCAAAAAGATATTTTGCTTCAAAACATATTTTAGGATGTTTATATGTGTAAAATATCTTTTTGTGTAAAGCTGTTGCTCATACAGTCAAACCTGACTAAACAGTCACCTTGATCAGCGGTCACCTCTTTCTAAAGGTCACTTTCAGTTCAGACCTTCCGAAATATTTTTTTAACTCTTTTCAGTGGTCACCTGTCTAACACGGTCAGCAGTCACCTAATTTTCACAGGAAATCGTCATTACAACTTGTAAGAACGGTCATTTTCATGTTTTCATCAACCAAAATATAATCATGATAAAAAATACATGTGTTCATTAGTTCATTATTGAGGTCAAATTGAGATTCGGAACCGGTTTGCAACCAAGATCGCACAATAGGAAGTGAATATGTGAATGTCTTTTGTTCCCCCTGTCAGTTTCCATTGAAAACCGTATCACCGACCTATTTCTCCATGTATATGAACTATTTCGAATGTTTTCTTGAAATTAAGACCGACGGGATCTGCCATTTTTTGTTTATCTGATTGAAAACACTAAAACAACAAAAAGTTTATGCCATCACAGTGACATCACAAGTAACCTTTCTGGGTCCAGATATAATTAACCTGTTCATTAATCAATAATTTTAACATAATTTTGAATAGCTTGAATATTTTTTTTGCAATTCCAGGGGCCAAATAAGGGCTCTTATCATACCTCCTTCTTCATCAACTGTACAAATATTTTGTATGCTAATTTTGTTACATAAAATATATGCGAGATTTTTTTTTATGTGTATTGAAAAAAATTGGTCACAAATTAAAATATTGAAACAAGTAGTGTCCTCAATTATTGCATTATTATTTGTAGAGTACTGAATTCTGATGATTTCTATAGGTGAAAAAGCTATACTTTTAACTATACAACAAAATACAAATTCCATGTAGGCTTGTATGTGTGTCAAAGAGGTTTATCCACTGTATTGTATAGAAGTGTAACAAATGACCTCTTAGCCTTAACGTTGATGAAATGTCCTCAATGGTATCCACTTGAATGAATTTTACCAGAAACAAGCACAAAGCAATGCATTTTAAAACAGCCTTTTTTCCACTCTCAAAAACTATCACAGTGCGATTTCATTCCATTTGTTGAAATGACCATCAAAGATGATGTACATCTGATATACTTACACTTAAAAGTGTGAACTCATATTAAGATCTGATTAATAACAATGGGAAAGGATAAATTTGAAATGTCACCCCAAAGGTGATAACATGTTCTAAATTTTCACTGAATCTTCTAATACTGTGAGGTTGTTAGTTCAAACCCCTGCTAGTGGCAAGATGCTATCAACTCTTGATCTTAATTGACTAGGATTGCCAGTTAACTACCAAAAGTGTGGTTCTCTCAAGATACTCTAGCTTCCTCCTCTAATAATCACTGGTCCCAATGATATATCCAAGAAAGCTGAAGCCCGCCTCCCAGTGGGTTATTTTCGAGCTGAGTTGACAACCCTTTGATGGCCTTGGGCTGTTTTCTGCTCTTTGGTTGGGTTGTTGTCTCTTTGACACATTTCCAGTTTCCATTCTCTCTTCTATTGAAGTGGTATTAAGCACCAACAATCAATCTAATACAAAGTAAAGTTTCAGGTCTTCTATTTTCACAGTTTTCATTTTAGAAAGGTTTCAGTGATCAATGATGTTAAAAATACAAACAGAAATGTAAAATAAAATTTTATTTCACAATTTACAAACCAATCAAATTTTAATGTAATAACATTGGCACTTATGAGGCATACTATCGTATATACAAGATTTACAAAAAAAATCTGAAACAATAAAATTATTGATTGATGTCAACAAATTATGATGAGAATGCAATACCTGTTTCTCAATACTGTGAACATTGGGTATTACAATTAATGGTGTACATAATAAATCAAAACGTTTGTTGGACAATGTTTTAAGGATGCACTTAGGTCAGGTTTGGGAATTTTTGTCAGATGTTCGGACTCCTTGGTTTTTTTCCTATGATACAGGGTAAAATATTTTGCACACATTTTTCTTTTCATATAAGACTTCAATAGCTCATAAAAGGTCATTTACCAAAATTTAAGCAGATTCCAGATTTCTTTTCTTTCGATTAGAGACCCAAATAATACTAATGCAAATATAAGGTAAAAGTCCGAGTCTGTCTTTTCCTGCCATTTTTAAAAAATTAAATATCTCGAAAAGGAGCTCCACAACCTATCGATATTTTTACCTCATTTTGTTCCTTAACTAATGCTCTTCTGACTTATAGTATCAATTGTAAATTCTAGATTTTTTTAATTTCACCTAAGTACATCCTTAATGAACATTAACTGTCAAATTCATGTCCATCAATTTGACTCAAATTCTCATATTGGATTCATACCATACTAAAACATATAGCCAATTCACAAAAAGTACCATAAGAGACGTTTAACAATGAATGGACTTTTTATGTATCAAATTTTCATGCATTTTGTAGAATAAAAATTAAGGTCAAATTTTTTAAGCTTTAAAATCGAGACTTTCAATACGTCAGGTTTTCCATTGATTTTGGAGCACTCTTCTAGTTTTAGAACTATAAGGTACTACAGAGGAAAAAAAACTAATCTTCAACAGGCATGTAGAATTTATATTTATATTCAATGCACTTGTAAATATTTCTCTTGAAGATATGCCCCAATCCTATTGTGCCATGCCAAGTGTAGTCTTCTTTTATTGTAGCCATGTTAACAGTAATGAGAAACATATACAGTTCAAATGACCTTCAAATACTCGGTGAACAGATAATAAACGCTTTAACATGGAAAGATTTAACAATAATCAAACAAAAATTTATAAAAAATAAAACAAATACAATCCTCAAAATAACATGTTTGTTAAAAATACATATGCACTGAGCTTAAAAATGCTATTGAAAGTGAATTATCAGATTCAAGATTGATATAACTGATTGCGTTCTTGTTATCTCTTTCACATAGTACAACCAAGAAAGTTTTTCATTGTAAGTGATTGACAGGACCTTTAATTTGTAAATACTTAAGTCCTTGACCTTCCATTCCTTGGAGTAGTTTAAACAACTGACTTTTCACTTTCCAAAGGTGTATTAAATCTCTCTTGTTGGTGTAAAGTGATTCTTCACTGTGAAACTAGTAGCTATTGCTGGTGATAAGTGGTGATAACACTGATAAATGAACTTTCTCATATATCATTTTTTATTGAAAAGCCCTCTTAATGATTAAAATCATACACAGATCATCAGCCTTAACTGAAATTTCACAACAAAAAGTGATAATCATCTGAATACCTATGTCTATACTGTAATATCAAGTTTAATTAATTTTTTGTTGCAATCTAACCACACATAAGAGTGGCAGTAGATGTACTTGAATATATACCCTAAAGCTGTAATCAGAAAATTAACTTGCAATGATATTTTAAGACTCAGTGTATTATAATTGACCAACACACCTACATATGATTTTACATTTACATTGTATATAATTGTGTGGAATGATGATTCGTTTAACAATACTGAAAACTCTAATATTTTTTTTACTATCAAAATTTTCGCTTTATTCCTGTTAGTTTCTAAAGAAGTTAATAAAATTGATTGAAAGCTTTAGAAATACTACAAAATCAAAATGTCATTTTATTTTTCAAACATCTAGTGGTAAAGCTTTGTAATAAAAAGTACATCAGGGCTGTTCTAAAAAAGACACTGCTAACAAAAAACCCTTCAAATGGCCTCATGTAAATGTATGCATTTTAATCATATCTATTTAAATATACATTCAGACCTGCCAACTTTCATAATTTATGGGGAATTTCTCCAATGGAAGGTGTTGACCTGAATTTTGAAATTCTTTATTATATAAACTGAACACCTCAAAACAGGCATTCAAATGAGTTAAAAGGGTATTAAAGCACAATCCTACTCCTTTGAACAATATAGAAGTAGATTTAACACACTTATGACAATAGGAGAGGAGCATTAGGTCAACTTGTGCTTGAAATCCCCCATGGAGATTTTGAAAAGTTGGCAGGTATGTACATTGGTTTTTGATTCATTCAACAAATAATGTAACAAGCAACAAATAACTACAACTACTTTTAGTACATACACTGTATATGTATAATGTCATTGAATTACAGATGAAACATTGATAACTGAATCATAGTTAGTAGAAATCAGAAAACAATTAGTTCATGTGCATACAAATTTGAGCAGTAGGCATATCAAAATTCTTTAAAAAAAAATTTGATAAAATAAATTGCTTCGCCGGGCGCAGCTGGATACGACCGCAGAGGTCCAACCCTGAACAGTTGTGGCAAAAATGGACACAATATTCGCGCTTGATACAGGTCTGAATTTGGATTGTAATTAAATATTTGACACATAATAGGATTTTGACACAGAACTTTTTTTTTTGCTTTAGTGCAATACACTATGCTGTTGCGTATCGACCCCCCCCCCCCCCCCCCCCCCCCCTTTTCCAAAAAAAAAAAAATTCTTTCCCTCAAGATATGGTCATAATCTCAATTCAAATTACCAATGGAGTTTGCAACCATAATTACCCATTTAAATACATCATAAAAATCTTAAATAGATAATTTAAAAGCAGTGTAAGGGAGGTAATCCAACATTGTACAATTTTGTTTTTGGATTACCTCCCTTACACTGCTTTTAAATTGTCCTTTCACCAGGAAACCCTAGTTTTTCCCCCTTTTTTTCCCCTTATTCCTAAACGGTTTGAGCCATAACCCCCAAAGCCCATCCTAACCATCCCTTTGTGGTATGGAAACTTGTGGTATAATTTCAGAGAGATCCATACACTTAAACACAAGTTATTGTCTGGAAACTAGAAAAATGCCTTTTTGGGCCTCTTTTTGGCCCCTAATTCCTAAACTGTTAGGACCATAACCCCCAAAATCAATTCCAACCTTCCTTTTGTGGTATTGAACCTTACGGTAAAATTTCATAGAGATCCTTTAAACTAAAGTTATTGTGCGAAAACCAATGTGTCTTCGAACGATGACGCCGCCACCAACGTCATACCAATATACGACATAAAAAGCAGTTTATAAATTTTTCCTTAATTGTTCTTTCAGCAAAGCAAAGGTTTCTTAGAAGAATTACACTATCCCTGCATGTCTTGTAATGGTTAATTTTCTTTAAATAAAACTGAATCAATATCAAAAGTAATGAAACAAATTTGATAGAGTATATTTTTTGGCATAATATAAACTAGAAAAGTGAACAGAGGACACAAATTAACACCCTCTCTCTTAAAACTAATTTTACATATATAATAGAGCTGTGTTGATATGGATACTCCAAAAATCGTTTTATTTACTGTTTTAGTTGGAGACAAAAAGAACAAAGCCACTTTCCACCCCCTTTTTTCTCTAAGCAGGGTTATGTACTGAACAAATGAATAAAGACTTGCCAATTTATCTCCAACCATTTATAAAAGGGGGAGGATGAACAAATCTTTTTCATATACGAGACAAAAGCACATTAAAATAAATTTAAAACATAGTTTTAATATCTGCTGTCATGTTTATCATTAGGAATGGATTTAAGATATAATCTTACAGTTTTATAGGACTTCTATCAGGAATGTCTCAAAAGTGTTAGTACAATAACATGATTAAAGTGTTTGGGTTGTTTTATATGCTTTTGTATGGTAGTTGTGTAATTCTTCCAAAAAATTCTAACTTAAAGAGGAAATAAATTTTCATGTTCATGCAATATATATGGTCTCTGTTTCTGTGTCATGTATATCCAATTAATATCTTTTCACTTTTACTAAATTTGACATTTTTTAAAATCTTAATCACTTTTATAAGAGAGTCTAAAAATAAAAAAAAAAATATTGCTTTCTAACTGACATAGTTAAAAACTTCTTGAAGAAAATTGACTTTCATTCAGGGATTTTTTCCTTCATTATTTTGTACATAAATTAGGACGTTAGTTTTCTCGTTTGAATTGTTTTACATTGGTCATTTCGGGGCCTTTTATAGCTGACTATGCGGTATGGGCTTTACTCATTGTTGAAGGCCGTATGGTGACCTATAGTTGTTAATTTCTGTGTCATGTCTCTTGTGGAGAGTTGTCTCATTGACAATCATCATACCACATCGTCTTATTGTTATAGACAGTGTTTATGTCATAGTTAATTCTATCTTGTAATTGTACAACCACTTTTGATACAATTCCTTGCATTATATACACAAACTTAATCTAAGAGTAATAATTTCCAGGAAATATACATCCTTTTGTCAAATTCAATATTAAGAAATACAAAGTCAATGAACACACATTGGTTAAGTCTTTTGCCATGCAAATAATTCTCCCTTGTTCTAAATTTTGAACAAAATTTTACACAAGGGTAGCAGCCAAAATTTCCTGGTCCGACATGGGATAAACTTGAGGTGTTGCAAAGTTCCCGCCATAAATCACATGTGATGGTAATTCCGATAAGCCATATTTTGATGACAAATTAGAATGGGAAGTTCTATTTCGGTTACAATCCACGTAGTTCATACTGTCGAGAAAATCTAAGTTTTTGTATGGCAGTCCATTGTCTTCTCCAATCATCATATGCTTGTAACAATCTACATTCTCTTTATTATTTTGCCGCAAGCTGCCATTGAATTTTGTAACTGAACTTTCAGATTGGTTCCTCCCCCTGTTGAAAACCAATCTTTCCTCTGCACTGTGAGATTGGGGATTTACATCAACTTTTTGAAAATGAAGTCTTTCCTCTGCACTGTTTGATCTATGGATCCGACTGGGATAGTCGTAATTTAGTCTTTCATTGTAGCCATTTTCTGGGAGCTGTGGCGGTACATGGTCATAGTTTAAATGAATGTCATCGTTCAAGGTAACAGACTGACAATATTGACGTAAGTGTTCCGATTGATCCATCTGCATTTGACGAACATGATTTTGATTGTTTAGGTGAGTTAAATTCACAGTCTTGGCATTCATTTGAACACATCTTGGAGATTTTACAGAAGCAATATGATGATGTTTGTGATGAAGATGATTTAAATGATGAGAATCATGATTATGATGCTGGTGATTTTCCTGATTCTGATAATGATGATGATGATGAACATGATTTTGATTAACTTGTGATTGTTTAGTGTATAGTGATCCCTGATGACTTAATTCACTGGAAGAAGAAGCTGAAGCACTACTCTGGCTTTCATCACTGTCAGAAGATTGAGTGCCTGATTCAGTTGAATCCCGATTCGATTCTGGTCTTGATCCCCTTGAATCATTATTTGCGTCTGCTCTCGATTCTTTTGAATCATGATTTGACATAATTCTTGATTCAGATGAATCACAATTCAACTTAGTTCTCGAATCACACGAATCATGATTACATTGAGGCATTGATTCAGGAGAATCATGATTTTGCTGAGTAGTTAATTTAGGTGAATCACATTTCAACTTTGTCCCTGATCTAATTGAATCATGATTTGAATGCATATAATTTGGATGTTGATCAGATTCCTGTTCCAAATGTAATTTTGACAAGTCCATCTGATTTAATGATGTCACATGATCATAGTTTTGTAAAATATTCTCAAAATTCTGCTGACTTGTCAGAGAACTGTGCTGAGTCAGCATTCTATTGTTGTCATTAAACTTTCCATGAATAGATGGAATTTCTTCTGGAGTACTGATGATAGTGTAACCAGTGAATGGGACATGACTATATATATCGCTTGAGCATGAGCTATGACGACTGCTGCTTTGTGATGGCTTCCTAACAGATGGTTCACGACTTTGCGAAGATTTCCGTGAGGAAGGTTCACTACTTTGTGATGTTTTACGAACTGGAGGGTCAGTTACAAGTTCTAAATAGGTCGGTGTACCATTCGTCTGAGGATGTAGATAGTCAGCTGACGCGTCACATGGCTCAGGAGAATCAAATGATGTGGCACGATGGATAATTTTTCTGTATAATTGACTGTCACTCTGTAAAAGATATCAATTTGTATTCATTTATTGTAAAATAAAAATAAAGACACAGGTAGATATCTAAAAAAAATATAGGAAAAGGGCTTTCCTCTGTTGAATTGTTTCACACTTTCAACCTTATTAAAAGGTATGGGTTTCACTTCAGTTTGTTTACATCCTTTTCCTTAGGTTATTAGTTGACATTTATCTCACTGGTAATCATACCACATCACATATGAGTATGAGTTACCTAGAAAACAGAAAAGATATGCTAATCTTTATTTGGAAAAAGAACTTTCAAAGGGATACTCTAAACCACTTATTTTCAAAGATACTTTTTTCATTTTTAGTCCGTTATGTCAGATTTGGTGGCAATTTATTTTCATAATTTTCTAAATTTAATTTGTTGGTGTAGCCGTAGAAGAGAAAATTCAAGATTGACATATTATCAACAACTTATATTAGTGTTTTTTTTTCGTCTTGCGACAGTCACAAATGTATATCACTAAAAAAATTAAACTTGGTATAAGGTTACTTATATTGTCATGGTTACTTACATTGTCAAGGTTACTTATATTGTCATGGTTACTTACATTGTCATGGTTACTTACATTGTCAAGGTAACTATATTGTCAAGGTTACTTACATTGTCATGGTTACTTAATATTGTCATGGTTACTTACATTGTCATGTCCAAGTGATGAGGTCGCTCTCTGGTTTGTTTTGTTGTGGTGGTGGTGGTGGGGGTGGGGGAGGTGCTGGTTGTCTAGGTAACCATCCACTGAAATAAACAATTTAAAATGTCACACATGTTCACATTAACACTGCAAGAAGTGTCTAATTTCCATTTTGTTAAAAAAAACACCTTTTAATGAAAATCACAATAACAATATTTTCTTAGTTTAAGGTTGTATCCTCCAAACCAAATATTCCATATTTTAGATAAAGCAACATCATTATTTTCAAATTTTATAACGTCTTATGTTTCTTCTAACTCAGCAAATGCGTCAAGCTACCATGTATGCTAAATTTTAGAAAAGTCCTAACTAATCAGGATATCAGAATACAGACACACAGGTCAAATCCCCCACTATGTATAAAACTTTCTCCATTTCATCATATAATATTTTAAGCACTTGTAATTAATAATTTGACTTGAAGTATTGATTAGAAAACATCTCAAATATCAATAATTCATCTATAAAAGGATAAATTGGTTTTTGGTAAACCTTTTCTAAAAGAAATTTCCTGATCGGGAATTCTAGCTCTTTAGATGTTTGAATTTTCCTGATAATTCTGTTTTGGCTTTTTTTTAATGATATACCGGTATGCTTCCCATGTTTTTCAATCTCTGGTTTTTGGCTGTGATCATTTCAATAGTTTGTAATGCCTAAGAATTAGATTGATTGATTGTTGGTTGCTTAATGTCCAGTGGCAAATATTTCATGCATGTTCAGAACGATCTTAGAATAAGAAGTGGATGTTATCCAATCTGCTACTTTATTATTGGTTATGACTAGTTAACAGATATTTAGATCAGTAGAAAGGCATGTGTCACTGATAGAACCAAAAAATGATGTTTCTTACAGATCATCCAAGTTCAACTTTTTGTTTTCTTTCATAAGAATGTCATTTTTTTATTTATCTTCTCTTTTGAAATTTTTTTTCTGACTTGTGATTTTGAACCTTTGTACTTTTTTTCTAATGTTTGATTATTACGAAAGCAGCAGAAATTTTAGAATGCAATTTTTGAATGGCAAGATATGAGAACTATATGCTTAAAAATGATATGTATTAAAAGTTTAATGAAAACATACAAAATTAACGTCAAACAACATCAAAATATGAAATTAGTAAAAATGAAACAATTACGTTTACTGAGTTCGTAGAATGTGGAATTCTAAAATCCCTCTTTCTTGTCAATTTATTATACGAGGACGGTATCACACCAATGCAACATTTACAATAGATATGCATTTTTTGCAAATTTTCTCCAATTGAAACAACAAAATTACAACAAATATATATACCATATAACTATAATGTCAGAAGATACAAAATTTATATCATTGAGCATAAGAAACGGGAAGAAAATAAAGGTTCACTGAGCTTTACTCTAATGGTTCATAATCAGTACAAATAAACTTGATATCTTCTGACAATGTAATTATATTATCCTGCAATTAATCAATAATGCCTAAAAAAGTTCTGAAAAAATAGAATTGTACATGGACGGCAGACAACTATAAAGTGTAATTTTGATATTAAAGGTTTTAATTAATAATAGAAGCCGAAGTCCAGTACAATATTATACACATTTATAACTACATCTGTATTTGTATTTAAGAAAGGTTTATTGCAGGATAATAAATTAAAAGCACATACACAATACAAAATTTAACAGAATAATCAAATGAATTTTTAGCAGATGTCAGAAATGAATTTACAAAGCAGAACACAAAAATCAAAGATCGTAAATAACACGGTAATAGATGATATTAAATAAGGTTAAAATATGAACACAAAATGGCCACACATGAAATTTTAAAAAATTAAACTCAATTAAACAACATGGCCACACACAGGATACCTTTCGTCACGATTGACTTTGTTTACAGATGAGGGATGAACATCTTGGCGATTGCGCCAACTATTTCTAGATCGTCCAGCACCTCAAACAAAAAACATTCAATATCTCAATTTTTGCAAAAAAAAAATTAAACCTTTGATGATCTTCATGGTCTTTGAAATTAAATTTGGATTCTTTAAATGCTGGTTTGCTTTAAAATATTCAAAAAATATTATTTAAGTTACTGAAAAAAAAATAAATGGAATAAACAAGCAATTATTTAAATCGGGAATAATTTTTAATTCTCCAAAATTGATAATATATGATGAAAACTAACCTAATTTAGGAGGGTTATCCATGCATGCATGGCTAAGGGGGCTTAGTCAGTTCATACTAAAATATCAGTGGAAGTAAAATCTACCTAAGCAATGCGCACATGGCTAACCCTCTTTAGTTAGGTTAGTTTTCATCATACATTTCTTATCAATTTTCCAGAATTCAAAAATTATTCCAGATTCAAATAGTTCCTTGTTCATACAAATTATCGACACAAAATCAGTAAGCTCATCTGAGAAAAACCTATAAGTAAGGAACCACACTTTTATTGCATCGAAATTCTTTGCTAGATAGTGATCATCCAACATTTGTGCATTGCAGAACACAAGTCCTGGGTAATATCACCCAGAATGCACGTGTTGTCACACTTAGCATACCTTCACTCGTAATTCAAAGTATAGGAAAACAGGAAGAAGGTGTCTCAGATAGATACAAAAGTACACACATATTACAACTCTTCACTACTGAGCTGCTGACGAAAAATGAAGCCATTCTGTTTGAGTATTTTCTACCAAAAATTTAAGTTCATTCAAAATATTGAAAAATTTAAAGTATGAGGAAACGGGAATCAAGTATCTGCACACACTTTTCAACTTGTCACTATTGAATTGCTGACCAAATTTGTTCTGTTGAGTAGTTTCTGAGAAAAGTGTGACACAAAAAAAATAAAGTCCATTCAACATATTGAAAACTTCAATGTATCGACAAACAGGAAGTAGGTATCTGACTGGTCCAAAAAGACCCCACACATTACAACTTTTCACTGTTGAGCTGCTGACCAAATATGAAGTCATTCTATGCAGTATTTGCAAAGAAAAGTTTGATAAAAAAATTACCATCCACAGGCCTGGTCCTAACAGACATTATATAATAAGCATTTAGATTTAGAATTTATGAAAGGTCCCATTTATAAATGTATCTATAATAAATCTTATAATCATCAAAAGGCCTGGTCTTAAAAAGCATCATATAATAAATATCTATCCCAAGAATTCATGCCCTATTATAAATGTATTTAATTTAATTACCATCAACAGGCCTGGTCCTAACAGGCATTATGTAGTCAGCTAACAATGTGACACATTTCTCAAGGAACTGTTCTAACTGTTGTAAGATGTAGGTAAAGTCAGGTCTATCTTCTGGGCTGTAACTCCAACAACTTTTCATGAGGACAAATCTACAATATATACAAAACACAAAAATTATAAAAATTAGGTCTATCTTTCGACCATATACATGTAGGTATGACTATAAAAATAAGGAGATGTGATATGATTGCCAATGAGACAATTATCCACCAAAGTTCAAATAAAGTGGATGTAAGCAATTATAGACAACCAAACGGCCTTCAACAATGAGAAAAACCCATGCCGTATAGTCTGCTATAAATGGCCCTGACATGAAAAATATTAAACAATTCAATTGAGAAAACAATCGGCCTAATTTATAAAATAAAACAATTTACGAAAAAAACAAATATGACTGACATGAACCAACAACAACCACTGAACTACCGGTACAGGCTCCTGACTTGGGACAGGCACATAAAGAATGTGGCGGTGTTAAACATGATTGTGAGCGCTCAACCCTCCCCTAACCTGGGACAGTGGTGTAACAGTACAACATAAGAACAAACTATAATCAAAGCATCGTCGATGTTGTGATCCAGCCATATTTTTAGCTAGTCTGGTATTCTTTCTGACCATACGTTTTTCAATATTTTTTTCTTTTCATTTCCAATCTTGCTGTAAAATTTTTATGTTATTGTCCAAAGGTAGGAATTTCGCAATATTGATGCAAATATTGATATATATATATTGATATTTCAATTTTAGACTCTGTCAGATTTTTTTTTTACAAGAATGGAAAGGGAAATCGTCAAATAAGTAATATATTTTTTTATATGCCATTAATTATAACTGGCTTAATAATTTCCAGAAACAGGCCTTAGAAATGCTCTTTCTCAACAACAAAAATTATTTTTTATCTAAATTGGTGTTCATTCTACATTAAAAAAAAATACATTTCCTGTATTCAAATTTTAATGTACAAATACCTAAGCTGAGATATCTCCACATACTGTTAAATAGCAATATAATGCAATTTTGTATATTATTTCATCAAAATTTCTGATAATCATGATAATTGTAAATAATTATTTAGAACTTGATTATTGACTTAAGTCAGATGATAATGACACTGATTTTACAAGTGAAATAAAATTTGCTTGCATTTGTTATTCTTTTTTTTTTCTTTAATTTATTGTCTTTTCTTTGAAAAAAAACATATCTGATTAATCATTCAGCTAACTAGCAAAATTAACAGAATATTTTAGTGTAGTGTAGATTAAAATAAATAATACATTTGTAGGTTTACTATTGAGGTCAAGAATGTGTGTATTCAGTTAGGTGTGTAATAAATTCAATTATGTAACAGGTCATGAGATATTAACTGTGGTCAATTTAATAAGCCTGGGATTGTTTCCAATTAATACTTACACCTTTGATAGTAATTATTTGAAAAGCTTGACAGTTGATAATCATACTGACTCTTACTTGCCTATGGAAAGAATTGGAGTAATACCATTTAAAAAAAGTGTGGGAATCAACTTAGATATATCAATACACATGTTGACCTACATTTCACTGAACAATAATTTACACAAGCATAAGATACTAATATAATACTTTCAAAATTATTATCAACTGATTCAATTGACGTACAAATACCTTTTTCAAATTAATTCATGAATAGTAAATCATTATAAATTTTGATTTACAAAGGAACGAACTATTTGCAAGTGAATATCTAAAATAAAAGGGTTGTTCGACCACTCTTTTCTTAATTTAAGGGCAAACAACATGTCAAAAGTTGGCAGTTGATGATTAAAATGGTGTAGAAAGTTTCTGCAAGTCATAAAAACACATAATTAGTTTCATGATATGTCTTCAACTTAGTATTCTGCACCATCTCTAAAACCAGAGTGATCGCATAGATCCAGCATGGCTGAATCAAAATTAGTCGAAAAAGGCTTAACTCATCAGATAGATACAAAGAAAAACATTAAACAAAAGCACAGTCTGGTCGCTTTTCTGGGCTGTAACTCCAATAACTTTTCATAAGGGCACATCCTTATTATAGAAACTATATATTAAATGTAAAATCTGTTCCCTCATTGGATTCTTAGGACCATATACATTTAAATATTTTAAAAGTTAGATATCTTTTAGTATGCTTTGAATTGGAAAAATATGGTTAAAAGTATATGTGAATTTTTGTCTCTTTGCTGGGTGATGAACTAAGAAAATACGACACCTGTTAAGGTAGAAAGATGATTATCCGATCATATTTACTGAGGATAAAGCTAGAGGTGAATATGAATTTCAGACTTATACATATTTTTATTCAGAAACTTACAATTCCTCTGGACAATTTTCTGGTTGTTCCAGCTGACCACCAGATCTGACATAATGTAAAACTTCAATGTTCGTCCTAGCTTGATATGGCTGCTGGCCAAATGTTAGGACTTCCCACATCATTACCCCAAAGGCCCTGAAATACAACATTTTTATTTGACACTTTGATATTTATTTTACTGCTTTATTCAAGACTGTCAATATGTTTCAACATGTCTATTTATCTATTAAGCTGAATCAACTCCTCGAATTATATTTTCATGGAATAGGATTAGCAATATGTTCTATAATAATTATGAAGTTTAGATATCTTTAGTAATCTATTATTTGAATACTGTACATATAAACCAGCTATATCAGGCCTAAATTAATATATTGTTTGTCAGTAAAATTTTATGAGTCGGACCCGTTTTTGCAGGGTCGGTAGGGATTGGGGAAACAAACAATATTTTATTTTAGACCTCAGTCTTACTATTCAGTGAACAAACACATTTATAAACAGCAACGAATCTTGACGTTAGTTTTTGGTCTCAGCCAACATTACTGCACACACTGCAGTGATAAAACTATATTTCAAATTATCCACAAAATCAACTGAAAATTTACTGATCCCAAAGAATGTTTTTCTCTTTATTTTTGAATTTCAAAAGTGCAAAAACTGTTTTTTAAGCTATAGGTACCATATATCTGACTGTGTAGTAAATATTCCATCTACCAAGGATTCCGGCGACATCCATCTAACAGGAAGTAATCCTTCGCCTTCTTTACGATAATAATCACTTTTATAAATATCTCTGGCTAAACCAAAGTCTCCTATTTTGACAACTATTTCTGATGGAACCTTAGATGAGACAAGACAGTTTCTAGCCGCTAAATCTCTGGAAAGGAAATCAATGATAATTAAGGGCTATTTAATTATAATGAATGTGGGAGGGTATGAAGGGAAATACAATGTTTTGACATGGGTTAGGAGTCATTTATGGTGTTCTGTCCAATTGAGGTTGTGGGGGTTTTGGAAATACCTGTCTACCCTACTACATCTATTTTATTGGAATAGTCCTAAAAGTAATGTATACTCATATATTTTCACAGATACCATTTTTTTTTTTGGATTGAGGAGGGAAATTATATTTTTGTTGATACTTCTGCCATTACGTTAAAATATCTTCTTGATTTTTCAAACTTTCTTGAAACATTCATAAAAGAGAAGATCCAAGGTTTTTTTTTACGGCTCAAGAAAATTACATAAATAGATTGCTCTGACCCTAAAATAAGGAGGTTAACAGGTTGCTATAGTGATTAGCAAACAAAACTTTCAGCCCTTAGATATTTTTATTAAGACATGTCGGATTATCGATTTATAAGGATAAATTCTGGATACTGTATATCAAAATTCATCCATAATTAAGTGATGTTTAGCAGGTCATAATTTTTCCTATCTTCATTTTCAAATGCTCTTTTCCTAAATATCTATCACTTACCTATGAACAAAATGCTCTCGTTCTAAATATTTACAGCCCCTAGCAACATGAACACAAATCTTCACTAAATCTGTTAAACATAAACTGGAAGAATTTGTCTGAAATTGGAAAAACAAAACATCTTCGGTTTAGACCAAGTTCATATTATGTCTGGCAACATTAAAATATTAACATCTGCAGCATGCAGTAAGTAAACTCTTCATAAATTGCATAAATTAAAGTTCTATCAGGCAATGAATAAATAGCTATACTAGAACAACTCAACCAAGAATTCAACTATAAAAAAAAAATTAATTAAGAATACCTTGTTTTGTCAATATATTATTTTTCAATTTGTTTTCATGCACAGTCATCCACAATGTCTTGACAACATCTAAACAGCTTTTTATTTTACCTGGAAATCACAGTACTTCATATTGCAAACCATTTAATTATAAAGAGTAAAGAAAGTAGGATATGAACTCACCGACATCCCTCTACATGTTCGTAAATAAGACAACAGGTCGCCACCTTCCATTAATTCTAGAATAATGAACTGTGGATCATTATCAAGGCAGACACCAAGTAAACTCAGGATGTGATCATGTTTAAAATTACTCATCAATACCGCCTCTTTCAGGAACTCTTCTTTTTCATGGTCTGATGCACTCTTTCTCAAAGTCTACAAAAGTATTATAATCTTCTATATAAATTTCATACAAAAATACATGTATTGGTCATGACATTAACAAAGATTAAGGTTCATTCCCTAATAGTCTTTAAAAATTTAAACATTAGTACAAAAAGTATAAATTTGTATCCATCATTAGAGTTCTAACGTCTACATCATTCTATTCTGGGCTCTTTTTTAGGAAATTCCTTATGAAGTTAATGAACATTAATCGACAAAAGACAGGAGTCTATACTGTATGTCAATGTTACGACACCCTACATAAAAAGAATTTCATTAATGTAAATTCTTTCAAAAATTATAGCATGCATTTACCCTGTCACATATATCATATTAATAAATCATTGCAAAAAAATCACAGATTTTACAGCAAGTATTACAAACCTTCACTGCAGCTTTTGTTTCTCCAGAACTATCACTTAAGATATTCTTTGCCACCCCTTCAAAGACTTCACCAAATGCACCACTTCCTAGGAATTTTGTCAGCATCAACTGGTCCCGTCGGAAGTGAGGCAGTTTGGCAATATCACTGTCAGTAGGTACAATACTGAAAAAATATGAAATTTCACAATCAAAGTAAAATCACAATCTCTTACTACTTCAAATTTGAAAGTAGTCCATGCATATCATACACAAATAGGATTATTAAGCATCAAAAATATTCAGATTGCTTGTAAGCACCGAAAGGTAAAGATTGCTTTCATTTTGCAATGTGAACTTTAAGATTATACATTGCATTGCATTTAGCGATGTAACCCATTAAAGCAATACTTTCAATTGGAGTTATCTTTCTAAGTCCATAATTTTAATTGGCATTTTTTTAGAACAGATATATACTAGTATGGTATTACACAATACATATCATTTTCTAAACTTGAATACTTTTTACACATAATGACTTAGATGGAGAGTTGTCTCATTGGCACTCACATACCACATCTTCTTATTTATATTGAATATCTCAGATTATATCATTTACTGTAAATTCAGAAATTATTGCGATGTTTTTATCATCTCGAATAATGCGACTGAGTGAGTATCGCAATAATAAGAACTCGCATTCTAATATCTGATACATATATCTTCATCCAAATTTTTCAGAAATCGCAATAATTAATCTCGCATTTTTGTCCATTCTTCAAGTATCTCAATAATAAATGCACGCAATAATTTCTGAATCTACAGTATATATTGTTTGACGTGGATAGGACACAAAGAATGTTCCCCTAACTTTGACGTGGATAGGACACAAAGAATGTTCCCCTAACTTTGACGTGGATAGGACACAAAGAATGTTCCCCTAACTCTGATGTGGATAGGACACAAAGAATGTTCCCCTAACTTTGATGTGGATAGGACACAAAGAATGTTCCCCTAACTCTGACGTGGATAGGACACAAAGAATGTTCCCCTAACTCTGATGTGGATAGGACACAAAGAATGTTCCCCTAACTCTGATGTGGATAGGACACAAAGAATGTTCCCCTAACTTTGACGTGGATAGGAAACAAAGAATTTTCCCCTAACTTTGACGTGGATAGGACACAAAGAATGTTCCCCTAACTCTGACGTGGATAGGAAACAAAGAATGTTCCCCTAACTCTGACGTGGATAGGACACAAAGAATGTTCCCCTAACTTTGACGTGGATAGGACACAAAGAATGTTCCCCTAACTTTGACTTGGATAAGACACAAAGAATGTTACCCTAACTTTGACGTGGATAGGACACAAAGAATGTTCCCCTAACTTTGACTTGGATAAGACACAAAGAATGTTCCCCTAACTTTGACATGGATAAGACACAAAGAATGTTCCGCTAACTTTGACGTGGATAGGACACAAAGAATGTTCCCCTAACTTTGACGTGGATAGGACACAAAGAATGTTCCCCTAACTTTGACTTGGATAAGACACAAAGAATGTTCCCCTAACTTTGACGTGGATAGGACACAAAGAATGTTCCCCTAACTTTGACGTGGATAGGACACAAAGAATGTTCCCCTAACTTTGACGTGGATAGGACACAAAGAATGTTCCCCTAACTTTGACGTGGATAGGACACAAAGAATGTTCCCCTAACTTTGACGAGGATAGGACACAAAGAATGTTCCCCTAACTTTGACTTGGATAGGACACAAAGAATGTTCCCCTAACTTTGACGTGGATAAGACACAAAGAATGTTCCCCTAACTTTGACGTGGATAGGACACAAAGAATGTTCCCCTAACTTTGACGTGGATAGGACACAAAGAATGTTCCCCTCACTACAATATGTAGTTAGTCCTCTCAAATGTAGTGATAAGGTATGGAAAATAGGGTTATATGACTGCATTGCATGCAATCTTTACCTCAAAAAAAGGTAATACTGAATGTGTATGTGAAACCCCTCCCTAATCAAATGTGTATGTAAAATCCCTCACTAACCAAATGTGTATGTTAAACCCCTCCCTAACCAAATGTGTATGTGAAACTCCTCCCTAACCAAATGTGTATGTGAAACCCCTCCCTAACAAAATGTGTATGTGAAACCCCTCCCTAACCAAATGTGTATGTGAAACCCCTCACTAACCAAATGTATGTGAAACCCCTCCCTAACCAAATGTATGTGAAACACCTCCCTAACCAAATGTATGTGAAACCCCTCCCTAACCAAATGTGCAATTGACAGTCTACAATACTTAATACAGAATACAGGAGGGGGGTTCAAAGAGGGTGGTAAAGGGTTATTTTCGTGCAACGTGTTTTGCCATTTTTATTTCACGTGCAGCCGTGAAAAAGGTATGTTATTCACCGTGTTTAGTGAAATCGGTAAAAAGATCAACGTGCAAGACATTTTTAATTGTTCGTTCATCATGAAATGGCAATTTCATTTCGCGTTCTTCCGTGCAGATACCCCCCCTTTACACCCTTCTTCAAAATACAATAAGAAGGGAGTAAATCAACATTTGACACGGGGTAAATGATATACAAAATGTGACAGAATGAAAATTAAAAACTTCAGACTATCAGATCTCAGCCTTCTTTAGGAGCATAACTATTAATTACTGATTCATTTTTTTTATCAGTTATTAAAGCTTGTAAAAAAATAACGTCAGTCACTTGTTATTATAATTCATGATGAAACCTTGTATTCCAATGATTCACAACTTCAACAACAACAAATTGAAAACCAAAACAATTTGTGAATTTTCTATTTAAACTCTACTTTTATTTGTATTTTTAGAAAGAAATAACATACTTGATAGCATATAAAGTATTACTCTCAGGAGCTGTGTGCAGTGGGAGCTCTCTCAGAATAGCAAGCTCATGGTCTGGTCCTCGCACTATGAATTCTTTTGGTTTCCTATTTTTTCTATTTCTTTTTCGCATTACTGCAATGACAAACAATACACTGTAACATTTAATACATATGCTAAAATTTGAAAGGTGCTGATTGGGGTTCAATTAAGAAAGATTATATTAACTTGATACTGTGTGCTCAAGAAAACAATTTAATACAGGTTAATTTCTGAGCATGATTTGTCACAAGGAACTGACAAAAAAACGTTTACAGTAATTTTAAAAACTAAAATCTGGCAGGAATTCTACGTAATCAAAACTCACCATAACATATAACAAACAATAGTACCACGAGGAATACAAACACAAACGACAGAGAAATGACAACAATGGCTACCGTGTCATCTGCTGCCGTAACAACATCTGCAAAATATAAAAGTAAAGTTATATAAGAACAATAGGTAAAAGTTATTATCACCACTAATAAAACTATAACAATGAAGACATTTGGCCATGGTATTATACACAAATGATATAACATTAATTAAATGCATCTACCATGTATTAACATTACAATAAATGTGTCAATAGGACACCATGTCTTGCTTGCACGGTCATTTTCCTTGTTTAATGACCACAGACATCAATCTGCAGATTATCACTTCAATTTGTCTGTTGCAACCAGGTTGTTCATTCCAAGTTCTTCTGCTTCCTCCACCATAATAACAGACTTCATAGTGTCCTAATACTCACTTGGTGTTCGGTTGGGGATTGTCCTTGACCCATTATCAAGGACCAAAACCAACCCTTCACCAAGGACAATGCCCAGCCCAACACCAGGAAAGGACAATCTCAAACCCAACCCATCTATATAGCTGTGTTACCTCTATATGTAAAAGCTGTACTGTTATTACTGAATGGTCCAAGTCCATTAGCATTCTCAGCAGCTACACGGAAGAAGTATTCTTTACCACTGGTTAAAACTCCATCATCAATTACCCAACGAGCTTCAGTTCCATTATATACTTCAGTCCATATCTGGTAGTCTGTACTCCTGGAAAAAAAAATGTGCATGTACTTTATCATTGGAAATTCATTCAAATGCCAACTTTATTAAAATTTCAATTAGTGGGTCAATGTCTGAAGGATTACCAGTATTTGGAAAATACTGTACATGAAAAATGTTTGCAATGTCTTTATTATTGCTACGGGATATGTTTCACACAAATAATGGCTGACATTGTGAATTTCAATAGAATTATGTTAATGTAGTATTTCCTGAAATGGCAAATAATTAATCTCACATTTGCGTCAATTGTACAACAATGCCAATAATAAATGCATGTAATAATTTCTGAATTTACAGTTAATAGTGATCTTACCTAAAAAGATCCCTTGTAATGTATACCATCTTCTATGAAGACCATTCAGATCTCTTCATCACAAATGCTTATCTATACTTGTGTGTAATGTAATGGTTGATAACATCTTCACTATCATCAGAGCTCTAGATCATAAAATTTACTCAGTACTTGGAGTTCAAATAGTGTGCTCGAAAATCCAAATCCAAGCCTTGCAGTCATAAAAATTTTGAGTACCATTTTTCGTACTCAGACTCAGAATTCAACTTATCAAAATATTGGATTTGATGTTTTGTACTCAAGACTACTGAGTAAAATGTAATAACCGAGAACCCAGTATTTTGGTTGGATAATTTAAACCTGCCAATATTTCAAAATCTCCTTGAGGGATTTTAAGTGCAAGAAGACATAATACTCCTTTTATATTGTCATAAGTGTTTTTAATCTATTTCTATATTGTTTGAATGAGTATGTATGTGTTTAAATACCATTTTAACTCATTTGAATGCATGATTTTGAGATGTTCAGTTCAGTTTATACAATAAAGAATTTCAAAATTCAGGTCAACACCTATCTTCAGGGAAATCTCTCCATAAATCGAGAAGGTTAGCAGGTCTGTTAATTCTGAGTCTGATTTGAATAACCCTACTGGAAAGTTTGATTCCCGCAAGATCAAGTTTTTAGTATGATTATCGTACTCAGACTCAGCATTCAACCAATCAAGATACTGGATTTGGAGTATTGAGCATAAATTTTGTACTTCGAGTACTGAGTAAAGTTTTATGACCAAGAGCCCAGGAATGAACTTCACTTCACATCCTTCATTGCTTTACCTTAAAACGAACACTCAACAGAACTCCATAAGGAGTATACTCACCAATAACTTAAATTCAACACTCAATAGAACTCCATAAGGAGTATACTCACCAATACTGCAGTATATAATGGAGGATTGCGGCACCATTGTCATTAGGTTCTGACCATTTAACCTCATACCCTTGACTCGACAAGGATTCTATAATTGGTGGATCTGGGGCACTGGGAATGCTTGCTATAAAAGAGAAAAAGATTATAATACTACAGTAAATTCAGAAATTATTGCAAGATTTTTATAAATGCATGCGCAAATAATGTGACTGGGTGACCATGAGTTTCGCAATAATAAGAACTATATATCTGTTTGCAGATTATCCTGAAATCGCAATAATTAATCTCATATTTCTGTCCATTCTTGGATAATCACAATAATAAATGCACCAAATAATTTCTGAATCTAAAATTCATGGATGCAAAAAAAGAGACAGACAATGGCCAATATATTTGTCCACTATGGACAAAACACGAACAATTGATTCTCATAGCCAGGATGTAAAACACTACATAGAATGTGTCCATAGTACACAGATGCCCCACTCGCACTATAATTTTCTATGTTCAGTGGACCCTGAAATTGGGGTCTAAACTCTAATTTGGCATTAAAATTAGAAAGATCATATCATAGGGAACATGTGTACTAAGTTTCAAGTTGATTGGACTTCAACTTCAGCAAAAAACTACCTTGACCAAAAACTTTAACCTGACTTGACCAAAACTTTAACCTGAAGCGGGACAGACGGACGAACGAACGGACACACAGATCAGAAAACATAATGCCCCCTCCTACTATCGTAGGTGGGGCATAAAAATTGGGTCAAAGGTATTTTCCTTTAGAAATGAACAGCGTCTCCTGAGGAACAAACCAATGTCTTGTAGGCACTGAAATTCACTACTTTATATATTGAAGCAAATGAAATGTTCCAACATTATTTCACTAAAAATAGCTGTTCATATAAGTCAATGACCCCATAACGCATGTAAATGACTTCAAACAGTTGCTTGGCATAGTATCCTCTTCCGCAATTACTGTTGATTCATCATTATTTATTGGATACTGATTGTCATGGAATTCTTGTGTATATGTGAACCACGAACTTAAGTGTTAAACATAATACCATACATATCCTGTGTCCATGCTTTCCAAACTTACACTGTGCCAGGTCCTTTATATTAACTACACTCCCCTCCCTAAACTTACCCTGTGTCATGAACTTAATTTATCTCGAACAGCTCATTCATACATATCAGTCGTGCCTTCATACAAACCACACTCCCGTCCCCATACTTAATGTTGGAAATCACACACAGAAGAATATGTTACCATAATGCCTTATTATTGTATCTTAGGTTGTATACTTGTGATGTTATCTTGTACTTTGGTCATCAATACAAATTAATACAGTTTAGATGTCTTTATTTCTATACATGCAGTTTTAGTAAAAGCACTTTACGATACTTACACTGTGTCCTGAACATAAATCTATCTCCACCGGTCCAATACATTTTAGTGACAGTCCCTTTGTACAAAAGGACCATACGGAAACAGTAATCAGTAGAGGGTTCTAGGTCTGTGAATGTTTTATTGTATGTCTGATTGGATGAAGTGTAATAAGGTAAATCACCCATATTGTTCCAATTAGCCTCATCTGCATAAGGACACTGAAAAAAATAAAAATGTTCAAAGATGTTGACATTTAAATATTTGGTTTGTTAGACTGTTGTTCCTGTCTAATTATATCAAAACTTTATGTAAATGATGTTTCAGAGTTGTAGTCATTATGCAAATTATGATGTTTATAAAATTACTGTATGGTAATTTAAATTTCTGCATTGTAAGCATTCTTATTTATTTAACATAAAATTAAATTACTGTGGATTCATTCACTTTTGTGGGTATCATTTTTTCTTGGATTGAGGAAAACTTTATTTTCATGGATATTTGATTTCTTTGGTTTTCCCGAAGTCTGTAAACAAGCCCATAGGAAAATTGTATGTAGCTGAACATTTAAAGTCATGTTTTACCAGTACCTAATAAACCAACGAAAATGTGTATCCCACAAGGAATAATGAATCAACACCAGTTGAAACATGTTCATTTTTGTTCAATTGGCCATTTCAGAATCTAAAGGACTATGGGTAATTTTATTGTCCGTACCCCATTGTTTAGGACGCTTTGTTGTACACTTTTGAAAAAATTACCCAGAATGCATTAGACTCTAAAATGGCAAATTGATTCCTTGATTGATGACTAACCTTTATGTACTGAAACTTGGCTATTTCCACACTTCCATCAGAGGGTGATGTCCAACTTAAGGTTAAATTATGTCTTGCAGACGACAGTAGAGTTATGTCCCTTGGTAGTTCAAATGTTCTTATGGTTTTGGGATCACTTGTATTGAAAATCTTCTGTTCGGAGTTGGCAGTCTTTACCTGAAAGTTGATTCCTAGAGATTGAAAAACTTCAAAAAGACAAATGTTACAGTGAGATCTCATCTATCTTCAAAATTAACTTTTACATTCCCTTATCTATACAGTAGCCTATAATAAAAGCCTGGTATCTTTGATGAATTTTTACTATAGATGATACTGTAAATTAAGAAATTATTGCGATGTTTTTATTATTGCGAAAAATGCGATAGGGTTATAATCGCAATAATTTAAACTCGCATTTTAAAATTTTTTATATTAATTAAACAGGATTTTTCTCAATATCGCAATTTTAATCTAAAATGACAAAATCGCAATAATAAATGCACGCAATAATTTCTGAATTTACAGTAGTTACAATTTTAGAAATTTTTACTGTTTCTTCGAGGAGCTAAAATTCCATGGCTTAATAAATAGCAAAGCAAAGTTATCTTTTTTCAAGGTTGACTTTTAAGTCGATGCTAAGAGAATGAACATTTTCACATTGAAACATTTCATGAACAGTATTCTTAAGCTTTATATCAAAACAAAAAGTAAACAAACGAATATGTATATTTATCAAATTATTTGGTTGTATGCATTGAATGGATGACCTCTAAATGCTGTTTAGTTATTTGTGTCCTTGACCTCTAACTGACATGTACCCAACATCTCAGTTTATTTTTTATTATAATTTACCTCAATAGTGTAATCTTGATTTGGCAGTAAGTTTGATATAATGTGCTCATAGACATTCTGATCATGTGATACATTGACGTCTACTTCTGCCCTCAAGAATCCTTTGCCTTTCGGCGTTGACCAGTGTATGGCGTAGACCAAATCTTCTGGAGGACCGTTTGAGACAGTGGGTCTAGACCATTTCACATTAATCTGTTCCGGAGATGTTCCAATCAAAGATTCTATTGTCGCTTTGTAAGGCACTGGAATAAAAATGATAACAATACTGCTTAAATGCTAAAATGAGGTCTGAGGGAATTATATCATTTTAAGATTACCAGGTGATTCGATTCTAATATACTACACAATTATTCCATTCAAAAACATAAGTGTTTGCATGCAAAATCTGCAAAGGTTATCACAAAGGAGACTAACTTTTTTTGTTTTTGTGATTATAACAGTGTAAGCGTATTTTCATTCCGCCGTGTATTTATTCCGGGTAACTGTTTTTCACTAGAGAATATTGGATGTAAATAGTGTGAAAGCGTCGATCTTGATATCGTTGTTTTGTTTATATTATACCGGTTTATTGTTTACATAAATGGGTTAAAATTAAAAGGATTTTCAAGGAACCAGTTTAATTAATCTGAGTCAATCTAGTAAATAATATTGATGATAATGAGGAGGATGTTTTTATAACTCAAAATACTTTATCAATGATCAGGACATTGAACATGATATAAACCAAATTTAAAGAGCAGATTTGTTCTTACATAAAGTTGACATAGAAGATATGATTTTATATCCAAGCAAATACACAGAAAAACTTCGGCAATCCAGTAAAAATAAATATTTTTCAATAAGTGACAATTTAAAAGCATATGATTTGATAGATTTGCATAGAAAAATTATTTAAATCTTATTCGTTAATAAGCATTATTGTGTTTATATCGTGCCTTCAAAATGAGTACTAATCACTTCATCAATGTATGGATCTAAAGCACTGGTGTAATTAATCCCGGTATAAAATAACTAGTGCAATCATTCCGGTACAAAATCACTAGTGTAATCATTCATTGTTTAAAAACACTAGTGTGTACATTCCTTGGATGAAAACTCTCCACTTTTTACATAAATCAACTATGCAAGTTTCAAATACACTAAAAACTATAAAGCCACATTTTATATATATTTCCCCTTCAAAAAACCCATTTTAGAACCTTATAATGACTGGTGGATGTTTTACACTGGACCCAGATAGAAAAACCTAGTGAATTTTCGTTGGTGGATAAAAATCACTGGGGATTTTCTTCCGCCAGATAAAGTACACTGGCGGAATCAAACAACTGTTACACAATTACAGCAACAAATAGAGATTGTGTCATTACAAAGTTACCCTAATGTGCGACCTTTAAGTTACTCTAATGTGCGACCTTTAAAATAACAGTGCATACAAATTTAAAGGGGAAAACAAAACAAGTATTAAATGTGAAAAAAGACACAATCTGCATTGTAAAATATGGTTATAAAAATAAGAAGATGTGGTACGATTGCCAATGTGAAAACTCTCAAACAAAGACCAAATGACATAGTAGTTAACAACTATAGGTCACGATACGGCCTTCAAAAATGAGCAAAACCCATATGTTCATATGCATGTTCAAAGCAAGCAACCTGTAATCCTGTGGTTCTCTTTCCTTACTATATGCCATATTTGTTTGTTGTTTTAGCATACATCAGACTATTCAACAGCTTTCACATATACTCAGGCCTTGTATAACATACCATAAAGTATGGGTTTTTGCTCATTGTTGAAGGCCATATATGTTGAAACTATGAACAAGTGTATGATCTAAGACAGAAAGATTCCCTTTGTGGATTTATTTACATTATACATAAACATGAATCACCAAAAATATTGGATAGTACAACAGACTACACCAAGCTCCCTCGAAAAAAATAGACATAAATTTTACATGCTGCTGAAATTCACCCACAGGAACTTACCTTAAAGAAATCAAATATTAACAGCAATAAGTGTCCTTTCCTTGATATAAACAGTGTTACACCAGAAACCAAAAATTTACAACAAAAGGGATGATTTTTCTTTCCCTATTGTTAATTTTCCTTTTTTGGACAGTGATGTTCCTCTGGCACCATCTTATGGTGTTTATATATCAAAACTCATTCCTTAAGTCAGGGAATTCGTTCCCACAAATCACTTAAAACCTTTACTAAATTTTTCCATATATACAAAGATTTGGTTTGCAAGTTTGGCTGTACCTGTAGAAAAGTTATTTCAGACAGAATAGCACATTCTAAATTTTACTGTGATGTTGTTTACCCAGCCCAGAAATTTATATACGATCAGGGTATACTTATCAATCCTTTAAATAAACTTATCCTAAAAAGTTACCAATTCAACACTGTAATTAGATCTCTGAATATTGTTTTATTGGTATAAATATTGATTTTACTATCAGTAAATTAAAATCATACTAAATAGTTTTGTTATGCACATATGTACTGTAACGGTACTACAATCTGTTAATACCTTAATTTTGGCATTGCACAAGGTCATGTTTTTCTCTGACTGTTAATGACGTCTTTACACTAAATCCATTGGATGTTGGATGAGAACTGATTGATGTTTTAGTCTTTGATACATGATTTTTTTTAATAGTTGTTACTGGCTTTGAAATAGCTGTCAGTAACTGTGAGTACTCTCAGATCTGTACTTAGTGTCCTTTTTGTTGTTAGGGATGAGGGATGGATAAATACTCTGCCACGTCTGCTTTTCTGCTTTGTATTGATCTAATGAGTTAAGCCTTTTTCAACTGATTTTTATTATTAGTTCTTATGTTGTGCTGTTACGCCACTGTCCCAGGTTAGGGGGAGAGTTGAGCGCTCACAAACATGTTTAACCCCACCACATTCTTTATGTGCCTGTCCCAATTCAAGAGCCTTTGTTTCAGTGGTTGTCGTTGGTTCATGTCTGTCATATTTGTTTTTTTTCGTAAATTGTTTTGTTATAATTAGGCCGTTAGTTTTCTCAATTGAATTGTTTCATATTTTTTATGTCAGGGACTTTTATAGCTGACTAGCCGGTATGGATTTTTTTCATTGTTGAAGGCCGCAGGGTTGCCTATAATTGCTTACATCCACTTTATCTGACCTTTGGTGGATAATTGTCTCATTGGCAATCATACCTCATCTCCTTATTTCTATATAAATACAAAATATACAAAAACAAGCAGAGAATAAAACATGGTCAAAATAGCCCAATTTAGTACATTTTTTTACTAGGTACAGGAAAGTTTTCAATATAGGTAAGGTACATGGTACTTGTATTATTCAAAGCTGTAAAATGATTCTAGACGTCAAGGTTTAGGTAAAATCATGTTGCTGGGTAGCTGTCCTACATAGTGTTGCCTTAATGTTTCACAAACAGCAATTGCAACAAACATAGTCCATTTTTGAACAACTAGAAATCAATCATGTGTTAGTCTTTCAATTTCATTTTACAGAAAAAAAATTAAAATATCAAATATATCTGAACAAACCTCCTGCTCTGGTCTGGAATACTGTTGGAGAACTGAGAACCTCAGATAAATACTCTGTGTAGTAGTTGCTAACAGCCCCATGCACTATGTACATTGTAAATGGCTGTAGCTTGGTCAGAGTCATAGTGTTGTTGTAAGAGGCCTGAAATGTAACAATAGTCACAAATGAACATACCAATTAATACATATAAACAAATGTATACAGCCAAACCTCTTTAACACAAAGTCAAAGGGACTGGACAAAAGTATTTGACTTATAACCTGAGGTTCAACTATCCGAGGTTGAGTGTGTTGTAATAAACTTTGAATGCATGAAACAAGGTATCAGATTTGTGTAACAAGATATTTTTAACAATGTGCCTTTTTTGATATGGGAGTTTATGACTGTGTATAAACATGGACCAGAGCCGGTTATGTAATATCCTTGTATGTTTACAAAGCACGATTGAGTATACTAAGTAGCTCTTTCCACTTAATTTCTTTCCGAAAATATTCGAAATGAACGTTAGATAAAGGTTTCAATGATAATTTTAGTATTTTTGAAGGATTCAGATGCATAATTAAATCTTTATTACTACCTTTTTAAATTTTTCATCAAATCATATTTATATAGGTATTTATGATAATTTAAATCTTTTCGACTAAAAAATTAAATTAATTAGATGCAAACCACTGAAACTTAAGAAAAATAACTTTAAATAGACCGATCAATGTCCGGTACAAAATAGTTTACCTGTCGCCTAAACAAGTAAATTTCAGCTGTCGGACAACTAATTAACCTTGAATGTAATGAGAGGGTATTAAAGTAAGGTTTGTTTTGGTAGTACTTATTCATCATGTCATTTTTATGACCGTAAATGTGTGGCTGTTTAAAAAAAAGGTCGAGTCAAATGAATCGTATGAACTTCCAATTTTTTTCTGAATTATGTTAGAATGGCAAACCCATGTTATATGTCAGTTTCAGGCTCAGCACAACATGTCAATTATATAATTTATCTGACAAGTTCAGACAATACGACCGTTTTGAAAGCCTTGCTTTGCATTCATTTTTTGTAAATTGTCATAATTGTCAAAAGTCTTATAATTATTGTTATTAATGAATCTTAATTCAAACAATTCATGTATTAATCTCGGCTTGAATCATTCTAATTTGTTTCGTTTACAGCTTACCTCAGACATACATCCACTGCCAGCAGAACCACATGGCTGGGTCCCTGCTTTATAATATACTGAGTACTTAGTATCAGGAACAGAGATACCAGTACAGGACAATGGCCATGTGATGGGTTTTAGCTCTAATTCAATGGTCTGGTTTGTTTTTTGTATCAAGGTAACAGAACCTTTATATGGTTGAGGATAAAGACATTCTGTAGCTAGAATATAAGAAACGTTAATAAATTTCTACATATCATTTTTTGAGATATGAAAGTTTGATCAAAATTTATCAATTAAGAGAGACCTGATTTTGATAACAAAACCTAAAACAATTAAATCAAGGACTTACCCAGATAATAAGCAAAGTAATCTCCCTTATTTGTTTCTTAAATGACAAAAATAATTTCAGATAAAAATTCAGCACTGCAAATTTTATAATTTTCTGTCAAATCAAGTTTCTTGCAATATATTATTTCTTTAATAAAAAAAAGCTGCAGATGCTTAATTAAACTTTGTGATAATATTATGAAGAAAAACAACAAAAGTGTTGTTCGGTTGATACATTGACTATATACTGCGATTTCTTCCTCAAATACATCCACATAGAATTCTTTTTTCCAATGACAGGTTCATCATACTTACAAGGTAAAGGTTGGAGATGTGTCCCGTATCCAATTATATCGTGAACTTCTCCTATACTCTTTGTTGTAACAATACTTGTCTGTTTATCCATTATGTATAATAACTTCTCCGTTTTGTTGTACCAATAAATATTTGAATGATCAACTGTCAAACTGTCTGGTGGAAAACCTAAAAGAAAGTTTACAAGTTTGAATAAAACCAAACACGAGGGAAATTCCATGATGCAGCACTCCAACCATATATGTTAAATATAAAAAAGACATCAAAATGTCAACTAAATTTAAATAACATATGGAAAGTTCAGGTGATTAAAATCTGTAAAAGTTTATTTATTTTTGTCTATGAAATCAAAAATTCTTGTGGATTCTGAAAAGTTCCAGGCATTGATTCCTGAAATATATGTCTTTTAATTCTTATTTGAGGTCATATTTTGATGAAATTTTTACTGTTAAACTCATAAATGTGTTCAATTTTTTAAGGTTACTATGAAATAATTTCATGACATGACTTTACTGACAAATCATTATTTATATACAAATATTGAAATTAAGTGTCATTTTTTCTTGTATAGAGCTATGATTTCTTTTCAAGCAGAAATTTGCATTTCCTTAAAACAGTAATTTTGTTTTAAAGTATATGTATAAAGCATTAATATGTTACATGATTATTGCAAGAAACTGTAGACATTTCTGTATTTAATGGCAATAATTTCATTTAATTTAATAAGAAATAACTTAAGTAGAATTTTTATAAAATGTGTTTTTATATGTAATATATAGCAGAATTTTCAAATGGTGAACACTTTTGACCTCTGTATAAATGTAGGCTAAGAAAAAGAACAAACCTTTCTTGCTGGCAGAAGTTTGACTGGTTACAGATTTACAGTAGCATCCATTTATATCTGTAGCTATGATGGATTTTGTTCCTTCATTATAAAACAAAATTTCAGTCTTTACGTCCTCAGTGTTATCTAAAGCTATTCTACTTCCTGGTTGGAAAGAAGCTGAGCAATTACAACTAGGAGCCTCTCTTTTATTTCTGGCATTACTAAATAATGGTTTGACCTTGTGGTCTGGACCCATCTTGTACAACTCAGAATGGCTGTCACTAGTATCCGATTCCGTCCATGCTATAGTACTGAAAAAACACATTTGTTAGAAAATTTTCATTATAAAGTTGAAAGCTGTGCTGAAATAGTTAATAGCTGCTAGTCATTTGTACAAGACCAATTTATTACCCATCCTATTGTCCTCATGTCTATCAATTTGCATAGAAGAAACCACTGATTTCAGAATATCAAAATTTTGTGTGGCCACATTGTCTTCATTTAATTAGTATGCAGGAAATTTTAAAGACTACACCGGTCATAAAATGGCCACATTTTGAAATTGATTTTCTTTTCTTTTTCGTTTACCGATAGAAAAAAAAACAAATTACTATTTAAAAACATGGCGAGTATCCCATGACCATACTGTGAAAAATGATGATGATGGATTGCAAAGACAAATATTACATGCTGTCAGGACAAGGACATCTTAATGATTGATTGATTGCTTTAACGTGCAGTGGCAAATATTTCATGCATGTTCAAGATGAAGAAGGTTAATGAGCTATGAATATGAATCCTGCTTTATATCAGACCAACATGCCGAGCTATATATTCATGGTGCTAGTTCACAAGGTAACAATCTGAAGAAAGACTAATAACCCTACCCCGACACATTATGCTGATGCTGTGCCGACCAGTCTTTTCTTTCACGCCGAATAAAATGCTGCAGTCTTGGTGCAGAACTAGGAAATCTCAATTTTTTTACCTAGCCATTTTTGAATCTACAACCTAACACAATTGAGGTGTAATGCTAATACAAGACCACCAAGACAATTTTTGCATTCTGAGAATTTTCAAAATTTGTCATTTTAAAATTTAACCAAAAGAAATGGTGATTAAGCTATATAATTACCTTGTATGAGGATCGGTAACTATACTGTTAATAATACCATCTCTTGTCTGTAGTTTATAACCTATACGCTGATCCAGTGAGAATGTGATTATTGAACTTGTAGACTGTGATGAGTTGACCTCTACAATAAACAATGACCGTCTAATCCAATCTACAGCAAGGTCAGTTACTTTTCCCTCCAATTCTAAAAGCTAAAATAAACAAATGAATGTCATTACAGATATTACTTTATTTCTTATTATGGATGGACAGGCAGAAATGTACAAACTGAATTGACTGTACCAGAAACCAATTATAACTAGGTACAACTAAGAAATGTGATTGATTTCACAAAAGGATACCCTGTCATGCAAATTTATTATCTCCCCTTTAATATAGCAATATCTTAGCTGAATAATCTCCCCCTTCAACCAGTTTGACAGGCATTATATTCTACTATGCTCATCATCATGAAGTGTTCTACAACTGTGTAAAGTTTAATCAATATCTGTTCAGCTTTTTTGGAGGAGTTAAATTTACAAAGAACAGAATGACAGATGGATGGACAGACAGACAAACAGGGTGAATGCTATATACCCTCAACTATTTGTTTAGGGTACAATAAAGAAATCCTAATGTGTTCATTGATTGTTGTTTGCTGAACATACAGTGGCAAATATTTCATGCATAGCCAAAAAGCTGTGTAAACCAATTTATTTTCGTTTTTTGTTTTGTACAAAAATCTGAAAGTTAGTTTTCTCTTTTGAATTGGTTTACATTTGTCATTTAGGGACCTTTTATAGCTTATTAAGTGGTATGGGTTTTGTTCATTGTTGAAGGTCATATGGTGACCATTAGTTGTTAACTCCTATGTCATTTGGTCTCTGGTAGAGAGTTTTCTCATTTGCAATCAAACCACATCTTCTTATTTTTATAATAGTAAAAATTTGATAGAAGTTGAATAAAATCATCTCTGTTAACAGGAACCTATTATAGAGGGGCCTGATGGGTTATTTTCGTTCTTCGTGATCGGCGCATTTTCACTATCGTGATCCGTTTTTCTACAGATTTATTTTTTTTTTATATTTTCGTGATCCGTGATCATGGAAATTTATTTTCTGTGAATCGTGATTGACAAAAAAATCAACTCGTGAATCGTGATGAGACCCCCCCCCCCCCCCCCCCCCCATCAGGCCCCTCATTATAATACTAATAAATTGATGAAGTTACCTTTTTTTGTCCCTGTTTACTATGTTCCTTCAGCAGGTTATTTTTATCAACCCAGAACAACCTATTTTCCTGGGCCAGGTACGTGGCAACCATTGGTGATACAACAGGCTCTAATACAACTGTCTTATTACCGACACTGTCAACTTCCTCTATTAATATTTGATTGGCTGATATTACTAGTAACTTAGGAACAGGATTAACAGCTAAAAATCGAACAAAATAGAAATATTATAAATACATGAGGTTAATGTTTGCAATTTCCATAAATAAATTGTATTTTGTGATTTATTTAGTGTTCTGAAAATAAATTTTAAAGTTTGTCAATACGAGCAACAAAGCAAAAAAGGAATATATTTTTCTATGACGCATGCACCACTAACTTCTGTTAACAGGTTTGATATTACAAGACTCACAATCTTATTAAAGAGCAAACGCCCAGTCAGACTTGGTTCTTTGTCCTTTATACATGTACATCATACATTGATTGATCCATCTATTGGTCTTTAACACCACTTTCAGCACTATTGTGCTATTTCGTGGCAGTCAGTTTTTATTGGTGGAGGAAGCCTGATTGCTGGAGAGAATCATCCACCTTCGGAAGAAAAACTGACAATCCTAGTGAATTAAGATTGGAGTTGAGGTACCTGCCACCTGCCAGTTTGGAACTGATACAATAGTTTCACTACTTAGACCCCTCATACACTGAGGCCCCTATATTCCATACAAGAATTACATTTATCTCATCTGCCCTCTATCACTTACCATCAGCTTCAGCAGATACCAGATCAGTTTTGGGTCCACATCCTTTTTGTGTACAAGCTGATACCTACAAATAATTATTAACACACATTGTTATTGACTTGAAAATGAAATATGTATTATTTCTTTTCTTACTAGTCAAGTCCAAATTGGAATTTATCAATTACAATGGTTGCACCCAAGTTTTGCACCAGGACATTTTAGAAATAATCAATTCCAAAATCATTTTGGGAATAAAAAAATTGTGCAAAAAACAATTGAAAGTTTCTGATCTTAATGCTAATTTTGAGTCAGTCTTTATAGTCTAGATAACAGAAATATTTAAAACTTGCTCACCTGAAAAAAATAAGTCATACCAGGTTGAAGACTTGGTAGATTAAAATATCTCACAGTACTTTGTACTGATGTTGTGTTTTTATTATTTTCGTCTCCATTTTTCCATGAATAGATCTTGAAATCCGTAATTATTCCATTTAAAAGTTTAGGTAATGTCCAACGGAAATCTGCAGCAAGAGAATTTTCTGAGGTCATTGATTCCTTATGCTGGGTCACATAAACTCTTGGAGTTAATGGTTTACTGGGAACTGAAATATATAACACCTTGATTACCATATATAGTATTATTTTCATATTTAGAGATAAACATTTAAAAAATACACATGAGTCAATACAATATGTTTAGCATTAAATCACACCAAGTCAACAAAAATAGTGAATAAATTTTGTCATGTCAAAACATATAACATATATAATATATAATAGAGTATGTATTTTTGAAATTTATGAATAGGGTTAGGTACTGGATGTCTCAGGTGCTCATCCCTACCATAAAGAGATTGAAGTGCCACACACCCCTACTTTAGGTATTTATTTACTTACCAGACATTGGTGTATTGATATCAGCCACAGTAACTGGACCATAACCCCAGTGGGTGTAAGCTCTGAGTGTAACGGTCATCTCTGTATAAGCTGATATATTAGACAATTCGATAAAATTCTTTGTGGTTTGCTGTAAATACAGATTAATCTTTTATTTTATTTAAAATATAATTTTATAGCTATCCTTCACTCCTTGGCTTTTGTATTAATTTTGCTAATGTAAATCTCAATAGTGTTTTGTAGAATAAGATAACACGATGCAATGGCTGATTTCAACTGTGTAAATGAATATTAATTGGTCAAATGTAAAGACGGATTTTCAGCTAAAATTTTCAATCATACTTTCTTAATATTGCAGTTAAGTTTTTAACTAAAAACATATGTTTGGATTTTTACACTGTATATCTGGATATCTGTTAAATTTCTTTAGAATAAAAACATTGCAAAAATTTCTGAATTTACAGGATGTCATGGACGACTTATAATGATCTTCAACCATATAAATGAAATATTGAAACTACAGACAAGCAAACAAACAAACAATTACCATGGCAACACTTCTTCCAGCATCATCATGTATCTGTATAGAAACTTCATAAAAAATATCACCATGGTTAACTACGGCCTTCTGCCAGGTCAGGTTAAAGGCTGACCAATGACCTTCACATCTTATCGTCTGCTCTGGAATTTCTGTTGGTATAATTTTAAGGCTTTTCTTGTCCAAACCTTCTGCAAAAGTATGTAAATAATAAATGTATCATGAGCATTAAAAATTTTTGATAAAGATTTCTCATGCCTGTCACAACTACTATCACTTTTCCAGAATGTTTTTAGTTTAATGTTTATTCAAGTTTTGTACTTTTTGACAGAATATGTTCTCTCTGCACTAACATTTTGTTTTTTTTCATTTTGTAACTTTCTGTAGTTTTTGTCAATATCTTATACAATTTTCCATTTCTGTGAAGCAAAAATTCCTGCAGCACCTGCACATAGTGTACTGTAAATTCAGAAATTATTGCGATGTTTTTATTATTGCGAAAAATGCGACAGGGTTATAATCGCAATAATTAAAACTCGCATTTTGAAATTTTTTATATGAATTAAACAGGATTTTTCTCAATATTGCAAAAATTAAAATCGCATTTTAGTCTAAAATGACAAAATCGCAATAATAAATGCACGCAATAATTTCTGAATTTACAGTATATATTTCCCATGCAATATGATATTTTATGGTTTGTTATTCCTATCATGATTTCCATGATGAAGGTTTAATGCTTCTAACCAGGAAGCTATTGACCCAAGGATTCCAAACAGTAATGTTTAGGTCATCCCTTTGAAAGTTTTTCAAATGCTATTATGATTTGGTTGACCACTGTGGATTATCTGTGTGACAGATGACCACAGATATGTTCAATTTGTTGTAACTAAAATGCCATCCAGTTTCCCTTTGTTATGTTCCTTGAGAACAAAACTTTATGACAAAAGAGATAATTTCAGCTTCCCAATTGTAAACTTTCCATTTCTATGTTTAAGGAGTATGGATGAAGAGACAGACATGTCATAGTAAACATTTGGACTGGTTCTTAAGTTATTTTGTATAGTTACCTGGATATGGATGGAGAGATGGATGGGTAACAGTAAACACAGAAACTGGTTCTACTGTAATTTCTGATGTGTAGTTACATTCAAGGTCACCGACAATGATTGAGCCTTTCTCATTCTGCCAGAATAAACGGTGAGAAAAGTACTGCATGACAGAAAATCTGAAATGAAAACAAAATATCAACTAATAATAAGAATTAACCATAAAAAATTGTGAGTACCATAAGTACAAAAAACTAGTTAGGCAGTACAGAATTGTAAATTTTTACTTTTGTATGAATACCTGATGACATAATCTTAAATACTGTAAATTCAGAAAGTATTGCGATGTTTTTATTATTGCGAAATATGCGACAGGGTTATAATCGCAATAAATTAAACTCGCATTTTGAAATTTTTTATATGAATTAAACAGGATTTTTCTAAATATCGCAAAAATTGAAATCGCATTTTAGTATAAAATGACAAAATCGCAATAATAAATGCACGCAATAATTTCTGAATTTACAGTACCAAATCTACCAATTGATTTCTCAAATACCAAATGTTTTATTATAGGGTTATTCCATGAATATTGGTAAATATTGTAAAGAGTAGATTCAGACCTGCCAACTATCCCAATTTATGGGGGATATCCCCAATGAGAGGTGTTGACCTGAATTTTGAAAATCTTTATTATGTAAACTAAACACCTCAAAACAGGCATCCAGAGGAGTACAAAGGGTATTAAAGCACATACATGATCCTTCAAAAAATATAGAAGTTGATTAAAAACACTTATGACAATATAAGACGAGCATTAGGTCCTCTTGCACGTAAAATCCCCCATGGAGATTTTTAAAAAGTTGGCAGGTATGTAGATTTTTATATTGGAGAAATCTGTTTAAAACATGAATTTTTTCACTGATTACGTCACTATTTTGAAGCTTTATTGGCACTATAGTTCAATATGCTATATTTTTGCACACTTTCTTTTGGTAACATTCTGTATGAAATATGATGTTGTTATAGAATAATTCAAAGTACATATTGCAGACCCGAATATTTTTATGGAGTGGGGGGAAATTGTAATGTCATGGAGATTTGATTTTCTGTTTTTAATAAACTTGTATACAAGATTGCAGGAAATTTATGCAGTGTTGAATACTTACTTTTAAGGTTAAAAAATACCAAAGACATCCAAGAACTTAGTATTGAACAAATAAATTTCTTACTTTAAAAGTTACCTGTACAATTAGGTTGGTAATATAGTTTAAAACTTACGGAGAAATACTGTTAAAACTTCCAAGAGGTTGCACTGACAGTTGGTCTTGGGTCACACCATTGCCCAGAAGATCCGACATAAACAACTCCTGTCGTTCAAAACTCTTCACATACCATAAAACTTTTCGAAGGTCAAAGTTCAAGGTCAAACTAATGACATGCTTCCCGCAAAAATATGGCAGGTTGAAGTACACAATATGATCCTCTCCATTCAAGTAAGCTGCTTCTAAGGCATTCATGGTGACCCAGTAAATACGACCTTGTAAAGCATCGATTGCCATATGACGAGCTGTGCCTTGTATTACAAACTCTATATTTTCGCCATCAATATCAGACCTTCTAATCTGTAAATATAGAAACAAATACAGAGGGGACTCTATTGAAAGTAAACACAACAGTGTTGGTGCACCATATAAAGTTATAGGGTAGAAAAATTGTTAACAGATTTCTAGAGTTTGTTCTTCTGTTGTGCTGTTATACCACTGTCCCTAATTAGAGAAAGGTTGAGCATGTGTAAACATGTTTAACCCCGCTACATTCTGCATTTGCCTGTCCTGAGTCAGGTGGCTGTAATTCAGTGGTTGTTATTAGTTGGTGTCTGTCATATCTATTTTTCATTAATTGGTTTATTATAGATTATCTATTGGTTCATCTCATTTGAATCGTTTAACATTTTTTCATGTCTTGGCCATTTATAGATAACTATAAGGTATGGACTTGTAGTCATGTGATAGAAGTGATGTGATGGTGTCATAGTTCTATTTATATTAACTATAGGATTAGACCAGTACAGCATCTGTCCCAACCAATCATAACTGACACTTGTAGTCATGTGATAAGAATAATGTGATGTTGTCATAGTTCTATTTATACTTACAACATTATGTTTAGGATACGACCAGTACAGCATCTGTCCCAACCAATCATAACTGACACTTGTAGTCATGTGGTAAGAGTAATGTGATGTTGTCATAGTTCTATTTATACTTACAACATTATGTTTAGGATTAGACCAGTACAGCTTCTGTCCCAACCAATTGTAACTGACATTTGTAGTCATGTGACAGAAGTAATAGTCATACGGTTAGTTCCATTAATACTTACAACATTGTGTTTAGGATTAGACCAGTACAGCTTCTGTCCCAACCAATCGTAACTGACACTTGTAGCATATCTGATGTGGTAGACGATTTCTGACTCTGCTGTAGTTCTGTCAAATATCTGAACACCATTTACATTAGAGGCCCACAGTATCTTATCATCAACCCAGGTCAAATCTGTTGTAAAAAGATGTCTTGAAAATTGAATCATTGTTAAATACAAATTCGCAATAGAAGAATCTGCAGTACTGTTCATACCCCAAAAATAAAGAATTATTTAGTCATTGGTGGAATTTCCATTGTTTAAGATGTCTTTACCAATCTTATGTTATGGTGTATGCTCTTGAAAATATTACCCATAATGCATAATAATCTCTAACAGACAATTTGTTTGAAGGTTACCGCTCATTTTTATTTTGTAAATATGGTTTGGATGACATTATCTATTCTTTTAAATTTATTCACAACTTATCTTTGTTGATAAGCTAGGTAATTTTAGAGCATAAACACTTTTGTTTGTAGTTAATAACCATATGTTGACCTCTAGCTAGACATGTTAAATGTCTTTTGGTTTTTCGTGTCATTGGATTGTTTTCATTGCCTTTAATCCAACATTCTCTTTTGTTTAGGGGCCTGGATTACCAATTGTTTATGTAGTTAATTTAGGTTCTCCAGTTTTCTGGCAACCATGATACACCCAAAAGTTCTGAAAGTGGCGTAAACACCAACAATCAATCAATCAATCAATCCATAAGATCATATTTAATTGATTGATTAATTTTTGGTATTTTAACACCACTTTCAGCACTATTTGCTATTTTGTGGCAGCCAGTTTTTATTGGTGGAGGAAGTAAGAAGAAAACCACTGACCTTTGGCAGGAATACTGGCAATCCTAGTCAATTAAGATTGTGTTATTGTGTTGGCATGCTAGTGGTACAGCAGTTGAACTACTTAGACCACTCGTCCACACAGGCATTCAACTTACCAAGAAGTTCTTCATAAAAGAGATGAACAGTTGTAAGCTGTGTTCTCTGCTGTCCCTCCATATCCATTTCATATAAACCTGTAGTGAAATCTGACTGAGATGCTGCTGCAACTATAACTTTAGCTGTTGATGCCTCTGTTAAAAATATAGAAAATTGAGTAAAATTATCTCCCCTTATATTATACAGATGAGTAAATCAGTGCATCATCTCCTTGAAAATTTCATATAAGACAGAAGTGAAATCTGACTGAGATGATACTATAACTATAACTTTAGCTGTTGAAGCCTCTATCAAAAATAAAGAAAATTGAATCAAATTATCTCCCCTTTATATTTTTAGATAATTAAGTAATTAAGTGTATCAAAGGTTATTTAATATTTTTGTGGTATTCGCCACTCAAAATCTAATGATCTATGAATAATGACATTGTTTATATACAAAAATGAAAGTAACTTAATAATATAGTCAATAGAAGACAAAAATGATTACAAAGAAATTTGAGTTTCTGAAATAATGAACTGTTTTGGTCAATTTAAACCCAATTTAAAAAAAAACATAATATCAGTATAGGACTTGATTTATCCTGTCTTGTCTTATTCACTAAATATTGCTAAAACAGGTATTACCTAAAATTAATGAAGAAAATTTCAAACAATTTTCTTCTAACTTAATAAATCATATCATCATTTTCATCAACTTTCAGATTTGGAATTCAAAATGTTTACCATTTAACCTATAGTTACCTAATGAGAGAGTTCGACCAACAAAGACTTCTGACCAGGGACCAGATCCAGTCTGTGACCAAGCCCTGACTTTCACTTGATAGGCAGTATCTGGTACCAGATTTACTATTTCTAAGAAGGAACCAGTGAGTTTCTCTACTATTTCATTATCTGTTCCATCATCAGCGTACAGACTGACTTCATAATACCAATTCTTATACGCTCCTTTACCTGAAACAAAATACAAAGAATCCTAATTAAAAAATCTGATTTTTTTTTTTAACATTGAAAAAAGAAAAAGAGTGCACACGCTGAAATGTCTCGCCTTCTTCACTAACCATTGATTTTATGTTGATAGTCCTAAATATAAAGCTTTACTACAAGTAACACATAAACTTAATATAATCCAAGAAAATGAGGTCAAGGTCAGATAAACCAAACGAGAAATACATGTACACCTTACAATCATTCAATTAACCAAACATAGTTGACCTATTGCTTATAGTTTCTAAGAAACAGTCTTAACCAAGAAAACTTAACATTGACCAATAAACCATGAAAATGAGGTCAAGGTCAGATGAACCATGCCAGACAGACATGTACACCTTACAATCAATGTATGCATTAAATATAGTTGACCTATTGCTTATAGTTTCTAAGAAACAGTCTTAACCAAGAAAACTTAACATTGACCAATGAACCATGAAAATGAGGTCATGGTCAGATGATACCTGCCAGACAGACATATACACCTTACAATCCTTCCATGCAACAAATATAAAATTGAGAATGGAATATAGTTGATCTATTGCTTATAGTTGAGGAAAAAAAGACCAAAACACAAAAACTTAACTCTGAGAAATGAACCGTGAAAATGATGTCAAGGTCAAATAAAACCTGCGAGACTGACATGTACATCATAAAATATTTACATACACCAAATATAGTTGACCTATTGCATATAGTATTAGAAAAAAAGACCAAAACTCAAAAACTTAACTTTGACCACTGAACCATGAAAATGAGGTCAAGGTCAGATGACACCTACCAGTTGGACATGTACACCTTACAATCATTCCATATACCAAATATAGTAGACCTACTGCTTATAGTATCTGATATATGGACTTGACCAACAAAACTTAACCTTGTTCACTGATCCATGAAATGAGGTCGAGGTCAAATGAAAATTGTCTGACGGGCATGAGGACCTTGCAAGGTACGCACATACAAAATATAGTTATCCTATAACTCATAATAAGAAAGAAATTAACATTACAAAAAATGTTGACTTTTTTTCAAGTAGTCACTGAACCATGAAAATGAGGTCAAGGACAATGGACATATGACAGACGGAAACTTCGTAACATAAGGCATATATATACAAAGTATGAAGCATCAAGGTCTTCTAGCTTCTAAAATATAAAGATTTTAAAAAGTTAGCTAACGCCACCACCGCATCACTATCCCTATGTCGAGCTTTCTGCGACAAAAGTCACAGGCTCGACAAAAACTCATTTTAATATATTTTTCAACACTGTAAACAAACATTTGGTCTCTGGCAGAGTTGTCTCATTGACAATCATACCACATCTTTTTATTTTATAATGAAATTTTATGAGTTATTCCCCTTATTTTGAAATAATCTGATTTTTCTTTAGTCATCTCCCCTTGCTTACTGATAGACAATGTTTTCTAAATAATCTATCTTCTGTTATCAGAATTTTTTTTTTTGCAAAACTGCATGGTTTGAAATCAATCTAAGGTAATGCACCTGTATGGGTGGTGTCTTCCCGATTGTCCCACTTTTTAAAATTACAGGTAAAAAAGTAATGAAATTATGTGGGACAATCGGGAATATGTTTGTGGGACAATTGGGAAGCTTAAATGTGGGACAATCGGGAATTGTTTTGATAGTGATTAATTTGTTTGTATAGGGTGTAGAAGGAATAGTTACAGGTAAACAATCAGTGTACAATTGAAGTATCATCAATCATAGAATATAATATTAAGTAAAAAAACATCACATATCAATTTTTCATCCTGTCTTGTGCAAAGTCATTTATTTTCAGTTAATACCAGGCCAAGTTATTCATTTTCAAAATCATCCTCCCCTCCCCCTTTCGAAATCAAATGGTCGTCCCCTTATTGAAAGCTAATGTAAGGACGTCATCAATAGTCTTAGAAAAGTATGATCATAAACATCGTTACCGTAAAAACTAGGATTCTACTATTACAGCATGTTTTACTAACTTACTGTATTTTGTAGAAAGTCTTTGAAAAAAGGATTATACATTATGTATATGCCTGTCCCAAGTCAGTATCGTGCCGGTATTTGAGTGGTTGTCGTTGGTTCATGTTTGTCATAATTTTTTTGGTTAATTGTTTAGTTATTTTGGCTGTTAGTTTTCTCAAATGAATTATATAAAATTTTCCATATCGGGGCATTTTATAGCCGACCATACTGTATGGGCTTTCTCATTGTTGAAGGCCATACAGTTGCCTATAAATGCTTACTTCCACATCTCCTTATTTTTATATTATACAACTAGTACTACATAAAATTAACATTATCAATGTTCCATGTAAATGAGGTAAGGTCAGATTAACTCTGTCACAAAGAAATATATACACCCTGCTACCATTCCATACACCAAAAGTATTTGACCCACTACTTATAGCATCTGAGATACGGCCTTGGCCATTGAAACTTAACCTTGTTCAAAGATCCATAAAATGAGGTCGAGGTTATGTGAACGATGATGTCTGACGGACATGTAGGCATTGCAAGGATACCATATATTAGACTAGTAGCCAAGTATAGTTATCCTAGAACTTATGATAAATGAGACATTCACATGACGAAAACAGTTTTTAGCAGTCACCAAACCATGAACATGAAGTCAAGGACAATGATTATATGACAGACGGGAACTTCGTAACACAATGGATCTATATACAAAATATGAGCCATCCGATTCCTCTACCCCCTGAAATATAAAGCTTTACAAATAGTTAACGGTGTTGCCGTCACCACCATCAGATTGTATTCTGTATGATAAAGAATCTTGTGTAAATGGCATCTGACTTCACTGGTAAAAGTGCAAAGACTAGTGGAAACATCTCTCCATCAACTAGTGCGTGTATAGTGTACAGCGTAATTAAGTTTTAAGTTACACTTTTCTTTAAATTGCATGCATTATATCTTAATTCATTTTAAAAACTTTCGAAAAAAATTTAAATTAAAATCACAGTATTGATATTTGTTTTATATAAATAAACGTAAGCTTATAAATATAATTCATAAATGTTATATTATTTACTCAAAAGTGCATTAATCTGATGATATACCAAAAAAATCATATCTTATGCTTTTATAAAATTTATATTAAATAAAAGTTTGAACATGCAATAATTAATTCTTGTTTATCTAGCAAAACAAACAATATATACCTTGTTTATTTAAGAACATTTTACTTCATAAAATAATGTGGGACAATCAGAACTCTAAAGTTTTAAAAAGTGGGACAATCGGGAATAAACCGTATGGGTTGAGATTTTGGGAATTACAACGAGGTGACTGATAGATCTAACCTTGATAAGAGAGAGGTTTTGGTCGGTTCCATTGCATGATAACACGTTTATCTGTAAACAATCCTCTAACATCCTGCGGCGAGCTATGAGGCACTGAAATTAAAAAAATCAAAACAAAGTTCATGTAAAAGTAATCAGAATGTGTTCCCCTGCTTGATGTATTATATTGATGAATACTGTGTGTGATATCATATACACTTTATTATATACTTAAAATTGAAGTTTTTTTTTCTTTTGGAGTTTGATAAAGACTTTGGAACATTTAAGGAATGGCTGTAATATTTTTCTGTCTATGAAGAAATAACATCAAAAATGTGGTGCACACGGAATAACTTGCATAGTGGGTTATTTAAAAGTGTGCATTACATTTTTTAGGTTATTTCGAATAGACAGTCATTTCTTATAATTTAATTCTAAATTCCATATCTAAGGAGTAAATTTTGAAAAAAAACATTGGTGACGTTACGGTCAGATGTCAAAATTATGTCTATGAGCTAACAGACAAAACACTTTCAGCCAATCAGAAGACATGTTATATCCAAAATTAAATTATTGACTGATATCAATATCATCACGAATGGTAGGCTGATCTCCTGTCTCGATAAACTTTCATATTACATATTTCATGTATCAAGACAGGTAGGGTCCAACGCCATCTTTTTATTTGAAATTTAGGTTGTTCTAAGTTTAAAAATATCATCGTCATAAAAATAGGGAAGTGTTTTCTCCCAGCATGCACTTGTAACTCACAACAACAATAAACAATGGCGGCAAAAATAACTTCTGGAATCTCCTGAGCGACTGACTGCGCGTTGTCTAGTTAAAAAAAAGTACTAAAATGGAGTCGGCCTCCACCTGTCTATGTATAGAATAATTTGATTATACATAGCTGGTACCCAGTCATCATGAATGGCTGATACAGCACAAATTCTCATTAATTGTTTTACACATAACATTCACTTGTATTCGCTACTAAGTATATAATAAATTTTTAAAAAAAAACAACATTTATATGTGCAGCATTTTTCTAAGATTAATAAACAAAAACCCAAAAGATCAACAACATTTCTCACCACAAACCTTTATAAAGGTATAATCAAGTTACAGCACTGGGACTCATTTCACAAAAAATCGTACGAGTGAAAACATTTGTATGTCATGAACATTTCAGTAAAACTTACAACCAATTTTAATCGTAAGATATTTTTCGAAATGAGCCCCTGAATATTCTACCGCCAAAGTTATTATCATACCTGGGTGTGGCTGTGCTGTCGGATGATAAATGTTGAAGGAGGAATATTTAGTCACATACATTTCATTCACGTAGAATTTCCCTATTCTCTCATCGTACTCTTCGATCAAAAGTTTGGTCCCATTTGTTAAGAAGAAAACTCCTCCGTAGAACACCATGCTTCTTATACTATAATAGTTTGGTTGCACTACTTTGTCTTTTCGGACATCGGCTAAACCAGTGCCATCTAAAAATGCTGACATGAGAGTATTGGCAATTTCGTTAGGAAAATATAACTGCATATTGTTGAAGTCAATAGAGAATGAATTTAATCTGCTGCTAACCAGCATGAAATGGCGTGCAGGTTTTGATGGAGTTATCTCCCCTATGTCTACTGCATACAGCCCCATGTTGATACTTCCTTGCGTGAAAAACAGGAATCTGAAAAATAATTTAATTAATTCTAATAAACTGTTAACACAGAGATATGTCTCGCCTTTTTGTAATTTTCATATTATGAATATTGCCTATGATGCAATTTTTTAAATTAATATGGCAATTTGAACATTTAAACGAAGCAAAAAGTTTCAAAGTCAATGAACCATGATCAGGGTGCAGGGCCATATAATCTCCATGGAAATGAGATGCGCCAATGTTAATACAACTGCATACAAAACATCATTGAACTAACACTAGTGGTTCCCATAAACTGACCTAATCACCAATTAATACATTGTTGATGCTGCCACCTTCAGAAACAGCACAGCTAAGTCTCAATTTTTGGACTTCATCAAGGCAAGACAAAAAAAGATGCTTGTTAGTACAGGGTTCAATTTTTCCAAAGTTAAAATCTAAAACTTTTGTACATTAATCATCACATCTTCTCTACCTCTGAAGTTGAAGTTTGTTTTTACACAAAAAAATTGTGCCCCCTTCTTTTATCATGCCAAAGTTCCAATTAATGTCCCCAAAAATTATAGATTTACATCATTTTTATAGCACATGGCTGCCACTCTTAACCCACATCACACACAAAGAAATAATATACTATGCACAGTATCTTTATAATTTATGATAATACTTAAATATCTTGAAAGAGCTAGTTGGTGTTTAACTTAAGAACCCTTAGACCTTGGAAACCAATTGTTTTCGGGCTTTCAAGTTTTCTATAAAATTCATAAAACAAATTGTAAATTATAAAACAACATAGGTAAAAATATGTAAACATGTGAACTTTCTACAACTTGACAAACAAAATCTTTTAAATTTTAACAAGAGTTGTCTCTCTTTGAACACTCACCCATTGATAGGATCAACCTTTATGACATCTGGTTGTGAAGGTAACATTTCTGTTGCCATGATACAGCTCGGCCTATCTAAATCACATCTTTTGATCTAAAAAGCCATGAGTCATATGTGAAGAAAGTGCAATACAATATTATTGTGCATCAAAAAACAAAATTACTTCAATACTCATTATCACATGTCAAAATAATCTATATACAGTCAAACCACCATCAGGACCACAGAAAATTGACCAAAAGGAGATGTGACCTTAGATTTGAGGTTAAAAATAAATAGGTATTACTACAGCACGACAAGACAGGTTTTCGCTTAATATAGGTGACCTTAAGTTTGACCATACATTTGAACTTTGAGTGAAGCTTATTAGACTGTTGCTGGTTTCAAAATCAAATTTTTTACACATGTAAAATAGATAGGTTTGTGAATTTAAAAAAAAAAAGCAGCAGAATTCAACCGTTCAGTCTATGGAGTTTTAAGGAAACGATCAATTTTTTATATTTATTTACAAATCATCTTTCAAAAATTGGGAGTATGGGTAATAAATAAAATCGATTACCAGATCAAAATTAGTCTAATAAAATGCTCTCATTTCATTTTTACATTTACATGTAAATGTAATGTTATTACCTGGCCTCTTGGAAGGAACACTATAGTATTTCAATGTTGCCAATCTTAAAAAATTGCTACTTCAAAGTCTTACCATTAAACCATCTACAATGTATGTATAATTATGTAACCAGTCAATAGTTATTGCTCCAGGATGAGAGAGACTGGGATAGATGTTGTCCGTTACGGAACTGTCAACCATGCTAACTTGATGGACTTGTCCGGAGGAATCGCTGCAGACAATAATCTTTTTCTGGATATGAACTGCAACTCCTTCACAAATAAAAAACAAACGTTATTTTACATTTGTCTATATATTTTTTTTCTATTTTGAATTGTGTAAACCAACTTATTTTCGCTCTTCAAGCCAATTTCCCCGGCAAATTTATTTTTGCAATTTTGCAATTTTCTAACTTGTTCAATAATGTATCCATATAAGGAAAATTCAACTTTGACATATTTGTGACGATTTATATTAGCTTGATATCTTTATTCTGAGAAAGAACAGGGAAAATCTTTTACGAAAAATTAGTTGGTTTACAGTTATATTTCCACCTTTATAATTTGTGACCTGAAAACCTGTAAATTACAAAAATTGAAATGAAAAAGCAAAATATTATCAAATTCAATTATCATAACATTAAAATAATTTCATATAAAAAGTTCAAAATATTCAAACGTAAGGTTTAAAAAAAGAAACAAAATAAATTTGCTCAAATATCACAACTTAATAAAGAGTGGTTATAATTAAAAACAAAGAAATCATACAATTAAAAAAAGATATTCTTTACAGACAACTCCAATGTAAGTTTAATTGAAATTTACATTTGAAAGGTTGTAATAAAACCTTTGTTGTAAAGTACAAAAAAACTGGGAACAAATATGAAAACTTTATAATGCCATAAATACTTCACAATAATAAATTTCCCTCTTAACCCATATTTCTAGGAAATCTAGCCACAGACATATATTTAGCAATGATAAAAAATTGATAATCTCTGTAAAATTGACGGAAATTGATATACCTCATTTGGAAAAAAATATGTCTGAAGTTTTGACAAGGAAACATAAATGCATATTTACAGATATAATTTAAGCCATGGTAATATTGATAATTTCTGTAATCAAATCTTGAAATTGATCCAATAAAATTTATCGTAGGATAAGTCTGAAGGTTACTTAATGACTGTAAGTAACTTGCCCAGTAAAAGCAACATCTGAATATCTTTAATTGAAAATAACATTTTGACACAATCATCAGTGATTGATGACTTTCCATCAAATAATTCTATGTAACTGGCCATGCAATCATAAAGTAACATGCAACAAGGTTTAAAATAAAACAGACAGTTACAATGAATTCTGATTCTCAGATGAAGATGAATGAACCAAAAATGATCTTGCAATCAATTATAGTGAAGAACAAGAATGATTAAAAACGAGGACAAATCTGTATTTAATTGGAGGGTTAATGTTGTTATCATGATAATTCTATTGTACATTGTAATTAGCAAACAATAATGATTCTTCAAGAACAAAAAATTAGTAGCTTACAATCAGCTCATCAAACTTTCTTGGCCAATTTCATTGTATAATGTGATGTTTTAACCTTATCAATATGATTCATACAGTATTTCATCAGGATAAATCTTTCATAAGAAGAGACTTATCAAATATCATCAGTTCATATAATAGTAGATATGTAAAGAAATCATACCTTTAATCAATGTGTACAGCCATGTAATTAAAGAATAGTAATTAAAGAAGCAAGTAAAATAATAGATACAATCAGTTCTTACATCTTGATTTATTTTATTTCAAACCTGAACTGTAGATAAAGGTGCAGGTCATTAATCTTTACATTGCATGCACAGAATTTACTTTTGTATGTTTTTTGGTGTTTTTTTTTTTAATTTCCTCATACTCCTATTCTGTGTTGCTGTCTTTTGCAATTTTATTGTACTTTTAATTTAAATTTTTTGAATCCATCATAGCAAAAAATTATTCTTAGAATTCAAGAACTGAGTGACCTTTCTGTAGAGGAAACGTGTTCACAAGCCAGTAATCAATGGTAAATTCGTCTTATGAGAGTAGACATTAAAAGCAGTCATTTGTCAAATTTTAATTATCATTAAATTTGTGATGAGAATATAAATTAATGGGTTATCACAAATGTCACGTACATAAATTTTTAGGTTGATGAAGAAATTGATTTTAAATGGATAAAGTTACGTTTTTATTAATTTTTATTAAGCACGGTAGGATTATAAAATATACTGAAATAAATGTCAATGGATTGGTCAGAAAAGAAAACAGTTTTATAACTTTACTACTGAGGAATCAATAATTTTCATGGGTACCAATTTTCGTGGATTGGGAGAAAATTGTATTTTTGTGGATTTTTGATTTTGTGGTGTTTCAAAAGTCTGCATACAAACCTATAGAACATTTGTACTTTGTTGAACATTTAAATGCATGGCTCCTTACCAACGAAATCCAAAAATGTTGGTGTCTAACGATTAATAGTTAATCCACAGTACATATAAAGGTGGAATATCCACAGTACATATAAAGGTGGAATATCCACAGTACATAAGGTGGAATATCCACAGTACATATAAAGGTGGAATATCCACAGTACATATAAAGTGGAATTTCCACAGTACACATAAAGGTGGAATATCCACAGTACATAAGGTGGAATATCCACAGTACATAAGGTGGAATATCCACAGTACATAAGGTGGAATATCCACAGCACATAAGGTGGAATATCCACAGTACATAAGGTGGAATATCCAAAGTACATAAGGTGGAATATCCACAGTACATAAGGTGGAATATCCAAAGTACATAAGGTGGAATATCCATAGCACATAAGGTGGAATATCCAAAGTACATAAGGTGGAATATCCACAGTACATAAGGTGGAATATCCACAGCACATAAGGTGGAATATCCAAAGTACATAAGGTGGAATATCCACAGCACATAAGGTGGAATATCCACAGTACATAAAGTGGAATATCCAAAGTACAAAAGGTGGAATATCCACAGCACATAAGGTGGAATATCCACAGCACATAATGTGGAATATCCACAGTGCATATAAAGGTGGAATATCCACAGTATATAAGGTGGAATATCCACAGTATATAAGGTGGAATATCCACAGTACATAAGGTAGAATATCCACAGTACATAAGGTGGAATATCCACAGTACATATAAAGGTGGAATATCTACAGTACATAAGGTGGAAAATCTACAGTACATAAGGTGGAATATCCACAGTACATAAGGTGGAATATCCACAGTACATAAGGTGGAATATCCACAGTATATAAGGTGGAATATCCACAGTACATAAGGTAGAATATCCACAGTATATAAGGTGGAATATCCACAGTACATAAGGTAGAATATCCACAGTACATAAGGTGGAATATCCACAGTACATATAAAGGTGGAATATCCACAGTATATAATGTGGAATATCCACAGTACATAATGTGGAATATCCACAGTACATAAGGTGGAATATCCACAGTACATAAGGTGGAATATCCACAGTATATAAGGTAGAATATCCACAGTATATAAGGTGGAATATCCACAGTATATAAGGTAGAATATCCACAGTACATAAGGTGGAATATCCACAGTACATAAGGTGGAATATCCACAGTTCATAAGGTGGAATATCCACAGTACATAATGTGGAATATCCACAGTATATAAGGTGGAATATCCACAGTACATAAGGTGGAATATCCACAGTATATAAGGTAGAATATCCACAGTATATAAGGTGGAATATCCACAGTATATAAGGTAGAATATCCACAGTACATAAGGTGGAATATCCACAGTACATAAGGTGGAATATCCACAGTTCATAAGGTGGAATATCCACAGTACATAAGGTGGAATATCCACAGTATATAAGGTAGAATATCCACAGTATATAAGGTGGAATAAAATATTTTTACACAAAGGAAAAGTACAAATGTGAGCCAATTTTTCAATTCTTCCATTATCCTCCACAATGGAAAAGAAAATGAGATTAACAGTATGAAACATTGACAGATGATATTAATTTGTTGAAAAATTTGTTGTTTATATTATTATCCCCAATTCCTCATTTTTGACAATTCCTGCATTGCTATAATTATAGTCACATCTTTCAACACTTTAATATCATTGACCAAAATTTACAGCAAGAATTGCCAAAGAACTTTTGACTAATTAGAGACAATTTATATGACTGTTTATATCAACATGACAGACGATATTCTAAAGAGGATGGTGATTTATTTGAAATAAAATGTTATAGTACTAGTGTAATGTATTGCCATGAGAGCTAATTAAAACAGGTGTAAAAAGATAGCTTCAATTGTAACTGTTGTATTTTTTTTTTGGGGGGGGGGGGGGGGGGGGGAAGAGGATCATTTTTGATAGCGGCAGAAATTTTGTCTTGCAACAAAGAGCTAATGAAAACTGGTGTACAAAGAAAGTTTTGATTGTAACAGTTGTTGCTTGCTTAAAGCTTTCAATGGCAAATATTTCATGCATTTTTGAGGGAGAACAAATTAACAAATAATCCAATAGGTAACCTTCTGCATAATGGTCAAACCAGAACAAAGTGCAGGATATTTTGGCAGCCACTGGGTTAAAAGAGGATGATGTTTGATTAGGGCAGAAATTTTGTCTTGTCAGGCCACCTAAAAGGACCCATTCCGAGAGTTTGAAAGTTTTGACATTTGGCTGATATAGTACAAGATTAGTCAATTATCAAAACACAAAAATGTTCATAATTTATGTATTTATGTACTGTGTCCTAGCTTGTCAAAAGGAGTGGTGATCCCACCTGTCCTTAATATGCACCCCTCTGTCCTTAAAATCATATCAATTTAATTCTGTGGGACAATAATTTACCAATTTAGAAATATCAGTAAAATTGTCCAATATTCTGTTGCTCTACAAACAAAAATAGATTCCTTTATCTATCAGCTACGAAAATAAATTTTTCTCTCTTCCTAATGAACATATTATCATAACACGATTTCTTTTGTGCAAACAATTAATTAGAACCTAAAAAAAACCTCTTTATAACAGGATTAATTAAACCCAGAGTGTTGTATATATTGCATCAATTATGATGATTTGTGTATAACTTGATCTTTATGGATTTACCCTTCTAACGAGTTCTGACTATTGATGTCAAAAGATTTTCTTCTTTCTGCCAAGTTTATTATGATACAAATACCTACGAAAGTTTGTACAGTTTGAATAGGACTGTAAACACACCAAAAATGAAAAGTTCTTAAGACTTAAGAAATTGATCGGAAAATTTGAATTTATCCGTGTTCTTGGTGTGGCTCACATTGCTCCATTTTTAGTATCCTGTGCAGCACTTTGTGGACAGTGGCTCAAATTTGCTTCAAAAAAGAAAAGTCCACCATGATTTACGGTTTTTAATTGCCCCCAATTTATAGTCTCTCTAGTTTTATTGTACTGTGATATCACTATATGCCATTAGTTTCCCCTCAGCTGGGTGTATTGAAAACATATGAATCCATATCTCTACAACTGACCAAACAATTTTGAAATAACCTGTTTTCTAAATGTACAGTATAGAAATTTCAGGGATATTTTACTCATAATGAAAATATTGCTTTAAAAGTTGATAACGTAAATTGCAAAAAGTCATTTAACTTAATCATTATGAAATTAAAGCATCTTGCAATCTCTTGACTTAATTTTCTTGTTTGGTTATTACAAATGAAAACATCATGTAGATACAAATTGTTTACTTCTCACAGAATTGTAAAAATTTGCACAACTGAAAATTATTTAACCAAACTGTTTGATTCTTCTAGAATCAAGTGAGCACAGACTTAAAACTAGGACAGTAATAATAACCCAGAAATATGACATTAATTGTTTCTCACAATAAAATATGGAATCCTGTGACTATTTATTTGTATATAAAAAAAAAACATGAAATGTAACTAGAAAATTAATTTCTACCAAATAATTACTGATAAACTGCAGTATCTCGGGTCTACTTAAAGGACAATCAGAATAACAAAATAGCAATGAAAATTCAAGTCAATTTGGAAAGTAACTGTATGAAATTTACCTGACCAACCAATCATTTATGAAAGTCTAATCGACGTGTAAATTAAATAAAACCAGCGTCTTCACATAGTACAAATCAACAGTAGAGTCAAATTTAACTAAATGGTCAAGACAAAATTTTAAGTCATGTTGAAGTTTATAATTTTCACGTACACCCTGGAATATAAGATCGATTTTGCAATGCAATACCTATTCAAAGGTCAATTTAAGGTCAATGTTCTATATTTTGTGTGTGATGAAGGAGTAGGGTTCATTAAGGACCATTTTTGGTCCAATCTCAAAACTTTCATTTTGAGGCGTTTTCTGGTGGAGAAAGGATCATAACTTTCAAATAATGTGTCAATTTTTAATCAATTTATACATTTTTCATCATTTTTGGGCAAAAACAATAAAGCATGAATATTTCTGAAATTTCTATACCAAGTTCAATTTGACATTGAAATGTTTTAAGTCTGTTTCGAACATGGAATACCAAGGAAATATCAATACCTAGGGAACATAAGGGTTCAACTCTTTTCATTGGTTGGCAACATACATAATGAATGATAATGTCTTTGAATTAATTTAAGGGAGATAACTCACTAAAATCAGTAATGCGATTGTAATACTGGCTTTTTCATCAATACTTTTAAAGCAATTATGTGAAACAGATAAATAATAATCTATCAATGCGTTATTTAAAAGCATATGAATATTTTTATAGAAATAGCTGACAAAACTGTACCAGTGACTTATAAAATTAATATTATATCCTGTACGCAAGTTTACCTCCTAAAAATGTTATAGGAATATTTTCAATACATAAGTAATAACTGTATTAAGATATGACAATGACTATTACAGATAATGAACAATGAATAATAATTAAAAAATTATCAGAAAATGTCAACACACATGTATATATATGGTATTTTTTTCTCGTTTGACTATAAAAGATACCTAGAATAGCTTGACTTCAATGGATTAAGCCTTTATTGAGCAGACATCAAAGTTGTAAGATAATTAAAGTAATTAACATTAGAACAGGTAATTTGATTGCATAATGCACCTGTACTTTAATAGTCTCATAAGACAGCATCCAGCTCCTCCTTTACTGAATTTTTCATTAAAGATTCCATTTTTACACCAGTTTAATTATGGTTTAGCATAATTAAGATCTTTAACATTCTTAAATTTCACGCTCGAGTGAGAAACAAGGATTGTTCAGTTTGAACAACACCTGGTATTATCTGACTCATTGTTGCATGTTGATGCAGAATTCTAAGACAAAATGTTAATGAAATAATGATTAAAAGTTAACTATTTCTCTGACTAATTTTTAAAATTCGTCTTTCTACTTTCTGTTCATGTCTTGTTTTTTTTTCAATTTCCTTCCTTCCTTCCTTGATTAAAACTAATATGCTTTTCTTAATGATAAGCTTTCATTTTGAAGTCTATACTTCTCGTAGAAACAAGGAATTATTTGAATCTGGAATAATTTTGAATTCTGGAAAATTGATGAGAAATATATGATGAAAACTAACCCAACTAAATAGGGTTAGCCATGCGCGCATGGCTAAGGTGGGTTAGTTAGTTCATACTGAAATGATAGTGAAAGTAAAATTAACTTTAGCCATGCACGCATGGCTAACCCTATTTAGTTGGGTTAGTTTTCATCATACATTTCTAATCAATTTTCCAGAATTCAAAATTATTCCAGATTCAAATAATTCCTTGTTTAGACAGAATGAAAGCAAAATAAGTCAACAAGAAAAGGATAACTTGAAGATTTTGGAGGCTTATAAGAGGATATGATTTACCTCATGAAAAAGTAAACATTTAAAAAATATCAACACCTCTAATGTGTAAACATTAAAACATAGTCATTAAAATAATGAAAATAAAAATTTGTCATTTATTATTGTACAATAAACTGAACTTTGTACTTTAAAAAGATTGCATGGACATTAAGTAGCTTCAAGCAGACAAAAATCCATGAGCAATCACATTAAAAACAAAGTATTCACAATGAGTATAATATAAATTGTTGCATATGTTTATCTAAATCTTTTTTCTGTTATAAAAAGTTAACTCTTGGGTTAAACTTAAACATCTTACTGCAATTCATTGGTATATTTAAATTTAAAAGCTTCAATATCATTTGTAGGGTTAATACCATATACTCAACTGTATGTGTTGACAATTTCTGGAGATATAATAAAAACAATAAATGATTGTACATAAACTAAAAATATCAATAATGATAAAAGGAAATAACAACAAGATTAACAAATCTGTAAATCAAGAAAAATAAATGTACTACAATGATTTAATTAGATGCCTTGTCAGCTGGAATCAAAACATAATCAGATATTTTATATTATTTAATTATACACATCGTTCTGTGTCATTTCAGTGCTGAAAATGGATTGAAGCTGACAGAATCTTTAATATCACTCTAGTACACAGAGACACAGGTCTTCCTCAAAATAAGAGACTCCATAGAGGCTGTCAATCAAAGTGAAGGAGGCAGGTTGTTGTTGTTTATGTGCATACATGATTCTTCAGTGGCTTACAAGAATTGTAAACACCTAAATTAACCAAGGATGCACCCATTCTGATTTTCCAATAATGATTCTGAGTTAGAAACCAAAAAGTATTAATTTTCCATAAAAAGAAGGTTTTTAAGGCAAATCCTTTAAATTTTTTTTTGTTTCGATATTTTACATCATTTTATTATTTGATTCAGCCTATGGAGCCTCAAATCACCACAATCCAAAATTCTGGTACAACAACAAACAACAACTGATGAAGATGATGATGACTACGAAATGTCATGTTTCCATAGTTACCTGTCAAACTTTCAGCAATCTCATAAATAACCTTTCGTCCTTGTAAATAAAACATAATATACAAATACTTAAAATATAATAAATAACTTCATTTTAAATGCACATGTTTACCCTGAAGCTTGTTAATGACATAATTATTGAAAAAAAAAATAATACAAGATATAATTTCAAAAAAGTGGTTTTAGATTCCATGCCATAGACGATTTAGAGATTTCGCTGTAACCGGGTAATTGTTGGTCAATTAAATATTAATTTTTCCATACAGCTATTCAAAAATCGGTATTGTTATTATCCAAATTCATGTGTTTAGTATATTTTTAAACTTCAACTAAAATTTACCTGAAATCCATCCGCGTAGCTTTGGTTTCAATAATTAACAGTTTTAAATAGCTCTTAATAGAATCAACAAGAATACAGGCATTGTTGTGCTAAGCATACCAATGGCAATGCAAAGAATGGGAAAACAGGATGTAGCTTTACAAAAGATTCGAAAAGCACTCAGATCTTACAACTTATAACTTTCAAGCTGCTGACCAAATAAGTCATTCTGTGGATTACAGTACTGCAGAAATGTGTGACGAAAAAATTTAACTTCAATTGTCAAAAGAAATTGGTAAACAGGAAGTAGTTGGCTGACAGATCCCAAAAGTGCTCCCACATTACAAGTGGGTGTGGATGGGGGGTTACAGAATGGAGAATAATGAATAAAAAAAATAAAGAATAGAGAATAATGAGGTGCTAAAATATAAATAAAAGAGAATAATAGGGAAAAAGTATAAAGAATAGAGAAAATGGCCTAAAAAATTAAAATGAAGGAACCACCCCCCGCCCTCCAGACCCTCTTACAAGTGATCATCATCACTATCAAGCAGCTACCAAATTTGAAGTCATTCTGATATGTAGTATCTATTTTTAGATGGACAGACAGACATAGAAAGGAACAGACAGATAGACAAGATGAGTGCAATAATTCCTCCAATCTTTGAGTGAGGGTATAATATAGAACTGACCACTTATATGGTCCGGGTACACAGTTATCGTCCTTTGATTTTCGTTGTCCACGAATATAGTCCCTAGTGTGGACAGTGTGTTACTTGTCAATTTTTTTTATACCCCTTCCAAATTTATTTCTCCATGTTTTATGACTCAAATAGTAAGTAGGGGGGTGAAATGACACTGTAAAAAAATTTGGGTCATGAATTTTAAAGTAAAGTAGTGATTTGGTCCAGCTGAAAAATGTTAAAAATTAGCACTTCGGAAGCTGTCAAAAGATTTGAAGACCCCCTTAACATGAAATTGTCCATATTTTGAGTTAGAGCCGATGAAGTTTTCTATAATTTTGATATAATTTGTCCCAAAAGTAGTACAACACACTGTAAAAATATTATTGAGAAAGCGCAGGTGGGATTTTTTTAATTTTCATTTATTGTCTAAAAGAAATGCACTACGAAATAACTGTGTACTCGGACCTAAGAGGTGAAATCAGGAAATATAGAATCTGTACTTTGGCAACTTCCCTGAATGATTTAATGGTGTCAATTTATCAAATAGCATAAAACTAAAGGATTTAAACTTTTATTTGATAGAATTTCTGCAAAAATGACCAATTTTGGCATTTTATGGTCAAAATAAGCATTTCATAGCTTTTTCAATTTTGATGCATAAGTGGCATTCTGACTTTCTATCTGACAGGTTTTTATGTGTCAATATTTGTGTTTCTATGCTTCAATCCAGTTGTATTACTCATTTGTGAACTCTGAATCTACAGAAAAGAAGATTATCTTGGACAATTTGTGCAAAATGTGTTGTATATATGATCCTCGTCTAACGCCCTGTTTGGATCAAGTTAAATGTGAGGAGCTTGGAACATAAAAGTTGAAGTCCATTATAAAGACCTCACTAAATTTGTATAAAAAGCACTTAACAATGTCTTTTGTACCTGTTTTATGTCACATAATATCTTTCTTTTCTTCTGTAGGATAGCAAGTGGTTCAAATATAAGCCTGTTGAGACTAAAATTGCATGCATGTTTTTCACTAAAAAGTGAAAAATCTTTGTATTAGACCATACTGTCTGCAAAAAAAGTTGAATGCAAGAGTCTTTTTGTGCTCAGATTTATTGTATCATGTCACCTGAGCATAGAAATGATAGAAAAGACACAAAATTTTATTTCCTATAGCTTCAATATGCATTTTTAAATGTAAATATGTGATACGGCCTAAATTGACCCTAAATTATTTTCAGTCTTACTTGGCCTAAGACCCTTTTAAACTAATGTGATATGTTATTTGTAAGTTTTCTTTCCATTTAAAGTACATAAAATACATATGTAAGGATTAATTATAACCAAAAAGCTTTACAAATTTAAAATTGCTGGAAAATATTACATCTTCATGTAAGGCCCCCCTTCATTGGAAAACCTCCATTTTTAGCCACAGGCTCATATAAATTTGACTTTTTAATAATTATGATAAGTCTGATAAATCAAATGAGTACTCTATTGCTTTTAATACATAATACATAATATATTAAGGCATTTCAAAAGTATTCTTTTGCAATATTTTTATTTTTTAAGCCCCAAATGTTGGTAGTTGAAAATTTTCAATTTTAACGTCTAAATTTAACACGCAAAGTTGAATATAGAATTAGTCATATTGTCTATAATATATATCCTATTGCCATGAAACTTTGTAAGCAGTCTTATAATTTATTAAGCTTTGATCATACCAAGTTTCATTAAGATTGGTCAACTTTTTCTACCCTATTAGGTCCGGGTACACAGTTATCGTCCTTTGATTTTCGTTGTCCACGAATATAGTCCCTAGTGTGGACAGTGTGTTACTTGTCAATTTTTTTTATACCCCTTCCAAATTTATTTCTCCATGTTTTATGACTCAAATAGTAAGTAGGGGGGTGAAATGACACTGTAAAAAAATTTGGGTCATGAATTTTAAAGTAAAGTAGTGATTTGGTCCAGCTGAAAAATGTTAAAAATTAGCACTTCGGAAGCTGTCAAAAGATTTGAAGACCCCCTTAACATGAAATTGTCCATATTTTGAGTTAGAGCCGATGAAGTTTTCTATAATTTTGATATAATTTGTCCCAAAAGTAGTACAACACACTGTAAAAATATTATTGAGAAAGCGCAGGTGGGATTTTTTTAATTTTCATTTATTGTCTAAAAGAAATGCACTACGAAATAACTGTGTACTCGGACCATATGATCATTAGCTTACAAATAATTGTCGACTGCTGATTGCTAATTTGCCGTTTCAGAATCTAAAGCATTCTGGGTAATATTTTCAAACGCGTGCACCAAAATGTTATGATTGGTTGAATATGTAATAAACAATGGAAATTCAACTAATGACATAAAATTATTTTCATTTTGGTGTACATACAATGAGATTACCCATAATCCTCTTGAGGCAATAGGGACAACCCCAAAGAGCCATACATTCATAAAAGAGTAGACCTACAGTAAGAATACTCCTGACTACAGATGCCAATATTTCTGCCAATTTCAACAAATAAGTATTATTTGTAGTAAATGTTATATTGAATTATTATAAATCAAAATAGCTGTGATCTGCTGCTTTTGAAAATATTTTGAAATACTTAGCTTATTCCCAGAAGTCATTCAATACATGAAATACAATATTTGTTGACAGAAACTAATAATTAATGAGTCAATGATACCAAATTACATAGCTTGTGGCTAAAAACAAAACAGCTCTTCATCAAATATTTAAGTCCTTTTTTTAAACTGTTTGTCAAAATCACACGAACAAGTGTTATCAATTTCATGCTATTCATCAAATATCATTCAATATTTTCCATTCATAAAAATTTAATCGTTTTTTTTTAAACTCTTCAAATCAACAAAAGAAATGTAGAAAATTTATATTCCATGTGCATTTAATAATTTTTATTCTAATAATTAAGACACCTGACATGACAAACTAAACGCATGATAGTTTAAAGTAGGTAAATATTTACATTGGCGACAATATGGAACCATTTTTTGCTTCCACATGTTTTTAATAAAATGTCTGGGGGAAAAAATGTTGAATCCTGAATTTTGAACATCTTTGAGTGTAAATAAACCTGCAAAATACACATGGTGCCACAGCTTTTATCTATTGAAAAATGTTATTCTTTTAAGAATGCTTTATGATTCCACACTTTTCAAAACAATTTAAAATGAAGAACATCACTTGCATTATTTTAGGGATAGCTCTTTCTCAATACTTTTATACAAATAACTGACATTTAGTTCTCACTATTTTAATTTTCTTTTCTTATTAACATGGAAGCAGAAAATCAGTTTACTTCTTGCTATTATTTTGGATGTGAAAAACTTTGTACTTCCTTTTCACCTATACTTACAGAAACTGGAATAAAATCAGACAATGTTTTCCAAAATGGTAGATTTTCTTTATTCCCTTATTTCTAACAAATTGTCATCAATTTTTGTATTAAAGCAGAAAATGTGCATAATTTATACTCAATTTCCTTATAGGTAGCCCCATTCTCAGAAAACATTATTTTTTAACGACCACGATGAATTTTACTGGTCTTTGCTAAGTACAATGACCAAGAAAATAACAATTTTATAGAGAAATCAGAATAAAAGATAATTTTTTTTTAATGAAAGGAAAGCAAAAACACCTTAACACTTCACCAAAACAATAGAGACATGTGACGGTGAGAAAACTCAATGTGACGATCTAATCAAATATTGAATATCACTGTCCTTTATTCATGCTGAGAAAATAGCATCAACGTCTTAAGAAACATACATATTCCCCCGGTTTCCATTCTCAATTCTATAAAGACTGTTATCTTTAATAATGTCATAGAATTACATCTTCCTGTGAATCTTTTCAAAGAATTTTACTAATGTCAGTTTCATAGATTGTCTTGTGAAATGAAGCAAAGGAAACATAATTCCATTGAATAACAAAAGCTAGAAAATGGACATGTGACCTTTATTCAAAAATGTTTTGCAGACTGTTCTGTAAAAAATATTGTAGATGTTTGTAATTATAAGCAATCGTGATATTATTCTTGTGTTGTGTCATGTTGACAGAAAAAAGTCATAAAATTCCAGAAAAGAGATTATTAGCCTCAGCTAGGATTAGAAAGAATATTTTGATACAATTGTTTACTTTGTTATTTTAAAAGTTTCATTGTTTCCATACCAAGGTGACCTTGGCTTTAAGCTGCCTAAAACCCTAATAAAATAGCTCAGAAAAACATTTTTATAGCCAATTAAAATTAAAAACAAAATCAACTGAATTTAATCATTTTAGTTAAACTTTATTTATTGCCAAAAGTAAAAATTTGACGGTTAAAATGCAAACATAATAGGTCAACATTTAACCAAACATAATAGGTAACAGTCAAGGTGAGTAGAAGGTCAACAGTCAAGGTGAGCAGAAAGTCAAATTATTTTTACACCAATGTAAGGTAATGCACCAAACAGTCAAAAATATAATGAGGCTGGTATATAAAATGTAGATTTTCTAGATGGAAAAGCCTTTCAAATTATTTTTTTTTAATTTGGTCAAGGTCACAGATAAGTCAAAAGGTATATATGACAAACTGCCAAAAATATGTTCTTACTCCAATGTTGAAAGCTATTTTATTGCCTTTAATATCTGTATTTGACAAAACCTTTTGGAATGAAGGGGGCCTCAATGCTCTTCAACTTCATACTTGATTTGACCTTTTAACTTTATTGATTTGACCTTTTAACTTTATTGATTTGACCATTGAACTTTATTGATTTGAGTGTCACTGATGAGTCTTTTTAAATAAATCATGCATGTGTCTGGCATCCAAATTAAAAGCCTGATATCTTTGATATCTTATGATATCTAAACATTTTGTTTTTGCACTTTAACTGGTGTTTCTTTGGTAATATTTATATACACCTTTTATATTCTAATTGGCACGAGCTATATACTTTATAGAATTACTGAAATTAGATACCCTGCATTTATGATGCTATTTCAATAGCATATGTTCAAATGGCTGAAAGACCCCCCTCCTAATTTATTGAAAACTATCATTCTGTAATGACAATAATATCTTGGTCAATGCTCTCAATGTGTATCTAATACATACAACTAAAGTGAAATATGTCACCCACAAATGTTCAAATCAAGAAACAATTTGTCTACTTATAACAAGTTTAACTGTTCAAACTCTGTCAGTTAACTCAGATGTTTAGACAATAATAATTTCTTTGGGGAATATCAGAAATTCTGATACATTTCCAATATTTTCACTTAAGAATGACATAAAGTCTGTAAAGACTTGCTTTTATAGCAGTGCTATTTAATATTTACAAATAGCTTTTTGCACCTCCTATATAATTGAAAGTTTCCCAGTTTGAATCTTTCAAAAATAATGTAGGTTCACACTTAAAAGACAATTACATAGCTAGTTTTTTTCTTAAGTAATTAAATTTACTGCCTAGCTTACTGGCCCATGACCTATATTTCAGCAAGACTTATTATTTAACAGAAAATAATTGCAGTTTATATGCTTACCTACCAGGATTCCTATCGCTTATATACAACTTATATTTTTTCACTTTTTATTTGTAATATGGTAGCTACTCAACATTCTCAAATTTATTTGGTTTTTTTTTGTTACTTTTTTGAAATTTTCTGTTTTTGTATTCTAAGGCAATTAGATCAAAAGTCCATGAAATAAGTATCAACAATTTGGTAAAATGTACAATGAAATTGTATTATTTTTCAACTTATCAAGATGACATATTTTCAGATTGGGACAGCACTAGCTCAATAAAGGACTGACAGAAATGGGTGCTAAAATGTCTGGTAAAACTTGAACTGAAGTAAGACTCCCCAATAGCCAATCCAGAGTTCATAATTGTCCATAATTGACCAAAACTTTTGGAAATTCACAAACAAAGGAAAAAAAATTGCCAAGCAAGACCTATGTTTTTAAATATTATTCATGTGATACATGATCTATTGGAAAGAATCCTTCATTTATGAAAATGTTGTTATTTTAAATTTAGGGACCAATCATACATAAGTGAAAATAACATTTTATAAAGTTCCTGTGTCTGAAGCGCTGAATTGCATCAGAGTTGTACATTATACAATTTGCAGTTTTATACCTGTTACGTTTTTTGCCACATAATTTGGTACCATCAACTCTCTTTTTTCTTCCATGTTTTATAAAATTTAATACAATTCTCTTTTTTCTTTTTTTTTTGTATTTAAAAACTTTTACAAAGTTTTTTTCCCTTCTTTCTTTCTCTCTCTTTTCTTTTCATTAATCATTTATCCATCTTTTTTCCATCTTGAATAACTAAATAATCATTTAACAATATTATATATATATCTATGTTAGTACTTAAAAGTAAACGCAAGCCCCTTTGACATATTGTCAGCAAATATTGTCTCAACGTCTCCTGTACAACCTATCTATTTTTGTCCCCCTCCCAATACCCTAATAAAGTTGTTCTTATGAAAGATAAAAAATGTCGAAAACTGAAATCATTAAATAACAATGTCAACAAAATAGGAGATTTACATGTCTTTCTATCAAGCCTGTTTATTTTTTGTTAGAAAATGAAATCCCTTGCCACATACGGAAAAATGAAATCCTCTCATCAGAAAACAAAAATATAAGATGGCAATCCATTTGGGTATTCTTATATCTATAAATAGTATAGTATATTCAGCATCATCAGAAAATACCCATTGAAAATGGATTATCTTCTTAAAAGATAAACAAAATTCAGATAGTACTTTTAAATCCCTATCTGCCTATATATAAGAATCTGGCAGTGGTGAAAACATGACAAACAAAAACCCACTCAAGTTGACATTAATTTATGTTCAAATTGTATGATGGTGCATGAATATATCATTACATTCGTTTCCTTTTCCTTTTCTGGTAGTTCAAGATATAATTTGGTTGAAATGCATTAGAAATTAAAAATTAAGGGGAGCTAACTCAGTAATTTGCTATCTTTCTAACCAAAAATTATCTAGAGATTTCTCAAATTACCAGACACGCAGAAACAAAAGACCTTCCAATTCTAACTCAAGATGAGGGTAACTTCAAAATAGAATGGTTAGGTTGGTGGGGTTTTTTTTTTTTCTGTCATGTTTTGAAATTTTTCTAAATTGCTTGATTCTTACAAAGACGGGCACTTAAGAGTGCATTTGTTTCTAATCTAAATGATGTAAATAAGAACGTGTGTAGTCGTTTAATCCATTTGTGACCATTGTTTTTCTGTCAATGTTGACATTGTTCACATAAACTGAATTCACACTAATTTAAACCCCCTCAATCCTTGGTTTTGCTTGTTCTAGTTTGGACACAAAACCAAAATCGAATAATCGAATTCTTCCTTTCTCATGTCAAATTTCAGACTTTAAATACACATAATAAACTAAGCAAAAGGTATCATGAAAATTCTGAGTGTCTACAAATAGATAACTTTATAAACAGCACCATACCAAAAAAGTTCTGTGGTAAAGAAAATTAAGTGATATCATAAAATCTATGTTTTAAGCTGTAACAAATAAATCATAAAGATTTATAAATCTTAATTAAGACACTTATACTCATAATTTCACAAGTGCAATTTCATATAAGTTTTCCAGATTTAAATAACCACACCCTATAACCAGCTATCGTTACAGCAGACGACAATTGCTATTAAAGACAATTGGTTTTCCATTAATGTACAGCAGATTTTTCTCAGCTGTTCCGACCGCCATTGCAATACAATGTATATGCAATTGTGTACTGCACATTTTGATCTATTTTACCTATTGCATCATTAGCACCGATACAGAGTTCTCGAAAAGTGGTGGTCCGAAGGTTTTGACCACCAAAATTTTCAAAGGACTGACACAATTTCGGTATTTTGCAATAGAAGTAATAGTGTGGACCAGCAGATTTTCTTCAAAGACCACCAGGGAAAAAAAGATTGCGAGAACTCTACTGATAGCTGATAGCATGTATTGTATTGAGGGTGTGATGACTTGGTATTTGTTTCAGAAAGAATTTCCTACTTCATGTGCTCAATATAAGTTTAAGATGGAGAAAAGGTTTAAGTTTTACTTTGGTTTGGTTAAATCAAGTTTGACTATACATACCTTTTATAAGATCCGAGGCATTAAGTGTTTTATGTATGGTCTGGGGACTGGAGAAAAACTCTGTCATCTCCTGCTTTATAACTTTGTTGTTTTCAGCCAGAACTAAGTACACATCATTTTTCAACACTGAAAGTAGAAAATAAATTAAAATTTCAATTCAACTGATAAAGTTAAATGCATGTGAGGCCTCGGTGGCTGTGAGGCCTCCGTGGCTGTGAGGTCTATGTTGTACATCCTCTGTTTCTTTAGCCTGTCAACACCGAGGTTGTGGGTTCAAACCCAACATGTGCGTTGTGGGTTCAAATCTAATCTTGATTGACAGGGGTTGTCAGATTTCCTGCCCAATGTTGGTGGTAATCTCAGGCACTAAAGCTTCTTCCACCAATAAAGACTGACCGCCACAATATAGCCAATATTGCTGAAAGTGGTGTTAGACACCAACAATCAATCAAACTAAAGCAAAATGAAATAAAATGAAAGTAACCTGTCTGGCCCAAAGTCAATCAAGAGATTTCAAAACCAAATTTTCTTTCTCTGATAAAAAATAAAGTCCCTAACTACAAGCTAGTTCATACATATGACACTGCAATTAAAACTAAAATCTCGTTTGCATAATACAGTTAAAGAAATGCTTATAACTATAATTTTAAAGATAGGGTATGGGATTAAAAATTCTTTATTCTTTTTATTTATCTTTTTACTTAATTCAATTTTTTATTAAATTCTCTATATCATATTGTCTTCAGATTGCAATAAACACGACAATGATAGCCTTTTTGGAGATACAGACTTTAGAAAGTTGATTTTTTTAACAAAACCTTGCTAGAATCAAAGAAAAATTATTTGGAGAGTATTTTTTGGTGGCTTTTCTTACCGTAATTTGTACTTATCTCCCTTGCCTATCATTTTTGCACTTAAAAACACGTTTCTCATCCTAGCGTTGAAAAGACATCTCAGTTCCATTAGGGCTATAGAAAATATATTATTTTGCCTTTGGTATAATGCAGAGTGCACGAAGTCTCTAATAATAAAAAATAACGGGTGCACATATCGACCAATCAGGATTAGCCATACTCTTAATTCTGAATACCATGTTATCTTCATAAAATGGCTGTGCCCATAAAATGTAATGGTTTATTGTAACCTTCATTAGATTTCTTTTGATCAGTTATTTTGCAAGCAATTTTGTATGCAAAGCACTACAAGTATGGGCGATATCTCTAAATTTGTCTCAAATCTATTTAAAATATTTTCAATGTCATTTCATTTCAATTAAAATGAATATTCTATTCACATTTGTAAATCTTTACAAAGAATGTACTTAAAAATTCTTTACAAAATGGTAATAGCAATAATTAAGCTTTTATTGATATATATATATATATATATATATATATAAATTCAATCATATTAAGAGTAAACTGCTTGTTAAATGTCAAAGCACTTTTAGTAAAAACTTTCGAATACCTTTTTAGAGAAGACTAAAAAAGTTGAAATAATCACTTAGCAATGACTGTGAGTGTTCTATTCTTATATAATTTTGATTGACATTTAGAAATTACCACTTTAAGGTTTATGATGTCATATTTTAAAAGACATACTGGCAACATGATTGATCAGATTTGTATAACCATCCACTTAAGCCTCTTGTCACTATCAAAGTTAACTTGGTCAAAGATTTCTTTTGACCAGGAAAACTTAATTGGGCTTAGTCATCTGTTGTCACTATAAGCTTTTCATCAAAAACTTGGTCAAAGAAAAGTAAACTTGGTCATGTCATCTGTTGTCAAAGAAAAAACTGCTCTGTGATTGGATAGTTCCCATCCAAGTCCATCCAAGTTTCAAGAAAAATAAGATGAGATTCTATTCCATCCAAGTCTGTCAAAGTGTTTTGTTAAAAGCCTTAGTTTGACAGTTAATCAATCAAAAACTTTGACCAAGAAAACTCCTACAAGAAAACTTTGATAGTGACAATGGGGCTCAAGACATAATAATTGGACAAAACAACCTCTCCTATGTTTACATACTCAATTGTTTTAAAACATCTGTTTGTTAACTAATATTATCATTCTTTTAATCAGCCTGCATTGACAGATTTATAGCTCTACTTTACCACTTCGTAATTGAGAGAAGATATAAAATTTGCATATTTATAAGAATGAAGATTTCAAATTTGAAAGAAAAAATCGTTAAGTCCATTCCATTCCAGTCAAACAGTACAGTCCAGTCCAGTCCATGGGTCAAGTCCAAATGTCCAGTCTCAATTTTTCACTAAAGACCAAAAGCAACTCACAAAATTGATGTAAGCAATTTACATAAGTTGCTTACACAATTCCACACAAAAAATTGTCAATATGATAAGAAATCTTCTTTTCTGTACTTGATTTTTATCTGATAACTAATTTCCCATTCTGACATTCCATTAAATAAACCATATTACATCTGAGACATATGGCAACTTTTGATATCATATAATTTATAGCCCAGGAAAATTCACCAGTGGCTGTGAACCATTTTTTTCCTTAAAAAGAACCAAGAATGTCGTCCATAAAAAAAAATGAATTCACACCCTTAAAAGATTTAAACCAAAAAAATTTATTAAGAGGATTATTTATTTATTTGGTTTAAATCATCTTGGATTCAAAGAAACTGGGTTTTTTATGCATTTTTTATTCAACTTTTGAACAAAAACTTAACCTATCTACACTACAGCCTTAATTTAGAAGAAAATGCAAACACTTTTTGAACTGTAAATCCACCTTCCTAAGATAAATTTTATCAAAGGTTTTTCAAAGGGAGATAACTTCTTTGAAGAACAACCTAAAAGGGATTATTCTTCTGTATTTGGTGCTTGAAGTTTAAGTGCAAATGAGCTTGTTTTGAAAAAAAATATTTTTGATGAAATTTAAGCAAACTTATTCAAATGTGGTATACAAGAAAAGTAAGAAAATTAGAAAACTTTTAAAAAGGAAATAAATTTTTCATAATCAGCTTTAATGTAGCACACTTATTAAAAAGGGCCGTAACTTTAGAAATTATCTAACTTTTAAAGACAAATTTCAATCAAAGATAAGATCTCTTTTTTCAAATTAAGAAGTAATAAAATAAACACTGTTTTCACATGAATAAGACAAATTTAAAAAAAACATAAATTCACTTTTATAGATTATATGCTGTGACCCTAAAGTCTAATCAAAAGCCAACTATTAAAAAGATGAACTTTTATCAAAAACAAAAGATAGGAACAACGTTTATAACTTCCAGCAGGCACACTTTTAAAATAAACCACAGGAATAACCAATAAAAAATATACTCCATTGAACTTAGTTACCTAAGTGTTGACAATATAGGAGCAGAATAATTATATAATACTTAAGTCTGCTAGCGGGAGGGGCGTGTTTGAAGTTTGTTTACATCTTTTCTCAGTGACACATGTTTTTCCTCTTGGTCTGATAGAGCAATAACCATCCGTGGGAAAAAGTAACCTAACTCCCTGATCTGGGTCATTTTTACATCTTTTTGTGTATGACAAAAATGTTTACTATTAAAACATTGGTTAAACATGTGTTTTTGATGAAGTGGTTTTCAATTTGTAACCAGCCAAAATATAATTTTATTCACAGACAGGGCAATTTAGGATAATTTGAAAGCATACTGTTTATTACATAATGTGTGTTAAACTTTTCTATAAGTCAAAGTCATTATATGACAAAAAGTTGTCCTCAAACAAAGAAAATGTAATATTTGTTAAAAATATGAGTCAAAATAATTTTCCAGTCACTGTTCACAGTTTAAATTTGCCAGTTAAACAAACTTTCTGGTTGTTTTTTTTTTCAACCTGAGAATTAAGAGCTGCCATGCTGAAGATGGCATGATAGGAAGGAGGCCATTAAACCAGCCATCTGTCAAATACAATCCTGTAGTTTTTATAGTTGACAACTGTCAGGCAAGGGCAAGGTCAGGCAGGAACATAGCAGGCAGTCAGATGACATGGTTAAACAGAAATATGTTTCAAATATAATACTGGATGTCAAGGAGACAGCAACACAAACATCAGTTTCTTTAAAATCAACTTAGGGAGCTACCATTTGATTTTTAGGGGAGGGGGGGGGGCTAAGATGAAATTTGAAAAAAAGGCAGGACAGGAGTTTTGAGTAAAAAAAAAAGGCAGGATGAGCAACTTGGCAAAAAAAAAAAAACAGGATGACAATTTATGTAAAAAAAGTCAAGATAAACTAATAAAAAAAAAGGCAGGACCGAATAAAGTGAAAAATAAAAAGGCAGGACAGAGATTACAACTAAAAAAAAATGCAGGACAAAATTTTTCATCCTAGCCCCCCCCCCCCCCCCTCCCATAAAAATCAAATGGTAGCTCCCTTGGTGGTGTGTTTTTGTGTTGTGTTTTTGTTTTGGTTTAGTGAGATTTGTGGTTCACAGTCCTTGTTTTTTTCTGTGTCATGTTTTGTGGACTGCTATTTGCCTTTTCCTTTTGACCATGCTGGTCTGCTCTTTTTTTATAGCCCCTGTGGTACCAATTCCCTCTTTTTTTAATTATCTAACCTGTGACAGCATTTTAAAGATGTCATTTTTTCATTACTTTATACAGACAACAATTTTACATATACATAGCATCATTTACACATCAATATGTTTTGGACACATAAGACAAACTAGAATTCAAGTTTTGAAAATTATACTCACTAACTTACAATTTTTTTGTCATTGGCTAAAATATTTGAACAGTTAGCAATACTTGTGTTTGTAAATATAACTTGAAACTCAAAATCAACAATACAAAGAATATGCAGAATTTGATAGTGCTTGACTGAAATTTTACCCAAATTTGAAATCTGCTTGAACAAGGGCAAATCTGGTGTCAATGGTCCATGGAAAAATTGTAAAAAAACATGTCTTTGCAAAAAGGGGGACAAAGCTCTTGATAAGAGAGGGGAGTTGTTATATACTTTGAAGCAATTTCACCTCACAAGTAGGTTCATTTTATATCCTACTAAAATGTACATAATAATTTCTCAGTACATATGAACAAGTGTCAGTCAAGTCAAAACATATTAATTTCTATGTTTTTCTTATGCCAGATGTCATGATGGACTCCATATGTTTGAATGGTAAATGATCTATTGCACTCCCTGGTGTTCACCAAAGGGAGGTAATTAACCTTGTTTTGTTTAAGTTCAAAGTTACATATGTTAATTTCAAGATAAAAACTAAACTTTAAGATAGTTTTTATTTTTCTAAAAAAATTACAAATATCTTCACTTTCAAGTCTCTTTTATGCATAATGAAAACTATAGGTGCCACAGAAAAACAATTTTTTTTTGAAATGTGCTTAATTTGTACTTTCTTCATTTATAAATTATTTTTAATTTTAACTGTAAAATCCCAATGCACATGCAGTTGTTAATTAAACCTTTGGGTTTATTGCACTTAAACTTTCAAATTTCCAATATAATTTGGTTTCAAGAGCAACCAATCAGAATTCCATCTCATAATGCGAATAAATGGCCGAGAACTTAATATTTTTGAATTACTTAAATTTTGTGTTCCTTCTACTAACTAATCACCAAAACATGAGGATATTTAATCCTGCATTAAACTATGCACCAGACTCAATTCTTGAATTCTCTTTTTTCTGACCTAAAATCAGAAAAAAACTTATTAAGTTTTTACCCATAAATCTCTTTGTTTTTTTTTTATCATTTTCAAAAAGATTTTCAAACTTTATTAACTAAACTAAACTGGGAAAGCTTTTTTAAGTCAACAGAGAAATTTGATTAGAGATAAATCTGTTTGATCTCCTTCCTCATTGGCTATCACTTACGTATCAATGACAAAAGTGCAGTAATACCAATCTGATAAACATCTGACAAGCTTATAGATTAACAGGAGGCAATGCACTATAAAAACACAAGATTGATAAAGATCAGACTAAAGTTCTGAATTAAATAGAGGCTCCAATGACACACTACTAAATAAGAACACCTGGGCAGATAAAAGAGTCCAACACAAATTTCCAATTAACAAGAGGCTCCAAGCATTACATAACGAAAAAAGATGAAAACTTTTTAGACAAAATTGTCAACAAACAAGAGGCTTCACTAACAAAGAAAAAACAAATAATCGGAAATCATGAGAAAACATATTCCACACATTCTCAAAATCCTTAGGTAACCATTTTTTTTAAATTTGAATACCTTAACCATCTTATCCTCTCCTGCAAATCTATTTGTGGCAGACAATTTGCTTTTTATTTCATCAGCTTTGATAATGGGAACAAAAACATGTGCTTAAAAGAGAGGCAAAATATACCAAAGGGATATTCAAACTCATAAGTAGAAAACCAACAATACAGCATGGCAAAAAACAAATAATGACCAAAAGATAAACAACATTATACAAAACACAACACACGAACCCCACCAAAAACCTTGGTGGATCTCAGGTGCTCTGGAAGGGTAAGGAGATCTTGCACCATATGTGGGGCACCCATAATGTTGCTTAAACTGTAATTGGAATAACACTTTGATAAGCTGTGTTTCTGAATAACTAAACATAAATCTTTGACAAATATGATACAGAGATTTGTTCTTTGCTGAAGACAGTCTGTTGACCTCTAAATGTCTAGATATTTTTGGTATTGGTATGTTAATGTCTCACTGACATATACCACACTCCTCCTTATATTCACAATGTATTGTCATCGATAAAAGGAAAGCTAACAGAACATTGACATCAAATTTATTAAGTTTGAAATGAACTTTAATCTAATCTACATACTTTTAAGATATATCCCCGGATAATAATGTTTCCCGTCTGCCAAAATCAAAATCACGCTAATATTTTAAATCGAACATTCAGGTTCACTTAACTTGTTTCAATGTAAATGAAAATTGCAAACAAATTGAAAACATGGAAAAAAAATTTGTTATGCAAAATTATATGTTATTTTAACCAAATAATGCCTTTATATGTCAACTAAAAATTGAATATCGTTTCCATTAAGGTTGTTTAACTTTATGCAAATAATACCAATTACCAAAATGTCAAAAGCAGTAACATTTTACTTGAGTAACACAACTGTTTAATTCAAATTAAAAATTGTATCTATTCATAAACAAATTTTTCCTTCTTTATGCATCTAAGAACAATCAATTTAAAATTCGCTAAATTACAGTTTGTATCTATTTATAATTGAATTTTTCCTTCTTTATAAACCCAGAACAATTATTTGGAAAATTGATTCAATATCTAATTTCAGAATTTTAGATTACAGAACTGATTATTTTACTAACTCACTTACAAAAAATACATTACACTAATTTATTTAACTCTATGAAATTAAAATACTTTATTCCATTTCTATGCGGTTTCTATTTGAAGTCTTGAAGTTGAGTCTTTTTTCATTAAATCCCTAAGGAGGCCCACTGTTTTGCCAATTATTTTAGCAGCTTTGGAATACAACAAATGTAAAACTGACAATTATAATTGAATTGTCCTAAATACCTCATTGAATAAAATTCAAATCTGGTATTAAAGTTCTAATTATTGCTCTTAGTTTTTTTTTTTTTTTTTTTTTTTTTTTTAGTCAATTTTGCTTTTGATGATGACTACGTATGGCTTATTTAGTTTAACGTTCAGTGGCAAATTTAATGCATATTCAGGACGAGAACATTTCAAAGTAATATGTAATTAACCCTGCTTTGTACAAGAATGACACATTAAGCCGGATTTTAATGTGCTAGTTAATAAGGTAAAAGTCTGCAGGAAGACATGTCACCCTACCCTGACACATTATTCTGACTCTGAGCCAACCCATCTTTGCTCTAAATCCTTAATACCGCATGCTTAGCGGAGAAGCAGCAAATACCAGTTTTAAAGTCTTTGGTTTTACTTTGCTGTTGTTCAAAACCTACAAACTCCTGCACTCAAGGCGTTGAAACATAATGAATGTTAAAACATAATGCACTATAACATTATAAAAAAAGAACCAATTATACACAGAGGATTTTACCATGGTAAAATAATGATGTGAGGCTAAGGGAACATATCTGTCTACATTTTCTGCACAAAGAGTTATAAAAGTGTTGATATCGATCTTAGCCATGAACTCAATAAATAATAGTACTCTTTTGCAAACTTGTTTTTATTTTGTATGTATCCTTTTCTATATCCAATCTTTAGCAATATAAATAAATCGTCAAATATAATAACTCTTACAAAGATTGTGTTTGTACTAATAACTCATGAAGAATGAAAGTTTGTCCAAAAATCTTGTGTAAATGCTCCATCAATAAATCATAAAGAATGGTACCTCGTAGAAAATTTGCAGTACTTCGTAGAAAATTTGCGATATGAAGTGACAATGTAGTGAACTTAATACCTCAATCTATACCAACCAATCAAAGACAGATCAACAGAACGAGATTAAAATGTCCAAATTCAACATGATGTGATTTCTGTAGCGATATTATATCTCTGATCCAATATAGATATGACCTCTTCCCGCCAATATTTGTTTATTTATGTTGTACATCCTGCAACCGTCTGATATATCTATCAAATAGAGTAAAGTTCAAGAACTTAGTCTGAGAAATCATAGAAAACACTCAGAATTAGTCTAAAATACTCTTAATGTAGCAACTAAATAGCTAACACAAAGAGCCAAAAGCAGGAAGAAGCTGTTCCAATTGAAGACAGTTAGATGAACATCGTCAGTGCAATCTTGATAACTTAAGCCATAATTTGATCTCTACAAATCTTATTTTCCTTGTTTTTGTAGGGCTACAATAAGTAAAAACATAGAAATATTTACAAAAAAATCTATTGTTTTAGGGTTGTGATATACAGCAAAATCATTTTATCTGCTAACCAAGTTTTCCTACGTCTTTGTCAGTCCTATGTAGAGGGTGTGGGAGGGTGTCTTTGTCAGTCCTATGTAGAGGGTGTGGGATGGAGCCTTCGGCAGTCCTATGTAGAGGGTGTGGGAGGGTGCCTTTGTCAGTCCTATATAGAGGGTGTTGGAAGGTGCCTTTGTCAGTCCTATGCAGAGGTTGTGGGACGGTGCCTTCGGCAGTCCTATGTAGAGGGTGTGGCAGGGTGTCTTTGTCAGTCCTATGTAGAGGTGTAGGAGGGTGTCTTTGTCAGTCCAATGTAGAGGGTGTGGAAGGGTGTCTTTATCAGTCCTTTGTAGAGGGTGTTGGAGGGTGTCTTTCGTCGGTCCTATGTAGAGGTTGTGGGAGGGTGTCATTGTCAGTCCTATGTAGAGGGTGTCTTTGTCAGTCCTATGTAGAGGGTGTAGGAGGGTGTCTTTGTCAGTCCTATGTAGAGGGTGTAGGAGGGTCAGTCCTATGTAGAGGGTGTAGAAGGATGTCTTTGTCTGTTCTATGTAGAGGGCTTAGGAGGGTGTCTTTGTCAGTCCTATGTAGAGCGTATAGAGGTCTCATCCTCAAATTCTAGAGAGAATAAATGCCAAATGCCAAAATTCCCATGACAAAATGCGTACGTTCCCCACATCATGATATAATGGAATCTTGAATTCCCAAATTCAAGAAGATTTAACTGAATATTCCAAAATTGTGACAAATTCCTAAAAAAGGTCCTTTCGCCCCTTTATGTAAAGTAAAACAAGTGATTAATTCCCCTGACACAAAATTCGGGAAAATTGGTATTCCAAAAATATTAAAGAATCGACAGTTATTTTCTAATTATAGCTGAATAGAAGCTTTCTTATCAATTTAGAGACAACAGTATGTACTTAAAGAATCCATTCTTGTTAAATAAAATAGCAAGTAAAGCCATTAAAGATCTATTTTTCCTTTTTCGTTTTAAATCTATTGACAAATTGTGTTTTCCCTTTTGTTTATAGGTGTCGTGAGTATCCATTAAGACATACTTTATCTTACACGGCACACATTTTTATTGGAGAGAAATGTCCCACATGTAGCTGATTTTTTTTTTTATCTTCCCTTAAAGTGCCAAAAATCATTTTTCAAAGATAGAAACTTACGAATTTCTCACTGTACTGAAAAGATATCTAATATATTTCAATTATCTGTCCTCACTGAAAGTGCTAAATAATGAATTATAACCAAGTCTCCCATCCAAAAATTTCACTTCAACTCATATCTGTTTTCTAATCTTATGGCTCCGTGTTGAAGACCGTACTTTGACCTATAATGGTGTACTTTTATAAATTTTGACTTGGATGGAGAATTGTCTCAATGGCACTCATACCACATCTTCTTATATCTATATTATGCAGCCATTATGTTCTAAAGTGGGATTAAGAAACAATCAATCAATCAACCTACTTTCATTATTGACATCAACATGCAAATTAGTCGCACCATCCCTTTAGGAGCTGCATTGTGCACCAATCTTATTAACATGTATAAATAATTACAACACATGTATGTTTCATTAGAATCCGTAATTTTGTTTTGCTGACAACAAACAATATCATATTTTATTTCCGTATAAAATACAACAGCTATGACTGCACGTGACAATGACTAAATGTTAAAACAATGCTTTGAAAAACAAACAAAAAGCTTGATATTACTCTTTATTTCATATTTTAATTCTTAATTTAAGATTTCCTAGACTTTATTTAAAATAATTTTTTTGTGAGCTTAGTTTTTTGGTTTTTTTTCTTCTTCTTCTGTTTACAAAATTCTTTTGAACAATTGCCTGATACCAAAAACGGTTAGCACTTGAAAAAAAATTTTTTTTGCCCTCAATTTTAGACTTTACAAAGTCATTCTACTCTAGTTACCTTGAAACTCCTTTTTGTTACTAAAAATATATGATCGTTTTAAAGGATTTCCAGAAACCCTGCCTACAAACATTGCATGATATTGATATAAGACTTGATATAACAAAAAATAAAATAATTCTGTAAAACTTCAGATAGATAACGATTATGCAAACATTTGATTAATTACTCTAAATATTCAAAAGTAATTCAGTTCTGAGTAAATACCATTTTTTTACGATAATTTTCAAACTGTCTACTAATCCCTCAATTTACACTTGCCAAAAATCAACTCAACAATATTAATTGTTACAAATTTCAATTTACAACTCTGACAGTTGTTCAAATTGGTTTTTGGTATAAGTTATGGCTTATAACAAACTCTGATGATGTTTTACATGACATGTAATTCCATAAACAAATTAAAACATTAATTATTATTTTTACATGATTCGCGATGTAACTAACTGATTGTGTGTGTTTGTGATTGAAACTTTACGTTGAAACAGAGAATTGCATGATAATTCAAGAGAAAAATATATAAAAATGATACTTTAAGGATGTTCACTACACTTGTTTTTGACTCGTTGTCAGATATTTGGAATCCTCTAGTTTTATCCATGTAGTGCCAATAAAATATTTTGCCCGAAAACCTCTACTTTTCTTTTTATTACATATTGTTTAAAAAGTTATTTTTGAAAATATCATAGAATCCTAGTTTTTGAAAGGAATAATGTGCCAATGTTTAATGTACGAAAAATCTAAAGAGAATCAGTTCCCGCCAAATTTTCAATTGCTTATATCTCAAAAACAAGGCTACTGACGCCTAATTTTTCTGCATTTTAAGTTTCATTTTTATATACTATCAATTTATAATTGCCGCCTTTTAAAAAGCTTGTTATTTTGAAACAGAGTAGCAAACATCCTTAAGCTTTAATAATTGAGTCTTTCATGGAATACATGAGTTTGCCTGTGGTCCTTAAATAATATCAGCACAAAATTCCATGTTTTCAGCAGATAGCAAATTAAAATAGCAGTGCACAACTTTATATCCTATTGAAGAATTGGCGCCATTTTCATTAAATTCTGCTAAGCCATTTTCAAGGAGTAGAGGATGAGAAAACTAAGTCCATGTTTTGGTATAGGAAACCCCAGAGATCACACAGATCAAAATTTAAAATAGCAGGTGCACTTCTTCATGTCCTGCAGAAGAATATGCAAGTTTGCTTGAAATGTATCTAGCCATTTTCAAGGAGTTGCAGATTAACGAAGTATAAAATGCTTGAATTTAAAAAAAAAAGAAGAATATTTGTCCAAAGGACAACGCAGGCCTCACTCACACTATCACATTTGAATGTTCAGTGAACCATGAATAACTGGATCGAAATCCTTATTTGTCATATCATTTGATAATGAGCGTATGTACCAAGTTTCAAGTTGATGTAACCACAAAGTACCATAACCCCAAATTTTAACCTAATACAGGATTGACAGACTAACAGACAGACAGACAGACATAGAGACGGATAAACATAATGCCCCTCTACTAGAGTAGTTGGGAATAAAAATATGTTCCAACTGACCCTACTCTCTCATTTTTTTGTGCCTACCTGCCCTAGTTCATTCCAATTTTTTTATATACCAACAGCAGAACTTTTAAAGCAGGAATTTGTCTCATAAATACATATTTTTTTCAAAAATCTTTAAATGCCTAAAAGAGTAACCTCCCTTTTAATTAACGAAACATTCAGATGATTCTGTCAATTTGTTAAAATCAATAAATCAGTGCATCCAAGAATTTATCTTAAATTTTCTACTTAAAGCAGACAATTTAAAGTGTAATTGTTTCTGAAACTGTTTCTTTGTAATTTTAAGTAAGAGCTTATTATGTAACATGGTATTATTGTTTAAAGCTTATCAGAAACAAACGTCCCTTACATAATACACAAGGGAGAAAGGAAATCTGTTAATAGCTTCGTGACTTAGGGAGTATTTGTTTAAATAATATTTTTACTATTTAATTTTTATATTTTTTCATGAATTAATCATAACAATTCCATTAAACAATTCCATATCTTAATAAAATTTGAGCGACTAAAAAGCAAATAGATATCTTATAGTAAAATCAGGAGATGTAGTTAAAATTTAAGTCTATGTACATGGATGTGCTCTCATTTAACAATGCTCTGCAACCTTCTGTTGACCTTTCTGCTCCCTTTGATATTATGTACTCCCTTTACTTGGCTTTATACTCCAATAAAGAAAATGGGACCACAGTGGCTGAGGGGTAGTAGTTCATCTACAGTTTGTCAACATTTAGTTGTGAGTTTTAACACAGCTTGTGGCAGGTTTGTTTGACTAGGATTGCCTGTTTTCCTGCCACAGGTGGGAGGTTCTTTCAACAGCTTGTGGCAGGTGTGTTTGACTGGGATTGCCTGTTTTCCTGCCACAGGTGGGAGGTTCTTTCAACAGCTTGTGGCAGGTGTGTTTGACTAGGATTGCTTGTTTTCCTGCCACAGGTGGGAGGTTCTTTCAACAGCTTGTGGCAGGTGTGTTTAACTAGGATTGCCTGTTTTCCTGCCACAGGTGGGAGGTTCTTTCAAGGTACTCTGGCTTCCTCCTCCCATAAAAATTAGCCATCATGATAGAAGCCAGGAGTGCTGAAAGTTGTAATAAACACCAACAATCAATCAATTAAGAAATGGATTATAAAGTCCTTATCACGTAACTTCCCATCCATTAGTTGTCTAATTTCTATACCAGGTCACAAACCCAAGGGGAGACAATTTCTACAAGGCGGTATGATCAGGTTACTATTCGGTAATAGCAAAATTCTAATCAGTGCAATACTTCAGTCAAAGTTTTTAGTAAAAACAAGCATTCTGTAAGTATTGCCTGGCAATACATAGTCCCCTACCGGTTGAAAATTAATTGTACTGGAACAAAATGCTAACATGATCTAAAACTTGTCATGGTGTAAACTATATAACAAATATCAAGTCAATATCTTCCAGCATGGTGAAAAAAAATGTGGAAAATTTATTATTTGAGTGAATTTTATAAGTCCAAGGACCATAACTCTGCATAAAATCATCAGACCAGAACAAAATTCCAACTTGATCTGTAACTTATCATGATTAAACTATATACCAAATTTCAAATCAATATCTTCAAGCATGAAGAAAAAAAGTGTGGAAAACTGATTTGCCGGACTGACAGACAAAATACCATATAAAATATGCAGTTTTTGCCCCCCCCCCCCTCCTCTTCCTCTATTATCAAAGCCTAAAACAAGCAAATGGTAAAAAAAAGTCACAGTTTTAGTAATTTCATCTACTAATGTTGACTTTACCCTCTTTCTCAGGTAACACCTGCCTCAAATTACTTGAGATTGTTAATAGAATCACTTAAATACCATAGATGTTGGCAAATGAGCATTCTCTATGATAATTAGTGTCATTAAGTTTTATAGAGTACATAGATAGGTAGTATGTTCTATACTAATATTAGTATGTACTAGTTGTTCTACTCTTTGGTATTCTAAGATCTGTGTTTGTTACGCGTCAACAAAAAAACATAAGAATTCTTTTGCAGAGTGCTAAATGTTGACGTAAAGCAGTATAATGAGTACAACAGCAATCATTCCACTCTTAACCAATTTTCTTGCAGATGATCAATGCCAAGCAGATTATTGCTCTTTGGAAAAATTGGTGCTTTTAATATAAAACTCGCTCAAGTGGAACTGTAAAGTTAAGCTACACTGATTAAGCTGTTTTGATTTAAGCAGCTAGCAATCTTTTTAAAAAGCTTCTGTAACAGTTTCAATAAGGTTTACCATTACAAAAAACAATTGATTTAACAAAGAAGCATTTTCTACGGTTTCCAATCAAATACATTTGTTACTTTTTCTTTATCAGGGGTTCAAATTAGTGTAGGTCTGAGGCCCGTAACCTGTCTTTTCTAAGAGGGGACTTTTCATTATTGAATTACAAAAGTCAAGGACCTACCATTCTTTACACTGATGTTTTATATAGGACCATTGAAATTCCTATGGAGGACATTTCACTGAAAATTTCAAATGGTCCTAGACCTTTCATTATTTAAAGTAAATTTGAACCTCTGTTTATTCTATCTATAACTGCTATTTCCAATATTCTCTAAAAAAAAAAAAGAAATCAGAGTACTTTTCCTCCTTTTAAAAAATCATAATTAATGTAACAAGGAGCCACCTTATCCATTTCTCAGGACCAATTCATGTTCAAGACAGACAAAAATTCAGAGGCCACTTGGTCAAATTTGGTAAAATTATGATTGGACCATTTAAAATTTCTGAATTAAAATCAAATGCTAAATAAATACTTTTTTATCATTTTGGCAAAGCTTTATAAATTTTCTTATTACCAAAAGCCTAGATATAAACTGAGAATTTTATAAAATACATACAATTCTAAAAGTATAGTTTGTAAAATAAATAGTTTTCAGGTCTCGGCTTAAAGAAACCATGACAACAGATAGTTTCCAATCACAAACTACTTACAGTTACTTGAACTTGGTGTTGTCATATTTGCTCTGTCTGTTTGTCCTTCACCATCTTGATTTCTTGCAGTCATGGCAACAATATACTCCTGAGATGATTTTAACTGACGAAAGGTCCAGGATGTAACATCGGGAGGAACTTCCACACTAGTGTCATGGACATCGTTGTTGTTGATGGGTTTCAGGTATAATCGGTAACTGAGTAGATGCCCATTGGTATACACTGGTGGTTTCCATGACAACGATATAACAGAGCATGTTGGTGCAGAAATTTCTGTGATTATTGGAGCAGACGGTGCTGAAAAAAACAGATGACAAATGAAAAACCCCATCACTCCATAAATTTCTTCAATATATCAGGGTGGGGATGGGGTAACACACATGACGATTGATGGAAACATTTTTGTTAAAATAACTTTAGCAATATTATAAAAATTTTTGCTCCAGTTGATACTAACAGTTGCTCAAAAATTGAATGTGATAAATTGTTATAATATTATAAAATCATAAAACTATAAAAATATATAATTACATTATTATATTTTGGGGCAAATTTGACACTTGCAATAGCCAAAAGAGGGTGTTTGATCAATTCAGCTAGAAGATAAAGGTCATTCATACCCATATACTGGCGTTGTCAGTTGAAATATAAAAAAAATCTAGTTAAAAACATGCAAAAGCTGCACTTATAAAAAATTCCCAATTTGTGGGTTAATTTTCCACTAAACAAAAAAATTCAAATTAAATTGCTTTGGCCTAGTGATAAGGTTAACTAACTATAGACCTCCATTTAAGTACCTTAATCTTATAAAAATTCATTTAATGCATTTATTCTATCTTAAATAAAAAATGTTTAAATTTGAAGATAACAGCACATCTAAATCATTTAAAATTCTGTAAATTAAAGGAAGCACTAAGGCTTGAGGTTTATTAGACAATTTACTTAATTTCTACTTAAATCAACAATTCTAGGAAGTTCTGCACTCATTGTACAAATAGACTTCATGGATATTAACCTAATTGACAGAAAACATTCTGATTGTTCATTTTAAATATTTCAAGTTGTTTGTTTACAAAATTTGCATCAAAGGGTTTTAGTAATTATAGTCTCGCCAAAACATGTCCAAACAGCATGTGGAAATGAAAAATTTGAAATTTAAGTTATTTTAGTTGTGCCCATTATATTTCATACTTTTCAAGAAACTCATATTCAAATGCACTATTATGTATAAGTGCTTGTGAGGATCAGGAAAAATCTTAAATTGAAGTAATTCATGTGCAGTCTTATGCTTGAAATTTGAAAATAATTGTGATTTCCAACAAATGCTTTAATGTAAATGCAGTCTTATCAATATCTAGGTTAGGCATGTAGCTTTACTGAAAAGTAAAATAGCAAAAATACCAAACTACAAGGAAAATTCAAAACGGAAAGTCCCTTATCAAATGGCAAAATCATCAGCTCAAACACATCAAACAACTGTCATATTTTTGACTGGGTACAGTAATTTCCTTATGTAGAAAATGGTGGATTAAACCTGGTTTTAATGCTAGCTCTTCCTTGTTTGAGAGTCACATAGAATTCTGAGTATGTGCAAATTATTTACAATGACTATACTTGACTGTTTTGTGTTTGAATGTCAAACTATTTTAAAACATTAAACATTAATTCCCCTAAAAAAAAAATTTAAAAGTCAAACCATATTGAAGAATACTTAAAAAAGAAATGACGTCTGAACTAAACCATATTCTCAGAAGTCTGCGAGAAAACTCAATAAAGAAATGACATCTGACTTAAACCATATTCTCAGAAGTCTGCGAAAAAACTCAAAAAAAGAAATGACATCTGACTTAAACCATATTCTCAGAAGTCTGCGAAAAAACTCAAAAAGAAATGACATCTGACTAATAAACCATATTCTCAGAAATTTGCAAAAAAACTCAAAAAAGAAATGACGTCTGACTTAAACCATATTCTCAGAAGTCTGCATGATTTAAGAATTATCAATGTAATTTGCTATGAAATTTGAGCAAATATTTCCCAAGAGGCAGTGCTTGCTTATAATCAGAGAATCAACGTGCGAGTTATATTTTATTGCTGCTACTCCATAATCTTATTAATTGAAAATTATATAATAATTAAGATTTTAACCCAAGCTGATTTCTTATATCAACAATGTCTGTCAAATGTTAAGTGTCATACATAGCCTCTTAGTGATATTAAAGGAGCAGGCACAGACACAAATATCCCTCGTCAATTAAAATTCATCTTCAAAATGCAAATTAATCCAAAGCAGTATGAAACTGGTACGGAATATCACGTCAAACATGACATCAATCTAATGGATTGATTGAAGCAAATTCAAGTGCAATTAAAGATAGAAACTCTTTATGTCAGATTTTATTGACTTAAGCAACAACGAATTTCATACAGGATGTTACCAAAAGTTGATGCGCAAGAATATATCATATTGCACTTGTGCAAATAGAGCTTTGAATATAAAGTGACGTCATCAGTGACCATTGGCCTCAGTGAATATCAGTTTTCCAAAAGTCAATAAAACCAATTATTCCATATTGATAGAACTTTAGTAGGTTTTTCTTTATGAATAGGATTTTGAAAAAATTAGCATATATATTCATCTGCGGAAAAAGTATATTCACCGTGCAAAACGTCGCATGCTTTTACGTGTATAATAACAATACAATGTTTGACGTTTAGTTGGTTTTGGTAAATAACTGTTATTTTATACATATTTTTCTCGCTCGGAACATGGAATAAAACAATTACTGTCTTTTTTTTTGGTAAATATGTGGTTTAATTGACTTTTGAAAAAACCTAGTGACATTCACTTCGGCCGTTGGCCTCAGTGAATATCAGTTTTTCAAAAGTCAATAAAACCACACATTTACCTCATCAAAAGACAGTAATTGTATAATATCATCCCTGGTATAATATATATATTGCACCCCGGTGCTAATGCAATATAAAAATCTATATTCAGGACAATATTCATGCAATAACCCTATAATACTGTGTGTCCTATTTAGACCATGTTATTCTCTTGTTTTTATGTCTTAAGATTAAAAAAAATTTAGAAATAAAAACACACAAATATGAATGATAACATATAAAACAAGCATTCTGAGAGTATTGCATGGCAATACATAGTCCCCTACCTGTTAAAACTTAATTGTACTGGAACAAAATGCTAACTTGATCTATAACTTGTCATGGCGTAAACTATATAACAAATATCAAGTCAATATCTTCAAGCATGATGAAAAAATTTGTGTAAAACTGATTTGATTATTTAAGTGAATTTTCCAAGGACCATAACTCTGCACAACATCATTAGACCAGTACAAAATTCCAACTTGATTTGTAATTTGTCATGATAAAACTATATACCAATTATTAAATCAATATCTTCAAGCATGAGTGAAAAAAAAAGGTGCAGAAAACTGATTAACTGAATGAATTATCTAAGTCCAAGGACCATAACTCTGCACAAAATCATCAGAACGGAAATAAATTTGAACTTGATCTGTAACTTGTCATGATGAAACAATACACCAAATATCAAATAAATATCTTCAAGCACGAAGAAAAAGTGTGGAAAACTGATTTGCCGGACAGACAGACAGACAGACAGACAGACAGACAGACAGACACAGACAGACAGACAGACAGACAGACAGACAGACAGACAGACAGACAGACAGACAGACAGACAGACAGACAGACAGACAGACAGACAGACAGACAGACAGACAGACAGACAGACAGACAGACAGACAAATAAACAGAGAACTTGCATTTATAATTGCAATTATTGAACAATAGACGAAAATGGGAGATTAATCATAGTAAACAATATGAATATCAGTTAATTTGACACAAATATTAAAGTCAACTTTGTTTCCTCCTGGCTAAGTAACAAAGCAACAGTAATTTTTAAAAACTATTCAATACAGACAAAACTTTATCAATGCACATGTGAAAATGTTAATAAGCAATTCTGTCAATTTTTACTCATCTTGCTGTTTGCAGTTCTCTCTTTCTTTTAAAGTTTTCAGGACAATTGCATACAATGCAAAAATTGATAAAATCTATTTAAGATGTAAAAGTTTTGTTCAATTCTCATGTAAAAGTGAAAGATTTTGCCTTGAAATTTTTTGTTTCTTCCAGACACAGACAGACTGACTGTGCTAGGACAAAAACAAAATGTCTCCTCACTAAATTATATGTTAGGGAGCCATCAAGTAGTTTCAAAAAATTATAAAATTGAAAAATAAAACATTATTTGTTTGACAACTTGTTTTCAACAAGCACTTTATTAATTCAGCTACTATTTTCACAAAAAAAATTTAAATCTGAAATGTTCATGACTTAAAAGTATTTTTACTCTTAAGATTTTTTTTTAAAAGAGTCACAGGCTGTTTTCAGTACAATTATGTTCCTAATTGAAAGAAAGTTAAGCAAGAATATAGCACTACAGTACAATTCACCTTATTTTAACTCAAGTGCTGTTTCTTATTGTATGTTGCTATAATATATCATTTTTATCACAGACATGTTGCTGTTTCTGGGTTTTTATAACAAAAATACTGATCTCCACTGTATATCCAAAACTAGAAGTCTATAAAAACTGACAAAACCAAACACTTGACTATGCATCATCCAATGGAATGTCTGGAAACAAGTGTCATATATCTGAAGATGAAAATGGGGGGTTTAGCCAGGTTTTACAGATAGATAAATCTCTATTTTGTATGACAATTGACTATATTTCGGTTATATTGACAAAAATAGTTTGAGCAACTCAAACAGACAATAAATGGGATCTAGCTGCCAAAATTGTGTAAACATACATTGCTCATTGTTGAAAGCCATATGGTGACTTATAGTTGTTAATTTCTGTGTCATTTGGTCTCTTGTGGAGAGTTGTCTCATTGGCAATCATACCACATCTTCTTATTGGCAATCATACCACATCTTCTTATTGGCAATCATGCCACATCTTCTTATTTCTATATCATAAGTATTTACCATAACTAAATTCAATACTAACAAGAATATGTCCATAGTACATGGATGCCCCACTCGCACTATCATTTTCTATGTTCAGTGGACCGTGAAATTGGGGTCAAAACTCTAATTTGGCATTAAAATTAGAAAGATCATATCATAGGGAACATATGTACCAAGTTTCAAGTTGATTGGACTTCAACTTCATTAAAAACTACCTTGACCGAAAACTTTAACCTGAAGCAGGACAGACGGATGAACAGACGGACGGACAGAAGGACGAACAGGATACAAAGGAGAGAAGAAAGATACCAAAGGGATATTCAAACTCACAAGTCGAAAATAAGCTGACAATGATGACGGAAAGGTATTGTATACAAAGCTTCCAAACAAAATATTCGGAAAGCATGTGAATCTATTCAGGAAATTTATCATTAACTAAAATTAAATTACAAAAATATTGATAAATCGTACAAAAGGAAGGTGAGACAACGAGTAGAGCAAATGAACTCTTAACAATTTTGAAGAAATGAGAAATAAGTTAAGAGTTCAGAGACCCCTACTATAATATTAGATATCCTGAACATTTGAGGTTATTCACATGCTACTCCACTAACACAAATGTCTAGGCATATGGGTATATATATATACCAATATTTTGATAAAAAAATTCAGTCCCTAAACAAATATTTGTGGTTTCCAAATGACTAACGTAAAAAAAAAATTATTAAGAGAATACAAAATTATGTCTTAGCACTAAGATGCACTATAGACCATTCTCCAGGGTAAAAAAGACGGTCACATAATTCTACCAATTTAAATATTACCGTACAGTTGGTGACAAAAAATGATTAACAGTTGTTCCACATTATCACAATATTTACATATATATTCACTTGTGAATTGTTGTTTTCCCTATTTCTTGATTTATCTGTCTTCATTCAATGATCAAATAATAATAGTGCAAGTTGCCACTTGAAAATATTGGAATTATCATATACAAAAAGATAAACATGCAATGATTAGTATTCTTTATAGAGTTTTGATGGTTCTTCAAAAAAGAGGGAATTTCAGTGCTACAATCTCATTGAACTGAGCCGCGAGTTTGAAAGGCCATTGATAATCTGTGTATCTTTATTTTTTCCTAGGCAACATCAATGATGCAGGATTATGACGTCATACATTCTCTCTCTACTCAATTAAGAAAACTTTAATTAATCACTCGAGTAGCATGTGAGAAAGAAATTATTATACAGAAAGATCAAAGGAAAATTTAAGAAAATAGCTGTCTATATGCAATAACTGTATAATTAGAAATAAATATGGAAAAGAAAAGGAGATGGGTAATATATGTCCATAAGACAGTAAACTGACAATGCAAAAAAAATAAAACTCCAGAGGTCAACATGCAGCTGTTTGTTTATCAAATCAAGATTGATTGATTAGTGGGTTTAAAAATGGTGCCACATTAAGAACTACATATTGCCCTTATCATGTCAACTATAATCTATTTAGAAACTGAGACTTCATCTTGAATGTGAATATTTTTAAGGGTTTTGATGATTTCAGATTTTTTATACAGCCCTGCTATTGAAGCTTAATTCCTCAACAACCACTCCAATTACCCCCTCCTCCACACTAACACACTTAATGAGGTAGTATTGTAATGATTTCAAATTTTGGTATACGCAGCTCTTCTATTGCACTAAAGAAGATTTATCAATATTCACGGGATACCAAATCTCATGGATTTTGAATACAGTATATGGTATTGACTTGCTCCAATAAATTGACCAAACCCGGCCCCGTCACTTACCTCCATGTGGTAAAGTTGTTATTATTTCCGATTCTTTGGTGTACAGGACTTCTGTTGTGGTAATCACCAATGAAATACGGAACTGAAAATATACAAACATTATATTTTGAAATTATTAAACAAAAAAGATGACATACTTAGTGTTTTAAATTTGTTGGGTTGTCTCATTTACATAGGTATGTTTTTATTGTTATTTATTCCTATACCAATGGGTACATGTATTACTAACAGTATAAAAATAAGGAGATGAAGTATGCATTTTATAAAAATGCTAATCAAAGAATGGGATCAACTGTGTCTCCTTCAGAGTTCAAAATTAATGCCAACATAAAAATGGCTTTATATGGACTAAAATTTGCCTGAAAGCCTGTTAAATTTGTGAAAATTGAGAACATAGGGAGCAAATTATACTAAATTAACACTTTAGGCCTCTTGGACTTCTATTGTGATCACATAGAAAAGAAAAGTGTTTATGTCTAAAGTCCCTATGGGCTGGATGTTAAACACTAATCCATCCATCCATATAAGGTTATAGATATATAATATAGCCTCAGGCCTCAAATCAACAATTAATACAATTTTAACATTTTCATATTTGGCAGAACAGTTTGAAGCTGAAATACAACTTGGGACCTCTTGTTTATTACTGGAAACCATAATCTCCTTATTTATAAATAACATTTTTATTTTAAGCTGAACAATTCGAAATTTGAAAAACAACCTAATGCCTCTTGTTTACAGCTAAAAAACACCACAATCTGCCTATCAAACATATATAGATAACATTTATCACCCTGCCAAGGGGATAGTGTTGACTGATGCCCCTCTCCAGTGCTATTATCAATTTTTATCAACAACAGCAGAGGATTAAATTTCGACAGACAAAGAAATCACCTAATTATATAATTAAGTTTTGGTTACATAATATCCTGTGCTATGATATAATGCATGCTGTAAATTTAAAGTTCATTCATAAAATATATGATGTTTAGACAAATCAACATGGCACAAAAATGTAAGTGTAGCACGTTCTGACAGCAAAAAATAAATTCCACAAGAGGTACAGACAGTCCACTGGTTTTTCCAGTCGGTAATCAGAGATGATAAAGTTACAGCGTAATCTATCTATTTATTTTATTATTCTGTTGAAAAAAGAATCCACTAGATTTGTTTTAATGCTGAAATTAAAACCATGCCAATTATCTAAAACTCAGAAACTCCATAATTATACTGTTACAAAATTATAAAGAAAAAACAATTTACCAGCTGATCAGACCATTCAACTAAGGATTTTCAAAGCAGATTTGTTTATGTAAATACATCAAAAAATGGATGTTGTTTCTGCTGCTGCCTACCTGTGTCTTATCTGCAAATTGTTCTGTACTTCTAAAGTTTGAACCAATTACAGCTAAACAAACAGTTTAAATTATCAGACCATAATATGGCAAAATCTTCATTAGTATTTTCTCATTTTCCTCTTTATTTATCATTCTGAACATGCATGAAATATTTGCCACTGGGAAAACATACTATAATCAATCAATTCTTTATTCATTCATGCAAAGTCATTTTTTAAAGAACAAAGAAATAAAGTTTATGTTTTTCCAATTATTCCACATATAAGAATGAGACGTATATCTCCTCTGATTACCAAAAGGGATAAAACGGACCACAAATTTCCATTAAGAAATTCTAAGCTCATCTGGGAACCCAATTCTCAAATAAAAGTTCATTGTTTTAACTATTTTATAATATTTATGAATTGAATATCAAAGAGAGTTGAAGATACCAAAGGGATAGTCAAACTGATAAGTCAAAGACAACCCGACAACACCATATATGGCAAATACGAAAAACAACCAAAAGACAAACAATATTATACAAAACACAACTTAGAAAACTAAAGACCAAGCAACACGAATTCCACGAAAAAAAATGGTGCTGATTGTAGGTGCTTTGGAAGGATCAAGCAGATCCTGCTCCACATGTGGCATTAAGGTCGTACATAACACTACAGGGAGATAACTCTGAAAAATCAGCTGAACGTTTTAATCAAGTGCTATAGTTCAGGAAATATCAAGCTTCTCAATGATCAAAATTAGTAATTGTCAAACTGCTATATATCCAATGAAATTTTTCAGATAAAGTGTGTGGTTTTTTGAAATTTTTTATATTTTTGACAAAGGGTCAAAGTAAATATTTTGTCAAAATTTTATGAAAATTAATCGAGCAAAATTCATTTTAGTCAAGGTGTTTGGTACCACCTGAACTATTTGAACTTGATAATTGGAATTTATTTTGATTGTCCATGATATGTTATAAGTACCAAATGAAATAAATATAAGCATCTACTTTTTCATACTTCTGTACTCAATTTAGTCCATTTCAAATGAAGAACAAGAATGTGTCCATAGTACAAGGATGCCCCACTCGCACTATCATTTTCTATGTTCAGTGGACCGTGAAATTGGGGTCAAAACTCTAATTTGGCATTAAAATTAGAAAGATCATATCATAGAAAACATGTGTACTAAGTTTCAAGTTGATCGGACTTCAACTTCATCAAAAACTATCTTGACCAAAAACTTAAACCTGAAGCGGGACAGATGAATGGACGGACGAACGGACGGACGAACGGACGAATGAACTGACGCACAGACCAAAAAACATAATGCCCCTAGGTGGGGCATAAAAAATTATTACATATTTTCCATATTGGCAATTTTGTATCAGAGCTTTTCAAAAAGTAAACCAGCTATAATTAAAAATTAAGGTGCACTCATTAACACAACAATGATAACAATTTCTGAATAAAACACAAAATTTAATTCAAAATATGAATTACAAGTATAATAAAATGCTTCGCTGGGCGCAGCTTGATACGACCGCAGAGGTCGAACCCTGAACAGTTGGGGCAAGTATGGACACAACATTCAAGCTTGATACAGCTCTGAATTTGGATTGTGATTAAATATTTGACACAGCATAGGTTTCTGACACAGAAAGAATGTGGTCTAAGAACTTCATTTTTTTTAATTTACCTATTATGGTCCAATGTCCAAAATCAAAATACATGGTTAGATTCAGCATATCAAAGAACCCCATATATTCAATTTTTGTTGAAATCAAACAAAGTTTAATTTTGGACCCCAACTTGGACAAACTTGAAAACTGGTCCCATAATCAAAAATCTAAACACATGTTTAGATTCAGCATATCAAAGTACCCGAAGAATTCAATTTTTGTTAAAATCAAACTAAGTTTAATTTTGGACCCTTTGGACCTTAATGTAGACAAATTTAAAAAACGGGACCCAAAATTAAAAATCTAAAAACACGGTTAGATTTGGCATATCAAAGAACCCCAATTATTCAATTTTTGATGAAATCAAACAAAGTTTAATTTTGGACCCTTTTGACCTCAATATGAACCAATTTGATAGCGGGCCCACTAATAAAAAATCTAAATACATGGTAAGATTCAGCATATCAAAGAACCCCATATATTCAATTTTTGTTGAAATCAAACAAAGTTTAATTTTGGACCCCAATTTGGACCAACTTGAAAACTGGGCCAAAAATCTAAAATCTAAATACATGTTTAGATTCAGCATATCAAAGAACCCCATATATTCAATTTTTGTTGAAATCAAACAAAGTTTAATTTTGGACCCCAACTTGGACCAACTTGAAAACTGGTCCCATAATTTAAAATCTAAACACATGTTTAGATTCAGCATATCAAAGAACCCCAAAAATTCAATTTTTGTTAAAATCAAACTAAGTTTAATTTTGGACCCTTTGGACCTTAATGTAGACCAATTTAAAAAACAGGACCCAAAATTAAAAATCTAAATACACAGTTAGATTTGGCATATCAAAGAACCCCAATAATTCAATTTTTTATGAAATCAAACAAAGATTAATTTTGGACCCTTTTGACCTCAATATGAACCAATTTGATAGCAGGCCCACAAATAAAAAATCTAAATACATGGTAAGATTCAGCATATCAAAGAACCCCATATATTCAATTTTTGTTGAAATCAAACAAAGTTTAATTTTGGACCCCAATTTGGACCAACTTGAAAACTGGGCCAAAAATCTAAAATCTAAATACATGTTTAGATTTTGCATATCAAATAACCCCATATATTCAATTTTTGTTGAAATCAAACAAAGTTTAATTTTGGACCCCAACTTGGACCAACTTGAAAACTGGGCCCATAATCAAAAATCTAAACACATGTTTAGATTCAGCATATCAAAGAACCCCAAGAATTCAATTTTTGTTAAAATCAAATTAAGTTTAATTTTGGACCCTTTGGACCTTAATGTAGACCAATTTAAAAAACGGGACCCCAAATTAAAAATCTAAATATAAGGTTAGGTTCGGCATATCAAAGAACCCCAATAATTCAATTTTTGATGAAATCAAACAAAGTTAAATTTTGGACCCTTTGGACCTCAATGTGGACCAATTTAAAAACGGGGCCCAAAATCCAAAAACTTAATACACGGTTAGATTCAGCATATTAAAGAACCCCAAGAATTCAAGAATAAAACCCCATTGAAATTGATCAAGAAATAAGCAATTTATACGAAGTATCTTCTTTTGCACAACACTGTGCAATTGAATATTTCTTGCTATTGCGCAATACTGTACAATTGACAATTTCTTGCTATTGCGCAATATTGTGCTATTGGATATTTCTTGCTATTGCGCAATACTGTGCAATTGAAGATTTCTTGCTATTGCGCAATACTGTGCAATTGAAGATTTCTTGCTATTGTGCAATACTGTGCAATTGAAAATTTCTTGCTATTGCACAATACTTATTATATAATAATTTACACATCCTGTTTGGTGTGTATCTCCTACCATATCATTATTATTTGCTTTTAAATATAAATCAGAAATAATCAACTTAAAATGGAAAATTTTAAAAGAAAAAAAAAAGGAAAAAAAGAAAAAAAAAAAAAAAAAAAATCTCCCCCCCCAAATTTTTTGAACCCCCTTATGATTCATCACCCCCAAATTCAATCCCAGCCTTCCCTTTGTGGTATGGTACCTTGCAGTACAATTTCAGAGAGATCCATACACTTGAACACAAGTTATTGTCTGGAAACTAGAAAAATGCTTATTTTTGGCCCCCAATTCCTAAACGTTTCGGGCAATTACCCCCAAACTCAATTCCAGCTTTCCCTTTGTGATATGGAACCTTGTAGTACAATTTCAGAAATATCCAAACACTTACACACAAGTTATTGTCATGAAACTAGAAAAATGCTTGTTTTTTGCCCCTTTTTTGGCCCCTAATTCCTAAAATATTGAGGCAATTACCCCCAAAATCAATTACAGCCTTCCCTTTGTGATATGGAACCTTGTGGTACAATGTCAGAGAGATCTATACACTTACACACAAGTTATTGTCTGAAAATTACAAAAATGCTTATTTTTGGCCCCTTTTTGGCCCCTAATTCCTTAACTGTTGGTACCATAACCCCCAAAATCAATCCCAACCTTCCTTTCGTGGTATTGAACCTTATGGTGAAATTTCATGGAGATCCATTCACTTAAACTAAAGTTAGAGTGCGAAAACCAATGTGTCTTCGGACGACGCCAGACGACGCCGGACGACGACGACGACAACGACAACGACGACGACGACAACGACGACGACGCCAACGTCATACCAATATACGACCAAAAAATTTTTAATTTTTGCGGTCGTATAATAAAAAAAACCAAGCACTTAAAACATTAAAATTGGAAAATTGGCTAATATATTTATAAAGATGCTTTAGTTATGAAATAATTTCCAGAAATTCTTAGTAAAAGACATTCAATTAAAAGCTTTTGTCATTTCTGACAGACAAAATTGACACTTAATAACCTTATTAACCTCTTTAAACTGACAAATTATCCTAATATGTTGTCAACTTTCTTCTAATTAACTGTCCTTTATTGACCTTGTAGGATATCATTACATAAGCTGATATCAGATTGTACTTAAACTTATAATGACATTTCGTCAAAATTTCTACGATTTCTAAGAATTCAACTAAACAGTAGGAGTATTAAACGATAAAATTTGTACAAATATAAAAGTCTGAATAATCAAGATAGAAAATTACTACTCTAGGGTTACTTAAAAGACAATAACCTTCAAGGACTGAAAGTATTGTGGTAAGAAGCCATTTTTACATGACATTTTCCCCTAGGCAAAAAATAATATTAGAATTTTTGATGTTGCGGTGACCTACCCACCTAAAAAGCAGCCTACCTGAAAAATTTTATGACACAAATCATTTAAAATCTTTTTTAAAAGTTTTTTTGTGCTCTAATGTCGATTTCTGTTCTTGTAATTTATGTTGGTGGCCAAAAAAAAAATCCCTACCTACCTACCCAACTCTACAAGGCATGGGTAGGCAACATCAAACAAAGAATTTGTTCTTAGTTTCTAAATTAGTTTCTTTTAAATAAGTCAAATAAATGTTGGAATACATATTCTATTTTCTTATAACTTGAATTGTGCAGATTTCTTTTTAGTAAATTGCATGAATCACCTGTTGAATTTAATGAATTCTGGGTAAAAATTAATTCTAGGTAAAAATGAATTCTGGGTAAAACTTTGAAAAGTGGTGATTGGCTGACAATGCTCTATATAACAGCTATCAAACCAATTATCATTATTTCCCTTTTGAGACTCTATTTTGGACTATTATTGTCTTTTGGGATTGGGATTTAAGCTTCCATGGATTTAGGGAATCAATATTGACTGAGGTCGCAGACAGAGGTTAATATTGGTTACTTAAATTAGGACTATAAAAGCTTATTATGTCCAATATTGGCAAGACTGTAATTGTTTATCATATTATAAGAAAGTAAAAAGGATTCAATAATGACATGAAATCAACATGCAACCCTGTCTGTAGCACTGCTTGATTACAAAGTCATCTATACCATTAATATTACATATTTATAAACATTGTGTACCGGTAATAATATTTCAAACATTTTTTTTATTATATAGTGTCTCCTTCTTCTGCTTGGACTAATTAAGTACAATGTAGCAGACTACATTTCCAGGAAATAAACCCAAAAAGCCAGTCAGCATTTCCACTGATATAAAATATTCAACATTACAGAATCGAAGGTAGGGCCTTCAACAATTAGCAAAACTTCATATCATACAATTTTATGTCAATCGTTGTATACAACCAATAAATTACCCACAAACCAAACCATTTGATTCTAAAACATATCTTAACTGTCCTTAATTTCCTTTGATTAGGGGTTTTACTTTTTAATTTTGATTATTAGCTGCTGAAAATTTAGGATATCAAATCCCCCGACTAAAGTTAAAAGCAGCTGCCTTTCTAGCATATGGTGAATTCATTATTAATCATGGATAACTATTTTCGTGGATTTCATGGGTGTAGGTATTCTACGAATTTTAATGTTCAATGAAGTTCAAATTTTCTTTTGGCTTGTATGCAGACTTTGGAAAGACCACAAAATCGAATATCCACGAAATTACAATTTTCCTCAATCCATGAATACAAATGAATCCATAGTAATTGTCAATTTTCAAATTCAAATACTAGAAGAAATATATAGCTTCTATTAATTCTTACCGTATAATTCATAAATGGCTGTAGACCAGTAATTTTTAGATCTCCATTTGGTTGTGCTAAAGAGCCCCCATAAATTGACCAATCGCCATTGGTGTCTAATACACGACTCTGAATGTAATATGTCACATTATCATTGATTGGTCCACTCCAATGTAGAGTAAGGAATGAGTAACCTTTGGAACCATGTTTTAGTTCTGGAGCTGGAAGATGTCCTAAATATTCTGAAAATATAAAAAGAATATACAATGTAATTCAAAGATGTCAAAAACTAAGAAGTATTTTGAGGAGCAAAATTTTTTTTTTTTTTACAAAATACAAACTAGAGGCTCTAAGTCACTCACCTGTATCTTCAACAATGCCCACTTTTTTAGTAAAAATCATCATTAAAGGGGAATAACTTTATAAAGCGTTAGCTGATAATTTCAGTCATGTTGACATATTTGTAGATCTTATCCTGTTGATAATTATTTCTTTTTAAAGTTTCCTTTTATCTATTATAGTTTTAAAGATAACAAGCAAAGAATGCAAAAAAAATGTTAAATATCATTAAAGGGCAATAACTCCAATAACGAATCGACAGACAATTTCGGCCATTATGGCTTATTTGTGGATCTTCGTCTTGCTGATGATTTTTGCTATTTAAAGTTTCTGTCTATCTATTATAATTTTCAAAATAAAGACAAAAACATCAAAAAATGGTAAAATTCATCATTTAAGGGCAATAACTCCTAATAGAAGTCGTCTGACAGTTTTGACTGAAAGAACCGTAGGTAAAGCTCAACATTCTGAACATTTATGCCCTGTCAGATTTTCTCTATTTATAGTGGTTTTCTAAATAATAGACAAAACTTGCATTTTACCCCTATGTTCTATTTTTAGCCATGGCGGCCATATTCTCCTAACCTATAAGGTGCATTTTGGTGAAACTTTCACAGTCTTCAGAAGAAGATGGCATTAATTGTGCAACTCCTATTACCTTTATTAATCTTATAGAGTATCTTTTGGAAAAACACAATAAGTACCCTTCCAGAGCCCCTGAGATCACCTGGTTTTACTGTTGCTCAGTCTTAAGTTTTCTATTCTGTGTTTTGTAAACTGTTGCTCATCTTTTGGTCATGCTTTTAGCCATGTCAGTTTTTTTTTAGACTTATGGGTTTAAATATCTCTTTGGTATCTTTCTCCACTCTTTCATTAGAAACCACAAACTGGCATATGTTTTCAAATGAATGAGTCAGTGTATAAATAAGAGAGCTAATACTCAGTTTTCCGAAATTTTTATTGCAATTACAATGTATAAATATTATAAATGAACTATCAAATTTATTTTTAGATCTTTGCTTCCATTGAAATTGGATGCCATGAAATTTGAACAAGAAACAAAGCTGTAATAGTATTTACTCATAATTGGGCATCAAAGCCTAAGCTTGGATTCGATAAAACTAGCTTCTGATAATGATGACGTTTATTTTAAAACAAATAACTGATCATTAACTCAGATTTAAACTTGAATGGACACATTTGAAGATTAAGCGAAAAATCTCTTGATGATGGTGACATTTGGCTATCTATTGCTAATAGACATCTCTGTATGATTTTCAATTATCACATTTTAAAAGCTTTGAACATTAAAAATGCAACAGTTTTGCAGTAAATGACAGACAATCATAATGTCAAAACGAGATAACATACTCAAAACAAGAATATACTCGTTTTGAGAATATACTCAAAGCGAGATAATATACTCAAAATGAGATACATGTAATATACTCAAAACAAGATAATATACGCAAAACGAGATAATATACTCAAAACAAGATAATATACTCAAAAACAAGATAATATACTCAAAACAAGATAATATACTCAAAAACAAGATAATATACTCAAAACGAGATAATATACTCAAAACAAGATAATATACTCAAAACGAGATAATATACTTTTTTTTTTCTGTTAGATTTAGTCATTCATCTACTTAAAAACATTAAAATATTGCTTGATCAAAGTGTTAGATTTTCAATTTGGTAATAAATTGGAAGGCTAACACAAATTAAGTTGTGTTTTCTACCACCTTTCCTATCCTAAAATGTCATGCTTACCCCCAACCCATTTTATGGACATTTTTGGTTAAGCAACATTTTTTTGTTAGGCACCTCGATAAATTCTGGAACATTTCCCTATATAGTCTATATAAAATATTTTAAAATATAAAATTCTTTTACTTTTTACCTGCACTATTTTTTAATTATAAATATCTTTTGTGGCTGTACTTAGTCAGGTTATATGGTCTATGTGTTGTTCTTTATTGTTTTCCTCTGAAGAATGGTGTGTGGTGGTTGGTGTAAATTCTGTTATACTGTCTAATTTATTATTTTTTTTGGGGGGGAGGGGGAGTGGGGAATTCCAACTATTATTTATATGTATTTTTTTTTTTATTATTGTGTTGTTTGGTTATTGTTTTACAGTCAATTAAGGTGGTACATAACACTACAGGGAGATAATTCTGTAAAATCAGCTGAATGTTTTAATCACGTTCTATTGTTAAGGTAATATTAAGCTTCACTATGATCAAAATTAGTGATTGTCAAACTGCTATATATTCAATGAAAGTTTTTCGATAAAGTGTGTGGTTCAAGTTTTTTGAAAATTTTATATTCTGACAAAGGGTCAAAGTAAATATTTTGTCAAAATTTTAAAAAAATTAAACGAGCCAAATTAGTTTTAGTCAAGATGTTTGGTACCACCTTAAGTCTTTTATTCATAAATAATATCCATCATTATACAGCTTTTCAAACTTGTCAAATTTTCCATACTTATCACAAAAATTTAGATTGATTAGTTTTAGTGTTTAATTAAAACAACTTTCAGCACTCTTGGATATTTCATGGCAGCCAGTTTTTATTAATGGAGGAAGCTATTGGTTACAAGAGCGCAATTATTCGTAATGCATTTTCCATAGGGTACCAGTGGTGTTCCGTATTTTTTTTCTCGAAGACTACACAAACTAGGGAAAAACGGGTAGCAGTTCCTGTTACTAGAAATGCCAGTGTTGCAATTTACAACCAAAAATATACATGGTCATGCGGCAAAAATTGACTTAAAATGCAGTTGAAAAAGATTGTCTATTTTTTTCGCTTAAAGAAAAAGGCATATTTTTAATGGCCCCGACGTGCAGAAATGGAAGATATTTTCTATACTTTGCAAAATGTTAATTTGATTTTCTGGATTTTTTAAACCTTATTGGATAAGCTTTCGATTAAAAGTAATTCCAATTCTGTATCATCCAATCAGAAGCCGTACAGGATTCTATTCAGAGTACCATCTTGGGGTAAAAAACTTGCCAGTAAAATGCAGACAAATAATTGTGCTCTTGTAACCTTAAGAGTACCTGGAAAGAACCATCAACGTTTGGCAGGAAAACACAAAATTTAAATTAACCGTTTTACTGGTGGAAAACTGCAAACCAACATTCTCTACAATGATATTGGGTATTTATGGAAAAGTAGGTATTTTGTAATCATCAATTTATAACTACATCAAATAAACTAATTGTGAAAGACAATTTTAACTATTACTTTCAATAATTATGTTAACGACATGCCTCCCTTAAATCAAAATGGCCAGTTTACATGGATATTGATATTTCAATATAAATAAATCTTAAAGAGTTTTACATCATTTTTTTCTTTTCATGCCTCAAAAATATGTATTTCCCTTTTTTCCAACCATAAATCTTAATTTCAAAATTGGCCTATATCAAATGAACTGCAAAATCTCATTAACCAAAACCACAAACAAGAATATGTTAGACAATTTAATAAATAATAGATTCTGTTTTATAGTTCACCAGCTGACAATTATTGGTATTACATGAAAACACTAATGGATACAAATGGTATTAATAGTAAAAATCAAAATGCATTCCATTTCAAGAGTATTAAGTGAGGCATGTATATATGCATGACAAATAGATATAGGTCTGACTGACTTTCTTTCCATGCTGGCAGTAGAAGATTTATAAAGAGATAGGTGGGGGAAAGGGTAGTCCCTCTTCCCCTATTTTAAGAAATGTATAATAGGTTATATTGCAAATCTCTTATTAAACTTTCCTCAAAGGGAGATTGTCCAGTTTACAGCTTCGAAAAAAAAACTGACATCTATGAAATATGATTGTTTTTATTTAATTGCACAATAATATCTTCAAAAATTGATGGCATTAAAAAAATGAAAAACCAACAGTAACAGACAATTATCTGAAATGAAACTCCTATACAGTTTATTACTATACAGTTAACATAACTATACAGTTAGCTACTATACAGATAATTACAATACAGTTAACGGTACTATACAGATAATGTACTATACAGTTAGTCAGTTAATGACTGTACATTTATCATAACTATACAGTTAATTGATAAACAAGTAAATTACTATACAGTTAATTACTATACAGTTAATTACTATACAGTTAGCTACTATACAGATAATTACTATACAGTTAACGTTATTATAAAGTTAATGACTGTACAGTTAATTGCTGTACAGTTCATAACTATACAAGAGTGTTGTAACTATACAGTCATGTGAGAGTTAACTGGTCCACCCTCGGCAGTGATATGGACTTTTAATAAATGGAGCAACACACTGCATATAAAGTTCATCTAAAGATAATATTGATAAAAGACGACTAGACAGTTGTTTTTCCTGTTTGAATTGTTTTACACTAGTCATTTTGGGGCCCTTTATAGCTTGCTGTTCGGTGTGGGCCAAGGCTCCGTGTTGAAGGCCGTACTTTGACCTATAATTGTTTACTTTTTACACATTGTGACTTGGATGGAGAGTTGTCTCATTGGCACTCATACCACATCTTCTTATTTCTATAAACATCTTTCCTAAAAAAAAACATGTCAATAATATACTGACAAAGGTAGACCTGTCAAGTATAATATTTTACAGAAGAACAATCTCTATTTGCTTTGCAATATCTTAAAACAATGACAATAAAGAATATGCAGCCGAGCGTATCACCATTAACGGAAAATGTACTCATCTTGAGGGGAAAAATAGAATTAAACGTGACAGCTATGGATCCGATGCCACTACAGTGATCAGTAAGATTCAAAGGAAACTGTATACACTCCATTTAACTTAATCTCTATGAATCAAGATATCCTTATCAGTTTATATGGTGAATTAAGAAAAGAAATAGACAGATCAATAATTGTGTTAAAAGGCAATTTGTTATCGCCATTAAAACAATGTCATAATATATCTCTTTATCTTAAAGATGGGAGATCGAAACTGATATTGATGGAAAGAAAAAAAAAGGATGGGAAATCAAAACTGATATTGATGGAAAGAAAAAAAAAAGGATGGGAGATCGAAACTGATGTTGAGAGAGAAAAAAGAAAGGATGGGAAATCAGATCAAATGTTGATCGAGAGAGAAAATAAAAGAAAAGAAATATGGTGGAAAAGAATCACCAGATGGGAGGGGGCAAGAATAAAAAAAATGTTGATAGAATGAGAAAACTATGGAAAAAATATGAAGAAAAAGTCACTTGCTCAGAGATAACAGGAGTATAACAAATCCATCCTGTTGACAGCTGCACTGTCAAGTGTTTTTGTTGTATTTTACTTTTATGACAGATGGTCTAAATAGAAAAAGCGGAAGTTTGTGAACAGGTTTAACTGTTTTAACCATATTTTGTGCATATAAAAAGTCAGGCTATCTGGAACATATGTTGTTTGCTGTTGTTTGTAACCATATATTTTATTGGAGGGGTCAGGGTGTTGGTGATGATTAAGTCAGGTCTGTTGTAATGTCTGATATTTTTGCTGTTGGTGAAGGGGGCATTAAGTGTTACCCTTGACTGTCTGTCCTTCTGTTCCATTTTCGTTTCCCTGACTCTAATTAAAGTTTGCCTCATCCAAATTTTATAAAACTGATACACAATGCTAAAAACCACAACAAACAGACAGAGTAAGAATTTGGGCAGTGAGTCATTTACCATTCTAGAGTTATGTCCCTTTTTAACTTGGAAAATTGCAAAGCTTGAGCAGGAGCATTCATGTTCTCACTTTAATGTACCTATTTGCTTTAAAAAAAAATTAAATCATAGGGCTATGATTAAATGAGCACAACAGACCTGCTTAACATCATATTGGAACAATCTCAGCCCAAGATGTTAACCTTTTTATATATAATCCATCTTAATTGTGTTTTTTCATTTAAAGTTTCAAATAAATCAAAATGGTCAATCAGTTCAAAACCTTTTTACTAATGAAGATTTAAATCTTTAAAAGATACAGTGACTTGACAAAGCAGTATTTTAATCTGTTGACAATGTAATGTTTTCAAGTTTAAACCAAAGACCAGCCAGAGGCATTCTTTAATATGAAAAGCCATAATGAACTAATCTTTCTAATGGCAACATATGCCTATTTCTCACTGAAGAATGCCTGCAGCTGAAATTCAAAATAACAAATTTTCCTTAATTATGAACACTTTTTTAATAAATATCGAATACTACATCAAATTAAGGAAAAATAAACATAGATTTGTTCCTTCTTTTTTGAGATACAAGCATATATAAATACAAGCATTAATCAAAGTACTGACATGCTGTTTACTTGGATGAACTGAAGACCTGATGGCTGGCAAATAAATAAAAAAAAATGTTCTATCTCCATGTAGACTACTAGCAGGTGCTTTTTCAAGTCAAATATCAAACATTTCAGCCATATTTAAGACGTTAACATACTAGTATTTAACATTAAATCAATTGTCTAGGTTCAATGGGCATAAAGGGCCCAAAGAGATAAAAAAAATAAGTTAAATGTGTTTTACACTGTCTGCAGACTGTATAATACATTTAATGGAAGCATTTCGATCAGACGTGGTTGCGTTTAAAAAAGACACCTTCCCCAAGTCAAGACTGGAGAAGTTTAAGTGACTATAATTCTACACTGTTGTGACTCTTGCTTGTGTAAACAGTATGCTTTGGTTGCCCTTTTCCTTCACAGCGTAGACTTTTTTTGTTCTAGTTTTAAATATTTCTAATTAACTCACTTTTTCTTAATCATGCCATGACCCCATCAATGCACAACCTATTAATATAATTTCTACCATGTTTATAAAAGCAATTGGTTTATTTGTCTTGATGAATTGTTCAAACGGAACAGGTAAATCACAGAAGCATATAGTGATTCGCTTAGTTTAATCAGTAGTGGATCAAGAAACTGTTAAAAAGGGGAGTGGTTACGTGTTAATAAGGGGAGTAGAAAGGAGCCAAACCTTTACTAAACTCAATGTTTACATGAAATTATTTTATTTATGTTATCGAACATTCCTTCTATAAAATAATATTATAACAAGCTGTGTATTGTGTATTTCACATACTAATAAATAGATATTAATTATTTACAATCATGAAATGAGAGTACATATTGTCTCCGTAGTGTTATGTTGATAAACTAAGAGTAACACGAATAATGTCAGTACTTATATTCCGCAGATCACCTACTGATCTCTGATTGGTACATTTACCTCGATAGGCTTCAGAGCCTTTTATAGCCGACTATACCCTATGGGTTTTTTCTGATCGTTGAAGGCCTTATGGTTGCCTATAGTTGCTTACATCCACTTTATTTGAACTTTGGTGGTAGTTGTCTCATTGGCAATCATACCTCATCTCCTTATTTTTATATAGGCTGGTAGACGGCACAGGATTATTCAAGTTTAACTAAGAGTAATCTCATGAATCAATAAATTTCATTGAAACAAGTCGTGATATACTACAACTACAAAACTGGATTTAAATTTTAAAAACATGTAGACTTATAATGATTACTTAAATTCAGAAGTACACATAATAATAGACGTACAGACGTACAGACGGACAAGGGTTAAACTCAATGCCACCTTCACTACGGCGGGGGCATTAAAATAGAGAAAAAAAATTGCTAGGCAAATGTTTTTTAATGCGTTATTCCTAGGAAAAACACAGAGGGTTAACAAAATATTACCAGGGAAAAGTTGAAATCAAGAAAAGAGCACATTCTTCAATGAAATAAATCCTTAAATAATGAACACCATCTCATCTAATATATGAATGCATGAATATTTCAATATTAAAGTGCAACCTTAATTATATTCCATGCAATTTCCAAATGATCCTAGCAAGAACAGAAAATATTCTTCTGTAGACATTTTGTGGGAATAAATGTGTTTCACCAAGTCTATCAGATTCAGCTATGACAAAGAACTATAAGTTTTACTTGGGAAATAAATATGTTAATGACTGTGTTTTTGTGGTTTTGTGTCATTTCACGACTCAACAAAACAGCGGGATGTGAGACAAAACGTCAAAATCAGGAATAAGGATGGAACATTGACACAGTTCTATTTGATCTTTGATCAATAATTGGGGGAAAATGTTATGTTGAAAATAAAAATAATCATAAACGGTACCAGAGTTTTTCATGATTAGTATAGCTTATGTAATTTCAGGTTTTAAAGTAAAAAGAAAAGCAGAAAGGCAGAAAGATTTATTTCATGATGAACTTTCAAATTATGCATATTCCAATCAAAGGACATTCACCTTGAAAATATTTCAGAGTGATTAAATCATCTACTGAATTAGAATAAGAAAATTTTCTTTACTAATCATAAAATTACTTATCCAAGAATTCAAATAAAGAAAAATATTCAACATGTGATTCAATAACAAATTCATTCTCAAAATTCTTGTAGTGCACAAGTAAACTATCAGTGTTTTTCTGTCAAATTCAGTTGAAACAAGGATATCCTTTGAATCTGGAATAATTTTGAATTCTGGTAAATTGATAAAAAATATATAATGAAAACTAACCCAACTAAATAGGGTTAGCCATCCACGCATGGCTAAGGTTAATTTTACTTCCACTGATATTTCAGTATTAACTAACTAACCCCCCTTAGCCATGCATGCCTAACCCTCTAAATTGGTTCAGTTTTCATCATACATTTCTTATCAATTTTCCAGAATTTAAAGTTATTACAGATTCAAATAATTCCTTGTTTTGAACATATTTCAATATTTCAATTATTGGATAGGTTAAATTCTATTTATCACATTAGCCATGGACTTTTTAATAAAAATAATTTTTCTAATCATTCTCAATGTGTTTTCATGCAACATCATCAACATGCAATGTCTTGACAACACCTATTTCTGTCTGACATAAGAAAAATGAAATTATCAGAATTATTTCACATGTGTAATTATTGGATTTTTTTTTAGTGGGTATATTCTAATTGTCAATATCTTTACACTGAGCATTAGCAAGCTATAAAATACTGACAAAAGTTACAATGGTTATCATGTAAAAATGAGCATAAGAGAATGAAAGAATAATTTTGATTCTAGTAGGACAAAACTGAATTAATTTAAACAGAAGCAGACTTATTGATATTAGCTCAGAATTGCTATAATTTTATTTCCAAAACTTTTCCGTAGATAATCCAAACTAAATAATGAAAAGTCAACCCTTATAAACTACACCATGTGACCCTGCTTTCCTATTTATGTTTTGCCTTTTTACATCCTTGTTCACTTAAGCAATCCCCCAGTTAGTAACTGCTCAGTGTCGGTTTTGTATTGTGTATCTAATCTAACAACAGTTTGTCAGAATATGCTATTTTTTAAAGGAGTCCATTGTGGGTGGGTGGTGTGGTGTGTTGTGCTGTCAAATAATTTTGGTGCTTCCTGTCATCCTTTTCATGTATTACACAATGCAATCAGTAAATTTATAGTGTCAGTAAACTCTATAAATGAAATTCATCTTTTATGCTTTCTGTGAAAGTTTTAAATAAAACTTTCCTTTTATGCTTTCTGTGAAAGATTCAAATAATACTTTCCTTTTATGCTTTCTGTGAAAGTTTCAAATAAAACTTACCTTTTATGCTCTCTGTGAAAGTTTCAAAAAAAACTTTCCTTTTTGCTTCTGTGAAAGATGCAAATAAAACTTACCTTTTATGCTATCTGCGAAAGATGCACACAAAACCTATCTTTTATTCTATCTGTGAACACATGTAAATAAAATTTATATTTTATTCTATTCAAGTACTGGAACACATGTAAATAAAACCTGCCTTTTATGCTATCCGTGAACACATGTAAATAAAACCTACCTGTTATGCCAAAGGTGAACACATGTAAATAAAACCTTACCCTTTATGCTATCTGTGAACACATGTAAATAAAACTTACCCTTTATGCTATCTGTGAACACATTTAAGGCATAACTACATCCCTGAGTACAATATTGTCTCTGGAAAATAAAAAAAAATAAAAATGTATAGAAAGATGTTCTTTGGTCCTAATTCATCTTGGATTCCAAACTAATGAGTTATTTCAGTTTTACACTGACCAAGCTCATATTACTGTTAACCAAATTTCTTGCAACTGGTAAATTTGATTTAAATTTTCTTAAGAACTGTTTCAAGAAATTTTTGGTGTTGAAACTGGAACTAGTCAAATGAGTTTTCCATTAAATCTGACTGCTTCATTTAAATATATGTGACCACAAAACTAGAATAAAATATAATCAAATGTCAGATTTAAAATTTAAAAAAAAAATGAAATGAAAATATTGTGATACATCAAAACCACAGATATTTACATTTCCTTTTGTACAGGGAAAGAAATTTGACAGAAAATTAGATAGCACTTTTTATGTTTGTGATTAAATAATTATAAGAGGTAAATAAGTAAAGTATTGTAACCAATAAACTACTTCTATTCCATAAAAATAAAACATAAGTTCATGGTTCCTTGAATTTGTGGCTTCAGACAGTGTATATCTCATACTGTTTTTAGGTTAATATATGAATTAAAATGTTGTTATGATCTGATGTTATTGTTTGGTGTTTTTTAATGAAATCTTTTAAATAATACCAGAAAAATGTTCATGTGCAGTCAGTCACAGACATCTGATATCTTTTCAATAAATGATAAATCATCATTAATTTCTAAGTTTAGATTAACTTTGTCAAGTCAGCAACATATGGCAGCACTCAATAAAAGCCAGACTAAAATACTGAGAAACAAAAGAGATGCAATTTGTCCATCTCTTTGCAGACATTAGTTTAATTTTGATTCACCAATTGAAAATTTTTTTTTTTTTTTTTTTTTTTGTTGATAAAATTTAGTTTCTTTTATTACTTTTTAAATTTTTTTTTTTTTTTTTATAGTTTATTGACTGAGTTTCGTGCACTCACATAGTTTATCAATAAGATAATGTCGAAATCTCTCACAAAAATATATCCATTCAATACATTTGTACAATTTTCAAAATCAAATATTTAGATATTTCAACGGACATATTTCTATGTTCATGGATTATGTCACATGAAATTTATTAAATGTATGGAATTTTTTATGGGTACTTAAACGTATATAGCTATCAAAACTTCTAATTCCACAGAAAAATACATTACTGTTATGGTGCATTATTCTTGCTGTTCAGTGTAACTATGACAATGTTTACTTGTAAAGACTTAATTAATGCTTCCATCCAGAGCTCCTACACAATACATAAAGAAGGATTAACAACAGTGATGGTGCTTTTCTTTGACTGTTCAGTGTAACTATGACAATGTTTACTTGTAAAGACTAATGCTTTCATCCAGAGCTCCTGAAGGATTAACAAGAGTGATGGTGCTTTTCTTTGACTGTTCAATGTAACTGTGACAATGTTTACTTGTAAAGACTAATGCTTTCATCCAGAGCTCCTACACAGTACATAAAGAAGGATTGACAAGAGTTATGGTGCTTTTCTTTGACTGTTCAGTGTAACTATGACAATGTTTACTTGTAAAGACTAATGCTTTCATTTCCAGAGATCCTACACAATACATAAAGAAGGATTAACAACAGTGATGGTGCTTTTCTTTGACTGTTCAGTGTAACTATGACAATGTTTACTTGTAAAGACTAATGCTTTCATTTCCAGAGCTCCAACACAGTACATAAAGAAGGATTGACAACAGTGATGGTGCTTTTTTTTTACTATTCAGTGTAACTATGACAATGTTTACTTGTAAAGACTATAATGCTTTCATTTCCAGAGCTCCTACACAATACATAAAGAAGGATTTAACAAAGCTAAAAACAGAATCATGAGAGGAAGGCTTGATGACATAATAATACCATGTACAAACATAGTCATAACTCAGTTTAAGAAAATAAAGAAAATTTACATGACAAAAAAAAAATTTAAAAAATCCTAAATTAGCAAACAAGTTCTAGGAATTGAGAGATTATGTCATTGGAAAATCTTAATTACAATCCTAGATTAAAAGCTTATACAAAAAAAACATATATCAGTTCCAATGACGTTATATTTTGACAGCCTTATTTCAAAGAATAATTCCATGAAATGATGTTTACACCACATTTAATTTACACTGAGGAAAAAGTTTACTGTCACTGGTGGTGAAATTTATTTCATTCTATTTTTATATGTATAGTTAATCTTTGAAGGATCCAGGATTAAAATTTAAATATAATTTTAAGTGATTCAAAACATTTACCAATTACAATTCCGTGGATTTGTGACATGAAAATGATGATATTTTAGTCACATTCGTTTATACTACACAAATGTTGAATTACACCGGGGGAAAAAGTTGGCAATATAATTCTGTAAATTCTGAGACCAAAATGAACACTTTAAAAGATCATACCGATTACATCACTTCTAAAAGAGGGACGAAAGATACCAGAGGGACAGTCAAACTCATAGATCGAAAACAAACTGACAACGCCATTGCCAAAAATAAAAAGACAAACAGACAAATAATAGTACAGATGACACAACATAGAAAACTAAAGACTAAGCAACACGAACCCCACCAAAAACTGGGGGTGATCTCTAAAGCTGTCATATCATTTTTTGGAAAATATTTTATATTCTAAGTCCCTGATTTGATAATATGACCTACTGAATTTGACTTATCACCGGGTTTGTACTTATATGAGCAACACGACATGTTCCACATGTGGAGCAGGATCTGCTTACCCTTCTGGAGCACATGAGATCACCCCTGGTTTTTGATGGGGTTCCGTTCGTGTTGCTCAGTCTTTAAGTGTTCAATGTTGTGTTTTGTATACTGAATGTTCCTTTGGTATCTTTCCCCTCTCTTTTTTTTCTCCTTGATAATATGATATATTTATACATTTTTTACTGTAGAAGAGTTTCATTTCACTTGGGAAACATACTTTTTTGCTTTTGAGGGGAAATAATTACAAAATAATTTTCTTGGGAATCAAATTTATATTTTTTTTATCTTTTTATCTAAATTACCATATATGCATCAATATTATTACAATTGGGTAATATTTTCTATAACCAATGCTCAAAATAGAGTGTGGAATAATCCTAGTGCAAAAAATGTAAAAGAATACCAAGATCAAATACAAACAAAGTCCATATGATGACGAAAGGATGACTGCACCATGGTGATAATTACAGAACAAAAAGACAAACCGCAGTCAACAAAGACAACAGATAAAATTATTGATCAGGATTCTGATTCAGATTAAGGTGCCTAGATGATTTCATGTGAAATGTTACCTGGTGAAATGGAAAAAATTCTTTAAAATATACTGAAAATTTATCCGCTCTCAAACTAAAAAAAAAAACAACCAAAATCTCAAAGAAATATTCAATTTTAACACTTCTGCTTCAAAATGCCACTATCAGATCACAATTTTACATAAATAGACGATGGTGACCTCACATTCAAATGTATACATATAGATATATTTCAACTTTTCCAAATTCAAGAGTCTATCCTAAATTGAGGTAAATTATATGGCCTTCCAAATACCGTTTCGATTCCTAACATCACTGAAGAGACATTATAAATTGTCGAAATCCGGATATGGTGTACTAATTTTGCACCTTTTGTTTGAGGTTTACCATCTTTTCCACAAGTTTATTGTTTTCTGTTTGGTATCAAATTAATAATTAAGATCCATCATGTTACATCTTGTGATCTGTTTATTTGGCAATCGCCAATGGCAGTCAGCAGGGTTTAAGAACATCCATTGTTCGACCTGCTAGTCAAATGCGTTTTGTTAAAATATACTTTTTCACTTTTTTGGTCTTTTGAAAAATGTTGTTTGTGCTGTATTTAGACCCCTCTACCAAGAAATTTGTTTTGCATGCACACGTATAAAAATTGCAGTTTATATCCAACGCAATCATTGGTTTTAACGTTGTTTTCAATTTAGACTTGTACATATAGATATATATATAAAGACCATGAACTGACCATCTTCAAGGACAAACTCTATGTGGTAACAAGTTAGAAATTTGGGTAAAAACCTTTTTTGACATATATCTTAAAAAGTATTGTGTAGGGTATTAAAATAATGTGTTTCAGAAGGTTTTTGTTTCTATTGAAAATTACAGTTTTAACAAAAACTGGAAAAAAAAACTGATTTATCTTAAATTTATGCTTTTGTCTGTTATTGAAAAATAATTTGTTTTTATCAAATGTATACAAAAAATTAAGAAAAAAAAAAGGTTTGTCACAGAAATCGTTAACCCCCCCAAAAAAATGGAAAAGAAACGAAAGATGAAGGGTAGGTGCCTTCAAAATTATATTTTATATTTTCAAACTTGGTGTACAGCAAATGTATCTAATACTGGTTTCCACACAGATCAGAATTACATAGACTAATAAATTCCAGTGATTTTTGTCAGTAATCAAAAACATTACTAGAAATCTAATCTCTGAGCAATCAGATCAATCAGGTTTTGCAATAGCTAAAACAAACATTGAGCACTTAAGATTTACATTTTTACATCTTAACTTGACATTAATCATCTATAAAATGCTCAAATTGGGAGACACAAACACTGAATCTCTCTGGGCACTCATCACTATACAAAATAAAGTTTATGTTCCAATACAGATGTAATTCCAAACATGTAACGATTATGTAATCCCAGCTAAATGCTAAAATGAGCAAAAAAATCTGGGAAAACAGCTCCATAATCAAGGAAATTATAAGATGAGGACAAATGTTTTCCCTTGGGGGAAACTTAAATGATTTTGAACAGTATGCTCTATGAAATAACCATTAATAAAATTAAACAATATGTTGAAAAAGGATATTTCCTTTTACTATTTTTATTTTGAAATTTCTTCCTAAAAGGTTGCAAATTAATAAAACAATTTGTTTTGCAAATGAACGGCTTTTATTTGAGTGCTTTAGTATTATGTGACCCAGAACTCAAAAGGACTTTTTAACACTGTAGTTAAATCCAACTTAAAATTCTGTAATCCTGAACTAAATGTTTCTTCAGTGAAAAAGTCCTGTTTCCATTTCATGGGGATTTTACATGTATATAACTCAACAAAAGTCTATATTTTTTAAGAAGATGAGTCTGACAAGCCATGGACCAATCAGAAATTATGTTGCATTATGTGGACATCAGTATTTTGGACCTTTTGTTTGGTGCAGATGTCATATCACTGTGCAGTCTTATTTACGAGGAAATGGATGAATTTCTGAAATGTTCCATAGAATATGAAGGTTTCCAAAGAAAAAAGTTAGCTTATGCTACAGCTGAGGTTTCTGAGAAATGAACTTGAATGTCTGTGAAGTTTTTCATCACATGGATATTTTTCAATGGTCTTTTTATACTGCTTGTAAAACCATTCCTTTCAAAATGAGTTGTTATTTAAGAGTTAAAAGATGCTTTGAAATGATAGGTAAATTTTGATAAGATAACAACAAGGCTATCTCTGATCCTAGGCAATTATTTTCATCACAAAGTAAGTTCATATGAATTACTGCATTTTTTTACAATGTTGTCTGTGGCCCTCAGGAATTTTACAGAAAAAATAAATTTGCTTTCAACACTACTATTGATGGATACAAAGTTTTGTGCGTTAACGAAAATTGTATAATGTGTGATTGTAATAGCAAGTTCTTCAGTTAAGCCTGAGAAAAAGTTGCATTTTGTTTAACACTTTTAAAACAAGAGGCTCTCAAGAGCCTGAATCGCTCACCTGCATTTCAGAGGAGAAGATTTTTAAATGTTAGAAAACTTGATGAACAAATTGTGTAAAATTGTCTTTAAAGCGCAATAACTCCTTAAGGGGTCAATTGACAATTTGGGTCATATTAACTTTTTTGCAGATCTTACTTTGCTGAACATTATTGCTGCTTACAGTTTATATATATCTATAATAATATTCAAAATAATAACAAAAAACTGCAAAATTTTGTTAAAACTACCAATTCGGTGGCAGCAACCCAACAATGGGTTGTTCGATTCGTCTGAAAATTTCAGAGCTGATAGATCTTGACCAACTGAACAATTTTACCCCATGTCACATTTGCTCTAAAAGATTTAGTTTTTGAGATATAAGCCAAAAACTGCATTTGACCCTTATGTTCTATTTTTAGCCATGGCGGCCATTTTGTCGATGGATACAAACTTCGGATACAATTTATAAACTAGATACCCTAAAGAACATTTAGTTAAAGTTTGAAGGTATTTGGCCCAGTAGTTTCAGAGGAGAGGATTTTTGAAATAGTTTACGACGACAGACGACGACGACAGACGACGGACGACGACGGACGCCAAGTGATGGCATAAGCTCACATGGGGCCCTTCGGGCCCCGGTGAGCTAAAAAGTGAGTTTGACCTATAGCTATACACACGAAATCCACAAAAATCAGTTTACCACAAAAAATATTGAATCAAGAGTAGGTTTAAAAATATTGGTACAAGGATTCCATAGAAACGGTCAATATAATTGTCTAGTTTCCTATTTTATCTATTTTACTTCATACAGACAGATAGTATAATTGTAATCTGACATTATGAAATCTAATAAGATCTGTGCTCTCATGACTTTTATTCACTGTGCTTCCCTGACTTTTATTAACTGTGCTTTCGTGACTTTTATTCGCTGTGCTTTGATTTAGTAATCTTTCAAACTATGACTGTGTATCGAAACAATTAAATTAAACAAAATCCACAAATTGTCAAGAGACCAATAGGAACTTAATAAAAACAGAAAAATTTAATCACAAATTGTTTCTATGGCAGAGTAAATGTGTAGATGAATAGCTTCTGACTGGATTATTGCACCATCAATGGTATTACAGTATAATTTCATTACTCAGTAGGTTACATTAGATGTTATATTTCATTAGAAGAAAAAAACATACAAAAACTTTCCTAAAAGTGCTTGAATTAGGCAATTCTAAAAAAAATCGTATTTCTGTATGTTTGGTTACTAAAGATTCTTTCCCAGCTAATTGAATATGTCTCTTCAATATTTGTATTAGGTTTGGAATTTCATTTCAAGTATTTTGGCCACAGTATCACTGAAGAGACATTGCCGAAATATGTATTTGGTAGAGCAAAATTTGTACCGTTTATAAATTGACATTTATTCATTTCACTTACGCCATGTTTTTTTTTATATAAAGAGATCAAATGAAAGTCTGAGAAGAATAAAAGAGCATACCAATTTTAGTTTTAATGGTTCTTTGGATTTCCAAAAAAATCACTGTAATATTAGTATGGAAACTTAATGCATGAACTACAATATTTAATTATTTAATAACTATTTCAAAGATTTTAAAAGGGGGATGGTGTCAAGGAAAACAAGGGGGATTAAGATAAATAAACCAAATTAAGGAGTGGTCTAGTATGTAACAATCTTGACCAGTGTTTCTATGGTCAAATATCATATTTCTCCACTTGAGAAAGCTTTAGAATCTCAATTACGAAAAATGTCAGGCTTGCAATATGATTTTGGTTATGTTTCAGATACATGTACTAATAGTATGTTGAATTCTGTTTGATGGATAAACAGAGTATGTGTCTTAATTCATTTTTTCTATTTTTTTTCTTTATTTGACAAAATTACTGGTATTTTTCACCTCTCAGTTTGACAAGGATTTAATGGCATAAAATTTTAATGATCAACAATATACAAATGACAGCTGTTCAAATTATCCATGTCCATGTCCATTTAATACTGGACAATAACCTTGGCTTTAAAGCTACAGGTCAACCTAAATTAAGTTCAATTGACCAACTCATTTTCTGAAATTATCAAACAGACATTAAAAGGTAATTTAACTAAATAATATAAAATGACAATGGCGTTGAAGTGTTAGACACTGGCCAGGGTCCTTATGCTTCAAATATTTTTAAAATAATCATTAATTAATTCCTTTTTCATACTTGACAGTTAGAAATGAATGGCTAATGATTACAAATATCTAATAATAATAATTTTTATAATAATAATAATATTTTTAATAATAAGTAATAAGGAACAGGGAAACAGGAAAGGGGTCTGGTCATTTTGAAAATGCAGCCTTAAAAATTATTTTGATCCCCCAATAAAGTTTCTCAAAATCTATTTACCGCTCCGAAAAAGATGTGCTTTATTCCATTTTTGTGATCTCATTTCTTTGCAACAATTTCCAAAATCTAAGTGTTGCTTTTAAAACATTAACAACAAACAACTGTCTATTAGAAGATAAATGTCTCCTCGTTAATGATAACAAACTAGTGTCATCAATTCAATTCTCATTTACATGCATGTAATTACCAACAAATATCAGTACATGTACAAATTCTGCACTTCGTTTGTGAAGGTAATAATGTCTATTAATTGAACCTGTTCTTATTTTAAAGCTGGCTTTAACCTCTGCCATCTGTTTGATGATTGGTGGAATGCTTTATGCAACATTATGATAACTATCAAGGTCGGATCCTGGATTTTTTTTAAAGGGGGGTGAGGAGTGTTAATTATTGCAGAAAACATTATATATGACGAGCAGAGCAAAGCGACCAAAAAGTTTGGATTTGGATTTTTGATTTGATACCAAAATTTTTTTTTTTTCTGATCAAAGGGGGAGTAACATCCTCTACAGGTTGAAAAAAATAAGGCAGCTAAATGTTTATTTTTATCCCATATCTAATTTCTTTTGACTTTTTAACTTGAAAGGCATGAAAGCTAATCAAGGTGTATATAGTGAAATCAATGGTAACAAATTTGGAAAATTTTGTTCATGAAATTCTATGATTTTGACTGCAATTATGACCGTTTTTGAAATTCTGCTTGAATTCATTGTGAAAAATCAATTTTGCAAATACTTTTAAGTGAATCAATTTGAAAAAAAGTTGATTGGTGTGATTTTGGGTACATTTTGTATTCACTCTTTGGATATGTCTCTGACACACAATTTTCATTCAAAACTCAGCAGTCCAAGAAAAACTGACAATGCCATTGCAAAAAACAGAAAATAACACTAAACAGAACGCTAAAGACTGAGCAACAATAAACCCTGATAAAAACTAAGAAGGGTAAGTAGATCCTGCTCCACATGTGGCACCTGTCATGATCTGTCAATCAAGATCAAATTCTTTACAGGACAAAAAGATCTATTGATATAACATAGATAACCACTAATGAGGTTCTTGGCTTGTGATTGGGCTTACCCCAGTTTAAGATTTCTTAACCCCTCCCACGTTTCTTACCTCTGTCTGTTGTAAACTTCTAGCAGAACTGGTCCCATCCTGTCAATATAAAACATACTTCATGAATATTCATTTATATCAATTGTGAAAATAACGGTTTGCACATAGAAAATAATGCTGAATCTTATCAACTTTCTTAAGAAGAACTTCAATGTATTACTTGACAGCTGCTGTCACCAAAGATTTCACTTTAACTTACTCATTACCAAATGGTATCATATAGACAATGAACTATACAATGGAAAATGTTCTGCTGTAGTGTCAAACAATTCATGGATAATTATTTTCAAAAAAAAGGAGGGAAAGTTTTTTAATTAAGGAACAGTATAAGTAATTGGTCAATATTTAGGACTTGATGAAAACTTGTATGCTTTAAGAACTCATTGAACTTTATCTGAATATAAAAATGAGGATATATCACATAAAAAGCAGCGAAAAATGTTCTCACATTAAAATGCTTTTTTTTTTAAATCCACCACAGAATTTTGAGTAAACATTTTTTATCTTAAAATATTTAAGGGGGCAAATTTATCATATGAAAACCATTATCATGATTTCTATTGTCTCCCTTAAGTCTCCTTGTTCAGTCTTCAATTTTACCTGTTTGGCTGCCATGGAGAAGTAAGTTCTCCCTTAAATTCTGATGTTATCTTGTTAAAGTTAAAAATCCTGCTTCCAGTGACCTTAGCTTCCAATAACCTGACCTTAGCTTCCAGTAACTTGACCTTAGCTTAGTGACCTTACCTTCCAATAACCTGACCTTAGCTTCCAGTAACTTGACCTTAGCTTACAGTGACCTTACCTTCCAATAACCTGACCTTAGCTTCCAGTAACTTGACCTTAGCTTACAGTGACCTTACCTTCCAATAACCTGACCTTAGCTTCCAGTAACTTGACCTTAGCTTCCAGTGACCTAAACTTCCAATAACCTGAACTTATCTTCCAATAACTTGACCTTAGCTTCCAATAACTTGACCTTAGCTTCCAGTAACTTGACCTTAGCTTCCAATAACTTGACCTTAGCTTCCAATAACTTGATCTTAACTTCCAGTAACTTGACCTTAGCTTCCAATAACTTGACCTTAGCTTCCAATAACTTGATCTTAGCTTCCAGTAACTTGATCTTAGCTTCCAATAACTTGACCTTAGCTTCCAATAACCTGACCTTAGCTTCCAATAACTTGACCTTAGCTTCCAATAACTTGATCTTAGCTTCCAGTAACTTGATCTTAGCTTCCAGTAACTTGATCTTAGCTTCAAATAACTTGACCTTAGCTTCCAATAACCTGACCTTAGCTTGCAATAACTTGACCTTAGCTTCCAATAACTTGACCTTAGTTTCCAATAACTTAACCTTAGCTTCCAGTAACCTGGCCTTAGCTTCCAATAACTTGACCTTAGCTTCCAATAACCTGACCTTAGCTTCCAGTAACTTGACCTTAGCTTTACAAGATTTCTTCCTGAACAATTTTGGTTTCAAAACCTAACATTTTTTTTAAATCATGGTGGTCCTTGCATGTGTTTGAAGCAAAAACTATTAAAATTTAGCCTAAAAGTTAGTCAAAATTATGTCATAAGGACATCATAAGTGTTCTAATATATCAGAATTTATTGGTTTTGTATTTTTCAGATATTTTTACATATTTTGTAAACAGATGTTTACTATTATTACTGAATTCAAATTTCACAGAACTATAGGGCCATTATTGACCCTTCATAAAACTACTCCAATACCTGTTAGTGTTGATTGTTTAATTGCTTTGTTAATCTATCAATAGGCTGAAAACTGTATCTAGAAATATTTGGATCTGACAACTAACTAAACATAAACCAAATAATTTGGCAACAGGGAGAACCTTAAGTGCATTGTAAAGAAACAATCATTTGTACATAAAACACAATTCTCTATTAATTGTGTGATAATAATGAAAACGATACTCTTGAGTAAAAAGCTATCCCAAGTACTTTTCTGTATGGCAACAATCTAGCAATGGATAGGACCAGGGAGGGACATATAATACAAATGTTCTTTTTAATTCTTTAATGATAACAAGTTATATTCTTTGTAGTGGTAATATCCAGTCAACATGAATAACATAGTTTTCATTAGCAAAATTCTGACACAATTTTTTCAAAGAGAGAACATCTAGTTATACAATTTTTTTATGTACACATGTCACAAACATCATACATGTGCTTACATATGTTAATTAACTTCATTGTAAATGGCCAATTCTCATTTAAATTTAATCGATGTTTTCAGACATTTAATTTATAACTCAAAGCTGCTAAGGTGAAATTTCGGTAAATCTAGGTCACCTAAAGCAAGCGATTTTCCCTGAACAGTGCTGATTCAATGTTCAACAATTGTTTAAATACCTCTAGATAAATTCAAACAAGAGGGAGGGTTTGGCGCCAACAAACTAATTTAACCCCAACAAACAAGTTTAACCTCACCACATTTTGTGTGTGTCTGTCCCAAGTCAGGAGCCTGTAATTAAGTGGTTATCTTTTGTTGCTGTATATCATATTTGTTTTTCGTTCATAGTTTTGTACATAAATCAGGTCGTTATTTTTCTCGTTTGAATTGTTTTACATTTGTCATTTAGGGGCCTTTTATGATAAGCTGACTATGCAGTAAAGGTTTTGCTCATTGTTGAAGACTGTACAGTGACATATAGTTGTAAATATCTATGTCATTTGTTCTCTGGTGGAGAGTTGTCTCATTGACAATCATACCAAATCTTCTTATTTTTATAAACTGACTGTTTATGGTGTTTTTACACTAAATCTGATGGTAGTGTACTGACTAATATTTTAGTAAGGGAGAATATGTTTTATTTATTAGTTGTAAGTCCCTTTGAACTAGCTCTCAGTAACTCACAGTACTCTTAGATAAGTAATGTGTGTCTTTTGTTTGTATGTTAGTTGTTGTTTGTGCTTTGTGCCAGTCTGATGAATCTAGACAAATCCAACTGATTTTTTCAGTTTGTTCTTATTTAAATTTAATAAAAGTTTAAAGATTTTTTTGGAATTCAAAGCTGCTAAGATGAAAGTTAGGTAAATCTAGGTCACCTAACGCAAGTGATTTTACCTGAGCAATGCTGATTCAATGTTCAACAATTTTTAAATACCTCTAGATAAATTCAAACTAAACTGACTGTTTATGATATCTTTACACAAAATCTGATGGTAGTGTACTACTGATTAATACTTTAGTCAGGGAGAAATTGTTTTATTTATAAGTTTTAATAGCCTTTGAACTAGCTCTCAGTAACACAGGGTACTCTTAGATAAGTAATGTGTGTCCTTTGTCTTTATGTTAGCTGTTGTTTTTATTGTTTGTGATTTGTGTCAGTCTGATGAATCAAGGCAAATCCAGCTGATTTTTCCATTTTGTTCTTAATTTGTGCTGTTACACCACTGTCCCAGGTTAGGGGGTAGCCTAAGCACTAACAAGCACCCACCATTCATAATGAGCCTGACCCAAATCAGAAGCCTGAAAATTGAGTGTTGTTGTTGGTTGCTGTCAGTATTTGAATTGTTTCTTGTCTGACTTGTAAATGATTATACGTTATGGGTTTTGCTCATTGTTGAAGGCTGTATGGTGACCTATAGTTACTAACAATCACATCACTGGACTCTGAGGGATAGTTGTCTCATTGGCAATCATACTACAACTCCTTGTTTTTATATGCTTTCCACAGGTGGATTAAGGGGCAGGGGCCTCTTCCCCCTTCCCATCTTACAAAATCCTGGATCTGGTTACACAGGAAATTAGTTAAGCTTTGTTTGACCTCTGCAGGGCTACCTAAGTGTATGCCAAATTCTGTGTTTACTCTAATACAAACAGGGATTTCTGAAACCTAGACGGATCCGTTAAAAGAAAAAAAAAATTGAAAACAAAGCATTCAAACCAGTTTTTAATTTAAGAATAAAGAAAAATAGCAATGTCAGCAGTATTTATTTTCCTCGGAAGTAATTATATAATTTTTCATTATCTGTAATGATAAACAATTTAAAACCAAACCTGAAAATTAGTTCCACTCGTAAAGAGCTTTAATGAAGAGTTTCAAAAATGTCAAACTGAAAATGAAGTTGTTACAATATTATTAATCATATTTCAACAAATTGTTCAAAAATTGAATTTTCTAAATGCATAAATTGTGTTTAAGTTTTCAAACTTCATATATACATCTCCATTAGAAGAAAAATTCTACTTTGACGAAATGAACCAGTTTGCTTCATGATTAATAGTTTAATACATCATATACATACTGTAAAATAAAATTAGATGATGTGGTATGATTGCCAATGAGACAACTCTCTACCAGAGACCAAATTATGTGGAAGTAATAGCAACTATAGGTAGTAAACTGTCATTTTATGGAAAGAATTTTAAAATATCAAATACATTGTCTGGGGAAAATAACAAAAAAAAACATATTTGTAATTCAAAAATAGGGCGGACCTTTGTAAATGACCTAGACACCATAGTACATTAGTTTAATTTGAATCATTAGTTTTATTAATCCCTGAATATATTTGTATATCCGTAAATGACATTATATAGTCTGAAGAAATTTTTTATGAAAACAAACAATCAATCATAACGATATTTTAGGACAGATTACGGGATAAACTATATAAATATATATATATATGTTGTCTATGAAAAGTTAAAAATATACAGATTCGTAATCTAAAGATGAGAGAATCATTTGAAAATGTCACCAAGTTACCTTAGGTGCATTTGTTCAACTGTAATTTGTGGTTTTATCAATATATATATTCGTATGTGCAAATTTGTACATCTGAAGAAAAATTTCAATGAAAGACACAATCAATCATAAAATTAAATGTTATTTTGGGACAGATTACCCGATAAACTATGTTGTCTGTGCAAAGTTAAGAATATAGATTTGTAAATTAAAAAACAGACAATGATTTGAAAAGGACACCCAGGGATCTAGGTACATTAATTCCACTGTAATTCGTGGTTTATTAATATATATTCGTATGTGCAATTTTGTTCATCTGAAGAAAAACTTAATGAAAGAAACAATCAATCATAGATGCCTATAAAATCATTCCAGTACAGATAAGGAATACATCATCTGTTCACAAAATGTAAATAATTTAAAATTGCTCAATAGGGAAAAGTTTAAAATGATCAAAAATGATTAAGGGTTTGTAATTTAAAAATAAGGCAATCCTTTTAAAATGTTGAAAATGAAATGGTGCCAAGGTGCGTTCGTGTTATTGTAATTTCTGATTTTATTCATCCCTCAGCTTAGATAAGTACATTTTGTATAAAGGTAAATGAAGTTAAAGTTTTTGGAAAAATTTATTAAGAAAAATATCAATCATACGATGCCTGTGCAAAATTAGCAATCTATCTTCGGTTCAAAAAAAGAAAATAATTTGCTCCACAGGGAAATTTGAAAGATATAAATTTTAATAAGGTTTTGTAATTTAAAAATAAGGCTATTCTTGGAAAATGACATTTGGAGCAAATGGCCATAAGTTACATGGATTGAAGATAAAATTTTGGCATGGTAGCCCACAGCTTAAATTTTGGTAGCCAAAATATATAGTTCTGTACAAGAAAAACAGAAATTTTAGTAGCCCACACCAAATTTTAGGGACCATTGGCGAATGTAATTTTTGGTTTTACTGATCCTAGAGGATTTTTAATGTAGTTACATATGTACAAATGAACATCATTTGATGAAAAATAATTTATCATAAATACCATAGATCCATTTTTTTTTTTGTATCAATTTTTGTGATTTGAGAATAATTTGCTAAATATTAAATATTTATTCATTTGTTCCTGTCAATGTAACTTAATTTGGAATGCATCAAGTGTTTTTTTTTAAATTCATAGTTTCCTCTACCCAGGCAATCCACAAAATTTTAGGTATTCCATCAATATCAACTGATCCATTGTATTTGAATAATTATTTCAGTACAGCATACCGATAAATCTAATATGAACAAGAGGCTGTCAAAATGACAGGAAACCAGGTTTATGTTACATTTATTAATGTCATTTTTAGAGCAAAAAATTAAATAATTGGTCTCTCGTCTTTCTGAGAGGAAATACAGGATAAGAGATAGACTGGTAAAAAGGGGGGTTGAAAAGAGAGATAAGTCAAAGGAGAAAAAGAGCCAATGACAGAAAAAAGAGAAAGGAAAATAAAGACAGCAAAGAAGACTGGACAAAACAGAGCATATAGAAAGATGAGATGGAAAGGAAGGATGCAAAGAAGAAATCACTCATTTGTCCATCCATCAAAAGAAAAGTGCATACTGTCCTTACAGTATTATTACAGTTAGATATCTCTTTTTCAAGATGCATCATAATGTAAGATACTTTTATCATGTTAAAATTATGCAATGTATCTCATGTTTAAATTGCAACATTCAGTAATTCATTGCACATTTGGAATCAAAGCATGAAACAAGGTAAAAGGTGTGTTTGAATACTTATTTTACCATTAGCCATACAAAATTACATGCTTATCTTTTTTCAAATACAATATGTTTTCTCAAAATCAAAGTGCTCCAGCAGTATAATATTGTGTTCTGCTTTATAAAAAGGGTATTTTCCTCTTAAATATTTTTAAAGATGCATTCCTTTCTTTTTATGCCATTATGCTTTTTTATAGATGCATCTTTTTCGAGTTCTTTCATACATTCTTTCAAACATGTAAACATATATATACAAAAGAATAAGATGCAACTTTGAAGTGGTTGTAAATTAAAAGACTATTATCAACTAGTTACTTCTAATTACAAAATTAATTAATTGGCAACAGAATATTTTGTACTTTTAACTTCTTTATTTTAGGCCAAGTAAATCTAATTAGTAGATTTTCATCCAAATTTTTGAAAAAAATGGGGTGGGTGGGAGGATTTTATTTTTTATTTTTTATTAAATATGAAACGCTCTTGTGACGTGTTCTTCATATATGCAAGTGTAATAATAAGGTTCTATCATGTATATACATGTATAACGAATCAAACATAAAAAGAAATGCAAAAACCAAAATTTGAAACAGGAAGTTATTAATGAAACGAAATTATCGACAGTTACCGGTAACGAAAATGAACAAAATCCGGAAATCGTAAATTTTTCAAAATAAAAAAAAATGGGGCAGAACGATTTCAGAGGGGCGGGCGGGGATGAAAATCTATCAATTAATTTTAATTGGCCTTATGTGTTTTAAATCGACATGCAAATGAGCTCTTATATGTAATTACCTTTTTACAAACTGCCTGACAGCTGGAATTTACTGCAGTTTGATAACTATCGCATCCTGAGTTACACTGAAAGAAAAGGAAAATATACAATTAGAACTATAAAATAACAATTGAAATATGGAAAGTATATCACTAGAAAAGGAAAAATATAAAATTAAAATTATAAAGTAAAAGAACAGAGTTCCAATGTCCCCGTGTTGCACATATTTTATCTATCCAGGGGTAATAACTAAAAAACATTTTGTTGTGCGCGGAGGACAAAAAAGTTTTTTTATTGTATACTAAATATTTCAAACAGACCTTCAAGGGCATTACTTATAGTATACTATAAGTTTTATAAAAAATTGTACCCTTGAGAGCTCTTAAACAAGGCCATTTTCCATAAATTTAATATTTCCAAGGGTCATAACTCTTTTAAAAAAAGTCGATCGTCCACTATTATAGTACTTGTCTGAGATATTGCTGATAATAACCTATAGTATAAGTTTTATAAAAATCTGGCAAGAATTGTACCTGCGAGAGCGCTAACGAGGCCATTTTCCATAAATTTAATATTTCTAAGGGGCATAACTCTTTTATAAACAGTTGATCAGCCACCATTAGAAAACTTGTCCTAGATATTGCTGATATTAACCTATAGTATAAGTTTTATAATAATCTGGCAAGAATTGTACCTGTGAGAGCGCTAACGAGACCGGACGGACACATGGACGGACGGCAGGACGGACACCTGGTATTTCCTTGTCCCTCCCAACACGTTACGCAGGGGAAAAAAAACCTCAAAATGAGGTTTAAATTGTAACAATCAGTAATTCATAGCACATTTAGAATCAAAGCATGAAACAGGGTAAAAAGTGTGTTTGAATACATTATTTTACCATTAGCCATACAAACTTACATGCTTATCTTTTTTCAAATACAATATTTTTTTTCTCAAAATCAAAGTGCTCCAGCACTAGAATATTGTGTTCTGCTTTATAAAAAGGAAAGTATATCATGATAACCGAACTATAAAATTACATTAGAGATTGGAAATGTAACACTAGAAAAGGAAAATATACAATTAGAACTTATTTTTAGTTATAAATTAATTTTTTTGTCATTTAAGGAATTTGCTGTTGATATCACTAGAAAAGGAAAATATACAATTAAAACTATAAAATAAACCTCAAAATGGAAAGTATATCATGATATCGAACTATGAAATTACACTAGAGATTAGAAATGTAACACTAGAAAAAGAAAATATACAATTAGAACTTGTTTTTAGTTATAAATTAATGATTTGTCATTTAAAAAAAATTGGTGTTGATGGCTCTTTGATACACTCAGGATGATTTAGTGCTGGACTTGATGTCAAGATTCTTGTCTATAGTTCAGGACAACATATTTGACTGTTTTGTTTAGATTATGGCTTTGACTGTTCTGTTTAGGCTAATCTGATTTTGATGCTCACAAGCATATCATGTATTTGGTTCCAAAACTTTTATCATTGAGCATACCTGTTTAATATTATTTAAGAAACATATATTATGCTCACTGAAATCAATGTCTTACATTTATATAAGATCAAGAATGGCAAGATCAAGCCTCTTAGATAATCTTAAATAGTATATTTTTTTCACAAATTTATCCCTTACTTAATCAATGAATAAATGCATTGTTGCATTAGTATAATCACATGTAAATCTAGTAATCATGGTAATCGGTGCAATGAAAATGACAAGATTAATCAATAATCACTAATAACCAAACATGTTTAAATTTATCTCCAACAAGATGAAGTTCTGTTTGATTACAATTAGTTAATATCATAAATACATCAAAGCACCAACATAAACAATTACACAATCTCTCTTACTGCGTTTTCTATGTCTTTGATGTTGAAAACAAGAGATAAAGATCTGGGATATGTTTGTTAATCTGGTAATACTTGTTTCTTTGTTTCTGTAAATAGATCTAATGATAAGCACTCGTTAGCATCAGCACTATTTACAGAAACTGAAAGGGGTATAGAAGACTTGATGATATATAAAGTGTGATTAGTACCTATGATTCTTCATTGGACTGAAAGGTTAATTGATTGTTTGTTGGCATTTAGGGAGCTACCATTTGATTTTTATGGGTGGACTAGGATGAAATTTGAAAAGGCAGGATGACAAAAAAGTCAGGATAAACTAGTAAAAAACAGGCAGGACCGAATAGTGAAAAATAAAAAGGCAGGACAGAGATTACAACTAAAAAAAATGCAGGACAAAATTTTTCATCCTAGCCCCCCATAAAAATCAAATGGTAGCTTCCTTAAGGATGTTCGGTACTCTATTTCAAAATAACAAGCTTTTTAAAAGACAGTTATATATTGATAGTATATAAATATCAAAAGAATATAATAAAGCAGAAAAAAATGAAGGGTCTGTGTGCTTGTTTTCGAGATATAAGCTATTGAAAATTTGGCGGGAAATCATTCTCTCTATATTTTTCATACATTTAACATTGGCACCTTTTTTCTTTCAAAAACTATGAAAAAATAACAAGGGATTTTATAAGATTTTCAAAGATGGCATTTTATACTATATGTAAACAAATTATGAAAAGAAAAGTAGGGTTTAACAGGCAAAATTTTTAATGGCACTACTTGGATAAAACCAGAGGATTCCGAATATCTGCTTTGCCAAGCCCAGTTGGATACGACTGCAGAGGTCCAACCCTGAACAGTTGGGGCAAAGATGGACACAATATTCGCGCTTGATACAGGTCTGAATTAGGATTGTAATTAAATATTTGACACATAATAGGTTTCTGACACAGAATAACTGTAGTCAAAGAACTTAGAATTGGTTATATGATTTGAATTTATATTCAATTTCTCGCTTTTGTGCAATACACTGTGCTGTTGCGCAATACTTTGTAAATCTGTTTTCAGACGATATACAAAGAATTAGCAATTATGACACACAATTTTTCTTTGGAAAATTGACAACTTTTTTAAATCTTGAAGAAAAATTGACCCCCCAAAATTATTTTGTTTAGGATTTCATAATGATGAAACCAAATGTCTTCGGACAACGCTGACGCCGATGACGTGATACCAATATATGACCGCAAAATTTTTTGCCGTCGTATAAAAACAAGAGGAGTGAACATCTTTAATAACACTTTCAGCACTCTTGGTTATATCATGGAAGACATTTTATTATTTGTTGGAGGAAGTTTGATTACCAATGGAAAACCACAAACCATCAGCAGAAAAACTGACAAATTTATATTTTGTGTAGATTCCTGAAGACATAAAAACAGTTCCAAGATGTTTGACATTTTGTCAAATGGTGCTTGAAATCTAGTATTGATTTCAAGTCAAGTACTATGTTTTCAGACTGTCATGGTTAAATTTCTTATTTAATTCCACCTACTTTTTGGACCTAATGTGAAACCTTGACAGTCTGAAAACATAGTATAAATGTACTTGGCTTAGAATCAATACCAGATCTTGAGAACCATTTGACAAAATGTCAAACATCATAGAACCTATTCTATGTCTTCAGGAATCTACACAAGTTATCATCAGTAATTTCTGTCAATATCTTCAATGCATTATGACAAAAAGATTATTTTTCAATTGATCAGATAATGTTCTAAAAAAATACATCCAATCATTGGATTCAAATGTCATTTTTTTATGATAAAGACTAAAACATTTGAACATTATAGACAAACAAGAGAGAAAATAACATATTGCCTAAATTATATATGGGATATATATGATATATTGATGTTTAAGTCTGCAATTCCAAAATTAAATGTAAAATTTATAATTCAACAGAAATTTTGAAGAAAAAAAAAACTGAAATCTCAATTTATTATGAAATGGTTATTATCAATAAAAAGATCAAGATTAACATGATTAATATATAGATCAAGATCATGATTAATGAAATACAGTCTGATCTCATCACTCCTTCTGATACTTATATAGATTTCTTAAATCTATTATGGAATCTAAAATTATTACTTATCTTACATGCGAATTATAGTAATATTACAGGATTGTCTTATTCGTTGAAACATGGTTCTTTATATAAACATCAGAGGGTTGAGATCACAAAACATGTTTAACCCTGCCACATTTTTGCGCCTGTCCCAAGTCAGGAGCCTCTGGCCTTTGTTAGTCTTGTATGTTTTTTAATTTTAGTTCATTTATATGTTTTGAAGTTTAGTGTGACGTCCATTTTCACTGAACTAGTACACAATTTTATTTAGGGGCCAGCTGAGGACCACCTCCGGGTGCGGATTTTCTCGCTGCGTTGAAGACCCATTGGTGGCCTTTGGCTGTTGTCTGCTCTTTGGTCGGGTTGTTGTCTCTTTGACATATTCCCCATTTCCATTCTCAATTTTATCAGGGACAATTGTTCTATTTTCTATTTATAAATGTAGACATTTTTTTAGAAAAAGATACATACTACAAAAATTTTCAAATTTAGCACTTCCATTATACTCTTCATTAGGAGAGAATTACTCATTTGGCAAAGCAAATGTCAAAATAAAACTTGAAAAGACTCGGGGGAGGGGGGAGTCTGTCTTAAAAAAGGGGCATTCTAAACCCAGGGTTCCCACTCTGAATCCACCAATGTTTACCATACTATTTCCCCTTTGATGTGATGTACCCAGGCTGTTAAAGATACATGTGTAATAATTCATTCCTCCATTAACCTTTAATATGAGTGGCTGACAACAAAGATATAGGGATGAAGTGCAAGGAACTAGACAAGAAAAATATAACATGGCCTGACAGAAGAAAAAAAAACAAGAAATGATTGTAACAGGATGCTGTTACGAAGTCTCCCAAACGAAGCTCCCATGATTCGTAATTCCCAGGGTCGCCTGACATTGGGCAACGTCCAGTGAAAATTGGTTTGGTCCAGTAAAGTTATATGCATTAGCGATGCCTGGGGAATAACCTTGTATATCATTCAAATCATCTTGGCATGACAAACCAGAATATATATGGTTTAGGGGTGGGGATCTCGACCATTTAAAAGATACTAGAACATTGGGGGTGGGGAGGAACCCCTGGGGACTGGCCCTATACGTCATTCAAATGTTCATTACATGACGAACAGGAATATATATGGTTTAGGGGTGGGGATCTCGACCATTTACAAGATATTAGAACTTTCTCAAATGGCAGGGGGTCGGGATGACCCCTGGGGACTAACCCGGCATATCATTCAAACCATCTTCGCATGACAAACCAGAATATATATGGTTTAGGGGTGGGGATCTTGACCACTTAGAAGATATTCGAACTTTCTTAAATGGCAGGGGGTGGGGGTGACCCCTGGGGACTAACCCTGTATTACATTTGATGTGCTTTATCATGACAAACCAGAATATATATGGTTTAGGGGTGGGGATCTCGACCATTTACAAGATATTAGAACTTTCTCAAATGGCAGGGGGTCGGGATGACCCCTGGGGACTAACCCTGTATATCATTCAAACCATCTTAGCATGACAAACCAGAATATATATGGTTTAGGGGAGGGGATCTTGACCACACAGAAGATATTAGAACTTTCTTAAATGGCAGGGGGTGGGGGTGACCCCTGGGGACTAACCCTGTATTACATTTGATGTGCTTTATCATGACAAACCAGAATATATATGGTTTAGGGGTGGGGATCTCGAACATTTACAAGAAATTAGAACTTTCTCAAATGGCAGGGGGTAGGGATGACCCCTGGGGATTTACCCTGTATATCATTCAAACCATCTTAGCATGAAAAACCAGAATATATATGGTTTAGGGGTGGGGATCTTGACCACTTAGAAGATATTAGAACTTTCTTAAATGGCAGGGGGTGGGGGTGACCCCTGGGGACTAACCCTGTATAACATTTGATGTGCTTTATCATGACAAACCAGAATATATATGGTTTAGGGGTGGGGATCTCGACCATTTACAATATTAGAACTTTCTCAAATGGCAGGGGGTAGGGATGACCCCTGGGGTTTAACCCTGTATATCATTCAAACCATCTTAGCATGACAAACCAGAATATATATGGTTTAGGGGTGGGGATCTTGACCACTTAGAAGATATTAGAACTTTCTTAAATGGCAGGGGGTGGGGGTGACCCCTGGGGACTAACCCTGTATTTCATTTAATGGGCTTTATCATTTAGAACATTTTCAATTAAAAAGATTGTGTCTATCACAAACGGTTTTCAATTTATAATCATTTGAAAATTTTAAAAAATAAAATCCCATAGGGTTCTATAGTAAAACCCTCTTTTCTTTTTGCCCCTCAAAGTACCCCTTTATAAACCCCATTGCACAAACAAAACCCTGATTGCACCACTAGACATGTTAGTCTAACATATTGTGAAACCCTAAGTTAATCTGACAAGCGGTTTTGGAGAACAGGTGCGGACAAGTTCAAATTTAAAAGCGGCGGAAGAAGAAGAAGAATAATAATAATAATAAGAACTGAGCAAAAACAATAAGTCTTCCCAAACTTCGTTTGGGAGACTTAATTAAACATGATAATGATATGGAATTTGTAAAAAGTAAAACCAACATCTCTTCAGTGGCATATCCACTGGAAAATGAATTGTAAGCAGGGGGTGGGGGTGGGGGAGTAGCTGAAGGATTATAGTAAAATACTAATTGACAAAAAAATGTTTTATCAAATTATTTGTAAGCACATTCTTACTGAATGCTACCTTGGTGTATATGAAGACACTGTTATAAGAGGGTCCAGATGAGATTTCCAGAATAGAGAATAAAAGGTGTGCTCAAATATATAGAACAGAGAATAAAAGGGCGCTAAAATATAAAGAATAGAGAATAATGCAGTGCTAAAAAGTAAAGAATATCGGCCAACAAGTTATAGAAAAATAGCCATAATCGTTAAATAATGCAGAAATGAAGACCAGGCCCTCCACCAAACTGACACTAATAAAGAGTAGAAAATATTTGTGTCATTTGTTGGTACCTGCTGTTTACACATCCATCATCTCAATGACCATAATCCATCAAATAATCCGGCAAATTCTCATGGAACTGTGTTTTAAAGTTCAAATTAACATGTGGCAGGGTCAAACAAACTGGTTTTGAAGTACTATACCTATCAATATTTATTTGTAGTGTTATTTAGTATATATCTGAAATATCTCTGTACCTTACAAGTCATCACTGTCAAGCTGCTGACTTAATATGTAGGTATATTCTATTTAGTAATACCATAGACAAAGTATAAGAAATATCTGTTGGATGAAGGTACAGACAAACAGATGGACAGACTAGGTGAATGCAATATAGCCCCAAACTTGAGAGTTGGGGAATATATAAAAAAATCATTCATTTCAATGAAAACAGGTGTAATTGGTCAATCAAATACTTTGCAAAATTGATATTTCAAACAGCATAATACTATTAAGTACATTTTTTGTACCAATAAATCTTTATTTCAATTAATATCAGGCCCTAGGGATAGCTTTTGATTTCATATACAGGTGTTTAAAAAAGTATAGAATTTGTGTAAATATGTAATAATATCTTGTGCTTTTTTGCAATTCAGGCAGAAAATATTTTTTTAATTAAAAGCTCATAGATCAAAACTAAAAACAAATTTGATTTGCAGTCAATATTTTAAAACAGTCATAATCTTCTGCTAAATATCTTATTCTCAGATCATGCATGAAATATTTGCCACTGGATATTAAGTAACCATCAATCAATCAATCTACTAAATGTCTTTACACAGCACATCTTGTTCTTTAATGAAGATAAAAGACTCCTGCCACACAAATTGATATCTCAGTTGGTCAAGTGTTTATTTACCAACAGTTTTAAGCATCCATTACTTCTTTGACCTTGTCACTCAACCTCTGACCTTATCAATCAAATTCTTCTGTTAATTCTCAGTCAGTGATATATTTGTGTTTCTGGTTGGTCAGTTGTAATAATATCAACAAGTTGCTTTCTAAATAATTAACATATTTTTTATTTGTAAAAATAATTAAAACATGTTTATTTTTGTTGCTCTCTCAGCAGTAACAGATGAGGACTTTGTACCTAACATGTGTTCATTTCTACAGCTGATTAACAAACTAAGAAACTAAACTATCTGGTATTCTCATGATTCTTTGTACCCTCTACCTCTTATTTTTGCTCCTTCTTTTTTTCTGAACACCTGATACACGTTTTAGAATTTATCAACTTTGGTAAATTCCAATTCCAAATGATTTTTTTTCCTAAAAATTGTATTCTTTCTTCATCCTCAAAATTTGACATTCAAAAATGAAATCTGTCTTTTAACCCATTCACCCTGAAAAAAACCAAGACATCTAAATATCTGATTCATTAGATTGATTTTTGTTTGTTTGATGTCCAGTGGCAAATTTTTATGAAAATTCAGGAAGAAAACAACTTTACAACAGGTAGATTTTTTTTCAAAAAAGATCGACTTGGACGAAAGGTGGGAAATTTGGTCTGTCACTGAAAAAGAGGGAATCTTTAGACAAATGTCAGGGGAAAAGAATGATATTGGGTAAACACACAAAAACTACAAAAATCCAATGGAATACTAGAAAATAATTAAGATTTCAAAGAATAAGTGCTTTTATTGATATTCTTTATCTTGAATATTACCGGAATGCCTTCACCTACCGATAGACTAAATGACTCAAACCTTCAGGCAATCATATATAGTCCTAGACCCCTTCAGTATGTACTCAATGGATACCTTTTAATGTTCATAGATGACTGCCATAAATCTATTGGAACATACGATATGTGGGGTAATGAATGAAGTGCATAAAATCAGGTACAGTTTTCATACAAATTGTATCATTCATTGCCTGACAAAGGGGCTTATAATCAGGACAACTAAATACAAGCAAATAACTACAGGATTTCAAAAATTGCATGTGACCTCTACTTTGATTTTTAGTCTGAGTATGTTGTTGGGTTGTTGTTTCATTGGTGCTTACAAAACATCCGAGCGACGCTCCCATTTTTATATTTCATTGGAAAACTTTAATGTGCAATGTTAATTTTATGATCCATACCAGCCAACTTTTCAAAATCTCCAAGGGGGATTTTAAGAGCAAGAGGACCTTATGATCCTCTAATATTGTCATAAGTTTTCTTAATTTATTACTTTATTTTTTGAATGAGTATGTATCTGCTTAAATACCCTTCTTAGTCATTTGAATGCCTGTTTGAGGTTTCTGTTTATATGATAAAGAATTTCAAAATTCAGGTCAACAACTCTCATGGGGGATATCCCCCATAAACCGAGATAGTTGGCAGGTCTGATTTTATCACATTTGTGCATAAGTTTCAATATTTCAAATTTTTAACGATTATTCTGATTATGCAATAATTTTCCTTCAAAGGCCTCTTTTATGAATGGAAAGTAATTCTAAGGAGATAAAAAGTTGACAGAAACTATATCAAATTCCCATTACCTAATTGGAAAAGTTCTAAATCATATAAAAAATGTCTCATCTAATTAAATTTACTTATGAAGAAAATATGAACCAAATAAATGTACTTTTATATCTCTAGGTATACCAATTACATTTACTCTACAGTCACTATTATTTTATTGTAACTTATAGAACATTATTTGATCACTAAAATAAACATCAAAAAGATTATTCCATTTGTAATTCTATTATCATATAGTCTAAACATGCAATATTTTCTAAATACATTATAACCAATAAATAACTAACTTATTTATCATTTTTGACATTATTCATCTCACAATACTATATATTCAGATAATGAAACTTCAATGAATTCCATTTTAAAGTTCATTAAGAATATAAAGTATGGGTTTTGCTTAAAGTTGAAGGTCTTATGGTGACATATATATGATTTATACATCTATGTTATGGTTACATATATATGCTTTATACATCTATGTTATGGTGACATATATATGCTTTATACATCTATGTTATGGTGACATATATATGCTTTATACATCTATGTTATGGTGACATATATATGCTTTATACATCTATGTTATGGTGACATATATATGCTTTATACATCTATGTTATGGTGACATATATATGCTTTATACATCTATGTTATGGTGACATATATATACTTTATACATCTATGTTATGGTGACATATATATACTTTATACATATATGTTATTTGATCTGTTGGATAGTTGTCTCACTGGCAATCATGCAACATCTTCTTATTCTTGTAATGAAAAATTAGGAGAGTTCTTTCCCAAGTTATATATAAGGCATAAATAAAATGATAAAAAGTACTAGTTTTTCAGTTAAATTGCTAGCCTATTTTTTTTTATATAAAAGCCTTATAATGCCTACCATACAGTTTTATTGCCACTTTTTGAAATGAATGGTGACAAAATTGCAGGTTGTCCCAATATATTAAACTTAATGTAAAAAAATTAGCAGACATAAAAAATCCTACTTCCCTACCCTACTTTTATAAAGGAAGAAATCCTCAACACATACTTTTTTGTCTTGCCCTATGAAAGTTCATTGTTGAAGCCAAAATTTCTCATATGAAACTCAGGTAAATCTAAAGTAGTATATATATGCTAAGATTTAGCAGAAATTTTGATTTGAAAATCTATTAATTCATAAAACAACAGTTAATGCTGTAAGAACCTGATATAATATGAAACAAGAATCAACATCCATCTTTCGTAACAATTATCTAGTCTAATCAAATGTTACTTCAAATATCTTGACTTTCAATTAAATTACGTTTCAAGGTTTGGTGTAAACTCAATGAAGGAGAGAAGTTTTCAAATCATTCAGAACCAAAATCTATCCCTGGCAAATGTCAAAATCAACGAGCTTCAAATTAAAACTCAATTCTATAATGTATAAACATCCTCATTTACATGGATTACGTAGTTCTTTTTTCTCTGTGGCAGTTTATATGGATGCTTGAAAATAACTTAGAAAAGTCATTTGTTTAATTGAATAATTTGAATTAATCTGGATTAGCTGTCATAATCTATCAATGATTTGTGTTCAAGATGATGATAACGTAGACGATTTTTTAGAAAAAAGGAAATATGATTTTGCATCGGTTAATACTGTTTTCTATAGTATCTATTTCTACTATTACGAAATCATCTGTAAATCTTTCCATTTCTACATTATAAGTACCATAGTCTCAGGATGTCTGTCTACGTTTCTGCTATAACGGGAAAATGACGTTAGTAGTTATTTCCGCTAAAAGAAATGGAGAGTAGATAGGATACAGGACGTTGCAATTTGTTTACACAAGCATCCCAGACTTTTTACAGCTATTGATAAGATAATATATCAGTCCCCAATAATGGAACTTATAGCTCTGAAAAGCAATTAATTTCAACTTCGGTAGTAGGACTTTAGATTGGACATTTGTTTTTTGTATTTTATTCTTATATCCACTTTGCAACATTTATTTGTTTACATACAATTTGATATTTAGTGTTTTTTTCAATACAGGATGCTCATAAATAGTTATTTTTTTTAAAAGTCAATAAGAAAGTAGGCAAGAAGTCCTTGAAAATATTTGAATAATTATATATAATGTGGATTCTTTTATTTTTGTGGGGGCCAATTTTTGTAGATTCAGGAGAACTTGCATTTTACAAGTGAGAGGTTTAGCTAGCTATAAAACCAGGTTTAATCCACCATTTTCTAAAAAGGGAAATGCCTGTACCAAGTCAGGAATATGACAGTTGTTTTCCATTCGTTTGATGTGTGAACTTTTAATTTTGCCATTTGATAAGGGACTTCCGTTTTTAATTTTCCTTGGAGTTCGGTAGTTTTGTTATTTTACTTTTTTCTTGGATATCTAATTTCATGGTTTCGACAGAGCCTGCATATACATGTATAACATTATAGAAAATGTTTCATTCTTTGAACAGTTAAATTCGTGGTTCACCTGTACCCACGGTATCCATGAAAATTGGTATCCAACGAATAATTAATCCACAGTACAGTATATTGTAAGCTTACCCTTCCGGAGCACCTGCGATCGCCCCCAGTTTTTGGTGGGGTTCATGTTGCTTAGTCTTTAGTTTTCTATGTTGTACGTGTCATCTGTACTATTATTTGTCTGTTTGTCATTTTATTTTTGGCCATGGCGTTGTCAGTTTGTTTTTCGATCTATGAGTTTGACTGTCCCTATGGTATCTTTCGTCCCTCTTTTGTATATTCCCATTTTTTGTATGCCATTGACCCCCCCCCCCCCCCCCCCCCCCCATTAATATGGGCATAAAATGCTTTTTTAATAAAGTACAAAGAAATTTGTACTGTACAAATAAAATTCTTAAGACTCCTATGACCTTTTTAATGACACAATAAAAATTGCATGTCAAAAAATTTGTAACCTAAAATTAAAAGGTCATCAATTGAATTTGGTGTAATGTATCTTTATTTTTCTAAAAAGTCTTTATAGAGACACATTAACAAGCTTTATATATATAAAGAGTATCCAATTCACAGACAGCCCCGATTATATACTGTTTACACCTTTAACCTTATGAATTTATTAGATACGCCCATAAGGGCATTATATGATATGATAGTGGAAACAATCGTAGGGCCATAAAAAAGAATATGTTTGTTTGCCCTAACCCTACCTACCCAGAAAATATCTGCCTACTCAAAATCTTTTATTGTCTTGATGTGAAAAAGTTTTTTTTTAATCAGAAAGGCATGAAGACTAAACAAAATCTGACACTTCAATTTCTCTTTGCCGAAAAAAAAAAGAAAACGCCTACCTACCTACCCACTGTCTTTACCTTTGGGTAGGGTTTGGGCAAACCAAAATATTTTTAGGTGTGGCCTAGTTGTTTTCAGTCTAATACAGCTTTAAATAAATTGTTTCATTTTTTTCTGAAAGCCTAAATGTAATTTGATATCCTGCATTTGTCATGCTTTACCATGATATCAGGTTAAATTGCCAAAAGACCCCTACTAAATTATTGAATCTATCATTTTGTAATAACCATATCTTGACGTACATAAGATACACCCAATCAGGCCATCCCCCTTATGGGTGTATGTAATCAGTAAAACTTACCTGATATAGTTTACAATCTTTATTACAAAACAGATCTCCCTCATTCACACCTCTCACCTGTAAAATACAAATATAATCAGTGAGTATTTTTTCTTATTTTTTTAAGATTAAATTTCTATAAGCCGTTTAGAGTACCCAAATTGCTAGAATGTACTAGACTTACACATGTCTTTATCATCTCTGATAGTTCTAAACATGCAAGAAATATTTGCCACTGGACATTAATCAATCAATCAATCAATCATTCTATTTCTGATGATCAACTAATTCATCTTCTTACAAATACATGTTATCAATTTTGTTTTCACGATATATGCTATAAATACATAATTTCAATTTTGTTTTCAAGCTATATGCTATAAATACATGTTATCAATTTTGTTCTCAAGCTATATGCTATAAATACATGTTATCAATTTTGTTTTCAATAATCAAGATAGTTCGAAACCGAATTACATGTATTGAGTCAATGTTGAGTTATTACTTTAACTTGTATTTTTAATTTGGTAATATTTTTGTAAGCATATTTTAAAGACAATCACGTGTTACAATGTAGTTATACAAATTCAAATGAGGATGAGTTCAAACAAGTACAGTCTACTTTTATAGTTTCTTTTTACTTCTTCTTTTGTTTTTGTTAAGGTAAATACATATATACTCCACCAAATCGAATAAATTACAACACAATTATACATATCTACTTCTTTTAGATAATGAATTGCAGTTTTTTGTTTGATTCAATGCCAAACAAGCATCTTAACCTGTGCTCAGGATGCTAATTAAATATGAACCCTGCTTTGTTCTAGACCAACGCGCTGAGCTGGAATTGTAATGTGCTATATAAATATGAACCCTGCTTTGTTCTAGACCAACACACTGAGCTGGAATTGTAATATGTTAGTTCACAAGGTAACACTTTGCTGGAAGACATGTCAGCCTACCTGGACACATTATTCCAACTCTGAGCTGACCATCTTTGCTCTTCCTCCTTAATACTGGTGCTAAGAGAAGCAGAAAATACTGTCTCAATGACATACACCCCCTTATCTTTTTTCACAAACATCACTGCTGATATGAAACACATGACTGAATAATGCATGTTTAACTGTGACTTATGTGAGACATTTTAAAAACAAAGAACATCTTTAGAAAAAAACATTTTTTTTTTTAAATCAGAATAAAATAAAAATATGTTTCAAGGAAGTTACATGTCATAAAAATAAAATGACAGTTATCTTGAAGCTTCGTATGAAATTTAGTGAAAATACCAATAAAATATTATGCAATTTCTAAAGGATCTTGAGGGGATTACAAAAAAAGAGAATACTGGGCAAACAAAATGAAGAATACAGAAAAATGGACCAAAAAAATTAAGAATAGAGAAAACTGGGTCAAAAAAAAGAAAGAAAAGAGAAAAAAAAAAAATGGGTCAAAAAAAAAAAAAAAAAAAGAGAAAAAAATGGGACAAAAAAAAAAAAGAAAAGAGAAAAAATGGGCTAAATATAAAAGATTAGAGAACAGCATGTGCTAAAAAGTAAAGAAAAGAGAATTAAATGGGCAACAATTATAAAGAATAGAGTAAAATGGTCTAAAAATTCTCAAGTACAGCAACAAGTTCTTCCAAGCCTCCATTCACCAGATGATCATTATAACTATTACTAAAACATGTCAATATACAATTAAAATAGGTAATTAAATTTTAAAATTTAAAGGTTAAGTATATCTATAAAAACAGCTTCATTAAACTTTGTGTAAAACCAGAAAATGCAATTTGCAACTAACTCCTACCACAACTGGTTAATAGCTATCATTTCCTGAAATATCTTAGAACATAAGACATAAAGTGGGGGATATATGCAATTAGCGGGTGGATTGGTTGAGGATGGTTTGCTTATTAAATAGAAATTATACCCTGCAAAAATGACAAAAAGAACCAATATGAAACCTGAACCAGCTCATTAACTACATGCACAAAAGGACAATCACAAAAAAATAACCAACTTATTTGAATGATAGCAGATCTGTAATCATCCCTCTTTATTTTTTTACTCAGACTTATAAAAGAGCTTGATACATGTATATTTTATATTGTGATTTGTTTTTTATTTATAGTTTAACATATCCAACTATCGCGGTCATCACGTGACTTTTACAATTCAGTTGTATATCATTAATGGCCGATTGATTATCAATGAAAATGAACGGGCTACATAGATTAAACGATCATAACTTTTTTGTTACATTGTGTATTTTACCTTCCAACCCCGCGTTTTATAGTATTTTCATTTTTACAATTAAAAATGTTTTTAGTTTCAGTTCAGAAATATGATTTCTTGCTTCAAATTAAGTTTGAAAATGGAGGTGACATAACCACACAGCCTCCGTTGACTTCTTCGTTAAAACTCAATAAAATTGCAATGGGACCTTCTTATATGATCAATTTTCTCAACTTATTATTTGTTTATAATATCCTTCTAACCCCTAAAAAGATCGACAACACATTCATTTAAATGAAATCGAAACCCAAATCAGTTTAGGTAACAAACTTTTTGCTTCAAAATTTGATTGAAAAGTTTACATTTTGGCATTCGTAAACAATATTTTGAAAATGGCGGCCGATGTCGGAAGTAAACAAAGACACGAAATGTATATGTGAAATATTTATAAAAGTGTGTCTTATTGTTTTTAGAAATTTCTTATTTCACCTTTAATTTAATAAATTTATTAGAAACAGTCTCTCGCACTCAAAACAAAGATTTATATGCATCAACCATGCATTGTTTACATTGACCATGTTGACAGCGTAGGTCGACTTGTGAAAATATATATTGTAATATTTTTACGATGAAAATAAAAAATAAACTGTTGGATGCATGCGTTTTCAGTTTTTGTCTTACCTTAAAGCAGCATAGAATCAAATATTTTGTCTTTTTGATAAAGTAGATACATGCTTTTTGTTTTGATAAAATTTCGAAGTTACATAAAAAAAATGGCGACCAACCAATTTTCAAAAGTGGACGATGTTCGACACTAATTTTGCCCATGCAAATAACACAATTTAATTTCACTGTTTATATTGCAATTAAATATGACACGTTATTGTCACTCTAATAATACACAAGGACATAGCTTGATTAAGGAGATATAAAGTCATCAACGTGATCAAAGAAAACAAACACGGCACCTAATCACAATGTAAGATCATGTAAGTTTTGACAAGACTTATGTAGATTAGTATGGTCCGATTCTTATAGAAATAATTTTATGGTATTATTTTGTATTAATAAAAAAAAACCTCGAAACCCCGAGGTGAAATATCTACATTTTTCAATTTTCTAAATCATTCATCACACGGGTTACCAGTAAATTTTTCATAATCCTAATTAAACCAGTAACATGCAGAGTTATCGAACGTAATTATGACTGGTATAGTTGCATATGCTGTCTTGCAATGTGTGGCCTCTGCAGTGGCGGATCCAGTGGGGGGTCCGGGGGTTGAAACCCCCCACTTTTTTTTTGACGATTAATGCATTTGAATGGGGACATATAGTTGGAACCCTTTTTTTATCATAGGCCCTCCCCTTTTAAAAATGGCTGGATCCACCCCTGCTCTGCATGTCTTTTGGTTTTTTGCACTGTTGGATTGCAACTCATTGACATAAAGCACACATCTCCTTTTATTATTTTTACTATTTCTTCCTTAGAGAAACTGGCCAAAAGTACAATGATACTATGCTGGTCAAAAAGTCATTTGAAAAATGAATGTTATTTGATTATACTTGTTCAGTTGTTTTCTTTCAACAAATGATACAACTCTATTTCCGACTGGGAGCAAGTCTATCCTTGCATGACATCACACAACACACACTACCCGCAATAGAAACTATTCGCAGAATGAGCACTACATTTTTCGACACTTTCATTGGGGACAACCGGTGGCGGGGAGTGAAACGTTTAATGAGCATCAGAAAAGATACCAGACACTAATCAAGCGCACCCTAAACACTTAATAACTTGAATGTACCCGAATCACTTTTCTGTGTTAACCTTGATTAGGAGCGCTGAAAAAAACAAACATGGAGCCAAGGAAAAACAACTACTTGAATCTTTAGGGAAATTGTCACGATCCCGCAATAAATAAACTGCTTCGCTAAGCGCAGCTGGATACGCCCGCAGAGGTCCAACCCTGAACAGTTGGGGCAAAAATGGACACAATGTTCATGCTTGATACCGGTCTGAATTTGGATTGTAATTAAATATTTGACATATTAAAGGTTTCCGAATAAATGTAGCCAAAGAACTTGAAATTGGTTATATGAATTGAATTTATATTCAATTAAAGATTTCTTGCTGTTGTGCAATACACTGTGCTGTTGCGCAATACTAAGTAAATCTGTTGTCAGACTGAAAACAAATAAAGTTCAATTTCTCCTCAATGTCATATTTGAAACTTATGAAAATCAATAGGGAGATTACATCAATAGCTATAAATAATTCACCAAAGTTTCATGAGAACTGATGAAAGCATTTTTGAGTTATTGTCGAAAAACGGGAAAATCCCCCCTTTTTAATGAATAAAACCCTATAACTCAGAAATGTAAAATCTAAAATTTATAAAATTCTAAAGGGAGCTTACATCAACAGATATAAACAATTCACCAAAGTTTCATGAGAACTGCTGAAAGCATTTTTTTAGTTATTGTCCGAAAACTGGAAAATCCCCCTTTTTTAATGAATAATACCCTGTAGCTTGGAAACGTAAAATCTAAAATTCATAAAAATCGAAAGGGAGCTCATGTCAACAGATATAAACAATTCAACAAAATTTCTTGCAAGTTGGTGAAAGCATTCATGAGTTATTGTCGAAAAAACTGGAAAATCCCCCCCCTTTTTAATGAATAAAACACCAAAACTCGGAAACGGTAAATCTGAAATTTATAAAAAACGAAAGGGAGCTCACGTCAATAGATATAAACAATTCAACAAAATTTCTTGCAAGTTGGTGAAAGCATTCATGAGTTATTGTCGAAAAAACTGGAAAATCCCCCCCTTTTTAATGAATAAAACACCAAAACTCGGAAACGGTAAATCTGAAATTTATAAAAAACGAAAGGGAGCTCACGTCAATAGATATAAACAATTCAATAAAGTTTCATGCATATTGGTTAAAGCGTGTTTTAGTTAATGTCCGACATGTTGACAACGGGCGGACGGACGGACAGACGGACAGACGGACGGACAGACGGTCAACGGTACCATAATACGTTCCGTAAACGGGGGTATTAAAATCGGAGAGCAGTTTTTTTATAAGTCCGAGAGACTGACTGCCTTTTTAGGACAGGCTGGGGCCTGGGACGTCGGAGCGCAATGCATTTATAGAAAACATGGCAGTGGTGGATTCAGGGGGCGTAGAGGGCGTTTCGCCTCTTTACGTTCGGAGGTATTACTTCACTTTTATGGAATTACGTCCTTCCTTTCAAAAATTCTGGATCCGCTTCTGTATGGAATACGTAAATAAAAGTTACACAATCGCGTGGAGTGGAATGAATAAAGAATCGAATGATGTATTATTTATCTTCTTGAAATATCTCGAAATCGTAAAAGATCTATTTCAAGTTATATATTAATTGACCTCTGACGTCTCATGGACCAAACAAGTCAAAATAAGGCTGTCAGACGTCAGAGAAATCTCGGACTATTCGTAGATCTGCAGTCTCAGCAAATAAATATGTGGACGGTCGAAGCCGGTTCTTAAATAAGATTGTTCAATGAATATCGTCAAGAAAATGGTCTGAACTTAAAAGAGTATTTTGCTTTAATATTAAATTTTCTCAAAAACATTTTCTTTAATTAACATCGAACAAATTAAAAACTTAGAAAATTGAAAGTAGGTAAACCATTATTAGTTATATGGTTCGCTACTGACCCCCTACGGATCCATAGAGGGGTAGTAAAATCCATAGGGGTCGGAGGCCGAAGGTATCTCTAGATAATTAGAGAAGAAGGGTAACATGGTCTATTAAAATTCACGACACAAAGTTCCTATATCCTAACTTAATCACCCCCCTTCTCCCCCCCCCCCCCCAAAAAAAAACCAAAGAGACAGGTTTTTTTCTCTTCATTTCAACGCTACAGTAAGGACTTCAACACGGAGTAAGGGAGGCACATCACTAAATAGGCCTCCCGTTAAGTGTAACATTAAATATGCTCATCGTATAGAACATTAAGTACTTTACAATAAAAATATATTTTTCTATCGATTCATAAGAAACATAATTCAGTTTCAAACATTGCCGACAAAACGTGACCACATATATAACAATTATAGCGCATCTCCAAAGTGCCCTGCGTATTTAGTTGATGAGTCCCACGTTGAAACACAAGTTTTTGTGTTCTGTAAGTACTTTCCTTCTTTGCGAATTGAGAGATGTATAACCAGGAAGATTTGGACAAATGTGAAATAGAAATAAAGCTAATTCCGACAATATATTTTAAGTGCTATAGTGACAATTTATTAATCCGTTTATCAAACCTTTTACATTTCTTTGTGTTTAATTAATTCTATTGTTAAATATATGTTTGTCGTAATGGAAATCACTCTGACGATGACAACTTAATCCTTTGGACACTAATCCTTTGCTATAGTAACTGTTTTCTATATATGCTTTTGTATGTTATTTTGTAGTCAGTTTAGGTCTTAGGTCTGGTACTGTCCGGACCTTGCTAATAAAGTTTAAAGTATTGGTATTCCGTCTTTGAATTACTATAACACGGAAAACGCCCGGTTATATATTGGTTGAGGTACCCGCGGCACGATCTTGAGCTAGTTCCCCCAAACTAGTAATGAATACCTCTAGAAGCAACTATATGGAAGGAACCTGGAATTACCAGCCTTGCAGAAATGGACATCCGTTTCCGATGAGAAAAGCAGATACCTGTTTAGACTTTCTGTGCAAATACTGCGGTAAGACATTGAATGTTTTCACATACCATCGGTGTTATGCAGCTAACGCTTATTGTTACAAGTGCAGACATCATGGACATTTTGCCCGTATGTGTAGTTTTCACGTTAAGTCGTGTGAAAACCCAAAACCGAAGAAGAAATCAAAGTCAAAAATTCAAAGAGACAGCGACCGAATGAGAACGTTTATTGAGAAGAAACAAATGTCTCAATTTCCGTTTCAAGAACTCGAGGACAAGGAACTCTCCGCTTTTACGTGCTCCATACAGGACGAATCCGCGAAACTACACATTAACAAGTTGAAAGTGTCTAACCGAAACTTCATCAAAGAAATCGCTGTGCTGAAGTGTGAAAATTCTAAATTGGATACCGTAGTGAAAGATAATGTAATGTTGAGTAAAAGTTTGGACAAATTAAATTTGGAACGTTTAGAACATGGCCGGATAATTCAAAAGATCGAACATGAATTAGCCGAACATACAAGTCGAACTAAAATTTTTGAAAAAGAAATAAGTGGTTATACAGATAGAATTGAACATTTGGAAAGAGTAATAGTTCAACTGAAAGAGGAAAACCTAAATTTAACGAACACCAGACAACGCTTAACAATGGAGTTCAAAAATTCTGACATGCAGTACAATCGCATCTTAAATGATATGGAAGACGAAATTCAGAGACTTAAGGAAGAGAACGTAAACAGTAGACACGAGATTCAACATCTAGATATAAAACATTCAAACCGAGATGTGCGTTCGACCCTTGCAATTTGCTCGCGTGGCAATTCGCAGCAACGTCATCGGCGAGGAGGAGGATACCCACGACGATAACAAAATTCATTCGGTAAACTCGGAGACCGAGTTTAGGTGGAGTAGTGGCGAATATAACCAGGAAGATTTGGACAAATGTGAAATAGAAATAAAGCTAATTCCGACAATATATTTTAAGTGCTATAGTGACAATTTATTAATCCGTTTATCAAACCTTTTACATTTCTTTGTGTTTAATTAATTCTATTGTTAAATATATTTTTGTCGTAATGGAAATCACTCTGACGATGACAACTTAATCCTTTGGACACTAATCCTTTGCTATAGTAACTGTTTTCTATATATGCTTTTGTATGTTATTTTGTAGTCAGTTTAGGTCTTAGGTCTGGTACTGTCCGGACCTTGCTAATAAAGTTTAAAGTATTGGTATTCCGTCTTTGAATTACTATAACACGGAAAACGCCCGGTTATAGATGTATGGACAATATGATGGTTGATAAATTGATCTCAGTGACAAATTACTACCACCCATGGATTATTTTAGCCCTAGTTTCGACCACTATAAAACGGGTCTAGTTAAATAGTAGTTGCCCCCTAAGCTCTCATACACCTTACTGCAAGTTCAAGAAACTCATCGGAATTCTGTCGATAACGGTATACCATCATCCGGTTTAAAAGAACCTGATAACTTTATAGAGGCTAAACACTCAGTTGAAAAGATGACATTTACTGTAAGAATAGCAAGAATTAAATATAACACCAGCGACTGCATATAGCGAACACCATACTATTGCAGCGCTGAACATTTTGAATGCAATTCGTGTTTCTTTGAAATACAAAATAATGTAGCCGGAGGTTCGTGCTTATATATTCACCGATTGAATAGCACAAGCAATCATGTTGCGCGAAATCAACTCTGTAACAATCTGCGCCACCCACAAGGACAAATACCTTTGAAGTGAAAGGTTTAACAAACGGGAAGCTGTAGTAGCTCACAGATTTTCACCAACACAATATGTATCATAATATTCTATCTTCACCCCTTTAAGATATATAACGTATCTGTCCAATGATACTACGAAAAAATTGTTTTCCCTACTAAGATTGACATATGTACTAAAACTATAAATACTGCTTCGCATTAGTGCATAGCAACTTTTTGACAAACAGTAACATTCTTGGCAGTCATATACAGAAAGACTATAAAGGCAAATTCTATCACACTAACGGAATGTACAGAATGTATATAAAACTAAAGGCTCCCAAGAGCCTGTGTGGCTCACCTTAAATAATCTTTATAAGCAGTCACTCTTAAACAAGACGCAAGAATCTAATCCATCACTAAAATCTCTTTTTTGTTAATATTGTATAAATATAAGTTTTTGTTTCTGTATACAGTTTATTTCTATCCACTATAGTGTTTGCCAAAAGCACAAAAAGCAATAAAAAAATCGTCCGAATGATTCAAGAGCTATAACTCCTGAAAGAAGTGACAATTTTCACCATGTTGACTATTTGTAAATCTTGTCTTGCTAATCATATTTGACTATCTACAGTTTCCCTCTATCCGCTATATAGCTTTTTCCAAAATTGTAAACAAAAAGGTTAAAAAACTACTGACTATTTCGGCTATGCTGACCTGCTTGTTGATCTTGCATTACTTATCATTTTTGCTGTCTACAGTTTTTCTATATTTACTTTTGTTTCGCCATAAATGTAGATATGGGTAAAAAAAAATACTAATAAAGGCGAAAAATCATATAATTAGTCTACTGAAAATTTGTAAATCTTGTCTTGCTAATCATTTATGCTATTCAAGTTTTTTTTCTATCTATCGTGGTTTTCAAACTTAAAGGCGAAAATGACAAAAAAATATTGTAAAATTGTCAATACTGCACATAAATAACATTTTCATGATAGAATTCTGGATAAAACATTATAATTGCACATTATTGGAAATATATATTTACCTCCGAATGCAGTGCGCGTCAAAGCAGACGATTTTTTGTAAATTTGAAAAATCAAATGTATAAGAGAGATGACTATATATATATATAATTGTACATGATATATCTATTTTTGCATGATATTGGAAATTTCAAAATTTATCTGTGACCGTGTCGCAAACAGTGTCATTTCATATCTGTAAGTTTATTTCCGTGCTGGTAGTATCAAAGCAGACGCATTAATGTTAGTAGCAGATTTATTGCGTATTCTTTCCTGCACATGCAGGTATATAAAACCTTGTCTAACTTACGAAGATTTCTAATTTAAACACTTCTTGCATTGACGTTAAATTATTCTAATGTTTATTTAATTGTCGGGTCAACAGGAAATGGTATAATTTTCAGATATCTACGAACAAATGTATTATTTCAAATTAAAATTGCAGCATGTGCTTCTTAAGTCACCGACCATACATATGCGTGTGTGGAAGAGGGGATTATAAGTTTCTAGAAATTCAGAATAAAAAAGTATTGTCATTGACGCAAACTCAAACTGTGATCCTACATTCCAACATGACTAAGTTATCATTGATGTAGATTTTTTAACAGAAAGTTCTATCATTCTAACATGTATAAATTAAAGTACTCATTGATGTAGATTTGTTAACAGAAAGTTCTATCATTCTAACATGTATAAATTAAAGTGCTCATTGCTGTAGATTTTTTGGACAGAATGTTCCTTTTATCTAACATGTCTTAAAATCTGGACTCATTGCTGTAGAATTTTTGGACATATAGTTGATACATTCTAACATGTCTTAAGTTCTCATTGCTGTAGTTTTATGGACATATAGTTCCTTTTATCTAATATGTCTTAAAATAAGAACTCATTGCTGTAGAATTTTCGGACATATAGTTCCTACATTCTAACATGTCTAAAGTATTCATTGCTGTAGTTTTTTTTTAAACAGAATGTTCCAACATTCTAACATCATGAACATTGTCTGACGTAATCATTGCTGCAGATTTTTTGGACATATAATTCCTTTTATCTAACATGTCTTAAAATCTGGACTCATTGCTGAAGAATTTTTGGACATATATAGTTCATACATTCTAACATGTCTTAAGAAATCATTGCTGTAGATTTTTTGGACATACAGTTCCTTTTATCTAACATGTCTTAAAATAAGAACTCATTGCTGTAGAATTTTCGGACATATAGTTCCTACATTCTAACATGTCTAAAGTATTCATTGCTGTAGATTTTTTTGGACAGAAAGTTCCAACATTCTAACATCATGAACATGTCTAACGTAATCATTGCTGCAGATTTTTTGGACATATAGTTCCTTTTATCTAACATGTCTTAAAATAAGTACCCATTTCTGTAGAATTTTCAGACATATATATAGTTCCTACATTCTAACATGTCTAAAGTATTCATTGCTGTAGATTTTTTTGGACAGAAAGTTCCAACATTCTAACATCATGAACATGTCTGACGTAATTATTGCTGTAGATTTTTTGGACATATAGTTCCTACATTCTAACACGTCTTAAGTATTCATTGCTGTAGAATTTTTGGACAGATAGTTCCTACATTCTAACATCATGGACATGTCTGTAGTAATTATTGCTGCAAACTTATTGTCCCGATAGTTCCTACACTCATTGCTGTAGAATTTTTGGACTGAACTATGTGTATTTTTTTTTCACACTCTTCATGCTAATAAGACACATTTTCATTTTAAGATGAAAATTTTAACTTGACAATTGTTATGGCTCCTTAACCATGACAACGATGACCGTATATATAGTGGTTCTCGATCGTTTCCGTACCTCCATCTAACAAATAGTAATACAGCCGAGGGATAGATGGAGAGAAGCGGAGTCACCCGAGGCTAGCCGATTGGGGTACAGATTTTTTGATGCATTTTCGTTTTATGGTTTTGCCGGGTTGCTGTTTCATTGACTTTGTTCTTTCATTGTAACATGTCTACAATAATCATTGCTAAAGTAATTATTGCTTAAGTATTTAATGTCAAAGTAATCATTGCTAAAGTAGCCATTGCCAAAGTAAGCATTTCTAAAAAAAATCGTTGTGTAAAAACAATAGATATAAACATGATATATGTTCATAAAAAATGTATTCAAAGATATGAAACAACCGAAATTCGTAAATATATGCATCTTTTATTTAAAATTAAAAAATCGAAAACGGGACTTTTGCAATTCTATAAATTTGAATAAGCAATTGCACCATGGAATGACCTGAATGACCTGTTTGTGACCGTGATGACACGTATTCGACACCTTTGTTTATTTAAGACAAAATCTGACTAATTTTCCACCATATTTAAAATATTTTATTTGAATATCAACACAAGAGTATGCAATTTGAAAATTTTTAAATCCATCTGGATTATGTAAAATTTTTTGCTTGAATGTGAAAAAAATAACATTTTTTGCAAGCCTTATTTGTTTGCTTTTCTATAGAAAAAAGAAATGTATGCATCAAATAATGAAAAGATTCCTCGGTAAATGTTCTTCTAAAACAGACCATGAAACGATGTTCGTTTAAGGTTTTCGGACATGACCCCCACATTTTATGGACTATCGCAGTTATTGGCCGAGTGTGCAGTCCAGGCGTTACCAGATAGTATTCGCAATAGAATCTTTATTATTTTTTTTCGTTTATAACAGCTTTACTAACTGGCACATCTATTCTCAACCAAAGTATGTCCATTTTATTAAAAACATATTGAAATATTCGAAAAGGTCACTGAAAAAGTATTGTATTAAAGTCTGTAAGAAATAATTGGTTGGCCACGGGTGTCCGGTTCAGGCCTTGTTGATTTGATCCGATACTGTTGCTGATGTCCCCTCTTAAGGAGCAACCATTTAACTTCAAGTTGGGGTTATGGTTTTTCGTCTGAGTCAGAAAAATTTTTTCGTGCTAAGCGCGAACAATTTTTTTTTTAGTTTTTCGACTCTATCAATCAAATTATTTTTTTTCAAAATTTAACACTATAAGGTATGGGGAAATCTGGATTCAGAATTTTTTATTTGTCATCTGCTTGACCACAATATTTTTTTCATCAAATTGGGGATCAGAATATTTTTTTAGGAAAAAACCATAACCCCTCCCCCTTGAAGTTAAATGGTCGTTCCCTAGCTTACACCCTTCGTTGAGAAGGATGAGGCTCTTTTTGGGATGTGGGAATTAGGGTGTTAAAAAAGAAATGAAGTCGGATATAGGATTAAAAATTTGGATCTTGAAAAAGAAGGGAACAAAAGTGGGATGTGGGAATTTTTTTTAAAAAAGCGGGATTTGGGAAATGAGCACCCCAGTCTCACCACCTTCTCCATTGATACTTAGTCGACCACAAAAATGAAAAATGCTCTACATACACGTTTTTAAATTTTCATCTTCGAATATAAAAGTATTTGTTTCATTAATTTGCAAAATCACATTGATAAAAGCTCTCAATGAAAATGAAGAAATTTGACACAACTTGATAATATTTAATAGCGCAAAATGTCATTTACTCCTTCTTTCCCACACATAAATTTCGTGACTTTTAAGACAATGCATACAAAGAAATGAAATGCACAATCGTAGAGAAAATGTCATCTGTAAACTAAGTTTGCAGACAATGATTTATATGTAACTAAAGCAACGATCATAGATAGAAAACTCTTGGCATTAAGCTTTAATTAATGATAAACAAATTCTCTAGATTTATCAAATCGGCTTTAAGGTTTTGTTGAAGAAAGAAATTCAGCGGGAAAAACCAGACGATGCAACAATCTGTTATTTGATAGCGCGTGACACAGAAAGACGTGAGAAAATTTCAAGAAAATTAGAAAAAGAGGGGGAGTGCAGAAAAAAAACTTTTCTTTCTCACCTGTCTCGCACACTCTTCATGGCATCGTGAAATTATTATGTCTCCATCACAAAAATACACAAAAATCCAAATCAGAATTAAAATTTGAAAACATTTATATCCCATTAACTTTGTGTGTTTAGTCATACCGCCATGGTAATCCACTGTTACTGATAAACTTAGCGACTGCTGTGAGATTCGGTTTCACTATGCACGTAAAAGATTTTCTCCCACGGTCACATGATCGCCGTACAAATATTCCCACATTGATTTTGAAAATAATAATTCTTGTTTTCTCAGTGATATTTCGACCAATGAAAATACAAAACGGCTTATTTAATTAAATAAACAATCTGTTTGTTGTTTTATTGTCTTTATGACTTATTTACGTAGTTGTTACGAAAATGATTTGTTAAATAATTTGATTTTTACATAACTGAAGTAATATAATCCTTTATATTCCAATAAAATGAATTTTAAAAAACCGCAATAATTGAGATTTGATGAGTAAATAGATCGACTATTTGCCATGTTTTATAATAGACGACAAATGACTACAAATTGGTAAATAAGTTAAAGTTTAAAGGGGTGACAATCATCCAATTTGAAATAATGGATTTACAACAATATGAGAAATGATAAAACCGGCGTAACATTGGATCACATCGCGAAGTCGATGAAATGAGGTGGGTGTTTGGAATTTCGGGTTGGAATCAGGAATGAATTTCGTTAAAGTTCAGTTGTCACTATCAAAGTTAACTTTGGTCAAAGGTTTCTTTGAACAGGTAAACTTGGTCCAAGTCATCGGTTGTCACTATTACATCAGAAACTTGGTCACAGAAAAAAACTGCACTGTGGTTGGATAATTTTCGTCCGAGTCCATCAAAGCTGGGACATAATATATTAGCAAAGTTTCAAGAAAAATAAAAAAAGATGTTATTCCATCCAAGTCAATCAAAATTTCTTTTACGGTTGTCACTATAAAAAAAAATCCACCAAAGACTCTACCAAGAAAATTTGTACAATTAAGAAAACTTTGATAGTGAATTTAGGAACATTTTGAATTTTCTTTGGAGTTATTTTACTTTTTACTCAAGACTGAACTAAGCAGTTCCTCAAGATTTGTAAATTTTATTTTTACGTCCATGAAAACACATATAATAATGATGAGGGTCTGGATGGGATTTACAGAATAGAGAAAAATTAGCAAAAAGTGCAGAATAAAGGGGCAAAGATATAAAGAATAGAAAAAGTAAAGAATAGAGAATAATGGAGTGCTAAAATATAAAGACTATATAATAAGGTTCAAAATAAATAAAGATAGAGAATAAGGTTCAAAATAAATAAAGAATAGAGAAAAATGGTCTGAAAAATTAAAACTGAAGGAAATGAAGGACCCAATGATCCAAACCCTTATTAATGTATCAATGAGTCTATTAAATATTGAAAATATACAATTTGTTTACCTTTCTATTTGCTTATCTATCTGAATTCTCCATCCAGTCTTATAGGTTAACTTGATCTTAATCTGACTTTATTTACGTGTAAAATCGGTGGGGGTGGGGGAGGGGGGTTGGAAATTGACCACATTAAGATGTTTTATTTATATTAATTCCCATTTTATCATTTTGTTTTCCACGAGGAAAGATAACATATTCTAGTAATTTGGACTTTTCTTACTATAAAGATTGATTTTGGGGTCAGTGCCGCATTTCCTGGTATCTATGAAGAGTTTGTATCCTCAATTCAGCCCGAACAAAGGACTAGATAAAATTGACATGAAAGAAATTGTTTAACATTTAATTTGTCTTTGAAGATTGATGTTAGACAAAAGTGGATACCCACGGGAATGTGCCGTCTACGGTCAACGGTCTATGCAACTGACGCTTGTGACAAGCTGTCTATCAAGTAATATAAGGGAGATAATCGCATCGGATGCATGAAGCAGACGTCGGTAATTTTCTGTCATTTTGACCGATTGAACGTATGTTTGAAAATCACTGAACGATTTCACATATCTTGACTTTTTTTTCTAATCAATGTCATAATCTGTCATTTTCAACCTATCTGTGCTTTTCTGTTCTATTGGAAACAGAACTGTTACAATATTTGAAAAAAAAAAAATTTTAACATGGTTCAACATTATTTATTATTGACCAATATACAAAATTGTTTGTTTTACCCTCTTAATATTTAGTTATTAATTCAAAAAAGCTGGGAAGAAGATAACATATATTCCAAATCCAAGAAACAATGACACAAACTGTTTCTCTTTATTTTTGCTCTGTAGTCCGTCATGATATTAAAAAGATTTCAGAAAATGTACATGTACATATGAATTTAATTCTGTAAAATTTGTTGGTTTAAAAAGTTCTGCTACTGGGATATTAAAGGACCATGACTACTCAGCATTTCCAAGAATGAAGGACACTAATGGCCGATTACGCAACACCCGGGGTGCAATGTTTTTAATGATGTTCGATTAATATAGAAAGTAATGGGAAAATAAATGGGTACCCTTCATTAATTCTTCATATTATTTTTATTAATCATCTGAATTCTTATTAACACATACGACCGAATTCTACATAGATTTACCTTTCTGGTGGTATAAAAAAATCAGTTTATCTTATCTCATTGTTAGGTCTCCGATTTTCATTATCTAAATTACCTTACTCACATCAGTAAATAACGATGAATTACCTCAAAAGAAACGAGACAGCAGTAACTAAAAAAATTGAAGCACACTTACTATGCGAAGGAAATACTATTAACACATACTTTTGAATACTCCTGTCAAAAAGCTATATTTTGATGTCAGAAAAGTCAGTTTAGATTAAGAAGTTCTTAGGTCTCCGGCGTTTTGAAGAGTTGTCTTTGAAAAAAAATAACCAACACAAATGTAATATTCGAAAACAACGTACATTAGCGAGATCATACTGTTATACATGTAAAATAAATTCCAGTTGTTCTTAAATAAATGAAATAATACATAATAAGTTCAAATTCAAAGTGTTCACTGCGGCTATTTTTTATTGTTCAAATAGAAACGATAAATATTGAATACAAAATAAAATTATATTTAATTATATTAAATTGTTTTCGTCGGGATAACTCATCTGCATGTTCAAAGGACATAATGGAGTTTTACTATAAGGGTTCTTGTTCATGATAGTTCATAGTTCGTATAATTTCATATAATAGAGACTATAAAGATATTTTTTATTCATATTTGGCGAAACGTATTTAATGATAAATGATAAAGTATACATTTACATTTAAATAATAATAAACGATTCGCTGTTCAATTTTTTGTTCACCCGTACAACATTTTTCCATCATTTGTATTTCGATAATATTAATGTGTTGTCATTGTAAATGAATATTAAAAAGCAGATTGCTGAAGACCTGGTGACAAGTTTTAATCTTATGCACAGCAAAAGAGGCCCTATTTCGTTGATATATTGGGTTTTCCTTGTATTTAAAAACACCTTTTGTCTGGTGCATATGCCACGACTCATAAAATCTGACTTATATTTATTAATTTATTTTGTCCGACGAATTTGTGTCCCTGACTTTTTTTTTTAATTTAAACTGATTAGCCGTTTTTTTTTTATCGTCTAAAAGAGAGTGTACATTTTATTGTCATGCACCAAAAATTACCGTTAACATCATTTGACATGAATTTTTACTTTTTTTGTCATGAATGTACCATCCATCATGACCCTCATACAGTGTGTTGAAGTCGAGCACATTTGAAATGTTAATTAAATCTAAAAAAAATCACAGAATCATGTTAACTATTCAACTTAAGTTCTTTATTTTGATTAATTTTTAAATTCATGACTAATGATACTTGATTTAAAAAAAAATACAGATATACAACAAATGAATTAGTATTTTATCATTTTATATATGTTGTAGCAGGGGTGGATCCAGCCATTTTTAAAAGGGGGTTCCAACCCAGGATAAAAGGGGTTGGGTTCAACCATATGTCCCCATTCCAAAGCATTGGTTGTAAAAAAAAAAGGGAGGGTCCAACCCCTGGACCCCACCCTCTGGATCCGCAACTGTGTACACAAATGTCTAATGAATAAATACAAACAAACAGGTTATTCATGGGACCCTTTTCATTGAAGAAAATACTGTTTTTAATTTGGGTGATTATTCTTTTAAAAGAATTTAGTATTGCTGGACAAAAGACTGGCATCTCATGCGAAATTGGCAAGAGTTGGCAGTATTGATAATGGACAATTAACATGGTAAAATGAAGACCGTACTTTGACCTATAATGGTTTACTTTTACAAATTGTGACTTGGATGGAGAGTTGTATCTTTGCCATTGGCACTCATACCACATCTCCATATATATATTAACTATAATTGCAAAGATATAGATTTTTAATAAAGATTTTTTTTTATATATTTACCTATATAATATGTTAAGTAAAATTTTAAATAGATGAAAAGTCTGCAGAAAAAAATAAAGATGATGAAGAAAATAATGAAGAAGATGATGATGATGATGAAGAAGAGAATGGATTATCTCCTCCTGATCAAAAGAGACAAAAAACTTGACATGGCATAAATGAATTTTAAATGTACACTGAAGAAGAGACTTAAGACTGTACTGTACTACAATTAAATGTGATGGAAAAATTATATATTTTTTTCATTGTTGTATCTTTCATTTTAGCTAGTAAAATTTACTTTCATATTCTGTTTTAGAATTTTCATTTTTGACATATATTGTCTCAAACACAGACTGTATCTTATTTTTGTTACATTGACAACAGTCAGTTTTTACTAATCCATTTTGTCATAACCGCTATAGGGTATAAGATGAATATACTTAAAACAAAAATTTCATGAAATATTCAGAATTACATATAATAGAATGAATAAAAAACACATAGGTACAAGTGATGCTGAGGTGAAAGTGTAAAGAAAATAATAATATTGAAAGTAGATCTGTCTGTCAGTCTGTCTGTCTATTCATCAGTCCTGCTCTTGCCATCCCACCCCTCTGAAACCATATCAAAATCAAACTTTGTAGGTTACTGTTAAGGACATACTTAATAGATGTGCAAAATGACAGGAAATTATGATTCAATTTTTATTCTTCTTAGAGTTATGCCCCTTTGAACATAGAATTTTGGTCTAAATATGCTACTGCAACAGTTAGTTGTAGCAACTCATCTGAATCCACATAACAGAATTTCATGAAACTTTGTAGTTAAATAGGACATAATATGTAGATGTGTATACCTACAAGAACTTATCTTTTGTAGGAGTTATGAGTTTTTGAACTTAGGATTCTGGTGAGATTTTGTTTGTCCGGTGACAATGTGGGGGCATGGGGTACATGAGCATGCTTGCTACGATTCTTTAAGTTTCAAAATTGAAATAACAGCTTGAATGAATAAATTTAAAAAGAGATGTAGAGTATATGCCAATGAGACACATCATAACAAAACAAAAACAATAGGAAGAGATCTTGATATGATCTTCAACAGATGCCTATATAATGTCATAATCATTAATGTGACTATAAGAGACAAAAAAAATTTTCAAATTGATTTCAACTGTGTCTGTTACTCAAATATTAGAAATAAAATCGGTGACATTCCAAGATTATTACAAAAAAAAACCTGTATCCAAGACTGCAATGGAAATGACTGTAACAGAGATCTTCATTCAAGAGTCTTACTCTTTTAATCTTTTACTTTACACCATTTATGAATGAAAATAAGAATTTTGTTTAAAAGAAGAAACCATAGGTTTTAAAAATACATGATCTTTCTCTATAACACATCCCAAACATCTACTTTTATTCTAAACTGTGGGATGAATTAGAAATTGACCAACACTATCATGAGGTGCATCAAGTTTATATAAGATTTTTTTCTGCAAGCAACCAATAACAACTTTGTTTCTATATTGGAAATAACTATTCAAAGAACTGATTATGGTCCCACACAACAGTCACAGATTTGGTGGATATTATAATGGTTCATAATGTCTCTACTGTAGATGAACAGCTTACACGTATCTAATATAGTAATATGTGTCTGTCCGTCTGTGTCAGGTTACTTTTATACTATTCAACTTACGTTAACCAAACTTGGTATGCAGTTGCATCATGGGCTTCAAGGATGTGTCATATCCAAACGTCAGGTCACTCTTAATTTTTGTACCATAGAACTTATGTAGACCAATTTTGTTATGCTGATACAACATGGAGATTGGGGTGTATCATTTACCAAAGTAAGGTCACTCTGACTTTGAAATTGTCCAGTGACCCCCATGATAGTAAAACGTTTTCTGATTTGTGTTTGGTGTATAACTATTCTTCTTTATCACATTATTCTGATCTTGATATTAACACCAAAACACCAAAAATCAATCAATCAAACTTTTTAAAATATGCTGAATCTACTCTTGTATTCAGATTTTGGGCCCCGTTTTAAATTGGTCCACATTGGGGTCTAAAGTGTCATCAAAAATTGCATTGTTGAGGTTCTTTGATATGCTGAATTTAACTGTGTATTTGGATTTTTTTTTTTTAGCCACATTTTAGTATGGGTCAACATAAGGGTCCAAAGGGTCCAAAATTAACTTTGTTCATATTGTTAAAACTTTTTTTTTTAACTGAGTTAACCCAAATATCAGTGTTTAGATATGTACTCATTTTAATGCTTTAGACAATATCACGCCAAATTTTCAAAAATTATGCAGGTTATTGGAGCCTCATGTTTTTAGATTTTACTGTTCGTTTTCCCTTTAGGGGAATGCTTTATTATCTGAACAAAATTCTGTTACATATTTTGTGAAACACCTTGTGTCAGGTTTCATGTATTATATTTTCCTACCCAACCAGTTACTCAAGTATGAAGTGAGTAGATTTCAAGTGAAAAGATTTTTACCTGTACGTATGATCATGTGACTTACAGGTTAGGATTTGAATTCAAATTAGTTTGACCTTTACTTGGACAAAGACTTGCATTATTTCCTGAAAATGTTTGAAGACATGGAAAAGTTTAAAGTTTCATGACGAGTTTAAGGTATTTAATGTAGTAATAATTATTTACTTTAAGGATTATGTACCCTTCTGTTGATTCAACATGTTCAATGCTAAACATATGGAAATTTTATAGAAAATCCACAGCCTTTCCCATTGTAATCTAATATTTGACAATTCGGTGCTTGATTGATAGACGATAATTGCATGATGTGCTAGCAATGATTTCCTTAAAACAAAATTATAAATTAAGATATTGGTTAAAACAAATGTATATACGGACCTATTCAAGTACACCTTCTAGGGTGCGCTAGACTTTAATGACTTACCACGAGTTTTTTTTGGAATTAAAAGGTTATTTAGGGGACGACCATTTGATATTCTGGGGGGGGGGGGGGGCGGAGGGGCCAGGAGGATTTTGAAAATAAATAACTCGGCCTTGATAATAACAAAAATGAATGGTTTGTTCTGTGGTAGTTTGAAAATAAATAACCTGACTTACAATGTAATGAAAATAACTTGACAGGTCTTTTTAGCCATTTTATAAATACTATTCTGAAGTATGAGATAGCACCAGATTCTTCCAAAATTCGTCTCTTTTTGTGGGAAAAATTTGGTTGATTATATAGGGAATCACTGAAGCATGACTAGAGCGGGCCCCGCTTAGGTCAGTCAGCGGGCCCCCCCTTATGAAAAGTTCTGGATCCACACTGCGTAGCCCCTGTTTTTTGAGATCCATGTTTCTCATTTATTTTTATTTTCAGTGTTGTCTATAATGTTTGTCGTTTTGTGTTTTATCTGTTCCCAGGTTTATCTTTTGTTCATTGATTGTTCATTGATTGGCCTTCTTTATGACTATTCTCTTAGTGTTGCATTCTATTTGTAATTTAGTAATTATGTTTTAAACTTGAGTTTTATTATATTTAAGGACCTTTTGTCTATTACAGATTACTTTAAATTGTATCCCAGTTAGGAACTACATCAAGTTGTAATTGAAATGTGTTATAAAAATTGACTTGACATAATAGTAGTTATATCAATGATAATCAGCCCCTCTTAACTTAATTTGAAAAAAAACCTAATTGACAGGTATAAAAGGTTTTTCTGCAAACTGAAACATTTTTTGCTTTGTCCTACATATTGGTCTTTTGATGTTGTCCCTAAAAACTAAAAGTCTTACACTGAATCTATATATTTTGCTTTGAGACCAGAATATTGTCAAAAAATTAAAACAGAACTTGCGTTTCAGATTAAGAAAGGGTCTGGGAAACGCGCATAATGCATGATTTTGCGCCATTTTTTCTATAGCTTCTTGGGGCCTTCAGCTAACCCCAGACTCTTCGCTGATTTTTTTTTCGCCTCGCTCCACTCGGCGAAAATGTTTGACAACTTTTAAAAGAGACTAGTTAATGCCCAGCTTTAATACCTTGTACGTATGCAATATATGCAATTCAGAAGATTAACTTCCAGAGGATGATGATTAATTCTGATTGACTTAATTGACTATGTTATTTATTTAAGAATTTAAAAATTGTATGTTTTCAAATATTATAAATATAATTGTGAAAATAGATAATCAGTCCCTTGTTTTAATGAAAATGAAAAATCATGCTTCAACAGTGCAGAAAATAAATAATCCCCCCCCCCCCCCCCCCACCTGAATATCAAATGGTCGTCTCCTTAGGACTTTTTGTAAACAATAAACGCTAGCACACCATGGACAAACAAGTAAGTAATCTATGTTTAGAATTTTATAACGAAAATCTCAGTATTAAAGTCTGGATTTTCTACAAAAATCTGGTTTTATTTGTCTCAAAATTCCCATTTTCTATCGAATGCAATGAAACTACAAATAATAATGCTTTGTTCGAAGTTTCCCCTTGGTATATGTACAAAATGGCCAATCTCTACTGTACATTATCTTTGCTGTTTTGATATTATTGCAGTTTGAAAATTTCGAATTCAGATGGCTACAGAAGGGGTCATAAACCTTAATGCATTCTGTTCTGGATTTCAAACTTTTAGTTCCAGAAAATTACTTTTAAAGAATTAAAGATTTCACAAATTTTTCATACATAATAAGGTTGGATGGGAAACACAATGATGACTCTTAACCATTTCTTCATGTTGGTTTATTTATTTGAGAAGTATAACATTTTTTCATTGACTTGTTTTCTGCTTCTGCTTCTGCCTGATAATGGCCACAATCAACGAGCTGATTATTATGCCATGACTTAGGTGCGCATACAGACCCCCTCCCCCACCCCCCAATTTGATAATTTAGTTCAGCCTAGTCAGTGAGGCTTTAAAGGCCCTCGGCTGACGATGCCGATGCTACCCCAGGAGGGAGAGCGTTCCAATCCCTGATCGTTCTCTGGAAAAATGAGTATTTCCTGTAATCACTTCTGGATGCTGGAATTTGGAAACTTTTGTCGTGCATGTTCCTCGACAGTCGTGTTGGTTGCATAAGACGACCTTCCTACAGTTTTAAGGTTCATCATAACAAATGTACAAAAATGGCTTTATTTACATCTTAAAAACTACTCTGAGTACAGACTAACCTGTACAGTTGGAAAAGTTTTAAGGCCTGGCATCCACTAAGATATATAAAAGTTAAATAAATTTTGTATGACAGAAAGACAAAATCTTTTTTGGATTTTGATGGGCATTTTTTTTTTCGTTCCTGCAGAAGGTGTAAAAATAGATATCTACACAACTATAGGTGAGTTAAAGGTTGTTACTGAGTGGACAGTATCAAATGAAATTCAGGTGTTTGTTTATTTTTACACCTTCTGCAGGAACGAAAAAAAATGCCCATCAAAATCCAAAAAAGATTTTATCTTTCTGAAACACAAAATGCATTTAACTTTTATATATCTAGTGGATGCCAGGCCTTAAAACTTTAGTCTGGACAGGTTAGTCTGTACTCAGAGTAGTTTTTTAGTTGTAAATACAGCCATGTTTGTCCATTTGTTATGATGAACCTTAATATTAAATGTTTCTTTTCAGTTCTTGGATTCTAGGAACTTAAAGTCATCTAAATTGGTATTAGATAGGAAAACCAGACACTATACGCCATTATATAGATTTTCAACAATGCTAGACTCAGAGTATATACAGTCATGACAAAAGTGAGTTCACACTGAAAAAACGTCCTATCATTTCAACTAAAATCAATATTTTTCAAAGAAATTGTACTTTCAGTTAGCTATTTAAAATGCCACAAAGGTCAGTAAAAGACATTTGATTAAACAAGGAGGTTATAAACACCATCTCCTTAAGTTTACTAATATAATAAATTGAGACCATGGTATCTATTTGGAAAGCTTATTATATGTAATTTCCTTTGGTTTCAGTTCATCATAATCATTTGGCAAAGTTGGCTGTGTTTACACAACAAATGTAATTTTCCTTTTCAAAATCTAAGGACTATGGGTAATCTCATTGGTTGTACACCAAAAAAAAAACAACGTTATATCATTGATTAATTTCCATTTTTAAGATTTTTTTAAACCAATCATAATGTTTTTGTGTATGCTTTTGAAAATATTACAGCAAATTGATCGCAGAAAAACCAGTGCAGCTGAAAAAGGCATATATATATGGAAAAGTAAATTGAATTTTGTATTTCAGAGAATTTAAAAGACTATCCACAACATTCTCATTTTGATGAATTGTTAAACCACAGAAACTTAAAGAAGACCTACAGAAAACCTAGGCTGTATAGTATATACAACAATATAAAAGAATCGGCCAGTTGCATTCATTTTTAAGGTTTGTATTGGTTGAATATTACATTTCCCTTCATCAATTTTCAACATTAAAATGATTTTTTTTTAAGTACAATATTAATTACCTTGCTTATTAAAAAGGCTTTGAAAGGCATAAACATGTTGAAAATATGCTGCACAGCCCTGTGTTTTGAACTTTGTAAAGAATAATAGTGCATATGAACTTAAGATTCCAGGATATGATTTTTGTCTCGCTTGACAGAGTAAAAAAGTGAGACATAGGTATGCTGTTTTCGGCGGTGGCGACGTCAACAATGTATTAGTTTGTGATAAGGTCTAGTTTATGGGGAACCACTAGTGGTAGGTTAATGATAATAGGTCTGCAGTTGTATAAGCATTGGCATATCTCATTTCCATGGAGACTATTTGGCCCTGCCCCCTTAGTGATGGTCTATCGACTTTGTAATTTTTGCTTAGTTTTCATGTATTAGTTTGTGATTAGGTTAGTTTATGGGAACCACTAGTGGTAGGTTAATGATAATAGGTCTGCAGTTGTATAAGCAATGGCATATCTCATTTCCATGGAGATTATTTGGCCCTGCCCCCTCAGTCATGGTCTATTGACTTTGAAACTTTTGCTTAGTTTTCATGTATTAGTTTGTGAATAGGTCTGTTTATAGGTCTGTTTATGGGGAACCACTAGTGGTAGGTCAATGATATTTGGTATGCAGTTGTATTAGCATTGGCACATCTCATTACCATGGAGATTATTTGACCCCACCCCCTCAGTTATGGTTTATTGACTTTGAAATTTTGCTTAGTTTACATGTTTTAATTTTTGTTAAGTTTGTTTAAAGGAAACTACTTATGATAAGTCAATGGTATTTGGTATGCAGTTGTATTAGCTTTGGTACATCTCATTTCCATGGAAATTGCTTTGCCATGTACCTTCAGTCAGGGTTCATTTACTTTGAATAATTGCAAAACTTACATGTTAAAGTATTGCTATTTTAATTTCAACATTTGTATTATTGAAATTACAAAAAAGCGAGACATTTCTCTGTGATAACAGTTTATTTACGAAACTTTATAGTAATTTGGTTTTTTTTTATCCTTAAAAGATGTTCCTTTTGGAAATTGCATTGTCTATTTACAGAGGTTCAACCAGTATAAGCTAACAAATCTGAACAGAAAGAAAAAACAAATGAATGGGTTTGACAGTATAAATAATACTGGTATTAATAAGATGATGTGGTATGATTGCTATTGAGAAAATTTCTGTTTATAAACAGCCATAGGTCATGGAACAATAACATAATCAAAGTTAATGATACTTGCATGCAAAAAAAATTTTGATCGGTTATTTTTACAGGACAATAATATCTTTTTGAGATAAATATACATGTACTGTAAATTCAGAAATTGTTGCGTGCATCTATTATTGCGAATTTGTCATTTTAGACTAAAATGCAATTTTATTTTTTGTGATATTGAGAAAATCCTGGATAATAAAAACATTGCAATAATTTCTAAATTTACAGTATTAGAATTTAAGTGAAAGATAGCAATGATTAAAGGAGATGCATCAAAGAAAACATATGACCATGATGACTGTCTTAGATTGAAATTTTTTAAAGAACCAGAAATAATATAAGTTTCCACCCTTTCAAATATTATATACAAAACCGATATTTTTCAGGAACCCAAAAATTGAGCAATGACCTTGAAGAGTAAGCAATGTGTACAGTAAGATATCCATCTTTGTAGTTACCAAAGAGTGTGGTAAGAACCTTGTCTATAATTATACATGGTAAGTACTTTTTTTGTTGGTTAAAAATTATGCATCAGGACACTATAATTTTTTTCTTAGATCCTCATTAGGAAAAAAGGGGATGCAGGTATACATCAATGAAGCAGCAACCCAACGAAAGTATTATTTTCATATCTCAAAGCCCACCCTTAGAAATGAATTGAAGAATGCTCAAATTTTTAGACCTGTTGATATGAAAACTTGTGCAATGCCTAAATCAAACTACATAATTTCAAGCAGAATTATTTTTTTGAACGGCTTCAAAGTTTTAGATTTGCTAATTTATGTTCTTTTAAACAAAACTACCAGATGCAACTAAACATTTTTGAAAATCTATGAGATGACACCCAAGAGAAAAAATTCAATCCTGTTATTTTTTTAAATACTTTATTGTTGGCCTTTAACATTGTTAATTAATCAATTGATCTGGTACTTTAATTTATTCAAATTTTTACAAGTGAATGGAAGTTGTTTTGATGAAAATCACCTTTTATCAATGGGAGGTAACTTTGATAGCTTTTTCTTAAGTGTTTTTAAATGAATCAAAATTTTATTTTTAAAAGAAACTGAATTTCTTCTCTCAATTGTTCCTATTTGTAATGTCTTTTATATTCATAATTGATAACTGAAGATAAAGAATTACAGAAATTGGTTATATAACATAACCCTTTGCCATGCTTACATCAACACATTTTTTTTTTATTTTCCACAAAAATAAGGCAGTGATGTAGGATGTCATTCTAACAAAACATCACAGCATGGAGACCCACATCATCACACTAACATGTCAAAAGTGTATCCTACTTCATAATGCAAATATTATTTAATAATGTTAATATACAAGTTTGTGAAAAAGAATTTTTATTTAAAAGATTTTACTCATTTCTATTCTGTAGAGACTATTTCACCAGCACTTTGACTGATGCACAGAGACTTCTGACAAATAAGTACCGGTACTCAATAGAGTTGAATGCACTATTGGCAACCGGGTTTGAGGACGTGGAAAGCACTCTATCATTGTTGGTAGTTTTAAGTGCTTTGATCTCTTAGATGAGGTCTCACATAGAAACATATGTTCCTTAGTTTCATATAAAAGTTCAGTGCATTATAACTGCCAGACATCTGATTGACTTTGACTGTAGACTTATTTTTATATAGTGTCTGCAGAGTTTAAATGAGTTTGATTTAAACCCAGCTTATCTATTTCAAGTGTTGAGAAGATTTGATTTCAATATTCCATTAATTTATATTTTTTACTTTTGATAGCAAGGCTGAGGGTTTATGCACTAGAGTAAACTTTTTTGGACAAAGAGGTTGTCACTGTTCCTCAACAAAAAATTAACGAACAAATTTGTAAAGCTAAGCTAGGGACACACTTAGGAAAGACTATCTTTTTCTTTGAAGTTGAAATGGTTATAAAAAACGTTTAATTATATTGTGTATTTTAGCCAGCTTCCACTCTTTTTTGAAAGTTTGAAAAAAAAAACATTTAAAATATTTATCCCTTAAAGGGTAACAGGATTTTTTAAAAACATTAATTAAAATGAAATAATGAAGTAATAATTTGATTTAAGCAGCCACTTGGGTAAATTTTGTAAAATTGAGCTTAAAAACATAGCTGATATATTATTGTTTTCCAAGACGAAAATTGAACCTCATTTTGGTCTGTATTGCATGCAACATTTAATTTGACCAATAGTAGTGGATGGTTGCACATATGTACAGCATGGTCAGATCTTTAAAGTAAAGAAATGTCAAAATTTAATAAAAAGGAAGCAACCACAAAAAACAGCATCCCTGACTAATTTGGTCCCCATAAAATATTCTTTCACAGGTCAAACTAAAATTTTTATGCTTCCATTTTTGACTAGCATGAGAGAAATTTTCTTCGTAAGTAAAAATCTTATACATGTATTGTTTTTTGACAGCAGTCTTATTCCCTGCAAATTTATGGTAAAGTGAGGTAAAAAAAACTTTGAAAAAAAATAATTCAAGTTTCTATAAAGGTTTAAAGTTACTTAAAAGAACTAAAAAAAAAGGTTGTTTTATATATAATAATAATCTTTTTTTTTTTATATGTTTATGTGTAATGCATATTGTATACTTATTGACTGTGTATGAATGTAGTAGTAAGTTTATTGTCCCTCATGGTGCAACTATTGTCCTGAGGCGTAGCCGAGGGCAATAGTTGTATCCGAGGGGACAATAAACTTACTTTTCCACAAATATCCAGTTCGTAAGTGTTTTATTATATCAAAAAAAGACAACAGACAATAAATGGCTGTGATAAATCAACTATCGTAATATATAAAGCAGAAACCCAACCATAACTTTTACTTCATAAATATTCTGAAATGCTAAGGCTACATCTTGCACTGACGTCAACCCTAGATACAATAGGTAAAAATTACTCTCCCCGATATTTTCAAAATCCTCCATTATAGCTGCATTGGAAATCCCGCGAAATATAATGAAGCTTGCAGTCAAATAGTTTCAACGAGGTCCAATAGTTGGAAACTATTGACCGGTCCAATAGTTCAAAGCTTGTAAGTCAAAATATTGTGTACTTATTTTATATAGAAAATGATAATTGAGGTATAATAAATATTTATATTTCCTTTCAGGGGGCAAAGTTACTTCAAAGAATTGAAATAAGGTTGGTTGATCCATTTTATTTTATGTTTTTATGTGTAATGTTTTATATGTATTTCTATTTCATTTTAAGGTTTACCACAGACGTTTAATTTATGAATTTTATTTTTGTTACAGATGCAGCTGGGAGGATGTTTCAGTCATAGACCTTGGATAGACTCCGTTGTAGCAGACTAGGGAGAGTAGCATATAGTTCTCGTAACGCTATACAATAGTAACAAGATCATTCTACTCTGAGATTGTTAAAGGGCCTGTTTGATAGAAGTGACACCAACGTTCTCCAACACTACTAATTTATGAATTTTATTTTTGTTACAGTTTTACAGATGCAGCTGGGAGGATGTTTCAGTCATAGACCTTGGATAGACTCCGTTGTAGCAGACTAGGGAGAGTAGCATATAGTTCTCGTAACGCTATACAATAGTAACAAGATCATTCTACTCTGAGATTGTTAAAGGGCCTGTTTGATAGAAGTGACACCAACGTTCTCCAACACTACTAATTTATGAATTTTATTTTTGTTACAGTTTTACAGATGCAGCTGGGAGGATGTTTCAGTCATAGACCTTGGATAGACTCCGTTGTAGCAGACTAGGGAGAGTAGCATATAGTTCTCGTAACGCTATACAATAGTAACAAGATCATTCTACTCTGAGATTGTTAAAGGGCCTGTTTGATAGAAGTGACGCCAACGTTCTCCAACACTACTAATTTATGAATTTTATTTTTGTTAGTTTTACAGATGCAGCTGGGAGGATGTTTCAGTCATAGACCTTGGATAGACTCCGTTGTAGCAGACTAGGGAGAGTAGCATATAGTTCTCGTAACGCTATACAATAGTAACAAGATCATTCTACTCTGAGATTGTTAAAGGGCCTGTTTGATAGAAGTGACGCCAACGTTCTCCAAAACTACTAATTTGTAAATTTAATGTTTGTTACAGATGGGTGCCAGAGGCAGATTCAGTCATAAACCTTGAATATGGCTTATTAGAGATCTGCTTCGATGGAATTGACAACAATTTTCTCAAACACATCACTAATCTTTATTATCTGTTTCCATTACAGAGTTTATACAGAGAATATAGGTATACCGTATTTTTAATTTTATTTTGGTCCTATGCAAGTTTGTCATAAAGAAATAGTATGTGGTATTAATGTCAATGGGATAAAACACACAGACGAAAATAAGTTAAATACCTTTATAAGTATGGATGAAGAAAGACAGACTATCCCATAACCAAAAGATTTTTAAGGACAGACAAAAATAAACAAAACAATACACAAACTAAAAAATGTACAACACCAACCCAATCAAAGACCAAGGATGAACTCAAGTGATCCAGGAAGTTGGAACCAAAAGAAATGACAGACAAAAGTCTACAAAACACTAAACTGAAAACTAAAAATGTACAACATCAAGTTAACCAGAGACCAGGGGATGAACTCAGGTGACCCAGGACAGAAGTACTACTAGGATGGGTTTTTACTACCAGGACAGGACAGAAGTGGGTAAGTAATTGATATGTTAACAAATTGTCAAAGTCAAGGGTGTTTTTTTCATTCATTCTTTCTTCAATTCTAACTTTTAAATGTGACAAGATAAAGATGGCACATAATTTTCAAATATAGATTTTTAGAATTATTATTTTTTGTTTGTTTTTTTGAAGTATCTTCATGTTTGACAAAATTTTAACTTCAATTTAACTTTAAAAAAATATGCTCCAAAATTTATTAAATTGACACACCTTTTTTCACAGAAAATATTGGTTATCTATTTTAACATTCATGTGAGTCAAGTTAAGATAATGATGACTCAGTCTTACTCTATGAAAACACTGGTATCTTGCATTATGAGGGTCTTTAGCAAGGGGTGCTACCAAAATTTGTGTAAAAGAATAAAGCTTTCATTCACTTGAGTCAGAAAAATTACTCATTAATTCCAGAGTTCTGATAAGAGTGAATCAAATTCCCACGAAAAATAGTCCTTATACTGAATTCCCTTTGGCTTCAAAAATAAATAACCTTGAAGTCTGTAAAAAATCCTTATGCCCCTCCATGATGATAGAAAATTTTAAAATTTCACTGAGTGAAGGGGAGGTAACTCATATGAAATGAATTTACAAATTTGAAAGAATTTAAACTACATGATCCAATTGAGCTATACATTTGTAAAGTAAGACCCAGGGACCATGCTCAGAGAAGTCATTTGTGTATATTATTTTACATTAGGGAAGTTGAGTCAGTACAATGTGTGGATACAGCCATTTTGAAAAGAGGGGTTCCAAACCTAGGAACACCATGAAACGTTCACGTATTAAAAAAAAGAGGATTCAGAATAAAAGGAGGGATTCCAACCCCCAGACTCAAAATTTAGATATTTATGTGAAGTATTTATCAATTGAAAAAATATGACTGGGTTCAGATTATTTAAATTTCATATTTTTACTCTTAATATGTACTGGTATTTAGAACAAAATTTGAATGCAGTAATTTTTTAAATATCTCAACTTTTGATGATTTGAAAATGCACACATTTACTTCTACTACTACTATGTGGTTAATCTGCAGGCGAAATTTCCATAACACAAATGTACTGTGTGTGTGTCATCCAGTACACCCCAAGTTAAAAATACTTTTAATTCTGAATTAGTTATTTTTATATGAAAAAGTCTTCTTTTATATTTGTTATAAATATTCACCATTAAAATTTCTAATATTTCTGAAGGATTATGATGAGCAATTTTTAATTGTGAAAGTTTTCATGTTATTTATTACAACAGACTAGCCAAATGATCATTTGATCCATGATCGCCAAGTAACTGTACTCAAAACATGTCTATCTTTTCTTCTTGAATGCAGTAAAAGATTTGTCCATAATTTTCAATAGTTAAATTATGCATCTATTAATGTGCAACAACATAAGAAGCAAAATATAGAAGTTGGAGATTAACCCATGGCCAGGGTATAACGCCTTCTTTATATTTGGGGTGTTAATTTAATATTAAAAGTTATCAATACAGAGATGATGATAGTTGCAATAATTTCAGATGAGGTTTATCCTGGTTATGATTAATTTCTCTGTATTTTCACCACTACAGACTGTCATTTGATCCAACGATTGAAAGTTTTTTTTAACATTGTCTTAAAGGTCTATCAGTGCTTTTTTTTGTGGTGAAAAAAAAAGTAAAATCACGAAAATACTGAACGCTGAGGAAAAGTCAAAACGGAAAGTCCCTAATCAAATGGCAAAATCAAAAGATAATGAGTAAATGCATTTTTTTTAGTTCTTCATTAACAAAAAAAGATGTCATTTAAATTAAACTTTCAGATTTATAATGAAATAGTTTTCCTAAGACATTTAAATTTAAATTTAAGATTTATAGTGAAATAATAATTTTCCTAAAATTTTTACATTTTCAAAGCATGTAGTTGTCAGATTATAGAATAACATAGTACTTGAAATTGATTTAAACTCGTAGTCTAGTGCATGCAAAGTTCCGAAGCAAAACATTCTTTATCTTCAGAGTTTTGGTGTAGACTTAACAAATATCAAATGATCATTTCAGAAATACATTGTGCTTGGAGCGCTGCGTGTCTTTACTAACACATAACAAAGTTGCTTATTGGTGTTTAAGTAGTATAGTTGGTTATATCTTCTGTTTGTTTCAGTTGTTCTTTGGATGGTTCTTTGGTTTTGATGTATTTAGGGTGTGGTGTTTACCATTCGAAGGAATCTATATATGTAATTCTGAAATGAAAAATATTTGATATTTCTAGTCATAAAAAAAAATAATCAAATGTTTGAGCATAAAGCTGCTTTGAACTTTGAATCTGTACGATATTCATACTTTCTTTAATTTCTTATTTTCAAAATTGAAAATGAATATCTTCAATCAAAATCAAAATCTAAATTGTATTTGACATATTATGATGTATTGGAAATGGAAAACTAGAAAACATATTCTCGTAAATTGTTAAATTCAGGGAAAGTGGAAAATGATCCCAAAAGTTTTTTAGATATACTTTATCTTCTTCAAAATTGTTTCTGGGTATCTACATCTTTAAAGCACTGATCGCTATTAAGATAATAAAGAAGTAAAAATACATTTTTATAACAGTCAAGCCATAACGAAAATTCTGCCATACAAAAAAGAATTTGGATGTTTAATCTACATTTATTATAGAGTTATAAACATAATCGCAAAGGTTATTAATTCTTACATGACTGAAAGCTTGTACAAGTCTTAATATTTGGTGAACAATAATAAATTTCTATGATATATATATTATTATCACTATTTTACTGAATTTTCCTTTGATCTTACTGATAATTTCCTTTCTCAGCATAGTAGAAAGATATGGAAAGTATCTCTAGAAACTAAGGCTGCACGTGCCATTGTCAATGTAAATTTCAACGTCGTCTTAAGCAAAATAGCGATAAACAGATTTTCATTGGTCATCTCAACTTGATTGTTTTTCTCACTTTCGCGGTACCGGCTCAAGGGAGAAAATCAATCTCGTTGAGATGACCAACGAAATATATAATGATATCCAATACCCTAAAAACTTCATTTTGAGTTATCTGAAACTATCATCATCTCCAAGTGAAGAGTTATCTAACTTATCAATCCCGATATCTTACAGTAGTTATCTCCCTTTGCTTCAAGCTTCTCAACCTTGGGTTAATTTTCAACTCTCACCTTCAACACTAGGTTTTCATCCACAGATTCCAGACATTTAATGATAACTTCATTATTATGAGACCATAATTGACAACTGGTATTATTGTTTTAATTTTACTTGTTAGTCCCATTTAACAATTGCTCATCGTAATTTGTAAAATTAAATTGTCTTGAGTTTAAGCATTTCTTTGTAAAAATTTCCTGTTTAATAGAAAATGAATCTTTTTAACTTCCCAAGCCATTCTGTGATCAATACATTAAAGGATAATTTTGTCTAGCTTCTTCAATTTTTCTTTTTTGCAATCAAAAGTATTGACAGTGAGCAGGATCATTTCAAGATCACAAAAAAGGAGCTGAAAACTGGTCTAATTTATTCTATTTATCATGTGTACATGAAAAGGAGTAGATTGTACAGCACAAAAATTTCAAATTTCAAATCATAAGTTTGTTGAAATATAGCTCATTTCATACAATTTAGATCTTTTATTGAAAAAGCTTTTAGACTGATCTTAACCCTATCATACCGTTTGAATTACAACATATATTAATTTGCTCCTTGGTATCAAACCATTCTATCTTTTTCAAATTTGGTAATTACAATATAGGTAAAGCACTTAATATTGCCATCATAAAATACTTTAAAAAAATAAAATAAGTAAAACCCAATTATCAATAACTGACTGCAGCTATTCTTCATTGGAACCTTTTTGAAACTCATGGTCAGACAAAGAGTAATCTAAGAGCTTGACTCTTTAACAGGGATCCAACTTTAGCCTCATTAGTTCAAAGGAGTTTTCCATTAGTCCATAATAATTAAGAAATAATTGTTGCAAGCTATACTTTATTGTAGTTTTAACATGGGTAGGCATTATATACGTGATTATTTTTGCCTGAGTGATAGCATACAATCAGTTCTGTTAACCAAGCTGTTTTAGATTTATATTAGACCCTGTTTCAGACTTTGGGGATTTAATCACTAAAAAAGTTAAAGATAACCAGACTATTTTAGATTTAACTGGTAATCTGTTTTCTTTTCCGTAGCAAAAAAGAGCTGATTCCTGTAAGTCTGTATATTGGCTGCTTTTGGTTCTTATCCATTTAAGGAACCAATGATTCCGGAGAGTACAGTAACCTTGCCTCAGTCCATTATTGTCAAGATATCAGTGATTTTCCTTTTTTCTGACAAAAGTCATTGGAAGTAATCTTACATAAAACAAATTTTGATATAACCAATCAAAAATGCTATCATAAATAATCTGGGAACAAAAATGTTTACCTTTTTCAATTGTAAATTTTGCTACTATTTTTCTTTCAAGTATAAAACTAAAGTAAAAAGTAAAAATCTATTTTATTGAAGTATTGCGTGCCATTTGAGTTTTGAAATTATTTTAAATTATAAAGTATTGAAATTAATTTTTATTATAAAGAATCAGTATTTATATCATTTCTTTGAGTTCTTAATTTTTGTCGAAAAAGCGAGACATAGCGATCCTACATTCCGTCGGCGGCGGCATCCACAAATATTCATTCTGTGGTTAAAGTTTTTGAAATTTTAATAACTTTCTTAAACTATCCAAGATTTCTACCAAACTTGGACAGAATCTTGTTTATGATCATAAGATAGTATCCAGAAGTAAATTTTGTAAATAAAAAATTCTTGTTTTTCCGTATTTTACTTATAAATGGACTTAGTTTTTCTGCCAGGAAACATTACATTCACTCTGTGGTTAAAAGTTTTTAAAATTTTAATAACTTTCTCAAACTATCCTGGATTTGTACCAAACATGGACAGAAGTTTGTTTATGATCAAAAGCTAGTATCTAGAAGGAAATTTTTATTAAGATTTTGTACTTGTTTATCCATATTTTACTTATAAATGGACTTAGTTTTTCTTCCAGTTAACATTACATACAGTTTGCAGTTAAATTTTTTAAAACATTTATTAGATTCATAAACTATCCTGGATTTTTACCAAACTTGGACAGAAGCTTCTTACAATAAAAAAATTGTATCGAGAGGAATATTTTTATTAAATTTTTTCCTCATCTCATTTTTGTTGAGCCTGTGATTAACAGCAAAAGTAGGCGAGACACTGGGTTCCGCGGAACCCTTACACATTTTTGTCGAGCCTTCGACTTTTGTCGAAAAAGCGAGACATAGCGATCCTACATTCCGACGGCGTCGTCGTCGTCGTCGGCGGCGTCCACAAATATTCACTCTGTGGTTAAAGTTTTTGAAATTTTAATAACTTTCTTAAACTATCCTGGATTTCTACCAAACTTGGACAGAAGCTTGTTTATGATCATAAGATTATATTCAAAAGTAAATTTTGTAAAAAAAAAATTCCATTTTTTCCGTATTTTACTTATAAGTGGACTTGGTTTTTCTGCCAGTTAACATTACATTCACTCTGTGGTTAAAGTTTTTAAAATTTCAATAACTTTCTTAAACTATCCTAGATTTCTACCAAACTTGGAAAGAAGCTTGTTTATGATCATAAGATAGTATCCAGAAGTAAATTTTGTAAAAAAAAAATTCCATTTTTCCGTATTTTACTTATAAATGGACTTAGTTTTTCTGCCAGGAAACATTACATTCACTCTGTGGTTAAAGTTTTTGAAATTTCAATAACTTTCTTAAACTATCCTGGATTTATACCAAACTTGGAAAGAAGCTTGTTTATGATCATAAGATAGTATCTAGAAGGAAATTTTGATAAAATTTTGTTCCATTTTTTCTGTATTTTACTTATAAATGGACTTAGTTTTTCTTCCAGTCAACATTACATACATTCTGCAGTTTAAGTTTTTAAAACATTTATTAGATTCATAATTTATCCTGGATTTTTACCAAACTTGGACAGAAGCTACTTACAATCAAAACATAGTATAGAGGGGAATATTTTTATTAATTTTTTTCTTCATTTTTGTTGAGCCTGCGATTAACACCAAAAGTAGGCGAGACACTGGGTTCCGCGGAACCCTTACGAATTTTTTCTTTCTAAATTTTTTTATTAAATCTAAAGATTTCATACTTGATACATGTTATATCATTTTGCATTTTATTTGAATTTTTTCATTTCAGCTTCTTTTTCTTGTACCACTGAAACTTCACAGAATAATTACGTACATTTAGAAGTTGTGTACCTGCTTATATGAAATTATTTGAGGAATTTCCCCCCCATTTTTTCCTTAATTCTGATCTTGATGATTGTTTTCCAAAATTTTCAAAGATGGTACTGATTTTGTGTAATCAACTCCTGCAGTTTTCAATCTCAATCTTTTTAACTTCACACAATGATTGTACAAATATTTAAGTTGTCCACTTGGTACTATGGAATTGTTTGATAATTTTTTCCTGACTTGGGAACTAAGTAATTTTTCATCAAAGGTAAAATAAATAGTTTTTAACCCATATCTTTTGGAATTCACAGAGAGTTTGCAAATATATAGAGGCTATTACAAATTTTGGGACTATATATGGCTTCTATGTACATGAGTAGTAAACCTTGAAATTGAGATATTTTGATTAAACTATGCTTCAAAATATTTAAAAAATGTTGATTTATATGTGTTTATTATACTATTACTATACTGTACTTTTTTTCTTACATTTGTATAAGTATTTTCATATCAGATGTCTGGTAACTTATTTGAAAGATAATTATCTAGAGCTGAGCTGTAAATAAAAAAAATGTAAACATAGTTCTAAAATATACTTTTAATGAGTGGAAGAAATTGAGGGGTACAGAATACATTTCGTAAATTATCAAATTACAAGTTACCTGTTTAAAAGCATGTCTGGTCAGATTTTTACAGTACTTTTTAAATGAATTTAATAAATTATTTGTATTTTAAATTGAGAATTTCTTCAGTTTCCATGATTGGAAAAATAATGTGAGATGCCTTGGAACATTCTGGTGACTATTGTACATTTTATAATGTACAATGGAAAGGACATTTCATTACTTAGATAAAATGGATTCAGTGGACTGACTAGCATAAAAAACTAGGATGGAAAACCTTTGAAAGCAGCCAGAATAGCAGCTCCAAGGAAGATGGTCAAATAAATCTTCAACCAAGTCTGAGGCTTTACCAAAAGATTAAGAAGGCAAGTTTATTTAAGCCAAATATTTGTATACATTTTCTAGAAATATTCGACAAGAAGTGCATATTAAGACAACACGCCAGCACCCTTCTGATCTTCTGCATGCAAAACACCATCGATGTATTAATTTTAATAAGTTTTATAATTTAAGTTGCCATTTTTTTTAACAAGATTTTCGATCAAAATATTTAAAACTTCAAGGGGAGACAAGTACAATTAACAGCAAGATTTGTTCATTCAATGGGATATAACTGTTAAATTTGCACATCACTTTTGTGCAGTTAAATTCCAAACAAAAACCTTTGACTTGTTTTATTTTTATTATGTCAAGTTTTCTGTTTAGTCAGGTTAAAAAATTGAAAACAACACGTTTAATAATTTCATGCGTCCGAAGCGCTTTTCTGGATTTACCTTCATCAGGAACGCTCAAAGCCAAACATTTGAAATCCGAGGGATGTATAAATACCGAAACAGTTGAAGAGCTATATGACAAAATTAATAGTTACTCCTTGCTATAGATCAATGACATTTTGTATTTATTTGCATTACTAACAAATTATCGAATTAATTAGCAATGTTGCTAATCATCAGATGTTTTTCATTTTACGCTGCTAGGCGAGACATCTCTGTCAACAGTTTATCTTACAAACTTGTGTTGGTACTATTGTATACTTTTTTTAAGAAATCAGAACATTATATAGTGACTTCATATTTATAGAGAAATGGATTTGTAAAATATATAATGTGTCTTTAATTCTTTTTAGGTTCTTCTGTGATATGTTTTTCATGGTGTGGGAATAAGACTTGGTAGTCTAATACAGCTAATACGAAGGTATGTACCAGTATGTTAGTCCTGTTTTGAAAAAAGAAAAAGTATTATAAAATGTATTTGGAAATAGCATGTGCTCTAAGCATGAAGGTTTATAGGAGTTTGGTAAGAAGTCTTTGCTTTCTTTAATTGCCTTTAAAGGAGTAAATTTAATTATCTGATTTGATTATGTAAAAGTTTGTTGGGATGCTGGTTTGCTGTTCTCAACTTCTATTACATATTTATAGACTTTTATTTAATTTGCCACTGGACATTTAGCAACAAACAATCAAATGAATCAATCATTCAAAATATGGAATATACATACAGTATATCAAAAATGATCCTTTTAAACAATCTTGAATGACTAATCATTTTATTTTTCAGGTTAGCATCACAGCTTGTCTGTAAAGATTGAAGCTGGGAGTGGGCATTGGAGCTGACTTTTATGGTAAGAACCAATACAAAAAAAATAATATGTAAAAAAAGAAATATGTTAGACATCTACCATTGACTTGTTTTTCATCCTTTTCTGCTAATAAAGACTGGTAGTTCAAAAAATATATCAGCAATCACTTTTAAACAAAGTAAGAGAAATATTTATGAATCATGATTATAATGACCAGTTATTTATTATTTTGCATTTGATATTGTTTCAATTTTCAGATTTTTACAATTACGTTTAATTCTGTATATTTCTTTTTCAGGTAACTGTGGCTGCATAAAAGGGCTATGTGATTTTACTGTAACAGTAAAGAATGTAATTCAGACTATTTTTGTGTATGTTTGAGAAAATGTTTATAATTTTTACAAAAAGAAAAAAAAATTATGTACAGGTTCTCCATTTTTAACAAGATTGGAAGTTGTAGGTTAATAGGTCTTTGAAATTTCAAAAATTACTTTCTATTTTCTGTTCATGCTCATACTTCCAGTAGTTTAAGAATGGAGAATCTAAAAAAAAAGAAAAAGAAAAAAATGTTCAATTATTGAAATGTTTTTTATTTTTGCAAATTGTAAAATATTTTTTCACCTTTGTGTCTTTTTTAGCTGAGTTTATAACAAAGGGTATATTATTTTAAGAATATTTTACAAGAAGCATAGTTGAAGAATATCTTGATGAAAGTAGATTGATTGATTTTTGGTATTTAACACCACTTTCAGCATGATTTGCTATATCTTGGCTGCCAGTTTTTATTTGTGGAGACAGCCTGGTGAAAAGATCCCCTTCAACAGAGAAACTGGCAACTCTAGTCAATCAAGATTGACGTTAAACACACCTACAATGTGAGGGTTCAGAGTGTTGACAGGCTAGTGATACAGTAGTTGAACTACTTTGACCATTCAGCCATCATTACTCCATCTGCCCTAAATATGTTATTGAAATGTGTTGAATTTTTGTAATTTAATTATTTGTTATTTTGATTTATACTATTTATGTTTTTTTGTCATATATAACAAAGATGTGGAGTTCTAACAGGGTGAAATTTAGGTCAAAGGGAGGTAATTTATTATACTGTGTTTAACTTCAAATACTTGAAATTCACTCAATGTTAGATTTTTATTTACTTGGATACTCACATTTATGCACTTTTTTTACATATCAGATGTTTTCTAGATAATAGAAATTTAGGGTGGGAAAAATTATGTGTCACTTAAAATAATTACGTGAAATTTTTAAAAAGTTTATTAATTAAAAATGCATCTGATATTTTTTATGTATGTTACTTTATTTTCTAAAAACAAATGGACACAATATAGATTGACAATAAGATATTGAGAAGAACCACCTTGTCAGCCAGGATAGCAGCTCTTAGGAAGATGGTCAATTAAATCTTCAACCAAGTCTGACTCTTTACCATGAAAATAGAAAAGGCAAGTTTATTTTAGCCATATCTTTTAAGATAACAGACCCTTCTGAAATATTGCATTTAAAACACCATTGATGAATTAATTTACCAGTTTAGTATTTAAAGATACAAGATACATGAACAAGATTTTCTATTAAAATATCAATAGTAAATCCTAAAAATAGTCATTAAACTTCAAGAAAAGACCAGTACAGTTTAAAACACGATTTTGCATTCAATGGGAGATAACTTTGTAAAATATTCAGATATTTTTTGTGCAGTTAAATTTAAATCCGACGTTTTTTTACTTTTCCATCTTTTATAAAATTGAGAATGGAAATGGGGAATGTGTCAAAGAGACAACAACCCGACCATAGAGCAGACAACAGCCGAAGGCCACCAATGGGTCTTCAATGCAGCGAGAAACTCCCGCACCCAGAGGCGTCCTTCAGCTGGCCCCTAAACAAATATGTATACTAGTTCAGTGATAATAGCCGTCATACTAAACTCCAAATTATACACAGGAAACTAAAATTAATCAAAGTACAGAAGTACTGAACATCGGATGACCACAAGTTCTTGAGGATGGTCAAAAGCACTTGTCTCAGAAAAAAACAACATATCTCTTTACCTAAAACTGAGGTTAATGTACAGAGATATATTTTTTTCTGAGACAAGTTCGTGCGTGGATGATGAATAAATGACAGGAAATTCAACTTCACCGTAATAACTATTATAGTGTAGTGATACAAATCAGTATACACTGAGTTGTTGCTTATATTATATTAAAATAACAGTTACATATATATATGATTTGAATCCATTTGTATATCATTCTATTCTACTATTCTAAAAATAGTGCAATGCAAGTGCATGGTGGACACTTTTCTGTAAAAATTCGATTTTTCTAAGATTGGATACGATTAGGCATTCATATTTTCCCGCAAAATCAATTACAGAGTTACCGGTCCTTGACGGTATTTTCACAAAACGTTCTTTTGAGATATTCTTCCGCATGCTTTAACACAATTTTTCGGTACGTGTGCATTGATATTATCAATGATTTTTTACTTATATATATATATCTAACTACAAAACATTTTCATATTATTAATTTATGTTGTAAACAAAAATATGTTTATCAGTATTCATTGAAGAGATGTATTTATATCAAACGATAAGGAATGTTATTTTGCACTCGTTTATGTGCGCGTATTTATCATGTTTATAGATCGGTTACAAACCCAAAACTAATTTACATAATGGAAATCTAGGCGATAGCAATACATCGGGATGACCTCAAGGTCATCGCGATGTAAAAATGATTGATTTAAAAAAAAATGATTTTATACAATTGTCTACCTGCAATAAGAAATCAGAACAATATTTAGTAAATTTTAGGTTATCGGTAACACATAAATTGATTTACAAAATGTATAATGTGTTGATTATAATTTCATTTCAGGTTCTTTCTGAGACATGTTTTCATGGTGTGGGAATAAGACTTGGTATTAGGTCTTATACAGCTAATACAAAGGTATGTACCAGTATGTGAGTCCTGTTTTGGAAAACTCAAATGTATTATAAATATTTTTTGGAAAAACAAGATTTGAACGCTTAAAAGATTTTTTACAGGAATCTACTCTTTATTATTATATCAGTAACCAAATAAGAGTAAAGTTTAGGATCTGAATTGTTTACATAAAATGTGTTAGCTTGTTGGAATGCTCTCTCATCCATATGTTCTTGACATATATAACACATTTTAAGACCATTTCTATTCAATGATTTGCCAACAACCAATCATTCAATCTATTCAATATACATACATAATACCAACAAAGAACCTTTTAAACAGTATTTATACACCCGTTTACGGGACGTATTATGGTATACCGTTGTCCGTCTGTCCGTCCTTCGTCAACATGTCGGACATTAACTCAAATACTCTTTAACCAATTTGCATAAAACTTTGGTGAATTGTTTATATCTATTGACGTGAGCTCCCTTTCGTTTTTTATAAATTTTAGATTTTACGTTTCCCAGTTATGGGGTTTTATTCATTAAAAAAGGGGGATGGGGTTTTATTCATTAAAAAAGGGGGGGGGGTTTTCCAGTTTTCGAACAATAACTCAAGAATGCTTTCACCAACTTGCAAGAAATTGTGGTGAATTGTTTATATCTAATGACAGGAGCTCCCTTTCGATTTTTATAAATTTTTGATTTTACGTTTCCGAGTTACAGGGTTTTATTAATGAATTATCATTTTATATTTCAGGTTAGCATCACAGCTTGTCTGTATGGATTGAAGCTGGGAGTGGGCATTGGAGCTGACTTTTATGGTAAGAATCAATACATAGATTTATGAACTTTTCATCCAAGATCATTTTAAAGCCCAAGATTTTTGTTAGGCACAGATGTAAATCTTACATATTAATGTCTTCTTTACTTATAGTTGAATAAACAATTTAGAAGGAGATATAAAGATATATAAGGGAAGTCAAAAAGTATAATGTATAATGAGAAATCTTGGGATTTCAGTTTTTAGCTCACCTGGCCCGAAATTTTCAGACAAATCTGACAACCTGTTGTTGGGTTGCTGCCCCTGAATTGGTAATTTTAAGGAAATTTTGCAGTTTTTGGTTATCTTGAATATTATTATAGATAGAGATAAACTGTAAACAGCAATAATGTTCAGCAAAGTAAGATCTACAAATAAGTTGCATGACCAAAATGTCAGTCGACCCCTTTAGGAGTTATTGCCCTTAATAGTCAAATTTTTAACAATTTTTCGTAAATTTTTTGTAATCTTTTACAAAAATCTTCTTCTCTGAAACTACAGAGACAAATTTAACCATACTTGACCATAATCATTATTAGGGTATCTAGTTGAAAAATTTGTCCGATGACCCCGCCTTCCAACCATCATGGCCGACTTGGTTAAAAATAGAACATAGGGGTAAAATGCAGTTTTTGGTTTATATCTCTGAAACTAAAGCCTTTAGAGGAAATCTGACAGGTGGCAAAAATGTTCATCAGATTTTGATTTATCTGCCCTGGAATTTTCAGATGAATCCGACAACCCGTTGTTGGGTTGCTGCCCCTGAGTTAGTAATTTTACAAAAATTTTGCAGTTTTTTGTTATCTTAGATATCTTTATAATATCTAATACTATTAATTATGATTTTAACCTTATTTTACATGATTTCCAAAGCATCAGTAAATACAGGTGAGCGAGACAGGCTCTTGAGAGCCTCTAGTTTTACAAAAAACTCAATATCTCTAAAATAAAATTTTGAATCAAAACCAAAAAGTATACAGATCTTTAGATTAATATAACTAAGAAGTGTGTAAAATTTTAAGCAATAATCATAAATCGTTTTAGAGATACGGCGCGACATGTGAAAAAAAACACACACCTGTTTTAGTTACTAAGTCCCGTAACTCAAAAAGTTTTAATCTTATTTTCACCAAAAAGTATACAGATCGTTTGACCATCATAAGAAACAACTATGTTAAGTTTCATGAAATTTGGATAAGTCATTCTCAAGTTACGGTGCGACATGTTTACGCCGGACAGAAAGACGGACAGACAGACGGACGGACGCCGGACATTTGTATAACATAATACGTCCCGTAAAAAATTTGACTAGCGTATAAAAATAGTACATAGGGTAAAATGCAGTTTTTGGCTCATATCTCTGAAACCAAAGCATTTAGAGCAAATCTGATGAGGATAAAATTGTTCATTAGGTCAAGATCTATCTGCCCTGAAATTTTCAGACCAATCAGGCAACACGTTGTTGGGTTGCTGCCCCTGAATTTGTAATTTTAAGAAAATTTTGCAGCTTTTGGTTATTATCTTGAATATTATTATAGATAGAGATAAACTGTAAACAGCAATAATGTACAGCAAAGTTAGATCTACAAATAAGTCACCATGACCAAAATTGTCAATTGACCCCTTAAGGAGTTATTGCCCTTTATAGTCAATTTTTTACAATTTTCATAAATTTTGTAAATATTTGTAAATTTTTACAAAATATTTTCCACTGTAACTACCGGGCCAAGTTCATTATAGATAGAGATAATAGTAAGGAGCAAGAATGTTCAGTAAAGTAAGATCTACAAACACATCACCATCACCAAAACACAATTTTGTCATGAATCCATCTGTGTCCTTTGTTTAATATGCACATAGACCAAGGTGAGCGACACAGGCTCTTTAGAGCCTTTAGTTTTGTTATCTATAGTTGTCCCCATATATGAAAATATGTAAGTGTGGTATGTATGCCAATGAGACAGCTATCAACCAGAGACCAAATGATATGGATGCAACTAAATGTCACCCTATGCCTTCAACAATGAGCAAAACCTATATTGTATAGTTAGCTATAACGGTTCAACATGACTAAATGTTAAAAAATTCAATCAAGTATGTATCAAATAGCCTGATATACTATATATAGCTATAAAACAATGTTAAAAAGATATTTGTCAAAGACATCAGCTAATGACTTGTTTTTCATCCTTTTATTGCTAAGAAATACTGGTAATTTAAAATTTATGTCAACAAATCACTTTATAATAAAGAAAAAGAAATGTTCTATACATTTAATTATATAATTGTAATGCTCAGTTAATTATAATTGTTTTGCATTAAATATTATTTCAATGTTCATGAGTTATGTATATTTCTTTTTCAGATAACTGTGGCTGCATAAAATGGTTGTGTGATATAACTGCAACAGTAAAGAATGTAATTCAGACTATTTTTGTGTATGCTTGAGAAAATGTTTATAACTTTTTTTACAAAAAAAAAAAAAAATATGTTAAGATTCTCCATTTTCAACAAGATTGGAAGTTGTAGGTTAACTTGTATTTGACATTACAAAAATTCTTTCTATTTTCCGTTTATACTCATGTCTAGTCAAAACACTTCCAGCAGTTTAAGAATGGATAATCTAAAAGAAAAAGAAAGAAAAAAGAAAAAAAAATGTTCAATTATTGAAATGTATTTTATTTTTGCAAATTGTAATGTATATATTTTTGCCATCTTTTTGTTATTTTAGGATTTGAGATACTTTCAAATTTTACAAGTTACTTTATAAATGTAGTTAATGCAATTAAATCTGCCGATGTGAATATTCCCACTAAATTTTTTAGCAAAAATTTTAATCATTTTTGTTCTTTTTAGCAATGTTTCAAAATACCTTACCATAGCAAATGCCTCTCTAGTGTAAACTAAAAAGATGAATAATGGTCTGCAGTAAATATATCCCCTTACAACCTTTTCTTTCATGTTAATTTTAATATCTTTAAGATATGTGACAAGGGTGCTCTAATGCAGAGGAATTTACGAAGTGTAAGAAGTTAGAATTTTTTGCACTTTTTTTGTCATTTTTAGCTGATTTTGGTTTGTAACCAAGGTGATATTTTTTAAAGAATTAATTTTATAAAAGGTATAGTTGAAGACCATCTTGTTGAAATTGGATTGGTTGATTTTTGGTGTTAAACACCACTTTAACATGATTTACTATAATTTTGGCAGTAAATTTTTATTTGTGGAGACAGCCAGAGTGCCTAGTGAAAACATCACCTTCATCAGGGAAACGGGTAAACCCTAGTCAATTTAAGAATGAAGTTACACATTTCATGTGAGGGTTCTCAGTGTTGACAGGCTAGTGATACAGTAGTTGAACTACTTATAGGACCACTCTGCCACCATAAGTCGATCAGTACGAAATATTTTATTGAAATGTGTTAGATTTTTGTTATCAATCTATTTTTTAATTTTAATTGTACAATTTTTTTGTTTAATATAACAAGGATGTGGAGTCCGAATAGGGTGAAATTTGGGTCAAAGGGAGGTAATTTATTATACCCCTCTTTACCTCGACATACTTGAAATTCCCTCAATGTTAGGATTTTCATCTACTTGGATATTCATGTTTGTACATTTTTTTTAATATCAGATGTAAACTAGCTAATATTGACTATTATTTAGAGCTCTGTAATAAAAAAAAAAATAAATGTAAGCAGAGCTCTAGATAATAAGTATGCAGGGTGGGAGAAATCTTGGGTCATTAACAATTGATTTGCTGAAATTTTCAAGAAAGGGGATTTATTGGAAATGCATCTGATATATTTAATGTATAAAACTATATTTAAAAAAAAAAGATGTTAAGATGATGAGAGCCACCTTGTCAGCCGGGAGAGCAGCTCTAAGGGAGATGGTCAATTTAATCTTCACCAAGTCTGAGGCTTTACCATGAAAAATATGTGGTAAGTTTATATATTCCACAAATTTTATGGTAATAATATATATATAGGCATTTAACATTATTTTTTAAGGGTTCTTTTCTATCAGTGTTAAGATTTTTAGAGTATCTAGTCTTACATTTGTTTTCTGTCTGGTATCGAGTGAGCTGTTATGGATAGAAACCAACTGTTTGCAAGTTATTATCAATGAATTTGTAAACTTATTTGGGTCGAACAAATTTTTATGCAAACTCTAACTGTTTGAATATTGAATTGATATAGAATCATTTTCATAAAAGCGTGGACAAGACGATTTCTTGGTGCTCTTATGTTATCTATTGACTGGGTCAGATAAGGTGAAACTTTGTAACGCCCACTTGTCACATTGAATGTGTTGTAGACATTTAAACTGGGGTCGCCAAAGGTTCTAAATGCCTACATCAAATAGTACAAATTACTAGCAGAGGACTAAACCTTGTGTGTTGATTTAAATGTTGAATAATTATTTTCTTTTTTTCTTCTCTTGTGCCTACATGTACTTTGCTCTTTTATTCTATTTAAATCCCTATTGGAAGGCCTCTGACAGACTGAGTGAGCGTAAAATCACTGTTATAGATAGCCAATGGCAAACAAGTTAAAGGTACTGTAAATTCAGAAATTATTTACGTGCAATTATTAATAAATTTGGTGTATTTTCTGTCTTCTGATTGGTATTACTTTTATTTTCAATGTTGTCAATTTTTATGGCAACACGCCCACTCTGACGACCTATATTCATACACCAACATCCGTGTACATTGTTATGGTTAATATAAATAATATAAAAAGTTGTTTGAGCCTTATTTTTGATAGAAATTTATTTATAATGAATGGCTATAATTTATTTTGAATTTATTGAACCATAAAATTAATTTTTGACTTCACATTTTACATAATCCGCTTCGCGGATTATTCAATATGAAGAGTCAAAAATTAATTTTATGGTTCAATAAATTCAAAATAATAACCATTCATTAATTGCGATTTTGTAATTTTAGACTAAAATGCGATTTTAATTTTTGCGATATTGAGAAAAATCCTGTTTAATTCATATAAAAAATTTCAAAATGCTAGTTTAAATTATTGCCAATACAACCATATTGCATTTTTCGCAATAATAAAAACATTGCAATAGTTTCTGAATTTACAGTAATTGAGTTAGTATTATTACCAACATAAGTATGGGGGTTGTCTACGCTGTTATGAAAATGGTTATAAGAACCATCAAAAGAGAACAAAATCCCATCCGATTTTGTAATTGAATATTCCAAAATCATTGTCTTATACATATACGTGCACTTGCACAAGGTCAATTTCTATCTCTAGCAGTTTAAAAGTTTATATAGTGAAGATGATAATGTATAACAGGTTTTAATAAATGAAACATAGCATTATTTTGTTAGTCTTCTTAGAGACAGATTGATCTGTAAAACAAGTAATTATTTTTTTTATTTTTAGGTTGTTATAATGATGATGTTTTCGTGGTGTTGGGAGTAAGACTTGGATGTCTGATATTGTTAACATGTTGGTAGGTAATCGAGCATCTTTTTAGTAATATAATATTTGAAATCAATTTCATAAGGTTCTTTAGTACCAAAAAAATAATTTTACACTGATGAGATACCGGTTGAATTTTTTTGGTAAATATAAAACGAGTTTATAATTCAGAATACCAAATATTTTTTCCATGATTTTTTGTTATTCTAGTGCAATTTTAAATTTAGTACATGTGTAATAAATTTTTTTAGGAAAGTTTAGTATAACTGACTACTTTTATATTCCAGGTTAGCATCAGGTTTCCATTGGGTTACTTGCTGGGATAAAGCTGTTATAAGGTGAGAACCTATTCATCAACATACAACTTTAATGTGTTTATGTTATTGTGTGATGAATGTCACTAAATAGATTTCAATATATATATTTTTTTTTAATTTACAATTAAAAAAAATCAGTATTCAATCTTTTCAATTTAAAATAATGTACCCTTTAAAGTAGATACTAAATCTGAAGAAGATATATGAAGGGGAGATAACAATAAAATCGGATATTTTTGATACTATATATTTTTGAGTAATCAATATAAGTAATAAACAAATTGTTTAACATACACTGATGTCTGTTTCTTTATTCCCGTTAAATTATTTTAAAATTAAGAATCAACAATTGAAATTTAACTTTGTTTCTTTTTCAGTCAAAAGAGTTGCTGTTGCTGCCTTCCTTGTATGGTAAAATCCTCAGACTACAATCCTGCAAACCATTGGATGAACTGACTTACTGTTGTTATCTTTTGTAAAAAATCAGCAGATATTGTCTTATAAGCAGAATGAATTATAAATGCAATTAATTTTTAATGCTTTATTATTCAAATTATAAATGTTTATTTCATTATTTTTTCTTGCATTCAATTATTGTTTTGTGATTGAAGAAATATAAAAAAAAAAACTGTGAAATTATTGTTATTTGAGAGGTCCCAAAGGTATGATGTATGGTTTCACAAGTAACCCATAAGACTTGCTTCAGTTTACATATATTTTTTAAGTTATGTACACTGGTTAAGAATTATAAGTCCTTTGTGAAATGATTTTTTCTGGTTAGAAACCTATTAAGTAGGACTTCGATGGCCAAACACTAAAAGGGAATAAAACAAATCCCCTATTAAACAATTAAGTACTGAGTTTTTGGTGCAATATGAACTAGAAATAAAAATGTTTAGTTAGATGGTTTGTTTTGACTCTGCATTCTTTACATTCATACAAATTAATGGCTGTCAGTTTTATTTATTAGTTTTGATTATATATTATAAATGCATTATTCAGCATCTGAGACCACTCAAGTGAAAATAATTACATAGTTTTTGCAGTTTGTCATATTTTCTCATTTTTGTGTGATTGATTTCTCTATTTTTTCTCATTTATGATTATTTATATTTTAATGTTTAATTTTTGAGGCTTGTACTCAGCTTCTAAACAATTAGTTACCTCCCCCTTCCACATGTATAACCAGGATCCTGTAAAAGAAGTTTTGATTTTGAAGGATGGATGGATAATTAAAAATGCAAGATTTTTTTAATGTGCTAGTTCATAATGTAAAAGTCTGCACAAGACATCTAACCCTACCTGAACACATTATTCTGACTTCCAGCTGACCAGTCTTTGCTCCTACTCCAAATTGCTGAATGCTTAGCAGGGGAGCATCAAATACCAATTTTCAATTCTTTGATATGACCCAGGGCAGGACCAAATCCCATGCCCATCTGCACTCATGTTGAGCATAAAAAGGTTATTAAGAAGATTTGTCTGTCTGTTTGTCCATCATCATCTCTCATCCACAGCTTATAAACTATTGGAAGGTTTTCATTTAAACTTTCAGATTATCTTCTGTATCTAATGGCTGTGTGTCTTTTATTTTATTATAATGAAATTTTGGGGTTCTCAATTGTAATGAATGGACCTCCTAAGTATTTGAAAAAAAAGGGAAAGAAGCTTCTCATACAACTATTTTATCATGTGAAGGATAGGTTGGTTCAAATATATTTGTTTTTAATCATGTTTTTAGTAGTTGGATCTCATTATGACAAAATTTTAATGACTTAAATTCAAAATAAATTTGGGGTTCACACTGATATATATTACCACTGTAGCTTTAATGTAAATTTTATAAGGCTTTGCTATAACAAGATTTGTGTTTTATCTGGTTTTATTTGATTTTAGTGGTTTTTATGTGATTTTATTTGTTTTTACTGTCAAATCTTGTTATACCAAGCCTTAGTATGATTGAGTTTATATATTTTGATTATACATGCAATTCAAAATATAAATTTACATAATGAGATTAGACATTTATTATGCTTTTTAACTCCTCTTAGTGGATAAAATAGAAAAATGAATGAACATAAATATTGAAGTGGTCGTTGAAGATTGACCAAATTACAAGATTTATAAATGCAGAATCTTGCTCTAACTAAATCTATGTTCTTATCAGCTGAACCAACCTATCCTTCAATATGAGTAATAAAATTTTATAAATGGAAAAGTCCATTCTTCGATTGGGGAACCTTTGGATGTGAAAAAAATATACACAATGCCAACAGATACAGTTTAGGCAAAAACAATTCAATCCTTTAATTGTGATTGGAAGTTGTAGACGGATGAGCAAACAGATGATATACTTTGCTTACTATGGCACATTTCCTAAAGGATATGGACTATGGGTATGGGTTTTGCTCATGGTTGAAGGCTGTAGGTGACTGATAGTTGTTAAATTCTATGTCATTTGGTCTCTGATAGAGAGTTGTCTCATTGGCAATCATATCTCCTCTTTTTATTTTATATGAAATAATTACTTATTACTTCCTGGGCAAAAAGTTCTAGTTTCAAGAAAATAATAAAAAAAAATATTAATATCATACATGTATTGTTAAATAACTATCCTACTTTGATAAAAAGAATTGACTTTGGATAGAAATTGGGAGGAATTATAAAGAAACTTTATATACAATATAAGAGCTTGGGGTTATAAATGTTTAATGAAATGCAGTTAACTATTTCCTTGGTGATCTAATAATTTTTGCACAGATCACGATATTAGTTTATTTAAATAACCCTAGTAAATAAATTGAGTACACCTCATAAATGAATTTGATTCATGTATTTTTATGCATTTTTTATCTTAGTATTTACCATTGTATTCCTTGTTATATTTGTAAATGCCTCTTCGTATGTGACAAACTGAGGATTCATATATTTTATGGAATTATATAAATTTATTTTAAGTTTGGTATTTAAAAGTATTGGAAAGCACCAAGTTTAATATTGAGCAAAAAAAAATATTCCTTTAAGACCTAATTAAGGATATTAAAATTTAAGACATGTATCTCAGAACAGAATTGATTTTCTAAATTCTATTTAAACAGCTAGTCTGGGAACTGGTATCAAGAAACTAAAAATAATCCTCAGCGCTGTCAGTTATTTTGTATAATTTTGTATAATTGTAATATTTAACCAATGACACCTTACCCATGATGCAGATCCTTTTCCTCCTTTTACTTATAAAGGGACTAAAAAACTTATTATTATTACAATTTCTTTGGTATTTGTACACACTTGATGGAGCAGAATGGGTCTGGTTTCATTTGGGTATTTTATATTATGATGCATGATAATGATATGAATAAATAGGTAAATAAAAATTTAATTGAGAAAACCTATCTTATATTTTATTTGAGTCTGAATGATAAATAAAGGGGGAAGAGGTTTCTGTGGTCAAGGGCTGATTTATTGTATGGTATGGACGAAGTTGAAAAAGCGAGACTTGGGCATGCTTTTTCCATAAGCAGCAGCTTCAACAATGTATTTGATTGTGATAAGTTCAAGTTAAAGAAAACAACTAGTGGTAGGTCAATGATATTTGGTATGCAGTTATATAAGCATTGAAACATCTTATTTCTAAGGAGATTATTTTGCTTCTCTCCCTCAGTCATAGTCGACTTAAAACTTTTAATTAGTTTACATGTATAAGTTTGTGATTAGGTCAATTGAAAGGGAACTATAAGTGGTATGTCAATGATATTTGGTATACAGATGTATAAGCATTGACAAATCTCAGTTCCATAGAGATTGTTCAGCTCCAGCCTCAGTCATGGTTTATTGACTGAATGTTTTGCATTATTTACATGTGATTTGTGATTAGATCAGTTTAAGATGAGTGACTAATATCTGATATTTGGTTTGCAGTTGTATTGGCATTTGCAAGTCTCATTTTCATAGAGATTATTTGGTCCCACTTCCTTATCATGGTTCATGGACTTTGAAACTTTCACAGTTTAACAAGGAACCATTTGATAAGTCAATGTGTTGGGTATGCAGTTTTATAAGCATATGCATTTCCATGGTGTTTTTATTTTGCCCTGAACGTCAGTCATGGTTCATTGCATAGATAAGTTTAAATATTGCAATTTAATTTCAACATATGCATTATACCACCAAAAAACGCAAGACATATCTCTGTGTCAACAGTTTTATATTTCCATCTCTTGGTAGTCAGCACTTCTGTGTTGACTTGAGTTATCATTGATATGTTCATAATTATAAATTTACTGTTAACAAAACTTTGAATTTTTGAAATACTAAGGCTTTTCTACCTCAGGAATAGATTACCTTAGCTGTATTTGGCAAAACTTTTAGGAATGTTTGGTCCTCAATGCTCTTCATCTTCGTACTTTATTTGGCATTTTATCATTTTTTTATTCGAGCATCACTGATGAGCCTTTTGTAGACGAAACGCGCGTCTGGCGTAATTATAAAATTTCAATCCTGGTATCTATGATGAGTTTATTTGGTATCTTTCAACATCATGTTTTGAATTTTAAATGTCACAGAAACTTCTTTGCTAGTTTAAACAAGACTTGACACAAATGATACTTAGGAATTACATGACAGAAATGTTCATTGGACTTGCTGATTACCTGATTGGCTGCCAAGTCTTTAAATAGATCTAGAATTCTAAAATGATCTACTAGTAGTTTATATAAAGGCTCATCAGATACAAAACAAAGGGATACATATCTAGCAGTGGATGCTCCTGATATAAAACTTCATAATCCAGACTGAAGAAGAATGAGTTAATCCATATCTTGTATGCAGTTGCCTTATGGTCTGGTTTAATCTGGCATATGAACATTATCTTGATTCCATTTTTAAGGGTATGTGTACATTATTTGTTTTCAAATTAATTTGATAGTTTTTATGTGTAATAAGGACAATTAATTCTCTTATGGTTATTGCCTGTGATCTATTTCTCACATGGAGATATATTTTGTATCACATTGTATGGATTGGGATAAGAAAAAGGTTTACGAAAAATTTGTTAATTTGAGTGGCTTATCCTGCACCATTTGGTCATCATTTAGGTTCCATGATTTGGTCTGTTCTCGGTCAGATTCTCTAGGTCAACAATGTATGGTGTACATAATGATTGTAATGTGAATATGATTGTCTGATGAGATACATCTGACCTTGGCCTTTTTTTGAAGTGTGGTCAACATTAAGTTTTTATAGACTGCAAAACTTTTGCCATTTTATAATGGTGTGGATATGCCGTCATTGTGGTCTGTAGACATATGCTTTCCAGACAATAACTTGAGTATAAGTGTATAGATCTCAAAGAAATAAAACCACAAAGTCCCATACCACAAAAGGAAGGTATGAATTGAATTTGGGGTTATTGCCCTAACAGTTTAGGAATAAAGGTTAAAAAAAAAGATTTTCCGGGGTTTCCAGACCATAACTTGAGAATAAATCCATGGATTTCTATGAAATTATTATACAAGATTTCAAACCAAAAAGGGAAAGTTGGAATTGATTTTGGTGATTATGGCCCAAACTGTTTATGAATTAGGAACAAAACAAACACCAATACTTTGTATACATTATTTGTTTCTTGACCAATTTCAATTTCGATGAGAATCATGTATTCTTTGGGTTCTTTAATATGCTGAATCTGTTACCATGTTTGTGTATTTCTGTTTTCGAATTGGTTCACATTCAGGTCCAAAGGGTCAAAAATTAATCTGTTTGATTTAAACCCAAAATTGAATTCTTTGTTTTTTTTTTATATAATCAAACTGTGTATTTAGATATTGGGCCCATTATCAAATTGGTTCACATTGAGGTCCAAATGGTCCAAAATTAAACTTTGTTTGATTTAAACCAAAATTTTAATTCTTGTGGTTCTTTGATATGCTGAATCTACTGGTAACTGTGATCTGTATTTGGATTTTGGATTTTTTTTTAATGGTACCATGGTATGGTATGATGGTATGGTACAAATTACTCTACCATGGTATAATTTGATGGTATGAAGCATGGTATGGTTTTTTGAAGTAGGAAATTTTGAAAAGTTAATTAAGGTAATTTGAAACATGATTTTTTTAATTTGCTGACATTATGTGTCTGGTTTATTTTTGAATAGAAAATATTACTAAAAAAAGAAAGTGGATGTAGACAAAACAGATCATTGTGCTAAAATTTAATAGAGATCCATACACTTATACTCAAGTTATTGCCTGCAAACCAGAAAAATAGTTGTTTTTTGCCCCTTTTCGACCCCTTACTAGTAAACAGTTTGGGCCATGACCCCCCCCCCCCCCCAAACATCAATCCCAACTTTCCTTTTTATGTATGGAACCTTGTGGTAAAATTTCATAAAAATCTATACTCCTATACACAAATTATTGTCCTGAAACATAAAAAATGTTTGTTTTGGGCCCATTTTGGCCCCTAATTACTAAACAGCTACAAAAAAATCCCAACCTCCCTATTGTGGTATGGAATCTTGTGCTAAAATTTAATAGAGATATATACACTTACACTCAAGTTATTGTCTGTGAACCAGACAAATAATTGTTTTTGTCAGGCCCTTTTTGGCCCCTAGTTCCTAAGCAGCTATGACAATAACCCCCAAAATTAATCCCAACTTTCCTATTGTGGTGTGGAACCTCGTGCTAAAACTTGATAGAGATATATACACTTATACTCAAGTTATTGTCTTAAAACCAGACAAATATTTGTTTAAGGCCCCTTTCTGGCCCCTATTTACAAATACGACAGCTACGACAATAACCCCCAAAATCAATCACAACCCTCCTTTTGTGGTATGAAACCTTGTGCTAAAATTTCATACAGATCCATACACTTAGACTAAAGTTATTGTCTGCGAACCAATTTATTTTCTATGAACCAGTAAAACTGACCTTTTTTTGGTCCCTAATTACAAAACCGCTAGGACAATACCCCCCCAAAAAACAATCCCAACCATCCGGATCCTTTAGTGGTATGAAACCTTCTGCGAAGGTTCATAGAGATCCATACACTTATACTCAAGTTATTGTCTGCGAACCAAAATGTCTTCCGACGCAGACGCAGACATCGCCATAACATAATACGAACGCGAAATATTTTGCGGTCTTAAACAACATCTCTCCTCAATATTGTCTGAAATTTTGATTGTATGATCTTGTGGGTTACCATCTCATTACTTAATTATCAAAATCAATAGAACCAATAAATGAAGCATGTAGCGCCCCCTCTCTTAAGTGAAATTCTGGATCTGCCTGTGACATACAAAAGAAAATGACTAAAATTATAAAAACTTTAGTTATGCACTTCTGGCTTCACAATTATTTCATGCATTGGACACATCACTGGTTGTCTGTAGTTTTTTTTTTTAGCTCAACAGACCCAAAGGGTTAAGTGTGCTTTTCTAATCATTTGGCTACCGTTGTACGTCGTACGGGTCCCTCCGTTAACTTAAACTTTTCCTGTGAAACTACTAGGCCAATGATTATAACCAATTTGGCCACAATAACATTGGTTTATTTTTTTTTCAAATGTAACCTTGATCATGCCAGTCAACCAACATAGTTGACATGGATAAATAAATGGATGTATGGATGGTTGTTTAACGTCCAGTGGCAAGTTAAATGCATATTCAGGACGAGCATAGATAAAGAGATATGAATGTTGACCCTGTGTTGTACTAGAGCTGGAATATGTTAAGTGCTAAGTTATAGGAGTTAAAGCCTTTATCAATTTTTGACATTTTTGCTCATTATCTTCAAAACTATAATAGATAAAGGGAAACCTTTAATAGCAATAATGATCACAAGACAGGGTCTACAAATTTGTCACAATGGCCAAAATTATTGGTTTCTTATCTTTTGGGAGTTTTCAGTTTGCCTATTAGCATAAACACTTTAATAGATTAATAAGTTGCTCACCAAATATAAGTTATTCAGTTTAGAAGCATATGAGAAACGTTTGGGGGAACAATGGACGGATAGACTAACATTCAGACAAGTTGAATGCAATATAGCCCTGACATGTAGTAACAGAGAATGCTCTTGCCACTACAATATTAGGATCACTATGGCTTATGTTACATGGCAAGACAAAAATGAATTTCGTTTCTTTAAAAAAAAGCATGTTTCAAATTACCTTAATTAACTTTTCAAAATTTCCATCCGATTTTGAACAGATTCGAACAAGTGCTTTTGCTTGATAATTGAACAAGTATTACGTCGAGTATCATTAAACTAAAACGGAATAAGTTTCCTGGATAAAACATTTTCCTTCGTTTATTTATTAATTTCTAATGGCATTACAATGATATTCTTTCGACATTGTGACGTTTTGTTTCGTGGAAGACCGCCAATTGCATGTTTTTTGGCGATATTTATGGAAGCTTGAAACAGTTACGAAGAACCGTTCTGTATTTTTATACCTCTATGGTGTACCAAGTAAAAAATCTATTTAAGGAATGACTGTAATATTTTGTCTGTCTATTCGAAATAACATCAAAAATGTGGTGCACACTTTAAAATAACCCGCGTAGCTGTTCTTTTAAAGTGTGCACCACATTTTTGATGTTATTTCGAATAGACAGAAAAAATATTACAGTCATGTGGTGCGCACTTTTGCACTGATGACGTCAGGGTCACATGACAAAATTATGTCTATGAGCTGATAAACATAACAACGTCAGCCAATCAGAAGAAGCGTTACATCCAAACATGAATTAAATTATATAACCCTAAATCCCCACTGTCCTTCAAAACAATAAATATACAACTTGAATATTTTATCTTGTATGTATATTTATATACAATATATGTACATTGTCGGAAAATATATAATTTATTTGTATGAGCTTTAGAAACAGGACGAAAAGCGAGGCTTGCCGAGTTTTTCTCCTGTTTCGTAGCGAGTACAAATACATTTTATATTTTCCGACAATGTACATATATTGTTTTTATCCTGCAATTTACAACCGATGTTTGAAACTTTAGTTGTTAAAATCAAAATCATTGTCTTTATTTTTTCAAAGAAATCGACATAGTTTAAACCGCGAAGAGGACCCCAAAATGAACTGTAACGCATAAAGAAATATCCACATTTACGCTTGCTCAACATGGAAGCGGGGTAACAGGAGACTTTATTTGTACAAGTACAAGTACAAATAAAGCAAAAATTTATTTGTGTACCTGTTATTTGTACAATAGTTGGCTGATTGCAGGATAAATATATATATATATATATATTTACTTTCCATATCTGATCCTAATAACGTGGCGCATTCTTTTCTGATCAGTTTTTTTTATGTTTTGACAAAGTACTGATATATTTTAACTAGGAGTTGTAAGCAATATAAAAAAATTAATGCTTTCGTCTTACAAAATATGTCATGTCACTCGCACTCGGAGGTCTCTTCTAACTTATCAAATAACACTAAAGCTTTGAAATATAATGAATAAAAGGAGATATGGTCGTATACTTTACAAGACAACAACCCGACGACAAAAATATCCGAAAAAGAAATTTATAAGCCTAAATAGGAATTATTTCCAATGGAAGAACTATTACTGTAATAGTATAATAAAAGTTTATATTTAATTCAACAGGAATTTATTAACGGCAAAATGCCCATACAACCTAAATGAAAAATATGTGTATAAAGGCCAACATACAGGTTTCAGTCTGTGGAAGAAGCGAATCGATAAAAACGTTTCTTATAATAAATATCGATATTGTCTTACATCAACGAGTTGCATTGTGGGAAATTTCAGACGAATGTTAACATTTGTCAGTGGCGTAGCCAGGGTTGAAATGATGTGGATGCCAAACTGTCGGAGAGCGGAGCGAGGCAAATAAAATTTTTGAACCATTTTTTGCAGAAAATTATATTTTTTCAGACATTTTTCCTGTTAGCACATGTACTCCACCAGAATCCGACACTGGTTAGATGTTTGTTTAATTTCATAATACCCACTAATTCATATTATTTTATTTCCAACTGTATTTTATTGTTTTCTCAAAACTACCATCATTCAATTCTTAAATATTTGATGTAAAAGTTTCCAGCCTGATCTTATATTTGACATCTCAAAAACGGACCCATTACAGTGGCACTTCTGTATAAGGAACTTCGGAATATAGGAACTGAACTGACCCCCCTTTCCAGGAATTTGAGTCTCCCCATGGAGATTTTGATTTTTGATTACTTGGCTTAACGCGTTGCAGGAGAAATGGAAATACCAAGCGTCCGTCCGGTCTTGTTAGCACTCTCAATTCTTGTAAGATTTTTATGAAACTTATATCATCAGCAATGTCTTTGACACTTTCGAAAATAAGTCATCAAATATTTTTATGACCCTTTGAAATATAAATTATCAATGAAATCCCATTGCATTTGCTCTGAAGCTTTTATTTCTCTTAAGATATAGAAATAAAATTAAAAGGAAAAAAAGTTTTTTTTTGCCCCCGCCGTAGCGGAGGGGGCATTAAGTTTTACGCTTGTCCGTCCGTCCGTACCTACGTACGTACGTCCTAAAGTTGGTTTCCGTTCTCTAACTTTAGTTTGCCTCAACCAAATGTTATGAAACTTAATATACAAAATGCTTATTACCACAAAACACAGATCAAGTTTGAATTTTTGTGGCGTCACTTCAACCGTTCTAGAGATATGCCCTTTTACAAATGGGAAAATTGCTTATTTTTTTAGTTTCCGTTCTCTAACTTTAGTTTGCCTCAACCAAATGTTATGAAACTTTATATACAAAATGCTTATTACCACAAAACACAGATCAAGTTTGAATTTTTGTGGCGTCACTTCAACCGTTCTAGAGTTATGCCCTTTTACAAATGGGAAAATTGCTTACTTTTTTAGTTTCCGTTCTCTACCTTTAGTTTGCCTCAACCAAATGTTATGAAACTTACACACGATGCTACTTACCACAAAACACAGATTAAGTTTGAATTTTGGTGGCGTCACTTTAACCGTTCTAGAGTTATGCCCCTTTACAAATAGAAACATTGCTGAATGTTTTGTTTCCGTTCTCTAACTTTAGTTTGCCTCAACCAAATGTTATGAAACTTAACACAATGCTTATTACCACAAAATACAGATCAAGTTTGAATTGAATTTTGGTGGTGTCACTTTAACCGTTCTAGAGTTATGCCCCTTTACAAATGGAAAAATAGCTGAATTTTTCGTTACTGTTCTCTAACTTAAGTTTGCCTCAACCAAATGTTATAAAACTTATATACACTGCTTATTAACACAAAATACAGATCAATTTTAACTTTGGTGGTGTCACTTTTACTGTTCTAGAGTTGTGCCCCTTTACAAATGGAAAAATTGCTGAATCTTTCGTTTCCGTTCTCTAACTTAAGTTTGTCTCAACCAAATGTTATGAAACTTATAATAATACTTATTACTACAAAACTCAGATCAATTACAAATTTGGGTAGCATCACTTTTACCGTTCTTCAGTTATGTCCCTTTATAAATTTATATGATATGCAAGCGGGGGCATCATCTGTGTCCCATGGACACATTCCCCACTTATTTAGTTATTGCCCTTGTTCCTTGTATAGATAAAATATGAGCAATGCGGGGGACATTGGAACTTTATTCTTTTATTGAAAATAAAATTAGTATTTGTAACTAGATAGAAAAAGGAATTTATAAGCCTAGGAATGATCACACTCTATTACAAATTGATTTTTTATCACGTCGTCATGCATGTCACAGGAAACGATATCGGGATATGGTGGTTTAGTTGTTAGTAACGTTGCTAATCAGATGTAGAAGCCATCGCTCCGCTAGGCTCAATTTAAGATGAAACATGTCCGCGGGTCTGCGCATCACCATCCTCTGCGCTTGCCGTAGCCGACGACGTAGACTTTTTACGAAAAAAGTCGAGAACACTTTTCTGCGATTTATCCATCTTATTTACAAAAAACTAAAATTATCCTAAATGAAAGACCGCGTATAAGTTGCTTCGGAAAAGATTGGACTGTATCCTCATACATATCCTGACCCTTGTTAAATTTTTATACCTCCGAGTTTCAAGCAGTTAAAGTTTAACTGCTGCGAACACATATTTTTTTGTCAAAATGATGTGGATGCTTGAGCATCTGAGCATACATGCAAGCTACGCCACTGTTTGTATGAAATACGGAAGATTTCTCGGTATAAAGTAATGAATATTTTCTTAAAACAGGTCGACATTTAACACGACATACGTCTGCTGTGTAATTTCCATGAATTGTGTAATATAATAACAAGCAATTGTATTAATACGAGAAAATTGAATTGTTGATTAAATGAAACATAAATGCACGATTTATCATTTGTAGATGTACACATTCAATAAATATCATGTAGCAAATCCAGTGGAATGTAATTGAGATGAATTCAATTGTTTGCAAAGCCAAAATCACCTATAAGTCAAAGCTACTGCTATATTTTATTATATCAATGCGATATTTGTCTTATATAATAGCGTTGTCATTTTAATATCAAATATTTATGAATGCAATGTTTTTCTAATATAACTGCGATAGTTTTCTCATATAAAATGAATACGATAACACGTCACAATGCATGTCAAGAAAACCGCAGACATAATTCACAAACAAAGTTCATGACTGGTTTAATGTTTGAGGCCCAATATCACTAAAATTTAGTACCTGTTACAAAATTAAAGCTTACATGAATTAATCATTTCGAAAATGTTGCTTGACCCTATTGATAGTTGACAGTGTAAAAACCAGTTTAGTCCATTGTTTTCAATCATATGGTTTTACCGACTAATTCTATTTGAATTGATCATGCAATGGCGGAATTTAAATGCGGCTACTGTAAATAGTCTACCGACCTATTAGATTCTAATATATAGGTCACACTGCTATAGCCTATTCACATGGTTAATATCGAAATAGACAAAAAAATATCATTACTTAAAAGACGAACAAAACATTCATTCAAACAATCCAATTCAATACGGTTCCCAATTACACATGATAGTAATGAATATTCAAATGGAAAAATAAATATTCCAAACAAAGAAAATTGTACACATAATGATGTCCCGAACTTTGAAGATACCAATTGAGCAGCCTTAGACTATAAATTAAACAACTTCAGATACCACGAATGAAAAATCTTGTCAAACAGGAGATGTATTTATTATTAACATAGAAAAAAATATTGACAGTTCTTGTTGGATATCAAAGACTTTTCCCATTCGCAATTCGATATCTCTATGCACATAATCAGCTCACCGCTTGGACGCTCTTTTACATCGCGATGACCGTGAGGGCATCCAATGCATTGTTGCTACAGAAATTTGACTTTCGTTTTTGACTGGTAACCGATCGTATAAATGTGCGGTCATTTTTTAGTGCAAAATAACAATTCTTATCGCTTGTTATAAATTCATTTCTTCAATGAATACTCATAAAAATATTTTTTTAGAACACAAATTAATATGTAAATGTTTTGACGTTAGAAATATATATATATATATATATATATATATATATATATATATATATATATATATATATATATATATATATATGTAACGAAAAAAATCATTAATATCTATGCACACGTACAGAAAAATTATGTTAACACACACGGAAGAATGTCTCAAGAACGTCTTGCGGGAAAATATGAGTGCCTACTAAAATCCAATCAATTAGATAAATCGAATTATTACAGAAAAGTGTCCACCATGCACTTGCACTGCACTATTATTAAAATAGTAGAATAGAATGATATACAAATGGATGAAAATTATATATACATGTAACTGTTATATACGAATATTAATATAAATTAATATATAACAACAAACCAGAGTATACTGATTTGCATCACTACAATATAATAGTTATTACGGCGAGGTTGAATTGCCTGTCATTTATTCACCATTTACGCTCGAACTTGCCTCAGAAAAAAATATCTCGGTACATTAACCTCACTTTCAGGTATAGCGGTATGATTTTTTTCTGAGACAAGTGCTTGTGACCATCCACAAGAACTTGCGGTCATCCGGTGTTCAGTTCTTCAGTACTTCAATTTTCAGAAGCCTTGCCAATAAACTTCTTCCTTTTAACAACATATCGTATCAGTTATTTCTTGATGTAGTTACCTGCAGGTTCACTACTGAAAATGGATGTGCAATGCGAAACAATGAAGTAGTCAGACGGTTTTGGAGGACTGAAAGCAGTTATTTAAGGGGAAATTTTAAAGATTTATAGATATAAGAAGATGGGCTATGAGTTCGAATGAGACAACTTTCAATCAAAGTAACAATTTGTTAAAAGTAAACCATCATAGATCAAAGTACGGCCTTAAACACGGAGCCTTGGCTCACACCGAACAACACGCTATATAGAACCCCCAAAAATACTAGTGTTAAACCATTCAAACAGGAAAGCCAACGGTCTAATTTGTATAAAAGACGAGATTCAAAAGTACAGGTCAGATTTTGTCGAATCACTCTGAACGAGTACAGTATGATTCATCTTTGGCACAAGTTAGTTTCATTGTTACCAATAAAGGAAGTCTTCCATGCGTGTGTTGGGAGAATATCGAATATATATTGTTTCGATGCGTTCATTAAGAAATTTAGTAGATGTTATATATGTGAACAATAATTTTGATACTTAGCTATTTAATTACGACATTGTTTATGAAACCCTTATTGATTACTTTTGCTTCCAAAACCAATTAAGAAACTTGAAAGATGTTACCAAAAACAATTTGAATTAAGCAATGGCATTAAAACTGCATATTAACATACAATACTAGTCTACTAATATTGACATAAGAAAAACACTGCTACCATATTTTAAAAGTATCGCATTGATATTAGAATTTATAGCATTTGTTTATTTATGTACATAAGAAAAACACAGCACTTCAAATTTTACACGGACATACACCTTTGCTTTTAACTAACTTCTGAATGTATATTTAGACTTAATTGCTGTTTATATTTGAATAATTCTTATATGATTTGCATATTAGGGAATACGATGATATGATTGGTCGAGACGACTTCCGGTTGTTGATCTTGACGTTGTTTATTTTTCGATAGACGCGTTGACCGAACTTCTTTTCGTAACCAATGTAAACAAGATGGCGGCGTTAAAAACACTGACATTAACAAAATTTATTTTCACTGCACGTTGATCGCGTTAAATTAAATAATCAACACAAAAACATTCGTTCGAATGATAATAAGAGTTTTTGTAGTTTATTTTTTATCAGATTGCAAATTTCATTGAGTACATATTTTTGCAATAACCAACAAATATATTCATGCGCCAGGCCTATTCAATGACACAAATATACAATTTACGTGTGATAGAGGTTACGAGTGTGGAAAAATATATTCCTTATCTCCAATTTTAAAGAATTATAAGGATTAAACGCCTTTTTAAAGGAATTTATTGGTGTATAAACTGGACCAAGTCACTCACAAAACAATTTGTTTTAAAATTCGTATTTTCTTAATTTTTCGTTGCCAAAAAATACTTTTTCCGCATGGAATGTCTGCATATTTACAATTCATATATTAGACAATATCGCTATTAGATATAAGAAACGTTTTTATCGATTCGCTTCTTCCATAGACTGGGTTTCAACAATTGAAATTTGTCTGTACAATATATGTCAAGTTGCCTGCATTTTATTCATTATAGATTGTGTTTTAAATAAATTGAGGCGTAGACATAATGATGTAAGGCTGTCGCTGCTTTTTTCTGTTTACGCAGTGGATGCGAAAATGAGAAAGTTATCGTTTACATGAGGCACCGACTTTTGTATGCAATTGAAAAATATCTATTTACTCCCAATAAACTGTTGTCCAGAACCCCTTTGTCACTTATTGTCTTTGCACTACACATGACGTCATAACGTTCAATATTTGCAATGACATCATTTCGTTCAAGATTGCAAACAGCAAGAAAAAAAGAGCAATCAGATGTTTGGTGGCAGCACTTGCCTATAAAAAGGCCTCTACAAAAAAACAAAAGAATTTTTGGACAAAACCCTGGCTAGGCAGGAGAAATCAGCTTGGCGTGTATAGGACCTGCTACAAGAGCTAAAGAATGAAGATAGTTATTCTTTTAGAAATTTTTTAAGATGCAGTCCTCAACAATTTTTAACGTTGTTGAATTTGATCACAGACAAAATTGCAAGGAAGGCGACAAATATGAGATGCCCAATTCAACCAGAGGAAAGACTTGCAGTAACTCTTAGATACCTAGCTCCTGGCAAGTATTTTTAAAAAATCGAAGAACATTTTTTATTTCCATGCTGCAATTTTCCTGTTATAAAACAGTTAACAAAATACATTAAAAAACAACAACAACAATATAAGTAAAATTGTTAACAAAGTTTAATCGTCCAAATTTATCATACTTTATGAACATGAAGTTTAGATTCTTTATATGATGATTATACCATTCTATTTATAGAAATGTTAGAAGTTCGGTCACACGGCTCGTTATCAAGCTTTAAGGGCAATAAGGGTAAAGCATTAGAAGAAAATCGAATAAAACAAAATATTGGCCAATATACTTTTTTTCTTTTTTTTTTTTAACGACATTATATATTTGAAATTTGTTATATTATAATTAATCTTCATACGTAATCAAACCGAATGTCATTTTAAAAAATAGGGGTCATGGACCCCTCTTTTTTAAAATGACATTTGGTTTGATTACGTAGGAAGATTATGTGTACAGATTTTCAAGAAAAAGTCAATAGTGCAATTTTTTTTAATTTGATAAATATACAGCAAAAAATGACGTTTTTTTTCTACATTCATGAACATTTGATAAATATGAGTTATTTGTAAAAATAAAATGTACATATTTATAGAACATTTCTGTATTCTCGTTCAATAATGTTAAGTTCTGAAATATGGAAAAGTTAATTGTAAATAAAATAGTTATGGTACTAGTAAGTTGTTGTTATATTCGTTCAACTTTCAAAATATTTTAAAATATCAAATAGATATCTTATAAAGTAAAAGAAATATCAAAAGTAATTATACCTATACAAACCATATCTTCTTAATTTTATTGTCGAGCCTGCGACTTTTGTCGCAGAAAGCTTGACATAGGGATAGTGATCCGGCGGCGGCGGCGGCGTTAGCTAACTTCTTAAAAGCTTTATATTTTAGAAGGTGGAAGACCTGGATGCTTCATACTTTGTATATAGATGCCTTATGTTACGAAGTTTTCGTCAGTCACATGTCCAATGTCCTTGGCCTCATTTTCATGGTTCAGTGACTACTTGAAAAAAAAGTTAAGATTTTTTGTAATGTTAAATTCTCTCTTATTATAAGTAATAGGATAACTATATTTGGTATGTGCGTACCTTGCAAGTTCCTAATACCCGTCAGACAGTTTTCATTTGACCTCGACCTCATTTCATGGATCAATGAACAAGGTTAAGTTTTGGTGGTCAAGTCCATATCTCAGATATTATAAGCAATAGGTCTAGTATATTCGGTGTATGGAAGGACTGTAAGGTGTACATGTCCAACTGGCAGGTGTCATCTGACCTTGACCTCATTTTCATGGTTCAGTGGTTATAGTTAAGTTTTTGTGTTTTGGTCTGTTTTTCTTGTACCGTATGCAATAGGTCTACTATATTTGGTGTATGGAATGATTGTAAGGTGCTCATGTCTAGCTGGTAGGTGTCATCTGACATTGACCTCATTTTCATGGTTCATTGGTCAATGTTTAGTTTTCTTGGTTAAAGTTAAGTTTATGTGACAGTTATAATAAAGCTTTATATTTAGGACTATCAACATAATATCAATGATTAGTAAAGAAGGCGAGACATTTCAGCGTGTGCACTCTTGTATTGATAAGATATCGTTTAATTTAATAGAGATATCTTTTAAACTAAATAAGATATCTAATAAACGAAATAAGATATATCTTATAAACTAAATTAAAGGGGTATAGTTAACTACATTTGTATTTGGTTCACTCAGACAGTTGATGAAACCTGACTAAAAATTAATATCAATCTAAATGATAAATACTAAAGCGTATTAGCTACACACATTAATTCAAGTTTTTGGTATTTCTTCCTATGTCTGCATTAACGCAAACTGTTGCGATATAAAGCAAACATAGAAAAAAATATATAATGCGTGGCGCTAATACATTCCCTTCAGTAGAAATACCTGTTAACTACCGGATTTTACTGTTTCATGCAATAATTAATTTATATACAAAATTACAGATTTATGGGAAAAAAAGTCACTTGACGTCATATGTTTTGTACCATTTTTGTATTCCAGGGGTTAGGATAAATGTCATTTATATATACAAAAAAAATGTGTTATGACTGCCAATGAGACCACTCTCCACATGGTAAAGACTTGTTTTTGTTTTGTTTTATAGGTTCCATCATCTGCATGCACATGAATGGTTAACTTGCAAAAGATTTCAATGAGAAATGGAATTTTCCTAACTGCTTGGGTGTGGATGATGGAAAACATGTGGTTATCCAAGCCCCAAATAATAGTGGGTCGTACTTCTACAACTATAAGAATACACACAGTGTAGTACTTATGGAAGCTGTTGACGCAAAGCTACAGGTTTATTTACGTTGATGTTGGAACCAATAGCAGAACCAGTAATGGGGGTACTTTCCAAAATTGTTCATTGAACCAGGCTTTAGAGTGCAATGACTTGAACATTCCTGAACCCACACCATTACCAAGCCGAAATAAACCAACACCATATGTTTTTGTTGCTGATCAGGCATTCCCATTAAAAGAAAATATCATGAGGCCTTATCCCCAACGAGGAGGACTTGATGATTCGCGGAGAATTTTTAATTATCGTTTGTCCAGAGCTCGACGCATTGTGGAAAACGCATTCGGTATTCTTTGCAACCGTTTCAGGATAATGCGTGCCCCTATTTTATTATCACCTGAAAAAGTAACACATGTGGTAATGGCATGTTGTGCTTTGCACAATTATTTAAGACCTGAAAGTTTCCTGGGATTACAAGAAACTGAAAATATTGAAATTAACAATTTAATGCCACCAATGGCAAGGGGAGGATACCACAGCTCATCTAAGGCTCGTGATATTCGGGAAGAATACAAAGAATATTTCACAAATATAGGTCAGGTACCATGGCAGCACAAAGTTCTTTCTTAAGCTAAAGTGTTGTATATTCAATTCATTGCAGGTTGGAAATTGACTGTTCAGTTACTTCATTGCATTACTGTATTCTTGTACTACTATTTGTAATAGCTACATTTGTACTGACCTAAAGGTATTCATACATATCTGAGAAAACATTTCTCTTTTCTTGTCACCAATAATATATTATAGGACAAAACGTTTTCATGTAACATGATTATTTTGAATATAATACGTTCATCTACCAGTGTGTGTTTCTGTGTAATTTTAATTTCAGTGGCAATCTTTGCCGGTTGATGAGTAATAAACAAGATTAAGAATTGGCTGACTGGAGGAATGACTATTCAATAAGCAGTAGGAAATTAAATGCATTTTCAGGAAGAAAACTTGATAATGGTATATGAATATATTAAAGCACTGCTTAAGTTAAAAAAAACGCATCTCAATCAAATACAAAAAAAATGTAATGCTTTTTTTTCTCCATCTTACAGTATTTTACTAAAAAATGGACTCAGTTTTTTGCATTCACCATTTACTCAAGTCTAAGACTAAAATTTTCAAATTATTAATTTCTTCAAAATAAAAATAAGGCATCTATTTGGGGAAAGGGTGTGGGTGGGTGGATATTTTCTGAATGAGTATTCATGAGGTTAGAATGTTTGCAAAGGAGTAGGCCCGGTAAGACCCGTTTTTGCCCCAAAATATAGCATTTTTACAAATTTGTCAAAATGTTATTTTTAGATATTTATTGGAAATTAGAATACTTGTGATCCATAAATATGGGCTGTTTTTTACAAAACAATGCACATGCATTAGGTAAAAGCATCATAAATTCATGCAATATTACTGAAATCTTCACAATTTGACCATTTGTGCTAATTTTAAGACGTTTTTTGCTAAAATGGAATTGGCCACATTCGTGTTCATTCTTAATATTCAAATATATGTTGTATTTGGGTGATAATACATAACATATATAAAGGTTGAGACTAACCTTGGACAGACATATTGACAACATAGTGGGTAAAGGCAACAAAACACTAGGCTTCATACGAAGAAAATGAAACTTAAAAGATTGCACTAAACCAGTTAAAGCAGCAGCATATTCAACAGTAGTAAGACCTTCAGTTGAATATGCATGCACAGTATGGGACCAAGAAAGGTACAGTTTGAGCATATCTGACTTGCTGAAAAGGATAAGCAGGACAAGTTCTGTCTACAATAACATTTTTTTTACTTTAATATGGTGTATAATTAAGTCAACATGACCGAAATCATTAATTGACCCTGTAGAGAGGTTTTTGCTCTCGTAAGAAGATTTTTACCAATTTTTGTATTCATGTGGAAACCAAAATAGAATGAGAGAGTTTTCAGCACAGTAAGATCTTCAAATAAGACTGACTGGCCTAAATTGTCAACAAACTATTTACATATTTATATTGCAATTTTAACACATTTTGGGGCATTTGAAAAAAATATAAAGTAGATAGAGAGAAACTTTATAGAGCAAAAATAGTCAGCATAGTGAAATCTACAAGAAAGACGATATGGTTGAAATCGTCAGGTTCCTTTTAGGAAGTATGATTTTATCAACTATCATGAAAACAATAAAAAAAAACTTTAAAAGATAGGTAGAAACAGAATTCACTATCACTAATAGGAAATCTACTAAATAAACTCATCATAGATACCAGGATTAATTTTGTATTTACGCCAGACGCGCGTTTCGTCTACAAAAGACTCATCAGTGACGCTCGAATCCAAAAAAGTTAAAATGCTGCAAAATAAGAAGTAAAAAAAAAGCCAACATAACGGATCCCAATAGATTTAAAATTAATCTAAAAATTAACTGGTCTTGAACATGCATGAAATATATGCCACTTGACGTTCAGTAACCACGATCTATCAATTAAAATGATTTTTTTTTACCAGGTGAACAATTCAGGTTCTTGTTTATTTGTTCAGTGCTCTGGGGTGTCCATCTGGTATAAGTCATTTGTATTTGACCTCATTTTCATTAATGACTTTTAGCATAATCTTCCCCAAGATTAAGTCATTGAAAAACTTTAAAGGGACTACCACAAACGGTAAGTCAATAATAAATATTTTTCAGTTAAGTGAAATTTGGTATGCAATTGAATTAACATTACCAAATCTCGTTCCATAGAGATTGTTTGGCACTGCCCTCCACTTTTCTTCCTCAGTCATAAAGAGAGAATCATTTGCTTCTAAGTACTAGTCGATCCTTTAAATAAACTTATTCTAAAAGGTTACCAATTCAACACTGTAATTAGATCGTTGAATATTGTTTTAATTGGTATTAATATTGATTTTGTTCTCAGTAAATTAAAAGCAAACTAAATATTATTGTTATATACATATACACATTCATGGATCTTCAATCTGTCGGTACCTGCACTGCACTAGGTCTTGTTTTTCTCTGACTGTTTATGACATTTTACTAAATCCATTGGCTGTTGGATGTGTACTGATTGATAACTTAGTCTTAGATGCGTGATTTTTGTCGAGTCTGCAACTTTTGTCGCAGAAAGCTCGACATAGGGATAGTGATCCGGCGGCGGCGGCGGTGGCGTTAGCTAACTTTTTAGAAGCTTTATATTTTAGAAGGTGGAAGACCTGGATGCTTCATACTTAGTATATGGATGCCTAATGTTACGAAGTTTCTGTCAGTCACATGTCCAATGTCCTTGACCTCATTTTCATGGTTCACTTGAAAAAAAAGTTAAGATTTTTTGTAATGTTAAGTTCTCTCTTATTATAAGTAATAGGATAACTATATTTGCTGGTATGTGCGTACGTTGCAAGGTCTTCATGCCCATCAGACAGTTTTCACTTGACCTCGACCTCGTTTCATGGATCAGTGAACAAGGTTAAGTTTTGGTGGTCAAGTCCATATCTTAGATACTATAAGCAATAGGTCTAGTATATTTGGTGTATGGAAGGACTGTAAGGTGTACATGTCCAACTGGCAGGTGTCATCTGACCTTGACCTCATTTTCATGGTTCAGTGGTTATAGTTAAGTTTTTGTGGTTTTGTCTGTTTTTCATATACTGTATATATGCAATAGGTCTACTATATTTGGTGTATGGAATGATTGTAAGGTGTACATGTCTAGCTGGTAGGTGTCATCTGACCTTGACCTCATTTTCATGGTTCAGTGGTCAAAGTTAAGTTTTTGAATTTTGGTCTTTTTATCTAATACTATATGCAATAAGTCAACTATATTTGGTGTATGGAAATATTTTATGATCTTTATGTCAGTCGCTTAGATTTGGTTTGACCTTGACCTCATTTTCACGGTTCATTGCTCAGTGTGAAGTTTTTGTGTTTTGATCTGTTTTTCTTAAACCATAAGCAATATATCTGTTGTATGGAAGAATTGTTAGCTGAACATGTCTGCCTGGCATGGTTCAGCTGATCTTGACCTCATTTTCATGGTTCATTGGTCAATTTTTAGTTTTCTGGGTTAATGTTAAGTTTATGTGACAGTTGTAATAAAGCTTTATATTTAGGACTATCAACATAGTATCAATGATTAGTAAAGAAGGCGAGACATTTCAGCGTGTGCACTCTTGTTTTAATAGGTTGTTAGTGGCTTTTAACTACCTGTCAGTAACTGCGAGTACTCTAAGATCTGTACTTAGTTTCCTTATGTTGTTGGAATACACAAGTACGGCCACTTCCACCCTTTGTTTTTGATAGATGTATTTTTATTTGTATCCATCTGATGAGCTAATAAAACCTTTTTCAACTGATTTTTATAGTTCGTTCTTATGTTGTACTGTTACACCACTGTTCCAGGTAAGGGAGGGTTGGATTCTCGTTAACATGTTTAACCCAGCCACATTCTGTATGTATGTGCCTGTCCAAAGTCAGGAGCCTGTAATTCAGTGGTTGTCGCTTGTTGGTGTGTTACATATTTGTTTTTCGTTCATTTTTTTTGTACATAAATTAGGCCTCTAGTTTTCTCGTTTGAATTGTTTTAACATTTGTCATTTCGGGACCTTTCATAGCTGACTATGCGGTATGGGCTTTGCTCATTGTTGAAGGCCGTACGGTGACCTATAGCTGTTAATTTCTGTGTCATCTCTTGTGGAGAGTTGTCTCATTGGCAATCATACCACATCTTCTTTTTATACGCCCGTCAAAATTTTGACGGGACGTATTATGGTTTACAAATGTCCGGCGTCCGTCTGCCCATCTTCCGGCGTAAGTTTTCGTTCTTTCTTGATGTGTGGAAAAAAAATCTCAAACAAGAAAAATTGTTCCAAAGTTTTTATAATCTATTGTTCATGAACAATGTAAAATGCTTTTTTTAAAGGCGATTTATTTATCAAAGACAAACTATGAATCGTATAAATGAGCTTTGATTTAGGGACGACATCAAAAGATCAATGTAAGATAAAAAAATATTTCGGGGTGGGGTAAAAAGTGCTGCAAAAATTATCTACTGTCCAATCTAAACAGATTGGGTTATCTCGCTTGGAACTGTGACATATTCTTGCACATGTTAGTCTCGCATGGTGTCAAAGATGACAGTACGGGTACCCCATTATAAGAACTAAACCTTCAATGTTGAAAACTATACGAAATGTCTTAAAAGTTGTGGAACTGGAGGCTTCAAGAAGCCTGCATAACTCCCCTGTTATCTATGCATAATATTGACATTTATTTCTGACATTTCCAAAAGACATTAGGAATTAGCATTGGCCGAAAATGTAGAAAACTCTAGTCAGAGCGAGAAATGACATGGGTTTCCAACCGTTGGTCTATGACATATACACCAAATTTAGAGGTTGAAAATAAAACCAACAATATGTATGCAATTGATGAAATTCAAACCGGGCAGGCTTAACGTAATGAGTGTGTCGTTTGTGCAACCATTTCATTCACAACTAATCTCGTAGATGCATATATTGGTTTTATTTCTCTCATTTCCGACAGTTATGCATTATGATGCTACATTTGTCATGTTCACTGAGCAGAGGGGATTCAACAACTGCTATCATTGCTATGTACATATATAAAGTGTTTTGTACTTTTATGATCTTATAACTTATAACGCTAAACAAAAGCTAGATAATTTAAATAACTACTGTACTGAATTGTGTACATGTATATAAGTTAATGTAATAAGACAAAGGTAATCATTTTTAACAAAACTGGAAGGCTAATGAATGACATGTTTCATATTGAGTTATAAAGATATAAGCATATTGGAACTGAATGTGTCAAACAATAGAAGTGCATAGGCCTTAGAATTGAAAACACTGGAAAGTTTAATGAAGCCGAAAACAGTTGTTTCAGAAGGGAAAGAACACAAGTTTCAAATTATATAGAGATATGAAATCTTCAGATCCATCTATATTAAAACCTTTTTACATATATTTTTTATCATTGCATTAAACCCATTGTATCTTATTTTTGTGAGGACGTGGGAGTCATTAACATTAATCAAAGAAGAAAAACGCTTTCTCTATTCGATATCTTCAAAGATCGGGAAATGGAAAAGCTAAACTTAAAATTTTGTAAACCCATTCTAGGTGTTACTAAACTCTGTACAAACAGAGCAGTCCTTTCAGAAGTTGGGAGATATCCATTATATTTAGACTTGTTAAAACAAATATTTTGTACTGGTATACACTTGAACATTTTCCAGCTGATATGTAGAGCAGAGCCTATAAGAAATATAAATCTAACAGTAACCAGTCAAATTACTCATGGTACTTTATATATAATATACTTTTTTACAGTTAAAAACTTGACATTAATCTATCTGCAAAAAAAACTTCGTAAAATAAATTTAAACTGTATTTGAAGAAATGTCTCCAGAAGAACTTTCTTAAGACATAAGAAATAGTCATTCAAAAGATACCGGCAAACTCAACCCTTAATACAAATTAAAATTTATTTCAAAAGTTTCTAAATCTGAGAAACATTCATTTAGGAAATATTTTTACCTGGATCATGACAAATGAAGATTTTTTAATAAATTTTTTTTTAGTCTGTATCTAAATAACATTTTCCAGATGAACCAGGTAAAAAGAGTTAAGGTGCAAAAAAAGTGTTCTTATGTTGAACAGTAACACCACTGTCCCAGGTTAGAGGGTTGAGCGCTCACAAACATGTTTAACCCCGCTACACTCTTTATGTGCCTGTCCCAGGTCAGGAGCCTATAGTTCAGTGGTTGTCGTTGGTTCATGTCTGTCATATTTGTTTTTCGTAAATTGTTTTATTATAAATTAGGCCGTTAGTTTTCTCAATTGAATTGTTTCATATTTTTTTTATGTCGGGGCATTTTATAAACGACTATATGATATGGATTTTTCTCACGGTTGCCTATGATTGCTTACATCCACTTTATTAGAACTTTGGTGGATAGTTGTCTCATAGGCAATCATACCTCATCTCCTTATTTTTATAGAGTTATCCCTCTTTGTACTGGCTCTCTCCCATCAAGTATGTAAGTTCAGATTGTGTCTATATTTGTTCTTAATAAACATTAAAATTAATAAATTATTAACAATCAATATGTTATTTGTATGTTAGATTACATGTGTTGTTTGTGTATATTGTATTGATTTATAGGCTATATATTGGCTCTTTACTATTTACTGTAATTAAATTATTGTGTATATTCAGATTCAGATTCTTCATTAAAGATAACTAATATTACATTAGTGTTCTCCATTACAAATCATATGATAATATACAAAACAACATTTCAAAGTTTTACATGTATGTAGTATATAATAATACAATTGTGCACATAATTTTAAGAATTGTTTCTTACTTCTATTAAATGCATCTCTAATAAATTTGTATAGATAATTACATGAAAATAATATTTTGTGGATTTAAAAGTTTAGAAACTGAAAAATAATTATCATGTGAATTTTTCAAATCTAAACCATAAGACTGGAAAAAATTTTGCCTTATATCTTTATATTTATGACAAGATATCAAAACATTTTCTTCTGTATCTACTTCAGTGCAGAATTTGCAAAACGTTCTTCTCTTGGAATTTTGGGTTTATCATATCTACCCGCTCTATATTTAAACAATGAGCACTGATACGTAGTTGTGTAATTTTACTTTTTATATTTTTGGTAAGATTGGTTTCAAGATAGAAGGGAACAAAATTTGGAACAAAAATATTACTGAAAAGCATCAGTTTACTGTCCACAGCTCCAGATTTGACTTTTTGTAGTTGTGAGTCAGATTGCTGATTATAATATCTTATTATACTATTTTTAAAAACACTTTTATCTGTCAAATCTTTTGTATCAAGTTTAAGTACTTTAAATATTTTATTTAGGGTAGAAAACCAGCATTTTGAGTTTTCTAATACATGTATTACCAAATTCTTATAATCAACTACTTTGGTGGCTTTGGACTATTTTTCTTGCTTCCAATTCTCAACCCCTTGGGGTTTGATCTTGTCTGTGTTAAACCAAAGGATTTAAAACAAGCATTTTCACATTACATTTGTTCACATCTCTCTCTTTTGGTCTTCATTGGCAATCTTACATGTCCTTCTTTTTGTATATATGTTACTTTTCGGTCAATCACACAGCTTACTGCAGTAAGCGTGAGGATAACATGTCGATATGCAAACTGTTACCTTACAAGCTAGCAGCAAATCCCTAATTTTCATGGCTACAAATAATTATTACAGCAATCCAGAAAGCTAAAGGGATCCCTCGGCCCCTGCCATTTTTGTCTCGCCTGCGACGAAAGTAGCGGAAAGCGAGACATAGGGATTGCTGTTACGGCGACGGCGTCAACAATTGTTAAGTTTTCTGCTAGTTAGTTTGATAGGATCTACTTGTGATAGATTAATGATATTTTGTATGAAATTGCATTACTGTCTGTACATATAAGTTTGACAATTGTTTTGAGGCCCTGGGCTGATATGCATAAAACCACTTCAGTTAAGATATCCAATTGTAGTACTAATCTATCGTAGGACATGTAGAATAAAATGCTCCGCTGGGACGCAGCTTGATACGACAGCAGAGGTCGAACCCTGAACAGTTGGGGCAAGTATGGACACAACATTCAAGCTTGATACAGCTCTGAATTTGGATTGTGATTAAATATTTGACACAGCATAGGTTTCTGACACAGAATGAATGTGGTCTAAGAAAATTTTAATTTACCTATTCAAACCATATCATTATTATTTGCTTTTATATATAAATCAGAAATAACCAATTTAAAATGGAAAATTTTAAAGAAAAAAAAATAACAGCCTTCCCTTTGTGGTATGGTACCTTGCAGTACAATTTCAGAGAGATCCATACACTTGAACACAAGTTATTGTCTGGAAACTAGAAAAATGCTTGATTTTTACCCCTTTTTGGCCCCAAATTACTAAACGTTTATGGCAATTACCCTCAAACTCAAACCTAGCTTTCCCTTTGTAATATGGAACCTTGTAGTACAATTTCATAAAGATCCATTTACTTACACACAAGTAATGGTCCTGAAACTAGAAAAATGCTTGTTTTTTGCCCCTATTTTGGCCCCTTTTTCCTAAACGTTTTGGGCAATTACCCCAAACTCAATTCCAGCTTTCCCTTTGTGATATGGAACCTTGTAGTACAATTTCAGAAAGATCCATACACTTACAAACAAGTTATTGTCATGAAACTAGAAAAATGCTTGTTTTTTGCCCCTTTTTTTGCCCCTAATTCCTAAAATTTTTAAGCAATTACCCCCAAAATCAATCCCAGCATTCCCTTTGTGATATGGAACCTTGTGGTACAATGTCAAAGAGATCCATACACCAACACACAAGTTATGTCTGGAAGTTACAAAAATGCTTATTTTTGGCCCCTTTTTGGCCCCTAATTCCTTAACTGTTGGTACCATAACCCCCAAAATCAATCCCAACCTTTCTTTTGTGGTATTGAACCTTATGGTAAAATTTCATAGATATCCATTCACTTAAACTAAAGTTAGAGTGCGAAAACCAATGTGTCTTCGGACGACGACGACGACGACGACGACGACGACGACGACGCCAACGTCATACCAATATACGACCGCAAAATTTTTTTGCGGTCGTATAAAAATCCGTCCGTTCGGAACAAATCTTAACTTGAGTAGTTTTATGCATATCAGCCCTGCCCCCTAGGACATGGTCCATTGATTTTGAATTAATTATCAATTTTCGATGTTAGTATAAGTAGTTATCTGTTTGGCGATTATTTTCAGGCCCTGTTTACTAGATAATGGTTCAGCGACTGAATTAATAAACCATGTTGCTGTCCATCAGATTGACATTTTCTGAATTTTATGCCGACAGGCGAGACATATCTCTGTGTGAACAATTTATGAGTTAAAAGTTAATTTTACTGTATTTAATTTTTAATCAGTTTTCATAATTATCTTTTTTTTTGTAGGGGCGCATGCGTTTATGTTTGCAAATAACAAATGATTTTCAAGTTTAAAAAAAGTATGAGTGCATGGTTTATAGTTAAAAGGGGGATTATAGAAAGGATATAGGATTATAGATTCAGTACCCAAAACAGATTCTGAGGCTTATTAATGTCTGAAACTGTACATTGTAACTTTAAGGTGAAGCTGGTAGCTATATATTGTTCAGTGATACAGTTGTTATTGAGCTTTCAGTTACTCATACTTCATGAGTCGATTAGTAAATTATATTTGCAACCTTGGCTTTTTCAGATTTAAAAAAAAATCCAAAGAAAAGAACATATTATGAAAACTGATTAAAAAAAAATCTTTACAAATTGCTGCATAATAGTCCTTTTTTAGCTCAGCTGGCCCAAAGGGCCATGTGAGCTTTTGCTATCACTTTGCGTCCTTCGTCCGTCCACCATCGTCAATAAACTTTTCTTTAAAAATCTTCTGCTCTAAAACTGCTCAATGGATTGAAACCAAAGATTGTCTGCTTCATCTATAGCATGTCAACTATGAAGGTTGTGATTTTCGTCTAGGTTAATGAACCAACATGGCCGCCTTGTCTAAAAATAGAACAGAGTGGTCAAAGTAAAGTTATGGCTCATATCTCTGAAAGTATAGCAATAAGAGAAATTCTTCTGACAGGGTAAAAACTGTCAGCACAAGTTATATCTACCTGGAAAATTTTGGAAAGTCTATCCACCTGCTTTGGAGTTATTGCCCCTGAAAAGATTTTTGACACTTGCGGCTTTTCCTTGCCATTGTTTCAAACACCATAGGAGCTATGTTAAATGTGTAAATTGCAAAAATGATCAGCATGACAAGATGTATTATTCCTGAAAATTGGGGAAAATCTATTCACTCGTTTTGGAGTAATTGCCCCTGAAATAATATTTGTTTGCTTGCAGTTTTTGGCTGTTATCATAAAACATATAGGAGCTAGGTTTAAAGTGTAATTCCAAAAGGTTCATCACAACAAAATGTATTTGTGATGAGTTTATTTATGTATCTACCCTGAAAATTAAAGAAAAATCTATCTACTCTGATATTTTTAACAACCTGTTTTGGAGTAATTGCCCTTGAAATGTTGTTTTTTTTTACTGTTTATTTTGCAGTTTCGGCTGTTATCTAAAAAGCTATAGGAGCTAGGTTAAACATGTTTATTGCAAAAATGATTAGCAACACAAAGAATAACTATAGTATGTGCATATAAATGTCCTAATTAGCAAACTGGCGAATTTTTCGTCAGGTTAAGTTTATCTGGCTCCAACCAAGGGACCATCTGTGCATTTGCAATAACTTGAGGTCCAATTGTTGTCCATTCATTAAAAACAAATCTGCTTTGAAACTTCAGGACCAATTTCAACCAAACTTAAACTGAATGATCCTTAGGTTATCTAGCATAAAATTAGTGTTTTTTGTTCCTAACAGCCAACCAAAATGGTCACCATGGCTAAAATTAGAATATTGAGAGAAAATGTAAACTCAGTCTTAGTTTAAGATTGAAAAATACGCTAAGATCTACATATCAGTTTTTGTAGTCTTTGATATTGTGATGACTTCAAAGTGGACGGGCATATGAATTAAGGGTGGGTAAGTTGTGGGGAGCTTGAAAAAAAATTTCAAAAAATTTCAACCCTATTTTGATCGTAAATAACTTCTGTTGTCCTAAAACCGAAGAAAATTGTTATTCTCCTTGATTTAACTTACTTGTCTTGCCCTAGAAAGGCTTTATATAGAAGTTTGAATGTAATTTAATTCTTAAACTGTAGCTAATGTACCATACTAAAAAGTGTAAAAATCAAATATTAAATGCCATATCTTGTTTGCATGGTGAGCAGTTTAAGCTCTTATGAGCCTTTTATTCCAGTAAAATAAACAGATATTTGTAAATCACTATTATACAATACAATAATACAATACAATACAATATTTTTATTTTTCCAAATTAAAGGGCCCATTAAGAGCATAACATTAATAACAACATGACATAGACATTACAGAGTGATTAAAGAAACATAAAATAATACATGTAGTTCAAATGCATGAGGAAAGGGTGAGTGGTCAAGGGGAGATAATTTTGCTATCTATTAGAGTATTTAACTAATTTTCTGATTTTCTAAGTTGCAGGCCTTTATCAAGGTATGTACATAAAATAGATAAAAACCTGCTATCTTCATTACTCATGATCCATGTAAAAAGATCTATTCTGTTTAAATTAACTAAACTGGGGTATTTTTTGATATAATCAGTCATATCTCTTCTGAGGTTATTGTAAAGAGGGCATTCCAGAAGAAAGTGCATTTCATTTTCAATAGAATTTGAATTACAATATAAACATATCCTCTCTTGTCGAGGTAATATTTCATATTTACCAGGGGCGTATCTACCTTTTTGATGAAGTGGAATCACAAACTAAAGGGCGATGGGTCTCCATATATAGCGTTTTAAAAAAAATCACAACCGTAATAAAACTCGGACATTTTTGTTGTTGTTTTTTAGGTCAACTATTTGTTTAACTTCGAGTCGAATAAAGGCTAAACATTATCGTTTTCGTTTTTTGTACGCCGTGAGAGCTTTTAAAATCACGGAGATTTGTTCCATATGCTAGTATTTGTATTGATCAAAGTAGGTGTATAAAAAAACAAACAATAAACATAAACACAATACTATATGTTGAGTTTCTGTTAGCATAAACACCATTGGATACCAAATACTTGGTGAACACATTCCCCAATATTTTGCTTAACATATGTATTTAGATGTTTAAAAATTTTGTGGGTATACTCTACAAGAGAGAGATAGGAATTTCTAATTTTATGCTGTTAGGTATTCTCGAAGTTGAAATTAATGAACATTTCCAGAGGGAATGGTACTTTGATCCCGATCTTATTCATGATCTGCATTTGTTAATTATCCAGCTAATTACAAATACATATGCATTCGAACAGTAAAGATACGTGTATTAAAAGTTTGGTGTATCTTTCGAACTAGAATCAGCAGTTCAGAGCCCGACTCGGACAGAAAATTCATAATAAAATTGAATGACCAAATAGTCCAGGAAAACGAGTTAGAATTAACAATTTATTTAAATGCTTTTACAATCAACCATTCGTATAGCAGGCCCATATACAAACGATTTCGAATTATCGAATCTATATAGAAGATGTATTTGTGTAAAATAAATAAATAACGTAATACATGTTCTGGGAATGTGTACTTTTTTTTTTATATTAACAGCAGTTCCAACTTCTCATGTACTAGTATACAGAAACTATTGATTGATTGAATGGTTATTAATGTGCGGTAGCAAATATTACATGCATACCAGGACGAGAATACGTTGACGTGATGTGAAAATGAACTATATGTGTTGTCAAGACCTACATACTTAGTCAATTTTGAACTAGTTCACAAGGTAACAGTAATTATTCCCGGATCGATACGAGTTGAAGAGTCTTCCTTCTAGTAAGATGTGTGCTTTGGGCGAAGCGGAAAATAACAATTTTCAAGTTTTTGTGTTAACCCTATAGGAGGATTCTGGGTTTTTTTGCACTTGAGGCGAGTATACGTTATGGTGGTGGTATCGGCAACAATGTAGGTTTTTTGTTTTTAATATAAAAAGTTCCGCTAATAGTTACACCAGTTGTATGTTTTTATCGTACACATACATGTCTTATACAGGATTAAAAATTTCGCTGCATGTGTGTTCCTCTTGCTTTTATTCTTTGTGTAGTTTTTAAAATGCATACATAGAAAGACCAATACCTATTATTGTTAACTTTGTCCTTCTCTCTCTGTTTTTTTTTTTTTTTTGGGAAGGGGGGGGGGGGGGGTAGGGGTGAAAATGACGTGGATGCACGTGCTGTCGTGCCTCCGGGTAGCTACGCCCCTGTTTACCACATACATTGATAAAACGTTCATGTCTGCCAGTTTCGATTCTTAAACAGTGATTGCTGAGTCTGTATTTTGTTAACTATTGCAAGAGAGGTAACTCAAAATTGTCCAGGGAAAATCAGCTTTATTTATAGAATGGGAATGTATGATTAACTGTTTTTAGTTTGAGGTCATATGTCTTTATATGGTAAATGGTTTCTCACTGGCAGTTACCCAAAGCTGGAGGTATATAACACTTCAAAATATTCTGATAAAAACATAAAAAAGCAAATGTTCAAAGGTAAGTTTCATGTTTTACTTTTCAATACTTAATAATACCAGAATAACTGAACATTTATTTTGATATCAATAATTGTTTAGTAGTAGAAAAAGTCTTAGATCAGACAGTTAGTAAAATCAAGATTAATTTGTTCAGCCTCATTTTTGTATAAATAAATCTGTTATTGATTTTGTTTCAATTACATGTAATTGTTAAATTTAATAGCAACCAACCCAAAATGTTACGTTGTATACTGTTTAAAGTCTAATGGGGAGTTAATGTATATACTCAGTGCCAATAAAAATGCAACTGTTACACATCATATTTGAAGCCCCGTTTGAATTAGATGGATCCAGGTTTTGGTGTAATAATTAAACAGTGCTTTAATAACTTTATATTTTATATTGTATTCATTCTGAAACATTTTGAAATACTGCTAGGCATACGTATGAACTATTTTTCAGCATCTTTTTTGCTATAAATAAATCTTTTATAAAAAGGGGGGTATTGATTTTGATTCAATTACATGTAATTGTTGAATATAATGGTAGACTTCCAAAATGTTACGTTATATATTGTTTAAAGTCTAATGAGGAGTTAATGTATACACTCAGTGCCAACAGAAAGGCAACATATCATATTTGAAGCCCCTTTAGATTTTGGTGTAACAGTGTAATAAACAATGATCTAATATAAAAAAAGAACACTTATATTTCATATTGTATTCATTCTTAAACATTTTGAAATACAGCTAGGCATACTTTAATTGTTCCTTACATTTGCTTTTAAGTTTTATTTAGTGTTATGTTTAATTTAATATCCAATTGATTTTATATTCTGCGTGCGCTTTACCATTAAGAACCCAAGGTAGATAATCTTGCTAGTTGTATGAAGCAATATTTGTCGAGGAAAATCTTATAGGAAACCCAACCTCTGGAATATATGATGTTATTGTTGTTTGTAATGTTTTTGTTAGGGTTTAATAGATAAAAACTTCAGCCTTCAGTCATCCCAAACAATAGTTCTATTCTAAAGAAAAGAATAAGTTCTGGCTTCCATGGCAGAAACAGAAATAGACTCAACAGTGAAAAGACTTGAAAAGCTAGAATCTTCGACTGTTAAATCAGCTGATGAGGAGACATATGCACAACATGGAGATGACATCAAAGTTACATACTATCTCAGGGATATTAAACGTAAAATGGTAGACGAATGGAAACAGAAGTTCAGAAAATATGAAGATAGGGTCAAGGTATTACAGTAAAATATGTATAAAATAGAAAATAGGGTCAAGGTATTACAGTAAAATCTGTGTATAAAATAGAAGCTAGGGTCAAGGTATTACAGTAAAATCTGTGTATAAAAAAATGATTCAGGAAAACAATAATGAAAGGCATTTAGGGGGCTGCCATTTGATTTTTATGGGGGCTAGGATGAAAATTTTGTCCTGCATTTTTTTAAGTTGTAATCTCTGTCCTGCCTTTTTATTTTTCACTCTATTCGGTCCTGCCTTTTTTTTTCTTAGTTTATCCTGACTTTTTTTACATAAGTTGTCATCCTGCCTTTTTTTTTTAACTCAAAACTCCTGTCCTGCCTATTTTTTTTCAAATTTCATCCTAGCCCCCCATAAAAATCAAATGGTAGCTCCCTTAGTCTGCATAATTCAAGAGGGTCTGGATGGGGTTTACAAAATAGAGAAAAAAGGACAAAAAGTGCAGATTAAAGGGTGAAAAAAATAAAGAATTGATAAAAATAGGCTAAAAAAATACAGAATATAGAGAATAATGGGGTTCTGAAATATAAAAATTAGAGAAAAAATGGTAAAAATAAATAAATAATAGAAAAACATGTTAAAAATAAATAAAGAAGAGAAAAATGGTCAAAACAATTAAAAAAAAAGAAATGAAGGACCCTCCATCCAGACCCTCATTCAAGTACAATGTGCAATCAAGAATTTTCACAAAATATTTTCCTCAATCTTAGTAACCCATTAAAATCAATCCACACTGTCTGTATGGTAATACACATTATTAAATTTGCTACTGCTATGGCATATTTTGCTGAACACAGACATTGAAAAAGATGTCATTTATGACATTTTGTTGTTATTTTGGATTTTAGGAGCAAACATTCTTTCCATGAATATGATAGTAATTAATAACTGCTAAATTTGTGTTAGAAGAAACATATGCAGGAGCATAGTAACTTTAACAAGTGATAACTCCGTATAAATTCTGTCATTCATTGCCCGACTGTTAAAGACTTTTAAGGAATGAATACAACTACAAACAAATGAACGTTTCTAAGATCTTTATAGAAAAACTCGACAAAGAAACTAGTAAGTAAGATTGATTGATTCTTGCTTGCTTAATTAACAGCTAGGAGCAAACATATTTTTGCATATTCAGAATGAGAAGAAATTGATCAATAAATCAAAAAAGTAGGTTCCGAAATTTTGGTTCACTGGAAATGAAGGATGAGAAGTGTGGACAGCTACTCAAGCCACCTATTAAGAGTACATTGTTGCAAGTGCTTTAACATACAAAACCATACTTTCCCTCAACACCCTTTGGTTTATCCTAATTCTGTACACATTAATACCTTCAGTACAAGCAAGAATAAAAAATTGAGACTCCGCCAAACAAAAGACTGGTTCAAATAAAAAAAAGATAAGCAATCACTCACATTTCTATACACTATTTACATTTAGGATAAAAGTCACAAAGAAACAGAGGGCTCCATACTGTAATAATCCATTTTCTATTGATCATCATTCCTGTAGCGTGAGATCCTTTCCAGATATCTGCTTCAGTTTCTTCTTACTAGAGCAGTGAGCCAGTTTATAACCCCAGTCATAGGTTTCACCATTGAAGTGTTACCTGTCGGTACAGTTATTGTTTTTTTTTATATTTCAGGCTACAGAGGGTGATATATTTGCTGGTACTCCTGAAGTAGATGCTGTTGTAAGTACTAATACCAATCTAATTATATGTTTAGCTCACACCTTGCCCTAAGGACCAAGTCTCACTTTTCTCTCTTGGCGTCCGTTGTCCGTCGTATATGTCTTCGTCGTCCTGTCGACGTATATTTGTTCCGGCTTACAGAAGTTCCACTGGAAACTTTGTTATAAACAATGTCATAATATGTTCCTGTTGGAACAAATATTCTATACCATTTATTCCGTTAGGAACATATCCTGTAATATTTATTCCAGTGGAAATAATGTTCTAGAATATTTTTTCCATTTGGAACTTATATTATGAAGGAACTTCTATTTCGTGACAGTCCGTTAATTTTTACCAAAATGTCCTCCTCTGAAACTACTAAGTCAAATTTAACTAAACTTAGCCATCATTTTCATTTGGGTATCTAATTAAAAACAAATATGCCCTTTAAATTCGACTTACCAACCAACATGGCTAACATTGCTAAAAATAGAACATAGGGGTAAAATGGAGAAGATCTGAATAGCAGATATGTTCAGAATGTTTAGATCGACCTACTGTCCATTCATATGAAAACTGTTAGACCACCTTTTATAAGTGTTATTGCGCATAAATGACATATTTAACTTTTTTTCCATTTTTGCCAATTATCTTGAAAAATTAAATAGGCAGAGAGAACAAAATGGCAAAAATCGTGAGTCGACTCCTAATTTGAATTCTTGCCCTTTAATGACGATTTGACCATTTTTTTGCACTTTTTCCAAATAACTTGAAAATATAAAAGATAGATAGAAACTTTTAATAGCTAAATTATCTGTAAGATAATATAAAATTAAGTTTGAATCGCCAAAGTCGTCAGTTGACTTCTTATTGGAGTTATTGCTCTTTAATGACGATTTTTACCCTTTTTTTTTGGGGGGGGGGAGGGGGGGGGGGGTTGCCTATAATCTTGAAACCTATAATAGATAGATAGATAGACACTTTTCACAGCAAAATTATCCAGAAAAACAAGATTTACAAACAACTCAAATGGCCGAAATGGTGAGTCAACTCCTTATTGGAGTTATTGCTCTTTAATGATGATTTTTACTAATTTTTGCATTTTTGAGAATTACTTTGAAACTATTAAAGATAGAAAAGAACTTCAAACAGCAAAAATGATCATCAAGACAAGAACCTCAAATAAGTCACTATTGCTGAAATCATTAACATCCACAAAAAGATTTTTTACGGAATTAGCTTTTAATTTTTGTTTTAATTTGATAAATTTGTTTTCTGTGTAAAAATGATTGCTGTATATACATGTTGATTTTAGGTAGTAATTGTTTCACGAAAAAAGGAAAATAACAAAAATACCGAACTCCAAGGAAAATTCTAAGTTTAATCTTTTCTCAGTACAGGCTGATTCCAGGAAGTGCATCTCAATTTTCAGTTCTAATTGATAGGTGTCTCCAGCAAATGCCTTTGGATTTATGGATGGTGGAATAGATCGAGTATTTTCAGAGCTGTTTGGATGGCAAATGTGAGTCTTAATTTGTTTTCTCTCTATTAAGGAAACATATTTCTGAGTATTTGCTTCTAAAGTTTAGTCAAAATCAACTTTAACAAAAACATGACGTACATTGAAATGATGCATTAACTGGACAATAACAGACTGCTACAAAAGGCTAAGGATGTTACTTTGGCATATAATTTGTTGTCTTATGATGAATTATTGTCAACTTTTTATGCTCATTTCATGATAATTGAGTTGAATTTTTCAAAATACCAAATATTAAATTTAGTGTACTGGTTAACTGCAATCATTTATGAGATATTTAAGATGATTTCTATTGATGATATCTGCCTAAATCCAATTAAAGGAGTTATTATGACTGCATTCAAGACACCGGCCATTTATGTGTTGTGTGGGGAAGGGTTGGCTAGTTTTCTCGTGACAAAAACATTTTTTCTCTCAAAAATATACAAATATACAAAAACAAAGTCAGGAGCCTCTGGCCTTTGTTAGTCTTCATGTTTTATAATTTTAGTTCTATTATATTTTTCGGAGTTTAGTGTGACGTCCATTTTCACTAAACTAGTACACATTTGTGTTTAGGGGCCAGCTGCAGCACGCCTCCGGGTGCGGGATTTTCTCGCTGTGTTGAAGACCCATTGGTGGCCTTTGGGCTGTTTTCTGCTCTCTGGTCGGGTTGTTGTCTCTTTGACACATTCCCCATTTCCATTCTCAATTTTATTTAAAAGCAAAGAATACATTTTGAAAATAAATGTTTTAATTTTTTTTCTAATTATCTATATTAAAAAAAGCATTACCTCCCCCTTCCAGGAGATTCAGGTCAGTGCAATGTTTACTACGATTTCAGTGGTGGAACCCCCCTTTTTTGACGTTCAATGCTTTTGAATGGGGTCATATGGTTGGAACCCCCCTTTAAAAAATGGCTGGACCCCCCCCCCCCCCCCCCCCCCCCCCCCCCCCCATCCCTGGATTTTATATACTGCTACGACTGTTCTAATGCTTATTTAAGGTTTAGCAGACAATTAAGTGAATATTAGGCTAACTGTTATGACTGAGTAATTGTAGATTTCATATTTTTACCTAAAAGCAGTTCAAAAATTGGATGAAAGTATAAGTTATGTTTTCAGCACAAAATATTACTAGCCAATGTACATTGTGTTTCTACCGTTTACCCTTGAAGCAAACTATATGTAATATACTAAAGTTGTTATATATATTACAGTTGATCAGTGGATAATATTTTACCTTTTTTCTTCAGGCAAGAACGGATACAGAAAGTAATCAGGGATCAATATGATGGAGAAAACTTTGTGGTGAGTAGAGTACACCTTTTCTTTGAACTATTCCTTAATATAAAAGTGTTGTAAGAATGTATATTTTAAAATACAAGAGTGCACTCGCTGAAATTTCTCGCCTGCTGTACTTATCATGATTGAATTTATGTTGAAAGTTTGCAATACGGAGGATTTACTGTAACCTCATCAGATCTAACAACAGCACAATTTTTGTCAATTAGTAAATTTCAGTGGCGTAGCCACTTGGAAATAAATTGTGAGCAAGGGGCTGGGGAGGGGGATTGTTTGAAGTTGATCGATAACTATAATAGATTTATAGTAAAATTCTAATTGAAATTTTTTTTTTCTCTAAAATTATTTGTTAGTATGTGATCTTCTTATATCTATTTACAATGCTACACTGGTTCCACACCACTGAATTTGGTATTGGTGGCAGATCTTTCAAAATAACTGTCTAAAAATTATAATTTATTCTAAACTTGTTGAGTGATGGAGTGATATATGGAAATTGGCATATTGTATATATAAAATGAACGACAAAAATTGTATAACTATAATATTTAAACAGGAAAACCAGAACAACCTGATTTATGCTAAAGCAATAAAAAAAAAACAGCAACCAACAACAACCACTAAATAAAATGCATCTGATTTCAGGTGTCTTCTTTTCTTTTGGTTTTGTTGGCATTAATACACCTAAAGTTATTTTATTCAAATTTATCAAAAACATGCATTGTATTTTGTAGGGAAATGCAATCATTATCCCAGCCCATGACAAAGACCCAGACAAAGAACACATTCAGAAGTTAAAGACCAATAATATAAGTAATGGTAAACCAATCAAATACCTCATACACGTCCCGACTATGAGAGTACCAAAAGATGTCATAAACTCAACTAATGCTTATCTGTCTTTTAGAGGAGTCATTTTGGCAGGTATTTACATAGATATGTAAATCATTACTCATACTATATCATAAACTCGACTAATGCTTATCTATCTTTTAGAGGAGTCATTTTGCCAGGTACTTACATAGATGAATCATTACGCATACCATATCATAAACTCCACTAAAGCTTACCGGTATCAGTCTTTTAGAGGAGTCATTTTGGCAGGTATTTAAATAGATATGTAAATCATTTCTGATTCTACTTTGTTTATCATATTCTTCTTTTAAGGGAGTTATTTTGACAGATCTTTACGTAGATAAAGTAAAACATTGCTGATTTTTTGCTCCACTTTGGCAAGGGTTTAGTGCTGATCGGAAGAAAACCAAAGGGATCATATTTCTGTTCCCCAGTCACCCGTAGACCAATCAGGGAAAGTTTAATATGTATATGTATAATTGCCTTGTTTCAATATCACCATTTACTTTTGAAAATTACCCTCTCTAGTCCTTTGAACCCCAATACAATTTGTATACATAATCTGTGGAAATAAACAAGAAATACACAATTTAAGGTCTAGCAAATGGACCTAGTGTAAAAAAAGGACTGTTGCAGGAGAAACACTTTGATAATTGACAAATATATCAACTCATTAATGTGTATATTCTATTGCAGTACAGAAACACAACAGAAACCCAGAAAATCAGCCAATCAGAAGGGTTCTTTGTCCTGGTCTTGGGACTGCTGTTGGTAGAATGCCGTTTAACAGATGTGCTTTTCAGGTTTGTTTTATTACTTCGTATAGAAGAAATGAACTTAATTTGTAAGACCCCACAGAGAATGGTCAATGCAATTTGGAATTCACACTAGCACAAAGCCTATAAAAAATTTAAATGACTTTTCCTTAGGCTTGTAATTAAAGAAAATATTTTCTCAAAAATGTTGAGTTTGAATTTGTCTTTAGTGTTACCTCCCTTTTCAAGGTCACTAAACTGAAGTGTTGGAAGCATGTTTTATATGCAGATTACAAAAAGGAATGATACAACACATACAGTAAACCAAGTTATTTTCAAATTTATCCCTTTCCAGCAGAGTTTGCACAATATATTTCATGATTTTCTAATTGTGTTGATGATGAGAAAAGATCCAAGAGTAAAATAAAATAAAATAATGATATACATAAGAAAATGCCTGTACTAAGTCAGGAAGGTGACAGTTGTTTTCCATTCGTTTGAGGTTTGAGGTATTTTTGTTATTTGACTTTTTTGGTGTAGAATAAAATGAAATAAATCTAAAAATATCAAGGTATAAAAAAATTGAATCATTTTCCAGATGCTTCAAGCTTTTGAAATATTTGACTTAAGACTGAATGACAAACTAATGAAACCAGACAAATTATGGGATGTAAGAGCACATGATAAAATGATGCAAGAGGTATGTTGTCGTTAATGAGTTAAAATTATTTTTCTATAAAGCCTTCGCTATTCCAAAATTAAATGTATGAGGGATGACTATAAGAACTTTTTCAAAATTAAAATTTTTAGGGGATGAAAGGCAGTTTTTCCCTAAACCCTACCTATACAATTCAAAATGCAAGGAATTATTATGTAAAAATGTGTACTGAATCCATCCCACTTTCCCTATTTTATCAATATTAGGCTCCTTTCAATCCTCAAGACCACCTTAAACTTAATTCTGGAATAGCCCTTAAGGATCTAGATGCTTTTCACAGACAAATATATAACCAACATTTTAAGTCAAGTTTCAGCTTTGCAAATGTCTTTTTATCAGTAACATGAATTTCTCTAAATGTAAATTTTTAATGTTTATTTTTGAAAGATTTCAATTCTTTTTAGTCAACAGCTTCTTGGCATGAAAACCATTTTGAAAGTACTACACAAGTTTCATATTGATGGGCATTTTAGAAAAAAATCAAAATTATGTTTGCAAATTTTATTGCTGTTCTTATCAGTAATGCCAATTTAATATTCTGGTAATAACCACAGAGTGACAAAAAAGTAGTTTAAGTACTTTATGAAGTTTGCCATGTTCAAAAATATATATATGAATAAAGAGATGTGGATAAATAAACCAATGAGACAGCAACCAAACAACACAAAAAAAACCAAAGACATCTATAGGTCAATATAGTCATCAACAAAAGAAAAGTGGGTAAGTTTTTATGTTGTAATGTTACACTACTGTCTCAGGTTAGGGTGAAGGTTGGCGCCTGTTAAAACGTTTAAACCCGCTGCATTTTTGTGCACCTGTCCTAAGTCAGGAGCCTGTTGTTCAGTGGTTGTCGTTGGTTGGTGTGGTTCATAGGTGTTTCTTGTTTCTCCACATCTTCTTATTTATAAGAACTAGAATACTCATAAATTGCATTTTTACTTTACTAAGTAAGGTTTATAAATTAACCAGATTATTTCCCATTTCAGTACGACGATTGAATATACATCCCAACTGAATGAAGATGAGAAAACTTTGTTCCAGCTGATTGGGAAAAACTAATCTGAACCAGAAGACATCTTGATACAGACCATTTATTTATTAGATTGATATGCTAATGGAGACCAAATCAAACGTTTTTGTTTAGATTTAAGCCAGATAAACACTTCAAATATAAATGTTGAAATAAGTTGAATCTTAACATCCCATACAATTTAGAAGTACTAAATGACAAGACAGCTATCACTAGTTCACTGCCACAAAGTTACCAGGGACCTTATAAATGATCAAACTATAAAATTAAATGTTTTTTAGTTTGTATTTTTTGTGGTATTGAATCAAAATATGTAAATGTTTTTTTTTTTATTTTGTATTTACATTATATACATATATACATATTATATATATATATATATGTGTGTTATTTCTACAAATAAAGAGGGAGGTCAAGGTTATATGTCAAATTCGTATGGACCATGTCTTCCAGGCTGCTGCTTGAAGTAATGACAAGAAAATAATTCGACACAATTAGGTCATGTAGAAAACAAATATCCTAGAGATTCAAAATGGTTGATATTCATGTATTATTGAGTGCAGAAAAAATAATATAACAGTCAAGGTTCTACAGAAAACCCCTCCTTTCTTTTTTTGCCCCTCAAAGTACCCCTTTATAAACCCTATTGCACAAACAAAACCCTGATTGCACCACTAGAAGGCCAAAAAGTCCATTAACTCTGGCAAGAATGATAAAATCCAAATGACAGCATAGTATGATCAAGAAAATTTGATCAGGGAATCCTACAAAGTAAGAAAATATTTGAGCCATCTATGTGTTTAAGCGTGGTTTCAGATAGACAAAAACTATGACTATGTTCCCAACGGCGGGAGATAACACCAAGGTTTGAACTCTAGTATAAAATTACATAAAGAAACATTGTTTTACAACCATAAGGTATTTTTATATACAAAACAAAGATGATTTTATTTCTTACCTTTTGAAGTATGAAACTAAATGTAAAACTTATTTGATGTTTTACCATGGAATAACACCTGTCTTGTCTTCTACAACATGTATTTTTAATGACAAGATTTACACGAATAATTTATCAGCACTGCTATTTAAAGTCGGTATGTTATAAGTAATGTTAAATGATACTGAAGTCACACACATCATGAAGCAGTGGCCTCTAATTCGGTTGCTGGAGTATCAGGCTCTGCATCATTGTAGATATTCTCAGCCTGAAAAATATCAAATATTTTATGACGAGTTACAACTGAAAAAAAACACAGTACAAAGATAGCTCTAAACTAAATGTGTAGATATGAAATCAGGACGACTCAAGCAAATTTAATCTGTACGTCCCCATCAAAATCTACAGGCATGAGGAAACAAAAATCAGGACACTTACTTGATTTTAAAATGACTACGTGGTAAGGGCATCAAATTTACCACTCACAGGACAAACAATGAGAGAGTTAATAAAGGATATTTCCACACTGGTTATTATCTTTTCTTTTCAATGACACTTTTCTGGAATAACCTTCATTGAGTACACTCAAAACATAAATATTACATAAAGGTAAAATACCCATATAATTGTGCACAACCTGTTTTTGGAATAACATTAAATGAATATTTCAGGTCAGGAATCTTGTCACTTGTCCAGTTATATCTTAAAGTGGGGTGTCGTTAAAAAGTGATGTTGCTGATCTCTGTCGGACAGTCTGTTAAATCTGTTCACTCCTTCCCCAATTACAGGGTTATTGGGTAAATTAAGAGCATTGACATGTTGTACAGACACTTGATGAAGAATCAACTTCGATTTTTATAATCCCAATGGTATCTTCTGCCTGTATTTCATCTTTCTATTCATATCATTATACAATAATTAACCAGACTTACCAGACCTGCATGATGTTATTTTCTGAAAAACCGCCTCGGTGGTCTCGTGGTAGCGTGTTCGCCTCGAGTGCGGCAGGTCGTGGGTTCGAACCCCGGCCGGGTCAAACCAAAGACTAAAACTGACATTTGCTGCGTTTCCGCTAAGCACGCGGCTTTAAGGTGGCTGGGGCGTCTTAATTAAAATTGATAGATTTTTGATAATTTGTTAAAATGAAGTTTTATCATGCTTTTTCAAAAATATAATAAAAAGCATGGGCCACCGGACTTTTTTTTCGCTACAGGTCGTGCAAAATTGTCCGATTTTGTATAGATTATGCATGGAAAATCAAATTTTGTGTGATAAAAAGAAAACTACTTGATAGAACTTTAAGATAAAATGTGTGAAGATAGCTCTTATAACATGCTTTCATATAAGAAAAAGACAAAATGGGGTCACCGAACTTGTTTTCTTGTAAAATATCAAAAAAGGTAAATTCACAACACTTTCTATTATAAAAATTACTTTATCTGAGTTATCTCCCCTTATTTGGCAAAGTTGAAAAAAATCTAATTAAACCCAAATAAGGTGTTTTTGAGAAATTACAACCGTAAGTATGATAAAACACACAATTTTCTATATTTACATCAAAAGTCTTTTACATAAATTATATACTACTCTCAAAATTTGTACATTTCATCAAAAATCTAGACCAACGTTATCTGCTACTTCAGAATCCAAAATGGAGGAAGACACCCGAGCCACCTTAAGGAGTAAGAACAAAGACTGGTCGGCTCAGAATCAGAATAATGTGTGTGGGTAAAGTGACATGGACTGTTATTGTGTGAATTAGCACGTTAAAATTCCGGCTTGGCGTGTCGGTCTTGTACAATGCAGGGCTAATATTCATATCACATTAAAATGTTCTCGTCCTGAATATGCATATTAATTTACCGCTGGACGTTAAGCTGCCATCCACCATCATCATCATCTGATACAGAACATATTACCCAGGGTTCATTTGGGTTCCACGAGAAGTCAGAGATCTTTGCTGTATGTCCTCCGTGTAAAAACTAAAATAAGCATGCCATAAAATATTATTATGTCATTACTCTTGGAAACAAAACAAACTAGCTTTCAGTAACTGTTCTCTTAGATCTGTACTTTGTATGTCTTTAGTATTATTTCTAAGTTGTTTTCATGACATCTGTAACCACATATCCTTATATATATATATATTATTTCTAAAAATCCACTTGGAAGTACAAATAAAATTCACATATTAAGAATCACTTTGTTTTATCAACAGAAATATTGAATCAGAATGCAGAACTGTGACTCAATACCATGTACAAAATTACATTTCTTGTACTGGCAATGTCAACCGACTTGTTGCAATATTCACAAATATATCATTAACATGTCCAAAAAAAGAATTGACAATACCTATTTTCTTTTAAACAAGAGGCATAAAACAAATTTTGTTTTCAATGTTTCCAGTTACATTTGCTATGACATCGAAATAAGTGTGCACACGGTGAATTGTCTCCCCTGCTATGATGATTACAACTGAATTTGATGTTGAGTCTTACTGCAGGTGTCATATAAACTTAACACTAAATCATCTATCAAATTGAAGACAAGGTCAGAGCAGGGGCGGGCGGATCCAGTCATTTCTGAAAGGGGGTTCCTAACCCAGGATAAAAGGGGGGGGGGGGTTGTTGGGGGAGGGGGTGGTTCCAACTGTATGTCCCCATTCAAATGCATTGATCGTCAAAAAAAAGGAAGGTTCCAACCCCTGGATCCGCCACTGCAGAGGAACCTGTCAAACAGACATGTATACCTTACAATCATTCTAGACCAAATATAATTATCCCATTACTTATTGTAAAAAAGATCCAATCAAGAAAACTTGCAAGTGACCAATGAACCGTGAAAGTAAAGGGATGATGATTAATTTTCAGTACTATTGGCTATAATGTAGTGTACAGTTTCTATTGATGGACGAAAACCACTAAAAGTAAGTGGAGTCCAATTAATTTACCAATAATTCTGGTGGTCAATCTTCAGCATCATCTGCAGACTGCTCTTCTCCAATTTTACTGTAATAAAATTGAGAATGGAAATGGGGAATATGTCAAAGAGACAACAACCCGACCAAAGAGCAGACAACAGCCGAAGGCCACCAATGGGTCTTCAATGCAGCGAGAAAAATCCCGCACCCGGAGGTGGTGTCGGGGCTAACTCAACTATCGTTATACAGAAAGAACACAACCATACAGTTTAACGTTTACTTCATATATATTCGAGCTGCTAAGGCTACGTCCCGCATTGACGTCAACCCTAGATACAATTGGTAAAACGCGACGTCTTAACTCCCGCGGTATTCTCAACATTCTCCGGGCCGCTAAAAGTAAATATTAAAATTAATTAACAATAAAGTGAAAATGAATTAAAATTACTGTTTCTCAAATTCAAAACTTAAACTTTAGCACAGTCATTAACTTCCAGATTAGTTATCTTCGAATTAAATCACAATGAATCTATCTCGTATACACAAATCACAGTATGTCTATATTTTCCGTGCACCTGTTCCTTCTTTCAATGAAATAGTATCATATAATCGATTTTTGAAAGTAAGTCAATAAATCAAACATTTTCGTAACAGTCCATAATAAGTCACAACAGTTCATTAGATACGTATCATTCAGTCCATCTTTTAACATTTTCCCTGTCGGTTCTGCTTCCTCATCTCTCTCGATAAATCCGCGACGTGTCTGTTCCTTTATAATTTCTTTTAAGCCAAATTCCTCTGATTTATTCGAAACCAGTACGTTCAAGATGCTGGATGTCGTAGACGAACGTACCCTTCCTGGTTGTAAGGGTCCTGATAATAAGTACCCAAGCTTTGACTTAACCGCGATCGGTCCGTCTCCTCTTATTACTTCGTCTTCGATAAAGTTCCAATAGTAGTCGGCACCAATAAGTAACGATATCTCAAAAGAATCGTCCTGAGTAACTGGATGAGCGAGTCTTAACCCTTTGAGATAATCCATATTTCGGTTTACGTACCGCATATGATTATGAATTGGAACTGCTATAGTAGGAACAATAAGGACTTCAATAGGAAATTAACGACTATTTTCGGTTTCGACAAATACGGTGGTTTTGCGTAGTTCTCTCGTGCTTGTGTTGTCCCTTCCAAATGCCGATAGGTTTACAACTTCAGCTCCTTCAGTTTTCAAATTCAATTTCTTCGCTAGATCATCTGTTAAAAAAGATCTTTGTGCACCCTCATCAAATAAAACATTCGTATCCATACATATATAACCTGACCATACAGGAGCTACAGCAGTCTTCAATAGCACATTTGTACGCATCTGTGTCGATGAATGCAAAACTTTAGTATCTTCCTCGTTTTCAGTGTCATTTATAAGATTGACGGGTATAGATTGAATCTGTTTATTTGTATTGCTTGTAATGAATGCTAAACCTTCGCTGTTAACATAGCTACTTGCACTACATAGGCTGGAATGATGTCTCTGGTTGCAGTGTCGACACGTTCGTTTCGATTGACACTCATTAGCATGATGATTACCTAAACAATTAAAGGATAAATTATCACGTTTTACGATAGACATGCGAGCTTTATGATTACTAACATTGGTACAGTGTGCTGGTGCATGTATCTCTTTACAAAAAACACATGGTCTTTCTGTAATATTCCGGGGTTGGCTCTTCGCGTTGTGTGATGTGTTTTCTCGCGGTGATTCTGTTCTTGTATGAAATGTACATGTAGATGCAGTTGCGAACTGACGGTCTAAAGACTCGAGATATGTACCTGTATTTTGTCCTGCCTCCATGATTTGAATTTCATTCAATATGCTCCTTCTCAGATCTTTCAAATTCCAACTGGACGGTCCGTGTTCTCTTGCTAAGTGTTGTCTGATTTCACTTGGTAACTTTCTCATGATAATCGGTACCAGTAAAGTTCCATATGACGTCTCAGGTTGTCCGAGCGAATCTTAACCTCTTACGTAGGCTTCACATCGGTCATAAAATAATCTTAAGCTTGACAAGGTGTATCGTGGTTGGGAAATATCTAAAAGTGCCTGTAAGTAGGCTTCCGTAATTCTGTGTGTTTGTCCGAACCGTTCCTTGAGTACATTTATAGCCTCCATGTAATTACCATTTGTAAGCGCAAATCCAGTTATCGTATTTAATGCCTCGCTTTCAAGTTGCGATTTCAGATAATTAAATTTCTCAATGTTTGTCAAAGTAGGATTAAAATGTACAGCAGATTCGTACGAGTCCCAAAACGTTTGCCAATCTAAAATGTTGCCATTAAACTTCGGTAGTGATAACTTGGGTAAACGATGGTTACTAGTACTAGCTATATTTTGTGTAGCAATATGACCTGTATCAGAGCCATTGTAGCTTGTCTGTGGTTGAGCGGCGGATGAAGCATAGAATGGTGTTGCGTTTTGAAAGTTATCAACATTTGCCGGGCGGAAAGGAGGGCTTTCTACATTGAGTACTTGATATGAAGATTGTGTTACATTGGAACTTGGTGTACGGTTTTGACCAATTTGAATGAAATTACAAAAGTGTCTAAATTATTTGAATACTCATCTGTATCTACTATTTCACTTTCAACGTTGTCTGAATCCGTTGCTTCCAATATCTGTTCGTTCAGTTTTTCCAACAATTTCTTCTTTTGCGTAAGATTATCGTATGTTGCAAGTAGTTCATCTCTGTCGAAGTCCGTGTTTTCCTTCGCCTCCTCGAATTTACGGAAAAGTCTCGTCACTGCACTTCTATTTCCAGTTCTTATATTCTTTAACTTCTCCATCTTCGATGTAATCCTTTGGTTACGGCACCATAAATGTCGGGGCTAACTCAACTATCGTTATACAGAAAGAACACAACCATACAGTTTAACGTTTACTTCATATATATTCGAGCTGCTAAGGCTACGTCCCGCATTGACGTCAACCCTAGATACAATTGGTAAAACGCGACGTCTTAACTCCCGCGGTATTCTCAACAGGTGGTCCTCAGCTGGCCCCTAAATAAAATCGTGTGCTAGTTCAGTGAAAATGGACGTCACACTAAACTCCAAAACATATAAATGAACTAAAATTAAAAAACATTCTAGACTAACAAAGGCCAGAGGCTCCTGACTTGGGACAGGCGCAAAAATGAGGCGGCGTTAAACATGTTTTGTGAGATCTCAACCCTCCCCCTATACCTCTAGCCAATGTAGAATAAAGAAACACATAGCAATACGCACAGTAAAACTCAGTTTAAAAGAAGTCCGAGTCCGATATCAGAATAGGTAACAAAAGAAACTAAGCAAAATGACAATGATACATAAATGAACAAAGGACTACTAGCATGCAGTTACTGACATGCCAGCTCCAGACCTCAATTAAACTAACTATAGATAAATATGTTCCAATCAATGTTTATAAACAAATTTAAAAACTAGCATAGTCAATAGTTTAAACAATTTGGTGTATTTTCAAACAAAATACTAACAAATGTAATATAATGATTCCCATCAAAGAAAAGAAAAGACATTTCCATTTCATAGGATAGGTGAAGACCCCCTCTTTTTTCCCCATTTTGAAGTCTTTTTGTTTATTTTTTCGAACACTCACAGTGGTGAGTTGGAAATGACAGAGCTCTTTCTTGATATGCCTATGGTCAATGTCATCCAATTATTTTTGTCTTCACTAAAAAGACCATGGATAAATAGTGATGGTCATCATTTTAGAATTTATCGGCATTTTTTTCTCCACTATGTATAATAGACTAGTAATGAATAAATTGGGACTGTTCCCGACTTAAAGGCGAAGGGGGTATGTGAAGCACTTTTATAAGACCCCAACAACCAATAAAATAAAATTTTCATTTTACTTAAAATTGTTACTAAGGAAAATTCTAAGGAAAATTCAACAACCTTAATTTACTAATTTGAATGCCTCCCACAGGATAAATTTTGGAACATCCATTATACATGTTATAACATTAACATTTTTGTTTTCTAACAACAATTGAGTTTTGTTAACACAATAGCCGATTTGTCAATTACTGATTTAATTGTTTAAGAACATACAATATACAATAATTTATTAACGTCTCACCATCAATAATACAGTATACACATTTTACATTGTAAAAGTAAACTTTTTAAAAATTATTAATGCCATTCTAAAAAGAATTATGAGAGACGGATTAAAACGGAACTAGTATATTTACACATTCTCAAAAAGTTATTATAAAAAAAAGTTAAACCAACAAACATATTTAAATATATTATCGGTATAAAAAACGCCTTCGGCTGTTGTCTGCTCTATGGTCGGGTTGTTGTCTCTTTGACACGTTCCCCATTTCCATTCTCAGTTTTATTCTACGGTCACAAGTTGTTTCCCTTTGCCAATTGTAGCCTGGTTCTAAACTGGACAAAATGGGCTACTGCCCATGCAAATAATGACAAGTTGAAAGGGATATATATAGGCATTTTATCCAATTTTTAAGGAATGATAACTATTGATATAAAAAAAAATATAGCTTAACAAAATATAGTGTATTTAAAGGCTAACAAGAAGAATGCATAGATAATTTTGCTCTTTCCACTAGCTTTTCATTGTCAATGGATATTCATGTCCCTCCTATAGAATTGGCAAAAAGATTATTTAAGTTAACTGGTTCAGAATACAATGTAATTTTAGAAAACGAATGCATGTGTTGTCGTGCTAAGCATACCCCATTCATAATTGAAAGTATCTGAAAACAGGAAGTAGGTGTCCAACAGACCCAAAAGGCACACACAAGTTACAACTCATTACTGTTAGGCTGCTGACTAGATTTTAAATCATTCTATTCAGTAGTACTTGATATAAGCATTCATGACTAAAATTGTAAGTTCATTCATCATATTGAAAAATTCAAAGTTTCAGCTAGTAAACAGGGACATTGTGTCCAACAGATCTAAAACGCGTTCGTGCGTCACAACTCATCACTATCAAGCACCTGACCAACTATAAAGTCAATCTGTTTTGTAGTTCGGGAGTAAAGTGTGACTGAACTTTATTTTGGACGAACGGACGTACATACAGGTTGAATGCAATATGACCTCAACTTTAAGGGTCAAAGAGCTACAACAAATAAGTAAAATAACACAAACCTAAGATCCCATACATGGAGTCTTCTATCTGTTCCACTGGAGGCAAAAATTGTCTCATTATGTGGGGCCCATTGAACCTGTTATTAGATATATATAGGTTTATTCATGACACAGGAATAAACAAGTTAAGTCAAATGCTGCAAAATTCTTCCTTCTATTTTTTATCAAATCTTATCCGGACTTTTTTTTAATCATCCAGTGCGGTAACTGAGGTACTCCTTTCATGTGCCTCTCTTTTTACATCAATAAAAATTACTTACAGTGCTAATGTATTCATGTGAAATGTTAGTTTTAATAAGTTTCAGTCTTGCATTTTGTTTTGAGTTTCAACTTTAAGGGGTTTTAAGGAAGTTTCATTTGCCTGGACATATAATTAATCAAAACTACAGATATTTCATTGAAATAAAACTTTTTTTTGATACTGATAAATGATTCCCATTTCTGTTTTTGATGTTCGAAAAAAGTGAGATGTTGGGTAAACATTAATGAGATAGAAACCCAACAACATGCTAACCAAAAAACACAACTGAAGTTATCATGCAATGATGGAAAAATCATATTGCCCATAATTATTCTTTTTGGATATCTATATTTGTGATATAGGAATATAAAAGATTGGAGGGTGAGTGGAATATTTGCCACTGGACGTAAAGCAAGCAACAGTAAATCCATAAATAAATCTTTTAATTTCACCTACCGTGATATGGGTAATGTTCTACTTGTATTTGTCTCATCCACATGATGAAGATATTTAACCGCAAGAGTTGACTTGGGTATACATTCATGTAAATATGGCCATCTTTGGACTTCATCCGTACAACATTTACACCATAGCAAAAGTGGGGCGTCCGCTTGGCTGTGCGGGATGTATGGATACGCAATCACGCGTCCAATTGAAACGTTAAATCTGATGCCTCGTGAAGAGAGTATATCACGCTTTTTTTTTATGTGTAATACCATAATTGTGATATAAGATTTGAATATTTTGTCTGATTTAAGAAAAATATTGAACTTTTTCCTTCGTTTGCGTTTTTACGCTGACAATCATACGTTTATCAAGTTATTTTGACATATGACTTACGTTATGAAATTTGCTTATTGTTCCGAGTCCGCACAGAGACCTTTCCTTGTTTAAATTTCATTTTCTTTGGTGGTTTATTGTTTCATTGGCGACGGTACCACATCTCCTTATTTTCGTACAGAAAATCATACTGAGAAAACTCGACCGTTGTACTCATTTCTGATTGGTAAATTGTTTCTGCTCAACTAGCTGCACATCCGTCGTGTTGCATGCTGGAACTTCCTAACATGTAATTATAATTGTAGGTAAACCGTATTAATCCTCTCGAACTGTGTTTAATAATTTTATATTTAAAAATAAAAACACACAATGCAAGTATTTCATTTATTGTTTTTGTATTTACAAAATGAACTATAAATAAAAAAAACAATGTAATAATTCCTTTGACAAAAGCCGTCATTTACAATTCTTTAATTTATCCAAGCGTATGAATATAACCCTGTTGTTGACCAATACAAGCACTGCTCTTTGTGGTAGAAATCGGTTACACCTAAGTTACTGTCCATTAGAGCAGTAGAATTTGGGAATGGTTGCCAACTGTCGGAAAATGGCCTTCCAGTCTGCACGAAGTTGACAATTTCACGTCGTATTGTTAGTATGAAATCGTTGTCTGTTTGTGTAGGTTTATAATAATGCTCTACTGTACCGAAAAATGCAAACACATCCCACGCATGCGCTGCGTAGCGAGCATCGTGCGGAAACCCGAAAATTTTAGATGGGACTTGAGGTCGAGCTGTTGAAACATAATGGTAGATAGAAGAGTCAAATGATGTTTGCATATGACGCGCTAACTCAATATTTGGACACGTTACGCGTAAGTCTGATGCCATAGATGTGTACTGATATTGTGGACTTTCCAAACCAGATGGATACAGTTCAAACACACGAGATATGTTTACTTCCGGAAATTTACTTAGTTTATCTGTTACCCTCTGTGTATAATTTTGCCAAGTCCATTGAGCAATATCGGAAGGAGTTGGGCTATCATCTATTTCTTGAGCAGTTGTACCTAAAAGATAAGTTAAAATGTTAAATTCTGCTATTTATTGATTTAAGTAAATCCCTTTGCATCGGTATATATAATAAATATCTTTTTTTGGTTTTGGTTGTCAATGTCAAACCCTTAAGTAGTTCAAACCATTCTTAATATACCATCTTCACATAGATAATTTCAGACAAACTTAAACTACATTTGGTTCCTTTGTGAAAAGATGAAAAGCAATTGTTTTTTTGTTGCCTTATTGTTTTTTCAAGTAAGAATCATATATTTGTCTAATTTTTATTAAAATAGTTTTAATAATATTTAATTTTTTACCACATTCAAAATATAGGTTTATGTTTGACTGTATGAGAAATATCAATAGGTTTATGTTTGATTGTATGAGAAACATCGATAGGTTTATGTTTGATTGTATGAGAAACATCGATAGGTTTATGTTTGATTGTATGAGAAACATCGATAGGTTTATGTTTGATTGTATGAGAAACACCGATAGGTTTATGTTTGATTGTATGAGAAACATCGATAGGTTTATGTTTGATTGTATGAGAAACATCGATAGGTTTATGTTTGATTGTATGAGAACCATCGATAGTTTTACGTTTGATTGTATGAGAAATATCGATAGGTTTATATTTGATCTGTAATATTGTTCACTGAAGTGACTTACTAATGATAACGGGTACATCCACCATTTGTCCTCGTTTCCAAGCCTCTATTGGGGCCATTGGAAGAACGCTACCTGTAACCATAAAACAAAACGTCACTCTTTGACATGTCTCATGCTAAACAAACTGTTCATCACAATGCATTATGGAGTCGAAAAATAACAGCAAAAACAACATCCCCCTCTCAAAAAACAAAGAAAAAGTCAAAAAAGATTAAATATGATTATTAAGATGAAATAATACTTTAGTTAATTAGACTGACACAAATAAAAATATTTTTAAGATTTAGAAATAATCATTAAATTTTAATTATGACAATATTCAAAAGAAAAATGGTTGAGTAGAAAACAATTATAACGTAGCTTTCATAACAACAAGGATATGTGGTATGATTGCCTATGAGATAAATCTCCACCAGAGACCACATGAAGTAGAAGGTTAGAAACTATACTGAAAGTTTCATGAAAACTGCTTAAAGCACTTCTGAGTTATTGTCCGAAAACTGGAAAATCATCCCTTTTTTATGAATAAAATCCCATAACTCGAAAACGTCTTTCGACGCTATCAATCAAATTATTTTTTTTTAAATTTAACACTATAAGGTATGGGGAAATCTGGATTCAGAATAATTTTTTTGTCATCTGCTTGACCACAATATTTTTTTTTCATCAAATTTGGGATCAGAATATTTATTTGTTTAGGAAAAAAACATACCCCCCCTCCTTTGAAGTTAAATGGTCGTTCCCTGAAATATAAAAATCGAAAGGGAGCTTATGTCAATAGATATAAACAATTCACCGAAGTTTCTTGAAAACTGCTTTTTTTGAATTATTGTCTAAAAACTGGAAAATCACCCTCTTTTAATGAATAAAACCCCATTACTCGGAAACGTAAAATCTGAAATTCATAAAAATCGAAAGGGAGCTCACATCAATAGATAAATAATTCACCAAAGTTTCTTGCAAATTGGTTAAAGTGTTTTTGAGTTATTGTCCGAAAACTGGAAAACAATCATACCTCGGAAACGTGAAATCTAAAATTTATAAAAATCGAAAGGGACCTCAAGTCAATAGATATAAATAATTTACCAAAGTTTCATGCAAATCGGTTTAAGCGTTTTTGAGTTATTGTCCAACATGTTGATGACGGACGGACAACGGTATACCATAATACGTCCCGTAAGCGGGCGTATATAAAATGTTTACTAGTAACTCATCAGATCGACACAAAGCACAAAAAGCTACTAGCAACAACACAACAGACCCAAAGTACAGATATAATAGTACTCACAATTACTGAAAGCTAAGTCATAGCCAATAACAACGATAACACTTTTGTTGACATAATTTCTGGAAACTGCTTAGAAAATTACCGTTCATATTATACTGTGACAAGCAACACACAATGTGATACCCAGCGAGTTTATATCAATAGGAACATTCAATAGGAAACAGGTGTACAGGTGAGTCGAAAACAATCGAAAAGTTACTCTCTTGTCAAATTATGTAGAAACCACACTAACTAGATTTTTCGAGATTTTTGTTTAACCATATAGTTTCAGTTACTTATACGAAAAATACATATTCATTCTCATACATTTCACTCTTTAGCAACACAATTTCAGCGAAACACTTAATTCGGTTTCTACAAAAATATTTATATATTTGTTGTCACAAGTGGAGAATGAACTGATTAATTACCCTTCCAGAGTACACAAATTCAACACTTTTTTTTGTCGGGTTCATATTGATCCATTGTTTATTTTCTGTGTACTGTTATGTGGACTTTTTTCTCTTATCGCCGATTTTCTTTTTGTCCATGATATTGTGTTTTTCAATCACATATGGTATCTTATCTAGGTATCTCTCATTCTTTTAAAAACAAAAAATGTTTATATAGCTTTTAGCATAATTAATTTTTACCAAAATAAACCTCGCTTTAAAATTAAGATTTGAGCACACGAGAGGCATATCCCTCAAGCAGATCCTTCACTATTCTATTTATATAAAGTGTCCCTAATCTATAGACTTATAATTATCAACAATTTCAGTGTAACTCACCGTCAATAACTGGCAGAGCTCCATCAAAAAGATTACGCGTTGGTAGATCATTTTGATCCGCCATTTCCCAGTACGGAAACACATCCCATGGAATGGCATTTAATACGTCATCTGCCGGAAGTTGTAGCAAACAGTTAATGTCAGAACATCCGGTGTTTTTCAAAAATACCAAGTTATCTTTGGACGCATCAGCAAGAGTCTTGTTCATAACAGGAGACCCACTTAACATCCAGGCCTTACTAAAGAGTCCTTTTGCCATCGGTGACGCCAATAAAGCATAGATGCTTGTACCTCCAGAGCTCTGTCCAAACACTGTAACCTACGATAAAGAAACAAAAAAAATGATCATTCATTGAAACAGTATACTAAGTTTTTACTATCTGAACCCGTAGGAAACAATCTCCTCGAAAGTCAATGCATCGATACTGCCATGGTCTTAATGATACATTTTTGTAATTGAATATCTTTTTCATAAAAAAAATGCAATTGTACCTAACCTAAGGTTGCAACGTACTCATGCAATGTTGTCCTCTTATTGTTTGAGCTGTTATATTTAGGCCTTATCAATTTTTATATTATAAAATATCTTATCTTTGAATTTTAAAACTTCCGGTTTCAAATGTATCCGATGAAAATTGTCTAAGAAACATATATCTGATGAAATTTATCTAAAAACCCATGAAAACTGTTATAGAAAGACGTCTCAATTGAAAATTATTTTAGAAACACGTATTCATTGAAAATTATTTGAGAAAAAAGTTAATTCCTATACATCCATTCTTATCCAATCTATCTATAAAAACTTATAGTGTTTAAATATCAGATACCAAATGCACATATTCTTCTTTGCCTTAAATAGTGTAAGTCTATGCAAGTTTGTTATAGAAACCTATTTTGATCAGGTGAGGCCGGATACTTAGACATTTTATTTAAAAAAATATATAGCAATAATATACGATGTGAACCTTTCTTCTACAATTTTACTCACAGAATCTTTATTCCCACCAAAATTATGTATGTTCCTTTGTACCCATTGGAGAGCCAGTATTTGGTCCATGAATCCGTAGTTCCCGGATGTTCGATTAAGAGACCTTTGTGATAGTAAATCCAATGCCATGAAACCAAAAGCATTTAGTCTATAATTCATACTAACATAAACAATGTTTGTAGCCTTAACGAGCCCTTCTGAGGGACTGTAGGCTGGCCAGTTTCCGTTCAGATAGTTTAAAAATCCGCCGTGGATCCAAACCATGACATGAAGTTTAGCATTTCTATCAGTGGTAGGAGTCCACACATTCAAGAACAGACAATCCTCAGATCCAAAGATTATAGATTTATTAACTATTCCCCTTTGGAAGCAGGAATTGCCGAACGTATTAGCTTTTAATATTCCTGTCCAACAGTTCTTTGCGTCCTTTGATTTCGGAACTGGTGGCTTCCATCTCAAATTTCCCAGAGGTGGTTCGGCGTATGGGATTCCTTTGAATTCGTAGACCGACGTTCCAATCCCTTCCACCGCTCCACAATCTGTATCCACAACTGGATTATTGAGTAAGAAACTAACGGTTACGATGCATAAGTACGAATTCAGTATCAAAAAGTTTAACACCGAATTTATCATCATTCGTTTTTTATCGGTTGCAACACTGACGAGATGCACATATAAAGCATTAAAAGTAAATCGTAATAAGTTGGAAACCTTGTCATTTTGTAATATATCTAACCTTGACACAGTTTATACATGTAGTTCACTCAACTCTTGATATAAATCATTTTAATGTCATTTATACACGTGATAAACAAAGCGTGGTTAGGTATAGAAAAATTTACAAGGATTTGATTAAAGTTTAACATTTATCATTAAGCAAAACATGTAATAAGTCACAGTGTTCTGGGACCTGTTTGATGTTTAAGGATACATTATAATCTCTTCGTGTTAATTTGTAGACGGAGTTGTAAGTTTGCCTTTTCAGTGAGATTTTACAAATACGTTTTCTTTTATATTAAACTACTAAAAAGAGCATATTATCAAATTGCTAGAAATAAATTTTGTGCTCGCAAGTTGTTCATGTTAAAGGACGTTAAACAGGTTGGGGACAACCCACCCCATGGGGAACTATTCCCCAAATGAGTAACAATCCCTCATTTGAGTAATCATTTGATAGCAATAAAATATAGAAAACGGAACAACTTCTTCCAAAGAATCATATTTTTTGGGTGTTTAAAAAGTTAGTAGCCTTGGAAATAGTCAATTTTTCGATGTTTTCAGTCTTGTAACTTCTCAGTAAATCAGGTGAGGGCTATTCATCTTTTGGAAAATTTACTGATTTTTTTATGAATATATGCCATTTTAAGTAAAAAGACCCAGTTAAGAAAATTTTTATTTTAGCGCTATCAAATGATTACTCGAATGAAGGAGTGTTACTCATTTGGGGAATTGTACCCAATCCGTTGAAGCAGATAAAAAGTGGATTATTCCATTCTAGTCCATGGATTGGCTTGATGTTCGTTATCTTTGACATAAGTTCAAAAACGGAGGTTCAACATCGGCTGTTTTATTCCATCATTGGGCCAACGTTGGACCTATGTATTGTATAAAACCTTACAACGTTGTGCCAACGTTTAGCCATCACGTTGTGCCAACATAGGGCCACTTTGCACTTATACATTGGGCCAACGTTTAAAAACAACGTTGGGCCAATGAATGTAAATACGTTGGTCCCAACGTACAAATGTCGTCTGGGTAATAGCCTAATTGACCTGGGTCAATGTATATCTTATGAACCTGTCAGTGATATTTACCTACTCATATATTAAAGGCTAAGCCTACAAAATCTAAACAATTTGACAGTTGTAATAATGACACCTCCTTTACCTGAAATTATTTTTATTCATCTGGATAATTTCATTTTTATGTTTGATTTTATGTTCTAAATGTTTTCCTTTTATTGTAGCATATATCTTTTTTCTTGTTTTTTGTTCCATTCCGTTGTTTCGTCCAATCAGAGTAAAGATTTGTGACATTATGCATGCCGTTACCATAGTGAAGCGTCCTTTATAAATGGGTCACAAACCGAAATTATACTGACTGCGTCAGAGAAAAGCAGGAACCCCTCTGTCAGCTGCCCTGGACTGCTAAGCGTTTATGTATCCAGGTGACTTGAAATAAAAGATATTAATCAGTACATATACAGCTCCATTCTAGCGCAAATTATATTGATATTTTATCGTTATAGTATGAAGATAAAGTAAAACAAGTGCACACTGTACAATATAAATCACTCCTGTTATACACATGAAACAAAATGTTTCTTTTGATGAACACATTATAGACTTTTATTCGCATAATATCGAAATACAATAAGCATTTTAATAAATTAATAGTTACTTTAAAAATAAAATTAGCTAGTAGTCTTTGATATTTAAAAAAAAATAAAGGAATAGACAACCTGGGACCAAGAGACTATTATTCACGTATTAAAGTCCCAGGTGCGACAAATTGTTAACATACACTATAATAAAATATTAATTATTCCGACCATCGCGCGCGGAAGTAGTCAAGAACACAGTATTATTTTTTTCAGGGGTTGACAGGATACACCTAATCGTCATTAGTTTAAATTTCAAGGTTCTTATGCAAGCAAATTTAATAAACAATGCTTTTATATAGGTTTTTTTTTGTTGTTTTCACTTTACGTCTGGCTTTATCTCTGATCTTATTTCAGTGTACACAGTTCTGATTCTTCATATATCCCCTTTATCAATATTAAGAAATCTGTTTGGACGATTCCATATATCATTATGTTTTAAGGGTTTTTAGATTCAGTGTCGAGTAAATGTATATTATATAGCGTTGTCTGCGAGAAATAAATATTTTTTCTGATAATGTTACTAATTTAAAACCAATTTAGATATAATTAACATATATATTCTATATAACTGTGTAAATTGATCGGAATGTGAATGACAACATTGACCTGAAATTCATTATGATCTTTCCCGTTTTACACATGACATTTACACGGGAAAATCTTCCATTCGAATTCATCACCATTGCGACAATTGAATTTGTTTCTGCATTCATAGATGGATCCAGGGGGCCCTGGTAGAGTCCCATGCCCCCTTTTGTTGGGAAAATTTGGTTGTTTATACGGGGAATCACCGAAGCATGACTGGAGCGCCCCCCTCTTAGTCAGTGGGCCAGCTCTTATGAAAATCTTAATCAGCCACTGCCTGGGGGCCAGGCCTCCCCTTTTGTGGGAAAAATTTGGGTGATTATATAGGGAATCGCTGAAGCATGATTGACTCAATGACTGGAGTGGGCCCTTGGTAGATCAGGCAGCGCCTTCCTCCCACCCTATATAAAGTTCTGATTCGACCACTGACATTGTTATTTACTGACGTGTTTTAATTTGATTTCCTATCACTACAGTGCAGTATTCAAGTAGAACAGTATCAACATTTGATTTCGGGTTTGAATTTGTCCACTCCACATATACATAATACACATATACTGTTCCCAGATGAGATGGACTTTTTAAAACAATCTTAATTTTCTATTGAAAATTAGTGGATCCATCCTTTGAAGAAAAAAAACAACCCCCCTTTATAAGTTAAAAAAGGCTAAATTTTCTTTTTCTCTTTTCTACAACAGCAAAATAAGGGATATCCCACATTTTATTTTATTTATTTTTTTGAGGGGGTCCCAAACTGAGCTGTTGTTTAGTTGTTAAAATGGCCATTACTTTTCTCGATTGAATTGTTGCATACTTTTCATGTTGGGACGGTTTACAGCCTTCAAGGCTTTTCCTCATTTTATGAAGGCTGTATGGTTGCCTAAATTTACTTACATCAATGTACATAATGTGAACTTTGGTGAATAGTTGTTATTTATACAAATAAATCCCATGCCAATATTACATTTACATGTACAACAATCAGACATCAACCCAACGCCAAACTGAATGTAATTGAAAAATATCTAGAGGTTAATATACAGTCGAACAATAAACAAAATTAAAAAATTATACAGTGAATTTTTGAAAAGAAATATCATATACATGTAATTTGCAAGATTCAAAATATATCTTTCACAATTTATTAAGTTGTAGATTCACCTACAATTTTTATACGCCCTTTTATGGGACTTCTTATGGTATACCGTTGTCTGTCCGTCTGTCTGTCAGTACGTCCTTCATCAACATGTCAGACAATAATAACTTAACAACACTTTAACCAATTTGCATAAAACTTTGGTGAATTGTTTATATCTATTGACGTGAGCTCGCTTTCGTTTGTTATAAATGTTTTATTTTTCCTTTCAGAGTTATGGAGTTTTTATTCATACAAAAAAAGGGGCATTTTTCCAGTTTTCAGGCAGTAACTCAAAAATGCTTTTACTAATTTGCAAGAAACTTTGTTTATTTAAAACTGATTTCATTGTGGCTAGTCTGTAAAAAGGATGGCATTTAGAGAAGTGAATACTTAAATTTTGAGACATATTTGAAAACAACAAATAGACGTCTATAAGAATGATTAGAGGGGTATTTGATTGGTCGTAGATTTGGAATCTTATTTTATTATGAAGTCTGATTTGGACATCGTCTTCAGGAATAGATGTCGATTAGAAATCTGACATCAATCTGAGTCTTATATATGTATACATATATTATTGAATCAGTTGTGAGGGTAAATAGACACTTGATAGGGTTATTAAAAAAAAAAATTGGGGTGGGGGTGGTCTGATAACAATTTATAGTTTTGAATGTTTGTTCAATGTTCATCAGTTTACTATGATTAGGTGAAAGTTTGTTCTTATTTCAAACAGAGGGCACAAAGCCTACATGTATATCAATTTGTGCATGAAGTGATTGTTATATATGCTAGGTTGGAATGATTTTACCAAAACTTTGTAAGCTTTAACAGGTTTATATACTAAAATTATAAAAATGAATCATGTCTTTTTCAGGCTTTCTGATCCATGAAGTATGTCATGTTTGTGAGATGTTGTTATTGACAATGGATGTTCCGGAAGGACCTGTACAAAGTATATCACTGGATTGAGCTCTTTGTCTAAGTGTATTATTAAAGTGTTTTGCTTTGAGCTCAGTTCATTGTTATGCAATTCATTCTTGGTGAATTTCAAGATTTGATAGACAACTCTCAACTGCACCAGGACTGTTTTAAGTAGTATCCATTCTATGTAAGTAGTGATAGGAAGATAAAGGCATTTTATTTACATTTGATCCAAACATTTTGGTCCAGAAGCCAAATTAAATACAAGAACAGTTCCAATTGCAATGTCCCCCATGCTACACTTATTTAATATTTCCAAGGGGCATAACTCTTAAAAAAGTCAATTGTCGACCAATTTAGAACTTGTCCGAGATATTGCTGATATTAACCTATAATATAAGTTTTATATAAAAATCTGGCAAGAATTATACATGTACCTGTGAGAGTGCTAACTAGGCCATTTTCCATAAATTTAATATTTCGAAGTGACATAACTCTTTAAAAAAAAGTCGATCGTCCACCATTATGGAAGTTAATTGTGATATTGCTGATATTAACCTATAGTATAAGTTTTTTTAAATTTCTGACAAGAATTGTACCCATGACAGTGCTAACCTGAAGGTCATTACATAAATTTGATATTTTCAATGGGCACAACTCTTATACATGTAATATGTCGACATCTACCATTTTAGAATTTGTCCGTGATATTACTGATATATGCCTATATAATATGTGTTTTATAAAAATCTGGCAAGATTTGTACCCGTGATTGCGCTAATGAGGTCATTTTCCATAAATGTAATATTTCTATGAGGCATAACTCTTTAAAAAAAGTTGATCAGCCACCATTAAGGAACTTGTTAACCTATAGTAGTTTTATAAAATCTGAAAAGAATTGTACCCGTGAGAGCGCAAACAAGACCATTACATTCATTTAATTTTTTCAAGAGGCTCAATTCTTTTATATTAAGTGGATGTCCATCATTTCAGAATTTGTCCAAGATATTGCTGATATTAACCTATAATTTACATGTAAGTTTTATAAATAATTAAAATATTTGACAAAAATTGTACCCGTGAGAGCGTTAACGAGCCCATTTTCCATAAATTTAATACTTTCAAGAGGCAAATCTCTTTTAAAATAAGTCGATCGTCCACCATTTTAGAACTTGTCCGCGATATAGCTGATATTCACCTATATAGATAAGATAAGAAGATGTGGTATGAGTGCCAATGAGACAACTCTCCATCCAAGTCAAAATTTATAAAAGTAAACCATTATAGGTCAAAGTACGGTCTTCAACACGGAGCCTTGGCTCACACCGAACAGTAAGCTATAAAGGGCCCCAAAAAATTACTAGTGTAAAACCATTCAAACGGGAAAACCAACGGTCTAATCTATATAAAAAACGAGAAACGAGAAACACTTAAGAACCACATCAACAAACGACAACTACTGAACATCAGATTCCTGACTTAGGACAGGTGCAAACAAATGCAGCGGGTTTAAACGTTTTAATGGTACCAAACCTTCACCCTTTTTCTGAAACAATAGTGTAACATCACGACATAGAAAGACACACTATAAAATATCAACTGAAATAGCTTAACTCAATCAAAGGACATATTAACACCAGTGAACAAACACTGAACAAATAAATTTGACCTATGCTACAATGTAAATAAAAAATAAATAAACTAAGGGAAGAATAATAAAAGTAACATGTTATATCGGTATGAAATGTTAAACAATTTAAGAAAAACAATATGCACAAACAAAAATATCAGCCATTTGCAATAACTTTAAACACAGGTAAATGAAAATAATTTTGTTGTTAGGTATACGTGTACAGTTCCAATAGAGAAAGGAAATATTTTTACAAAATAAATAATTTTGATGGTCATAGTACGAAGTGAAAATTTATAGAAATACCAAACACTTATCAAAGCTGGTATATAGACCAGATATAACCCTGAATAACATTAAATAACAAAAAAGCATTACAATTAGTATCAACAGGTCAAATAAACACGAAAGTACGATTTGAGAGTACTCGCAGTTACTGACAGCTAGTTAAAAGCCAAAACAATTAATAATAAAAAATCATGCATCAGAGACTAAAATCAACTAAAACACATCCCATGGATTTAGTGTTTTAACGTCATGGACAGTTAAAGAAGACATGACTTGTGCAATGCCAAAAATAAATGTATCGACAGACAGTAGGATAGTTAGGAGTTTAACCTCTTTATAGATCAAAATGAACGTGGTGTGTCTTTATACATCCCGTTTGAAAAGAATACAAATTTAGTTATGTTTTAATTTGCTGATGACAAAATCGATATTAGTGCCAATGTAAACTATATTCAAAGATCTAATTACAACATTGGTAAGATAACCTTTACTAATAAGTTTGGTTAAAGGTTCGATGAGTTTACACGGATCACATAGTGATTTCCGCGCTTTAAGTACAATATTACCGTAAAATTTATGATGTGAAATACCGTTTTTAATCAGTTTTCTACAGGTACAGCCAAATTTACTAATCAAATCTTTGTATCTATGAAAGAACTTAGCAAAAGTTTTACGTAATTTATGGTAACGAAATCCCTGACTTAATAATTTACCAGTGATGCATTGATTACGTTCGTTAAAATCTATGACATCACTACACACACGGGCATAACGAACGAGTTGGGATATATAAACACCGTATGATGGAGCCAAAGGAACATCGCCGTCTAAAAAAGGAAAATTAACAATAGGGAATGAAAAATCGTCTATTTTGTCGTAAATTTTCGTATGGAGTTTTCCTTTAGAGATTGAAATGTCCAAATCTAGAAAAGGACAACTACTGCTGTTTATGTTAGATTTAGTATAGTATTAGTGTTATAAAAATCTGGCAAGAATTGTAAACATGACAGTGCTAACAAGACTGAAAGAACCGACACACAGAGGCACAGCCAGACGCTTGGTATTTCCATGTCCCCTGCAATGTGTTACACAGGGGAAAAAAAGCAAAAAATTACCAAAAAATGCTATACGTGCTAGAAGCAGTATGATGCTCGGTGGTTTTGTAACACTTTCAAAACATCTGTTCTGTATGTAAATGGTCATTCACTATATGTAAAAGAAAATGACAAACTTCATAGGGCATATAATGCTAATTGATTTTAAAAATTATGGTTTTTAAAATTATATTTCATTGTTTAACATTTATTATTCATTTGTTAATTTGTTAATTTGTGTGAATTAGAAGTAAATGTCAATTACAGCACTTTAATACTACAACAAATCTAGCTCACTGTACTGGTCTTACTTATATTTGTATCCATATGACAAAATATCTTGAAACAAGTATAATTTTGCGATACCTTTTTCATTTTGAAGAATACTTTAACTTTTTAGATAATTAGAACATATTCAGTAGCTAAAGATGTTCATATCACTAGAAATGTTATCAGTTGACCTTTGTAGCAGTTATGAGTCTTTGAAGTATGCTCACAAAGGTTCTTTTAATGATATCACTTTCATACTGGTCAAAACTTTTTTTTTACTTTTCGAAAGGAAGAAATAATAATAAAAAAAAAAAAAAAAAACCAGAAGGTCATCTAGCCCATGTGGTCTTTTTTTCTAATACTATATGCAATAGGTCAACTATATTTGGTATATGGAAATATTTTATGATCTATATGTCGGTCGCACAGGTTTTATATGACCTTGACCTCATTTTCACGGTTCATTGCTCAGTGTTAAGTTTTTGTGTTATGGTCTGTTTTTCTTAAACTATAAGCAATAGGTCAACTATATTTGTTGTATGGAAGAATTGTTAGCTGTACATGTCTGTCTGGCATGGTTCATCTGACCTTGACCTCATTTTCATGGTTCATTGGTCAATGTTAATTTTTTGGTTAATGTTAAGTTTATGTGACAGTTGTAATAAAGCTTTATATTTAGGACTATCAACATAATATCAATGATTAATAAAGAAGGCGAGACATTTCAGCGTGTGCACTCTTGTTTATCATAAAATCGTCCAAAACGTTTTTCGCATCGCTCCGCTCGGCGGTATATAATCCGTTTTATTGAATTACGCCCTCTTTTAAAAAAACATGGAATCGCCCCTGCTATGGAAACGGTTATACGCAAGTTCTGAAGTGCATAAAAAGCTTTATAGCACCAGAAAGGGGGCCTTGAATTGTACTTAACAAATTTATTCTGCAAACTTTAAAATATATAAATATATATTGTGACACACAAATCAAAGGTAGAGTTCATGTGGGCAATGATAACAAAATCTAACCACTAGAACGCACCCTCGTCACCCTAAATTCGTTCATGGAAAAATACGTCTAAAAACGGATATACCTTTAATTTCTACATAGGTAAATTTGAATTGTTAGGTTAATATTGATTAACTGGCGACATGAAACCATAATTTGTAACAATAAAATATTGTTATATGCCACGTCAAGCGGTGTGTTCGTTCGGTTAGAATGATAAAATTACTACCGGTGTTGCTATTTTTTGGTTTTTGCTTTTAAAATTTGAAAAAAAAACAACTGAAAATAATTGACGGGCGTTATATACCAGAATTGGGCAGTGGAAACTTATGGCGATATTACCTTGCTGGTAGTTTTGCAATGTCTGAGTCAACGTCAGGTTTTGCAACCCTTCAAATGCAAAATATTCATTTTCCACATTCTGGCAAACTTGTGACAAAGTTAAGTCATCTACATCGTCAACCATATCGACATCCAAAAAGTCAATTTCTGCTACATTCATTCCGCAATCTTCTGGCTCTTCCATCTTCAAGTTAAATGTCCGCATCAGCTTGCCATGTGGTCACTTTAAAATTTATCGCCCCAAAAAACAAGATTTTCATTGGAGGAGCTTTTTAAAAAGCCACGTATCGTAGAAAAACTCGGGCCGACTCGGAACGGTTCGAGTCACAAATCATTTGTTGTATTCTTAAACGTACCATGTTGGTAACCGTGCTACGCCACGCGTTAGCTCCACCCCCCACTTGTAAATCAAATACAAAAATTGTGGTACGTTTAAGAATACAAAAAATAATACTTAAATTGAACACCTGGTGTTTCTCGAGGTAGTTTACATGTACAAACTAGTCACATAACATATGCCTTCACAGTCAGGATTCTACTTCGTCAAAATTATCTCCCTATTACGCCAGTTCATTTTTACAATCGTAAAAATGGAAGCCATTGTAGGGATGACGCGCTGCCAATTTAGCTCTTGAAAACCGATAAATTTATCCGCATAGCACCATTACGATCCTTATATGCCAGTTGTATTTTAAAAGACAAATGTATCTACTAGCTAACGAACATCAGTTAGTGTACTTGTCTGCATTCAGTCAACTTAAAACTATTGTCTGATCGGTTGTCAGGTGGAATTTTCGAAAATTCATAAACATTTAAAAAAATTCTAATTCAATATTTCGTGGAAGGGCAGACTAAAAATTTTCAGTAGTTGAAGACTATAAACCCTAGATATCACACACAAAAAATGAAGTTTTTTCGAAGATATACATTTTTAAGATCCAACTTAAAAGTCTGTCGTCAAGTACTTTTAGTAAAAATTTGCTATTCGAACACACCTACTCTGCTTTTATGATTCATTAGAAAGGTATTTCACTTGACCTATATATTTCATTTTTTTAGTACTGTGAATTTTCGATGTTATAAAGTCAACCTGTAGCCTTGATATATAAAAATGATAGAATCTGAAGCGAGATGATGTATCAAATACTTTTGCTTTTTACGTTTTCAAGACAAAATATTCAACTCAAACACGCCCTAACATAAAAAGGTGCACTCGATTTTCTCTTTTCGATGCAATTGTTGCCCATTTTTTGGAATTTTTTCTTGAGTCACATAATGGAAGGGCAGAAACGAAAATTAAGGAACAAATAGATTGATATGTTTTCCGTCCGTGGTAAATTTTTTTTGAAAAATCGGAGGTTATGCATTTTTTAAATCCAACTTAATAGACACCCATGTCGTCGACTTGATATCTAATTGTTCTGCTTAATTATGTAATAGATAAATTGAAAACTTATGCAAATTGTGTTTTTATGATAAAATATTTCGTAATTTAGCAAAAATTTGTCATTTTATTTGTTTCTATTAACTTTTAAAATTTGTGTTACTACAGTAAACATTACAGTAAGCATTTATCGCCTTCTCTAACAAAGAGCTTCGATTCTTTTGTTCTATTTCAACTGGGTTTCCGCCTGTGGGTTTCCGCCTGTTCACAATTCTATTCAATTTTCAAAACCTGTTTTTGTGGTGTTCATGTTGCTCAGTCTTTAGTTTTTCATGTAATGTTTTGTATGTATGTTGACGGGGGTATAGAAGGACTTCCTTGTGGCTGCGTGGGATGTATAAATACGTAGCCACTGCTAGGTATGTACTACGTTAAATACCATAACCCCTCCTGCAACCAACTAAATGGATAAAGTTTTTTTTTCAAGACTGCATCAAATACCAATATCTGGATGCAACTTTGGATTAAGATTATGCACATAGACTCGTAGTATTTTTTTTTTCTTAAATACAAAGAAAATGGAATGTATAGCATTTCCGATTTGATACTACGTGCAAACATTGTCAACACGTGTACCGTCCAAGCTGGGACATACTTTATAGTATTATACCTCAGTTATCATTTTTGTATATAAAGTAAGTACACAATATTTTCACTATTTTTCAAATTGCAAGCGTTGAACAATTTGACCGGTCAATAGATTCCAACTATTTGTCCTCGATGACACTATTTGACCGCAAGGGTCATTATATTTCGCGGAATTTCAACTGCAGCTACGGGATTGGAGGATGTTGAGAATACCGCGGGAGTTAAGACGTCGCGTTTTTCCTATTGTATCTAGGGTTGACGTCAGTGCGGGACGTAGCTTTAGCATTCAGAATATATATGAAGTAAACATTAAACAGTATGGTTGTGTTTCTGCTTTTTATATTGCGATAGTTGATTTAGCCCCGAAATTTATTGTCTGTTGTCTCTTTCGGTATAATAAAACACTTACTGACCGGGGATTCTTGGAATAGTAAGTTTATTGTCCCCTCGGATACAACTATTGCCCTCGGCTACGCCTCAGGGCAGTAGTTGCACCTCAGGGGACAATAAACTTACTATTCCACTCATACCCAGTCAATAAGTATAAAATATAATTATATATTGTTAGTATAATAAAGGCAACAGTATTATACCGGTGTTCTGTTACAAACCAAAACCGAGGGAAACACATCAACTATAAGGGGAAAACAAAGGGACAACAGGAACACTGAAGTGCAACAAAAACAAACGCCAACACACATAGAAACGAACTATTTGATAACAACTGCCATATTCCTGACTTGGTACAGGACATTTTAAGAAAAAATGGTGGGTTGAACCTGGTTTCATGGCATGCCAAACCTCCCGCTTTATGACAATGTTAAAAAATATCGCTAAAACACTACGTGACAGAAATACAGCAATACTAGTATACTAGTCCCAGGTGCAACATGAAATATAAAAATATAAAATTTCGAAGATTGGGAGTGGGGGGCTGATATACTTTATAAGCGATCATCTGGATAAATCTAAATCAGACATACAAGGACAAACGTTTGAAAAAGTGAAAAGATGACAGTTTGTTTATTTTGTTGTTGTTGTTTGATATCCTTTTGTATTTCTAAAAGCATGGAAATGGACACCAACAAAGAGCAAACCATTGAAAATAATATTAATTTAACAATTTATTCACACGAAAAGAGCCAGTCTATAAACTATCTGTCCCATTAGACACACGGGATAATAACATTTACAATTATGGTAACACATTTTACCATGACAATAAAAAAGTCTTAATCGCTATAAGTTGCAATTCATACTATTTTTACTATTTTTGTATTATCGAAACTATTTATTGAAGTGGATAAGGAAATGCAACGTTTATGACTTTTGACTTAAAATGATATATTGTCCGATCAAAGCGGGAGAGAAAAGGGGGGGGGGGGTTGAGGGAGGGGGCACACGCCTTCTACTTCCTCTCTTGAATCCGCCTCTGATTCTACTTCCCCTCTTGAATCAGCCACTGATTTTTAGTTTTGCTGTCTTGTTTGGTCAGTTGTTATGTCGTAAACATCTTTTTTGTTTCGTTTACGCTGTATAGAAGATGTTTTATTTCCATTTAATGGACTCACAAGGAGCATAATACAATATAAGACATTAATAAGACAATAACAAAAAGAAATATCAATAGTCTAGTATACATACAAAGAAAAGAAAAAGCATTTTGAACATCATGAACTACACACATATATAAATATATATAATTATACGTCCAACAGTGTTTCCCTCCTTCTCAGGTACACCCCAACATGAAAAAGTTTCTAAGATAAATTGGCAATGTATTGGATATTTAACTGCAAAAGCCACCAAGGAACGGTGCTGCATGGCAAGGTGGTGTACATGAATGTAAATAGATAATTGTATATATATATTACTGTTTGACAAGTGTTTATATTTAGCTAATGTTTAGCTTATGTTTGTCATAAACCTTTTTGATTTAATTGTCTTTTAAGAATTAAACAAATGGAACCAATAAGAATTAATGAACACCATTTTTAAAAACATATTTGTTTAAGTGAAGCATTTGACAATTAGGTGACGCCCATTTGGTATTCTGGGGGAATCAGGAGGATTTTTTGGTGATTTACTATTTATTTTCATCTGTTACTACGCATGGGGTATCTCCGGTGCTCCGTTTACAAATTTTATGTCACTTTTACTCTAGTTGTGCTGTAGATGATGAATTTCATTTGCTCTTCAAATGCGAAAAGAAGTCAATACTTGAATGAACTATATAAGGTTATCAAAATAGTGATTTCAAGTAAAAGTTTCAATGTATTCTTAATCCAACAAATGTTCAACATGCATGTAATATGTCTTCAAAGGTCAACCAAACTGAGGACAAAGGATTCTTGATTATCCGATTGTTGTAAAACCTGTTGTATGGGAGTTTTGGATGTTTTATATATGATTTTTTTTAATTATAAAGATATTGTTTTGTATTTTGTCACCATCTGTCTCATGTTATGACAATACATATATATATTATTTTTTTCATTATTGATTCTGTCTGACATTGGTTACACTGTAACAAACAGGAAGACCTACAAAATTATTTACAAAATCAGCTCCTATTCCATTAAATCGAATAATTTAGCGCCCACTATCAACTGCCGTTTCTCGAAGATGGATTGATCGTAGTGAGCGGAATATAACGACTGGATTATTCGAGGTGGATAAATTGCATTCTGTCATGTCACACGTGTTGAAAGGAGGTTGGAATGGTTGCTACGACAAATGGGGCATATTCGTGGTCATCCGTGACACCGTGAAATGGGGCATATTCGTGGTCATCCGTGACACAAATGTTCCATAAAGGTCAACCAAATTACGATGGGGTCCGCAATTTTCGAAATGAAAAACGAAATGTCAGTCTTTTAATTTAGGATTTGAAATTAGGATTAATGTTTTTTTTTCACATAACACTCTCAGGCTATCGAACAATAAAACAACCATTCATATTGTCCTATAAGTACAAAAAATAATACCAAATTAACTGACTACGATGAACGCGTCCATGCACCAGCTGTTATTGATTCGCTTATTTTGTTTGGTGTCAAAAGGGCTTTTCGAAGGTAACATTAATATTCACTCGTACCTGTTGCTGTAGGCGGGTGAACTTGTTTTGTGTGATTTATTTTTGATTTAGTACACAACGATTTTCTGCAATTTGTGGAACAGAATATTAATTCCCTTCGTGTATTGGGAAGGTTCTTCACCCCCACCCCCAAATGACGATCTTCCCCTTATCAAGCGACACTACATATTAAATAACACTCACAAATCTTATTAAGAAATGTGGATTTCAGTAAAGAGTTCAATCATAAAACGCCACAAGTCCAGTCCCGTCCTTGCTAAAAAAATGATTAGAAAAAAAGGAAAGATTTGTCATGAGCTGCATAGACAAATTATCGAATAAATCACACGACGAGTGACAACTGCAGTCTATACACTACTTACCCTTCCGGATCACCAAAGTTCAGCATAATATTCTTAGTGGACTGAATGACGTATAATTTTAAGTGATTGCATTGCATACCTGTTCTACGACATATATTCATACCTGTTCTACGACAAATATTCCATAATCTAACTCTTGTCTATAAAGAATTGGATGGATATTGTATAAAAATGTCCGGAGTTGACTATCCCTGTTTCTGTATGGAATGATGATGGCAACACGATGGCGTGGGTAACAGTAGGACGGCTTTCCCCTTCCTCCATCTTGAACCCAGGGACAAAGTCTATCCAGGTCAGAGTATGTTGGAGAGTTGGAATATGTTGCTAAAGCACCAACTGAAAAAAGAAAAAAATTCTCATATTTAGTAATTTTATGTATGGTAGGCCAGTATTTCTCAAAAACATAGTCAAAACATCAAAACAGTTAAAGATTTTTTACTTTGACGATATTGTAGTATAATCCATTCGTATGTGTCTAACAGATTGATAAACGACATTAAGCACCAGTAGACATAATGAAGAAAAAAACAAAATGAAGAAACAAAGGAGAACAACAACAAAAAAATAGGAACACCTCAAAATTCTTTCCGACTAAGACAAAGTTCACCACCCAAATTATTTTATAAGTTCGATATAATTTTGTGATCATCGGGTGGTATTTTCAGAAATAAAGTCAATGTTTATAGACTCTCAGCGATATAAACATTAACATATTGTGTTTAACGAGTCTGATGTTGCAATTGACCTTTATATGTCGTTTTGGATATTTTGCAGTGACGGATTCAGGTTAGGGCGTTTATGGGTACGCCCCTTCCTTTTGACGGAAAATAATGTCTTTTTTGCACAAAATTGTTCAAAAAGAAATCGTTCCGCTACTCTCGGCCCTACTTTTATCATTACGGTCAATTACGTTCCCCCTTTCCTTTAACCTTGGATCGGCCCCTGATTTGTGTCGTTGGGTTCTTGTCACATTGACGTAAAACCAACATCCTTATTTTTTTAAATTTTATGTTTATAAGTATCTCTGTATTCTTTGTCTCCTAGTCGCAAACAGTTTTTGGTTCAGAAATAATTCTGTTATGTCATACTCTATGCTCATTTTCCATGGGTAGACCTTATGATATATTTTTAAATGCGAGGTGTAAAATGACAAATATAATGCTTATCCATGTTTAAATGAGCATAAAGCATGACACAAAAGAATTAATTCGATTCCAATAGGAAAATTCAGAACATTTTCGGTTCCAAGCGGACCTATATATAAAACGTTCGAAGGTCAATCATTTATACTTGATGAAGTAAATACGTGCTTAAATAACAATTTGTGCGCGATAAAAAGCGGACAATACATATAGATTCACTTTTTAATTTTATTTTTTAAATTTCATTGCAGACAGTTTCATTATATATGGAAACACCCATTCTGATCTCCCGGGCAGTGTAGCATAAGGAAGAGACTAATAGCATAAATAAGAGTCTGGATGGGGGTCCTTCATATCTGTATTCTTTAATTACATGTAATTAGGTCATTTTTCTCTTTATTTTATAATTTTTGCCTATCATTGCCCATTATTTATATTTAAGCACCCCATTATTCTCTTTCGTCTTGAATATGCATGAAATATTTGCCACTGGACGTTAAGCAACCAACAATCAATCAATCATTATTCTCTTTTATTTATTTTTAGCTCTATTTTCTGTATTCTTTATATTTTTCGCCCATTATTTTCTATTCTGTAAACCCCCATCCAGGAGCTTATTTCACAAAATATCTTACGACAAAAACTGATCGCAAGTTATACTAAAATGTTCATTACTTACGAGTATTTTTTCTCATAAGATTTTTTTGTGAAAAAAGTCGCATACACTCATAAATGCAAACCCATGTACCTAATATTCTTATTGGAATTAGAACATTGCTTTGTTTACAAAGCGAAAAAAGAGCGTCATATTAGAATTTAATTAATAAACTGTTGGAATACTTAACCTCCAGAGGCAAATATCTCAATGCTTAAATTTGTGACTTGATCATGATAACAGCAGATTATTTTTACTGTAACGTGAAAACATTGACATGCGCATAGGGTATCAACGTTACAGCAGATAACTCTTCAAAGGCTATAATATAGTGCTTTATAGCAAGGTAGTATAGTAAATATAGTTGTTAGGAGACTTGAAGCTCTGGTGATACAACGTGAAGCTTTTATAATTTTAACTCTTTATGACATTTATATAAAAACATGACATTTAAATAAAAACATACATTAAAAAGAATCAAGGACTTTAAACACGTCGGTAGTTTAAAATCGTGTGATGAAACTTAATGCTCAGTATATAAAAATAAGAAGATGTAGTATGATTGCCAATGCGACAACTCTCCACAAGAGACCAAATGACATAGAAGTTAACAACTATATGTCACCGTACGGTCTTCAACAATGAGCAAAACCCATACCGCATAGTCAGCTTTAAAAGGCCCCGAAATGAAAAATGAAAAACAATTCAAACGAGAAAACTAACGGCCTGATTTATGTAAAAAATAATGAACGAAAAACAAATATGATATACAGCAACAAACGACAACCACTAAATTACAGGCTCCTGACTTTGGACAGGCACAAGCAGAATGTGGCGGGGTTAAACATGTTAGCGGGTATCCAACCCCCCCCCCCCTAACCCGGGACAGTGGTGTAATAGTACACCATAATAATAATAAACTATAAAAATCAGTTGAAAAAGGCTTGACTCATCAGATGGATACAAACAGAAATACATATAACAAAAAAAAAACCAGAGTGGACGTGGCTGGGTACTTATACATCCCCACAACAAAACGACACTAAGTACAGATATGAGAGTACTCGCAGTTACTGACAGCTAGTTCAAAGCCAATAACAACTGATAAAAATATGCATCTAAGACTAAAATATCAATCAGTACACATCCAACATCCAATGAATTTAGTGTAAAGACGTCATTAACAGTCAGAGAAAAACATGACCTTGTGCAATGCCAAGATACAGGTATCGACAGATTGTAGAGCCATGAATGTGCATATGTATATAAAAATAATATTTAGTTTGATTTTAATTTACTGATAACAAAATCAATATATATTTATATACCAAAAATAAAAATCCTGGGTTCGGAATCTTCATTTTCCAACTCTTTTTTTAATCGCGTAAGACAATTTTCACCCCGACATTTCCTCCACATTTAACTACCCTTCCCCCTTTTCACTAGACTGAATTCGCTATCGAACCAGAAGGGCAATCATCCCTAAAAGCAATTCATTCAGAAACTAAGACACTTGTTATTACATTTATGCGCATTATGTATGAATGAATATACTATTCTGTTTTCGAAGAATGGTGCGATTTTGTAAATAATTGAGGTCTTCATGATTTGCTTTAAGATAATAAATATCTAGATCTATGCAAAAAGCTACAAGAAAATAAAAATTTAGACAGTTTTGAAAGTATGACATGCCTATGCTATCATGGATTTTAGAGAAAATAAGATAATGTGATTTTTTGACTTTTAAATGCAAATGTGTATGAAGAACCACAACATACTTTAGATACCAATAAGGATAGACAGACTATCAAATATGATCAATTGAACTTCTTCGGTCCGGTAGAAATGTGCATTCTAAGAGGGGAGGGCGTCTATTATACTGCTTTTAAACACAGTCGCATTCTATCGGGTTTTGACATTCTTTCAAATCTTAATTCAATAGTATCATATGTTCGGAGGGTGTCACATACCTTGCACGTAAACAAAACCCTTCTAACAATCTGGTCCTCGGTGACGTATTGCAAAGCACAATTAATTTCTGATAGCATTCCCGATTATCAATTGTGTCTGTCGACCCTTTGAATTGACCAAATTGAAAATTAATCATAATAGTAGTTGAATTTTTTATCAGCTTAAAAAAAATAATTGCAGTTTAACGTTGAGATGAAAATCCCTATTATTTATTCGTCATGCAACTCCCAGATTTGGGGAAAATCTGAGTAAACAGTACGTCAGTACTTTGATTTTTATATCTAATGCTATTACAACTACTACACGATTCACATTTAGTATCATCTGAATGACAAAATTATATAATAACCAACATATACATCACAATACATATTCCAAGTTTTGATAACAAAAAAAAGAAGTTTAGAAAATACCTAGTTTGTCTGGAATTTCTGGACACAATGACAAACAGTTTGTTCCATTTTTACTGCATATTAATGTCAAGTTATCATATACTAAATCCGCTGATTCTATAACATTTGCACCTTTATCTGATCGTTTTAGACCAGCTCGAGTCGATGACAAGTATACATTTTTAGAATAATTGTGTCTCCAACTTGAAACAAATTCAAAAACAATTTCTTGATGAAAAATCGCACTATTATAATAGATCTGGAACAATAATGAAAGTACTATCAATATAAAAAAGATTCTCAAAACTGATAGTTTTTTACAATATTTAGCGGCCATATAATCAGTATTCATAATTCGACATTTGAAAAATAAGTAAATACATTTTGTGTCGCTCCCATATGTCGTATTTAACCGTCTGTTGTCTTTCTTCCGCATCTCATTCATTCAAGCGAATCTTTAAAAATTCAATAACTATTCGATAATACACCAAACAAACTTCTTATATGTTTTTGCTAAGTGAGATGTATACATATTGCATTTTTAATTCATCTTGGAAAACCGATTAATATAAAATGTACAAGACATACGGATTTAACATCAATAGTATAATAAAATACAGTCAAACTTGTATAAAAATGTCATCTCGGGTAAAATACAGTCAAACCTGTATAAAAAGGAAGAAGAACTTTAACAAAAGTTAGGCGGAGTAACCACAGATAGAGAATAGAAACTGGGAGACATGAAAGAAAACTAAGTATAATCTCAGGAAAACTTGAGCTTCTGCCCAGATGTGAAAGGCTCTGTCAACACTGTTCACATAACGTAATAGAAAATCTAGAACTGCATTTTGTTTAATGCCCCCTTTACAGTTCTCCAAGATAAGAATTCTTAGAAAATTTATTTCAAAAGTTTCCAAATCTGAGAAACATTAATTTAGAAAATATTTTTATCTGGATCACGACAAATGAAGATTTAGATTTTAACACAGTTTTTAATCTGTATGAGAATAAAATTTTTCCAGATGAGACAGGGAAAAAGAAACACAAGTTAAGGTGAACAAATAGAGTTATCCCTCTTTGTACTGGCTCTCTACCCTCATGTATATAAGTTTTTTAAATTTTGTTTCTATATTTGATTTGCTCTTAAGGTGGTACCTAACACTACAGGGAGATAACTCTGTAAAAATCAGCTAAACGTTTTAATTACGTTGTATTGTTAAGGAAATATTAAGCTTCTCAATGATCAAAATTAGTGTTTGTCAAACTGCTATATAACCAATGAAATTTTTCTGATAAAGTGGTTGGTTCAAATTTTTTGAAATTTTTATATTTTTGTCAAAATTTTATGAAAATTAAACGAGCCAAATTAATATTAGTCAAGGTGTTGGGTACCACCTTAATCATTTTAATTATTAACAATCATTATATATGTTAGATTACATGTGTTGCTTGTGTGGATATTGTATGAACTTTGTGATTTGTGTTGATTTACATGCTCTATATGGGCCCTTCAATTAGGAATAAAGAAATTTGATTTGATTTGATAAACAGGACTGTCAATTCGAATGCAGTTTATCTCAAGTAAGGGGGGGATAACTATTAGAATGTTTCTCGGAGTTATACAAATAAACACTAAAAACTTGATTTAGGGAGCTACCATTTGATTTTTAGGGGGGGGGGGGGGGGGTCTAGGATGAAATTTGAAAAAAAATAGGCAGGACAGGAGTTTTGAGTAAAAAAAAAAGGCAGGATGAGACACTTTGCAAAAAAAAAGGCAGGATGACAATTTATGTAAAAAAAAGTCAGGATAAATAAAAAAAAAAAAGGCAGGACCGAATAGAGTGAAAAATAAAAAGGCAGGACAGAGATTACAACTAAAAAAAAATGCAGGACAAAATTTTCCATCCTAGCCAATAAAAAAATCAAATGGCAGATCCCTTACAGTCGATGAAACATAACGATACAACACAGATATTTGAGATAGCTTGTATCATCAACTACATTATGTGCATCCAATTCCAGAAAACGCACCCAAATTAATACTAAGGCTAATCATTACATAATATTCTATTTAAAATATCTTTCATACCGCGTTTGCGCATTTCACCTTCTAGTATTTAATATAATGCTGAAGATTTTATTTAATAACATTTTCATTGATTTCGGCATTCTGATTGAAACAAATGCGACATTGATCTCTGTGATGTATTTTAGCTTTTTTAAGCGCACATCATTAAGGGCTTCTTTTCGTAGATTTGAAGGATTTATCAAGAACACTAGTTTTTCAGTATTACTATACCTCAAAGATTGGCAATTTCACGTTATGAGCAATCAAATAGACTTTATTATAGGGTACATGATTTGAGAAAATCAAACAGATTTATGAACAAGTTTTTACTTATCGCTTCAAAGATTTGGCCAATATGGGAATATAGAATTCTCTTATTACATGTACAAACAACTTTTATAATAATTTGGAAAGAAACATTTTTGTCCAGCCCACTTATTGAGCTAGATATGCATATAGACTTTTCAAAATTATCACTCCAAACGTTGGCTTGCCAGGCCCCCCTTTCAAAATCCTGGATCTGCACCAGAGTTTGACACACGTTCTGTGGTTTAATGTAAATTTAGATATCGACGCTTTTCTTTTGTACATACACAATCACTAATTCAAACTTTCGTATAATCGTATAAAAAAACTCGCCTAGTTTTAAGTTTTGGATATCTTTGATTAAGGATGTTCGCTACTCTGTTTCAAAATAACAAGCTTTTTAAAAGACTGTTATAAATTAATAGTATATACATGAAGGAACTAAAAAAAGCAGAAAAAATGAAGGGTCCGTGTGCTTGTTTTCGAGATATAAGCCATTGAAAATTTGGCGGGAAATGATTCTCTTTAGATTTTTCATACATTTAACATTGGCACCTTTTTCTTTCAAAAACAATGAAAAAATAACAAGGATTTTATAAGATTTTCAAATATGGCTTTTTAAACTATATGTAATCAAATTATGAAAAGAAAAGAAGGGGTTAGTGGGCAAAAATTTTTAATGGCACTACATGGATAAAACCAGAGGATTCCGAATATCTGGCAAAAAATCAAAAACAAGAGGAGCGAACATCCTTAAATTCTTGTTATTTACTCTTCACATTTTGACAAACTTTTTTTTACATACCAGTATTTATTTCTTGAAAAGAATCTTTCATTTGATACATACGAACCATGATGTATAATTCCTTGTGCATCAAAGTATTTACTGATTGTATAACTTTCTGTAAGTAATGAGTTTATGTTTTTAGTATTTAATCTCTTATTATATATTTGTATACGCAACAACAAAAGAAAAACGCCATCTCCATTAATTTCTTTGGAGTAAAAAATACCTTTGCATATAACTTTATCAAAAGAGATTTAAATAAGTCAAAAGTTTGTCACTTCTTTTGTCACAAACAACAAATTCTGTGAAAATGAGAATTTTCTTAATTCTTATTTTTGACACATCAAAAACACATTTTTAACCCATTTGTTTAATGCCAAATTGGTGAGCACTATAAAGTTGTGTGTATATTTCACCCGAAAATAACGAAGTATCTCTGCTTTTCGGTTTCTTTATCGAATTCCTTTCTAATGACTTATTTGATATTGACTTATCTCAGACTTTTGTGGCTGAGTTCTCCATTGTCGCCACTAAAATGAAACTTTCGCTGGAAACTCGGTATTTATTTCAAGGTCATGCTTAAAATATACAATATTTCGACAAATTTGTATCAAAAACAAGAAATTGTGAAACTACCAAATATGTTAAGATGCGGTGCGTTATTTCTGGTGTTAAGTATACATAAATATAAGATTGCGTGTAATTTTTTTTTATATTTTTCTAATGCCTGTCTTCCCAGTTCAGCTGTTATCCCTAAATCAAAACATGCAATTGTCTTACTGGTATCTAGAATATACAGAAATCACATGACCTTTATTTAAAGGAGTCTTGTCAAAGTATCTCAAAATATCTATTTTCAGAAAAACGGTCGAAAATACTGTTTTAGATTTTGTTGAAAAATGAGTGTTTCGTGTTTTGACTAAAGTAGTTAATCTTGCACCAAGATGTCCATTGAGTTTTATTACGATGCCCCATTTTTTTAAATTTTGTAACATCATCTTTTTTTATGTTGAACCTTACAATATAAGTAAGTACCGTCCTTTAATTTATGACCCCAAGGGTAGCTGCGGAACTGTAGCTCATAGGTCCTTGTGATCTATTTTGACAAGGACCTATGAGCTACTGTTCCGCAGCTACCCCAAGGGTTGATACGGGTATGGAAATATGGTCATCCCATGACTTCTCCCATATGGCTGTATAATTTTCTCAATATAACGGAACTATAAAGAACTGTTATACAAGTGGGAGGTTTAGCTAGCTATATAAACAGGTTTAACCCACCACTTTCGTCGAAAAATGCCCGTACCATGTCAGATATATGTCAGTTGTTTTTCACTGTTGTTCCATTGATTGATAGAGTATGATTTTGTCAGTTTTTATGGACTTCCCTTTTTTGAATTTAATTAGAGTTCGGTATTTTTGTTATACTTTTTTGTAATATGGAACGTCCGTTTAACTATGTGGGATATATAAATAAATAGCTACGTCTGGTCGGAATGGGGATTTCAAATACGTTGGTACGTTAAGGAATACTTGCAACAACTCTCTGCGGGATCCGTAAATAGCCTGTTGCAAGGACATGCAAACTTCTACCCCTAATAATCTTGCACTCCTTTTCAGTGGATATCAACATTTACAAAATGAACATATACATGTGTTTATAAAATGGAACGAAATGATAAAAATAACATTACATTGAACAGAACAATTATTATTCCTGATACCACGGCTGAGTTAATTAGAGTTAAGTCCCATGTTATATATATCTTAGTTATTACAAAGAATTTACAGGTTATCTCCCTTACTAGGCTATATACTATACATAAGTGTGGGAATAATTATTTTCTCATCTACATAATAAAGATATTTAACCCCAAGAGGTGACTTGGGTATACAAATATGGTCATTTTTGGACTTCACTCGTATGATATTACTTTAACACCATAGCAACGTCCGTTTGGCTGTGCGGGATATATGGATACGCAGTCTCGTGCTATTGAAATGGGGACGTTAAATCCGATGCCTTGTGTAGAGAGAATATCATGTTTTTTTCTAAAGTGTAATACCATAATTGTCATATAAAATTTGAATTTGAATTTGAATATTTTGTCTGATTTAAAAAAAAGTAACCAACTTTTTTCCTTCGTCTCGATATTGCCTTTTTTACGCTGACAATCATGAATTTATCAAGTTATTTTAACATATTTTTTACGTTATGGGATTTATTATTGTTGGAGTCCGCACAGTGACCATCACTTGTTTAAATGCATGTTCTTTGGTGGTTGATTTCTTCATTGTCGACTACTGGTATACCGCAACTCCTTATTTTCGTACTGGAGATCACACAGAAAACTCGAAACTGTTTTAAACGAACCCAAATTAATCCGGAAGTGACATCGTGTACTCATTCCTGATGTGTAAATTGTTCCTGCTCACTCTAGTGGCACCCGTCGTGTTGCATAATCAAAATTCCTAACATGTAATAATAATTGTATAGCGTATTGATATTCTTACATTGTGATTAAAATCAAGTAGTTCATTTATAGTTTTTTTTTTATCATTTACAAAATGTACTACTAATTAAACAATTGTTTTAATTCCTTTGAAAAAACTGTCATTTACAAAAAATCGTTTGCAACTTAATTAATCCAAGCGTATGAATATAACCTTTTGTTAACCAATACTGGCACTGCTCTTTGTGGTAAAAATCGGTAATACCTAAGTCACTGTCCATTAAAGTGGTAGTATTTGGGAATGGTTGTCAACTATCGGAAATTGTTCTTCCAGTCTGCACGAAGTTGACAATTTCACGTCGTATTGTTTGTATGAAATCGTTGTCTATTTGGGTAGGTTTATAATAATACTCATCTTCGCTAGCCAAAGGTTACGATCCACTTCCCTCCTCTCCACCCTTGGCGGATTGAGATAGAATTTCGGAGACACAAGGTAATGATTTTCATTGGTTGCAGTCGAAACTCGCTGCAACCAATCAAAAAGCGCCTATAACATGATCACGTGTAAATGTAGAAAGTGTATGTAAACAATTGCCACGTGCTTATTGTGCAACAAGTCTTTACATCCCTAAACATACGACTATATTTAGTGACAATTTGAATGTTTTACTCAATTAATAGAAGTTCCTGTGTATGTTTCTTGCACAAATGCATGAATGTCAACGTATATTTTCGTTTCCTGCTTTACAAAGTGTGTAGAATCTAGACGCTACCGTGTTTTTACCTCCAAATTGAAGAGTTCAAGTGCTACCATTGGTCAAGAATAATGTATTCGGAATGGGCGTGACTTTAATCTATCAATAGATGACGCAACATTGTTATCACAAATGTAGGCTTAATCTGCCAAGGGTGGAGAGGAGGGAAGTGGATCGTAACCCTTGGCTAGCGAAGATGAATAATACTCTACTGTACCGAAAAATACAAACACATCCCACGCATGCGCTGCGTAGCGAGCATCGTGCGGAATTCCAAACTTTTTCGAAGGGACTTGAGGTCGAGCTGTTGAAACATAATGGTAGCTAGGAGAATCAAATGATATTTGCATGTGACGAGCTAACTCCATATTTGGACATGTAGCCCGTAAGTCTGATGCCATAGAGGTGTACTGATATTGCGGACTTTCCAAACCAGATGGATACAGTTCAAACACACGAGATATGTTTACTTCCGGAAATTCACTTAGTTTATCTGTTACCCTCTGTGTATAATTCTCCCAAGTCCATTGAGCAATGTCGGAAGGAGCCGGGCCATCGTCTATTTCTTGAGATGTTGTACCTACAAAATTAGTTAAAATGTAAAATTCTGCTATTTATTGAATTTAACAAAAAATTAATCCCTTTGTATAGGTATGTTATGAATATCATTTTCTGGTTTCGGTTGTCAATGTCTCATCCTTGGGTGGTTTATACCGTTCTGAATATACAAATTGCACGTAGACAAACAAAGACGGCAGTTGGGTCCTTTGTTGAAAGATGAAAAGCTATAAAAATTGGGTTCGTGTTGCCTTATTTTTTAAAGCTAGTGTCATATATTTGCATAATTTTATTAAAATAGTTTTAATAATATTTGACGATTATAAAATTCTGACTTTAAGAGAAAAAAAGAAGCAAAACAATAAAATGAAATTGGAATTAAAAATAACAATTTCTTTACTACACAACTAAGTCGTCTGGAAGATCACTAGATTCGACAAGTCTTAAGCAATGACTATGTACAGGACATAAAATTGATTTATTCTTAATCTGAGTCCTTTAGTCTAGATGGATAGTAGTCAAATTGGCGAGCATCGCACTTTCCCTTATTTTTATATTAAACAAAAAAAAAGTGGATTAAAAAAAAAGAAAAATCTTGAACTTTGAAGTTTTAGTTTGCATTTCTAATGAGTCATACCAGGGCCGATATAGTTCTGTTGCGGGTGGAATCTAACATAAGCAACCTCAAGCTCGGGGCTCCTACGACAAAAGAGCCGACTATTCATAACTAAGAAGCACAATATAAAAATAAGATATGGTATGATTACCTACCTAGCGCAACTCACGACTTAATAAGAAATAACAATAGGTTTATTTTCGATCTTCAATATTGTTCACTGAAGTAGAACTTACTAATTATAACTGGTACATCCACCATTTGTCTTCGTTTCCAAGCCTCTATCGGGGCCACTGGAAGAACGGTTCCTGTAACCATAAATCAAAACGTCACACTTTGACATGTCTCATGTTATACAAACTGTTCATCACAATGCATAATTGAATAAACATTCACTTGTGAAAGAAAGAAAATTTTAAATCAGCAGTAAAAGAATCGAAGTCGAAAAATAACAACAAACCCCTCCCCCACCAAAAAAATATGTTTTTTTTTGTTTTTTTTAGAAATGCACATTAAATTATAATTATCGCAAGCTAGATCGTTGTATTTAAAAGCACTTGTAATACATATACTTATTTACACTTTAAGTCATCGATAGGGGATACCAGATTTTCTTGGACTGATTGTTACGTTTTTCTTGAATTTTTTTTTTTGTAATCTGTACACGAATTATTATTGAATTTATTTCATAGAAGATATTGAATATCTGGAAACCGTTTTTTTGTTGTTGTTTTCTTATGTTAATTCACTTTCATTTATTATATATATTTTCATCTTTGTTTATCAGAATCAGATACAAGATACAAACTACAAGACCTTCAAAGCAACATTCAATGGGATAACTAGTGGGTCTATAACAATAAGAACATTCAGTAGGAAAGACTTTATGTCTTTTCGTCAATTTTCTTTATTTCCATGGAATTGTGTTTTCTTTGGCTTACGGTCTTTGATTGGTACATGTATCTTATGTTGGAATGATTGGTATCTTATCTTGGAATGATTGGTATCTTATCTTGGAATGATTGGTATCTTATCTTGGAATGATTGGTATCTTGGAATGATTGATATCTTACTATCTTGGAATGGTTGGTATCTTATGTTGGAATGATTGGTATCTTATCTTGGAATGGTTGGTATCTTATGTTGGAATGATTGGTATCTTATCTTGGAATGGTTGGTATCTTATGTTGGAATGATTGTTATCTTATCTTGGAATGATTGGTATCTTACTATCTTGGAATGGTTGGTATCTTATGTTGGAATGATTGGTATCTTATGTTGGAATGGTTGGTATCTTATGTTGGAATGATTGTTATCTTATCTTGGAATGATTGGTATCTTATGTTGGAATGATTGGTATCTTATCTTGGAATGATTGGTATCTTATGTTGGAATGATTGATATCTTATGTTGGAATGATTGGTATCTTATGTTGGAATGATTGATATCTTATGTTGGAATGATTGATATCTTATGTTGGAATGATTGTTATCTTATCTTGGAATGATTGGTATCTTACTATCTAGGAATGGTTGGTATCTTATGTTGGAATGATTGGTATCTTATCTTGGAATGGTTGGTATCTTATGTTGGAATGATTGATATCTTATGTTGGAATGATTGGTATCTTATGTTGGAATGATTGTTATCTTATCTTGGAATGATCGGTATCTTGGAATGATTGATATCTTATCTTGGAATGGTTGGTATCTTACTATCTTGGAATGATTGGTATCTTATGTTGGAATGGTTGGTATCTTATGTTGGAATGATTGGTATCTTATGTTGGAATGATTGGTATCTTATGTTGGAATGATTGGTATCTTATCTTGGAATGGTTGGTATCTTATGTTGGAATGATTGGTATCTTATCTTGGAATGGTTGGTATCTTACTATCTTGGAATGATTGGTATCTTATGTTGGAATGGTTGGTATCTTATGTTGGAATGATTGGTATCTTATGTTGGAATGATTGTTATCTTATGTTGGAATGATTGGTATCTTATCTTGGAATGGTTGGTATCTTATGTTGGAATGATTGGTATCTTATCTTGGAATGGTTGGTATCTTACTATCTTGGAATGATTGGTATCTTATGTTGGAATGATTGGTATCTTATGTTGGAATGATTGGTATCTTATGTTGAAATGATTGGTATCTTATGTTGGAATGATTGGTATCTTATCTTGGAATGGTTGGTATCTTACTATCTTGGAATGATTGGTATCTTATGTTGGAATGGTTGGTATCTTATGTTGGAATGATTGGTATCTTATGTTGGAATGATTGTTATCTTATGTTGGAATGATTGGTATCTTATCTTGGAATGATTGGTATCTTATCTTGGAATGATTGGTATATCTTGGTATCTTTTCATTCTTTTAGAAAACATAAACTGTTTATATGGCTCTAAGCATGATAATTCATTTTTACAAAAATTAACATCGCTTTAAAACTATGTTTTTGAGCACAAAAGTGGCATATCCCTCTTCAGGAGAGCTTTCACTATTCTATTTTTATTAAGTCTTCCTAATCTCTGACTTATAAGTATAAATGATTTCTGTGCAACTCACCGTCAATAACTGGTAGAGCTCCATCAAAAAGGTTATGCGTTGGTAGATCACTTTGATCCGCCATTTCCCACTACGGAAACACATCCAATGGAATGGCATTTAATACGTCAACTGCCGGAAGTTGCAGCAGACAGTTAATGTCTGAACATCTGGTGTTTTTTTCAAAAATACCAAGTTATCTTTGGACGCATCAGCAAGAGTCTTGATCATAACAGGAGACGCACTTAACATCCAGGCCTTATTAAAGAGTCCCATCGCCATCTGTGACGCCAATAAAGCATAAATGCTTGAACCTCCAGAGCTCTGTCCAAACACTGTCACCTTCTATAAAGATACACAAAAATTATCATTCATTGAAACAGTATACTAAGTTTTTACTATCACAACCCGAAGGAAACCAACTCATCGATACTGCCAAGGTCCTAATGATATATTTTTGTCATTAAATGTATTTTTCATTAATAATGCAATTGTACCTAACTTAAGGTTGCAACGTATACTAATGCAAAGTTGTCCTTAATTGATTGTTTGGGCTACTCTATTTAGGCCTTTCTCAATTTTTATGTTCTAAAATATCTTATCTTTGGCTTTTAATACTTCTGGTTTCACATGTATCAGATGAAAATCATATAAGAAACATATATCAGATGAATATTATCTTAGAAACGCGTGTCCGATGAAAATTGTTCAAGAAACACGTATCAATTGAGAAAAAATAATCCCTATATATTCATTCTTATCCAATCTAGCCATAAAACGTTTAGTGTTTAAATATCAAATACCAAATGCACATATTATTCTTTGCCTTAAATAGTGTAAGTTTCATGATCTAAGTATGTTATAGAAACCTATTTGATCAGGTGAGGCCGGATACTTTGTGGTCGGATACTCATGTATTTTTTATTTACATATATTTAGCAATAATGTACGATGTCAAGCTTTCTTCTACAACTCATACTCACAGAATCTTTATTCCCACCAAAATTATGTATGTTCCTTTGTACCAATTGGAGAGCCAGTATTTGGTCCATGAATCCGTAGTTCCCGGATTTTCGATTCGGAGACCCTTGTGATAGTAAATCCAATGCCATAAAACCAAAGGCATTAATGTAATTCATACTAACATACACAATGTTTGTAGCTTTAACGAGCCCTTCAGAATGACTGTAGGCTGGCCAGTTTCCGTTCAGATAGTTTAAAAATCCGTAATGGATCCAAACCATGACATTTTTATTAATATTTGGAGTCCACACATTCCAATACAGACAATCCTCAGATCCAAAGGTCAGTATAGATTTATTAACCATTCCCCTTTGAAAGCAGGAATTCCCGAACGTATTAGCTTTTAATATTCCTGTCCAACAGTTCTTTGCGTCCTTTGATTTCGGAACTGGTGGCTTCCATCTCAAATTTCCCACAAGTGGTTCGGCGTATGGGATTTCTTTGAATTCGTAGACCGACGTTCCTATCCCTTCCACATCTCCACAATCTGTATCCACAAATGAATTATTGAGTAAGAAACTATTAACGGCTATAATGAATAAGAAAGTATTAAGTATCAAAAAGTTTAACGCCGAATACATCATCATTTGTTATTTATCGGCTGCAACACGGACGAGATCCACATATAAAGTATTCAAAATAAAAATGTATTAAGTAATAACCCTTGTTATTTGGTAGTATATATAAGTTAACCTTGTCACAGTTTATACATGTAGTTCACTCAACTCTTAATATAAATAATTTGACTGTCATTTATGCACGTGATACACAAAACGTGATTAGATATAGAAACATTTACAACGTTTTTATTAAAGTTTAACATTTATCATAAATCGAAACATGTAATAAGTGACACCAAAAAAAAACCAACGTATAAGTAAATGTTCTGGGACCTGTTTGATGTTTAAGGATACATTATAATCTCTTCGTGTTAATTTGGCAAATTGTAGACGGAGTTGTTAGTTTTTGTCTCAGTGAAATTTTACAAATATGTGTTTTTTTTTCATATTAAACTACTAAAAATATCGTATTATCAAATTGCCTGAAATGAATTTTGTGCTCACAAGTTGTCCGTGTAAAACATGTTGGGGACAACCCGCCACATGGGGTACAATTCCCAAAATTAGTAACAATCCCTCATTTGAATTATCACTTGTTAGTGCTACAATCAAAATCTTCTGAACTGAGTTTTTTTTTTTTTACTTAAAATGACATATTTTCATAAAAATTGTAGCAAAGTTTCCAAAAGATGATTAGCCGTAACCTTATTAAAGAAGTTACAAGCTTATATATATGGAAACTTCGAAAACTATTTTCAAGGCTTCGAAAACCCAAAATAATTGTCCCCAACCTATTAAAGAAGATAAAAGTGGGTTATTCCATTCTAGTCTATGGATCGATTTGATGTTCGTTATCTTTGACATAAGTTCAAAAACACAGGTATTTGTTTGTAAGGAATCAATGTGATTTTTACATCGCGATGACCGTGAAAGCATTCCGATGTATTGTTGCCACAGAGATTTGACTTTCGTTTTTGACTGGTAACCGTGCGTATAAATACGCGGACATTATCGAGTGCAAAATAACATTCCTTATCGCTTGTTATAAATTCATTTCTTCAATGAATACTCATAAAAATACTTTTTTAGAACATAAATTAATAATATGAAAATGTTTTGTCGTCAGAAATATATATATATAAGTAAAAAATCATTAATATCTATGCACACGTACAGAAAAATTGTGTTAACGCATGCGGAAGAATATCTCAAGAACGTTTTGCGGGAAAATATGAATGCCTGCTCAAATCCAATCTATTAGAAAAATCGAATTAATCGGAAGAGTGTCCACCATGTACTTGCACTGCACTATTATTAGAATAGTAGAATAGAATGATATACAAATAGATGAAAATTATATATACATGTAACTGTTATATACAAATATTAATATAATATATAACAACAAACCAGAGTTTACTGATTTGTATCACTACAATATAATAGTTATTACGGTGAGGTTGAATTCCCTGTCATTTATTCATCATCCACGCACGAACTTTTCTCAGAAAAAAATATATCTCTGTACATTAACCTCACTTTCAGGTATAGAGATGTGATTTTCTTTTCTGAGACAAGTGATTGTGACCATCCACAAGAACTTGCGGTCATCCGATGTTCAGTAAATCAGAACTTTGATATCTACCGTGGTCAGAGGGTCTCGGTTAGCAGATTAAAAAAAATAATCAATATTTAAATTTTTTTTTTTTTTAGTATTTCCTAGATTTTTCAGTATACGGATGTGGATAGTAAACTGCACATTGCTAGAAAGCAAAGACATATTGATGCCATCGTTAAATACGTTAATAAAGTAATATAAATAGACAGGAAAAACCTAGATTTTTCAGTATACGGATGTAGATAGTAAACTGGACATTGCTAGAAAACAAAGAAATATTGATGCCATCCTTAAATATGTTAATAAAGTAATACAAATAGACAGGAAATACTAAATTTAAAATAAAAAATCATTGATTAAATTTATTTTAATCTGCTTAACAGAGTCCCTGTGTTCGTGGTCTCTTAAAATCTTTAAGGAATTCTGCTGACAAAACATTTATCCCGCGTCAAAATTTAACTCTTCGGTGTTTTGCATGTTCTCTCCGGGAATGCCTCTGAATAAGGACACGTGGTATGATTGCAAATGAGACATGTTGAACAAGTATCCACCAATTGACAAGGATGTAAACAACTGCTAGTCAGCGTACGGCCTTCAACAATGAGCAAAACCCAAATTGTTTAGTGAGCTATAAAACGTCTCGTGATAATCAAAAAGATAAAACGAACTAACTTATTTATGCTAATTACATTAAACAAAAACATGTATAGCAGGCGACGACGTACGACAACCAAAGGCTGCTGGTTCCATCGGGGCTTAAAGTCTTCCAATAGTGGCGCCGACACATTGTACCTTCGGGGACTCATGGTCTTCCAGTAGTGGTACTCATAGTCTACTAGTATTGGCACCGACCCAATACCCTCTGGGACTCATATAAAAATAAGGAGATGTGGTATGATTTCCAATGAGACTTCAAATGAAGTGGATGTAAGCAATTATAGTCAATCGTACAGCATTCAACAATGAGATAAACCAATACCGGCTTTAAACGGCCCTGACATGAAAATTATGAAACAATTCAACTGAGAAAACTAACGGCCTACTTTATATCAAAACAATTTACGAAAAACACATATGACAGACCGGAACCAACGACAACAACTTAACTACAGGCTTGGCAGGGTTAAACATGTTTAAAAGCGCCAACCCTCTCCCTAACCAGCTGGGACAATGGTGAAACGGCACAACACAAGAACAAACTATGCAAAACAATAAAGGAAAAACAAATATGAGAAACAGAAAAAAACCCGACAACCACTTAATTACAGGCTCCTGACCTGGGACAGACACATATAGAATGTGGCGGGGTAAAACATGTCTGTAGGCGCCAACCCTCCCCTAACCTGGGACACTGTTGTAACAGTACAACAAAGGAACAAACTATAAAAATCAGTTGAAAAGTCATAGTCTTCCAGTATTAGTATCGTCTCAGTATCCTCGTGGACTCATTCTCTTTCAGTAGTGGTACCAACCCAGTACCCTCGGTCACTCAAAGTTCTCCAGAAGTAACACCAACCCAGTACCCTCCGGGACTTATAGTCTTTCAGTAGTGGTACCGATTCAGTTCTTTGTAGTCTCGTAGTCTTCCAGTAGGTAGTGGAACAGACCCAGAACACTCGGAGACTCCCAATATCCTTGGGGAGTCATAGTCTTCCAGTTGTCTCGTCCTGAACATGCATAAAATATTTGCCACTGGACGTTAAGCCACCAGCAATCAATCAATATTACAGTTGTGGCTATGATCACGTCAATGAATTGTTTATCAGTTTTTTGTAAGTGTGTAATAATAATCTTTTAATGGTACCAAAGAACGCAAACATGTCCCAGATATGGGCTACGTAACACGAATTAACTGTATGTCCAAATTGTCTAGAAGGAATAGCGGGGTGGGGGTGGGTGTGGGGGGTATTGAGGGCAGTTGTTGAAACATGAAAGTTAATAGATTAAAAATTTGCTGTGTTCTACAGATCCTTTTAAAATATAGCTCATGTACGCACGCTTACAGGGATCTTTCAAAGCTCCGTTTAATTTCCTGCTTATAAGACCTTTCAGGGTCACTTCGTTTTGTCCTACAATGTAATGATATACATTTTCAAAAATTTGAAGGCATACACTTCATTGGGTAATTGAATAATTACCAGGACAGAAAGTAAACGGAGGAATTTCAGATCCTTGTAAGTAAAACGTGGTCACATGATCTGTATTGTAATTAGATGTGTGTTCTACGTCATCATATTTTGATTATATTCGTGTGAAACTTCTTTTTGTGAACAAACAAATGTTAAAGGCCGTACAACCTGTAGTTGTAATCCTCTACGTTATTTGGTCTCTGGTAGAGAGTGTCTCATTGGCAATCATACCTCATCAACTTATTTTTGTATTGCTTGATCGAAAGTTTTGACATTTGCTCCTTTGAAAAAAAGTAGGTCAGGTTACAATGGATGATTCACCAGGTCTGAGAGGATCATGCCCAATATAAATACTCATAAAAAGCCAGAGTTAAGATATTTTATCCAGAAACCAACATTTTTTACATTTGACCTGTTAACTTCAAATATAGTCTTTGTCCCATTCCTATATATCTAACACTTATATTGTAGTATTATCAAATTGTTCGAGACAAGTACATCACAAGAAATCTCCAAGAAACAACAAAGTGCATCTCATATTTCTAAATGTTCAGTCTATTTTGAGCGTATGTGACCTTTACTTTTGAACGATTGATCTGAAAATCAATAGGACCTTTTCCTATTCATATATGTTCAATCCATATAAGTCTTAATCTAGTCCAAAGAAGGCAATTGGAGTTATCATCTTAGATATTTTCCAGACAAAAAATAGAAACAACGTATTTGACTTTTGGCCTATTGGTCCTAATATGAATAGACTTCTCGTTCCCTATATCTTCCATTTATCAAAGTTTCACTCCAATTCACAGGAAACTAAAGATTTCATCCGGAAACAGACAGGGACAGAAAAAGTGACGCAGCTTTATGCTCCTAATATTTGTCTTCGAGCGTATAAATTTATAAGCATCTAATTTTGTTGGTTCCATCTTTGTAATGGAATTTGTAGGACGATAACAGTATACAAGATCCGATAGCTTTCTCATTCCCATCGCGTTAAACGATTCCGCTTGTACTCAAAATAATTTTTCAAAACATTTCTCGAGTGGAGGATTGGCATTAGTCTGTGTCCGAATAGCGTATTGGTCTCAATGAAACAAAACTCCTTTACAATAAATCACAAAAAAACTGGTATGCACTCTGCTTGAAATACTCCTCTGTGACTTTATTACCTTGCTGTTGCTCCGTAATTCTCGTTATCACAGCTTTTGATTTGAGAGCAGAAATTATCAGCGACGTCACAATGTGAGAGAACATCTTGTTAGTGACGTCACAATGTGAGAGGACACCTTATCAGCGACACCACAATGTGAGAGGACACCTTATCAGCGACGTCATAATGAGAGAACATGTTTTGAGAACACCTTATCAGCGACATCACAATGAGAGAACATGTGAGAGAACACCTTATCAGCGACATCACAATGAGAGAACATGTGAGAGAACACCTTATCAGCGTGATCACAATGAGAGAGAACACCTAATCAGCGACACCACAATGTGAGAGGACACCTTATCAGCGACGTCATAATGAGAGAACATGTTTTGAGAACACCTTATCAGCGACATTACAATGAGAGAACATGTGAGAGAACACCTTATCAGCGACATCACAATGAGAGAACATGTGAGAATACACCTTATCAGCGTGATCACAATGAGAGAGAACACCTAATCAGCGAAACCACAATGTGAGAGGACACCTTATCAGCGACGTCATAATGAGAGAACATGTTTTGAGAACACCTTATTAGCGACATCACAATGAGAGAACATGTGAGAGAACACCTTATCAGCGACATCACAATGAGAGAACATGTAAGAGAACACCTTATCAACGTGATCACAATGAGAGAACACCTTATCAGCGACAACTCATTGTGAGAGAACATGTGAGAGGACACCTTATCAGCAATATTACATTGTGAGAGAACACATTATTAGCGACATCACATTGTGAGAGAACATCTTATCAGTGACATCACAATGTGAAAGAACACCTTATCAGTGACATCACAATGTGAAAGAACACCTTATCAGTGACATCACAATGTGGAAGAACATCTTATCAGTGACATCACAATGTGAAAGAACACCTTATCAGCGATGTCACAATGTAAGATGACAACTTATCGTCCTTTCCTACGCCTATATCACTCTGCTCAGTCGCTCCGTAATTCTCGTATCACGGCTTTGAGACGAGAGCAGGCATTATCAGCGACGTCATAATGTCTGTGGAGAAGTTATCAGCGACGTCACAATGTGTGAGGAGAGCGTAAAACTGTCTTAGGGAGGGGGAAAAGACCAGAAATAGAACGATAAACGGATAATCGGGTTTTCTTCGTATAGATATCGTAAAATATCAGCCGCGAGCCACAATGTGAACCTTTTTGGAGAGAGAGCGCAGCGAACTAGCTAAAAAGCTTCACATTGTGTCGAAAATGTGTAGAAAACCCGATAATCTTATACTTATCAGCAACACAATCTAAAACGTTTAGGCTTGTTCTCACACGCTCACTCACAAAAAAACTGGGTGAATATAACATTGTGACTCGTGGCTGATATTTAGGATACCAATGTTCAGAATAACCGATACTTATACTTATTAATCAATAAAACCAATATTTATGAAAACTATTTTGAAATTCTATAGCGAACAACCTCTAGACCATCACATAAGGTGAGAGGGCTTGGCGGACTAATACTTCATTAATCAGTAGTCTGCTATGCATAACGAAAAGGATAGAGTTGTATAAAGTCAAGTTTATACATCATAGATATCCAGTATTCATCAGATCATGGTATATACATCATGGATATCCAGTACTCATCAGATCAAGGTCAATACATCATGGATATCCAGTACTCATCAGATCATGGTATATACATCATGGATATCCAGTACTCATCAGATCATGGTATATACATCATGGATATCAAGTACTCATCAGATCATGGTATATACATCATGGATATCCAGTACTCATCAGATCATGGTATATACATCATGGATATCCAGTACTCATCAGATCATGGTATATACATCATGGATATCGAGTACTCATCAGATCATGGTATATACATCATGGATATCCAGTACTCATCAGATCATGGTATATACATCATGGATATCTAGTACTCATCAGATCATGGTATATACATCATGGATATCGAGTACTCATCAGATCATGGTATATACATCATGGATATCCAGTACTCATCAAATCATGGTCAAAAGTCAGTGCTTCGGTACTGACTTGTTAATAATATACCATTTTAAATTTCTCCGTTGATACATTTAGAAACTATTATTGGGAAACTAAGGTTCCAACTCCCTTGGACAAAGTTGACTTAGATTTTGAAAGTTCCTTTTTGTCATATATCTCTTCAAGTAATCAAGGATTCATATGCATACATCCTTTGGCTTTTAAATTTTTGGATTTGAGCGTTCTTGATGAAGGTAAATCGCTTCGGACGCATCAAATTTATGAGTTTTATTTTTCTCAGATTAACGTTAACTTTACCGTTTTACTTTCCTGATTAGGTGTAAGATGGGCTTTTAAAGAAGCACCATAAATGTACCATATAATTATATTAAGACGACGGGTGTCATTAGTGGAGTGGGAACTGCTGACCCCTCCTGGGTGCACCATCGGTGTGTGGTTGGGTAATTTTTCTCATTTTCTTTTTTCTTCCTGTGAAGTGTTTTATGGACTTGTTTGTATGTTTGTTCGTCTTTTTTGTTAAACTGGAATCCGCTTGTATTACGCTATGAACAAAGTGTAGTAGTCAGCCGAGAACCAGATTACTTTTTTGTCTGTATTTTTTCGATTTATGGTATTCGGTTGTCCCCTTGGTATCTGATCACCCTCACTTTTACCATTAGACGTAGGTATATATGTTTTTTGTCTGTCTGCCTGTTAACAAATGACTTCAAAGTATAGAATAATGGCATTTTTGTTTTTGATACTGACTTTATCAGCAAGAATATCAAGCGAGCCCGCTAGGGCGATCTGATATTCGAGCTGATGAAGTCAGTATCAAAAACTAAAATGTCATTATTCTGTTTATCGGCAATTTGTCATAACTGTATTTTTTTGTTGTTGAGAATATGAAGTAAAATGAAATAGTTAGTAAAACTACTTTTACGCGTACAAAACGTTGGGATAATTGTTCGGTTGTATGAATGAAGTCGCGTGCATTTAATTGATAAAATTGACGAGGATGGACTTGAGCACGCGACGTTGATGCACTGATATATGACGACATTGCCTAATATTTTCGAGTATCAAGTCCTGTCCATGATCTTAAAAATATTAGACAGTAAGATCAAAGGGAAAACTGTACAAATTGCCGATAAACATCAATGTTAACACAAATCCTCCACAGCTAATATTGAATGGTAGGAAACTTGTTAGGTATCGTTGTGCACATGGTATTTTATTATGTGTGAACAGTTAATAGTGCAATTCATTCCCGTTAAACTTTTCAAATTCCATTCATAAATTAAAAAAAAACAGCAGTTTATCAACATTTTAATAATGATACAAAACACAATGCATTATAAATAAATATAACTCAACGATGATTTTCCGTATGATCTTTGATATATATTTGACTCAAACCACGTTCTAAAATAGACTTATCTTAATCAGAACGTTGAATATTGATTTAACAGATTCAAAACATAAAATGAGTCTGAAAATACCGTCTCACTATGATGTAATAGAAATACAAAGCACAGCAGCCGTCATTTTTTTCTGTTTTTGTCATATTTTTTGGGTGCTTAATTTTATGGTTGCATAATGAAATGTATTTTCAATACAATAAATGAATAAATAATATGTATTTTACAAAAATAAACAAACTTTACCATCATGTTATACCTAAAATGATAACGAAAAATGGTCACGGTATGGATGTATTGAAAGGCATCTATAAAAGCCAACACAGTTTACAGGATTAACATTTAGCAAATATATAAATAGATGACTGTCTTCATTTCTGTATTGTTTAAGTTTTAAGCTATTTTCTATATTCTTTATTTATCAATCATAGTACCCCATTATTCTCTATTCTTTATTTTTTATCTCATTTTTCTCTATTTTTCATCCCCCAATTATTCTCTATTCTGTAAACACCATTCAGACCCTCATTAAAACTGGATGACAAATAGACGCATATTTTTTTTTTACATATTCTAATAACACAATTCAAGTTACCACTGAACATAATCTCTTACATTCACTTTATTTGAACTTTGGTGGATAGTTGACTCATTGGCAATCATACCTCATCTCCTTATTTTTATATAATGTAGTGCAGTTTGTTTTCTTTAACTGCAATTCCTGTTTGGGGATGGTTGGAGTTTACAGAATACAGAAATATGGTAATGAATAGATGATGATAATGGATGGCTGTTTAACGCGTCCAGCGGCAAATTAATATGCATATTCAGGACGAGAACATGTTTATGTAATATGAATATCAGGGGCGGATCCAGCCATTTTTAAAAGGATAAAGGGGGGGGGGTCCAACTATATGTCCCCATTCAAATGCATTGATCGTCAAAAAAAAAAAGGAGGGTTCCAAACCCCACCCCCTTCCACCTATAGATCCGCCACTGGAATATTAACCCTGCTTTGTACTAGACCGACGCATTGAGTCGGATTTCTAACGTGCTAGTTCACAAGGTAACTGTCCACAGGAAAACATGTCACCTTACCTGGACACATTATTCTGACTCCGAGCCAACCAGTCTTTGCTTTTACTCCTTAGGAGAAGCAGCAAATACCAATTTTAAAGTCTTTATAATTAGTTTGAACCGGCCGGGGTTCGAACCCGCGACCTCCCGCACTCCAGGCGAACACGCAACCACGAGACCACCGAGGCGGTTGGTAATGAATAGAGAAATATGGAAATGAACAGAGAATATATAGCAAAATATATGAAGAATAGAGAAAAAGTGAGTGCAAGTGTATACAGAATAACTGTGGAAAATAAATGAATCAGATAATATTTCACTTATTTCACAAATGAACAATATACAGAATAAGAAATCATCTAATTACAGAAATTCTGAAAATTTTAATTGTAAAATCATTTTCACGAGAATTTTTCAGAATAAGCGTTATTTTTAATTATAAAAAAAAATGTCTTAAAAACTTAAAGAATACAGAAATTAGAGGGGATGGACAGGGGGTCCTTGATTCCCACTTCCCTCCCCTTTACTCTTAGACTAAAATCGGTCAAAAAAACTTTCCTAGTATATTTCTTTTTTTATTTCCCCCTTTCTTCTCCCGGTTCCCACCCCTGACTCCCGCTTCCAGCCCCTTCATTCCCATATTCCCTTACCTCTATCCACCCCCTCAATTCAAGGATTTGTATACTAGTAGTTAACTATCTATACAAATCCTTGTTCAAATCAAGGACCCACATCCATACACTCTGTTTTTGAAAGGCACTTCAATATGTTTAAAGAATATCAATAAAAATATAAACATAATTTAATTTAAAAAAAAGATATTTGTGTAAAATGATTTAAAACATTTTGTTCAGTTAACATACAATAATGACTGATCGCGCCAGCGCTCTGTTCCACTAAGCGCGACCATATGTTATTTACAGGGGATAAAATTATATATAACAATAATAAAATAATTTTCCTGCAATAAAACATGATTCATTTATTCTTTGGTAAAGAGATCAATAAGAAGGCACATATAATCTTTACACAGGTCGAGACAACTAGAATTTTCAGGTCAAGTATAAATATTTGCGTATTAATTTTCCCAAATTACACATTCTAAGAAATTGCCCAATCAATCCAAGGAACTACAATGCATTGTGTGCTACTACGAGTTTACTATCACTTACGAACACGTCGAATTTGGTAACAAGTTAAATCGTTTTAGAAGAACTGGACACACGCTTCTCTGTGCTCTAGGAATTTTCGTATCATGTTTTCTTATACCTTTCTTAAAACAATGCTCTTGAGAAAAACACATAGTAAAATGGTCTTTTGGTCTCTTAGAGTTGTCTCATTGGCAATCATACCACATCTTCTTATTTTCATAGTAATCCTGCCGAATATAAAGCATGCTCTGGTTGCGCAGAGTTTCCAGCTGCAAAGCCACTCTGATTTAAAGACAGACGCAGAATATCTGCATTGGTTGTGTTGATTTTTTGGCAGGAGCTACTTTAAAAGTTAGTTCATCTAAATTACTATTCGCAATGACTTGTTATATACGTGATCTAGGGACGATTTAGTCCAAGAGCTTGACACATGTGGTTCTGGGTAAAATATGAAAGTAATCAAGTGGCAATAAACCCATAAAGCATTGCAACACACTCTAACGTAAACAATAATGATTATATGTAAACAAACAAATTACATAGGGGGGGGGGGGGGGGGGGCATTATGTGTATCCATAAAATGTAGTGTACCCGACCTGTTAAACAATGTTGCAAACAATTTAACACAAACAAACTATCTATAATCATTAAACAATGCTTCATAAAAAAAACAAACGATTAACCACTCTGTCTCAAACGTTACTTCATATTTTCAAGAACGTTTATTTTTCATTTGAAAAAGTGTACATAAGGTTTTGCTTTAAATGGTCGAATCAAAAATAATCCCTCTTCTGTCATCCTAATTCATGCTACCCACACAGTTTCAGTTTGAATGCAATGTTATGAATATCTTCTAGAACGGCAGAGTTACCCCATAATGCACCATAAATGAATTATCCGATTGAGTGTCTCCATATATCTGTCGTCATTTAGTGTGTATTCGTTATTTCTTTACACTTGAGTAGTATCTTCTTCACTAAGTTGGTGTCATGACCTTTTTAATCCCTAAAATAAAAAATACATATACTTTTTTACATTTTAAATTACGAAATTTTCGCAAGTTTACGTATAGTAGTTATGAGTTGCATATATATGAAGCCTATGTCACACTTGAAAATTCCACTGCAAATAAAAAAAGGAAAGTATGCCGAACAGTCTGTAGTTATATGAAAAGTGATTAAACGTTACCAGATATCAAGCAGTGATGACACGTTTCTTGTTTGATTTCATGTAGTGACGACACGTTACCAGGTACATGTATCAAGCAGTTATGACACATTTCTTGACTTCATGTACTAATGACACGTTTCTTGATTTCATGTAGTGACGACACGTTACCAGGTACATGTATCAAACAGCGATGATACGTTACCAAATATCAAGGAGTGATGATATGTTACCAAATATCAAGGAGTGATGACACGTACCAAATATCATGCAAAGATGACATATGTACGATACACAATATCAAGAAGTAGTTACACGTTAACAGATATCACGACAAGTAAACAGATATCGTATTGTGATGACACATTAACAGATATCACAAGTTAACAAATATCGTATTGTGATGACACGTTTACAGATATCATAAGTTAACAGATATCGTATTGTGATGACACGTTAACAGATATCACAAGTTAACAGAGATCGTATTGTGATGACACGTTAACATATATCACAAGTTAACATATATCGTATTGTGATGAAACGTTAACAGATATCACAAGTAAACAGATATCGTATTGTAATGACACGTTAACATATATCACAAGTTTAAAGATATCAAATAGTGATGACACGTTACCAGATACTCAAATGTGTAAACACGTTACCGTTTCCCTGCATCTAGTCTCATTTTTGCTTTTGGCCTATGTAAAAAAAAAAAGTTCTCTATCAAGTTTTACTGTTGGTGATATTTGTATGTTTCATCTAAATTCAAAATATGGATACGGTCATTTTATACCGATATATTTTTCTTATGAGACTTTTTTACAACTTTTTTTTCAATGAAAAGCAAGAATACAAATAAAATATTTCTACATACCGCCATAACTTCTTTTTCATCTATGTCAACAACGACTCGTGTATAGAGATGGTTAAAGTCTATCTTTAATACTTTATATTTTAGGCTATTAATGCCATCTGTTTTAAAATATTTTTTACTTTCTTTCAGCATTTTAAACCTGTAATGAATAATGATAAATGCTATAATCATGCAGGTTTTTCCGAGTTCAAAAATACTGTTTAAACCTTCATCAGAAGTAATATTAATCTTAATGAATGGTGATAGTGCTTAATGAATGGTGATAGTGCTTAATGAATGGTGATAGTGCTAAATTAATGGTGATAGTGCTTAATGAATGGTGATAGTGCTTGAGCTTAATGTTGAATCAAAACACAAGAGCAATTGTCTTTTTAGCTTCTGGAGGAATTTTTAACCTCGAAAGTTTTGACCTTACCACCTAGATTTGGGGCAGCCATTGCACCCATCATTCTGCCACGTTCCCACAAGCAGTTGAAAAAATACCTCCATGTATATACCTTAATAGAGTTGCCCACTACATTGTACTACATGGGTCTTAACTTAAAGGTAGAACTACTGTAAACCAACTAATTTTCGCAACTTTCGCGAGTAGAAAAATATCGCAAATATAAATAGTCGCGAATATGTAAAACTTGGATTTTTCCTTATTTATCTGACTGCAACAAGTAAATTTCAGAATCGCGAAATTAAACCGCCGCGAAATGGGCTAGAAAGGGATAAACGCGAAATAAAGTATCCGCGAAAATAAGTTGGTTTACAGTATTTCCCTTTACTTTGAAGATTTATTATAATCCAATTCCACTACCAGAAAATGTATGTAATATTTGCCACTGGATGTTAAATCAATCCGTTGACTATTTCACGTATACTAAAAAAGTACATTAAAAATATCTAGCTTACATGTTAAAATGGCAAGCTGTACTTGTTTATATTAGTAAAGGAACATTTGAATATATTTGTTGATTTCAGGCTATAGAAATTGTATAGCAAAATATTAATATGGTACCTTAGAAATACAAATAATATGCTGCAAGTATCAATGAAGTTGTCAGATAGAAACTTCTATTAACATTGAATTACAAATAGAGGAAATTCATGAAATCGAGGCTTCTGCAATTTAACTGAAATGAATGATATGTCTTGAAATTTTTTTAAAATGAATTTGATTTCAGTCATTCGTCATTACCTTCCAGGATTAGCTTTATTTCCTGTTTCAGTTCCATGTTTAATCATTTTATAACGAGCTATTTCCATAGCATATCGGATCACTTTATATCCAGCGTTGTGAATTCTAAAAAGAAAAAAAATCATAAAATGAAAAGAATATGAAAAATTGAGTTGTCTCTCTTTTCTTGTTCAATCGATCAATGGAGGAAAATTTCTTTTCAGAGATGTCTGATCTCTTTTTTTGACGTGTGACCTTGAGTATTGGCAACCAAGAAAGGCCGTTCTTGTTTATTTTGATCACAAATACTAGGAAAGTCAGTTAAAATACAGCAGGATAAAAATGTGTTCACTTCCAGCGAAGTAGATAGATCTCGGAAGGTCAGGGGGTTCTTCATTTCTGTATACTCTTCAATTGCTTAAGCTTTTTTTCTCTGTTGTTTATTCATTGTCCATTATTCTTTATTCTTTATTTTTTAGCTCAGTTTTCTCCATTCCTTACTATCGGGATATATTTCTCTATTCCTTATTTTGGCCAATTTTTCTCTACTCTTACATTTTCGGCCCATTCTTGGACTATTTTACTAACAATATTCTCTATTGTTTTCCCATTATTCGCTATTCTGGAAAAAAAACCCTCCCCCATTTAGACCCTTATAGTACTATTCCAATCCAAAATGGATGCCGTATGGATGTGAATATAATTTCTTTCTTACAAAATACTCCTTACCTATTCCACATATCATCGTCTTCACCTCCCCAGCCAAAATATCTGTTCGGAAATCCGTTGACTTTTTGGAACTGTTCCTTTGTTAAAGATGATACGCCTCCAAATATTGCTGTGTAAGGCAATCTAAAAAATATTTCACATTTCTAATCTCATACTATAACTGTGTATGCTTCGATAAGCGAAGAACTCACAAGAGTTCCGAAGCAAAATTGTAACATGAAACATCAAAAATGAGGAAAAATATAAACCTAACTGGACAAAGGCCAGTACAAGGTCACCGAGAAAGACATGCACATATAAAAAAAGACAACATTAACAATTAAAGCTTGGGCAATAATTACTTTAATTAAAACACGCTTTTGACAAACTTGAGTCATTAACAGACAGTAATACGTTAAAAAAACAATTGATAGTTTTCACAAACCAAGTTTTACCCTGTGTTTAAACTTGTACCAGTGGTTTAGACTGGTCCTTTGATATCAATCTGGAAAACTGTCATAAATAAGCGAATGTAAAACTGAATCTTTAATACGTAGAACTATTTGTTAACTAGAATTGTTTTAACTGAGTTAACCCTGTTCGAAAATCCCTTTAATGAACCTTTAGAAAGACAAGGCTAACAAAGAATTTTCACATGCATCAACTTCATCTCGCTTTGCTCTCTATAAAAAAAGAGATCCGTGAGCCATACAAGATATACAAGCACCAGTTCACAAAATTTAGTTTTAGAGTCGTAGACGGTTTGTGAAAGCGGGAGACATAAAATAAAATTATTTTATAAATCTCACTGTAATGTATCTAAAATCTCACTGTGATGTGTCTAAAATGTGTAAAATCTCACTGCAATGTGTCTAAAATCTCACTGTCATGTGTCTAAAATCTCACTGTAATGTGTCTAAAATATAACTGTCAAAATGTTTCCAAGAAGACTTCCCAATATAAGACCTTATAATTCTTACCGGTATTTGAATTTATCTATTGCAACTGACATATGTCTTGGTTGTTTTGGACAGTTGTAAATATTTTTGTCGTTTTCTGGAATCAAGTCCACATCATGGAAGACAAAACACTGATAGTCATGTATCTTCATTGCTTCTGCATACCCAATGTTCATCAGCATGGCACGATTAAATTTTGAACTTCCATTCTGAAACGTTAGACATGTACGATATGATTATGGGTTCACAATTTAAAAGCTATCGATTTGCTGCGCGATTCAAATTATGAGAGTCTGGATGGGGGTTTACAGAATAGAGAATAATGGGCGAAGTATATAAAGAATAGATAAAAATGGACCCCAAAAAATAAAGAATAGAGAAAAATGGGGTGCTAAAATATAAAGAATAGATAAAAATGGACCCAAAAAAATAATCTATTCTCTGTTCTGTAAACCCCATCAATTCCCTCATATATCAAATATATCACAACTCCAACTTGGTTATCAGCTGATTGACTTTTTACTTTACCCGACTACGAAAATAACTGATTTAAAACATTATGACTCTAAATGTCTTTTCAAATGTTTTAAATTAATCTAAAATGTAAAAAAGGCTGTCGGTGTCTTTATCAATCAACAAAGGTCTAGACGAGTTGGCCAATATAATACTTAAATGTATCCATGGAATAAACAAATATATGAAACAATTTGTGTGACCTCAATGTTATATAATGTTGTCGTAGTAAAGATATGAATTAAATTTGTCTATGCATCAACTTATGAAGTTCCTCATGCCTTGTACAGAAATATACCCAGTTTAGCCTTTTAACAAGCAAAATGCTCGAAACCGGAGGCTAAAAAAGAGGGAGGTCCAACTTCTCGTGAATTTATTTCACAATGTGACAATTTAAAAAAAGTTATTCCAATCCAGGGGCGGATTCAGCCATTTAAAAAAAAGGGGGCGGTCCCAACCCCGGAGAAAAGGGGGGGGGGGGGGGGGGGGGGGGGTTCCAACCATATGTCCCGATTCAAATGCATTGATCGGCCAAAAAAAAAGTGGGGGTTCCAAATTATGAATAAGGACAATAAATGAAAAAGAAGGACAGTCTTTCATGATTTACTTAATCCGGAACGCTAAAATAAAAAAAAATTGGCGTCACTGTATCAAAACGGTCTACAACGGCCACGCATAGCTATTAATTACAAGATCAGTATCAAAACGGTCTACAACGGCCACGCATAGCTATGAATTACAAGATCAGTATCAAAACGGTCTACAACAGCCACGCATAGCTATGAATTACAAGATCAGTATCAAAACGGTCTACAACAGCCACGTATAGCTATGAATTACAAGTTTAGTATCAAAACGGTCTACAACGGCCACGCATAGCTATGAATTATAAGATCAGTATCAAAACGGTCTACAACGGCCACGCATAGCTATGAATTATAAGATCAGTATCAAAACGGTCTACAACGGCCACGCACAGCTATGAATTACAAGATCAGTATCAAAACGGTCTACAACGGACACGCATAGCTATGAATTACAAGATCAGTATCAAAACGGTCTTCAACGGCCACGCATAGCTATGAATTACAAGATCAGTATCAAAACGGTCTACAACGGCCACGCATAGCTATGAATTACAAGATCAGTATCAAAACGGTCTACAACGGCCACGCATAGCTATGAATTACAAGCCACGTATGGCTATGAATTACAAGATCAGTATCAAAACGGTCTACAACGGCCACGCATAGCTATGAATTACAAGATCAGTATCAAATCGGTCTACAACGGCCACGCATAGCTATGAATTACAAGATCAGTATCAAAACGGTCTACAACGGCCACGCATAGCTATGAATTACAAGATCAGTTTATATATGTATATGTACAGTTTTTGTAAGTCTCTTAATTAGAATATTAAATTTCAAAATTCCAACGACTTATAATTTAGATTTGACCCCTTGGGTGAAACAAATACATTGGACCTTGGTCATACCACTTACACTCGATGATAATATTAGTAAAAATTTAATAAGCATGATTAATCACCCTCCAGGTTAACAAGACAACAATAATTATTAATGTATAAATACGTCATAATGTCCATCCATAACTCACACCATTATTTAGACATTTATGTAAATAAAAGTAGATTAGGTGCAAATGTTGATACATAATATTATAGCAACCCACCAATAAACGGTTGTTAAATTGAACACCTGGTGTTTCTCGAGGTATTTCACATGTACAAACTAGTCACATAACATATGCCTTCACAATTCTATTCAATATTCAAAACCTGTTTTTGTGGTGTTCATGTTGCTCAGTCTTTATTTTTTTATGTAATTTTTTGTATGTATGTTGACGGGGTATAGAAGGAATTCCTTGTGGCTGTGTGGGATGTATAAATACAAAAATGTACGTAGTCATAGCTAGATACACTAAGGTATTTTGTAGTACGTTAATTACCATACTCCCTCCTTCAACCATCTAAATGGATAAAGTTTTGGTCAAGACTGCATTTAATATAAATATCTGGATGCAATTTTGGATTAAGATTATGAACATAGACTCGTAGTTTTTTTTTTAAATATGAAGAAAATGAAATGTATAGCATTGCCGATTTGATACTATGTGCAACTATTGTCAACACGTGTATCGTTTCCTTTTGTATTTCTAAATGCATGGAAATGGACGCCAACAAAGGGCAAACCATTGAAAATATTTCAATTTAACAATTTATTCACACGAAATGAGCCAGTCTATAAATTATCTGTCCCATTAGACACACGGGATAATAACACGTACAATTATGGTAACACATGTTACCATGACAATAAAAATGTCTTAATCGCTATAAGTTGCTATTCATACTATTTTTACTATTTTTGTATTATCGAAACTATTTACTGAAGTGAATAAGGAAATGCATATTTTATTTCATAAGTCGATTGTCATGGGCGGATCCAGAATAAATACGGGTTTTGGACGACTTTATGCTTAAAAAATTTAATGATATATTGTCCGATCAAAGCGGGGGCGTTGAAAGAGGGGGCACACGCCTTCTACTTCCCCTCTTGAATCCGCCACTGATTCTACTTCCTCTCTTGAATCCGCCACTGATTTTTAGTTTTGCTGTCTTGTTTGGTCAGTCGTAAACATCTATTTTGTTTCGTTTACGCTGTATAGAAGATGTTTTTATTTCAATTAGATGGGCTCACAAGGAGCATAATACAATATAAGACATTAATAAGACGATAACAAAAAGAAACAACAATAGTCTAGTATACAAAGAAAAGAAATAGCGAACCACACACATATATAAATATATATACGTTCAACAGTGTTTCCCTCCTTCTCAGGTACACCCCAACATGAAAAAGTTCCTAAGATAAATTGGCAATGTATTGGATATTTAACTTAACTACAAAAGCCACCAAGGAACGGTGCTGCATGGCAAGGTGGGAGATAGACGCACATTGTATACATGCATGTAAATAGATAACTATATATACTAGTATATATATTACTGTTTGACAAGTGTTTATATTTAGCTAATGTTTGTCATAAACCTTTTTGATTTAATTGTCTTTTAAGAATTAAACAAATGGAACCAATAAGTATTAATGAACACTAATTTTAAAAACATATTTGTTTAAGTCAAGCATTTGACAATTAGGGGACGCCTATTTGATATTCTGGGGGAGTCAGGAGGATTTTTTTGCGGATTGACTATTTATTTTCATCTGTTACTACGCATGGGGGATCTCCGGTGTTTACGTCACTTTTACTTTAGTTGTGCTGTAGATGATGAATTTCATTTGCTCTTCAAATGCGAAAAGAAGTCAATGTGTAAGAAACAATAACTTGAATGAACTATATAAGGTTATCAAAATAGTGATTTCATGAGTTTTGCTTGAAAAGTAAAAGTTTCAATTCATAATCCAACAAATGTTCAACGTGCATGTAATATGTCTTCAAAGGTCAACCAAACTGAGGACAAAGGATTCTTGATTATCCGATTGTTGTAAATGTTGTATGGAAGTTTTTGATGTTTTATATATGATTTTTTTTAACAATGAAGATATTGTTTTGTATTTTGTCACCGACGGTCTCGTGTTATGACAATCCATATATTACTATTTTTATTATTGGTTCTGTCTGAACAAACAGGAAGACTACAAAATTATTTACCAAATCAGCTCCTGTTCCATTAACTCGAATTATTCAGCGCCCTCTATCAACTACCGTTTCTCGAAGACGGATTGATCGTAGAGAACTGGATTATTCGGGTTGATAAATTGCATGCTGTCATGTCACACGTGTTGAAAGGAGGTTGGAAAGGTTGTTACGACAAATGGGGCATATCCGTGGTCATCCGTGACACAAATGTTCCATAAAGGTGAACTAAATTACGATAGGGTCCGCAAAACTTTCGAAATGAAAAACGAAAAGTCAGTCTTTTATAGTAGGATTTGAAATTAGGATTATTATTTTTTTTCACATAAACAATTCTCTCAGGCTATCGAACAATAAAATAACCATTCATATTGTCATATTATTAAAGGAAGAAATTATATCGTATACATTTTTTTTTTATTTAGTACACAATATTTATGTGCAATTTGTGAGACATACTATTAATTCCATTCATGTCTTGGACAGGTTAATTATCAACAGTTCTTACCAGATTACCAGGACAGTAATCCTCTTGTTCACTCCCGAAACCCCACCCCAACGATCTTCCCCTTATCAAGCGACAATTCACAATGCATATTAAATAACTTTCACAAATCTTATTGAAACATGTTGACTTTAGTAAAGAGTCCAATCATAAAACGCCACAAGTTCGGTCCCGTCCTTGCTAAAAAATTGATTAAAAAAAGAATGAAATGTCATAAGCTGCATAGACAAATTTTGCAATAAATCACATGAGGAGTGACAACTGCAGTCCATAGTCCATACACTACTTACCCTTCCGTCTCACCAAAGTTCACCATAATAATTGCATTGGCGGATCCAAGGGGGAGGGGTCCCCCTGTTTTCGATTTTTGATTGATTTATTAGATTGCATACCTGTTCTACGACATATATTCCATAATCTAACTCTTGTCTATAAAGTATTGGATGGATATTGTATAAAAATGTCCGTAGTTGACTATCCCTATTTCTGTATGGAATGATGATGGCAACACGATGACGTGGGTAACAGTAGGACGGCTTTCCCCTTCCTCCATCTTGAACCCAGGGATACAGTCTATCTAGGTCAGAGTATGTTGGGGAGTCGGAATAAGTTGCTAAAGCGCCAACTGAAAATAGAAAAAAGCGCATAAGTAATTTATGTATATTTTGGCCAGTATTTCTCGAAAACAAAGTCAAAACATTTAAACAGTAGTTAAAGGACGCTATAGACAGTATGTTAACCGTTATATGCCGTTTTGGATATTTGCGTTCGAAAGGCAACTATTTATACTTGATAAAGTAAATACGTTCTAAAATAACAAAGTGTTCGCGAGTTAAAGTGGACCATACATATAAATTTACTTGTTTAAAGATTTTGTTACATTTGATTGCAGACAGCTTCGGTATGAATGGAAACACCCATTCTGATCTCCCGGGCAGTGTAGCATAAATAAGGATTGGGTATCCTTTATTTCTGTTTTTTTTTTATTTTTTAGTTCACTTTTTCCTCTTCTTTCTATTCTAGCACCCTCATTATTCCCTAATCTTTATATTTTTCGCCCTTTATTCTCTCTTCAGTTAACCCCAATCCAGAACCTCATAAATTCAACTGACGTTTCAAATTCAATATTGAGACGTCAAACCCATGTACCTAATATTCTAATTGAAATTAGAACATTGCTTTGATCTGCTTTGTTTACAAAGCGAAAAAAAAAAAACGAAAGGGGTTCCGCGGAACCCTGTATCACGCCTGCGATAGCTGCTGTCAGTAATATTGTGCTAAGCAATAGTTTTTCGGAGACTTAAAGCTTTTATAACTTATGACATTTACATAAAAAAAACATGACATGTACATAAACACACTCATTAAACAAATTCAAGGACTATAAAAAAAAGTCGGTTATTAAAAATCGTGCAATAAAACTTAATTGCTCAGTATGAATGTTATTTATGAGGGTCTAGATGATTTTTTCTTATTGAAGTTTTAGAAAAAAAAACATTGATTAAAATATACCAATCTTGTCCTGTATATTATAGAAACATTAGTGAATGTTTTTAATCGACAAACCACAAAAGATGAATGGTCAGTGACTTACAAATAAACTCATCATAGATATCAGGCTTAGTATGTTGTACGCAAGACGCGCATTGCCTCATAAAAGGACTCATCAGTGACGCTCGAATAAAAAAAATATGAGAAGGCCAAATTAAGTATGAATTAAAGAGAATTGAGAATACAAAGAGCATGCATCATCATCACACAACTTTCAAAGACTTAAACGCCAAATTATTAGATAAAAACCTCGGAGGACTCACTGCCTTAGGCATACATATTAACATATTCCGGTTTGTAAAGTCCGACGTTCATTCCCTAATTTACATTGTTTGATGTTAACATGTAAACTTTTTTCCGAGAAAACAGGATACTGAGGTTAAAATTCTCTAGCAGTAGGTCTAAAAATAAATTTTGGTTTTTACAATATTTTATGTGAATTAATGATAAATAATATACTTGTATATATCACTATGATATACCTTAACAACGGACAGTCTTGATAAGTCCCTATACAGATACTAATAGACGAAAGCGCTTAAACACTAACTCGCTTCCTATTGTTTTCCCCCCTCATAAGCGTTAAAATATGATTCTGCGCATGTGAAGAATTTTTTTTTACTTTTACATAAATAAAATGTTGAATGCATTTCAATTATATTGTCACATAATAAATTATAAAGAAAAGTTTAACGATTTTCTTGACTGAGTCTCAACGGGTATTATTTTGCAGTTTGTGTTACTTGTTTGTTTCTTTTAAGAAAAAATATCATCTTTTATTTGAAGTTTAATTAGTTTCTCAATTTGCTAGAACCAAATTATACGTGTCAATTTCTGTTTTCATGATCCTGTATGTTTATTTACGAACGAAATAAAAAGTGGGGAATATGCCAATAAGACAGCAACTCAAAGACTTTTAAACAAGAGTGCACACGCTGAAATGTCTGGCCTGCTTTACTGACCATTAATTTTATGTTGAAAGTCATAAATTATGTCAGACAGACATGTATACAATCATTCCATACACCAAATATAGTTGACTTATTGCATGTGGTAATTGAAAAACAGACCAAAACACAAAAACTAAACATTGACCAATGAACCATGAAAATGAGGTCAAGGTCAGATGATTATACCTGCCAAACAGACATGTACCCCTTACAACCATTCCATACACCAAATATGGATGACCTACTGCTTATAGTATTTGGAAAAAAAAACCCAGACCAAAACACAAAAAATTAACATTCATTTGACCAATGAACCATCAAAATGAGGTCAATGTCAGATGATACCTGCAAGACAGACATGTACCCCTTACAACCATTCCATACACCAAATATAGTTGACCTATTGCTTATAGTGTTTGAAAAAAAAACCCAGATCAAAACAAAAAGACTTAACATTGACAAATGAACCATGAAAATGAGGTCAAGGTCATATGACACCTGCCAGACTGACATGTACTCGACTGACATGTACTCCTTACAATTATTCTATGCACCACATATACTTTACCTACTGCTTATAGTATCTGAGAAACGGACCTAATTACGTAACCTTAACCTTGATCACTGATCCATGAAATAAGGTCGAGGCCAGGTGAACCCTGTTTGACGGACATGTAGACGTTGCAAGGAACCCATATATAGTTATCCTATTACTCATATTAAGTGAGAAATTCACATGACAAAAAAAAACTAATATTTTTTTTCACGCAGTCGCTGAACCTTGAAAATGAGGTCAAGGGCAATGGACATATGACAGACAGAAACTTCGTAACATAAGGCATCTGCATACAAGGTTACGGGAGCACTTTATTAGTTTATCGTGCCTTTTTTTTTTGGCCAAGTTGCTCATCCTGCCTTTTTTTTTGCTCAAAACTCCTGTCCTGCCTTTTTTTCAAATTTCATCCTCCACCCCCCCCCCCCCTCCCCCCAATAAAAATCAAATGGTCGCTCCCTTACACGACAGAAGGAATTTAAAAGAAATATGTTAAAACAACGTAAAGTGAAAAACCATTAAACAATGTAAACAGAAAAAGCTGAACATTTGTGATGATGAAAGACTTCTAGTCCAGATTTAACTGGATAAGTTTCCAGATTTAACTGGACAAGTTTCCAGATTTAACTGGATAAGTTTCCAGATTTAACTGGACAAGTTTCCAGATTTAACTGGACAAGTTTCCAGATTTAACTGGACAAGTTTCCAGATTTAACTAGATAAGTTTCCAGATTTAACTGGATAAGTTTCCAGATTTAACTGGATAAGTTTCCAGATTTCACCAGTTGTATTTTAGGTTTCATGTTTTTTTGTTTTAACATAACTTTGCATACTAAATGACTCCTATTTGTTTCGTATTGCATTAATAATTTGTCATGAGCATGTATCTTGTGTGTAATAAATGACAAAAAACATTTGATCTTTATAAAGTTAGTTCTTTTAAGGTTAAGGTATATGTTTTGACAAACACTATATTTCAAACAGGCAATTGTTTTAGAAAAATCGCTGGTGTTATTTTTTTTTTAATTGACTGAATGCTAACAAAATGTAATAATGAATTTTTGTGGTCTCAGATTATATATCCTAACTAAAATTCAATCGAAAATAATCAATCCCAAAACACCACATTTTATACGGTTTCTCAAATTCATTAAATTGATATGCACGCCCAGTAGTGTAATTGATGAAAGGGACCCCATCAATCAATATTTGAGCACTACAAAGGATTATTACAAAGTCAACTTAAATCATGTAAATATCAATTAATATCGATTTTACTGTGCATTAATTTTGTAGTTACAGATTAACCATAGTATTGCACAGCTGCAGATGACATAGTATAACGTGGCATTTCGTTTTTTTATTAACAAAAAATCATAATAAAGTTTGATGTAATGAAAAAAAATATTGTTTCGTGAAACTTTTGTTTTATCTTAGCAGGTGCATACATTCCAACCTTGGTTTTCATCTCTCGGGAGGCTTTGGGGTGGTTCGTACCTCAAATACTTAAAGAAAGTAAAGAAATGTAGCAGAGGTTACCCACGGTTTGCCTATCATGGATTGTATTACTCGGGGATCCTCGGGTGACTCGTTCCTCAAACACCTAAGATAGTAAAATAAGCGTAGCAGAGTTATCCGCGGTTATCCTATTTATACGGAGTTTATCACTCGGGGCTCCTTGCACGACTTGGTCCTCAATCACTTAGATCATTGTAAGAAGCGTAGCGGATTTACACGCGGTTTGCCTATTATGCGCTTTTTTTTTTCACCCGGAGCGTTCACACTAAGATGTTAAAAGAAGCAAAGCAAGGTAATCCGCGGTTAGCCTATTGTGGATATACTCTGAGCAAACGAAATTTGAGCCCCTTACCAGTTTATCAGATTGGTTTTCCCCAAGTCGCTGGAAAAAAGTCCAAAATTAAAGTTTTCTGAGCTACATTATTTTGCACTTCTAAATTATGTGATCCAATTTGGGCCAAATATATTTAAAAGTTGAAAATGATAGAACCTGTGGAGAGTACAGAATTTGAGGATTTTTTTTCAGAGTTCATGACGGAACATAAATTCTGTAAGTCATTCATTTGAATGTAAATATTTATCAAACAACGTTAGATTTATTTGAATGTCTCTTGAAAGATAATATATTATGTGTTCGGTTTTCTGAAGACAATTAAAAAATAATTTAAGATTCTAGATAACCGAAGTACACTTTTTATAAAATTTATCTCCGGGTGCAGATTTTCTCGCTGTGTTGAAGACCTATTGGTGGCCTTGTGCTGTTTTCTGCTCTTTGGTCGGGTGTCCCGTTTCCATTCTCAATTTTTTGTTCTAGGTCAAACCGGGAAAAAACAACTCGAGAAGTCCAACATATTCTTTTTAAGGGACTAGGTATGATAAGGACAATGTCTTGTTGTGATTTGTAAATACAAGAAGATTAATTAACCAATATATTGTGTCATAAAAATATGTAATAATATCAAGCATTACATTGATTTTGTCTTCTAAAACAAATTGGTTATTAGATTAAGTATTTACATTTCCTGTTGTGACAAATTGTTGTAAAACAATACTTATCTGTTAAGTTAAGAATATAAATCTGTTAGTTTGGATTTATTTTTCGTTACAACACAGTCTTTCAATTTATAAATACAAATAAATTTAAAGCCCCCCCCCCCCCCACCCCACCCCCCTCAAGTTTTAATCTGCAGACTTTAAAAAATAAGTGGAAATGGACCCTACCTCTTTCTATGTAAAGTCATTGAGATTATTCATTTTAAGAGTTGATTGTTATAAATGATCACCCTCTAACACTTATACTATTTATACTTGTATCATCTCATATTCCTCACGATAAATACTTGTACATTTGATATGAGTTCAATGTTACAATTTAGTTTACAGTTTACAGTCTTAATAGACACTTTTATGCAGTTTGTTAACACTCTTCTTCCCTTCTCGTCTTCCTATCACCGGATAAGGAGGTGGTCCGTAATTTCTGTATTCTTTAAATTTCAAGGGCATTTTTCTTTTCTTTAAAAGTAACGTTTCTTCTCTAAAATTCTCATGAAAATAATTTTCCTATTATTTTTTTTCTGCAATAAGATGGTTTATTTATCCTGTAGATTGTCCAGTTCTGTATTATATGACCTGTTTTCCCCAACAGCTATTCATTTATACCAGTGCCCCTCATTATTGCCACGCCTTCACTTATCGCCACTATGAAATTACCATAGACCCCTTTGCCAAATTGTTAAAATTGAGAATGGAAATGGGGAATGTGTCAAAGAGACAACAACCCGACCAAAGAGCAGAAAACTGCCAGAGGCCACCAATGGGTCTTGAACACAGCGAGAAAATCCGGCGCCCGGAGGCGGGCTTCAGCTGGCCCCTAAACAAAAATATGTACTAGTTCAATGAAAATAGACGTCACACTAAACTCCAAAACATATAAATGAACTAAAATTAAAAAACATACAAGACTAACAAATGCCAGAGGCTCCTATATATATAGTTTATCAATCGATACATTGCTAAAAAAATATTTGGCTAAAATGTTGGCATTAAATTCAGGTACCATTAAAACGAGGATGCACTGTATCTTTTTAATAAATCGGAAGTGTCTATGTCAAATTATATTTTTAAATAAATTTATTTACTTTCTTTTAGAAACAAATGTGGTAGGAAATATTCTAGCCATTTTATTTTCGGAGCGGCTATTTGTCCGGCTAGCCGGACGAATAGTGCTAGGACTATTTGTCCGGCCATGGCAATGCGCATGTCACTTTATGTGCGTGAAGTGCGTGTCATATTATCTTCAGCAGAACCAGGGGGTCACGTGTAATCCGATCACTGATTTACAATTTTGAGATCATGGCTAAAAACAGCGATATCAATATTTGTGATAAATTTTCCAGTTTCAGAATTTGACAAGCGAATACGATAGTATGAACTTCAAAGAAAGATCTAATTTTATAAAAGGGACTAAAAAATAACAGAAATCACAAGGAAAAGTGGGATATAAAAGGTGTGGATGTGGGATATAGGTTGTAAAAAGTGGGGATATGGAATATAGGGGACAACAAAGGTGGGATCTGGGGAAAAAAGAAAATAGGGGGATTTGGAAAAAGGAATACCATGTGTCACCCCGACCTCCTCACGTATTTCTCAGTTAGAACAATAAATGCAAATAAAAAAGAAAAATCCCATCTGGGATTCCTAATAAGATTTTAACAGTGTTGTTTACTTTTTGGGGAAAACATTATAGAAACATCTACCACCTCTCACTCAAAATTTTGATAACTTTATGTTAAGGGGGTCTATAATTCTGTTTGACAGCTTCAGACATAACAATTTTGTATCCTTTTCAACTAGACCAAATCCTTACGTTAACTTCAAATGCATGAGTCAATCACGACCCAAGTTTGTTTTACAAGTAATTTCTCATGTCCCTCTTCTTACAATGTGAAGCCATAGATATAGAAATAAATATGGAATATGTATGGAAAAATTTTCAAATCATATACGTTGTCCACATTGGGCTATAATTATATGAAGAAAACAACAATTTCAAGTGTCAGTAACAAGATTGGGGCCTAACAATTAAAGATTGCAAAACATTGCTTTTTAAATGTCCATATATATAATTTGCGACCCCCTGGTGCTGATGAAGATAATATCACATGCACACGCACACACAAATAGTGACATGCGCATTGTATTGGCCGGACACATAGCAACTGCCTTTTTTTATATGTTAATCATAATATTAAAACTATTGCTGTAAGATCGGCGCTGGTGCTTTTACAAAAAAACTTGCATCAAGTTGAAGCCTTCAACCAACCAAAAAGAAACACACTAACTTTCACCCAAATAAAACAAATCCATATTTTAAACTCTCCTTACTGTTTGACGCCATGTTTCTTTTTAATAATTCTTGTTAAACAATTTATCTTGCATACTTAACAACAGTACTGAGTGTATCTAATGATTAACGACATACATACATGACCATACATGTAGTATGACATAAGTTTTGAGTAGCCTTACAAATCCTAATTTCTCAATTTTCAAAAGTTCATAAATTATGTTTGTGTTGTTATTCTATTTTATCTAAGATCACCAAAAGACATTCTAGCACGCAAACGCAATACAAGGACAAAAGACATCTTTGCTCCTCTTTAAGTAGTAATATAAAGTTATAATATATCAAAAAACAATATTGATATCCATTACTTGTGTCTGTTTTATTCAGTCAGTGCTAGAATATTTGATTATATAAAAAAAGATCTTTAAACAAAATTTATGAATTAAAAAACAAATTTGAAGTAATTTTATGAACATTTTTCTTTCTTTATTCTGTGTTATATAATTCATTGTTTGCCAATTTTATTCAGATATGTAGCCTTAATTGAATTTGGTTTGTCGGAATGCTTTTTTTAGAAAACACAAGAAAACAAATATTTCAAATTACCTACATGATATTGACCACTATCTAAATAACAAATCAAAAGTCACAGCTGTTTCCCAAATGATTATTTTAAATAAACGCCCTGTCCATGAACTGACATGGCCAAATGTGACGACAATTTTATATTTGTGAATGAAAGATATTGTATACATGTACAATGATAGTACAGATTGCAATCAGAAATGAGAACATAATGATAGGAAGTATTCACGTTAGAAAACTAGAGGCTCCAAGGAGACTCATTCGACCATCTTGGAAAAACATGCAATGTTGATATTCCTATTTATGTAAAAATCTGAATAAGTCTTCTTTGCCCACTCCTATACAATCATATATATGTCCTTAAGTCTTCCATAAAAATATGAAGGATCAAAACAGTCTATTTCTATCGATTCTTTTTAAATCGAATAACGCTTAAAGTTAAAAAAAAAAGGTCAATATTAAAACGTAACTTTTAATGGACAACTGATGGTCTGGATGGGGGTCCATCATTTCTGTATTATTTAATTTCATGGGCCATTTGTTCTATTCTTTATTTTTGTTGACGATTATTTCTATTCTTCATATTTTAGCACACCATTATTCTCTATTATTTATTTTTTGCATATTTTGCTCTATATTCTTTATTTTTTTAAGCCTTTATTCTGCACTTTTTCCAATTATTTTCTATTCTGTAAACCCCATCCAGCCCCTCGTTAATCCAATAAAAGTTACGTGTATTGACTTTTTATGAACTTTAAGTCATATTGATTGTTTTCTTCTGAAAAACCAAAAAATGGATAGAAATAGATAATTTTGGATTTTAACCTTCCAAGCATTTACACTGATAAACAGACCATTTGTCCACGCTCCGCTTACGGGATATGTATTTTAATCAGATTGACTCTGAAGCTTTTCAATATATACTACAATTTTGGAGATGTAAGACAAATATTTGCATTTCAATAGAGCTGTCCATGTGCTGTTTAATCTTTTAAAAGCATTTTCTATTTAAAATTCAAAGTAGTAATTGTTTTATAAACACAAAAGCGCATTTTGAAGTCCGGATTTGTAAGTGAATTACAATGAACTAGGTGGTGACCTGCACGTTCTCAAAGATTGTTTATACAGTTAATTGATTTATCATGTTAATATGATTATTCTCTCCAAACAACAGATAACTTGACATGAAGTTTTAGCTTCATATTAAACATATCTTCATTTTTCATTATCAAATATTTAAAATTGACTAATTATTTTTGTTTTACTATAAAAATACCAAAATACTGTTTTTGTTATGAAAGATGTTGCCGTATAAAATATATTACTTAACAAGAAGTTTTAGCCTTCGTAATAAAACTTCATGTTTCATTATTAAAAATTTAAGTTTGACAAATTATTTTCCTTGTGTAAAAGTACTGTTTGTGTTCAAAAAGGTGCTGCAGTATTAAATACGATTATTGAAAACGCCACTGTTTCTGACATTTTTGATTAGCCAAACCATTATTTATTAAGAAAACCTACAGATTTTGTTTTATGTTTGCTTTTTTTTGCGTAAAGTCAAATTTTAGAAACCTACTATCTATCCATGTAGAAAAACCAAATAAAAACCCCCATATAAAATAAAAAGCATATAAATAATCAACTAACCATGCAATGCCGTTTGAAACCAATTTTAACATCAAAATTATTCTTGTTAAAAATCTTATGTGGGAAATACACACATAGGAAAACCCTTTTCATTCTAAACTAAATGATATAGATTGAAAAGATACATATACAGACAAAGTTTCAACTGTCTCCTAAAAAATCCTTATTTGGAGATTCTATAATTATGTTCGGTTATATTATTTGTGTTTTTGTACCATCAAAAAACATACGGATGCAAAATGAAGAAAAACAAAACTTTGACTAAAGTATGTAATGGGAAGGAATTGGTTCATTCGGGAGGAACAAACACCATTGCTACACAGTATCACTATTTCTTTTCTCTTTAACCAACGTCAAAGTCACCCAACACAAAACGTTTTCATCACCAATCGAAACTCATCGCCCTTTGTGGCACAGTTAAAGTCCACATGCAATACATCTAAAATCCACAACACCGCTAAAGTCCACAACAAATTTCCGCTAAAGTCCACAAACTTTCCGCACATTTTTTTTTAATTATCAAAAAATTCAATTCGCATTTTTTTTACTCCCGATAGTAAGATCTAATAAAAAGCATGGACTTTTGTTCTTGGAAAGTATTTCTTATCAGCTTGAATTATATTTTTAATAAATGAAAAGATTAAAGTATCTAATTTTGATTCCCATAAATTTGATCTTTGTATTGCGATTTTCTATCAATCAAACAGACAACATTTCTGAAAAGTTATCTAGCTATGGTGCTCTATTTGTATTCTCTAGTTGACATTTGTACATCCACAAGAAACTCCAACTTCTCTTTATATGTATATGCTGGAGACACTGACATATCTTGAAGTCTATATTTGACATTCAAATTTCTTTTGCAAATATTTATAAAACATTAGAAAGAAATCCATTCAGTGTCTGTTATGTATACTCCACAGCATGGCGGGCTTCATAAGTATGGTTTACTTGTGTCCAATCCATTTTACTTTGAGTAAATAAAATATGTTTAAACTAAAACTAAATTTCCACAGCATCCAAAACGGTCCGTAACATCTCAAAAATAGACTTTAAACCATAGTGTTCTTGTTTGAAATCAAAATAATGATAAAGAATCCCACACAAGCATTTTGTGGTGCTAAGCAGATTTCCATCACTCATTTGTTTGCATGTTTGTTTGGTTTTCAAAAATGAAAATGTATTTGTTTCAGAATGCGTTGAAGATGACTTGAATAAATTATACGCGGATGCGGTTCTGTATTGTATCTTACCCATGATGAGTACAAGTAAAAAATATTTTATTTCAACAATGCTACATGTATATGTATATGTTCCAGACCATAAGAGTATTTGGACCGTACGCGTACGGTCCGGACCGTATAAGTATACTCGTACGGTCCCGCCATACGCGTACGGTCGGACCGTATGAGTATAATATACTCGTACGGTCTAGTAACCAAGAGTTACATTTTTTATTAGATTCTTCTGTAAAGTGTAGATTATATAAGTATGTGGTAACAAATGTAGTTTTGCAATTTTATTTACAGAAATGCATTCCTGTACTTTTTGGTAAATGTATAACAAGGATTCGTTTGTCTTCACATAACCTTTGTATTGAAACTGGACGTTATGTTGGTACTACTAGTAATAGAAATGAAAGAAATTGTGTATATGGACCATATTGGTTGATTTTAGACAGGCATTTGTTAAAATCTTAAACTCATATTGTTACAAGTACATGAATAAAGTGAATAAGCGATCAGTCAATCAATTGAAATGAATTTTTTCTTTTCTTTCTGGCACTCTCGCCCACAAGGAACATTAGTTTTTTTTTTACATTTACATGTTTTGTTCATGCATATTCCTTTCCATGTCCAGACCGTACGTGTACAGTCCAAATACTCATATGGTCTGGAACATATATGCTGTAACATTGTTTAGTAAATGTAAAGATTTTTTACTATAATGCATACCCTGTAAATAATATTCAAAACTTTTTTATTTTTAAAAATTTTATTAATAACTTTTAAACTGTGACCCATTTTTAATGTACATAGAAGTTATTATTAGTATCTTTGCAGGGATTTAACTGTACATAATGTTATTTTTAAATAGTTAGGTTTTCACTTAATAATTTTTATAAGGATTAACCAACCTTAATTCAGTAAGGTTGGTGTACTCCAACTATTGGAGGAAGATATAGAGGAAAGAAGAAGAAGAAGCAGGTCACTGTAAACAATTTTGAAGATGAAATTTGATCAAAACACTCTGAAATAAAATTGGCTGAAATTGCATAAACTAGGTGTCAGATTTAGATAAGAAAATCACCAGACTCTAATACCATGAATTTGCAGAGTACTTTAAACAAGACCTTTGAACACCCATTTTACTTCCGGTTAATCAGTTAATAGGTCGTACGGATGATCCAAATAACCTGGTAGGCAAACATTTTCAATTGACAACTCTAAAATAAAAATTTTACTCTGATGTCAAGTTTGTCGAAAAAAAAATCAAAGTTGCTGCTCGTGTCTTCTTCCTCTTTATGTAAAAATCAACTTAACTTTATAATTTAAAAGTGTTTTTTTTTTAGATTTTCTTAGTAGTTATAACCTACTAATTATATCAAATTTTAATCACTTGCGATGTACGGATGTTCCAGACCATATGCGTTCTAAAGACTGCTTAATAAAGACTCCAATATGACAAACAAGTTCAGGGATGGGGTTTAGAATGTGTTTTAGTTTATTAAATGCATCAAGATGTTGAAATAATAGTACATAGTCTTTTAGATAAGCAAAAAATTTAGAACGCAATGATATGTTAATGTCACAATACAAAAAGAAATGAAATTCGTCATCTAGGACTCCACATTTTTTACATAACCTTTGTGCTCTTGGAATATTTCTGTACCTTCCCAAATTAAATGCCTAGGGAATGATCACTAAGTCTAAATTTTGAGAGAAACTGCCTATGTATAAAATTATTGCAATTTAAATATTCCTCGGACTGACAATTAGTTTTTAGTTTCCCATAGAGACAAAGTTTGGATGAGGAATCCAATTTTTGAAAGTTTATTTTAAGTAGTTTGTTCATATTCCTCTGAAACGCACTTTTTAATATTACATTTTAACACGTTTTTTTTATTGTTCAAAAGGTACATAAATATTATAGTAATTTTCTGGGTTTATTTTCATATCTTTAAAAAATTTATCTGCAAATGAGTACCAAGAATAAATTCATGCGGAATGTAAATTTATGTTTGTTTGTAGAGATTCTTTAACCAGGGGATTAATATCATTACCGTTTATTCTATAAAAATACATGAGTGTTTGAGTTTTTATATAAGAGTCCAAAGAAAATCTACCTAATTCTGATCTAGCACCTATGTTAGTGGCTGTCTTTTTCAGTCCTAATACTGATATGGGAAGTATTCACGTTAGAAAACTAGAGGCCCCAATGAGACTCATTCGACCATCTTTGAAAAACATGCAATGTTGATATTCCTATTTATGTAAAAATCTGAATAATTCTTCTTTGCCACCTCCTATACAATCATATATATATATATGTCCTTAAGTCTTCCATAAAAATATGAAGGACCAAAACAGTCTATTTCTATCAATTATTTTTAAATCGAATATCGCTAAAAGTTAAAAAAAAAAAGGTCAATATTAAAACGTAACTTTTAATGGACAACTGAGGGTCTGGATGGGGGTTCAACTTTGTGTATTATTTAAATTCATGCCATTTGTACGTTCTCAAAAATTGTTTACAAAGTTAATTGATTTATCATGTTAATATGTTTATTCTCCCCAAACAACAGATAACTTGACATGAAGTTTTAGCTTCATAACATATCTTCATTTTTCATTATCAAATATTTAAGATTGACAAATTATTTTTTTTCACTATAAAAACTACCAAAATACTGTTTTTGTTATGAAAGATGTTGCCGTATAAAACATATATTACTTAACAAGAAGTTTTAGCCTTCGTAATATAGCTTCATGTTTCATTATTAAATATTTAAGTTTGACAAATTATTTTCCTTGTGTAAAAGTACTGTTTGTGTTCAAAAAGGTGCTGCAGTATTAAATACGATTATTGAAAACGCCACTGTTTCAGACATTTTTGATTGGCCAAACCATTATTTATTAAGAAAACCTACAGATTTTGTTTTATGTTTGTTTTTGTTTTTTGGCGTAAAGTCAAATTTTAGAAACCTACTATCTATCCATGTAGAAAAACCAAATAAAAAACCCCATATAAAATAAAAAGCATATAAATAATCAACTAACCATGCAATGCCGTTTGAAACCAATTTTAACATCAAAATTATTCTTGTTTAAAATCTTATGTGGCACATACACACATAGGAAAACCCTTTTCATTCTAAACTAAATGATATAGATTGAGAAGATACATATACAGACAAAGGTTCAACTGTCTCCTAAAAAATCTTATTTGGTGATTCTATAATTATGTTAGGTTATATTATTTGTGTTTTTGTACCATCAAAAAACATACGGATGCAAAATGAAAAACAAAACTTTGACTAAAGTATGTAATTGAAAGGAATTGGTTCATTCGAGAGGAACAAACACCATTGCTACACAGTATCACTATTTCTTTTCTCTTTAACCAACGTTAAAGTCACCCAACACACTACAACGTTTTCATCACCAATCGAAACTCATTGCCCTTCACTGCAGCTACGATAATGATTGCTAAATCGTAATATGGAATTATTGTTGATAACAAAAGTAGTGATTTGTGAGGTCAGACAAGCTTTTGGAAAGCTTACACTCGTGACTATTTTGAGGAAAATATGATTCCCCTGTGAAACAAGACACTTGCTTGATGAGAAGAACTAAAGCCTATAAACAAGATCGAACAACTCTATCCTGTTTATTTCCTCTTCCCTTTCCTTATCCTGTTTATTTCCTCTTCCCTTTCCTTATCCTGTTTTTTTCCTCTTCCCTTTCCTTATCCTATGTAGTACAAGTTTTTGTATGAACATTTTTCTTACAAACCTTGATTTGTTCGTTTGTTTAAAACGGCACATAACACTGATGGGGAGAAAACTCGTTATAAGTCATCAGTTAAATGAACACCTCTTTTTAAAACACGGATTGAAAAGACGACATCTCGTATCTTATTTAATCCGATTGTTCAATTTCAATAAAATTCTATTATGGGAGTTCGATGAAGTCCCCCGCACAACACATTACAGTAAAACAGTAAACGATTTTCCCCTGTTTGATCATAGAAGTTCTATGTGTCAATAAAGTACTTCCATGGTGTGACGCAAACGGTTGCTAAAGAATACGATGGGACGTTAGAAAGGTTAAATTCATAATAGTAATAATAATAAAGAAAAAAATAGAAAAAAATAAAAGAAAATCGGAAGAAAGCTCTTATAAATGCAAGAACAAGATGATTTTTTAAATTAGATAATCCTGATTTTTTTTTCTTAAGCCTTACCTAGTTTATCTGAAGTTACTGGACACAGAGGCAAACAATCTTCACTCGTCACATTCATTACATTTTTACTGCACACATAAGTGACGTTGTTATCTGATTTTATCACTGACTGTGTTGACTGTTCTTTTTGAAATGAGACAGCACTCGGAGTACCCTTTGGTATGCCTAATGTTGATGAATGTAATTGTGCTAGGCGAGACGAACTCGAGTACAACTGTTCCGATACTTGTACCCATTTTGACATAAATGTGAAAGCTGCCTGTTGAATGGATAAATTGAATGCTATCTGGATCGTTATCAGGAATAATAGCACTAAGAATAAAGATTTAAACACTGATCCTTTTGCGCAATACCGTTCATTCGCATCCCCCATTCCATTTAAGTTGGACTCGTAGATGTTATTCGACTTTTGTAATTTTTTTTCTAGATTTTCTGTCATCAAATATTAAGCATGGTTTGACATTGAATTGTTCTTTCACATCAGTCAAGTTGTAAATGAGAGATTAATTAGTTCATCTATTCAATGTCGATTTACATTGGCGATAAAAAGATATATCTGTTATTGCTATTTACTATTCGATTTGAATTAAAATCTATAATGTATATATTTGTTCTCCCCGGTTTGTTGCAAGTAACACGTGTTGACTAATTTCAATAGTCCTGTTTCTGTCCATTTACGGAAAACTGAAAAAAAGATAACAACAAATAACTATATATAGTACTTTAACAAACATGGAATGCGGAAGATACATGTAAGACCATAAAAGCAGCTAAGGAAAAATATTGTCAATGAGGTTGATGTCTTTGGAGTAAGTTGTCTTCCAGATTGTAGTGGTGGGAGGGGGGAATTGAAGAAATAACCATCTTAGTCACTCAGAGTTTGTCTGTGACGTGCGACAAGTACTGTGTTGTTGTGTCACTCAATTTTTTTTAATTTATGCCCGCACTACAATTCGTAGGGCAAACTGTTTTACCCCTGTTCATCCGTCCGTCCGTCCGTAAGTCCGTCCGACATAGTTTGTCTAGCTAACTCCTCCTTTAGTTTTAACGCTAGAAATGTTATAGTATGCAGTGTGTTAATACATATAGTAATGCCTCGTTCACACGTCCATTTAATTCGAATTGAATTCGAATCGAATGCGAATCGAATTCGCTAATCGCGTTCACACACTCTTCGTTTTTAATTCGAATTGATTCGAATTCGCTAAATCGCATTATCCAATTCGCATTAGAAATGCGTTTTTGTTAATACGAATTAATAGTTAACGTCGTTCGGACAGTAAAGCGAATTTGACGCGCATTGCAATTCGAATTAGAATTTACGTTTGGACGTAAAACGTTTCGAATGCGAATTAAACTAATTCGAATTAGTTAATGCGAATCGAATTCGAATTACGTGTGAACGCAGCATAAGGGTGTTAATGTGACATCAGAATTTTGATCTTTTTAAAAATTTACTAATGCTGCGTTCACACGTAATTCGAATTCGATTCGCATTAACTAATTCGAATTAATTTAATTCGCATTCGAAACGTTTAACGTCCAAACGTAAATTCTAATTCGAATTGCAATGCGCGTCAAATTCGCTTTACTGTCCTAACGACGTTAACTTTTAATTCGTATTAACAAAAACGCATTTCTAATGCGAATTGGATAATGCGATTTAGTGAATTCGAATCAATTCGAATTAAAAAAGAAGAGTGTGTGAACGCGATTAGCGAATTCGATTCGCATTCGATTCGAATTCAATTCGAATTAAATGTACGTGTGAACGAGGCATCAAATGACAGGATGTTTAACTTTGTCATTTTTATGCCAGCATGACAAAAGCACAGTTGTTAATTGGATACTGCATTTACCATGAACATTTTTGTATTATTACAAGTCACATTTGTTACCTCCTATTTACTTGCTAATGTGTTTTGAAGTTTGAAAGGAGCAAAACAAATAACAATTAATTGTCCTACATTATGGAATAAATTATAACTGTGACGAGCCATCAAATGTGTCTTACAGACACAACAATCTCAAGTTGTCTTTTAACATCACTGTTATACCAAATCCAATGTTTGCGGAACTATATTCATGCATACGGCATGGCTAGGTTTGTTTTTGTTTTTTTGTTTTATTTTTATTTTTGTTTTATTTTTTTTTTTTTTTTTATATAAATGTGGTTCTTTAAAGCCAGGTTTAATCCACCATTTTCTACATAAGGAAATGCCTGTACCAATTCAGGACTATGACAGTTGTTTTCCATTCGTTTGGTGTGTTTGAGCTTTTGATTTTGCCATTTGATAAGGAACTTTCCGTTTTGAATTTTCCTTGGAGTTCGGTATTTTTGTTGTTTTACTCTTTAATGACGGTATAACTGCATAGTGAATTCTACTCCAGGCACGGATCCAGGATTTGATGTCCAGGGGGTGGGTCTACTGAGAATTGGGAGTTGGAGGACCATATTTTGAAAAAAAATTGGCTGTAATTCTATCTTATTTTAATTAGTCGAATCAATTTTCTTTCGTTTACTTATATCTTTGACACCATTAGACCCATCTTAAATGATTTTTTTATATACGAAAATTGTCAATAAACGTACTAATTCAAATAGTAAAGTTTATATTAGGGGCGTTTAGTGTGTAGAGTTCTGACTGGTCAGTTAATGAGTGTGTGTCCTATAAACAGGTCACTTTTGATCATATTTGAAAATGATAACTTTATCTTGGTTGAATTTTACAGAATCAATAACACTCCTTCCTTATACGACTTACTTATTGATATAGAAAAAGGTGATTGATTTGTTGTAAATATTGGTTCTTTTATCATTGTGTAAACAAGATAGCGGTCTGACTGAGGATAAGGGCGCTTAAGATAATAAAAAAAATGGAAGACCCATATACTTGTTTACTAAAGAGAAACGTCAGGTCTGGTTACCCCCCCCCCCCCCCCCCCCCCCCCGAAAATGGGGGTGACACAGGGTACTCATTTCCCAAATCCCGCTTTTTTTGTAAATTTTCCCCCCTTTTTTTGTAAATTTTTTCCCGCTTTCCATTTTTTTCTTTTCATTTTCCTACATCCCCACTTTTTTACCCCTATATCCCACATCTCCTCTTTTTTCACCGACCCCCCCCCCCCCTTTTTTTCCCTCTGAAATAGAAAATGTCGATCTTGCCTTGTTTTCATACGGTATGACATTATTTGTACCAAATAAGGTCCTTTCGTCCTTTATAGAACAGTCATTAGAACCGAGGAAAGGAGAGATTCACGAGTCTTAGTTTATTGAAATCTGTGTGATTTTTTCTGTTTATTGTAAATTATATGCTTAAACTGTTGACGGACATTTTTTAATGTGCTTTCAACAGTTTGTATTTTATTTGTGTGTAGTGCTGACCAAATTGTCTTTTTCCTGCATTAATAATGACAAAAATGAAAATGATCATACTTAAAATTTAAAAAACAAGATTGGTAGACTAAATAAATTCAAGGGTTGTCACGTAGAATTTACGTACAATTTACTTATTTGTTCAATAACAATTAATAATTTCAACATGTTGCCGTCTAATCATTAATGTTAGCGAATTATCCATTATTGTAAATAAAATACCGAAAAACTGTTAAAATGGTCGATCGGTAGGGATCTAAATAGGAAAATGTAAAGTTAAACTCAATTTTAAGCATTGGACAAATTCTTAATAATTTTTTTTAAAAATCTGCAATGGTGAATTTGACTATATTACATAATATATAGATCTGAGATACAAAGGTGTCTAAAAGGCAATATTTCTCTTTGTTTTATGATTTATTTTCCTGATTGTGTATTCCTAAAAACTTTGTGTATGTTTATAAATGTATATTATTATTTGTAACAGTCTGGCGTCATGTTAATTATTTTTTTTGCATTTTATATGATTAAATATTAATTATTACATTAATAGAATTTGTGTGGGTCGCTTATCGATAGACTAGAGCTTGCTTGTGGTAATATGCAAAATATGTACATTGTAGGAAACTAAAATAATTTATTTGTACTAGCCTCGGAAATAGGAAGGAATTAAAAATTCCCATCTGTTGTTTTTGATTGTTACAGAAATTGACACGACTTAAACGCGGACCGCGAAGAAGACCCCCAAAACAAACACTGATTAATCGCTTTACCAGGTGGAATCCCCCTCTTAATAATTTCCGGATCTGCGCTAGCAAATCATAGTTTTCGATTCTTCTCTACTGCATTTTTTTTTATCTTTAGGGCTGTTCTAGCTCTTTAATGTTTTTTTCATGAATTGGATTATTTCACATTTCGGAATATCTTTGCATAGACATTATTTATTAGAATTCACATCGGGTATTGTACACAATTTCATTGTCACTTTCAAAATGAATAAAAAAAAGCAATATGGATATAAGTCGACGAGACAACACAGGAGTAGGGCCAGTTTCCACTGTAATTTGTTTCATCCACAAGCTTAACTGAGGTCAAAATATAAAAGATGTCAGATCTTACTATATACACTGAAAATTAGATGGTCTGTATCAAATAAAAAAAAAAAAAACTGTTTCATAATTTTACATATTTCCATCAAATCAAAAAGTTATTTTGCGCTACATACTGCTGTTGCATGCATTTTGATATAATTTTATTTTGGATGTAACACGTCTTCTGATTGGCTGAACGTTTTTTGTCTATCGGCTCACAGACATAAGTTTGTCATGTGGCCGTGACTTCATCAACGTTTTTTTCATGATTTACCCCTTGAAAATGGAATTGAGAATTGCTACGCAGGTTATTCAGTGTGCACCACATTTTTTATGTAATTTCTTCAGACAGAAAAAAGATTACAGTCATTCCATAAAAATAACTGCGAAATTAAACATGTTTTTGTCAAATATTCCATCGAAGGACATCACTACCCAACCCGAATGCCAACACATAGCTTTTACTTTAAACATAACTTTGGTTCTGGTTAACAAAAGCCTTATACAATTTTACGATCAATAATCAAAATTTGCCAAATCTTTCAAAATTACGGCTTTTGGTATTGTTCTGGCGTTTGTAATTTGATGGCCTGTTTAGAAATAAGCCGGGGAAAAATAGAACCTTAAAGAACACACCTTGAGCTGATACTATGAATTTAATAGAGTAAAGATTGAAATACGCTAGTGTGAAATAAATTCAGGGGAAATCGACCCTACTCCTTTGTTCTAAAGTTGGCAAAGTGGTTTGAAGTTTCCTGCGTTCTCCGCCACAATTCAATACAATTTTTTTTCTATTAATGTATAACATAAGAAAATAAGTATAGGTATAAAAATCATACATTAACACGATTTGTTCATATAAAAATGTTGAATAAGTAATGTCAATGTTGTACATTGTGTTGTTTAAACTAAGAAACAAATTGATTTATTACTTACATGAAATTTCCTTATACGTCCATTTTATGAAAAAAATGTTGTGTATTTCATTGGTAGACCGGGATAAAATGTGATGTGTGTATCCGCTGATATTGCTACGACATAAGAGTTTTCGGAAAGCCTCATAGTCGATTACATCTTATTCATATCCACGTTTTTACCGTAAGCTGTCGTAATATTACTATATATACTTGACAAGTCATGCACCTCATAAAAATTAACAAGATGACAACTTTCACCAATAACTTTGACATGAGCTGGGATAATGACCAATTGTTTTTCTTAAATCTAACAACGTGTTTTCAAATGTTTCTAGGCAATATATTTCGATTGATTTTCGAAGGTATTTATACAATATCCTACGAAATCTGCATAAATCAAATACAAAACCGATTTGTGAAGTCTTGAAGCGCACAGATTTATTTATTTTAGGAAAATATTATGAATGTGAGAGACGTATACCTAATACGAATATTTTATTGGTTTCTAATCCAAAATTGCAGGAATTTTACTAAAATTTCACAATAGACATCAGGTAAATATGAACTCACAAGTATACAAGTTTATCAACACTTATTATTCATATCTATATGCATATAGATATATACGTGTAATTAAAAAAATAGAGACGTATGAACTAAATAAAAAAAGTTAATAGTGACTAAAACTGGATTTTTTTACTTTAACAAAAACATGCCTTACCTTGTCTCAAACACCTGACATACTTGGGTTGTCCTACTGATAACGGACTATTCTGATAACATTTTGACGATAACGAAATCCGGAAATCAGGTATTGGTTTTAATATGGAAGTTTATTATTAAATCGCTCCATATGTCCAATTTTGATATCTGTTTCACGAAAACACCACACCACTTTGTAAATACATAGAAATTTTGTCATATTTCTCATTATGATACAACAATGTAACGATGAACGCCCGAGGCACATAGTCCTAGTTCCGTTTTCATTTGTTATCATGTGTTTTACATACACCGAATGTGTATACAAACGTGATGACGATTTCACCATTAACCAAGGAGTTTGGCGAAATATCGAATAAGAGGTCTATTGTTGTGTTTTGTGTACTATTGTTTGTCTGTTGGTCTTTTTCTTTTTTAGCCATGACGTTGTCAGTTTATTTTCGACTTATGAGTTTGAATGTCCCTCTGGTATCTTTCGCCTCTCTTCTATAACCAGTAAACTTGTATCGTTTAATTTATAACACTTTATTTGCCAAATAAACCCTTGGGTATAGAAGGAGTCTTCACCTACGAATAGTGGACTGCATGCCTTCTCGCAATTGACAATGAGGTGGTCATAAGTTAATTGTGTTGGATGCATAAATACTTATCCTGAGCGTGAGAGGTAGTGTTAAAGTTTAAAAAGTTGTTAAGAGGAAGTCTTGCAGTTTTTAAGAGGTAGTCTGTTGCAAGACAAAACTTATTGCATGAACTCTATTTCAGCGGGCCTTAATACCATTGGAAAATTCAACAAATATATTTGATTTCTTTAAACGTGTTCTGATAGGAGTGGCTTAATTTTTTTAAAAGCTCCCCTTAATGACTTGCGTCTGGTATTTCACGATGTGTACAGGAAACCTTGATCATAGGAATCTGATTAGATCGATTACAAGTAACCGCCTAAATTTGACACTCCTTTATGGATTATTAGTTTTCATTCATATTATTCAACTATGGGAGATAACTGTATTGTATTTAAAGCTTGTCCTAAGGGGAGCTAGGTGAACGGATATGTGCGACAGTAAAGCCAACCTTTACCAATCGACAAACCTCGACCGATTCCGCTACCCTACATCTAGATGTGGATTGGAAATTTTACGCTGGTCGTCATCCAATCAGATCCATCGATATAATAGAATTGCATTGGGCTTCCAATTGTTTTGTTTCAAGAGCCACTGGTGAGTCTTATGCAGATGAAACGCGCGTCTGGCCTACTAAATTAGACCCCCCTAGACCACTCGAGTGTCTTACGCGAATAAATAAGAAGTTGCAATCCGCTCACTACAATTACTACATTGACACTATTGATTGATCGATGGCTGTTGAACGTCCGATTGCAAGTATATCATACATACTAAGGACGGTAATATGCAATTATTGACTTCTAGTCTTTTGATGAGGTTGATACAATGATTTATCAACCCAGAGATATGATATTCACATAGGCCAAAAATTGTTTTATTATATGACTAAACAAATTCTCTTTTCTCATTGGCGAAAAACAATAAACCTCTCTTAGGAAGAATTTATAACAAGAAGAGTCGCTAGAGAGATCATAATTATTCGAGGTGTCGGCTGTCTAAATTGACTAACTTTAACCTTTATCAATCATCTCTGTTACAAATACACCGGCTGGGGTCAGGTACTTATTATGTGAAATCAGAATAGTTTTTGAAAGTTTTGAATTTACACAATTGTTGAAATTCCGTTTATTGAAACTTAGGAATCTTTATTGTTGGATTCCTGTCTCAATTACTTTTATATCACGTTCCTATATCCAAGCGCATATGATTCAAATGACAAAAATCTGCTGTGAACGTGCAAACAAATTTGTTTTTTTATGGCAATCGGAAACACTGATCATATTGTATCTGCCGTACAGCTTGATAGCCGGTATGTATATGCCTGACTGTATGATAGCCGGTATGTATCTCCCTTACTGTATGATAGCTGGTATGTATCTCCCTTACTGCATGATAGTCCGTATGTATCTGACGTACTGCATGATAGCCGGTATGTATCTGCTTTACTGTTTGATAGCCGGTATTTATTTGTCGTATGCATGACAGCTCGTGTGTATCTGCCTTACTGTATGATAGCTGGTATGTATCTCCCTTACTGTATGATAGCTGATATGTATCTCCCTTACTGCATGATAGTCGGTATGTATCTGACGTACTGCATGATAGCCAGTATGTATCTCCCTTACTGTATGATAGCCGGTATGTATCTGACGAAGTGTGTGACAGTCGGCATGTATCTGTCGTACTGCATGACAGCCGGTCTGTATCTTCCTTACTGCATGATAGCCGGTATGTATCTGCTTTACTGTATGATAGCCGGTATTTATTTGTCGTATGCATGACAACTGGTGTGTATCTGCCTTACTGTATGAAAGCCGGTATGTATCTGTCGTATTGCATGACAGCCGGTATGTATCTGCCGTAATTCATGCCATACTGCATGATAGCCGGTGTCCTATAGCCTTTTTTTTCCCATGCTAATTTTCGGGGGGGGGGGGGAACTGGATCGATCCAGTTTTCCCCCCGGAACAATTGGCATGATCCCACTTTTCCCCTCAGCGTTATAGGGGGGGGGGCAGGATCAGGCCTATTCTCCCCCCTAGTAACACGAGAAGCTCCTCCCCCTTGTAGTAACGTCGGCGACGTCAATTGGAAATTAATTATCCGTTAAAGGATATTAGCCTTCTTTCAAATAGTTAAGCGTTACCACACAATCATCGTGGACACATAGACATACCAATAAACATATTCACAGACTAGTGGACATATAGACATATTAGTGAACACACTGGTGGATGTGTAGAAAGGCTGCATGTGGACATGTTAACAGTCTGCACATAGCTAGACCGGTGGATGAACATGTTGACGGACTGCCGGACACGTAGAGAGACTTGCAGACACACACAGACTGATGGACATGTAGACAGACAGGACACACACAATCTGGTGAACATGTAAAAGGATTCGTGGACATATACACATATTGGTGGACATGTTAACAGACTAGTGGCCATGTAGAAAAGAACTCAGAATTGTGGATGTGTGATCAAATCACTCATGATACTATCTGACAAGAACATGCTACATGTAATGGACACAGATGGCTGCACAAACATAAAGTTCAATGTTTACTGAAGGGTCACTTCCTATAAATAAGTTTTACAAGTATGAGGCTAGCCGTCGATAACAGCCGGCGTTAATATTCATGATGCCAGCTTTCAATAATATTCATGAGCCATCAATAATATTCATGAGATGATTTGCGTTCGATAAAGTGTTGTAGGAAACTATCGATTATTATGATAAAATAACGTTTTTTGTTTATATTTGATGTTTGTTCAAACAGGCAAATCAATGGGTGTCTTCTTCGAGGTCCGCGTTTACTTAATCAATTATAAAAAGGAACTATTAGTCTTCTGCAAGGTTTGCATCTTTTAACAACATTTAAAATGAAAGTAAAAAAAAGGTTAATGCTTCCATAAACATAGAACCAAGAACCGATCTGTATAAGTTTTATACTGATGTCCGTTTTTCAGGATGTCAAATATATCAATGGGTGCCAATTATATTAAACAATATATCAATGGATGGAAAATTTCAGCCTTTCATATATCAATTGGTCTAAATATCTTTATGAATATTAAATAAATTTATTCCTGCGGTGAAAGTGTTTATCTCCAACTTTTACAATAGCATTTTATCATCCACAGTAAATATGAATAGGAACACATTTCCATGTAAGACATACGAATAATTCGAAATTTTTGATATATTCGATATATGAATGGGGGTATTTTGTAAGTGCTAACGGCACCCCTGTAATAAGTGCCCCATCCCAGACCTTTCTAGTGACACGCGTGTCGACAAAGCGAACACAGGTTGACAAAACATTTCTTCTATGCAACCCAAGCCGAAAAACAGATCATTATAGCATTCCAGAGATCAATCATGTCTTAAGAACATATGGAAAATATATATGGAATAAATGGCCGTGCAATTTTGATATATATCCATTTTGTGGGGGGAAATCGTGGCATGGGAGAAAGGTGGCTATATGTATATGTATTGTCAACTTTCCGCGAGGGAAGAATGGCAATGATCCGAAATTTCCCCGAGGGGGGAAATGAGATCATGCCGGGAGAAAAAACTGGCATGGTGAAAAATGGCTATATAACACGGTTATAAAATGTGACGTTGAATGAAACCGATGCTTAAAATATTTCTATTTTTCTTTGAGCACACCGTGAGTTATAAAACTAGAGGCTCTCAAGAGCCTGTGTCGCTCACCTGATTCTACTTTGGTTTTGGAAATCATGTAAAAATAGATTAAAATTATAACAGATACCCTAATAATGAGTGAGACCAAATTTGGTTTAATATTGGTCCTGTAATTTAATAAAAAATCCTGGTGGCCACCTTGAACAGTAAATCGGCAACAAAGTAGCAACACTTCATCAGCACCTCATAAGAAACATTTATGCCATGTTTTGGTTTCATTCCATTCAGTGCACCTCTAGAAGAAGCATTTGTATGTATTTCCCATAGGGTCTTATGTTAAAGGAAGTCCCCCCATTGGCGGCCATCATGGATGAAGGATCAGCTTCAAAGTAACAAAACTTAGTCAGCACCTCATAAGGAACATTCATGCCATGTTTGGTTTCAATCCATTCAGTATGTGGTTCTCTAAAAGAAGACATTTGTATGTATTGTCCATAGGGTACTTTGTTAAACATTGTCCCCATCTGGCGGCCATCATGGATGAAGGATCAGCTTCAAAGTAACAACACTTGGTCAGCACCTCAAAAGGAACATCCATGCCATGTTTGGTTTCATTCCATTCAATGGTTCTCCAAAAGAAAACATTTGTATGTATTTCTCATAGGGTCCTATGTTAAACTAAGTCCTCCGTTGGCTGCCATCTTAGATTATGGATCGGCTTCATAGTAACAACACTTGGTCAGCACCTCATAAGGAACATTCATGCCATGTTTGGTTTCATTGCATTCAGTGGTTCTCTAAAAGAAGACATTTGTATGTATTTCCCATAGGCTCCTATGTTAAAGGAAGTCCCCCGCTGGCGGCCATCTTGGATGATGGATCAGCTTCAAAGTAACAACACTTGGTCAGCACCTCATAAGGAACATTCATGCCATGTTTGGTTTCATTCCATTCAGTGGTTCTCTAAAAGAAGACATTTGTATGTATTTCCTATAGGGTCCTATGTTAAACTATGTCCCCCGCTGGCGGCCATCTTGGGTGATGGATCCGCTACAAAGTAACAACACTTGGTCAGCACCTCATAAGGAACATTCATGCCATGTTTGGTTTCATTCCATTCAGTGGTTCTCTAGAAGAAGTTCAAAATGTAAAAAGTTAACGACGACGACGGACGACGACGACGGACGACGACGGACGCCAAGTGATGAGAAAAGCTCACTTGGCCCTTCGGGCCAGGTGAGCTAAAAAGACGAGATTTGTGATTGTCATGCTTTATTGGTACAGTCAAACCCGCATAACTTTAAAGACCACCCTCGTGACCAGAGAAAACTAACGTTTTAAGAGAGGTGATATATGAATTGATGTTCAAAATGTATATAACGTACTTCAGTGGGATAAGAGGAGAGGGATCTGACTAGAAAGGTTTTCGCTTAATAGATATAAAAATAAGGAGATGTGGTATGATTGCCAATGAGACACCAAAGTTCAAATGAAGTGGATGTATGCAATTATATGCAACCGTACGGCCTTCAACAATGAGAAAACCCCATACCGTATAGTCCGCTATAAAGGCCCGATATGAAAAATATGAAACAGTTCAATTTAGAAAACTAACGGCCTAATTTATAACAAAACAATTTACAAAAAACAAATATGACAGACATGAACCAACAACAACCACTGAAGGTGATTTATATAGTAGATTTAACTGTAATAGCAAAATTATATACATCCAGTTGAAATTAAACAAAAGAAATGAAACTCTTTATTAGAGAAGGTTAAAAAGGCCAAGTTGGTATATTTGAAATGTAGGTGCATAATTCAGGATTTTTTGCATCCTATATACGTGTTCACACTTAAATTATAGTATGGAGCTTCGAGATATTTGTAAACTTTTGAATTAAAGACATTTCCACAAAACTGTAGGCGCAACTACATGTGGATCTTTTCTGTGCATAAGCATACATTCCGCCGAAAAAAATCCACAGAAAGATAAAAGATTGATCTTTTTAAAGCATTAATTTGCATCTCTGCCCTCTGCAACAGTTTTTAATGAAAAAATCATAAAAATGGGCAATTATAATCTAATCGAAAATTGAAAGTCGAGTACATCTTTTTAGGATCAGGCGTGTTTGAGTTAACTGTTTTGTCTTAAAAACATATAACGCAAAAACATTTGATACATCATCTCGCTTCAGATTCCATTATTTTTATATATTCAAGCTACTTAATATATTTTTTTACGCCAAAAAGTATGTTAACAAAAATGCACTAAACAGTAAAGGTTAAAAATATACAAAGACAAATAAAAGAACACCATAACACGTAATTAAGATGATTAACAATGTCAGTACCTAGAATTTATACTTGAAGACCATCATGTATTATTTGTGAAGTTGATACGGAATATTTATCAACAAGGTCTTGGTATCTTTCGATGAACTTTTTTTTAGAAAAAGGACGAGACGTTCTTTGACATAACCCTGGTTCATCAGCTTTCTGCTCTGACACTGGTAACGTTTTATAAAGTCTGAGTAGCAGCTGTAATCTCTTGAATACCGCGTTGAGAAATGTATATCCCATATGCAGGTGAAGTTGTTATATTTCTGCTAAGGTGCATGGGGGAAATTTATAATTTCAAAATTAAAATCGTCTCGTTTGTCATAGATTCTGGTACTGAGATGACCGCTTATGTCAAATTCGATGTATAAGTCTAAAAATGAGGCGGAGGAAGCCGTGTCTATTGTTTCTTTAATTTCTAGTTCTGGAGGATATATTAAAGGAACCCAATCAGAAAAGTTTGGATTGTTAATGGAAAGAACATCATCAATATATCTGAATGTGAAATTAAATGATCTGGCTTCTTTGATCTTCTTGGTTTTGATAAGTGTCTGAAGGAACTCCGACTCATATGAAAATAAGAAGAGGTCGGCAAGGAGAGGCGCACAGTTCGTTCCCATAGGAACGCCGACAATTTCTTGAAAAAGTCCTACTCCAAATTCCACAAATATGTTGTCAATAAGAAACTTCAGCATACTGATCACTTGTTCCTCTGTCAGTGTAGTATGTTTTACTTTTTTGTTCACTATTAACAAAATACGCCGTATGGTATCGCAAAGCAATACATTTTTAGCGTATGCTTTCTTTACACCAAATATAGTTGACTTATTGCTTACAGTATCTGAGATACGGACTTGACCACATAACTTTAACCTTGATCACTGATCCGTGGAATAAGGTCGAGGTCAGATGAACCTTACCTGACGGACATGTAGACGTTGCAAGGAACCCATATACCAAATATAGTTATCCTATTACTCATAACAAGCGAGTAATTCACTTAACAAAAAAACTGTAATTTTTTTTCAAGCAGTCACTGAACCATGAAAATGAGGTCAAGGACTATGGACATATGACAGACATAAACTTCGTAACATTAGGTATCTGAATTCAAGGTATGAAGCATCCAGGTCTTCTACCTTCTGAAATAAAAGCTTTAAACAAATAGTTTATGCCGTCGCCGCCGCCGCCAGATTGTAATAACTTTGTCTCGCATACTGAGACTTTCGTCGCAGGCGAGACAAAAAAATCATTTTTTTGTGTGTATTATGTAGGATAATTAGTCTTCAAACTCTGACATTTTTTTGTCTGCCCTTTCACGAAATATTTAATTAGATTTTGTTTTGGGGTGTTTTTTTTTTACTACCGAAAACTAACTCTGACAACCGACCATACAATAGTTTTAAGTTGACAAAAGGCCTGATGCTCAATAGCTAGTGGATACAGTTCTCTTTTAAATAACAACTGTCATGTAAAGATCATAATGATGCTATGTGGATACATTTTTCAGTTGTTAGATGAGTGACATTAACCATAAAATTTTATTTTTAATGCACCCACCTAACATACGACTAAATCATATACGGTACCATTCGAAAGCATACCATTTGTACTATCTTTTTCGCCCGGTAGATAATCTGTCACACATTGGTTGAAAATTTCCATATCAAAAGTTGATAAGGATATATTTATATGATTACAATGAAATTATACTTCAGCTAAAATATTAAGACAGTTGTGAGAAATTAAAATTGTGGTTGAATTTAACATGTTTATAAATTGGTTTCATGTCATCCAAACCAACTTATTTTCGTGGATATTTTTTTTTTTGCTTTGGTTTGAAGTATAGACTTTTCCAAAAATTAGATTAAAAAGGAAACCCCTAAAACTTTATTCCCAAAATAAGAAAAAAATAGTATTTTTTCACATTCCAATGCTTTGCATGCTGTAATTTGTTCGTTTGGTTTTTTATGGTGCAAAGATCTCATAACTGCAATAAATTTTATATGTTAGTTAACATGAAAAACCAATACAGTACGGTATGTATAAATGTGATAAACAAGCGTTAAAAATGAGATGACTTAAAATCGTGTCTGTAATGGTGAATTTGTATTGCTATCTATTCAACTCTAATAGAATTTGTTTATCATAAATAAAATCCTTTCATGTACATTCTCCGTATGTACACTTTAATACTCTAAACTTCACTAAAATCTACCAAGCGATGTACGAGGAGTATTGCTCATTACAAAGTTTTTTTAAACTAACGGATGGACATATGAATGGAAAAAAACACAGACAAAAGGGCAGCTAAACACACACACACACACACATACGCATCGATATCTGAATTTTAAATGTTGTGATTGAATTAATTCACTTAACTTTGAACAAGCTGGTTATCTTTTCCTTGGTTGACCGCAGTTGCTCGGGAAGGGTATTCAATCTTCCACAATATATATTTTTTTACCCCTTTTCAAAAATGGTAAATTATTTATTTCCTGATATTGACAACAATCGATGTGTTATCAAAACTTAGAAATGCAAAATGATTCCTATTTGCAGATGCTGTTATAAGGGCAACCGCAAAAGCTTCATTGGAAGACTGATTCTTGACCAATATTATAGTATTTGCACTTTAAAATGATGAAAAAAATCCCTTAACCAATAAACGTTACGATAAATTTATTTATTTTTCACATATAGATATTGATACCTCAATAATATTTGTTTCTTCTGGGACTATTATACTAACGTTAGTATATCTTCTCAGGTTTCTGTTTGAATATAACAATAAAAGTAACAAAACATGTTAACATACCTCTATCTAACAAAGTAATGGTACAATCTTGAATGCAAGACATTAACTGAATAAAGTTAACAACATGATCACACGACTCACTACATTAAAATGCTTCTTTCTGGATAATTTCTATTTAATCATTAAACAAATGCAGTGTAATACAACGTACATGAATTCGCAAATGTTACACTCAAGCTGTGTCATATTCACGGCTGTCATTCGGTATATCGAGAAAAATGATCGTGAAAGAATAAGTAACGGTGGTCAAGTATTGCGATTAGATCATGAAAGACCTCGTATAGGATCGTGAAGGAAATCTTATCGAGCAGATATATGCAACATCAGTAAATCATCTAATTTAATGAATTATATTGACAAATATTGGAAAAATTAAACTGTCGGTCAAAATGGTTCAACATTGTGATCAGTATCCGAGAGTAATCAAGGGTTGAAGTACACCGTTTTTACAAAACTACAAAAGGCAGAGTGCTCATCGAAATTTCAAAGAAATAACAATGTAAACAAACATGATTTATTTCATATTTTGAATGCATAAACTACCTTTCTCTTAAAAAATTGTTCCATATTACTGTTCAAAATGGTTCTTAAAGTTATTTTGTTTTAGTTAAAAAAGAAACTTTGCAAAATGGTAATATTTGTAAAAAAATGATATATCTGATCGTGAACGATCGGGTAACGCTATTTGGTGATCGTGAAAAGAATAGTGAAAGATCAGTTGCCGCTTATTTGTTATTGCAAAAATCCTCGAAAAAGATCAATTCATCCTTTAAAACGTTAACATAATTATGATAATTTTTATTAATAAATGGTATAGCAAAAGATGCGATTTGTATGACTTATTCCGCTTCACTTTTGTTTGTGAATAGGGCTATGATGGTTCAATGACATTAGATCTGATTATTTGATAATACCACACCGACTAGTTACCCTATAACAATATTTATCGGTGGTCCCACTGTCTGTATCACTCTGTTTGACCGGAACTTAGCACGTCATCTTCCGGTTTGCTTGTGAAACATAGAAAAACATGCAAACCGATAAATCATCCGTCCTGCATCAGTTTTATGTCATATAAAAAGTTAAGCTTGTCTCATCTGATTTCCATTGATTTGTATGCACAGTCATATCTATAAAACGAAGATCCCTGTTGATTTTTGTAAAAATTGGGAAAAAAAACATTGTTAAAAAAAACATCAGGAAAACTACTGTCATATTCCTGGCTTGGCAATGGTGGGTTACACCTGGTTTTCTAGCTAGCTAAAATGCCTACTTGTATGATAGTTGTTTAATGTTCCGTAATATTGCCAAATTGAGTGAGCAACCCAAACAGACATAATTATGGTTAACGTGACCATAACTAGGATCCAGCAGCCAAAACTGGGTAAACATACACCACAGACATACAACACAACTGAATTAAACTGGGTAAACATACACCACAGACATACAACACAACTGAATTAAACTGGGTAAACATACACCACAGACATACAACACAACTGAAACTGTGTAAACATACACCACAGACATACAACACAACTGAAACTGTGAAAACATACACCACAGACATACAACACAACTTAATTAAACTGGGTAAACATACACCACAGACATACAACACAACTGAATTAAACTGGGTAAACATACACCACAGACATACAACACAACTGAAACTGTGTAAACATACACCACAGACATACAACACAACTGAAACTGTGTAAACATACACCACAGACATACAACACAACTTAATTAAACTGGGTAAACATACACCACAGACATACAACACAACTTAATTAAACTGGGTAAACATACACCACAGACGTACAACACAACTGAATTAAACTGGGTAAACATACACCACAGAAATACAACACAACTGAATTAAACTGGGTAAACATACACCACTGACGTACAACACAACTGAATTAAACTGGGTAAACATACACCACAGACATACAACACAACTGAATTAAACTGTGTAAACATACACCACAGACGTACAACACAACTGAATTAAACTGGGTAAACATACACCACAGACATACAACACAACTGAATTAAACTGGGTAAACATACACCACAGACATACAACACAACTGAATTAAACTGGGTAAACATACACCACATACATACAACACAACTGAATTAAACTGGGTAAACATACACCACAGACGTACAACACAACTGAATTAAACTGGGTAAACATACACCACAGACATACAACACAACTGAATTAAACTGGGTAAACATACACCACAGACATACAACACAACTGAATTAAACTGTGTAAACATCCACCACAGACATACAACACAACTGAATTAAACTGGGTAAACATACACCACAGACATACAACACAACTGAATTAAACTGGGTAAACATACACCACAGACATACAACACAACTGAATCAAACTGGGTAAACATACACCACAGACGTACAACACAACTGAATTAAACTGGGTAAACATACACCACAGACGTACAACACAACTGGATTAAACTGTGTAAACATACACCACAGACATACAACACAACTGGATTAAACTGGGTAAACATACACCACAGACATACAACACAACTGAATCAAACTGTGTAAACATTCACCACAGACATACAACACAACTGAATTAAACTATGTAAACATACACCACAGACATACAACACAACTTAATTAAACTGGGTAAACATACACCACAGACGTACAACACAACTGAATTAAACTGGGTAAACATACACCACAGAAATACAACACAACTGAATTAAACTGGGTAAACATACACCACTGACGTACAACACAACTGAATTAAACTGGGTAAACATACACCACAGACATACAACACAACTTAATTAAACTGGGTAAACATACACCACAGACGTACAACACAACTGAATTAAACTGGGTAAACATACACCACAGAAATACAACACAACTGAATTAAACTGGGTAAACATACACCACTGACGTACAACACAACTGAATTAAACTGGGTAAACATACACCACAGACATACAACACAACTGAATTAAACTGTGTAAACATACACCACAGACGTACAACACAACTGAATTAAACTGGGTAAACATACACCACAGACATACAACACAACTGAATTAAACTGGGTAAACATACACCACAGACATACAACACAACTGAATTAAACTGGGTAAACATACACCACATACATACAACACAACTGAATTAAACTGGGTAAACATACACCACAGACGTACAACACAACTGAATTAAACTGGGTAAACATACACCACAGACATACAACACAACTGAATTAAACTGGGTAAACATACACCACAGACATACAACACAACTGAATTAAACTGGGTAAACATACACCACAGACATACAACACAACTGAATTAAACTGTGTAAACATCCACCACAGACATACAACACAACTGAATTAAACTGGGTAAACATACACCACAGACATACAACACAACTGAATTAAACTGGGTAAACATACACCACAGACATACAACACAACTGAATCAAACTGGGTAAACATACACCACAGACGTACAACACAACTGAATTAAACTGGGTAAACATACACCACAGACGTACAACACAACTGGATTAAACTGTGTAAACATACACCACAGACATACAACACAACTGGATTAAACTGGGTAAACATACACCACAGACATACAACACAACTGAATCAAACTGTGTAAACATTCACCACAGACATACAACACAACTGAATTAAACTATGTAAACATACACCACAGACATACAACACAACTGAATTGAACTGGATAAACATACACCACAGACATACAACACAACTGAATTAAACTGTGTAAACATACATCACAGACATACAACACAACTGAATTAAACTGTGTAAACATACATCACAGACATACAACACAACTGAATTAAACTGTGTAAATATACACCACAGACATACAACACAACTGAATTAAACTGTGTAAACATACACCACAGACATACAACACAACTGAATTAAACATTCAAACAAACATATATATATTAAATTTTTCCCGATAAAATACAAAGTAAGTAAAATATAGATGCAAGGGTATAAAAAATGAAAACAACATCTCATATGTCCGAATCGCATCTCTGGACCAACCCACATAAGGAACGCCAAAAGCCAAAAACTTGAAAGATGGATGCACAAATACCAAACCACGTCAAGAGACTTACGACCAAATGAAACATAATAGTAAATAGATATAAGAAGATGTGGTATGAGTGCCAATGAGACAACTCTCCATCCAAGTCAAAATTTATAAAAGTAAACCATTATAGGTCAAAGTACGGTCTTCAACACGGAGCCTTGGCTCACACCGAACAGCAAGCTATAAAGGGCCCCAAAAATGACTAGTGTAAAACCATTCAAACGGGAAAACCAACGGTCTAATCTATATAAAAAACGAGAAACGAGAAACACTTATGAACCACATCAACAAACGACAACTACTGAACATCAGATTCCTGACATAGGACAGGTGCAAACAATTGCACATACATAGACATATAAAGGTAAAACTGTAAAGTAGATAAAATGTTACACAGAGTCAGCACCTAGAATAATCCTGTATTATTTGTGAAGTAGACACTGAATATTTATCTATTTGTTCTTGGAACTTTCCAATGAACTCTGAGAAAAAGGACGAGACGTTCTTTTACAAAACCATGGCTCATTAATTTTTTTACTCGGACACTGATGAATTTTTACAAATTCTGAGTAGCAGCTGAAAGTCCCTTTATATCGTATGAGTATATACTCCATACGCGGATGAAGTTGGTAAGTTAATGCTAAGGTGAAGAAAATTTATAATTTTAAAATTAAATCATCTCGTTTGTTATAGACTCTTGTATTGAGATAACCACTGTAGACAATTTCGGGGTATATGTTTAAAAGTGAGACTAAAGATGTTGTATATGCGGTGATAGTTATCTCTAATTCAGAACTATAAATGGGACCCAGTCAGAAATGTTTGTATTATTAATGGAACGAACATCTTCAATATACCTGTATGTAAAATTAAATGATATAGCTTCTTTGATCTAACCGGCTTCAGAAAACCAAAACGTGCACATTAAGATATGTCCAGGGTCAAGACCACCAGACCCCCTCTCACTTCACTCATTCGTTGATGAGTTTAGCATTATAAATACAAAAATATTTACTTTTCGACAATGTACTCTCCTGGAGGTCTTATTATCTTTTACGCCTAGTTAGCATTCCTCTTAAACGAAAACAAATCTAAATAAGGGTCTGTATTATACATAAATGTCACATGTGTAATACTTTTTGCACGCACTTTTCAATATCAATATAAAATCTCATTTTGTTTCCATTATTTAAAAAAAAACGGAAAATTAATAAAATTAGATTACAGTTCTTATGGTTATCATGAAATAATTTAATTTTGGATGTAACACGTCTTCTGATTGACTGAAAGTTTTTTGTTTATAAGCTCATAGACATAATTTTGTCATGTGACCGTGACGTCATCAATGTTATTTTCATGATTTACTCCTTAAAAATGGAATTCAGAATTAAACTATAAGGAATGACTGTAATATTTTTTCAGTCTATTCGAAATGACCTGAAAAATGTGGTGCACACTTTTAAATAACTCGCTACGTGGGTTATTCAGTGTCCACCACATTTTTGATGTTATTTCGTCATAGACAGACAAAATATTACAGTCATTCCTTAAATATTTTTTGACCTATCATCACTGTGTATCATCGCCACCGGAACCGATGGGTACCGACGAAGCGGAGAGAAAGGAGAAAAAAATAAACAAGGTAAGAATTCCTTTAATTAAACCATTTCGACCGTTTTGGTGAGATTACCGCTCATCAAACGATTTTCTGATATTTAATGCTTTAATTTTTAAGCCAAAAAGTAGCAAACAAAGACAAGTGTGTGTGTTGTACTCCAATAATGTGCACTTGGTACCAGAAAATTTCGAGTTCGATCACCTCCGAGGTCCCGCTGGCCAGATATTCAATTATGAAGCAAATAACGTGACTGTGAGTAACACTATAATAGACCTTTTCAACAATTGTCTACACCTACAGTTGAGAACGACTACGACAGGTGAGATATGAAGGGTCGTCTCAAAAATGAAATTAAAAAAAGATATTTACTACAGATCGCATATGATTATTTTGATTGCCAATGAGAACTATCCAACAAAACGTGTATAAAAGCATTTATTGTATACCGCACCTTATTTTGTTTATTAAGTATTTGCTTACCAAAATTAAACTTATTAGTGACTTGACTATGAAGACAAGAAGGACTTCATTGTTTCATTTCTGTTAGACGTCAAGTCGGGAAACGAAAAAAAAAAACAACAAACAAACAAAAAACAGACTTGTATTTTGTAGTAGATTGTTTAATTAATCATTGTTTTATGTCTGTCGACTAAGGCGGTACAAAGTAACACGATTTTACAATGTCTGTTCATCTTGGCATCGGATGCCTCAATGATACTAATGACTTTATATTTCTTTTTAATTCACAAATTTAATGTTCAACGTGAAATCGATATGAGCGACAATGCAATTTTAATTTCTTCTCTTTCTTTTTAAATTATTCGGCTTTCTGTGCCGTTGCTAGACCTGGTCCCCGGCAACCAGATGCCGTAACTGACCAGAGAGAGGGGAGGAAGCTGATGAATTGCCTCGCCCTAAAGAAATTCACGTGGTAATCAGCTGCAGTACAACAAATTCATAACAGAATAGACACCAAGATATTGAAAGGCCCTTCGTGTCTCTTCTGATTCAAATCGTTATATTTTGTTTCCGTTTTCTTGCTATTCTTATGACTTCCGCAGAAGGGAATAAAATCACACAGTGCAACATATAAAACAGACAATACTGGTATAATTGGATATAGACCTCCCCTATGTATGGTCAGAAATGAAATTTATAAACCACTATACGCGGGAAAAAAGGATAAAAGAGTAGAAAAACCAAAGCTATGTCCTGAAAAGGGGCAGGGTGAGCAGTTTTCGCTTCTTGCGAAACACACGAAGGTCATTTTTCGGGAACATGCAGGGAAAGGAATCTACGACAAAAGCACACGTTATGTTGCCTTTCGGGACACGGGCAACCTATAACGGCCAATCAGTTAAAAAACAGTGCAATGACAACAAGCTCTGTTGAGATATAAATATCATACGCATCACTGAAGACACAATACTTGTGAAAATGCGCATGTGGCGCGGACTTGAAAAAATGGTGCCGTAGCTGATTCCAATTCATTAAGGAAACACATCATCTTTAGCATGGTATCTTGAAGCGGAGTAGTCCTACGTTTCTAAATTATCGATATACCCATTTCCGTTTATCTTTACCCCAATAGGCGTTTACCCCTCCCACAACTGAATGTGTACAACAAGTGACGTGAAGTCCTGTTACAATATAAAAATCAGGAGATGTTATATGATTGCCAATGAGACAACTATCCACCAAAGTTGTAATGATGTGAATCTAAGCAATTATAGGCAACTGTAAGGCCTTCAACAATGAGAAAAACCCATACCGTATAGTCGGCTATAAAAGTATGAAACAATTCAATTGAGAAAACTAAAAGCCTAATCTATATCAAAACAATTTAAGAAAAAACAAATATGACAGACACGAACCAACGACAACCACTGAGCTATAGGCTCCTGACATGGGACAAGCAAATAAAGAATGTGGCAGAGTTGAATATTTTTGTGAGCGCTCAACCCTCCCCTAACCTGGGACAATGGTGTAACAACACAACATGTTCCTCCTTCAAATTTGATAAATAGCATTACAAAAACGAATTTATCGCTATTGGAACAATCTGCGTTGACAGACACGCTTATTTAAAGGAACGACCATTTTTTTCCTTACAAAATATTCTGATCCCCAATGTGATGAGAAAAAAAAATACTGTGGTCAACCAGATGAAAAAAAATATCCTGAATCCAGCATTTCCTCCTACCATATAGTGTTAAATTTTGAAAAAAGTAATTTGATAGATAGCGTCTAAAACTAAATAAAAACATAACATCCCCCTTTAAAGTTAAATGGCTGATCCCTAAATACTCACATGAAATTTAACAAGAAACAAACTTAAAAAGGCAGATAACAATGTGAAGTAATTATAAACTATTTCCTTTATTTAGTTTAATAATTTCAACATAAAATGTTGTATAAATATATTATTAAGAAAAGAGAAAGGTATAATTCATATTTGTTTGGAATATGTTCTTTCGTCAAAATATTGCAAAATCGATAAATCGAAGTTGTAAACGTAAAATTTTTCATGAATATTTTTTTAATTTTGAGACGACCCCTCCATTTTACCTGTAAACTGTAGGTGTCATTAGTTGGTGTCGAGAGTTGTTGAAAAGGTCTAATACTCAGGAACTGGTCAGATGTATCTGTATGGCAATTTACCTTGAAATCACATGAATTTACTTGACATTTTGGCATCAAACAGCATACATAAAGAAGTGTAGTTGAACATAATTAGGTATGGTATTTTTTGTCCTATTTTGGGGAAGGGTATTTTCGGGTCACACAACTTTAAACTTTAATAAAAAAAAACCTGTTTGACAAGCAAGTAATTCATTTAAAAAGGCATCCCAACTTTGCACAGACAGAATAAGAATGATCGGTCCGTTCGAAGGATATGTCCACTTTACATTTTCTAATTTTAAAAACAAAACAATGTTCAAAAGAATATATAATTGCATTACCTGTTCTCAGAGACACTCAACATGTTAAAGCGTTGAAATACAATACTGTTATGAGAAAGTAAAATGTATACATGAACGCATCCTGATTAATCAATTTAAGTAATGACAGCTGTATCAAAAATTTAACATTGAAAATTTTTTAATACATCATTTGTTGAAAAAATCAAATGAGCATGTCTTTCTACACGTTTAAAATCACTGTACATGTACATGTTCATAATGTCCGTAATCACATAGGTTGTTTAACAATTTAAATTTTGTTAAAATTTACGGAATTTTCCACCTGCTATACAATGTAGGGTCCCAAAAGGATTAATTCCTTTAAATCACATCGGTCAGTTTTATTGGTGAGGACAATTGCATGAAACGCTTTGTATTATCAATATGAATAAAATAAGAGTTGGATTCTGGTCAATAAGACAGCAACCCATATTTAAATATATTTAAAAAAAAAATCTTAAAATATTTCTTATTTTTCAGCAAAGGGGTGGTGGCAGGAATTGCTATCCTCCCGTTTCCCTACGGCAAAGTTCTTGACCACAGGTGGTTAGATTGAAACCTTTTATCTGTATCTTCAACTCATATGAATACCTGGGTGGGGAAGTACACCTGAAGACTTCACTGACCACCCAAAGTCTAAGTTACATATCAATTACGGGTATGGGCACACTTTTCCGTCTTAGTGTACAGTTCCCTACGGCAAAGTTTTTACCCACTCCTAGTGGAATTGAAAGCTTGTCCCAGGCCCTTTTATTCATGAAAATGCCCGGGTGGGAAAGTGCACCGGCCCTTTTACCCAGTATGGTAAAAATAATAACCATTGCTCAAGTTCAAATAATGAGACAGTAATGTTTTGTCAAACTATACATTATCCTACTTCTCCGGGAAAAATTCAACATAAATTTATGTGCGCCCTGGTTACCGGAAATTTGGAAGTACAATAACAGGTACTGAGCAAAATCTGAGCAACAGGGCAAATATGCTCTCCTTTATAATTTCTTTTTTTTCTTTCTTATTATTCGAAAGAGACTTTCAACAAGGGTCCTATAGTGATTCCAAGTCATTAAGCTTTCATTTGATACCAAAATAAACCAAATATTTAACTTATTGACAAAGTTATAGCTATATGCGTAGGAACTATTTTGTTTGAAATATGTACTACTTTCTTTCTTTTTAACTGGGCCGATATAGTAGTTCTTTACCTAAAGGGTTTTAAGGAAATACACGACATTTGAGGATGCCGAGAGTATAGAAACCCGTTATATGATTTTTCTACCGCATCTATATAGCGTATTTCTTGTTCAGTTTAACTTTTTATCCATCTCACCGTAAATTGACATCTTTACTAAGATTGTTTTATTCTGTTCTAAAATACTTAATACACCTCTGAAACTTGAGTCGTGGTTTAGCCAATATGTACTAAGATGACCTTTTGTTAATCCATCTATACTATATGTAGTTATTGTAACACGTTAAAAATCTTATTTAAAGTACCGCAAACAAATAACATTCCAGATACTTTTATTTTTTTAACTTTTGTTTTTGCTTTTTTGTTTTTTGATTGTTTTTTTTTCTTTTTGGTAAGCAATGAATATCTCGATTAAATAAAAATGTATAATGCCATGTAGTATAAAATCTTCAAATACTGAATTTCTAATTGAGGGCATAAGCCTTGAACAAGCATGCTACTCAAGTTAAGTGTTAGAAATATTGAAATCCAAAGTAAAACTTAAACAAAATTAATTACTTTTTCCTTTCTAAAAAGTATATGTATTTATTGTTCCGTCCACTATTTATTGCAAATGTAGACATCAAACATAATGAGCGATATATTACGTATTTGTGGCAATACATTTCTTATTAGTAGAACGTTGTAACATAATGTCAATTTGTGATTTTCAGACATATCTCTGAATGGTTCTCTAACGTGTTGATTGTCAATGTTAACCTTAGTGGTCGATATAATTGGTCGCTAGCTTGAGTCTGGTTGATAATAGTTATCAAAGGTACCATGCTTATAATTTAATACGCCAGACGCGCGTTTCGTCTATACAAGACTCATCAGTAACGCTCAGATCAAAAAAGTTATAAAGCCAAACAAGTACAAAGTTGAAGAGCATTAAGGACCCAAAATTCCAAGAAGTTGTGCCCAATACGGCTAAGGCAATCTATGCATGGGATAAGAAAATCCTTAGTATTTCGAAAAATTCATATTTTTGTAAACAGAAAATTTAAAAAAAATGACCATATATTTGATATGCATGTCAACACCGTGATAAAAGCATTGATTTAGATATCTGCTCTTGGAGACAGTTTTGTTAAAATACTGAAATCTGTAAAATCTTATCCTGAAAGTGTAAGTCGGGTACACTTTTCACATTTAGGGGTGCTTTCGTGCATTTGTACTTTTTTCTCCTTATAACATATGAAAAAATAATTAATTTAGCATGTCATTTAAGATTCGATTATTTTCATATTTTTGTAGGTTAAATGTTGGTTTTTAAACACTATTATTTCACATTTCTATAAAACCTGATATATATATAGGTCAAGTTCCAGACCTGTATAAGGGGATAACCAGAATATTTGATATTCTAAGGGTGGCAGAAGGTATTTTCTCTCGGATTGATCATTAATCTGCTTATTTTTTCCGCTTGAAAAATAAATTTGCACTTTGTACATATTTGTTTCCGTCATTTTGTGCTGAAGGTTATTCATTTTCATCCTGTTTAGTGCAAAGTAATTTATTTTCAGTTCGATCTTACCAGCCTAAGTACGCATTTTCATAATCTTCCTCCCCTCCCAGAAAATCAAATTGGCATCCCATAAGTTTCAAAACAGAATGCGTGTTTGAAAAAGAAACACGTGCTGCTATAACTGTTAATGCAATGGTCGGGTCTCTTTGACACATTCCCCATTTCCATTCTCAATTTTAATTGCAAGTCTTACTTTTATTGAATTATATCATTGATTTGACACAATATCAAAGTCTTATTTGTTAAAAAGTACTACAAAAAGAGAAGTCCGGCGAATGTAACACACTCCCTCGCAACCCCTCAACCCACTCCTTTTAATTTAGGCCAAACAGAATTAACAACAGTCTTTTAAAATAAAAAAGTTCAACTTTTTTTCTTTTATCTGTGACTATTTGTCGTTGGTTACCACACATGTATAGTTTGCCATAATAGTAGTTTGGATGATTTATGTCCTACAAAAAAAACGAAATATTCTAAGTCGTCGGTTCCGTTGCGGAATTTTTTTTCCGAATTATATTTAAGGCTATGACCGTTTATTATTGAGGGGCATGGTTTTTCTCTCGTGACAAACATTTTTTTTCAGCTTTTTTTTTAATAACATATATATATTTTGACTAGAAAATTATTTCGAAACGCAATGTGTTATACATTTCCCCCTAATTTTCAATGAAAACAAAGTATTTTGTTCACTTTCCTGCTAAACAAGGAATTAGTTAAATTATCTATTCAAGACATTTAAAATCAAACAATACATTAATGCAGGCGTCACACTGTTCCGAAATTGACACCAGATGGACACCCGGTTAAGGAAATGTTCAAATTCGGTGTGATCGTAAAACCATCGGGCCTTTCGTGAGGGAAGCTTAAGCCATCGTGTGACCGCCGGTTGAGTTTTCAGGCTCCGACAGCATTCGTGAGCGTTGACAAAATCTTTCGCAAGACAAAAAATTTCCGAAAGACCTTGGGAAGGTTCATTTTTGTGTTGAATTCGTATGTCCATTTTGTCCTTCGTAAGACCATCGTGAGGACATCTTGTCAAATCGTGTCATCTTCGTCTTTACTTCGTGTGATCATCGGTGCCATCGGGGAATTTCACGAAGAAAATACGAAGCTGTCCGATTGTCTTAAGAAGGCCACGCGACTATGTGAAGCCCTCTCAATGCCGTCGTGTAGCCATCGTATCAATGTACGATGACATCGAGATGGGACTACGGTGTCGGCGAAGACAGCCGAATTTGAGTCTAGTTCAAGCGTTTCACATGTGTCATTGTAATGTGGACATATAAAAGGCTAGCCTCAGAGCAACTCTACAGAACAGTGGTGTGTGTAACTCCCAAAAAGATTCAATTACAATTATTCAACATTCAGTTCCTGCAGAATGGCATACTTTGATAATGAGACAAATAGGAAAAGGAATGCAGCAGTATTACTTCTTTTGAAGCATCTCGGAGAAAATGGGTATATGGTAGAATATAATCGAGAAGGACATATGGTACAGAAAGTCTCAAGCTATCCATCACTCTACGACACCTAACCTGCGGTGACAATTATCCAAGTCTGTCTTTCAACTCCATCTCCCTTATCATTGATATCTACGATACCATCAAAACCAAGTTTGCTGTTGAGGTGATCCGGTGTCCGACTACAACGGAGGAGTGTACCGCCATTGCTGAGCAGTTTGAAAAGTAAAGGATATTTCCACACTGCTGTGGTGTTCTGGATGGCAAACATGTGGCGGTCGCCTGTCCTTGGAATACTGGCTCTGTGTACAGAAACTACAAGGGCTTCTTCTCCATTGTTCTCATGGCCCTGATTCACGCAGACTACAAGTTTCTATGGATTGATGTCGGCTCTTATGGTTCCAGCAAATATGCCAGTATCTACAATGGTTCAGAACCGAAAGAAGGCTTGGAAAGTCCGAACAACATATTCAAACGTATTGAAGAGAAGTCTATACCTGGTGATGACGTTCCTGTCGCATACTACATAGTAGGGGACAATGCGTTTGGGATCAATAAGCGCATAATGAACCCGTTTTCCATCAGAAAAATGGAGCATTATGAGAGAATATTCAACTACGGACTCTTCAGAGCCAGGCGTGTAGTGGAGAACGCCTTTAGTATTATTTCAAGCAAGTTCCAAGTTTTGCTCTGCACCATGAACCAGAGGCCAGAATCATGCAGAAAAATCACCACAACTTCTGTTATCCTTCACAATCTCATCAGACTGAGATATCCAGCCACCTAAAACTACCTGATGGACTTGGGGGACCAGAACCAGAATATCATCCCAGGGGCATGGAGAAATGACAAGTTACTTCTGGATGTTACTATGAAAGGGCAAAGAACACTGGAGAGAGGCAAATTATAATATACTCGGGTCACTACTTTTCCTCAAAGGCTTTTTAAGTGCCATATCAGGACTGTATGATCCAATAATTATTCCGGCCAAAGCAGTAAAAGTAAAATCAGTACATAGACACAAACATGGTGGTGATGAACAAATGTGTATGGAGTAATAAATTTAATTTCTGAAATTTTGATTGAAAATTCCCTTAATATAGATGAAAATTCGTTTGATATAGAAATTAAATAACTTGTAAAGTAACGATAAAGTTAAAAAAAAATAGATAATTAAATTAAATTTTCTACGGTCGGCCGAAGTTTTTATACCATCGGGAGGTCTCGTGGCGCTTTCGTGACCAAGTTCAAACGCACCGTACTCTCAATACGTCATCGTATAGCCATCGTGTTGCCTTTGTTTGTCCTGCGTATAAACATCGTAATAAAAATTCACATCTTTGTGATGCCTTCGTGTGTGGTTCGGGTGCCATCGTCTGACCTTCTGTAGGCTTCGTACTGGTTCAGCTGATGATTGGCTGTTGACCAAGTTCGATACTTTCTTCGCGCGAAATTCAAAGTTCCATATTCGTATGGCCATCTGGTGTCAATTTCGGGACAAAGTGACGCCTACATTAAAAAAAAAAACACCCCCACAAAAGATGAATGGACGGTGTTTTATTGAATTTTTTATAATTCGCCCTTACAACAATTAAAACAACAGTTGTTCGAAGTATAACGATATATGAATATATTTAGAATAATTATGTTAAGGAAACATTTCGTCGAATAAGGCCGGTACGCGATATTGACATCTGAATGAAATTAACGGCATATATTTTTTTGTTTGTTATGTAGTTTATTTCGTATATCTGTAAGCTGGTAACGCATTGATATCTACACCATATCACCCTGGTTATTACCTATATAGTTATTTATATAATTCATCTGTTAAATTACATTACAGTATATTGCAAGACGCCGTACAGAAAACAAGTTGTTGTTTTGCAATTCGCCGTACAACGCCCTGCAATTCGCCTTAAATTAGCAATAGCTGTTTATGTTCATATTCTTTAGAAAACATCTTTTTGTAAGCGAATTTAAGTAAATATGAAGTAACACTACCGTATTCTAAAAAATTTTCTGTAAAGGAAAGGAAAAACTGTTGAATATCAGGCCAGTGGGATGTCGGAGGTCAATCGACCTCGAAATTTTCTGGTACCAAGTGCACCGTTTTTGAATATAACACAAAATCTTGTCTTTGTTTGCTACTTGTTGATATAAAAAAATAAACCACTATATATCAGAAAATCGTTTCATAAGCGGTAATTTCACCAATAGAAATGGTTTAAATTAAAGGAATTCTAACCTTGTTTATTTTTTTCTCCTTTCTCTCCGCTTCGTGAGTACCCAATTTCCGGTGACGATGATACACAGTGTTCATTACTGAGAAATTTTTATTTGTATACAAATATAGAAACTTAGTATCATTTTTTCCGATTTAGCCATATGATTTTTTCTTACCGAAATTCATATTTGTCTTTAAAGAGTGAATTCACTAAAACTATAAAACATAAATATATTTCATGATTATCACAAGAAACAACAGACATTTCGGTATTTAATGAAAAAAAAAAAATAAATCATTCAATTTGTCCAAGAAAATTTTAGGTAGAATATTTATTAACAAGAATGTGTCCATAGTACACGGATGCCCCACTCGCACTATCATTTTCTATGTTCAGAGGACCGTAAAATTGGGGTCAAAACTCTTATTTGGCATTAAAATTAAAAAGATCATATCATATCGAACGAACGGACGGACGAACAAACGAACAGACGCAAAGACCGAAAAACATAATGCCCCTAGGTGGGGCATAAACATGTGTTTTTATATGAAATAATAGTGGAATTTACGATAGGCGAAGCACTTTTGACCTAAGATTGTATTATATACATAATCCTGGTGCTCAATGAAAAACATAACATTTACACGAGTGACATTAACCCTAAAATTTTCTTTTTAATGCACCCACACCAACTATACGACTGAATCATATACGGTATCATTCGAAAGCATATCATCTGTTGTACTATCTTTTTTGCCCGGTCGTCAAATATTCGTACGGTGCAATTTCCGTCCAATTACGATGAAACGTTGAGGACGGACAATTTCTTATTTTACAAGATGTTAGCATTTTTCGTATAATGAAGAAGTGTAGTTGAACATAATTAGGTATGGTATTTTTTGTCCTATTTTGGGGAAGGGTATTTTCGGTTCACACAACCTTAAACTTTAATAAAAAAAAACTGTTTGACAAGCAAATAATTCATTTAAAAAGGCATCCCAACTTTGCACAGACAGAATAAGAATGATCGGTGCGTTCGAAGGATATGTCCACTTTACATTTTCTAATTCTAAAAACAAAACAATGTTCAAAAGAATATATAATTGCATTACCTGTTCTCAGAGACACTCAACATGTTAAAGCGTTGAAATACAATACTGTTATGAGAAAGTAAAATGTATATACATGAACGCATCCTGATTAATCAATTTAAGTAATGACAGCTGTATCAAAAATTTAACATTGAAAATTTTTTAATACATCATTTGTTGAAAAAATCAAATGAGCATGTCTTTCTACACGTTTAAAATCACTGTACATGTACATGTTCATAATGTCCGTAATCACATAGGTTGTTTAACAATTTAAATTTTGTTTAAATTTACGGAATTTTCCACCTGCTATACAATGTAGGGTCCCAAAAGCATTAATTCCTTTAAATCACATCGGTCAGTTTTATTGGTGAGGACAATTTCATGAAACGCTTTGTATTATCAATATGAATAAAATAAGAGTTGGATTCTGGTCAATAAGACAGCAACCCATATTTAAATATATTTAAAAAAAAAATCTTAAAATATTTCTTATTTTTCAGCAAAGGGGTGGTGGCAGGAATTGCTATCCTCCCGTTTCCCTACGGCAAAGTTCTTGACCACAGGTGGTTAGATTGAAACCTTTTATCTGTATCTTCAACTCATATGAATACCTGGGTGGGGAAGTACACCTGAAGACTTCACTGACCACCCAAAGTCTAAGTTACCTATCAATTACGGGTATGGGCACACTTTTCCGTCTTAGTGTACAGTTCCCTACGGCAAAGTTTTTACCCTCTCCTAGTGGAATTGAAAGCTTGTCCCAGGCCCTTGTATTCATGAAAATGCCCGGGTGGGAAAGTGCACCGGCCCTTTTACCCAGTATGGTAAAAAAAATAACCATTGCTCAAGTTCAAATAATGTGACAGTAATTTTTTGTCAAACTATACATTATCCTTACTTCTCCGGGAAAAATTCAACATAAATTTATGTGCGCCCTGGTTCCCTCAATTTGGAAGTACAAAAACAGGTACTGAGCAAAATCTGAGCAACAGGGCAAATATGCCCTCCTTTATAATTTCTTTTTTTTTCTTATTATTCAAAAAAGACTATCAACAAGAGTCCTATAGTGATTCCAAGTCATTAAGCTTTCATTTGATACCAAAATAAACCAAGTATTTAACTTATTGACAAAGTTATAGCTATATGCGTAGGAACTATTTTGTTTGAAATATGTACTTCTTTTTTTCTTTTTAACTGGGCCGATATAGTAGTTCTTTACCTAAAGGGTTTTAAGGAAATACACGACATTTGAGATCCAAAGTAAAACTTAAACAAAATTAATTATTTTTTCCTTTCTAAAAAGTATATGACTTGTATTTATTGTTCCGTCCACTATTTATTGCAAATGTAGACATCAAACATTATGAGCGATATATTACGTATTTGTGGCTATACATTTCTTATTAGTAGAACGTTGTAACATAATGTCAATTTGTGATTTTCAGACATATCTCTGAATGGTTCTCTAACGTGTTGATTCTCATTGTTAACTTTAGTGGTCGATAGAATTGGTCGCTAGCTTGATTGGTCGCTGGAATTGGTCGCTAGCTTGATTGGTCGCTAGCTTGAGTCTGGTTGATAATAGTTATCAAAGGTACCATGCTTATAATTTAATACGCCAGACGCGCGTTTCGTCTATACAAGACTCATCAGTGACGCTCAGATCAAAATAGTTATAAAGCCAAACAAGTACAAAGTTGAAGAGCATTAAGGACTCAAAAATTCCAAGAAGTTGTGCCCAATACGGCTAAGGCAATCTATGCATGGGATAAGAACATCCTTAGTATTTCGAAAAATTAATATTTTTGTAAACAGAAAATTTATAAAAATGACCATATAATTGATATGCATGTCAACACCGTGATAAAAGCATTGATTTAGATATCTGCTCTTGGAGACAGTTTTGTTAAAATACTGAAATCTGTAAAATCTTATCCAGAAAGTGTAAGTCGGGTACACTTTTCACATTTAGGGGTGCTTTCGTGCATTTGTACTTTTTTCTCCTTTTAACATATTAAAAAATAGTTGATTTAGCATGTCATTTAAGATTCGATTATTTTCATATATTTGTAGGTTAAATGTTGGTTTTTAAATACTATTATTTCACATTTCTATAAAACCTGATATATATATATATAGGTCAAGTTCCAGACCTGTATAAGGGGATAACCAGACCATTTGATATTCTAAGGGGTGGCAGAAGGTATTTTCTCTTGGATTGATCATTAATCTGCTTATTTTTTCCGCTTAAAAAATAAATTTGCACTTTGTACATATTTGTTTCCGTCATTTTGTGCTGAAGGTTATTCATTTTCATCCTGTTTAGTGCAAAGTAATTTATTTTCAGTTCGATCTTACCAGCCTAGGTACGCATTTTCATAATCTTCCTCCCCTCCCAGAAAATCAAATTGGCATCCCATAAGTTTCAAAACAGAATGCGTGTTTGATAAAAGAAACACGTGCTGCTATAACTGTTAATGCAATTGCAAGTCTTACTTTTATTGAATTATATCATTGATTTGACACAATATCAAAGTCGTTTTTGTTAAAAAGTACTACAAAAAGAGAAGTCCGGCGAATGTAACACACTCCCTCGCAACCCCTCAAACCCGCTCCTTTTAATTTAGGCCAAACAGAATTAACAACAGGCTTTTAAATTAAAAAGTTGCAACTTTTTTTTCTTTTATCTGTGACTATTTGTCGTTGGTTACCACACATGTATAGTCTGCCATAATAGTAGTTTGGATGATTTATGTCCTACAAAAAAAACCGAAATATTCTAAGTCGTCGGTTCCTTTGCGGAATTTTTTTTTCCGAATTATATTTTAGGCTATGACCGTTTATTATTGAGGGGGCATGGTTTTTCTCTTGTGACAAACATTTTTTTCAGCTTTTTTTTAATAACATATATATTTTTTGACTAGAAAATTATTACAAAACGCAATGTATTATACATTTCCCCCTAATTTTCAATGAAAACAAAGTATTTTGTTCACTTTCCTGCTAAACAAGGAATTAGTTAAATTATCTATTCAAGACATTTAAAATCAAACAATACATTAATGCAGGCGTCACACTGTTCCGAAATTGACACCAGATGGACACACGGTTAAGGAAATGTTCAACTTCGGTGTGATCGTAAATACATCGGGAGGGAATCTTAAGCCATCGTGTGACCGCCGGTTGAGTTTTCAGGCTCCGACAGCATTCGTGAGCGTTGACAAAATCTTTCGCAAGACAAAAAATTTCCGAAAGACCTTGGGAAGGTTCATTTTTGTGTTGAATTCGTATGTCCATTTTGTCCTTCGTAAGACCATCGTGAGGACATCTTGTCAAATCGTGTCATCTTCGTCTTTACTTCGTGTGATCATCGGTGCCATCGGGGAATTTCTCTTCACGAAGAAAATACGAAGCTGTCAGATTGTCTTAAGAAGGCCACGCGACTATGCGAAGCCCTCTCAATGCCGTCGTGTAGCCATCGTATCAAAGTACGATGACATCGAGATGGGACTACGGTGTCGGCGAAGACAGCCGAATTTGAGTATAGTTCAAGCGTTTTACATGTGTCATTGTAACGTGGACATATAAAAGGCTAGCCTCAGAGCAACTCTACAGAACAGTGGTGTGTGTAACTCCCAAAAAGCTTCAATTACAATTATTCAACATTCAGTTCCTGCAGAATGGCATACTTTGATAATGAGACAAAAAGGAAAAGGAATGCAGCAGCATTACTTCTTTTGAAGCATCTCGGAGAAAATGGGTATATGGCAGAATATATTAGAGAAGGACATATGGTACAGAAAGTCTCAAGCTATCCATCACTCTACGACACCTAACCTGCGGTGACAATTATCCAAGTCTGTCTTTCAACTCCATCTCCCTTATCATTGATATCTGCGATACCATCAAAACCAAGTTTGCTGTTGAGGTGATCCGGTGTCCGACTACAACGGAGGAGTTTACTGCCATTGCTGAGCAGTTTGAAAAGTAAAGGATATTTCCACACTGATGTAGTGCTCTGGATGGCAAGCATGTGGCGGTCACCTGTCCTTGGAATACTGGCTCTGTGTACAGAAACTACTAGGGCTTCTTCCCTATTGTTCTCATGGCCCTGATTGTCGCAGACTACAAATTTCTATGGATTGATGTCGGCTCTTATGGTTCCAACAACGATGCCAATATCTACATTGGTTCAGAACCGAAGGAAGGCCTGGAAAGTCCGAACAACATATTCAAACGTCTTGAAGAGAAGTCTATACCTGGTGATGACGTTCCTGTCGCATACTACATTGTAGGGGACAATGCTTTTGGGATCAATAAGCGCATAATGAACCCGTTTTCCATCAGAAAAATGGAGCACCATGAGAGAATACATTACAGTATATTGCAAGACGCCGTACAGAAAACAAATTGTTGTTTGGCAATTCGCCGTACAACGCCCTGCAATTCGCCTTAAATTAGCAATAGCTGTTTATGTTCATATTCTTTAGAAAACATCTTTTTGTAAGCGAATTTAAGTAAATATGAAGTAACACTACCATATTCTAAAAATGTGTCTGTAAAGGAAAGGAAAAACAGTTGAATATCAGGCCAGCGGGATGTCGGAGGTCAATCGACCTCGAAATTTTCTGGAACCAAGTGCACCGTTTTGGAATATAACACAAAATCTTGTCTTTGTTTGCTACTTGTTGATATAAAAAATTAAACCACTATATATCAGAAAATCGTTTCATAAGCGGTAATTTCACCAATAGAAATGGTTTAAATTAAAGGAATTCTAACCTTGTTTATTTTTTTCTCCTTTCTCTCCGCTTCGTTGGTACCTAATTTTCGATGATACACAGTGGTCATTACTGAGAAATTTTTATTTGTATACAAATATAGAAACTTAGTGTCACTTTTTCCGATTTAGCCATATGATTTTATCTTACAGAAATTCATATTTTATCTTTAAAGAGTGAATTCACTAAAACTATAAAACATGAATATATTTCATGATTATTAAAAGAAACTACAGACATTTCGGATTTAATGAAAAAAAAAATCATTCAATTTGTCCAAGAAAATTTTAAGTAGAATATTTATTAAAAATGTGTGTTTATATGAAATTAGGGGAATTTACGATAGGTGAAGCACTTTTGACCTAAGACTGCATTATATACATAATCCTGCGGTGCTCAATGTAAAACATAACATTTACACGAGTAACATTAACCCTAAATTTATTTTCTTTTTAATGCACCCACACCAAACATACGGCTAAATCATATACCATTCGAAGGCATGTTATCTGCACTATCTTTTTTACCCGGTCGTCAAATATTCGTACTGTGCAATTTCCGTCCAATCGCGATGTAAGGTCAAGGACGAACAATTTCTTATTTTACAAGATGTTAGCATTTTTCGTATAATGTCTTAATTCTAAATAATAAAATTATGTATGGAAATATGAAAAACTTTTAGAACAAATGTAAATCGTCACTTACCAAACGCATTTAAAAAAAATATGACATATTTTTAATACATAGCGCATATTCCCAGAAATTTCAGTAAAAATGATAAAAATTGAGTGAAAACCAAACTATTTGTTTGTGTATAGTTTATCGCCATAAAACCAAATGACATATTTTATTTAGTGCTGAGGGAGTTTTTGACGTTTAACAGGCAATCAGAACAACTCAAACAGTTGCCAAAAATACCACCATCTGAAAAAAAATGTTTTTAGCTGTTCTACGTTAAATCAATTTATATGTAGTCAATACAAGGTTGAAGAAACAGTAATCTGAAAAAGGCAAAAAAGTTAAGAGGAAATAATTCACGCGAGCTTAACTTTTAGGGAGAATTTATGGAGCGCAACTAGATATTTCAGTACATATTTTAATTGTCAGTATGAGAAACAACTCTTCCGTCTTTTCTTGTTATTTGTTTCTAATTTCATGATTGACATTAAAAGAAATAAAAGACTAAATATATACATACATTAATCTAGATAATTACATAGTAAGTAAATTGATTAATTAAACGTTGAATTTCAAATGTTTCTCTTATGCAAATGTAGAAATTGTTTTTTCTTGGTTGCTTCAATTGCATTACGCATTGACGAAGGAAGTAATAAGTTTTATATACTAGACCTAAAGATGCGTTTGTGCTGTCCAAAGTAGGAAACCCTATCAAACTACGAAATTTTCTTGTAAAAAATCGACATTTGTTTGCACCTGTCCTAAGTCAGGAACCTGATGTTCAGTGGTTGTCGTTTGTTGATGTGGTTCATAAGTGTTTCTAGTTTCTCGTTTTTTATATAGATTAGACCGTTGGTTTTCCTGTATAAATTGTTTTACACTTGTCATGTTTTGGGGCCCTTTATAGCTTGCTGTTCGGTGTGAGCCAAGGCTCCGTGTTGAAGGCCGTACTTTGGCCTATAATTGTTTACTTTTATAAATTGTGACTTGAATGGAGAGTTATCTCATTGGTACTCATACCACATCTTCCTTTATCTATATGTTGCATTTACATTAACTTACAGTCGATATCTTAATTTGTATTTGAAAATTCGAGCAAATCTCAATAATTCTAGTTATAATTGGACTTCCTAAATAGCTGAAATATTATTACTGTGTAGGTGTCACACTTACGATTCAATCAATCACCACCAAATACGTTTTGTAAAAGTAGGCAACTTCTGACAAAGCATACCACTTTTAATATTGATGTTTACTACAGCTACACGTGACCAAATAAATTTGCATAATTGAAACTGAGATATAAATATGTTTTGGGACCGTTTTTTCCAAATTTTCTTGATCATGGTTTTGCATCAAAATTTTAGGTTAGATGTGCCACATAACATTCTGGTTTAAGGCATTCAGAAAACCAGAGTGCTATTTAAGTAAACAATCTGTCACACATTGTTTAAAAATTGGCATATTAATATATAATACAATTACAATTAGAATATATATGATTACAATTAAATTGCGCTTAAGCTAAGATATTTAGACAGTTGTGAGAAATGGAAATTGTCGTTGAATTTATCATCTTTTTCAAAATTGTTTTAATGTCTTCCAAACCAACTTATTTTCGTGGATATTTTTTTGCGATGGTTTGAAGTATTGTCTTTTGCAAAATTTAAATAAAAAAGGAAACGCCTAAAACTTTATCCAAAAAATAAGTAAAATAGTTCTTTGTCATATTCAAATTATTTATTTGCAGTTTAAAGTGATGAAAAAAGTCCTTGAACCTTTAAATGATAAATTTATTCATTTTTGACATATAAATATTGATACCCGAAAAAAAAAACTTTGCTTTTATCGCAATTTTATATAATTTTTGGAGGATTTGTTAAGAATGGCAAATTTTCTGTAAATGCGCAATTCAAAATTCAATTTTCATTTGATTTGGAATTATAGTATTCTGTTCTATAAGGTTCATTTGTATCAAATAAGACTAAAAAAAGTGGAATTTAAAAAAAAATTAGGAATGTTCTTTCTTGACCTTTGACCTTGATTTGAAGAATAAACTGCACCGTACGAATTATTGAGAACCGGGCAAAACAGAAGATACAGATAATAAGATTTCGATTTAAAATCAATCTGTACAGTAAGTACCCGACTGTCTATATAGCCGTATGTTAGGTGGGTGCAATAAAGTCGTCTTTTTGAAAAATGTCACTCGCCTTTTTCAAGAGCTAAATTTACAGCACGTCATCCCTACAATGGCTACCATTTTCACGATTGAAAATTAGATGGCGTAATTGGGAGATAATTTTGAAGAAAAAGAATCCAGAATTTGGCGGATCCAGGGGGCATTACCCCCTTTTTATTCATTTTTTTCCTTTTAATTATGTGAAGTACGTTTCATGGTGTTCCTAGTGTTGGACACCCCTTTTTCAAAATGGCTGGATCCGCACCTGTCCAGACTGTTATGTATGGTATGAATTTTTTAACTTTAAAGATAAAAACAATGCATGACAAAATTAACAATTGCAAAACCCATTGCTTTGGACGCTCTCGCGTTCATTTACATAAGGTGGAGATTTTGAGATACTTTATCCCTTTTTTAATCGAAAAAGAACTCCAAATAAAAACCCCGATAACTAAAATGCATAATTCTGAAATATGGGTATAAAAAATGCTACTAGACTAGAAGTACAATAAAACTTTATTTCACGATAGAAAATGATACTTGCATTATATGTAGGCTAACTTCAAGGACTGGTCATGCTGATACAATAAAACACTGTCTTTCGGTTATTGAGTCTTATCCCATGTTAGTACAAATGTGCGTTTAACTTAAAAAAGAATTATAAAGTATATGACACATCCTTCAAACACACCCTTTTTTATCAAGTTGGTTTATAATTGTATCGTTATGATACAACACATGTTGAACTCAATTTTACATTGTTTTAAAATTTGAATAATCAATACATATAAAAACGCCTGTACAAAGTGTACAAAACGACACCAATATTAAAAAAGGAAACAATAAATGTTAGTATCTATAAATATTTCGGATAACAGATATCTTTCATCATTATGATTATGATGATGTAAAATGAATCATATCAATCTATTCAAATTTAACTGAAACAATCTTTAGCTTTATACAAATTAAATATCCAACCACGCTTGTATAATTTTTAAAATTCAAAGTTGACGCAGGTTAAGTATTTATAACATAGACTGCATCCAAAAAGAATAGTAATGTGCGATATTAGCAGCTAGGTACAATTTTAAAATTTCACAAGTGACGAAAGTTAATTTATTACAACCGAGACTGCATAGATATATACATCCCCAATAAATAGCACTGTCCGAATTGACCTGGTATAATCTGAAAATTTCAAAGTTGACGGAGGTTAAGTAATTAGAACACAGGCTGCTTATATATTGTATATATATTATAATATATATTCATTATTCAAATGTTAAAACAATGTCAAATTTGAGTTTAACCGCCTCGGTGGTCTCGAGTTAGCGTGTTTGCCTCGAGTACGGGATGTAGTGGGTTCGAACCCCGGCCGGGTCAAACCAAAGACTTTAAAATTGGTATTTGCTGCTTCTCCGCTCGAAGTCAGAATAATGTGTCCGGGTAAGGTGATATGTCTTCCTGCGGACTGTTACCTTGTGAACTAGCACGTTAAAAATCCAACTCAGAGTGTCGATCTAGTACAAAGCAGGGTTAATTTTCATGTTACATTAACATGTTCTCGTCCTGAATATGCATATTAACTTGCCGCGCTGGACGTTTAAGCAGCCACCCACCACCATCATCATCAAATTTGAGATTAATGGCATTGATTCTCAACATTTGTTGTATTATAACGAAACAATTAAAAATTAATTTGTTTAAAAAGAGATTGTGTTTGAAACATCTTTATTTTTATATTAACGATACCAATTTTACTGCAACAGATGTGCATTTCTGAAATAATTTATATTTGAAGCATATTATATATGTGAATATGATTGTATTTGGATTAAAAAATATACGTCGTCAAAGAACAGCCATTTAGGTGAGCGATTTCTTATTAACACCGAAGACCTGGGCTGATATGCATAAAACCACTTAAGGTAAGATATCTATTCGTAGTACTAATTTATCTTAGGACATGTAGAAAAATCCGCCTGTTCGGAACAAAGTAGTTTTTTTATGCATATCAGCCCTAACCAGCACTAAGCATTGGATAAATAATATCAAGTAGATATATAGATTCTTACATTGATACCAGTGGATTATCGGATTTATCCAATCGAGATAGTTAAATTATCAATTTTAAAGTCCGAGCCTCGGCGAGGACTTTAAAATTTATAATTTAACTATCGAGATTGGATAAATCCGAAAATCTACGAGTAACCATGTAAGAATCTTTTTCTCTAATGATTAAAAAATAAATTTTCATTTTTTGTTAAACGAAAATCCCCTTCGAGTGCCTTCCACAATCCACAAAGTTGTCAATTTCATTAACACCTGTTAGAATTTTTTGATTCATCCAGTGAGCTGATAAAGGTTATGACCCTTAAACTCATCCAATCATCTTCTGAGATCACCGGCAACCAGACGTTGATTAAATTTTTTTCTCTAATTCTTCGTCAATTTATCCCTTTCTGCGCCCATTGTATAAAAAAATTTAATCAACGTGTGGTTCGTTTGATCTCAGTTCTTCATTGGTTAAAATCCGATTATGACGTCGAATTTTCTTGCTTTCCTCCGAATTTCCTATTGTGACGGCATGAAAAAAGGCGACCATGTCTGATGACGTCACATAGAAAGAACACATCTTTTTGCAGATCATTCGAAAAGAAAGAATAAATTTACCTGCGTATTGTTTGAAAATCATTAGAGAAACAGATTCCACCACCAAATCTCGTGTAATACGATATTTATCCACTCTCGACAGTTAAATTTTAAATATTTAAAACGCTCGGCGAGCCTCGCGTTTTAAATTTGAAAATTTAACTGTCTCGAGTGGATATAAATATCGTATCACACTCGATGCAGTGGTAGAATCTATATTTCTCTAATTCTATGGAAATTTATCCCTTTCCGAACCCATTGTATAAAAAATTTTAATCAACGTGTGGTTGCCAGTGATCTCAGATGATGATTGGATGAGTTTAAGGGTCATAACCTTTCTCAGCTCACTGGATGCATCAAAATATGCTAACAGGTGTTAATGAAATTGACAACTTTGTTGAAAGTGGAAGGCACTCGAAGGGGATTTTAGTTTAGCAAAAAAGGAAAATTTATTTTTTAATCATTAGAGAAACAGATTCTTACATAGTTACTCGTGGATTATCGGATTTATCCAATCTCGATAGTTAAATTATAAATTTTAAAGTCCTCGCCGAGGCTCGGACTTTAAAATTGATAATTTAACTATCTCGATTGGATAAATCCGATAATTCACTGGTATCAATGTCGGCAATGTTAGACTTGTTTTACGTATTAAAAGTCGTTGATATATGCAAGGAGGTTATATGAGAAGGAGAGTGAACACGGTAACATTTTATGTGTAATTATCGTCTTTCGTCCTCTCTCCTTCTCATATAACCTCCTTCATTTATGCTATATTTCGTATATTAATTGTCTAGACTAGAAGCATTTCGACACACCAGTGACCTGAACATCTGGCGGGTATGACGCACCATAAGTCTACAGCGGGGTACCAAAGTCTACGTTGGAATTCCATTGAAAGTATGTGCTCACAGCTGCATACAGAATTGAACACCAATATGTGAAGGTGTGGATGAGGGGTTACAGAATAGAGAATAATGGGCAAAAAGTATAAAGAATAGAGAAAATGGCATAAAAAATTAAAGAATACAGAAATGAAAGACCCTCATATGTACTTCCTGATATTTTCATCTAATGTACAGAAAAATACATATTTGAAAAGAACTTATCATAATTAATTTAATCCCAAGTCAGAAGTCTGTAATTCAGTGGTTGTCGTTGGTTGCTGTCTGTCACATTTGTTTTTTTTACGTTAATTTTTTTTTGTCATAAATCAAGCCGGTTTTTTTTTTTTTCTTTCGTTTGAATCCGCTTGATTTAGACTCTGTTTGATAGTTGTCTTATTAGCAATCTTACCACATCTTCTTACTTTACAGTGTAATTTCTAGGCATTTTCAGTTATTTGAAGTATTCGTTTTGAAAAAACAACATTTAGGGCGATTAAATAGAACTAATCATGAATATCCTGTTAGTGTAGACTGTAGTTTACACTTGGCCATAAAGGTGTGGGATAAAAACCTCATTTCATTTTTACCGTTGTGTTGGAGGTTTACTTTGCTCTCGTCTTTTCGTAGACTGCATTACAAATGTTTACACAGAAACGGTAAATCACTATATTTCTCTTTTTTTTCAAAAATTACATCTATAATACAATTTTAGTAAAAAAAAATGACTAGATTAAATAGATTAATATTTCGAAACCAATAGACATCTTTAATTAGTGACGTTGGCAGTGAATCGAGAACAAAATGCAGGTTCCGCAATAATTCAAAGTAAAAGATTTGAAAAAAAAAAAATACCTACTCTATTTTTCTGAAAATTGAAATCGGACAAAACTGGCTTTTCTGGAGGGGCGTTTCCATCTTTCATCTGGCCCACGCAGAGCGGATGCCTAAAACTTTCCAAAACTCGTGGGAATGTAACTACGGACCGTGTTTATTATCTAAAACGCTTAGGGAACGACTAAATCAAGATTTTGGGTTGTAAAGCCCTTCTTTAGACTGGCATAACCGATATCAGTTTCACTCAGTCTGTCTAAAGCCAGCCCCCACTATCCACTTGCGTTTGCAATGTGTTTACTTGGGGCCACTCTATTTACAGAATAAAAAGAGATACGTCTGTTAGAATCCTTGGGTTTCCAGATCAAGAAATAGAAAAAAATGATCAAAGTTGAAGCTATTTGCACAAGATGGCCAACTAAGGGTAGCATTCAGCCGTCCCACACCACCCCGTAATCACCTTATGTTAGTTTTATTGTCATCAATTAGCATCAGCAGGTTAAAATTCTATGAGTGCCCTCTGTTTGGTTTTACTTTTAAAATGGCGTTCGCATGTTAAGAGAGTCTCGCGCGAAATCAGTTTTTTTTGTCAATCGTACTTTATTGTTCCTCTTTATGCAGTTGAATCTCTGGTTAAAAAAATGGGACACATCCGACCTTAGTCACTTTTAATGACCGGAATGAGTGCCTTTATAAGTCAATTTCTTATTTTTGAAAACCAGCTCCTCCTGTCCCTTTGACTATCCAGCCAAAAAAGAAACTGCAATAAATATTAAAATCTGGAGATGTGGTTTGATTGCCAATGAGACAACTATCCACCAAAGTTGAAATGAAGTGGACGTAAGTAATTATATTATTGGTGTTTAACTCCACTTTCAGTACGACTGTGCTATTTGGACAATTTTGGTGGCAGTCAGTTTTTATTGGTGGAGGTAGACGGAGTGCCCGGAAGAGAACCACCGACCTTCTGAAGGAAAACAGTGACATTTCAAGTCAATCAAGATTGGAGACGAGCGCACCTGCCACTTGCGGGATTCGAACTCACAATCTCAGTGTTGACAGGCAAGTGATACAGAGTTCGACTACATGGACTACTCGGTATATAAGCAATTATAGAATTAGAGGCAACCGTACTGTCTTCAAAAAAGAGAAAAACCCATACCGTATAGTCGGCTATGAAAGGCCCCGACATGGAAAAATATAAAAACAATTCAATTGATAAAACTAACGGCCTAATTCATAACTGAACATTTTACGAAAATCATATATGACAGACATGAACCAACGACAACCACTGAACTACAGGCTCCTGACTTGGAACACGTCACAGGCACAAAAGAATGTGGCGGGGTTGAACATGTTTGAAGGCGCCAACCCTATCCTAACCTGGGAAAGTGGTGTAACAGTACAACATAAGAACAAACTATAAAAATCAGTTGAAATAGGCTTAACTCGTCAAATCGATACAAATCAGAAAAATATCTATCAAAAACAGGCCGGACGTGGCAGGGTAATTATACATTCCTCACAACAACAACAAAAAATACCACAAAGGCCATTACCGGCAAATATGCCTTTAGAGAAGCATTGTGATCAGTTTGTTGTATTTCTTAAAATGGTGTTTTATACTTTCTGTAAGTCATGTACACTGTGTTACATATGTGTTGTTTTACGAATATATGCCTTAAATTAGGCATTCTCCCACATCTTGGAATCTGGAATTACCAAACGTCACAGTACCAAAATTGCACCTATTCAGCAAACATAGCAGCGGAAATCTCACAAGTGGCGGGGTTGAACATGTTTGAAGGCGCCAACCCTATCCTAACCTGGGAAAGTGGTGTAACAGTACAACATAAGAACAAACTATAAAAATCAGTTGAAATAGGCTTAACTCGTCAAATCGATACAAATCAGAAAAATATCTATCAAAAACAGGCCGGACGTGGCAGGGTAATTATACATTCCTCACAACAACAACAAAAAATACCACAAAGGCCATTACCGGCAAATATGCCTTTAGAGAAGCATTGTGATCAGTTTGTTGTATTTCTTAAAATGGTGTTTTATACTTTCTGTAAGTCATGTACACTGTGTTACATATGTGTTGTTTTACGAATATATGCCTTAAATTAGGCATTCTCCCACATCTTGGAATCTGGAATTACCAAACGTCACAGTACCAAAATTGCACCTATTCAGCAAACATAGCAGCGGAAATCTCACAAGTTTTCTTTGAGACTAAATAATTTACACTAGTAATTTTTTGGGGCCCTTTATAGCTTGCTGTTCGGTGTGAGCCAATGCTCCGTGTTGAAGGCCGTACCGTGACCTATAATGGTTTACTTTTATAAATTGTAACTTGGATGGAGAGTTGTCTCATTGGCACTCATACCACATCTTCCTATATCTAATTTGTATTTTTATGATTTGACATTATACACGTCTTTCAACATAGGTAAATATATTTAAATATACACAAAACGTTCACAGTATATATCAACAGATGAAGTATTCACTGGAAAAAGAAAAATCTACGGAATCTTCGCCATGCGACGTCCACAAAAAGTCATCTTTTAAAAATGAGCAAATAAAATATGTTACAAGCATCCATTCCTTAAAAAATGAATACTATAAGAATGGAATAATGTCAAATTGTTCTAAATATTTGAAGAAATAAAACAAAACATCTGTTATTCGATTTTTAAGGATGTGAATTTAAGCATGTATGCAATTTGGGTATTCCTCATTACAGAATCATGGATCGTTTGGAGGTCGGTTCAAACCCATTTTTCTATGATTCAATATTAAATTGGTGTAACTATGTAGAAAAAAAGGATACATCTACAAAATAAACACAGAATTGAAACTTTTGTCTGGATCATAAATAAACGTAGGTGAAAAAAATGCCAAAACAGGTGCAATTTGGGTATCGTCACGTTACATGAATAAAGCAGCATTGCCTGCCGAAAAAAAATAAAAAATGATTTTCTGCCGACTTTATTTTTATCATTTTTAACAAGAGTGAGCATAAATATCAACCAAATAAATAATCAGTGCAATTTTACAGTTCTAGTTTTGGGTTTAGTTGTTTCCATCGAGTTGTCTTTCCAATCTGATAATTTCTTCAACTCCTTTCCTCATTTCCTGGATAGCCTCGATTTCAGTCAGACCTAGACGACGTTTGTTGGAAATATCATAAACTCCTCCTTTGTTTTCTGTGTTTTCTCCGTCGGTACCTAAACAAAATAGAATAATTAAATCGTCAACCGTTTATACTTTGGAAATACTCAAATCTTAAAATTATTCTTTTTTTTTTAACTGACAACATATTTGATCACGAACCTTTAAATTTTAATTGAGATTCTTTGCCGTTTCAGTGAAAATAAAATATATCAAATCCTCCCTCAATAGCCCCCTTTTAACTCTCTCTTGCTCTGTCTAGTCAGAGAAAATGGGAATTGAAATATGTACCTTATGTGGTATGATATGGTATAATGAGCTTCCACCTGAGATCGTCCCCAGTTTTTGGTGGGGTTCGTGTTGCTCAGTGTTTGGTTTTCTATGTTGTGTTTTGTGTACTACTGTTTGTCTGTTTGTCTTTTTCTTAGCCATGGAGCTGTCAGTTTATTTTCGACTTATGAGTTTGAATGTCCCTTTGGTATCCTTCGTCTTTTTTTTTTTTCAATATCAAAGATTTCGGTCCAGATTAATATGCAAAAGATTAAATTTTAATCACAAAAATGTTTTAAATTATTTGACTTGTAATTAAATACAAACCTCTTGGTTGCAAATTAAGTTTTTCACAGATATCTTTGAAGTCTGGTTGAGCTGACAATTTTGGAATTTTGATGTGTACGCTGGCTCTAAGAGTGGTTCCTAAGTTTGTTGGACAGAAGGTCAGGTATCCCAGTTTATCATGATGAGCAAAGGTCAATTTCTTTTCCATTTCTTTGATAGCCTGAAAATGTTTTAAAATACAGTTTAGATAAAATATGTTTTATAAGATGCAATTCGACGTTCCAGAATCTAACTGACGCATTCTGTGTAATATTTTCAAAAGCGTACATCAAAACGTTGATTGGTTAATAACGTCCTAAACAATGAAAATTCAACCAATGAGGTGACGTTATTTTCATTTCGAGGTACGAACTATGCAATTACCCATGGTCCTTTATATTCTAAAACGGTGAATTGAATTTCACGTTTAATGTTGGATATGTATGTATATATTTTTTTACAATGTGTTTTATAACGGAACGAATCACTTGTAAAGGCCACAAAAATATTCTTTTAACACCCGACCTTAGTTAAAGGCAATACAATGCATGATGGATCTAAATATTTATAAAAAAAGGATTAGGGCCGCCAATCTGGAAGGACTCAAAAAATTTTTGAGCTTCATGAAGCATGTTAAAACTCAGTTTGTCGGTCTAGATCAAAGCAGGTTGCATGATCCCGATAAACTTGTGAATCTACAGGCCAGACTCTGAATTTTACGAAATTTTAAGTTAGGTTCTATTGGCCTGTAGAAATGATTTTTATAGGCCCAACAGTATTTTTACAAACCTGTGCTTGTGGGCCTGTGGTTGAACGCGAAGACTCACTGTTGCCGAGTTCTTGAAAAGATTTTGTTCTTTCAGGACATTTGCCCAATTGGAAACACTGTCAGTCCATTATTAATACATTTTATCAGTCCATTCAGTTATTTGGTCTTTGAATTAATTGAAATGTACACTCATTTGGGACATTTGGACTAGTAACTGTCGATTATGAGGTTGTCTGCATATTGAATTGTAAAATATCAGCTGTGAGTGACAATATGAACTGTTTTGTCGCGTAAGCGCTTTGAACGAGTGCAAAAAGGCTTTCATATTATGTCGAGCAGCTGATATTTTACAATATGAATATGATGGAAATCTGATAATCGATTTATCGGATTGTATTCGTTTATTTTGCATGATAGAAACAAATGTTTTCTTTGTTTCATCAGCGAACCGGAAGATGACTTGATAAGTGCGGGTCAAACGTATCAACGTCGGTTCATTCATTATGACGTCGGTAAAGTTATTTAGGCCGTTTTAACGTATTTGACGTCACAAAGCCGTGATATGAAATTTTACGAAGAGCTGGGCCGATTGATGCAGGCAGTCAGTAGGAACAACGATAACAACACGTCAGAATTTTATTTTTCATTCAGTCGAATGATTGGGACTGGCAGCTCTTAAGAAATCTTTGTTGATATATTTTTAACAAACATGATATTGTCTTGAATATGTTATAGTTACCGCTTGGCGTTATTTATGTTTACAATCAATCAATCAATCTTTAAAATTTCTTGTTTTACTCAGCATACTGTCGAATTGTGGGTACTCCTTTAATGCTCAACAAATTATACATACAAATATTACTTACCGTGACCAATCTGGTATAAATTTCTTTGAGATTTCCTCCTTTCTGCATGGAGATGAGACGAAGATGATCTTCTTCATTGACCCAGACAAGGAAAGTTTTGTTTTTGTTGAAAAATATTCCTCTTCCAGTAGGCCAGTCATTGTAACCACCAGCAGATCTCAAACATCTATTCAATTATAAAAATAAATATATTTTAACAATAAATTACGATAGGGCTAAACAATATGTTGTTCAAGTATTCCTTTCCATAATTTGGACACACAGTCAGTGTCAGTCACACAAGATATCAGTCTTGCCCGATACAAGGAAAAAATGGAAAGCAAACATTAGTCCATTGCCCTTGGCTACTTGTTAGCCTGTTCTAGTGTCGATCTAATTTAACTGTTATGTGTCTAGAAGTAGTCAATTAAAAGTTCAGTATGTTTTTCAGTCAAACCAAAGCTTTTTAAATACAAGGACACACTTTTCAGATAATTAAAAAGCCATATCCTTTGGGACGTTTGGTTTCTCATATCTAATCCACCCCCTCCACCCCCCCAAAAAAAATAGAATGTGCCTACCTACCTACCCATACCTAACTGACATGGGTCTGGTTTCGACAAATAGTGGGTGTCTCTACCTACCCTATTTTTCTGTCAGGAGGAAGACAAGTATATATATTTGTTTGGCCTTAACAATGATACTTACGAATCGTGGTCATTAAACAAGAAATGGTCAGCTGTGAGCTGGGTTTGAACTTCTTTAGTCATTCCTTCAAGTGGGAAGTATTCTCCAGCCAACTCTCCGGTCAGGCTGTTCAGTGCTGCAACGGATTGTTTTTCCATTTCAACTTTGTCCTATATAATTAAAAAAAAACAATACAATTTAATTTTATTGAATTACTTTTTTCCCCATTTTATTTTACAACCAGCTTTTAGTTCAATGATTTTGTGCTGAACAGCAATCATTCGCCATCTTTAGTGCAAATAGGCAGAGTTACTCAGTTCAGTATTAGACAAGACGCCCCAGTGTCCACTTTTAAGGGTCTTGTAGAATCCTCTGCCATCACTATTCGGTGCAAATGTGTGGTACCAGGGTTTGAAATTAGCAGGGGCCCACTCGCCAATGGCCCCTAAAATTTGGTGTCGGCTACATAAATTTCTGCTTTTCTTGTATAGGACTATATATGTGGGCTACAAAATTAAAGCTGTGGGCTACCATGCCAAAATTTTAACTTCAATCCCTGGGTACCATTTGATAATAGAATAACGAAAATGCAGTCTTCTCGATTAACCACAAGCTCTACGGCAAACTGGCCAAGGCCGGTAAAACATTCATAAAAAGAGGCGCCAAACGCCATATTTATAAACTTAAAGAAATTTTATGAAACACAATTGATTTTGCCGATATTACATCCATATAGGTCAAGAAAAACACAAAATATAACACAGTATATGTCATAACAGCCAAGAATAACAAGAATAAACATAGTCGTGATAATGTAACTTTTAATGTTCATAGAACACATTTTCGCAGAATGTTCGCTACTCGCGTTTTTAACTGTTTGTCAGATATTCGGAATCCTTTAGTTTTATCCATGTTATGCCAATAAAAGTTTTGCCCACTAACCCCTACTTTTATTTTCATAATTTTGTAACATATAGTTTAAAATGCCATTTTTAAAAATCTTTTAAAATCCTTGTTATTTTGTTATAATTTTTGAAAGAAAACAGGTGCCAATGTTAAATGTATGAAAAGTCTACAGAGAATCATTTCCCGCATAATTTTCCATTCATTATATCTCAAAAACAGGACACACACCTTTCATTTTTTTTCTGCTTTTTAAGTTCCTTTATTTATATATACTATCAATTTATTACAGTCTTTTTCGGTTTTTAAAACTGCTTCGTATATAAACAAAAATAAATTATCGGACGCTGCACGAAAAGTAAACTGATGAATAAGCTTGATTAATTATACATGCTTTCTTCTTGTTATTTGTGACATATTCTTTTACATTCTATATTTTGTTTATTTTGTCACAAATCAGATATTAAGTTGATTTGTTATATAACGATAAAGTTCCCATTGAATTGAATTCTTAAAGAAGCAGCTTTTACATATTCTTCACAACTCGGCCGAGTCCGTACCTCCATCTAATGGATACTAGATAGATGGAGAGAAGCGGAGTCACCCGAGGTTAGCCGATTGAGCTTTTACAGTTACACCATTTACATTGTATCTTGTTCTTCGTATGAAATAGAGACTTACGGACGTTGTCCTTATGACGTGACGAAATTGGAGCTAAAGATCAAAAGAACAAAGAAATAACAAAGAAATACTAATACTCTTTATTTGACGATTCAATAATTACCTCTTTTGAACTGACTGGTGGAAAGGCAAAAGCAGCATGACTTCTTCCAACTCTGACACGTGTAGACAAAATGTACTCATTTTTTGGATCAAGATCGCCAAATCCTAGGTTGCTGAGATCCCCAAAGTCTGGCTTAGGATGTTTGACTTCTGGAACTTTGTGGTAGTCTTTGATGACAGGGTGGAGAAGATCAGAGAAGGTGTCGTATCCCTCTGGGTCGCAGGCATAAACACCACAGTGACTGTGCAAGTTTTCACATCCTTTTGAAAGGAAAAAACACAACCAGTTATTATAAGTTGTCAGGAGTAGAAATGTTAAAATAAGTAGGTTGATTGAGGGTAGAAAAAAATGAAAAAGGTCTTAACTGCAAAGAAACAAAACACTAGAAGTTGAAGAGAGACAACACAAAAAAATCCAGATAATAATGACGTTTGCCATATCTGCAATCTTCACGATAACTTTTTTGCTAACTAAGTAACTTGCATGAAATCAGTTCACCAGATTTCTATATATATACAAGGATTGCAACTTTTCTGATTTTGGTACTACTAACAATTAGATTTTCGATTCCTCTTGAAGCAGGAAAGCGCCAAATTTGAAAGCAAAGTATAGCAATTATTAGTTTGAAAAGTTGGAACTACACTAGTCCAAATAATTATGACGTCTTGAAAGGCTATTTTATTTTTTTGCTTTGACGCCTTCCTTCGATTTGCGTCACAGCAAAAAATTAAAATAGCCTTTGAAGACGTCATAATTATTTGGACTAGACAAAGAGCTACGGTTCCGCAGCTAGAACAAAAAAAAAGACCAAACTCTTCTGTCTATTATGCCATTTATGGCATATATATTTCCTGATATTCATTTTTTATATTTACAAAGTCGATATTTGAAAGCAAAATGTTTGGTCTGTGACCGAATTCTTCTGTCTTTCCTGATCTTCATTTGCTTTTTTCATTTCTTTTTTTGCATTAGTCTATAGTTGTCGGCTCGCATAAAAAAAAGCAGAAATAGTAAACTCTCGATATTTGTACGTGTAAATATAAAAAATGAAATATCAATGATTATATAATTTAAAAGCAGAAATATTTGGAAGTTTGATTTACGAAAATAATATCTATAGAAACAAATTATGAGTCTGAAGAGGAACCTCGTGGTCTAGTCCTTGAAATCAACTCTAAAGTTATCTGCGGAACCGTAGCTCTTAGGTCCTTTTGATATTTTTTGACAATTTGCGGAGCGGTTCCGCAGCTACTCTAAAGTCTAAGTGAAAAAAAAAACAAACAAGCCAACACAACTCTTCACAGAAAACTTAAGATTGTGAAACACGAAGCACGATAAATTTAATCTCAACAAACCTGATCTGATGCAGTCTGCCAAAGTTCCACCAAGCTTGCTTTTTAGGCCTTTCAATTTGTCGTAAACATCTTGCGTGAGGTATTTCTTCAACAAAGAATGACTGTCTCCCTTTTTCAATTTGTTATACAACTCCTCAACTGAAGCCATGGTTAAAAATAATCAAGTAAACTGGAAATAAAAGAAACAAAAAATAGAATAAAACTGAACTGCGAAAACAAACAAACAAAATACGGCTTAGCGTCGGCAGGAAGTGATGTAAGACAACGTCAGACTATTGTGACGTCACGTTTGTGAAATTTCTGAAACGAAGTCGGATAAACGAAGTGATAGGTTCTGCATTTGAACTGCTATCATTATTACATTTACATCAATATATTTAAACACGGTAGCCGTTATAAGAAATGCTCACATCAACTCAAGTACGAACAACTTTCTAACTTTGAATTTTATGATTCTTCAATGCTCAATATTAATCCTGGATTAAGTTTCTAGCCAACAAATCCTTAATTCCTCCCAAAATGTGTATTACCGTCACGGATTACAGTAAAATAAAAATGGTTGCACTTTAATAATTCGGTTTAAAGTTTTTAATCTAACCTTTAAATATGCTTACACATGCAAAATTAATTCAATAAATGACTAAGTCGCCTATTACAAAGTATAAGGCTGCAACAAATTTAAACATTGATAAGAAGGCAGATAAACGGGATAATACGGAAACCTTTGAAGGGCATTCGGGACGTATATATACCAGATCATACCTGCGTAAAACCGTATAAGAATGAACATGTACATAACGAACTACATTTTTTTGGCGAATTTCCCTCATGACGTTCCAACAATTTGATAAAATGCTTATACGAAAGAACAGCACGAATATTATGCACTTAAATATGACACCGTTTAGGGACCGGTCATTATTTATCTCCAGGGGGGGGGGGGGGGGGGGGGGGGGCGGCAAAATGTAAATTTGAAATGATCAAATATAATTGACCCCCCCTTTTAAAATGTGTTAAAAAAAATTAACCCCCCCCCCCTCTTTCAACTACATAAAAACTTTTGACCCCCCTCTTTTCTGATTATAATTGAAAGGTTTCAAATGATTCAATCTTCATAATATGTTGCTCTTCATTGGCGGTTGTAGTTACTCGTGACTGGTTCTGCTCATTGCTAACCTCATTGCCATTCTCTGTTGATGCTTCAACCTCGACATCGAGCACAGACGTCTTTGATGGTCCATATGCCTCTATTGGGATAGCATTCGGTTTAAATGGAAATATCCCAGTAGCTCTGAACCCACTGAATATATTGACTAGATTCATTTTTTCATTAAAGGCTTGCTTGAATAAGCCACAAAAATCGTAGCGCGTGACTATTCTTCCTGGATTCTGCCTAAGAAATGCCTCACAGCATATATTGTACGACCTTTTCAGCGGTCCAAATACGCTTCTATCGAGTGGCTGTGTCCAGTGCGTTGTATGGGGAGGAAGACAGAACATTTCTATCTGATAAGATACGGCTGTTTCCAACAGATCCACTGTTATGTGTGAAGAATGTCCATCCAGTATGAGCAGAACAGGTCTCTGGGGAGGAAGATTAGGTATAAACAGCTTTTGAAACCAATTATTGAATAAATCTGAATCAATAAATGAACTCTTACTGCATGCAAATAATGTGTTTGCTGGTGCATTGCCCATCAATGCTTGGCTTACTCTTTGTCCCTTAAAGATGAGCATTGGTGGTAGAACTCTTGCCTCTGCGTTCACACAGCATAACGCGGTTACATTTTCGCCGCGTTCTCCGCTTGTTTTGGAATGCACACTCTTTTTGCCTCTTTTACCGACAATCTTTGATGGATCATGTACGGTACTCAAGCCAGTCTCATCCGCATTAAAAATTTGCTGGGGCTTTTCCTTAATGTTCAGTTTATCCATGAAACTTCCAAGCTTTTGAAAGTAAGCTGAAATGACATTTGGATTCAGCATTGAACTTCGTGCTGCGCTAAGACCCTCTGGTATGCGTACAGATAAACATGGATGTCGATCTCTAAACCCTTGCCACCAATCATAACCGGCACTTTTCTTATCATTGTTAAAACAATGCTTTCTCACCGACCTCACGGCTATCTCGTAGGCTAGCTTTCGGACATCTGTGATGGTTAAACCAAATCCTCTTTCCTCCATTCTTAGTACATGCCCGACCAGAGCTTCTTCATCCTTTATAGAAAGTACTGTGGGTTTTGTTGCTGGTGAATCCAGATCCATAGTTTTCAGTCTCCGAATTAGTGTTGTTCTTGGTATATTATACATCTTTGATGCTTTTAATTTAGACATGCCCCCACTCTTTACATGGCGAACCGCTTCTTTCAGACCCTCTTTTGACCACTTTCCTAGCTTTGGAGTCCATCCCTTTTTCTTTCTGGCCATTTGCTGAAATAAAAAAGATGTAGGTTGTATTGCTTTATATGAGTGTTTTATACGCTATATATTTAAGAACTGAGACTGGCGTCGATATACAGACTTAAAACCAAGAAGATTGCGGGAAACAAATATTGTTTACAGACGTTGGCTAGTATTTTTATCAGATTCTCGAGCTCTTTGAGATGTATCCAATCCAACATGTTATTGACCCCCCTTTTTTTTCTTTTGGATTTGTTCATATATTTATCTAAAAATCCTCTGGGAAACCTTTTTAACCTTTTTGTTAGTTTTCATAAATTTTGATGCACAACACAAAACAATAGAAAATTAAAGACACATACCAAGTTTATGTTTATTTTGTTACTGAACAATACGAGTTGTCCACTTTCCCCATGGTAATGGGGTAAGTGGACACCTCGGTTGTTATCGTGTTTTTCAAGAAACGAAAACAAATTTATTCCTTGTAGACCATTTAATGTGATACATTTTATAATGATGCATTTGTTGTGGCTATTGAATTATAACTAAGCTTATAGGGGGTTTGTGTGCACTGATCTGCTTTAGGATATGTTTTATGCAAATTTCTGCTTTTTTTAATGAATGCTATATGACGTCATACAGATATTGCAAGCTACTTGCAACACGGCACCGCTTCTTCTGTTTCACTCAAAGCAGCAATTTTCCGCAAAGATAAATAAGTCTTTGGGTTTGAATCGTAATCCTTGATATCCAAGTTAGATCAAGTCAAGTTATTTTCAACGGAATCCCACAAACATTCATTGTAAAAGACAATTTAGAGAACGTACATATTCGGCGGGTATACGACATGTACGCCGCCATATTACAGAAGCAGAATGCTTTCATTCAGCTAGGTTTGTATTTTTTATGCCATTGTACTATCAAAGGCATCATTGAAAGTCTCATTTCAAGGCATATTTGTCGTTTTGAGAATCTCAAGTATGCATTCACGAACGTTTGTCGCCGAACGGGACAGATTTCTGTGTGTTTTGTCATCAAAACAAACGTATGATTCATTAGAGATACTAATTATCTCTCACTTCCATTATCGAAACCAGCAAAAAAAAACAATATGCATGAATATTTACTGATACGGTGCATTGACCTTCAATTTACCTTTTAACTTTTCTTTGACTTTGTCCGTTGTGTTGATCATCTACGTGTCCGACGGGAGACAACTCGCATTAAGACAGCCATCGGAAATAACTAACGCGGTGACCACTTACCCCACATGTCCACTTACCCCAATTTCCCCTATGAGTTCATCTTGAAAAATCCAAATGGTGTCACCTTTGCATGAATAGCCACATAATTGTGAAACCCGTTCGACTTTTCAATGTGATCAATCTTTTATAAATTGTGTTTTATATGTATAATATGTAAAAATATTCCATAAAGACTTGAGAGCAAACTGAAAGTCTACTTTTGCTGTGGTGAAGCCAGGATTTTGAAACCAATTTTAAAGTAACTTCTCCTAGTTTCTTAGTCCTATAACATCTAAGAAAAACATATGAAAAGTGACTAATTTTGCACATAATTTGGCAAAATTCATTAGTCACTTGACAATATAATTAGTCAAAGAGTAATGTGACTAGCTCTAGCTAGATCACTGATAGTGACAGTTTGATATTTGGCAAAATGTAAAACTAGGAGACATTTTCTTGGGCTGAATATATTTATTTTCATTTATATGCAAATCCATTTTTTATTTTACATGCAAAAGTAGAAATAACATTCAGATGTCACCACATTTATGTCATCAACATGTGGAACCCACATCAAGCTACAAGTAAGCTATGAAGGACCCAAACAACTATATAGTCTATGGTCATGGCACAATATGGCGATCAGTGAATCTATGGCCAATAAAATCATGACCCCCTTTGCTTAATCAACCTGGAAAGGAGTGACCCCCCTCTATCAGTTTCCATTTTTTTCATGACCTACCCCTACTTTTTGCCGCCCCCTGGAGATAAATAATGACCGGTCCCTTAGTATAAATAATAATCACAGTTTGTTAGATGGAAAGGGACCGGAAGAAACTGTTAATAACATAGTTTATGTTGTCATGCATTGTTAGTGAAATAATAGCATTGGACCGTTTTGTTATTGATAGAAACTGATGTCCAACATCCACTTCTTAATTTTTCTGTTTAAAACTGATAATTTAATTAGTTTATCTGTTTGAAATAGGAAAATTTGTCTAACGTAAACATTTAAAAATATTTTATACAAATAAGAAGATGTGGTATGCATGATTCCCAATGAGACACCTCTCCACCAGAATACAGAATGTGGCGGGGTTAAACATGTTTGCGGGTGCACAACCCTCACCTAACCTGGGACAGTGTATGCCTTGATTGCGGCATGCCCTTTAATATTTATTACACAATAACAGCTACCCAAAATGGAAAATAATGTTTATTTGCTTATTTCCGTGATCATTTTTTGCTCAATGTCCATCGTCAAATACTTCTTGCAAATTCGAGACATGTAAAATATTTAAGCTGCATTTAATGGTAATAATTCTTAATAGGCAGGTGATATTTGTGTGTAATCTTGGAAAATAGTTATTTTTCCACCTTGTGTTTTTTTTTTATATTCACATGAAATTAAATTTTTCAACTTTCAGGCTGTTAGGCCAACAAAAATATATAAGTATGCTTGTTTCCTGTCTCCCGACCATCTTTGTCTCGGACCCTCCGACCCTTATTTTTTTTCGTTTTTCGTGCATTTGTGGAAAATTGCTATGAAAAGTTGTCTGAATCAGTGAGAGAATAAAGCACATCTCAAACATTTGATTTAACTCTGACATGTTTATTTTTCAACAGTTCTTCTTGTTCAACTACCAGAATAAAGTTCATTTTTGTTTTTCATTCTGTTTATTTCAGTAAGCTATATGAAATATATCATCAAAAGGGAAAATAAACATTATAATTATTCAACCTAAATTGACATGTGCAGGTGACATATACTCTTTGCATTCACGTCAAGAAATCCTTGCATGAAGTGACTTTTTGGTGAGTCTGTATTTGGTGTGTTACAACGTTCTGTCCTAAATTATTTCAGTCTAAATTATTCCTCATTCATTTTAGTCGGCCAACCCTAGGGAACCTCCTCATTTACTCAATTGTTCAACTTGTTCTCGTACTGAAAAAAGCATGAAACATTTGTCACTGGACTTTAGACAAACGACAATTAATCAATCAATCTGAATCCAATGCATATGATTGACGTGTAATGAATTATTATTAAGATACAAAAATCAAATTACAAATTACGGAATCGCATAAAACAAAAGAATCAATACCAGTTGCGTCGACAATGCATAACTGTCTCCTGTAGATATACATGATGACTAACCTGACATGCGAATATACACTCAGTCCAAATCTGATTTAAATACAGATCCTGTATCCACGCTTCGCTTACATGCTTTGTATTTCAATGATATTACCCTCAGTCAAAATGTCACAATCAGGAATAGGACATGCCTACAGATCAGACGAATTTTCTGGTAACGTAAATTATACCAGAAGAACATGTCGGAACCTCGTTGACCGAGTGTCTGTTGTGAAATATGATCTTTTGCAACTTTTGGGGAATTTGGTGATGACAGATATTTGTTAGGCCCTGTATAGTTTATTTAGTACTTTCTTAGACATTTTAGAGCGCAATCAAGAGCTTGGCATATTGTATAGACGCCTCCCTGATGTCGATTGATTAATTGATTGAATGAATGGTGATTGCTTTGAGTTATCTCTCTTTGTATGGTGCGCATTATTCTAAAAACAATAATGGGAATTCTACTCTACGCTTAAAAATACCACTGGACATTGATTAATCTGATTATGTCACGGTATATTGAACACCTTTCTAATGTACATGTTTCCTCCTACCGTGGGAAATACGTGCGGAATGTAAAGGTCCGCGTACTGATCTTCAATTCCTTCCTCTAATCTATCTTCATGACTTTTCTAAAATTTTTAGTTAAAACTCGTCTTCTTTTTCTCTTTCGCGACTTATAAGGATTTTTACATGTCATAAGTAACACAACTTTTCCAAAATCATTTAAGTTCACACTTGTTAGTGTGATTGTTGCTTAGTCTTCCTATATATTTTTTGTTTATAGTGTCTGATTTAAATACATATCCTGTGTCCACGTTACGCTTATAAGGACGACGAGGATCAGATCTATTTTCTGTAATGATAATTATTACTTCATCTAATGTTTCTGTGCAAAACCCGAGGATCCCAGAAGGTCTCAACGGAAAGTTAAACGAACCATTGTTAAATGCTTGTAAGCGAACCGTGGACACATGAAATGCATATTAATCAGATGTTTTTGTTGTAGGCTTTTTGTTTGTCGTTTTGTCTTTAATTGTCAAGTTTCGTATCAGTGATTTCAAAAGTCGTCAAGATTTAATTATCTAAAAAAATTCACATCTAAATAATTTTTAAGAAGGCGCGTTCATCAGTATTGGTTAAATAGTCAGTGTTATACATTTACCACACAGGTACTATTTAGAACTTCAAAATCATGAAAACGTATAGAAAATAATTGAGTTCTAATACATTATGTGTCTTTCATATGAATAATAGAACAAGCAGGCAAGAAGAGGAGCAAATAATTTCCCATAGGAATGTGGATTGATGTGGGGGCATCGGTGGCCGAGTGGCATTGGTCTAAGTACTCCAACTACTGTATCAATGAGGTTGTGAATTCGAATTTTCTCCGGCTTCCTCCACCAATAAAAACTGGCTGCAATGAAATAGCTAATAGTGCTGACAGTGGCGTTCAACATCAATCAATCAAACAATTAATTAATTGCATGTTGAATAAAAAAAAATCCAGGTCTTGGTGGTGTCAGTTTCAGACAACTTTTTGTTTGAATCAGTGTGGTTTTGTTTACCAGTGTATGATTTATTCTTTTTTAAAACAATATTTGTGTATCATACTTTATCATGAAACAAAGTAAGACTATCTAAAAGTTTGGAATGAGGAATTCGTGTATAAACTGTATATATATAGAAGTCACCCTTTTTTGCATGAGGAATAAGGCTTGGATTGTATGTATCCGAACAGAGCTGTTTGTTTTTTTTTGTATCAACATTTGATTCACACCGCCCCTAGAGACGACAGTTTCATCGAAACTCTGAAGGTTTTGGTTGCTGATAAAATTATTGTTGATATATTGAAGTTGTTTCTCGGCATTTGGCAGACTCATTGTTATAACGTTGTTTGTAAAGACACTTGTGAAATATTGGGTATCTACTGCAGTGAAAGAATTTAGATCTTGTTCTCAATCTTTGGTTTAGATTAAAAAGGAACACCTGTATGTGTCTGTCCCAAGTCTGGAACCTAGGCCTGTTATTCAATGTTGTCGTTTGTTGCTGTTGTACATAAATTATCAGGCCGTTAGTTTTCTCGTTTGAATTGTTTTACTTTTTTCATGTCTGTATAAAAAAGAAGATGTGGTATGATTGCCAATGAGACAACTCTCCACAAGAGACTAAATGACACAGAAATTAACAACTATAGGTCACCGTACGGCCTTCAACAATGAGCAAACCCATACTGCACAGTCAGTTATAAAAGGCCCCGAAATGACAACGTAAACAATTCAAACGAGAAAACTAACGGCCTAATTTATGTACAAAAAATGAACGAATAACAAATATGTAACACATAAACAAACGACAACCACTGAATTACAGGCTCCTGACTTGGGACAGGCACATACATACAAAATGTGGCGGGATTAAACATGTTAGCGGGATCCCAACCCTCCTCCTAACCTGGGACAGTGGTGTAACAGTACAATATAAGAACGAACTATAAAAATCAGTTGAAAGAGGCTTAACTCATCAGATGGATAAAAATACAAATACTACAAATACAAGTGGAAGTGGCCGGGTACTTGTACATCCAAACAACAAAAAGACACTAAGTAAAGATCTGAGAGTACTCGCAGTTACTGACAGCTAGTTCAAAGCCACTAACAACTAATAAAAAAATCATGCATCTAAGACTAAATTATCAATCCGTACACATCCAACATCCAATGGATTTAGTGTAAAGACGTTATAAATAGTCAGAGAAAACATTACCTTGTGCAATGCCAAGATACAGGTATCGACAGATTGTAGATCCATGAATGTGTATATGTATATAACAATAATATTTATCTTGCTTTTAATTTACTGATAACAAATTCAATATAAGTACCAATAAAAACAATATTTAATGATCTAATTACAGTGTTGAAATGATAACCTTTTAGCATAAGTTTATTTATACTGTGCTGTTTATACCCGATTATACGTTACTGGTTTTTCTCATTGTTGAAGGCCGTACGCTGGCCTATAAATGTTTATAATTCCACATCATCTGACCTTTGGTGGATAGTTGTGTCATTTGCAATCATACCACATCTCCGTATTTTTATATGGAAATACCTATTATTGTTCAGTGCAAATGTAGGTAGTTGTATGCGAAGCGAAGTTTTTTTAAAATGTTTTCTTAACATAAAAAACCCAATTTTCTAGTTTGATTAAAGGAAAAATCAATCACCCAGACGCAATATATAACATTGTCAATTAAAAGTAATATGACACAATGAAATCATTAAATGAGAATTAAACCAAGTGCAAAGCTCCGTACCAGGACTATAGACTCAACTCTGCATGCTTTTTGTCAACCAAAAACTCATTAATGTCGACCTCACACAAGTGCAACATTAGGCCATATATTTGATCAATAGTTGGAAATTACTGACATATTTTTCCTCGGTCTAATTTTGCAAGTTAGTTAGGAAATTAGAAAATTTAAGTACCCATGAAAACCATAAAATTCCTTTGATCAGCCTACCAGTTCACAAATAAAAAATAATAGGTAAACTATAATGAACATTACATACAGGAGACATTGTAATAACTCATACTTATGTATATCAAGGGACCATAATCGAACAAGTTGAGACACTCTCCTTAGTAGTCTACATCGTCAGTCTATAAGCTCTGTCTTTCAAGTCCACAAAGGGTTTTATGGTCCCTGAACTCTGTTCACTGCATGCTGGGTACATTTGGCCTTTATAAATTTATATACACCTCTACAGCAATAAGGAAAAAGACAAAGGGGTATTTAAAGATAACTAACACATACACGCACACACTATATATAACGCACTCGCATACTAAAATTCAAACATTCACATTTGTGTTCTTTTTTTTTTAAATGTATAAAAAAAATGCCTCCTGTTATTAAAGTTTCCAGTGGAAATACCAGATATTAGAAAGCCGCCCATCAATCTAATTAAAATATAGAGCTCTTATGAAGATAACGAAACCAGAGTTCTATATTTAATTAGATTAGCCGCCCACCAAAATAATGAGAAATGAACACTTTTTCAGTTGTGTCTGACTTGCTACTAGGCTAGTAGACTTTTCTTTAATTTTATTGCTTGTCACATTCAGAAGTCCACCCCAACCCAGTTTTCAGTCTACTCCTACCGTAGCTACTGTTTTAAATGCAATTATTTTATTTTTATTTTGTTACAATCTACAAAGAGATTTACGTCATAAGGTCATGTTTTTCTCTGACTGTTAATGACGTCTTAACACTAAATCCATTGGATGTTGGATGTGTACTGATTGGTATTTTAGTCTTAGATACATGATTTTTGTTATCAGTTGTTATTGGCTTTGAACTAGCTGTCAGTAACTGCGAGTACTCTCAGATCTGTACTTAGTGTCCTTTTTGTTGTTAGGGATGAGGGATGGATAAATACCCAGTCACGTCCGGTCTGTGTTTATGTTTGATGTTTTTCTGCTTTGTATCGATCTGATGAGTTAAGCCTTTTTCAACTGATTTTTATAGTTTGTTCTTATGTTGTGCTGTTTCACCACTGTCCCAGATTAGGGGGAGGGTTGAGCGCTCACAAACATGTTTAAACCCGCTACATTCTTTATGTGCCTGTCCCAAGTCAGGAGCCTGTAGTTCAGTGGTTGTCGTTGATTCATATCTGTCATATTTGTTTTTCGATAATTGTTTTGTTATAAATTAGTCCGTTAGTTTTCTCAATTGAATTCTTTCATATTTTTCATGTCGGGTTCTTTTATAGCCGACTATACGGTATGGGTTTTTCTCATTGTTGAAGGCCGTACGGTTGCCTATAATTGATTACATGCACTTTATTTGAACTTTGGTGGTTAGTTGTCTCATTGGCAATCATACTTATTCTCCTTATTTTTTTATAACGTGTCATAGTAATATAAGGATTTACAATTAAAAATGATTTGCTTAACTTTTAATCTACTTTTTTGTATTGCAAAACATTTTTGGCAGTATTATAATTAAAATTGAGAACGGAAATGGGGAATGTGTCAAAGAGACAACAACCCGACCATAGAGCAGACAACAGCCGAAGGCCACCAATGGGTCTTCAATGCAGCGAGAAACTCCCGCACCATGAGGCGTCCTTCAGCTGGCCCCTAAACAAATATGTATACTAGTTCAGTGATAATGGACGTCATACTAAGCTCCAAATTATACACAAGAAACTAAAATTAAAAATGATACAAGACTAACAAAGGCCAGAGGCTCCTGACTTGCATGGGACAGGCGCAAAAATGCGGCGGGGTTAAACATGTTTTTTGAGATCTCAACCCTCCCCCTATACCTCTAGCCAATGTAGAAAAATTTGTTTGTTGTTTTTCATCTTTTGTCAGTTCATCTATTGTACCGCTAGCCCGTCAACACTGAAGTTTTGAGTTCGTCCGAAAACCGCACGTATCAGGTGCGTTCAACTCCAAGTTTTTCGGCCGAAGGTCGGTTGTTTTCTCCGGGCACTTCGGCTAACTCCACCAATTAAAATTGGCCGCCACGATATAGCCAAAAGTGCTGAAATTGGCACGTTTAACGTCAAAAATCAATCAAGCAATAAGCCATCTTTCGTCTAATTTTATATAGGAGTAAATTTTCATGATTAAAAATACTGACTGTATTTTATCTGTTATTAGGTGTAAATAGATGGTATAACAATACCTATTGTATTTTGTTTGCTGGCATATGTTGAATATAAATTTTTCAAAATTTGGCAAAGGTGTAGTTTTTGCTTGTACATATATTCGTTTTGTAATTCTTCATGATTTGCATTTGTCACCAGCTACAATTATTGTGTTAATATGACAATAAAGAAGATAATGTAAGATATTGTATTTACTATATATAGTGTTTACAACTATATTTAAATTTCAAAGCTTATTGTCAATATTAAGTTTAACTATATTGAACGGAGATACATTGTATTGTAGGGGGGCCTCGGTGGCCGAGTGGTCTTAGTAGTTACTACTGTAATCACTAGCCAGTCAACACTGAGGTTGTGAGTTCGAACCCCGCTCGTGCGGGTGCACTCGACTCCAATCTTAATTGACTAGGGCTGTGTTTGGATATACGCCTAAGGCAGCCTATGGTTACCCATAGGTATCTTTGGGTACCAATGGTTTGATATTTTGATATATAGAATATCAAACCAAAGGTACCCATGGATAACCATAGGCCACCTCTGGCGTATATCCAAACACAGCCTAGGATTGTCAGTTTTCCTATCGAAGGTCTGTGGTTTTCTCCGGGCACTCCGGCTTCCTCCACCAATAAAAACTAGCCGCCACGAAATAGTCCAAAAGCGGTGCTTAAAAGTGGCGTTAAAACACCAAAAATCAAATCAAATCGTTGTATTGTATTTTGTGGTGTGCCGACTAACGGAGAGACCAGCAGTGGCACAGCTGACTAAACTAAGTGGCATATCCGATGAATAGGGCTAATGAGCTATCGAAGACCAAGTATTGGAGTGAATGTTCAATAGTACCAATGATTGGCTGCATGTCGGACTAGAGGGAAGACTGTTGAAATTTGTTCTTAATATTTCACTTAAAAGGGTTCTTAAAACATGTGATATACAGGCGCGGGTGTTAGGAGAGAGGTCGATCGCTCATGAGAATTATGAATTAAAGGACCTTTCAAAAAAAATTTACTTTTGAAAATTGATAAAAAATAAATAAATTTCTGTGAATAGCACAACTTCCCCACATTAAAAAATAAAACATTTTGGCACGAAAAACTACGGAAGCCGATAAGGGCCATTCAAAAAAAAAAATTATGTCGTAATTACGACATAGCATGTCGTAATTTCGACATAACATGTCGTTATAACGACATCGCTATGTCGTAATTTCGACATAACATGTCGTTATTACGACATCGCTATGTCGTAATTTCGACATAACATGTCGTTATTACGACATCACTATGTCGTAATAACGACATAGCTATGTCGTAATAACGACATCGCTATATATATATAAGAATATGTATTATGATTGCCAAGAGACTTAATGACACAGAAATTAACAACTATAGGTCATCATAATGCCCTCAATAATGAGAAAAGCCCCCGCATAGTCAGATATAAAAGAGGGACGAAAGATACCATAGGGAGAGTCCCCGACATGACAGCTGTTTAATAATTTAATTCAAACGAGTGAAAATAACGGTTTTAATAATGTACAAACAAAGACCGAAAAACGAATATGTAACACAGCAACAAATGACAACCACTGAATTACAGACTCCTGACCGCTATGTGATAATAACGGCAACCTTATAGTTTAACTTTTCACTTTTTGATGCGATAGGCATTTCAAAATGGTTGTCAGTAAAGGCAAAGTTTGTAGCGGAAACAAATTCATCTTCTTTTTTTTTTTTAGAATAATGAACACTATATGCAATCAAGCTTAATTAAAGTTATTCACTTACACCTCAGACTTGCTCATACTAGAACTTTATTTATAATCAAGTCAAATGAGACCCAGTTGAATAGGGGAGCAATTCAAGCTCCTTGGAGCCTCTAATTATGTTTGGCATGTACAGATTTGTGTAAATTATGAAGTCCTGCATTTCCATTGCAGGTTCTGAATAAGATGAATTTTAAGCTTTTCCCAATAAAGACTATGTTAAACTTTGGACTCATAGTGTTCAGACCCACGGATCTCTGTGCCTTCATTTGTACACACTTGAATCTTAATGTACAGTAACTACTGAGGCTTGATGCAAATTATTACTGCATTGCTATTGTTGGTTCTTAATGAGATTCTTCAAGCGTCCTCCCCATTGAAGCCCTATTAAAACTTTGTACCCCAAGTTCTTTTAACAACTGTTCCCCAAGTCAACTATTCCTACAAACTTAAGGGGAGGGTTAGGATCCCCCTAACATGTTTAACCCCGCCACATTCTTTATGTATGTGTATGTCCCAAGTCTTTAATTTACATATTTGTTTTTCGTTTATTTTTGTACATAAAATAGGGTTAATATCCCTGAGGTTAGAAACCATTTATTTTCAGTTTTCTCTCCAATTTTGATGTTTTTTCGTCTTATTTGGGGCCTACAGAGGTTATCAAGGCTTTGGGATACGCTGGTTTGTTCAAAAACGCAACTCTCCACAAGAAACCAAATGACACAGAAATTAACAATTATAGGTCACCGTACGGCCTTCAACAATGATCACAGACCATACCGCATAGTCAGCTATAAAAGGCCCCGAAATGACAAATGTAATACAATTCAAACGAGAAAAACTAGCGGCCTATTTTATGTACAAAAATAAACAAAAAACAAATATGTAAATTAAAGACTTGGGACAGACACATACATTAAGAATGTGGCGGGGTTAAACATGTTAGCGGGATCCCAACCCTCCCTCTAAGTTTGTACGAATAGTTGTCCTGGGAAACAGTGGTTAAAAGAACTTGGGGTACAAAGTTTTAATAGGGCTTCAATGGGGAGGACGCTTGAAGAATCTCATTAAGAACCAACAATAGCAATGCAGTTATAATTTGCATCAAGCCTCAGTAGTACATTAAGTTTCAAGTGTGTACAAATGAAGGACAGAGATCTGTGGGTCTGAGCACTATGAGTCTTCATTTTTCTGCGTGTAACGCACTTTCCGAGTTGTTGTTTATCAAGTACACTCAAGGTTAAACATTTGAAAGGTTAAACAAAAACGAAAGCTTTTGGAAAAACTATATACAGAAATAAGTTATAGATATTTCATAGCTTTTGGATAGTTTTGCAGTGTTTCGTGAATTATACCATAGCTTTTGTTGAAATCCCCGGCAATAACCTCACGAGACGAAGTTGAGCTAATTTTCGGTTATTGTCTAGAAGAACATGTTGTGTGCAATGACGTCGTACGTTTATAAAATACCTTTTGTACAAACACGAACTGAATGTATGATTTTATATTCCTAAATCTAAACATATATTTGTGTATCCGAATTCTGATTTATGTAGTCTTTTACTAGCAATAGTTAATGTCATATATATTTTAGCTATGAGCAGTAAATTGTCCCTCAGCCAAAGTTGAACTAAGATGGATTTGGCTATTATTATTAGGTTCTTTTTTAGTCATATAGCTCTTCCACACTTCGGTTCTTATACATCTTTGGCTTTCAAATGTTCGGCTTAGAGCGTTCCTGGTGAAGGCTTATACAAAAAAGCGATTCACACGCATGAAATTCATAAAGTGTTGTTTAGATTTTTTTTTTAAATGTAATATGTGATGGTGATTATGACTCGCAATTAATTAGCTTACTCTTAAAATTCTAGTATTTTGCTTGAAATTCAGCGATATGAAAAATAGACTTTTCCTTAAAAAATATACAGTTACTTTGTCATCATAGAATCTAATAAGTTTTAATATCTTGAAATTGTATACTTTTATATAGGTAATCTCTACTCGTTCTGTCATATGTAATTATAATGTATTATATATAATTGATGCTCTTGTAGTAGCGCAGTTACTGGGTCTGAGTTTATTTAATAAAAAAAAAACACATTTTTTTTTTAAATTTCTCAATAGACTATAAAAGGCAAACAATTACCGCTCCGAATGCGGTACCATGCATCACGTAATACGGATAAATTGTATACTGAACAAAGGTAGATGCACTACGATAACAATACAGCTACTTTGTCATCTACAATCACAGAAATATCATGCAAATCACAATACAAATTTTCATCTTATTCAGAACCTGCAATGCCAAACATAATTAGAGGCTCCAAGGAGCTTGAATTGCTCCCCTATTCAACTGGGTCTCATTTGAATTAATTATAAATAAAGTTCTAGTATGTGCAAGTCTGAGGTGCTAGTGAATAACTTTAATTTAGCTTGATTGCATAAAGTGTTCAATATTCTCAAAAAAAAAAGATGAATTTGTTTACGATACAAACTTTGCCTTTATTGGCGACCATTTTGAAATTCCTATCGCTTCAAAAAGTGAAAAGTTAAACTATAAGGTTGTCGTTATTATCACATAGCGGTCAGGAGTCTGTAATTCAGTGGTTGTTGTCATTTGTTGCTATGTTACATATTCGTTTTTCGGTCTTTGTTTGTACATTATTAAAACCGTTATTTTCACTCGTTTGAATTAAATTGTTAAACAGCTGTCATTTCGGGGACTCTCCCTCTGGTATTTTTCGTCCCTCTTTTATAGCTGACTATGCGGGGGCTTTTCTCATTATTGAGGGCATTATGATGACCTATAGTTGTTAATTTCTGTGTCATTTAGTCTCTTGACAATCATAATACATATTCTTTTATATAAATAGCGATGTCGTTATTACGACATAGCGATGTCGTAATTACGACATAGTGATGTCGTAATTACGACTTGTTATGTCGAAATTACGACATAGCGATGCCGTTATAACGACATGTTATGTCGAAATTACGACATAGATATGGTATGTCGAAATTACGACATAGCGATGTCGTAATTACGACTTATTATGTCGAAATTACGACATAGCGATGTCGTAATAACGACATGTTATGTCGAAATTACGACATAGCGATGTCGTTATAACGACATGATATGTCGAAATTACGACATAGCGATGTCGTTATAACGACATGTTATGTCGAAATTACGACATAGTGATGTCGTTATTACGACATGTTATGTCGTTATTACGACATGTTATGTCGTAATTACGACATAAAAAAATTTTTTTGAATGGCCCTTATCGGCTTCCGTAAAAAACAAATCAATTGTAAGATTCAATTCCTAATTAAGTTTGGACGTGTTTGTCCAGGAAATTATTTTTATCTTAAAGGGGCACTAGCTACGAGATATATAAAAAATCTAAAATAGGACTTTTTTTTGTTCAATCATTAATGAAAGTGAAATAGTGAAATAATTATTCGCTTTTAGCAGCCAGTATTGTTCAATTTTGTCAAAATAAGCTAAGAAACATTGATGACGAATTATTAACTTGCAAGTGAATAATTCGACCTCATTGAATCCGTATTCATGTGAACTTCAATTTAACCCCTTAGCTAGAGATGGATAACGCATGAATTGTTCGTGTAAAGTTATTTAAAGGAAAAGAATGTCAACATTGAAAGTGAAACAAAAGTAAATCATTTGATTGAATGATTCGATCCACAAAAATCATTCTTATAAAGGTAAAAAGGGGGCCTCGGTGGCCGAGTGGTCTAAGTAGTTACTACTGTAATCACTAGCCAGTCAACACTGAGGTTGTGAGTTCGAACCCCGCTCGTGCGGGTGCACTCGACTCCAATATTAATTGACTAGGATTGTCAGTTTTCCTATCGAAGGTCTGTGGTTTTCTCCGGGCACTCCGGCTTCCTCCACCATTAAAACTGGCCGCCACGAAATAGCCCAAAAGCGGTGCTTAAAAGTGGCGTTAAAACACCAAAAATCAATCAATCAAATCTATAAAGGTAAAAACGATGATACACATATATTTTTAATCTATAATACGAAATTAAAAAGACATAGAAAAATCCCATTGCACGAGTTCGCTTAATCTATTTATATCTATATTTATGTTTACATCGCTTATAAGGTCATCGGATGACTTCGGAGGTCAACTCGATAGTTAATTAGATGGCGTCTAGACTAAAATACACACGAATCGAAGCTACATATTATCGAGCCCTTACCATGTAAATTGTTTATTTTAGACGTTTAATAGTTTGGATAAATGTTTTACATTGTTATAAATCAAATATGAGAATTTGAGTCAAATCGGTTAACATGAATTTGACAGCTAGTGCCCCTTTAAGTTAATTTACTAACTTCTTTAATAAAGTAGATGAACAATGTGCTGAAATTAAATAAAGGTATGGCAAATTTAAGGTTCAGCAAGGTATGATGCATCCAGGTCTTCTACCTTCTGAAATATAAAGCTTTATACAAATAGTTTACGCCGACGCCGGAAAGTAATCCCTATGTTTCGCATACTGCGACTTTCGTCGCAGACGATACAAAAACCAGGAAAACTTAACATTGACCAACGAACCATGCAAATGAGGTCAAGGTTATATGAAACGGCCATAAAGACATGAACACCTTATAGTATCTGAGAAATAGACCAAACCACAAAAACTAAACATCTTCAAATGAACCATGAAAAAGGTCAAGGTCTGATGAAATCTGCCAGTCGACTCGAATATGTACACCTTACAATCATTTATGATACACCAAATATAGTTGACCTTTTGCTTATAGTATCTGAGACTTGACCACGAAAACTTAACCTTGATTACTGACCCATAAAATGAGGTCGAGGTCAGGTGAACCCTGTCTGAAGGACATGCATACCTTGCAAGGATCCCATATACCAAATGTAGTTATACTATTACACTTAATAAAGAGTATTTCACATGACAAAAAACTATTATTTGTTTTCCAGCAGTCACTGATCCACGAAAAAGGGGTCAAGGATAATGCACATACGATAGACGGAAACTTCGTAACATAGTATCTGCATAAAAGGTATAAAGATTCCTGCATGGTCTTCGAAAATATAAATTTAAGCTTCATACAAATAGCTTACGCCGTCGCCGCCGCCGGATTGTAATCCCTAATTCTCGCATTCAGCGAAACAATAAAAACGAATACTAGCAACTCGAGTATAACTAAAAGGACAGGGAGAAGAGGCAAAAATCCGTCAGGATCTCCATTTAAGGAAGAAACGTTATCTTTATCTATCAAATTTCTCCCTGGAAAAAAATTACACTGCATCCAAAAATAGCCTTGAAAGTTCATTATCTGATCACTAGATTAAACACTTGACCTCCGTTCCTTTGATAAGATGATACTAGTTTCTTTCGTCGTATTAATTTATTGACAAACTTTACTCGGCCAGATCTTGGAAAGAACATCCCGTAGTCAATTACAGATAATGGACTGATGTCCACATTAAATTTTAATGGAAGTTTTAAACGCGGTGCATTAAGCTCTATACAATGTTCATGTAGAAGAAATTGCCATGAAAAAAGGAATGCTTCATTTACTGACCTCCAAATAATTACATTGTGTTTAGGTTATGAATTATGATAGTGAAGTGAAATTGAAATCAAACAATTAGCTGAAAAAAAATATCCCTCTTTAACAAAGTGCACCTATACAACGGACAAAGATCGCTGTCAAAACACTTTAGACATGATTAATTGTGGTCTTTTCAGATCAGACAAAAACACTTACTAACAAGAATGACATATTTACATTTCTTATTCTCTGTTGGTTTAACCATGTAGATAACATTTGAAAACATTCCAGGTACACAAAAGACGTTTTTAAATTAAAACTGGCTAAGATTTTCATATGTGTTATAAATCTACTTATCTCTTCTGTTAATTTGAAAAATTAAATACCAATTTAAATACTTAATCTTTAGGCCTTTTAAATCTAAAATTCAGATAGCGCATTAAGTTTATTATTAATTTGTCATAACATTTCGTTGCTTAAAAAAATATTATTTAATTGGTTCCAGTTTATAATTTATATGAATATAAAACCTGCTTACCTCGTTCGATATTTTTTTATTCGTTCAATTAAAAATCGAAATGATATAATAGAGTATATTGTGACTTTTATTTAAGAAATTTTTATGTGTCAAAAGAAATGATACAACATTTTAACGAATCTTATATTCGAGACTCCAATACAATTTTCACTGCTTAATCATAATCTAGAACTTGAATTGGGTAGATATAAAAAAAAGTATACCTCGATGTCTTAGACTATGTAATTTTTGCTAGACTTATTAAAAATATAGATGATGGATTTCATTTCTTTTTCCATTGCGAAAAGAAATAAAAATGTAGGGAACAGTTACTTCTCTGAAATTGTTTCTTAAAATATTGATTTTATGAGTTTCACTAACAAAAAAAAGCTACAGTATATACTCAATTCAACAAATGTTTAAAGCGCCAACGGAACCGAGGATAAGAGAGTCTTGATTAATGATTGTTATAAGATTTGTTGTATATATGGTGCAATTTGTATTTTGTTTGTCACAAAGTTTATTTTATATACTTTACGACAATAAAGATGATTGTCAAAACTGATTCTCATGTGGCCCAGGAGTTGATTGGAGTTCGAGGGAAAAAAGGGGGAGGGCGTATTTGTCCATTATGGTACATATGGTGTTGAGTGTAAAGAAGCGAAATTTTGTTAGAAAATTTTTGTTCGGATCAAAGGGGTGTCGCCTAGTAAGCCCCACTTGAATCTGCCACTGTGCTGGCCTGCAAACAAACACGCGTGACGGGGACAATAAACAAAACGAAGCATTCAATACTGATTCTGACAACTATCCTTTGCAAAAAAAAAAGACCACTCTAGTTTCTGCGTTATATAATGTAAGTAGTTCAGCATGGGGTACAATTTACAGAGACGTTACTGCTCAGTGTAATATAAATTCCAATCTGATAAAACGAAATAATAACCCCCCCCCCCCCCCCCCCCCCCGGATCCGCCACTGGTTTATATAACAAAACATGAATTGACTGGACAACTATTTGTGTAAATTGAGTGACAATTACAATTAACGAATTATAGAAAATTAATATAATAGATAATAATTGACAAAAGTACATCCATCCACATAGAAGGTAAGATTGAAGTGAAATGTCGCTAATTGAAGAACATATTGAAACATGAAATTGAATTAGCTTAATTGTCCAAAGCTTCACTAAATAAACCTTCCAATACCTAAGTATTAACGAAATATCTAAATGGAATAATTAAAAATATACAACTGTACTACACAAAACGTCCTAACAGTCCCAAACATAAAACTGTGTCTATTTTCCACTGCGACATAATTATCAAACTGAGCGAGTCTTGAAAATAGGGGTTTCAAAGGGATATTGGATATTTATTTTTCAAGGGTTTCTGCTGTTGATATTCATATCATTTCCACAAGTGCAAATGGTGTATATATAGTATATCTATGTACGGAGAATGTGTAATAAATCAATATTACGTATAGATATGTACATAAAGTTTGTTTCCTGCCTTACTACATTTGCTTAAGGATCCCCTTTTATTATTTGTGTTGCGAAAATTAAAACCCCTAACCTAACAATATCTGCAAGTTAAAAACAGTTTATATGTGCTGCCCTTCTTTTCAGTAAAACATGTTTTCAGTCAAAATATACAAGTGCACTTGTATATTTTGACTAAAAAAAGGGGGGGGGTGGGGGGGGGGGGGGGTCAGATATTTAGAACCAAGAAAAATGTACTAAAAATCAATTTTGATCATAAGGAGGGTCAGGGCCAGTTTTTGTATACCTTTGATATGCTCCTGTAGGGGTTGTATGTGAAAAAGGATAGGTTTCAACAGGATTAAAAAATATTAAAAGAGGACAACCCCTGCTTGCATCCGTTGCTATGATGGCTTAGGGTAGGACAGTCCGCGGACCTACAGGTTTAATTATGTTTTTTTATTGTCAACAGGCATACCTGAGGTAAACATGTATGTAAGTTATTTATCGTGGATCATTTTACCCGAAGTCAGAAATGTATTGTATCTGAAATAAGACTCGTGGATTGGGATTCGTGCATAAAAGATGAATAATTTTATAATTTTATAATAAAAGATTTATTGCATGCATATGGGACTGTCTGTTTATTTACATAGACAACCTGTGCAAACAGATACATGAAAGAAAAATCAATGAAATAAACTATAAATTAAGTTAAATAAAATCATTAAACAAAAACGATTTACATAATAAAACAATTATAAACATTTAAAAAAGATTAACAGAAAAAAATTCAAGAAAAGAAAAAAGTTATATGAGCAACACGCATTTTATAATACTGATGCGGTAAATTGTATATGAAGCGCACCCAGGATCCGGCAAACAGAGAAAGAGTTCAAAAGCAATATATTTAATTATTTGCAAAAGTTTATGAACTGCACAAAGTATGGATAAAAATACACGGTCAACAGTACTATAAAAGCTTAAATCCTTGTATCAAACCACTCCACCGCTATTCCCAGCGGTTGAATCTTCATCAATGCAAATAAATAATTTCAGCTATCTGAAAAATCGAAATATGTCACAATGCTCCTGAACAAAATCCGAAAAAAGATGCTCCGAATGTCTGTTCCGAAAAAAAGTTCTAATATTATCATTATCACTTACTGCGCTGATCTCCATTTTACAAGATCACTTGCAGGAATTCCAAATTTCTTTTTCTTGTTGTCCGTTCCACGACTAAAGAAGAAACCACAAGTTGGTTTTTCTTCCGTATAAAACGGAGCTAATGAATTTACAAGCACCTTTTCTCCACCTATTATGACATACTGTTGAGTTTTGCCGCCTTCTTTCGATTGTAGCAGACTTTTCGAAAATTCCGGATTAGACATTGTAGTTGGTTCTCTTTGAAATCTCTGAAAATGTCTGGAATATCTTTTAGCGCCAAGCCCCAATCTTTCCAACCTCCTGTTTTCCAATCTCTCCCAAGTTAAAGTTTTTGGGCTTGGATTAAACTCCACTAAATGCGGATATAAATCCGACGAATCTTTACTAACGTTTGGCTGTTGGCTTACTGCAGCCGGCATCGCCTAGCGGATTTTATCTGTGTACGATTAACTTTCCTCTTTGGATTTAGTATTAATGTCGGTGTTTTCGTTGCTAACGAGGCCCGTGGTAGATCGGTTAGTTTTAAATCTATGTTGAAGATTATACAGATCGATAACAGTAGGTATTTACAGCTAAAACGTACTTACTCGGGCGATTTTTAACGCTTGATGCACTCCACGTTACTATGCACTGATCATTGTATGTGCCTCCAAATTGATCCTATTATTATGGCTATTTAATTGTGACGTCATCAAACAATATAGTTACACTTATATATTTGGCTATGAATAAATTAATGAATATATACTTAAGTTATTCGTCCATTGAATAATTGATGAATTGATGTTTTGAGGTCTTTATGATATCAAGGACTATGCATATTACGCAAATATGTAGACTATAGATTTCAACCAGACTCTTTTCTGATAAAATCAAAGTTTATTGTAGTATACAGTCGATGACATACACTTGTCGACAGATGTATACAGCAGATGTTAGGGGGAAAACATCAGTCCTTTGAATTCAGATAATTCAGAAAATTGGACTGAAACTTAAAACCTGTATATTCAGGCCAGGGGACGTTCGTTTGATATTCATACGTGCGGACAGGAACATTTTGATTTTTTTTTGTATCCTCAATTGCAACTGACAAACATAAATAATCATTCATAAAAGAGCTTGGAAATAAATTATGCTAACCTAAAAAAATTGCTAGATTAAAAAAAAAAAACGATTAACAGACGGAGGCATTTGAAGCAATCCTGTATGTTTGAAGAATTGTCTTCACTTCAAACGTTGCCGAGTTTGCCCGGGCCCTACCCTTTTTTTAAAATCCTGGATCCGCATCGTACTTCGGGGGTTAAAGGAGGATAACACCGACTTCAGTACCAAAATACAAATAACATGTCACCTTGGCATTATTTGAAAACATCGACGGAACTATTGTCCTCTAAACCTAACGACAATATTTGTTTTACAATAGTCTACTGGTTCAACCACTTGGAACTAGTAAAATCCCTACACTTGTTTGAAGGATAGGGCGTGAAGTCTAGTCGACAGAAAAACAAACTTTCAAGTATTAAACAAACACTTCTCTGACCATCCCGCCTACTTGTTTAATTCATGCTAAAATTATTTAATATTCATAAGTTTGAGATGTGTACACAATATTATTTATTGGGTCAACACTCAATTCATATCCTTTTATGTATGTCTATGGCCATTGATGTTTTATTACTTTAATTTAAACCTTATAATTGTAAAAGCATCATTACAAGGAAAAGACAGGAGCCATATAAATCTCTTTTTTTTTTTTAAATCCGACACAAGTTCATACAACCATTCTTCGATCATCTTTTTAAACTGAGACTACTATAAGATTGTAATAGTCTCAGCTTTAAATGTCGATTGATTTTCTGCAGTTGCGGATCCAGGGAGGGGGGGGGGGGGGGGGGGGGTCCGGGGGTTGGAGCCCCCCTTTTTTGACGATCAATATATTTGAATGGGGACATTAATTTGGATCCCCTCTTTCTCCAGGGTTGGTACCCCCTTTTAAAAATGGCTGGATCCGCCCCTGTTCTGAGAATCAAAAATACAATCAAAATCTTTGGTTGAACCTGTTACAGGCTTGGATAAAAACAATTTTGTTAGCGATAACCCTATCACAAGACTTTGCAAAAACAGATTCTGACAAAATAACATAAACGGATGAAAAACAACTAGCCCCAACTTATAAAATGACTTGCAAGCCGTCCACACAGACAAAAAAGGAATCCATTTCTGCTCAAGCTAGACATACAAACTCGATCCACCGATAACATGATATAGAATATGCAGGGATCACCACAGGCTCCTCCACTTTTAAAATTTGTTTGACCGTTCTTGGAATTACAGAAAAAGGATGGAAAGAGAGGTGGATGATTTGATAATTAATGTCAAGCAGCAAGTAGTAAATGTATATTTTTAACAATAATATGTCAATGTAATATGAAGATACCCTGCTTTGTACTTCTTAAGACTTGCTAAGATAGATTTTGAATGTTAATAAAGCTAACAAGTAAACAGTGTGTAGTTAGACATTGTATCCTATCCATAGGCGGATCCAGGGGGGAGGGGCCTGGTGGGCCCGGCCCCCCTCCTTTTGTGGGAAAAATTTGGTTGATTATATAGGAAATTTCTGAAGCATGACTGTAGCAGGCCCCCTCTTATGGCAGTCAATGCCCCCCCTATAAAAAGTTCTGGATCTGCCACTGCTACCCTGACACATTGATTATGTTCCAAGCTGACCAGTCTCTACTCTTACTCTTTAATTCCTAAAAGTGACATGCCTAAACAGAGAAGCTGCAAATACCAATTTTAAAGTCTTTGGTATGACCTGATTGGATATCATACCTATGACATTTGGCACTTCGGGTAAACTTAGTTGCTTTCATCCACATCATTTAGACTCCAGTGGAAAGTTGTCTTTATTGGCAACCTGAACCATACCACATCTTATTTTTTCATTAAATGAAACAGCATCCCCAAAACACAATTTAACCACAACCAGATTTTATATGTCTCTACCATAACAGACATCTAAGCTAACTTATCTTTTTGTACTTATTTTTCATCATAATAAATAGCCCTCAAAAACAAACATAAACACGATACTAGTAAAACAAAAGGGACCAAATTTTAAAATGCATGTTTTCAATTTTACAGGTATTAAAATGGCAATGCCATCTTCCCTCAAAAAATTAAAAAAAAAAAAAAAAATCACTCATACAAAATGTGGCATTTGATTAAACTGCAAATTGAAGGCATAGATTCTTTTTCTTTCTTTTTAATAAAATAACAAACATAAGCAAAGCAAATAAAATCTGTATCACTGTATAATTTAAGTATTTACAACCTTAAATAAAGCTATTAAAAGATAATTCTCCCATTCATGTTCAGTTCAGAAATGGTCCAGATTATCCTGGATTAACAACTGCAAAAGATTTTATCAAAAACAAATTTTCAAAACTTGTCCACTTTTGAAAAAAAATATTGTTTATATTTCCAAATTGTTCATACATGTATCTGCTTTACATCAGAAATATTAAAATTTCACAAATGTTCTCTCATCTGCTTTGTTAAGAGGAGTTTATTTTAACTAATATAACCCCAAGAACCACTGGACTATTTCTGAAATAGATATGAAGAGGAAAATGCAGGATTTTTTAAAATTTTTTCCAACTGGCAAAATAATAGCAACAATTTATGGTACAGTTTCAACATTCAGTACCCCCTTTTTTAAAGCTCAAATCTAAAACCTGTTCTTTTAAAATATAGAAAAAAAAAATGATACTGCCACAGCTTAAGAGAATTCTAAATGTTTAATATTAAAATAAAATGACAAATTCATTGCATATGTTGAAATTGGACCACAATCTGTTGTCAAACAAAGCAATAAAGTTTACAAAATTTCAGACAAACATTTTTGTGGTCAGGCAGACTTTAAGAAAATGTCAGACAGATATTTTAACTTATTTATATTATTAATCAGACAGAAAATCTATCTGTAGATTTCAATTTTTCTGAACTAAAATTATGAAGATCAAAATATATCTTTAACAATTATCCTTGTAGGATAACCAATACTGTATGTTTGTGATGTTTTTATTATGGCCAAAATTGAACTATTGTCAGTATTGCATTAATTAAAACTTGCAATTTGTATTGCACTGTTTGTTTGCAGCATTTTCCGAAACAGCATAATTTTTTTTATCAAATATACTCTTAGGATAAAGCTTTAATTATTCATAAAATAATTACATACATGTGTATAAAATTACAAATATAGCAGGATATCAAAACATATATATTAAGTAAATTACATGTAACTAAATTAACTATAGCACCATAATGTTATGTAAAATGGGGAATTATTGTGATTTTTAAAAAAAAATCCGAAGTGGAAAACCTTGAGAACAAACTAATTTTGATGGAAAATAAAACATTTTGAGAAATGGAAAGTATGGAAAAAATATTTCAAGGATCTTAGTTAAATTCAATTCAATTAAAGTTAAAAATTCAAACTGAACGGGAAGAAATACATTTATTAGATTTTTGCTGCAATTCTGACGAGTTGCTATCTTTTTTTTCTTTCTTTCTTCAAATCACAAAAACCCATCATTTTACATTGTAAATATTGAGTATCATAATAGATATGGAAGACATGATTATGAATGGACATTCAAATAATATAGACTTTTTTTTTTAAAGTCAAGCAAACTCCATTGACATTTGAGATGAGGGGGAAAATAACCTGAAAATTGCAATTTTTGTCCAAATGTTAAAATCCAATAACTTTTTCTTAATGGGATTTCAATAGATGGTGATAGATGACTCCCCCTTTTTTAACAGCTAATTCAGCTACTTGAGTTACTGCATAATGAAGAATAAAGTTACTGACATCTAATCAACCAAATTTAGGAATAAAACATTGGAGTATAAAAAACATTTTTCTCAAAATTCAGAATCTTTTTCTACTATTTGCAAATTACGGATATTTCTTATTTATTTGTCAAACCCTCACATATCTAAAATTTAGAAAAAATATTCAAAATGTTGTCAAAACCAATCAAATAAGTTATTCAAATCATCATCTATGTAAATTTTAATAAATCAGGCAAACTGTTTTTAATAATTATTAACACATCATCAATTTTCTTCATTCCAAACATTCATACATTCTAAATATCAACCTTAAAACATTTCACAAGCTTGCATAAAATATAGTTACAAAACATGGACTAAAATATATCTATAACACAAAACAGCAGTAAAAATATGTATATAATTTGTCATAACTAAATCGTTAAAAAAAAGCTTAAGTACAGTAATGTCATAACTTTGGACAATAAATATAATATTTGTATTAAATCCCACATCATAATCCTCTTAGTGAGCTTATTAACTAAAATTACTATAGAAAAAGTAATACAAGGGAAATGACCCCTAGGACTTTAAAACATAATTATCGGTAATTCTCACCCTGAAAACAAAGGGTGACAATGAATCGGTCACGGGAATCGACCTTTTGGTATCTGTTGACCACAATGGTCGAATACTTGAAATAAAATGCATGTCAACAGAGTGATAAATTCACAGGTTCTTATTAAGTTTTTTTAAGGGTGGACTCTGCATTTTTTTGCAATCTATCCCCAGGGAAATCAAGCATACATTAGTATATGTAGGAATGCAATACATCTATTTAAATTATCTTTAATGCACTAGACATTTTCATTTCATACATATTCTCATGACACTGTATGTAGATATCCTTGGACATATTTTTGTGTGTATGAAATAAGTCGTGAAGATGTCCTTCTCTTTAGATCGAAAAAAAAATATAGCATGGCTACACTATTTGATATTTTTACTATTTCAGACACTTCCCCCCACCCCCCCCCCCCCCCCCCCCCCCCCCCCCCTTCCCCCATTTTCTTCAGACCCTTGAAATCCATGTGAGAATCAAGCAGAAGGTATCATACACTTTTGTTCATGCACACCAAGTTTAACTTGAAATTTCTTCATTTTCATTTTGAAAAAATCAAGAAACATTTATGGTCTTATGGATAAAAAAATACTGACAAACTATGAATATATTGTTTAAACTAAGTATATTATTTTTTTAGAGCATAATATCAAAAGAACTTCTTTCATCATAATTTCTTCAAAAGATTTTACCATCAAAAGGGGAAAACGTATGGACATTAATTTGAAATTCATTTTCCCAAAAAATTTGGCTAATTTGGAGTGAAGTCCTTTATTGCTACTCGTAAAGTGAGTGGTACAAAATTAACGTTTCACAAGTAGAAAGTTTATATTTTTTCACATGCCTTTATTTATACAAAACCTGTTAGATTCCCACATGGAGATATACTTAATCTCTTATATAGAACATAAATTAAATACAATTCAATGAGATAAAATTTACACCTATTGACATGTACAAAAAATCAATACATGTATTTAAATGTCAGATCTACATGTATGAAAAGCAATTAAAAAATTCTTTATATATCCATAGCGCATAACAATCGAAACCATCAGTCAAAACATTGAATAACAAAATCTATAATGAATAAAATACCAATATTCCAGTTCAAACAACAAACTAAATATAGACTCATTTTAATATTACATATCCTTATGTAAATGATCAATTAACAATCCTAGGTTTAAATGTTTTCTTTCCGCTGATATAATTGAAACTTCATAAAAAATCAATTTAAACTCTTAGCTTTAATATTACCTCAAAGGTCTATAATTGAAACAGTGAAAAACTGGTTCAAATTTTTTACCAGGGTAAAAGATGAAACAAATGTGTCATGAAGGACACTGTTTCAGGTAAACTTGATAAAAATATCAAATTTTCATTCTTTCCTGATTATTACAACAAACATTTCATGTACTATTTTACAAAAAAAACAACTAATTTTTTAGCCTTATAATAAATCTATTATAATTAAAGACTATTTATAAAAAAACAACCTCTTTATCAGTAAAAAAATAACATTTGTTTCAGACTTTGATTAAAAATCTTTTGATTAAATAGTTGCATAGTAGAATTTCAGTCATAATACATGTACATTACATGTATTGAAACTATTCTCTGTTATCATACATTGGTCAAACTTTTTGATTTCAAATCATCATTGCATTAGTTTACAAAGTTCTTCATTCATTTTTTTTCTAGATGCAATTCTTTTTAATAAAAAAATGTAAATATAAATTTAAGAAACTGCTGGCATGAGTTAGGGCTGTTCCATTTAAACATACATTGTACCCAGGGAAGGCACTTTAAAAATGGGGTAACCACCTGTAGAGGCAAATTAAAATTTTACTTATATTTCCACAATGCAAAAACATATATGACATCCACCCATCGCTGAGATTTGGAAGTGCCTTCCCTGATTCCCATGTATGTTTTTATGGAACAGCCATTAACTGTACACAACAAAGTCTTCATGGATTGGAAAGACATAATAAGTAACATCTTTTAAAATACATCAATTTTTCAGGAATTTTGGCCATCTTGGATGGCAAACAACTTTTTCATACAATATGGATTTCATATATGATTGAACTGGTTACCATCAAGTTAAATGGGAAGAAAATTTCATTAATGTCTCATAATCTTTCCTTACCACAAAACGTTGAGGGTGTTTTGGAATTTTTGTATGAGCTATTAAATTAATTTCAAAGGAATCAACTGGAAGGTATGGTAAAACAGTTCCATCCCCTTCTGATACTTGTTCGATAAATTGTTGTCACATCACTGTTCCAAACTGTGTATTTACTGTAATAAGAATGTACAGATGACTAGACTTAGGATAGATGTCACAGTACTTAGAACCTGTGCTCCTGTTCCTTTAGGGCTCTGATCTACCTGTTGGGAAAATACAAACCCACCTTCTGTCAACGCTTCCCTGAAAATACAAGCAATATAAGCATTTATTGTAGTAATTAAACCATTTTTTAAAGACGTTTCATCTACTGGTTGCCTTCAATTTCTTTATCAATGTAAGCTTCAACAAATTTTTTAGCCGTATACTACACGCTTACTTCAACAAGTAAGGTAGTAAAGTTAAGATGTAATTGAAGGTTAACCATTAAAGTATTAATTCTGGACAATTTTAATTTGCTAACAGGAATAGTAAAAGATTATTTGCTAAAATCAAACATTTTCCCTTAATCAATGACTGGCATCATTTTACTTAATGTTTCCCTGAGTATCAAGCCCTTTTTCATCATGTTTGATTTTAAACTATTCAAGGGCCATAACTTCTGAATGATACAATTAGTTAAGGCCATAATTCAATAATTCTATGTTTCCTCTGACCTAGGGTGAGATATTTAGAGTAGACGGGGAAGATTTTTTCAGGGTTCTTGTATCTATCTTTAGGAAGGACACACTGCTTTATACAGTATTCATACACATTTAAGCAGTTAATACCGGTAAATTCTTTTTTAACCATCTTTTTTTCTCTTTCTAATTTCAAAGATTCAAACAAGCAGAGGCCTCCAAGGAATATGTTCCAATGATTGCTGAAACCAAAATTTGATTCACTTTTTTTTTTTCAAAATTTGAACAGAAATGGCACACAAAAAATGGGGAAAAAAGCCAGCATTTTCATAAAATATATTTTTTTCTGGATTTTACAAAATAATTTTAAAAAGTAGCATCATTGTGAAATTGAACTAGACACATCTTATTATCAATGATAATTTTACTAAGGTCAAAGATTGTCATAATTATTCAACAATATATAGTGTATACATTTTTTTATACCACCTATAAAAGGGCAACAAACATAACATTTTATTATAATGCTATAAAAGATTGGAATTTGTAGACAAATGACTTAAAGAGCAACAAAAATTTTGAATCTTTTAAATCTGATATGAAAGATTTTCTGTCAAAAAGGAAAGCAATGGTTTTTATAGCAAATTAGTCAATATCATCGTAAATTATAATTTTACCATTATTTGTATAAAACCTGCCAAAGTCATGATTTCTTATAACTATATTTTTATATTTTTATATTTTTAAAAATGTAACATAAATGGACCACAATGGAAATAAGCCATATGGCTTTCATGGTCAATCCAGATTAGGTACCAACAATTGTCTTAAGATTTTAGTAACGTTTTATGCTGATATTTGATCAAATAAATCTATCTATCTATCCATCTAATAATACGATGCCAAATAAAAAGAATATTGCACAAAGTAAATTGAAAGTTATAATCAAGAAAATGGTTTCAAACAGACATACAGTTAACAGCAACTAAAGTTTGCCCTAAAATATCTCCATGGGCTAATTTTCTCAAAAAAGAAACCCTGTTTTTTTCTTTTTGAATTCCCCCTCATCGTCAAGATATGTGTAAACTTATTTTAAATATTCATATGCTCTCCAAACTATATAACATTGGCAAACATTTGGAATCATGACATCTATCAAAAAAAATTTAAAAGAGGATTATAATAGGACAATATGAGTTTTTTTATGACTGTTTTGGAAAGCCTTTTTTGTAATGTGATAATATTCAATAAATCCATGTGTTCTAAACAGTATCAATACCGACCTATATTTCTTGATCATAGATCTAAAACCACCAAAAGATTTGTTGATTCCACTAAAGTAATACTATCTATGACCAGTTATATTTTAAGATAATTCAATGTTTTTTCAAGTCTTTGATGTACCCACCTATAATCCATGACCATTGATCTAAGGCCAGCATAGACATGTTTATTTCCTCTAAAATAATGTTTTCTGTGAGCAGTTATACTATCAATCAAGTCCTGGTTTAATCTTCTATTGGCAGTACCTCCAGCAAATGTGAAAACCTTAAACATGAATTTCAAAAAATAATCTACAGTCCAAGGGAAATAACTCAATTTTGTCATTCTGAAAAATGAATGAAATTTTCCAAGCTTCAGATATAAAAAATATCTCTTAATCAGTAAGTGGGCTTTTTTTTTTTTTTTTTTCATTATTTGTTGGTTCAAATTTTAAAAAGTTTCCTCAGCAATTAGGCCACATTAATTTTGGCTTTTAATTCTTTGAATTTTCGAGTGTAAAAAAATATAATGTGCACATGATGGAATAATTTTTAAACATGTTCCTTTTTCTGTTTTTGTTGATGAATTGCTGTCCTACTGACATCTTTAATTCATTAACTTAAGTATGAAATCTCAAAGGAATTCAAAGAGACTTCATCCGAATTTTATTCAAGCTTTGGCCATATGTAACTAGCAGGCAACCAAGATAACGAAAATTTTAAACACATATAAACTTACTGCTCCCTCTTCAGCCGAGTAAGCGATGATAACATCCTCGTTACATTCTCCAAACCTCCATTTATTGTTCTCAAGGTCGAATGCAAACTGTCTTAGAGCTGCAAGTTTCTCATTGTCATCAACTGGAGCAGGGCCACTACAAAGATTTTAAAAGTCAGGTAAACTAGAGTTGTCTCCCATTGTACAAATATTCTTTAATGACACAGAATTTATTTTGACTCTATTTTTTTATTTGTACTTTGTAAATGTCAGCTGGTATCATTCCTATATTGGAATTTGCACCATTTTTTTTATTTGATTTGATTTTTATATTAAATGTATGGTCTTTGAATTTGAGACTAGATACATGTACTAGATACTAGATACATTTCATAACATTTTATCAAGTTGTATTGAACATTATTATCATACTTGACTTTTATACTAATGTATGCAATGTATATGTTTGCATTTTGTTTATGATTTTTTTTTTATGAGGGCCTCAGGGAAGATTAGTGATATAGCTAACTGTGTAAGTAACCCTCTTAAAATAAAGTATTGTTGTTGTTGTTGTTGTTGTACATTAGTTAATCACATTAGTGCACACACTGCCCACAGTATACACCAATCCACCATCAATTATATGGTAGTTAAAAACTTTGGTTTGATATTGTTTTCACCAAAACTTTTATGTGCAATGCAATTGTACAGGAATAATACATGTTTTCTTTTTACCAACTTAACACTAATGACTTTAAATACATGTAACAGCATATAGTCTGGTAAGTAAGTAAGTAGCTGTAATAGCATAACATAGCACTGAGTTCACAACTCTTCCATCAGGGTTACAATTCTGACCCATTTCTCGAAGGAGAGCAAAAGTGAATTGTTGTTTAACAATATCGTTTTCCCCTCTGAAACAAATTTCATGATAATAAATAATAATGAATGTTTCCTAAATTTACCTACAGAATAAATTTATTTGATAGCAAATTTTTTAAAATATGCACTCCTTCCATAAATGGTCCATCTTGAACATGGTGAACTATATACAAATAAATTGTTGATTTACACTAAAATCTCATATTTTCTTCAGTTCTGATCTTTTCTTTCATGATAATTCATAAGAAAACATATTTTATCATGGAATTAATTGGTGCAACCTTTAATAAATGAATCCCATGAAAAGCATTAAGTGTACTAGGTGTGATTCGCTCTTATTCTGCTCAATTGTGACGAAGGGGAAGAAATCGTAACCGTAGGGGAGAGTAGAGGACACAGTGTTATGTTATTGTATCTAGAACAAAATGTAGAAGACATGCTCTAAATTAAAATTATCGTAAAGAATATCTATAGAACAATTAAGATAATTTGACAGTTAAAAATGTGTCTTCATTGTGATATTACCCAACAAATGCTGTTGACTGTGAGTGATTCTCCTGCAATCTCTGTGTGCATATGACAGGGTAACAATACATAAATAAAACATAGCTGAGAGGGTGATAGAGCAGATTGTTACCCCGAGAAAACATTGTCAACTGAGGCGAAGCCAAGGTTGACATGTCTTTTCGAGGGGTAACAATCTGCTCTATCACCGTCTCAGATATGTGTTATTTAATTTATTATACTGAATGTTCTGTTATTATTGTCTATCAAATTTCAAATTCAAAGTAATAAACTATGACGTCTTGTAAATAACAATCATCCTTATTTATTAAAACGCACACTTGATCAAGCGTCCCCGTGAAGATAATCATGGTAATAGAGTATTTGCCATGGAATAGAGTAAATTGTCTCTCTCATATAAACCAATCAAAATCTAGCATTTTGACATGAAGTATAATAAATCACTTTATTATCTGTTTTTTTTACTGGGAAATACTCCACACAAGCAAAGGTGATTTTTAACTTAATTATTGTGTGTTTACTATGCCTATACCAATTTCCTAGTGTCAAACTTACGTTTTTGGAATGTTTAGTTTCCTGACCAATGCTACAGCAACAACATATCCCGATTTCTTTGATTCACATTTCCAGGCAGAGCATGGACACTTGGTATCATTCACTACTCCTCTCAACAACCAGTCCAGAGTGTCAGCTAAAATTTAAACATTGGTTTGAATTATATGTGCCAGTCAATTTGCTTTATATAAATATTTTTGTGTGTTTTTGTTAAGCAAGTTCATTTTCCTTAAACCTTTTTTTTCATAGCTGTTTTTTTTTTTGGCTGTTTTTTGGTCTTTCCATCTTTTACATGTTTTGAGCATACCGCCAGACTTCAATGCAAATCATTTCCACAAGTTTGTTTATGAATTAATATGGCGACAAATTCTTTCTGAAATATTTTCTGCTTATGAAAGTTGGGCAAAAATTGGTTAGTTTGCAGTACATGTATATACTTCAGTTGTTCAATTTTATTCAATACACTTTTACATATTTTCATGTGCACATGTACATGGAGATGTATATCACAACAGTATCAACCCAATACACCAATATAATCCCACGAGCTCTGCTGGAGGGACTATAATGTTTGAGGGTTGATACAGTGTGATATTGAAAAAGCAATATCATGTACCTAAAGAAGATGTTTTTCATGTGACAAGGCGTATTACAGGTTACGGGTTTCATTAAACCTTTAATTTGTAACCGTGACTGATATCAATGATGTGACATCATACAGATTAGGGGTGTGATTAAGCATTTTCAATCGTGACTGATAGCGACATCATCACGGATGGCTGACACAACTCTATTGCCATTGATTATATTGCATACCGGTATACAATTCTCAACCTGTACAGTGTATTTACTTCTAAACTGTATGTAATAAAAAACATTTATCATATTCATAACTACAATTTTTTATAATTTAAAATAAATTGAAGTAATATCAATTTCATTTGAAATGTTTAATTACAAACTTAGAAATTGCTATACCAATAACTGATGCTATCTTTTTCTAGCAGTCTAACATTACAGGCATGTAAGTGGTAACTCATGATCACTTATCTTCTTTTATAGCAAATACAAAGTTCTCTCTGCAACCGACAGTCAAATAGAAACAGACAAAAAGAATTTGGAATTGCAGTTCTAGATAAGTATTATCTTGCTATCCTCATACACGTTGTTAATTTCTGTGTCATTTGGTCTCTTGTGGAGAGCTGTCTCATTGGCAATCATACCACATCTTCTTCTTTTTATATTTAAGTCAATAGACCCTTATTTATACCTTCTTTTGTAGAAAGAAGACCATTTGGATCACAAACAAGGGACTTTTCATATCTTCCACATAGGGTCCAATCTCTAGCTGGGTTTGGATAATCTGCAGCAGTCCATTCTGACAGGACCTTGTTGCTGGCAGCCATTCCTCCATCCATGACCAGTAATGCTAGGACTGTTAATACAGCATACATCTTTGTTGGTTTTCAGACTATTAAAAAAAAAAATACAAAATAACATAAAAACTACATGTACAATGTACATACTTGCAGATTGCTACAAATTAAGATAAAAAAGATGCTGTTTTTATTTTTTTTTATGTTCATTGGTTGCTGTTTCCAACATCCCTTTTATATATTCAAATGTTTTTATTTTCAAAACATGTCAGAGAAATAGCTTACCAATTGCTGAGGGAAAAGGAGTGTTTACAATATTTTAAGTCCTAAATCTCTGAAGATACATATAAACATGCAGAAACAAGTGGTATTAACCACAAAAATGTGTTTGAAATACCTCAATCAACTACAAATGTACATGTACAATAGTAAAAGAGTGACCTTCAATAAACTGTGTAGGAATCTTATCTGAGTATATTTTACATGAATCATTACACAATGTACACTTTCATCTGCCTACACACTGTATCCACTGTATGAACACCTTTACACGGTGCTGATTATGTATTAGTATTATATAATATATATCCAATTATTTTACTTTGTACACATGAAGGGTTTCATGATTAAAGGGAGATAACCTGGATTTGTTTCTGCACTACATTTTGTACTACATGATCTATAGATGTATTTAAAAAAACAAATTAAATTTTCCTTTTTATTTTTAAAAAGCATTCATGATCATCTCTTATCATTTATTTTTTTTTCTTACAAATGCCCAACATACCAGAACAGGAGCAATTAAAGGATTTAATCTTCATCAGATTGATAAAGTTACATCTTTTGATGGGTATACACACTTAAATTTTACACAATGAACATGAATTCTCAAACCACAAGAAACTTGTTTACAATGAACTGTGCTTTTGTTTATGTCACAAACTAATTATGTTTATATGACAATAAAGATATTATGTTAACACAGACAGAGAGATATGAATACTTTTCCTATTACATACAAAAGTTTATATACATTATTTTAGCAACATTTTTTAAAATACATGTACATTCAAGTACAAATTTTATTTTCAGGGTCTATATCAAGCATAATCATGACAATGCAAAGTTTGTTGTACATGTACATTTAATATTATTTTGAAAAAGATACATTCCATCAGGGTTTAAAAATATGTAGGTTGGAGGTTCACACCTATATGGCAATAAATTCAGTTCATGCACCAAAGTTTTTTTTAATTTTTTTTACAGATTTGCACCCAGTCCTTTTAAAACACTTACTGGTTTACATAAATACATGACGGAATTTACCTTATCAGACAAAAATTTGTATTTTGCCAATATTACCTTAAGTTTTCATCAGAACAAGGAATTATTTGAATCTGGAATAATTTTGAATTTTGGAAAATTGATAAGAAATGTATGATGAAAACTAACATGACTAACCCAACTTTAGTGGGTTAGCCATGCGTACACAGGCGGAAACCCAGTTGAAATAGAACAAAAGAATCGAAGCTCTTTGTTAGAGAAGGCGACAAATGCTTACTGTAATGTTTACTATAGTAACAAAATTTTTAAAAGTTAATAGAAACAAATAAAATGATAGTTTTCGGCTAAATTACAAAGTATTTTATCATAAAAACACCATTTGCATAAGTTTTCAATTTATCTATTACATAATTAAGCAGAACAATTAGATATCAAGTCGACGACATGGGTGTCTATTCAGTTGGATCTAAAAAATGCATAACCTCCGATCTTTTTAAAAAAAATACCACGCACGGAGAACATATCAATCTATTTGTTCCTTAATTTTCGTTTCTGCCCTTCCATTATGTGACTCAAGAAAAAATTCCAAAAAATGGGCAACAATTGCATCGAAAAGAGAAAATCGAGTGCACCTTTTTATGTTAGGGCGTGTTTGAGTTGGATATTTTGTCTTGAAAACGTATAAAGCAAAATATTTGAGACATCATCTCGCTTCAGATTCTATCATTTTTATATATCAAGGCTACAGGTGACTATAACATCGAAAATTCACAGTACTAAAAAAATGAAATATATGGGTCAAGTGAAATACCGTTCTAATGAATCACAAAAACAGAGTAGGTGTGTTCGAATTGCAAATTTTTACTAAAAGTACTGGACGACAGACTTTTAAGTTGGATCTTAAAAATGCATATCTTCGAAAAAACTTCATTTTATGTGTGTAATAATTAGGGTTTATAGTCTTCAACCACTGAAAATTTTTAGTCTGCCCTTCCACGAAATATTTAATTAGAATTTTTTTTAAATGTTTATGAATTTTCGAAAATTCCACCTGACAACCGATCAGACAATAGTTTTAAGTTGACTGAATGCAGACAAGTACATTAACTGATGTTCATTAGCTAGTAGATACATTTGTCTTTTAAAATATAACTGGCATATAGGAATCGTAATGTTGCTATGTGGATAAATATATCGGTTTTCAAGAGCTAAATTGGCAGCGCGTCATCCCTACAATGGCTTCCATTTTTACGATTGTAAAAATGAACTGGCGTAATGGGGAGATAATTTTTACGAAGTAGAATCCTGACTGTACATGGCTAAGGTTCAACAAAATTTCACTGATATTTCAGTATTGACTAACTACCCCCACTTTTTAGCCATGCATACATGGCTAACCCTCCTTAATTGGGTTAGTTTTCATCATACATTTCTTAACAATTCTCCAGAAATCAAAATTATTCCAGATTCAAATAATTCCTTGTTTCAGGTTTACTTGTTGTGAACACACCACAGTCACACAGTATACAATGTATAAATAAGATTTGAACCAAATAGCCATTTCTATGAAGCACAATGTAATTAAGATCAGATATAATCCCTACCTTTAATGTGTAAATTCTCTTGTGATTCACATTATAATACACAATAAGTGAGACTGGAGGCAGAATAAACAACAACAAGATACACACCTCACCTTCAGGCTTAGTTATACAACTTAATATTATATTGTACACACACAACCATAAAACTTGGATGTACATGTATCTGACATTGGATTCCTATTTGCCTTTTTGTATATCAAATGTCCAAAATTGCACCCCCCCCAAAAAAAAAATATTCCTTGAATTTACTCACATGACTCAGAACAGGGAGATTTTTAATTTAATGCCAGTATACATTTGGTGTATGACAATAATTTCCTGTCATTAAAATGAAATTTCCCTATTTTATTTTGTTAAAACTATAACGTTATGTTTTTTATGTTAAAATTTTCAAATTCTCATACTTGTATTTCACACTTTAAATATTTACTAATAAAAAAAACTAATTACTTATGTTTTCTTTGTTTTGTATTAGATTGTAATTAAAAATATTTGACTCACTGTATAAAATTAATATCCTTATTCTAATTCTCGAAAATTGAATATCTTCATTCCAATTTATTAAATTGCTATCAGTTATTCAGTTATTAATCTTCAGAGAACAAATAGTACTTTTTGTGCTAAGTGCTGAATAATTTCTGAGTACAGAATGTGAATTTTCCAAAATTGGTATGAGCCAATCTTGTGATTCACTTGAATGATGAATCTGTGATCATGGTGATGGGTCATATCTATGTGTATTCTTCAAATATATTATTATATATTTTCTACTGGGGTATTATATTAAAAAAAAACTTGTATTATTTATAAAAATATACATGCATGTGTGTATTAATGTACTAAATAACTGAATGCAATGGTAAAAAAAAAAAACTAAAACTTTTTTTTACTCTTTTAATCATGTTAATTGCAGAAAATATACGGAGCAATTAAATTACACATTTTCCAATGTTCAACAATTGTTTAATGTTCCACCTAATTATCAGGTCTTCAGTTTACTGCATATGTACACACAGGTTGACTGGTCCAAAAATGTGTTGGACTTCTGAAACAATGTGAAAGGACAATTTCATCATGCTGATGTTTGTTGATTTACCCATTTTATTTAGTGTAAATCATTTAAGTGGGAGTTACTAAACTGAGATAATGCTTTAGTTCAAATCAAGTGCTTGCTACAAGAGCTAAATTTTGTACATGTACGTACATGTATGTGGGGAAATGTCACATTTCCTCTACGCAATGTCTTTAAATTTTTTTTGGAAATTTATAACAACATATATATATCCCTTTTATTGTATTTTTTAACAACATGCCATATTTTAAGGTTGAGTTAGCCATTCATATTTTAGTAAGATTGTTTGAGTTATTTCCCTTTGAAAAAAAACCCACTCAGATTTAAATAAAATAATATCTGAAACTGACATTGTCAAGATTCTCCTTTAATAACATATTGTTACATTTGGAGCACATTAAAATTAAAAAAAAAAAAAAAATCGGCATTTAGCTTTCAAATAGGAACCAACTGGGCTCATCTTCTTGTCAACTTGTTCCTTTATTCATATGATCATGATGCTGCAGACTTCAAACAGGAGCTTCTTAGGAAGAATTAAAAGGAGCTAGCATTATATCTTTAACTTCATGTTCCACTATATAGATGTTGTCCTCACATTAAATAATTAAAACTTTGGTGACTATATGTTGAATGCCTAATATCTATCCCATAAAACTCGAAATAAAGGATACCACAGACACAGTTAATATAAAAATAAGGAGATGTGGTATGATTGCCAATGAGACAATGAGTCTGCCTCATATCTGGACTTACGATCTCTAGGTGTAATACCACCATTGATTTCCCCTATTAGTCTTTGTTAAATTTGCACTTTTCAAAAAATTTTGCAGAATTTATCTTTGTTTCAATAAAGAAATACTTGGCATGAGTAAAGTTTTATCCTGTCCAGTACTATAGACAAAATTTCACATAACATTTCATTGCATATAAGAAAATAACCATCACTGGAAATTAACCAATCAAATTTTCACCTCTTTTTTAACTGTGTACAAGCTTTAATTTAGTAACCATGTAACCTGAAGTTTCCAAAATATTCTATAGAAAGCCGAAATAAAATAATAATGGTGCTTTGACTTACCCAAGATATATGTTTATGACCCAGAAATTTTTTACTGCAATGAACATGATGAAATGTAGGATTAATTACCTGCAACTGTCAAATTCAAGGGAATATTTTTTTTTATCGACCCTTTTTCGTATGCAACCGGATGTGACGTACTATGATTTGGTGGTACATTTATTACACCTCTACAAATTGGCAATTACGGTTGGTTGCGATCAAAACTTTATCACAAAAGTGGTTTAAGTTTCCAAATTGTGAAATTTCCATTTCTACATAATAATAATCTTTATTGTTATATAAACAAATTAAACATGTTTGTGACAAAAACATATATATATATATCAATTGTCGTAAAGCATATCTACATATGATATATAGGACAGTGACAAAACAAAATACAAATTACATCATATTATACAACAAATCTTATAACCATCAGTTAATTAAGAGTCACTTGTCCTCAGCTCTATTGACTGTTTTAAAAAGAAACCTAGACTTTGTACATGAACCTGTGGAAAATTTGTTGGATTGAGTACTGTATATATTGTAGGTTTTTATTTTTTTGTGAAACTCATAAAGTCAATATTTTGAGAAATAATTTCAGAGAAGTAATTGTTTCTTAAATCTTTATTCAATTCGCAATGAAAGAAGAAATGAATTTCATCGCAACATTCCAGCAGCCAATGCATATGGACTATAGAGTATAATATACAATGTATCTCCCAGTTGATATGATATTCCAGAGCTTACATTTCCTTGATAGACAGTTGCGGCTTTAATACAAGGAAACGTCATGTATAAAACCAAGGGTTTGAGGTGGAAAAGTTCCCTTCAAATTTTTTTACAGATGCCATGCATCACAAGTTGGTTAACTGTTATGGTAAATCTGTTTCACAGATGAGGATAGATATGTTCCAATTGTCGTAACCATAGTCCTGTCCTCTTTTCCTCCAAGTGTGACATCACCCACCAAATGAGACTTAAATGTATCACCAAATTTGTAATTACAGAAAAATGTACATGTACATGAGCAACATGATGGGTGCCACAAGTGAAGCAGATCTGCTTACCCTTTAGGAGCACCTGAGATCACCCCCAGTTATTGGTGGGGTTGTGTTGATCATTCTTTTGTTTGTTTGTTGTGGTTTGTATATTGTTGATTGTCTTTTTGTTTTTTTGCATGGTGTTGTCAGCTTTTGTTCGACTTATGAGTTTGAATATTCTTTGAAATCTTCTGCCTCTCTTTAAAAAAAATATATAAGGAAAAGGACACAAATGAAGGACAAAGGGTAATTCTATTTTCATATACATTTATTACACAATATGGTTAAGACCAGAGGCGGATTTAGAGGGTTTTTCAGGGGGCCCGGGCCCCCCTTTTGTGGCAAAAATTTGGTTGATTATATAGGGAATCACTGAAGCATGACTGGAGCGGCCCCCCTTTTGTGGCAAAAATTTGGTTGATTATATAGGGAATCACTGAAGCATGACTGGAGCAGCCCCGGCCTCTTAGGCAGTCAGTGGACCCCCACTTATGAAAATTTCTGGATCCGCCACTGAAGACGATGTACATTTGTACAACGTATACCAGAAAATGGATATCATACTTTAATTAGATGCTGTTGTAATTTAACAATCAAAAGAAATTGCAAATAGTTCAATTCAAAGGAAGCATTCAGATGACCAAAATTGACCATGGATTTTACTGAATTAATATACATGAGAAACTATTTTTTTTATGAATATTTTAAGGTTAATAATAACAATTGGGACAAACTGGATAGCTGTTTAGACCTAAAAAATTACTCTAAGTACAGACAAACATGCAGTTGGAAGAGTTTTAAGGCCTCGTATCCACAAAGTATACACATATAAAAGTGAAATACTTTTTTCGTTTCAGAAACATCAAATCTGATGAAATATTTTTTGGGGGTTCCTGGCAGGGGCGGATCCAGCCATTTTTAAAAAGGGAGGGTTCCAACCATATGTCCCAATTCAAATGCATTGATCGTAATAAAAAAAGGGGGGTTCCAACCCCTGGACCCCCTCCCCCTTTTGGATCCGCCACTGCCTGGTGTTCAGGAGGAGTAAATATGATCGAGAACATTATTGTACATAACTGATCACAACTAACATACACAGTTTCGCAAAATAGTTAAAATGCTAGGTTCTGAGGAAAGTCTTAAACTTGTGTACTTAATAACTCGCAGTCCTCCTACTCAAATTTCTTTGCTGCTTGACTCAACTTTGGGAGTGCATGTCTGCGAATTCTATGCAAATTGATAGTGTTTATACATTTTAAAGTTTTCTGAAACAAGTGTTTTCATGAAGTTTATTCTACTGTTTTATAAAACATGCAGGTTATATTTCTTAAAGAGATTATCTTACCACAGATTCCTAACAAGGCATACGAAGTCTGCTCATTCATAAAATACAGCGACACCTAGTGGATACTATTTCCTTTTAAACGATACCTCTGAAAACCATATGGTATATTTAGATATTTCACATAGGCACGTACCTATTTGATTTAACGGATTTTACCAGAACTCCATTTTAAATAAGTAGTATGGAGTTCTGATCCTACTTATTGCATCTATTAAACAATTAAAATATTTATACCGTTAATTAGTTGTTTTTTTTTATTTTTCTTTATTTTTTTTTTATTGCCATCATAAATCATTTTAAAAAGATTTGTGACATTAACATACAAATAGATAACATATAAACATTATATGAATGCAAACATACACAAAAAGACAAAAACAAACCCATAGGAAAACATATCCCATAAAACATGTATAAGTAAAAAAGCAAAACAATCTATTTATATATTTATATAAATAAATTAAGAGTCCCGGGCCCTGTCCTCAGTTCTAATGACTGTTTTAAAAAGGACTTTAAGCCTTCTACTTCTTTTGAGGTTGATGGGCAAAGAAGATATTTAATTTTCTCATTTTCTTGCCAGGACATAAAATCTGGCATATGTTCAACTACATTTCCTAAAAAGTAATCTTTAATAGATCACGGTAGTAAAAAGACATTTCTGTCTCGAAAACATATAAATATATAAACAGATAAATATGTATATCCATCCACTGACCAGTATAACCTGGAATAGAAGTTCCCTTATGATTATTTTTTATTTACATATTTTTCTGCCAACAATGGAAAGCTTTTGTAGGAATGTCACGTGTATAACTAATATATATTTTCCTGATCTAATCCCATATTGAAGGGTCAGGATGGGGGTCCTTCAATTTTGTATTCTTTATTTTCAAGCCTTTTATCACTGTTATTTATAAATTTTGCCCATTTTCTCTATACACTTTACATTAGAGCACATTATTATTCTTCATTTATTGGCCCATTTTTCTCAATTTTTTATTTGTTTGGCCCCTTTTTTGTAGTATTTGCCTTTTATTCTCCAAATCTGCAAACCCTATCCAGACCCTCATATTAGGGAAATCACGTGATCATGGTTTAACTGACGGAACAACGAAACGCTATCCAATATATAGCTAGTGCTATTATCTTGAAATGTTTTACGCCATATGCCGGTAAGTAAAATTTTAAACTTCTAAAAAATAAACGCGATACACTACATATTTTGAAACAGTTATTTGCTGAAATCTCATTTTTGATTACCGTCGAGAACATTCTATTTCTGTACGATAATGTAAAGTGAAATGACGCAATTGACAGCAAATATCAAATAAAAAGACTTGAAAGATGGTTTTAAATGATGGCCTATATTTCGAGTAATGACATGCAGAGTTCAGGTGACGAGATCAAATAGCTTAAGATTACCTTTATAGATATCATTTGGTTATTTTGTCTTTAGCTTGCTATCACGTTGACTTATAACACACCTCTCCTTTCATTCATGCATATCAATTATGCAACTTCTTACTGCGAGTCATAATTTTTGTGTATGTTTGTTCTTGCGTTTTTCATTGCTCCCTAGTATACCAATACAGTTTTATTAAGATACTCCTTTGTTCCATCGAATTTCGAAAATGGTGTTATTCAATCTCGAACACAAACAGTTTTTGAAATGTATACATGATCTAAAACATTTCAATAACCGGCATAAGTGATGACAGTAGATTTTGCTACAATCATATAACAATTGTATCTGGTAAAGCCATCTTAAAAGTTAGTTTTGTTTTTGTATTTTAGTCACTTTGGATTAAAACAGAAAGGTAATGTGCTAATATATCCACCATATCTTTATTCGTTTCAGTTTCCTCTTTGCCTTCCTATGTTGTGGTGCAGGCGACGGCACGACAAAAATAGACGATGAGAGAAGATATAAGAACGTATGGTTGTGTGTCTGCTTTTAATATTTTACGACGGGTACCACAATAACATATTTATTTCCTACGTGTATAAAAATTGGATGCATGCCATTGGTTGTGCTAATCTATCAATGTCAATGACTTGACTTTATAATATACAAGGGAACCAATGCATAACTTTAACTGTATTGGGCAACATTAAGGGAAAAACGAACATAATTATAACACACGAAAATCATTAGATAAAAAGAACAAAAGTTATTAACCGAGTTTGAATAAAAGAACAACTATCCAATGTCTCCCACATATTATCTTTCCAGGGGCAATAACTCTAAAAACTTTTTTTTTTGTTTTTTTTTATCTTTTAAAAATTTCTTTAAGTCATATGATACTTTCCATTCAATAAAAAAAGGTTAAAAATGTTTTATATACTTGAATGACTAAGTTTTACAATCAATAAAAGCGTGTGCATATACTTTCTTATAAAAAAATCCGTAATGGTATCAAAATCGTCAGAAATGTACTGCTATTGAATTATTGTTTTTCTGTACTCTTATTCATGCACCGAAACCTTTTCCGTATGCAGTGACCCTTACCATGACACCTTTCGTTAGACCTTCGACAGTCGCACAGCGTAAGTGCGAGAGAAAACCCGTGATGAAAGAAAAAGGTAAAGAAACGTGACCAGAAGTTAGTATTAACCGATTCTGAAATTTAAAAGTATTAGTACACCACTTATTTCGAAAAATATAAAGTTGTGTAAACAGTTAATTTATAATTATGACCATATCAATGATAACCCATGTTAACACAGAAGTGCTAACTACTGGTCTTATGAATGGCGATGTATACATCTGGACTGGGTTGACCAAACGTCGAGCTAAAGACGCACTCCCAAAAAAATAGTAGGCACAATAAACGCCATTATTTGACCCCTGAAATTGCAAATAGCAATAAAACATTTAAAATTATGTAAGGTCTACTGATTAATGAATCGGGTGGTATGATATAGACACTAAAGTTCAGTAAAAATCAGATTTGATGTCAGTATGACGTCATAAATGTGTTGACTGTTGCAATCGCTTTTATTTGTTACGCGGAAAGCCTTACACAAAGAGATATTTTACCTACATACACATCTTTGTATAAAACTGTTTGCAGCAAAATATCTCAATGGGTAAAATTTAGACTCGTATGTAAATATACGAGACAATATTTTAGCAGGTAATGCAGTCTCTTATGCCTTGCAAGAAGTTTGAAGTTTTAAGTAAATACATGAAACACAATTCAAAAAATACAAAAGGCATATCTGACAGACTTGCCAATGTGTCTTTTGCACATCTGAATTCTCTTGTAACAACCTTCATTCTGTATTAAAGAAATTTGCTCTAAAATACTGGTATCATATACGTCACCCCATGACGAAGTATGCTTTGAAAACCACGTAAAGGAAATAACATACTGCTAAAGTATGAACAATACAAAAACTCATAATTAAAGTGCAAAGCTACACGACAAATATGTTACACATGAACAATCAATACACACTTATCACTGAACTAGTATATATATTTGTTTAGGGGCCAGCTGAAGGACGCCTCCGGGTGCGGGAATTTCTCGCTGCATTGAAGACCTGTTGGTGACCTTCTGCTGTTGTCTGTTCTATGGTCGGGTTGTTGTCTCTTTGACACATTCCCCATTTCCATTCTCAATTTTACACTTAATATGTATATCTACAAATATATACTAGTATAACACGCAACATAATATCAAAAAGAAAAACAACCCCTCAGTCCTATCAATCTCATCTTATTAATGATAAAAAAAGTGGGAGGACTAATTAAATAAAAAATTACCAAGTAATTTAGTACCGATCGCTTTGGCGCTGTCGTGCTGAATGACAGAAACCTCCGTTTCGGCGGGAAACTGACCGTACGATAGGTACGACACCTATAAATCATGAAAAAGACAAAGCCCAGACGAATTTAAAACAACTGTCATATTCCTGACTTTGTACAGGCATTACCTGATGTAGAAAATAGTGGAATAAACCTGGTTTTGTAGCTAGCTAAAACTCTTACTTGTATGACAGTGGCAAAAAAATTCCATTATATTGACAACAATGTGCGAACAAAACAAACAGACATAATAGGTATGTCAAAAATTGGGGTACAGCAGTCAACATTATGTTATTATCTTAATAACTATAAAAACAAACAACAATGTCAACAAAGAAAACAGAATAGCATATAGACAATGCACATAAGCCAAAATGAAAGACAAGAATACAAAAAATGACCATAGCATAATAGCACAATGGCGGGTTTTATAAATACACAGCCGCGCCAAAAGGATATTACCAAAAATGGACTAAACAGTAATTGTTAATAATATACTAAGACAGATAAAAGAACACTATAACACGTAATTAAGATGATAAACAACGTCAGTACCTAGAATCTATACTTCAATACCATCATGTATTATTTGTGAAGTTGATATGGAATATTTATCAACAAGGTCTTGGTATCTTCCGATGAACTTTTAGAAAAAGGACGAGACGTTCTTTGACATAACCCTGGGTTATTAACTTTCTGCTCAGACACTGTTGACGTTTTACAAAGCCTGAGTAGCAGCTGCAAGCGCTTGAAAACCGAATGGGTTGGGAAATGTGTATCCCATATGCAGATGAAGTTGGTATATTGATGATATAAAGGTGGGGAAAAATGAAATGAAATTATATAAATGTTGATTGATTTATTATGAGAGTTTTTGATTTTCGAATTCACGGGGTCAGACATGTGTCATCATACCTTCTTCTTTAAAAGAGGGGTCAAAGATACCAAAGGGACATTCAAACTCATAAGTCGAAAATAAACTGACAACGCCATGGCTAAAAAAGAAAAAGACAAACAGACAAACAATAGTACACAAAACACAACATAGAAAACTAAAGACTGAGCAACACGAACCCCACCATAAACTGGGGGTGATCTCAGGTGCTCCGGAAGGGTAAGCAGATCCTGCTCCACATGTGGAACCCGTCGTTATGCTCATGTTAATACAAACCCGGTAATAAGTCTAATGCGGTAGGTCACATTCGAGACAGGGTACGGGATTGTAGTTACGACTTTAGGAACATATCCGCTAGCATCTGTGAAACGGATATTCCTTAAACGGCGTTGAAAATTATTATCCGATAAAGTTTATAGTTTTGACTGCCTAGTTCAGGGGAAGAAGGAAGTTGGCTTTTCAAATCTCCTTCGTTTTTGCAATTTAAGATGTTCAATAGTTAAATGTGAACATATGAAGATAAAGATCGATCATTTAATGTCTGTGCTCCTTATTAACTACAGTGTCGTCGTTAAAAGATCCATTTACAATGGTGTCGTAATATTTATTTAGATATTGTAAATTGACATTGTCTTGGTTACTGTTTTGTCACATTCTTTTTTGTAGCTATATAGATTAATATTGGAATTTGTACATGTAATTCTGATCTATTTTTAAATCCTTGTAATATAGTTATCCCGTATCATTTTCGACTTCCTTGTAAAAAGGTAGTTGTTGGATATTAAAGAATCAAATCGTAAGTATCATAAATACAAATATTTTTTATTATATATCATAAATGTTGAGGAGAGAACAAATTTTTTGAATTGATTGTATATTAGCGCATTAATCACTGTACCTGCAGTTCCTCTAATACGGCTACAATTTAACTAGTTGTACATGTAATATTGCACGAGAGGATTTAAAGAGCTAGTGACGCTCACTTGAGGCTATGCGCATCTTTATCAATGACCACTTTCAAACATTGTAGACTAGAATTTAAATCCTTACTAAGATTTCTTTTTTCTTGATCTTCTGTTATTGAAATGTTTTTGCATATGTTTTATTTCTATCTACTGTAGTTTTTGCAAAAACCACAAACATCGGTAAAACTCGTTTTTCAAGGGCAATTACTCCTGGTAGAAGTGAACTGGTAATTTCTGCGTTCTTGAACTATTTGCAGATCTTGTTTTGCTGATAATTGTTTGCTGTTTACAATTTCCATTTCATTTTTTATGTTCGAAGTTTTTCTCTTTCTATTTTAGTTTGTCAAGATAATAGGCAAAGACACAACAAAATTGGTGAAATCATCATTTAAGAGCACTAAGTCCTATAAGAAGACATCTGACGATTTCGGTCTTGTTGATAATTTTTTTCTCTATCTGATTACAGTTTTCAAAATAACAGGCGAAAATTACTAAAAAGGTAAAAAAATCACTATTCAAGGAAGTTACTAATATAAAATGTCATCTGACAAAAAGATAGCAGGTAGAATTTGATATTCGGAACATTTTCGATTTCGATACTAATTGGCCATGTAGTTTTAGAGGAGAATATCTTTGTAAAAGTTCACGAACAACGAAAAACATGTGTTTCGTGTTTTGTCGATATGGACCCAAGGCTGACTCTCCGTTAACAGACACAATTAGATCCCTAGTTAATTATAGTAGGTACATTTTATAATTTTAAATTCGAAACATTTTTTGTCTATGTCAGGTTGTCCCTAGGTGTCAGACCACCAATTAAAAATCACTATCTGTTCAACCAAATTTTGCAATTTTCACAGCTTTCTAAATATTTTACCTTAAGTTTAACTTCATAGAAACCAGGTATATCCTGAATCGTACAGGTATCACCTTTCTACATGCTAATTTTCAACATACCTTTAAAATCTTATAAGAAAGAAAAGACCTCCCAAACTGAGGTACTAAAAATAACCCCTGGTTTTCTGGAAATCTTAAATTAGTATACTATGGAGCGCATTAGTCCTCAATGTTTAATGCAAACTCATGGACAAGTAAATTTTGACTCAAAATGGTCTTAATATATTTCTCTTTCACCAAAAGTTTCATTTCTGCAAATTTGTTGGTTAGTTTAAGTAAACAATGACTTCTAGTGGACTATTTTTTGTCCGAGTAGGCCTACTTTTACAAACGTTCTAAATTGGAGGGAGTAATTGATGGTCTGACACCTCTATCTGTAATGATTTTCCAAACAAAATACATAACATCCATTTTACCCCTATGTTCCATTTTTAGCTTGTCGGCAATGTCGGTTAGCCGGTAATATCACCGGTATATTTTTATACTCCAATGAAAATTGTGGGTAAGTTTGATTCCAATTGACCCTGTAGTTTCAGAGAAAAAATTAAAAAAATTGTAAAATTTAAAAATTTAACGAACAACGACGCTAAACGACGATGACGAACAACAAACAACGGCGACTACGACGATATCGACGAGCGAGTAATGACAAAGACGGTCGTCAAGTAATGGCAATATCTAACAATTCGTAAAGGGTTCCGCGGACCCAGTGTCTCGCCTTCGATTGCTGCTGTCAGTGTAAAGGTGTAATATTGACTTTAAAAAGTGAGTCCATTTATCAGTATAGTACAGAAATTAAAAACGTTTTTTTTTAAATTTCTTTAGATGCTATTTCTTGGTATTGAAGATTAGCTTATGTCCAAATTTCATAAAAATCGATGAAGGTTTACAAATTTATCATGTCAAAAAAATTTAATCCAAGACTATCTGATAATGTTAACTGTAAAAAACTAAGTGCAACTATCATAAAAAAAATGAAAATAAAAAAATATATTTTCAAAAGTTTGCTCCAGACATTATCTCTTAATCATTAAAGAGCTACTGCCAAAGTTTCATAAAACTCTATGAAGGTTTGACAAAGTAATAAATGTGTAACAAACTTTAACCCCAGACTGTATCTAATTGTTAACTGTAAAAAAACTAAGTCTATCTATCAGTAAAACACGGAAAAATGAAAATAAATATTTCCAAAATTTGGCTCTGGATACTATATTTTGGCCATAAACAAGCTTCTCCAAATTTTATAAATTTCCTTGAAGCTTTGACAAAGTTATTGATGACTGAAAAACTTTAACCTTAGACTGAGCTTGAGTATTAACTGTAAAATCTTAAGTCAATTTATCAGTAAAATACGGAAAAATGAAAATAAATATTTGCAAAATTTTGCTCTGGATATTGTCTTTTAGTCATAACAAGCTTCTGTCCAAATCTTGTAAAATTCCATGAAGGTTTGACAAAGATATTGATGACTGAAAAACTTTAACCTCAGAAAAAATCTGAAGTTAACTGTAAAAAAAACTAAGTCCATTTATTAGTAAAATACGGGAAAATGAAAATAAATATTTGCAAAATTTTGCTCTGGATGCTGTCTTTTGCTCCTAACAAGCTTCTGTCCGATTTTATAAAATTCCATGAAGGTTTGACAAAGTTATTGATGACTGAAAAACTTTAATCTCAGAAAAAATCTAAAGTTAACTGTAAAAAAAAACTAAGTCCATTTATTAGTAAAATACGGAAAAATGAAAATAAATATTTTCAAAATTTTGCCCTAGATACTGTATTTTGGTCATAAATAAACCTTCTGTCCCAATTTCATAAAATTCCATGTAGGTTTGACAAAGCAATTGATGTCCAAAAAAAATGTTGACCACAAACTGAACCTAAATGTTGACGCCGTCGATGCCGACGGCATACACGGAATCTAGGATCGCTATGTCTTGCTTTCGCAAAATAAATTTCACAGGCTCGACAAAAAGGCGAGGTGAGTTAAACGGTATATCTGTTTCGTATTTTTCCTATGTCTTCTCGAGGATAACTATCTGTTCACAGACAAAATTAGCTCACTGGTTAATTGATTCGTTTTTATAATGGGGTTAATTGCACCGTCGTCTTACCTTATCTTGTACATATTTTTTGATTATCAAGCTTGAAGAAAAAGATTTGATATAAAATTTGAATTGTTACAACAAGTCAATATCCCCATCAAACCCCAAAAACTTATAACATGCATCTAAAAGTCGATTAGCATATGGTCATTAGGGAAGAATAATATTCAATAAATCATAAAGAAACATTCTACTCCAGTGGCGGACTAGATTTTCTTCTAAACAAATACATATATTTCTTCATAGATTGTAACTTATTTTTAGTTCACATGGGCTTACTAGTAATTGTAAACTTGTGCCATCACTTGGCATACGTCATGGAATTTGGTATCCTATAGAGATGACCTTTAGATTCAATGAAAGAAAAACAATATGACAGACAGCAACCAACGACAACCACTGGGCACCAGGCTCATGACAAGGAAACGTCATATTAAGACGGTCGCCTGATTAGATATGTTTCTGCGCTACCAACTCCTCCTCACTTACAGTTACATCACAACAGAAGAACAAACTATAAAAATCACTTAGAAAGGGTTTGGATCTTCAGATCGGAACGAAACAAGAAAAAACTAACGAAAAGATAAAAAGAAAAAAGACACAAAGTACCAATCTAGGTATACACTCCTAGTTACTGAAATCTTTAGTTCAAAGCCAATTACATCTTCTCAATAAATCATGTTTTCACGGACTATTTCAATCAGTACACATTCAACGGCTTATGTGAAAAGACATTTTAAACTGTCTGAGAAAACCATGACCTTGTCAAATGAAAAAAACTAGAGGCTCCAAAGAGCTTTTGTCTCTCACCTTCATCTTCAGCAATGACCACTTTTTGGAAAAAACATCAAGAAAGGGCAATAATTCTTTTGCGAGTTAACTGACAATTTCAGTCATGTTGACCTATGTGTTGATCTTGTCCTGTTGCTCATTTTTGCTTTAAAGTTTCTATCTACATTTGTATCTATTATACTTTTCAAGATGATAGGCAAAAAACTAAAAACAATTGTAAAAATCATCTTAAAAGGGCAATAACTCCATTAAAAAGTCGATTAGAGATTGAAGCCATGATGGCTTATTTGGAGATCTTGTCTTGCTGATCATTCTTGCTATTTAAGGTTTAGGTATAAGTTATAATTTTCAAAATAATAGGCAAAAATGCCCCAAAAAAATGATAAAATTTAACAATTAACATTTCTGCCAATGTCAGATTTTCATTTCTTATATCGTTTTTCAAAATAATAGACAAAACTTGCATATTAACCATATGTTCCATTTTTAGCCATGTCGCCTATCTTTGTTAACAAGTGTGGTCATCGGACACACTTTTAAAACTAGATACCCAAATGATGATTGTGGCCAAGTTTGGTTAAATTTGATCCATGTTTTAGAAGTAAAGATTTTTGTAAAAGTTAACGGACGACGGACGACAACATATGAAGGACGTCAAGTGATTAGAAAAGGTTGCTTGGCCTTATTTTGAACAGATTGGGACAGCCAAACGTCCTAACCAAAAACCTTTCGTCCTGTAAAAGAATTAGTAAATGTTTTTATATTTACCTTATTACATGTTTATTTGCATGTATTTCGTTTTGTCTTTAACACCCAATCTACCATAAAACCATGGAAAACAGTCCACATAGGGGGTAATCCGATTTGATCGAACCTTAGTGCGCTAAAACAACATTTTGAAAGAAATCATTAGAAAAAAACATTTCATCTGGTTCCCAACCCTGTAAGTTAAGAGATGCTGTAATGTACCCCGAAAATAGCCAATTTCTTCACCTTTTTTTATGAATTAGGAAAGCGATGAGCTTAAGGTTGATTTTTACTGAAAGAACATGTGTTGGAATTGAAATTGCACATCAGTACACAAATTAACAAGAAACACTTTGTGAATTATTCCAAGGGGGGAAAATCAGGTAAAAAATCATTTCAGAAAATTATAAAAAAGTATATCCATATTCAGCTCTTGTTTCATTAGAAATATAAACATGCCTCCAATTGTTTTTTTTAAGTGAAAAAGTTAATACTGCATTTTAGCAAATACAATCTGTGAGCTCTTGTTTTATTACTTTCTTGAATTCTCATAAAAAATGCCTAAATTTTGCAATTTGTCTCAATGAACTTAAAATATCAATCTGTACATAACTTTTGAAAAAAGAGAATATTACAATTACAATATCGTATGTCATGAATATTGATTGTCTATGGTACACAAAAAAAAGTATAAAAAAAATACCGAACCCAAAAAGGGGAAGTCCATATAAACTGACAAAATCAAACGCTATTCATCATTGGAACCAGTGAAAAACAACTGCCATATTCCTGACTTGTTACAGGTATTTCCCGAAGAAAATGGTGGATTAAACCTAGCTTTAAAGCTAGCTAAACTTCCCACTTGTATGATAGTAATTTATAGTTCCGTTACATTGACAAAATTGGGTGAGCAACCCACACAGACATAATAGATTAATGTGACCATAATTAGGATCCAGCAGCCACAACTGTGTAAACATACATCACAGACGTAATACACAACTGACTAAAAAATTTAAACCAACATACAAATCCGTCTAACAAAGACGCCAACAGAAAAAGGTGTAGAAGAGTGTAAATTTGACAATGACGTCAACTAAAAACGTTTCTGTCGTTGATAGTACATACCGTATATGTATACACTTGCTCGATAAGGTGAAAATTAAGTAGATATAAAAACAAGGGTAAACAAAACAGAAACAACACTGTATCCTTTGTGTCCGAATCGCATCTCCGGACCCGACTGCAATAAGAATTCCAAAATTTAAAAAGGAAAAAAAAATAATGGTGGGATGCATAAATACCGAGTCACGTCAAAATTCATACGCCAAAAAGAAACATAATAGCACGAAGACAAATAACGCGGAAACTAAAGTTAAATAAAAAGATACACAACTTCAGCACCTAGAATCTTTAACTAAAAACCATCTTGTATTATTTGTGAAGTACAAACTATTAGGTCTTGCTAATTTACGTTGAGTTTTTTGAGAAAAATGACGAGACGTTCTTTGACAAAATCCTGGCTCATTATAAAAATAAGGAGATGTGGTATGATTGTCAATGAGACAACTACCTACCAAAGTTCAAATGAAGTGGATGTAAGTAATCAACCGCACGGCCTTCAACAATGAGAAAATCCATACCGTATAGTCGGCTATAAAAAGCCCCGATATGAAAAATATGAAACAATTCAAATCAGAAAACTATCGGCTTTATTTATAATAAAACAATTAACGAAAAACAAATATGACAGACATGAACCAACGACAACCTCTGAACTACGGGCTCCTGACTTGGGACAGGCACATAAAGAATGTCGTGGGTTTGAACATGTTTGTGAGCGCTCAACCCTCCCCCTAACCTGGAACAGTGATGTAGCATCACAGCATAAGAACAAACTATAAAAATCAGTTGAAAAAGGCTTAACTCATAAGATCGATACAAAGCAGAAAAATATCAAACAAAAACACACACACACATTAATTGTTTGCTCAGGCAAAAGGGGATAATGCAGTAAAAATGCATTTTCAAAACTCTTTACAAAGTATCTATTTATTTGAATTAAGTATTTTGCTCTTGATACATTAAAACTATTTCTATCAAAAAAATTTTCAGACAAAAAAATTTGGTTTGTTCTTACAAATCTGCTTAAAAATGTCAAAATCAATCTGTATATAGTTTCGACATGTATTTATTAAAGAGCATTAATAATTTAAAAAAGTGAACATGATATACAATTTACAGTAGCCAGAAGTATTGATTTTTATTTGACCAAAGGGGATAATCTAAAGAAAACAATATAATAGATCCAATTATTAGAATAGACTTCAAAAATAATTTGACGCTGCATGTCATATTTTTACTAGAGATAACTCACCAGAACTAAAAAAAAATTCTTTCTCTTGTTTTTGTATTTGTTTTCGTGCAATAATTATGTATCGATTTTTGTGTGACTTTTCTGAATAGTAAAAGTTCAATGTTTTTTGTTTAATTTTAATTTTAAGTTTTTACTTAGTTAAGCTTGGTGAACAAGACAAAGCAAAATGGTATAGAGTGAACATGTTCCTACTATATAATTGAAAATGATTTCAGAGACTGTATTTTAATAGTTAGGCTATCTCTTCCATTATACAAAAATCGGGTGTATACACATAAAGTTGGCATGATTTTTTAGACTTTCAACATGTAGTAAAACTTAGATTGCAACTGCCTGACTAAAATGTACAAAACATGCTGGATCATGTGGACCAAACACTGAAGAAAATAACCTTACCACAAAACTGTGATGCAACATATGCATGTCATAATACTTCAAAATATTTCTGTCATTGACAAACATATTAGACAGAATAAGAAGCAATAATTTCACGTAATAATATCCGCAACTGTTCTTGACGTTCAATGTATTCAATGTTTGACAGTTTTTCAATTAGGTCTGAATCATGGACTGCATGTGCTTTTTTTTATCAATTTTTTTCCCACTTTAACAAATTTTTCACCAATTCGTGATGATAACCATTCGTTTGATGTAAAAATTAAACAGGTATCATGCAGGAAGTCTTTCTTTCTTCCGACTCTCAGAAATCATAAGGAACTATTTTTTTCAAGTTTTTTCTCCTTGCTCAAAAATAACACATGAGTACTCTTTCAATTAAAAAAAAATCTATGGCATTTTCCAAACCAAGCCTTCAATTATTAAATCTTCATGGTTTTCTTAGATCACTTGGGAAACATACAAGCTGACTTTTACATGTACAATGTTTGATGGAGACTTTCAAAATATATTCAGAAATTATTGCAACATGGAAAAAAGTACAGGGTTTAAGTGTCCCCCGCTTCCAAAGTTTTGAACAGGACTCATTTTCAACCTGACTAAGAGGTCTGCATAAAGCTTTTGCATAACTTTTATCCAAATCCGATAAAGATTCAAGGTGCTAGAGCGTTTACAATTCGACCGTATGATTGAACCGACAGACGAACTAACAGCATTTATGTACTCCAACGCGATGCGTAAGGGTACAAAAAAAACCAACCAGATATGGGATAAATTTCAAGGAGTAAACATTTCATATCAGAAGTTGACCAAACATATTCATCTGGGGGTCGCCACACAATCTTTTTCTAAATGTGGAGGGCGGGTTATATCTCCAAGGGATAAAACCTATGGTGAACTTGAAACGTCTCAGAAAGGCAATTAAAAATGGGTTAGGGATGGGGTTCTAAACCATTTTTGAGATAAATAACAAATTTATTATTTGAGGGAGCGAGACATGATTCCAGGAGACAAACCCTTAGCTGCACTGAAAATATTTTGACTTGGCAACAAATAATATATATGGTTTAAGAGTGGACATTTTAAATTAAATATTTGACATTGACCTTGTAGGTCAAAGGTCAAAGTCATCGTCTTTGGTAAGCGACACATCATATATTATGTCAATTATCAAAAGTCCATGTCAAGGGAAGGAGAAGTTGGGTTTCAGACACGAAAATGTAAAGAAAAATATCAAGTATTTAACCTTGAGCTCAAAGGTCAAGGGTATTTGACGGTCATGATGAGTGTGCGACAGACCGTCTTATTGTAATACATCTGTATGCCAAATATCATAAGCCAGTTTCAAAAGATAAACAAAATTCGTTTTTGAATACAAGGATTATTGAGAAAAATACGTGAAAATCACACCTTTTAATTCCGTTGTCATGGTAACTGTATAAGAAAGCCCAGCATAAAAATCTGTAGCACATATGTAAATCTTTATAAATATAAACAATACATTAAAATAAATCAACGTACCTTAATAGATTTTCTTGTCTTTTTGTTGATCTTTTCAACAAGTATCCAAAAAAATGCCAAAAAATGCACTGTTCAGACCTGTAATCCCTAAAATATAGGGATATTAAAACTATCATATCTGTCAAGCTTCGAAAGCCGAATAATGCATGTTGTAAAAATCAATTATAATACCAGCTGAGCGTAAGCATATCTAGCATATTCAGATCAACAGAAATGTGACATTTTAGTCGACATTTTTGGAAACTTTAATGAAACGCGCGTCTCACAGACTCTGGCTTACCAAATTTCAATCCCGGTAGCTATGATGAGTTTATTTGTCTTATAGATGGATCTGCAAAGTCGAAAAATAGTATCAGAAAAAATTTTCAAGGTAGTATTTCTTATCTATTGACTATCATAACAAAATTCCATTACATCTAGTTGACATGTCATGCGGACCCACATAATAAACATTTTCTATGGATCTATCTTAGATTGGTTGTTGAATGAAAATTTACCATTTATCCGAATGGAACTTTATGATGCTAATTTAAAAACAAGATTAGAAAAATGCAAGTAGTTTGCCCTCATGAAATATAGATGTAAACTAAGTTCAGCCAAAATATAAATGACGATGTTAACATCTGGAGTGGGTGAGCCATAAAACCAGGTTCAACCCACCATTTTTTCGTAAAATGTCCTGTACCAAGTCAGGAATATGGCAGTTGTTATCAAATAGTTCGTTTCTAAGTATGTTGGTGTATGTTTTTGTTGCACTTCAGTGTTCCTGTTGTTCCTTTGTTTTCATCTTATAGTTGATGTGTTTCCCTCGGTTTTAGTTTGTAACCCGGATTTGTTTTCTCTCAATCCATTTGTGACTTTTGATCACCGGTATACTACTGTTGCCTTTATTGAACAAACGTCAATTAACAATAACAGACGATTATCAAATGTAAGTGTTAATCAAAACATGATTTAATTCAATAAATCCAATCATTAACTTTTAAAAGAAGAAGGTTTAATAAACACAATTATCTGACCCCTGAAATCATTTATTTTTTATGTTCTTCTGTTAAATGAATAGAGTGGTATAATATTGACACTTCACTTCAGGAAAAGTCAGTTATGAAGACATTTCATATTTGACATGCATGGTCGTTTTACGCATAGTAACGCAAAAAGATATTTTATCCATATTACCATCTTTGTATGAGACCTTTAGTAGCAAAGATTTTTTTGGTTAAAACGTTCCCTTATAATTAAATATAAGAGACAAGAATAGGTTATTTTGGCAGGTCATGCAGTTTTGCATGACTTACAAGAACTTTGAAGCACTAAAGCAAATACTTTAAACACAATTCAAATGTACAAATACTGATATCTGAAAGACCAATATCTTGTACACATCTGAAGGATGTTTTTGATAAGTTAAGTTTGAAAATTTTTGAAGAACGATGTGAGTAATTATCTCATTGATTTTTTAGTGCATTTTAACTTTCCGTATTCGGGAATTATCTTACATTTTTATACTATTATTTTTTCGGGCGGGGGACGGAAAGATTGCCTTATTAGAATCTTCTTCCTTTTACTATTTGAGAAGTTCAAGTTAGAAAATTAAACATATGAAGATAAAGATCGATTATTTAGGCTTCTGTGCTTCTTGTCGACTACTGCGTCGTTTAAAGATTCTTTTACAAAAGGTTTCGTAATTTATTATATGAGGGAGCGAGGCATGACTCCAAGAGACAAACCGTTAGCTGCATTGAAAAGGTCTTGACTAGGCAAGGAAGAATACATAAAGTTTAAAGTGAACATATAAAAGTTAAACATTTGATCTTCTGTCGAATTGTTTATTGGTGTATTCATGCTTTTCTTCGACAGTAATCCACATGTGCTATCACGTGTGTAGCAGTATCCCTTCAGGAGACCTTATATCACCCCCGGTTTTTTGTGGGGTTCGTGTTGCTCCGTCTTTAGTTTTATATGTTGTGTTTTCTATATTTTTGTTTGTCTTTTGATCTTTTTCTTTTTTTGCTATGGCATTGCCAGTTTATTTTAGACTTATGAGTTTGAGTTTGATTGTAAATGTTTTGTCACATGCTTAATTGTAGTTCTAGTTTTTGACAATAAATATTTAATTTGAGATGTAACGCCCTAAAACAAATACGTTAAACACTATTAAAAAAATATTCATACTCATAACTGACAGACGGTCCGAGTACACAGTTATCGTCCTTTGATTTTCGTTGTCCACGAATAAAGTCCCTAGTGTGGACAGTGTGTTGCTTGCCAATTTTTTTAGTACCCCTTCCAAATGTATTCCTTCATGTTTTATGCCTCAAATAGCAAGTAGGGGGATGAAATTACACTGTAAAAAAATTTGGGTCATGAATTGTAAAGTTAAGTAGTGATTTGGTCCAGCTGAAAAAGGTTAAAAATTAGCACTTCGGAAGCTGTCAAAAGATTTCAAGACCCCCTTAACATAGAATTGTCCATATTTTGAGTTAGAGCCGATGAAGTTTTCTATAATTTTGATATGATTTGTCCCAAAAGTAGTACAACACACTGTAAAAATATTATTGAGAAAGCGCAGGTGGGATTTTTTTTATTTTCATTTATTGTCTAAAAGAAATGCACTACGAAATAACTGTGTACTCGGACCTAAGAGGCGAAATCAGTAAATATAGAATCTGTACTTTGGCAACTTCCCTGAATGATTTAATGGTGTCAATTTGTCAAATAGCATGAAACTAAAGGATTTAAACTTTTATTTGATAGAAATTCTGCAAAAATTATCCATTTTGGCATTATATGGTCAAAATAAGCATTTCAAAGCTTTTTCAATTTTGATGCATAAGTGGCATTCTGACTTTCTATGTGACAGGTTTTCCTGTGTCAATATTTGTGTTTCTATGCTTTAACCCAGTTGTATTACTCATTTGTGAACTCTGAATCTACAGAAAATAAGATTATCTCAGACAATATGTGCAAAATGTGTCGTATAAATGACCCTCGTGTAACGGCCTGTTTGGATCAAGTTAAATGTGAGGACCTAGGTACATAAAAGTTGAAGTCCATAATAAAGATTTCACTAAATTTGTATTAAAAGCACTTCACAATGTCTTTTGTACCTGTTTCATTTCACATAGTATCTTTCTTTTCTTATGTTAAATAGCAAGTGGTTCAAATATAAGCCTGCTGAGGCTAAAATTGCATGCAAGTTTTTCACTAAAAAGTGAAAAATCTTTGTATCAGACCATACTGTCTGCAAAAAAAGTTGAATGCAAGAGTCCTTTTATGCTCAGATTTATTGTATCATGTAACCTGAGTATAGAAATTATAAAAAAGACACAAATTTTTATTTCCTATAGCTTCAGTATGCATTTTTAAATGTAAATATGTGCTACGGCCTAAATTGACCCTAAATTATTTTCAGTCTTACTTGGCTTAAGACCCTTTTATACTAATATGGTATGCTATTTGTAATTTTTCTTTCCATTTAAAGTACATTTAATACATATGTAAGGATTATTTATAACCAAAAAACTCCACAAATTTAAAATTGCTGGAAAATAATACATCTTCATGTAAGGCCCCCCTTCATTGGAAAACCTCCATTTTTTGGCACAGGCTCATATAAATTTGACTTTTAAATAATTGTGATAAGTCTGATAAATCAAATGAGTATTCTATTGCTTTAAATAGATAATATGTCATATATTAAGGCCTTTAAAATGTAATTTTTTGCAATATTTTGATTTTTAAAGCCCCAAATGTTGATAGTTGAAATTTTTCAATTTAAACGTCAAAATTTAACACGCGAAGTTGAATATAGAATTTATCATATTGTCTATAATATATATCCTATTGCCATGAAACTTTGTCAGCAGTCTCATAATTTATTAAGCTTTAGTCATAACAAGTTTTATTAAGATTGGTCAAATTTTTCTATCCTATTAGGTCCGAGTACACAGTTATCGTCCTTTGATTTTCGTTGTCCACGAATAAAGTCCCTAGTGTGGACAGTGTGTTGCTTGCCAATTTTTTTAGTACCCCTTCCAAATGTATTCCTTCATGTTTTATGCCTCAAATAGCAAGTAGGGGGATGAAATTACACTGTAAAAAAATTTGGGTCATGAATTGTAAAGTTAAGTAGTGATTTGGTCCAGCTGAAAAAGGTTAAAAATTAGCACTTCGGAAGCTGTCAAAAGATTTCAAGACCCCCTTAACATAGAATTGTCCATATTTTGAGTTAGAGCCGATGAAGTTTTCTATAATTTTGATATGATTTGTCCCAAAAGTAGTACAACACACTGTAAAAATATTATTGAGAAAGCGCAGGTGGGATTTTTTTTATTTTCATTTATTGTCTAAAAGAAATGCACTACGAAATAACTGTGTACTCGGACCAGACGGATGTCTTGCGCAAAATATAAAGGATGTTTTTGAAAGATTTATCATGATACGTTTTGATTTTCAAATTCAAGGGGCCAGACAAGTGCAATTCTCATATCGTCCCACTTAAACAAAGTTGAAGGTTATTATCAGATGAATTTTATAGTACATTTTGGTTGTCTAAATCTGAGAGAGGAAAGGGAGTTGCATAAACATATAAAAAAGTAAAATCACAAAAAAACACTCCGAGGAAAATTCAAAAAGGAAATTCCCAAATCAAATGGCAAAATCAAAAGCTCAAACACATCAAACGAATGGATAACAACTGTCATATTTCTGACTTGGTACAGGCATTTTCTTATGTAGAAAATGGTGGATTGAACCTGGTTTTATAGCTAGCTAAACCTCTCACTTGTATATCTTTCTTCCTTTTAGCAGTTTGAGAAGTTTATAGTTAAATCTGACTATATGACGATAAAGATCGATTGCTAAGGCTTCGGTGATCCTCTTCGACTACTGCGTCGCAAAAAGTTGCATTTACACAGGGTTTTGTAATTGTTGTTTTATATACTGTATATGAACCTAGTTCTTGTAAATATTTTGTCACATGCATTATTTAAGTTATAATATTATAACAATACAGACTTAAAATTAAATTTGCATATCCCATTTATTTTAATATTCTTGCAATATAGTTGATCCGTATTATTTTCAATTTTCTCTTGAAGAGGTAGTCGTTGGATATGTTAGACTATCGTGAGTATCATAAATATAACTACTAATATTTGTTATAAATTGGTTGTAAACTTTGTGGTGAGAACAAGATTTTCGAATTGTTTATTACTATATGTTTTTCTTCCGTTTGGGAATTCGACATGGTGTTAATAAAAATTGTTTGATGTCTTTTATTTTTTTCCGAGATAGACTCGAGAAAGATTTTACAGACAAAATGAGTTCCTTAGATAATTGGTTCGCTTTTAGTTAGAGTAACAGTACGGTATATTTAATCCTGGACATATTTGGTTTTGGAAAAGAATAACCAACTTAATATCTCCATTAAACCCTACAAATTATAGCATACATCTAACAGCTAATTCATATTCGGCCATCAGTGATAGATAACATCCAATAACTCAAGAAGAAACAAGATTCTACAGTAACAGACCAAGTTTTTATTTCTGAAAACTGGGATTGAGGTCTGTTGATTTTTGGGGTCATTAGGTGATTGACCAAATACACATCATCCAATTATTTGGTAAAATTTTGGTTTAGGAAAATTATCATTTGAGGTAAACGTCACATTTATGCAAATTTTAATTTGATTATCCACCAATGGTTGGGAAAGACCTGTATTAATGTTTAGTTCAATAGGTTCAGGTCAGAGCAGCTATTAATAAAACCATGGCAAACTTAGGTTTCCAAATGAAATCTTTTGATATTACGGTAATTGATCTGTAGATACCATTACAATACACCTGTGACGTAAATCTTTTGTTCAAACTCTCCATAATTTTTCAGGAATGGAGAGTTATTTACTATTGCTCATCCACTTTCATCCGGTAGGTTTGCCTTTTGGATATTTTCATACATTCATGTCCAGTGTACAAAGTAGTACCGATATTGTCGACATCGTAAAGTAGACAATGTCGACACAATATTGTACAACGTTGTCGATATCGTTTCATTCTATTGTCTACATCGTTGACATTGACGATATCGCGAAGTAGACAATGTCGACACGATGTTGTACAACGTTGTCGATATCGTTTCATACTCCTGTCTACATCGTTGACATTGACGATATCGCGAAGTAGACAATGTCGACACGATATTGTACAACGTTGTCGATGTCGTTTCATACTCTTGTCTACATCGTTGACATTGACGATATCGCGAAGTAGACAATGTCGACACGATGTAGTACAACGTTGTCGATATCGTTTCATACTCCTGTCTACATCGTTCACATTGACGATATCGCGAGGTAGACAATGTTGACACGATATTGTACAACGTTGTCGATACCGTTTCATACTCTTGTCTACATCGTTGACATTGACGATATCGCGAAGTAGACAATGTCAACACGATAGTGTACAACGTTGTCGATATCGTTTCATACTCTTGTCTACATCGTTGACATTGCCGATATCGCTAACACATTACTCGTGTTTACATTGTTAATTTTGAATACAACGATGTCGACATGGTGTTGTACTACTTTGTCGATTTCTTTTCATTATCTTGTCTCTTCATGGTTGGCATTACCGACATCGCTAAAAAGACAATGTCAAAACACTGTTTTACAACGTAATCTATAATGTCAACATCGCAAAGATGATGATGATGATGAGGAGGAGGAGGAGGATAGAGATTTGCAAACATTAAATAACTGTCCAAATAAGTTCTACTATTAAGAACATCGACACAGGCGTAATATAAATACATTATTTGAAATTGAAATTGATAAATTTCTTGTCTCTACATGGTTGGCATTGCCGACATCGCGAAAAAGACAATGTCAAAACACTATTTTACAAAAAATCTATAATGTCAACATAGCAAAGAGGATGATGATGAGGAGGAGGATAGAGATTTTTAAACAGAGGAGGAGGAGGAGGAGGAGGATAGAGATTTGCAAGCAGAGGAGGAGGAGGATAGAGATTTGCAAACATTAAAAAACTGTCCAAATAAGTTCTACTATTGAAAACATCGACACAGGCGTAATATAAATACATTATTTGAAATTGAAATTGATAAACTAAACACTTCTTTATTAAAACAAAAATCAGTACAAACATATAGACAGCAGGAAAACCGATGTAGACGATGTCGTCACGATGTTGTCAACATCACGATGTCGGCGATGTCAACGATGTAAACAGGAAAGGGGGACGATGTAGACGATGTCGTCACGATGTTGTCAACATCGCGATATCGGCGATGTCTCAATGTAGACAGCAAGAAAAACGATGTAGACGATGTCGTCACGGTGTTGCCAACATCACGATGTCGGCGATGTCAACGATGTAGACAGGAAAGGGGGACGATGTAGACGATGTCGTCATGATGTTGTCAACTTCACGATGTCGGCGATGTCAACGATGTAGACGATGTCGTCACGATGTTGTCAACATCACGATGTCGGCGATGTCAACGATGTAGACAGGAAAGGGGAACGATGTATACGATGTCGTCACGATGTTGTCAACTTCACGATGTCGGCGATGTCAACGATGTAGACAGAAAAGGGGACGATGTAGACGATATCAACGATGTAGACAACAAGTAAGACAATGTTGCGAGCAGGTATAAAATCATGAACGAAGTTGACAATATCGGCGATATCGTCACTACATCGTGCACTGGACATACCTCTTTTTATGAGCACTTTCTTAAAATTGTTCACCCATGGAAATAATTCTAAAGGAAGTAACGCGATATTGAATGGAGAAGAAAACTTACAAAAACGGCTGATACAGGGTTTAAAAAAAAAAATTGGGATCGTAGTAATACAATGAACACCAAATATCTCATTATTAATAATATCAGATTATTACATGGCATTTTTCATATCAGATGTATTATTAGCACAAGGTTCAATATCAGCCCTCGAGCCTTCGGCTCTTGAACTGATATTGAACCTTGTGCTGATAATACATCTGACATGAAAAATGACATGTTATGATCTTTTTATCATATGCTTTAACAATGGAGAAAAAATAACAGTTTAATATATTGATCCTTTTACGTGGTTCTCAAGTAGAAGTTCAAAAAGTGAAAAGTTTACGGATGTCGGTCGCCAAATGTATGAAACCATTCTATCATATGCCTCAACAGAGGAGAAAACAACAGTATAATATATTTTTATATTGACGATAAAATAAAATTCAACAAAATATAATGAACACTGTTTGGAAAAGTCAACATTTGTAAAGTAACTTTCAAAATTATGCTGGAAACTTTGAAAAATGCATTTATTGCATCATTTGTTTTTTTTTTTTGCATTTTACGTAATATACTTTCCTGTTTCATAATAATTGTTTTGCACCCTACTTTGTTATGGTCTTCACTGAAAACGTACCATTGAGGTGTATTTTCCGGAATTTGCTGAGTAACGCCGGAATGCCATGCGATAACGTTACGGACGGAAAGGCATGTGATAATAGGTGGAGGCATGTGAAATTTTTTTCATATCAGTCCGCTAAACACCATTTCAGAAAATATGGAATTCACTTAAATTAAATGCTATTATCATACTGTAAAAATTATAAGTTATTTACTCCAAGTCGTAATTCCATCGTATAATATATAGTATCGTTAAAGTTCATCAACATTATCCACAATTTGTTTTCCGATTCAAATATTGACTAAATTTCTGTCACGGAAAGTATCTTAGCGGGTAAAAACGAATATTTTCCATTGAGTGCCATTCCTCTTCTGTGCATCTACAAAATAACAAATGTGTTAACGAAGTTGAATTCTTTTGTTATGTTGGAAAAATTTACATTATTTAATAATGAAAATTAGAGAAAAATATATTTCACTTTAAGTTTTGCTTATTGATTTGTCCTTGAAATTTAAAATGTTGTATTTTGATTTTGTACAGTAAAAATCGTTTGTTGCATTAAGATATACATTTAAAACAGAAAAATTACTCGGATAGTTTCTACAATAATATTGTGGTTTAATAAAATAAATTATGGTCCAAGAAATTAAAATGGTCAAATTGGTGTATTCGATATATTACTTGATTATTCCTTGGGCTATTATAGTCCCAGATTTTTCGTTGTTATATTTTGAATATAGTACTAATGAATAGAATTTGAGGGGCATGAATAACATTTGAAAAAGGTTTATGTTAAATATTGGGCGGGGTTTTTATTAAATTTTCAACAGAAACGCGTTTTATAATCGAATTTATTCACTGTTGTTATATGTCCAGTGGCAAATGTTACAGTTAAATCGACAGTGCAAATGACGGCGTTAATCTTGAAATGTTAAAATGAAATTAAAAATTAGTTTTCCATTTAAGTTAAAGATATACAAAACGGAATTCAGAAATGGTTTTAATCATTCAGGTTTTTTTCTAAGACTGTTTTGCTTTCTTTCTGAAAATAGGGAAGAACGAAAAATACTTTCAGTTTGTTTGTATTGACTCATCTAAAAAATGCATAAATTTTTTGTTCGTTGTAATGAGCAAGGGAAAGGGAAAATGGTCTATGCATGAAACACTGTTTTCTTGTTTGACTTTATTGCATCTAATAGAATGGTTTGAAATATAGAACCACATGTTGTTTCCGATATGACTTATAATCGAGCACACCCTTATTAGTTAGATAACCTAGAATAGAGTGTAACATACCTGGAAATGTATTCTAGTGTACCATTTCATTTATCTCAGACGATTCTACATCCAATATTTATAAAACGAAAAATGCACATAATTAAATAACATATATGCATAAGTACTTTTTTTCTCTCTCTCTCAAAATACAACTTGAAGACACAAATAAATATCCTTTCAATCCCACTACAAGAAAGACGTGCGTATCAAATGACTTAAAACATAAAATGTGATGAACTGTATTCAAGATCCTTTTGATAGCAATAATTCTACTGTTCATAAAACTTCGTTAAGTGAGTAGATGGTCAGCTTTATCTTAAATTTTTATTGGGAAAATGAAAAGAAAACCATTACAAAATGAAATAAAATTCTTTAAAATGTTATATTCTGAAGATTCGTTCTTAATATTTAAGGTGTATTTTAAGTTAGCGAAAGCCTAAATAATTGTCCATTCCTGGGAAATAATGGGCGTCGGCCCTACGGGCATCCGCTCCATTATTTCCCAGGAATGGACAGGTATTTGGACTTTCTCTATAACGTGATCTGTAATTTTACAGATTGTGTAATTTTCCTGATTGTGACATTTTGATTGAATTTGGATTTGCATGGCGAGTGATGCATGCATGGCAGGAGACGCTTTCTATGTTGATGAACCATATCTCGCTCCTTTTAGAGTTCATACGATTTCCTCGGTTTTTGTTTATTATCTGATTTATGTCCTCTCAATCGATTTGAACATCGGTAAACAGTTATCGCCTTAATTAAACCATATGTTCGACCGTCATCAAAATGTCCCTTTTTTACACTCCTCAGGTTGAATTTGCATACATTGTACTTATAATACGGGGTAACCCATAAACAAAAACTCCAGCCATCATTCGCACAGATTTTCAGCTGACGTTGGGCATCCTCGCCTATAGAAAACGAAAACCACAAAATTTGGCATGTCTAAAAATCGCTTCCTTTTATATAAAACGAGTTTATGTTTTTTCCGTTGGACCGAATTGTGGCTATAAACGACCTATGGTCACACTTGAATTAAAGGATACAAAAGATACAATTAAATCTGCCTTATATCTTGATTCACATGTAGAATTTGACAATGCTGGACGGTTGAGAAGAAAACATTACGACAAAAGAGATGATTTCAGCTTCCAAATTGTGAACTTTTCATATCTATGTAGCAACTTTCAAGAAGTACCAGCAAAGGGAGAATATATCCCCCAGTTAACACGATTTTCAATAGCTTTTATTTCCTATCAGGATTTCCTTGATAGAGGGTTGCTGCTTACAATGAAACTATCAAATCCAGGGTTCCAAACGATAAAAATGAGGTCATCTCTTCGGAAATTTTACGAAGGATATCACGAGTTGGTTGACCGTTATTGAAAATCTGTTTCATGGCAACGGATATATTCCAATAGTCGTAACAACTCTTTTTCCTCTAATGTGACATCACAGAACTTGTTCTTATATGAGCAACTCAGCGGGTGCCACATATGAAGCATGAACTGTTTACCTTCCAGATCATCCCCGGTTTTTGGCGGGGTTCGTGTTGCTCAGGTTTTTTTTATGTTGTGTCTTTTAGACTGTTGTTTGTCTTTTGATCATTTGCCGTTTTTTTGCGGTGACGTTTTCAGTTTATTTTTGACTTATGGGTTTGAATATCACTTTGGTATATTCCACCTTTTATGGATTTTTGGAAAAATTTCTTCAAAACTTGACTTGCCCGAATTATTTAAGTTTACTATGCTGACAGATATTTATTTGATGTTTTGGTCATTAGTGTGATGCCTAAAGTTTTCGAATCTATTTGTTGTACACAAGTGTAAATACAATCGAGGCGACGGAATATTACCGATGTTCAAATCTCATTTAACAAGTATAACAAAAATATCGAACTCCAAGGTAAATTCAAAATGGGGGAAGTCCATTAAAACTGACAAAATCAAACGTTATCAACCAACGGAACGAGCGAAAAAAAAAATCATATTCCTGAATTTGGACAGGCATTTTCTGAAGGAAATGGTGGGTTAAACCGGGTTTTATTTCTAGCTAAACTCTCATATGACAGTTCTTGAAAACTCCATATACTTATGACGTGGATCGGTACTTACACACCCCGCCATTGTGTTATTGTGCTATTATCAATTTTGAGTTCTTGTCTTTCATTTTTGCTTATGTACTTTGTCTATATCCCAATTTGTGTTTCTTTGTTGAAATAGTTTTTATGGTGATTAGGATTATATTACAATGTTGACTGCTGTTCCCCAATTTTTGACGTTTTTACCTATTATGTCTGTTTGTTTTGCTCACACATTGTTGTCAACATAATGCAATTTTATGCGACTGTCATACAAGTGAGAGGTTTAGCTAGCTATAAAACCAGGTTTAATCCACCATTTTCTACATAAGGAAATGTCTGTACCAAGTCAGGAATATGACAGTTGTTTTCCATTCGTTAGATGTGTTTGAGTTTTTTATTGTGCCATTTTAATAAAGGACTTGCCGTTTTGAATTTCCCTTGGAGTTCGGTATTTTTGTTATTTTTTCTTTTTTTATACAGATTTGATAAATACAAATTAAGGTAGCAAAACAAAAACTGATGGAATCGGATGAACTCCAAATATAGCGAGACCGGGTGCGTCTCCATGTTTAACATCTTCTGTGCATGCATCACTCCTATTGCGAATCTGCCACCACACTCAGTCTAAATGTCAAAATCAGAAATAGGACACCATCAGTATCTTGACAGATGAAACGACTATTCAGCTGGTATATAAAAATCTTAGACCGCAAACAAAATTTCGCTAGAGAGATGCGACACAGACACAACATATCGGGCAATCATTTGGTAAACTATCCTCTTGCCGAGTTTGTGTGTCTTTGCGGTTGACCGATACTTTGCCATTTACTATCTTATGTTGTTTTATTCATTTAATCTACTATTGTTTTAAGTAATAATATTCGATTTGCTTTAATACAGATCTGTCAAAGGTATGCCTACCGTTCCTAGTATAGCAGCTATTGAAAAGGGCGGACAAGTGCTTGCTTCCGCCTCTGGAACTACTGCCATAGTTGTATTTGGAATTGGGCTTGCCATCGGCTTCGTTCTTGGAGTTTCACTTTCTCATCAGAATGTTAGACAATCACTTAAAGACATTAAACAGGAAATGGTGGGAAACTAAGTTCAACAGCTACAAGTATAATAAAAGACAAGTAAAAACAAGTTTACAAGAAAGGAAGCTTTTACTGTAACCTTTCTAACTGCTTTATTTTCTCACTATATTCAAATTGGGTATCATCATTGTTGTGCAGACCATGATCATATTTTCATCATTCATTTGATGGTCCAACTCTGCAGGAGAACGCACAATAAAAATTTCAAAATAAAATGCTATACCACTATTTTTCACAGCCGGAAAAACAGGATAACAATACTTTTGCCCTTGCAGTCAGAAAGTTTAGACAGAAACTATGCATATCACTCTGAAAAATTGGGATACATTTGATTTAACGTTATTTTTTTTTATGTTATTCAAATTTTAATGAATATTGTAAATCGTTTGATAAAAATTGTTTTGTGAAGCATTATGTGTGGCTGAGTGAAATAAATGTGTCTTGTCTTGGTGTTTACATGCTTATAGTCCTACTACATCCGGTATGGAACTGCCGGCAAAATCGATGTCTGGTATTTTGTCCTCCTAGAAGGTTAAAATCTAACCGTTTTCTATTTTCCTTCCAGATGGTAGGTGTAAAAATTACAGATTATAAAAATTCATGATCATCCAAATGTTTTTATATTTGATTAAAAGAAAAATATAGACATGATTAATTGCGAACGAAAATCCTATAAATACAATTCCTTAATTCAATAGAATTTTGTAGGAAACAAAGTCGACACAATTGTCATGTATTCAAATATAGCATTCACCTAGATAAGAAAATATAGCAATACAAATGGCATCATTTATTTAAAGCATCCAAAGAGTAAACGAACCCTCAATACTACTGTAGTCAGCACGTCTGTGATGACATGAATTATCATTGATATGGTCATAATTATAAAATTAACTGTTTACATGTTTTTTTCGAAATACTAATGCTTTTCTACCCAAGAAATAGACTACCTTAGCTGTATTTGGCAAAAATCTTTCGGAAGTTTGGGTCTTCTATGCTCTTCAACTTCGTAATTTATTTGCCCTTTATGACTTTTTTTTATTCCAGCGTCACTAGTGAGTCTTTTGTAGACGAAACGTGCGTCTGACGTACACAATTGTCATCCTGGTATCTATAATGAGTTTATTTACATTCATGTCCTTAATCATATAAACAAGCAAGTAACACAGAAGTCCATGCATAGTGAAATAACAACCATTACTATAAATACAATTTAACATTGAAGCATTTTAGTACAGTAATATACTTTAAACACGCACCATTTATAATCCTACCGGGATGTCGGGTGAAAGCTAGCAAATATATAGCGTGCAGAAATCAGCAACGTAATGTAAAGCGTGGCTTAAATTTCAAAACGAGACTAAGTGTAGGTAATTCGCAAGAAACTAGGCGCTATTGCGGGAATTGAAACATCAGTGCTAAAAACAATTAAAAAATAACTTTGACTTTACCTCACTTGGTGTGAATACAAAAATACATGTGACAGCATTTATTTAAACTTGGCACCCTTTATTTTAACGAACCCCAAATAACATACATATTCCACAGGGTTTAAAAAAAAACTCGCCATAGATACTAGGATTTTTCGGACCACTCTTTATTCGAAATGCATTTTGTCGTCATATTGGCTGTAAGCACACGATAACAGTTTTGCTTTTCCATAATTGTCCTCAGGGAAGTACCAATAAAATAACCGCTGTCTCCTTATTGTTTATATATATGTTAGTTCCGTATAAACAGTAAGTTCAACATTTAAGTCCCAAAGCAAAACGTATTTAAATGGGGGTGTAACTTAAACTAGTCAAATATAACTGAAGGAAGGAATGGTCATTAAACGTTTGTCTACATAACTATCTTCATATAGAATAAAAAAACAACCACTATATATATATAATAGACAAATATCACAATACCCTATTAATACTATCTGGAAGTCCAGATTTACTATCCAATCTTGCAGCTCTGGGACAAAGGTGTAGCAAAACTGAAGAGTTTTGACGATTTTAAGACTTAAAAACATGCCAAGACTACACGGTTAAAGATATATTCTACGCAAGTTCATATCTGAATTAAATGTACCTTAAGGAAAAACATTGTAAGCCTAATGAAGCCGAAATAACTCTTAAACAAGCGGCCCAAATCGCAATTTTTGTTGTGATTTTACATATCGAATCATTTATTGGGGTAATCGACGCCTTACAAGATTAGCTTGTACTTAAGTATAGTTTCAGAGCATGTGTTTATATTCCAGGAATTTGCAGTAGGGTGTTGAAGGTCATACATCTTGTGCAATATAGATATAATGTTTATGTAGGAACTTTAGGCTTATCGGTTATTATTCAATAAGTTTGCAATGTGAAGCTCGCCTGTTGTTTGTATCCTTACACAACTGAATGCACGTCTTCATGTGCGTGCGATATGTTTTAACAAGAGGGGCGAAAGATACCAGAGGGACATTCAAACTCATAAATCAAAAATAAACTGACAACGCCATGGCTAAAAAAGAAAAAGACAAACAGACAAACAATAGTACACAAAACACAACATAGATAACTAAAGACTAAGCAACACGAACCCCACCAAAAACTGGGGGATGATCTCAGGTGCTCCAGAAGGGTAAGCATATCCTGCTCCACATGTGGCACCCGTCGTGTTGCTCATGTTAGTACAAACCCGGTAAATAGTCTCATTCGGTAGGTCACATTCGTGAAAAGGGAACGGGATTATAGTTACGACATAAGGAACATATCCGCTATCAATTTTCGATTCAGTCAAACACTTACCTTTAAATCGTCCTATAGTTATTTCCAAGTCCAACAACAGATTTGCACCATCTGGAAAAGAAATTGTAAATAATTCATAGTATAGTTGAAGGAATGTACTTATACCTTTTTAGTATATCATTAAGTCTTGAAAGTTGAACATCTTCGTGAAGCCTCGAGACGCATCGGCTATAACAAAACACTGCCTAAATTTTTCTTGAATGTCCAAATAATACATCGCAGATAACAAAAGTAAATTCTCTATTAAACTCATTTTAACATGCACACTTGTTTCTGGACGACTCTTTATTCGCAATGCATTTTGTCAAATTGTCGGTAAGCACGATAACATTTTTGCCTTTACATAATTGTCCACAGCGAAATTCAGATACAGTAACCTCTGTCTCCTTATTGTTTATATGTTCGTTCCGTGTAGCCAGTAAGTCAATAGCCCTGTTTACATAAAAGAGATCTCTAATAGAGCCAGTGCTCCAGGTTAAGATGCATCAGTTTGTATAGAAGTTTTGTGTTTTTTCAAGTCCAAAGTCTGAAAGCTGATTTTAGACAATATCAAAGTAAAAGGTTGATTAGTTTATTCACAAAGTAATCCAAATCATATATTAAAAGCAAATAAAACAGAGGCCTTTTAGAGTATGTGTCGGTCTTAAACCATGGCCACTGTCATGCATTAGAGACTAATATATTGCACATGACCAACATATTTTTTGTTGATCTTATATATCCTTTTTACTGTTTAACAGTTTCTCTATATCTACAACAGATTTTACCCAAAACGCATAAATGGTTAAACATCATCATTGAAGAGCAACGCCTCCTTCAGGAGTCGTCCAATGAATTGATCGTATTGGCATTTGTGTAGATCTTTATTGGCTGATAATGTTTGGTGTTTACAGGTACAAATTTCTACTAACTAATATAGTTTTTGATATACATAATTGTCAAAATTATAGAAATGAGTCAAAATAACGTTTACGGTACCAATTGTACTGCACCTGGCCTTGCGGTCATAAAACTTTCAAGCACGATTTTCGTACTCAGACTCAGAAATCAACCAATCAAAATCATGGATTTGGTGTTTCGAGCACAAATTTTGTACTCCGAGTACTGAGTAAAGTTTTATGACCGAGAGCCCAGATGCGCATTTCGAAATTAATGTCTCTTCAGTGATGCCTGAGGCCAAACTTTTTGAAAATCCAAAACTTATTTAAAAATTAAAAAGCTGATAAAATCAAAAATTGACAAAAAGTATAGCCAAGTCAGGAAAGGCATAAAGAGCTCTACACGTGGGAGATATATTACTTTATTGAATTTTTTTTTAAAGATTTTGTGAAAGCAAATTTCAATGACACAATGATAAAAAAATGTCAATCAATGTCAATAACATAATAATAATAAGTCTTTTTTTAAAGAGGGTAGCACAGTTACATTGTAGCTATAAGTTCTATAACGTTTCATACATATAATGTTAATTTTGTTGATCTTGTATTGTTAATCATTTCTGTTGTTTACAGTTTCTTCTTAATGATTCGTATTAATTTTATTTGGCTTTTTTTTACCTTTTTTATTCGATCGTCTCTGATGAGTCTTTTGTAGACCAAATACGCGTCTGTCGTACAAAATTTTAAGTCTGATTATGGCAAAAACACAAAAATAAGTTAAAAATCGTCATCTAAAAAATCTCCTTAAGGGATTATTCAGTGGTTTCTATTGTTTTTCATTTTGTAGATCTTGTTTGGCTGATGATTTTTGCTGTTTAAGGGTTCTATCTTTCTATCATACGTTTCGAGATAATAAGCGAAAAATCGTCATAAACCTGATAAAGGACTTTACTCCTAAAAGGAGACCTGATATGATTTTTTATTTTTGTCCAAAAAGATTTATCTTATGCATAACTTCCCGTAACAAAACACCGATAGCATAAGTGTCAAATAATTGTTAAAATATTTTTTAAATGTATCGATCTATTGACCTGATCAATATGCATATTTCCATCCCGAAAGTCACTCAGAACGAGGCTGCTACGTCACATGTTCCAATCAGTCATATATTGGTAGACGGCAATTGTGCAAATTTATTTTCGATTACATGTATTTACTAACTACACGCATGCAGTACTAAATGATGGTTCTGTGTGCTGTTGTTAGAAGAGTAGTGACATGTGTTTATTTTTTTCGTTTTTTGAATAACCAACAGAACAAGAAGGCTTCGAGATGGGACTTTGTTTCAAACCCTCACCACAAGCTTTGCTCCGCCCACTTTTCCAAGCCATGTTACGATCGTGACACAGATGTTGGGATATCTCGAGTGTACTACTATAAGGCCATCATAGCCCAAGAAGCTGCAAGTGTCATATGGGGTGATTGATAAGGCAATAATTAATTCACATGCTCCGACTTTATGTACATCATTGATCACCTGCCGTGGGCTAAAGTGAGGTAAAAAAATATTATTGTTACATTCATAGAGGTATTCCCACTTGCTGTGTAATGAATAGCTGTAGAATGGTCAAACAATACATTATGCACCACCCAATTAAAACAACTGTAAGTTCTGAAAACTAATAAAAGATGTGTATATAACTAGTTTTTCCTTAGGTAATAAAAAGCAGATAATAAAGGTGTATTGCAATCAATATAAAAAAGAATTGATTTAAAAAAGCATAACAATAAAAGCAAAATAGACAATGGTAGGATAATGTAAATTATATCTTTATCATCCGAATATTGCACACCGAAAATATAATTATTGACAAAATCAGAACATGTAAACTACCACATTTTTTAAAATTTGATATATATATATATATAGATTACTATGAATATTCATCATACACACAATTTTTAAATGGGGAAATTTTGGACCTTTTAGACAAAGATATTGAGAAATATTCAAAATTAATTTATGAGATTGAAACATCGGTGAATTGCTATTATTTCCTAGAAATGGACAGTTATTTGGACTTTCGTTAACTTAAAATACACCTTTAATATTAAGAACGAATCTTTAGATTATAACATTTTAAAGAATTTTATTTCATTTTGTAATGGTTTTCTTTTCATTATCCCCGTGGTGTACCCTATAATCCACAGGCAAAATTTAAGATCAAGCTGACCATCTACTCACTTAACGAAGTATTTATGAACAGTAGAATAATTGCTATAAAAAAATCTTGAATAAAGTTTATACAGATTTACCAGCCACATCCACGCAGTCGGAGTAAGATGAAAGCAAAAAGACAGACAGATCCAAATCTGTAACTTAAGTACATCAGTCCGCAATATCCAAAAGGATAGCCGGACGTTAAAACCTATCATCTATCTTTATCCAGATTTATGTTTTTCAGTCATTGGATACGTACGTCTTTCTTGGGGTGGGATTGAAAGGATATTTATGTGTCTTTAAGTGGTATTTCGGGGGAGAGAAAAAACTAATATTTATGCATATATGTTAATGGATTATGTGTGTTTTTCGTTTGATAAATCTTGGATGTAGAATCGTGTGAGAAAAAGTTACATGGTGCAACTAGAATAAATTTTCCAGGTATGTAACACTCTAGTATAGGTTATTTAACTAATAAGGGTGTGCTCGATTAGAAGTCATATCTGAAACAAAATATGATTCTATATTTCAAACCATTCTATTAGATCAAATGAAATTAAACAAGAAAACCTTGTTTCATGTTTCATGCATAACCAAACATTTTTTTTCGATCCCTTTGCTCATAACAATGAAGAAAAAAATGTTATGCATGTTTTAAAGTCTTAAAATGCAATACAAGCAAACTGAAAATATTTTTCATTCGGCTTCCCTATTATCAGAAAGGAGGCAAAAAATTTTAGAAAAAAAAAAAAAAAAACCCGCGTGATTAAAAACTTTTGTAGATTACGTTTTGTATGTCTTTAACGTAAGTGGAAAACTACTTTTTGATTTCATTTAAACATTTCAAGATTAACGCCGTCATTTGCACTGCCGATATAACTGTTATATTTGCCACAGGATATATAACAACTTTGAAGGAATTCGATTTTGTTACGCGTTTCTGTTGAAAATTGAACAAAAACCCCGCCCAATATTTAACACAAGCCTTATTCAAATGTTATCCATACCCCTCAAATTCTATTCATTAGTACCATATTCAAATTATGACAACGAAAAATCAAATAATATACCGAATACGTCATTTTGACCATTTCAGTTTCTTGGACTATTTATTCTATTTAACCGCAATATTATTGTAGAAACTATCTGAGTAATATTTTTTTTTTTTGTACATAATAAAATGGAACAAACGATTTTTGCTGTACAAAATCAAAATACAGCAATTTAAATTTCAAGCAAATGATATCTTAAACGGTGAAAGTAAAAGCAAATGTGTAAGTGAAATATATTTTCTCTAATTTTCCTTATTGTATAATGTTAGAGTGTTCAATATTACAAAAGACTTTAACTGAGTTAACACATTTGATATTTTGTAGATGCACAGAAGAGAAATGGCACTCAATGGAAAATATTCGTTTTTACCCGCTTAAATACTATACGTGACAGAAATTTAGCCAAGATTTGCATCGGAAAACAAATTGCGGATAATGTGGTGGAATTTTAGTGAAAACGATACAAATATCATACGATAGAATTACGACTCGCAAATAAAAGCTGTTTATTAATAATGAGATATTTGGTGTTCATTGTATTACTACGAGGTCATCCCAATTATATATATAAAAAAAAACTCCATTTAATATCAGCCGTTTTAGTAAATTTTCATCTTCATTTAATATCGCGTTACGTCCTTTAAACTATTTCTATGGGTGAACACTTTTTAAGAAAGTGCCCATGGAAATACCCAAAGGGCAAACGTCCGGATGAATGAAGATAGACAATAGAAAATAACTCTCCATTCCTGAAAATAATGGAGAGTTTGAACAAACGATTTACGTCACAGGTGTATTTTAATTTAATTGACTGTTTTTTCAAAGAAATTCTCAGAATTGCTATGCATGTACAGAAAAATTAAAGAACTCGCAGAGAGACATGTGGACGACATTTTGATATATATCCCTAGACTATGACTCAGGCACATAAATATCAGGCGCATATCTCCGCCCATAGGAGGTGTACATTTCCCATTCCAAACTAAAAGACAAATTGAAAGAGTTGGTATTACTTTGCTTCATTTAAAAAAAGAATGGTGAACGTAGATACAAGTATCTTGTCTTGGGTAGGAATAAATCCTACTTTGTAAAGAATCACTCTGATTCAAACAAAAAATTCTCTGAAACTGACATTATCAATATGCTTGATTTCTTGATTGACAACATATTTGTTACGTTTGGAGGACGAGTTTTTCACCAGACAGTCGGAATTCCAATGGGAACCAATTGTGCGCCTCTTCTTGCCGACTTGTTTCTTTATTATTATGAGACATACTTCATACAGGAACTTCTTAGGAAGAAAGATAAGAAGTTAGCAATATCCTTTAACTTTACGTTCCGCTATATAGATGATGTTCTCTCAATAAATAATACAAAATTTGGTGACTATGTTGAACGAATCTATCCCATCGAACTAGAGATAAAGGATACTACAGATACAGTTAAGTCTGCATCATATCTTGACTTACATCTAGAAATTGACAATGAGGGTCGGTTGAAAACAAAACTTTACGCCAAAAGAGATGATTTCAGCTTCCCCATTGTGAACTTTCCATTTCTATGTAGCAACATTCCAGCAGCGCCTGCATACGGAGTATATATCTCCCAATTGATACGATATTCTCGGGCTTGTATTTCCATGATTTCCATGATAGAGGATTGCTGCTCACAAGGAAGCTTTTAAACCAAGAGTTCCAAATGGTGAAGCTGAAATCATCCCTTCGTAAATTTTAAGGACGCCATCACGAGTTGGTTGACCGTTATGGAATAACCGTTTCACAGATGATATCGGATATGTTCCTTATGTCGTAACTACAATACCCTTCCCTTTTCACGAATGTGACCTGCCGAGTTAGACTATTTACCGGATTTGTAATAACATAAGCAACACGACGGGTGCCACATGTGGAACAGGATCTGCTTACCCTTCCGGAGCACCTGAGATCACCCCAAATTTTTGGTGGGGTTCGTGTTGCTCAGTCTTTAGTTTTCTATGTTGTGTCATGTCTGTTTGTCTTTTTATTTTTGGCCATGGCGTTGTCAGTTTGTTTTCGATCTATGAGTTTGACTGTCCCTCTGGTATCGTTCGTCCCTCTTTTCGATACGATTTACTTCATAAGCAATTATTTCATGAAATTCATCAAATATACTAGGCTTATAATTTGGTGTGCCAGACGCGCGTTCGTCTACCTAAGACCGCGTTCACACCAAACGTTGCGTACTGTAAACATGTTAACAGTAAGTTTCATGTAATGAAAACTAGTTTAACATCAAATTTGTTCTCATCTGTACAGCGGTTTTGATTACCTGCACATGAGAATTGTTCACACCAGTAAACTACATGTACACGCAATTAACATGTATATTACATATAAACTTTTGTAAACTTTTGCACCAGTTAGGCGCAGAAAAATTCATAATTGTTAAAATTCCAATTCTTTTTTAGAAAAACATATACTTGTTTCAGGAGGGAAGTGAGAAAAATCGTTTGATTCCATTGAAAAGTTATGGCAGGGGATTCAACATGGCGTTTTAAAACTTTTCCTGTATGTTAATGTAAAAAAAATGTTCGTTTTAAAAAAAAAAGTTTTTTTCCCACGAAGATGATTGGTCGGTACCATAAGAAAATCGTTTTATTGGTTTGGGAGACCTTGAGAGTTCTAAAGATGTCACGATTACGCAGGCTAAAGCAGCATAACAATAAACAAACAAAAAAAAAAGGATTTTTCAAATGACTTGATTGATTGATTGTTGTTTGCTTAACATCCAATGGCGAATATTTCATACATGTTCAGGACGAAAACAAATTCGCAATAAATGAAATGGGTAGATCCTGTAAAAGACGTCTTCCGGGATGAAGATCTGGGAAATTTGGACAGTCATTGGAAATTGAGAGTACATTGGAGAGCGACAACAATTTTGCCTAGCAACAGGCCACCTACAAACCAATCAAATGAATATTTTGATACAAAATGCAGGACTTTGCAAGAAATATATGTGAAAATAAATACGCCATATTATCAACAGGTATAAAATGAATATTCCATCAGCAAAAAATCTCGCTCCCACTGAAAATCAAATGGTCTACTAAAGCTATTTAAATTTAATCATGTTTTTAACTTACTTGGAATAGAATCTACCAATTAACTACCATCAACACCAAATTCTCTAAAAAAAAAAACAGAACAAATTTAGACATGAATAAGATAACTACTCATGAGACATATCGACTAATATGATTTTTGTTATATCTTTTGAAATGTAGCAATTATATGTATTTGAGACATATGAATGTACGAACTTGATATCGTTTCGTCACTATCTCTCCGCCTTCAATGATGATTATGATCTCTTCACGAAATACATACGAATAAATCAACAGAGAAATTAAACTTCCGTCCAAGAGTATTCATTTTGCAATCTCAGCATCCTTTAAAATGACGTAATAACCAATAAAAATTCCCTACCAGTAATGTTCCTTGAAGCAATTTCAGAATTGGCGATCCTGTGTTGGTTACGTTTGGGATTATATCTCTGACTATTAATTTAAAAATGAATAGAAGTAACAAAAGATATGACACTGTTAGATAGTGGTTATGAGATCAAACATTAATTTCATATGACTTTTCAAGGAATAAGTAAGTATAAAATCATGCAAAGATGTACAATTTCGTCTCAAATACGGGGATTTTTCTCTCGATCTCAGGACAAAACTTTTTTCAAACTTAATAGAAGATTAAAGAAACTATTTTCCATAATATAAATGAACACGAGTTTTGTTTTGGCAAAACTCAATTTTGTATTTGTTTATTCCATGAATTTCAATTTGTTCACCTCTCATATGATTTTTTGCTTACAATCAAGCAATTTATTAAAAAAAAAAAAAAGAAAAAAAAAAGGAGACTGTATAAGCATACTTTAAACGCCCAATTGTGAGACAAAGATTATTGTTTCACCGGCTATGTCATTTTTCATGTGACATGTACTTGTAAATCAAATTTCTCATTCAAGAGCTAATTACCGTGATGTTAAAAGTCGATCACCTTTGAGTGAAGGTCATTGAGCACTTAACTTTGTTATTAAACTTTGTCTTTTTGTTATTATAATTATCAAAAAATCCGAATACCTAAATTTAGATAAAAAGTTAATTTTGAAGTGGTATTTCTATGTGCTATTTTTAGAACATTTCAGTGATTATCGATGCAGTTAAAAGATCTCAATCAATTCGTTTTGTAAATGTTTGTTTCGTAAGTAAGATGTATACATTAAAAACGATTTTTAAGATTATATATTGTAACTGTTAAAGCACTGACTTTCAGACGATTTCACCAAATTGAGAGAACTGCCATAAAGCTATAGGGTCCTTTGAATTAATGTTTTTTTTTAAATTGACTGAATATATTTGAGGTAACATCATCAATAAACATTAACTAGTCAAAACATTTACTAAGTTATATCATCGGTACAAGGACATCATTCGTACATATAAATCAACATGCAGACATCTTATATACGTTCAGGTATTTCACATCCAATCTTTTATGGTAATATTCTATACAAAGCACAAAAATGTCGTCATTCACCTCAAAAGCTAACCAAACCTTCAAACAGACTTATTCAGAAGGGATTTAGTTATGATACTGTTGTCAGGTCATTAAAGTTGGCATATTTTGGCTTTAATATTGATTAAAGACCAAACAGCCTATTGTTGATGCGCATCAACTAACGCAACTTGGTAGTGACATAAAAGCTCTATGACGTTGTTTCTAGCCATGAAAAAAACGTCAAATTATTACGTCCTATTTCGCGTTTTTCACGGATTCCAACATGGTGTACGCTTAAAACTACGTCTTCCAAGAAAAGTGGAATTAAGCGTCGCACTGATACCTAGTGGAAATTAAATACAAATGGACACAAAAAATACTACACTATCTGTAACCTCCGTTCTAATAAAAATAATAATAAAAATATAAATTTTGAACTCGGCTTTTTGCATTTGCGCCTATCTGCATTTCACTTTTTTCTTTCATCACTTGCGCCGATTTTGTCTTTCATTTGCGCCGATTGTGTACAGGTAGATTATAGGTGAAAGTTATATTTTTATTTATCATATAAACCTCTTCCGTTAGCCAGTTGTACATATGTTATGAATTGTCAATTATAACATGTATATAACTGTTGTCCCCTGCTCACAAAGGGGAGATGGGAGTAGAATTTCGAGCAGGATAAGTCAATTTAAGAGATATTTGTGCACTCTGTTGACATCCACTAAAATCACGGAGTAAAATTATATTTACAGCATTTCAAAGCACCACAATAAAATCCATAAAAATTTAATACTAGTACAATTAATTATTATCTTGTCGAGAATTTATATGCCACACATCTGATGTATTCCTTTCTTGTCATTTTATCTTTTCTATACTTGTTGTACTTGCCAATAACGAAGTCCATCTTTTCTTTCTCGTGTCAAAACGAAGTTGTCGAACAATATGACAAAAATTATCTTAAACATTAGGGAACACTGTTTATATCCATATATTACCATGCAATATACATTCTAGATTTACTACATGTACATGTATTTACTCGTATAGCAAATAAAGTATCGGGGCTAGTGATAATAAAATTAAAATAGGCGCTAATGAAAGAATCAAATCGGCGCAAATTAAAGATCGATTTTTTTTTTAAATCGGCGCAAATCTCGTACGCCCGAGTAACTTTACACCGGTAAATTTATTTGACTTACGCTTAGAATTTTAACTTAATATGTGATTTTCAAAACTGAGTTTTCAGAAGGTTAGGCCGATAAACAATACTTTCTAGAAGTTTCGATATACTGGCAACGTATGCATGTTGAGATTAACTTATTTCTTTAAGATTCTGGTAAAATAATGGTGATCTTACAATGAAGTTTAATTTTATCTATACTGCTTAATTGACAAAATCTTATAGTAAAAATAAAAATGATAAAGGTTCGTTGTCTTTTGTCATTTGATTCATTTCAAATTGTCTCAATGAGAAATGATAAAGATTTCGCCTGATCTCACAGAAGCATACGGCAAAAAATATAAGAAATTAGTATACTCAGTGAATGTGAATTAAAATAAAAATTTACGGTTTTTAAAACTAAACTTGTTGTAAATTTAACTTATGACAAAAACAATTGCTTCAAGAATAAGATCCAACATAAAATTTCTCACTTTCAAAAAGCTACAATGACCGGAAAGGTTGAAAACAAATTTCGATTTTCAATGCCGGCAATCTATACATACAACCTTGTCTTTGTTTTAATTTCCAAAATGAGCTATTTAGATTCATAATATTTCATTCTGTTTTGAGAAATACTTTATAGTTTTCAACGAAAAATTATTTCTTAGATTCTAAATCAATTTTTGAATTAAAAACTTATTTGTATTTTATATTTACTGTCTCGTTTATTCAAAACACGTGAGGTAGTAATAACGGGGATCGTATTTTATGATAGGTTGAATGGATGTAAAACGTTTTAAAATCGAAAACTTTAATCCATATATTATACCTATAATTTTAATTTTCTTATATTTTAAATATTCAGAAATATTGAATCCACAAACTAGATGGAATAATTTGTATACGCTCGTCTTAGTCGGGACACATAATGGTATAAAGAAGTCCGTCCGTGCTAATGTCTGTAAACAGTAGCGAAAGAGTGCGCTAGGGCGAAGTTCTGAAATTGACGCGACAAAAAAAACCACACATCTAGCCTAATATAGTCAACTAGTCTGTAAGTTAGCCAGTGTCATCTTTCATTTCTCTTTTTATTTTCAATGATTTTGCTAATGAGAGGGAGAGGAAAAAAACAGACTTTCCGTTCTAAAGCGTCGTAAAAGGTTATTTCGAACATTTTTTCATTCCGACGGATGGTGTTTCTGAAGGTTAATTTTGTGCGGCAACAACATCATGAGATCTGATACTGATACATACATGTGATCTCTTGTATTACCGGATAATAAAGTAGGTGAATATAGTTGTTATTCTTGATTCTTGAAAATTTAAATGTGGGTTTCAAACGTCCAATTTGCAATTTTTTTCAAACAGTGCGCCAGCAAGGAAAACTTGTACTATGACGTCAGATTCAATGTTCTGAAGAAAGACAACTCTTTTCTTCAAAACGAACGAGAAAAAAAACATGAAAATTAATCATAACTTTTTTGAAAGGTCGGTGACATATACATTTTTTTGCTTTATTTTGAAGAGTACACATGGCACTTTCTTTCTTGAAATGTTTATGAAAAAATCACTGGTAGATATTTTTTAATACTTGAAACGTTTTTCATTCTTGCGTTTTATTTTTGGCGGGAATGAAATAAATCATATTTTTTAAGATCAAAACAATAAAGGTCTTAAACTCTTGAACCTGTATTTGATAGACACAAATCTACTTTTTAACACGAAACAAGAATTATGCTTGTAGGTTTGATATAATGGGATTTTTTGAGAGTTTAAATAACAAGCAAATATCATGTTAATATTCGGGAAAACACGAAACTGAGGTTGCTATAGTGACAAAACTAATTCGGTGACCCCCAATTTTTTTTATCATATTTTGTTCCTCAAATCATGAAATACCTTCACACAAAATTTTAAGGAAAAATCACTGGTAGAACTGAATAGGCTGTTTGGTCTTTAACTCATAGGGTCTTTGCATCGGAAATAAACACATTTATTCTGAAAACAGTTGTTGGCATGATACGGGTTATGTTCTTCTCATATATTTTATGATGGTATGATACTAAACCCCTAACGGGAGGGATTGTGCTTGATTTTCATATGATGAAGACATAATCTTTTAATCAGTTTAATTGAGGTCTGGAGCTAGCATGTCAGTGACTGCTAGTAGTCCTTTGTAAATTTATGTAGCATTGTCAGTTTGCTTAGTTTCTTCTGTTACCTATTCTGACATCGGACTCGGACTTCTTTTAAACTGAGTTTTACTGTACGTATTGCTGTGTTTGTTTATTCTACATTGGCTAGAGGTATAGGGGGAGGGTTGAGATCTCACAAAACATTTTAACCCCGCCGCATTTTTGCGCCTGTCCTTTGTTAGTCTTGTATGTTTTTTTTTTATTTAAGTTCATTATATGTTTCGGAGTTTAGTGTGAGGTCCATTTTCACTGAACTAGTACACATTTTTGTTTAGGGGCCAGTTGAAGCCCGCCTCCGGGTGCGGGATTATCTCGCTGTCTTGAAAACCCATTGATGGCCTTGGGCTGTTTTCTGTTCTTTGGTCGGGCTGTTGTCTCTTTGACACATCCCCATTTCCATTCTCAATTTTACTTTTATGATATCCAAATATATAAACTAATAATGGTAATGATTTTTTTTTAAGAACCTCACCTAAAACGATAACATAAATAGTTGTATTACCTGTCAAACAACAAACCAGACAATAAGTATATACACTAAACATATCTAGTGCGTATAGATAAACATTACATCGACATTTAAAATACAGGGATACTCTTTCATTTTGAACCAAAAATGTGTCATGTTAATATTTATCATATTAAATCCAAAATATGCTGCAGAGTCACAAACGATCTAAATCTTCAAAATTAATTAAAAGATTTTGATACACTAGTATACGTTTGTCAGGCAAGAACTTTGAATCTCTGCCATCATCAAAGAAGCATTTGAAGAGTCCAAATTTTATCTAAAAATTGTAACGACAATTGGTTGGGAAGCATTTATTCGTTATTTAAATATCTTAGTTTAACCCCAGAATATTTGTTAAATCACAAATCTAATATAAAGTCAATTATCATTAAAAAACTCCGAAGTAAATATGATGAAATTTGGCTTAACCAATTAAATAATGATAAACTTGGCATGGTGCAAGGAAACAAATTAAGAACCTATAGACTATTTAAAAATAATATTGGCCTTGAAAAATATTTATTGTTAAATAATGGTAAAACAATAAACGAGTTAACCAAATTTAGGATCAGTGCCCATGAACTTGAAATAGATAAGGGAAGACATAAAGGAATACCCCCAGACAAAAGATTTTGTAAATTATGTAATAATGACATTGTTGAGGATGAAATTCATTTTCTTCTTCAATGTCCATCACTTAAAACTGAAAGGTCCAGTTTCATTTTAGATTTATCCTCTAAATTTACTAATTTTAAAATTCTAAATGACCAATCAAAATTTGTATGGTTGATGTCAAATGAAGATCCATTTGTTAATAACATAATGATAAAGTTAATAGATAGTTTGATAAAGACTAGAAGAGCAAAATTAAGTGATAACACATGAGTAGGCCCCAGCTCTTCTTCTTTTAATAATACAACGGTACTGATTGTGTTCACTCACTCATTATCTTTGGGAATATACTGTGTTTGTTGTCTCCCTTCTCCTACAAAGTGTTAGTTTTATTGTCATGTATTGTAATTTCAAATAGTTAAATGAAAAAAATCACCACAATTATTTGTACACTTTAATTTAAACTGTAATTGTACTGCTCCTCGGGGCGTCTTGATTGACAAATAAAAATTGTTGTTGTTGTTGTTGCCATCAATTTTTATGATTGTTTATAAGTGTTTATATCCGCCTATTGGAGTTTTCTCACAAACACAAATTATAACATATTATTTCATTTAAGGCCGAAAGTATATAAAAAGAGAGGCGAAAGATACCAGAGGGACATTCAAACTCATGAGTCGAAAATAAACTGACAACGCCATGGCTGAAAAAGCCCAACAGACAAACAATAGTACACAAAACACAACAATATATAAATGAGGCTATTTTCTTATTGACAAGTCCACAGGCATAAATCATTTAAAGAGGTTAAAAAAAAAAAATAAAGAATGTCATAACTTTTTTTTTTAAACAAGATGATGTCTACGGTACTTAAAATGGACAATGTTTAACTTAGAATGCTTACAAGTAGAAACTCTTAATATCACAATTATTTTTACTTGGAAAACGAAAATTATTTACCATAAACATGACTCTGTCCAATACCGAGTGAAACCACCGTTCACACGAATCACCGATGCTTATCGTCTTTTCATTCTTTTGATCTAACGTTGCCTTTGGATTAGGTAGACCATACCATTTCTGCTGCAAAGCTTGAGCTGATTCTGAATTAGCAACTCTCACGTACCACTAGGATCAATTTAATATGTCTCAGATTGGCTCAATCAATGATATATCTTAAGCTTTGCACCAAAATGATGAGGCTACTACAACAACAAATTCAACGTTTGACCTATGGAATGAGAAGACGATTAAAATCGGTGATTCTTATTTGCGCTTGTTTCTTTTTTAAATTTTACGTTATCTTTGTTTACCTACTGTCAATAATGCTCCAAAGTACAATTATAAAACTGAAAGAAATTTCAATTTTAAATAATCTTTTGTTATTTTATTACTGAAACTGAAACTGAAATAGAGTATAAATAAATTTACAAGGATGCAATCCTGTGTTACATTCATCAACTGACCTTCCTTATTCTTATGTATCTATAGTTGAGGAACTTTGATAAAACTACCGACCTAAGAGATAAAAACTGAATATGAATGAAAGTAAATGTTTCAGTTGTGTTAATGTGATAGTAATAAAAAAAATGCACAATAACTACTGGAATGAAAAATACACTTAAATCGTTAAGTGTATTCATTATTATATATATTAGATTATTATATATGTCATGTTAATATTTATCATATTAAATCCAAAATATGCTGCAGAGTCACAAACGATCTAAATCTTCAAAATTAATTAAAAGATTTTGATACACTAGTATACGTTTGTCAGGCAAGAACTTTGAATCTCTGCCATCATCAAAGAAGCATTTGAAGAGTCCAAATTTTATCTAAAAATTGTAACGACAATTGGTTGGGAAGCATTTATTCGTTATTTAAATATCTTAGTTTAACCCCAGAATATTTGTTAAATCACAAATCTAATATAAAGTCAATTATCATTAAAAAACTCCGAAGTAAATATGATGAAATTTGGCTTAACCAATTAAATAATGATAAACTTGGCATGGTGCAAGGAAACAAATTAAGAACCTATAGACTATTTAAAAATAATATTGGCCTTGAAAAATATTTACTGTTAAATAATGGTAAAACAATAAACGAGTTAACCAAATTTAGGATCAGTGCCCATGAACTTGAAATAGAAAAGGGAAGACATAAAGGAATACCCCCAGACAAAAGATTTTGTAAATTATGTAATAATGACATTGTTGAGGATGAAATTCATTTTCTTCTTCAATGTCCATCACTTAAAACTGAAAGGTCCAGTTTCATTTTAGATTTATCCTCTAAATTTACTAATTTTAAAATTCTAAATGACCAATCAAAATTTGTATGGTTGATGTCAAATGAAGATCCATTTGTTAATAACATAATGATAAAGTTAATAGATAGTTTGATAAAGACTAGAAGAGCAAAATTAAGTGATAACACATGAGTAGGCCCCAGCTCTTCTTCTTTTAATAATACAACGGTACTGATTGTGTTCACTCACTCATTATCTTTGGGAATATACTGTGTTTGTTGTCTCCCTTCTCCTACAAAGTGTTAGTTTTATTGTCATGTATTGTAATTTCAAATAGTTAAATGAAAAAAATCACCACAATTATTTGTACACTTTAATTTAAACTGTAATTGTACTGCTCCTCGGGGCGTCTTGATTGACAAATAAAAATTGTTGTTGTTGTTGTTGCCATCAATTTTTATGATTGTTTATAAGTGTTTATATCCGCCTATTGGAGTTTTCTCACAAACACAAATTATAACATATTATTTCATTTAAGGCCGAAAGTATATAAAAAGAGAGGCGAAAGATACCAGAGGGACATTTAAACTCATGAGTCGAAAATAAACTGACAACGCCATGGCTGAAAAAGCCCAACAGACAAACAATAGTACACAAAACACAACAATATATAAATGAGGCTATTTTCTTATTGACAAGTCCACAGGCATAAATCATTTAAAGAGGTTAAAAAAAAAAATAAAGAATGTCATAACTTTTTTTTTTAAACAAGATGATGTCTACGGTACTTAAAATGGACAATGTTTAACTTAGAATGCTTACAAGTAGAAACTCTTAATATCACAATTATTTTTACTTGGAAAACGAAAATTATTTACCATAAACATGACTCTGTCCAATACCGAGTGAAACCACCGTTCACACGAATCACCGATGCTTATCGTCTTTTCATTCTTTGGATCTAACGTTGCCTTTGGATTAGGTAGACCATACCATTTCTGCTGCAAAGCTTGAGCTGATTCTGAATTAGCAACTCTCACGTACCACTCGGATCAATTTAATATGTCTCAGATTGGCTCAATCAATGATATATCTTAAGCTTTGCACCAAAATGATGAGGCTACTACAACAACAAATTCAACGTTTGACCTATGGAATGAGAAGACGATTAAAATCGGTGATTCTTATTTGCGCTTGTTTCTTTTTTAAATTTTACGTTATCTTTGTTTACCTACTGTCAATAATGCTCCAAAGTACAATTATAAAACTGAAAGAAATTTCAATTTTAAATAATCTTTTGTTATTTTATTACTGAAACTGAAACTGAAATAGAGTATAAATAAATTTACAAGGATGCAATCCTGTGTTACATTCATCAACTGACCTTCCTTATTCTTATGTATCTATAGTTGAGGAACTTTGATAAAACTACCGACCTAAGAGATAAAAACTGAATATGAATGAAAGTAAATGTTTCAGTTGTGTTAATGTGATAGTAATAAAAAAAATGCACAATAACTACTGGAATGAAAAATACACTTAAATCGTTAAGTGTATTTATTATTATATATATTAGATTATTATATATGTCATGTTAATATTTATCATATTAAATCCAAAATATGCTGCAGAGTCACAAACGATCTAAATCTTCAAAATTAATTAAAAGATTTTGATACACTAGTATACGTTTGTCAGGCAAGAACTTTGAATCTCTGCCATCATCAAAGAAGCATTTGAAGAGTCCAAATTTTATCTAAAAATTGTAACGACAATTGGTTGGGAAGCATTTATTCGTTATTTAAATATCTTAGTTTAACCCCAGAATATTTGTTAAATCACAAATCTAATATAAAGTCAATTATCATTAAAAAACTCCGAAGTAAATATGATGAAATTTGGCTTAACCAATTAAATAATGATAAACTTGGCATGGTGCAAGGAAACAAATTAAGAACCTATAGACTATTTAAAAATAATATTGGCCTTGAAAAATATTTACTGTTAAATAATGGTAAAACAATAAACGAGTTAACCAAATTTAGGATCAGTGCCCATGAACTTGAAATAGAAAAGGGAAGACATAAAGGAATACCCCCAGACAAAAGATTTTGTAAATTATGTAATAATGACATTGTTGAGGATGAAATTCATTTTCTTCTTCAATGTCCATCACTTAAAACTGAAAGGTCCAGTTTCATTTTAGATTTATCCTCTAAATTTACTAATTTTAAAATTCTAAATGACCAATCAAAATTTGTATGGTTGATGTCAAATGAAGATCCATTTGTTAATAACATAATGATAAAGTTAATAGATAGTTTGATAAAGACTAGAAGAGCAAAATTAAGTGATAACACATGAGTAGGCCCCAGCTCTTCTTCTTTTAATAATACAACGGTACTGATTGTGTTCACTCACTCATTATCTTTGGGAATATACTGTGTTTGTTGTCTCCCTTCTCCTACAAAGTGTTAGTTTTATTGTCATGTATTGTTATTTCAAATAGTTAAATGAAAAAAATCACCACAATTATTTGTACACTTTAATTTAAACTGTAATTGTACTGCTCCTCGGGGCGTCTTGATTGACAAATAAAAATTGTTGTTGTTGTTGTTGCCATCAATTTTTATGATTGTTTATAAGTGTTTATATCCGCCTATTGGAGTTTTCTCACAAACACAAATTATAACATATTATTTCATTTAAGGCCGAAAGTATATAAAAAGAGAGGCGAAAGATACCAGAGGGACATTCAAACTCATGAGTCGAAAATAAACTGACAACGCCATGGCTGAAAAAGCCCAACAGACAAACAATAGTACACAAAACACAACAATATATAAATGAGGCTATTTTCTTATTGACAAGTCCACAGGCATAAATCATTTAAAGAGGTTAAAAAAAAAAAATAAAGAATGTCATAACTTTTTTTTTTAAACAAGATGATGTCTACGGTACTTAAAATGGACAATGTTTAACTTAGAATGCTTACAAGTAGAAACTCTTAATATCACAATTATTTTTACTTGGAAAACGAAAATTATTTACCATAAACATGACTCTGTCCAATACCGAGTGAAACCACCGTTCACACGAATCACCGATGCTTATCGTCTTTTCATTCTTTTGATCTAACGTTGCCTTTGGATTAGGTAGACCATACCATTTCTGCTGCAAAGCTTGAGCTGATTCTGAATTAGCAACTCTCACGTACCACTAGGATCAATTTAATATGTCTCAGATTGGCTCAATCAATGATATATCTTAAGCTTTGCACCAAAATGATGAGGCTACTACAACAACAAATTCAACGTTTGACCTATGGAATGAGAAGACGATTAAAATCGGTGATTCTTATTTGCGCTTGTTTCTTTTTTAAATTTTACGTTATCTTTGTTTACCTACTGTCAATAATGCTCCAAAGTACAATTATAAAACTGAAAGAAATTTCAATTTTAAATAATCTTTTGTTATTTTATTAATGAAATTGAAACTGAAATAGAGTATAAATAAAGTTACAAGGGTGCAATCCTGTGTTACATTCATCAACTGACCTTCCTTATTCTTATGTATCTATAGTTGAGGAACTTTGATAAAACTACCGACCTAAGAGATAAAAACTGAATATGAATGAAAGTAAATGTTTGAGTTGTGTTAATGTGATAGTAATAAAAAAAATGCACAATAACTACTGGAATGAAAAATACACTTAAATCGTTAAAATACGTCAAGATATATAATGTATATTATATGTATGCTGCTGCTCCATTTATTAAGAGATATTGATCTCTGAGGAGAGGGAACTCACCAACTGCATGATATGTATATATGTATTTATGTCTTGAACTTGTACTATTATTGTGGTATATTATGTACTGTGTTATTTTTATTTAACTTGATGTATGCAATCTACCCAATTTGTGTATAACTGTGTCTTTAACTAAATATAGATAAATATATTCCAAAGTACATCTTGTACCTATTTATTGGAATTGTTATTTTTACAGTGTTAAGGGGGTCCATTTTCCTGCCTTTCAGGCGCGTAGCTACGTTTACGTCAAAACGCCCGGGCGTACACATGAATTTTGGAGAAAAAATATTTTAATCTAAATAAATTAAAAGATCTGGCTAAAAGCATATGAGCCTTGTAGTTCTTTCTCCACTGACTTATAATTGAAGATAACAGTCGGAAGAAATTTACTTTTTGTTCAAATGGTATCATATTATTTATTTGTTCGTTTTCTGTCAAAATCTGAATCTACTGTGAATGATCCTCCCTTTCCTATAGTTTAAAGCAATTCATTATCTGCTGAGATACGATATGCAGTTTTGTTGAGCCTGCGAGACATTCCGTAATCGGCGTTGGCGTCGTCAATATTTATGTTCAGCCTGTGGTTAAATTTTTTTTAAAACATCAATGAATTTGTAAAACCTTTATGAAATTTTACAGAATATAGGCAGAAACTTTTTTATGATCAAAAGAGTATCCAGAGCATAATTATAAAATTTACTTTTAATTTTTCCGCATTTTACTGAAAATAACATTGTTTTTATTAGTTAACAAGTAGATACTGTTTGTTACGCATCAATTACTTTGTCAAAACTTCATCGAATTTTATGTAAAAATGTTAACACCAACTGTACGATTTTTTTTGCACCAGATGTGCATTTCGACAATTAATGTCTCATCCATCGGTGATGCTCGAGGCCGAAATATTTGAAAATCCAAAACCTAATAAAAACATTGGAAGAGCTGATCAAAATAAAACGTACATAAAGTATAGCTAATTCCGGACAAAGAATCAGAGCTTTGCATGGGGGAGATATATTCCTTTATTTTTAAATGATTTCAAAACTTTTACAACAGTCAGCAAATTTATGTCTAAAAAAAATTTTTTTCTTCATTTTTCAGTATTTTACCATTTTTCGGGGCAATTAGCAGACGGTCTTGAATTAGATATTTTTCACCTGCTACATTTGTAAACTTTCATAGATTGTTATGAAACTTGGACAGAAGCTTATCTTCGAAGATCAAGAAAAACATTTAAAGAAAAGTTTGATTTCTTTTAAATCATGTATTTGACTGATAAATGGATTCACTTTTTATAGTTTAACCGACAGCAGCAATCCCAGGCGAAACACAGGATTCCACGGAACCCTTTGAGTATGTTTATATCACACATTACCATCTATGAAGATTTATTATTGTATGTACTTGTCCATTAACGAAATTTGCGCATAAAATGGGAGAAAACTAGATTAAGTCATAATAATCAAAAGAACGACACCATTGAAAATGTAGACTTGCTTTTTTTATATTTCGAAAGGTTTGGATCTTTGGTCGATTGATTGTTTTACCCCACATCTCCTTTTAAACATATTTCATAGTAACAACTATTGGCCATTAGATTCCAAATCAACACACTGAATAAATTATACATGAAAAAATCAAGAAATTAGACTTTAAAGTACTAGTATGTTGCTATTGATGAGTTTTAATGACAGAAATAGTATCTCTCTCTTAATAAATCGTTAGCTTCCGTCGGACTCTGCTAGGAGTTCCCTTGCCCTATACCCGCTGGGGACCCTCAAACCCCTCGCTGAGGTTCGGGCGTACACTTAAAAATGGCTTAGCTACGCCACTGCCTTTAGTCGTTGTCATTCCATTAAACAGAACCTACTTGATTGTTTAATTTGTTCTCGTACTTAGTATGCATGGGATATTTCCTACTTGGCGTTATCAATACAACACTCAATCATATCTACAAAACTATGAAAAGCTGTAAGTTTCAATATGTCTTTTTTTGTTATGTTTGTTTTGTATCAATTATTTGATCGTTTGTTCTTTTCTGTCACTTTGGATGTAATTGGTATCCTTATAACATCTTTCTGACCTTATTGCTATTTGATTCTCTGTCATAAATAATTGGCAACCGCATATACTCACTGAAACTTAGTACGAATTGGATTGATACTTCAAGAAAAAATAGCTCTGGATATATAATGTTCAGCTGTTCTGGTCCTCTTCTTGCAAGGTCAGGATAAATTCTTTCCATATCCACTGTCTGAATCTAATAGAGACTTTTTCAACCGTTTGTATTCGTTCTGTCAATCTGAAAGTAATTAGTAATTTTTGTTATATTAAATCTGATACAAAAGTACGACACAACAACCAAAAATGCATCTAAGAGCAAATAATAAATATGAATAAATGTGCACTCGATCAAACTGTCAAGAACAAAACAACGACAAGCACGCACATAAAAAAGAAAAACAAGTCGGTATATAAGTCTTTGTATAGAGGACTTTCCGAACATGTCTATTATGAGAGTGTTCTTGACCTTTAACTCTCTATTGAACTTCAGCTCATAGTAATAAATAAATGTCCTTTGAATACAAAAATAACAAAATTTCCGAATATCTAAATTTAGGTTAAAGTTGGTATTTCTATGTTTTATTAATAGAACATTTCACAGTGATCAGCGACGCAGATAAAAGGTGTCGATTTATTTGATCTGTAAATATTTGCTTGGTAAGTTTAATATATGTACAATAAAACGATTTTTATATTATGATATTGTTCTGTTTGAACACTAACTGTCAAAGGTTGTCACCAAATCATGTGTTAGACCTTGCTTTGAAGGATCGAGTAACCAGGACCAAAAGTTAGTGAAGAATAGAGGGTTCGCAATTAAGGTTTTCTAAATTGACCGAATAAATTTGAAGTAACATATTCATCCAATATCACTTCTGTAATATCCAAACAAATGAAATAATAATAATAATGAAAACAAATAAATAATCTAGTAAAATGATAAACACCCTCAAAACAATAAAGAAATACAGTATACACGGATCATAGCAAGTGTATGTGCGCCAAAAAAAACATCGATTTTTCAAGTTCACATTGAGCATATAATCTTCTATATCTACATATATTCTGAAGAGTTTTAAAAATTCAGTCGACATCTACGGGTTTGATATTCATATATGTCAGATAATAACTTCGAATCCCTGCTATAAGTTTTAATGAGTTTTATTAAACAAAAACTATTTTCTAGCTCGTAGGGTGTTGATGGGTTTTTTAAAAGAAGAATTATTTGTTATTACTTCAGACCAAAATTCTGGAAAGCCAGATAAACAAATATTCTACAGTTTAACTTTCTTTATATTTTTTGTTGTTATAGAGCTGTTCCCCTTTACTTTTCGTTATCATAACATTTGTTCTATTTCATTTGGGCTCCTTTCATTCCATGTATTGCTGTGTATTATATTGTCCCTTCTATGGTTAACAACCTCGTCCTTGTATCTCTGGTGGATAGTTGTCATAGCAACAATACCACATCTTGGTATTTTATATGGGTCTTTAAACAGATCAGCAAAAGTATAGAATACATGTTTGAGGGATTTTAATTAGAACTCTATCTATGTGTTATTTTTTTTTAATAAGACCAATCAATATTGTTGACCTTTGAACTGTTACATTGTGTATATAGTGATAACGATATTAAATCAACAAAATCCTCCATTTCGTTTCAAAAGTCTGCAAGTTAAAGAAGCGTGCATTTGTTATACATGATTCATTAAACATAATGTAGGTTTTACGGATGAATGTTCTTATTTATTTCTTTGAAATTACTGCAACAAAATTTCATTAACAAAAAAAATATTTTAAATTCCAATATGACCAAGAATATAAATTTTCAAATGTTGGCAAAGGGATGTAAGCCCTGTTATTTATAAATACCTTGAACCATTAATTTGTTCATTGTCAATTTGACAAAGATCAGACAAAGAACGGCAATATGGTCGGTATTTAACATTTTGACTGGAGCCTAATGGTTAAATCTAATGATGTAAAGCATATATTTGACAATGTTATATTGTTTAGATGTCAGTCCCCATTTCTATTAATAATTTTATGGATGAATTATGTTTATTCCTAGCTTATATGTTTATATATAGCTGTGGGGTATTTTGAACTAAGAATAACATTGAAAATTTTCAATAGTTATTTTTAGATTGATTCGTCAATATTCTGATAAAGATAACAGTTAAACTTACTAGTGCAGTTGATGAAGCAAGATCGATTTGTATGATGTTTTTTTTCATATATTTTAATTGGTAAGTGAAACGCAAATAATAAAAAGGATTTTGATATTATGGATTCTTGTCTCAAGCAGAATATGGAAGAGGAGAACTAAAAACGATGTGATATACACAAGGATATATATGAAGTTGGTTACGATTACCGCTGATGAAAAAGGTTCGAAATTCTCATTACCATTCGAGGGGTAACACAGCTCTCGGCTTCATTTTTACTTTATCGTTTGGCTCAGTGCAAGCTCCGTATAATGAGCTCATGAAAACTGTATTGAGCAATGATTCAAGTTGGACGTTAGGTTCAAATGATAAGGCTCCGAGTTACGGGGATATGGATCCAAACTATATAAGTAGGCTCAATGCTCCAAAGAATTTCAATTGCTGTCTTCCTGCTCCTATCCTACCGAAAATCAAATGTTCGTCCCCATAGCATTTATTGACCCCCCCCCCCCCCCCCAAGTATGGAGTTTTAGACAGCATTTTTAAGCAGTTAAGCTGCTTTATGCGAGCACCCTAGATTTGTGTTCTACCCAATAAATGCTGAAATATGTGCCATTGTTATTATCTGGCTGGCTATAATGTTATTTATAACTAATTGAACACTTTTTTCATACTTTTAATTCTGGAATACAAAAAATATGACCAGAAAAACCTTAAATGTTCGTCGAACCACCCAAAAGTTTTGAAGTTGCACATAGGAAGTAGTGCTCAATAGAAATCCTTATGTAGTTTGTTATCCCCTGTGCTTTTGGCCAAGATGTCAAAGAACAATTGCATGAATTATTTCATCGCCGAAAATCTCTTATTACAAGTCGTTTACAGTTGCCAAATGGCACAAAGCGTAGGAATATTGTATAACGGCTGTGACTAATGACACGGAGTTGAAGTCTCAGTTGGCGGTAATTTTAACTTCGTCGACAAAGCGTAAGTCAAGGACGTTTTAAATTTGGTGATTTCTGATAATAATCATTTTGTTCAACCGCTAGCTTTATACCGAAAATCGCCAACATGTTATGTGTAAATCCGAGTAAATCGTATCTGACTGACAAAAACAACATTGAAAAACAATGGATGCCATAAACCGGAAATGAAGACAATTATAATACCGGATCTAATTCCAGGGGCGGATAAGGGTAATTCCGGGTTTGCCGATTAAATACAATAAAAAAAAAATAATTCCAGGCATAAGACAAAATACATCTATCATGATGAAATATAAACTCTAGAATTGAAAACCAAAGATATATTGAAAAGAAAGAAAAAGCAGGAAATATTTTATACAGAAACTCAAAATTACTTTTAGTTCACAAATTTTCATGTCAAAAACCAATAAAATGTGACAGTATTTTCCTTATCATTAATAAATATTGATATTACATGTAGATGTTTTTATTGTTTAAACATATTACTACAATTCCATGAGGTAATTTCTTCTCAATTTTGAAGGGCCTATAAAATCTGGAAGTTTCTTACTTTATTTTCACAGAGGAACTAGCTAATATAATATATAGTGCAACTAGATATGATACACTTAAACAGTTTTGAATTTGAACTGTTTAATATAATGGTATAATAAGAAATAAATAATCAATTGTTGAGACAACACACCCACCCACAGTGATACCCTCAGCCTCCCTCAGCCTTCCTAATACAAAAAAAAAGATTATTTGAATTCATAAATTAATATACAAGACAATTACATTTATTATTAAACATGTTAAACGACAGTGACACTGACAATGAAACAAGCTAACTTAACACCAAAAGCACATTAAAGTATCTTACTGAGTTATGAACTATTTCAAGTAAAAGCAGGACCTGGAATTTAGGTTGTGGACCTTTCAGTTTGGAGTGTCAAAGGTCCTGGACTGTCCAGTACCAAATGTTAATTTTAACCCCTGCATTCACAGTAAAGCGATTTTGACGTGTATTGCAATTCCAAGTAAAATTTACTTTTGGACATTAAACGTTTCGAATGCGTATTAAACTAATTCAAATCAGTTAATAATGTGAATCGAATTCGAATTATGTGTAAACGCAGCATTGATATATCTAAGAAATGAAGAATATTAAAAAAAGATGGACAAAATATTTGTATTAAATTTGTTGCAATTTTTGTCTTGCCTTGACAGAGTCAATCAAAGTACTGAAGTACTGAACATCGGATGACCACAAGTTCTTGAGGATGGTCAAAAGCACTTGTCTCAGAAAAAAACAACATATCTCTTTACCTAAAACTGAGGTTAATGTACAGAGATATATTTTTTTCTGAGACAAGTTCGTGCGTGGATGATGAATAAATGACAGGAAATTCAACTTCACCGTAATAACTATTATATTGTAGTGATACAAATCAGTATACACTGAGTTGTTGTTTATATTATATTAAAATAACAGTTACATATATATATGATTTGAATCCATTTGTATATCATTCTATTCTACTATTCTAAAAATAGTGCAATGCAAGTGCATGGTGGACACTTTTCTGTAAAAATTCGATTTTTCTATGATTGGATACGAGTAGGCATTCATATTTTCCCGCAAAATCAATTACAGAGTTACCGGTCCTTGACGGTATTTTCACAAAACGTTCTTTGAGATATTCTTCCGCATGCTTTAACACAATTTTTCGGTACGTGTGCATTGATATTATCAATGATTTTTTACTTATATATATATATCTAACTACAAAACATTTTCATATTATTAATTTATGTTGTAAACAAAAATATTTTTATCAGTATTCATTGAAGAGATGTATTTATATCAAACGATAAGGAATGTTATTTTGCACTCGTTTATGTGCGCGTATTTATCATGTTTATAGATCGGTTACAAACCCAAAACTAATTTACATAATGGAAATCTAGGCGATAGCAATACATCGGGATGACCTCAAGGTCATCGCGATGTAAAAAGTGAGACATATATATATATATATAGGCATGCTGTTTTGGCGGAATCAACAATGTATTAGTTTGTGATTTTGTGATAAGGTCTGGTTTCTGGTAGGTCAATGACATTTGGTAAGTAGTTGTGTTAGCATAGGCACATCTCATTACCATAGAGAATATTTGGCCCAACCCCCTTAGTCATGGTCTATTGACTTTGAAACTTTGCATAGTTTACATGTATATGTTTGTGATTAGGTCAGTTTAGGGGGAACCACTAGTGGTAGGTCAATGATATTTGGTGTGCTGTTGTATAAACTTTTTCATTTCTAATTTCCATTGAGATTATTTGGCCCCGCCCCCTCAATCATGCTCTTTTTACTTGGAAACTTATGTTACTTTGAAATTTCATTTATTAGTTTTTGATTAGGTTAGTATTAGGGAAACCAATAGTGGTAGGTCAATGATAATTGGCATGTAGGTGTAGAAGCATTAGTACGTCTTCTTTCCATAGAAGATATTTGGTCCTCACCCCTCAGTCATATGCATGATCTATTGACTTTGAAACTTTTACTTAGTTTACATGAATGAGTTTGTGATTATTATGATTATGTCTGTTTAAAATTACCAGTAATCTTAAGTCAAAGCTATTTGGTATGCGAACGTATTGGTATTCAAAAGTTTCATTTCCATGGATATTATATAACTCCACCCCCTCATTATGGTTCATTGACTTAGAAATTGAATTTGTGTTAAGGTTTGTTTAAAGGGAACGACTTATGAAAAGTCAATGATATTTGGTTTGCAGTTGTACAAGCATTGGCACCTTTCATTTCCATAGAGATTGTTTAGCCCTGTACCTTCAGTCATGGTTCATTGACTTTGAATATCACTTACATGTTAAAGTATTACTATTTTAAGTAACATTTGCATTATCAAAATAACAAATAGGCAAAACATATCTTAGTGTTAATAGCTTATTATAGATTAGACATGTGTAATTATTATAAAAATAACGAGATGTGGTATGATTGCAAATGAGACAACTATCCACCAAAATTCAAATGAAGTGGATGTAAGTAATTACAGGCAACCATACAGCCTTCAAAAAAATATGTTGCATCATTGCTAGGCCATTATAACAACATCAGCATTTCTTGTAATACTAGTATACAAGAAAATTGCATCATTTCAGATAGTTTCAGGTATGATTTGATGATTGTGCATAGTGGCACCAGCTGATCCAACTAAAAGCGCTAATATGGCATATTCAAACTCTAGTACATAGTGGAATTAAACCATACACCACTGTTGGACACCATAATTGAAATTATTATTCTGAAAAGAATATTCCTCCATGCAGTCTGCAACAATTAGCAAAACCTATACTGCATAGTAAGATATAAACGACCACGAAATGACAAATGTAAAACAATAAAACTAAAGCAGCCTGATTTATGTACAAATCAATTATGAAAAATAAATATGATATACAGCAACAATCAACAATCACCAAATTACTGGGTCCTCACTATGGACAGGTACATACAGAATGTGGCGGGTTTAACATGTTAGCTGGCACAAAACTCTCCCCTAACACGGGACAGTGTATGTGCATAATCTCAGACATTAAATCTTTAAAAAATAAATTGGAAATAACTTTTGAAAGTGGTAGGATTGGATAGCAGAAACATTACGGTACAAACATTATTTGATACTTGAGAAATAGCTGAGATATATAGATTCTACCACTGCATCGAGTGTGATACGATATTTATCCACTCGAGACAGTTAAATTTTCAAATTTAAAACGCGAGGCTCACCGAGCGTTTTAAATATTTAAAATTTAACTGTCGAGAGTGGATAAATATCGTATTACACGAGATTTGGTGGTGGAATCTGTTTCTCTAATGATTTTCAAACAATATGCAGGCAAACTTATTCCGTCTTTTTGAATGATCTGTAAAAAGATGTGTTCTTTCTATGTGACGTCATCAGGCATGGTCGCCTTTTTTCATGCCGTCACAATAGGAAATTCAGAGGAAAGCAAGTAAATTCGACGTCATAATCGGATTTTAACCAATGAAGAACTGAGATCAAACGAACCACACGTTGATTAAATTTTTTTTATATAATGGGTGCAGAAAGGGATAAATTGACGAAGAATTAGAGAAAAATATTTTCATCCACTCTTCCATAATATTCATCTTAACTTCTGCCAAGTTTACCTTTGATTTTTTTAATTAACTGCCTATAGCGCCTTTGGTGCTTTGATTACCTTATCCTGCACCTGTAATTTTTCCGAAAATTACAGGTGAGATATATTTTTTATTTATTTCATAATGGTAATTATATTAGTGCATTTTTATTATATGATGTGTGAATTTTAACACTACATCTTATTTATAAGTTCTACTCTTAGTAGAAAACAATAGAGTCAACACCACGAGTAATAGAAAATCTTAGTAGAAAACAATAGAGACAACATCACGAGTAATAGAAACTCTTAGTAGAAAACAATAGAGACAACACCACGAGTAATAGAAAATCTTAGTAGAAAACAATAGAGACAACACCACGAGTAATAGAAAATCTTAGTAGAAAACAATAGAGACAACACCACGAGTAATAGAAAAAACAGACCACTAAACTAAAGAGTGAACAAAAAGGCCACTACAAAATACAAACCCAATTGTTCGCAATTACTGATCTACGCGTAGTATCCGACGGATTGTTCATGGCAAGTTGATATAAATCATTATTTTTATTGAGGAAAAAAGTATGTACAAAATTATCTAATTTGTACTTTCAAAATTCGTCTTTGACATCATTATACGTCCTTGGCTTTGAGCGTTCCTGATGAAGGTAAATCCAGAAAAACTCGGTTTGGACGCGTGAAATTTACAACCTGTTGTTTTCTTCTCTTTCTTTTATAAAACGATATCAATTTCCAATGCACATCACGGCATATCTTTCTAGGACCAAAATTCGTCAGTACTTGAAGGATATATGTGGTTGACATCGTCAATAGGACCAAAACTAAAATATAATAGTTGACCTTTTCAATAGGACTAAACAATCGTCAGTGATCCAAGGATAATTATGTAGCTGAACTCGTCAATAGGACTAAACATTGTCAATGCTTAAAGGAACTGTAGCTGACATCGGCTATAAGACCAAAAATCGTCAGTGCTTACAGGATATTATGTAGCTGATCGCGTCATTAGGACAAAGAACCGTCAGTTTTTGAAGGATATTTAGTTGGCATCGTCAAAAGGAACAACAATATGATACAGTCGCTGACCTCGTCATTAGGATCAACAATCGTCAGTCCGTAACAGATATGTAGCTAACATCGTCATTAGGACCAACAATCGTCAGTTCATAAAGAGTATATAGCTGACATCGTCAATAAGACCAAAAATCGTCAATGATTGAAGGTTAGTTTTCGACATCGTCCATTACCAAAAGCCGTATGTGCCTGAAGGATCGTTCAATAAATCGTCAATGCTTGGACGTTATATATCTGACATCGTCAACATGACATAATAAAACTTCAGTACTTGAAGTATTATGTAGCTGACATCGTCAATAACACCAAAAATGGATAGTGTTTAAAGAATATGTATCTGACATCGTCAATAACACCAAAAATGGATAGTGCTTAAAGAATATGTAACTGACATCCTCAAGAAAGTGTTTAAAATGCATACCCAAGATGTAAGCAAATTAATAGTTGTGAAGACAAGTAAGTATAAATATTATTTAAGCATAATTACTTTTTGAAGATTGCAGCTTCTCGAAAAATTAAGCTGAACTATGACTATATCAGAAAAAAAGTGATTTAAACGATGGCTTATGCGTTCAATTTCAAAAGTTCCATTATCAGTTTATGCAAACAAAAATGAGTTATACTTTATGTCGCTAGCACATCCATGGTTTAAGTAACTTTAAGAAATCATTTCAACTACCTATTATCCATTGTCATTCTCAAATCAGAGATTTGTATCAAAGATTTAAGCCCACTTTATCGGTAGAGAGTATACCTGTGCATTCCAGTTATCTATTTTGTAAATTTTTGTTGTTTGGAATGCTGTCGTTTTGACATTACCCCCACATTCTCAATAGAAAGAGTCTATCAATATCGTGTTCCAAATGTTTCAGTAACATGAACATGTGTATTCTGCATATGGTGTAACAAACAAATAAAAACTAAGATGGCTAAAATACCTTTTAGACTTGTATTTTCTGTAATCAACAAATAATATACTTTCTACATCGTTGATACATTATCTAAAAGTACATGGCTAAATTACCTTTTAGACTTGTATTTTCTGTATTCAACAAATAATATACTTTCTACACAGTAGATACATTGTCTTGCTCCACATAGTGCAATACTGTTTTTATATTTTTTGAATTGATTTTCAAAATATTGTTTTAAAGTTTCATTAGATCTTTGCTGTACATATATACATGACGAAATTAAACTATTTAAGTCTAGATGTTCTTCTCTCGATGGAAACGCATTCGTCTATTTTATCTACTGCTGATAACTATGGTCTGTAACATTGACCATAAGCAAAAAGCTCAATTCCATAGTATGCCAAAATATCTCCTAATGTTCAATTCCACCGCATGCCAAATCTACATTCATCTATTTAATTCCACCGCCTGCCAAATCTACCTCCTAATGTTCAATTCCACCGCCTGCCAAATCTACCTCCTAATGTTCAATTCCACCGCATGCCAAATCTACCTCCTAATGTTCAATTCCACCCCATGCCAAATCTACATCCTTATGTTCAATTCCACCGCATGCCAAATCTATACCTCCTTATGTTCAATTCCACCGCCTGTCAAATCCTCCTCCTGCTGTTCAATTAGACTGCTACCATTTACACTCCAATCAAACAACGCCACCTCTATTCTGTCTGGAGTAACCGAGGCGCATCTATTCTGTCTGGAGTAACCCAAGCTAGATTTGAATATTTAGAGAGGCTTTGGGGTGCCTCTAGTTGTTGATCCAATATCAGGAAAGATAAGTTTTCACAGATCCTTTGACATGTTGCCTACATATTGGACATCGCTTCATGGCCGGAGCGCATTGACCACAAGTCGCCAGATGACCACATGGAAGGAAAACGATGCTGACATCTTCTTCCAAACAGACTTTACACAGAAGTAAATCTTTGTTGCTTATATCACCATGTGTAGAGCCTTTAAAAGAAAAAATAAATAAGGTCAATTATGTGTCAAAAATATAACATTGAGGAATTAGTCAGGATAGGTCAATCATGGGCCAAAAGTTATAACCATACAACATTAAAGTTTCACTTCTATTTTTTTTTAACAAAGAATCGATCATATTACCAAGATTGATTGATAACTTACTTGCTTAACGCCTAATATGAAATATTTTATGCATATAATACAGAGACAATAGTACTGAGAAAATTCGATGAAACCTTCGAATTATTTTTTCGATAAAAATAGAAAAAAATGTGATTTTGAATAAAACAGTGTACTGTGTGAGATAAAGCATGCTTACCTTTGCATTCGCCTGTTGTTGTTTCGTACTGGACACATGGGATTTGGTTTTCTGCGGAGCTGGGTACTGAAGTTGGTACTTCTGGTGATTTTCCAGGATTTTGGATACTTTGGTTTGGTTTCTCTGTAGTTGAAATATTTGCACTTGCACCTTCAATTGGTGTTGCCTGGGTAATACTTGATGAACGTTCTTCTATTTCAAGTACCTTTTCCATAAGTTGTACTGCAGAAATGGCGGTTGTTTCTAAAAATAAAAATATTGATCTGTTAGTCCACTTTGCTTTGATGTTTGATAATAATGTAAAATTGTGTGGGCCATTTATTAGAATTATAAAATTAAATATTTATGCTTATGTGATGTCTTATGTGGAATTACTTATATTATTAGGAACACTACAGTGAAGGTTCAATGATTCATGTCAATACACTCATAAAACTAATAGAAGAGTATACCAATCGAACAGTGTTGATATGTGAATCAAAGACAAAATCACAGATACATCAAATACAACGAGACTTGCGTAAAGAAAAGCAAGAAAACCCAAACAAATTGTAAATATTAAGAACCCTATCTAGACCAAAATCGGAAGTACAATCATATACTCCGGAAGGGTAAGGATATCCCTTTTTCTAAGTGAAACCTATATCGTATCGTCAAGTAGTTAAAGCCGATGAGATAATTTAAAGGTTCAAAAGTTAAAGGAAAATTATGAGAATCAAAAACGTTTTGTTTAACTTACTGTGTTGATGTACGGCCTCTTTGTAAGCTGGTCTAATAATGTCTATACTGTAACCCATTTCTTTCACACTTCTCACTGATATAAGTCCTTCGATGTCAGTTTCTGTTTCGAGTGTATTATAGTTGCTAGCGGTTGCACCGACGCCGAGTGCGTCACCAGTGTTTTCCTGTTAATATAAAATACATCTATATAAAGTACAAGTTTTTGAATTGAAGTTTAATTCATGTATGCATTGTTATTCCTCTGTTTGTTTTGGTATTGAAAAGTTGTTTTATTGAAACGTTCTTTTTTTATGAAATTTACATAGATTGCATTGAGTTTTGCAACGGTAAATTTGTCCACGGTGTTTTCATTGGTAAGAATACCGATATCCTATACCCTCATTCAACATAGGTTTTTCCTTCGGCATTGTAAAATTCATGCCGTTCATCCCGACCAATTTACAGTATCTATATATTGATTTCTGTTTTGTTCTCATCTTGAATATGCATGAAATATTTGCCACTGAATGTTAAGCAAACAACGACCAACCAATTTGTTTCATGTGAATGCATTTCTGATTTCAAAGTTTGAAAAGGCACAAAAATTCAAAAACTTTTTAAATCTTTAAAATAGTTTACCTGTTGATTTGGTTCTTGTGTCAGTTCATCTACCATACTTTGGACGATCTGGATAAACTCGTCACCTTTATTTTGACGTAAGAATGTACACTGTGGGAACCAGTGGGCGTGTTCGACCCATGCATTATCTTCAGCCTCCCAGCTTGTCAAACCACCTCCACAATGATAGCATCTGACTAGATCGTTGATACCTAAAAAGATATTGCATAATTAGATAACTATAGTTGAAATATTTTTTAATTCTCTGAATTTTACAAATATTTGTATATTTTTTTTATATATACACCAGAAAGGGCAGAAACAAATGAAAACAACGAAAAACCTATTAAACTCATTTATTTATTGAACAAGCGCAGACACGTTTCGTCAATTTGAATTAAAATTTTATGTTCCTCAAATTAATTAATTGTCTTTATATATATGCGTTTGTTCTTATTGTCCCACAAATATAATCTTTAAGGCAATGTTTCTCCGTTCACTTTTTTTTTGCTTGGGGAGGACGGTTTTTAGAACAAACAATTTCTAATTAGAAAAACATGTTTTTCAATATCAAATATGCAGAGACTTTTTTGCTTGAAACTCAACGTTGAAATAATTTTCCCCTAAATTTTCAAAGGAAATAAACTATATTTTTCACTTCCCTTATATTAACAAGCTTGTTTCAAGAAATATAAAACCAAACAATATATTTAAAAAAAAAAAATACAGGACCCCCTTTTTCCAACAAAATTGGAATAGCTTCAATTTTCAATTACCTAAAACACGGACAGTTCTTTTCAGCGAATTGAAATTAGATAAGTTTATCATATTTTCATAAAATCCCCTTTAACCTCAAGTATGTAGGCCAGGACTTTTTAAATATAGAAACCGATGAAATAATCAAGTTTCGGTTCCGGATTTAGTGCAAATGAACAATAATCAATACTTCCGTGAACAGCCTACATATTTAAAGTTTTAGTCAGAACTTTTTTAAATGATTTTAATCACAAACAAGGATGTTTATTGGAAAAAATGAACATTTAAATAAGTAAATATATTTTTCGTCACGAGTTCAGTGAAAAGAAACAACAAAAATAAAGAAAAAAATATTCCATGCAATAGCCCCAGAAAAATCGTAGATAATATTTACTTTTCTCAACTCCCAAGCATGCAAAATTAAAAACCACTTTACGACATAATAAGAAAAAAAATACCTTTCATGAAACCTTTAAAATTTATGCAAGAATGCAATGATATAACATCTTAGATAGGCATGTAAAAAAATGTACCTGTATAGAAAAATCCCGCTCTTGCTAAATTTTCAGGGGACTGTGGATAATGAGACGGCCAGTTGTTGAAGGTTTTCAATCTTTCAGACATTATGGTGTTGTGTGGATATCTTGGGTTAGTGTATGGTATCATGGATGATGATGAAGGCAAGCTGTTCGGTGATGGAGGTATTTGAACGAAATTACCACTCTCTGTGGAACTGTTGCTGTCAAAACCGTCAGTACGATCGTAAGACCCATAACCTGAACTGATAGCTGAAATGCTTTCGGTATTGTTTTTGTGATTTGTCACGTCATTTTTAGAAGACAGGTCTTTGCTTGAAGGTTTCGGTTCCCATTTTAGTAAAAAGTTTCCAGAGTTGGTTGATGTGTCATATTTGTCTGATGTTGGTGTCTCGAACTGTTCCACATCTTCGCTACATTTTGAACCCGATTTCGTATCGACATAAGAATCTGTCTTACACAGACTTTGTACTAGTGGACAAGATGGAGATTGTTGTGCATGAACCAACAGTGGAACTTTCATCCCATCCCAATTCCCTTCTTTCAATCCACAAGATGAACACGTGACTATATCGCCTTTACCTCCATAACTGAATCCTGCAGACGACAATCGAGAAGCGAAGACAGGACATGATCCCGGAAAATTGGAATATGTGCTGTAACGCAAGAGATTTTCGGAGAGTATGTTAGAAGATGCCATGGTAACCTAAAATGATACAAATCATCATTAAAATAAAATTATATCTGCAACTATACTAACCAAAAGGTTTGTGCATCATAGTTATAAACATGCAGACAGTTGCCAAAATACTAAGTGCAAAACGCATTTGATGCTGAATTTTAATGCAAAATCCTTACGTTGACTATAAACATGCACATACAAATTGCAAAGAGTTATTAAAAGTATATTATAGTAGCACGAGCTAAGAATATAATAAACTCATATTAAATATGAGTATATGCATGTTTTTAAAATCTTCATAATTGTATTAATAACTTCACTAAATATAGATCTGCATTAGAATTTCTGAAAAAAAAGAAACACATTATTTATCAATAATTAAGATCTTACCATGCTGCTTCAGATAGTTAAGAACAGTAATATACTAGAATTTATATTTATACAAGTCGACGCAGCTTGTGATAGTTATCATAGATATGTTCGTATTTATACAATCGACAGGTTTTACCTGGGAAATTCTCAATCTAAATATAGAACTATAAATATATTTAATCCCTTTGGGAAATTATTGTCAAGATAGACAATAACATCAGAATTTTCATTCTGTAGCTTCAAGTTTGTTTCAAAAGCGTCAGAATTGATTCCCATTTTGAAAATTTAGTTTTAATAAAGGTTTTGTAAAAGAAACAACTGTTTTAATATCTTAACGTACATTTTATTACTGATTACATGGGTCATTACATGTACCAAGCACTGATCGAGTTAAGTTTTAGTACATAAGACAATTATTTTAGGCATCAATTATCATGTTTTGCTTTCTGTACAATAGAGATTTCAGTTTTTAATGATATTAAAAGCCGGTAAAAGCATTTAGATAATGCAAGTCTTGCAGAGATTGGTTGTTTTAACAAAACAAAAGATGATATGATTTTCAATTAATGGATACCAGTAATACGAGTACATTTATTTATGTATTCATTTTGTTTGTCATTGTTTTCTGTTGTTATGTCATCAACACCTCGGGATAAAAGTGGGACTTTTATTAATTATTACTTTTTTTTACTACCGGTATATGATGCTTTAATATTTTATAATTTTGTGCATTGTGTATATATTTGTATTGTTCAAATGCTTTAATTCAACCACTCGGGGTATAAATGTGCATTTCTTAAATTAAATAGATATTTTAAAACACCAACTATCAGTTATCTGCAAAACTTTGCAGGTTTTAACAATTAAGCTAATCAAGATCTACAATAAGCGCAAAATTCACTAAAGGATATAATTTGATGGAAAAAAATGTAAACATCTTGCCACCCACTGACGAGTTCCGTACAAGGGGAAGGGTAAAGGCACATGAACATATGGCGGTGTTAAACTAGTTTTGTTAGCACTCAGACCTTCCCTTTTTGTCTCCATCAGAGAAATCTTCCACTGAACTTCACAAAAAACCAACGTATGTAACATCCCTTTCATCAAAAGGATAACTAATCATTTTGTTGAATTGGAACATTATATATTTAAGTTTCCTTCAGAGGGGATTAGAGAAGTAGAACAATTTTCATGCGGAATTATATTTTTGTGCATAAAATAAGTTAGTTGAAATTCCAAATTTAAAAAAACTTTTTATATTAATTCATAAAATTTACATACAAATTAATATAACTTTAAGTCTTTTTCAAATGTCTTATATCGTATTTTTAATTTACTTAAAAAATGGGGAAATCCTTAAATCTTTTAAAACACATTACGACTATCGACTATAGTCCTAGCTCAAATTAACTATAAAACACCTTCATGTATAATAGTAACAGCTTAAATTAACTTTATCATCATGCAAAATAATTAAAGTATTATCAAGATTGCTTGTTTTCCCAAATTTTTCTTCCAACTTAAAGAAACTTTTGAACAAACCATCGATATACTGTCTACATTTCTCTTAAGTACCACGACCATGTGTTTTAAGTTCACGAAAATATATATCGCGTTTCACTATTTTTAATATATACCACCTTTGATAAGTGTTTAGTATGACGATAAATTTTCACTTTTGTTCTCGTACTAGGAACAACAAAATTATTTAGTTTGTAAAAATTATTTCCGTACTCCATGCATACCTTACAACAAAATTATTTTTATTTACCTGTGTACGTTATTTTATTTGGCGGCATTTTGTCCAAGGTTATGGTTGTCTTTTGATTGAGTTAAGACTTTTCAATTGATATTTTATAGTGTGTCTTTCTATGTTGTGATGTCACACTATTGTTTCAGGTAGGGTGAAGGTTGGCGCCTATTAAAACGTTTAAACCAGCTGCATTTGTTTGCACCTGTCCTAAGTCAGGAACCTGATGTTCAGTGGTTGTCGTTTGTTGATGTGGTTCATAAGTGTTTCTCGTTTCCTTATGTAAGTGCACGTATACATGTACATTGATAAGACTTTGATTGATTTTGGAACATTCAAATACGAAATGAAAGATGAATTTAGGTTTGTTTTGTGAGGTTTTTATATTAACTCAATTTCAAAACAGTTACAGGCTTTGTATAGAGATTTTTTCAACCCAAAATATGGTAACAGATGTATTGATATTCATTTGCATAAGGTCGATTTCTATCCGACGCAGCTCATATGTTATATCTTGGATGTAAGAAGGATAAGCTATAGGCAGTACAAATTATTTGTTATAACATCCGGTAACCTTTCCCCATAGTGATGCCTTTACGCTTTTATCAACAACCCTATAAAAAATCAGTATAAACCATTCATTTTGCTGCAATATGCATTCCAAAGATCGCACTAAAGATTTCAGTAGCGTAAGGACACCGAGACCTTAGATTGCCAATAATGTTTTAGTAAAATAGATATTTAATTTAAATACTTTTAAATGGAAAATGACCATATTTTTCAAGAGTACAGCGTGGTAAATTCTTGTTATTGTTCAGTGAAATTGCGTTAGACTATTCAATGAAAAAAACCCATTAATTCTGTTAGTGATATTTCAATGAATGAAAAATTGGGCAACTAAATTAATGTTTTTAGATAATTATTATTTCCATGTTAACACACTCGAATCTTAACAGAATCTATGTTTCTAAGAATTTCAGGTATGTTCTGCAATGCACATTAGTAGAGTAGTGAATCTCTTACTAATTTCACTTTGTCCACATGTCCCTTTATCCATCTCTCCGTTTGTTCATCTGTCAGCATTTCTACGTCGTATGGTATGTCAAAATTGCCTAGGCCAATTACAATACTTTAATATCAAAATATTACCAATTTTGTGAAACATCTTATTGTGCTAGGATTTAAACGAATATTGAAACATAGGTATTATATGTTATACAATTTTTTACATTGTTTGTTCTTCATTTTTATGGTCATCCTAAGGTTCAATGATTACCATGACACTCCTAGTTTTCGGCGGATTGGAGACGGATGCTTGTCTTGTTTCTCAGTAAAAGAAGATTTTTATCGGACAGAAAAGGAAAATATGTCCAGTGTATGAACACATGTAACAATGTGTGATTCCTTAGATAACATCAAACTGTTCTGGCTTAAAAAAAACAATTAAAGGAATAAAAACAAAAAAAACAAAAAGACAAAAAAAAAATGAAACAGATATTTTTCTGATATGCTCTTTTATGCATGTATATATTATAATAGCATATTTGTTTGTGTGTTAACATTATGTTTGTATTTATTTTGAATTAAGTAGCATTTGCAATATTCCCAAAAAAACAACTATTCAACAATAGGAAATAGATGTGAACTACTAGCTTTCTTGAGTGTAGGTATATATAATTATATAAAAATAAGGAGATGTGGTATGATTGCCAATGAAACAACTATCCACCAAAGTTCAAATGAAGTTGATGTAAGCAATTATAGGTAACAGTACGGCCTTCAACAATGAGAAAAACCCATACCGTATGGTCGGCTATAAAAGGTCCCGACATGAAAAATATGAAACCATTCAATTGAGAAAACTAACGGCCTAATTTATAACAAACCAATTTACAAAAAACAAATAAGACAGACGTGAACCAACGACAATGTCCTTTCTAAATTTAAATGTAAAGATAAATATAGATCGAACGGATTTTTGAAATGTATATATATGTATATATACCGTCAAGAAAAAGATCTTATCAAATTATTAAAAAAAGAACTGTGATATGTTAGTGTAAATTGGATAGAGGGAAATATACACCCTCGCACTGACATAGATTTTAAATTTTATAGATACTTCATAAGTAGAGCTTTCCGTTAGCGGTTTTCAAATTCAAGAAAAAACATGATTAATCATCAAATATAGTAATGTTTTGGTATATTGTGTTAAATCATCGATAAATTGGACTTTACTTTCCATTTACATCTCTCTCGATGCGAGTAAATATATTAGAGAAAGGCAAGCGTATTGAATTGTTTAAGAGTGGTCAAAAAAATGAAATAGTCTTTCAAGACAGATATAGCAATATCGCATGTAAAGAACATTTGAGTGCATGTAACTTGGAGAACATAAGTTTTAATACAATTCTAATTCTTCATAATTTATCCATATCTCCATCAAGTTTTATTCGGCGTTGACTACTAAGATGGAAATCCATACTCGTACAGACTGCTAGATTGTACTACATCATGTACATGTATCGTTCTAAGGGGTTAAACCCCGAACGATGAAATATGTATCATTTTCAAATAACATCAACGAATTTCTCTTGTCTCCAATAGATCGAGGCTGACGATCGTTAAATTCTTAGGTAGAAGCCTAAGGGCCTGGCAGTTTTTTTGGAAATAGATACTAGTATTCTGGTCCCAAAAAAGATGTCCTGACCGGACTTGAGAGTAAACAAAAAAGTTTGTAAATTACCAACCAATAAAAGGCAAACATTCTGTCTGGAAACATTTTTTTAAAGCTTCACTCTCAGAATCAACTTGTTTCTCTCTTATATAGACGTTTCTCTAAAACCCCAGTTCGAATGAGCACCTATATAACAATTAGTTTTGTAATAGTAAATTTTTCGATACACGCTAGATCTGGTTTTGGAAGCAATGACTAAAAGTACAATCACACACAAGCTTCCTATAATGAATTCTAAATGGTATTTTCAAACGTCATGTACTATCAGATACTCTATGTTAGTCATATCACTGACTTTGGGACTTTGGGATGTGGAACAGTGTAAAAGCAGTGTGTTTTTGCTTTTATTTTTTTACAATTGCGATTAGGGAGCTACCATTAGATTTTTAGGAGGGGGGGCTAGGATGAAAAATTTTGTCCTGCACCCCCCCCCCCCCCCCCCCATTAAAAATCAAATGGTAGCTCCCTTAGCCATTTTTTTTGTCTTGAATTTATACACCATGATTGTCCTCTTTTTATAATAAAATGAAATTCGACAGAAACACAAGCGAACCAACATATTAAGAGTAGACTAGTCCGACAGATAACCAATCTATGTGTCTGCTCCGAAAGGAGGGTAGTATACCATGTATACCAAACCTAATAATGATTTCACGGTTCAGCTAGCAAGCAAGCTAGCCAAAGATATTACCTTTACCTACACACTCAAGTCATTTTGCTGTGATACAAAAAAAAATATATTGATAAAAAATAAATAACAAAAAATGTGCCCTCAGCTTTGATGACTCATTTATTTTTCAGTTTTGACTTTGTTTGCGTTATCAAAACTTTACTGAGTGTATTGTTGTTTTCATTTATAACCAATATTATTATTACTTAAAATTATTATTATTATTAACAAGTTTTCATTTTAATTTTGATTTTATAGGATGTTGATCTTTAACTTTTGAGTATATAAGTTAAACGCAGTTGAGTTTCTTGGTTAAGCTATCTTTGTTTCTCGTGTAATTTGTAGTATTGTAGCCGATAATACTCATTTCTTTTTTAAGAATAAAATTTTAATTATAATATATAGATCAGGTGTAATAACTTAACTGGTCAACATATTTAATAGTCAAAAAGAATTCGTTAAACAAAGGGTTAATACATGCATTGGAATAATCATATAGATATAAGAAGATGTGGAATGAGTGCCAATGAGACAACTCCCCTTCCAGTCAAAATTTATAAAGTAAACCAAAGCATGTAAGTACTTCAGATTTAGCACTGAAGTACTTACGACTAATGATCAGATTTTGATTTTAATTAAAAACAGTATCTGTAATACTAAATTCCTCTGCTAAGTCTTAATCAGTAATCTCATTAATTTTTTACTCAATAAATTTTAAAATTTTGCAACATGATTATAGGAGGTTTGGTGTTAGACCACTTTATATAAGGAGATAATGCCAAAAATAGGAGAGGACGTAAGCGCCCTCATAAAATACTATACCAAGTTCATCTTATAATTTTGTGGAGATCATTTTATAGAATTTTGTTTGATAGAAATATAGATGTATATATATATAACATGAGGAGGTTGATACCAGTAAAATCTAAAAATAAATCCACGGAAATACGAAATGCTAAGTTAAGAACACATTTAACATAAATAATATTAAAAATAGATTTTTTTTATTTTTAGCGACTGGAATATAATATTAAATTCGAACTTTATTTTGTAAAATTTTAAGTCTCAAAATAGTGCACACAACTGTATTGTTTTACATTCACATTTATATTTTTATGAAATCATTTATATATCTGATATTATAATTACAGACAATGCAAAATAATAAAAATTGAGGAAAAGTTTTTGTTTGTTTCTTGATTTGTACTACTGGCTTAGTTTCCCATACGTTTTCATTAAAAAGACATTAACAGTTCGAAATCAATTCTATGTGAATAAGCTGAAGATAGACATGCATTATATTTTTACTTACAGCAATGTGTTTTGCTGGTCTACAACAACTATTCTTTTTATCTGAAAATATCTTTTTTCTCTCGTTTTCTTGAATCCGAATAATTTATACGTCACTTCATAATTGATATCAGTGATTGATAAATCTTGTGGATGTTCTTTTTATCTTCAGAAAAAATGAATCTTAATGTGTAGTCTATTAAAAGAAATCTACGCTCGTAAAGTTACGTACATATATATTACCATTAGTCGTGCAGGTTCGAAGAGCGTAAAAATAATACTCTGCAGGAGCGTTTCCAATTTTTTAAAAAGGATTTGGGGGATGGGGGTAATTCCATAAAACTAATTATATACTGCCTAGATACGAATTTTTTTGTTGACGAATTTGTGCTAAAAAATCACGTGAATCGTGAAAAACATGATATAATTATTTGTTTGCTCCCATCTGGATGCGTCACTGCTCTGCATGAACAATTTGTTGCTTGACATATTGTTAAGACGACTGTGTATGTTTAAGGACTGTATGTTGCCCCAAACATGTCTTATAGATAAATTCTGAAAGTCGTGCTAATCTATAATTAATTCACAGGAAACAAATATAATCACCATCTTCCACCATTTTTTCTTATTCCGAATAAAGCCCTAAATTTAGGCAAGCCGTTTTCACAATGCATGACGTTTTCATTGCTTAGCTTAAAGTTCATTTAAATGTCATGTTGTATGTACTTCTCAGAATGTGGCTCACAATTCAAAGTTAGCCATTCGGATATATTTTGGAAAAAAATATTCACCCTGGTCGAATTTATCTTTACGACAATGCTTGTTAGCTTCTAGAAAATGAAAAATAGAACCTCACAAATGAAACCTTACCATCGAATTCCGCCTCGCTAGCGAAGCTCGATCTTATAATAATTGATCTTTCTCACCTTTTTGCTAGTCGAGCATTTAGTTTTCGCCATGTCTGTTCTTTGCATACTATTGACACGTTTACATTTCTTTCCCTGCATGGTTTTTATCCATATAATTTGAAAGTTTTTTTAATTTATATACTTGTCAATACGTATCATAGATCATATGATAAAATAATATATATATATAGTGATGAATATACGGTCATATATTTGTATAAGATATGGGACTAAATATATCACTTTTTTACGAGATATGTTGAATATAATTATACATGCTTATTATACATTGTTTTGCATAAAATTGCGGTTGTAGCATTGTAGTTCCAGGCGACCCGATACTTATTGTACTTTCTAGTTGGTTATTTTATTATACCCCCGCTTTAAAAAAGGGGGGGTATACTGTTTTACCTTTGTCTGTCCTTCCGTCCTTCCGTCAGTCCGTCAGTACGTCAGTCCATCCGTCCGTCTCATGAATATTTTCGTCGCATTTTTCTCAGGAACTACTTGACAAGGATTTCTGAAATTTGGTTTCAGGGTTTATATAAGTCAGCTACACCGTGTGATGCGTTTTCAGATTCATCACTCAACAACTTCCTGTTTACCAAAATAATTCGGCGGGGGTATCATCAGTGAGCAGTAGCTCACAGTTTTACTTGTTTTTTTTTTAAATATAGACTCTTTATGGGAAGTTCATCAAATGCTTCGAATATAGCGGTTTTAGGTGATATGGGTTATGAAACAACCAAATCAGCCGAACTTTTTGAAACGTACCGTCTATTTTTGAGAGTGCGATATACGTATGACTATAGAATAACACACAAGGTCAATATGTGGGGTATTAATATTTCTCGATCGTGGGACAAGAAATGTTATGAAATAGCACATAAACTTGGTATACATGATATTATTGATAGTCAATATTCCAACAGACATAAAATTTATGATATTAAAACAAAATTGTGTGAAATTGAAAAACAAGAATGGGTTGAAAAATTGTATCAAGATAGAAATGAACCAAATGGTAACAAGTTACATACCTATAGAATGTATAAAAATGAATTAGAAACAAGTTCATATATAAAAAATGGAAATGATAGACGACAAAGACGTATTTTATCTAATTTTAGAAGTGGGTGTCTACCTTTAGCAATGGAAACAGGTCGTTACACCAAGCCAAAAACTCTTCTTAAAGACCGAAAATGTAAATATTGTATAGTTGATTTTGTAGAAGATGAAAAACATTTTTTAATGCATTGTGAATTTTATTCAGATCTGCAATATGGACTATTTTTGAAAGCAAGTGCAATTAACCCAAATTTTAACGATTTTAATCATGATGACAAATTTATTTTTCTGATGTCACATGACTGTATACAACCCTTTTTAGCAAAATCTTTATATTATATGTTTAATCGCAGAAAATATTGGTGTATAGTATGTTCTATTATTGTAAAAGTTTTATTTATTCATTTTTAATGAATGTCAGAATAATTCTTTAAGCGAAATTGTCTCATAAGTCAGTTGTGGCTGGATACCGATATTTTAACTTCGATTGAAATTTTTATTTGTATTTCTATACTTATATTATGATGTATGATATTGTTCTGTATTGGTATGTGACACTATAATAAAATATTCTGTCTGTCTGTCTGTCTGTCTGTCTGTCTGTCATTAAGACTTTTATATATTGGTGTCATTCACCTAAAAAGCTAAACAAACCTTCAATCACTTATTCAGAAGGGATATAGTTACGATACTGTTGTCAGGTCATTAAAGATAACATTTTTTTGGAATCAATATTGATTCACTCATAGGGTCTTTGCATCGGAAATAAACACATTTATTCTAAAACCAGTTGTTGGCATGATACGGGTTATGTTCTTCTCGTATATTTTATGATGGTATGATAAATGGTAACGGGAGGGATTGTGCTTGATTTTCATATGATGAAGACATAATCTTTCAATCATTTTAATTGAGGTCTGGAGCTGGCATGTCAGTAACTGCTAGTAGTGTCTTTGTTACTTTATATATATATATATATATGTTGATCATTGTCATTTTGCTCAGTTTCTTCTGTTATCTATTCTAACATTGTACTCGGACTTCTTTTAAACTGAGTTTTACTGTGTGTATTGCTGTGTGAATGTTTATTCTACATTGGTTAGAGGTATAGGGGGAGGGTTGAGATCTCACAAAACATGTTTAACCCCGCCGCATTTTTGCGCCTGTCCCAAGTCAGGAACCTCTGGCCATTGTTAGTCTTGTATGTTTTTTTAATTTCGGTTCATTTATATGTTTCGGAGTTTAGTGTGACGTCCATTTTCTATGACTAGTATACATTTTTGTTTAGGGACCAGCTGAATCCCGCCTCCGGGTTCGGGATTTCTCGCTTTGATGAAGACCCATTGGTAGCCTTGGGCTGTTTTCTGATATTTGGTCGGGTTGTTGTCTCTTTGACCCATTCCCTGTTTCCATTCTCAATTTTATATGGCCTAACTAACGAGTGGTTTATGTAACTGTACACTGTGTAGACAAAGTTTGCAGATCTAATATCGTTAGGCTAAATTCCAATTTAGTATATTTATACTGCCAAATATTATTTTTAGAATTGAGATTACGTCAAATCTAAATCAGTTTTGCTTTTATTGTAAGTTTTATATGCACATTGTCATATGTACTGCAGTGTGTACTAATATAATTGATAACTTGTGATACTAAAAACAATTATGTCATTAAGTGCCTTACTTATAAAAATGACTGTTTAAAGAATAACCAGTATTTTCAAAAAACGTGATTGATACATGCTCAGGACGAATGTTTGTGAAAAATAACTCTTACTTGTTGTGTACTACACCTTATTACAGGCTATTTTTACAGAAGATGCAATAGTTAAGACATTAAAATATGATGTATGTATGTATAAAATTGAGAATGGAAATGGGGAATGTGTCAAAGAGACAACAACCCGACCATTGGACAGACAACAGCCGAAGGCCACCAATGGGTCTTCAATGCAGCGAGAAACTCCCGCACCCGGAGGCGTCCTTCAGCTGGCCCCTAAACAAATATGTATACTAATTCAGTGATAATGGACGTCATACTAAACTCCAAATTATACACAAGAAACTAAAATTAAAAATGATACAAGACTAACAAAGGCCAGAGGCTCCTGACTTGGGACAGGCGCAAAAATGCGGCGGGGTTAAACATGTTTTTTTGAGATCTCAACCCTCCCCCTATACCTCTAACCAATGTAGTTTAAGAGAAGTCCGAGTCAGATGTCAGAATAGGAAACAAAAGAAAATAAACAAAATGACAATAATACAAATTTTTAAAGTAACAACAGACTACTAACAGTTACTGACATGCCATCTCCAGACCTCAATTAAGCTGATTGAAAGATTATGTCTTCATCATATGAATATCAGGCATAATTACACCTTATATAAGAATGTCGGATTTTGATTGGTTGTTAGCCAGTGTATTTTTCGCATATTCTAACATTTTTTTCTCATTTCAAACGAATTTGCCTGTTTTTCATCACTGCCGGTGAATTTGCCTCAAATTCCCCACTCTGCCGTGGTATTTGCCATTTTGGATATTCCTTTTTTACCCTCGCGAGCCAGTTCCCGCCAAAATTATTCGGAACCTTCCTCACTTTATCCCGACAACATGGTTAAGCACTATTGATTGAGTTAATCCGAAAACTGTCAGAAATATACATATAAAGAGGGGGAAAAATGTCTATACAAATGAACGATTTAAAGATGGTATAACAATGACGTTTACACATATAGATACCATGACGTTACAAAAAGACAGCACTAACGCGTATAAGTACATGTATAATTCCAGCGGTACTACGATTTCCCTTCACATGTACAGACAGTTTCAATCAAAATCTATTCGGTGTAATTAAACAGATATATCATGGAATGGAGGGGTATTTGCGAAAAATACCAGTCTTGGGACCAAATTTCCCTCGCCTAGCGGCTTGGGAAATTTCACCGTCCCTTGACTGGTATTTTTTGCAAATACCCCTCCATAACATGATATATCTGTTCACAATCCCTCCTGTTAGGGGTTTAGTACTATACCATCATAAAATATATGAGACGAACATAACCCGTGTCATGCCAACAACTGGTTTTAGAATAAATATGTTTAATTCCGATGCAAAGACCCTATAAGTGAATCAATATTAATACATAATTTCAAATATGCTGTACGTATTTATGATGTCAAAATATGCTGTACGTATACACGATGTCAAAATATGCTGTACGTATACACGAATTTTAAATACATTATATTAATTCAGCAGACACGAATCTGTCTGCGGTACACGTTACTTTAGTTATCAAACACAATTGGAACACAGATCAAATTGTATCTTCGGTAATAGGGTACCGCGCTGAAGTACGTCCATTATTCATTTTTCATTATTCAAAATTCAATAATGAATAATGAAATAGTTCACTATTCATTATTCAATATCAAGTGATGAATAATGAATAATGAAATAGTTTATGTTTCATTATTCAAGTTAAAGCGGTGAATAGTGAAATAAAAATAAAAAAATTGACTGTGACATTTTAGCTATATCCCGTATTTCTAAATTAGTCTTTTTGGTGTTATCTAACAAATATTCAAATTGACATCAGAAAAAATAAATAAAAACACTCTTTAAATTCTAATTTGATTTATTTATCTGGTTCCTAGTTTCGGAGGATAAACTAGTGGGTTTTCCTAACTATTTTTAACAGGAATTCCTTGGTTCAATGTATGGACGACCTGAATACCAAAACATATATTTATAAATTAAAATACTCTACGTGGTCTTTTTTTATTTTCACTGGACCTTTGCTATTCTTCATCCACTAATTATAGATATAACAAGTCAATTGTTCAGCAATGACCATTAGAGGGGTTACGGAGGACCTAAATGCCAAAATACGCGTGAAAATTAAGAAATAGCCAATTTTGAATAATGAAATGGATATTTTGAATAATGGAATGGACTGCTGCGACCCTTTAGCCCCTAATTATAGATATACCTTTTACCTCATTCGAAAGCTTATTAAGAGAGGAACAAAAGGTATATAGTCAATATGTTCCGCAACGCATATTAGAGGAGTAACGAAGGACCTAAATATCGAAATACGCGTGAACATTAAGAAATAGCTTATTTTGAATAATGGAATGGACTGCTGCAACCCGTCAGCCCCTAATCAAGGAAAAATTTATACACCAAATTAAAGTTTATTGATAGAGGAATAAACTGAGTATAAACGATATGTGCCGCAATGACCATTAGAGGGGTTACGGAGGACCTAAATGCCAAAATACGCGTGAAAATTAAGAAATAGCCAATTTTGAATAATGAAATGGATATTTTGAATAATGGAATGGACTGCTGTGACCCTTTAGCCCCTAATTATAGATATACCTTTTACCTCATTCGAAAGCTTATTAAGAGAGGAACAAAAGGTATATAGTCAATATGTTCCGCAACGCATATTAGAGGAGTAACGAAGGACCTAAATATCGAAATACGCGTGAACATTAAGAAATAGCTTATTTTGAATAATGGAATGGACTGCTGCAACCCGTCAGCCCCTAATCAAGGAAAAATTTATACACCAAATTAAAGTTTATTGATAGAGGAATAAACTGAGTATAAACGATATGTGCCGCAATGACCATTAGAGGGGTTACGGAGGACCTAAATGCCAAAATACGCGTGAAAATTAAGAAATAGCCAATTTTGAATAATGAAATGGATATTTTGAATAATGGAATGGACTGCTGCGACCCTTTAGCCCCTAATTATAGATATACCTTTTACCTCATTCGAAAGCTTATTAAGAGAGGAACAAAAGGTATATAGTCAATATGTTCCGCAACGCATATTAGAGGAGTAACGAAGGACCTAAATATCGAAATACGCGTGAACATTAAGAAATAGCTTATTTTGAATAATGGAATGGACTGCTGCAACCCGTCAGCCCCTAATCAAGGAAAAATTTATACACCAAATTAAAGTTTATTGATAGAGGAATAAACTGAGTATAAACGATATGTGCCGCAATGACCATTAGAGGGGTTACGGAGGACCTAAATGCCAAAATACGCGTGAAAATTAAGAAATAGCCAATTTTGAATAATGAAATGGATATTTTGAATAATGGAATGGACTGCTGCGACCCTTTAGCCCCTAATTATAGATATACCTTTTACCTCATTCGAAAGCTTATTAAGAGAGGAACAAAAGGTATATAGTCAATATGTTCCGCAACGCATATTAGAGGAGTAACGAAGGACCTAAATATCGAAATACGCGTGAACATTAAGAAATAGCTTATTTTGAATAATGGAATGGACTGCTGCAACCCGTCAGCCCCTAATCAAGGAAAAATTTATACACCAAATTAAAGTTTATTGATAGAGGAATAAACTGAGTATAAACGATATGTGCCGCAATGACCATTAGAGGGGTTACGGAGGACCTAAATGCCAAAATACGCGTGAAAATTAAGAAATAGCCAATTTTGAATAATGAAATGGATATTTTGAATAATGGAATGGACTGCTGCGACCCTTTAGCCCCTAATTATAGATATACCTTTTACCTCATTCGAAAGCTTATTAAGAGAGGAACAAAAGGTATATAGTCAATATGTTCCGCAACGCATATTAGAGGAGTAACGAAGGACCTAAATATCGAAATACGCGTGAACATTAAGAAATAGCTTATTTTGAATAATGGAATGGACTGCTGCAACCCGTCAGCCCCTAATCAAGGAAAAATTTATACACCAAATTAAAGTTTATTGATAGAGGAATAAACTGAGTATAAACGATATGTGCCGCAATGACCATTAGAGGGGTTACGGAGGACCTAAATGCCAAAATACGCGTGAAAATTAAGAAATAGCCAATTTTGAATAATGAAATGGATATTTTGAATAATGGAATGGACTGCTGCGACCCTTTAGCCCCTAATTATAGATATACCTTTTACCTCATTCGAAAGCTTATTAAGAGAGGAACAAAAGGTATATAGTCAATATGTTCCGCAACGCATATTAGAGGAGTAACGAAGGACCTAAATATCGAAATACGCGTGAACATTAAGAAATAGCTTATTTTGAATAATGGAATGGACTGCTGCAACCCGTCAGCCCCTAATCAAGGAAAAATTTATACACCAAATTAAAGTTTATTGATAGAGGAATAAACTGAGTATAAACGATATGTGCCGCAATGACCATTAGAGGGGTTACGGAGGACCTAAATGCCAAAATACGCGTGAAAATTAAGAAATAGCCAATTTTGAATAATGAAATGGATATTTTGAATAATGGAATGGACTGCTGCGACCCTTTAGCCCCTAATTATAGATATACCTTTTACCTCATTCGAAAGCTTATTAAGAGAGGAACAAAAGGTATATAGTCAATATGTTCCGCAACGCATATTAGAGGAGTAACGAAGGACCTAAATATCGAAATACGCGTGAACATTAAGAAATAGCTTATTTTGAATAATGGAATGGACTGCTGCAACCCGTCAGCCCCTAATCAAGGAAAAATTTATACACCAAATTAAAGTTTATTGATAGAGGAATAAACTGAGTATAAACGATATGTGCCGCAATGACCATTAGAGGGGTTACGGAGGACCTAAATGCCAAAATACGCGTGAAAATTAAGAAATAGCCAATTTTGAATAATGAAATGGATATTTTGAATAATGGAATGGACTGCTGCGACCCTTTAGCCCCTAATTATAGATATACCTTTTACCTCATTCGAAAGCTTATTAAGAGAGGAACAAAAGGTATATAGTCAATATGTTCCGCAACGCATATTAGAGGAGTAACGAAGGACCTAAATATCGAAATACGCGTGAACATTAAGAAATAGCTTATTTTGAATAATGGAATGGACTGCTGCAACCCGTCAGCCCCTAATCAAGGAAAAATTTATACACCAAATTAAAGTTTATTGATAGAGGAATAAACTGAGTATAAACGATATGTGCCGCAATGACCATTAGAGGGGTTACGGAGGACCTAAATGCCAAAATACGCGTGAAAATTAAGAAATAGCCAATTTTGAATAATGAAATGGATATTTTGAATAATGGAATGGACTGCTGCGACCCTTTAGCCCCTAATTATAGATATACCTTTTACCTCATTCGAAAGCTTATTAAGAGAGGAACAAAAGGTATATAGTCAATATGTTCCGCAACGCATATTAGAGGAGTAACGAAGGACCTAAATATCGAAATACGCGTGAACATTAAGAAATAGCTTATTTTGAATAATGGAATGGACTGCTGCAACCCGTCAGCCCCTAATCAAGGAAAAATTTATACACCAAATTAAAGTTTATTGATAGAGGAATAAACTGAGTATAAACGATATGTGCCGCAATGACCATTAGAGGGGTTACGGAGGACCTAAATGCCAAAATACGCGTGAAAATTAAGAAATAGCCAATTTTGAATAATGAAATGGATATTTTGAATAATGGAATGGACTGCTGCGACCCTTTAGCCCCTAATTATAGATATACCTTTTACCTCATTCGAAAGCTTATTAAGAGAGGAACAAAAGGTATATAGTCAATATGTTCCGCAACGCATATTAGAGGAGTAACGAAGGACCTAAATATCGAAATACGCGTGAACATTAAGAAATAGCTTATTTTGAATAATGGAATGGACTGCTGCAACCCGTCAGCCCCTAATCAAGGAAAAATTTATACACCAAATTAAAGTTTATTGATAGAGGAATAAACTGAGTATAAACGATATGTGCCGCAATGACCATTAGAGGGGTTACGGAGGACCTAAATGCCAAAATACGCGTGAAAATTAAGAAATAGCCAATTTTGAATAATGAAATGGATATTTTGAATAATGGAATGGACTGCTGCGACCCTTTAGCCCCTAATTATAGATATACCTTTTACCTCATTCGAAAGCTTATTAAGAGAGGAACAAAAGGTATATAGTCAATATGTTCCGCAACGCATATTAGAGGAGTAACGAAGGACCTAAATATCGAAATACGCGTGAACATTAAGAAATAGCTTATTTTGAATAATGGAATGGACTGCTGCAACCCGTCAGCCCCTAATTAAGGAAAAATTTATACACCAAATTAAAGTTTATTGATAGAGGAATAAACTGAGTATAAACGATATGTGCCGCAATGACCATTAGAGGGGTTACGGAGGACCTAAATGCCAAAATACGCGTGAAAATTAAGAAATAGCCAATTTTGAATAATGAAATGGATATTTTGAATAATGGAATGGACTGCTGCGACCCTTTAGCCCCTAATTATAGATATACCTTTTACCTCATTCGAAAGCTTATTAAGAGAGGAACAAAAGGTATATAGTCAATATGTTCCGCAACGCATATTAGAGGAGTAACGAAGGACCTAAATATCGAAATACGCGTGAACATTAAGAAATAGCTTATTTTGAATAATGGAATGGACTGCTGCAACCCGTCAGCCCCTAATCAAGGAAAAATTTATACACCAAATTAAAGTTTATTGATAGAGGAATAAACTGAGTATAAACGATATGTGCCGCAATGACCATTAGAGGGGTTACGGAGGACCTAAATGCCAAAATACGCGTGAAAATTAAGAAATAGCCAATTTTGAATAATGAAATGGATATTTTGAATAATGGAATGGACTGCTGCGACCCTTTAGCCCCTAATTATAGATATACCTTTTACCTCATTCGAAAGCTTATTAAGAGAGGAACAAAAGGTATATAGTCAATATGTTCCGCAACGCATATTAGAGGAGTAACGAAGGACCTAAATATCGAAATACGCGTGAACATTAAGAAATAGCTTATTTTGAATAATGGAATGGACTGCTGCAACCCGTCAGCCCCTAATCAAGGAAAAATTTATACACCAAATTAAAGCCTATTGATAGAGGAATAAACTGAGTATAAACGATATGTGCCGCAATGACCATTAGAGGGGTTACGGAGGACCTAAATGCCAAAATACGCGTGAAAATTAAGAAATAGCCAATTTTGAATAATGAAATGGATATTTTGAATAATGGAATGGACTGCTGCGACCCTTTAGCCCCTAATTATAGATATACCTTTTACCTCATTCGAAAGCTTATTAAGAGAGGAACAAAAGGTATATAGTCAATATGTTCCGCAACGCATATTAGAGGAGTAACGAAGGACCTAAATATCGAAATACGCGTGAACATTAAGAAATAGCTTATTTTGAATAATGGAATGGACTGCTGCAACCCGTCAGCCCCTAATCAAGGAAAAATTTATACACCAAATTAAAGTTTATTGATAGAGGAATAAACTGAGTATAAACGATATGTGCCGCAATGACCATTAGAGGGGTTACGGAGGACCTAAATGCCAAAATACGCGTGAAAATTAAGAAATAGCCAATTTTGAATAATGAAATGGATATTTTGAATAATGGAATGGACTGCTGCGACCCTTTAGCCCCTAATTATAGATATACCTTTTACCTCATTCGAAAGCTTATTAAGAGAGGAACAAAAGGTATATAGTCAATATGTTCCGCAACGCATATTAGAGGAGTAACGAAGGACCTAAATATCGAAATACGCGTGAACATTAAGAAATAGCTTATTTTGAATAATGGAATGGACTGCTGCAACCCGTCAGCCCCTAATCAAGGAAAAATTTATACACCAAATTAAAGTTTATTGATAGAGGAATAAACTGAGTATAAACGATATGTGCCGCAATGACCATTAGAGGGGTTACGGAGGACCTAAATGCCAAAATACGCGTGAAAATTAAGAAATAGCCAATTTTGAATAATGAAATGGATATTTTGAATAATGGAATGGACTGCTGCGACCCTTTAGCCCCTAATTATAGATATACCTTTTACCTCATTCGAAAGCTTATTAAGAGAGGAACAAAAGGTATATAGTCAATATGTTCCGCAACGCATATTAGAGGAGTAACGAAGGACCTAAATATCGAAATACGCGTGAACATTAAGAAATAGCTTATTTTGAATAATGGAATGGACTGCTGCAACCCGTCAGCCCCTAATCAAGGAAAAATTTATACACCAAATTAAAGTTTATTGATAGAGGAATAAACTGAGTATAAACGATATGTGCCGCAATGACCATTAGAGGGGTTACGGAGGACCTAAATGCCAAAATACGCGTGAAAATTAAGAAATAGCCAATTTTGAATAATGAAATGGATATTTTGAATAATGGAATGGACTGCTGCGACCCTTTAGCCCCTAATTATAGATATACCTTTTACCTCATTCGAAAGCTTATTAAGAGAGGAACAAAAGGTATATAGTCAATATGTTCCGCAACGCATATTAGAGGAGTAACGAAGGACCTAAATATCGAAATACGCGTGAACATTAAGAAATAGCTTATTTTGAATAATGGAATGGACTGCTGCAACCCGTCAGCCCCTAATCAAGGAAAAATTTATACACCAAATTAAAGTTTATTGATAGAGGAATAAACTGAGTATAAACGATATGTGCCGCAATGACCATTAGAGGGGTTACGGAGGACCTAAATGCCAAAATACGCGTGAAAATTAAGAAATAGCCAATTTTGAATAATGAAATGGATATTTTGAATAATGGAATGGACTGCTGCGACCCTTTAGCCCCTAATTATAGATATACCTTTTACCTCATTCGAAAGCTTATTAAGAGAGGAACAAAAGGTATATAGTCAATATGTTCCGCAACGCATATTAGAGGAGTAACGAAGGACCTAAATATCGAAATACGCGTGAACATTAAGAAATAGCTTATTTTGAATAATGGAATGGACTGCTGCAACCCGTCAGCCCCTAATCAAGGAAAAATTTATACACCAAATTAAAGTTTATTGATAGAGGAATAAACTGAGTATAAACGATATGTGCCGCAATGACCATTAGAGGGGTTACGGAGGACCTAAATGCCAAAATACGCGTGAAAATTAAGAAATAGCCAATTTTGAATAATGAAATGGATATTTTGAATAATGGAATGGACTGCTGCGACCCTTTAGCCCCTAATTATAGATATACCTTTTACCTCATTCGAAAGCTTATTAAGAGAGGAACAAAAGGTATATAGTCAATATGTTCCGCAACGCATATTAGAGGAGTAACGAAGGACCTAAATATCGAAATACGCGTGAACATTAAGAAATAGCTTATTTTGAATAATGGAATGGACTGCTGCAACCCGTCAGCCCCTAATCAAGGTAAAATTTATACACCAAATTAAAGTTTATTGATAGAGGAATAAACTGAGTATAAACGATATGTGCCGCAATGACCATTAGAGGGGTTACGGAGGACCTAAATGCCAAAATACGCGTGAAAATTAAGAAATAGCCAATTTTGAATAATGAAATGGATATTTTGAATAATGGAATGGACTGCTGCGACCCTTTAGCCCCTAATTATAGATATACCTTTTACCTCATTCGAAAGCTTATTAAGAGAGGAACAAAAGGTATATAGTCAATATGTTCCGCAACGCATATTAGAGGAGTAACGAAGGACCTAAATATCGAAATACGCGTGAACATTAAGAAATAGCTTATTTTGAATAATGGAATGGACTGCTGCAACCCGTCAGCCCCTAATCAAGGAAAAATTTATACACCAAATTAAAGTTTATTGATAGAGGAATAAACTGAGTATAAACGATATACGCGTCAACAATGAGAAATAGCTTATTTTGAATAATGGAATGGACTGTTACGACCTTTCAGCCCCTAATTACAGAGAAACCTTAAACGTCATTCGAAAGCTTATCAATAGAGGAACAAAAGACATATAGTCAATATGTCCCGCAACGCGTATTAGAGGAGTTTCGGAGGATCTAAATTTCAAAATACGCGTCAACAATAAGAAATGGCTTATTTTGAATAATTGAATGGAATACTACGACCCTTCAGCCCCTAATTACAGAGAAACCTTATACACCATTCGAAAGCTTATGGACAGAGGAACAAAATGGTTATAATCAATATGTGCCGCAATGCCCATTTGAGCGGTAACGGAGGACCTAAATGCCAAAATAAGCGTGAACATTAAGAAATAACCAATTTTGAATGATGGAAAAACGATTTTGAATAATGGAATGAACTGCTGCGCTGCTGCGACCCTTAGGTTCGCCAATTTGTTTACTTATTACTTATTTATTATTCGTTACTTATTCGTTATTCCTAATTCCGTATTTCTTACCTATTCGTTACTGAATCATTATTCCTTATTCGTTACTTGTTTTTCCTTATAATCTTTTCATATGTTGCCCCCCTTTAATGCTTTCTTTTTTTCCTTAACTCTGGTTTGAGGAGGTAAAAATAACCTGTAAGCGCGTATGAACCCGTTTCAGCGCTCGAATGATACCCTATTACTTGTTCGCTACTTATTCGTTCCTCATTCCTTTTGATACGCTCCCCTTTTTTGATGCTTTCTTTTCTTGTCTTTGATGTTAGCTATGGGTTCGGTGAGTTGATATTTCCTGTTAAAGCGGATGTCTCCGTCTTTGCGCTCGACTGATACCCTGTTACTTATTCGCTACTTATTTGTTCCTTATTCGATTTTTAAACGTTGCATCTTGTTAATGCTTTATTTCCTTTTCTTTTCTTGGTTTTTGTTCTTGGTTCGTAGAGGTGAAATTGCCCTATTAGCGCGTATGTATCTGTTTTTGCGCTCGACTGATACCATGTTGCGTATTATACATTGCCCCCTTTTAATGATTTCGTCTTATTTCTTTTCATGTCTTTGGTGTTGATATAAAAAATAAGATGTGGTATGATTGCCAATGAGACAAATCTTCACAAGAGACCAAATGACACAGAAATTAACTATAGGTTACCGTACGGCCTTCAACAATGAGCAAAGCCCATACCGCATAGTCAGCTATAAAAAGCCCCGAAATGACAAATGTAAAACAATTCAAACGAGAAAACTAACGGCCTAATTTATGTACAAAAAATGAACGAAAAACAAATATGTAACACAGCAACAAACGACAACCACTGAATTACAGGATCCTGGCTTTGGACAGGCACATACACACAGAATGTGGCGGGGTTAAACATGTTAGCGGGACCCCCCCCCCCACCTAACATGGGACAGTGGTGTAACAGTACAACATAAGAACGAACTATAAAAATCAGTTGAAAAAGGCTTAACTCATCAGATGGATACAAATAGAAATACATCTAACAAAAACACAGAGTGGACGTGGCCGGGTACTTGTACATCCCTTTTAGTTCTTTTCATGTCTTTGGTGTTAAGTCTGTTTTTGCAGAGTTAGAATATTTAAAGCCCGTTAGCGCATATGTACCAGTTTCAACGCTCGACTGATACCTTGTTACTTATTCGCTAGTTATTTGTTCCTTATTCGCCTTTTATAGGCTGCACCTGTTTAATGCTTTCTTTTCTGTTCTTCTCTCTGGTGTTAGTTCTTAGTTCGTAGCGGTGAAATTGTCCTATTAGCGCATATGTACCCGTTTCCGCGCTTGACTGATGCCCTGTTACTTATTCGTTCCTTATTCGCTTATCCTTATTCTTTTTTTTAAATGGTTGTAGGATTATTCTAACTTGATTTTTTCTTTTTGCATGATTGGAATGAAACATTTACACAAGTAATATATTGAACTGGGAAGGGAAGTTATATAAAAATAAGGAGATGTGGTATGATTGCTAATGAGAAAACTATCCTTCAAAGTTCAAACGAAGTGGATGTAAGCAATCATAGGCAACTGTACGGCCTACAACAATAAGGGCTCGCGGGAAAACATACCTTGTAGTCGGCTATAAAAGGCCACGACATGCAAAAATGTGAAACAATTCAATTGAGAAAACTAACGGCCTATTTTATAACAAAACAGTTTACAATAAAACAAATATGACAGACATGAACAAACGACAACAACTGAAATAAAAAAAACCCTGACTTTGGACAAGTACATAAAGAATATGACGGGTTAAAACATGTTTGTAAGCGCTCAATCTCCCCTAACCTGGGTAAGTGGTGTTACATCACAACATAAAGCATCGAAATAAGAGTACTCGCAGTTACTCAAACCCAATTACCAGTAAAAGATAAATTATGTTATCCCAGACTTATATATCAATCTTTACACATCCAACATATTTAATGTGAAGACGTCATAAACAGTCTGAGAAATGCATTACCCTGTGCAATGCCCAAATATATGTTAACAGTATCGACAGGATGTAGGAATATATATAGCAATATATATTTAGTTTTCATGGTTCAATTTTATCAAAAACAAACTCAATGTTAATACCAATAAAAACAATCTTTAAAGATTTTTCTACTGTGGTAAATTTATAACCTTTAATGATAAGTTTATATATAGGATCAATTAGTTTACATTGATCGTATTTAAATTTACGGGCTTTATAATCAACATTGTCGTAAAAATTAGGATGTGGTATTCCATTTTTAATAAGAACTCTTCAGATACAGCCAAACTTCTAAACTAAATATTGAATTTGGATGGTTTTAATTGATTTTTGATAACGAAATCCCTGACTTAATAATCTATCAGTTAAACATGAGTTACGTTCATTGAAATCTAAAACATGACTACAGACATGGGCAAAGAGAACATATTGTTGAAAATACACACCGTAAGTAGGGGCGAAAGGAACGCCACCATTCTAAAGGCGAAAATTAACAATAAATCGTCTCTTTTGTCGTAAATTTTTGTATAGAGTTTCAGTGTGTAACTTTTACGGGAATCATTTTCACTGTCGTATGCGAGTATGTCTATTGTAGAAAAAAAAAAGATGATGGAAAAAACTGCGTTTGTTTACTTTTGGAAAATAAAAAATAATTGATTTGAAAGTATGTTTTAACACAATTTCATTAGAATATAACTTTATAATGTATAAAAACAGGATTAAAGTCCAAAAAAGTGTAACTAAAGCAGCTGAATCCATAATATTGATTACTGAATGCGATTCATTTTAACTATAAATGCGATGCATTATCACTGTAAGTGCGATCATTTCTGATGTGGATTTTTTGGAGGTGCGATTAATTTTCATTGTTGTTTTATATGATAATTGGACATGCAACAACTGAAAATAGTCTTTTAATGACTTTAATATTGATGATATTTACAATTTGAAATGCAAGCTATGCAGATGCTTACTTAAATATACACGGGTATAACCAACGTATGGTTGATTCCGGACGTTGTTCGTTGTATACCGTTCGTCAATTTTTTTTTTCAGTACGTTTGTTGCGTGTTTTCGTCAAAGGTCTGTACCGTTCGTTAGTAAAACATCGAGAACAAAATTAGCTGTTTCTATTGAAATACCTATCTTTTATTTTTTGTTAGCAAGCATTTGAAACTACTAAAACTATTTAACATTTCTAACATTTCATATTGAAGATTAAAACAACCTGAATTTTGTATTTGTTTGACGTGAAACAGAACTTACTGGAGCTAGAGAAGCCAACTCATCGGCAGCGCCTGATTGCAATCCAGTTTTTTTTTTAAATCCAGTATTTTGATCTTGAGTTCAAAGGTCAAGCTCATACGAAGGTCAGGGTAATATGCGTCACATCGCCTTAAGATGATACACGTTCATATCATGCATATTCAAATATTTTTTAATGAGTTTGCTATTAGTGTGTCATGGATCCGGAAATATACTGGAGTAGAACATCAATGACTATGACGTTTTTTTAAAGCTTTGTAAGCTTTGAAAATTTGTCACACCGTTTCATACATTTTCCCTCCATATTGATAGGCTTTTGCACAACGAACAGTACAAGAATGTACAACGAACGGTTCTAAAGAAAGCAAACAAACTACAAAGAGAATAAATCGTACAGTGCCAAAATTCTGAGGTCAGTTTTTCAAATAAATGTCTGCAAATAGAATAAAACAACGGGTTTCTCATTCGCATTATGTATTTTAATCAACAACAAATCACAAAATACACGGTCGCATTTAGTGTAAGAGCCAACCAACTATGCTATATTTTTAGTTTAATCAAGTTTGAGTTACACAGAGTGTTTGTTTTTATCAATATATAATGCTGTCAGGGGCAGTAAACTTTGATTTCATAAACATCGAATACTTAACTGAACAGTACGTCAATTAGTTTTTGGTGAAAATATTAGGACGGTTTATCTACCAATATAGTTTTGCGATGCAGCGATTAACGTCCGAAATCAACTGTATACGGCGGTTATACCCCGAACAATCTAAACATGTAATAATAAACTGTATTCAATATATCCTTGTATTCTTACAATTACGTATTTGCTTATTTGTAACAACGATTTATAAGAAATTCAAACATAAATTAAGGTGACTCAACTGTTGCTCGAACTTTCTTTACTGTATAAGATGTATACACAATGGCATGAGAAATATCAATTATCCAGTCATCCAAGCGTCAAATGTAAAGCAATTGTTTGTGCGAGATGAAAACGTTACCACTCATTCAATCGTGAAATGAAGATCGTCTTTTGAATGCTCTTTGTTATCTAAGATGCATCCATTAGAGCTATTTTCCTAATTCTTGTAGATTAAAGGTTTGGTTGGTATGCTTGCTTTGTTTTTATAAATGTTTGCTCAAATTAATTTCAATGCCTAAGCAAACATTTATACAAACAAAGCAAGCAAGTCAACCGCACCTTTAAACTACAAGCATTAGGAAAATAGCTCTAATGACGTTTTATTTGTATGTGATGTAGATTTAGACCGAAACCGAAAACTTTGCTTTTTCGGTGACGTGGATTTCCTTAACTGTCCAAGATATATGTATTCAATGATGGCGTGTCATATGAAAGGATAAATTTTATCCTACATATAGATCTGAATCTGGAAAAAATTATTACAGAAAATAGAATGGACAATATTAGCAATAAATGCTATTTTTTTGGAATTTATTGATATATTACCCCACACTTTCACTCACAAAGTATGCATATATAATCAATCCTTCTGACTTCACAATTTTTGCTAGAAAGTCGGCTGAATTAAGACTTTGTATGATGAAAATTAATTAATTTCCATCTGTGAAAATGCATCGCATGTACAATAGAAATGAATCGCCCCTACAGTGAAAATGAAGTCTAGTATCATTATTCGACAGTTAACATGAATCGCATAACGAAAACAGAATAGTGGAATTTAATTCAATATCAACATGCTGAATAACAAAACCTGTTTTAGGTTATACAACATTGATAATTATGTTAAAAGGTACATTTTTCAGCGAATGAACCTTAACTGCTGCGTTTCAATCTCTTGCACGCTCTGTTCGTGAACTATTCTTAATATTTATCTATTTGTGTATCAATTTTACACCTGGATGGCTGTAGGCGCGATGAAAACCCGTCCGCATCTCATACCTATATTGTGAATTTATAAAAACAGTACACATGATGTATTATTTCTTATTTTATTCAAAAATCATCTGTTTATTTATCATTCTATATTAGAAATTCATAACGGATACAGCAAAAATGGTATTTCAGGATTCGCACATTATATACACTGATTTTTGCTTTTTAAGTGTCTATCTATTCTTTTTTTTTACTAGTATATAGTTTTCAAGATAGTAGGCAAAGACGTAAAATATTGGTAAAAATCGTCAGTAACTTCTACAAAAACTTATTTGTGGTACTTGACTTGCTGATCATTTTTGCTTTCTTATGTTTTTATCTATCTGATTACAGTTTTTCAAATTGATAAAAAAAAACGTCATTAGAGCACAATAACTCGAGAGTCGTCTGACGATTTCGACTATGTGCTTTGATCATTTTTGGAATATTAGCCAATAGTTTTGAAATAATAGATAATAAGTAGACCTGATCATTTTGAACATTTCAACCTCTTTCTATTTGTCTATTTTTCTCTATTGCCTCAATTAGTAGCAGTTTTCAAGATAATAGACAAAACCTGCATTTTATTCCTGTGTTCTATTTTAAGCCATGTCGGCCAAGTTGGTTGGCAAGCGGGGTCATCAGACATATTTCTAAACTAGATACTCTAATTATGATTGTGGCCAATTTTGGTTAAATTGCCCAGTAGTTTCAGAGGAGAAGATTTCTGTAAAAGTTAACGACGACGGACGACGACGGCCAAGTGATGATAAAAGCTCACTTGGCCTTTTTGGCCAGGTGAGCTAATAAAATGATATAAAGATAGTAGCACAGATTTATCTTGCTTGGTGGAATGAAACTTATACAGATGGTTGATATAGGGAATAGGTTAAAATTACTATTAGTTCAAATACAGGTTCGGTAGAGTATCCCATTATCAATTATTAATTGCAACACATGTATACAGACAAAATATTTTCAATGTAGGTTCCTGCTTCTCTCTCACTATAATTGCAAGCATATGTACATAAAATGTAGTTCGGGTAGCATCAGTTGGCAGTGAAGCTTTTACTGGTATTTTTTTACAAGCATATTTGTAAGATTTTGGTCCTTACTATCATTTGAATACGGAATTGCAGCTCATATTGATAATATCTTTTCTTCCTCTATAATAAGGGGCTGAAGGGTCGCAGCAGTCCATTCCATTATTCAAAATAAGCTATTTCTTAATGTTCACGCGTATTTCGATATTTAGGTCCTCCGTAACTCCTCTAATAGGCAATGCGGAACATATTGACTATATACCTTTTGTTCCTCTCTTAATAAGCTTTCGAATGAGGTAAAAGGTATATCTATAATTAGGGGCTAAAGGGTCGCAGCAGTCCATTCCATTATTCAAAATATCCATTTCATTATTCAAAATTGGCTATTTCTTAATTTTCACGCGTATTTCGATATTTAGGTCCTTCGTTACTCCTCTAATATGCGTTGCGGAACATATTGACTATATACCTTTTGTTCCTCTCTTAATAAGCTTTCGAATGAGGTAAAAGGTATATCTATAATTAGGGGCTAAAGGGTCGCAGCAGTCCATTCCATTATTCAAAATATCCATTTCATTATTCAAAATTGGCTATTTCTTAATTTTCACGCGTATTTTGGCATTTAGGTCCTCCGTAACCCCTCTAATGGTCATTGCGGCACATATCGTTTATACTCAGTTTATTCCTCTATCAATAGGCTTTAATTTGGTGTATAAATTTTTCCTTGATTAGGGGCTGACGGGTTGCAGCAGTCCATTCCATTATTCAAAATAAGCTATTTCTTAATGTTCACGCGTATTTCGATATTTAGGTCCTTCGTTACTCCTCTAATATGCGTTGCGGAACATATTGACTATATACCTTTTGTTCCTCTCTTAATAAGCTTTCGAATGAGGTAAAAGGTATATCTATAATTAGGGGCTAAAGGGTCGCAGCAGTCCATTCCATTATTCAAAATATCCATTTCATTATTCAAAATTGGCTATTTCTTAATTTTCACGCGTATTTTGGCATTTAGGTCCTCCGTAACCCCTCTAATGGTCATTGCGGCACATATCGTTTATACTCAGTTTATTCCTCTATCAATAGGCTTTAATTTGGTGTATAAATTTTTCCTTGATTAGGGGCTGACGGGTTGCAGCAGTCCATTCCATTATTCAAAATAAGCTATTTCTTAATGTTCACGCGTATTTCGATATTTAGGTCCTTCGTTACTCCTCTAATATGCGTTGCGGAACATATTGACTATATACCTTTTGTTCCTCTCTTAATAAGCTTTCGAATGAGGTAAAAGGTATATCTATAATTAGGGGCTAAAGGGTCGCAGCAGTCCATTCCATTATTCAAAATATCCATTTCATTATTCAAAATTGGCTATTTCTTAATTTTCACGCGTATTTTGGCATTTAGGTCCTCCGTAACCCCTCTAATGGTCATTGCGGCACATATCGTTTATACTCAGTTTATTCCTCTATCAATAGGCTTTAATTTGATGTATAAATTTTTCCTTGATTAGGGGCTGACGGGTTGCAGCAGTCCATTCCATTATTCAAAATAAGCTATTTCTTAAAGTTCACGCGTATTTCGATATTTAGGTCCTTCGTTACTCCTCTAATATGCGTTGCGGAACATATTGACTATATACCTTTTGTTCCTCTCTTAATAAGCTTTCGAATGAGGTAAAAGGTATATCTATAATTAGGGGCTAAAGGGTCGCAGCAGTCCATTCCATTATTCAAAATATCCATTTCATTATTCAAAATTGGCTATTTCTTAATTTTCACGCGTATTTTGGCATTTAGGTCCTCCGTAACCCCTCTAATGGTCATTGCGGCACATATCGTTTATACTCAGTTTATTCCTCTATCAATAGGCTTTAATTTGGTGTATAAATTTTTCCTTGATTAGGGGCTGACGGGTTGCAGCAGTCCATTCCATTATTCAAAATAAGCTATTTCTTAATGTTCACGCGTATTTCGATATTTAGGTCCTTCGTTACTCCTCTAATATGCGTTGCGGAACATATTGACTATATACCTTTTGTTCCTCTCTTAATAAGCTTTCGAATGAGGTAAAAGGTATATCTATAATTAGGGGCTAAAGGGTCGCAGCAGTCCATTCCATTATTCAAAATATCCATTTCATTATTCAAAATTGGCTATTTCTTAATTTTCACGCGTATTTTGGCATTTAGGTCCTCCGTAACCCCTCTAATGGTCATTGCGGCACATATCGTTTATACTCAGTTTATTCCTCTATCAATAGGCTTTAATTTGGTGTATAAATTTTTCCTTGATTAGGGGCTGACGGGTTGCAGCAGTCCATTCCATTATTCAAAATAAGCTATTTCTTAATGTTCACGCGTATTTCGATATTTAGGTCCTTCGTTACTCCTCTAATATGCGTTGCGGAACATATTGACTATATACCTTTTGTTCCTCTCTTAATAAGCTTTCGAATGAGGTAAAAGGTATATCTATAATTAGGGGCTAAAGGGTCGCAGCAGTCCATTCCATTATTCAAAATATCCATTTCATTATTCAAAATTGGCTATTTCTTAATTTTCACGCGTATTTTGGCATTTAGGTCCTCCGTAACCCCTCTAATGGTCATTGCGGCACATATCGTTTATACTCAGTTTATTCCTCTATCAATAGGCTTTAATTTGGTGTATAAATTTTTCCTTGATTAGGGGCTGACGGGTTGCAGCAGTCCATTCCATTATTCAAAATAAGCTATTTCTTAATGTTCACGCGTATTTCGATATTTAGGTCCTTCGTTACTCCTCTAATATGCGTTGCGGAACATATTGACTATATACCTTTTGTTCCTCTCTTAATAAGCTTTCGAATGAGGTAAAAGGTATATCTATAATTAGGGGCTAAAGGGTCGCAGCAGTCCATTCCATTATTCAAAATATCCATTTCATTATTCAAAATTGGCTATTTCTTAATTTTCACGCGTATTTTGGCATTTAGGTCCTCCGTAACCCCTCTAATGGTCATTGCGGCACATATCGTTTATACTCAGTTTATTCCTCTATCAATAGGCTTTAATTTGGTGTATAAATTTTTCCTTGATTAGGGGCTGACGGGTTGCAGCAGTCCATTCCATTATTCAAAATAAGCTATTTCTTAATGTTCACGCGTATTTCGATATTTAGGTCCTTCGTTACTCCTCTAATATGCGTTGCGGAACATATTGACTATATACCTTTTGTTCCTCTCTTAATAAGCTTTCGAATGAGGTAAAAGGTATATCTATAATTAGGGGCTAAAGGGTCGCAGCAGTCCATTCCATTATTCAAAATATCCATTTCATTATTCAAAATTGGCTATTTCTTAATTTTCACGCGTATTTTGGCATTTAGGTCCTCCGTAACCCCTCTAATGGTCATTGCGGCACATATCGTTTATACTCAGTTTATTCCTCTATCAATAGGCTTTAATTTGGTGTATAAATTTTTCCTTGATTAGGGGCTGACGGGTTGCAGCAGTCCATTCCATTATTCAAAATAAGCTATTTCTTAATGTTCACGCGTATTTCGATATTTAGGTCCTTCGTTACTCCTCTAATATGCGTTGCGGAACATATTGACTATATACCTTTTGTTCCTCTCTTAATAAGCTTTCGAATGAGGTAAAAGGTATATCTATAATTAGGGGCTAAAGGGTCGCAGCAGTCCATTCCATTATTCAAAATATCCATTTCATTATTCAAAATTGGCTATTTCTTAATTTTCACGCGTATTTTGGCATTTAGGTCCTCCGTAACCCCTCTAATGGTCATTGCGGCACATATCGTTTATACTCAGTTTATTCCTCTATCAATAGGCTTTAATTTGGTGTATAAATTTTTCCTTGATTAGGGGCTGACGGGTTGCAGCAGTCCATTCCATTATTCAAAATAAGCTATTTCTTAATGTTCACGCGTATTTCGATATTTAGGTCCTTCGTTACTCCTCTAATATGCGTTGCGGAACATATTGACTATATACCTTTTGTTCCTCTCTTAATAAGCTTTCGAATGAGGTAAAAGGTATATCTATAATTAGGGGCTAAAGGGTCGCAGCAGTCCATTCCATTATTCAAAATATCCATTTCATTATTCAAAATTGGCTATTTCTTAATTTTCACGCGTATTTTGGCATTTAGGTCCTCCGTAACCCCTCTAATGGTCATTGCGGCACATATCGTTTATACTCAGTTTATTCCTCTATCAATAGGCTTTAATTTGGTGTATAAATTTTTCCTTGATTAGGGGCTGACGGGTTGCAGCAGTCCATTCCATTATTCAAAATAAGCTATTTCTTAATGTTCACGCGTATTTCGATATTTAGGTCCTTCGTTACTCCTCTACTATGCGTTGCGGAACATATTGACTATATACCTTTTGTTCCTCTCTTAATAAGCTTTCGAATGAGGTAAAAGGTATATCTATAATTAGGGGCTAAAGGGTCGCAGCAGTCCATTCCATTATTCAAAATATCCATTTCATTATTCAAAATTGGCTATTTCTTAATTTTCACGCGTATTTTGGCATTTAGGTCCTCCGTAACCCCTCTAATGGTCATTGCGGCACATATCGTTTATACTCAGTTTATTCCTCTATCAATAGGCTTTAATTTGGTGTATAAATTTTTCCTTGATTAGGGGCTGACGGGTTGCAGCAGTCCATTCCATTATTCAAAATAAGCTATTTCTTAATGTTCACGCGTATTTCGATATTTAGGTCCTTCGTTACTCCTCTAATATGCGTTGCGGAACATATTGACTATATACCTTTTGTTCCTCTCTTAATAAGCTTTCGAATGAGGTAAAAGGTATATCTATAATTAGGGGCTAAAGGGTCGCAGCAGTCCATTCTATTATTCAAAATATCCATTTCATTATTCAAAATTGGCTATTTCTTAATTTTCACGCGTATTTTGGCATTTAGGTCCTCCGTAACCCCTCTAATGGTCATTGCGGCACATATCGTTTATACTCAGTTTATTCCTCTATCAATAGGCTTTAATTTGGTGTATAAATTTTTCCTTGATTAGGGGCTGACGGGTTGCAGCAGTCCATTCCATTATTCAAAATAAGCTATTTCTTAATGTTCACGCGTATTTCGATATTTAGGTCCTTCGTTACTCCTCTAATATGCGTTGCGGAACATATTGACTATATACCTTTTGTTCCTCTCTTAATAAGCTTTCGAATGAGGTAAAAGGTATATCTATAATTAGGGGCTAAAGGGTCGCAGCAGTCCATTCCATTATTCAAAATATCCATTTCATTATTCAAAATTGGCTATTTCTTAATTTTCACGCGTATTTTGGCATTTAGGTCCTCCGTAACCCCTCTAATGGTCATTGCGGCACATATCGTTTATACTCAGTTTATTCCTCTATCAATAGGCTTTAATTTGGTGTATAAATTTTTCCTTGATTAGGGGCTGACGGGTTGCAGCAGTCCATTCCATTATTCAAAATAAGCTATTTCTTAATGTTCACGCGTATTTCGATATTTAGGTCCTTCGTTACTCCTCTAATATGCGTTGCGGAACATATTGACTATATACCTTTTGTTCCTCTCTTAATAAGCTTTCGAATGAGGTAAAAGGTATATCTATAATTAGGGGCTAAAGGGTCGCAGCAGTCCATTCCATTATTCAAAATATCCATTTCATTATTCAAAATTGGCTATTTCTTAATTTTCACGCGTATTTTGGCATTTAGGTCCTCCGTAACCCCTCTAATGGTCATTGCGGCACATATCGTTTATACTCAGTTTATTCCTCTATCAATAGGCTTTAATTTGGTGTATAAAATTTTTCCTTGATTAGGGGCTGACGGGTTGCAGCAGTCCATTCCATTATTCAAAATAAGCTATTTCTTAATGTTCACGCGTATTTCGATATTTAGGTCCTTCGTTACTCCTCTAATATGCGTTGCGGAACATATTGACTATATACCTTTTGTTCCTCTCTTAATAAGCTTTCGAATGAGGTAAAAGGTATATCTATAATTAGGGGCTAAAGGGTCGCAGCAGTCCATTCCATTATTCAAAATATCCATTTCATTATTCAAAATTGGCTATTTCTTAATTTTCACGCGTATTTTGGCATTTAGGTCCTCCGTAACCCCTCTAATGGTCATTGCGGCACATATCGTTTATACTCAGTTTATTCCTCTATCAATAGGCTTTAATTTGGTGTATAAATTTTTCCTTGATTAGGGGCTGACGGGTTGCAGCAGTCCATTCCATTATTCAAAATAAGCTATTTCTTAATGTTCACGCGTATTTCGATATTTAGGTCCTTCGTTACTCCTCTAATATGCGTTGCGGAACATATTGACTATATACCTTTTGTTCCTCTCTTAATAAGCTTTCGAATGAGGTAAAAGGTATATCTATAATTAGGGGCTAAAGGGTCGCAGCAGTCCATTCCATTATTCAAAATATCCATTTCATTATTCAAAATTGGCTATTTCTTAATTTTCACGCGTATTTTGGCATTTAGGTCCTCCGTAACCCCTCTAATGGTCATTGCGGCACATATCGTTTATACTCAGTTTATTCCTCTATCAATAGGCTTTAATTTGGTGTATAAATTTTTCCTTGATTAGGGGCTGACGGGTTGCAGCAGTCCATTCCATTATTCAAAATAAGCTATTTCTTAATGTTCACGCGTATTTCGATATTTAGGTCCTTCGTTACTCCTCTAATATGCGTTGCGGAACATATTGACTATATACCTTTTGTTCCTCTCTTAATAAGCTTTCGAATGAGGTAAAAGGTATATCTATAATTAGGGGCTAAAGGGTCGCAGCAGTCCATTCCATTATTCAAAATATCCATTTCATTATTCAAAATTGGCTATTTCTTAATTTTCACGCGTATTTTGGCATTTAGGTCCTCCGTAACCCCTCTAATGGTCATTGCGGCACATATCGTTTATACTCAGTTTATTCCTCTATCAATAGGCTTTAATTTGGTGTATAAATTTTTCCTTGATTAGGGGCTGACGGGTTGCAGCAGTCCATTCCATTATTCAAAATAAGCTATTTCTTAATGTTCACGCGTATTTCGATATTTAGGTCCTTCGTTACTCCTCTAATATGCGTTGCGGAACATATTGACTATATACCTTTTGTTCCTCTCTTAATAAGCTTTCGAATGAGGTAAAAGGTATATCTATAATTAGGGGCTAAAGGGTCGCAGCAGTCCATTCCATTATTCAAAATATCCATTTCATTATTCAAAATTGGCTATTTCTTAATTTTCACGCGTATTTTGGCATTTAGGTCCTCCGTAACCCCTCTAATGGTCATTGCGGCACATATCGTTTATACTCAGTTTATTCCTCTATCAATAGGCTTTAATTTGGTGTATAAATTTTTCCTTGATTAGGGGCTGACGGGTTGCAGCAGTCCATTCCATTATTCAAAATAAGCTATTTCTTAATGTTCACGCGTATTTCGATATTTAGGTCCTTCGTTACTCCTCTAATATGCGTTGCGGAACATATTGACTATATACCTTTTGTTCCTCTCTTAATAAGCTTTCGAATGAGGTAAAAGGTATATCTATAATTAGGGGCTAAAGGGTCGCAGCAGTCCATTCCATTATTCAAAATATCCATTTCATTATTCAAAATTGGCTATTTCTTAATTTTCACGCGTATTTTGGCATTTAGGTCCTCCGTAACCCCTCTAATGGTCATTGCGGCACATATCGTTTATACTCAGTTTATTCCTCTATCAATAGGCTTTAATTTGGTGTATAAATTTTTCCTTGATTAGGGGCTGACGGGTTGCAGCAGTCCATTCCATTATTCAAAATAAGCTATTTCTTAATGTTCACGCGTATTTCGATATTTAGGTCCTTCGTTACTCCTCTAATATGCGTTGCGGAACATATTGACTATATACCTTTTGTTCCTCTCTTAATAAGCTTTCGAATGAGGTAAAAGGTATATCTATAATTAGGGGCTAAAGGGTCGCAGCAGTCCATTCCATTATTCAAAATATCCATTTCATTATTCAAAATTGGCTATTTCTTAATTTTCACGCGTATTTTGGCATTTAGGTCCTCCGTAACCCCTCTAATGGTCATTGCGGCACATATCGTTTATACTCAGTTTATTCCTCTATCAATAGGCTTTAATTTGGTGTATAAATTTTTCCTTGATTAGGGGCTGACGGGTTGCAGCAGTCCATTCCATTATTCAAAATAAGCTATTTCTTAATGTTCACGCGTATTTCGATATTTAGGTCCTTCGTTACTCCTCTAATATGCGTTGCGGAACATATTGACTATATACCTTTTGTTCCTCTCTTAATAAGCTTTCGAATGAGGTAAAAGGTATATCTATAATTAGGGGCTAAAGGGTCGCAGCAGTCCATTCCATTATTCAAAATATCCATTTCATTATTCAAAATTGGCTATTTCTTAATTTTCACGCGTATTTTGGCATTTAGGTCCTCCGTAACCCCTCTAATGGTCATTGCGGCACATATCGTTTATACTCAGTTTATTCCTCTATCAATAGGCTTTAATTTGGTGTATAAATTTTTCCTTGATTAGGGGCTGACGGGTTGCAGCAGTCCATTCCATTATTCAAAATAAGCTATTTCTTAATGTTCACGCGTATTTCGATATTTAGGTCCTTCGTTACTCCTCTAATATGCGTTGCGGAACATATTGACTATATACCTTTTGTTCCTCTCTTAATAAGCTTTCGAATGAGGTAAAAGGTATATCTATAATTAGGGACTAAAGGGTCGCAGCAGTCCATTCCATTATTCAAAATATCCATTTCATTATTCAAAATTGGCTATTTCTTAATTTTCACGCGTATTTTGGCATTTAGGTCCTCCGTAACCCCTCTAATGGTCATTGCGGCACATATCGTTTATACTCAGTTTATTCCTCTATCAATAGGCTTTAATTTGGTGTATAAATTTTTCCTTGATTAGGGGCTGACGGGTTGCAGCAGTCCATTCCATTATTCAAAATAAGCTATTTCTTAATGTTCACGCGTATTTCGATATTTAGGTCCTTCGTTACTCCTCTAATATGCGTTGCGGAACATATTGACTATATACCTTTTGTTCCTCTCTTAATAAGCTTTCGAATGAGGTAAAAGGTATATCTATAATTAGGGGCTAAAGGGTCGCAGCAGTCCATTCCATTATTCAAAATATCCATTTCATTATTCAAAATTGGCTATTTCTTAATTTTCACGCGTATTTTGGCATTTAGGTCCTCCGTAACCCCTCTAATGGTCATTGCGGCACATATCGTTTATACTCAGTTTATTCCTCTATCAATAGGCTTTAATTTGGTGTATAAATTTTTCCTTGATTAGGGGCTGACGGGTTGCAGCAGTCCATTCCATTATTCAAAATAAGCTATTTCTTAATGTTCACGCGTATTTCGATATTTAGGTCCTTCGTTACTCCTCTAATATGCGTTGCGGAACATATTGACTATATACCTTTTGTTCCTCTCTTAATAAGCTTTCGAATGAGGTAAAAGGTATATCTATAATTAGGGGCTAAAGGGTCGCAGCAGTCCATTCCATTATTCAAAATATCCATTTCATTATTCAAAATTGGCTATTTCTTAATTTTCACGCGTATTTTGGCATTTAGGTCCTCCGTAACCCCTCTAATGGTCATTGCGGCACATATCGTTTATACTCAGTTTATTCCTCTATCAATAGGCTTTAATTTGGTGTATAAATTTTTCCTTGATTAGGGGCTGACGGGTTGCAGCAGTCCATTCCATTATTCAAAATAAGCTATTTCTTAATGTTCACGCGTATTTCGATATTTAGGTCCTTCGTTACTCCTCTAATATGCGTTGCGGAACATATTGACTATATACCTTTTGTTCCTCTCTTAATAAGCTTTCGAATGAGGTAAAAGGTATATCTATAATTAGGGGCTAAAGGGTCGCAGCAGTCCATTCCATTATTCAAAATATCCATTTCATTATTCAAAATTGGCTATTTCTTAATTTTCACGCGTATTTTGGCATTTAGGTCCTCCGTAACCCCTCTAATGGTCATTGCGGCACATATCGTTTATACTCAGTTTATTCCTCTATCAATAGGCTTTAATTTGGTGTATAAATTTTTCCTTGATTAGGGGCTGACGGGTTGCAGCAGTCCATTCCATTATTCAAAATAAGCTATTTCTTAATGTTCACGCGTATTTCGATATTTAGGTCCTTCGTTACTCCTCTAATATGCGTTGCGGAACATATTGACTATATACCTTTTGTTCCTCTCTTAATAAGCTTTCGAATGAGGTAAAAGGTATATCTATAATTAGGGGCTAAAGGGTCGCAGCAGTCCATTCCATTATTCAAAATATCCATTTCATTATTCAAAATTGGCTATTTCTTAATTTTCACGCGTATTTTAGCATTTAGGTCCTCCGTAACCCCTCTAATGGTCATTGCTGAACAATTGACTTGTTATATCTATAATTAGTGGATGAAGAATAGCAAAGGTCCAGTGAAAATAAAAAAAGACCACGTAGAGTATTTTAATTTATAAATATATGTTTTGGTATTCAGGTCGTCCATACATTGAACCAAGGAATTCCTGTTAAAAATAGTTAGGAAAACCCACTAGTTTATCCTCCGAAACTAGGAACCAGATAAATAAATCAAATTAGAATTTAAAGAGTGTTTTTATTTATTTTTTCTGATATCAATTTGAATATTTGTTAGATAACACCAAAAAGACTAATTTAGAAATACGGGATATAGCTAAAATGTCACAGTCAATTTTTTTATTTTTATTTCACTATTCACCGTTTTAACTTGAATAATGAAACATAAACTATTTCATTATTCATTATTCATCACTTGATATTGAATAGTGAATAGTGAACTATTTCATTATTCATTATTGAATTTTGAATAATGAAAAATGAATAATGGACGTACTTCAGCGTGGTTAATAGGGTGGACAAAAGACGGAGCAATCATGGGGTGTTAAATGTTTTCGATTATGATCAATAAAGGAGAACGATTTTCATCCAATAAGAATTTAAAGAAATGTTCAGCTATCAATAAATCGGACAAAATATTTCTTACTTTGGCACTGACCGTTCATCTTATTATATCCCACAAATGATAACACTTTGACAATGATAATGAGTATTTACCTCCCAAATCTTTAAAGAAAACTAAGACGATATTGTATTGTTATATAAAATGCTTTTTTTCTTTTGATGTTTTAATGAAATAATTTGCTTTAAAAGTGTGTTGATGGAAAACTATGGTCTATTATCTTCAACTTGATGTTACCATACTTTGATAACTAAACACGAACCCAACTAGAATGTGTTAAAGGAAAGAGACGGAGCTTAGCTATGGTACAACATCTTCATTTTGATGTTATTCTATGGCTGAAGCTCCATCCCATTTTCTGAAATATATCCGCCTCTCAACTATTTAGGAAACTAAACAAAGATTAACTGAGAGAGACAAATTTTGTTTAATATCAGTGTTGTCTTAAGTGTTTGGTAAATCAGTATTATCGCTTCTCAAAATTTTTTATAAATATGATTTTAAATGAGAACCATTAACAAACCCTAAAAAAATCAAAGTACTGAAGTACTGAACATCGGATGACCGCAAGTTCTTGTGGATGGTCAAAAGCACTTGTCACAGAAAAAAATCACATCTCTATACCTGAAACTGAGGTTAATGTACAGAGATATATTTTTTCTGAGACAAGTTCGTGCGTGGATGATGAATAAATGACATGAAATTCAACCTCACCGTAATAACTATTATATTGTAGTGATAAAAATCAGTATACACTGGTTTGTTGTTATATATTATATTAATATAACAGTTACATGTATATATAATTTTCATCCATTTGTAGATCATCCTATTCTTCTATTCTAATAATAGTGCAGTGCAAGTGCATGGTGGACACTCTTCTGTAAAAATTTGATTTTTCTAAAAGATTGGATATGAATAGGCATTCATATTTTCCCGCAAAAACAATTACAGAGTTACCAGTCCTTGCTGGGATTGTCGCAAAACGTTCTTGAGATATTCTTCCGCATGCTTTAACACAATTTTTCGGTACATGTGCATAGATATTATCAACGATTTTTTACTTGTTTATATATATCTAACGACAAATTATTTTCATATTACTAGTATTAATATATATTCTTAACAAAAATATTTTTATCGGTATTCATTGAAGAGGTGTATTTATAACAAACGACAAGGAATGTTAGTTTGCACTCGTTAATATCCGCGAATTTATCATGTTTATAGATCGGTTACAAACCCAAAACGAAAGTTACGTAATGGAAATCTAGGCGATAGCAATACATCGGAATGCCCTCACGGTCATCTCGATGTAAAAAGGGAAAAAAAAACATATCGATTAACGTTTTTTTTTATATACTACATTAATATAGTTGTAATTTTCATGTTTTTTTTTATAATTTATGCTCACTGAATGGCCTGCTAAATAACGAAGCCGTTTGTACGAAAAGCTAAAAAGTAAAATGAAATGAACAACCTGTAAAATAAAAATATTTGTACAATATTTTGAAAATTATCAATAAAACAAAACTTACCGTCATTAGAATAATTAGATACATATTTGACCTCATATATGGTTAATGCAAAGACTTGTACCATTCCTAATGTGTTTGCCCCCCTCCCCTCCCTTTTTTTCAAAATCTTCGATCCGCATCTGATTGTTGCAAATCTGCATGTGTGTCAGACCACCATCGTTGAGAAGCAAGTCATTAAATGGAACAATAATAAACAAGATAAATTTGTCAAATTTGTTGAAGAAAAAAAGTCTGAAGAAATACGGGACATAGAAAATATTCTTGATAAAATAACCGATCGAAATGATACTGTACAACAAACCGATATTGACACGGCAATGAATAAAATCTGTGACATATTTAACAGCTCTTCAATCTCAGTGTTTGGAACAAAATGTAAAAACCAGAAATATACAAAACACAATGAAAAACCTTGGTATAAAAGAGGATGCAAAGGCAAAAGAAATTTATTTCATCAGGCTAGACAAAGATACGGGAACATAAAGAGTGAAGAAAACAAAAACGCTCTGAAAGAATCAAGTAAATCTTATCAAAAAGAACTACTAAGTAAATCGAAGTTATAATGACTTCCAAATGAATACCGCGAAAGATCTTAGAAAACTGGCTAAATCTGACCAAAAACGGCTTTGGAAAAAACTAAATAGTATAGATACCAACAAATCAAATAAAACTGATGCTGTTAAAATTGAAGATTTATATGAACATTTTAAACGTCTAAGCCAAGATGAAGTGATTGAAGACAACTCAGACATAGATTTAACAAAGGTACCACCAGAGAACATTAACAGAATTTTAAATTCTCCAATCACAGAAGAAGAAATTTTGAATGTCGTCAAAAAACTTAAAAACAATAAGGCTTCCGGATATGATGGTATTGTGAATGAACATATTAAACATACGGTTAAGGAAATGTTGCCTATCTATCACAAGTTATTCAACATTGTTTTAAATACTGGGAAGGTCCCAGATTCATGGACAATGGGAATTATTCAACCTATCTTCAAGAATAAAGGCAATATATATGATCCTAGCTCGTACAGACCAATAACTTTAGTGTCATGTCTTGGGAAAACTTTCACATCGATCTTAAATGAAAGACTTGGGGAACTTTCAATTGAGATCAATTTGATTTCCCAGGCTCAAACAGGATTCAGAAAAGGTTATAGTCCATTGGATAACATATTTGTATTACATTCATTAATATCAATTTATCAAGCTCTTGGAAAAAAACTCTTTTGCACCTTTGTTGATTTTTCTAGAGCCTTTGACACAATCTGTCATACATCTTTATGGATAAAATTACAAAAGGCGAATATTTCCGGGAAATTTTTAAGGTAATATATAATAGCATGTATAGTAATGTTAGGAATGGTAACGAAGTGTCAGCCGTTTTTAACTGTAACATTGGAGTGAGACAGGGAGAAAATTTATCCCCCTTTTTATTTGCTGTTTATCTAAACGATCTTGAGTCTTTCTTTGCTGAAAATGATGTTCAGAACTTGCAAGTTATGGAAAATATTTGCCGCAATTATTTGCATATCTATAAAAAACTTTTCGTTCTTTTGTACGCCGACGACACTATAATTATATCTGAAACGGCCGAATCAATGCAACAAGCCTTAAATGTTTTTGAAAGATACTGTGTCCGATGGAAGTTAAACGTTAATTTATCGAAGACAAAGGTTGTTGTGTTCTGCAAACGGAAATCACGAACATTACCAAAGTTTCAAATATTTAACCAGTCTATTGGAATTCAAGATTTTTATCCATATTTATAGGACTAACTTTTAACTACAATGGTTCATTTGAAACAGCGAAGAAACGTCTTAGCGAACAAGCACAGAAAGCACTTTTTAGTCTTTATACAAAGATACGTAACCTCTCAATACCTGTCGACTTACAATTACAACTGTTTGATGCACTTATACCTTCAATTCTGAGTTATGGGTGTGAAATATGGGGATTCGGAAACAATTACATGCTGGAAAAAATCCACCACAGTTTTGCCGGAATGTGTTGAAAATTAGATCCTCTACACCAAATTTTATGACATATGGAGAACTTGGTCGTACACCAATAGATACCGTAATAAAATGTAGAATGGTGTGTTTTTGGAACAAACTTCTCGTCAATGAAAATAAACTAAGCAGTATACTTTATCAAGTTATGTTCAACGTAAAAGACGATCACATGTTCAAATGGATTGACTATATTAAATCGATTTTAGACAATTCTGGACTTAGCTATGTTTGGACTCAGCAATTACCATTAGATGTAAATCAACTAAAAATCGTTCTGAAAGAAAACTTAAAGATGCATTCATTCAAAATTGGCATAGTAAAATTGACAACTCATCCAGAGGAGAATTTTATGGTCTTTTTAAAACAATGTTTGGCTTGGAAAACTATCTTGTACAATTATCACCAATCAAACGTGAATATATTTCAAAATTAAGATGCTGTAATGTAAAAATTCCAGTAGAGCTGGGTAGATGGTACAATATTCCAAAAGACGAGAGGACACGCAATTTATGTTTAAATGCTATTGGTAATGAATACCATTATTTATTTGAATGCAATTCTGTATTAGTAAAAAGTATCAGAAATCAGCACATTCCAGAATACTATGTTAAATATCCCAGTGCAGCAAAAATAAAAGGACTACTATCATTGGTTAATATTAATGTACTTAAGAGTGTATCTTTATTCGTTTCAAAGTTAACGAAAATATTATAATGTAAAGTAATTATTAATATATTTCATTTCTAAGTTGGTCTATTTATTTCTATGATTGTATGTGATTGTATTTTGTATATATTTACCTCTTGTTTCACATGTCAATGTGACGGAGTGTTTTTAAATAAAGCATATTGTATTGTATTGTAAGTCAAATACAATACTGACTTCCGCGAGCAATCATCTCATTGGATAAAAACGGTAACGTGGTCAGTGTATTGTATTAGTTCAAGCTGTCATTCTTTTTTATTTATATTACAAAATTACAAAATATATATACCACGTGTCTTACTCATTAACATATTTAAACAAACTCAGATTCGTTTTTTTAAATATATATTAACTCACTCGTAGGAACCATGGTATGTATAGTACTTATTGCCTATAAGACAACTATCCACTAGATATTAAAATGACGTAAATGTTAGCAATTATAGTGTGCCGTACGGCCTTCAACAATGAACGAAACCCATACCGCATAACAATCTATAAAAGGCCCCGACATGAAAAATGTGAAACAATTACAACGGAAAACCCAAATTTGATATACAGTTACCAACGACAACCACAGATTTACAAGCTACTGACTTGGGACAGAAACATACGGAATGTTTGCTGGCATCCAACTTTCTCCTTTTCTTGTCATACATAACGTTTGATATAATGTACCACCTTGTCCTTGTAAGCCATTGTTTATCTGTACAAGATATTTTCAGCCTCTTGTTGTAGGTTTAGCTGGCTGAGTGGATTGATCCTAAAATGTGACAGTAGTGTAACAGTCGTGTAACAGTAGTTTATCCTGCAATTGGGTGTCTTACTATACAGATACAGCCCTGCAGATATCGCTATGCTGTATCTGTATACTATACAGATATCGCTTTAAAGCTCCGCCCACTGCCGGACTACGTTTGTGTATTGCTGTTGACGAGTGTTGTATGAACCTGCGTGACCCCATAATGTGTATTGCAGTCGCATTCCAATGACGTATTGTTTGACCTTATGCGAACTAACGATCACTTTTATACGTTCTGTTTGTTTTCAAACATATCTTTAAAGCAATAAGAATTAAACGAATTTTTTGATAACAGACAAACATGAACATTCAACTTCAACAGCAGTATTTTCTACGACGACAATCATCGATTTCAAAACTTGAATGTGTACATGTGTAACAAAATCAACCATGTCAATTTCAGCATGCATGTTAAGGGAATGTCAAGTTCAGTTCAAAATTCTGAAGCGTAGGACAACTCGTACACTTCTGTTTCAAATTGTACAATGTTTTGTTATCTGTTTTTACTGTTGAAATTAGTTTTTATGTTAAAACAGATAATTATTCACTTTGAGCGATGTATTATTGTTGACCATTCGAGATTCTTTTTTTTGCGAACCCGTCTCCAGCTGAATGTGTGATTTTTATATTACTACGCGGGCCTCAAGGGATATTAATTCGAAAATAAATGAAAAAAATGTGAGTTTTTGTGTCTTTCAAAGCACAAACAATATACAGAATTAATTGCAGGATAAAGACAATAACTGTTTAGTGTCTTTAAATATCAGCTGTATTTGTACTCGGCTCGAAACAGGAGTAATAGCTCGCTAAAGCTCGCATTACACCTGTTTCTTAGCCTCGTACAAATACAGCTGATATTTAAAGACACTAAACAGTTATTGTCTATGTAATAGTAGGGTAACAATAGTGTAACAGTAGTGTAACAGTAGTGTTACAGTAGTGTAACAATAGTGTAACAGCAAATCTGTGTAACAACAAAAATATAAAAAAACAACAACAAAAAGACTGGTTGTCGTTGGTTCATGTCTGTCATATTTGTTTTTCGTTAATTGTTTTGTTATTTAAATTAGGCCGTTAGTTTTTTTCAATTGAATTGTTTCATATTTTTCATGTCGAGGCCTTTTATAGCCGACTATACAGTATGGGTTTTTCTCATTGTTGAAGGCCGTCTGGTTGCCTATAATTGCTAACATCCACTTTATTTGAACTTTGGTGAATAGTTGTCTCATTGGCAATCATACCACATCTCCTTATGTTTATATAAAGACACAAAATACTGAGTTGAGTGTACTGCTTGTTGCCTAGATTAATTGCTCATATGATAGATATTTTTCGGAGCAATTTCTGCATTATCTGTTCATTATGACTAATGTGATCCTGGTAATGATTAGAATATAATTTATTCACATTAATTTAACATGAATGGTCTCGAAAATCTGAATTTTTTATTTTAAGTTTTTGTTCAGTCTGAAAATAATAACAAATTTGCATACTTAAAGTCTTGAATTATATATAAGGGTGAAAAAAGGAAAGAAAAAGACATACCGTTTACGTGTATTAACAATGCTTTATAGAAGCTTTATCTATACTACTTAAAATTGGGTATTGCTAGTTCAATATATGTAACGATCTATTTGATTTATTAAACTTCCCTTGATAGTAGCTTTTACGACAGAAAACAAGTGGTACTTTTTGATAATTATATATTAATTAAACTTCAGTCTTTATAAATTCTTTCTTCGTAACCATTTCAAAGTTTTTCATCAATATTTTGAATGTGAATATTAATTTTATGTTTTGACGTCAGAAAAAAGAAAAGACGAACTTTACTGATCTAGTTGATGTCGGAAAACCTTGAGGAATGGCATATCAGATCCCCTTTTAAACCCTTTTTGTTTTTGTAAAATTGGTGTTTTTTTTATTTCCTGTTTAATGTTTTTGTCCATTGACTTTTTGCGGTTTTTTTTTCTTTGGCGATGCATGATGTTGTCCGTTTGTCATTCTCTTTTTTTCACCATTTATTCTGCACTTTTTGCCCATTATTCTCTTTTCTGTCAACCCCATCCAGACCCTTATTCTTAAATGTTTCTGTCATTTGTAGAATGGGTGTCAATGGCAGATCTTTAATTGTTTGCGTTAAATTTATTTACTACTTTTACAAACTTTGGGCTATTTACAACTTGACATATACTATAGACACCTCTTAATTGTTGAATGTAAAAAATATAAGATGTGGTATAATTGCCAATGAGACAACTATCCACCAGAGACCATGACGTAGAAGCTATCATCAATTGGTCAGTGTACGTTTGTTGACTGTATGTTGCCCTCTAGATGTTTTTTTTTAAATTAATTTGTTTTTCGTTTGGTTGCTGTCTCATTGACCTATATATCATATCTCTTTTTATTCACGCAGACCAGAAGTGACTGGGTATTTATACTTACTTCACAGCCAACCAAAAGCCCTTTCTGTGCAAGAATTATTCGAAAAATCTTAGACACGTACATATTAAAATATGATGTAAATTTCCACTAATAGATATTATGAATACTAAAAAAGTCACAGCTTTATTTGTGTTATTTTAGTTTCTGATAAATGATTGTCATGTTTCTGAACATTTAATTAATAATATAAACGGTACCTATTTTACTGCACCAGATACGTATTTCGACAATTAATGTCTCTTCAGTGTGAAAATCCAAAACCTAATACAAACGTTGAAGAGCTGATCAACCAAAAGAACATAAGTATAGCCAAAATCGGACAACGATTCAGAGCTTTGAAACTGACAATTGACACTTTCAAAAGATCAAATCTAAAATTGTTCTTGTTTCGGATATTTTCGCCATATTGCTAAAGCAAGTTTGGAACGGGATAACCTAATACGAACAACAAGCAAAAATGCAAGTAAAAAAGAAAACCATAACTGTATTGAAAGTGAAACTATGTATTGCCCTTTCAAATACAAATTAATTAACACAAACTTAATTCATAATAATTCTTGATATCCTTCAATGTAAAGTTTGTCATAAAAAAGTTATTTTACAGAGAGATTGTCGGGCTATTTGTGACAGCATTTGTAGATTTTTTTGCCACATATATAAATTGATAACTTGTTGATATTACCCTGAAGCTTTCTTCAAAGCACAGATGTAGGATGCATTGATTTCTAGCCAATGGTTTCCGTTAACACCGGTGCTATGGGCTGTCTTGAACTTGCAGTGAGTGAGAGTGTTTGTTGTAGTTGAAGGCCTCACCGTGTCTTTTAGGTGAAGAACAGCAGTAGAAGTTCAGTTTCTTTGCACTTGCTTTTTTCTCTCGTTGCGCGTAGTGATTTAGTGTCAAGAATTGATACAGCATGATATACATTTGTATTCCAATATATTTTCAATTTTAAATAACAAATTTCATTTAACGACAACGTTTGCCCTGTAACAATAATCTGATATTATGGACATTGAATAAGATTATGCTTATATAAATTAGAAGATGTGGTATGAGTGCCAATGAGACTACTATCCATCCAAGTCATAATGTGTAAAAAGTCAACAATTATAGGTCAAAGTACGGCCTTCAACACGGAGCCTTGGCTCACACCGAACAGCAAGCTATAAAGGGCACCAAAAAGACTAGTTTAAAACAATTCAAACAGGAAAACCAACGTTCTAATCTATATAAAAAACGAGAAACGTAATCGGTTTCATTTTAACCAGTACCTATAGTAGCTGCCTATTTTCATGAAATTTATTTTCGTTTTCTGAAAATTCTTATGTTTTCGTATCCGTTTACAACCTTCATGCTCCCTCAGTTATTTGAAACTCTTTAATGGTATTCGTATTTTTCTGGCTGTGACGCATGTTTTGCAACAATTTCATAGAATAAGAAAAACAAAATTGTTGACATTTTAACATTTGCACGTAAAACTTATTCCATCCTAATTGTTAATATCTAATTAACAATTGTAACCTTGCCGTAATTGGGAAATAGACGGTTATGCAATAATATTTACTTTTATTTTGCTTCCAATCAATTCACCAATCGCCGCTCGTTTTGTTTGCAGTGTGAAGGTTTATATGATCTCAATTTATATGTGACGTCAATTTATTTCTTTTAATCAAATAAAAGGTTTTCTTTAATTAAATAAAAGTTCATCTTCAAACATTTTCAAGAGTTTTTCTATCATATCAAAACAAAGTTACAAGCACCTCGTCCTAACTGTATATTTGAAAACTAACAACTCTTAACAGACTAATAATGTGTAAAAGAACCGGGCCATACAATGAAATAAAGGGGGATTGAAGAATTGTTTAATAATCGTAAAGGGGGAGCATTGTATTATTTTTCAAAAAAAGCTTTGAGGGGTTTGTTAAATATCCAGTTTTATTTAAGGATCTCTATTTATTCATTTATTTGATAAATCATATCAGACTGGTGCCTAGACATAATTGTCGACGTACTTGTAAATGTATAGTATTTATACTCATGATTTATGACAGTCGGAAGAGAGCGCTTTGATATTTCACAAGAGCAAAAGCGCGAAAATGTATACTCGTGAAGACGCGAAATTACAAGACGCTTTTCCAGTTTTCTTTACACCTTTTCCTTTTCCGTTAAATCAAATTTCAATGACTAATACGCGAAATAGCCGCACTTATAACCATTTATATCAGACATTGGTTTCGGGGTTTGCAAAGTTTTCTTGTGAATATTCAAGATTTCTAAGTGGAATGTGACTTTCGGCCATACAAGTTATGATCGCTTGCAAATTTTCCTTTTTGAAGAATGTGTGTTGTCTGTATAAGGAATTCAATCGGTTGAACGTTTTAATTTCAAAAAATTTTATGAATAGGCATCAATGTAAGTTATTGTAATTTTTATTATCGCTTCTTTTATGTTTTACCAGTGAGGTTGTGAAAATAAATTACAAGTTAATATCTGAGTTTTATATAATAGACGTTATTTCACACTTCTAGTTCATGCCTACGCAAAGGTCGAAAGCATAATTTGTACATAGAATATCAACTCGAACTTATTTAGAAAATCGTCAAACCTATACACGGATATGAAATTTGGATAATATAAAATGCAATTCTGTTATCGAAAGGGTTCACACAAAATTCTGTAAAATTTTGTAAAATGTAAAGAAAGCAACACATGATTTTATGATATATGGATAATCTTTAAAACATGTCGATTTTTCGGTGCACATATGCCAAAACTTTTATTTTTTTATGGAAAAGTGCCGTTGAAAGTGTTGACATGAAAGTTTGTAGGGTTTACGAGTCTTTAAATCAATAAAAAATAAGTTTTATATCCGTTTTTGAAATATGAAAATTTATGAAATGTAGATTTTTGCGTTATTTATACAGTATACAATATTAGGGTACACAATTTGATATGATTGTTTTACTAATTTCTGATTGCCTTGAAATTACAAAATGTACTACAGTTTCTTTATTTATCCATGTAACTTTTTTTTCTACAAACTTTATTTAATCGGCGTACATGAAATAAAAGTCTATCCTATAACCGACACTAGACCAACCTATAAATTATTTTTTCTTATGAATATGGAACTATTCTGTTACAGTAATAAATGTTTAAAAAGACAAATCATCCTTTAAATTGTACATGTACACGGCACGTTCCTGGCATAGCACGTGTCACGAGATGGGATAAAATTCAAGAAATTTAGTAAAGAAAACTTAGTGTGTATACGTCTATCATGTTTATGCTGTTACCAAAAATGCATGTATTAATGAAAAAAAATATTAAACTTGTAAAAAGTGAGATTACGTTTTGAAAACCAGGATTCAACGAAGGAAAACACTATCACTGCAAAACAGGGAGTAGTTATTTCACAACAAGATTCATAATGTAGAAATTTGTCCACCCTATTAGGGGACGACCATTTGATTTTTTTAAGGGGGGGGGGGGGGGGGGGAACAGGAGGAGTTTTTGTGGATTGGATATTTATTTTGATCAGTCGCTACGCATGCTTATTTATTTTCACACAATCATTTCCTGCATTTGGTATTGTAGAATATTCCTTTTCATCCAGTCTTGGGCAATTGAGATAATTTATTTTCAACCGTACCCAGACCAGGATATCCTTTTTCAAAATCCTTTTGCCCTGTCCCCTTTTTCTTAATGGCCGAAAAATGAAAGGGAGGGGATACGCACTCCGCGCATCTCGAATCCGCCTTAGACTGACGAGTGCTGTCATACCAACGGTCTATATCGATCAGATTCTAGACTCATTTATACGTCTAGCGCCTCCGATATGTTTTAATACGCCCGTTTACGTGACTTATTATGGTATACCGTTGTCCGTCTGTCGGTCTGTCCGTCTGTCCGTCCGTCGTCAACATGTCGGACAATAACTCAAAAACGCGTTAACCAATTTGCATGAAACTTTAGTGAATTATTTATATCTGTTGACGTGAGCTGCCTTTTGATTTTTATAAATTTTAGATTTTACGGTCCCAAGTTATAGGGTTTTATTCATTAAAAAAGGGTTTTTTCAAGTTTTCGGACAATAACTCAAAAATGCTTTGAGTAGTTTTCATGAAACCTTGGTGAATTGTTTACATCTATTGACGTGAGCTCCCTTTCGATTTTTATTCATTAAAAAGGGGGGGATTTTCCAGTTTTCGGACAATACATGTAACTCAAAAGTTCTTTGAGCAGTTTTCATGAAACTTTCGTGACTGGTTTATATCTATTAAAATAACCTCCCTTTATATTTTATAAATTTCTGATATGACATTGAGGAGTTATGGAACTTTATTCTTTGAAAAAGCGACGGGCGTATCATGCGCTCATGGCGCAGCTCTTTATTCGGATAGTACAGATAATTATTGAAGAGGTTACTAGGAGACTGGACTTTTAGATTATGATGGAAAGTAGATTTTATGTACTTTTTTGTAATTTTGAACAATCCTTTATATATACATGTCATTAGAAACTGCAAAAACCAAATTTATCAATTTTGAATTGAGTAGAATAATTGAACTCTGATTACTGCGTTCATTTTGAAATGTGTAAGTGAATCATGTCTTCAAAGAGTCTGAACATGACGTCACGTTAGGAATATACAACCACAATATTTTGTCATAATTTAAAAAAAATAAAAACAAAACTATTGAAGTGAAAACGTTTTTTATACGTAATTCATATTAACAAAGAATTGTCTAATTATTAAAACACTCAACGGTTCCACAAGACTGTTTGAACAGGAGGCAAACAAGGTACTTAAAGAAGTAAGATGAAACCACGAACCACAAAGAACCTTTTGTTCTATGACCATGTACCAATAATTTATCCAAGGTTAATATTGAAAGTATTCGCCTTTGTCAATATTATACCGGGTAATTCTTAAGTTAGTACGTAAATTTAAAGTTTACATCGAAATAACAGATAACTTATTTAAATACCCGGAGTTCATAACAATTTTCAGTATTAATTGACTTGGTATTGGAAATATTATTTATTATAAGAAAGTAACTTAAAGCATCACGCAAAATTAATTGTAGACGGATTTTTCATACATAAAGTTAAACTAGTTAATTGATCTTCAATCTATTCCGATTACAAAAATGCAAGATAACGATGTCGAACGATATTTGAAGGAGAGTTCTAAAAGTTATAAAGAAGCAAAAGTAAAGAATTATGCAAGGAGGAGCTCGCTACAGAAACGAACACTTGGTATTGAGACTGAGAAAAGGATTGCAGCAGCCAGTTTTAACAGGGAAGAAAAACAACTGAGAGAACAATTGAAACAGATGAAGATCGAGAAAAAGAAGTATTCAATCATAAACGACTTAAGAGGTATTTATCATCTTATTAACAAATTCTGTTCTTTCTTTCTATTTTTCTTTCTTTCTTTCTTTCTTTCTTTCTTTCTTTCTTTCTTTCTTATTGAATGTTTTAATATCAAAGGAAAGAGTTTGTCAATGTTTCTAAAAACAATAAGGGACAAGTTCACAACATCAAAAGTTTGACTGATGTAGGATAAAAACTTAATTCAAATAGTTAGGGGCTGGCTGGTTTAACTGGCTGCAAGTTTGATGTAGGATAAAATCTTAATTCAAATAGTTAGGGGCTGGCTGGTTTAACTGGCTGCAAGTTTGATGTAGGATAAAATCTTAATTCAAATAGTTAGGGGCTGGCTGGTTTAACTGGCTGCAAGTTTGATGTAGGATAAAATCTTAATTCAAATAGTTAGGGGCTGGCTGGTTTAACTGGCTGCAAGTTTGATGTAGGATAAAAACTTAATTCAAATAGTTAGGGGCTGGCTGGTTTAACTGGCTTCAATTTTATTATTAAGTATGAAAGTTCAGTCCTAAATGTGTTTGTACTTTTTATACAAGTTAAAGGTAAAAAAGTAGTACAGCATAGTAATTTGCAGGTGTGGGGGAGGAATTATAATTTGGTATGCCAAATGCGCGTTTTGAAAATCTTGAAAAGTGAAGTGCATCATGGTATCTACATCAATGGAACTGTTAAATAGCAATTCTAAATCTCAGTGAAATATACAGATCAACACACATTTGTCTAAAGAGGAAGGATTGCAATTAAAAAAACCCTAGTTTTTACGAGACTACGATGACTGTCATACATGTAACACAAGAACTTCACTAGCATTTGTTTATTTTTTTTGTCAAATATATATTAATGTTTTGTTGATATTTGAAATCTTGTTCTTAATGGCAGATCTTCGATAGTCTCTGCTTTCTTTGTTGTGACTTGTTAAGACTCAATTAGGAGCTTGACATATTACATATATATTGACACCTGTATGTATTGTAGATAGAATAATGACCTATAATGACCTAAAGATGTCTTTTGGTTATTTGTGTAGTTGATCAGGAGTTCAGCATCACAAAAGGTCACCTATATACTTCTCTTAAGAGCTGTTGTTATGGAAACCTAGTTTTTCCTTTGATATTTATTATGTATGGGTTGCTGTCTCATTGATTATACCACTTATGTCATTTAAAAAACAACAACATTTTGTTGAAGAAAGGTTCACCGAGTGGTGGAGTGAATGTTTTCTTTTCGGGACACATCTGTGTTTTGTCGAAGCGCTTATTAGTTCCTACAATATTTAATTGTTGCACCCTTTCGTGTTATTGGAGCTTTAATCCTGTGTTTTGCTATATTTTATTACAAGTCACAAAATAGGATAGCAAAACAGGATTGTTAATACTTTAACGACAATTTCTAAAATATGCGTTGCAATATGTGTAAATAGTCAAGTTCTAATTTGCATATTGCTTTGATCGTGAAGACATCAAGGATTTATTAGTTAATTTGTCATGTATTTAATATCGATTTGAATTCTGTTTTTCATTTATATCTAAATGGTACCTGTAAATTTTACCCAAATGTGTAAACAAAAGGCGATAACTACACCGACGTTTGCAAATAAAACATGGTATAAATCTCAAGATATAAACTTTCACAAATACTTATTAAGTAAATCTATTTTCAGTACAATCCTACAGGTGAATGACAATTGTACTTTATTTTCTTATTTTGTACAAACTCTCTGAAACTGTCATAAATCATTCAGCGCATATATTCATTGAGCAACTCTTCTTATATTTTTGTTAAGGAGTGTATTTTTGATTTTTAGTTGGGGACGGGGTCTGGCATTAGTATTTCTTAGTAAACAGATTAAGAAGAATTTAAATCTCAATGTTATAACTTCTATTTACTTGAAGATTGATATAAGTGGTCTATATACTGAACAATATCTTGTCTTATTGAAAAGAAGAAACAAATCATAGTTTTGGTGAAGATAATACATGCTGCTCAAATGTTCAGCTTCAATACAGTATGTTTTGGCTTTTCGTTAAGTTTCTTTTGAACTGTCATTTTTTTTATCCCTTGCGTTTTTTTTTATCCCCCTACCCCCAAAAAAAATTAAGGTTGCTTATTCCTAGGGTAAATATCTCCTTTATGATGTTTGGTATTCTTTTTGACTCCCTATAGGAGTTGATATAAAAATGAGAAGATGTGGTATGATTGACAATGAGACCATTATCCACAAGAGACCAAATGACACAGAAATTAACAACTATAGGTCACCTTCAACAATGGGTAAAACCCATACCACATAGTCAGCTATAAACTTTTTTGTTTATATATCTTTTGAATTTGGCTCTCAGTTTTTCTGGTATTTGAATGGTTAGTTACTGAAAAGCTCAAGAATACATATACTCCACTTTGTCGTTCGACAACAGTCATTACTGAAACATTTTGCACGTTACTCTGCTATTTGTATTTCATATTTTCGGTGTTGTGTAAAGAACTACTAATTACATGTCTTATAAGTTGTATATACACGTATAATTTATTTTGCAACTGACAGATTCGTGTTAACTACTTTACTACTTTTCCGTGTAGGCTACTTAAAATAATGTCAATGTTTAAGAACATTTTTATGTAATGATTTCAACTAGTGACATATATGCAACGGCGGCTAAGAAACGCTAGTCCATGTAAACTATTTGCTTCTGTCGTCACTCTTGACAGTTTTAAACCAAAGTTTTTCAATCCCCGTTTCATGTAAAAGTTCTAGTTTAGTACGTATATTGCCACTTCTGTTACCTATTCTGACATCGGACTCGGACTTCTTTTTAACTGAGTTTTACTGTGCGTATTGCTCTGTGTTTGTTTATTCTACATTGGCTGGAGGTATAGGGCAGGGTTGAGATCTTACAAAACATGTTTAACCCCGCCGCAAGTCAGGAACCTCTGGCCTTTGTTAGTCTTGTATGTTTTTTTTTAATTTTAGTTGATTTATAGGTTTCGGAGTTTAGTGTGACGTCCATTTTCACTGAACTAGTACACATTTTTGTTTAGGGCCAGCTGAAGCCCGCTTCCGGGTGCCGGATTTTCTCGCTATGTTGAAGACCCATTGGTGGCATTGGGCTGTTTTCGGCTCTATGGTCAGGTTGTTGTCTCTTTGACACATTCCCCATTTCCATTCTCAATTTCACTTTAAGTTTTTCTTCTTTCAAGCCTGGTATCTTTGATTATCTTAATAAACCCATCTAGTATAGGAGGTTGGTGTTTTAATACATCCCTTTATGCGGTAGGTATTGGATGTCCAAATCAGGCAAAAACTATCATGGTTTCTGTCAAATTTATCCAGTATGACTGTGGCGATCAAACTATTGTGTGAATGTTTTCGGTTGCATAACGTTCAATCGATGCAGGCAGTCAAGAAACTCGTGACCATCGTGCTAAAATATTTGAATCAGTTTATGAATTGAAAAGTCAATGTAAGCTTCCAATAAAGTTTGCTTACAAATATTTTACGTTTGATAACATTGAATAAAACTGTAAATTTTATTCACTTTTATTTTATTTTAACTAAGTTGTTTCCTTTTCCCACGTTTTAATGTGAACAATAAATAAATGGTAAATGAACAAAGCCTATGCGTGTTGGACTAGTGACCTGCTAATTGCATTTAAAAACCGGAGATCTACACAGAAACAATAATTTAAAATGTAATAAACGGTTATTTCCTTCCTTTCAGAAACTATTGGATACACAATTAATCATAAATCCGTTCGAATTTTTTGTTGTTACACAAACATTAGGCGCTACTGTTCTGTCATCCGCATCCACACTTATGGCTTATAAAAAAGACTTGTCATTTTCTGACAGTGTCCGGACTAACACACACACAAACAAAATGAATGCTTTAACATCTTTTTATTTCATTTGAATTATTTCAACATTAACATTTTGTATAGAATCAACAAATAAGCAGAAGTGCATAGTATACATGCATCGAATGTAAATATGAAAGTCTTTGAAAAATTTACATTTTTTTCCATACCTTGCACCTGTGTTTTGGACGATCAATAACATTTACTATCTAAAGTTGAAAAAATATGTCTTTTATATCTCCAAATATGGACAACCTCGGGGGAGAGGGGGTGATTTAGATTGGATTCTTTTAATTTCCCATGAGCAGGTACTTATTGAAGTCGAAGCTACAAAGAGATGTTTTTGCGCTTATAAGCTTGGCTTTCTTCTAATATTGGTGACTGTTTCTTTTTTTCTCTGTGTTTTATTATGTAGTTGGGTTAGTAATTTATTCATTTTCTTCATTCTTCTTTCCCTCTCCGTCACCTTTTCATTTGTTCTTGTTACATGTTATAGTTCTTTTTAGATTGAAATAAACAATTAATTTCCCCATAGGTGACAATGATAGCCTTTTTCGAGATACAGACTTCAGAAAGTTGATTTTTTTAACGAAACCTTGCTAGAATTAAAGAAAAGTTATTAGGACAGTATTTTTTGGTCCAAAAAATATAGGTTCGCGTTGCTTTTCTTAGCGTAATTTGTACTTATCTCCCATGCCTATCAATTTTGCACTTAAAAATACGTGTCTCATCTTAGCGTTTAAAAGACATCTCAGTTCCGTTAGGGCTAAGGAAAATAATTTATTTGGCCTTTGGTATAATGCAGAATGCACGAAGTCTCTAATAACAAAAAATAACGGGCGCACATATCAACCAATCAGGATTAGCTATACTCTTAATTCTGAATACCATGTTGCGCCCATAAAATCTAATGGTGTATTGTAACCTTTAATTGACTCTTAAATTTTTTTGTTTAAGTTGGCATTTTATCGCGGTCATGATTTCTGTGGCAATAATCTTTGATGTACACGTAATATTGGCCCTGCGTGCGTCATATTTTGTTGTTTAAGATTAAACAAATTCAGCTGACAAATTCACAACAAAGTTTCCTTGTCCATAGAATCCGTTAGAATTGTTTTTATCAATACAATTGCTTGCAAAGATTTTCACTTAGGTAGAAAGCTCGGGAGATTCTCACTTGACTGAAAAATGTTTCAATTATATCTTTAGATAAATTATCTTATACAACAAAGGACAATCGAATGCATCCAAAACTACACATTTCAGAAATGAAATCAAGTGTTTTATCTCTTGAATACTAATAAATTTTATCAAAATTTGTTGACTAATATGACATGTGTAAATAAAAATAATCTCATAAATTTCTCAATATCAATTTTAATTGGCACTTACACTTTTGAGGGTTGTTTTTCAGTTCCGAAATCAAAAGTATAAATATTACATGATAATTTTCGGTTATAAGTTGAAATCTAATTGGCGGAAGACAAATATTAATTAAAACTGTAAAGTGAAATTGAATAACGTATAGAATGTTGGTAAACTAGAATTGATTTAGTATAGTGTTGCATTATTAAATGAGTCTAGTAAATACAAATAATTATTTCCTTTTTAACTATTGACTATTTAATTGGAATGTCTGCTTTCAAAGAAAGAATTGGGGCAAGGTATTTGACTTGTTATAGTTTTGTAGAAAAGGAATACTCGTATACATTTTCATTGATCTTCGTCGTGAAGTTTTTATAACAAGGTATTTGTATAGAAGCAGACGACAGTAATAGATAAATTGTGCAAAACGAATTGATTCAGTATCCTTTCTGACCCCCTTTTGCCTTTTCAATTATGTTTTATCTTATATCTATCTTTTAATGTGATACGTACTTAAAAAATGACACGGTGTATATTTCTGAGGGTCTGGGTGGAGGTCACAGAATAGAGAATAATGGACCAAAACTACAGAAAAATGGGTAAAAAAATAAATAATAGAGAAAAATTGGCCCGAAAAATAAATATTACGGAATAATGAGGTGATAGAATATAAATAATAGAGAAAAATGGCTTGAAAAATTAAAGAATACAGAATCGAGGGACACACCCTTTCAGACCTTCATTCATGCAGAGTCGTATCATTTTCAAGACGTTTACACATCTTTTAAAGACACAAACGTTCATTTTATCCAAATCTTTTACACGTATAATTGAAACTTCGACCCTTAGTTTACAGAATTTGAGATACAAGTTTTAAACAAGAGATAAATTTCCTCTCAACGCAAACTTTGTCATAAGAGAGTCGTAAAAGGGGGGATATGTGCCCGGAGAATGTGAAATAAAAGAATATAAAAATTTTCACGCTGTTTGAAAATCAAAATAATAGACAAATTTACACGTTGTATTTTTACAAATTTGCACGAAAAACGGCGAATTGTGAGCTTAAAACACGAAAACACGTGAAATAGAAAATTGCAAAGAGTTTGCACGAAAATAAACCTTTATCATTACTGGTGCTTATCAAGAACTCTGGAAAAATGCTAAATGTGGCTTTGATGTTTCATTACATCAGCTGAAAATTATTAATTTCAAAGTGGGGCTAGTTAAATTAACTAAAAGAAGTATAAAGTATCTTTCTGAGGATTTCCGAAATACTTAATCAAAACACATGGACAAAAACGTTACTACAGGATATATATTTCTTAGGGACTTCAATATTTTATGACTAATTGATTGATTGATTGATTGTCGATGTCTAACGCCACTTCAACACTATTAGCTTTATTTTTCATTTAAGGCAACTTGGCCTTAAACTACTGACAAAAAGGTCATATGTTCCATTTTAGTTTTTCTCTTTTTACCCTTGATGATAAATCAAATTTAGATGTAATTAATGAAAACCCTTAATGAGGTTCCATACTTTTAGCAGGCGAATATTCGAACAACATGATAGAAACACATTTAAATGATTATGTAATGTGAATGTTAATTTTTTAAACGTCCTTTGGCAACTATTTTATACGTAAAAAGTACAGAAATTTTACAATATGTTATTAAATTAAATTCTGAAAACTCAAAGTTGAGGGAAGCCATGCAGTCGGAAATTATTTACCTTCACTGAAAACAATAATGACAAAGGGGGAGATTCATTTGGAGGGACAAGGTTGCCGGCCTCTCTTTACAGTGGACAATTTGTGTTATAATACAAATTTCTGATTGACGACTTAAAATAAAATTGGATTGACCCATCCGCCCCCTTTTTGAAAGTCCTGGATCCATCGCCCTGACATATTAAGAAGGATCAGAAATTTTCCATTCTGACAAAAAACAAATGTGTACACTTTAATTCAATTTACAATTGTTGCATTGTAATAACAGAATGTGAACTTCCCCAATCATTGAAACAGGACAATGACATTTTTATTTGTAAATTTTATAAACTATAGATTTTCCTAAATCGATTTAAACGTTCCCTAATAAAGTAACATAAAGATTAACAAGGTAATATTCATTGACCATGGATTTTAGAAAGCTGATAATGATTAGTATTTATCAACTAAAAGGGGTTCAATATCATCCATTCAGATTTTAAGTATTTCTTCCTTATTTGGGGGGGAAAATGAATGTTATTAGAGAATTGATAATTATAAATAGTGTGATTATTTACGTTTTGATTTGACTGTATATATAGATAACATCTCATAAACGGCACTAGAAATAACTTGGGTATCCCCTTGCTGTACATTCACCAGTATATTTATATAGTACTATCACAATTGAATGACTACTTCTTATTCCGCTGTTTTCTTTCATTTTTGGAAGTTTTAGTCACAAGTTGGTGTTTCGGTTTCACTGAAATCACATGTATTATTCCTAAAGCGCCTGATTTAGTTATTCCTATTCGTATGGTGTTTTAGTGTTCTATTTATTAGAGTTTTTCATAGAAAGTACAGTAATAATTTCTACATTTGATTTTTGTGAATGTCGTTATGATCAAAGACATCAAAAGAATATCTTGTCTGACCGCTCTGTTATCATTTCAAATGTTGACAACTCTACTTTCTTGGGGAAAAAGTAGAAGGATAACTAACTATTCCCGCAATACTGTCTCAATCGAATGCCAAATGACAAAACGAAAACAACAACAAAACAGTAAACCACACAACGAACCTTAAAAGACCCAGCACATAAAACAATTGATTTATAACATTTGAAATACCCCATACACTTGAAGATGATGCCAAACTGCGGAAACATTAGTCTTATCAATCTTAAAACGAGTTTAGTTAACTTTGGATTTTCGATGTTGACCTTTTTTTCTTGGTGTACCCGAAAATTCCGCTGTTATACGGTGGCAACTTTAACACAAGTAGCAGAGACACTGGTTGTTTTGAAGAAATTGATACATTTTGCCCAAAATTCTATAGGAACTTGGTTGGTTGATAAGGATTTGTTAAACACACATATCAAGAAAAGATAGTTGGCATTTGATAGTTGGGTCGAGGCCGTGAAATAGGTCGGAAAATATCCCCTTTTAAAATTGAAAGGCCAATGAAATGTATATTAATATACATAGTAAGTAAGTAAGTAAGTAAGTATTACTAAGTAAATTTTATTTAAAGTCGGCATATATGTACACAGTAACAGATAAAATATGAGTCTGCTGAGCTCTTTAACCGACTATCATATAAAAACCATGCAGTTTCATGCAAATACTAATAATTAAAAATAAGAAAAACATGCAAATATAATGAAAGCAAATTTAATTTTGATTTCCGAACCTCCAGGGTCAATGCTCATGCGACAAAAATCTCTATGTGCATTGAATGGGGGAACCAGCAATCACTGAAATATCATAAAATACTAACAAACTAAAAAGCATAAATAAATAAATAAATTAAGCACTGGCATTTATAAATTAATAGCAGCTATATCTACTAATGCATAAAAAATTACATATATCAATGATTGAAATATTACATTAATTATTGTTTACATATTTCGAAAAACTCCAGCTTTCGTTTAACTTCCATGTTTGTTCCCGAAACTCCAAAATTAAACATTTAAAAAAATGTAAACACCAATGATTACATATTTATCTTATGTAATATTTTATATTCACTTTTTAATTGTTTACAAAACTTTCATTTTTGAAATACTAAGGCTTTTCTACCTCAGGATTAGATTACCTTAGCTGTATTTGGCAAAACTTGTAGGAATTTTTGGTCCTCAATGCTCTTCAACTTCGTACTTTATTTTGCCTTTTTAACTTTTTTTGATTCGAGCGTCACTGATGAGTCTTTTGTAGACGAAACGCGCGTCTGGCGCAAATACAAAATTTCAATCCTGGTATCTATGATGAGTTTATCATACATACAGAAATCAACAAATTCAAAAGTTTATACAAGTTTTATTTTCAATGAAAAGAAATTAGATAAAAGAACAATAAAATAAAATAGAAAACATATAACAGTTAACCTATATTGTATATTTGTGTGTAATGTTTTTGAAGAGGACACTCAAAGTTAGTTTCTTCAAACAAAAACCTAACTTTAGGCTTCTCATATTAAAAACAAACAAAGAAGCTTGTGCAAATGCTAAAAAGTCAACAAGTCGAATGGTTTCTGGTTTTGGACGCAATTGAGCAAACTACGTCTGCTTCATTAAAACTTGTGTATGTAAACAGTAGTGTTGTAAGTTTAAATATTAAAAAGTGTTAAAAGCTTAAAAGTAACTTAAGTAAATTTACATGCTACTAAATACATAAAGGATTTACATGTAAGAATTTGATATGATAATATACATGTATGTTAGTTCATAATTCTACAAAGTGTCTTGTTTAGTCGTTAAGTAAAATATGAATGGCGATGCGGTGACATACTTGTATATGCAAGATAAAGAACATTGACAACTTCTGTAGATATTCCGTAGAATTATTGTTTGATGTACATTCACAAAATATCAACCATTTTCAAACCGATGAAAATACAATAAGTTTAAATATACCACTATTATAAAGAACGATCATAATTAATGATTTTTTGTAAAAAAAATCGATCGGCTGCTGCGTTTGATTTCTGCATTCAGATTAAAAATTGATTTGGGTATGGAACCGATAATAAGAATAGTTGAATGGTGCTCATTGATAACTGATTAAACGATTCCTTATATAAATCACACAACCATTCATAGGTTTCCACTTTACGTATATCAATATAATTGTTGTATTAAGGTGGTACATAACACTACAGGGAATTAACTTTGTAAAAATCAGCTGAACGTTTTAATCACGCTCTATTGTTAAGGAAATATTAAGCTTCTCAATGATCAAAATTAGTGTTTGTCAAACTGCTATATATCCAATGAAATTTTTCCGATGTTTGGTACCACCTTAACTATCACGCATTGATTTTTCTTAGACAGGGAACACAGTCACAGTGCTGTACCAGAGGAACCACGTGTCCATGAAATCAGGATACCAACAGAGCCTTATCCAATCACAATTAGACCTTTAGGTAGTCCAAAGGCTGCTAGGAAAAATGGTAGAAGCTTTGAAGAAGAAGGTAATCTTTTTAGAACAACATACATACTGGAGGCTGTTAATGAATTCAGCAAATTGTATGAGTTAACCATTCCTTCACTTTAATTTAAGAAGGATAAAAAAGACCTATACAAGACAGCAAAAACCTTGTAAGGAAGTAACAATTTTGTTTTAAAGAACAGTTACAAAATTTATTGACTTGCAATTTACGTTCAAAGGCACATTGTATTATTTAGAATGATCTTAGTATAGCTTCTTTCATAAAATCACGGATTGCTTCTTATACTTTTGTCAACACGATTTGTATCATATTTACCAAATAGAACGAAAATTGAAGATATGGTTTTTAAAGCTGCAAGTAATGTATAATAATTGAAAAAAAGGAGTGTCAAAAAGAGAGGCAAAAGATATCAAAGGAATATTCATGATAATTCGAAAACAAAATGACAATGCTATGGCAAAAAACGAAAAACGAGCAGTACACAAAACACAACATAGAAAACTAAGGGAGCTACCATTTGATTTTTATGGGGGGGCTAGGATGAAATTTGAAAAAAAGGCGGGACAGGAGTTTTGAGTAAAAAAAAAAGGCATGATGAGCAACTTGACAAGAAAAAAGGCAGGATGACAATTTATGTGAAAAAGTCAGGATAAACTAATAAAAAAAAGGCAGGAACGAATAGAGTGAAAAATAAAAATGCAGGACAGAGATTACAACTAAAAAAAAATGCAGGACAACATTTTTCATCCTACCCCCCCCCCCCCCCCCCCCCCCCCATAAAAGTAGCTCCCTAAAGACTGTCAAACAATGAACTTCAGCTATAGCACAAAAAACTTAATTAAACTGAAAGGAGAATAAAAAAAAAGACTTCGCTCCAAATCAACAAGAATATAAAATACCTTTAGGCTTAGTACATCCAGCTTTTGAACGTTAAATATATTGCTTTCGTTCTACAGGTATGAGATATGCCCGAAACAGAGGAAGAAGAGTTTCGAAAGAATTTGAAGACTTACATATAAATACAAAGACTGGTCAGTTAAATAACAAACCAATGAATATGGCTAAGAAGGTTATGAAAGATAAACTCTCTGGTGGCATGACTCGCAGTTTAACTACATTACCTCCTACCTCACCAAGTACTCCAAGAAAAAGAAGCTTATCCAGAAAACATAGCCAAAATAGTGACGGTTCTTCTCCATCGCATAGTGTGTCTTCCATTGACAATATTCATTGGGTAGGAGAACTAGAAGCAACAAAATCAATACGCCGGAACCGGAAGACAGTTGAAGAACAGGAACTCATTACAGAATACAATCGATTATCAAAGCATTCTCCATCTTGATTAAAAAAGCTGTTGACTATAACACAATAAAGAAAAAAGATAAAGATGGGTGCATATATAACTATAAAACGGATGGTAAAAGGCTTTAAACTGTGATGGTATTAAATGTTACAAATGATTATGAGAACTATTCGCATAAAAATAGTGACCACTTGCAGAAGAATTTAATGAAAGTTTCAGCCATATTTTTAAGTATATATGAATTTAAAAAGTAAAATTTGGGCAGCTTGGATTCATATTCAGCGTAAGTCAACTGAACTATAGTTCAAAAGCAGAGTTGAATGTAAAGGGGTATTTTCTCTAGTATGCAACTGAACGAAAAATCAAAAAGCTTATAGTTTGTATATCCAAAGTAGTAAAAAAAAGCATAGAACTCAAAGCATGGCACAATTGACTCAACTCGTTTGGTATCTAACCTAAAATCATGTATCCATCCCCTTATTTTTGGGATAATATACTGAATATATGAAAGATTGCTAAATATTCTAATGCTCGATCAAACATGAATATCGTATTTTCTGCGCTTTTCATTGCCCTTTTTATTTAAGTGTGATTCATTTTTGCCAAAACAGTTTAAATGCAAAGCTTTGAGAATTATACGATTGTGCTATTCAAAAAAGTCATATATTAAAAGAGTTGTACATGTATATCGGTGGTAGAGATAGTAGTGAAAGTATAATAGTTTAAATAATTTTAATGTTTCCCGGTGCTAAAACACTTGTACAATAATAATGTATGTATAGTTGACAATTTGATGACAAATTACAAAGTACATTAACCCTTACAGATTGAAATCTTTATTAAAGAAATTGTAATTCATAAAACTGTCAAAATATACATATGTATGCATTAACAACATACTCAACGTGGATTGCTTTGTTATTGAAGTACCATTGATAATATTACTTCAAGAGTTTACTTAAACTATGATTTATTTGTTTTGTACTTATTAAATAAATGACACATTCTTTGAACACAATACTTTCTCTATATCATCCTTTATCAACCCATTCTGTTTTGCAATCATTTTATAAAAATATTCGAAACCGTATATAAGGTACTTTCTCGGTCATTATAGTCTGAATCACTTTGCATTTTTATCCCTCATATCAGATGAAAGACTCTAATTGAAAGTCATGTTACCTATTTTGTCTAGCAATATAACAAAATGGAAATGGTGCGATTTTTTTAGGATGGCAACAGAAAAAAACTCATTTCAAAATTTGGGTGAAAATATCAAAGAGATAATATAAAAAAAGTGAAAGCAAAAACAAACAATACCATGGCAAAAACAGACAATACCATGACAAAAACAGACAATACCATGGCAAAGCAAAAACAGACAATACCATGGCAAAAACAGACAATACAATGGCAAAAACAAACAATACCATGGCAAAAACAGACAATACCATGGCAAAAACAAAAACGGCGAAAGGACAAACAACAGTAAAGGAGACTACACAGCGAGCTAAAGATAGAACAACACGAACTCCTGCTTAGCTTATGACACCCTTCGTGTTACTTCAGTTAAAAGAACTAAAACAAAATATAATAGATTAATATACATTTTTTACCAAAGTTCGTGCACCAATCTTATCACGTTTGTTGTAATATATAGAGTATTGTCGTCCAATGTCTATTTATGATGAACAAACAAGGTTATGATGAGCTTTAGATTTTGCTTTGGATTAATGTATACTAGTACCCTTTCATAAATGATACTTAAGTATATTCCAAAGAACCAGATATCAGAATTAACAACTGATTTCTATTTTGACAACAGTGAAGGTTGAACTCCATTAAATTTTACGACAACAATAATGATTTATGGTTTTCAACATTGTAATATCAGGTGATCCAAAATGTAAGTATATTTAAAAAACAATAAATCTTTCATGTCATGAGCTCTGCCCTTTTTGTTATGGGAAGGCTGACACTATACGTGTCAATACCTCAGTCATAGCGAGCGTTAACGAAGGACACACTATTGACAAATGTAATGTCTACACATGGTTAGAGAGCATAACAATGATATAATTGATGGATTGTTGGCGTTGACGCCACTTTCAGTACGCTTGGTCCTATCGAAGCGGCCAGCTTTATTGTAAGAGAAAGCCGTATTGCCTAGAGAGAACGACCGACCTTCGACAGAAAAACTGACAATCTTAGTCATCTTATGATATCGGAGTCGAACGCACATGCAATGTGCAGGGTTCAAACTTACAACATCAGTGTTGACACGCTAGTGATACTGTAGATCGACAGTTAGTACCCGGCCACTGAGGCCCCGAACATGACATGAATTAGTAAATTTGATTCTAATATGAAAATTGTACTCTTTTTTCTTTTCACGATTAAACAGTAAACAGACAAATTAAAAACTATTTTTTTTAAAAGATTTCATTGAATTCCCGAGTAGCATCCTCTGAAATATCTCCATTGTATTTGAAAACTGACGATGCAAGCTTAATTGTAATGTCGCGCACGTGCACCGCCTGTTTTCCTGATTTAGAACATGGCTTACAAGAAGAACGTCCTATTAAAATCCGTTACACGTGCGACTCAACTTAAAATGAGATGTGAAGTAAACACTATGAGTCAGGAACTCAATTTCACAAACAAAAACCCAAAAGACATCCAGATGTCATGCCAATTCATTAAAAAGAATATTTTTCGCGTAAAATTCCTCTTTGTTTTCATGATCTGGTTTTATTTTAAGGTATTTATGTTGGATATACATGCATGATCACGAGATGACTAGATTAGAAAAAAAACGTAGATAAAAAAAATCACGCGAGAACATAATTGTGAGAGAGTGCCGGGTTATACCAGCATGGACAATAAAGGTAGTATGTAACACACAAATAAAAATTGATGTTCTAAGAACACTGTTTTATTGTCGAGTACGAACTTATTAGTCTGGTTATCTCCCTTCCAACATACGGGTATCTGACTCATCTTAATTATGAGAACCAAACAGATAAACGACAGGAAACCTGTCTATAGATTAATTTGAAGTTGCAGGATTTTCTGATTTGGTCCAAGGAATTTTAATTTTAAAAACGATAAGCACCCAAACCTGCATTGTTTGAAAGTTCATTTAAAAAAAATCAATACTATGTATGTGGTAAGATCAAAAGTGTTTAAATATGCATCATGTTGGCAGAACTATAGTATATCAATTTTAGAAAGAACCCCAGATTTTCAAGGGAAAGCTAATCTGAATCCGAGTCGACAGGGAAGGAAATAAAACACATCCGTCTTTAATTTTCCAGTACAGTTTTAAACAATACTGTAGATTAGGTTTTTCAATGAAATATAAAAATGAGGAGATGTGGTATGATTGCCAATGAGACCCTCTATCCACCAAAGTTTAAATGAAGTGGATGTAAGCAATTATAGGCAACCGTACGGCCTTCAACAATGAGAAAAACTCATACCGTATGGTCAGCTATAAAAGGCCCCGACATGAAAAATATGAAACAATCCTATTGAAAAAACTAACAGCCCAATTTATAACAAAACAATTTACGAAAAACAAAAATGACAGACATGAACCAACGGCAACTACTGAACTACAGGCTCCTGACTTGGGACAGGCACATAAAGAATGTGGCGGCCCCGGGGTTAAATATGTTTGTGAGCGCTCAATCCTACCCCTAACAAGTCATGTCGGAAACGATTGATGTAGATGCGTTTATAACACTGGAAAGTTTATTTATCTAAAATCCAGAGTTGATTTATACCTGTACTAGTTATCTCTCTTTGAATTATAAATTAAAGTAAGTAAAACCTATATTACACGTTTCATTATGTATTATCTCAAATATTAGGACCTTTCAGTTTTCAGAGAGCAACCATTGGATTAGTATATGGGAGGGAAGAATGAATCTCTTATCCTGCATTTATTTCACTACACATTTGAGTCTTTTTCTTGTTTAAACTGGTCCTTGGTTTGTTTAACATGTTGTGACATCGCAGACAGGCAACCCAAATTGGCTGAGTTGATAAGTCTGTGTTGGACCATTGGTAAGCTGTTATACAAGATTTATTATAACAAGTTCCAATCTGTTTTATTTCAAATTAACAAGAACCACGAAATACGTATCCCCTAGTTAAGTGAAGGGAACAAATAAGGGAAGCTTATAAAGGGCAATACACATTCAATCAAATGTTCAGTAGTTGTTGTTGGTTCCTGTCTGTCGTACTTGTTTTTGTAAATTCTTTTGTTATAATTTAGACCGTTATTTTTCTCGTTTGAATTGTTCCACATTTTTCATGTCGGAGACTTTTATAGTCAACTATACATTATGGGTTTTTCTCATAGTTGAAGGCCATACAATTGCCTATAGTTGTCTCAATGGCAACACCTCCTTATTTTTACACTGAAAAATCTTTTTAGTCTGTTCCCTTTCCTTATTATCATATTTGATTTTATTTGATTCCCGATTTCATCCTCACTTGACATCGAGGTAACAATGATTTCATGGTTCAGCTAACTGTGTAGGTAATCGAGTCTAGTACTGATTGGTGCACGGTTTACGTATTTTGATTCAGCTGCAAAATATGAGGAATACACAATTTTTTTTTATCCGTTGATGTATTAATATCTACCTTTGACTATGATTTCTGGAAACTAATCTTACCCATATGTTTTACTATTAATACAACAACACTGCCAATAAATAAATTTCTACACTAAAGACGATATGGGCCGAAAAGAACTTTTTTTTTAATATTGTCAGATCAGACCTGGAAATGAGGTGCTCAACATGACACTGACAATAAATATGACAAGAAAAAATAAGAATGGGGGTAGATGGGGTTTTCCGAATAGAGAATTTTGGGCCTGAACTGTAGAAAAATGAACCAAAAATAAAATAGGCCACAAAAGTAAAGAACAGAGAATAATGGGTGCTAAAACATAAAGAATAGAGAATAATGGGCATAGTTTTTTCTTATGTTGTGCCGTTACACCACTGTCACAGTTTTGGGGAGGGTTTGGCGCCAACAAACTAGTTCAACTACGCCACATTCTGTATGTGCCTTTCCCAAGTCAGGAGCCTGTAATTCAGTGGTTGTCCTTTGTTGCAGTATATCATATTTACTTTTCGTTCGTTATGTTGTATATACATAAATCAGGCCGTTAGTTTTCTCGTTTTAATTGTTCTACATTTGTCATTTCGGGACCTTTTATAGCTGACTATGCGGTGTAGGTTTTACTCATTGTTGAAGGCCGTACGGTGACCTATAATTGTTAATTTTTGTGTCATTTGGTCTCTTGTGGAGAGTTGTCTCATTGGCAATCACACTACATCTTCTTATTTTTATAAACATAGAAACAACAGAAAAAAATGACCTAAAAAAAATACAGAATACAGATAAAGGACCCCATCCAAAACCTCATTAAAACTAAAATAAAAAAATCGTGAAGAAAAACGAGATCAATGAAAGCATGAGATGAACTAACATGGTCCAGCAGAGTAAGCAGTGACTGCCTCTAATTAGACACTTATTTAGGTTTAACTATAAATAAACATCAAGCTTGGGAAAAGTATATTCATCAGGAAGAGTAAAAAAACCTACTGATTACATTATTTTGGAGCTGAATTTCATGTTAGAATTGAAAAAGTCACGATGAAGACCATTGAACTTCTGAAGAAATGAACCCATAGGCAACCTTGGAACAAACTTATTTGTTCGGTGGCTGCAATTAATATAATAATTGCACTAGTTATTCCAAAAGCATGTGTCATGTGCACATAAATTATCATTAGTATATAAGACGTTGTTAAACCTGTATGCAGTTCTTGGGGGGAAATCATAGTTACATAGACAATACATTGTAACTGTTTAGTGTCTGTATTTGTACGAGGCCGAGAAACATGTGTAATGCGAGCTTCAGCAATTGTTAGAAATAAAACTCCACCATGACACTAACCGGCTTCCGTAGGAATCTCGTCAGTTCTTAATATGTTATACCTTAATAATTACATTACATGTATGTTTCATTATAATACGTTATTAGATTGGCTAACAGCAATCTCGCGTCATTCTGAAATTAACCTTCATTTCAAAATGAAATGTAACATTCATGATGACACGAGCTTCCACAATAAAGTGCACAGGCAAAAAAAGAAAAACTTGATAGAAATCGGGTTTGCATGATCCTATAGCAAAAAAAAATGTAATTATAAGTATTGAATGCTTCTTTTAGTAACTTCATAGGGTTGTAAAAGCGTTGACCGTGCGCACATTATTAGAATGCATACAAAATGTACTTCGGTCAACGCTTTTATATCCCAATAAATTTACAAAAAGAAGCATTTAATTCTTAAATGTTCATTTTTTATTTGGAGAACTTGCTGTTCATGGTAGATACATTTAAGTTGTGTCGAAATGAAAGAAGTTAATCAAGCAACACATCATAACTTTTTGTTCTCTTCTTTAAGCAAACTGAATAAACAATAAAAATATTTTAAATCCGGACGAGCAGGTCGAGTGAAAATTTAATTGGATATCAATCAAAGATATCAAAGAAATAACTTTTAACTGATGATAATCATGCAATATTTTCAAATCTATTAGGTTTTCAATGTCTCGTATTTTCGTACATCGTATATTATTTTGGCTTGCACCCAATGGACCATCTACATTGATCGGTTGGTGAGTGCGAACGTCCAGAACCAAAATGTTACAATCATGCATAGGATGACAATTCGTAAATTTTATATGAATATACATGTAACACGATGTGTACTTAACCGGAATCTTATTTCGAATTTTTAACGTGCCAACTTTAATCTACAGGAAGACTTGTCATCTTATACTCTTGGATTTTATGTCTTTAATGATCTTCTACTTTATTGGTCTTATTGAGTTTTTTTATTCGAGCATCACTCATGAGCCTTTTGTAGACGAAACGCGCGTATTTTAATCCAGGTATCTATAATGAGTTTATCTACTACCACTAAGTTGTCCAAGGAAAATATATATACATTTATTTACACTTAAAGAATAAGATATAGCAATGAGCCCAAAATGCACGATTTTCATATGCAAAACAATCACATAAATGTTCATCATTTTGATTTATACAGTCTGTCATCGTATGACGGAGTTTTTGTCAATGACCCGATGTTGCTGTTACTGGCATTGATACTTGTTTTGCGACTGGGTTCCTGTATCGCTTTTTAGCTTCAGGTGGTGACTTCGACGAGCCTGAATCTGATCTTTGACGGAAACCTTCTGATTCTGAGACAGTTTGTTTCCGAACGGATTTTGCTGAGGCTGCTCTTGGTCGATCCGACTCCACTACGAGGCTTTTTTTAAAGTCTTTTTTCGATCCTGAGTCTGTTCGATTCCTGAATTTGTCTGAACTCGATCCTACGCGAGGTCTGAATCCACTTGGAGAATCCGATTTTGGAACTTGCAACGATGTTGCAAGTTTTGATTTAATGATCTTTTCTTCAGCCTTACACATATTAGTTTTTGAACTAGTTCTGTTGATGATCATATTCATTCTCTGTTCATTTGCCGACTTAAGCGGCCTCCGCACTGAAAGAGTCTCGTCACTTCCTGTGCAATCTGCTTCCGGTATTATCATTATCTTTCTTTTATTCATGTGTAATGGCTCATGTGTTTTTAGTCGTAGTCCATGTCTTGTCATATCTAAATCCTCGAATTCAATAGACCTCCTCCTTTCTCCTACAGCCCCTGGTACTAAGGTATTGGACTTTTTCTTTGCTAAAATAAATGATACCACAATTACCACATATTACAACAAAGACGTATTTTGTGTAGACTGGTACCCTGTCCTTTATCTGTTTGGCTCTGACCATCAAGGGAGAGAACCAGCATAGGATTTTGTGATGATAATGTATACATTTCCTAGTTTTACATTTAAATTTGTTGTAAAAATGTTACTCTTCTAACTGCATTTCTGTTTTTATATTTTTTTTTCTGTAGCAGATCATTTGAAAAATAAGTTCTGGATTTAAATTGCGCTCTCCTTTCTGTTATGACCGATCCGAATGAAAATACATGTAGTAAGATTTCAACTTTTTATAACACAACTGATTTATTTTGAGAATAAACAGGTTTTATTTAGATAATAAGTAGATTATCTAATTGTGTTTTGTCTGACCGTGGAGGAGTTACTGTTACCATTATCTTCCAAAATAATAAAATGAACACAACATGAGCCTGTAACTCTGTGGTTGTCGTTTGTTGCTGTTTATCATATTTGTTTTTCGTATTTTACCAATTTATCTTATCACAGCTAATTTTGCATGTGTACTCTTGTAGTACTAAAAATGTAGTACTAAAATCATACCATATTAATGTAGTACATTTTCAGTACTTCAAAATTATTGTACTATTTCAGTATCATTATTTCACAGTACAGGATTTGAATACGAAGTATAAAGTAACAGTTTTTAAAATATGCTTGTAATTTTGAAGTACATTTTTAGGACAAAAACTTTTTGTACCATTACATTACTTTAAACATATTAAACAATTTCAGAACATTTTCCTATCTAATCGCAGTAAAAAAGAAGTTGCTGTACTACATATCTATTGTACATTTATAGTACTATACAAGGAAGGTACAAAACTAGTACTTCAAATTTGTACTACAAAAATGTACTATAACATTACTATACTAAAATAGGGCAGTAATTTTGAAGTACTGAAGAATTAGTACACCGTACATTAATATAGTAAGTATTCAGTACTTCAAATGTTTAGTACTACAAAAGTTCACATGCAAAAGTAGGTGTGTACTTCTCCCATCACAACGACTTTGAAAATTTGTCCTGACTCTCGAATGTTGAATAAACCGATTGGCCTTACATGTATTGCATTTTCATTCAACATAGCAAAATGAAACTTATACACAGCTACTTTTGCATAGGTACTATTTATGTACCAAAAATCTGTAGTACTGGAAATCTACTTTTGATATCCAGTACTATTTTGTTACTTTAAAATTATTGTAATATTTAGGTACCTGTATTTTACAGTACTTGCTTTGTACTTGAAATTTAAGTACTACAGATTTTTGGTAAACCGTTACATTTTCAGCATTTTGAAAGTTTGTCTATTTCAAATCTTTTAAAGTTATGAATCTCAAACATGGAATATTGTGATCACTGTTGGTAATTTATCTGTACCAAAATTTATAGTACAAATCAAGTACTGTAAAATACAGGTACCTAAATATTACAATAATTTTAAAGTAAAGAAATAGTACTAAATATTAAAAGTAAATTTATAGTACTACAGAGTTTTAGTACAGAAATAGTACCTATGCCAAAGTAGCAGTGTACCAGATTATACTGTTATCAGTATTATATCAGACCAACCATAAACATTGCTTACCTCTTCTCTCTTTTCTCTGTTGCATAAACCGTTTAGCAATGTCTGTATTGTTCTTTTTCCAGAATATAATTAAGTCTTTTAACATTTCATCGGAAAGCTCTTCATCTGAAAAACGAAGTGATGAAAAAATTAAAGACTACAAATAATCCCAAAATGTAATATAGCTGGAATTGATTTATTACCGTTTGCAACCATAGCACAATTTGTCTATCCACCTTTATCTGGAAAGACAAAGATGAAATAGGAAAAGACTTGGGGAAAAATAATCAAAAAAGACTTGAGCAATATAAACATAAATATCTAAGGCTCAAATCGTTTTTATTAAATGGTAACCTTTTTATAAACGAAGAAGGCAATTGATTTTATGAATTGGATAACACAACGGATTTAATAAAAAGAAGACATCTATTTAAATTGAGCATGTCTGTAGTCCGGTACATAGCCAAATTTTGCTCACGTGAATTTCACTAAATTCACGTTAAATTTTTCACGTGAATTTAACGTATAAGCTCGATTAACGTGAAATTCACGTGAATATTTGAACGTGAAATACGCGTTAATTTCACGTGAAATTCACGTGAAAAAAAATTTGCCTGTGTATAGTTGTCGATGTCTGCCATACTTGTTTTTCGTTTAATGTTATTTGCATAAATCAGACCATTAGTTTTATCGTTTGAATTGTTCCACATTTTGTTTATCAAGGACCATTAATGGCTTACTGTACCTTATGGATTATGTGCATTGTTGAAGGGCGTAAGATGACGTGTACATAGTTGTTTACACCATTGTCATTTGGTCTTCGGTGAAAAGTTGTCTTATCCTACCTTTAATATGTTTTGGTACCATTAAAACGTTTAAACCCGCTGCAATTGTTTGCACCTGTCCTAAGTCAGGAATCTGATGTTCAGTAGTTGTCGTTTGTTGATGTGGTTCATAAGTGTTTCTCGTTTCTTCGTTTTTTATATAGATTAGACCGTTGGTTTTCCCGTTTGAATGGTTTTACACTAGTAATTTTTGGGGCCCTTTATAGCTTGCTGTTCGGTGTGAGCCAAGGCTCCGTGTTGAAGACCGTACTTTGACCTATAATGGTTTACTTTTATAAATTTTGACTTGGATGGAGAGTTGTCTCATTGGCACTCATACCACATCTTCTTATATCTATTGTGACTTGGATGGAGAGTTGTCTCATTGGCACTCATTCCACATCTTCTTATATCCAATTAAAGGTTTGTTTCTACTGTGAAATTCATAATTTGGGGTAATTTATGTAAAGAATAAATTCCCATCTTTTGCAGGCAATAAGTTTTCGGTTCATTTTAGGGATATACTTTTTTAAAGCTAAGGTTCCAATTCATTAAAGGAACTTTGACCATTTTTAACAGGCTAAGTAACTATGCTGTTATTCAATTATCCATGAACCCGATTATTATATACTTAGTAGCAAATACAGATAAATTGTATGGGTAATACAGTCAACGACAATCGTGCTGTATCAGCTATCCGTGATGATATCGATATCAGTCACTGTTGAAAAGGCGTTATCACACCTGTAATCTGTATGACGTCACGTCATCGATATCATTCACTGTTGCAAAGGCTTTATCAAACCCCTAATCTGTATGACGTCATGTTACATAAAGAAACATCTACGTGAGGTATATAATAAAGTGTCAACCCTCAACCAATATCATCCCTCGAGCAGAGCTCTTGGGATTATATTGGTGTCTCGGGTTGATACGGATGTGATATTGAAAAAGCCATATCATATTCTCTGTATATATATCATACATGCCTATTGACATTTTTGTCATGTGAGAAGTTTTTAAAGTTTTATATTCTTATGAAGCAAATTTTTACATTTTCTTTTGTTTACCAAACTGACCGCGATTATTACCCAAAGATCACTTAAGGTCAGACAGATTAGAATGGACATGCCAATATTGTGATTTCAACTTTATTGAAGTTGTATTATGTTTCGTATCAATTATTGAAAATTGTGTCAATATTGTAGATATTGAAAAGATTATTTTGTATACATGTGTCATTTAAATTGACTGTAAATAATACTTATTAAAAAAGCTAAATCTCACTTAACGACGTCAAACTTATTCCTAATTTCAGTTATATCGGGTATTGGACTAGAAACAAACAATTAGCTGAACAACACAACTATTAGAAATATGTACAGTATTTCCAGTTATAATGTAATGCAAAAAACTCATCAAAGGTTCCAGGCTTTTAATTTTATACACCAGACGCGCATAAGACTCATCAGTGACGCTCGAATAAAAACAAAATTGAAAAGCCAAATAAAGTACGAAGTTGAAGAGCATTAGGAACCCAAAATTCCACAATGGACCGCGAAAAATGAGGAAGATGCACATGTTTTTGCTATTCAAAAAGTTTTGCTATATCAAAGATGAGTGTTGACTTGTTTGTGTGCTTGTCCAAATTCAGGAAATCGGTGACTGCTTTTGTCATAAAGCAAATATGGTCGGGTGTTGATTGCAGACACGTGATAAGTCTGTTGAATATCTGCACATCTCTTCTCTACGCGGTGCGATCAACTAGACAAACTTTAATGAATAGAATCCCTCGCAGAAATAGTAAAACGAATTCCTCTGCCAAACAACCAAACTAAATAGATTGCGCGCGAAAAGTACAACCACAAGTGATTAATCTTACATATAATAAACTGTTAATGCTGTTATTTAATGGTGAGGTTTGGAAAATTAGAAAAACAAATCTGTTCAGATCTACATAATCCATGATCATTTACGTACGAATATAACTATACTATTTATCTTGATTAATATATTTAGAGGAAAATAAAATTTAAATGATATCCTAAACTTGAGTAATGATCAGTAATAGGTATATGTATTATTAGGAAAAGGAATGATCAAAGGGAAGATGTGTAATAGTCCGTTTGAGGTCTTTAAACTTTCAAATGAAGTATTTAAAAACTTTTTTTTTATTTATAATGTTGTTTATTACCGAGTTTATTTTTGTCTAGATAATAAGTGGTTTTTTTTCTCAAGTGATTTTAAGAAAATTACATTTAATTTAGGTTTAATATTGAAAAATATTTTTAAAAATAATTTTTTATTCATAATGTTTTTCATTACAGAGTTCATTTCTCTCTAGATAATGACAGTTTTTTTTCTCTCAAGTGATTTAAGAAAAGTACATTAGATCAAATATTAAAATATTATTTAAAAAGTGAAAAAAATGACACTACTCTTAGTTTTTCGTTTGGTTTCATTTTGTAATCATGTAAAGAGTGTACCTAACTATATGCATTATAGTCTGATTGAGGTCTGTACACATTCTAAAGTAACGTTTATTTTGAATTTGTAATGTTGTTTATTTCAAGGCTAATTTTTCATAAAAAATAACTGATGTTTTTCTGAATTGATTTTTAAAATAAGTGCATGAGGTCAAATATGAAATTAATTTAAAAAGTGAAAAAAGGCACTCCTTGCATTGGGTTTTCATTAGATTACATTTTGTAATCTCGCAAAGGGTGCACTAGAGGACGATATGCATTACATAAAACATATACTTGTATGTATAAAAGACAAAAAGACTATTTGTGTTGTTGAGTATCACCTACTTGTTACATGACAAAACATTTTGACGGCTTTGTATGAAATTCAATGTTGAAAATATTCGATTTAATTTCTTTTATTTTGCTGTTGAATATGTTACTTTCGATAAATAAATGGATTTGATCAAGATAAGCGATACAAATATTTTGCAGGAGTTGAGCAGTATACAAAATGAAAGAAATAACAATGTACATTTTAAGCTGATCATGTTTTTCTTTGTCAGCTTTTTACGTTCGAATTATATATTTGATAAACATTTAAAAACTTATCCTCACACAAAGATGAAAAAATTATATGCACGTAATGATTAGATTTTTAACTAATAAAGACAGAACAAAAAAGAAAGTTTTCTGTCTAGTCGTTCTTTCTTTTATATGAAATTACCACGAAGACTATTTTGAGTTGAATTTTTGCGCCTTATTTTCTTTTTGCGTACTGACTTCTTGCTTTATGTTCACAAACAAACTCCGTCATATTGGGAGTGTACCATGCTCTGTGCTTGTGCACGAACCTTACTATGTCCCTTCAAAGGGTTCGTAGGTGCCAATGTTCGTAGGTGGCCTATTAAAATGAAAGTTTCAACCCACACCCAACACACCCTTTTTCAGGGAGTTTTTTTTTTCTCGTTCTTCATCCTGGTCGGCCAACTTAATCGAGCCTATCTAATTGATTTGTATGGTTTGTTCTTCAGGAAATGCTTAACAAATTTGCCAAAAAAAAACCAGGAAGTTAAACAAACTACAGTCAATCAATTCGTCTCATTTCAAATTTAAGTTTAGAGATAAGACCAGCATATTCAACATAACGCAAACACTGCCACCACGGAAAATGCAATTTTGCATTGATTATCATTTTGCAGTAATAACTTCATCGATTAGCTGATAACAATACTTTATTTCTTTGTCAAGCTTGATTTTTTGTGTATGCTAGTTCAAAGATACGAAAAATACTTTAGGAATGTGGACATGGAAGAGAGGCGGAAAATACCAAAGGGAAAGTCAATCTCATAAGTCGAAAATGAACTGACAATGTCATGGCAAAAAACGAAAAACGATCAAAAGACAAACAACAATCTACAAAGCACAACATGAAAGACTTAGCAACACGAACCTAACCTAAAACCGGGGGTGATTTCGTAAGCTCCGAGAGGGTAAGCAGATCCTGTTCCACATATATAGCTGTGTATAGAATTTCAAATAAAAAACTGAATTGCATCGTCGACTGTAGTCATCTGAACAATCTAAAAAGGTATTTCGCCGTCGACTCTAGTCATTTGGGAACATGCTAAAATGTGTATTTTCCGGACTCTATTCAAACTGTTGCTGCCATTTGTAAATACAATGAATTGAGTGAGGACGATTAAAAGGAACACAGATAATATGCTTATATTTAAGAATTCGAGATGCGCGTCTAAAAACAACAATGAAATAACAAGACTTATCAAAATAAACATTCAATGGTCATTACCCGATCTTCAACAATACGCTTGAGCGCCAACAATACGCTTTGTGCAAAGTCTATTAGGGTAATGCCTTGTCTCCCCTGTCAAAACGTTAATATACGTAGATAATACTAGATATTGTATCGTTCGGAACACATCACTATTCATTTTTAAGATACGTCATGTGCCCATATTGTATAGGAGAGATGAAGGAATCAGCGACAGCAACTGACACGGGCGTCTTGAAACACGCCTCTAGTTTGATTAAGAATAATATGCGTTTTCTCGCACAATCACATTAATTTCCATATTCAGTGATCTGCAAAATCTGGGTCAAAATTCTAGTTTGGCATATATATCTTAAAAGATTCACATCATAATCATGTCAGTCTTTAGTTTTCTATGTTGTGTTTATTAAGTTGTGTTTTGTGTACTGTTGTTTGTCCTTTCGTTGTTTTTCGTTTTTTGCCATGGCATTGTCAGTTTGTTTTCGACTTATGAGTTTGAATATCCCTCTGGTATCTCGCCTTTCTTCTATAATAAACATGTGTACAAAATTTCAAGTTGTAACATATCTTTACCCTAGCAAAAAAACTTCTTTAACCTGGGCTATCGGACAGACAGCCAGACGGACGCACATACCGGAAAACACAATGCACCCTAACTATCGTAGGTGGGCATAGAAAAAGATATGTGTGTTATATTTGTGCAATATTACGGCATCAAATATATGAATAACTTACCGTCGTCTTCATCATCAGCAGGTTTATGAGTTGTTACCCTTAGACGACTCATCCGACGTCGGAGTGCAATGTAGTCTGCATCTGTTTTCACATCTAGCAAGTCTGGAGCCGCCATTTTGCAACAAAATTTCAGTGGATATTTAATTGCTCTTTTCTTCTTTTCTCGTAAAAAAGATGGTTTTCTTCTTCTTTATTTCAATTAATATTTTTTTTCAATTTTTCTGTTTTCTGTTTTCGTTTATCAATTTCTGAAAGCTTCAATTCCTCTTGTCGTCATACATGTAAAGTCTTTAAAGTTATCTTAAATGATACAAATCGTTGCGCTCAGTAAAGTTCCATAACCTACAAACACACAAATCCAATCTAATTTAATTCCGCGGATAATAGTTCAGTTCAGAGAGACGTTGATAATTATAAATGAAAATAAGACGTTATCTCGAACCAATAATGAGAGATTTGCAATTTCATAGGTCGTTGCTTTACAGGTGTAATAACACAGTTCTATTACTTATGTACATATACATATAAATGAACTTTTTAATATTTCTATCTGCTTATATACGCGTGTACCTATGTTTTTTTGATTATTCACATGAGAAAGTGCTTTGTTTGAGACCATTCTTCTCTCTTTCATTTTGTTTTTTGAAGCGTAGTGAAACGGACAAGGACTTTTTTCATATAACTGCATTGTAACAATACACGTCGAAAACATTTTGCTTTGCGTCAAACCACGCGATAGGAGATTCCTGTTTACTGGTATATGTTTCAAATTCTACTATTGTTTATTCGTGCTAAATTTCTTTCTCGTAATGGTAAAACCTATAGTATTCGTAGAATCTTCAACTCAATGCATTTTCTTTATTGAATAATAATGCAAAAATGCAACGCTTTATTAAGATTCTCCGAACAGGGTCTGACAGTATTTCACATAATGTTTTATTGTGATTATATTTATATTATGTCATTACAATGAGAATAATAAAAAGGTATACAGCATAAAATTCTTAGAAAAAAGTTAGACAATATTTTTAGAATTTTTTAAAGGAAAATACTATATTATCATTGTCTTTATTCCGGATTTAAAGGCAAAAAACAAATAGGGGGATGATAATCCCAGACTACAATTACTTGTAACTAAAAATTCACTAAAGAACAAACAAGGTACATGTATATTGTGTGGCTTTTTTTGGCCCTGTAAATTGACCGAAAATATAATAAATGCTGACTGTGCGATATGGGTTTTGCTCACTGTTGAAAGCCGTACGGTGACCTATAGTTGTTAACTTCTATGTCATTTGGTCTCTGATGGAGAGTTGTCTCATTGGCAATTTTACATTTTCTAACTTTTATGTAATGTCATTTTTAGGTAAAAAAAATTACTAACTAAATTTAGACCTTCATGAAAATAAAAATATTCTATTATTGTTTAGCAATTTGAATGTGATGTCATTGAAGTGAAAGCATAGATATGGTCAATTTACCGAATTTTGCGAACAAAAGGGGGGAGGGGCTTATTTCAGCATCTTCAGGAACATTTCGGCGAAATAAGTTTAGACCACAAGCGTTGCCCATAATATTTTTGTCACAAAAATACACTTCTTTAAATAATCACATTTTTTGAAAACTAGCCAGTTCACAGTTTTTTTCATAACCGTATAACTCATGAAGGCCAAATTTTTTTAAGTACATACATTCAACATTTAGTTCTGCAAATTTAAGAATATTTCATTGCTGCGTATCACGATGCGAATTAAGCTATTATTTTCAGACGATATACACACCATCTTGAAATTATAACTTAGCAAAAGTTAATTCTGATTGGTTGCCTATTGATGTGGCTAAGATTCTATTGGCTTGAGGTACAAGTCTTGTATGCCAACTCTAGTTTTCGGTGTCAAAACATGGAGTGAAATAAAATAGTCCATTTTTTTCTGAATTTTTTCTGAACTCATTTTTTTCTGTTTGATTGAAAGTTTATTCTGAATTGAAACATACATTTAGATTTGAAAAAAATATTGCATCTTTTTTGAAATATCAAACCAGGAAAATGGAAGGATATCATGTTTACTTGAAGTGGTGCGGCCTAGTAAAACAGAAAACAGAAAGTAGAAAAAAAAAGTTTTGACTTCAAGGTTTTCTTCGTGGCATGACCCAATTTTTTCCGATTAGATCACAATTTTACATTACGACATACATGTACATGAAAAGAATTTCTACTTAGCATTTTATTTTAAAAAAAATTAAAGATCAACTGTTTTGCATGTAAGCCTATGGAGCAGTCAATTACAAGACTGCAACCTTGAATGAGTTATGAATTTGGAACACGTGATGTAGAGGAGATGAAATTGAATACGGAAGATCAGAATCCGGATCAGTTTGGGTATTCCAGACCCGGTCAATGAATAGTTTGCTAAATGATTGCGTCCCATACACACTGTTGGATAAGTCAAAACTGGCGAAAATTAATATATCAAAAAAGTATATAATTATCTTGTTTGACTTTGAAACACATATTTAAGATTTACATTGTACATAAAGTTTTTATCATAAAATGTTCCTTGTTTAATGAATGAGAAACACTTTCTTTTTCAAATTTTGAAACGACCAAGTTTGTTCAAAGCTGTTGATTGATGAAAATATATCATTTTCTAAATTTTCTAGCATAAAACCGACAAAATTTCATTTTATGGAATAACGCCCCTTTGAAAATTCCTGGATCCGACCCAAAAGTGAGTGTACATTTGAACTGTGCCATATATCTGAGGTAGTTAATGCACGCCTAAGCTACATGCTTTATCCAGATTATAGCACAGTAAGAAAAAATAGATTTTGCCTATGTCATGTGTTAAGATAAATGTGAATTCAAGCATCAATCTCGCTGTGTACAGTTACTGTTTATTTAACAATAAAACATCGAGGATATCAATGGAATTCTACATGAAACAATTTATTCACTAGTGAGACCGACCGTGCAAGACAAGGTCGTTAAAACCCCCCTCGTCGTCGACTAGAGAGAGTAGAGATATTTCAGAACTTACAGTCTAATCAAGGAGATCCGAATAGAAACTTTTTTAATATTATTTTGTTCTTAACCATACTTAATATATATGTTAAATTTTCCTTCCACCGTCCCTCTTTCGTTACTCTCGGGACGAATGGAGCTCATTTTTATCAGGAGCCTGTTCCCCGTTAAACAGCCCTTTGTGTCATTTAAAAATAAAACTGAAACCCAAATCAAAGTATCCGAAAATGAAGAAAAAAACAACAAACTAAAAGCATTTATGAAATAAAAATTAAAACTTTTTCCTTAAAAAATCAAGCTAGCACAAAAAAAAAAAAATCATCGTCAATTCCAGCTTCCGACTTCCGGAAATTACGTTCATCATTATGCAATATTGTTGAATGTTTACATTTATATAATTTAGAAACACTATGATATACCAGTTACAATAGGCAAATCAATATGATATCATGACGAAGCAAAAATGTAACAAAAAAAATAAAATCTGTAAAACAGTCGATTGAAATGAAGTATTTATTTTAGATACAGATTGCATACTTATAATTATCGACATACTTGATAAAAATAATGTTAAAAAATTTCAAGCCTTAATGACATTTGAATCCATTGAATCGACTCGTACTATGAAATCAGACTAGATCGATATTTTACTTTTATCATTTCAAACAATACATGTACAAAATGTATTAAATTTCATTGTGTGTTCAATAATTAACCCCGTGCGTCAAACTTCATTATGCAGATTGTGTTTACTTTCTACTTCTTGTTTACAAAATAAATGAGTTTATCTTACTAGGCCATTACAGCGGTTTTATTTTAATAAATAAATGAAGTTCACTTGTATTGTTTATTAATGTATAATAAATTAAGGATAAATTGCGCAAGTGGGGTTTTTCAAATGCAACCTACAGCCTAACTAAATGTGAATTTGAATAAAATAACTTTGTAACCGAAGACATAAAAATATGTAAGAATATAATATCAATTGGCAGAACTAAGATTTTTTTTTTTTAGGCTGCAATATATCTCTTATTTGTTTTTATTCATTAAATTTAAATCATAAGGTATAAGTGTCTATGCAAACAATCTCCAGAAATGACCGGCATCGTCAAGATTGGTTTAAGGATGTTCTCTACTGTTTCAAAACAACAAGCTTTTTAAAAGACTGTAATAAATTGATAGTATATAAATAACAGAACAAAAAAAAGCAGAAAAAATAAAGGTTCGTATCCTTGTTTTTGAGATATAAGTAATTGAAAATTTGGCGGGAAATGCATCTCTCTAGACTTTTTAAACATTTAACAATGGTACCTTTTTCCTTTTCAAAAACTATGAAAAAATAACAAGGATTTTATAAGATTTAGAAAAATAGCTTTTAAAACTATATGTATTAAAGTTATGAAAAGAAAAAAGGGGTTAGCAGGCAAAATTGTTCATGGCTCTACATGGATAAAACCAGATGAATTCCGAATATTTGACAAAAAGTAAAAAACAAGAGCAGTGAACATCCTGAAAAATCAACTGCATAATAAAGAAGCAGTAGATACCAAGATACATGCGAAAATCATATGTCGAATAAAAACAGACAACGGTCTGATTGATGGGTCCTAAGTAAAAACGATGAAAAGACAAACAAGTTACAACACTTACAAACCTTAACATAAAACACTAGACTGAACACCACAAACCCAAACAAAACCTGGGGCTAAATCAGGTGCTCCTGAATAGTAGGCATTTCCTTATTAAACCATGATGTATGACGCCTATGCACTAAACCATGATTTATGGTGACGCAATTTGTAAAAACGTTGTATGTACAGTTAAAATGTTCATGCAGTTTATACTGAAAAGATAATTACTTGACATTTTCTTTTTACACATTACACGCGGTCAAAATATACCGCTGAAAGGTCACCACTGAACTAAAATTAACAATGGAATCTAATACTTTTTTGCTTACTTTATTGTATGGAATGGACCCCACCTTTTTCTAAATATTTATTTGTGTGTTTTAAATTTTTACTTAGTAAATATTCTTAAATATTTTGACACAATCGTCATTTTCACTTATTCAAATTGTTCTTGCTCTTATCCAGGCGATATAACAATATAACAGTGGTTTAAATCGATGTACCTCTATTTTTATTTTCCACTAAAACTACAGTTATTATAATATCGTATGGATAAGAGCAAGAACACATTAAATAATTGAACAAAGGTTAAAACACAAAATAAAAAAATATTTAGAAAAAAGGTAGAGGGGTTCATTCCTCAAGCGCCTGTGGTAGTTTTATGTATATATCATTATAATAAAAGCCTGAGGCTTGTGAGTAGAGGTCCGAAAACACAAACATAAAATTCTTTCTTATGGAAATAATACGAACCACTATCCGCCTTCACCATTTGACTTTTTAAATTAAAATTTACACTCGTTTCTTAGTTATAGGGCTCAATGCTAACCCGACCCTTGACTAATAATTACCTATTGTTACTTAATCGATTCCATACAATTTCAGTAATACTTCACAAACTATAAAGTTATCTTCCCTTGTGTATTTCTCTACTTATTTGGTAAGCTATTCTTTACAATTGATTGTCTTGTTTGGTATACTTATGCTATCTTAATATTACCCTTTTATTATCCTTATGACAATGGCAACAACTTCACACCTCTTTAAAATCCTTTGTAGATGACAAAGAACAATCAAAATTATTCAGTTTGGAGCGGAAGAACACAAATTTAAACCTCATTAGAACCATTGAAAGTGCCAGGTTTTACAATGGTGGCAGTTACTTACACATGTCATTAGAAAATCTGAAAAAATGATATAATAATTCTTTAGAAGATGATGCTGAAGCTAAATGTAACGAGCAGTTAGAAACTAAAATATAGAATTATCTATTTACTCTTCATTTGTTGTAAGAATCGTCTATGGTTTGAAACTACCGTATAGAAATAGAGACTTTGTTAAAGTAGGGAAATGTAAAATGAATGCAACAAACGCTTCCCGGACCTTATTGCAATTCGATATTCTAATTGGACCATCTAAAGGACTCATAGTGCAATATGCGGCCTGAACTAAATAGCTCAACACCTACAAAGGCGTTGTCAATGTTTCACAGATATTTGTATATGTAAATGAATTCATAAACATGTGTTTCCTTCTTTATATTTCTTTGTCCTGATATTTATTTTTTATAAAATACTCCTAATTAAACAGCGGAGTGTGCATAGAAATTAAAAATCAAATCTTAAATGTAGTTTTCTACTTTAAAGTTTAATCTTATATTATTATTGCGCCCATCTACATTTGTACATGAATCCCAAAGCTGACTTGTGTATAGCAATGTTTCGAGTTCCGAGCGAGAGTAAAACCCTTACCTAAGTGGTGTGTTCGTTTGGTTGTGCAGGATGTATAAATACGCAGCCACGTCCGGTTAGAAGGCTTTAATCAAATGCGTCGTGTTGTCGATTCAAAAGCTCTTCAGTTCTTATCTTATGTTATTTGCAAATTATGCACATCGGCTTTAGATAACACTTTTGACTTGGACTTTGAGTAGTACCACGCTCTCTGCACGTTAAAGCACCCTTGCGACAACTCTTTGAGGGGTCTATTATAATAGGTGGTCGTTTGCAAGGTAAAATTTCTACCCCTATCCAACTTTCATTGTTTTCCTGTAGCAGTCCAAATTTTTGACCCTTCATCCAATTGCTGAATTGTTCTCGTCTTTTATATGCATGAAATATTTGCCACTGGATTTTAAGCAAACGATAATTAGTCATTTCCTCCATCTTAATGTTAATGAGTTATGTCATATTCTGTAAGTAATAATTAGATTAGTATACTATTTACGATAATTTTGTGGTAGGTTAAGTGTTATATATATAATATACTTAATTATTAGTCGAGTTAGCAGAAATTTTAGCAGACTAGTAATAAGAATTATCGCACGTTCAATTAAACGGATGTAAATAAAAAAAGAAAAACAAATTTCCCTTGTTTTTTGCATCTAATTTATCTTAATTAAGACAGGAAGTGTTTTTGCGCATAAAATACAAAATGTCAGATTGCCTACCTTTATTCGAAGACGTTTTCACCTATAATGCCGTCAGTCACACCTGTATTTTTGATTTTAATCAAATTTTTCATTTAATCTCTGTTGATTTGACTGGCATTCATACAAAACCAATCTAACTGCACGTCAATTCGTTTCGTAAATATAGATGTATTGTGTAACGGAATACCCGATAATCCAATACACACAATGACATCAAAAGAATTCCACGCCAAAAGTCAGGTCCAGTCCGGGGTGACTTGAAATTTATGTCGACCGGTAAAATGTTTTTGTATGAACTAACGTCACACCATCACACGCCTGTTGTAAATGAAACAGGGATATATAAATTGGAGGATAGATTGTTAAATTGTGATGTATTTGTATGAAATATCGTACATTAAACGCAGTTTCATAACTATTAAGTTGTATTTAAATTATTTGTCCTAAAACTACTTTACCGAAATTGTTGTGAAAGTGTTGATATCATTCACTTATAAATGTTTATGCCTCTAATACTGTTGTTTCCATTTTTATGATGTTTTGTTTGATTGTCAATTCAGAAAATTATACAGTTCAGACTTGCATCTAAGAACTCAGAATCTTAAACCCGATTATAGTTGATTTCACTGGGGTACGCAATCAACCAAAAAATCTTATCGTCTACCAAAAGTGCGAACCACTACTGTTTTATAATATTTTGTCTCCATTTGTTCCCTGATTGTAGAAAATTAGAAGTAAATTACGGTGATCACTCTGAAGTCATGAATCAGAAAAAATATTGGAGATCATGGTTCCATTTACCTTAGACTGATCGTGTGATGTCGTCCTGCTCACGATAAATCATCAACAGTTTCTTTACCTTGTGAAATCTTGTTAAGATGTACGTCAGTCCTTTCAGTCGTGAAATTTCATTTAGTATTCAGAGTACACAATTAGTGCTCAAAACATCAAATCCAGTATTTGGATTGGTTGATTTCTGAGTCTGAGTACGATAATGGTATTCGAAATATTTGTGAATGCAAGATAAAAATAACGGGTTTTTATTCTATTGACTTAACGGTATCATATTTAGAGGGAAAAACATTAATATGGTGTTTATTCTAAAGAACTTGTTACCGTCATAATCTATTTATGCTGAAAACATCTGAATGGTTTAAGACTGTTTTAAACGAATAAAAAAAATAGAATGAAACAATTAACATTGTTGTGAAACCTTATGTTTATTTTGGATCAATCTTGCATCATTTCAGGTACGTCGATGTACGTTGTTGTTTAGATATGTTTTAATTCTGGTCATATCTTAACAGAACACATGTAAACATGGACACGGAAACTTGTTTTAACAAAATTCTGACGAGAAGGACACTCGGAGCTCATTTTCTTTTCCAAACTAATCACCTGTCAAGACAATCTGAACTAAATAATTAAAGTCATGACAACAAACTGACATTTGTATGGTTGCTTCAGGACACAGTGTTATGCTGATTATTTTAATCTGGTAGTTGTTAGAAGCAACTCACAATAACAGATCATAACAGGTCTCGTTTGGTATGATAATTGACATGTCAACCTCTAGATATTGACCGATCATTGTAACTGCTGGAACCGTAACGGTATCACATGTACTTTTAGGTACTGAATAATTAATTGAATTCAGAACTAAGAAAGCATATTAGAAATACTGTATTAAAGAAATCTTCGATTAGAATATAATATGAAACACTAATATACTACATTCGACGGAACATGATAGGAGAAGTACGTTACTTTTACGACAATACACTTATATTTTTTACTAACTTTGAGCATCCTTCGATACGGTACAAATGTTGGTTAGAATTAAGTGCATTTCCTGCATTCATTTATATTGTATGCATCTGAATATTCTATTATCGGCTTCCCTCCCTTTGCTGTATTGTTTTGATTCATTTGTGGCTGACGTTTAAGTTAGGGATAGTTTTAGCTAGGGTAAATTTTTGTTAAGGGAAGTTTTTTAAGTTAGGGTTAGCATAGAAATTGTGTATGGTTGAGGGTTATGATAAGTTTATTGTAGTTCCATATAGGCTGGGAAGGCTCTTTTATGTATACACCTTTTGTAAGCGGCTGGTCGAGATTAGAACGAATAGTGCTGAGCCATCAAGGACAAAGACGAACTCTGTCATATGCACGCGCTTGTCAGTCATAAACCTTATCAGTGGATGTCTTTTGGTACAACTTTATGTGTGTATTATTTTGTTATTTAGAAAACCAAGGATTAATGACAAATCGATATTTTCTGTTTTTTTATTCACATTTTTTTAAAATCTTGAGACGACATAGATCTTGGCACATTGTATAGGCATCTGCCTATGTTGCCATCCTCTAGAAATTTAAATTTGATAATTCGTGGATCGCTGTTAGGACATATCACCCACTCTATCTATATCCAAGTTTGCTAGTACATGTAAACGGTTGTCTTTACTGTAATATTTTGTTATAGTAATATGTTAACTTATTTTGAAAAATACCAAACATTAGTGAACATGCCTTAGTTCGCTAAAAATAACTATTTTGTTGCATGCTTATTTTAATCCCATGATATATGATGTCATTTTCATTTCTAAATCCTAAGTTAGGTTTAAAAAAAAGAGTCTTAGATGCCTACCCCCTAATTTTTAAAAGTCTGTAAAAAATTCCCTACGGCAATACTTTTTTACGCACTAGGTTCAAATGATAGGTAAAGGTCTAAGGTCCAATGGGCAAAAAGGCCCAGGTGGAAAAACTCATGGTTTGTCTTCACCAGAGGACCAAACTTAGGTCTAAAGAGTCTTAAAGGCCTACCCCTCACTCCATCCCCATCTTTCAAAGGTTGTCAAAATTCCCTACGGCAATAATAAGTACTATTTCTAACCCTTACAATATGCACCACAATTGGACGATTCATTTATCCCGTAGTTATCATTATACTTCGATGAGGCACATGCATACCTTTGTTTTCACTTTGTTTTCACTTTTGAAAAGGGAATTAACATATAATTCTCTATTTAACATCGTCTTCTTCTTAATTTTACAATTGCAAAGTTTGATATATTTTAAAACCAATTCTGTTGAGTTTGAATCTTATGCATCTTTTTGGGTTTGTAGATTCGCCTTAAAAGTGGCTGCTAGCGTAGTGGCTGCTAGCGAGTGGCTGCTAGCTATCAGCTTTAGTCGAGCACTAGGTCATGTAATTTCAAAAGAAAAAAGGACTTGGAGGTCTGCTTTTTGAAGTTTTACAAAGCTGTACGACTCTATGGTGTGGGCAACTATCAGTTACAGTGCGGCAGTATAGGGAAATAAATCTTTCTCGTGTATTAATGCAGTTCAAAACAAAGCAGTCCGTTTTTTTTTCATGGATGTCGGTCGTTATACGCCTAACGTTGCAGTTAATTGGACACTGCTGTTTGTGACAACAGTGACGGGTTATTGTAAATTATTGGAATCGGTCACGATATATGGATCATGGAGAATAAACTTAACAAGAAAATCACCCAATGGGCAGAGCAGAATTTCAGACGATATCGATTGTGCAAAAGGTCTTATTTTAGAATCTTTAGACAGTTTGAAATATGTGGGATATACCGAACTGGTTCGCTGGCATTGATATTTATAAGCTGCGAGTTGCCAATGAGATACATGTAAAACTTATGTCCAACTTCAAACAGAAATAGAACGAAGAGAGGCATGGAGACACTATACTAGGAAAGTTTAAATTAGCATAAAAAGAATACATTCAGAAAGTTATAAGTAGTAAGATTTTCACGAGATTTGACGGTACTTTGTTACATAGCATTGGGCTATTGCTCACACACTGTTGTCAATATATGGGAATTATATGCGACTGTCATACAAGTGAGAGGTTTAGCTAGCTATAAAACCATTTTCTACATAAGGAAATGTTTGTACCAAGTCATGAATATGACAATTGTTTTCTATTCATTTGATGTGTTTGAGCGTTTGATTTTGCAATTTGATGAGGGACTTTCCATTTTGAATTTCCTAATTCACCTATACTCTTTTAGAAATGACTCATTGCTATCCTTCATTAAATACAGTACTTCATTTGCCCTTATATCTTAAACATTAAAAAAGTTTTATATCTATTCTAATACAGCTAAACAAAAAAATTTCCTGAACAAGATTGTTGTGCTACCTTAATCCCCACATTTGTTTAATTGTTAAAAGAACGACAAAGAGCGACAACTCTGTATATTATAATGTATTACATGTACAGTTTATTCAGAGGTATACTTAAAACAAACATTTAAGTACGTTTTGTCCATTTCTTAACACATACAGTATTGCATTGTGATTTTTGTCTCGTCTGCAATTGTTGACGCCGTCATCGTCGTCGTCGTCGTCGGTAAGCAATCCTTGTGTCTCGATTGGTCTAGCGACTTTGAATTAATAAACAATGTTGCTGTCCATCAGATTGTGTTTTTCTAAATTTTGTGCCGACAGGCTAGACATATCTCTATGTCAACAGTTTATTTAATTCAATGACCATCACATTCCATTATGGTTTCAGCCGTAAGACATGAATGAAGATCACAATGGATAGTCGTCATCGGATAACATTGGGTACCACAAATTATGCATACTCCGTCTGAAATTTAACCCAACATCTGCGATCTGCGATAGCAACTTTGCAGATTTAAGATTGTTTGGCTAAATTTCCATATTAGATATTAAACAATAATTTATAATATCGGTATCTATACGGTATGGGTTATGTTCAGATGGAGAATATGTAATTTTTGGTGCTGTATAAAAAAGAAGTTGTGGTATAATTGCCAATAATACAAGAGACCGAATGACGTAAAAGTTAGCAACTATAGGTCACAGTATGACCTTCAACAATGCATACCCAACACCGCTATCCCCGTATTACAGAATGTTATCAGATGGAGAATGTATGTCGAAAAGTTGTCACATACCTAAATGTATAAATATATCCATATTTGTCGACCCGAAATATTTTACTGGTAATCTCCATTCTAAGGATTTGTCAATTTCAGCAAATTCAGAAAATTTTGCGCACATATAATATAGCAATTTCAGGAAATAAAATTGAGAATTGAAATGGGGAATGTGTCAAAGAGACAACAACCCGACCAAAGAGCAGAAAACAGCTAAAGGTCACCAATGGGTCTTCAACACAGCGTGAAAATCCTGCACCCGGAGGCGGGCTTCATCTGGCTGTATACAAAAGCAAGTTCTTATTTTTGCAAAACCGATTCGTCCCACTTTTTCGCACTATTAAACAAACATCACATGCGTATTTTGAATATATTTTCTTCAGTGACAATCAAGACCAAATATTGTATTGCTACCAAACAACCTCTTAACTCAGCATACTACCTACTGTAACAGCAACTGAAGGATAACTTTATATTTAAACAAATTTTTCTTTACATTTCTATATTTGAAAATGTCACAGATATCAACATCCCATTACATCGTGGCGGCACTGGCTATTGAGCTTTTGATTCTCTTAGGGAATCGGGATACAACAAATGTTGCACAGACCTAGTTGCGCATATCAGTAAAAAATTATCATATATACTGTATGTTGGAAGATGAAAATATAACACACAGTAATAAAAAAGTCCAACATACATCTTAACGGAATCAACATCTATCTTTTGAAATGCGTACGGGGTTCGAACTCACAACCGCGGCGTTAACAGGCTTATTTGAATAACTAATACAGTTTTTACATGTGTTGTACTGTTACACCACTGTTCCACGTCAGGTGAGGGTTGAGTGCACTAAGACATGTTTAACCCCGACACGTTCTTGTTGGTTACCGTCTGACATATTTATTTTTTGTTCACAAATCAGTCCGTTGGTTTTCCTGTTTGAATTGGTAAATGTTTTGTCATTACGCGGCTTTATAAAGCTTACTTTACGGTATGGGTTATGTTCATTGTTGAAGGCCCGACGTTGAACTATTTAGTTGTCCTTTGTTGGATGGTTGTATCATTGGTAATTATAACACATCAAATGGTTATATCCATATCCGTTTTCGTTCCCTAGCAGTGGAAGTATATTATTTCCACAAAATATATTCTGCAAATCAAAATTAACGAATCGTGCGTAATGACAAGTTATTTTGAGTAGACATTACTATAAACACCACTCCCTCAATATAACTGTAAATAATGCAATAGTAAAAGTGTGGTGGTTTTAAATATAATCATAAAAAGATGAGGTATGATTGACACTTTCCACCAGATACAAAATGACGAAAAACTATATTTCGCCATACGGCCTTCAATAATTAACAAAACCCATATTGCGTAGTAAGCCATAAATGATCTTGACATGAAGAATGTAAGAAGAACAAGTAAAAAACGGCTAGATTAATGTAGATAACAATAAACAAAAAACAAATGATATACAGAAACAAACCACAATCACTGAATTGCAGGCTCTGGACTGAAGACAGATACCTTGAGAATGCGCCAGGGTCTAATCATGTTTACTGGCCCCAACCCTTCCTGTAACATAGGACAGCTAGTGGTGTTACAAAACAAAATCAGAACAAACTATGAAAATCAGTTGAAAAATGCTTGACTAGTCAGATCGACACAAAGCAAAAAAAAAAAACCAAACTTACAAAACAACGAAAGACACAACGTACCAATCTGAGAGCATTTGCAGTTACTGAAAGCTAGTTCAAAGTCAATAAAAAAAAAATTTAATTTTCTATTTTAATTTCTGAAAATTAAACAGATTCAGGAAATTGTCTCTTTTTGGGTTTGTTTTGATGGAACACATTTCAATTTGGTGCTTTTGTACTGACTACATTATTGACAACCATAGCATTTTGTACTGGTTTAGTTGTTGTCTTCTTTAGTAGTAAAGAAGGATATACATGATTTGTTTTGAAGCAATTTGAAAGTGACATGTTTTTAATGTAGATAAAAAAAAAGAACAATGAAAGGGTGAAATATATGACTCATTATATATTTTTTTTTAGTCTGAAACCATCCATGACAGAGGCCATACGAATAGATAAAGGTCCTTCGAATTTTTAATTTCCTGCATGAAGATAATGTTTGTTTCACAGATGGAAATATCATGTAGACAGGTAATATTTTATTGTTTTAAAACTGCTCTAACCAGTTTTGAACATATACATTGTATAACCATATTAAACACAGGAGAAATCCCTAAATCCCAACGAAAAGATATTTTAAATATTCCCTCTATTTAATATGTTTTTACTTCAGTTAATAGTTAAGACAACCTTAAACATTTCAATAGATCAGTATCATCCACTTCAGGAGCATTGTCCGGGGTGATATTTACCACTCAAAATTGCAAGTAGAGTCGTATACTATTAATGATCAATAAAAATAAAAGCTTTGTACATTGTCAACTGACTTAAAAAAAAATAAAACACTTTGGAAGGCAATATAAATTTATTTGAATCACTACTATTTTGGGGTGCATGTTCGATCGTTCCAAAGCAGTGGGAAATCTAGTGACAAAATATTACCTCCCTTGTTAATACTGAAAACTAGATCTTCTCAATGTTTGTCCCATTTTAGCAAGGACGCTATCAATTATTGATACACGGAAAAACGTTCTGGTAAATAGTAGAAATAAAAATCAGTTGAAATAAAAACATAACTTCCACTCAATGTTATGATTTTCCTCCTTAAGTAGCAAACGACGAGTACATTAGGCTACAGAAGCTTGTTGTAAAATTGATTTTAAATGTTCCTATGCCAATAAATTCCTGGAGTAACAACTTCAATTTATTTTTAAACTGTCTGTATACCTCTCTGGAACATGCTAATTATTCGTATATAAATACAGCTAGATCAGAGAAAGTCAGAAAAAAAATTCCAAAAGAATCGATTGGCACTTTTGAAATTAAGTTACTAAGCAAATTCAAACAGATCTCATCTCGATGTAAACATTGAATGTGAATAGATCTAGAAGACCGCAAATACTTGTACAAAACTCGAGACGACCTTTTTTTATATAGTATACAAAATATTTAAAAGATACATGCTTTATTAAAATAGTATTTTTTTACTTTTTTTAACCTGCACAGACAGACTTTAAAATTTTTGTATTCACGAAAAGACAATATTTTTCTATTGAATGTACATCTGACAAGAGCAGACCGGTGTGCTCGATAACTTAGGTGTGTAAAGATAAGCATACTTTGGGAAATTGTAACATGCTAAGGACGTTTTGAACACTATGAAAATTGGTGACCCGAAAGATCTTTAGATTTTGTATGTACATGATTTTTTCCAATTTTTTTAATCAATATGCAGCAAAGATTATCATTTTTTAAATTTCAGTTTCACAAGCTTCTGAAGCAATTATCTCGATAAATACTGAACATGAAACATCGTGTATTTAGCTATTTGCATGAATATTTCTGATAACACAGTTTAACAAAAAAAATCTTTAAAATTTACAATTATTATTTAGAAATAACTGTTGATCAGTATCGTCACTGGCATTGTTTTATTATTGACTTTCTCGACTCTATCATAAAAAGAGTGTGAATTTTCTTTTGGTCTCGTTGACTGGATATCCCTCTGAAGGTAATCTGATATATCAATTAATATAAGTATTTATCATTCATTTTTACATAGACCCCACAATTTCTTTTACATCTTTTCACCTACTAAAGATAACTTTGAAAATTCATTATGCAATGTCAAATATGAGGAGGACCCCAGAAGCGAATACAATATACAGTTTGTTAATATGAAAATAAATTCCGTATGATTCCTTAATTCTATCTTCTGCAGTTGGTAATGTTCTGCTATTTTTACCATCTTCCGATATCATCACGACCGATTGGTTTCTTTTCGAAATCACGTATACCATGCCGTTTTGATTAACAGCTATTCCAGTTGCACCACTTAAAATTGATTCGTTCTTGTATTCCCAAAGTTTGTCTCCCTTTACGCTGTAGCATTTGACCGTTGATCTATTATCAGTAAAGTAAATTTTCTCTCCCGATGTTGTTATATAACTCCAATAATGCGTTATGGTGTTATCTTCCACTATAGTAATTACTTTATTGTTTGACAGTTGTATCCCTATGATCCCTTTTCCTACTTCACAGTATATTAGCTGTCCTTGTCTGTACGTTATACCGCGACATTTGCCTGTTTTGATTGTATTGGTAATTTGTTTGTTTTCTGTGTCTACAATCAGTATTTTGCTGTCATAAAACGTTGTAACAGCTACCGTTTTGTCATCGATGCATGTAACATCAAACGGTTGTAGAGGTGAAACAGATATTTTAGTGTCTAAAGTTCCATCACTATGTACGATAATTAATCCTCCGTCATTTTGCCAGTTCGAAAATATTATCCTTCCGTCAGAGAATACAGATAGGCCTTTTATACACAAGTTGCTTTTTCTTGTTGAAACCTCGAATTCCCCTATCAATGAAGCAGTGATATCATCAATCGATTTACTACGGGGTGATACAGCCGTGAAAATCTGAGCCTGCTTTTCATGACCGACGCCAATGACGATTGACGACTGTCTTTTTTCAATTGTTATTGATCCAAATGCAATAATTTTGGATAATATGTCTGTGACCTTATCGTCTATCTGGCATTTCAAACCCAATTGGCTAAATCCATCATCTTTCGATATGTTTTGTACGTATTTTAACTCCTCAGTGACGTCCTTTTCTAACATTTTACTGCCAATGAAAGCCTGCAGATCGGATCCGTGTTGTTTGACGGACATAAGATTTGTCTTCAAAAGCTCAATGTTTTTCATTTTTGTGGATAACTTATTAAGAAGGGTTTCAATTTTGAGTTTTAGTTGTGTTTCAGTTGAATTCAAATCGTCTATTATGTCTTTCTCTAATTCATCTAAGCGGGAATTTAATTTTTGTCTTGTGTCTTTTATATCATTTAAACTTTTAAAATGCTGTTGTTTTATTTCAACAAGATTAGCTTTCCGGTCCTTTACTACTCTTTCAATGTTTTCCTGAATATCTTTTAGAGATTTCTCCAAGCTGCCAAACAAAGTGGAGGATCTTGATGTCTTAATGGCTTCGTCAATTAGAAACATTCCAGAGCATTCTTTGTGTTTTTCGGATATGCAAATTATACAACAAAGTTTGTCATGACATGGACAAAACATTTGGAATTTCTTTTCGTGCTCTGTACAGTTCTGTTCAATTTTACATATCTCAGCAGGAAGTTTCTTGTAGTCGTCGATAGAAATAATTCCATGTTGCCTCGAGGCTTTTGACACGCCATGATAATTTTTACAGGGCGAACACAAACCTTCATCACATTCAGGGCACCAGTAATCAGCAACATGTGTAACATGCTGAGTATCACAGATCCCACACAGTATAACATCTACATCTGAGGCAGCCATCTGAAATACAGGCGATAAATTCTTTAAAAAAAAATCAAAGAAATTTATGCGAATGACTGTTGAATAAAATCACAATTTTACAATAGTTCAAATCATGGGTCAATAATGTCTAATATTTTTATCTTTAAGGACAAATTGTGATACATTAATATCAATATCGCTTTCATACAAGGTAGAGGTTAAGCTAGCTATAAAACCAGGTTTCATCCACCATTGTCTTCAGGAAATGTCTGTACCAAGTACACAACATGACAGTTTTTTCCAGTCGTTCCGTTGGTTTGTATAGTTACGTGTTTTTGGTTTTGTTAGTTTTTATCGACTTTCTTCCTTAACGTAGAACATGTGTATACAGACATTGTCGGTTGAACAAGTCAAAGAAATAACTAATTAAAATCATTTTCCTTGATTTCAGTAATAAAATTGAGAATGGAAACGGAGAATGTGCCAAAGAAACAACAACCCGACCAAAGAGCAGAAAATAGCCTTTTTATCAATGAGGACATTACTGATATTGAGGTTCATCTCATATATTTGACAAAAATGGCTCCATACCCCACATAACTGACTCTGCGTATGTGTACAGACCATTCCGTGTGAGATAAGTTTTTAACCCTAGCAACACTTAGATATACTAAAGGCAAATACATTTTGTGTTATAGAACGTTGAACTCTTTACTGGATTTTTCGTTCCTGCAGAAGTTATCAAAAATAACCTTTGAGATTTCCCCTCGGTATCAGTTGTATTGTATTTTATTGATTGCTCAAACAATAGAAGAACAATAGATATATATGCAACAGTTGATAATTTAACAGTGTTACTGAATGTGAAAACGAACCGCCTTTAACTTTTATATATTTAGCCGCTGCTAGGCCTTACAATTTTAACAGGTGAACGGGTTTGTCTGTTCTCAGAGTAATTTTAAAAGTGAAAACACATTCATTTGTTTTCCATTGTTATGACGAGGCTTAATACAGACTTCATTCCCTGACTAACGGACACTGCCAGGAAGGGACAAGTTCAAACAGTAAACACAACTTTTACAAAATTATATAAATTACCTGTACGACTGTAGAGACAGGAAGTATTAAGTCCAAAGTTCATTTGTCAACTGATATAAATAGATAAATTGATCAAAATCGGGGACCATTTCAAAATGCTTTTAATCCGTTTGGGTTTATTGTTAAAAAGCTGATCGTTGAAAATGACAACTAATCAGGAAAAATAGGAGTGCACATTAATTGTACAAAAAAAGTATAATAGAAATTCAACTGCAGCCTACAATATTCGTGGCAAGTTTGAAGATTTTTGTTATGCTGCAGCGTATGTTCAAATCGACTTCATATTTTGCAGAATAAAGTAGCTGGTTGGAAGATGCACTGCCTGATATATCAAATGGTGTGTTTATTTAGTGGTAAAAGTGAAAGTTAGTTTAGATTAAAATATGCTTATATCTCAACGTTAAGCAATACGCCAATCATATAAGCATTTAAAATTTTTTATGTGCAATTCTTCATATAATAAATTGGACTGTTTTTATTGACATAATACACAGTTTTAAGCTTAGATGTGTTCACTTATTTTTCGACTTTATATGATCTGACGATAATGAATCAGCAAACATTGTAACTAGCATTTGACGACGGGTTATAAAAAGGCAAATTTTAGAGTAGAGAACCCTGTTCTTTGTTGCTTACATTTGTAGTCTGGTCAGTAGGAAGAAGGACATAGATAGAAGAAATGGCAATAAACGTGTTTCTGTATAAAATAAAGTTCCCTAGTTTAATGTACTTGTTATGAGGCTAAATTGTTGTTTTCACGTGAACGATAACTTTTAGAATTGTTGTTTTTTTGGCTCTTGGTCATTAGCTAGAGATACACATTAAAATAACGTGTTAATGCTTACGGAACTAGAAGCACATTTACAATTATTGCCTCTTAAGTGACCATAAGACCAAATATTTGAAAATCTAAAACCTAATATATACATTGAAGACCTGATATATCTTGTCACGATCAAGCTTAAAGGTAACCGAAGAAGTAATTTCAATTTTAACATTGGCAACTAAAGACAAATTTTTTTTTGGAAATCTGAATTTGATCTAAGACCTTTTACATTAAATGAAAATAACACTTTCAAATTTGTTTACAGCCAAAGAGCTTTTCTGGATTAACCTTCATGAGGAACGCTTCAAACAAAATATCTGAAACCCAATACTTGAATAACGTGAAGAGCTAAATGATCAAAAGGGACTTAAAAAGAACAGCCAAGTCCATGTGTGAAGTCAAATTTGCCTACGGGAGTTGGAACTTTAGTTTCTAAATTTATCAACCGTAAATTTAACATGTTTAAGAAAGGTTTGTTATAAACAATGTCAGTACCGAAACACGGATAACTGAGGTCGTGATACCAACAAATATCAACTAAAAGATATATTACACATATAGAGGTTTTATTTGTACGGTTCAGAGATTATTTCAACTTCCAAACTTCTATTTCTATGTAGCAATATTCAAGAGGCACATGTATATGCAGTATATATATAACAGTTGATACGATATTCCTTAGCTTCTGGTACTAGTTTTCTGTAAGATTCTAGTGAAACTGCTTTCTTTTGCTTTCATAGTCGACTTTAACAAATTTTAAATCTAAACTGTATGCAAAATCGAATTGTCGATTATTTTTTCATTATTTTATCCATGAACGAATAAAACTTCCATCCAGTAAGAAAAGTTGTTTCTTAAAATCTCACGCAATGTTGAACTGATGAACGGTTCCATTTTAAGATACACCATTACTTTTGCGGTACGAATATTAGTTCCATAGGTCTCATTGATTTCATGCTGTTTGGAAGTAGTTTAATGCCTGTTTTCCCTATGATAATGTAAACACGTCTGTTAATACTTGAAATAATACTGGAAAGCAGGTAACCTAAGCTGTCTTGAATTGAGAGCGAACCGTTCAGACTTTATTCTTCTATGTATTCTAATTTTTTTTAAATCTTTTATATATACACGTAAAAGAAGTTTTCATTGTGTGACGTTCCATCAATGTGAATGATAAATAATCTATAATTAATAGTGCAGTCCGTAAAAATAAGTCTCCTATTTGAGTACACAGATGATCCAGTTATACGGGTTTTGAAACCGTCAAATGTCTCATTTAATGAAGTAGCATATCATCAATGAATGTGTTGGTACTTCCATGAAACTTTGAGTCTGTATTCTATGATCGAGGTCAATAAACATTGACGGTGGCCTATTTGCAGTTGTTTAGAAGTTACCTTGGGTAATATGTCTTTGATATATCTAGCATTGTAAACAAAACTGTCTGAATCCTTCCTCTAGTTTATGACATTATTTAACTCATCATTTAAAACATACTAAAAGGAGGAGAAGATACCGCGGGAACAATAAAAGAGTCATGAATTAATGCTCTTCGTGTTTTACTGTCACTTGATCATCTTTGGCTGAAAAGCGGATGGGTGACATGTCTATTCAGTGATGTTTAAGAAGACTTTTTTTAAAAATGCAAAACCTAATAAAAACGTGAAAGAGCTGATATAACCATGAACTTTGTTTTGAGATACATGTAGATCTAAAGGTTTTTTTTTGTGTTCAATTATGCATTTGGTGTTGACGGGAGATCTTTTGTATTCGATGTTTAAGGACGACACAACAACACCAATTTTATCAGGTGTCCCCAGGATCATCTTAAATTATGTAATGAAAATGACATATGTGCAATCTTCTTATTCCTCGTTGTGCTATAAAAATTCAGACAAGTTTGTTTATATTCGGCCCTCTACTGTTCAACTTTCAGATATTTTAGATTTCAATGACAACCACCAATATTGCAAATGTAACCGTAAAAATTGTTAAACCTGTGATATACAAATATCTGATACCCACTTTCAAAGTAATTTGACCACCAAAAGTTTCAATACACACAGTCATGAGGATTTGAATTGCATTGCTTCCAATATTGTGTACGGTATTGAATATACTCTTTGTGGATTGATCTACGTCGAAGAAACTCGACAAAGACTCAATTTTAGAATGAATGATCATCGGTCTAATGTTAATGACCCTAATAACAACAAATTTCTCTATAAACATTTCAATCAGCCTGACCATTCTATTGTTTCAATGAAAGTCCGGATTATAGAGAAAATATATCATTCAACAAATGACCCCATATTGAGTACACCATATCGTTTACAAAGAGAAGTCTTTTGGATAAGAGAGTTGGGAACAGCCATTCCTTATGGATGCGATGACAAAATTGATGGTATAGGTATTTTGTCTAGTCCCAGGTGTAGTACCGTCAATACATTACATTTATTTAATACTTCTGCTCGACGAAATAGAAGTCATGGTCACAGAAAATATATACCACCTGCTGTGCACACCGTGACAATTGATAGTCTGTTAACGTCTGTTCAAAAACCTTTAGAAATTCACCATATCAGAACTAAATCATACTCCATTCCATTGTCTAAACTTTTTTTAATATTTCAAGAGGCCCAAAATACTTCCGTTATTGATTCTGGTTCTGTTTTGTATAGATTAGTTGCAATAGTCATGGACATTGCTAACCATAGACTATTCCAACCCGTATCGACTACATCCAAAAATGAGGAAAAACGTAATTTTTTTAAGGTAGAATTCGCCAATAAAGATTTTGATGCTATTAATATTAGCAATATTTTCCACCAGAAATCTGTACAAAAAACTATACCTGATTACTTCAAAAATAAAGCTACACCTGTAATTTCTTATACTTAAGTCTATTGCATCCAAGATTTTCAACCACAAGAGGGTTTTAGAGGCCTTTAACCTCAAAGATGTGAAATCCAAGCCTCCGGATTGCTCATGTGCATCGTCGCAATACAGTTATAGTCCAGCTGGTCATGTTATTACTGGCGACCTTGACATCGTTACCAATGACCAACTAAGAGAGTTGTTATCCAAGGGACCAAAATATAGAATTCCCTAGCCCATCAACTGGAAAAAAATTTCAGGTTACTGATGGATGCAGTTGAAGACTATGCAAGAAAATGGGTGAAGCGCGAACCAGACGAACCAGAACTGGACACTTTGTCTGAAGGGATCAAAGCTATTCGATCATGCATTCAGAAGCGCATTCAGAAACTACGATGTACTATGAGCACAAGGGTTGCTAACCCTTTCAAGAATCCGGAGGTTGTGGATGCTTTATCCTCTTTGCATGACAAATATGTCGTTGTTCCAGCAGATAAAGCCTCAAATAATAGCGTCTTCGTATGTAAAAACCATTATTTGCAATGTCTCACAACAGAGCTTGGAATAAATAGAACAACTGGTAATCCTTCATATTCTTTAACATCATTTACCAAGGATGAAATTTTACAAAATCACAAATTTGTCCTTCTTTCTTTTTGTATCAACATCAAAGAAAACGAAGAAAATATACCGTCATTATACTGGATACCAAAACTTCACAAAACTCCATATAAAGAACGATACATAGCTGGATCATCAAAATGTTCGACTAAACATCTTTCGAAAGTACTGACTACTATACTTTCTACAGTTAAAGATGGCCTTCAAAAATATTGTGATGAGATATATTCTACCAGTGGTGTTAACCAGATGTGGATTCTCAAAAATTCGAAAGATCTACTGCTTAATCTTCGATCACAATCTTTGCAATTTTGCAGCAACATAAAGACTTTTGATTTTTCTACGCTTTACACTACTATTCCCCATGCTCAGTTGAAAGATCGACTTCACCATCTCATTAAACAGAGCTTATTCTATAAAAATCGGAATCGTAGATACAAATTTCTTGTTTTGGGTTATAATAATTCTTATTTTGTGAAAAATCACACTGAATCTACCAGAAAATATACTGAAGATGATATTATCAAAATGCTGGACTTTTTGATCGACAATATATTTGTTGAGTTTGGAGGATTGATATTTCAACAGACAGTCGGTATTCCAATGGGTACTAATTGTGCACCCCTACTGGCCGATTTGTTTTTGTACTCGTATGAAGCAGAATTTATTCAGAACCTTCTAAAAGACAAAAAGAAAAAACACCTTTCGAAATTCTTTAATTTTACTTTCAGATATATTGATGATGTCCTATCATTGAATAACCCATATTTTAGCCAATACTTACATCTCATATATCCCAGTGAACTTGACATTAAGGATACTACTGATACTAGAAGGACTGCTTTATACCTTGATCTTTTCCTCAATATTGACACAGATGGACGACTTCACACTAAAATCTATAACAAACGGGACGATTTTAACTTCCCAATTATCAATTTCCCATTTCTCAGCAGTAACATACCCTCTGCCCCTTCGTATGGTGTTTACATATCTCAGTTGATACGTTATGCTCGTGCATGTTCACACTATACGGACTTCATATACAGGAGTGTGCTCCTTACGGAGAAACTGCTCCAACAAAGTTATGAGGAGGAAAGATTAAAAATGACACTCCGTAAATTTTATGGACACCATCACGAATTGGTTGATCCATACGATGTGTCTTTGTCCAAACTAACTTAGGACATTTTTACCACGTCTTAGATTGTGGTTTGCCATTACGTCGTCTGATCTTTTAAGTACCGAACGTGACCTATTCCCGATTGTGACTGTTTTGCTTTGTGTGAATTCGCATTGCTATAAGACGTGTCACGGTATTTTTCTATCCAAATTTCTTATATTTAGATTTGATGTTATATTTGTTATTGTCAAATGTCTTATCGTTTGTAGTTTTAATTCTTACTTTTTTCTGTTCTATTCGTGTGTGAGTGTAAAGATAATTTATCACCCAGTTCATTTATAAGATTTTAGTTTGGGTCAACTAAACTTACACTATGTATTTGGTTTTTAGTTTGATTTAGAAGAAATACCGACATAGCTAGATAATACAATTATTTATCTAATTACCAACACAATTTTATATTAATACGTATTGTAATTTTCATTGTTACTAAATACATGTAATATCAGTATTACAAACTTAATCTTGAACTCTAGCCTATTTTTTTGAAATTTTTTGAAATTTACCTGTGACCTCGCTTTTGTGCGTCGATCTATTCGGCTGACATATAATGCGTTGTTCGGCTGTGCTGTGTTTATGTGCTGATCTTGGTTGTTTTACGTATTCGTTTTTATTCTGTAGTTAGTCACCACTTCGGTGTTAAGATGTATATCAATTATATGTCATTTTTATATTTTATAAATTTACTGTTTGCAAAAATATGAATTATTCTAAATACTAAATATTTTCTTATCCCAGGCAGATAACCTACCGTATTTGGCACAACTTTTTGGAATTTTTGGTCATCAATGCTCTTCATCTTTAGGCCTGGCTCCTCTGATAACTATTAGCTTGTCGTAATGTTCTATTGTATTGTTTATTTGTGTGTTTCTCTGTCCTGTATGTTCTTCCATTTATTTGTATTGTAGTCCTGTCATGTAATGTTGTCATTTTAGTGTTATATTTAACATTGCAATTAAAGCGGGAGGTTTGGCTAGCCACAAAACCAGGTTCAACCCACCATTTTGTCTTAAAATGTCCTTTACCAAGTCAGGAAAATGGCTATTGTTATCTTATAGTTCGTTTCTGTGTGTTGCATTTTAGTGTTTCTGTTGTGTCTTTGTTCTCCTCTTATATTTGATGTGTTTCCCTCAGTTTTAGTTTGTAACCCGGATTTGTTTTTTCTCAATCGATTTATGAATTTGGAACAGCGGTATACTACTGTTGCCTTTATTTACTATATTTCAACTTGTATACATTCGAGGGCTCTAGACCTTAAAAAAATTGTGCTTACGCTTGTCTATTGTAGAAAGTCGTGTTTTGACATGTGGATATCTTTTGTTTCTTCCTTTGGTTGCTGTCTGATTGGCGCATACCAAGTAACCTTTATTTATATGAAGGATTCTTTTTCTGAAACAAGATTTACGTAGGAGTTTTGTTTTGGATGTCAGTTGCCATTTGAGTTGTGCAGTTCCTTACACCAATAGATTTAACACCGTACTGTCTGTAGAAGATTGTTTTGTAAGAGACATATTTTTACATCGGTTTCTGTTTCATAGGTGCCAAATCCGTATTTTTACGTATGAAAGAATTTTTAAATTGATTTATTCATGTCTAAGTTGAAACCATAAAATACAAATTAAGGGTATGTTCATCAACCACATAAACTACAATTCACTAATATTTATATTTTAAGACATATTATTTAATGTTAAATTGAAGAACGTTTCCTTTATATGAAACAACATTTAGTTTGTTTGAACGCACATTAATTCCATAAGAATTCGTAATTCCATTTTGTCGGTGAGTAATTCTCTTCCGTGTTTGCCATCTGAAGATATCAACACGACAGAGTTTTTAGTAGTAGTATATGAAATCACGTAAACGATACCGTTTTGATCAACAGCTATTCCAGTTAGACCACTCTACTCAGAATTGATTCCTGCTTGTATTCCCAACGTTTCTTTCCCTTTACACTGTAGCATTTGACTGTAGAACCATTACCTGTATAGTAAATGTTCTCTCCCGAAGTTGTAATATAACTACATGTGTTCTTTATGGTGTCATCCTCAACTATAGTAATTACTTTATTGTTTGGCAGTTCTATCGCTTTGAACCCCTTTTCCCAATTCACTGTATATTATCTGTCATTGTCTGTATGTTATACCGCAACATTTGCCCGTTTTGATTGTATTTGTAACTTGTTTGGTCTCTGTGTCTACAATCAATATTTTGTCAGAAAACGTTGTAACAGCTACTGTTTTGTCATCAGTGCACTCAATATCATGCGGTAGTAGAGGTGAAACAGATATTTCAGTGTCCAAAGTTCCATCACTATGTACGACAACTAATCTCTTATTAAGATAACAGTCCGCAAATATGATCCTTCCGTAAGGGAAGACAGATGATCCTGTTATACATGTTTTGGTTTCTCCTGCTGGTACACTGAATTACCTTATCAATGATTCAGTAATATCATCAATTGATCTAGGACGGGGTGGTACTACCGAAAAAATCTGAGCCTGCTTTTCCTGATCTACGGTAAAGATGATAGACGATTGGCTACTTTCAATTGTTACGGATCCAAATGTAGTAACTTTCGATAATATGTTTGTGATTGTATCGTCTATCTTGCATTTCAAACCTAACTGACTGAATCCTTCATCTTCTGTTATGTTTCGTACGTTCGTATGTTAGTGACGTCTTTTTCTAACATTTTACTGCCAATGAAAGCCTGCAGATCCGATCCGTGTTGTTTGACAACCATGAGATTTGTTCTCAAAAGCTCAATCATTTTCTTTTTTTCGGATAGCTTATTAATGAGGGTTCCAATCTTGAGTTTAAGTTGTGTTTCCGTTGAATTCAAACTGTCTAATATGTGTTTCTCCGTTTCATCTAGGCGGGAGTTTATTTTTCTTCTTTTATCTTTTATATTATTCAAGCTTTTTAAATGTTGTTGTTTTATTTCATCAAGATTTGCTTCCCTGTTCTTAATAACTCTTTCAATGTTTTCCTTAATGTCTTTCAGGGACTTCTCCAAACTGTCAAACAAAGTGGAAGATCTTGATGACTTAATGGCTACGTCAATAGGAAACATTCTAGTGCATTCTTTGTGGTTTTCGGATATGCAAATTAGACAACAAAGTTGGTCATGACGTCGGCAAAACATTTGAAATTTCCTATTATGCTCTGTACAGTTCTGGTCTATTTTACAAATCTCAGCTGGAAGTTTCTTGTAGTCGTCGATAGAAATGATCCCATGTTGTCGGGAAGCTTTTGATACGCTGTGGTAATTTTTAAATGTCGAACACAGACCTTCGTCACATTCAGGGCACCAGTAATTGGCAATGTTTGAAACGTGTTGAGCATCACAAATCCCACAGAGAATAACATTTGAGACAGCCATCTGAAAAAGAGGTGATTATGTTTAACAGATATCGAAACATGTAATCAGCATAATGGTTGTTATGTGTCTTTATGTTTTAGTCATTGCACTAAAAATAAACGAAAGTTTCGAAACGGCGCCATTAAAAGTAGTTCAGAAGGTGTTCTCGAAATTCCTGACCACTAAAAACAAGGTAGGTCCCCGAAATTTAAATGCAGTGCTGGTGCTGATGTTCAACATAAGGTTTGTGGTGCTTTGAACTTTTTAGGCTGTCTGATATTTAGTGTAGCTCCAGATATTCATTTCGTCACCAGTGTCTGAGCAGAAAGTTGATGAGCCAAGGTTATGTGAAAGAATGTCTCGTCCTTTTTCTAAAAAAAGTTCATTGGAAGATACCAATACCTTGTTCATAAATATTCCATATCAACTTCACAAATAATACATGATGGTCTTGAAGTATAGGTTCTAGGTACTGGCGTTGTTTATCATCTTTATTACGTGTTAAAGTTCCCCTTTTGTGTTCTTTATATTTTTAACCTTTACCATTATTGATTATATACTTATACATATATGACGTGGATCGGTTCTTATACATTCCGCCATTGTGTTATTATGCTATGGTCAATTCTGATTTCTTGTCTTTCATTTTAGCTTATGTTCTTTGTCTATATGCCATTTTGTGTTTCTTCGTTGAATCAGTTATTTGTTTTATAGTGATTAAGACTATATTACAATGTTGACTGCTGTACCCCAATTTTTGACATTTTTACCTATTATGTCTGTTTGTTTTGCTCACACATTGTTGTCAAGATAATGGAATTCAATGCGACTGTCATACAGGACAGAGGCTTCGCTATCTATAAAACCAGGTCCAATCCACCATTTTCGACATAAGGAAATACCTATACCAATTCAGGAATATGACAGTTGTTTCTATGGAACGCCGTAACTGTCTTATAGTATAAATATTTAATGTGTTTTGTCGCTTTGTCTTTACGTCCTGTCATTTATTCTTTATGTTATGTGTAAGTGTCTTTGTTTCCTGACACTGTATCTCTGTGTTATGTCAAATTAATGAAGTGTTTTGTCAAACAATTGTATGATATGTCATTGCTATTCTTTGTTGTGTGCAATATGCATTACATTATGTTGTAACCACTGTATATTCTGTGAATACCTCAAAACTTTATGATCAACCAGCTTTACGTTCTTTCACATTTCCTCTATGTTGTGTCTATTCTTCCTTTAAGTAAGTCATTTAATAATTGCGTCCTGTCTCAAATGTGATTGTTATGTTGAATGTTGTAAACGTTTTGTTTTGATACATCTTTGTTCCATGGAAACCTTATGATATTATATTTAATGGCTTTATCTTGTGTTTATTCATATGTATTTTCTGTGCAAAATATAGAACATCATGGTATAGGTTACATGCGTTTTGCCAAACAATTGATACTTTCTGTTAACATTCAAGATGGCATGTGAATCTACTGGTACGTTATGTGCAAACACGTATTACATTATGTGGAAACACCTATAACGTTATGTGCAAATGCCTATAACTTTATGTGCAAACACCTATTACGTTATGTGCAAATACCTATAACATTATGTGCAAATACCTATTACGTTATGTGCAAACACATTTCACGTTATGAGCAAACACCTATGACATTATGTGCAAACACCTATTACGTTAATGGCAAACGCCCTTTACGTTATGTGCAAACACCTATTACGTTATGGTAAACGCTTTTTTAACACAGATTAAAACAAAACGCATCAATGATATATACATTTACAGTAATCGAATATTAAGGAAATCAAAAAATTGTAATATGTTAGAAACAAAATCCAACCGCATTTCTTTACGGAGAATGTGAACGGAGAATAAATTGATGCTTACTTTCACGTCTGCCAACCGGGTCATTATATAGGTCACTATAGTTTGCATATATACTAAATACATATGGTTTTGGAAGTCGGCTTCCTTATATATATAAAAATATATAGAATAACTGCGCCTTAAATTCATAAAACATGTATATTGCATATTATGTGTGTTTGAGTCTCAGTTTGCTGTTCGTTAAATAGGTGCACTTTTTAAAAGAATTTTGCCAAAATATTTCGTCGATTTCAAGGCGATCCAGATTTCATCAATTTGAGAGGGATTCCGCCTTTTTAGGTTATTTTGAATTGAATCATCTGAACAACATGCCTCGCTAGCTATTAATATATTTTTTCAAACTTTAACGGCAGCCGAGAAAAGGGGGACTGATATTTCTAAAGTGGGCTATATTTAACGGAAACTGTCAAAACAATGAACATTTTAGAATGATTATATGTAGATCCAATAGAATATATTTGTATGAAAATTTATATTCTTTAAAATCAGATATATCAGATGTGCAACAAATCCCTTATATGAAAATTTGCCTAAAATGTGTATTTAGCTAAATTTATCAAACCATTCGGGTTCATAAGTTAACGCATTGAAGCTAACGGTTAGTACCGTATCCAGCAATAATATTCATGAAATTTATGACTCTTCGTTCGGAAAAATACATAGATGTTTCAAATTTAAACAACGATATTCGTTGAAATGATGAATAAAAAGATAAATTGATATCAACAACGGTGGAATAAAGTCTTGAATATATATAAGCGATTTATTCAACTGTTGGAAAAATGAAATGGGGTCAACAAAAATATATACTAGCTGACTATGCGGTATGGGTTGTACTCATTATTGAAGGCCGTACGGTGACCTATAGTTGTATTTTCTGTGTCATTTGGTCTCTTGTGGAGAACTCTCTCATTGGCATTCATACCATATCTTCACATTCTTATAGTCAACAAAAGAAAGGATACAACACTTTTATCAAAAAAAATTATATTTACCGTTCGGTAGAAAACATTAACAATTAGATGAATATGTATTGTTTATCGTTCTTCATGACACGTCTCGGACAGTTACTGGACCAAATACAGATGGATCAAAGTCATTGTCCGGAATTTCAGTTTGCGGGATTTAATAGCGAGTATGACCAGTGAAGGTGATACAAGGCTGATAAGGCACATATTGTTTAGAGGAAATATGATGACAGATTTTTTTTCCTCGTAAGGGACGGAGGAATCACTAAATACCAGTATGTCTTCTGAGTGTTATACAGAAAAATATACACGACTGTCATGGGAAATGAACGACAATAAAATCTAAGTTCGTTGAAGGATTCCTTATCTGCAACATAAAGGGTCTCTTCCTATTTGAAGGCATATACATATGTGCCGCTGGAATGGGTCACTTTTTTGATACGTCATATATATATATATATGGGTTGCGATTTCACCAAGGTAATATGTCAACGGGTCAGTAGATTTTATCTTTTGAGTAGATTTTTGTACAAATCGTGATTTATCGTTTAAAATCAAGTTAAAATCTAAAAAAAATTAATATGTGACATCTGAGGAATATATAAATGGGCACTGATTTTGCCATAACATTCTTATGGGTAGTGATTTCACAAGACTTCAACATATGAATTGTTTTTGAAATCCCGACTGCACATCTGTACCCAAAAAAAACTCATGTTGAGACCTCCTCTCCCCGTGAAAATGTTTAACAGTAATACTAAAACCATATAAAGGAATGAAGGTATATAGGCTACACATAATATGCATATACACGTATGTGTACATGTTTTATGAATTTAAGGCGCAGTTATTATATATTTATATATATAATAAGCCGCCTTCCAAAACCATATGTATTTAGTATGTATGCAAACTATAGCGACCTATATTATGACCCGGTTGGCGTACGTGAAAGAGGGCATCAATTTATTCTCCGTTGATATTCTCCGTAAGAAATGCGGTAAGATTTTGTTTTTAACATATGGCATTCTTTTGATTTTCTTGATTTTCGATTACTGTAAATGTATATATCATTGATGCGTTTTGTTTAAATCTGTGTTAACAAGACGTTTACCATAACGTAATAGGTGTTTGCACATAATGTAATATGCATTTGCACATAACGTAATAGGTGTTTGCTCATAACGTAAAAGGTGTTTGCACATAATGTTATAGGTGTTTGCACAGAATGTCATAGGTATTTGCACATAACGTAATAGGTGTTTGCTCATAACGTGAAAGGTGTTTGCACATAACGCTATAGGCGTTTGCACATAATGTTATAGGTATTTGCACATAACGTAATAGGTGTTTGCACATAATGTCATAGGCATTTGCACATAACTTAATAGGTGTTTGCACATAATGTAATACGTGTTTGCACCTAACGTACCAGTAGAGTAACATGACATCTTGAATGTTAACAGAAAGTATCAATTGTTTGGCAAAATACATATAAGCTATACCATGATGTATCATATTTTTTACAGAAGATACATTTGTATAAACACATCATAAAGCCATTAAAATATAATATCATGAGGTTTCCATGGAACAAAGATGTATCAAAACAAAGCGTTTAGAACATTCAACATAACAATCACATTTGAGACAGGACGCAATTATTAAATGACTTACTTAAAAGAATAGACAGAATATAGAGGAAATGTGAAAGAACGTAAAGCTGGTTGATCATAAAGTTTTGAGGTATTCACAGAATATACAGTGGTTACAACATAATGTAATGCATATTGCACACAACAAAGAATAGCAATGACATATCATACAATTGTTTGACAAAACACATAATAAATTGGACATAACACTGAGATGCAGTGTTAGGAAATAAAGGCACTTACACATAACATAAAGAATAAATGACAGGACGTAAAGACAAAGCGACAAAACACATTAAATATTTACACTATAAGATAGTTACTGCGTTCCATAGTTTTCCATTCGTTAGATGTGTTTGAGCTTTTGATTTTGCCAATTTATAAAGGGCTTATCGTTTTTTTTTTGTTATTTTACTTTTCATTAATATTTGATATGATACTGTATATTTGTTTTGTAAATTTGCCTAATCCTATCTGAACTTAACTCTTTGGAGATAATTGATAGCAAGTAATTCAAGTTTCGCAATAATGATGATGATGATGATGATGATGATGATGATGATGATGATGATGATGATGATGATGATGATGATGATGATGATGATGATTGCTGTCCCGAGACCACCGAGATTTATCTCCGGACATTGAGGACCGTCAAATAGTGCCACCGTGTTTGTAGTCTTGGTGGTCCTAAAGACTACCCGGCAAAAACAAATTTCGAAAATTCTTGAGGTTGATTAATTTTCATGGCATTGTGGTTCTTGGTCTTGAAACTTTTAAGAAAATATCTATTTACAAAGCCGCATATCTTTATCAATAAACTGGTATAAGGTTCAACGAGTTCTATAACTACTGAACAAAATTCTGGTCAAACATAAAAAAACAATCAATCGTCAATCTCTTTTATATGGCTTACGATATTTAATATTCATATAAAACACTATCACGCGGCTGCAAATATCGCATTGCGTCGGGAAAGTGTCAACCGATCATTTTGATATCTATTCACATTATCACATAATTTGTTTAAAATCTTATTCAAGATCAATATCAATTTTAAAACAAAATACACAAAATGAACTGGGATGATCTCAATGAACGCCAATGAGACAACTATTTAATTCCAAATGAAGCGGATTATGCAACTATAGGTCACCGTACGGCTATCAACAATGAGCCATACCCATACTGAATAGTCAGCTATAAAATTCCTGACGTGAAAAAAGATGAAACCATTCACACTAAAAATACCAACTGTTGATTTATGAAAAACACAAATATGACAGACAGCAACCAACGACAACTTCTGCAATGTAGGCTCCTGACTTATGACAGACACATACAGAAGATGGCAAGGTTAAACATGTTTGTAATTCCGTTAAATTATTCAGTATTATCTCTCCATTGGTACGTTGGTATGAGAAGGACGTAGTTAAACTCGTCGGTTATTTAATGACGGACAAGAAAAACATTTCTGATTTTTTTTTTACATACTACCATTGAGTTTGTTGATGTTTCAAATTAGGGGTTGGGAAGTTACACCAGCTATCATGTTTGTGCAGATCAAACATACGAAGAAAATTTTCATAACTCGAACAAGATGAGAGTAACTGGTTACTGGAACGAGTTCTTAATCGGTTTGTTTAATAACTACAATCAAATGCAATGACTGCACTCTATCGTTGAAACCGGTTTTTGCTTTAATGCATTAAATTGGCCACGGTTAAAAAATTTCCGATTATTTATTGATATCATAAAATAGTCCTGAAACGATTGAATAAGTATGTACATTTTATGCTCATTATTTCCTCTTTTTATATTAAGATTTCTTGTTAACCAATGTCAAAGATGAAATACAGAAAGAAGGGTTGACACAAGATATGCCACTCTTGGTTGCAAATTGATTGAAGTCTTACTAAAAATTTCGACGTGATTTTAAAGTTTGAATTAAAATCGGTGTAATGGTTTGAAACGGGAAAGTTAAATAAGATCAATGGGTTTCTCTCAATATTATTATGATACTGTTGTCAATGTATGAACGAAGTACAGTGTAGTATAAACATGAAACACCGCAAATAAATCTACGTTTCTACATGGGAAGAATAAAAGCAATACTAGGTACATACAATTTTAGAATATAAGTGCTAGTACAGGTTCAAAAACGTACATAAATATATGAATTACCTTTACGATTGGACACACAGACAGGAAGTAAAAAGTCAAAAGTACAATTTTTTAACGATATAAATATAAATTGATTAATTTCGGGTACAATCTCATGTCACGTTTGGTTTCAATCCGACTGCGATATTCTTATAATTTTTATTTTTAATAGTGAAGAAAAGTGAGGGAACGGGTGATTGAATGTTCCATTTAGTTCCCAAAATTATGACAGAAATTAAACAAAAGCTACTAATAAAATACATGTTTTACATATACCGAGGGCCAATAAAAACGCAACTCTTATATGCATACCCATTTAAATTCATACGATGTTTTACAATTTAACAAAAAAGTTTTACTGTGAAAAAAATGTACATGTACGTAAACCTTCTTTTTTTTATAAAGAAAATGAATTGTTGCATCAGAATCTTCAGAAAAGTACTAGTATTGAATACACCTTATCGCTATTTAGTCCAATCCTGGAAAAACAGTCCCTTAGACAACTTCCTTTGTGGGTTAAGTGTCGCGAAACAAAGGTCATCAGTACCGAGCGCGAGCTGAGGGAGAAAAAAGTTTAAAAAGCAAATATTTTGAAACTATGATAGATTATGATCCACTTTCTTAAAACACAAACAAAAATCATAAAAATGTTTTGTTTAAAGTGTTTACGATGGTGTAAACATGTTTCTTTGAAAGTTGTATGCATAATACATTGTTTTAACAGGGCCGCTTCAACTGGATGAAAAGTCGGTGTAATTTCAGAACTTATCCGAATTTGAATATACATAGCGGTAAGGTGTATTGTTGTGTTTCCGTACATTAATTTGCCGTCATTTGACTTAAAAGAATAACATTAAATCGTATCAGAGATTTATTTTTCTCGGTTAAAACATTAATAAAAATTTAAATTTGTATCCGCCCAAAATTTTTTGCTTTGGATGGCAAACTTCAACCAAAATATGCCCCAATAGCAAAGTTTTTTAAAGAGCAATGCAGATTAACGATTTTCCTTGGCATTTTTTTCGAGTGGGATGGCAATTAGATTACAATTTATTAGTTTTGATTTTGTAAGAGTAACATGTAGCAAAATGTATGAGGAAGCCACTGGGAGAACATTTTTATATTATTATAAAAATGACAAAAAGAGGACCTAGAATATGATTTGTTGCGTTTCTATTGGCACTCAGTATGTATCTAAGTCATTACTGCTTACTATAAATTTACGTTTCTCAAACTTAAATAATTCAGATTTAACTTTTGTCAGAAAAAGTGGGTATCGCAGAAATATTGTTCTTATCAATACTTCTCTGCACTTCTTTATCTTAATGCATGTAATGATGAATTGAACTTCATCTTAAACCTCTGATTTATATAGTACATAAATTATCTACTCTACTGACCTCTTTCGATACCTTAATTGTTGTTGCTTTTACGGCTTTTTCACAAATGTTGTTGTTTGTCAATATATTGTGAACCAATATTTTTTCTGATAAAATTTATTAAAAATTAATATAAGTTCTCTTTTTATTACTTGATGGTCGGGAGATGGTCCGTCAGGCGATTCACGAAACATGATTACAAACTATTAGTTACATAGTGTGATAGTGACCTAATACGATATATATGGGGTCAGTAAATTCCATATGGAGTGAGAGTGAAGCTCGAATCCCCATACGGAATTTACTGACCCCATATATATCGTATTAGATCACTAGCATACTATGTAACGAATTTATCTTACCGAGTATCTTAACATGTGGTATTTACTGGCATATCAAAGTGATCACGTCTTCAATACCGTTAGTATTACGAACCTACTTCCATTGGTCTATACAAAAACAAATACCAACAATAACAACTTGTTAGCTTAAATGTGTTTTATGAATTTATTTCAATCGTTCATCATCAATTTTTTCGTCTGTTGAAACCTTGAAGATTTTTCCTCAACACCGTTTTGTTTTCATAAAGGGACGTAGCACCACTACTAACCGTGTATTGAAATAAGCCCTGCCTACTAACTTTATATGGAGTATACGGGGTCTCTACGCGGTTGCTTTTGTCCAATCATATTCCTAGAAATGTATAGGAGGTAAGATAATAAATAATATCTGTACAAAATATGTTTCGAAAAAATATTACTCTGATTTTGAGCCTTAATGACCATCGATATCCTTTCAAAAACTACATACTTTTAATCATAATTTTGTGAACTCAATTCGAGTGTATCATATCTCGTCATGATTGATCTTTCAGTGAAGCATTGTAAAAAACAGTGTTGAAAGGTTATAATAATGCCAAGTATCAAAGATTAGAGCATTTACTTTTTTATTTTGCTAGCAGTAGGAGGCTATTCGGTAAGAAAGACATGCAGTGCAGATATATTAAATAAACTCTTTTAAATAAAATAATGCCAATAGAATCACGAACAATGTTTCTGTGGTATCTAGCACGTTAGTATGAACTCGAAATGAGGCTAATATTGTAGTTCTATACAAAAACGATAAATAAACAAAAATAATGTGTGAGTATAATCTCATCTACCTTTATAGGAAATATTCAGACAAACGTATATAGAAATGACGTTTCGTTTTGTGTTACATTCATATAGACCAAGTTAAGCAGAAGAGGAAAGACATAACAAAAAGTATAGCTATATATGACTAGGACTGGGGTAATGCAGTCAGGCGATTTTGTTTTGAATCCCGCTGAGTAAACAATATATATTTACAGTACTAACACTGAAACCATATTGGACCGAATTAAGGACGTAATAAAACAACATATGAATGAAAAAAGATGTGCGATATACGAGGGTCTGGGGTCCTTCAATTCTATATTCTTGAATTTTCTAGGCAATTTTTCACTATTCTTTATACTTTTTGCCCATTATTCTCTATTCTTTATATTTTAGCATCTGAGTTTTCTCTTTTCTTTATTTTTTTGGCCATTTTTCTCTATTTATATATTTTTTGCTCATTATTCTCTATTCTGTGTACCCCCATCCACACCCTCATATACGTTAATGAGACAGCAACACAACTACGAAATATACAAAAGATCTGTAAAGGTCACAAACAGTCGGCAACAATAGACAAATCTGTGTAGGTTGCTTCAAATTTCCAGCGGCCTCGCAACATTCATTTCTGCACCCATACCATTTTCACAACGACATACCATATATAAACATGTGATGTCATAATACTCTATAGTTATAAATGTCCTTAATGTATACACTTGCACGGGTTAGTATCTTGTTTTTTTTTATGATATAAGGAATATTTGTTTGATCACTTGGATTACGGGAATGTCATCTTTGTGTATTGACGTATTTTGCAAATATGTCCGAAATTCAATACCGCTAAAACAAACACAAAAAACCACCAACTATTTGTAAACAAGCGAAATTGAGAATATACGTCACATTAATGAAACGTGATAGTCCTTGGTTGCCGAGGTTAAGAAAACTTGTTATAATATCTTTACAAGGCATGAAGTAATATATGTCAAAACTGAGTCAATTGATCCCCAATTCATACAAAAAAATATTGATTAAAAATTAAAATAACAAAAATATCGGTCTCCGAGGAAAATTCAAAACGGAAAGTCCCTAATCAAATGACAAAATCAAAAGCTCAAACACATCAAACGAATAGATAACAATTGTCATATTCCTGACTTGGTATAGGCATTATCTTATGTAGAAAATGGTGGATTAAACATCGCTTATAGCTAACTAAACCTCTCACTTGTGTGATAGTTGCATAAAATTCCATTATATTGACAGCAATGTGTGAACAAAACAAACAGACATAATAGCTAAAAATGTCATAAACTTACTTACCAGGCTGTTTATGTATTCTCAAGTCATTAATTTGACTTTGAGATGAAGAACAGCAATAAAAGCGCTGTTCCCTTGCTTTTCGTGTGTTTTTGCTGTGCATGTACTGATTGTGTGTCATGGATGGATACCCATATCCTTTTGTTTTCTATAAAGATCACTTATTTCAGAATAATATATTTATTGGTCTTTTTCCATAATTATAGAATCATTTGTAAAATAATGAATTATAACTTTTCAATAAACAATAAATTATATATGCGATATTTGAATGTTCAAAATTTGTTTTGGTAGCAAATAATGACGTTCAGACTGGTTGCATTTACCAGTTCAAATATGAAAAAATATCAACTTTGTCGGACTTTGTGAACCGAAACACGATCAATAATTAAAGTTTATTGCAGGGGCACATAGTAATCGAATAACCGTTTTGCAGGTAACATCAATCAACCATTTTCTGTTCGCTAAGTGCCAATAAAAGTTTACTCGGATCATATTTACCGATATTAAAACATCCTTTTAAGAAATGTCTGCATAGTATATGCCCTTCTAAATCAGAAGCCTCGTCAGTAGTTCAATGTTCTGTCTTTATGTTTTTAGTTAATTGGAGAATTCTTAAATAACAATAACCCGTTTTACAACTACTCTAACCAGTTTTGAACATTTATATAGTATAACTATATTACACACATGAGAATTTCCTCAATTCCAACAAAAAGAAATATATTAAATATTCCCTCTATTTACTTGTTTTTACTTCAGTTAATAGTTAAGACAACTTTAAACATTTCAATCGACCAGTATTGACCACTTTGACGTATTTTCCGGGGTGATATTTCCAACCCAATCTTGCAAGTAAAGTCGTATACTATCAGTGAGCATTATTAACTGACATAAAAAATAAGACACTGTGGAAGGCGAGACATAAACATTTGAATCAGTACTATTGGATTTTGGATTCATGCTCGATCGTTCCAAAGGTAACTGATATCAATTAATATACATTGTGAGTAATTACCATTCATTTTTAAATAGATCCCACTAACAATTTTACATATTTTCACCTAACAAAGATAACTTTGAACAACGTTGAATTTTCATTAGGCAATGTCAAATTTGAGGAGGACTCCAGAAGCAGATACAACATACGTTTGTTAATATGAAAATAAATTCCGTTTGATTCCTTAATTCCATCTTCTGCAGTGAGCAATGTTCTGCTGTTTTTACCATCTGCCGATAACAACACGACACATTTGTTTCTATTGGAAATCACGTATACGATGCCATGTTGATCAACAGCTATTCCTGTTGCACCACTCAGAATCGATTTGTTCTTGTATTCCCAACGTTTGTCTCCTTTTATACTGTAGCAGTTAACCGTAGAACCATAATCTGTATAGTAAAGGTTCTTTCCTGAGGTTGTCATGTAACTTAACTTGTTCTTTATGGTGTCATCTTTCACTATAGTAAATACTTTGTAGTTTGACAGCTGTATCACTACGATCCCTTTCCCTGTTTCACAGCATATAATCTGTCCTTGTCTGAACGTTATACAGCAACATTTGCCTGCTTTGATTGTCTTTGTAACTTGTTTGTTTTCCGTGTCTACAATTAGTATTTTATTGTCACAAAACGTTGTAACAGCTACCTTTTTGTCATCGATGCATGTAACTTCAAACCGTTCTAGAGGTAAAATAGGTATTTCAGTAGCTAAAATTCCATCACAATGTACGATAACTAATCTTTTATTATATAAGTAGTCCGCAAATATTATTCTTCCATCAGGAAAGACAGATGATCCTGTTATACATGTGTGACTTGTTCCATCTGGTTCACCGAATTTCCCTATCATCAAAGCAGTAATATCATCAATTGATCTGCTACGGGGTGGCACTACTAAAATCTGAGCCTGCTTTTCTTGATCTACACTAAAATTGATTGACGATGGGCTACTGTCAGTTGTGACTGATCTAGGTGTACTACATTTGGATATTATGTCTGTTATCTTATCGTCTATGTGACATCTTAAACCTAAGTGGCTAAATCCATCCTCTTCTGAAATTTTTCGTATGTAATTTAATTCCTTAGCGACGTATTTTTCTAACATTTTACTGCCAATGAAAGCCTGCAGATCAGATCCGTGTTGTTTGACAACTAACAGATTTGTCATCAAAAGCTCAATCATTTTTCTTTTTTCGGATAGCTTATTCAGGAGGGTTTTAATCTTGAGTTTCAGGAGGGTTTCAGTTGAATTCAAATTGTCTGTTATGTGTTGCTCTAATTCATCTAAGCGGAAATTTAATTTTCGTCTTGTGTCTTTTATATCGTTTAAACTTTTAAAATGCTGTTGTTTTATTTCAACAAGATTGGCTTCCCGGTTCTTTACTATTGTTTCAATATTTACCTGAATGTCTGTCAGTGACTTCTCCAAACTGTCAAACAAAGTGAAGATCTCGAAGACTTACTGGCTTCGTCATTACGAAACATTCCAGTGCATTCTCTGTGTTTTTCGGATATGCAAATTAGACAACAAAGTTGATCATGACGTGGGCAAAACATTTGAAATGTTCTATCATGCTCTCTACAATTCTGTTCAATTTTACAAATCTCTGTCGGAAGTTATTTGTAGTCGTCGATAGAAATGATCCCATGTTGTCTGGAAGCCTTTGATACGCTGTGGTAATTCTTACAAGGCGAACACAGACCTTCGTCACATTCAGGGCACCAGTAATTGGCAACGTTTGAAATGTGTTGGGCATCACAAATTTTAGAGTATAACATTGGAGACAGCCATCTGAAATAGAAGTGATTATTTGTAACAGTTATTGAAACGTGTAATCTGGACAATGCTGGTAACGTTTTTTTTTCTGTTTGTGTCTTTGCGTTAAGAATAATAAAAGAACAGAGTTCAAATGTCCCACGTGTTGCACATATTTTATCTATTCAAGATACAAGGGCAATAACTAAAAAATATACTTGTTTTTTTTTGTTTTTTAAATTGTTCATAAATGTTATAGAAATGAATGCTTCAGAGCAAATTCAATGTGATTTCCGATCTTATTAATATTTCCAATCGATATAATTAATATTTCTAAGGGCATAACTCGTTAAAAATATTTGATCAGCACTTTTTTCGAAAGTGTCAAAGACAGCGCTAATATAAACCTATGATATAAGTTTCATTAAGTTCTGGCAAGAGCTGTACACAGGAGAGCGCTAATGATGCATTTTCCATATAATTTATTTTTCCAAGGGGCTTACTTTTTAAAGCAATAATTGATCGGCACAGACTTTCGAACTCATCCAAGACATTGATATAAACCTATAATATATGTTTCCTAAAATCTGACAAGAATTGTACACATGAGAGCGCTAACCCTGCAAATTTGCACATAATTAATGATTCCAAGGGATTTAACTCTTTTAATAAAAAATTGATCGGAACTGATTTTCGAACTCGTCTGAGACATTGCTGATATAAACATATGATATAAGTTTTATAAAAAAAACTGGTAAGAATTGTACACATTAGAGCGCTAACAATGCAATTTTGCACATTATTAATGTGGCCAAGGGGCATAACTCTTTTAAAAATAATTGATCGGCACTGATTTCCAAAATCAATCATGAACTGTTATAGTCCTAAGTCAGGAACCTGTAATAATTTTATTAAAAAAAAAAATAATTTCACTGTGTCAGACAATTGGACGGACATTGTATCAGTATATGTCAGACATTTTAAATTTTCATCGTCTAATGATCTGGACTGAGTATGTCCCAGGTCGTACTGTATCGTGAGAGAAAAAGGGATAAAAAGACACACACTGAAACTAATTATTTTAAAGGGGCATTTATTTCAGGGACTGATTATAGACTCTTAATCCCTAAAGGGAATTGCTGTTCCCTAGTACTGATGAAATTCCGCTTCTATAAATAAAATGCATATGCTCTGTACTAGAAAGTATAAATTGTAAAGTCTGCAAGCCCCCTTTTTGCCACGAGAATTTTGGAAAACTATTTGTAACTGATTGAAAACGTCTAGTGAAACTCTTGGAATTTCAAATCGTGTGTGATCGTTTGCCGTATTTGCATGGAACACTACGTTTTCCATCATCAAGTAAAAGTTGAAAAAGGCTTGTGAATGATTCTAGAACAGATCACGAGTGATAAAATAAGTCAGAATTACAAAAAAGCAATTGGGAAAGTTGTGTCTGACATTAAGCGGAAGTACGAATACGTGTAAATCGAAAAAAAAAAAAAAAAAAATACGGTGCGAGTATACGAAAAATCCGTACTTAATAGATATTACTAGAATATTACTTTGAAAATAAAACAGTTCCGTTCTTTAACAGATTTAACAAAATACTAATAAATATATCCATCACATTAATGTTTGAATGATCTTACTTAAAACAAAACACATTTTTCAGGATGAAACACCAAAACGGAACGAATAATCGATTACCTTTTTAGCTCATCTGGCCCAAAGGGCCAAGTGAGCTTTTCTCGTCACTTGGCGTCCGTCGTCCGTCGTCGTCGTCCGTCGTTAACTTTTACAAAAATCTTCTCCTCTGAAACTACTGGGCCAAATTTAACCAAACTTGGCCACAATCATCATTGGGGTATCTAGTTTACAAATTTGTCCGATGACCTCGCCTGCCAACCAACATGGCCGACATGGCTAAAAATAGAACATAGGGGTAAAAGTAGAGTTTTTGGCTTATATCTCTGACGAGATAAAAATGTTCATCAGGTTAAGATCTATCTGCCCTGAAATTTTGAGACGAATCAGACAACCCGTTGTTGGGTTGCTGCCCCTAAATTGGTATTTTTAAGGAAATTTTGCAGTTTTTGGTTATTATCTTGAATATTATTATAGATAGAGATCAACTGTAAACAGCAATAATGCTAAGCAAAGTAAGATCTAAAAATAAGTCAACATGACCAAAATTGTCAATTGACCCCTTTATTGCCCTTTATATTCAATTTTTAACAATTTTTCGTAAATTTTTGTAATCTTTTACAAAAATCTTCTCCACTTAAACTACTAGGCCAAATTTAACCAAACTTAGCCACCATCATAATTGGGGTATCTAATTTTAAAAATGTGTCCGATGACCCCGCTTGCCAACCAACAGTGCCGACATAGATAAAAATAGAACATAGGGGGTAATATGTAGTTTTTGGCTTACATCTCTGAAACGAAAGCATTTAGAGCAAATCTGACATTAATAAAAATGTTCATCAGTTTTAGATCTATCTGCCCTGAAACTTTCAGACGAATCAAACAACCCGTTGTTGGGTTGCTGCCCCTGAATTGGTAATTTTAAGTAAATTTTGCAGTTTTTGATTATTATCTTGAATATTATTATAGATAAACTGTAAACAGCAATAATGTTCAGCAAAGTAAGATCTATAAATATGTCAACATGACCAAAATTACCAATTGACCCCTTAAGGAGTTATTGACATTTATTGTCAATCTTTAACAATTTTTAACAATTTTTGTTATCTTTTACAAAAATCTTCTCCTTTGAAACTACTTTGCCAAATTTAATCACACTTGGCCACAATCATCATTGGGGTATCTAGTTATTAAAAAAATGTGTCTGATTACCCCACCTGACAACCGACATGGCCTACATGGTTAAAAATAGAACATAGGGGGAAAATGCAAGTTTTGTCTATTATTTTGAAAACCATTACAAAGAGAGAAAATCTGACAAGAGCAAAAATATTCAGAATGTTGAGCTCTACCAATTTTCCGTACATGTCAAAACTGTCAGATGACTTCTAAAAGGAGTTATTGCCCTTAATGACAAATTTTACCATTTTTTTTCATTTTCATCTACTATCTTGAAAACTATAATAGATACAGAGAAACTTTAAAATGATCAGCAAGACAGGTTCAACAAGTAGATCAACATGATCGAAATGGTCAATCGACTCCTTATTAGAGTTATTGCCCTTTGATGATGATTTTGACAAATTTTTTGCGTTTTTGCCTTATATCTTAAAATTATAATAGACAGATAGAAACTTAGCAAAAATGATCAGCAAAACAAAATCTACAATGAAGACAATATGGAGGAAATGGTCAGACGACTCCTTATTGGAGATATTGCCCTTTAAAGCCGATTTTCACTTTCTTTTTTTGCATTTTGCCATATATGATAGAAAATTATAATAGATAAATATACACTTCAAATCACAAACATGATCAGCAAGTCAAGATCTACTAACAAGTCAAATTTTGCCGATATAGTTTAGTAGACTGTCAATATTTATAGGAGTGATTGCCCTTAAATGAGGATTTTTTTTTCCTCTTTTGTGTAGAGAAAAACTACATAGGCTAAATTATCAGCCATAAAGGATCAACAAAACAGATTTTTTTCATGAATTCTATTCCTGTCTACAATGTTGGAGAGTGTCCTTTGTTGAATATGCAGATAGACCAAGGTGAGCGACACAGGCTCTTTAGAGCCTCTAGTTTTAGTTTACACATCGTTTTGCAAAAGCTGGTTCCCGGTTGACATATACATTTGTTTCATTCCGTTAGCGAATCCCAGTTTCTGTTGTGCAATGCTATAAAAAGAACTTGACGAAAAATTTGTAATTCAGCATTTGATTTTAATATCATTTATCAATTAATATTTCATTTTGAATTGAAATTGCATATAAATATGGACTAGTTAAATAAGTAGTTTTGAAAATAATATGGGCGACATTTCTGCATTTAATGTCCAGATTACAATGATAAATTCTTGCTTATCGTACTCTATAATCCGCGTCCCTACCTACCAGTTTTAGTTTTGTAGTAAAAAACCGCTGACTCTAAAGCCCGAATTCGGGTAAAGGTACATTTGTTTTCCATGTCTTTGTTTCATAAAATGATGCAGACGCTATTTTACAAACTTGTTTCCGATCATGTCAAAAAATACATAACTGGAACATGGTGACTGTAACTGGTTAAAAGAACGTCTTCTTAACTCGCGTGTCCAATAACTACTTAAAACTCCATGCAATGAATGCGTATTATCATTGAAACGAGTTTCCGCTTATTTTTATCTGGCAAAAAGGTATGAATATAAATCATCATAGATACCAGGGTTACAATTTTGTAAGCCAGACGCGCGTTTCGTCAACAAAAGACTCATCAACGCCGCTCGAATCAATAAAGTTGTAAAAGCTAATTAAAGTACAAAGTTGAGGAGCATTGAGGATGCAAAATTCCGAAAGAAATCGCCAAATACAGATAAGGTAATATATTTCTGAGGTAATACATCTTTGTAATTTGAATGATCCCAAACAGAATACAAAATTCAAATTCAAATTCTTTATTTCCTAAACCCAGAGCCCTTTCGGGCATTACAGTTTTTGACACGTTTATTCGAGTGGGTTTTATGTCTTATTCGCTCCGCTTACTGTAATTAACTCAGCCGTGGTATCAGTGATGATAATTGTTCTGTTCAATGTATTGTTGTTTTTATAATTTCGTTCCATTTTATAAACACATGTATATGTTCATTTTGTAATTGTTGTATTTGATGATAGTCCAATATCTGGACTTTATTTCAATAAAAATTACTTACTTACTTACTTACTTACTCTAATTATGTAAATTTGGTACAACACCATATAAAATACACATACAAGTCGTCATGTATACATATATGATAGAACGGAAATGTAAAAAGTTAATGTGTTTTTTTTTCCAAAGTTAGATTTAAGGCTGGTTGCATCTCTACTGGTTCCAATATGAAAATTGATAAACTTGATCGGACCCCCTTAAAATAATGAATTCAAGTAGTTTATTGTACAAGGTTCTATTTATTTATTACCTTTATTTTTTTGTGGTTTATGGGGGGAAAGGGAAAGGGCTTAAGACAATATGTCTATTAAATGCCATGCTCCCTCTCCCCTCCCTCCATGTACATTTTGTCACATTTGTCATAATTTAATATTGTAATCTGGACATTTAATGCAGAAATGTCACTCGTGATATCAGTATGATGTCACAGTTTAACTGTATTAACATCATTGTATAAGACATCTTGCGGCATTATATATTTCTGAGTAAACCTTGGATATATTATTAGTAATTAAATCGTCGAAATTGAAATAAAAACAACACTTTATTAATTGCATGCGTCCGAAGCGCTTTTTCTGGATTTTATATCTTCATCAGGAACGCTCAACGCCGAATATTTGAAAACTAATGATAAGAACTGAAACAGTTGAAGAGCTGTATGAACAAAATGGACAACTAAAGAAATAATTGCCAAAATCAACTAAGGTCAAAGTAAGGCTACTTTTTGCCATGAAGAAAGACCGAGTTGTGTTTTTATTTGACAAACTAATGTCTAATGGACATTTGAAAAAGTCGTTTGATAGATTTTCAAAAAGGTGTTCTCCTTTTTACATCATATAGTATGTATATAACGGTATTTTTATGCATATCCAATACCCATATGTATTTCTAACCTGTTTTGAAATAAAAAAAATTCGAGTTTCTAATATCACCAAACAGGGAAATGTTTTCTTGGTGCATGCAAAAAGTTAAATAACAAAAAAATATATATATCGAACTCCTAGGGAAATTCAAAACAGAAAGTCCTTTATAAAATGGCATATTCTTGACTTGGTACAGGCATTTCCTTGTTTTATAGCTAGCTAAACCTCTCACTTGTATGACGGTCGCATAGAATCCCATTATATTGACAACAATGTGTGAGCAAAAAAAACAGACATACTAGGTAAAAATGTCAAAAATGGGGATACAGCAGTCAACATTTCAAACAAGTAAAGTGGTTGAATGAAGTTTTTTTTTGTGAACGATCAATATTTGAAGTTTATTGCAGGAGCACAAAGGTAATCGAATCATCGTTTTGCACAAAACACCAGTTAATCATTTGTTTTGTTTCTGTTCACAAAATGTCGATCAACCATTTATCGGGTCTCATTTTCCGTTATTGAAACCTCATTTATTAAGAAATGTCTACATATTCATGTGCCTGTCTAACATCAGGAACCTAGTCAGTAGTTCTTCTAGGTCCTATCTTAATGTTTTTTTAGAAGATTGGAGAATTGGTTGTTAACTGCATATCTTTGAATATTTCTGTTTAATTTATTCACTGCAATTTAGAGGTTGGCATATTATATAGACACCAGTCCTCTCTATTATTGAAGACTGTACAGGGGCGGATTCAGGCGGGCCGTGGCGGGCGTGCCCTCCCCCCTAAAATTTCCAAAGCATGGGTTGTCCTCAGCTTTATAAAGAATATTTCGATAATTTTATCTCAAAAAAAATTTAAGTTTGCGCCCTCCTAACCTAAAATCCTAGATCCGCCCCTGTCATATACTAGAAACTGAAATTGGTATATGAAGATGTCGATTTCAAAATAAATAGTTCGTCATAATATTGTAATCATTATTGTAGGACATATAAAAATAAGAAGACATGTATGATCGTGTATAATAATTTATTGTTATATATTTATATCAATTATCCATATTTACAAAATATGTTATCAACTATTTTTTTATCCCGAAATTAATAACATTTGCGATTGTTTAAAAAAGCATAATCGTTTGCACGAAGTACACAAACATTGTGAAAAAAGTAGTGTTGATTAATTAGGTAGGCGGGACAAAAAAATGGTCATAAATCTATGAGTGCATTACATTTGCGCGTAAAAATCATTACGTTTGCGCGCATTTATTATACAGGTAAACTCAGGTAAGTACAGGTAAAAGCAGGTAGATTATTCTTTTTTATTCATTTATTTATCTATCATTTACTATTTAACGATTCCGTTAGTCTAAGTACCCTGATTACCAACGAGGAGGTGGAAGAGGGATGTCGAGCAGGATAAGTTCGTTTTATTATGCACACTAAATCCTAGAAATATATACAGATAAAAATATAGCAATATCTTGACTTTGGTAAAATTGGGTATTTCTTACGCCTTTTGCGATACATGGCCATTGTCTAAACTCTTCAGGCCTTCTCAATTTGCGTTTCTTCTTCTATATTCATCAATTCACAGCGAACTAATTGCATAGACCATAGAAGTAATACCCGTAATGGGTATTACATCTATTCAGAGACCAAGCAGTTATGTTGGCTGTCGCTTTTCTTTTTACACAAGCACAGAAAATCTGCTTCTCAAGTTTTCTAGAATCGGACTCGTGTGATACAGATACCATTCAGAATGGCTGTCGAGTATTGATCGTACACTAATGACCCACCCATCCCCACCTTTTTTACCTGATTTTTTTTTACAAACGAAACTGCATCTTTGTGCCTTGACGCAACTTTACAAACTTACTTAAATCATTTCCTAAAGCCATCATTGGTAAAATTAGGACATTTTTTCACACTAAAATATTCGCAATTAAGTTAGATAAATGTGTCCCGCCATGAAATTTCCAGGCTTATGGCGGTAAACGTCATAATGGGAAAACGTCGATTCGGTATTCATGGGTAATAAAAATGGCTGGAACAGACGAAATTCTTGAACGAAATCCACCTCAATCGATGGGATACTAGTGTGATTGAACTTAATCATTGTGGTTCTTTGATAGCTGGAAGTACGATAAATTATATGACAGGATATTTTTTGGACAAGCCAATGTGAATATTGTTTATTTCAACAGTATACCAGCGAGGAATCCTACGAAACATGGCAATGGCGGGAAAGTGTTTTCGGACATGTGTACGTTCATCAAGGACAAGTTTAACGATATGAAGGACGATAACATGACAGCCAATGAGACAATGGAGTCTCTCAATGAACGCTCCATTAACGAAAGTGATAAACTTCAGGATACGGAGAAAACCGCGTTGAATGTAATGACACTTTTGATGCCCGTTTTGGATGCTTTCTCGGCCCGTCGGGACGAAACCTTGTTGATTCACGACACGAAAATCAACCGGCTGCAGGTAGGAGTTCGTAACATCGAATACGCGAATGACGCGCTAGATCAGCAGTCGAGGAGGGACCACATCAGAGTGACCGGCTTACCGCAAGTGAAAGGCGATGAAGACATAATAGATACTCTAATGACTTTAGCTCGTGCTATGAAGGTTGTTTTGACTGGAAAGATCAGTTACGCCTACCGAACTGGTTAAAAAAAACCTGGGGGAAAACAGGCAGGTGATCGTAAAGTTTGAAAACCGCACTGATCGTTTTAAATTCCTGGCAAGTAGGAAAGAACTTAAACAAACTGATTTTAAAGACGTATATGTTAACTAAGATTTGACGCCGTTGCGTTTAAAGCTCTTTTAATTGGTACGAAAAAATGAGGACGTGAAAAATGCGCATACACGTGATGGTAAAATTCATTGTTTTATTAAGAATGGTGGTGATAGAGTGGTGATTGCATCCCCGGACGACCTTTTCAAACTAGGAATCGTGGACGTTGTTTATAAAAAGTTGGGGCTTACTGAGCTGTAGGAGCGCGCGGGAGGGAAATGTCCGGTCCCCGAGTCAGTATCTGATGTCAGTGTTGATAATTCAGTGATTAAAGAGGAAGTGCTTGAAAATGAAAATGTCTTGCAATTTAAAAATTGTATCCCTTAATGTGTGTGGTCTTGTCTCTAAATTGAAAAATCCTGTTTATATTGAATTTATGTCTTTTGTTTGATATAATATGTCTTACTGAAACTAAAATTGATCGATATGATGATGATGAGGTTAATGGGTTTAAGCTTCTACCCTCTGTTATAAGGCAAAATTGTACATCTAAATCGGGTGGTATTTGTGTTTATGTAAAAGAATATATATACAATTATGTCCATGTGAGGGACCCATTTACTTGTTCTAGTCATTGTGTATTATGGTCCACCATTGATGATAAGTTATTGTTTCAAAAAACTTTATTTGGGGTTGTTTATATCCCGCCTGATGGTAGTTTATATTGTAGTGTTGACATGTTTAATGAAACTGAAAATGTTATAAATGAATCAGATTGTGTTTACTTGGTGATTTCAATGCACATTGTAGTAACTGTAATGAATATGTTGACATTGATAATAATATTCTTGACGTTATTATACCAGACTCATGGTCAAAGGTTTTATCTGCCCTATTTTTAAAAAGAAAGGTGATCCTGCAAATTCTGACAACTATAGAAGTATTACAATATTGAATTGTTATGGAAAATTGTTTACATGTATTTTAAATAAAAGATTGTTCAATTATTTGGAAAGTTTAGGATTAGTATGTGAAGAACAGGAAGGGTTCAGAAAGGGGTATTGAACTGTTGATCATATCTTTAACTTGAAATGTCTCATTGATTTGTATTTATTTAGAAGGAAAAAATTGTATTGCGCCTTTGTTGATTTTCGTAAGGCTTTTGACTCTGTAAACAGAATATTATTATGGCAAAAATAGTTACGCAATAGTATAGATGGTTAATTACTGATTGTATTACAAAACTTGTATAAAAATGCAAAATCTTGTGTAAGAGATGGATCCAATTGTTCAGATTTTTTTGCATCTAATATTGGTGTGAGGCAAGGTGAAAACCTGTCGCCCCTATTATTTTCTATTTTTCTTAATGATTTGACTGAGTTTATGTCACATGCTTATAGTGGTCTGAATGATGTTTGTAATATGTCTCATTTACTGTTTGACAATGATATTGAAGTGTATTACAAATTGTATCTGTTGTTATATGCGGACGACACAGTCATTTTTGCAAAATCCGCAGCTGAGTTACAATCAGCATTGATTGCAATGTATTTACATTGTGAAACATGAAATCTTAATACTGCAAAAACCAATTTTGTTATATTTTCTAAAAGTCGACAGGCTGAAAATGTTCATTTTATATATAATAATGACCGTTTATCTGTTATTGATGAATTTCAATATTTAGGTATAGTATTTTCTAGAAAAGGTACTTTTCATGTTAATAAATCTAGACTGGTTCAACAAGCCAGAAAAGCAATGTTTTATGTATTACGTAAGGCAAGAAAATTGTATTTAACCATTGATGTATTGTTACAACTTTTTGATGATATGGATGGCCCTATATTGTTGTACGGTGCAGAGGTTTGGAGGTATGAGAAAAATGATGTTATTGAATCATTGCATTTAGAATTTTGTAAATATATAATGAAAGTTAAAAAATGTACACCTAATTGCATTGTATATGGTGAACATGGTAGAGTACCAATGTCTGTTAATATTAAGGCAAGAATGGTTGGTTTTTGGAAACGTATTGTTACAACCAAAAAAAGAGAAAATTTCTCGTACATTGTATGAAATGTTAAATAAACTTGATTCTGGTGATATATATCGCTCTAAGTGGTTGAATTTTGTAAAAGATATATTATCTGAATGTTGTTTTATTAATGCCTGGAATAAGCAATATATAGATACAAACTGTCAGTTGTCTAAACATGTGAAACAGTATTACCACAATTTGTCTGTAAATAAATGGAAGGCTCAGATATTTAATACATCAAAATGTTTAAATTATAGAATGTACAAGTCTGAGTTTGGTTTTGAAGATTATTTAACTACATTTCCTTTTGATTTAAGAATTAATTTGTGTAAATATAGGTGCAGTAGTCATTGGCTACCTATTGAATGTGGTAGACTTTATAGCATTGATAGATCAGAAAGAATGTGTGATTTATGTAACAGAAATGTGCTAGGAGATGAATTTCATTATAATATGATTGTACTTTCTTCAATGCTGAACGGCTGAATTTTTTACCAGCAGATATTTGTAAAGTGAAGAATGCTATGAGTTTCTCTGGTTTAATGAACAGAAAAGATCAATTTGTTCTTGTTGGCTTAGCTAAGTTCTGTAAAATTGTAATGTCAGTTTACAAATGATATTTACCTTCCCATTTATTCATGCATTTGTAAATATGTTTGTTCATGCATTATTTCTTATTTGTTATATTGTTGTACTATCATGCCTCATGTAAGGCCTTTAGTGAAATAAAATGTTTCAATGTTTCAACATGTACAGTTTATGCAGAGGTATACTTATAACAAACATATAAGTACATTTGGTCCATTTCTAAACACATTTGTAGTATTGAATGGTGATTTTTGTCTCGCCTGCAATTGTTGACGCTCTGGTCGTCGTCATAGTCGTCGGAAAAGCAGTCCCTATGTCTCGCTTGGTCCAGCGACTTTTAATTAATAAACAATGTTGCTGTCCATCAGATTGTCTTTTTCTGAATTTTATGCCGACAGGCGAGACATATCTCTGTGTCAACTGTTTCATTTACTTTAATGACCATCACGTTATAGTATGGTTTCATCCGTAAGACATGAATGCAGATTACAATAAATAGTCGTCACCGAATAACATTGGGTACCACAAATAATGCATACTCCGTCTGAAATTTAGCCCAACAATGTTAGATCTCTGATAGCAAATTTGCAGATTTAAGATTGTTTGGCTAAATTTCAGATGAAGTATAATTATTGATTTCTGGTGCTATAATAAAATAAGAGGTTGTGGTATAATTGCCAATGGGACAACTTTCCACCATAGACCAAATGAATTCAAAGCTAGCAACTATAGCTATAGGTCACCGTATGGCCCTCAACAATGAGCATACCCCATACCGCTATCCCTGTATTACATAATGCTGTATTAACGACTGTTGTCAGAAGGAGAATGTATGTCGTAAAATTGTCACATACTTGGATGTATAAATATATCAATATTTGTCGACCCGAAATATTTTTCTGGTCATCTCCATTCTAAGGATTTGTCAATTTCTGCAAATTCTGAAAATTTTGCGCACATATGTTATCGCAATTTCAGAAAAGGCCGTTCACAAAAGCGAGTTCTTTTTTTTGCCAAACCTATCCGTTGCAATTTTTTGCAATATTAACCAAACATCACATGCGTATTTTGAACATATTTTCGTAAGTGGCAATCAAGACCAAATATTGTATTGCTAACAAAAAGACCTCTTAACTCGGATTACTTACTTCTGTAACAGCATCTGAATGATAACTTTATATTTATTCAGGATCCAACAAATGTTCAACAGTCCTTACAAGCGCTTACCAATGTTATCACTTCATTGCTGAGTTCGACCTTCTCTGGATTTCACAATTGTTATCGATGCTCATAAACATCACGAAAAATAAGTGATTACTGTCGAAATTCTCAAGCCTTATGGTCAGTAGATACAATAGGAATGCATGTTTTGCTCTACGATTAGAAAACGTAACATTTGATGTTATTCAGGTAATATGCAATAAGTATGATGAAAAAATATCGCACAGTAATAAAAAAGTCCAACATATATCTTTATGGAAATAGAATATAACTTTTGGAATGCCCCAGCTAAACAAAATTACAAAATCGTTTGATTGATTGATTGGTTGTTGCTGTTAAATGCCACTTTCAGCACTGTAAATACAAAATTTAATCCTGGTATCTATGATGAGTTTATTTACAACCACTGGGTCGATGCCACTGCTGGTGGAGTTTTAATTCCCCGAGGGTATCACCAGCCCAGTAGTCAGCACTTCTGTGCTGACATGAATTATCATTGAAATGGTCATATTTATAAATTAACTGTTTACAAAACTTTTGAATTTTTGAAATACTAAGGCTTTTCTAATTCAGGAATAGATTACCTTAGCTGTATTTGGTAAAACTTTTAGGAATTTTGGTCCTCAATGCTTTTCAACTTCGTACTTTATTTGGCCTTTTTAACTTTTTTGGATTCGAGCGTCACTGATGAGTCTTTTGTAGACGAAACGCGCGTCTGGCGTAAATACAAAATTTAATCCTGGTATCTATGATGAGTTTATTTAGCTATATCGTTGCAGTCAGTTTGTATTGGAGGAGGAAGCCGGAGTGCCAAAAAGAAAACCTCCGACCTTAGCCAGGGAAACTGACAATCATATTCAATAAAGATTGGAGTCGAACGCACACCTGCCACGTGCGGGGTTCGAACTCACAACTTCAGTGTTGCCGGCTTATTTGAATCTCTTGTACAGTTTTCACTTATGTTGTACTGTAACACCACTGTCCAAGGCCAGGGGAGGGTTGATCGACCAAAAACATGTTTAACCCATACACGTTATTGTTGGTTACCGTCTGTCATATTATTTTTCGTTCTCACATCAGTCCGTTGGTTTTTTTATTTGAATTTGTAAACATTTTGTCATGTCTGGGTTTTATAAAGCTTATTATCGGTGTTTCCACTGCCTGTATCACTCTGCTCAGATCTTCATAAAATTGCGTATCACGGCTTTGTGACGTCAAGTACGTTGACCTGGCTTTATTAACTTCGACTCGGACAAATCTCCGACGTCATAGAAAGAACCGACGTTGATATTAAGTTGACCCGAACTTATCGCGTCATCTTCCGGTTTGATGGTGAAATAAAGACAAAAAAAACCCACTTGTTTTCATCATTCAAATACACAAAAACAACCCGCTAAATCGATTATCTGGATGTCTGCATATAGATATTGTAATATCAGCTGCTCGACACAATATGAATCCTTTTTGAACTCGTTCGATACGCTCACTCGACAAAAAACTTCATATTGTGACTCGCAGCAGATATCATACAATATCAATATGCAGACAACCTGATAATCGGTACCTATACGGTATGGGTTATGTTCATTGTTGAAAGCCCGATGTTGACCTATTTTGATGTCCTTTAGTCTCTGGTTGATGGTTGTCTCATTCGTCATTATAACTGAGGGGATGGATGTATTCTTTAATTTTTTTGCTCATTATTCTTCATTTTTACAATTAATGGGTATTCTGCAATTACTTGATAACTGTATTCTGGACATTGTTCTTTTCTGTAGTCGGTATCTTTATACCCAATTCTTATTTTTGCAGCTATTCTCTTGGTTTTCCTGTTTGAATTGTTTTACACTAGTCATTTTGGGTCCCTTTATAGCTTGCTGTTCAGTGTGAGCCATGGCTCCGTGTTGAAGGCCGTACTTTGACCTTTTATACATTGTGACTTGGATGGAGAGTTGTCTCATTGGCACTCATACCACATCTTCTTATTTATATTCATATTTTAGCACCCATTATTCTCTATTCTTTTTTTTTTGCCCATTTTTCTCTATTCTTTCTTTGTTTGCCCATTATTCTCTTTTTTGTAAACCCCATCCACACCCTCATAACACATCTCCTAATTGTTATATCAATATACGTTTTCGTTCCCAAGCGATGCAAGTATACATTCCCAAAAGTATTTTCTGCAAACCAAAATTAACGAATCATATGTAATGACAAGTAAACTCGGTTGGCAAAAAAGCAGTGAATACTAGTATCGCCCATGCTAGCAGTAAATACCGATAAATACTGGAAAATACTGGTATTGCCCATGCTAGCGGTAAATATCGGGAAATACTAGTATTGCCAGTGGTGAGTGCTAGAGGTAAATACCGGTAAATGCTGGAAAATACTGGTCGATTGACATTTTAAATAGACTTTACTATACTACTCCCTCCCTACCTGATCAATAATTGTTAGTAATGAATTCGAAATAATAAAGTGTGAAAGTTTGTGACTTGGATGGACAGTTGTCTCATTGGCACTCATACCACATCTTCTTATTTATATTAAACTCGTTACGATCCATTTTCATAAATTTGAAAATAAACGGCAAACTGTACTTGTATAGTTACTCTGCGCATCTTTGATGAACTGAAAGCTCAACAGTTTTTTTATAGTATGACAGAACCCCAACTTTTAAACCACCAAAAGATTTCATGTGCATATATTACCCATATATGTAAATGTAAAATAACTGCTCTAACCAGTTTTGAACATATATACAGTAAAGCTATATTAAACACAGGGGAAATTCCTTAATTCCAACGAAAAGAAATATATTAAATATTCCCTCTATTTACTGTTTTTCTACTTCAGTTAATACATAGGACCACCCCAAACATTTCAATCGACCGGTATCGACCACTTCAGGAGTATTGTCCGGGTGATATTTACCACTCAATATTGCAAGTACAGTCGTATACTATTAATGATCAATGAAAAGAAAAGCTTTGAACATTGTAAACTGACTTATGAAATACAACACTTTGGAAGGCGAGATATATTCTAAATAACTTGTTTTTGGTCTTTGGATGCATGTTCGATCGTTCCAAAGGTAACTCATATCAATTAATATAAGTATTAACCAATTATTTTTACATAGACCCCACAAACAATTTTACATATTTTCTCCTACCAAAGATAACTTATAATATTCATTAGGCAATGTCAAATTTGAGGAGGACTCCAGAGCTCGATACAACATACAGTTTGTTAATATGAAAAAAAATTCCATATGATTTCTGAATTCCATTTTTCTCAGTGAGTAAGGTTCTGCTACTTTGACCATCTGCCGATATCAACACAACACAATTGTGTCTATTCGAAATCATGTATACGATGCCGTGTGGATCGACAGCTATTCCTGTTGCACCCCACATAATTGATTTGTTCTTGTATTCCCAACGTTTGTCTCCCTTTACACTGTAGCATTTGACTGTTAAACTATAATCTGTATAGTAAAGGTTCTCTCCCGAGGTTGTAATGTAATTCCAATCATTTTTTATGGTGTCATCTTCCACTATAGTTATTACTTTATTGTTTGACAGTTGTATCGCTACGATTCCTTTTCCTAATTCACAGTATATAATCTGTCCTTGTCTGTATGTTATACCTCGACATTTCCCTGTTTTGATTGTATTTGTAACTTGTTTGGTCTTTGTGTCTACAACAATAATTATATTGTCGTTACACGTTGTAACTGCTACTGTTTTGTCATCAATGCATGTAACATCAAACGGATTTAGAGGCGAGAGAGGTATTTCAGTATCTAGAGTTCCATTGCTTCGTACAATAACTAATCTCTTATTATAATTATAATAGGCCGCAAATATCATCCTTCCATCAGAAAAGACAGATGACCCTGTTATAAATAAACTGTTTTGTCCTGCTTGAACCTTGACATTTCTTATCAATGAAGCAGTAATATCGTCAATCGATCTACTACGGGTTGGTACAGCCGTGAAAATCTGAGCCTGCTTTTCATGACCGACGCCAATGACGATTGGAGACTGACTTTTTTCAATTGTTATTGATCCAAATGCAATAATTTTGGATAATATGTCAGTGATCTTATCGTCTATCTGGCATTTCAAAACTAATTGGCTAAATCCATCATCTTCCGATATGTTTTGTACGTATTTTAACTCTTCAGTGACGTCCTTTTCTAACATTTTACTGCCAATAAAAGCCTGCAGATCGGATCCGTGTTGTTTGACGGACATAAGATTTGTCTTCAAAAGCTCAATTGTTTTCATTTTTGTGGATAACTTATTAAGGAGGGTTTCAATTTTGAGTTTGATTTGTGTTTCAGTTGAATTCAAATCGTCTATTATGATTTTCTCTAATTCATCTAAGCGGGAATTTAATTTTTGTCTTGTTTCTTTTATATCATTTAAGCTTTTAAAATGCTGTTGTTTTATTTCAACAATATTGGCTTTCCTGTCCTTTACTACTCTTTCAATGTTTTCCTGAATATCTTTTAGAGACTTTTCCAAGCTGCCAAACAAAGTGGAAGATCTTGATGACTTAATGGCTTCGTCAATTAGAAACATTCCAGTGCATTCTTTGTGTTTTTCGGATATGCAAATTATACAACAAAGTTTGTCATGACATGGACAAAACATTTGGAATTTCTTGTCGTGCTCTGTACAGTTCTGTTCAATTTTACATATCTCAGCCGGAAGTTTCTTGTAGTTGTCGATAGAAATAATTCCATGTTGCCTCGAGGCTTTTGACACCTCATGATAATTTTTACAGGGCGAACACAGACCTTCATCACATTCAGGGCACCAGTAATCAGCAACGTGTGAAACATGCTGAGCATCACAGATCCCACACAGTATAAGATCTGAGGCAGCCATCTGAAATACAGGCGATAAACTCCTAAAATAAAATCAAAGAATTTTCACAGGAACTAATTGATGCAAATGACTGTTGAATAAAATCACATCTTTGACAATGAAAATAGTTCAACTCATGGGTCAAGAATGTCTTATATTTTTATCTTTAAGGACAAATTGGGGTAAATTAATATCAATATCGCTGTTATACAAGATAGAGGTTAAGCTAGCTATAAAACCAGGTTTCATCCACCATTGTCTTTAGGAAATGTCTGTACCAAGTACACAACATTACAGTTTTTTCAAGTCGTTCCGATGGTTTGTATAGCGAGTGTTTTTGGTTTTGTTAGTTTTTATGGACTTTCTTCCTTAACGTAGAACATGTGTATACAGACTTTGTCGGTCGAACTCGTCCAAGAGATACCTTAGTAAAACCATTTTCATGTTTAAACAGATAATACATAATGTGATAACTAGATAATTGATAAATGACGAGTGAAAGCAACTGGTTACGAACGTCGAAATTAATAGGTCGTCAAATAACTGTATATAGATTCAAATCCGGCGTATACTGGTCCATTTACTGTCTAAAAATCTCTGTCCAGCTTGAGCTAGGGTAAATAAAAGATTTCACACTAAAAAACATTATAGAACTGCAATGCATAGATTAACCCACATTTTAAAACAAAAATATCTCTATGAATATTATTCGTGGTTTCAAGGTAGAAATTCATTTAGGGATCACATAACAAATTCCTGAAATTGTGATTGCTCAAATCAAAATCGATCTTTAGCGACATATCTTTTTAATAGGCCATTTCCATATTGCTGACGTTACATTTTGATTTTAATCATTTGTGTAACAATTACTTCTAATATAAGGTTGGAAATTTTAGAGATAACTGTACTGTATTTGAAGCTTTGCGGACGTCCATCGGTAGTTTTACTGTCGGAAATTTAGTTTACCTGGAGACGCGTTATCTCTATTCTAATGCAAAATAAACAACAACAAAAAATCATTCAATTTAATCATTATTATAGTGTAAATTTTCATTAAACGAAAATCCCGCAAAATGATGTTATCTTCTTTTGCGCCTAAACTAGGTGACGTCATAAATATGCTTCCGGCATCAAACGTAAACAGATGGAAAGCAGGTCACGGTTTGACCCCAAGTCTATCAACAACAATAGAGTCACGTGACCGTGAAAATTCAGTAAAACTACGGATGAGACAAACCTCACTTTTACTCACTAAAATACCACTGTCATAGTAAAAACTTATTGATCAAAATAATCTTGAATATACATAGTTTTAACTCGTCAAAACTTACATATCAACTCAAAGTCCTTTATTCTTTATTTTATCTTCAAACTTGAATTTTGTGTGAAAATTGTCAAGGGTCCTGATCGAAAAATCTAAATATTTTCGAGGAAACTAAAAATGATGGGCTGAATTTAAATTTAATAAAGCATCTCATTAAGACAAACACTCGATATGAATATCTAGGCAATACAGTTTTGGATACGCAAACGTCAAGTTATGTAGCTGAATTGATATAAATTAGCCCTGGCTGATGAAATTTACTTTCAGTTTGTAATTTTTATAATGGGATATGGGATCACTCCTAATGTAACTACTTCTAACAATGTTTAATTCAATAAAACATAATGTATACAATTTAAATAATCTTTCTGAAAAAAATAGTACTGACCATTTATATTTTATATTTTAATAAAGTGAGACCAAGAGTCACAATTTAGTTTCTTCAAAGTAAAAAAAAGCCTTTTAACTCAAGCCTATGTTTCTTAGTTGAACAGTACAGTACTGCCTAGAAAATATCATACAGAAAAAGGATAAGTTTACCAAAAAAATGACAAAAATTCTGTAAAAAAACTAATGCTTAAAATTATAAATGAAAGTGACATAATTTTGAATTTTAAAATAATTATTATGTAAAATTTAACTATTAGATTAGCAGCTAATAGCTAGCACAGTAGCCCTTGTCCAATTTCTCAGGGTATTTTATAGTCCAAATAATTATGACGTCTTGGAAGGCTATTTTAAACTTTTGCATTTTATAGATTATGAAAGTAAACATTTTGAAAAAAAATTGCGGCTTCTTCTCTTCAGGTTGCTGTATCTGCTGCTTTACATATTTATAAACAAAGTATTGTATATTTTACCTGAATAATTGGATATTAATCTCAGAAATGAAAGTTGGTATGACAAATCTTGTGCATTTTACTTTAATAATGATCAATGATGATTAAATTTGACAAGATTTTGCCATTTGAATAAATTCAATTTTGTAAGCACACATCTCTATGAATTAATTTCTTGTTTGACTTGAAAAGCTAGTGTTTGCTCTTATTAATGTAGCTTACTTAGTAAAGAGATAATTGATAAGCAAGGTTTTTAACTTATAAAATATAAATATACTAGGCTATTAACTGACCTTCATTTCCTTTTTTCATATGTTTTTTCCTCCGGAAATTGTCTTTGCAATGAATTTTCTATTGCTATTTTTGTTCTTTTGTTTATCCATAGGCCATCATTAATTTGTCATATTTGCTTCCAGTATAAATGAAATGTTCTTAGACCTAGCCTATAGTTTCAAACGCCATAAAGAATAACTTTGTTTGTTGTTTCACTTGTCCAATGTGTAAATTTTCACTATGCACATGACCCTGACACATATTTTGTAAACGTTATATATGACGTATGTTGAAAAAGAAAACAATGTCACCGTCAATTTGTGTAGGGGATCAAAAAGGGGTTTAATTACCTTAAAATGGAGATATCGTATGGAATTGTGAAAAACAACAATTTTTAATCACAATTTCATTCATATCTATAATAAAATCAGTATTTTAGAGTACTTCGGAAACAGGTACAATGAAAAGAAGTTGAACTTTACTGTTTTGAAGTAGAAACGCAGCCAAAAACAGGTACAAATTGACATGACTGGTGGTCACCAAAATTGATGTATAATAGTAAAAAATGATGGCTTCATAAATGTGTAGAAATTTGAAATAGGTTACCCGGTTTCATTTAAGATTTTTAACGTTCTATTCCATATTTGGATACGCAAACGTCAAGTTATATAAATTCGATGTTTTTGGCGAACAAAAAAGATGGCTGATCATTTTTAGAACGGACAGGATAAAGTAATAGCAAATAAAAGTTATTTTCGACAATGTTTCAATGTCGTATTGAAACTATATTGTTCACAAAATCTACAAACTTTAAAAATCAGTTATAATAAAAGCATGACAAGTTGAAAAAAATAGTTTAAACGTCGATTTTTTAGCTGATTTATTTCGCGGACTTTTTGACGTCACCGACGACTGTAGCGACACCTAATTAATCCCCCCTGCTATTGTTGCTGATAGAACTTGACGACAACGGACGTTTCCAAGGACTTGCTTTCCAACTGTAAACACTGGGCGTTTTCTGGCTTCTTGTTCGCTTCAGAATGTAATAAAATTTGATAAAAAGAAGATTTCTAGGTGCAAAATGTGAGTTTTTTTTGCATATTATTGGAGAAATTACATGTCAATACATTCCGGAATTCAAAATGTAGGCTTCCTTAGTTACAGACAGGGAGATAGAGAATTTTACGCTTATTGTCATCCACTCAGAACCATTGATACAAAATAATTGCATTAGAATTAATATTTTGTTCGGATGTATATATTATAATATACACTTGACCTGCTTCTTTTGTTGAGTTTCTGTCTTAATAAATGAAATAAGTGAAATCATCTAACTAAGATGGTCTCTTATCACATTGACAAAACTGAAACGGCGGTTATAAGTGTGATGTTTGAAGGTGATTTTATTCCAATACGCTTCAAATTCAAACCTTATAAACCCTTTCTATACACGAAAAAACCATCGGGAAACAATTCATTTTCCCATAACTGTTTTAAGCTTAATTTTACTTCTGTCAGTTGCTCTTATTTGACCGAGTATCCGAATGTTATACCACAGAGTAGGTAAACTGTCGTAAAATGATATACTCCAGAGTCAAAAATCGGTAATATGAAAAGCGTCTATTGAAACTGCTGTTTTGAATCTAATGTCTTGCGCTGTGAATAATGACTATAAGAAGTATTAAATTCAAATTTTATAAATCAAAGATAGATAAATAACAAAAATAATTCCGACACTTTGGTCATTTTTCATTCAATATTCCACAAGTAAAAATGTCATATTCTTAACGTGGAATTCCGATAACCTGACGATATAAGGAATCTCCAAAGCGAACAAAAATGTTATCTAGTAAAAATTAAAGGGCATATATAGTATCAAAGCATGTCCAATTGACATAGTTTTTTTGTTTATTGCTACTAAAAAATGACCTAAAAGAGTTTGAACATATATATTCACATTCTGACTTTTTAAATGCCCATTTAATTAGGTGTGTGAATTTTTTCTTAATGAGAATGTGAGGCAATGCGGTATATAGGGTAGAAAAATCAAAACTTTGAACAGATTCAAAATCACCAATATATGCATGTAATTTATTAAGTGCTTCCAACGAGTTCTTGACACTCCAAAAGTAATTAATTCCACTATTTTCGAAGGCCTTATTTGAACAATTTATTATCAGGTTTTTGATTGTACCAAGTGTACTGGTAACAAGAATAGACAATTTAGTAGTGGAACAATGGCTTGAAGACAAAATGAATCTATATTTGTAAGGTGTTTTGTGTAGCTTCGGAAGCCAATACATAGATGGGACTTTCATTGTATTTGGTTCTGCTTGTAAAGCGGTAGCTAAAAGTTTATGTTTGTTACAGATGTCGTTTTCTGAAAATGAAGTCAGTTGGAATGTTGGTGAATTGGTGATTTCTTTTTTCAGAACCTCAATGTAAAATTTACGTCAAACAATAATAATATTATTAGCAGCTTTATCGGCCGGGACAAAAACAAATTCCTTGGCTAGTTCTTTTAGTTTATGTTTGATACGAGAAATAGGTTTATTGTGGTTATTGTTAAGAGTGAAATGTTCTTTAAAATGTTGAATACGTATATCAACTATGTTCATTACTGAATTAAAAAAAGAGTCCAAAGATTTTTTGTCAGCTTTTTCCCGTTTTATCCATTTCAAACAGTAAGTATGGAGTGAGTCGTGGATGATATTACGACACTCATTCCAATTAATAATTGACGGGGGACGATATTTAGGTCCTCAACTGAGAAATGATTTTAACTCTCGGTCTTGAACGATGTTAAGATCTCCTGTTATAACATGGGAAATGGGTCCATAAATGTATTCGGAATTACTGCAATTACATGAAGTAGGTGTATTTTCACTGATATTAACATTTTTACACAATTGGCTATAATTTAACACAAATTTCCGGGTAGGTTTCTTGTAAATATAACAAATAAGAGGGAGCTCAGTATTATCAAAATATCCCGTAATTTGTTCTTTAACAGAATGGTCGTTAAAAATACCGACAATATTTACAAAATCAAAACCTTTATTGACATACTTTATTTTAATAAACTGTTTTTTATGATCTTCAGGGCGATCAATTTTGGGAAACAGTTTAGGATAACAATATGCAATTATAATTTGAACGATTTCATACTTAGGACTGCTGTATGAAATTGTGTTGCAATCCTCTAAAATTTTATTTAACTTATTAACCGGTAATGAACAGAGCTTTGTTAACAGATAATGTCGTTGTTTTTTGAAATAGAAATTAGGTCCGAAATATTGGTATGATTGGTCCGAAATTTTCTTTGATTGCGATTTTTTCTACGACCATGAGAACGGTTTTTACGAACTGTTTTAGAAACTATATCCAAAATGTTAACAGAATCGGTTCTTGATATATTACCAATTCCCATGATATTATCATTAAGACCGAGAGGGTAGACTGTCTGTAATTTTTTAATCCAATTTAATTCAATTATTTTCCGTGATCGTACAAACTTTGAATGAGATTCACCAGGCTGCTTATTTACTACTTCTAAGGGTTGAACTGCTAAATATTTAATAGGATGATTGTGCTTCTTAAGGTGTTGATAAATGATACTTTTGAATTTATTGGGTCTTTTAAAACGATACAGATGTTCTTGAGTGCGTTTAGATAAATATCGTCCAGTTTCACCTACGTACTGAATACCGCATCCCGGTTTGTTTCATGTGAGTAAATAAATAATACTGTTTGTTTTTCAAGTTATATCAGTTTCAAAATTTAAAGAAAATGTGCGACCATTAAACGTGGACCTTACCGTATTGTTGGTGGAAAGACGGGGACATGTTAGTCATTTTTTGGCATGACACTTATCGATAGAACGGTAACCACGATTTTTATTGTTAAAAATGTTAGCGATGGTAGTATTTTTAGATAAGCGATTTTGAAGATTGAGACGTGTAGATACCCTTTGAACGAGTTTAGTATTTAATATTTTTCCATTTCTAAGCTTCATATTTGTTTTTTGTTTGTGAATTATATTAGAAAGGAGCAAAGACTGGCGTCCAGAATATGAACCAACATACAATGAATTAAATTATGTAAAAATGATAAATCTGTTTGGCTAAAGATGTCAGGGTAGCGACTGACGTCTGACTAAATAGTAGAATGGGGCTGAATATTGAAATACTACTTTTTGATAAATATTCCTAAAGTATTGAACTAGAGAAGTTCTCGCTCGGACACGCACTCCATAATCTAGTATATTATAAGAGCATAAACCTGAAGCACGGGGAGGCACTCTACTGTCTCCACACGGCACTAAAGACAAACTCTGTAAAAAATAAAATTGAGAATGGAAGTGGGGAATGTGTCAAAGAGACAACAACCCGACCATAGAACAGACAACAGCAGAAGGTCACCAACAGGTCTTCAATGCAGCGAGAAATTCCCGCACCCGGAGGCGTCCTTCAGCTGGCCCCTAAACAAATATATATACTAGTTCAGTGATAATGAACCAAAACTCCAAATTGTACACAAGAAACTAAAATTAAAAATAATACAAGACTAACAAAGGCTAGAGGCTCCTGACTTGGGACAGGCGCAAAAATGCGGCGGGGTTAAACATGTTTATGAGATCTCAACCCTCCCCCTATACCTCTAGCCAATGTAGAAAAGTAAACGCATAACAATACGCACATTAAAATTCAGTTCAAGAGAAGTCCGAGTCTGATGTCAGAAGATGTAACCAAAGAAAATAAACAAAATGACAATAATACATAAATAACAACAGACTACTAGCAGTTAACTGACATGCCAGCTCCAGACTTCAATTAAACTGATTGAAAGATTATGTCTTCATCATATGAATATCAGGCACAATCCTTCCCGTTAGGGGTTTAGTATCATACCATCATAACATATATGAGAAGAACATAACCCGTGTCATGCCAACAACTGGTTTTTAAATAAATGTGTTTAGTGCCGATGCAAAGACCCTATAAGTGAATCAATATTAACGCCAAAATATACAATCTTTAATGACCTGACAACAGTATCGTAACTATATCCCTTCTTAATAAGTCTATTTAAAGGTTTTGTTAGCTTCAGAGGTGAATACTGACATTTTTGTGCTTTATAAAGAATATTTCCATAAACAATTGGATGTGAAATACCTGAACGTATAAGAAGTCTGCATGTTGAGCTATATTTACGAATGATGTCCTTATACCGATGATAAAATTTAGTAAATGTTTTGACTAGTTTGTGATATCGAAAACCCTGGTGTAATAATTTTTCAGTAATACATAAATTTCTCTCGTTAAAATCTAAAACATTGTTACATACACGAGCGAATCGTACAAGTTGAGATATATAAACACCGTAAGATGGTGACAAGGGAACGTCACCATCTAAAAATGGATAATTAACGATAGGAAATGAAAAATCATCTCTTTCATATATTTTAGTATTAAGCTTTCCATTAATGATATAGATATCAAGATCGAGGAAAGGGCAGTGGTCATTGTTAGTATTAGCTTTATTTAAAGTAAGTTCAACAGGATAAATTTCTTTAGTATACATACTGAAGTCGTCATTATTGAGAGCCAAAATATCATCCAAATATCTAAAAGTATTATTAAATGTGTGTATCAGATGTTGTTTCGATGGGTCTTTGCTGATTTTTGTCATAAATTGTAACTCATAGCAATACAAAAAAGGACCGCAATAAGTGTTGCACAGTTAGTCCCCATTGGAATTCCGATAACCTGACGATATACGGAATCTCCAAAGCGAACAAAAATGTTATCTAGTAAAAATTCAAGGGCATATATGGTATCAAAGCATGTCCAATTGACATAGTTTTTTTTGTTTATTGCTACTAAAAAATGACCTAAAAGAGTTTGAACATATATATTCACATTCTGACTTTTTAAATGCCCATTTGATTGGGTGTGTGAATTTTTTCTTAATGAGAATGTGAGGCAATGTGGTATATAGGGTAGAAATCAAAACTTTGAACAGATTCAAAATCACCAATATATGCATGTAATTTATCAAGTACTTCCAACGAGTTCTTGATTACCTTGATTTCAGTAATAAAATTGAGAATGGTAACGGAGAATGTGTCAAAAAGACAACAACCTGACCAAAGAGCAGACAACAGCCCATTTATCAGTCAGAACATTACTGATATTGAGATTTATCTCATATATTTGACAAAAATGACTCCTATCCCCCCTCCCCCCTAACTGGCTCTGTGTATGTGTACAGGCCAACCCGTGCAAGCTAAGTTTTTAAATTAACCCTAGCAACATTTAGATAAATTAAAGGTAAATGCATTTTCTGATTTAGAACTGGATTGATCGTTTCTGCAGAAGTTATCAAATTAACCTTTGAGATTTCCCCTCGGGTATCAGTCGTATTGTATTTTATTGATTGCTCCAAAAATAGAAGAACAATAGATATGCATGCAACAATTGATAATTTTTACAGTGTTATTGAATGTAAAAAAACGAACCGCCTTTAACTTTTATATATTTAGCCGCTGCTAGGCATTACATTTTTTAACAGGTGAACGGATTTGTCTGTACTCAAGATTAATTGTTAAAGTGAATACACATTCTTTTTTTTTTCCATTGTTATGACGAAGCTTCAGGTAGACTTCATTCCTTGACTTATGGACACTTCCACATGTTCCAGCAAGGGACAGGTTCAAACAGTAAATACAGCTTTTACAAAATTATATAAATTACCTGCACGACCGTAGAGACAGGAAGTATTAAGTCCAAAGTTCATTTGTCAACTGATATAAATAGATAATTTGATCAAAATCGGGGATCATTTCAAAATGTCTTCGTTTGCTTTTTATCCGTTTTTGGGTTATTGCGAAAAAGCAGATCGTTGAAAATGGCAACTAATCAGGATAAATAGGAGTGCACTTTAATTGTACAAAAAAAACCGTATAATAGAAATACAAATGGAACCTACAATATTCGTTACATAAATGGTAAGTTTGAAAAAAAATAATATTTAAATCTCTTATCTCTTCAACGTTTAGCAATACGCCAATCAAAGAAAGCATTTCAAAATTTCTATATACAATTTTTCATATAATAATTTTAGAGAAAAGAACCTTTATGTATATGTTTCGTTGTTGCGTACAGTAGCAGGGTGGTCGGTAGGAAAAAGGACAAAGATAGAAGAGATGACAATAAACATGTTTCTGTAGAAATAAAATTCCCTAGTTTAATGCACTCGTTATGAGGCTAAATTGTTGTTTTCACGGTAAAGATAACTTAAAAAAGAGTTGTTTTTGGCTCTTGGTTATCAACTGGAGATTACAATCACATTACAAAAGCGTGTTAATGTTTACTGCACTAGATGCACTTTTACAATTATTGCCTCTTAATTGGTTAAAGGGCCAAACTATTTTAAAACCTAATAATTACATTGCAGACATGATATATCTTGCAACGGTCAAACTTTAAGATAACATGAGAAGTAATTTAAATTTAATCATTGCAATAATTTGTCCCTAGATCTTTTACATTAAATGAAAAAAAAAAAAAACACTTTCAAATTTTGGTGCAACCAAAGAGTTTTTCTGGATTAACCTTCATGAGGAACGCTTCAAACAAAATATTTAAAACCCAAGGACATGTAATACTTGAGTTAGTGAGGAGCTAAATGATCAAAAGGGACTTAAAAAGTATAGCCATGTCAACTTTGTCTACGGGAGTTTGAATTTTAGTTCTTCGGTTTCTTAATATATCAACAGTAAATTTAACACAAACGTCATGAATCGATTGAGAGAAAACAAATCCGGGTTACAAACTAAAACCGAGGGAAACGCATCAACTATGAGAGGAAAACAACGGAACTACAGAAACACCGAACTGCAACAAAAAAAAATCAAAAAAAAAACCGCCAACATATATAGAAACAGACTTTTTGATAACAACTGCCATATTCCTGACTTTTTAAGAAAGGTTTGTTAGAAACAATGTCAGTACCAAAACATGGATAACTGAGGTTCGTGATACCAGCAAATATCAACTAAAAAATATATATTACTCATATAGAGGTTATATTTGTATGATTAATAGATTATTTCAAGTTCCAAACTGTGAACTTTCCATTTCTATGTAGCAATATTCCAGAGGCCAATACCTATGGAGTATATATATCACAGTTGATACGATATTCCTTAGCGGCGGGTACTAGTTTTCTGTAAGATTCTAGTGAAACTGCTTTCTTTGGCTTTCATAGTTGATTTTAACTCTAAACTGTATGCAAAATCAAATTATCGGTTATTTTTTTCATTATTTTATTCATGAACGAATCAAACTTTCATTCAGTGAGAAAAGTTGTTTCTTAACATCTCATGCAATGTTGAACTGAAGAACGGTTCCATTTTAAGACACACCATTACTTTTACGGTACGAACATTAATTCCATAGGTCTCATCGATTTCATGTTGTTTGGAAGTAGTTTAATGCCTGTTTTCCCTATGATGATGTAAACACGTCTGTTAATACTTTAAATAATACTGGAAAACAGGTAACCTATGCTGTCTTGAATTAATAGCGTATTTTATTATGTTTTCTCCATTTTAAAAAAATTATTTTATGTATAAACGTGAAAGAATTTTTCATTTTATGACATTCCATCAGTGTGAATGATGAATTATCTATAATTAATATTACAGTCCGTAAAAAATAAGTCTCCCGTCTGAATAGACAGATGATCCAGATATACGGGTTTTGAAACCCGCACATGTCTCATTTAATGAAGTAGCATATCACCAATGAATCTGTTTGGTACTTCCATGAAACTTTGAGCCTGTATTCTATGATCGACGTCAATAAACATTGACGGTGGCCTATTAGCAGTTATTTAGAAGTAACCTTGGATAATATGTCTTTGATCTATCTAGCATTATAAACCGAACTGTCTGAATCAATCCTCCTCTTTTTTATGACGTTTTTAACTCATCATTTAAAACATACTAAAAGGAGGAGAAGATACCACGGGAACAATAAAAAGTCATGAATTAATACTCTTTTTTTTTACTATCACTTGATCATATTTGGCTTTAAAATATTTGCTTTCGAACGTTCCCGATGAAGGTAAAGCAGAAAAGCGCTTCGGGTGGATGACCTGACTATTTAGTGATGTTAAGGACCAATTTTGTTTGAAAATACAAAACCTAATAAAAACGCCAATGAGCTGATATAACCATGCGATACATGTAGATCTTAAGGTTTTTTTAGGCGCCAAATCCGTATTTTTTACGTATGAAAGAATTTTTAAATTGATTTATTCATGTCTAAGTTGAAAACATGAATACGCACGCAAGTTTTCATTATAAGAAACAACATTTAGTTTGTTCGAACGCACATTAATTCCATAACAATTCTTAATTCCATTTTGTTCGGTTAGTAATGCCCTTCCGTGTTTGCCATCTGAAGATATCAACACGACAGATCTTTTAGTACTAGTATTTAAAATCAAGTAAACGATACCGTGTTGATCAACAGCTATTGGTAACTTGTTTGGTCTTTGTGTCCAAAACTATGATTTCATTGTCATAAGCTGTAATAGCTACCGTTTTGTCATCAATACATGTCACACCAAACGGTTGTACAGGGGAAAGAGATAATTCAGTGTCTAAAGTTCCATCAGTATGTACGATAACTAATCTTCTTTTATGATAGCAGATCGAAAATATCATCCTTCCGTCATGGAAAACAGATGATCTTGTTACAAATTTACTGTATTTTCCTGCCCTAACCTAGAATTTCAATGACGCAATTATATCATCAATCGATTTGGGACAGGGTGAAAATATGAGTCTGGTTTCCTTAATCTAAAGTAAAAATGATTGACGATGGGCTACTTTCTATTGTTATGGATCCAAATAAAAGTGCATTTAGATAATACGTCTGTGATCTTATGGTCTTTCTTGTATTTTAAACGTAAGTGGCTAAATCCTTCATCTTCTGATATGTGTCGGACGTAATCTAACGCCTTAGTGACGTCTTTTTCTATCAGTTAACTTCCAATGAAAGCCTGCACATCGGATCCATGTTGTTTGACGATCATGAGGTTTGTCTTCAGAAGCTCAAACGTTTTCAATTTTCCGGATAACTTATTAAGGATAGTTTCAATTTTGAGTTTCAATTGTGTTTCAGCTGAATTCAAATTGTCTATCATGTGGTTCTCTAATTCATCTAAGCGAGAGTTTATTTTTCGTCTTGTATCTTTTATATCGTTTAAGCTCTTTAGATGCTGTTGTTTTGTTTCAACAAGATTTGCTTCCCTGTCCTTTACTACTGTCTCAATATTTTCCTGAATGTCTTTTAGAGACTTCTCCAAACTGTCAAACAAGGTAGAAGATTTTGATGACTTAGTGGCTTCTTCTATAGGAAACTTACTAGTGCATTCTTTGTGGTTTTCGGATATGCAAATTAGACAACAAAGTTGATCATGGCGTGGACAAAATATTTGGAATTTCCTCTCTACAGCTCTGTTCAATTTTACAAATCTCAGTTGGAAGTTTCTTGTAGTCGTCTATGGAAATAATTCCATGTTTTCTTGACGCTTTTGATACGCTATGGTAATTTTTACAGGGAGAACACATACCTTCATCACATTCAGGACACCAGTAATCGGCAACGTGTGAAACATGCTGAGCATCACAGATCCCACACAGTATTACATCTGAGGCAGCCATCTAAAATAGATGCAATTAATCCATTATCAATATATCAAAGGCATTATATAAGAATTAATTGACTGCGATCCTTTTTTTCCAGTGCTAATGACTGTTTAATAGGTTATCACATCTGTGACATCTGAAAATGTTCAAACTTGGGTTAAGAATGTATTATGGTGAATTAATCATGTAAATATCAATTTCATAAAAATCGAAGTTGAGATAGCTATAAAACCAGGTCTAAACCACAATTGTCTTTGGACAATGCCTGTACCAAACCAGACATATAACAGTTGGTTTAAGGTTGGTATAGTCAAGCGTTTTGTTTTTTCAGTCTTATGGACTTTGTATCGATCTGATGAGTTAAGCCCTTTTCAACTTGTTCTTATGTTGTACTGTTACACCACTGTACCAGGTTAGAAGAGGGTTGGCGCCTTCAAACTAGTTTAACCCCGCCATATTCTGTACGTGCCTGTCCCAAGTCAGGAGCCTGTAATTCAGTGGTTGTCGTATGTTGCTATATATCATATTTGGTTTTCGTTCATTATTGTGTACATAAATCAGTTTTCTCGTTTTAATTGTTTTACATTTGTCATTTCGAGGCTGACTATGCGGTATTGGTTTTGCTCATTGTTGAAGACCGTACTGTGACCTATAGTTGTTAATTTCTATGTCATTTGGTCTCTTGTGGAGAGTTGTCTCGTTGGCAATCATACCACATCTTCTTATTTCTATATTCCCCTTGCATTTACCTTGGAGTTTGGTACATTTATTGCTACATTTTCTTTAAAACATTTATTTCGTAACTTTTTAGTAGGACAACACAGGAAGGAAACATATTCTATTGATCTTCGTTACAACTCTTACACACTTTTTTGGTGTGTTTATCTATTACTCAGGATCACTATACATTTAAGTAGAACATCTTTATACAGACATTGTCCGTCGTAAATGAAAGATGGACAAGATTGATTAGTTCCTATCATGAAGTAGCGTCTTTGTAATATATTGAATTAAGAGATAATTGGTTAAAAGTATTATCAGGGTATCATTTATTATGAATAATGTAAACACTACATAAAAACTACATAACTTATACATGGTGAGAACAACACGTTATAAATTCCATGCGTCCGAAGGGCTTTTTACAAACGTCGGCTTTACCGATACATTTTCCAGTAACTGCCTGTAGATTCAACCCGGTTTATATTTTCTCATTTACTTGCAAAAAGAATTCCCTGTCCAGATTTAGCATGTGGAGCATGAGGAGATAATTAAGAACTGCAATGCATACATTTATTTTACCTTTTTTTAATATACCTAAGAATATTATTGAAAAGTTCAATGATGAACATTTATTATTTCATTTGCTATTAGTTGAGCCATTACTGTAGTCCACTCAGGGAAAAGTAAAAATTCCTATAATTGTAATCGCCCAAATCAAAAATCGGTCATCAGCGATAGATCTAATTTATAGGCAATTTTCATATTTTGACTTTGATTTTGGATATTTGTGAAAGTTATTTCCTCTAAGGTTTTACATCGTTGTCCTTATGCTGTTTTTTCGGACGTAAATCTTGTAATTACACTTGACCTCCTTTTTTCGTTGAGTTATATTGAATAAGAGAAATCAACAAAGTAGGAAGGTCTCTAGTTACATTGAAAAGGCTTACATTGAAATGGCAAGCCTGATATTTGAAAGTAATTTTATTCATGTATGGTTCAAGTTCAAACCTTTTTTTAACATTTTATACACGACAAAATCATCGGAAAACAGGTGATTTTCCCCCAAAGTTGCCCTCATTTAAAGCTTGGTTTTAATTCTTTCTGTTGTTCTTACTGACCGAATATCAGAATATCCTACCACAGAGTAGGTAACCTGTAGAAAAAATATATACTCCAGAGTCAAAAGTCGATAATATGAAAATCGTCTATTGAAACGGCTGTTCTCCTTTGAATGTAATGTCTTGCGCTGTGAATAATGACAATAAAGAAGAAATTACGTCAAATTATATAAATCAGAGATATATAAATACCAAAACATAATTCCGAAACTCCGAAACTTTGATTATTCTTTTCATTCAATCGTCCACGAGTAAAGATGTCCTGTTTTTAAACGTGAAAATACCTTGATTTAGGAAGGCACATTTATCAATCACCACATTGCAGATATTGAGGTTCATCTCATATATTTGACAAAAATGGCCCTATACCCCACATAACTTGACTCAGTGTACAGACAAAACCCTGCTAATTTTTAAGCCTAGTAACACCTAGGTATATTAAAGGTAAATACATTTTGTGTTTTAGAAATTTAACACTTTACTGGATTGTTCGTTCCTGCAGAAGTGATCAAAATAACCTTTGAGATTTCTCCTGGGGTATCAGCTGTATTGCATTTTATTGATTGCTTAAACAATAGAAGAACACTAGATTTATATGCAGCAATTGATAATTTTAAAAGTGTTACTGAATCTAAACGCAAACCGCATTTAACTTTTATATATTAAACCGCTGTTAGGCCTTACAATTTTAACAGGTGAATGGGTTTGTCTGTACTCAGAGTAATTTTCAAGATGAAAAGACATTCATTTGTTTTCCATTGCTATGACGCGGCTTTACAGACTGTATCCCTGACTCATGGACAATACCAGGAAGGGATAGGTTCAAACAGTGAACAAAATAATTATAAAAATATATAAATTACCCTCACGACTGTTGAAACAGGAAGTATCAAGTCCAAAATTCATTTGTCAACCGATATTAATAGCTAAATTGATCAAAATAGGGGAACATTTCAAAAATTCAACTTTCAATCTATCTGCGATAATTATGAAAAAAGCAAATACGTTGATATTGACAACTTATTAGGAGAAATAAGTGTACATTTGTACAAAAAAGTGTGATAGAAATTAACTATAGCTTTCAGTGTTCTTTGCATTTTATGACAAGATAACAGATTTTTTTTAAAAGAATTTATTCTTGTCATTATGTCTATACTAAAGCAATATGTAGTCATCAAATGGTTGAAGTTCATACAAAAAAGCCAGATTTAGGCAAAAGCAAAAATTGATGCAAAATTTGTGCAACAGTGCAATTTCCGATCAAAATTTGTTATGCTGCAGTGTATGTTCAAATCGACTACACAATTTGCAGAATAAGTAGCTGGTTGGAAAATGCACTATCTGATATATTAAATGTGCTAAAAGTGAACCGATGTGGTACGTTAAAGATAATTTAGATTAAAATATGATTTAACTATACATTTATATCTAGTTAGCTACTTAAACGTTTAGCAATAAGTCAATCAATGAAGCATTTGCTATATAAAATTCTTTACATGTAACATTGGACTGCATTTGTGACTAAACTACCTTCCACCTTACACTTCATAAAACGTTTTAGGTTCATTTACTTATACTTATTTTCAACTTTATAAGATCTGACGTTAATAAATCAGCAAACAGTTTAAATACTTTTTGACGACGGTTATAAAAAAAGCAAGCTTAAAGGTGACCGAAGACGTATTTTTGTGTTCACGCCTATATATTAGTGAGTTTTGGTATCTTCTATGGACCATTCGGATATCTCCGGAAACAAGATTCTCGGAACCTCTCTAATATTTTCGATAGTTTATACAGGTTGTTATCTATGTCTTTGGTACGGCCCTCTAGGCTACCACATGACATTGTATATTTCAATAATCAAAGTTCATTTGTTGATCGGATACTTAAAAAAAATAAAGACTAAGTTCATTTAAAAATCATTTATATGAAAGAAAACATATGTGTTTTAAAAAATGCGAATGTTTATTAAATATCAAGTATAATGATAACGCAATTACATAATTCATGCTTCCAGACGGTCCCTGTATGCGTTGTGTGTGTAGTATTTAATACAGCGTGCTGTTGTGCACTGTGACAATAAACCTGGGAAAAGTTTATTAATATATAATGTCCCAGAATAAACTGATTATTTCTGAACGTTTATCACGTAATATTTTGTATTTCAATCATAGCCTGGGAAAATGTCGGAAAGCATGAAGAAAATTAACAAAACGATATTTCTGTTACAAATATTTATCTTAGGTGGAAAACACAGTGGTCGGAAAGTACAAAGATAACTAATCAAAAGGATTTTTCTGTTAAAACAATTAAATTTCATTAATAGATTCTACCAGACCAAGATAATATTCATTAAAATTATTAAGTTCAAACTGAGACTAAATTTATCCTTTATAGAATATAATTAAAAATGTTATATATACGTGTATTATGTCCCACAGGTTTGAACAGTGAATACATTTATGAAAATTATATGCAACATATGACCACCAATGAGCAGGGATGCGTACACATAATTTAGTATCTAAATTTTTAAACGATAGTGAATGAAAAAATACTTGCATGGTTTCAATTCACAATTTAAATCCTTACATCTCACAAAAATGTAATTAATATTTTACAATAATAATAATTAAAAATTCAACTACTATGTTAATCATTTTATACTGATTTATAAGTCTCTGCATATATTTTATATAGCAATATATTCATATAGTGGAAAGTTAGACTTTAAGAAGAGATTAATTTGATTTATAAAATGTCCATCAGTAAATACTTGACGTTTGTGTTTATTGATATTATATTCTAATTTTTCGGAAAACATGAATGTTTGTTAATTATTAGATTTTAATTCTTTTTTTTTGTTTTTTGTTTTGGTTTTAATAGTTCAATTTTATAGCATCTAAATCTTTGCAATATGGTACGATTTTGATGATACTCTGGTGACCGGCTACCCTACACGTCCTGGTTTATTAACATTATATATCACCCTGTTCACACGACACACTATAGGTTTGCGCTCACACAAATATCGGATTAAAGGACAATTAATCCGGAGTCAAAACACTTGAGGTAGGTACTTTGACATCCGAATTCAACTATTAAATATTAGATTTGAGCCTGATTAATGTATGTGATGACACAAATGCGTATTCTTATCCAGAGTATCAGTGCGTATGCTTTCTATTTACTATTTCCTGCGCCATAAAACCACGTGCATGCATAAATATTAACTTCACTCGCGAATGTGAATTTTCGCTTTTCTTATCTAAATTCAGGACACGGCAGTAAGAGCTTGACATGTGACTTTCAAGCATGATCATCATAACTTAAGGTAATATAACCTCTAGCTGTTTCTCTTTTCTTTTTCTTTTTGAGTAACCGTCCTAGTATCAACTTTGACATTTCCGAAATGCTAATGATTTTCTATCCCAGGAATAGATTACCTTAGATATTTTCGACAAAACCTTTGTTTCTAAATTTTGGGTCCTCAATTCCTTTCAACTTCGTACTTAATTTTGCCTTTTTAACTTTTTTTATTCGAGCATCATTGATGAGTCTTTTGTAGACTGAACTTGCGTCTTGCGCACAACATTTTAATACTGGTATCTTTTTATATCTACATATCTTTTTATATAAATTGGTTCTTTTGAGAGTATATTCAGGTATTCATAAATTAGATATTCTTCAAAACCAAGTTTTCCTGTAGAATATTCGACTGATTTAAGTACATGTAACTTCATGAAATCCTTAAAATTTGAGATGTTTTATGCGACAATAATAATTGTCAGTATAAAAGAGGTCTCAATGAAGCTGCTGTGTTACTCTCAAGAAAAAAAAGACACCTTCTTATAAGTTGCATGACACTGGGTTTCACTTCACATGGAAATTGGACTTTAAATTAATCTATAAAACATCCACCATGAGGACAGACAGCTTCAATAACGAGTATAAGAATAGTTGAAGGCATCCAGGAAACAAATATGAAGATATAATAGATAATATAAATGCATCCAGATTATAAAGCAAACTTAGTGCTTAAATTTATATTGCGATTGGTTTGTGCAATTTGCATTAAACGTCAGGTTTGCAGAAATTGGGATTTGCAGTAGGAATATGAAACAATCATGTACACTCCCAAGTTATAAATAAAATAGTCAAGCCTAAAAATGTAAATTCAAATAGTTGCTTTTAATTGCCTTGTGCAAGAATCTACACACAACTACATATTTTCAATAAAGGTTTTTTTTAACATCATCATTATCTTATTCTTTTCACAGTCAATTATTTCAAATCAAAAGCAAACAAAAAATTAGCAACAATTAGTCAGCGGTCTCGGGTTCACGTATTGCTTTTTTTTTTAAAGAAAGCAACTTGTTTAACTTTAACATGAACTAAGGACTATATCTTTTGGGAAATCTAAGTTTGACCCAATATCTTTGAAAATTATATGAAATGAAAATAAAGAGCTTTTCTGGATTAACCTTCATCAGGAACGCTCAAACCAAAAGATTTGAAACCCAAGGACGTATAATACTTGAATACTAATTGATAAAAAAGGATTTAAATAGAATAGTCATAACCATCGAAGGTCAACTTTGCCGAAGGGATTTGAAACCGTAATTTCTTAATTTACGAATTTATCAACAGTGAATTTAAGAAAGGTTTTCTTATGAATCATGTCAGTACCGAAGCATGGATAACTGAGGTTGTGATATCCACAGATATCAACTGAAAGATACATGCATATATACTGAACTTAGATGCCAGTAGAACATTTCATTTCAATTCAGTTTTTGATTGATCTCACACCGAAAACATCAACCCCCTTCTAAAAGAGGCGTTTGTATTATCAAAATCTCTTGACAACAACTGTATATATTCTTGGTATACATATGTCAAACATATTGTACCTGTAGTGATATCTTACATAAAATAAAATATTGTAAAAATATAAAGATGGTAAACCACATCAGAATCTTAGTAAGAGATAAATAGAAGGCAAATATAACATTTTGATTGAAAATAGATTAAACAGTTATGATAAAAAAGTAAGTTACTTTAATGCAAACATATAAAACTTGGTCAGGGTACAGAATTTTACTTAACGTACCACGATTTTATTATAAGAAAGTGTTTCACTAAACTCCGTATAAGTGACCACAATCTTGAAATTGAAAAGGGTACATATTATTAAATCCCTCGAAAAGATCGACTTTGCAAATTGTGCCATGTTGTTGAGAACATTTCCTCTTGTAGTGTAATATGAATAATAAATTAAGATTGCATATCATCAAACAGATCAAATTGGAAGATGATTCTATGTAACTCCCAAAGGAGCAAAATATACGTTATTAAATGATTAATAAAATTGAGAATGGAAATGGGGAATGTGTCAAAGAGGCAACAACCCGACCATAGAACAGCAGAAGGTCACCAACAGGCCTTCAAAGCAGCGAGAAATTCCCGCATCGGGGGCGTCCTTCAGCTGGCCCCTAAACAAATATATATACTAGTTCAGTGATAATGAACGCCATACTAAACTCCAAATTGTACACAAGAAACTAAAATTAAAAATAATACAAGACTAACAAAGGCTAGAGGCTCCTGACTTGGGACAGGCGCAAAAATGAGGCGGGGTTAAACATGTTTATGAGATCTCAACCCTCCCCCTATACCTCTAGCCAATGTAGAAAAGTAAACGCATAACAATACGCACATTAAAATTCAGTTCAAGAGAAGTCCGAGTCTGATGTCAGAAGATGTAACCAAAGAAAATAAACAAAATGACAATAATACATAAATAACAACAGACTACTAGCAGTTAACTGACATGCCGGCTCCAGACTTCAATTAAACTGATTGAAAGATTATGTCTTCATCATATGAATATCAGGCACAATCCTTCCCGTTAGGGGTTTAGTATCATACCATCATAACATATATGAGAAGAACATAACCCGTGTCATGCCAACAACTGGTTTTTAAATAAATGTGTTTAGTGCCGATGCAAAGACCCTATAAGTGAATCAATATTAACGCCAAAATATGCAATCTTTAATGACCTGACAACAGTATCGTAACTATATCCCTTCTTAATAAGTTTATTTAAAGGTTTTGTTAGCTTCAGAGGTGAATACTGACATTTTTGTGCTTTATAAAGAATATTTCCATAAAAAATTGGATGTGAAATACCTGAACGTATAAGAAGTCTGCATGTTGAGCTATATTTACGGATGATGTCCTTATACCGATGATAAAATTTAGTAAATGTTTTGACTAGTTTGTGATATCGAAAACCCTGGTGTAATAATTTTTCAGTAATACATAAATTTCTCTCGTTAAAATCTAAAACATTGTTACATACACGAGCGAATCGTACAAGTTGAGATATATAAACACCGTAAGATGGTGACAAGGGAACGTCACCATCTAAAAATGGATAATTAACGATAGGAAATGAAAAATCATCTCTTTTATCATATATTTTAGAATTAAGCTTTCCGTTAATGATATAGATATCAAGATCGAGGAAAGGGCAGTGGTCATTGTTAGTATTAGCTTTATTTAAAGTAAGTTCAACAGGATAAATTTCTTTAGTATACATACTGAAGTCGTCATTATTGAGAGCCAAAATATCATCCAAATATCTAAAAGTATTATTAAATTTGTGTATCAGATGTTGTTTCGATGGGTCTTTGCTGATTTTTGTCATAAATTGTAACTCATAGCAATACAAAAAAAGGTTCGCAATTAGTGGTGCACAGTTAGTCCCCATTGGGATTCCGATAACCTGACGATATACGGAATCTCCAAAGCGAACAAAAATGTTATCTAGTAAAAATTCAAGGGCATATATAGTATCAAAGCATGTCCAATTGACATAGTTTTTTGGTTTATTGCTACTAAAAAATGACCTAAAAGAGTTTGAACATATATATTCACATTCTGACTTTTTAAATGCCCATTTGATTAGGTGTGTGAATTTTTTCTTAATGAGAATGTGAGGCAATGTGGTATATAGGGTAGAAAAATCAAAACTTTGAACAGATTCAAAATCACCAATATATGCATGCAATTTATCAAGTACTTCCAACGAGTTCTTGACACTCCAAAAGTAATTAATTCCACTATTTTCGAAAGCCTTATTTGAACAATTTATTATCAGGGTTTTGATTGTACCAAGTGTACTGGTAAGAAGAATAGACAATTTAGTAGTGGAACAATGGCTTGAGGACGAAATGAATCTATATTTGTAAGGTGTTTTGTGTAGCTTCGGAAGCCAATACATAGTTGGGACCTTCATTGTATTTGGTTTATTCTTTATCAACAGAACACTTGAAACTAATCGGCAATTTTTTTGAAACAGTCATTTATCCATCTGATAAGTTAAGCCTCTTTCAACTGATTTTTATAGTTCGTTCTTATGTTGTACTGTTACACCCCTGTCCCAGGTTAGGGGGAGGGTTTGGATCCCGCTAACATGTTTAACCCCGCCATATTCTACATTGTCATTTCGGGGCCTTTTATAGCTGACTGTGCGGTATGGGCTTTGCTCATTGTTGAAGGCCGTATGGTGACCTATAGTTTGCAAATTTCTGTGTCATTTGGTCTCTTGTGGAATGTTGTCTCATTGGCAATCATATCACATCTTCTTTTTTATATTAGAACTAAGGACAGTAACAGCTTAATGTTTTTATGTTTTTATAAATATTTTTTTTTGACTGCATTAATGATTCATGTTCACTTTATATAACATATACATATATATTTTTGTAACAATCCTTTTTAATTTGTTTATATAAATAAAGGCAACATTAGTATACCGCTGATCAAAATTCATAAATCGATTGAGAAAAAAACAAATCCGGGTTACAAACCAAAACCGAGGGAAACACATCAAATATAAGAGAAGAACTACGACACAACAGAAACACAACATTAAAATGTGCACACATAAACGAACTATAATATAACAATGGTCATTTTCCTGACTTGGCACAGGACATTTTATGAAAAAAATGGTGGGTTGAACCTGGTATTGTGGCTAGCCAAACCTCCCGCTTTTATGGCAATGTTAAATATAACATAAAAATGACAACATTACATGACAGGACTACAATACAAATAAATGGGAGAACATATAGGACAGAGAAACATACGAATAATAGCTAACAAAAGGTACCAGGTTTAAAATTTAATACGCAAGACGCGCGTTTCGTCCACACAAGACTAAAGTGACGCTCAGATAAAAAAAGTTCGAAAGCCAAAACAAGTACAAGTACAAAGTACAAAGTGAAGAGCATTGAGGACCAAAAGTTCCAAAAAGTTGTGCCAAATACGGCTAAGGTTTTCTGTCTGGGATACGAACATCCTTAGTATTTAGAATAATTCATACTTTTGCAAACAGTAAATTTATAAAAACGACTATATAATAGATATACATGATAACACCGAAGTGGTGACTAACTACAGAATAAAAACGGAAACATAAAACAACATAAACCAGCACATAAAAATTCACAGCCGAGCAAGCCAAATAGATCAACGCACAAAGTGACGTCACATTTGAATTTCTAAAAATTTTCCCCAAAATAGGATAGAATTCAAGATTAGGTTTGTAATACTCAAATAACATTTATTAATAACAATGAAAATTACAATACTAATTAATATAAAATTGTGGTAGTAATTAGATAATTAATTGAATTATCTAGCTATGTCGGTGTTTCTTCTAAATCAAACTGTAAACCAAATATATCGTATAAATTTAGTTGACCCAAACTAAAATCTAATAAATGAACTGGGTGATTAATTATCTTTACCATAACACACGAATACAACAGAAAAAATAAGATTTACAACTACAAACGATTAGACATTTGACAAAATCCGATGAGAATTACAAATATAACATCAAAACTAAATACATGAATTTTGGATAGAAAAGTACCGTGACACGTCTTATAGCAATGCGAATTCACACTCAGCAAAACAGTCACAATCGGGAATAAGTCGCGTTCGGTAATTAAAAGATCAGACGACGTAATGTCAAACCACAATCTAACACGTGGTAAAAATGTCCTTAGTAAGTTTGGACAAAGACACATCGTATGAATCAACCAATTCGTGATGGTGTCCGTAAAATTTACGGAGTGTCATTTTTAATCTATCCTTTGTATAACAATAAAGATCGTATACAGGTTCAGAGATGATTTCAACTTCTCAACTGTGAACTTTCAATTTCTATGTAGCAATATTCCAGTAAGGAGCACCTACAAATGGAGTATATATCTCCCAATTGATACGATATTTCATAGCTTCAATTTCCAATCATGATTTCCTTGAAAGAGGGTTGCTGCATACAAGGAAGCTTTTAAACCAAGAGTTCCAAGATATGAAGTTGAAATCATCACATCGAAAATTTTACGGACGCCATCGGTTGGCCATTATGGAGTTTCTCTTTGACAGCTGACGAAAGATATGATCCAATTGTCGTAAAAACAATCCTGTCTTCTTTTACTATAATGTGACTTACCGATTTAGACTTATCACCGGTTTTGTACTTACATAAGCATCAGGACGGGTGTGATATGTGGAGCAGACTCTGCTAACCCTTTCGGAGCACCTGAGATCGCTCCCGTATTTTGGTGAAGTTCGTGTTGCTCAGTCTTAAGTGTTTTGTATGTTGCGTTTTGTTAACTGTTGTTTGTCTTTTGTCTTTTTTTTAAGCGTCGTTGTAAGTTTATTTTCGACTTATGAGTTTGAATGTCTCTTTGGTATCTCCCGCCTCTCTTTTATACTTCTAGGAAATGCGAAATTGACGAATGGGATAATAAAATCAGCACGTTTGTCATAGGTGTTTGTTTTATGTCGTCCATCTGTGTCAATATCAAAGAAAAGATCGAGATATGAAACAGACCGTTCAGTTTCGGAAGAATCCCAAGTTCACTGAGATATATGTGTTGCAAGCAACACATTGTATATTTTTTTGTTATCAATGCTCTACAACTGAGTAATTGATTTGACATTCTAAATGTTTGTCACTGCTCAATAGTTTGTAATCAAAATCGCGTTTGGCAAACTAAAATATATATGCTGGTATATAGCGAAGTTTTATTATATCATGCCCATCGGTATATCATTATTATAACTTTATTAAGTAAAACGTATAACTACAACAAAGTGTTTAGCTTTAAACACAAGAAAACAAACAGTTTTGCAGCTGATGTTAATAAAACTCTATCAATACAAGATAACATGAATGATGGGTAGTGATACATGTTGCATATAAGAGTAAATGATATTTACACAAACGAGATACAAAATTTGTTGAAAACACTGTATTTAATGAAGATATAAAGTGCCAAAACCATACAACAGATCATGATTGTTTAAAGTTGTTTTTTTTTATTGCTTCACTAGTGCTGGATTGTAAAGCGTAAAAAAAAAGAAATGTCGTGTATGTCTGATATACGTAAATTTGTTCTTGTAAATGCCAATTCAATTTGCAGCTTAAAACATTTGCTTTCGATTCCATATGTGTGAAGCAAAACCAAAATAAAAATAAAGAAAAAATTACGTATACTGTACAATGCTAGGCAGAATCATAAAATTACTCGTTCATGTTTGCCAAGTATCTTAATAGCTGGAAAGAGGTTGAATTCGCTGTAAAGTAGACAGAGTGGGTGTTTATTTTTTCTTGAATATCTCATGTCTTCTGGCTTTATTTTAGATTATGAATTTATAGTTTCGACCTGCCAATCTGATTTATGTTAACTTATTTCCAGATATTTTTAATATAGACTTCTGATTCACAGTTATTGCTGTGCATTTCAGATGAAAATGATAAAAAGATATTTACCCCACCTCCAATAAATATTATATTTCTTAATGCTTGTATCCCAGACAAAAACACGTGGACACCTTTCTTAATATTTGCATACGATACGTTGAATTTACAATTTACCGCGAAAAACTAACAATCTATCAGTATCTACCCAGAACCACTGAAAGAAATATAAAGGTAGTATACCTGTTACAACTCGCTTTCCTAAACAACCTTAATCAAGAACCAAACCTTTGAAAAGCCAAATATTAAAATAACCATAGGACAAACCGTTGAAAAGAAAATAAATAAACCATTTGACAAACTGTCCGAAAGCCAAATTAAAAACAAGCAACATAGATTGCCCAAATCCTGACACCCCCGGTGTCTTATACCACAAGAAAAACCTTAAAATCTGCATTATCGACAACTTGATTCAATATTTCCAAATCTCTTCCAAATATACTTTGAAATCGTGCACTGGCAAGTTTATATTGTTCAGGAAAGTAAGACAAAACACAAATTTGACAAACTAAAGATTTTTTAGTTGATATGAAATCAGATGTGGATATACGTCAATAAGACAACACCACCGAGCAATACGAAATCAAAAGATACATAGAGAACAATATACGGTTTAAACCAATAAGACAAGTTTCTACACAATATTTTAATCTGTAAATTAATGTAAGCAAAGATAAATTGGGAATGAGTAAAATGACACCATGTTAGATCTGGTATCACGCCAAAGTCCTCACGACATTCTGATATAATAATAGAAATGCCTTCAGAGTGTCTTGATTTTGAACAGACACATCGACATGCAGCAATGTAAGATTACCACTCTGAGCACTCCCCCACTCCATTTTAAATAGTAAAATGTAAAACATAACAGATACAAAAAATATAAACTGTTGAGTAAAAGTGCTTAACCCTATAATACCAGTAAACGTAGCCAGCAAAACTGCAGAAACAAGTAAACATAACAATTTGTTTTTCTTTAAATGAGAGCTTAAAGTCACTGATTCAAACTACCGAAATGTACTTTTAACGATCATTGGTATAAGTTATCTTTAAGTGGTTATTCAGGTAGGGTGAAGGTTGGTGCCTATTGAAACATTTAAACCCGCTGCATTTGTTTCCATCTGTCCTAAGTCAGGAACCTGATGTTCAGTGGTTGTCGTTTGTTGATGTGGTTCATAAGTGTTTCTCTTTTCTCGTTTTTTATATAGATTAGACCGTTGGTTTTCCTGTTTGAATGGTTTTACACTAGTCATTTTGGGGCCCTTTATAGCTTGCTGTTCGGTGTGAGCCAAGGCTCCGTGTTGAAGGCCGTACTTTGACCTATAATGGTTTACTTTTACAAATTGCGACTGGGATGGATGTTGTCTCATTGGCACTCATACCACATCTTCTTATATCTATGATAAGTTGCTCCCCTGTTGTTAGTACAATATGTTTTTGAAATCATTGTAAGATTTCGTTAAAGGTAAATTCATTTGACCTTGACCTTATTTTCGTGGTTCATTCATCAATGCTTTAGTTAAGTAATTAATAAAGTTTCTAACTTACTTTTAAGTATAATTGCAACTTCCTTTTTTTTACTACAAATCATTGTAAATTTGACACGTCTATCGGACAGGATACAGTTGGCATTGACCTTATTTCTTTATTCAATTGTACTATCAAGTGTAAATGGTACATGAAATATGACCTTTGACATTATTATGCAATTATAATAACATAAGCTTTTCATACATGAATCCGACAGTCACGAACTGATAGAAATTGAATGCACCAGAACTCAGATCAATTCCTGTTGAAAACATGGAAATTAGTCATATATTGGTTGAAATGATTCAAGAGGATAGAGAACAGGGGTTAAGATCGAGAAAACACCGATCATATCCTGGGGCATCAGTGGCAAATATATATCTCTTAACGGTCATGAGGATTCCACGTAGAACCATTAATCTAACTCTTTTACCAATAACCCTACTTGAAAACACAAGCTTGAAATAAGTAATCACCTTAGATATACTTTATATAAATATTCTTCAAATGTTGCTGATGACATGAAGCTTACATTTTAAAGTGTCGTGTTTATTCTGTCTGCGACCTGAGCGATAACTTCCTATATGAAGATTAAGACCTGCAGCAACTGTCGTTACACATTGTATCTTCCTAGTTCAACGGTCAGCAAACCTTGAAGAATTCATCGAAACAGGAATATATATATGTATAATGATGACACAAAACGAAAGGACTGGCTTCTATATTTTAAATTGTCGAAATGTATATACTCTATTATCAAATTTATGATAGTTGTACAGACGAGATATATTTTCAATTTTCAATTTTCCGCACTCTTGAGCCATAAAAAAAGTACTTTTCTACATCACAGGCTCCTTCCCAATTTTTATGTTTCCATAACGCCGTAGTAAATTTAGATTTTCGTTACTTTAGATTTGTGTAATGCATTTATGACCGTCATAATTTGTTGGACGAATTGGTACGTATACATGTAACATGATCATTCTTTGGTTATCAGCATTGTTGAACATTCTTTCAGAGTTAAGACTCGATAAACTGACTGATATGATGACTTTCAGATATTGACACGGCTACATAATTACGACTTAATTTCCTCTGTCTAATATATTGGTTTGAATTTAGAACATAAGTTATATTTATCTGATTTCCTCTCCAAGAAATTGTTCTGTTAAACTGTTGAATAAACGAATTGTGTTTTACTAATGCCGTATGGAACAAAATGGTTGTCAGGACGTCACACGTTTTGGAAATTCAGCAGTCTTTTTCGGCGGGACTTTAAATTATTTATTTATTTCGATATACCAAATTAAAGCTTGTAATATCTGTTAGTTTAATCTTTTTGTTGATGAAGGAAGTGAAATGTTGAAAAAAATCAATGTGTTTCTTTCTTTCTGTGCACTTTTCATTAGGTAAGATTTGGCCCATTAAAAAATATTCAAAATTATAATCGATGTTTTCTTAATCTACGAAATTATAAACTGAACTACAAATTTCATATTAATTGGTAAAATGTCTAGTTTGAAATCATGACATACTTAGTAACAACTTTTTCATGAACGACATAAGCTCCCATTCATAAACAATTTGATTTTATATTATTCAATGTGAAAATGAAGTATGTTCCCTTTATAATGTACTACAGTTAACTTGTTGGTACGCATATTAACTACTAATGATTCTACAATTACATCTTGTCGAGCAAGTAATTTCTTGCCATGTTTGCCGTCTGAAGACAACAACACAACACATCTATAAGTATCTGAAGTCACGTAAACCATGCCGCATTGATCAACAGATCTTCCACCTGGGCGAATTAGAATTGATTGGTGTTTGTATTCCCACAGCTTTTCTCCCCCTAAGTTGTAAAAGAGGGACGAAAGATACCAGAGGGACAGTCAAAATCATAGATCGAAAACAAACTGACAACGCCATGGCCAAAAATAAAAAGACAAACAGATGACACAACATAGAAAACTAAAGACTAAGCAACACGAACCCGCACCGAAAACTGGGGTTGATCTCAAGTGCTCCGGAAGGGTAAGCAGATCCTGCTCCACATGTGTAACATTTGACTGCATCTTGACCCGTATAATAAATATTTTTGTCCGCGGTAGTAATGTCACTGTATTCATTAAGTATGCTGTCATCGCAAACTAAAGTAGATGCTCTCTTGTTTGACAGCTTTATCGCTTTGATCCCTTCTCCTGTTTCACAGTATAATATCTGTCCATCTATGTGTGTAATGCCGCATTATCTGCCTGTTTTGATTGTATTGGTAATTTGTTTGTTCTCTGTGTCTACAATCAGTATTTTGGTGTCAGAAAACGTTGTAACAGCTACCGTTTTGTCATCGATGCATGTAACATCAAACGGTGGTAGAGGTGAAAGAAGTATTTCTGTAACAAAAGTTCCATCAATCCACGAAAATTAATCTGTGATTATAATAGCAATCTGAAAAGATAAACCTCTTGTCAGGGAAAAACAGATGATCCTGTTAAAATTATTCCATGCGCCTAATGTTGTTGACCTTTTGCTTATAGTATCTAAGAAAAAAGTAAAATCACAAAAATACTGAACTCCGAGGAAAATTTAAAAAAAAAATCCCTTATCAAATGGCAAAATAAAAAGCTCAAACACATCAAACGAATGGATAACAACTGTCATATTCCTGACTTGGTACAGGCATTTTCTTATGTAGAAAATGGTGGATTTAACCAGGAAAACTATACATTGACCAATGAATCATTAAAATGATGTCAATATCAGGTGAACCCTGCCCGACATTCATGTATACGTTACAATCATTCCATAAACCAAATATAGTTCAACTATTTACTGATAGTATCTAAGAAGAGGACCAAACTACAGAACTTAACATTGACCAATAAACCATGAAAATGCGGTCAAGGTCAGATGATATATATCAGAAAGACATGTACACTTATAATTCATTCCATTCACTAAATATAGTTGACCTGTTTCTTTTAGTATTTGAGGAAAACAAAACCAAAAAACATTACATTGACAAATGAATAATGAAAATGAGGGCAAGGTCAGATGAGCCCTTCCAGACTGACATTTACACCTTGCAATCATTCCATACACCACATATAGTTGACATACTGCTTATAGTATCTGAAAAACGGACCTCATCATGTTATTTTAACTTTGACCACTAATCAACGAAATGAGGTCAAGGTCAGGTAAAACTTTTCAAGAGGACATATTTTCAAAGTACACATAATAAATGAAAAATTCAAATGATAATTAAATTATACATTTTAATCAGTCGTTGAACCATGATATTGTGGTCAAGGACAATGGACATATGACAAAAGGAAACTTTGTAACACAAGGCATCTTTATACAAAGTATGAATCCTAGTTGCGGATCAAGGATTTTTCAAAGTTTAGAGTGATACTTGTAAAGAGTCTATACATTTATTATATATGAAGTTCCATAAGGGGCCGGCCCTCCTGTTTCCCCCTCCTTCCTAATCCTCTTTTGAATCATCCAGGTCTTCTATCCTCTGAAATAAAAAGCTTTATGCAAATAATCTATGTAATGCATTCTCGACAGGTCACTAGCATGGATATAACTACATTTTTACATAACTGGAACATGGTAAGAGTAACTGGTGGCCGGAAAGACTTTTTAATTAGCTTAATTGTCCAATAACTGCCTACAATTCAATGCACAATATCTTTGAACCGGGTTACATCCAATGTCTGTCAATGTCATCTCAAAATAGAATGCATAGGTACTGGGTACGATTACGTTGTAACTTTACAACAATTAAAAAGGTATTGGTATGTTATACACTAATAGCCGGAATGCTTGGTTTGGTTACGAACCGATTAATTACGAACGTACCAATAATATGTGTGTCAACACAAAAACCCGAACGTTAATTAGCAGACACAATATTCGATCAACAATCGCCGAATCAAATATTTTCTTGTCGATTACCGTTATGGACTCAAAATAATTTATAAAAAAACATGCATAGAAGACAGAATTTAGTATATATTCATGCATTATTTCAATAACTTCCTTGACGTTATGATCTCCAGAAACTCGTTATGATAACATAAGTAAAATGACAGATCTTCTTTGGAATTTGACCATCCGCAGTCTTTGAAGACACCTAGATAACCCAACAGAACGATTTTCAGAGGTTTTGTTTTGTACGATTTCAAAGTTTACAAATTCAACATTTTTATCCCAAAAAATCAAATTTAAGCTTTGGTTGGCAAACTGTAACCGCTATAGCAAAGGTAGAGCAATGCAGATACACAATTTTTGTATGCATTGTTTTTAGGGGATGGCAATTGGACTAAATTTATGAGTTTTGAATTTGATCCCCACGGAACTAGTCGCAAGTTTCGATGCATGACCAGGATGTAAAAGTAACATGTAGCAAAATGTTTGAGAATACCATATTGTAATTAAAAAGGACACAAGAAGAACAGGAATATGACGTGTTGAGTTTTTATTGGTACTCAGTATCTATCTACGTCATTACTGCTTACTATAATTTTCATTTTCTCAATTTAAATGAACCAAAAAAAGAGAATACTACAGAAATACTATTTTAGCAATATCTTTTCCTGTACTTCTTTAGCGTAATACGTGTAATGATAAATTGAAATTCATCTTCAACCCCTGGATTTCGTAATAAACAAATACTCTACTCTACCGACCTCTTTCGATAACTAAAGCAACACAACGGGTGAATTATTAAGGGAAGGATCACCCATTTTTTTTTAGATTTGGTGGGGTTGAAGGTGCTAGGTCTCCAGTTTTGTGTTGTGTTTTGTGAATTGTTGGTTGTCTATTTGTCGTTTTTTGTTTGATCGTTTATTGTTCAAATTTCTATTCATTATTAATCGTTGTATGTTTGTTTGCTTGTATCTTTGTTTTTTTTTTGTATGTTTGTTTGTTTTTTTGTTGTTTGTTGTTTGTTTGTTGGTTTATTTTTTTAAATTGATAGCTGAAAGACAACTATATATGCCATGTATGCACTCTTACCACATCTATTACTTTTACACGTCATTGTATATGTTAAGTATTAAACGTAAATCTCTTTTTGCTGACTGGTGAATACAGATTATGAAGCAACCATATTACATATATGAATGGAAGCCCAAAAAATATTGATGCTAAATCAATACTTCCTTAACTTCGACTCATCACATGCAATCTCATTATATAATTCATGCTTATGCTACACATACGTTTTTCATTTTAATATGATAAAAACAATAACAATCCTTATTAGAATTTTGAAATTGACAATTGCTTTAAAGTTGTTGTTATTACATTTGAATATCATTTTGAATTGAAGAATGTATCTCTAGTCTGCATAGCTTGTCCGGGTTTTGCATTACTTTCGGTCTTATTCAGTTTTGTCAGTCAGCTCTTCAATGTTTCTATAAGGTTTCGAGAAAGCAATATCATACACATATCAAACAATATAAAATTGACCCATTAATCAATTCCTCAATATCACTAAATCTATGAACTAAACATTTTTCATGAACAATGAAAACTAACTTCCTACTTAGAATTCTTTGACAATACATTATGCAATATCAAATTGGAGGACACGTCCACTATGACTTATAACATTCAATTTGTTTTTATGTAAAAAATTAATTCCGTATGATGGACCTATTCCATCTCTTGCAGCTAGTAATGTTCTGCCATTTTTGCCATCTGGTGATATCAAAACGGCACTTGTATTATCATTTGAAATAACGTAAATGATGCCGCATTGATCAACAGCTATACCACAAGGACTTAACAGAAATGACTCGTTTTTGTATTCCCAAAGTTTTTCTCCCTTTATACTGTAACATTTGACTGTATTGGCATTACCTGTATAATAAATGTTCTTTTCAACGGTTTTAATATAACTCAAATCATTTTCCATGGTGCAATCTTCCACTAGTGTACATACTTTATAGTTTGACAGTTGTATCGCTACGATCCCTTTCCCTTTTTCACAGTATATAATCTGCCCGTGTCTGTACGTTATACCTCGACAAGCTCCTGTTTTGATTGTTTTGGTAACTTGTTTGTTCTTTGTGTCCACAACTATAATTTCATCGTTGTCATACGTTGTAACTGCTACAGTATTGTCGTCGATGCATGTCACATCAAACGGAGTTAGAGGTGAAAGAGATATTTCAGTACCTAAAATTACATTACTATGTACGATAACTAATCTGTTATGAGTAAAGCAGTCCGAAAATATCATCCTTCCATCAGGAAAGACAGATGAACCTGTTACGAATTGATTTCTTTTTTCTACTGGAACCTTGAAATCGGCTATCAAAGAAGCAGTAATATCATCAACCGATCTAATACGAGGTGGCACAACTGTGAAAATCTGAGCCTGCTTTTCTTTGTCTACGCTAATAATAGTTGACGATGGGCTTTTTTCAATTGTTATGGATCCGAACGCAATAACCTTGGATAAAATTTCTGTGATCTCAACGCCTAGCCGGCACTTTAAACCAAGTTGGCTAAATCCATCCTCTTCTGATATGTTTTGTACGTAATTTAACTCCTTAGTGACGTCTTTTTCTAACATTTTGCTGCCAATGAAAGCCTGCAGATCGGATCCTAGTTGTTTGACGGACATAAGATTTGTCTTCAAAAGCTCAATTGTTTTTAGTTTTGTGGATAACTTATTAAGGAGGGTTTCAATTTTGAGTTTAAGTTGTGTTTCAGTTGAATTCAAATCGTCTTTTATGTTTTTCTCTAATTCATCTAAGCGGGAATTTAATTTTTGTCTTGTTTCTTTTATATCCTTTAAACTTTTAAAATGCTGTTGTTTTACTTCCACAAGATTGGCTTTCCTGTCTTTTAATACTCTTTCAATGTTTTCTTGAATATCTTTCAGAGACATCTCCAAGCTGCCAAAAAAAGTGGAAGATCTTGATGACTTAATGGCTTCGTCAATTAGAAACATTCCAGTGCATTCTTTGTGTTTTTCGGATATGCAAATTATACAACAAAGTTTATCATGACCTGGACAAAACATTTTGAATTTCTTGTCGTGCTCTGTACAGTTCTGTTCAATTTTACATATCTCAGCCGGAAGTTTCTTGTAGTCGTCGGTAGAAATAATTCCATGTTGCCTCGATGCTTTTGAAACGCCATGATAATTTTTACAGGGCGAACACAGACCTTCATCACATTCAGGGCACCAGTAATCAGCACCGTTAGAAACATGCTGGGCATCACAGATCCCACACAGTATAACATCTGAGACAGCCATCTAAAATACAGACGATAAATTCTTTTAAAAAAAATCAAAGAAATTTCACAGAAATTATTTGATGCGAATGACTGTAAATCATGGGTCAATAATGTCTTATATTTTTATCTTTCAGGACAAGTTGTGGTAAATTAATAAAATATTACCACTTTCATACAAGATAGAAATTAAGCTAGCTATAAAACCAGGTTTCATTCACCATTGTCTTCTGGAAATGTCTGTACTAGGTACAAAACATGACAGTTTATCCAGTCGTTCCGTTTGTTTGTAGAGTCGAGTGGTTTTGGTTTTGTTAGTTTTCATGGACTTTCTTCCTTACCGTAGACCATATGTATACAGACTTTGTAACATACATACATAACTGTAAATGGAGTCAAATCCGGATTAAAATGGTCCTTTCACTTGAAAAAAATCCCTGTCCAGCTTGAGCTAGGGGGATTAAAAGATTTCACACTAAGATAATATAGAGCTGCAATGCATAGATTAACTCACATTTTAAAACAAAAATATCTCTATGAATATTATTCAAAGTTTCAATGTTTAAATTGAAAAATTGCGCTGAATTGAGCAATTAAAAGTGTATTCAGGGACACACACACAGTATATATTCCTAAATTGTAATAGCTCAAATCAAAAGCGATCATCAATGATAGGTCTATTAAATAAGTAATTTTCATATTATTGACTTTGAATTTTGATTTTATAATTTGTGTAACAATTATTTCCCCTTAGGTTGGACATAAGTGTCCTTATGCTATAGTTCTGACTTTGGATTTTAATAATTTGTGTAACAATTATTTCCCCTAAGGTTTGACATTTTATATGTTGTTCGAAACGACACTTGTACGCCTGATGTTTGAAGTGATTTTATTCACATATGCTTCAAGTTCAAACCTTATATACCTTATATACCATTTCTATACACGACAAAAGCATCGGAACACAATTCATTTTCCCATAATTATTTTACTTCTGAGATTTGTTCTTACTTTGTCGAGTATCAGAATGTTATACCACAGAGTAGGTAACCTGTCATAAAATTATATACTCCAGTGTCAAAAATTGGTAATATTAAAATCGTCTATTGAAACGGGTGTTCGCTTTTAAATCTTATGTCTTGCGCTGTAAATAATGACACTAAGAAAAATTTGATTTAAATTATATAAAACAGAGATAGATAAATAACAAAAATAATTCCGTAACTTTGATCATTTCTCATTCAATCGTCCTCAAGTAAAAATGACCTGTTCTTAAACGTGAAATTACATTGATTTCAGTTATAAAATTGAGAATGGAAACGGAGAATGTGTCAAAGAGACAACAACCCGACCAAAGAGCAGAAAACAGCCCATTTATCAGTCAACACATTACTGATATTGAGGTTCATCTCATCTCATATATTTGACAAATAAAGTTCCATATCCCACATAACTAACTCTGTGTATGTGTACAGACCAACCCGTGCAAGCTAAGTTTTTAACCCTAGCAACAATAAAATATATTAAAGGCAAATACATTTTGTGTTTCAAAAAGTTCCTGCAGAAGTTATCAACATAACCTTTGAGATTTTCCCTCGTGTATCAGTTGCGTTGTATTTTATTGATTGATATAAACAAAAGAAGAACAATAGATTTTTAACCCTAGCAACACTAAGATATATTAAAGGCAAATACATTTGTGTTTTAGAAAGTTGAACACTTTACTGGATTTTTCGTTCCTGCAGAAGTTATCAAAATAACCTTTGAGATTTCCCCTCGGGTATCAGTTGATTTGTGTTTTATTGATTGCGCAAACAATAGAAGAACAATATTTATATATGCAACAATTGATAATTTTAACAGTGTTACTGAATGTGAAAACGAGCCGCCTTTGATTTTTATATATTTAGCCGCTGCTAGGCCTTACAATTTCAACAGGTGAACGGGTTTCTACTCAAAGTAATTTGAAAAGCGAAAACACATTCATTTGTTTTCCATTGTTATGTCGAGGCTTCATATAGACTTCATTCCCTGACTAATGGACGATGCCAGGAAGATACAGGTTCATAAAGTGAAGAAAATAGTTATAAAACTATATAAATTACCTTTACGACTGTAGAGACTGGAAGTATAAAGTCCAAAGTTCATTTGTCAACCGATATAATAGAAATTGATTAAATTTGGGGACCATGTAAAAATGTGAACGCTTGCTTTTAATCCGTCTGCAACACTTGTCTGGAGAAAAGGGGGTGCATTTTGTACAAAAAAAGGTATGATGGCCTCCAGTATTCGTTGCATTCAATAAAAAGATAAAAGATATTTTCAAAAATATTTTTTTTTGTAGTTTTGTCTTGACTAAAGAAAAATTTATTCATAAAAAGTTTATAGGTCATGGAAAATAGGAAGATTTAGACAAAATGCCAAAAATGTGTTAAAAAATTAGAACAAATTGCAATTTTCAACCACAATGTCTTACAAATGTATGCTGCGGTGCACGTTCAATTCGACTACAGTGTTGGCAGAAATATATTGCTTGTTAAGTTATGATCTGTCTTAACAATTAAATATTGATATCATATCTTTAAAGTTTATTTAGTGTTAAAAGGAAACTGATGTGGTATGTGATTAATTTATATTGAAATATACTTAAACTATACATTTATACCTCGTTAACTCTTCAAGGTCAAACAATCAGTCAATCAACCAATCAAGTATTATTTCTTCATCAAATTCTTTACTTAATAAATTTGACTGCTTTTGTGACTGAATGACCCTCAAGCTTAGACATCATAAAAAATTTTATGCTTAGATACCTTCACTTATTTTGTGACTTTTTAAGATCTGACTATATAAAATCAGCAACCTACGTACCATTTGGCGACGGGTTAAAAAAATCAAGTTTTAAAGATGAAGGCATGTATATAATTTTTTGTTTGTTGATTAGAGTCAACTTTCCCAAATGGAGTTGCAACCTTAGTTTCTTAATTTCATAATTTATCAACAGTCTCTGCTTACCCTTCCGGAGCACCTGGGATCACCCCCGGTTTTTGGTGAAATTCGTGTTGCTCAGTCTAAAGAAAAATGAAATCAACACGTTTGTCATAGGTGCTTATTTTATGTCGTCCATCTGTGTCAATATCAAATAAAAGACCGAGATATGAAACAGATCATCTTGTTTCGGAAGAATCCCAAGTTTACTGGGGTATATGAGTTGCCAGCAACCCATTGTATATATCTTTGTTATCAATGCTCTAAAACTGCGTCATTGAAATGACCTTCTAAATGTTTGTTACGAGCAATACTGCTCAACAGCTTGTGATAAAAAAACGCGTTTGGCATACTTAAAAAATATTCTAGTATATAGCGAAGTTTTATTATATCATGCCCATCAGTATAATATTATTATGATTTTATTAAGTAAAACGTATAACTACGTTACATCAAAGTGCTAAGCTTTAAACACAGGAAAACAAAAAGTTTTGAAGCTGATGTTAATACGACATTGGGTACAGACGATTGTAGAATATAGAAAGGGAACTAAATCATTACAATTATTACAAATCATAAATATAGACAAAATTACCTTTCAGACTGTAAGGACAGGCATCTAAAAGTCCAGATGTTCAATAATCAGCTGATACCAATAAAACTTTATCAATACAATATAACATGTATGATGGGTAGTGTAACATGTTTCATATATGATAACATAAATATTTACACAAACGAGATACAAAACTTGTTCAAAAGGATTTGCATAATTTAATGAAGATATAAAGTGCCAAAACAATACAACAGATCATAATTGTTTAAAGTTGATTTTTTTTCTGTTTCACTAATGCTTGATCGTAAAGCGTAAAATAAATGTCGTGTAAATAGAAATAAGAAAATGTGGTATGAGTGCCAATGAGACAACTCTCCATCCTAGTCACAATATGTAAAAAGTAAACAATTATAGGTCAAAGTACGGCCTTCAACACGAAGCCGTGCCTCACACCGACCAGCAAGCTATAAAGAGTCCTAAAATGACTAGTGTAAAACAATTCAAACAGGAAAACCAACGGTCTTATCTATATAAGAAACGAGAAACACCTATGAACCAATAAAAAAATAAGTAAATTCGTTCATGTAAATGCCACTTCAATTTACAACTTAAGACATCTTGCTTTCGATTCTATATGTTTAAAGTAAACCCAAAATGAAAATAAAGAAAAAATTACGTATACTGCACAATGCTAGGCAGACTCATAACATTTCTCTTTCAAGTTTGCCTAGTATCTCAATCGCTGGAAAGAGGTTTAATTCGCAGTTAAGTAGACATAATGGACGTTTATATTTTCTTGAATATTTCATGTCTTCTGGCATTTTTTTTAGATTGAATTAATAATTTCGGTCAGAAACTCTGATTTATGTTAAATTATATAAAGTTATGTTTAGTATAGACTTCTGATTCACAGTAATTGCTTTGTATTTCAGATGAAAATTATTAATCGATATTTCCCCCACTTCCAATAGATATCATATAAAACACGCCGACACCTTTCTTTATATTTGAATACGATACGTTTGATTTATAATTTACCGCGGAACATATTAATCTATCAGAATCTACAAAGAACAGCTGTTAGAAATAAAAAGGTAGTATACCTGCTACAACCCGTTTTCTTAAACAACCCTAATCAAGAATCAAACCTTTTAAAAGACATATATCAAAATAACCATAGGACAAACCGTTGAAAAAAAATAAATAAACCATTTGACGAACTGTCCGAAAGCCAAACTAAAAACAAGCTTTACGAGATTAGACAACTCTTATTTGGTACGTCACATTTTACGACATTAAAGTGTGTTTATTTTAGTGGAAAATGATAAAATATACGGAGAGAATTATCAACAACAGCACGAAAAAAATCGCTCTCCTCTATTAATTCAATTTTTCAATATACTTTGAAATCGGGGAATTGAAAGTTTGTGTTATTCAGGAAAGTAAGACAAACACAAATGAGACAAACTAAAGACTTTTTTTCAGTTGATTTGGAATCAGATGTGGGTATACGTCATTAAGAAAACACCACCGAGCAAAAGAAATCAAAAGATACGTGGAGAACAATATACGGTTTAAACCAACAAGACAAGTTATACACAGCGATTTAATCTTTAAATTCATGTTAGCAAAGATCAATTGTGATGCAGTTAAAATAATCTATGTAAGATCTGTTATCAACGCCAAATTCCTTGAGACATGATTCTATAATAATAGAAATGCGTTGAAAATGATCTTGATTTTCAACAGACATCGACATGCGGCAATGTTAAATTAACACTATGAGCACTCCCCCACTCTTCTTTTAACTCGACAATTGCAATTACAAAATGTAAACAATAGCAGGTACAAAAAATGAACAGTTCAGAAAACGTATTTAACACTATTTATACTATCGGTAAGCGTAATCAGCAATACCACCGAAACAAATAAGACAAAACCTTTTTTTTTCAATGAGTGTCTAAATTCACTGAAGCAAGTTAGCTAAATATACTTTGTGTTTTATGATGATTTTGCAAGTGCATATGTACTAACTGTATTCACATGAACATGAACATTAAAAAAATAGCACATTACATAATACATAATACATAACAACAATAACAAACAAGACATGAATTTATATATGTTCATATCATGCAGTTGTTGAATCCGCTCAATATACGTAGATATTGTATTGTTCGGAACACATCAATATTCATTTTAAATGAATACGTCATGTGCCCATGTATAGGAAGGGATGAAAAGAATCAGCAACAGCAACTGACATCGACGTCTTGAAACACGCTTCTAGTTTGATTAAGAATAATATGTGTCTTCTCGTACAATCACATTAATTTCCATGTTCAGTGATCTGTAAAATCTGGGTCAAAACCCTAGTTTGACATATATTTTTAAAAAGATTCACATAAAAAAGTCGGTTATAGTTTTCTATGATGTGTTTTGTGTACTGTTGTTTGTACTTTCGTTGTTTTTCGTTTCTTGCCATGGTACTGTCAGTTTGTTTTCAACTTATGAGTTTGAATATCCCTTTGGTATCTTTCGCCTTTTTTCTAAAATAAACATGTGTAAAAAACTTTTAACCTGGGCTACCGGACAGACAGCCAGACGGACGCACATACCGGAAAACATAATGCATCCTTACTATCGTAGGTGGGGCATTAAACAAGGTTATTTTGAGTTATATTTGCGTAATAATATGGCACTAAATATGTGAATAACTTACCGTCGTCTTCGTCATCAACAGGTTTATGAGTTGTTACCCTTAGACGACCCATCCGACGTCGGAGTGCAATGTAGTCTGCAACAGTTTTCACTTCACTCCCGTAAGTCTGGAGCCGCCATTTTGCAGCAAAGTTCTCAATGGACATGACATTAGTCTTTTCTTTCCTCGTACAAAGAAAAAGTTTTGTCCTTTTCTTAATGTCAACTTGTTTTGTTACACGTGTTTTGTTAAATTTTTCTGTTGTTTTTTTCTTCTTTCGTCTAGTAATTTTCGAAAGCTTCAATCCCTCTAGTCTTCATACATGTATATTCTTTCAAGTTATCTTAAATGATACAAATTGTCACACTTAATAAAGTTCCATAACCTACAAACACACAAATCCAATCTAATTTAATCCCGCGGATAATAGTTCAGTTCAGAGAGACGTTGATAATTATAAATGAAAATACGACGTTATCTCGAACCAATAATTGAGAGATTTGCAATTTCATCGGTCGTCGCTTTACATGTGTAATAACAAAGTTGTATTACTTATGTACATATACATATAAATGAACTTTTTAATATTTCTATCTGCTTATATACGCGTGTACCTATGTTTTTGATTATTCACATGAGAGAGTGCTTTGTTTGAGATCATTCTTCTCTCTTTCATTTTGTTTTTAAAGCGTAGTCAAACGGACAAGGACTTGCACATATTGTATTGTAACAATACACGTCGAAAAACATTGTCCTTTGCGTCAAACCACGCGATAGGAGATTCCTGTTTATCGGTATATATTTCAAATTATGTTTATTGCTTATTCTTGCTAAATTTCTTTTATCATAATGGCAAAACCTACCGTATTCGTAGAATCTTCAACTCAATGCATTTTCTTTATTGAATAATAATGCAAATAAGTAACGCTAAAGATTCTCCGAACAATATTTCATGTATGTAGCGTAAGATTCCTCAAAAATAAAGTTAGAAAATATTTTCAGAATTGTTTAAAGGAAAATCCTATTCTACCATTGTTTGTATTCTGGATTAAAAGGGGGAAATAAATAGGGGGTGACAATCCCAGACTATAACTACTTTAGGAAATGAAAATTCATTAAAAAACAAGATACATGTATATTTTGTGGCTTCTTTGGTCCTGTAAATTGACTGAAAATATAATAAATACTGACTTTGCGGTATGGATTTTGCTCATTGTCGAAGGTCGTACGGTGACCTATAGTTGTTAACTTCTGTGTCATTGGGTCTCTGGTAGAGAGTTGTCTCACTGCCAATTTTACCACATCTTCTTATTTTTATATCTTGTAATTTTAAGGGTAAACAAAAAGTATTTAAACTAACTAAATTAGGCCTTTATGTAAATACAAATATTCGATTATTGTTTAGCATGCAATTTGAATTCGATGTCATTGAAGTGACATTATAGATATTGTCGATTTATCAAATTTTGATATAAAAAGGAGGATGCTTATTTCAGCATGTTCAGGAACATTTCGGCGAAGTAAGTTTAGAGCACAAGAGTTACCCATAATTTTCCGGAAAATGCCGAATGACGTCGATATATCAGAAAGGCATGCGATAATAATCGGAAGCAGTTGATAACAAAAGTCATATCACACGGCTTCACATTTAACGAATAAACATATGTACAAATTAGTTTTATCATGGGGTACAATTATACCGTTATTTTCTATAAGTATATGATAATTTTTCCAGTCTTATTTTATCAGCTTTTGCAAACCAAAAATACAATACGAGATTTTCGTCTTCAGATAATTTTAAAATTCCAAAACCAAATACAGAGTTGTTCTCGGACAGTGGACCAAAAGTATGGAATGCTCTTCCTTATACAATTAAAAATTCAAACACAGTTTTAAAATTTAAACATAACTACAAATCTATGTACTTTTAACATTACCATGATATTTGTACTGTAATGCCATATAATAATTGTTTATTGTATTTGAATTGTATATATTGCATCTTTATTTATCATTATTATTGAATTTGTATTGTTTATTTTTTAATGTAAATATTATTGTATTAAGAGAGCCTTACTGAAAATTGGTGTAATCCAAATAAGTTACTATCTCTAAATAAGGATATTATTATTATTATTATTATTATTATTATTATTATTATTATTATTATATCAAATTGATAACTTGTTATATCATATTAATAATTTGTTATATCAAATTGATAATCTGTTGTATCAAATTGACAATCTGTTATATCAAATTGATAATTTGCTATATCAAATTGATAATTTGCTATATCAAATTGGAAAAAGTAAATAGCATGGCCCTAAAAGGCTTCCGTAAATTCCAACATCCGACTTCCGGAAATTACGTTCATCATTACGCAATGTGTTGATTTTTTTTAACATTTACATAATTTGAGAAACACTATGATATACTAGTTACAATAGACAAATCAATATGATATTATGACGAAGCAAAAGTATAATAAAAACCAAATCTGTTAAACTTCTATTAAAATGGAGTATTCATTTTAGATACATATTACATACTTATATCGACATACTTAATAAAACAAAAGTTCAAAAATTTCAAGCCTTAATGACATTTTAATTCATTGAATCGGCCCGTACTATGGAATCAAACTCGATCGATATTTGATCATATTTGACTTTATTTCAAACAATACATGTATCAAATTTCATTGTGTGTTCAATAATTAACCCCGTTTATGCAGATTGTATTTACATTCCATTTCTTGTTTACCTAATAAATGAGTTTATCTTACTAGTCGATTACAGCGGTTTTATTTTGATAAATAAATGAAGTTCACTTGTACTGTTTATTTATTTTACGAATTAACAATTAAATTGCGCCATTTGAAGTATTTCAAATATAACCTTACAGCCTATACATTATAACTAAATGTGAATTTGAATAAAATAACTTTGTAACCGAAGACATAAAGAATATAATATCAATTGGCATAAATCAGACTTTTGTGGGTTTTCTTTAGGCTGCAATATACCTCTTTTTTGTTTTTATTCATTAAATTCAAAATATAAGGTATAAGTCACTATGTAAACAATCGACAAAAAAGACCGGCATCGTCGAAATTGGTTGTAAATTTAAAATTTCAAAGCTGAAGAGCGGTTCGTATTATTTTTGTAGATTTTATGTTTTAAAAAAATTCTTACAACTTTCAAAAAAGAAACAGATATAACAATGGTCATGGGCCGAATAAAACAGACAACGCATGATGCGTCATAAAAAAACGACGAAAATACAAATATAATTACAAAACTTTACATAAATAACTAAAGATTTAAAACCACGAACCCAATCAATAACTGGGGGTTAACTCAAGTGGTCCGGAAGGGTAATAAGTTTCATGTTAATTTATGGCGCCAAGCCCCCCTTTTTTATGCACATGACGCAATTTGTAAAACACCGTCTTAACTGTATTAAAATGTTCATGCAGTTTAAACTGGAAGTAAAAATAAGTGCTTGACATTTTCTTTTAACAAATTCCACGAGGTAAAAAATACCGTTGCAATATCAAATTCACAGGGAATAAGTATAACAATGATACGACTGGATGTGTCAACGATACGATTGAATGTGTCAACGATAAGATGGGAAGTGTTTCTATTGTAGTTACGTACCTGATTGACAATGTGTTCATATACACTCGACAGAACAATCTAAACTCGCAACAAAAAGTTCAATATAGTTCTCATAGGCCTTTTTTCAAAAAAATTGTTATGGTTTTAATTTCTATCTTGTTAACTTTCTTTAGTATTTTAACCTTTTTCACTTAGTACGTAAATTGTTCTTGCTTTTATCCATGCGACATCACAATGTACAATAACCGTTTTTTATACATGATGTACCTCTATTTTTATTTTCCACTAAAAAAACTCTGTTATTGTAATATCGTATGAATAAGGAAAGTACACATATAATAAAAAAAAGATAGGTTAAAACATATAAACAATTATTTAAAATAAAAGGGGTGGGGTCCATTCTCGAAGCGCCTGTGGCATTTATATAACATATTATAAAATTACAACCTAAAGCATGACGATAAAGATCCGAAAACTTAAAACATAAAATCTACGAAAATAATACAAACCGCTCTTCAGGTTTGCAATTTTAAATTTACTCTCGTTTCATTGTTTTGCAGTGACAAGTCTGACTAATATCCTAATATATTCAGTGTCAACCCGAAAACTTGACTATAATAATCAGCTATTGCTACTTAATCGATTCCTTATTGTTTCAGGAAGTAACACTTCACAAACCACGGTAATCTGCTCTTGTGCATTTCTCTAATTATTTGGTAATCTATTCTTTACAATTTCATCAAGAATCAAAAAGATACCAATAGATTATTTTGTTTGGTATACTTATCTTAATATTACCTCTTGATTATCCTTATGAAAATGGCAATAATCTCACATATAGTTAAAATCCTGTGTAAGTAACAAAGAATAATCACAATTATTCAGTTTTAAGTGGAAGTACATAAATTTAAACCTTATTAGAAGTATTGAACGAATCAGGTTTTACAATGGTGGCAGTGACTTACACATGTCATTGGAAAATCTGAAAAAATATATAATAATCCTTCAGAAGATGATCCTGAAGCTAAATGTTACGATCATTTAGAAACTGAAATATAGAATTATCTTTTTACTACTAACTCATTTTTGTTAAGAATCGTCTGTGGTTTGAAACTACTGTATAGAAATAGACTTTGTCAAAGTACGGAAATGTAAATTGATTCCAACAAATGCTTCCCGTACCTTTGGCAATTAAATCGATATTCTTATTGGATCATCTAAAGGACCCATAGTGCAATATGCGGCCTGGGCTAAATAGCTCTACACATTCTTAAGCGTTGGCAATGTTTCACAGATATTTGTATATGTTAATGAATTCATAAACATGTGTTTCCTTCTTTTTATTTCTTTGTTCTGAGATTTTTTTTTTATAAAATATTTCAAATTAAACAGTCGAGGGTGCATAGAAATTTAAACTCAAACATTAAAGTTTTTTTAATTATTGTGCCATCTACATGAATCCCAAAGCTGACTGGTGTATAGCAATGTCCATGAGTTATGAGTGAGAGTTAAACCCTTACCAAGTGGTGTGTTCGTTTGGTTGTGTGGGATGAATTCATACGCAGCCACGTCCGGTTAGAAGGCGGACGTTTAATCCAATGCGGCGTGTTGTCGATTCAAATGCTCGTCAGTTCTTGTCGTATGTTATTTGTAAATTATGCACATCAGCTTTAGATAAAACTTTAAACTTGGACTTTGAGTAGTATCACGCTCTATGCACGTTAAAGTACCCTTGCGAAAACTATTTGGGGGTCAGTATGTGGGCTGTTGCAAGGGGGATTACTTCCCCTACCCAACTAACATTATTTTCCAATGGCAAAACTAATTTTTGACCCTTCATTCAATTGTTGAATTGTTCTCGTCCTTTGTATGCATGAAATATTTGCCACTGGATATTAAGCAAACAAAAATCAGTCGAATATTCCACCAATTTACATGTTTCAATGTATTTTATGTGTGTGAATCTGTTGTCATATTCTGCAAGTAATAATAAGATAAGTATACAAAAAGATAGTTTTGTAGTAGGTTAAATGTAATAGTTTCAGTAAATTAACTTAATCATTAGTCCAGTGGACGAGTTAGCAGAAATTTTAGTAGACTAGTATAGTAAGACTTGTCGCATTAATTATGAAACAAGAGTAAAAAAAAAATTTGCCTTGTTTTTGTCATTTAATTTATCCTAATAAAACAGGAGTTTTTTTTTCGCATAAAATACAAAATGTCAATTTGCCTACCTTTATTCGAAGACTTTTTCACCTTAAATGCCGTTAGTCACACCTGTATTTTTGATTTTAATCAACTTTTTCATTTAATCTCTGTCGATTTGACTGGCATTCATACAAATCCAATCTAACTGCACGTCAATTCGTTTCGGAAATATAGATGTATTGTGTAACGGAATACCCGATAATCCAATACACACAATGACATCAAAAGAATTACACGTCAAAAGTCAGGTCCAGTCCAGGGTGACTTGAAATTTATGTCGACTGGTAAAATGTTTTTGTATGAACCAACGTCACATCACACGCCTGTTGTAAATGAAATAGGGCTTTATAAAATTAGTAAAAATGGAGGATACATTGTTCAATTGTAAATTGTGATCAATTCGTATGAAATATTCTTCATTAAACACAGTTTGATCATTATAAAATGGTATTTAATCTATTTGAAGCCCACCTCTGGGTGCGGGATTTTCTCGCTGTGTTGAAGACCCATTGTTGGCCCTGGGCTGTTTTCTGCTCTTTGGTAGGGTTGTTGTCACTTTGACACATTCTCCATTTCCATTCTCAATGTTATGTCCTAACACTACTTATTTAGTCGAATCGCCAATCAAGTATTTTGATTGGTTGATTTCTGAGTCTTTAGTTAGTACAATCACAAGACAACTTGAATAAAATTAAATTATAATTAAATAATGAAAGTCCTGATACATGTAACAAACTGAACTTTGCAACACAGTGTTATGCTGATTATTTTAATCTGACAGTCATAAACCTTATCAGTGGTTGTCTTTTGGCACATCTTTATGTTTGAATTGTATTTTGTTGGTTGTTAATTAAGATTGAATGCTTCTTGTAAATTTATAGGGTTGACCGAAGTACATTTTGTATGTTTTTGTGTTTATTTTTTTGCTAGGATCATGAAAAACACGATTTCTATCAAGTTTTCTTTTATTTTACCTGTGAACTTTATTGTGCAAGCTCGTGTCATCATGAATGCTACATTTCATTTAGAAAGTCATTCGGTATTACCGAATGATATCAGATGGAGAATGTATAGCATAAAGTTGTCACATATTTGGATGTATAGATATATCAAGATTTGTCAACCAGAAATATTTTACTGATAATCTCTATTTTAAGAATTTGTCAATTTCTACAAATTCAGAAAATTTTGCGCAGATATATTATAGCAATATCAGGAAAGGTTATATACAAAAGCGAGTTCTTATTTTTGCGAAACCTATCCGTCGCTTTTTTTCAATATTAAACAAACATCCCACCAGACTCAAGCTAGCGACCAATTCTAGTGACCAATCCTATCATCCACTAAAGAACACAATTAGAATCAACTTATCAAAGAATCATAATGTGGTACATTTGTATATGGGAAAAAGACAAAACCACATTATGAAACAACGTTCTATTTAAAAGAAAATCAAGCTACCAGTACGGTATATAATGTGTTGTAACGTTTAAATGACCAGAGATAACCAGCATTTGAAGTGAAAGGGGGTTACTAAAACACCAATGACGTCTGTAGCTGAATGCACTGACTGGATTGTTTGCTAAAAGAGTAACGAAAGATACCAGAGGAACAATCAAACTGCTAAATGTCAGCATATTGATATCAATCAGTAAAGAAATTTCTAGTTTCTATATAAAATACCGTGCCAGCAATTCGAAAAACGTCAAAACATCTTAATAAATCCTGTGTCAGATGTATGATGTTTGATGAAATTCTGTATGGGTCTAATTTTAGGACAGTCTTTATTAACGAACTATTTTTATTCCCCTACATTCAAAATCATACTATATATTATCATATATGTATTTATATAAATGAAAGTGCGACCCCTCCCCGGACTTGACACCATTGGAAAAGGGACTAGTTGGAAAAATAAACATATTTTGACGTCTTATTTACGTTTTCTGTGTTTTCCAAACCCTAAGCCGAGATTGTAAACAGGTATCAATTATTGCAAACAAAATATTAAAGACGGAGTGTCTATCACCTAAGCACATAATGGCTATAAAAAGTAAAATCACAAAAATACTGAACTCCGAGGAAAATTCAAAAAGGAAAGTCCCCAATCAAATGGCAAAATCAAAAAACAAACACATCAAACGAATGGATAACAACTGTCATATTCCTAACTTGGTACAGGCATTTTCTTATGTAGAAAATGGTGGATTGAACCTGGTTATAAAGCTAGCTAAACCTCTCACTTGTATGACAGTCGCATCAAATTCGATTATATTGACAACGATGCGTGAACAAAACAAACAGACACAATAGGTAAAAATGTCAAAAATAGGGGTACAGCAGTCAACACTGTGTTATCATCTTAATCACTATAAAAACAAACAAATGTAACGAAGAAGCACAAAAAGGCATACATAAAATTTAACATCCTCATTTTGCTTTTATTATACGATTTTATTAATCTATGTTTTATATTATACGATTTTATTTATCTATGTACATCTTTTCATAAAAATTTTCACAACTAAATATAACCTTGAATATTTATTATGCAATGTCAAATTTGAGGAGGACTCCAGAGTTCAATACAACATACAGTTTGTTGATATGAAAATAAATTCCGTATGCATAATGAACTTCATCCTTCGCAGTGATTGGTAATGTTCTGCCATTTTTACCATCTGCCGATATCAACACGACACATTTGTCTCTATTCGAAATCACGTATACGATGCCGTGTTGATCAACAGCTATTCCAGTTGGATCACTCAGAATTGATTGATCCTTATATTCCCAACGTTTCTCTCCCCTTACACTGTAGCATTTGACAGTAGAACCACAACCTGTATAGTAAATGTTCTCTCCCGAGGTTGTAATATAACTCCAAAAATTCACTAAGGTGTTATCTTCCACTGTAGCAATTACTTTATTGTTTGCTACGTTTAACGCTGCGATTCCTTTCCCTACTTCACAGTATAAGAGTTGTCCTTGTCTGTTTGTTATACCTCGAGATGTGCCTGTTTTGATTTTATTGGTTACTTGTTTGTTCTCCGTGTCTACAATGACTATTGTATTGTTATATAACGTTGTAACAGCTACCGTTTTGTCATCGATGCATGTAACATCAAACGGTTGTAGAGGTGAAACAGATATTTCAGTGTCTAAATTTCCATCACTATGAACGATAATTAATCTATTGTCATTTCGCCAGTCCGAAAATATTATCCTTCCGTCAGGGAATACAGATAGGCCTGTTATAGACGAGTTTCTTTTTCTTGTTTGAACCTCGAATTCCCCTATCAATGAAGCAGTAATATCATCAATCGATCTACTACGGGGTGGTACAGCCGTAAAAATCTGAGCCTGCTTTTCTTGACCGACGCCAATGACGATTGACGACTGACTTTTTTCAATTACTATGGATCCAAATGCAATAATTTTTGATAATATGTCTGTAATCTTATCGTCTATCTGGCATTTCAATCCCAATTGGCTAAATCCATCATCTTCCGATATGTTTCGTACGTAATTTACTTCCTTAGTGACGTCTTTTTCTAGCATTTTACTGCCAATGAAAGCCTGCAGATCGGATCCGTGTTGTTTGACGGACATCAGATTTATCTTCAAAAGCTCAATTGTTTTCATTTTTGTGGATAACTTATTAAGGAGGGTTTCAATCTTGAGTTTAAGTTGTGCTTCAGTTGAATTCAAATCGTCTATTATGTTTTTCTCTAACTCATCTAAGCGGGAATTTAATTTTTGTCTTGTTTCTTTTATATCATTTAAACTTTTAAAATGCTGTTGTTTTATGTCAGCAAGATTGGCTTTCCGGTCCTTTACTACTCTTTCAATGTTTTCTTGAATATCTTTTAGAGACTCCTCCAAGCTGCCAAACAAAGTGGAAGATCTTGATGACTTAATGGCTTCGTCAATTATAAACATTCCAGTGCACTCTTTGTGTTTTTCGAATATGCAAATTATACAACAAAGTTTGTCATGACCTGGACAAAATATTTGGAATTTCTTGTCGTGCTCTGTACAGTTCTGTTCAATTTTACATATCTCAGCCGGAAGTTTCTTGTAGTGGTCGATAGAAATAATTCCATGTTGCCTCGAGGCTTTTGACACGCCGTGATAATTTTTACAGGACGAACACAGACCTTCATCACATTCAGGGCACCAGTAATCAGCAACTTGTGAAACATGCTGAGCAACACAGATACCACACAGTATAACATCTGAGGCAGCCATCTGAAACACAGGTGATAAATTCTTTAAAGCAAAATCAACGAAATTTCATGCGAATGACTGTTGAATAAATCACATCTTTGACAATTAAAATAGTTCAAATCATGGGTCAATAATGTCTTATATTTTATATTTCAGGACACATTGTCGTCATTTAATATCAGTACCGCTTTCATACAAGATAGAGGTTAAGCTAGCTATAAAAGCAGGTTTCATCCACCATTGTCTTCAGGAAATGTCTGTACCAAGTACAGTCGTTCTGTTGGTTTGAAGAGTCGAGTGCTTTTGGTTTTGTTAGTTTTTATGGGGACTTTTTCCCTTAACGTAGAACATATGTATACAGACTTCGGTTGAATAATGTCTTATGTCTTATCGTTTGTAGTCCAAATAATTATAAAATTGCCTTTCAATACCATCATTGTCATAAAAATTGTTTGGACGAGTAATGTGAAAATAATTGTATAAAGTTCGAGATTGCATGTTAGTTACGTAAGCTCGTCACTGTTTTTGATATCCTGTGGTGTCTGTCGTTGATTGACTATGTCCGTTGTTGTTCTGCGGTTTGCACGTTATGTCGACTATTATATTATTTGTGTGTGCGTTTCTCTGTGATGAATGTTCTTACGGGTGTTTGTGCTGTATTTCTGTCGCGTAGTATTGTCATTTTAGCGATAATTTTTTAACATTGTCATAATATGTATACAGACTTCGGTTGAATAATGTGTTATGTCTTATCATTTGTAGTCCAAATAATTATAAAATTGCCTTTCAATACCATCATTGTCATAAAATTGTTTGGACGAGTAATGTGAAAATAATTGTATAAAGTTCGAGATTGCATGTTAGTTACGTAAGCTCGTCACTGTTTTTGATATCCTGTGGTGTCTGTCGTTGATTGACTATGTCCGTTGTTGTTCTGCGGTTTGCACGTTGTGTCGACTATTATATTATTTGTTTGTGCGTTTCTCTGTGATGAATGTTCTTACGGGTGTTTGTGCTGTATTTCTGTCGCGTAGTATTGTCATTTTAGCGATATTTTTTAACATTGTCATAAAGCGGGAGGTTTAGCTAGACATTAAACCAGGTTCAACCCACCATTTTCCTTTAAAATGTCCTGTACCAAGTCAGGAAAATGACAGTTGTTATCAAATCGTTCGTTTCTATGTATGTTGGCATTTGTTTATGTTGCCGTTCAGTGTTCCTGTTGTTCATTTGTTTTCATCTTATAGTTGATGTGTTTCCCTTGGTTTTAGTTTGTATCCCGGATTTGTTTTCTCTCAATCGATTTATGACTTTTGAACACCGGTATACTACTGTTGCCTTTATTTGTCGGTCAAACTCGTCCAAGAGGTAACTAATTAAAACCATGTTCATGTTTATACAGATAATAAATAATGTGAAAACTAGATAATTGATAAATGGTGGGATAGAAACTAGTTATGAACGTCGAAATTAAAAGGTCGTCCAATAACTGTATATGGAGTCAAATCCGGCTTATACAGGTCCTTTCACTTGCAAAGAATCCCTGTCCAGCTTGAGCTAGAGGAAATAAAAGATCTCACACTAAAATGATATAGAACTGCAATGCATAGATCAACTCACATTTTAAAACAAAAATATCTCTATGAATATTATTCGAAGTTTTAATGTTTAAATTGAAAAGTTGCGCTGAATTGAGAAAAAGTGTATTCAGGGAACAGTATATTTTCCTAAATTGTAATTGCTCAAATCAAAATCGATCGTCAATGATAGGTCTATTAATAAGCAATTGTCATATTACTTAAATTCCTCTAAGGTTTGTCATCGTTGTCCTTGCGCTATAATACTGACTTTGGATTTTAATAATTTCTGTAACAATTATTTCCCCTAAGGTTGGACATTTTATATTTTGTTCGGATGTATATATGATGGCATCAAAGTAGAAGGGGTCTTGTCACATAAAAAAACTGAAACGACGATTGTAAGCCTGATGTTTGAAGGTGATTTTATTCACATATGCTTCAAGTTCAGACCTTATATACCATTTCTATACACAACGAAACCATCGGAAACAATTAATTTTCCCATAATTATTTTACTTCTGTCAGTTGCTCTTACTTTACCGAGTATCAGAATGTTATACCACAGAATAGGTAACATATCGTAAAATTATATACTCCACAGTCAAAAATTTGTAATATTAAAATCGTCTATTGAAACGGGTGTTCGCTTTTGAATCTCATGTCTTGCGCTGTAAATAATGACACTAAGAAGAATTTAATTCGAATTATATAAATCAGAGATAGATAAATAACAAAAATTATTTCGAAACTTTTATAATTTTTTATTCAATATTCCACAAGTAACAAAATGTCTTTTTCTTAAACGAGAAATTATCTTGATTTCAGTAATAAAATTGAGAATGTAAACAACGAATGTGTCAAAGAGACAACAACCCGACCAAAAGACCAGAAAACACACCATTTATCAGTCAGAACATTACTGATATTGAGGTTCATCTCATATATTAAACAATAATAGCTCCATACCCTACATAACTAACTCTGTGTATGTGTACAGACCTATCCGTGCAAGCTAAGTTTTTAACCCTAGCAACACTTAGATATATTAAAGGCAATTACATTTTGTGTTTTAGAAAGTTGAACACTTTACTGGATTTCTCATTCCTACAGAAGTTATCAAAATAACCAAAATATCAGTGGTATTGTATTTTATTGATTGTTCAAGTAAAAGAAGATCAATAGAAATATATGCAACAATTGATAATTTTAGAAGTGTTACTGAATAGGAAAACGAACCGCCTTTGACTTTTATATATTTAGCCGCTGCTAGGTCTTACAATTTTAACAGGTGAACGGGTTTGTCTGTACTTAGAGTATTTTTAAAAGTGAAAACACATTCATTTGTTTTCCATTGTTATGACGAGGCTTCATACAGACTGCATTCCCTGACTAATGGACACTACAGAAAAGGGGCAGGTTTAAACAGTAAACACAATTTTTACAAAATAATATAAATTACCTGTCCGACTGTAGAGAAAGGAAGTATTAAGTCCAAAGTTCATTTGTAAACTGATATAAATAGATAAATTGATCAAAATCGGGGACCATTTCAAAATGCTTTTAATCCGTTTGGGATTATTGTGAAAGCTGATCGTTGAAAATGACAATTAACCAGGAAAATAAGAGTGCACATTAATTGATTTTTGAAACATATATATCTTAATTGTTGGGTCCGTTGATATTTTTATTGTATTCTTTGATAAATATATTCAAACTTTTCTACATTCGGGTGCTGAAGAGCTTGTGTCTAAAAGAGGGACGAAAGATACCAGAGGGACAGTCAAACTCATAGATCGAAAACAAACTGACAATGCCATGGCCAAAAATAAAAAGACAAACAGACAAATAATAGTACAGATGACACAACATAGAAAACTAAAGACTAAGCAACACGAACCCCACCAAAAACATGGGGTGATCTCAGGTGCTCCGGAAGGGTAAGCAGATCCTGCTCCACATGTGGCACCCGTCGTTGCTTATGTTATTACAAATCCGGTAAATAGTCTAATTCGGTAAGTCACATTCGTTAAAAGGGAACGGTATTGTAGTTACGACATAAGGAACATATCCGATATCATCTGTGAAACGGTTATTCCATAACGGTCAACCGACTCGTGATGGCGTCCGTAAAATTAACGAAGGGATGATTTCAACTTCACCATTTGGAACACTTGGTTTAATAGCTTCCTTGTGAGCAGCAATCCTCTATCAAGGAAATCATGATAGGAAACACAAGCCAACTTCTAAAGTAGAAGACCGCATTTGAGATCACCCCCAGATTTTGGTGGGATTCGTGTCTCAGTCTTTAGTTTTCTATGTGGTGGTTTTTTTTTTACTATTGTTTGTCTGTTTGTCTTTTTCTTTTTTAGCCCTTGCGATCTTTTTGCTATCCGTTCACGAACTGGAAATCACATTTTTGTTATGAAATCTTATACAAGATCCATAGGATTAAAAACAAAATACAAAAAATATACATGGATGATTTTAATTAACTTAATTTTCGTTGTTTTATATAAATTTATTTAGTCATTGCAAGAAAACACATATTTATTGCGGCAAAGCTTGAATCCCTTAGATACAAGCATTCAGTTATAAAGTTCAAATTTAAATAAATTTGTTTGATTTATTGCGAAACTTATTTTCCCAAAATTTCAATATCATATTCAAAGTCTTTTAGAGACATTATATTTTTATTTAAAAGACAATGAAAGACAACATTGAATTGATCCTCTACATTGTCATGATCGTTTCAACTGTTGGAAAAGTATTGCATGATTGAAAACTTGAAGACTCATCACTCGGATCTATTTACCTTTATGTAGAACATGTATTTACATACGTTGATCTGAGAATTATTTAGTCGAACTTAATAACCGACAAGACAACCTATTTTCATTATCCATTACAGACTTGCCTCTTCTCACTTCTGTGTTTTGGCTGGAATTAAGTGTTTTAAAAAATGTTACGACAGTAATCATGATTACGCACATAAGGCAATATATCATGAAAAACTCGAACTATTGACAGTCACTGGTTAGGAGACAACCATTTGATATTCCAGGGGGAGCAGGAGGATTTTCTGCTGATTGACTATTAATTTGTATCTGTTGCTACGTATGCTTATTCTTTTCATCTGCCGACCCCCAACCCCCAACCCTAAAATACATCAAATGTTTGTTCCCTTACTGGAACTACTTCTTAATAAGCGTGTCCAATAACTGCCTACAATTCAATGAAATGAATGCGCACTATCATTGAAACGAGTTTCCGATTCTTGAATCCAATGTCTGGCCACGTGAATAATGACAATAAGGTAATTATTGTCCCAAACAGACTACAAAATGCATACATACTCCAATTCAAATTTTTTATTTTCGTAATTGCAGAGCCCTTTCGGACATTATAAATTTTGCAACGTTCATTCACACTTTGAAACATCTCTTTTTCACTACGCTCAGTTTGATTATTTTATTTAGGTACATCACAATATAAACGCGCATAAAAGCCATCATGAACACATATATAATGAAGTAACAGAACAGAAATCTGAAACGTTCATCTTTGTTTTTCATTTAATTGTCCACGAGGGAAAGTTCCCATTATTTACTGATACATGTATCATCTAATCATTCCTAATACAGCTAGATTAGTGTGTTACACACTCATCACGTTCGCCTGTATATATTAACATTTCTTTTCAACCCATCGCAAACATGCAATACAGAAACAAGGGCCGACACAATATAAATCACTTCCGGTTGCAAATGTTTAACGTCTCACCAAGATTTTGAAGATTTGAAACAGTAGAATTCAACAAGATTGCTGAGTTTTGATCTCTATTGATATAATAATATTAGTTAATAAAAATACATTAAAAGGGCCTCATTCATTGTTTTGTCATTGTAGTATAACCATGAAAACACAGCAAACCGAAATCTGAGGAATCAATGCAACTCTTGCATGTCTTTCGTGCCTTAGGTAAGAACAATTTTTGAATAAATGTGACAATACAGGTTCAACACAGTGATAAAAATTACATAAATATATTCAGATTACCTTTACGAGTGTGCACACAGAAAGGAAGTAAAAAGTGCAAAGTTCAATTTATCTCCTATATAAATAGAATTGATTGAATTTAGGGACAATATCAACGTTTGCTTTCAATCCGTCTGCGATATTCCATTAAAAGGTGATCGTTAATCATGACAAATGAGCAAAGGAAAAGGGAGGGTCATGAAGTATCCCATTTTGCTCACAAAACTACGCTAGAAATGAAAACAACAGTATGTTTATGCAGTATTCGCTGCATTGAATTACAAGATTGAAGATTTAATAAACTCTCTCCTTTACTAGCAATTTTAGATAACGACATCTATCAATACCTACATTACTGTTTCTCTGATAAATTTGTTTAAAAATTACAATAAATTTTCAATTTACTACTTGATGGTTCGAAGATGGTCCATGCTATCCATCTAGCAATACCTACATTACTGTTTCTCTGATAAAATTTGTTTAAAAATTACAATAAATTTTCAATTTACTACTTGATGGTTCGAAGATGGTCCATGCTATCCATCGTATCTAAATAATATTTATTTTGGTGATAAACAGGAACTAATGTCTTATATAAAAAAATATTCCACGATACATGTGTGCATACTCTATAGTGTCTGTACAAAATACTCTCCGAAAAGAATTAATCTGATTTTAAGCGGTAATGACGATCTATCTTAAAAAGTATGCTCTTTATCTTATTTGTGTTCACTCATTTCGAGTTTATTGTTAATGGAAACATTGTAAAGACCATTAGATGACGGCTTATAATAAAGCCGAATATCAAAGATTGAAGCCATTTTTTTTTCTAGTATGGTAATAGTGGAAGGGTGCCGAGTATGAAAGACACGCAGTGCGGATATAAAAAGTAATACCCTTCAATAAAACAAATGCCAATAGAACTATGATAATTGTTTCTGTCGTATTTAGGTCCTAAAACATACACTCGTATTAAGGCTATTTCTGTAGTTTGCACGAACGAAAAGTAAATAGCAACACATCTAATGTGACAAGTTACATCGTCTGCTCTGAGATTCTAAATTCTAATTAGTCCGCCTTAGAAACAGTGCAGTCATGCGATGTTGTCTATATGTTTTTGATTCGCTGAAAAAATGATATAATTGTATTTTGAACTTTGAAAACAACGTTAACATTGGATGGAATATAGGACGTAAAATGAGAACATAATTAAAAGGAGATGTAAGATAAATGTCACTAAGACACCAAAACAACGACAAAATATACAAAAGATCTCTAGAGGGCCATGCACAAACAGTCGGAAACAATAGACAAGTGTGTGTGTAGGTTGCTTCAAATTTCCAGTGGCCTCGCAACATGTATTGCTGCACCCATACCATTTTCACAACGACATACCACGTATAAAAAGATGTTGTCTCAGTACTCTGTAGTCATAAATGTCCTTAATGCATGCACTTACACGGGTTAGTATCTGTTTGTTTTTTTAAGATATAAGGAATATTTGTTTGATCACTCGGATTACCGGAATGTCATCTTTGAAAATAACAGCAGTATTGACGTATTTTACAAATACATCAGAATATAATACCGATAAAACAAACCTAAAAAAAACACGAACTATTTGTAAACAAGCGAAATTGAGAATTTACGTCACATTAATGAAACGTGATAGTCTGGTTTGTCGAGGTTAAGACAATCTGTTACAATATCTCGACAAGGCATGAAGGTCAAGTAAATTATGTCAAAACTAAGTCATTGATCCCCAATTCATAAAAAATATTGATTAAAAAGTAAAATAACAAAAATACCGAACTCCGAGGAAAATTCAAAACGGAAAGCCCCTATTCAAATGGCAAAATCAAAAGCTCAAACAAATCAAACGAATGGATAACAACTGTCATATTCCTGACTTGGTACTGGCATTTTCTTATGTAGAAAACGGTGGATTAAACATGGTTTTATAGCTAGCCAAACCTCTCACTCGTAAGACAGTCGCATAAAATTCCATTATATTGACAACAATGTGTGAACAAAACAAACAGACATTTTAGCTAAAAATGTCAAAAATAGGAGTACAGCAGTCAACTTTGTGTTATAATCTTAATCACTCTGGGTTTTTTTATCGTTCCATAAGCTATCATCAAAATTGTTTTTTGACACTGGTGATCATGGTCAATGTCCAATCTCCAGCGCAGAGCTCACATCCTTTCCTTAACTACTTCGTATCACTACACTAAATATGTAGTGTAGTGTACTGAGTATACGGAACGGAAACGAGCGCTGTACGGAGATTGGGTCAATGTCCTGGCGTTCTATAGTACACTAAATTGTGAACTTCATAGTGTTCTAAAATATATTACCACAAATTGAGTTTAGGCATAGTGATAGTAGAAACATTTAGAATTGAGAAATACTTCCTTACTTACGAGGCTGTTCAGGTATTCTCAGGTCATTAATTTCACTTTGAGATGAAGACCAGCAATAAAACGCCGTTCCCTTGCTTTTCGTGTGTTTTTTGCTGTGCATGTACTGAATTTGTGTGATTGATGGATACCCATATAATTTTTTTTCTATTACTATATCACTTATATCAGATTACTATCATTTATAGTTATTGGTCTTTTTCCATAATTATAGAATCGTTTGTAAAATAATGAAAATTATACATACACTATTTGAATGTTTAAAACATTTTTGGTAGCAAATAATGACGTTTAGGCTGGTTACATCCACCGGTTCCAATATGAAAAAAGATATCAACTTGGTCAGACTTTATGAACCGATACACGATCAATAATCAAAGTTTATTGCAGGAGCACGAAGTAATCGAATGACCGTTTTGCATAGAATATCAATTAATCGTTTTCTTTTCGCTAAATGCCAATAAAAGTTTACTCGGATCACATTTACCGATATTGAAACATCATTTTAAGAAATGTCTGCATAGTATGTGCCTCTTCTAAATCAGAAGCCTCGGCAGTAGTATTTCAATGTTCTAACTTAATGTTTTCAGTTATTTGGAGAATTCTAAAATAACAAGAACCTGTTTTTGCAACTACTCTAACCAGTGCTGAACATTTATATAGTATAAATATATTAAACACATGAGAATTTCCTTAATTCCAACAAAAAGAAATATATTAAATAGTCCCTCTATTTACTGTGTTTTTACTTCAAGTAATAGTTAAGCCAACCTTAAACATTTCAATCGACCAGTATTGACCGCTTTGACGTATTTTCCGGGTTAATATTTACCACCAAATCTTGCAAGTAAAGTCGTATACTATCAGTGAATATTACTAACTGACATAATGATGTGGAAGGCGAGACATATACATTTGAATCAGTATTATTGGATTTTGGATTCATGCTCGATCGTTCCAAAGGTAACTTATATCAATAAATATAAGTATTTACCATTCATTTTTACACAGACCCCACAAACAATTTTACATATTTTCACCTAACAAAGATAACTTTGAACAATGTTGAATATTCATTAGGCAATGTCAAATTTTAGGAGGCCTTCAGAGTAAGATAAAACATACAGTTTGTTAATATGGACACAAATTCCGTATGATTCCCTAATTTTATCATTTGCAGTGAGTAAAGTTTTGCAATTTTTACCATCTGCTGATATCAACACAACACTTCTGTTTCCGCTTGAAATCACGTAAACGATGCCGTGCTGATCAACAGCTATTCCAGTTGGATTACTCAAAATTGATTTGTCCTTATATTCCCAACGTTTCTCTTCCCCTATACTATAGCATTTGACTAAAGAACCATAATCAGTATAGTAAATATTCTCTCCCGAGGTTGTGATGTAACTAAAATTGTTCTTCATGGTGTCATCTTCCACTATAGTTATTACTTTATAGCTTGACATGTGTATCGCTACGATTCCTTTTCCTACTTCACTGTATATTATCTGTCCTTGTCTGTATGTTATACCGCGATATCTGCCTGTTATGATTTTATTTAAGGTCTTTCCACTCCGTTAGGAAAGACCTTATTGTTAAGGTCTTTCCACTCCGTTAGGAAAGACCTTATTGTTTTTCTAATGTTTTTTTTTTCTTTTTTTTTTTTTTTTTTTTTTTTTTTCTATTTTTTCTTCCAACATTTTTTTGACCTGCCCTCCTCTCGTTTCTATTAGAGTTATCAAAACCAAATATGGACCATCGATAGACCTCATCATGAAGTATTACCAGATGACCCTGTTAAGGATTTCATCATCTCCTTTAGAAGTTATCTCCCTTTTATTGGTTTTTTTCAACATGGACCCCCTTCGTTGTTTTTAAAGATATCATGACCTTATTTGTACATGAGGTAGATCTCATCATGATGTATTACCATATGAGGCTGCGTAGGATTTCATCATCCCCTTTGAGAGTTATATCCCCTCGAAGCAATTTCTTTTATTTGCATTTTTCTTAAAAAGTATTAGAGATAGAATCGAATTGAAATTGGCAGCATGTACAAGAACAGATGGCAATGTTAATAAACATAAACAATTAGTTTGTTATCAACACTTATAAGGAGTTATTTCCCTTGAAAAATTATACACAATTTTTGAAAAAATTCTATTTCGAGACCGGAAGTCGTAGAGACTTGGGACCTTCACCAATAATCTTTATTTCATGTGACCTTTAATTTGCACCCAAGGTCAAAGGTCACTGAGTGCAAAAAAAATTTACGCTGCAATTTTAACCTTACATATTAAGAAAACGATAAGAGTTTGCTACATACATACTGTGTATAAAATGTTCCTCTCGACGAGCTCTACATTTTATACATTAAGCTCAAAACTGTCTGACCGTCTGTTCAAAAGTTACGACGAGATAATTCTTAAAAGTATAGTATTGTGTGTATATCTTTTTAAAGGTAACAGATATCAACCTACTATAAATTGCAAAAATGATCAGTATTGTAAGACCTTCAATTTAAGGTCAATGTCAGGTCATGATGAAATTTTACCTTGACCTTCAAAGTGTACTATGACCTTGACCTTGTAATATTTGAATGGTCAATATAGTCCTGAGTTGAATGGTGGTAGTCCCATTTCTCTACGACTTCCGGTTCTCAAATTTGGTATTGCATTATATATTTGATGATTCATTGTGACCTTGATGAACTTCGGAATTGTCCCGAATTTTTTTACAATGTTGACCTTTCACTGTAGATCATTTTTCTTTTAACAGATTTGAGATATCTGTTGTCGTTTCAGAAATAATGCACTTTAAAATTTTGCGAGCGGCGGCATGTATTTCTGAATAAACAACAGGTAACCACCTGAAATTATCAGATATTGAAGAATTTAACATGGTTATATGTTTGATTAAATACCAAAAACATTCAATGAAAAAAACCCAAAAAAAATCAATTTGAAATTTTCATGTTTTGCATTGACTTTGTAAGTTTCATAATTTCTATTTATACAATTGATATTGCATCATTTTTGGCACTTTGCCAAATGGGGTCATTTGATATATCAAATTGAAGGTCTTAATGAGCTCTTCTCAAAAATGAAAATTCTAAACCCCTTTTTCATTCCAGTGGGAAGGGTGGGGTCATTTAGTGCAAAAAATTCAAAATTCTCAGATGGTTAGGTTGTCGCATATCAAATGAAAGTCCATCAAGCGTACATTTCAAATATCAAATTGACGTCCCCAATAAATGGGTTGGAATGGGGTCATTGAGTGCAGAAGATAAACTGTCTTCTAAGGTAAAGTTGTTGTATATCAAATGAAAGGTCATAATGTGTACATTTCAAATATCAAATTCCTGCCCTCCAAAAATGAGGTGGATGGGGTTATTAAGTGCAAAAATCAAACTTTCTAGAACATGGCGTTGTCGCATATCATATGAAAGATCATCAAGTCGACATTACATATATCATACTTCCGATATCAAAAATGTAGGCGGATGGGGTCATTAAGTGTAAAAAGTGAAAATTTTCAGAAGGTATGCTTGTCGTATATCAAATGAAAGGTCTTAAAGAGTACATTACAAAAACATCACTGTTAAAGGAAAGACCTTTCAATTGTTTTACAAACAATTGAGATACTAGTTGATAATTTGTTTGTTCTCTGTGTCTACAATTAGTATTTGATTGTCAGAAAACGTTGTAACAGCTACTGTTTCGTCATCGATGCATGTAACATCAAACGGTTTAAGAATTTTATCATCTTCTGCAGGGACGAAAAAAAGTGCACAGCAAAATTCAGTTAAGTTTTAAATTTTCTAAAACATACAATGCATTTGAATTTTATTTATCTAAGGCATGCTATGCACTAAAACTTTTCCAGATGCACAGGTGTGTCTGTACTCAGAGTAAATTTTGAGGTGAAAACGCAGCCATTTTAGCCGAAGGGTCTACATGAACCATAAATGCACAAAGTGCATCAGTGTAACTAGTATAAACATGAAACACAGCAAACAAATCTACGTTTCTGCATTAGAAAAACCAAAGCAATACTAGGTATATACAATTTCAGAATATAAGTGCTAGAAAAGGTTCAAAAACGTGATAAAAATAAATATATCAACTACCTTTATATTACGATTCGACACACAGACAGGAAGTAAAAAGTTCAAAGTCCAATTTCTAAACGATATAAATAGATATTGATTAATTTCGGGGACCATCGCTCAGGCAATGTCACGTTTGCTTTCAATCCGTCTGCAATGTTCTTAAAATGTTAATCGTTAATAATGAAGAAAAGGGAGGGAACAGGTGATGAGTTCCCAAAATAATTATAGAAATTAAACAGCTACTGATACAACAAAATACATATTCAACATATACTGAGGGCCTATAAAAACGCAACCCCTATATGCATTTCCTATTAAAGTCATACGATGATTTCAGAATTTAACAAAAAAGTTTTACTGTGAAAAAAGTGTACGTGTACGTAAACTTTTTTTTTAAGAAAATGAATTGTTGCATCAGAATCTTCAGAAAAGTACTGCTATTGAATACACCTTATAGCTATTTAGTTCAATCTGGGGAAAAACAGTCACTTAGACAACTGCCTGTGTGGGTCAAGTGTCTCAAAAACAAAGGTCATCAGTACCGAGCGCGAGCTGAGTGAGCAAAAAGTTTAGATAGCGAACATTTCAAAACTTTGATAGATTATGGTCTTTTTTTAAAACACAAATAAAAATCATAAAAATGATTTATTTGAAGTGTTTACGATAGTGTACAAATGTCTCTTTGAAAAGTTTTATCCAAAATACATTGTTTAAACATGGCCCCAAATAGCTTCAACTGTATGAAAAAGTTTTGTCATTTCAGAACTTATCAGGATTGGAATAAATAGCGATAAGTGTATTGTTGTCTTTCCATATTTTAATTCGCCGTCATTTGACTTAAAGAGAATAAAATTAAACCGTATCAGAGATTTATTTTTCTCGGTTAAATTCGAATTTTTATCCGTCCAAAAATTTTCGCTTTGGATGGCAAACTTCAACCATAATGTGCCCCAATAGAGAGAACATTTTTATATTGTTATAAAAAATGACAAAAAGGGGACCTAGAATATGATATGTTGTGTTTCTATTGTCACTCAGTATATATCTAAGTCATTACTGCTTACTTTAAATTTACGTTTCTCAAGTTTAACGTAGATAATTCAGATTTAACTTTTTTTCAGAAAATGTGGGTATTGCAGAAATATTGTTCTTATCAATACTTCTCTGCACTTCTTTATCTTAATGCATGTAATGATGAATTGAACTTCATCTTAAACCTCTGATTTATATAGAACACAAATTATCTACTCTACCAACCTCTTTCGACACTCGAATTGTTGTTTCTTATACGGCTTTTTTCACAAATGTTGTTGTTTGTCAATATCTGTGAACGAATATTTTTTCTGATAAAATTTGATAAAAAATACGATAAATTCTCATTTTATTACTTGATGGTTGGAGGAGGATCGATTCATGAAACATTATTACATACTAAATAGTGTCTGAACAAGATACGTTTCAAAAAATATTGCTCTAATTTTGAACCTTAATGACCATATATCCTTTCAAAAACTACATAATTATTGCTTTTAATCGGTTTTTTTTTTTTTTTTTTTTTTCTTTGTGAACTCATTTCGAGTGTATCATATCTCGTGTAGAATTCGTGATAATGGATCTTTCAGGGAAACATTGTAAGAACTAGTAATGAAGGGTTATTATAATGCCAAGTATCAAAAACTAGAGCATTTACTTTTTTTTATTTTAGAAACAGTAGGAGGGTATTCGGTAAGTAAGACACGCAGTGCGGATATATAAAATAAAATCCTTTAAATAAAATAAATGTGTCAATAGAATCATGAACATTGTTTCTGTGGTATCTACCACGTTAAGTATGCACTATATATGCACTATATATGATACTATATATGCCCTTGAATTTTTACTAGATAACATTTTTGTTCGCTTTGGAGATTCCGTATATCGTCAGGTTATCGGAATTCCAATGGGGACTAACTGTGCACCACTTATTGCGGACCTTTTTTTGTATTGCTATGAGTTACAATTTATGACAAAAATCAGCAAAGACCAATCGAAACAACATCTGATACACAAATGTAATAATACTTTTAGATATTTGGATGATATTTTGGCTCTCAATAATGACGACTTCAGTATGTATACTAAAGAAATTTATCCTGTTGAACTTACTTTAAATAAAGCTAATACTAACAATGACCACTGCCCTTTCCTCGATCTTGATATCTATATCATTAATGGAAAGCTTAATACTAAAATATATGATAAAAGAGATGATTTTTCATTTCCTATCGTTAATTATCCATTTTTAGATGGTGACGTTCCCTTGTCACCATCTTACGGTGTTTATATATCTCAACTTGTACGATTCGCTCGTGTATGTAACAATGTTTTAGATTTTAACGAGAGAAATTTATGTATTACTGAAAAATTATTACACCAGGGTTTTCGATATCGCAAACTAGTCAAAACATTTACTAAATTTTATCATCGGTATAAGGACATCATTCGTAAATATAGCTCAACATGCAGACTTCTTATACGTTCAGGTATTTCACATCCAATTTTTTATGGAAATATTCTTTACAAAGCACAAAAATGTCAGTATTCACCTCTGAAGATAACAAAACCTTTAAATAGACTTATTAAGAAGGAATATAGTTACGATACTGTTGTCAGGTCATTAAAGATTGCATATTTTGGCGTTAATATTGATTCACTTATAGGGTCTTTGCATCGGCACTAAACACATTTATTTAAAAACCAGTTGTTGGCATGACACGGGTTATGTTCTTCTCATATATGTTATGATGGTATGATACTAAACCCCTAACGGGAAGGATTGTGCCTGATATTCATATGATGAAGACATAATCTTTCAATCAGTTTAATTGAAGTCTGGAGCTGGCATGTCAGTTAACTGCTAGTAGTCTGTTGTTATTTATGTATTATTGTCATTTTGTTTATTTTCTTTGGTTACATCTTTTGACATCAGACTCGGACTTCTCTTGAACTGAATTTTAATGTGCGTATTGTTATGCGTTTACTTTTCTACATTGGCTAGAGGTATAGGGGGAGGGTTGAGATCTCATAAACATGTTTAACCCCGCCGCATTTTTGCGCCTGTCCCAAGTCAGGAGCCTCTAGCCTTTGTTAGTCTTGTATTATTTTTAATTTTAGTTTCTTGTGTACAATTTGGAGTTTAGTATGGCGTTCATTATCACTGAACTAGTATATATATTTGTTTAGGGGCCAGCTGAAGGACGCCTCCGGGTGCGGGAATTTCTCGCTGCATTGAAGACCTGTTGGTGACCTTCTGCTGTTGTCTGTTCTATGGTCGGGTTGTTGTCTCTTTGACACATTCCCCATTTCCATTCTCAATTTTACTCGTAATGAGGCTAATATTGTGGTTTTACACAAATACGATAAAACAACAAAAATATTGTGTGAGTATATGACGATTCACATCTACCTTTATAGGAAATATTCAGACAACAATATATAGAACTGACGTCTCTAAGCCATTTATGATGTTTTGTGTTACATTCATTTAGAACAAGTCAAGCAGATGAGGAAAGACATAATCAAAAAGTGATTTTCTATATAACCAATCGGACTAGGGTTATGCAGTCAGGCGATGTTGTTTTGAAGTCTTTGTGTATTGACGTATTTTGCAAATAAATCAGAATTAAATACCTATAAAACAAACAAAACAACTCCAATTATTTGTAAATGAGCGAAATTGAGAATATACGTCACAATAATGAAACGTGATAGTCTGGTTTGTCGGGGTTAAGGACAACTTAATATTATAATATATTGACAAGGCATGAAGGCCAAGCAAAGTATGCCAGAACTGTGGCACATGAAATAAATATTCATTTAAACACTCAGTCTGGTTTTTGACCGTTCTACAAGCAATCATCAAAATTGTTCTTTGACACTGATAATCATGGTCATTGTCCTGGCGTTCAGTGATACATTAACTTGTGGCCCTCATATCGAGTTCGGGCATTGCCATAGTAAAAGTAAAAACATTGAGGAATAAGACATTCTTTCTAAACAGGCCGTTAGTGTATTCTCCTGTCATAAGTTTTATTCTAAACAGGCCGTTCATGTATTCTCCTGTCATAAGTTTTATTCTAAACAGGCCGTTCATGTATTCTCCTGTCATAAGTTTTGTTATAAACAGGCCGTTCATGTATTCTCCTGTCATAAGTCTTATTCTAAACAGTCTCCTGTAATAAGTTTTATTCTAAACAGGCCGTTCGTGTATTCTCCTGTCATAAGTTTTAAACTAAACAGGCCGTTCGTGTATTCTCCTGTCATAAGTTTTATTCTAAACAGGCCGTTTATGTATTTTCCAGTCATAAGTTTTATTCGAAACAGGCCGTTCATGTATTCTCCTGTCATAAGTCTTATTATAAACAGTCTCCTGTCATAAGTTTTATTCTAAACAGGGCGTTCGTATATTCTCCTGTCATACGTTTTATTCTAAACAGGCCGTTCGTGTATTCTCCTGTCATAAGTCTTATTCAGTTTTACTATCAGTAAATCAGATTACTATGTTATTTTGTTTTGTTTGACTTTTTCCATAATTATAGTATTTGTGTTAAGTAATGAATTAATAAAATGAACAATGAGCTTGAACACTTTTTAAATGTGTTGAACCTATTTTGGTCATAGGTACATGGGGACAGGACAATTTTTTTAGCCCTCCCCCTTTTTTCCAAAATCCTTCTTTTTTTGGTTGTTGTCTATTCATTTCAATTATTTTCGCGTTTTTCTGTATACTCTGATCATAAATATACTATAAATAGCTTGTATTTGCTGTTTACTATCAATTCCAAGTTTTACTATCCACAGCGGTCACTGATATATTATATAGACCTATGATTTTGGTAGCAAACAATAACGTTAAGACTATTTGCATCTCTATTGGTATCAATATGAAAAGTGGTCACCTTGGTCAGACCCCCCCCCTTAAAATAATTGATTCAAATAGTTTATTGTACAAGTTTCTATTTATTTATTATCTTATTCTTTTGTTTGTTTATTTGCTTCGTGTGTTTGTTGGTTTGTATTAAGGGAAGGGGGCTTAACTTAACATGTCTTATAAATTCCACTGTCTGCCCCTCAACCTCCAACCTCCCAAAGGTACATTTTGTGTAATTTTTCCAGCATTCAAAAATCATGTTCATTTAATTGATAAAATGAACAGGAGGATACAATATGGACACTTATTAGTGCAGAAATATCACTCTTGGTATCACTACGATGTCACAGTTAAACTTTATTGACATCATTGTATAAGACATCTTGTAGCAACATATATTTCCGAGTAAACCTTGGATAATATAATTTTTGATCATTAGTAATTAAATCGTCGAAATAAAGCTTTATAGATTTCATGCGTCCGAAGCGCTTTTCTGGATTTACCTTCATCGGAAACGCTGAACGCCGAATATTTGAAAGCTAAGGATTTTTAAGAACCGAAACAGTTGAAGAACTATATGAACAAAAAGGACAATTCAACAAATAATTGTTAAATTCAACTAAGGTCAAAGTGAGGCTACTGCTTGCCAAGATGAAAGCATGAATTGTGTAGCTCTTAATCAAATATGTAAGGCAAAGTCAGAAAATATCATAACTTTTATTTGACAAACTGATGTCGTATGGACATTTGAAAAATCTCACTTGATAGATTTACAAAAAGGACCTCCTTTTTACATTTTATAGTATGTATATAACGGTATATTTATGCATATTCAATTTAACCCGTTTTGGAATATTTTTTTTTCGGATTGAATACTTTCTTTTAAGATGTACGTGCAGCTAAGATTTTCCAATATCACCAAACATATGCAAAAATGTACAGAAAGCGTATAGCGGAAAATGTTTTATTGGTGCATGTAAACGAGTAAAGTGGTTGAATGAAGTTTTCGATATACGATCAATATTTGAAGTTTATTGTAATCGAATCATCGTTTTGCATAAAACACCAGTCAATCATTTTTGTTGTTCACAAAATGCCGATCAACCATTTATAGGTTCGCATTTTCCGTTATTGAAACATCATTTATTTAGAAATGTCTATCGTATAATATTCATGTGCCTGTCTAACATCAGGAACCTCGTCAAAAGTTTTTCAAAGTCCTGTCTTAATGTTTTCATTTGTTTGGAAAATTTGCTGTTTAATGCAGAACTTTGAAATATTTCTGTTAAATTTATTTACTGCGATTTTGAGGTTAACAATTGGCATATAAGAAAGACACCAGTCCTATCTATTGTTGAAGACTGTATGTTGCCCTCTTAGATTGGTGCATTTTTAGTTATTGTCATGGTTAGGTATCTGTCTCATTGACGTATATAGCACATCTCCTTTTATCCATGGTTAGCTCCAGCAAAAGCTTATATAAATGCGAACAAATAAAACAAGAATTGCATAGTACAGTTAACTCTTCAGCTATTATCATATTTAATTATATGAAAGGCCAAGAAAGACAACTCCTGTATTTCTGAACGAAAATGACGCCAAGTGATTTGATTAAAATGAACAAAATGAATACTTTTTATGAGTCAGGATCGCAAAACAAAATAAAACGAAATACCGCGGTTAAACTAGCTGTGGCGAAAATCTTAGCCTTTCGCCATATAACACAAGAACATCTGAAATTTAACTTAACGTTTTAATAAAAAACGTGAAATAACTCATAACAGTTAAACGCATTTTCTCAAAAATATCACAGATTAGATACATGTAAATGCGAATCAAAGCAAAATAAACTACTTAGATAAACTGCAGCGTATTCTAAATTTAAACATAAAATTCATCTGGCCATACAATTGTTTTCAAACTGAATGCATAAATTTTGTTTTTAAAATATCCATGTAAAATTATTTTCATTTTTTACTACAAAGCGTTTAAAAATACATTTGACATTTTGATATTCAGTCAAAGTTAAACGGTTGTTTGCACCTTTCTTCTGATCGTGTTCAAAGTACCGGTATATTGAACCAATTTCGATTGTCCTTTAATGATAGTTGATAAAATACCTGTCAATCAGAAATGAACAGAAGAAACGTGTTCTTTATAACCTTGTTCTCTTTTCATTATATATATTTTCAATGTTATTTTATACAAGGTTTGTTTTAAGAAGCAAATATTTAACTACGATCTGTCACCCTCATAAGCCAGAAAATTTCACTTTCGTCTTGAAAATTTCTCTTGAATAGAAAAGGACAATCACTTTAGAAACGTAAAAATATTTACTAATTTGGAATCGTCAGTCCTTCTTTGTCAAATTTTGGCGTCGGCGTCCTGCGCTTACTAGATCCAGGACGTGTTATATGACAATAACATGATCTGAATCTGAATATTTTGACACAATGTGGTCCGGCAATGCTGAATTCTGTAACAATCAAGTGACCTTCCTCGCCTATTGCGCATGTTTGTACAGGACCGGCTGCATCAGCAGGACAGATAGCTTGTTTCAGTAACGCTCCTCTTTCAGAATAAACATTGACGGTATGGTTGAGAGAGTCTGTAACAACAAGGTCACCGGTTCTATCGATGCATATTCCCGATGGAACAATTGATAATCCCTCTCCCGTAGGCTGAGGTGTAAATCTGTACAAGAGTCTGCCGTCGTATGTAAAATATTTAATTAAACAGTCAATCGTATCACAAACTATTACTTCCGATTTATTATTCACACATATTTGGCACCCTGCTTTAGTCTTTTCAAATCCCCCGAGGGGGAAATTGTGCAAAAGTTTTCCTCCTCTTCTGTATATTTCTATCGTTCGAGCGCATGTACAAACGACAATATTGAAACTTTTGTCACAAGAAATACTAAAAGGTTCGTGTGAAGTCGCAAATTGGTATTTAAAATTCCCTTTTGAAGAAAAGACCTGAATCCGTCTGTTATTTTTATCGGCTACTGCAATGTCGCAGTTCGGTAATTCTGTTACTCCAGTTGGTTCGTTGAACTGTCCCTCTTTAAAACCGCGCTTTCCAAAAGCCCTCATTAATACGCCAAACTGGTTTAATACTTGAACTCTGTGGTTCTTTGTGTCCGCTATCAAAATAGCGGAATCTATGGTTGCTGCCAAGCCTCGTGGGTAGTTAAAATCTCCTTCGGCTCTGCCTCGTAACCCAATGTTGAACAATAATTTATTTGGCCTACAAATGAAAAAAAATCAAAGTAAGTAATTGGTTGAAAAACTACCAAAAAGGACTGTTGTCGTTTTCTCCCCCTCATTCATTGCTTAATCATTTTTTTACTATTTTTGTGGTATTAAATTTGTGGCAAAACTTACACATTCATATATCCAAGAATACAGAACGCCATTTCTTTCCAGTACATAACTGAACGTCACAATACGTTGCTATATGACGTTATAGTCTTATTGATATTTGGCTCTTGAGGTGCCAGACCACCAATTCACCCACTTCAATTTAGAATATATGTAAAAGTAGCCCTTCCCTGACTAAAAACTAGTGCCTTTGATGTCTTTGTTTACTAAACTAACAAACAAATTTGCAGAAATAAAACTTTTGATGAAGAGAAGTATATGTAGAGCATTTTGAGCCAAATTTTACTTGTCCATGATTTTGTATCAAAGTTGAGGGTTAATCTAAGATTTCCAGAAAACCAGGGGTTATTTTTAGTAGCAGTTGGGTTCCAAACGGTGGTGTTTCATTACAAGACTTTAAACATTGGTTGAGAATTAGCATATAGAAAGGTGAAACATGTTCAATTCAGAATATGGCCCGAGAACACAGTTATTTCGTAGTGCATTTCTTTTAGACAATAAATGAAAATTAAAAAACTCCCACCTGCGCTTTCTCAATGATATTTTTACAGTGTGGTGTACTACGTTTTGGACAAATTATAGAAAAATTCATCAGCTCTAACTCAAAATATGGACAATTTTATGTTAAGGGGGTCTTTAATTCTTTTGACAGCTTCCGAAATACTAACTTGTAACCTGTTTTAACTGGACCAAATCACTACTTTACTTTAAAATTCACGACCCAAATTTTTTTTAAAGTGTAATTTCATCCCCTACTTGCTATTTGAGGCATAAAACATGCTTTTGAATGGGGACATATATGGTTGAACCCCCCCCCCCCCCCCCCCCCTTTATCCTGGGTTGGAACCCCCTTTTGAAAATGGCTGTATCCGCCCCCTGTATCTAATATGCTAACATGTAAATGTCAAGGTAAGCAGCAAATACCAATGTTTGGGTTTGCCAGGGATAATATAGGGATCAAAACACATTTCCCCGTACTATACGCACACAAGAAGATTGGTGGTTTCGAAAATTTGAGATAACATAAAAAAATGTATTAGAAATTGAGAGAAGGATTATAATTTTACTTTTTAATGCCATCTTCTGTTTTCTCTATTTTTTTCACTCTTAAACTGTCCGTGCTTTTTCTAGTTTCGGCTAATCCTTTTGCTAATACCCAAGCTTCCCATTCCCGCCGATCTCTCAAATCTTTCATGGATTCTTGTCGACAGTCATGTGCTGAAAAGATTGTAAAAAACATTATAACAAACACATTATGAATAAACAAAACAGCCACCAAAAATTGTTGTGAAATAACAATAGCATATATGAGTATTAACTATTTAGTTTTGAAAAGTAATGTAAATACATAGAAATGCAATATTAAATGAATACTAAGTGGAAATGTACGATAATTGTATGTTACTGAATTACTGAAGTGTGTAAAACAAATTAGATATGTATAAGACATTAGTTGAGAAACAAATCATTTGTCGTTATCCTTATCTATTGTCTATTTATATCCATTTCTTTTCATATCTGAAATTTGTTGAAAAATCAACTGACGGAAGAACAGAACCAACCACCATAAGTAAAACTATTTGAATAAAATATTTAAACTTTAATATTTGTTTTGGTAACTTTGAGTTCATATCAGTTCCAACAACAACACGGGTTGACTAGGCCAGGTGAACAGAAGAATGTTCACCTGGCCGATCTTTGAATCTTAAAGAACCATGCATTAAATTCCTCTTTGAGTGATCCATAAGTAATGTTTCCCTTCCCAACGTATACTTTTTCCAGTGGCAATTCGAAACATTTCGCTCTTCATCTCAGTCAACCCTCTGCAAACACTTCTATTTAGTACACTCAGAAGGTGGATTAAATCGGGTATCAGATCCGAGCCTGCTACCTAACTGAATTATTGTTAAATTTGTTATTTTATCATTGATATATTTGAAACATTTGCCACTGGACGTTGATTAAACAGCGATCAATAAATCATATCAAAGATTTTGATTTCTGAATTATTGAAGCCATATTCCTGTCCTATTTTTATTGGATACCCCGTATCACCGAATATGGCTTTCAACAAATTATAACATGAACAACACGATGGGTTTGTACGAGTGGAGTATGGATTATGATCTGGGCATATATCTCGAACTACAGTAACTGTTAGCCGAATGTTTGTTTTGCTCGAACAATAACTACCTGTTTAATATTTGTGGTGTATTATTTGTTATTGTCATTTAGACTGACCCCTTGGTATTTGCTTTTTTTACTCTTTTTTTTTAGGGGTGTGGAAAGGGGGGGGGGTCTTTTCTTACTTCCTTTATTGGAACTAATTATGGTAATATCTAGCTGCACTAAACATCATCTTCAACTACGTTAAAAGATGTCCTTGAGATAAGCAGCTAAAAACATTGCTTTCATCTGCAAATATTGTTATCGCTTTCCCTTTCCATTTTTTTAATGATCCATATGCTAAGAACATAATGATTATTACACCGTTAACCTCTCTGTCACATCTAAGCTAAATATATCATTCAAATTATGATTTTAGCAACTAAAATATGAAAATAATAATCTAGCAAATTCAATAACCATCTAAAATCATACTTTCCCATTCCGTTTCTGCTGAAACAAAACATATGTAATTTGAGCTGCGGCCTTAATATTGATATTTCGAACTAGCCATGTTCACAATGGCTTATAAATGAATGCGAGAATATGGTTTTAATTGTTGCAAAATCTCGGCTCATGGTCTATTCTCATAGGCACTTCTCTCTGAAATGTTTTTTACTCATAAACTTTCATATATAGGCGAAAAAATTCAGAGACTAGTGCCTGTGCCTATTCTGTAAAGGCTACGTTTTCACATAAAATTTTAAAAATAAATTTTAACAATATTTCTGTTATCTTATACACGTTTCTATGTTTACTGTTCGTGTGTTTATGCGCGTCTTTAAATAAACATTGTCCATGGGTCCGAGGTTGACCATTAACTAATTTTGAAGTAAGTACAAATATTGATTTAAAGTTGCAATTTTTGTTGCACTGGTTAAAAGCGATATATCTTCAATTTGTTAACCAACGCCAAAATGCATTGTAATCATTCGAAGCTCAGTCACCCCCTTCTTTCTTTCGTTCTTTCTTCCCACTTATATTTTTATTGGTTATATGGAAAAGTGTATTATTTTCATTTATTTGCGTACTGGCTGATTCTGTTTTTGTCTTTGTAGGTTCAATCAGCAATTGTCATTGTGGATAAGTCTAATGTGATGGACTTTTGGAAAGGACTCCCACTTTTTATCTATGATACTCCTCTATTCTAATTTTCTCATAGAGGGTTATGATATATAAAATATTATTATACTTCATGTCATAATGCCAGATTTTGATTGGTTAATACGAGGGAGACAATTTACTCTATCCCATGGCAAATACTCTATAAATAATTACCCTTCACGGAGACGCTTGCTCAAGTGTGAGATTTATTATACGGATGATTGTTATGTACAAGACGACATAGTTTATTACTTTGAATTTGAAATTTAATAAACAGTAATAACAGAACATTCAGTATAATAAATTAAATAACACATATCTGAGAGGGTGATAGAGCAGATTGTTAACTCTCGAAAAGACATTGTCAACCTTGGCTTCACCTCAGTTGACAATGTTTTCTTGGGGTAACAATCTGCTCTATCACCCTCTCAGCTATGTGTTATTTATATACTGTTATTGTAAAATCGTATCGATCAGAGCAAGAACACATTAAAAAGTGAAGATAAAGAAAAAATTTAGATACAAAAAATATCTACAGAGAAAAAGGGGGTCCATTCCCCAGGCGCCTGTTTGGTGGATCTGTTTGGTGGATCTGTTTGGTGGATTGTTACTTAAGTTATTGACAAGTTAATTTTTTTTTAAAAGCATAAAATAAGGGATAAATTAAAACACTAAGAATTGTTACAAAAAAAATTCAGATATTAAAAATATCTACAGAGAAAAAAGGGGGGGGGGGGTCCATTCCCCAGGCGCCTGTTTGTTGGATTGTTACTTCAAGCTATTGACAAGTTAATTTTTAACAACATAGAATAAGGGATAAATTAAAATACTAAAAAAAAATTAATAAAAAATCGAAAATATGAAAATTGTGTGGTAACATGCAGCACATAATTAACCTACAGCAACAATGGTGGGAGAATATGATATTGAGTGGAGAAGTAAAAAGGGGGGGGGGGTCTAACAATAATACAGTATTTTTCAAAGAAAAAGAATTGTAGTGCTGATTTAAATGGGCAGTTCATGGGAACATATGGAAATCATTCAGCCGATCATTTATTGAAATATAAAAAATCAGATCTATTGAAGACAATTATATACACGACCAACTGTTTCACTTGGAGAAAAGAACCAATAGCGTGTAAAAAGTATTTTCATTTGAGTTAATGTTTTGCTCAAATGTAGTCTCAATCTCATATTACATTTAATATTCATGCATAGATCGATGTATTTTGGATTGTTATGTCGTTTGGTTGCTGTCTCATTGTAATTTTATTATTGATAATAACAAAAAACTCTCTCCAATCCAGTGTTGCAGAACTTTTGCTTCCGCCACTGTTGGACATGAATTAAAATTTTTAAGAAAATAAAAAAAGTCGGACATGAGGCAAATTAGTCAAGAAAGTGCGGGTCACAGTGACTGTCCGGCCAGTTTCAAATTTCCTTTCAAATTGGCCCCTGTTTACATACTGCGTGATTCTTGTGTAGAACTTTACTCTTTATGCCCTGTTTATACAAGGAACTTACCCTTTGGTCTTCTGTGGAATATATACGGAGATCGTTCGTGATACAGCTCTTTTAACGATGGCACACTGGAACGAATATCCGGTGAAGTGTATCCATGGCCGTATAATCTGTAACGGGACAGATAATCCACCATGATGGCCTTCTGTAAACAGATATTATAATTAGGTAAAATAATGCCGCTTTAAAATAATTCTAAAGGAATTCCACTCCTCTGATCTCTATACGATATTAAATATCGTAAATTATAAAGCACATTTACGTGAGCCTTGTTAGTGAATGTTGTTAAAGGAGATGTGGACACAGACACATGTCTCTGATGAGGGTATTGCGTCAATGAGACAGCAACACAACGACTTAATTAACCAAAAGAAATGTAGAATTCTCTGTTTATAAAATTCTATACAATTCTGCATATATGGAGAGAATTGTAAATAAAGGATATGATTGTTAAAGAAAGTTTGGCGGACTCTATTTAAAATAGTTTTAATTGGTCGGCTTTTTATATGGTGAACGTCGATCAGACGATTTCTAAAAAGGAGAAAAGGATGTTATTGTTTTGCATAATCATGTCCTCCTACCGTTTGCAAACCAGTCTTCAAAATTTCTAAAAGTGTATATATATAGATGTGTTCCACACTTTGTTTATAGTTATGGAGAACTTTTGCAGATTTTTGCAGATGGTGAAATATAGCAAATTCTCAGAAACATTTCTGAAAGGGGTGCACATTTTATGTAATTATCTCCTCTAAAATTTTCACCAGGGTTATCTTGATTTCTAGAATGTCTATCTGTACACATTGACATTGACACACACCCACCTTTCTGAACATTTATGGAGAATTTTTGTTTGTTTAATATCTCCTGGGAGACTGGTTTTTCTGGCGTTTAATAAAGTTGTAGATTTTCTAAACTAGATTTCAAATAAATGCTCTCTACAGCATATCAAAACAACCCCAACACATCAAAACTTGTCAATATAATTTTCCAAGTCCCAGTTAAATTCTTATGTATTTACAAAATCAAACAAATTCCTATATCATGGTATAAAATCAAGGATAAGAAATTCCAAATCAATATCATTATCTTTGTACGATTTCACACAAGCATGGATGAAACATGGGCTGTGGTTGGAATTTTCCTTTAACAAACCATCCCTTGTGATTGTATTTCCATGTACCTAATTGTTCGCAGTTGTTATTAATTTCTAAAATGAAGTTTACACAGAAAAACTTTGTAAAGCATCTATAGAAAGAGTACTTTTAAAATTTCAAAGGGATATTGAATGTTTAACAAAAATCAATTAAACCCCAATATTGATGACTGATTAGTTTGTTTTTTAAATGTCAAAGATAAACAATTAGAAAAGGTCGTTTTGAAAACCTGATCACTCATGTAATCGACCTGCTCAATTATTCATGGCATAAAAAGGGGGAGGTGTAAAATTCACAAACAAAAATCAAAATGACATTTAAATATTTTTCAATATCAAACGCGAGACATTTAAATTCAATGACTTAAATTTTATTCAATGGCATGTATAAAGAAAGATATGTACTCGACAAAAATCACCTAAGGAATTTAACTTCTAGACTGGTTTAATTGATTTTCGGTGCAATGATAAGATCGAAATCGTAATTATTATAAAGTATGATATCTTCGTTATATATTTAATATATGTCAAAAACATAAATGAAATCCTTATGAACCCAAGATAAACAAAGATCATACAAAACTAATAAAACGAAATATTCCAATTGTAAAATTTAATCCTATGTAGATCTCAATCTAGACATGTAATTTGGCACGCATCGGGATCAACACGTCCTATGAAATCGACAAAAATATAAGTAAATAATGAAAATTACATACCTGACTATATTTGAAAGGAAATGTGTGATCTTTTACATATCTCCAGACATACGTTAACGGTCTTATCGGATATCGGGTAGCTTCGCTAGCAACGGAAGTCCCGAAACAAGCTCAAACACGCAGGACACCCGTTATAGTAAAATATATATGTTTACGTTTTAAATGAAAATCACTGGAGGTAAACTAAACTTGTCAATCAAAGTTCGATAACAAAATGTCTATATGATCTATATCAAGGATTTACAAAGTCTATATCATTGTTAAATTATATTAATTATCTGTTGTTTATTCGCTCCACTTGTCTAAATTGTACGTGGATCAGTGGGTCGAGAAGGGCAGAATATGAAACTACGCTTTTTAAAACAATTATTTAAAAAATTAAAAATTAAAAGTTAAAACAATCGAATCAGATTTATTGTCATAACATATGTAACATATGTCATAACATATGTATATCTTTTTGGGCTGCTTGTTTGTTATCTATATCAACCACACTTGCAATAAAATGCATTAGTATTAAAAAAAAAGCATACTATAGATTCTTTATCTACGTATTCTTTAAGAACTTAAATAGTTCTTGTTAAACTTTCTTTTTTTTTTATCTCATTGTTTGTATTGTATTATGAAAAATTATTGACGTTGTAATGTTTATGCCCTTTGGGGCCCATAATTGGAAATAATAATTGTAATTGTATATATGTATATATATGTATATTAACATACCAAGAATTCAAAATAATAAGAAATAGTGCAAAAGTATCATTGGTGGATTAAGAGGAGGGTGTGGGGTCGGAGGTCGGGGTTGAAACCCCCTCTTTCTCGATTTTTTTATTCGTTGCCTTAGATCAATATCTAATTACCTATGTACATTGTAAGTACTATTTGAAATCATACGTCAAGGAAAACTATTTGAGAATGAAAACAAATGATAAAAATAGTTTCGACTTAATCTGTTAAATAACTTTGTAATATTTTAAATGTCAAAGATTAATTAAACAAAACAGTAAATCCACTAAAATCAAGTGTCGGATTAGAGTGAGGCTTCTTGCAGGCCTCCCTTTGTGGTGAAGGGTTTGTTTTTGCATTTTGTCTTTTAAAAAAGAAAAAGGTGGGCTTTGGAGTACAAGGCGAAAGAAAAAAAAATATGTTTTATCGTTCCACTAACCTTCTCACTTGCTTACTGTTCGGTGTGAGCCAAGGCTCCGTGTTGAAGACCGGACTGTGACCTATAATGGTTTACTTCTATAAATTTTGACTTGGATGGAGAGTTGTCTCATTGGCACTAATACCACATCTTCTTATATCTATATATGTCGGGTTGTTGTTTTTTTGACACATTCCCCATTTCCATTCTCAATTTTATTGACGACCTATGCCAATAAAAGAAACGAGAGAACACTATGTAGGCCCGTTGTCACTACCAAAGTTTTCTTGTACAATTTTTCTTAGTCATTTTTTTATGTTTTTTTTTATAGTGACAACCGTTAAAGAAATCTTTGATCAAAAACTTTGACTGACTTGGATGGAATAGAATCTCATCCTATTTTTCTTGAAACTTGGATGGACTTGGAATGGAACTATCCAATCCTGGTCAAAGTTTTCCTTTACCCAAGTGTTTTGATGAAAAGCTTTGATCATGTCATAAGTTGACTTGGACCAAGTCTTGACCAAGTAACTTTGATATTTACAACCTGGATTTCAGCACTTCTTGTTACAGTAATCACTTCGCCCTGATTACCCTAATACCATGTCCTTGAGATGTCCTTCGTTTGACGAGGGAAACCCCACAAATAAATATCGGGAAAAAAACTAGAGACCGTCTAAAAAATCCTGTGTCTCTCACCTAGGTCTATGTACATTTTCAATAATGGACACTCTCCAACATTTTAGACTTGCATAGAAATCATGACAAAAATCTCTTTTTTGTTGATCTGATCATTTTTTCTGCTTACAAATTCTCTCCATCTTCCTTGGCTTTTGCCCAAAAAACAAAAAAAAAGGGAAAACATAATTTGCATTAAAGAACAATAGCTCCAATCAGGAATCGACTGACGATTTCGGCCATGTGACTTATTTGTAGATCTTGTTTTACTGATCATCTTTGCAACTTAAAGTGTCTATCTTTTTTAAATAGTTTTCAAAATAATAGACAAACAAGCAAAAAATAGTAAAAGTTGTCAGTTAAACTTTTAAAATATTTAAAACGCTCGGCAAGACTCGCGGTTTAAATTTAGAAAATTTTACCGTCTCGAGTGGAGAAATATTGTATATCACTCACTGCAGTGATAAAATATAGCTTCGCCGAGCCATATGATGACGGATAACGATAAAGTTGATGAAGATGCATTAATTAATTATTTTTTATTCTTCAAGAGGCAAAATCATATAATACATTCACATTAGAAGGAACCGTGGTTTGCGACGATGAAGATAACTTGAAACTCCCAATTAGTCATAAAAATGTTGACAACCTTGACTGAACCTGAAAATTGTCCCAAGTAACAGACATATGATAAATGTATGTATTATCTAATTATAAGGTAGACCTGTTATATCTGTCTTATCTAAGTACCGGTATTACAAAATATGTTACTTATATGGATAGAGGTTCTTATAATCATCGGCCATGTTGAATCTTCTCCATTCGGTCCTGTCTATCCAATTACTGCAGCCGTTTTTCGTAACAGATATTCTGATGTCGAATGGAATGAAACTCTCGATCGATTTAAGAATGTAGGTGGGGATACCGTTATTTTCCGAGCACCTGCTTTGGAAGTTCGGACAAAATTTAGCCTTGACAACGACCCGGATTATGCTTCGTGTGGGTCTTTGTTCGGAGAGTCTAGTTGTTATGACACTGCTACAAAAGATTTGACTGGAAAAGGATTAAACGTCACTGCCGTTGTAACCTACAGTAACGACGAAAACTACGGCACGTCCATTCTCAGTTGTCCTGAATATGACAAGCGTCTGAACAGTGCAACTAACAAACTATATTACAGAATAGTTCTACCTGTACTTCCAGTAAGGTACGCATTGTCCGTTTAACATAAAATCTCAATCTTATTTCCAGGTTTTCAATAAAAAAATAATTTAAAAATATATCTTACTATCTTATTTCAAAGATTTCAGTAGAAGCTTAAGAATATATCTCAAAAATATATCTATCGTATTTCCAGGTTTGCAAGAGAAGAATATTCTAAACATATATCTATCGTATTTCCAGGGTTGCAAGAGAAGAATATTCTAAAAATATATCTATCTTATATCCAGGTTTGCAAGAGAAGAATATTCTAAAAATATATCTATCTTATATCCAGGTTTGCAAGAGAATAATATTCTAAAAATATATCTACTAGTACCTTATATCCAGGTTTGCAAGAGAAGAATATTCTAAACATATATCTATCTTATTTCCAGGTTTGCAAGAGAAGAATATTCTAAACATATATCTATCTTATATCCAGGTTTGCAAGAGAAGAATATTCTAAACATATATCTACCTTATATCCAGGTTTGCAAGAGAAGAATATTCTAAACATATATCTATCTTATATCCAGGTTTGCAAGAGAAGAATATTCTAAACATATATCTACCTTATATCCAGGTTTGCAAGAGAAGAATATTCTAAACATATATCTATCTTATTTCCAGGTTTGCAAGAGAAGAATATTCTAAACATATATCTATCATATTTCCAGGTTTGCAAGAGAAGAATATTCTAAACATATATCTATCTTATTTTCAGGTCTGCAAGAGAAGAATATTCTAAACATATCTATCTTATTTCCTGGTTTGCAAGAGAAGAATATTCTATAAAATTTATCTATCTTATATCCAGGTTTGCAAGAGAAAAATATTCTAAACATATATCTATATTATTTCCAGGGTTGCAAGAGAAGAATATTCTAAACATATATCTATCTTATTTCCAGGTTTGCAAGAGAAGAATATTCTAAACATATATCTATCTTATTTCCAGGGTTGCAAGAGAAGAATATTCTAAAAATATATCTATCTTATATCCAGGTTTGCAAGAGAAGAATATTCTAAAAATATATCTATCTTATATCCAGGTTTGCAAGAGAATAATATTCTAAAAATATATCTACTAGTACCTTATATCCAGGTTTGCAAGAGAAGAATATTCTAAACATATATCTATCTTATTTCCAGGTTTGCAAGAGAAGAATATTTTAAACATATATCTATCTTATATCCAGGTTTGCAAGAGAAGAATATTCTAAACATATATCTATCTTATTTCCAGGTTTGCAAGAGAAGAATATTCTAAACATATATCTATCATATTTCCAGGTTTGCAAGAGAATAATATTCTAAAAATATATCTACTAGTACCTTATATCCAGGTTTGCAAGAGAAGAATATTCTAAACATATATCTATCTTATTTCTAGGTTTGCAAGAGAAGAATATTCTAAACATATATCTATCTTATTTCCAGGTTTGCAAGAGAAGAATATTCTAAACATATATCTATCTTATTTTCAGGTTTGCAAGAGAAGAATATTCTAAACATATCTATCTTATTTCCTGGTTTGCAAGAGAAGAATATTCTAAAAATATATCTATCTTATATCCAGGTTTGCAAGAGAAGAATATTCTAAAAATATATCATCAACATGGTTTGCGTCTTTATTTTTTATACCAAAATTTCAAAATAAACTTAAAATGACAGGTATTAAACATCCATGTGTTCTTTTTTTCTTATGAACTGAATATCAATTTAATTTCTAATTAATGCTCCATGGCTTAAGTGTTCTTTGTGTTTATTTCACAGTGGCAACTGTTCTTTCCCAACAGGCAGTAAGGTTATAGTATTGCTGTCAGTGTTTTCAGGAGGGGATCCACATGAAGTATTACTCAAAAGTGCTGCCAGTCGGAACATCTTAGTTTTATTAGGACTTCCTGCCAAACCGCAGAAGACATCCATTTCAGTATTTAATCTCATACCAGCATACCTAGCTTGGACAGAACGTGTTTTAGAAGACCATAAAACCAGATATTCTCCGTCTATGTACAAAACAATACTCGGTTATTATTCCCGTGATGAAATACTTCTCAGTGAAATCGAATTATCTTTGATTCAGTTTTATAAGTTAATTGCCAGTACCGTTCATGACTTTGGGAAGAAGATTCTCGTCTCGGCGAACATAGATCTAAGTCGCCTTACTCAAAACAAGACTGTTGCAGACCATGTGCAAGGATTTTCAAAATTTTCTGACCGAAAATCCGCAAATATCGACTTCATCGCTGTACACGAAGGCCGAGGATATGGTCGAGGTGGGTTATATTGGCCGACGCAGGTAAATCAACCAATAAACGCTTCGGATCCAAAACTTATGCAAATCTTACAACGACGTCATCTAACGATAAGTCCAAATGCGACATTCGGCGAAGTATTCACCGGAAGCGTACAAGAAGTAAGACCATAACTTTATGAAAATATTGTTTTCTTAACATTATGAAAATATTGTCTTTATAACATTATAAAGATATGGTCTGCATCACATTATCAAAATATGGTCTGCTTAATATTATCAAAATATGGTCTTCATAACATTATCAAAATATGGTCTTCATAACATTATAAATATGTTCTCCATGACATTATTAAAACATGGTCTTCATAACATTATCAAAATATGATCTTCATAACATTATCAAAATATGGACTTCGATATAAATAGAAAAGTGTACATTCCATCTTAGCATTATACCAAGCTCCAGTAAAAAGTGAACCTAACTGAGACTACCAAAGTTTTGTAATGTACACGAAATTTCGTATACAGTGAAAAAAACATGAAGATAATAGACTTCGTCAAAAGCCGACAAGATTCCTTAAATGAAAACGTAACATAAGGCGGGGTTAGATTTCTATGTTTTTTTTTAATAATCAACCCTTCCCCATTCCTTTTCTCTAGATATTTATGAGTCGTTTATAAGTATTGTAACATGTAGCTGCTGGTTTTTTTTAACTAAGATTGTTTGTTTTATTTATGAACAATTTTGTTTGATGTGTGCTGCATCTTAAAAACAATATTGTTTTTAAATGTAACGAATATGAGGTAAATCATAATGCCATATCCTTTCCTTTTGTGGGCTTCAAATGGTTAAAACAGTCATATATTCCCGATCGGTTCATGCGATTTCAATGAAAAATTGGACGGTAAAGCCAAACAACAAACAATCATTTTGTATGAATTATTTTAACGTTTTATGTGAATGGAACAACAAAATGAAGAAGTGAAACGTAACTCATATACAATTTTACATCTTTATTTTCACAGCTATTTCAAGGTCTAAGAAGCTACAGGAATCATAACAAGAATACATCTGATCTGTGGCTGTTATTGGAAGCAGAAGAAGACTTGATTGACGATGTTTGTCTTCCAGTAGATACTAAGGCGTCTGGTAATTCTGATCCTATCGACAGAACCAGTAAATCTAGAATTGATCGTTCCCTGTCTGCTACTGGTGCAGCAGTGCAGAAAGTTATGGCGTTTGCTTACGATCCAGAGTTTACATGTACCACAAAGAGCCAAACGGCCCCATTAGTTGAGGAGATATCAACAGATTCTGGTCGACCAATCATAAGCAACTGCTCTTTCCATTCGTCTGCTAACAGATCTGTAGTGGTGATCGGGTACAATCTTGAGGGTGAAACACAAGGTTTTCAGGTATTATCTGTCCTTCATAGCTATACCTTAGGGTCTTTAAACAATAAGATAAAAATCTTTATTTATTGATCTAAATAGATACGGACATATTTTTACGTTTTTTTATGCTAAAAATGCCACGCTCCCGCCTGAATTCGCGCCCTCTGAAAAGAACTTACTAGATTGCAAATATATGGTCAAACTTTTTAGAAGAAATAAGAAATATATAGTACGATAAATTAATGACTGTCATACAAGTGAGAGGTTTAGCTAGCTATAAAACCAGGTTTAATCCACCATTTTCTACATAAGAAAATGCCTGTACCAAGTCAGTAATATGACAGTTGTTATCCATTCCTTTGATGTGTTTGAGCTTTTGATTTTGCCATTTGATTAGGGACTTTCCTTTTTGAATTTTCCTCGGAGTTCAGTATTTTTGTGATTTTACTTTTTAATGGGTGAAATCAGATTAGTCTATACGACAAAGTTGACCATAGACAATTGGGGCTAAGACATCGACCATTGATCTTTTGTTCTATACGTGTGGTATGGTTCTAACAAAATAGTGTTTCCGGTATATTTGCTTCCCATCTGTTTGATCTTGAGTGTATATGATGGCGTGATACTAGGAGAGCTTAAAAGCAGTATCATATGCTTTAGAATATAGTAATTAAATATGCCAAATATCAAAATTTCGGGTATAACACGGGTATTATCCATATTTTATCGTTTGGCTCCGAGCTTTATCCTTATTCGGTCTCCGGGCCCTTTGAACAATGTTTGAGGGCTCTGACAAACACTAATTGGACTCCCGCTTCAGCCGATAGGCGAGCTCCGGTCTCCAATTGAACTGCGGAGCCCTTGTTATTACAAGTTCAATAAATTGTGTTCAATCTTAAACGATGCTCATGGATTGATATCCCGAGGACGTACATTCTACCACTTGTAATACCGAAGCACTGTTATTAACTTTTAAAAATTTACATTATATTAATTGTTTTCGTGTTATATTTTAGGTCGATTGGCCAGATCGGGACGGCAAGCAACACCAGGACCACGTAAATGGATACTATTTTGAATTAGACTATGGTGAGCAGCATGGACTGATTCCGTCTCTGGAATATACACAGCTATATGACCCGTATGACGTGATTTCATTGGCTGACCACGGCTACGTTAAAGTTCAAGCAATTGGAAGTTACCATGGTTGCAGTTTTGTTTTTGACTATCGACAAAACAGACTGAGTGACAATGACACTTGAGAAATACTATGAAAATAAATTATTTTTTTTTAACACTTTGTAAAGCGTAGCAGGTTGGGAGCCACTATATAGCTAAGCCTCCTCGCAGGATGTACTTACCCTTTCGAAACACTTAAGTTCATCTCTGGAATTCGTTGGGTTTCCTGTCTTTAGTTGTGCTTAGTGTTTTGTACACTGTTGTTTGTCCGACCGTCCTTTTTTCTTCTTCCAATGACGTTGTCTATCTTTCTCAAAAACTCAAATTCGTTTTCTCATTTTACATCTTTTCTTGTTTTGCTATTATATTGTCACAAAAAGTTCACGCTGTATTGACATCCTAACTTGACCGTAACTTAAACTAACCGTAAAATGACCTCAGTCACATGTTCGCCTCGTTTTCTGGGTAGGTAATCGTTTATAGAACCACCCGCTTCCTAAGTGAATCAGAAATAGCAGCAAATTTATAAAAAAATGAATGTAGAGGAAGATGTACTCGTGGATCGGAAGCGGGGTATTCATTTACTTTCTTCCGGTTTCTTTGATTCGAATTTGAATTAGTATACGTACGTATATATGTAAGTAAAAGAAAGTCACAGAGAAAAGTGACATCGACGGTGTTTAAATTTTGAAAAAGAAATCCGTTCAAAGTGAAAGTTATTATAATCAAAACTCCATTTAAGTAATTAGGGAAATAATAAAATAGATAGATGGATGGCTGCTGAACGTCCTGGGGCAAATTAAATGCATATTCAGGACGAAAACATTATAATGTGATATTAATATAGACATATTTTTTAACTAGACCTACACGCTGAGTCGGATTTTTAATGTGCTAGTTGACAAATTAACAGTTCACAAGAAGACATGTCACCCTTCCTGGACAGATTATTCTGACCCAAAGCCGACAAGTCTTTGCTCTTTCTCATAATTGACGTATGCTTAGCGGAGAAGCAGCATATGCCCAATTTTCACTTGAACTGTTTGGTTTAACCCGCACAGGGAACGAACCCAAGACATCCCGCATTCGAGGCAAGCACGCCTACCACAAGACTGCCGAGGCGGTTAAAATTGATAGGAGGCATTGACAAACTTTATTTGTGTCGATCTAGTAGTCTTAGTGTTTGGAAATTTCCGTTTTTATTTGAATTATATTCAGCGATATAGGAGCATATTTAAAGAGAAAAGAACCATCTGCTTGAAACTAAGAATACAGGAGATTTGGGATTTGGGGGTGTACGTCAAATTCTCATTGGGACAGCAAATCAACACAAATAACTAACAGACAGATGTCAACATACAGTACAGTTTATTCGGTTTTTTTTTAATTTCAAAAGGTTTCTTTCAATCGATTCATTGCCAAAACAAAATTTACTAATAAAATAAAAGGTAACGATAAAATGATAGATTTAGAAATGAGTTAGAAAGTTATGTTCCAACTACCACGGGTGGTTAACTTGGTTGGTTGTTGCCAGTTTATAGGTCCGTTGTGGTCATATATATAGGTCCTTAGTATTCAGTATACATCCTTCGCTTCATATTGTTGGGTTTGAGCGTTCCTGGTAAACGGTTTAATCCAAAAAGCGCTTCGCCGGAACGGGGTTAATCCAAAAAGCACTTCGCCGGAACGGGGTTAATCCAAAAAGCACTTCGCCGGAACGGGGTTAATCCAAAAAGCACTTCGCCGGAACGGGGTTAATCCAAAAAGCACTTCGCCGGAACGCACCAAATTTGTTATTTCCATTCTCTCTTTTATTAAAAGGTATTTAGGTTAAGTTGTTTTCTACGATAAAACTAAATTTACCAAAGACTGAAACCTTAAATTAGGACGGTTTCATGTAAAAGGAAATTGTACGCCCTTCACAATTGTACAAAGATTTATACCCGAGACTACTCTCAGTTTATACATACGGTTAGCAGTAAATTAAGGTAAACATATTTCATCACCTGAAACTCCAATACTCAATTATTGTAAGATTAGAAATATATAAACACGTGGAGCGTTGCTTCCTCACCGCCTCCGTTTGCTCAGCTCGGGTTGGTAGAGTGGTGGCTTACTCAGGTCCAATCCGGCGGTTCGAACCATGGCTGAAACCGTGCACGGTGCCAATTTTCACGGGGAGGAAAATAAAAGTCTCCAGTTACAATAAGCCCTAACTGAAAAAAGCGACCATATGGTGGTTAAAAAAAAGATTTAGAGAATTAACCAGGATATTGTAAATATGTTATACTTTGTGACTCTTGAAGTAGAGAAATTACCGGCGGCTTCCCTTGACCAAGTAGATATATAACACCGTCCATTAGGTGGACTAGTCAGTAGAGTACTTATATTTACCTCTCTTAGTGGAAAGGTAGCAATGATAATTGTGACCGGAGCCACAGTCTAGAACTCCAGCTGTACAATGGTAATTTAGAAATGAAAATAGTGCTCTCCGGTACACACGCATGACACATGGGCTGATTCAAAGGATAAGTGATCGCTATGATTGCATGCCATATACAAATTATAGTGAAAGTGGTCAATTCTTACACTTGAATTATTAGTTTCAAGAGCAGACTGAGTACAACCGTATGAGAATCAGAGGCAAGGCAAGTAAGTTTATTTTAAAAGGGAACACGAAAAAAAAACCCTAACAAACATTGGAACAACTCTAATTCAAGACATCCGCCCCCGCTTCCAACAAACATGCAGAAACATGAAGAAACGGATAAATACGGTGATGATTATATTGTATCAACACATTGTATCAAAACATGGTCCTTTGATGAAATCTGGGACTATTTATATTATGTCCCAGATGAAATCACTATCGTATAACTATAGCTGGGACCAAAATTTGATTGATGTTGTTTGCGTAACGTCCATTGGCAACTATTTCATGCATGTTCAGTACAATCAGGGACCAACAGATAAATGTGTTACGTAGTTCTCCTGGATACAGTAATGCTTATATTATACGAAGACATTATTTAAATTATTGAAGAAAAAACCCAATTAATGTATCCAGGAAAATTCAAAATTTTAGATTTGATTAGACATCGCCGCATTCACCATGTTTTCATGTAGATGATGAAGAACACTTGTTCAGTGTTCCCATGGCTTTTCGACAATGAGTAATTAACTAAACTGCGAATCGGATTTAACAATTTCGTCATACATCAATTCTACTTTTCCCTTCTTAACTTGTATGGTCACTAAATCTGTGTCAAAACACAACAATTTTAACTTTGCGTATTATTTTCCATATTATTTTGTGGTGCTGATGTAGCCAATCATTTCGATAGCAATCTGAGTGTTCATAATCTAATAAATTTTCCACTTTTACCTGTATAATTCATACACATCAAGATCTGTATTCATTTTTGATAATAATTTTTTTTTACCATGCAGCTGTTAAATTGCTGATTTAGTTCTTTGTACCACATATCCAAAAGTATGCGCTTCATTTTCTCCAAGTTCATGGAGAAAATGTTTATCACTTGTATATTCATTAAATATTTAACTGTTTAAAAGGGTTTATTTGTGGCAAGGTACATGTATGCAGAAGTCCATTCCTCGGGCCCAGTAATCTGGTAACATTGGGTAATGGATTTCTGTCAAAGTTGCTGTGAAAAGGGAGATAAGAAACTTTTGTAACATATTTAACTGCAAAGCACAACTTTTGTTGAGGTTGTAAAAACACTGCAGTACACAAAAATTAAATCAAAAGCACTTAAAACGAAGACACTCTTTAACTTAAAAGACAAACAGTATGATATGAACATGCATTAATTTCATTGAACTTTTTAAAAGGACAGTTTTGTACACTTTTTATGTCTCTGAATTAACCCTCCTCACCCTTTTTAACATTGTTAAAGGTTTATGCTGTAAGCAATAGGACTTTGAAAGATCTAGTTTATACATGTATTTGGTATGGTGTATTAACATGAAAATATCATTGACTTTGAAATACACAAAGTTTAAGGAGTTAGTAGGATTGTTTACTTTCATATGTAGATGTGTAGTAAGGTTTTTTGAATTAACTTTAAAGGTCCATGATTTGGATAAATGCTAAACTGTTTTATTGCTGGCCCAAGTTGCTCAATATTTAATCATATCTAATCTTGGGTAAAATGCAATATATCATTACTTTATGATTTTAACCAGCAGTTAAACTGGTTGAAAAACTGAGTCCTGGTCTATAATTGTTATATGGTATTTTTTGGTTTGTTTTGTTTAAATATGCATTAAATTTTGCTGAAAGGGTTAACATTAGGATCCAAATATGATGTGTACCTTGCCACTGCTGGTGGAGTTTTTCTTCCCGAGGGTATCACAAGCCCAGTAGTCAGTACTTCTGTGGTGACATGAATTATGATTGATATGGTCATGATTATAAATAAACTGTTTACAAAACTTTGGATTTCCAAAATACTAAAGATTTTCTATTGGCAAAACTTTTAGGAATTTTGGGTTTTTCAACTAAGTACATTATTTGGCCTTTTAACTTCTTTCATTCAAGCATCACTGATGAGTCTTCTGTAAAGAAACGCCCGTCTGGCGTACAAAATTTCAATCGTTGTATTTATGATGACTTTATTTGCATCCACTCCCGATAGCCTCTATCAAAATACCTAGAAATAGAAAATTTCCAAATGGACCAAAAATGGAAACTGAGTGCCTTGTGTAACTTTTCATAATAGAACAGTTTTAGCTACATTCTGCTATGATATGAAATTCCCAATTTTTCAATCTGTATAAGTTTCAAAGAAATTAAAAGATATTTTCATGTGACCTTTTTATCAAACATGGTTGAAAGTTCCTAACAAACCAATCTGATCCATAATGAAATTTGCTTGTTCTGCTCACTACAATCATTTTTACCAACTCAACATTTAAGGATGTTCGCTCCTCGTTTTTAAATTTTTGCCAGATATTCAGAATCCTCTGGCTTTATCCATGTAGTGCACCACTAGTTAGTTAGTCTAATATTGTGGAACTCTAAGAAGAAGAAGAAAAAATTTATGCAATAAACTAACCAGATATCTGTGAGACCTATGGTAACCCTATTTTCTTTTTGAACTGAGGGCAGTTTAGTTTGAGGCATTTGAAAAATAATAAAATGCTCCGCAGGGCGCAGCTTGATACGACCGCAGAGGTCGAACCCTGAACAGTTGGGGCAAGTATGGACACAACATTCAAGCTTGATACAGCTCTAAATTTGGATTGTGATTAAATATTTGACACAGCATAGGTTTCTGACACAGAATGAATGTGGTCTAAGAACTTAAAAATTTTAAATTGGACATTCAACTATTATGGTCCAATATCCCAAATCTAAATACATGGTTAGATTCAGCATATCAAAGAACCCCAAGAATTCAATTTTTGATGAAATCAAACAAAGTTTAATTTTGGACCCTTTTGACCTCAATGTGGACAAAGTTGATAATGGGGCCCAAAAATCAAAAATCTAAATACATGGTTAGATTCAGCATATCAAAGAACCCCATATATTCAATTTTTGTTGAAATCAAACAAAGTTTAATTTTGGACCCCGATTTGGACCAACTTGAAAACTGGGCCCATAATCAAAAATCTAAATACATGTTTAGATTCAGAATATCAAAGAACCCTAAGAATTCAATTTTTGTTAAAATCAAACCAAGTTTAATTTTGGACCCTTTGGACCTTAATGTAGACCAATTTGAAAACAGAACCAAAAATTAAGAATCTAAATACACGGTTAGATTCGGCATATCAAAGAACCCCAATAATTCAATTTTTGATGAAATCAAATAAAGTTTAATTTTGGACCCTTTGGACCTCAAAGTGGACCAATTTAAAAACGGGGCCCAAAATCCAAAAACTTAATACACGGTTAGAATCAGCATAATAAAGAACCCCAAGAATTCAAGAATAAAACCCCATTGTAATTGGTCAAGAAATAAGCAATTTATACGAAGTATCTTCTTTTGCACAATACTGTGCAATTGAATATTTCTTGCTATTGCGCAATACTGTACAATTGACAATTTCTTGCTATTGCGCAATATTGTGCTATTGGATATTTCTTGCTATTGCACAATACTGTGCAATTGAAGATTTCTTGCTATTGCGCAATACTGTGCAATTGAAGATTTCTTGCTATTGTGCAATACTGTGCAATTGAAAATTTCTTGCTATTGAACAATACTTATTTTATAATAATATACACATCCTGTTTGGTGTGTATCTCCTACCATATCATTATTATTTGCTTTTAAATATAAAACAGAAATAACCAACTTAAAATGGAAAATTTTAAAAGAAAAAAAAAAGGAAAAAAAGAAAAAAAAGGAAAAAAAAAAAAATCCCCCCCCCCAAATTTTTTGAACCCCCTTATGATTGATCACCCCCAAACTCAATCCCAGCCTTCCCTTTGTGGTATGGTACCTTGCAGTACAATTTCAGAGAGATCCATACACTTGAACACAAGTTATTGTCTGGAAACTAGAAAAATGCTTATTTTTGGCCCCTTATTCCTAAACGTTTTGGGCAATTACCCCCAAACTCAATTCCAGCTTTCCCTTTGTGATATGGAACCTTGTAGTACAATTTCAGAAAGATCCATACACCTACACACAAGTTATTATCTTGAAACTAGAAAAATGCTTGTTTTTTGCCCCTTTTTGGGCCCCTAATTCCTAATATTTTGAGGCAATTACCCCCAAAATCAATCCCAGCATTTCCTGTGTGATATGGAACCTTGTGGTACAATTTCAGAGAGATCCATACACCTGAACACAAGTTATTGTCTGGAAACTAGAAACATGCTTATTTTTGGCCCCTTTTTGGCCCCATATTCCTAAACGTTTTGGGCAATTACCCCCAAAACTCAATTCCAGCTTTCCCTTTGTGATATGGAACCTTGTAGTACAATTTCAGAAAGATCCATACACTTACACACAAGTTATTGTCATGAAATTAAAAAAATGCTTGTTTTTTGCCCCTTTTTTTGCCCCTAATTCCTAATATTTTGAGGCAATTACCCCCAAAATTAATCCCAGCATTCCCTGTGTGATATGGAACCTTGTGGTACAATGTAAGAGAGATCTATACACTAACACACAAGTTATGTCTGGAAGTTACAAAAATGCTTATTTTTGGCCCCTTTATGGCCCCTAATTCCTTAACTGTTGGTACCATAACCCCCAAAATCAATCCCAACCTTCCTTTTGTGGTATTGAACCTTATGGTAAAATTTCATAGAGATCCATTCACTTAAACTAAAGTTAGAGTGCGAAAACCAATGTGTCTTCGGACGACGCCAGACGACGACGACACCAACGTCATACCAATATACGACTGCAAAAATTTTTTGCGGTCGTATAAAAACAAACACAAGATAAAAGACAAGACAGATTTATTCACCAAAAGAGAAAAAGTTTCTACAGTAATATAGTGGAATGATAACTATGTGTGACCTTTATAGTTTAACCTTGACAATGTACATCAATCTACTGTCAAGGTCAGAGACAGTGAAACCTTTATCTAACCTTGACATTACCAGATGTTAAATTTGTCCATCCATTCGTCCATAAACATGTTAAAATTTAATAAAAATTTGGTATATATGTTAAAAATAGATTTTGAACATTTGAAAATTCTGCTTAAATTTTGAAATTAGATGTAAGAACATTTGCATTCTTTTTTCTATCAAACAAAATATTGAAGAAAAAAAATATAAACATACAGACTGACAGAACTTGATGGACAAACCCTTTTCTGTGAAAAAAAAATATCATCAAAATACTGTTTCCATAGTTCTTATGTAAATAAACAAACAATTTCTATAAATAAACAAAACACTGGTCCCATACAACCATGGAATTAAGACAATAATTCCCATAATTCTCAACTCAGTATACTATGAAAGAGTTGTCTCCCTTCCCCAACCCTGAGAATAACTCAAATTTATCCATGTGTGGCCATTTGTAAATAATTTGTTACAATAACTATTTCTTGTATCTGCAATCTACACAGTAAACGTTGATTGTGATGCCCTTAAATGCAAAGAAATTCCAGCTGGATTAGATTGAATATCAATACATTGGAAAAATCAATGCTGCTTATCTTCATGAACAATTTAGCTATTCAACTATGTATATGAAAAAAACAAAACTTTTTTTACCTGTCATTTCAGACAAATTTTAAAAATGGTTGTCAGTGTGAACTAGAACCTCATGAACTCCATATATTATAACATTAACTTGAGGCCCCAGATGGGTCATGACAATGACTTCATTCAAGCTATAAATAGCAAAAGGAACAAAAAAATTATAAATGGCCTAAGGAAATTTTTTTTGGGTAAGACGCTACAAATAAAAAGATTTTACATTTGTATACTACTGTTCACAACACAAAATCATCTTCTTTTTACATAATGTTACAACAAACTTTCATTATATTTTAGAGAATAATTTGTATTTACAAGTGAAATTTAAAATAATTCAACATTATTTCCATATACTTTTATCAAATCTTTAGTATCCTTACCAGCTTCAAGAAAAAACAAAAAATAATCATTTAGTATCATACCTCGTCTGGGCTCAGGGAGATATGAATTTGGTGAATGGTAAAATCTTGACTTAAAAACTTAACAGCATTTATAACCTCATCCTGGAACTAATGTATTTATATTCAAACAGATTTAAAGTTTTCAGGAAACAGCGAATGGAATCACTCCTCAAATAAAAATATGAGGGTCACATTTGAGTGATTTTATAAATAATTGAATGTGCAAGCTTCACAGAATCAATTCCTTGATCACTTTGAAAAATCCTATGTATAAATCTTTTTCCCTTTTGTCTTAAATGTACAGAAAATGAATGACAGCAAAGAAAACTTAACTCTATCACAGAACAAAATCACCGCTATAGTACTCAAACTTCTTACTCCAACTAACAAGCCAATATCTATTTACAGATAAATTTAATTTGTTGCTGATTATTATCCAAAACTAAGAGAAAGAACATTCAGTGTTCATCAATATCAGCTGATCTTTTTCTTACAAAGTTTTTATTTATCATAAAGATACCATATTTGCTAAATTATTTTGTTGTGCTGATGTAGTCAATCATACCTATAAACATATCAGTAATCTTAGTGTTCATAATCTTATAAATTTTCCACTTCATCTATTGGCTGTGCTTAGCCAATCAGAAATGGTAATATATTTTGCCAAATTATGTATTCATTTTGATCAACCAATCAGAATTGGTGATACACTTTCTATGTTATGTATTCCATTGTTCAGCCTATCAGAGATGGTGATATATATGTCTAATCTGATTGAAGGAATAGTGATTCAAAGTTTTTTGCAAAGAGGAAAATTAATATAGCAAATACAGTACAAATATTTCAATAAAAATATTAATGAATGAAGCTAATAAATGCTAGTCCAGCTAACATCCTAATGTGTTGCACTTGGTTTATTTTAACCAGTATATATATATATATATTTTCTCAAATTAGAATAGTGACCTTACTTTTCTTAACTGGCTAATCAGATTAGACTTTTTGTCAATCTTTTCATCTGGTCCCTGGGAAACCAGTTTGATTTAAAATAACCAGGTCTATTTTGTGTTTTACTCACATTCTATCAGTAACATTAAGTATTTTAAATAAACAATAAAATAACAATTTTGTATTACATTAAAATCCTTCATCATTATGCTCTGATGTGAAGATTATCTGATATTCAAGTTTAGCCTTATTATGAAAAACATTGGGGAAACAAAATTTGAAATAGAAAAAATATTTAATTGTATTTCTTTTTTCAATTCTTTTTTGTATCTATTATTTCAACAACACAAATAAAACAAGTTAACAAGTTCGTTAAATACATAATAACATCATATTCAAATAATTTTGAAATATATTTGTGACAGTATTTTAAATATGATTTTTACAATATTTCATATTAAAAAAAATCTACTACTTCACAAAGGAAATCAAATTAGGAGAAATTTTGGTATACGTTTCTCAAAAAACTCTATAGACAAGTTTTCAACAATGACTTTTTTAATACTTTATAATCATGTAACATTTTTTACAAATCAACATTTCAATGTGAACTTCTTTACACCAAAAATGAACACTACTTCACAAAAGTGACCTATATCAGATCTGCCTATGAACTTTGAACCTTACTACAATGTGTGAAAAAACACGTAAAATTTACAGTGAGTTTTATGAATTTATATGAATAACAATAAATACATGGATTTTCTGTTGATTGCACAAGAAGTTCTACAGATCCTACTAAAGTTATCTCCCCTTAATTTTTCTCTGGTACTTCCTGTAGTGTGTGCCACTGGGCAATAGGTCGCCTTGGGTTGGCAAGCATGTCACTCCAGTGACGCAACTCTGTTCCACTTGAGTTGCAACCTAGGTTAACACGTCCAATTGGCTCAGATGTTCCTATTCTGTCATAATCTACGACAGTAACTATCAAGGATACTTTCTGGAAATGAATAAAAGTTAGAATTATTTTGCTGATTTCTATTCCAAGAAAGCTCTACTACACACAATTGGCCCCTTTTAATGGCACCCAAATAGATTAATCAGTCAAAAAGAACAGATAAAATTCGTCTATAATTGATTGAGTGTTGTATAAATGAAAAAAAATAAAAAAAATTACATCTCATCAAAAAGCAATCTTGAAACAATAATACTGCTTAATTCAAATATGATCTAAATAGATGATTGTTTTTTGCTGGCTCTGTTATTCTTACAAATTCATTTTAATTTTCTATATAAATATACTACAGACATTGATATTTTTCTATTTTTTTTTCACATTTCATGAATTAATGCTGTAAACTTTCAGATTGTGAAAAGTAAAATTACAAAAATACCAAACGCCGAGGAAAATTCTAAACAGAAAGTCCCTAAGTAAATGGCAAATTCAAAAGCTCAAACACATCAAACAATTATGGATAACAACTGTCATATTCCTGACTTGGTACAGGCATTTTCTTATGTAGATGTTTTTGTGAATGTTTTTAAATATAGTATGTAACTATATTGCAATAATATTAGTTTATGGCTTGTATATTAACTTTACATGAGGAATTTTGCTATTTTCATGGTGAGAATAGAGACATAAAACCTGCTTGCCTTTGCAGGGGGTCTCAGTTCAATGCTCTCCCCCACATTAACAATCACTCCCACATTAACAATCACTTACAATAACTTTTTAATGGGTCAATAGATGACCCATTTTGTTTGACACACTTTGAAAAATTTGTCTTATTTATATTCTGTTTAATTCAGGTTTGAAACATTGCCACTAGAAATTAGGCAAAAATGCATGATTTTATTTCTATAAATTATTATATTTACGTATACACTGTCAATTTTCATGTAAAATATCAACACTTTTCAGTTATATTAATACATTTACTCGATGCTGGATAGTCCAAGAATGGAAAATTCTGACCAAAGAAAGATAACCCCAGTCAAGCAATGCATAGGAAAGTATTATTCTTGACAATACTGTTGATCATTATTACTTCTGGGAAACAAATTTTTCGTGGATTTCATGTGTATAGGTGAACCAAAATTTACATATTCCACTATGTGCAAATTTTGCTTGTTTGGAGACTTTGGCAAAGCCAGGAAACCAAATATTCACACAAGCATTTTATTCCTCAATCCACAAGAATTGGTACCAGCAAAAATGAATGAAACCACAGTATCAACATCTATCATAGACTTTCGTTTAAAGCAGCAATCTTGAACTTTAAAGTGTAAGATTTTGCTGTGTGTTTTACATCACCCTCTAACTTCCAGATGAAAAACAGAAGTAAGAGTCCTATTTCTTTCTATGGGTTTTGTCAAGTGTCGTAGGGACTACATGTGTGAATCTATACCCCATATTTCTTGTTTTCAATAGCTCTATATACAACAGACACAACACACTCATTAAGGTGGTACCAATCACCCTGACTAGACTTAATTTGGCTCATTTAATGTTCATAAAATTTTTACAAAATATTTACTTTGACCCTTGAAAAAAATATAAAATTTTCAAAAATCTTGAACCACATACTTTATCGGAAAATTTTCATTAAATATATAGCAGTTTGACAAATACTAATTTTGGTCATTGAGAAGCTTAATATTTCCTTAACAATAGAATGTGACTAAAACGTTCAGCTGATTTTTACAGAATTATCTCCCTGTAATGTTATGTACCACCTTAACACTTTTCTGAAATTCAAAAAATGACACCAGGTCCCTGTTGTATTCAAAGTCAAAATGGAGTCAGTATAACACAAAACAAACTACTGATTATTGAATGAAAATGCTTGTACTTTATAATTAATCTCATAATGATAGACCTAACAAGAACTAGTTCATGCATACTTACCATTCTAAAGTACCCACAAGGTGATTAAATTAAAAATCCCTCTTTCAGGTGAATTTCACTGTGAATGCTAGGTATTGTGGAAGATTCACTCTTAAATATCTCTTTTAAGATGTAATAGGTAACAGTTATGTTAAAGTCATAAATCTGAGTGATAATCTCAATTCACCAGCAATCTCCCTGATTCACAGTGAATCACCCAAAACCAGCCAGAGTGATTTTTTTTTTACTAAAACACCTTGTGTTTACTGATAATAAACATTCTTACAACACAATTTAATATGTACAGTAAGAGACCACCTCAAAGTTGCAGCTTTTTTTCCAATTAAATATGATTAAATTTGGATTGTCATTTTCATCTCTCACTATGAAGTTTTTGGAGACCAATATAATTTTAAACACTGAATGGCCAGTGCATATTTTTTTCACATGCCCATGTGCCAGGAATAAGTAGGTGGTAAAAACCAAATGAAATTATATTTGTTCTAAAAAATAGAATGCTACACTTTGAGACAGTCCACCATAAAAACAGTTCAGTGACAGATATTTGTCATGTCAATTGTCCTTAGAATCAAATGGTATAATTTGATTTGAAAGAATTCAAAAGTAAACATAATTAAATAGAAAATTTAATCAGAGAGGAGATACTGAATTGAAAGACAAGAAAACAATACTTAAATTTGGTAAGATGCTACATATGAAGTGAAGAAATTATGTTTGATTAATTTTGGAGATAAAAAACCAAACTATTTTGAGGCAGTTTTTCAGGAAATAGACATAATTTGGAAAGTTTCAGGCTAATTTTTTTCCTTGTTAGCATGAAGATTTTGAAAAGCATCAAACTGCCCATGAAAATTCAATAAAAGTACCTTTAATTCCACCCGAATCTAAATATAATATTTTTGGAAAGGCTCTGTTCACATAGAAGAATTTAATACTAATTCAGAAATGAAGGTTTAAATTATTTTGGTCATGGCAGCAGGGACTAATAGATAAATGTATTAGTCCCAGATGGCATTTACTATGAAATGATTCCAAGGACCTGATGTGCATTGTTGAACAAAACAAGTGTTCACTCAAAACTATTTATTGAAGTGCCAGTTAATGATTGAACTAAAATAGTGTTGAACAATACTAGCTTCTGTGCATTATAAAAAAAAAAATATTTTCTGCATTTACACAATTTTCAAAAAGTGCAAGAAAACTAAACTGAAAAATTTGTCAATAAAAGGGAGATAAGTCATATATAGCATATGGGTGAAAAACACACTAAAAGGGAGCGTGCAATTTTATTGTCATTCAATATTTGGATCTAATCTGAAACAAACCTATAAACTAGTTTCGTGTATGGGAGACAATCCATTACTTTAAAGGGAGGCAATCAGATTGAAAAGGAATGTAATTAAATTGAGAATCACTGACTGTTATAATATTTGACATTCCAACTACTAGTAATGCTATTTAAGCTTGAACAACAAAGACAGCAAACAGTTGAGATATTATATTGTTAGATGCCATTAAACAATTCTGCCATCTTCTTCCACAAAAAATAAACAAAAATATTTTGGAACCAAAAACAGAAAGCAATAAATATCCTCATTTGACAAAAAAAAAAAAAAAAAAAAAATTATGTTAATCTATTAAATTTAGCAGTATATAATTAAAAAAATGAAAAGAGAAAAAAAAATAGTAATAACATTAAAGAATTAAAATAAAGATCAAAGGAACTTTAATAAATCATTTGTATTATAATTAACTATATAAATAATAAATAATTCCTATATTTTTATAAATCAAGTGTCTTCAAATAATTTATGCTAATAAAAGAACGCTAATAAATGTATTTATAATTCCTACACTACTGCTGTTTTCTCATTTGTTTTAGCATTTTATAAATTTTGAAGTTGCTGATAATTTGCTGCAAAGATGAAAGAAGATTAGCAGATGTTTGTTACTATGACAACATAGAATATATGTGTTAGTTGTCACAGGGAGCTATGTTCTACAGTGCAGCTTCACTACGACTGATACCTGAACTTGTTCAAAAGGAACTTCAAATGTGAAAGACTCGTTATAGTATGGATTCAACGTGAACTTCTTTATCGTGGTTTTCTTCTTTTTTACACGCTTCCCGCTTAGCATCAAACTAAGTTTTACATATGGATCTGACAAGAAAAACAATACAAAAATAACAATATAAATAGAAAAATAAACACACATGCTTGTATAACACCAATATCTTGCCTTTTTTGCAATGGCAAGAAAAAATTAAACCTGGGAGGCAAATGTGAAATAATTAGAAGGTCAAAAGGTCACAAGGTGTGAATGTACCTGTATCTGTTCAAATGGAACCTCGAAAGTGAATGATTCATTGAAGTAGGGATTCAAAGTACATTTCTTTATGGTAGTTTTCTTTTTCTTTAGACGCTTGTTTCCCTGATACAAAGCAATTTTCACGTACGGATCTGGTAAACAAAATGAAACAAGATTAGTTTATGTCATATGTCAAGATATTTCCGCAAAATATAAAAAGATGACAACTGCTGTGTATTCAACATTACATTAAAATATCTAAAAAAAAACTACCTGTATTTAAGATTTAATTCATGCTAAATACATCTATATCAAAACATATTCAAATGCATGCTTTTTGCAGATTATTACCAACAAGACTGAACAATCCTTTATACCTTGGCCATCATTTTTAGCTTCTTTGGTGTAATTCTTATAAATCATCTCTAAAGTCTTTACTTATGGTTTCCACAAAATTACAATCTTTCTTTTACTTTTTACACTGATAGGTCTTGTGTAACATAACTTGGGAGGTGTGCAAAGATTAAAGATTTGTGACTTCTGCCATCTTTTTTTTAAGCAGGGTGCACACTTTTTCCACTGCTTTTTCTTTGTATTTAATGTTTATCATCATAAGCAGAATTAGAGATTGGAAATAGAATGACAAATCCTTCATATAAAACTGGATTGAAACTTTAACAGAAAGTTTTCATTTATCTGTATTTTTTAGCCCTCAATATTAGAAAATCAGCTAGCTTAGTATTGCAATAATCTTTTACACTTATTATCTGTCACTGTAAAGACATGGTCAAGTTATTTAGATATTGATTTACAGACTGAAATCTGTAAAATAATATAAAAGTTTATGAACAATCACTTTTACAAAGAACTACTGTGGATTCATTTATTTTCGTGGGAATCAATTTTCGTGGATGACTGAAAACTTGCATATTCGTGGATATTTGATTTCGTGGTTTGTCAATCTCTGTATACAAAGCCTATTGGCAATACATTATTCGTTGAACATTTGAATTCGTGGTTCACCTTTACCCACGAAACCCACGAAAATTAATATCCAACGAATAATAATGAATCCACAGTAATTGCATTTGTAACTGAACACATTTTACAAAAATATGTATTATTTTTATCTTAAAAATGGGGCAGCACAAATAATGTTAAAGGGTTCATCTTTAATCTTACACAAAATTCTTCCAACTGTGTTGTTCAGAAATTTGTTTATATTTCCCTAGAAAACCTGTTTCAATTTTTCAATTAACAGGTTAAATAACTTTTTATGTCATTTTATAAAATATTTGAAATGGCAAGATTCAAAACAAGTTAATGTGAAATCAGTAAGATCAGACTACAGTTGCTATGGTTACCTGATAAACCACCAACATCCATCTTTTTAAGGTTTTTGGCTTCAAGTATAACTACAGTTAGTTTCCCTGCAGTGGGTACATATCTAAGGGAAAAACAAATGTCACCCAATTTATTTTCCTACAAAAGAGAATATTACAATTGTATGTTACATAGATGGATGGATTGATTTTATGCCACTTTCAGCACTATTGGTTATTCCCTGGTTTTGATTGGTGGAGGAAGCAGAAGTGCCAGGATGGAACCTCGGCAGGAAAACTGGCAATCCTAGTCAATTATGATTGGAATAGAACGCACCTGCGATGTGTGGGGTTTGAATTCACGACCTCAGTGTTGATATGCTAGTGATACAGCACATGATCTACTTCTAAGTTTTTTGGTCTCTAGTTATAGTGGTTGTCTCACTGGCAATCATACCAAATCTTCCTATCTTTATACTTAGACCACTTGACCATTGAGTCCTCCGTTACATAGAGTACATATCTTAATAAAAACATATTGGATTCAATTTATTTTCTGAAAAATTCCTTGTTTTGAGTAATTTGTTTTTTTTTTCTCTTCATAAAATGTTCTCTAGTTCATTACTTGCAAACTGGTCATGTTGGATTAATTACAGTGTATCACTGAAGTTTAGCCATGTATCCAACTTATTTCTATTTTTTTTTTATTATGTTGAATACATTTCCATTAAAAAAAAAGTTTAAATTTCAAATATATATGCTTTTTATAGTTTAACATACAATTCATATGAAAATCCATGAAACAATTTTTTCAAGCAATATTTATTTCAACTTTTCAAATGCATGTACTGTAAATTCAGAAATTATTGTGTGCATTTATTATTGCGATTTTTGAAGAATGGACAAAAATGTGAGATAAATTATTGCAATTTCAGGAAAATCTGTATAGTCAGCTTTATGTGTTATATATCAGAATGCGAGGTCTTATTATTGCAATACTCTAGCTACCTATTGCATAATTCGCAAAGATAAAAACCTCGCATTAATTTTTGAATTTACAGTATCTGAAAGTACATGGACCTTTCTTTATTTCCAATTTTATAATTTTGCTGTACATGTATTATATGATATCCATTAAAAAAGACATCATTGATAAAAATGTTGATATTTTTAGTACAGACAGCAAACATTTCTAATATAAAATAATAGCTAGAGCTGTTATCTTGTATTAGGGATATCCAGGAGTGCTCCTAATTAGGAGTAACAAATAGTAGTGGTACCAACCTTAATCCCATAACAGTAATGCAATTGAACGATTATGTCTAATTTAACTGTAATTGAGATTGATTTTTTCCCTCTGTTTTATAACGCTGACGTCATATGTATCCGATAATCAGATTAAATATTTATTGGACATATTTATAGCTCAGCTAGGTGTTTGGAAATCTATGGCGATATTTAGAGGTGACAAATGAAAACTTAACGTTAATTATTTTACATTAGGATTATCTAAATTTAGAACAATTTCCGGTAGTTCATGACAGGTGTCAGTTTGTGATGGATAATGTTATATTAAGAAATGCTACCTGAAAAATTAATATTTAAATGGGTTACCTCATTTTCCTGGAAATTCTTTCAGAGGACATTGTCCTAAGAAAGTTTTAACAAACTCTAATGTAAATTGAGAATTGCAATAACTGGGGAAAAATCTAGACTGTACCATTTTAGCTCTGAGATGGGAACCATGATTTTTAGACCAAGAGCCAGTTTGTCGTTAAACATAAAAAAAAAAACAACTCAAAACATGCAAAAGTCAATATAATTCTTATATCATTACTTGACCTTTTCTTACCTTTTCAGAATCATTATCTGGACTAGCTACATCTCTCCATTCCTCTATAACTTGACAAAGGTCAACAGAGTTCAGAGGGACTTGTACTTGTCCTATTTGATCGTGTTTTGAAAATCTGTCGAAATCATAAATGGCAAACACCAGTGTCTTTGACCCTGTCTCAGCATAAGGTACATTCTGAAATATACAATGTAAAATTTATATTAACATATTTAACACCACTGTCCCAGGTTGGGGGAGGGTTGAGCGCTCATAAACATGTTTAACCCCGCCACATTCTTTATGTGTCTGTCCCAAGTCAGGAGCCTATAGTTCAATGATTGTTGTTGGTTCATGTCTGTCATATTTGTTTTGTTATAAATTAGGCTGTAGATTTCTCAATTGAATTGTTTCATATTTTTCATGTCGTGGCCTTTATAACCGACTATACAGTATGGGTTTTTCTCATTGTTGAAGGCTGTACCGTTGCCTATAATTGCTTACGAATCCACTTCATTTTAACTTTGGTGGATAGTTGTCTCGTTGGCAATCATACCTCATCTCCTTATTTTTATATTAGGCAATCCTGCAGCTATTGATTATGTAACAAACTTTTAAAATAAATCTATGGTAAAAATTACCTTCACATGCTTCCAATAATAAATAAAATATCTAATTAAAGTACAACTGTAATATTAATCGAAGAATTCAAATATAGAAAATATCAAACCATTGACCAAACACCACATTCAAAGGAGTAGGTCCAGTAAGACCCCTTTTTGGCCCCAAAATATAGCAGTTTTACAAAATTGTTAATATGTAAACTTTTAACTATTTATTGGAAAGTAGAATACTTCTGTTACATAAATATGGGCTGTTTTTGACAAAACACTGCACATGCATCAGGTACTAGCATCATTAAGTCATGCTAAATTACTGAAATCTTCAAAATTTTAGCATTTGAGTTAAATTTTAGATGGTTTCCGTCTTAAATGGAAGAGGCCGCATTTGTGTTCATTCTTAATATTTAAATGCAAGTTGTATTTGATGATAATACATAACATATATAAAGGTTGAGAGTGAACACAGATGCGGCCACTTTCATTTTTGACAAAAACCATCTGAAAAGTGACATATTATGGCATATTTGATAGATTTTCCATATTTAAGCTTGAATCTGAGCGTCTTTAATGATAAAATCAGTTCAAATCTGTCACATAAACTAATTGAATCGACTGAAGTAGACACTTAAGTGTTTAAAAAGTGACCAAAATCTTTCATCAGATGAACCTGAAATTTGAGGCCAAAATCGGCCCTTACCGGACCTACTCCTTTATCAGTGTGTTCCTTCATGAGTTGAATAGACGTATTTATACTTGTATGCAAATTTGTCTGCCATTACTTAAAATCACACAAGTTCCGTAAAATTTGAACATCACAATTTAAAAAATTTGACTTCATAATTAAAAAGTGATTGTTGCTTGACGTCAGAAGGTTATTCGGAGCAGATCTAAGGTCATTCGGAGACAAAATTCAGCTAAATACTAAAAATGTAAATACGTTTATATCATTCCATATTTAAATTCCTTGATAGTTTATTACATTGACTTTTTATGGAAATAAAGAGGAAAATACAAAGGAACTGTATCTTTTTCTAACCATCCTCAATTAGTTTTGATGCAACATCATGGGTCTTGGCAACACCCATTTTTGTATCTCGTCGGATGATTAAACTTAACAGATTTATTTGACATGTAAAATAATCAGTTTTTATTTTGTGATCCATGTAATAATATTCTTTAATATTATTAATTCGTATATTTTAACAAATTTGATTCGTTTAGGGATAGTCACATGTTAAACTATATTTTCGAAGGTAGAGAGAAAACGGCGGATAGCAAAAAGCATATTGCACAGCAAAATGCATATTGCATGGTTATTTTTAGAATATCTAAAAACCGATATACTTTGTGACGTCATGTAATGAATTTCAGGATATTGTTCAACGTTTTGAAACAAATGACATCTGTGATCGATTATTTGACAAAAATATTTTTCAAATACATAAGATGTCAAACAAACAAAAAAAAGTAAATGAAATAACAACTAATATGTTGTTATTGTCAAGGAGACAATATAATATCTATAAAATTCCAACAAAATCAAATGACGATTTTGATACAAATATGGTCGAAAATTAATAATATAACAAATATAGCCTTTGTATGAGGTCAATACAGGATATATCGACCCAAAGAAGTATATCGACCTCGGACTTCGTCCTCAGTCAATATACTTCTTTCAGGTCAATATATCCTTGTATCGACCTCATACAAAGGCTATATTTGTATATTACACGTGAACAGACTAATTTGGCTTTCCACTTCACGCCCATCAGGTTGTCTCCTAATAAAACCTGGTATATAGTAAAAGTGCAATTGCTCCTGTACTTAAGTTAAATGTCATGATGTTTAGAAATTGACACCATGGCGATAAGCACTTAATCATCATAACGTACTTCTAGGCCAATTATATAAATTACATGTAAATTGATATGATTTTTTTTTCATCTAAGGAAGTAGTTATCATGAAATATAACAAAACAATAAAAAAATAAACTAGAGGCTCTAAAGAGCCTGTGTGGTCGCTCACCTTGGTCTATGTGCATATTCAACAAAGGACAATCTACAACATTGTAGACGAGAATAGAACTCATGACAAAAATCTCTGTTTTGTTGATCTTGTAATGCTGATCATTTAGTCTGTTTAGTATCTCTCTATCTTCTTTAGTTTTGCTCAAAACACAAAAGAGCTAGGGTTAAAAAAAAAAATCCTCATTTAAGGGCAATCACTCCTATAAAGAGTGACAGTCTATTAACTATATCGGCAAAATTTGACTTGTTAGTAGATCATGCCTTGCTGATCATTTTTGTGATCTAAAGTGTCTATTTATCTATTATGATTTTTATCATATAAGGCAATATGCAAAAAAAATGGTAAAAATCGTCATTAAAGGGCAAAAATATATGGAGTTGTCGGACAATTTCCTGCATATTGTCTTAATTGTAGATCTTGTTTTGCTGATCATTTTTGCTTATTTAAGTTTCTATCTATCTATTACAATTTTTATGATATAAGGCAAAATGCAAAAAATTGGTAAAAAATCGTCATCAATAGGCATTAACTTTATTATTGTGATTTTTGAAGAATGGACAAAAATGTGAGATAACTGACGATATCAACCATGGAGACTTATTTGTAGAACTTGTCTTGCTGATCATTTTTGCAATTTAAAGTTTCTATCTATATATTATAATTTCAAGATAATAGGCAAAAATGAAAAAAAAAATGGTAAAATTTGTCATTTTTTAAAGTGCAATAACTCCTATAAGAAGTCATCTGACAGTTTTGATGTATATGAATAATTGGTAGAGCTCAACATTCTGAACATTTTTGCTCCAGTCAGATTTTTTCTATTTATATCGGTTTTCAAATTAATAGAAAAAACTTGCATTTTATGTACTCCTATGCTCTATTTTTAGCCATGTCGGCCATCTTGGTTGGCAGGCGGGGTCATTTTAAACTAAATACCCCAATAATGATTGTGGCCAAGTTTGGTTTAATTTGGCCTAGTAGTTTCAGAGGAGAAGATTTTTGTTAAAGTTAACGACGACGAAGACTATGACGGACGACAATGGACGACGGATGCCAAGTGATGAGAAAAATGAGCAAAAAATAAAAGAAGAATGTTTCCGAGGACAAAATGCCCCTGCTCAAGATACAATCAAAGGTCAAAATGGGACGGAAAGACAGAAGGACGGACGGTCAAGGGTAACACTTAATGCCCCTGTCGCCTACAGCTAGGGCATAAAAACAACAAATATTGCAGACAGCAATCAATGACAATTCCTGAATTACAAACTCTTGACTTATAACAGTCACAAAACAATTTTAAAATATTTTTTTACAAAAAGAGAGAAAAAAAAAAAAAAACCACAAAGAACCGATTGAAGAGTTCTCAGTTTACCATAATTTTTCTACTGTTTGACAAATTCTTCCAAAGTAATTTTATGAAATTACACCGAGAGCTTGAATGCAGACAGTTGACATTCATTTATGTAATTCATATGCTCTTTTAATAGAAAAAAAACAATGGTAAAATATAAATCAATAATGTTGTAAATTACGCTGAAATAGACTAAAATAATTTAATAATATTCTAACATGTTCATTGTAATTGAAATATTTCTATAAAAAACTTTTTTCATCTGACATTTGAAATAAAACTTCCTGCATCAGTTTAAGTACTATTATGTAACCAGCTGACATTTTCAATTTTTATTTAAAGAGAACTGCGACCTCCAAATGTGACCTTTGTGTAACATTATATACATCAAGCTGGTGCCTAAAGTCTGATTCAATTGATTATTTTTCTTACAATTATTTGTTCTTACATTAGATATTTATGTTTTTAATTTTACACATGGGAGAAGTTACCTCCCCCTAACTCTCCTATATCAACAGTTATCTCCCATTGGGAATTGGAGGACATCTCCTTTTATTCATATAAATGGAAAATTAAAATTCAATGATCTATGCAAAATCATGAATTTCAAATGAAAAAAGCTGTTTGTTTAACAAAAATAGAAAGTAAATAATTAATTCCCATGAATCCATTATAATATAATAAAGGTGACATGATGTTCAGCATTAATAAAATCTTGTTTTCATAAAATTCAGTATGGTTCTGTTACATGGTCTTAAATTTTTAATATATTATTTTGGAATAAGTGAGTTATTCTCATTGATTTAGATTTTCAATTATTGGGGCTGACTAAATTACTATTTAACATTGTTACCAGACAGAGCCAAAGGAAATTTTAACTTCCCAAGAGGCATAGCAGTAACACTATGGATTCAAATATTTTGATAGCAGCAACGACAAATCAAGTTTTAATCTAGCATTTTTCTTTTTAATTAATGTAAAGGATTCAGAATAATGCATCCATTTGTAAATTCTCATTCTCTCTGCACCATAGAATAAACAAATACAGCAGTGAAAGTGAATATATTCCATTCCTGTTTTGGATGAACTCTTTCAATTAACCTCTTTTGCTTATTTTTTTCCTTTATCTAGTAGAAATAATTGCAGTACCTTGAATATAAACGTTTCATTGAAGACAGGATTAAGCGTTTTTCTGTGGACTTTCGTCTCAAATTTCTTCTTTTTGTCAGGAAGCAGGTAGACTTTAACATAAGGATCCGATGTCCCAGACATATCCATTCCTGGCAGATCAGCGGCTTGAATCACACCAACACTCAACTAGAAATAAAAAAATCATAAGATTAAACAAAATGACCTAAGGCCAAAACAAGTAATAGAAATACAAGTGACTAAAATTTCCCCTGTAGTTAAAATTTAAAATCGTGTTACCCTCTACACCTTCAAACAATTGTCTAACTTTTGAAATTTTTTTTGAAATACACACTGTAAATTGGGAAACTTTCGCGACTGGTTAATTTTTACTAATTTTGTGATTCAAATAAAATCAACAAAAAGAAGATACGAGTCAGAAACAAACAAAAAAAATACACAAAAAAAAACCTATCCATTGTCAGAAAGGAAATTCACTTTTACACTGAACAATTTAATGATCTCTAAGGCTCGTGCTTGATTTGAGATAAACCAAAGACTTTAGAGCTATCCTTCTATTGAGGAATAAGAGCAAAGGTTAGTAAGTTCAACATCAGAACAATATGTCTGGGGTGGGCTGACACTAATCTTTCTGCTAACTTTTTTTGTAACCTAGCATATAAAAGTTTCTATAAACTACCAAAGGAGGATTAATTTTCATATCATAATCATTGTTCTCCCCAGGATTTTCGGATAGTACCATGGTAAGCACAGCAACAAATTAGAGATACCCGTACTTGACCAATATAGTCTGTAATGTGTAACAACAAAGTAATGATTTGCGTGGAACATAATCTTCATCACTTCCCAACACATTTACTCTTATCTTATTACCTTACGTATGGATCATAGTAACCATAGCCTGGGGAGAACACAGTAATAATGACATGTTTGAGGTCAGAATATGGTTGTTACTGGTAAATTTTATTCATAAATTTTGTCGACTCAGCTGTGATTTAATGGCTGGACATATTGTTTAAACATGTGTCTATTGTTGATGACCTTATGTTGACCTCTAAATGTCTTTTGATTTGCTATTCTATGTCATTGGGCTACTGTCTCATTTACATAAGACCCACATCTCCTTTTGTTCATATTCACAATAGACTTGTAAGCTTAACATCCATCCATCAATTCAAAACTGATTTTCTTTTTTTAGACTGACTACTTGTACTGGTACCAGCTTGAGAACATAATAGCACAACACAAAACTCTCTCAGATAGAACATTGTCTACAATACCCCGCTGACCAAAACGAATGTCAAATGTATTTGTTTGGAAGTTTATTGAGTAAAATCTATGAAAAACAAATACTGAAACCATCCCACAACAGCGATCGGTACGATTCCCTTCCCAATAATATGGAGAAACCGTTCACATGACTTGATCCATTTATTTTGATCCAAACTTAATTATACAATCAATAACATACATGAATGGCGTTGGTCCATTTTCTCTTTGGTTTCACACTATTAATAGACATAAGTAGCGGCAGGAAATTAATTTCTCTTTGAAATTAAATTTTAGATGTGAGGTGAGTCCTTATTTCTATATCACTGCTCATTTCAAAATCTAATTTTCGTACAGCGTTTACCAAGTTAATATAGGACATTGATCAATAGAGATGCATTATCGAAAAAAAAAAAATATAGACAAAATGGAAATCTATTTAGAATATCTGGTAAAATCAATTGGCTTTTCAATTTATGAGCAAATAGATCTTCCTTTTAATCAAACACTATCATGATAATTCTATAAATAACTCAACTACTGCTCGAGGCAGGTGTTTAAGTTAATATGAATAAGGGTTGAAGGTTATAAAATGAAGATGGGTCAAAGGTCATTCACCAAGTAGTATGATTAAAGTCCTACATGTTAAAATCTGTGACAAAATCTAATCGTGGTGTCAGTGTATTAGAGTTCCTTTGACTCCCGACTTTTGCCTGACTAAATTGATCTATTTTTATCAAAACTTGATTAAACCATCAGTAACATACATTAAACCATCAATTACATAAATGAATGGCATTAGCCCATTTCCTCTTTGGTTTAAAAATATATAACATATAATGATTTCTAAATTAGGACATGTAGGAGTTGTTCATTTAAGAGATGAAAGAGTTGGATTTAAATCCAAGCACTAGGTCTATTTGATCAAAAATAGAAAAAAAAAGGATTGCTTGTGTTTAACTGCCACAGCAGCACAAAAAGGCTATATCAAGTCAATTAAATAAAATATTGGTTTCACAAAATAATTGTAAATCTTGCAGAGAATCAATTCTTATCATTAGACTTAGTATGCCAAATACCTTTAATTTGTAAAAAGCATCGGCTTCCGGTCTTTTTTTTAGAAAATACAAATAAACTATGAAGTACTAGTGTCTGACAGATCTAAAAAGCACACATACATTACAACTCATTGCTTCCAAGCTGATGACAAAACATAAAGCTATTCAAGATGCTGAAGAGAAGTACCAGAGAAAAGAGTGACGAAAATATTTGTTTGAGAAACGGTAAAAAAAATGGAAGAAGGGACAGACAGGCAAGGTGATGAATGCAAGGAAAGTGGGGGATTAATAAAATAAAAATGTTATACTTCTGTTGTATTTCAGAAAACTATTCTTTCAAACAATAAGATATTTATCTCCCATTGCACTTTTCAAAATTATAAAACATTGCAAAAATTTTCAATATCAATTTTTCATCTATTTCATGTCTGTTTCCTATAAAACCACAATTGATCATCACTTAACAAACTCCCAATATCCATGTAAAGTCGATAACACATATATTTTCCGGTATTTTTCTCATTTCTCCCGTAATATATTAAACCTTAGATTGTTTTTATAGCAGAAAATCAATGAGCCTTTGCTTGAAGAAGTCCATAAACCTATTGTCTGATATTTGTTTTCACTTATGATGTACCATGGGAAATCGTATCTACAAACCACAGCAAAATCAATTTTCTGTTTACTATAGTAGGTGGACATATTCAATCCTATAAATTATTGTAACCAATGTTTAATACACATTAAGGTATCGTAAGTAGGGACAACATAAAACTAATCAAATTTTGTTTACTAGGAACAAATCTGTAAATAAGATCTTTAATACAGAATAATTGGTTTATTTACTGCAAGTAGGTTTAATTTAAGTCACATTTAGAAGAAATTAAAAGTAAATATCTTTTGTACCAAATGAACAAACTCAATTTGGACCTTTGTGGTCAAGTGGTCAAATAGATGTGGATGTCACTTAAGTGTATTACTGCTGCTTAAGTAGTGATTCAGGATTGGACTAGTTATATACCAAAATGGCAAGGCTGTGCGGTCACTAACTGGGAAAAATCTGGGACAACCACCAGTTCTACTCATAGAGCAGCTCAGTATGCACATGTTTTTGGAAGAAACAAATTTAATTTCCAAAAGATGGTAGAGCAGGACTGATCTCCTGCTCTACTATCTTTTGGAAATTGGGACACAGATGCCCCCCACTTGCATATTATGTTATAAAGGGACATAACTAGAGAACTGTAAAAGTGACGCCACCCAAATTCCAACTCAATCTGTATTTTATGGTAATAAGCAATGTGTATGAGTTTCATAACATCTGGTTGATGCAAATCTAAGTTAGAGAACGGAACAAAAAATTCAGTAATATTTCCATTTGTGAAGAGGCATAACTCTAGAACGGTAAAAATGACATCACCCAAATTCAAACTTGATCTGTGTTTTAAGGTAATAAGCAGTGTGTATAAGTTTCATAACGTTTGGTTGAGGCAAACTAAATTTAGAGAACGAAACTAATTGTTGGATGTACAGATGGGCCCGGTAATACTTTAAAATACCCCCTCCCCCACTGCGGAGCCATAAAAAGTTGCACACCAAAAATAGGTGAGTGTATATTTCATCATGTTACCCTGTTTTTTGACAGATTGACTATTGAAGTCAGAGGTGAGTTTATATAATGTGATCATGAGCCAGACCATTTAGATGTGATTTAAAAAAAATTGAATTTTGATATTATCACTAGTTTTGACACTTTTAAATCAATTAATCTTAAGCATAAATATAATGTAGCAATCCATTTATAATCACATGAGAACTTAGCAGTCACCATTTTTGATTACCCGACTACTTTATTCCCCTACGAAAGCCTCAAGATTCAATATTGACAGCCACTGATATGTATCATGTATTTATGTATTTAGAGCCTTTTCTATATCCAAACAAGAATATTCTTGAAACCATCATGTGTGTATCAATCAATTCTAAATGGATTTTCCAATATTTACATCTCAATTGAATACCAACTAGTTTTAGTTTTCCCTAGCCTCTACTCTACTAACAATTATAATTAAGATATTCTGTACAATGAATAGCTAAGTCTTCTGGAGAATTAATCATGTACAAGTTTTATGATCGCAAACTGGGAATAGAAAATGTTTAACATCACTATTAATTCATATATGCCATGTTTTTAGAACTGTGAGTAATTTGAATGAATAAGGATTTCATTATTTAAAACTCATACTTTTTAATGATTGGCATTTTAAAATTTTGCATTTAAGTAAGTATTCAAGAAATGCTCATGACACTTTCCATATTATACAAAACAGCAACATAATTTATAAAAATTGTTAGTTTACCATACCTGCCAACTTTTGAAAATCGCCATGGGGGTTTTAAGTTTGCTGCAACATTTTTAACGATAACAATTTTTCACAGCGTTTTACTTTACATGTGTTTCTAAATGCATGCTTTCATAAATTGCATGAAAAATTGCACTTTCTACTGGTATTACAGAGGGGGAATGAGAAATATAAGAATGGAGGGCCTAGAGGGTATGTCTGGAAAAAACGTTTTAGCTCATATTTTTTTAATTTTTACAAGTTAAAAAAAAAAAAAAAAAAAAACTAACTGTAGACCCTCGCCCTCCTGACCCATCAATGTCAGTTTACTAATGTTTACTAATAACCCCAAAATTCATGAAATTCTGAAAAGTGTAACCTCAAAAATATCCAATTTGATTTCAGATCGGTAATAGACAAGATTAACTGGAGCAATGTACACCTCACCATATGATTTTGTGAATAATTGAAGCCTGAATGATGGCTTAAATATCTATTTTTGATTAATTTGTATTGAGGGCTTGCTGTTTTATCTACATTTAACTCCTTTCATCAATATTATTCTTTTTGGACGAATTCTGACTTTAATAGGACATATTAATTGGGACATATTTATATTTTAGTATTTGTGATGGCTTTTCTTTACTACATGACATTGACGTAAAAACTCAATACACATACACTAATAATCTTCTAGTTGAAAGGATCCAAAGTTGTACAAAATTTGTCTATTGATTTCAATGTTTACTGATAATTTTCATACGAGTTTTCACCAGTCAATCAATAGAACAGCAAACTCCAACAAAAACTGCATCTTTTCCATCTATATTCTTTGTAAATAATTTGTGCTTTTCAACAGGGATTAATTCGTCTTATGTTTTCTTCAGACTTAATCTGCGACAAATACATCTTTTCAGTCACTTTCTAATTCTCAAAATATTACATCACGGAATAATTAACAAGATTCAATTCATTTCTCCTAAACAAATTATTCCTATTAATTACGCTAGGAAAGAGAAATTCAGATTACAGAATGCAATAATACGATTTTAACCTAGAATTTTAACTCAATTCTGCTCAGTCACAAAGATAATTGATCAACACACTTATTATCAGTAGCCATTTTTTCTTTTCCCTATCTTCCTAATTGGGTTTACAACCGAATAAATTGAATCAAATCGGTAATCCATTTAAGGTATCGGTATGAATTGTAATTAACCATGTGATCACTGAAATGATTAGGATGTAAAGTACAAAATCTATAATGTGACAGTAATTTTCTAATAACATCTGCAAGCTTAAGAAAAAAACATACCATATGTTAGTATTAATTCTAAGTACATAAAAGTGACCAATGGGCTATTACATTCTTCATTACATTTGTTTGTTTTTATAGTGATTAAGATTATAACACAATGTTGACTGCTGTACCCCTATTTTTGACATTTTTACCTATTGTGTCTGTTTGTTTTGTTCACGCATCGCATCGTTGTCAATATAATGGAATTTGATGCGACTGTCATACAAGTGAGAGGTTAAGCTAGCTATAAAACCAGGTTCAATCCACTATTTTCTACATAAGAAAATGCCTGTACCAAGTCAGGAATATGACAGTTGTTATCCATTCGTTCAATGTGTTTGAGCTTTTGATTTTGCCATTTGATTAGGGACTTTCCTTTTTTAATTTTCCTCGGAGTTCAGTATTTTTGTGACTTTACTTTATACCATAATCTGAATTTCACTTCCCAATTAGGCTATCTGGACCATACATTGTTCCATATTGTTTTTTTTGTGTTTTTTTTTCGGAGGAGTCTTGTGTTAGTGGTTGCTGTGGTTAGCATGAGTGTCAGTTTTGTATGTTATTTTTAGTGTTTCCTGTTATCCTTGAAATATTTATTTCCCATAAATATGAAAATGAGACAATGTGGTAAATTGATTGTCAATTAGACAACTCTTCACAAGAGACCAAAATATAAGCAACTATAGGTCACTGAACAGCCTTCAACAATGAAAATCCATAGCCTATAGCAAGTTACATCTTTAATGTCTTTATTACATCTGAGTATTAGACATCTATAAATAAGTGCAGTTTCATAACATGCAAAAAATATAAAAAAAACTTCTTATACAACCAAGTCTAGATACAAAATCAAAAAAACCCATCCAATTACATAATTCCTAAACCATAAAAACAATGATACAAAATATATAGAAACTTAGGCAAACAATGACCATGTGGTTCCTGACCTATTTACTTAAGTGTTTCTTAGACTGTCTGTCTGATGCCACTAAATTTCAGAAAGCCTTTCAGTATCAGATAATTCCAGTAAAACCATTACTAAAACAAAATTTACAGCAATGTTTTTGTGTGTTGTCCATTAAGACAGAAAATATTCACTTTACATTAGAACCTAATTTGATACAAAAGTACAAACCCATCATGACACCGAAAAGTGGAATGAAATTAAAGAAAACAACTTAATTAGGTTATCATGCCAAAAAAAAAAAATGGCAATGTGCTTATGTAAACAAATTGTTGAAACAAGCACTTTAGCTAGCTTGTGACTGAATTGTATACAATAATAGGTCACACCAAACAGCCAAATCAATATGAGATTTTTGAACATAAACACCACAGACCACCATTTTATAATGTAATCATAGAAATGTTCACTTTATAGCATTCATTGTATTAATTATTTAGATTACAAACTTTGTAGGTATATAATTCACCACAAGATTTTGGCCATCTTAACCATTATACTATTGAAACAATTATCTCCCCTTACACTCACCTCTCCTTTCTGGAAATCATAATCTAACTGGAATTGTAACTTTCCAAGTTTGACCTCAGATTTTGTACTTTCTGCATCCTCGTTATCCTCCATGTTTTGTGTAAGATCAGCTACGTCAGGTTGTACCTAGAATACATATCATCATACATATTTAAACCTGTCAATATTGTTTTGAAACTTGCCAATTTTTCTTTGACTTATGATTTTTGATTGTCCCTATGGTGTATTCTGTGACATTTCTTAATCTTATTAACTAAATAGAAGATAAAGAAAGAAATAAAAGCACTGTTTCATTTTTTGGGGTTTTGACAAGTCCGGGTAGGGATTTTGTGTAAATGATTAATATACAATTTCCCTTTGATTCCCAATAATCAGAGACAACTGACGTGGTAAAAAGTTTGGACACAAATGAAATCCTAGCTCTGTTTAATGTTATATATGTTCTCTTTGATATATTCTTGTCTTTTTTCTAGCAGAAATATCTGGAAAAACTGAGCCAGCAACCTCTTTATTTTTATGTATAGAAAATGAAAGGATATGGAGTAAATGTACATGGGACAAAATCACACACAATACATAGAAAACATAGAAAATTATCAATGAACAGGGCTTTTATTCCTGTTCTTCATCATATTTGTTAAAAGTGCACATACTTCTGATAAAAAGTACCTATTTATCCTGCCTTGGCAATACTTTTTGTATATTTTGGTTTTATCAGCTCTTCAGTTTTTGGATTTTTAAATATTTTGATCTGGAGCATCACTGCAGAGAAGACATTTGTTGTAGAAATATGCATCTGGTTCAGTAAAATTGGTATGTTAAAGTTATTATTACAATTTTTTCTTTATTTATCAAAATGTTGATTTTTTGCCTTTCAGCAGCAAACATTGTCCATTAATGGTTTCAATATATCATTCTCACCTTTTCCTTGTAAGAATTTCCTAGCAAAGCAACATTACGTAAATCAACGGCCCCTTTCAGTCCTTTTTTCCCTTCCTTCTTTTTCTTTTTCCGACAGATACATCGTTTACATATACAATAACAACAACAACCAAGCACTAATAACACACCAGCTCCAATCAAAATCAATGCCCATATTGGTACTGAAAAGATAAATATAAAACATGATCAAAATCAATGCCCATATTGGTACTGAAGAGATAAAAATAAAACATAATCAAAAGCAAAGCCCATATTGGAACTGAAAAGATAAAAATAAAACATAATCAAAATCAATGCCCATATTGGTACTGAAAAGATAACTAGAGGCTCTCAAGAGCCTGTGTCGCTCACCTGATTCTACTTTGGTTTTGGAAATCATGTAAAAATAGATTAAAATCATAACAGATACCATAATAATGAGTGAGGCCAAATTTGGTTTAATATTGGTCCTGTAATTTAATAAAAAATCCTGGTGGCCATCTTCAACAGTAAATCGGCAACAAAGTAGCAACACTTAATCAGCACCTCATAAGAAACATTTATGCCATGTTTTGGTTTCATTCCATTCAGTGCACCTCTAGAAGAAGCATTTGTATGTATTTCCCATAGGGTCTTATGTTAAAGGAAGTCCCCCCATTGGCGGCCATCATGGATGAAGGATCAGCTTCAAAGTAACAAAACTTAGTCAGCACCTCATAAGGAACATTCATGCCATGTTTGGTTTCAATCCATTCAGTATGTGGTTCTCTTAAAGAAGACATTTGTATGTATTGTCCATAGGGTCCTTTGTTAAACATTGTCCCCATCTGGCAGCCATCATGGATGAAGGATCAGCTTCAAAGCAACAACACTTGGTCAGCACCTCAAAAGGAACATGCATGCCATGTTTGGTTTCATTCCATTCAATGGTTCTCTAAAAGAAGACATTTGTATGTATTTCCCATAGGGTCCTATGTTAAACTAAGTCCCCCGCTGGTGGCCATCTTGGATGATGGATCCGCTACAAAGTAACAACACTTGGTCAGCACCTCATAAGGAACATTCATGCCATGTTTGGTTTCATTCCATTCAGTGGTTCTCTAAAAGAAGACATTTGTATGTATTTCTCATAGGGTCCCATGTTAAACTAAGTCCCCTGCATGGCGGCCATCTTGGATTATGGATCAGCTTCAAAGTAACAACACTCGGTCAGCACCTCATAAGAAACATTCATGCCATGTTTGGTTTCATTCCATTCAGTGGTTCTCTAAAAAAAGACATTTGTATGTATTTCCCATAGGGTCCAATGTTAAACTAAGTCCCCTGCTGGCGGCCATCTTGGATTATGGATCAGCTTCATAGTAACAACACTTGGTCAGCACCTCATAAGGAACATTCATGCCATGTTTGGTTTCATTCCATTCAGTGGTTCTCTAAAAGAAGACATTTGTATGTATTTCCCATAAGGTCCTATGATAAACTAAGTCCCCCGCTGGCGGCCATCTTGGATTATGGATCGGTTACTTTAACACTCGGTCAGCACCTCATAAGAAACATTCATGCCATGTTTGGTTTCATTCCATTCAGTGGTTCTCTTAAAGAAGACATTTGTATGTATTTCCCATAGGGTCCTATGTTAAACTAAGTCCCCCGCTGGCGGCCATCTTGGATGATGGATCCGCTACAAAGTAACAACACTTGGTCAGCACCTCATAAGGAACATTCATGCCATGTTTAGTTTCATTCCATTCAGTGGTTCTCTAGAAGAAGTTCAAAATGTAAAAAGTTAACGCCGACGACGCCGGACGAAGGATGACGGACGCCAAGTGATGAGAAAAGCTCACTTGGCCCTGTGGGCCAGGTGAGCTAAAAATAAAACATAATAAAAAAACAATGCCCATATTGGTACTGAAAAGATAAAAATAAAGTATAATCAAAATCAATGCCCATATTGGTACTGAAAAGATAAAAATAAAACATAATCAAATTTTCATCAATTCTAAAATTTTCAGAAGAACTAAATCATTTTCTTCCAGTATCATACTCAAAAGTAGATGATTGATTGATTGTTGGTTATCTAATGCCTCTTTAATCTATATCATGGAGGCATTTTTTATTAGCAGAGGAAGCTGGAGTATCCAGAGAGAACCATTAGCTTTTTGCAAGAAAACCTGGCAATCGTAGTAAATTGAGTGGAATAGAACGCATCTTGCCACAAGCTGGTTGATACTTTTCTGATTGTCTGCTACTATAGTGGTGATCACTGTAGATTAACTTCACCCTTATTTCTTTTTCCTTTTCACTGTTTTTCAGTGGTTGTTGTTGGTTGCTGTTTTTCATATTTGTTTTCGTTTATTTTTTTGTCATAAATTAGGCCGACTGCACATTTTGTCATGTCAGGTCCTTTTAAAGCTGATACATGGTAGGGGTTTTGCTTATTGCTGAATGCCTTATGGATACCTATGGTTGCTAAAATTCACTTCATTTGGACTCTGTTGGATCTTTTTGGGGATCATACCACATCTCCTTATTTGATACTAGACACTGATAATTATAAATACATTTTCTTTTCACTCACGTTGCCTCATTTCAAGTACACCAAGCATAAGATTTATATAACCTATATATAATTATCTGTACTTATAAACTAAATTTATTTTAATGGATTTAGTCAATAGTTACCAACACATTAATGTACTCTAGTAGGACATAACACAAAACATTAGATACTGATGTTGTGTAATAAAGACCTGAACATTTTTCTTTAAATAGTGAGTATCCTTCAGGCCATTTTAAAGATAAAATATTTGGATTATACCTTCCATTCATCGACTATAATAATAGGTCAAATCAAGTCCATTCAAGCATATCATCATCAATTTAGAACAGAGTGAGTTTTGTTCTAGGGATATGTTTTGTATATAAATCAAACTAAAATATTATACATGTATATATCATAAAGGAAGTAGGAACTGTTGAATGGAAGATTTAAATTATCACCCTAATTAATACCCATGCACAACCAAGTTTTCAGTAAAAAAAAATAAATTAATAAGTACATGTTTATGTTAAAACTGACCTCCTCCACACAAGTATATATATTTTCAGGGTAACTCCATTCCCCTTTTCAAAAACCATGTTCTGCAACTTAGTTTTAGATATTCAAGGATGAAATTTATCATTTACTATATCTATAGTCACAATTATCATATACAGAATGTGAATTACTGCAAATATTAGTTCAAGACTTCTACTGTATAAAAAGTCCTTTAATAAAGATTTATAAAGAACACTAATATAAGACCTAGCTTTTGTCATGTTTGTTAAACCGCTGTTGTTTATCATAAGAGTGTACCAACTATAGTCAAATGCATTTTGGGAAATAATCAAATTTTTAACTTATAATGTTCTTTGGCTTCTGTTAATTATGCTCACAGATCTTAGTTTCCTTGTGAATTAACAATGATTAATACTTTGTAATAAACTTCATACATCTTTTTTAAAGGGAAAATTAGAATATCATGTCACAGGCCTGTCTGCTGAAGATTCTCTTGCCAGACAATTGGTAGATATATCAAATTCTGGTAGCACTGTTGGTTATTTCGTGGTCAGTGCTCAGAAGTACCAACATCCTTTAGCAGTAAAACTGACTAACCTAGTCCATTAATTAAGATTGGAGTGGAGCACACCTGCCATGTACAGGGTTCCAACTCACAACCTGTGTTGACAGGCTATATAGCTAGTGATACAGTAGTTGGACTACTTAGACCGCTCAGTCACCAAGGCCCCAATACTAGATTAAACTTAAACTGACCTTCCTGTCCTAGTATCAAAGACATTGAAGTACTTAAATTCCTTTAAATTATAAAAATTTATAAACATCTTCCATCTTAAGTGTTGCTAAAACAATTCAAAACATAAATAAGGATATATAAACTAAATTTAAAAGAACCTAAGTAACTTGAAAAGGATGTTTAGTTTTTATCAATAAAGAATTAAATGTATAACCAATAGTTTTGTAAAATGAGGCGATGCAAATTTTCATGCCACGTAATCAACAAATATTTTCAAATTAATAAATAAAATCTAGGTCAAAATGTTACATCAACCAAAACAGTTTTGTATAATTTGTGTACTGGCAATAATATACTTGAAGGGCATTGAACTTTAAAGTCATAAAAAGTTGACTTTTTTTTCTATTTTTAAGGAAATGATCTACCGGGGTACTGCATTTATATGAAAGTTTTAAACAAGAAATCATCGCAAGTTCAAACTGTTTAAATCACATATATTCTTAACAGGGTATAATTGAATCTTGAACTTTGATTTATGGAAATGGGAAAGAATTTGCTTTATTTTTTACTTTTACATTATAACAACTGTAGATCTCCTCAATGGCACAAAAACTAACATTTCTTTGATTTATTCTCCTTTTTTGAATGTGTTTTGTGTAATTGGGTGCCACATGTGGAGCAGGATCTGCCTACCCTTCTGGAGCGCCTGAGATCACCACTTGTTTTTTTATGGGGTATGTGTTGCTCAGTCTTTAGTTTTCTATGTTGTATTTTTTATACTGTTGTTTGTCTTTTGGTCGTTTTTACATTTATTGCCATGGCGTTGTCAGTTTGTCTTTGACTTATGAGTTTGAATATCTCTTTGGTATTTTCCAACGCTCTTTTACTGAACAGTCAACTTGAATTCAATTTAAATCTCATTAAAAGATAGAATTACCACAACTTCAATTAGAACTGAAACTGATACTATAAAACCTGTTACTTTTGCGTGCTTGCAAAATATCATAGAATAATTATATAAATATAGTAAATAAAATATCCCAAAGCAAATTGTTTGCTTTAACAAATCAGCAACAGTTTCAACATCCATTGTTGACTAATTTTTCATCACCAAATATGCAGGTATGATTACAAATTAACAATATAAGCTATGCTTCCTACTTACATAGGATACTGTGGATTCATTATTATTCGTTGGATACCAATTTTCATGGATTTCGTGGGTACGGGTGAACCACAAATTTTAAATGTTCAACGAATATTGGCACATTTTCTGTAAGGTTGGTGGCGACTTTGGCAAAACCATGAAATTAAATATCCAAAAATACGAAAATGCAAGTTTTTCTAAATCCATGAAAATTGGTACCCATGAAAATAAATGAATCCACCACAGTAAATGTTTTTTCTTTATTTGGTTTCATTTAAGAAGTATTTTTTAGACTTTAAAATGTACATAAACCTTTAATATTTTTAAGCAACATCGAACAGTTGAGGAGAGTTTAAGGCTATTACAGCTGAAATTTTAATTCTTGTTTTTTGTTGGTAGTTGTAATTGTTAGTGCTTTTACAGTTATAACAAAAATAACAATAACAGCAAACTGACAAAAATACTTTTTATGCATAATATGCAACACTGTTAGTGATGCATTTCGACAAAATATATCTTCATTTTTTGCTTAAAATCTCCAATAATTTATGTTTTTAATATTTATATATTGAAATGAATAGTTTATTGCAAATTATTTGTCAAAAGCTAATGAGAATAATGTATTATATATATATATGTCATCCTTTTGTACAGCTGGGAATATTATTTATTTCTTTGATTGGACCATTCCTTTATCACTATGGATATAAAGTGTCAGCTGCTGGAATACTTGAATCTATTCATTCTGACGTTCATAAAATTCTGGGAAAATCTGGAGACAGCAGACCAGTTAATGGTAAGGAAAGATATAATTTAAATGAAATAAAAGAACAATGTTCCAGCTAGTCTTTGCACTTAACTAGTAAATTCTTCGTGTATACATTTAAAAACAAACAATGCAAACAGTAATTTTTAAGTCTTTGTTGTTGCTTTAACATAAAATTGAACCCTTTACTTACATAGCAGGTCAGAATACTGGCAGGACAACCACAGCCTTTTATTTCCCAGAATTAACTTTTTTGAGAGTGATTCTCTCATTCAAATATTTTTGACACTGCATACTAAGATTGGCAATCATTAACCACATCTCCTATATTATATATTAATCGTATGTTAGAATGATTGCATAAATTTCATATTATAATTTTAGAGAAATATAAGCCAGCCTTCCTTGCCAACTTGTCTCACACATTAAGCAACCTTAAATCTAACCAGATAGTAAAGTTCGACTCAGTAATAACAAATATCGGTAAACGCTACAGTCCACAAACTGGACAATTTACATCCCCAGAAGATGGGATATACATGTTTTCTTGGACTTGTTTGACTCCCCCTGGAAGCAGATTTGAAACAAGACTTGCCATAAATGACAATTATATATCCGGTAATAGAGCAAATGCTCAAAACATTAATCAATATGTTCAAGCCACAAAGAATGTTGTAGTACAAATGAAAAAAGGAGATGTAGCTACTGTGAGAGTGCTTTCCTACACTGGTTTATCATTATACGGAGATGGTAATTACTTTTCATCTTTCTCTGGTTTTATGATTTAATATTACATATAATTAAATTCATAAAAATAAAATTAATAAAAATAACGTCTTGATCTTTCTTTATATTTTCATTAAAAATATACACATGCAACAAATAAAGGCAACAGTATTATACCGCTGTTCAATAGTCATAAATCGATTAAGCGAAAAACAAATCCCGGGTTACAAGCTAAAACCGAGGGAAACAAATCAACTATTAGAGGAAAACAACGGAACAACAGAAACATTGAACTGCAACAAAAACAAACACCAACATACATAGAAACAGACTATTTGATAACAACTGCCATATTCCTGACTTGGTACAGGACATTTAAAGAAATAAATGTGTATAGTGTCCACATGTGGACACAGATGATGCCCCCGCTTGCATATCATATAGTTATAAAGGGACATAACTGAAGAATGGTAAAAGTGACGCTACCCAAATTTGAACTTGATCTGAGTTTTGTGGTAATAAGCATTGTGTGTAAGGCTCATAACATTTGGTTGAGGCTAACTTAAGTAGAGAACAGAAACTAACAATTCAGCAATTTTTCTATTTGTAAACACGCATAACTCTAGAACGGACAAGGGTAAAACTTAATGCCCCCACCGCTACGGCGGGGGCATAAAAATGGTGGGTTAAACCTGGTTTTATGGCTAGCCAAACCTCCCACTTATACATGTTATATGGCATCGTTAAAAATACCGCTAACATGACAACACTACGTTACAGGAATACAGTACAAACAAACGCAACAACACTCGGCACAGAGAAATACATAAATGAATAATATAATAGTACATTACAACATGTAATCCACAGAATAACAACAAACTCTTTGAAACATATGTATTAATAAAAGTAGATGTTGAGTATACATCAATGAGATATCAACCTTAACAAAAGACATCTAGAAGTCAACCTACAGACTTAAACAATAGAAAGGTGATATATACACAATGGCAAGTTCTTAATCGACAGAGTCTAAACAAATTTAACAAAAAATATCAAGGATCTTGCTGCCATCATTACCAATTTCACACAATAAACAAAGAGCATTAAAATCTGACATAAGACAAAAACTATTCTTGATTTGGGACCTTGTGAACTTAACCAAATAACTTGCAATTGGTTTGCATTTTTCATATTTTCAAACCAAAATTATCCATGCTATACTCTGGGAAATCTTTGGTAGTCACCAGAACAAATCTGGTTTACAGGAGCAATATTAATTTCAAACAAAGATTTAAATGAAATAGAGTTTGGTTCCATCTCATTTGACTAAATAAGATTCTACAGTGACTTCTCCAGGACATTCTTCTATTTTCAAAGATGGTATTAGAAGATCATAAGTGCTTATGTTTCTGTATGCTAGATTTCGATCACCTATAAATAAAGCTTTTGAACTTGAACTTAGAGCTTTGAGGACTTAGATGAAGAAACCATATGCTTCATTTGACTTTATGACATTAAAGTTGGAAAAAGTTACTAACACATTGTCTTTCCTAAGAACACTTCAAAGACTTTAGACTAATTTAGTCTATCTTTGAAAATAGAAGAATGTCCTGGAGAAGTCTGACACCGTATAAAATCTTATTTAGCCAAATGAGCTGGAACCAAACTCTATTTTAGTTAAATGTTTGTTGAAATTAATATTGCTCTTGTAAACCAGATTTGTTCTGGTGACTACCAAAGATTTCCACAAGTTTAGCATGGATAATTTTGGTTTGAAAATATGAATAATACTGAATTAATGCTTTAAACATGAGCAAAAAATCATGTCTCTGAAACATTTTAAAAACTTAAACATGTCATTCCCAATCAAATGAGGTCTTGCAAAGGGGAAATAACTCTCATTTTAAAATAAGGTAACAAATCATGGCAAATCGTTTTCAAGTATTATTGCTAGTTTTGCAATTTTCAAGTTCAGTTTAAAGAACTGGAAAAACTGAAATAAAATTCCAAATTTTTTCCAGTTTTCAAGGTAGTGCATGAACCCTGATAATTAAAGCAACTTGGTGATTTGTATATCAAACTAAATTATTTATTATAAAGTAATATGTGTTGATATACTCTTTTTCTAGATGTAATATACATAAAAAAAATAAGGTTTCTCGTAAAAAAAAAGAAAAAAACTGCTATGTCAACGTGTAATTGAGGCGAGATGAAGCCAGCTGTTCCCACTTGGTCAATACTTTACTTATATATAAATATAGATTTATTTGTTTTTTTTTTCCAGCCAATTTAACAAATTAGATTTGTCTGTCATTGTTATTTTTGCATCATTCCTGAAAGGAAAATGACATATTTTGTGCCTATTATACAAAGAAACATTAATGGGGTCTATGATACAATATCTGTCTGATAATCATGCCGATAATGTTATCTCTTGTCAAAGGGGATATCTTCTATTAAAAGAAAATAACTTCAGGGATGTATTTCACACGGATTAAAAATTTGTTACAAAATGAATAGGTGCCATCAGAAAGATACAGCTTAGTTCAATTTTTAATCATAGTTTGGGAAATAATCAAATTTTAATACCAATAAAAGGATATGTTACAGATAAATACAGGAACCAAATGATACAAAAAACTAAAGAATTCGGAGATCAAAATGTTGTAGTCATAAATAGACAGATATCTATGCAAAGCTCTAAACTGCCTTTGGTCTGCAGAAGCAAAAGTTGAAGCCGGGACCCTTAGCGCTTAGGTCCTTATGAGATTTTTTTACAAAATCTGTAAATTGTCAAAAATATCATAAGGACCTCAGAGCTACAGTTCTGCAGCTACAAAAGTTGCAGATGAATAACACAGAAACATCAACACCAAATTTCCTAAATGCCAAAATTACATTAAGAATACTACAGAAATTATTAAGGGACCTGAAGTTTATGAAACCTTCCAATCCTTCACAGTTCAAGTTTTTAAGTTGAATACACTACACAATTATTGAAACAAATATATAAGCTGTGAAAAATATATAAGCTGTGACAAATTTAAGTCAACTGTAAAACAGATTGCACTGAAAAATTTCTAGGAAATGAGCCTAAAAATAATTTAAAGATTTTCAAAAATATTTCTTTATAGAATTTTTTTATTAGACGTAAACACTTCAATAGACTCAGGTTGTGGAAGTTCAGGCTAATGATAAATACAGGAGGAATCAGAACCCCAAAAATTGTATATATGTATACATGAAAGTCTACACTCTACTCTACACATCAAGACCCATGATTATATCCTTGTTCCATTGGTTCATCCTTCCTTTAAATAAACTAGAACTGACAGCTAAGCTACAGTCAGGAATAATACTCCTGCATCTCAGGGATCCTAAATAAACTGGAACTGACAGCTAAGCTACAGTCAGGAATAATACTCCTGCATCTCAGGGATCCTTAATAAACTAGAACTGACAGCTAAGCTACAGTCAGGAATAATACTCCTGCATCTCAGGGATCCTTAATAAACTGGAAATGACAGCTAAGCTACAGTCAGGAATAATACTCCTGCATCTCAGGGATCCTAAATAAACTGGAACTGACAGCTAAGCTACAGTCAGGAATAATACTCCTGCATCTCAGGGATCCTTAATAAACTAGAACTGATAGCTAAGCTACAGTCAGGAATAATACTCCTGCATCTCTGGGAACCTAAATAAACTAGAACTGACAGGTAAGCTAGAGTCAGGAATAATACTCCTGCATCTCTGGGAACCTAAATAAACTAGAACTGACAGCTAAGCTAGAGTCAGGAATAACACTCCTGCATCTCAGGGATCCTATAAATAAACTAGAACTGACAGCTAAGCTAGAGTCAGGAATAACACTCCTGCATCTCAGGGAACCTAAATAAACTAGAACTGACAGCTAAGCTAGAGTCAGGAATAATACTCCTGCATCTCAGGGATCCTTAATAAACTAGAACTGACAGCTAAGCTACAGTCAGGAATAATACTCCTGCATCTCAGGGATCCTAAATAAACTAGAACTGACAGCTAAGCTAGAGTCAGGAATTATACTTCTGCATCTCAGGGATCCTATAAATAAACTAGAACTGACAGCTAAGCTAGAGTCAGGAATAAAACTCCTGCATCTCAGGGATCCTAAATAAACTGGAACAACCTATTATATTTCAGTCTTTGATATTACATTAGGCTTTTGTATTTTGAGGCCCAAACTAATAAAATCTGTTTAATTGTATGAGCTTGAGTCCATTAAAATATTTAAGGTACTAGTCTGAACATATTTGCACTGTATTTGGGTCTGCAGACCATTGCTTTTGTCAATGACAACAAATGTACCAAGTTTCATGTACATCAAACATTTTGGGGGAATTTTGCGTTGATGGCAGATCTTTGATAGTTGCTGTTTAATTTAATTCACAGCATTATCAAAAGGTCACATTTTGGCCCTTATTATGTATTAGTTACACAAAAGATCTGTTAAAATGAAAATAGCACTTTATAAATTTGGTGTGTCTAAAGAGCTTTTCGGGATATATACCGGTAATTTAAAGAATGCTCAAATCCAAAAATTAAAAAGCCTGGGTTGTGTTAGTACTTCACAAATTATCTGAACAAAGGAGAATAACATTAACCATCTAGGATCATCTTTGCTAAAGGGATTGAGGAGTTAGAACCTTATATTCTAAATATTTCTGAATTCATTAACAGAATTTTTTTTAAAGCCAAAGTTATAATTAGACATTCAATTCTTACTTACAGGAATTAATCTCATCCATAATTTTATTCTTTAAATTATCCATGGCAGATGGTTTGGCTGTGGAACCAGCCACATCGGTTGCCACGGTACCAGACCCTCCACTACCATTGCCAGCAGACGGTGATGTTGATTCACCTACATCACGACGATACCGATAAAATGGATCCATGTTTAATACAGGCATCTTGGAAACCTCTGAAAAATAAATTAAAAAATTAGTAATAAATCTGATTTTATCTGTGCTACAGAACAATGGTAACCACTACTACAGATTTGTAACTAATTTTTGTGGAATTTAGTGGGTATAAATGATCCATCAATGTAATAGTTTCAAAGAAGTAAAAATTGCCTATAGGCTTGTATACATACTTTGGCCAAACCACAAAATCAAGTATTCACAAAAGCACAATTTTTTCCTCAATCCAAGAATATTCGGGTACCCACAAATATAAATAAATCCACAGTATTAACTAAAAATTATACTTTGAAATGCTGCCATAATGTTATCATCTAAAAAAACAAATGTACTAAATTAAGGTGCATTCTCAGTTTATTCATGTCCATATTGAAATAAGAAAATGTGCTATGATTGCCTAATGAGGCAACTATCCGCCAATGACCAAATGACATCCTCAGCTGATGATAACAACTATAGATCATAGTACGGCCTTCACCAATGAGCAAAACCCATACCACATACTTAGCAAGCCATAATTGGCCCTGACTTTGACAAATGTAAAAGAATTCAAACATACTAGTCAGTTTTGGGGAAAAACTACACCATAATAAACATGGCAGCAAATTGTAATTGACTATTATAAAATTGAGAATGGAAATGGGGAATATGTCAAAGAGACAACAAACCGACCAAAGAGCAGACAACAGCCCAAGGCCACCAATGGGTCTTCAACACGGAGAGAAAATGCTGCACCTGGAGGCGGGCTTCAGCTGGTCCCTTAATAAAAATGTGTACTAGTTCAGTGAAAATGGGCGTCCTACTTAAACTCCAAAACATATAAATATAGCAGGTTTTACAATTTGCCAACCCCCTTTCTGCTTGTATCATACAGTCATATCAGTTCCAATAAATTATGTATCTTGAAGACAATGTCCTTAATCAAAGTGAATGGCTACATTTCAATAATTTTGTCCCAAACTGTTAAATGGGTGTGGCTGTCTAGTTTGTATACATCCTGGCCCCAGCCAATTTTTAAATGCCCTTCATCCACAGTCCAGATCAGAGCTAGTGTACTCTTCATGTACTAATCTACAAATATGTACATTACACCTGAACAGATGCCTCTTTGGAATATATTTACTATTCTACATCTTGTTAACACCTGTATTAGATTCAATCACGATAAATAGAAAATCTTCTCACACCTATCAAATTTGTGATATAAAAATTTAGATCACTGAACTTGGATCAAAAGCATGTACGTCATTTTAGAGAATTTGACGTTGGCACCTTGACAGTAAATTTTTGATTCTCTATTATTATTAAAAAACAAAAAAGTCAAAGGTCTACATATAGTCTCTGTCCATAATAATCTATTTTTGATAGTACATTAACAGCTCCATTTTTACCCAAATTAGAAGACGTAGAAAAATACAAAGCACTCAAATTCATGTACTTTGATCATAGAGCAACACTCAAACTTAATAGGTCCATATTACATGTATTATCATGATTATAATCTATGATTGCATGTAGTTATTTAGAGCAAGCTCAAAGTTACTATTACAGGAATATTTTACTGATATAGTAAATAATTCCATGTTCACTTTTTAACTAGAACCGTACAATTGCAACAGTTCTTTGTATTATTGGTCCCTCCTATTGTATATATGTACTTTTGATAGTTATACATTGCTATACTCTCCAATAAAAGAAAAATATTTTCTAAAATTTATAATTCCTAATTTTCAACTGACCAGTACTAGCTGGTCAATAACCAATCAATACTAGTCTAAACCATATATATAATTCTTTTTATACTTTCACACCTTTTTATCCTTATGATATCAGCATTGATGAAATTTTCACACATTCAGTTCAGTCAACTTCAGCCTCATTCTAAATAAATCATAAGGTCAGTCAAAACTGGAAAAGGTAGGATCTAGTCTAATTTTAGTAGATGTTTACATGATTTGAAAAAAAAACCCCATAGTTTTATAACCTTCTGAACCTTTCCCTGGATCTGCCAATAATGGACATATGGAGGTCCTCTTTTATCCCCCCCCCCAAAAAAAAAAATATATATGTATGGGTTTTGCTAATTGTTGAAGGCCTTACCGTGACCAACAATTGTTATGATCTATGTCATTTGGTCCCTGGTGGAAAATTGTCTCATTGGAAATCACACCACATCTTAAATTAGTTTTGCATCTTTGTTGCAATAGGAGAAAATGTGAGTTTGGTAAGATTGTGGTTGGCAAATATACTTTCTTAAAATCATATAAACAGACAAAAATGTCTACATCCATGGTAGAATGCAAGAAAATGAAATTCTAAAGTTTCTTGAAAACTAAAGAAAAATTAAAGGCCTGAATAAAAAGGGACATTTTTCATAGAAATTTTGGCCCTGGATCATATGGATGATTATGCAAACAGCTCTGTTAGTTTTAACACTCCAGCTAATGCAAGCACACTTGAAATAACAAATTCAGTATTATTTGAATATTTCAATAGCACTCAAAATTTAGTGTGGGAGGTTTAGCTAGCTATAAAACCCACCATTTTCTTCAGAAAATGCCTGTACCAAGTCAGGAATATGGCAGTTGTTTTTCACTTGTTCTGTTGATTGATAGAGTTTGATTTTGTCAGTTTTTATGGACTTCCCCTTTTTATGTTTGCCTTGGAGTTCAGTATTTTTGTTATACTTTTTGAAAACTGATGAACTATTTTATCTTACTCTTTTTTACTATTACAAAAAATCAATTTAAAGGTTAAGGTTATTTAATATATTAAACCATGAAATCGAGTCAGCTTTTATAGAGAATTAATCTTACAAACTTCTGCTCTAGAAAATCACAAAATTGATGAAAAGAAAACCTACTTCTAGCTGTAGTTTGTAATTACCTCAGTACCAAAATCAATATCAATTTTGGGCTATTTTTCTCAATTCAAATCAATCATTCATTACAACATGGTCAATAAATTCTAATTAAATGAATGCAAACTTTTTTCAATCATTAAATATTAGATAAAAGAGATGCAAATTCTCAAATGATTTTTTTTAATCATTATTTAAACATATCACATAAAGACGACTATTTATAAAAGTAGCTCATTAAGATTGGGTGAAAATCATTCGTTACTTAACAACTGAAATTGACGTCAGTCATACATTTCAGAAATCCATTACCCACAGGATATGACTATTTCTACAATTTCGTCGTAATAATCCTCAAAGTAAAAGCAGAAGTGATTTCACCAACTTCCTGGCACTGTACAGAGGGGATATATATGAGCTGCCATTATAAAGATTCCTCAGCCATTGTCAGTAGTGAGCAAATTAACATTAGAGTTTTTCTGAGATCCTCTATTAAAATTAGATTTACACAGAGCCCGTCACAATTTGTTTTCATTAAGTTGGTCATAATGAAATTTGTTTATGAGATAACTTTCTATCTGAATTCTATCTGAATTAATTATAAAGTGTTTTATATTTTGTTGTTGTTGAAACTCAATCAGATTAATTCTCAGGCATCCAAGAAAGAATTCTTTATTTTTTAGGTAACTCTGGATTCAGCGTTTATTTTTACAGAGATTTAAAGATGACACCACCTGTACATCCCCCCCCTCTATCAACAGTACATATGAAGCACTTCTCCTGGAATTTTCATTCAACTCCATATACCAATTAAGGCTCACTCAAAATGAAAGGCCACATTCACCTCGATCTGCTAATGGGACTGCCTCGGTGACAGAGGGAGTCTTCACAGAAAATGTTCAAAACTTTTCAATCCAGAGATCTCTGATCCAGTAATGGGTAAATTAACGAAGTTTGGGGGTACCCTACATCAAATAAAAGACTAAAGTTTACATAGAGTCTTCAATGATGTGAAAAACCCTCATTATTATATATGGTAAACTCTAAATTGGTTCCTATTAAACAAATTGTAAATGCATTCAACTGAGACAACTGCATGAACATCTGGCATCAATTCAAAATTCTGAACAGAAAAAATCACACAACATCAAAAACCACAGATAAAATTCCTAAATTGAAATGAAAACATAAACATATAGCAACGTTAAACTTATTTAATCAGTTCTCCAACCTATATATAAAATATTATTTTATTATTAGTAATAAAGATGTGGTGACTTCAACCTTACACATAACAACAAGCACAACACACCCAATTGCAAGTACTTATTGATCCTCCAAAACATAACATATTTAACATTTACCACAACTGAGACTGCTTTTGTGAGCATTTATTATCAAGGATGGTTGTTCAAATGGATAAAAAAGCCAGATGAATTTTTTTGAATTTAAAAAATGATGCAAACAAATAATGCAATCAAAATTTAAAATGGGAGTTGGCAAAAAAAATCCTGTTGCAATTATAACTTTTGCAAAATTTTAAACATCTCAAAAATTTCTGAATTATCAGTATTCTAGACTCTCTATATGGACATTGTCACAGTAGCAGCAACCATTTTGAATACTCCAAGGTCAAATGGCACTTCTATTATACATGCCAGAACTTTCCTGCCTTTGACCCCCCCCCCCCCCTTTTTTTTCCATTCCCGTAAAGTTTGAGATCTATATATAGTTTGGGAGATCTTTTGAATGTAAAAGTAGACCCACACACGAGGAAGAACGTGGCGTCACATGATGCTCAAGTATATCATCGTGGACTTAGCACATTAAAAGTCTTTTTAGAGGGGACCTTGGAACAGACAACATGTGTATATATTGACGGAGTAGCATACTAACTGTTCATTTTGTTCTTTAATAGGGGTAACGTATGGTTGATCGTGGATCACACGATACATGCATTTGATATGTATTTTATCTTGTACAATTTAATTACATGTTTATCGATTGATTTCAGCCAATGTGTATATTTTAGCAGGTGTTTGAATCCCGGAATTTTGTGTACTTTAATGCAAGTGCAGAAATGTCACTAAAATGTACTCTTAGTGTTTCTCCCTTTCTAGGTCAGAACATCAATCGGGATGCACGTTTAGTAATTGTTACTCGATTCAGTTTTCATTCATTTAAAGTAGATTGGTGGTGATTCTCTCTCCAAAGCACGATTTTTGTATAAAATAAAAGCAGGTTTAATGATATTTTTTTGTTCTTCTAGCACATTCTGGAAGATGTTAGCAGTACAGATTTGTATTTAATCTTATGCACATGCACTTGATTACAGAACTTTGCCTCAAATTTAAGGGGTATTTTTACGCATTTTTTTTGCTGTTTCCAAGGCAACAACGGCCATTTTAAAAAAATTTCATGACAAATGACATTTTAATAACATCTAGGTTTGATTTTGAAATTGGCAAGAAAATGTTACTTTGACGTTTTATCCCATATAATCAATATTACACTTTAAGCATTATCTCCATGGTAACAGCAGCAATCTTAAAAATTCCAACGGTAATCAATTGTACAGTGCATACCCTCAATTTAATGGATAGGTTTTTGGGGTCGTATCTGCAACGATTGATTAACTATGAATTAATTAAGGATTTTTTTCATTTTTTCACATTTGGACAGTTTCCATGACAACAGTGGCCAAATTTGAAAGTTCTAAAGATGGATGGCACACTTTCGAATGACGAGTTATTTTTCCTGAAAGTTTCATTAAATTTGGACCAATTTTCGGTTTTTAACATTTTTGCCATATCCATGGTAACGGGCGGCCATTTTGAAAATTCCAAACCCTATGTGCACATCTGCATATGGGGATTGTCATTATGGTGCAGTTTTATCAATATGTGTCAAGTCATCACCGAGAACTAAGCTGGACAAAAAAAGTGGAATGTAAAATGGTAACAATAACAATATATCACTCCTATTACCATAGGGGTGACATAACAAGTTATTAGTTAGGGTTACCAGTACCTCAGAGCCAATGCTAACAATATTTAAAATAGAAGATTTAAATTTTGCAAAACCAATTCCATCACCATTTTTGCAAAATTAAAAACATTGTAAAACTTTCTAAATTATCAGTGTTCTAGACTCTTTATTATATGCATTTACAAATTAAGACCAATTTATAACAAAGTATTGGTTAGGGTTACCAGTACCTCAAAGTCGTAATATTTGTTTTATGTCTGACTTTCCATAGATATTACATTAACCATACAGACTGCTGAGTCCAATAACTAAAACCTCTAATGTATATTTATCTTGCTTTATTACTTATTATGTAACAGGGCACAAGCCATATGTTATTTCAGCTTCAATCAATGACAAGTCATTTCTATGGTAATTTCTGAAAGCTCCAAGAAATCATCCTTTTATGCAAATCATTACATTATCATTCTTTTACACGACCAGCTAAACTCTGATTTATTATATGTATTAAAACAACATAATACTATAGATACTAATTTATACTATTATACTTTATGGGAAAGCACTTTAAGCCCACATGGGCAAATGGCTTACAATAAAAACTAATACAGATAGTTTCCCTTTTTCTTCTTGAACTGTCGATGCCACTGAACAAATTACAGACTGCACATGCATGGTTGTCAAAATACAACTTTTTTAGAAACATAACAAAGAGGGTTATTTCCCCTTCAAATTGAAAAAAAAATGCATGTGTAGAATGTATGAGTCTGAAGTTGACTGAACTGCATGATATGTGTGAAATTTTCATCAAGATAAGGTGTGAAAGCGTAAAAAGGATTCAATCTATATATAAGAAGTCGACACCTAATTTTATGATTTATGGTGAACTTGGTATTTATCCCATGTCTTTATATATACAGCTGCGTATGGTTAATTTTTGGTCAAAAATGGTAAATGGGAATGATAACAGGATTGCTAAAATATTATACAGATGCATGTTCTTGAAGAATTCTGACAACCAATTTAGGTCAGATTGGTTGAAATACGTTAAAGATACATTAGATAGATGTGGATATAGCAATATATGGTTGTCACAAGGGAATTTTAATCCTAAATGGTTGGGTATTAGTTTAAAACTAAGGTTATTTGATCAGTTTCAACAGAAATGGAGAGCAGATATTAACTGTACATCAAAAGGTTTGGCCTACAAATTGTTTAAACAAAAATTTGAATATGAAGAATATCTGAATATTTTAAGTGATAAAGATAGAATAACATATTGTAGATTTAGAACGGGAAACCACAAGTTACCCATCGAAACTGGTAGATGGAATAAAATTGAACGTAACTACAGATATTGTAATTTATGTCATTGTAACGAGATTGGGGATGAATTTCATTACATTTTGCAGTGTAGTTCTTTGACAAACTTTCGAGCACAATATTTGGATACTTTTTTCTTGCACAGAAGTAATATATTTAAGTTTGGAAAACTATTTCAGTTAAAATTAAAAAATAAGTTAAAAAAGCTGTGCAAATTTATCAGGGTTATAACTTTTCAAGCAAGTCTTCCTGGTTAATCACCACTCTTCGCCACTATTGGTTATTTTGTTTTATTTTATTATTTCTTCTCATCTTGTCATGTGTGTTTATGTTATGTTATAACTTTTGATGAACTTCTTTGTACCATTGTAACTATATGGTGTTTGAGAAATAAAAGAATCTTGAAATCTTGAAATCTTGGTTAGACTAGCATATAGTGGTCATTACCAGCCATGTACTGGTCAGTTGAAAATTTAAAAATTATGAATCATATAAATTTTAAAAATAATTTTTCTTTGATTTGCAAATAATTTAAAGCAATTTACATAGAAGTGTTATCATTAATCAGCAAAAAGTTCAGAATTTGGCAATAAAACCAGAAAACAGACCAATTCATATATTGCCATACAAAAGCATTGATAAGGTCTCAATTTGATGACAGATAAATAGACACAATTAAGATTTTGTTCCAAATCCATAACTATGAAACATCTTCAGAAAGAGTATCTTGAAAATTTGAGATAATAACACTATCCCTGTTTTATCAAAACTAATTGCTCTTTTATGAGCAAGAGAAAGATAAAATAACTATTTATTACTTCTATTTAAATCAGATGTAGACGTCTCATATCTTAAGGGCTCAGGCGCCCCTCAGATATGAGAAGCCTATAACTACCAAAAGTACATATTCACAATAGGAGGGACTAATTAAGAACTATTGCAATTGTATGTTTCTAGTTAAAAAGTGAACTTGGAATTATTTACTATATCAGTGAAATATTCCTGTAATAGTAACTTTGAGCTTGTGCTCTAAGTAACTTCTTGCAATCATAGATACTATATAATATGAAATTGTTATGTTTTAGGATTACTCCATGAACAAAGTACTTGAATTTGAGTGCTTTGTATTTTTCTTGGTGACATTTAAACTAGGTACAAATGGAGCAGTTTGTAAATTAATAATGTAATAAAGGATTTAATTTTTATTTCCATGAAAGTCAAGAATGGTGAAATAAATGTAAGCAACAAAATTCTGATCATTCAACATGCTTTAAGTTGAAGCTAATTAACTAAAGCTTACTATATAATAAAAAAAAAACATTGTACTTTGTCATCAAACATACAAATCAACTGAAAAAAGCATTCATGGCTATTTTTATCTAATAAGGAATAATCCTTAGTTTTTTATCAAATCATCAAAATTATCTCCCTCTATTCTATCTGAATTAGAGATATTAGGAAAAACTTGAAAATCTAAAGTTAATAGAAGGAAAACAGTGATTTAGTACTGGATATATGTATTTACATGATGTTTTGACTTGAATTCTGAATATGAAATGGCAAAACTAATGTAAGGTCTTACACAAATTTTTCATACCCCTAGCAAACAACATTTTTGCAAATTTTTAAAAAGGAATCACACTATCTTTGGGTCTGTCCATGTACCATGTCAACACCTAAACTACTAAACAGATACTATTGAAACTTTACACAGTTGTAAAACTGTATTGTGTGCCCTCTTGGCAAAACTGTTTGATCAAGAAAAAAATGCATTGTTTTGTTTTGAAACACTACTCAGAGAACCTTTTATAAGCAGGGAGTGCTTATAACAGGCTATAATTATTTGAACTTGGAATTATTTTTAATTATGGAATTTGCATTATTTCTTGTCCTTGAAATTTTTAATGAATTCCATGTTTATTCTGTATTATAATGTTCTGTGCTGCACACAACACTTTCTATTACAAAGAAAATAGCACATTTTCAATAGAATGTACTGTGCCACGCACAACACTATCTATACAAAATACATTGTGTGGAAAGTGTTATGCACCGCTCAAAACATAATAATACTTAATAAACATGGAATTTATCAAAAATTTCAAACACATGAAATTATGCAAATTCCATAATTAAAAATAATTCCAAGTTCAAATAATAGCCTGTTTTATGTATGTTATGAGTTGCAGATGTTGTAGTTTGTGGTGCAATGCATAAATACCCCCCCCTCCCCCTCCCCCCTCCCCAATAGTGGTGATTTTGTCCAAAAGATACTTGTAAATAACATATCACTGGAATTAGTGTTTGAATGAAATTAAAAAACAATGCATTTTTTACATGATCAAACAGTTTTGTCAAAGTGAAAATGATTAAAAATTTGCCCTCAGAGGCTCTCCAAACAGGAAAAAAATCAAATCCATATATGATTAGGTAAAACTTTTGTTAAGCTCAATAGATCAGGCAATTAATATTTTTTTCAATATATAAAAAAAAATACTCTTTAATCTTACATCAAATAATCAATTCTTTGGAGAAAAAAAACTTTTTTGGCTAAGTTTGGCTACACAGTTGGTCTTTTTTGGTTATAAATGTCAATCAGCTCTGAAGTTGGTTGTTGATTTTAAAATATTTTGGCCTCGAACATCATTCAAGGGACATAAATTGTTGAAAATGTGCATTAAATATAGGCAACAGTATAGTATACCGGTGTTCAAAAGTCATAAATAGATTGAGAGAAAACAAATCCGGTTACAAACTAAAACCATGGAAACACATCAATTATAAGAGGAAAACAAAGGAACAACAGGAACACTGAAATGCAACAAAAATAAACGCCAACATACATAGAAATGAAACTATTTGATAACATTTACTGCCATATTCCTGACTTGGTACAGGACATTTTAAGAAAAAATGGTGGGTTGGACATGGTTTTATGGCTAGCAAAACCTCCCGCTTATATGACAATGTTAGAAAACATTGCTAAAATGACAACACTACGTGACAGAAATACAGCACAAACATACACAAGAACACTCATCACAGAGAAACGCACAAACAAATAATATATTAGCCGACACGACATGCAAACCGCAGAATATTGATACAGTTTAATGTTATTTTAAATAATTTCAAAATGGATTAATTAATATGTTTCATTTTTTTAATCATAGATATGATGGCATAAACTACAGGATAAATAGTTAAGTTTAAATAAAAGGGGGAGGCAAAAAAAAACAAAAAAACTCATGGAATCCAACTATATATATTTTATGCTAATTAATGATTTCTTACGAGTGTTTGTTTTAATAATTAATACATACAATATCTAAATTCATAACAAAAATGATTTGTTCAAGATGTCTGAATAGAATTGCTGAGTATATTTTATCAAATATATGAAATTATCATCTCCCACATATATTTGACATCTACATCAAAAATATTACATGGATTCTCTCTTCCAGAAATGTCAAAACAACTTTCTTCCATAAACCGACCAAAAATCAATAGTGGAAAATGGCGGAGTTTATAATCATTTTAATTTCAACATCCATTTTTTGGGGTAACATACATTCTCTCTTACCTGCCTACTGTGTTCACTAACTTACAAATCTGATGAGTTTGATTAAAATCACAAAAATTTAAAGATAATCCATGTCACATTTTGGAAAATAGAGAAAAATGATCCATTTTCACATTGAAGACAAAATTTCCATGATAACAACACCAAAGCTAGATAGTATTGATTGATGCTGTGAATGTAATCAATAGACACATTGCATTGTGGGATATATTATTGATGAAGCCTCTGTTCCCGATCTACCATAAGGCGATTGATGTCCATAGTCTATAATCAATACAAATTATGTATTATGACGTCTCCAGGGATTATGGATTTTATAATATATGAAACACTGTCACTTAATTATGAATCTGTCACTGAATTCACAAAAGTTAACCAATCATAAATTCAATATGTATCTAATTAATTATTGGTGATTTAACTGTATAATAGGCAGGTGGTATCTTTATGTTAATTAAAAATTGTATTATTTACCTGTAATTAGCAACAGTTGACATTAAGAGTAATCTTTTCTGACAGCTCATTAGAATTACCTCCCCCCCCCCAATAAAAAAAAAACAAACCTAAAAATCAAAGCTTTCAAATAAAACAAACACAAATCTAAACTTAAAAAAAAAGAAATAAAGAAATCTGGTGATATAAAGTTTAATTGATTAAATTTATGCTTATTTTTTGGTTAAATTCATGCAGGTTTTGAGATTAATTCTTTCAGAACATCTGTCAATATACATGATATATCGTCAAAACAATTGTACTGTGTGACACTTGAACACTTATAAATTTCATTTAAAGTAATGCAATAAAAAGTGATGCAATATATTTGTGTTAGATAGTGTCCAATAATCAAATAAAATCTCCATTTCAATAAGGAGAGATCTAAATAAGAAGCTTCAAGTTTCTATATAGTTTGTAGTCTAATTCAATATTTATTTTCAATATTATCACAGGGTACATGAACAAACTTGTATTATTTAACAAATGTCAACACATTTAGAAGGCAGTATTTATTTTGAAATAAAAAAAAAACATATATATATATGGAGATGAAGAACAGCAATAAAAGCGCTGTTCCTTTGTTTTTTGTGTGTTTTTTGCCGTGCATGTACTGATTTTGTGACATGGATGGATACCCCATAGCCTTTGATTTTCTATTCTTACTTGCCTAAAGTTATATGTGTTTAATATACATGTAAATCAATTTTATTTTTTGTAAGGGATGGAAGATGAGTAGAAAAGTCCAATATCAAAATGCACTTAAATATGTCCTGATGCTGTAGTACTTATTCAAATTAGATTATATATCATTTTTTTGTGATTTACAGAAGCTTGGCGGAAATGAGGATTAAGTATGCAGCAAATCAAATCATTTCCAGTTCCAATGCATCTTAGATGACCTCTCTTGATCTGGAAATAAACAGAGATAAGAGCCTGGATCATCAAGTGGTTTATGAGTAGATCCTTAAAAAGTTAACAATGAAAACAACAAGTTAACAGACGCCTTCCTTTAACAATGGACTCCAAGTAATGGCAAAAGTTCACATGGCCCATGGATCTAAATCACAAATAATAACAAAAAGCATAAATATATATATATATAAACATATTAACAAGCTCAAATCTATGCTTAATTTTGTAATTTTTCACACATTAAAGCATAAATATATATATATTTTCACACCTTGAATGATTTAATTTTCAGAACATCTGTTATTGACAGAAATCACCAATGGTTCCTTATACTTAACAATTCTGAAAGTTAAATCATTAAAGGTGTGAAAAATAAAAAAATAAGCAAAGATTTGAGTTTTTTAATAAATTAGCATTTTGAGACTTGTTCAACTTTTATAGTTTTCAAGATATATAACCCCCAAAAATCCACATAAATTGAAAAGAAATTGTCATTTTGGCAAATAACTCTTAAAAGAAGTCCTACATATACATATAAGAAGATGTGGTATGAGTGCCAATGAGACAACTCTCCATCCAAGTCAAAATTTATAAAAGTCAATTAACCATTATAGGTCGAAATGGTTCATTCCTCCTATTCCCACTTTTTATAAATCTGGTAAGAAAAGTTAAAATTTCATGTGGGAATAGGGGGAAAACTTGTGCAAACAAAGGATTATACTGTATAAACATTGTTTAATCAACTTTTAATTGACAAGTGTTTTTTTATAGGTAATAGGTTATTTTTGTATGTGTATGAATTCTGTGTTTTTAATTTAAATAAATATGCAAGAAATGGAAACAAATACAAGTAAATTATTTTATTTCTTTTATAACACAAATTCAACAGTAGATTCAAGCAAGCATTATAATATGAAACAAACTATACAAATTTACAAGATTCAAGATTCTTTATTTCTCAAACACCATACAGTTACAATGGTACAAAGAAGTTCATCAAAAGTTATAACATAACATAAACACACATGACAAGATGAGATGCAAAAAAATAAATAAAATAAAATAAACAGTGGCGAAGAGTGGTGATTTACCAGGAAGACTTACTTGAAAAGTTATAACCCTGATAAATTTGCACAGCATTTTTAACTCATTTTTGTATTTTAACTGAAATAGTTTTACAAACTTTAGTATATTAATTCTGTGCAAGAAAAAAGTATTCAAATATTGTGCTTGAAAATTTGCCAAAGAGCTACACTGCAAAATGTAATGAAACTCATCACCAATCTCGTTGCATTGACATAAATTACAATATCTATAGTTACGTTCAATTTTATTCCATCTACCAGTTTCGATGGGTAACTTGTGGTTTCCCGTTCTAAATCTGCAATATGTTATTCTATCTTTATCACTTAAAACATTCAGATATTCTTCATATTCAAATTTTTGTTTAAACAATTTGTAGGCCAAACCTTTTGATGAATAGTCAATATCTGCTCTACATTTCTGTTGAAACTGATTAAATAGTATTTTAAACTAATACCCAACCATATAGAATTAAAATTTCCTTGTGATAACCATATATTGCTATATCCACATCTATCTAATGTATCTTTAATGTATTTCAACCAATCTGACCTAAATTGGTTTTCAGAATTCTTCAAGAACATGTATCTGTATAATATTATAGGAATCCTGTTATCCTCCCCATTTACCATTTTTGACCAAAAATTAACCATATGCAGCTGTATATATAAAGACATGGGATAAATACCAAGTTCACCATAAATCATAAAATTAGGTGTCGACTTCTTAAGATTTAATAATAATTTACAAAATTTTAAATGCACTCTTTCTATAATATCAGTATCACTGAAACCCCAGATCTCACATCCATATAGTAGGATTAGCTTCACAATTTTATCAAAGAGATCATATTGAGTTTTCAATGACAAGTTGTGCAACCTCCCCTTTTTCAATACTTCATACATTGCTTTATTTGCTTTTCGAACTAAAATTTTCTTAGCACTCATAAAGCTACCTGTTCTTGAAAAATTCAACAGCGTTAAAACAAATCAAACATTATAGCACACACCTTAAAAATTCAATGTATATAAGTCTATTAAAGTTTATTAATCTATTCAAGTGATTAAGGTACTGTTGTGACTTCCTGGTTGCGGTATCTATCCATAAGATTTCTAATCTGTTGTTGATTTCGACATACTTTGGTTTTTGGGCCACTCTCTCTGCCCACCGGCTGCATACTGGATCATGGTCAGGGCATAGCTTCCTCATGTTTCAGTAGTTTAAAGATGTTTGGATGTGGGTGTTGAACATATTTCTTCAGCTTGAATTGCCATCCCTCTAAATGATGTGTAGTCCTCAGTCCCTGTGTTTTGTAATGGTCCCATCAGTATTTTGTTACATTGTCTGGAAAGGGCGTTTAGCTGATGTTAGTATCAATCTGATCAATGTCGGTTAGGGCATTAAACCACACATCTTCGACCTCAGGTATGAAACCTCAAATTCAATGATTTTTTAATCTTACTTCTATTTATCTGACTTATTATTATTTATTTTAAGGTAATTCTTTGAAGAAGAAAAAACATATTACAAACAAACAGTGTATTATTTTTTTTTTAAATAATATACTTAAACAGTGTATATGTTTTCTTTAAAAAAAATACTGGTAAATCTTAGGTGAATTCTTAATTAACCTTGAATGTTATAAAAACAAATTATTTATCAAAACATCTATTGTTATTTGCATGTGGGAATAGAAGGAATAGTGATTTTTAAAAAGTGGGAATAGGAGGAAGACACCGTCGAAATACGGCCTTCAACACAGAGCCTTGGCTCCCATATATAGTACAGAATTATGAATATTAAAAAAAAGGTAGATCTTGACATTCTTATATATATCCTTTATGATTTATAAAATATTATTTAAATTTTTGATTTTCATGAAAAATAACTATCTACAAAAAAATTATAGTCACAGATAAAAAATTCAGCTTTAATTTAATATTAATTAGGCTTTAACATTTTTCCTCAAACGTCTTCCTCAAATGAAGGTCAGTCCAGAAACACTGGTGGCATTGCATACAAAATAATTATCATTAATTCTCATCAAGATATTTTTTAGATGATTTACACACTTTGTTCAAATATAGAAGTATTGACGCAGCCCACAATAAAATCCCCACCTTAGTTTATCATTTCCAAAATGGGCAAATTTACAAGTTAATATCAGCTTCAACTTGTACATTTATTGTCATCTGACAAAGTTATATCTATATTTAATACTAATATGAGGCAGGTGTCATCCTTGAAAAAGAAATAGTCAAAATTAGCAGCTATTTAACAGAGTATTAATACGTTTTTAGATGTTTCTGTATTTAATATGTTTGTTCTGCAGAAGTACATAACAGGTTTAAGTACTTGAGAACTTTTTCAAAATCTAATGAAGTGAGGAATTTCTCCTTTATCATCTGAATTGTTTTTCTGATAAATCATTGATATTAATTAACAAATTACAATAAAATTCATTTCACAAAAAACTACAGTTATTGTTTGCTTGGAAGACAAGGTCTATTAATCAGTACTCACTGAGGGTAGTAATGGGGTAGCAACTATGAAGATTGACAGCAAAATGTTTCGTTTAAACATTAACCTTTTTTAATTTTCGGTAAATAGTAGCTGACAAGTATGATGTGTCAGCTGACGACAATTAACTTCAAGGCAAATACGACACCAACGTACAGTAGTGAAAAGATGGCTTTTAACGCTGGAAGATACAGGCTATTTCTTCATGCCTATATATACGAATAAAAGAGTATGTGGCAAGACATAACCACAGCCCATTCTTAACTCCAGTTGACCCTCATTACTGAAACTACATTTTGCATTAATTATTAAAGCATTCTTGCCCTGAATATTGGAGAAATATTTTCCACTGGGTAGTAGAAAAACCATTCGATAATGGGGTTGTTTTTGAGTTATGATTTTTGATTTTTTTTTCTCATCAATGATGATCTCCATGTTTGATCTTAGAGAAGGGCACATGTGCAACTTGGGGGAATTTTTACCAAAATAGATACAGTTGAATAGTAGTCAAATTGGATTCTCAGGAAGACTTAAAGCAAGGGAACATTTATTATGTTCACCCTGAGTTGCAGTTTTTCATATTAATAAAAACCTCGCAATAATTTTTACAGTATATTTACAGAAGTTTAAGCTTTATAAAGTGACTTGGTGTGAGAAAACATCAGCTTTTTCTGATATAAGTTACCAACTTCAAATGGAAATTAAGTATGCAACAATCAATCAATCAACTGTCATTTACATACTGACTCAGCAAAAATGTTACATTATTAAAAAATAAAGAGAAGAAAAAAAATAAAACTATATTAGCACAGTCGCCCACTGGCATATCTCATCCACCCACATACATAGAATGATAATTCTACTTGTCCTATCATCAACAGAAGGTGTAATAACTGCTGTATGTAACTTGAAAAGATAAACATATAATTAATAGCTTAATAACCACTTGATTTTAACTCTGGTTAATATTTGTCCCACTGGCAATCGTACCACATCTCCTCATTTTTATAATATAAAAAAATATAAAAATTAGGAGACGTGGTATTATTGCCAATGAGACAACTATCCACCTAAGTTCAAAAGAAGTGGATGTAACCAATTATAGGCAACGTACGGCCTTCAACAATGAGAAAAACCGATACCGTATAGTCGGCTATAAATGGTCCAGACATGAAAAATATGAAATAATTCAATACAGAAATACTAATGGCCTAATTTATTCTAACAAAACAATCTACGAAAAACAAATATGACAGACATGAACCAACGACAAACACTGAACTACATGCTCCTGACTAGGGACAGGCACATAAAGAATGTGGCAGGGTTAAACATGTTTGTGAGCGCTCAACTCTCCCCTAATATAAGGTTACAATATCAAAACTATATTCAGATCCTTTCATTTTTCAAAAGATCACAAATGACACTATAGAAATGCAGACAGAGCAATTAAAAATGTTTCAATTTTAAAGAAGTAGATACCCTGTATCTATTTATCAGGTACAGTATTGATAAGAATTCAGGAATATACAATAACAAAACAAAACTAAATGCAAAAATAAGAACAAAGAAAAATTTCTTTGATTTCAAAACTATAGACAACAGAAAATTTCATACCATTATTCAATATTACTTTGTAAGCATGGTGTTGATCATTTATAATTTTCTGATTTTCAACATAATAATGACTTCTGTCATGAGAGCAGTTTGCAAACTCATTATTCTTCACAATAGAGAACCCTGGAGAAAGAATTTCTAACAGTGATTGATCAAGTCTCCAACATCAGGTGACGGTTCTCTGACAGAAAAGATTTTCCCAGTACTGAAGTCAGGGATTAATGTGTTTCAAAATTAAAAGCAATGCTTAACAATTTACTTAAGTTACCAGAATATATAATAGAAAAAACAATCTAAAACATTTAACTTTGTGGTTTGTACAAAGCCTGTAAAATATTTGCATTTGTTGAACATTTCAATATCCTCATAAACATATATATAAGTCTAAATTGAAAACAACGTTCAAACCTATGATTGCATTGGATAAAAACCGCAATTTTTATACGTGTGCATGCAAAACAAATTTCTTGTTCTAGAGGGGTCTAAATACAGCACAAACAACATTATCACATCTCGTCTTAGCCACTACATATGTAAATAAGAAAGGAACATATATAATACCCATATTGATTGATTGATTGGTGTTTAACGCCACTTTCAACACTATGGTGCTATTTCGTGGAGGAAGCCGGAGTGCCTGGAGAGAACCACCAACCAACTTGCGGTAGGAAAATACGCATATACGAAATAATCAATAATTTTAATCTTCCTTACGCATTCAAGCATTTACCCCCAAACAAATGACACAGGTAATAAATAACTAGCAGACAAACAAAACATCACAGAACATCATCAAGACCATCGAAGAACAAGAATGTGTCCATAGTACACAGATGCCCCACTCACACTATCATTTTCTATATTCAGTGGTGAAAATTTAGGGTCAAAACTCTAAATTGGCATTAAAATTAGAAAGATCATATCATAGGGAAGATGTGTACTAAGTTACAAGTTGATTGGACTTTAACTTCATCAAAAACTACCTTGACCAATAACTTTAACCTGAAGTGGGACAGACGGATGGACGGGACGGACGAACGAACAGACTATCAAAGGAATGGACGCACAGACCGAAAAAAAATAATGCCCCTCTACTATCGTAGGTGGGGCATAAAAACAAAATTGACATGGAGGACTAATGAGGGTCTAGCAAGTTCTCAGGACTAAAACTCAACACAAAACTAGATCAACCTCGATATATGTTTTGGTGTCCAAAGTTTTTTTAAACAGCTTTTTTATGATTTAACATACTCATGATACTTTATCAAAAGTATGCAGAAATCATATTAAAGAGAAAATATTTATTTTTTATCTTTATGAACCCTTTTAATGCTATTTTTAAAACTAGTATCTTGTAAACCATTTTTGATGATATAATCAACAGACTCTTTATTCTGGCTGAACATTATATTACATGTTTGTCAGAGGATAGAGCATCTTTATTCTGGCTGAACATTATATTACATGTTTTGTCAGTGGATAGAGCATCTTTATTTCTATATTCTTTTATTATCAAGCCATTTTTCTCTATTCTTTATTTTTTCTTCCTATTATTTTGTCTTCTTTATTTCTTTTTCCAATTATTCTATTCTGTAAACCCCATGCAGATCCTCCTTCATTATAAATTTCAAAGCATTGTCTAGTCAAATCAACTTCCTTAAACAATTCAAATTTGATTTCATACCTGAGCTCACCAAATTTACAAGTTTTATACATGTTTATTTGCCAAATCAATCTAGACAGCAGACAATTTCATATTACCTAGGTGATGAAATGGTAGTAAAAGACTCCAGCTATTTGTGAAATCAATCATACATATATGTTATTTCTTGTCATAAAACCAAGAATGTGAAGTACATTGCAACTGCATCTTTTCCACAAAAAGGAACAAACTGTAAGTTTGTCAATTTTGATTTGCTTGTTAATTGTTTTGAAAACAATGCTTTTAACAGTTTTTGAATATTAAAACAAAATGATTTTTTCTAAGTTCCACTGATAAAATGTTAAGCGCTTTAATAAAACTGAAAGATATAACAACAGCAATTGTGCACTTTTAAGGTGTTTTCAGGGTAAAGAAGGGTATATGAGGTTTAGGGATAGGGAGTAAACCATTTTTTCAGAGAGTCATGGTGATAAAAACAAAGAAAATATATGATTTTGGATCTGCTCCGAAAAGTTTGCTACAAATCAGTTTTTGACCTTGCGAACTAAAGGCCATCTTAAATGGTAAGCAGCACATCGGCTTGCAGTTATGCACCAAAGCACCAAATATCAAACCTATGAATAAGATTAACAAAAACTATGACCTTGACAAGCAGATGTGCCAAAAAAATCATTTTGACCTTGATGTCAAAGGTAAAGGTAACATGAAGGTCATAAGAATATGTTACACACCATGTTGATCTTATGGTTATACACTGTGATCTTCAAAATCTGGAAAGTTAATGTCAAAAGATAATAAAGTGTTTGCATAGACAAGTTTGTATGAAAACAATTTAAAAGATCTAGAAGAAGAAATAGAAGCACTACATTACAAAATGATTATGTCTTCCTTTGTCAAAGGTCAGACATTATCCATATTTATTGACCACTAGTAAATACAATAATTACAAATTAAAGAAAATACATAATTAACCATATACTGATTTCTATAAACATTCTACATGATGTGGTTTTGTAAACTGTCCACAAATTAAGGATGACGAAGAAGCATAGTCAGTAATTTTTTTAAAAGGGGACTTCCGACTAGGGGGTTCTTACAGCCAATCTAGTTTCTGATTGAATCATGGAATCGGAAAGGATTTTCTTCATAGAAGTCACAAGCTACATCTAGCAGTTTTCTGGAAGATTGGATTCTGATTCATTCAATTGGTCATCCTTGTTAGCAGGATGTCAGTGCTTTGATTATACACTAAAATAAATTGAAATTTCTTTCTCTGTCTCTAGTCCAATTTGTTTCTAGCAATCTGTATTTATTTTTTTTTTCAAGGGATTACTCTTCTGCATCTGAATTATTAGTATTTTAGAGTCAATATAAGCCATATTTTTGAAAGTGTTTAGTACCAGAGGTTTATTCTTAGATGAATTTGCTACTTTAGAATTATCATAGACTACTAACATGTACTTAAAAAGGTAATGTAATGTATATTTCTGGTACATTAACATCTCCTTTTCAGTGAAATATTTATAGGCCAAAATCCATCAAATGTTTGATTTTTCGCAGGATCTCTCCACGGGAAAAATCATTATCAAATCAAAAACATTTATCTCGGAGCCTCTTAGCAACCATGACGCAAGTTGCACCGACGTCCGATAATAGTTTACAATTACTGCTTGTCCATATATAAATACAGATAGAATGAGTAACAAAGAAAGAGATAAAAGCAATTAAAATAACATCAAAAGATTCATTCATACAAATTAATATTGATTAATAACTGAACATAATTAGATTTTATAAACAAACTCTTAATGACAGACTGCCAAGGTTAATAAACAGCTGGATTGGCAAAAGTATCAGCAATTTGTAAAATGTGTCAACGAACAAACAGATAAAAGAATATTGACCAATCGTATCTCTTCAATCAAAATTGTTTATTGTCAATCTGAATTTAAACATCTACAAAACAACTGGCAATTCACCAACAAAATGATTAGATTGAAACATTTTGCGTTTCAATTTTTTCATGATACTCATGTACAATGCATTCTAAACAATATACTAAACCCCTTAGGTAAAGGTCACCATAGGCGGATTTGACATATATTTTTTAGGCTTTTTTGGTTTGAATTCAACCCTTGTGCATACAAAGAGACGAGGAGTACATACTTCAAAGTGACAGCAACCCTTAAATATGAGCTAAAATAAAGTTGTAAATATTTGAATTCCCATACTTTTGGAACTGACGTTACTGGGCTTTGGTGACGATGGTTATTTTTGAAAAATGCCTATAGACTATGACATATTTAGTAAGTATGGGGAATTTCCTTCTTCTGTACAACAATTAAGTCTATCGCAATATAGCTGACAACGACATAAAAAAAGCATACAATACAAAAACACTACAACAAAAAACTATTAAAATTGAAGAGATGGGTTGCAAGAATAATAATATTATGACTTAAGTAGTAAGTGAATTCAGCTGATCCACAAATCAAAAATAAAACAAAGGAAAAAGTTCTAATGTAAAGATATATATATAAATAAATGAAATACATAAAGAAATGAACTTTTAAAAATATTTAATAATGGACTGTCTTCAAAATGTCTACAGTATACTGCTGTGAAGTTACTATAAAGTATTCATTGGTTGTTTTTTTTTAACAGATTTTAAATATAATCATTTTTTGATTATATATATATAATAATAAGGAGATGAGGTATAATTGCCAATGAGACAACTTATTATATATCCATCGAAGTTCAAATGAAGTAGATGTAAGCAACTATAGGCAACCATATCGCCTTCAACAATGAGCATATGTTAGCATTTGTTTATACTGATTTATTGATTGTTGGTGCTTAACGTGATTAGCCAACACAATTAGCCATAGCATATTGCAGCCAGTTTGAAAAATGCATTCCTTGTCCGATTTTGGCTATACTTTAGGTTCTTTTGGTTGATCAGCTCTTCAACATTTTTATTAGGATTAGGATTTTAAAATATTTTGGCATGGACCATCACTGAAGAGACATTAATTGTCGAAATGCGCATCTGGTGCAGTAAAATTGGTACCGTTTATATTATTGCAGAATTTAGTAGAAGAATCAAGGGGAACAAATTAGTATTTGTAAGCATTTAAGCTTGTAATTCCCTGCAATAGGATTACACAACAACAAAAAGAACCTAATCCTTTTACAAGAACAAAAGTCAACTCAAACCATATCAACCGAACACACTGACGTATTCAATTGCACTGTTTACACAAGCTTTGGGATGGAAATTATATTCTATCATCAGAATTCCCAGAGAGTGTAGGATATTGACTTGGCTATATCGTTGCAGCCAGTATTAAAATTGCAGAATGTAGCAGAGGAAACAAGGGGAACAAAGTAGTGTTAAATAAGTTGAAAATAAACTGGGAACACCATGGCAAAAAAAGGAAAGGACCAAAAGACAAACAACAGTATACACAACATAGAAAACTAAAGACTGAGCAACATGAACCCCAACAAAAAACTGGGGTGATCTGAGGTGCTCCAGAAGGGTAAGTAGATCCTGCTTCACATGTGGCATCTGTCATGCTACTTATGTAAGAACAAATCTGGTATTAAGTCTTATTCAGTAGGTCACATCTGAGGAAAAGAGGACAGGATTGTGGTTACAACAATTGGAACATATCCTTTGTCATGTGTGATACAGATATTACGTAACAGTCAACCAACTCTTGATGGTGTCCGTAAAATTTTCAAAGGAATGACATAAGCTTGCATTTCCCAGCAATGGGATTATACAACAACAAAAACCTAATTCTTTAAGGAGAACAAAAGTGATCACACACCGTATCAATGGAACAAACTGACATATGGGTTTTGCTCATTGTTGAAGGCCGTACGGTGATCTATAGTTGTTAACTTCTACGTCAACAACTCTCTGGTGGAGAGTTGTCAATCATACCACATCTTCTTATTTTGATATTCATTTGCACAGTTTACACAAGCTTTTGTATGGAAATTCTATTCTTTCATTAGAATTCCCAGAGTATTGAGATGTCCGTCACACAAACACAAAGTGGATTAAAATGTTCCGTTGTTGTCAGAATCAATGTAACTTACAAAGAAAACAGATCAGACTCGCATTAGGCAGACATCAATATTCTGAAACAAAATATATTTTTATTGGAAAACAAAAACGGAGTTCTTTGTTGTCTAGATCTCTTACAAACAAACATGGATAAACTCATATTAAACTGAAGTTAATATTACAATTCAAAAACATTTCAGGGATGTGTTATGTCATCAAAATATCTCAGTTTCAAAAGAATGACAAGATACCAAGTGGGCAACCAAAAACAAGATAGACTGTAGAATTGTTAAACAGAAAGACTTGAAAAAACAAAATAATGACTCGTTACAACTAACAACAAGTTGAACAATAGACCCCAGATATGTTCATTCTTTTTATTTTGCTGATCCACATAAACGGTTTAAATTTGAACCGCACAAAACTGGTAAAATTTATCCTCACAATATTTGTATATTGTAAATTTTCCAATAGAACAGCAATGGAGATGAGCACAGTAACTATAAATAGCAAACAAAAATAACAAAATTTTGAGTGCATTTAGGTACAGTGATTTTTGAAAAATTGACAAAAAATTGCAATTTGTTTATATGTTGTATACGAATAATGCTTTCAGAATTTAAAATAAGAGTTTTAATATTGCAATACGTTTTCTGTTGCAATTTTTCTGAATTTACAGTAAAATGAGACCTAAGTTATCAATACACGAACAATTATACTGAAACTGGCACAATATTCCCGTAAAATACCAGTAAATTGTAAATTTCCCTATAGAACGGCATCTGATATGAAACAGTCAACACGATACAGTTTTTTTTTGTTTATCTATTCCCAAAGTGATGGTCACGTTAGTTAAGTTAACACAGGATCAATACTAACAATTTATAACTATTGTTTCCATTAAGTCGGATATCCATATTTTCGATTTGTAAAAACTTGTTGTCAAAGTCAATACACTTCATTGATCCAAATTCTCATTCTAAGAATTAAAGACTATTATGTTACCATTGCATATTTACCAAGGTTTTAAAATTTTACTAAATTTTTCTCCTTTAAAATAATGTTTATTTTTTAGGCTTGTTTACTAAAAAAAAAAAAGCCAGAATGTTTAATTGGTTTCAAATTCCAAATTGACCATGACTTAGAGGGGCAGGTCCAATGACAATGTGTACTAAGTTTCAAGCTTATTTGACCACAACTTTACAGTAAACTACCTTTTTAGCCATTTCTTTCTACATAATAATTGGAATCACTTTTTTTCTGAATTTACAGTACCCTTTTTTCGTGGATTGAGGATAAATTGTCTATTTGTTTAATTCTGCATACAAGCCTATACAAAAACAAAAACTGATATTTTGTTGAACCTTTAAATCCATGGTTGACCTTTACCCATCAAATCCATAAAAATCGGTATCCTACAAGTATCAATGAATCCACAGTATAGGACTAATGGACAGACAAAAGGAGGAAAACCAAATAACATAATGCCCCTTTCTATACAGGGCAGGGCATAAAAATATCGTTAAAAATTGCTTACATCCCCACTTTATTTGAACTTTGGTGGATAGTTGTCTCATTGGCAATCATACCTCGTCTCTTTATTTTAATCTTGTTTAGATACAGATACCAGTTATCACATAGAATTGATATTATTTCTGGAATGGGTATGAATTTAAAGATTTTTTTACGATAGAACGAAAAGGTTGGGTTGCGATTGAAATATAGGATAATGCTGGATTCAATGTTAGAAAGGGATACAACAAAAATTTTCTCCAGATTTTAAGGCGAAAATGACAATACTATCAAATTGTGTGGCAGAATATCATGGAAGTTTTGATTTTTATAAGATTCATCTTGTCGCTCATTTAAAATTAATAAAAAAAAAAAAAAACCATGGCATTAGTATGGTACCAAGAGTATTCCATTCAACTGGCATTGAAAATAAAACTATATCCTGATATTGGAAAAAAAATTAATGCTCGTGCATGCAATCATATAATAACCAATATCTGAAAAGAAAAACAATAATCAATAGCTATACACATGTACATACCCGAGCTATGATAAATCCATATTCTTTCTTGCACCTATAACACCTAATTAAAGTCGATAGGAATCAGGGCCACCTGAAAAATTTACCATATAAGCTTGTAATAACATACATTCCTTATTGCGTACAATCAAAAATCAATGCCCAATCAACCAATCATCTAGCATCTTTGACAAATTGAAATTACGATGATATTGGGAAATAAAGCACAATCTCGGACTGACATTTCAATAACTAAAGAGCTCTTATCATTCTACGCAGTTTTTAAGTATAAAACTGCCGCAATTGTGTTTTTGTTTTAGAATTTCTAAAACTTTATGTAATTCTACATTTTTAAAGGTCTAGGGTAATATTTTCTGATTATTTTTGCCATTTGCCATTCCAAATGACTTCAAAGTAGTTTATTTGTTGAAATATTTCATCTTAATGTCAAATTTATACAATATTAAGGTCAGGTTGACTTATTTTATTATTGTATACAAAATCAGGATGCTGAACTGCAAATAGCTAAAACTGAACTTTAATAGTTCTACCGATATTAAACGGTGCAAATTAGAATATATAATAGGTCTTTGATAGTTTGGACGAGTGGTTTATATGACAAGAAGTAATCACAGAATCAATAAACTACACTATCTCAGGCTCTGCTTAATCAGATATTCAATAATGCTATTTATAGAAAATACCTATAGAAAAAGAAAAAAATTCTCAAAAACTAAGAAATTACAATGTTATATCATAAAAGAAATTTCTATGACTATGCCAACTGCATAAAAGAATACTCCTGTTAATTAGGCTGAAATAATTTATAGAAGCCTTCCTGTTAAAAATCTGGTTTGTTAGTCAACTACTTTTCATTAAACATTTCTTTTATATACATAAACATACCACTGTTAATCTGCAGAACTTTAGCTTTTACATGTCCATTTACATTACAATATTTCTTCCAGTTAAATCTCCCTGCATATATTTTGATGATGCACAATGATTGCACTAGTTGTTTTTCAACAAATGACAGTATTTATAAGAAGACCTCACCAAATTCCTCTATATCTTATAACTCTTAACATTACTGAAGTTGATGACCAAGGTCTGTCACTGGTTAGTAGGCCTTCCTATTACAATCGGGGCCTCGGTGGCCGAGTGGTCTAAGTAGTCGAACTACTGTATCACTAGCCTGTCAACACTTAGGTTGTTAATTTGAAACTCGCACGTGGCAGGTGCACTCGACTTCAATCTTAATTGACTAGGACTGTCAGTTTTCCTACCGAAGGTCTGTGATTTTTTCCGGGTACTCCAGCTTCCTCCACCAATAAAAACTGACTGCCATGAAATAGCATAATAGTGTTGAAAGTGGCGTTAAACACCAATCAATCAATCGATCCAATTACAATCAAGATGAAAAACAGCAATAAAAAATTTGTTATCTTCTTGAGTATAGCATGGGCTTGTTGTCTGATGAAATTAAACATATATTCAATGTTTCTTACTTATCTTAAATTTGCTTAAAAATAGATTAACCCATGAACCTGTGAACACAGAGGTAAACATATTTTGCTCTTTTTTCTTTAAATCCTTAATATGAATTTAAAGTGGTGTGCAACTTTTTTGCTGTTTTATCAGTCAAATGGGTTGACATTATTCATTACTGCCAGAAACACATTTTGATTGCTTAGACAGTCTAAAGTTGTGTGCAACTTTTTCGCTATTTTATCAGCCAAATAGGTTGTCATTATTCATGACTGCCAGAAACACGTTTTGTTTGCTCAGTCTGTATCAGAAACTGCACGTGTCCGAATCTATTTGGAATCTGTTACATGTGTTCTTATCAATTATTTCTAATGTTTGGAAATGCATTACTTTGTCATGTTTCATTCCTTTATCTAATTCAGTTGTTATTTTTCATTTCAGTAACATGTAAACATCGTACTTTAAGCTATGCTGTAATCAATTTGACAACTTGGAAGGATAAATTTATTCAATAAACTCACTTCTACAAGATGGGAATAAACGTCAGAAACAAAATTTCACCAAATAAATTGAAAGTGAGTTGATACGGCTCAAAACCAATAAAGTGAGAATTTGTAAGAATTAAATCCTCCATCGATCTGTCAGTTACGTTAAATTTCATTAAAATCACTTTCAAAAGAGAAGGAAATTTTCAATTAAGGAACTTGCATTATAAAGGCAATAACATTATTATCAAATTTAAATGCCATATCCAACCTCATAAACATATTTGGGAATTTTACCCTGTTCACTGACGAATTCAAAATAACAACACTGTCATAAATGACATATTTCAATAGAAAATGTATAACACATTAAACTTAAGTAAAAATAAAGATAGGTTTTTGTGCTTGATTTTTAGATTAATAAATTTCAAAAGTAAAGAATGATGGTTGAAAAAAAAATGTTTTGTATATTTTATGAAAAAATAAGGGGAAAAATGAGGTTTCTGTGTTTGTGTGTTTGTTTGTTGGTAACCAACATCCAGAGGTCAACCTAATCTTCAAAAATTTAGACAGATGTCTTAAAATATGTCAAATTCTAAATTGAACCACATTACACAAAAAATTGTAAATAAATTTAACAAAGAGATCTGCCATTAACACCAATCCCCCCCCCCCAAAAAAAACAACCCAAAATAAAAAAAACCTAACATCACAGGATATGACAGCTTTTCTTCATATACTGATTGTTTAACGTGTAGTAAAATCTGTATTGACTGATCTAATTCAGCCTAAGGATTTTGTTCTGACTACCCAGATTGGTCAGTGAAAGATTTACTTTCTACAGGTTATATAGTACATTTTGTAAGTATATTGCCTCCAGTTTTTGGTGGATTTCGTGTTGCTCAGTATTTGTTTTTCTATGTTGTGTTTTGTATACCATATACTGTTGTTTGTCTTGATCATTTTTCATTTTTGTCGAATAAAGCGAGACATAGCGATCCTACATTCCGCCGTCGTCGGCGGTGGCGGTGGCATCCACAAATATTCACTCTGTGGTTAAAGTTTTTGAAATTTTAATAACTTTCTTAAACTATCCTGGATTTCTACCAAACTTAGAAAGAAGCTTGTTTATGATCATAAGATAATATCCAGAAGTAAATTTTGAAAAAAAAAAATTCCATTTTTTCCGTATTTTACTTATAAATGGACTTACTTTTTCTGCCAGTTAACATTACATTCACTCTGTGGTTAAAGTTTTTGAAATTTTAATAACTTTCTTAAACTATCTTGGAATCGTACCAAACTTGGACAACATGTTGGACAGAAGCTTGTTTATGATTAAAAGCTAGTATCTAGAAGGAAATTTTGTTAAAAGTTTGTTCCATTTTTTCCGTATTTTACTTATAAATGGACTTAGTTTTCTTCCAGTTAACATTACATACAGTCTGCAGTTTAAGTTTTTAAAACATTTATTAGATTCATAAACTATCCTGGATTTTTACCAAACTTGGACAGAAGCTACTTACAATCAAAAGATAGTATAGAGAGGAATATTTTTATTATTCTATTTCCTCATTTTTGTTGAGCCTGCGATTAACAGCAAAAGTAGGCGAGACACTGGGTTCCGAGGAACCCTTACGAATTTTTTGCCAATTGGCATCATCATTTTTTTTCGACTAATGAATTGGTTCCTTTCGCTTCTCTTTGTCAGCTAAGTTGGTCATAAATTTTTCTGTGTAAAAAATATATATAAATTATAACTTGTTAATTACCGTAACTCTTTCAATCATTTTTGTCATACGCACTAATTATTTAACAATGTAATAATTTAAAATTACCAGAATTTCTCTTTTCAATTCCAAACTGCACAAATTTTAAACTGGTTTCGAACAATTCCTTGCTATTAATCCATTATGTCTACCTACAAAAGAAAACAATCAATGTTTTAAAACCTTCAGTATCAAAATAACACATTGTTTGTCTATGCTTAAGGCAGTTAAAATATGTTTGTAAATATTTTATTTAATCATCAAATTATAAAATGTTTTCTTTACAGGTGGTTGTTATTTAGATGACCAGATAATAAGTATAAGTAAAAGAAGATGTGTTGTAAATCAGTGGAGACAGCTACCTAACAACATAAAAAATTCTTAAAGGGTTCTTAGGAACCCTTTGAGTTGCCTGTGATATCTGCTTTCATTGTTAAATTGTAATGTTGATTAACAAAAAAACTATTAGTCCATTTATCAGTAAAATACATTTTTTTGTGTGTTAAATCAAGCATTTTTCTTCAGATGCTAAACTTTAACATTAGATTGCATCATGATGTTAACTGCGTCTTTTCCATTTCTTAAGAATTGATTGATTAGTGTTTAACGCCACTTTCATCACTATTGTGCTATTTCCTGGCGGTCAGTTTTTGTAGGGGAAAGAGGCAAGGGTGCCCGTAGAGAACCCAGACCTTTGGTAGGAAAACTGACAATCCCAGTCAATTAAGATTGGAGCCGAGCACAGCTGCACATGTGAGATTCAAACTGACAACCACAGTGTTGACAGGAAAGTAATACAGAAGTTCAAATACTTAGACCACTTGGCCACCTTTAAGGCACCTTGTTTCAATAGAAAACTAAAATTTTGTATAAACATTTTCTGTATGAAAAATGAAATCAAATAAATGTTAATGATTCCATTAAATTTATTAATCTTCCTTAACATATTCCTTTTTAATTTTGTTTAAACACTTTCTGTTTATATAAAATGAAATAAAATAATTTTTTGTGGTATCCTGGATTTATTCAGATAGTACCAGTAGGTGTGACAAGTAAAGTACAGTTGTCTTTTCAACTTTTGGTCTTTGGATGTTCGTAGAATGTCAAGGCTCTCCTGACTCCATTATATCTATTAATCTTCCTACATATATTCCTTTTTATATACTTTAATTATCTCCATCACCAGCATGATATTGATTATAAATATAAACTCCTCAAGCTTTTCTTGCATGTCTATGGTTGCAGATATCTAAAAATGCACCTTTTCAAATGTTAATTATTATGTCGCAGTCATAATTTCTGACAAATAATTGATCGCTATCTGTGACAGATCTTGCTCCTAGCCAATTTTGATTAGAAAATCAATTTCAATAGCAAATACCCATTCTTCTCTGCCTTTAATGGGAAATAATAACAAAATCTTGACAAATTGGAAGAGTAATGAAGACATGTCCTAGATATCAGACAAAAATCCCATGGAATATCAAAAATCCCATAGAATATCAAAAATCCCATGGAATATCAAAAATCCCATAGAATATCAAAAATCCCATAGAATATCAAAAATCCCATGGAATATAAGGAGGTAACCAAACATCACAGAACAGTGCTTTGATTGCTGTTCTTCATATGGATAGTTGCTGGGAGTTTTAAACAATATTGAGTCTATAAAGACAGTTTGCTGAAGCCAACATTTATTCTACCATTTATAATTATTGAACAGTTTACTGTTTCCTGAAGGGACAAAAGTTCCCTGCCCAGTGAACAGCAATAGAGTGTTTAAAATATCATTTGCCTGAGAACCCTGTTAATCTTAATCCTTTTACTACTATAATTCACTTTTTGTTGGAGAAATATTAAAAAAGAATAGTGTGTAAAAAATTGAAATTAATCGGTCTTACAAGAAAAATTTGTGTCCCCTTTACTCGTAATGGGACAAGGAACTTATTGTCCCATTGTCATGCTGGTCTTGCCTTTACAAATAAAGATTTCATTTTGTGATCAAATTTTCACCAAATTGACTTAAAGGAAGAGCAAGATTGCATCCAATGAGAAAAATTTTTACAAATTTACCTGAAAATAACAAATATATCAACGGAAAGAGCATATATGGATGTTCTTCATCGACCAGAAGAATTGGCTTTTGGTCAAGTCTCGTCTGATAAATTCTCTTTTCGTCTGTAATATCTGTCCAATATGTGATGTTTTAACGTAAAAATGAATGCCTTTATCTAAGGACACACCATTAACAGTATATCTATTACAGTTTGGAAGATGTTTAAAAATTGGAATTATATAAGATCTCATCAATCATGCATTTTTGTCAGTTGCTAGAGCTTTACATTCATAAATACAAGCATCAATAAATGAATCGTAGAGACTAGATATTTCAAATCACTTTCAATTCTGAAAAATTTCCAAGTAGAGACAATACAACTGATTTGTTCAATCATAGAACTCGAATTAATCCTTTTAATTTGACAGCTATCCAATTTCTGTCAGCTTCTAAACTCTAAATATCATCAAAAATAGCAATACATATTTTCTTATTAAAGATAACAGGGCAAAGACCTTCCTTCTTTGTTTGATTTTGTCCATTGACTCTTAATTCTAGGAGATGATAATAGCTAGTATATGATATAGAGTATGCTCAGTCAATTTGTTGTCTCATTGATAAGACATTCAACTGTCAATGGAAGTTCAGAACACGAGAACATCATTATATGAACACCTGCCTTAGATAGGTTTAAAGGATATTGAATAACTGAAATCCATTTACAATGGAGAAAATCCTAATGTCTCATTCAGCTTTTATTACATTACAGGCTTTCGAAAGGTCAAATTTATATCATATAGAAATGATTCAAGTGGTGTGGTTCCACTGTCTACTTTTAAATTGAAACCATTTTTATTAACCAGGTAAATAGGTGAATTCTATAGCATGATATATATATAGTTTGTTAGTCTTGTGTGTTTTTAAAATTTTGGTTCATTTGTATGTTTCAGAGTTTAGTGTGGCGTCAATTTCGCTAAACTAGTATATACATTATTGTTTAGGGGCAAGTTGAAGCCCGGCTTCTAATTTGGGATTTACTCTCTGCATTGGAGATTCATTGGTGACCTTCAGCTGTTTCCTGCTCTTTGGTTGGGTTGTTGTCTCTTTGACACATTCCCTATTTCCATTCTCTATTCTATAATGTCATTTTTTATGATACTAAGCAAACTTCTGACCACCGAGGAGCCTGAGGAGCACCTGAGTTCAGTCCATGTTTTTGGTGGGACTCCTGTTACTCAGTATTTAGTTTTCTGTGAAGTGTTTTGTGGATGATTTTTTTTTATCATTTTCTTTAGTCAAAGGCAATTTTCAGACGATTATTAGTATCTTCTGCCTCCCCCTCCCCCTTTTTTAAGTAAAAATCATGTTAAGTGAGAGTTGTTGTTGTTTATGTTGAGGGATCATTAAGGATTAATAACTAAAAGGCATTTAAAAAGGGGGAACACCATAATGTCTTGTTCAGTTCTTTTAATAAAAGTACAGAGATTTTCTCTCTAAAAAAGGAGATGTATTCTCCCTGTCAGTAAGCTGGTCTTTAGAGGGAGATATAGGGAGATTTTCTGTCAAAAGATGTGAGATCTGTTACCCCTGTCAGGAGACCCAGGTCTTCAGAGGGAGTAATGGGGATATTTTCTCTACATAGGGGGGAGATCTGTTCTCCCTGTGAGAAGACTGAATTTCTGAATTTGAGGCTCCCATCTATATTTTGAGGGGCGACTCCTGCAGGAATGTTGTCTTGTGTGCACCCACCCAATTTCCTTTCTTGTCAATGTATTCTAATAAAGATAAATGATTGTGTATGAAACTCATCCAAATTACCTTTCTCAAATAAGATGTGAAAATATTAAGCTACTAATAATATTCAAAGATATATAGAAGCTAAATATTTACCTGTCCACAGAGAAAACTATATCCATTACAGATATATATATTTCCCACAGTAAATTACCCAATTTCTTATTTTTGTTTGTAATCCTTTTGGTACAACAAATTATTCTTCAAATAACAAAAGCTACAGATGATAAAATAAACAAGATACGTGGAAAAATATTTAGATTTTACCTGAGTTGAAAAACATACACCATGTTTAAAGATTTTAATTCAGTGACCATGAAATCTTTGTTCATCCATAAAGAATTTCAGTCTTTTGTATAAACTTCGTGATAGGCTTTCTATACCCCAGGTGAAAATTAAACCTTAGCTGTGACGTGGATCTTTAAATTTCTTCTACGTCATAAATCCTTTTATAAGTATTTTTGTTGGTGATAATAAATTTTTGTGTGAAGATCTTTTCAAGTGTTTAAATTTAAAGATAATTTCGTATTTATAAATACTGTACTGCATGGATACTTTCTTTGTAAAGTTCTTATCCTTTTTTCCTCTCTTTTGTACATTAACACAGTTACTTTTTCTTCATATCATAAAAGGTGCTACCTGAAATGGAGAGTTATATATATAATAAGGACAATTAATTTGACAGTCACAGTTTTTAACTTTTATGCACCCATAAAAGACATATGCTTGGGTAAACCAGCTCCTTAATGTTGCACATGTAAGAAAGTAATCCTAAGAGGATATATACCTTAAGAGATATTTGAAAGATGTCTAGCACAATATCATAGTATAAGTAGAAACTTGAAGGAAAACGAAATAATTGAAACATGTCAACTGCAATTTAATAAACACAAAATTTTGTATGTAGTTTTGGTGAAGCTGTCTTATTGTTTCTCTTAGGAAAAGTACAAGAAATGAAAAACAGAAAATTAACAAAAATGTTGCACAAAAAGGGTTTAAAATGGTTGTGATGTTAAAATTTACTATTATTATCATAGGATCTCTTCACAATTTTCAGTTTATGAAAAGAACAAACATTAAAATGAACAAATTTTGAGGCATTTAATAATTGATGCATAATTTGTTGCCAAAAAACCACAGCTTATAACAATCTTATTTGTTGAAAATTTCTTCATTATTTTATTTTAAATTTCACTTACAAAAGAATCTCAATAAAACAAATAAGAAAAGACCTATATCTTCACTTGGAAAATAAATAATAATCCCTCCATTGTCCATTGTGATTTAAATTACTTTTCAATATAATGTATGAAAAAAGATCAGATAAAGATCTATGTTTTCACGTTTGGTAAATATACTTGTTTTTATGTAAGTTGTTTTTGGGGCTCATATTGATCTTTTGAGCTAAGCCAATTGCAACTGATTTTTACAGTTTGTTCTTATGTTGTGCTGTTACACCACTGTCTTAGGTTAGGGGAGGGTTGAGGGCTCACAACCATGTTTAACCCCGCCACATTCTTTAAGTGCCTGTCCAAAGTCAGGATCCTGTAGTTCAGTGGGTGTCATTGGTTCATGTCTGTAATATTTGTTTTTGGTAAATTTTATTACAAATTAGGTCGTTAGTTTCCCCGTTTGAATTGTTTCACATTTGTCATGTCACGGCCTTAGCTGACTATACAGTAGGGTTTTACTCATTGTTAAAGGCTATATGGTTGCTTTTAATTGCTTACTGTACATCCACCTCATTTGAGCGCTGGTGGAAAGTTGTCTCATTGGCAATGATACCACATCTCCTTATTTCTATATTTAACAAATGGTAAGCCCATTTTATACAGTATGAGAATAAAAGTCCTTCTTTTGTTTTTTTTTTTTAATTGTAATTAATATATCAAATAAATTTGTTTATAATTAGTTTGAGCAGTTTATTATTAATTAAACAAATTTGTTTAATTAATTTGAGCTCATTTCTTCTGATTTTCAAGAGATTTTCACTTGCAATCTCAGAAATATTTGCAGTTTCTTATTTTTTATTTGTAGGGCTCGACAGTTTTGTAGCAACTAGAATATTACTACCTTATAGTCGTTTCTGGCTCATTTCAATAAATATCACCGGTATGTAAAAATTGTATGCGATCCTTTCACAGTAACTGCATGTGCATTGGAATTCACTGCATGTCTTATAGGATTGCAAGTATATGCTTTATTTTAATCACTTTGCACTTTCATGACTTGATGGTGGTTCTTCTACATCAGTTTGTTAGAATTTCTGACCTAAGTTGAACAGTTTGATTTGATGAAACAAATTGCAATTGAGCTAGAATTTTCAACAAGCTGCAATAGGTGGAGAGAAACACTTACAATGAAGTCACTGTAAAAGAATACAAGATTTTGGGCTTGACATATATATTGTATAGACATCTGTTTTAATTGCTGATCTCGTTTTTGTCCCTTATGTTGTTGGTTTCTGTCTTTTTTGTTTTACAATTTTCTTTTGTTCCGACTCTCTCATGTGGCTGCTTTTTTTTCGTGGAAATTCTATTTTTAGTAGCATTTACAAGGTTAAAGGCATTTATTAACATACTATCACCTCTGTTTTCGAGCTACACACGATTATTCAGAACCTCCAAGGCAAAAAAGCTATCATAATTAAGTACAAAGCAATATTCCTTATATGTTTATTATCAAACTGGGAAATTAAGGCACAAATACAGATATCATAGGTCTCAAAAGAGATATGTTCCTGTACAGATCAGTTATAATGGTATCCATATATATGTAGTCAGAGGTCAAAATGTTTCACAACTCAAAAATACTTTTACATGTTTCACATGAAAACACAATTATAAAAAATAATTGTCAAAAAATTAAATTTTGACTCTTCAACTCATAAATGTGTACAGTTTTCACTGCTTTTTTTTATGAAATATCTTTATGACATGCCATTACTGAGAAATCTTTAGTTAAATACACAGTAATCATTAAACTCATTTTCAAAACTTCAGTGTATAATAATTGTCCATTCCTTCATATAAGAAATGTGCTTGCATTAACCTGCTTCAGATTATAGTTAAAAAAAAAAAATTCTTTTTGTATATTTTGTTGCTATTTTGAAGTAGTTCAGTATATTGTGTGCATGCATGGTTTTAATCAAAATGGTAGAAACAAAACACCAAAATAAGGTCGATACAATCTTAGCCTGTTTGTACTGTAATATTCATTTCTACTATTGTTTAGAGGCCACATGCATATATATATGTTGACCCCAATATGTTGCTTGTTTTAATTTGTTGCTAATGATTGCAGAGTGTTTCACTACCATATACACCTCCCATATCCTTTTATTCATATAAGAAAATATAAATGTCACAATTTAGTTACTAACAAATCGAAATTCATATTTTTTTCTAATCAATGCAAAGATCAAGATTGTGGGTGCATTTGCTTATAGTAACTATTTACATAGCCTTATTTCCAAGGGAAGTTTTAAACAAGGCATAATAACCTTTATTTAAGTAGCTTCATTAATTTCAAAGATCAAACTGACACTTGATTGTTATTGGGTTAGAAAACTTTCTTTACAACATACTGTGAAGTCAATAAGTAAAAGTTGTGTATTGATTTGATGTCTGTGTCATGAGAACGTTTTCTAAAGCTTTACAGTTCTTAGAACTTCCTGCAATCTAACAACATATAATCAATATCTATGTCTTAATGCTAGCTTCTATCAACTATAAATTTATGATGTAAAAACAATAACTATTTCATTTCCTTCTGATTTTGTCCTCAGCTAATTCACTCTATCTTTAATGCCTTATTTTGCAATTTTTGAGACAATAAATATCTGATTTCAAATAATCACAAGAAAAAAAAAAGATTAATCAATTATTTTTTTGGTAATCAAAGGGAGATAATCATTGCTTTTGATAATTGAATTTCCTACAAAATTCTTATACTGAAAGTTTTCCAACAGGCAAAATTGCAGAATTTTAGAATTTTAGAATCACTTTATTTGGTGTCTTTGATAAGAGTGTTTCTTATAATATTAATTTGTTTCTATTTCGGAAACACATGTCTCATCCAATACAATTACTTGTGAACTCCCCTAATGTCAAATTTTTGTCTGTCATACAGGTCAGTTTTTTTTATTTTTATAGAAAACTATGTACAACATCTTTGTGGGGATATTAAAAGCTGACTTGAGGATCTAGTTAGAACTGACATTTGTTTAAAAAAAAAAAACAACAGAAGACAAGCTTTAAAAAACATTGAGCTTAGTTTTTCAATTACCTATGAAAAATACTACAATCAACATGATCAATACATTTTAACTTTACAAATAATCAGTTCTTCAGAATATATTGTAAAACTAAACATCAGCTGTTCAACATAATATGAACTTGTTTATCTAAAAATAAGAGAAGATGTGGTATGAATGCCAAGGAGACAACTATCCACCAGAGACCAAATAAAATACATGTAAGCAACTACATATATATGTTTAGCTTGTTAACAGCTCTCTTTCATCTTTCATTCACTATATGAACATATGGAAAACCTAATGAGTCATCTAAAATCAAAGAAAATTTGCATTTTTGGGGTGTGAAATGAACGTGGAAATTCCACCGATATACTGTAAACCATAGAAAGTTGTTAGATCTTGCACTGAAAAACAAATACCCATGAGAATAAGCTAGTTATTATGAAATAATAAAATTTCAATGATATTTCTTACTTTAAAAGCTACAAAAATAGTTCTTTTACAGAAATAATTGACTTATAAATGTTTTGATCTGACCTTGCTTGGTGTGTTTTTAATGTTGAATAAAGTACAATTTATAATATTACCATTAGAAAAAAACCTTTATCTTTATTTCTACTTTATAAAGGAAATAAATTTTTTCCATTTTCAAAGGTTTCTTCCAAAATCACACAAAGTTCTTCTTCACGGATATGCGACAACCTGTCAGCATTGTCGGCAAGGGAGATAACTCTTTGTTCACTCAGTCCTTCAGCATAATATGATTGCAGTAAAAGTCTATTTAACGGAACCACCTCTACTGCTCGCAACTGATCAAAAGTGAAATCTTTGATATTGTTTAGGAAACTGAAATATGTGTTTGGAAAAGTGTTTATCCAATGATAAACGATATCCGCTGTACCATGGAAATTACAAAGATGAATCTTTTGTTTCTTTTTACACCACAGTTTTACTATATATAGTACATCTGTATAAGCCTTTTTGCTACAAAGATCATTCTCTGTACCATGAATGTTTATTATGATTGGCTTCCACACTTTAAATTTATATGTTTGTGATAAGCCCAACATTCGCTGAAATACAAGTTCTTGTTCCATCCAGGTAAGACTGTGTTGTCGCCTGTCAAGTCCTATTTCACCAAGTGCACACACATGCTTATTTCGAAACAATCTCTTTAGTATAGAAAACTTCTCCTTTGTTATGAATGTAGCTTTTGTAGGGTGTATTCCAATAGCTACCTTCCATGTTAGATTGTCAGGAATTATAGTAGGATAAAAGTCTGGATCACAAAAACACACGATTCCATGTGGAATAAACACTTCTTGCTGTTTTGTCAATTCAGGTTTGTTAACATGTTCAGACAAAAAATCCCATTTATTTGTTTCCCATTCATTTTTGATTGTCTTCAGATCTGAATTCCAATCTATCCAACTTTCTTTCTCCAATTCTTGTGTCCCTGAATCTTTATTCAATAGAGAAATTGAATACGATTCTAAATCTATTGTAGATTTTTAAACCATTTTGTATGGTCACATGATTTTATTCTCGCTACTGTGTTTATTTCACTGCTATCCCATTTTACATTGTTGTATTGGTTTGTATTCTGTTGTACGCTCTTCCACAGATCACAGGTGTGCAAGTCCTGAAGCAGGTCAAGATGAAAGTGACAATCAAATGCTTCCATTTTATAATTTCTATTTTTAGATCATTGAGGAAGAAGTAAAAGCATGATTCGGAGGCTTTCTTGGAGAGTCATGTATTGTTTCCTTCTTCAGCTATAACTGTATAACGGTAGAGTTTCTTCTTTTCACTGTTTGCCATTGATTTAGTTCTATTTTTCGAATCCAGAACAAAGTATAATATTCACAATTTGCACTTAAATTTGAATTTTTTTCCTGATTCACAAAAATTTTAAATTTTGTCCTTTGAACATTAAAACTGTCATTAAAATTTGATTAACTATGATCCCAAAAAATTAGAATGTGGCATAAAATTAACTTTTCAAGTGATTAGCATAGTTTCATTGTTTTTTGCTATAAATTTGTTTCACACATATGTTTAACATGATTTTAAGACAAATGGTACATACAGATTAGTAGAGTACAGATATAATTTCCAAGTAACAAAACTCCATAAAGGCCTTAAAAATGGACATTATAATTAAACATTCCAATGCAGTACACATTCATATCATTATACAGAGTACAGGGTTACTATGAATTTCAATGGTTACTGTGATAAATTCCATATCTTTGAAATGATATCCATGCCACATGCATTTAGAGTATATTCATGTGTAAGATACATTTTGAAACACATGTCAACCTTAAAAAGTGTCCTAAATAGCAGATGTAACAAGACATTTATTTGATAGACTCATGTACATACTGTACAAATGGAACTGCTAGCTATAATAATAATAAAATTCTCCAGTATTATTCCTCATTCATAAATAATCATACATTGCAAAATATCTGCACAGCTTTGAAATATACATGATATATATATGAAATCTTTTACATGTGATTGTGCAAGAGTTTATGTTTAAATATAGAACTTTTATTTTAGTTAAATAACTAATTACTAAATATAGATTTATGCTTACCTGTCATTACCTGTGTTTTGTAATCTATGGGTTACTAATAATAATTTCTTTTGTAGCACCTGCAAAATATCATTAAATATTAAAACATTGGTGAAATAACAGCAATTCTACTCATAATTATGATATATATTAATGAAAAAAAAAAAAAAATTCTTAACAATCTTATTAAAGGACACAACATACATATAAGGTGCCTTTTTCATTAAACATGCTTGACATTTACATTGCATGAATCTATAATACAGTTAGCTGGATGGATGCAGTTCAAACTTTTCAATTTAACTTCGTTGGCTGTAGGTGTGTTATTACTGTATTTTTTTGTTTATTTTTGGTGTAAAAATGGAAAAAAAATGTCATCTTGTCATTCAATTGAATTTGACAGCTGTAGGAAATTAACCCTGCATTTCATGGCAGAAAAAAATGTGAGCCATAAAAATATATCTTGGGTGTTTCAAAGCACCATTCTTTTTTTATTTGGCGTTTCTATTAAATTTTTTGGAAACTTCAGGTGACATGGTTACTAAAGCTTGTAAACAGGAGAAAAAAGGGCTGAAAATTTGATTGGTTAACTTCTGGTGATGATAATTATCTTATATGCAATGAAATGTCATGTGAAATTTTCACTGTAGTAGTGGACAGGATAAAACTCTACTCATGACAAGTATTTCTTTATTTGAAACAAAGATAAATTCTGCACATTTTTTTTAAAAGTCCCAATTTAACAGACTAATAGGGGAAAAACAATGGTGGTATTACTCCTTTGTAATTGTTTATAACTTACTATAAAGTAAAGATTTTGTTAATTTTTGACCTATGGTTGCTTTCATCCATGTCATTTGGTCTTTTGTGGATATTTGTCAATCACAATACCATACCTGCCAACCTCTGAAACCTTCAAAGAGGGAGATCTCCCCCTCAGCTATGACAGCTGAGGGGGAGATTTTGCGGCGAACGACATTTTCAAGTGAAATTTATGACATGTTTATTTATAAATCTACAAAACACCAAATATACTTTATTTCTTCAATCTTGGTTATATCCTATACAAGGTGTGTTGTTGTTTATTTGCCTGTTTCAATACCTCTGAGCATACTCGAGAGAGAGTTGTCACGCCACATCATGAGATTTGAATTTTTCAACTGAAGTATATTTCATCATCTTTTTTTTTTTTATCTTTATTAAATCATCTAATAGCAGTGTTCCTTCAGCCTAGCATGTAAATTTTGTTCAATACATTTCTTATAAATTTCAATTTAAACATTGAATAGAAGTATAGATCTCTTAAAAGATTTACAAAATATTTTTTTTTATTTGTCCCAAGACATTCAAAATTATTAAATTACAATCCTTTTATGATTCTTTGTTCAATTTGTATTTAATTTATATTCTTTTATCAATTCACATTATTTTAAGGAGGGTAAGTTAAAACATGATTAAACAGGGGAAGTAACCCCAAATTTCTTTGAAGTGTTTTTCAAAATACACAAAGCTTGAGGAAAAGTCGTTAATGATCGTTAATTAGTATTATGTTTGACACCCAAGCTGTCAAGTGAAGCCATTTAATATCACAAGGTCTGTGATTTACAGGTAACAACTACCCTCATCAGTGACACAAAAACGTAATCAATGTTGTCAGACTGGTCAATTGGGGTTAAAATATCCGAAAGTGGGAGGTTTTATACTCCCACACGGGAGCGGACCAGCAAGCGGGAGATTTCCGGAATTTCGCCATTTGAGCGGGAGTCTCCTGCTCAAAACGGGAGGGTTGACAGGTATGCAATACATATCTTCTTATTTTATAGTGTATGTGCATGTCATAATCTGACAATCAGAGTTCAGACAAATGATAGTTAAAAAAGAATTGAAATTTACGGAAAACAACATTACATTTGGACATAAACATTTTCGTGTGAGATTGACTTCAGTCCTGTTTTGGTGAGGTTTGTTTTACATGTTCTAAATCTTGGATTTTTACGTGCAATCTGTTGTGAACTTATTCTTCTGGCCATGGTGTTACTCTAACTTATTGTTTCTGATTACCCCTCTGGTATGTTACTACTATTTTTTCTCTCTCTCTTTTTTTTAAAGATATACATGTACATGGTATTATTTAATTGATTGATTGATTGTTGTTGCTTAATGCAACTTCAACGCTATTGGTTATATCGTTTTTTTTTGGTGGAGGAAGCCAGAGAGAACCACCGACCTTCGGCAGGAAAACTGACAATTGTAATCAATTTAGATTGGAGTCGAACACACCTGCCACAGTTGTAGGGTTCAAACTTATATATAATATATAATAGATTATCTACTGAGGCCAATCTGGAACCAAGGCCCCCTGATATCATTCAAAAATAACTAGCAATGAAAACAAGAATGCATGCATAGTTGTGCAGAGCCAGTACCCCAACTTGTAAATAAAAGTATCTGAAAACAAGAAGGCGTCCAACAGAAAAAAAACCTCACTCTTTACAACTCATCACTGTTAAGCTGCTGACCAAATATGGTATAATACTGTAGAAATGAGTGAGGGAAAAAGATTAAGTTCATTTAACATATACCGGTATTGAAAAGTTCAAAGTATTGGCTAATAGAAAAATATGTGTATGACAAAAAGGACAAGAAATCACACATTACAAATTATTACTGCCAAGCTGCTGACAAAATATGAAGGTTCCCTGATTAGCAATACCTGAGAAAAGTGTGACAGCAATATTTGTTGGGAGAATGGACAGCCAAATTGAGTTTTTAGGGCATGCTATGCCTGAAAACTTTTTCAGATGCACAAGTTTGTCTGTACAGAGGAAATTTTGAGGTGTAAACACAGCCTTTTAGTCATAGGTCCACATTCATGAACCTTAACAAAAAATCTTATGAGAAAAAAAAACTCACAAGTCAAGAACATTTCAGTATAACTTATGATCAATTTTGTTGTAAGATTTTTTGTGAAAAGAGCCCTGTTTCTATAGGTACTTAGTTGATTCAAGTCCAACCAGAAATGACCCGAATCTGGGTCAGTTCGCCAAAAATCATGTTCGATCCCATTCACGTTCGCCCCTTTCACATTCGCACCCTTTTTATTGGTTTTGCATTGAATATGTTTTTATTGTTTCAAACTAAAGTGACATTATAAAAATATAAACGCATTTCCTTAAGTGTTTTATTATTTATTTTGACAACTGAATAATGAATAAAAATTGTCATGATGATCATGGCAAAGTTCATTTCTCTTAAACATGTAAAAGAAATGCTGAAGATACCAAACAGCTATCAAACTCGTCACAATGACATTGCCACAACAATGAATAACACAAAAACCGGGCCACATTAATCACATTTTTTTTTGTGTTCATGGAGATGCATGTTAGCTATAAGTACCTACAGAGCACTTATTTCAGTGTTTAACGAAGATTGAAGGTACCAAAATATATATGTGCTTAAATATCTATGATTATTTGGTTATATGCTTGTATTACAGCTATCAATTATGATATAGAGTATTTATTTCCATACATAAAGAAACTTCTTTTATTTTTTTTTTTTTTCATTTAGAACTCATTGTTTTAAAGGGGCATTAGCTGTCAAATTCATCTTCACCAATTTAACTCAAATTCTCATATTTGTTTTATACTATAACATATATAATAAAATGCTCCGCAGGGCGCAGCTTGATACGACCGCAGAGGTCGAACCCTGAACAGTTGGGGGAAGTATGGACACAACATTCAAGCTTGATACAGCTTTGGATTTGGATTGTGATTAAATATTTGACACAGCATAGGTTTCTAACACAGATTGAATGTGGTCTAAGAACTTAAAAATTTTAAATTGGACATTCACCTATTATGGTCCAATATCCAAAATCTTAATACATGGTTAGATTCAGCATATCAAAGAACCCCAAGAATTCAATTTTTGATGAAATCAAACAAAGTTTAATTTTGGACCCTTTTGACCTCAATGTGGACAAAGTTGATAACGGGGCCCAAAAATCAAAAATCAAAATACATGGTTAGATTCAGCATATCAAAGAACCCCATATATTCAATTTTTGTTGAAATCAAACAAAGTTTTAATTTTGGACCCCGATTTGGACCAACTTGAAAACTGGGCCCATAATCAAAAATCTAAATACATGTTTAGATTCAGCATATCAAAGAACCCTAAGAATTCAATTTTTGTTAAAATCAAACTAAGTTTAATTTTGGACCCTTTGGACCTTAATGTAGACCAATTTGAAAACGGAACCAAAAATTAAGAATCTAAATACACGGTTAGATTCGGCATATCAAAGAACCCCAATAATTCAATTTTTGATGAAATCAAACAAAGTTTAATTTTGGACCCTTTTGACCTCAATGTGGACAAAGTTGATAACGGGGCCCAAAAATCAAAAATCTACATACATAGTTAGATTCAGCATATCAAAGAACCCCATATATTCAATTTTTGTTGAAATCAAACAAAGTTTAATTTTGGACCCCGATTTGGACCAACTTGAAAACTGGGCCCATAATCAAAAATCTAAATACATGTTTAGATTCAGCATATCAAAGAACCCTAAGAATTCAATTTTTGTTAAAATCAAACTAAGTTTAATTTTGGACCCTTTGGACCTTAATGTAGACCAATTTGAAAATGGAACCAAAATTTAAGAATCTAAATACACAGTTAGATTCGGCATATCAAAGAACCCCAATAATTCAATTTTTGATGAAATCAAACAAAGTTTAATTTTGGACCCTTTGGACCTCAATGTGGACCAATTTAAAAACGGGGCCCAAAATCCAAAAACTAAATACACGGTTAGATTCAGCATATTAAAGAACCCCATGAAATCAAGAATAAAACCCCATTGAAATTGGTCAAGAAATAAGCAATTTATAGGAAGTATCTTCTTTTGCACAATCCTGTGCTATTAAATATTTCTTGCTATTGCGCAATACTGTACAATTGACAATTTCTTGCTATTGCGCAATATTGTGCTATTGGATATTTCTTGCTATTGCGCAATACTGTGCAATTGAAGATTTCTTGCTATTGCGCAATACTGTGCAATTGAAGATTTCTTGCTATTGTGCAATACTGTGCAATTGAAAATTTCTTGCTATTGCACAATACTTATTATATAATAATTTACACATCCTGTTTGGTGTGTATCTCCTACCATATCATTATTATTTGATTTTAAATATAAATCAGAAATAACCAACTTAAAATGGAAAATTTTAAAAGAAACAAAAAAGGAAAAAAATAAAAAAAAGGAAAAAAAAATAAATCCCCCCCCAAAATTTTTTGAACCCCCATTATGATTCATCACCCCCAAACTCAATCCCAGCCTTCCCTTTGTGGTATGGTACCTTGCAGTACAATTTCAGAGAGATCCATACACTTGAACACAAGTTATTGTCTGGAAACTAGAAAAAAATGTGTTTTTTGGCCCCTTTTTGGCCCCAAATTCCTAAACGTTTAGGGCAATTACCCCCAAACTCAAACCCAGCTTTCCCTTTGTGATATGGAACCTTGTAGTACAATTTCAAAAAGATCCATACACTTACACACAAGTTATTGTCATGAAACTAGAAAAATGCTTGTTTTTTGCCCCTTTTTTGGCCCCTAATTCCTAAAATTTGGAGGCAATTACCCCCAAAATCAATCCCAGCATTCCTTTAGTGATATGGAACCTTGTGGTACAATGTCAGAGAGATCCATACACTAACACACAAGTTATGTCTGGAAGTTACAAAAATGCTTATTTTTGGCCCCTTTTTGGCCCCTAATTCCTTTACTGTTATTACCATAACCCCCAAAATCAATCCCAACCTTCCTTTTGTGGTATTGAACCTTGTGGTAAAATTTCATAAAGATCTATTCACTTTAACTAAAGTTAGAGTGCGAAAACCAATGTGTCTTCGGATGACGCAGGACGACGTCGACGACGACGCCGGACGACGACGACGCCAACGTCATACCAATATACGACCACAAAAATTTTTTTGCGGTCGTATAAAAATGACAAAAAGTCTAAAATAAACAATTAGCAATACATGAACTCGATAATACTATATGTATCAACATTTAGTGTGTATTTTTGTCTAGACGTCATCTAATTAACCATCGAGATGACCTCTGAACTTGAAGACTGCTGACAGTCATATAACCCGATATAAACACAAACTGATAGCTACCACATGCAATTGGATTGTTCTAGGTCTGTTTAACTTCATAGTGTAGGTTAAAAAGTATGTTTATCATAGTTTTTACCTGTGTTAGAAAGATTTTTTTGTGTGGATCGAATCAGTCAACCAATTGATTCATCCTTGTTTCACTTTCACTGTTGACATTCTTTTCTTTTTAATCATGTTAATAGCTGAATACATGCATTACCAATCTCCAGCTAAGGGGTTAAATTAAAGGTCACATGAATACAGATTCAAAGAGGTCGAACTATTCACTTGCAAGTGAATAATTCATCAGCAATGTTATTTATCCTATTTTGACAAAATTGAACTAAATTTTATGGCTGCTAAAAGAAAATTAGTATTTCACTATCATTAATGATTGAACAAAAAAAAAATTGTATTTTATTTTTTTGTATATAGAACTTGTAGCTAATACCCCTTTAAGCTAACTCCATTCAGAATTTACATCAAAGCTAGTTATAACTATAAAAAAGAAGATGTGGTATGATTGCCAATGAGACAACTCTCCACAAGAGACCAAATGACACAGAAATTAACAACTATAGGTCACTGTACGGCCTTCAACAATGAGCAAATAAAATTGAGAATGGAAATGGGGAATGTGTCAAAGAGACAACAACCCGACCATAGAACACACAACAGCAGAAGGTCACCAACAGGTCTTCAATGCAGCGAGAAATTCCCGCACCCGGAGGCGTCCTTCAGCTGGCCCCTAAACAAATATATATACTAGTTCAGTGATAATGAACGCCATACTAAACTCCAAATTGTACACAAGAAACTAAAATTAAAAATAATACAAGACTAACAAAGGCTAGAGGCTCCTGACTTGGGACAGGCGCAAAAATGCGGCGGGGTTAAACATGTTTATGAGATCTCAACCCTCCCCCTATACCTCTAGCCAATGTAGAAAAGTAAACGCATAACAATACGCACATTAAAATTCAGTTCAAGAGAAGTCCGAGTCTGATGTCAGAGGATGTAACCAAAGAAAATAAACAAAATGACAATAATACATAAATAACAACAGACTACTAGCAGTTAACTGACATGCCAGCTCCAGACTTCAATTAAACTGATTGAAAGATTATGTCTTCTTCATATGAATATCAAGCACAATCCTTCCCGTTAGGGGTTTAGTATCATACCATCATAACATATATGAGAAGAACATAACCCGTGTCATGCCAACAACTGGTTTTTAAATAAATGTGTTTAGTTCCGATGCAAAGACCCTATAAGTGAATCAATATTAACGCCAAAATATGCAATCTTTAATACCGCACAGTCAGCTATAAAAGGTCCCGAAATGACAATGTAAAACAATTCAAACGAGAAAACTAACGGCCTAATTTATGTACAAAAAATAAATGAAAAACAAATATGTAACACATAAACAAACGACAACCACTGAATCACAGGCTCCTGATTTGGGACAGGCACATACATACAGAATGTGGCGGGGTTAAACATGTTAGCGGGATCCCAACCCTCCCCCTAACCTGGGACAGTGGTGTAACAGTACAACATAAGAACGAACTATAAAAATCACAATCACAATTTTCAAACACAGAACAATAATATCAAATTTAGCTTTGTAAATACCAATCAACAGTAATCATACATATTCAACATATAATAATTAATCTACAAATCATTAATAAAAATATTTCATAAATAATTAATTTATAAATATTTTGATATAAATACATCTTAAAAACATCTAATAATGCATCCGGTATTTGAAAAAAAATTGGGTGCAAATGGACCCAGGGGGTAAACGTGCGGGGGAAAGAACGTGTAGGGTGCAATATGTATTGGGAGCTAACGCAGTAACGGACCCTATACCAAATGACTACACAATAACTTTTTTTAAGAAAAACCTTAATATTTTATATGAAATATATAGCGAAATATCACAATTGACGAATTCTTATGGTAATGCACTTTATCAGTGTATGTCTATACACGAAAAGGTTTTTATTTTTTTCTCTATATTAAGATATACACGTAGTATAAACTGATAAAAGATGAGAAAACTATAAATCGAGCACACCTTTCTGACTTTATTCTGTTGCTTTATTGATCTTGACAGCATTGAAGATAATGATTATGTATTACATGATTTTTTGGACAATCTGGCTGTGCTTTTAAATAATAAATATGTTAGATGTCTCATAAAGATATAACATTTAACTATCGCGGCATTCGCATTGGATTTTTCCACAGCAACCAAAGGGAAGTAACTGAATCTTTATTCCTTATTTGACAAAACGATTTTCAAAATAAATTTATTATTTTCAGTGTATAGTTCTGCTTTATAGTATTCAAATCATGTGATGCTACTTAATAGTTAAAATTATTGTGAATATGCCGCCGTAAATATTTATTTGTGTAAATCTATTGTTATTTGACATGTGAAATTCGTTTTACAAAATTTCAGATTTCGAAATCATAGCAGAAGCTATTTTTACTTCTGATAATGTTTTGACACTTTTTAACTAATCCTGTTAAAATGGAATTTCTGAAGGACTTGGCAAAGTCTTTGAGAAGTGCAAGAACTGTTGAACTTCCCGATGGTAACGAAATATTTTGTCTTGAACAATGATTTTGTCATTTCATTCATAAGTTATTTCACAACGAATGACAAAACGTGAGGAAGTAGAGCAAATGTAGAAAAGACACCCTTATTTTGTAAATTGTATGGTTAGTTTGAAGACAGAAATACACAATGTATTACCTCAAAAGAAAAATGACAGGAGTTTGGCTCTTAAAATTTAAAATTAATATGTTTTTGTTGTGAAAATCCATGGACAGATGGATGCCAGGAGGCAGGATGAGGATGGTACCAAGGATTTGTATAGTAAGTCTAACTATACAAATCCTTGATGGTACCAGCAGGATTCGAACCCTCAATCTCAGGATCTAAAGGCAGAGCTCTAACCAATTGAGCCAAGGAAGATTTTCCCCAACTCAACCAGTTAGGCTACCTTTATATCTCTAGGTCTTCAACACTCTTCTCCCTTTTCTATTTCGGGCTGCGTACCATCCATCCGAGCAGCTCACAGGTCCACTAGTGAGTACTGTACAACCCAGAGTCTTTCACCCAGAAACCCTCTGGCCAGTTCCCTGCATGTCACCCAGACATGTTACTGTTATCCAATGAACTAGCTGGTAAAACCTAAGCTTATGACCATATCAAACTACCAGGCACTTGTGTGTACCAGTAGTAGATACTCGCAGCACGAATGTTGTGAAAATCCATGGATGCATGGTACTAATAGGATTCGAACTCTCAATCTCGGGATCTAAAGGCAGCACTCTAACCAAGGGGGGCAAAAGATACCAGAGGGACAGTCAAACTCATAGATCGAAAATAAACTGACAATGCCATGGCTAAAAAATAAAAAGACAAACAGACAAATAATAGTACACAAGACACAACATAGAAAACTAAAGACTAAGCAACAGGAACCCCACCAAAAACTGGGGATGATCTCAGGTGCTCTGGAAGGGTAAGCAGATCCTGCTCCACATGTGGCACCCGTTGTGTTGCTCATGTTATTACAAATCCGGTAAATAGTCTGATTCAGTAGGTCATTGAGCCATAGAAGATTTATGCCCCTGCCGTCGTGGAAGGGGCATTGAGTTTTACCCTTGTCCGTCTGTACGTCCGTCCGTATATACATACATCTGTACGTCCCAAAGTTGGTTTCCGTTCTCTAACTTTAGTTTGCCTCAACCAAATGTTATGAAACATATACACAATGCTTATTACCACAAAATACAGATCAAGTTTGAATTTTGGTGGTGTCACTTTTACTGTTCTTCAGTTATGCCCCTTTACAAATGGAAAAATTGCTGAATTTTTCGTTTCCGTTCTCTAACTTAATCTTGCCTCAACCAAATGTTATGAAACTTAATTATACACAATACTTATAACCACAAAACTCAGATCGAGTACAAATTTGAGTAGCGTCACTTTTAGCGTTCTTCAGTTATGTCCCTTTATAACGTTATATGATATGCAAGCGGGGGGCATCATCTGTGTCCCATGGACACATTCCCCATTGATTTTTATGCCCCCGCCGTAGCGGAGGGGGCATTCAGTTTTACCCTTGTCCATCTGTATATCTTTTCGTACGTACGTCCCAAAATTGGTTTCCATTCTAGAGTTATGCCCCTTTACAAATGGAAAAATTGCTGAATTTTTTGTTTCCGTTCTCTAACTTTAGTTTGCCTTAAGCAAATGTTATGAAACTTATACACAATGCTTATTACAACAAAACTCAGATCAAGTACAAATTTGGGTAGTGTCACTTTTACTGTTCTTATTAAGTTATGTCCCTTTATAACTTTATATGCAAGTAGGGGCATCATCTGTGTCCCATGGACACATTTCCCATTTATTTTCAGTAAAAACCTGTAATTTTACTGTGAATATTAAAGGCACTTTTCATCGTAGTATATTTTACTACCTTTTTTGTTAATACCAAATTTCTTGGTCCTATACATATTACGTTTTTACAGACAAACTTCTTTTAAACATGTTTCTCTCTTTTTTCCAGACAAATCCTCTGCATATTACATGTTGATGTCTATGATCATTGGGAACCAGTACAGGTTTGAATTTTACCTATTTTTCATTCATAAGTATGCTTGCTAGTTACTTCATCAATACACATGCTGGGTTCATTTATATTTGTGGGTAGCAATTTTTCGTAGATTGCCAAAAATTGTATTTTCGTGTATATTTAGTTTCAAGGTTTTGCCAAAGTCTGCATAAAAGCCTATAGAACGCTCTGTTGAACATTTAAAATCATGGTTCAACTGAACCAATGAAATCCATGAAATCGGTATCTCATGAATTATATTGAATCCATAGACATGATAGATAGATGATGTCGTTATGAATACATTGAATAGTGATTTTTCATATCTTTGAATAAAAAGTAGTAACAAAAAAACAACAGGGTAAATTCAAAGAGGAGTAAATCTATTAAACCTGATAAAATCAAACTTTTGACTACATCAAACAATGAAATGAAAGCAACCCTTTTTAGCAGAGTAAATGATTTTATATAACTAACAGATTTAAAAAGGAAATGTTGTAGTATTTTGACAGTGAAACTTGTAACAAATCTATCCAAATGAAATGAGGAACTTTTCTCCTATTTGGGTCTAATATGATAATACCTGTGTTACCACTAACATATAAATGAATTCACAGGGGAACAGTCTGACTTTAAAAGTGTTTCTAAAAAAATGACTTAAAAATCTTAAGGGTAGGCATTAAAAATTATGGTAGGTAGAGTTATTGGAAACAAATATGATTTTATTAGGCCTTAACATGTTAATGTCACTGAAAAAGTTGTTACCTGTTTCTACCATGTATATTTAACAGAGTTGTCACTCTGTGGATGATTAAACTATTGTAACAAAAGTTTTATAATGATGAGGAAGATAATGAATTAGTGTTTCATGTCCAGTAGCAAATATTAGATGCATATTATCAGGATGAGAACATGATAATGTCTATATGATATGAATATGAAAATATTTTTGTACTTTACTGACTTATTTTTAACTTGCCCATGTATTGATATGTTGTTCATCTTATGTTTAGTCTGTCAGCACTGTCACTGAGTACTATGAGGAAGCTGAAGAAATGAATTAGTAAGGGTGGGGGTAATGTCACACAGCATTTACATCAAATAATATCTGATTTTGGATGTGTGTATTTGAAGTTCAATGATGACATGGCAAATTAAAGGGAAATAATAAATAAATGCATTTTTGGGTAAAGTTAAACAAAGCTTTGGTTTCTTATTTCAATTTTGGAATAGTCCTTTATTAAATTTGGTAACGTGTCATTATTAATGCTTAAAAATTGGTTATTTATTTCTATTGCAGGTCTGTGTCAGATTTATTGTCAGGACCAAAGTTTGATGTGAATTATGCCCATGGTAGACCAAACAGAAATCTCTTACATATTGCTGCTAAGTAAGTTAATAAAGTGTTCAGAAAAATAAACTTGAGAATGAGACAAAGGGAAGTAACTCAAACTTATTTAATAAATCTACATTATTTCTCTCACTCAGAGCAACACACATTGTGACTTTAAATTCAATGTGCTAAGTTTTGTACTTCAGAACTTAATTTCTGTGTATGAATTGTCCTGATATGTGGACCAGTATTTTGATAAAATTGCAGTCTCATGAAGTGTTGTGTCATATTGGTACTCTAAATATTTTAAATGGATAGAAACTAAACAAAGCACAAAAATCCAACATGATAGAGAGAATTTTAGTGTTTAATAAAATGAAAGTTCAAAGACCTTTTAGATTATCTTTTGTTTCGTCACACCTCTTTAGAGATAAGTGATATTGATACATTGCTCTTTTGAAATGTTTTCTGTAGGTTGTGTACAAATTTATTCAATTCTTTTTATTTTTTAGTTGTGGGAGTTATGAGTGTCTTAATATTTTGTTGAAGAAAGGAGCCAATGTAAACTTTCAAGATATGTCAGGGTGTACTCCATTACACCTAGCTGCTAGAAATGGGTTGGTATTTTAAACACATAGAAGATGCTTAATCTTCTTATATCCGTGTCCTTACTTTATAATAAAGTATAATTCATGAAACCAAAGATATTTTATTCCAAAGGGAATTTATTTTCAAAATTTAGTTTAAATTAGCTTTTGTCCAATTCAGCTGCAGGCCTGTTTCAAGGATAATCATTATCAAAATTTAATCTTGTTTCACTTTTGAAAATTTTATATTATAATTCGCCAAACTCAAACAAATATAAATTATTTAACAAAGAAAACAACACATCAATAGGATAAGTGTGTATACAGGTGTAGCAGCCTTTAATATATTTGTTACAATAAATATTCTTCAAACTAATGTCACTACACAAAACACCGGCATGCACTACCAATCCAGTTATATAAAGCATGAACACAATCAAAATATATCTACAAAAGAGGAAATACATATTAATTCATTTTAATATATAAAATATTTACCAGCACAAACAATAATCAAATCAAAATTTATTCATAATTACTTAATCATGCTTATCAGGAATTTCAAGAGCTACATATACAGTGATATTGTTTGCCTCAAATTACATCCGAAATTCAGCTTTTTCCCCTAGAGAAAATTCCCAATTACTAAAAAAAATGGCTTAAAATTCCTCCCAATAAGTTTTACATTTTTCCCAAAAGTGATGGCAATGATAGTAATGAATGTAAATTTCGTAGTGATGTTATTGTTTTGATATTATGAAAGCACTTTTGAGATCCAGGTTTCTGATCAGAATCATCACAGTGTTTGTAACATGTGGTTTTCAATGCATTAAGTATCATCATTGTTTCCGTCTCTTTCCCTCCCCAAAAAGTACCTTTCAGGTTGAAAATGTCTGACAATCAAAATATACGTGATAAAACTACAAAAAAGACAGTCAAGTTTAGCAAAAATCAGAGATTTGTTTTAAAAAAAAAATAAACCAATTTCCCAATTTCAATAAAAATTATGCATTTTTCCCAAAAAAAAACGGTAGAGGTATTTTTGAAAAAAGACAACAATATCACTGATATACCTGTAAAAGTACTTAAAACAGTGCTTTGTAAAAACACACACTTGTGTTTTATATAGTAAACAATAGTGAACAATCGCTTGACCGTTACTACATCAAGTGACCAATATTTTTGATGATTACAATCACTTAAAAAGTCTTTACACCATTACCATGATTACAGTAAAACATATTCTTTAAATAAACATTATTCTAAGAAAGATAAAAAAGAGAATAAAACAAAGGGAAGTAACTCTAAATTTAATTGCAGCAAGTATTACCAATATATTTTTATGTAAAACAATTATGGTTAATTATGTCTATTCAAATTTTGTGGATTCATTATTATTTGTTGGATACCAATTTTCATGGATTTAGTGGGTACAGGTGAACCACAAATTTAAATGTTCAATGAATTACACATTTTCTATAAGGTTGTATGCAGACTTTGGGAAAACCACGAAATTAAATATCCACAAAAATGCAAGTTCTACTCAATCCATTAAAATTAGCACCCAAGAATATGAATCCACAGTAGACAATACTTCATTGGTGGTCTTATGTTAATCTGTGTGTCCTGTGTTCTATCCATGACCAGGTCAAACCAAAGACTGAAAAAATAGTGTTTACTGCTTCTCCTCTAAAGATTCAGCATTTAGTAGGAAGAGCAAAGACTGGTTTGCTCAGAGTCAGAGAATAATGTTGTCCTGTTAGGGTTACATGTCTTCCTACAGACTGTTATCTTGTGAACAAGCACATTAGAATTAATTAGCCTGTCAGTCTAATACAGAGCAGGGATCATATTCATATCACTTTAACATGTTTATGTAATAGTTGCCATTGAATATTAAACACCCTTACAATATCATCACTATACATCATCCTGAACATGCATGAAATATTTGCCACTGGATTCTCAGCAACCAACAATCAATCAATCAATCATCATTATACAAATAGACAAATAAACACTTTATTGATTTTTCAGCCAAAGAAAGTGTATCAATAAGTTGCTGGAATATAAAGCAGATGTGAACATCAGAAATAATGAAGGCTTGACCACAGTAAGTTGTTAACTATAGTGTTTCTTTTCACTAAGGGTAATTTAGTTATTAGAATTATTAACTTTTGACATTTAAAAAAGAAAGTATGATTGCAATTCTTACATTTGGTCCACCTTTTTATAAAAATCTTGAAAATCTAACAAGATGAACAGGTGAATAAGGGGAAATCTACATGTCTTTGTATGGACCGTAAGCTTGAGCAGATGAGGTACATACATAGTGTTTTAAGGTAATATATGAACAAAAGTTAAAAAATTTAAGAGAAAAATATAGATCCCACCACTGCAATTAGTGTGTTATATGATATTTCTTCACTCGAGACAGTTAAATTTTAATTTTTTGAATAATTAGAATTTAACTGTTGAGTGGAGAAATCTCATAATACACTAGTTATAGTGGTGGAATCTGTTTCTCTAATGATTTTTGTCCTTCCTTTTCAAAGATTTGCAGAACGATGTGTTTTTTATATGTGACGTCATTAGGCATGGTCGCCTTTTTTCATGACGTCACAATAGGAAATTCAGAAGAAAAATAAGGAAATTTGACATCATAATTAAATTTCGACCAATCATTTGCAGAGAACAGATATTTCACTAGTGAGGAGAAATATTTTCTCACACCGATCAAGAAATGTGAAAATAGCACAAAAATTAGAAAATAAACAGTAAAATATCCATAAAAAAATCAAATCGTCCAAAAGAAAAGACAAGTAAAATGGATGAACATGACCTATGGACTACAGGAATAATTGTTTAACATTTATCTAGTTGATACTTTAATATGAAACACTAGATAAATATTATTAGATATTAACCATTTGAACAAAGTTTTTTCTATCCCAATCCAGGCTGCTTGCTTGTAAAAATCAAATGTACTGATGTAAAAATAATTAAAGAACTGCTAAACCAATGCCTCCTAAAATTTGTGCTGATAGAGTTCCCTTAACAAATGCTTAAGTGGATACCAGATGGTATGCAGGGTTGTCAGATTAAAAAAAAATTAAAAACTGTTAAATTGACAACATCGATTAAGGAAACTGTAATGCTTTAGGTCATGAATAAAATTTGCAGTTTACTTAAGTCAATTTAGCAGTGATGTAAAAAAGGGAAAAAAAGTAAGAAATAAAACCAAGGCCTTCAAAGAAAAACAGACAACACCATGGCTGAAAGGAAAAAATGACAAGACAAACAACAGTCCCCCAAAACAATACAAACTAAAGTCAAACCTGCTATACAGGTCACCCCTATTAAGCAAAAACCTGTCTTCTCGTCCCTTTGCATATGAACCTCAATTTAAAGGTCACCTCTTAATATATGTTTAGCATTTTCTTGTCCAGACGTAAGTCTTCATATACAGGTTTGACTTTACACAGAAAATGAAGGATTGAATCAAACGAACCTCAACAAAAACAACAGTTGAAGACACTTCTGCAGGTTATGTATCCTGCTCCATATATAGCTCCTGTTATGTTGTTTGTGAAGAAGGAAAAATTGTGACATAATTTGTTTACAAGATACACATTTGTTTTTTTAACCTGTAGATTCATTGGTTGGCAGTGAATGGAAGGACAGAATTGTTACACGATTTGTTTATGTACACACAAGATGTGGATGTTGAGGTGAGAATTTTCTACAAATAAATAGCTTCCTGAAATTTGTAATCTGGCCTCCTGTCAGCATGCTATAACATGTGACAGGATTTCACATTCATCGCTCATCAATTCAATGTTTACCAAATATTTATACATTATTCTAACATATTCTCAACATATAAGAATTTTTTGTTGTATTTTTCTATGGAACTACAAAAAAGCTTCCTGAAATTTGTAATCAGGCTTCATGTGAACATGCTTTAACATGTAAAGCAATTTCAGATTCATTCTTCTTTAACTTCCTGTTTACCAAATACATAAAGCGGGGGTATTATAAATGAGTATTGGTCACAGTTCCACTTATTTTGTTCTTTTTTTTTTTGTCTGGTGTCATTTTCCATCTATACAATTCTGCTATTTTAGAAGGATGGTTATTTATGGAGAATTCTAACATGATGTTCTTCAAACGCTTTGAGTACACACCCGTGGTAAAATATGAATATATTGTTTGGGCTGTTCCAATCGTACTCCCGCGTCATATGTTTTTTTATGAATGAGCTACCCGACGTCATAGAACGATGACGTAAGAATATAAGCATTTTACGGGAAAATACACGCTTGTGAAACTGAAAATCATCACAACAAGGAAACGTAAACAAACGATGCAAAAATGTGTTATATAAGCAATTTTTGTATACATATAAGACATATAAGTACAATTATCATTTAGATTCATCCAAACCTATCTAAATATGTTATTGTAAATAGTTTAAGCATGTCATTTATTCAGTTTGCTCCGGTCTTTTACGTCAATTTAATAGTGCGTTTTTTATATGGGAACGGCAAATAATGCCTTCATCTAGAGCGCTTCGATCCATAACAATTGCAGTATTTGTCCTATTAGAATCGAAATAATTCATGGGGGCTTGAATATATTGTGATTTTACCACGGGTTGTCCCTTTATGCCGATATTTTACCCCTCGCTATCGCTCAGGGTAAAATATTTGTCATAAAGGGCCAACCCGTGGTAAAATCACGATATATTCAAGCCCCCATGAACTATTTCTTAATTGTTGAAGAAAGCACATTTTGTATCAAGCTTTTACAACCCTATATAACATGTATAAAATCACAAGAAAAAAGCATTTAATTCTTACAGTTCTAAATTTAATTTTTTTCTCCCTATAAAATTGAAAATTGATATGGGGAATGTGTTAAAGGGACAACAAACCTGACCAAAGAGCAGAAAACAGTCGAAGGCCACCAATGGGTCTTCAACACAGTGAGAAAATCCAGCACATTGAGACCAGCTTCAGCTGGCTCCTTAACAAAAATGCGTATTAGTTCAGTGAAAATGGATGTCATACTAACTCCAAACCATATAACATCTATAAATGACTTAAAATTAAAAAAAACATACAAGACTGAAAAAGGTCAGAAAAAATGTTTGCGGGGTTAAACATGTTTTGTGAGATCTTAACCCTCCCCCTATACCTGTAGCCAATGTAAAATAAATAAAAACACAGCAATATGAGCAGAAAAAACTCAGTTTAAAAGAAGTCTGAGTCCGATATCAGAATAGGTAACAAAAGAAACTAAGCAAAATGACAATGATACATAAATTAACAAAGGACTGCTAGCAGTTACTGACATGCCAGCTCCAGACCTCAATTAAACTGATTAAAAAATTATGTCTTCATCACATGAAAATCAAGCACAATCCCTCCCCCTATGCATTGTTGTGCAGTTCAGGGGGAAGCAAATTTTATTGGGAAATAGAAACTAATTTTGGAATTATTATTGATTGTTGTCAGCCAATCGAAAGTATGATTCTTGTGAAACATTCATGTAAAGTTATCATTTCCCTTTACAGGATGCTCAAGGACAAACAGCTTTACATGTTGCCTGTCAGAATGGTCACAAATCTGTAAGTAACATTGCTTACGTATGTATCATAAAAAATCTATATTTCATTAGGAGTGTTTTGAATGGACTGGTTGACATTTTTTGTCCATGAGCTTATTTTTCATTTATATTCAGGATGACAGCAAGTGTAATTATAAATAAAAAGTATATTAAGATAAGAAAATATAAGGAAAATTCTTATGTCATTAGAATCTGAGAAAATGTGAGCTAGTATGAGCAAGTGTGATTGTACAATAGGGTGCTTCACTAGTTTCTCATAAAGGGTGCTATAAACAGTTTCGTATAAAAAACTAGGGGTTATTCCCAGACTAAAAATAACCATGGAGGGAAATCCCTTTTTATTCATATAATTGGTGAAAAAGTATCATGTTTTTTGTATTTGATTGTATAAAATAGTTAATTAGCTTTCAATTTAAACAGGTTAAATGATTAAAATAATTTTAAAAATTAGATTAAATATACATGTTTTGAGGGGAGACAACACTGTAAACATCCTGTTGTTTTGGCAGTGAAAATTGAAAACTTATTTGCAGCCACTGTAGCTCTTTTCGAAGCAGGAAACCGTACCCTGAAACATGATTTTTATTAAAGGCCAGGTAAAAACCTATGAATTTCATACAGTTTTGATTATGGAAAATGTGCCTGTATCATGTTTACATGGGTATGCACATCAGCTGATTTCAGGTTTTTTATGTTCAGATTAGGCAACTTTTTCCCCATTTTCTCTGGATAGAACTTTTTTACTATACTAAAAGTACACTATATTTTTATTTCAATATAAACTAAAGACAATTCTGATTCCAGTGATATCTAGTTTTATACAAGTATCTTTATTAACCATTCCACCACTAAGGGTCACTTAGACATGGTCCCTTAAAATATGAAGTCATAGAAAAAAACTGTTGATTGCACCCAAAGAGTTTGTGACATGTGATTGATTGATAATCTTAAGACTTGGACTCGAAGGTGTACTGACTGACTAGGTGTAGCATTGTTATACCTCTACTCTAGGAGTGGAGGCTTTATCGCATTTAACATGTGTGTTGGTTGGTTTTGAATCCATTTGTCAGTCTTTCCAACAAGTATCACATCACACTTTTCTCAGGTGATACTGAACATAATGACTTCAAATTTTGTCAGCTGCATCAATGTGATAGGTTGTTATGTCTGTCCAATATTTTCAGATATGTCAGACACCTAATTCCTGTTTGCTTATACCTAAATAATTTAGTATGTGGATTGAACTTAAAATATTTTACCACATATTTCTCATTTATAACTGAAAAGAATGACTTTATGTATGGTTAGCAGCTTTACAGTGATGAGCTGTAACGTGTTATTGCTTTCTTGATTTGTCAGACACCTGCTTCCAGTTTTCCAATACTTTGAATTCTTCAAGAAGTTGATAGAACTTAGTCACACATTTCTCGTGTGGTAATAAACAGAATGACTTCAAACTTGGTCAGCATCTTGAGCATGACAAGTTGTAATGTGTGAGATCTTTTCAAATCTGTCACATACTTGCTTCTTGTTTGCCGATAGTTTAAATATTCAGTATGTTATTGTGGAATGAACCTTTTTGTCACCTATTTCTCAGGTACTACTGAACAGAATGACTTTGTATTTGGTCAACAGCTTTGCAGTCATGAGTTGTAACATGTGGGCGCTTTCTGGATCTGTCAGAAACTCACTTCCTGTTTTTTCGGACATTTTAAATTACAGATAAGGGTATGCTTATCATGACATTGTATGCATTCTTGATGTTTTGTGTGGGTTGTGGCATTGATTTTTGACCTAGCATAAATTTTTTTTTTTAACCTTTTTTGTCATTGATGATTATATCCCCATAAGCAAATTTGTTATTTATGAAATTTGTTTAATCACTATTTTGATAACATATACTTAGAATATTTAAGAATTCATAATATAGTACAGAAATATATTACTGTCATAGTAAAGAAGGAATATGGTATATTAATTGCTGACAGAAAATCCCTACATGAAATTTGAATAAAAGCAAAAGGAAAGGAACAGTTGTTTAATTGCTTTTCTTCATCTGAATATATAACGAGGCCTCTAACTGAGAACAATAGCTTTCTAATCCTACAATAACATAAAAAAAATACCATTTACATGAACAGTTATCAAAGGTTAAGGTTACTATAAAGGAAGTATGTTTGCTACTTTGTTAAATTGTAATGCTAACAGATAATTTTTTTTGACAGACAGTTGTATGTTTACTTGACCATGGAGCAGAAATCAACAGACCAAATCATTATGGATGGATGCCTTTACATTTTGCCTGCAGGTAAAACTGTTTATTAGTTTGCTAGTTTGTGTATACAGACACTTTTGCATTTGCACCAATTGCCACTTCATTTTTCGAAAATTTTCGAAAATTTTCATAACAAATAACTCATCATAAAAATTGTTCATGTTTTAGAACAAATAAACACTATTAACTCCCTTTGTCCTTTATTTGAGAAAATAAAAACATGAAGAATATACTGTAAATTCATTATAATTCATTGGATACTTAATTTTCGATATTTTTTGGGTATAGGTGAACCAGGAATTTAAATGTTCAACAAAGTACAAATTTGCCTTATGCTCGGATGCAGACTTTGGTAAAACATATCAAATATCACTAAAAATACAATTTTCTCTTAAAGTAACCTAAGAAAATAAATGAATCCACAGTAATTTGAATACTATATTTTTTCAGTCATGGTCAGCATGATACAGCTACAATATTATTACAAAGAGGAGCAGTATTTCTACCAGATAAAAATAATAAAACACCACTGGATTTTTGTATAGAGGTATGTATTGTTAGGGATGAACTGATGTCTACCAGACAAAAACAAGAAAATACTTCTTGATCCATGTATTATTTTTTTCCAATTGATTAACACACATGGTCGAGTCCCACACAGATACTATAAACATTAGGTCATTTGTAGTTGGTATATGGAATAGTTGTAAGGTGAACATTTCTGACTGACAAGTTTTATCTGACCTCAACCTAAATTTCACGGGTACAATTCTTGCCAGATTCTCGCTTGACGGAGTCAATAAGCGAGACATAGGTATGCTGTTTCCGGCGTCGTCGGCGTCGTCACCAATGTATTAGTTTGTGATTAGGTCTAGTTTATGGTGAACAATGGTGAACCACTAGTGGTAAGTCGAAGATATTTGGTATGCAGTTGTATTAGTATTGGCACATCTCATTACCATGGAGATTATTTGGCCCTGCCCCCTCAGTTATGGTCTATTGACTTTGAAATTTATGCTTAGTTTTCATGTATTAGTTTGTGATTAGGTCAGTTTATGGGGAACCACTAGTGGTAAGTTAATGATAGTTGGTATGCAGTTGTATAAGCATTGGCATATCTCATTTCCATGGAGATTATTTGACCCCACCCCCTCAGTCATGGTCTATTGACTTTGAAATTTTTGCTTAGTTTTCATGTATTAGTTTGTGATTAGGCCAGGTTATGGGGAACCACTAGTGGTAAGTTAATGATAATTGGTATGCAGTTGTATAAGCATTGGCATGTCTCATTTCTCTAGAGATTATTTGGCCCCGCCCCCTCAGTCATGGTCTATTGACTTTGAAACTTTTGCTTAGTTTTCATGTATTAATTTCTGATTAAGTCAGTTTATTGGGAACCACGAATGGTAGGTCAATGATATTTGGAATGCAGTTATATTAGCATTGGCACATCTCATTACCATGGAGATTATTTGACCCCGCCCCCTCAGTTATGGTTAATTGACTTTGAAATTTTGCTTAGTTTACATGTATTAGTTTGTGTTTAGGTTTGTTTAAAGAGAACTACTTATGATAAGTCAATGGTATTTGGTATGCAGGAGATTGTTTAGCCATTTACCTTCAGTCATGGTTTATTGACTTTGATTATTTGCAAAACTTACATGTGAAAGTGTTGCTATTTTAATTTCAACATTTGCATTATCGAAATTACAAAAAAACGAGACATATCTCTGTGATAACAGTTTATTACAAAACTTACATTATAGGTTTATATCAGCAATATCTTGGACAAGTTTTATATGCCCCCTCCGTAGCGGAGGGGCATTAAGTTTTACCCTTGTCCGTCTGTACGTCTGTCCGTCCTTCAGTCCGTACGTCCCAAAGTTGGTTTCTGTTCTCTAACTTTAGTTTGCCTCAACCAAATGTTATAAAAAACTTATACACAATGCTTATTAGCACTAAATACAGATCAAGTTTGAATTTTGGTGGCGTCACTTTTACAGTTCTAGAGTTATGCTCCTTTACAAATGGAAAAATTTCCTTTCTCTAACTTAAGTTTGCCTCAACCAAATGTTATGAAACTTATACACAATGCTTATTACCACAATATACAGATCAAGTTTGAATTTTGGTGCTGTCACTTTTACTGTTCTAGAGTTATGCCTTTACAAATGAAAAAATTGTTAAATATTTCTTTTTTTTCTTCTAAATATCAAGTCAATTTTAAAATTGGAGTTATCTTCCTTTGTCCATGATTATAGTTGAATCAACTGCAATCAATGCTTTATACAATGCAATATTTAATTTTTCCTTCCACTGATAAATTAAAGCAATTTTTACCCTTCATTTTTAAAAATATTTTAAAAAGTAAAATCACAAAAATACTGAACTCCGAGGAAAATTCAAAAAGGAAAGTCCCAATCAAATGGCAAAATCAAAAGTTCAAACACATCAAACGAATGGATAACAACTGTCATATTCCTGACTTGGTACAGGCATTTTCTTATGTAGAAAAGTCTTCTTTGAAAATTGGAGTTATCTTTCTTTGTTCATAATGGTAGTTGAATCAACTACAACCAAAGCTTTATACAATGCAATATTCAATTTTACTTCCTACTGATAAATTAATTTTGTTTCCGTTTTCTATCTTAAGTTTGCCTCAATCAAATGTTATGAAACTTATACACAATGCTTATTACTACATAATTCAGATTAAGTACGAAATTTGGTGGCGACCCTTTTACCATTCTTGAGTTATGTCCCTTCATAAACATAAAAATTGCTGAATTTGTTTCCATTCTCTAACTTTAGTTCGTCTCAACCAAATGTTATAAAACTTATACACAACCAGATATGCGTGTTTAGAAATAGAAAAATTGCTGAATTTTTAGTTTCTGTTCTCTACTTTAGTTAGCCTCGACCAAATGTTATGAGACTTACACACAATGCTAATTACCACAAAACTCAGATCAAGTTCAAATTTGGGTAGCATCACTTTTACCGTTCTTCAGTTATGTCCCTTTATAACTATATGATGTGCAAGCGGGGGCATCATCTGTGTCCACATGTGGACACTATCCACATTTATTTTAGAGTTGTGACATTCATGGAGAGCAATCTCATTATAATTCTGGTTATCCCTTTTATGATATGTATTGCTACACTAGTACTTAGATTAAGACAAGAAATAAACAAAATTTTATTAATGAATATAAGTGTAATATACGATTTTCTAGATCTTGTGAAAACTACATTAGATAATTTCTGCATGTACAATGTATATAGTTGTTGTTTTATTTAAAAGGAGCCCATGTCATTTAAGGAGGCTCGAGGGTACAAAAATTTCAGAAAAAAATTAAACATTTTTTTTTTCATTACAAATTTTATTTATTACTTTATTAGTTGTTACTTTATCATATGGTACAAAAATCATTCAAAAAAGATCAATTCGTTTTGGCCCCAGATGACTTTTAAAATGAATATATCATTGAAAAAGCTCCAAATTATCTCCCTTTGGTGCAAAAATGCCATTTTTTGGCATTAAAATTGAAATATTTTTTTTAACTCATCGGTGACCTATAGTTTTTATTATTTTTTTCAAATAAGCTGTACTCAAACTAAATTATTAAAAAAATTTGAGCGATTTCTGTAATTTAGTTCTTTTTTTATTTTGATATTACCTTTATTCCTCCTATTAGTTCAACAGAAAAAAAGTACCTTTACAAAAATTTATGCTTCTTTCGAAGGCAGATTGTGAGCTCAAATGAATGGTGACCCCATATTTTTATTTTGAATTTTTTAAAAGGTTATGAAAAATATAGCGAAATCCTATATTTAAAAAAAAAAAGATTTATACCCGCAAGCCCCCTTTACCAATAAAAAAAACAAATTTGCGGGAAAAATATAAGAAAATGCTATAAACACTTTCTGAAATAAAACAACTTGTTTCTGTGATTTAAAAAATTGTGTTGGATTTGGTAATTTTTATACGACCGCAAAAATTAAAAATTTTTTGGTCATATATTGGTATGACGTTGGCGTCGTCGTCGTCGTCGTCGTCGTCCGGCGTCGTCGTCCGGCGTCGTCCGAAGACACATTGGTTTTCGCACTCTAACTTTAGTTTAAGTGAATGGATCTCCATGAAATTTTACCATAAGGTTCAATACCACGAAAGGAAGGTTGGGATTGATTTTGGGGGTTATGGTACCAAAAGTTAAGGAATTAGGGGCCAAAAAGGGGCCAAAAATAAGCATTTTTGTATATTCCAGACAATAACTTGTGTGTAAGTGTATGGATCTCTCTGACATTGTACCACAGGGTTCCATATCACAAAGGAAAGGCTGTAATTGATTTTGGGGGTAATTGCCTCAAAATTTTAGGAATTAGGGGCCAAAAAAGGGGCAAAAAACAAGCATTTTTCTAGTTTCATGACAATAACTTGTGTGTAAGTGTTTGGATATTTCTGAAATTGTACTACAAGGTTCCATATCACAAAGGGAAAGCTGGAATTGAGTTTGGGGGTAATTGCCCGAAACGTTTAGGAATTGGGGGCCAAAAAGGGGCCAAAAATAAGCATTTTTCTAGTTTCCAGACAATAACTTGTGTTCAAGTGTATGGATTTCTCTGAAATTGTACTGCAAGGTACCATACCACAAAGGGAAGGCTGGGATTGAGTTTGGGGGTGATGAATCATAAGGGGGTTCAAAAAATTTGGGGGGGGGATTTTTTTTTTTTCTTTTAAAATTTTCCATTTTAAGTTGGTTATTTCTGATTAATATTTAAAAGCAAATAATAATGATATGGTAGGAGATACACACCAAACAGGATGTGTAAATTATTATCTAATAAGTATTGTGCAATAGCAAGAAATTTTCAATTGCACAGTATTGCACAATAGCAAGAAATCTTCAATTGCACAGTATTGCGCAATAGCAAGAAATCTTCAATTGCACAGTATTGCGCAATAGCAAGAAATATCCAATAGCACAATATTGCGCAATAGCAAGAAATTGTCAATTGTACAGTATTGCACAATAGCAAGAAATATTCAATTGCACAGTATTGTGCAAAAGAAGATACTTCGTATAAATTGCTTATTTCTTGATCAATTTCAATGGGGTTTTATTCTTGAATTCTTGGGGTTCTTTAATATGCTGAATCTAACCGTGTATTAAGTTTTTGGATTTTGGGCCCCGTTTTTAAATTGGTCCACATTGAGGTCCAAAGGGTCCAAAATTTAACTTTGTTTGATTTCATCAAAAATTGAATTATTGGGGTTCTTTGATATGCCGAATCTAACCGTGTATTTAGATTCTTAATTTTTGGTTCCGTTTTCAAATTGGTCTACATTAAGGTCCAAAGGGTCCAAAATTAAACTTAGTTTGATTTTAACAAAAATTGAATTTTTAGGGTTCTTTGATATGCTGAATCTAAACATGTATTTAGATTTTTGATTATGGGCCCAGTTTTCAAGTTGGTCCAAATCGGGGTCCAAAATTAAACTTTGTTTGATTTCAACAAAAATTGAATATATGGGGTTCTTTGATATGCTGAATCTAACCATGTATTTAGATTTTTGATTTTTGGGCCCCGTTATCAACTTTGTCCACATTGAGGTCAAAAGGGTCCAAAATTTAACTTTGTTTGATTTCATCAAAAATTGTATTATTTGGGTTCTTTGATATGCCGAATCTAACCGTGTATTTAGATTCTTAATTTTTGGTTCCGTTTTCAAATTGGTCTACATTAAGGTCCAAAGGGTCCAAAATTAAACTTAGTTTGATTTTAACAAAAATTGAATTTTTAGGGTTCTTTGATATGCTGAATCTAAACATGTATTTAGATTTTTGATTATGGGCCCAGTTTTCAAGTTGGTTCAAATCGGGGTCCAAAATTAAACTTTGTTTGATTTCATCAAAAATTGAATTCTTGGGGTTCTTTGATATGCTGAATCTAACCATGTATTTAGATTTTGGATATTGGACCATAATAGGTGAATGTCCAATTTAAAATTTTTAAGTTCTTAGACCACATTCATTCTGTGTCAGAAACCTATGCTGTGTCAAATATTTAATCACAATCCAAATTCAGAGCTGTATCAAGCTTGAATGTTGTGTCCATACTTGCCCCAACTGTTCAGGGTTCGACCTCTGTGGTCGTATCAAGCTGCGCCCTGTGGAGCATTTTATTTTATTCAATTTCTCGATTCTGAAATCATTTAAAAGCAGGATTATTAATTACACATGTAATAGTAGTGTTCCTGTCTGTCTAATGTGGTCAGCTAAGTAGAACTGTTGTCTTGCTAAGCTGGTCTCACCTATCATCTGATAAGCTATGCCAAGAAATGTCATGGCTGATATTCTAGTACCAATAAGATTGCATTCTAAACTTGATTGTTCTAGTTCATGTAAAGCATATGTACAAGATGTAAGATCATGTAAATGAAAGTAACACAGGAAATGAAGGAAATGTGCAAATTGGTTTGAAGGAAATTCTGCAGGAATATTTGCTACCTCCATTTGTAGTTCTGGTGGAATGATTGGTGACTCAATAGTAAATGTAATGCACTGAGCAACCAGCATTTTAAGTACTGTGTAAAGTTTCCAATGCTTTGTTAGTTTCAACACATATTCCTGATTCGGATTCCAATATATTTTTGCTTCATGAAACATGTTATGTACTAATGAAATATCTATTTTTTCATCTGTGCACTTCCACAAAGAATAATCTGTTAGAAGTAAAGCTGTTATATAGTTTTTCTGAACATAAAAATATGATGCTAATTTCATCCATCCAGATACTGCGTCTGATTGTACACCTATCAACAGATGACTGAGGTCATATTTGTACTTATAGTATTGGAGTTTGTTGTTTAATTTGTAATTTTTTTGTTGTGTCTCTGGAAAATCCTTTAATGCATTTGCAAAAAAAGTAGTAAATAAACCTACAGATAAATCAGTTCTGGAATAATGTAGCATATGACATAGTAGAATTTTAAATTCACTTCCAAAAATAGGTTTTTTAACTATTCCTATGATTTGCATGAGATGTTCTTCCATCGATGAATGATTAGTTAGTCTGGGATAATCGGACAAAGTCTCTGATAATGCAAACCAATGAAATCCTTGCTGTTGCTGATATAAAGTATCTAGGATGCTGATCAATTTATGTTTGCTCAAAGAATTGAATCGTAAATAGAATAAATTATTATCAGGAATGAAATAATGTAATAAAGTTGAATATTGTATACAATAAATAAGTCTTTGTAAACATGCCTTGAAACATGAAATGATGGTGTCAGGTCTCCAGGTGGAGGTATGTGATTCCTCCAAAATCCAAAACATCATTGTTTTTAAGAAATATGAGCACAGTAAACCTTTCAAATCTTCCTGCTTTTCTACTATTTCTTTGAGTACAATCTTTAACAAAGCATAGCATAATAATTGTGTATGGTTGAACGAAAATATGAGAAATTTTTCTGCAATTGAAAATGATATTCGCCACTCTACCTCCTCATTTACTGACCCTTTATACCCAACTGGAACAAACAAAACACCGCAGGAGGTTATTTTGGAAATGATATCTGGTAAAGGCCATGTTCTACGTGATCTAGTTATCCAAGGTTGTGCCGGAGATATCCATTGATTACATTGAAGAGCCAATGCAAGGTCAACTACATCATTAAGGTCAGATAAACATGGCCCATGTATTTTAAGTCGTGCTTCAAGAAATTGCATTTTAAATAATTTACTGGAAAGAAAATAATTACCAAAACTATCAATCTGCACTGTGTTTTGTATTTCTTTACAGTATATATTTGGATCATTGAAGATAAGACGTAGCTTTGTGAAACATGGAGATACATCCTCTGTATCCATAACAACAGGATAAGACATATTAATTAGAGGAATATCTCTAACTGATTCATAAACTTTTATAGGACTATAAATAAACATTATATCCAAGTCACTGCCTTTTAATTTAAGTCCTTCACCTTTGCTTCCACTACAGATTTGTTTTACATTAAATATTGATTCATTTCCTATGTCAACAATTGTGGAAGTTAGCCGCCTCAGTCTCACAACCTGTTCAGATCCAATCTTCTGACACAAGAATTTGTAAAGATGTAATGATTCACTTTTATCTGTTGCCATTTTCACACTTTATGGAATGTACATATGTATGTTTCTATAAGAAAAAAAAATATACATTAGAGGAGAGCAGTGATACACTTTTGAATAATAATACATGTTCCTGTCTTAAATGACAGTAAAATTTGAACACAACAGCCTTTTTTTTGTATACGATACATTTCAATCAGATATATGTGAAGTTAGCAGCTGTTTCATAATTTGTTGTTTTGCAAGAGGTTTGATATTTGAAATTTCTTGGTTGAAAATAATACAAACATGGGTATTTCTAAGGATTTTATTATCATGTACATAAAATAGTAAATATATAATACATAAATTCTCATTGTTGTCAAATATTACACTGACAAAAATTGATCACAATTGATTCTTAATACTGTTTAAAAAAATAATGAAATGTTTTCTTTTTGAGTTAGATAAAGGGGGAACAATGAAGTAAATAATTGAACAAAATGAATTTTTAACAGATATAACATCTTTTTACTTTGGTATCCATAAAAGAAGAATAAAGAACAATTATATGAAAAGGTATCAATGTATACTGTTAAAGGGTTTCCAGCATACATTGGAAGTGAATTTCATTTGCTCAGTGTACATATATTTTTTATGTCATAATGATAAGATTGATTAGCACAATTTTTTAACCTTTCTTAATACAAAACTGATTATCCATTAACACTGAAATATGAAAATCTTCATTACATTCATAGTTTTCATCTGGTGGAAAGTTTATATTGTATTTACACAGCGAGACAAAAAAAAATGAAACAACACTTAATAAATTTTATGCGTCCGAAGCCCTTTCACTGGATTATATTTCATCAGGAATGCTCAATGCTGATTATTTGAAAGCCAAGGATGTATAAGTTCCAAAACAGTTGATCTGCTTTTGACCAATGAGAACCTAAAATAATAGCCAAATCCATCTTAGGTCAACTTTACCTCATGAAGTTGAAACCTTAGTTTCAGCTTAATCATTTCTAATCTTATCAACGGAAAATTAAAAAAAAAAGGTTTCGTTATGAATTATGTTAGCAGGAAATAATCATAATTGTTTTATTTTGAATTTTGGAAAATATGATATCCCTTTCTATTAAAATATTGTTCAAGAACATCTTCCTGTTGTGTCTATATATAATTTCATAGGCATTAATTTTCCTTGTGACAGAAATTTTGTCAATTGTTTCAAATTTCATACGGATTTGACAAATTTACTGAAACAAGGAAAATATATGGAATAGTTGAAAATACCTGCCTTTAGCTCTACTTGCAATTTGTTGAAGAATGACCAGTGAGTGTTATAGGAAAATCAATTCTTAAACACAGTTTGGAATTACAAAATCTGATAGAATCAACTTCCTTTTATCCCAAAAATATTAAGTAGGAAGATAAAACAATCATAATCGTGAATCTAAGAATAATAGTATTATTCATGAAGAAAGGGTCCACTAGGGCAACACATATATATGCTCAAAGACCATATTTCCATGTTTTGTGAGCTATTGTGTGTCTGTTGGTCTTTTTCTTTTTAAGTCATGGTGTTGTCAGTTTATTTTTTATTTCACTTGTCTTTCTCAATTTAGATGTCCAATCCCAAACTCTGTTAGTTGCATACTCATTTATATTATCCCTTGCATGTTCTTTGCACTGACTAAACATCGACAAGTTATCGTCAGTCTGTTTTTTTTTTTTTTGGAAAATGACGCTATCAGCATCATGTTTCCTTTACCATTGACCAGAACTTACGGAAGTTGATTATATTTCTTCCGACCCGCCTTCCACACTCGGTTTCGTATTTACTATTTTACATACTAACTTGAATCTGCTTGTATTACGCTACACTCGAACAAAGTGTAGTAGTCACCCGGGAACCTGAGTGTACATACTTTATTTATATACAGAAAAAAAACATCTTGACCTGTCCATATATTAATTGTTATTAAATGGTATTTTGAGCTATCCCTTTGTTATATTTTTCAAATGTATTACAGCTTTCGCTTTTATATATATGTACATGTCTTACAATCGTAAACAAATGGGTATTTATAAATAGATCCGTTTTGTTATGGTTCTGGACTTTTCACATTCCAATGATCAGCAATCGCTAGACAAAATAGTTCTCCTAAATAATGTCAAACGTTTTGCCATATGAACTTTAAAATCATTAAAAAAGTAATAATCGGAATCATCTTGATATCCATTAGATAGATAATGGTCTTTCAATGATCAAGATTTATGAACTTTTAAAGAATCGGAAATTAGTAATACGGTTAAACCCATGCAGTGTGGTTTTGGACTTTTCACACTCCAATGATCAGCAATCGCTAGACAAAATAGTTCTCCTAAATAATGTCAACCTTTCTTGCCATTTCAACTTTACAATCATTAAAAAAGTAATAATCGGAATCATCTTGATATCCATTGGATAGATAATGGTCTTTATCAAGATTTACGAAGTTTTTAAGAATCGGAAATTAGTAATACGGTTATACCCACGCGGTGCGTATGAATCGGCACCCATAGAAAAAGTCAATTTGGCACCTAGTTAAATCGGCACTGATCTGGTCAAATCGGCACCCATTTAACTAGATGCCGATTTGACTAGAATTCTTTACTTGGTGGAATGTCAAAACACTTAGAGTTATTCTTCACTTGCTTTTCCACAATATTTGTTGCGTGGTATTCTTCGAATTTCTTGGCAGTTATGGTTCTCTTTGGACGTGCTTTTTTGAGGAATTTGTCTGGTTCAACAGCGGGAATCAGCCCCTCAACCACTTTGTACATGAATATTAACTTCTGGCGTGTTCGTCTTGTCTGGAGATCTTGTAGTTCCAGTTGGGCAAGCATTTTGGAAACACATCTGTCCTCTCTTGACTTGTAATCTCTGGTGATAAATCTTGACGCTTGACATTGTATCCTTTCAAGCTTATTTATGTTTGTTACCGTGTAGGGTTAAGTACCATACTATGGCTCCATATTTAATTATAAGATCCATTCCTAAAGGTCTAGATCATTGTTCTAAACTGACACAAATTTCAATAACTGGAATGCTACCCAAGTTGAATATATGGTGACCCACGAGAACAGCATTATCACTATTGAAATTGTGTTTAATACCATGATGGTTCAATGTCATTAACTCAAATGGAGACAGACATTTGACCTGAAAGATGGTGTGGGAGTGCAAAATCAAATACTACCTCATGATGTATGACTATGATATAATATGGTTAAAGAATCAATATCAATTATATGGGTCAAGGGCAGAGTAATTATAAAATAACAATATGGCAGAGAAGTGGTTTCAAGTTTCATATAAAGCCACCTGACTGACATGAAATAAAAAATGGAAGGAATATCCCTATTTGTCTAATCTTCAAGGTGAAATTAAACTAGTAAAACAATATTATACTATTGTCTAAATCTACAGAAATAGAACTTGCTTCAAGTAACAGAAATAACTAGGTCACTAGTAACTTATTTAATGTGTATGTGGGGTATAAGAGCTTGCTTACTACAGGCTCTTCATAATCATTTTGTTTATAAGCAATTCTACAAATAATAGGATAGTCTGTAAATGTATTCTTGATTTAGAAAAATGTAATTGCAAGAAAAAAATCACATTACTTAGAATATTGTAGATAATTCAGGTAGTCTTGACCTATTTATTAGTACAAAAGAACAGCCAGCAGTCATTGGATATTGTAGAACATTCAAATAGTCTTGACCTATTTATAAGTACAAACGAACAGCCAGTAGTCATTGGATATTGTAGATCATTCAAATAGTCTTGACCTATTTATATGTACAAAAAAACAGCCAGATGTCATCTTCACTTCACACACACACATAGGAATATCAATTATATGCTTACGAGACATGTTTCAGTGTTTAACTAATTATGTGAAAATCAAGACTTGCATAAAAAATATTCCAATATTAGAGACAGTGGCGTCATTTTTCCCCAGAGCTTTCAGCTCTTTGATTTAAAAACCTTTCTGGAGTAATCATGTTTGTAAAATGATAATTTTATTCTGAACAGGCTATTATTTCAACTTGGAATTATTGTGTTTGAAATGTTTAAAAAATTCCATGTTTATTCTGTATTATAATGTTCTGTGCGGTGCACAACACTACCTATTTAGGCTATTACAAAAAAGATAGCACATTTTCAATAGAATGCACTGTGCCTGTTACTGTTACATTGATGGAAGATTGCTGAAATATAACCCATAAAAACAGTTTAAAAATTTATGACAATTAAGGGACTAGTGGCCAGATAGAGATAGAATATCAAATAAGGAATAAGGAATAATTAACAAACAGACCTTTAACTTCACATATATTGCCACCAGGTGGATGATTAGTAAATCAATGATTACTAAGAAGAAAAATACTCAACATGAAAACACTATACTCAACTTAAAACACCCTAACATGTAACTTAGTAATCTAATGTTTGCAAGTTCAAGGGTAGTTCAGTTTGAATTTGAGCAAGGGAATGCGTATGATATTTTAGGATACTGTTGATTTAGTTCCTGATAATATTTTTTTTTAGTATGATTAATAACGGTTAAATGATTACAGTTGTTGTCGTCTGTTTATTTAGTTCATACGTGTTTCTCGGTTCTCATTTTTATATAGATTAGACCGTTGGTTTTTCCGTTTGAATGGTTTTACACTAGTAATTTTTTGGGGCCCTTTATAGCTTGCTGTTCGGTGTGAGCCAATGCTCCGTGTTGAAGGCCGTACCTTGACCTATAATGGTTTACTTTTATAAATTGTAACTTGGATGGAGAGTTGTCTCATTGGCACTCATACCACATCTTCCTATATCTATTAAAATACAGTTTGATCTTACAAAATCTGAAACATTATAATTACTTTTAGATGTTCCCTAAACATGCTATTTGAGGTCAAAACAATCTCTATCATAGGGTTTTGCTTACCAGAAGCCAAATCAACAGAATATTTGTTGTTGAAGTTAAAATTCTATTTCCTTTTGAGTCCCATCGCAACCCCTGCTATTTTCATATTCATTTCATGTTGTCCCTTGCATGTTCTTAAGATAATATTTTGGTGCAGTTTGGGCATTAAGCATCAACATTCAATCATCGTCTTTGAAAGGACCTTTGATTAATTTAAGAGGTGAACAGGGGTAAATCACATGCTGATTTTTTAATGTCCACAATTTATTTCAAACTTTGGACAATTATATGTTTTACTCATTTTTCATAATGTTATCTGACTGTTCTGAGCATCTTTTTGAATTATTTTAGAATTTCAAGTTGTAGCCTAGAGTTGCAAGACTTGAGTTCATGTATATTAAAAAAAATTGCCTAATTTACTACAATAATGCACTCACTTAATTGCATACTTAGAATTTAAATACAAAGTTAAAATTCAGAATGTAAACTACATAAAATGTCATGCATTTTACATTATTGTATAGCAACATTATTTCCAAAAGAATGTACCGATAAAATTGTTTCTATTTTTTCTATTACAGGGAGGATACTGTGAAACCTGTGACAATTTACTGACACATTTTCCAAAATTATTTGAACAATTGATTCAGATGGTCAGGAAAGAAGATCTCAAAGAATCTATGGTAATTGAAATGATAAAATCTGTACATATAAAAAATAAGAAGATGTGGTATGATTGCCAATGAAACAACTCTCCAAAAGAGACCAAATGATACAGAAATCGTCTCTTGTATTTGTGACACTTTTACCTATTGTGTTTGTTTTGTTCACACACTGTTGTCAATGTAATGGAATTTGATGTGACTGTCATACAAGTGAGAGGTTTAGCTAGCTTAAAAACCAGGTTTAATCCACTATTTTCTACATAAGAAAATGCCTGTACCAAGTCAGGAATATGACAGTTGTTATTCATTCGTTTGATGTGTTTGAGCTTTTGATTTTGCCATTTGATTAAGGACTTTCCGTTTTGAATTTTCCTCTGAGTTCAGTATTTTTGTGATTTGATTTTTTGCTATGCGCACATCACTGGCCATGCAATTTAATTCATACACAGTAAAAATATCACAATCGGCAATCAGTATCATAATTACAGATCAGAAACCCTGAAATTTAGATAAAAACTTTCTTTTTTATATTTTAAGTATTTGAAGGTGCTGAAATTTCTGTGCAAAAAGAATAATGAAATGGCAGATAGAATATTGGTAGCATTAGCTGAAGAATTATCAAACATAGGACATAATCTTCTGAGGTTAGTTTGACTTATTTTTACATTGTATAAAAAGACAAATGTAATACAAAGGCGCAATGAAATAGTGTGAGAAAAACAGACAACACCATGACCAAAATTGATAAATAAAAATATACAAATAACAGTCAACAAAAATGCTATCTGAGTGTTTAAGATTGAGTTACATGTTCTGTACCAAAAACTGAGGATGAATTCAGGTGATCCATTATCATAAAATTCAACCAATAACATTTGCTTTGATATTCCTATTACTGTTATGCATATTACAATTTTGAAGCCATCAGCAACATTGTTGAGCAGGATCTGCTTACCTCTCCAGAGCACCTGAGAGCAATCCATTTTTTTTTGGTGGGGGGGGGGGGGGGTGTTCATATTGCTCACTCTTTAGTTTCTAGGTTGTGTTTTGTATACTATTGTCAATTGTATGGTTTACAGTTAATAAAAAGGCATTGCATGTATTATAATACGAAATTTCCTATGATTTCCAAGCATTTGTTTTACTTTGACCCCTTCGAAAATATGAAAGGGTATTTATTGATGTAGATTCAGGATAATTTATAACCAAAATTTTGATCTGACAGATAAATCAGTGGCATTGAATATAATTTGTTTGAAAAGTATTTCTATTTCCAGGAAAATACATATAACTGGACAATTTGACATTGCTATGCTATTATTTTGTGGATTAACATACCTATCAGTCTGTCTTCTTACTTTACATTAACTTATCTATACACTTTGTGAGCACAACCAATTTCAGTTATCATTTGATAGGTTTTGCTGAAAAGAAATGAGATCTTATAAAATTTCAATGAAATTTAATGTCATACAATGATGTACATTAGCAAATATAATTTTTTGTCTGAAAAGTTATCTGAAATATTTTTTTATAATTCAAGGGAAGTAAAACTCTAAAACTGTGACATCCTGTTAGAAAAAAATGTACAATACCAGTTTGTTCTAAAATATTTCCTGCTTTTATATATATATATATATATATATATATATAAATATCAAAACCATAAATAAACTCATCATAGATACCAGGATTAAAGTTTTATTCGCCAGAGACATGTTTTATCTACAAAAGACTCATCAGGCCAAAAAAAAATATATGTCTGTTTACAGTTACCCGACCGACCCTATTTTGAGCTTCGACCCTAAGCCATTTTATTTCCATCGTAAAGTGAAAAATAAACTGAACTCATGTCAAAAGTGAAGTTAGTGTTGCCAATTATATAAATCAATTGCCTGATCAATCCCAATGTTCACAATCGTGAATATGATAGCTGTTTTAAGGAAATTCGTGACTCGTGTGATGAAATAAACACTTTGCCGCCATTTTTTTCCAACTAATAACCAAGGGAAATAATCCAATCATAAAAAATACGGGTAAACTCGGCCCATGATCAACTCGGACCACGACAAGACGAAACCGCATGACTCAAAATCATGTCACAAAAAATAAAATAAAATAGAAATACCGACCTACCTACCCTATTTTTTACAGACATATATTTTTTTTTGGCCTCAGTGACACTCTAATAAAAAAAGTTGATGGACATGTACCGGTACATTAACATATAGATTTATTTACTATTTTAAAAGCATAAATTTATATGTAAATAACAGTGTTAATGTATTATATAGAAATGAGAATTAAGTGTTATTATTTGCAGTTAAAAGGCCTAAGCAGAGTTAAGTAGATGAAGCCAATTTAACACAATGAAATAAGAATACACAACTTTAACAATGTCATACAATGTTGAACTTGAATAAATTTTTAAAAAATCTGAAAAATGTTTTTGCAATGAAAAATACCTGAAGTGTCTTTCACCAGATATGTCTTTGCATGTGTTACTTATTCTTACATTTATACTTTAAGTATTAAAAGGTAATTATTCTTGGAAAATTAAAGCATTTGCAATTAACTTTGTTTATGAAAGGAATTTGTTCTGAAATAGCTTACAGTTCTATTATAAGTATTCAAAAAGTAATAAAGCTAGGAAATTTCATCATAAGCCATTAGTTACTTTGTTTTGGAAAGACATGTAAATTCCAAATTTGTTCTAAAATAGCTTACAGTTATACTCATGATACTATAAGCATTCAAAAGGTAATAATTCTAGGACACTTTATAAGCATTAGTCAGTTTATACTTTGTTTTGGAAAGACATGTAAATTATAAGTTTATTCTAAAATATTTCCTGTTTTACATTAAAAAAAAAAGATGCACAATAATAGATAAATTGATTTATGGTAAAAAATTAAAATTGTAAGCCTAATTAAGGGTTGTCTTAAAAATTAACTGAAATAGAGCTTACCTCATAAGAAAGTGGATCCAGAGGGGGGCGTAGAGGGCGTACCTTTACTTGCACTTTGTGTTTGTTAATTAAGACTGTGAAATGATTAATCAGACTAGATGTAGTTGACTTGTAATTTCCTGTACATGTTATGCGACATTCATTACTTGTAAAGATATTATTTGCTTGTAATTACCGTGTAAAATATAATTGGTTATGTCAAAGTCAACGTGATTCTACCGTGGAGTTGACCAGTATGTCAAAAAAACGTCACTCAGTCATTTTAAAATTCAAATTACAGTAACACATTGCTTGGTAAACCTAATAGCTTTAACAAAAGATTTGTACAAAAGTCATCACTAGAGAACTCTCAAAAAATGTGTTTGTGGATTCATTTTATAGCTCAACAGGGCCCAAAGGGCCCCATGTGAGCTTATGCCATCACTTGGCGTCCTTTGTCGTCCGTCTTCTGTCATCGCCGTCATCATCTGTCGTTGTAAACTATTTAAACTAGAGGCTCTCAAGAGCCTGTGTCGCTCACCTGATTCTACTTTGGTTTTGGAAATCATGTTAAAATAGATTAAAATCATAACAGATACCCTAATAATGAGTGAGGCCAAATTTAATTTAATATTGGCCCTGTAATTTAATAAAAAATCCTGGTGGCCATCTTGAACAGTAAATCAGCAACAAAGTAGCAACACTTCATCAGCACCTCATAAGAAACATTTATGCCATGTTTGGTTTCATTCCATTCAGTGCACCTCTAGAAAAAGCATTTTTATGTATTTCCAATAGGGTCTTATGTTAAAGGAAGTCCTCCCGCTGGCGGCCATCGTGGATGAAGGATCAGCTTCAAAGTAACAACACTTAGTCAGCACCTCATAGTGGTTCTCTAAAAGAAGACATTTATATGTATTGTCCATAGGGTCCTTTGTTAAACACAGCCCCAGCTGGTGGCCATCTTGGATGATGGATTGGCTTCAAAGTAACAACACTTGGTTAGCACTTCATAAGGAACATTCATGCCATGTTTGGTTCCATTCCATTCAGTGGTTTTTTAAAAGAAGACATTTGTATGTATTTCCCATAGGGTCCTATGTTAAACTAAGTCCCCTGCTGGCGGCCATCTTGGATGATGGATCGGCTTCAAAGTAACAACTTTTGGTCAGCACGTCATAAGGAACATTCATGCCATGTTTGGTTTCATTCCATTCAGTGGTTCTCTAAAAGAAGACATTTGTAAACATTTCCCATAGGGTCCTATGTTAAACTAAGTCCCCCGCAGGCGGCCATCTTGGATTATGGGTTGGTTTCAAAGTAACAACACTTGGTCAGCACCTCATAAGGAACATTCATCCCATGTTTGGTTTCGTTCCATTCAGTGGTTCTCAAAAAGAAGACATTTGTAAATATTTCCCATAGGGTCCTATGTTAAACTAAGTCCTCCCGCTGGCGGCCATCTTGGATGATGGATCGGCTTCAAAGTAACAACACTTGGTCAGCACCTCATAAGGAACATTCATGCCATGTTTGGTTTCATTCCATTTAGTGGTTTTCTAAAAGAAGACATTTGTATGTATTTCCCATAGGGTCCAATGTTAAAATAAGTCCCCCGCTGGCAGCCATCTTGGATGATGGATCGACTTCAAAGTAACAACACTTGGTCAGCACCTCATAAGGAACATTCATGCCATGTTTGGTTTCATTCCATTCAGTGGTTCTCTAAAAGAAGACATTTGTATGTATTTCCCATAGGGTCCTATGTTAAACTAAGTCCCCCATGGCGGCCATTTTGGATGATGGATCGGCTTCAAAGTAACAACACTTGGTCAGCACCTCATAAGGAACACTCATGCCATGTTTGGTTTCATTCCATTGAGTGGTTCTCTAAAAGAAGACATTTGTATGTATTTCCCATAGGGTCCTATGTTAAACTAAGTCCCCCGCTGGCGGCCATCTTGGATGATGGATCGACTTCAAAGTAACAACACTTGGTCAGCACCTCATAAGGAACATTCATGCTATGTTTAGTTGCATTCCATTCAGTGGTTCTCTAGAAGAAGTTCAAAATGTAAAAAGTTAACGACGACGACGGATGACGACGGACGCCAAGTGATGAGAAAAGCTCACTTGGCCCTTTGGGCCAGGTGAGCTAAAAATCTTCTCCTCCAAAACTACTGGGCCAAATACCTTCAAACTTTAACTGAATGTAACTTAGGGTATCTAGTTTATAAATGGTATCGGAAGTTTTGATCTATTAACAAACATGGCCGCCATGGTTAAAAATAGAACATAGGGGTCAAATGCAGTTTTTGGCTTATATCTCAAAAACTAAAGCTTTTAGAGCAAATCTGACATGAGGTTTAAATGTTCATTTTGTTTGGTCTATCAGCCCCTTAAATTTTCAGATGAATCGAACAACCCAATGCTGGGATGCTGCCACTAAATTAGTAATTTTAAGGAAATTTTGCAGTTTTTATGCCCCCGCCGTAGCGGAGGGGGCATTAAGTTTTACCCTTGTCCATCTGTACGTACGTACGTACGTACATACGTACGTACGTCCGTCCGTACATCCCGAAATTGGTTTCCGTTCTCTTACTTGAGTTTGCCTCAACCAAATGTTATGAAACTTATACACAATGCTTATTACCACAAAACACAGATCAAGTTTGAATTTTGGTGGCGTCACTTTAACTGATCTAGAGTTATGCCCCTTTATAAAAGGAAATATTGCAAAATTTTTAGTTTCCGTTCTCTAACTTAAGTTTGCCTCAACCAAATGTTATGAAACTTATACACAATGCTTATTACCACAAAACACAGATCAAGTTTGAATTTTGGTGGTGTCACTTTAACCGATCTAGAGTTATGCCCCTTTATAAAAGGAAAAATTGCAAAATTTTTATTTCTTCTAAATATCAAGTTTATATAATATATTTTTAAAATTGGAGTTATCTTCCTTTGACCATGATTATAGTTGAATCAACTACAATCAATGCTTTATACAATGCAATGTTTAATTTTGACTTCCACTGATAAAACACAGATCAAGTTGAATTTGGGTAGTGTCACTTTAACCATTATTGAGTTATGCCCCTTTATAAATAGAAAGATTGCAAAATTTTTTAGTTTCCATTCTGTAACTGAAGTTTTCCCCAGCCAAACATTATGAAACCTATACACAATATTCATTACCACAAAACTCAGTAAGGATCAAGTACAATTTTTTTGTTTCAGTTCTCTAACTTGAGTTTGCCTCAACCAAATGTTATGAAACTTATACACAATGCTTATTACTACATAATACAGATTAAGTACGAAATTAGGTGGCAACACTTTTACCATTCTAGAGTTATGTCCCTTTATAAACATAAAAATTGCTGAATTTTTTAGTTTGTCTCAACCAAATGTTGTAAAACTTATACACAACCGTTCTAGAGTTATGCGTGTTTACAAATAGAAAAATTGCTGAATTTTTAGTTTCTGTTCTCTACTTAAGTTAGCCTCAACCAAATGTTATGAGACTTACACACAATGCTTATTACCACAAAACTCAGATCAAGTTCAAATTTGGGTATCGTCACTTTTACTGTTCTTCAGTTATGTCCCTTTATAACTATATGATATGCAAGCGGGGGCATCATCTGTGTCCACATGTGGACACTATCCACATTTATTTGTTATTATCTTGAATATTATAATAGATATAGATATACTGTAAGGAACAATAATGTTCAGCAAAGTAAGATCTACAAAAGAGTTTATATGACCAAAATCGTCAATTGACCCGATAAGGAGTTATTGCCCTTTATTGACTATTTTACAGAGGTTGTTTGTTTTCTAACTTTAAAAAATCTTCTCAAATGAATGTAGTACATGTATACATTTTGTGTTTTATTTCCTTGTACATCAAGAAACATAATCACTATGGATAAAATGGAACATATGGGTAACATGCATTTATATGACAAATACAAAGAACATTTAAATGTCATTATTAAGCCACTCATAATCATTAATATATATTGAAAAGCAAAAATAATCATTGATGAAATATTGAAGCAAAAAATTACAGGTGAGCGTTTCAGGCTCTTGAGAGCCTCTTGTTATTGATAGTGAATAAAATAAAACATCAATTATATTAGTAAGTATGGTCAGATACATCTTGGGTGTGAATCACAAATTCTCAATGCATTCTTCAGATGCTAGTTGTGACCTCTATTTCAGTGACTGACTTAGCTAAGGAGAATTGTTCAATGTCCATTTTTCACTGACAAATCCCACATCAAATATATTGGTGCATAGCCTTGTATCCATCCAATCACTTTTTACAATAGGAAATTAATGGGTAGAATTTGTAATAAAAAATGTCCAACCCTTACACTTTTACTGTAAAATATACATGCCCCCACGTCAGGACTCTTATTTTTTTTTTAGCCCCAAAAAGGTCCAAGTTGCAGATCTAACACAGAAAGCAATTGGGCTTTAAACAAGGGACTTTTTATGCCCCCGCTGTAGTGCAATGGTAATTAAGTAACCACTAAACAGAGATCAAGTTCGAAATAGGATGACATCACTTTTACCATTCATGAGTTATTTCTCTTAATAAACATAAATATTGCTGAATATTTCGTTTCAGTTCTCTGAATTTAGTTTGCCTCAACCTAAATGTTATGAAACTTATACATGTTATATTCACAATGCATATGACCACAAAATAGTCAGATCAAGTTTGAAATTGGGTGGGGTCACTTTTACCATTCATGAGTTATGACCCTTTATACATTGAAAAAATTGCTAAATCTGTTGTTTCAGGCCATGAACATTAGTTTGCCTTAACCCAATGTTGTGAAATTTATACACAATGCTTATGATCACCAAAAGGTCCAAACTACTGGAATCCTGGATTTGTATGTGGAAGTTGACAGGAGCATATTTACAAGTGGAGGAATCCTTTTAATTTATCAATTTATAATATGTTTATTCTTATTTTTAGTTTATCCAGTAATGTTGAAGTCCATGTTTCAGTACTGTTGACCTGTGTCAGAGTTCTATGTAAACTTTACACATCAGTATATCAGTCTATGACAGCATCCATACAGTCAGCAGTAGTCAATGGTGTCACTCCTGTCTCACCAAAAGCTATAAGGATATTCAAGGTTATCAAATTATTTATACCACTGGAATTTTTTGTGACAATGGATAATATAGATAAATTATATACTGTTAATTTAGAAACTTTTGCAATGTTTTTTTTTATTGTGAAAATTGCGATCAGAAAGTTTTTGCAAAAATAAAGGGTGACATTTTGATAGCTTTATTTGTATGTTGCATTTTCAGAAATCATAATTATCTCACATTTGTGTTTGTAGTTCAGCAATGCATGTAATGAATGCACGCAAAACTGTTGATAATAGTATAGAAAGGTCATGAAGAATGAAATGGTGAAAGTCCATCAAAGTATAAATCACTATCCTTCACAAAGACTTGACAATTTTGTCATCTACTAAGTTATAATTCATATAGTGTGAAGGTAGTTTGTGAACTAAATCAGTAAAAACAACCAACAATATGAACCAATCTAATATTAGGGCCATAAATAAATGAACCAGATTTTTACAAAAAAAGAATTTAATGTGTTCATAATTCCTTCTCAACTTATTCCTTTCAATACAGTCCATAGATATCACACATCTAAAAAAGGAAAACTCCGTCTGAGGAAACAATTTTGATGGAAAGTTTTTCTTATTGAAGATTGTACTTTCCTTTCCATATATAATGGAATTTTAGAAATAAAAAGAGAAGCTAACACCATTTTCCAGATGGTTGACACCTTTCATAAAATAACACTTGATAAATTTTGTATTTCTGAAGTTCTGAAGTTCTTTCCTTGATTGACCTTCATATTCCAGGATTGTATAATTATATACTTAGCATGAAAATAAGAAGATGTGGTATCATTACCAATGAGACAACTCTCCACATTAAAAACTATAGGTCACCATACAGCCTTCAACTATTAGTAAAACCCATATTGCATAGTAAGCTATGAAAGGCCCGAAATGACAAATGTAAAACAATTCAAATGAGAAAACTAACAGCCTGATTTAGTACAAAATAATGAACGAAAAATCTTTATAATATAATGAGCTATTTAACCCACAATGAATAACCAATTAAATCTAAGGTCAGCTTTTTCTGTGGGATCAGGGATTTTAGCTGTAAATCATGTTTAACTATGTTACAGTCTTGTTAAATCAGATTTGATAATTCATGATCTGAATAACTGTCGCTTAAAGAAATCTGAAATATATAATCAACTATGTGGTATGGGATTTACTCAATGTTGAAGGTCATACAGTGACTTATAGTTGTTAAATACTGTGTCATTTGGTCTCTTGTGGAGAGTTGTCTCATTGTCAATCATTCCACATCTTCTTATTTTTATAAAAATATTCCATGTATATTCAGTATGAGAACATCTCAAATGATATATCAAATTGAGTTTGGATGGGTAAGGGAAAATAAAAAATGTTTAAAGCCCCTAGATTTGATATTTTTAATAACAGGAAGATTTTCTTTTTTCAGTAAACACAGTGGCCATACTTTTTTCATTTCCAAAACCTTTTTGGGTAGCTATACAGTTCATAAAGTCTACATGAAACCATACTTTTATATCTTATTGCCATTCCTATGTCACAAATACAATTTTGGAATTCATTCATATGTATAATGTACTATGTTTTATAAATCTGAAATGTCAAGTTTGATTTTTTCAATGATAAAATATTTCAGCCAGCAGAAAGTCTATGGCAGCTCCTGGAAGACTGGCTTAATTTGCTACAAGTAGAATTTGATCAGAAAAGTCCCAGACAATCTATGGCAAATCTTGTTGAAAATGAAAATGGATCTCATTCAGTTGAAAAGCCAAAGACAATGAATACCACTAACTCTTCAAATGCATCTCCACAACAACAACAGGCAGCTAATCAGTACTCAGATGTTCACTGTAGTAAAGATAAACTTCAAGTATCAGAGGGAATTTTAAAACATATGAGTTTAGAGGACCAGGATGTCATTGGTGCTACATTACCAAGGATCTGTGGTGTTGTTCAGGCATTTTATATCACATGTTCTTGTCATACCCAATTAGAGTAAGACATTTTATATCACATGTTTTTGTCATACCCAATCAGAGTAAGACATTTTATATCACATGTTTTTGTCATACCCAATCAGAGTAAGACATTTTATATCACATGTTCTTGTCATACCCAATCAGAGTAAGACATTTTATATCACATGTTCTTGTCATACCCAATCAGAGTAAGACTTTTTATATCACATGTTCTTGTCATACCCAATTAGAGTAAGACATTTTATATAACATGCATACCTGTCAACTGACCTGTATCCTGCAGTTGTCACCTGGGATACCCGCTGGCTGGTTAAATAACCCGGGAATTCCGAAAATGACCTGTTTTCATCCAGATTCTTAATCCTTCAGACTGATTCCATAAGTGATTTTCCTTTGAAATACCGGCAAATTTGTAATTCTTCCTGGACAAGAAGTTCAACTAGCTGTGTAAAATCAATTTAAGTGACCCATTTCAGTGCATGGCTTCACTTGACAGCTTTGGTGTCAAACACACTGTTAATTAACACCAATTACCTTAGCTTTAGGTCATAATTCATGTATTTCCAAGTTGTTTCACAAAAAATTTGAGTTACTTCCCCTTTTTTGTCACCTTTCAAGTTGAAATCATTCCTTCGTAAATTTTACGGATGCCATCACGAGTTGGTTGACCGTTATGGAATAACCATTTCACAGATGATATCGGATATGTTCCTTATGTCGTAACTACAATACCCTTCCCTTTTCACGAATGTGACCTACCGAATTAGACTATTTACAGGATTTGTAATAACATAAGCAACACGACGGGTGCCACATGTGGAGCAGGATCTGCTTACCCTTCCGGAGCACCTGAGATCACCCCCAGTTTTTGGTGGGGTTCGTGTTGCCAAGTCTTTAGTTTTCTATGTTGTGTCATCTGTACTATTATTTGTGTGTTTGTCTTTTTATTTTTGGCCATGGCGTTGTCAGTTTGTTTTCGATCTATGAGTTTGACTGTCCCTCTGGTATCTTTCGTCCCTCCTTTCAAAATATACTCCTTAAATTTATGTTTATTTTTGTAAAAAAGATTAAATCTAAAACAAATTGAATGCAAACACATATTAGAATATTACTTTTCATTATTTTTCTACCTTAGTACAATTAGAAAATGAATAGTTGAAAATTATTTTTTTCATCTCTACTTCCTTTAAATGTTTAACTTTTTTTTATTATACTCTAACACCAAATAGTCTGGAGATAATAAATAAAGCTGTACAGAGAGATGCACACTGAGTGTCTTATGACTGGTGACGTCAGAATAGATTATAATCAAGAACAAGGGGTTATGGCTTTTTTTGAAACATTAATCTATCAAAATCTTAAGTGCATTGCAACAATAGTAGTTTTAAAATTATTTTTAGTTAATACTTAACCATAGGAACATGTTTATGGAAACTGTTTGATTTAAGATATAAAAACAAATATAAAAAAAATGTCCCCTAAATACTTAAATTCAGCTGGAAAAAAGTTTGTACACTTATGACCTGAGATTTTATTCTTCAATGCAGGTCATGACCTGCATTTTCATTTTCATAGGTTGACAGGTATAAAATGATCTTGTCATTCCCAATCAGAGTAAGACATTTTATATTACATGTTCTTGTCATACCCAATCAGAGTAAGAATTTTTATACCACATGTTCTTATCATACCCAATCAGATCCAAACATTTACATATAAAATATTAAGATGAAATTATCATCGTTTTGTTAAAATATCCTTTTATTTTACTAATAATATTTAGACATTCTGTTGACAGCTGGAGTGTGCATATATTTTCATTTTATACTTAAGTTAATTTTTCCGAGATTTGGTCTTGATTAAATGTGGAAGGTTTGTGCACAAGTAAAACTGAATATACCTTCCCCTAATTTTTGTCCATGCCAAATCAGGCTTTTTGGACATTGTGTAGTTACTTATTATATTAGTATGTACATCTAATTCTTTGGAAAAGTCAAATATAAAGGATTGGTGTTGTCCATTGTTTTTTTTTATGTATTCTATTCAAGACCAAACATATATGAAAATAATGAGATGTGGTATAATAACAATCCAACCAAGAACACACAAACAAAGATATAAACAATAACATAAAAATAAAAGAAAAAAGGAAATAAGAGAAGCTTTGGGACTAAGTTAAATTTTCACTCTATTAAACCAGTTTTGAATTAGTTAAAATTGTGTATGCCAGACACACTTCGTTCCTCTACAGAAGGCTATTCGGTGATGCTTGAATCTAAATTAGTGAAAAAAATGAGATACTGTAATTTCTGTATTGTTGGCAAGTATGTTTATTAAGTTTTTGTTGAAGAAATTATGTTTTATAGTCGAAATTTTGTTGAACATTTTTTTTCTTCATGCATGACATTTTGTTGTTTGTTTACTTCAAAATGCTATGATTTGTTTTATAATGTTTTTATTTTAATTTTAGGATTACATCTCCAAGATTCATAGAGTTTGTTTGTAAACATAATAAGGTGCTCAAAGCTTTAGTTCAGAGGTAAACTCACATATTTTTTGTAAACATAATAAGGTGCTCAAAGCTTTAGTTCAGAGGTAAACTCACATATTTTTTGTTTTACATTAAGATACCTTTAACATAATGAGAATACTTCTTGCATACTTAAAGATGGATGGAGCACATGCTATTAATTTAAACAGTAAAATTAAGGATTTTTACTAATTATTTAACTTATTACTGGGTTTGTACTAAAATTAACAACATGAAGGGTGTCACATGTGGAGCAGGAGCTGCTTACCCTTCCGGATCACCCCTAGTTTTTGTTGGGGTTCTTGTTGCTCAGTCTTTGGTTTTCTACGCTGTGTTTTGTCACTTTTGTGTGCTATTGTTTTTATACGACCGCAAAAAATTTTTGTGGTCGTATATTGGTATGACGTTGGCGTCGTCTGCGTCGTCCGAAGACACATTGGTTTTCGCACAATAACTTTAGTTTAAGTGAATGGATCTCTATGAAATTTTACCATAAGGTTCAATATCACAAAAGGAAGGTTGGGATTGATTTTGGAGGTCATGGTACCAACAGATAAGGAATAAGAGCCAAAAAGGGGCCAAAAATAAGCATTTTTGTATATTCCAGACAATTACTTGTGTGTTAGTGTATGGATCTCTTTGACATTATACCACTAGGTTCCATATCACAAAGGGAATGCTGGGATTGATTTTGGGGGTAATTGCCTCAAAATTTTAGGAATTGGGGGCCAAAAAAGGGGCAAAAAACAAGCATTTTTCTAGTTTCATGACAATAACTTGTGTGAAAGTGTATAGATCTTTCTGAAATTGTACTACAAGGTTCCATATCACAAAGGAAAAGCTGGAATTGAGTTTGGGGGTAATTGCCCAAAACGTTTAGGAATAAGGGGCCAAAAAGGGACCAAAAATAAGCATTTTTTCTAGTTTCCAGACAATAACTTGTGTTCAAGTGTATGGATCTCTCTGAAATTGTACTGCAAGGTACCATGCCACAAAGGGAAGGCTAGGATTGAGTTTGGGGGTAATTGCCTCAAAATTTTAGGAATTAGGGGCCAAAAAGGGGCAAAAAACAAGCATTTTTCTAGTTTCAGGACAATAACTTGTGTGTAAGTGTATGGATCTTTATGAAATTGTACTATAAGGTTCCATATCACAAAGGGAAAGCTGGGTTTGAGTTTGGGGGTAATTGCCTTAAATGTTTAGGAATTTGGGGCCAAAAAACAATCATTTTTCTAGTTTCCAGACAATAACTTGTGTTCAAGTGTATGGATATCTCTGAAATTGTACTGCAAGGTACCATACCACAAAGGGAAGGCTGGGATTGAGTTTGGGGGTGATGAATCATAAGAGGGTTAAAAAAATTGGGGGGGGGGGATTTTTTTTTCATTTTTTTTTTCTTTCCTTTTTTTCCTTTTTTTTTTCTTTAAAATTTTCCATTTTAAGTTGGTTATTTCTGATTTAGATATAAAAGCAAATAATAATGATATGGTTTGAATAGGCAGATTAAAAATTTTTAAGTTCTAAGACCACATTCATTCTGTGTCAGAAACCTATGCTGTGTCAAATATTTAATCACAATCCAAATTCAGAGCTGTATCAAGCTTGAATGTTGTGTCCATACTTGCCCCAACTGTTCAGGGTTTGACCTCTGCGGTCGTATCAAGCTGCGCCCAGAGGAGCATTTTATTCGGTTGGCCTTTTTCTTTTTTAGCCATAGGGTTGTCAGTTTATTTTTGACTTGTGAGTTTGAATGCCTTTTGGTATCTTTCAACCTCTCTCTTAATATAATTGGCTATCTGAAAGATCAGGATATTTGCTCATAATTCTTGAAAAATTATTCGTATGCATCAGATGCCCTCATTTAATATTTGAAATGTATTATTACTAATAAAATATAGTAAAATGCCAATGCATATGTGTAGCAAGGTCATATTTTAGTTATAGAGTGGAACCTTAATTTTTGAAAACCTTTTTCTCCTTTACATTCCGGGCTGATGATACAAGGTACAGTTGAGTAGGGTTCTTACATGTATATCAACTCAATTTCAAACAGTTACAGACTTTGCATAGAGATAATTTCAACCCTTAATAAGATAACAGTTGTATTGATATTCATTTGCATAAGGTCAATTTATATCTGATACAGCTTATTTTATATTTACAGAAATACAACTGTGATGTTTGATCATTTCAATTATGTCTGCTTGTGTTGTTCACACATTGTTGTCAATATAATGGAATTCTATGTGACTGTCATACAAGTGAGAGGTTTCACTAGCTATAAATCCAAGTTTAACCCGCCATTTTCTACATAGGAAAAATACCTGCACCAAGTCAGGAATATGACAGTTGTTTTCCGTTCATTTATTGTGTTGGAGCTTTTGATTTTGCCATTTTAGAAGGACTTTACCATTTGAAATTCCCTTCAGAACTTTTGTTATTTTACTTTTTTCTTATTGGAATGTCCAGAATTGATGTTCCAGTTTATATATTTACAGAAATACCACTGTGATATTTGATCATTTCCATTTCTTATTGGAATGTCCAGAATTGATGTCTCAGTTCATACATATCATTAAATTGCAGGTATGAATTATATTATAACTATAAGTGGTTTTAAGGGAACATAATTAACAATTTACATACAGAAATTAAGCACTGAAGTGTAATGAAGTACAAATTAAGCTTGGCACGTAGAATTTGACTTCAATGTGTGTTGTTCGAGGTGAAAGAAATAATGAAAAGTAAAGGTTTCAACAGTAGAACAAATTAATGCATCATATAAAACAAAGACAAACTCAAGTTGACTTATAAACAAACTGTGTATTTTCTTTATTTATCTGGTCTACAGACTTGTGCCAAAAGTAAAGATAATTCCAAGATGGCTGCCACATACAGTTGTCAAGTACCTGGTCTGAGGACTCAGTTATCGTCCTTTGGTTTACGTTGTCTACAAATATAGTCCCTAGTGTATATAACAGTATATAACTTGCACATTTTTTTCATACACTTCCCAATTTATTTCTTGATATTTTATGCAAGAAATATTAAGTAAAGGGATGAAATTACATGTTTAAAAAACTTGGGTGCTGAATCTTTATGTTAAATAGTGATTTGGTCCAGTTAAAAAAGGTCAAAATTAGTATGTCTGAAGCTGTCAAACTGAATTTTTGACTCCCTTAACATAGAATTGTCCATATTTTGAGTTAGAACTGGTAGATTTTTCTACAATTCTGATATTTTTTGTCCCAATAGTAGTACACCACACTGATGCTTTTAGATAGAGCAGGTACAATTTTTATACGACCGCAAAAAATTGGTACATTGTATCATGTCGTCGTCATCGTCGTCCGAAGACATTTGGTTTTTATACAATAACTTTAGTACATGTGTATAAATAAATAGAAATCTATGAAATTTAAACACAAGGTTTATGACCTCAAAAGAAAGGTTGGGATTGATTTTGGGGGTTATGGTCCCAACAGTTTAGGAATTAGGGGCCAAAAAGGGGCCCAAATAAGCATTTTTCTAGTTTCCAGACAATAACTTGTGGAATGGTGTATGGATCTCTTATGAAATTATACCACAAGTTGCCATACCACAAAGGTTATGGCTGATACCGTTTAGAAATTAGGGGCAAAAAAGGGGGAAAAACAAGGGTGTCCTGGTTAATGGACAATTAAGTACAAAACATAATTTAAAAGCAGTGTAAGGGAGGTAATTCAAACACCTTTTGAATTTTTAAACATTTTGAATTACCTCCCTTACACTGCTTTTAAATTAGGTATAAAGAAATGTTGTATTGTCTTGAGGTGATTATGTGTCAATTTATCAATTTATTTTTTTTATGTATGTCATTTTTTATTTTAAGACTTTTATGATGTATTTAAATGGGTTATTATGGTTGCAAACTGCATTGGAAATTTGAATTGAGATTATGACCATATCTTGAGGGAAAGAATTTTTTTTTGGAAAAAGGGGGGGTTAAAAAAATTTTGGGGGGGGGGGGGAGTGGGTTAATTCACAACAGCATAGTGTATTGCACAAAAGCAAAAAAATGAATATAAATTCAAATCACATAACCAATTCAAGTTCTTTTACAGTTATTCTGTGTCAGAAACCTATTATGTGTCAAATATATAATTATAATCCAAATTCAGACCTGTATCTATCAAGTGAGAATATTGTGTCCATTTTTGCCCCAACTGTTCAGGGTTGGACCTCTGCGGTCGTATCCAGCTGCGCTCGGCGAAGCAATTTATTTCAATTTGAATTTGTTGTCTAAAAGAAATAACTGTGTTCTCGGGCCACCTGTCACATTCCAACCTTTGTAATTTTACTAATAAAATGATATGAACTCACCTAATATTTTGTGATGTTTCCTTTTGCCCTTATTACTTGCCTCAAACGTCTTGCGATCGACTCATAAAGTTTTCTTATAGATTCTAAGGGTATATTTGTCCATATGCTACATATTGCGGTGATATTATGTGCCTGTTTTTAAAGTTCAAGTTTAATTTTACGCCACATATTCTCAATAATATTAAGGTTTGGACTTTGTACTGGCCATCCATACCATGAATGTGATTTTGTTCCATATACACTTTCATAGAATTGGCTCTATGAACTAGGGCAATGTCGTCTTGGTACATGTAATTGTCTCCGACAATGACAGTTCCTCATGTTTTGGGGCCATTCTCAAAACTATACGAAATGTAAACAAAGCAGACGATTCCAAACTTCTGGTGAAGTATTAGGTCAATGACCAACCTCATAACTTTCATATTGTGCAAAAAGAGAGACAACTCCAACTTATTTACAGAGAAAATGGCTTTTGAGGTTGTCACTTCCAACCCGCAATTGACATACCTAACATTAAATTATCTTCACTTTTAGCACTGTAGTGTATGTTTAACTTTCTACTTTCACTTTTTATAAAAATATACATATATCTGGTTTTCAAGATGTTCTAGAGATTTTTAAACCCTAATAAGATATGTGGAATGGAAACAAACTAAAACAATAAGTCTTCCTGTCACGTGGTAAATAATTGTACAATACAATAATCTCATTTTTTCCTCAGCCTTTTATTAAAAGAAGAGAATGGTTTTACCAGAATATATCTGATGATGAAAATCAAAGTGAAGTGTTACATATCCCAGCTACTGACCAGGACATTCTCATTATAAATAGAGGTAGGGTATTCTTTTAATAACTTGTAAAAAAAATATTGTATTAACCTTTTCTGGTTTTCCTAAATTTTCTGATATAAACTGATACATAGCTAAATATTGTAATGTTGATTTTAAAGCAAAGTTTGATTAATAAATTAAGTAAAATGTCTTTCAATAGGATTGCAGTAGAATTGCATATTTAAGATGATTGTCAAAATTATAAATTTTACTACATGTACTACACATATATCTATTCTATCTTCAATATAAATAAGATGTGGTTTGAGTGCCAATGAGACAACGCTCCATCCAAGTAAAAATTTATAAAAAGAAAATAATTATAGGTCAAAGTACAGCCTTCAACACAGAGCTTTGGCTCACACCAAACAGCAAGTTATAAAGGGCCCCAAAATAACTAGCTTAAAACAATTGAAATAGGAAAACTAATCTATATAAAATACGAGAAAGAAGAAACACTTTGAACCACAGCAACAAACAACAACCTCTGAACAACAGACTTTAGACTCAAAAACAACATAACAATCTACAATGTTTTATTAGGTTTCTCTGTATCTGAACATGATAATTGTTAAAAGAATTGTGTGTTTATTACTGAAAATTAAGATTATAACCATTTCCTTTATGAAGATTTTGAAATACTGTAAACCAACTAATTTTCGCGACTTTCGCGAGTAGAAAAATAATGTGAATTTAAATCGTCGCATATATGAATAACTTGGATCTAACCTTATTTAACTACATCAAGTAAATTAAAAAATTGCAAAATAAAATTGCTGCGAAGTGAACTAGAAAGGGCGAAACGCGAAATAAAGTATCCGCGAAAATAAGTTTGTTTACAGTAGTGTATATTAAATTTATTGGAAAATGAATTTTATTTCAAGTGCTTCTATTTAGCCTAATGAAAAACCAGAACATAAACTTGCATTTTATTGCATTTATTATTGCAATTTTTGGACAATGGAATGAAATGCAAGATTTATTAATGATGCATACAAATAATTTTATTAGAATTTAAGTAGTTATTTTTGCTAAACCTATCTTTTTACAATTTTTGCAATAATAAAAATTGTGCAAAATTTCTGAATGAACGAAACTAAAGGATGAGGAAATGCATGTTTCTTATACAAAATTTATTGAAATAAATGAAAGTAAGAATTGTGTATAAAACATAATAATCGCATGGTCCCATGGTTACCTTTTTTTTTATGAACAGAAAGAATATTTGATAGTAGCTGTGACAGGGTACTTAAAGAAAATCCAGATAAATTGAAGAAAGGACTAGCATTAAAGTTTGATGGTGAAGAGGGCATGGTATTTATATTATTTCAACAATTTGTAATCCATCTTTTGTACTTCTCTTTTAAATATTTTGTAGATATTAAATTTGTTTATAAATATTTACATCAGATGAGTAATCATGCTTATGGTAACTTTTAAAATTACAAACATATATTCTTGTTCAATGTTAAATCTTAAATCTTTAAATGCAATAAATATATTCAATGTTTTCAAGAAATTCAGTCTTATGTGTGCTAATTTGTATGCCCCACCTAGGGGCATTATGTTTTTGGTTTTTGCGTTTGTTTGTTAGTTTGTTCATCCATCCGTCTGTTCGTCTGTCTGTCCCGCTTTAGTTTTAAGTTTTTGGTAGAGATAGTTTTTGATGAAGTTGAAGTCCAATCAACTTGAAACTTAGTGCACATGTTCCCTATGATATGATCTTTCAAATTTTAATGCCAAATTAGAGTTTTGAGCCCAATTTCACGGTCCTTTGAACATTGAAAATGATAGTGCGAGGGGCATTCATGTACTATGGACACATTCTTGTTTGACATAATGAAAATGAATGAAGAAGAAAATCCAAACATTAATTCAATTCCTCGTAAATTGTTTCCCACATAGATCCAAAATCAAGAAGGCAAGGTATTTGTTATGGATTAGACTTGAACATTTGCTCTCTTCTTCTTCTCCCAAGTAAGGAACCAAATTCATATATGAATGTGAATGCTCTCCTGTACTCTTTCTTTTTTTCTTTGACCGTAACAGGGCCTAATCTATTTGGAGAGGGAAAAATTACTTCTTTTTTCAGGAGACCCCAGGGAATAATGGAATTCTATTATCAGTAGTTGTGTCGAGTTCATGTGTTTATCTGTCATGTATACATTAATGAAAGTGTTTTCTATGCAAAAAAAAAATGTGAGATTGAACATATTTTACTTGATTAATTGTAGGGACAGGGAGTAGTGAGAGAATGGTTTGATGTTTTATCTAAAGAAATCCTAAATCCAGATTATGCCTTGTTTACCCAGTCAGCAGATGGTATGTAAAATATGTTAGATGTTGGAAGTTGTAGGTAGAAGGTTTGAAAAAAAAAGATTGAAATACTAGTAACACTTTATATATTTAAAATGTCCAAAGATCTTTTTTATATGACCACAAAAATTTTTGTTTTTTTTTATAATGCTATGATGTCGTCGTCTGCGTTGTCGTCCAAAGACATATTTGGTTTCCGGACAATAACTTTAGTTTAAGTGAATGGATCTCTCTGAAATTTTACAAGAAGGTTCAATACCACAAAAGGAAGGTTGGGATTGATTTTGAGGTTATGGTACCAACAGTTTAGGAATAAGGAGCCAAAAAGGGGCTAAAACAAGCATTTTTGTAGTTTCTGGACAATAACTTGTGTGTAAGTGTATGGATCTCTCTGACATTATAACACAAAGTTCCACATCACAAAGGGAAGGCTGTGATTGAATTGTGGGGGTAATTGTACCAAACATGCAGGAATCAGGGGCAAAAAAAGGGCCAAAAACAAGCATTTTTCTAGTTTCCAGACAATAACTTGTGTTTAAGTGTATGGATCTCTTTAAATTGTACTATAAGGTTCCATTCTACAAAGGGAAGGCTGTGATTGAGTTTGGGGATACCCGATAATTGCTCCAATGGGGAGTTTCAAAAAGTTTATGGGGGGGATTTTTTTTCCAATTTATTTAAGGGGTTCATATTTTTTTTTTCAAAATTTTTCAAATTTCAAATTTTTTGTAAAGTTTCAAGAAGAAATCTTCAAATGCAAAGTATTGTGCAATAGATTTTTAAGATATTTGACCACATTTATTTTTTGTCAGAAACCTATATATTGTCAAAAATTTGATAAAAATCCAAATTCAAACAGTATCAAGCTTGAATATTGTGTCCAAATTTGCCCCAACTGTTCCGGGTTCGACCTCTGCGGTCGTATCAGGCTGTGCTCAGCGAAGCATTTTATCTGATTTACTTTCAACAGGAACACTCAAAAAATATTTATGAGGAAAAGAGGAGATGTATTGTCATAGAGACAATAAATTTTGAAGTTTACAGAAATATCAAATGTCAGATCTATAAATCTAATGTTGCGAAAGAAGCACAAGAATTTCAAAGATGGAATAATTTTTAACACCAAACCTACTGTCGCCAAATTTGGATCTTGGTATAGAAATACATTTCCCAAGTTTTATTGGGAGAATAAAATGTTGGAATTGGACTAGTGTACACTTGAAAAGGAACATTGGTGGGACCAGGAATAATTTTTTTTTTATTTAAACGATACTCTATGAATTATAATGGTTTATTCTAATAACTGGCAATATATATCATGTACAACTTTATTCAAGATGTACTTTTTGGCACAAAATTACATTTTCATCCTTTTATTGCGAGAATATCTTTTTAAGGAGTACATTTTTACCCTTTTATGGGAATATATCTTTTTAGGGAGTACATTCCAGCCAAACAGTAACTCTGCCATAAATCCAGACCACCTTAACTACTTTAGATTTGCAGGACAAATCTTAGGACTTTGTCTTTATCACAAGCAGTTAATCAATGTTTACTTTACCAGATCATTTTATAAACATATCCTAGGTAAGTTTGATTTAATGCAAGTAAATACTCATCACAGATATCAGACTTATAATTTTGAATGCCAGAGAATTCTACATAAGTCTCATCAGTGAAGCTCGAATGAAAATAGTTGGAAGACCAAATCAAGTACAAAGTTGTAGTGCTTTAAAAATCAAAATTTCTGTAAAGTTGTTCCAAATACAGTTTGGTATAGAAGACTTTTTATTGCTTAAGTTTGCTTTTTAAAAAGAGGGGGATATTCAAACTCATAAGTCAAAAACAAACTGACAATGCCATGGCAAAAACAAAAAAACAATGACAAGACAAACAACAGTGCATTTAAAAAAACAAAAAATAGAAAACTAAAGATTGAGCAACACAAACCCCCCCTTAAAAAAACGCAGGGTTGATCTCAGGTGCTCCAAAAGAGTAAGTAGTTTTTGGTCCACATGCAACACCCATGGTGTTACTCATAAAGAATTTGATACCTTATATCCAGTGATTACGCATCATGCAAAGCAAGCATCCTAAGTTCACATACCATTGAATATTTTTTGCACTGTCTAATTTGATATAACAATAGATTGAAACTCTAGGATATCTGACTATTTAAGACAGAATATTTTAATAGCATTCAAAGGGAAATAGAAATGATTACATATATATAATATGACCTTTAATTTGTAGGTATCCCAGTGAATTATACAGATGTGGCATCTATTGATCCTGACTACGCTAAAAATCTGCAGGTGATTACGTCTTATTCATATATATCTTCTGACTCTTTGACCCCTCAAGAATGTGCTATAATTGACACATACCATATTCTATTTCTTGCAAAATTTGCTAATAAATAAGCATATCAGTAAAGAGTGAACAGTATGGGAATTTTGTTTTTTCTCTTGCAACGTTTAATACACTTATCAAAAGAATAAGTGAAAAAATGATTCAGTCTCTATAATGTTTAAATTTTGAAATTCCGTTCTAAATTTATTCCACTCAGCATATCTGATTTTAAATATAACTTTGCCCTTATTTTAGCGTATGAACCAAGATATACTTGCACTTTAAATTCTATGAGAATACAGAAGACTACAACAATTTTACTATTTCATTTATAAAGTGAAACATATGTACATACTATGATGGAATATTCCTTATGTAATAATGGATAACTTCTATAATGGTTTCAAAACACTCATATTTTCAGGATAAATCTGTTATTAAAAATATGACCATCTAAAATATTTCTAATCTTGACTTTGTTATCTACAGTGATTAATTATTTCTATATATACTAGAGTTACTCCCCTTGGAACACACAATATTTTGTTTATTATTAATTTTAGTGAGATTGTTTAAATGTTATTCTTTGTTGTATCTATGCTATTATTGACTTATGTTTATAATTGAGCTTTCTTTAATAAAATATTTCGTATTTCTTTTTTATTTTGTTAAGGAAGACAATTGTGCTGAAAAATGCCCATCCATTTCAGTTGAAAATCCCTGTGTACACTCATAACCTTAAGGATGTTTGCTACTCTGTTTCAAAATAACAAACTTTCTATAAGACTGTTATAAATTGGTAGTATATACACAAAGGAACTAAAAAAACAGAAAAAAATGAAGGGTCCGTGTGCTTGTTTTTGAGATATAAGCCATTGAAAATTTGGCGGGAAATGTTTCTCTTTAGATTTTTCATGTATATAACATTGGCACCTTTTTTCTTTCAAATACTAGGAAAAAATAACAAGGATTATATAAGATTTTCAAAAATGGCTTTTTAAACAATATATGATAAAATTATGAAAAGAAAAGTGAGGGCTAGCGGGCAAAAATTTTTATTGGCACTAACATGGATAAAACTAGAGGATTCCAAATATCTGACAGAAATTCAAAAACAAGAGTAGCGAACATCCTTAACAAATTATATGCATTCAGATGAGTTCTTTTTTTAAACATTAGTTTGTTTTCAACAACAAAAATCGGCATCAATAGATTAAGAGTTGATTTTTATAGGGTTAACTTTTTAAAGGTGCTTTAAAATAAGGCACACAATTGTTTTGAAATGGCATTTGTTACATTCGACTGAGATTTTCAAATAGCAGTGTAATATCCTGGAGCAGGTAAAGGTTGTTGACTTTTGACCAAAGATGACTTTATATTACAGTGGATACTTGACCATGACATTGACAATTTAGGATTGGATCTGACATTTTCTGTTGAGACTGATGTGTTTGGTGTGATGCAGGAAGTAGAATTAAAACCAGGAGGAAGTCATATAACAGTGACAGAAGAAAACAAGGTATGATAGAGAGAAAACAAAACCTTTTGTAGTGACATCAGTGTGAAGAAATTTTTCGGGTATATACCAGATTGAAAATTAAATGTGGAGAGGTAGTAGGGTATTATAGATTAACAATAAAAACTTAGTCATTGATATTTTACTATGCTTTTATATAATAATTAAGGTATGACTATATATGTGAAAGGACTGTTGTACAAGATAAAGAATTAAAACATTGAGGCAAGTCAAATCACTTTAATTGGGGATAATACAGATTGATATACATAAAAAAGTTAGCAGTATTCAATTTGACTGAATAAAATGAGAGTCTTTGACAGGGTAATGCATTAAAACATGGAAAATAAGTCAAATCCTTTTAAATAAGAATAATAAAGTATGACTTAGGGATCATAGATTTATTCTTATGAGGAAGCTCCGAGCATGCTCGGAGGATGCTTGGAGCTTTTTCAGTAGGCTCTTCTCTGCAGTTTATGTGAAAATAATTATCATAATCCATTAAGATGTCAATCAAATCTACACCACTTCTATAATAAGGAAAGTTGAGCATTATAGAGGAAGCTCAATTAACACCTGTGTAAACAACTGATCTATTCAAATACATTTTGCATGACATTTTACAAATTATAGAAAAGATAAGAAATTCTTCAACAGTACTGTGTAATGCTTGGAAAGAAATCTCAAGTCTCCACAAAAAAGTGAAAGTCATTTAACAAAAAATATACAATTATTATATTTATTAATCATTTCTTTTTTTATAATAAAAAAAATTCTCAAATCTTATAATTAGATGATATGATTTAAATATAGTTTATATTATATAATATGCTACATAAAAGTTATCAAGACACAAACAACAGTCAGGGGGCGATACTAAACAAGTTATTTTTTTTAGTTACTTAATATATATTAATAGGTATTTTTTGTTTTTTTAAATTATTTGATATAAACTCAATAGTTATTTTAAATGTCAAAAGTGGACTAAATGTAGTTTTTAAGAATTTTTTCATCATTTCATTAAGTAAAATTAAGTATTTATCCAACTTGAGATGAGTATAGAGAGATTACTTTAAAAATAATGACAAAAATATTACTTTTATAAATTATTTTATACATCTTCGAAAAACTAAGCATACTTACAATTACATGTATTTAAGGAACATATGTAAATGTTTTTGATAAAGATTTCAAATTATAAATAACTTCAAGTCTTAATTAAATCACAAATTTCCATCCATTTATATTTGTTAAACTATGAGATTTTAAAGGAAAATGTTATTTTAATAGCCCGAGAGACCAATCTATGACCAAGAAGTGTGGCATCAGAAAGGCAATTAGTGTTTCAGGAGGATTTAAATAGTTTTATACTGCATGGGGAAAATAACCAGATGTGAAAATTTGTTAAAGCTTGTAAAACCTGTATGAATGGACACCTATAGAAATAATATTAACAGAAGTTACTTATTCATGATATATAAGTAATATTTGAAACAACCTTGTTTTCAATATAACTTGTATAAGTAATTTTGAAAATTACTTGTTTAAGTAATGCCCCTAACTATTAAAACAATGATAATTTTTTTTTTTATAAAATAGCAAAGTTAGTTTTTTATAAAAAAAATTATGGCTACTCTAAGAAAGGTTGAGGAGGTAATACCACCATTGTTTTCCCTCTAGTACGTCTCACTTTAATTGTCATTTTATATAATTGTGCAGATTTGGTTTTATTTTAAATAAAGAAGTGAAGTTTTATCCTGACCTGTACTTGAATGAAAATCTAATATAAAATTGTTTCCCCCTATCAGTTTTTGTTTAATTGGTATTTTTCCAAAAATATGTGCAGAATTTATCTATGTTTTAAATAAAGAAATACTTGACATGAGTAAAGTTTTTTCTTGTCCTGTACTATAGTAATAAAACAACATAATTTTTCAGTGCATATAAGAAAGAAGACATCACCAGAATTAACCAACCAAATTCTATCCCCCTTTTTTTTTCTCTGTTTACAAGCTTTAGTAGCCATGTCCCCTAAAATTGCAAAAATATTTTATATAAAAAACTAACTTTGCTATTTTATAAAAAATAAATACCATTGTTTAGTTAAGGGCATTACTTAAACTAGTAATTTTCAAAATAACCTATACAAGTTATATTGAAAACAAGGTTGTTTCAAATATTACTTATATATCATGAATAAGTAACTTCTGTTAATATTATTTCTATAGGTGTCCATTCATACAGTTTTTACAAGCTTTAACAAATTTTCACATCTGGTTATTTTCCCCATGCAGTATAAAACTATTTAAATCCTCCTGAAACACTAATTGCCTTTCTGATGCCACACTTCTTGGTCATAGATTGGTCTCTTGGGGCTATTAAAATAACATTTTCCTTCAAAATCTTAGAGATGAACAAGTATAAATGGATGGAACCTTGTGATTTAATTAAGATTTGAAGTTATTTATAATTTGAAATATTTATCAAAAACAATTACATATGTTCCTTAAATAATTGTGCTTAGTTTTTCGCTTAGTTTTTCGAAGATGTATAAAATAATTTATAAAAGTAATATTTTTGTCATTATTTTTGAAGTAATCTCTCTATACTCATCTCAAGTTGGATAAATACTTAATTTTACTTAATGAAATGATATAAAAATTCTTAAAAACTACATTTAGTCCACTTTTGACATTTAAAATAACAATTGAGATTATATCAAATAATTTAAAAAAACAAAAAATACCTATTAATATAAGTAACTAAAAAAAATAACTTGTTTAGTATCGCCCCCTGACTGTTGTTTGTGTCTTGATAACTTTTATGTAGCATATTATATAATATAAACTATATTTAAATCATATCATCTAATTATAAAATTTGAGAATTTTTTTTATTATAAAAAAAGAAATGATTATTTTAAAAATATAATAATTGTATATTTTTTGTTAAAGACTTTCACTTTTTGTGGAGACATGAGATTTCTTTCCAAGCATTACACAGTACTGTTGAAGAATTTCTAATCTATTCTATAGTTTTGTAAAATTTCAGGCAAAATGTATTTGAATAGATTAGATGTTTACACAGGTGTTAATTGAGCTTCCTCTATAATGCTCTACTTTCCTTATTATAGAAGTGGTGTAGATTTGATTGACATCTTAATGGATCATGATAATTATTTTCACATAAACTGCAGAGAAGAGCCTACTGAAAAAGCTCTGAGCATCCTCCGAGCATGCTCGGAGCTTCCTCATAAGAATAAATCTATGATCCCTTACTTAAATGAAACTTAAAGATTGTCATATCACTCTAACTGCATATACATGTTTTTCATCATCAAACAGAGTCTGAAAATGCTTATAAATGATTCTAGAACACTTCACAATTGTTAAAATAAGTCTAAATCACACAAAAAACAATTTAGATAACTTGTGTATGTTTAAACGAGAAGTTTGAGTAGCACATGTAAAAGAAGAAAAAAAAAATGGTGAGAGTCGAAATCCGTACATAATAGATATCACTGTAATACCACTTTGAAAGTAAAACAGTTCCATCCTTATGTAAAACAGTGTTTAATATATCTATCACATTAATGTTTGACGGGTCTTAAGCTAATACAAAACATATTTGTCAGTATGAAACACGGAAACGGAACGAATAATAACCAATTACGTTTTGTAGTTTACACATCGTAAGCTGGTTTATGGTTGTCTTTTTTACTTTTTTTGCATTGGTTCATTCAAGCAGATACCAGTTTATTTTAAGCAATGCATCGAAAAGAAACAAGAAATTTGTAATGAAGCGTTTAATTTTTAGCTCACCTGGCCCGAAGGGCCATGTTAGCTATTCTCATCACTTGGCGTCTGTCGTCGTCTGTCTTCATCGTCGTTAACTTTTTACAGTTTGAACTTCTTCTAGAGAACCACTGAATGGAATGGAACCAAACATGGCATGAATGTTCCTTATGAGGTGCTGACCAAGTGTTGTTACTTTGACGCTGATCCATCATCCAAGATGGCCGCCAGCGGGGGACGTAGTTTAACATAGGACCCTATGGGAAATACATACAAATGTCTTCTTTAAGAGAACCACTGAATGGAATAAAACCAATCATGGGATGAATGTTCCTTATGAGGTGCTGACCAAGTGTTGTTACTTTAAAGCTGATCCATCATCCAAGATGGCCACCAGCATGGACTTAGTTTAACATAGGACCCTACCAGAAATACATACAAATGTCTTCTTTTAGAGAACCACTGAATGGAATGCAACCAATCATGGCATAAATGTTCCTTACAAGGTGCTGACCAAGTGTTGTTCCTTATGATGCTGATCCATCATCCAATATGGCCACCAGTGGGGGATTTAGTTTAACATTGGACCCTAAGGAAAATACATACAAATGTCTTCTTTAAGAGAAGTCCACTGAATGGAATGAAACCAAACATGTCATAAATGTTTCTTATGAGGTGCTGATGACGTGTTGCTACTTTCTTGCTGATTTACTGTTCAAGATGGCCACAAATTTTTTATTAAATTACTGGGCCAATATTAAACCAAATTTGGCCTCAATCATTATTTGCGTATCTGTTATGATCTTTATCTATTTTTACATGATTTCCAAAACCAAAGAAGATTCAGGTGAGCGACACAGGCTCTTGAGAGCCTCTAGTTAAATTAATCAGTATTAATTTGATATTGAATAAAAATAACTTAGTAATATGGATTAGGTAAAATTATTAGTTTGAAAAATGATAGGAGCGCCCTATACAATTTCAATAACAAACATGGCGGAACGTAAACAAACCACCTCGTGAAATTGAATTTTTTCTCTGATTTCTTGCTTATTGTACTTTATAGTCCGCACCTCTGTCTGGCAGGTTCAATTTTGGAGAATAAAACTGCAGACTATACAAGCCTTTTAAGTGTACAATTTGTTTTGATCCAACGTCATGACAAGGCTTATTGTTGTATGATGTCAGAGGAGTGAAATAACCACGTTTATTTCACATGTGAAATTATCAGTTTTCATTTCACTGGGAAATCAATGTAATTCATTTCAACCAATGTAATAAACTTGATCATTGATCTTCTAGTCTTTCAAAGAAATTTATCATAAATAAAAATAATTATTTTGATTAGAGTCATACACACACAGACAAAAGCACAAACAAGTAGGTAGAGAGTTTTATTTAGATCAAGATTGATGTGATTCCTTTTGTTTAGTACAATTTGATTAGAGTCATACACTCACAGACAAAAGCACAAACAAGTAGGTAGAGAGTTTTATTTAGATCAAGATTGATGTGATTCCTTTTATTTAGTACAATTTGATTAGAGTCATACACTCACAGACAAAAGCACAAACAAGTAGGTAGAGAGTTTTATTTAGATCAAGATTGATGTGATTCCTTTTGTTTAGTACAATTTGATTAGAGTCATACACTCACAGACAAAAGCACAAACAAGTAGGTAGAGAGTTTTATTTAGATCAAGATTGATGTGATTCCTTTTGTTTAGTACAATTTGCAAGAGTTAAACACTCACAGACAAAAGCACAAACAAGTAGGTAGAGAGTTTTAGTTAGATCAAGATTGATGTGATTCCTTTTGTTTAGTACAATTTGATTAGAGTCATACACTCACAGACAAAAGCACAAACAAGTAGGTAGAGAGTTTTATTTAGATCAAGATTGATGTGATTCCTTTTGTTTAGTACAATTTGATTAGAGTCATACACTCACAGACAAAAGCACAAACAAGTAGGTAGAGAGTTTTATTTAGATCAAGATTGATGTGATTCCTTTTGTTTAGTACAATTTGCAAGAGTTAAACAGGTACTCAATTTAAAATTCTTTAATACAGAATTGTGATTTTCTATTTCAGACAGAGTATGCTCAGTTAGTAACAGAATTAAGAATGACAAGAGCCATACAGCCACAGATAAATAGTTTTCTATCTGGTTTCCATCAATACATTCCACAATCACTGATACAAATGTTTGATGAGTATGAATTGGTTAGTATCAGTTATTACAGAAAAAGGCTAGAGACATACACATTTACAACACTGAGGTTATATTTTTTTTAATATGACTTGCAAGTCAGATGTAGATAAAAAATTTCAGTTATTTACTCGCAGCCAATTTAACTAGGAAAGTATTAAATACAATAAATTATTTACCTTTCTAACTTTTAAAGGGAGATAATTAGTCCTAACTATTAATTAATTTAATACATTTCAGTAAATAAATCATTGTCAATTTGTGACAGAGGTATTCTTATATATTGTATGTCACCGAAGAGATGTACTTTATAATTTTTTAATATTGCTTTATTATAACAAAAATAATAAAAATGAGTTTGGTTTCAATTGCAACGAAATTCTATTTTAAAAAAGATGATTTCCTGTATTTTTATGTACTATTTTAGGAGTTAATGTTGTCTGGTATTCCAGAGATAGATATCAGTGACTGGGAGAAACATACAGAATACAATGGCTATGATAGACAATCTCCTGTTATCCAGGTTAGTGTGAAATGATCAGGTGCTCTTTGGAATACACATTTTTAGCTCACCTGGCCCGAAGGGCCAAGTGAGCTTTTCTCATCACTTGGCGTCCGTCGTCCGTCGTCCGTCGTCGTCCGGCGTCGTCCGTCGTCGGCGTTAACTTTTTACATTTTGAACTTCTTCTAGAGAACCACTGAATGGAATGAAACCAAACATGGCATGAATGTTCCTTATGAGGTGCTGACCAAGTGTTGTTACTTTGTAGCCGATCCATCATCCAAGATGGCCGCCAGCGGGGGACTTAGTTTAACATAGGACCCTATGGGAAATGCATACAAATGACTTCTTTTAGAGAACCACTGAATGGAATGAAACCAAACATGGCATGAATGTTCCTTATGAGGTGCTCACCAAGTGTTGTTACTTTGTAGCCGATCCATCATCCAAGATGGCCGCCAGCGGGGGACTTAGTTTAACATAGGACCCTATGGGAAATGCATACAAATGACTTCTTTTAGAGAACCACTGAATGGAATAAGACCAAACATGGCATGAATGTTCCTTATGAGATGCTGACCAAGTGTTGTTACTTTGCAGTCAGTCCATCATCCAAGATGGCCGCCATCGGGGAACTTAGTTTAACATAGGACCCTATGGGAAATACATACAAATGTCTTCTTTTAGAGAACCACTGAATGGAATGAAACCAAACATGGCATGAATGTTCCTTATGATGTGCTGACCAAGTGTTGTTACTTTGTAGCCGATCCATCATCCAAGATGGCTGCCAGCGGGGGACTTAGTTTAACATAGGACCCTATGGGAAATACATAAAAATGTCTTCTTTTAGAGAACCACTGAATGGAATGGAACCAAACATGGCATGAATGTTCCTTATGAGATGCTGACCAAGTGTTGTTACTTTGCAGTCGGTCCATCATCCAAGATGGCCGCCAGCGGGGGACTTAGTTTAACATAGGACCCTATGGGAAATACATACAAATGTCTTCTTTTAGAGAACCACTGAATGGAATGAAACCAAACATGGCATGAATGTTCCTTATGAGGTGCTGACCAAGTATTGTTACTTTATAGCCGATCCATCATCCAAGATGGCCGCCAGCGGGGGACTTAGTTTAACATAGGACCCTATGGGAAATACATAAAAATGTCTTCTTTTAGAGAACCACTGAATGGAATGGAACTAAACATGGCATGAATGTTCCTTATGAGATGCTGACCAAGTGTTGTTACTTTGCAGTCGGTCCATCATCCAAGATGGCCGCCAGCGGGGGACTTAGTTTAACATAGGACCCTATGGGAAATACATACAAATGTCTTCTTTTAGAGAACCACTGAATGGAATGAAACCAAACATGGCATGAATGTTCCTTATGAGGTGCTGACCAAGTGTTGTTACTTTGTAGCTGATCCATCATCCAAGATGGCCGCCAGCGGGGGACTTAGTTTAACATAGGACCCCATGGGAAATACATAAAAATGTCTTCTTTTAGAGAACCACTGAATGGAATGGAACCAAACATGGCATGAATGTTCCTTATGAGATGCTGACCAAGTGTTGTTACTTTGCAGTCGGTCCATCATCCAAGATGGCCGCCAGCGGGGGACTTAGTTTAACATAGGACCCTATGGGAAATACATACAAATGTCTTCTTTTAGAGAACCACTGAATGGAATGAAACCAAACATGGCATGAATGTTCCTTATGAGGTGCTGACCAAGTGTTGTTACTTTGCAGTTGGTCCATCATCCAAGATGGGCGACAGCAGGGGACTTAGTTTAACAAAGGACCTATGGGAAATACATACAAATGTCTTCTTTTAGAGAACCACTGAATGGAATGAAACCAAACATGGCATGAATCTTCCTTATGAGATGCTGACCAAGAATTGTTACTTTGTAGACGATCCATCATCCAAGATGGCTGCCAGCAGGGGACTTAGTTTTACATAGGACCCTTTGGGAAATACATAAAAATGTCTTCTTTTAGAGAACCAATACATGGAATGGAACCAAACATGGCATGAATGTTCCTTATGAGATGTTGACCAAGTGTTGTTACTTTGCAGCCGATCCATCATCCAAGATGGCCGACAGCGGGGGACTTAGTTTAACATAGGACCCTATGGGAAATACATACAATTGTCTTCTTTTAAAGAACCACTGAATGGAATTGAACCAAACATGGCATGAATGTTCCTTATGAGTTGCTGACCAAGTGTTGTTACTTTGCAGGCGATCCATCATCCAACATGGCAGCTAGGGGGGGGGGGGGGGCTTAGTTTAACATAGGACCCTATGGGAAATACATACAAATGTCTTCTTTTAGAGTACCACTGAATGGAATGAAACCAAACATGGCATGAATGTTCCTTATGAACACTGACCAAGTGTTGCTACTTTGTTGCCGATTTACTGTTCAAGATGGCCACCAGGATATTTTATTAAATAACGGGACCAATATTAATCAAAATTTGGCCTCAATCATTATTTGGGTATCTGTTATGATTTTTATCTATCTTTACATGATTTCTAAAACCAAAGTAGAGTCAGGTGAGCGACATAGGCTCTTGAGAGCCTCTAGTTATACGACCACAACAAATTTTTTGGTTCGTATAATGCTATGATGTCTATGTAGTCGTCTGCGTCGTCGTCGTCTAAAGACACATTTGGTTTCCGGATAATAACTTTAGTTTAAGTGCATGGATCTCTATGAAATTTAACCATAAGTTTCAATACCACAAAAGAAAGGTTGGTATTGTTTTTGGGGATGATGATCCCAACCGTTTAGGAATTAGGGGCCCAAAATAAGCATTTTTTCTAGTTTCATGACAATAACTTGTGTATAAGTATTTTGATTGCTCTGAAATTGTACCACAAGGTTCAATTGCACAAGTAGAAGGTTTGGGGGTAATTGCCTAAACCCCCCAAAAAATATTATGGGGTAAAAAAAAATAATTCGGGAGGGGGGGATTTTTTTTCCTCAAGATTTTATGAAATTAAAAAGAAAATTTCTTCATTTTCCCTCAAGATTTAAGAAATTGTCAATTTTCCGAAAAAATATGGGGGTCACAATATTGTGCAACAGCATAGTGTATTGCACAAAAGCAAGAAATCTTCAATTGAATATAAGTTCAAATCATATAACAAATTCCAAGTTCTTTGACTGCATTTATTCTGTGTCAGAAACCTATAATATTGTGTCAAATATTTAATTACAATCCAAATTCAGACCTGTATCAAGCTTGAATATTGTGTCTACTTTTGCTCCAACTGTTCAGGGTTGGACATCTGCAGTCATATCCAGCTGCGCTTAGCATAGCAGTTTATGTATATTTGAAGTAGTTCACTTAAAAAAGAAAATTAGTAAAATTATATATTTAAAACAAAATTATGGTTATGTGGTCAATTAAATGATACAATGCTTTAATTCTTTCTCTGATATTAAAATAGAAATTGTCAAGGTAAACAGACAATATATTTTGTTTAGACAATTGATGTGATGCTACTGATTTTAGATGATAAAGTTTTTTAGGCCTACATCCTTATATAAATAAAAAATTTGTATAAATACTGATTTTTGTCTCGCCTTGACGGGGTCAAAAAGCGAGACATCAGTATGCTGTTTCCGGCGTCGGCTGCGTCGGCATCAACAATGTATTAGTTTGTGATTAGGTCTAGTTTATGGTGAACCACAATTGGTAGGTCAATGATATTTTGTATGCAGTTGTACAAGCATTGGCACATCTCATTTCCATGGAGATTATTTGGCCCTGCCCCCTAAGTCAAGGTCTATTGACTTTGAAACTTTTGCTTAGTTTACATGTATTAGTTTGTGATTAGGTCAGTTTATGGAGAACACTAGTGGTAGGTCAACGATTATTGGTATGCAGTTGTGTAAGGATTGGCATATCTCATTTGCATGGAGAATATTTGGCTTCCTCCCTTAGTCATGGTCTATTGACTTTTCAACATTTGCATTATCAAAATTACAAAAAGGCGAGACATATCTCTGTGATCACAGTTTATTAAATAAATATTTCATACTTTTAGTGGTTTTGGGAAATTGTTGAAGATTTCAGTCAAGAGAACAGAGTTTTGCTGCTTCAGTTTACTACTGGCAGGTAATGTAACCTTAGAACTGCTTACACTTCATTCAAACTTTGGTTGATAATTGTCTCATTGGCAATTATACCACATCTCCTTATTTATATAAAAAAAAAGATAAATTGATTGTTTTTTTTTAATACAGATTTTTTTTTTTGATACACAATCATGACCTTAAAAATTATTTGGTCACAGTTCAATATTTCTTAGCTGTTTGAATTAGTGAATAAGACATTCTATAACACATATAAGTGATTAGTGATGCCAATAATATCTACATGATTAATAGTTATTGACAAATGAAATAAAGATCCATATCTTAACCCAAAACTCATGTTTGATTTACATGGGTTTATCCTCGAACTCTTAAACTATGCATTTTTTGCTCTATTTCTTTTTTCATTGCAAAAGAAGGAACTGTATAAGAAACAATTACTTCTCAGAAATGGTTTCTCAAAATACAGAATTTTGAATTTCACTTACAATCTATAATATTTGCTAAATCCAACCAGTTTTTAACAGGTACGAACTCTAGGTTCCTTTTTAAAATAGTCAATGGAGAGGACAAGAGACTCTTGATGAACTGATTGTTCAAACATTTGTTGTATACTGTGGATTCATTATTATTCGTTGTATACCAATTTTCATGGATTTTGTGAGTTCTAGTGAATCACGAAATTAAGTGTTCAACCAATTACATATTCTACATAAGCCTGTACCTAGACTTCGACAAAACCACGAAATATAGATATCCACCAGCATACAAGTTTTTCTTAATCCAAGAAAATAAATGAATCTACAGTATATGTTTTATATAATTTGTATTTTGTTCATTCCTTGTAAGCTTTAAGACAATAAAGATTATTATTCAATTTTATTTTTAAATACAGTTCCCGAGTACCGTTTGGAGGTTTTGCAAAGTTTGTTGGTGGAGGAGGTCCACAACACTTTACCATAGCTATAGTTCCTTATAAAGAACATACATTACCTACAGCTAGTACTTGGTAAGTTTGTTGGTGAAGGAGGGCCACAACATTTTACCATAGCTATAGTTCCTTAAAAAGAACATACATTACCTACAGCTAGTACTTGGTAAGTTTTTAGGTGGAGGAGGGCCACAACATTTTACCATAGCTATAGTTCCTTAAAAAGAACATACATTACCTACAGCCAGTACTTGGTAAGTTTTTAGGTGAAGGAGGGCCACAACATTTTACCATAGCTATAGTTCCTTATAAAGCACATACATTACCTACAGCCAGTACTTGGTAAGTTTGTTGGTGGAGGAGGGCCACAACATTTTACCATTGCTATGGTTCCTTATAAAGAACATACATTATCTACAGCTAGTACTTGGTAAGTTTGTTGCATTTGGTGGAGGAGGGCCACAACATTTTACCAAAGCTATAGTTCCTTATAAAGAACATACATTACCTACAGCTAGTACTTGGTAAGTTTGTTGGTGGAGGAGGGCCACAACATTTTACCATTGCTATGGTTCCTTATAAAGAACATACATTACCTACAGCTAGTACTTGGTAAGAAATTTCACTCCTCTTTTGTATATATAAAAAAGAAGATATGGTATGATTGCCAATGGGACAACTCTCCACAAGAGACCAAATGACACTGAAATTAACAGCTGTACTTCACCGTACGGCCTTCAACAATGAGCAAAGCCCATACCGCATAGTCAGCTATAAAAGACCCCGAAATCACAAATGTAAAACAATTCAAATGAGAAAACTAACAGCCTAATAGTCTTCTTATTCACTTAGGCTTGTACAGGGTAGTTATAGCCAAGGTCATTCAACTGTTTACTTATGGAGAAGGAATATTAACAGATATTTAAGATTCATTGGAAAAAAATTATAACTATAATGTTATCACTTTAATGTTTGAGAGAAAACAGGCTCAGAGTAAATGAACAAGTTGACTGTTTTACTGATTTTATCAAACCACCAACCATAACACAATCTACATGTATTAGAAAAAAAACCTACTTTCAGTTGGCATTGCTTCAAGCATTATAGCATCATGTTCCACTAATAAAGCATAAAAATGTTTAGGTATTTTCTTGGCATTGCATGCCATCCTTGAGATGGATTCTTTCGCACACATTTATCTTATATATATATTTTTTTACTTTTATGTTATAAGAGAATACACAACTACATTGCACAAGAAAAATCTTTATTGTTTTTATAGTATCAACATGCTGAAAATACCAGAATATAAATCAAAGACTGAGTTACATAACAGACTGATGGTAGCTTTACAGTGTGGTAACCAAGGTTATGCTTTTGCATGAACAGGAAGTGCAAATAATTTTGGGATTGACAATAAAGACCAGTTCTAGATGGAATTTGCTTGTGGAAGAATAAGAATAAATAGTACATACTGATCAAAAAGCAAATTTAGAGAGTTTATAAATGCTATGAAATAGCATATTTAGTAAACAAATAGTAATGGAAAGCTTTCACAATAACCTTCCCATATATGCCTTCTTCTCTACTGTAGAATATATATTAAAAGAGTATAAGCCTTATCTGAAAAAAATGATCTGCTGATGTTCTATATAAAATGTATTGTTACTTTATATGTTTTAAAAAGGTGATAAAAAATCTCAGTTTAAATGCATTTCTGTTTTAAAGGCATGAATTCAAAAATACATAGAATATAATTGAAAACTACTACATTGTACATGGGTTTGTAAAAACCATTCTTTTTTTTTTCTGTATGATGTAATTCTTCAATCGGTATTTTCAAATTTTGGTAAAAGTCAATTTACTTTTGAGTAAATCAAGTGACCATTTTAAAGATTTTAGCCCCTTTTTAATATTAAATTATTCAAGATAAGGCCTACTGTGATATAAAACATATTCAATTGCATTCAAAAGTGTCTGATATCCAACAAAAAATCCATTAGTACTAAATAGTTTTTTAAGTAAAGTTGTCTCTTCGAAAAACTCTGGATTATGAACATCTTGAACTGTTTGAATAACTACTTAAAATGTCCCTTTTATTCAAATAATACTGAAATGGCGTAGTCATTTGAGTTAAGGAGGACTGTTTGATAAATCCTTTAACACATTTTCTGTTAGTAATGGAGAACCAATTTTTTGTCAGATCTAAGGAAAATATTTGATCACAGATTGAATCTGACATCAACTGAATGCAAGATGAAACATCGAAAACTAAAACCTTGTACAACATTCCAGGTTCTGATACTTCAATAGAATGAAACGTAGTACACATGTTCATTATATTGTGAACTATTAAAATTATGTGTCATATTATGGTTTTGACCTCAATTACACAGTTCACTGAACACAGAAATGTGATAGTGAGAAATAAGTACAGTCTCAGGATAAATGTTTTGTAAAGGTAGTTTACCAAGAATCTTTGGAAATATAAGCTTGAAACTTAGTCCACTTGTTAATTGTGAGGTGAACTGTGAATATATATATGACAAATAACACTAACACTGATTTCACATAATCAGATAATAGTGCAAGCAAGCAAGGCAGGGTGTCACATGGAAACATAGTCATGTTACTAAATATTTCATCTATTGATAATAATTGATACATTTTACAACTCCTATAGAATAGTATAGAATAGGAACATGCTGAATATTGGTAACAAACTAGTTCTTAAAAGAGAATGATTTTTTTTAGTATTCATAAGAATAACAGCTAACTAAAGACATGTATATATGTATTTACCAAAAAGGATATCAGATATTATGTAAATATAAGTGAACCATTTGTTAAAGTACTAATATTGTATTGTTTTGTTCTAAGTTCTGTTTTACTTGAATTAATAGTTGTTTATATTGTTCATTTTTTTTTATTTATTTGATTTCCTATTTTAATAGATGTTTCATCCAATAACTTGCTGTGATACTTTTGTAAGCATCATATTATGACTAACATTTTGATAATGTCTAAAGATTTGACCAAAGTTGTTTGAATGACTAGTCAAAATTTAATATTTAGGTCTCTTTTATTTTCTTTTTTGAATATTGTACAAAGTGATTATTTTTTGCTCACCTGGCTCTATAGTGAGCTACTGCGATCACTTGGACTCTGTAGTCTTTTAACTTAAAAAAAAAAAAAAATCGTTTCCTCTGTAACATGTTGTCAGACCAATTTCACCAGACTTGGGTTATATGATCTTTAAGGAATCTAGTACGATGTATGTGTTTTTTATGCCTCATTTATGGTCATTATGTTTTTTGGTCTGTACATCAGTTCGTTCTGTCGTCTGTCCCGCTTCAGGTTAAAGTTTTTGGTCAAGGTAGCTTTTGATGAAGTTGAAGTCCAATCAATTTGAAACTTAGTACACATGTTCCCTATGATATTATCTTTCTAATTTTAGTGCCAATTTAGAGTTTTGACCCCAATTTCACGGTCCACTGAATGTAGAAAATGATTGTGGGAGTGGGGCATCTGTGTACTGTGGACACATTATTGTTTATTCTTGTCCTTCAATCAACATGTTAAAAAATAAAACAAGGGTGAATGCATGAATTGTCTTGTATCTTGATAACCATTTTAGATCGAGAAAATGAGAGCGACTGAAATGTTCAGAATGTGAAAATAGTCTTACTTTCTAAATTCACCAAAACTATCAGATGACTTATCTTAGAAATTATTGTCCTTAATTGATGATTGTTGACTACTTTTTTTCCTTTTGTATAACAAATTGTCATACCTAGGAAAAAATTGTAAAGTTAAAAAGTGATTAGCAATATAGAATCTAAACAATTCTTTAGACCAAAACCATTGAATGACTTCTTGTAGTAGTTATTGCCTTTAAATGATGATTTTTGTCGAGCCTGCGACTTTTGTCGCAGAAAGCTCGACATAGGGATAGTGATCCGGCGGCGGCGGCGGCGGCGGCGGCGGCGTTAGCTAACTTCTTAAAAGCTTTATATTTTAGAAGGTGGAAGGTCTGGATGCTTCATACTTTGTATATGGATGCCTCATGTTACGAAGTTTCCTTCAGTCACATGTCCAATGTCCTTGACCTCATTTTCATGGTTCAGTGACTACTTGAAAAAAAAGTTAAGATTTTTTGTAATGTTAGATTCTCTCTTATTATAAGTAATAGGATAACTATATTTGGTATGTGCGTACCTTGCAAGGTCCTCATGCCCGTCAGACAGTTTTCACTTGACCTCGACCTCATTTCATGGATCAGTGAACAAGGTTAAGTTTTGGTGGTCAAGTCCATATCTCAGATACTATAAGCAATAGGTCTAGTATATTCGGTGTATGGAAGGACTGTAAGGTGTACATGTCCAACTGGCAGGTGTCATCTGACCTTGACCTCATTTTCATGGTTCAGTGGTTATAGTTAAGTTTTTGTGTTTTGGTCTGTTTTTCTTATACTGTATGCCATAGGTCTACTATATTTGGTGTATGGAATGATTGTAAGGTGTACATGTCTAGCGGGCAGGTGTCATTTGACCTTGACCTCATTTTCATGGTTCAGTGGTCAAAGTTAAGTTTTTGAGTTTTGGTCTTTTTTTCTAATACTATGTGCAATAGTTCAACTTTATTTGGTATGTGCGTACCTTGCAAGGTCCTCATGCCCGTCAGACAGTTTTCACTTGACCTCGACCTCATTTCATGGATCAATGAACAAGGTTAAGTTTTGGTGGTCAAGTCCATATCTCAGATACTATAAGCAATAGGTCTAGTATATTCGGTGTATGGAAGGACTGTAAGGTGTACATGTCCAACTGGAAGGTGTCATCTGACCTTGACCTCATTTTCATGGTTCAGTGGTTATAGTTAAGTTTTTGTGTTTTGGTCTGTTTTTCTTATACTGTATGCCATAGGTCTACTATATTTGGTGTATGGAATGATTGTCAGGTGTACATGTCTAGCGGGCAGGTGTCATCTGACCTTGACCTCATTTTCATGGTTCAGTGGTCAAAGTTAAGTTTTTGAGTTTTGGTCTTTTTTTCTAATACTATGTGCAATAGTTCAACTATATTTGGTATGTGCGTACCTTGCAAGGTCCTCATGCCCGTCAGACAGTTTTCACTTGACCTCGACCTCATTTCATGGATCAATGAACAAGGTTAAGTTTTGGTGGTCAAGTCCATATCTCAGATACTATAAGCAATAGGTCTAGTATATTCGGTGTATGGAAGACTGTAAGGTGTACATGTCCAACTGGCAGGTGTCATCTGACCTTGACCTCATTTTCATGGTTCAGTGGTTATAGTTAAGTTTTTGTGTTTTGGTCTGTTTTTCTTATACTGTATGCAATAGTTCAACTATATTTGGTGTATGGAAATATTTTATGATCTATTTGGCAGTCACGCAGGTTTTATTTGACCTTGACCTCATTTTCAAGGTTCATTGCTCAGTGTTAAGTTTTTGTGTTTTGGTCTGTTTTTCTTAAACTATAAGCAATAGGTCAACTCTATTTGTTGTATGGAAGAATTGTTAGCTGTACATGCCTGCCTAGCATGGGTCATCTGACCTTGACCTCATTTTCATGGTTCATTGGTCAATGTTTAGTTTACTTGGTTAATGTTAAGTTTATGTGACTGTTGTAATAAAGCTTTATATTTAGGACTATCAACATAATATCAATGATTAGTAAAGAAGGCGAGACATTTCAGCGTGTGCACTCTTGTTTACCAATTTGCTTGTTACTGATTATTTTGTCAAACAACTGTAATAGATAGCTTTGAAACTAAAAAACTGGAAAAAATTATCAGCAATATTAGTTCTAAAGTAGTGCTAATATGACCAAAATCATTTGATGAATACTTACAGGAGTTATTACATTTAAATGATAAGACTGTCCGTCCACCATTAAGTTGTTGTGTGGAACTTTAACCACGCCAACTAACTGATTAAATGACAATGTTTGGGTGTTTTGTCGATTATTTTGAAACTATTATAGATTAATAAAAAGTCCATTAGAAATGCTATTTTTGGATAGGAAAAATATAATGTATAGATATAATGGATGTAACTAAGAATTGAATTTAGTTAACAATGTAATGTATAATTTGTTATTGTTGTTTGTTCTTTATTTGTTCTTATTTTAGGACATGTTGTTGTCTTTTTTTATTGTTTTTTTTCAAATGCCTCTTTGGTATCTTCTCTCTCTCTTTTCTAAAAGAACTAAAATAACAAAGATCTATGTTGCCTACCTTTCCAGACGTAATTGTAGAAGGTTAAATCTTTGATTTGTGATTAACCTGTCGTTTTGAATGCAATTAAAATTTGATTATATGCCATTAATTTATTATTATTATTATTTTTTGTGCATTTTCATTTTGCGAGTAATGGTTTACTATAAATTCAAGTGGCTTGTATACAAACCACAAGTACAAGTTTTAATTGTCCCCTGTGCAAGGCGTTGCGGGGGACATAGAAATACTGTGCGTCCATTTGTCCACCTGTCTGTCATACATTTGTGAGTCACATTCGGTCTAGTTAGCGTTCTGACGTGTACAATTCTTGCCAGATTTTTATGAAACTTATATTATAGGTTTATATCATCAAAGTCTTGGACGAGTTTGAAAATCAGTGCTGATCAATTATTTTTAAAAGAGTTATGCCCTTTGGATACATTAATTATATAGAAAATTTTATCGTTAGTGGTCTTATTTGTTCAATTCTTGCAAGGTTTTTATGAAATTTATATCATAGGTTTATATTAGCAATGTCTTTGACGAGTTCGAAAAACAGTGCTGATCAATAATTTATAAAAGTGTTATGCCCCTTGGAAATATTAATTATATGAAAAATTGCCTTATGAGTACTCTAATGTGATTAATTCTTGCCAGGTATTTATGAAATTTATATCATCATAGTCTTTGACAGTCTAAAAATCAGTGCTGATCAATTATTTTTAAAAGATTTATGGCCCGTTGAAATATTGATTATATGGAAAATTGCCTTGTGAGTGCTCTCAAATGGTCAATTCTTACCAGAATTTTTTGAAACTTATATCATTGGTTTATATCAGCAATGTCTTTGACTTTGCAAAATAAAACAAGTTCTGATGAAATAGTGATTATAATGGAAATCACATTGCATTTGCTCTGAAGCCTTCATTTCTCTAATTATATATATATAAGATGTTAATAAAAGATTTGAATAACAAAAAGTATGCCTTTTTTAGTTATTGCCCTTGTACCTTAGATAGATAAAATATGTGCAACGTGGAGGACATTGGAACTGTTCATTTATAAAAATTAAATGTTTCCTCCTTTCAGGAAAAGTATTATGGCTCCATTATGATTTTTAAGAAATGAATGATCTATTTAATTTTTCTGTTGCAGGTGAATTTTTGTTAAATACTTATATTTATGACATATAATTTTGGAATATTGAATGTTTCAAATCAGACATATTTTTTATTGTAGTTGATTGATACATATATTTTAAATATTTTTAAAGCAATTAAAATAAGAATTAGAGAGAAACTTTTAGTCTATTAGCTAAGTCCAGTTTATAGGCAGAATTGATCACTTCATGGTAAAAGCATTAAACTTTGCATATTGTTATAACATTTTTTGATATGGATTGAGCCACGAAAAAAAATGCAATATGGCTGCTAAACTAAAAATAGCCAATATAAGGTACTGGGAATACATCACCATACTTTTGATAATTTCTTTCAATATGCAAGAGTTTAATACATTTTCAAGTATGATATCAAACGAAAGGCAAGGATATTTGCTTTCTTACTTATCAGGTTTTCAGCTTTGCTGTTCATAATTCCTCTCACAATTGAAATATACACTCCTACCCCATGGAAAATCGACAAAAATGCTAAAAAAACGTGTTCCCAAATAAATAAGATATAACCACTAATTAAAAAAAAATATATTCTGGTTGTTATGTTTTAACGGCATATAGTTTGTGCCATTTGCCATATTTAAAGCAATGTATGTAGTAAAAAAATCGAGGAACATGGGAAAGGAGTAGGCCCATTACGACCCCATTTTGGCCCCTAAATAGAGCATTTTACAAAAATTTGTTAAAATTGTGTAAACTTTAAGCATTTTGTTGGAAAGAAGAATACTTTTGTTACATAAATATCGACTGTTTTTGACAATATAATGCATATGCATTAATTCATGCAAAATTAACTGAAATCTTCACAATTTTAGCATTTGTGCTTATTTTTAGGCAGTGGTTTTTGTCTACAATATAAGTGGCTGCACTTGTGTTCAGTCTTAATATATGTTGTTGAGACTGAACATGAATGTGGCCACTTTCATTTTAGACAAAAATCATCGGAAAAGTGTCGTTTTGTAGCATATTTGATAGATTTTTCATATTTAAGCTTGAATTAAAGCGTCATGAAGGACCAAATCAGTTGAAATCTCTTACATAAACTAATTGAATCAACTGAAGACGACATTGAAGTGTTTAAAAAATGTCAACAATCTTTCATTAGATGTACTTCAAATTTTAGGCCAAAATAAGCCCTTACCGGACCTTCCCTTTTCAGATTTGCAGATGTTTGAATTTCTTACCTTATTTTGTTTTATTGTTATTTGTTTTATTTGTTTGCATTTTCTGGGTCAACTTTAATGTCCATTTTTCGTAATTATATGTCCTAAAAATTTGATGCTGAGTTATCGTCGTCAACAATTAATTACCTTGTGATTAGGTCAGTTTATTGGGACACATCTCATTTTCACTGAGATTATTTGGCATCAACCCCTCAATATATAAGTTGGTGTTGGTTTTAAAAAACAATCCTGACGTCTGTATCCATATTTTTATGTTGAGATACCCTGTGTCACAATTAGGGCCACGAAACTTGATTACTAAGATAAATTAGAAAAAAAAAGTTTATATTTATTTTTGAAAATCTGAATAGATATACCTTTAATTCATTGTTCTTTCACACAACGATATGTTTATATTAAAAAAATTTATAATACAAAAAAAAACTGTTGTCAAGATTGTTTAAAAAAAGAAGGTTTTCTATAGAATGCAATGTTTATATAAAGTACAATAATTTCTTCACATGAAATTGCAAACATTAATTCCAATTTTCAGAATTTTGGGTCCTTAATGCTCTTCAACTTCATACTTTATTTTGCCTTTTTAATTTTTTTGATTTGGGGTCTTATGTAGACGAAAAACGCGCTTCTGGCGTACAAAATTTTAAACCTGGTATCTCTTATTAGTTTATTTATATTTGACGTCGTAATTCGTTAGGTCTTTCATTTTAGATTATGGGTCAAAGCTTCAGAATAAACTAAAGAAATAGATTGATACATTTAATTCGAATAATTTTTACTATTTTTTTTTTGTGTAAATCGATCTCAACAAATCAAGGTAATAACTCAAAGATTGGAAATCCGGTGTATTGATATACATTGCAATGCAAATCCACATTCCATCAAAATATCACAGCAGGAAATAGGACACACTTGGAAAAGTGACAGTCCAGACGACGATACTGGTATCTAAAGATCTAAGACCACGATAATATGTCGCTAGTAAGTTGAGGCACATACACATCGTATCGCACAATTAATTTATGATGGTGACTGGCAAACTTGTATGTATTATGTGCTAAAAAGGCATTAAAGCGTGCAAAAGATATGTATCTTTGTATTTGTAAATACTTTTATCATCTATTCTTTATATCTGAATAGATATTGTGAAATGTAGACGAACTGTGGATAGATATAAACCTTGACAACATGTTATATAGGTCGACTTTAAAAATAGATTGATTTATTCAAAATCTTGATTTAATGTACATAAAAGTTGATATATACATATTGAAAGTCATTGTAATACAGAAATAAAACAAAACCTAAAGAGTGTATGGAAAGTCTTCAATGTAATGTAATGTTTCTAAGAACAATTTATTTATAAAAAATGGTTAATATGAAAGGCATACAACTTTTGACGTCGTAATTCGAATATTTATTCATTTAAAGTTCATACTCGTTTATAAAGAACACCTCGATGGTTTAATTTACAACCTTCACCCGTTCGATAATTAGTGCGTATACTACTATAATGCAATTGGTATGCATTGGATAATAACGGATTACAAATGGAACACAGACAAGAAAAGTAAGTACAGTTTGAGAACTCTTTTTAATGCGTGTTTCTCTTAACAAAATGTTTTTTAAAGTGTAATTCTAAGGTGCATTACAAATGGAGAAAAATGACTGTTTACACCTTGAAAACTACTCTAAATACAGACAAACTAGTGCAGTTGGGAAAATTTCAAGGTCTAGCATCCATTAGATATATAAATGCATGTTTTGTTTCAGAAAGATAAAATCTTTTTTTTTTATTTTGATTAGCATTTTGTTCCCAGAAGATGGTTAAATAAACAAACACCGAAATTCTTTTGATACCGTCCATTCAGGTACACTATTACAATCACCTATTGATATGAGCATATCAATTGTCATTCTATTGTTCACATTAATCAATACAGTGCAAAAATTGTTACATTTGGTGAAATTTTTTTTTGAAACAAAATATGCATTCAACTAGTAAATAACTGGTGAATGCAAGGCTTTAAAACTTAAAACTGCGCAGGTTTGTCTGTACGCATAGATGTTTTCGAGATGTAAACACAGCCATTTTTGTACATTTGTTCTCGGATTGCCCTACCACTTTTTAAGTTAATTATAATCACGTCAGATTTTTAAAATCTTTTAACAGTAATAAGTTGATCCCTTTAGCTAGCAAGGAATGTTATTGAATGAATGGGAAATGTTAAAAAGTATAACAAAAAATGCCAACTCCAAGGCAAATTCACAAAGAGGAAGTCCATTAAAACTGACAAAATAAAATCAATTACCAGAATAAGTGAAAAACAACTGCCATATTCCTGACTTTTTTTAAGGCGTTTTCCCACGCCTTGTTAACCATCAAATCTCAACCAAATGGTTGAGCGAGAAAAAAGTTTACTGGCACCTCCTGTTGAGCTTTTCTGGTACAAAATATAAAAAAATATAGATAGGGTAGGTCGACTTTTCATACATTTATTGTCAATCTGTAAATATTTTGTTAAATAGGAGAATGTCATGCCATAGATAATTAAATGAGAGCTTGTCTCCTTCATTACTCGGACCAGTGTAATTTGAAATGACATCGGAATGACTTCTCCCGCAGGTAAGTGCGGCCAGTTCAGTGAGGTTTTGACAAAATGACAATGAGTTCATTAATACGTAACGTATATATCAGTATATAAGTGTTCTTCTTAACCAATATAAACCTTTTTTTTTTCTATTTCTTACGAATTTATCTTTATTACGCTGAATATGTAATAAAGTATGTCAGGTTGAGATTGTGTGGTATCGGTTGTGATATTCCGGAGCAATGTTGAGATCTTCTTGTAATAGGGGTGGCCACTGGCTTATCACAAAAACTAGACACCCTTGCGTACAGGAAATATTTAATAGGTGGTTAGAATATAACCCTGCAATTAACAATATAATATGTATAAACACATGTATTAAACAATAATATCACATTATGCATTAAAAGACAATTGTACATCTAGTCCCTGATAATTAACAGTAAATTAATAAAAGTGCTATTGCAAAGTATCACAAATACATAAGTATAAAAAGAAGGTTATTCTTTATAATAAATTGCTATAATATTCAGTATACAATATTCGAACAATTATTTAATAGTATTTCTATATTAATACGTTTATCAAACTGTGAAAGTTTCAAGAAGGTAAACATTATAAAACACTGATTAAATACCACGATCAAGATCAATCATTATTCAATCATTGGTTACATTATAACATAAAACTTTTAATTACCTGTCTATGGGACTTAGGTTATAATACCACACGTACAGGTAACAATGATTCAACTTTCAACATTTAAATCTGAAAAATACATATTTGAACAAATTCTCACTACCCTTCGTAATAAGACAATAAAATAATACACACTATGTCTTAGATGTATAGTTATTTTATATTCAAAACAAATATAATACCAGTTACTATAAATTACAAAAGTAACACGAAAAGGGGGGACTTTATACAACTGTCAAGTATTAAGTATGGAAACTTCATAGAGTTTGCAATTTAACATCCAAATCACTCAATACATTATATTAAAATTATGAGATATTAATATTAAAATGAAGTAATGTTGTTAACAATTTCATTACTATGGTACAGGACATCTGATTGTATAATTTTATAATCTTTTTGAACATCAAGTGTATTTATTAATACAAATATAAATACCTTTATTCTTAGAGACAACATGAACATTTCCTAATAAATAATCACAGAAATATAATAAATTTCCGAAAGTTACACAAGACAAAATGATCCAGTGCTTTCTCTCAAACAATATCAAAATTTTATAATTTCCCTCGGTCAAATCTAACCAATCAAAAAATAGAATTAATCCCTTGTGACATAATCGTCCAATGAAACTCCTGTACCAGATCTACATAACACAGATATACGAAATGACATCACAAGACTTACATCACAACTACACAGTCGATATGACATCACAATAATAAAAACATGTATATAAAGTATTGATCACCTGTATTAATCTACTGTTTATGTCCATACTTTCGTAATAAATCAACACTACATATATTTTAAACTACAATTATCTGGACATGGAAAATAATAAATAATGAAATATATGTACATTGCAAATAAATAATTTCAATATATAAATGAACCTATCACGTATGTAATAAAGTATGTCAGGTTGAAGTTGTCTGGTATCGGTTGTGATATTCCGGAGCAATTCTGTTAAATAAAACTTCCACCTAGTTTATAATCAATCGGATACGACTGCTAAAATGCATGAACCCTCGGTATAGGGTTTGTCATTATAGCTTGTTTCTTGTTTTGACATTAGTTTTGTATGATCGAGTCCTGTTGGTCTATTTATACAGATACTAAATAGTAGTGGCTGTTTTTAAAGCATAGAAAACGAGATGTAAAGTCTAGCGCTGAAGAGCTGAAGATGTTAAGTACTAAGCGCTGGAGAAATAAAGTCTAGCGCTCAAGATGTAAGGTATTTCGCTGTAGATGTAAAGTCGAGCGCTGTAGGTATTAGGTAGCAATACACAGTTAGGAGTTTGGTTTCGCGATTCGGCCCCGTTGAATTTGTCAAATAAGAAAGTTGGCGTGCAATAAAATTTATTCTTAAATAGCTGAAGAATAATATCACTTTCAAAAGGGCTTTATATGAATATCAAGATTGTTTTTCGCGTGTTTCCGAAGAAAAAGGTTAACTAAATCTGTAAATTTTAGTCACTTGCATTGCTCTATTTAGTTCAGACGCATATGTACAGAAATATCAATTGGATTTAGGTTTTGAAAAAAGAAAAAAGTGAAAGGCAGTTATTAAGTTTATTTAAGAGAACGATATATATCAATAAAATAGTACATAATTTATCCAAGCAGTTAACTTTAGTATGAAATATACCATAATTATTAATTTACGTTTTACTACAAAATTCTAAGTATCTGAACAAAAGTCTTTATCCGGTAACTGATCAAGCAATGTAACGAATATCAGTAGAACGCCTTTTGTCAACGATCATTATTTAAAGTAATCAATTCACACACTTTAATTATATATAGAGATAATCATAAATTAAAAAATAACGCATTACAATCACAGACAAGAGCACGTAAATAAATAAATAAAAAAACTTGTAAATATAGAAAACAGCTTTCTATAAATGTGAAGTGCTTCAATCAAGTAACTGGCGATAAGGATTCTAACAGATGTATTATTTGATATTTCTTGCAAATACCAACTGAAAGTTAAACTATAAACACTTTCATACTCATGGGAACCTAACTGGACTTTAATATACGTTTTCCTAACACTTGCATATCTTTCAATCCAAGATGAAAAAAATTAAAGCACATCTATTGAAGACTTATGATAAGAATATAACTGACCTAAAAAAAAGAATGGTTTCCCGTATAAGAATAATAAATATATAAATCACAACAAAAGTGTCTGTATTCTATATATTTGCAATGGAATTGAAAAGAATAACTCACTACCAAAGAAGTTCACGTAGTAGCAATCGGAATGAAGAAAAGGAAAACCCAGGATGTGAGTACTAAAGGAAGTAGAATCAAAGTACTGTCATATCGTTAACTATGTCAAAGGCAGCTAATAAGTAAACTCGTGAACGAATATTTACTTTCATTTACTACTATTTAAGTTTAAGCTGGATCGTCGCGGTTAAAAGTGATGTATATTTAATGCATGCTGGAAATAGTTGAATGTTAATTACAGAAATAGTTCATCGCTTCTATGTAAATTTTAATAACTTGAACATTATGTTTTGGTGATCACATATTGCTTACAATTTAGAAGTGATATACATATGGTTACTGCAATGTTGATTGAATGTTGGATATCGATCGATTTGAGATCAAAGAAGCCTAGTGTTGTTTCCACCCTTGCAAACATATCCGGGTGCGGGATTTTCTCCCTTTAATGGGTCATTGGTGGTCTTCGGCTGCTTTCTGCTCTTTGGTCGGGTTGTTGTCTCTTTGACACATTCACCATTTCCGTTCTCAATTTTATTTTTAATGTAATCTAATATTACAGATCCCTTACTTCGGATAGTAATTAACTTTCCCTGTCAATAAATCCTGTCTGGCTCATGCAATTTCAGTTATAAATTGTTATCTAGATTTTTATCTTCTTAAATTCAATTTTAATTTGAGATTTAAACATTGCATGGTACTGTTGAAAACAATTTAAATTTAACGAGCGTTTTTTTTTTCTCATTTCGTAGTTCCTTCCTGTCTAGGAACACTCGGATGAGACCGATAAATTATATTTAAAGTATCTGTACACTTTAAAACACATTAAATCCTTAGTAACATATGAATGAACCAAAATATACACAACTAAAAACAAAACAAAACCACAAACCATTATATATATATGCTTGTGATTTTTACAGTGTTTGTCACGGTTAATTTACGGTGGGCCGTGAAACTTATCCGTGACAATGCCGTGGAATGACTGTCGTGAAAAGGCTATGAAAAATTTGTGAAAAGGCCGTGAAGAGGTGCCACATGACTTGGGTGAAAAGACCGTAGAAACCCTGTGAAAAAAAAAATGTACACCGTGAAAAAGTCGTGATAATGCATTATGTGCCCATCGTGAAAAGACCGTGAAATGTAGACATAGTACAGTATATGCCTTTATTTGTCGTGAAAAGGCCGTGAAAAGGTGCCAACTGAAAACTTGGGTAAAGAGACCGTAGAAACCCTGTGAAAAACAAAAATGTACACCGTGAAAAAGTCGTGATAAATTATGTGCCTATTGTGAAAAGTACATATACTACTGTGATTAATAGCCATTCACTGATTGTGACAACTCCTGTAAAATGTTAAATGTATTTTTCAGCATGTTCAGGCCATAGTTTAACAAAAAATTTAAATGCTGTTTCAATCAAGTGAAGTGAAATGCCTGAAATCCTAGTGTAAACATCTACAGACAACTTATTTAAGTACAATGCAAGTGAGACTATGAAAAACCATATTAAAATGCTGTATTTTTTTTAGTAATAATTGTGACAAAGAATAAAAAAATTAATTTTAATAGAACCGTAGTAATTATGTAAAGAAAACATAAAAGCACACACATGTCAATGTGATTAAGTAGCTAAAGTCAGCTGTAACATGTATTGTAGAAATTTTGTACATCTCTTGGGTCTGATTTTACCACTTCAGCAATATTTGTCTAATGTAATCCATCACTTCACTGCCCTTTTGAATAACTATTCCAGAAAAACATTTATAGAAGTTCCTGTTAATTCCCAGGAAATACTTTTAACTGAAAAGCTCTTCTTTCCAACTGGATTCCTGAACTATTTTATATAAAGACTGCTATATCCTTTTGCTCTTCATTCCTAGAATAAATAAAGAAACATTACATATATTATACATGTATATAAAAAAAACTATTTATATATTCAAATTAATTTTTGGCATTTATGTACATACATGTACTTAAAACAGCTACAATATTATTCCATGCAATACAGGACTTCACGGTTAATGACCCCATATTGAAATTAATAGGGGGCAGATTTTCATACTGGAGGTGAAAATGGTATGAAAAATACTAAAAAACATCATTGAAACAGAACAGCCACTTGGAAACATGCATAGGTTTTCCCATATTTTCATACCATTTTCCAGAAAATCTGCCCCCTATCCAATATATATGGCATCATTAGTTAACGAAGTTCTGTATTGTCAACTTATATTATTTTTTTAAAGATTTTTTTATAGACTAAAGACACTTTTAAGACTGACTATCAAATTTAAATGTTTCTTTGAAGTAACAATATGTATGGCTAAAGCCAAACTTGTCTAGATTAAGTGGCCGTAATGAGTCACAGCTATTTATTTTACAGGAGGCCAGGGGCGCAGCAACTTTTACTGCAGGCAAATTCGCCATACCAATTATTTTTTAAACACCTTATTGCCATACCAATTATTCTTATGATATGGCACAAACCCTTCTAGAAAGGACATTTTGCCGTACAAATATTAAATACTTCCCTGCTACGCCTCTGATTAATCCCTTTTGAACTCTGTGTCCCGACGGCCAAGTCAGAAAATACTTAAATAGCTCCCGACACATTCAAAGGGGGTTATGCCTCTGATTATCAGAGTGAACTCCATTTCAGAGATACTTATTGCTATTATAATCATTTCCAATTATCTATGTCTATGTCTACGTAGTGTACTGTACATAAATGTCATTTTTTCTTATGTGGCCAGTGTTGGGAAAAAGGACCCCCCTTTTTCCCCAAATACATAAACAAAACAAAACCGTAATCGTATTTAAAGGATCCGGTAAGTCTTACAAAACATTAACCGAAATAATTAAAGGAATCAAGTGCAACAGACTCAAATATAAGTGAATATATCACATGCATGTTTGCGCGGTTTCTGCAAATTCAGTGAAAATCAGTTCAACTTCAATGGAAATGCTCACAAACGTCATCAACATTTTGGTGATATGATGCATAAAAGAATAAAATATTAATAACTTAACTTACCTCAAACTTGCTGTCACTCGTCTTGCACCTATAGAGTAAATATTAATCGACCTTCGGCGTCTTTCATTTCCAATTCAGGGGAATATAATTAAGGGGGAAGGAAACCAATGATACTATGCTTGGAAGATTTTGTTCGAACCTCTCTGGATTTGACTATAATTTATGAGAAAATATCAGAGCTGTTCGAAAAATAATTTGTGTCATGCTATTGGTTTAAAAGTTTTGACGGAAGTATGACAATAAGTTATAACATATGAATATTTATATATTTGAACTCTGTTTTTCTATCACTAAAAGGTCAATACACAGTTTTGTTTATCTAGGCGGCGTATTAATCACAACCACGCGCCACATCGTTCCTCCATTATACTGTTGTAGATAGTATAACCATAACCGACAGTGTTTTTTTTATTAATTAATTTGTTTTTTCTGCTTTTTGCTGTTTTTTTTTTTTGTGTGTGATCGAATTAATAGCAGATAGTTTGTCGTTAATCTGCAATACTTCCTGTACATCTTAAACTTGGTCCGCGGTGTATATGACTGACTGTTTCATTTTACCAAGGATTTGATTTCACTATACAAATCCTGGATTTTACCATAGATGTATGTTTTTTTATACAGCTATGATTTTATGTACGGTTGTTTTTTTCTCTACCTTACACTAGTCAGGAAACGTGCGCATTATCCTTTTTTTTAAAGGTTTTTGGTGATATTTTCATTTTTCTTTATGTTTTTTTTGGGGGGGGGGGGGGGTGCATTTAATAGTAAAAACGGTATATAGAAAATAAAATATAAGAAATAGTAAAATAAGCAATGAAAATATCAGAAAACAGAAATAGAAAGTATTGACTCCGAGGTCATAAATGATTGGGCTATTATATTATAATTCATGCAATTTAAATTTTATGACTCCCTTTCTATTTCTTTTTAATAATCGCTGTAGCCGTAACCTTTGATATTGGTATTGTGTTTGAAGTTTAACACACGGTTTTCATTACCTGTATGGTTTATTCCTATTATTAAAGAATTTGTCAGTTTAACTGATTGTAATTTTTCTCATTATGAATTTAAAAATTTGAACTCTCGGTAGGTGGTACTTCGGTACGTGATCCTTTCACAAAACTCAAGCTAGGATATGCAGATATACGAATGAATATGTTTTGTATAAATTCATGATTTCCCTTAATACGTTATTTCATATCTTACTTTTTTTAATACACGGGTTGGCAAGCGATCCGATAGGTATTTATTTTTCTTTCATTGGATAAATAATCCTACTTATTTGTATTGATGACGAAAAGGGAAGTTACCACAGATGTAGGCCAGCCCTACATGCATTTGCTCCAGTTCCAATGTGTGTTTTCAAAATACTCTTGAAGAGTAATGTATATGCATTGCTTTACATCATATTTTACCCTGTTTTCATCTTCAACCAATGTTTCATATACCATATCCGGTGCTGATCCAGGATTTAAAAAAAGGGAGAACCACTAAATAACATCAGGAGTGGGGCACACGGTCTATATGCAAGAGACATGTAGTCCCATAAGGGTGGGCGGGTCTACTTGTCTACCCATCCCCTCACCTCAATCCAATTATGTATGGATTAAGGTGGAGGGCATAGAATGCGTACGCCCCCTTTAATTGGATAATATATCATTGTTTAGCATTAAATCGTACAAGCAATTCTGGACCGCCCCAAATCTTTACAAATTCTTTTGATTCTTGTTTTGAAAACACACTATCAGAATCAGAAACGAAAATAAAATATGAAAGCCAGCAACCAACGACAATCACCGAAATACAGCAGCACCTGTGTTGAAGACCCATTGGTGGCTATGGGCTGTTTTCTGCACTTTGGTCGGGTTGTTGTCTCTTTTAACACATTCCCCGCTTCCATTCTCAATTTGATCCTCCATGACATGGGACAAACGCATACAGAACCTGGCAGGGTTAATAATGTTTGTTAGTGCCCAGTCCTCCCTGTGACTCGAGACAGTGGTCAATTTAGTTCATGACCCACTCTTTGTGACATTTTAAAGATAAACAAAACTTCGTTAGAAAGACACAACAAAGTATATAAGTTCAGCACTGATCCTGATATGAAGCTGTTATCAGTCTCAGCAAAACAGTAAACTACAGGCTCAATGCGCCTAAAATGCTGATCTTATTTTGTTTCAACTCGTCTTTTATTGACATAGAATATTTAAGCAATATTTTACACACCACTAAGCACCATCAATCATGTCACTTTGGTTTGAATTGGTTCAGTAGTTTCAGGGAAGCTCTTTTAACTAGACAATAGTCTGTGTCACTCACTTGGATCTATTTGCATCTTCAAAAATGGCCACTCTTTTACATTATAGTCCCGATTCTAATTCAGCACTCATATCTTATTTGTAAATCATGCATATTGCTGATCATTTTGGCTGGTTACAGTTTCTCTTTTTAACTACTATTGAATTTGCCCAAAATGCAAAAATTGATTAAATCACTATTTAAGGGTAATAATTCATTAAAGACTCATCCAAAAGTGTTTGCTGTGTACAGAATGACCAGAATAAAAAACAACAAAGTTTATACTAGACACCATAAGAACCATTCACCTCAAGTTTGGTAAAAAGTTTACAATGGACAACAAGAAAGTTTATACAGTAGTTCAGTGGCTTTATGGGGATGTGAGCTAAAAGGTTTACAGACGACAAACAATGAACTGAGTATGAAGACACAATTAGTCAATTTTGCCAAATTAGCTTAAAAAAAGGATTCTCTCATAAATCATCTATTTTTAATGTGTGTATATGTCAATGTTTACATTGTTTATTGTATTAATTTGAGTATTTTCTTGATCCAAAACAAACTTGTTTCATAGGTGGCCTTCGGTTATTGTCTGCTCTTTGGTCGGGTTGTTGTCTCTTTGACATATTCCCCATTTCCATTCTCAATTTTATTGTTTCATAAGTTTATGACACTTGCCTTCCTCGTGTCAGGTCAAACTTGATATCATTATGATGCCAATGATGATTCCAACAGTCTAAATTGTTATCAGGTCAAATATTTGCAATATTACAAAGCCTTGATGCAGATTTTTTTAAAACTTGACAAAATGATATATTTTCAAAGGGAATAAAAACAAAGAAGGCAAAAAGCATTATTCTTTAAAACATATAAAACTTCTGTATCAGACAATTACTTTATTTTTGGATATATTGTAATGTGTGTCTCAGAATAAGATCCTATCTAACTAACTTAAGCAGTAAACTTTTTTGTTTTAAATATGTACAATGTACTACTTTCCAGTATGTTCTTTATCGACTTAGCCTGATTGAGTGGTCTATCCAAATTATTTTTGCAAAAAATTCCGCTAAAGCCGGAGCTAGGGGCCGTCTTAAACTTGCAGTGAAGTGAGAGTTTTTGCTCCGAGTTGAGGTCTCACTGTGACTTTGAGATGAAGAACAGCAATAAAAGCGCTGTGCCTTTGCTTTTTGTGTGTTTTTTTGCTGTGCATGTACTGATTTTGTGTCATGGATGGATACTCCATATCCTTTGTTTTTCTATTAATATTTAAAATCTCTAATTAAATCCAAGTCACTGCACCATATCCTAGGGACAGGGCCTCAAAATAGTTGTCAAACTGATATGTACTGATAGTAATACAACTTTATATTATATATCAATGATCTATCACAAGTAATACCTGTCAAACTTACTAACTTAAGCAGACAACTTTTAAAACAATTGTTGATGCCAGAGACATCGTCGCCAGAAAAGGAACCCTCATGTCTCACTTTCCCGGACTTTCATCGCAGGCGAGAAAAAAATATGTAGTCGATTGATTATAGCTTCTCATACAAAGAATAAAATCATTAATGTTTAAATAACTTATAAATAAAAAGTCAAATAAAGATAAAGTCACATATACATGTACATAAAACTATATAAGCTCAGTATTCAGAATGAATTCAATTAATTTGCTTTCATACACTCAAATGGAAAAAATAGTTAGGTCTTTAAATTGGAATATAGAACTCCTTACAGAATTTATTACTTGTGAAGAAGCTAATGAGGAACTGCAGAAATGAATTAATATCAGTCATTTCTTATGATTCAAAAAAGCATCTGTATGCAACTCCTTCTTTCCACTACACAAACTTCCACAATCAGATGAGTCTCCTGCAAAAATTGAAATTGAGAGATGGAATAAAGAATAAAACAGTTTATAGCAGTAAAAGGTCAACTGTTTTATCAAAATCAAAACATAACAACTTTATTTTAATTTAACTACAAATGGTACAGTGGCCAATTACAATGCAAAATATTAATACCGATTTAATTTTACTATTGAAATGTCCCCTATTCAAAAAGAACAAACAAATTTACTACTGTGAAAATTCACCTATTTCACCTATACTATAAAGACTGTTTAATATCTTTATCCAATCAGTTTTTCCCACTAACATTAAGTGACCAACAGTGAACAAACAATCTGTAAATAAAAAAAAAAATATTGAAATATTACACTACCAGTAATATTCTTTGAACTGGAAAAAAAGTTTTTTGTTCAAATAATGTTCTTTGATCCATTCTGTTATGTCAGGGTCTTGTATAAGGTATGGGTTTTACTCATTATTGAAGACCATTTGTTGACTTATAGTTGCTTTAATCCTGTCATTTAAACTCTGTTGGATAGTTGTTTCATTGGCAATCATACCACATATATCCTTATTTTATACAATCAGCCTTCACGATTAACTTTTGAATCCACAAGCCCGAAAGAATTAGTTGGATTCTGTTGGCTTGTAGAGAAGAATATTATAAGTCTGGAAGCAATTTTACAAGCCAATGCCGTAGGACTTGTGGTTAAGCGTGAAGACTGTACAATACTTGTTATGTGCATTTAGTATATGGAATTGTTTGAGAAATTGAAGAAATTGATTTTTTTTCTCCTCTTAAAATAACTCAAGGTTTATCTGTGTAAACTGTTTATATATGGCAATGGTATTATGAAAATACAATATGTTTGAACTGTTCTGTGTAAAATTGAAATTAAATAAAACATGACAATATTGACAGATAGTTTCCATTGACGCACATATTTTATCTGTCCAAGGATAATTATATATTAATTAAGAAAAATTTGTTGGGTTCTTATATACTTCTATGTATTAAATATCTTACAAAATGTAGTCAAAAAATCCCTAACAATGTAATTTTCCCTATAATATCTATTAACAAGCAGCATAACTCCTGTAAAAACAATTTGACAGCACAGTTTCAAGACCTTGCTGGTATTAAACTTTGATAATAATTTTAATAACTTCTGAAACCAAAAAATGTACAATGTATACCTACCATCAGATGGACGCAAGGTACAAAATATTCTATGTCCCCCATTCAGCATGGGTCAAGAAAACAACAACCACATTACACTGTACAACATGTATTAAATACCAACTTCTGGGGGTATTGCCTAACCTTAGAAAATCAGGTTTATAATAATTTGCCAACCCTGTAAAATTCAATGGCAAACTTTACATATTATGTAATGTGAGTATGAACACTGCTTTGTGCTAGACAGAAGCACTTAGTCAGCTTTTTAACATGCCATTTCTACTGTAAACATTCTACAGGAAGACATGAACGGCTTAAGGTATCAGAAATTTTACAGAGATGGATTTTGCCCCCCCCCCACCAATGGAGCAACATTTATGGTTAATTAATATATAGAATACAGACTTTTTACCCGTTTCACTATTTGGACTAGAGGCAGTTCATGTACATTGTACATATACAAACTATATATACATGTATGTGTAAATGTAGAAGCAGCCTGCACTGTTAGCCACTAGTTCATTGCCCCAGACTAGTAAAATTTTATTTGGACTAGTTCATTTTCGCAAAACTTTGTTTAGACACATAAGGAAAATGTCTGAATATTTGCCTTCGGACTAGTAGTTGGAAAAGATTTTGGTGCAGACTGTCTAAGAAGAGGAATGTACAATGCATTTCTATTAAATAATTAATTGCAATTTTGCCATATATAGATATAGGAAGATGTGGTATGAGTGCCAATGAGACAACTCTCCATCCAAGTTACAATTTATAAAAGTAAACCATTATATGTCAAGGTACGGCCTTCAACACGGAGCATTGGCTCACACTGAACAGCAAGCTATAAAGGGCTCATACATGTAATATATGAGCTTTTCTATTGTGGTAATGTGAATAAAAAAGATACAGCCAGGGTATATATCAATGTATGCTGAGACAACAACCATACGACACAACTAAATGACATCTAGGCCCTACATGTACATATTAATTTGGGATAGATGGACACATATATGATAGCCAAGGCAGCTGACCTTGGCTATGGATTATACCTTCAGATAACTACCAGACACACTGCATAACTCAACATACAAGCTGAACATGTATATTGTTTTGTACATCATGCATGTTAAACACTAATTATTGCATTATGGTTGTAAATTGCAAATCACTTTTTGCTTCTGAACATCCTTTTCAGAATTAGGGACTATTTCTAGAGTTGGACATGTACTGGGTGGTAAACAATTATTGACGTTGTGTTGCATTACCATATCAATAAAATAACAACATGCAACATGTGCAACTGAAAACTCGTTATTTTGTTTACCGATCTTACTTTTTCAACATATAATATCAAGTAACAATGATATATCAATTATATTTTAAGTTATAACTTAAAAAATATGAAAGTATATCTTTTATACGCCAGAAAATTGAAAAAGTTGAAATCCCCATTACCTTGGGATTTCAATTTTAACATTTTTCAATAGCACAACTTTTTTGCAGTCGGATTTAACATATTTGCACCGTGTGATTATAATAGACATATAGATAAACCGAAAGATCATGATCTGAAATAAATTATGGCAAAGTAACAAGTCATTCTTCTTCATACGATCTGCATAACCAACCTTTTTGTAAACACAAAACTTGATCTTCCCCGGATCGCCGCCATGTTTGCATTAGATTAATGAGTTCTTTCCCCTTACTGTCCAATTGCAACCTTGCGGAAATGTTACAATTACTCTAAAAGAAACACGAATCCGGATACGGTCAGATATTCCGGGAAGTTCTAGTTTTACATGTTTCGGTTCCAATTAAAATTAATGTTTACATTGTTTATAATAATGTACAGACGAGAAGCAAAATACTTTTCTTTAAATACAAAATATTTATTGGCACAAAGTCATTAATTATAACATTGAATGGTTCCATTTAAAAGTCAGTCCTGTACAGTAGTTTTGCATATAATAATATTTAAACAGACATATATTTATAATGAAAAATTTATAGGATATTTAGAAAAATGTGAGTGGAAATAATTAGACCATATTACAATAATCACATGGCATGTTTTAAATCTGAATTAGGATAAGAAAAAATTGACATGAAAAAATATCACGGCCTTTTCACTGGTTTCAACAACCAGTGAAAAGGCCGTGATATTTTTTATTAAGCATGAAAGGACAAATTATCACGGCCTTTTCACGGGATATTGAAATTTCACGGTCTTTTTCTAACATCAAATATTTTTCACGGCCTTTAGAAATATTTTTTTTACAAAAGTCACGGGGTATTTTCACGGGGTTTTCACGGCCCTGTGATATTTCACAGACATTTCACGGCCTTTTCATGGGCTGTTGTTACAGTAGTGATTGATTGTCGAAATGCGCATCTGGTGCAGAAAAATTGGTACCGTTTATGTTACATGTATTATATAACAGATTTAATGAATGCACATCTGGTGTATTTTAATTGGTACCTTTAATATTATTATCTAAGTGTATATGTTCAGTGTGCGATCAGTGACGAGCCAACGGAAGTTGATATAGTAGTACAATGATGAATTACATTTTTGTAGTTTGTATAGACATTTGTTCCATGCAAACTCTTTATAAATATTCTCAAGAGCCCTTAATGAAAAAATAAAAATGAAAGGTGGATTCCGCCTTGTTTTTGCTGTTTAAATTATAATATGACATGAAGTTTAACATTATAAACTTAAATTTGTTGGTTTTATTAATTTCTATTTGATCTTTTGAACTTAATGTATTCAGTCCGTAGTTAAACACGACAAATCTCTTTCATTGTGTTATTGTTCTATGATTATTTTTGCATTCTTGTCTTTCTAATGTGCTTTGTCTATATGCCTTTTTGTGTTTCTTTGATACACATGACGTGGCTCTGTACTTATAAATCCCGTCATTATGTTATTGTGCTATTGTAAATTTTTGTATTCTTGTCTTTCATTTTTGCTAATGTGCTTTGTCTATATGCCTTTTTGTGCACCTTTGTTACATATTTGTTTGTTTTTATAGTGATTCAGATTATAACCTAATGTTGACTGCTGTTCCCCTATTTTTGACATTTTTTCCTATTATGTCTGTTTGTTTTGTTCACACATCGTTGTCAAATAATTAAATTTGATGCGACTGTCATACAAGTGAGAAGTTTAGCCAGCTATAAAACCAGGTTTAATCCACCATTTTCTACATAAGAAAATGCCTGTACCAAGTCAGGAACATGACAGTTGTTATCCATTCGTTTGATGTGTTTGAGCTTTTGATTTTTCCATTTGATTTAGGGACTTTCCCTTGGAGTTCAGTATTTTTGTTACTTTACTTTTTTCCAAATGTCGGAAAAGGTGCAACAACATTATCTTTTCGAACTAAATGTCTTGATTCATCATAGAATAGAGACATTTGGCAACTTGGTATTGTGTTAACATTTGCTTATTTCAAAAACGGAAAATGTTAAATTAGTGAAATGTTTTGATACTAAATAGTAATGGAGATATTCAAATACTATGAATAGGATTGGTTTGAAGTTTCCCAACATTCGAAGTTTATTAATCAAAGAAAAAGTTTTCAAAACGTCCATATACACTTAAATTTGGAGATCTTATGACCTGTGAAAGAAATTCGATACTTTCGAAACTCTGTTACTTTATAAAAAATGTTAATAAAGGGTTGTGTGATCTGGGCTGACATCTTTCTGATATATGTTGATTTGTTCCTTATATTCTGTTGTGTTCTCTGTACCTTTTCACTGTAAATAGTTTGTCGAAAAAATAAAGATATATATAAGTTTAAAATGTGAAGGGTATAGTTTTGACAAGTGATTGAACCATTTATTCCTTTGTATAATACCAAATTGTGTATCTGATAAATAACTGAAAATAAAACCGACAGTATTTTCTCCGATATGAATTTTATTATCATTTATTTAAAAACAATCTCTTTTATAAAGTCATTCGATTATTAGACTGCAGCCTTAATCCAAATCTACCACATTGGAAGTTTTATCTTTTTAATAATATCACTTTTACCATGATATAAAGCCAAATTGAAACCATTTTTTAATATTATTTTATAGCTGAATAAATATTAAAAAAAAACATCAGCTCACGATAGATTTGTTTTGTAAAAAAAATATCTTGACATAATGTTATATAGGTCATCTTTAGAATTAAGTGCTTTATCTATTGAAATGATGCACCTTTAATTCCTTGAATTAACGTAAAGACGACATACTCAAATTTAAAGTCATTATAATACAGAAAACAAAATGTAAAGATTGTATGGACTGTCTTCAGTAGTATGAGAAATGGTTAATATAAAAGGCATACAATTTTTGACGGCGAAATTCGAATATTTGTTCTTTTAAATTCATACACGTTTATAAAGCTCACCTGGATGGTTTTATTTCAACCTTCATTCGTTAAACAGTTAGTGTGTGTGATACACGTAAAATTGATATGCATTGATAAATAATGTCTTTCAAAGTGAACACAGACAGGAAAAGTAAATAAGTATGAGAACTCTTTTCAGTTATTGTTTCTCTTTAAAAAAAATCTTTTTTTTATCTTTTTAAAGTGTAAGTCTAAGTTCCATCTAAACAAATGGGCAAAAATACTATTTACACCTTGTAAAATTACTCTGAATACAGACAAACCTGCAGAAGATGGGAAAATAAACAAACACCTTATTTCTATTGATACCACCTATTCAGACACACTACTACAGTCACCTATTGCTATGAAGATATCTATTGTCATTCTATTGTTCACATTAATCAATACAGTTCAAAAAGTGTTACATGAGGGGGTCGTCTCAAAGGTTTTAACCAACTTAGTTAATTTATACACCATACAAATGTCCATCAAAATCGCCCCCTAAAAAACAAACAAAATATCTATCTTTAACAAATGACTCATCTCATGATAAGTGATTGAACCATTTATTCCTTCGTACAATACCAAATTTTACATTTGAGAAAACAGACAGATGAAATTAATAATAGACAGCATTTTCTCCGATATTATTGATCAGCTGTTGTTATCATTTGTTTTAAGACCAATCCCATTTATAAAGTCATTCGATTATTAGATTGTAGCCTTAATCCAAATGTAATATATTGAAAGTTTTATCATTTTAATAGTATCACTTTTACCTTGATATTAAGCTAAATTTGAACTTTTTTAAATCTATATTTTATAGCTGAATAAATATTGTAAAATCAAATCAGCTCTGGCTAGAAATGTTTTGTAAACATAAACCTTGACACTATGTGATATAGGTCATCTTTAGAATTAAGTGTTTAATTTATTCACAAACTGGATTTAATGTACCTTTAAATCACTGAACTAACATAAATAGATATAAGAAGATGTTGTATGAGTGCCAATGAGACAACTCTCCATCCAAGTCACAATTTGTAAAAGTATAACCATTAAAGGTCAAAGTACGGTCTTCAACACAGAGCCTTGGCTCACACCGAATAGCAAGCTATAAAGGGCCCCAACATGACTAGTATAAACCCATTAAAACGGGAAAACCAACGGTCTAATCTATATATAAAAAAACGAGAAACGAGAAACACTTATAAACCACATCAACAAACGACAACTATCGAACGTCAGAAACCTGACTTAGGACAAGTGCAAACAAATGCAGCTGTTTTAAACGTTTTAATAGGAACCAACCTTCACCCTTATCTAAAACAGTAGTATAACATCACAACATAGAAAGACACACTATAAAATATCAATTGAAATGACTTAACTCAATCAAAAGACATATTAACACAAGTGAACATACACTGAACGAATAAATTTGATCTATGGTACAATGTAAATATAAAATCGATAAAATAAGGGGTGAAAAAATAAAGGTAACAATAGTATACCGCTGTGAGATATTAAACAATTTAAAAAAAAAACAACAATAACCTTGAACAAAAAGCCGCCTAATACAAAAATATAGGTAAATGAAAATAATTTTGTAGTAAGGTATACCGTTAAAATGGAGAAAGGAAATATCTTATACAAAGTAAATAAATAACTATGTTGTTCATAGTACGAAGAAGTGAAAAATTTTAGTCATACCAAACACTTATCAAAGCTGGTATATAGACGAGATATAACCCTGAATAAGTAAACATTAAATAACAAAAAAGACTATGTATTCATATTTAAAGTTATAGTAATACAGAACAAAACAATGTAAAGATTGTATGGAAAGTATAATGTTGTTGTCAGAAATGGTAAATATACGTTGCATATAATTCTTGACGGTGTAATTCGGTTATTTATTCATTTAATGTTCATACTCTTTTATAAAGCACAGGTCATCGGTTTTAAACATTTAGTTTGTTCATTTCAAGTTATTTCCATTGTATTTAAATTTCACAGATGATAATTTTTTTGAACACATACAAGAAAAGTAAGTACAGTTTGAGAGGATCCTTGTCAATGTTTGTTTCTCTAAAAATTACAAAAAAATACTATCTTTAACGTGTGTAATTATATGGTTCATCATGACAAAATGACAAAAATGACTGCCTTTAAATCCCAAAATCTACTCTGAGTACAGGCAAGCCAGTGCAGTTAGGACATTTAAGGTCTTGTATCTACAAGATCCATATTATGTTTCAGAAAGATAAAATCTTTTTTGAATTTGGGTAAGCATTTTTCCGTCACTGCAGAAGATGGTACATGCATAAAATAAACTTGCACCTGAACTTTGTTGATACTATCCACCCAGTCCCACTGTTAAAACACCTATTCTTTTTAAGATAGATATGATCCTACTATTGTTCATGTTGTTAACATCAATCAGTACAATACCAATACAGTTTAATACGAGGGGGATCATCTCAAAGAATTTAACCAACTTAATTTAGTTTTAACTCATTCTGCAAGAACGAAATAAAAATGCCAATCAAAATTTGAAAAAAAGTTTTGATCGTTCTGAAACACAAAATGCATTTAATTTTAATATTTTAAGTGGATGCTAGGCCTTAAAACTTTACCAACTGGTTATGCTTTACTGTAATCAAAGTAGTTTTTGAGGTGTGAACACGGCATTTTTTGTCCATTTGTTATGATGAACCTTTAGGGTTAATTAGATCACCAGTAGCTGACGTTTGTAGTGTCCTAGCACTTTTTATTTTATATATATTAGTAGTTACTATCAAAATTTAAAATATTTTTTTTTATATAATAAAGTGTTTTTCAGATATTCAAACCTTTAAAGTTCTTCATAACAAATGGACAGATAATTAATGTTATACACGTAAAAAGTACCTTGAGACCAGACAAACTTGTGCAGTTGGAAAAGTTTTAATGGCCTAGCATCGACTAGATATATAAAAGCTAAATGCATTTTGTATCTCAGAAAAATGTTATCTTTTATTGATTTTGATTGGCAATATTTTCTTCACAGCAGAAGATGTTAAAATTAACTAGCACCTGTATGACATTGGATACTGTCAACTCAGTAGCACTGTTTAATAAATCATATATGGTTGAGTAGATCTCTATTGTCCTTATCAAGCAAAACAACACAACTGTTAGCTAACAAGGGAAATCTCAAAGATTTTACCCTACTTAGTTAATTTCTACATCTACAGAAACGAAATAAAAAGAATGCTTATAAAAATCCAAAAAAAGATTTGATCTGGAACACAGTTTATTTATGTATCTATAGATAGCGGAAGCTTGGCCTTAAAATTTAAAACTGACATTTCTTTCATTTGTTATGAACAACCCTCAATATAGGTCAACTGCATTGCCCTTTTTAGTTCACAAAGATACCAGTATATCTTATTTACAAACATCTATCGGTTTCAAGTTTTGAAAACAGAAAAAGCGAAAGGCAATTATTCAAAATCATATTTTAAAGAAATATTGTTCATGTTTACAAATAATGTCAAACATGAAGTAAGCATAAAAACGGACTTTGGTTTATGGAAACGTAGCCTTTATTTTATTCTAGTTTTAGTCCGTTGCACTTGACATTTCTAAGTGTAGATTCTTTATTTTGGTAAATACATTTGAGTACGGTTCTATGGTTTTATGAGGCAATCTCAAATAAATACCCTGCAACAATAAGACACAATGCATACATTCTACAAACTACAACTCTTATCATCATATATGGATGTATATAGGCAGTTAGCTTCAGTATTAATATATATATAAGTAATAAAGTACGTTTTACTAAAAAATATAAGTATCTGTACCAAAATCAATATTAAGTAACTGATCAAAATGCAACATTACAAATATCAGTAACACCTTATGTGAACGATCATTTTTAAAGTAATTATTTTAACAAACAATTTTTTTTTATTTGGAGATCCGACCGTGCGAGGGCTGTCAAGGTCGTTAAAACTTCTATCATCATCATTTGGAGATAATTGTAAACTAAACAATATCACATACCAATCACATGTGTTGATACAAATCATTACAAAAAGTAAAATAACAAAGTTATCGACCACCAAGGAAAATCCAAAATGGAAAGTCGCTTATCAAATGGCAATATCCAAAAAAGTTCAAACACATCAAACGAATGGAAAACAACTGTCATGTTCCTGACTCGATACATGTGTTTTCTTATGCAGAAAATTGGTGGATAGACAGGACGTAAATAAATAAACATATTAACACAGAACACAGCTTACAATGTATGTAATAAAAGAGCTGAATAATTCTCCTTTATCAAGTTACTGTTTAGAAGTATTCTACATTACACATACTGGAATATTATTTAATGTTTGATGTAACACGTCTTCTGCTTGTCTGATTTTTTTTGTCTATCAGCTCATAGACATAATTGTGTCATGCGACCGTAACGTCATCAACGTTTTTTCATGATTTACTCCTGAATAATGGAATTCAGAATTAAATTATAAGGAATAACTGTAATATTTTTTTGATGTTATTTTTTCATAGATTGAAAAAATATTATAGTCATTCCTTATAATTTAATTCTAAATATAACGACATTACATTTGTACCTTGTTTAGTCCATAATAATGATAATGCCTTTAAAGATGTAATGCCTTCCTAAGGGATTAATGAAAATTGAAAAAACCAAATGTACTCATAATAAAAGGTAGAGAAACCTTTGTCTGTTGTTCGTAAGGAAATTGATCTTTTTGCCTGTAATTATATTTGGTACAAAAATACATTTCATCTCCTATTCCTGCTTACCACAGTTTTTTTTGTTATTATAAAATACAATAGATATAACTTTAAAGTATTTGGATTGTCAGCAAACATGTTGTATTTGACTAAGAATATAGTCAGAAACAAATCAAGATGATGATGGATTAATGTTTAATGTCCAGTGGCAAATAGTTCATGCATGTCAAGACGAAAACAGGCTTTTAACATAATATGATATGAACCCTGTTTTGTACCAGACTGACACCATTAACTAGATTTTTAACATGCTAGTTAACAAAATAATAATCTTGAGGGAGACATTCCACACTACGTTGACAAACTCAAAGGGGTTGGGGTTGAAAGACACTTGAAATATTTGTGTATGGGTGGGGCATGTCACGAATTTCCAATTGTGTGGTTATTTATGCAAAGTAAACTGCAATTGTATTGGTGGTGGCCATTAAAAAATGCCTAACAATCCACCCTCCCTTGAAATAGACCTTACCATTTTACACTCTCACTTTTTCAAGAGTCAGTTTTTTTACATGGTGAAATACAACCTAAACCAAATTTTGATTTCCAATCTTTAATATATGCCAGCTATAAATTTGAAAATTTATTTCAAAGCCCTACTGCAATAATCAGTTAAATGAACCTATCATTAGTTGCATAGACGGTATAAATGTATTTCAGTAAGTGTTCCATTGTATATTTTTCTGTGTACAAGAATTGAAAAAAGTTCCATTATGACCTTATCCAGTAGAAAAATGTACGAAGAAGCACACCTATTGACTCTTGCAACATAAATATCAATTCATAAATATAAATTGATATTTATGTTGCTTCCAATCAAAAGCAAGGCAAGATTTTTTGGGTGATTTCTACTTGCACACATGAATAATGAGTTACTGTACTGATTATGAACAAAAAAGCACAGAACATTCTTTTTTGTTTGGAATAGAACATAAGCAAATATTCTTGTCCTTGTTTTTACTTACATGTGGTTCAAATCTTTTGTACTTGTCTGTCGTTCTTTGCACAAGTTCTTTTCTGCATCTGGAACACATGATTGTAAAATTGAAAGTCAACGTGTCAATAATTTAGATTTTAACCAAAAAGCATTTATCATAACATTTCTTTTAAAAATAGAATGCTCATGCGACAGATTTACAACTCAGGGCCTGTAAATTACTTCCTTGCTCCTTGGCTTATTTGGATTATAATAACAAAAAGTGAATGGTTTGAGGTTTTTTTTTTATACTTTTTTAGATATGCACTTTTTCCATATGCATGTCCGAAGTTAGGACCATTGTCAGTAGTTTTTGCTTGTCATTTCTTTTATGTTTTTCCTTCTATGGAGAATTGGGTGATTCGTGTCAAATTTATTCTCGGGACAATTTATGGCCTGACATAGTGTTTATTCACTTGAATATTGATGAAATTGTATGTTGTCCTCTAGATACATTTGTCTATATAAAAAAGAAGACCAAATGACACAGAAATTAACAAATTTAGGTCACCGTACGGCCTTCAACAATGAGCAAAGCCCATACCGCATAGTCACCTATAAAAGGCCCCGAAATGACAAATGTAGAACAATTCAAACGAGAAAACTAATTTATGTACAAAAAAATGAACGAAAAACAAATATGTAACACATCAACAAACGACAACCACTGAATTAAAGGCTCCTGACTTGTGACAGGCACATACATACAGAATGTGGCGGGATTAAACATGTTAGCGGGATCCCAACCCTCCCCCTAACCTGGGACAGTGGTGTAACGGTACAACATAAGAACGAACTATAACAATCAGTTGAAAATTTCTTAACTCATCAGATGGATACAAATAGAAACACAACTAACAAAAACACAGAGTGCACGTGGCCGGATACTTGTACATCCCAACAACAAAAAGACACTAAGTACAGATCTGAGAGTACTCGCAGTTACTGACGGATAGTTCAAAGCCAATAACAAGTAATAAAAAAACTATGCATCTAAGACTAAATTATCAATCATTACACATCCAACATCAAGTGGATTTAGTGTAAAGACGTCGTAAACAGTCAGAGAAAACATGACCTTGTGCAATGCCAAGATACAGGTACCGACAGATTGTAGATCCATGAATGTGCATATGTATATAACAATAATATTTTGTTTGCTTTTAATTTACTGATAACAAAATCAATATTAATACCAATAAAACAATATTCAAAGATCTAATTACAGTGTTAAATTTGTAACCTATATTTGTTTTTGACACATTCTCTAAAAACAAAAGTTATGTCTGTATCAGGACCGAAATGACATCTACATCAAAAATGAATGTCAGATATTAAAATAAAATAAAAATTGTTTTTCATTTGATCATGTTAGAATTTTAATTTATTTCTATTGATTTTTCTGATGATTCTCCACATTTATATAGCAATGGTGGATATGTTTGTCAATGAAAACAGTGCACGCTATAAACAAGATACCATAAGGATATTTCAGAATAAGTTCCATTCAAATTCTTCCAATGATATGGTTTCAAAAAAGACATTTTTCCAAAAAGTTCACGGGCAAAATAACAAGATCCAGACATCCAAGTATCGGTATTAGCTCACATGAACATTTGATCCGGGTGGGCTGGAAATTTGAAGAAAATAAGATAAGCAAACCTGATCGAATTCCAAGTAGAACATGATGGTACTTCTTTAGGGAAAATAAACTGCTCCTTCGTGATCGTTCCTTTCAAGTTGCTCTTACTTTTTGTACATTTTTATCCTATCGAACACAGCTTATTTGGCCTCTTACATGTAACAATAAGAAGAGCAAACCTTTAAAAAAGAATTGAAAAACAATAGTTATCATAGTTTTTAAGCATATCATATTCATATTAGGGTGGGTTGACTGTTTTTTTCTAAGGACAAATCATGTTTAGACTCAATAAAATACAGTAATGTAATGTAATATTGCTCCCCCTAATCTTCAATGGATATATAAAAAAGAAGATGTGGTATGATTGCCAATGAGACAACTCTTCACAAGAGACCAAATGAACCAGAAACTAACAACTATAGGTCACCGTACGGCCTTCAACAATGAGCAAAGCACATACCGCATAGTATTTATTTTTCTGACAGTTTCCTAATGTCATGTATCTAGTAAAAAAATGTATGAACGAGCACACCTACAATTCTAATACAGGTGATCTATTGCACAAATCTTATTAGGAATGTGGTAATTGATATTTTCAGCAGTTGCAACTGCAGGAAAATAGTGGTTATTCTGATAGACAAGGGCTCAAGATGCAGAACACAGACTGTGACAATCACTGATGAGATAACAGTTACAATATCTCCGCCATTGCACATATTTTTTTTCTGTCTAAGGGCAATAATAAAAAAAATATATTCATTTTGGTTCTTTAAAACTTTTTATAAATATGTTTGAGAAATGTTAATATTTCCCTGGGACAACTCTTTTAAAAAATGTTGATTGGCACTGATTTTGAAATTTGTCAGATACATTGCTAATTTTAAACTTTTGATATAAATTTGATACAAATCTGGCAATAGTTGTATATGACACAGCATTTACAATGCATATTCCAATATAATTATTATTTCCAAAGAACATGACTTTCTTTTTAAAAAGACAATGCGGATATAAATCTTTGAGATAAATTTGATAAAAATATGGCAAGAATTGTTAAAGCCCTTTCAAGACTGGACGGACGGACGAACAGACACACAGACCCACATAATTTATATGCATCCCCGCAACGCTTGGGGACAATAAATATATATCAGATGAGGAAAAGAATTAGTGGTTCTGAGTGTAACATAATTATATACTACTAGTTAAAAAAATTCGGGAACAGTATTGTTATTCTTCAAATAAAATTTACCAGTAACTGTGTTTAGGACCAATATTAGCGTATCACCATCTTCTTCAAAACGACCAGATCTTATCTTCAGTAATGAACTTTCACTGTGAACGCTTCTACGACTTATTGAATATTTTTGAAGATGTGAGTCCAGTGGATCTTTACAACATGGTAGGGGAAGAACCCGACTCGACCAGGTCTTTTAATATTCAATAAAACCACAATGCTGCACTGTTGAAGTAACGAAACTGCAAACGAATTGAGACTCGCCTGTAAATACACATACAGGTATCAATAATGTAAATGCGTTATAAGGAAGTTTGGTTAATACTATGGGAAACTCCCAAAAAATAATTTAATTAAAAAAAGTCTTGCACTTAGCTCATTACGAATTACACCTCATATTTAAAGAAAAATTCAATAAATTACAAAAATGTATTAAAACATTACACTAAATACATTTGCTCGTATATTTCAAATAACAAATTTCACAGATAATATTTATAAGATGTGGTTTTGAATACCTTTAAATGGGTCTGTTAGCTTTTTTTGTAAAATTTGTTTTACATTTGTTCTCACAGCCTTTTATAGCGGACTATACAGTATTGGGTTTTGCTTATTGTTGAAGGTCATATTAAGTGACTTCCAGTTGCTTAAATCTGGTTCATTTCATTTGGACATGTCTCATTGGCAATCATATCATATCTCCTTATTTTATAGTTGTTACCTAGATAAAACAATCTGAGTTTTTTATCTTTATATTAAGAACAGTTATTTACAATAGTTTTGTTCAATAACAATCTCATTTTTATTTTAACTAAGGACAATTTAGATTTTAACATATATAAAAGGAATCTGTGTCCATAGAACACCATCCCAAGCATCTACTATACTATACGTGCTATAAGAGGGATATTGGGGTAAACATTCTTATTTGGTACAAATTATAACATTTAGTTCAAACTATAATAAACATGTGAACTACGCAATGCACAACTTGGTGGTGAACTCCTTTAACCAATAAACTTAAAACTGATATGGGACGGAAAAACTTATACATACACAAACTAATAAACAGACAGACCAGAAAAAATACCCCCCCTATTTGTATCATAGACATGACATGAAAACCTTTTTATTGTTTAAGAATATATATGACCTCTAAATGTTTTTGGTAATTCAAGTTGTTGGGTTGCTGTCTCCTTGACATAATCCTGCCATGTTATTTTATTAACAGTATAGACAAAACGTTATAATAAGCATGATGTATTTAGGGGCCAGCTGAAGCCCGCCTCCGGGTGCGGGATTTTCTTACAGTGTTGAAGACCCATTGGTGGCCTCGGGCTGTGTTCTGCTCTTTTGTCGGGTTGTTGTCTCGTTGACACATTCCCCGTTTTCTTCTCAATTCTATTTTAGAGTATTTGCCTCATATACATTGTACTATTGTATACATGTTTAGCAAATATGGTAAACTCTGGCTGTAATTTTCAGTCCTTTTGCTCCATATGAGAAATTTTGCATTGAATAAAAAGTGTGGGCTTGGTCTTAGCTTGGTTGAAGCAAAACATGATCATAACTATTTTGCGATTTTTTTTTAATAACATACTCTTTTCAAATAAAATGCATTATTTCTTCTTCAAAAGTTACTTCTTTTATATGACATAAGTTATCAGTTAATTGTACGATGTTATTTGGGCTGCTTTGTAAATGAGATTACAAAATCTGCCAAAATTAACAAATAGTTTGCTGATAACCACAATCTGATATCCAAATCTTACACTAAGGGAAAGTTTTCCCCATCATTATGAGCATGAATTACATGATCATCAGTTTCGATCTTTTGATAAACGTTTTTATCAGTTATAGTTATACACAGAGGGACAGTGTAAATATGAATTTTATAGACACTTTTATGCATTGTTTGCTGTCATGTATCGTTCTCTTGTTCTACATAAATATTTCTTCAAATGGAGAAACGAAAACCCGTCTGCTTTGAGGTCAACTTCATGTGAATTTTGTTTATCTCATATTAAAAATTTCCATCAGGGGAGATAATTTACTTTAGAACCTGCACTTTTTTTACTATGTTCTGAATCAAATTATGTCTTTTCTAGAAACTAGCTACCAATTTTTTTTGAACTTATTAGTCCAAATCATCAATTTTGGAGAACATATCAAATAAGCCCATGACTGTGTTGCGTTTTTGAGTTTTATCATCTCACAGAAGACAAGAAAAATTTAATTTCAAATTAAAAAGGACCATTTTATATAATAAACAACAAATAAACAAATAATGTTGGCTATTAATCAATATGAACACTATTTTACATTCATTCAGTCTTAGCAATAAGCATATTATTTGTACTTTATATCAAAATACAATTTGATACTGTAACAATTCCTATTTTTCAACATATTCATTACCCGTTTCAATGGAAACAACTTCACTAACATGTACATGAATTACCAATCATTAAAAGATTTTTTTTCACTTTCCGGTCATAAGGAGGACAATGCTTGATATTTACTGACACTGCCTCTTGAATAGATATGCTATTTTAAGATTTACTCATTCCTCTTTTTTTTTAACTGAATAGTAACTCTGGCTCCAAATAAGTTTTTTTTTATGATCTATTTCTCTTTATTTACAGTGAACGAACAATGAAGATTAAAATATCAACGGGAGACCATTTCATTACCGAGTTTTAATTACAGAGTTACTCCAGACATTGTAAGTGTTGATACCATTAAACTCTTAAGTAACAGACAGGTAGTACAATCAAAAGTATGGTTTTATTTCTGACATTATTTAACAGTTTTGAATAGAGAAAAATGTAAATACATGCTGTAAGGGGGACAACCTCATGATCAAAATAGAAAAGTTTTAGGCAGTGGCTATTTTGTCTGCATCGGCAAAATAGAAAATATGCTATTTTGCCGGTGTGATTCAAATAATTTAATTAAAGCCGGCAAAATAGCAAATTTCTAAAGCAATGGCTATATTGCTGGCGTCGGCAATATAGTGATTTTTTTATTTTGCCGGTTCTTTGTTAAGAGTGTATTTTGATATTTACTTTTAAAAAGTACTACGAAAATGTTTATTGTCAACATAAAAGAATCAAATTATTACTCATATAGTTAAATAAGATATCAGTAACAATATTTGAGATACATATAATACGGTTTAAAAACATTGATGAGTCAAAGTTAAAATAAGAATTTGTATAGAGAAAATAAGAATTTGTAAAAAGAAAATAAGAATTTGTAAAAAGAAAATAAGAATTTGTAAAAAGAAATAGAAATAAAAATATTGAGCATCCATTTAAAGCAATGAAATCATTTCAAAACATATGTAGTTTTAAGATCAGTCTTATGCTACAAGTATACATAAGAATAACTTATCAGATTGTTTAACTGTGTTGTAAAAAAAATAAAAGTTAAAAATCTCATAGCATATAAATTTGATAAAAACAATATGCTATCTAACAAAATCAATCACATAGCATCAAAATCAGCAATGTTTTAAATATATTTCCTTTTGAAATAATAGTCAGTTCTTTGCATTGCATATCTGTAAACAAAATCGTTTTTAACTGGCAAAATTGGCTTCCGCTTAACTAGAGCCGGCAAAATAGCATATTTTCTATTTTGCCGGTGCCGGCAAAATAGCCACTGCCAAAGTTTTATTGGTGTGTCTCTTTACACAACTAAAAAATACTGAAAAGAACTCTATTTTTTTTTAATTTTTATGATGTTTTAGTGTTTTGGTCATTCCAACAAAATAAAATGTTTAATACTTTCTTTGTTATTTTACACTAAAGTCGAAATAGTTAATTTGCCTGCAATGAAATTATTTCGATACATCTATTGTAATTGTTGCTGTCGAGTTCTATTAAATTCCACGAACAGATTTTAGAAGTTATGCATTTTATGTAAAAAATTAAAACAACACGTTATAAATTAAAGGAAGCAAAACCACAGAAAAGATAAAAGTTGATTGTTTACTCCTTTAAAAATTTAAAGCATGTATAAACTTTATAAATTATAAATTTTACCATGGAAGAACTCAATGCAAAACAAAAAATGTGCTTTTATTTTGTTTGCTTCTTGAACGTAGCGATATCTAAGGAAACAAAACTAACAAATAAATGGAATACAAATAAAACATCGATTCAAGATATATTCGGTGGTTTCGAGGATGAGTGTTTCTCTTAGTGTTTGAGGTTATAGCTTCTAATCGTGGCCAGGTCATTTAAAAAACTTAAAAATTGGTTTTTGCAGTTGAGCACCCGGCTTTTATGAATTCGAGGAAAGACTTGGTGGCTCAGACTGAAAAATATATCAGGGTAGTGTGAAATGTCTTCCTGTCCACTGTAACCTTGTGAACAAGCACATTATAAATCAATCTGGGTGTCTCTCTAGTACAAGGTAACAGGGTTTACATTCAAATCACAGCCTTTTAACAAGCAGCTGGTCATTGTACAAATCAACATATTCAATATAAGGGAATCAAAAACATTACAAAATAATATTTATCAATTATGGACTTTTGACGAGGTCAATATGTTATATATATGGACCTGTTCATGTTATATTGACTGATGCCTTATTAAACGTGCCCTCGAGTAAGCTTTTAACTGCAATTAGAGTTTATTTTGAGTATATTTAATTCATTGGAGTTTCTTTGTGTACAATTGAGTTTAGGTAAAGAGACACATACCAGTTTTATACCTCATTTCAGGGCGAGTACTCAAAAATTAATTTTGATACATTTATAGAAAATTAGTTGAATAGTTCTTCTTTATGGAACGACACAGAATTTTATTCACAAAAGAACATGCAAGGAGTATATTCGATAAGACGCAAATACAGCCCACCATTATCTCAATATATTGGAGTTTAACAATTACAAGATAGGAACTATTTGTGTTTTGTTTGAAAATTGACCTGTAAGCAATCTATTTTTCACGTCAAAAAGCTTAAATTTTAATATTCCTTCAAAATTCAATAAGACTTTTAAATTTCTATGTGTTGAAGGGACTGGAAACATAAAGCACATGCGCAGACAAGAAAATGTTTAAACATTATGTTAGTTATATCTAATGAACTATTTCATTTGAATTTTTAGTTTGTCAAACCCTTTGCTCTTTGTAAGCAGCCGACACAAATGCAAGATAATCTACATGACGGACTGTCTATTGAATCAATATTGAACTGTCCTTGATTAAGTGTTTCTACCCATTTACTTGATTAGATAGAGAGAAAATAGGAAATAATTATTAGCTAGATAAGATTTACACTAAGGCAAATATAACAATTACTTACTATAAATACCTAAATTACCAAAGTAGGCAAACATAATCATTAATGGTAACTAAAATGGACAAACATTTCTAAAATGTAAACGTACGTTTGCAATATCTACACATGCAGATTATGGAAGACAGCAACCAATCATTTAACTAAGGACAAAATCATAAACAATGTAGCAGGATTAAACGAGTTCAAGTCAACTTAATTATGATTTAAGGATACTTATGAAAATAATCAAAATATAAGTATCAGCAGGATCTAAGACTAGGTTATTTTCATTAATTTGAGATTAGATACTATGTGATATGAAAAATAACTTTATATCTATCAGGACAATTAGTACATTTGAATAATGGAAGAAGATAAAACAGTTCAGAATAGTGGTGAAAAATACATTACAACAATTAGTGAAGAACAAGACAATTATATCAGGATGAATTTGTTGCTGTTTGATATCTCCCCTCGTGCAGTACGAGTTTTGTTTGACAAGGAATTTCATCCATCCTGCTTGAATGCATCTATTACGAAAGAAACCAACAAACTGAATGACCTCAAAAATAAAAGAATCATCAACCAGTCACAGTGGAACCTTCTGTTTCCACGTAATGGTAAGTTATAAAAGAATTACACAAGATTTATGTCAACAATACTTGTCTTTAGTCGAAGTGAGTGTCACTACTCAATAGTTTTAAAATTTACATATGCACAATGAGTTTAAATTTATGCAAGTAAATACGAGTTTTTTTTCGGGGTGACCGTTTTTGAGAGATATAATCTGTTGAAATTAAAAGCTTGATAGTCATATTATGCAAAGGATATATTGGGAAAATCATAAAATTTTGCAGATATTTTTAACGTTATAAGCATTTTCGAATTTATTGGTTAGAGATTTAGAACAAAAAATGATAGAAAAATAAAAATGAAAAAAGAATCTACTGTTGCAAAGAAAATCAATAATCATGTGGTAGTGGTCATGCTCTTTTCTTTGACAGTTTGGATTTTCATGAGAAATTTGTGAATGTTTTTGGCGACGTTATTGAGTACTCAGTAACGTCGAGTCTAATAACTACTGTGGAGTGCCCGTACGATAATCATGAGTGTTTTTTTGTCATTTTGAGAATACTATTTTTACAAATATTAAAGAATATTTAATTGAATGGAAATAACTTTATTCAAGACAAATTTTGGAAAGAAATACCGATAAAAACCCTCGCAAATTGGCATGATAAATACTACCAGTGAAAGCACGCCACTGTCGGGTTTCGGTCGTTTAAAAATATCATCATATTGGAATATAATAATAACAGTCGAACCTCGTTATGTCGAAGTCGAAGGGACCAGACAAAAGTATTCGACTTATCCGAGGTTCGACTCATTCGAGGTCGAGTGTGTCGTTATAAATTTGAAATGTATGAAAAACGGCAGTAGATTTGTGTAAACCAGATATTTTGAACAGTGTGCATTTTTTTATATGACACTTTATGAGTGTATATTCGATCTCCATATTTTTTTGGTTACTCATAAGATTTAAACACACAAGCACAGACACAAAACATTCACATATAAAATCAATACACAAATATTTACAAATATCAGTCCTATAAATTATGAAATCATTCGCGGAACGAAACAAGTTCAGACAGATTTCTGATGATCGAGGGTCGTCTGCTTTGCATTCATTTGTTTTAGATTGATCATAATTGTCTTAATCTTTTTATTTATTGTTATTAATACATTGTGATTATATTCAAAAGATTTATTTAAACTCGGCTTGGGTCATTTAAATTCGTTTCGTTTTTATGTCAGGTAAAATGCATATATTTTAAATAAATCAATTTCATTAACCTCCCATTCCGGGGTAAGGCATTACCTGGGCCGATTAACAGGTTGCCCTTACTATTATCTTTGTCAATGAAACAAATGTTTTCACATTTTATAACGTCCATTCTTGAGTTTTTACGAATCAAATAATATAAGTCTCTTATTGAGCTAAACTTTTCTCGGTTTACATGGAGTTGAACAAAGTATGAATCCACAATATTATACTCGATGTCATTGGTAATATTGTGATAAAATTTACACATCTCGTGTTGTTTTTTTGTGTTATTTTAAAGTATTTATTCATTTTTTTTAGCTCACAGGGCCAAGTGTGATTTTCTCGTAACTTGGCGTCCGTCCGTCATCCTTCGTCGTCTCGCGTTAACGTTTACAAAAATATTGGCCTTTGAAACTACTTGGCCAGTTTAAAAATGTGTTCGATAACCAAGATGGTCGACATGACTAAAATAGAACATAGGGGTAAAATGCAAGTTTTGTCTATTATTTTGAAAACCGCTATAAAAAGAGAAAGTCTGACATGGGTAGAAAAGATCAGAATATTGAGACCTTTTGTCCATTCACGTCAAAACAGTCAGATGGGTTCTTATAGGAATTATTGCCCTTAATAACGAATTTTACACCTTGGTTTTTTTTTCATTTTTGCATATTATTTGAAAAGTATAATACAAACAGAGAAACTTTAATGAGACGTATAATATCATGTACTTAAGAAACACTTATTGCTATTTTGATGGATGTATCGAGAAAACCAAAAGAAGAACGTCAATGATATTGACGTTACATTTGAGCGCTAGTAGGCGGACGTAACAACAGCTCTTTAATGATGATTTTTACCAATTTTTTGCGTTCTTGCCTTATATTTTGAAAACTAAAATAGCTAGATAGAAACTTAAAATCAAAAATGATCAAGAAGGCAAGATCCACAAAAAAGTCAAATTCTGAATTCTTTAGTCGACTCATTATCGGAATTATTGCTATTTAATGACGATTTTTACTAATTTTTTGTGTTTTTGCCGATTATCTTGAAAACTAATAGATACATAGGCAATGGTGACCTATCAATTAACTGTTGTGACAACTCTGATAATATAAATCTTGATTTAATAGGAATAATATCCGATATAACATTGTATAAGTAAAGAAAATTTAACACTATTTGATTTCTTTTGGAATAGTCGTGCAGAAAAGTTGAGAAAGACTAATATTAGGACCACGATTTTAGTGTAGGTGGTCTCCAAACGACAAACGTAAAAAATAATTATTGAAGCAATTAAAAAAATAGTAGCCAACAAACTTAGATCTCCTTACATCTCTTAGTGGAAAGTTCCTTGATAGAGGGGTGCTGCTCACAAGGACTCTATTTAAACCAAGAGTTCAAAGTGGTGAAGTTGCATTCGTGCCTTCGAGTTGGTTAACCGTTATGGAATATCTGTTTCATAGATGATGACGGATATGTTCCAATTGTTTTAACAACAATCCCGTCCTCTTTTCCCCAAATTTAAACTACCCAATTAGACTTATCATCGCAGTTGTACTTATATGAGCAACACGACCGATGCCACATGTGGAGAAGCATCTGCTTACTCTTCCGAAGCACATGAGTTCAACCCCTGTTTTGGTGAGGTTCGTGTTGCTCAGTCTCTAATTTTAATTTGTGTTTTTTTTTCATGTTGTTGGTCTTAAGGTCCTTTTCTTTTTTGGCCAAGCCGTTGTCAGTTTATTTCGACTTTGAGTTAAAATGCAAAAAATAAAACAATTTGGAATATTTTGTATGAGAGAGTACAAATTCGGTTGAGACAAATGTTTTAACCATTCTGAGCATTCAAGTATTGCGTCCGGTGATTGTTTTCAATGATATGGACAAAAAACAGGAAATAAACTGATAAAAGACCATAAAAACATTAAAACTTGTGTAGGTCAAACATATTTGGTGTATGAATGATCGTAAGGTTTCTTTTACAATTCAACATTTGATAATGTTAACTTTTCATGGTATACTTATAAGGTATGTTTCTCAGATTCTATAAGCAATTAAGCTTAAAGTATTTAAAGTATAGAATCGTCGTAATGTAAACATATCTATCGTGCAGGGTTCATCAGACCTTTGCCTCAGTTTCATTATTCATTTTGGTCAGTGTTAAATTTTTGATTTTCAATATATTTTTGAAATACTATAAGCAATAGGTCAATTATATTTGGTGGAAGAGATGATAAATAGGCAAACAAATAGCTATATTTCGCGTTTAAAATGATTGTAAAACGTAGATGTCTGTCTACCAGAGTTCAAGATTTTAAACATGAATTCAGTCATGAGTATTACAATTTTTAAGACATTTGAACGAGTCGTTTAGTACATATTCGTTCAAATTAATGATCACTTCATTAGAGATGATACAGTAAGATAATTTTAAATAAAATTTCTTATTAAATTACCTCTACACTTGGTTTGAAAACAACCTCATAAATAAAAAATATCATATTATACAATTAATACCGTACTAAAAGAATTATCACAGTTACTGGCAGTAGGCTGTAATGACACATGATGATCAAATTGTTGCAGTATTTTGTATGCTCAACCAAAACGTGCTTAAGAGGTAGACGAGGGGCTGATGCTGTCTTGTATTTGCGAGAAGGGACTTCCATATGTGGTTGCAATTTGTTGAAAGGCAGGTTAAAGTTTTAGTAAATAATAGATAGTGGTGACATCAACTTCCAAATCAATATACATATTCATTATAAAGTGAGAATCTGTTATCAGATTTCCTAAGTCAGATTAGAAAATCAACCATTTTCACTTCAAACATGGAAAACCGGGGTAATTTATTCGAACTCGAATAAAATCAATGGAAAATTACCTATACTGTGTTGTTTTTAACTACTTATCCCTCTCGTTTGCTGTATAATCATAAAACTTTCGGTCCGGTTGAAACTATTTTGTCTCTTACTTTTTGGTCCAGATGCACTTAATCAATTAACCACACGACTTGTCAGGACATTTCAGTATGTCTCCGTCAATGGAATAGTTTGCCCATATGATTGGTTTAATTTGATTCTGTTGAAAGAAGAAAATTACATTGATAAATTTGGTGCCTTCGAAAAACTTTTCTGATTTAACTTCACCAGGAACTTTAGATGCCCTGACATTCACGAAGAGCTTAAATGACGAAAGAAATCTGAAAGGAAATTCAAATCCTCATAAAGTCATCTTTGCCTGCGGGATTTTGAACCTTAGTTTTCTAATAATTTCTAAACTTATTTATAGATTACCCAGTTTCAAACAAGTTTGATGTGACTTTGATGGTAACATTACTTACAAGTCTTACTAAATTGATTCATTACGATAAATTACCGTTACAAACAGACACTAAAACAGCAGCTGACTTGGCGAGGATAAGACTCTATAGGAACGAATTATCACACAATAAAGATGGGAAGATGGACAATTCAAATTTCAGCACAGAATGGGATGATATTGTTGAGGTATGAATAATTGATTTGTTTGATAACTTATTCAGCACTATTTTCTATCGAATCTTTTGATATTAAGAAAAAGTTGTCATAACATTAAAAACACCTATGTTCAGCTTCAACATAATAAGTCTGATCTGTCCATCCATGGGTTGTCCATTCGTCTGTTTTGCATCAAGTTAAGTTTTTTGTTTTTTTATCTAAGATAGTTTATCATGTATATGGGTCACATCGGCTTCAAACCCAATACGAATGTGTATTATTATAAGAACATCTTCTTAATCTTTTTTTTTTTTTTTTTATCTTAAAACGTTTTTGTAAATTATGTTTTGATTCTGGCTAACTGGTTCGGGTCACTCAATATGACATTTGAGAGGAAGACAATGAGTCAAATGGGCGCATACTTTTGTAAAGTTTTATGTTTGAAGATTTTGATTGGTTGAAAAATCGAAAAACATATGCTTGACGAGTGAAAGATTTATTTGAATTAACATATACGACTAGAGTAACATAAAGCTGCAATTTGTGTTAACAGGCTGTCGGACGACTAGGTGGCCGTAACATGCTTGAAGAATGTAAAGTGTTACGGACAAAAACGTTGGACAGGACAACAGTACCTTGGAACATAAAAGGTAAGAGCCATTATGTTATGAACCTCTGACCAATCATAAAAGGTACAATTGAAATAACAAGTATGAAATGAACCTGCTCTATGTTGAAGACCTATAATTGTTTTTTTTACACATTGTGACTTGGATTGATAGTTGTCCCATTTACACTTATACCACATCTTCTTATTTATACATTGACTAAGTATTACAACAAAAGAGAAACGAAGATGATGACAAGGATATGGAACATTGATACATCTAGGGTTCAAAATAAATTATTGTGAGTTTGGAGCTGCTAGTCCTCAGAATAGATATATAAAAAAACAGAGATGTAACTGTATCTGACCCTGCATATTAATTATATAATGTACCAGACAGAGTAATGAAGAAAGCGGTCAGTCTGTGATGCAAAATACAAAGGAAATCAGGTGTCTGCAGTTGGTGGTTATGTCGTATACATTGTACAGCCTCATAATACGATTTCATGCAAGCCCAAATTTTCATGGCAAATAGTAGTATGACTAATGTCTTCTTTTTTTCTTTTGAAGAATTCTAGTTTGCCTGCTGTTAAGTTATGCATTTTTAACAACCCACTAATCCACCAAGGAAAGCCATACACAACCTGATCAACTCTACGATAAAAGTCAATATAGACTTTTTAATTCCTTATAACGACCGCTTTTCATGTATATCTTATAAAACGTATCATAAATGAAAATATTATCTCACAATAAAATTGTCAGCAAGGAAGCTAAATATTGGTACTTTAGCAAAGTTTAGATTATTATATGATCATCTTCAACTTTTGGAAATGATTTTATCAGTTCATGATATTTTGATATTCTAAAATAATTGCCACAATCCGCTTGTAACCCTGTCCAATATTCGTCGATGGTGACATCATCGAATGTAACTTTTGGCCATGGTTCTGTCCGTTTAGTAAGTCTACAATCACCAGTCCATATAACCACTGATTTAAAGCTAAAAATGGCATAGAAGTACTTGATCATATTTATATATTTCAGTGCAATTCATTCAGACATTGAAATCATGGAAAACAAATAAATTTGTTGAGACTAGAGCTGCTAAACATATATTGGATTGTATTTTGGATAAAAGTTGTGTAACTATTACTGCTAGTTCTGGTGTTGGGAAGACAGCTATTCTTCAACATGTGGCATTAAAAATGGCAACTGAAGGGTATGATATACTACTAGTAACAAATCCACATGACATTGTTAACTTTTACAATCCAAATGTGAAAACTTTATTTGTCATTGATGATTTTTGTGGAACTTATTCCATCAACCAGACGGACCTGAACAATTGGGAAACAGTCCTGAAACGAATCGAATTTAACATTCAGAATAAACTAATGAAAATTATTGTGGCATGCCGATTACAAGTGTTTCAGGATGGCAAATTTGAAACTTTATCAATTTTTAGAGAATGTGTATGCGACCTGCTATCAAAAGATTTGTGTTTAACACAAAAAGAGAGGATGAAAATTGCAGAATTATATCTGGAAACAAAATCATCAGAGATTATCAAGTACTGTGAGTTATATGATTGCTTTCCACTTCTCTGTAAATTATACAAGGATAATCCGGAATTAGATATTAAAGATTTCTTCCAGACTCCATTTTCTGTTTATGAAGGAGAGATTGACAAATTGCTTAAGAAAGGACACTATGGAAAATATTGTGCTTTGGCTTTGTGTGTTATGTTCGACAACACATTGAAGGAAGAATGGTTCACAGAGCATACTAATACAAGCATAAAAACAAAAATAGATAACACATGTCAGGCGTGTAGACTGGACAGAGGAACATCACCACTTGTCCTACTAGAAGAACTGAAGTCACTAGAACATTCTTTAATAAAGAGAGAGCATGGTGTATACAAATCTAAACATGATAAAATATTTGACTTCTTAGTTTTCTATTTTGGAAAAACAATTATCGAGTGTATAATCAGGAATGCAGGCATCTTTGTTATTTCACAAAGATTTTTGTTAGAAAGAAAAGATAATATAGATCAGTTTGTCACAAGTGTACCACCTAATCATCATCAGTTGTACATACAAAGAATGATTGAAGACTGGTCTGAAGGTGAAGTTTCGTTAGTCTTTGAAAATATCAATATGAAAATATCAGAATTCAGAGAGAGATTCCTTCGTTACTTGAAAACTCTTGATATTTCATTCCAGAGAAAATTAGCGCATACATGTGATGCTATATTCAAAGACACTGTACTGGCACGATGTAGTCAATATAATGATATTCCATTGATACAATGGTGTATTTATCATAATGTTGATGTTAACAAGTGTAATGTCTATGGTCATAATCCTTTGATCGTATCATCACAAACAGGTCAGTCAGAGATAGTTAGGATATTACTGCATAACAAGGCAAACGTAAATGATTGTGCAGCCGATGGAGCATTTCCGTTGTTAGTTGCCTGTCAAACAAACAATACTGCCATAGTTAAAGTATTACTGGCTAACAAGGCAGACGTTAATAAATGTTCAGACTTGGAACATTTTCAAGTAACTCCTTTGCATACTGCATGTCATAATAATTCTGCAGAAATAGTTAAGTTATTATTGGAAAACGAAGCAGACATTAACAAGTGTGCAGTTGGAGGAGAATCGCCTTTAGACATTGCTTGTCAGTATAATTATATAGAGCTAGTAAAGATATTACTCGATTACAAGCCAGACATTAATAATTCTAGAATAAATGGGGGATTTCCTTTGAGTTTTGCTTGTTTCCATAATTTTACAGAAATAGCAAAGTTGTTATTGGAAAACGGTGCAGAAATAAATCAGTGTGATAGAGGAGCCCCTCTTTTGTATATTGCGTGTCAGAATAATCTTATAGAGATGGCAAAGATATTACTGGACAACAAGGTAGACATTAATAAGTGTAGAGATAATGGAGAATCTCCTCTGTATATTGCTTGTTACTGGAACCATATAGAGATAGTAAAGGTGTTACTGGATAAACATGCAGACATTAATAAGTGTATGACTGATGAATCATCTCCTTTGTTTGTTGCTTGTCAGAATAATCATATAGAGATTGTAAAGGTATTACTAGACAACAAGGCAGACATTAATAAGTGTAAGGATGGTGGTAATTTTCCATTGTATGTAGCGTGTCAATTATTGTGGCATGCCGATTACAAGTGTTTCAGGATGGCAAATTTGAAACTTTATCAATTTTTAGAGAATGTGTATGCGACCTGCTATCAAAAGATTTGTGTTTAACACAAAAAGAGAGGATGAAAATTGCAGAATTATATCTGGAAACAAAATCATCAGAGATTATCAAGTACTGTGAGTTATATGATTGCTTTCCACTTCTCTGTAAATTATACAAGGATAATCCGGAATTAGATATTAAAGATTTCTTCCAGACTCCATTTTCTGTTTATGAAGGAGAGATTGACAAATTGCTTAAGAAAGGACACTATGGAAAATATTGTGCTTTGGCTTTGTGTGTTATGTTCGACAACACATTGAAGGAAGAATGGTTCACAGAGCATACTAATACAAGCATAAAAACAAAAATAGATAACACATGTCAGGCGTGTAGACTGGACAGAGGAACATCACCACTTGTCCTACTAGAAGAACTGAAGTCACTAGAACATTCTTTAATAAAGAGAGAGCATGGTGTATACAAATCTAAACATGATAAAATATTTGACTTCTTAGTTTTCTATTTTGGAAAAACAATTATCGAGTGTATAATCAGGAATGCAGGCATCTTTGTTATTTCACAAAGATTTTTGTTAGAAAGAAAAGATAATATAGATCAGTTTGTCACAAGTGTACCACCTAATCATCATCAGTTGTACATACAAAGAATGATTGAAGACTGGTCTGAAGGTGAAGTTTCGTTAGTCTTTGAAAATATCAATATGAAAATATCAGAATTCAGAGAGAGATTCCTTCGTTACTTGAAAACTCTTGATATTTCATTCCAGAGAAAATTAGCGCATACATGTGATGCTATATTCAAAGACACTGTACTGGCACGATGTAGTCAATATAATGATATTCCATTGATACAATGGTGTATTTATCATAATGTTGATGTTAACAAGTGTAATGTCTATGGTCATAATCCTTTGATCGTATCATCACAAACAGGTCAGTCAGAGATAGTTAGGATATTACTGCATAACAAGGCAAACGTAAATGATTGTGCAGCCGATGGAGCATTTCCGTTGTTAGTTGCCTGTCAAACAAACAATACTGCCATAGTTAAAGTATTACTGGCTAACAAGGCAGACGTTAATAAATGTTCAGACTTGGAACATTTTCAAGTAACTCCTTTGCATACTGCATGTCATAATAATTCTGCAGAAATAGTTAAGTTATTATTGGAAAACGAAGCAGACATTAACAAGTGTGCAGTTGGAGGAGAATCGCCTTTAGACATTGCTTGTCAGTATAATTATATAGAGCTAGTAAAGATATTACTCGATTACAAGCCAGACATTAATAATTCTAGAATAAATGGGGGATTTCCTTTGAGTTTTGCTTGTTTCCATAATTTTACAGAAATAGCAAAGTTGTTATTGGAAAACGGTGCAGAAATAAATCAGTGTGATAGAGGAGCCCCTCTTTTGTATATTGCGTGTCAGAATAATCTTATAGAGATGGCAAAGATATTACTGGACAACAAGGTAGACATTAATAAGTGTAGAGATAATGGAGAATCTCCTCTGTATATTGCTTGTTACTGGAACCATATAGAGATAGTAAAGGTGTTACTGGATAAACATGCAGACATTAATAAGTGTATGACTGATGAATCATCTCCTTTGTTTGTTGCTTGTCAGAATAATCATATAGAGATTGTAAAGGTATTACTAGACAACAAGGCAGACATTAATAAGTGTAAGGATGGTGGTAATTTTCCATTGTATGTAGCGTGTCAGGAAAATCATTTAGAGATTGTAAATGTACTACTGGATAACATGGCAGACATAAATAAGTGTACAAACGTTGGAGCATCTCCTTTGTTTATATCTTGTTACTTAGGTAATACGGAGATTGTAAAAGTATTACTTGACAACAAAGCAGACTTTAATACGTGTGATGAAGATGGAGCATCCCCATTGCATGTTGCTTGTCGGAATAAACATACAGAGATAGTAAAAGTTTTACTTTACAACAATGCAGACATTGATAAGTGTGAAGATCATGATGCATCCCCTTTATATATTGCTTGTCAGAATAATCATATCGAGATTTTAAAGGTATTACTGGACAATAATGCAGACATTAATAAGTGTGATGAAAACGAAGTATCTCCTTTATATATTGCTTGTCAGTATAATCATATACAGATAGTAGAGTTATTACTTGACAACAATGCATGCATTAATAAGTCTAATTGTGATGGAACCTTTCCGCTGTATGTCGCTTGTCATTTGAATAATATAGAGATAGTTAAGATATTACTGGATAACAATGCCGATATTAATAAGTATGCAGATAATACAGAATCTCCTTTGTATAGAGCTTGTCTTAATAATCATATAAAAGTAGTTAAACTATTACTGCATAACAAGGCAGACACTAATGTGTGTACGGATGATGGAGCATGTCCTTTGCATGTTGCTTGTGAGAACAATCATATAGAGATAGTAAAGATATTACTGGACAACAAGGCAGACATTTATAAGTGTACAGATGATGGAGCATCTCCTTTATATTTTGCTTGTCAGAACAATCATATAGAGATAGTAAAGATATTACTGGACAACAAGGCAGACATTAATAAGTGTGATAATAACGAAGCATCTCCTTTATATATTGCTTGTCAGAATAATCGTATAGATATAGTAAAGATATTACTCGACAATAATGCGGACATTAATAAGTGTATAGATGATGGAACATCTCCATTGCGCATTGCTTGTCATTCTAATAATATAGAAATAGTAAAGATGTTACTGGTCAACAATGCAGAACTTTTTTAGTATTAAGATTAAGAAATATCGACAAGTATTTCGTTTGTCATAATAATAATATACTGACAATATTGTTTTTTTTTAACAAATTGACAAACATTGAAAAGTGTTTAGATACTGCAGCTTCTCATATGAATTTTGCTAGTCATTTAGATTTACTGATGGTATAAATTTACAACTATGCACGTCTTAATAAATTACGCAGATATGTGAGGATATAACCCGTGTATTGCCTGTGTGATAATACATAGAAAAAAGGTTTAAATGACAACTTGATGAAAAAGTACAACAAGGCAGACATATATATAATTGAATATGCCTAACTATCATAGAATGAATGAGACTAAACCATGCAAGATATGATATGATATGATATGATAGATAATCAATACTCAAACTGATATATAAAAATAATAGTTACTTAATTGCATTGAATACGGACCACTGAAATGTCAGTTACGTGAATTAATAATTACATCATTAAACTTTTTAGCTCTCAAATAGATCGAAAGGGCAAATTCGTCGCAAAACCGATGTAAGTTCAAGCCTTCATGAATTATTTCTTCTCGACTAGGACAAAGACGTTCTTTTGATCGAATGATTCGAGTAGAAAGTTGTTTCAGTATTAATTGATCACAATATTAACATTGAAGTTAACAATTAATGAAAGGTACCGTACCAGAATAAATAAAATAATCGGAAAGAACAAACAAATAAAGAAAGGTAATCACAAAGTAAATAAACTAGCCTTTTCAAACAAATGGCTACTAAACCACTTCACATATGTTCTGTAAACACTCATGGTTTATGCAATCTGAAAAAAGAAAAAAAATATTTGAGTGGTGCAAACACCAAAAATGCCAAATTTTGATGATGCAAGAAACGCATTTCACCAAAAGTATAAATGATTTAAATCCAAGAGAAATTTTTCATATTTGGGGTAGAAGCGGGTCAAGAGGTGTAGCTATTTCGTTTTCAAAACATACAAGATATGATATTATAAATGAATATAAAGATCAGGAGGGACGTTATCTATTAATTAATGTTGAATTAGGAGATAATGTCTATTCTCTTATAAACATATATGCAACAAATATAGCAAAAAAAAAAGAAGAAGAAAAGAAACGCTTTCTTTATAAAAGTAAAAGACTGGACTCAAGAGCATAGTTTAGGACACATTATAATAGGAGGAGATTTTAATGACATTGTACTGTTACCAGTGTTGATTTTTTATTGTTAAAAAGGACTATCGATTTTTCATACGTTTCCCCGAAATTTTTTGAGTGTTAGATTTTTTATACTTTAAAAGTATCATAAACTACGCCGACTCACAATGTAAGTTTATATTTCATAGGTTTTTATGATTGTATGATGAAAGTTAATATGTTTTCACATCAAGATAAATTTTGTGTATTTGTATATCAACCAAAAGTGAAATATGATTATTGTTAATTTTGTCAGTGTTGTTTTACAAATGTATGGAAAGCCATTTGGTGCTATAACTTTTGATTAATCTGATTGAACATTCATTTTGATACATGGATTTGAGCTGTTAGTTTTATGATTGTTGCAGTCATGAGTATGATGAGTTAGCTAAGGTTTTTGTGTTTGTTTTTTGTAGCTTTTTACCAATATCACAGGACGCATATGTAGAACTCATTATTATTTCATGGTTTTTCGGAATAAATGATTATACCTGTTTGTGGCTTATGATTATACTATGCACTGAGGCAGAGCAGACATTCCAACAATTAATGATACAAAAAATAAAAGAACAAAAAAAAAAAATTTGACAAACCAGTTCACGGGCTAAAAACGCTCATAAAATGTTTCAAATTTATAGATATATGAAGAGATAAAACCCCACACAAATTAAATATACTTGGCGTAGAAAATTAGGGTAAGAAGCAACTAGAATTGACTTCTTCCTTGTAAGTAAAGATTGTAAATCACAAATAGTTAATAATTTAATAAAATAAACAAAGGGAAAGGATAATAATAAGTAATATAGAAAAACTAGTAAAACATTATGACAAAAAGGGAAAAACTGCAAAAAATTTAGGTATATTGTGGGATAACTTTAAAGCTGAAGTTCGGGATAGCAGTTTAGCAAAACAAAAAAGATATAAAATTCAAACTCATGAAGAAGACCTTAATAAGCTTAATATTAAATTAGATCAAAGTGAGAGCAATACTAATTCTGATTTACTTTCACAGATAAATAATATAACCGACCATTTAGATCAATTATACCTTGAATAAACTAAAGGAGCTCAAATAAGGTCAAGAGCAAAATGAATAGAAGAAGGTGAAAAAAATACTGCTCCGAAAGGTGATTTCTCATGGTCCTAAGTTTAGAGAACCCCAACACATCAATTGGAACCATAACTTCAAAATAATTATGGATTCCATTGAGGACTACGCCAGAGCATGGGCTAAACGAGAAGAAGTTGAACTGGACACTTTGTCAAAATGTGTCAAAACAATCAGGTCTCTGATAAAACGTCGCATTCATAAGGTGAAAAACAGTGTGAATGATCGACCAAAGTCCGTTTTCAGAGACAAAGAGGCTGTGAAATGTCTATCATCACTTCATGATAAATATGTTGTTGTTCCTGCGGACAAAGCTTCAAATAATGTTGTCTTTGTATGTAAATCGTACTACTACGAGTGTCTTGTAAAAAAATTAGGAATAAATGAGCACTCAGGTAATCTCACATACCAAGACATATCATTTTATGATTTTTGCACACATGTGTATGATTAGTTAGAAGGTTTTTGTGTTTATTTTTTGTAGCTTTTTACCAATATGACAGCACACATATGTAAAACTCATTATTATTTCATGGTTTTCGGAATAAATGACTAGACCTGTTTGTGTTTTATGGTTATACTATGTGCTGAGGCAGAACAGTAAGAAGATTGTAAAGTTTAATACAGATTAATATGCAGACATGTGGTTCCTACTAACAATTTTATGAAATGGCACAATCACAACCACTTCCGTCTAAGACGACACATGAACATAAGATGACAGAGAAAGGTCAAGAACTTTACGAATCACACAAGGTAAAGTACCTTAAGCAAATTGACGGGTCGAGGATAACTGTTGAAAATTTAATAGAAGAATTTACAGATTGCTCGAAGGAGTTAAAACCTGTACGCAAACTAGTGAAAAACATTTTGAAGTCCCATGACAAACATTATGAAAACTCAAATAATTATGTTCAGTTTTTGACACGGAAAAATAATGGAGACAGTAATGAAACATTATCCACTTTTAAGACGGCGTTTAAAAAGTGCACTGAAATAATAAACAGTACAATACAACAAATTAAGACATTGAAATTAGCTGCTGCTGAAACAATGTCAGTAGCTCCTGTGCAGTCTGTCTGTTCGAACAATAGTGGTAAAAGTGGGTCAATTTCAAGCTCAGTTATAGCTAAGAAACGTGTAAAAGCAGAAGTTCAGCGAACAAAGTTACAACATGCCGAACAAAAAACAAAATTAATTAAGCAAAAAGCAAGATGAAGTGAATTAGAAACACAGTCTTAAGGCTTTAAGGGATCGTGAACAAGCTAAAGATGATGCGGATTTAGCACTGCTTAAACCACAGACAGAGACCGCTGTCACAGAGGTCAGGAGCGATAAAAGATCGTTGTCGTTACAAGAAGACAAAGAACCGTTAGAAAAAGTGAAAATGACACTAACAGAAAAATATGTGAACGATAAATTTAAAGAAGTAGAACAACTCAAAACTCAAGACAAGAATAACAACGTTCCACAAGTTATTCCGAACAAGATAATTTCAGTTCGCATGCTAGGCACCTCGGAACCAGTTTAACATGAATCCTACACCAAAGAATTTGCCGAGGTTTGAAGTCGATAATTTGGATCGATCGATGGCTGAAGATATCAAACCAGAAATTCAACAAAAAAAACCCATTAAATCCATGTGCAGCTGATTTTGAAGTTACTCAGCCACCACTGCCACCAAAACATGATCAGTCTGTAGTGTCCAACTTGACTAAGTTTTTATTAAAGAAAGATTTAATACTTTCTAGGTTTCAGAAGTTTGATGACTGTCCTGAACTCTCAGCTACGGCTTTCGAAGAAATGGATTATCAGTAAAATGGCTTGGCCGTGAATCTTCAAAGTTTTCGCAAAATATTCGTACGTCAAATGTTAATAATCCAAATACTGGTCTTCGTCGTATATGGGAGCGTCTCGAAGAACGCTATGGTAGACCTGAGATGGCAGAGGCGGCAATTAAAACAAAACTACAGAAGTTTCCAAAATTAACAAACAAGGATCATAGTCGACTTTATGAACTATTGGATATTCTCACACAAATCGTATCTTCCAAAGAGAGTGAGACATTTTCGAATTTATTGTCATATTTCGACTCTCCCTCTGGTGTTTTACCAATCGTGGACAAGTACCCGAATAATATACAAGAAAAGTGCGTGCACAACACGCGCATCGCAATACAAACTGAGAAACAACGTACCATTTCCACTATTGTCGTATTTTGTGCAATTTATCAGAGAGGTTAGTGCTGTCAAAAACGATCCTGCGTTTATTTATAGTAATACTGAAACAACATATTCATAAAGAACAAATGATACTCGGAAAATTAACCATTGCGCAACGTCGGTGTTTAACCGAAAAACAGATGTGAATCTGAAACAGAATGAAGAGAAAGAGGCTGTTCGTTGTCCTATTCATAAAGCCAATCACCATTTAAATACTTGTCGAGCTTTTAAAGCAATGACTTATGAAGATCGTAGAAAATATCTCAAGGACAATAAGATTTGTTTCAATTGCTGTCATTCGACAACACATATGTTAAGAAATTGTACCGTGACGCCTAAATGTGAACATTGTGGAAGTGCACGTCGTTATGTGGATTTAGTGGTAAATCATGTGGGAAAACCGTTCAGGTCCGTGTGTACTCGAAGAACTTCCCAGATAAAGCCGTTAATGTGTACGCTATATTGGACGACAAAAGTAACAGGAATCTTGCTAAGACTGAGCTGTTCGATCAGTAAATAGGTATAAATACATCAGCCATTCAGTATACTATGTCATCTTGCGCTGGGCGCACTTTTATGAATGGTAGATGCGCAGAAAGTCTGATAGTTGAGTCATTGTCTGGTAACGGAAAACTTGAAACACCGTCAGTAATAAAATTTAGTGCAATCCAAGACAAAAAATCAGAAATTCCAACTCCCGATATATTGCGAAATTGTATCCCCATTTACAGGAAATAGCTCATCAAATGTTAGATTTGAATTCGAATATAGACATTCAACTTTTAATTGGCAAAGATGTCCCAGAAGCGCACAACGTGTATAGAAAGTTGACAGGATCGAAGGGCACGCCATTTGCCCAGGAGCTCTTTTTTGGTTGGGTAATCATAGGTGATGTTTGCTTAGGCAAAGTGCACAAACCAAATTTCGTCAATGTGAATAAGACTAATATAATGCACAATGGTAGGGAAACTATATTTGAACCTTGTATAAACACTTTGTATGTGAAAGAAAACTGTCAATTAGCTCATATTGGAGATAATATCCATCCGCAAAGGTGTAACAATGACCCATTGTTTATTAAAACCAAAGATGACGACAAGATTGGCACATCAGTTGAAGACCGCTTGTTCCTTAAACTCGTTGATTCAGAATTTAAGAATGATTCAAATGGGCACTGGACTGCAACCCTTCCTTTTAGACCAAATAGACAACGTTTGCCGAACAAAAGGAGTAAAGCATGGAAAAGGGATCAAATACTCGATAACAAAAAAAAATTTGACAAACCAGTTCACGGGTTAAAAACGCTCATAAAATGTTTCAAATTTATAGATATATGGAGAGAGAAAACCCCACCCAAATTAAATATACTTGGCGTAGAAAATTAGGGTAAGAAGCAACTAGAATTGACTGCTTCCTTGTAAGTAAAGATTGTAAATCACAAATAGTCAAAGCAGATGTAAGGCCTATTATATTAAAATAAACGGATCATAGTGGTATTTCATAAAGAATAAGAACTCAAAGAAATAAACAAAGGGAAAGGATACTGGAAATTATACTCATCAATACGGAACATGCTGAATGCCAGGGACTATTGTTGTAATATAGAAAAAACTAATAAAACATTATGACAAAAAGGGAAAAACTGCAGAAAATTTAGGTATATTGTAGGATAACTTTAAAGCTGAAGTTCGGGATAGCAGTTTAGCAAAACAAAAAAGAGATAAAATTCAAACTTATGAAGAAGACCTTAATAAGCTTTATATACAATAAGATCAAAGTGAGAGCAATACTAATTCTGATTTACTTTCACAGATAAATAATATAACCGACCATTTAGATCAATTATACCTTGAATAAACTAAAGGAGCTCAAATAAGGTCAAGAGCAAAATGGATAGAAGAAGGTGAAAAAAAAACTGCTTTTTTCTTGAACCTAGAAAAAACAAGACAAGTAAATAAAACTATAATAGAACTGTATGACAATGAAGGCAATATTACAACCGACCAAACTGAAATACTAAAACAAAAAGTAAAATATTATGAAAAGCTATATAAATCATCAAATCCTGATAAATTACAGACTAAAGAGTATATTCAAAACACTAAAAGAGAAAAAAAAAACTCTCAGATAAAGACAGCAATAGTTTAGACATATGACTGTTCCCACTCGCCTTATAATTACAGCCCCTCTGACCATGTTATTACTGGGGATCTAAACATAATTCAACATGAAAATCTCCGAAAGGTGATTTCTCATGGTCCTAAGTTTAGAGAACCCCAACACATCAATTGGAACCATAACTTCAAAATAATTATGGATTCCATTGAGGACTACGCCAGAGCATGGGTTAAACGAGAAGAAGTTGAACTGGACACTTTGTCAGAATGTGTCAAAACAATCAGGTCTCTGATAAAACGTCGCATTCATAAGGTGAAAAACTGTGTGAATGATCGACCAAAGTCCGTTTTCAGAGACAAAGAGGCTGTGAAATGTCTATCATCACTTCATGATAAGTATGTTGTTGTTCCTGCGGACAAAGCTTCAAATAATGTTGTCTTTGTATGTAAATCGTACTACTACGAGTGTCTTGTAAAAGAATTATGAATAAATTAGCACTCAGGTAATCCCACATACAGACATATCATTTGACAAGGATGAGATTTTGGCGAATCATAAGTCCTTCATGACTTCAATGAACATTGCATTGAACAACAAATCGGAGGACTTACCTTGTTTGTATTGGATACCTAAGCTTCACAAAATTCCGTACATACAACGGTACATTTCCGGCTCATCAGCATGTTCGACTAAAGAATTGTCCATTAGATTGACCAAAAGTCTGTCCGGAGTGAAAGAGGGTCTTCAGAAATAATGTGAAACTGTTTACTCGCGTAGTGGTATTCTAGATAATTTTAAATCTCGATCTTTTTCTAAAATTAGCTCTATCAAAACTTTTGATTTTTCAACCCTGTATACCACAATTCCCCATGTGAAATTGAAAAATCGTCTAAAAGAAATAATCCACAATGCTTTTCAACATGAAAACGGCAGCATACGCTATAAAGTTATTACTTTGGGATACCATACGGCATATTTTGTTAATAGTGAACACAAAGGTAAAACATGCTACAAATAGGAACAAGTGATCAGTATGCTGGAGTTTCTTATTGACAACATATTTGTTGAATTTGTAGATAGACTTTTTTTAACAAATTGTCGGCATTCCTATGGGAACGAACTGTGCGCCTCTCCTTGCCGACCTCTTCTTATTTTCATATGACACTTGCCAAAAATAAGAAGATCAAAGAAGCCAGATCATTTAATTTCACTTTCAGATATATTGATGATGTGCTTTCCATTAACAATCAAAACTTTTCTAATTGGATTCCATTGATATATTATCCCCCAAGACTTGAAATTAAAGCAACAACAGACACGGCTTCCTCCGCCTCATTCTTAAACCTATACCTCGAATTTGGCACACACAGTCATCTCAGTACATGTACCAGAATCCATGACAAACGAGACGATTTTAATTTTGAAATTATCAATTTCCTTCACCTTAGTAGCAATATACCAACTTCACCTGCATATGGGATATACATTTCCCAACTTATTCGGTATTCAAGAGCTTGCAGCTCCTACTCAGACTTTGTAAAACGTCACCATTGTCTGAGCAGAAAGTTAATGAACCGGGGGTATGTCAAAGAACGTCTCGTCATTTTTCTAAAAAAAGTTCATCGGAAGGTACCAAGACTTTGTTGATAAATATTCCGTATCAACTTCACAAATAATACACAAGGGTCTTGAAGTATAGATTCTGGGTACTGACGTTGTTTATCATCTTAATAACATGTTATTCTTTTATTTGTCTTTATGAATATTACTTTTACTGTTTAGTCTGTTTTTATTGATATACATTGTCTGTGTGCCTTTTGGTGTTTCTTTGATACATATGACGTGGCTCTGTGCTTATGCATCCCGTTATTGTGCTATTGTAAAACATTTTTGTATTCTTGTCTTTCATTTTTGCTAATGTGCTTTGTCTATATGCTTTTTAATGTTTCTTTGATACATATGACGTGGCTCTGTACTTATACATCCGGTCATTGTGTTATTGTACTATGGTAAATTTGTGTATTCTTGTCTTTAATATTTGCTAATATGCTTGGTCGATATGCCATTTTGTGCTTCTTTGTTACATACTTGTTTGTTTTTATAGTGATTAAGATTATAACATAATGTTGACTGCTGTACCCCTTTTTTTGACATTTTTACTTATTATGTCTGTTTGTTTTGTTCACACATCGTTGTTAATATAATGGAATTTGATGCGACTGTCATACAAGTGAGAGGTTTAGCTAGCTTTAAAACCAGGCTTAATCCACCATTTTCTACATAAGAAAATGCCTGTACCAAGTCATGAATATGACAGTTGTTATCCATTCGTTTTATGTGTTTGAGCTTTTGATTTTGCCATTTGATTAGGGACTTTCCTTTTTGAATTTTCCTCGGAATTCAGTATTTTTGTGATTTTACTTTTAGGAGGGCTAGTAACGTCCGGAGAAATTACAGAAGCAGTGTTGAAAATAAAACTTAACAAGGCTCCAGGTTAAGATGGACTTAATGTAGAATTATATAGACAATTTTGGCCCCAAATCTAAAAGATACTTTCCAAAGTATATAATGAGTCCTATAACAAGAAAAGTTTGACAAATTTACAAAAAAAGGGGCAATTTCACTGATCTTAAAAAAGAATGATCCAAATCTCTGGATAACTATAGGACAATAACTTCATTAATTGTAGTTGTTAAAATTCTTGCTTATACACTTGCACAAAGACTAAAAATAGTTTTACCCAATATCGTTAGGGCTATGTAAAATGGATACATTGGTTTTAATATTAGACAAATTCAAGATGTCGTTGACTATGCTGAAAATGTCAATGGAGAGGGGGCAATTTTATTTCTGGATTTTTCAAAAGCTTTTGATTCAATTGAATGGTCTTTCATGATACAAACATTAAAACAAATTGGATTCAAAAAAAATTGTATACATTGGATTGAGACTATATATAATGACATATCAGGGTGCATTGTAAATAATGGGTGGATATCAAACCCTTTTAATATCTGTCGTGGAATTTGACAAGTATGTCCGTTGTCTGCTCTGATTTTTGTACTACCGGTGGAAGTACTAGCATGCAGAATTATATCTTAGAAAAAAATCAAAGTGTTCCAATTAAATTAAATAGTAAAGACTGTAGTATAAAAATATGTCAATTGGCAGATGATACAACCTTATTTTTAAAATCCAAAAAAGAAATATCTTTAGTCATGAACCTAATAGAAACGTTTGGTTCATTCTCTGGCTTTAAATTAAATAGAATTAAAACTGAAGGAATTTAGCTAGGCAGACTTAAACATACTAAAGACAAATTCGAAAGAATCAATTGGACGAAAGAACCAATAAAAAGTTTAGGCATTTATTTTGGCTATAATAAAGAAAAGTGTCAAAAACCATTTGTCAAAAGCAAGCTGATAAAATTGAAAAGATTATAAGTATCACTACAAACCAGTAAAAGTCTGAAATGGCCTATATCTGTACTCGACTGTACTGATTTTTACTCGGCCAGTCTGAATTGGTCTGAAATTTACTTGATAATACTCGACTGTAGTCCGAACCATACTGAACAGTCTGAACTTGTAATCGACCTTTACTCGACCAGTACTTAACCATTTTATACGCGTCTGATCCATGCTCGACCTAGTCTGAACCATACTAGACCTAGTCTGAACCATAATCACCCTAGTCTGAACCATACTCGACCAAGTATTAACCAACCTAGACCTATTGTATGTATCTTTTTATTGTGTTTCATCAATTTTGGAACTGTTTTGAACAACAGCTATTTCCCCTGGCTAGAAATTTGAACAACAATTTGAAATTAAAAATGTATTCAATATAGCATTGAAACCAAAATTTCACAATTAACATAATATAACTTCAACACCATATTCATCAACACTTACATATATATATATATATATCACTTTTAAGATAAAAATAAAACAAGCTGATCAAATAATCTCAAAACTGAATTGTGACTAATATTTTCAATGTTATTCAAAATTTTTTGAAGGTTTCAGATATATTTTATGGTTACTGGACAATTTTCACCATTAACTTAAGCCTAGTATAGATTTATGGTGCGAGTTGAGTTTAGTTAATAATGCAATGAACATTTTTTTTTATTAAAATATATATAAGATATTATATAAAGCAACTTAATAAATTTAAAAAATGACACTTTTGTTTTGTTAAACCAAGAATTTTGATATAATCATGATAATAGAACTTCAATAGCAATCCTTGATAACCTTTTAAAAAAGGAAATGTGTTCCAAAGTTACAGTAAAAAAATATATCAATTAAATTTAAATAATTTTGGTCAAAATTAAAGACATGGCATACAAGAAGCACTTTACTAAGGTTTAAGGTTTAATTACCTCAGTACATGTGTGTTTTACAGATAAAAAGAAAGCCCTATTTTTCTTCAATTCTTGTACTACTTATCTAGTGAATTCAAAAGGCCTTGCGATTTAAGTTAAACAGGATGTTGCAATTTTGAATGAATGTTATTTAGAATTTGATACTCTCTGACCAGGTGTGATCTTTTTAATGAGTTTGCCCCCAAGCAGGAGGTATTACTTTATACTTCACCACTAATCAGAAGAACAATTTTATGAATTTCTTTAATATCTTATCCCTTTTTGATATATATTATATATAACATATCCCAAATTATAATAATAGATACATTTCTTATATAAGGTTTATAAACAATTTCAGTGATTTTGTTGGCTGTTGTTACCGCATTAAAAAGATAATTATATAACTAGTGTATGTAACCAAGAAACTTATGTAGTTTTTATTTAGGAATTTAAGAAAATTAAGTTTTAAAAAAAAAAAAAACGCATGCCAAACAAGAAGCACCTATATAAGTTTTAATTACCCTCAGTATAGGTGTGGTTTTTAGGTAAAAGAAAATCTTTTTTTAACAAAACTCTAAAACTTTAAAATTAATATAATTAAAATATTATATAAGATAATTTAATTAAACTAACTCTATTTGATAAATCTGAGAATCATGTAAGGATGTAAAATCAGTTTTTATATATATCTTTCTTTTATTGTGGCTGTTGTCATGTCAGTTAAAAAGAAATTTATTTAAACAGTTAAAATTAAAAAAAAAAGTAGAGGTTATTTGGTCAAGTATGGTTCAGACTGGTCGAGTATTGTTCAGATCTGAGGTCGAGTATGGTTTAGACTGAAACAATAGGTCGATAATGGGTTAAGACTGTTTCAGACTGGTCGAGTAATAGTTCAGACTATTTCAATGGCAAAGATAAGGGTCAAGTACAAATCAGTAAAGTCGAGTATGGTTAAGACTAGGGTCGAGTAATGTCGAGTAAAGTTCAGACCAATTCAGACTGGTCGAGTAAAAATCAGTACAGTCGATAACAGATATAGGCCATTTCAGACTTTTACTGGTGTGTAGTGTATGTGGTCAAAAAGGAAGCTAAGCATGCTATGAAGAGTAACTGTACTGAAGTCAATCATACTCCCAAATAAAACATATATAGCAAGCAATATGATATTACCAAAAGATTTTATACAAAACATTAAAAATATGACATATAACTATATCTGGAATGAGAAAAGAGATATGATTAAGAGAGATATTTTTTCACAAAATTATACTGAAAGGGGATTAGCAATGATTGTATAGATACTTATTTATCAACAATTCAACTCAAATGGATTATTAAAACAATTATTATTTGAAGAAATGCTGAACAAACTTGGAAGATAATGCCAAAATATTTTCTGGATAAGATAGGATATAACTTTTTAATATTCAAGATGAATATAGACAATATTAATCTTATTGAAAGCAATATAATAAAACAAATTCCAGAGTTTTATCAGCAGTTAATAAAGACCTGGATAAAAACAAAAGAAAAAAATCAATACCAAGCCAACCATGTTTTGAAATAAGAAAACAAATAATATGGGGCAATAAATATATTAATATCAACAATAAATGTTTAATGTTTAAAAACTGGATACAAAGCAACAATCTGGTTATACATGATTTATTAGATAATGACGGAAACATATCATCAGACATCATACTAAGTAAAATTAAAAATAAGGAAAACTGGATTGCTGAGCTAACAAAACTGAAGAAAGCTATTCCAAAAACACTGGACCGATATTATCAAAAACTCACCATGTTAACATACCCAAGTTAATATAAATAAAAATGAAAATCTCAACACTATAAACAAAAAGCATATTCAATCCCTAAAAAATCATGACATTTATAACTTCTTACTTAAAACAAGAGAAATACAAACACCTATTGGCTTTTTAAAATGAAAATCATATTTGATACTAGAAAATACTAACCCAGCATATGAGACATTGAAATTTATCTTTACATTTCTAGATGATAATAGATATTACACAGCTGTTCGTGCATATTTCATTGTTATTCAACGCAAATTATTATTTAAGATACCTGGGACGATCTCATTTCATAAAGAATTTTTTTTTTTTACTTATTGTACCTCGAACTTATCTACCCGGTGTAGGTCTTTAAGTTGAGGTACGATTTACTAAAAGTTAATCGGGCATGACTAATTAGATACGCCCTCTTAAAATCAGGGGGTCTAAAATAGGATCGGGGATAATACACCCAGCGAAATACCATAATTTACAATTTTTGAAATTCTTTGATTCAAATTGCTTTTGGTTGCTTTAATATCTCCGGTCAATAATCAAACGGTATGTTAGTGGATCGAACCGGGAAATGTTGGCTGCAATAAGTATTTATTTTTAAAAAAAGTCCATATCTCATTACTTATAGTGGCCGTTATTGATTGTAAATTCATGACGTTTTGTTTTTGGTATTCGTCTACCATGGAGAAAAAAGAGGGAAGGAGGGCTTATAGCTTAACCTACGACTTCAATCATGGTTCAACTTTATACTATTACGGCATACGTTTTTCTTTTAGCGAACGCTCTGCCTTATTGTAAAAAGTGCCACTCTAAAATTGAAATAATTTGCTTCAGGTTGATCCACTTTGCATCTCGTCGTGAATATGCATGACATATTTGCCACTGGACATTAAGGGAGCAATTAATTAATCAGCTGCATTTAGTGATGTATAATCATTTGTCTTCAGTTGATTATTGTCGCAAACAGTTTTCGAATTTTTATATATTCCATTTTTATTTACATTTGAATTTTTAAGCGTAAATTTTATATTTCTTCCATCATTTTTCTCTTTGCATTTAATCTTTTTTTTTAACATTAAAAAACGTTGTCGTAGTCCACATCAGTGGTAACATTGTATCCTTTGCAGCAAAACTAAGAGAAGAAGGGATTAGAACAGAGAAAAAAATATCTTCATTGAGTGGCAATAACTCATATATTGAAGCGTACTCGTCTAGGTGACAACATTTGCTGTTTTAAGTTTATTCATATAATTATATCTCAGATAGGTATAAAAGTTGTCATAAGAGTAAAATGGAGAAAAAAATAATTCATGTCCAGTGTACAAAGTAGTACCGATATTGTCGACATCGCAAAGTAGACAATGTCGACACAATATTGTACAACGTTGTCGATATCGTTTCATACTTTTGTCTACATCGTTGACATTAACGATATCTTGAAGTAGACAATGCCGACACGATGTTTTGCAACGTTGTCGATATCGTTTCATACTCCTGTCTACATCGTTGACATTGACGATATCGCGAGGTAGACCATGTTGACACGATATTGTACAACGTTGTCGATATCGTTTTATACTCTTGTTTACATCATTGACATTGACGATATCGCGAAGTAGACAATGCCGACACGATGTTTTGCAACGTTGTCGATATCGTTTCATACTCCTGTCTACATCGTTGACATTGACGATATCGCGAGGTAGACCATGTTGACACGATAGTGTACAACGTTGTCGATATCGTTTATACTCTTGTCTACATCGTTGACATTGCCGATATCGTTAACACATTACTCGTGTTTACATTGTTAATTTTGAATACAACGATGTCGACATGGTGTTGTATTACTTTGTCGATATCCTTTCATCATCTTGTCTCTGCATGGTTGGCATTGCCCACATCGCGAAAAAGACAATGTCAAAACACTGTTTTACAACGTAATCTATAATGTCAACATCGCAAAGATGGGGAGGAGGAGGAGGAGGAGGATAGAGATTTGCAGACATTAAAAAACTGTCCAAATAAGTTCTACTATTAAGAACATCTACACAGGCGTAATATAAATACATTATTTGAAAATGTAATTGATAAACTAAACACTTCTTTATTAAAAAAAATCAGTACAAACAACCAACTGCTTTGACATATTTTATATTTATTAGTTGTCAAATTATTAATGCTATGCCTTTATGAAATAATTACTTAAATCCGCAAATTTAGTGCATAAAACATCCTTTACAACTATACAATCATACAGATGGACAAACGGGCACAAGGACAAACTCAGCAACACACACGACCCCTCTTTAGTCCCTAATTTAATAACTGTAATTGCGTTAAGCACAGAATTATTCATAACTTTCGGGTGAATAAAACCCAGAATTATTAAAAAAAATAATAAACCAACGAACAAAAACACGCACAAACAAAACACGCACAAACAAACACACTCCCAAAAAGGAAACGCCACATGATAATTAAACATAAATACAAAAAGGGCTTTTTAAAAAAGATAGCTTGCAGTTACTGAATGCTAGCTAAGGATACATTTAGAAAAGATCAGTCCTCGAAATTGCCAATTTAGACTTTTTTCCGGCATTCCTCTTCCATTAAAATGGGTCTAGAGTTATAGTTTCATAAACTAAAAAGACAAAATACGAAGTCGTACAATGCCAATTATGAAACATATACTGAGTGTATCGTATAACTAACACAGTAATATCGGCGTTGTCAACAATGAAGACAGCAAGTAGGACGATGCAGACGATGTTGTAACAATGTTGTTAACTTCGCGATGTCGGCAATGTCAACGATGTTGACAGAGAAGGGGGACGATGTAGACGATGTCGTAACGATGTTGTCAACATCACGATGTCGGAGATGTCAACGATGTAGACAGGAAAGGGGAACGATGTAGACGATGTCGTCACGATGTTGTCAACATCACGATGTCGGCGATGTCAACGATGTAGACAGGAAAGGGGACGATTTAGACAATGTTGCGAGCAGGTATAAAATCATGAACGAAGTTGACAATATCGGCGATATCGTCACTACATCGTGAACTGGACATACCTCAAAAAAATGTCGGCAACAATTTATATAAAGATTCAACTTATTTCGGGCGTTTCATTTTTTTTTATTAGATATTGTCTTGCTGGTCGGTTTTGTTATTTATTTTTTTTTCATCTACAATTGTCCTAGCAAAAGTTGCAAAAAATGTGTTATAATCAGCCATACGGCATATTTGAAAAGATTTAGCCGACCTTTCCTGTTGTTTACACATTTCAAGCATTTAACTCGTGCGTAGATCGTATTTCCCTCTCATAGAGTTATTCAAATGTTTTTAACGTATAGAAAGCGTGAAATTCTCACTACACCAGGCATCGGATATACATTTCTATTTCGATTGGACAAAGCTGCGTATTTATCTATCCGATAAGCCATACGAACGTATCCAAGGCAAGGGTATACTGTGGAACGGGAGAGGTCCAGAGATGGCAATATTTCTATACCCAAGTGAATCATTTGGTTTTGAATAAAAGGAGATAAAGGTATACCTTAACGCGAGAGCAACCCAACGACACAGAAAAATCAAAACATTAAGTGTTAACATTCAGTCTTTTTTTTATAGAAAGATGCGTATACAGAATAATAAGCCCAAAACCGCTACATGACTTAAGTTTAAACATATGTTATTTGCTCAAAGCAAAAAGGATCAGACACAAGTAAAACATACTTATTAAATCTTCTCCACAATACAATATATATAACAATACAAATTGAACGTGAGCATGCATTATATAATATAAACAACATAAATAATACTAAAATTTACTGAACAAAGGAGAGGGAATGAAGAAAGAACGACAGAGATAAGGATGGTGATGATAATGATGATGATGTGCGTTTTACCTATGTTGATACTATACTATGAAGAATCGTTTAGATCTCTTTATAAAATTGAATACTTGTTTAACAATTTGCACATTTTGTTCATAGAAAAGAGTTTCTTTTCCAAAAACCAATACCTTTAAGTCCAAATCGCAGCCTTCGGGAAGCCAGCTGAGACTATTAAACAGAATAACCCTTCTATTTAGATAAAAAGGACAATCAAAGAAAAAATGGTGCATGTCCTTAATATCCAAACCACATTTACATGTTGGATCTGATATAATATTAGCTCTAAACAAGTCACAATTCAAGAAGGATGCCGAACATCTAAATTGGGTTAAGATTATATTAAATTTTCTTGAACCATATAAATAATGTTGAGATTGATTCTCATTTCGAATGTCGTGGTTTTCTAATTCTACTTTGAATTTTGATAACGAATCTACATTTCGAACTGACATGTTGAAATTATTCCAAAGTTTAATTGTTGATGGGATAAATGATTGGGAAGTCAGTGTCAGCCTGCAAAATGGTAAAATAATATCTTGTCCATTTCGCAAGGGATATTGTGTTGTATTTTGAATTTTAGGGAGCACAAGGCTACATAAATATTCAGGAGCATTATTACTTTGAATTTTATACAACAATTGTAATTTTCTTCTTTTTCTTCGTTCCTCTAAAGTTTCCAAACCAACCTCTTTTAAAACAGTCTCAGAATGTGTGAAAACAGGCAAACCTGTTACCATTCGTGCAGCTTCAAGTTGTAGCTGTTCTAATTCAATTGAATAACCTTTTCCGCAATTGTCCCATACTTCAGTTGCATATTCAAAAATTGGTCTAATAAATACTAGATATAATTTTTCAAAATTATGTCGGCTAAGTTGATATTTGAGTTTTCGCAGTATATTCAGATGCCTTTTAACACTATTTAATATATTTTCAACATGGTTGTTCCATTTTGCTTCACTTCTAAATGTAACCCCTAGATACTTCTGAGATCGCACAATTGGTATTTTCGTATTGTTCATAGTAAAATTAAGGTCTTGTATCTCATTATTTGAGAACATCATTATTTCTTTTTTTTTTTAGGATTGAAAGACATAAGCCACTAGCTTGACCATTCATCCAGATGTCGCAGGTCACGACTAACAACTAATTGTATAAGTTCCTCATGACTTAATAATAGTTATACGGAGTTAATTCAATATTAGTTACCGTCAAATATAATATATATCCCAAAAGTAACATTTGATTTACTGTCAAAGATATCCCAACAATCACAAGTGTTTGGTTGAAAAATTTCACCTGCCCTATTTTAATTTCGATCGGTGAAAATTTAAGAAGGTGTAATATAAACCAGTAGAAGAAAAACACTTTACTGTAGAGTAAAATAAATGATGATAATGGATGACGACCAGCGGAAAATAAAATGAATATTCATGACGATAACATGAAAATATAATATGAGTTTTAACCCTGCGTTTTACTAGACTGGCTCCCTGAGTCGGTTTTTTAACGTGTTAGTTCACAAGATATCAGTTCAAAGGAAGAAAACTCACCCTACCCTATTGTATTTAATATCTATGTGTTCTCATCATGAACATGCATGAAACATTTGTCACTGGATGTAAAGCAAACAACAATCAATCAACTTCATAAATTGTTCCATGTACTAAGCACGCAAAGACAAGATCTTGTAAAAAGCTATTATGTACAATTTCCTTTTAAATTTTTATATAAAAAAGTAGATGTGGTATGATTGCCAATAAGACAACTCTCCACAAGAGACCAGATGACACAGAAATTAACAGCTATTGGTCACCGTACGGCCATCAACAATGAGCAAAGCCCATAGTCAGCTTTGAAAGGCCCCGAAATCACTAATGTAAACCAATTCAAACGAGAAAACTAACGGCCTAATTAATATTCACAAAAATAAACGAAAAACAAATATGTAACACATCAACAAACGACAACCACTGAATAACATGGTCCTGACTTGGGGCAGGCACATTCATACAGAATGTGGAAGGGTTTAACATGTTACATGTAGCGGGATCCCAACCCTCCCCTAACCTGGGACAGTGGTGTAGCAGTACAACATAATAACGAACTATAAGAATCAGTTCAAAAAGGCTTAACTCATCAGATGGATAAAAATAGAAATACATGTGTAAAAAACTATGAGTGGACGTGGCCGGGTACTTGTACATCCCAACAACAAAAAGACACTCAGTACAGATCTGAGAGTACTCGCAGTTACTGTGATATTTATGTTTTTTTGTGTTTTTTTCTTCTTCAATTTACTACATAACTGACTGCTTATAAACAAGTTTTAAATATTCATTTACTAAGGTTCTAATCTACTGTTTTAATACGATTTATAACATATGATTTTTTGTCAGGCAAGGATAAAACTAAGAAAGGTAAAAGTATTTTCATGTGTTTTTGCTTCATTTAGACACGTACATGAAAAGGGAATAACGGACGACTAAAATAAAAGTGTTTGTTTTCACATGATACATTGAACTTGAGAAAATATCTCACCTAAGCACGTTTTGATCGGCCAGTGAAACCTACTTGATGCTATAGATGTTACATTTAGGCTTTTTAATACGATTTTATTCATTGAAGTTTGCATGCATAGTTTTTATTTGAAAAAATCAAACAAACAAAGCAAGATCTATTAATTAATCGGACTGAACAGACAACACTAATTATTTGCATTCGCATGTAACGTAGTGTTTGAAAATTATAGAATCAATAACAAAATGAACATTTACCCGATGAATATTGCGAAGGACCTGATGCATCTAGGTCTGTTCGATTAGAAGTTCTGAAACAAGCTGTTTAAATAGCTAATTGTTGGAAGAGTTTACTTACTGTTTTCTAAAAATCTATTTCATGATTACTGACAGATTAAGAACATCAAATATATATAACAAGAAGTTGTTGTGCAGAATACTCATTGGTCAGTTGTTCAGGGTTTTGGTTGCCTGATTTATTAAACACATGTAAGAAATCGTTATTTTGAAAAGTTGGATTCAAAAATATATGTACCCCTAAATTTTGTAAAACTATCATTTGGTCCTATTTCAATGCTTAAAAATTATAATAAATAAATAATTGAATGATGAACTGTCATTTAATCGGTCCGTTTCCATTGCAATTTGGTAACTGTTAATTGTATATATCAGTCTGAGTACTGTTTAACTAGCATTTAAGTTGAACACATTAAGACTCGTCCAATTCAGGGGAATTAGTTTTCTGTAAGTGCTTTTTGTGTACTTTCTTATGTTTTTGACGGTTTGTAAGTCAGTAAAGTTCAATGATTAAGTTAATATTGACATTAAAAGACCTCCTCACTAAAAGGGATGTTCAAATCCCCTCGCCCTTCGGGCTCGGCGATCTGAACATCCCTTTTTGTTCGGACGTCTTTTAATGCCAATATTAACTTATCATTGAGCTTTTACTATTAATGAAATATTTAGATGGAAACTGCTCCATTTTATACTTCCCTGTAATAAATTATCGAAACAATGGCAAACAATAGAAACAGATACTTGCTTACACTGTAAAAAAGTAGAGAATTATGAACATTTCTTCCTCAAATGTTCAAATTTTGAATTGTTTAGGAAGGAATTACAACAAATTCTTGAGAAATTAAAACTCGGAAAGCATCTTATTACTCTGAAAAGCATAGCTTTTGGATATAAAATATATGATAAAGAGTATTATGAACTTAATTTACTTTTAACTATAACCAGCTACCCCTACTAACTTAAATGCTAAAAATTGTTGATATCATTTACAGAGTTATCTTTTATGCTTCCATTATTATAATGACATGTAGAGTTATAGCTGAGGCACTTTCTAGATAAAAATGGCGTGTCAGAAGTTATATTATAGCAAGCAAAAACGTTTTCGTTATGTAGTTGGCAAAATTTCAAGTACACTATAAAACATTAAAATAAATCTGAAACCAAAACCAACAACTATTTAAGGTGTAATACCACCAAATCATAGTACGTCACATCCGGTTGCATACGAAAATAGGTCGAAAAAAAATATTCCCTTGAATTTGACAGTTGTAGGTAATTGATCCTACATTTCATTGCAGTAAAACATTTCTGGGTCATAAACATATATCTTGGGTATTTCAAAGCACCATTATTTTTTTATTTGGGGTTTCTATAGAATATTTTGGAAACTTGAGGTTACATGGTTACTAAAGCTTGTATACAGGTTAAAAAAGGGGGAAAAATTGATTGGTTAACTTCCAGTGATGGTTATTTTCTTATATGCAATGAAATGTTATGTGAAATTTTTTCTATAGTACTGGACAGGATCAAACTTTACTCATGCCAAGTATTTCTTTATTTGAAACAAAGATAAATTCTGCACAATTTTTTGAAAAGTGCAAATTTAACAAAGACTAATAGGGGAAAATCAATGGTGGTATTACACCTAATATAGGAAGCTGTACATGCACCTTTGACCTTGTGAGTACTCTCATGTGTTAAAATTTCTTGCTATTTAAGTGAAATATTACTAATAATGAAATATTCTGAGTGGATTGAGTCTCCAAAACACATTTTATGAGAAAATTTCTTTGAAATAGGACTTTACCATGAATATTAGTTGACAGAATAAGCCATACTTAGAGTTTTGGGGAGCTTTTTCTCCTTTTTTCTTATATTCTGCTATACTAGAAAATTTTTCCTAAGAAATACTTTAATAAATATATAGTTTTAAGTAAATGAAATTATTATTAAAGCAGTAACAACAAATTATTCACCAAAAGATAAGCTTTTTATGTCCCTCTCTGGAACGCGGCGTAAATTTAAGTTTTACGTAAGGACTTATTGAAACCTCCTTGGAGACAGTAAACTTTTTTACGGATAGTTCATTCAGCTTGAATACTTCAATTAATCATTTATTATAACATTTCTATCATAAATGAGTGAAAGTTACCCCAAAATTTTTATTTATTGGCCTATAAAGTAGAAATTTTGAGGAAATGAGAGGTATAAATGGACCAAAAGAGACCTTATAAGGAAGACAAAGAGGTCAATTGGTAGTATTTATCATCCTAAAGTCATCTTTTGTATCATATTCAACTGTTTGTAGGCAGATGAGATAAATATTTGATCATTTATTGGTCCACACTATATTCTATCATGATGCGGCTTGGTTTGGATTTTTCGAAGAAATTTAGCTCGAATCGCTGCAGATGTCGTCTTACATTATACTAGATTTTTCTCAAACTATTGAACTGATTATGACAAAACTTGACAGGAATGCTTGAAATAACCAGTATAACAAAGGAAAAAAGTCACAATCAGTTTATTTAACAAAAAAGTCTTCTTTAGGTGTAATACCACCAAATCATAGTACGTCACATCCGGTTGCATACGAAAATAGGTCGAAAAAAAATATTCCCTTGAATTTGACAGTTGTAGGTAATTGATCCTACATTTCATTGCAGTAAAACATTTCTGGGTCATAAACATATATCTTGGGTATTTCAAAGCACCATTATTTTTTTATTTGGGGTTTCTATAGAATATTTTGGAAACTTGAGGTTACATGGTTACTAAAGCTTGTATACAGGTTAAAAAAGGGGGAACATTTGATTGGTTAACTTCCAGTGATGGTTATTTTCTTATATGCAATGAAATGTTATGTGAAATTTTTTCTATAGTACTGGACAGGATCAAACTTTACTCATGCCAAGTATTTCTTTATTTGAAACAAAGATAAATTCTGCACAATTTTTTGAAAAGTGCAAATTTAACAAAGACTAATAGGGGAAAATCAATGGTGGTATTACACCTTAAAGGCTTTATAATATCAATCTACAGTGCATTTTCTACCTTAAAACAGAAAATTGTGAGATTTGTGTAATAGTAAAGATGTCTATTTTGATACGATATTTGGTATTTTTGAAGTTGGGTCATGCAGTTTGGAATTATTTTACAGCTTTGAGCACAATTTCCAAGAAAATCCACTGACCTATTCCTTATTTGTTTTCTGCAAGTAGTAGAACTTACGTTGGACTATGCAGGACACCAAAATTCAAATTCAAAAGATAAAACCGTATTTTCCTCACAAGTCAGCCGTACAAGAATATGGATAAAATTTGAAAAAGACCCATAAAGTATACTATATGTCAGTCAAACAAAACAAAAAAATATACAACCACTAAACATGTCAAAATATGAAGACATGAGATCAGAAATTATATTGAAACAAGAAACTTTTTAGGATACAAGATTGGCAGACTATTAAAGAATGCAAGCGATTTAACGCACTGATGTCTGATTTAAAAAGTAAAAAAATATATGATTATTAATATACTGAGTGAACATGATTATATGAATTTGACTCTGGCAAAAATAATACCTCACTCAAATATAGAAAGTATTACTGTAATGTTCTACATAAATTGTACAGGTATGTCTACCTGTTTATGTATATAGATATTTATATATACAAGTATAAATTGAAAACAACGTTCAAACCTATATGATTGCGTTGGATAAAACCGCAATTTTTATACGTGTGCATGCAAAACAAATTTCTTGGACCAAAAAAGTGAAAAAGTATATTTTAACAAAGCGCATTTGACTAGCAGGTCGAACAACTGATATTCTTAAACCCTGCTGACTGTCATTAGCGATTGCCAAATCAACGGATCACAGATTTAACAAAATTGATCTTAATTATAAATTTATTACCAAACATAAAACAATAAACTTGCGGAAAAGATGGTATACCGCAAACATGAGGTGCAAAAATTTGTACACCATATCCGGATTTCGACAATTAATATCTCTTCTTTATATATATATATATATATATATATATATATATATATATATATATATATATATATATATATATATATATATATATATATATATATATATATATATATATATTAAAGTGTTTATTAATTTTGGTTAGAGCTTTGACTGTATTTTTATACAACAGTAATGTTATTCTTGTTGTGTTATTATTTGTATTATATTATTTGTCTCTTTTTGGCTAGCCACAAAACCAGGTTCAACCCATCATTTTTTCTTAAAATGTCCTGTACCAAGTCAGGAAAATGGCCATTGTAATATTATAGTTCGTTTCTGTGTGTGTTGCATTTTAGTGTTGAGTTTCTGTTGTGTCGTTGTTCTCCTCTTATATTTGATGTGTTTCCCTCAGTTTTAGTTTGTAACCCGAATTTGTTTTTTTCTCAATCGATTTATGAATTTCGAATAGCGGTATACTACTGATGCCTTTATTTGTTGTTGTCAACTAAAAAATTAATAGTTAAATGTTGTTCAAGATATAAGAAATCTAACATGACAAGAACACTTAGTAAATGAAAATTACCTTCAACTGAATGATCTGATAAAATAGCATTCAATTTTAATGTAGATATATTTTGTAAAACACAACAGAATAGAATGACGGCATATTATTAATCCTATAAAAACAAATATTTTGGAAAAATTCCTTGGCTAATACATATTAGATCAGACACAAATGTATATTTCATATAAAGGACTACACGTGTTATCTAGCTATTTTGTAAACTAAGCAATTAGTATAAAAAAATCATTCAGGTGAAGACATAAATTATATCCAGATTAATGAAAATCTATGTACTAACACAACTAACCATAAAATATGTTCTATACTAATATTAATGAGGCCAGGATAAGGTACCAGTATTTGATGTATCTATTAACAAATGTAAACATGTTAATAAAATTTAGTTTTCAGAAAGAAAAAAACATTGAAGTAAATGATCAAGAACTATTAACATGTCTAAACGATTTAAAATATCATAACTAGGATCAAATGAAGACAACAATATCATAGATCTTATGATTGAAAAAAATAGTCAGATTTAAAATGAACATTAGGTATTATTTCAAGACTAAAACTGTTTAGAATGTTATTTTTGCCACGGGTTTGATGGATCTGCTGTAGTGCCAGAGGATAATGCGAGTCCCGTTGCAGAATTTTGGTAGTCGCATGAAAATACGAATAGTGTTTCTTTTTCAAAATATACGTTAAAATGTTTGGAAATCATTTTCAATTAATCTATGTATCTCCATCATGCATAGTTCTTATTCCTTGTCGTCTGGATTTGGCTTTGGCCATTTTTTCAATGTTGTATAAGTAGTTTGAAACGTGTTGACCTAGAGAAGTTTTGAAAAACGCATCAGGTATAGTGAAATTGGTATCGTTAGTGCAATACTACGATGTAAGCAGAAAATCGTTCAAGACAGTTTTGAAAATAGGACAGACCTATGCTTTGTATTTTAAAGGATAATAAAATTACAAGCACGAGTATTTTTTAGAAAGACTGCATACTCAATAAAGACACCAGTAAAATAGTTTGTTGATATTGCCACAAGTCCAGTAAATGTAACCGTCTTAAAGTCGCGTGTGTTTCATCTTAAATGCTTTATACACAGTCACGTCTGCTCAGAATGAGGACATAAATCAAATTTGATATACTGTACTTGTAGAGTGTCATGCACTTCGAACGTAAAACGTCTTTAGGTGTCAGCTGGTTGCAATTAATGCATAATGTATGACACCATATCCAAAATGCACTCTTTTTTATAGTCCTTTTCGACCCAACCGAATCCGACACACTTTAATCCTACATTACTGTTTAATAGTCTAATGTGTTGTCATCGTCCTTTGTATATGCATGTGCTAATACACTTCATAATCTGTCGGAATGTGGACTTGTTATCCCCATGCCTAGTGCATTAATTGAGTTATAGACTTTCGATGAAAAATCAAAATTTCGCACCAATTCCAGCATACACTGTTCGACAGAGACTATCCAAAAAATGGCCGTCGTAATTTTTGCATAACCAAACATTTAGATTTCAAGATATTTTTTTTCGTTTTATATATGCTTGCATAGTTGCCACTGAGAGTTGATAAAAAAAAACAATGAAACCATGTTCTATTCCTAATTTTTAATCCTTAGATCATCCCAGTAAACCGTATGTCAACACTTTGATCTGTTTACAGTACCTTTCTCGGTCATTAATTGTCTTACTCGGATTTGCCGTTTCTGCAACTGTCACCACCTTCGCCTTCGCAATGTTCTAGATATGAAATATAAGTTGATGAAATAATACTATTCCAATCGTCCATACTGCACTTTAGAAAAATATAACATTTCAAATGAAATTTTTGAACACGTCCTTTGGGCATGAATAGTAAAAACTCTCGCAAACCCCTTCAAAATATTCCATATTGTTTTATGACTTCTTTTATCATGTTTATGTGCTAAAACATCTTCTATACTATTAAGTTTGGAGACCAAATTGTTTTAGCCGGTTTGTCTCCGAGCCGACGATCATCTGAGTATTATATAATAATAAGTAGTTAGTGTATGTAATGTACTTTATAACTTCATAGAGTAATTGCCTTAATTAGCGTTGCTTAATGAATTAAACCCCAAATAAAGTTCCATAGCTGGTTCGTTACCGTCTCCGTTTTGTAATCAGGCGGAAATGGTTTTGTATTCAATTAGTCTTGAATTTATGACAAATCTGCCCTAGGCCAACTCGCACCACTCAAACACTCTCACTTATAATTACAACTTGCATTACTTGATCAAACTCGCACCACTCAACAAAAAAAAAAGAAGTAATATAACAAACTCGAAGAAATGTGTTTAATCATTAGATTGTTTTCTCCTTCTCTTAGTAAATTCCTCTTTCTCGGAGCCTCCGTGTCACACAGAGACAGAACTCGCACCACTCGAAAAAAAAAAAATACTACAAACTCGCACCACTGAAAAAATGTTTAAATCATCAGAGAGTTCTAGATTGTCTTCTCTTAGTTATTTCTTCCGTTCTCGGTGCACCCGTATCAAACAGCGACAAAACTTGGCTCGCAACTTTCGAATTAAACTGAATTATTTCCTCCGTTCTAGGAGCACCTGTGTAACAACGAGAGAGAAGCTACTCATTTGACATTCAAACTCCTATGGAAGAACTGACAAACTAATCAAAACTATCAACATACTGCTTCAGTGCATAACAACAGTTTGAGAAACACAAACCCAAGCTGTGTATCACCCTAAACATTTCAAGCAGTTTCCAAGTCGCGCTCGTGCGGGTTTGTTCTAGTCTTTAATATAAGATCGTAATCAGTAATCTGATGTCAAGAACAGAAGAAATGAATAAAACAGAAATACGGGTATAACTTGAAGAGAAATCTACCAACACCACAATTACACTGGAAATGAACATGAAAATTGGTACTTTTTGCATATATTTCTTCATTTTGGTCGTAAACCTTTTTGAAAAAAGCACTCTATTTTTGTATTACTTTCATTCTATTCAATAACAATCATTATCACATTCATTTCCAATATTTATAGCCAAAATTCGGAGTCAGTTATTTGTCCTCGGGCCAAATATCGATCGGGGCAAATCCCAAAAACCCATATCGAGCCCCCGAATTTAGGCTCCTGTTAACCAGTCAATCAAAAACAAGAAATAAAATATGTAATACATGTGAATAGATCATTACATTGGGTTTCCTATAATTGCCCCTAATATCAGCCTTCGACCCATTTCAGCCCTCGCGATACGTATACGTCTTCAGGCTTGATATGGGAGTCTCGGGCTGATACCAGACCGAATATAGAAAATGCTATGCAACAATATATGAATAATGAATAATAACCATAATACTATTATATTATTCGAAAATAATTTTCTACTCTTTGTGAATATCTTCATATTCACCGGTTTAGTATAACACCATTTATGTGGTATTTGTCTCTAGAGTATATGTTCAGGCAAAAATTGAATAACATTGATTACACATATTGAATGCGCAGATTTTACAAGAGATTGTTTTGGTATGGATATTCTTCTTGGATGCATTTTCAGAATTGTAACAGCAAGTAAAATGTATATTACATTGGGATTACATTTTTGCAATTAAAGATTGTTTGGGACAATTGTTAACGAAACATGTACAATGTATAACTCAAGTTAAAAAGGTATTGATAAATACCAATTAACAACGATAACAATTTCTCAAATTATCTTTAGGAAATATTTTTAATTTCCAGAAGAAAAAGAAATATAATTATATAAACGAGGTTCAGGACAGAGCCGCATTTAAAAACAAATACTAATGACCGAAAATCATATACAATAAAATTGAGAATGGAAATGGGGAATATGTCAAAGAGACAACAACCCGACCAAAGAGCAGACAACAGCCGAAGGCCACAAATGGGTCTTCAACGCAGCGAGAAAATCCCGCAGCCGGAGGTGGTCCTCATGTGGCCCTAAATAAAATTGTGTACTAGTTCAGTGAAAATTGACGTCACACTAAACTACAAAACATATAAATGAAATAAAATTAAAAAAACATACAAGACTAACAAAGGCCAGAGGCTCCTGACTTGGGACAGGCGCAAAAATGCGGCGGGGTTAAACATGTTTTGTGAGATCTCAACCCTCCCCCTATACCTCTAGCCAATGTAGAATAAAGAAACACATAGCAATACGCACAGTAATACTCAGTTCAAAAGATATATCTATATGCTAATTGCAAAAAACAAAATACAACAAAAACACAAACACAAAAAACACAAAAAAAAAACACAAAAAATTAACAACTTTGCAAGATGTATTAGAGATCGTAATGAACCTTTGACTAATTATAAAAAGTAATGTCCATAAACATAGATACACAAGAGATCATTTGACAAGCTAATATGATAGTGTTTCTTTGAAATTATTTTCTTATTGAATACCTAGTATGAACAATCATCTAATGATGCATTTTTTTTTCAAACACGATAACATGAAAAATCTTTCCATCTTCCGTACTTTTCAAACTTTTTGAGTAACAAGACATACACTAATTTCATCATGTTTCAGAAGCAAATACAATTTACATTGATGGAACATATACTGCATATATTAACATAAATATTAAAAACAATTACAAAATGTTTGCAAAAGTGTTTATATCAAACATGAAACTACAGTTACCTGTCATTGATAATTGTAAACCGGTACCTTATAACTATTTTGAATTTTTTTTCAGGATACGTTAGCATAAGGTATACTGATTTTATTGTCAACCTTATCAACTAGTACATTATATCATTACCTATAATAAAACGGATTGCCTAAACATTCTTAACAAATATAAACCTAAGCAAATAACATGGTTATACACTATATTACAAACAACAGACGTTTACCTTAAGAAACAAACCAGCCCTTAAGTTACCAATTTCATTGTTGGTTCATATTTTACAAAATCACTCATAACGGGTCATTTACTTTAGTTTGCTTTAATGTATGTGGTATTTGAAAAACGATCTCACAATTTGTCTTAAATAAAGGCAGCAGAAGTATACGGCAATAGTCATAAATGGATAAAGCGAAAAAAAATCTGGGTCACACACCAAAACTAAGGGAAACACAACAACTATAAGGGAAACACAATGGAACAACAGACACACTGAACTGCTACAAAAACAAACGCCAACATACGTAGAAACGGACTATTTGTTAAAAACTGCCATATTCCTGGCTTGGCACAGGACATTTTCAGAAATTTAAGACCCAATAATTACATCGTCTTAATCATATTTTGTATTCAAAAAAATATTTATATTCTCCTGGATATGTCTTTGATAAAATTCAACCATAAAAAAGCAAGGCAATATACAGTTAAAAACACGTGAAGGTCAAACTTATAAATGCATATGTATTATCTATAACATCTGATCCCTTTTGTGAGCTAATGTTTTATGAATTGTTACCCATGTTTCTACCACATGACAGCCAAGCAGACGAGAATCTCCATCCTTAGGTAAAGCATTTACAAATATTTGAAGCCAGTCCGGTGTCGGAGCTTCATATTCATATGGGGGATCATACAAATAAGATTTAATTGCGTCTTTCAATCTAAAAAGAAACAGAAACACAACCTGTATTTCAATGTTTGTTTTTCGTTCATTATTTTGTACATAAATTTGGCCGTTTGTTTTATCGTTTGAATTATTATACAATTATCATTTCGAGGCCTTTTATACCTGTCTATGTGGTATGGGATGTGCTCATCCTGAAGGCCGTATGGTGGCATACAGTTGTTAATTTCTGTGTCATTTGGTCTATTGTAAAGAGTTGTCTCATTGGCTTCTTTTTATATTCTTTACAAAAATTACCTTTGCTTACTAAAGAATCAACTTGACCTAAAAATGAATTACAATTATGTACTTCAAAGCAAATCATTTTCTAGAATTAATAAAAAACATTTTGTAATGACTTTTCTTTTTTTTTTATAAAAAAGCAACATCAACGAAATGATATGTTATATAAAATAGTTTGTTTAATCTCCTCATTATTTATAAAAAAAAACAGTGTCACTACCTCATAATCAATGCTTACAAAAGTTCACTTACCAGCTTTATTTAATTTTTTTTTATAGGAACAAGAACAACTTTCAACTGCTAACAAATTATTCTCACTAAGAATTTATTAAAAGGGAAGTTGACAAGCAATCGATGTGAAAACATATTAAACCGTATACCATGCATACACTAAACTTGATACCAATTTACAGAATGCTCAAATTTGTAGTTCCTGAGAAAACTATTGACAGAAATACCCCAATATACCATTTCCTTTAGAGTGTAAAAAGTTGTGCTGCCCTCAACATTTTTAGAAACTCCTCAAAACATGATTATTTAGTCTCCACATCTCTTCAGCTGAATTTACTGCTTTCTACACTCAGGCAAATTTACAGCTTACCTACAAGACATTTTTGACCTGTGTGGTGTAGGTATTTCATTATATAGACCCACGTTTCTTTTTATTCCTACACAATACATTGATACAGAAAAATGTAACCGCTATCTTTGTATTCCTTGATAGTTATTTTATATATGCATACATACCCAACCTTGGACATGTCCACAGACTCCTCGTTTTTCTGAGGCATGTCTATAGTCAACATAAGACAGTCAAATATCATGTTTGACAAATAATCAAGCTGTTCTATTTTCAAATCGTTCAAGATTTTATATAAAGCTGTACGTTGTTCGTCAGACAGTTTTTGAGTGAAAGCCGACGAAATACAACAAAATGACTCCTATAATGGAGATGAATAACATAAATTAGGTTTTCCAAAGTATACAAAAACCGGAAACGACCAATGCTATAAATTCTATCATCATTTAAAGTCTCATCTCAATATCATGATTATGGCATTAGAATAAAGCATTGGCAAATTTGTATTGAAACAGTATGTCTATGTGTTGGCTACTACCTAAAAGGATCCCCATCATTATTTGATGGACTACTATAATTATTAAATGTATTAATAAACACTTTTACAAACTGATTTATCTCAATTCTCTACATATTTTACTTATAACAGTTTAAAAAAATGGTATAATAAGACAAATGAAACATGTTTTATTCAACTAAAACTAAAATAATATAATATATGCAGGCCAATGCAAATCATGTTAAAGAGATATTTTCAGTCCCACAATGATTCCACGGGAACAGATTTTGCAAATTCTATTTACTGAATAATTAATTCAATAATTCACATTATTATTTAAGATTTGACAAACACACTAATTTCTTATCTTTATTGGTTAAACATTTTAATTTGCACACCTGTGATGGCTGTTTGTAACCATACATTTTTTTTAATACAAATCTGATGGAAACACTGAATGGTAAGGATGGATGAATCAATGCTGTAAAATTAAATACAAACCATGTTGTTGTTTTGTCGACATTTTGTTCTCTCCAGTGTCAATGTCATCCACACACATTGTATATATTTACATATAAAGGTCTGGTCTGCCTGAAATAACAAAACAAGTCAAAAGTAAAATCACAAAAATTACGACTTCCGAAGAAAATTCAAAACGGAAAGTCTTCAATCAAATGTCCAAATTAAAAGCCCAAACACATCAAACGAATGGATAACATTTGAAATATTACAACTGTCACATTCCTGACTTAACACATGCATTTTCTTATGTAGATAATGGTGGATTAAACCTGGTTTAATAGATAGCTTACCTCTCACTTGTATGACAGTCGCATAAAGTTCAATAATATGAACAACGATGTGTTAGCAAAACAAACAAACAAACATAATAGGTAAACATTTCAAAATAGGAGTACAACAGTTAATGTTGTGTTCAAATTTTAATCATTATTAAAACAAAGAAATATGTGGCAAAAAAAAACAACAAAAATACATGGAGACAAAGCACATCAGCAAAAATGAACGACAAGAAACAAAAATTTAACAAAGCACACTTACACAATGACTGGATGTATAAGTACCAAGCCACGTCAAATGGATATCTCCAAAAAATAGTCTTAACAGTAAAAGTATCATTCAAAAAGTCAAATAAAAGAATACTATAGCACGTTATTAAGATGATAAACGCCGTCAGTACCCAACATATATACTTTCATTGCATGTTGGATGTGTACTGATTGATAATTTAGTCTTAGATGCATGATTTTTTTATTAGTTGTTAGTGGCTTTGAATTAGCTGTCAGTAACTGGGAGTACTCTCGGATCATTACTTAGTTTCTTTTTGTTGTTGGGATATACAATTACCCGGCCAATTCCACTCTGTGTTTTTGTAAGAGGTATTTCTCTTTGTATCCATCTGATGAGTTTAGCCTTTTTGAACTGATTTTTATAGTTAGTTCTTATGTTGTACTGTTACACCACTGTCCCAGGTTAGGGGGGGGGATTGGGATCCTACTAACATGTTTAACCCCGCCACTTTCTGTATGTGTGTGCCTGTTCCATGTCAGAAGCCTATAGTTCAGTGGTTGTCGTTTGTTGATGTGTTATATATTTGTTTTTCGTTCATTTTTTTGAACATAAATTAGGCCGTTAGTTTTCTCGTTTGAATTGTTTTACATTTGCCATTGCGTGGCCGTTTATAGATGACTATGCGGTATAGGCTTTGCTCATTGTTTAAGGCCATACGGTGACCTATAGTTGTTTATTTCTGTGTGTCATTTGGACTCTAGTGGAGAGTTGTATCATTGGCAACCATACCACATCTTCTTTTTTTGATATATTACAAGACCATTTTGTGAATATTTGTGAATTTGATACGGAATATTAACCAACAAGGTACCATCTAATGAACTTTTTTTCGAAAAAGGACGAGACGACGTTCCTTGACATACCACTGGTTTGTCAACTTTCTACTCAGAGACTGGTGACGTTTTACAAAGTCTGAGTAGCAGCTGCAAGCTCTTAATACCGAATAAGTTGTTAAATATTATCCCATAAGCAGGTGAAGTTGGTATATTGCTACTAAGATTGGAGAAATTAATAATTTTTAAAAATTCAAATCGTCTCGTTTGTCGTGTATTCTGGTACTGAAATGACCGTGTATGTCGAGGTATCTATACTATTAAACGAGAAGACCTCATTTTGTGTGTCGCTTCTCTTCCTTCCACAATGAATTAATCATCATGCCTCTGTGTCCTATAGGTACCATGAATAGTCGCATTTGTCATCCATTCTTATGATTATTCAGTTTGGGTTATTTTTGGAGAAAAACGAAAATAAAGGCGTCCGGATATTGTTTCCGTCATCAGACCGACTTTTAAGTCATACAAGACTTCCGGTTTTAAACTTACACATATTAAGTACTCGGGTACAGGCCAATTATTTTCGCGTTTATCTGAATGTATACTATGATTATACTACTATAGTATATAGAGACTCTCTATATAATATAGCAGTGATCGCCGTGGAGAAGAAACTTGGAATTGATAGTTAATAGCAAATACACTTTATTTATAATATACGTATGTTCATAGAATACAGAAAACGCGAAAATAATGGAATTTAAACAGAAAATAGAAAGATAACAGACTTTGGAAAAAAGGGAGAGGGCTTAAAAAAATGTCCTGTCTCCAAGTACCTATGACTTTTACAGAAAACAAAAAAATAACAGATATAATAGCAAGTGGGAGGTTTAGCCAAGTGTAACCAACATTTTCTGCAAGAAAAAGTCTGAACCAAGTCAGGAATATGATAGTTGTTATTTTCACTCATTCCTCTTTTCGATAACGCTTCATTTGTCAATTATTTTATGAACTTTTCTGTTATTTGAATTTACCTTGTACCTTGTATGTAGTTTTTTTTATACATTTTTACAAATAATTAGATATAGGAAGATGTAGTATGATTTCCAATGAGACAACTCTCCATCCAAGTCACAACATGTAACAGTAAATCATTATCGGTCAAAGAACAGTCTTCAACACGGTTATAACATATTTGATTATGTTTCTTTAACACGTTGTTGACAAATGGACAGGGTAAAAGCAAAACACCTCCTTTACTTTTGTGTCAGTAATTATAGAGATATATGTTATCGTAACAGTAAAGTGATCTAGCATAAAAATAAACGAACTTTGTATATGTTACCTTCTGACTGACTAAGTTATCAGCATCTTTCATTATGTTGACCATGAAGTCACCCAATAGACTCTCTGGTTCAGAACAATCTGACTTCAGGAAATTTATAGCTATGTCTAATTTGTCAATACTATCACACAATTCCGAGAAAGTCTTCTGATCTAGGTCAGTCTGAATTTGTCGAAGTACTGGGACACTGATTCTTTCCTTTGTAAATAAATTAAATCCTCAAACATGTTATATTTTACATAATAATACTGCTGTTGATGCTTACAGTCTATAATTTTTTCAAATCAAAATCTGCACATATATTGCTATTGATGTTTTAATGTTCTTACTTGCATCCATTCTCTATTTAACAGTATAGTGCATTCTATATAAATTACTTAATAACAAACATAAAACAGGCAACACAGCGTTTGCTAAGAGCAAATCATTTAAATATGTGGCTAAATATAACCATGCGTGACAATTTCTTAACTTACAAATAAATCAATATGGACTTTTGTTTAAATAACATTTTACGAAAAATATCTTATTACAACCTACCTTCAATGCACTGAGCATACTGACTCAAAAGTTAATTGAGATATGGTAACATAAAAATATAAGATTTTGCAAAAAATTAAATTAGACATCTAATATTTACGAAGAATGAAAATAGCGCTATGTCAAGCTTTTCCGTCAATAAAAAGACACCAAAAAAATTCTAGTAAATGGTTTCCACAATTCATTTTTTTTCAAGCCAGTCTAAATCTCTGAGTCTTACTTGTTTAAATCTGTCTCTGAGTTGTAAAAAGACTACAGCATTGGTTGTTTCAAATCTGTACATAACTGTCTCAATCTGTATAAAATATGAAATATTATACCTTAAAGTATTTAGTAATTATTTAATTGGCTAATAGGGAATCACATGTCATAGTTTAATTTCTATGTTTTTCCAAAAACTTGCATGAATGATGTATAACCCCAACAAATTGAAGCCTCCATCGAATAACCGTATTATTTCCCGGTGAATAACCCGACAAATTGAAGCCACCATCGAACAACCCTATTATTCCCTGGTGAATAACCCTGGTTGTACCTCAAAGATCACGGGCTACCTCCCTTAAAGTAGGAAGTCACTCAAACAAAAACAAATATGGCAGCGTCCAGGTTAGAAGCCCATCAAGTGACGAAGGAACAAGTTCTAATAAGGCTTTGAAATGCATCTAGTGCCTACGCTATCTCTTGTAAACGGCTTTTTCCAGGGCCATCTATATTTTACAGAAAACGTCTTCCTTTGTTGTACAAACGAGAAATGTTTATAGACACACAATAATTTTCTAACGTACATGTAAGTGTTTTGACAATTTGTTACAATATTTCACTTTTATTTTTTTGTTCGGTATAATAAAACAGATATTGAGCTCTCGAGGAATAACCCTTCCTCTGGTTGACAATTTTGATTATTCCATATTGATAAAACTTTAGAAGGTTTTTGGGTCCTGAATGCTCTTTAACTTTTTACTTGTTCGGCTTTATAACTATTTTGATATGAGCGTCACTGATGAGTCTTATGTTGACGAAACGTGCGTCTAGCGTATAAAAGTATAAGCCTGGTACTTTTGATAACTATTTCTATATGAATGAGATTTTTAATAAATAAGCATATTCACCTGCGGAAAAAGTATATTCACCGCGCAAAACGTCGCGTTTTTTTACGTGTATAATTTTGGTAAAAAAAACGTTTGATGTACAATTGGTTTTGGTAAATAATTTCCATTACATACATTTCTTTCGGAATATGGAATAAAACAACTACTGTCTTTTGTTTCGGTAAATATGTGGTATATAGATATAGGAAGATGTGGTATGAGTGCCTATAAGACAACTCTCCATCCAAGTAACAATTTTTAAAAGTAAACCATTATAGTTCAATGTACGGCCTTAACACATAATGAACAAATAAATTTGAGTTGTGATACAATGCAAATACATAGTTAATAAAAATAAGGGATGAATAATTAAGGTAGAAAGTAATTAAAAGGATTAAACTAAGGTAAAAGTATAAAACCGCTGTGAAATGTTAAACATTTTTTTGAAAATTATCAAGTTTGAAAAAAATGACGTCATATTATGCACAGGTAAATGAAAATAATTTTGTTGTTAAGTATATTCCTTCTTCTGTGTGTATAATCTTCCGTTTAGGAATACCAAGAAATTTCTTGTATATTTATAAAACTAATCTAAAACTTGGTACATATGGGGTGAATATCAACAATAAAACTATACAATAGGCGTTCGATAAAACTTCGTGTTCTTATGTACAGGTTCCGGAACAGTATTTAAGGAGAAATGAAATAATATTGATGTTCATAGTACGAAGAAGTGAAAATGTGTAGTAATTCCAAACAATCAAAGCTGGTATATAGACAAGATCCATGTTAACATTAAATAACAAAAAAGCATTACAAATAGTATCAACAGGTCAAATTAAAAAGAAAGTACGTTTTGAGAGTACTCGCAGTAACTGACAGCTAGTTAAAAGCCAAAACAATTAATAATAAAAAAATCAAGCATCAGAGACTAAAATTTATTGACTTTTGGGGCCGAGAATATCAGTTTTTCAAAAGTCAATGAAACCACATATTTACCTCATCAAAAGACAGTTATTGTATAATATTCACTTCTTCAGCGGGCAATAATTGTATATTATTCCCTTTAATGACGGTTCTTAAACGGCCCTATGTTCTAAAAGGATGAATTTTGAACAAACTTAAGGCTTTCATGATAGTTAAATTTATTCTATACAGTTTTCATACCATTAACAATAGCTTCAACCTTCTTTTCTATAGTCAGGTTGTGATTGGTTTGATTTGAAAACACCCAGAGAACATTTAAGAAACGGTAAAGTCGTAAAAAAAAACATTTTATACTTTTTTTCTATTTCAACCAAAGAAGCAATGGTGTTTGGTATAAAGCACTAAAAATCACACACCTTATAGACACGTCAGGGTAGCTTTATTTTTAACATTTAGTTGGTATTGATTTAACAACTGGAGTCTCGTAAGAGTATGCATCTACACAATGTCCTCTTTTGTTGTAAAAATGTTCATTAAACAGCCTTTTAACTCTACATTATATAAAGAGTTAACTAACAATTGTAGTTAGTTGATGCATTTGCAGGTTTTCTCCTGTTGATCATTTTGCTCTTTTAGTTTTTTTCTGTTTATCTGTTTCAAATTTTGAGTTATTAGGTAAAAAAGGGTAAAACATTGGAAAAGCCATTGTTGCTTGTTAACTTTGTAAATATTGCCTTGATATCTATTATACTATTTTCAAGATTAAAGTAAAAATTTATTGCTATTCATTTGTGCATTGTAAAGTTTCTATCTTTCTACTAAGATTAACAAGGTTATAGGCAAGAATAGAAATAAAAGATGGAAAATCAACAGAAATGGATAACAAATTAAGGTAGCACTACAGTCATAATTTTCTGACTCCAACCAACAGTCATTAAAGATTATTTCTCAAAAACTGCTCAATGGATTTTTAAAATCTTTAACTCATTTTAAAGCTGAAATATTACTCTTTCTTAACTATAGATAGATTTATTTTTGGTATGATCAATCTAAAAAAATAGCTCATTATTTGCCAAAAAAAGTGGTCTTCCAACTTGGATTGAAATGGCACATTCAGGTCAAATGGTAGTAAATATTTGTATTCATCCCTTTAATCAACCATACACAAGCTACAAAACCTTGTCTCAGATTTTTTATATATGCTTCAAGTAAGACGATATATTGATTTAACTGCTGGGTGCCAAACCTCATTTCACCTTTCATCTTTAAAGAGCGATAAATTCATTCAGAAACAAATTATCCAAAAACTAGGACAAGGTTTTGTAGAAAATACTCCTTTTAATCACATATATCAAAGTCAAGCCAAAAGGGGTACCCTTAAAGTTTCAATTTTCAAGGTCAAAAGACATTATAATGACATTATCATTTTGAATGATTTTGCGACTGTAATATTTTCTATATCTAATGCGGAATTCAAGGTAACAAACCAAAATATGTATAATAACCAATTTTTCTATTTATAGGCGTTTGAACCATATTTCTACGCAGAAGTGGGACATTGAACACATTTTGTAATTACATTGTAAGACATCCCATTTGTGATGACTGTTGTCAAGTTTGTTTTATCGTGGTCCTGTAGTTTCAGAGGACGTAAGCATGGTTAAATTAACGGACAACGACAGACAAGTGAGACAAAAAGATGACAAACCTCACACTGGCTCAATCCCTACATACCTCCTTAAGCAGAATAACAGATTTTGTAAATAGAAATCTGTTCATTATCTGTCTCTCCAGGTTTTAAAGTTGTACTTTACTTTAGTTTCCGGAACAACTTCAAGCGAGAAGTTAGAATTAGCTAAAATAATTGGAAGTAAATCTCTGCCAGGATGATAACTTATTAGGTCTGCCGCTGATAAATCTTTTACCTTGACTTGAGGGAGACTGTCATATCTGAAACTTTATAAAATGACTTTCAATCAAGAATCATTATAAGTTTGATATTTTTTATTAAAGATGGTATAAACGTGCTTCTACTGTACCGAATTTTCATAAATGTTGAATTTGCTTTCAAGAATGGTGTTTAAAAAATTTCTCTGTCAGTCATTGTGAGTAGAAATAATTGGATTTTTTTTATAATAATTGTATTTTATCTACATTTCATTGAATATTCAGCTTCTCAATAAAAAAAACCTATTGCTAGTTTAATGTGAAATGTTTTATAATCATGAACTACAAAAGTCAATTTTTCGGTAATCTGGCGTTTGCAGAGATACTTGAAATTCTGTTTCTTAGAGCGTTGATTAATTCAATCCTCAATTATATTTTTTGCTGAACATGGTTAAAAATCGAACATCCTCCCGCCTTACGTATCTGTATAAATGATGTACATAACTTATATTCATGTATCGTACTTAGTTGTCCTCTGTTGACAGTATTTCTCTAAGAATAAGTTTTGTTTCTCCAGTAGAAAGAATATCAGGGCATACGAACACAGTCCAGTGTCTCTCTCCGATGGTAAAACATAAGCTATTGGTGTACTTTCATCAATTCTTCTGCAACAGTTCTCTTTAGACAGAAAAACAAAGTTACCATTTACTGGGAATCCTAAAGATGAAAAAGAAATTAACTTAGAAATTCTGTTACATAGTTGGAACAAATAATGTTTACCTTTTCATTCTGATTGCCCAAAACATACCTTATACGGCATATTCAAGTTTATTATGAACGCAACTTTAATAATTCATTTGAAAGTCATATTTGGATCCAAACCCAATATGTTTGCTATATCACTTCAATTACAAGCCACTAGCCTTTTCTTCAGGAATGTTAAGTTCTATAAAAGCCTAATTTTGATGTCACGCACTTATGGTGTGTCCGTAGTTTTTAACTCAATTTTATCTTTTCTGCTAATTTTGTTGATTTTTGTCTTATCGATAAGTACCCCTTGTACGATTTTTTTTTGTATTAAATAAGTTTAAAATGTGTATTTTACATTTCAATGGGTTAACAGACCATATCCTTCCATATGCTGTTGGATATTTTCTCAAGCTTGTTTGAAATCATTCCAACAAGACAGAATTAGAGATGATCTCGTATCTAAATAATATAAAGAAGCACATAAGGAAAAACAATATGTTGTACGTCGACCCATTGTGATGCAGAAAATGCATGTTTTTTTTCTACATGCGCTCATGAAGACAGAATGCGACTTGTAATTTTTTTTTATACACTTTTAAATATAATCCCTTATATTTCATGCCTAAAGTACGGGCAAAGAGGAGGGGGTGGAAATTACATGTAAATAAAAGTTGGCGCAATAATTTTGGTCACATGTAGTAGTGAGGTTGTCCAATTGAAAACAAGTAAAACATTAGTCAGCAGCTTGAAGCAGTTAAACTGAATTCTAAACCCCCTTGAATAACATGGTCTATATTTTGAATAAGAGCTGATATACCTTTCTATAATTTTGTCCCAAAAATAATACCATACCCTGTTAAAATCATCAAGAGACAGAGTAGAATAATGCATATTTTTTAAATTGCATTTATTGAAGAAAAAAAAAACCTGTAACTATACTGTAAAGCAACTTACAGGTTAACTGTATACATACAATATATGTTGTATAATGTTTAAAGTGTTTTGACCTCAAATTTCAACACAACCTAAACCTTCGGAAGACACGTCATATAGAATCATGAGGTCATGTAGAAAAGTTTAATGCATACTAAAAACTATTACATAATTGTTTAAGGTATCCAGATCAAAATCATAATGGCTTTGTAGATACTGCAAAGAAAGGACAAGGTATGATACGTCTTCATTTTTATACTTAAGAGGGTAGGCCTTGGCAAATTTTCCCTCTAGAGTAATTATTTTTATAGTTACATCACTGAAAGGGTAAGGGTCCATGAATCGTCCACCAACCTTTTTAAATTCATCGTTTTATTTTTTGTTTTGCGTATATCATATATGACTACTTTTGGAGTAACCAAAATGACGGTTGAAACACAAAAGGCATATTTGTCTGTATTATTTCACATGTCCTCATCCAGAATATCAATGGCTGTTAAAAGCCCTAACGTAAAGAAATATTCAAAACGTCTAAATTCTAGCCAGCTCATATAGCAAATTTATGTTCAATCTCTGAAAGAAAAGAATATAATGGTCGTTTCATTCTTGCCAAAAAAACTGAAACATTTTTTTTAAAATCCTCGGAAATCACAACTTGTAAATTTTGTAATAAAGTTTTCTGCTTGAGATTACAAAAATTACAAGCAATTTGGCCTTCAGACAATTTTAGACAATATTCGTTTTTCTTTTACAAAAATGTCCAATTCAGCAGACCCTAAAGTCAATTTATTGACAGTCTGCCACTATCTAAGTGAATAGTTTTTCAAAAAGCATTTCATCTATGAATGTCAATTTTATATCCTTTCAGGTCGTGATTTTTCGAATAAGAAAAAAATGTGTTCCATAATTTAATGCTTGCTAATTAAAACATTTCGAAGATGCTCCGGCAGGATTCTCACAACCAAATTTTAACAACACTAATCTATTTGATCACTGTTTCAGTTAGTTCTATGTTATAATGCACACTTGATTTCTAATGCATTTGCGAGAGTTGTCTACCACACCCATGGTCTACTACCTTAAATGTAAATATCACAAAGAATTATAACTATTTCAGATATCGTTCTTTATGTGTTTCTATGCATGCTGTATCTACTACAAATTCTCAATTTTAGGTCTTGTCCTGATCAAGTGCTACTATTTTTCCCGCATCCTAAATCATATATATATATATATAGGACAGTATATATATATAGGGTTTAAGAACATTTGTTGTTCGACCTGTTAGTCAAATGCGTTTTGTAAAAATATGCTTTTTCACTTTTTTGGTCTTTTGGAAAATGTTGTTTGTGCTGTATTTATACCCCTCTAACAAGAAATTTGTTTTGCATGCACACGTATAAAATTTGCGGTTTTTTTCCAACGCAATCATAGGTTTGAACGTTGTTTTCAATTTAGACTTGTATATATATATATATATATATATACTGTCCTATTTCATATTCCTTAATATGGTATTTTAATTTCTCTGTATCAACAATTACTAAAACTTTAGTCCTTTCCAGTCATCTCTTTTCTAGAATTAGAAAAAAAAATCCACAATATTTAGTTACCATGAAACTCCATCAGAACTTTATCCATTGTTAGTCCTAATGCCTCTACTCTATCTAGTCGCCTGTTGTATTTCTTTATCAATATTTTCTGTAGTTTAATTATACCAGGTACAAATCTTAAAGTTCTTAGGAAGTGTTCCTGAAAAAGATATTACTTATCGTGCATACATAAATATATACTACGGCACTTGATTAGAAAAAATTTGTTAAAAAATGATTCCAATGTTGAACTTTTTTGTCAAGATTATGAGGAAATGAAAAATCCTGAAAATTGTAGATGCCCGATATGTGTATGTACCCAACAAGACTGATCTAATCTTCAGTACATACAATGTACCTGTACGTTTAACCTTATAATACTTTGACTCACAACTCGTAAAAATTACTTTGTTATGCTTTGAAATACAGAGAATGAACCATCAATTGTGAGGAATTGTTTTCTCACAATTGTAAACAAAACTACAGGCTCCTTACTGTAGGTCTAATTTGTCAATTATTTCTGATTTTTGTTTTCGAATTTCTGTTTTTGAATGTTTTTTGTTTTATATTTACTAGTCATAATCGAAACAAAGAAAATTAATTGTTGGTTATCATAGATTAAAGCAGATAGGAAGAAGTACTTGCTTGATATAAGAACTGTTGAAGGACAGGACAGTTGTGTTGAGAATTTGTAATTGTCTGCTTTAAATGGTCAACTGATATACGATCTCTGAACTGCCATAAGGAAGGATTTTCCGATAAATCGTCAGTTACTAAGTTTGTTACAGGTTTATCAGTCTCGTATATCATTTGCAGCAAAGGATTATATCCTATAATACAGATTTGTTCATGTATTAAAGATGTAGACTATTTTAAAACTAAATGAGTTTTGTGGTAAAGTGAATTAAGCATGCTTTATCATTACTATTGTTCACTATTGCTGGATATCCAAGATATTTGTTTTTGAATTGTATTATAATAATAGAATTCCTGATGATTCAGTGCAAAAAAAATATTATGATTAATGTGAAAGAATTTAGAATAGCGATAAGGTCTAATGCTTTAGAAATTTAGCGATATCTCATATATGGGTGACTAAAGGAACAAAGGTTACAACACATACCTTGTACTTTGGTCGTATATGATACGAATTGCAATATTCGTTCATTTGATACTACTTTAATTTGTGTTTGTGTGCGTCTACAAAACTCACACACTAGACAACAATTATAAAATGTATCAATATACAATCTGCAAAATGATCTACAGGAATAAACAGACCAACCTCAACAGCTTGTTGTTTGGTGTTAACCAAGGCTCATTGTTAAAGGCCGTGCTTTGACCTTAAATAGCTTTTTTACAAATTGTGACTTGGATGATGAGTTGTCGAATTGGCACTCTAACCACATCTTCTTAATTGTATTTACCTAGTCTTTTATCGTTGACGATTTTTTTATTAACAACGTTCAATATTTCTTCACTTTTCTGAAAACATATATGTACAAAGATAAATTGAAGTAAGCCATGCACACCTTTTACCTTATAACATATATATAAACCAAAACTGAGTATATCATCTCACGTCAGATTATATTATTTTCATTTTTTCAAACTAATTTTTTTTTTTATGTAGCTTTTAGAATGAACCCTTTGGGAAATGAATATATGGGTCATGTGAAATGACGATGTAGTGATTGGTGCCTTTGATATTCGGTAACTGGATCAATTATGTCCTTAAGATTTAATTGTTGTCAATTAAATCATTCCGAATTTCAAAACAAAATATGTAAAGAATAACAAATTGGGTTAATTTTTTTAATTCCATATTTTTAAACAGAATATATGTATTCAAGGAGCGTTTAATTGATGTAATGTATGTTCTCCTCCGTCCTGCTTCGGTGCAATAGCCAGAAATACGTTCTAAAAAGTCGGTTATGTCGGGAAATGTAATTTTATTGGAAATCTCTAATTGAATGCAAACAACTTTTATAAACTTGGAAAGTATTTATAGAAACTATATAAGAACACAAAATAAAATCTCCTATAGGAAATGGTATAAGTAAGTTTTGCTAGGACTGGTTCATAGAAGGGACTATTTACAGAAGTAACACCACTTATTCGAACCCGGCCAGAAAGCACCTGCCAGAAAGTAGTATATGTTTAACACAAAATAGTTCCTACGCTTTTGTGTATCTTAGTACAGACATATGTCAAATATGTAGGTGACATTGGTATCAAATGGAAGCAGAATGACTTGTGATCAATGTGGAATACTTTATGATTTATAATTTTAAATGATAAACAAATTGCATGAAATATTTAAAACGGTTTATCAAAAAAGGTCATTTCTCAAAATTTAGTTGTGCCTTTCTGTATTGTTACTTGTCCTCTTCTGTATTGTTACTTGTCCTCTTCTGTATTGTTACTTGTCCTCTTCTGTATTGTTACTTGTCCTCTTCTGTATTGTTACTTGTCCTCTTCTGTATTGTTACTTGTCCTCTTCTGTATTGTTACTTGTCCTCTTCTGTATTGTATGATTACCAACAATTATCAATTGATTTGATTTGATTTTTGGTGGTTTAACGACTCTTTTAAGCACTGTTTTATGCTATTTCGTGGCGGACAGTTTTTATTGATGAAGGAGGCCGGAGTGCTTGGAGAAAACCACCGTCCTTCGATAGGAAAACTGACAACGCTAGTCAATTAAGATTGGAGTCGAGTGCACCCGCACAAGCAGGTTATCAAATGAAGTATCAGTTATAACTACACGTTATTGTATGGAATTCAAAAATGAACAATAAAATTGAGAATGGAAATAGGGAATGTGTCAGAGAAAACAACCCGACCGAAGAGCAGAACACAAATCGAAGGCCACCAATGGGTCTTCAATACAGCGATACAATCCCGCATCCGGAGGCTTGCTTCATCTTAAACAATATCTACTAGTTCAGTGATAATGGACGTCATACTAAACTCCGAAATATATAAAAGAAACTAAAATAAATAATCAAACATGACTTGAGACAGGCGCAAATGCGGCGGCGTTAAACATATTTTTTTAAAATCTTGTTTCGATATAGCCGTTTTGTACTGTTGCGGTGTAAAGCAACCAACAATCAATCAATCAGTGTGTTTGAAATCGGTGTAATTAAGAAATAACACAAATGTTTTTGGTCTTGATTTAATGGCTCTGATGAGAAAACAACGGTTGGAACACAATTGATCAATTGTTCCCTTTTTTATGTTTTCTGTAATATTTCCATTATCCTTAACTTTTTTTTTTGTCTACAATCTAAATATAGAATTTAAGTTATGTATATTATCATTGTTAAGTTGTACTTCTTGATTATCACACATCTTTTAAAAGTGGACTGTCAAATTGCAAGAATCTTCTCAGATACATATAAAATATTTAAAATTATAATTTTCAATAATGAGTATACTACCCTTTTGCAAGTCTATAACTTAGTAATTCCATTATTGTAGACTATTACCTAATCTAGCCTGTGTGTGATTGTTCATTATTTCTGCTAATAAAAAGTGTATCAGAACCAGTACATTCTCTTCACTTCTCCGTATAACTGTAGATATCGACCTCAAATCACCCTGTATATGACTCAATAGATACGAAGACACAACAGTCTCACATATAACTGGCTTAATGCATCTGCAAATTGCCTTTTAAAAAGAATTACTTTTGTAAGTTTAGGGACTACGCAAAAACAGTAATGTTTAACATACATTTTCTTATAATTCAAACTACTATATAAAAACAATGACGAAATTTCAAAACGTTTTATCAACAAAATAGTACAAGGTTTGACCACCTCCTAGGTATCGATGTTTTAATTTATAATAATAAATAGGCTGTGTAAAAATATGTTGTCTTATGTTGTCAAGATTTCATTGTCGTATTTATCAATAATGGATTGCGTCTTATTCATGTATAACTACTTTTTCTTCTTTCTTTTTATCTGTGCTGTCAACAAAAGTTTCATTTCAAATTCATTAACTTATACCAGCATTTTTATATGACACTCCTACAAATGTATTTGTCATCAGGCTTTAGACAGAATTACTTTGTTGAGTTTGTAGTTAATTTCTAAAAGAATTTTGCATTTGGAGAAAAATATCTGTATAGAAATGTATGGAGTGCCATTAATGAAACCAAAGTTAGATGTTTAGGTTAATGTAATCCTGTTTTTTTTTCAAAGTGTCTAAATACATCTTCAAATAGGTAAATGTGAAATAAAAACTTATCAAACTTAACCTATTTATCCTTTTGTTAACTTTTAAATACTTACCTGTGCATTGTTATTTGCACCAGTATACATTACCATGTGCAACAGTAACGTCATAATTGCACAATTTGCAGATTTGAGACTTCTTTCAGGATATGGGTCTAAATTTCGATCTTTGGCCGGTCCTAATATGTGTCCTGTATCACTTGTATTTACTCTGCACAAAATATATATTTTTCAGTGTAAGGGTGAACACATAGAAAGTCAAGATTGATTGATTATTACGCGTAAGTCTACATTTTAAAAAGTATAACTCAGATGATTAGATTTTGAAATGGAACGTTAATAAAAGAAAAGAAAAAAAACAGTGAAAGAACCGTTGGGAGCACGCTATGATTCCACGGTCCAACATTGTCACTCGGCAATAAAATTGTCATCAGATTCCTTAGATTAAAAACTCTTACAAAGGTCAAACGTTACAATTTTCTTATGGATATGCACATTTACTAAGTGCATCCCTATCGTCAATAAAGTTTTATGAAATACTTGTGTGCGGTTTCAGAGGAGTTCCGATGACAAACTTTAGCAGTAATATATTTTGGAAAAAATTCAATGTTTAAAAAGACATAACTTCAAGAAATAAAGGGAATCTATATGCACATCTACGCACTATATTATTAGTTACATGGTGTGTTAGTGACCTAATACGATATACATGGAATTTACTGACCCCATATATATCGTATTAGGTCACTAGCACACCGTGTAACGAATTTATCTTACCGACTGTCTTTGCATGTGGCATTTAGACTTTCGGCCTATCAAAGTGATCAAGTCTTCAATACTTAGTTTTAACATGTTTAAGAACCCACTTCTATTTGTCTCTACAAAAAACAAATGCCAACAATTACAACGTGTTAGCTTTAAATTTGTTTAAGGAATGTAATTCAATCGTTCATTAACAGTTTCGTCGTCTGTTTAAACCTTTCAGGTTTCTTTTTGTATTAAAAGGGAAGTAACTTCTTACTAACCCCATATGGTCTTAACCCTATATGGTAACTAACCATGTATTTTTTAGGGCACCCTATACCAAATATATATAGTCACCACATGTAGTCCGTTAACCAATCATATCCCCATAAATCTTTAGGAGATAAGATAAATGTTCATACTATGCACTTTTTGATAGCATGTCCAAATTATCTACATAGTTTGTGAAATTCTGGTGTGCAGATTCAGAGCAGTTCCGATGACAAATTGTTCCAGTAGTATATTTAGACCAAAATGTAAAGTTCAAAGGGGCATAACTCCTAAAACAAATAATGAACATAATTTCCTGTCGATAAGCACATCAACATAGCATGTCCTAATAATCTACAAACTTTGTGAAAATCTGGTGTGCATATTCAGAGGAGTTGCGACGAAAAACAGTTGCAGTAGTATAATTAGGCCATAATAGAAAATATATATTACTCCTAGAAAACAAAACTGTATTATAATTTCCTTTCAATATGCGCATCAACAAAGTATGTACTTGTTAGGTCCATGCAAATATGTCGTGTGGTTTCAGAGGGGTTTTGTATAATTAGACGGCGTTGTCAAAATAAAAAAAGAAGATATGGTATGAATGCCAATGAGACAACTCTTCACAAGGTGCCAAATAACACAGAAATTGAAAGCTACATGTATATGTCATCGTCAATGAACAAAGCACATATCGCATAATCACCTATTAAAGGCCCCGAATTGAGAAATGTAAAACAATTCAAACGAAAAAACTAACGGCCTAATTTATTTACAAAAATATGAACGAAACACAAACATGTAACACAGTCACAAACGACAACCACTGAATTATAGGCTGCTGATTTTTGGACAGGCACATGCATACAGAATGTGGCGTGGTTAATCATGTTAGCCGGATCTCAACCCTCCACTAACCTGGGACAATGGTGTAACAGTACAGCATAAGAACGACATTTCGGTTCATTTTTTACTTGAATGACCCTCTAGTACCTTTCGCCTCTCGTTTACACTTAATATGCACATCTCAACACAAGGAAAACATCAAGCAGAACTTTCAATGAAGGTTAATTAAACATATGTTTTTGTTTTGTTATACCTATTATGGATAAATACAGGCAACAGTAGTATACCGCTGTTTATAAATCAGAAATTGATTGAGAGAAAATAATTCCGGGTTACAAACTAAACCCGAGAGAAACCTATCACATATAAAATGAAAATAACGAAACAACAGAAACACTGAAGTGCAACAAAAATCAAACGACAATGCAACATACATAGAAACCTCAGAATAACAACAAATTAATAAAATCAATTAAGGACAGTACACAAAAACAGCATATAAAGAATTACGAAATGTGTGTCTGTCACAGAATGTATCAACGCCACACAAAGTGACGTCACAGGTAAATTTAAAAAAAAAATGGATATAAATCGAAATTAGGTTTGTTATTTGATGTATCTTATAACAATTACAAGAACATTAATATAGACTTGTGTTAGTAATTGTTCAACTAACTGTACTAACTAACTATGTTAGCCTTTGTTCCAAATCAAACTCTGCAAAACAAATAAATCATATGCATTTATGACTTGCTTTAAATTAAAATCATACAAATGAACTGAGTGATCGATTATCTTTACTTTTACATACGAATAAAAAATAAAAATCAGAATTACAACTACAAATAATAAGACACAAACCAATATCTGATCAGAATTACAAATAAAACTTAGTAACTGAATACATTTGAACATGAATGCTGGATAAACAAATACCGAGACACGTCTTACAGCAATACAAATTCACACCATATGACAAAATCGAAGGTATTTTATTCGTATGATTGCACCACGCGACTTTGGCTCATTTGATTCTATTACTTCCCTAAGTTTTAGACTGAAAATATAAAAAATATCAAATTTGCGGAAAATCCAGTCCTTTTCCGTCATGGACCTAAAACTAATGTGGCTTTGAATTTTAAGGAAGAATGCTTAAAATTAGAATTTGGCTGAACACTTAAGAAAGAAGGTAAGTTAAAAGATTTCTATTTTGAATCTCGCTTTTTAACAATTTTTCGTTACTTTATATAGCAATTACTACGGTTACGCTTCCGAATTTCAAACTAAAAAGACCGAAAGTTTTCTAAGTAGACAATGTTCATTCATACATAGACAGCAGTTAACTAGAGGCTCTAAAGAGCCTGTGTCGCTCACCTTGGTCTATGTGCATATTAAACAAAGGACACACATGGATTCATGACAAAATTGTGTTTTGGTGATGGTGATGTGTTTGTAGATCTTACTTCACTGAACATTCTTGCTGCTTTCAATTATCTCTATCTATAATGAACTTGGCCCAGTAGTTTCAGAGGAAAATATTTTGTAAAAATTTACAAAATTTTTGAAAATTGTTAAAAATTGACTATAAAGGGCAATAACTCCTAAAGCGGTCAATTGACCATTTTGGTCATGTTGACTTATTTGTAGATCTTACTTTGCTGTACATTATTGGTTTTTACAGGTTATCTCTATCTATAATAATATTGAAGATAATAACTAAAATCTGCAAAATTTTCTTAAAATTACCAATTCAGGGGTAACAACCCAACAACGGGTTGCCTGATTGGTCTGAAAATTTCAGAGCAGATGGTTCTTGAGCTATTGAACAATTTAACCTGTTCTTGACCTATTGAACAATTTAACCCTTGTCAGATTTGCTCTAAATACTTTGGTTTCAAAGATATGAGCCAAAAACTGCATTTTAACCATATGTACTATTTTTAGCCATGTCGGCCATCTTGTTTTGCGGGCGGGGTCATTGGACACATTTTACAAACTAGATACCCTAATGATGATTGTGGCCAAGTTTGGTTTCATTTGGCTCAGTAGTTTCAGAGGAGAAGATTTTTGTAAAAGATTACTAAAAATTAAAAAAAATTGTTAAAAATTGACTATAAAGGGCAATAACTCCATAAGGGGTCAACAGACAATTTTGGTCATGTTAACTTATTTGTAGATCTTACTTTGATGAACATTATTGCTGTTTACAATTTATCTCTATCTATAATAATATTCAAGATAATAACCTTAAACGGCAAAATGTTCTTAAAATAAAAATTCAGGGGTAGCAACCCAAAAACGGGTTGCTCGATTCATCTGACAATTTCAGAGCAGATAGATCTCAACCTGATTAACATTTTTACACCGTCAGATTTGCTCTAAAGGCTTTGGTTTAAGAGATATAAGCCAAAAGCCATCTTGGTTGGCGGGCAGGGTCATCGGACACATTTTTTAAACTAGATACCCTAGTGATGATTGTGGGAAAGATTGGTTGAATTTGGCTCAGTAGTTTCAGAGGAGCAGATTTTTGTAAAAGCTCACTTGGCCCTTTGGTTCTACTATATGCGGACAAATTGTTGATTTGACATAGGAATTGGCATATTGGCATTTCTAATAAAAGGGGCATATATAATCCTATTGTAATGGCTGCCGCCATGGTAAGGCAAACAGGCCGCTATGCTAATTAGCAAAGTACCACAACATTTTGCCATATGCTCAGCAAAACAGTCATATTCTGGAAAAGGTCAAGTTCGGTACTTAAAAGACGACGTAACTAGTAATCCACAATCTAAGACGTGGTAAACATGTCCTTAGTTAGTTTAGACACAGACACATCGCATGGATCAACCAATGGGTCAGATTCGTTTTTCATGCACTTGTCATGAAAAAAACTTAGAATCTATATATATTTCAATCATGAGTCATATCCTTATCTTGTAATTTAGTGTTGAAAAAATTTATATGTGGTTACATATTAATTTGAAACAAGCAATTCTAATTACTTCTAATTATTCAATAAAATTCCGTCAGTAATTCATGATTTTTTATCATTGTATGTTGAATATATTAACCTATTATTATCTCTTAAACACCTATTGCCAAGACGGAAAGCAGAACGGAAGGAGTTCTATTAATTTAAAATACCCATGATCCCTGATATTCCCTTCGTTTAGCTTATAACATGTCCCTCCAATTTCTTTTCCACAGCAACATATGGCTGCATATACTGGACTTCCACTCTACAAAGAGACATGTATGATCTTTATGTGATTTTGATGGTAAAACGCAAATGTGGAGAAATTAATTTACATTATAGTAATTTAGTATGCATACTTTTCAAATTCAAAAAATTACTGAATGTGCAAGATTAAATAATCTCCGTTACCAAAGATATGCTACTTTTTCGTCTCCTTTAAATTTAATCTAATGCCTGCTGTAGAGTGTCACACTATCAGCACATTGAATAACTCTGATACCTCTTCAACATATAGACTATATAAAAATTCCAAATTAATAGAATCGTTATGAGTGATGGAGTCTCATATACTCCTTATTGAGAGGAGATGTACATGGCAGTATCATCAGAGCTATGATTTCCTCTAACTTGAGCATGCCGTACATACTACACGGACGGTCTTCAGAATAAAAAAATCTAAATTAGTCTACATTCAAGTCCGTGCGCTCCACAGTGAGTCATATACATGTAGTTAACAAACATATTATAACCACATTGGTTTTCTAAAATACAAAAATGCAGTGCTTTAAACTAGTTCCTTAACTACTCAAAGAATTTATCAATAAATTATGTTATAAAATATACGAAAATAATTGAATTAACTATTTTGGAGTGTAAAATATTTATTTTGGATATTTAAGATAAATAACGTGTTTCTGATAGTCCTTTTGATTCTGTTGAACGTTTTGACTTTTCAATTCTTTTAATACATTATACTTCCACACAGTTTTATCAAGCAAACATTTTATTATTCAATCAACTGAACGTAAGGTAAATCTGACAGCAAATATATTTCCTGCAACTCATATAAAGTCATCATTTCTAATTGGAAAGGAAAATATGCTAATATATACTTACTGGAGGTGTCATGAAGTGATTGAAGCTGTTCATTTTCTACTTAATTGATTAATTTTTATGTACGTTTTGGCTATACAGTTTATCAACAGGTTGCATATATTGCAGCAATTGCGCCTCTTCAACACGAAGATTTGCGATAAAAGGAACGATTGTTCGTTCCCCATTGTTTATTGTCCCTTTTTTGTGGACGGTAATGTTCCTTACGGTGTTTATAAATCACAACTCGTTCGATATGCCCTTTTCTATTGACACGATTTGAATTTCAATGAACGTTATCTATGTACTACATGTTTTTTACTACTGGTAAATTAGTCACGGATTTCGTTACCACAAATTACTTAAAACCCATTACTTAATTCTTCCATAGATAAAACTATTTCAAATGGGATAGCACAACCTTATTTTTACGGAGATTTTGTTAACCCAACCCGGAAATCTAGAATCGATCTGGGTAAACTTATCGATTCTTTGAAAAAAATTATGCTCAAAGGTAACCAATTCAACACTGTAATTAGATCTCTTCATATTGTTTTATTGCTATTAATTTTGATTTTGGTATCATTAAAATTAAATCAAACTAAATTGGTCTCTTGTGGAGAGTTGTCTCATTGGCAATCATACCACATCTTCTTTTTTATAAATATTATTTTAATCGTCCATGAACATTTACGCCAAAAGTTTGTCATTTTCATCTGAAAAAAGGATTTTGGCAAATTGCTCTACAACTTGTAATGGTATTTGTTTTTTAAAAGGTAAAAGAAAATCTTTCGAAGTTATTTTAGAAAAATTATTTTCAAAATGAGATTAGAAATTTTCATAAAATAAGTACATTTTTTTTTTAATTCACGATGATAGTAAAAACAATTGAGAATAAGTTTATGACAACTATAATTAAATTTATCAACAGTTTAAATAAATTAAAATATTTGCCTTTGCTTGTATAAGAAAAAAAATTCATTTCAATCATATTCTAAAAAGTAAATATTGAAGTTTCTAATTTGACTTTAAATTCTGAAATATGAAAAATGATCCAACGTGGAGCATTTATCAGTTTGACTTGAAAGATAAAATATTAAAAAAATGGTCAAACGTTGAGCATTTTTCATTTTGACTTAAATATTGCAAAATTGCAAAATGCTCCAATATGGAGCATTTTTCCTTTGACATTGTAAATTTGAAAAAGAAAAATGCTATGAGGTAGAGCATTTTTCATTCTACTTTGCAATATCCAAAATTTGAAAAATGCTCCAATCTGCATAATTTTTTATTTTGAATATGTAGAATGAAATGAAATTTGTTTCAATAAAGGTGTTTCAAATTTTCATAATGTCGACACTATATTTTAAATGTTTCACTGTTTCTTTTTTTTTTAAAGCAAAATATATTGAAGAACTTTTAAATGATAGATAGTTGTGCAGCAGCACTGTGAGTGGTATTTACTCATTTCGAACGTGAGTAGTATACTGATGAGAACGATAATTACCAAAGTGATGTGAATTTTAATAAATAGCTTTTTAATATTTTTTTTAATAAATTTACTGTTTGCAAAAGTACGAATTACTCTAAATACTAAGGATTTTCTTATCCCAGGCATAAATAACCTAAGTTGAATTTGGCACAAGTTTTTTAAATTTTGGGTCATCAATGCTCTTTAACTTTATACTTGTTTGGCTTTCTGACTATTTTGATCTAAGTGTCACTGATGAGTCATATGTAGATGAAACGAGCGTCTGGCGTATTACATTATAAGCCTGGTACCGTTGATATTTATTAGCATGTCGAAATGTATTTTTGAATTGTTTATTTGTGTATTTTTCTGTCATGTACATGTAATTTTGTCCTTTTAGTGTTAAATTTAACATTGCCATAAAAGCGCGAGGTTTGGCTAGCCACAAGACCAGATTCAACCTACCATTTTTTCTTTAAATGTCCTGTACCAAGTCAGGAAAATGGCATTTATTATCTTATAGTTTGTTTCTGTGTGTGTTACATTGTCGTTTGGTTTTTTGTTGCACTTTAGTGTTTCTGTTGTTTCGTTGTTTTCCTCTTATAGTTGATGTGTTTTCCTCGGTTTTAGTTTGTAACCCGGATTTGTTTTCGCTCAATCGATTTATGACTTTCGAACAGCGGTATACTACTGTTGCCTTTATTTAACCTTCTAACGCACGGCTGTATGCCTACATGTATGTGGAACATGACAAATATTTGTCTGGATATTAGTCTACGATTTTTCCTACTAGGGCGCTGGATCGTTTCTAATAACAATACATGTACACAAAAAATAAATTATATAAACGCATAAAAAGTTTACAAAACAACACCCTAACCCTAACACAAACAATGCTTGTACAATTCTAAACTTTCTAAAATATCAAAAATGACGTTATATAGATATTTACAACAGATACTGTATAGATATGCTTCTAATAAAAAAGTATAGTGCGATATGAACTGGTACATTTCTAAAATTTCAGAGGTGACGACAGTTGAAAGGTTACAATAAAGACAGCTTGGAATCACATTCCCAAATAAACAGCATTGACCGATTTAATGTGGTAAAATATTTCAATTTTGACAACGATAAAGAAATTACAACAGAGGCTTGCGTATTTAATTTAAAAAGTAAAATCAAGAAAATACTGAACTCCGAGGAAAATTCAAAAGGAAAGTCCCTTATCAAATGGCAAAATCAAAAGCTCAAACACATCAAACGAATGGATAACTGACTTGGTACAGGCATTTTCTTATGTAAAATATCCCTCATAAACAGCAGTTTGATAATGAGAAAAAAAAATTAGTTTGGACAAAAGTTAAGTAATTGAACGAGGCTGCATACTTAAATATCCATAATGTATAAAACCCTGCGATTATAACTGCAATTTTTTTCCTTTGTCAACTGTACACTTTTTGAATTATACCAGTTTAGATGGCAGGGTTTTATTCATTTATGATATTTATATATAGATATATCATTTAATAAATATAACTACTTTTAATATCAGCACACCAAGTTTGCAGAAATAGTTCTTCCCTTTAACAGACAGGATCGTGTGAGACAGTCACAGAAATATTTTTACTTTATAAGTTCGTCTAAACAAGTGACAATAAATGTTATACACGGCTAAAAACACATATTATATTCATGATCGACAAAAAAATCGCAGAAGCAAATTTTTGTTCTTCCCTTGGCAGCATTTTAACTCATGCTATTTGGAAAACGAGACAAGACTGCCTACACTTTCCTTAGCGCTATAGAACATACGGCAAAATAGACTGAATTAACAATTCAGCTTTCGTGGCTTAGTGTTACCTCTCCTCGTTAGTAGAATCTAGAATAATTATTGAAAGACATTACATATTATATAAGCCACGAAGATGAAATTGATTTCAGATTAGCTAATTATCTATCGTAGAGGATTGTAAGATACAGTCACAGACATAATTATTTTAAAAGTTTTGTCTAAACAAGTGACAACTGTAAAACAGATACGTCCATTGAATCACCAGTGACGGTGATACACGGCTGAAAACACATACTTTATTCAGGCCTGAATAATTACTTATAATATCAGACAACAATGTTAATTATGCAAATCTGCGGAAGCAAATTTCGAACTCATGCTATTAGGATTTCGAGGCAACACCACCTGCACTGTGTCCAGCACTCTAGACCACACGGCCACCTCGACTGATATATATATATTCTGAAATATCTTTCTAAGACACAACTTCATATGTAAAAGATGATTTCATATCATCAGACCTCCACTGTAAACCTACAGATAAACATCAGTACCTTTCTGTCAAAGCTGTCACTCCAAACACTGTACAAAGAGTATCCCATACAGCCAAGCTTTCAGAGTAAAGCGGATTAGGTACTCTGAAGAGGCTGACACTAAACGATTATAGTTACTTCGCGGATTGTTAACCAAACGAGGTTATAAGAAATGGGACATATATAAAGGGTTTGTGGTTGCTTACAATAACAGCCGCAATGACTTATTAAAATACAAACAGAGGAGGCGTTTTGAAATAGTTCCGTTTGTTTTAACATACAATCCCTCCTTTACTAGCCTTTCACGTTTGATCTATGCCAATTGGCAGATTATTGCCAAGCGCCAAAATTATTCGAGATCTTTTGCAAACCTCTTGTCTTAGCTATTCGGAGACCAGCAAGTCGGTGGGACTTAATTATGAGAGCTGATGATTCCGCTAATAAAAGCTTTTCAACTGCAGGATGGTGCAAGTCGTGTGGCAACAAATACTGAATACAAAAACATTAACTTGCCACTCCACTGGGTCCGTGTACATCATATTTTGCAATGTAACTTGCAAAATCCAGAATATTGTATACCTTCTTCAGTGTCATTAAAGCACAATTACTCTTATTCAAAGCTGACTGACAGTTTTAATGTAAAAAAAGACAAACAGCAGATTTAAGATGTCCTTTATAGAGGAGTCCAAATAACTGTTTATTCATGGGAAATAATGGAGCTGAGGCCCGTAGAGCTAACTTAAAATACACCTTCAACGAGAACGTTTTAAAGAATTTGATTTAATTTTGTAATGGTTTTCTTTTCTTTTTCCCCGTGTAGAATCCGAAGGCAAAATTTAAGATCTCATTTAACGTTCTTAATGAATTATTTATGAACAGTAGAATAATAACAATAAACAAATCTTAAATAAAGTCCATTCAGATTTATGTTTTAAGCCATTGGAAACGCACGTCTTACAAGTGGGATTGAAAAAATATTTATGTGTCTTTATATGTCTTTAATTGTGATTTTAGGAGAGTGAAAAAAGTGGTATTTATGCATATATGTTAATGGATTATGTGTGTGTTTCGTTTAATAGATATTGGATGTAGAATCGTCTGAGAATAGTGAAATGGTACCACTACAATGAATTTCCAGGTATGTATAAAGTAAAATCACAAAAATACTGAACTCCGAGGAACATTCAGAACGGAAACACTCTAGTATGTTTTTTTAACTAATAACGGTATGCTCGATTTACGTCATATCGAATACAAAATTTGATTCTATATATTTTAAAGCATTCTATTCGATGAAATAAAATGAAACAAGAAAGCAGTATTTCATGTACAACCCAGCATTTTGTCTTTCCAAAAAAACGACCAAACCGTTGTGCATTTTTTAAAATAGCAATACAAGCAAACTGAAAAATATGTTTCATTCGTCCTTATTATCAGAAAGGAGGCAAAACAGTTTTAGAACCATATCCAGATGTCGTTTTGTATGTATCTAACTTAAATTTTTTTTTTTTATTTTCAATTAACATTTATTTCAAGATTAACGCCGTTTATTTACACTGCCGATATAACTGTTAAATTTGCCACTGGACATGTAACAACAGTGAATGAATTCCATTATATTACGCATTTCTGTTAAAAATTAAAAAAAAAAAAACGCCCATTATTTCAGACAAACCTTTTTCAAATGTTATCCATACCCCCTTACATTTTTTTCATTTATATTACTATACTTATATTATAACAACGAACAATCAAATAGAATACCGAATACGATTTTTGTGCCTTTTCAGTTTAATTTATAGATATATTAGAATGCAACAATCTAATTTTGCTGTACAAATTCAGAATATTTCAAGGAAATAATATCTTAAATGGTAAAGTATAAATCAAATCTTTATGTGAAATTAATTTTTCTCTTTCTTTCATTATTGCATAATGTTAATGTGTTCTATATTATAATAGAGTTCACTGACTTCTTCACAGATAACATATTTGATATTTTGTTCATGCACTTAAGAGGAATGGAACTCAATCGAAAATGGTCGTTTTTGTCCACTTGGATACTATTCGTGATAAAAATTCAACCAATATTTGCATCACAAAACAAATTGTGGATTATATTGTTGAATTTTAGTGAATACGATACTATATTTTACATGATAGAATTTCGACTCGAAAATAAATGCTGTTTGTTAATAATGAGATAATTAGTATTCATTGTATTACTACGATCCCAATTAAAACAAAATCGGTATCAGTCGTTTTAGTAAGTTTTTATCTTTATTCAATACCGTGTTACGTCCTTTAGAACTATTCCCATGGGTGAGCATTTTTTTTAAGAAAGTGCCCTTGGAAATCAACAAAGGGCAAAACGTCCTGATGAATAAAAACGAACAATAGAAAATACATGTCCCTTCCTGTAAAATAATGGAGAGTTTGAACAAATGATTGACGTCACAGGTGTATTTTAATACCTAATCGAATATACTAATTATTGTTATGACAAAGTGTGGTTCTCCCAAGCAATTCTGGCGAATGCAAAATAAGAAGATGTGATATGATTGTCAATGAGACAACTCTCCACCAGAGTCAAAATGACATTGAAAAAAAAAAATGGTTAAAGTAAGGACGGTCCATATTTTTGTAAATGTTAACGTACGATGACAGACGACGAGTGATGATAATATCTCATTTGACTTTTTTGCCAGGTGAGCTAAAAGGAATCAAAATCTGAAATAACATATAACTGACCATCTAAACTTAATACTTGATGTAATCTAGAGTAAACTGACCAATGTAAAATAAACTTTCCAACATATATTGAAAATGTGCTTAGAACTAATGAATAATGTATTTCAAACTGGCCATGACATATACATAAAAAGACTAAAAATTGTATACTTACATCACCAATACCATAGAGATGACCATTAGGACATCCTGTAAAAATGTACTTCTGTTACAAAAATGTATCCTAAATATGATCGAGCAATTTTCCTTCTGTATAATATATTTGATAAAATCTTAATATTGTACTCTGACCCTAAATCATACTTTCTTTTTAAATTATGTCACAGCTTAATACATTCTGGTGATTTCCTGTACATATACAACAAGCATTGATTTGATACTTTTGTGGTTTTATTTTCAATTCCAGTACCTGTATTTTTGAAAATGTTAAACCTCATTTCAGCAAAAGATGTTGTCAAAATTCATCAAATGATAGATAATTTTCATTCAAATTGTGAAAATAGATACACCATCCCCGTAAGAGTTGTACTTAGCACATCCAACAGTGTAGAAAAAAACCCCTAATGAATCCAACAAAATACTATTGCAGCTGAGATGCACAATGACGCTTGCCTATTAAATACAGAGCATCAAGATCATAAATTACAAAGTTCCAAGACACCTTTAAGCTAGCTACGGTTCGACTTTATTTAGTGCTTACTGTAGAATATTACATCTCCATCTTGTTTTGATGCCTCCAACGTTTTCTTAATCATGTCCAAATCGTATTGAGGCATTGTGGGAAAGTAAGAATTCTGAAAATAAAAATAAAGTACAAAAAGAATCAAGGTCTCAAAAGTCCGTACTGTAATATTTATGACCTAATTTTTGCAGAAAATAACTGAAATTCTTAGTCATAATAATTGTAGGTGCACAACGTCAATATATATGCAATCTTTGGTGAAATTTAAAAAAATCGGGTTCAATATAGTGGCAGATTTAATTGATCAATTTTCCTCGTCTGCTTGCCTGCCGACCCATCTACCCCGACTGTATCATACTTTAGTCTGATTTAGATACCAAAGGGACTCATAAGTCGAAAATAAACTGACAACGCCAAAATTTAATAGAAACAAAGACACAATAATTGTACACAAACCACAACATAGAAAAAACAAGACTAAACAACATGAACCCCACCAAAAACTATGGATGATCTCAGGTGCTCCGGAAGGATAAGCAGATCCTGCTCAAAATGTTGCACCCGTCATTTTGATCATTGCAAAAACGTCATTACAGATTGGAGGACCGTAATGGTATATATGTTTGACTGCTGACGACGGATGTGTTCCGATTGCCGTAACCTTAATTATGTTCCTTTTTCAAATGCGACCTTCCGAAATAGACTTATGTACAGTGCTTGTGCATATGTTATGTTTTTGTCGTTTTTTGTTTGCCATGGAATTGTCATTTTGTTTTAAAAGTTTAAATGTAACTGTGCAATATGTCGCCTCTATTTATCAAAATGATGCAGCTGAGTTAGCCTCCAATACATTTGAGTCTGTTTTTCGTTCTCAAAACATTTTTTAAATGTGTGCCTTTCTAAAAAAAAATTCCTAAATTACATATAGAAAATAAGAATGTTTTTTATGACCATCTCACAAAAATTACCTTTATAGGAATGTTCATAATTATTCCAGTCAATGTTGTTTAACAACACCTAAAAGGTCAAAATGGAATAATACAACAGGATTTTCATTTAATTCAAATCAAAAAGTTGTAACCAAAATACCTATCAAATCAAAAAGTTGTAACCAAAATACCTATCAAATCAAAAAGTTGTAACCAAAATACCTATCAAATCAAAAAGTTGTAACCAAAATACCTATCAAATCAAAAAGTTGTAACCAAAATACCTATCAAATCAAAAAGTTGTAACCAAAATACCTATCAAATCAAAAAGTTGTAACCAAAATACCTATCAAATCAAAAAAGACACATGATGTTACTGTCCTTTCACAAAAAAAAGTAGAATACCGACTAGAAAATAATAACTATTAGTACAACAGCATATTGACTCTCTACTAAAATTATATGATTAAAAATTATCATCCACCATAGTGAAAAGATTTTATTCCGACTTATCAAAATATTTCATTTTACCCAAGTATTTCCTAGCATATCTGTCTATTTAGTTTTAACATGTGTATTCATTACAACTGATTTTAATTTTGAAAACGTTTGTCTTACCATCATGAGTTCTGGATTATTTGCAATGTTTACCAAGGGAGATAACCATGTTTGATTTCCTGGTATCCCTTTAAATATAACCATGCTATGCAGCAACAGGCAACACAATCCTTGTTGCGCAAGATCTAAAGCTGGAGATATGTTTCTGTCTTTATCATATCTCCATACACTATTTGTTAGTAGATCCTTAATCAGTTCCTATTAAATATTAAAGCAAAACATTAGTAAGACGAGTGTTTCAAAGTATAACAAGTCCAATATCGTGTCTCTGCCAAAGTCGCTGTTTTATACTGATTTGGGTATACAATGAAGTATAACTGATCAATACCTTTCATAAATTCCAAGAAAACTTTGACGAACATTTTTCGTGTACAATGAATGTTACTATGTTTCAAGCAATCAGCAAAAAGGAAGTGTCTACACGCTTTGATTCAATTTTTAATGACATCGTTCTCTTAACGAAAGCCAATAAAACATTGACTTTAGTTAAAGTTAATCCTTCCTTTTCTTAGAAATACCTGTACCGAATCAGGAATATGAGCGTTGTTTCCATTATTTTGATGTGATTGAGCTTTTGATGATGCCATTTCCAAATTATAAATAAACGATTAAATGGTTAAAAATCGGAAAACTGAAATTAATATAAGTCGCCAACCTGAACAATATTATCAAAATGTATTCTAAAATTTGATTGATTGATTGTTGGATGCTTAAGAAACAGTGACAAATACATAATTCATGTTCAGGACGACAACACGTAAGTAATAGTTACAAAAGGTATGTCCTACAATAGAGGCCGTCTGGGATAAAGGTCGAGGAAGTTTTGACTGCAATAGAAAAATGGGAATATTTTGGATAGCAATACACATTTAGTCTTGCAACAGATTTATACTGACCCCTGAAATAGTTATTGCAAGGTATCTTAAAGGAAGAAGCGTGTGGCATTCTCTTTTCACCAGGATTCGGATTTAACGTACCCATACTGACCGGATGTGTCTGCGAACGTGAACATCCGGCATAGCCAAACATCCTCACTTTGGCGAGGGTTTTACTGCCGGTAGGAGAAAGACCAATGGTGACAATATTTTATTTCCCCCCTCACCCTTGGGGCTTAAGGAACTTGACGAACTATGTCAAGCACAGCCAATTAAATGTGAAGAAAGTCATGAAAGTAAACTTTTGTGATACTGTGGATTCATTTGTTTTCCTGGGTACCAATTTTTTTGGATTTAGGATAACTTGCATGTTCGTTGATATTTAATTTTGTGGTTTTGCCGAAGTTCGCATAAATGCCTATATATAATTTGTTATTTGTTGAACATTTAAATTCGTGGTTCACCTGTACCAACGAAATCCACAAAAATTGGTATCCAACGAATAATAATGAATCCACAGTATATCGCGTGACTATGATTCAGATCATTTTAAAACTTCAAATACAGACAACAAAAAAGACCATACTGATTAGTAATGTGAATGAAACAAATGATTCTGGATCAAACAAATCTAACATATAATTAAAAACATTACAGGTTTTCAATCAATAAGGAAAAACTGTTCCATAGCCGTTTGTTGGATAAAGCAGCATGTTCTATGGTGAAACTAAACTATATGTTTCTAACAGATTTGTTCAATGATGGAGGATCGTTCATAAACTTTGCAGAGATGCCTTCCACATGACACTGGTTTCCTACGCAGACATTACAAGTATAGCCCGTGTATTGATCGGGCTGATATTCAACTCAACCAACATACAAGGATATGTGTAAAAATTATGTTCCTGTGAGTGATTTTCTCTTTTCATATATATTAGAGATAAAGAAAAGGGACATTGTATACACAGTGGTGAATAAACATGACGTAGCTATCCTTTAATTTATAAAGATAACAGACAAATCTCTGTCAAGAAGTGAACTGTCCGAAGATGAGGTTCAATGCCACCCAAATTTGCAGAAACGTCTATCAAACGACGCAAATTACATGTACCTATGCATACATTATATTTAGAAGCCGTGCTTTAATGCAAGCTGTTTGTCAACCAAAATGCAAAGTTGTGTGTCAAGTTATGCTCATTTGACTTTTCTTTTTGCAGTTAGATACACACTTTACCTTCAAAGTTTATAAATAGTCTAAATAATTTTATTGGTGGTAAAATTCTGCTATTTGTCAATAATTGGATGAATTTAACATCATTTAAATGAGTTTTAGATTTGAGGCTATAAAAGTTTGAACAAAACCGTTTACAAAACAAGGAACACAATATAGTATGAATGAATACAGAGAAATCAAACATGGTACAGTAAGAAATAAACAAATCTTTACAAAAACTTATTATACAACCATTAGCACATGCTAGCACTTAATATGTTTTAAATATTTATAATCGACGAAAAAAGCAATGCAAACGCACATTAATGGTTTCAAATATAATGCTCTCGAAAATAGTATTGAACAAAAAAAATCCAACAATATGGTCTACAATACATGTGTATTTAAAAATTGTTTTAATTTAAGTCTATCGATATAAAAGATGCATATTAGTCAGATAATTTTACAAAAATGTTACAAGTGTCATTTTAAAGTCTGAACAATAGTCGAGGCAGAATTGTAAGTTACAAGATGATAGGTTTTTTTTTATCATTGAAGGATCAGTGTAAATTAATGGTATACGAAAGAATTAACTAGCCATTCAATAAAGTCTTTTTGAAATGACAAATACGAATATGTTTCTAGAATTAGTGTTTAATTCTATAACCATGACAATGAGACTTGCTGCTGAAAAAAACAGTAGCAATGTCATTTTTATGTTGCAAATATGTTAAAAGCATACAAATCTGACAATTTGTTTCGGTTCTTATACATCATTGGCTTTCAATTACTTGGCTTTGCGCGTTCCCCATGGAAGAAAATCTAGTTAAACGCTTCGGACGTTTAAGATTACTTGCGGGTTGTTTTCATGTTTTGCACAGATAAAAAGGAATTATTTACTGCTGAGCTAGGAATTTAACACACTATCTTGTATACACCAAGTATGTATGAAAAGGAAACGACAAGTTTTTGAAAAATAATTCTATTGGAAATTTTGACATAATGATATTAATGTCAAATGGATTAGTTAATGTGTTTAATTGATGGACTCCTCATGATGTAATCAGTATAAAGTTGTTACTACGATCCAACCAAGAAATAGTTGAAAATTAGATAGTTCAAAAACTGTTTGGGTGTCCTTGTTAACAATACATCACTTTAAACTAAGAAATATTTGTCATATGAAGAACAGAAACTGGATATAAATTTACCGAAACGTTATTTTCATCATTCTAAATTTGTATTTTTATTGAAAACTGATAAGCATTCTAGATTACACTTTAGACAATATGGTTGATGTAAATCGAATAGACAGAATAGGAGTAAGAATTGAGAGCCTTTTCATTTTTACAAAGGGACAATAGCAGCGGTGTAAACAACTGACCACAACGCTTGCCATTTACCTGGAAAATTTTTGAAGCAGACAAATTGTACAATCAAATGATAGTGATCTACAGTGGAGACTTAATAGTGATGTGTTTCAGTACAATAACTAATTTAATGACCCACACGACATTAATATTTTTTCTTGGATAAATTATCATCCAATTAATAATTGAAAAAGCTAAGTAATATTGTCATTGAATTGAATCGTAATAATACGAGTGTCTTGTGAACGATTTAGTAATAAGTAAGTAATCCCACATATATAAACACATCAATTGAAAAGGAAGAGATTTTGGCGACACGGCTTCAATGAATATAACATCGAACAGAAAGTCTGAGGATTTTCCTTGTTTGTATTGGATACCGAAGCTTCACACAATTCCATACATACAACGGTTCATTGCAGGCTCATCTGCATGTACTACAAATGAGTTGTCAATTAGATTGAAAAAAAAATCGCAGTAAAAGAGGGTCTCCAGAAATACTGTGAAACTGTTAACTGGCGTATCGGTATTAACCATATGTGGATTCTAAAAAGGTTCTAAAGAAGTTCTGGATAATTCATCCATCCTGATTGCTCTGCAATTAATTCAAGTTTTGATATTTTAACCCTGAATACCGCCATTCCCTATAAGACGAATTAATCTGCAACGCATTTATATATCAAAATGGAAACACAGGTATACATGTTTTACTTTATGATACTATATAGCATTTTTTGTTGATAGTGAATTAAAAGGTATTCATCCACCATTTGCATCCACCATTTTCTACATAAGAAAATGCTAGTTGTTTTCCATTCGTTTGATGTCTTTTGATTTTGGCATTTGATAAAGAACTTTCCGTTTTGAATTTTCCTTGGAATTCAGTATTTTTGTTATTTTATTTTTTACAAGGCTATAATTAATATTTTTCTGATGCAGCAGACGTTTCCTTTTCAATGTGCAACAATTTTAAGTGTGGTTTGGAAGGGAACAAAGCTAGGTGAACATTTTTCCTAATTATGCATGTCATCATTAAAATGTTGTAGATGACTTTGTAACGATCTAAAAAGCTTTCATCGAGAAAACGTCTGGCATACGAAAATTTTAAAATATATTTGTGACATTTGTAAACCATATCATCTTCCTACAAAGTCAACAATTAGTAATCGAGGTGATCGGATAAGATTAGTTTTAAAATTAGTATTTTATCGAATACACATATCATTGATGACAACGAATGGTACATGGACAACCAACACGTCAGATGATTTTAAGCTGAAGTTAAAATAAACTCACTTTTTAAATCAACAGGATGGACAAAAGCGTATAACTTTAGACGGTTTTAGAATATATAGATCAATTCCTTTTCAGAAGAAACGATGAGAATCATAATGTGGGAGTACTAAGTGCTGGTTAGCAATGTAACTGATTTAATTGGTATCTCTTCTCATTCTACATAAGGATATGGATTTGTCGACTGTAAATAATGCATGTATGGTATCCATATATCATTAATACAGTAATTAGAACACAAGTAAACAATGCATAGTTTGTTAATTTTTGATAAAAGAGTCAATGAAAAGAGACTAACATTAATTTTAATTAAGGAATTCAGTTCATAATCCCATATAATTTGAGAGACAATTAACAGAAATATAAGTTAATGTAAAAAACCAACATTGTCTTGTAATTAAAATAGAGAAATTATAGCATTGAATTTTATTTCATACCTAAAATTCTATTCAAGTTAATTGTTTCCATTAAATCTCATGGTACCTGTGTTGTGTACAATATAAGTCAATAAAACTTTTTAAATCAAATGATAAAAAAGTAAAATATCACAAATACTGAACTTCAAAGATAATTCCAAACGGAAAGTCTTATCAAAAGGCAAAACAGAAAGCTTAAACATGGCAGACCAATGGAAACAAAATAGCTGTAGTATTCCTGACTTGGTACAGGCATTCCCTTATTTAATCCATAATTTTCCTCTTAAGGAAATGCCTGTACCAAGTCAGGAATACTTCAGCGGGTTTTTTTAAAATATGAATGTCATTAAATTTTACTCGACATTCAGACTTTGACTGAAAATTTCGTATAAATTCTTGGCGTAGTCTGAATTTGTCTAAAGTAAGTACTTTATTTTTCTTGGCATATGTCTTGACAGCATTACCATTGCCTCAGATTTTCTCGATACTTTCTTTATCATCTGGTAATAGTTATCAAAGGCACCAGGCTTGAAAATAATGTAAAAGCCGAACAAGTTTTAAGTTGAAGAGCCTTGATGACCTCAAATTCCAAAAGGTTGTGCCAAATACTGCTAAGGTAATCTATGGCTGGGATAAGAAAACCATTAGTATTTCGAATAATTCATACTTTTGTAAACAGTAAATTTATAAAAAATGACCATATAATTGATATTCCTGTCAACACCGAAGTGCTGACTACTCGGCTGGTGATACCCTCGGGGACGAAGCATCCACCAGCAAATGCATCGACCCAGTGGTGTAAATAGTTTTTGATATAATTTGATACGACATAAGACTCATCAGTGACGCTCAGATCAAAATAATGAAAAGCCGAACAAGTTCAAAGTTAAAGAGCATGGAGGACCCAACAGTCCAAAAAGTTCTGTGAAATAATTATTATTATAATTATATTACTTGACATTCTCCAATAGTATGACTTTCTGATCCATATTAAATTTGTATGAAAGTTACTCGACATATTTGCGACATTCTGAATATGGTCTTAAAATTTGTTGACAAATTCTAGACATTTGATTACTGTCTTGTAATTTGACAACAGGTTCTCGACATTCTTTTTATTCTCAGTATGGCTTGAAATATTCTGAACATTTTAAATTGGGTCTTATTTACTTGACAATTGTGCGCTTTACCATGTTTACAAGTAAATACCAATATACACGATATACCTGTTTGTTTATATCTCTTTATAGAATACACTGTTATTTAAAGTTAAATTTATTTAAACAAAAACAAAGATTGGGCATGTAAATTTTTTTCTAATTAAAAGTGTTCGTACATAAATATTTTTATATTGGTATGAAAATATTAACAAGTACAAATATGAGTATATTGATATGAACCAATTTGAAAGTGGTTTGAAAAAAATTACAAATGTTGATTAAAAATTTTGTAAATGATTGAAATAACTCATACTGTAGACATATTTCTTTTTTAATGCATGATATTCAATGAACACATCGTAAATAAACAGTAATGGTACCAAAATCTTATTTTTTAGCTCACCTGGCCCTAATTGACAAATGAGCGTTTCGCATCACTTGGCGTTCGTCGTCAGACGTCTTCGTCGTCCGTCGTCGTCGTCGTCGGCGTTAATTTTTACAAAAATATTCTCCTCTGAAACTACTGTCCCACATTCAACCAAACTTAGCCACAATCATCATTGGGGTATCTAGTTTAAACATTTGTGCAACGACCCAGCCTACACAATCTAACATGATTGCAACGGATAAAAATAAAACAGACACAGTAGGGTAAACTGCAGTTTTTTGGCTTATAACTCTGAAACTAAAGCATTTGGAATAAATCTGAGATGGGATTGAAATAATCATCAGATTTAAATATATTTGCTTCCTAATTTTTAGAAAAATCAGATAACCCAGTCGTTGGGTTGTTGCCCCTGAATTAGTAATTTTAAAGAAATTTTGCAATTTATTGTTATTATCTTGAATATTGTTATAGATAGAGATAAACTTTTGTTTTATCTTTTACAAAAAAATCTTCTTCTCTGAAACTACTGGCCTAAATTTAACCAAACTTAGCAACAATTTTCATTTGGGTACTTAGTTTAAAAAACACGTCCGATGACTCCGCCTGCCAACCAAGATGGCTGAAAAAAAGAATGTAGGGGTAAAATGCAAGTTTTGTCTATTAATTTAAAAACTCTTCTAAATAGAAAAAAATAACGGGTCAAACATTTTCTGAATAATGAGCTCTACAAATTGTCCATATACGCCAGAACTATTATAAGGATTCTTATAGCTGTTATTTCCCTTAAATGACAAATTTTACCATTTCTCTCGATTTTTGCTTTTTATCTTAAAAACTATAAAAGAGGGGCGAAAGATACCAGAGGGACAAGTCAAACTCATAGATCGAAAATAAACTGACAACGCCATGGCTAAAAAGGAAAAGACAAATAATAGTACACAAGACACAACATAAAAAACTAAAGACTAAGCAACAAATAGAGAGAAACTTTGAATGCAAAAATAATTAGCATGACAAGTTACAAATAAATTGCATGAGGCGTGGTGTAGTGGTTAGTGCATCGGACTACTAACACAAGGGTTCCTTGTTTGATCCCCAGTCCGGGGTGAAAATTTAGGGACAGAATTTTCGGCTCTCCCTTGACACTATTTGCAAGTCAAGTCTTGAGAAACGAAAATAGTCCTTCGGAAGGGGACGATATATGGCTAACCCGTGTTAAGAAAGAGCCATATCTCTTGCACGAAAATAGACAACTTGTAGCTGTCGGAAAAGAGCAGGCTAATGCCGCTACAAGGCAGCACTCGCGGTTGCAAAGTGGAAAGGGATTAATATAAGTTGTTATTACTTGTTTCCCAATCTACGATAAATAAATATATTTAAACTGAAGTCTGCATGGTCTAAATCATCTGCCGACTTCTCATTGGAGTTATTGCCCTTTGATGACAAATTTAATCATTGTTTAGTGTTTTTGCCTTATATCTTGAACAGTATGATAGATAGAAACTCAAATAAGCAAAAAAAGATCAGCAAGACAAGATCTATAATGCAAGAAATCGTTCAACTACTCTTTATTAGAATTATTGCCCTTTGATGACGATTTTTACACTATTTTGGCGTTTGGCCTTATATTTTTTAAATTGTAATAGATTAATAGATACCTAGTCATTTCAATTGCAAAAATGATCAACAAGCCAAGTTCTACTTACAAGTCAAATTTTGCTAATATAGTTAATAGACTGTCACTTTTTGTAGGAGTGATTGCCCTTTAATTAAGAATTTTTTTAACCCTATTTTGTGTTTTTTCTACAATGTTAGAGAATGTCCTTTGTTGAATATGCACATATACCTAGGTGGGCGTCACAGGCTCTTTGGAGCCTATAATTTGATATAAGCGAAAAAAGTTATGAATATAAAACAACATAATAACGTGTTTAAACTATCATGAATGTGTCTACACAATTCAGGCGAAATTTATACTGATGAGATAGTGTCGATACATCTTTTAGTCCATCAAGAATATGTCGAGATATAATCAGACATCTTTGAGACTGTCGAGAATGTGTCGAGGCATATTCAGACATCATTAAGAATGTCAAGAATATGTCAAGACTTATAGAGACAAATTAAAGACGGTCGGGAATTAGATGAGACTTATCAAGACACTTATCACCACCTAAGTAGTCAGCACTTCGGTGTTGACATGAATATCAATTATATGGTGATTTTTATAAATTTACTGTATACAGAAGTATGAATTATTCGAAATACTAAGGATTTTCTTATCCAAGGCATAGATTACCTTAGAAGTATTTGACATAACTTTTTGGACTTTTGGGTCCTCAATGCTCTTCAACTTAAAACTTGTTCGGCTTTTCATTATTTTGATCTGAACGTCACTGATGAGTCTTATGTAGACGAAACGCGCGTCTTGCGGATCAAGTTATAAGCCTGGTGCCTTTGATAACTACTATCAGATGATTAAGAAAGTATCGAGAAAATCTGAGACAATAGTAATGCAGTCAAGACATATGTCAAGAAAAATAAAGTACTTAATTAAAACAAATTCAGACTTTGTCAAGAATTTATACGAAATTTTCAGTCAAAGTCTAAATGTCGAGTAACATTTAATGAAATTCAGATTAAAAAAAAACCCGCTGAAGTATTCCTGACTTGGTACAGGCATTTCCTTAAGAGGAAAATTATGGATTAAATAAGGAAATGCCTGTACCAAGTCAGGAATACTACAGCTATTTTTTTTTCATTGGTCTGCCATGTTTAAGCTGTCTGTTTTGCCTTTTGATAAGACTTTCCGTTTAGAATTATCTTTAAAGTTCAGTATTTTGGATATTTTACTTTTTTATTATTCGATTTAAAAAGTTTTATTAACTTATATTGTACACAACACAGGTACCATGAGATTTAATGGAAACAATTAACTTGAAAAGAATTTTAGGTATGAAATAAAATTCAATGCTATAATTTCTCTATTTTAATTACAAGACAATGTTGGTTTTTTACATTAACTTATATTTCTTTTCTGTTAATTGTCTCTCAAATTCTATGGGATTATGAACTGAATTCCTTTATTAAAATTAATGTTAGTCTCATTTCATTGACTCTTTTATCAAAAAATTAACAACTATGCATTGTTTACTTGTGTTCTTATCACTGTATTAATGATATATGGATACCATATAGTCGACAAATCCATATCCTTATGTAGACTGAGAAGAGATACCAATTAAATCGGTTACATTGCTAATCAGCACTTAGTACTCCAATATTATGATTATCATTGTTTCTCTTGAAACGGAATTCATCTATATATTCTAAATCCGTCTAAAGGTATACGCTTTTGTCCATCCTGTTGATTTAAAATGTGAGTTTATTTTAATTTCAGCTTAAAATCATCTGACGTGTTGGTTGTCCATGTACCATTCGTTGTCATTAATGATATGTGTATTCGATAAAATACTAATTTTAAAACTAATATACTAATTCGATAAAGATATAAGGCAAAAATACAAAACAATGATTAAATTCGTCATCAAAGGACATCAAAGGACAATAACTCTAATGAGAAGTCGGCATATGATTTAGACCATGCAGACTTCAGTTTAAATATATTTATTTATAGTAGATTGGGAAACAAGTTATAGTAACTAATCTTAATCCCTTTCCACTTTGCAACCGCGAGTGCTGCCTTGTAGCGGCATTAGCCTGCTCTTTTCCGAAAGCTACAAGTTGTCTATTTTCGTAAAAAAGATATGGCTCTTTCTTAACACGAGTTAGCCATTTATCGTCCCCTTCCGACGGACTATTATCGTTTCTCAACATCATACTTGCAAATAGTGTCAAGGGAGAGCCGAAAATTCAGTCCCTTAAATTTTCACCCCGGACTGGGGATCAAACAAGGAACCCTTGTGTTAGTAGTCCGATGCACTAACCACTACATCACGCCTCATGCAATTCATTTGTAACTTGTCATGCTAATCATTTTTGCATTCAAAGTTTCTCTCTATCTGTTGCTTAGTCTTTAGTTTTTTATGTTGTGTCTTGTGTACTATTATTTGTCTATTTGTCTTTTTCTTTTTAGCCATGGTGTTGTCAGTTTATTTTCGATCAATGAATTTGACTTGTCCCTCTGGTACAGATGGGCGCGGTCCTAACCTGTACACAAGTTAACTTAAAGCACTCCTTACGACTGCTCTATAGGTTAACTTAGGAATTTTAGCAGACCTGTGAGTTAACTTTATCCCTAGCAGACCTGCTTTTTTTAGGACTGCTGCAGACCAGACCTAAGGACAAGTTGCTTGACCAGACCAGACCAGTGGACAGGTCTGCTTGAACAGGCCAGACCAGTGGACAGGTCTGCTTGACCGGACCAGACCTGTGGACAAGTTTAGTATTCAACAGAGCAGTCCTGTCAATCATGGGGACAGGTCTGCTTTTAAATCGGTCCTATGGATATTCTTTACCACGTTGATACAAACAATAAAAGCAGTCCTGTTTACAAGTTAACTTTGGATCATGTTAACTTTATCTTGGAAGAGCAGACCAGACCAAAGTTAACTTGGGAACAAGTTAACTTTATCTTAGAGGAGCAAACCAGACCAAAGTTAACTTTGGATCATGTTAACTTTATCATGGACCAATCCAAAGTTAACTTTTATAAGAACAGGTCTGGTTTGACTTTTGATAGCAGACCTGGTCATAAGTTAACTTGTGTGTAGGACTGCTTGTGGCAAAGTTAACTTCGTCCAAAGTTAACTTCAATTCTGGACATGGACCTGTCCTGAAGTTAACTTTTCGGGCAATCATTAAACAGTCCAAGGACCAAGTCTGCTTTTTAAGTTAACACAAATTCTGTCCTAGGACCGGTCACAGCAGTCATAAAACCGATCCTAAGTTAACTTTAACCAGTTATAAAGTCTGCTTATTAAGTTAACTAGCTGTACAGGTTAGGACTGCACCCATCTGTATCTTTCGCCCCTCTTTTATAGATTTTAAGATAAAAAGCAAAAATCGAGAGAAACAGTAAAATTTGTCATTTAAGGGAAATAACACCTATAAGAAGTCGTATAATAGGTCTGGCGTATAAGGACAATTTGTAGAGCTCATTATTACGAAAATGTTTGACCCGTTAATTTTCTCTATTTAGAAGAGTTTTTAAAATAATAGACAAAACTTGCATTTTACCCCTACATTCTATTTTTCAGCCATGTCATCCATCTTGGTTGGCAGGCGGAGTCATCGGACGTATTTTAAACTAAGTACCCAAATGAAAATTGTTGCTAAGTTTGGTTAAATTTAGGCCAGCAGTTTCAGAGTAGAAGATTTTTTGTAAAAGATAAAACAAAAGTTTATCTCTATCTATAACAATATTCAAGATAATAACAATAAATTACTAATTGAGGGGCAACAACCCAACGACAGGGTTGTCTGATTTTTCTAAAAAATAGGAAGCAAATATATTTAAATCTGATGATTATTTCAATCCCATGTCAGATTTATTCCAAATGCTTTAGTTTCAGAGTTATAAGCCAAAAACTGCATTTTACCCTATTGTGTCTGTTTTTTTTTTTTATCTATTGCAATCATGTTAGATGGTGTAGGCTGGGTCGTTGGACAAATGTTTAAACTAGATACCACAATAATGATTGTGGCCAAGTTTGGTTAAATGTGGCACAGTAGTTTCAGAGGAGAATATTTTTTTTTAAAATTAACGCCAACGACGACGACGACGGACGACGAACGCCAAGTGATGCAAAACGCTCATTTGGCAATTAGGGCCAGGTGAGCTAAAAATTAAGATTTAGGTACAATAACTGTTTATTTACGATGTGTTCATTGAATATCATGCATTAAAAAAGAAATATGTCTACAATATGAGTTATTTCAATCATTTACAAGATTTTTAATCAACATTTGTAATTTTTTTCAAACCCACTTTCAAATTGGTTCATATCAACATACTCATATTTGTACTTGTTTATATTTTCATACCAATATACAAGTATTTATGTACGAACACTTTTAATTAGAAAAACATTTATATGCCCAATCTTTGTTTTTGTTTAAATAAATTAAACTTTAAATAACAGCGTATTCTATAAAGAGATATAAACCAACAGGTATATCGTGTATATTGGTAATTACTTGAAAACATGGTAAAGCACACAATTGTCAAGTCAATAAGACCCAATTTAAAATGTTCAGAATATGTCAAGCCATACTGAAAATAAAAAGAATGTCGAGAACCTGTTGGCAAATTTCAAGACAGTATTTAAATGTCGAGAATTTGTCAACAAATTTTAAGACCATATTCAGAATGTCGCAAATATGTCGAGTAACTTTCATACAAATTTAATATGGATCGGAAATTGACAAGAATAAAACACACAAGTCATACTTTTTTGAGAATGTCAAGTAATTGTTCTTGCAAATTTAGAAAAAAAATTGGTCTATTCAGACTTTTGAACTTTTGTAGTGTAATAATGCTATTTGAAAACAAATTAAAATAAAAAAAAACTTAAGTGGTAAAACTGTAAACGTATGACTCACATTTTTCTTTATCTTGCTACTGTTTGTTAATGTTCTTTGCAAAAACTGCTTCACCTTGAACAAAAACAAGATTAAACATGAAGTAAATACAGACGAGAAAAAAATATTAAATGTACATCTCAGTAAATCATGATATAATGAGTTGAATAAACAGTATTTTTCTGTACGTTTATTGTATTTGTTTTTTAGGACTAATGATCTCGAGCCTGTATTTGCAGTAGATTTTGAGTGTGCTTATACCATCGTTCATTTCCTCTCGAATGCCGTATAAAAAGGGCCAGCTCTCACTACAAAAGTCAAAAAGTCTGAAAAGACCAGTTTTTGTCTGAATTTGCATGAATTTTTACTCGACATTCTTAATTTGTCTGAATAATTTTTAAAAATTCTTGACATGGTATGAATTTGTCTAATAAGGTTCTTGATTTTTCTTGACAAGTGTCTTGACAGTATGAACATTGTCTTAAAATTTCTCGACACTTCCTGTATCATCTGATAAGAGTCTGGATTAGTCTCGACCAATTCTTGACTGTCTTAAATTTGTCTCGATCTGTCTTGACATATTCTTGACATTCTAAATAATGTCTGAATATGTCTCGACACATTCTTGACAGTCTTAAATATGTCTTGACACTATCTCAACAGTATACATTTCACCTGAGATGTGAACAGACTTATTCTGCACTGTTTATGACATTCTATTGCTGTTATATACTCCTTTTTATTATGGCTAAACTAAACTTTGAAGGATCAAGGATTAATTTTGTATAGTAAGATACCCTTTTGGTGCAACTAAGTTGGGGGGTCTTTCGTTTAGGTCAAAGAATTTGTTCCCATCTTGATTCAAAAACCTTATTCATTTTTTAGAACAACCCAAAAACATTTTTTTTTTCAAATTTGAGTGTTGAATTTTATAATTTTTTATCAAAAATAAATATTTGTGATAACTCCTTTCTGAAAAGAAAAAAATGTTTAGATCTATATTATGCATGTCTGTTTGAGAACCATTTCATAAGACCGATGATTTCTATAGAAATCATTGATGGGACCCATTATAAATACATTTTTTTTATTATTCCTGGAGTAGATAATAATTTTCTTTTAATCTTTGGGAATTATTCAATTTGTTAATATGTTAAAATAATTAACTTCATAATTTTGATGAAGAAAATCAATTTCAATTCATTTTTTTTTCATCAAAATGATGATTTTCATTTACATCTATCAACAAACTTTTTAAATTGTGATGGCATGGTCGGTCAACTGATAAGTTGTTTGGCTGATTACAGGTAAAGCAATAACTTCTTTTTGACAGTTGCGTGTACTCTGGGGTGTGGAATACCTTAATTTTATGGGGAACATCCTGTCCATGTGTAATACTTAATATATTCCAACAGATGACATTACACAAATTTTTCTTCTGTTAAATGAATGATTTGTATATCATCATAATTTGCTATTTATATAACCCACATTTTGGTATAATAATTATTTACCATTATCAACATTGAATATTATGAATGTAGAATGAAATATGTCTACAGTATGATTGGTTTGAATCATTTAATTTATAAGATTCAGGAATCAAAATATGTAATTATTTAAAAACCCACATTGAAATTGTTTTATATCAACACACCAACATTTGAATTATTTTATACTTTAGATTTCATAGCCATATTTGCATTTGTAAAAATATTTATATACCCAAATTTTCAATTATTTTACATGCCCAACTTTTATTTTTGTTGTAAAGAAGTGTAACTTGAAACAACAGTATATCATATAAAGAGAAATAAAGATTAAAGTTATATCATGAATATTGGTCATGATTTGTAAAACTCAGAACTGTCAAGTAAATTTAAGACACGATTCAAAATGTTCAGAATATGTCAAGCCATACTGAGAAAAAATAAGAATGTCGAGAATATGTCGAGAAATTTCAAGACAGTATTCAAATGTCAAGAATTTGTCAAGAAATTTTAAGACCATATTCAGAATGTCGAGAATATGTCGAGTACATTTCATACAAATTTAATATAAATGAGAGTTTGTCAAGAAAAATTAAGACACAAGTCATACTTTTGGAGAATGTCGAGTAAAAGTTCATGCAAATTAAGACAAAAACTGGTCTTTTCAGACTTTTAGACTTTTGTAGTGTCTCGATGAGACAACAATTCTATCATTTATATGTGAAGTTAATATTTGCCCATCAGTACGGGACTTAATCCTCCGTTTTCTACATACGAAAATGTGTGTACCAAGTCAGGCATATGACGGTTGTTATCCATTTGTTTGCTATGTTTGAGCTTTTGATTTTGTCATTTGATTACGGACTTTCCGTTTTGAATTTTCATCAGAGAGAGTTTGGTATTTTTTGTTATTTCACTTCTTGATATCCTAAATCGTTCATTTAAACCGGGTCAATGGTTTCATTGATTTGTATCTTGGTCAACAGAACTCATCAACAATGCTCTTTTGAATTTATCAACATCAAACGATATTGCAGTATTGTCCACAAGCATGCGTGGCATCGATTTCAGAGTGATATCAGTTCTGCAGTTAGCGAGTAGGTTTGCAACTGATAAAAAACTATGACGTGCCAAAAGACTTTTAAAAACTTTCCTTTTGTGATTTTTGAGCCTTCAACGGATGCAAATATCACAAACGTCTCGTGTACAAGTTTAATTGCTTCTTATTTAGTTTATATACCATTGACCAGTTTAGATACCTGTCGACAATATCTGTCAATTGCTTTACATAGGGGTAAATGGTCAATGACAACAAGGATGTTGATGCAAGCTAGTACATATAAGCGGGTTTGTTAAAGTGCATACACAACAGCCAAAACATCAAAAATCTCGCAGCTTGATGATTGAATCTGCTTCCAACCAGACATACTTTTTACCTATCGTTACAGCAGGTAAGAACGTTATTGGAAAACCGTCAATACTTCTGTATCAATTTCCGTGAACAGACTTGTAGATAATCAGGCATTCTATACAAGGAGGGTCAAACAGACACCTCCCTTCCTTTCTGTATTAATATCAATTTGGATTTGGTTAAATACTTCATCTAGTTAATTTGTTTAGTATTTTGTTGTTGTTGTTGTTGTGTAGAACACGTACAAGTTTCCTCTGTCTTGCCATGGCAAATGCATATGACCCCTTGTTTTAAAGCTCAAACCACACTCAATATTATTTGGTGTTTTTGGAACGTTCTTTTGACATCATCAAGAAACTGCGTTCTTTGTTGTATTCTTGTGTGGGTGATTGTAAGTCCTGCAAAATTTACTGCTCACAAGGAAGCTATTAAACCAAGAGTTCCAAATGGTGAAGTTGAACTAATTCCTTCATAAATTTTACGGACGCCATTACGAGTTGGTTGACTGTTATGGAAAAAACCGTTTCCTTATGTCGTAACTACAATCCACTTCCCTTTTTTCACCACGAATGTGACCTACCGAATTAGACTATTTACCGGGTTTGTTATAACATGAGCAACACGACGGGTGCCACATGTGGAGCAGGATCTGCTTACCCGGGGTACCTGAGATCACCCCCAGTTTTTGATGGGGTTCGTGTTGCTTAGTCTTTAATTTTCTATGTTGTGTCTTGTGTACTATTATTTGTCTGTTTGTCTTTTCATTTTTTAATCCTGGCGTTGTCAGATTATTTTCGATCTATGAGTTTGACTGTCCCTCCGGGATTTTTCGCTCCTCTTTTACAGTCTCATTAGCAAATCGGAACTACTTCAAAATCAAAGTTATCTAAGTATTTGATTTTGTCATGGACATGTGATACGGTAGCATCAAAGCGTTGATTTTAACCCTCTCAATTTGCCATTAATGCCTGTGGACCAACCTTGTTCTACTGGCGCCTTCATTGTTTTAGGTTTACTGACTTCCTTGGAGTATCATCATCTCTTGCTGGTTGGTTACCATTTTTTTTTTAAATTAAGCTGCAGGTGTTTTGACTGATTCGCTCGTTAACTCCAACCCGAGATAAGCATTCATTTTATCTTGATAGTGAATAAAAGTGAGTGCTTATTTGTAGGATGCTACTGGTATTATGACACAGTTCGTGAGTCAATGAAACTTGAAAGTTGTCCTTGATAATGTCATCTATATTATGGTTTATCATGTTATTGCTGGTGCAGTCTGTTTCTTTGCACGTGATTCTTTACTTTCAACATATAGTCAGACGTCCGTGACTGGCCAAGAACGCCCGTGTATTGGATCAAGAGAATTGGGTCATTCTGATCAATTTAAAGCGATTGACCAGTGTGATTTCGTCTTTCATATCCAGTCTTGGTAGCATTAAAACGATATATTGCTATGGTGTTGATAACATCACCTTGCAGTGACGCTTGATTTCTGTCTGTACGAATTTTTGTCTCTCGACAATAAGGCAAGACATTGTCTGTTATCGTCATTCACATTTCCTACATATCAATAGGTCATTGAAGAACTATTAAATTGAGATTAACTTTGTGTTAGCTGTTCATTTGTTAACAGACGGAAAGGAGAGTCAGCATTCATGTTTCGTTAACTTTTATTTAATTTCTAATATTTTTCATCCACTTTTTTCTGTTGTATGATTGCTCATTTGGGAAACCGTAATTAGACTTTTGGTAAATAAGATTATGTTCAACATTTTGTTCAATGCATTCACTTTGTGCCTACCAATTGAACTATTTGATATAATTGTCTATTCTATCATGTCTATTGTGAAGAGACTGTTAAACAACTCTGTTTCGTCTGGTGTTTTGCATTTTATGTGTGCCGTTTCAACAATACATTCATTTGTTGTTCTATTAAGAAATCTTTATGCTGACGGCAGACCTTTTATGGTCCATTTAGATGAATTCATTAGATATTTGGAAATTTAGAGCTTGAACTATGGTAATGACAGTTATAAATTCTTGTAAAAACCATATAGTGATTTCTTTTAAAGTTTGATGGTTCTCTCAATTGCATATCCTTCATTTCTTCTTTGATCAAATTATTTAAAACAACTTACGTTCTGTGATAGTTGATGTTGTGCCTCATCATACAAGAAGTTCATAGTTAATACTCTATAGACCACTAACTGGAACCTCACTTGTATTTCCCATTCGTTCTTCTTCGTCGACATTTAGATTTAATAAAACGTAAGAATATTAAAAAAAGATATATCTTGACCTTAAAAGTCATACAGAATTATATGCAGAGGAAAGAGGATCACTGAATTACGACGCCACGCCCAAATATTATACATTTGTCATTCAAAATATAATAGTTCTTACAAAGTTCACCTACCCACAATTTCTGAATTTGAAGTTCACTTACTAGTATCCCCAAATAATCGTTTTTGAAGAAAACCTTACTAAAGTTCTAATAAAGGAACTGTGCAACCTTCCAGGGCATCTTATTTCAACCATCAACTTTTTGATTGGTTAATATAATTTCATCTTTTTTTATTACTGATTAATTATGTTTTTAGTTTAGACTTTAGTTTTCTATGTAGTGTCTTTTGTACTATTATTTGTCTGTTTGTCTTTTTATTTTTAGGCATGGCGTTGTCAGTTTATTTTCAATCTATGAGTTTGACTCTCCCTCTGGTATCTTTCGTCCCTCTTTTATGACTTGTTTTTATTTTCTTGCAAAAGAATTCACCTTTAAATTGCCTATTTTTCTTTATTTTATAGTACCCCAAAAGGACTTGGGTAAATAAATATGGCAACATTTGTCTTCTTCATACCACCAGTTAAATTCAAACTCAAAACGTAAAACAAATTATACTGAAGTCCAGGGCAAATATAAAAACAAAAACGAGAAAAAACAAAATTGACAAAAATCAAAAGCTGTCAATCAACGGACGTGACCCGTCTGGTTGGCTGTGCAAGATGAAAATATTGTCACAACCATGTCTGTTCAGAAACGGACTGTTAAATCTCAGACTCCAGTAAAGTGAGTGTTATACTGTCTACACTATAAAATCAACTCTCTGAGGGTTCCATGGGTGGCCTGTTCTTCCCTATCTGACATACATTAATTTCCAATAAAATTTCAAATATCTGACACTTCGAAAATGGTGTAACCTCTTTTCGAACATATATTTGGTGGTTCCTTGTCCTCAATATATAAGTTATGTACAAGTTATATATCATTTTGTACAAATTTGTACAAAGTTATAACTGGTACACAACATATACTTGAAATACTTATCACAAGACATTAAGAAGGCAGACAGTCAATCAATTTATGTTTTGATTTGTATTCCTTCCATTGTATATATAGTTCCCCCTTTTTCCTTATCATAACATATATTTGGTCTTACAGCTGTTTTATTGGAAAACGCTGACTTAAATAAATTGTCAAATTTTCCTGTTGACTTTTCTTTTTGTTGTACAGGCTTTTGATATTTATTTAAACATGCACAAATTTCAAATCAATGCGATATTGCCGAACTCAGTGAGTCTTGCATGATGCTTTAACATGAAGACGGTAATATAAGAGTATACCATATATCTTATCCGACCACTCATTATATCAGGTAAATATATTAAAAACAATTAAAAATGACTGAGAAGTAAGTCTGCATGGAAAAACGTCAAGACATATATGCACATATTTATCGATATCAGTGGTCATTTGTAGAAACGTATACTTTACATCGAACTAGAGACAAAGGATACTACAGATACAGTTAAGTCGGCCTCATATCTTGACTTACATCTAGAAATTGACAATGAGGGTCGGATGAAAACAAAACTTTACGACAAAAGAGATGATTTCAGCTTTCCAATTGTGAACTTTCCATTTCTAAGTAGCAACATTCCAGCAGCACCTGCATACGGGGTATTTATCTCCTAATTGATACGATATTCCTGTGCTTGTATTTCCTACCATTATTTTCTTAATAGAGGATTGCTGCTCACAAGGATGCTATTAAACCAAGAGTTCCAAATGGTGAAGTTGAAATCATCCCTTCGTAATTTTTACGGACGCCATCACGAGTTGGTTGACCGTTATGAAATAACCGTTTCACAGATAATATCGGATATGTTCCTTACGTCGTAACTACAATCCCCTTCCCTTTCATGAATGTGACCTACCAAATTAGACTATTTACCGGATTTGTTATAACATGAGCAACACGACGGGTGCCACATGTGGAGCAGGATCTGCTTACCCTTCCGGTGCACCTGAGATCACCCCTAGTTTTTGGTGGGGTTCGTGTTGCTTATTCTTTAGTTTTCTATGTTGTGTCATGTGTACTATTGTTTGTCTGTTTGTCTTTCATTTTTAGCCATGACGTTGTCAGTTTATTTTCGATTTATGCGTTTGACTGTCCCTCTGGTATCTTTCGTCCCTCTTTTACATTGACTGATACAAATGAACAATATGTGTTGACCACTATCAGTTGTTGAAATGAAGAATAAAATACTGCAATTAATGAAAGAAAATCCCAAACCTGTAATAAATTTTTAATCGTCTCAGCATTCTCAGTTATTGCTGCATGAATGAAAGTTTCTCTCATTTGTACGTAATCTTCCCCACATACTATAAATCTGTCATGACATACTAATTTCTAAAATCAAAATGAGGCTCGTTGTTATTAATCGGTCTTCTCCAATACCTTATAATCCCAAAGCATTTGAATGGACCATACTTTATACCAAATACCGAACTCCAAGGTATATTCAAAACGGACAAATACAGACATTATCAACCAACAAAGATTGTCATATTCTTTACTTAAAATCTTGAATTCTGTATTACATTTGACAGTTTAAAACAGGACCTGGTACCTTTGATTCATTTATTTTTTTCCAAAAATGCGTAAAAGTTTCGTGGATTTATTATTTTATGTTTTTGACAAATTCTACACTGCCTTCAAGAAATTTGCAATATTTTTAATACATGTAAATGTTTATGGTATTAAAAGCTGATAAATATTAGAGTGATAAGCTAGCAATAAAAGTAATTTTAATGATGGAGAACAACAATTTTACGAGTTACAAACATTTCATTTCCGTCATTGTCACGATAAGGTTTTTAAATTTTTCTACGTTTAATCACCCAATCAGCATGGTCACGTAATGTATGTGATATCATTTCACTCTGTTTAAACAAAATTGGAAAGTCATAGAAATCGTATAATTCCAATGTGATCCTCGAATTGATTTAGGAATATGTGAGTGCATTTTATTTTTTTATTCTTGACTGGTGTTTTGAAATCAAGTCGGTAAAACGAACATGTTTTTTCTCAGTGTTCTCATTTTTCGTCTGAAGAGCGAAACAATAGGAATTATTTAAGTTTTCGTATATCGGAAATCACCGACAAAAATCATCTACCTTATTGTTCTGAAGTTCTGGTAAGTTTATCCATCTTTGAATTGCCATATCACAAGTTGTGCGTATTGTGTGATAACAGTCTGTTCCATAACGTCTACACAGATACTTTATAAAATAACATCTGGAAAACAAACCAACGTAAGTATGAATGTTCTTTTGATATTTTTCGCCTTTCCTGATCTATATAGATATGGTTGTGTGAAAACAGAGGAATTGCTTATTCCACTATTATACTGTAATAGCAATCAGCTACCAATAGTTACTGGTGACAAAATAACTTGTAATAGCCAAAAGGATGAAATAACAGACATAATGGTATATTCCGTGTAAAACTTAATTTGATGAGAGTGACGAAATTGAAAGCAAATACTTCTAAGCGGTATAAATTAATTGCCAACAACCAGTGGTAGATTCAGTAGAGCATATCGAGTGCAAATCTTCACCTTCAATCGGTGAAACCTATATTTTGGGGAAAAATCTTCAAAAATGTCTTTCTACCATTTTTGACATTTTTGCTACCTTTCTACCGACTTTGTGCCATTCCTTAACACCATTATGTGAATAAATATGCAGTTGTACAACTGATGATAATTTTAACATGTGTTGACCAGTTTTTATATCTGTTGCCAGTACTTCATCAGCTGTCTGTACAATTATCAATAAGTTCAATAAAAATTGTTCAGATGAAGCCAAAACAATAATGAATTCGTAAAAAATGATTGTTGAGAACTCCAAATAAATTTCATTTTCAATTCAAATTTTCGGCCTTACTGTCCTTAGACATAGTAACCTTAAAATAACTTGAAGACATATAAATGTTTATTTCTACCTAGGCAATTTGGACCCACATTCTTCAATCAGTTTCCCTACTGCCGTAAATAGTCGTTGCAACTTTTCGTCTAATTGTACAGTCTTTTCTATGAATGCTTTGTACATTAAGTTGGCTGCCACACTAAGAGAGAACCTTGTTTGGGATAAGTGACTCATGTTCTCTAACAGTTGAGTAGTATCTAGTCGTATCTTTCTACAGGAATCTATCAACATTTCTTAGGCTGCTTCAATTATTTCTATATTGTCATCTGGGTAACGTTGGTGACAGGAATTCTAAAATATGATGACAGGGTTATATTTAAAAACAGCGGAAGTAAATTCAATTGAACACTAAATTGTGTCTGGTTTATTGTAAAAGTTAATGTTACAAAAGACATGTTTTTGGGATTGAACAGAGAAATCGGTAAGAATTGAAAGGACAAGGTATGATAAGTGGTATTTTTGGCATCAAATGACTTTAAATTCGATCCATTATTAGTCTTTGCATAGTGACTTTGAAAAATGTTGATAATTTTTAGTTTATGTGAAAATTTTGTTGTCTAGCAACGGTTTCACAAAATTGACAATAATACATTTATACACGTTTTTAAAACAGTTAATACTAGTTCATGAAGTTATTTATTCCGTCATAGCATTGAAGGATAAAATATCTAATAAAAAATATACAATGCCCGAAATCTTATCCATATTAACAGTTTCTAATATTTATGATTTTATAGTGACACTGAACTAGAGGCTCTAAAGAGCCTGTGTCGCTCACCTTGGTCTATGTGCATATTAAACACAGGACACAGATGGATTCATGACAAAATTGTGTTTTGGTGATGGTGATGTGTTTGTAGATCTTACTTTACTGAACATTCTTGCTGCCTACAATTATCTCTATCTATAATGAACTTGACCCAGTAGAAAATACTTTGCATAAAATTTACAAAATTCATGAAAATTGTTAAAAATTGACTATAAAGGGCAATGACTCCTTAAGGGGTCAATTGACCATTTTGGTCATGTTGACTTATTTTTATGTCATGTTTTGCTGTACATTATTGCTGTTTACAGTTTATCTCTATCTATAATAATATTCAAGATAATAACCAAAAACGGCAGAATTTCCTAAAAATTATCAATTCAGGGACAGCAACCCAAGAACGGGTTGCCTGAATGGTCTGAAAATTTGAGGGCAGATCTATCTTGACCTAATGAACAATTTTATTCTGTCAGATTTGCTCTAAAGGCTTTGGTTACAGAGATATAAGCCAAAAACTGCATTTAAACATATGTACTTTTTTTAGCCATGTCGGCTACTTGGTTCGCCGTCGGGGTCATTAGACACAATTTTTAAACTAGATACCCTAATGATGATTGTGGACAAGTTTGGTTAAATTTATCTTATTAATTTCAGAGGAGAAGATTTTTGTAAATGATAACAAAAATTTACGAAAAATTGTTAATAATTGACTATAAAGGACAATAACTCCTTAAGGGGCCAACTGACTATTTTGGTTATGTTGACTTATTTGTAGATCTTATTTTGCTTAACATTATTGCTGTTTACAGTTTATCTCTATCTATAATAATATTCAAGATAATAACTAAAAACGGCAGAATTTCCTAAAAATTATCAATTCAGGGACAGCAACCCAAGAACGGGTTGTCCGATTCGTCTGCAAATTTCAGGGCAGATAGATCTTGACCTAATAAACAATTTTACTGCTGTCAGATTTGCTCTTAATGCTTTGGTTTTAGAGATATAAGCCAAAATCTACATTTTACCCCTATGTTCTATTTTTAGCCATGGCGGCCATCTTGGGTGGTTGGCCAGGTCACCGGACACATTTGTTAAACTAGATACCACAATGATGATTGTGTCCAACTTTGGTTAAATTTGAAAAAGTAGTTTCAGAGGAGAAGATTTTTGTGAAAGTTAACGACGACGGACGACGGACGTCAAGTGATGAGAAAAGCTCACTTGACCCTATGGGCCAGGTTTGCTCAAAAGGATATCGTTACAATACCGATGTGTGCTGTAATGAATTTTCCTTTCAAATGTAAACTTACTTCCATACACTGTAGAACTATATGAAACAGACTATGAGATTCTTTACTGGTAGATGAATCAACCAATTCTAAAGTTCTTCTGAAATAATACTCCAGGTGCTGGTGAACATCGGGACCACTGTTTGGAAATAAGATATAACAACAGTGAAATCAGGACTGACGAAGTAAAGGTTTCTGTTTCGCTGATTGGTGAAGTTGGTCAAAGTTAGCTATTAAAGTACTAAAATAATAACGCTAAAAGCTATTCTAATACAATAAGACAATTAATTTTCTTATCCCTATCTTTTTAGATTTTAGCCGAGAATTTATTGTAGGAAAAAAAAACATTATACTATATGCTCTAATGGCCTTCAACCCGCTCTTTGTTGATGCAGTTGTTTTGGAGGAAATTGTTTTGTAAATTTTTAAGTGACAAGTGATTACAACAGGGTTTATTGTCCATAAACTAGTTACTAAAGACTTTGTATTATCACAGCCAAATTGCTCATAAGGTTAATGTACAGAACAATGAACAGCATTCTTATTTTTGATAATCAATTACCTTGTTTGCATCAAATGTTGTAAAACGAAGGAACGAAAAACTGGAGTAAAATAAATACAACTATCAAAACTTGTCTTTTGCTCAGTGACCTCTTGACTATCCTTTGTGATGTAATTCAGTAGTTTGTTTACAATGTTGTTTGATGGTGGGGTTTCTTCTTCAAAGCATAACTGAGAAACAACTTCCATGTAGAAACAGTTACATCTGCTTTTGAAGTTCTGGTATGCTAGAACATTTTCACTATAAAGAAGTTAAGTTCAAAAATAGTGTATCAACATCTATTGCAGATGTATTATAAACACGAACTAGAAAAATATTGCGGAAAAACAATAATACAGAAAGTATTATGATTTTTATTCTATAAATTTATCCATGCAAACATACTTTAAAACCCTGCTTCAATTAGATTTTTACAAAATATTGTTGAATTCAAGTTAAACACTTTAAAATGTTTTTTTTTTTTTTTTAATTTTCCATTTGTTTTTATCGATGTCAATCCTCCTGTAAATCACAGGTAATTAAGGTCAATATATCTCTAATCCCTTCAAACATGTAGGAGCCATGGGGTTTAGATGTTTAATTGAAGTATGTTTCATTAAATATGTCTGTACCTCTGATCAGCTAAAACAGGTTGAAAGTCTTTTAGAAACGGCTTATTGCAAATTGGGCATTTGACACCTGGCAATGTGACGGTCTTATCAAAACATCTTCTGCATATAGTATGATTACATGGAAGGATTACCGGTGAACTTGGTTGTTTCGTATGTGTTCCTGTATACAGCATTTCACAATGGGAACACATCTGCTGGCTATTAAAAAACAAAACAATGAATCACCAGATGTAACCAAATCATGTAATTTATATCAACTTCATCCGCGTATGGAGTAAACATGTAACAACCTACACTACATTTGTATATTCAAGAGCTTGAAGCTGCTACTTAAATTTTGTTAAATGTGATCAAAGTCTGAGCAACAATTTAGCCAGGGTTTTGTAAAAGAAAGTCAGATCAAAAAGTTGTGTATACGCTCTTACAGAACTTTATCAAGTTGCAGATGAATACAAAATACTTCTGTTCCACAGAAACTAAGACAAGGTTGATGAATTTTTTTCTTATGCAATTGATGTTGTAAAATTTCAAACTATCCGCAAACAGGAAGTTGCTGCACAGCACATATTAAAATTGTTTAAACTTTACCAACCAAACTTTATCTAGCAGCAGCCTAACTAGAAAAGTATCCCTTGTTATTGAAAATTTGACAAAGGTTGTTTACCATAGGTCTACCGACAGATAAATAGACAAGAACGGGCTGTTACGGGCTTTGACCATTGAGGACACTGGTTAACATTTGTATGATGATGACTTTTTTAAATTGTTGTTTATATATCATTTGAGACGGAGACTTTTTCTCATTGAAAAAAACTGAATAATGATATATTATAAAATTGAGAATGGAAATGGGAGATGTGTCAAAGAGACAACAATCCGACCATAGAACAGACAACAGCCGAAGGCCGCCAATGGGTCTTCAATGCAGCGAGAAACTCCCGCACCCGGAGGCGTCCTTCAGCTGGCCCCTAAACAAATATGTATACTAGTTCAGTGATAATGGACGTCATACTAAACTCCGAATTATACAAAAGAAACTAAAATTAAAAATCATACAAGACTAACAAAGGTCAGAGGCTCCTGACTTGGGACAGGCGCAAAAATTCGGCAGGGTTAAACATGTTTTTTGAGATCTCAACCCTCACCCTATATCTCTAGCCTATGTAGAAAAAACAAACGCATCTATTCATGATACCACAGGCTCTTATAATTGCCGAAATAACCTTTCACTTATCTTTTTAGCTTTGAATGATTGATTGTTTAAAAAGACACTAACACAAGCAGCATTTAGAATTGATGTTGCTTACCCAAAAAGTTTTGATATTACGGCATTGTTGGATACCATGAGACACTTTTCTACCTTTTCCAGAGAATGTGAAGTTTTCATATCAGCTGTTGTTCCCAGCATCTGCAATACACCATAAAGTTATTTAAGGTTACAAAGATAAAGATAATTGTGAAAAATAGACGAAGTTATCTACTGATATTTGAAAGCCTAATAGAATGACAGACTGCTTTTCAAATGCTATTTCTATACATTTTCAGAATGACTTTACTTTTAGTACGTTTTTTTTCTGCCGGTTTTTCTATTCTATTGTATTGTTTTGTTCTGTTTACTGAATATTGTATATGCATTGTATATATTATTCATTTTGTTGCACTTTAGAGTGCATGGGTAAGTTAATAAGTTGACCATTATGGAATAACCGTTTCACAGATGATATCGGATATGTTCCTTACGTCGTAACTACAATCCCCTTCCCTTTCATGAATGTGAACTACCGAATTAGACTATTTACCGGATGTGTTATAACATGAGCAACACGACGGGTGCCACATGTGGAGCAGGATCTGCTTACCCTTCCGGAGCACCTGAGATCACCCCTAGTCTGGTGGGGTTCGTGTTGCTTATTCTTTAGTTCTCTATGTTGTGTCATGTGTACTATTGTTTATCTGTTTGTTATTTTTCATTTTTAGCCATGACGTTGTCAGTTTATTTTCGATTTATGAGTTTGACTGTCCCCCTGGTATCTTTCGTCCCTCTTTTAATACAGTTATCGCTATCGTAGAGTTATTCTTATCTTATAACTTACAGTCCATGGTGGCATACATATATTTGCTTCTGAATCATCTGAACAAACATGGTCTATGAATAACTTTAAAACTTTAGCTCTGGTCCATAGACATCTGATAAAAATACAAGTTAAAAACTTTACGGCAACACAATTAACAAAGGCTACAGCAGCATACCGCTGTTAAATAGTCATAATTCGATTAAGTGAAAACAAATCCAGGTTACAAACTAAAACCGAGAGAAACACATCAACCGTAAGAGGAAAACAACAGAACAACAGAAACACTGAACTGCAACAAAAACAAACGCCAACAAACATATAAACGATCTATTTGATAACAACAGCCATATTCCCTGACTTGGTACAGAACATTTACTGAAAAAATGGCGGATTGAACCTGGTTTAATGACTAGCCAAACCACCTGCTCATATAGCAAGTTTACAAATACTGCTTAAATGATACCACTAAGTGACAGGATTATATATAACAAATAAATTCAAAAACACTCAGGACTGAGAAATACATAAATAAATGATATAATAGTAAATTACAACATAGAAACCAGGACACCACAAATGAAGTATTAACTGCGCGTCATATAGATATATCAACGCCACAAAATATGGCATTCATATTATTGCAGGTAAATTTCTAAAAATAAAATAGATTTGTTTTACATATACACGTATAAGAATATAAAATCGAATTTGAGTGTGTAATGTTGCAATTTATTGTATTTTCTAAGTATGTTGGTTTTTCTTCTAAATCAAATCTGTTTAGAAAGAAACAAAAAATACGTAATTCAAACAACATACAATAAGACACAAAACAATATCTAACTTGACTTTCAAAAGAAAAAAACAACTACATGAATGTAGGATAAGTGAATACCGAGACACGTCATATCACTGCGATTTCACACTTCATTCGGCAAAGCAGTCATATTCGGAAATAGATCACGTTCGGTAATTAGCAGACCTGATATCGGCCAACATTTAGATATTTTTAAGGAGAACATGTACAACTATAAGATTCACGAAATAAATAAGCCTTTAATTGATTGGAATTTTTTGCCGGGGTTTTTAAGTTGTTGACTTTTAATTATAGTAAAACTTGCAACTTCCATAAGTATCTGATGTCTTCTGAAATGTAAATACTATATAGTCGAACTCATAATAAGCTCCAACGATTCCACACCTTTTACGTTATCTATTTTAATAAGTTTCACCTTGTTGTCTGAAAAGTCTGTGTAAATCTAGCAGACAAGTCATGTTCCTGTTCATTTCGTCTGCGGAATTCAAAGATCCTCTCAACAACTGGTCTGTAATCACAAAAGACTCTGACCCAATGTTCTCTATCTTTTAGTTTGTTGAAATACTCATGATCATTTGAAGGGGGCTCAAGGTTTTTCAGAAGTAGATGCAAGGCCATTAAATCTAATGTCTGAAATATCAAAAAGAGAGAAATAACACTTCGGTGCAATAACCAATCATTCGTCTAGTGAAAATAAAAACCACCATGAAACACAAGAATATTTTCAAAATTTGTAAAATAATTGTTTAGACTCTATGCAATTAATAGCTTGATGTTGTAAAACATCTATCACTTATATATAAAAAAAAAGATGTGGTATGAATGCCAATGAGACAACTATCCACAAGAGACCAAAATGACACAGAAATTAACAACTAAAGGTCACCGTACGGCCTTCAACAATGAGCTAAGCCAATACCGCATAGTAAGCTATACAAGGCCCCGATATGACAATGTAAAACAATTCAAACGAGAAAACTAACGACCTTATTTATGTACAAAAAAATGAACGAAAAATAAATATGTAACACATAAACTAACGACAATCACTGAATTACAGGCTCCTGACTTGGAACAGGCACATACATAGAGAATGTGGCGGGGTTAAACATGTTAGCGGGATCCCAACCCTCCTTCTAACCTTGGACAGTGGTGTAACAGTACAACATAAGAACGAACTACAAAAATCAGTTGAAAGCATAAACTGTTCGTAAATGTAGATACTTTTCTTTTTTTTGTGTAAATGTGTTGCTGGCTCATTGACGTTTATCCAACATCTCTTTTTATTCGTAGAAATATGATTTAATGTATTCCATCGATATAAGTTTTAAAGTTCCCAAAGCAAAGCAAAAGTTCGATTGAAGTTTTATAAACGCACATTCACTGATTTCATCAAGTCATTATTGCGGCTACTTCTTTTAGAAAGTCAATTGTGAAGAAAATATTAATTAAAAATGGAAAATGTTGGGGTTGAAAATTAAAAGAATTAGACACATGTATTGTAGCGGTTATCTAAGAAATAATTCATATAATTCTATATTTATTGGGCATTGTTAGCTTTATCTAACAGGGGATAAAAAGAACAGTCACATACACGGCATACCAACCATTGCTTGAGTTTTGAAATTACTGTATTTGTCTTAATTGAATCTAAATATTTCATTAAAGCCATAGATTTGTTTGAAATTCACACATGTCATAGTCCGTGATATTCATTAAACCTTATCCTGTGCTTTATATAACGGCCCATGCCATGTGTAAATGTATTTATGGCTGATTTCATAAATACATAGCTATTGACAATAGGGAGGCAAATCAATGTTAACAACTCTTTCTAGCAATCGAATTTGGCAGGAATTTTTATATTTGAAGTTAAATATGCATGTTTTTTTATTAATGAGATTAGACATTTCAATTGATATTTTATAGTGTGTCGTTCTATATTGTTATGTTACACTAGTCGTTTTGGGGAGCCCTTTATAGCTTGCTGTTCGGTTTTAATCAAGGCTCCTAGTTGAAGGCCGTACTTTGACCTATTTTGGGTTCACTTGTTTCTAATTGTAACATGCATGGATCATGTGGAGAGTTGTCTTATTGGCACTCATATCACTCATATCACATCTTTCTATATCTATTGTGCAAGAAACAAAGACCACTCAATCAATTTTAAATTGTAAAACACTTACAATTTCGTTATCTGTTACCAATGTTTGGTTTTCTTGAAAAACATTAAGACATCTAATGCTACAGTCAGGCCATATTTGAACAATACTTTCGAAATTTCGAAAATGTCCTTCGTTTAGATCAAAAGTTGCATGGCATCCAACCAGGCTAGTCAAAATATCTTGACTTAAATTTGCATGAATTAAAGCTTTACATCCCATAATCACATTGTCACAGACAAGCTGAAATGACAAAAACAGGTACGTATTTTGTGTCGGAATACAAAATCTTTCAATCTCGTTCGATTAAATCCTAAGAGATACATTGTACAAATATATTCATTTCTGTTCTTCACATATAATTTATGATTGTATGATACTAAAACTTTTGTTCGAAATAATTAGAAACTAAGGTTTCAACTCCCTCAGGCAAAAAAAAAAAACTAAGCTGACTTTTGCTATCATACAATTACTGTCTTTTGACGAGGTAAATATGTGGATTTATTGACTTTTGAAAAACTGTTATTTACTTTGGAGGTTTACCTCAGTGACTATCATTTTTTTCAAAAGTCAATTAAACCACATATTTACCGAAACAAAGGACAGTAATTGTTTTATTCCATATTCCGAGAGAAATGTATGTAATGGAAATTATTTACCAAAACCAATTGTTCATCAAACGTTTTTATACCAAAATCATACACGTAAAAGCACGCGACGTTTTGCGCGGTGAATACACTTTTTCCGCAGGTGAATATGCGTATTCCGTTCTGGGATGAAAATTTCAGGGACTGAATTTTCGGCTCTCCCTTGACGCCATTTGCGAGTATGGTCTTGCGGAAACGATGATAGTCCGTCGGAAAGGGACGATAAATGGCTGACCCGTGTTAAGAGAGAGCAAAATCTCTTGCACGTAAAAGACATCCTTGGAGATTTCGAAAAATAGCAGGCTAATGCGCTACAAGGCATCACTCGCACCCTCAAAGTGGAAAGGGATTAATATAAGTTGCAATAACTTGTTTCCAAATCCACTTTAAATAAATATGTTTAAACTTACGTAACGTATCAGTTGACATGTGGTAAAGTCGTACGATAGAGCATATGGTAAATTACTATTGATAAGTGGGAAGTGAACAATTTGAAAGTTCAAATCATCACCTATGCCATAGATTTATTTGCAGTCATCCATCTGTATCAATATTGAGGAAGGAATGTAGATATGAAACACATGTTGTTGTTTTGGTAGTATCCTTAATCTCAAGTTCATTTGTATACATGAGCAAACATCAGTTTTTTTTTTGTTTTTTTTTTGTTATTATAGGGCCAGGTTATAGACGGGTAATCATTCCTATGTTTCAGGAATAGTTTCCCTACAAGTCCTTGTTAGAAATTATTTGAAAACCACTGCGAATAATCTGGTGAAAAGACATGTGTTATTAGTCTAGCTAAGTACCTTATGTTCTGAAGATGACTTAACTGGATAAATCATCATAACAAAATCTGAAACATAAGCGTGTATTGCTTCAACAACATCTTCTTCATTAATCTGAGCAAGTAATTTTCCAAGAGGCATTTTTCTAAGTGCCGTTGCTGTTTGCAAAACTATATTAAGATCGCTTTCTGAAATGCAAGTGAAAACGAGTTAAGCAAGCAGGTCATTCGTAATAATTTAAAATATAAACGTTCATTTGGAAAATATTTTAACACATTTTGTAGAATTCAGACATATTATTTGCATTGAACTTAAACCCCTATCATTCATTATATTTTGCTAAAAAATTATGTCGACTAAACCTGAATAGTATTAGAAAAATAATTTCCTATAATATTCTCATCTAAATTGTTTCACTTTATTTAGATGGAAATATACCCAACAAGTGTCCACACTTTTATTCTGTATTTCTCTTTATCCAGAGTTCTAAAAACAACAACTTTGATAGCTAATAACTAATAAAATTTAGGAGCTACAAGTACAAGTTTTATTCGAAACAAAACAGTGGGACCAACACTTCTCTGCAATTTTGAGGATCAATCAATTTTAAAACATTGTAAGAATAACTAGCTCAAGGCATGTAGGCATGAATGTTATACACAAGAAAAATATAGTGCTTCGATGAATTTAAAAAGTATTATGAGCTAGAACTGACCGAATATACAATATTGTATTACAGCACAGGGTTGTTAACTGTTAGGAACGAAATATACCACCAGTTTAAAAGATAAAGTATCGACTAAATGGTTCTAAAAATTATTAAAGATGCCAGGGTTTTGATTTTGTATTCAATATCGTTAAATATGCATATTAATGCATGACTAATGTATCAACAAGTTCCTGACCGAAAAAATAAACATCGCAGGGTATCATATACAAAGGTACTCGTTGACAAAAGGATGATAAAAAAAAAAATGTAATGTAAATAATTGAATCTGACTTAAAATATATTTCAAACTTTGTACATAGTTAATTATAAGTCTAACAACGTATTCCGAATATAACAGAAACATATAATTGATATGTTATAGACAAAAACATAAATTGTTTGTTCATCAACAATTTTAAAAAGCAGAGACATTACCAACGCGTTTTGCAGTTGTATCATCAATTTCAAATTCTCTTACAATCACTGTTATTGTTTAAACATAGCTGTATGTGTGGTAAACGTTTGAAAATACCTTCAATAAGAGACTAGGATATATGTAACAAATGGAACTTTAAATTTGATTATTAATATTAAAGGACAAAATTGTAAAAATATACGCAGTAATGTTAAGGCAGTCCTCCATAATTTTTAACGATTCTATCGTAATCTCATTGTGACGTCATTGTAGTCGTTTCCATTGGTTGTCGTCACATTTATTCTTACACTAAAACCTTTTAAAAGCTTGAAAAGGCATCAAAATAAACAAGTGCAAGTCAGCTGTTTACGAGGTTTTGACACGATTCTATGATGTACCTGACGGAAAACAAAACTCGTACACAAAAAATGTAAGTACAATATCACTTAACTTATTTTTGTCTTCATACAATGTGTTAAAATTCTGTGGACGTTAGGTGTTAACTGTTATGTTTCCTTCTCCGATAAAAAGGGGGAGTGTAATTGACCCAGTTTATTTTATAATCAGCCTGGAGATCACTGAGTCTTTTCGTTTTTTTTATAAGTCTAATAAATTTGGATTCAGGCATATAACATTGTATAAAACTATGTGTAAAGTTCTTGAATTTTATTAACTGACAATAAATTGCAGATTGCAATTTGATGTCAGTAAAATAAATGAAATGTGTACATAAAACATTAACTGATTTGTCTGATCACACAGGTATAGGACACAAATCTGAAATAGTATTTATTCCATTGATAATTTATTTCAGGGAAACTTGTATAGAAATAAATGTTTAAAGCTCTTATCAAATGCAAAAGTTAAATTTATTGATGTAAAAATATAAATCAAAATATAACTTACAGTTCAAATATATTGTATGAAAAACTTCATGGTATGGAAATGTTTGTCAAAAAGAATATAACTTTCATCTGAGACTACTATAATGTATTATAGTTGTCTCAGCTTTCAATCAGAATAAAATTAGATGATACATTATTGCAATTTTTTGTCATTTATTTCTCTATCTAAATCCAGTTCAGGCTATATATTTTAAGTGTGTGCATATTATATAAATGTGGCTAGCTTAGGTAGGTTGGTATATATATGATCATTTATGGTTTTTAGGAAAAGTATTGTTTACTGTATAGAATAAAGATATCATTGTAATTAGAAATGTATCTTTTATTTGTCTGATCATGATTGTTTGGATAATTTATTGCATTTAATTTGGACATAAACAGCCTTCAGTTATTTATGTGTTCTCTGTTGTCTTACAGGATGTGAGCAGACTTTATGCTGTAATATGGTATTAATTTGCCATAAATTGGTTTGACAAGACAGGTAAATTTCAGTATAAAAATAAGAAGATGTGGTATTATTGCCAATGATTAACCAATGATAGTACTTGGTTTTATAAATTTGATAAGTAGCTTTGCCTAAACTCCAGTTTTTTTTGTCATTTCAAACTAAATTTGAAATTTACAATTTCATGTAATAAACTGTTTGCATTATTAAAGTTTTTTAATTTAAATTTGGTTGAATATTTTGAATTTATAAACATTGCAATTGAACAAAATGCATCTTTTGAATTATATATACAACTTCAAGCTCATGCTATCATTATATATACATGATTCAACAGAATAACATTTTTAAAATATGATCAGCTAATTTTTTTTAAAACTTCAAAACAATCAAAGATTGTTTTTTAATAATTTAGAGCTGCACATCATTAAAATTTACAAAACAGTTTCATCATACATGTATTTTCTTGGGACCTGATTTTACTAGTCTTGTTGAAAGGATGATTTACTGATACTTTTTTTTTGAACCATCATTGATGATAAAGGTGATCAGAATCTTTGGAAACATTATAATGATCATAGAAATATATTTACATTGTGATTACTGATATTTAATTGATGAAGATTAATGAAGTTGGAATATTTCAATTTACTTCATACAAAATCTACATGTATGTGCAAAGTTTTGTGTTATATTATTGTAGTTGTTTACAATTACATGCATTATAACCAATAAGTTCTTATTTTTCATTATTATTATGTTTCAGGTTAAATGAATGTATCCAAACTGTAGAAAGTGACCTATATTAATTTACATTAAAAGTTAAACATAGATGTCATCATGCCAACTGGAGAAAACCCTAAAAAGGGAGGATTAATTTTTTAAATGTTCATCACAAATGTGTTATTCATAATTTCAAAATTGCTATGAGAATAGAGCAATGTGAATGGAAAAGGAAAACTCAATGTGATTCATGTACATGTACTACAAGGATTTAGTGATTAAAATAATAGTGTTGGAAATCATTCATTATTAATGAGGTAGGAAGTATACATCATTCTATCTAGGATATTTCAATCTGTTTCAGTGGAAATATTTATCAATAGTTTGACAGGTGACATTCTGTTTCAAGGATATTAAACTACAAAATAATGTATTTCATTCAAAACTTGAATGTATTTTTTTTTTAACGTTAAGCAATAATTGCTTCTTATAATCTAAACATTATTTCTAGTTCTTTGTCACAAAGACCAACTCACAGAAGGACACTTCTTACCTTATGCAGATTTTGAACTTATATATCAAAACTTCAAAAGGATACTCATTTCAGTATGGTATATTATTACAAATATAAATATGCAAAAACTTCTCCAACTGAATATTATAAAAGGGGTATAAAGCAAGGGGAAAGACTAACATTATCAATATAGGGGTCCAACTTGTGAAAATATGAAATATTAACATAAGCATTATGGATATTTCCAGTTAACTCAAATATTGAGAGAGCAAGTCCAAAACCTATACAAGCCTTAGCTACCGATCCCCTGCTTGTTAATCTTTCCCCCAAATTAGTCATGCATATCAAGTCAAATCTTCTCACCTTGTATTCTTTTGAGTAGTAATTAACCAATTGTTGATAGTTGATGTTGATATTTTTTGAAACATTGATACATGCATGTATTTGCCCATTATTGTATAAACTAAAAGAGGGACGAAAGATACCAGAGGGACAGTCAAACTCATAGATCGAAAACAAACTGACAACGTCATGGCCAAAAATAAAAAGACAAACAGACAAATAATAGTACAGATGACACAACATAGAAAACTAAAGACTAAGCAACACGAACCCCACCAAAAACTGGGGGTGATCTCAGGTGCTCCGGAAGGGTAAGCTGATCCTGCTCCACATGTGGCACCCGTCGTGCTGCTTATGTTATTACAAATCCGGTAAATAGTCTAATTCGGTAAGTCACATTCGTGAAAAGGGAAGGGTATTGTAGTTACGACATAAGGAACATATCCGATATCATCTGTGAAACGGTTATTCCATAACGGTCAACCAACTCGTGATGGCGTCCGTAAAATTTACGAAGGGATGACTTCAACTTCACCATTTGGAACTCTTGGTTTAATAGCTTCCTTGTGAGCAGCAATCCTCTATCAAGGAAATCATGATAGGAAACAAAAGCCCGGGAATAACGTATCAATTGGGAGATATATACTCCGTATGCAGGCGCTGCTGGAATGTTGCTACATAGAAATTGAAAGTTCACAATTGGGAAGCTGAAATCATCTCTTTTGTCGTAAAGTTTTGCTTTCAACCGACCCTCATTGTCAATTTCTAGATGTAAGTCAAGATATGAGGCAGACTTAACTGTATCTGTGGTATCCTTTATCTCTAGTTCGATGGGATAGATTCGTTCAACATAGTCACCAAATTTTGTATTATTTAGTGAGAGAACATCATCTATATAGCGGAACGTAGAGTTAAAGGATATTGCTAACTTCTTATCTCTCTTCCTAAGAAGCTCCTGTATGAAGTCAGCCTCATAATAAGAAAGAAACAAGTCGGCAAGAAGAGGGGCACAATTGGTACCCATTGGAATTCCGACAGTCTGTTGAAAAACACGTCCTCCAAACGTAACAAATATGTTGTTAATCAAGAAATCAAGCATCTTGATAATGTCAGTTTCAGAGAATTTTTTGTTTGAATCAGAGTGATTCTTTACAAAGTAGGATTTATCCCTCCCCAAGACAAGATACTTGTATCTACGTTCGCCATTCTTTTTAATGAAACAAAGTAATAACAACTCTTTCAATTTGTCTTTTAGTTTGGAATGGGGAATACTTGTGTAAAGTGTAGAAAAGTCAAATGTTTTAATACTATTGCAAGATGAGAGAGTCTTAGATTGTATGTACTCTAAAAGATCTTTGGAATTTTTTAGTATCCACATCTGATTCACGCCACCTCTAGAATAGGCAGTTTCACAATAACTGTGGAGCCCGGCTTTGATTGCTGATAAAATATATGTTAATAATTTAGAAAGAGGTTTCATGGAGCACTTGGAAGACCCAGCAATATACCGTTGTTTGTAAGGACACTTATGTAGTTTAGGTATCCAATACAGTGAGTATAGATCCTAAATATATATATACTTCATTCAAATTCAATAGGCCATCTAGGAGAAACATGCAATTTTTACAATAAACAATAAAACAAGTACAACAGAACAAATAGAACAATTCTGAGGGAAATAATTCATGATACATGTATCTAGAGTCTTAGAGGGATTTACAGAATACCAAAAAAAAAATGGGCAAAAAATAAAAGAAAAGAATAGTGAAAAGTAGGCTAAACAAATAAATAAAGAATAATATAGTGCTCAATTTCAAAGAATAGAGACTAACAGGGAAAAAATGGCATACACTTTAAAGAATACAGAAATAGAGGACCCCCCGCTAGCATTATCTGTAAAAAAATAAACTTCATTGATGAATGCTGTACAGTGACCTTCAATTATTATTGCTTATATCTACAACATTTTAAATATACATCCTATCTGGATAGTTTTCTCATTGGAAATTTGACCAAATCTCCGTATTTTTATATTGACATATAAATGAAAGAATCTGACTTTAACTCCATACAGTGAATATTATAAACTATAAGTGCCCCAAAATGCTAGATATGTAAACAAAGATGTCAAAATCCGCTGATTAAATATATTGTACTCCGGACCCCTCCCCCCTTTTTTCAACCTTATATATGAAATTGAAAATAGCGTTGAAAATACAAACAAAGAAAATTTAAGATGACAGTGTTTAAAAAATGAAAATATATCATATAGGAGAGAAACAGCGGTTCATTTTAATAATTAAAAGGAAAAATCAGTGTTCTCAGTTAACAAAGGAGAGTAACTCATTTGGAACATTGAACGTCAATTGTGGGTTTTAAAAGCGGCGATTTAACTGAAATACTGACAATTAAGTCATAAAAACGATTAGAACAAGGGCATACTGGCCTCCAATAATGATATTTTTGTGTCTACAGAAACAGTAAATGAAATTTCACAGCGCTAACATATGGCAAAGAATACAGATAATCATAGTAGTGACAAAAATGTACCTCAAAGTGCGAAAAAGGCATAAAATGTGAAATGATGGACCTTTGAATCTGTTTTTCTATGCAATATCTTTAAGATCAACACTTTGCCATGATTTTTTAGTAACTTTAGATCATAAGCTATTCATATATAGGTGTCTTCAACGATACATTTACACATCAGCATGCCCTTGTTCTACTGCGATTTATTTGTCAGTATTTTGCTTCTATTTCGGGAGTCCCGTGACTTTTTCCCTACGTCTTAATATAGATTTTGATTTTTTTTTCCCAAAAACTACATCTAATGTCTTTATACACACCGACTATACTATGATTAGAAAGAAATTCTTATTTACTGGACACTAAATGTGAAAACACTTTATTTTTGTTCATTTCCAAGTGACGAACAACCTTAACATCACTGCGTAACTGTTACAGTCGATCAGAATGACGGACAACTGATGGATAGTATTGAAAACAGTTGTCTCGTAAGCACATTTTTTATTTTATATGCAATTATACATGACTTAACGTTTGTACCCGGAAATGAAAAGCTTTACCTTGTTCATCAGGTAATGGTATATTTTTGAACGTTTTCCACACAAAACTCAATTCCCTGTAGATTATCCATTAGAAGGGCATATTCGATTTGAAATGTTTTCCTTCCTTTGAGGTCTCGTTTACAATGGTTTCATTTGGAGCATATATTATCTGTCCACTTTCAAAATCAGAACATCCTATTTGAGTTAGTCGTGGGTCATTGATAATTTCTCGCCAGAGTAAGCTCTTCCATCCGATCGTCATATCTCCTGACAATATGTCATAGTTTTTATTTGTATCCAGAAGAGCCAAAACTCCTGCCATCCATTTATCAGTTACTTTTTCCTCAATGTTTTGCATGACAGATCTCCTGAAATTAAAATAATTAAATAATTTTCGCAAATATAGGGCACAATTTCACATGAATTGTAATCACAAAGAAAAACTTAATGACAAATTGAAAGAGTTGGTATTGCTTTGTTTCATAAAAAAGAACGGCGAACGTAGATACAAGTATCTAGTCTTGGGGAGGGATAAATCCTACTTTGTAAAGAATCACTCTGATTCAAACAAAAAATCTCTGAAACTGACATTATCAAGATGATTGATTTCTCGATGGACAACATGTTTGTTACGTTTGGAGGACGTGTTTTTCAACAGACTGTCGGAATTCCAATGGGAACCAATTGTGCCAACAAATCTATGGCTCCCATGAATGATTTCTTAGTATAAACTCAAATACGTAAATTTCTATCAAATGCAGAATTATGTAAATAGACAAATTGCTTTTCATAGCATATAGACATTTTGGATAATTGTGTAATAGTTATACATGTTATAGTGTATTTACCTTTTGTTGACTTCAAATGACATATTTCAAATACTTCAACGACATAGATCATACGTTTGATTTTATCATATAATATATCCTATTATAAGGCAAAAAATATCTATTTGCTTTAAAAATATTTAAAAATCCAGCTTTTAGAGTGAATATTCATTTCAAGATTGATACATCCTAGATGTTTTTCTTATAAATAGATTTACGGCCCTTTTAAAAACCAAAGATCTATGTCATTTAAATTCTCGTTCAATGCTTTCATTCATAAAGATATTGTATATGCTATCATTCGCATGTCTTTATCAATTTATTAATTATGGAGTACTAAGTTGCAAACTTTTGTCTACTCAATTTTTTAATCTTTTTTAAACAATACAATATGTTTAATATGAATCTGTGTTCTTTTACCTTGATGTTTCAGCCCTTTTATTGTGAATTTCGTTATGTTCTGCTGTGATAAGCCATTGATGTTGATACACGTATTCCACCATAAGGGTTATGAGGTGAACAACCAAACCAGACATGAAAGTCTTTTGTCGACGTTCGTCTTCTGTATTTGTGTATACTTGACCTAGATATATATAAATAAACATGTATAAATAAATCCGCTTTTCCAGATGATGTGTCAGTTATTTGGTGTATGTTTTATCGGTTTTGCCAATTTGCAAATATTTAGATCTTATGATGTTAACATGTGTCTTGACCACAAAACGCGTATATTAGATTAGTAGATTAGATATGCTTGCATATAAAACATAACACTTGATCAAAAACCTATATGAAGGAATATTTTTTTAAATATTTAAAGACAAGTTAAAGTTCACATTAAATTTTGAAAAATGTGTAAACTCTGGTTAAAACATGAACTTCAAATAAAGCACAGTGACTTACTTTCACATGCTATATTCCTTTTATGAAAGATGACAACTAAATTAACCCGTTTAGTATTCCTAACTAATTTTTCATCTGCTTCCTTGACAGTCGCCAGTGCTTGTTGTATGCATCTCCATATGAACGCAGGTACATCTAACTGTACACTAGATTCACTAGAATCGCGGATATGTGACTCTGAAACCTCACTAGCAGGCTTTTGAAACAAGTCCTTACAATTTGACCTGCCATATATTTCACGTAATTTGTAAATGTCGTATGTCTGCCATTTTCCATACTGCAAAAAAAAAGGTTTCATGTTATTTTTTTCACTGGAATCATTAATAGTTTCTTTATTCTGAAAAGAATAATGGTGAGATTCAAAGAAAGGTGTTTAAGTGAACATCCTGACAACTCATTTATATATCAATCTCTGTCAGGATATTTGTAATGATAGGGTATCCAGTTTAAAGGTTAGAGAATTTCTGATCCGATTCTTTCATTTCAGAGTTGATGCCATAGAGGAGAAGGACTAATATTTTTTATTAGCGGTTTTCTAAATTATCGGTTTTTTTTTGTGAATGATGTAGGGTCAGCCGTTATATTTTCACTTTAAGATGTGGTGAATCCTTGTGTAAATAAAATAAAATTTGAGGATGTATAAATTTATTTACGATTGATTTACTGATTGATGCTCTTCAACTTCGTACTTTATTTATCCTTTTAAATTTTTTTTATTCGAGCGTCACTGAAAGTCTCTTTTAGACGAAACGCGCGTCTGGCTCAAATACAAAATTTCAATTCTGGTATCTATGATGAGCTAATTTTACCTACCTGCTATAAAACCAAGTTAAGCATACCAGGTTTTTTGTTCGCAAAATGGTTGTACCAAGCCAAGGAATACGGCAATGTTTATCACTTGTTTCGTTGATTAATAGTATTTGATTTTGTAAGTTTTTACGTACTTCCTATTTTGTGATTTTGCATTGGAGATGGATATCTTTGTTATACTATTTTTATCGCAACGGTGTAGTTGAACTTACTATGCATTCAAATAGATCATTGCAGTCAAACATTCCACATTGTCTGCAAGCACATGTTTTCTTACTATTTTCGTTACATTTATTCTCTGCAACAGAATAGTTTGAATGTGCCATTTACAATATATGAGAAATATAGTTTTATCTGATTTGCATAACATATCTACAAAAAAATCGCGAAAGGCTGTTTCACACGTCTAGCAGGTTTAACCAAATTTGTTAGCAGAATCCCAATTATGAAAACATTCTACTAAATGTTCTCAGACAGATTAAGTGAATAGATAATGCCATTCAACGATACACATACGAATACACAAATAAAGATACAAGAAGTATGTTTAAGACATCAAATGAGACGCGCTGATTACAAACAACCATGAAACCGTGGTTTGCTTCTGATTTAAAATATTGTAAGGATCTAGTGTCATCCCATTATACATAACAAGACCTTCATGCCTTTTGAAAAAAAAACATGAACGACAACCATCTACTATTTCCGACAGATCGGATCAAACCCGTCATTAAATCTACCGTCGGATATATCAAGTACGCAACCACCTCTGGCCAGAATGATGACGTTAAATCCAATGGTTCTAGTAGAGACAATGTACGTTAATAATTCTTTTAACAATTCTTTGAGGATTTTGTAGGTGGCCTGCTGTAAGGCCAAATTCTTGTCCTTGTCTAATATACCCTCAGTTCCAGTGGTAGTCAAAATTTCCTTAACCTTTATTACGGACGGCCTCTTCTACGAGACAAACGTATTGTATTTATTGTTACTGTGTTACCATCCCAGCTCTTAAAGTCATATGAAACGAAAGACTGGTGAAAAATAATTTGAATACAAAGAATGTTGACACACATATTCTCAAGATAAAATTTGTTGAACATTCCCAATTTTACGCATACGACAATAGCACAGTTTTACTTTTATAAAAATAAGAATATGGTGTATGATTGCCAATGAGGCAACTGTTCATAAGAGACAAAATGACCAGAAATAAAAACTTTAGGTCACCCAATTTGTCCAATTTGTCCGGAAACACCCCCTGTGATTTCTGAGTAAACCTTCGTCATACAGACATCTACCCTGAATTTCTGTTAATCATAATTATATTGTGTAAATCTTTTTGAAAGAGACTCGATTAACAAGTGTAAAGCTTTTTTGGTTGATAAAGTTTAAAGACTAAAAAAATAAGAGGATTTTACTCAATCTTTTTTTTTGTAGTCTCTTGTGGACTGTTTTTCCTCTTCATTTCGAATTCATATTTTTAATGTTTCCTGTTGTATGTTTTTTATTATTTCCGTTTTACTCCCTTTCATTAACTTTTCCGTCTTTTTATACATAATATCCGGCATAAATTTATCTTTTGACAGTGGCTTTCTTTTGACTTACCTCTTAAACAGTATCTTCTTAATTTTCTTGTACCTAATACAAGTATAAATACCGCAGTTGTACCTCCTGAATAAATTAAAACACATATATTCCACTTTTACAGACTGCTCTAATCTAATATGAATCATAAAACAGGAATACATATTTGAAAGAAATGGAAATGAATAAAGTAAAACAACACAAATCCCGAACATCACAGGAAATTCAAAAGCTTTTATAAAATAGAAAAATCAAACGCCCAAATACGAGGAAAAAAACAAAAAAACTTAGGTTACAAATTGCAAGAAAAAACATTCATTTATGCTGTTCAATAAATTGTAAACCATTGTGATTTAGTTAGATGGATTCCATTAACTTTCTTTTATACGTGCATTTTGTTATAAATCTAAGGATAAAACATAACTAGAAGCTCTAATGATACTGCAAAACACATTGGATTTAGTAAACAGTGATATTGCGTACAATTTGGAATGATTGTGTCTGAAAAGATTAGGGGGCGAAGTATACAAATCATCCTGAAAAGATAAGTACTTATATAAGGAGTCGTCGAATGATTTAAGTGGTAAAAGGTACATCACGATACTGTCAGATGTGTCTATCCATTCTGTCTATCAAGAAATAAGATATCTAATGCATTTAATCCAATCTTGTTTGTCATAGTAGTCATGGTAGTTGATTGGTAGGACCAGAATAAAAATATTTCATATATAACATATGAATCAACGTTGTGAAAAATTTAAAAGTCATTGGTTTACATGACGACAAAAACAAAGTAATGGTAAGCTAAATAAAAAAGAAACTAGTGAAGCAAAAAGAGTTTTTGTTTTATTCAAGTGATGTAGTAACCACATCTTTGAAATGCAACGGTTCTAATAATAATTTGATACTCAATTTCGCCATTTGTATTGAATATTATCAAAGATCGAATAACAATGGGAAACACACTGGAATGTTTCGTCTGCTTTTCTGCTAATGATTGAATATATATTGAAATGTATACAGCAAAAGAATTAAAGTAATGCTACTTTGTCAATGAACCATGAACTAAGATGGTATCAGGATGAGCATTTATTTGTTTCATATTTTGTGAGTTTTGTTATAAGAAAGACAAAAAAAAAAAAAAAAACTTTTGTATACCAAGGTGGATACACATTTGTATCGCCAACTTTAGATTCAAGTAATAATTCAATTTATACAAAAAGTCATGATGTTTTTTTCATTTCTACTTATTCTTTTTATTAGTATACCGATGAGAAGTATGTTTTTGACAAAAAGTTTGTATTCATAGGATGAATATGATGGGACAAAAGGCCTCTTATTGTCCAAAGTATATTCATGATCAACTGTAAAGGATGGGCATTATCCATTATGTTATTATAGTTTTATCATAGTTCAATGGATTATACCTATATATTAGTGTATATAAATATGGTCAACCATAGATTTTAGAACTGAATCTGGGATGTGCTCAATGTGTTAATACGCTGCCATGGTCGTTGTGTGTGAGACGTTTGATTGTTTTTTTGCATCTGTAAGCTTTAATTTACACTTACAAATAAATACCACAAACTTCTGACGGATCTGTAGGGTGACCCGCTTCATAGCAAATCATACTCTTAATTTTTTTGGCAATCTACACTTCACGACTTTACTCGAGGTTTAACCTGCTATCTCTGATCAATCATTAGTGCAATGACCATGTATTCGTTTTAGCTATCAACGCATATGAAATTAATATCTGTAAGAACCGTAGTATATTCAAGAAGTTAAGTCATGAAAAAATTCTGAACAAACATATTACTTACCAAAAATAGAAATTACAACTGTAAATGAATGTTTCTTCCAAGGTACTGAAAAGACATTTATAAATAAATGTACAAATTAATTAACATTATCATCAGTTTGATTTAATTCAATTTTCATTAATTATTATTCATTGAGAGCTGTTAGTAAATTATATTTTTACTTCTTACATATACATAAAACGTATTATTCAAGCCAGTATATTTAGAAAAAATCTTATACAAATGTGAAAAACATCAAAAATGGTTCTGCCTTGTCTTGTATTGCTTTTATCAGTGTTACAATGTATCAGTTAAATAAGGAAAACTTGATTAGAAATATATCAAACTTATTATTCAGATGCATTATAAGGATTATTGCGAAGCTTTTTGTCTAAGGATTAACAGTACTGTAGTCGAAGAGTTGCCACCGTCAATTGTCGATTTGACGGTCGCAAATACAGTTTTACTGGCGACGCGTAGCTACCATCAAATCAAAATTGACGGTGGCAACTCTTCAACTACAGTACTGTTATTCTGATTCTAATGCATTACAAAAAGAAAAAATACATTAGAGCTTGAAAAAATGTATAAAATTTGTCAAAGAACAATTACGGTCGGTCTTTCATTTGAGCAATTCTGACACCCCTCGGTGTGTTCTACGATAAGAAAAACCTTAAAATATGCATTATCCATAACAGAATGAGAAGAAAAAACCCTGCAAATAACGAATATATACCAATCAATCATTCCATACAGAAATTATTACTAGTAATATCTGAAAATAAACAAAACCATGAAAATAGGATCAAAGTCAGACAAAACCTGCCTCACACAAATGTCCAAATTTCAATCAATCCATACACCAAATACACTTGACATATTGCTCAATGTTACAAAATAAAAAACACATACTTGAAAATTTTACATTAAACAATAAACCATGAACACGAGATAAATGTAAGATTACACCTCCCATTCCATACACTGAATAAAGTGAGTCTTTCGAATAAAGTAACTGGAAAATGAAACCAACTATAAAAAAAATTGACCAACGAACTATATAAAAGTGGTCACAGTCAAATGAAATATCCAGTCGGATATATACACCTTATAATAATTCCGTACACCAAACATAGTTGACCTATCCCAGAGATACGTATTTCACCACAAACTTTGGTCAATGATCTATGAAATAAGGCTGAGGTCAGGTGAACTCTGTATGATAGACATGTAAACGTTGCAAGGTTTTCATGTACAAAATATAGTAATCCATCAGTCTCGCATTCTGCGATTTCAGTAAGTAAAATAATTGATTAAAAACAGTCATGAACTATACTGTAATTAAATGTTTATTGCAAAAACATGTAAGTTCAGTTTTTGGTCAATATTGGCAGCATTCTATACATAGCATATAAATGTCGTCACTAACTTGAAAAGCTAATCAAACCTTTAAACAGACTAATTTAGTAGGGTTAAGTTACGATACTGAAGTCAAGTCATTAAAGAAACAATATTTTGGATTTAATATTGATTCACTCATAGGGTCTTTGCATCGGAAATAAACACAAGTATTTAAACCATTTTTTGGCATGATACGGGTTATGTTCTTCTCATATATTTTATGATGGTATGATACTTAACCCCCTTACGGGAGGGATTGTGGTAGATTTTATAATGATGGAGACATAATCTGTCAATCTGTTAAAATGATGTCAGGAGCGGGCATGTCCGCAACTGCTAGTAGTCCTTTGTAAATTTATGTATCATCGTTATTCTGCTTAGTTGTTTTTTGTTTACTATACTGACATCGGAGTCGGACGTCTTTTGAACTAAGTTGTACTGTTCGTATTGATATGTGTTTGTTTATTCATACATTGACTAGAGATATAGAAGGAGGGTTGTGATCTCGCCTAGCATTTTTACAACGCCGAATTGTTTAGCCTGTTCCTAGTCAGGAGGCTCTAGTCTTTGTTAGTTTTGAAAGTCTTGTTAAGATTAGGTCATTTATGTGTTTCGGAATTTATTGTGACATCTATTTTCACTGAACTAGAACAAATTTTTGTTTAAAAGCCAGCTAAAAACCGCCTCCAGTTGACTGATTTTCTCGCTATGATGAAGACCCATTGGTGGCAATGGGTTGTTTTCTGTGATTTAGTAGGGTTGCTGTCTCTTTTCCATTTATGTACATGTATGTTGACACTTATGTCGATTACAGTATAATGGCAATCGTCCAAACAATAACCCCCCATAATTCCTACTTTTATACACATTTATATGTCTCTCCGAAACATTTAGAGCAAAGTTATTTCATTTTTTGAACACTTCAATTTGAACATAATAAGTTAACATGTACCTCTAGAATGTATAGGAATAAAGGAAATGTCTTGTATATGAATACTTTCTTTGATGTCTGGTCTTCTACTTGTATTGTCACTGCAATATATTAGAATTAAAACTATAAAAGAAAAGTCATTCCAATATACAGAGAAGAAACATAACCACTAAATAGTCTTTAAGTACATTTATTAACACCATAAAACCCAAAAAGGCCAATCTAAATAAAATAGAACGGAACCTTTCAATATACACATATGTGGAGTTATTTTCTTTCAGAACGATAGGTAATTTTTTCGAAGAATCAACTCGGACGATACCATGTTTAAATGAAATATGCTCCAAGGCATAAAATAATTACCTGTGTGAGGTCATTATTTTCCTTGATAAAAATGCAAAATATAATTAATTTAAAAATTATATTCGTCTGATTTGTTCAATCTATGATAGGTGTAAACAATCGTCATTGCCCACATTTTAATTTTAGAAACAAATAATATGAGGTTATGTTAATTTATCGCTACAATACAGAAACATTATCCTATATGTGAGCTGAATTTGTACAACTTTAAAAACACTTAAAACAAATCAGATTTAACATATTGGTGTGTAAGATTTTGAAAATCTTATTGATTTACACTGAATAGGAAATCATACTGTGACCTACATGTATTGATATTCGTTTTCGCGTTACATGTACATGTATCACGATTTCGTGCTCCCTTCGTGTCAGTTCTTAGTAAGTTACATTACAAAAATTGTACAGGTTCAAACATGAAATAAATTCATTTGGATACACCAGGGGCATGTCCATGTTAGGGTGTGATGGGCGTACCCTTTTTACATTTATGTATACCTTCTACTCTATCAAATGATCAACTAATAAAATATTCTTATATTCTATTGAATAACATCCAGGTACCTCACAATGGGGTCGGGTGGGGGTATAGAATTATATCTTGATTATCTGTTAAAAAAATGTATTGCTATTCTAAAAAAAATCATTCTGAATATTTCATTCGATTCAATTAAAAATGTTGAAAACCTTTCACTTTTCCACAAAAGAAATGTCATTACAAATAGAAAAAAAACACAACACAGCAACCCCCTCCTTTTTTTCCATAAACTAAGTTGGTACAATAAATTACTTACAAAGTGTCTTGTATTTTATACACCATTATCTGATGGTTACAATTCATTTGTGTTTTACTTCATGCAGATACAGTAATATTTTTCATTATGTATGGATAATAATTTCTAGGGTTATAATTAGATTAATTCGTGAGTTGCATTTCACATTCTAAAAGAGCCATAGGGCGTATTAAAGCCTTAACGCATTAGAAAGGAATACTCCACTTTAGTGTGGTCAGTAAAATAGGATGCAAAATTTTGCAAATATTTATTAAAATAATATTTTTTTAACGGTATATAAGTCAGATAATGCATATTTTAAGGTTTGTTTTGTCGTAGAACACACCTCGAGGTGTCAGGATTCCCTACGGTCGGTCTTTCATTTGATCAATCCTGACACCCCTCGGTGTGTTCTTCGACAAGAAAAACCTTAAAATAAGCATTATCTATAACTTAAACTGTACATATCTATCCATTTCAAAATTTCATAATTTAAGATTCAACGTGGGGAAATTATGTATATTTATAACATTTTTGTTTACTATGGAGATTCCTTTTATCATCATAGGGAACTTCAATAGGGTCAACTATGCACAACTCATCGTGGACCTGATTTAGTATTGTTACAAGTTACAATGTATTACTTAAATAAACAAGAACCCTTCGAAACAAGATACGTAAAAATTTTTTTTTTAAATATAACATGTTTAGATATTTGGATGATATATTGGCTCTAAATAATGACGACTCAAGTATGTTTATCCTGTTTGACTGACTTTAAATAAAGCTAAGATTAGCAAAAAATTAACATCAATAAGGACGATCCTGGATACAAGGTTGATATGCCAAAACACATTTCTGTATTTAATATCTTTATCTCGTATGTAGCATTGGAAACTCGATCAAACGTATGACCAATACGGAATAATATACTATGGGTTATAATTTTTTTAATAATAACATATGTTAATATAATTTGAATTTAGGATAACCAGTGTTAAAAAACAAACACGCATTGAATGTTTCTTTCGGTATCCAAATCTACAGGAAATATTTTGTTATTTAATCATAGTTAGTCTGTAATGATTGTTTATCAGGGTGATGGTAGTTGTACTAAGGCGTCATAACCTTAAAATTGGGTAATGAAAGCGGTCATTGTTTACACTCAGCATTAACTGGATGAATCATCGTTGTATATCATACATTATAGATTTTGAAATTAATGGGGAGACAAATTCGCAAAGAACTTATCTTAACGTATATACATACATCAGTCAAAATTTTCTGCTAAATTCATTCATCAGAAACTTTTTTCGTACGAAAAAAGGTTATGTTAGTTTTGTTTTAGTTACACCAGTGTGAATTATCTACAATATACTCATGACTTACTTTTCATCTATCATAGCTCGACATTTTGTTACAGGAGTAAGGTTCGTTTTAAAAATACATTTATAATCTACAATAACAAGAACATTACTTTTATGTGATGTATTATTTTTCAATCATTCACAATTAAACAATGCTGAATGATGTATAACCAAGCGTTGATATCTTAATTTATTGTTTGTGTCAATAAATCATTCATGGAACCCACGAAAGGAAATTTGATAATATACATATATGGGGAATAACTAATAAAAGTCACTTTCATGACCTTTTCATTTTCGTTTCTCGTATTATGAACAACAAAATAATTATTTTGTAAAAAATATTTCCGTTCTTCATTAATACTGTATACCTTACGAAAAAATTATTTTCTTTTACCTGTGTACATTATTCTATATGGCGGCAAGGTTATTTGTTCAAGGTTTCTATAGTTGACTTTCGAAAATGATTTTAAATCTCACAGCGGTATACATTTGTTGCCTTTATTTATACAACCATTATTTTATTGATTTTGTATTTACATTTTGTCATAGATCAAATTTATTCGTTTAGTGTATGTTCACTTGTATTAATATGTCTTTTGATTGGGTTAAGCCTTTTCAATTGCTATTTTATAGTGTGTCTTTCTTTGGTGTGATGTTACCCTATTGTTACAGGTTAGGGTGAAGGTTGGTACCTATAAAAACGTTTAAACCCGGTTTGTTTGCACCTGTCCTTAGTCAGGAATCTGATGTTCAGTAATTCTCGTTTGTTGATCTTGTTCATAAGTGTGTATCGTTTCTCGTTTTTTATAATAGATTAGATCGTTGGTTTTTCCGTTTGAATTGTTTTACACTCTAGTCATGTTTGGAGCCCTTTATAGCTTGCGGTTCGGTGTGAGCTAAGGCTCCGTGTTGAAGACCGTACTATGACCTATAATGGTTTACTTTTAAAAATTGTGACTTGGATGGAGAGTTATCTTATTGGCATCTTATACCACATCTTATATCTATTTAGCAAGCTATTGCATCACAATGTACAGCATAACAGATATTAGTCATAGAATAGGAGACCCCTGAAAAAAATGGCGATTTTTAATAACCGGAGTGAAATGGATATTACCTTTAAAACCTAGAATTTGATTATCAGGTGACTGATTTATTTTTTTGGTTTGGCATTACGATTAAATACTGTGACAAAAAAAAAGTTTTTTTACAGTGGATGTTGTTGCAAAAGAATCGAAAAGCAAAGCATGAAAATGGTCCATTGGTAAATGCTCATTTGAATATATCATTAAAACATACGATTTTTAATATACGATTGTGCTTAACATTTTAACACTTACGTTTTTAAAGATGTTCAAATGTTTTTTAAAGAATGAATTATATAATTTCTACACAGTGTCTTTAGACTAGTTATTATGACCATAACATTTTGTTATTTTGTGATTAAACACAATCTCTAAATATTAAGGAACTATAAACATAATGTACCAATATTGATACAACTGCATACGATAACATTGACCTTGCACTAGTTGTTTCTAATATATTGAAATTATACTTAACTAATTTATTGTTGACGTAGTCAGGAACAGCTTTCCCACGTTTCGTTTTTTTCTTCCATCGAAGCAAGAAACGATCAATGACTTGTTTTCCAATAGACATTAATAGCAATTCTTACCTGGCGAAAGCACAAGACTACCATTTGAGCAAATCTTCAAGAAGCAAGAACAATCTTCTTGTGATGGTTTGCAAAAGCACGGGTTGTTTGGTTTCATCAAAAAATCACAACCTTTTCTGTGATCACATCTGCAGGTAGCATCAGTGTTACGATCTCCTTGGTCATATACTACTTGCCCCTCCTCGTTACAAAATGATCTCAAAAATATACAATGGGTACTAGCATTTGTGTAAAATTTTAGTGGAAATGGCTGATATCTTTCTATAGAACAAATTACTGCATCTATTCCTCCACGCAGAACTGCTTTCCTACCTGTAACGAACAAGTTAACAATGAGTTTTGGTAAAACTGAACACATTCGTTCGAATTTTTCATATAGCTTTTCAAATATTTTGGTTTAAATACAATATTTTGCTTACACATATTCGGCTTTGAGCGTTCCTATGAAGGTAAATAAAGAACAGCGCTTCGGACGCATGAAAATTATAACGTGTTATTTTTCATTTTTTTCAAGAATAGTTGACCGTTATGGAATATATGTTTCACAGATGACGACTGATAGAATCTAATCGTCGTAACTTAAATCCTTTCCTCGTTTTCGCCAATGTTACCTACTGAATTCGACTTATCGACGGGTTTATATGTATATGAATGGGAAATAGAAAAAAAAGTCATTACTTTAATATTAAACTGTAAAAAAGGTTAAACAAAATGTTGAGACGCATTTTCGTTTTACATGTAAAGTTTTGTTTAACAAGAGAAATCCCTTTTCTGGATCAATATTTAATAAAAATAAAAATATTTTGAAATTTGATAACACATATCTGTTAGGTTAAGGGAAAGAAAGATGCTAAGATTTTGACAGTAACCGGTCAATAATTAGACGTTTTGACTGAAAACAGAAAGCCAATATTAAATTAGAATATCTATTGTTATGTTTAAACAGTTAAAGATGTGTATTATTTGATGTTCATGATCATGTTTTACAATTACACGAAATACTTACTATAAGCATAAATTAAAGTGTGCTGCATATGTAGGTATTCAGATTAACAAACAATGGGTCATATTAAAACTTGTTATCACAAACTACAAATTACTTATTCAACTTACTTTAATAGTAGATTATGATATCAATTACATAATAACAAATCTTGTTATTCTTTGTTTAATCAATTTTTGATATTATTATCATTGCAATAATTTTGCAAATTTTCGGCGCCGTGATTGACAAAGTATGTATTTATTATGAAGAACATGATTGGTGACAGATGTGAAGCAAGATTTGCTCACCTTTCTGGAGCACTGTTGGTTTTTTTTTTGTTGTCATCATAGTTTAGTTTACTATGCTATGTTTTGTGTACTGTTGTTGTTTGATCGTGCAACTGTGTTCTTACCAGTAACGTGTCTTTTATGTTAAAGTATGAATGGAACTGACACTTTGAACGAATTTTACTTGATTGGAAGATTCTTTCTGGCAAATACCTTAATGCAAGTGTGTTAAAACAACATTTACTTAACAGTGTCTTGGGCTATATGAAATCAAATGAAATTGGTATACAAATGAATTTCGTTGGTAATGGGAAATTACCTGTTTGTATGATGTTTATTGCTGATGAAAATACTAAGATATATTAAGCCTTCAAATAAAGAAAACAGAATGAAATTATTGATTTCCTCCAAATCATTTACCTGGTTGTTGGAAGTCAGACCTTGTACAGTTTTCAGAATATCCGTTCATGAGATCATTTCGTAGACAAAAATATTTTGATGGATCAGCACATTGTCCATTTGCACGGAGTCTCCATTGTGCTGGTTCCGGGCATTTTAGTGGAAATGCTGCACAGAAATGTACCTACATAGGACAATGGTATCTGTTTATATCATATTATCCCCTCAAATATAATTTATAAGTTTCCCATTTTATTGTTATGTTCAATTATTTCTAGATACATTTGAATGTTGTATACTAAGATATGATTTCTTTGAAAAGTCGTAAAATGAAACAAAGCTTACATTGTACCATAAACTCATCATAGATAACAATCTTTTAACGCAACTTATGACTTCAGAAGACTCATCACTGAAACGCAAATATTTTGAGTTATATGGCCTAACAAAATGTGAAAAAAGTATAAAGGATCCAACATTACAAGGGTTGGTGCCGAAAAAAAGCTAATGTACTCTATTCTCAATGTTATTCGTCTTTGTAATTATTTCGCAAAATTTACGTTCTTTCAAGGATAAATGCGTGTCTGATAAATATGTATCTACAAAAATTAAATTACAGGTCAGAAGTCATCAACGACAACAATACCAACGAAAAAATACATTTTATACATTTGAAACCATCTGCTAATAAAAAAAAATAATCCTTACCAATGTCATAAGTTTGAACCACATTACTCTTTTACTTTACAACCTCACATTGAGCTGCATCTTCAAAACTACAAAATAAGTAGAATCAATACTATGAGATAATTTCTCTAAAAAAAAAAAACTGAACGACATGAACTCATGCATAAATAATTTTGTTCATTGCCGATGTATCGTTTGCACCAGTTGGGAACTTTTTGCGCTATACTCTACAATTATGCAATAACGCACTAATAAGAACTTTCCTTTTGTTTAAAAGAAACCTCATTTTCCTAAAATCCGGCTGTGAAATAACAGTGGCAAACCTCAAAACAGAAACTGAATAAGTAATAACCAACATTAGTTGTCTCTTTCATGGATTTCAGTAACCGGATACTGGATGAATTTTCTCTGTCATTTATTGTAAATATGACCCTTTCAAAAGGTACCCTTTGGTAATAAACATATAATACATTAAGAGTGCACAATATAAAATATCTCGGCTGAACTTATTATAATTGCATTTATGAAGAAATTTTTAGAAGAAAAAAGCAGTTCTACAAAATGCATAACATATAGTTATAGTTTTCAATGATCCAGGTAAATAAGATTAAAGTCAGACATACCCTATCAGATGGACATGAACGTATGAAAATATTCCAATCGCATAACAGAGTGAACAGTTTTACGTTATATCAAGCTGATATATTTTGAGGACAAAAAAATCAGGCTGGAGGCAATTTATATAAGTTGTTATGTAATTGGCCATTTGTTTTCTAAATTGAATTGTTTCATATTTTGTATGTGGGGGTCTGTGATAACCGACCACACAGAATGGGGTTTTCTCATGGTTAAAGTCCGATCGAATAGTATAGAATTTTAGTATAAGTTTAAAAACTCTTAGAAGTTCAAGGCATATACATGTTAAAAAAAGTTGTCGCACAGCCCTATAGTTTGACCTTTTAATGAAATAGTAGTCCATATCAACTTTCCGTCCTTGACTACAATTTGTTACGAAACTTCATAGTAAAAGTGGCACAGATGCAGTCGCAAAGGGAGTTCCTATTAGAATTTGCATTGTCTATATTTACAGAATAACAACCTGCTATCGTTCAGACAGTGGTCAACAATTTCAAGTAACTAGTTCTTTATATTTAACATGTTAAAAATGATTAAATTCAAGGGTTTGTTCTAATTTTTAAAATATTCCAGTTGATGCTTGATTAAATCATTTCCAATTCAATGCCTGTACCTGTTTTGCTGTATGCAATTGATTTGGGTAATATTTATACTGAAACCTAATGGATTATTCCCTTAAATCATAAACATCAAGAAAACATTATTCAAAGTGTTCCTGGTCCAATGAGTGTTTGGAAACAATAGGAAAACAGGAAGTAACTGTATATAAGATACTTAAACTGCTAACACTATTTCTATTTATTTTTCAGCTTCGAACTACATTTTAAATCCTTCCTTTCCGTAGGAGCCAAATCAAGTTTGGCGAATTTGTTCTTGTACATTTAGCAACAAAAAAAAAAACATTTCAACGTGCATACCCTCATAAACTTACTGAAAGACATGTTATGATTATTCATTATCAACAAATAAAACAACGCAACGAAGTAAATACAACTGTGGGAAGAATATGATGAAAGTATTATTAGCACCTCCTACATGTAATTATAAGTGTTTACATTATCTCGTCTTATCTTACATAACTTAGTAAAGTGATTGAAAAGGCTATGTGTCAAATGTTTTTTTTTAAATGTTATGTTACCTTACATGTAAACAGACGATTCTGCAATTATTGATGAACATGATGACACAAGGAAATCCCGTTTCTTAGATGAATAAGATATATTTTGCAGTTGCTATAATATTGTTTTAACAAGGAGGTATTGTAAATAATATGTCACTACACATTATTCTTATCTAAACATTGAATATCTAAAATACCAAGTGACATAAATTGGTTTTTATCTTTTATAATTCAAGATAATTCAAATTGTTTGATAACCTGTATTATAACAATATTTTAAATTTATTTACCTGTTTCGTGTCTATCTAAACAGTGATTTTTTTTCAACTTTACTGCATATTTAGCGAAATATTTTTATCATACGAATGTTTGTGTTTGTAATACATAAAATGTTATATTTTCTCTTTCACCTTTCATAGTGTCAAAGTCATCTTGATATGAAACTAACTACAAACAAATAACGATAAAAAGGAGGTGTATTGATGATCAAAGGATTTGTTTCTTCCAAAAATCTATCAATTTAAACATGTATCCATTAACATTAAATGAAACTTTTGAAAAACATTTGTTTTGAAATTTCACAGCAATGTAACGAGTATGATTGAAGAGCAATTATACATACATTTTTAAAAGGCAAAGAGGTAATTGAAATCATTACTTTTAATTACATGTAATTAGAATTGAGCATTATGACGTTTCAGATAATAATCAATTAAAGGCTATCACAATTTCCGAAGGTCTGTCAACAACAACATGCGCAATATGTTTTGATTAATTTGATATTTATTACTCATGAATTCCAAATTAGAGTAACATACCGTCAAGAATATCCCTCATGCATGTGAAATTAAGCGATATCACTATTTACTTGTTTTTATTTCATTTTAAAGGTATTTGTGTGTATTTATCTGTAGACGAATATATTAGCTCTTCCTCAGACTACATTCACACAGTAGTGGTAGGATCATCGAGACCATAAATATATTCATGTCCTTTAAGAAAACAAATCGCATTCTATCTATTACAAAATATTACAAATAATATAAATATATATATGTAGGACTCAAATCTATGGCGGGTTCCAAATCTATGGCAGATTCATAATCTATGGCAAATGTGACGTTACAAATCAAATCTATGGCAGATTTTTGTTTTCTCCAAGTCTATGGCAGATCTTTTTCATAACGTCACAATTGAATAACGCCATATTACATCGTCGTAGCCGATTACGATTGCGGAATCCATAGATTTCTTCCAAATGAAGGTATTTCCCTAGACAACAATTTGCGGATGGTTTAAAGGAAGATGTGTCCTTTTATCCGAAAGAGGGATAAAATGTGGTGAATAAGGACACCGCTGTTTTCGGTATCGGCTATTTTAGAAAAGGATTTATAATAAATATTTTACGGCTGGCAAAGTTTATAAAGTGAAAGATCAAATTACCAGATACTAATTTGAATTATAAAATTGTCATCAAAATTGTCATAAAATAAAAAAAAAAGTATTAACAATGAAATAACATTATGTGAAAATTCAAACTGTTCATTTTTATTTGTCTTTATTTTTATATAAAAACCCGCCTTCTTGTTTGATAAGGGACTTACTAATTGGTTTAATGAATGGACTAAACAGGTACCATGCACAGATTAAAAAATGTTTATTTTTACAGGACGCATCATTTTAATCTTCAAGTCTGTATTAAGTTCTATGAATTCATCATTTTCAAAATGTTTTGGGTGACCATTATGGAATGTTTATTTCACAAATGTTTATAGACATGATCCCGTTGTCGTATATAGATATATGAAGATGTGGTATGAGTGCCAATGAGACAACTCTCCATCCAAGTCAAAATTTATAAAAGTAAACCATTATAGGTCAAGGAACGGCCTTCAACACGAAGCCTTGGCTCACAGCGAACATCAAGCTATAACGGCCCCAAAAATTACTAGTGTAAAACCATTCAAACGGGAAAATCAGAGGTCTAATCTATATCCAAACAAGAAACGAGAAGTCCACTTGTTTAAGACAAGTCATTGGTCGTATATGTACTGCATTGTTTTCCATTTGCACAACATTTGCCATAGATTTGGAAACAACAAAAATCCGCCATAGATTAGGAAATTCATTACAAAACCTGCCATAGATTAGGGTTGTAAAAGATCTGCCATAGATTTGGGATGGCATTACGTCACATTTGCCATAGATTAGGAATCTGCCATAGATTTGGAACCCACCATAGATTTGAGTCCTACATATATGCTTTCATTCTGAGTACTATTTTGTAATAGATAGAACGTAATTTGTTTTCTAAAAGGACATGAAAATAGTTCAGATAATATAAATATATATATACTTTATAGTATATATATTTGTTTAGGGGCCAGCTGAAGGACGCCTCCGGGTGCGGGAATTTCTCGCTGCATTGAAGACCTGTTGGTGACCTTCTGCTGTTGTCTGTTCTATGGTAGGGTTATTGTCTCGTTGACACATTCCCCATTTCCATTCTCAATTTTATTTCAACCTGTGTACATACATTTTTAACTATCTCATTGGTGTTCATATCTTTACACAGATGCCATATCGAGAAACAAGTCTCGGGATACTCATTTACTCTACACGCGATTAATCATTTTAAGTGATTGATAAATAATATGGTTTAGTCATCGAAGACATGTCTATTATTTGGATTTCGTCCTCGTCAGAATTGTCTCCACTTTAAACTATTGTATTAAAATGGGTGCCATGAAAGAGCCGACGCACTTTTTACAATCACAATTAATTGTTTCCTTTGATTGTTTTGTATACACGGATATTTATAACAAGTTGTACATTGAATATCAAAATTCAGTCAAATCGGTTAGCATGATTTTGACAGCAAATTAACCTTTTAGGAAAGAAATTAACATTATATGTTAAGGGAAAAACAGATATTTTAACTGGCTACAAACATAGCTGAGTTTTTGAAAAAAAAAGTTCCAGATTACTGTAATTGTTTTTACGATGTATCTTTATGCACGAATTTCGCGATTGGCATATTATCGTAAATATTAATACCAGCGAATTAAAATCCAATCGTTTAACTGAAAACGTATTGTATATGTGAGCATGTAAACTTGACCATACATCGATGACATTAAATACACAATTAGATTATCAACATATAACACGTAAAAACCAATTAAAGATCAAAGAAACAATGACCCAAGATTCCTTTGAACCATATGACTTTTCTTATCGATTAATTTATCAACATGTGTACAGCAGCAGACAATATTTTGAAAGTTTTACTGTTATCTCTGTTGAAACTTACAGAACATGTTTACCCCCGCCGCAATTTTGCGCCTGTCTCAAGACAAGAGCCTTTAACCTTTGTAAGTCTTGTATTATTTTGATTTTAGTTCATATTTATGTTTTTCAGTTTAGTAGTACGTCTATTTCCACTGAGCTAGTACACATTATTGTTTAGGGCCAACTAAAGTCCGCCTCTGGGTGCGGGATATACCGCTGTGCTGAAATACTCATTAGGTGCCATCGTTATTACTCTTTGGTCGGGTTGTTGTCTCTTTGACACATTCCCCTATTTTCATTCTCAAAGAATAGTACACGAAACACAACATACTAAATTAACGAAAAAGCAACACGATCCCCACAAAAAACTGGAATGATCTTAGGTGCTCCGAAAATATAATCAGATCCTGCCCCACATGTGGCACACGTCGTGTATATCCTTTTAGTACAAACCCGGCAACAAGTCTGATCGATATGTCACTTTCAGGAATGGCAACGGTTTGCAGTTACGACATTACGAACATATCAGCTATCATCTGTGAAACGGATATTCGATGACTGATAAACGATTTTTTAAATTAATTTTCGGAAAATAAATCGTGGAAATATTTAACCGGGATTTTGTTCGAAATACACAATTCGCAAAAAATAAGTACCTTCGAAGAAAGTACAATTACATTTTGGTAATGAGCTAATATCAGATATTTGCTCTTGTTGGCATTAATAACCTATGAGATTCAATCTTACCAAAGTCCGATTAGATAATATAAAAACCCATGGTACATCAATCTTACAAGATCTAAATGTTGCAAAACATTTGTTTTACCTCCATGACAATTATGTGGATGTCCCCGCAGATAAACCCCAACAAACAATAAATAATATTACACATACTGCTTGATAAATGAGTAAGATATTGAAAATTCACTTGGAAACTGAACATGAACCCACAAGACACATACTGAAGAGGAAGTTCTGGATAATCATAGGTCTGTTCTATGTTACTTAGACATGTCGACCAAAGATGAATATATGCATCTTCCATCACTGTTTTAATTGAATAACTAGACTTAAGTGTCCCTACAAACAACGGTATATTGCTTGTTCTTCTGGTCTTTCAAGTGCTTCACGAAACCTCTTACATTTATTACCTGATATAAATGATGTTTTCTTGCTATATAATTCAAATTAAGTATTTTGAACGCATCTATCCCATCAAACATTAGAAAGAGGATACTACAGATACAGTTAAGTCTGCTTCATAGAAATTAACAATGACGGTCGAGTAAAAAAACATTAACGACACAAAAGATGATTTAATTTTCCCAATTGCAAACTTTCCATCTCTATGTAGCAACATTCGAACAGCGCCTGCATACGAAGTCAACATCTCCAGTTGATACGATATTCCAGGGCTTGTAATTACTATGATCACTGATTTAATTCCTTGATAGTGGGTTACTGTTCATAAAAAAACATCCAAGAGTTCCAAGTGGTGAACTACAATCCCGTCCCCTTTTCCCGATTGTGACCTACGTAACTGAGGTAAAGGACCTCATGGTTGATCAAGCTCGGATATCAATGAATATATTACAAATCTGATGTGTCAAAGCAACCATCAATTGTTGCTTTTTTCATAATCCTATTTCTGAATATGAACTTATATATGATTGTAATTCGAATAGTTCATAATAAGTCATGTGTTACATTAACCATTAGTTCAACTATTTTAAAAAAGAAGGTGTGGTATAATTGGCAATAAAATTTAAAAAAAGAGAAAAAAACATTTTGTATATATTACGAACAAAAATAGTTTTAGCAAATTATATATAGATGTCGGCATTGACATTTAGTATTATAAACTTATCATATTTTGGTGATTAATCTGACAGAAAAGAAAGCCCAAGATTAAAAAGTGATGAACATAAGCTAAACAGAGGGAAAGATAAAACATATACCAAAATATTTTACGGAAAACCAATGATTGAGCAATCAAACCCTTGTAATATATGTGATAAAGAAGAATTTTCAGTTCCTTTTACACTGATCATGCTGATGGCTTGAAATGTACACATACTCAAGACATAATTATGTTGTAATGTTGATTTGTACATGTTGTATGTTTCGCAATAAATGTAAACCATACGTTGATAAAATAGAAACATAGATCAGATAATCATATTTTCATATTGTTTATCTACTGTAGGTATTCTATCAATCTGGTCATACACATTTTGATTATCTATTATTCCAAGTTCTTGTTGAGCAGATACATTGTCCAGTCCCACTTCTTCGTATTGGCCCCCACTGCAAAAATATAAGTATGTTTGAAATATATTGCCTGAGCAATGCACTTTGTAGATGGATCATATTGTAATTTAAATCCGTGTTTTTTACTAGACTTAATAACATTGCAGTGGTCAATTTACGACTAACTCATTATTGTCATTACAAATATTGAGAATTGTAGTTCTAGGCATTGGTGGTGCCAGAATTGGTAGAAGTATTCTTTAATTGCAAAAAGCTTCAACATTGTAACTGATTTTATCATTCAATGTCAAAGGTCTAATTCATGTACCACATAATTATGTACACAAAAATGCGTATAATGTATAAATTATTAAGTCTGGTATCGCTAACTAATAAGTTCGTCAGTTGAATGTTTTAAAGATATGAAAAACACAAGATTAGAAATTAAAAGAGTTACTCATTGTGCAATCACTAGACCAATCCGGAAAAAAAACGTTGTTGGCATGAAATTCTTTGCTTTTTATTGAAGATTGCATTGTTCAATCTTTCGTTTCTTTGTAGTGTGTATAAACTACTGTTTATTGTCGTTTACCAAGGAGTTGTCAATTTGTTTCGAACTCACAATTCATGAGTTTCCCTTTGACATCTTTTCGTCTTTCTCAAATACTATCGCAAATAAAACTGTTAATAGTTGTGCCTCTGATAAATCTATAACGATTATTTTGTTAGGTCATTTTTGTATTTATAGAACCTGTTATATTATGTAGCACAATGGAAAGTAGAAATACGAATTATACATACATTTTTGACTCTTTTCGGGTATGTTTTGCTTCTGCAAAAACAACAGTAACAACTCAGTTTAAAAGAATAACTTCTATGCAATATTATACTAATATAACAATCACCTACATGTCATGTTTAGTTATTTTATTGGCACTGCTTTATACTATGACTCCTCCACTGAGATAAAAACGAAAGTCAGACTTAATATGTAATATATTGTAACTGAAATTGCGATAAAACACTATATCGGACGGAACAAAAGCCGTCAATATTTCAGGATTTTTTTCACTTTAATGGCTATGTAATAATCTCATTTTGTCTATCTTGGTTTTATTTTTATATCAATTGGTATCTTCTTATTCAAGCGTTTTGATTAACGAACTGTTAATGTTTATGTACACCAAAATGTAAACAAACATTCACATCTACTAATGGAACAAATACTAAATGATTCGATACACATTCCGTACAGAAGGTTGTTATGACTATAACACCATATCTAACTATATACTTAATATACTAGTATACAATATCATAATGCCACAGCAACGACGAAAACCTACTTGCTTGTTTAGAAATAGTATTTTTGCTGCGCTTCCGGATTAAACAATATACAAGACCAACTACAACACCACTGAATACAACACAACCAACAGCAGCTCCAACTACTGTTTCAATTGTATATCCTTTAGATGACACTTGTGGTTGTGCTAAAAAATAAACAAGTTTTTATCTAAAAAACGTTGTAAAGCTATCTTGAAATATATGTATATGGATAGAATTATACAAATCTTAATAGATGAGACCATTTTCAATCATATCTCGACCCATGAACAATGTGTAGACTTTATACGAATCTTGAATGATCATGTTAAAAAAGACCAAATGGCGCTTCAAGCAATATAAGAAGTGATGAAAATAAGGTATGAACACCTTCATACATTTCAAAGACAAAATTGAAAAAGATACAGGGTTGATAAAATAATGAAAGAAAAAACAATATATGATCAAAAAAGGCAGCAACGTTATGAGCCACTTCAATAACAAAAGTAAGATAAATGCAAAAAAAAAAAAGATTAATTTTTACAGAAATACTATTTCATTGAAATACCAGCCAGATTATTAGGAAAGCAGCATTCTTCCGCGAAGTACCTGACTAATATTGAAAAAAAATAAAATCAAACCTAATGACGTTTTTTTTTCATATTATTTGACATATATATCGTTAAAACGCTGATTGCCTACTAGTCTGATTAAGTGCATTTACACCACTTATCCAGTTTTGTTTCAAATGAATGCATTTTCAAGGATTTAACAGTAGTGCATCACTTGTTAAGCAATTCCAGAGTTATTTTCCATGCATATACTATTATGTCTTCAAAGCTTTTAGAAGTTAATATCACCGCAATGGTATATATAAATGAAACAAGTCTTACATTCAACTGCTGATGACGCGTAATACATTTTTCTCAGTTTTTCTCCAGCTTGGTTGATTGCATTTACTGCATATATCTGAAGAAAAAAAAATAAGAAATAAACTTCTGTGAAACAGATTCTCTGAAAATGAAAATATGTAGTACTTTTGACAAGGAAATCCTGAAAACATAAACAAAAAGTTGACAAAACTTTATTGAGTTAATAGTGGAGTTGATAATAACCTTCAAACCAAAAGTTAATGCATCCACAACTATTTGTTTAGTATAAGAATGCACAACCTCTGCACTATCTGTTTGCTCAGTCGTAAAATAATCGTACAGAGCAATTTACGTCAACTCAATATCACTTATCAAACATATTTCTAAGTATTTAAAGCGTGTTTTTGATAAGCACATGTTTCAAGAAATTTGAGTGGAAGATAACTAAAGGAGCGAAAACCAAAAACGTTTGATTTTTAAGGTAACTGCTCATCACTTAAAACTAAGTAAACTTCTGATTATATTATTAAAGAATTCTTTTGCATCATCAATTTCTAATAATAACGCTCACTTCTTATCAAACAGACAATCATAACATATACAATTGACCAAGATACCGCAATCTGCGGAAACACAGCTTTAAATGACTTCTTTCTTTTTAAACATTGTATGTGAACAATATAAGACTAAAAAACAAAATGCCAGAGCAGTTGTCGAACTACTTGATGACAGACGTAGAGATGACCGGAGGCAGCGGAGATGGTGGAGTAGTAGACCTAGCAATGGCCAGTATGCGGTCCTCATGGCTGAACTTTGTGCGGAAAATTTGGCTGCATTTTAGAATTTATAAGAATAGACCCTTATATGTTTCAAGAACTGCTTCATATCGTTGATCTGAGGATTATGAAGAACACCAGCTGGTTCAGAAAGACAGATAAACAGTTTGATAAACAAAACAAAAAATCATCGATTCACTGCCATAAAGAAATATTAAACCACAAGCTTAATGAGAAATGAATAAAGACTTCGAAAATATGCCGGTCGGTACAATTCTGTTTACGATCGTTCTCATTCGACAAACGAGACGTTTTTAATTTTGAAATTATCAATTTCCCCCACTTAAGTAGCAATATACCAATTTCAACTGAATATGGGATATAAATTTCCCAACTTATTCTGTATTCAAGAGCGTGCAGATGCTACTCAGACTTTGTAAAACGTCACCAGTGTCCGAGCAGAAAGTTGATGAATCAGGGGTACGTCAACGAACGTCTCGTCCTTTTTTCTAAATAAAAATTCATCGGAAGTTACAAAGACCTTGTTGATAAATATTCCGTTTGAACTTCACAAATAATAAACGATGGTCTTTAAGTATATAGATTCTGAGTAATGACCTTGTTGATAAATATTCCGTTTGAACTTCACAAATAATAAACGATGGTCTTTAAGTATATAGATTCTGAGTAATGACCTTGTTGATAAATATTCCGTTTGAACTTCACAAATAATAAACGATGGTCTTTAAGTATATAGATTCTGAGTAATGACCTTGTTGATAAATATTCCGTTTGAACTTCACAAATAATAAACTATGGTCTTTAAGTATATAGATTCTGAGTAATGACCTTGTTGATAAATATTCCGTTTGAACTTCACAAATAATAAACGATGGTTTTTAAGTATATAGATTCTGAGTAATGACGTTGTTTATCATCTTAATAACGTGTTGTAGTGTTCTTTTATTTGTCATTTTTTATCCTTTTTTATTATTACTGTTACTGTTTATTCTATTGTAGGTGATATCTAGTTGACGTAGCTCGGTATTTATACATTCCATCATTGTGTTATTGTGGCTGGTTATTTTTTTGTATTCTTGTCTTTAATTTTTGCTAATGTATTTTGTCTATACTAGTATGTCTTTTTGTGTTCCTTGTTACAAAATTGTTTGTTTATACAGTGATTAGAATCATAACACAATGTTTACGGTTGTCCCCCTATTTTGACATGTTTACCTTTTATGTGTGTTTGTTTTGTTCACACATCGTTGTCAATATAATGAAATTTGATGCGACGGTCATACAAGTGAGAGATTTAGCTAGCTATAAAACCAGGTTCCATCCACCATTTTCTACATACGAAAATGCCTGTACCAAGTCAGGAATATGACAGCTTTTATCCATTGTTTGATGTGTTTGAACTTTTGATTTTGCCATCTGTATATCCGTTTTGAATTTTGTGATTTGACTCCATACGTATACCGAAGCAAACAGCTGTTTATCCACGATACATACACCCTGGCACGTGTTTTGTGTAATAAACCGCGTCATTTCCGTATTTACGTCAAAGCACGTAGTCACAATGTTGTCCATTCGTACAGATCCGCATCACACTACGGAAACTGCATTTATGGGATCATCCGTGATATTTAATCCGTAGTGGACCCGACGTGGTGATCTGTGAATATGTTACCTAGACATTTAACATGTCAAATACGTTTTTTAACAAACCAAAAAGCAGCAACATAATATCTAGTTCTTTCAAACGCTAGTTACTTATTCAAATGTTGCTACTAATTTAGTCGCAAAGTCATGTATGCATTTCAATATGAATTCAAAATTTAGATAAATTCGACATCAGAAAAAATAATTTAGCCTCACTCATCTCCTCTATTTCTTTTCGAACCTCAGATAACCCTTCTTTTATTTTGACAAATTCTTGTCCTCCCTGATATTGACAATTAGCGATGCGCTATCTAAACTTTAAAAAAAAAATTGACCGTTATTCGCAGATGGCATTTTTTTAGGCACCTGAACACACATCAATAGAACAATATATATTAATTGCGTCTTTAAGTTATATGATAAAAAATCTTTGCCATGCTAACCATGAAATGATGATTTTAAAAACCAGTTTTATTTTATTGTTATGCTTTTGTTAAAAATGTCACATACTCTTTGACTAAATTTTAAATTGCATAAATCGTATCGTCTGACTATTTTTACATAAAACTCACCTCAATCTGATAATGTCTGTCTGGTGTGATGTAATACAACTTTTGGAAATTTTCATATTCTGCAGCTATTGTTTCTGTTGTTGTTGTCTACATATAAATGGACAGGTGTATTTAGCAAAATGTAAATTCAATAGAGTATCGATCGTAGTGATACATTTGCATGCCTTGTGGAAAACGTTTTAAAAAGCGTGTAATTGTATTCACTTACTAGTGCTTCTCCCCTTTTATTAAAATTAATTAGTTGATATCACAGATTTGTCCAGATGCTATTATATCTTAGAAATAACACATTTTAATCTAAGCTTATAACAAATTATGCTAATTTCAGTTCGTTAATTATTTGCAAATATTCTTCAAAGGTTTCATTTGAATAGATAAAAAGTATTAGCAAAAAAACAAAATTCCAAGGTAAACTCAGAAAGGATAGGTCCAGAAATCAAACTTCGTCAATCAACGACAAGAACTGAAAACATCTGTTTTATTCCTGACTAACTTCGGTACTGGCATAAAATGCTGATATTGTTAGATTGAAATTTTCTGATTTAAAAATTTTGAATACTTTAAAAATTAATTAATATATCTCATTCATCCAAATTTCTACTTCCTTGTCCAGACTTTGTCTATGCTTTGTGTCTTCTTTGTTTTATCAGCTCATCAAACGTTTATATTTTGTTTCAAATTTTTAATTATATTTGGCATATTTTGAAGATCATGCGATTCCCTCAATTTTTATTTGTTACCTTGATTTGTCTTTTTTATAAAAGTAAGTAGAAGGGAATGAAGACACAAACAATCGTATGTCTAATCGATTATTAGGATTCTAACTGGTTATAACATTAACGGTACCAGTTTTAATGGACCATATGTCTATTTCGACAATGAATTTATTACTCTTCGGTGATGTATTAGGTCAAAATGTCTAAAACTATATAACTTGTAAAAAAAATGGAGAGTTATTGCCTTAACCTTCTCTACTGTGGAAAATACGATATACACCGTAGATAATGCTTTGGTGATATAATCTATGGTAAAATTCATTTTATACTCATTCAATTGTACTCAAAACATAATTTAGGGTTGCAGTGTACTTTAGCAAAGCTTATTGCATTTCCCTATGCAAATCCTGGCATGAATTAAATCTGCTTTATCAACCATTTGTTCTTAACCGTGCATGTAGTTATTAAAAGATAATACGCTAGACGCAATGATATGAATATGTCATTTAAATGAAATCCTTTGGAATGTTATCATCGCACATTGCAATGTAAAAAATAATAAAATCAATATAAAACACATACCCCACTGATGTTATGGTTAATCTTATACTCCTTAATGATACCGTTTCTGTCTTGTAATACTGGTATAAACCAGGAAACTTCCATTGTTGTTGATATCGTTGATGGTCTTTTTATTTCGAAATTCGTTACTTTGCCAGGAGCTGTGAAAGCATATTTATTTCTATTAATAGTACAATCGCAGACGGCCTTCCCGCTTACAACCAAGAATCATATGTCAAAAATAATTATTACACATGAATTCCGTGACATAAAACATTTGGAAATAACAAAATCCATCATAAATTTCAAAACGTGTGTCCATCATTAAGCTTCATACAAAAATGTTATTCACATTTACAATAATGATAAATAAAACAATAAAGCATACATGATGTATAGTCAAAACACAAATATATATCATTTATATGCTGAAATATTATAAACAAACTGAAAAACTGAATGTAAACACATTTATTATATAATTAAACTTATACAAGTAAAATTTAACGGGAGAGATAAAGGAGGTTCTATTGAGGTTCCTCTCTTATAAATTAATTTAAATATCTTTCGAGCCAACAACAAAAAAGATGAATTGTGCATCGTATCAGTATATTTATTTATTTCAACTGTTAATTGTGTAGATATGTCTAATGTAAGCTATTTGCACACTGATGAGTGTATTGTGTAAAAATATTAATTAAGAATATTATATCTAGATAAAAATACATTTTCTTTTGTTATTAATAGTCGATGTCAAATATATTATTTGGAAGGAATTTTGAATAGTATGTATATTTGCCATCTTGATATGTTGTTACAACAATTGACGTATCTGACTCTTCACTGCTGCCTTTATCTGTCGTAGCAACTACTGTAAACGTATAATTCCAATATGCCTCTAGTCCAGAAAACTGCGCAATCTGCTTATCAAAACCTTAAAATAACACAAAAAACAAAGTTTATAACGTAAAATCACGTTCTGTTATCCCTAGCCTTCTCACTTTTCAAACCCGCAGACTAAAAGAACTTGTATCTGCTTACCAATAAACTTGTTCAAAGTTGTGTTGACACTTAACTGAATAGCACGACAATAATAAACAGTAAAAGAATATGAATAATGGATATTTTGAAAATGTTTCCAACTTACTAAACGTACCCGGAAAAAACTAATTATTTAACAGGAACTGTTGTATGTCTCTTAATAAATTATTATTTTAACGATTAAAGTTGGGTACACATTTAGGATTTGTTGTGTGTTAATCTTACATTTATATACTTCTTATCTAGATATTTTCGAGTGTCAGACTTTCAAGTATTATAGACGATAACTTTATGTTCCACATTATGAGTATATTCATTTACCTACGGTAAATGGCAATTCAATAATGCTAGCAAATTGAACAATAATAAGATTTTTCGATAAACGGAATTAAAGTAAGCTCATTGTTGAAAACCGCAGGGTCAATTTTATCTATTGCGTGTAAATAGACACCTTTTTTTTCAATGATTTACATTAATGAAATGATGATGTCACGCTATCAATGCTTCCTTCATTGAAGTTGTGTTTCTTCTTTTTTTCTTTAGTTTCCCCGTTATTTGTTTTAATGAAATTATGTTTCTGTTTATTTAATGATTGTTGACGTGACTCGTAATTTATGCACCCTGCTACTGGTTTTGACTCTTCAACTCTGAGTATTTCTGTGCAGGTGTGTCCTGAGGTGCGGTATTGACAAAAATTATCTTTACCGTGTTGATTCCATTTTGTTTACTTTATCGAAAAAGTGTATACTATATACAGTATACTACTTATGACAAAAACGCGCGTCTGGCGTACATGATTTTGGTTTTGACATCTATGATGAGTAATTACTATTTACTTTACTTTTTTTGGTGTAAATATTTAGTCAGTTGTGTTGTATGTCTATGACGTATGTGTACACAGTTTTGACTGATGGGTCTCAGTTATTATCACATTAAACTATTATGTCTGTATAAGTTGCTCACCAAACCTTGTCAATATAACGGAACTATAAAAAAAAACTGTCGTAAAAGTTGAAGGTTGAGCTGGCTTTGTACCATGTCAGGAATATGACAGTTATGTTCACGTTTTCAGCAATTGGGTTTATAAGTTTTTATGGATATCACCTTTTTGAAAATGTATTGCAGTTCGGAACTTTTTCCAATGTCCTTATTCTTTATTATTTATTCCACAACAATTGATTTTATTGAAAAGCTTAAAAAGATTAAGGCGTAAGGTAAGTCGTGACATTTTGTGAGTCAAAATCTGAACAAGAGTAACACTTTACCCCAAGTATCAACTAAACTTTTTCTCTCTCAGGAAACGTAAAATTTGAACGGTTTTGGTCCCGATTATTTTGACGTTAACATATGTGATTTTATATAGCACGATAAGGGTCATTTCAGAACCGCTGACCTGAATTGAGTAGCAAGCATACATTGAAACAAAAACATACCTACCAATTACGTTTTCTCCCCTTAGAAATGCTGGTTGAGCATTAAGAACCATTTCATAAACTTTGATATAATATGAAGTCATCCCTGGTTTTGGTCCTTGTAGTTTCCATGTTACTTTTATTTCACTTGAACTAACAACGGACGCAGCAACATTCAACGGGTTCATGGGAACTGTACACAAAATACACATGATTTCCGTCATATAAAACATTTGGAAATAATCAAACCAATCATGAATGATATTAGACGAACTTAATTTGTTAAGTTTATTCTATTAAGGTTCGGGAAGTTCTTACAAAAATAACTACAGTCACTTTTACAAAAATATATACCTTCGGAATCAGTTGTTACTAATGTTTCACTCCTGTTACCATCACCAGCGTCATTTATCGCATTAAGCCACACCTTATAATCTGTATAAGGTAGTAATTGGTTTATTTCATATGATACTGGTTCCATCAGTTCGAAATGACAATCAAGATTGTAAAATCCGAGAGGGGAGAAACAACTTCCAGAATCAAATGTGTTGAAAGTAATTGTGTCTTTTGTCTTAATATGATTCGCTAACAAAGGAGTCTTTACTAACAAAATACTTACCACATTGGTACAGCCAGTACTGCAAACAAGGAGTACTTCTACTAAACACTCTCTCTTTACTACGATTCTTAAACGGTATCCTATTATTGTACTTTTTGATTCAACTGGCTTACTCCATGCAATTCGAATACTTCTGCTTTTCGCACTAAGAGTGACGCTTGTTGGAACACCGAACACTTATGACAAATATAATATAAAGAAAGATGTGTACCATAAGTACATTTAGTTATTAGTCTGAAACAAAACTAAAATGATAACTTTTCATGTTATCCTGCGATTGGATGTGTGAAACACCTCACGTGGTGAAGATATAGTCTTTCGAAAAGTTTGATTGAGGTTTTGTGCCAGTAACTGCTGATAGTTCTTTTAAATTGTTAAATCATGTTTTACTATGCCTATTACTGTGTGTCTGTTTGTTTAACATTGGCTTAATCTATAGGGGAGGGTAGAAATATTACACAAAATGTTTAACCCCGCTGCATGTTGTCCCAAATCAGGAATTTCTTATTGTTTGTTGTATAAATTTTTGTTCTTTTATATGTTTACTCTGGCGTTCTTCTTACTGAACTAGTATACATAATTGTTTAGGAGCCATATGAAGCCCTCATCTCGTTGTGAGATTAACTCGCTGCGTTCAAGACCCATTGGTGGTCTTGTGCACTGGGTCGTTGACTCTCTGACACATTAACCTTTCCATTATCTATTCTTTCTAAACTACCATATGGTAATAACTGTTATAGAATGGTTTTATTAGAATTAAATGTGAATTTTCAAATTTTATCATAATTACTACACGAACATACTACTTACGTGTATCACATGTCAACCCCATCCATCGCTGATTTATAGAACATTCACATGTTTCGCCTGCACAGGTCATTGGTCTTAGACATTCATAATTAGCATTACAATTTACAGAAACACTCTTTTCTGTGGACAAAACATAGAGTTAGGTACCTTACATTAATCGATTACATGTATCATTGTGTGTCACTTTTTGTTATTATTCTGATCAGTATTGAAACGAAAAGGGTTAAGATTTAGGACAAAAATCGTTATATCCTATGACAAAAAGTTATGAGTATACTTCAATTGAGGGATCTTGGCAATTATTGACTTTTGTTTTAGTGGAACAAAAACATGTTTTCATCATTTCAAAAGATGGTGTTGAAAATTTTTCTTTAAAAAACATCGGATACTTTATCTATTTTTAACATAGAAGGCAATTTTGATATGAATATATACATGCTGACCTAGTGTTGGGTGAACAATGTACAATGACCTGTATGTGTGTTTGTTTATTTGTATGTGTTGTTCGGAAAATTAATAAAATAAATGGAGAACTTTATAAGTAAACATTTTATGCACTGCATTTTAATGTAATAACCTATGTATAAAAAATAAACTCACGTGCCACACAAGCTGATCCTGTCCAATACTGATTTTTAGAACATTGACAACGACCAATTGAACAATTCAGTGTAGTAGCACATTCTTTATTAGCAGTGCATGTTTCATTCACACTTTTTTCTAAACATCAATATCAAATTATAAATTCTCTTTAATTAAATAGTATATACTCTAAAACTGACTCAATTAATCTAATATAACAATTTCTTTTTACCAAATGCAAAACAAAGAGAACTCGCCGTTATTGAACGTTTATTCATAGCGAATAACAATTTATTTTAGCCTATAGATGCATTTTGTTCTCGAAGACTAAATTTATCAGACATAATATTAAAGGTAATAGATACTTTGGCTATTTTGAAATTACTGGAAAACCGGATAATGACTCCATTTTGCACTTTGTTTTTAATCTAACAGCCAAAACAATTATGATTTGCAGATATTAATTAAAATGTTGTAGCTGTTGTTTGAAAATAATTGTATCAAAAGCGTGCAAATAATATCAGACCTGGATATAGTTTTGATGGAACGTCAAAGTAACATATTTCTGTTTGAAATTTGACTGTCAATCATAAATTCTGTTAAACGCAAATGTCAGAAATCGTTTGTAATCAATGGACATTATGTACTACAGGCTTTAATTTCTGTAGGTCTGCATTTTTCAATATCAACCAATGCAAACCCTTTTATGGATAGTGGTTACGAATTTCATCAAAATTATTTTTTTAATCTTCATGCCGGGTTTTGTACAAAACGTTTATGATTAATACCATCACTTGTCACTTTCCATTTAGCATTTTTAAGCTTTTTAACGTTTAATACCTGAAGATTTTTTTGTCTACCAGACATTAATTAGATGTTCGATGTGTGTTCCATTGTCGTTTTGTTTTTTGTTGCACTTCAGTGTTTCTGTTGTTTCGTTGTTTTCCTCTTATAGATGATGTGTTTACCTAAGTTTTAGTTTGTAACCCGGATTTGTTTTTTCTCAATCGATTTATGACTTTCGAACAGCGATTTACAATTTTGGTTTCTTGTGTATAATTCGGAGTTTAGTATGACGTCCAATACCACTGAACTAGTATACATATTTGTTAAGGGGCCAGCTGAAGGACTCCTCCGGTAGCGGGAGTTTCTTGCTGCATTGAAGACCCACTGATGGACTTCGGCTGTTGTCTGCTCTATGGTCGGGTTGTTGTCTCTCTGACACATTCCCCATTTCCATTCTCAATTTTACTGTTGCATTTATTAAGCCAACCCTTATTCATATGAAATGTATGACCTATGTTGAACTTAAATACGCAGTTTCCAATGCGCAATCTCACATTGTCGAGCAGAGGAATGTTATCGCGGAAATGGAACGTGAATTTACAGTGTCTGCGAGAAAAGAAACAAAAAAGAGGTGCAGACAAGTTATTGTAAATTGAAAATTAATAAAGGCGATGAAATCGGTCAATAAAACCATTAAAAACCACATCTCACGCAGGCAAAGTCATACAGGATCATACAGAAGTAGCCGACATTACGACGTTTACATTTCTAAAATATTCCAGATCACATGAAAATAAAATCGAGACGTGTTAATTATTGTCCAAAATATGTGTTTATAAATTTACGGGCCGAGTAGAAATTAGAAATCAACTTCCTACAATCTAATATTTTTTTTCAAGTGTATCCTTCATGATGGCCCCGATTCAGTTCACAAACACGTGTATACATTATCGGCATTGTTTGGTCATACAAATGTAAAAACAAGTGTATTATATTGCTATTCTTGGTGAATCTTGGGTTGGAATAATATTCAGGTTTTTGTTATATTATTTGTTTACATAATTTGATAAATGACGTCAAATATGTACGTGTAATCTAAAGTAATTATAAAATGTGTACGAATACAAAAGGCACATGTTCATATATATTTATATCTTGGTCATCTCACTCGCCGAGTCGGCAAAGTTCGGAAAGAAATTTCGATGAATAATTAATGACATGAATAGGCACGAAACATGATTTGAATTGTCAATTATCAACACTTCTGTAGCTTATAAAAACACTTCAGCGATCTTATTATTAATGTTTATTACATATCTTTGATTTAAGCAGCCTTAAAACTTGGTCATAATTTTGTCGAAATCGTAGTTACTATCCCTGTTGAATTTGAACAGCGATAGAAATAACAAAATTTTAAATAAATAACAGAAACAATTAATCATAGTGATTGATTAACGAATGTTTGTTTGAGAATTTTGTCTGCCAAAACAATACAAGTAAACAGACTGCAACAACGAAATTATACAACTTGGTGGGTGACTTTCATCGTTTTATGTTAATAAGTGGCATTATAACCGACACTAGATTGTTGGTCTTTGAAGAAATAAAGATGCAGGTATATGAAAATGAATCATCCATCAATTTATCAACACAATCAATAATACGAAATCTAGAAATCATCAGGAATTGGTTTAATTTTTATAATTTAAAAACCAGTAATTACTTGGCTGAAATTCGTCTGCTAATTTGACTAAAAGCCTTAAGGTAAAAGAATAATATATAAATTTGTAAGTGAGTGAAGTCTGCTCACACTGGAATGTTGTTCCTTTATTATTTGATTTGAAATTGTTCGAGTTAGACGTATAAATTTTCAGCTTCACGGTGACTGGGCAGGTGATGCATATAAGCTATATTCATGATATTTGAACTTTACTATGCAGGAGAAAATATCTGTTGCAGAGTCAATGGCCAAACGTTTATAATATTTTTTCAGACAATAACAACAAAAATGTGCTGGTGTTATCCGATTCAATCTGTAAACATTTATCTGGTATAACTAACATGGACCTTCAAGCTTACAGTGGTGCTCGTATTTCCACTATTAAGAAGAAATTGGATCGAGGTGAAATAAACATGAGTAACTATTCTTATTGTCTTATTCATGTTGGAACTAACGATGTGAGAGATTTTTCTGCTGATCGTATCATTGCTGATTTTAGAGAGTTATTTGTCAAATTTAAATCTTTTCTCCGCATATCCAGCTATATATATTATACATCCTATATTTTACCAAGACCTGTAGATTTTGATTTAACTGGATTTAAATGTGCTAATATTAATAAGCAATTACTTTCTGTATGTTCTAAATATAACATTAATTTTATAAATCCTATAAAAGGTTTCTTGTAAAAGGGCGTCCTATAAGGTCTCGTTTTGCCTTTAAGGACGGAGGGTTGCATCTTAATGGGGCTTCGCGGATGCTTTCAACATGTTATCAATCATATATAATGTGTATAGTTTACTTCTTGTTTTATGATATATTATCTGAATTTTTGTTTGTATGCTTTGTACATCGTTAGGAGGTCATCGATGTTAATCTTATAAGGGAGTAATTTTATCCCTTAGGATTTTGATCTTACAAATGAGTGTGCTAACCTTTGGGTTCATAAGCTTACTTGAAGTTAGTGCACTTACAGAGGAGTCCATCATATGCTCTGAGTGTGTCGTATAACGGAAGTTTCTTATTCCTTTTCATTTTAGCTTTGACTTACAAGGAAATGTCTCTTTCCTTGGGTTCCAATTCTTCTATTTGCGTGTGTGTATAATTTGTTTTAGGTATTTAAAACATTTGTTTTGTTGTTTTTGATAATCTTTTTTGACGGGTTGTTTGGCGCATTTTGTTATTTCTTTTGGGCCCGCTATATTTAGATTATTCGTATGTGTATCTGTTGGATTGTGTTATATGAAGATTTTGTGTGTATATTATACTTTATATTTATTTATGCCTATATGTTAACGGAAGCTGCCAAAATTAAACTATTACTGGTTTATATATCTTCTTTATTTGAAAGCCCCCGTAATTGTAGTGTTATAGTAAAAAAAATCATTTGTCAATTATGTACGTACGTTTCATTTAAATTTGTAAATAATAGGACTAAAATTTACCTGCAGAACAAGTATAACCTGTCCAATACTGATTCATTGCACATTAACAGGTCCCACGTTTACATGTCATTGGACTTAGACATTCTTTATCAGCATTACAGTTTAAATCAATACTTTTTTCTGTAAATAGAATAATAAATGCAGTGCTTCTAATTGCAAGTTTGCTTTTTACTGTAATTTTTTATCGAGCTATGAACCCTCGTTTTTATTGAAAAAGTCCGTAAACTGGTATATCGTCTATTAGGAGTACTAACTCATTGGTATGCTTCTCTTAAAATTTAACTGTAATAAGAATGTATAGCACAAATAAAATTACAAGACACACGATGTCTTCCAAATATAAGTGACCTTTAAACTAGTTTTCTTTTCAAACATTTGCGAATGTAACACAAACATCTGACAGCATGTACATTGGTTGTAAATGTTTTATAAACAGCGGTCTCCCAAAACGTTGCATACGTCTGTAAAGATATTTTGCAAATATCAATATCTATCAAAATAACTATGATAATAGAATGTATTAGTAGATAAATTACACTTCTTTATATATATATGAACGATATCGACAAACTTTTGCAAATATAACACAAGCATTTGACAGCATTTACATTGGTCTAAAATGTTTTATAAACCGCTATCTCTCAAAACTGGCCACACCTCTGTAAAACAGTTATGCACATTTTAAACTTTGCATGTATCTCCTATCTTGGCTGGTGCATGCAAATCTTTGGCATATCTTTACATATCTTTGGAGAATAACTAAAGCTATGGAAATAAATAATTATCTTTAGCATATCTTTGAGGACCTCCTAGATTATGCCAAATGAATAATACATTTACATATACATTAGTAGGTCCGTAAATATATCTTGCAGAAAAGTAGTTACATTTGTCAAACATTTTCATGACTGCCCAAATTGTTGTAAATCTGCCTTTTCGTGTAGTGATACATAAATTGGAAGAACTTAAACCAAAAGATATTTATAAGTATTGTTTTAAGCATCGAAAAGTCAGATTTTGAATTGATAAAAAAGAAAAGCAACTTACTATGGTAACAGTTTGAATGTCTGCAGTACTGTCGTATACTACAGTCACAAGTTGGTTCAGGCCTAGGATCATGACAATTAAAAACATTTCTCCTTTTATCTGAAAACAAAACTGTGTATGTATCGATAACCGCAAACCGGTGAAACATGGAAATTAAAATAAAAAAAAAACATCTATGCAAACAGCGTAGGATATACATAAAGTATGTTAAGGTTTGGTTATTTTACTCAGTGACATATGAAATGTGCCGTTTTTGATCAACCTTTTTGGAATTTTCGGTTCTTACTATTTTTTAATATAATATTTGATTTGGCAATCTAGCTGTCTTGACTGATGTATATCAAACACGAATCCGGCGTACCAAATTATATGTCTAGTACCTTTAACGAGTTTGTACAAAAATAAGGTCGGTGCTACTGCTGTTTGACGTGTGTCCCCAGTGGTACAGTACAAGCAATATTTGATACTTTTGGGAAAACTTTGTGTCTATACAATGTTAAATCGTTTGAAACACTAAGGTGTTCTTCCCCTGATACACAAATAGCCATTAGCAAAATTAGCACAATGATTAAGAATTTTCGGTGTTTTGTGCTCTTTATTTTTCCAACTGTTTTGATTTGAGTTTAACTAATGAATCTAACTATTTTTATCTGAGCGTAACTGATGTGTCTTATGTAGACGAAACGCGCGTCTGGCGTATCAAATTATAAGCCTGGTACCTTTGAAAACTATTATATAGAGGAGACATGAGTCTGGCGTACCAAATCATAAGACTGATATTTTGTTTGAGTGTTTACAACCACTTAGTAGATATTACTGCGTCCCCGATTATATCACCAGCCAAGTAGTAAATACATAAAACCAATCATTGATGTACTTATTCTGAGTACATTTATATCAAAAGAAAATAATGATTTTTTGAAACACTGTTTCTACCCCATATCATGGCTAAGTCGTATTTGGCACACTATTTTTACGGAAATTGTCGGTTTTAATGTTGTTAAATTAAGTACTTGTTTAATCTACCTACAAGCATTGGGTAATCATTATCAGTATTCGTTATCAGCTTTAATCGATCACATTTTCAATTAAATCAAATGAAATCAGTAAAATAGTAATTTATGATTACAAATCATCATAATTTTATCAATCACAATGTTAAAAAACATCCATATCAACTTATTCATGTTATTTCTATGATATGACACGTCTTACAACCTATGACTTAAAATAACCCCTATAAACTGATCGAACACACATACGAATGTAGGAAGACTCAAACAAGATCGATAAGAATTACTTTCAAATTGATTATTACCATATAAATGCAAGGAATAACACTAAATAATTATAATGTTTGATAAATTTCCCGCTTATTCACAGGTAATACCCCTTTGTGACTCTTAATTTTGAACAAGCTATATCCCACCAAATGATGTCACCAATCAAAAGCTCAAACAAACGAATGGAAAACAACTGTCATATTCCTGACTTGGTACAGGCATTTCTGTATATAGAAAATGTTGGATTAAATCCGGTTGTATAGCTAGTTAGACATCGCATTTGTATGACAGTCGCATTAAATGTCATTACATTGACAACAATGTGTGAACAAGACAAACAGATGTAATAGATAAAAATGTTGAAATTAGGAGTACATCAGTCAACATTGCATTTTAATCTTATTCACTATAAATACAAACAAATATAACAACAAAGAAAGGCAAAATAAATATAGACGAAGCACATAATAAGCAGGAATGAAAGTTACGAGTACAATAAAAGAACATAGCACAATAAAACAATGGCGAGGTATAAGTGCCGAGCCACGCAAAAACAAAAATAGAACTAAAAAGGACTAAAGAGTAAAGGCTATAACTTCACAAAGACAAATACTAGAAACAATTAAAAACCTTTTTATTAGAGAACGATTGAAGGTCTTTCCAACCAAAACGATATATTCTGATATGAAATTTTTAATACTTGGTTTGAAATATCATTTTCGGTGTTAAATGATATTTACTGTACGCTGATTCCAAAGACATATAGTTTAAACAGATTTTATTTGTTCAAAGCAAAAAGGATCAGACAGAAGGAAAATATACCTATATAAAGTCTTATCTATAATACACTTTATGTAACAATAAAATGATGATAATAATGTGCGTTTTACCTATGTTAATACTTTACTTCGAGAAATCGTTTTTTTTCTCTTTATAGAATTGAATACTTGTTTAACAATTTACACATTTTGATCATTGGAAATAGTTTCTTTTCCAAAGACCAATAGCTTTAAAATTTTGTTTAGCTTTAAGCCTTCGGGATGCCAGCTGAGACGATTAAACAGGATAACCTTTTATTTAGATAGAAAGGACATTCAAAGAAAAAATAGCGCATGTTCTCAATATCGAAACCACAGTTACATGTTGGATCAGATATAATGTTAGCTTTAAACACGTCACAATTCAAGAAGGATGCCAAACATCTAAATTGCGTTAAGATTATATTAGATTTTCCAGGACCATACAAATAATGTTGAGATTGATTCTCATTTTGAATGTCTTGGTTTTCAATTCTACCTTGAATTTTGATAATGAGTCTATATATCGAATTGACATGCTCAGATATATATTCCAAAGTCTAATTGTTGAGGGGATAAATGATGGGGAAGCCAGCGTCAGACTGCAAAATGATAAAATAATATCATGTCCGTTTCGCAAAGGATATTGTGTTGTACTGTGAATTTATGGTACACAAGGCGACAGAAATATTATTTTCTTTTTCGATATAAAATACCAAATTTCTAAGCGACATCTTGTGAAACAATAATGCTACGCAAGAAAAAAAATATTCGTTAGAAAAAAAATAATAATCAGAACAAAGCAAAAGGTCTTTCCACAGAGATGTCTGTTTTCAGTTATTTTCAATATTTGATAGAGAAAGTCGCCATTGGTTGTACAAATGACGCATTTTAAGACACAAACTAACTATCTGACTTTTTGACAATGTGTATTACAGTAGGACATGTGCAACAGCTTCTTTAACATGTATGTTCAATGTTTAGCAAAAGGCCTTTCTAACATTCGTTCGTTATTATAAAAAAAAAAGATGCAGCCTTTTCTAAAAGGTGCATATCCTAAAATTTCAACCTGACTAATTTATTTTACTCCGGATTAATTCTTAAAAAAATAATCTCATATGGTTGAAAATTCTAGACATTCATCTTTTCTATAGGCCATAACTATATATACTAAAAGAACAAAGTACTACAAAAATAAATATATAAAATTACTTTAACTTGTTGAAATTTTATATTTTGCGCAATACACATTTTCTGCTTAGTACCGAATGTGCCCTATTATGGACTGTTTTGCCAAATGTGAACTCGCATTGATATACGACGTGTCTCGGTATCTATATATAAAGACAATGGTAGTAGACCACTGTTCAAAAGTCATGAATCGATCAAGAGAAAATAAATCCAGATTACAAACTAAAATCGAGCGAACACATCAATTATAAGAGGAAAACAACGGAATAACAGAAACACTGTACAGGAACTATATGCACAGGATTTTTTTTAATACACAGTTTGGAGTAAGAAGTAAAACCAACATGGTTATAATATACAAATGATGACAATATAACAAACACAATTTTATTTTCATATTCAATCTTCTCATGGTTAGAAAATACTTTAAATAACACCATTACAAACTCAATACTCATTTAATATTCGTGTACGTGTTTATAATACCTATCTAATTTCTTTTTTAAATTGTCTGTTACAAAATAAAAGTCGCAAAATTCACAAAAAAATATTTTTTGTGACGTTGACTCATTCATGTGACGCGCAGTTTATATTACGTTTGTGGTGTCTGGTAAGCTGTCCGCTGTTATTCTGTGATTTACATGTTGTAATGTACTATTATTTTATTTATTTATGTATGTCTCTGTGTTGAGTGTTCCTGCGTTTGTTTGAACTGTATTGTACTGTTATCTACAGTCCTTCTCTATGTATGTTGGTGTTTGCTTTCGTTGTATTTAAGTGTGTCTGATGTTGAGTTGCTTTCCTTTAATAGTTGATGTGATTCCCACGGTTTTAGTTTGATTACTGGATTGGATTTTTGCTTAATCATGTTACTTGTCAATCCAATTTATTACTATGGAACAGCATAATAATATATATAATCCTTAATAAAGACACATAAAAATTTTGTAATATCGTTTTTTCTTTTTTTAGATTTGTATTGCTGGCCAGTTCTCGTACACATATAAATATTTTAGACATACAAGTTGTAATGTATTCTAAGTCTTTGGTTTATAATATATCATAAAATCTGAGTATGGAAATATTATTATCAGCAGCCTGGATACAATATGGCTACATTATGGATAATTAGAAACAATTGAGTGAATATGTATGGATCATAACAACGTTCGTAGAAACAAACTATAATTGGCAAGTTACATATCCAAATAAAGTAAATTGCATCATTTTTTTTATCATGTGTTATATTCATTTGAACAATGTACTAAAGCTATTCATTTCAAGTGTATGGATCATTGTCCTCCAATTTCCCCAAACATTAATTCAGTTGGAACCAACTCTCTTTTGTGATAAGAAGCAGTTATAGGATACAAATTTAATATGGTTAAACTTACTTGTAGCACACGCCGATCCTGTCCAGTAACTATTTTTACTACACTGGCAAGTTTCACTAATGCACGTCATTGGACCAAGACATTCTTCATCGACACCACATGCCGAATCTTCACTACTTTCTAGTAATACAAGATTTGAAATAAACTCATCATAGATACAAGGATTAAAATTTGTATTTACGCCAGACGCGCGTTTCGTTTACAAAAGACTCATCAGTGACGCTCGAATCCAAAAAAACAAGTTTAAAAAGACAAATAAAGTACGAATTTGAAGGGAATTGAGGACCAAAATTCCAAAAAGTTTTGCCAAATACAGCTAAGGTAATTAATGTATTGATAAAAAGTAAAAAAAAACTAAAATACCAAACTCAGAGGAAAATTCAAAACGGTTAGTCCGTAATTAAATGGCAAAATTAAAAGCTCAAACAAATTAAACGAATGGAGATATGAGTGTACAAATATTGGACTGTCAAAAAGGACTTAACTCCAATATAACATTATAATATAGAAAGTTATCGAGTATACAGTTAAACACAAGATATCATGTAGGTTAATAATGTTCATTTACAGAAAGAGAAAAATGTTTCATGCACAATTCATATACAAAACTTACTTTTTTGACAGGTTGATCCATCATCATAGTAATCCTCCATACACCGACAATTGTTTGTGTTACACTTTGCATTACCATACTTTGTACAACTGTCAACATTATCAAAAGTGCACGAACTATCTCTCACTGATGATTCACAAGTAATACACAGTAAACAGACCAGTAAAATCTACAAAAATACACAAATATGTAATAAAACTCAAGTATACAATCAGTACTTTAAGAATCCTGTTGGACGATCCAATTAATTATTATTTGATCTAAATTACTCACCGTATTGAGAAAATATTGTTTAGACATTTTACAAGCTGATTTCTATAAGAATAAGGAAGTACTCCGAACTAACAAAAATTATAAGTAGATATTAGTTTGTTTTTTTGTTTTAAATCATCTTCAAAACCGTTTGTATTATATAAATACATATGAAATTATTTTCAAAAGAAAATTATTCAGAACATTCTTTTCATCGAATGGTTGAAAACTAATTCTTTTATGTTAAGTCACTTCGCTTAAGGTAATACGATATTCAAGTTTGCTATTAGACGGTTAGGTAATATGATTTACATTTTGCAATTCATGCATTAATTTTGATATATATTCGTAAAAAAGAGGTATTATTTGTAAGAGGAAGTATTCCGCATTCAAGTTATACACAAGTCCAAATCCGTATAACCATCTCTTAATCGTTCAATAAGTGATACTGTGGATTCATTATTATTCGTTGGATACTAATTTTCGTGGATTTCGTGGGTACAAGTGAACCACGAAAATAAATGTTCAACGAATAACAAATTTCCTATAGGCTTGTATGCAGACTTCGTTAAAACCACGAAATTAAATATCCACGAACATGCACGTTTTCCTTAATCCACGAATATTGGTATCCACGAAAATAAATGAATCCACAGTACTTAGATAAACTGAAGACACTTAAAGCTATGCAAAAGCAAATCAAATTCTCAATAGAAAAAGAATAGAGAAAAGTAGATTTTGATATAAAATACTCAGTCACAACGAAATAGTTGTATGCATACTTTAAGGAAACCAGGAAAGGTGTCCTCCATTCTATTGACTAACGAACTTTATTTTGAAAACAATGTCATACCAGTAATTATTATAGGTGTTTTCCAATAAAAGAAAGCAATTAATTACGATACGTTGGTGTCTGTATGCTCAAGAGACTTCAATACAACGTTTTTCTCTAATTATTCGTTTCCAAATGTTTGTTTTAAAGGGCATCTAAGGCTTTTCGTTGTTTGTAATTTAACAAATTTATTTGATTTGTTGTCAAATGATTGACGTACAGTTTATTCACACAGGTTGAGGGATATAGCAAACGCTGCCTAATGCAAAGAAGAGCAATCGAATTTCATTAAGTGTTCATAAACATGAATAAACCCGTAACATTCTTCCTGTGCCAACCTGAAACCGTGAATATGAAATCAAGTGGTTGTTTTGAGTCGGTTTTTCTTTCAGCTTGCCGTTGTGTATTTAGTTTCTTCGCAAATTAAATGCTATAAGACAGCTTAATAGATATAGGAAGATAAAGAAGGTTATATTTCACATCCGACCACAACAATTCATGTGGATACATAACTCTCACTTTGTTCTACAAATTAATTATGATGATCCGCTGATACATAAAAATAAACTGTAGACAAAGCGATATAATTAGCAACAATGGTAATGTTTATACAATTACATTGCATGCAACGCATGTCGTATTGCATAGTAGTCAAAGTCCTTTAATCAGGTCAGAATAAGTAAGAATATTTATATATTTGATGAATATATGACAAACTTCCTAATGCATATTATTAGCAAAAATTTGTAGAAAAAAAACCCACCTTTTTATCTATCACAAAAAGTATTGAATAGAGCAAGTTTATCTAACCATCGAAATCATTAAATTGTTGAATGTAATACGATTGTTTACATTTGAAAATAAATAAATAGAATTTAGTGTATAAAGACCCAATTGAAAGTAATTGTCATCTATTAAATGTAGTAAGTAATATTTAAGTTTCGATATACGTTGTACCAACTGAATCGTGTGAGGAGTATTATATATTATGTAAATTTGAAAACGACTTTTGTGATAGTTTTCTTTAATGTTCAGTTTTATAACGTTAAAAATCAGAAATAATATGCAATCTTATGACTTATTACTTATGACTTTGAATATGAAAATCTAGAAAGGAAGGAAACAGAAGCAGCTTGTCTATAAATATTGTTTGCAATCGATAATGTTATAGTTAGTGTTTATTGTGTTTATCAATTATAGGTCTTCGTCCAGCGAATACTGCAAGTTCCTTTATTTTCGTGGATATTTGTTTCGTTGTTTTGCAAAAAACCTGCAAACAAGACTTAAGACAATTTGAACTTCATTTAACAGAAAAATTCATCCCCGAAATAAACGAAAATTGTTATTCCACGAATAATGATGAATTCAAGGTATTTAAAATCCTCATGAATATTTAGAAAAAAAAAGTAAGTCTCCATGTTCACTCTTTTAGGTGAATGGGAGAAATGAACCGATTATCGATCCAGTTATCGTTTCGGGATATGATGAACACATCAATGATTGGCAGCTGTGTTATCGGCAATACGTTGTACCAACTTGTTCTCTATGTATGAACTTAACGCAACGACTTTCATTCTCTGTCATTTTACGAAAAACGATGTTTTGGATCATATCGTTCATCATTACACTTATGCAGTAGATCAGACGGAACTTGAAAACAGAGAGTACTGAAACTTATACATAGCAATTCCCCTTTTAAAAAAAAATCGTGATTGATAAAATTGAGAATGGAAATTGTGAATGTGTCAAAGAGACAACAACCCAACCAACGAGCAGAAAAACAGCCGAAGACCACCAATGGGTCTTAAATACAGTGAGAAAATTCCGCACCCGGAGGCGTGCTTCAGCTGGCCCCTAAACAAAAATATGTAATAGTTCGGTGATAATGGACGTCATACTAAATTCCGAAATATATAAAAGAAACTAAAATTAAAAATCACACAAGACTACCAAAGGTCAGAGGCTCATGACTTGGGACAGGCGCAAAAATGCGGCGGGGTTAAACATGTTTTTTGAGATCTCAACCCCCCCTATACCTCTGGCCAATGTAGAAAAAACAAACACACAGCAATACGCACAGTAAAACTCAGTTTAAAAGAAGTTCGAGTCCGATGTCAGAATAGGTAACAAAAGAAACTAAACAAAATGACACTGATACATAAATTAACAAAGGACTACTAGCAGTTACTAACGCATATCACCAAGAATATGCTGCCAAAAATGATTATAAATGTAAATATACTCAGAAGTTACTTGAAATTTTGCAATGGGATACACGAAAAAGATCTTCGTCAAATGAAAAAATAAAATGCAATTTTTTTTGGAGGTTCACACATTATAATCGAATATGCAGCAATTCATCTTTCACGATTAGCCAAGACAAGAGAGATTATCAGAGTGTGTGAGCTTCAAAATATATGCTTGATGCCATCAAACTTTATCTCGTAATCGAATGAGGGTGTTCGACTTGGCCTGCTTACCTTGCATTTGATTGAATGAATTGAAATCACTTTCTAAAGTGGAAATAGTCACAGTAGTTGATTCTATTACATCTTTAGTCAAATAATCTTTCAGCAAGATGTTGAATTCCAAAAACATCTCCAACATTATTCCCCGACTTCTTGTACATGCAATTATCAGTCGGTCAATTGCGTATTTGAACCCTTTCCGTCGGGAAAACAACAACCTACCGTTGCTGTTTTTTTTTAGGTTTTTTTTCGTCTACTTATACCTTTTCCGCCCTTGGTTTAGATCGATTTTATCCAGTTACTATGTCCTGAATTGTTTTTATAAATAATTTTATGTTTTTTTCATATTCTATTTCCTTCTATATAATTTTGTTTTACATTCGAGTAAAATTTGATTGAAAGCTGTTGCATTCATCATTTTTGTCGGACAGGGGAGAAAAATCGACCGTCTGTTTTTTTTACTTGCCTTTCTCATCAACAATGGCCAATCTTATCTACAATTATGTAGCTGTAGCAACAACGGGAACACCATTTCTTTCAACTGTCGACATGAAGATAGCAAATACAGAACGCACCTGCTACATTGTCGGCATATACCGTTCAAAATTTCCGTATTGTTTTAAATCTCCGGTTGTAAGTATTGTGAATTCATTAATATTCATTAACAAGTAATATAACAAAAACACCGAACTCCGAGAAAATTCAAAACGGACAATCCCTAATCAAATGGCAAAATCAAAAGCCAAAACACATCAAACGAATGGATAACAACTGTCATATTCCTGACTTGGCGCAGGCATTTGCTGATGTAGAAAATGGTGGATTAAACCTTGTCTTATAGCTAGCTAAAACTCTCACTTGTATGACAGTCGTATGACAGATGTTCAATGATTTCCTTTTTACAGATGAACCATGAATTTAAATATGTAAAACAGTACAAATTTGTAAAAGGTTTGCATGCATATTTTATTAAACGGCTCAAACAGTGATCAAATCTCATAACATTAAAAGGTCATTAACACATACATTGTCTATCCACTTTAATTTAGATGTTATGTTTACTCTGTTGTGTTGATGACCTCGTCCAGATCCTGTTGTGTAACGATCAATGGTACAACTGTTGTTTTCAGAAGGCATCTTATTTTTAACTCATTTATCATCGGGTTTGTACTTACACGAACAACACAAGGGCTGTCACATATCGAGCAGGATGATCTGAGCACCTGAGAAAATACATAGTTTTTGGTGGGGTTCGTGTTGCTCAGTCAATCGTTTTTTATGTTGTTTTTTTTTGTACTGTTCTTTGTCTGTTTATCTTATTTTTTAGCCAAAGTCTTGTCAGTTTATTCAGACTTATGGTAAATAAGAAGATGTGGTAATAGTGCCGATGAGACAACTCTCCATCCAAGTCACAATGTATGAAATGTTAACAATTATAGGTCAAAGTACGGCCTTCAAAAGACATACAAACAAAAACAAGTAAACATTCACTAAGCGAATAAGTTTGATCTCTGACACAATGTAAATACTATTTTAATAAAAAAAAGATGTAGGAACAATGACACAATTTGTTGTCACAGTATAGGTATGAGTCTGAATGTCTATTTGGTATCTTTTGCCTCTCTTTTAAGACTCTGTTCATTTCTAGTTACGGTTTTGACTCAAGAGGGTTGATGAAAACAATGCCTTTCAATGCTAAGTTTGTATTTTGTTAATACTAAAATGTCTAACACATATATTTGTTTATATCATGCATAGCGACTAGGTGAACAATGGGATTCATCGGCGCATATAGTTTTAAAAAATCAAAAAAATCTGAATGTATCTTTACTACAAGCTAAAATAGTTACAATTTTCATGTATAATGGTCATGATTAGAAGGATATATTAGTTACAGAACAATGAGACAGCAAGCCATCAACCCCAAAACAGAAGACATTTAGAATTTATTATGTTGTCTTCAACATTACTATTGTCTATACATTATATAAAATCCTTTGTTGGAGCGCATTAAAACAAAGGCATGACATCAATATCAAGTTCCGTAAATAAAAAAATGAATAACTAAAAAAAAACTGTATGTTAAAAGGGCATTAGCCGTCAAATTCATGTTCACTGATTCGACTCAATATCTCATATTTGATTTATAACATAATTAAACGTACATCTAAATAATAAAAAGTCTAAAATAAACAATTTATAAGGCATGGGTTCGATAATATGTAAAAGCATTTCGTGTGTATTTTAGTTGAGACGCCATCTAAATAACCATCGACATGACCTCCGAAGACTGGCAACGGTCATATAACCCGATATAAACATAAATATAAATAGCGAACTCGTGCAATTGGATTTTCTGTGTCTGTTTGATTTCATATTATAATTGATTCTCTATTTTACATGTATAAGAATGAGTTTTTGTGAATCGAATCAGTCAATCAAATGACTTACCATTGTTTCATTTTCAATGTTGACATTCTTTTCCTTTGAATATCTGAACAGGCCTAATTCACGAGTAACCTACATGTATCTCCAGCTAAGGGGTTAAATGGAAAATCACATGAATACGGATTCAATGAGGTCGAATTATTCACTTGGAAGGGATTAATTCATCAGCGATGTTTTTAGCTTATTTTGACAAAATTGAACTCAACTGGCTGCTTAAAGTGAGTTATTATTTCACTTTTTCATATGCATTAATTATTGAACAAACAACAAATTGTATTTTAATTTGTTTTATATCTCGTAACGAATACCTTTTTTTGCCCCTCTTTTAAGCAAATGCAATTTATATACACATCCTGAATTGACATAAACATGAGTATGCTTAATAAAATAAACATGTATTGAATACAAGGTTGAGAAAAAATATTTTGCTACATATTTATTCCTAATTATCATCATTTTAAGCAATTTTTATTTAATTGTATGCATTTAGCATTTTCATGTTTGTTTGAAAAAAATTGCAAGACAACGATAAAACTAAGCGAATAAGTTTGATCTATGACACAATGTAAATACTATACTAATAAAAAAAAAGATGTAGGAACAATGTCAAAATTTGTTGTTCACAGTGTATGTATGAGTCTGAATGTCTATTTGGTATCGCTTGCCTCTCTTTTAAGACACTGTTTTTTTTAGTTACGGTTTTAATTCAAGAGGGTTGACGAAAACAATGCCTTTCAAAGCTAAGTTTGTATTTTGTTAATATTAAAATGTCTAACACATATATTTGTTTATATCATGCATAGCGACTAGGTGAACAATGGGATTCATCGGCGCATATAGTTTTTAAAAATAAACAAAAATCTGAATTTATCTTTACTACAAGCTAAAATAGTTACAATTTTCATGTATAATGATCATGATTTATATGAATAGAAGGATATATTAGTTACAGAACAATGAGACAGCAAGCCAACAACTTAAAAACAAAAGACATTTAGAGGTTATTATGTTGTCTTCAACAACCATTGGCTATACTTTATATAAAACCCTTTGTTGGAGCGCATTAAAACAAAGGCATGACATCAATATCAAGTTCCGAAAATAAAAAAATGAATAACTAAAAAAAAAAATTATGTTAAAAGGGCATTAGCCGTCAAATTCATGTTCACTGATTCGACTCAATATCTCATATTTGATTTATAACATAATTAAACGTACATCTAAATAATAAAAAGTCTAAAATAAACAATTTATAAGGCATGAGTTCGATAATATGTAAAAGCATTTCGTGTGTATTTTAGTTGAGACGCCATCTAATTAACCACCGACGAGCCTCCGAAGACTGGCAACGGTCATATAACCCGATATAAACATAAATATAAATAGCGAACTCGTGCAATTGGATTTTCTGTGTCTGTTTGATTTCATATTATAATTGATTCTCTATTTTACATGTATAAGAATGAGTTTTTGTGAATCGAATCAGTCAATCAAATGACTTACCATTGTTTCATTTTCAATGTTGACATTCTTTTCCTTTGAATATCTGAACACGCCTAATTCACGAGTAACCTACATGTATCTCCAGCTAAGGGGTTAAATGGAAAATCACATGAATACGGATTATTCACATGGAAGGGATTAATTCATCAGCGATGTTTTTAGCTTATTTTGACAAAATTGAACTAACTGGCTGCTTAAAGTGAGTTATTATTTCACTATTTCACTTTCATTAATCATTGAACAAACAACAAATCGTATTTTAATTTGTTTTATATCTCGTAACGAATACCCTTTTTGCCCCTCTTTTAAGCAAATGCAATGTATATACACATCCTGAATTGACATAAACATGAGTATGCTTAATAAAATAAACATGTATTGAATACAAGGTTGAGAAAAAATATATTTTGCTACATATTCATTCCTAATTATCATCATTTTAAGCAATTTTTATTTAAGTGTTTGCATTTAGCATTTTCATGTCTGTTTGAAAATAATTGCAAGACAACGATAAAACTTAAAATATTAGCATAGGGAAATATGCAGACACCTTTATTTCCAGAAAAATGAATAAACCACAGCCAACACTGCTAAAGATGATGTATACATCAACGTGTTTAATAGGATATTGTCGTCTCGTGGCCCTAATTTTGGAAAGCTAAAACGTAAAATAAACCATGTTGGTCTTTGTGAATTGACATCACAATGGCTCCATCCGACTCGGTATAAAGTATGTGTTCGCAGTAATACCGGTCAGGGCTGTTTTTTTGCATTGTAATTGTTTGAGCAGATATAAACATCCCTAATGATTTACTACATGTACCTTTATTATACTGCAATTTGAAAGACACAATATTTTTGACAAATGCACACTAAAATTATGGGGTAAAAACCAATACAACTCTTGTGGTTTACTCCCGTCAGTCTTAATATATATAGAAACCAGAGGTTATGTACTAGTATTTTTGTTCAAGTTAGAAAAATGAATTATATAATTACAGTAAAATTAAGGGTGTAACTACCGTACGCAAAATTATTTGGATGTTCTAGTTTGGTCCTTTTAGTTTATAAGCCTCAAATGTGTCTCATAAAGATATATATTGGTTATAAATGAGCCTCCTCATGGGGTTTTTGATAATGTGATTACTTGTCCATTTTTAAAGTGATTATTTGATTACCAGACCAAATATGTCATGATTATTTGATTATTTGATAATCTAGAACTGTATTTTTCATTAATTGATTATCTTGTTTAAAAAAGTAATTAATGATTATGTGATTATATAAACAAAATTTGTGATTATGTGATTACTTGGACACCCCATGAGAAGCCGCAAAAATGGGACGTTCAACGAACGAGTGGTGTGTGTACTTCATATATATGGTACGTTAGAAACATAATTTAAATAATCATTCACTTAAACTTTATATTCTCATATTGTTTATCTACTTTATGCATTGTATCAATCTGGTCATACATTTTTGAATTATCTTTTGATCTAAGCTCCTGGTAAAAAGATGCATTGTCCATTCCAATCTCTTCATATTCGTCTCCACTGAAATGATGAAAGCAATTTCAAGATGTAATGAGCGTGAACTGAATGATCAACATTGAACATAATTTTCATTTTGCCGGATACACTTTTTCAAAATATGAAATAAACCGAAAGCAGAAACGTGAGCAAGTTTGGTATATTTCATCATTTTACACTATGCTACATGATTTCATTAGTAGTTTCAAAAGATCCTTCGAAACATGGTTTTCTAACCACAGTCAACTATGGCGTTATTAACAGTTTTGCAAACGTTTTTGAATTGTGGTTTCGTAATTGATACAATCTTCTAACTGTTTGAGCACCAGTTATGATTATTATGCGGACGAATTATAAGTCTTTTGTTCAAAATTTATAAGTCTACACTAAGATAACGGACTTTATACATTTGTCCGATACATTTCTTTTTCAAAATATTAATAAAGATCCTGTGTTTGTGTAATCACTAGATGAGAGCTTAGTATAACCATTCTACTTACATGTGTGACTCTTCTGGTGTTTGTTTTGCTCCTGCAAAAACAGTAACAACAACTCCTATAACAAGCAATCCTAACTATTATATCGCCAACGCAATTGTTTAATCATAACACAGAATGTTTAAACAGGGTTAAATAGCATTCAGATTACAGGTTCTTTCACTAAGGTAAACAATTTTCGTATATTGCAGGAGGTAGAAATTCGATAAAATATATTCATTTTTCATTGAAGTACGCCTTATTGTTTTTTTTTCTGTTGCTTATTTGCATCTTCCAGTAGTTTTGGTTTTTTGTTAATTTTTTTGTATATATATATATAATTCTCGTTCGAATATTCTATATTTTGATCTTCTACCTAATATACAAATATATTTAACATTATTAATTAAAAAAAAGAAATGCTACCTAACGATATTAACAAACACCAAAAAATACATACACAAATTCTGAAGTGTATCAATAAATATTAAATGCACTTATGTGTTATCGTAGTTATATGTATTCTCGCACAAAATATATGCAACAAAGCCTCTGCAATGATGAATACGTACTTGATTGTTTTGAATTTATATTTTTTCTCCGGATTAAATAAAATAGAAGGCCAACGACAAGACCACCGAATATAACATAACCAATTGCAGATCCTACTACCGTCTGTATTGTGTATCCTTTGGGTGACACTAGTGATTGTGCTAAAAAGAATATGAATTCACTGCATCAATAAAGAACTTCGTGATAAAGTATACTTTGTGAATACGTTTTTTTGAAATATACATCATACATTTATGTTCATTCTAATAAATGAGACCATATGACTTAACGCATAACAGTATTTCACGCATGCCAGAGACTGACTAAATGTTACAATTAACCTTTCTATCTGTTTTATTTCTAAATTTTTTTAACAAAAAGGAAGAGGTCAAAATATAGTCAGTGCAATTGCCCAATTATCATCCGACTCGGTGCGTGTGACTTCATGTTCCAGTCTTGTATATATAAAATCAGCCCTTCAACTGGAATAAGAATTTCTGGTTAGTGCTAGATGCAATTGAGGTATGTGCCAGACAATGGTTAAAGTGCTATCCAGATGGACCAAAACTTAACACTTTATCCACTGTTCGTTCATGCATTTAGAAGCGCATTAAGACTCTAATGAACACAAATGTTTCTAACACTTTCAAGACATCCGAGAATGTGGATTTTATCCCTTCTCAACCACAAAATCCATGTTGGTGTTCCAGCAGACAAAACCTCTAACAATATTTTTTCAAATATTTGTTTTTGGAATATCTAACCAAAGAACTCAAACTTCAGGGCAAAACTGGGGATCCCACATATACTCTTACACAAAAGAAGATATTTACAAAAATCACAAATCTTACCTTCTCGTGTTTGGTATTTATATAAAAAATGACAATGAAATTTGTGTGGGTGCCTTAACTTAAAAAAACAGATCCTCAAAAAGAAAAATACATATCTGGGTCGTCAAGATTTAAGATTTAACATCTTTTATAGTTGTTAACACTATTCTTTCTACAGTAAAAGAAGGCCTCCTAGAATAATATTGTGAAGAGGTATATTCAACAAGCAGTTCAATCGGTTGTTGCTTCTTATACAATTCTAAAATCTATTACATAATCTTCAATCACAATCTATACAATATTGCAGTAGTATCAAAATGTGATTTGTCCACGCTTTGCACTACTATTTCACACGCTCAATGAACAGATATAATACATTGTCTCTTCAAGAATTGCCTTTTCGACAAATAATGGAACTCGTCGATACAAGTTCGTGCTTTAGGTCATGAAAAAATATTAATTTGAGAAAAACCTCACTGATTCCAAAAACAAATACACCGGGGATTATTAAATTAAAATGCTGGACTTTTTGATCGACAACCTAATTGTGAAGTTTTGTAGATTGCAATTGATATCTCAACAGACAGTCGGTGTTTCAAATATGTGGCCGTTGAAGCATCATTCATACAAAACATTTTATAGGGAGAAAAAGAATAAAAAAAAGCAAAGTTCTTAAATTTCAATTTAAGATATATTTATCATGTCATATCATATCTGTGTGTTCTTGCGTCCCATACATCCAAGTAAACATGAGATTAAAGATACTGAAAAGAAGGACAAGAAGGTCTGTTTGATATCTTGATCTTTTCCTCAAAGTTAACAGAATTGAACGACTTTAAACTAGATTCTGACAAACGTGATGATTTCAGCTTTCCACTTGTCAGCTTTCCATTTCTCAGCTGAATATACCCTTTTAACCATCATATGGCGTTTACATAATTACTTTGAAACGCACGCTTATTCATGTTCACATTGTACGGACTTCGTTTGCAGCGGTGTGCTCCTTACACAGAAACTGCTCTAACAGAACTACTGAAATCTACACCTGCACTATTTCAACGGTCACCATCACGATTTGGTTTGAGCGATACTATATGTCTGTGACTTATCTGACACGCGGCATTTTTCTCTCCAACACTTATAAATCTTTTGTTTTATGTTTGTCATTAATACTAGTAAGCTTTGACAATTACACCGATACAATGTTCACACATATGCACATATTTAATATATGCTTTTCACACATTTCATGCCACGTATTCGTCAGATTTTCGTTTTGCATGCATCATATGTGTTTTAGGTTATGTACTATGCATGATTCGCATATTTGTTATATGCACGCATCATATAACAATAAGAAGATGCAGTTTGATTGCAAATAAGACAACTCTCCATCAGAGACAAAATGACATAGAAGTTAACAACTGTAGGTCACCATAAGGCCTTCAACAATGATCAAAACCCTTACCGCATTGCCATCGCGCCTGTTTGCTTAAGGGCCAAGCATTTAGCATAATCATAGGCCCATCATCAATCACAGTATGTTGATCCATATTGTATGGTGTAATTACATTTTTGACATCAATCAAAATACACTTAAAGTACGCTTTTCCGAAGATCGACGAGAAAATCCTATGTTCATCTTATCATACCATAAGTGTTCAATTATCGTTGTGATTCCTTTATGACAAAGAATGAACTTTTTAGTGAAATTCTATGGCACTTGTTCCAGGAGAAATTCCTGATAAACTTTTTTTTTCTATTATCAATGATATACATTTGTACTAGGGTGAAATTGGCTTACCGATGTTCAAATACGCAAATCGATTACGATTACACAAATCAAGGTAACACACTAATTTTGAGGGAATCGGATGAACCCTGAAAGTGTATACATCAAACAGGTAAATAAAATTAAGCTATTACTTTCATTTGATCTTGATTTAAAACATAATATATTTACTATCTTGCTTTGTTGTAAATGCAACGGACATGTCAGACTGTTCACTGCTGCCTTTGTCTGCAGCTGCAACTACAAAAAATGTATAGTTCAAATGTGCCTTTAGGCCTGTGAAATGTGCGGTCTGTTTACTGAAGCCTACAAATCACAAAATTAATGTAAAATAACTTGACTTTGTTTTAAATTACTCAAATTTCATCCCCATTAATATTCCCAAAAATTCACATACGTAGCTTTTTTTTTTTTAGCACGAAACTAATTCGAACTTATATATAGATATAAGAAGATGTGGTATGAGCGCCAATGAGACAACTCTCCATCCAAGTCACAAATTCTTAAAGTAAACCATTATAGGTCAAAGTACGGCCTTCAACATGGAGCCTTGGCTCACACCGAACAGCAAGCTATAAAGGGCCCCCAAAATGACTAGTGTAAAACCATTCAAACAGGAAAACCAACGGTCTAATCTATATAAAAAACGAGAAACGAGAAAGTTCCTGACTTAGGACAGGTGCAAAACAAGTGCAGCGGGTTTAAACGTTTTAATAGGTACCAAATTTCACCCTAACTGAAACAATAGTGTTACATCACAACATAGAAAGACACACTCTAAAATATCAATTGATATGGCTTTACTCAATCAAAATAACAAAAACAAGTGAACATACACTGAACGAATAAATTTGATCTATGACACAATGTAAATATAAAATTGATATAACAAGGGGGTTAGATGTAAAAATATATCAAAAAGACAACCATAACCTTAAACAAAATGCCGCCAAATAAAATAACGTACACAGGTAAATAAAATAAATTTGTTGTAAGGTATACATGGAGTACGGAAATATTGTATACAAAATAAATAATTTTATGTATACATGTTTTTTTGGAGAAATCGACAGTTAAACTACATCACTATTTGTATATTTGAATCCGTTTGTTTACTTATCAAACGTAGCCTATCCATATAGGAGAGACTGAAGGTACGAAGGGGACATTTAAACTCATAAGTCAAAAATAAACTGATAACGCCATGGCAAAAAGAGAAAAGGACATAGAATGTACAAAGAGCGGATATAAACTATTAAATGCAATTACACCATTTTTGCATTGTTGCATTGAATCAGGAAACCCATAAGGGTTTTTGATATTGTCTCTATAGACTTTTCTTTAACTAATTATCGCAAAATACAACTCAGATATTTTCAAGTTTCATTTTAATCCATTAACATCTTGTCCAATACTATGTTAATATTAGGAAAATTTCGGTTGATTGGTTGTTGTCCCATTCATTTTCACATTAAACATCTTAGAGATCTACGCTTAAAAATGGCATTCAGACAATATTTTTAGATATTTAATGTTTATAGAATAAAAAAATATTATTACATTGGTAGCATTGAATTACATTGATTTCCCAGTCAAATAAAAACCGATAATTTCACATGTGAAATAAACGTGGTTATTTCACTCTCTGACGTCATACAACACTAGGCGTTGTCAAGACGTCGATAACGTCGGATCAAAACAAATTGTGAATGCGTAGAAAAAAGATATAGTTCCTTACATTTTCTACATTAATTTCATTAAAAAAGCCATTTGCCAATGTAATAAAAAGAATAACTAATCAAAGAATTCAAATATCGAAAAATATTCAACTCGTGACCGAACAACACTGATAACTAACTCATGCGCTACGCGCAATCGTGAATTAATGTGTTGTTCGGTCACTCGTTAAATATTTTTCTCTATTTGAATTTTTCGATTAGTTATTCTATAAATAATATGAGACAAAAACAATGCATGCAAAATAAACCATGCATTCTTGTTTCTCATCCTTAGTGGCAGAGGTCCAACGGATCCCATAAAGAACGAGGTCAAAAACGAAAACAGGCAGGGGTGTTATGAAAAATGGTAGACAGTTGAATTCATCTGGAAGAAAGATAAACTAAACAATAATGGCGTCCGTAACACTTTGGAAGCAATAACTTCTACTTTGACATTAGGAAATCTGATTTTAACAGTTTTCTTTTATGCATCAATCTAGCAGTGTCTTGGAAATCCTGATATGAAACACAAACCCTCAGTAGTTTCAACTTAGAGATTTATACTCCACATGCATGTACTGCTGTGATGTTGCTAATGAACAATGGAAATGTCTATGCGTATGTGAATATATGAAGCAGATATAACTGTATCTATGTATCCTTCTTTTGTAGTTCAATTGGATAGATATGGTCAACATAGTCACCACTCTGTGCCTTATTTAGTTATCTAAGTAGAGAGGTGAAGTCAAGTCATCCAAAATTTTATTGAGCTTATCATGATTTGGTTGACCATTATGCTTTTTTTGTAAAAAATAACAACGGATATCTTTCACTTGTTATTACCACAATCCCCTTTTCCGTTCCACGAGTGTAACATTATCGAACAAACTTGCTTGACCAATACGACAGACGCCAGATACGCTTTAGGATCGCCTGAGATCATCCTTAGTTTCACCAAAGGTTTGAGTTATATGTTCTGACGTTAACCTGTCGGCTGTGCTGCTCCTGATACCGTTATAATGTAACTCATATTATATGTTCCACAACAAATGTACAACACAATGAAATGTAAAATAATATGTTTTTCTGCATACCTTTGTTCAGCTTAAGCGATACTAAAATAAAATGATATATCAAAAATTGTGGTTCATGTTGCTAAATATTTGTTTTTTTTTGTGTAATTATTTGTAATTTTTGTTTGTCTATTCGTTGTTTTAATATCTGGGGATGGTGTTGTCTTTTTTTATTGTATTTATAATACTTAATAGCCCACATAGTATGTTTCCTCTCTCTCTTTACAATAAGAAATGAACAATGAGACCGATTACATTTTCGGTTAATAAATTCAAATATCAATCTTAAAGCTACATTTGTACGCATTATTGAGAATGCATGGTGAAGATATTTTCGAAAACATGCGACGTGTAGACTAGATCATAATCATGCATTTGTATTAGAAACTAAAACACCTTCCAGTTACGTTGGATATTTTCAGAAATACCGGTTTTGCATTTTGAACCACTTCAAAAACCTTCACGTGATAAGTTGTAAACCCTGGTCTTGGTTCTGATTGCTTCCATGTTACTGTAATTTCATTTGAACTCACGATTGAAGCAATAACATCAAAGGGCATTTGTGGAAGATCTTTCCTGTAACTGTATTGTATGCCCTTAATAGAAGGGTTTTCGGTGATTTCAATCGAAATGAAAACAATATGCGCCTTGTTTGACTTTACTTGGATAATTTTCATAAAAGAGAGGCGAAAGATACCTAAGTGATATTCAAACCCATAATCAAAAGCAAACAGACAATGCCATGGCAAAAAAAGAAAAAAAGACAAGCAAGAGTGCACAAAATAAAACATTAAAAACTGAAGATTGAGCATCTAGAAACCCATAACTAAAACGGGAGTGATCTCAAGTGCTCCGGAAGGGTAATATGCTATTGAATTTTATCCTCTTTTTATGATGCCTTATCAACGGACATGACTCATCCCCGAAAATTTCATTTCAACAGGATTGATTCACATAACTATGTGTATTAGCAGAGCAATAACTAATAATCTTTCGTTACACCAGAGTAACCTGATTGTTCGACGTTCGTATTTCTCAATCTAAAATTCGTTTAAATTGTTTAATGGACTGATCTTGTCTCTTGGTCTTTTTGCATTTGATAATTGTTTTCATTTAACTTAAGTTTTAACTGTCACTTTGGTACATGTCTCCCCGATTGTATTTGATATATTTTAGTTATCATGTTTAGTGGACTGATTTTGTCTACTCTGTCGGATGACAAAACGATGATTTCACGGAATTCCATGATATCCATACATACGTATGATTATTTGTTAAAGTCAAAGTCAGATGCTTCTGTTAAACATATACTTTTTATAAAAGATTTTAAAACTTTCTGGTCTTTTAATTTTCGTATTCGATATCGTAAACATCATATACTTTTTTTTATTTACCATAGTGAAAACACATTGTCACTATGTCCATCAAATGATTAAGTTTGAAATTAGTATGTTGAATGAATGATGATCAAACCTTGCCCCTTAACGTTGTTTTGTTAGTTTTGGTTAAAATAAGCAAACTTATAATACAATTACACACAAAAACAAAACAAGGGAGCCTATATGCTAAGAAAATATTGATTTTCAACATTTTTATTTCATTTTAGAATTCACTTGTTTGTTTTTTTGACGAAATGATGTTTTTTTTTTCTATCTTCCACAAATGCCCTTTGATGTTATTGCTTCAGTCGTGAGTTCAAGTGAATAAACAGTAACATGGAAGCAATCAGAACCAAGACCAGGGTTTACAACTTACCACGTGAAGGTTTTTGAAGTGGTTCAAAATGCAAAACCGGTATTTCTGAAAATATCCAACGTAACTGGAAGGTATTTTAGTTTCTAATACAAATGCATGATTATGATCTAGTGTACACGTCGCATGTTTTCGAAAATATCTTCACCATGCATTCTCAATAATTTAAGTGTTAAATATAAGGAAAAGATGTATGTTTTGACTGATTTAATCACTAGCTTGAAAACGACTACATTGACCCTTCTGTTTTCAAAATTGATATTTAGATTAATTATGTGGGAAAATTATTTATACCAATTTTTATGAAAAGATCACAATGATATTTTTTAATTAGACAAATATACAGTAAAAATGCCGTTTTATTCCTAAAATCATGAAAATTAAATAAATTTGAATTGTTTCCAAATAATAGTTACACAAATTTAGAACATACTTGTGTAGAGAAGATATGTCAAACAAATATTACAAAAAAAAACGCTTGTTTTATTTTTTGAAACAAAAAAATAAGCTGTGTCTGTCAAATATATAGAAATGTGAAAAATAGTGAATGGCTAATACTTCGACCCCATTTATCTCTTAAAGTACAAAAGTAGCACATGCTGGTATTATCTTTATAACATATTTCATTTCAATTGAATATGTGCAAAATATGCAAACTTTGGTAAAAAAAATCACCGTAGGATCGAAATTATAGTATGCTCTTGAGTTTACTTTTATTTAGTTTCACTAACTTATTTCTCTCATCTTGCAATAGTATTAAAACATTTGACTTTTCTACACTTTACACAAGTATTCCCCATTCCAAACTAAAAGACAAATTGAAAGAGTTGGTATTTCTTTGTTTCATTAAAAAGAATGGCGAACGTAGATACAAGTATCTTGTCTTGGGGATGGATAAATCCTACTTTGTAAAGAATCACTCTGATTCAAACAAAAAATTCTCTGAAACTGACATTATCAAGATGCTTGATTTCTTGATTGACAACATATTTGTTACGTTTGGAGGACGTGTTTTTCAACCGACTGTCGGAATTCCAATGGGAACCAATTGTGCCCCACTTCTTGCCGACTTGTTTCTTTATTATTATGAGGCTGACTTCATACAGGAACTTCTTAGGAAGAAAGATAAGAAGTTAGCAATATCCTTTAACTTTACGTTCCGCTATAAAGATGATGGTCTCTCACTAAATAATACAAAATTTGGTGACTTTGTTGAACGAATCTATCCCATCGAACTAGAGATAAAGGATACTACAGATACACTTAAGTCTGCCTCATATCTTGACTTACATCTAGAAATTGACAATGAGGGTCGGTTGAAAACAAAACTTTACGACAAAAGAGATGATTTCAGCTTCCCAATTGTGAACTTTCCATTTCTATGTAGCAACATTCCAGCAGCGCCTGCATACGGAACTTGTATTTCCTATCATGATTTCCTTGATAGAGGGTTGCTGCTCACAAGGAAGCTATTAAACCAAGAGTTTCAAATGGTGAAGTTGAAATCATTCCTTCGTAAATTTTACGGACGCCATCACGAGTTGGTTGACCGGTATGGAATAACCGTTTCACAAATGTTATCGGATATGTTCCTTATGTCGTAACTACAATACCATTCCCTTTTCACGAATGTGACCTACCGAATTAAACTATTTACCGGATTTGTAATAACATAAACAACACGACGGGTGCCACATGTGGAGCAGGATCTGCTTACCCTTCCGGAGCACCTGAGATCACCCCCAGTTTTGGTGGGTTCGTGTTGCTTAGTTTTTTAGTTTTCTATGTTGTGTTTTGTGTACTATTGTTTGTCTGTTTGTCTTTTTCTATTTTAGCCATGGCGTTGTCAGTTTATTTTCGATTCATGAGTTTGAATGTCCCTCTGGTATCTTTCGCCCTTCATTTTCAACGTAAGGCCTTCAACAATGAGTAAAACCCATACCGCATAGTCTGCTATAAAAGGCCCCGAAATGACAAATATAAATGATTTCAAACGAGAAAAAGAACGGCCTGATTTATGTAATTCACAATTCTTTTCACTACATCTTACTCCAATAGTTAGAGTACACGGTATTGTCACGATTTTGAACACACACAAAACAGTTCCCCCCTGTACACTTCTTCGGCTAAATAAGAAAAAAAGGTCTCGCATACCAGAACAAATCAGGAGCCTCTGGCCTTTGTTAGTCTTTTAATGTTTTTTTTTAGTTTTAGTTCATTTATATGATTCGGAGTTTAGTGTGACGTCCATTTTCGCTGAACTAGTACACATTTTTGTTTAGGGGACAGCTGAAGCCCGCCTCCGGGTGCGGGATTTTCTCGCTGTGTTTAGTCAAGACCCATTGGTAGCCTTGGCTACTTTCTGATCTTTGGTCGGTTTGTTGTCTCTTTGAAACATTCCCCGTTTCCAATCTCAATTTTATCAATATTCTGATGGTGTTTTTTTATATCAGCATACTATGTCTGTATTTGGACTGATTCTCAGAATGTTTTAACTTTTACATCAAGTCCTGTCCATCGTTTTTTGCCAATGCATTGTCAGTTTGTCTTCGACTTATGAGTTTAAATATCCCTTTGATATCTTTCGCCTCTCTTTTACACAAATACAAAAATTACTATGAGTTTGAATATTTGATTAGAATAAAACACATGATTAAACAGCCGTAATACGGATGTTTGAGAAACGTCTGTAATACAAAATTTACTAAAACTTGGAATAATGTCTATTAATTGTCTATGACTTTAGTGACTCATGTTTGAATTCCTAAAAAAATTTTCACATGCATTGCAGATTCCTCTAAGGTTATTATCATTGTTGTCATATTATCCATCATAAAATCATCATGGGTCAAGGAACTTTGGTTAAGGAGTTAAAGCTAATTCTGTCTTTTCAGAAACCGTTAACGGGGGATATGCCCCTTACGGAAAGGTCAAATTTCTTTGGTCAAACTGTTCCAAAGTTGTGTCTTGATGACCCAAACATTTTTTTACTATTGACGATTCCTGTACGGGTTTTTGAGATATCCCAAAACAAGTAGTAAGGTCAAAGGTCAAGATCTACGTGAAAAAAGCTTAAAAACACACTTAAAACCCTTTGAATAAGGTCAAAAACACATAATTCGCTATCTGTTACATGGCCTTAACCTTTGAACCTGTGACCTTTGTCAAGGTCATTAGTCCAATATATCATTGCTCAAGACCCCATGGGTCTACGACCTTTAGTTTAATAGTTAATGCTAATTTTGTCTTCTCAGAGACTGTTTCAGGGCGTTATGTCCCTTACATGTAGAAAGGTCAAATCTCTTCGGTCAAAATAAAACAAATGTGCGCCTTAATGACCCAAACATTTTCCACTATTCAAGACTTCTGTAAGTATAATGGTTTTTGAGATTATCCCATAACAAGGGGTAAAGTCAAAGGTCAAGGTCAACTTTCAAATTTGACCTTGAGGCATTTCCAAGGTCACATGAATTGATGATTATTGGTGAAGTTCCTAGGGACTACGACTTACGGTTTCTGAGTTTAAGTGGCCAACCGACATCGGTTAATTTTCAAAGATGCATAACCCTACTAATAAGTCTTCGAATCTTTTCGATCAAAATGTAACGAAGAACCAGGTTATGGTCCTGAACAAAGTTCACCCTCCTCTAACGGTTACGGTGTTTGAATGATAACAATGTTTTTAGGTTTCGGGCAGATAACTCCGGACCGATAAAATTTTACGACTCACAGGGTGAGTTCCGGATAGGTATTTATGACAACAATACAAAGTATGGACCTGAGAGCGACATGTCTTACGGTTAAGGCTGCTAACTTCGTCAAAGTTTGGCGGAAAAAGAATGATAATAATCAGAAGAAATACAGTAAGGGGTTTCCCTTTTGGAAAATGAAATACCTCAATTATCAGACCAAAGTCCACATTGAAAATTCACATCCAAACATTATACATTATCTGTGCAGAGAACCCCTAGATTCTTTTCTGCAATAATCAGACATAAAAACTAGTCAAAACAATAAGTTACTTTCGCTAATCAGATAAGATAAAAGATACCAAGGGAGGGTTATAAAACTCGAAAAAGGGACAGACATCATCAATACCACGAAACTAACAAACAACAAAACGTATAGAAGTGTTAAAGATTCAACAACACAAAATCCGCAAAAACAGAACACTGGAGCCCCAAAAGAAGACTCGCACTGTTAAAACTGAGGATCCAGTTGAATGACTATTAGGGATTCCAACTTGGATTTGCTGTTTGATTATTCTGAGTTCATATGGTTTTGATTTGCATCCAGACAAAATATAAAATGTTCAGCGATTTTCCAATCAGTGATGCCACTTACTTCGAATTAAATTAAATGTTTTCATTCTGGTTGATCAAAAAATATTCATAAAAATATCTATTTATATTTGAAATTAAAAAGCGTTTCATGAGCCCGAAATCGGATCACTCTATATCGATTCCCCCCCCCCCCCCCGCCCCCTCCCCCCCCCCCCCCCCCCTTTCCATGATGTGGAAACTGGAGCTTAACCCTTATACCACTCAACCCAAATATTTGTTGTTTATTTCTACATCTATAAATTTTGAGAAATGTTTAGAATGTATCCTTTAATGCACTAATAGAGTAAAAATCTTACATGGTACATTTATATTAAAAATACTATTTGCATACACTACTAGTTGTGAAGTGTTACGGCATAAAACTTTGCTTGACACATAGTTTTTTTTGTTTATACCGAAATCAGAGGGTTCTTCTGTAACAACAATCAAGGAAATTTACAGGAATTTCATGCATCAAAAAACAAATGACTGGACAACACGAACTCCACCAATTAACCTTACAAGGTTAAGAATAGTTTTGAAGCTGTCGGTTGATTTAAAAAAAAGATATATTATACATAGTTCACATTAATATGAATATATTTGAAATCCCTGCTCACAGTACAAAACAAAAACAAATTCCATTGGGATATGTTACTGAAAGTTATGTAGGCAGGTAACTCATTATCATAACTTTGAAAAATATTCTACACTGTAAATGTGCCTATTTTTTTACTGTAAATGTGCCTATTGAGAATTTGAGAACAGCAGTTCACTTTTTACTAGATGTGATATATAAAAGGTATTGACTTGAATTATACTTTAAAATTCCATTATATACATTTTCAATTTTTTATATAATCTTTCAAAAGAGTAAAATTGTATACTTCTGTTTTTGTTTTCAATTATTGAACCAGCATGATATAATTTTAATCCTGACAAAATCTATCTTTTGTTTGAATCAAGAAGCAATACAAGTGCTGTTCTTTAAATATTTAGTTAAGTTTCCCAGCATACATGTATCTTTGCAATTGTTTACTGATTTTTTCCCTCTCTTTCCTCGATCAGTTGTTTAAATGGTGCGAGTAGCCTGAATACAATATAAAGTTGTACATGTATTTGAACAGGAAAAATAGTTTATATGAAATGTCTTGCCACAAATATTGTCTTTCCATTTCTTTAAGATTTACATAGGGTCCAAAACTCTCTTGAAATATTTAGCTTCTATGCACAATAAGGTGGACAGTATTGATAAAACTTCAAAATCTATCCCAAGAATGATTCAAACAAAATGATACAAAACTGAACTTCATTCTCTAAACTTTCCAGCAAATAGAGATATTCAAACATAATTTTCCATTAAACTGATCTGCATATAATATGAAAATAAGGAGATGTGGTATGATAAGCAATGAAACAACAATCCACCAAAGTTCAAATAAAATTTATGTAAGCAATTATTGGCAACCGTACAGCCTTCAACAATGATAAAAACCCATACCGTATATAGTCGGCTATAAAAGGCCCCTACATGAAAAATATGAAACAATTCAATCAATTTAAAAAAAAAAAATATGACAGAGATGAACCAACGACAACCAATGAACTACAGGCTCATGAATTGGAACAGGCACATAAAGAATGTGACGGGGTTTAATATGTTTGTTAGAGCTTAACCATCCCTAGACAGTGGTGTAACAGCAGAACATAGTCATTTAAACATACATGACAGATTCGTAGATTGTTGACGCTATCTTTTACACTTTTGACTTTTACTAAATTATATGTCAATTTGTCAATTAATTTATATTTTTAAAAAGGCATCCCTGAATAAATTGTTCAGTCATCACTAGGTTTGGAAAGTCATTTAAAATATGCTTGATATAAACCTTTCATACATTTTTTTTTATCAAATTTCGTCATGAAATGCAAATGTAGACAATAACAAGGTTACGAACAGACAGGGAGATGTTCTATACTTTTCTAAAGATCAATGATATATGAAATCGGGCAAACTTTCAAGAACAGAAATACAATGATCAATGATTAGACCTGCTCCAAAATTACAATGGCACTTTTGAATGAATATTGCCTGTTTCAGAAATTCCAATGAAATGGTATAACCAATAATGCTGCCAAAATATTTCATATATATAGTAAATAACATATTGTCTATTGTTGAAGACTATATGTTGTCATTTATTTGTCAGCTGTTATTTTTGTCGTATGGTTGCTGTCTCGTTGATGTATACAATATATTTGCTTTTATTCATATTCATTTGCTTGTAAATGTATTAGAAAAATAACAAAAACTAAATGTTGGACTCCTCTTGTAATTCTGTAAAAAATAAAAGATCCAGAATGAAACACAAAGTCTTGATCTGTAACCATGGTAATTCTTCTTTATGCATATACACTAATGAAAAATCAGCAAAACAAGCAAGCAGAGATGTACACAGAGGCGACGCGAATGTCCACCTTTACTTCATTCATGCAAATAAAAATTCCTTAATAATCTTACTAAGTGAACAAGTTCCTCCAAGATTACTGTTGTTAAGATCACTATGATAGTATACATATACAGTCAGTTGTGATTTAATGTCTATACTTACTTCCTAGTCTATTTTTTTCAAGATCATATTATCATTTGTTGGGGATTCATAAAAATAAACTCTAATTCAATAAACATCTTACTTGGTTGGCAATTAGTTCCATCGACATAGTAACCAGCTAGACATCGACATTTACTAATAGTTTTGTCGCATACCGAATTAATAATTGCATCTGTACAGTTAGCATTAATTGTACAGTTGGTATTTTCTACTGCTGCACAACATGGCATCAAGAGTATACTGACCAGTAATACATTGAAAGAAAATTTCCATAACTAAAATAGATAAAAAAGCAAAAAGTTTCGAGGTCAAAAAATACCTTACTGATTATTATTCAGATTCAAGCTTTTAAAGTTTTTTAAGCTATAGATCGAGTATGGAAAATATTTTATAAACATTTTATTTATAGGACATTGGTGGTCGAGTTGTCTAAGTAGGTTATCTTCATCTACAGTGATCACTGGGCCTGTCAAAACTGTGTGAGTTCGAACCGCGCTCGTGGCAGATGCGTTCGATTTCGATCTTGATTGACATGGATCGCCGGATTTCTTTCAAAAGGTCGTCTTCACTTTGGGTATTCCTGGTTCTTCCACCAAAAGTTAGCTGCTGAGACAAAAACGCACGTCTTAAAACTGCTGCCAGAAGATTATTAAAAATGCCTTTTATCATAAGTTAAGGAAATGGCTCTGTAGTAAAAGTGTCATGAGTATATCCTTCTGTGTATGAATATCGACTTATATATAACTGTTAACAAAAATTCCCATAACTCTGCAACGACAAACATCGTATTTTCAAACTCAAAATCAAAACCAAAACCAAAAAAAAATTGTAAAGTTTGAAGTTATTTCATCCAATATAAAAAGAAGAAGATGTGGTATTATTGCCAATGAGACAACTCTTCACAAGAGACCAAATGACACAGAAATAAACAACTAATGGGTGCATGTATACGTGACGTTTAAAGTGTATTGCATTTTACCGGGTATCGATCACTTTTGCACACACAAAATATCTGTACCAAATCACAAATGAAAGACAAATACAAATGTATGATAAAAAAAATGTCTGTTGTTAAGTGTTCTCTTAATTTTGCTTTTAATTGTTTCGCTTTCGATTTTGATACTTCCTGATACTAGTTCCTTGTATAAGTGTTGTATAAATAGAAATAATGTCACTAGAGTGTTGCATTACCTCTTCGTTTTTTAATAAACCAATTTAAAATGACGCCCTCGATTTTATAAAACTTGCCGTTTTCAGATAAAGTTATAGCAAAATAAGAATAAGGAGATGTGGTGAGATTGCCAATGAGACAACTATCCACCAAAGTTCAAATGCAGTGGATGTAAGCAATTATAGGCAACCGTACTGCCTTCAACAATGAAAAAAAGTCCCATACCGTATAATCGGCTATTACGGGCCCCGACATGTAAAATATGAAAAATTCAATTGAGAAAACTAACGGCCTAACTTATAACAAAACAATTAATGAAAAGGGAATAAGACAAGGTTTATTTATTTCAGAATCAATTTCTATGACCCCTTCAATTTGATTTCATGTGACAAAATTCGCGATCCGTTTCAGATTGAGCGAAAGCCCGGGAGATACGGCATTTATGAACGGAATTGACAATATTGTTGTTTCATTTGACAAACCTCCAACTCTGTTTGCCTCAAAACAGCAAAATACATGTATGACAATAATTTAATCACTAGTAGGACATTTCTATAATTTAGTGACGTTTACTGGTCCACGTATCCATAAAAATTCACACTAGTAACCCGTTATTCGCTGTATATAAGAGGAATTAAAGCCCGAGTCTATGGTTCTATACCTAACTTGTGGTAACCCTTTTCGTGCAGTTAAGTATTTCCCAAATTATTTCCTGTTAAATGTTATTTGAGAAAAACTGCCAATTTCTGACGGACACTGGTACTGGACCAGTCATAAAATTATAATTTGATGTGACGGCATGGTAATAACATTATCATTCTTTCCGACAGACAAAACATAGCTGATCTGAAAGGTACGCCAGCCTACTTACCACTATACAACAAGTACTATTTTACGACCCTAGATAAAGGCCACGATGAAAGACATTACTCGAGTAAAGATAGCTTCTTTTCTTGGCATCTTGGCGATACCCGTAACTACAGTTTAAGTTCTCGTGATTAAGCCAGTGTAAATCATCAACCCACATCTAGACCAGCGGTCCTTTTCACAAAAAATCTTAAGAGTAAAAAAACTCGTAAGTCATACACATTTATCAATTATGGACTAATGACGAGGTCAATACGCTATATATGGAGCTGTTCGGATTATATTGACCGAGGACGAAGTCTGAGTGTCAATATAATCTAACAGGTCCATATATAACGTATTGACTGAGTGAAAGTCCTTAATTTATATATTACATAATTATGTAAATAGTGTATTAGAAAAATGGACTTCAATGTTCTTTATGCGTTTTTTTTTTAATTTTATTTGGAAGATTTTTAACATGCTATTGAAAATATTAATAAATCAGATTAACTTGTTTTATTGTAAACAAAAACACAACTTTTTTTTCTGTTTAGAACAAATAAGAATTCAAATGGAACTCAATTCAGTTTACTTGCAAATTTTCTTTTCGTACTCTGCTGTGCTTCCGCCATGGTTGTTATGTGTGACGTCACAGATTTTTAATATTGACCGTCAATATACGTATTAATAGTAACATAGCGTCAATATACTTAAAAATAAAAAAAAGGCATCAGATACATGAAATAATATCTAGTGTAAACATAATTTATTAATTAAATTCAAGTTAAGTAATGTACACAATTTGGCATTTACATATTAATACAATTGAGTAATCAATAGGATCCGGAAACAAATATTATTTGAAAGACGTGATCGTAATATCCAATTAAAACAGGAGAATGCTACACCATATGTAATATTTCAGTATAACTTACGATCAATTTTAAGATTTTTTGTGAAAAGTGTCGCAGGGGCGTAGCTGCCGTTAGACACTTTTAATTTAAGCACGTGCCTACACATAATTTTTACACAAATATTTTTTTGTATTAAAATAAAAATATTGACAACGTTATCTGTAGATGCAAGTGAAGTGGTCAAAACAATTTGATTTAATTATCAAATGTAATTTGTACACTAGTCTCTCATCCTTAGTGAATGGAGTATAGGATAGAATTTTATGTACATTATATTCCACCTTATACAGTAACTAAAACTATGAACTTTGCCGGTTCAGATCATTTCACTTCTATCAACAAATACTTGAATGAACCTCTACATACTCAAAACCCTGACATTGTATTCTTAGATACATGATTTTTTTTATTAGTTGTTTTTGGGCTTTCAACTAGCTTTCCACTTGGTCTTCATCTGACCTATAATAAAACCCTTGCCAAAGTGGGGCGTCCGTTTGGCTGTGCGGGATATATAAATACGCAGTCAAGTCCGGTCAGAATGGAGACGTTAAATCCGATGCCTAGTGTAGAGAGAATGTCACGCTCTCTGCACGTTAAGAACACTTGCAACAACTCTTTGAGGGGTCCGTAGGTGGTCTGCTGAAAGGCAAAATGTCTGTCCCTATCCGATAAACCCTCATTTTCCAATGGCATTCCAAATTTCCAGACCTTCATCCTGGACAACCCCTATTACAAGACCTACCTCTTGTATTTATTGTAAATTTGTTTTTGTCCTGAACATGCATGAACTATTTGCAACTGGACGTTTAGCAATCGATCAATTAATCATTCAACTAGCTTTCTGTAACTTCGAGTACTCTCAGATCTACGATTAGTGACTATAATTAATCAAATCACTCAGCAGGTAGGGATTTTAAACAGTACAAGATATCAGGAAATATGAATTTCTTGAATTTTGTTAGATACATTTAGTAAGATTTAAGATTTTGTTGTAAAGCAACGCTCAGACACATATATGTGTAACATGAGGTAAATATACAATAATAAACATGATTTATAATACAATGGTAACATTTAAAAACAAAAACAAATAAAAATTCATAGACGTATAAACAGAACCGAACTTCTGCATTAGGCATCGACTATGTGTGTGAATGTGTTTGTGCGGGGAAGGGTGAAGTTTTAAAAACCAAAAGATGAATGGTCGATGCCTAGCCCAAAGGATAGTATAATATAGCAGTCTCAGTTTTTGCGTGCCAATTTTTTCAATGAAGGATCGTCAATGTGTACTATCAATTGAGGTATATATCAATTATCCTCAATCAAAAAGAAATAGATATGAAAATACTAAACAGGATGTACTGCTTAATTTAAGGGCTACGCAGATCTACGCTGGGCATTGCACATTGTAAAAAAAAAGTAAAATTAGATTTAGATTTCTACGGAAGCGTATTAGCGCCACACGTTTTTTTTTTAATATTTCTTCCTATGTTTGCGTTATAACGCAAACCTCTGCGTTATATCGCAAACCTTTGCGAAATAACGCAAACCTTTGCGAAATAACGCAAACATTTGTTTTATTTTATTTCTTATTTAAGTTTCAAAGGAAGCAGCTGTTATAAATGGAGGAGGCTGCGATATAACGCAAACCTTTGCGAAATAACGCAAACATTTGTTTTATTTTATTTCTTATTTAAGTTTCAAAGGAAGCAGCTGTTATAAATGGAGGAGGCTGCATATATTAAAATTTATCACCCTTTGTACTCATTGCAATGTAAAATGCTTGAGTGTTTAGCACACATCATTGGAAAATAATGAGCAGGATAATATATGTATACATATATATATGTTACAAAGAAAATTGAGTAAATTGAAGTTATACCGAAGAAAATAAAAAATCAACCCCGCTAGTGTAGCCGAATTTAAGTATACTTCCGAAGTAAGCGCTCGTTTGAGCATTGTGTAAGATTGGTAAGATTCAAACCAGCAACCCTTTTTCCATAAATGTATAAGATGAAGATGTTATTTTATTATAATTATGTTCTCTACATTCAAATTGCTACCCAAGCATCTTAAATAGCTACCTCACTAGATTGAAATTAAAATTCAATGACTTTTTTTAAAGAATCTTTATCTTATTCTGAGATTTCAACAAACGATTTCTTACATCAAAATTTAAAAAGAATGTTTTTTCTGAATAATAAATTTTAAAGCAGGAAGATTATTTTGTCTATTTGACTTATAGTTTCACAATTGTATGACATCCTTTTTGCTCTTATCTAGTTTACCACTTTCCGTTATTCAAAATTTGCCTATACCATATCTATTTACTTGTTAAATTTATATAATCTTCTGATGCATAAACCATTTATTAATTTGTGTATAATTGCACTTCAAGTATTCCTTTATTTCTATGCATATTTATTATAATGATTTGGTCTTGTGTTCATGGTTCTTCTCTTTTGCGTTATTTTGCAAAGGTTTGCGTTATAACGCAAACATAGGAAGAAATTTAAAAAAAAAAATGTGTGGCGCTAATACGCTTCCGTAGATTTCAGATCATTATACTGTGTTAATTCATCAGTTTGATGTTATTGTAAAATTATTTATAATTCTTCGAACTTTTCTCCATGTATATTACAGTACAACCTGTGACTTCCTCTTAGTTATAATATAATAATATTTTGAAAATTATTTTTTTCATCTCTATACTTCCTTTAAATGCTTAAATTTTACATTATATGTTCTAATATCAACTTAATTTGAATGAAGTCATATGTATAGCTGAAAATTAATGCTGCATAGCATGCGATGAAATATGTGGCTTGTGGGTTGTTGTATAACTGTGAATGTAACAATAAGAGGGGTTGGGCTTGGCTTGAATAGAAATAGTATAATACAATGACGAATTTCTTCTTCAATGCAGGTCATGACCTGCATTTTCATTTTCATAGGTTGACAGGTATGCAATACTGTTCTAATACCTTGTATAAACTGCTTATTTCTTGACCAATTTCAATAGGGTTTAATTCAAAGTCTTACATTCTTGGGGATCTTTAATATACTTATTCTAACCGTGTATTTAAATTTTTATGTGTTTAAGAATTTTGGGCTAAATTAATCTTAACCTCACGGCTACCAACTTATACTATACGATTGTCTATTTTGTATATATAAAGGTACATGCCCTGTGTTTATGTTGTACCGATATGTGTCATATGTTTATTTATATGACTGTATAAAATAGACATCTAAATTGCAACCCATTGGTAGGCGAGAGGTTTCGTCGATGTGTTTATGTCAGTCACACATAACAGATTTCAAGGAGAGGTTTGATTCCCAGTGAGGGCATATAAAAATACCAATAGTTAAAGGTAAGTTTTTAAATTAGTTTCCTTAGTGAACAGAAATCAGTAAATTAGCCAATTCAAACTTAATGAAATTAGGCACACAAAGGAAACAATTGAATATAATTTGGTGAGTTCATTCAGCAACAGATTTAGAAAGCGTTGATTCTGGAAAAAAGAATCCACGGTAAATGAATAGGCTAACGTCACAGCAATGGTTTAAATGTATTTAAATGATTTCCTATGGTAGCAATATTCCAACACCCAAAAAACAATTAATTAAATTAATAAAAATAATTGTATTTTAATCTCCTGTTATCCCTTTTATGTATAATGCTTCATTTAGTTGATGACAATAAATAAGCCAATATAATTTTTACTATGCAAAGGGTAATATAAAACAGTCTTGTAATCTTGTAAATTTTGATATAGATCTTTATGACAATTATAAGAAACAAAGGTAAGATGAGGGCCTTCAAATGGCCCTGAAATCGCAAAATGTAAGAAATTCTTCAATTCTTTTAATCTCATGTCATTTTTATAGATAAATGATACAGTATGATATACTCTGAGACAATAGTACAAAATTATCAGTTTTGATGACTTTTTATGTGAATTTAATCAAATCAATTTTATTGTCATTAAACATTTACAGCAATACAAATTTAAACAAACAATGAAAAAAAAAAAAAAACAAAATACAAAAAAAAAACAGAAGTGATAGATTTACAACATTACAATTCTCAATAGCCATGTTACAATGAAACCTCTGCCCTCAGTTCTAATGACCTTTTAAAAAAGAAGCTAATAATTCTAACATGTCTTAAGGAAGCAGGGTTTACATTTGTAATATAGAAATTATTTTTTGTTCATCAGGGAAATGAATGAAATGACTTCATCAGCTAATTGTCATGATTGTATATGATTGAATAAAATGTTGTCTGATTATTCTGGTTTACCTTGCAATTCAGAATAAAATGAGATTCATCTTCGATGACTTTGCATGTTTTGCACAGTCTCTGTTCTCGAGGAATTTCAATGTAAATACTATTTTCTATTTCAAGACTATTGTCACTTATGCGAAGTTTGTATAAATATTCCTGATAGAAAAATCATTAAACAATAGGTAAAAAATGTGTTTCAAGTGAAGGTTTTACATTTTTATACAGAAAAAGTTTGCTATACTCTCGTCGATTTTTTTCTATTTTAAGTTTTATATAAATCTTTATAATAGTAATTTATTTCATTTTTTTTATCTCTGATTTTAAATGGTTTACATCTGTAATATTCTTACAGTTGGCTACTTTGTCTTTAAGGTTATTGTCTGGTAAGATGTTCTAAGCATATGTATACCAAGAATATACACCTTGTAAATCAAGGGATTTCGAAAGTTTGAAGACCTCTTTCAATAATGGGTTTAAATGATCAAGATTTAGTCTAGAAATATATAAAATAGATCAGGTTGTAATTAACTTCTCAACTGGAAGTAACATCATAAATATTGGGAAATTGACATGTTTAACCTAAAATGAAAATTTTATAGATACTTTTTGCAAACTTACAAACCTTACCTTAAAAGATATTTTACCCACATTATCATCTTTGAATTAGACATCTTGTAGCAACAGATTTTCTGTTGAAACTTTTGCTCATTTCTAAATATTAACATAACAAAATCTCAAATTGAGATCTATTTTGGCAGTTTTTGCAGTTTTACATTAAATGCAATAAGTTTGATACCTTAAATAAGATAATGTACTGATTTATTAATAATATGGAATACCAATATCTATCAGACAAATGTCTTAAGAAATATTTTTTGAAAGACTTATTTTACTTTTTTTTATTTTCAAATTCAAGGGCCGAATTAGAGACCTTATACCCTTATGCTTGTGGGTTGTGCTCTTTGTTGAAGGCTGTACAGTCACCTTTAGTTGCTAACTTTTAATTCATTTGGTTTCTGGTGGAGAGTTGTCTCATTGGAATCATACCACATCTTATGTCTATATTATCTTCTTGGATACCAATTTCAAGAAAAAAAGGAGAAGAACAATCTTAATTTTTTGGTTTAAATGTTACGAGGTTTTTGTGAAATTTAAATGAGGTATGTACCATTTACTTGTGTCAATTGAGTGTAGCCAATCTTATTGCTGCACTTTTCAAATTACCGACAACATGACTAAACTGATGAACTAGGCAGAATTGTTCCCTTGCTAGGTCTGTCTCACCTATCATCTGATAAGCAATGCCTAAAAATGTCAGTGCAAATAGTTTTGAACCTACATTATTACATACTAAAATGGTTTCTTTTAGTTGGTGTAAAGCATATGTACACGATGAAAGATCATGTAAATGAAAGTAACACAAGAAACGAAAAAAATATGCAAATGGAATTGGAGGAAATAGAACAGCACGTTCTGCTACTTCTAGTTGTAGTTCAGATGGAAGAATAGGTGACTCAGTAGAAAATGTAATCCACCGAACAATAAGCGTTTTAAGTACTGTGTAAAGTTTCCAATGCTTTGTAAGTTTCAGCACAGATTCCTGATTTTGATTCCAATTTATACTTGCTTTATTGGATAAAAATGAAATATCTATTTTTTCATCTGTGCACTTCCACAAAGAATAATCTATTAGAAGTAAAGCTGTTATATAGTTTTTCTGAACATAAAAAAATGATGCAAGTTTCATCCATCCAGATGATGCATCAGATTGTACACCTATCAACAGATGACTGAGGTCATATTTGTTCTTATAGTACTGGTGTTTGTTTTTTAATTTGCAATCTATTTGTTGTGTCTCTGGAAAATCCTTGTATGCATGTGCAAAAAAAAAGTAAATATACCTGCAGATAAATCAGTTCTGGAATAATGTAGCATATGATGCAGCAGACTTTTAAATTCACTGTCTAAAATAAACCATTGAAAGGGTTTTATTGTTTCTACGATTGCTTTAATATTTGCACTGCTTGATGTATGATTTGGTAATCTAGGATAGTCAGATAAAGTCTCAGATAATGCAAAACAGTAAGTGCCTTGTTGGTATAAAGTATTTAAGACACTGATCAATTTAGTTTTGCTAATGGAATTGAATCGTAAGTAGAAAAGGTTGTTGTCTGGAATAAAATAATGTAACAAAATTGAATATTCTATACAGTAGATAAGTCTTTGTAAACATGCCTTGAAACATGGAATGATGTTATCAGGTCTCCAGATGGAGGGTTGTAATTCCTCAAAAATCCAAAATAGCATTGTCTTTAAGAAATACGAGCAGAGTAAATCTTTCAAATCATCCTGTTTTTCCACTATTTCTTTGAGTACAGTTTTTAATAAAGCATAACAAAATAATTGGACATGGCTGAAAGAAAATATGAGGAATTTTTCTGCCAAAGAAAACGATATTCGCCACTCTACATTCTCATTTACTGACCCTTTACAACCAACTGGAACAAGCAAAACTCCACAGGAGGTAATTTTTGAAATGAGGTTTGACGAAGGCCATGTTGTACGTGACCTTGTAGCCCAAATTTGTGCTGAGGATATCCATTGATCACATTTAAGAACCCATGCAACGTCAACTCTGTCATTTTTGTCAGATATACATGGTCCATGTATTTTTAAATTATGGTCTGCACGCCTGGAATGATAATTTTGAATCAGAGACTCTTTATATAATTCACTTGAAAGAATATATTTTCCAGAATAATCGATCTGCAACATCATTTGGATATCTGGAGGGTATATATATTGGTCATTGAAGAAAAGACGTAGCTTTGTATAACATGGAAGTGTGTCCTCTGTATCCATAACAAAAGGATAAGGCATATCACGTTGGAGAACAACATCTCTATCTGATTAATAAACTTTAATAAAAGGAGGAATAAACATCATATCAATGTCACTACCTTTTAAATTAAGCCCTTCTCCCTTGCTTCCGCTACTAATTTGCTGGTTTCCAGATGAGTAACTTCCAATGTCGGAAATTGTGTTAGTAATTCGCCTTAGTCTCACTTCCTGCTCGGTTCCAAACTTCTGGCATAAGACTTTGTAAAGATGTATTGATTCGCCTTTATGTGTTGCCATGTTAACAACCGTTGAAAAGTGTCTATAAGAAAATGAAAATATATAGGGTGATAGCTGTGATACGCTTATTTGAATACACAAGAGATAGATTTATTTATTGTTCATTGCAAAAAGATTGGTAACTTAACCTGTAATGATCTGAAATAATTCAAGTATATGTTAACTTGTTTTATTGAAACTTGTCAGTTCATTTTAAAATTTACCTACAAGATATGCAGCCAAATCTGCCTTAAAGACCAAACAGCCTATTGTTGATGCGCATCAACTAACGCAACTTGGTAGTGACATAAAAGCTCTATGACGTTGTTTCTAGCCATGAAAAAAAAAACGTCAAATTATAATGTCCTATTTCGCGTTTTTCACGGACTCCAACATGGTGTACGCTTAAAACTACGTCTTCCAAGAAAACTGGAATTAAGCGTCGCACTGATACCTAGTGGAAATTAAACACAAATGGACACAAAAGATACTACACTATCTGTAACCTCCGTTCTAATAAAAATAATAATAAACATATGAATATTGAACTCGGCTTTTTGCATTTGTCTTTCACTTACGCCGATTTTGTCATTCATTTGCACCGATTGTGTACAGGTAAATTATAGGTGAAAGGTATTTTTTTATTTATCATATAAACATCTTCCGTTAGCCAGTTATACATATGTTATGAATTGTCAATTATAACATGTATATAACTGTTGTCCACTGCTCACAAAGGGGAGATGGGAGTAGAATCTCGAGCAGGATAAGTCAATTTAAAAGATATTTGTGCACTCTGTTTACATTCACTAAAATTACGGAGTAAAATTCTATTTACAGCATTTCAAAGCACCACAATAAAATCCATAAAAAAATGTAATACTAGTACAATGAATTATCATCTTGCCGAGAATTTATATGCCACACATCTGATATATTCCTTTCTTGTCGTTTTATCTTTTCTATACTTGTTGTACTTGCCAATTACGAAGTCCATCTTTTCTTTCTCGTGTCAAAACGAAGTTCTCGAACAATATGACCAAAATTATCTTAAACATAAGGGAACACTATTTATATCCATATATTACCATGCACTATACATTCTAGGTTTACTACATGTACATGTATTTACTCGTATAGCAAATAAAGTATCGGGGCAAGTGATAAAAAAAATAAAATAGGCGCTAATGAAAGAATCAAATCGGCGCACATTAAAGATCGAAATTTTTTTTTTAAATCGGCGCAAATCTCGTACGCCCGTGTAACTTTACACTGGTAAATGTATATGACTTACGCTTAGAATTTTAACTTAATATGTGATTTTCAAAACTGAGTTTTCAGAAGGTTAGGCCGATAAGCAATACTTTTTAGAAGTTTCGATATACTGGCAACGTATGCATGTTGAGATTAACTTATTTCTTTAAGATTCTCGTAAAATAATGGTGATCTTGCAATGAAGTTAAATTTTATCTTTACTGCTTAATTGACAAAATCTATAGTAAAAATAAAAATGATAAAGGTTCATTGTCTTTTGTCATTTGTTTCATTTCAAATTGTCTCAAGGAGAAATGATAAAGATTTCGCCTGATCTCACAGAAGCTTAAGGCAAAAAAAATAAGAAAATAATATACTCAGTGAATGTGAATTAAAATAAAAATTTACGGTTTTTAAAACTAAACTTGTTGTAAATATAACTTATGACAAAAACAATTGCCTCAAGAATAAGATCCAACATAAAATTTCCCACTTTCAAAAAGCTACAATGACCCCAAAGATTGAAAACAAATTTCGATTTTCAATGCCGGCAATCTATACATACAACCTTGTCTTTGTTTTAATTTCCAAAATGAGCTATTTAGATTCATAATATTTCATCCATTTTTGAGAAATACATTATAGTTTTCAACGGAAAATTATTTCTTAAGATTCTAAATCAATTTTTGAATTAAAAACTTTTTTGTATTTTATATTTACTGTCTCGTTTATTCAAAACACGTGAGGTAGTAATAACGGGGATCGTATTTTATGATAGATGGATGTATAACGTTTTAGAATCAAAAACTTTAATTCATATATTATACCCATAACTTTAATTTTCTTAAATTTCAAATATTCAGAAATAATGAATCCACAAACTAGATGGAATAATTTGTATACGCTCGTCTTAGTCGGGACACATAATGGTATAAAGAAGTCCATCCGTGCTAATATCTGTCCGTCTGTCAACAGTAGCCAAAGAGTGCGCTAGGGCGAAGTTCTGAAATTGACGCAACAAAAAACCCACACATCTAGCCTAATATAGTCAAATAATCTGTAAGTTAGCCAGTGCCATCTTTCATTTCTCTTTTTATTTTCAATGATTTTGCTAATGAGAGGGAGAGGACAAAAACAGACTTTCCTTTCCAAAGCGTCGTAAAACGTTATTTCGAACAATTTTTCATTCCGACGGATGGTGTTTCTGAAGGTTAATTTTGTGCGGCAACAACATCGTGAGATCTGATACTGATACATACATGTGATCTCTTGTATTACCGGATAATAAAGTAGGTGAATATAGTTGTTATTCTTGATTCTTGAAAATTTAAATGTGGGTTTCAAACGTCTAATTTGCAATTTTTTTCAAACAGTACGCCAGCAAGGAAAACTTGTACTATGACGTCAGATTCAATGTTATGAAGAAAGACAACTCTTTTCTTCAAAACGAACGAGAAAAAAAACATGAAAATTAATCATAACTTTTTTGAAAGGTCGGTGACATATACATTTTTTTGCTTTATTTTGAAGAGTACACATGTCACTTTCCTTCTTGAAATTTTATGAAAAAATCACTGGTATATATTTTTTAATACTTGAATCGTTTTTCATTCTTGCGTTTTATTTTTGGCTGGAATGAAATAAATCATATTTTTTAAGATCAAAACAATAAGAGTCTTAAACTCTTGAACCTGTATTTGATAGACACAAATCTGTTGTTTAACATGAAACAAGAATTATGCTTGTAGGTTTGATATAATGGGATTTTTTGAGAGTTTATATAACAAGCAAATATCATGTTAATATTCGGGAAAACACGAAACTGAGGTTGCTATAGTGACAAAATTAAGTCGGTGACCCCCAATTTTTGTTATCATATTTTGTTCCTCAAATCATGAAGTACCTTCACACAAAATTTTAAGGAAAAATCACTGGTAGAACTGAATAGGCTGTTTGGTCTTTAACAGCCATCTCGTTTCAGCGATCACCTGTCTCTAACGATCACTTTTAGACCCTTCCAAATGATTTCTCTATATAATTTAACTCTTTTCAGCTGCCTACACAGTAAGCTAATAATCACAAAACTTTTTGATTTAAATTTGGGAAAATATATTTTCACTTTCATATCCAGATATCTGTGTCTTGTTTAGGTTCAATTTCTTTCAAATCTAGTTGTGTACTTTGTATCCATTTATCATGTTTATTATCATACACATTTATTTTCCTTGTTTCAGAAAATTTGTCATTGGTTTCAAATTCCCTATTGTGAGTGACTGACGAAGATTCTGAAACAAGGAAAATGAATGAGTAAATTTTTTGTATAATATATATCTAAATTAAATTCCTGGAAAATGATCAATTGATGTTTGAAAAAATAATTGTTAAACATAGTTTGACCATACACAATATAAAGAATAACATTGCATTTTATAATACTAATTCAACATATGAGCTGCCTTTGATAGAAATTGACCTTATGCAAATGAATATCAATCCATCTGTTAACCTATTTTGGTTGCAAAACTCTCTATGCAAAGTCTGTAACTGTTTGAAAATTGAGTTTATATAAGAACCCTACAAAACATACCAAAATTCATCTTTTATTTCGTATTTGAATGTTCTAAAATCAATCAAAATTTGATACATGTACATGTATACAAGCACTTACATAAGGTCGATTTCTATCCGACGCAGCGCAAATATAAACAACTCTTTTATTGTACAATGCTACATGTTAGAGATTTTTTTTGTAAGATTCCACTTAGTACAAGACTACTTTACCTCATGTTCAGAGGACTGGTTTAAGGCACATATACTTACATAGTTCATTTTGTAATATTATACCTTACATCATATAGTAATTATCTAATTGGCTTATACGGAATCACGTGTCATAGTTTAATTTCGATGTTTTTCCAAAAATTGGCAGAAACGGCGAATAACCCAGACAAATTGAAACCTCAATCGAACAACCATATTATTCCCCGGTGAATAAAATATGCAACCCCTTGATTTTTGCAAGAGTTATCTCCCCTAAAAAATGAAGCCTGCAAACAAAATGGCAACGGCCAGGTATAAAGCCCATGAAGTAACAAGGAAACAACATCAAACAAGGCTTCGGAAATAATCTAGTTCCTAGGATATCTCTCGTAAACGTTCCTTTTCTGAGGGCAATCAATATTTTACAGAAGTTTACCTTTGTTGTACATACCAGAAATTCTTAGAAACAAAATAATTTTCTAACGTAAGTGTTTTGACAATCTTTTTTTTCTCACGTAAGGCAATATTTTACACTTAATAGCAACATAATATTTCCCACAGAACGTAACAAAAAATTAGCATGCAATATTTTGTCATATTTGACTAGTACAGCTTCAAATTATCAGTGTCGTCGGTAACACCACTATTTTTTTCAAGCTTTGCTATACAACACAGCATGTACAATAAAATGGTTATTGCATGAATATTGGTGAATTTTATCATTTGTTAATTATATATTGCAATCGCAAGCTTGAGCAATATGAAAATCTACTTTGGACAATATTCATGCAATACGCCATTATTATGGTTGTAAGTAACCCTTTTATTTTTATTGTTTATTTGGGTTTCTCTACAATATGTCAAAAGCATTTCACATAATAATGATATCATGAATATGGTACAGGTTTAATTTGAGCTGATAGGGGTGAACTGAGCAAAAGTAAGACTGGTAATATATGTATACATAAATCCTTATGTATTTATTTCTTGCAGGGAGGACATTGTGAAACCTGTGACAATTTACTGACACATTTTCCAAAATTATTTGAACATTTGATTCAGATGGTCAGGAAAGAAGATCTCAAAGAATCTATGGTAAATATAATAATAAAAAACTGTTTAAATAAAAAATATTATGTGGCCAATATATGATATGACATATATTGTAACTTTTATAACTTTTGTAATTCATATTGCCTTTAATAAATTTTAATAATCATCAAAAGTTTGTCACTTGCAATTCAGGAAAATCAACCAACTATGCCTCAAATAATATAAAAATGAATCTTATCCATTTCAAACTTTCATATTCAGTCATTTATTAGGGTCACATAATTTTAATTACCAATGATAATAAATTTGGTAGTTTTTATTAAGGGTTGAAACAGAGTCCCTTTTCTTATCACATGATATGTTCCTCAAGGAATTTTAGGAGGATTAACATTAATGGTGTCATTAGTGGAGCATCTTCGAGTTAATTCTAAGATTTTGTTGGCCATAGGGGTATGTGTAGATTTATGGTGCTCACTCTCTAGTTTCGTGTGTTATGTTTCATTGACCTGTCTGTTCTTCTTTTTTCATTGTTTATGTTGTTGTCTGTTTATCTTTATATTAATTTTGACACCCCCGTGATTTTTCTCTACTTAAAAAGAGAAATGCCTGCAACGTGAAATAAGATAGAGGATAAGATATGTGCTTCTTTTCTGTCAAGTAGTCGATAACTTTTCAGATAAATAATTTTGGTCATGATAGTTTACCATGAGGTTTTTATCCTGATTAATCATTAATATTAAAGTTCTCCTGTTGTTATTTCCAGCGTGGATGAACATGGACTTAAATATGCAATCTGGGCATAACCAGAATAATTCAGTCCCTTCCCATAATAGATCTCTCCTACTTGTGAGGGCACGAATTCCTTTTAATTTAATACCCTTTACAAGTCCTGGATTTTAAATGGTGCTCTGTTGGACAGGTAACCAATCAGTAGTCAGCTCAATTTTATTCCTGAATGATTGATTGATTGGTGATTATTCATTGTCTATGCATTCAGGCGTTAATGTAGCCAGTTTGGAGCAACATAATACAATTACTGAATTATTCTGGTTAATCTGGACAGACCAAATATTTTTAATTGGTATTTGCTGCTTTACACTTGCATGCCACTTAATTGATTAAGAGCTAATCTGCTTGACTATGTATGAAAATTTGTTAGGCTGCGAGTAGGTTTACATAATCTTTTTTTTATTTTTATATAAAAAAATTATTGCGATCTACTACAATCATGCAATATATAATAGAAAAACAAAGGATATTGGGTAACCAATTAATGACACAAAATCAGTACATGCACGGCAGAAAAACACACAAAAAGCAAAAGGAACTGTTCTTCATCTTCAACATGGAGCAAAAAACCTCTCATCCCACTGCAAGTTTAAAACGGTCATTAGCACCGGCTTGAGCAGAATTCTTTGCTAAACTAATTTGGATATAATTTGTAACATGCAACACCACCATATCCGTCCTGATAAAAAAGAACATACTGGAAAGTAGTATATATTTAAAACAAAATAGTTCCTATGCAAAGGTATAAATATAAAACTATGTAGAATATATTTAGTTATTAAGGTGAAGGACTGTCCCCTGTTCCCTATTGGAGTTATGAAACAAAAATTTTCTTTTTTGACAAAAATACTCTAATTTGTTAAAGAATTTGCTGATATGCCATAAAAATTCAATCATTTATCCCCAACAACATAAGATAAAAGCTTCTTATTTACTTTTTCAGTATTTGAAGATTCTGAAATTTCTGTGTAAGAAGAATAATGAAATGGCTGATAGAATACTGGTAGCTTTATCTAAAGAATTGTCTAACGTTGGACATAATCTTCTAAGGTTAGTTGATTTATTTTTACATTAAAATTAAAGAAAATAAAGACATCAACACCCATGTTATGCCGAAATGATAAAGAATTTATTATGTCTACATGTTTTACCACACGAGTGGCGTCATCAAGACGGTTGCAGTAAGACAAATTATCCCTGAAGTACATTGTATGTGAAGTCATGGAAGTTGATTAAAAGCGGAAGTTGACTCATTTTATTTTTAATTTTTCATTTCTATTTATATATTTATTACCACGTCCGCGTTTATCAACTTCCAGGAGTCCACATACAATGTACTTCAGGGATTATGTTTCTTATTGCAACCGTCCTGATGATGCCACTCGTATGGTGAAACATGTAGACATAATAAATTCTTTATTACGTCGGTATAACATGGGTGTTGATGTCTTTATTTGCTATAATTTTATGTACCTGTAGAAAGACAACTATTGAATACCACTAGGTATCCACCCTAACTTTACCGCTACCACACGTCGACCACTTCAGGGTGTTGGTTCATTTCACCCATTATTTTTACATTTGCCAGTCCATAAGCTTTGTGAGCAAACCCAATTAGGGTTGATAGATTTTGCTGAAAACAGTGTTAATGTATAATATGGATATGTGAATGAAGGTAAATTATTAGTAGTGTAAAATTTTACCAGATTGAAATAATCCTAACCAATTTGAGATAATGGAGCAAGAATACATAGTTTGTTTTTAACCTAACTTTAATGAGATTTTAATGTCATACAATAATGTATATTAAAAAATATAATGTTTGTCTGAAAAGTCAATTGAAATAATTTTTACAGGTAATTATTCAAGGGAAGGATTATAAACTCTATGACTGTTCGAAAGAAGAATAAAATACCAGTTTGTTCTAAACGATTTCCTGTTTTAATATCAAAATCCTAAAGATGGACATTTATATTTAGATTAATGCTAAAAAATGTATATAAATTTATGGCATTCCATGTAACAGCCTAGCAATATTTTACGTGAACAAATATGAATTTTTTTTCTGAAAAATGTTACTACTATGGAAAAAAAAACCCTACTTGTCCTCATTACAGAGATGACTTTACTTGTGTTGCCTATGTTTACAATTATACTTTAATAAGTTAAAAGGTAAACATTCTAGTGAAGTTATAACATTTTACAGTATATATTCCTGTAGGAAAAAATGCAAATTACCAGTTTGTCCTAGAATATTTCCTGTTTTCATATCATAACTAAAAGATGCACAGTAATAGATAAATCAGTGCTAAAAACTAAAATTGAATGTCACGACCTTTCATAAAAGTCTGGCACATTGGTCAACATTAGCGTTTCATGATGAGTCTGTTTCTTATACACTATTAAAGTTGTCCTGAATATGTATAAAATATTTGTCACTTGAAGCAAACAACAATCAATAAATCATATACTGAAACAAAAAGATACACTATTTTATCAGTAAGGTGAACATGTACAAGATCTAGATATAAACAGAAACAAATAATTAGTAATTTTTTCATATAACTTGAGTGATGTGTATATAAAAATAGTAAAATAACAAAATACCGAACTCCAATAAAAATTCAAAACGGAAAGTCCCTTATCAAATGGCAAAATTAAAAGCTCAAACACATCAAACGAATGGAAAAGAATTGTCATATTTCTGACTTGGTTCAGGCATTTCCTTATGTAGAAAACGGTGGATTAAATCTGGATTAATTTATGTTATTTGCATTTGAAAATGTTGAACAGTGTTAAGAAGGTCTAATCAATTTAATACAATGGTACAAGAGTACATAGTTTTTATGGCCCCGCCGTTAGTGGAGGGGACATTAAGTTTTACCCTTATCCGTCTGTATATCCGTCCGTCCTTCTGTACGTTCCGAAATTGGTTTCATTTCTCTAACTTAAGTTTGCCTAAACCAAATGTTATGAATCTTATACACTATGCTTATTACCACAAATCGCAGATAAACTCGAAGTTGGGTAGCGTCACTTTTACCGTTCTTGAGGTATGTCCCTTCATAACGTTATGTGCAAGCGGGGGCATCATCTGTGTCCAATGGACACACTCTCCATTTATTTACCTTAACTTCAATAAGATGATTTGATAGTATCCATTGAAATTTGATGTCATACAATATTGTACATGACATGAACAAATATAAAAATTTATCTGAAAAAAATTACTTCAATGAAAAAGATCTTACCTGTCTTTAATACGTGATGACTATATATGTACTACCTATGCTAACAGTTATACTTCAATTATTGAGAAGGTAATTATTCTAGAGAAGTTTAAGTTTTACACAAAAACTTCCTTTCCGAAAAACGTGTAACTTACAAGTTTTTTTCTCAAAGATTTCCTGTTACATGTATCATATCAAAACAAAACTATGCAGAAGAATGGATAAATCAATGTTATTTTTTTTTAAATGCTATAGCATTCCATAACAGCCAGACACAATGGTCAACATTATGGCTTTGTAATTGGGTCCATTTTTAATACACTTAAAGTTGTCCAGAATATAACTAAAATATTTGTCACTTAAAGCTAACAACAATCGATAAATCATATACTGAAACAGAAGAAAATTCCATTTTGTCTGTGGAATAAAAGTAAGGTGTACATGTACAAGTTCAAGATATAAACAGAAAAATATTAGTAATTATTTTGTATAACTTGGTTGCAGTGAATAACATTATTATTTTATGGCAATCTACGGTTTGGAAATGATAAAATTTTGTGGATAAACATACTTAAAATATTTTTACACTTTATTTTGCATTTGTCAATCCTAAAATCTTGTGACAATACCTAATGAACCGCTTGATAGATTTTGTTGCAAGTTACAATGTTAATGTATTGTAATGATAATTGAATGAAGTGATATTTTGCATTTGTAAATCTTAATTCTTGTGACAACAGTTAATGAATCGCCTGATAGATTTTGTTGCAAGTTACAATGTTAATGTATTGTATAGATAATTGAATGAAGTGATATTTTGCATTTGTAAATCTTAATTCTTGTGACAACAGTTAATGAATCGCCTGATAGATTTTGTTGCAAGTTACAATGTTAATGTATTGTATAGATAATTGAATGAAGTGATATTTTGCATTTGTAAATCTTAATTCTTGTGACAACACCTAATGAACCGCTTGATAGATTTTGTTGCAAGTTACAATGTTAATGTATTGTATAGATAATTGAATGAAGTGATATTTTGCATTTGTAAATCTTAATTCTTGTGACAACAGTTAATGAATCGCTTGATAGATTATGCTGCAAGTAACAATGTTAATGTATTAAATTGATATGTGAATGAAGGGATATCATTTGCAGTTAAAAGGGTTAAACAGAGTTCAGTAAACCTAGCCAATTTAATGAAATAGAGCTTGAATACATAGTTTTTAACTTTAACTTTAATGAGATAATATGATAGATTCCATTGAAATTTGATCACATACAATAATGTACATGAACAAATAGGAATTTTTCTAAATATTTTTTACTTTAATGAAACAGACCTTACCTATGTTACCTATGCTTACTGTTATAATTCAATTACTTAAAAGGTAATTTTTCCAGGAAAGTTTAAACCCTAAGACTTCCTGTAGGAAACAAGTCTTGAATACTAGTTTGTTCTAAAATATTTCCTGTTTTATATCAAAAATAAAAAGACAGGAATAAACATATAAATAAATATTAAAAAATATATATTTTTTAAAGCACTCAACAACAGCCTGACACACTGGTCAACATTTAGGTTTCTAGATAGGGTGGGTTTCTTTAAACACTATTAAGATAGTCCTGAAAATGAATGAACTATTTGGCACCTGAAGTAAACAAGAATAGATAAATCATATTCTAAAACAAAATGTAAACTTTATTTTGTTGAATAAACGTTAAGTATAAATGTACAAGTTCAAGATAGCAGTATAACTTGGGTGCAATGTATGTAATGATTGATTTACAGCAATCTACAATTTCGACATGCTAACATTTTGTGGGTAAACATACCTATATGTTAGTCTTCTTTTTTTTCATTTGTGAATCTTTAAATCATATGAATCGCTTGGAAGATTTTACTGCAGGTAATAAAGTTAATGTTTTATATAGATATATAAATGAAGGGATTTTACTTGCAATTAAAAAGGTTAAACAGAGTTAAGAGAGACCTTGCCATTTGAATGCAAAATACCAACAATTCATTTTGGAAAAAAAACAGAAGTGTATAGTACCAGTTTGTTCTGAAGTATTTCTTGTTTTCAAAGAAAAACCCCAAAATGTGCCATAATGGATAAATTCATGCTAAAAAACTAAAAAAATGTGATAGAAATCCATTACAGTCAGGCACATTGGTTGACATTCAGGTTAATAGAATGGGACTGTTTCTTATACACTATTAAAGTTGTCCTGAATATACATGAAATAATTGTCATTTGAAGCAAACAACAATCTATAATTCATCTACTAAAACAAAAGTAAACTGTAATTTGTCTGTAAAAAAAGCAAGGTGTACATGTACAAGTTTTAAGATATCAACAGAAAAATATGAATAATTATTCATTATAAAATAGATGCAGTGTATATAAGGATTGATTTACAGTAATGTAATATTTTGACACACTATCATTTTGTGAATTCACATCTTCCTATCTATTTGTTGTCTTATTTTCATTTGTTAATCCTTAATATAAATAAGAAGATGTGGTATGAGTGTCAATGAGACAACTCTCCATCCAAGTCACAATGTATAAAAAGTTAACAATTATAGGTCAAAGTATGGCCTTCAACACTTAAGTCTTGTGACAACAACTAACGAATGGCTTGAATTGTGCTGCAAGTAACATTGACGTATGTGAATGAATGATATTATAAGGGGTTGTAAAGTATGACTAGATTTAAATTTTCCTGGCCAAATTTAATACAGTATGACAAGAATACATGCATAGTTTTTAACCTTAACTTCAATGAGATGATCTGATAAATGTAAATGAAATTTAACATCATACAGTAGTGTACGTTAACAAATATACTTTTTGTCTGAAAAAATGTACTGAATTAGACCTTACCTATCTTTCATAAGAGGTGGCTATACATGTATATGTATTACACATATTTTGCAGTTAAATTTTAATGTTTAAAGGTAATTATTCAAGGTAAGTTTAACACCTAGGACAACAAAACACTAGTAGCACGATTTCAGTCTGAAACGGTCATTTTGGTCTGATCATATCTTAATCGACTGGATTTACCGCTAGAGAAAAACGTCAAGACTTTTAAGAACTTTAAGACGCCGTTCCGATCGATAGTCTGATCAGGTAAATCAGTCCGTTAAGGCATGTCAAGATAAACAAGACTGAATCTTCTAGCAAGCTGTTAAGATCCGTTACGACGGTGTCAGACCAAAACAGACCATGGATACAAAATTACGTTAAGAGGTTGTCAGACCGTGTTCAGTCGTGTTCAGATTTTAATAATTTGGACACAAAACGGGTGAAACTTTCCCAGTGTGTGTCAGGGGTTGCTCCCTTTTTAAGAATAAAATAAAAATTAGAAAGAAGGCGGTTTATGTTAACTGAAAGTCTACCATGTCCACTTAATTAAATAAAAAAATAATCAATTTTAGTTCTTACTTTTTCCTTTTTAATTATTTAAAATTTTTGATATTAAAAAAAATTAAGTATTTTGCTCAAAGTCATACTGCTGCACAAACCGCTGCGAATTGAGTCAAAAATCAACAAATTGCCGAAATAATATTTGTTAATTGAATATAAGCATCTGAAACTTTATATTTAATGGTTTACAAGTGATTGCAAATAAATGTTTATGCAATTACACACTGGTGCCGTGGTGAAAAATTTGTCAACTTGACGCATCAGATCATTTGTATACCCTTAAAAAATCCGGATGTCAGGATGAACACTTCAAGTGAAAACGTGATCTAAATATGTTTAATTAAATTTTGCCTACTTGATGTAACTTTTTAAAAAAAATATTGTAAATGAATATGCATTATCATTTAACTGTTTATGTTTCCTTTATAAATTTCATTTGAGTTATTGTAAATTTGAGGCAGGGAAAACTATTGAACGACAATTGCCAATCTTGCACAGTGCAATTCGGAAGAATCTTGAATTACTGTACGTTGTTTAAGGTGGCCTCGGAGGAGTCTCGATTGAGGCACGCTATCGTTGGCGCCATTTTTGTTGCTGAAGTCGAACAATCTATGTGGACAACCTAACAACTGAGGTGAATTACATCGGAAAAGAATAAACCCGTAAGTAATACAGATTTTTCTAAAGGAAACGATGTTTTATTGCCACGGGTCTTATTATATCATTCTTAAATACGAAAAGGTATTTGCTCTAGATATATTGCAATTTGCAGAGCTAGAAGCTTCTTTCAGTTTCCGCACTCCATCATAATATTGATGACTAGGCAGTGAATTTCGTGCTAATAAATGTTTGAAACATCACCACCTCCGTCTGACTCAAACATTTCTTGTATTCACACAACATCATCTCATTTCTGAACTTTCTAAAAGAATATGAAATATTCACTGACTTCGCTTCGAATTATCAACTGTATTCTACATAGACGCCTTGTTGACACTAAAGAAGAAGAAGAAGTAATGTCAACTGTCATTGATATTTTTTTTTACAATATTTGAATATGTAGCTTTTTGAAGGTACAAATGTAATTCAGACCACGAGCAATCCTCAATCATAGAAGCATGGCAAGGCAAGGAAATGTTGTCATACATATATATAAATAAATAATTTGAAAAATAATTAAAAGATATAGACTCGTATTTCAATCTTCATGTACTTTGAAAATTTTATTCTTAAAAAGTATTAACGCAGTCCTTCAATTTTTCCTGAAGTCTCTGGTGGAGCTTCACTTTTCCCTGTTTGGCTGTCAGGGGTCTCTATAATTCTGAAGTTCCGTGACAACTGATGCGTTGTTCTTCTATCTCATTTTGATATACTTTTTTCTACCCTTTATATTTCATTCGCATATGAGCATGAGGCAGACATTCTCTGTATAGTAGCTTTGCTTACCAGACTATATTCTCTAGTTCTATTTGTAAATATATATATAGTTAAGGGCATTTACTCGAGTGACCGTCAGTTGCTGAATTCCGACTCGAAAAACTTTGACACGTAAACTATTTCTTTTGACTGGGAGGAAATTATTTTCTTACCCTTGCCATGAATCTTTATACAGACTGATTTACCCGAACTTGCATGTGCATGCTTAAAAACAGTATCTTACATGGTCTAAGAAGCATAAAAAACCGGAAAATGTGCTTGCCTAAATCAAAAATTTCTTTTTTGGAGAGCTGTAAATTATGATCATATATAAAAATTGTTGTTGTTTTTAAGAAAGGAAAAAATAGGGTGTTGATATTGATTTTTCTATAGATAATTTTGATTAATCACTTCTAGTAATATTAATCTCACAAATGGAAAGGTTTCATAGCAGATACATGTACTTTAAAATACTTAGCTAGTACTTATATGGTTTCAATTTAAAACTATTTTATTCATCTTAGCTTTTTTGTACATGTAATATCCGTTCGGTGACACTGATAGGTGATTTATAGATATCAGTAATAATAATTATAACAACTATCGTCCAAATCACACACATCTTCAAATAGACTGTCCTTATGCAAATTAAAATGTAAGCTTAGCACCATCAGTTGAGAAAACATTGTTGATATATATGTACATCAATTGATAATTTAGTAGCAAGATTTTCGCAGATATAAGTTTGAAGTGGGTGCAGGTGTATATATGTATGTATCACCTTGACCTAAGGTTAGGGGAATGGCTGGGATCCTGCTTACATGTTTAACCCTGCCACATTCTGTATGTATGTGCCTGTCCCAAGTCAGGAGCCTGTAATTCAGTGGTTGTCGTTTGTTGCTGTGTTACATATTTGTTTTTCGTTAATTTTTTTGTACATAAATTAGGCCGTTAGTTTTCTCCTTGTACAAAGGATTGCACTAATACACAACAGCAATTCATACCTGTAGTTTCAACAAAGAAAAAAAGGTGTATAGCTTGCTACATGGTATATATGCTCATTGTTGAAGGCTGTTCACCTATATTTGCTAACTGCAACGATATTTGATTTCTGGTGGAGATTGTATCAATGGTAATCATACATGTACCACATCTTTAATATAAATTAGCTGGACATTTAGTTATTGAAGATGAGAGACATACATTGTCATTGTAAGACCTAAAATTATGATTTATTTGGAGTCCGATAATACAGGACTACTGGAGATAGATGTAGGGTGGTCATTAAGGAAACTAATTGCCATGGCCATAGTCAGAGTAATTTACATGTTTTTGTAACTATAGAAAGATAAACAAAAGGTGTATACATATATATTCTAGTTTGCTCATGGTTGTATGCTGTTCACCTATACTTGATTACTTCTACATCCTTTGGTCTGTGTTGGCATTGTCATATTGTAAATCATACCATATCTTCTTACTATTAATTTAAACACACTGATAAAATTAAATAGCTGGCATGGACTCCGGGGTCATACTTCTTCAGAATCATGGGGAGAAGTGACTTCTTTTTTTGAAACTGATAGGGAGAAGTGGTGAGATTTGAAAGAGAAGTGCTCCTTCGCTTGCTGCGCTACAATGTTTGGGTTTTACTTTAGTATAAAGGGTCATATGTCAATAATGTTCTTTTTATATTGTTCAATTCATATCTGAGTATACAATTTAAGTAACAGTTCAAATCCAAAGTTTTTTAAAGTTAAAATTCTTGTATGAAAGCTACCAACTAAATGTCTAGCACTAAAAAGATTTTTTTGTTTATGTCAAAAAGGTAAAGAAATTATAATTTATCAATTATAATTCAATTAAAGAACTATTTTAAGGTTGAATATCATGTTAATGGATTTCCATCATAGCTGGTCCGTTTCCGATCGGTAGTTAGTAAACAGTCAGTGAGGGACTAAGAAAATTTACAAAAATAAACGATGTTTGACAAGGTATTTGGAAAGGAATCTGACGTTTCTAATGCAATAAATGGATTAAACATTTACTGGCGGCAACTTTTATCACGTTCAAATGAAGTAACAAACTTATTTTGCCGCCAAAAGTTAGATTGATGTATGCTCTCGAGTAACAAGTACAGGAAGTGCATGAAGTGATAAAAAGTTGTCTTTTTATTAAATAACCTGCTACACACTGTATTTAAGTCAAAGCTTTAACATCTTTTCTTAACATGCTTAACAAAATGAATCGTTTATGTCTGAATTTCTTTAATACTCAATAAAAAATTGATGTTTCATCGACTTGGTAAAAATTGAAAATGTCTGATGACAAAAGCGACTGAAAACGAGTATGGTGAACAACAGTTTGACTAGATTTCGCTTTTGACGGTTGGGCAAAGCAAAGTGACAGAGGGGAAAGCGACTTTATTGCCCTAGTCGCCTGCTAGCGTGAGCCCTGAATTGGACATTGTGTTATTTTAGAATCAGACATATGACCGTAAGATTTATTTCTAGTCAATTAGCACAAATCTACTGGAAGTCTAATTATGCATGGCAGTCATTTAAGACAATATTGTATTTTATCTTTAACTGGCCACATTCCTAGCTTAGACAATCAAAATAAATTTGCATTTCCCCCTCCTTACCCAATCAATAATTTTGGGCCTTCCATCTTTTGAGGACATTGTATAGGGCACTATAAAAATTAAGCCATATTGTAAACTTGGATATGTATGATGGCTCGTTTCGAAGCTGAGACATTTTCACATATGTGGTTAAATTTTCGGGGTACGAAGTGTGATTCATTTTTCCATAAATTAGCATACCCCGAAAATCTTTTCGTGATGCGGCTCTTCATGGTAAAAAGTCCTTTTTTTTACACAATAATTTCTTTGAAAATTTAATACTTTGAATACATATAATAACTCCATAGTTTTTACACATTTATTCTATGGTCCTATACTTTCCAGATCAACACAAATGGTTAAGCTCAGTCACTTGTTAAAAATAGAAACATGTCCAATATCACTACACAGAGAGTTTTGGTTACACACAAATTTTGTGTTCCTCAATTGGATGGCGCATTAGGGATATTGACCCAATTGAATTGTTTTATATTTTTCATGTCGGGGCCTTTTGTCATGTTTATAGCCAACCACACGGTATGGGTTTTTCTCATTGTTGCAGGCTTTATGGTTGCCTATATTTGCCTACATCCACGTCATTTGAAATTTGGTGGGTAGTACATGTAGATGTATCAAGGACAATGTATGCCAATAAGAACCATTATCTGTTTAGGTACATTTAAGAATTATCATGGGATTTATAGAATACTGTAGACATTTTTTGGAAAGTTTGCTATAGCAACACTTTCCTAAGCCATCGGCCTCAAACCAGAAGTGGACAGACTATCGCAAATGTCCTACTCAAAGATGCTTTTGAAATTTTGAGTCCTATTGAAAAGATTATAGCTTGAATAAAAAAAGGAATGAATGTTCACCAACAATTCAGGTGAATTTAACTTCATTTTAAAAATGAGTATCACAAACACTACTTAGCGGATTTGCCATGCGCTGAAGAGAAAATCAAAAGAAATCTACACGAGACATCGTTTAATTCATGAATATTTCATAAATGAACATTTTCCAGCGCAATTTTTACTACGTACGATATTTACAAATGTTTATTATTAAATATTAAGTAAAAGCCAGAGTGTATCGAAAGAATCCAGTATGACTGACATTACTGAAATGCAACATGTTTATATTTTGACCAAGCCGTCGGATAATTGACAAGTGATAATAGTTTGATTGAACAATTATACACAGGTGACAGAAATACTCGATAATCATATGGCTTATGTCACACGCCAAGGATGAGTAAAGGTAAATACCGGCTATGATAGAAAAGTGCATGTTTTTGTCAAAACATCGATCGGAAGGTTTTGATGCCAAACATTTGAAAACTTTTAAATTCAGCTATTTAAATACTTGCTACATGTATTTCACATTCCAATGTGGATTTAAGGACCTTCACTCATCCAGCATGCTCACAGTCACGTGGATCAAACTGACAGCAGAAAAACATTGACTCAACATGCTCAACGATAGTTCGTATCACAGCCTCCTCAATGTTACGATTAACAATTACATTTGTACACAAATCGTTATAAGGATAAGGCAGACAAGTCAGCTTCTACTTAGAATAACTCAGCGTATCAAGTCAAGTGCTGTAGCAATTATTTACAATGATTAAATAAAATCTGTCCATGTAATAGCAAAATGACTTTCTTAGTGCTTAACCATGCAGTTGCAGATCCAGAACTTTTTATTCTTACACTTTAATTTTATTCCTAGGTCATTATGATTCATAAAGATTGACCTGTAATTAACAGTGTGTCATCTCTGAGACAATGATTACTAGTATATCAAATGAATGGCTGAAAACCAAAAATCTCAAATGTTATTGCCTCAATGCTAAATTTCACAGCATCAACTAAAATGTGTTACAGGGTTATAAGCACCTCTATGAATCTAGTGTATATAAACTTTTTATTCCTGCCGTCATACTGCTGTTGTTATGCCCCCACCGTATGAAGTTTTAGATATAGGAAGATGTGGTATGAGTGCCAATGAGACAACTCTCCATCCAGGTTTCAATTTATATAAGTAAACCATTATAGGTCAAGGTACGGCCTCCAACACGTTACCCTTTTTCTTCTGTAAGTATATGTACGTCCCTTACTTGTACGTACGTCCGTACATCCCAAAATTGGTTTCTGTTCTCTTAACTTTAGTTTGCCTAAACCAAATTGTATGAAACTTATACGCAGTGCTTATTACTTCAAAACACAGGTCAAGTTGAATTTTGGTGGCGTTGATTTTACAATTCTAGAGTTATGCTCCTTTAATCTTTACAAATGGAAAAGTTGCTGGAATTTTTTGTTTACGATCTCTAACCTTAGTTTGTCTCAACCAAATGTTATGAAACTTGTACACAATGCTCATTATCACAAAACACTGATCAAATTTGAGTGGTGTCAGTTTTACTGTTCTAGAGTTATGCCCCTTTACAAATGTAAAAATTGCTGGTTGTCGTTTGTTTATGTGTTACATATTTGTTTTTCGTTCATTTATTGTACATAAAATGATAAATTAGGCCGTTAGTATTCTCGTTTGAATTGTTTTACATTGTCATTTTGGGGTCTTCTATAGCTGACTATGCGGTATGGGCTTTGTTACCTATAGTTGTTTAATTTTTGTGTCATTTGGTTATTTGGGGAGAGTTGTCTCATTGGCAATCATACCACATCTTTTTTTTTATATTTTCACCAACTTGCAAGAAATTTTGGTGAACTGTTTATATCTATTGGCATGAGCTCCCTTTCGATTTTTATAAATTTCAAATTTTATGTTTCCGAGATACAGGGTTTTATTCATAAAAAAGGGGGTTTTTTCCAGTTTTCGGACAATAACTCAAAAATGCTTTCAGCAGTTCTCATAAAACTTTGGTAAATGGTTTATATCTATTGATGTAAGCTCTCTTAAGAATTTTTTAAATTTCTAATATGACATTGAGAAGTAATTGAACTTAATTCTTTGAAAATGTGATGGGCGTATCCTGTGCTCATGACGCAGCTGTTTATAAGTAATCTGACTATAAACATGACATACTCACCTTCAAACATCCTAGTAAACCCTGTTCAGAACTGTCAGGAACAAGCATAACCCTTTTTTCCCCTAATGATATGTTAAATTGCAACATAAAACAATTATATGTATAATGAATGCCTCTCTCTCTTGTCTCATTTAGGTTACTACATGTACAAAGTGATGGTTCCATTACCTTAGATGATTATGGATTTTTCTGGTTATTTTGATATATGTGGTAAGTACAATGTCCAAATAATTAAAAAGGTCAATTATTGTTAATTCTGATAACTGAATTTCTCTTATGGTTGTGGCCAGCTGTTATCAATTTCTTGCATGAAGAGATATTTCTCGTATCACACTGTACTTAGTGTGATACAAAAAAGTGATATGAAAATGTATTTGATTGGATTATTCAGCATCATGAGACAATATTACAACGTTTCCATTGGTTATTCATTAGGTCATTGATAACTTTCAAAGGTTAAGACTGTACATTTCTTCTGTGGAAACACACATATATGTGATTTCTTCAATAATATACAAAAAATTAACTGACACACTTTTCAACTGGAGATCTTCATTTTGCCTATATTTATTACTTTCTGATGTGTTCAAAAAGTTTTAAAATGCCCGATGTTCAATTTTGATATTGGAATAGGACATATATATGTCAGCATGCTGGTACAAAAAATGTATGTGCAAAAGACTAAGGCACGATTTGCAGGATTATTAATTCATCACAATGAAAGTGTTGACCATAAGCATGATAAAAGAAATAGTTTTCACAACTTGTGAGAATTGGATATGGCTTGATACCAACTCTCCTTATTGTCTCGCCTTGACGGAGTCAAAAAGCGAGACATAGGTATGCTGTTTCCGGCGATGGCGGCGCCAACAATGTATTAGTTTGTGATTAGGTCTAGTTCATGGTGAACCACTAGTGGTAGGTCAATGATATTTGGTATGCAGTTGTATTAGCATTGGCACATCTCATTACCATGGAGATTATTTGGCCCCGCCCCCTCAGTCAAGGTCTTTTGACTTTGAAACTTTGCTTAGTTTACATGTATTAGTTTGTGATTACACGTAGGTCAGTTTATGGGGAACCACTAGTGGTAGGTCAATGATATTTTGTATGCAGTTGTATAAGCAATAAGCATTGGCATATCTCATTTCCATGGAGATTATTTGGCCCCGTCCCTTCATTCATGGTCTATCACAAAATAAAACTACATATTATTGACCCCATGCCCTGTAAACATGGTAAATTGTTTATTTTATACTTTTTATACAACCGTAAAAAAAAATTTGCGGTCGTATATTGGTATGACGTTGGTGTAGTCGTCCGAAGACACATTGGTTTCCGTACAATAACTTTAGTTTAAGTCAATGTATCTCTATAAAATTTTACCATAAGGTTCAATACCACAAGAGGAAGGTTGGGATTGATTTTGGGGGTTATGGTACACACAGTGAAGGTATTAGGGGCCAAAAAGAGCCAAAAATAAGCATTCTTGTAACATCCAGACAATAACTTGTGTGTTAGTGTATGGATATCTCTGACATTATACCACAAGGATCCATATCTCAAAGGGAATGCTGGGATTGATTCTGGGGGTAATTGCCTCAAAATTTTAGGAATTAGGGGCCAAAAAAGGGGCAAAAAACAAGCATTTTTCTAGTTTCATGACAATAACTTGTGTGTAAGTGTATGGATCTTTATGAAATTGTACTACAAGGTTCCATATCACAAAGGGAAAGCTGGAATTGAGTTTGCGGGTAATTGCCCAAAACGATAAGGAATAAGGGGCCAAAAATAAGCATTTTTCTAGTTTCCAGACAATAACTTGTGTTCAAGTGTATGGATCTCTCTGAAATTGTACTGCAAGGTACCATACCACAAAGGGAAGGCTTGGATTGATTTTGGGGTTATTTGCCTCAAAATTGTAGGATATAAAGGGTCAAAAAGGGACAAATAACAAGCATTTTTCTAGTTGCACGACAATAACTTGTGTGTAAGTGTATGGATCTGTATGAAATTGTACTTCAAGGTTCCATATCACAAAGGGAAAGCTGGGTTCTTGTGTAGGAATTTGGGGCCAAAATGAGCCAAAAATAAGCATTTTTCTAGTTTCTAGACAATAACTTGTGTTCAAGTGTATGGATCCTCTGAAATTGTACTGCAAGGTACCATACCACAAAGTGAAGGCTGGGATTGAGTTTGGGGGTGATGAATCATAGGGGTTTTTTTTTCGGTCCAAAATTAAACTTAGTTTGATTTTTTTAACAAAAATTGAATTCTAGGGGTTCTTTGGTATGCTGAATCTAAACATGTTTTTAGATTTTTGATTTTTGGCCCAGTTTTCAAGTTGGTCCAAATTGGGGTCCAAAATTAAACTTTGTTTGATTTCAACAGTCTTCACGATGAACTTTTAAATCTACAGGTCCAGTGCTCAATTTTTGGAAAGTTTTAGTTATATTCTGTTGGCCTGTAGATATGATTTTTACAGGCCCGAGAGCAATTTTACAAGCCTGGGCTGCTGGGCCTGTGGTTCAGAGTGAAGACTGTTTCAACAAAAATTGAATTATTGGGGTTCTTTCATATGCCAAATCTAACCATGTATTTTGATTTTTAATATTGGGTCCTGTTTTTTAAATTGGGTCTACATTAAGGTCCAAAGGGTCCAAAATTTAACTTAGTTTGATTTTAACAAAAATTGAATTCTTGGGGTTCTTTGAAATGCTAAATCTAAACAAATGTTTAGATTTTTGATTATGGGCCCAGTTTTCAAGTTGGTTGAAAATGGGGTCCAAAATTAACCTTTGTTTGATTTCAACAAAAATTAAATATATATGGGGTCCTTTGATATGCTGAATCTAACCATGTATTTTGATTTTTGGGCCCCGTTATCAAATTGGTCCACATTGAGGTCAATTGGGTCCCAAATTATACTTTGTTTGATTTCATCAAAAAGTGAATTCTTTGGATTCTTTGATATGCTGAATCTAACCATGTATTTAGATTTTGGATATTGGACCATTAAAAATTTTTAAGTTCTTAGGCCACATTCATTCTGTGTCAGAAACCTATGCTGTGTCAAATATTTAATCACAATCCAAATTCACAGCTGTATCAAGCTTGAATGTTGTGTCCATACTTGCATAACAACTGTTCAGGGTTCGACCTCTGCGGTCATATCAAGCTGCGCCCAGCGTAGCATTTTATTATAATATGTATAAATGCTTTACATTGTTATGAATCTAATATGAGAATTTGAGTCAATTGGTGAACATGAATTTGACAGCTAGTGCCCCTTAAGAGATTGTATTCCCGGCATTATTTTTATTATTCAATAATGGTTGTATTATAAACCAGATTCAAAATACCGTTGCTGCGCTTGGTAAAACAAATATTCAAACAAAAAGTAGAGGGAACCATTGGAGAGATATGTTGAACTGACTTGTCTACCTGACCATCAGGAAAACACTATATTAATATATTACTATTCTGTGTGGATTTTTGCTCATTGTTGAAACCTGTATGGTGGCCTATAGCTGATAACTTCCACATCAATTCAGTCTTTGTTGAGAAGTTTCTTATTGGCAATCATACCACATTTTATTTTTTATATTAACTACAGTCATAGAAATTAGAAAATCACAGATGGGCCATGTTCTGTAACATCAAAAATAAGGAAGACTTGATTATGATATTGTTGCCTTTGGCAATTCTTTTAATAAATACAATGTGGAATATATATTGATGATCATATGTCATGTATGTATATATATATATATATATATATATATAAATATAAAAATGTATATCCTAATTTATCCTTCCTCTCTCATTTAATCATACATATCAAGTTTTGTAAAATTTACAAAAAATCAATACATGAAAGTTTTGGGCACTCTATTTTAGACATTTATGAAGTTCAAAACTTGTTAACATATTAAAAAAGAAACATGAGAAATATAATGCCACAAGCCATAATCATTAGACTAGCCCTACAATTTATCTTTAATGTTCATACAATTTTATCTGATAACAGTCTTTTAGGTTTTAAAGTAATATTCTTTTCTTTGTGCAATTTTTTTTATGAGCTAATGTTAAGATAACTCATCCAAATTTGATTCCAGTGATGGCACGATAAGACATTTTATTAAAAAATCCTCATGAACAAAGTATGGTTTCTCAAAATACGATGCCATGCCAAAAAAAAAACTGCTGGGTTACACAACATGCACAAACAAATCTTTTTTTAAAATGTAATTTAAAACTTCAAAATTGAACAATTTGAATTATGATATATTTTCAATTCAAAAAATCATAGAACAATCTTGCTTAAAAAAGTTACTTATAGTTAACAGAGGCAGTTGGATAGGTATTCAATATTTAATTTATATTGACCCACTAAATTATAATAAATAACATGTGATAACAGAAATGTAATTATAATAAATAATTTGAGATAACAGAAATGTAATTAAAAAACAACAACATACATTTACATGATAAATGAAATCGACATTTAAAAATGTTGACAATAATGTATCAGTTTTTTTTCCATTTCTTCATCAGATGAAATATCATCAGATGGAACAGTTGATATTTCATCAGTTGGAACAGTTGATATTTCATCAGTTGGCTCTGCATCTAAGTCTTGAATGGGTGTTGCTTCATATATAGTATTATCAGTATCATGGGACTCTTGATGAATTTCTGCTATAACTGTAAAGTTGGCTCCAGCAGTTTTGTTTGCTTCAACAGGTGTGTTGGCTTCAAGGTCTGTGTTGTTGGTGGTAGCAGAATCATCTTGCTGGTTGAATTCTGGTTCTCTGTCATGATCAATTGTCATCAGGTCTGTGCTTGTTTGGTCATCAAGGGGGCAAGTTGATTCACCTCTGAAATTTAAAAATTCTTATTAATATCTGAATTTAAAAATTCTTATTAATATGTTCATGTTGAATAATTTATACACCATTGTTCTCAAGTAATGGTCTAAAGTTTGATCTATTTGAAAATGGAAATTATGATGTTTCTGTGCTATCCAAGATGGCCGTCAGCTGGGGACTTGATTTACCATAGGATCCTATGGACATTACATAAGAATGTCTTCTTTTAGAGAACCACTGTATGGAATGAAACCAAACATGGCATGAATGCTCCTAATGAGGTGCTTACCAAGTGTTGTTACTTTGTAGGAAATCCAGCAACCAAAATGGCTGCCAATGGGGAACTTACATTTGTAGTTTAAAAAGCACCCTATGCGAAATATATACAAATGTCTTCTTCTAGATAACCTTAATTATGGAACGAAACCAAACATGGCATTTATAAATGTTCCTTATGAGGTGTTGATCAATTTTTGCTACTTTGTTGCCAATAGATCATATTCCGTAATGACCGGAATTCTATTCGATGTCTATAAAAATACCAGGCAAAAGTTTTTGTTAATATTTCGTAAGATCGCCAGTAGAAATCATTGAAATTTATAACAATTAAAGAATATTGTTCATACACACAAAAGGCATTATTATGTCTGCATCCGTTGCTGCATAATGACGACGCTAAAAACGACGATTTTCAAGTAAAATGTCCAAATATATTTGTCAAATACGTGAGAAAATACGTAACCCTAGGACATAAAAACTTTTTTTTTGTGTATTTTGATTATATTCAAGATAAAATAAACACCTGAACAAGCATGTAATAAAAAAGCTTATTTAAAAATGAGTGTTATTTGTGTATTGGTCGACTTCGTTCTCTAGTTCTCGTTTGTGTTTTATTTTGTACAGATAAATGAAGAATGAGTACAATATATCTGATTTTGTAACAAATACAGTTTGGTACGAAATAAAAGCTTAAAACCAATCAAACTATTCTGGTAATCTCTCCTTGTCGTATGAAATAAGCCCTTGGGGAAAGCAGTTAAATATGGGGATAAGTACGACAAGTACGTGTATTCCCGACAAATAATGACAATTACCAAATTCGTTTATTACGTGTACATGGATGTATATTGTATACCCATTACATCTGTTAATAAATGTATAATTTCCTTTCGTATTTATTGACACGTGAATTGTGGGGTTAATTTAATTTGAATAATTAAATAAATAAATAAAGTTTGACGAATACATGACAAATAATTGTACAGAAAGTATTTTTTGGTAATATTAATATTTAGGCTCTTTCTGTCAGTAAACGAGTCCGGCTAAACAAAAGACGGATAATACAAAACTGCCTGTATGACATTATTAGTAATAACACGGGCTCCGCTTGTAAAAACTGTGTGATAGTGGTTTTTAGTTCGTAACATAAGTCCACGTTGGTAGTCAGGGACTGTTTTACACCGGGAACGGTGAAATCGATGACATCCAAAACCTGTGATTTTAAAAACTTGGAACAAATATAGGAATTAGCCCTGCAATCAGCCAATTATTGTACAACTAAATAAAGTCTTTAACTTATTTTTACCTATAATGGTTTACTTTTACAAATTGTGACTTTGATGGAGAGTTGTCTCATTGGCACTCATACCACATCTTCTTATATCTATCTATACTGTTACTTCGCTTCCATATTGAGCAAACGGCTGTGTGAATATTTTGTGTGTGTGTGAAATTTAAGGTAAAGTAGTGATTTAGTCCAAATTAAAAGGATAAAACACTTGTATGATTGATGCTTTCAAACTAAATTGTAGACCCCAACCCGCAACATAGAATGGTTCACATTTTGAGTTAGAGCTGTTGGACTGCTCTATAATTTCGGTACGTCCAAACACTGCTAAGGAGTCCTTAATGCACTAAGGACGTATACTATGCCACTAAGGACTAGAAGGGGTGCTGTTACATGTATTATGTTTACATATTAAGTTAGAGATTGATATTTTGATAATTTGATATAATTTGTCTCAAAAGTAGTACACTGCACTGTGAGCATCTTTTTTGAGATAGAGCACGCGCGATTTTATTATTTAAAAGAAATGCTATACGAAATAACTAGGATCAGTTCATTTGTACTCGCTACACAAAAAGAGAAAAGATTGGTACGCCTCTCTTTTTTTCCAGTTACCAAAGTGCGTAAAATAAAAATTATATTTTCCGACAATGCACATATATATTGTATATGACTTTGTTATTCCAACACTTACATTTTTCTTATTCTTTTAATTGTGTGGCTATTTAATGACCATTTTTATTTAAAGCATGAATTTTCATCCTTCATTCTTAAGTACGTTTGAATTTCTACATAGATCACACTTAATTAATAAAAGTTTTGTGTTAAACGTCAATGACAAAGCAACCAATCCACAAAAAAAAATAGACATCTAGAGGACACATAGAGATCTTTCGTCTGGCAGCACGTATAAACCACAGTTATCGTAAATCATATAAAAGTACAAAATAAATCGAAATATAAAAAAAAGCATTATTTTTTTTTTTAGACAAAACAGAGAAAAGAACTGATAGGTCCGGGCGATCCATGCGTCTATATATAGCTAGCTCCCGTTATGTTTCGATTTATTCAAAATTCATGTTAATTAAATTTAAGTTACTTTTCAATATTATACCACATGAAACCTACACTGGTGGGTTCCATGTCATAAACCCACAGTTCGTCCTGAACATGCATGAAATATTTGCCACTGGACTTTAAGCAACCAACAATCAATCACAATTCACAACTTATAGTATATATAGTTGTGAAATACAAAATGTATGTATAGTGATACAATTTTGCCAATTAAATAGAATACAAATACACACCACTGTATATAACTGACGCAATTTAAAGGAATACTTTCTAAACTATATAAGTAGAGAAGCGAAAAGTTTCTTTTGAATACTAAACAAACTTCCGAACTGTACATGTTTTTTTAATGGTTTGCCATGCAGCGCTCAAATATTTTGCATTATCTTTTGGTATAGTGTTTAGAAATATATAATATTGTAAGAACCTTAAACTACACATACTAAGCTATAATAGATTCAGATTCATTATTTTATTGAATATAAAACATAGCATATATTAAAACTGACGGTCAAACATCAACAACTTAAATACTAATACGTATACATAAATTCTTTTATTAACTTTTAGCCCTACGGCACATTTTTATTAAGAATCATGAGTGTAATTGTAAAATAGACTTTCTTACGTTATGGATCATTGATTTTGTTACCTGTTGACCCGGTTGATTACTAGCACGTGCCATTGAACTCAATCATAACTAAAACGGAAAATTTTAAATTTACGCCATACACTAAGTACTATATATATATATAATATATGGGTTAGAAAATAAATATAAGGATACATTGTTTGAATGAAAATCTTTATACGGTGGTACTTTATTTATAGTTTAACACTGTCTCGACACAGACTGAATGCAGTATCATGATCAGCTTCATGTACTATGGCGACCTAGGTGGTGTTTAGACGCACCACTATGTAAAATAAATTATTGTTTAATAATATAAAATTATATTGTACAGTACAAAGCTATGGTAATAAAAGCTTTTCCAAGTTAAATAGAGTAACTCGCACGAAAAAAAAAACCAGCTCCAACGGTAATAGTAAACTAGGACATATCAACAGAAAACGAATTAAACCAACTGACATAAAACAAAAATACGCATGTGTTAATTTGCCTCCGCTTCATTTCTGTGGATTGTATCATTGGCAATTATACCACATCTTAATTTTTTAGGTTACGTTTAAGATTTTCCGTTACTAATTTTCAAATACGAAAAACATTTTCACACAGGGTTCACAACATTTTTAGGTTAAATGTATGGCAAACATTTTTGTAAGTATACAATTAACATACGTCCTTGCATTTAATAAGTATATAAATTAAATAAACTAACAATTATTAAAAAATAAGCAAAATATATAGACGAATAATTTATTAGTTCCTCAACAAAACAACAACAGAAATAAAGAATCAACAGAGGATTTAATCTTTAATTACTTTTTATTTATTCGAGAGATATACTTTAAATTCTAATAAATCTATATATTAATCTAAAATGCATTATCAAGCAGAAGGGGCGTAACTCGTAGTATGGTCTGACAATTTTGAACGTTAATTTTGAGATTTGGTCTGTTTTGGTCTGACACCGTCGTAACGGATCTTAACAGCTTGCTAGAAGATTCAGTCTTGTTTATCTTAACATGCCTTAACGGACTGATTTACCTAATGAGACTATCGATCGGAACGGCGTCTTAAAGTTCTTAAAAGTCTTGACGTTTTTCTCTAGCAGTAAATCCAGTCGATTAAGATATGATCAGACCAAAATGACCGTTTCAGACTGAAATCGTGCTACTAGTGAAATCCACATCCTGTTGGAAAAAATAGAATTACCAGTTTGTTCTAAAATATTTCCCGTTTTCATATTAAAATATAAAGATGGACATTACAATATAAATAAATGCTACAAAAATGTAAATAAATTTATGGCATTCCATATAACAGCCTGGCAATATTGTAAATGAACAAATATGATGTTTTTAATGCAATAAAAAATAGACCTTACCTGTCCTTTATCAGCGATGACTAAACATGTATTACCTATTCTTACAGTTATAATTAATTATTCAAAAGGTAATTAGTCTAAGAAAATCAAAGCATTAGATAGTAATTTCCTTTAAGAAGAATTTCAAAAAACAGTGTCTTCTAAAAAATGTCCTGTTTTCATATCATGCCAAAAAGATGTATTAATACTAAAAAGCTTTAAAAATGTTATGGTATTTCATAACAATTAGGCAGCTATTAAATTGCCAGTCTATTGACTATAGGAGTAATCCCCTATCAGTCTTTGTTAAATAAACACGTTTCAAAAATTTGTGCAGAATTTTTGTTTGTTTCAAATAAAGAAATACTTTGCATGAGTGAAGTTTTTTCCTGTCCAGTACTACAGACAAAATATAACAAAACATTTCATTGCATATAAGATAATAACCATAACTGGAAGTTAACCAATCAAATGTTCACCCATTTTTTCCTGTTTAGAAGCTTAATAAGTAACCTTGTAACCTCGTTAGTTTCCAAAATATTTTATAGAAACACCAAATAAAAAAGAATGCTGCTTTGAGACACCCAAGATGTATGTTTATGACTCAGAATTTTTTTCTCTGCAATGAAATGCAGAGTTAACTTCCTCCAACTGTCAAATCCAAGGAGATATTTTTTGCGACCCTTTTTTATATGAAACAAGATATGACATACCATAATTTGGTGGCATTACACCTATATAACTATATGTTTTTTATCCTACAATTTTTTAGTTATTATGAGTTTAAGGTAAAAAAAAACTTATTTAAGGAATAATTGTAAGGTACACATGTTAGTCAGACATGGTTCATATATTCTGACCTCATTTGTGATTTATTGGTTAACATTAAGGGATGCCAGTTGGTCTTATACATACATTTTATTTCCTCGTTTAATCCTTTTAATTTATCAATTTACAGAACATTTATTCTGATTGTAGTTTATCCAGTATTGTTGAAGTCCATGTTTCAGTACTGTTGACCTGTGTCAGAGTTCTGTGTAAACTTTACACATCAGTGTATCAGTCTATAACAGCATCCATACAGTCAGCAGTAGTCAATGGTGTCACTCCTGTCTGACCAAAAACTATAAGGATATTTAATGTAATTTAATTATGTATACCACTGGAATCATTTGTTAAAGTGGATAATTTAGACAAATTATGTTCTGTTATTTCAGAAAGTTTTTATTATCGTGAAAATAGCAGTGAGAAGGTTTTGCAAAAATAAAGCCTTGCATTTTGAATTTTGAAAGCATTATTCGTATGTTACATATTCAGAAATTGTTAAAACTGTGTCCTTCGTTCTGTGTTCTTTAACAACTGTAACACATGTTATAAAAGCATGCACAAATTCATGAATATACAATATTTATTGATAAAAGTAAAGAAGGATCCCAAAGAAAAAAGTACATCCTATTATAAGTTACTAATTTGAAATTATTTTCAACTTATGAGTTTGAATATTCCTTTGATATCTTTCGCCTCTCTTTAATTACCAATTCTTCACAATGGACAGACAACCATATGTCATCTGCCGAGTTCAAAAGTTATAAAGTGTGAAGATAGTTTGTGAACAAAGTCATTAAAAAAAAACAACCAACAACATGAACAATCTAAAATTAGTGCCATATATAAAGGCAACAGTAGTATAGCGCTATTCAAAAGTCATAAATTGATTAAGAGAAAACAAATCTGGGTTACAAACTAAAACCGAGTGATACACATCAATTATAAGAGGAAAACAACGGAACAACAGAAATATTCAACATACATAGAAATTGATTATTAACAGCTGCCATATTCCTGACATTTTAAGAAAAAATGGTCTGTTGAACCTGGTTTAATGGCTAGCCAAATCTCTGGCTTATATAGCAGTGTTGAAAAATACCATATGTAAATGAACCACATTTATACAGAAAATTAATTTAATGTGTTCATGATTCCTTCTCAACTTATTCCTTTGAATACAGTGTATAGATATCACACATCTAAAGAAGGAGAACTTCATCTGATGAAAAATTTTTGATGGGAGGTTTTTTCTTCTTAAGTTACTGTTGCTTAAAGAAATCAGAAATATATAATCAACTAAAATATTCCATGTATATTCAGTATAAGAATATCTGAAATAGTATATCAAAGTTTGTATGGAAGCAATGCCCAAGGGTGGGGGATATAGAAAATGTTTAAACTCCATAGATTTGATGTTTTTTAATGACTGGATATTCTATTTCAGATACCACAGTGGCCATTTTTTTTGTTGTTGGTGAAATTGGACAAAATATAAAAAAACTTCCCCCAAACCTCATCATGCAGGTAGCTATACAGTTCATGAAGTCTACAGGAAATAATACTTTATATCTTTGTCACCATTTCTATGTCACAATTACAATTTTGGAATTCATTCATATGTAGTATGTTTTATAAATCTGAAATGTCAATTTTGATTTTTTCAATAATAAATTATTTCAGCCAGCAGAAAGTCTATAACAGCTTCTTGAAGACTGACTTAATTTACTACAAGTAGAATATGATCAGAAAAGTCCCAGACAATCTATGGCAAATCTTGCAGAAAAAGATACTGAATCTCAATCAGCTGAAAAGCAAAAGACAATGAATACCACTAACTCCTCAAATGCATCTCCACAACAGCTACAGACAGCTAATCAGTACTCAGATGTGCACTGTAGTAAGGATAAACTTCAAGTATCCGAGGGATTTTTAACATATGAGTTTAGAGGACCAGGATGTCATTGGTACCACATTACCAAGGATCTGTGGTGTTGTTCAGGCATTATATATCACATGTTCTTGTCATACCCAATCAGTGTAAGACATTTTATATCATATGTTCTTGTCATACCCAATCAGAGTAAGACATTGTATCACATGTTCTTTTCATACCCAATCAGAGTAAGACATTTTATGTCACATGTTCTTGTCATATCCAATCAGAGTAAGACATTTTATGTCACATGTTCTTGTCATACCCAATCAGAGTTAGACATTTTATGTCACATGTTCTTACCCAATCTAAGTAAGACATTTTATACCATATGTTCTTTCCCAATCAAAGAAAGAATTTTTATATCACATGTTCTTTTCATACCCAATCAGATCAAAACATGATTTACATATACAATATTAAGTTGAAATATCAATATTTTGTTAGAATATCCATTTAATGTACTAATTTTATTTAGACATTCTGTTGACAGCTGAAGTGTGTAGTAATTTCTATTTGATGCTCAATTTTTACGACATAAAATACATGAAAATATTGAGATGTGGTATCATAAAAATCCAACAAAGATATGAACAATAAAATAAAGAGAAAATAAAGAAAGAAAATAAAAGAAGCCTTGAGACTAAGTTTAACTTTCACTCTTATAAATAGAGTTTTGAATTAGTTAAAACAAATTATACCAGACATCGTCTTTTCGCTACAGAAGGCTATTCAGTGACTCTCGAATTTAAATGATTGAAAAAATGAGATACTGTAATTTCTGCATTGATGGCATGAAGAAAAAGTATGCTTATTAAGTTTTTGCTGAAGACATTTTTTTTTATAGCAGAAATGTTGTTGAAAATATAATTTGTTCATGCATGACATTTTGTAGTTTGTTTACTTCAAAATGCTATGAGTCATTTAATAATGGTTAGTTTTTATTTTAATTTTAGGATTACATCTCCAAGATTCATAGAATTTGTTTGTTAACATAATCAGGTGCTCAAAGCTTTAGTTCAGAGGTAAACTCATATATTTTTTTGTTTTACATTAAGATACCTTTAACATAATAAGGTGCTCAAAGCTTTAGTTCAGAGGTAAACTTACATATTTTTTGTTTTACATTAAAATACCTTTAACATAATGAGAATACTTCTTGAATACCTTAAGATGGATGGAGCACATGCTATTAATTTAAACAGTAAAATTACGGATTTTTACTAATTATTTAACTTATTACTGGGTTTGTACTAAAATGAACAACATGAAGGGTGTCACATGTGGAGCAGGATCTGCTTACCCTTCCGGAGCACCTGAGATCACCCCCAGTTTTTGTTGGGGTTCTTGTTGCTCAGTCTTTGGTTTTCTACGCTGTGTTTTGTCATTTTTGTATGCTATTATTTTTCTGTAGGTCTTTTTCTTTTTTAGCCATGGGGTTGTCAGTTTATTTTCGACTTGTGAGTTTGAATGCCTTTTGGTATCTTTCACCTCTCTTTTAATATAATTGGCTATCTGAAAGATCAGGATATTTGCTCATAATTCTTGAAAAGTTATTTGTATGCATCAGACGCCCTCATTTAATATTTGCATTTCGGGCTGATGATACAAGGTACAGTTGAGTAGGGTTCTTATATGTATATCAACTCAATTTTAAACAGTTAGAGACTTTGCATAGAGATAATTTCAACCCTTAATAAGATAACAGTTGTATTGATATTCATTTGCATAAGGTCAATTTCTATCTGATACAGCTTATTTCATATTTACAGAAATACAACTGTGATGTTTGATCATTTCAATTATGTCTGCTTGTGTTGCTCTCACATTGTTGTCAGTATAATGGAATTCTATGTGACTGTCATACAAGTGAGAGGTTTCCCTAGCTATAAATCCAAGTTTAACCCGTCATTTTCTACATAGGAAAAATACCTGCACCAAGTCAGGAATATAACAGTTGTTTTCCATTCATTTATTGTGTTAGAGCTTTTGATTTTGCCATTTTAGAAGAAGTTGACCATTTGAAATTCCCTTCAGAACTTTAATTTTGTTATTTTACTTTTTTCTTATTGGAATGTCCAGAATTGATGTTCCAGTTTATATATTTACAGAAATACTACTGTGATATTTGATCATTTCCATTTCTTATTGGAATGTCCGGAATTGATGTCTCAGTTCATACATATCATGAAATTACAGGTATGAATTATATTAAAACTATAAGTGGTTTTAAGGGAACATAATTAACAATTTACATACAGAAATTAAGCACTGAAGTGTAATGAAGTACAAATTAAGCTTGGAACATAGAATTTGACTTCAATGTGTGTTGTTTGGGGTGAAAGAAATAATGAAAAGTTAAGGCTTCAACAGTAGAACAATTTAATGCATCATATAAAACAAAGACAAACTCAAGATGATTTATAAACAAACTGTGTATTTTCTTTATTTATCTGGTCTACAGACTTGTGCCAAAAGTAACGATAATTCCAAGAAGGCTGCCACATACAGTTGTCAAGTACCTGGTCTGAGGACTCAGTTATCGTCCTTTGGTTTTCGTTGTCTACAAATATAGTCCCTAGTGTGAACAGTATATAACTTGCAAATTTTTTCATACACTTCCCAATTTATTTCTTGATATTTTATGCAAGAAATATGAAGTAAAGGGATGAAATTACATGCTTAAAAAACTTGGGTGCTGAATCTTTATGTTAAATAGTGATTTGGTCCAGTTAAAAAAGGTCAAAATTAGTATGTCTGAAGCTGTCAAACTGAATTTTTGACCACCTTAACATAGAATTGTCCATATTTTGAGTGAGAACTGGTAGACTTTTCTATAATTCTGATATCTTTTGTCCCAATAGTAGTACACGACACTGAAAAAATCTTTTTGAGATAGAGCAGGTGCAATTTGTATACGACTGCAAAAAATTTTGCGGTCGTATATTGGTATCACATCGTCGTCATCGTCGTCCGAAGACATTTGGTTTTCGTACAATAACTTTAGTATTAATAAATAGAAATCTATGAAATTTAAACACAAGGTTTATGACCACAAAAGGAAGGTCGGGATTGATTTTGGGGGTCATGGTCCCAACAGTTTAGAAATTAGGGGCCAAAAAGGGGCCCAAATAAGCATTTTTCTAGTTTCCAGACAATAACTTGTGGAATGGTGTATGGATCTCTTATGAAATTATACCACAAGTTTCCATACAACAAAGGGATAGTAAGAATTGGCTTTGGGGGGTTATGGCTCAAACCGTTTATGAATTAGGGGCAAAAAAGGGGGAAAACAAGGGTGTCCTGGTTAATTGACAATTACTTAAGTACAAAACATAATTTAAAAGCAGTGTAAGGGAGGTAATTCAACACCTTTTGAATTTTAAACATTTTTCATTACCTCCCTTACACTGCTTTTAAATTATGTATAAAGAGATGTTCTATTGTCTTGAGGTGATAAGCTGTCAATTTATTTTTTTTATGTATGTCATTTTCTATTTTAAGACTTTTATGATGTATTTAAATGGGTTATTATGGTTGCAAACTCCATTGGAAATTTGAATTGAGATTATGACCATATCTTGAGGGAAAGAATTTTTTTTTGGAAAAGGGGGGGGGGGAGGTTAAAAAATTGGGGGGGGGGGGACAATTTGTTCTCAAGATTTCAGAAATTAGAAAGAAAATTTCTTCAAATATTATTTTTTTATTTTGCCAAAAAAAAAGGGGGGGAGGGGCAAAAAAAAAAATTTTTTTGGGGGGGAGAGTTGGTCAATTTGCAACAGCATAGTGTATTGCACAAAATCAAAAAAATGAATATAAATTCAAATCACATAACCAATTCAAGTTCTTTGACTACAGTTATTCTGTGTCAGAAACCTATTATGTGTCAAATATTTAATTATAATCCAAATTCAGACCTGTATCAAGTGTGAATATTGTGTCCATTTTTGCCCCAACTGTTCAGGGTTGGACCTTTGTGGTCGTATCCAGCTGCGCTCGGCGAAGCAATTTATTTCAATTTGAATTTGTTGTCTAAAAGAAATGCACTATGAAATAACTGTGTTCTCGGGCCACCTGTCACTTTCCAACCTTTGTAATTTTACTAATAAAATGATATGAACTCACCTAATGTTTTGTGATGCTTCCTTTTGCCCTTATTACTTGCCTCAAACGTCTTGCGATCGATTCATAAAGTTTTCTTATAGATTCTAAGGGTATAGTTGTCCATATGCTACATATTGCGGTGATATTATGTGCCTGTTTTTAAAGTTCAAGTTTAATTTTACGCCACATATTCTCAATAATATAAGGTTTGGACTTTGTGCTGGCCATTCCATACCATGAATGTGATTTTGTTCCATATAAACTTTCACAGAATTGGCTCTATGAACCGGGGCATTGTCGTCTTGGTATATGTAATTGTCTCCGACAATGACAGTTCCTCACGTTTAGGGGCCATTCTCAAAACTATACGAAATGTAAACAAAGCAGACGATTCCAAACTTCTGGTGAGGTATTAGGTCAATGACTGACCTCATAACTTTCATATTGTGCAAAAAGAGAGACAACTCCAACTTATTTACAGAGAAAAAAGTTTTTGAAGTTGTCACTTCCAACCCGCAATTGACATACCTAACATTACATTATCTTCACTTTTGGCACTGTAGTGTATGTTTAACTTTCTACTTTCACTTTTTATAAAAATATACATATATCTGGTTTTCAAGATGTTCTAAAGATTTTAAAACCCAAATAAGATATGTGGAATGGAAACAAACTCAAACAATAAGTCTTCCTGTCACGTGGTAAAAAAATTGTACAATACAATAATCTCATTTTTTCCTCAGCCTTTTATTAAAAGAAGAGAATGGTTTTACCAGAATATATCTGATGATTAAAATCAAAGTGAAGTGTTACATATCCCAGCTACTGACCAGGACATTCTCATTATAAATAGAGGTATAGGGTATTCTTTTAATAACTTGTAAAAAAAAAAATTGTATTAACCTTTTCTGGTTTTCCTAAATTTTCTGATATAAACTGATACATAGCTAAATATTGTAATGTTGATTTTAAATCAAAGTTTGATTAATAAATTAAGTAAAATATCTTTTTATTCAAATGCCTGATCAATAGGATTGCAGTAGAATTGCATATTTAAGATGATTGTCAAAATGATAAATGAAGATGTGGTTTGAGTGCCAATGAGACAACACTCCATCCAAGTCAAAATTTATAAAAAGAAAACAATTATAGGTTTAAGTACAGCCTTCAACACAGAGCCTTGGCTCACACCAAACAGCAAGTTATAAAGGGCCCCAAAATAACTTGCGTAAAACAATTGAAATAGGAAAAAATAATCTATATAAAATACGAGAAAGAAGAAACACTTTGAACCACAGCAACAAACAACAACCTCTGAACAACAGGCTTTGGACTCAAAAACAACATAACAATCTACAATGTTTTATTAGGTTTCTCTGTATCTGAACATGATAATTGTTAAAAGAAGTGTGTGCTCATTACTGAAAATTAAGATTATAACCATTTCCTTTATGTGGATTTTGAAATAGTGTATATCAAATTTATTGTTGAGCCTTTTACTTTTGAAATTTTAATGACTTTCTTAAACTAACCTGCAGTTAAAGTTTTTAAAACATTTATTAGATTCATAAACTATCCTGGATTTTTACCAAACTTGGACAGAAGCTTCTTACAATCAAAAGATAGTATCGAGAGGAATATTTAAATTTTTTTCCTCATTTTTGTTGAGCCCGAGACTAACAGCAAAGTAGGCGAGACGCAGGTTTCCCTGGAACCCTTACAAATTTTTGGAGAATGAATTTTATTTCAAGTGCTTCTATTTAGCCTAATGAAAAACCAGAACATAAACATGCATTTATTGTATTTATTATTGCTATTTTTGGACAATGGAATGAAATGTGAGATTTATTAATGATGCATACAAATAATTTTATTAGAATTTAAGTTATTATTTTTGCTAAACCTATCTTTTTACAATTTTTGCAATAATAAAAATTGTCCAAAAATTTCTGAATGAACGAAACTAAAGGATGAGGAAATGCATGTTTCTTATACAAAATTTATTGAAATAAATGAAAGTAAGAATTGTGAATAAAACATAATAATCACATGGTCCCAGGGTTTCCTTTTTTTTATGAACAGAAAGAATATTTGATAGTAGCTGTGAGAGGGTGCTTAAAGAAAATCCTGATAAATTGAAGAAAGGACTAGCATTAAAGTTTGATGGTGAAGAGGGCATGGTATTTATATTATTTGCACTATTTGTAATCCATCTTGAGTGCTTCTCTTTTAAATATTTTGTAGATATTAAATTTGTTTATAAATATTTACATCAGATGAGTAATCATGCTTATGGTAACTTTTAAAATTACAAACATATATTCTTGTTCAATGTTAAATCTTAAATCTTTAAATGTCATACATATATTCAATGTTTTCAAGAAATTCAGTCTTATGTGTGCTATTTTTTATGCCCCATCTAGGGGCATTATGTTTTTGGTTTTTGCGTCTGTTCGTTAGTTTGTTCATCCATCCGTCTGTTCGTCCGTCTGTCCCACTTTAGTTTTAAGTTTTTGGTAGAGATAGTTTTTGATGAAGTCGAAGTCCAATCAACTTGAAACTTAGTACACATGTTCCCTATGATATGAGCTTTCTAATTTAATGCCAAGTTAGAGTTTTGACCCCTATTTCACGGTCCTTTGAACATAGAAAATGATAGTGTGAGGGAGGCATTCGTGTACTATGGACACATTCTTGTTTGACATAAAGAAAATGAATGAAGAAGAAAATCTGAACATTAATTCAATTCCTCGTAAATTGTTTCCCACATAGATCCAAAATCAAGAAGGCAAGGTATTTGTTATGGATTAGACTTGAACATTTTCTCTCTTCTTCTTCTCCCAAGAAAGGAACCAAATTCATTTATGAATGTGAATGCTCTCCTGTACTCTTTCTTTTTTTCTTTGACCGTAACAGGGCCTAATCTATTTGGAGAGGGAAAAATTACTTCTCCTTTCAGGAGACACTAGGGAATAATGGAATTCTATTATCAGTAGTTGTGTCGAGTTCATGTGTTTATCTGTCATGTTTACATTAATGAAAGTGTTTTCTATGCACAAAAAAATGTGAGATTGAACATATTTTACTTGATTAATTGTAGAGACAGGGAGTAATGAGAGAATGGTTTGATGTTTTATCTAAAGAAATCCTAAATCCAGATTATGCCTTGTTTACCCAGTCAGCAGATGTTATGTAAAATATGTCAGATGTTGGAAGTTGTAGGTAGAAGGTTTGAAAAAAAAAAGATTGAAATAACACTTTATATATTTGAAATGTCCAAAGATCTTTTTTATATGACCACAAAATTTTTTTTGGTTTTTTATAATGCTATGATGTCATCGTCTGCGTTGTCGTCCAAAGACACATTTGGTCTCCGGACAATAACTTTAGTTTAAGTGAATGGATCTCTCTGAAATTTTACAAGAAGGTTCAATACCACAATAGGAGGGTTGGGATTGATTTTGAGGTTATGGTACCAACAGTTTAGGAATAAGGAGGCAAAAAGGGGCCAAAAATCAGGATTTTTTTTAGTTTCTGGACAATAACTTGTGTGTAAGTGTATGGATCTCTCTGACATTGTACCACAAAGTTCCACATCACAAAGGGAAGGCTGTGATTGAATTTTTGGGGTAATTGTCCCAAACATGCAGGAATCAGGGGCAAAAAAGGGCCAAAAACAAGAATTTTTCTAGTTTCCAGACAATAACTTGTGTTTAAGTGTATGGATCTCTTTAAATTGTACTATAAGGTTCCATTCTACAAAGGAAGGCTGTGATTGAGTTTGGGGGTACCCGATAGTTGCTCCAATGGGGAGGGTTCAAAAAGTTTATGGGGGGGGATTTTTTTCCAATTTATTTAAGTGGTTCATATTTTTTTTTTTTTCAAAATTTTTCAAATTTCAAATTTTTTGTAAAGTTTCAAGAAGAAGTCTTCAAATACAAAGTATTGTGCAATAGATTTTTAAGATATTTGACCACATTTATTTTGTGTCAGAAACCTATATTATGTCAAAAATTTGATAACAATCCAAATTAAGACAGTATCAAACTTGAATATTGTGCCAGATTTGCCCCAACTGTTCAGGGAGACAATAAATTTTGAAGTTCACAGAAATATCAAATGTCAGATCTATAAATCTAATGTTGCAAAAGAAGCACAAGAATTTCAAAGATGGAACCATTTTTAACACCAAACCTTCTGTCGCCAAATTTGGATCTTGGTATAGAAATACATTTCCCAAGTTTTATTGGGAGACAAAAATGTTAGAATTGGACTAGTGTACACTTGAAAAGGAACATTGGTGGGACCAGGAATATTTTTTTTTATCTAAACGATACTCTATGAATAATAATGGTTTATTATAATAACTGGCAACATATATTATGTACGTCTTAGACTTTATTCAAGATGTACTTTTTGGCACAAAATTACATTCTCATCCTATTATTGCAAGATTATCTTTTTAAGGAGTACATTTTTACCCTTTTATGGGAATATATCTTTTTAGGGAGTACATTCCAGCCAAACAGTAACTCTGCCATAAATCCAGACCATCTTAACTACTTTAGATTTGCAGGACAAATCGTAGGACTTTGTCTCTATCACAAGCAGCTAATCAATGTTTACTTTACCAGATCATTTTATAAACATATCCTAGGTAAGTTTGATTAAATGCAAGTAAATACTCATCACAGAGGGTGGTAAAGGGTTATTTTCGTGCAACGTGTTTTGCCATTTTTATTTCACGTGCAGCCGTGAAAAAGGTTCGTTATTCACCGTGTTTCGTGAAATAGGTAAAAAGTTCAATGTGCAAGAAATTTTTAATTGTTCGTTCATCGTGAAATGGCAATTTTATTTCGCATTCGTCTGTGCAGATACCCCCCCCCCCCCTTTACGCCCCTCAACACAGATATCAGACTTATAATTTTGAATGCCAGAAAATGCTACATAAGATTCATCAGTCAAGCTCGAATGAAAATAGTTGGAAGACCAAAACAAGGTACAAAGTTGTAGTGCTTTAAAAATCAAAATTTCTGTAAAGTTGTTCCAAATACAGTTTGGTATAGAATACTTTTTATTGCTTAATTTGCTTTTTAAATAGAGGGGGATATTCAAACTCATAAGTCAAAAACAAACTGACAATGCCATGGCAAAAAAAAAAAACAATGAAAAGACAAACAACAGTACATTTAAAAAAACAAAACATAGAAAACTAAAGATTGAGCAACACACCCCCCCCCCCCCCTCCCCTAAAAAACCAGGGATTGATCTCAGGTGCTCCAAAAGAGTAAGTAGGTTTTGGTCCACAAGCGACGCCCATGGTGTTACTCATAAAGAATTTGATACCTTATATCTAGTGATTACGCATCATGCAAAGCAAGCATCCTAAGTTCACATACCATTGAATATGTTTTGCACTGTCTAATTTGATATAACAATAGATTGAAACTCTATAAATATATATATATATATATATACTCAGGATATCTGACTATTAAAGACAGAATATTTTAATAGCATTCAAAAGAGAAAAGAAATGATTACATATATATAATATGACCTTTAATTTGAAAGTATCCCAGTGAATTATACAGATGTGGCATCTATTGATCCCGACTACGCTAAAAATCTGCAGGTAATTACGTCTTATTCATTTATATCTTCTTACCCTTTGACCCCTCAAGAATGTGCTATAATTTACACATACCATATTTTATTTCTTGCAAAATTTGCTAATAAAAAAGTATAACAGTAAAGAGTGAACAGTATGGGAATTTTGTTTTTTGTCTTGCAAAGTTTAATACACTTATCAAAAGAATAAGTGAAAAAATGATTCAGTCTCTATAATGTTTAAATTTTGAAATTCCATTCTATATTTATTCCACTCAGCAAATCTGGTTTTAAATATAATTTTGCCCTTATTTTAGCTTATGAACCACGATATACTTGCACTATAAATTCTATGAGAATACAGAAGACTACAATAATTTTACTATTTTATTTATAAAGTGAAACAAATGTACATACTATGGTTGAATATTCCTTATGTAATAATGGATAACTTCTATATTGGTTTCAAAACACTCATATTTTCAGGATAAATCTGTTATTAAAAATATGACCATCTAAAATACTTCTAATCTTGACTTTGTTATCTACAGGTCCAAGGACACAGTTATCGTCCTTAGGTTTTCGTTGTCTACAAATATAGTCCCTAGTGTGAACAGTGTATAACTTGCATTATTTTATACACTTTTCCAATTTATTTCTTAGATATTTTATGCATGAAATATTAAGTAAGGGGATGCAATTACATGTTAAAAAAAATTTGAGTGCTGAATCTTTATGTTAAGTAGTGATTTGGTCCAGTTAAAAGAGGTCAAATTTTTGAGTTAGAGCTGGTAGAAGTTTCTATAATTTTGATATTATTTGTATCAATAGTCGTACACTACACTGTAAAAATCTTTTTGAGATAGAGCAGGTGCGATTTTTTTAATTTGAATTTATTGTCTAAAAGAAATGCACTACGAAATAACTGTGTTCTCGGGCCTACAGTGATTAATTATTTCTATATATACTAGAGTTACTCCCCTTGGAACACACAATATTTTGATACTTGTTTATTTTTAATTTTAGTGAGATTGTTTAAATGTTATCCTTTGTTGTATCCATGCTATTATTGACTTATGTTTATAATTGAGCTTTCTTTAATAAAATGTTTCGTATTTTGTATTTCTTTTTCATTTCGTTAAGGAAGACAATTGTGGTGAAAAATGCCCATCCATTTCATGTGTACACGCATAACCTTTACAAATTATATGCATTCAGATGAGTTCTTTTTTTAAACCTTAGTTTGTTTTCAACAACAAAAATCGGCATCAATAGATTAAGAGTTGATTTTTATAGGGTAAACTTTTTAAAGGTGTTTTAAAATAAGGCACACAATTGTTTTGAAATGGCATTTGTTACATTCAACTGAGATTTTCAAATAGCAGTGTAATTTCCTGGAGCAGGTAAAGGTTGTTGACTTTTGACCAAAGATGACTTTATATTACAGTGGATACTTGACCATGACATTGACAATTTAGGATTGGACCTAACATTTTCTGTTGAGACTGATGTGTTTGGTGTGATGCAGGAAGTAGAATTAAAACCTGGAGGAAGTCATATAACAGTGACAGAAGAAAATAAGGTATGATAGAGATAAAACTAAAACCGGGAGGAAGTCATATTACAGTGACAGAAGAAAATAAGGTATGATAGAGATAAAACTAAAACCGGGAGTAAGTCATATTACAGTGACAGAAGAAAATAAGGTATGGTAGAGATAAAACTAAAACCGGGAGGAAGTCATATGTTTTTGGGTATATACCAGATTGAAAATTAAATGTGGAGAGGTAGTAGGGTATTATAGATTTACAATGAAACTTAGTCATTGATATTTTACTATGCGTTTATGTAATAATTAAAGTATGACTATATATGTGAAAGGACTGTTGTACAAGATAAAGAATTAAAACATTGAGGCAAGTCAAATCACTTTTATTTGGAATGATACAGATTGATATACATGAAAAAGGAGTAGGTCCAGTAAGACCCCTTTTTGGCCCCAAAATATAGCAGTTTTACAATATTGTTAAAATGTAAACTTTTAGCTTTTTATTGGAAAATAGAATACTTATGTTACATAAATATGGGCTGTTTTTGACAATACAATGCACATGTATCGGGTACTAGCATCATTAAGTCATGCTCAATTACTGAAATCTTCACAATTTTAGCATTTGAGTTAAATTTTAGACGGTTTCCGTCTTAAATGGAAGTGGCCGCATTTGTGTTTATTCTTAATATTTAAATGTAAGTTGTATTTGATGATAATACATAACATATATAAAGGTTGAGAGTGAACACTGATGCGGCCACTTTCATTTTTGACAAAAACCATCTGAAAAGTGACATATTACGGCATATTTGATAGATTTTTCATATTTAAGCTTGAATTTGAGAGTCTTTAATGACCAAATCAGTTCAAATCTTTCACATACACTTATTGAATCGACTGAAGTAGACACTAAAGTGTTTAAAAAGTGTTCAAAATCTTTCATCAGATGAACCAAAGGTTTGAGGCCAAAATTGGCCCTTTCCTTTAGCAGTATTCAGTTTGACTGATTAAATTGATTGAGTGAAAAGTATCTTTGAAAGGATTATAAGTGCATTCATATTGAAACTTTGAAGTAATTCAAACCCTTTAAACGAGAATAATAAGGTATGACTCACTTAAATTAAAATAAGAGGTTGTCATATCACTGTGACTGCATATGTTAAGGTATAACTGAAAATAACCTGCTAGAACTTGTAAGAGCTATGGAATTATATAAATGCATGTAGTGATTCACTGCATAGGTTGCATATTTCTGCATATAATTTCATTATACCCCCGCTTTAAAAAAGGGGGGTATACTGTTTTACCTCTGTCTGTTCATTCGTCAGTCCATCAATCCATCCCTCCGTCAGTCCATCTGTCAGTCCATCTGTCAGTCCATCCGTCCCATCAATATTTTCGTTGCATTTTGTTCAGGAACTACTTGACAAGGATTTCTGAAATTTGGTTTCAGGGTTTATATAAGTCAGTTATACCGTGTGATGCGTTTTCAGATTCATCACTCAACAACTTTCTGTTTACCGAACACTTGTATCATTTTACACATGATAGCCAAGTTGAAAATTTTCGTCACAATTTTCTCAGGAACTACAAGACAAGGATTTCTGAAATTTAGTTTCAGGGTTTATATAAGTCAGCTATACCGTGTGATGCGTTTTCAAATTCATCACTCAACAACTTCCTGTTTACCGAAATATTTCGGCAGGGGTATCACCAGTGAGCAGTAGCTCGCAGTTTTACTTGTTTGCAATGCTTATGACTGCATTTTTGGTAAAACAATTAGTTTAATTGCCCTATCTGCCATGTAACTTATGATGAAGATATCAGTTAGTTAATTTACACTTGTTAATTAATCTTTTCTTTCAAAGAAATTTATCATATTTGAAAAGAAACACTTACAGACAAAAGCACAAACAAGTAGGTAGAGAGTTTTATGCAGAACATGATTGATGCCATTAATATTTGTTTAGTACACTTTGTTTCAGAAATTCAAATGATAAACAGGTTCTAAATTTAACATCATCAATACAGAATTATTATGTTTAATTACAGACAGAGTATGCTCAGTTAGTAACAGAATTAAGAATGACAAGAGCTATACAGCCACAGATAAATAGCTTTCTATCTGGTTTCCACCAAAACATTCCACAATCACTGATACAGATGTTTGATGAGTATGAATTGGTTAGTATCAGTTATTACAGAAAAAGGCCAATGACATACATGTTTTCAACACTGAGTTCCAATTGCCATGAAATTCTATTTGAAAAAAAAATATAGTCATGAGTTTTACAACACAGCGATTATGTTTTATTTATTATGACTTGCAAGACAGATGTAGATTTAAAGATTCAGTTATTTACTCGCAGCCAATTTAACTAGGAAAATATTTAATGCAATAAATTATTTACCCTTTTAACTTTTAAAGGGAGATAATTAGTGCAAACTTTTAATTAATTTAATACATTTCAGTAAATAAATCATTGTAACAGAGGTACTCTGATTTTCTGTATGTCACACAAGAGATGTACTTTATAATTTTTAATATTGCTTAACAAAAATAATATAAATGAGTTTGGTTTCAATTGCAACGAAATTCTATTTTGAAAAATATGATTTACTGTATTTATGTACTATTTTAGGAGTTGATGCTGTCAGGTATTCCAGAGATAGATATTAGTGACTGGGAGAAACATACAGAATACAATGGCTATGATAGACAATCTCCTGTTATCCAGGTTAGTGTGAAATAATCAGGTGCTCTTTGGAAAGTTAGCTAGTAGATATAAGAAGATGTGGTATGAGTGCCAATGAGACAACTCTCCATCCAAGTCAAAATTTCTGATAGGTGCAAACAATTGCAGCGGGTTTAAACTTTATAATGGTACCAAACCTTCACTCTTATCTGAAACAATAGTGAGATATCACAACATAAATAGACGCACTATAAAATATCAATTGAAATGACTTAACTCAATCAAAAGACATATTAAAACAAGCGAACATACATTGAACAAATAAATTTGTTAACACATTTTGTATATTAAATGGAAGTAGTTCACTGAAGTAGTTCACTGAAAAACTTGAAGAATTATAGGAATAACAAATGGATTATTGCACCCATATCAAAATAAAAAAATATGGTAGTAAGATTAAATATTTAATATATTGAGTATCAAAAATATTATACAATTTAGCACTATTCATTCATGTATACAGTTTTCAACACCACTTATTATATATGGTTCTAAAGTTTGCCAAGGAAATTCAGTTGACTTTTTTTATCTGAGCGTCACTGATGAGTCTTATGTAGAGGAAACGCGCGTCTGGCGTATAAAATTATAAGCCTGGTACCTTTGGTAACTATGGACCCAAATTTTGTTTTTACAACCTTGTCTTTTTATGGTTATGGGGTTAAATGGTACAATGTCCTTATTCTTTCACTGATATTAAAAAAAAGATTGTCAAGGTAAACAGACAAAATATCTATTTTTAGCTATAGACAATTGATGTGATGTAAATGATATTTTTTTTCTTTATATAAATAACAGATGTGTATAAATTCTAATTTTTGAATAAATATTTCATACTTTTAGTGGTTTTGGGAAATTGTTGAAGATTTCAGTCAAGAAAACAGAGTATTGCTGCTTCAGTTTACTACTGGCAGGTAATGTAGATAAAAAAATGATAAATTTATTGTTTTCAATGCACAATCATGAATTAAAAATTGTTAGGTCACAAATTCATCATTTTTGAATAAGTGAATTAGTCATTCTATAACACATACAAGTGATATGTGATACCCATTATATCTTAAAGTTATTGACAAATGAAATGTAAATCAATATCTTAACCTAGAACTCATATTTGATTTACATGGTTTTATTCTCGAACTCTTAGACTATGTACTTTTAGCTCTAGTAATTATATAGATGATGAAATCCATTTCTTCTTTCATTGCAAAAGAAGTCAATATAAAAGAAACAATTATGTCTCAGAAATTGTCTCTCCAAATACTGAATTTTTAATTTCACTTACAAAAAAAAAAGCTACAGTATTTGCTAAATCCAACCAGTTTTCAACCGGTACAAAGTCAAGGTTCCCTTTTAAAACAGTCAATGGAGATGAGAAGAGGCTTGATTTACTGACTGTTGTTTATATGTTTTATGAAATTGTATTTTGTTTATCACAAGCAATTCTTTGTAGGATTAAGACAATAAAGATAAATATTGATTGTTATTTTCAAATACAGTTCCAGAGTACCTTTTGGAGGTTTTGCTAAGTTTGTTGGTGGAGGAGGTCCACAACATTTTACCATAAATATAGTTCCTTATAAAGAACATACATTACCTACAGCTAGTACTTGGTAAGTTTGTAGGTGGAGGAGGTCCACAATATTTTACCATAGCTATAGTTCCTTATAAAGAACATACATTACCTACAGCTAGTACTTGGTAAGTTTGTTGGTGGAGGAGGTCCACAACATTTTACCATAGCTATAGTTCCTTATAAAGAACATACATTACCTACAGCTAGTACTTGGTAAGTTTGTAGGTAGAGGAGGTCCACAACATTTTACCATAGCTATAGTTCCTTATAAAGAACATACATTACCTACAGCTAGTACTTGGTAAGTTTGTAGGTGGAGGAGGTCCACAAGACTTTGCCATAGCTATAGTCCATTATAAAGAACACACTTTACCTACAGCTAGTACTTGGTAAGTTTGTTGGTGGAGGAGGGCCACAACACTTTACCATAGCTATAGTTCCTTATAAAGAACATACATTACCTACAGCCAGTACTTGGTAGGTTTGTAGGTGGAGAAGGTCCACAACACTTTACTATAGCTATAGTCCCTTATAAAGAACATGCATTACCTACAGCCAGTACTTGGTAAGTTTGTTGGTGGAGGAGGGCCACAACACTTTACCATAGCTATAGTACCTTATAAAGAACATACATTACCTACAGCTAGTACTTGGTAAGTTTGTAGGTGGAGGAGGTCCACAACATTTTACCATAACTACAGTTCCTTATAAAGAACATACATTACCTACAGCCAGTACTTGGTAAGTTTGTTGGTGGAGGAGGTCCACAACATTTTACCATAACTATAGTTCCTTATAAAGAACATACATTACCTACACCCAGTACTTGGTAAGTTTGTTGGTTAGTGGAGGTCCACAACATTTTTAAAAAAATTAAAGAACATAATTGATATTTTATAGTGTGTCTTTCTATGTTGTGATATTACACTATTGTTTCAGATAAGGGTGAAGGTTTGGTTCCATTAAAACGTTTAAACCTGCTGCAATTGTTTGCACCTGTCATTAGTCAGGAATCTGATGTTCAGTAGTTGTCATTCGTTGATGTGGTTCATAAGTGTTTCTCGCTTCTCGTGTTTTATATATAATAGGCCGTTGGTTTTCCCGTTTGAATGGTTTTACACTAGTAATTTTGGGGGCCCTTTATAGCTTACTGTTTGGTGTGAGCCAAGGCTCCGTGTTGAAGACCGTACTTTGACCTATAATGGTTTACTTTTATAAATTTTGACTTGGATGGAGAGTTGTCTCATTGGCACTCATGCCACATCTTCTTATTTCTATATACATTACCTACAGCCAGTACTTGGTAAGTTGGTTGGTGCAGGAGGTCCACAACATTTTACCATAGCTATAGTTCCTTATAAAAAACAGGCATTACCTACAGCCAGTACTTGGTAAGTTTGTAGGTAGAGGAGGTCCACAACACTTTACCATAGCTATAGTCCCTTATTAAGAACATGCATTACCTACAGCTAGTACTTGGTAAGTTTGTAGATGGAGGAGGCCCACAACATTTTACCATAGCTATAGTTCCTTATAAAGAACATACATTACCTACAGCCAGTACTGGGTAGGTTTGTAGGTAGAGGAGGTCCACAACATTTTACCATAACTATAGTTCCTTATAAAGAACATACATTACCTACACCCAGTACTTGGTAGGTTTGTTGGTTAGAGGAGGTCGACAACATTTTACCATAGCTATAGTTCCTTATAAAGAACATACATTACCTACAGCCAGTACTTGGTAATGTTGTTGGTGGAGGAGGTCCACAACATTTTTACCATAGCTATAGTTTCTTATAAAGAACATACATTACCTACAGCCAGTACTTGGTAAGTTTGTTGGTGGAGGAGGTCCACAACATTTTACCATAGCTATAGTTCCTTATAAAAAACAGGCATTACCTACAGCCAGTACTTGGTAAGTTTGTAGGTAGAGGAGGTCCACAACACTTTACCATAGCTATAGTCCCTTATTAAGAACATGCATTACCTACAGCTAGTACTTGGTAAGTTTGTAGATGGAGGAGGCCCACAACATTTTACCATAGCTATAGTTCCTTATAAAGAACATACATTACCTACAGCCAGTACTGGGTAGGTTTGTAGGTAGAGGAGGTCCACAACATTTTACCATAACTATAGTTCCTTATAAAGAACATACATTACCTACACCCAGTACTTGGTAGGTTTGTTGGTTAGAGGAGGTCGACAACATTTTACCATAGCTATAGTTCCTTATAAAGAACATACATTACCTACAGCCAGTACTTGGTAATGTTGTTGGTGGAGGAGGTCCACAACATTTTTACCATAGCTATAGTTTCTTATAAAGAACATACATTACCTACAGCCAGTACTTGGTAAGTTTGTTGGTGGAGGAGGTCCACAACATTTTACCATAGCTATAGTTCCTTATAAAGAACATACATTACCTACAGCCAGTACTTGGTAAGTTTGTTGGTGGAGGAGGTCCACAACATTTTACCATAGCTATAGTTCCTTTTAAAGAACATACATTACCTACACCCAGTACTTGGTAAGTTTGTTGGTGGAGGAGGTCCACAATATTTTACCATAGCTATAGTTCCTTATAAAGAACATACATTACCTACAGCCAGTACTTGGTAAGTTTGTTGGTGGAGGAGGTCCACAACATTTTACCATAATTATAGTTCCTTATAAAGAACATACATTACCTTCAGCCAGTACTTGGTAAGTTTGTAGGTGGAGGAGGTCCACAACATTTTACCATAGCTATAGTTCCTTATAAAGAACATACATTACCTACAGCCAGTACTTGGTAAGTTTGTTGGTGGAGGAGGTCCACAACATTTTACCATAACTATAGTTTCTTATAAAGAACATGCATTACCTACACCCAGTACTTGGTAAGTTTGTTGGTGGAGGAGGTCCACAACATTTTACCATAGCTACAGTTCCTTATAAAGAACATACATTACCTACAGCCAGTACTTGGTAAGTTTGTTGGTGGAGGAGGTCCACAACATTTTACTATAACTATAGTTTCTTACAAAGAACATGCATTACCTACACCCAGTACTTGGTAAGTTTGTTGGTGGAGGAGGTCCACAACATTTTACCATAGCTACAGTTCCTTATAAAGAACATACATTACCTACACCCAGTACTTGGTAAGTTTGTTGGTGGAGGAGGTCCACAACATTTTACCATAGCTATAGTTCCTTATAAAGAACATACATTACCTACAGCCAGTACTTTGTAAGTTTGTAGATGGAGGAGGGCCACAACATTTTACCATAACTATAGTTCCTTATAAAGAACATATATTACCTACAGCCAGTAATTGGTAAGTTTGTAGATGGAGGAGGTCCACAACATTTTACCATAGATATAGTTCCTTATAAAGAACATACATTACCTACACCCAGTACTTGGTAAGTTTGTTGGTGGAGGAGGTCCACAACATTTTACCATAACTATAGTTCCTTATAAAGAACATACATTACCTACAGCTAGTACTTGGTAAGTTTGTAGATGGAGGAGGGCCACAACATTTTACCATAACTATAGTTCCTTATAAAGAACATACATTACCTACAGCTAGTACTTGGTTAGTTTGTAGATGGAGGAGGGCCACAACATTTTACCATAACTATAGTTCCTTATAAAGAATATACATTACCTACAGCCAGTAATTGGTAAGTTTGTAGATGGAGGAGATCCACAACATTTTACCATAGCTATAGTTCCATATAAAGAACATACTTTACCTACAGCTAGTACTTGGTAAGAAATTACACTCCTCTTTTGTACATATAAATGAGGTGTTGTATGATTGCCAATGAGACAACTATCCACCAAAGTTCAAATGAAGTTGATGTCAGCAATTATAGGAATAGTACAACCTTCAAAAATGAGTAAAACCCTTGATGTATAGTCTCCTATAAAGGCCTGAAAAATGTAAAACAATTAAATTAAGAAAACTATTGGTTTTATAACCAAACAATTTGCTCCTAAATTTGAACAGGCACATGAAGAAAATTGAGGGGAGGGTAAAAAAGTTTGTGAGCACTCAACACTCCTCCTAACTCAGGATAGCAGTGTTACAAAACAACATTGTTAGTTTTAACTCAAAAGATAGGTATCAGGCACAAACATAACTAAAATTAAAAAATAGACACATAGCACTGAAATAAGGGTACTCACAGTTACTGAAATCTTTGTTCAAAGCCAATTACAACTTATGAATAAATCATATCCTCCTAGGCAAAGTATCAATCATTACACATCTAACAGATTTAGATTAAAAACATCACAAACAGTTTGAGAAACACATGAAGCATAGACAGCTTCATATTTATTTGTTCTGGGTAGCCAAGGTCATAGACACTCTTAGATTCATCGGGGGAAAAAAATTCAACTAATATAGCATAATGATGTGATTTTAAAGCATTAATATGTGGCGTTGCATGGCATCCTTCAGATAAATTTCTTTCACACACATTTATCTGATATCTTTAACTAATATGTGATAAGTAAATACACAACTGCATTGCATAAGAGAAAATCTGTTTTGATTTTGTAGTATCAACATGGTCAAGATGCCAGAATATAAATCAAAGACAGAATTGCACAACAGACTGATGGTTGCCTTACAGTGTGGTAACCAAGGTTATGCTTTTGCATGAACAGGAAGTGCAATTAATTTTTGGATTGGCAGTAAAAACAAGTTCTAGACGGAATTTGCTTGTGGAAGAATATGAATAAATAGTACATAATGATCAAAAAACAAATTTAGAGAATATATAAATGCTATGAAATAGCATATTTAGTAAACAAATAGTAATGAAATCTTTCACAGTAACCTTCCCATATATCCCTTCTCTACTGTAGAATATATGATATACTGTAAAACAAAAGGAATAGGCCTTATCTGAAAAAAAATGATCTGCTAGTGTTCTATATAAAATGTATTGTTACTTCATATGTTTTGAAAAGGTGATACAGAAACTCTTAAAAAATTACAGTTCAAATGTATTTCTGTTCTAAAAGCATGAATTCGAAAAAATATTACATTGTACATGGGTTGATACAAACCATTCATTTTTCTGTATCATGTTGTTCTTCAATGGGTATTTTCTAATTTTTGTAAAAGTCAATTAAAATTTGAGTAAATCAAGTGACCATAAAGATTTTAGCCCCTTTTTTAATATTAAGTTATTCATGATAAGGCCTACTGTGATATTTAACATATTCAATTGCATTCAAAGGTGTCTGATTTCAAACAAAAAATCCAATAGTACTAAATATTTTTTTAAGTAAAGTTGTCCCTTTGAAAACCTCTTAATTACGACATCTTGAACTGTTTGAATAACTACTTAAAATGTTCCTTTTTTCAAATAATACTGAAATGGCGTAGTCATTTGAGTTAAGGAGATCTGTTTGATAAATCCTTTAACACATTTACTGTTTGTAATGGAGAACCAATTTTATGTTAAGGAAAATGTTTTATCACAGATTGAGTCATCAACTGAATGCGAGATGAAACATCGAAAACTAAAAGCTTGCACAATATCCAGGTTCTGATACTTCAGTAGAATATAACGTAGTACACATGTTCATTTTATTGTGAACTTTTAAGATTACGTGCCAAATTATGGTTCTGACCCCAATTACACAGTTCACTGAACCTAGAAATGTGATTGTGGAAAATAAATACATTCTCAGGATAAATGTTTTGTTTAAGGTAGTTTAACAGGAATCTTTGGAAACATCAGCTTGAAACTTAGTCCACTTGTTCATTAATTGTGAGGTGAACTGCATGAAATGACAAATAACACTGACACTGATTTCACATAAACAGAGAATAGTGCAAGCAAGACATCGTGTCACATGGAAACATAGTCATGTTATATCCTGTTTTCATGTAAAAAAAGTTACTTAATATTTCATCTATTGATAATAATTGGTAGATTTTACAACTACTATGGAATAGTATAGAATAGGATAATGCTGAATATTGGTAACACTAGTCATTAAAAGAGAACATTTTTTTTTATTTGTAAGAGTAACAGCTATCTAAATATATGTGTATTTACCAAAAAGGATAGCAAATATTATGTTAATATAAGTGAACCATTTGTTAATGTACTAATATATTGTTTTGTTCTAAGTTCTGTTTTTATTGAATTGATATTTGTTAATATTATTCATTTTTTTATTTATTTAATTTCCTATTTTGATAGTTGTTTCATCTGATAACTTGCTGTGATAATTTTGTAACCATCATATAATGACTAACATTTTAATGATGTCTAAAGAGTTTGACCAAAGTTGTTTGAATTATAAGTCAGAATTAATAGTAAGCTCTCTTTTTTTCTTTTTTTTGAATAATAATTTTGTACAATGTGATTATTTTTTTATCACCTGGCTCTACAGTGAGTTACTGCCATCACTTGGACTCTGTCATTTTTAACTTTAAATAAACAAAAAATTGCTTCCTCTGTAACGTGCTGACAAATTTTAACCAAACTTGGGGTAAATGATCCTTAGAAAATCTAGTATGAAGGGTTTTTTTTCTTGTCCTTCAAACAACATGTCAAAAAATAGAACAAAGGTCATATGCATGGTAGCAAGTCTTTCGTACCTTGACCATTTCGTATCTCTGCCATTTTGTACCCAAAAATACCATTTCTTACCCAATATTTACCATTTCATACCTTATGGACTAAATACATGTTTACTATTTGGTATCATATATTTGTAAAAGTCATCATCTTTTAAAGATATTAAACATTATAAGAGAGTTTTTGTTTAAATATAACATAAATTAAATGCATCCAGCTGTAGAAATTTTATAAAGACCGATGATTTGTTTGATTAAGATGCACTTTTGCAGGATTTATCCTTAATTAATTTTATCTGAGGTACGACATGGTATACATACAAATCTTCGGAGAGATACGAAATGGTATACATATAGTCTTCCATAAAGTACGAAATGGTGCACATCAATGACACAGATTTTACCAAGAAATCAAAAACATATAAATCTTTCATGAGGTACGAAATGGCTTAAATATATAATTTTCCATCAGGTATGAAATTGTCAAGGTACGAAATGGTCAGGGTACGAAATGGTTTTTGCAAGGGTACGAAATGGTTAGGGTACAAAATGACTATAATTCTATACATTATTGTTCTACATCTTGAGAACAATTTAGATAGAGAAAATAAGAAAGAGACTGAAATGCTTGGAATGTGACAATAGTCTTACTTCCTTATTTCACCACAACTATCATACCTAACATAATAAATCTAATGACTCATCATAAAAATTATTGTCCTTAATTGATGATTTTTGACTACTTTTCATGTTTTTCTTTTGTATAACACATTGTCATACCTAGGAAATATTGGCAATATGCAAAAGTGATTAGCAATACAAAATCTACACAATTCTTCTGACAAAACCTTTGAATGACTTCTTGTAGAAGTTATTGCCTTTAAATGATGATTTTTTACTAATTCGTGTGTTTTTGATTATTTTCTCAAAAAACTGTAATAGATAACTTTGAAACTAAAAAAATTATTAGCTATTAGATCTACAATAGTGTTAATATGACCAAAACCAATAGATGACTACTTACAGGAGTTATTGCATTAACATAATGGCACATGAAGTTGTTGTATGGAACTTTAACCACCCCAACTAACTGATTAAATGACAATGTTTGACTTATTATTGGGTTTTTATACGACCGCAAAAATTTTGCAGTTGTATATTGGTATGACGTTGGCGTCGTCGTCGGAAGACACATTGGTTTTCACACTCTAACTTTAGTTTAAGTGAATGGATCTCTATGAAATTTTACCATAAGGTTCAATACCACAAAAGGAAGGTTGGGATTGATTTTGGGGGTTATGGTACCAACAGTTAAGGAATTAGGGGCCAAAAATAAGCATTTTTGTAACTTCCAGACAATAACTTGTGTGTAAGTGTATGGATCTCTCTGACATTGTACCACAAGGTTCCATATCACAAAGGGAAGGTTGGAATTGATTTTGGGGGTAATTGCCTCAAAATTTTTGGAATTAGGGGCCAAAAAAGGGGCAAAAAACAAGCATTTTTCTAGTTTCATGACAATAACTTGTGTGTAAGTGTTTGGATATTTCTGAAATTGTACTACAAGGTTCCATATCACAAAGGGAAAGCTGGAATTGAGTTTGGGGGTAATTGCCCGAAACGTTTAGGAATTGGGGGCCAAAAAGGGGCCAACAATAAGCATTTTTCTAGTTTCCAGACAATAACTTGTGTTCAAGTGTATGGATCTCTCTGAAATTGTACTGCAAGGTATCATACCACAAAGGGAAGGCTGGGATTGATGATGGGGGTAATTGCCTCAATATTTTAGGAATTAAGGGCCAAAAAGGGGCAAAAAACAAGCATTTTTTTAGTTTCAGGACAATAACTTGTGTGTAAGTGTATGGATCTTTCTGAAATTGTACTACAAGGTTCCATATCACAAAGGGAAAGCTGGGTTTGAGTTTGGGGGTAATTGCCGTAAATGTTTAGGAATTTGGGGCCAAAAAGGGGCCAAAAAACACATTTTTCTAGTTTCCAGACAATTACTTTTGTTCAAGTGTATGGATCTCTCTGAAATTGTACTGCAAGGTACCACACTACAAAGGGAAGGCTGGGATTGAGTTTGGGGGTGATGAATCATAAGGGGGTTCAAAAAATTTGGGGGGGGAATTTTTCTTTTTTTCCTTTTTTTTCTTTTTTTCCTTTTTTTTTCTTTTAATATTTTCCATTTTAAGTTGGTTATTTCTGATTTATATTTAAAAGCAAATAATAATGATATGGTAGGAGATACACACCAAACAGGATGTGTAAATTATTAAATAATAAGTATTGTGCAATAGCAAGAAATTTTCAATTGCACAGTATTGCACAATAGCAAGAAATCTTCAATTGCACAGTACAGTATTGCGCAATAGCAAGAAATATCCAATAGCACAATGTTGCGCAATAGCAAGAAATTGTCAATTGTACAGTATTGCGCAATAGCAAGAAATATTCGATTGCACAGTATTGTGCAAAAGAAGATACTTCGTATAAATTGCTTATTTCTTGACCAATTTCAATGGGGTTTTATTCTTGAATTCTTAGGGTTCTTTAATATGCTGAATCTAACCGTGTATTAAGTTTTTGGAACTTGGGCTCCGTTTTTAAATTGGTCCATATTGAGGTCCAAAGGGTCCAAAATTAAACTTTGTTTGATTTCATCAAAAATTGAATTATTGGGGTTCTTTGATATGCCGAATCTAACTGTGTATTTATATTCTTAATTTTTGGTTCCGTTTTCAAATTGGTCTACATTAAGGTCCAAAGGGTCCAAAATTAAACTTAGTTTGATTTTAACAAAAACTGAATTCTTAGGGTTCTTTGATATGCTGAATCTAAACATGTATTTAGATTTTTGATTATGGGCCCAGTTTTCAAGTTGGTCCAAATCGGGTTCCAAAATTAAACTTTGTTTGATTTCAACAAAAATTGAATACATGGGGTTCTTTGATATGCTGAATCTAACCATGTATTTAGATTTTTGATTTTTGGGCCCCGTTATCAACTTTGTCCACATTGAGGTCAAAAGGGTCCAAAATTAAACTTTGTTTGATTTCATCAAAAATTGAATTCTTGGGGTTCTTTGATATGCTGAATCTAACCATGTATTTAGATTTTGGATATTGGACCATAATAGGTGAATGTCCAATTTAAAATTTATAAGTTCTTAGACCACATTCATTCTGTGTTAGAAACCTATGATGTGTCAAATATTTAATCACAATCCAAATTCAGAGCTGTATCAAGCTTGAATGTTGTGTCCATACTTGCCCCAACTGTTCAGGATTCTTCCTCTGCGGTCGTTTCAAGCTGCGCCCGGAGCATTTTATTGACAATTATTTCCAAATTATTAAAGATCAGTAATGGTCCATTGGAAGTGCTATTTTTGGATAGGAAAAAATCTATTAGATACATATATGGAAGATAAGAATTGATAGATCAGATATTTAGATTGTAGTCTGCATAGAATCGTCTAATTTTGTTGCTCAGTCTTTAGTTTACAATGTAATGTGTCATTGTTTATTGTTGTTTGTTCTTTATTTGTATTTATTTTAGGCCATGTTGTTGCCCTTTTTATGCCCCCGCCGTATCGGAGGGGGCATTAAGTTTTACCTTTATCTGTCCGTACGTCCCAAAAATGGTTTCCGTTCTCTAACTTTAGATTGCCTCAACCAAATGTTATGAAACATATACACAATGCTTTTTACCACAAAATACAGATCACTTTTAAATTTTTGTGTCGTCACTTTAACCGTTCTAGAATTATGCCCCTTTACAAATGGAAAAAATAACCGAATTGTTCGTTTCTGTTCTTTAACTTTAGTTTGCCTCAACCAAATGCTATGAAACTTATACACAATGCTTATTACCACAAAACAAAGGTCAAGTGTGAATGTGGGGGTGTCACTTGAAGCGTTCTAGAGTTATGCTCCTTTTGAAATGGAAAAATTGCTGAATTTTTCGTTTCCGTTCTCAATTTAAGTTAGCCTCAACCAAATGTTATGAAAGTTACACACAATGCTTATTACCACAAAATACAGATTAAGTTTGAATTTTGGGGATGTCACTTTTATTGTTCTAGACTTATGTCCCTTTACAAATGGAAAAATTGTTGAATTTTTCGTTTCCGTTCTCTAACTTATGTTTGCCTCAACCAAATGTTATGAAACTTATACCCAATTGTTATTACCACAAAACTCAGATCAAGTACAAATTTGGGTAGCATCACTTTTACCGTTCTTCAGTTATGTCCCTTTATAACTTTATATGATATGCAAGTGGGGGCATCATCTGTGTCCCATGGACACATTCCCTATTTAATTCATGAAGATTTTCGAATGCCTCTCTAGTATCCTCTTTCTCTGTTTTCAAAAAAAAAAAAAGAATAACAAGTATCTATGTTGCCTACATTTCCAAACACAAGGTTAAATCTTTGATTTGTTATTATTCTTTTCACAAATTTTTATACAGCAGACATGTACTGTTCTTTAGCTTTTTGGTTGAATGATACTTTATGTTTAACAATTTCTCAAATGAATATTATGTGAATATATATAAGAGTGTCTTGTAAAGATTTGATTTGCTTCTTGTGGTAGGTTATTGCTTAGTCAGACATGAATTCCATTGATTCATTATTACTTTATTGATTACCATTTTTTGTGTTTTTTGTGCATAAAGGTTCACTAGGAATTCAAGTACGTACGTTCGTACTTACGTCCCAAAGCTGGTTTCCGTTCTGTAACTGTAGTTTGCCTCAACCAAATGTAATAAAACTGATACACAATGCTTATTACCACAAAACACAGATCGAGTTTGAAAATGGGTGGCGTCACTTGTACCATTCTTGAGTTATGCCCTTTATAATCATAAGAATTGCTGATTTTTTTGTTTCCGTTCTCTAACTTTAGTTTGCCTCAACTAAATGTTATGAAACATAAACAAAATTCTTATTACCACATAATACAAGTTAAGTTTGAAATTGGGTGGCGTCACTCCTATCGTTTTTGAGTTATACCCCTTTATAAACATAAAAATTGCTGAATTTTCGTTTCCGTCTCTAACTTTAGTTTGCCTCAACTAAATGTTATGAAACTTATACACAATGCTCATTACCACATAATACAAATCAAGTATGAAATTGGGTGGTGTTTCTTTACTGTTCTTCGTTTCCGTCTCTAACTTTAGTTTGCCTCAACCAAATGTTATGAAACTTATATACAATACTTATTACCACAAAACTCAGATTAAGTACAAATTAGGGTAGCGTCACGTTTACCGTTCTTCTGTTAAATCCCTTTATAACTTTATTAGATATGCAAGCGGGGGCATCATCTGTGTCCCTTGGACACATTCCCCATTTATTTAAAGAAATGAGTTATCTATAAATTAATTTCTCTGTTGCAAATGAATTTTTCTGATATACTTGTAATTATAGCATATTATGTTTAAATATTTAATGTTTCAGATAAAATATATTTTTTGTTGCAATTTATTTATACAAATATTTTGTACATTTTTATGGCAATTGAAATAAAAATGTGATAGAATAAACCTTATTTCAAATTAAAGGGAAATCATTATTCTAAATAAAAATGAATGAAAAGAGATGGAAAGTATTGTCAATTAAACACCAACAAAACAACAAACAATAAAAGAGGGACGAAAGATACCAGAGGGTCAGTCAAACTCATAGATCGAAAACAAACTGAGAACGCCATGGCCAAAAATAAAAAGACAAACAGACAAATAATAGTACAGATGACACAACATAGAAAACTAAAGACTAAGCAACACGAACCCCACTAAAAACTGGGGGTGATCTCAGGTGCTCCGGAAGGGTAAGCAAATCCTGCTCCACATGTGGCACCCGTCGTGTTGCTTATGTTATAACAAATAGGTTGTGTTTCATAACAAATAAGATTTGTGTCTAGCTATTGTTCCATATCTCTTGACCTGAATCTGGGTCACAATTCAGAAGGTTTTGAAATAAGAAAAATCCAGAGCTCAATGGTCCGCAAATTGTCATAAAATACCATAAGGACTAAAGAGCTACCATTATGATGCTATGTCCAGAAGAAGCTTTATAAAAGTTTATGACATATAGACAGTGACTATTTAATGTAACATAATAGTACATGACAAAGTTTGCGATTTTACATCCAAGTCAGTCACTGTTTGTTTCCAATGATTTCCTTATTTTGTTATGTTCAAAAGGGCGTAACTTTCCCTTGGTCTATTTTTACAAAATAAACATCAGTCCAAACATGGTTTAAGAAGTGCTTCTGCAGCTTTGCATAATTTTAACAGAAAGTCGACTGTCCAATAATATATATCTTATCTTTAAAAATTAGGAGGATGTCAGCAAATATCATATACGTCATAGAAAATCACATCTAGTGCCACTGATATTTCAAAGGTAAGCTTAAGATGCATAGATGGTAATATACTAAGTACTTTGTCTACGACGTTATACATAAGTTATGTCTATAAGTCGTTCAAAGGCATGATTTTATATTGTCTTCCTGATTAAATATTGTTCATTTAATTATCAATTTTGCATGTTAAGGTGGAAGATGTTTTTTTTATATATTCCAATTCATATGCATCAATAATGTAGGAGAATGCACTTTATGAATAATACGCTTATGTTTTTAAAGTGATCATACAGAACTGAGTTTGAAATAATCTGTAAGAATCTGACAGTCTGTTGGTCTGAAATTGTTTAATTATATATAACTAATGAAAGTAACAAATACTTTAAGGTGTATGTATTTCATTTTCTCATTTGATGATGTCTGATAAGGTTCAGTCCTTATCTATTAAGATAATTTTTGTAATATGCTTTTAATGATTTTTTTATTTCATCGTTAACAAATTTTCTTGGTTTGATTCTTAATTCGTTCATAGACATAATTGATCTCATTGGCAATGAGCGAAGGTGTTGATAAACATCAACTATACACGACATTATGATTGTTGAACAAACATAAGAAAATGCCTGTACCAATTCAGGAATATGACAGTTGTTATCCATTTGTTTGAGCTTTTGATTTTGCCATTTGATTAGGGACTTTCCGCTTTGAAATTTCCTTGGTTATGTGGGAACAGAAGGCACAGCTGAAAGAAACAACTGAATAAAGTCGCATGTGTTTTGCACTTTCTTAAGACTTGATAATGTATTCAATTAATGTTTGCATTTGGAACAAACGTGATTGTGTATAAAACAGACACCCTTCTCAAATACGAATCACTGGAAAGTTTAAGTGACTATAACTCTATACTTATGTGACACTTGCCTCATGACATACACACACAAACATACACAAACACTTTCAGTCTAAGTCTATTCCATTGAATTGGTGCACAAAGACTGCACGCAAAAAAAAAACCCTACTAAAGACTGTGAAATATGAACCCTACCAAACACTGGGGGTAATCTTATGCGCTCTGGTTAAGGGTTGACAGATCTTTCTCTACATTATATCTATGCTTTAGCTTTATTACCTTTCAACAGTCAATGGTATAGATCATGCGACCTAATTGTTAAGATCGTTGAATATGAAATTAAGAAGATGTGATATGATTGCCACTGAGACCAACTGACATAGAAGTTAACGATTATAGGTAGCCCTACGGCCTTTGACAATGAGCAAAACACATACCGCTTAGTCAGCTATAGTATAAGTCCTATATAAAGTACATGTTAAACAATTCAAACGAGAAAACGAACAGCCTGATTTATGTACAAAACATGAACAAAAAGCAAATATGATATACAGCAACAAACGACAACCACTGAATAACAGGTTCATGACTTGGGATAGACACATACAGAATGTGGCATGGTTAAACATTTCGCAGGCAACTAACCATCCCCTTACATGGACAGTGGTGTAACAGTTCAACATATTAAGAACAAAGTATAAAAATCAGTTGAAAAGGCTTAACTCATCAGATTGATACAAAGTAGAAAAACATCTAACAGAAATACACACCGTACGTGGTCGGAGCGTCTTTTTACCACAGAACACCACAGAATACCACAGAACACCACAGAATACCACAGAACACATTAAATATACCACAGAACTACACAAAATACAATAAAACGACTAAAATATACGCCAGAACATTAAATTACTTTACAAAATGCAAAACTAATAATTCAGAATTATATTATTTTTATAATTCGGGCTACACTAATGACAGAACGATAGACCGGATGAAATATAAATTTCTTTAATGATCATAAATTTTTTTGTTATTTGGTAGATTTTTTTTATATTTATACTAAACTTTATTTTATAAAAATCTTTTAAAAACAATTTATGGTAGAAAAAAAGTTTTTCTATAAAGAAAAATGATTTTTCTATAGATAAATGTTTTTCTATTCAAAATTAAAAAAAAAATGATTTTCTATAAATAAATGTTTTTCTATTAAAAATTAAAAAAAAGATGATTTTCTATATATAAATGTTTTTCTATAAAAAAAAAGTTTTTCTATAAAAAAATGCTTTTTCTATAAAAAAAAATGCTTTTTCTATAAAAAAAAATGTTTTTCTATAAAAAAATGTTTTTCTATAAAAAAAAATGCCTTTTCACTATAAAGTTGACATGATGAATTTTACCGGCGCCAATTACACTATTAAGATTAATTTTGTTCTCCCAATTCTGTTAATAAATTTTGAAATAATCAACTATTAAAATTGTCAATTGATTGAATTCTAATTTCCATCTGATTATGAAGGTATAATTCAATTAAATGGTTTATTCCTCCTACAATCTTGTATGTCATTTGTAAGAAATCCATGTAGGAATAGAAGGAATAGTTGAATAAACAAGGGATTCATCAGATTAGATTGTCAAAACATAATGCTACTTGAGTCCAAAATGATGAAAGTGAACTCGCTCAGATCATCATTTTGGACTCAAAATATAGAATCTATATAGTAATGCTACATACTTTTTTTATGCTAGTTTTTAATTATTTAGATGCAGTTCAACTATTTCTAAATGCATAAAAAATTTTGTAAAAATCTGAAATATTGTCCAATGACTTTTATTTCATCTCAAGTAAAGTATGTGTATACAATGTTTCATCTGACTTGCCAACAGTATTTGGTTTTGAACTGCATCAAGTGTATCAATAATGTATTCAGTGTTTCAAAAGCCAAGCTAATGTACTAGTTTGTGATGTCCATATGAGTTGCCGCTAGTGTTGTCAGAGAACGTTTTCTCTGGACAATGCTGGAGACCTGGAAACAACTACCAACATGCCTCTACACAATTTAAGGCCCTGCATTAATTCTATACATAAATTGGAGAAGATACACACACATCAAAAGAAAAGTCCCAAATCATCAAATTTGAAATTTTTGACTATTATAAAGACACACTTATAATATTTTGTTAGTCAACTCAAATAACTGTCCAACAACAACTTCAAATATCTTTTTGAAAGTATTTGGTAGCCCTTAAAAGACTGCTTTATATATTATTCAAAATTTAATATACATGTACTTATTGTAACAACTCTTAATATAAAATTAAACAAAAATGACAACTACAAAAACGATAAATTCTGGTATATACAAAATAGATTTAAGATATAATTACGTTATGCATCTAAACATTCTAAAAAATGGAAGAAAAAAAATAACAAGAAAAAATTAAAATGTATTTAACATGTTTAAAAAAAGGTAAATGTTACAAATTAATATACCCCAGAATTACAACTGTTGTGACTTTAAATATTTTTTGTATATTATGGTTTTAATATCGGTAGGTGTTTTTGGTATAGACCCAATAATAAGCCAATTCAGTTAGGGGCGTAGCGATAGTGAGTCGACCCTAAATAGAAAAATTAAATTTATTTGAATAATAAATGGCAAATTATAAAAAAAAATTAACAATAACAATAATAAAATGTCTGAAGTATTTATATTTCAGAGTTCTGTGGTATATTTTTGGTTTTCTGTGGTATTCTGTGGTGTTCTGTGGTAAAACGACGCTCCCGTACGTGGTAGGGTATTTATACATCCGCAAAACAAAAATGTCACTAAGTATAAATCTGAGAGCTACATGTAGTACCGGTACTCACAATTACTGACAGCTAGAATAACCATTAGTAAAAACATGCATCTATGACTAAAATTGCAATCGGTACACATCCATTATCCAATAGATTTAGTGTAAAGACGTCATGAAAGGAGGGGCGAAAGATATCAGAGGGACATTCAAACTCATAGATCGAAAATAAACGGACAACGCCATGGCTAAAAAAGAAAAAAAGACAAACAGATAAATAAAAGTACACAAGACACAACATAGAAAACTAAAGACTTAGCAACACTAACCCCACCAAAAACTCGGGTTGATCTCAGGTGCTCCAGAAGGGTAATCAGACCCTGTTTCTCGTGCGGCACCCGTCGTGTTGCTCATGTTATTACAAACCCGGTAAATAGTCTTAATTCGGTAGGTCATATTTGTGAAAAGGGAACGGGATTGTAGTTGAGACATAATAAGAACATATCCGATATCATCTGTGAAACGGATATTTCATAAACAACAAACTCTTAACAGTCATTATAGATAAAAAAAAAATGGAGACTTTGTGTCATTAAAACATTAAAACATAAAAACAGCAGTCTACATTACATTTTAATCCATTTGTGGTTTGCTCGAATGAAAACATTGGCATATTTCAATTTCGGTGACTATGAAACAAAAAAGAAAAGGAAAGCATTGTTTATTTTGTATAACAAATATTTTGAACTATATACAGAAATTTAATCAAAAAGTTGTTTTGTATTGTGATATCACAAACATTTAAAAAAAATCACTTTCGTTTTTCATTTATTGTTTTAAGATTACAATAACGAAAACGAAATCACTTCCGTTTTTCATTTATTGTTGTAAGATACCAAACACGAAAAAACGAGAAACCCTTTTCTTTGCTTTTTTTTTTTAAAACGATTAACCTAATGGACGCAAATATACACGACCAGCATCACCACGTGCATCAAAAGTAGACCAAAAAGTTTTGAATTGTTCGGAATACTTGGATTACGCTCATTCTTTTCTGTTTGTTTTTTATCCGTCTTTAATTTTCTGTGTAGTGTTTTATTGACTCTTAGTCGTTTTTCTTTCGGCCATGTTGTTGTTGTTTTCATCGATTTTTGGTTTCTAATTAATGACCTCTGTTATATGCATCCCTTTATAAAGATGAATAGAAGGAAGGGTATGTTGAGCTATAGTCAGCATGTCAACATCTTTACACATCTAAACACATTATACATCAAAATGGTTGACTTATTGAAAAGAAAGCTGCTCACTAAAATCCGCAACGATTGTACCTGTCTGACTTAAAACATTGTACTACAAAAAAAAAAAATATGTTTGACCTTGGCCGTATTGTTATACCTTCCTCAATGGACTGCAATACTTTAAGTGACTCATACTAAATGATGACCACCTACAGGCAAATTCAAGGTTGTTTGTTTTCTTGTTTGATTTGTTTCACCTTTATTCATGTCTATGCCTTTTATGAACTAACTACATGGTATAGGTTTTGCTCATTGTTGTAGATCGTAGGATAACTATATTTGCTTACACCCACGCCATTTCGACTCTATTGGATAGTTGCCTTACTGGCAATCAAACCACATCTTATTGTATACGCATTAGACGTTATATCCGATGCCTCGTATGGGGCATGTGCAACCCTCTATGCATTTATTCAGTTGTCAACACTATTGGATTTAGTGATGACAAGTATTTTGCGCTGTTCCATAATATGAAATTAGTGTTCTTATAATTTGAATTAGGCTAAATACAACATGCATTCTGTTTTGTGAACAGGAATCGTCACGATGTGTGTGCGCTATTCGTGTTTAGCTGTTATCAAAGGTACCAGGCTTATAATTTGATACGCCAGACGCTCGTTTCGTCTACATAAATATCATCAGTGACGCTCAGATCAAAATAGTTAAAAAGCCAAACTAGTATAAAGTTGAAGAGCATTGAGGAGCCAAAATTCCCCCAAAAAAAAAACGTTGTGCCAAATACGGCTTAGGTAATCTTTGCCTGGGATAAGAAAATCCTTAGTATTTCGAATAATTCAAACTTTTGCAAACAGCAAATTTATAATAATGACCATACAAATGATATTCATGTCAACACCGAAGTGCTGACTACTGGGCTGGTGATACCCTCGGGGACGAAACGTTAGTTTGTCTTTGTGTATGTATATCCTCTGTTAAATGGGGACAAACAAGATATGGCTGCACGGCGGATGTACAATTTGCTTACACGTTTCGATTCAACATTATCAACCTGCAGACCAAATATAATTTGCTTTGATAGAAGCCACATAAAATTGTGACAGAAATATCTATTCCAAGTATTTTAGTCAGACGGACCAACGGAAAATCTAACGGATTCGATTGGTTCCCTATTGCTTTCCCTATAAGTAATGATTGTAGAAATCAAATATAGGTTAACAGAAAAGTAGATGTCTGACAGACATGAAAATCGCTGACACGTTACAAAATATCACTTCCAATCTGCAGACAAACTAAATATAAAGTCACCCTGTTTAATACTTATCGAGCAAAATGTGACAAAAAAGATAAAATTATTGAACATATTGATAAATTCAAAGTAACGGACACATTAAGTATGTGTCTAACAGATCTGAAAACAGCTTATATATTACAACTCATTATCGCTTTTTTACGAAAATTTCCTTTGATCTTACTGACTGATAATTTCCTTTCTCAGCGGAGTCGAATGATATGAAAATTATCGCTAGAAACTAAGGGATCACGTGCCGTTGCTAATGAAATTGTCATGAAATTGACAACGTCGTCATAGGTAAAATAGCGATAAACAGATCATCATTGGTCATCTCAACTCGATTGCTTTTCTGGCTTTCGCCGTACCGGCTCAAGCGAGAAAATCAATCTCGTTGAGATGATCAACGATAATCTATAATTATTGCCAAAAGTTAGTGAAATATAAATTCAGTAGTGCCGAAGAAATGTGTGACGAGATTTTTAAAATTCATTCTACATATTGATCAATACCAAAACTATGTCTGGATCTGTGTCACTATATGTAATTGATTGAGATAACATGTTTACAGCAGTATAGCCGATCATTTTCTTAAGTACTTAATTAAGACAAGAGTCTTTGAAGAAAATGTTAGTTGTACTAAAATTTGAAACTACCGGTAAAAAGAAAAAAAACGGGCTGCATGGCAGATGCTACATGTTCAAATGCAACATAATGAAATTGCAGACAAAATATAAAATCAATTGCAATGATATCAAACAAAGATTTGAATAAAACTTTCCTCGACCAATGATTGTTTTAAAATTTAAAACTATCGACAAACAAGAAGTGGTTGCACAGCGGAACTAAACATTTCTGACAAGCAACAACTCAACATTATCAAAATTCAGAGGAATTATAGAATGAGTTTTTTCTTAGAAGCCACGAACAATTTATGAAAATTTTCTACCAAGGTCTTACGGACAGAAGGATGAACGGACTGACTCAAGGAGTCGCTATAATATTTGAAAAGTACAGTATCGACAAACAGGAAGAAGGTATATGACAAATCTTAAAAAAGCCGCCACATTTCAAATCACCAAAATCAATCGGCTGACTAAATATAAAGTCATTCTGTTCATTAGTAACTGCGAAATATATGATGGAAATGATTGTTGGACAAACGTATGGACGAACATTCAGACGGAAGGATAAAAAGATTAAAATGACTGTAAGTGCAAACAAAAAAGTATAAATATATATACTTTGGAATTGGGATATAATAAATGTAAAAGCAACATAGTTTTATTAACCCCTACCTGCCGAACACTTGATATGCAACGACTATTCAAACACCGCTTCAGTTCATAGTTTCGTGGAAGCTTGAACGCCTTGTGTGCGGGAGGTCGGAGATTTGAACCTTGACCGGGTCAAGCAAAACACAGGAAAATTGGTATTTGCTGTGCCTCTGCTAAAAGTTTGTAGCGTTTAGGAGACTGGTCGGCTCTTGGTCCTATTAATTTATCCGAGTCGATTGACATGTTCCCTGCGGACTTGTACCTTATGAACTAGCACGTTAAAAATCCGACAGTCGATCTCGTGCTAAGCAATATTTAAATTCATATCACATTATCATATTCACCTCTTAAACATGCATTCAATTTTGGCACTAGACGTTAAACAGCCATACATCTTTATATATCCATCCATGTATGAATACAACAGAAAGAATACAGCAGCTAAATAAAAAATCAAGCAGTGCTGAACACTTTAAATGTATACATAAACAAAGACAGGTTTGACAAATTACAGTTTATTTAGAGTTATTTATAAGCCAGTTACACGTCCATTTAACAATAATTGAGCATAACCTAGAGACTAAGGTTTTTTGTAATTTTGATCAGATGAGACCAAGATTTTAAACAAATAATTTTCTTGAAGTATTATGGTCTCATTGCCAAAATTCCAAAATATATGAGAGAACATATTAAAGAGAATATTGCTCATGTAAATTTTGAAACTTTTAACTGTACTGATAATTTTTTGGAAAGATTATTGTGTAACAAAAAGGCCAAGTTTGTATACAAAGATCTTGTTGACAGAAATGTGCAAGTGCCAACAGAAAAGTTCTTACAATGGGAAGGAATTACTAGTTATTGAAATTGCAGATTGGTTAGAATATTATATTATTTTAAGAAAATCATGTAAAGACACTTATTTAAGAACTTTTCAATACAATTTTTACATAGAATAATTGCAACGAATACTTTCTTGTATAAAGTTAAACTTAAAGATTCAAAGCTTTGTACATTTTGTAAGGTTTCTGATGAAACCATGGAGCATTTGTTCTATGAATGTCCAATAACACATTTGTATTTGGCAATCTTTTTCACAAAAATTGAAACAATATTTTGTGAACTTTACATTATCTAAGAAACCAATTTTCTTGGCCTTCAAGATGAGAGTTAATTGTTGAATTTGATGATTATTATTGCAAAGAACTATATACAAATGTAAATTGTATGAAAAGAAACCGAGTATTATAGGGCTAATAGCAAAAGTAAGAAAATATCAGGAAAATGAACATTATATAGCAAAGAAAAATGGTACCACACATTATTTTCAAAAATTCTGGGCCCAGTAGATTACATTTTTACTGATTAGTAACAGTTACTTTTAATTTAAATCATATAAAAAAAAATGAAACTTACAGTTTATAAAGAGCAGATCTTTACAAAGATAACATTTTTCTTTGCAATACACAAGTTGAGATATGTTATGTTAACGCAAGTGCAAGAGTGTGTGTATGTGTGTATGTGATTGTTTCTTTTCCTTTTTTTATTATAGTGTCGATATTCATATATTAATATATTTTTACAGTAGTAGAAAACAAAATGTAGTCAATTATTCCAATTTTTTTTTTTTTTTATACTTTTATACATCAAACCCCTTAACACCATAGTCAGGTGGTGATGTACAGGGATTGTAAAAGCCTGACTACTGAAAAAAAAATAATAATTGAGCATAATCATAATTAAATCAATTTATAGAAGAAAGGTATGGTTGATAAATAGTGTGTTTCTTAACTGTAAAATATCATATACATGTACCTCTATGTGATTAATTTTTAGTTGGTTGCTTAACGTCCTTGGCAAATATTTCATGCATGTTCAGGACGAAATACAACTATGTTTAAAGCTATTTACATCTATCATAATAAGTAAAATAATCTTTATTGTCATATAAACAAATGAAACATGTTTGTGACAAAAGCATACGTATATATATACGTACGTTTTAGGCAATTTATAATTTCATTTGTGTATTTGAATTAATATTTGTACAGATTAATCCACACTCAAATAGATTCGTATGTTATGTGTTGCTATTTATAGGCACTTATATATATATTAATACATATATGTATTATGTGAGGTCTATATCCTTGACATGTTCACACAGCGACGTGTTTTATATCAGTGAAACATATATTGCAAAGACTATTTCATTTGTCAAACATACCTGTTGCAAACGTAAAATGTGTTAGTGGTATTAAAGATGTTGAATATAAAGCAACCCGACGACACAAACAAAAAAATCTAATTTGATTAGGGTTTCAATATGTAATTAATGCCTTCACAATAAGTCAAGCTCTAAATCTAGAGCTGAAGTTAGAAAAAAAATATGAATTAATTCAAAAGATACTATCATGACTATGGTAGATAATCCATCTACACCTACATTGTAATTCTTGAAATGACAAGCAAATTAAATAAAATAGACATGGTAGACAATTGTTTACAATTTTTAATTGTCAATTTTTAGATGTACATGTGTAAAATAAGATATGAGGCAGATTTAACCGTATCTGTTGTATCCTTTTTTCAATATTGATGGGAAAAATGCGTTCCACATAGTCCTCAAACTTTTTGATCTTTTAGTGAAAGGACATCATTCTATAAAACGGAATTTAAAATTAGAGGATACTGATAGCTTCTTTCTATTCTTCATAAAAATCTCATGCATGAGGTTATCCTGATATTACTAAAGGAACCATTCGACAAGGATAAAAGCACAGAAGGTTCCCTTTCAGTCTTCCAGACGTAAAAATCATGTGGTCATCGCAGAAATAAGGGATATTGACAATGTCAGTTTAAGAATATTTTTTCTTTAAAACAGAATGATTTTTTACAAAGTACGATGTATCCCTCCATAAGACAAGATACGTCTACCTACGTTGGCCATTTTTTGTAGGATACAAAGCCGAATAAATTCTTTTAATTTGTCTTTTAGTTTGGAATAGCAAATATTGTCAATGCATTGTAAATAGAATGTAGTTTTGTAGCTTTCCTTTTTCTCGCTGGTTTATTAGAATTTTATTACCGCCATTCATCCAATTAACTTACATTACCATAATCGAAACTGTAAGAATATGTAGAGTCAAATGTCAACAATAACATATGTAGCTTTACTGCTACTGCTCTTGTATAGTCATTTAAGAATGATTATTGCATTTTGCTTTATTATGTTCTGCTGTTACTTTGCTGTCGTATTCATGCATATATTTGATGTCACCTTTTGATGAAATATATAACCTAGACGAAAAATGATTTAATATGAACTTGAAAAAAGTTATTTGAACTACAACTTCCTCTGAATACATGACATCTATAAAAAAACCTGCAAATGAAAGTATCAGTTTTGTATATCTTACTTGTATAACACACAACCATTATAACGATCTTTAACAGCTTGTATATATTGGGAGTGACTATTGCTTTTAGGATTTTCTGATAGTAAAATAGAAACTGCTCTGTGAACTAATATAATTCCGTGAGACATTTTAGACTTTAGTTATCTACATAATAAAATGACTAATACATGAAGAATGTAAGACTTTAGTTATATATAGTTAACTGACTAATAAATGAAGAGTTTAGATCAGACAAATTTTTTGATGTTTAAATTTTTTAAATGCAATTGATAATCTGACAAAATGATTTGTCATACTGTATGGTATGATAAAAGTCATATTAGTAGGGGGAAAAAAAGAAAAAAAAAGATGTGAATGATTGGAGTATTATTCCGATTAGGTCGTCTAATTTCGAATAGTTTTTGGGGAAAATAATATTTGATACGAAAATTAAAAATAAAGTCTTCAGTTAAATTACAATAATGTCTTTGTCAAATAACCCGATTATTCTATATATAAACGACAATTCAACAGAATGAGGTGCAAATATGGATATTAGTTTGTAGAATTCTACAAATAAATATATATATATATATATATATATATATATATATCATGGGAGGTCTATATACTGACAAGGTTACGAAGCGACGTCTTTTATATCGGTGAAACATATATTGTAAAGAATATTTTATTTGTCAAACATACCTGTTGATGTTGATGTTGTTATAACTTATTACTTCTGTTAAGATACCATTTGATATATTAAAAAAAAAAAATTATATAAGCACCAAGTAATGTAACTTATTATGAAGTAATCTTTACAGAGAAGTTAAAGTAGAAAACTCTCAATAATAGGAAACATAACCATGATAGCAATCAAACACAATGAACTTTGATTATCTCTTTGATTACTTATAGAAAAGTCAGATGAATATTATTAATTTAATTTTTAATTATCTCCACTTGAGATGTAGATCAAATTTCTTATTTTATTGATGTTATTATGCAAAGTTTTAAATAGGGCAGACGTAAAATGCGTTTATGATATTAAAATACTTAAAGATGTTGAATATAAAGCAATCTGACGACACAAAAAAAATCTAATTCGATTAGGTTTTCAATATGTGATTTATGCCTTCACAATAAGTCAAGCTCTAAATCTAGAGCTGAAGTGAGAAAAAAATTATGAATTAATTCAAGAGATACTATCATGACTATGGTAGATAATCCATCTACACCTACATTGTAATTCTTGAAATGACAAGCAAATTGAATAAAATAGACATGTAAGACAGTTGTTTACAATTTTCAATTGTCAATTTTTAGATGTACATGTGTAAGACAAGTTATGAGGCAGATTTAACAGTATCTGTTGTATCCTTCTTTCAATATTGATGGGAAAAATGCGTTCCACATAGTCCTCAAACTTAGATTTTTTTTTGTGAAAGGACATTGTTCTATAAAGCGGAATTTGAAATTAGAGGATACTGATAGCTTCTTTTTATTCTGCATAAGAATCTCATGCATGAGGTTATCCTGATATTACTAAAATAACTATTCGACAAGGAGAAAAGCACAGAAGGTTCCCGTTAAGTCCTCCAGACGTAGCAAATATGTGGTCATCGCAGAAATAAGGGATATTAACAATGTCAGTTTAAGAATATTTTTTCTTTAAATCAGAATTATTTTTTTACAAAGTACGATGTATCCTTCCATAAGACAAGATACGTCTACATACGTTGGCCATTTTTTGTATGATATAAAGCAGGATCAATTCTTTCAATTTGTCTTTTAGTTTTGAATGGCAAATATTGTCAATGCATTGTAAATAGAATGTAGTTTTGTAGCTTTCCTTTTTCTCGCTGGTTTATTAGAATTCTATTACCCCCATTTATCCAATTAACTTACATTACCATAACCGAAACTGTAGGAATATGAAGATTCAAATGTCAACAATAACATATGTAGCTTTACTGCTACTGCTCTTGTATAGTCATTTAAGAATAATTGTTGCATTTTGCTTTATTGTTCAGTTTTGATGAAATATATAACCTAGAAGAAAAATGATTTAATATGAACTTGAAAAAAGTTTTTTGAACTACAACTTGCTCTGAATACATGACATCTATAAATAAAACCTGCAAACGAAAGTAATAAGTTTTATATATATTACTTGTATAACACATAACCATTATAACGATCTTTAACAGCTTGTATATATTGGGAGTGACTTTTGCTTTTAGGATTTTCCTGATAGTAAAACAAAAGCCATAAAAGTATGGTATGATAAAAGTCATATTAGTAGGGAAAAAAAAAGATGTGAATGATTGGAGTATTACTCCGATTAGTTCGTCTAATTTCGAATAGATCTTGGGGGAAAATAATATTTGATACGAAAATTAAAAAAAAAAAGCTTCAGTTAAATTACAATAATGTCTTTGTCAAATAACCCGATTATTCTATATATAAACGACAATTCAACAGAATGAGGTGCAAATATGGATATTAGTTTGTAGAATTCTACAAATAAATATATATATATATATATCATGGGAGGTCTATATCCTTGACAAGTTTACAAAGCGACGTCTTTTATATCGCTGAAACATATATTGTAAAGAATATTTTATTTGTCAAACATACCTGTTGACGTTGTTATAACTTATTATTTCTGTTAAGATACCAATTGATATATTAAAAAAATAAAATTTATATAAGCACCAAGTAATGTAACTAATTATGAAGTAATCTTTACAGAGAAGTTAAAGTAGAACACTCTCAATAATAGGAAACATAACCATGATAGCAATCAAAAACAATGAATTTTGATTATCTCTTTGATTACTTACAGAAAAGTCAGATGAATATTATCAATTTAATTTTTAATTATCTCCACTTGAGATATAGATCAAATTTCTTATTTTATTGATGTTATAATGCAAAGTTTTAAATAGGGCAGACGTAAAATGCGTTAATGATATTAAAATACTTAAAGATGTTGAATATAAAGCAATCTGACGACACAAAAAAAAAATTTAATTCGATTAGGCTTTCAATATGTGATTAATGCCTTCACAATAAGTCAAGCTCTAAATCTAGAGCTGAAGTTAAAAAAAAATTATGAATTAATTCAAGATATACTATCATGACTATGGTAGATATTCCATCAACACCTACATTGTAATTCTTGAAATGACAAGCGAATTGAATAAAATAGACATGTTAGACAGTTGTTTACAATTTTCAATTGTCAATTTTTAGATGTACATGTGTAAGACAAGATATGAGGCAGATTTAACCGTATCTGTTGTATCCTTTTTTCAATATTGATGGGAAAAATGCGTTCCACATAGTCCTCAAACTTAGATTTTTTTTTTGTGAAAGGACATCATTCTATAAAGCTGAATTTGAAATTAGAGGATATTGATAGCTTCTTTTTATTCTTCATTAAGAATCTCATGCATGAGGTTATCCTGATATTACTAAAATAACCATTCGACAAGGAGAAAAGCACAGAAGGTTCCCTTTAAGTCCTCCAGACGTAGCAAATATGTGGTCATCGCAGAAATAAGGGATATTGAAAATGTCAGTTTAAGAATATTTTTTCTTTAAATCAGAATGTTTTTTTTACAAAGTACGATGTATCCTTCCATAAGACAAGATACGTCTACATACGTTGGCCATTTTTTGTATGATATAAAGCAGGATCAATTCTCTCAATTTGTCTTTTAGTTTTGAATGGCAAATATTGTCAAAGCATTGTAAATAGAATGTAGTTTTGTAGCTTTCCTTTTTCTCGCAGGTTTATTAGAATTCTATTACCCCCATTTATCCAATTAACTTACATTACCATAACCGAAACTGTAGGAATATGAAGATTCAAATGTCAACAATAACATATGTAGCTTTACTGCTACTGCTCTTGTATAGTCATTTAAGAATAATTGTTGCATTTTGCTTTATTGTGTTCTGCTGTTACTTTGCTGTCGTATTCATGCATATATTTGATGTCACCTTTTGATGAAATATATAACCTAGAAGAAAAATGATTTAATATGAACTTGAAAAAAGTTTTTTGAACTACAACTTGCTCTGAATACATGACATCTATAAATAAAACCTGCAAACGAAAGTATCAGTTTTATATATATTACTTGTATAACCCACAACCATTATAACGATCTTTAACAGCTTGTATATATTGGGAGTGACTATTGCTTTTAGGATTTTCCTGATAGTAAAATAAAAGCTGCTCTGTAAACTAATATAATTTCGTGAGACATTTTAGACTTTAGTTATCTACATAGTAAACTGACTATTAAATGAAGGGTTTAGATCAGAAAAATTTTTGGAAGTTAAAATTTAAATGCAATTGATTATCTGACAAAAAGATTTGTCATACTGTATGGTATGATAAAAGTCATTATAGTAGGAAAAAAAACAAAAACAAAATGTGGATGATTGGAGTATTATTCCGATTAGGTCGTCTTATTTCGAATAGTTCTTGGGGAAATGATATTTGATACGAAAATTAAAATTAAAGTCTTCAGTTAAAATACAATAATGTTTTTGTCAAATAACCCGGTTATTCTATATATAAACGACAATTCAATAGAATAAGGTGCAAATATGGAAATAAGTTTGTAAAACTCTACAAAAAAGTATATATATATATATATATATGTATATTATATATATCATGTGAGGTCTATATCCTTGACAAGTTTACAAAGCGACGTCTTTTATATCGGTGAAACGTATATTGTAAAGAATATTTTATTTGTCAAACATACCTGTTGACGTTGTTATAACTTATTATTTCTGTTAAGATACCATTTGATATATTACAAAAAAAGATTTATATAAGCACCAAGTAATGTAACTAATTATGAAGTAATCTTTACAGAGAAGTTAAAGTAGAAAACTCTCAATAATAGGAAACATAACCATGATAGCAATCAAAAACAATGAATTTTGATTATCTCTTTGATTACTTACAGAAAAGTCAGATTTATCCATCGGATCACCAGCAGTGATGGTGATACATGGCTGTGTACATTCTGTATATACAACTTTTCTAAGCATCAGCCCAACAATGTTAGATCTGTAAATTTGCTTTCGCAAAGTTTTTGTTCTTCCCTCGCCGAGATTCGATCTCATGCTACTGAGATATCGTGACACCAAATCGCCTGCACTGTATCCGACGCGCTAGACCACACGAACACCTAGGCTTAAAAAAAAAGCTTTCGGAGGTAGGGTGTTACCCTTCCTCGTCAGTTTTAATCTAGCGTCGTAATACAGAACATGATATATTAGTAATGAAGATGGAATTTTTACAGATCAGCTGAAATATCTATTGTAAAGGATCCTACAAATGAATGCAAGATACAGTCACAGAAATAATTATATATATAAGTACGTCTGATTCCGTGACAACTCTACAACAATTTCTGTGACTGTATCTTGCATTCATTTGTAGGATCCTTTACAAAATTCAAGAGTGTATCCTAAATTGAGGTAAATTATATGGCCTTCCAAATACCGTTTCGATTCCTAACATCACTGAAGAGACATTAATTGTCGAAATCCGGATTTTTTGCACATCATGTTTGCGGTATACCATCTTTTCCGCAAGTTTATTGTTTTCTGTTTGGTAATAAATTATTATAAGATCCATTTTGTTACATCTGGTGATCCGTTTATTTGGCAATCGCCAATGGCAGTCAGTAGGGTTTAAGAACATCAGTTGTTCGACCTGTTAGTCAAATGCGTTTTGTCAAAATATACCTTTTCACTTTTTTGGTCTTTTTGAAAATGTTGTTTGTGCTGTATTTAGACCCCTCCAACAAGAAATTTGTTTTGCATGCACACGTATAAAAATTGCGGTTTTTATCCAACGCAATCATAGGTTTGAACGTTGTTTTCAATTTAGACTTATTTATACTTTTTCGTTTGGGCTTGTATTACATTTGCCTTCGGGTTTATATGATCCGTTCATCCTATTTTGACTCCTCAAAATTCAAGAGTCTATCCTAAATTGAGGTAAAATTGTATGGCTTTCCAAATACCGTTTCGATTCCTAACATCACTGAAGAGACATTAATTGTCGAAATCCGGATATGGTGTACAAAAACCTCTGCACCTTTTGTTTGCGGTATTCCATCTTTTCCGCAAGTTTATTGTTTTCTGTTTGGTAATAAATTATCATAAGATCCAATTTGTTACATCTGGTGATCCGTTTATTTGGCAATCGCCAATGACAGTCAGTAGGGTTTAAGAACATTAATTGTTCGACCTGTTAGTCAAATGCGTTTTGTCAAAATATACCTTTTCACTTTTTTGGTCTTTTTGAAAATGTTGTTCGTGCTGTATTTAGACCCCTCAAACAAGAAATTTATTTTGCATGCACACGTATAAAAATTGCTTAAATATATATATATATATATATATATATATATATATATAACGTCTGAATATTAGTCAACGATTTTTCCCACGAGGGCGCTGGATCGTTATGAGTAACGAAACATGTACACAATAAATAAATTATATAAACGCCTAAAAGTGTACAAAACAGCACCAATACCAAAAAAAGTGAAATATTAAATGTAATTATCTATAAATATATCGGATAACAGATATCCTTTATCAGTATGATTATGATATAAAATGAATCATATCAATCTATTCTGATTCTAAGTCAAAAATGACTTAGATTATATAGCTATTTACAACAGAGACTGCAAAGATATGCTTCAAATAAAAATAGAAATGTATGATATGAGTTGGTACAATTCTAAAATTTCACAGGTGACGACCGTTAAGATGTTACAATAACTATAGCGTGGAAATACATATATATAAGTAAGACTAAATATAAAACAACGTTCAAACCTATGATTGCGTTGGATAAAAACCGCAATTTTTATACGTGTGCTTGGAAAACAAATTTCGTTGTACAGGGGTCTAAATACAGCACAAACAACATTTTCCAAAAGACCAATAAAAGTGAAAAAGTATATTTCAACAAAACGTATTTGACTAACAGGTCGAACAACGGATGTTCTTTAACCCTGCAGACTGCCATTGGCGATTGCAAAATAAACGGATCACCGAATCGATGTAATAAATGAATCCTAATTATCAATTTAATACTAAACAGAAAACAATAAACTTGCGGAAAAGATGGTATACCGTAAACAAAAGGTGCAGATGTTTTTGTACACCATATCCGTTTTCGACAATTAATGTCTCTTCAGTGATGTTAGGAATCGATACGGTATTTGGAAAGAAATACAATTTAAACTCAATTTAAACTCTTGAATTTTGAGGAGTCAAAATAGGATGAACGGATCATATAAACCCGAAAGCAAATATAATACAAGCCCAAACGAAAAAATATAAACAAATTGAAATTGAAAACAACGTTCAAACCTATGATTGCGTTGGATAAAAACAGCAATTTTTATACGTGTGCATGCAAAACAAATTACTTGGTAGAGGGGTCTAAATACAGCACAAACAACATTTTCAAAAAGACCAAAAAGTGAAAAAGTATATGTTAACAAAACGCATTTAACTAGCAGGTCTAACAACGAATGTTAAACCCTGCTGACTGACATGGCGATTGCCAAATAAACGGATCACAGATGTAACACAATGGATCTTAATTATATTAATTTAATACCAAACTGAAAACAATAAGCTTGCGGAAAAGATGGTATACCGCAAAAATGAGGTGCAAAAATTTGTACACCATATCCGGATTTCGACAATTAATGTCTCTTCAGTAATGTTAAGAATCGAAACGGTATTTGGAAGGCCTAAATTTGTATAAAAATCACTTAACAATGTCTTTTGTACCTGTTTCATTTCACATAATATCTATCTTTACATGAAGGTGTAATATTTTCCAGCATTTTTAAATTTGTGAAGTTTTTTGGTTATAAATAATCCTTACATATGTATTCAATGTACTTTAAATGGAAAGAAAAATTACAAATAGCTTATTATATTAGTTTAAAAGGGTCTTAGGCCAAGTAAGACTGAAAATAATTAAGGGTCAATTTAGGTCGTAGCACATATTTACATTAAAAAATGCATACTGAAGCTAGAAAATTAATATTTGTGTCTTTTTCATCATTTCTATACTCAGGTGACATGATACAATAAATCTGAGCACAAAAAGACTCTTGCATTCAACTTTTTTGCAGACAGTATGGTCTGATACAAAGATTTTTCACTTTTTAGTGAAAAACTTGCATGCAATTTTAGTCTCAACAGGCTTATATTTGAACCTGTTCTATCCAACAGAAGAAAAGAAAGATATTATGTGAAATGAAACAGGTACAAAAGACATTGTTAAGTGATTTTTATACAAATTTAGTGAGGTCTTTATTATGGACATCAACTGTACCAAGCTCCTCACATTTAACTTGATCCAAACAGGGCGTTTGACGAGGGTCATTTATACAACACATTTTGCACATATTGTCTGAGATAATCTTCTTTTCTGTAAATTCAGAGTCCAAAAATGAGTAAAACAACTGGATTAAAGCATAGCAACACAAATATTGACACATGAAAACCTGTCAGGTAGAAAGTCAGAATGCCACTTTAGCATCAAAATTGAAAAAGCCATGAAATGCTTATTTTGACCATATAATGCCAAAATTGGTCATTTTTTGCAGAATTTCTATCAAATAAAAGTTGAAATCCTTTAGTTTCATGCTATATGACAAATTGACACCATTAAATCATTCAGGGAAGTTGCCAAAGTACAGATTCTATATCTACTGATTTCACCTCTTAGGTCCGAGTACACAGTTATTTCGTAGTGCATTTCTTTTAGACAATAAATGGAAATAAAAAAAATCCTACCTGCGCTTTCTCAATAATAATTTTACAGTGTGTTGTACTACTTTTGTGACAAATTATATAAAAATTATAGAAAACTTCATCGGCTCTAACTCAAAATATGGATAATTTTATGTTAAGGGGGTCGGAAATCTTTTGACAGCTTTCGAAATGCTAATTTTTAACCTTTTCCAGCTTGACCAAATCACTACTTTATTTTAAAATTCATGAATCAAATTTGTTTACAGTGTAATTTTATCCCCCTACTTGCTATTTGAGGCATAAAACATGAAGAAATACATTTGGAAGGGGTATACAAAAAATTGGCAGTAACACACTGTCCACACTAGGGACTATATTCGTGGACAACGAAAATCAAAGGACGATAACTGTGTACTCGGACCATATACAAGCTACAAAACTGCGTCTCAGATTTTTGATATATGCCTCCACTAAGAAGATATATTGATTTAACTGCTGGATGCCAAACCTCATTTCACCTTTCATCTTTGGAGACCTATAAATTCATTTAGAAACAGATTATCCAAAAATTGGGACACCGTATTGTAGAAAATACTCCCTTTAATCACATATTTCAATGTCAAGCCAAAGGGGTACCCATAAAGTTTATATTTTCATTTGTTCCTGACAAATCTCATGAAAAATTATTCTGAGAAATGACCTAAAAACAGAATTTCCCCCTTAGAACCCCTATAAATGCAACATAAATACAAAAAATCCACTGGGAACACCCCAGGAGTGTTCTGACACCATCACTTTATCAATAGAACCACACACTTTGTGTCTTTGATGTTCTGATGCTGTAAATTATCCATAATGTGTGGCACTGTGCAACACTAACTTGGCATTTGGCGGGAGTTTTACGTCACAGATTTGACCAACATCTGTGATGTAGTAAATAAATATAGACAAAGCTCCGCCTCTGTCCAGACAGTCTAAGATAAAAGAATAACAGGATTGACCAGCTGCATATAATAAATATTTAACATCATTATTCTCACTATAAAGAATAATTTTCATTTGAGTTTTAAAAAGAAATAAACAATTACTGAAATTAGCTAGAACATTAAAATTCTGCATCAAAAGACATGTTCATAAAAAGATCCAAGACCATCCCCCTCTTTAAAAAAAGACAATCCCACATGATTTTTGAGTTTTATGGAACAAAAAAATTTCAAAGAAACTTAAATTTGGTTAAAATGCCTAAAACTATATTTAAATGTAGAAGACCAAATAGAAGAAATTTATACAGGCAGTCAGAGACTTTCAAAGATACTTTCACACTTTTTTCCATATTTTTTTTTCATTTTTGGTAGATTTCTTCCCTTTAGATTTTTTCCTTTTCATATCTTTTACTTTTTCTCTTTTTATAAACATGTTATGTAAATTACTTTTGTTGCAATACAATGAGATAAGACCACAATATTTATCTTGTGGTAAGGGATTAACAGCTGGACAGTTGTATCAACAGATGACTGACATATTAGCCCCTCCCAAATGCCTATGTATTTAGATTAATTACCATGTGCTTTTATTTATATAAGTTCATTATCAATTTACTCCCTGTTGTGATATGATAATGACTTTGGGATTTTTACAAACTGTGCAGAATAATACTTTATTATGTGATAAAAAAAAATATCTTCAAAAAATCATTGTTAGACTGTAGTGTTACCTTAAATGCGTTTTTTTAAAATATACTTTTTCACTTTTTTGGTCTTTTGGAAAATGTTGTTTGTGCTGTATTTAGACCCATCTACCAAGAAATTTGTTTTACATGCACACGTATATATATATGTATATAACATGAAAAATTAAGCTGCCTCTTTCCTCAATTCTAATGACTGTTTAAAAAAATAGTCGATTAGTTTCACATGTTCTGTAGATATAGGGTTAACTATTTCAATAATCTTTTGGTCTTTTTTAAGTGACATAAATTCGTCTTCCCATTTTAAATGTTTTTTAAAACAGATCCAAACTTAATTTATAATTCATACCACACTCTAAGAGGAAATGTTCCTCGTCATTTTCTCGTTTTCAAGAACATTGCATATCTTGCAAAGTATATCCTTTCTAGGAATTTATAAATATCTATCGTTTTTCAATTTTCAAGATTGTGGTCACTTATGTGGAGTTTGGTGAAACACTTTCTTATAATAAAATCGTTGTACCATAAGTAAAATTCTTTATCTTGGCCAAGTTTAATGTTTTTGTATAAAAATAACTTACTTTTTTCATCATAACTATTAAATTTATATTTGATTAAAATTTTATATTTGTTCTCTACTTCTTTCTTGATAAGAATCTTGAGAGGTTTAACTTCTTTCAAATTTTCACAATATTCTCTTTTATGTAAGATATCGCTACCGGGTACAATATTCTTGACATATTTATATAGAATAAGAATATGTACCGTTGTTGTCAATTGAAGTTGGCAACCTAAAAGCCTCTCTTAGAAGGGGGTTTATATTTTCAGTGTAAAGTGTTGCTAGATAGATCAAAGATTGAACTGAGATGAAATGTTCTACTGGCAATTTTCCCAATTCAGATCGTGCCCTGCTATTTGAAGCAGCTTTTTTAAAAATTACCAATATAAATTTACAAAAGTTAAATGACTTTTTTTCAGAGGGAGTTTTGTCTATAAAATAGAATGGATCCAAACTTTTCCCACTTTTTTCAGCCCTTATTTTAGCCCTATGATAAGTCAAATAACTATCCATAAAAGAAATTTCTGAGTTGTAAGTCAACATTGGGCGTACTAATATTTCAAAAAGATTATTTGACACATGTATATGAAGATTTCCCAGGGAAGAAGATTTAGCTTTATAGAAAACATATTTTTTTTTGCTTTTCTAGCAAAATCCTCTAAGCTATGATTCAGGTTACCATTACTTTTAAGTAGCGAACCTAAAATCTTGTATTCAGTTAAAATTTGTACAAAATTATTTTAAATTATTTTTGTAATTAATAAATTATTCCACATTACTATTACTGTAATGTTGAAAAACCATACTCTTGTTTTTTTTTAATATTGAGAGTGGGCTTCCAGTTATCACAAAAACACTCATGTTATTTACGCTGTTTTGACGACCTTCTTTACTCTCTGAGAGTAAAATTAAATCATCAGCAAATAAAAGGGATCCAACGTTTGAATCAACTAATTTTGGTGGCTTGTAGTCTTCATTTGCACTTCCACGAAATCATTAATAAAAATATTGAAAAGAGTGGAAATGATAGAGTACCCCTGTTTAACTCCCCTGAATGTTTCAAAGGAGCTTGAACAAAGATTATTCAGTTTCAGTTCTAGCAAATTGATTTTTTATTACATTAAATAATTTTTTTTACCAACTCAAATTTTTGCTTATTTAAAAAGCAATCCATTTTTCCAAACAGAATCGAATGCTTTTTGAATATCTATAAAGCATATAAAATAGTTTTCTTTTATTCTGATGAAGTAAATATTTATTAATGATAGTTTTCAAAATAAATAAACTGTCAGAGGTTCTGTGATTTTTTCTGAATCCAAAGTGAGTGTTTGAATATTTATCTTTCATTATAGGTATAAGCCTCTCATTAAGGACAGCACTTTACATTTTTGAAATACAATTCACAAGTGGTATTCCTCTATAATTAGATGGGTCAGACTTACTCCCAGATTTATGAAGAAGGGTTAAATAAGATTTATTCCACTGTGCTGGATAAATTTCAGTTTTCAATATCAAGTTAAATAATTTTGAAATAGAAGTCAATGTAACAAGACAGCTGTGTTTAATTATTTCATTTATGATGCCATCTGGTCCACTGGTTTTCCATTTCATTAATTCATTCGCTACAAGTTTAATTTCCTTTATTGTTATATGTTTATCCGTCTCAGAATTGTATGAGAGACTTTATTCTATCATTTATAGTAGTTTAATTTGTTCTATTTTCATCAACACAAATTCCTTAATCTTGAACACGTTATTTAGTTTTATCAATATCTTTAAGTAATTCTTTTATACCGTCCTCTTGGTCTTCATATTTATCTTCAAAATATCTTAAAACGTTCGGAAACTCTGAGGAATTGCTCTCTGGAGTATTTGAAAATTTAACATACAACTGTTCTTTATATTCCTTCTTTTTCTGTTTAACATTTTTTAAAAGACTTTAAGTAATACAAGTATCTCTGATTTAGATTTTTTTAAATGGATCTTTCCTTATTTGGCTTGAAAGTGAGTTAAGAACGTTCTTTTGTCCATAAATAGAACAATTAAACCATTTTTGTTTGACAATTTTCCTTTTATTTTTTGGAAAATGACGCTGTGAAAGCGTCAATTTTACTATACTATTGACCAGATTTCATTTGATCGCTTCCGGTCGCTTACAAGCCGCCTTCCGAGTTCGGTTCCGTATTTTACATACCTATGTCCTGTACAGAATTTCATTCTTAACCTATCCATATGTTTATTGTTATTAAATGGTATTTTGAGCTATCCCTTTTGTATATTTTTCATATTTATATGAGCTTTGGCTTTTATGTGCATGACTTTACAATCCGTAAAAAAATCAGAATATAAATAGATCCGTATTGTTATGGTTTTAGACTTTTTACATGCCAATGATAACAAATCGCTATCGCTAGAAAATTGTTCTTGAAAGACTGTTTCTTGTCAGCTGAATTTTGAAACTATTAAAAAAAATAGTAATCGGAATCATCTTGAAATCATACGAAAGATATTGATTGGTCTTAATTAAGATTTAAGAAGTTTTTAAGAATGATATGGTTATATCCAAGCGGTGCGTATGGATTTGTTTACAAAGTTACTGCTGCAGACATAATATAGGTCAAATATCACAGGGGCCAGTTCTATTAAAGAATAAACTGGCGATAATTGCAGAAGTTTTTCTATCAAAAATACTTTAATTCTTTCTGGATTTCTTCACTTTAAAAGAATTATAACATGCAGAAACTTTATGAAAGGAGTTGGCAGTGCTCAATGAAGGAAAGTTTTACCCTTTCTCTGACAACGTGGTCACGTCCATTTTTGAAACATCACGATTATTACATTACTTTTTCGAGTTAACAATTAAACTATTGAACTTGTATTGTTTTGAGAAAAGCATTCCTTAAACCTGTATTTTAATTTGAGAAAAGCATTCCCGTTGACCAGGTGTTCATTACAAGCCCGTTTTGTAAGATTTACTTGCAGCGCTATTTTCAAAATCGGATACAAAAATTTCTTGAAATTAGGAAACAAATATTGAGATTTGCCATCCACTTTTCAATAACTATTAATTAAATATTAATTTAAAATCAATGTTAACTGTGGATGACTTGGATAAGGAATGGCATTTAATGATTCCTAGAGATGCAACAAAATGTGTAAACAGGAAGTTGTGAAAGGAGACAATTTCATTGGGCACAATTTAAAGTGCTAAACAAGTATTGTCAAATCTTGTAAAATATTTCTGGTGGCGATAATTCACATATTCATAAAATAACCAAACACAACTTTTAAAGGTGGTTGTAATGTTTCAATTGGCAAACATTTATTTATTGATAATCCACCTTTAATAATAAAAAAAAAATACTTCTTTAAAAAAAAGATTTCTATCATATTCATCTTGGAATATGATCAAATATGTTATCATATTTTAAACATGCCTTTACTAACATTTCAGTACTTATGGAAAGAGTTATTTCATTTCTTCCTTTGATATAAAAGGATATATCAATTTTAATTGCAAAATTGTAATTTGATAAATGTAAATAAAAATTAATGCAGAAATTCCAATTTTGTCATTGAAAACCTTCTTAAATATGTGTAAGTAAATTATGAAGCTGTAAAAGATATATAACTAGTTTATAAGTCAAACAACCGAAAGTGAGAAAAAAAAAGATATACCTACTATGCTACCTTTGGGGACGGGTGGTAATAAAATCTAAATTATCTAAGTTATCTAGGCGTTTTAATTTTTAAATTTTAATTAATAATTGAAATGTCACTTATTTGCATTTCAGTTAATACACATGGCACATGTATAAAAATCCAGGTCTTTGTCTATTCAATATAATGAAACTAACATGGGAGTTATGAATAAATGTATTACCAAGTCACAAACATGAAACTTAAGGTGAATCAATCTTAAATCGGGCGCTAATACCACAGCGCTATAATAAAATCCTGGGGAGAACACTGGATTGTATTGCTTTCAGAGTTATATAATACACCTTGCCTTAGAAAAGGTCTAGCTAGGTCATTTTAAAAAAATGAGGCTATAATGATGTAAAGTGACTTATAACTGCCAACAGCCACATTATTTAGACACTCTGGTGGATAGTTATCAGGCTGTTATCTCATTGGCAATCATGTAACCACATCTCCTTATTTTAGGACGGGTTAATTATTTGAAATAAATGACTCACAAACATTAAATCATTTGAAAAAAGATAATTCTACAATAATTTATGTTGTCATTTAAAGATTTTTGTTTATATATATATAAATATCAACAATGAAATTTGGTTGTATTAATGGTGTCACTATATTTGTAATTGTAAAACTAGTATAACAATACTATTGTCTAAATCTACATAATTTGATCATCCTTTAAGTAACAGAAATAACAATGTCACTAAGACACTTATAACTTATCTCTTAAATAAGGACTATGTGGGGTATCAGAGCTTGCTTACTGCAGGCTCTTCATCATGATTTTGTTAAATAATTCTACAAAAGGGATAGTCTGTCAATGTATCCTTGACTAAGAATAATGAAATTGCAAGAAACAAATTCACATATAACTTTGAATATTGTAGATCGTTCAGGTAGACTTGATCTATTTCTTTATACAAAAAAAACAACCAGTACATAAATATAGTCATGTTCCACCACTGTCCAGGTTAGGGATTAGAATCCCGCTAACATGTTTAACCCCACCACATTCTGTATGTATGTGCCTGTCCCAAGTCAGGAGCCTGTAATTCAGTGGTTGTCGTTTGTTGATGTGTTACATATTTGTTTTTCGTTCATTTTTTTGTACGTAAATTAGGCCGTTAGTTTTCTCGTTTGACTTCTTTTACATTTGTCTTTTCGGGGCCTTTTATAGCTGACTATGTGGTATGGGCTTTGCTCATTGTTGAAGACCGTACGGTGACCTTTAGTTGTTAATTTCTTTGTCATTTGGTCTCTTGTGGAGAGTTGTCTCATTGGCAATCATACAACATCTTCTTTTTTATATTCACTTCACACACACACACACATATATATATATATATATATATATATCTTGACAAACAAATAAAAAAGCCATAGACATTGAAAACAATTCATCTCTATTCTATTGTCAGTCAGCCTACCTACCATGAACTGAAAAGTCTCTTAAGATTCAGTAGGTAAATTATGTGAAAATCAAGACTTGCATCAAAAATATCCCAATATTAGAGACAATGGCGCCATTTTTCCTCAGAGCTTTCAGCTCTTTGATTTTTCTATTTCTTTAAGGTCTTACCATTTTACAAGACTCATCCGTTATATCACAAAACAATGAATTAAGATCTTCTGTAGCTTCGTTGACTCCTTTTTGATTTTCAGAAAACGATTTATTTTCAAAATCAATAATTTCAGTTTGCACATTTTCACTAGAAAGTGCATCAATAATTGATTCATATGACCATTTGTAACCTTTAGTGGCATTTCAGCCAGTAAAGTTGAATAAAGTGTAAAATTGTCTTGTTTGAAATTGCACTTTACTATCCCTTGTTTGACAAATAGTTAAAATCTTGAGTAATAACATAAAGAACTGAGGAGAGAAGACTTCCACTTATTATGGCATAATCAACAATCTTAATGAGTCACCTAAACACGACGGGTGCCACATGTGGAGCAGGATCTGCTTACCCTTCCGGAGCACCTGAGATCACCCCCAGTTTTTGGTGGGGTTTATGTTGCTTAGTCTTTGGTTTTCTATGTTGTGTCATCTGTACTATTATTTGTCTGTTTGTTTTTTTATTTTTGGCCATGGCGTTGTCAGTTTGTTTTTGATCTTTGAGTTTGACTGTCCCTCTGGTATCTTTCGTCCCTCTTTTCTAAATACCTGGCATTTAGTATTCTGTGTCTAGAAGGCACACTCATATCTAATAAATTTTTACCATGGTTATTAAAATTTTTGTCTTGAATAATTCTAAACAGGACTTCATCTATAAGATAATTTTGTGGTAATTCAATTCCCTCACAAAAATCATTTAAATCTATAGAATCAATTGTGATGTAATCAAGATTTAGACTTGTTCGGGAGTTAAAATCACCAATGAGGAGAATTTTCCCTCTATTTGCAAAAAATACTTATTTCATTTTCTAAAGATGCGAAATCATTTTCATAATGGTTTGAATATGATGAGGGTACATGTATATAAACTGTACATAAATATAAATCTTTTTCAAAACCAAAACTTTTTCTATCAAGTTTTAACCAAAGTCTATTTTCAGATGTGGTTCCTTTTTTCTATATATGTTATACCTTTAGATAATGCTTTTCTGTATAATACAATTATACCACCACTATTCCTTCTTGTTTTCTTTTTTTTTTCTTTCTACATTTAGATATTGAAACATAAGTTGGCAGATTAGTTTTTTGATTTACTCCAGTCAAATTTTCAAACAAGGTCTTGGTATCTTCCAAAGAATACATGTTCTTTTATATGACTCTTGTTCATCAACTTTCTGCTCAGATATTGTTGACGTTTTGTAAAGTCTGAGTAGAAGCTACAAGCTCTTGAATACCGAATGAGTTGGGAAATTGATATCCCATATGCAGGTGAAGTTGGTATATTGCTATTGAGGTGGGGGACATTGATAATTTTAAAATAAGAACCGTCTTGTTTGTCATAGATTATGGCACTGAGATGACCTCTTATGTAAAATTCGAGGTATAAGTCTAAAAACGAGGCAGAGGAAGCCGTTTCTGTTGTTTCTTTGATGTCTAGTTCTAAAGAATATATTAATGAAACCCAATCGGAAAATGTGGATTGTTTATGGAAAAACCATCATCAATATATCTGAATGTGAAATTAATGTGGCTTCTTTGATCTTCTTGTTTTTGGCAAGAATGTAAAAAATACAATAACTATGACTGGTATGTAAGCCAGGCAATTCAAATACTAACCACATGCTTGTTAAAATTCTATCATTCAAAAAATGAGCTGCATAATAAATGGCCTAAAGGAGTAGGGACTATAATGGCCTAAAATGGCCCCAGATTTACAAAATAATAAAAATTTAAACTCAGATAATTTTTCTACAAAAATTGATAGAATATGAGTCAATGATTTAAAAAAACTGATTTAATCTAACAAACAAATGCTTAATGACGTCACAATGGTAGTTTTTAATGACGTCATAATCGAAAAAAAAGGCAAAAATACAGAAATTGAGAAGGTTTATTTACATTTTGACCACCGCACCATGCTTGCACCAATTTGAAATGTTCACATTTTGACAAGTTAATACATATCAAACTTCAGATAAAAAATCTTTTTGGTGCAAGGTTGGTGCGATAGTTTATTTTAAATTTTTTCATAGCCAAGCAGAGCAATAAATAGCTGAAATGTGTCTTTAAGATGATACATGTTCGTATGATAAAGTTTAATTTATACATTATTATGCATTTATGAATTTAACTTTTCGCTTATGAATCAGCAACATGTATTTCTGTTGTTTTTTTTCTTCACAAGTATACCTAGTTTTAACTTTTCAAAAACCCAAAAGTAATGAACAACATATTGTAAGGAATCAACGATAACTTTGAAAATATGAAATTTTAGATAGACATACAATGTAACTAAATCTGATAATTTCTTATGTTTCTTCTAATCTCAACTGAAATAGAATAGAAATGGGACAATCTTCTTTTGTATAATGATTGGATCCATGATATATGAAAGAGGGAGAGGGAGGAGGGGAGGAGGGTTTAATTCCATAAAACAAAATATACCGAAAAGAGATTTAAAAGATTCTATGCTTATTGGTGAGAAACATGACATTTTTTTTTCAAATGATACAACCCTAATTAGAACATGTAGAATTAGATATGTCTTTGGTGGCAAAAAGTATAAAGAGTACAAGTTTCATAACATTTGGTTGAGGCAAAGTAAAGTAAGTCATGTAAGTGAACGGAAACCGAAAAAATGCTGATTTTTCCACTTATAAAGGGACATTACTCTAGAACAGTGAAAGTAACGCCACCTTAATTCTAAATTGATCTGTGTTTGGGATAAAAAGGATTGTGTATAAGTTTCAGGACATTTGTTTGTGGCAAGGTAAAGTTAGAGAATTGAAACCAATTCGAAATGTACGGATGGACAAGGGTAAACCGTAATGAATCCGGGTCCATTCGCCAAAAATCATGCTCACTTCCATTCACGTTCATTTCCTTTTACGTGTCAACCCTCCCGAATCTACATAAGTACTATAATGAAGATACACTTATATAAAGAAAAACACCCTTTAATGCATGTTTCTATATTTCTTCATTTTAGATAATTATAATTGATAATAAGATTTTCTTCTTGTCGCTAAATTATTCCTTTCGTCGCTAATAAGTGAAACCCCACGGCGGAAGCATTAAGGACTGAAAGGACTCCATCTAGCACTAGAGACAAAATCTGTTAATCTAATATGATTAAAAGAATATGTAAGGTGTACGCATATTGATTCATGAAAAAATGTAATTACCAGCAATTTCACCGTAAGGGCAGTTATTCAATATTTTACACCATAGATGGACTCTAGAAGTGAATTTCATTACCACGTTTTTTTAAAGATTTAAAGTCTCTTGTGGAGAGTTGTTTCATTGGCAATCATACCACATCTTCTTTTTTTTTATATTTACTTTTGTTTGTCTGTAGTTTTTTTGTTGATATTTCAACATTGGTTTTTATTGATTTTCTTTGGAGTTTTTTCTTTTATACAATTTGCATCTTGATTTAATTTTTTGTTGCAAAATATTAAAAGTTTAATCTTGTAAAATAGAAAACAAATTGCCGTTGCTATGGACAAAGATTTGTTGCTGGGGAGAAAATACAATGATTTTGCCAAGAAATGTGCATTTCATTGTGTTACATTCAATTAGTGTATACATGTAAAATTCACAGCATATAAAAACAGGTTTGATTCTAAATTTAGATCGATTTAAGCTGTTTAATTAGCATTTTTAATGAGTTTATTCCCCTCACTATACTGGTTGCTAGGCAACAGGATATATGAGATAGACCCAAAATAAAACTATTTTCAGAAGGTCTTTGGTATAGAGTTACAACATGACAAATTAAACTAAATTTGGGGATGGGGCCAAAAATGGCCCTTATAACCCCTAGTCCTTTGAAAATAATAGTAAAATACTATCGTCAAACATTAAGTTTTAATCTATTATCAATTTGTTTCAAATGCAGATTTTTACCCTAAATGGCTGATGGTATACAATAACTAAGAAACAATAATACGATATAAATGAGTTAAATATATAAACATAACCGTAATATTATATTAATTACGAAGGTGTGTTGTGATTTGTTAATAAGTTTGGAGTTTTTAATAAATCAAATAATCACACTGCTAAAATTCAAGCATATATCAAATGTTTGTCTTCATTCTAACATGTTTAGTTATATAGATAAGAAGATGTGGTATGATGGTCAATCAGATATCTCCTCACCAGAGATTCAATGATATAAAAGTTTACAACTATAGGTCATCATATGGCCCAAAACAATGAGCAAACCCAAACCGTACAGTAAGCTATAAAAGACCCCCGAAATGACAGATGAAAAACAATTCGAACGAGAAAAATATAATGACAAGTTTTATGTACAAAATAATAAACGCAAAACAAATATGTTACACTGATATGTTATAGTAAATCGCTTATGTATGTCAATGATTATTCGTCTTTTACTTCAAAAGTAATATTGTGTTTAATTACGGAAAAAACCTTCACCTAGATAAGTTCGATTCAAAATAATTGTCGTCTTTGCTATATAAGAATAGAAATAATTCATTAGGACTGGAATTTGTTTTGATTTTACAACGGGTTGACCCTTTATGTCGATGTTTTGCCCCTCGCCTGTGGTAAAATATATTGCATTAAAGCCCAAACCGTATCAAAATCATTCAAGTCCCAAACGATTATGACATCATTCAACTGGCATTTAATTGACACGTTTACGATGCAATTAAGTAACTGATATGTTTATAAATCAAGCAAAGTACTGTTTATCTATCATCTTAGTCATTCTAGGGTTATATGGCTTTGCAATTGCTTTTTCTTTTCATTGATTTTTAAACAAATGTAAATCGATAATTTAATATTGACATTCTCACAAAAAACTCGCTTAATGACGGTAGGAAAGTCGACAGTTTGGGTTTTTTCCTTGTATCAAATACGGTTTACCAAATATCATTGCTTTTTTTCAAATTTAGGACAATCGGAATAATTCAACAACATAAATAATGGTATTTCAATTTCACATCTTACAAACATATCTTGCAATTTTACTGAAAATGTACGTCCTCGAGCAGCCATTTCACTAAAGTAGATGTGAACATACAAAATGTCGACTTGCATGTCCTTCCGTGAAGTCAGAATATTAATTATATAAGACTGCCGGATTGCTGTTGCGGTGCAGAATTAAGGGCTACCGACGGATCGCCTAAAAGTAACACCTAAAATTGCAAGTTCTGTTCATTGGTTTATACACTATGCTACGATAAAACGACATTTAATCATAGGAATGTAACCTATGGAACAACAATATAACAATACAGTATCTTTGTATTTCAATCAAATATCAGTGATTATAGTGTCTGGAGTGAAATCTGTCTTAGTATTTTCATATTTATTTTCTTACACAATCAATTTACCTGTAAATCAATCAATAATCATTCGCTGTATGCATATAGTTGATACAATGCTGGGAAACTGTTCCGTGCCATCGTATTTAATGAATGAAGTAGAACAATATCACTGCTATGACCTTTCATTTAGATAGAATATTTCTATATTTTTTTCTTCTGGATACCACAATGGATCACATACCAACATATGCATGTGTGTTGTGATCTACTTCTTTTTCTAATCTTATTCCTTATTTCAATTATATAATTATTGTCTGAAATTAAAGAGACAGTAGTTCACCGATGTAAATACTTTCAAATCGATTTGAAAGAGACAAATCCAGGAACCAAACTGAAACTGAAAAGCAATATATAAGCCAAGCACAAACGAAACAAAATCAACTTATCTATGTCATACCGATATACGCTCCCTTTTCTGTTCACTAATTAAGGCATGCCTTTTTGTTATACAATCTGTATATTTTGATGACTAGCAATATGCATACGAAAATGTCATTACATAGCCATCTTTCAACGTCTTTTTGTTCAGAAATAACAATATTGTCATTGTTGTCCAGTAATACCTTAACTAACTTTATATGAATGTTCTGTGACAAACAGTATACAAAGGAGTGCCTCAGTTATCATCACTTGTATAAATGCCTTCCGTGTTGTCCAACAACACTTTTACTAGCTCTTTATAATTACAAAAACAAGCAACATTCAAAAGAGATGCTCAATTTTTTGCACATTTATTGATGTTTGCCTTGTTGTCCAGCAATAGTTTGACTAACTCTATATGATTATTCTGACAAGCAACATTCAAAGGAGATGCCCCATTAGCTCTACACTTATTGATGTCTGCATTATTGTCCTGTAAAACCTTAACTTATTCTATATGATTGTTCTGACAAGCAATATACAAAGGATCCCCGTCATCTTCACACCCATTTATGTCTGCCTTGTTGTCGAGTAATAGTTTGACTACCTCTTCATGATTATTCTGACATGCCATATACAAAGCAGTTGCTCCATTATCATCAAACTTATTAATGTCTGCCTTGTTGTCAAGTAATATCTTTACTGTCTCTTTATGATTATTCTGACAAGCAATATGCAGAGGAGATGTCCCATTAGCTCTACATTTATTGATGTCTGCATTATTGTCCAGTAAAACCTTAACTACCTCTAAATGATTGTTCTGACAAGCAATATACAAAGGACCTCCGTTTCCACCACAAATATTAATGTCTGCTTTGTTGTCGAGTAATAGTTTGACTACCTCTTTGTGATTATTTTGACATGCCATATACAAAGCAGTTGCTCCATTACCATCAATCATATTAATGTCTGCCTTGTTGTCCAGTAATATCTTTACTGTCTCTATATGATTATTCTGACAAGCAACATTCAAAGGAGATGCTCCATTAGCTCTACACTTATTGATGTCTGCCTTGTTGGCCAGTAACAACTTAACTAACTCTATATGATTGTTCTGACAAGCAATATACAAAGGACCCCCGTCATCATCACATGCATTAATGTCTGTCTTGTTGTCGAGTAATAGTTTGACTAACTCTTTATGATTATTCTGACATGCCATATACAAAGCAGTTACTCCATTACCATCATATTTATTAATATCTGCCTTGTTGTCGAGTAATAGTTTGACTACCTCTTTATGATTATTCTGACATGCCATACACAAAGCATTTGCTCCATTACCATCAATCATATTAATGTCTGCCTTGTTGTCCAGTAATAGTTTGACTACCTCTATATGATTACAAAAACAAGCAACATTCAAAGGAGATGCTCCATTAGTTGCACATTTATTGATGTCTGCCTTGTTATCCAGTAATAGTTTGACTACCTCTTTGTGATTATATTGACAAGCAAAATATAGAAGAGATCCCCAGCTATCAACACACTTATTAATGTCTACCTTGTTGTCGAGTAATAGTTTGACTACCTCTTTGTGATTATTCTGACATGCCATATACAAAGCAGTTGCTCCATTACCCTCAATCATATTAATGTCTGCCTTGTTCTTCAGTAATATCTTTACTGTCTCTATATGATTATTCTGACAAGCAATATGCAAAGGAGATGCCCCATTAGCTCTACATTTATTGATGTCTGCCTTTTTGTCCAGTAAAACCTTAACTAACTCTATATGATTGTTCTGACAAGCAATATACAAAGGACCTCCGTTTCCACCACAAATATTAATGTCTGCTTTGTTGTCGAGTAATAGTTTGACTACCTCTTTGTGATTATTCTGACATGCCATATACAAAGCAGTTGCTCCATTACCATCAATCATATTAATGTCTGCCTTGTTGTCCAGTAATATCTTTACTGTCTCTATATGATTATTCTGACAAGCAACATTCAAAGGAGATGCTCCATTAGCTCTACACTTATTGATGTCTGCCTTGTTGTCCAGTAACAACTTAACTAACTTTATATGATTGTTCTGACAAGCAATATACAAAGGACCCCCGTCATCATTATTTGCATTAATGTCTGCCTTGTTGTCGAGTAATAGTTTGACTAACTCTTTATGATTGTTCTGACATGCAATATTCAAAGCAGTTGCTCCATTATCATCAAACTTATTAATGTCTGCCTTGTTGTCAAGTAATATCTTTATTGTCTCTATATGATTATAAAAACAAGCAACATTCAAAGGTGATGCTCCATTAGTTGCACATTTATTGATGTCTGCCTTGTTATCTAGTAATAGTTTGACTACCTCTTTATGATTATTCTGACAAGCAAAATATAAAGGAGATCCCCCGTTAACATCACACTTATTGATGTCTACCTTGGTGTCCAATAACGTCTTTACTATCTCTATACGATTCAAGAAACAAGCAACATTCAAAGGAGATACTTCATTATCTCTGCACGGATTATTGTCTGCCTTGTTGTCCAATAATAGTTTATCGATCTTTTCATGATTATTCTGACACGCAATTTTTTCATTCCAAGTTTCAATTACAGTATTTGTATGACTATCAACTGTTCCACCAACCTTACCTTCAAACACATCCTGCAATAATTTCCACAATATTTGATTAATTCAGTCATAGTTTAGATAATACTGCAATATAAAGAAAGTATACTTTCAAATCAGAAAGGAAAAAGAATAAGCTCCTGTGCATGTGTTATAAAATTCCAAGAAGTTTTGACAACATTTTTTGTAACAAAAAATCAAACACAAACTGTTTCTTGATATTGGTATCGATGTCTCAAATACTTGGCTGTTGATACTGTATGAATTTTAACTTAAGCGTCTTATTTCGGATTTGTTTTCAAACTAAATGAAACGAATTTTTTAATGACCGGTTCGATAATGTGTGAATTCACTTCGTTGTCAAAAACAAATTTTAAAAATAAACGCTGTTTTATGGGAAACATTAATATAATTTCTAATTAGAATAACAATTTGTGTATGCATGTTATGCTTAAATATTATACTTTTAAATATTTGTTTTTACATCTTTTATGTAAAGGTACTTTTAATTTCATAATTTGTGAGATACTTTTTATTATAAAATAAACTTAAGTACGCAAGCTTTGCTTATGCATAAGTGTTTTTCAGAAGACATTTCTTTTTAGAGTTTTCTCATTAAAATGTAAAAGTGTCTCTCCATTTCTTTCTATTCGTAATTAATATTCTGAAAAATCTTAATTAAGACAACAGGTAAAATAAAAAAGAATCAATCTTTTTTTTAACTTTTAGTTTTTAACTTTCCATTATTGTTGTGCGGTTTCATGTATTCTGTGTATATTAAACACCCTTTCTTATGTGGTATGTTTTCATTTTCGAATATTTTGTTTTTAAAATAGATAAGTATATCAGATGACTACCTTTATAACATGATATGATAAGTCTTACTACCAGAGAAAAAAGAACCTAATATTCAGTATCTATTCTGATGTATTTATCGTTCTGGTTTGGTTGACTTCATAATTCTTGGTGTGAAAATTATTGGTTAAAAGTTATTGCACTAAAGCGGAATAAATGATTAATCTATAAATCGTTTAACATTGAACGCAATTTTCATCTGTGAAGAATATTAAATTATTTAAACATAATTGAAAAAATTGAAAAAAAGATTTCCGAAGCGAAATGGAAAATGCACGTTTTCCTTGTAAGGTGGGGAAATGGTTAACACATTAGATACTTTGAATGAAAACAAAAAAATACGTTTCGCGAAAAAAAAAAATGAAAGAAAAAAATGTTTTATATAAAAGACAAAATAAAACATGCCCAACCAAAAAATATGAACGGTCGGTGACTTAGACACAGTGGCAGCAGTCTTACAAATACCGAGTATGATTTTGACCAAGATGGTTATATAAATTAAGTACTGTTTATCAACTTTAGGTTATGCACACTGTTATTGGAGAACTAGACTAATTTTTTTAAAACAAATTAATGTAAATTTAGGGTCTTCCGCCGTCTAGGATTGTAAAATAGCAAATCATAATCGATCTATATCTTTAATAGAATATGAAAAGGAATGTAATACTTTGTGGTTCAATGGAGAAAACTATGTGTTTTATCTTATTATCACGACTGTATTATAGAAAACAGAATGTTTTTATACTAGTTACTTTTCTTTTCACTTAGCCAATTATAGATAAACAACTCTGATTACCTTGCTGTTACTACCTACAAGGTTTGATTAATTACACTACTTTCTGCGAAATATGTTTTCATATATTTATGTATGTTTCTCATAGCTATATATAGATGGTAACAGACTTGTTTTCCAAAAATGAAAATTATTTTGTTCAACAAATTGACTAATATAATTATTGAAGGCCGTACGGTGACCTTAAATTGCTGAATTCAACGATATTTGGTTTATAGTGGATAGTTGTCTAATTAACAATCATGCCACATAATCTTGTTTTTTTAATGAGAAGATATTGTTTTTAAAACCAATTATTTGAAGAAAACAAAATTAACTGGAAATACTTGGTTACAGATTTTTTAAAATATAGATATTGAAGGACCTCCTAATATATATTGAAAAACATAACTTTGATTTTATTTAAATGCTTTGGTTACCATGGAAACGACATGTAAATTTTTCCACACATTTCTTTTGAAAATATAGCAAAAATATATGAAAACGTATTATGAAGCTTTTTCTGCAAAATAGATCTCCATTACTGCTCCCATACAACAGAGTGATATCCAAATAATTATTAAATTAGGTGGAAAACTTTATGTAGATAAACATAGTAAAATGACCTAGATTCGGTCCAGCTCACTAATTTTTGAACCAAAAAAAAAAAGAAAAAAAAAAGAACATAATTTTATCAAATTCAGATGAATTAATTTTTCTACCCATTTGAAAGAAAAAATATAAAACTATATATTTCAAAACAAAATTTGATGGGGTCTATGCTTATTTAGAAACATTATCATATTTAACTCCCCCATTTTTCATCATTTTAAACAAGAGTTATTTCCCCTTGCAGAGCACGTCAGTGTAAAAATTAAAAAGTAGTGTAAGTGTCTGGCAGACAAAATCTGGAACACTACTTTTTAAAGCATCATTAATAATTCATTATGTCTGTGAACATTTTATAAATTTCGGAAGTGATAGTTATTAGCCTTAGGAGGAGCGGTAACATCAGCAAACAAAGGTTTAGCAAAAGGAGATAGAAAAATTACGAAGGATATGATGTGTAAAATTCTTCATACAAATGGCCTTATAGTGCCTATTGGTGCACGTAAGTACTTTTATAACCTATACTTCATTTCAAGAACATATTAATTTATAGTTAAAATTTAAAATTTAAAAATTTTACAATTCCTTTAATTTTTGTATTAGGGGCTATTTTTTTTTATTTCATAAGAAGAGGGAGGGTTGCAGTAGGACTCCATTTCCCCTGAATTGTTTTTTTTCTGTGCCCTATATTTGAAGGAAAAAAAATTGTAGTCTGGGAAAAAGAAAGGGGGATCCAGTAATGTTTTTCCTTGACATGAAGAAAAAAAGATAAATATAGTACTAAAACAGATACATTAATTGTGAATAATCAAAATACTTTAAAAATAAACAAATGTAAAAAGACTTCTGGTTTCTTGAAAAAAACATGACTGTCAATGCAAGCCATAAGTTGTATTCAAAGTTCACTGTTTTATATGAATGTTATCAAAGTATGGAAACCTGTTTAATACTTTACTTCCCTTTACTGTGCATACCGTAAGCTGTTTTCTGTTTATTGTGAACAATGTGTACAACAGGAGAACTAGAAGAAACATCTTCTACCCAGGGAAGGATGTTTGTTGTTTGTGCAATACATGTATTTTAAAATACATTTGTTGAGTCAAAATTTGTGCAAGTCTACTTTTTTCTTTTGTAATCAGATGACAATATTTTTGGATTAGACACAGACACCACGCATACTACATAATGGTTAAATGCATTCAAATATTTGAATGTTGTGAATATACATGTACATGTAAAGGGACAATGCATGCACATAGAAATTGTTTGTGTCAAATATAAATGTGTTTTCAGACATATACATTATAATACATGTATTAACACTGTATATTTTTTAGACCATAGTTGCAAGACAAAATGGGCAATTTATAGTAAAAGTCGTGGACACAGTAACTGTTATTGATGGTGAAAAGAACAATACTAAATCAATTCCAGGAATTACCCAACTTCATACCTTCCAGTTTGAGTCTGATGGATTGAGAGTATGGAAAGCTTATACAATAGGAAAAGGTTAAGGTTTGGTGAATTACATAAAACATACTTTCTCATATACCAGTATAAATAAGAAGATGTGGTATGATTACCAATGAGACAACCCTCCATCCAAGTCACAATGTATAAAAAGTTAACAATTATAGGTCAAAGTATGGCCTTAAGGACATGATATATCATGCCTTATCAGTAGATGTTTTCAGAAGTATTTATATCTCAGCCCAAGGATTTGATCCATTTAACCTTGAAACAATTCAAGCTTTGGAAGCAATATATTGTTAGGTTTTGCTTGTCTATCCATCTGTCCTTTACTAAGCCATTACAAGTCATGAAAATGATAGCTATAAGTGTGACCAATATTTTATGCATGAATGACCTAATGACTTTATTAAGTGTTTCATATCTAAGGTACATGTTTATTTTGTTCCTATTTGTAGAAAAAAAATATTTTATTTTTATCAAGTTATTCCATGGAAATCACTTGGGTTTCCACAAAAGGCAACTGAACTTCTTTTGAAAATGAACTGTACAAATGAGAAAACAGTCAGCAGATCTTTGAATACTGAAGGTAAGGAACACTAAATAATAATGTTGCAGTCAGCTGGCAGTATGTTAGGAAAATATTAAATCAGACAAGGAAAATATTTCCTACTGGATGAGATTAACATTGCCCTAATATTGTGGTTATTATGCTGAATGTCATCGGCTAAATTTATAATAGATGTCATGATTGAAATTCAAACGTCAGGGCATGCACCTGCTTTATGAAATTTGTAACATGACCCTAGACGTCAGGTGAGCTAAGAACTAAGCATAGAGGAAAGATAGTTGGTCAGTTCACGGATGACTTGTTAATGTTTTTCATAAAGGTTTATGCTTCAAGGAGACAAAGCTGCTCAAACTACTTTGAGTCAGCTTTCAAAATGTTCAAGACTTAAACAACCTAAAGAAAAAGACAGATACAAGCACATAGGAACACATAAAGACATGCACACATATACACAGCAATGAAACTAAAGCTTTGACAATGTAAACATAAAAAATCTGCAGTGATAATGCTCCTAGAAGGGTAGGTATTTCCTGCTCAGCATGTGATACCCCTCATTGAAATTAATTGCCTTGCAGTCAATGCTTGAATAATATGTTTGACAATTTGATATTTTTTTTAAAGATGAAGAACTCACTCAAAACCAAAAAGAAGGAAGTTGCCATTTGATTGCCCAAAAGATGGCTGTGTAAAATCCTTATGCTCAAATGAGACTTTGGAAAGCCACCTTCTGCTGGGAGACTAACTATGAACAAGTCATGTCTGTGCATGACAAGGCTTAGATTATGTATGGCACAAAAAAGTGAATAGCCTTTTCATTAACACCCAGTCAGTGACGATACCATCAGACTCGATAAAAGGAGAAAGTGGGCTGCATCAGGGATGAGGATGGTAAAGGGGAAGGGGATGGGGTGGTCTGAATACGGAAAAACGTGAAATTAAAATCGCAAAAACGTTGCACGTAAAATGTAGATCGGGAAAAATGAAGCACGAGAAATAAAATCGTAAATATTAAGGAAAAAAGTACAAGAAGTTTTTACTCAGCCGTTCTTGGAGATCATGCAGTCATTATAATTGAACATAAAGACCCTAAGGTCACCTTTTAACGTCAGCTAGTTGCATTTGATTTGAAATAAAATATTATTCATAGTTATTTGATGGAATTTATTACTTACCATACATATACAATAGAATTGAAAAAGTAGAACGATACCTTCGCATATTCGGAAGAAACCACTAATCATTTGATTGCACATCTTTGGGTATTATATTTGTGCACTAATAGTTGGCCGAAATATGCCCGAGGGGACCTTGTACTAAGTAAAAGCCAGCACAAAACTTGATCACAGCCAATTGAAAGCCTTACAAGGTAACAATAATCCTCAAATTCAATCAAATTTTGAGGAGACCCTTATGCATCTACTACTTCTAGAAAGAAAACCAAGCGTGAATGAAAGACAATCGGGTCTGCTATTGAGAAGGTCAAGCATGAGAAATTAAGCGTACCGACACGAAACACGGGGAATAAATAAGGGAAAACACGAAGCACGCACATCGAACCAATCACGAGAAAACGTGAAATAAAATTTCAAAACCCGAAAACACGTGGAATAAAAAGGCCGAAAACGTAGCACGAAAATAACCTTTTACCACCCTCAGTGATGGGCACTGAAAACCAAGAAAAAAAGAGTAATTTTCAGTGAGGCTCAGAGGAAATATATACACGACAGGTTCTACGCAGGGAAAAGAACTGGCAGTCAGGTAGATCCTTTTTGAGCTGCAGAGGAAATGAGAAATATGAAGGGAGAAGATCAGTATCTATTCAAAAGGAATGAATATTTGACTGGTCAACAAATTTCCTCGTATTTTTCAAGACTTGCTATGAAAGACGGGAATTCTAAACCTGGGGATTCAAAATCTGCTGAAGAAGAAGACAGCAAACACGAACTGAAAATTAAAATTTGCAGCAACTTCCTAAATAACCTCATTTAACTAACATTCAATGCTATGTATTATCTTATCTGTTATTCGTCAATGATTTACTTTGCACTTTAAAAAGATTGAGTAAAGCTGTCAGTTTTGGCTGAACTTGGTCTTCTTTACAATTTTTTTTATACAGGAAGTATAATGTAACTTCCAAAGATAATTAAAGGAATAATATCATTAATGTAAGAAAAAGAAAGAAACCTGAATATGTATGCTCCATGTTGAAGATCATAGGGTAATCTTAAATTGCTTACATCAACGACATTTGGTCTTGGATGTTGATTTGTCTAATTGGCAATCGTAATTTATCTTCGTATTGCTATATAATTCAAACGTTGTTGATCTAGGACATAGAAACGAACAGAAACAGACAAGAATATAATATAGAATAACTGTACAATGTTTCATACAAAGTGTATGTATATAATGTAAAAAGGCAGTTAGAAATATGAGGTTGCCAAGCATTTCTATCATGTTGTATGAGTATAAATAAATTCACACGGGGATTATCATCCATGATATGCAAATCCCAAAACATCAGTGAATGGCCATTGATTCTGGTGAGCATCAAAATCGTATCAGGTAAAACCATGAAAGGTATCATCTAAGTCTCTGATCTCTAATTGCAAAACTAAAATCTTCGCAGAATATACATGTATAAAAAATTGGACGAAATTTGTGAATTGGACAATGTTTACTTTTTGCAAATGAAATCAAATAATCATACTGTTGAAGGCATCATATGGTAAGTGATTGTATATCATTTCTGTTTATACAGTCACCATATTTTTTTCTTTAAAAAAACATTAGCAAATTAGTCATTTAAAAACAAGTAATACTCAATGGTAGGCACTACACAAAAAAAAAACTATCAAAATATAGATTAGCAACCATATCCCACGAAAAAGTAGTTAAACTCAGTTTCTTTAAAGATCTTCATGCATTTTTGTAGTTCTTCATTAATATATATGTTACTATGGTCTGATGGTAACAATTTGTTGCTAGTGACAAAAAAAAAGGCATTCCTTTCATTTCGATTTTATTTTCATATAACTACTGATCGTTTGTATGAGAAATTTATAAAATGAAAATAAAAATAAAGATCTTGGTTGTATTGGCTTAATTTGACCAAATACCAATTCATGGTATTTTAAGCATGATTTTTAATGGGTCATCCATCGAGACCCACTTTTTATATTTGTTTCTTAATTTATTCATGATATACCTACTTAGTGAACAAAATATCACTTCCAATTTGTGTTGACAACTTTTAGTAAAGTTAGATTAAATTATACAAAAATTGCGAAATTCTCAAATTGTAGATTTTCTGAAATAAGCACATGTTCGTGCAATTTTTTTCTTGAGAATGAATGGGATGTAGTAAAAATTCTACCAATAAAGTATATAATGCATGAATGAGAATACATTTCCTTGTTTTATTTGAGACTGGATAATGGTCTATTTCAATTAAAAAAGGCATACAACAGAGCTAAAATTGATTTGTTCCGGTAACCATGGTAACGCACAAAGTTTTTCCAAATTTTTTTTTCTTCCAGTTATGTTTTATGATGAGATGAATAATTTGACAAAGTATGACTGAATTCTAAGAACACGCATTTCCAAGCTCCTATTCAAATAGTATGGTCCTTATAGAGAATTGATATATTTATTATTTTTTTCTTTAAAATCATGCATCAGCAAGTTCTTTTTGTACCTCTTGATGAATAGTTTATTGTCATTTAAATTGACAGCTATATGTATCCAATTTTACACACATGCAGTATGTCATTTTCTTTTAATTTATTTTTTTAAGCCATGCCTTATCTATTTATCATTTGTTTCATATGATTAAGTCATTGGAAATAAAGAATATGAGAAAGTCTTAGCTGACTAGAAAGCTATTTATGCAGACAAGAAGTCTTTTATCAGTTGTATGCACAACGACAAGTTACCTTTTCTGATATTGGTAATTCTGATCATTCTTCGCAGAGGCCCTCGGCCTTGCAAAACAATCAGAGGTTTGAAAAAGTAGATAGCTCTTTAAATACTGATATTGAAAACTTGGTGTCTCTAGTTGGTTAGTTATTAAAAGATGGAAGGAGTAACACGTCACTTGCTCCAGAGGTACACCAAAAATATGAAAACTCCAGACGCCTTCAGAGCTACAATGTCAGACCACCAACCCCACCAATGTCACAATCAAAATTCTCGAGTTCTAATAGTTCACGTTTCCCGTCACCATAAAGAAGTCCAAAATCGTATGAAGAATAGCACAACATCCCAGTAAAAATGGCCATATCACCATCTTCTCAGAGGACCTTGTCTTCAAATACATCAAAAGACCAATATTCAAACAAGACAGGATCAGGCCACCGACCCTCGAGGAAGAGAGCCTAAATGAGCTCGTTATTAAGGCTGTAAGTATAAGTTTATTGATATTTTCAGTTGTAAATTATATATCCGCCAAAACTACAATCGACACTGCTTCTACAACTGTACTAAGCAGATCATGGATTTTAATCTTTCCAGAAAACTGTAAACATGTACTCTTCATGGGAATTGGACATCAACCAGTTACTGGCAACTTTGTCACAAACACTGTAATTTCTATAGGACACCACACTGTGCATTTATATGTGTGTGTATTTAAAAATGATCGATACAATCATCGGACTGAAGTTTCTAAATGCATTGAGCGCAGTGGTAGACTTGGTGTGCTTGACCGTTTGTATAAACGGAAAATTAATTCCTTCACAACTTAAAGGAGGAAGAGTTCAGTCTCTGTTAGAAGCTCTTTTGAATACACATGTTTTTAATTCATGTATGTTTATAGAAGGTCACACCACCACCTGATGACTATTTTGTGATTGTACTAGTAAGTATCGTAAACAGTGGTCCATGATGCGTTGAAAACATTTTCAATGATAATGGGCGTCAAGAAAAGACAGGAAAGGGTCTTTTCTAAGCGACGTTGAACCGGTAAATGAAATTACTGATGGCAATTTATCCATCAGAGAGACTTTTAACATCAGGCAAGTGCATCTGCCTCAAGCGCGCACTTTTGGTCAGGAAGATAGACCATATGAAACCCGTAAAGTTTATGACGACGGAGTAAACAAACAATATATTCACCATTCAATACCTTCAGGGGCCATTGGTCCCTCACAAGTTACTATTGATGCATCTTATTAACACAGCGAATGAAGTAAACAAAATTGATCTTTGAACTGATGCACCTTTTTTGTCACTTTTCCTCTCCAATTAACCATCAAAGGAACCTATCGGAGATTGATACTGAAGATAATAATTTGGGGAATATTCCGTTGTCTGTGCTAATGTTGACAGTTTATGACAGTGCATTACAAATCTTTTAGATCCCCAAAACAAGGATTTATACCTATATAGTGGTTTCCGCGTTTGACTCGCCATCTTGTTATCTCGTTTGTAAAAATGTGTTACTTAGTCGAACTATACATCATATCTTATTGAATTATGTTTCTAGGGAGGAAGAGACATATTCTATTCTAAGGACCTTTAATTTTTGCGTAGTTCATAAACTCTGAAACATTAGTTGTGTTTTAAGTAATATATAACTTTTATAATGTGGATCTAAGTTTGAACTTTTATGCAACTGTATGTGTAATATTAGACCTCGTTTATTCCGACATTACTACATGGATTACTGTTCACATACAGTACTCTGGTGGTCATTAAAAGTTTCCATTTTGAGGGTGTTCACGTAATTATAGTAAACGAAAGCTTGCTAGAAAAAAGTGTAAATTGGAGCAAGCAAACAAAATATGTGCACACAGCGTTAACGTGGGTTTATATCATGATGTCTACGTCATTTGGTCTCAGGTGAACATGTATAGCAATCGTACCAAAATCATCGTTTTTTTACATTTTAAATATTCTCATTTCTTAAATTGATCGAAATTCTACATGGGCACATGATGATAAATACTGGTTGCTTGACGTTACAAAATCAGTTTTTTCCTTGTCAAATATTGGTTACCATAAAAGTGTTTCGTTCAAGTATAAATAGACAGTCATACGTTATTATTTCTGATATTGTTTTAAATAGTACACGGAAACATTGATAGACAATGCTTAATTTCTATAAGATATTAAGTGAAGAGAAAAATACAGAAGTCACGAGAGTAAAGGTCCTTCTAATGTACCATTTTAATGCATCTACAAGACCCTTATCGCACAATTGAATAGTACGGAAGTTATTTATTCTTTGACGAAATCTGCAAAAAGCAGTTCTCTTTTTTTATTTGTATCAATATTCAATTTGGACATGTTGTTATAGTAATCAACCTATCACATCTGTCAGCCAGAGGTAAGGTTAACGCAAATGAGACGCCTGTAATTTGATTTTTAAGCTAAGGTTTCTTGATGTATAAGGATATAATAATTAATATATTCTTAGATTGACAATTTTTTTCTTAATTTCTAATTTTCATTATAAATTTTGCTTCCAAAGTTTCGAAATCATCTATAGAATAAATAAAAAAAATCATAATTTTTTTAAGAATAAATCATTTATAAATGAAGAAAAAAAATTTTCAAGGCTGAATCTTGACAATTGGTACTATAACCTTTGTGTCCGGAATTAGTGACTTTTTGTCTTATTAATTTCTGTTTGTCTTAAGATTAAATGGCCTTGTGCTTAGCCTATTTCACTTGTAATTAAATTCACTAGAAGTACACCAGTGGTCATGTAATAGAATACTCGCCTTTTGCGATGGAGGTTGTAGGTTCGATCTTATTCAATAATAATATATCTATATAGAATGTCTTTCTGCAGCCTATTACCTTATGAACTTTAGCATGTATAAAATTGGGCCCAAAGTGTCAGTCTTACACAAAGCAGAACCAATTCATATCGCATTAACATGTTCATGTCTTGATATGACTTAAATATTATCCACTAATAAAAAGTTGATTTTTAGTTGGCTAAAAAAGGAAAAGACCAACAGAAAAAACAATAGCATACAATACAGAAAAAAGAGAAATAAATACTGAGCAACACGAACCAAAAACTATTGGTATTTCTATGCCTAGCCCAGGTTCATCTACTGCAGTAGGGCAATTATATTTTCCAGTCTATGTATCCTTAAAATAGAAACCAGAGGGACATTTAAACCCACAAGTAGAAAACAAACCAACAAAGCATTTAAATATTTTAAATTTTTGTCACCTCTCTGTCATTTTGTCTTTTAATTATAGATACATCTTTTTCTTGTCAAAGATGAACATTTACCAGTATTTTGCATTAGAGTAATATACAGTAAAACTGTAAGCAAAACTTTGCGCTGATAATTCATTCCAATTCAATACAAGGAATAAACTGTCAAATTCACAACAAATAGATTTTTTCTGTATTTTGAAGATAACCATCGTTGAACTTAAGAGGACAACTAGTACAAATGGAATTGATCTATTCTAATGTATTGATATTTTTTATTTATTTGACTTCATCTATTCTAAATGTGTCTATAGGAAAAGAAAGTGCCATTCCCTCTCTATTCACGAATATAACTCTTGAACAGCAGAAGGGAAAATAGTCAATACCGAAATTGAAATCAATTACTTTATCAGTTACAACATTTAAAAAATAAAATGTTTTGAAAAGTATCGGCCGAACGGTTCAAGAGTTATTGCACGAAAACCGAATAAAGTGCAATTTTCAAATCATTCAAGTACCATAATTCATGGACGGCAATAGCTAATCCTCAATTTAGATATTGGCCTCCAATTTGTCATTGTTAAAATCAAATAACAATTTGTAATGCATTGGTTGAAACAAGTACAATATTTCATCTTTGAAAGACTGAAGGGTAAAACGAAAAACAAACATAACAAACTGAACCTCCAATTTGTCGTCTGTAACAACGTTTGTAGATTAAAAAAAAACCGTTGACTGGTTCATTGGTCTTAGATGGAAACTGTTGTTAATCTTCCTCTGTACTTCAACATTTCAGGAAAAATTGGTTTAAAAGGACTTAAGGATGTACACCTCTGAGGAGCCAAAAATTTCTAGAATTAAACTTTTTTCTTAACCTGATTTTTGAGTTTATATGACTGTAAAAAAGTAATTGGTGAAGAAAAAATCATATGGTGGTGCACTTCTTTTTTTTTGCTACAGACATTTGAAAGTACCCAATTTTGATGATTTTCCAATTTTTCATCAATTTTTACCAATTTTTGGGCTATTATCATTTTAAATTAAACGTTTTTTTATACTTTTACTTAAGATGAAGTGGACCTCTCTGAATAAATTTAACTTAAAAAAACTATGAGTAGGTGTGAATATAAGAAAGTTTTATAAAATTTTGTCATTTAGTTTGAAGTTCAAATGGAACCTACAAAAAAAAATGCGCATTTTAAAATGGACATTAAGCAGAATCAGCGGACAAACAGCAAATTAGACAAAAAGCAACGGACAAAAAAGCAAAATTTTCGGAAAAAAAGCAACGGACAAAAAGCAAAAGTGTCGGACAAAAAGCTAAACGGACCGAAAGTCGCGGACAAAAAGCAAGAGTGTCGGTCTAAAAGCAAAATAATCGGACAAAAAACAAAACGGACCGGAAGCAACGGACAAACAGTAAAAGTGTCGGACGAAAAGCAAAATTATCGGACATAAATCAAAAGCGGACAAAAAGCAAATTCCGGACCGAAAGCACCGTATCAGGGGTTGTCTCTTATTCTGTATTGTTTATTTTTTAACAATTGTCTTTGACGTAACAATAGTAAGATTTCAAACTACAGACAACAAACATGACAAAAGTGACTAATGTTTAATTCTCGTTAATCAATCTTGTAAAGTATTTGACCCCGAGGAATAAGGTATTTCCACCATCAGTATGTTTAATAAAACAGTTATATAAAAGGTAACAGTCATTCAATAACAATTTAATACTTCATACAAAGGATAAAATTAAAAAAGCAGCTACGCAAAATATCATCCAAGCTGTCTGTAACAAAACATCTCAAGAAAGATACCAGGCAAAGCAAGTTTGATCTGCATGACAAATTAAATTGAATTTCAAAATGTGTTACTGCGGTTTGATAGTAAAACATTGAATAGTCAGATAACTCTTTTTAAATAATGTTCAAATCAAAATTTATTATTTATTGTGGTCAACTACAAACGATGGCAATACAACCAATCATTAAAGCTTTCTATCAAATGGTATCAGCGAAGCTGCAATGAGTTGCGTTCAATATAATCCCAAAAAATTGTTAAGTCGCATGACTCAAAAATGTTCAGGTCAAAATGATGGTCATATATGGTCAAATACGCACGATGAAATATAATCCCACCAAGTATGAAAGCTTTTTGTCCAACGGTCTCTGAACATTGAAATGGTTAAAGCAGACAGACGGAAGGACGAGATGAAGAACCATTACCCTATACCACTAATGCGCCACGTGCCTGGGACATACTTTTCTGAAACTAACCTCATCTGCATTCTTCATCGCAGGCAAACATATTTCTTCAGAACTCTTCAAGTCTTTGTATGACATTGTATCTTCATGTTGATGACCTGTTTTGTATTGAAATTTAAGTTCATAAGATATTGTCTATATATTGCAATAATAACTTAAACCTATGTATTATTTTGAATCAGTGTAAGCTTAGTATCTTTTAACAACAGAAGTGACCTTCACTACAAACTGCTTAGAGTCTGAAAAGATCATATTTTGTGCTCGACAAGTAAGGGCAAGCACATATTTTACTTGACAAGACTCGACATAATCTCGACAGTACTTAACTGTATTTAACTGTACTCGACTTTGGTCTCGACTTTACTTAATAATTCTGATTGAGTACTTGATCATTTTGGTAAATAAAATTGAGAATGGAAATGGGGAATGTGTCAAAGAGACAACAACCCGACCATAGAGCAGACAACAGCCGAAAGCCACCAATGGGTCTTCAATGCAGCGAGAAACTACCGCACCCGAAGGCGTCCTTCGGCTGGCCCCTAAACAAATATGTATACTAGTTCAGTGATAATGGACGTCATACTAAACTCCACATTATACACAGGAAACTAAAATTAAAAATGATACAAGACTAACAAAGGCCAGAGGCTCCTGACTTGGGATAGGCGCAAAAATGCGGCGGCGTTAAACATGTTTTTATGAGATCTCAACCCTCTCCCTATACCTCTAGCCAATGTAGAAAAAACAAACGCACAACAGTACGCACAGTAAAACTCAGTTTAAGAGAAGTCCGAGTCCGAAGCAGAATAGGAAACAAAAGAAAATAAACAAAATGACAATAATACATAAATAACAACAGACTAATAGCAGTTACTGACATGCCAGCTCCAGTAATCAATTAAACTGATTAAAAGATTATGTCTTCATCATATGAATATCAGGCACACTCCCTCCTGTTAGGGGTTTAGTATTATACCGGCATAAAATATATGAGAAGAACATAACCCGTGTCATAAAGTCTGAATATGGACTTGACCAGTCTCGACCAGTCTCTACTGGTCTGAATCAGCCCATTAAACTCAATTATATATTGATCTTACGAAATTCCAGGTTATTTGGTAGTTTGGTTCATTGCGTTCAAATTAAAAGATTTAATTAATATTAGGAAATAAAAAGCTAGAATTTTCAGTTCTGATTAAATCAAGATAGTCACCTTTAATTATTTCTATGACTTTTTCAAATTAACTTGGATTTTCATAAAACTTTACATTTAGATTTAGATGGGCTGATTCAGACCAGTCTAGACTAAATTCAAAGATCAAGACTGAGTCAAGACTGAGTCGAGACTTGTTGAGACCATATTCAGACTAAACCAAAATTATCAAGTACTCAATCAGATTTATTAAGTAAAGTCGAGACCAACGTCGAGTACTGTTAAGTACAGTTAAGCACTGTCGAGATTATGTCGAGTAAAATATGGTCTTTTCAGACTCTGAGGAGTTTTTAGTGCTTGTTAACTGTAAGTAAACTGTAAATTAATGTTTTTGTCATTTTATATCAACATATTTATTTATAAGATGGAAATACCTTCAAATGTGAACAAATGGTTTTTACTTGTTTGATTTGTCTTCAGCTTCTTTTATTTCTTGTGAAATAATTTTTTTTGACAAGATATATATCTTTGACATATTTTGTTTATAACAAAAAGTAATTCATATACTTTGAAACCTATGTCCAACACTTTCTATGTAAGAGTTATTTTACCGATCATTGTTTTTCTAGTTTTTTTAAAATTACTACACCTTTTCAACCATCAAATAAACTTCAGTATTTCTTTCCAAAATTGACTGTTTTATACTCAGGATGTCGAAAATAATTCAGACTGAAGCAAACCAGGGACCCAATATATCAAGATTTATTTCGAAATGAGTAAAATGTAATTGTAACTTGTTAACTGTAACTGAAAGAGATACTAGTACATTATCCTCCTTTGGGGTCCTTGGTCCACTTAAAAGTAAATACTTATTATAGCCCTTATTACAGAAAAAAGTTCCTTGAATTTGTATTTTGTTATTTATTCTGATAAGCTATCTTCTTACACGTTAGCTCATATCTGTAATCCAAATTGTATCAAAGGTTATTTGGGAGGAAAGATCTTCAATTAATCTCTAAAAAATGTAAGTTTTTTCTGCCACTTATATTTGTTGCCGGGCGTTTTTCATATACAAGATATCAATAAGTACATTTTATACACATTAAAGTCGACACGGTTTAACCGAACACTTTTTCATTAGAGGTATCTCCACAAAAACGCAATTTTCTTGCGTTCATATTCAGTTATGGCGATGTCTGCGTCGTCGTCCGAAGACATTTTGGTTTCCAGACAACAACTTAAGCATGAATGTATGGATAACTATTAACTTGTTGCACAAGGTTTCGTACTACAAAAGGAAGGTTGGGAGGGTTGGGATTGATTTTTGAGTTTATTGTCCTAGCTGTTTAGGAACTATGGGCCAAAAACAAACATTTATGTTTTGTTTTAGGACAACAATATCTTCTCTCAATTATAAAATGATTAAGTGCAGCTGTAAATCGGCTGAAAAACTGATTTTCAATCAATCATCATTTTGATGTGATGTCTTTTGAAAAATTTGTAGACTGTATTAATAAGAAATGTTATTTTGGAAATGTTTTTTTTTTCTCATTTTTATTTTGTTAACTTTTTGATAACTCCGTGGTAGATTTGTTTTTTATTCTATATACATTAATTGTCAGAATGATATATTGGTGTTGGTTTGTACTGATGAAGGATATCTGTTATCCGAAATATTTATAGATAATTACATTTAATTTTTCCTTTTTTTTATATTATTGGTGTTGTTTTGTACACTTTTTAGGCGTTTATATAATTCATTTATTGTGTACATGTATCGTTACTCGTTACGATCCAGGACCCTCGTAAGACAGATCGTTGACTAATATCCAGACGTTGAAATTGAAAACAACGTTCAAACCTATGATTGCGTTGGTTAAAACCGCAATTTTTATACGTGTGCATGCAAAACATATATATATATATATATATATATATATAGGTAGCCGAGTGGTCTAGAGCGATGGACACAGTGCAGGCGGTGTTGTCACGATATCCCAATAGCATGAGTTTGAATCCCGGCGAGGGAATAACAAAAAATTGCTAAGGGTCAAAATTAAACTTGTTATATTTCATCAAAAATTAAAATTCTTTGGGTTCTATGATATGCTGAATCTAACCGTGTATTTAGATTTTGGATATTGGACCATAAAAGGTAAAAGTCAAAATTTTCAAATTTTCAGTTCTTTGGCCACATTTATTCTGTGTCAGAAATCTCCGATGTGTCAACTATTTAATCACAGTTCAAATTTAGAGCTGTATCAAGTTTGATCGAAGCGTCCATACTTGCCCAAACTGTTCAGGCTTCTGGAATGTTTAAAATTATTTTGATGATCATATACCTCATAACCTTTATAAACAAGAACGGTCACGTCTCATGATTCGAATTTCTTGCTCATACAACAATAAACACGTTGTAAATTTCATGCGTCCGAAGAGCTTTTCTGGATATAACTTCATTAGGAACGCTCAAAGCCAAATATTTGAAAGCCAAGGATGTAAAAGAACCGAAACAGTTGAAGAGCTATACGACCAAAAAGACCTATAAATCTTAAAACTTAAATCGAGTTCAAAGGTTAGTTGAACGTTGTGGATTTTGACAAATGCTATAACTTCATACTGATATATGATGAAGCCATTTGTATTTGATTGTGAAACATACAACTCGAAAAGTATCAACTGGATATGACATTTAGTTAACCTCAACAAGTGCCTTTTTAAAGTAATATTAAAACTTCATAGAAACCATACATTTTTGGGATAAGTATTCAGGTACGTATCATGTTAAACCGGAAGACTTACTTTTTTTAAACCAGAAGTATCAAATTGTTTTTCTTCTTTTAATCAAAGCACAATGAAACCATTTATTTTTCGAAATCAGTGTACACAGAAGTTATTTTGAGTTAACCAAAAGTGGATTATTTTCTGCGCATTAAGAAAATACAGTATTAATCGGCAATTGTTTATCATACACTCCATTTTATATAAATAGATAAACAGATATTTGTTTGGAATCAGTGTCAACTTTCTTTTGTCACTAGACATGCAAGAAGCACTCTTTATCTTAAATTGTTTAAATGATCATTGTTCAACTATCGTACAATTTCAATAATAATATTTCAGAATTTAAAATACTTTGAAATTGATTTGATTTCGTAATTATACACTTTTGAAGAATACATTGGGAATATAAATTGTGTTTAATTGTGATGAATTATGCATTGTCGTTAAACTTGTTAACCTATGACACCTTAAGATAAAAATAATAATGTTTCCATTCAAATGTTACCTTGAACATTTACTGTCACTTGTTTTCGTACGTTCCCAGCGACTACAAGGTATTGACCAGCATCACTCAATTTAGCTTGTTGAACTGTCATACAGTGGTGCATTCCGTCGTTTTCAATTGATATATTCTCTTTCTGTTTGATCTTTGCATCATCTTTAGACCATTCAACATTTATATCTTCTGAATACACTGAGCATTTCAATTGGAACATTTCACCTTCGATACATTTTATGGGGTTGAATTGCGATGTAAACATTGCTGAAACAGGACATATTTTCATTGATAACATTTAATATTATTATTAATAAAATAACATATTAAAACGACATATCTACAGGTAGATGTAAACTGGTACAACGAAACATCAATACTATAAAACAACAACAAAAAGTTAAATAACAAAAATACCGAACTCCGAGGAAAATTCAGTAGTAGAGAATTAATAAGAAGTAGTGGATTCGTAAACGATAACCAACGAGCGTTTTTAGTCGCAAGTTGATTATCGTTTCCGAATCCACTACTTCTTATCAATTCTCTAGCTTAACCCATTTCTAGTAAAACGACTGTCTGTTTTACGTTCTGACAATGAATCAATGGGATTTCATAAAAATAATTTCGTATTTTGTGTTTTTTAATTCTGTAATAGCTGCAAATGATTATATTCACACGGTTCATATCTATATTTAAGTTAACATAAGTTTAATATAACTATAATGGGTCGTTAGCTCCCCTTTTTAATACTAGATTTCATATTTGTATATAAATATTTCATTTAATGTTTAATCATTACAAATTATTAAAAATATATAGATTTTGGTATTTATTCAAAAAGACAAATATTAATATAGAGAATTTATGTATCTTTTTTTGAAAAGTTAAAAAAATTTAATAACCAAAATTTAGAAACTTTTAAAATTTACATATATAGTATTTAGCAATCTGTGATTGTTTACAGCTGATTAAGGATTGGCTACAATTTAGCCGTACAAAGTCATGTAGATAAATTAAGCGTAGTTGCCACAATAATAACAGGTAATGATGCTCGAGCCGATGTTGCTTTCCGAAACAAATAAAATTATTTGCATGAGGTCTTATTTGAACAATTATACATGAATTTTGTTTAAACTGTTTCCCTTTCATTAAGTTTAGATTATTTAAGCGTTATTACATTTGGCATCCATTGTCAACCAGTCAATAAACTAGTATTATTTGTGGTGCGCATTCTCAATCCCCAGCAGAATTGCTCTTGCTACTGATGTACAATGTATAATTATGTCAATTTTTTAGTTTTACATTCAAGCTTTTCATAACCGTGATCGTCTAGTCGTGGTACCGAAAGACATAACTGTGGTATTAACAATGTCAAGTTTAAACCTTGTATCCGGAATGAAATTTTTTTCATTGTAATTTTTTCTTGACAAAATATTGTTTTAATCTTAGAGGTATTATATATTTCATTTTCATATAAAAGCGATGATTTTGTTTCTGGTTTTACAGTCAAAGAAGTAGTTTTACGGTCATATCTTATGTGTCACACTTTATTCAAATTAGAGTCCGTTCAATGTTGACGTGATGTATATGTGGACTGTTTATAATCATACAAAGAAAAAAATATTGAGAGCATGATATCATTATAAGACTAAAACCATAAGTAAGCATTTAATATGATGAAAAGAAAAGTCCTTGTACGTTAAAAGTCACAAGTGTAATGGGCATATGAATGTTTATTTTTATCAAAGAATTGTACTAATATATACAGTTCCTTGATTCTATAGTGTTAAGAACTAGTGTGTAATAGCCACAATCGTATAAAGAATCATCAGTTCGTTATAACGATGTTGACAATCGACCAATGTTCAAACCTAAAATCAGGAGTAAACTTTTTTTTTATGATGTTAAAGAAAAATGTTTTATTTATTTTTCTCTAGTATTCATTTTATATTTCCATACTGCTATATAACTATACTCAAGAACGTTCAAATGAAAAACATAATCTTCCTTAAAAAAATAACGCACAAAATAAAACAATTTAAATAAATTTGAAAAGAACATGAACAAATCCAGACATAATATATATATTTTATTAAATAACAAAAGCGAATTATCTATGAGACAAAAAAAACAGTTTTTGACATGTATTGACAGTTATGCGCTTTAAGAGTGTTATTTAAATAGTTATTAATGTCAGCACTCGTTGTATAGTGGTATCATGCATAGACTGGAGACTCTACTGATTATGAAGAAAATACGCGCAAGTTCGAACCCTTCATATGCCACTCGTTTTTGAAAGGATAAAATATCGTAAGTTAAAAGTTTAAAGTTATGATATAAGTTAATTCTTCTACAATTACTAACGCCCATAGACTACTCAACTCTCAACACATAACCACAGTATCATAACGCTAATAAAAACCAAACTAAAGTTTCAAATTGAATAACCACACGACAGTACCATGTGTTGATTTTAATTGCACATTATGATACATAATATCATGTCGACAAAACATAGTCTGCTCAGTAATTTTAGAATACTTCTGAAATCAAAACATTAAATATAGCATAAAATAAATTCACACAAGCAAGATAAAAATGTTAACGGTGAAACACGTCTATTCGAGTTGGCCCTGTCGTGCTGAACAATTATATCCCATGAAACGCGGGAAAACGAATAATGGTTTATGGGCAGACAGCTAGAAGAAATTAATTTCAATCTAATTCAGTTCCTTCAAACGATTGAAATTACATTTATTCTACAATAAGACGTGTTACGAAATGATATATACTCGACGCTGAGGTTGACAAATTAGACTTTAAATGTGGGTATCGTATCAAAACACAAAAGTGAAATCACGATTTAAATAACCTGTGTACCAATTGAATCTGGAGTTTATACTGCGTCTCTGATTGCATAGTACTGATGTCCACGTATATTTGTTCTTTATAACTGACTTCCCTTTAATCTCTTTATGATGGACATTTCATTACATATGGAACAAAAAGTCCATAACAATAATTCCTTGAGGGATAAACAAGATGAATCCATAACATTTATCTCATTTGGAACACTGAAGGAGGCAAGAGTATTGCAGAAAGAATATAAAATTCAGAAGAAAAAAGAGAAAGAAAACCGAGAAAAAGAATTAATAGATGAGAGAAACGACCCCTTCAACCGCCCGCTCCACCATCAACCCTTCTAAATTAAATCAATATTTACTTGCTACTAGTATTTTTTATTTTTTGAGTTTTCGAAATCATCAGCGACTGACCATTTAATTTAAAGGGATGTTTACCCGAGGTCTGATCTTATTGCCGTGTTACAAAAAAATTCTACCATTTGATTTTTTATGGGGGGAAAGAGAGGGGGTGGCTAGGATGAAATTTAAAGAAAAAGGCAGGACAGGAGTTTTGAGTACAAAAAATAGGCAGGATGAGACACTTTGTAAAAACAAAAGGCAGGATGACAATTTATGTTAAAAATGTCAGGATAAACTAATAAAAAAAGGCAGGACCGAATAGAGTGAAAAATAAAAAAAAACAGGACAGAGATTACAACTAAAAATTATGCAGGACAGAACTTTTTATCTTAAAACTTAAATCGAGTTCAAAGGTTAGTTGAACGTTGTGGATTTTGACAAATGCTATAACTTCATACTGATATATGATGAAGCCATTTGTATTTGATTGTGAAACATACAACTCGAAAAGTATCAACTGGATATGACATTTAGTTAACCTCAACAAGTGCCTTTTTAAAGTAATATTAAAACTTCATAGAAACCATACATTTTTGGGATAAGTATTCAGGTACGTATCATGTTAAACCGGAAGACTTACTTTTTTAAACCAGAAGTATCAAATTGTTTTTCTTCTTTTAATCAAAGCACAATGAAACCATTTATTTTTCGAAATCAGTGTACACAGAAGTTATTTTGAGTTAACCAAAAGTGGATTATTATCTGCGCATTAAGAAAATACAGTATTAATCGGCAATTGTTTATCATACACTCCATTTTATATAAATAGATAAACAGATATTTGTTTGGAATCAGTGTCAACTTTCTTTTGTCACTAGACATGCAAGAAGCACTCTTTATCTTAAATTGTTTAAATGATCATTGTTCAACTATCGTACAATTTCAATAATTATATTTCAGAATTTACAATACTTTGAAATTGATTTGATTTCGTAATTATACACTTTTGAAGAATACACTGGGAATATAAATTGTGTTTAATTGTGATGAATTATGCATTGTCGTTAAACTTGTTAACCTATGACCCCTTAAGATAAAAATAATAATGTTTCCATTCAAATGTTACCTTGAACATTTACTGTCACTTGTTTTCGTACGTTCCCAGCGACTACAAGGTATTGACCAGCATCACTCATTTTAGCTTGTTGAACTGTCATACAGTGGTGCATTCCGTCGTTTTCAATTGATATATTCTCTTTCTGTTTGATCTTTGCATCATCTTTAGACCATTCAACATTTATATCTTCTGAATACACTGAGCATTTCAATTGGAACATTTCACCTTCGATACATTTTATGGGGTTGAATTGCGATATAAACATTGCTGAAACAGGACATATTTTCATTGATAACATTTAATATTATTATTAATAAAATAACATATTAAAACGACATATCTACAGGTAGATGTAAACTGGTACAACGAAACATCAATACTATAAAACAACAACAAAAAGTTAAATAACAAAAATACCGAACTCCGAGGAAAATTCAGTAGTAGAGAATTAATAAGAAGTAGTGGATTCGTAAACGATAACCAACGAGCGTTTTTAGTCGCAAGTTGATTATCGTTTCCGAATCCACTACTTCTTATCAATTCTCTAGCTTAACCCATTTCTAGTGAAACGACTGTCTGTTTTACGTTCTGACAATGAATCAATGGGATTTCATAAAAATAATTTCGTATTTTGTGTTTTTTAATTCTGTAATAGCTGCAAATGATTATATTCACACGGTTCATATCTATATTTAAGTTAACATAAGTTTAATATAACTATAATGGGTCGTTAGCTCCCCTTTTTAATACTAGATTTCATATTTGTATATAAATATTTCATTTAATGTTTAATCATTACAAATTATTAAAAATATATAGATTTTGGTATTTATTCAAAAAGACAAATATTAATATACAGAATTTATGTATCTTTTTTTGAAAAGTTAAAAAAATTTAATAACCAAAATTTAGAAACTTTTAAAATTTACATATATAGTATTTAGCAATCTGTGATTGTTTACAGCTGATTAAGGATTGGCTACAATTTAGCCGTACAAAGTCATGTAGATAAATTAAGCGTAGTTGCCACAATACTAACAGGTAATGATGCTCGAGCCGATGTTGCTTTCCGAAACAAATAACATTATTTGCATGAGGTCTTATTTGAACAATTATACATGAATTTTGTTTAAACTGTTTCCCTTTCATTAAGTTTAGATTATTTAAGCGTTATTACATTTGGCATCCATTGTCAACCAGTCAATAAACTAGTATTATTTGTGGTGCGCATTCTCAATCCCCAGCAGAATTGCTCTTGCTACTGATGTACAATGTATAATTATGTCAATTTTTTAGTTTTACATTCAAGCTTTTCATAACCGTGATCGTCTAGTCGTGGTACCGAAAGACATAACTGTGGTATTAACAATGTCAAGTTTAAACCTTGTATCCGGAATGAAATTTTTTTCATTGTAATTTTTTCTTGACAAAATATTGTTTTAATCTTAGAGGTATTATATATTTCATTTTCATATAAAAGCGATGATTTTGTTTCTGGTTTTACAGTCAAAGAAGTAGTTTTACGGTCATATCTTATGTGTCACACTTTATTCAAATTAGAGTCCGTTCAATGTTGACGTGATGTATATGTGGACTATTTATAATCATACAAAGAAAAAAATATTGAGAGCATGATATCATTATAAGACTAAAACCATAAGTAAGCATTTAATATGATGAAAAGAAAAGTCCTTGTACGTTAAAAGTCACAAGTGTAATGGGCATATGAATGTTTATTTTTATCAAAGAATTGTACTAATATATACAGTTCCTTGATTCTATAGTGTTAAGAACTAGTGTGTAATAGCCACAATCGTATAAAGAATCATCAGTTCGTTATAACGATGTTGACAATCGACCAATGTTCAAACCTAAAATCAGGAGTAAACTTTTTTTTTATGATGTTAAAGAAAAATGTTTTATTTATTTTTCTCTAGTATTCATTTTATATTTCCATACTGCTATATAACTATACTCAAGAACGTTCAAATGAAGAACATAATCTTCCTTAAAAAAATAACGCACAAAATAAAACAATTTAAATAAATTTGAAAAGAACATGAACAAATCCAGACATAATATATATATTTTATTAAATAACAAAAGCGAATTATCTATGAGACAAAAAAACAGTTTTTGACATGTATTGACAGTTATGCGCTTTAAGAGTGTTATTTAAATAGTTATTAATGTCAGCACTCGTTGTATAGTGGTATCATGTTTAGACTGGAGACTCTACTGATTATGAAGAAAATACGCGCAAGTTCGAACCCTTCATATGCCACTCGTTTTTGAAAGGATAAAATATCGTAAGTTAAAAGTTTAAAGTTATGATATAAGTTAATTCTTCTACAATTACTAACGCCCATAGACTACTCAACTCTCAACACATAACCACAGTATCATAACGCTAATAAAAACCAAACTAAAGTTTCAAATTGAATAACCACACGACAGTACCATGTGTTGATTTTAATTGCACATTATGATACATAATATCATGTCGACAAAACATAGTCTGCTCAGTAATTTTAGAATACTTCTGAAATCAAAACATTAAATATAGCATAAAATAAATTCACACAAGCAAGATAAAAATGTTAACGGTGAAACACGTCTATTCGAGTTGGCCCTGTCGTGCTGAACAATTATATCCCATGAAACGCGGGAAAACGAATAATGGTTTATGGGCAGACAGCTAGAAGAAATTAATTTCAATCTAATTCAGTTCCTTCAAACGATTGAAATTACATTTATTCTACAATAAGACGTGTTACGAAATGATATATACTCGACGCTGAGGTTGACAAATTAGACTTTAAATGTGGGTATCGTATCAAAACACAAAAGTGAAATCACGATTTAAATAACCTGTGTACCAATTGAATCTGGAGTTTATACTGCGTCTCTGATTGCATAGTACTGATGTCCACGTATATTTGTTCTTTATAACTGACTTCCCTTTAATCTCTTTATGATGGACATTTCATTACATATGGAACAAAAAGTCCATAACAATAATTCCTTGAGGGATAAACAAGATGAATCCATAACATTTATCTCATTTGGAACACTGAAGGAGGCAAGAGTATTGCAGAAAGAATATAAAATTCAGAAGAAAAAAGAGAAAGAAAACCGAGAAAAAGAATTAATAGATGAGAGAAACGACCCCTTCAACCGCCCGCTCCACCATCAACCCTTCTAAATTAAATCAATATTTACTTTCTACTAGTATTTTTTATTTTTTGAGTTTTCGAAATCATCAGCGACTGACCATTTAATTTAAAGGGATGTTTACCCGAGGTCTGATCTTATTGCCGTGTTACAAAAAAATTCTACCATTTGATTTTTTATGGGGGAAAAAGAGGGGGTGGCTAGGATGAAATTTAAAGAAAAAGGCAGGAGAGGAGTTTTGAGTACAAAAAATAGGCAGGATGAGACAATTTGTAAAAACAAAAGGCAGGATGACAATTTATGTTAAAAAAGTCAGGATAAACTAATAAAAAAAGGCAGGACCGAATAGAGTGAAAAATTAAAAAAAAACAGGACAGAGATTACAACTAAAAATTATGCAGGACAGAACTTTTTATCTTAAAACTTAAATCGAGTTCAAAGGTTAGTTGAACGTTGTGGATTTTGACAAATGCTATAACTTCATACTGATATATGATGAAGCCATTTGTATTTGATTGTGAAACATACAACTCGAAAAGTATCAACTGGATATGACATTTAGTTAACCTCAACAAGTGCCTTTTTAAAGTAATATTAAAACTTCATAGAAACCATACATTTTTGGGATAAGTATTCAGGTACGTATCATGTTAAACCGGAAGACTTACTTTTTTAAACCAGAAGTATCAAATTGTTTTTCTTCTTTTAATCAAAGCACAATGAAACCATTTATTTTTCGAAATCAGTGTACACAGAAGTTATTTTGAGTTAACCAAAAGTGGATTATTTTCTGCGCATTAAGAAAATACAGTATTAATCGGCAATTGTTTATCATACACTCCATTTTATATAAATAGATAAACAGATATTTGTTTGGAATCAGTGTCAACTTTCTTTTGTCACTAGACATGCAAGAAGCACTCTTTATCTTAAATTGTTTAAATGATCATTGTTCAACTATCGTACAATTTCAATAATAATATTTCAGAATTTACAATACTTTGAAATTGATTTGATTTCGTAATTATACACTTTTGAAGAATACATTGGGAATATAAATTGTGTTTATTTGTGATGAATTATGCATTGTCGTTAAACTTGTTAACCTATGACACCTTAAGATAACAATAATAATGTTTCCATTCAAATGTTACCTTGAACATTTACTGTCACTTGTTTTCGTACGTTCCCAGCGACTACAAGGTATTGACCAGCATCACTCAATTTAGCTTGTTGAACTGTCATACAGTGGTGCATTCCGTCGTTTTCAATTGATATATTCTCTTTCTGTTTGATCTTTGCATCATCTTTAGACCATTCAACATTTATATCTTCTGAATACACTGAGCATTTCAATTGGAACATTTCACCTTCGATACATTTTATGGGGTTGAATTGCGATGTAAACATTGCTGAAACAGGACATATTTTCATTGATAACATTTAATATTATTATTAATAAAATAACATATTAAAACGACATATCTACAGGTAGATGTAAACTGGTACAACGAAACATCAATACTATAAAACAACAACAAAAAGTTAAATAACAAAAATACCGAACTCCGAGGAAAATTCAGTAGTAGAAAATTAATAAGAAGTAGTGGATTCGTAAACGATAACCAACGAGCGTTTTTAGTCGCAAGTTGATTATCGTTTCCGAATCCACTTCTTCTTATCAATTCTCTAGCTTAACCCATTTCTAGTAAAACGACTGTCTGTTTTACGTTCTGACAATGAATCAATGGGATTTCATAAAAATAATTTCGTATTTTGTGTTTTTTAATTCTGTAATAGCTGCAAATGATTATATTCACACGGTTCATATCTATATTTAAGTTAACATAAGTTTAATATAACTATAATGGGTCGTTAGCTCCCCTTTTTAATACTAGATTTCATATTTGTATATAAATATTTCATTTAATGTTTAATCATTACAAATTATTAAAAATATATAGATTTTGGTATTTATTCAAAAAGACAATTATTAATATACAGAATTTTTGTATCTTTTTTTGAAAAGTTAAAAAAATTTAATAACCAAAATTTAGAAACTTTTAAAATTTACATATATAGTATTTAGCAATCTGTGATTGTTTACAGCTGATTAAGGATTGGCTACAATTTAGCCGTACAAAATCATGTAGATAAATTAAGCGTAGTTGCCACAATACTAACAGGTAATGATGCTCGAGCCGATGTTGCTTTCCGAAACAAATAAAATTATTTGCATGAGGTCTTATTTGAACAATTATACATGAATTTTGTTTAAACTGTTTCCCTTTCATTAAGTTTAGATTATTTAAGCGTTATTACATTTGGCATCCATTGTCAACCAGTCAATAAACTAGTATTATTTGTGGTGCGCATTCTCAATCCCCAGCAGAATTGCTCTTGCTACTGATGTACAATGTATAATTATGTCAATTTTTTAGTTTTACATTCAAGCTTTTCATAACCGTGATCGTCTAGTCGTGGTACCGAACGACATAACTGTGGTATTAACAATGTCAAGTTTAAACCTTGTATCCGGAATGAAATTTTTTTCATTGTAATTTTTTCTTGACAAAATATTGTTTTAATCTTAGAGGTATTATATATTTCATTTTCATATAAAAGCGATGATTTTGTTTCTGGTTTTACAGTCAAAGAAGTAGTTTTACGGTCATATCTTATGTGTCACACTTTATTCAAATTAGAGTCCGTTCAATGTTGACGTGATGTATATGTGGACTATTTATAATCATACAAAGAAAAAAATATTGAGAGCATGATATCATTATAAGACTAAAACCATAAGTAAGCATTTAATATGATGAAAAGAAAAGTCCTTGTACGTTAAAAGTCACAAGTGTAATGGGCATATGAATGTTTATTTTTATCAAAGAATTGTACTAATATATACAGTTCCTTGATTCTATAGTGTTAAGAACTAGTGTGTAATAGCCACAATCGTATAAAGAATCATCAGTTCGTTATAACGATGTTGACAATCGACCAATGTTCAAACCTAAAATCAGGAGTAAACTTTTTTTTTATGATGTTAAAGAAAAATGTTTTATTTATTTTTCTCTAGTATTCATTTTATATTTCCATACTGCTATATAACTATACTCAAGAACGTTCAAATGAAGAACATAATCTTCCTTAAAAAAATAACGCACAAAATAAAACAATTTAAATAAATTTGAAAAGAACATGAACAAATCCAGACATAATATATATATTTTATTAAATAACAAAAGCGAATTATCTATGAGACAAAAAAACAGTTTTCGACATGTATTGACAGTTATGCGCTTTAAGAGTGTTATTTAAATAGTTATTAATGTCAGCACTCGTTGTATAGTGGTATCATGCATAGACTGGAGACTCTACTGATTATGAAGAAAATACGCGCAAGTTCGAACCCTTCATATGCCACTCGTTTTTGAAAGGATAAAATATCGTAAGTTAAAAGTTTAAAGTTATGATATAAGTTAATTCTTCTACAATTACTAACGCCCATAGACTACTCAACTCTCAACACATAACCACAGTATCATAACGCTAATAAAAACCAAACTAAAGTTTCAAATTGAATAACCACACGACAGTACCATGTGTTGATTTTAATTGCACATTATGATACATAATATCATGTCGACAAAACATAGTCTGCTCAGTAATTTTAGAATACTTCTGAAATCAAAACATTAAATATAGCATAAAATAAATTCACACAAGCAAGATAAAAATGTTAACGGTGAAACACGTCTATTCGAGTTGGCCCTGTCGTGCTGAATAATTATATCCCATGAAACGCGGGAAAACGAATAATGGTTTATGGGCAGACAGCTAGAAGAAATTAATTTCAATCTAATTCAGTTCCTTCAAACGATTGAAATTACATTTATTCTACAATAAGACGTGTTACGAAATGATATATACTCGACGCTGAGGTTGACAAATTAGACTTTAAATGTGGGTATCGTATCAAAACACAAAAGTGAAATCACGATTTAAATAACCTGTGTACCAATTGAATCTGGAGTTTATACTGCGTCTCTGATTGCATAGTACTGATGTCCACGTATATTTGTTCTTTATAACTGACTTCCCTTTAATCTCTTTATGATGGACATTTCATTACATATGGAACAAAAAGTCCATAACAATAATTCCTTGAGGGATAAACAAGATGAATCCATAACATTTATCTCATTTGGAACACTGAAGGAGGCAAGAGTATTGCAGAAAGAATATAAAATTCAGAAGAAAAAAGAGAAAGAAAACCGAGAAAAAGAATTAATAGATGAGAGAAACGACCCTTTCAACCGCCCGCTCCATCATCAACCCTTCTAAATTAAATCAATATTTACTTTCTACTAGTATTTTTTATTTTTTGAGTTTTCGAAATCATCAGCGACTGACCATTTAATTTAAAGGGATGTTTACCCGAGGTCTAATCTTATTGCCGTGTTACAAAAAAATTCTACCATTTGATTTTTTATGGGGGGAAAGAGAGGGGGTGGCTAGGATGAAATTTAAAGAAAAAGGCAGGACAGGAGTTTTGAGTACAAAAAATAGGCAGGATGAGACACTTTGTAAAAACAAAAGGCAGGATGACAATTTATGTTAAAAAAGTCAGGATAAACTAATAAAAAAAAGGCAGGACCGAATAGAGTGAAAAATAAAAAAAAAAACAGGACAGAGATTACAACTAAAAATTATGCAGGACAGAACTTTTTATCTTAAAACTTAAATCGAGTTCAAAGGTTAGTTGAACGTTGTGGATTTTGACAAATGCTATAACTTCATACTGATATATGATGAAGCCATTTGTATTTGATTGTGAAACATACAACTCGAAAAGTATCAACTGGATATGACATTTAGTTAACCTCAACAAGTGCCTTTTTAAAGTAATATTAAAACTTCATAGAAACCATACATTTTTGGGATAAGTATTCAGGTACGTATCATGTTAAACCGGAAGACTTACTTTTTTAAACCAGAAGTATCAAATTGTTTTTCTTCTTTTAATCAAAGCACAATGAAACCATTTATTTTTCGAAATCAGTGTACACAGAAGTTATTTTGAGTTAACCAAAAGTGGATTATTTTCTGCGCATTAAGAAAATACAGTATTAATCGGCAATTGTTTATCATACACTCCATTTTATATAAATAGATAAACAGATATTTGTTTGGAATCAGTGTCAACTTTCTTTTGTCACTAGACATGCAAGAAGCACTCTTTATCTTAAATTGTTTAAATGATCATTGTTCAACTATCGTACAATTTCAATAATAATATTTCAGAATTTACAATACTTTGAAATTGATTTGATTTCGTAATTATACACTTTTGAAGAATACATTGGGAATATAAATTGTGTTTAATTGTGATGAATTATGCATTGTCGTTAAACTTGTTAACCTATGACACCTTAAGATAAAAATAATAATGTTTCCATTCAAATGTTACCTTGAACATTTACTGTCACTTGTTTTCGTACGTTCCCAGCGACTACAAGGTATTGACCAGCATCACTCAATTTAGCTTGTTGAACTGTCATACAGTGGTGCATTCCGTCGTTTTCAATTGATATATTCTCTTTCTGTTTGATCTTTGCATCATCTTTAGACCATTCAACATTTATATCTTCTGAATACACTGAGCATTTCAATTGGAACATTTCACCTTCGATACATTTTATGGGGTTGAATTGCGATGTAAACATTGCTGAAACAAGACATATTTTCATTGATAACATTTAATATTATTATTAATAAAATAACATATTAAAACGACATATCTACAGGTAGATGTAAACTGGTACAACGAAACATCAATACTATAAAACAACAACAAAAAGTTAAATAACAAAAATACCGAACTCCGAGGAAAATTCAGTAGTAGAGAATTAATAAGAAGTAGTGGATTCGTAAACGATAACCAACGAGCGTTTTTAGTCGCAAGTTGATTATCGTTTCCGAATCCACTACTTCTTATCAATTCTCTAGCTTAACCCATTTCTAGTAAAACGACTGTCTGTTTTACGTTCTGACAATGAATCAATGGGATTTCATAAAAATAATTTCGTATTTTGTGTTTTTTAATTCTGTAATAGCTGCAAATGATTATATTCACACGGTTCATATCTATATTTAAGTTAACATAGGTTTAATATAACTATAATGGGTCGCTAGCTCCCCTTTTTAATACTAGATTTCATATTTGTATATAAATATTTCATTTAATGTTTAATCATTACAAATTATTAAAAATATATAGATTTTGGTATTTATTCAAAAAGACAAATATTAATATACAGAATTTATGTATCTTTTTTTGAAAAGTTAAAAAAATTTAATAACTAAAATTTAGAAACTTTTAAAATTTACATATATAGTATTTAGCAATCTGTGATTGTTTACAGCTGATTAAGGATTGGCTACAATTTAGCCGTACAAAGTCATGTACATAAATTAAGCGTAGTTGCCACAATACTAACAGGTAATGATGCTCGAGCCGATGTTGCTTTCCGAAACAAATAAAATTATTTGCATGAGGTCTTATTTGAACAATTATACATGAATTTTGTTTAAACTGTTTCCCTTTCATTGAGTTTAGATTATTTAAGCGTTATTACATTTGGCATCCATTGTCAACCAGTCAATAAACTAGTATTATTTGTGGTGCGCATTCTCAATCCCCAGCAGAATTGCTCTTGCTACTGATGTACAATGTATAATTATGTCAATTTTTTAGTTTTACATTCAAGCTTTTCATAACCGTGATCGTCTAGTCGTGGTACCGAAAGACATAACTGTGGTATTAACAATGTCAAGTTTAAACCTTGTATCCGGAATGAAATTTTTTTCATTGTAATTTTTTCTTGACAAAATATTGTTTTAATCTTAGAAGTATTATATATTTCATTTTCATATAAAAGCGATGATTTTGTTTCTGGTTTTACAGTCAAAGAAGTAGTTTTACGGTCATATCTTATGTGTCACACTTTATTCAAATTAGAGGTCCGTTCAATGTTGACGTGATGTATATGTGGACTATTTATAATCATACAAAGAAAAAAATATTGAGAGCATGATATCATTATAAGACTAAAACCATAAGTAAGCATTTAATATGATGAAAAGAAAAGTCCTTGTACGTTAAAAGTCACAAGTGTAATGGGCATATGAATGTTTATTTTTATCAAAGAATTGTACTAATATATACAGTTCCTTGATTCTATAGTGTTAAGAACTAGTGTGTAATAGCCACAATCGTATAAAGAATCATCAGTTCGTTATAACGATGTTGACAATCGACCAATGTTCAAACCTAAAATCAAGAGTAAACTTTTTTTTTATGATGTTAAAGAAAAATGTTTTATTTATTTTTCTCTAGTATTCATTTTATATTTCCATACTGCTATATAACTATACTCAAGAACGTTCAAATGAAGAACATAATCTTCCTTAAAAAAATAACGCACAAAATAAAACAATTTAAATAAATTTGAAAAGAACATGAACAAATCCAGACATAATATATATATTTTATTAAATAACAAAAGCGAATTATCTATGAGACAAAAAAACAGTTTTTGACATGTATTGACAGTTATGCGCTTTAAGAGTGTTATTTAAATAGTTATTAATGTCAGCACTCGTTGTATAGTGGTATCATGCATAGACTGGAGACTCTACTGATTATGAAGAAAATACGCGCAAGTTCGAACCCTTCATATGCCACTCGTTTTTGAAAGGATAAAATATCGTAATTTAAAAGTTTAAAGTTATGATATAAGTTAATTCTTCTACAATTACTAACGCCCATAGACTACTCAACTCTCAACACATAACCACAGTATCATAACGCTAATAAAAACCAAACTAAAGTTTCAAATTGAATAACCACACGACAGTACCATGTGTTGATTTTAATTGCACATTATGATACATAATATCATGTCGACAAAACATAGTCTGCTCAGTAATTTTAGAATACTTCTGAAATCAAAACATTAAATATAGCATAAAATAAATTCACACAAGCAAGATAAAAATGTTAACGGTGAAACACGTCTATTCGAGTTGGCCCTGTCGTGCTGAATAATTATATCCCATGAAACGCGGGAAAACGAATAATGGTTTATGGGCAGACAGCTAGAAGACATTAATTTCAATCTAATTCAGTTCCTTCAAACGATTGAAATTACATTTATTCTACAATAAGACGTGTTACGAAATGATATATACTCGACGCTGAGGTTGACAAATTAGACTTTAAATGTGGGTATCGTATCAAAACACAAAAGTGAAATCACGATTTAAATAACCTGTGTACCAATTGAATCTGGAGTTTATACTGCGTCTCTGATTGCATAGTACTGATGTCCACGTATATTTGTTCTTTATAACTGACTTCCCTTTAATCTCTTTATGATGGACATTTCATTACATATGGAACAAAAAGTCCATAACAATAATTCCTTGAGGGATAAACAAGATGAATCCATAACATTTATCTCATTTGGAACACTGAAGGAGGCAAGAGTATTGCAGAAAGAATATAAAATTCAGAAGAAAAAAGAGAAAGAAAACCGAGAAAAAGAATTAATAGATGAGAGAAACGACCCCTTCAACCGCCCGCTCCACCATCAACCCTTCTAAATTAAATTAAATCAATATTTACTTGCTACTAGTATTTTTTTATTTTTTGAGTTTTCGAAATCATCAGCGACTGACCATTTAATTTTAAAGGGATGTTTACCCGAGGTCTGATCTTATTGCCGTGTTACAAAAAAATTCTACCATTTGATTTTTTATGGGGGGAAAGAGAGGGGGTGGCTAGGATGAAATTTAAAGAAAAAGGCAGGACAGGAGTTTTGAGTACAAAAAATAGGCAGGATGAGACACTTTGTAAAAACAAAAGGCAGGATGACAATTTATGTTAAAAAAGTCAGGATAAACTAATAAAAAAAAGGCAGGACCGAATAGAGTGAAAAATAAAAAAAAAAACAGGACAGAGATTACAACTAAAAATTATGCAGGACAGAACTTTTTATCTTAAAACTTAAATCGAGTTCAAAGGTTAGTTGAACGTTGTGGATTTTGACAAATGCTATAACTTCATACTGATATATGATGAAGCCATTTGTATTTGATTGTGCTAGGATGAAATTTGAAAAAAAGGCAGGACAGGAGTTTTGAGTAAAAAAAGGCAGGATGAGCAACTTCGCCAAAAAAAGGCAGGATGACAATTTATGTTAAAAAAGTCAGGATAAACTAATAAAAAAAAGGCAGGACCGAATAGAGTGAAAAATAAAAAAAAACAGGACAGAGATTACAACTAAAAATTATGCAGGACAGAACTTTTTATCCTAGCCCCCCCCCCCCCCCCCCCCCTTCCAAAAATAAAAAAAACAACATCACAATCATTTACAGAACACACACAGAACCTCGGGCACGGTTGTATTCCAGATACCGTCATTGCATACATACGCATGTTTTTTTGTGGACGATACATAGGAATCTTTTACATTGTTTTTGTAAAATTCACACGCAGTAGTATCGTAGGACAACATGATGATGTTCAACAACAGTTTAATTTACTGCCTTCAATTGATCAGGTACGGTATTAGATTTCCCCCTTATGTAATGAAATATACCGCATGTCGTTCTCAGCTCGTTACCCTCTATAGGCGTTGTAAACGTAGAGCAACATGTAGACCAAGAGCAGAAAGAATATAATGTAAAAAGTGAACTTGCGATTATCGTTCAGGATTTCGGTTATTTGTTGAACACGCTTTTAAACGCTTAAAAACTTTTAAACTCAAAATCAACAAGACCAGACTGTGGAGCTTTGTGTGGGTTTAGTAGAGATCGATTGATTGTTGTTTTTTGTTCGTTCAGTGACAAATATTTCATACATTTTCAGAACTAGGTTAAGAAGTAGAGTGTCAAATGGATGATTATGCTCGAAGAACAGTAATTAATATAAAAAAAATCAAACTGGCTTATTATGTGATATTTTTTTTTTAAATCTAGAAGTGCATATTTGAATTACCATCAACCCCCTCCCCCGTACACACATACACCTTTCCCGTCTATTCAGCATAAGCAATGATATCAGAAAATAATCTTTCTAAATTCATATGATTTCAAATGAACGAAAGAAGTGTGCAGGATATCTTGTTAACATCAAGCAAATTGAATTTTACCTGAGTGTGTAATCGATAATCAATGTTTTGACACAGTCCCTACATTTAAAGTCTAATTTGTCAACATCAGCGTCAAGTATATACCTTTTCGTAACACGTCTATTACTAACGCCCATAGACTACCCATCTCTATACACATAACCACAGCATCATAACGCTAAGGAAAACAAACTTAAATTTCAAATTGAATACCCACACGACAGTGCCATGTGCCGAACTTCAAAGAACGGGCGATAAGATTTTTTATCTTGCTTATAGAATTTAGTTCACTTTGAAAACAAAAAGTCAATATTAGGTTATAAACCTAAATTTACAGAAACAGTTAATCTATCTTTTAAAAAGTCTTTAATATAACCGTTCTTGGCTGTCTTTGAGTGCCATCTACCATGTCTTTTAAATAATCGATCGGAAATGCTGAAATAACCGGACTAGCAGTGTGACTTTTATGAAATAATGAAGATAAATATAATGCAACGTGTAAGGGTTTTGCTGGTAAAATATCGCAACCATTTCTACCATTATGAACGGCCCACTTTTTCCAACGGATAAAACCTGCATGATAAGTTTTAACGGTACTGTCAGCTTTAGATCCGCAAAGTAAATCCATAAGAACATCAACATTGGTGTGCAGAATCGGTGGCAAAAAATTAATTTCAGATTCATAGGCCTGCAAAAACACATGTATAAACAATAATTAAATAATAACATCATCTCAAAAGATATAAACTACCAACAGACAAATACTTGTTAGTACATCTCACAAGACTATGTACAATGTCTTAAATACTGGACATAAGCATTTGTAGTTGTTAGAATATTAGTTCTCAACAAGGCCAATTATAGCCTAAATGCCAAAATCTGAATTGAAACCAATTCAGAAATGCATCGTAAAGTTAGTACACATACAAGGCGCTAGTATCATGAATATAGCCTTCAAAATATCATCTGTAAAATTCAGATTAGCATAAACAGCTTCATCAACAAAATAGGTTTACAACCTTCATACATATTAGTATTATATTTCTGAAATCTAGCCTCAAAGCTAACATCTTAAATGTAAGATCAGTATTATTAAAAATGGCCTTCTTGTTTTTACCAGGAGTATAAAAAATTCTACATATGCAATAACTTGATCTGTAAAATCGCCCCCATTTGGGCATAACATAAGCCAATAACTTGCGGATGGCCAACAAGGAACAATTAATTTCCCTACAGCGTTGCATTGTCTCATGTAATTTAAAACACGTGGTAAAAGAAATACCGGCGGTACAAACAGACCATTTACCCCAAACCAATCTACTGTAAAATCATCAATTCCGGAAGAATTTTCATTCCAAAATCTTGAATAAAATACCAGTACCTTGAAATTGTGGGAAGAAGCAAACCAATCCACTTCATGGGGTCCCCATAATGCTTCTACCAATTGAAACATATAATATGATATTCCCCAATCATCATGATCAACGATGCGACTAAAAAAAATCAGCTTTTTCGTTTTGTGTCCTAGGTATCCAAACTATATCATTGTTGACATTGTACTTCAAACATGAACTAAATATGTCAAACGCTAAATTTTGTGAAATAGTTTTCGTACTTGCCATGCGTACAATGCTCACAACATTTTGGTTATCTGTAAACCATTTGACCTTTTTTTCCAGATATAAAATGTATTAATGACAACAAAACTTTCTTAACCACTGAAAGCTCCTTCCAAGTTGAACTATTTCTACGTTCTGATTCAACCCACATACCACGTGCAATGTTTTTGGGTGTTTCTACAATATAACCTCTAAAGCCTGTATCATTAGCGTCGCTATAGATAATACTATGACATGATTCATCAACACTAAAATTGATTTTGTATTTACATTGTGTCATAGTTCAAATTTATTCGTTCAGTGTATATTCACTTGTTTATTTTCATATGTCTTTTGATTGAGTTAAGCCATTTCAATTGATATTTTATAGTGTGTCTTTCTATGTTGTGATGTTACACTATTGTTTCAGGTAAGGGTGAAGGTTGGTACCTATTAAAACGTTTAAACCCGCTGCGTTTGTTTGCACCTGTCCTTAGTCAGGAACCTGATGTTCAGTGGTTGTCGTTTGTTGATGTGGTTCATAAATGTTTCTCGTTTCTCTTTTTTTATATAGATTAGACTGTTGGTTTACCCGTTTGAATGATTTTATACTAGTCATTTGTGGGGCCCTTTATAGCTTGCTGTTCGGTGTGAGCCAAGGCTCCGCGTTGACGACCGTACTTTGCCCTATAATGGTTCACTTTTACAAACTATGACTTGGATGGAGAGTTGTCTCATTGGCACGCATACAACATCTTCTTATATCTATTTACATTACTTCACTAATATACAGTTTCCAGAACTGTGCAATACTAGATTCAGAAAGTTTAAAATAAAATACCAAGACGCAGATGTGTTCACGTCTATAGTTAAATGTTTAGCCATTAAATAAACTAAATTTCCAATAACTAAATATGTAGATATTATCTGACCCACAACAGATGCAACTTTTTTCACGTACATGCTTTTGCGCCCAGTCAAACAAGATATAATGTCATCAAAAGAATGTATCATCTTATTTATTCTATTATCTGGTAATTTATAAAAGCCATACTCTGTATCCATAAATGTTTCTAACCAAACCAAACCAGACGTTTAGTAGGTTCCCACAATGATTTTTCGGCATTCGGTACAAAGCCACTTTTAACTTAATCTAGCCTAACTTGTTCTGACACAATCTTGCACATTTCTAGATCTTGTTCAATACCTAACTTATCATCAAGATACATAATGACTTGTTTACCTTCAAATCGCCAATTCTTTACAAGCGGCCTAGTCAGTTTAGTAAAAAGAAAACAAGCTGTTCCTAATCCAAATGGTAAAACAAGAAATTTGAAAAATGTAGGATACCCATTAATGATCCATGAAAACCTAAATACTCTGTGTGTGGTTCAAAAATATCAACATGGTTATAAGCTAAGTGAACATCAAAATTAAACATAGAATAGTTCAATTTAATTTGCTGTTAAGCAGTTCTCATATCCTCAAATTTAACGTTCTGTTGCCATAAATGTTTCTTAACCGCTCTCAAATCAAGTATCAATCTTTTCTTTGAATTAGATTGCACTGATACAGTACGAGGATTAACAACAAAAGGTCGTTTGTCACACTGAACTATCAAACCTCTATGTAATAAATCCTGAATAGCTGTATGTACAAAATCGGAATTATTTAAAGCTGATAAATTGTTATATTAATACGTAGACGGTGGAATAAAATAAAATGGTATTTAAAACCATCTCTTATAGTGTCAATAATATAACCATAAGCACCAATATTTATCCAAAATAGGATATTTTCCTTCAGCCTACCCTTAACAAAAATATTAGTACCATCTTGCTCATATTCGAAATAATCATGTGTAAAAGTTGGTTCAGACAAATTTTCTAAAGAACTTGTGTCAAAATTATACTCATCTTTTATAAAACTAGTTTCTTTTGTGTGATGCTGCTGTATTGTTGTTTTAGAAGGGGCAGTTAACTTTCCAGTGGTTGTAAGACCCACAATTGAAGCATGGTCCGCGTTGAGATTTCAAGCGTACTGGTCTAGGGCATACGGGAAACCTCCATACCAAGACGACTGATCCCCTTGAAAGGGCTGTTGAGGATTGAAGTTAGTGTTAGAGGTGGCAGGAATCTGCTGATGTTAGGCTGCTGGTTTGCTCTTTGACTTTTTCTTCATAATGGCCCTGTTTTCAGCTCTGATAACCTTGGATTTATCTTTTGAATCGATAGTAATTGGGTTTGCCTCGTACAGGCGAGCTGTATCCCACCCTTCATCAGAAGTATCCGCGAACTTTATTAACTTATTTCTATGTTTGAACCTCTCGGGTCATGATGCAATAATGCCTCTAGCATAGTCAACTTTGCCATTGTCAATAGCCCAAAGAGCTTGGGTTAAATCTTGTAAATTCTAGGTATTACAATTGAACTGAATTTTCTTACCTTCAGAACGCCATTTATACTGGGAGTCCGACTTCCACTTCTTGACTTGGGACTTCATACATTGGTTTGTGTCATGAATTTTGTCGCGCAAACTATTTATCTTTTCGCTGATTTTGGTGTCCTCAAGAACTTCAATATCCTGCTTTTGACGATTAAAACTGTACGCAAAGATTTCTTCAGAGGTTGTATCTAAATCCATGTTTGCTATAAACGGTGAAACACGTCTATTCGAGTCTTCCCTGTCGTGCTGAATGGTGATATCCCATGAAGCGCGGGAAAACGAATAACGATCTACGGGCAGACAACTAGAAGAACTTAATTTCAATCTAATTCAGTTCCTTCAAACGATTGAAATTACATGTTAACACAGTGTTAAGTGGATTCTTGAAAAATAATCGACAGTAGAACAATAGACTGACGTCAGAGAAATGGGTTAAAAACGGAAAGTCCCCAATCAAATGACAAAATCAAAAACACATCAAACGAATGGATAACAAATGTCATATTCGTGACTTTGTACAGGCATTTTCTTATGTAAAAAATGATGGACTAAATCTGTGTTATAGCTAGCTACGCAATTTATATAACTGGTCAAGTAAAAATGTTGAAACATATTCATGAAGTTTTCAATTATTTCAAATAAAAAAACAGTCCTATCTTTCTATTCATCGAATCATTAATTTTGCAAAAAACTACGTGCAGTGTATATTTGTTTTTAATTTATTATCCTAGCTTTCTGTGATATGGAGATCCTATCAGTTTGTAATAGACAGTTCGCAATAAATCTGATCGAGCCTTCTTAGTGTGAAATCAATTGATCCTCTACATGACATTTCAAAACATGTTTGATAATTCCTTTTTTGGTAAATCTTAAGTATGAAATATACAAATTTAAAATAAAAAAAAAAATTATGCACACCGGTTATAGAAAATAAAGTCACTGATGTTATCAGCCAACAGATTCCATCTTTATTCCAATCAAACCAGAACAGAACTTTGTGCACAATAAATAAAAAAAAATGTTATATACTTTCAAACATCATCATGATTAATAAAATATTGTTCTATTCTTGTCCAACATTTGGAAAATTTTTAACTAATAAGAGCCTGAAACAGCATATCTTGCTAGTTTGTTTTGCTGTTTAACGTTTCTTCATATCTACTTGTCATGGCTAAGGGCAAAACTAAAAGATTGGAAAACAAATATCCATTGAAGGGCATTTACTCATAAAATGAATCAACCAAGGTTTTCGATGAGCACAGTAGTTTTACACATTGTGTATTTCTGATTTTTTTTTTTTTTTTTTTTTTTGCTTTATGTAGTTTCTATTTATTTTTGAGATATAAGCAAACACTTGCAAATTAGGCATTTTTTAAAAAGCATTCACAAAACATTAACATGGATTAACAAAAACATGCTAGAGTTTGATGTTCAAGGTTGGAATATTTGTTTATTTTTATATGTTACCTATAACATTTACTGTTACTTGTTTTCGTACGTTTCCAGCGACCATCATGTATTGACCAGCTTCACTCAATTTAGCCTGTTGAATTGTCAAACAGTGATCTTTTCCATCAATTTCAATTGATATATTCTCATTCTGTTTGATCTTTGCTTCGTCTTTAGACCATTTCACAAAAACATCTTCCGTATATACTGAGCATTTCAACTGTAACTTTCCCCCTTCTATACATTTTATTGAATGGTTGAATTTCGATGTAAACATTTCTAAAACATATAATAATTGGTAGATTGATACTTTATCATTATCATTATAAAAAAAAACATTATAAAACTTATTGGCTAAAAGAAGATCGAAACTATAACAACAAAGCATCGATACTACTGCAAATATATATATTGTAAATTACCATTTTTGAATAATATTTAATAAGGTTTTCTGTAAATCTTATAAATGTTTTTGCATTCTTATTTGCAATGGAACCATTATTTTTGCCAAAACTTGTGCAGCAGGGTACAAACAAAGTACACTATACATGCAATGTTTGTTTTAATTTATCAATATAGCTGTAGATTATATGGAGATCCCTTATCTGCTGTATATATTAATTAGAAATGGACATTTCTCAATGGCCCTGATCAAGCCATGTAGTTTTGAGACAATGAATCTTCCGCTGATATTAAAATATGTGTCATTATTATCTTTATATGACATAAAATATGAATGAAATAAAAAGCAACAGAAACAGAATTTTCTGAATAAAAAATCGAGGTTATTTTTTTGCAAGTCCATGAAATCCATATGTATACTTATATCCGACAATAGCAAAACAATATTTCTGTCCCTGTCTATAATAAAAGAAGATGATAACGAATTAATGGCTCCTTAGAGCCCAATCGGTCACATGAAAGAAAAATATCGTGTATTGCTCATCATTTCTGTTGCTATACATTTCTTAATAACTAATTATGTTAATAATTGGTAAAACTAAGAATGTGGTAAAAAAATATTCTCCATCAAAAAGCAATATTATTTAAAGGAGTCATCTATTATCTTAAGTGAATTGATTGTTTTTTGTTAATCTTGTCTCATGCTTATTGCTTTTGCTAGATAAATTGACTATCAATCTGTTACAGTTTTTAAAACACAAGGCTGAAACTTGCAAATGGTGCATTTTGTTTTAAAAGTCTACATTAAGACATTTAAAAATAAAAGAAGCAAGAGTTTGATATTCAGAATGCGAATACCAATCTTTATCTTTTATATGTTACCTTGAACATTTACTGTCACTTGTTTTCGTACGTTTCCCGCAACTATAATATATTGACCAGCATCACTCAATTTAGCTTGTTGAATTGTCATACAGTGGTGTATTCCGTCACTCTCAATTAATATATTCTCATACTCGTTGATTCTCACATCGCCTTTAGACCATTCCACAAAAACGTCTTCCGAATAAACTGAACATGTTAATTGTAGCTTTTCCCCTTCTATACATTTGATAGGGTTGAATTGCGATGTAAACATTGCTAAAACAAAAAATACATTATTTGACAACAAATGAAATCATTTATATTGAAAAAAAAACCATATTAAATATTTATAGCTAGACGCAGATTTAGACTTTGACGACGACACATCAACACTACATGTATCAAATTACGACAAATAATATATTTATATATATGGTCAAGTGAAAATGCTGAATAATATTCATTTAAGTTTTCAATAAAAACTAAATAATTAGAAACCTAGTTGGATTATTATTTGTAATGTAGCCAATAATTTTAATTTTACAACGCCATCAAGCCGCAGGGAACAAACAATATACCCTGTACATTAAATGTATATTTAATCAATATAGCTGTAGATTATATGGAGATCTCTTATCTGCTGTATATATTAATTTGAAAATGACATTTCTCAATAAACCTGATCATGCCATTTTTAGGTCTGAGACAATGAATCATCTGCATGACATTTCAAAAGTTGTTTCATTATTGTTAAGAAGATAAAATGATAAAATATGAATGAAAAACATGCAATTAATTTTCTGAATAAAAACATCGAAGTTATCCTTTAACCTCTCTATGAAATTCATATATATTTTTATTTCCGACAAATCAAAACAATGTTTCTGTTCCTGTCAAAAATAAAAGTAGATGATAACGAATAAATGGCTCCTTCGAGCCAAATCGGTCACATGAAAGGAAAATATCGTGTATTGCTCATCATTTCTGTTGCTATACATTTCTTCATAACTAATTATGTTTATAATCGGTAAAACTAAGAATGTGGTAAAAAATATCCTCCCTCAAAAGGCAAAATTCTTTAAAGGAGTCATCTATTATCTTAAGTGAATTGATTGTTTTTGTTAATCTTGTCTCATGCTTATTGCTTTTGCTTGATAAATTGACTATCAATCTGTTACAGTTTTTGAAATACAAGGTTGAAACTCGCAAATGGTGCATTTTGTTTTAAAATAAAATTGAGAATGGAAATGGGGAATGTGTCAAAGAGACAACAACCCGACCATAGAGCAGACAACAGCCGAAGGCCACCAATGGGTCTTCAATGCAGCGAGAAACTCCCGCACCCGGAAGCGTCCTTCAGCTGGCCCCTAAACAAATAAGTATACTAGTTCAGTGATAATGGACGTCATACTAAACTCCAAATTATACACAGGAAACTAAAATTAACAATGATACAAGACTAACAAAGGCCAGAGGCTCCTGACTTGGGACAGGCGCAAAAATGCGGCGGGGTTAAACATGTTTTTTGAGATCTCAACCCTCCCCCTATACCTCTAGCCAATGTAGAAAAAACAAACGCACAACAGTACGCACAGTAAAACTCAGTATAAGAGAAGTCCGAGTCCGATGTCAGGATAGGAAACAAAAGAAAATAAACAAAATGACAATAATACATAAATAACAACAGACTACTAGCAGTTACTGACATGCCAGCTCCAGACATCAATGAAACTGATTGAAAGATTGTGTCTTCATCATATGAAGTCTACATTATGACATTTAAAAAAAAAAAAGCAAGAGTTTGATATTCAGAATGAGAATACCAATCATTATCTTTTAAATGTTACCTTGAACATTTACTGTCACTTGTTTTCGTACGTTTCCAGCAACTATAATATATTGACCAGCATCACTCAATTTAGCTTGTTGAATTGTCATACAGTGGTGCATTCCGTCACTCTCAATTAATATATTCTCATACTCGTTGATTCTCACATCGCCTTTAGACCATTCCACAAAAACGTCTTCCGAATAAACTGAACATTTTAATTGTAGCTTTTCCCCCTCTATACATTTGATTGGGTTGAATTGCGATGTAAACATTGCTAAAACAAAAAATACATTATTTGACAACAACTGAAATTATTTATATTGAAAAAAAACCATATTAAATATGTATAGCTAAACACAGATTAAGACTTTGACGATGACACATCAACACTATCAAATTACAGCAAATGATATATATATATATATACAGCACAAACAACATTTTCCAAAGACAAAATGAGTGAAAAAGTATATTTTAACAAAACGCATTTGACCAGCAGGTTGAACAACTGATGTTCTTAAAACCTGCTGACTACCATTGGCGATTGCCAAATAAACGGATCACAAGATGTAACAAAATAGATCTAAATTGAGGTAAATTATATATAGCCTTCCAAATACCGTTTCGATTCCTAACATCACTGAAGGGACATTAATTGTCGAAATCCGGATATGGTGTACAAATTTTTGCACCTCATGTTTGCGGTATACCATCTTTTCCGCAAGTTTATTGTTTTCTGTTTGGTAATAAATTAATAATAAGATCTATTTTGTTACATCTTGTGATCCGTTTATTTGGCAATCGCCAATGGCAGTCAGCAGGTTTTAAGAACATCAGTTGTTCGACCTGCTAGTCAAATGCGTTTTGTTAAAATATACTTTTTCACTCAATTTGTCTTTTGGAAAATGTTGTTTGTGCTGATTTAGACCCCTCTACCAAGAAATTTGTTTTGCATGCACACGTATAAAAATTGCAGTTTTTATCGAACGCAATCATAGGTTTGAACGTTGTTTTCAATTTAGACTTGTTTATATTTTTTCGTTTGGGCTTGTATTATATTTGCAATCGGTCACATTAAAGGAAAATATCGTCTATTGCTCGTCATTTCTGTTGCTATACATTTTTTCATAACTAATTACGTTTATAATTGGTAAAACTAAGAATGTGGTCAAAATATTCTCCATCAAAAGGCAAAATTATTTAAAGGAGTCATCTATTATCTTTAGTGAATTGATTGTGTTTGTTAATCAATCTGTTACAGTTTTTGAAATACAAGGCTCAAACTCGCAAATGGTGCATTTTGTTTTTTAAAATTCTACATTATGACATTTAAAAAAAAAAAAGAAGCAAGAGTTTGATATTCAGAATGAGAATACTAATCTTTATCTTTTAAATGTTACCTTGAACATTTACTGTCACTTGTTTTCGTACGTTTCCCGCAACTATAATATATTGACCAGCATCACTCAATTTAGCTTGTTGAATTGTCATACAGTGGTGCATTTCGTCACTCTCAATTACTATATTCTCATACTCGTTGATTCTCGCACCGCCTTTAGACCATTCCACAAAAACGTCTTCCGAATAAACTGAACATTTCAACTGTAGGTGTTCTCCTTCTATACATTTCATTGGGTACAATTCCGATGTGAACATTGCTAAAACAGAAAAAAAGATTATTTTAAAACATTTAAAAATATTGATCTTGAAATAACATCAAACCTTAATAGCTAAAGCCAGATTGAGAGTATAACGACGACACATCAATACTTTAATACTACCACAAACAATATATATATATGGTTAAGTGAAAATGTTGAATAATATTCATTTAAGTGATGACTAATAAATGGCTCCTAGAGCACAATCGGTTACATTATAGAAAAATATCGTGTATGCTGATCGATGTTGTTGGTATACGTTTCTACATAACTGTTACTGTTAATAATAGGTAAATCTTAGAATCTGGTAAAAAATAATTTCTGTTGAATGGAAATGTATCTTTTAAGGGGGTACACAACACATTAGAAAGATATCTCTAATTCATGGTCTGTTTCATTGCAGCGTTTTAAAATCACATGCAATATGCAAAAATTTAAAAGATCCTGATCAGAATGTTTACTTTGTTGCTAAGAGCAGATGTTCACCTATTGTTATTTATTTAATCTTTTAATCAATTTAAAGTTACACGTTTTCCATAAATGAATCTTCAAAGAGACAAAAAAGAAAAAAAATTGAAGGTAAAAGGTAAAATAAATTTACAAAAGAAAACCAGGAGGTCAGATTTTTTCAAAGTGGCAAATGAAGAGAACCAGAAAGGATCATAACAGCCCTTACATATAATATAATTAAGTAAAAATTATAAAAAGTGAAAAGCCTAACAATAAATGAATAAATCAAGGATAATTATGCTTCTATTCGTACCAAATTGATTAAAATCAAACCAGAATTGACTCCACTTTACTTTTTTTTTGAAAACCGCAGTTTTGAATGAAATACACTTCATAGTGTAAAATTGTAGGTTACGAATAGTTTATACATGACATGTGTATTTGTGTGTTGAAAAAAACGCTGACATGTTGTTTTTTTTATGCAATTGAAAATTTCGGACATGATTTATATTCATATAAAAAGTCAGAAGATACCAAGGCGATAACCAACCACTAGTGCCTCATTTACATGTTGAGGAACAAAGACAACAAGAAGAAAAAAAACCCATCAGATTCAGTCCACGAAACATTACACTATATCATTCAACTCTCTGTTTTTGACCCTTATCCTGGCAGGTGTAGAAAAAAATAACAGGACCTGGTGTCTTCTATTCCGTCCACAATTTTTGGGGAAAGTAAATTCTAAATTTAGAATCATGGTTGAAACTGAAACTGGACATGTATGATAAAAATAAAGTATGTGAGTTTTGCTTTATCAAATTCTAATTTCGAAGGGATAGCAAAATTTCTTTTCTTTTGTTGTGCTTGTGTGTATCTTTCCGAATTAGTGAATGCAATTTTGAATTAAATATGAAAGAGAAGATGTGGTATGATTGCCAATGTCAATGAGACAACTCTCCACAAGAGACCAAATGACACAGAAATTAACAGTTATAGGACACCGTACAGCCTTCAACAATGAGCAAAGCCTATACCGCAAAGTCAGCTACATACCTTCTAAAATTCAAACTGACAATTTTTCCGTGCGTTCATCGTGTATCGTTCGTGTTGCGTGCGTGTATCGTGCGTGTACCAATCGTGCGCTCATCATTCATCATTCCGTGTGTTTTTCGTGAAACGTGCGTGTATCGTTCATTCATTCTTAACCGTGTATCGTGCGCTCATCAATCATTCATTCTTAACCGTGTAACGTGCACTCATCAATCATTCATTCTTAACCGTGTATCATGCGTTCATCAATCGTGTTTAACCGTGTAACGTGCATTCGTCAATCGTTCATCTCTAATCGTGTATTGTTCATTCGTTGTAGTTTTTATATGATAGTCGGTTATAGAGCTCATCAAAGCTTATATTTTATCTGTTATAGTGTTTATATGTTCCGACTTTTAAATAAAATTTATATTCTTACTTTTTTTCTTAAGAACTCTTAATTAACTTCATCGTACATAACGTTCATTCAGATTTATGACTTTTTGTGTAAAATTTATTTATCTGTCTGTAAATATTTCGTGTTTATTCAGTGAGTCTTGGCTGGAACTGATACATTTTAATATAATGATACATGTTAGATACGTACAAACAATAACATGATGACATTTCTACGACAGAACAGTTAAAATTGGATTTTATATTCAACTGAGCGAAGTAGGCTGAACAAAATTTTGTTGAACAACTGTTGCTTGTTAAAAATATTCTGTCACTTAAAACAGAAGTGCTTCTGCAAGATTTAGATGTGGGGTAGCTCCACTAAAAATAGAAACTGGAAGGTATGAAAGAAAAGAAGTCCACGAGATGACATGTTTTGTAGCTCTACTATTGAAGATGAACTTCATGTCCTTTTAAAATGCCCATTATATGTAGATTTAAGACAAATCATGGTACATCAAGCTAAACATTTTAATGAACATTATAATCTATTATCAGATAGCGAAAAATTTAATAATAATAAATATATTTTTATTTAATAACGACAATGTTGCTGCTTTAGTTGCCAAAAACATCAACAATATTTCATTGAAAAGAAACGGTATTTTATTTCACTAGTTCTCAAAGAACGCGGGATACCTAGATTAAAGTCTACAGATGTGCAATTATTATGAGCAGTATATTTGTTTCAATGTCAGTATATAAAGCATTTACTAGTGTCATTGTCTATGGACGTATTTGTTACAGTTGCATATACTAATTGAGAGATCGTCCTTTTTGATGTTCTACATGTGGAAATTATTCTTGCTTCAACATGTATCTTTACTTTGTTCCTCTAATGAGATCCTCATTTACCGTTATATTATATCAAGAATAGTTTGTGGACCCGTATGTATTTAGGGAATGCCACTCTCAATCGCACGTAAACAAAACTTTCGTATATTTCACGTTTCAGAGTCCTACATGTATATTGAATTTTACTCAGAACTCAGAAAGTTGATACCAGCGCGGGATATGCTTAAACCTCTTATTCTAGATGTCAGGTAACCCACTCGTGTTTATGTTGGATTGCTGTCTGATTGACGAATACCCGTCATTTTATATAAATATATATTTTTAATTTGATTTTAGGGATGCATCCAGTTGCACCTGTTCATTTAAAATATATTTCCGTGACGTAACCTCAAAAGATTAGTCACTTCAATAAAAATATTTAAGGGAAAATCAAAACTGTTCTCGCACCTTGCACTCTGGGTAATTGTTCTCTTCGACAAAATACTGCCTTGAATTTCAATTTTGATATAAATATAAAGAAGCCACAATTTGGTTCCTAAAATAAAATGCATATTTTTTAAAACCCCTAAAGCTAGGTAAAGCATAACTCTTGATATACATGATATAGGCTCTTAAATTCGGCAACTTTTAGAGATTGGCCGTGCGAGGGCTCAGCCTGTATAGCCAGTCAAGGTCGTTAAAACTTTCATCATCCTTTTAGAGATTTTTTGAAAATACGATGGTTTTTGCCTTTTTCGAAACTAAAACGTGATCAAATATAACTGGTGGACTTTGGCTGTGATTTGCTCTTTTCGGGTTTTTGTCTCTTTGACATATCCCCCATTTAAATTATCAATTTTAAATAAACTAAAAATATGATAAACAAATGTATTCTTGTTGTCAGATCAAAATACATTTAACAAGCCAGTGCGTTGATACAGGTTAGATTCTACTGAATTTACTATATCGATAATTGTACATTCTATTGCGTAATATATATATAAGTCATGAATTCAGGTGAGACATGTGGTTTGTATGTCAGGTGAGAAGTGACAACGGGTGGTATGTATACTAACATGTTTATCGTCTTCCATTATACATGAAGGTGTGGATGGGGGTTTACAGAATAAAAAATTATTGACAAAAAAAAAATTATACAGAAAATAACCAGACAAATATATAGAAAAGAGAATGATGAGGTACTAGAATATATGGAATAAAGAATAATCGGCAAAAGTTATAACGAATAGAAAAAATTGCATACAATGATAGAATACAAAAATAATGAATCCCCATTCAGACCCTTATAATCTGGCGATGACATTTAGCTTTAGGGCAATTATTGGCAAACGATACAGTTTTAAATCAGAGACATATAATACAAATTGTATTATATGTCTCTGTTTAAACCAACAGTGATTTTTCACGAAAGTTCACATACAAGCTAATGTTTACAAAATCAATTTGAATATGTAATAAGTTTATATCTTCATGTGCTAAATTTAAAAGATAAATGGGTTTAAATTTTTCGACATTTACTTAAAATTTATGTTTCTTGGACATTTCTGTCCTTTAAAAAGACATCCTTAACTTGTTTGTTTCAAAAGATAAACATATGCTAATTTGAAATCAGGAATATCTTCATTCAAAATTGGGCTATACATTTGTGTAAAAATTCTTTATTATTATTTAATTTTTGTTAAAAGAAATTGATTTTAGAAAAAAAACCGTCATTTTTGTTGTATATTTGTCAAGTTGAAAAAAGTCGGTTATTTCTCCATTAAAGTTGGAACGAATAATCTTCATACAGTATCAAGCCAAACGTCATTTTAAAAAGAGGGGCCCATGTGCCCGTTTTTAAGCTAATGGTTAAATCTCGAAAAAAGCATCTTTTCCCGATATTTCACAGTTTGACGTCGCGAAAAATAACAATTACGGCAGCAATTAATGTGTCGATAAAAAGAACGTATTCTACAATATATAAAATTCTGTCAAAAAATCATTGTATAGGTAAATATTATTAAGGTCATCCGAAAAAAGTTATAAGACTGATAATAACATACTAATTCAATTTCATGCAATTAGGTTTTAATGCTAAAAGTTTTAGAAGAAAGAGTTTAATGTCTGCTTATTTAACCTTAAAATTATTTTTTCAATGTGTTAAAAATCATTTAATATTCATCGGTTAATAATTAAATGAAAAAATATAGCAAATTCTTCAGTGTTTTTTTAAGGAAGGAATAAAAGGTTTGTCCTGAGACACAAAGCCCCTCCCCTTACGAATGATCATTACCTAAGCGGGGGCTTAAATTTGGAGACCTATCGCGAGACCCGACTGCTATAAACAACAGATGACGAATATTGAATAGTGGATACATGAAAGACGACGACGGATACAAATTTATTGCACTGAATAATTTCAACTACCACATGATTCTATTTGAATATTGGAGTTGAAGCGATGGTAAATCTTCGGGTTATCATATATACGTACACAAACTTAACTCAATTTATTTTTAGTTGAATAATTAGAATTTTATTTGAGATCGATTTTTCAAATCTCCTTATCATATTAGACATTCGTTTTAAAAAAAACTTTTGTGATATCTTTTAATGTTTGGTTTTAAATTGGAATTAAAAATTTGGAATTATAATATGACAACGCTCATTGATATTGGAAATACATTAACGATAAACGACAATTAATTTATTTAAGGTGGCTCGAGGGTATAAATCCATTTTTTTTTAACATAGGATAATCCGATTTCGCTATTTTTTTTCTATAAATGAACTTTATCATATACTTAATAGAAAAATAAAATTAAAAAAATTAGGTCACCGTTCATTTAAGCTCACAATCTGCCTTTGAAAGAAGCATGCATTTTTGTTAAGATACTTTTTTCTGTTGAACTAATAGGAGAAACATAGGTAATACCGAAATAAAAAAAAGAACTAAATTACAGAAATCGCTTAAATTTTACAATTGTTTAGTTTAAGTACAGCTTATTTGAAAACAATAATAAGGTCACCGATGGGTTAAAAAAAAAATTTCAATTGTAATGCCATAAAATGGCATTTTTGCACCAAAGGGAGATAATTTGGAGCTTTTTCAATGATATAAACATTTTAAAAGTCATCTTGGGCCAAAACGAATCGATTTTTTTTTTAGTTGATTTTTGTACCATATCATAAAGTAACAACTAATAGTGTAAAAACAAAAACTTGTAACGAAACCGTTTATTTTTATTTTTGTACCCTCGAGCCTCCTTAAGACATGGAGTGTTAAGTAAAATTGTCGACCAATCAACACGGAAAGCGAGATATCTAAAATTTGTATACCCTTATATATTTTCATTATTATACACCAATTCTAAATGCAATCCAAATAAAATGGCTTTTAGAATCATGTATTAAGCGCTTATCGTTCATTCGTCAATGAAACATTTACCGTGCGTGTATCGTGCGTGTATCATTCACCATTCATCGTGCGTGTATCGTGTGTTCATCATTCAGCGTGCATCGTGCGTGTATCGTGAGTTCATCATTCATCATTCATTTTTCGTTAATCCTCCGTGTAACGCTCGTCGCTCATCGTGCGTGTTTTGTGTATCGTGCATTCACCGTGCATTCATCGTGCATTAACCGTGCGTGTATCGTGCGTGCGTGTATCGTGCGTTTGGTCAGTTTGAATATTAGAAGGTCTGTATAAAAGGCCCCGAAATCTTAAATGTAAAACAATTCAAACGAGAAAACTAACAACATAGTTCATGTACACAAAATGAACGAAAACAAATATGTAACACAGTAACAAACGACAACCACTGAATTGCAGGCTCCTGACTTGAGACAGGCACATTCATACAGAATGTGGCAGGGTTAAACATGTTAGCGGGATCTTAACTTTCCCCCTAACCTTAGGACAGTGGTGTAACAGTACAACATAAGAACGAACTATACAAATCAGTTGAAAAAGGCTTAGTTCATCAGATGGATACAAATGGAAATATATATAACAAAACACAGAGTGAACGTGGCCGGGTACTTGTACATCCCAACAACAAAAAGAAACTAAGTACATATCTGAGAGTACTCATAGTTACTGACAGCTAGTTCAAAGCCAATAAGCACTAATAAGAAAAATGATGCATCTAAGACTACATAAGAATTTCCCTGTATATCCTTTGTATATTTTTGGCGTCTCATGCTGTTAATTTCAACAGCTCTTATCTCAAAAAGGAAAAACGGTTACTCCATTTTTTATTATATTATCTCATGTACTTTTACACGCAAATTCTGTATGTGAAATTAAAAAAAACATTCTGTGGAGTAGTTAAGTACGCACACTGTGCCTCACTAGAAACTATACCTTTTTTTAATTTTTTATGTAATTACATGTCCTTTATGTATTCCGTGTGCATGGAATTTGTTGATATGTCATAATGTGTGTCTATATTGTTGTATGGTCGATAAGAGCTTGTGTAATATGTATTTGTTAACTGAATATTGACTCTATATAAAACATTGAAGGTCGAAACTGTAAGGGACACACCACTTCATGATGATACATCCACATGCCAATGATGTAAGGTATAGATCAAAAGACGAAGACTTTATTGCCTGGTTGTGTTTCTTGCAAAGAAATACATTAAGTTGACCTTGAGGTCAAATTTGCAGGTCACATGAAGGTCATCATGATACAAGACACATAACCTCATGACTATACAACCACATGCCAAATATCTAAGGCCTAGATCAAAAGAAAAAAAAATGAACTATCAGAACGGAACTTGCTCTTATTTATTGAGGGTGGGGGTAAATTTTTTATCTTGAATTGAAAACAATCTGACGGTTAAATTGTTATAAATTTTTGCGAGAATAACAATCTGATTAAGTACTACAAATGGTTTAAAAAAAAAATAAACGACACATTTTTTTAAATTAACATTTTTATCTTAAAATATTCGACCAATCATAGTCATTTTTTGTTCCTTCATCTAAGAGCCCCCTTTTTATTTTAGACTAAAATTTAAATTTAGAAACACAAACTTACAAGTAAAGGGTATCAATTAACTAAAAATTGCCTGATTCATCACTATTAACTATGCTGTTGTCAATTGAGGCTTAATTTAAAAAAAATTAAATAACATGTATACCCCTATACATATATTTCTGGAACTTCAAAAATTGACCAAAATTAGCATGTGACTCATGCCATATTTGGGTGGCCATATCTTTTTTACCAACGGTTCAAATCTTTAAAAATTTTTACATGATGTTCAGCTAGGCCTAAAAGAGGGACGAAAGATACCAGAGGGACAGTCAAACTCATAGATCGAATACAAACTGACAACGCCATGGCTAAAAATAAAAAGACAAACAGACAAATAATAGTACAGATGACACAACATAGAAAACTAAAGACTAAGCAACACGAACCCCACCAAAAACTGGGGGTGATCTCAGGTGCTCCGGAAGGGTAAGCAGATCCTGCTCCACATGTGGCAACCGTCGTTTTGCTTATGTTATTACAAATCCGGTAAATAGTCTAATTCGGTAAGTCACATTCGTGAAAATGGAAGGGTATTGTAGTTACGACATAATGAACATATCCGATATCATCTGTGAAACGGTTATTCCATAACAGTCAACCAACTCGTGATGACGTCCGTAAAATTTACGAAGGGATGATTTCAACTTCACCATTTGGAACTCTTGGTTTAATAGCTTCCTTGTGAGCAGCAATCCTCTATCAAGGAAATCATGATAGGAAACACAAGCCCGGGAATATCGTATCAATTGGGAGATATATACTCCGTATGCAGGCGCTGCTGGAATGTTGCTACATAGAAATGGAAAGTTCACAATTGGGAAGCTGAAATCATCTCTTTTGTCGTAAAGATTTGTTTTCAACCGACCCTCATTGTCAATTTCTATATGTAAGTCAAGATATGAGGCAGACTCAACTGTATCTGTAGTATCCTTTATCTTTAGTTCGATGGGATAGATTCGTTCAACATAGTCACCAAATTTTGTATTATTTAGTGAAAAAACATCATCTATATAGCGGAACGTAGAGTTAAAGGACATTGCTAACTTCTTATCTTTCTTCCTAAGAAGTTCTTGTATAAAGTCAGCCTCATAATAATAAAGAAACAAGTCGGCAAGAAGAGGGGCACAATTGGTTCCCATTGGAATTCCGATAGTCTGTTGAAAAACACGTCCTCCAAACGTAACAAATATGTTGTCAATCAAGAAATCAAGCATCTTGATAATGTCAGTTTCAGAGAATTTTTTGTTTTAATCAGAGTGATTCTTTACAAAGTAGGATTTATCCCTCCCCAAGACAAGATACTTGTATCTACGTTCGCCATTCTTTTTAATGAAACAAAGTAATACCAACTCTTTCAATTTGTCTTTTAGTTTGGAATGGGGAATACTTGTGTAAAGTGTAGAAAAGTCGAATGTTTTAATACTATTGCAAGATGAGAGAGTCTTAGATTGTTTGTACTCTAAAAGATCTTTGGAATTTTTTAGTATCCACATCTGATTCACGCCACATCTAGAATAGGCAGTTTCACAATAACTTTGGAGCCCGGCTTTGATTGCTAATAAAATAGATGTAAATAATTTAAATAGACGTTTCGTGGAGCACTTGGAAGACCCAGCAATATACCGTTGTTTGTAAGGACAAAGTGTAGTTTAGGTATCCAATACAGTGATGGAAGATCCAGTTCTTCATCTTTGGTTGAAATTCCAAACATAGAACAGGCCTATGATTATTCAGGATTTCCTCTTTGGTAAGTGTCGTGAGGGTATATGTTGAGTTTCCAAGTGAATTGTCAATACCTAATGCATTTATCAAGCAGTTTATGTAATGATATTTGCACACAAAAACGATGTTGTTTGGGGCTTTATCTGCGGGAACAACAACATATTTGTCATGGAGGTAGGTCAAGTGTTTTGCAACATTTGGGTCTTTAAAAATTGATGTAGCGTGGGTATTGATATGCCCATTTAGTTTCTTAATTCGGATTTGTATCAACGACCTCACAGCCTTAATCCATTCGGAAAGAGTATCTACGTCTTCTTTTTCGCGTTTAGCCCATTACCTGGCATAATCCTCGACCGAATCCATCAGTTTTTTGAAGTTGTATTTCCAATTTCTAACTTATGAATGAGATAAAAACAAGAAAAATTAAACGACATGTTTTTTGGGGGTATAGTGTTGGGTACCCCCTTAAGGATTTATCCAATGTTTTCTGTGATTTAAGTTGTTTTATTAATCTTGTATCTACTTTTAAAAAATAAAACAACACAGTTACCGAACTCAAAAGAAAATTCAAAAACTGTGTCATTTAATGGCAAAATGGAAAGCAAACGCATCAAAGTAGTGGAAAACAACTACCATATTCCGTACTTGGTACAGGTATCGTCTTATATAGAAAATGGTAGAAATAAGGTTACCTTTAACAGTTACTGTTTGTTGTTTCTGTACGTTTCCGGCGGTCATAACATATTCACCAGAATCACTCAATTTAGCCTGCTGAACTGTCAGGAAGTGATCCTTTCCATCACTATAAATTGATAAATTCTCATTTTGTTCAATTTCCATATCGTCTTTCATCCATTTCACAAAAATATCTTTTGAATACACTGAGCATTTAAGTTGTAACCTTTCCCCTTCGATACAACTTATTGGGTTAAATTCAGATGTAAATATTGCTGAAACAAATCAAAGTTCAATATTAGGAAACAAATTAGACCATGTCTATAAATGCTGTATATAATGCATTAAAAAACAATGATGTAAGTCTCAAAGCAGTGCCTCAGTGCAATCATTATCTTTCTCAGCCAGTAGTAAAATATGTATAACTGAGTAGTCTTCTAAGAATTTGACAACAGTGGTATTTTCAATATCAGAATTTGTGACAAACGAGTAGATTTCTATTCTAAAATTAAAACATTTTCCACCTTAGTAGTAATATACCAACTTCACCAACGTAAGTAGTATACATTTCTACTTAAGTTGTTCCGTCATTTGTCTTCGTGCTGGGGCACATTATATACAACTTGCAATATCTGGACATTGCAATGATTTTATCAATATTGACCATAGAAATTCGGAACACATTTGGTTTGTTTAAAACGTACGTGATAGGCAATTATATTTACATATATTAACCGCAGAATGATGTTTTATGTCTTGCGAACCATTACTGTTTTTAGTTTGAATACGGAAGTTGTGATTGTCAAGTTGTAAGTTCATTTAATGTTAAAATGTAACTTATGCTTAATGTGCAAGTTTTTTTCATATGACGAAGCTGCGGTTATAGGAATCCTGTACGACCTAATGAAATTTAGAATGGAAATGGGGAATGTGTCAAAGAGACAACAACCCAACCAAAGGGCAGAAAACAGCCTGAAGCCAGCAATGGGTCTTCAACACAGCGAGAAAATCCCGCACCGGGAGGCGGGTTTCAGCTGGTTCCTAGACAAACATACAAGCTTATATGTAGACCTCGCAATTCCCGTATACCAAAAACAGTTATCCTATGAACAATTCGCGTTACCCAATCTCCTCTGCGTAGTTTTTTGCGGACTTTTTGTGAATAAAATGTATTACTGTCAAATATATTGTACGATTATATTGAATCTTTGGTTTTTGACTGCACTCTCTTTTTTTAATGCTATATCACTTTCAACATATTTAACATTTGACAGAGAACTCATTTTGACCTACCTCTTAAACAGTGTCCCCGTAATCTTTTTAGGCATAAAACAAGTAACATCACAATTGTACAACCTGAATAAAATAGAACACATACATCATGTATTATTAATATCGATGGTCTGCGCAGCAATCTAAAACTTATCTTAAAACAAATAGACATATTGGAAAGAAATGGACATAGAATTTAACATGTATAATAATTGTTCAAATATCTGTTTTATTATTCAAGTATTTTTTGTAAAACTACGTCATCTTTTTTACTTGATATTGATGAAGAGCATACTTTTTTCTTCCACTTGCAAGAAATTTCATATATCTATCTATTTTCTTTAATAATTCACAGATGTTTATGATTAATGTGCATTCCTTTACTTTTTCTATATATGAACGTTTTGTTTATCTGTTCTGTTTGTATAATATACACTGATCACTAATAAATAGTGGTTCCATGGAGTCTGTTGTGCTCATATGAATTTGTGTTGATTGAAAACTGACGTGCCTCTGTATTGATACATCGAACATTCATGTATTTAGTTATGTTTCTTTAGTGGGTTCGGTGGGATATTGTGTTATGTCTTATCGTTGTGGTCTGCATCTTGTATTTTCACATTTCACATATGTCTTGCTTGTCAGTATAGTCGAGTTGATTTCCATTTTCGAGAATAAAGTATTGTGTTAGTCCAAATAATTATGACGTCGTCACAGCATAAATCTAAAATAGCCTTTCAAGACCGTTATAATCATGAAAATTATTTAGACGAGTATTGTGAAAGTAATTGTAAAATTTTGGATCTCGTTCCATATAATTGTATGAATTTTATGATTATATATACGTCACAAAAATACGTCACTGTTTGTGGTTTGTGGTGTAATGTGCCGCTGTGTTAAAATAATATGTCCGTTGTTATTCTGTGGTTTACATGCTCAAATGTGCTATTATATTATTTATGTATGCGTTTCTCTGTGCTGAGTGTTCTTGCGTTTGTGTGTACTGTATTCCTGTCACGTAGTGTTGTCATTTTAGTGATATTTTTAAACATTGCCATATAAGCGGGAGGTTTATCTAGCCAAAAAACCAGGTTCAACCAACCATTTTTTCTTAAAATGTCCTGTACCAAATCAGGGATTTGGCAGTATCTAGTATATAGTCCGTTTCTAAGTATGCTGGCTCGTGTTCTAGTTGCACTTCAGTGTTTCTATTGTTAAGTTGTTTTCCTCTTAAACGTGATGTGTTTCCCTCGGTTTTACTTTGAAACCCGGATTTTCTTTTCTCCATCGATTTATGACTTTTGAACAGCGGTATACTACTGTTGTCTTTATTGGACATTGATGATCATTTTCGCTGAACCAAATGCTTATTTAACTATAATAGGATTCAAAATAGTTTGCAAAACTATTTTTTTTATATAAAAATGTTATTTAGACGTAAAAAATAGGCAAAAAATACCAAAGGGACATTCCAACGCATAAGACCAAATTAAACTGACAATGCCAAGGCTAAGTAAGAAGAGACACACAGACAAACAGCAGTACACTTAAAACTACATAGAAAACTGAAGACTGTGCAACATGAACCCCAACTAAAATTAGGGGTAATCACAGTTGCTCCGGAAGATGCTGCTATAAGTATTGAATTAACAATTTAAATCGTATGACTAATGTATAGATCTTTCAGAACAATCTTTGCTACTTAAAGTTCCGTTGATCTATTACAGAAATCGAGGTATAAGGTAAAACTAGACAAATACGACACTCGACTGCATGAAGGCATATATATTTCCACGAACAGTGGATTTAGTAAACAGTAATTTTGTAGTATGATCTGAATGCTTGTGACTGATGGAATCGTAGGCGGAGCATACAATCATTGATATAAAAGCACTCCTATAGCGAGTCATTTGTTACCTTGAGAGGCAACAAGAAAATAGTACACCATGACCATGACCATGTCATATTTCTTTTATTGCTATTAAGAAAAACCCTAATGTATTACTTTTACCTTTCCGTTTTACTTTTTGGCAATTGTCACCATGTTGGTTGAATGGTTGGAACAAAAAACTACATGTTATACTAAATACTCTAAAACAACTCTGTTGATATTGACCTTGTTGCACCACAGGAGAATATTTATTTTATAAAGTTTACATGACGTCAAACTTTAAGTGTTGGGAAGCTAAATAAAACGTTACAAAAATAAAAATCCTCAAGAATCAAATATGTTTCATGTAAATATTCATTGTTTTTCATTCAATTGAGATATTACCATATCCTTTTGACATTTATTTACAAGCTAAACATGTAAAGGTTCTGGTTAATGATTTCATATATGCATTTCACCTTAACTTGTTATACAAGTATCATATATAAACATAGCTTTATCAATAGATCATTAAAGTGAGGTAGTAAATAGATAATTCCAGCTGCAGTGGCAGGATTTGCATTCCTATCTCTCACATGTTGTGACTTTCGTTGAATGCAAAACAAAACAGAAATAAATTATAACTTTTGATTATCAAGCATTTTACCAATTCATTTAGGTCGCTTCAATTAATACATTTTTTGTTGCCTATACACATTCAAATGAAAAGTATAGATGTGGTATATTTGACAAGATATTCAAATTCAAATGAAGGACATACTGTAACATAAAATCTTATTATTGTGTTATAAAGTATGTGCAGTCTCCATTATTCTGTTCCAGTTTTAGCACAGTGCATTGTTTTACAGATCTCAGATGATCAAAAACCTAAAGGTTTGACTATGGTATATAAACATGGTCATCCATGTATTTCCCCAGCCGCACAGAGGTGAACTTTGTATGTTCTGAATGTATAAATACACAGTCATATTGGTTGTGTTTAAGATCTTGATTATTTTGATTTGTAGGCTGAATACCATTCTCTCTATACAGTAAATGCCAAAACTGTTTGAGGGACCAATAAGTTGACCTGTTGCATTGCAAAATTTCTGCCCCTTACCAGTTTATCCTCATTTCTTTGACAGTACAAATTTGCCGACTTTCCTTCTGGTTGATACACCTGACAGAATCTACATATTTTCTTTAATTGAACATAAATCAAACAATATGTTATCAATTGTATCAATTAATCTAATGAATATGTAAATATACATGTAATATCAGATATACAATATTTAACCTGAAAATTATTATATTCAAACTAAGGTGGCTTGGACTAGTTTTTCTAATAGGAAAAGTTTATAACTTACCAAAAATAGAACTTACAGCTTTTGCTGAACGTTTCCTCCATGGTACTGAAAAGACATTCAAAAATAATATACCGATTTTTTTATGGAAAATCGTCATTTTGACATTATACAAATAAGTTTAATAATAATTGATGTAGGTTATGTTTGCTTGTATATATACTTTAAATATAAACACAAAGACGAATCATGTACTTCATGTCTGTTTTGTTGACAACCATCTTATTAATATATAAAAAAAACAAGCTGCGATACCCTGTGCCTGGCTTGCATCTGCTACTATCAGTGTCAAAATTCAACGTTGGTTGTCAAAAACTAACTATTTATCAGTAATATAGGGAAAAGTAAAGAATATCATACTTTTAAATCCAATGCCATTTTATGAACATATGTCCTAGTTTGTTGTAGAGGTTGTGTTGTTTTTTTTTTTTTTTTTTTTTTTTTTTTTTTTTAAATTTAAACATATTTTTATTAATAATCACCTGTTACATCAACCTTAAGTTTCCCAGGGAAGCAACTAAGGGGGCCCCGGTTTTTACAGTCTCATTTGTCGGGGAAAAAGCAAATGAGAAAAAAAAAACTCCCATTATAAATAATTAAACATCTATCTTTATAAATATCATCTATCTGTGTACAAATGTACATGTAATTATCATCTATCTATATATTTATACATCACACCATATATAATCATTTGAATAAAGTATTCATTCTATCTGTATTTTTTTTTTCTCACAAGAACTACCTGTATTTATTAAGCAGGTTTAATTTTATAGCACTTCAACCCGTTTTTTTGTTATGTTAATTTTTATTGTTATGTTAATTTCTATGCAAGTTGTGTTCATTTTATAAATATTTTACAAAGTTGTATATTTAATTGCCAAAACGTTGTTCACCTAACAGTAAAATGCAGGAAAATTTAAAAAGTTTGATCATTAAGCTTATAATATTAATCATTCATAAAATTTCTGGTTTTGCAAAAAAAAATGCTTTAGCTATAAAAGACTGTTATTCAATGTTAACTGCAACATATTTGTTTCAATTTTTGCTCTGGATACCAGATGTATTTTAACTATAAATAAGCCTCTATTAATTTTCCAGTAAGTCCACTAATGTTAACAGAGGTATTGATGAGTAAAAACCTTTAAACACAGACTGTATATAATTTCTAACAACACAAGAACAAGGTCGTTTTTATCAGAAAAATACAGAAAAACAAAGAGTTAATTTTTAGAATACTGCTTTCATTACCTAAATTTCCCTGACGATTTGACACGTTAACCACAGCCTAAACCTAAATGTGGATGGCGAGATAGTGTCGGATTGTTATGTTAAAAACCTTCAACACAGTCGATGATAGTACAATTTTGATCATCAAGGCAATAACTTTTTCCTTAATCATCATTATACGACGCTGAATCAAAATAGTTCGTCCTTTCAAAATACCAATGTGCTAAAAGAATTTTACCTTATTTCAGTTTATATTCAGCTCGAAAATTGTGCAACTGTTATAATATTGTAGCGCATGACTTGTAGAACGATGTTTGAAAAAAAGTGTACTGTGTAGTAAAATGATCAAAAAGAGGGAATACGCCTATTCAGTTTAAACAATTTAGAAATTCTGCTTTACAACTTAGAATTTAAACTTCGCAAATTAGCGTATACCTGTAGCATCTATAGCAAAAACAGAAAATTTGTCTTCTTTAGGAAAAGCTTCTGTGACGTCAGGACGTCTACCATTCCTGTCACTGCAATACAACATAATTAAAACTTTTAGAAATACAATATTTCCGATACTTAGAGAAAAAAAAAAGAAAAACAACTACATGGTCGTTAACTCTGCTCATTCAGTTCTGAAAGATTTTCAAATTCGGACTTTTAGTTCTTTTGATTCGAGCGTTATTGACGAGTCTTTTGTTGACGAAACTGGCGTCGTCTGGCGAACAAAATTTTAACCCTGGTATCTATGGTAATAATATCTGTATAATAAAACCTACAAATGCCTTTATTTTTAGTAAAATCCGAACAGAATATTATAGCTATCAATTTAAAAGTGTAATAAATAAAGATTGAAAAGACAATGATTCATCTGGTAAAAAATGATATATATTTATTTACGTGAAAATCTGGATTTTAAAAGTCACTTAAATCCCCCTGATTTCAAAATTATATCTGCCTCTCCTCAATCATAAGCCAAAATATCAATGACCAATGATCTGATAACCATTATTTACCTGTTAGTCTATATATTTTGCTACTCAGAGTGTCTTCATGTTAATGCATGATTGTTTCATCATAATACAAACAAAAATGCAAAAATCTTTAAAATCCTCAGTAAAAGACACCACTCCAATAAAAAAAAAACTATTGGGTAGATATGATAGACTGCTGATCTTTACTTTTAAAGCGTTTTTTTCCTATTCAGACTTTGCCTATTAACTAGAGCTTTTGAGATATTAGAGTATTACTTTCATTTTACAAATGTCATTCATTTTCATCCTTGGCTGTCATGTGGCTATATGTTTTATTAAACATTTTATTCACAAGATCACAGCACACTACGAATTTTGACTGTAAAGGTTGGTATTATATGGTTCATTTTTCAAAAAGTATACAAATATTTGAAAAAAATGTATTATTTTAAAGTGATATGTACAAGAATGTCATTTCAGGTCAAAATAGTCGGTTTCCGTGATAGAACAAAATTATGGGTCTTGCAATGCTGTTTAATTTTGCTGTTTCCCGTTTATTGTCTCTCTACAAATGGAAGAAAAATGTAATAGAGAAGCATTATTTTATTTCGTGGGTACCCTTTTCCGTATATATTTGATTTCGTAGTTTTGCCAAAGTCTACATACAAGCATAAATAAAGTAAAGTCCTGCTTCTTTGGACATTTAAATTCAGGATATCCTGAAAGCATGAGTTCACAAAAGTAATGAATCCACAGTCAAAGTTAATATTCAACATGAAAGGACAATTTCTCAGACTTAAAGAAGTCTCTTTTCAGTTTCGGTCACACAGTTTTGTGTATGTCTTGTATAGCCAGCCATCTTTCCCGTATACAGTTGGTTTTGTGTTTCTTTCATAGTTTTCAATAACATAAAGGAAAATGCTTTCATTGGTTACATACAATTGTTTAAAAGACAAAAACTGCTTTATAAAAACCAATTGATAGTTTTAATCATATTGTTAGTAACTCTTATAAGAAATTGTTTGATAAGTTTGGTACCAACTCGAAATAGGCAGATTATGACAGTTTGAACATTTGAATACCACAAGGTGTTTTAGGTGGATGATTCTAAAGTTTTTGAAAAAAAATAAATGATGAACAAGTTAAAGATAAAAAAGGAACCCACTGAATAACTGATCAAGTATAAGTGAATAACTTTAGGTTAGATTTCTCTATATGAATGACATTTCGGAGAGGAATGCACTTTTGAATTTTTCCCTGCCATGCATACAATTCTAACTGAATTTTATGTACAATTGTTCAGAGACTCTTTTTAAATAACCACCATCATTCTAATTATAATGGAAGATCCTTCTGACCCTCTGTACAATCAGTTCTGGAACAGCTGTTTCGAAACAAAATCAGAATCAATTGGTTTTTTTTCAAAACAATCTGCTTTTCCAACCCTTCCTTAATTCAGACTGACCTCCACAAATATTAATTTATCAATTGATGTTGATCAACATTTCTCTTACACTTGGCTATATAAAAGATCAGTTTTAATTGGTGTTAGAAGCTAGTGTAACCCTGAGAAAATCAACTGCACTAAGAAGTCATAAAAATATCAAAGACTAAAAGAAATGATATGTCGTTTATAATTTTCATGCGTTATAAATATCAAATAAACTTTTAACAGTTTCTCTCTAAGGATTTCAAGATAATATTAAAAAGATCCAGAAGTTCATAAAAATCAACAATAAAGACGTTACTCGTACATAAAGTCAATGGATGGTTTCAATCGAATAAGCTTTTGTGCAGCTATTGTACTGCTTATATTTTTGTTGTTCATAGTTTCTGTCTATCTATTATAGATTTCGAAATAAGGGCAGTTCCACAAAATACTATACCCCAGCCATCCCCCTAAACTTGGGGGCAGCAAGTTACATTTGACCATGAGTGATGGTTTGACGAATTAGCATTTTAAGTGTTAGGGTGGTAATTATATGTGCATTAAATCGTCGACTTCTATGTGAAGAAATATCTTTTTAACTTGTTATCAACCTGTTTTTATTTGTTTTTATCAGTATGATTCACATTGATTTTTGCTAATGTAATCACAAGTGGATTCAAATAGGATATTTCAAAACTAAGAAAAAGATTTATCGCTAAACAATCAATGTGAAATAAATTTAGTTATAATTATGTTTAGCAAATTTAAATGAAAAAATCATTTTTAACATTTCTGCATTCAATATACAATAACAAATCGTTACCTTTCAATTAACAGAGTTTTCAGGAGTAGAACTAGAAAAAAAATGAACTAAACCAAGATATAGGGCATTTGATATGAATTATTACCGTAAATGATGAGTTATAAGCTGTTTATAGCAAACATTTAGATTAGGTAATAGAAGTTAATTAAGTGTTCGAAATAATTTGGACTCCAATTTACCTGCCAAATTTTCGAAAAATATTGGTCGACACCCATAAAAGGTTGGTTTATGATATGGGACAGGACACTAAGAAAAAACACAAAAAATGAACATGACTTAAGGAAAAAGGGTCGGTTCTGTGCCCTGTGAAAATCGAATATTTGGAACACTTTTGTAACACATTTCTATAATCAGTGTATCTTTTTTAAATTATAAATACAATAAAAAATTAACAAGAAATTGAGAAGAATAAGCATGATCTTGAATGTTATATCAATATTCTGACACGCATTTCTGTAATTAATGTCTTAATTTCCTATGTATCTTTGGAAGCTTGACGTATTTACGACCTATGGAGAATAGTTTAGGGGTGGTGGCCATGGGTTGTTAATCTTTTTTAATTTCATAATTTGAATTTGAATAACGTGTGTTATTACACAAAACGTATGATGATTTTCTTTATCAAGAGCCCCTTATGTTATCTAAATCTTCGGGAAATTTACTGCGATTAAATTATGTTATTTTGTGTTGATTGTTTATCAGGATGACGACCATTACACTTGGGCCTCATAATACTAAACAAACATTGATTTCAATCAACGCTCACGGGATGAATAATGATGGTCTATTATGTAGTGGATTCATAATCAAAAAGAAAACATACATAAAGGACTTAGTTTAGAATATATGCACGCATTGGTTCAAAATCACCAGAAACTTGTTTCATTTGACTAACTTCAAAATCACCAGAAATTTGTTTCATTTGACTTAGTTCAAAATCACCAGGAAACTTGTTTCATTCGACTTAGAATATTACAGTATTTTGGGTTATATCAGTGTGAATTATGCAAAATATACTCTGTATGAATGAACCTCAATATCATGACTTACTGTTCATCTGTTATTGATCTACAATGAGTTACAGGAGGAAGGTCCGATTTAAAAGTGCATTTATAATCTACAATAAGAAAGAAAGTTTAGTTATGTGTTACACTTATTTTTATATCGTTAATGCATTTGCAAAATGTCCAATTATATAGTACTTAGCGTTTATATAACAAGGTTGTTTCATAAAAACATACATGGTACCCGTGCGTTGAAAAAAAAACCCAACATATACATAGGGTAAAAATACCTTAACGCAATTTTAAAAACCAGCAAATATTCTAAACGTGCAATCGCACTTACCTACAGAGCAAATTTAAGTAGTCTTTGTCTGGGTTCCCTGTACGTTTTTATGGAACAGCCCTTAATCATATTATATATCATCATATAGCTGTTTCTACATCTGCACTGGTGTCATATAATTGACATTAAGTAAATTTTTGTAAGAAAAAACCATAACCACCCCTTGAAGCTAAATGGTCGTTCTCTAACATAATCACATGCACAAGACAGGAAATACTAAAGGTTATTTACATTAAATTGAAAACAACGACGAATAACCCTAACAAGAGTACACACAACATACACAATTAGTACGATTGAAGGTATGTTAGAAGTCTTTAAATCAAAGATGTCTCCGCCTCGTTTTAGACTTATACCTCGAATTTGACATACACGGTCATCTCAGTACCAGAATCTATGACAAACGAGACGATTTTAATTTTGAAATTATCAATTTCCTCCACCTTAGAAGCAATATACCAATTTCACCTGCATATGGGATATACATTTCCCAACTTATTCGGTATTCAAGAGCATGCAGCAACTACTCAGACTTTGTAAAACGTCACCAGTGTCTGAGCAGAAAGTTGATGAACCAGGGGTATGTCAAAGAACGTCTCGTCCTTTATCTAAAAAAGTTCATCGAAAGATATCAAAATCTTGTTGATAAATATTCCGTGTCAACTTCACAAAATTATACACGATGGTTTTGAAGTATAGATTCTGGGTACTGACGTTGTTTATCATCTTAATAACGTGTTATAGTATTCTTTTATTTGTCTTTATGAATATTACTACTACTGTTTAGTCTGTTTTTGGTGGTATCCATATGACGTGGCTCTGTACTTATACATCCCGTCATAGTGTTATTGTTCTAAGATAATTTTTGTATTCTTGTCTTTTATTTTTACTAATATGCTTTGTCTGTATGCCTTTTTGTGTTTATTGTTTACATATGACGTGGCTCTGTACTTATACATCCCGTCATTGTGTTATTGTTCTATGATAATTTTTGTATTCTTGTCTTTTATTTTTGCTAATATGCTTTGTCTATATGCCTTTTTGTGTTTCTTTGTTACATATGACGTGGCTCTGTACTTATTCATCCCGTCATTGTGTTATTGTGCCATGGTAAATGTTTGTTTACATATTTGTTTACATATTTGTTTGTTTTTATAGTGATTAAGATAATGACACAATGCTGACTGTTGTACCCCTATTTTGACATTTTTATCTATTATGTCTGTTTGTTTTGTCCACACATCGTTGTCAATATAATTGAATTTTATGTTACTGTCATACAAGTGAGAGGTTTAGCTAGCTATAAACCCGGTTTTTTCCACCATTTTCTACTTAAGAAAATGCCTGTATCAAGTCAGGCATTTGACAGTTGTTGTCAATTCGTTTGATGTGTTTGAGCTTTTGATTTTGCCATTTGATTAGGGACTTTCCGTTTTGAATTTTCCTCTGAGTTCAGTATTTTTGTGATTTTACTTTTTACTACAAGTATCGAAAAAAAATTTACATTATCAAAGGTCAATGTAAATTAAGTCACTGTTAGATGCATACTGCAAGAAAGACATTTACAGCTCGATGTAAGTACCAACAAAAAAATACTTGAAAATTTTACTACTTTGTTAAATTGATAACCTTCAGGAATGAGTTTATTCAAAGGATCAATGTTGTTCACAGAATTGTTTCTAAGTTCACGGGCTTTATAAACAACACAAACGTAAAAATAAGAATGTGATGTCTCGTTGAAGATAAGAGCTATACTCTTTCAGCCAATTATTTCTTATCAAATCTATATTTCAATTACGGAATTATTTAATGATTTTAATTAATTTGTGGTAAAGAAACCCATGACTAAATAATTTATCAGTAACTCACTTCATTGAAATATAAAACGCAAACGTGTGCTGGAAATGTTTAACATTCATATAAGATCGCAAGTTTGGTAATACAAAAACAATTACTTCTAATCTGAGCAACAGACAAAATTTTATTTCATATATTTTATTACTTAATATGAACTTTAAGCAAGGGTTTTGCAGTGATCACAAGTCCTTTAGCTTTCATTTATTACCAACATTACCAATTATTTAACTTACGTAACAGTATGCCTAAGATATGTACTACTTTCTTGTATGTTTATTCAGAATTAGAGGTTCTCTACCTAAACAGTAAAACTAAAGACCGTCAATATCAGGCTTGACCACAAATTTGTAATCATTCACTAACTATTGAAATTGGAAAATCATTGTTTGAACGGTTCATTAATTACTGCACTTAAACTGTTGGCTGCCGCTCCATTAGTTCGTCTTTTTGAGAACCATATATTTTCTTTTCTAAGATGGACCTTGATCTACCAATCATTTAAACCATTGTCAATTTTGCTCCTACAGTTTTATTTCCTTAGTTGCAAGCAAAAACACCGACATTATCTAAAACTGGATATTTCTGGGAAAAAATTACTAAATATGATGTTTGATTTATTGAAAGAGTTAAACCTTGGCTGCTGATCCCTTTTACGGAATGTCCGAAATGAACTTTGAGATATTGGCCAAAATTTGCAGTTTACTTTTATGTCCTATTTGCGGCAACAGGGACCATGCTAGCTGATGGATATAAATCCTGCGTTCTGGGAAGTATTTTAGAGTAGAGGAATATTCTGAATACTTTCGGAGAACGGACAAACGAATGACAATGACAGACACAAAGTAATGTACCTCAAGGTCAGGTGAGCTAAACCGGTAGGAATGCTGTAAATTATCGGATAGATGTGCACGGGTTTGATAAATCTACCTTAAGTCGAAGTTTATATTGATACACCTTAGAAATATTCTTGAACATGTTGAAGCTCAACCTGCAAATTGTCCTATAATATAGTTACAAATCGTGTTTTGCTGCGAACATGTGTATAACAATAAGCAAACATAGAAGGTGGATTGAATGGTAAATAATCAGTATCCTTTTGTAAAAAATAATGAAATATATGAATGATAAGATGTGGTACATGTATGATAGCCGCTGAGACAACTCTCCAGCAGAGACTAAATGACAAAGATGTTTACAACTATAGGTCACCCTACGGTCTTCAACAATAATCAAAACATATACCGCATAGTCAGTTATAAAAAGCCTCGAAATGATAAATGTTTAATAAAAGACATAGAGAGCATTTCTTACCTGATGAAAGTATTTGACTACTATTGGAGCAAATCTTCAAGAAGCAGGAACAGTCTTCTTGTGATGGTTTACAAAAGCACGGGTTGTTTGGGTTAATCAGAAAATCATAACCTCGTCTGTAATCACATCTGCAGGAAGCATCTGTGTTACGATCTCCTTGGTTATTTACAACTTGACCCTCCTCATTGCAGAAAGATTTTAAAAAGATACAGTTTGTACTGGCATTTGTGTAAAAAATGTGTTGAGATGGCTGATATCTTTCCTTAGAACAGACTACTGCATCTATTCCTCCACGAAGAACTGATTTTCTACCTGTAACGAATAATTTCCCAATGTGTTCAATCACTTCTCAAAATCAAATCTGACAAAATAACTTCTTTTCTGTCATCTTTTATCATTCTAGTATGTGTTTATCACTAATAAGTGTATGTGGTTTCTGGTTTCTAAAATTTCCACAGTACACACAATGTGAAAGAATCATTTTTAAGGGAACTTTTTTATTTGGTTTGAGGCTTCTTACTGTCAAATTACAATTTACACCATCTAATTTAAAATGTAAACAGGATAACATTTTCACAATTTGATACATATACTAAATGTTTGAGGTTCGATTTTAAATAACATGCTTTAGTAAATTGATATGCTATTTAATAACTTGCATGTATATTAGTATTTTTAAACAACAATTGATAAAGGTGTTATGGGCTAGTGTAAAATCTATTACATATTGTTTACAAATAATCAATGTTGGAAATTCATGTATTCAATTATGTTCTTGTACGTTTGATATTCCTTTCGAATATTATTTTGTACAGTCTTTAAATGAAAAAAATAAATAAAATGACTGATGCGTTGACTGATGCTTTTACCTGCTTGTTGAAAGTCAGACCTTGTACAATTTTCAGAATAGCTGTTGATGAGATCATTCCGTAGACACAAATATTTTGATGGATCAGCGCAGTGACTATTCGCACGGAGTCTCCATTGCGCTGGATCAGGGCATTTCAATGGAAATGCTGCACATAAATGTACCTAAAAAAGAAAATGGTGCCTGCTTTCTTTTATTCTTCCTTCATAGGAGGTTGATACCGTTTCAAATTGTAATGTATGTTTTGAGATACATTTGCATGTTGTAGACTGAGATATGATTTAATTGAAAATCATAAAATGAAAAGGTTACCCTGAACTCATCATAGATACCAGGCTTAAACATTTGAAAGCCAGCCGAGAGTAACATCTGGGTCAATAACCATAATGCGACTCAAATTGAGGAACACAAAAATAGTGTCTTAACAAACAATATCTGTGTAGTGATATGTAACATGATACAATTGTTAACAAGTAACTGACATTAACCATTTGTGCTGATTTCGAGAGCAGAGAACCATCATAAAGGTGTACAAACTAAGGAGTTATTCAATGTATGAAAAAGACTAAATTTGCAAAGAACTTATTATGTGAGAAAAGTGATTTTCTACTTTGAGCAGCCGCATCACAAAAATCTTTTGGAAGTCTGCTAAGTTATGAAAAAAAAAACGAATCTCAATTGGTACCCGAAAATTCAACCAAATATGTTAGACACTCTGCGTCGAAACGAGACATTTGACATATGCAATTTTACGATATGAGCAGAGAAATTGAGGAAATATATACAATTACCGCCTAATTAAAATGAATTGCACATATGTAGCTATCTACAAAAGATTCATCAGTATGTTGTCATATCCTTTTTTTTTGCATTCAATAATTTATTAGCTAAATTGGTTTTATCAAAGATAAATGATTGTATGATAAAAATTTATCTACAAAATATTGAATTACAGGTCAGAAGTATTGTTTCATTCTAAAATATGAATTGTCAAAATAATTTCCGAAATATGTTTACCAACGTTATTGTTAAATAGTGTTTGATACCATGAAAATTGCAAACTTAAGATAGGATTCTGAGAGTATGTATCTCAAATTGTTAGCTCAAATTTTGCCGGAAAATCACTTTCTAACGCTTCAGAAAAATGTAATTACATCTCACGCTAAAATCGATACACAGAACAAAACCATAAAAATCAAACAGATATTTAATTCTCAGCATTTATATAATTTCAGATTTGATGTCACAAGACATTTTCTTTCAGCACTACATCATCATAAACGAAACCAGTAAAATTGCCTCTTGATTGCTCATTATCATATGAAAAAACGTTAAGTTCAGGGAACATTAATGTAAGACACGTATAATCTACATTCCTCTGAGCCGTCATAAAGGAAAAAAACTTAATTAAAGGTAACAGTAGTATACCGCTGTTCAATAGTCGTGAATTGATTAAGCGAAAACAAATCCGGGTTACAAACGCCAACAGCGGGAAACACATCAATTATAAGAGGAAAACAACGGACAAAAACAGAACTACTGAACTGCAACAAAAACAAACGCCAACATACATAGAAATGGACTATTTGATAACAACTGACATCGTGCAGGACATTTTAAGAAAAAAATACTGGAAAAAATGGTGAGTTAAACCTAGTTTTAAGGCTAGCCAAACTTCATGATCATATGCCAATGTTAAAGATACCGCTGACATGACAACACTATGTGACAGGAATATAGTATAAACAAACACAGGAGCTCTCAGCACAGAAAAAATACATAAATAAATATTTCAATAGTACATTACAACATGTACACCACAGAATAACAACGGGCACATGCCATGAACTTACGACAGCACACCAGGACACCACAAACGAAGTATAAACTGCGTGTTACAAGAATTAATCAACGCCACCAAAAGTAATGTATTTTTTGTGACGTTTATATTATCACAGATAAATTTCTTTAAATAAAATAGATTTTTGTTTATAGATACGTACAAAAATACTAATTATATGTATATATATTTAAGTTGGAATTAAGTTGGTAATGGTGATATTTTATGTATTTTTTAAGCATGACAAGAATATTAAAATTGAATTTTGTTTTTAATGGTGTTATTATTTTTATCTTCTAACCATGTCGGTTTTGCTTCTAACCCAAAATTCTGCATCATCAAAACAATCCTGTATATATAGTAGCTTTAAACTTAAAGTGATTTTAATGAAATAGCTGATTTTCATCTTACCTTTAACATGCATATAGGAAATATAAACAAAGTAACTGTAATATAATGCATGAAAGACAAAAAGGTAAACACACTTGAAAACAACAACATCAAACAATAACACTGTAGACGAACAACGAGTAACCCTACTTTGCTTACAAAACTAAATATGTGAAAAGTACCGAATATACAGAATTCAAACAACAATAAGAGATAACACAATATCTAACCGGACTAACATATTTGTTTTTTGTTCATTTTTTTGTACATTAATTAGGCCTCTAGTTCTTGTTTGAATTGTTTTACATTTGTCATTTCGGGGACAATTTTAGCTGACAATGCTGTAGGGGCTTTGCTCGTTGTTGATGGACGTACGGTAACATATAGTTGTCAATGTCTGAGTTATTTGATCTCTTGTGAAGAGTTGTCTAATTGGCAATCATACCACATCATTCTTTTTTATATTAACAGAAACATCATAACTAAATATATGAGTGATGGATGTATAAATACAGAGACATTTCGTATAACAATGCGAATTCACCCTGGCAAAATAGTCATATTCGGGAATAGGTCACGTTCGGTACTTAGCAGACCAGATGACGTAGATGATAAACTTAAACAAAATCAGACAAATCTTGTATCTAATATGTCAAAGTAATGAGATGATAATGAAACCCTGCCTTAATAAACATTCATATAAGATTTGTTCTCAAATATGTACTTTAGCAATAAACTTTTATAAACCTGAAAAAATACCCAAACAAGAGGTACATATGTACCTGTATCAATCACCTGGTGAAACAGTTGCTAGTTTGTCAATAAGGACTTAAACAAGAGGTACATATGTACCTGTATCAATCACCTGGTGAAACAGTTGCTAGTTTGTCAATAAGGACTTTAACATGCACATACTTGAATAGTTCTATGTGTTGCTTATAATTTTTTAATTTAGATATGTAAACTAGGTCCTATACCTTTTTAGATAACATAAAAAAAGACCAAAAAAAAAACCCCAGAAAAAGCAACATGTCAGGTACAATAACTCAAACACAGGTTAAAAGATTTTTGGGTTATTGGATGGATCTTGTCAAAATAACACATAAAAAAAGGCGAAAATGGGTTAAAATGTTTATTTCAGGGGAGTAACTCAAAACGGACTGACAAATACTTTCGGACATTTTAATGGAAAACAGATCTTGTCGTGATTAGAATTTTTGAAATAAACCTTTTTGACCGAACTCCTATTCTACGAGTATTTGTTACATGGTGTGTCAGAGACCAAACAACGATATAAATGGATTTTACTGATCCCATATATATCGTTTTAGGTCACTAGCACACTGTGACGAATCTATTTTACCGAGTATCTTAACATGTGCTATTTAGACTAGTGGCCTATCAAAGTGATCAAGTCCTCAATACCGTTAGTATTAAGAAACTACTTCCATTGGTCTGTACAAAAACAAATGCCATTATATGTTTTATGAGTTTACTTCAATCGTTTGTCATCAATTTCTTTGTCTGTCAAAACCTTTCAGATTTTTTTCGACACCGTGTTGATTTTATAAAGAGGCAAAACACCACTACTAACCTAGTATTGAAATAAGCCGCGCCTTAGAACCCTATATGTGATATATGTAATATACACGGTCTCACCGTGGTTGCTTGAAACCAATCATATTCATTAAAATGTATAGGAGGTAAGATAAAACAACTTACAACTGATTAATATAGATATTGTATTGGCAATTACTCCAAAACAGGTCGAAATTTTGTTTCTCCAATTTTCAGGGTAGATACGTTTCGGTGTGCGAGTCATTGTTTTGCAATTAACATCTCCAAAATGAGTCATCAAATTGTTCGCCAATGTATAGGGTTGATACGTCTTGACGCGCTGAATATTTCTGCATCTTAAACTTTTAACCTAGCGTTCATAGTTTTTGAAACGAATTATGTCATGTCAAACATGTACCATAACCATTTCGTACCCCCCTTTCCCATTTCATACCCTAGAAAAAACATTTCGTACCCTGACCATTTCGGACATCATGGAGTATTTACATGTATACCACTTCGTACCTCATGAAATATTGATATGTATACCATTGCGTATCCATATAAGATTTATATGTTTTTGATTTCTTGGTGAAAACTGTCTCATTGAAGTGTGTCATGTCGTATCTTCATGATGAATGATTTATACGTATACCATATGTATACCATTTCGTACCTCATGAAAAATTTGTATACATGCCATTTTGTACCTAATGGACGATTCGTATGTATACGATTTCGTATTTCATGGCAGAATTGTATGTATACCATTTTGTAGCTCATGGAAGATTTGTATGTATACGATTTCGCACCTCATGGAAGATTTGTATGTATACCATTTCGTACCTCATGGAAGGTTTGTTTGTATGCCACTTCGTACATCATGGAAGATTTATAAAGACACGCGCCGTACTGGCGTATTGTTTTAAAAACGTTTATTTTAATACACGCGCCATTTGAAATTATGACGTGTGCCTAAATATTGAGACATATTCAATTGATTATCGTAAGGTTTAGTTGAACCTAAATATATATTTGATATGCATAGATATGTTTTGTAAATAATCCTTTTAGAAAACATACAATAAACATTAAAAGAAAAAATATCTACCAAACGTTTTTGAAATTTATAAGGTCAGATACAATAATACAAAATAAATGAACTTATATTTTCTTAAATTAAAAAAGGCAAAGCAAGGTCTTTGATTGGTCACATAAGGTTCAAATTATCATGCTAACATTTTTAGTCATGCCTTCTTTCTTGGGTGAAAATCAGCTTGTGTCCCTTTTCACTGCATTTCCTGACAAAAACAACCGTTAATAGCTAAAAACATTTGCAGATAATTATTCTTTTGATGGCTATTTAACATCATGTTTTTAGAGTTGAAAAAATTAATTTAGGAGAAATTCTGTAAACAAACAAAGTGTTATTGAAACTATTAAAGTTTCCAAGTGCTGCTTAATCAAACCAACTATCAGTCTTTATAAAATTCCCACGGCTGGATGCATTTTATTTATGATGTTTATGTTATATTATAAAAATTAAAAGCATCTCAAATTTTTTATATCTTAAAAAAATGAGAATTTCTACAAATATATAGTACGAAAAAGTAAACACGTATTTAGTCCATGAGGTTCGAAATGGTAGATGCAATTGACCCATAGGGTACTAAATGGTTTTTATCGGGGGTACGAAATGGTAAATGCTGGGTACGAAATGGTAATTTTGGGTACTAAATGGCAAAGATACGAAATAGTCAAGGTACGAAATGACTTGCTGCCTTTGAAACATTGGCAAAAATGCCACAACAGTAGACAAATCAACATTCAAGGCAATAACTCAAAATCAAATAAACAGATTTCTCATTTGTTTTATGGTAGATAGCTGTTGTTACTATTACAATTTTAATCCCATCAGTTTTTTTCTAATTGCTATAGTTTTAGGGATATTAGCCAAAACTTAAGCTTAATCCTATGTTCATCTTTTTTAAAATATACAGCCATATTGGTTAATCAACCACAACAAAAATCACATATGTTATGGTTGACCTTCTACAGGAGAAGCACACAAACTTTGATGTCAATCTATTTAGCAGTTTCAGAGAACTAGAATTTTAACTAAGTATGTACATGTAAGGGCAACTGACTGATAGACCCATCAATGTATTACTGCCGTAGCTTATTGTATCAAAATCCTAGACTGCTAGTAAAATTATTTATCCAACCAATTAGTCATTTGTATTCAAGATAAACTGTTAGTTGTTTTGTTCTTTAACAACACAAACACCAACAAAAGGAATATGTTTTGTACTTTTACATAGATCTGTAAATATAGATAACTATACTTAGTCGACTTACCAAAGTCATGAGTTTGAATAACATTGCTGTTGATTTAGATTCCTCTTTTACTTTACACTTTGACAGTGCAGCTATACATGTACAAATCTACAAAACATGATTGATACAATAATACGTAATCAATTGTTGTCCAAAATAATTATCTTATTTATGTCTATTTTCTTAAATATGAAAGGCGATAGAAATTTAAAATCCGATATGACTTCTATTGAGAAACATGTAAAGTACAAGAAATTTTAAAGCTATTCAAGTTTTTAAATAGATTGAAACCTACGTATGTCAATATTTAAATGATCAATGGTCAGTTACGTTCCATTTACGGAATAAGAAAAAAAAAGCATTAATGTATTCTTGTGAGGGGCCTCCAAAATCAATTTACCTACGCCGGACATTTTTTCAATCCCGTTTTTAGATTATTTAGTTAGACGGTATAAAAAAGACAATCGAGGGAATAATTTGGGTATCTGGATAAAAAAGAATTCATTTAAAAAAATAACTTTAATTTATAATTTCGATTTGGATTCCTTGAATGCCATAAACTCATACATTTATAGTTGTGCTAATTTCCAGTGCATTGTGTGGATTGTACAAAATCAGAAGACTCCTTTTACATTATACAATTGTATCCATGCAGTAACGGTTTTAAAAGAAACCTTTCGTTTGTTAAAAAACCACAATGTTTTCTTATACCCGTTGGTGATTTAACAATGATATATCTAGGAACACAGAAAGAATATGTGACATCCATGCACTTTTTTCAAGTACTAGTATCAATGAGTTTAGATAGTTTGTTGTACATTAATTTCTTAATTCTTGCATAATTTTTAGACATAAAAAGATGTGGTATGGGTGCCAATGAGACAACCTTCCATCCAAGTCACAATTAGCAAAAGAAAACCATTATAAATCAAAGTACGACCTTCAACACGAAGCCTTGGCTCACACCAAAATTGTAGGTTTAATAATAATCCGTATTTTTTATTAGCTGATAACAATCGCTAGACGTTTCAAAATCTAATTGTACTCGTCCTGAAACGTTTCAAATATGTTTTGTTTTTATCAACAAAATCATATTTAGGAATTGTTTAGATACAAACCAATTAAAAAACTTCAAAGACAACTATTGGTCATATACAAAAAATTTTACCTGTCAATAAACTCATCATTGATACTCGATCTAGTGTGCATGAACATTTTAGCTGTCACAACGTAACATATGAGGAGGAAATGAGGTACACATGGCTTTAAAATTATTAACTCTACGTGTTACTTCTAAGACCAGAAATTATACTTGTATCAACAAATACGTCACGTCTTTAAGTTCGCCTAAACTTTTTGATGAAATATGTTAAAATAGCAAACCCACTTAAGAAAAGGAGTCGGATAGAGGTAAGGAAACATGAGAACGATGAGCGGGAAGTGGATGTTAGGGAAGGGAAGCCGGAGTCAGGGAGAAGGGAATTTGAGTCAGGGGGAAACTGGGTAATTAGAATGACGGGTTGGGGGCAAAAAAATGCGATTTTCTGGGAAAATGTGCTTCACCGATTTTCGGCCAGGAGTAAGGAGGAAGAAAGTAGGACTTTGGGGAAGATACGTTTGAATCAGGGACCCATGTCGACGACATTTTAGTTGTCCTTTTTGTACATTCATTAACCAGATACTCGATGAATTTTCGCGATCGTGTACGAACTATACAACCATTTGGAAAACCATTGTTTCATGATTAAACATGGAATAATTATCCTTTAAAATTCAACAAGAAATGACACGCTAACATTTCTCGAGTGATCCTTACTGATCATACTTGAATTTATGCTGAAAATCTTGTAAAACGTTATACAACAAGTATAACATAACATTAAAATTTTTAATGATCCAGGTATATAGGGTAAAGTACAGTCTAACCCTGTCAGACGGACATTGACGCCTTAATTTTTATGTTCACCAAATTGAGATAATATTACATTAAACTTAATGTCTGAGAAACAAAACTAACCAATAAAAGTAAATTTTGACCACGGTATCATGAACAAGAGTTCAAGGTCAGATGAACTCTACCAGACAGATATGTGCACATTGTGCACCCTTCAATCATTCCATAACCACATATAGTTTGATATATCGCTTAACGCATCCGAGAAATGGACTTCAAATGAACATTTAGCAATAGCAATCGTTATCAAATAGTCCGTTACTATGTATGTTGGCGTTTGTTTGTTGCAGTTCAGTTTTTCTGTTGTTACGTTGTTTTCCTCTTATAGTTGGTGTGCTTCCATCGGTTTAAGTTTGTAAACCGAATTTGTTTTCGCTTAATCGATTTATGACTATTGAACAGCAATATACTACTGTTGCTTTTATTTTTGAACCATGAAAATGAAGCCAGGGTTAGTTAAACTCTGCCAGATAGAATTGTATACCTTACGATCATTCTATACACCAAATATAGTTGATATAATGCTTATTGTCTCAGGACAATGAACGAAAACACAAAAAAAAAACACTCATAAATGAACCAGAAAAAATAGGTCAATGTCAAATAAAACCTCCTATAAAGACATGTTCACTTTACTTTAAACATATTTTATTTCAAAAATCATGTACATGACATATAAATATCAATACAGTAATACATTAATACAAAGGGATTCGGAAACAACAATTCCCTTATATAAATCCGTCTCCCTGTCAAAAAGAAAAAGGGAAATAACTGCAAATAAAAGGTTAATTTTTTTTTCGTCAGATCTTTCCTATATATATGTACCGGCGGCGGTATGTGTTTCCAGGACTATGTCAAGACTGTCTCACCCAAATCGCGATTCTAACCATAAAATTATACTTTTATCAACAAATACGTCACGTCTTTAAGTTCGCATAAACTTGTTGATGAAATATGTTAAAATAGCAAACCCACTTATTCCAAATCGCTTTGAATCTACTAAAATTGTTGCACTTGTTTAAAGAGGAGTAGATTGTCCTCTTGTCTGAGAATAACGCTGCTAAACACGAGTGTTTTTATATTGTATTGGAACGGAATTGTTTCTATCGTACGTTTTCGAACAAGGGAGTAATTATTACACTCGAAAAGAAAATGCTTACTGCTCCCGATTCTGTTTTTACTTTCAACAAGATTTCTCTTAAATAAATGTTCATTTAGATTATTGCAATCCATTCGAAGTCTGGCATGAAGTATTTGTCCCTTCCTGTCTCCATAAAAATAATAATTTGGTATTTTACTTACGTTTTGATTAAGGTAACGTTTAAGTGTAAACTTAGATGGAATTAAGCTGATATCGTCTGGAATAGCATTCCAGGATCGAATAACTGATAGAAGAAAAGATTTCTGATAAAATGCTGTTCTACACTTTATATGTTGCGTGTCATTCTTTCGTCTTGTGTCATAGTTATGAATATTAAACAATTGTTGAGGGATAATACCGCTTAGATAATCAGGGGTCTTATTGTGAAACATTTCATGAAATTTTAGAATTTTGTGTTTCTTACGTTTTTCTGATAGTAACTCCCATCCCGTTTCGACGTATAATTTGTTTAAGGATGATAACTTGATACCACCAGTAACTATCCTAGCCGCTTCAACTTGCATATTTTCTTGTTTATCACTTAAAGTGTCTGGAATATTGTCCCAAATAATAACTGTATATTCAAATAAAGGTCGGATAAAACTTAAATATATAGCTTGTAAATACTTTCTTTTCAATTTGAATTTAAGAGCACGAAATAAATTTAATCTGGGTGTTATCTTTTCAATTATTTTATTGACATGAGAATGCCACGAACCATCCTCATGAAAAATTAAACCAAGGTGTTTGTGGCTTTCTACTTCCGAAATTATATTATCATTCATATAAAGAGGGGGGTGATGGGGTTTTACTGATTTCTTAGAAATAGTCATAGCTTCAGTCTTTTTTGCATTAAAGTTTACTGGCCATTGGATTGACCAATTGTTGATAGTCTCTATATCAGAATTAAGTTTGCTCGCTGCTGCATATTCATCTTCAACTACTATGAAAAGGGAAGTATCGGCATATAGTTTTATATTAGAGTCTATGTCGCTTACAATGTCATTTATATATACTAAGAAAAGTAAGGGGCCTAATATTGATCCTTGTGGGACGCCAGCATTTACACCAAAAGTATCCGAGGATTGACCAGGAATAACAACTTTTTTGTTTCCGATTTGACAAATAGCTCATAAACCACTTTAATAGGTTTCCTCTTATACCAATATTTCTAAGTTTATAAATTAGACCTTCATGCCAGACTCGATCGAAATCACGACTTATATCAAAAAAGACAACACGAATCTCTTCTCCTGAGTCAAGAGCTTTGCCAAATAAATCTGTTATGTGTAAAAGTTGATTAATTGTAGAATCTCCAGGCATGAAACCTGACTGGGCACTTGTTATTATATTATGTTTTGTCAAAGTTAAAGAAATGCTTAAAAACAAAACGTTCCATACTCTTACCAATGATAGACAAAAGTAATATCGGCCTATAGTTTGACACCAGTTCCCTATCACCACTTTTGAATACTGGTATAACGCTTGCTAACTTCCAGTTTTCAGGATAAACAGCTTCACTTAAAGATGTATTGAAAAACTGAGCCAGGGGCCTACTTAACTTTCGAGCAGCATACTTCAGAAGCCTACCGCTAATTTCATCAGGGCCCGTCGCTTTAGTGACATCTGACGTAGACAAATGATCAAACACTCCCTCTTCGGTTATTATAATATTGTTTAAGACTGGTATATTATCGGACAGGGGGTATTAGGGAAAGACGCTTTAGAATCAGCAACGGTCGTTTGCTTACAAAAGAAGAAATTAAATGTATTTCCTTTTTCATTATCGTCTTCTTTATCTTCATTATTTACTAACAAAAGGGGGGGGGGGGGGTGTAATTTGACGCTTTCGAAGGCTGCTCGGAAAGATTTCTCAAAAGCTTCCACCAATTCTTTACATTTGTTTCTGGGTTCTCTAATATATTTACTTGTTTGTTGAAAAAGTCAAGTTTAGCTGTTTAAATTTATGCACTGATTCCTAACATATCGAAATTGCCGCCAAGAATCAGCAGTATTTTTCTTTTTTGCCATTTTATGGAGTCTTTTTCTGCGCCGAATTAGTTTTTTTTATATGACCAGTTAGCCATGGCGGGTCTTGAGATTTAACTTTGACAAATTTACAAGGTATATGTTTTGCAGCTATTAATAATATAGTTTTGGTAGTGTTTGTCACGGCAACATTTACTTCATTATTATTAATAATATTATCCCAATTGACTTCACTTAGAACAAATTTATAATTAGTCAAGTCTGCGTGATCATAGTCCCAAATCTCCTAACTAAAAACTTTTTTGGTGTTTTTTTAATGTTTATAATTCCACTCACGGGACAGTGATATCTTACGCTAGCTTCCAAAATGTTACCACCGACTTCAGTGTATAAAAGTATGTCAGGGTCGTTTACTAAAATAAATCCAGTAAACATGAACTGGTTTCGCAAAAAAAATATCGGCTTTTCAATTGCTTGATTCAGACCGTTTTGCAAAATGATATTTGCAAGTTTTGTGTTACATGTACGACAATTCAACAAGTTTTCGTTGAAATCGCCCGTTACTACTATTTTATCAATACCCGAATTGAAAGCAGTTTCTATGGACAAATTTATAATATCCCAGTATTGCGCATTAGAATCAGGGGGTCCGTAAAATACTCCATACACACATTTACATTTTTGTGTGTTAATTTCTATCCAAAGACACTCAAGATTTGGTATTTCAAGATCATGACGTCGTTTACTTGGTATATTTTCTTTTACATAAACTAGAACCCCACAAAATTCTGTCTCCATCCCAATCCTTTCGACACGGGGTCTTAAAATTATCTAACTTTAATTGGATATCAGCAATATCGGACTATAGCCATGTTTCGGTAGGTAAGATTAGGTCCCAGTCCCCCAGCTCAGCTTCAACTATTGATTTTTTAGGAGAAGACTTTGTATGTTTATGCATGAGAAAGACAAAAGATCTTTATAACGATAAAAATCCAACATATCAGTTGAACTATCATTATGCAAGCAGTTGTATGGTGAATCTGACGTTGGACCTGGATTTAGTTCGATATCCCCTGCCGTATAAATAATAAGAAATAGATATAAAGATAAATGACAAATCGCTAAACAAGTGTCTTATATAAATTCATATCTACCCAACAAAGGATTTTTTTTTTTTTTTTCTAAAAATCATCTGCTACTTATTACATACGAATTCAAACTTGAGAGCAAACATGTAGAACAACTTTGATTTTCTAGATTTGTTTTTGATTGAAAGTATAGAAATATTGTGAGAGCCTTTGTGCCAATTTGAGCAAGCATATTAACTAATATAACGGTTTCTTAGTCGATCGAGTGAGACAGTCGAGTAGACCTGACATAGTGTAGGCCAACACCTGCTCCATATGTATTTATATATATGTTCACTTTACAATCATTCCATAACGAAAATACAGTTGACCTTCTGCTTATGGTATCTTATGAAAACTCTATCTTGATCAATGAACCACGAAACTAGGTAGAGGTCAGGTACGCTGTAAACCCCATCTAATGGATAATTACACCTTGCAATGATATCGCGGCTAGGTGTTTATCTACTAAGTATGCAATTTATTTTGCATCTTAAGTCTTATGAAATTAACGTGGTGACAGTTTGAAACCTTCTGTATTAAATCTAATATACATTATTCATTTGAAAAAAAAAATCAGATGTCCTTAGTAGTTTCTGTCGTATTCGTGGTGTCATTGCCGTTTATATTATTTTCATTTTCAACTGCAAATTACATGAACTGTACTATAAATGAAGTTTACTTTTCAGCTGTTGCATTGTATAAATCATAATTTTAAGCAGTTCATTTGCTTGCTGTAAACTTACTTACCATGAGATCAAAAAGCAAACGTTAACGATTTCTGCATTCATGTTTTTGGTAAAACACACACCATTTGCTTGCCTACCTTTTGTGTACATGCAAGTGTAATTTTGGACTTTTCAGTCTAAAAACGAAACTAAATTTTCTATTGGCGTACATAATCACGTGTTCGATATATCTGGTAACTTGAGATCCCACTCCACTTGTGAATGACAACTCGTACCTTTATCATTTCGTACTAAAGCAGCTCATTCCCTTTCTTTCCCTTCTCGTATATGCGTAGCGAGGGGTAATTTAAACAATTATATACAAGTTATAATATCTATTTATTTATTATTTGTGCTTTTTTTTGTAAAATAATATGATCCAGGTGTAACCTGTGAAAAAGGAAGAAGTTCATGTAGATATCGATTTGCATACTGATGTTAGCCATGAACAGTATTACTGGGAATTTTAATTTTATAATGACTTATTTCTAAGGCATCAATTAATTTACATTTATCAAATCATGACATCATTAAAAACATCGCTACATGTATCCTTTAAAAACAATCAGTTATTCTTGAGATGTTTTACATTTATTTAGATTAGCCGTTACCTTAAGAAAACAGTTGTGTTGGAAATGAGCAAGTGCATATAGCGAAAAAAAGACAAAAACACCTTTCGAAATTAAAGTACTGACATACTTATCACACGGATAACTTTCAATTGGTGTTAAATTAAACCCTCGTAATTTGATAGAAACACACAAATGTTGGACTATTTGTTCTATTTTGAAATGTATGCATTGTAAATATTTTGTCGGACAAACACGGGCTGTACATGGAGATTATTTAAATAAGAAAAGACAGACGTTTTTGGATTTAGCGATTCACGCCTTCTAGTCAAGACGAATTATAACAGAGTTCAGTTTAAGGTACGACGGAAAAAAAAAGCAAAGTACATCCCAAATTAGTTTAGTTGTCTAATTTATCATATTCTGCTTCCCCGTTGGACGTACGCGAAACTTTCAAAAGAGAACTTGATTGACAAGCTCGTAGATTCGGAAATGCGACTTAGAATGAAATAAATGCGACCAAAAACTTTAATTTTTGTCATGAATCTTACCGTCAAGTTAGGTGCGTACAGTAAAGCCGAAAATGAAGCTAGAGAGAGACGAGGTTATATTTGACGACAATGACTGTCAACCAGATACATCGCATCATGGTTTCAAATGGAGAAAATTAAAGTAGTCTTTATGGTTGAAGTGGCAAAATTAAAAACTATTGGGAAAATAACGTATATTAGTTAAAACAGGAAATACTCTAAATAAAAGGTACATACAAACATTATTACAATTGCGCCAAAAAGTTCAAAGATGCGAGGAACAGATGCCTTCCACCAAGAAATATTAGAACTCATTAGAAAAATAATTATGAATTAAGGAGACTTGTCGGTTATAACCTTTAGTGATAAAAGGTAGTCTGATCAAACTTTCTTATATTTTGTTTTAAAGTGTGTTTTACTAATCAATTTTATTCTATAACAATTCCAATATTCATGATTATATGAACATATCTTTCTGCCCTCTCACAGAGTTTTATTGATTTCTTCTTCTGTGTGTTATTTGACTATTCTGCTCATACAATAAATGTTATGTGCTAAATCTTTCTTAAAAAGTCGAAACTTGATGACATTTTGTCAAATGTTGCTAATATGAAACACTGGTATATTTAATGATATTTGTACTAGCTGTTACTGAGATGCAATTTATGCTGAAAAAGTGTTGCGTATGACATGTGCCAACTTCAACTATAAAATATAGTTTAATAAAAGGCTTTCTTTTATGTATATTTGAAAGAGCTAAAACATCAAATATGACAAAATTCAAATAAAAGATACAACGTCATTGTTAATTTCATGTAAGCCGATCTGAAACAACATAAAACAATCATGGGTACACGAATAAGTACAGCAAACAAAAAAATGAAAAAAATGTGCCAATGTTTTATTATTTCGTTATCAAAATGTCATCTCCAATTTTATATGCAATTAAAAACAAAACTAACAACTTTTATATAATGATAAAAATACAACTTTTTTATCATTACATTGAAAGCAAGTTATATTCGAATATTGAAATGATTAAAATACAGTGTGCTTTTGGTGATAATCATGACAGAAAAGAAAACTTAATAAAGTTAAACGAACGACAGACAAGAGTTAAAAAGCAGAAGAGCACAAAGTCTACTTAAATATTTTACGGAAAACCAACGGTTGAGCAATCACTCCATGGTAAATTTGTCGTGAATATATGTGTACAAGAAGGATCGGAAATTCCACCTACACTGGGGACATGAGATATACACATGTAGTAATTGTGATTTGTTTTAAAATCTAGATCTATCAAATCAAATAAAAACACATGTATTCTTTAAAACAATCAGCTATTCTTGAGATGTTTCCCATTTCTTTAGATAAGCGGTTACCTTAAGATATAAGATAACAGTTATGCTGGCGATGTGCAAAGTGCATATAGCGAACAAATGAGAAAAACATACCCTATCAAAATTTAAAGTACCGACATACTGATCACACAGATAACTTTCAATTGGTGTGAAAATTAAACCGTAAACACGTAATTTACAGGAAGCACTCCATTGATGGACCATTTGTCCTTTTTTGAAATGTATACATTTGTAAATATTTGGTCGGCGAGATGGGTTACTTTTGGAGGTGTCCTAATTGGGACAACACGGACTGTAAAATCAAATTAGAAAAGACAAACGTTTTTGGATTTAGCGATTCACGCCTTTTAATCAAGATGAATTATACACAGATTTCAGTTAAAGTAACATTGGGAAAAACGACAGCGAATTACATCCCGATTTAGATTAGTTGTCAAGCTTGTAGATTCAGAACTGCGACTTAGAATGAAATAAATGCGACAAAAAACTTTAAACTATGCCATGAGTCTTATCGTCAAATTATATATTCACAAGTAAACCGAAAGTGAAGGCAGACAGAGAGACGAGTTTATATGCGACAGAACAATGACTGCCAACGAGAGACATCGCATCATGGTTTCAAACACTGGAGAAAATTCTAAGTACTCTGTATGGCTAAAGTGGCAAAATTAAAAACTATTGGGAAAATTACGGGTATTACTTAAAACAGGAAATACTCGAAATAAAAGGTCCATACAAAAATAATTATAATTGTACCTAAACAGTTCTTTTTCTTCGTGTTATTTTAATGATCTGCTCATCCGATTAATCTTTTTTCAAATCTTTCTTAAAAAGTCGAAACTTGATGACATTTTGTCAAAATTTGTTAATATGAAACGCTGGTATATTTATTCATATTTTACTAGCTGTTACTGAGATGCAATTTATGTTGGAAAATGTGTTGCGTACTAGTATGACATGTGCTGACTTCAACTATAAAAATATATTTTAATTAAAGGCTTTCTTTTATGTATATTTGAAAGAGCTAACTACATAAAATATGACAAAGTTCAAATAAAAGATACAAAGTCATTAGTAATTTCCTTATAGCCGTTCTGAAAACATATAAAACATGCATAGGTACATAAATGTGAACTTTAAACAAAGAAAAGAAAAAAAAATACCAATGTTTTTTTATTTCTTTTTCAAAATGTCATCTCCAATTTTTGTTTTAAGAACAATACAATAATGATAAAAATACCATTTATCATCATTTAATTCCGATATTGAAATGATTAACATACAGCATGTACAGAGTGTGTTTGTTTATTATTATGACAGAAAAGAAACATAACAAGTTTAACGAGCGAGAAACAAAAGTTAAAAAGCAGAAGATACAAAAAGTCCACTTAAATATTTTACGGAAAACTAACGTTCAAGTAACCAAACTATTGTAAATTAGTCGTGAATATATGTGCACAAGAAACCTACACTCAGTCTGGTGACATGAGTGATACACATTTAGTAACTATGATTTCTTTGAAAATCTAGATCTATCAAATAAAATTAAAACACAAACAAAAATAAATATATTAAATGTTGCAATGTATCTACGGAATGACTGTAATATTTTGTGTGTCTATGAAGAAATAACATTAAAAATGTGGTGCATACTGAATGACCCGCGTACCGGGTTATTTTAAAGGTAGCACCACATTTTGTATGTTATTTCAAATAGACAGAAATTGTTTTTTATAGTAATTCCTTATAATTTAATTCTAAATTCCGTTTCAAGCTGGAGTTATTCATGAAAAACGTTGATGACGTCACGGTCACATGACAAAATTGTGTCAATGAGCTGATAGATAAAACTCATTTTGAAATAAAATTCAAAAATTGCCATGCTGTTGTTATTTTACTAACAGATGTTTAGTGTGCCGTAGTATTTTTGCCCGTTTCTTCGTCTACTAAGATTTTAAAAAGGTTAGTCAATGAACACGTGTTTTGTACATTAAAAGTAACTCATACGTTAACAAAATAGAAACATCAAAATATCATTTACACATCATGTTTTCATATTGTTTATCTGCTGTAGGTGTTCTATCAATCTGGTCATACACGTTTTTATCATCTGCTGTTCTAAGTTCTATGTTAGCTGATACATTGTTTATTCCCATTTCCTCGTATTGACCTCCACTGCAATGTAAGTAATATTTTAAAAAATGTGTTGGCTGAGCAATGTATTTGTTTTTTCTTTTTAATTCATACCCGTATATATTTCTCACTAAATAAAACTTCGTTCCTGTGACCCTATTTCGGTCACAAATCGTTAGTCATTCGGACAAAAACTAAGAATTGCTTATCCCAGGCGTTGATGGTGTCAGCTATTTGAAATGTTCTGTTTTGAAATTTTTTACTTTTATGCACTTTGACTTTTAAAATTATTAGAACTGTCATATGTCTATATCGAGCGCCACTAATGCACTTTATGTCGAAGAAAAGTACGATATATTGTTGTTGGTGTAAAGGCGGAAGAGGCCATCATAATTTAATTATTTGACTATTTCAGAAAAAAAACAAGTTTGTTATCAGGAGAACCTTAGTTTGGATTTAGGTTTTTTGTGTTCGTATTGCCGAATGTTTCGGTTTTTTGTAGTGTTTCGTGAACTGTTTATTGTCTGTTTTTATATGACAAATTGACTGCCTGATAATAACAATAATTTATGAGTTTCCTCTAGGTATCTGTTCGTCTTTATTAAACACAATCGTAAAACATACTGATAGTAGTTGTTCCTCTTTAAGATGTTAATTCTATGATTGAGACAACTCTTCACAAGAGACCAAATGACACAGAAATTAAACAGGAATCGGTCACTATTAGTTCATTTTTGTATATTGATAAAAAGTAAAATGACAAAAATACCGAACTCCAAGGAAAACTCAAAAAAGAATGTCCCTAATCAAATGGCAAAATCAAAACACCAGACACATTAAACGAAAGAAACAAATGTCATATTCCTGACTTGGTATAGACATTTCCTTATGTAGAAAACAGTGGATTAAATCTGGTTTTATAACGAGCTAAACCTCTCACTTGTATGAGTCTGTTAAATTTTGCAAAAGGTACAAAGTATGACTATAAATTCTACATACATCTTTGACTCTTCTTGGGTAGACTTTGATTCTGTAAAAACAATTACATCAACTCAGTTAAGAATAATCAGTACCGTACCATATGACATCGTTAGAAAAATTGTAAAGTAAAAAAAAAAAAAATTGTTAATTAAGTATAGGCATAGGTTTAAACTATGATTTCTTTACTGAGATAAAAAATACTTTGAAATAAACAATGGTGAGAAAGTCTTATCAAAATTTCTATTCAAATTGGTTAAAACATATTGCCAACGAATTTGGATATTTCCAAAATTTATTAGGCAAGCATATCGACGGAGGAATATTTCGACAAGTATTAATGATAAATATGTTAATTCTTATTTTCTATGACAATAAAATTAATCAATGATGCAGAAACGGCTAGGGGAACCGCTAAACCGGAACGAAACTCGAATTTTATATGTAACTTATAGTAAAATACCGCGAATAATAAGGAACGTATGCATTAAAAGCTAACAACGAGGTGAAAGGGTATGGCTCCTCTAAAGATCTGGCCGCTTCATGAATAAAAATTAACATTTTATGACGTCACATGTAATCTTTTTTAAACTGTTTATTGCTATGCAAAAACATTCTGACTTTTTTTTCTTTTGTCGTTCATGCGTTTCCACATTTATATCGAATTTATTTTGTGCATCAATTCGTATTTCTTACTTCATTCTTTTTTTTTATTTAAAACTGTAAATGTACCTACAAAACTGAACCTAGCATACACATTTTGTCAAAACGAAAACCTAATACAAATTGATTTGATAAACATTCTCTACAGAAGGTTGTTACAAATGTGTAACCTTACCAAGGTATACAAGTATATAATATTACAATACCTCAGCAACTACTGAAACTCACTTGATTGTTTGGAATTTATATTTCGTCTGCGCCTCCAGATTAAGCAAAATACAAGGCCAATGATGATACCACCGACTATGACACAACTAACTGCAGCTCCTACCACTGTTTCTATTGTATATCCTTTAGGTGACGCTTGTGGTTGTGCTAAAAATATACAGATTCTCATCTTTATGTTGAAAGTATTATTTTGAAAATTATATGTATGCATAAATTTATAACAATCTGAATAGATGTTTCCATTTTGAATCATATCCCAGTTCATGAACAATGTGTTGAATTTTTCCGAATCGAGGATCATTATGTTTATTCAGACCAGATGGTGCTTCAAGCAATATAAGAAGTGATAAAAATGAGGTAATGAAACCTACATATATTCATAGTAAAAATTGAAAAAAAAAATTTACACAGTTGATAAATAATAAAAAAAAATCTATAATTGATAGCATGCCTCGCATCAAAAACAAAAGTAAGGTAAATGCACAAAATAGCCAAGACTGATTAATATAGTAATATTGTTTCATCAAAATACGAACCTAACACAAATCAAATGATGATAAATAGCATGTAAGAATGAGCATGCTGCAGTAAAGGTTTTAACACATTGTATATGTTGAAATTCAACCTTACTCTGTGCTTTCTATAAAATGTATATTGCAAGAGGAGCAGATTATATTCAAGTTTAATAGAGTACAATTACACCAGTTGTCCCGTTTTGTTAGATATGAATGCATGTTCTTTGATTTCACTGTACTGGGAGCGACAGAGACCACATTTTTTTAACAAAGGATTTTGCTAATCAATTTCCTTTTTTTTTACGCATAATATATATTGCTTTACTTCTCATCTATTGAAATTTGAAATCAATTCACTGGTATTTGCAAATGACGACAAGCTTACATTCAATTTTTGATGAAGCGTAATATATTTTCAGCAGTTTTTCTCCAGCTTGGTTGAGTGAATTCATAGCATATATCTGTAAAAGTATGCAAAAAAGCTTTTACACAAAAATGTTCTTAAAAAATTAGTTTTAGTACTTTGGACAATCGAAACCCTGAAAAGATATTAAAGGTTAAAAAAAAACTTCATGCTTTTAAGAATAAAATTTTCATACTATTTGTCGGCTTTTCATATGTAGCAGCAATGGAAATGATGGTTTAAAGTCAGATTTTTTTTGAGACTTTTTTAATTCAATATCAAATTTGTGCAACGTGTATTTGTTGAAAAGCTTTCTCTCTGTTTTGTTTACCATGTTTATTATCTTTTACATATTTTTTTTGTATATATACACGAACTGCTGACTTTATAATGACTGCGCCGCTGGCAAAAGAGGCGTTAAGTGTTTCCCTTGACCGTTCGTCCTTCCTTCCGTCTTTTAGTCTTTTCGGCCGCGCAATATGATTTTTTTCCGCACTCGAACTGTAGCATTCTTTATACAAATTTTATGCAACTCACACACAATGCTTAGAACCAACACTAGCAGACAGTATTATAATTTATGTCCCTGTATAACTTGAAACATTGCTTTTTTATTCGTTGCCACACTCTAACTTTAGTTTTTCTCATCGATAGTTTATGAAATTCATATACAATGATAAGAACCACAATATACAGACAAGAGTTTTAATTTTGGCAGAAGGTCACTAACCGTTCTAGAGATAAGCCCCTCTATAGATTAGAAAATTGGAAATTTTTCAGTTTCTGCATTCTAATTTAAGTTTGGTTTATCGATTATTTATTGAAACTCACACACAGAATTCGAATTTAGACAGTGAGTCATTACCGTCCTAGAATTAAGACTCTTTTAAACTTGGAACATTGCAAATCTTGAGCGGGAACATTTGTGTTCTCCGACACATTCATCTTATATTTCTGTATTGATTTGTTGAATATTTCATGTTCTTTGACTAGAATTTAAATTGCATAAGTCATGTCGTCTGACTATTGGCACATTGCTCAATAAAACTCACCTCAATCTGATAATGTCTATCTGGTGTGATGTAATACAATTTTTGGAAAATTTCAGATTCTGCAGCTATTGTTTCGGTCGTTGTTGTCTACATATAAATGGACAGGTGTATTTAGCAAAATAAAGTTCAATGAAGTATCGTTATGATACATGTACATGTGCATTTACTTGTGTCAAACTGACGTGTATTTTTATTACAAATAAAACTTATGTGCTTATTTGCTACAATTATCAGGTTTATGGTAAATTACACTTACCATGCCGGTACATCCGACCATACTTATTTTGCATGCTATTACCTTAATTTTAATTTGTTTTCTTTCATTTGTCTTGTAACAGAAATTAGGAAATGAGAAATGAAACATTTAAACATCCCATGTCTTAATCGATAAATGAGACTTACCCTTTAGTTATAACATAAACGGTACCAATATTTCTGGACCAGATGTGTATTTTGACAATAAATGTCTCTTCTGTGATGTTTGATGCCAAACTACTCAATAAAGGTTTTGTCTGAATTGTCCGTACTACTATGTATACAGTAGCTAATGTTCAGGTGATATATTCTGTGGTAAAGTTCATTGTATACATTCAATTGAACTTAACACAAGGTTGCATACATTTTGGCAAAGTTGATCATATGCCTATGTGTATGATTTATGTATATGAGAAACATATATGTGTATGTGAAATACGTTATGATGGTTCAGAAATGTAAACATTATTTTTCACACATTTCAATGTTTAGAATATTAACAAAATAAGTAAAAGATGTTAAGAATATATACCGCTTACCCCACTGATGTTATGGTTAATCTTATACTCCCTAATGATACCGTTTCTTTCTCTTAATAAAGGCATACCCCAGGAAACTTCCATTGTCGTTAAGATCGCCGATGGTCTTTTTATTACAAAATTAGTTACTTTGCCGGGAGCTGTGAAAGCAGATTAACTTCTATTATAATAAATAATTAGAGTATCAAAATCAAGTATCATATGTCATTAATTTCAAAACTTAGTATTAAGCGTCAGACAAAAATCGTATTCACATTTACAATACTAGTTAGTAAAGCATTTAAACAATGTACAATGTAGAGGCAAAACACAAATATTTATTTTTAATATGCTGAAATATTAAAAACAACCAGTAAAATCAAACAGGAGAGAAAAGGAGACCAACTAAGACTGTTTTGAAATACATCAATAGCACATGAATTTCCCCTCTTACAGCAAAGAAAACACATCAGTTGAAAAGGGCTTAAATCATCATCTCGGCACAAAGAACAAAAACAACAAACAACAAACAAAAACACTGAAGTTACGAGTACACACAATTAGTGAAAGCGTGTTATGTTTTCATAAATGTATCCTGGTTGTTTGATGATCATCATTTTGATTCCTTAATATACCTGGTACTTTAGATTTTACAGGATAAACGAGGCATACAAGAGTATTTGTTAATAATAAGGTTTAATTGCGAGACGTTGGCGATAGTTTCGTAGTATAGAATTGAAAACGGAAATGGAGAATGTGTCGAAGAGACAACAACCCGACCAAAGAGCATAAAACAATCTAAGACAACCAATGGGTCTTCAATACAGCGGGGAAATCTCGCACCCGGAGGTGGTCTTCAGTTGTCCCCGAAACAAAAATATGTACTTGTTCATAGAAAATGGACATCACACTAAACTCCAAAACATATAAATGAACTAAAATAAAAACATACAGACTAACAAAGGCCAGAGGCTCCTGACTTGTTACAGGCGCAATAAATGCAGCGGTGTTGAATATGTTTGGGAGATCTCAATCATACCCTCATACCTCTAGCCAATATAGAATAAACAAACACACGTCAATGCGCACAGTAAAACTAGTCCGAGTTCGATGTAAGAATAGATAACAAAAGAAATTAAGGAAAATGACAAGGAAAGATAAATTTAAAAAGGACTACACCAGTAACTGACATGGCAGCTCAAAACCTCAGTTAAACTTTTCATAATTAATGATCGATTTCAAAAATATTTTTTTTTAAATGAATTTTGAATTAAACTGTATATTTACCATCTTGATATGTTGTTACTACAGATGACATATCAGACTGTTCACTGCTGCCTTTATCTGTCGTAGCAACTACTGTAAACGTATAATTCCAATATGCCTCTAGTCCAGACAACTGCGCGACCTGCTTATTAAAACCTTAAAATAACACAAAAAACAAAGTTTATAAGGTTATACCACGTTCTTTTATATCTAGGCGTCTCACCTTTTAAACCCGCAGATTAAAAGATTAAACCAGTTTAACAATAAACTTGTTTATCAAAAATGAAAACAAAACCATTTAATAATTGCGTCAGAAGCGCTTTTCTGGATTAATCGTCATCAGGAACCAAATTTAACTATGAATATTTTTTTTTTGACAGATTACTATTTACTACACATTTTCACAGTTTTGACTGCTGGATCCCTGTTATTGTTTCGTTAAACTATCATATATGTCTGTTTGGGTTGCTTACAAAAAATATACCGGAATTATAAACAACTGTAAATACAAATGGGAGGTTTAGTTAGCTAATAAACCACGTTTAACTCACCATTTTCATCGGATAATGACTATACCATATCAGGAATATGGCAATTGTTTTTCACTTGTTCAGTTTATTTAACAGTTATTTATGGACTTTCTCGTTTTAAATATGCATTGGATTTCGGAATTTTGGTATACTTTTCACTTATGCGATATACTTCTGTTACTCAACGTTTTATTTTACACAGACGCTTATAAAGATCAATGTGAAGGATAAGTCTTGTCATTTTGGAAGTCAAAATCTGGGCAAAAGTCACATTTTATTATTAGGATCAAGAAAAAAAAATTATCTCTAAGACATAGTTACATTTAGTTGGTTTAGGTCCTGATTGTGCAGTTATGAAGTTCCCAATTATTTCTTGATTGCAAGATTAAGTCAATTTCAGAACCTGTAACATGTACAAAGAAATGAGTATCAAGCATATATGGAAACAAAATATACCTACCAATTACGTTAACTCCTTTAATAAATGCTGGTAGAGCATTTAGAACCACTTCATACATTTTGATATAATATGTAGTAATCCCTGGTGTTGGTCCTGGCAGGTTCCATGTTAATTTTATTTCACTAAAACTCTCAACTAACGCAGCTACCTCAGAAGGCTTTTGAGGAACTTCCAAGAAAAATAAAGAAGAAATCATAAATTATTAAACATATAGGCAAAATGATGAATTTCAACATGGCATGCAAAGTTAAAAAAATTTATTCTGGACAACTTAAATTATTGAAGGTAATTAAATTAGTATCGAATTGAAGGCAGTAGTTTTCGATCGAGAAGTTGCAAAACTTTATAATCAACTTGTTATTAAAAAAAGTACTGGTTCACTTACGATATACTGTATTACGTAATATGTTGTGTACCAATAATGATTCACAGATAAGGGTTTAGTAATTCATTTTATCATCGCACTTTTACTACAAGGAACAAAAAAAAATACGAAAAGTCAAACAGTCTATAAAACACCGCAAAACATACGCGACCCCTCTCCACTAAAATAACGACCTGTTTTCATATGTCATTAAAAAGTATGCAGATGTGTCACCATCCGTGATTGTAATGCGTAGGACAAATTCGGTGATATTATTATCAAACAGAATCGGTTGGGATTTTGACAAGGATATTTGGAACATGTCCGTCGATAGTTATCTTTGACATATATGTTCCTAAACTAACAACCAATAGGGAGTTGATAAGAAATAATTCTTCGATACCATGCTACAATGTATATGCTCATTTTAACATGGGTGGGCATTATATTTGTCATTATCTGTATACCTAGCTTAAGCGAGGTGTAAAATGTTGACAAATATAATGCTTAACCATGTTAGAATGGGCATAAGTCATGACATAATAGCATAATCTCGATTCTAATATGAAAATTAAGAACTTTTGTACTTTGAAACAACCTATCATACACGTTCGAAAGGCAATCATTTTGATTTTCGTGAAGCCAAAACCATATAGAAAAATCAACCGTTTCACAATGAAAAAATAACAGATACATGTACACTTACTTTTAGAATGATTTTATTTATTTTTCTAGCAAGCAACATGTTGATCTCCAGCATTATTGAAAATTGCAATTTTAATTGTGACGTCAAATACGTGCAGCCCATTTTATATTGCAATTTGAACATGGCTTTGTTTCTAAAGCGAAAGAAGAACGTCATATTAGAATAAGAAATACTGGTTGCAGTTTGGAAATTGGAACACAGCAATTTATTTGTGCGTATATTATCACAAACAAATGATAAAAGGGTGTCACGAAAAGGATGTGCATTCATAATATAAGTTTCAAAAGGAAAAAGATATTATGTCCACTTGAATGAATATTACATTTATGTTCCTAACGGAATAAATGGTATATAATATTTTTTCTAACAGAAACATATATTACGGCATTGTGTTTAAACAAAGCTTCTAGTGGAACATCGTAAGGCGGATCAAATATACGTTGACAAGGGTTTCTACATCTGCGATTAAATCAGAAAGAACAACACACTGATACAATTTGTATTTTAATACAAAAATTAGGTGAGAAAACTATCAAGGTGGTATTCAAAACAATTACTCTAAGAAAGACAACCAAACCCTTTTCCGAAGAAAAAAAAACAGCAAATAGATAGAGAAACACGATCGTCACATATTGACACCTGTCTGGAATGGATGTGCTCCTGAAGAGTCAACAGTTCCTGCTATACTAGTTGTTCCCGCTATGTTACTTATGTTGATTTTTTATGTATGTTAATAAGTCATATCTTGTATTAACCCATGCAAAACGGATGAAAGTTAATATACGTTTACTACAGTCCCCAAGTTCACACAAGAAAGGCCTCATACCTTCGTATTCTGTTATATAATACATTTATAAGTAACGCAATCCATCATGAATGACAAAAGTCGAAACTCATCTGTTAAGTTTATTCTATTTAGGTTCAGCAAGTTCTTACATGCAATAATTGCAGTCACTTTAACCAAAATGTATACCTTCGGAATCAGTTGTTACTAATGTTTCACTCTTGTTGCCATTACCAGCGTCATTTATCGCATTTATCCACACGTTATAATCTGTATAAGGTAGTAACTGGTTTATTTCATACGATATTGGTTCCATCAGTTCGATATTTCTTCTATTTTCTCGAATCTGTCTTTTGTCTGCAGAGCACACATGCTGTATCAGCTGAAATTAAAGCAGAAATGTCTTGTAGATCTGTAACTATTACCAGATCAGAACATAACGAGAATATAGGCTTTAGACATTCGGTATAGATTCATAGGATACCAACATTAAATGTTTTATTTGATTCACAAAACACCCTCAATGACGACATGTATACACTCAAAATTACAATGGTTCTTTACTCGGAGTTTTCAAAATATTTCTGAACGGTTATAAAATATTTTGCTTTCAAAGTGTATAAGAAAAGTTGATTCATTCAGAGAAGAATACTGATACAGTGTTTTACTTCAATCTTCTGTAGTTAGGACACAATTTCAAAAGTTTATTTCATTTTATCAAAAAGGCTCAAACCCAACAATTAGAAAGCCAATACTGTAGGATGTGATATTCAAGTGGACTAGTTTTCTACCAGCATTGTTATCAATCATGTACTACATTTAAGATTTTTGGTCTTTCAGAGCGCTTTTTGATACTTTGATTAAACCTGCTTAACATACTCTCGTAATGTAGGAAAAAATTACAAGTTGATTTTGTTCACTAAGTTTTTGATTTGTACTTTTAGTTAAGTAGGTTTTTTAGAGGATAATTCATTTCACGTTTACACCTTCCAAGTCAACTACGAACGAACTTTGTTGAGCAATTTCTTGTTGTTTTTTTATTTAAGTGAAAATTAAAGTTTAACGCATACTATTCACGAAGATACATGTACACAGTTCACAAAAGTCAATATGTAGACATGATATAATCATAATAAGAGTCAGCAAAAGGAAAAGTGATTCAGAAAAATATGACTTTGAATATTTTAAAATGACAATATATGACGATGAAATTAACAAATCAATCATCAGATGATAGTAAACGCTACATGACAGCCCCACCAAAACACAATTAAAAGGATGAGGAATAACAGTATTCGTTTGACATACCACTTCTATTTTGTGCTTCCTGTTATTTTCAAATTTGTTAGACTAATCAGAGATGGCAGATCTCTGACTCGACGCGCTTTTCTTTTACACAGGACTTATTAGTTGGGCTCGAATCAAACAATTGAAGTACTTAATTGATACGAAGTTCAAAATCATTGGGGGTAAAAAAATAAAGGAAAGCTGTACCAAATACGCCTAAGGCTTTCATATCCTGACGGTAGAAAATCTTAGCATTTGGATATTTTTTTACCTTAAAACAAACCGGTAAATTTAATGACATTTCCAATGTTTCATTTGAACGCAAATTTTATGTTTAAATGATTGTTTAATGATTGAACCGTATTTGTTGGTTATAAGCATGTCTTTGTCTTAATTTGATTGGCTTACAACGAATTATTTACCAACAAAATACGTACCACATTGGTACAGCCAGTACTGCAAACAAGGAGTACTTCTGCTACACAATCATTATTTACTAGGACTCTTAAACGGTATCCTAGTATGGTACTTTTTGATTCGACCGGCTTACTCCATGATATCCGAATACTTCTGCTTTTCGCACTAAGAGTGACGCTTGTTGGAACACCGGACACTGAGGACAAATAGAGTATAAAGAAAGAAGTGTACCATAAGTACATTTAGTTATTAGTCTAAAACAAAACCAAAATGATAACTTTCCATGTAATCCTGCGATTGGATGTATGAAACACCTCATATGGTGAAGATATAGTCTTTCAATCAGTTTGATTGATGACAGGAGGTGTTGTGTCAGTAACTGCAAACAGTTCTTAAATTGTTAAATCAGGTTTTACTGTGCCTATTGCTGTGTGTTTGTTTATTTCATATTGGCTAAAGATATAAGGGAGGGTAGAGATCTTATAAAAAATATTTAACCCATTGCATGTTTGCACCTGTCCCAAATCAGGAACTTCTTATCTTTGTAAGTCTTGTTTGTTTTATAAATTTTTGTTCATTTATATGTTTACTGTAGCGTCCTTTTTGCTGAACTAGTATACATATTTGTTTAGGAGTCAGCTGATGCCCTACTTTGGTATGTCTGGGTGTGGGATTTTCTGCGTTCAAGACCCATTGGTGGTCTTGTGCACTTGGTCGTTGACTCTTTGACACATTCCCCGTTTCCATTCTCTATTGTTTTTTAAATATTTGATAACAATATACAAAAATTACCATAAGGTAATCAATATGATAGAATTGTTGGATTAGTATTAAATGTGGATCAATTTTTTTTTATCATAATTGGTACATGAAGATACTACTTACGTGCAGCACAGGTCAACCCTGTCCAACGCTGATTTATAGCACATTCACATGTTCTGCCTTCACAGGTCATTGGTCTTAGACATTCATTATCTGCATTACAATTTACAGAAACACTCTTTTCTGTAGAAAAAAAAAACATAGAGTTAGGTACCTTACATTAATCGATTACGTTTGTCATTGTGTGGTACTTTTTGTTATTATTCTGATCAGAATTGAAACGGAAAGGGTTGAGATTTATTATAAATATCGTTGTATCCTATGACAAAAAGTTATGAGTATATTTCAAGTGAAGGATCTTGTTAGTCATAGACTTTAGTTTTAATGTAAAAGAAAAAAAAACATGTTTTCGCTATTTCAAAATATGGTGTTGGAAGATTTTTTTAAAAGACATCTGAACATTAGCCATTTTTAATTTAGGCAATTTTAAAATGAATATATACAAGCTGGCCTAGTGTTGGGTTAACACCGTACGGTGACCTGTATGTGTGTCTTTTTGTTTGTATGTGTTGTTTGGAAAATTAATGATTGAAATTCAGAACTTTATAAGAAAAACGTATGCAATGCATTTTATTGTAATAACCTATAAATATAAATAAAACTCACGTTCCGAACAATCTGATCCTGTCCAATACTGATTTGTAGAACATTGACAACGCCCACTTGAACAATTCAGTGTAGTGGCACATTCGTTATTAGCAGTACATGTTTCATTCACACTTTTTTCTAAACATCAATATCAAATTAAAAGTTCTCTTCAAATGAATGTTTTGTTCTTAAAACTGAATCAATTAATCTAATATAACCATTATCATTTCTCAATGCAAAAAGAGGGGGCCTCGCTGACCGAAAGGTCAAAGTATTTCAACTTCTGTATCCCTTGTAGTCATCACTGAGATTGTAAGTTTTAACCGCACGTAGTGGGTGTGATCGACTGCAATCTTAATTGACCAAAATTGTAGGTTTTCTTCCGAATGACGATGGTTTTCTTCGGGCACTCGGGCTTCTGCTGACTGTCTCGATATAGCCAAAAGTTATGGCTAAGCATCAATCAATCAATAAATTCATCGATACAAAAGGCCGAATCGATGATAAAAACAAAATTGTAGAACTCTCAAGTAACAATCCTAAGGTGGCCATAAGACTTTAGTCAGTCATACATTAGTATTAATAGTTTTGAATAGAGTTCTTCTTATTTGCTTTAAAGCTTGTGACAAAGGCAATTTAATGCAAAACAAGAAGAACTTACATGATACCTTCCTCTACAGATTTGTCAAATTTTAACATACATTGTATGCTACTAAGCCTTAATTTGAATTTATTTTGACACACGATGTGTTTAATTAAGGTATTAGTTTAGGTTAAATATCTTTTTATGGTAAATATAAATTGCGGAAATGAAACATGATTGAGACAGATATCCAACATAATTCAAATAATGTTAATTTGAGATATTATCTTAAATATTTGCACAAAACCCATACCGTATAGACAGTATATGCGATGCACCGATATAACAAAATGGAAAAAAAAAACAATTTAACCATGAAACCAATTGTCTGACAACAAATAAGCCAAACAGATATAACTACCAACGAGGACTACTGAATTGCAGGCTAGAGACAGGGACAGGGGGAATAAGGTAGGATAAAACATATGTGTAAGCGCTCAAAATCCCTGAACTTAAGACAACAGTGCACCCGAGTACTGTAAAACTCAGTGTGACTCACCAGATCGGCACTACGCATAAAAGACACAAATAGCATAAAGGTAAAAATATACACACTACCGAATAACGAGTACTCGCCGTTATGTAGAGCTTATGCATAGCAAATAGCAACTTATTACAGCTTATAGATACATTATGTTCTCTAAGACTAAAGCATTGGTAAAAATCTAGTTATTCCATAAACTATAAGACAAATCACCCAATGACTATTATATCTATGCAACATATGTACGCCGTCATATGACATATCTACACTATATGCCTGCAGTATATAATTCTATTTCTGTATAGATATATATAATATTAAAAAAGTTGAACAAATTGGCTATTTTGCATTTTCTGGAAAACAGGCAGGAAAAAGATTCTCTTCGCATTTTGTTTTTATCTAAGTGGAAACAATTAAGATTGGCAGATATTAATAAGAATGCATATTGCTGTTGGTTGAAAATAATTGTATCATATGAGAATAAGACGGACAAATAATTTCAGACCAAGAGTGTGGGAAGTCAAAGTGATACATTTTTTGTTTGAAATTTGACTGTCTATGTATGATTTTGATAAATACAAATGTCAGAAATCACATGTAATCAATGGACAATATGTATTACTCATTTTATTTTCAGTAGGTCTGCACTATATAATATCAATCAAAGCAAACCTGAACTATTAATTGTGAACATCGATAATATTAACACAATATAGATAAATAACAGTACACTTAATTAAAGTGATTGACTAACCAATGTGTGTTTGTGAATAGCTTATATTAAAAGCAATTAAAGTAAACAGACGGCAACAACAAAATTATACAACTTATTGGGTTACTTTCATCGTTTTGTGTAACTAAATGGCATTATCCCCGCATATGTTATTGATATATGAACAAATAGAAGTTGCAGGTATATGGAAATGAATCAGATATAATTTAACAACACAATCAATAATACGAAATCTAGAGATCATCAGGAACTGTAGTATTATGGTAGTGATATCATTAGTTCTGCATGTCAACTTTATATTTAACTTAGAATAAAAATATGACTGAACGTTACCTGCAGAACAAGTATAACCTGTCCAATACTGATTCTTTGCACATTGACAGGTCCCACCTATACATGTCATTGTACTTAGACATTCTTTATCAGCATAACAGTTTACATCAATATTCTTTTCTGTAAATACAATATTGTTAATGCATCGCCTTTAATTGCAATTTTGGTTTTTACCGTAATGTGTTATAGAACTAGGAACCCTCGTTTGTATCGAAAAGTCATCAGACTGTTACATCGTCTATAAGGAAAACAAACTGATACACATATTTTTCTTATAATAATATAACAAGAATTTATAATAGAAGTAAAATACAGATATACCGGTGTCTTCCAACTGTAAACTCCATTTATAATAGTTTTCCCTTTTTTTAATTAAATTGAATGTATAAAGTCACTTTCATTTAATTTAAAACAGCAGGTTATTTACATACATTTCAAATGAGCAATCGGCAATCAGAAATTTAACTTACTTGCAACACAAGTTGATCCTGTCCAATACTGAATCGAAGCGCATTGACAAATCCCACCTGTACAAGAAAATGGATCCAAACACTCTATTCCAGAACTACATGTCTGACCACGACTCTTTCCTTCAAAAAAGTCAAAGAGATCAAAGATGGACAGAACTTGTTTAGTGCATGTTTTTGTTATATTGTATCAATTAATAAATTAAATATATATAAACACGTATTTTCAAATTGGTCCCGCTAACTCATAATTCTAAAATACAAAGACGCATACATAAATTAGAAGATTTTAAACCAAAACCCTTTATATATAATATATAAAGCATCGAAACAAATGTTTGTATTGATAAATAAGGATTCTACCAATGCATCGATATTTATCAACTCGAGACAGCTGATTTTTTTTTAATGTAAAACGCATCACAATGGAAATTTCAGAAGAATGCAAGACTATTTGACGTCATAATCGAAATTTGACCAATGAGGAACTGAGATCGAACGAACCACACGTTGATTAGATAAAAATAATCAGACAGGTCAGGTAAGGATAAATTGATTAAGAATTGGATCAATAGAAATACAACTTACGTTGGTAACAGTATGAACCACTACAGTACTGTCGTATACTACAATCACAAGAAGGTTCAGGATTATGACAAATATTCCGTACTGGGCATGGTAAAGCATTTCTCCTTTTATCTGAAAACAAAACACTGTATGTATCAATAACTACAAAACTTGACGGTACAAACATGGAAAAACACATCTGTGCAACCAGCTCAGGATATACATGAGGCATGTTATGGTTAAGCTTAGTGTCATATGGTATTTTGTGTGTCGTATTCGATTCAACGTTTTAGAATTTTCGGCTTTTACTGCTCTTCAGCTATATATTAGATTTGGCAATCTAACAGTGTTGATTGATGTATATCAAACGCGAGTCCGGCGTTCCAAATTGTCGGTCTAGTACTTTTGATGAATTTGTACAAACACGTAGTCGATGCTGCTGCTGTTTGACGTTTCGATCCCGATGGTACAAGCAATATTTGAAAGATTCCTTTTGGGCAAATATTGTGTTGATAAAATTTAAAATCAATTGAAACACTAAGAGTATTCTTTATGCATACATGAATTACCATTACCAAATTTGGGACAATGTTTCAGAATTTTCAGTGTTTACTGCTCTTTATTTTTCCAACTGTTTTGATTTTAGTTTAATTAACGAGTCTTATATAGAGGTGACATACCAAATTATAATTTTGATATTTTGTTTTAGTTTTAACAACCACTTAGTCGATATCACAGCATCCCTGAGTATAACATCATAATATCAGTTTTGTTTATCAGCTGTAATCGATACAATTTTCAATTTAATCAAATGTAATAAGAAATTGAGCAATGTTTTATTACAAATCATCATGAAATATTATCGATTACAATGTAAAAAACATCTTTTTATTTTGACATAATGACACCGTTAATAACGGTTTGGAAAATATCACTTCCAGTATTATTTGATAGTTTACACTGATTCATCACATATATGGTTCTATATACTTTAAGATTGAATAAGTACAATAACATAGCTTCTTCCGGTTAACACATGGTCACATCCGGTTGACTTTTTCAAGATTATATGACTTGCAACCTAATGCAAAAAGTCTTATGTCGTTACCATGTATACATGAGAATTTTAATCAAAGATAAATAATGAACGTCACAATTATCTTTGACCTTGACCCAAATTTCAAGGTCATAAACCATTCCCCTAAAGTCAAAGACCCTCTAGGTCTCTTTTATATATGGTTAATGAGCTATGTCATTTATAAGTAATTATAATAAATATGAGTAAAGAAAACGGCCATTTAATGTCAACGTACCCTTTCATCTAAAATGTATGTTAAGACAAACAATTTAATAAATAAAATGTTATCAATATCTAATACGTTTTTCGAAAACAAGTGAATGAGACCAAATCAAAGTTTAGAGTATGACCTTGACCTTTGACTTTGAACTTTTGTTTTGTTACCAATGACACAAATCCAAAGACCCTATGTCTCTATCACTTAATGTTTACCAGTTACAAATGCATTTCACTTAAATGAAATGCATAAATTTGTCGGTTTCCTCTGCACTTGCGAATGCCACAAGAAAAACAGAGTTGGGGAGATAACGACTATAAGAAGTAGTGTTAAGTTATACAGGGTCAATTCCAAAGCGTATAAACTGTTCGATATGACATACTAAATTTCACAGCAACATCATGTGAAACAATAATACTGCGCAAGAAAAAGGAATAGGCGGAAGATAAACAATGTAATGATTAGAACAAAAACAAAAGTTTATAATTAGGGTTTTCCACTTTTCCGTGGAAAGACCATCTTATAAGAAATCCATCTGGCTGAGGATAGCTTTTAAAAAAAAACTTTCTAGTTATTTTTAATATTTACTTGAGGAGTTTCTTGATTGTACAAATGGCATTTTAAGACACAAAATATCTATCTGCTTTGTTGACACTCTATATCTACAGTAGAAAATGTGCAACGGCGTCCTTAACACGTATGTTCAATGGTTAGCAAAAGACCTTTCTAATGTTAGTTCGTTATTATTAAAAAAGATTTTGCCCTTTTTAAATTGTGCATATCCTTAATTGTCAACCCTACCCACTAATTTCCCTTCGGACTACGTCCTCAGAAAAATAAATACGGTAAAATTCAAGACATTCATCTTTTCTATAGTCCATAATTGTATATACTAAAAGAAAAAAAGTATTATAAAGTATTAACAAAAATCAACTTTTACTTCAAATTTGTCGGAATCCAATATTTTGCGTAATAAACACATCATTATTTACTTATTTTAGAACGTGAACTATTCCCGAAATATGACTGTTTTGCCGAATGTGAACTCGCATTGATATACGACGTGTTTCTGTATTTATATATAAAGGCAATGGTAGTAAACCACTGTTCAAAAGTTATAAAATCAATCAAGACAAACTTAATCCGGGATAAAAACTAAAATCAAGGGAAACACCAGTCCAGGATCCAAAAATGTTCATAAGTGGGGGCCCACTGACTGCCTAAGAGGGGTCATGGTTCAGTGATTCCCTATATAATCAACAAAATTTTTCCCACGAAAGGGGAGGGCCGGGCCCCCTGAAAAACCCTCTAAATCAACCTCTTTACACTTCTACTGTAAGAGGAAAACAACGGAACAGAAACAGTTAACTGCAAATATATGCATATATTGTTTTTGTTTATACACAGTTTTGAGTAAAAAGAAAAACCGACATGGTTAGAATATACAAATCATAACATTATAACAAACACAATTTCATTTTGATATTCTTGTCATGGTTAAAAAATACTTAAAACAACACACGTACAAACTCAATCCTTATCTTATATTCGTGTATCTATTCATAATACAAATCTATTTTATTTCTAAAAATTAACCTGTTATAATATAAACATCACAAAGAAATCTTTTTGTGATGTTGATCCATTTATGTGACGCCGAGTTTATATTTCGTGTGTGGTGTCCTGGTGTGTTGTTGGAAATTTCCTGTGAGCTGTCCGTTGTTATTCAGCGGTTTACATGTTTTAATGTTTTATTATATTTTTAATTTGTGTATTTTTCTGTGCTGAGTGTTTCTGAATTTGTGTGTACTGTATTGCACTGTTATCTACAGCCCGTTTCTATGTAGGTTGGCGTTTGCTTTTGTTGTAGTTCAGTGTTTCTATATTATCGGTTTTTCTTTATAAAACCTGTGTTGCTGGCTAGTTCTCATTTATATGGAATTGTATAAGATGGACAATTTTTAATGTAGTTTAAGTAATTGGTTAATAATATCCCGTATAGTCTGAGTAGGGATATATTATAATCAGCAACCTGGTAACTAAATTGAACAAAGGGTTACTAAACCATTATCGTCACGTTTAAACGTCATCCTCTGATTTTTTTTAATTTCTTATTTCAATGGATAATAAATAACCTTTCGTTTTTAATGATCACAACGACGTTCTAAGATTCAAATTATAATTCGGAAGTTAATTTAGGCTTCATTTTAAATAAAGTAATAAATTGAATCATATTCTGATCATGTGTTATGTTCACATGTACAGTGTACCTAAGCTTCTCAGTTTAAGTATACGAATCATTGTTCTCTAACGTTCAAAATTGACAAATCAGTCGTCACAAGCTCTATTGTCTTTAATTAAATTATAAGTCCCAGTTATATGATACACAATTAAATGACGTGATTTAACTTACTTGTAGCACACTTTGATCCTGTCCAGTACCTATTTGTACCACATTGACAAGTTTCATTTATACACGTCATTGGACCTAGACATTCGTCAACAACGCCGCAGGCCACACCATGACTATTTTCTAAAAATAAGATTTTAAGAATTGATATTAGAGTTTAAAGATTGGACAGTCGAAAAGGACTTAACTCCAATATAATGAAAGTATTCTTTTATATATCGAGTTAACAGTAAAAATACAAGATATCATGTAGGAGAAATATGTATCGTGTACAATCCTTATACAAAACTTACTTTTCTGACAGGTTGCTCCATCATCATAGTAATTATCCATACACCGACAATTGTTTGTATCACACTTTGCATTACCATACTTTGTACATTTGTCAACTTTATCAATAGTACACGAAATATCTTTCACTGTTGATTCACAAGTTATACACAGTAAACAGACCAATAAAATCTGCAAAAAGACACAAATAAGTAATAAAAATCAAGTATGTAATCAGTTCTTTAAAAAGCCTGTTGGATTAACCAATTATTATCATTTGATCCAAAATTACTCACCGTGTTGAGAAAATATTGTCTGGACATTTTACAAGATGATTTCCATAAGAATACGGAAGTACTCCGAACTAACAAAAAATATAAGTAGATATATATTTTTGAAACGTCATCTTCAAAACCGTTTATATTATATCAATACAGGTGAATTTATTTTCAAAAGAAGATCATTTAGAAAATTCTTTTCATCAAACAGTTGTAAGCCTATTCTTTTATGTTAAGTTACTTCGCTTAAGGTAACGCGATATTCATGTTTTCATTTAGACGGTTAGGTAATATATTTTACATATTGCAATTCATGCATTAATTTAGATATAGTCGGAAAAAAGAGGTATTATCTGTAAGAGGAAGTATACAACATTCGAGTTATACACAAGTCATGACACCGTATAACCATCTCTTAATCGTTCAATGTCTAGATAAGTTATGCATAGATATGTTATGAAGACACTTATGGCTATGAAAAAAAAGGCAAATTCTCAATAGAGAAAGAATGGGAAAAGAAGATTTTGATATAAAATTCTCAGTAAGAACGAACTAGTTGTATGCATACTTTAAGGCTACCAGGAAAAGATATCCTTCATCCTAATGACTAACGAACATTATTTGGAAAACAATGTCACATCGATAAACATTTCAGGTGTTTCCCAATAAAGGAAAGCAATTAATTACAATATGTTGGTGTCTGCTGCTAACGAGACTAAACTACAACGAAGTTTTCTAATTATTAGTTTCCCAATGTTTATTTTAAAAAGATTTAAAGGACTTTCGTTGTTAGTAATTTAACAAATGTGTTGGATTTATTGTCAAAAGATTGATGTAGTGTTTGTTCACACAATTTCAGGGATATAACAAACATTTTCTAATGCAAATAAGAGCAATTGTAGTTCATTAAGCGTTCATAAACATGATTTAACCCGTAACATTCTTCCTGTGCCAACCTCAAACCGTGAATATGTAAGCAAGTGGTAGTTTTGAGTCGGTTTTTCTTTCAGCTTGTCGTTGTGTATATACAATGTAGTTTCCAAAAAAATTAATGCTAAATGACAGCTGAGGGTTATATAATACACATCCGACCAGTTCATGTGGATACATCATGTCGTATTTGTAAACAATACAAAAAGAGAAAGACTCTGGGAAATACCAATTCCCTTGAAACCCTTACGTTATGTACTCTAAGAAAATATGACTACTGCAATTAATCTGACTAAAACATATCTCTCACTTTGTTCTAGAAAGTAATGATGATGTTCCGCCGATACATCAAAATAAACTGTTGACAAAGCGATATGTTACAGTCCTTGGATGGAGTAAACTTCCCACTCACACCATACACCATTACACCATTCACCATACACCATTACACCATACACCTTGTGCCATTACACCATACACGTTACACCTTTGCACCATACACCTTACACATTACACCATACACCATTCCCCATTCTATCTACACGATCCGAAATTACCCATAATGCAATTAAATTTCAAAGAAAGCGTGCGACTACAAAATTATTTATTTGATTTAAAAAACGAATTTTGATCACAATATTGTAAATTAATGTATAAAATTAAAATCTCCGTGGTCATGCCTATGATGGTTATATAAACAATACAGATTAAATATATATACATGTATTTGTAAATAAAGTACGCATACAACTTTGCTTGTAACGCAAATTTATCCGCGATCTGCCTATCTATAAATTAAAAACGATATTGGTTACAATGCTATTATTATCGGTTTTAACATGTAGCGTAAATCTTATAAACTTGGTTTTCAGATAAAATCGACAAACAATGCCAAAAATGAATACTTCAGGATGACTGGTACATGTACAACATGTACAACAACATTATTTTAAGCATCAACCAAAACTGACCATATTTGCACTTATAATTACAAAATTGAGAATGGAAATGGGGAGTGTGTCAATCTGTTAATTTATATAGGGTTAAAAAATTTGGAAATATTTTTGTCCTCCTTTTATTCAAAATATTGTCTCGCAACAAAATTTCAGTAATTTTGATACCTAAGGCTGACTAGTATAACAAAATTATTTAAACGCATCAACAAAAACTGACCATATTTGCACTTTATTATGTATATCTATATAGCCGCATAGTAAATCAGCAATATTTTGATGTCAGGATGGATTGTTTAATACAAATGACAGCAACATTGCAAAACAACATGTACAATGACAACAAAAATTGGTCCCCATCAATATTGATTGCCAGCATGTCCTCTTTTTATTAAAAATATTGTCTCGCAACAAAATTTCAGTAGTTTTGATACCTCAGGTTGACTCGTATAACCAAATTTTTTTAACGTATCAACAAAAACTGACCATATTTGCACTTTATTATGTATATCTATAAAGCCACATAGTAAATCAGCAATATCTTGATGTCAGGATGGATTGTATAACACAAATGACAGCAACAGTGCAATACAATGACAACAAAATTTGTCCTGATCAATCTAGATAGCCAGCATGTCCTCTTTTATTCAAAATATTGTCTCGCAAGAAAATTTCAGTAGTTTTGATACCTCAGACTGACTCGTATAACAAAATTATTTTAAAGCATCAACCAAAACTGACCATATTTGCACTTTATTATGTAAATCTATATAGCCGCATAGTAAATCAGCAATATTTTGATGTCAGAATGGATTGTATAATACAAATGACAGCAACATTGTAACACAATGACAACAAAAAATATCCCCATCAATTTAGATTGCCAGCATGTCCTCTTTTTATTCAAAATATTGTCTCGCAACAAAATTTCAGTAATTTTGATACCTAAGGCTGACTAGTATAACAAAATTATTTAAACGCATCAACAAAACCTGACCATATTTGCACTTTATTATGTATATCTATAAAGCCACATAGTAAATCAGCAATATCTTGATGTCAGGATGGATTGTATAACACAAATGACAGCAACAGTGCAATACAATGACAACAAAATTTGTCCTGATCAATCTAGATAGCCAGCATGTCCTCTTTTATTCAAAATATTGTCTCGCAAGAAAATTTCAGTAGTTTTGATACCTCAGACTGACTCGTATAACAAAATTATTTTAAAGCATCAACCAAAACTGACCATATTTGCACTTTATTATGTAAATCTATATAGCCGCATAGTAAATCAGCAATATTTTGATGTCAGAATGGATTGTATAATACAAATGACAGCAACATTGTAACACAATGACAACAAAAAATATCCCCATCAATTTAGATTGCCAGCATGTCCTCTTTTTATTCAAAATATTGTCTCGCAACAAAATTTCAGTAATTTTGATACCTAAGGCTGACTAGTATAACAAAATTATTTAAACGCATCAACAAAACCTGACCATATTTGCACTTTATTATGTATATCTATATAGCCGCATAGTAAATCAGCAATATTTTGTTGTCAGAATGGATTGCATTATACAAATGACAGCAACATTGCAACACAATGACAACAAAAATTTGTCCCCATCAATCTTGATTGCCAGCATGTCCTCTTTTTATTCAAAATATTGTCTCGCAAGAATATTTCAGTAGTTTTGATACCTCAGGCTGACTCATATAACAAAACTATTTTAAAGTATCAACCAAAACTGACCATATTTGCACTTTATTATGTAAATCTATATAGCCGCATAGTAAATCAGCAATATTTTGTTGTCAGAATGGATTGCATTATACAAATGACAGCAACATTGCAACACAATGACAACAAAAATTTGTCCCCATCAATCTTGATTGCCAGCATGTCCTCTTTTTATTCAAAATATTGTCTCGCAAGAATATTTCAGTAGTTTTGATACCTCAGGCTGACTCATATAACAAAACTATTTTAAAGTATCAACCAAAACTGACCATATTTGCACTTTATTATGTAAATCTATATAGCCGCATAGTAAATCAGCAATATTTTGATGTCAGGATGGATTGTATAATACAAATGACAGCAACATTGCAATACAATGACAACAAAAATTTGTCCCCATCAATCTAGATAGCCAGCATGTCCTCTTTTTATTCAAAATATTGTCTCGTAAGAAAATTTCAGTTGTTTTGATACCTCAGGCTGACTTGTATAACAAAATTATTTTAAAGCATCAACCAAAACTGACCATATTTGCACTTTTAATATTATGTATATCTATATAGCCAAATAGTAAAGCAGCTATATTTTATTGTCAGAATGGATTGTATAATACAAATGACAGCAACATTGCAATACAATGACAACAAAAATTATCCCCATCAATTTAGATTGCCAGCATGTCATGCATGTCCTCTTTTTATTCAAAATATTGTCTCGCAACAAAATTTCAGTAATTTTGATACCTCAGGCTGACTAGTATAACAAAATTATTTAAACGCATCAACAAAAACTGACCATATTTGCACTTTATTATGTATATCTATATAGCCACATGGTAAATCAGCAATATTTTGATGTCAGGATGGATTGTATAATACAAATGACAGCAACATTGCAATACAATGATAACAAAATCTTGTCCGCTTTAATTTAGAGTGCCAGCATTTCATCTCTGTATTCGTAATATAAGACTGTCACTAAAGTCAGTTTCAGTATCTGTATTTCCCACTTCCATGACTTCTGAATATGGATGGGTACATCACAGATTCCTTTTGGGCTATTGTATGATGGGTTGGTCTGCGCATAAATTAGTCGTGCTTGCTGAGGTGTGATGATTTAAACTCAGTAGTTCAGGATGGTTTGTATAATAAAACTATTCCACCTCATCATCCAACACTGTGACTGACATGACAGATTTCATTTGTACTTTATAATGAAAAGTATGAGAAGTTCTCTTCAAGGAAAAGTATACTGTTAGTGTATTATGTCGGTTGGTTGATTTTGTTGGTGGCTAAATATCAAGTGGCAAATATTTCATTCCCGTTCACATATTAAGTATATTTTTTCGGACGTTCAAGATATCATTTATAATCCGTAAAGACAAATCTAACGAAATTGACGAGATTGTTCATAATTATACAACACCTTATGTGCAATAACACTGTACAATTTTCCTTTGAATATTTTTTGGAAAACAGAATCGTAAATCCAAGGCAAACATAGGTGAATGACGATAAGATATTTATAAAGAGACTGTCAAAAATGGGGAACGAAGCAACTTTTAAAATGATGTTGATAACCCGTGATATAAAAATACTGTTCCGATGCGTGGATAACCTTTCTATCCGCCTTCTAGTTTAAATGAAATCCTTTCTTTTATGATAACTGAATGTGATCACAAATGTGTAATTTTAAAGCCATTGTTTAATGTAAATAAGAATATGAAAAAAAAAAGATTTTTTAATATGTGTATAATATATATAAAATAGAGTCTAACGAGTAAAGTAATTTGCTTTACTGGGAAAAAAGAACAATAGGATTATTATTATTGTTTATGTTTACAATCCGAAAAATTAAAATAAAATGAACTTCGGTTTCAACCATTCATTCACACCATTCCCGATCGCACGTTACACAATCACACCATTCCTCATACACCATTACACCATTCCCCTTACACCATACACCATAGCACCATACACCTTCTACCATTGCACCATATGCCATACACCATTACACCATACACGTTATTTTGGGAAGTTTACACCATCCAAGGGCTGTAAGCAATAATAATACTATAGCTAGTATTGTAGAAAACTTGTTAACTATCGCCAAAAGTATTGAATAGAACAAGTTTATCTAACCGTCGAAGTCATTAAATTGTTGAATGTATATACGCTTGTTTACATCTTAAAATTATAGATATAATGTGTTCTATGTTGACTCAATTGAAATCAATTGTCATCTTTCAAATGAAGTAAGTACTATTTAAGTTTCGATATACGTTGTACCAACTGAATCGTGTGAGGAATATTATATATTATGTAAATTTGAATACGACTTTTATGATAGTTTTCTTTAATGTTCAGTTTTATAACGTTAAAAAGCAGGAATAATATGCAATCTTATGACTTATTACTTATGACTTTGAATATGAAAATCTAAAAAGGAAGGTAACACAAGCAGCTTGTATTTAAATATTGTTTGTATTCGATACTGTTATAATTAGTGTCTATTGTGTAAAACAAGTATACGTCTTCGTCCAGTGAATATTAGGTATTCTTTTATTTTCGTGGATAAAACAAAAGATTTTATTTGCGTGGATATTTGTTTCGTCGTTTTGCCAGTGTCTGCATACATTTTGCACTTCATTTTACAAGAAAATTCATTGTTCACCTGAACCCACGAAATAAACAAAAATTGATATCCTACGAATAATAATGAATGCACAGTATTTGAGAGCCTCATGAATATTAGGATTCACTAGAGACAACTATTTTAGGTAAATGGGTGAATTTAACTTATTATCGATCCTGTTATCGTTTCGGGATATGATGAACACATGATGAATGAATATCAATGATTGGCAGCTGTATTATCGGCAATAAGATGTAACAACTTGTTCTCCATTGATAAACTTAAAACAACGAATTTCATCCTCTGTCATTTTACGAGCACGAACAACGATGTTTTAGATCATATCGTTCATCATTACACTTATGCAGTAAATGAGACGGAACATGAAAACAGAGTCTACTGAAACCTATGCAGAACCATTCCCCTTTTTCCAAAATATCGTGATTGAGATGCATATCACCAAGAATATACTGTCGAAAATGATTATAAATGTAAATGTACACAGGAGCAACTTGAAATTTTGCAACGGGATACATGAAAAAGATCTTCGTCAAATGGAAGAATAAACTGCGATATTTTTTGGGGGATCACCCAATACAATCGAATATGCAGCAATCTATCTTTGACGATTAGCCAAGACAAGAGATATTTTCAGAGTGTGTGAGTTTCAAGATATGTGCTTGATGCCCTCAAACTTTATCTCGTCATCGACTGATGGTTGCATTTTGCCTCCTCACCTTGCATTTGATTGAAGGAGTTGAAATAACTCTCTTAAGTTGAAATAGTCACAGTAGTTGATTATATTACTTCTTTGGTCAATTAATCTTTCAGCAGTACTGTATGTATGTTTTAATTCCAAAAACATCTCCAATATTATTCCCCAAGTTCTTGTACATGCATTCAAACAGTCGGTCAATAATGTATATGCATCCTTTCCGTCGGGAAAACTACAACCTACCGTTTCTATTTTTTTATTTTCGTCTAGTAGTATCTTTTCCACCCTTGGTTTAGATTCATTTTGTCTTGTTACTCTGTCCGATGTTTTTGTAAGTAATTTTATGTTTTTTTCATATTCTATTTCCTTCTATTTAGTTTTGTTTCTCATCTGAGTAAGATCTGATTGAAAGCTGTTGCATTCATCATTTTTGTTGTGCAGGGGAGAAAATTATCGACCGTCTGTTTTTCTACTTGCCTTTCTCATCTATAATGACCAAACGTACCTACAATTGTTTAGTTGTAACAACAACGGGAACACCATTTCTTTCAACTGTCGACATGAAGATAGCAAATACAGAACGCACATGCAACATTGTCTGCATATACCGTTCAAAATTTTTGTAGTTTTTTCCGTATTGTATTAGATCTCATGTTGTAATTACTGTGGATTCATTATTATTCATTGCAAAAAGTAAAATAACAAAAATACCGAACTCCGAGAAAATTCAAAACGGAAAATCCCTAATCAAATGGCAAAATCAAAAGCTCAAACACATTAAACGATTGGATAACAACTGTCATATTCCTGACTTGGTACAGGCATTTGCTGATGTAGAAAATAGTGGACTAAACCTGGTTTTATAGCTAGCTAAACCTCTCACTTGTATGACAGTCGTATGACAGATGTTCAATGATTTCCTTGATACAGGTGAACCATGAATTTAAGTGTGTAAAGCAGTACAAATTTGTTTAAGTTTTGTATGCATATTTTAAAACGGCTTCAACAATGAGCAAAACTCATAACATTAACAGGTCATAAAAACATAAATTTTGTATCCGCTTTAGCTGTTATGTTTGTTCTGTTGTGTTGATGACCTCGTCCAGATCTTGTTGTTATTTTAGATAAAGAATTTTGTGTAACGATCAATGTTACGTGTACAACTCTTGTTTTCAGAAGGCATCTTATTTTAGTTATACTCATTTATCATCGGGTCTGTACTTAAACGAGCAACACAACAGGTGTCACATATTGAGCATGATGATCTGAGCACCTGAGAAAATACAGTTTTTGGTGGGGTTTGTGTTGCTCAGTCGTTCGTTTTCTATGTTGTTTTTTTGGTACTGTTGTTTGTATGTTATCTTATTTTTAGCCATGGCTTGTCGGATTATTTTGACTTACGATATTATAAGAAGATGTGTTATGAGTGCCGATTGGACAACTCTCCATCCAAGTCACAATGTATGAAATGTAAACAATGATAGGTCAAAGTACGGCCGTCAACAGGGAGCCTTGGCTCACACCGAACAACAAGCTATAAAGGGCCCCCAAAATGACTAGAGTAAAACAATTCAAACAGAAAAACCAACGGTCTAATCTTAAAAAAAAAAACGAGAAACGAGAAACACTTATGAACCACACCAACAAACGACGACCACTGAACAACAGGTTCTTGACTTAGGACAAGTGCATACAATAGCAGCGGATTTAAACGTTTTAACAGGCGCCAACATTCACCCTAACCTGAAATAGTAGTGTATCATTACAACATAAAAAGACACACTATAAAATATCAATTGAAATAGCTTAACTCTATCAAAAAGATATATAAACAAAAACAAGTAAACATTCACTGAACGAATAAGTTTGATCTATGACACAATATAACTACAATATGATTAAAACAAAAAGATGTAGGAACAATGTAAAAAAGACAACTCTAACCTGGTACAAAATGGCGTTAAAGAAAATAAGGTACACAGGTAAATTTGAATATAACAATTGTGTTGTTAAGAGTAGGGAAACATTTTTTACAAAATAAATTTGTTGTTCACAGTATAGTTATGAGTTTGGATGTCTATTTGGCATCTTTCGCCTCTCTTTTAAGACACTGTTCATTTTCAGTTACACTTTTGACTCAACAGGGTTGATGAAAACAATGCCTTTCAAAGCTAAGTTTGTATTTTGTTAATATTCAAATGTCTAACACATATATTTGTTTATATCATGCATAGCGACTATGTGAACAATAGGATTCATCGGCGCATATAGTTTTAGAAAATAAACAAAAACTGAATTTTTCTTTATAACAAGCTAAAATAGTCATTATTTACATGTATAATGGTCATGATTTATATGAAAAGAAGGATATATAAGTTACACAACAATGAGACAGCAAGCCAACAACCCCAAAACAAAAGACATTTCGAGGTTATTATGTTGTCTTCAACATAACCATTGTCCTATACAACCCTTTGTTGGAGCGCATTGAAAATATAAAACAAAGGCATGAAACAATATCAAGTTCCGTAAAAAAAAAAAATGATTAACTACAAAACACTTTTTGTTAAAGGGGCATTATCTGTAAATTTCATGTTCACTGATTTGACTCAAATTCTCATATTTGATTTATAACATACTAAAACGTATATCCAAATTATAAAAAGTCTAAAATAAACAATTTACAAGGTATGGGTTAGATAATATGTAACATCATTTCGTGTGTATTTTAGTTAAGATGCCATCTAATTAACCATCGACGTGACATCCGAAGACTGACGACGGTCATATAACCCGATATAAACATAAATATAGATAGCGAACTCGTGCAATTGGATTTCTCTGCGACTGTTTGATTTCATATGATAATTGATCATCTATTTTAACTGTATAAGAATGAGTTTTTGTGGATCGAATCAGTCAATCAAATGGTTTACCCTTGTTTCACTTTCAATGTTGACATTCTTTTCCATTGAATAACTGAACACGCCTAATTCATGCGTAACCTATCTCTAACTAAGGGGTTAAATGGAAAGTCACACGAAAAAGGATTCAATGAGGTCAAATTATTCACTTGGAAGGGACTTATTCATCAGCGATGTTTCTTAGCTTATTTTAAAAAAAATGAACCAAACTGGCTGCTTAAAATGAATTATTATTTCACTATTTCACTTTCATCAATGATTGAACAAAAAAAAATCCGTATTTTGATTTGTAGTATATCTCGTAGCTATTGGCTCTTTAAGCAAATGCAATTTATATACACATACTGAATTGAAATAAACATGAGTATGCTTAATGACATAAACATATATTGAATACAAGGTTGAGGAAAACAAACATTGCTACATATTTATCACTTATTATCATCATTTTAAGCAATTTTTATTTAATTGTTTGCATTTAGCATTTTCATGTTTGTTTTAAACAATTGCAAGACAAAGATAAAACTGTAAAATTATGGCAAGGGGAAATATGCAGACACCTTTATGTCCACTAAAATGAATAGTCCACAAAAATGAATAGATCACAACCAACACTGCTAAAGATGGAGTTAACACCCACGTGTTTCTGGAATAACCTTTCATAGGATTTTGTCGTCTTGTGGCCCTAATTTTGAAAAGCTAAAACGTTTAATGAGCCATGTTGGTTTTTATGAATTGACATCACAATGGCTACATCCGACTCGGTATAAAGTATGTTTTCGAAGTAGTACCGGTCGGGGCTGTTTTTTTGCATTGTAATTGTTTGAGCAGATATAAACATCCCTTATGGATAACTACATGGACCTCTATTATAATGCCATTTGAAAGACACAGAATATTTTTTGGTGAATGTACACTAAAGATATGGGGTAAAAAACAATACCACTCCTGTGGTTTACAATCACTCGCGTCAGTCTAAATATCTAAAGAAACCAGAGATTGTGTACTAGTATTTTTGTTTGAGTGAGAAAATATCAAGGAAACAATATAAAACTTTTACATTATTAATGTTAATTTACAATTTATGAATTATGTTATTATAGTAAAATCAAGTATGTATCCCCCGTACGCAAAGTGATTCGGATGTTCTATTTTAGTCATTTTGATTTTTAAGCCCCAAATGTGTCTTATATATATACTGGTTAAAAATGGGACGTTCAACGAACGAGTGGTGTGTGCACTGAATATATATGGTACGTTAAAAATTCAGAAACATGATTGAAAAAATCATTCACTTAAACGTTATATTCTCATATTGTTTATCTACTGTATGCATTGTATCAATCTGTTCATATGTATTTGAATTATCTTTTGATCTAAGTTCCTGGTAAAAAGATGCATTGTCCATTCCAATTTCTTCATACTGGCCTCCACTGAAATAATGAAAGTAATGTCAAGATGTAATGAACGTGAACTGAATGGTCAACATGGAACATACTTTTTAGTTTGCCGGATACACTTTTTCAAATATGAACAAGCACAAGTGCTGACCGAGTCTAGTAGTGTTCATTATTTAACACTATGTTACATGATTTTATAAGTAGTTTCAAAAGAACCTTTGAAACTTGGGTTTTCTACCCACAGTCAACTATAGCGTTATTTACAGTTTTCCAAAAGGTTTTGGAATTGTGGTTTCGTAATTGATACGATCTTATAACTGTTTTCATTCGAGCACCAGTTATGATTATTATGCGGACGAATTATAAGTCTTTTGTTCAAAATTTATAAGTCTACACTAAGATAACGGACTTTATACATCTGTCCAATACATTTCATTTTCGAAATATTAGTAAAGATCCTGTGTTTGTGTAATCACTAGATAAGAGCTTAGTATAACCATTCTACTTACATTTGTAACTCTTCTGGTGTTTGTTTTGCTCCTGCAAAAACAGCAACAACAACTCATATAACAGGCAATCCTAACTATTATATCGCCAACGCAATTCTTTAATCATAACACAGAATGTTTAAACAGGGTTAAAAAGCATTCAGATTACAGGTTCTTTCACTAAGGTAAACAATTTCCGTATATTGCAGGAGGTAAAAATTCGATAAAATATATCCATTTTTCATTGAAGTACGCCCTATTGTTTGTTTTTTTCTGTTGCTGATTTGCATCTTCCAGTTGTTTTTTTGTATTTTTTTTTGTATATATATAATTCTTGTTCGAATATTCTATATTTTGATCTTCTACCTAATATACAAATATATTTAACATTATTAATTAAAAATAGAAATACTACGTAAAGATATTAACAAACGACAAAATAAACATACACAAATTCTTAACTATATCAATAAATATTGTATACACTTATTTGCTATCGTAGTTATATGTATTCTTGTACAAAATATATGCAACAAATCCTCTGCAATATTGAATACGTACTTGATTGTTTTGAATTGAAATTTTTTCTCCGGATTGTATAGAATAGAAGGCCAACAACAAGACCACCGAATATAACACAACCAACTGCAGCTCCTACTACCGTCTGTATTGTGTATCCTTTGGGTGACACTAGTGATTGTGCTAAAAAGAATATGATTCAATGCATCAATAAAGAACATCATGATATCGTATACCTTGAGAATATTTGTTTTCAAATATACATCATACATTTATGTTCATTTAAATAAATGAGACCATATGACTTAACGCATAACAGTATTTCACGCATGCCAGAGACTGACTAAATATTACAATTAACCTTTCTATCCGTTTTATTTCTAATTATTTTTTTAACAAAAAGGAAGAGGTCAACATATAGTCAGTGCAATTGCCCAATTATAATCCGATTCGGTGCGTATGACTACATGTTCCAGTCTTGTATATATAAAATCAGCCCTTCAACTGGAATAAGAATTTCTGGTTAGTACTAGATGCAGCTGAGGTATGTGTCAGAAAATGGGTAAAGTGCTATCCAGATGAATCAAAACTGGACACTTTATTCACTGTTCGTTCAGGCATTCAGAAGCACATTAAAACTCTACGATGTATAATGAACACACATGTTTTTTACACTTTCAAGACATCAAAGATTGTGGATCCTTTATCAGTTCTCCACCACAAAAGACATGTTGTTGTTCCAGCAGACAAAAATCTCTGTGCTCCTTACACAGAAACTGCTCCAATAGAACTACTGAAATCTACACCTGCACTATTTCAACGGTCACCATCACGATTTGGTTTGATCGATACGATATGTCTGTGTCTTATCTGAACAGCGACATTTTTCTCTCCAACACTTAGCAATCTTTTGTTTTATATTTGTCATTCATACTAGTAAGCTTTGACAATTACACCGGTACAATGTTCACACATTTGCACATATGTGATATATGCTTTTCACACAATTCATTCCACGTATTCGTCAGGGTTTCGTTTCGCATGCATCATATGTGTTTTAGTTTATGTACTACCAATGATTCACATATTTGTTATATGCACGCATCATATAACAATAAGAAGATGTGGTATGATTGCAAATAAGACAACTCTCCATCAGAGACCAAATGACATAGAAGTTAACAACTGTAGGTTACCGTAAGGCCTTCAACAATCATCAAAACCCTTACCGCATAGTCATCGTGCTTGTTTGCTTAAGGGCCAAGCATTTTGCATAATCACAGGTCCATCATCAATAGCAGTATGCTGATCCATATTGTATGGTGTAATTGAATTTTTTACATTAATCAAAATAAACATAAAGTACGCTTTTCATAGGATCGACGAGAAAATCCAATGTTCATCTTATCATACCACAAGTGTTCAATTATCGTTGTGATTCCTATATGACAAAGAATGAACGCTTTAATGAAATTCTATGGCACTTGTTCCAGGAGAAGTTCCTGATAATTTGTTTTTCTATTATCAATGATATACATTTGTACTAGGGCGAAATTGGCTTACCGATGTTCAAATACGCAAATCGATTACGATTAGACAAATCAAGGTAACAAACTAATATTGAGGGAATCGGATGAACTCTGAAAGTGTAAACATCAAACAGATAAATAAATCAAGCTACTACTTTCAATTGATCTTGATTTAAAACATAATATATTTACTATCTTGCTTTGTTGTAACTGCAACGGACATGTCAGACTGTTCACTGCTGCCTTTGTCTGTAGCTGCAACTACAGAACATGTGTAGTTCAAATATGCCTCCAGGCCTGTGAAATGTAGGGTCTGTGTACCGAAACCTACAAATCACAAAATAAATGTAAAAAAACTTGACTTTAATTTAAAATACTCAAATTTCATCTCCATCAATATTCCCAAAATTCAAATAAGTAGCCTTATCTTTTTAGCACGAAACAAATTCAAACTTATGTATACATGTTATATTAAAGAAATCAACAGTTAAACTACATCACTGTTTTTATATTTGAATCCGTTTGTTTACTCATCAAACGTAGCCTATCCATATAAGAGAGACTTAAGATACGAAGGGGACATTCAAACTCATAAGTCAAAAATAAACTGACAACGCCATGGCAAAAAGAGAAAAGGACATAGAATTTACAAATAAAAGAGCGGATATAAATTATTAAATGAAATTACACTATTTTTACATTGTTGCATTAAATCAGGAAACCCACAAGGGTTTTTGATATTGTCTCTATAGACTTTTTTTTAACTATTTATCGCAAAATACATCTCATATATTTTCGAGTTTCATTTTAATCTATTAACAACTTGTCCAATACAATGTTAATAATAGGACAATTTCGGTTGATTGGTTGTTGTCTAATTTTTTTTTCACATTAAAAATCTGAGAGCTCTGCGTTTAAAAATGGCATTCAGACAATATTCTTAGATGTTTAATGTTTAATGTTTATGGAATAAAAAAAAATAATATGGGACAATAAAAATGAATGCAAAATAAACCATGCATTCTTGTTTCTCATCCTTCGTGACAGAGTTCCTAAAGATCTCATAATGAACGAGGTCAAAAACGAAAACGGAGAGGGGTGTTATAAAAAATGGTAGACAGTTGAAGTCAACTGGAAGAAAGATTAACTAAACCATGATGGCGTCCGTAACACTTTGGAAGCAATAACTTCTACTTTGACATTAGGAAATCTGATTTAACAGTTATTTGTATGCAGCAATCCTGCAGTGTCTTGGAAATCCTTATATGAAACAAAAATCCTAAGTAGTTTCATCTTTGAGCTTTATACTCGACATGCATGTACTGCTTTGATGTTGCTAATGTACAAAGGAAAGTTCATGATAAGATGATTGAAGTAATGTCTTTTAGTTGTAAGCCTACCATCATCGTCAATGTCTGTGCGTATGTGAATATAAGAAGCAGATATAACTGTATCTATGTATCCTTCTTTTGATGTTCAATTGGACAGAAATGATCAACATAGTCACCACTCTTTGCCTTATTTAGTTATCGAAGAAGGGAGGTGAAGTCAAATTCATCCAAAATTTTACGGAGGTTATCATGATTTGGATGACCATTATGCATTTTTTTGAAGCAAATGACAACCGATATCTTTCACTTGCCACAATCCCCTTTTCCGTTCAACGAGTGTAACATTACCGAACAAACTTGCATGACCAATACGACTCCGGATCCTTAGTTTCACCAAAGGTTTGAGTTATATGCTTTGACGTTAACCTGTCGGCTGTACTGCTCCTGATACCATTATAATATAACTCATATTATATGTTCCTCAACAAATGTACAACGCAATGTCATGAATGTAATGTAAAATAATATGCTTTTCTGCATACCTTTGCTCAGTTTAAGCGATACCAGAATAAAAAGATATATCAAAAATTGTGGTTCGTGTTGTTAAATAATTGTTTTTTGTGTAATTAGTTGTAATTTTTTGTTTGTCTATTCGTTGTTTTAATATCTGGGGATGGTGTGGTCTTTTATTTTTTTGGCATTTATAATACTTGATAGCCCACATATTTTGTCTACTCTCTCTCTCTTTACAATTAGAAACGAACAATGAGACCGATTACATTTTAGTTAATAAATTCAATCTTAAAAGCTACATTGATACGCATTATTGAGAATGCATGTTGAAAATATGTTCGAAAACATGCGATGTGTACACTAGATCATGATCATGCATTTGTATTAGAAACTAAAATACCTACCAGTTACGTTTGCTATTTTCAGAAATACCGGTTTCGCATTTTGAATCACTTCAAAAACCTTCACGTAATAAGTTGTAACCCCTGGTCTTGGTTTTGGTTGCTTCCATGTTACTGTTATTTCACTTGAACTTGCGACTGAAGCAATTACATCAAAAGGCTTTTGTGGAACTGCCAACCAAAATGATAGAAAAAAAAACCAATTATTTCGTCAAAAAAACAAACAAGTGAATTCAAAAATGAAATAAAAAAGTTGAAAATCCATATTTTCTTAGCATCTCGGCTTCCTTGTTTTGTTTTTGTGTTTAATTTTATTTTAATCAAAACTAACAAAACAAACGTTGAAAGCAAAGTTTGATCGATCATACATTCAACATACTAATTTCAAACTTAATCATTTGATGGACATCGTGACAATGAGTTTTCACTATGGTAAATGAAAAGAGTATATGATGTTTACGATATCGAACACGAACATTAAAAGATCAGAATGTTATAAAATCTTTTATAAAAGAATATCTTTAACAGAAGCATTTGACTTTGACTTTAAAAAATAATCATACGTATGTATGGATATCATGAAATTCCGTGAAATCATCGTTTTGTCATCCGACAGAGTACACAAAAACAATCCACTAAACATGATAACTAAAATACATTAACTACAATTGGGGAGACATGTACCAAAAATGGCAGTTAAAACCATAAGTTAAATGAAAACAAATATCAAAAGACCACCAGACAAAATCAGTCCACCAAAAACTTAAACGAATTATAGATTGAGAAATGCGAAGTCGAACAAATCAGGTTTGAACTCTGGTTGTACAATACAGTTAAAAGGGAGATAATGACATTACTAATGAAAAATGATAATTTGCGCGACGTTTAGACATTTTAGCAAAAGATGTGTGTTTCGACTGCTTTTAATCATGAGATTGACATGGGCACCTCTTTTCTAAAATGGCATTTGGCATAATTGTGTAGGAAGATTATTTATAAAAAATTATTAATAAATCAGCGATCAAACTTTTTTAATAGACAAAATATACAGTAAAAACCGCTGTTTTTTTTCCAAAATCTTGAAATTTAATAAATATGAATTGTTTCCAAAGAAAAGATACACATATGTATAGCATAATTATGTGAAGAAGATATTCCATTTTTTTTTTATCACAAATTCGCAAGTGTTTATCTTTTGAAACAAAAAAGTAATCTGTTTCTGTCGAAAGGATAGAATTGTCAAAACCTAGAATATACGTAGATGTTTAAAACTTCAACCCCATTAATCTCTAAAAGTAGCATTGGCAGCAATAATTTGTATAACATATTTCATTGAATAGACTAGTGCAAAATGTATTATATGCAAATTTTGGTAAAAAATCTACGTGGGATCAGAATTGTACCGGACGCCCTTAAGTTTACTTTTATTTAGTTTCACTAATGTATTATACATGCTATAGTCAGTATTGATAATCACAAGGACGAAAGTCACGCCAACTATAATATATACCTTCTGAATCGGTTTCAATTGGTGTTTCACTCCTGTTTCCATCACCAGCTGCATTTATCGCATTTATCCACACATCATAATATGTATAGGGTAATAACTGGTTTATTTCATACGACATGGATGACATCAGGTCTGTATTACTTCTATTTTCTCGTATCAGTCTTTTGTCTGCTGTGCATAAATGCTGTATTCGCTAAAATTGAAACTGTTGCAATGACATCTTCCTTGAGGGTGACAATTTAGTCATGCAGATCTTTCTATTAAACAGCTTTGAATATGGTTTAAAAATTTTCACTGTGTTATTGTCTACAACCAGATCAAAACATAACTGGTTCTGTAGTTTTAGAGATAGCTAGAAAACGTTTATTTGTATTGTGTTCTTCTTTATTTCATCCAAATTACTTAGAATAAAGTACTTTGCTAAGATGTTGCCGATTCATTATATGCTATACATTTATTTTCATTGCCTGAGGGAGATATGAAGATTTGTTCTCCCAAGAGTATATTGTGGAGTGATTCTAGGATACACATTTGAGAGGAAATTGCCTTAAAATATGGATATTCCTAGAAAATAAGGAGGCAGAGTAAGCCATACTCAGTGTGTTGGGGAGCTTTTTCTCCTTATTTCCTATATTTGGTTATACAAGAAAACTCTTTCCTAATTACTCCTGTAATAAATATACAGTGATAAGTAAATTATATTATTTTTTTAGCAGTAACAACACTTTTTGCACTAAGAGAGAGCCAATATGTCCCTCTCTGGAACGCAGTGTAAACTTAAGTTTTACATTAGGACCTATTGAAACCATTCAGTCAGTAAACCTTTATATGGATAGTTCATTCAGCTTGAACACTTTAATTATTCATCTATTATTACATTCCTTACACAAATAGGGACATAATAATGAAGACACAGAGGTACATTAGTTGTGCTTATCATCTTCTGTTGTATTTTATTCAACTGTTTTTTATTGCAGATGAGATGAATATTTGATCATTTATCGGTCCACACTATATTCTGTCATGATGCAGTGTGATAAGAATTTTTCGGAGAAATTTTGCTGTAAATGTTGTCTTACAACATATCAATTTTCTCTGAAACTCTTGAAGTGATTACGACAAAACTTGACAGTAATGCTTGAAAAAGCAAGTATTTTAAACTGAAAAAAAAACACATTCAATTTATTCTACAAAACAGTCTTCTTTTTATTGTAATGAATGGAAAAAAAATAAGTTATATTTTAATTGCCGCTATGTGGTCCTCTAGATAATTGTTTATATATACAAAATATGGACAAAACATGTTTACTCAAAATTGTTTCAGAAAAAGCTTTTATTATTTTATATTGACAATACAAAAAAATGAATAAACACAATAGACATCAGATGATAATTAAAGATTGCAGTAATGGGTTTACGTGGGGGCAAAAGAATGTTTTTACTCCGAAACACCTTCTTTTATTTTCTTACCGACATTTTACATGTTTGTTGATAACATATTGTTTTATGAAAGACAACATATTCATTTAACAACATTTTTAGATTGGGATCTTATCTTTGCCTTCATATAACTTGTTTATAAATGTATCTTTTTTAACGAAATACTTGCCTCATTGGAACACGAAATACTGCAAACAAGTAATACTTCGACCCTACAATCATTATTTAATAGAACTCTTAAACGGTATCCCAATATGGTCCCTTTTGAATCAACTGGTTTTCTCCATGATATTTGAATACTTCTGCTTGTCATACCAAGCATGACACTTGTTGGAACACTAGACACTGTAGAAAAAATTAATTATCAGTAAAATCTGTGTAAAAGGCGCATACACACATTATGCAAAAAATAAAAATAGAAACGATTATATGCTTCCTAACTGTTATTCCTTACTGCTATTAGATCGAAATTAGAATTAAGGGGATACCAATCACTTTGACTAAACAAGATTTGGCTAGTTTAATTTTCAAAAAATTTTGACAAATATATCTAATTTGAACCACACAATTTACATGAAATAATAATTTCATTGGATATATAACAGTTTGACAAACACTTACAATGACTTACTTTGATCATTGAGAAACTTGATTTCCCTAACTAATATTTTGTGATTAAAGCATTCAGCTGATTGTTAAAGACTTAACTCCCTGATGTATTTTATATCCCCTTAAAGCTCATCAACGTTTGAATACTTTCTGAAATTTGAGAAATAGCTTGGCTTCTAGCATCTTTGAATATACTTTAATTGTTGAAAGGCGAATGTTTGTACCGTTTATGTCATTATGAAAAACAAAAAGCACAGACCACCATAAGACATTTAAACGTTAACACGTACTGTAATGTAATTGTTTTTGTTATTAGTTGTGTATTTTCACCCGTAATTTAATTCCTAATTTAAATTTTAAAAAATTCAACTTGAATGTAGCACACGCTTAGAGTTTGGTATTGTTGATAAACTTTCTATCCTGTTAAAAGCTAATTTGTAGCATATTTACAAGTCCCACCTGTACAATTGATTGGACTTGTAGGTTCATTTTCAGCATACCAATTTGCACCAACACTCTTTTTTATGAACAACACGTTACTCTACAGTTAAATCATTATCCTGTACTGACTTTCATTGCGCGTTCTTATGTTTCTTATGTTATTTTACTTATAGCAATTAAAAGTAAACATATTTAAATAAAACTTTCCAAATCTCTCAACATAATCTTGTCAGGAATTTAGTTTGTGGTTGTCTTTTGTTTCATACTTATGTATTTTTTTTATCATTTTGGAAGTATGTGTTGGAAGCAGATATTTTCAAAAGTCACATTTTCATTTATTCACAACTTATTAAGACCATGGGTAATTTGGAGTTGAATTCAATATTCATACATGCATATTGTAGAACCGTACATGCATCTAGGTTTACTGTCTTATTTACAATTTTATTTATTGGTATCGATTACAAAGCTATACCTTTAGACAATTCAAAAGGAAAGACTTAATTGAAGAGGTTATAGAAAAGATGATGAAGACTTGTATACTGCATTATATTTGCATAACAGATTGACAGAAGCATAACATACATGCGACACAGTTTGATCCCGTCCAATACCGATTTGTAGAACATTGACAATTTCCACTTGAACATGTCATTGGACTGAAACATTCAAGGTCAGCATTACAGGCTGCATTAAAATCTTTCTCTGTAAACAACATTAACATTACACATATTGTTAATTTAGTATAAAAATATTCTTTATTTAAAAGGTATTATTTTCCCTCTTCTGACCCAATGAAGCCTAATTGTTTTTTTTTTCTTATAGTAGGTTGAACATGAATGTTATCTGTAAAACGTAGTCTTTAAAAATAATAAAACGTCAATTAGAGGACACCGCAATATGCAAACTGTTTGTATAATCAAGTTAAGATAGATGGAACTTGTATTAGGGTGGGCTTCGCAGTATTAGATTTACACAACAGTCGGATATTTAAATGCATATTATATAAAAATAAATTAGTACAGTAGTTTAACGATGTTTAAATCGCATGAATTGATGAAGAAGACATTTCAAAGTTACAAACAAAAATATAGGAAACCGCTTCAACTCCAAAAAAAGCTACACAGGGTGCGACGACAATTTGGGTTCATTACTGATAAATAGAAACATAACTTACGTGCAATACAATTTGATCCTGTCCAATACTGATTTGTAGAACATTGACATCTTCCACTTGAACAATCCATTGGACTGAAACATTGGCTGTCAGCAGTACAGGCCGCATTCACATTCTTCTCTGTAAATAACATTTTAGTTTGATCAGACTACTTGTTGCTCTCCTTCAATTATGAATCTATTAAATTTTACTACCAAATATTTATAGCGGTTTTCAAGATAATAAACAAATCTTTCATTTTACACCTATGTTTTCTTTTAGTCATGTCGGCTATGTTAGATGACAGGCGGGGTCACCGGACATTTTTGTTGATCTAAACATCCTAATGATGATTGTGACCAAGTTTGGTTAAATTTGTCCCTATAGTTTTAGAGGAGAAAATGTTTGTGACAGCTACATAGAAAAGCTTACTTTGCCTTTTAAACAGTTGAACTTGAAATGTGTGAGGTTTATGTAAATGAAACAACGTAAAAAATCTGCAGTTTCATCATTAATTCTTTCGTGCAGTGCAAGAAGATCCTGTCCAATACTGATTTGTAGCGCATTTACAAGCCCGATCAGCACAGGTTATTGGACTTAAACATTCATTGTCAGTATTACAAGTTACACCAACACCCTTGCATGTGAACGAAAGAGAGTGACCTAATGAATTAGACTAGTTACCGGATTTGAACTAACATGAGCAACACAACGGGTGCTACAGGTGGAGCAGGATCTGCTTACCCTTCCGGAGCACCTGATATCACCCCTAGTTTTTGGTGGGGTTTCGTGTTGCTAAGTCTTTAGTTTTCTATGTTGTGTTTTGTGTACTATTGTTTGTCTGTTTGTCTTTTTCTTTTTTAACCATGGCGTTGTCAGTTTATTTTCGATTTATGAGTTTGAATGTCCCTCTGGTATCTTTCGCCCCTCTCATTTAAATACCTTGCAAGTTGTTGGATTTTTATGTTCTATTTTCACGTTATTATAGTGCTAAGTACCTTGTTTTAATGATTGTACAATATATTTTTGTTTACCTTTTTGTTATTCTATTTACCGACACTATAAGAGAAGGTTTGAGGTGTAAAACATAACCGTTTTAACATGTTTAACCCCGCTACATAATCACGTGAATCTTAAAAGTCAAAGATCTCGTCATGGGTTGTCTTTCGTTATATCGTTTACTTTTTTTGTCGTTTCAAAATAAGATTTACATGGCAAATACCTTTGAAAAAATTTTTAAAATTAAATCAAAACATTTTACACTACACGGAATTTGAAGTTGGACACATTGCATAAATATATTTATTGATGAAGATCGTACGTTTACCTCTAGCTGTTCTGTAGTGGATTGAGTTGTTGGATTACTATATCGTTTACGTATATATCATGATAGAGTTTTATAATTAATTATCAACAACAAAGCTATAATGCTAGACAGCTACAAAGGAATGACTGAATTAAGGAACTGTATAGCAATGATCACATATGAATACTTTGTACTGAGTTTTATAGTACTACTGATGAATAGAAATTAAGCTTACTTGCAATACACTTTGATCCTGTCCAAAACTGATTTGAAGAACATTGACATCTTCCACTAAATTCGTTTATGGTAAACTTGGTTAACATTACTCTTTATTAAAAGCTTTTCTTTGTTTTTTTTCTAAATTTATAATAAGAATACAGTAATAAAATCTTCTTCTTTGTGCAATATCAAAAAGTTTGACCAGACTACTTTTTGCCCTCCTTCAATTATGAATCTATTTTATTTTACTGCTAAGTATTTATGGCGGTTTTCAAGACAATAGACTAAATTGTACATCTTTGTTTGACCTTTAGCCCTGTCGGCTATGTTGGATGAACGGCGGTGTTATCGCACACATTTGTAAAACTAAATATCCTAGTGATGATTGTGGCCAAATTTGGTTACATTTTGCCTAGTAGTTTCAGAGAAGAAATGTTGTGTTAAATTAAAACATGACGACGGCCGACAGCTTTAGAGAAAAGCTTACTTTGTCCTTTTGAACAGTTGCGCTAAAATTATGTGAGGTATATGTAAATGAAAAAATAACGAACCCAACGACAAAAAAAAAACGTTGAAAAAAATCTATATTTAAGCAATTGGTTCAATAAAATTGTATTAAAATTACAAATACTTTATATTCATTTGAAAATGTAATCATGACTTTTATATATAATTAATTCTTACGTGCCGTGCAAGACGATCCTGTCCAATACTGATTTGTAGCGCATTTACAAGCCCCATCTACACAAGTCATTGGACTTGAACATTCATTGTCAGTATTACATGTTTCACCAACACCCTTTCCTGTGAACAAATGAATGTAAATGCCCTACAAGTTCTTGCATTTTTATGTTCTATTTTAATGTTATTATAGAGTTAATTAACTTGTCTTAATGATTGTAAAACATATGTGTGCGTACCTTTTTGTTATTCTTTTTACCGACACTATAAGAGAAGGTTTGAGGTGTAAAACTTAACCGTTTTAACATGTTTAACTCAGTTACATAATTACGTGATTCTTAAAATTCAAGGATCCCGTCATTGGTTGTCTTTTGTTATATCGTTTACTTTCTTTGTCATTTCAAAATAAGATTTACATGGCAAATACCTTTGAAAAATTCTTTTTAAATTTAATCAAAACATTTTATACTAAACAAAATTTGAAGTTGGACACATTGCATAAACATATTTATTGATGAAGATCTTACGTTTACCTCTAGTTGTTCTGTAGTAGATTGAGTTGTTGGATTACTATATTGTTTACGTATATATCATCATAGAGTTTTATAATTAATTATCAACAACAAAGCTATAATGCTAGACAGCTACAAAGGAATGACTGAATTACGGAACTGTATAGCAATGATTACATATGAATACTTTGTACTGAGTTTTATAGTATTACTGATGAATAGATATTAAACTTACTTGCAATACAATTTGATCCTGTCCAAAACTGATTTGAAGAACATTGACATCTTCCACTTGAACAAGTCAAGGGACTGATACATTCGCGGTCAGCAGTACAGGCCGCATTTACATTCTTCTCTGTAAACAAAACTTTTATTTTAAATTTGTTTATGATAAACTTGGTTAACATAACTCTTTATTAAAAGCTTTTCTTTGGGTTTCTTTTTTTCCAAATTTATAATTAGAATATAGTCATAAATCTTGGTTTTTTTTGCAATATCAAAAAGTTTGACCAGACTACTTTTTGCCCTCTTTCAATTATGAATCTATTTAATTTTACTGCTAAGTATTTATAGCGGTTTTCAAGACAATAGACGAAACCTAAATTTTACACCATTCTTTTACTTTTAGCAAAGTCGGTTATGTTGGATGGACGGCGGTGGTTACGCACACATGTGTTAAACTAGATATCCTAGTGATGATTATGGCCAAGTTTGGTTACATTTTGCCTAGTAGTTTCAGAGAAGAAATTTTGTGTTAAATTAAAACATGACGACGGCCGACAGCTTAAGAGAAAAGCTTACTTTGTCCTTTTGAACAGTTGAGCTAAAATTATGTGAGGTATATGTAAATGAAAAAATAACGAACCCACCGACAAAAAAAACGTAAAAAAAATCTATATTTCAGCAATTGGTTTAATAAAATTGTAGTAAAATTACAAATACTTTATATTCATCTGAAAATGTAATCATAACTTTTATATATAATTAATTCTTACGTGCAGTGCAAGACGATCCTGTCCAATACTGATTTGTAGCGCATTTACAAGCTCCATCTGCACAAGTCATTGGACTTAAACATTCATTGTCAGTATTACATGTTTCACCAACACCCTTTCCTGTGAACAAATGAATGTAAATGACCTACAAGTTCTTGCATTTTTATGTTCTATTTTAATGTTATTATAGAGTTAATTAACTTGTCTTAATGATTGTAAAACATATGTGTGCGTACCTTTTTGTTATTATATTTACCGACACTATAAGAGAAGGTTAGAGGTGTACAACATAACCGTTTTAACATGTTTAACTCAGTTACATCATCACTTGATTCTTAAAATTCAAGGATCCCATCATTGGTTGTCTTTTGTTATATCGTTTACTTTTTTTGGCATTTCAAAATAAGATTTACATGGCAAATACCTTTGCAAATTCTTTTTAAATTTAATCAAAACATTTTACACTACACGAAATTTGAAGTTGGACACATTGCATAAACATATTTATTGATGAAGATCTTACGTTTACCTCTAGCTGTTCTGTAGTAGATTGAGTTGTTGGATTACTATATTGCTTACGTATATATCATCATAGAGTTTTATAATTAATTATCAACAACAAAGCTATAATGCTAGACAGCTACAAAGGAATGACTGAATTACGGAACTGTATAGCAATGATTACATATGAATACTTTGTACTGAGTTTTATAGTATTACTGATGAATAGAAATTAAGCTTACTTGCAATACAATTTAATCCTGTCCAAAACTGATTTGAAGAACATTGACATCTTCCACTTGAACAAGCCAAGGGACTGATACATTCGCGGTCAGCAGTACAGGCCGCATTTACATTCTTCTCTGTAAACAAAACTTTTATTTTAAATTTGTTTATGGTAAACTTGGTTAACATTACTCTTTATTAAAAGCTTTTCTTTGCTTTTTTTCTAAATTTATAATTAAAATATAGTCATAAATCTTGGTTTTTTTGCAATATCAAAAAGTTTGACCAGACTACTTTTTGCCCTCTTTCAATTGTGAATCTATTTAATTTTACTGCTAAGTCTTTATAGCGGTTTTCAAGATAAAAGACGAAACCTAAATTTTACACCTTTGTTTTACTTTTAGCCATGTCGGCTATGTTTGATGAAAGGCGGTGTTATCGCACACATTTGTTAAACTAGTTATCCTAGTGATGATCGTGGCCAAGTATGATTACATTTTGCCTAGTAGTTTCAGAGAAGAAATTTGTGTTAAATTAAAACATGACGACGGCCGACAGCTAAAGAGAAAAGCTAATTTTGTCCTTTTGAACATTTGAGCTTAAAATAAGTGAGTTATATGTAAATGAAACAACAACAAACCCAAACACGTAAAAAAAATCTATATCTGAGCAATTGGTTTAATAAAATTGTAGTAAAATTACAAATACTTTATATTCATTTCAAAATGTAATCATAACTTTTATATAGAATTAATTCTTACGTGCAGTGCAAGACGATCCTGTCCAATACTGATTTGTAGCGCATTTACAAGCCCCATCTGCACAAGTCATTGGACTTAAACATTCATTGTCAGTATTACATGTTTCACCAACATCCTTTCCTGTGAACAAATGAATGTAAATGCCCTACAAGTTCTTGCATTTTTATGTTCAATTTTAATGTTATTATAGAGTTAATTACCTTGTCTTAATGATTGAAAAACATATGTGTGCGTACCTTTTTGTTATTCTTTTTACCGACACTATAAGAGAATGTTTGAGGTGTAAAACTTAACCGTTTTAACACGTTTAACTCAGTTACATAATCACGTGATTCTTAAAATTCAAGGATCCCATCATTGGTTGTCTTTTGTTATATCGTTTACTTTTTTGTCATTTCAAAATAAGATTTACATGGCAAATACCTTTGAAAATTCTTTTTAAATTAAATCAAAACATTTTACATTACACGAACTTTGAAGTTGGACACATTGCATAAATATATTTATTGATGAAGATCGTACGCTTACCTCTAGCTGTTCTGTAGTGGATTGAGTTGTTGGATTACTATTTCGTTTACGTATATATCATCATAGAGTTTTAAAATTAATTATCAACAACACAACTATAATGCTAGACAACTACAAAGGAATGACTGAATTACGGAACTGTATAGCAATGATTATACATGCATACTTTGTACTGAGTTTTATAGTATTACTGATGAATAGAAATTAAGCTTACTTGTTTTACAATTTGATCCTGTCCAAAACTGATTTGAAGAACATTGACATCTTCCACTTAAACAAGCCAAGGGACTGATACATTCGCGGTTTGCAGTACAGGCCGCATTTACATTCTTCTCTGTAAACAAAACTTTTATTTTATATTTGTTTATGGTGAACTGGGTTAACATTACTCTTTATTAAAAGCTTTTCTTTGGTTTTTTTTTCTTAATTGATAATAAGAATACAGTCATAAATCTTGTTCTTTGTGCAATATCAAAAAGTTTGACCAGACTACTTTTTGCCCTCGTTCAAATATAAATCTACTTAATTTTACTGCTAAGTATTTATAGCGGTTTTCAAGACAATAGACGAAACCTAAATTTAACACCTTTGTTTTAATTTTAGCCATGTCGGCTATGTTGGATTAACGGCGGTGTTATCGCACACATTTGTTAAACTAGATATCCTAGTGATGATCGTGGCCAAGTTTGGTTACATTTTGCCTAGTAGTTTCAGAGAAGAAATTTTGAGTTAAATTTAAACATGACGACGGCCGACAGCTAAAGAGAAAAGCTTACTTTGTCCTTTTGAACATTTGAGCTAAAAACAGGTGAGGTATATGTAAATGAAACAACAACAAACCCAAAAAACGTAAAAAAAATCTATATCTAAGCAATTGGTTTAATAAAATTGTAGTAAAATTACAAATACTTTATAGTCATTTCAAAATGTAATCATAACTTTTATATAGAATTAATTCTTACGTGCAGTGCAAGACGATCCTGTCCAATACTGATTTGTAGCGCATTTACAAGCCCCATCTGCACAAGTCATTGGACTTGAACATTCATTGTCAGTATTACATGTTTCACCAACACCCTTTCCTGTGAACAAATGAATGTAAATGCCCTACAAGTTCTTGCATTTTTATGTTCTATTTTAATGTTATTATAGAGTTAATTAACTTGTCTTAATGATTGTAAAACATATGTGTGCGTACCTTTTTGTTATTCTTTTTACCGACACTATAAGAGAAGGTTTGAGGTGTAAAACTTAACCGTTTTAACATGTTTAACTCAGTTACATAATTACGTGATTCTTAAAATTCAAGGATCCCGTCATTGGTTGTCTTTTGTTATATCGTTTACTTTCTTTGTCATTTCAAAATAAGATTTACATGGCAAATACCTTTGAAAAATTCTTTTTAAATTTAATCAAAACATTTTATACTAAACAAAATTTGAAGTTGGACACATTGCATAAACATATTTATTGATGAAGATCTTACGTTTACCTCTAGTTGTTCTGTAGTAGATTGAGTTGTTGGATTACTATATTGTTTACGTATATATCATCATAGGGTTTTATAATTAATTATCAACAACAAAGCTATAATGCTAGACAGCTACAAAGGAATGACTGAATTACGGAACTGTATAGCAATGATTACATATGAATACTTTGTACTGAGTTTTATAGTATTACTGATGAATAGATATTAAACTTACTTGCAATACAATTTGATCCTGTCCAAAACTGATTTGAAGAACATTGACATCTTCCACTTGAACAAGTCAAGGGACTGATACATTCGCGGTCAGCAGTACAGGCCGCATTTACATTCTTCTCTGTAAACAAAACTTTTATTTTAAATTTGTTTATGATAAACTTGGTTAACATAACTCTTTATTAAAAGCTTTTCTTTGGGTTTCTTTTTTTCCAAATTTATAATTAGAATATAGTCATAAATCTTGGTTTTTTTTGCAATATCAAAAAGTTTGACCAGACTACTTTTTGCCCTCTTTCAATTATGAATCTATTTAATTTTACTGCTAAGTATTTATAGCGGTTTTCAAGACAATAGACGAAACCTAAATTTTACACCATTCTTTTACTTTTAGCAAAGTCGGTTATGTTGGATGGACGGCGGTGGTTACGCACACATGTGTTAAACTAGATATCCTAGTGATGATTATGGCCAAGTTTGGTTACATTTTGCCTAGTAGTTTCAGAGAAGAAATTTTGTGTTAAATTAAAACATGACGACGGCCGACAGCTAAAGAGAAAAGCTTACTTTGTCCTTTTGAACAGTTGAGCTAAAAATATGTGAGGTATATGTAAATGAAAAAATAACAAACCCAAAAAACGTAAAAAAAATCTATATCTAAGCAATTGGTTTAATAAAATTGTATTAAAATTACAAATACTTTATATTCATCTGAAAATGTAATCATAACTTTTATATAGAATTAATTCTTACGTGCAGTGCAAGACGATCCTGTCCAATACTGATTTGTAGCGCATTTACAAGCCCCATCTGCACAAGTCATTGGACTTAAACATTCATTGTCAGTATTACATGTTTCACCAACACCCTTTCCTGTGAACAAATGAATGTAAATGCCCTACAAGTTCTTGCATTTTTATGTTCTATTTTAATGTTATTATAGAGTTAATTAACTTGTCTTAATGATTGTAAAACATATGTGTGCGTACCTTTTTGTTATAATATTTACCGACACTATAAGAGAAGGTTTGAGGTGTAAAACATAACCGTTTAAACATGTTTAACTCAGTTACATAATCACGTGATTCTTAAAATTCAAGGATCCCATCATTGGTTGTCTTTTGTTATATCGTTTACCTTTTTTGGCATTTCAAAATAAGATTTACATGGCAAATACCTTTGCAAATTATTTTTAAATTTAATCAAAACATTTTACACTACACGAAATTTGAAGTTGGACACATTGCATAAACATATTTATTGATGAAGATCTTACGTTTACCTCTAGCTGTTCTGTAGTAGATTGAGTTGTTGGATTACTATATTGTTTACGTATATATCATCATAGAGCTTTATAATTAATTATCAACAACAAAGCTATAATGCTAGACAGCTACAAAGAATGACTGAATTACGGAACTGTATAGCAATGATTACATATGAATACTTTGTACTGAGTTTTATAGTATTACTGATGAATAGAAATTAAGCTTACTTGCAATACAATTTGATCCTGTCCAAAACTGATTTGAAGAACATTGACATCTTCCACTTGAACAAGCCAAGGGACTGATACATTCGCGGTCAGCAGTACAGGCCGCATTTACATTCTTCTCTGTAAACAAAACTATTATTTTAAATTTGTTTATGGTAAACTTGGTTAACATTACTCTTTATTAAAAGCTTTTCTTTGCTTTTTTTCTAAATTTATAATTAGAATACAGTCATAAATCTTGTTCTTTGTGCAATATCAAAAAGTTTGACCAGTTTACTTTTTACCTTCTTCAATTACGAATCTATTTAATTTTACTGCTAAGTATTTATAGCGGTTTTCAAGACAATAGACGAAACCTAAATTTTACACCATTCTTTTACTTTTAGCAAAGTCGGCTGTGTTGGATTGACGGCGGTGTTATCGCACACATTTGTTAAACTAGATATCCTAGTGATGATTATGGCCAAGTTTGGTTACATTTTGCCTCGTAATTTCAGAGAAGAAATTTTGTGTTAAATTAAAACATGACGACGGCCGACAGCTTAAGAGAAAAGCTTACTTTGTCCTTTTGAACAGTTGAGCTAAAATTATGTGAGGTATATGTAAATGAAAAAATAACGAACCCAACGACAAAAAAAACGTAAAAAAAATCTATATTTCAGCAATTGGTTTAATAAAATTGTAGTAAAATTACAAATACTTTATATTCATCTGAAAATGTAATCATAACTTTTATATATAATTAATTCTTACGTGCAGTGCAAGACGATCCTGTCCAATACTGATTTGTAGCGCATTTACAAGCTCCATCTGCACAAGTCATTGGACTTAAACATTCATTGTCAGTATTACATGTTTCACCAACACCCTTTCCTGTGAACAAATGAATGTAAATGCCCTACAAGTTCTTGCATTTTTATGTTCTATGTTAATGTTATTATAGAGTTAATTAACTTGTCTTAATGATTGTAAAACATATGTGTGCGTACCTTTTTGTTATTATATTTACCGACACTATAAGAGAAGGTTTGAGGTGTAAAACTTAACCGTTTTAACACGTTTAACTCAGTTACATAATCACGTGATTCTTAAAATTCAAGGATCCCATCATTGGTTGTCTTTTGTTATATCGTTTACTTTTTTGTCATTTCAAAAAAAGATTTACATGGCAAATACCTTTGAAAATTCTTTTTAAATTAAATCAAAACATTCTACATTACACGAAATTTGAAGTTGGACACACTGCATAAATATATTTATTGATGAAGATCGTACGCTTACCTCTAGCTGTTCTGTAGTGGATTGAGTTGTTGGATTACTATTTCGTTTACGTATATATCATCATAGAGTTTTAAAATTAATTATCAACAACACAACTATAATGCTAGACAACTACAAAGGAATGACTGAATTACGGAACTGTATAGCAATGATTATACATGCATACTTTGTACTGAGTTTTATAGTATTACTGATGAATAGAAATTAAGCTTACTTGTTTTACAATTTGATCCTGTCCAAAACTGATTTGAAGAACATTGACATCTTCCACTTAAACAAGCCAAGGGACTGATACATTCGCGGTTTGCAGTACAGGCCGCATTTACATTCTTCTCTGTAAACAAAACTTTTATTTTATATTTGTTTATGGTGAACTGGGTTAACATTACTCTTTATTAAAAGCTTTTCTTTGTTTTTTTTTTTTTCTAAATTGATAATTAGAATACAGTCATAAATCTTGTTCTTTGTGCAATATCAAAAAGTTTGACCAGACTACTTTTTGCCCTCGTTCAAATATAAATCTACTTAATTTTACTGCTAAGTATTTATAGCGGTTTTCAAGACAATAGACGAAACCTAAATTTAACACTTTTGTTTTAATTTTAGCCATGTCGGCTATGTTGGATTAACGGCGGTGTTATCGCACACATTTGTTAAACTAAATATCCTAGTGATGATCGTGGCCAAGTTTGGTTACATTTTGCCTAGTAGTTTCAGAGAAGAAATTTTGAGTTAAATTTAAACATGACGACGGCCGACAGCTAAAGAGAAAAGCTTACTTTGTCCTTTTGAACATTTGAGCTAAAAATAGGTGAGGTATATGTAAATGAAACAACAACAAACCCAAAAAACGTAAAAAAAATCTATATCTAAGCAATTGGTTTAATAAAATTGTAGTAAAATTACAAGTACTTTATAGTCATTTCAAAATGTAATCATAACTTTTATATAGAATTAATTCTTACGTGCAGTGCAAGACGATCCTGTCCAATACTGATTTGTAGCGCATTTACAAGCCCCATCTGCACAAGTCATTGGACTGAAACATTCATTGTCAGTATTACATGTTTCACCAACACCCTTTCCTGTGAACAAAAGAATGCAAATGCCTCACAAGTTCTTGCATTTTTATGTTCTATTTTAATGTTATTATAGAGTTAATTACCTTGTCTTAATGATTGTAAAACATATGTTTGCGTACTTTTTTGTTATTCTATTCAACGACACTGTACGAGAAGTTTTAAGGTTTGAAACAAAATTGTTTAACCCTGCTACATAATCACGTGATTCTTCAAAGTCAGGGATCTCGTCATTGGTTGTCTATCGTTATATCGTATACTTTAATTGTCATTTCAAAATAAGATGAACATGACAGATTCCTTTGAGAGTTTTTAAATTTATTCAAAACCTTTCACACTCCAAGCAAATTAGAGTTGGACACATTGCATAAATATATTTATTGATGAAGATCGTACGTTTGCCTCTAGCTCTTTTGTGATGGTTTGCGTTTTTGGATTACTATATCATTTAAGTATATATCATCATAGATTTTTATAATTAATTATCAATAACACAACTATAATGCTATTCTACAAAGGACAGAATGAATTAAGGAACTGTTTAGCCATGATTAGATATAAAAACTGTTTACTGGGTTTTATATGTTTTACTGATAAATAGAGACCAATCTTACTTGCTTTTTTTTTAATATCCTCCTTTCCTAAGGCAATGTTGACATTATATGGATGTGCCTATTGTTTATAGGGTCATCCCTGGTCATACCGCTTCCATCGTGTATTTCTATTTTCCTGGCTTTGGACGCACAAAACTTGTAACGTGTTATTTTAAAAGTATTGTTTTAACACGTCTAATTTGGGAAAATCAAAAGTAATGACTGAGTTGAAGAACTTAAATACATTGATTGTCTATAAAGACTATATTAATACAACTTACGTTCAGCACAATTAGATTCTGTCCAATACTGGTTTTTAGAACATTGACAACTTCCATTAGAACAGGTCATGGGGAATATACATACGATATTTGCAGTACAAGCTGCATTCACTTTTTTCTCTGTTAATCGAAATATATTTAGTATCGATAAAGTGACAAAAACATTGAGTAAACAAATACAAATTATGTCATCTGAAAATGATTAACAACCCTATAATTGTGTAAACTTCCTGCAAAAATAATGTAATGTTTAATGGGGAATGGTGTATGGTGCAGAAGGAATGTTGTATTGTATTTAAATTGAATTTTTGAATTTCTAAAAAACATTGTGTTGTAGGTAAACTTAAATAGTGGAACTCATGATTTATTGAAATGGGAAAAGGTAAATGCGGAACAATGGTGTATGGAGAATTGTGTATGACATCAATATGTATGTTTTCTAATAGTGTACAGTGTATGGTGTATGGTGTTAGTTGGAAGGTTTTACTCCTCGGTGACTATCACTACAAACCAGTAAAAGTCTGAAATGGACTATATTTGTACTCGACTGTACTGATTTTTACTCGACCAGTTTGAATTGGTGTGAATTTTACTCGATATTACTCGATCCCAATCTTAACCATACTCGACTGTACTGATTTGTACTTGACCCTGATCTTTGCCATTGAAAATAGTTTGAACTATTACTCGACCAGTCTGAAACAGTCTTATGTTTTTACAATTAGGGGTTTTTGCTTGTGAGAGAGCTGTCTACATATTCCAGATTTTTTTTTACCTGCAAACCACACCTATACTGAGGGTAATAAAACCTTATTATTGTGCTTCTTGTTTGGCATGTGTTTTTTTTAAAACCAAATTTAATTTTTATAAATTCCTAAATACAAACTACATAGGCTTCATGGTTACATACAACAGTTATATAACTATCTTTTTGGTGAGGTATCAACAGCCAACAAAATCACTGACATTGTTTAACCTTATATCAGAAAAATATCTATTCTTATCATAATTTGGGAGATATATATATATATATATATATATATATCAAAAAGGGATAAAAAATTAAAGAAATTAATAAAATTGTTCTTCTGATTAGGTGTAAACTATAAATTAATACCTCCTGCTTGGGGCAAACTCATTAAAAGGATCACACCTGGTCAGAGAGTAATAAATTTTAAATAACATCCATTCAAAATTACAACATCCTGTAAAATTTAAATCACAAGGCCTTTTGAATTCACTAGATAAGTAATACACGAGTTTAAGAGAAATAGGGTTTTCTTTTTACCTGTAAAACATACCTGTACAGAGGTAATTAAACCTTATTAAGGTGCTTCTTGTATGCAATGTCTTTAATATTGACAAAACTTATTTAAAGTAAATTGAAATGAATTTTTACTGCAATTTTGGAACACATTTCGTTTTTTAAAAGGTTATGAAGGATTGCTACGGAAGTTCTATTATCATGATTATTTTAAATTCTTGGTTTTACAAAAAAATGGTGTCATTTTTTAAATTTATTGAGTTGCTTTATATACTATTTTATATATATATTTTAATAAAAAAAAAAATGTTCACTGCATTATTAACTAAACTCGATTGATACCATAAATCTATGCCAGGCTTAAGTTAGTGGTGAAAACTCTCCAGTAACCATAAAATATATCTGAAACGTTCAAAATATTTTGAATAACATTTAAGATATTTTAATAATGGTCGAAAGTTCTAAAGTTTTTGATGTACATAAGGCAATGTGAACATGATATCTTGTATATAAAAATTCATTTAACGAAACTTAATTTATTACATGATATTTTTTAATCCGACCAGAAATTACTTCCTTTGATCACCTTGTGTTATTCTTATTTTGAAGGTGATATACATTGTATATATATATATATGTATGTATATAAATGTTGATGAATATGGTGTTGATGGTTATATTATGTTGATTGTGAAATTTTGGTTTCAATGCTTTATTAAATACATTTTGGATTTCAAATTGTTGTTCAAATTTCTAAAGTTCCTAAATTGATGAAATAGAACAGATAGATACAAAAAATAGGTCTAGATTGGTTAAGACTTGGTCGAGTATGGTTCAGACTAGGTCGAGTATGGTTCAGGTCGAGCATGGTTCAGACTTGGTCGCGAATTGTTAAGACTATGTCGAGTATGGTTCAGACGCGTATAAAATGGTTAAGTACTGGTCGAGTAAAGGTCGAGTACAGGTTCAGACTGTTCAGTATGGTTCAGACTACAGTCGAGCAATATCAGGTAAATTTAAGACCAATTCAGACTGGTCGAGTAAAAATCAGTACAGTCGAGTACAGATATAGGCGATTTCAGACTTTTACTGGTTTGTAGTGTATATGAAGGAAATACATGCTTTTACGTTTTTGTGTACCCCAGATATGGATTTTATCATGAATTCCAAATTGTTCAATCTATGAAAAGCTGAGCATTTTGAAAGACGTCGTCAAGTCTTAAATCAAAAAGGTAACAAATTCTGAGAATATCTATGAACTTCAAATATAAATTGAACTTTCATCCTTAACGGATTCCAAGTACAACGGTAGTATAATGAGCACTTATGATACAGCAATCCCACCTCATGAATGTATTAATGAGAACCGATAGAAGAAATTGTCTTTTTGAAACGCAGTTTTGAATACGGGAATATAAAGCTTCCACATTTTATAAATTAACTGATGCATTGCCTATTTCAAAAACTATATCCTGAATGTTTGAATGGAAGATAATTTCACATCAGAGTTATTGGCGCATACAGTGAAATATCTACAAAACATTTCCCTGACGTTATTTTTTGTAGCAATGGCGTCATGTTTGTTGGAAAATAAAAATGTTCGATTCTATTCAGAAGTTCGATACTACAAAGAGCATTCACAAAATGTGATAGTTGCCACGTGTGGAGTAGGAACTGCTTATCCCTCCTGGGCACCTCAGTTCAACTTCTTCCTTATTCAATTTTGTCAGGGTTCGTGATGGTCAGGTTTCAGTTCTTTACAAAGTGCTGTACGGATTTGTTCATCTTTTTTAGTCGTTTTTCGTGGGTTTTTTTTGGCCATGGTGATGACAGTTTTTCTCGACTTTTAAGTATTAATGTCCTATTGATATCTTCTGTCTCTTTTGTACAATTCCCAATGAACAAATAAATTGACTCAGACATTCACAGCCGACTATATACTCTACACCAAAACATATGTGTATAGATAACAGAAGGGGCAAAAGGCTCTACATAGGCTTATATTGCATGTTCATCTAATAATATATCGGTTTCTTATATATATATACAATACAGTTCATTGGTAGCAAATGTTGATCATGATAAATAAGGATATGATACTAGTATATATATTAAGTGGGATAAATAAAGTGAGAACCATTCGCATGTGATATCAATCTAAATTCATATTCATCATGTTCATTATATAAAGGAAAGACAACTTACTAGGAGCACAAATTGAACCTGTCCAATATTCGTATACATTACAATTACAACGTTCACTTGCAGACCTCTGTTCTATATGACAATCAGGGAGGATTTCAGCAACCCTTTTCCTTCTTCCTCTCTCTGAAATTTAAGTATTGCAAGTATCGAGAATAAACCATGAAAGTGAGGCAGTTAAGTATAACAAAACACGGAAGCTTTGTAAAAAGGACGGATTGAGAGATTGTGTTTTAGCTGTTCATTGTCTTTGTTTGTACATATTGTATTTTTTTATGGACGGACGAGCAGATTGTAAGTATACTTTATGCTCTCTAGAAATTGATTCTTACTGGTAACATTCGTGCATTTAACTCTTATCGGAGCGTTTAAATTGAATCTCCGTAAAATATTACAACACAAATGTTCATTTCTTTTTATTAAGAACGTCTGAATGTTTTTAATGAAATAACGAACAGTTGATTTACGATACATAGTTTATAGAAAACTTTCTTGGGAATTGACTCAATTTTATTGTCTCTTGTATTCTGCGTTTATTTAATTAAATCAATCATAGAAATACATCATAACTTGACAAAGTTTAAAATTCATATTTATCATTTGAATTTGAATAGTACCTGCATACGAATTACTGAAGATCAGAGAAAGTCCGTGTATTGATTTGAATAACAATAGTTACTAGTACATGTCAGAAAGTTAGGCATAGTTGTTATAAAAAAATCATGAAACATAAACTTATTGATTATGTCACAAGACCATTTAAGCAAGGAGATCAGTTCCAAACTACTTAGTTGTCAGGTATTTGAAAATATGTATTAAATTCATAATATTTGCTTAATCAATGGTATGGTTGATGAGTTTTTGTATCAATTTGCCTTAAAAAAAGGCATATATCTAAAACAAATATCACATTAAACACTCTTTTACAAATTTACGTATTGAAATTTGTTAATTTTACAATACAGTCTGCACCAGAACAAACTGTAAGAGCACCAAGAATTCCCCATGTAAACAAATCATTGCAGGTGAAAATACCACAGCCCGAAAGATGGGAAAGTGATGATTACATTAAGAGCTTTATATTCAAAAGGAATCTCTCGACAAATAGACTAAATTTTATAAATTATTAATAGGAATATTCAAAATATGTACAAACACAAGTGACCTCTTACAGAATTAAAAATTACAGCGTATTTAAATCATCTGTAGCTCATTTTATATCGACAATAACAATGGCTAATAAAACTCATTCGGATACATAATTTCTAATATGATAGAAATAAAGTTGATATAAAAAACTTACTTTTCTGACAGGTTGATCCATCATCATAGTAACTATTCACACAACGACATTTGTTAGTATCACAAATTGCGTTACCATATTTAGTACAATTACTATCATTAATATTAGTACAAGCAATATATCCTACTGCTGCTTCGCATGGTATATATAGTGTACATAACAGTAGTATCTGAGGAAGAACACATAAGTATATATTGAAAAAAGAACAAAAGTAACACATACCATCTGTTTTTTTTTAGTATCTATTTTGACCAACCTTTAGTAATGGTTATAACTAAAACTACATGATATGAACATTACTAAAAATAATGCGCTAACAAGAAGACAATTTGCGAGTGTAATTTCTGGTTAGTCATTTAAGTGACATTTGTTGAGATACGTCATCACATAGTTTGGCAGAAATTGAAGGCGGAGTTAGTGACCAATGAGCTCGACTTTTCGTTGTGCAGTATGCTTTCCTGAATAAGATGAAGATATGTAATAATGTATAGAATAATGTGTTTCTAATACTACGCGCACTTTAGTCATTCCTTTGAACGTTTTGAGAATAAATCATGATTTGGTTGACTGTAATGGATGTTACGAATATACATTGTAATTTACCTGTTTCCACGGTGTCGTCCTTTATTTCTATCTCTGTTGTGACATTACTACATCCGACTTTCACTAGCAACCAGGAGGCTGCTACTAGTTGTTGCGCATAACTACTACTACTTAATCTTCAGGAGCACATGAGTTCACACCTTTTTGTAAAGGTGTTCGTGCTTCTAATGCTTTAATTTTCAATTTTATATATTGTATAGAAATAAAGAGGTGTGGTATGATTGTGTATGAGACAACTCTCCAACAGAGACCAAATGACGTTGTTCAGCAACTTTAGGTCACTATAAGGCCTTCAACAATGAGCAAACCAATACCTCCATAGAAAGCTACAAAAGACCCCGAAATGACAAATGTCAAACAATTCAAACTGGAAAACTAACGGCTTGATTTAATTGCTAAAAACATATTTTTGATTGTACGTCTAAATTTAGTCCAATCACGATGCTGACAACTCTATTGCTATATAAAACAAAACAAAACAAAACAAAAAACCATGAGAAATGTCAAATTGTTCAAGGCGACATATAAAGTGTTGTTAAATGTTATGTGTGATAGTCTAAACCAATCAAACATTTGCATTAGTTAATCTGAAAGTCTGCACATTTTCTTTTGAAATTATTATTCACACAAGGATAATGTGTTTAAGACTTGGAATATAAATATTAATCGATTAAATCCATATCCGTCTACGAACTCACCAGTGATGGTCGAATCAAAAAAATTAAAAAGTTCAAATTAAGAAAGAAGTTAAAAAATAAGAAACAGCACTTGTAAACTAAACGCAAATGTAAATTTCAAAAACCATTGTTCAAAAAAGCTCATTGCATCCTGAAGGAAAATGTTTAAACAATGATCTGTGCATTGATTAATTGTCATAAACACTTAAAATATGAAAATTATATTTATAACCAGATTAAATGTGCACCTAATATTGCATTCGTCGTTTCTGGTTCCAATTTGTTATGTAGGTATATTGTAAACATCAATGTTCAGACCACATGCGACACTTTGTAACCAGTCTAAGACCTTTCTTTGCATTGTTTTCCCTTACACCTCACATAAGTAGTACTTACCATATGTAGATAAGACATTAGTGACATTTTGTGTGTTGTTTTGTTGATGAACTAGGAAGTTATCTTATTTTAAATATGAATTTACTAGAGCGTATTCCCGAATCATCTTCAACATCCGTGTCATTATAAAAGAATCAGTTTATGTATTTTTACTTTTTAAATTATACCATTTAAAATTCTTTTCATCTACCGATTGGAAAGAAAGTAGTTTATGTTAAAGGACTCCAATTAGTACATATACGACGGCATTGGTTTCATTTAGACAGGTAAGTGACATACTCTAAATCACCAGATGTATAGACAATTTATGAATCAATTAAACAAAATGACGGAAGTTCTTAATGCAAAGCAAATTCTCAACAGACATAAAATAAAAAGAAGAATATGACTGACCTAAACTAATAATAAAATGCATGTTCATGTGTCTATATACTTGAAAGACTAGCAAACAAACAAAAAAGGCCACTCAAAATTCTTAAACAAATATTCTCCAAAGACGGATATCTTTTTTTTTTTTTTTTATTTTAAAGTAAAAGAATGCCAAAGCATTTAGTATAATTGCAAAAACGGCAATAGAGCAAAACAAACTGGTTTCGTGCCTACCAACATATTTAAAGGAAATATTCCTTATATTGTTGTCTCACATCAGGAGCCCGTAGTCCAGTTGTAATTGGTTGTCTGGCCCGAGAACACAATTATTTCGTAGTGCATTTCTTTTAAACGATAAAATCAAATTAAAACAATCGCACCTGCTCTATCTCAAAAAGAATGTTACCTTTGATACAAATTATATCAAAATTATAGAAAGGTCTATTAGCTATAACTCAAAATATGGACAAATCTATGTTAAGGGGGTCTATAATTCAGTTTGACAGCTTCAGGCATACTAATTTTTGACCTATTTCAACTGGACCAAATCAATACTTTACCTAAAAATTCATCACCCAATTTTTTTTTAAACATTTTATTTCATCCCTTTACTTAATATTTCATGCATAAAATATAAAGAAATAAATTTGGAAAGTGTATGAAATAAATTTATACACTGTCCACACTAGGGACTATGTTTGTAGAAAACGAAAATCAAAGGCCGATAACTGTGTCCTCGGGCCGTCTGCTATGATTGGGTTTCGTTATTCGTGTTAGTTACTGTGTTCTAAGTCGTTTTCGATTTCTTTTTAACTTTCACAATTTGTCATCAAACTTACAACATGTACAATACGGAATCGTTCATGCTCATTATTGTATGTTTCAATGCGACCTACAGCTGTTCACATCTTTGTACTTTTGTCTTTTGTTGATATTTGCCTCACTACCAACTGATCCATTTGTGATCACATCCCCTTATTTTTTTAATGAATATCTGGTTTTGATTATTTTTTTAAAGCCATATCTTTATCTTTTAATGTCGCTTTAAGTTGATCAACTGGCTTGGTTAATAATTTTTTCTATACACTTCTTCGATCTCTTTAATCATATCATCATTCGAACGCTTTATCGTGATTTAATCAATAATACCAACACATATTGTGTTTTATTATTCAAAAACCTCAGACATGCATACTCGCTTCTTGATAATTGCTTTTTAAAGTAAATTGTCTCACCCTTATTCCAATATCTATAAAATATATGTTGTCAATGTATATTTCTTTAACTTTAAAGGAGATGTTCGAACCCATAATAAACAAGAGGCTGAATCGCTCACCTGCATTTCAGAGATGAATATTTTTAAATGTTAGAAAACTTGATGAACAAATTGTGTAAAATTGTCTTTAAAGGGCAATAACTCCTTAAGGGGTCAATTGACAATTTTGGTCATATTAACTTTTTTGTAGATCTTACTTTGCTGAACATTATTGCTGCTTACAGTTTATATATATCTATAATAATATTCAAAATAATAACAAAAAACTGCAAAATTTTGTTAAAACTACCAATTTGGTGGCAGCAACCCAAAAATGGGTTGTTTGATTCGTCTGAAAATTTCAGAGCTGATAGATCTTGACCAACAGAACAATTTTACCCCATGTCAGATGTGCTCTAAAAGCTTTAGTTTTTGAGATATAAGCCAAAAACTGCATTTGACCCCTATGTTCTATTTTTAGCCATGGCGGCCATGTTTGTCGATGGATCAAAACTTCGGATACAATTTATAAACTAAATACCCTAAAGAACATTTAGTTAAAGTTTGAAGGTATTTGACCTAGTAGTTTTAGAGGAGAAGATTTTTTAAATAGTTTACGACGACAGACGACGACAGACGACGACGACAGACGATGGACGACGACGGACGCCAAGTGATGGCATAAGCTCACATGGGGCCCTTCGGGCCTCGGTGAGCTAAAAAGAAATATAAGTCGACAAAAGGCAGACAACACGATGTTAAAAAAGAAAAACGTCAAACAACAGTCCACAAAACACTACAAAGAAACTAAAAATCAAGCAACACGAAATCCATAATCAATTTAATATTAATATTTGATGTTTTAATCTTATACCATTGTAATGAAATCAATCTTCAGGGAATACAAAATCCCTTGAAAATCATGAATGATGTAAGGTGTTCTTGAAGGGTTATGAAATCATGTAACCTTAATACAATCATATCTTTCACATAAATTTGCGCCAGACTGTATGCTGCACAATTAGAAGACATACAAAATGCTATATCAAAATCAGGATACATCGCATGCAGCACCCTCATATTTTCCAGTAGCTAAAGTTGTTAATCAGGGCAGTTCGGTGGGAGCTCAAATCGCTAGGATAAAACATGAAAATAACACTTATTAATTCTATACGTCTGAAGCGCTGTTTTGGATTTAACTTTATCAGGAACGCTCAAAGTCAAATAATGGAAAACCAAGGATGTATAAGAAACGAATCACGCGAAGCGCTATAAGACCAAAATGGACATAAGATGAATAGTCATATCCGTATAATAATATAATCAACATTGCCTTATGATATTGAAACCTTAGTCATTTCTTCATTTACAAACAATCGAAGAAAGGTATAATATCAATCATGTTTGTACAAAGCACTAACTAATAAGTTAATGATACACTCTGGTATTAATAGTCCACTTGTTTTGCGGTATCTACTTTATGACCTTACTATTTTCATTAAGGTATAATTTTCTAATGTAGAAAAGCAAAAACCTGTAAATTTTCCTGAACTGACAGAAAAATTATGAAAAGGATAATGCGTATTACATCAGTAGAAGATACATCAAGTTCATTTTTTTAGAACTCCATTTAATATATATATTTTGCATTTACATACTATTTAATGTGCCTTGTACCATCTGCATCCTGTTCCAAACGTATCACATGATATGTTGATAAAGTTTATTACAAATTTTGACAAAACTTAAGTGATATTTTTCTTTAATGTCCAATTTTATCACATGAAAATCATTTATAATTAGTCGTGTTAATCCCCAGAACAACTTAGAAAGATAAGGAAACAGTTGAAGATAGTATACAAAAATATGAAAACATAAGAGTTGTGGGTTATTAACACTCTTCAACTATGTACTTCATGTGGTTACCAATGACCACTGTCCTTTTCTCGATCTTGATATCTATATCATTAAAAGGAAGATTAATACAAAAATTTATGATAAAAGAGATGATTTTCATTTCCTATCGTTAATTATCCATTTTTAGATGGTGACATTCCCTTGTCACCATCTTATGGTGTTTATATATCTCAACTTGTACGATTCGCTCGTGTATGTAACAACGTATTTGATTTTAGCGAAAGAAATTTATGTATTACTGAAAAATTATTACACCAGGGTTTTCGATATCATAAACTAGTCAAAACATTTACTTAATTTTATCATCGGTATAAGGATATCATTCGTAAATATAACTCAACATGCAGACATCTTATACGTTCGGGTATTTCACATCCAATCTTTTATGGGAATATTCTCTACAAAGCACAACAATGTCAGTATTCACCTAAAAAGCTAACGAAACCTTTAAACAGACTTATTAAGAAGGGGTATAGTTACGATACTGTTGTCAGGTCATTAAAGATTGCATATTTTGGCTTTAATATTGATTCAATTATAGGGTCTTTGCATCGTAATTAAACATATTTATTCTAAAACCAGTTGTTGGCATGACACGGGTTATGTTCTTCTCATATATTTTATGATGATATAATACTAAACCCCTAACAAGAGGGATTGTGTCTGATATTCATATGATGAAGACATAATCTTTCAATCAGTTTAATTGAGGTCTGGAACTAGCATGTCAGTAACTGCTAGTAGTCTGTTGTTATTTATGTATTATTGTCATTTTGTTTTATTTTCTTTTGTTTCCTATTCTGACATCGGACTTCTCTTAAACTGAGTTTTACTGTGCGTACTGTTGTACATTTGTTTTTTTCTACATTGGCTAGAGGTATAGGGGGAGGGTTGAGATCTCAAAAAACATGTTTAACTCCTCCGCATTTTTGCGCCTATCCCAAGTCAGGAGCCTCTGGTCTTTGTTAGTCTTGTATCATTTTTAATTTTAGTTTCTTGTGTATAATTTGGAGTTTAGTATGACGTCCATTATCACTGAACTAGTATACATATTTGTTTAGGGGCCAGCTGAAGGACGCCTCCGGGTGCGGGAGTTTCTCGCTGCATTGAAGACCCATTGGTGGCCTTCGGCTGTTGTCTGCTCTATGGTCGGGTTGTTGTCTCTTTGACACATTCCCCATTTCCATTCTCAATTTTATTTTTAATTTATTTCCACCTGAGCGTCAGCGTCACTGATGCGTTTGTTTATTTTACGAAACGTGCGTATGGTGTTAAAAATTTCCATCCTTGTATCTTTGGTGAGTTTAACTATTGCTCACAAAATTTAACTTATCGGCACATTATTCCTACGATAAAATTCAAGTATAAAATCACAAGTGGGAGGTTACGCTAATAATAAAACCAGGTGCAACCCACCGTTTTCTTTAGAAAATGTTAGCTGTCACAAGTCATTAATATAACAGTTTATTTTTTAATTCGTGCCGTTGGATGATATAGTCAAACATTTGATATTGTCACGTTTAATGTACTTCCCCCGTTTTCAATGTAAATTGGAGTCTGGTATTGCATTATATATTCCAGTTTCTCCTTCTTTTTGTTTTGTTTTTATTTTGGTATATACCAACAATAATCAACTAAGGTAGTAAAATGTCATCCATGTTAAAGTTTTAGTGGGAATATGTAACAAGGCTTAACTATGTCTGAAATAGACGAATTCCTGTTTGTATTACATACAATACATTAAAAGGAACCAAGAAGAAAACATATGTTTACTCTCCTTGTTTTTTATTTAAATATACAATTCTGATCTCATAGAAATATGCAAAGAATTTTTGTTATTGTAAATTCATAATTGGTCTGTTGAATTAGTGCACACAAATTGTCCTTATTGTGATTTTATCCTTTTTGCTTTCTTTTTTTTATTGATCGTTTTAAACGATGATGATAATTGATTTGATTCCTAAAAACAATTCCTAGTTTATTCAACAGATTAAACAAGTACAACATGATATGTACATACAGTAGAATAGACATCAAACGAATGGGAGACAACTGTAATATTTCGGACTTGGTACAGACAATTTCTTATGTAGAAAATGTTGGTTTAAACCTGTTTTTATAGCTAGAATTATGCATATGATGAAATCTTTAACAGAGACAGAGAAACTTGACTCTTTGGTGCATACCAAACATTTCCATTGATTGATTGTCAACTATTTTTATATCTGTATTGTGTGGTGCATTACGGAAAATGAAACTGCAATCACTATCTCGCAGCTTCTTATTAACTTTTATATTTCGGTTTACACAAAATACAAAAAATGTGTAAATGATATCGTTAACATTTACATTTTGAAAAATCAAATGCAATCTGAACAAAAGAAAAGATGAAAAAATAACACTGCAAGTGGGTATAATTTCAGATGTAATACATGTGTTGAGTTTTATCAATTACACGGTCTTTATAGCATGCAATTAAGTCATACGTGTGTATTCCATATGTTACGCATGGGCTTTATTACCGAAAAAGGGTATTTGTACTTGTGATACAATGTACAATGAAGCCTCATTTTCAGGAAGTTACTTATAGGTTGCACTTCTGTAAATATAGACAATGCGATTTCCAATAGGAACTCCCTTTGCGGCTAAAGCAAGAAGTTACTTTAAACAATGTTTCATGCTTGAAAATGTATATTTCATGTCTGTTCCTGACAAAGTGAAATCAAAATTTGGTAATTAAAAAAGACCAAAAACAAAAATCACAGATAACTGAAACAATTATATCTCCGAGTTTTTTGGTTCCAAGAAAAAAATATTCGTCATCACACAGGAAACCGATTGTTACAATGAACCTCTCCATGATAAAATCATGAACGATGAATTTTAGATTTTGTGTGAACATTTACATGATTAATGAGGATTATTCATTCCTAGAATATAATATCTGAAAACACTTCATACGTTTCTGGTTTCTATAAAACACACATGTAAACATATTGGCTGTAGCTTTATATAAACTGTTTGTAAAATAATCTCAACTACGATAAACAGAAAAACTTACCATGGTTCAAAAAAAGCTATTTAATAATTGGTATGCTGGTCCAAGTTACCTTTCAGACGGACATTTTTATACAAATGACAAAAATATTAATTTTCTAAAACAAGACATGAATGTTAACACGCCTTTTTTTACCTATGGTGATCCCATTTACTTTTAAATGCATCAGAACGATCGTCATAGTATGAGGCACAGTATAAATTCACAAGGTAAAATAAAGGGGTTCTGATAAGCCGTGGTTAAAAGTGTTCATAATTTAGAGAAATAGTTATGTTATGAAATGTAATATTTTCTGTCTTTTGTTATGACTAAATGCAAAGTGAAAAACTAGTCATTGAAGGGCGAATCCAAAGATCACGAGAATATATAAGAATTAGTTTTTTAGCACAACTTTTCGAAATTTCTAGGTTTTTTTTCATCTTAGGTCCAGAGGTGGTATATCCGTTGTTGTTAATTATAGTTTGTTCAAAGTCTCCAACAATATTATATTCAATATACGTAAAATGAACGAACACAACGTATCTTCTTTCTAGCTTGCTAAATTATGATATTTATCTATGCAACCAAAGTGGTTGTTACATTCTCGTAATGCATTAAAAAAATATGATTACTACAATTATTGAGATTATTACCGTATTATAAAATACTGTATGAAAGGCATATACTGAGATTCATTTATTTTTACAGATACCAGGTCTCGTGGATTAAGTAAAAATTGTATTTTTGTGGATATTTGATTTTGTGGATTTACAAAAGTCAGTATACATGTAACTTTTAAAACCGTGGCTCAACTGTATCCATGAAATCAACAAAACTTGGTATTCCACAAATAAGAATGAATCCACAGTAAAACTATTGCGACTATACATACTATTACATTTAAAACAACAAAAATTTTTACTTATTTATAGAAACATGAATTAGCAGAACGCCAGAGTACTGGTAAGTTATAATTTTTGAAGAGGTATTTAGACAGGAAAGGAAACATGAGTACAGATGATTCTGTATAAATTAATTGATGTAATATTAGTGAAGTACATAAACAGTTTTGTTCAATCTTTTCAACAAATAAAGGTAACTATCTGCAATACCAGTGTTAAGTTAACATATATATTGATATCAATCTGTTAAAACAAATATAACTACCACTGGGTGATATCATCTCGGTTAACAAGCACTCCCGTGGTTCTTTCTTCCAGAAAGACAGTACTTGAGCACCGATAATATTAAATAAAAACATTCTTTACTATACCAGTTTATCAGTCATGTTGTAAAACTAAAGTTGAAAGCCAACGTTTTACTTTGTGTTGAGTGTTCTCATATTGTCATGTTGGTTTTATATTTCGCATTATGTATTGTTGGTGTTGAGTATTCTCATTATGTTGTGTTTGTGTTGATTGTTTTCATTGCTTAATAAATTAGCGCTCCAAAACAATCAAGGTTAAGACGGTTTGTCAATTAAATTGCGTAGTGTAAGATGAAATTTGTAATAATGAATATTAACCAAGCAAAGCAGATCAAACTATTTTTAATTTAACATATTTTCATAGTGTTTGTCTACGGTATGTACTCGACCAATCTGGTCATATACATTAGGTTTATCTTTTGCTCCAAGTTCTTGGTAAGAGGATATATTGTCCATTCCAAGGTCTTCGTATTGGTCTCCACTGAAATGATAAAACATTTAAAGTTGTGGATATTCAACGTTAACGTTATTTGGTCATGGTTTGTTGTTGTTATATCTTTCCGTTGTACTAAGAATCAACGGTTTCTAAAATGTGAATACAAACATAAAGCAATAAAATGAAAGATTTCCACTTTTAGTTCTAACTTTTGCGTGTGTGTGTGCTGTATTTCTGTCACGTAATGTTGTCATTTCAGCGATATTTTTTAACATTGACATAAATCGGGAGGTTTGGCTAACCTTAAGACCAGGTTCAACCCACCATTTTTTCTCAAAATGTCTTGTACCAAGTCAGGAATATGACAGTTGTCATAAAATAGTTCGTTTCCATGTATGTAAGCGGGTTTTTGTTTTGATTTTTTTTCACTTCAGTGTTCCTGTTGTTCGTTTTTTGACTTCCTCTTATAGTTGATGTGTTTCCATCGGTTTTAGTTTGTAACCCGGATTTTGTTTTCTCTCAATCGATTTATAACCTTTTAACACCGGTATACTACTGTTGCCTTTATTTGATACATTCGGATTTCTTATATTCGGCATTGACCACCACTAAGGCGATTTAAAATGTCCAAATTTACCTTTGATGTATTCAATAAAAATGGTGTATAGTACAGGTACATTAGCATAGCCAGTACTAGGTCGATGACCATACTGATGGACTTCATGTAACTTTTTGTTTCACGTGCCGAATAGCCAGTTCCTTTGTACCGTCAAGATATTTGATCCTGGTTTTTATAATGTAAAAAGTGTAGTTTTAAAAGGTCACCCTCCAAAATCATTCAAATATATTCAGCTGCCATTCTCGTGTGTCTCGTTTTTTTTTTGAGAAATGGAGGGGGAATGTTTGTACTATAACGTTTGATAATGTGCTTGATCCAACATTTAGATTCAAGCCACTATGATGAGAAATATTTTTTACCGAATATACATAAGGTTTTTTGTACTGCAATTACTTCAGAGATGCTTCTACCGTTGGACATTAAGTCTCGGAAGGTATCATTAGTTTGAAAGGGAGAGCTTGTTAATTGGCAGGATATTAATTTCTCAATGACACTTCTAATGTTAAATTTCTGAAACTGATAGTTTATTCTTGCAAAGTGTATTGTCCTTTTTATATCATTAATTTCGGTCAGCTTTTGATACTTTTAAATCAGGTCTATTATTTTTAATTCAAGTGGTGATAATTTTTCCGAAACCACATCAGAAATACATTATTGTCATTAAATATAAATATCCGAAATTATAAGATATTAGATATCTGAATGAAATCATCTATTATATATCACTACCAAATACTATTATTACTAGGCAACTAATAACTTTCTACTTACAGTTTTGGCTCTTGAAGCGCATGTCTTGATCCTGTTAAAACAACATTGACAATATATACTAAGTTAATACAAATTCCACTTACAATTCACTATATCGCGTATAAAGTCGAATGAAAACATTATTGTTAAGGGGCAAGCTGAAACCCGCCTCGGGGTGCAGGTTTCTCGTGCTGTGTTGAAGACCCTTTTGTGGCCGTGGACGTTTCTGCATTAAATTGTGCAAAATCTTTTTGTGTGTTGGAAATGAAGTGGTAATGCTGCACGAAATATATACATACGACGCATAATTTTGTTATATCAGCATATAATGTGCATTGATTTTGCTTATATTTACTACGAGCACACTTTGGCACATATAAATATATCAGTTTTGATTGTACTTATGCATGTTGTGTTTTAGATACTTATTGTATCGTAAACATAGAGCGAGATGATTGTTATATGCATTCCTTTTATTTACAACCAGTTATTTAGAGTGTGACGTTTTGATTGACAACATGTCAGTTAGGAAATGCCGTGTGTTGACCTCGAAAAATCGTTTGATTGGTTTTTGTGGCTGAGCTTTAATAGGCAAATACCCAACATTGCCTTATTCATATTGATTGAATTATGTATTTCTTAGATGAAAGAAAATTTTAAAAATGAAAATGACCAAACTTACTTGATTCTTTAGATATTTTATTTCTTCTGGATTTCATTATTATACAGAATAAAATCACCGTTACAAGAACACCGATTAAAAGACAGCCAACAGCAGCTCCTATTACTGTCCCTATTGAAAATGCTTTATTTGCTACAAAAATATAATTCTTTATATATATAACCGTAAATGATGATATATATGATATATGCAATTCGAAACAAAATGCTTAGTTATACCTCAAGTCCCATAACATCGATCTAATTAACAGTTGTAAAGTTTGTTCAATATTCAACATTCAAATTTATTTTTTCAAGTTTATGTATAGATAAGCATAGGAAAATGTCGTTCTATTAAATATTCAAAACTAGGCTTCGACTTTAATCCTTTGATTTTTAACATTTAAATTACCTACGCACAATTCGTTTTTCTTTTTCCGCTTATTTTTATGTGACAATTGTGTTTCGTATGTATCAATTACGCATCATAGATACCAGATTAAAATTTTGAATCAAAGTTAAAAAAGACTAAACAAAGAACGAAGTTGAAGAGCACTGAGGACGCGAAATTCTGAAAGATTTTCCCAAATAAGTTAAGGTGATATTTTACTGGGGAAGAAAATTCTTAGTATTTCGAAAAATTCAAAGTTTGGTTAACAGTTATTTATAATCATAACCACTAGACGTGTAAGAAATGAAGAGTTTTAATGCTTTACTAATTAATTGAAAATAAATTAAAACATCAAGTTTTATTGCACATACAGGAGAGACCTTGCAAATTAATACAGAACGTACAGCCTTTGCAGTCAAAGAAACCAAAAACTTGAGGTTAATATTCCGTATCAACTTTACAAATAATACATGATGGTCTTAGTATAGATTCTAGGTACTGACGTTGCTTATCATTTTAATAACCTTTTACTTGTCTTTTTATATTTTTAACCTTTACTGTTTAGTCAATTTTGGTCATATACTTTCGGCGTGGCTCGATACTTATATATACATCCCGACATTATGTTATTGTGCTACGGTCATTTTTATATTCTTGTATTGTTGCTTTTCATTTTTCTTATATACTTTGTATATAGAATGTCTATATGTCATTTTATTTTTCTATGTTGGAATAGTTATTTGTTTTTATAGTGATTAACATTATAAAACAATGTTGACTGCTGTACGCCAAATTTTGACATTTTTACCTATTATGTCCGTTTGCTTTGCTCACACATTGTTGTTATCATAATGGAATTCTATGCGACTGTCATACAAGTGAGAGGTTAAGCTAGCTATAAAAACCCGGTTTAATCCACCATTATTTACATAATAAAATGCCTGAACCAATTCAAGAATATGATAACTGTTTTCCATTCGTTTGCTGTGTTTAAGCTTTTGATTTTGTTATTTTATATTTAGAATTTTCCTTGGATTTCGATAATTTTGTTATTTTACTTTTTTGCTTAAAGTAGTACGAAATGAAACAGAGTGTGTAAAAGTTAAGTAAGACAAAATCATGAATGTCCTGAAGTCTTGAACACGTATACTATTCCTAGAATAAATAAACAAGGAGAGGATATTGAAATATAGTACTAGAAAGCGAATCTCAACTCAACTCAATATCCCATTTCCAATTCAATGAAATTGTCATGGTGTTTCTCATTTCTCCACTGATGCAAGTATAATGCCGCATCATTTTAAATAACATCCTCTTTGAAAAATAAAAATAGCTCACTTTCAATTTTTGATGATGCGTAATAAATTTTCCTTTCTTTTTCTCCAGCTTGGTTAATTGTATTTACTGCATAAAGCTATAAAAGATAAAGTATACAACTGGTAAAAATTCCAGAATGAAATGTTTGCTTAAGTCTACTTTGAACATGTGTATATGAAGTAGAAGTGAACACTGTGGAATTTTGTAATTTATATTTGAACTATTTTGTTATTTAGTTGTCCTGAAAGCCAATAGATATCTGTGTCACAAATGACCACAGATTATTGATACATTTGACGTGTCGTCAACTCCATCCTGAGTTCTTCGAAGATTCATACTACAATTTCTATTTCTAAGCAACAAGCATAACAGCTGCCGCTACATTATCAGGATCTGTCTACCTTCTACAGCATCTCAGTTTTTGCCTGTTTTTTGATCTTGGGTTTTTTTGCTGTTGTTTTAAATTATTTTTATTTGAGGGGGGTCTTGCAAAATGTACTCTGTTTTAAGTACGATTAAATGTTAATTGTCCTTTATCCGTTCAAATTTTGCCTTGATGTTGTCGACTTATATTTTTTATTGCCCATTTGGTTATCATTTATGTTTTACCATTGCCCAACTTACTTCAACCTGGTAATGTCTATCTGGTGTAATGGAATACAGTTTTTGGAAAACCTCGGAATCTGCAGCAATGGTTTCTACTGTTGTTGTCTAAAAATATTATCAAATGGTATACAGCTATGGTAAAGAGGGTATCATAAGGCAACTTCTTTCTCTCCTCAATTAAATATAAGACTGTTTGGACTCTTGTGGTATAATGCCACATTTCCTGTATCGTAATAAGTTATTTTAAATGAAAGTGTTTTGTCCATTTCATAACTTGGTGCTGTTAAACAGCACAACACCAAATGAACAACCAAATAATATCGTCAGTATTTCGCATAAATTATATTTTCATTCATTTGTTTCGTTGTTTAAGGTAGCACAATACAAAGATCTTTTCACCCAATCAGACAACTTTAAATTGATGTAATTTCTTTCATACAGTTCTAAAATTCATAAATGATGAACCAAAAGAGAGAAGAACCTTATTATTATGTAACTAGTTGCTAGATTCTGATGTCAAAATTTAAATGAAATTAGCTTCTTCGTTATTTATAGCATCCCAACATTTTGATAGATTCTTGTGCAACACAGTTTGAACTCTAAAACCATGTCCCAGATTTTTACTATTGTATTTCATTCTCTCATAACCCTTCAATTAAGTTTGCCATCTTATTTCATAAAAAATCACCCAATTTAATTGGATATAAACATCAACCATTAATGATCTCAGAAGTTAAATTACACATTGCATTTGCTTTTTTCAATATGGATTTTTTTATTTAGTTAACTTCAATTAGTACATGAAACAATATATTTTGTTTTTAACATTTTCCCAAAAAGTAAGTTATGCATGTGTAATTAAAATCATCAGTTGGTCAGTCTAGAGGATTAATATGGGGGATTTCTAGAATTATACTTGTATACAATGAAAATATGGTGCTTTACTAAAGGTAGATTTTTCCAATTTTTAAGTCTGAAAAAAAAAGATCAGTTTGTGATTTCTTTTGAAAAGAATTCATACTTACACATTCTCCTCAAGAAAATTAGACATAATCATCAGCATTATCAACAGCAAAATTAATTGTTGTACATTTTTTTATTTTCAATATATCTGTACATTATTATACGATTCCCTCCATAGCTCCGAATTATTTTTCTATAATTTGTCTATTTTTTGGCAGTTCCATTATAGAAATGTATTTTTATTTTCATTTCATTATCTTCTATTTTTCTTTAAACCCCTAATTCAACCTATTTTCTGTGACTGTTATTTTTATAGCTGGTCAGTGGTCATAAAGATATCAAATGATTCTATTGATTAACCACAAAGTACTGCCCACCTTTGATAATATGTATCAGGCAGTGCATTTGTTTTTTAACATAATAATTATCATCAAATAAAGGCAACAGTAGTATACGTATACCGCTGTTCGAAAGTCATAAATCGATTGAGACAAAAACAAACCGGGTTACAAACTAAAACCGAGGGAAACACATCAACTATAAGAGGAAAACAACGAAAAAAGTAAAATCACAAAAATACTGAACTCCGAGGAAAATTCAATCGGAAAGTCCCTAATCACATGGCAAAATCAAATGACAAAACACATCAAACGAATGGACAACAACTGTCATATTCCTGACTTGGTACAGGCATTTTTAAATGTAGAAAATGGTGGATTGAACCTGGTTTTATAGCGCTAAACCTCTCACTTGTACGACAGTCTTATCGAAACAACAGAAACAATGATCAAGTGAACAAAAAACAAACGACAATGCAACACACACAGAAACGAACTGTAAGATAACAACTGCCATTTTCCTGACTTGGCACAGGACATTTTAAGAAACAAATAGTGGGTTGAACCTGGTTTTGTGGCTAGCCAAACCTTGCACTTTTATGGCAATGTTAAATATAACACTAAAATAACACCATTACATGACAGGAATACAGTACAAATAAATGCAAGAACATTCAGGACAGAGAAATACACAAATAAACAATGTTATAGTAGTTTTCGACATGCTAACCACAGAATAAAAACGAACACGCAAAACAACATAGGACAGCACAACAGAACTACGAACTGTCTTTCACGCGACTGGGTCAACGTCACAAAAGTGACGTCACATGTAAATTTTGAAAACAATTTGATACTGTTCAAGATCAGGTTTGTAACTATGTCATTTGATGTATTTTATAACAATTACAAGAATATTGATATAGAATTGTGTTAGTAATTAGATAATTAATTGTATTTTCTAGCTATGTCGGTATTATTTCTATATCAAACTGTAAAACATATAAATAGTGTACATATAGTTGCTTTAAACTAAAATCTTAGAAATGAACTGGGTGATTATATTATCTTTTTTTACATACGAATAGAAAATAAAAAAGGTGGTAGAATTACAACTACAAACGATAAGACATTTAACAATATCCGATCAGTATAACAAATACAACATCAACACTAAATACATGAATGTTGGATAACAAATACCTTGACACGTCTTATAGTAATACGAATTCACACTCAGCAAAACAGTCATATTCGGGAATAAGTCATGGTCGGTACTTAAAAGATTAGACGACGTAAATGGTAAAACGCAATCTCAGACGTGGTAAAAATGCCCTTAGCTAGTTTAGACACAGACACATCGTATGGATCAACCAATTCGTGATGGTGTCCATAAAATTTACGGAGTGTCATTTTTAATCTTTCCTCCACATAACTTTGTTGGAGCAGTGTTTACGTAAGGAGCACACTCCTGTATATGAAGTCCGTAAAGTGTGAACATGCACGAGCAAAACGTATCAAAACTCATTAACAGTGCAAGATATGGAAACTTATTTATCTTCTGTGATTTTGTAATAATAAGAAGAAACGAAAACAGCTAAAAACGAAATTTTGATAGAATTTAGTTGTTTTTGTATTGTGCTACCTTAAACATGCTAAATCGACCAAATTTATTAACCTATTTGAATTTCTATCAGTTCCCCATTTGTATCTATGAACACGGCATACTTTTAGGAGATATCATTGTCGTTTGGTAATTCCAGTAATAATGGCGTGTAACATCAAAGTAAAACACCTGAAGTTTCTTTGCGCTACAATGTCGTTACGAAAATATGATTTTTAAGTTGATCATACATTCGAGCTTCTATTTCCTATCATAATTTCATTGAAAACGAATACTGGCTTACAAGGAAGCTGTTTAATCAAGGTTTTCCAAGTTGTGGAGTTTAGCTAGTCCCTTTAAAAAATTTACGGACGCTATCACTAGTTTATCAACCGTTATAAAATATCAGTTTTAAAAATATCGACGGATATGTTTCGATTGTCGTAACTATAATCCAGTCTTCTTTTCTATCCTTGTATTGACATACCGAATTGGACTTATAACGGAATTGTACTTACATTATAATCACAACAGATGCCACTAATGAAGCAGGATCTTCTTACCTTACCAGAGCACTTAATATCAAAGGTATACTATTGTTTGTCATTTTGGACCTTTTTCTTTGTTTGCCAAGGTACGTATTGTCAGTTTGTCATCGACTTATGAGTTTGAACATCCCTTTGGTATCTGCCGCCTCTTATTTTTCTAAAGCTTGTTCATTATGTGTGTGGACTATCAAAGAATAACTCAAATTGTAAAATATCATCCATATACCCCACTGACGTTGTGGCTAATTTTATATTCTTTAATAATTCCGTTCCTATCTTGCAATGAAGGTATAGCCCACGAAACTTGCATTGTTGTCAATATATTGGTTGGTCTTCTGATTATGAAACTCGTTACTTTTCCAGGAGCTGTAAGAAATGCTTAATTTCATGAAAGAACAAATACTATATATATGTTACAGTGAATTAGTAAAATCAGGGATTTTGTAAAATCGTTTTATTTTAACTAGGGATTTTATAAATTCATTGAAATAATTAAGATCTTATTTACAGATTCCCTGATTAAATTCAGTGACAAAAATGAATCTCTTTTATTAAAAAAAAAATTTCAAAAAAAAACCAGTTACACTAAACACGTTTGATGTTACTTTAGCCGTTTATATTAATACTAAGTGAGCAATTCTCTTCAAACAACGGACATACTGTAGAAAAGTGGCTAAGGCACAATTTTCTTTAAATCAAGAGCAAACTTTCACAAAACATACACCCAAAAATTACGTCAAATAATTGAGTTAAAACTAAAATGTAACATATGGAACTTGGAATTATATGAAGTAAAATGAAGAAATTTTAAAAGTTATTCATAAAGAGCGACAGAAAGAAGACAAAACAAGCTCTAATTGTTACCTTGTTCGAAACTAAAATATTTTTTATTATATAGTGTAAATCTTTTATCACAAATTTTATAATCAAATATAAAGACAGTACATTGGAATGAATGACATTATGAGAGGAGATAAAAAAAAAAACATATACAAAGAGTAAGAAATTAATTTGGTTTAGGCTATGTGATCCAGTGGTAAGTAATACATGTATATCAGGACAAGAGTATTTGATTGTGACCTTAAAATTGATATATAAAAAGCAAATAAGTATTGTATTGTTAATTTGCAGCCTATAAAAGACATTTATATCCACACAATAATAGTAAATAAAAAGACAACAGTTAGGTATAGATAAAAATACTTTGTTTTGAACTTGCATTTCTTACTTTGGTCATATCTCAGATACTGTCTTATACATGTATTCTATCACAAAGTGATACATCTTTAAATAAGTTTCTAAACTTTCTCCACTCTTTAGATCATGGCATAATCAAATTAAAGAAAATATTTGTTTAATGTAGGTAATGACGTTCTTCAATGTGGAGATGTGATAAAAATCGTTAAAAAAACGGCATTCATCAGATGAAGATATCAAATATTATGTATGTCTTGAAGACATGTACAACATACTAAGTCTTGTTACAAAATATGCCCAACATGGTATTTTGTTAGGATCATACGCTATACAAACAGCTTGAACCAACTGATTGCCTGTGTTTGACGGTCAGTCAGTTGTATCTATTTACAATTTTATATCTTTTCGACAAGCAGTAAAACTGTCTTCCATTTGAGAAAAGTATGAAGGGCTGTATAATGTTAACTATTGCTATGAAATATACAGAGCATAATTCCATACACTCATGCTATCGTTCTACTCATAATTTTAGCTTAAGTTGTGTTCAAAACACATTTTGCGATGTCGTATAGCATTTGGAATGAATATGATTACACAAAAACGGTCATATACAAAAGGTTGATAAAAAAACGACTGAAAATATCAATTCTGAGGATCAACATATACTGTTGTTTTTAAGTTAGAAACATGAGAAAGAAGAACAAGATAAGCAAAAATTAAACAACAAAAACTGAGCGTTTAAAATACTTGTAAAAATATGTGTTTAAGATTCATAAACGTTGTCATCAGATCTTAAAAAGAACATACTGCATTGAAAAACTGATAGCTCCTTAACATATTTATGATTCCGAATACCCATTTAAAGGCTTTATTCGAAAATGTTTTGAGCGCAGAATAGTGAAAAGGCAAAGCGACAATTGATATGTTGGTTGATTATTGATAATAAATAAGATATCATAAATGTATACCATCTTGATGTGTAGTCACCATAACCGACATTTCAGATTGTTCACTATTGCCTTTGTCTGTAGCAGCCACTACAGAAAATGTATAGTTCCAATATGCTTCTAATCCTGAAAACGTTGTGGTCTGTGGGCTAAAACCTAAAAGAAACAATGCCAGTACAGTCAAAGTTGCTTTGAAGGCCAACTCTTTTAAGCGAAATTCATTCTTGTCTGGTCATCCTCTAGATCTTCTTGTCCCGCTGTATTAATACAAGGCATTTTGAACCTCGATTGAAATATCAACTCTCTTATAAGGTTACTTTTGTCTTGTTCCCAAGGGTGACCTTTATAAACAGGTTAGACTGTATTACTTATTCTTTGATTTGCAATTTTTCTATTACTTAGAATATGTATGATTTTGAACTTCTATCTGTAGTCCATTGCCATTTTTAAAGTTGATTATCTATATAGACTTCTCCTTTTTTTTAATTTACCTTGGGGTTCGATATTCTTGTTTATACTTCTGTGCTATGAAAAGAATACGTCTGCATCTGATGTTTAGAATATTATATTAAAACAGATGTGAATTTAAACTTGCCGAAAGTTAACTCATTAAATATCCAAGATATTTTTTGCGGATACCCCAGTGAAAATCTCTTGGCAAAATATCACCTCCCCTTCAAACAGTGTAAAATTTAACTCTTCAATGTTTTGCGCGGTGTCGCGATGGCGCTACTTGTTATAAGTATAAAAGGAAAAGTTCGGGTAAATAACAATATTGACAAATGTATTGATATGCAGCAAAGATTAACATTTTTGAATTTTAGTGGTTAGGCAAATTCAGACGGACTTATTCGTTCTCTTTCAAACTGTTTCCCCTTTCCCTCCAAAACGTTACGACAAAATATATATTGTGATAATATAGGGGTCTTCCAACTTTCGCTTAGGAATTTCTGCTATCGTTTTTGAATAGCGATAATTCTAGAACCCCTCGTGGATCTTTGGAACTTAAGGACACTCATATATTGTCTTTGTATTTTAGTCTATTGTCATGTTCATTGTCGTCGACACTTATACTTTCGAGCTGTCCTGGCGCTCTGGCGCTGGTGAATAAAATATAATGTTGTTTTATTGATTTATTCCAAACATCTATACTCACGACTATGCACTTTAATAAATGTTTTTTTCTTAATTGGACTTAGGAGGTAGTGTGTGTGAGTTAGTTTCAATCAATTATGAATCAAATCAATATCATACAAGTTAACAACAAATATACAATTATATGTTAAATCTGCTGAATATAAAAAAAAATCAAAAGCAAATAACAAACTTACCAGTTGTGTTTGATAATTCGACAAGTGCTGGTTGAGCATTTAAAACAACTTCATATGCTTTGATATAATATGTTGTAATTCCAGGTCTAGGTGATGGCTGTTTCCATGTTAGTACTATTTCACTTGAGCCCATAACTGAGGCAATTACACTCAAAGGCTTCTGTGGAACTGTATTAACGATAAAACAATAACTTGTTACATCTTTAGAATAAACTAGTTATCTACAAAGTTGCATGAACAAAACGCTCGAAGTAGCCATCAATAAACTAAGTGTTAAGGGATTGACGAGGAAACTTGACAAAAATTGGATCATGTACAGTATATACTTGCAACATTATACAAATTTACTAAACTTATTTGCTATACGGATCTGCAAATTTGATTCATGTAGAAGGATTCACACTGTTCCCATTTTATGATTAGGTAGTATTTTGTCTTAGGATGGACACCATTAAGATAAACTTTTTGTTATTACAATAACAGTTCCTACCCTGATAATCACTTGACAGCAACATATAATTAAACCATTCCTGTCTTTTTTGTAATTCCCGGACATGCCAAACATGGATTTGAAAATGCATTAAAAAATATTGAGATCCTGCAACACGTATTTGTAATTGAAACTTTTAGTTGCAATTGGTTTGGTAAAGGTTTAAGAAATGATGGTTACAGACTGATCTTTAAAATAGGGAGGTATTTTCGATGGATCTTTATTATTTTTTTAGATAAAAGGTAAAATTAAAACAAGAGTGCAATTTCTGAAATGTCTTGCCTGCTTTATTGACAATGTTTGAATTTATTTTTTAAAAGTCTTTAACTTCAATTAATATCACATAAACTTAACATTATAAATGGTCTATAAGAATGAGGTTTAAATAAGATAAACTCTGCCCTACAGATAAGTATACCACATAATCAATCCATGTACCAAATACATTTGACCCATTACTAATTGTATCATCTAAGAAACATACTAGATCACGAAAATTTAACATTGACCAATGAACCTTTAAAATGAGGTCAAGGTCAGATGATACATGCCAGACTGTTTACAGTTTTAAGCTATTTATAAAACATTTTGAGATAAAACGACGTCATTTAACAGCGACAAGTCTTATAACTAGTGTGACAATTTGGCAATGTTGACTTACTTGAATACAACTGATACAGTACAGTTTGCTTCATATCTTGACTTACATTTAGAAATTGGCAATGAGGGTCATATAAAAAATACCAAAAATGTAAAAGTCATCATTTGAAGGCAACTTACGCTTTAACAAATATTTGATTGGCACTGATTTACGAAATTGTCCACAACACTGCTGAAATAAACCTTTGATATCAATTTGACAAAATTTGCCAAGAAAAGTAAACATGAGAGCGCTAACAATGCAGTTTTCAATATAATCAATAATTCCAAAGGGTATAACTATTCTAAACATACATTTTAATTGATCGGCACTGGTTTTCGAGCTCGTCCGTGACATTGCTGATTAAACGTATAAAATAACTTTCTTAAAAATCTTGCAAAAATTATAGACATGAGAGCACTAACAATGCAGTTTTCTAAGTTATTAATATTTCAGAGGGCATTACTCTTTTAAAAATAAAAGATTGGTTTTTGTTTTTCGAACTCGTCCAAGACATTGCTGATATAAACCTATGTTATAAATTTTATAAAGATCATGTGAGAGCGCTTACAAGACAAGACGGACAGAAAACGCCCAGAATTTCTATCTCACCCGCCACGCATTTGGCCTTGACAAAAAACGGTAAAAGTTTCCAAAAATTAACATTTCAGGGGGCAATAACTCCAAACTGGGTTTTCTTTTCCCCACTTTAATTAGGCAACAGCTGCCATATTTGTTAATTAATCAAATCCCCAGATATCATTTTAAAACATGATAATTAAAGAAATATTTAGGTATAGTTTTGTAACATTTGGCCCAATCGTTACAGAGGAGAAGATTTTAAAAAATGTTTACAACAACAAAAAAGGTTAACGGACGCCAGACCGGGACAATAACAATGACAAAAAGCGATTGCAAAAGCATTGCCTTTTTTGTCAGATGAGTTAAAAAGTGAGTCAATTTATCAGTAAACATAGCATTTAAAAAAAAATCCAATGTTTTTCTTTAAATGCTATTTCATGGTCTTGAAGATTAGCTTCTGTCCAAGTTTCAAAATAATCCAGAAAGATTTAAAAATTTTAAAATGTTAAAAAGATTTTAATCCCAGACTGTCTGTAAATGTTTACTGTAAAAAAACTATCCGAAAAATACTGAAAATGAGAAAAAATGATATTTTCAAAAGTTTGAATCACACATTATCTTTCAATCATAATAAAAGCTTCTGCCAAAGTTTAATCAAACTAGACCGTACCTGCGACATCACGGATCCGTGACTGAATTAAAGAACCTACGCCTTATTTTTAGCCTGGATTTTTAGAACTCGTATTGTTATTTGGTAAAGTCACTCTGATTTTAATGTGAAAAGTTATTCCCTACATAATGACGAAGTTCAGGTGTGATTATTACCTTTGTTTATAGCAATTCCTGAATACACCGTTTGGTTGTGCGCCTGACAGAAGCAGAACGTACAGATTAGGTAACAGGAATCAGGTAATTTTGTGACATATACTTAGTCTATTTGAATCGGTATGGGATTCGACCCGGAAATTGTTAATTATTGCAATATTAATTATGTGGAAAACAAAAGGGCCTGGAATGGTGTAATTTTTAATCAACACCATTGTCCTATATTATTTATATAAAAAGTTATATTATGCGACCAGTACGTCGATTGAGCATGCACGAAAGCGTATAAGACAAGGATCGATAACGGTCTCCGAATTTGGATATTTTCTCAAAAATTGGCGTTTTCTGTGGAAAAAAATTTTAGTCTTAGATACATAATTGTTTTTATTAGTTGTTGTTGGCTTTGAAATAGCTGTCAGTAAATGGTAGTACTCTCAGGCCTGTACTTAGTGGCTTTTTTTATGTAAGGGGGAGGGATGGACAAATGGTCTGTGTTTTTGTTTGTTGTTTGTCTGTTATGTATCGATCTGATGAGTTAAGCCCTTTTCTACTGATTTTTATAGTTTGTTTTTAGTTGTGCTGTTACATCAGTGTCCCAGGTTAAGGGGTTGGTTAACACAAACATGATAAAAAGATTTGATTAGTAAATTTGGCTGTAGGAAAGTTATTAAAAACGGTATTTCACATACTAAATTTTACGGTAATATTGTCCTAAAAGCGCGGAAATCACTATGTGATCCGTGTAAACTCATCGAATCTTTAAACAGAGTTATTAGTAAAGATTATCTCACCAATGTTGTATTTAGATCTTTGAATATAGTTTACATTGGCACTTATATCGATTTTGTCATCAGCAAATTCAAACATAACTAAATTTGTATTTTTTTCAAACGGGATGTATAAAGACACACCCACGTTCATTTTTATCTATTAAGAGGTTAACTCCTAACTATCCTATGACTGTCGATACATTTATTTTTGGAATTGCACAAGTCATGTCTTCTTTGACTGTCCATTACGTTAAAATACTAAATCCCTGGGATGTGTTTTAGTTGATTTTAGTCTCTGATGCATGATTTTTTTATTATTAATTGTTTTTGGCTTTTAACTAGCTGTCAGTAACTGCGAGTACTCTCAAATCGTACTTTCTTGTTAATTTGACCTGTTGATACTATTTGTAATGCTTTTTTGTTATTTAATGTTTACTTATTCAGGGTAATATATCTGGTATATATACCAGCTTTGATAAGTGTTTGGTATTACTATAAATTTTCACTTCTTCGAACTATGAACATCAAAATTATTTATTTTGTAAAAATATTTCCTTTCTCCTTTTAAACTGTATACCTAACAACAAAATTATTTTCATTTACCTGTTTATAATCTTATTGTGAATGGCGGATTTTTGTTTAAGGTTATTGTTGTTTTTCTGAAATTGTTTAACATTTCACAGCGGTATAATACTGTTACTTTAATTATTCGTCCCTTATTTTATTGATTTTGTATTTGCATTGTATCATAGATCAAATTTATTCGTTCAGTGTATGTTCACTTGTGTTTATGTCTTTTGATTGAGTTAAGCCATTTCAATTGATATTTTATAGTGTGTCTTTTTATGTTGTGATGTTACACTATTGTTTCAGATAAGGGTGTAGGTTTGGTACCATTAAGGAAAGGAATCTGATGTTCAGTAGTTGTTGTTTGTTGATGTTGTTCATAAGTGTTTCGCGTTTCTCGTTTTTTATATAGATTAGACCGTTGGTTTACCCGTTTGAATGGTTTTACACTAGTAATGTTTGGGGCCCTTTATAGCTTGCTGTGCGGTGTGAGCCAAAGCTCCGTGTTGAAGACCGTACTTTGACCTATAATGGTTACTTTTATAAATTGTGACTTGGATGGAGAATTGTCTCATTGGCACTCATACCACATCTTCTTATATCTATTAACCCCATACATTCTTTATGTGCCAGACCCATGTTAGGAGCCTGTAGTTCAGTGGTTGTCATTGGTTCATGTCTGTCATATTTGTTTTTCGTAAATTGTTTTGTTATAAATTAGTCCTTAAATTTTCTCAATTGATTTGGTTCATTTTTTTCATGTAGTGACCTTTTAAAGCCGACTATACAGTATGGGTTCCTCGCATTTTTGAAGGCCGTATGGTTGCCTATAATTACTTTCATTCAATTTATTTGAACTTTGGTGGATAGTTGTCTCATTGGCAATCATACCACACACATCTCCTTTTTTTTATATATTTAACAAGACTGCGTCTACTTGTTAAATGTAAAATAAAAAAACACATTTGTCAGTCAAATACGGAAAAATTGGAATAAATATTTTAAAAATTTTGCTCTGTATACTGTTTATTTTTTGGTCATAAACAAGTAGCTGTTCAAATTTCATAAATTGTCATGAGAATTTGAAAAAGTAATGGATGACTGAAAAACATAAATCCTAGGCTGTATTTACTTGTTAAATGTAAAAAAACTCAATTTATCAGTCAAATTCGGAAAAATGAAAATAAATATTTCAAAATGTTGCTCTGTATACTGTATCTTTGGTCATAAACAAGCAGCTGTTCAAATTTCATCAATTTCAATGAAGATTTGACAAAGTTATTGATGACTGAAAATATTTAACTTCAGACTAAATCTGAATGATAACTGTAAAAGAAACTAAGTCCATTTATCATTAAAATACGGAAAATGAAAATAATTATTTTCAAACTTTTGCTCTGGATACTGTGTTTTGGTCATTAACAATCTTCTGTCCAAATTTCCTGAAATTTCATAAGGGTTTGATAAATATATTTGTGTTTAAATAAAATAAACCACAGACTGTACCTAAAGTGATGCCACCGCCGGAATCTAGGCTCGCTATGTTTGCTTTTGCAACATAAATGTAGCACACTCAACATAATGTAAATAAGTCACTGAACAAGCTGGCAAGCTGACTTCATTTTAGTGAGTTGAAATAAAAAGATCCTGTCCAATTTTGCAAGGAAAGACAGAAAAAGATTTCACACACTGATGTAGGTTATACAAGTTTCATTGATTAAACAATTACAAACATTCGGAAAACAGCAATTACTGAACTTGTTTTGGGATGGTCAAATTAGTGAAAATCAAGTGCGAGACACAATCATTTAAATCAAAATAAGTAACAGTCAAGATACACTAAGGCTTTTTTCAGAAGCTAACTTTGTGGAACAGTTACCTTCAGATATTGTCTGTACTTCTGAATCATGTCTCATCCCATCATTTGCTGTATCATGTGCTGCAATCCACACATCATACTTAGTGTATGGTAATAATTGCTCAACGATATAGTTGATGGTTGTATTGATTTGGTTTTTATTCAGATTTATTGTTTGTCTTTGTTTATCTTCTCCACAATCCTTGTATGGAATGTCTTGCTGTAGAAGAAATAAAAAAAGAATAGGTTACGTAGTCATCACACTGTTGTTTGTAACCATGTTGAAAGTTATATATAGCTTACCCTTTCTGGCATATTTTTAACTGAAATTAGTAAAAATTATTTGACAGTTCAAAATGTCCGGATGGAAGAGCTCTATCTTTGAACTAGTGTGTTATGCATTCCAAGCAGAAGGAACAAACATATTCAGGCTCAGTATAATAAAATCCTCTGCAAGGTGCAGCTTGATGCAACTACAATAATGGAACTCTGAACAGTTGGGCAAGTATGGACACAACATTCAGCTCTGAATTTGGATTGTGATTAAATAGTTGACACATAATAGGTTTCTGACACCTAATGAATGTGGTCTAAGTACTTTGAAATTTGAATTGAACATTTACCTATCATATTCCAAATCCCAAATATAAATATATTGTAACATTCAGCATATCAAAGAACCTCAAGAATCTAGTTTTTGATGAAATCAAATAGAATTTAACTCTGGACCCATTGAACCTCAATGTGGACCAATTTGATAACGGAGCCCAAAATAAAAATACATGGTTAAATTCAGCATATCAAAGAACCCCTTAAAATTCATTTTTTGTAAAGAATAGATAAATTTTAATTTTGGACCACTATTTGGACCAACTGGAAAACTGGGCCCAAAATCAAAAATCTAAATACATGTTTAGATTCAACATATCAAAGAATCCCAAAAATTCATTTAATTTTAGACCCTTTGGACCTTAATATGTTCCAATTTGAAAACATTGACCCGAAATCAAAAATCTAAAAAACAGAGTTAAATTCACCATAGCAAGGGCCCAAAGAATTAAATTTTTGTTGAAATAACGCAAAATTTCATTTCAAACCCTTTTGATCAGCTTGAAAACCAATGCAGTTCAACAAGTTGTAAAGTATAACAAATTCTTATCAAAATCTGAAATATCATCTAATAACGTATCCTTTGCCTTAAATCAAAAATAACATTTTATCTGCTGAACTACTTACTGCATTAGGACATTCATGACAATAGAATATTATTTCCACCTGACATATATCGTTCACTTTAAGACGTAAACGGTAACCAAATATATCTCCTTTTGGATTGTCTGGATAGTTCCATGTAACAGAAATGTTTCTACTTGACAAAACATTTGTTGTTACACTTGTCGGTTCACTTGATGCTGTAAATAACAGGAGCAAATATTAATGAATTACTTACTTTTTTTTAAATGTTGACAAATCCTGTTCTTGAATTGTGTTTACTAGACTATTGACAAAATAGATTTTTTTCTACTAATTATTTTGCTATTTTTATAATAATAAACCCGACTCGTTTGATAAAAATATACACCATATCTTCAATAAGAAGAAACTGTAAACAGCAAAAATTATCAGCCATACCCACATTCTGTATGTGCCTGTCCAAAGTCAGGAGCCTGTAGTTCATTGGTTGTCGTTTGTTGCTGTTATAATATTTGTTTTTTTTTATCTATTGTTTTTCACATACATCAGGGTGTAAGTTTATCGTTTGAATTGAGGCACACATCTTAATGATTAAAAGTGAAAGAAAGGCAATGGTTAAAGGTGTGTCAAAACAACTCTGTACTTTGATGCTGTTCAAAACTCAAACCTCACCATTTAAGAAATATGAAATGAACTCAATAGAATATATATTCATGTACGTTTCGGCAACAAAGTTTATCGACAGTTTGTAGGTATTCCTATTGACACTAATTCCGCCCCTTTAATAGCAGACTTGATTTTGTACTGTTCTGAATCACAGTTAATGACCAAACTCAATGAAGACCTGTCTAAATTGCATTTAATTGATAATTCAACAACACTTACCGTTATCTTGATGATATTTTTTCGTTAAATAATCAAGAATTTTCTAAATATGCTGCCGAAAGTTACCTAAAAGAACTTACTTTTAATAAATCAAATGTAAACGGTAATAACTGTCCTTTCTTTGATTTAGATATTACATTTTTACATGGGAAACTCCACACTAATTTTTTGTTCCCTATTGTTAATTTTTTCCTTTTTTGTATGGTGATGTTCCTTTGGCAACATCTTGCAGTATTAATATTTCACAACTCGTTCGCTATGCCCGTGTCTGTTGTGACGTTTTGAATTTTAATGAACGTAATCTATGTATTACTGGTAAATTATTAAGTCAGGGATTTCGTTACCACAAATTACTTAAAACATTTACTAAAATCTTCCATAGATATAAAGATTTGGTTTTGAAGTTTTTGTACCTGTAGAAAACTTATTCAAACGGGATAGCACATTCTCATTTTTACGGAGATGTTGCTTATCCGTGCCCGGAAATTTAGAAACGATCCTGGTAAACTTATCGATCCTTAAAATAAACTTATTCTAAAAGGTTACCAATTCAACACTGTAATTAGATCTTTGAATATTGTTTTTATTGGTATCAATATTGATTTTGTTATCAGTAAATTAAAAGCAAACTATATATTATTGTTATATACATATTCACTTTCATGGATCTACAATCTGTCGATACCTGTATCTTGGCAATGCACAATGTCATGTTTTTCTCTAACTGTTTATGACGTCTTTACACTAAATCCATTGGATGTTGGATGTGTACTGATTGATAATTTAGTCTTAAATGCATGATTTTTTTTATTAGTTGTTATTGGCTTTGAACTGCTGTCAGTAACTGCGAGTACTCTTAGATCTGTACTTAGTGTCTTTTTGTTGTTGGGATGTACAGGTACCGGGCCAAATCAACTCTGTGTTTTTGTTAGATGTATTTCTGTTTGTATCCATCTGATGAACTTATTTTTATAGTTCGTTCTTTTGTGGTACTGTTACACCACTGTCCCAGGTTAGGGGATGGTTGGACTCACGCTAACATGTTTAACCCCGCCACATTCTGTATGTATGTGCCTGTTCCAAGTCAGGAGCCTGTAATTCAGTGGTTGTCGTTTGTTGCTGTGTTACATATTTGTTGTTCGTTCATTCTTTGTACATTAATTAGGCCGTTAGTTTTCTCGTTTGAATTGTTTTACATTTGTCATTTCGGGGCCTTTTATAGCTAACTATGCGGTATGGGCTTTGTTCATTGTTGATGGCCGTATGGTGACCTTAATTTCTGTGTCATTTTTGTTTCTTGCGAAGAGTTGTCTCATTGTCAATTATATCACATATTATTTTTTATATATGAAATACTATATATATTTATAGAAGAGGTGCGAAAGATACCAAAGGGACATTCAAAATCATAAGTCAAAAACAAACTGACAATGCCATGGCAAAAAACAAAACACGACGAAAAGACAAACAGTACACAAAACACAACATAGAAAACTAAAGACTGAGCAACACAAAACATAAAAAAAACCGGGGTGATTTCAGGTGCTCATATCCTGCTAAACATGTGGCACCATTCAATTTCACCAAAATCTTATCCTCTCAAACTTCTAGGACAAATCTATAAAAATAAGTCTAAAATTTTCCTTTAAGGATCAAGATCCAGAGATGATGGCATTTATGTAGATCTTGTTTTGCTTATCATATTTTCTAATTACAGTTTTACCTTTCTATTGTATAATTATATTTTTTCTAAAAATTTAAGGTTTGGTGGGACGAACAAAAAAAAATCGAAGAGCTGGATCGCTCTGAGGGATATAATCGCCATTGTGTCCATTGATATTTGGAATTATTTTAAAAAATAGTTCAACTGTCCATGTAATCCCTATTTGATTTAACCTGAATCTCGTGTTTCAACTTTAAAATATTGCCAAGATCTGGTTCAAGTGTATATTTATACATGAACAATGTAACTATTGTGTTTTAAAGATGTATTAGCTGTTATATTCATGTTCACCAATTTTACTCAAATTCTCATATATTTAACATACTAAAACTATATATCCAAATTACAAAAAGTCTAAAATAAACATTAAACAATGCACAGACTCAATAATATGTATCAGTATTTTTGTCTAGACATCATCTAATTAACCATCGAGATGACCTCTGAAAACTGCAGACGGTCATATAACCTGATATAAACATAAATATAAATGCAACGACCCAATGCAATTGGATTTTTCTAGATCTATTAGATTCTTATTGTAGGTTAACAAGTATGTTTATCATCAATTTTACCTGTACAAGAATGATTTTTTTCTGGATCAAATCAGTCAATCAAATGGTTTACCCTTGTTTCATTTTCAATGTTGACTTTATTTTCCTTTTTATAGCTGAATACATGGGTAAAACAATGGGTAAAAAATGTCTGTTAAGAGCAATAACTATAGGGATTTTCTGACAATGTTTGTTGAAAGGGACAATAGATAGATCTTGACATTCAAGTCCTCTCAGATTTTTTTTATATCTATAACAGTTTTCAAGAAAATAGACAAAATTTGCCTTTTACCACTATGCTCTACTTTTAGCTATGTTGGCCATGTTGTTTGGTTTGCAGATATAAAATTCAATCATTTTATTCAAATTGTTTCAATAGTTTTAGAGGAGAAACGTTCTGTTGGCATCTTTGCAGATTTTTAATTTCTGCTAACAGGTTACACCTGCCTATAAGAGTTTTCAAGATAATAGCGCAAAAAAAAAACTTAAATAAGTCAAAAAATTGTTAATCATTATCAATAACACCTTAGGAAGAAATTTTGGTGAAAATAGGAGGGTAGGAAGATCTTGACCTTTTGAGCATTTTTGTCTTTGTCAGATTTTCTCTATGTATTATAGTGTTCAAGATTAAGACAATACTGTAACTGTATTTTACACTGGTTTCTATTTTTAGCCATGACAGCCACGTATGTTGACTGATCAGGAAAAACTCCAAAACTTTAAACTAGATATCCTTAAGTTTGGTTGTAATTGGTTCAGTAGTTTCAGAGAAGAAGATCTTTGAAAGTGTTTACGAGGAACACCAAATAATGAGAAAATACAATTGAGAGTGGAAACGGGGAATGAGACAACAACCCGACCAAAGAACAGAAAACAGCCGAAGTCCACCAAAGACCTTTTAGGCCAGGTGAGCTAAAACTGGAATAAAACTAAAGTTTCACAAGCAAAATGAACATGGAAACCTTGAAAAATTAGTTGAGAAAAACATCTCTTATTCAGAGACCAAAACTCCTACTGAAAATATTCAAATTTCAGGTTGTGCGTTTACAACTCTGTCTCATCTATGTGTAACAGAAAGTTCAGTCAGTCAAAATATTGTTAGAACCTTAACATACACATATGTGGCTTTGATACTTTGAATTTCTAACAATGATTGAAAGACTTTTAGAGAATAGCCTGTGTGTGATATAAATTTCAGACCTATAAAGCTCTTCTTTTTCTGAAAAATTATTAAACAAAAAAGAAGTATACATACAATCTGCCTTGGTTCTACAGCACAACTGATTACTGTTCCCGCTGACCTGGATGTCCTTTGCTCCATCATTTACTGTTCTAACAAAGAAGCAATATGTGTTTGCTGCAAAAACAAAACATGGAATATCAGAAATTAATTACATTAAACTAGATGTAGGTGAATAACAAATCATAAGATACTGTCATATTCAACATTACAAATAAATTAATTTAAGGTAAATTGACAACAGACAACTGGATCAATTAGATGAATGCAAATATATGTATTATATAGAATTCTATAAAAAAGATAACCAGCAAATTCAATATGTACCAGATCGTCTAGAATAGACGATTCTGCGCAGATAAGGAAAAAAATATAAAAGTCTCAAGATTTGCGCAGTACTAATATAAGATGGTAATATACGAGGATGATGTTATAAAATCGTGTCGACAAATATTTTGCCTTCGTCAGTGTGAATATTTTAACAATACTTATTTTATATATAGATATATATACATAGATATAAGAAGATGTGGTATGAGTGCCAATAAGACAACTCTCCATCCAAGTCACAATTTATAAAAGTAAACCATTATAGGTCAAAGTACGGTCTTCAACACGGAGCCTTGGCTCACACCGACCAGCAAGCTATAAAGGGCCCCAGAAAATATTAGCGTAAAACCATTCAAACGGGAAAACAAACGGTCTAATCTATATAAAAAAAGAGAAACGAGAAAAACTTATAAACCACATCAACAAACGACAACTACTGAACATCAGATTCCTGACTTAGGACAGGTGCAAACAATTGCAGCGGGTTGGTTTAAACGTTTTAATGGTACCAAACCTTCACCCTTAACTGAAACAATAGTGTAACATCACAACATAGAAAGACACACTATAATATATCAATTAAAATGGCTTAACTCAATCAAAAGACATATTAACACAAGTGAATATACACTGAACGAATAAATTTGATTCATGATACAATGTAAATACGTATATATATATTACCCACACTGAAAGGGGTTGAAGTCATATGTACAATATGAATAGAATAAGCAAAAGTTGTCTCCAAATATATAATTTTTTGTACAAGGCTTAGAAACAAGGAGAGAAAGAGGTGATACTCATCATTTCTATCCTATTTCTAGCCAAGTACAAATAAAAGTTATATTTTGAGACAATGTATGGTTGTTGTCTTTCTATTACTTACAATATTTTAGGTACAAACCAGCAATTTAAAACTTGAAGTAGAGGACGTTAAAATTCTGCAAACTTTAATTCTTTATTGACAACATAGATAAAATTCTACGGAAACACTTCATCCATATGTCTCAAAGAAGGCGACATACAGAATATATCAGAAATGTATAAATGGTCAATGTAATTCGTCTGTGCAAATAGTCCATTTCAGGATATAATACATCATTGATTATGATTATGGTTAAAGTGCACATAACCTTCAACAGGTAGACTCTAAACTATCATTCATAGCATTCTTGGTACCGGTATAAAAACAAAGAAAAAACAACAAAACACCAAAGCTTTCAAAATTAATTCTGAATAAATTTTGAGTTAATGTATAGTTAATCTAGTAAATGTATTCAATTCAAATTTTCAATTAGACTTATATATGAATATAAAAGTAAACAAGAGGCTCATGAGAGTCTGATATCGCTCATCTGTAATTTCAGTTTCAGGCATTTAACTTATTTGTCGATATTATTTTGCTGAACAATTTTGTCATTTACATTTTCTCTCTTTCTATAATAATTTTAAAGATAATACATAACCCAAAACTGTGAAATTTCCTAAAAACTATTTCTGGACAGTAACCCAACAATAAGTTATCCCATTGGTCTGAAGATTACTTGACAGATTTAAACCTGTTTAACACTTACATCTATGTCAGTTTTGTTCTTACTGCTCTAGTTTTTGAAATGAAAGCCAAATCTTCATTTGACCTCTATGCTCTATTTTTTGGAACTGCCGCCATGTGTTTAGATATAAGAAGATGTGGTATGAGTGCCAATGAGAATTTTGAATGGATCAAATCCCCGAATACAATCTATAAACTAAATACCCTAACAAACATTCAATTAGTGTTTTTAAGTATTTGGCTAAGTAGTTTCAGAGAAGAAGATTTTTGAAAAAGTAATTAGACTTTCACAAAAATGTAAAAAAAAAACGTTTTAAGGGCAATAACTCCTTAAGGGGTCAATTGACTATTTTGATCATGTTGACTTATTTGTAGATCTTACTTACCTGCACATTTATTGCCATTTATACTTTCTCTCTATCTATTATGATATTAAAGAAAATAACAAAAAACAGTCAAATATAATAAAAATACACTATTTCCAACAGTAACTCAACAATGGGTTGTCGAACTTGTCTGAAAATTTCATAACAGATAGATCATAGCCCATTTATCACTTTAACTCTCTTTCACTTTTGCCCTAACTGCTGTAGTTTTGAGATATAAGCCAAAAACTGCTCTTGTCTCCTATGTTCTATTTTTAGCCATGGCGACCATGTTAAATGATGGATCAAACTTCGGATACACTTTACAAACTAGATACCCTAAGGAACATTCAGTTAAAGTTTGGAAGTATTTGGCCAAGTAGTTTCAGAGAAGAAGATTTTTTGAAAAGGGTAATAGACTTGCACGAAAAAATGTAAAAAATAAACGTTTCAAGGGCAATAACTCCTTAAGGAGTCAATTGACTATTTTGATCATTTAACTTGTTTGTAGATCCTACTTAGCTGAACATTTTTGCCATTTACACTTTCTCTTTATCTATTATAATATAAAGATAATAACCAAAAACAGTAACATTTCATAAAAATAAACTATTTCGGACAGTAACCCTACAATGGGTGGTCGAATTAGTCTGAAAATTTCATATCAGATAGAATTTGACTTATTCATCACTTTAACTCGATGACACTTTTGCTCTAACTGCTATAGTTTTTTGAGATAAAAGCATTTGACCCCTTTGTTCTATTTTTAGCCATAGCGGCCATGTTTGTTAATTGATCAAAACTTCGGATATAATTTATAAACCAGTTACCCTAAGAAACATTCAGTTAAAGTTTAAAAGTATTAGGCCTAGTAGTATCAGAGGAGAAGATTTTTAAATGTTACCAAACATGAAGAACAAATTGTGTAAAATTGTCTTTAAAGGACAATAATTCCTTTTAAAAGGGGTCAATTGACAATTTTGGTGATCTTACTTTTTTGTAGATCTTACCTTGATGAACAATGTTGCTGTTTACAGTTTATCTTTATCTTCAATAATATTCAAGATAATAACCAAAAACTGCAAAATGTCCTCAAAATTACCAGTTTAGTGGCAGCAACCCAACAATGGGTTGTTCGGTTCGTCTGAAAATGTAAGGGCTGATAGATCTTGACCTATTGAACATTTTTACCCCGTGTCAGATTTGCTCTAAATGCTTTAGTTTTTGAGATATAAGGCAAAAACTGGCATAAGCTCAAATTGCCAATAAAGGACCAGGTTAATTTAATTCAATACATTGTTGTCTCATTGGCACTTATACCACATCTTCTTATATCTATGTATATACCGGCAAGAAGAGGTTCAACTTGATATGTAGTTACACTTGTAGATGTATTTATCTGTGGAGGAGCTGAAGCACCATTAGTGTCTATCAGGTAGTACTGGACATCTCCAATTGGTAATAAAGATTCTTGCCACACCAAATCTATACTAGTTGATATTATTTCTGTACAACTTTGTATTATAGGTGGATTTGGTTCTGAAAAAAAGTTATTCTTAAAATAAACATTATCTTTCCTTCTTATATTCTTCTTTGAAAATAGAATAAGTATTTCCAACAAGTGTAATTAAATCCATTGAAGTTACAATTCCCAGTCAAATAACAAGAGGCTCATAAATTTTTTTTTTGTAGTTAAAGGCTTATTAACTGATTCTGCCTACGTGTAATCACAGTTCGAAACTCCTCTGTATATTCAGCACTCTCTAGACTGTTACTATGGGCCTTTACTGTAAGTGTGTATCTGTGTCCATTTTTAGCTACATTACCACCAATCACATATGAAGGAACATTTACTACAGCTGGATTTATAACCAGTTCACTGATAGTTACAGTATAAGACATAACTGTTCCCGTAGACTTCCATCTGATTGTAATTTGCATTTCTGAAGCTGTGAGATCACTGTTGACCAGATCTATGGGTCCTGGTACTGCAGGCTCTATTAGCAAAAGTTATAAAAGGTAAAGTATTAAATCTTTATCCACGAATGTTCTGGTTTTTTTTACTATTCATTCTGTGACAAAAATGTTCACTGGCTTTGGTATTATAATAGTTATAGAATAACTGAAATATTCTACCTTTGATTGCCTAGAGTATTAATCCATTTTTACTAGAATTTGAATCAGGTCAAATTAAAAACGGTGCTAGAAAAAGACATTTTAGAAAGACTTATATTTCAGAGTTATAACAATTTTTGTGCCTTGTTAAATGGAATAATCATCGATATTCTTTCAAAAACTATAACATGCTCCTTGGAGGTTTAACCCATCTGGCAAATTTAATCCTAAATTGCTCAAAAGAAAATAACACATTCGATGACTTTGTTTTCTTCAATGAAAAAAATCAGGATTTTAGGTTACTCTGCTTGCAATAACTAGCTGATGTAAAATTATTATTAGTTAAATTAGTGACAATTAAATTTGAGGTTTCATTAAGCTTCAATCACTCATCTGGTAAAATAAGCCATATTGATATATAAACATAAACATTAAGACCAAGAAATGTTCTAAACATTTTCCATTATTTTTTATTGATCTCCATTTTGCTGTTTACAGTTTCTATGTATCTGTCAATAGTTTCAAAGATACTAGGTTAATAAGGGAGAAATAAAACTTATAAGGGTTCAATATATAAACAAAAACACATAACTGAGATGGTGATAGAGCAGATTTGTTGTGACTTGAGAAAACATTGTCAACCCATTGTATAACACTCTCGGCTATGTTTCATTTTATTTGAATTATAAAGTATTGTTCTGTTATTATTTTCTTTTCAAATTTAAAATCTTACGTCTTTTACCTCTCTTAACCAATCATTGTTTTAACAGTAATAAACTACATTTTTATGTTCATAACAATGTTAGTAATTAGAAAAGACAAAAAAGTTAAGCCAGTTCTATATAATTGATGGGTGACAGTTCTTGAAGAAGACCCATGGTTAAAAGGTAGGACTAAGTCTTTAATATTATTGATATAAAATTCAATTATTGTCTTTCAAATATCTATTAAGATTAAATTCATGTCTTTTGAATTTTTACGTAAAATTTTAAACACTTTTTTTTTTATTGTTCTGCAGGAAATGTAATATTCAAAAAAATGTTCACCCGCTGAGTCATGTGTTAAGTCTAATGTCATCGTCATTTCAACCAATCCCAAGGATGACTGAGATAGAAATATGGTTTCTTGGTCTTCTCACAACCGGCAGTTAAACCCTTGACAAAGTGAGGCATTCGTTTGGTTGTTCGGGATGTATAGATTAGCACCCACTTATGGTCAGAATGGGTACGTGAAATCTGATGCTTCGTGTAGGGAGCATACAACATCCTTTGCACGTTAAGAATCCTTGCAACAACTCTTTGAATGGTCCATAGGTGACCTGTTGCAAGGCTAAATTTCTTTCCCTATGCAATTTACCCTAATTTTCAAGTGGCAGTCCAAATTTCTTGACCTTCATCCCGGTCAACCCCTATTAAAGGATCTACCTATTTAATGTATTGTACATGTGTTCTCATCCTAAATATACATGAAATATTTGACACTGGATGTTAAGCAACCAACAATCAATCAATCATTTTAACCTATCAAACATTGACAAAATTTGACATTTTAAAGAAGTGAAGTATAATAATTCATCAAAATAGTTATATTATCATTTTCGTATATTGCTGTTGATTGTTGCTGTTAAAAAATTGTCTATTAAAGCTTTTAAGATAAAAGGCAAAATTTGTAAAGTTTGTTAAAAAAATGATTTTTTTTAAAGGGAAATTTCTCCAACATAAATGCTGATGATCTTTTGCTGTGTACAGTTACTGTCTATATATAATAGTTTTCATAACAGGCACACTTTTTAAAAGTGGTAAATTTTTCCAAAATAGTAATTTTAGGGCAATAATATCCATAAAAGTCCAGAAAATATCTATACTTGGTAGCAGTTACACGGTAAACTTTTAAATCTACAGGCCCGAAGCTCAATATCTGGAAAATTTAAGTTATATTCTGTTGGCCTGTAGAGATGATTTTTACCAGCTCAAAATTTTACAAGCCTGAGCTGCTGGGCATGTGGTTAAGCGTTCAGACTGTGATTTTTGTAGATCTTATCTTGATCATGTTTTATGTTTACAATTTCTGTCCATCAAATATAGTTTTCAAAATAACAGACACAATTGGAATAGTTCCCCTGAATAAGTCATTTCATAACTTCTTTAAGAGGCCAACTTATGATTTCAGTCATATGAGCTTTTCTGTATATCTTGGATTTTGATCATCTTTGTTAACAGTTTCTATCTATCTATTTTAGTTTTCAAGATAATAGGCGAAACTTAAACATATTCTAAAAATATGAATTCAAGGATAACAACTCCAATAAGAAGTCAATTAATGAAATCAGTCTTTTGGCTTTTAGATTATCATGCATTGCTGATTATCTGATTATCTTGGTCTTTTACAGTTTCTGAATATCTCTTATTGTTTTGAAGATCATTTGCAAAATTCAACAAATATTAAAACTTGTAAGTTAAATGCCATAATTCATGCCATGGGTCAATTGTTATTCAATTCAACCCTGCCTATATTGTTCGGCATGTTCTAAGATATCACTGTTTTAAAGCGTTGCATTCATATACAGTACTTAAACTCCTTTCACCCTAAAGGTTAAATAAAATAAAATGAAAGTGCCCAGACTTTAGTTAAGATATTGCTTTTCTGGTCATTTTTGCAATTCAAAGTTTATTCTTATCATTTTATCATTATAGTTGTCAGTGTAATAGGTAAAAAACCACAAAAATGGTAAACATCGTAATTTAAATGTATAACTCCTAATGAGAGTCATCTGAATTTTTTTTTTTTTAGAAATAGACATCATGTAGATCTATTCATTAACATGCTTGCCATGTCAGATATATTCTAGCCATAAAGATTTACAAGACAACAGACGAAAAAACTTGCATTTGACTCTTATTCATATTCTAAGCCTTGGTTGCTATGTTGGTTAACATGCAGGACCATCAGATATAATTTTCAAACTAGATGCCACAAGGATGATTGTGGCCAGGTTTTATTCCATATATCCATGTAGTTTTAGAGGAGACGATTGTTTAAAAAAAAAAGAAATAATAATTACTGTAAATTAAGAAATTATTGTCAGGTTTTTATTAATGCGAATAATGCGACCGGGTTAATAATGCAATAATTTCTGAAGTTACAGTAATTAAGAAATCAAACACATAAACAAATAAATAAAGGAATCGATACAATGATATCTAAAATCAAAACATACGTGTAGCTTGGTTAACAGGTTGGGGAGAAGTTTTCTGTGCAGTCGGTCTGCTATTAGAGTCTACAGAAATAACAGTAATTGTATACATAACACCTGGTGTTAGACCAGTAACATTCGCCTCCAGCTCTTTCCCAACAGATACTTCTGATGAGGTTCCTCCAACTAAAAATCTGTATTCCTCAACTGCATTTACTGCTTGGGATGCTGTCCATTGTATCACCAAATATGTTTCTGACCTGGTTTTAAGTTGAATGTTGCTTACTTTCAAGTTCTCCACTAGAAAAGAAATATGGATTTAATTGACTTTCAGTTAACTAACATTGATAGTTTTAAAGTTCCCTAAATAAATATGAGATGGCTAGATAGAAGAGTCAAGTGTTTCCTATATATGAATGAAATTTTAATAAGAGTCATATTATTTGCAACTGTATATTTTCCTCTGATACAACAGCCTACTATATATATATTTTTTTTATATAAACGATATACTGAGATACTAGAAAATATTAGACAAAGATTTCACCGTACAATGCAGCAACGTACATAATATTTTTCATTTCCATCGATGTCCATTTATCAATGAAATGCATGTTAAATCATTCAACAACCGAACAACTATCACCATGTTAAATTGTATCTTTAAAAGAGATTTTTGAACAACTTCATATATTTTCATAATCTAACCGAAAAACATATTGATTAGACAAATTGCAAATAGAAAGAGTGACATTTTATTTATTGATATTGACTTCATCATCTAGAATATCAGCTAGTTGTTATTGCAGATCTGCTAGATATTCTCGATGATAAAGTCAGTATCAAAAATAAGATTGCCATTATTCAATGAATCAAATCGATTTATAGTATTACATGTTGCAATCTCTGAATTCATATCCAGAGCACTATGAACAATCTATTAATATTCAAGAGTCAGCATTTCTCAATATTTTCTGCAGAAAAGACTATTTTTATAATCAGAGAAAATGTTCATATTATATGCATTTATCAACAAATTCTACTTTTTATATATATATTTTATACATCATGTACTATATTACAACCTTATATAAAAGCAATAATGAAATGCATTGTTGGACTAAGGAAAGCTATATTTTATAGCCTAGGTAATTGATTAGTCAAGGGCGCATATGGATGGTATTCCTTGTTTTGTCTGTGATAAAGGATGATATTATTACTTATTATGCAGTCACATTAATATCATTTTATTATAAACAACTATATATGTGATATCTTCACCACAGATTTTCTCCTTTGGATAACACCGCAATCATATACAATGTATACTTCATCTGTCATGAAGTTGGCACATATTTAAACATGTAAATATATTATAAAATAATTTTGTTGTGACTGCATGGTCAGTACAAAGGGGCATATATATTGGCTTTTTTTATCAGGAGAAAGCAGTTAACCTAATTTTATTACTTTTCGTATTGCTTTTAGAGATATAAGTTCTTTTTCCTGATTATTTTTGATTTATTATGATTTTAATATGTGGCTCGGTTATCAGACAAAATATGTCAGAGGGAAAAAACCAATGCATTAGTTGAGAATAATTTGACGTCTGTGTGTCAATAAATGTCTATTGTGTTTTACTTAATTAGATTCATTACATTAAAATTTAGTCCCTCATTTTTTAGATTCCTTTAAAAAATAAATGTTTTTCGATTATAAACTCAAAACAATTTTCATACAAACTTGAAGTTTGCCTATAAAATTAATTGAAAAGTACTGGTCCAGATCATGTTTTATTTAATTAGCAATTGTTAGATGGGGGTATTTTTAATTAACACGAGGATTATAATTTATAGAACAAAATGATGTTTATTGAATTGATAATTATAAAATTAAAGGCATGACAAGACTACCCCAGTGGGACAATGGGAGTTTACCGCTCTGCATGCATGCATGATTTCGAAACTTCAAAAACAATAGATATTACTATGAAGAACTTACATGGTTCACATGTTCCTCCAAAGTCAACATTATTGGTGTCATAAAAGCTCAAACTGCACTGGCATTTTGTAGCACATTCTGAATTAGCAACTAGACATTCAATTGCAGCAGAACAGTCTCCTCCTAATGGTTTTTCTGTCATAAAATACAATTGATTCTTCATAATTAAGCAAGGTGTAGTAAAAAAATAACTTAATGCATAATTCATAACAAAATAAAAGAAGAATGTGTCTGAGACATGAATGCCCCGCTCAAGCTTTTCAATTTTTTTTAAGTTATAAAGGCGCATAACTCTAGAACCGTTAATGACATACTGCCAAAATCAAAACTCTGAATGCGAGTTTTTGGTTCTCAGCATTGTGTCTGAGTTTCATAAAATTTGAATGAGAAAAATACAAGTTAGAGTGCGAGACGAAAAAAAATGCAATTGTACAAGTTATAAAGGGACATAACACTAAAACGGTAAAATACTCACTGCCCAAATTCGAACTGTCTGCATATTTTAGTTCTCAGCATTGTGTATAAGCTTCATAGAATTTGGATGAAGAAAACTAAACTTAGAGTGCGGAACTGACGAACGAAAATGAGATGGACGGAAAGAAGGACGGTCAAGGATAACACTTCATGCCACCGTTGCCAACAGCAGTGGCATAACTACAGATATTGTTCATTACTAAATACTTACTATTTGGTTGATTAAATGACAACACAACAAACAGTCCTAAAAAGAGAGCATGGGATGCTGCATGTGTAAAGATAAATGCATTAAATTTATGTCGTATCTTTTATGATAATCATAAGTCATGTCACCAGGGGTCTTAAGTTTACGATAAAAGTTATGACATATCGTAACTTGGGACACTTTCGAAAACATATCTAACGACTATGAGGCTCCAGATTCCTTATTTCAAATACTCATTACTCCTAAAAAGGTCAACTATTAAAAAAAATATGTTGAATGGACATTTTTTGGCCAAAAAATATAAGTTCAAAAGGGCATAACTCCAAGAAAAAAAATTGAATCATAATTTCCTATCGAAATGCACATCTACATAGCATGTTCTTATTATCTACAAAATTTCATAAAGCCAAGATTTAGATGATAACCAAAATGTTTACTGTATCACTAAAGAAAATAAGAGATATTCAAAGTGACAAAACATACTGTAATGGTCCAATAGTGATGCGTTCTGCTCCACTACACGACACTGACACATAACGTGAAGGCAATATCCTAGTTTGTTTTGCTGGGACCTGGCAACCTTTGTAATACTGTAAACCAACTAATTTTCGCGAACGATTTATTTTCGCGACTTTCGCGAGTAGAAAAATAACGCCAATATAAATCGTAGCAAATATGAAAAACTTGGATCTTCCCTGATTAAAATACATCAAGTTATTTTGAAAATCGCGAAATTAAATCGCCGCGAAGTGGTCTAGAAAGGGGTAAAGGCGAAATAAAGTATCCGCGAAAATAAGTTGGTTTACAGTGCAAGTATGCACACTGTAAAATTATATTGCATATTATGAACCCGTCGGAAAATTAAAACGGGACATTTCAATAACTTTTGGCAAATGGCGCAGGGCTCAGTCACAAAGGGATCTCTGCATTGGCTGATGTAATAATTACCACAACAGAAAATGCATCCTCGATAGAAAGTATGTCCTCTATAACTAACAGGAAAATTACTTGTTTTACATGTCATTGATCATGTTGATGTAGCCTGCCAGAAATGGGTATTTGTTTCAGAACAGGAACAACTGTTATCACTCTTACAGACTAGTTGTCCTGGGTATAAACAACTGTTAGCTACACCAAAGGTGCAGTCTTCTCTATTGTTTCCCCCTGTTTATTAGAAACATAACTGTTAGACTTTAAAAAATCTCAACCTATTCAATAGTAACAGAATATTTAGAGTGAAAGAAGACATCAACTTCTTCTATAATACACTGTTAACATAGAGATGTGTCTTGCCTTTTTGTTATTTTGATAATGCAAATGTTGAAATTAAAATAGCAATACTTTAACATGTCAGTTATGCAAAATATTCATAGTCAATGAACCATGACTGAAAGTACAGGGCCAAACAATCTCCATAGAAATGAGATGTGCCAATGCTAATACAACTGCATATCAAATATCATTATATCATTGACTTATCAAAAGTCGTTCCCTTTAAAAAAATCTAAAGATAAACATTAACTTAAAAACTATGTAAAAGTTTCAAAGTCAATGAAACATGATAAGGGGGTGGGGCCATATAATTTCCATTGAAATGATATGACTTCCAATACGTGTGCATACCATATATCGCTGACTGACCATAAGGGGCTTATCATAAACAGATATAATCACCAACTTTAACATGTAAACTACCCAAAACTTTCAAAGTCAAAATCACAAACTAATACATTGTTGACACCCCCACCGCCGACGCCGCCGGAAGCAGCATACCTATGTCTCGTTTTTTGACTCCGTCAAGGCGAGACAAACACAGAACTTTTAGAGTAAGAAGACATCAACGTATTCAATAGTAACAGAATTTTTAGAGGGAAAGAACGCATAACTTATTCCGTAGTAATAGAATATTCAGAGTGTTTCAAGACATCAAATTATTCAATTATAACATAATATTTAGAGTGTAAATAGATATCAACCTATCCAATGGTAACAGAATAGTAAGAGTGTTTAAAGACATCAACTTATTCAAATATTACATAATATTTAGAGTATTAGAAGACATCAACTTATTCTATAGAAAAAGAATTTTTAGAGTGAAAAAAGCATTAACTTATTCCGTAGTAACAAAATATTCAGAGTGTTAGAAGATATCAACTTATCCAATAGTAACAGAATATTTAGAGTGAATGAAAGCATTCACTTATTCAAAAGTAGCAGAATATTCAGAGTGTTAGAAGATATCAACTTATTCAAAACTAACAAAATACTCAGAGTGAAGAGTGAATCAACTTATTCAATAGAAAGAGAATTTTTAGGGTGAAAGAAAGCATTACCTCATTCCATAGAATGATAATGTTTTAAGTGAAAGAAAGCATTAATTTATTCAATAGAAAGAGAATTTTTAGAGTGAAAGAAAGCATTACCTTATTCCATAGAAACAGAATTTTTAGAGTAAAAGAAAGCATTACCTTATTCCATAGAAACATAACTTTAGAGTGTAAGAAAGCATTACCTTATTTAGAAGACACATAATTTTAAGAGTGAAATAAAGCATCACCTTATTCCATTGGAAGAGAATTTTTAGAGTGAAAGAAAGTATTACCTTGTTCAGAAGACACAGAATTTTTAGAATGAAAAAAAGCATTACCTTATTCAAAAGAAACATCATTTTTAGAGTGAAAGGAAGCATTTCCTTATTCAAAAGAAAGAGAATTTTTAGAGTGAAAGAAAGCATTACCTTATTCCATAGAAACAGAATTTTTAGATTGAAAGAAAGTATTACCTTATTCCATAGGAAGATAATTTTTAGAGTGAAAGAAAGCATTACCTTATTCCATAGAATGATAATTTTAGAGTAAAAGAAAGCATTACCTTATTCAAAAGAAACATTATTTTTAAGAGTGCATTGTCTAATTTTCAATACGTTACTCATAACACAATTGTTTTTTTCTAATTCTGGTAGGCATAAGATGTATATGTCTATTATTATTACACTGAAACTTACTTGGTTTACATGTCATTGATGTAGCATCCCAGTAGTGAGTATTTGTATTGAAACAGGAACATTTGTTATCATTCTTACAGACCAGCTGTCCTGTATATAAACAACTGTTAGCTACATTGTCGGTACAGTCTTCTCCATTGTATCCCCCTGTTTATTAGAAACATAATTCTTAGACTGTAAGAAAGCATCGACTTATTCATTCAACAGAATATTCAGAGTGTACAAAGATATCAACTTATTCAATCCCTCCGATTTTTCAAACCCAAATATTAAACATAATATATGGTTTTATTATTTGGTGAAAACTTCCACAATGGGTTTCGTTAGCTCAAACATGACAGATACATTATTATACTTTGGTAAAAGTAAAAATTACTTAAATTCAGTAACTATCCAGTTCACTTTAAAACTCGAATCATTTTAATAACCGACTGTTGTTGCTAACACCTCTTTGATAGAAACGTTTTCTCTATGTTTGTGACATAACTTTTTCATCTACCCTTGCTGTTAAGTATGGGTAGGATTTGTTACCTACGGATAGTATATGCATAATACCGTTGGTACAAAAGATCACCCATGATCATATTTATTCATCACACTATAAAACCAAAGGTACCTATGGTTAACCATAAACCGCTTTATGCGTATATCCAAACGCAGCCTAGATTATACATGCTTAAGGACCACTAGATATTTTATTTTTAAAAAAATATACAAAAAGGGTCGGAAAATACCAAATGGACAATTAAAACTGGAAAAGTAAAAGAGAGGCCGACAAATCCATGGCAACAAAAAAGAAGTTGATAGATTGAAACGGAAAAAACTGTTGACTTTGATGTTAATTATAGCTCAAAGGTTTACTGTTAAGGTCATATCTGGAAAAATGGACTGTTATTGTATGCAGAGGTCTATCATGGAAACAGACATTGTATTGCAACTTTCATTTCCATTTCATTTCCCAATAAAATTCATACTCATAAACTATATCACTTAATTATATTCATGTTATGCTGTGGTTTAAACTCATTGCTTATTTAGTACATTTGTTTGTTTTCAAAAAATCAAAAGTTCAAAATTTTTTTTAAATGGATCCTGCTTTTTTTACTCTTTCTCCCATTTTTGAGTATCTTTACCCTACCAAAATAAAATAATTTTTGAATAAAATGTGTACGTTCTTTTTTTACTAAGCAGTTAAACAATATAAAAATAAGGAGATGTGGTATGATTGCCAATGAGACAACTATCCGCCAAAGCTAAAATGAAGTGGATGTAAGCATTTATAGGCAACCGTACGGCCTTCAACAATGAGAAAACCCCATACCGTGTGGTCGGCTTTAAAAGACCGACATGAAAAATATGAAACAATTCAATTGATAAAATTAACGGCCTAATTTATTATAAAAAAGAGTTTACGAAAAACAAATATGACATACATGAACCAACAAAAACCACATAACTACAGGCTACTGACTTGGGACAGGCACATAAAGAATGTGGCGGGATTAAACATGTTTGTGAGCGATCAACCCTAGGCCTTTCTGATATTTGCAGGTCACATGTTACTGTAGCACTGTATAATTTAATATTTTGATTACTTAATACAAAGAACGAGAGCTTCTAAAATTCCATGAGCAGTGCAAGTTTTTACATCTTGCAAAGCACCCTTCATTCAGTGCGATGGCATTCAGGACTTTTACTTATTTATACAATACCTTGTTGCCAACAATACTTCCCCCTCCCAAAAAAAATAACAAGAAGCTATTAAAAAGATCGGTTATAAGTATCTGTGTGATGGTTATGGTACATATAAAAAGAATATGTGGTATGATTCCCAATGAGACAACTTTCAACAAGAGACCAAATGACACAGAAACAAACAACCATAGGTAACCGTACGACCTTCAACAATGAGCAAAACCCATACAGCATAGTCAGCTATAAAAGGCCCTGACATTACAAAATGTAAAACAATTCAAAAGAGAAATCTAACGGCCTAATTTATGTACAAAATAATGAACGAAAAACAAATATGTTATACAGCAACAAACGACAACCACTGAATTACAGGCTCTTTGGATAGGCACATAAAGAAAACAATTGGCGGGTTTAAACTCGTTTGAAGGCGCCAACCCTCACCCTAACCTGGGACAGTGGTGAAACAGTACAATATAAGTGCAAACTATAAAAATCAGTTAAAAAAGATTTAACTCATCAGATGGAAAGATATACATCTAACAAAAACACATAGTGGACATGGACAGGTACTTATACATCCAAACAACAAAAAGACACTAAGTAACAGATCTGAGAGCACTCACAGTTACTGACAGCTAGTTCAAAGCCAATAACAACTAATAAAAAAAATCATGCTTCTAAGACTCAAATATTAAATAAATTAAAGAAACACCTGTGCAAATGAATGCTTAAGCATATCGAGACTGTAATTCAGTGATTATTGTTAATTGCAGTCTGTCATGTATACTTTTCGTTTACTGTTTTTAAATAAATGGCATGTCGGGGACTTTTGCAGATAACTATACGATATTTGCTCATTATTAAAGGTCGTTTGGTAACTGCTTACACTTCTCTGATGGAAAGTTGTCTCGCGGTATAATATATGGGGTTAACGATACACTGGTAAAAAGCTACGTGCGTAGCTTCCCATCCGTAAAATGTCCTTATTCACCGGGAATTATTTTTGGTTGTTTGCCATTTACGAAGTGCAACTAAAGGCCTTCAACAATGAGTAAAACCCATACCGCATGGTCTGCTATAAAAGGATCCGAAATGACAAATGTAAATCAATTTAAACGATAAAACTAACGGCCTGATTTATGTAATTCACAATTCTTTTCTCTACATCTTACTCCAATAGTTAGAGTACACGGTATTGTCACGATTTTGAACACACACAAAACAGTTCCCCCCCTGTACACTTCTTCGGCTTAATAAGAAAATAGGTCTCGCATACCAGAACAAGTCAGGAGCCTCTGGTCTTTGTTAGTCTTTTAATGTTTTTCTTTTAGTTTTGGTTCATTTATATGATTCGGAGTTTAGTGTGACGTCTATTTTCGCTGAACTAGTACACATTTTTGTTTAGGGGACAGCTGGAGCCCGTCTCCGGCTTCGGGATTTTCTCGCTGTGTTTAGTTAAGACCTATTGGTAGCCTTGGGCTTCTTTCTGATCTTTGGTCAGGTTGTTGTCTCTTTGACAATTCCCCGTTTCCATTCTCAATTTTATCAATATACTGATGGTGTTTTTTATGTCAGCATACTATGTCTGTATTTGGAGGGATTATCAGAATGTTTGAACTTTAACATCAAGTCCTGTCCATCGTTTTTTGCCATGGCATTGTCAGTTTGTTTTCGACTTATGAGTTTGAATATCTTTTTGATATCTTTCGCCTATCTTTGACAAAAATACAAAAATTACTATTAGTTTGATTAAATTAAAAAACACATGATTAAACAGCCGTTATACGGATGTTTGAGAAACGTCTGCAATACAAAATTTACTAAAACTTGGAATAATGTCTATTAGTTGTCTATGACTTTAGTGACTCATGTTTGAATTCCTAAATAAACTTACATGCATTGCAAGTTCCTCCAAGGTTATTATCATTATTGTCATAATATCCAGTTTTACAATAATAGACGGAATTAAAATGTCAATTGTTCGTGAACAATTGAGAGGTCTTTCCTTTTTGTAATGTAAATTATATGTTTGAATAAATGTTAAATGCATTGATAAGCATTAAACACACATAAAACCCTTAAAATATGGTCAAAAACATAAAATTCGTGATCTAGGTCATGACCTTGACCTTTGATTTATGACTTTTGTCAAGGTCATTGGTCCCCGGTATCCTTGCTTAAATCATCATGGGTCAAGGAATTTTGGTTAAGGTTAAAGCTAATTCTGTCTTTTCAGAAACCGTTAACGGGGGATATGCCCCTTACGGATAGGTCAAATTTCTTCGGTCAAAATGTTCCAAAGTTGTGTCTTGATGACCCAAACATTTCTTACTATTGACGATTCCTGTACGGGTTTCTTAGATATATTAAAGTAAGAAGTAAGGTCAATGGTCAAGATCTACGTAAAAAAATGCCTCAAAACACATTTAATAGATATAAGAAGATGCGGTATGAGTGCCAATGGGACACATCAGCATCAAGTCACAATCTGTAAAAGTAAACCATTATAGGTCAAAGTACGGCCTTCAACACCGAGCCTTGGCTCACACCGAACAGCAAGCTATAAAGGGCCCAACAAATGACTAGTGTAAAACCATTCAAACAGGAAAACCAATGGCCTAATCTATATAAAAAAAGAGAAACGAGAAAAACTTATAAACCACATCAACAAACGACAACTACTGAACATCAGATTCCTGACTTAGGACAGGTGCAAACAATTGCAGCGGGTTGGTTTAAACGTTTTAATGGTACCAAACCTTCACCCTTAACTTAAACAATAGTGTAACATCACAACATAGAAAGACACACTATAAAATATCAATTAAAATGGCTTAACTCAATCAAAAGACATATTAACACAAGTGAACATACACTGAACGAATAAATTTGATCTATGATACAATGTAAATACGTATATATAAATATTACCCACACTGAAAGGGGTTGAAGTCATATGTACAATATGAATAGAAACACTTATCAACCACATCAACAAACGACAACCACTACACATCAGGTTCCTGACTTACGACAGGTGCAAACAAATGCAGCGGGTTTAAACTAGTTTTGTTGGCGCCAAACCCTCCCCCTAACCTTGGACAGTGGTGTAAGGATACAACATCAGAAAACACTGTGCAAAATAATAAACGAAAAGCATATATGAGAAACAGCAAAAAAAGAAAGCCACTAAATTACAGGCTCCTGACTTGGGACAGGCACATATAGAATGTGGCGGGATTAAACGTTTTAAAACCCTTTGAATAAGGTCAAAAACACATAATTCGCTATCAGTTACATGGCCTTAACTTTTGACCATGTGACCTTTGTCAAGGTCATTGGCCCAATATATCATTGTTCAAGACCCCATGGGTCCAGGACCTTCGGTTTAATAGTTAATGCTGATTTTTATCTTCTCAGAGACTGTTTACGTCTCTTATATCCCTTACAGAAAGGTCAAATATATTCCGTCAAATATAACAATGTGCGGCTTAATGACCCAAACATTTTTCACTATTCAAGACTTCTGTAAGTATAATGGTTCTGAGATTATCCCATAACAAGGGGTAAGGTAAAAAGTCCAGGTCAACTTTGAAATTTGACTTTGAAGCATTAAGTTCACATGAATTGATGATTATTGGTGAAGTTCCTAGGGGCTACGACTTACGGTTTCTGAGTTTAAGTGGCCAACCGACATAACCCTACTAATAATACTTCGAATATTTTCGATCCAAATGTAACGAAGAACCAGGGTATGGTCCTGAACAAAGTTCATCCTTCGGTTTTGTTCTACCTATAACGGTTACGGTGTTTGAATGATAACAATGTTTTTAGGTTTCGGGCAGATAACTCCGGACCGATAAAATTTTACGACTCACAGGGTGAGTTCCGGATAGGTATATATATGACACCAATACAAAGTATGAAACTGAGAGCGACATGTCTTACGGTTAAGGCTGCTAACTTCGTCAAAGTTTGGCGGGAAAAGAATATAATAATCAGAAGAAATGCAGTAAGGTATTTCCCTTTTGGAAAATGAAATACCTTTATTATCAGACCAAATTCCACATTGAAAATTCACATCCAAACATTGTACATATCTGTGAAGAAAACCCCTAGATTCTTTTCAGACATAAAAACTAGTTCAAACAATAAGTTACTTTCGCTAATCAGATAAAAGAGAAGATACCAAGGGAGAGTTATAAAACTCGAAAAAGGGACAGACATTATCAATACCACGAAACGAACAAACAACAAAACGTGCAGAAAGTGTTAAAGATTCAGCAACACAAAATCCGCAAAAACAGAATACTGGTGCCCCAGAAGAAGACTCGCACTGTTAAACTGAGGATCCAGTTGAGCGATTAGTAGGGATTCCAACTTGGCTTTGCTGTTTGATTATTCTGATTTCATATGGTTTTGATTTGCATCCAGACAAAATTTAAAATATTCAGCGAATTTCCAATAAGTGATGCCACTTACTTCGAATTAAAATTAAAGACACCAAAATTAATAAAAATTAATGTTTTCATTCCGGTCGATCAAAAATATTTATAAGAATATCTTTTTAGATTTGAAATTAAAAGCGATTCATTATTCCAAAATCGGATCACTCTATATCGATTTTTTAGTCATGAAAAGTACGGAACCTACTGAATGATAATTTACTCCCCCCCCCCTTTTTTTCCACGATGTGGAAATTGGAGCTTAACCCTTATACCTCTCAAACCAAACATTTGTTGTTTATTTCTACATCTATAACTCGTTACAATTTTTAGAAATGTTTAGAATGTATCCTTTAATGCACTAATAGAGTAAAAATCTTACATGGTACACGTATATTAAAAATACTATTTGCATACACTACTAGTTGTTTTAAAGTATTACGGCATAAAACTTTGCTTGACACAAAGTTTTTTTTATACCGAATTCAGAGGGTGCTTCTGTAAAAACAATCAAGGAAATTTAGAGGAATTTCATGTATCAAAAAACTAATGACTGGACAACACGAACTCCACCAATTATAATTACAAGGTTAAGAATAGTTTTGAAGCTGTCGGTTGATTTAAAAAAAAAGATATATTATACATAGTTCACATTAATATGAATATATTTGAAATCCCTGCTCACAGTACAAAACAAAAACAAATCCCAATTTATAAAAGGTATTGACTTGAATTATACTTAAAAATTTCATTATTTACATTTTTCATTTTTTTATATAATCTTTCAAAAGAGTGAAATTGTATTATTTTCTCAATTCACTCTGTTCAACCGAAAATAAATTATTTATGTACTCTAGGCTCCTTATTTTCTGACGACACCCTGATACCAACCACGAAAAATAATACGTATGTCTCAAATATTTGCAGTGAAATTATTTCTGTATTAATAAAGACAAACACCATTTTAGAGACTGTCAGATGCGGTGACCATCTTCGAGTGTACAAAGAAAGCATGTCAGATGCCTAGTTTTCTAGAAACAGACAAACGTTTATCAATATTGTCAGCAATGTATCCATCTTTTGCGTTTTCGGTTTTCCAACGACCGTGCGCTTTAAAGAGTCTGTCCGAAATTCCATTATTTGCGGCTGCAGAAGCACCGCCTGATCTGAAACTATGAAGGCCAAATAATTTGGCATCTAGACCAATGAAAGAAAGTGCAGCTTTGACAATTTCTCTTGCACGTTATATTTCTTAACATATACAATTGATCTGAAAATATACATATCAGAAGTCGAAACAATGTCACCTGCTTTTATGTAATCTAACAAAATTGCTATGGGACAAAATGGTGTATTCGTTTTAGCTATAACAACGCTTTTTCCTTTCCTGTAACAGTCTGTTTTGCTGCTAGAGATAAAAATTTCTAAATATTCTGGTTTGAAAGCCAGGTTATTGGCCTTAATTGAACAAAGTTCACTATATCTCAAGAATCCTGCTTATGAAACCGTACAAATAGATAATAATCGCAAATCTCTAAGTGTCCTGGGATTACAAAATCTATTAAACAAAGTTTTTATAGTAGTAGCATCTATGGGTTCTTTCTTCTGTGCAGGCCTATTCAAAATCCTTTTCGAAGATTCGACTATACTACGAACGAAAATCAGATTCGCAAGGATCAACTAAATTTGTTAACTTGTGTGCCCACTTTATACTGTAGAAAGCCGTTTCAACTGAACTATAATGCTTTACTGTCTGCATGTGATGTTGTAAATAAAAGCTTACGTACAATTCACTTGCCGGTAGGATTGAATCTATTTCTGGATATTTTTGCGTTCAGGCTAAAAATCTTTTAAAACCGTAAGCATACTTGGAAACGGTAGTCTTTGCTCTCGAATCAATTACTGTGGAACGTAAATGAGACAAAAGTCTTTTCAATTCTGAACTTTGTACACGGTCACTGTCATTCCAAAATCCGGATGAAAAAATTCTCTGCAAACGAAACCTTCTTTTAAAATTTTTAAGGAAAACATTGAATCAACTTAAATATATAAACATAATTACCTCTAATGGCCAGATGTGGCCCAGTGACCAACTATCACCCAGTGGTGAACACAAAAAAGGTCCAATGACCATCAAAAATACATCTCAGAGGTCCAGTGACCAAGTACACTACCAACGTAGGTCCGGTGACAAAGTACATCTGTATAAACATAGTCCAATGACCAAATAATACCATGTCCAGTGACGAACGTTTTCTACAAAAAAGTTTTTAAACATTAGCATTTAGTTTTACTGCTAGAACTGTACCGGAAAATTTTCCGTTTGCAAATATTGAATTCAAGTTATGACCAGGTACAAAAATTCTATCGTTCTCATGAAATTCTAATACGTCTTCCACGTATTCCTTGTAACATAAATTCTCATAAAACAGTAAAGGCCAAAATGGTGCCCAAGGCCATCTAGGGACAACCAAAGTACCTTTTGCTCTGCATTTAACTAAATGGTTAATTGTCTTCGATGCTAGCGAAACTGGAGGTACTAACTAATTGTTTTCACAAGACCAATTACGCGTGAAAGCATCTACAGCTGATGTACCAGGGTACCAATAAATCGAACTAAATCTTTTAGTTTTTGCGTTTTCAGTATTCGCAAATCTATCAAAACTGTGTGGGCCCCACATCAAATTAAGAAATCTACAAAATTCAGGGGAAACACCCCAATCATCTACATCTACTATTCTACTTAATAAATCAGCTTTTTCGTTTTGCTCCCGAGGGATCCAAAGTACATGTAAAGAAATATTATGTAAAACACAAATATTAAAAATGTCTAATGCTAAATTCTGTAACTCGGGCACCTTACTGCCTTTCCGCACTATACTCACATCATTTTGATTGTCTGTGTGTACTGTAACCGTACTATTTATAAGTACTTTATTAAAAGATTTTAAGCATATTTGTATCGCTTTTATCTCTCTCCATGTGGAGCTTCTAAATTTCTCATGATTTAACCACATCTTGTGAAAAACATAAGCTGTATCTGAGACAAAACCACCAGCGCCTGTATCACTCGCATCCGTAAATACATGAAAATCTAAATAAATATTAAACAATTCAGAAGGTTTTAGCGACAAAATATTCTCTTGCCAAAATCTCAACTCTACAATACAATCTGGGAAAGTAAAAATATTTACAAATTGATCCCAATGCTCACGTTGATTGATCACTGAGAAAATATTTCTAGTCATAATCTGTGTTACATTGCCAATAGCAGGCTTCAATGAGATAATCTTACCGCAAAATCCGGCTAAATCTCTGATTTTAACTCGTGAACCTGTTTGTAATAAATAGCATAACTGAACAATATCACTTAATTTTTTGTCTGGAACTGAAAGTTTTCCCAATTTCAAATCCCAGTGAAAACCTAACCAGTCTAAATCTTGCGATGGGTTCTAGTTGCACTTATCTTTGTTAGGTACAAACCCCGAATTAATTAGGTCTGTTTTCACTTTTTGAGAATGTAAAGTACATATATCAGACGTTTAAATACACAACTATTTTTATCCCGTGTCTTTCCGCCAATTTTTAACTAACGGTCTTATAACTTTAGTAAATATATAACCGCTCGTTCTCAGACCAAATAGAAGTACCGTAAAAATATAAAACTTGTTTTTCCATTGAAAACCTAAATATTGTCTGTGTGCATGGAAGACGTCTATGTGATGATAGCCCGACTTTAAATCAAAAATGAAACCAAAACTCTCTGACTTAACTTGTCGATAACTTTTCTCGTGCACGCACGACTTTAAATACTAACGGAACTTCTTACTCTATTGTTATTACAATTAGCCCGCTACCTGAACTCGAAAATTCATACGCCTGTCGTACATAAATATATTACTTCTGTTTTTGTTTTCAATTATTGAACCAGCATGATATAATTTTAATTCTGACAAAATCTATCTTTTGTTTGAATAAAGAAGCAATACAAGTGCTGTTCTTTAAATATTTAGTTTAGTTTCCGAGCATACATGTATCTTTGCAATTTTTTACAGATTTTTTTATCTTTTTCCTCGATCAGTTGTTAAAATGGTGCGAGTATATGGTGAAAGGAGTCTGAATACAATATAAAGTTGTACATGTATTTGAACTGGAAAAATAGTTTATATGAAATGTCTTCCCACAAATATTGTCTTTCCATTTCTTTAACATTTACATAGGGTCCAAAACTCTCTTGAAATTTGTAGTTTCTATTCACAATAAGTTGGACAGGATTGATAAAACTTTAAAATTCATCCCAAGAATGATTCAAACAAAATGATACAAAACTGAACTTTATTCTCTAAACTTTCCAGCAAATAGAGATATTCAAACATAATTTTCCATTAAATTGATCTGCATATAATATGAAAATAAGGAGATGTGGTATGATAAGCAATGAAACAACTATCCACCAAAGTTCAAATAAAATTTATGTATTAAGCAATTATTGGCAACCGTACAGCCTTCAACAATGATAAAAACCCTTACCGTATATAGTCGGCTATAAAAGGCCCCTACATGAAAAATATGAAACAATTCAATCAATTTAAAAAAAAAACAAATATGACAGATATGAATCAACGACAACCAATGAAATACAGGCTCATGAATTGGAACAGGCACATAAAGAATGTGACGGGGTTTAATATGTTTGTTAGAGCTTAACCATCCCTTATACAGTGGTGTAACAGCAGAACATAGTCATTTAAACATACATGACAGATTCGTAGATTGTTAACGCTATCTTTAACACTTTTGACTTTTACTAAATTACATGTCAGTTTGTCAATTAATTTATATTTTTAAAAAGGCATCCCTGAATAAATTGTTCAGTCATCACTAGGTTTGGAAAGTCATTAAAATATGCTTGATATAAACCTGTCATACATTTTTTTTTATCAAATTTCGTCATGAAATGCAAGTGTAAGACAATAACAAGGTTACGAACAGACAGGGAGATGTTCTATACTTTTCTAAAGATCAATGATATATGAAATCGGGCAAACTTTCGAGAACAGAAATACAATGATCAATGATTAGACCTGCTCCAAATTTCAATGACACTTTTGAATAAATATTAAAATTGAGAATGGAAATGGGAATTGCCTGTTTCAGAAATTTCAATAAAATGGTATAACCAATAATGCGGCCAAAATATTTCATATATATTGTAAAGAACCTGTTGTCTATTGTTGAAGACTATGTGTTGTCATTTATTTGTTATTTTTGTCGTATGGATGCTGTCTCGTTGATGTTTACAACATATTTGCTTTTATTCATATTCATTTGCTTGTAAATGTATTAGAAAAATAACAAAAACTAGATGTTGGACTCCTCTTGTAATTCTGTGAAAAATAAAACATCCAGAATGAAACCCGAACTCTTGGTATGTAACCATGGTAATTCTTCTTTATACATGTACACTAATGCAGAAATCAACAAAACAAGCAAGCAGACATGTACACAGAGGCTACTCGAATGGTCCCCCTTTACTTCATTCATGCCAATAAAAATTCATTAATAATCTTACTTAGTGAACAAGTTCCTCCTATCACTATGATAGTATATACAGTCAGCTGTGATTTAATGTCTATACTTACTTACTAGTCTTTCTTTCAAGAACATATTATCATATTTTGTTGTAGATCCATATAAGTATAAAAAAAACTTTAATTCCATAAACATCTTACTTGGTTGACAATTAATTCCATCGACATAGTAACCATCTAGACATCGACATTTACTAATACTTTTGTCACATGCCGAATTACTAATTGTATCTGTACAGTTAGCATTAATGGTACAGTTGGTATTTTCTACAGCTGCACAACATGGCATCAAGAGTATACTGACCAGTAATACATTGAAAGAAAATTTCCATAACTAAAATAGATAAAAAAGCTAAATGTTTCGAGGTCAAGAAATACTTTACTGATTATTATTCAGATTCAAGCTTTTAAAGTTTTCTAATCTATAGATAGAGTATGGAATATATTGTATAACCATTTTACTTTGGGGGCTTTGGTGGTCGAGTGGTCGGTGTAGATCATCTTCACTTAGAGTGATCACTAGCATGTCAATATTGTGTGAGTTCGAAACTCGCTCGTGGCAGATGTGTTCGATTTCGATCTTCATTGACAAGGTTCGCCGGATTTCTTCCAAAAGGTCGTTTTCGCTTTGGGTATTCCTGGTTCTTACACCAATAGTTAGCTACTGGGCTAAGAACGCTCTTCTTAAAATTGCTGCCAGAAGATTATTAATAATGCCTTTTACCATAAGTTAAGGAAATGGGTCTGTAGTAAAAATGTCATGAGGATATTCCTTCTGTGTATGAATATCGACTTTTATATAACTGTTAACGAAAATTCCCGTAACTTTGTAACGACAAACATCGTATTTTCAAACTCAAAATCAAAATCAAAACCAAAAATCATTGTAAAGTTTAAAGTTATTTCATCCAATATAAAAATAAGAAGATGTGGTTTAATTGACAATGAGACAACTCTCCACAAGAGACTAAATGGCACAGAAATATACAACTACAGGTCACCGTACTCATCAATGATAAAAACCCATACCGCATAGGCAGCTATAAAAAGCAACGAATTTACAAATGTAAAACAATTCAAACGAGAAAAACTAACTGCCTTTTTTATGTACAAAATAATGAACAAAAAACAAATATGATACACAGAAACAAATGACAACAACTGAATTACAGGCTCCTGACTTGGGACAGGCACATACAGAATGTGGCGGGGTTAAACATGTTAGCGGGCTCCAAACCTCCCCTAACCTAAGATAGTTGTGTAACAGTACAACACTAGCATACTAGAGATAGTGTAAAAAGTAAAATAACAAAAATACCGAACTCCAAGGAAAATTCAAAACGGTAAGTCCTTTATACGATGGCAAAATCAAAAGCTCAAACACACCAAACGAATGGAAAACAACTGTTATATTCCTGACTTGGTACAGGCCTTTCTTGTGTAGAAAATGGTAGTTTCATAGCTAGCTAAATCTCTCACTTGTATAACAGTCACATAGAATTCCATTATATTGACAACAATGTGTGAGCAAAAGAAACAGACAGCAGTCAACATTGTGTTATAATCTTAATCACTATAAAAACAACTATTTCAACAAAGAAAAACAAAATGGCATATAGACACTCTATAGACAAAGTAAATAAGCAAAAATGAAAGACAAGAATACAAAATTAACCATAGGAATTATCCTAAACTGATGGTTAAATTCCCCCTATTTCTAGAATGAGAAATAACCAAAAAAATCAAATTAAAAAGGGATCTTCCTTTTACAAATTCTAACAATTGTTTACATTTTCCAGTAAATCTGTTCAACATCATCGATTTAAGTTATGTTACTACACATTAAAAAATACGTGGATCCGACAATTAAAGCTCGGTAACTCTGGAACGACAAACCTGATAATTTTCACCATCGAAAGGCAATCTCAACAACAGTGTCAATTAATAGGAAATAAATTAAGAGCATTTGATTCATAAGTGCGCTATATGTTAAAATATGTTAAATGTTCATGAGCAAAGTCCTATAACTCAGGAGTAATAAAATTGAAAATCACGAAAAATGAAAAGGGAGTTTACTTTGTTTAATTCTAGCCCTGTATTAAATTTCAGAAAAAGCATTATACACAGCAAGTTGACCCATTATACAACAAGTGAGAAAATCTCCGATTTTACATAAATAAAGTCCCATGATAATACTGGAATGACATACTAGGAAATCGTCAAAATTGAAAGGAGGAGTTCTTCCGTCGAACCTAATGTCGTGTTAGAATTTTATGAGAATTGGTTTGACCAATTTCGAGTTATCTCAAGGTAGGTCGGGTGTCATTTTCCGAGGATCTTTTTTTGGCATGTCGCAAAAATACATTTTTGGTTTAAAAATATTTTACTAAGTATAATTAATAGAAAGCAGTAACATCTAAAACTTTAAATTTAAAATGTACACTACCAAAAAATTAAGTAATGTTAAGTGTATTTAAAATTTTCAGAAAAAAAATCCTTTTGAAATTCAAACGCAGATTATTATCTTGAATTTGATAGGACAACGTGTGTTGTTTTTTTATATTTCAAGAAAATACGGCCTGTGATCCACTATTTTTTTCATATTTCGGGAAAATTCTATCGTATACGTTTTCCTCAATAAGAAAACATTGATTTACCCATTTGCTATATTATCAATATAGAATAACTGTGATTTCGTTAATTTTTATATTAACTAAAAACATTATCCTCGACCCCCAGTTTTTAACTTGAAATCTGAAAGTACACTGACCCAGAAGTCGTTTACAGAAGTTAAAGAAAAATCTATCGTCAAACATTTAGACACTCCAGCTACCGTAAGGTATACCGGTATACCATAATTAGGCGTTCAAAATTGGCCGCTATGATATAGTCATGAAAGTCAATCATTTACATTGAGTGGGCTGCTTTCTCAAAGATTATATAATATGTGTAGCATATATACAAATGAGTGCATGTATAATACGTGACGTTTTGAAGGTTTAATTCAACCTTACTGATCGTTTGAAGACTGTCATAGAAGAAGGAAGTTTAGTACTTTTAACCGGGTATCGATCACTTATGCACACACAAAATATCTGTAACAAATCCATGAAATCACAAATAAAAGACAAATATGATAAAAAAAGATGTTTATTGTTAAGTGTTCTCTTAATTTTGCCTTTAATTGTATCGCTTTCGATTTTAATACTTACTGATACTAGTAGTTAAGTTTCCTTGTATTAGTGTTGTACAAATAGAAATCATGTCACTAGCATGTTGCATTACAATGCTCAGTTGCATAAAAATAAAACTATCTCTAAGATTTAAGTATCATTCTAAATACAATAATTACGTTGTGCTTAGTCGATTGAAGAAACGAAAAGTGCAACAGGAAATTTAAAAGTAAATGTAAAAATGTACAATGAAAATGATTTTGATCAAGCGTTTTTACCTTTTCATTTAAGGTAGATTCACTGTATACCGCCATCTTGGATTGTACAATAGCAGTACACAATCGGTCTAGTTCTTTGCCTATATCTGCAATTTTGAGACGGATTTGCAATTTATGTGTAAGACTGTTTATTTGTATAAAGAAAAATAAGTGATTTATTGCATTATCCAAAATGTTTAAACAAATACCAATTTTTTATGTTTTTAGAATCAATTTTTCAACTTAGCCATTTAAGGGGAGATAACTTTTATAGTAAACATTTTATACTGGAATGATAGAATTTTTTTGATTTTTTACTTGAAACAAGAAAACAAGTTCAGTGACACTAATTTTTCTTTTTATTTTCTTAAAGCATATTATAAAACCTATCTTCTCATATTTTATTTCAAAATTCAATAACATAGATTTCTTTTTATTCACAAAAATGTGTTTTTTCATGAGCAATCTATGCAAATTTGGGCAATTTTGCACGACTTGTAACTTGAAAAATAGCACGGTGACCCATACGTTTTATTATATTTTTGAAACAAGCATAGTAAAATCTTCATTTTGGCAAACTTTAAGAAAATTCTATCTGAGGAAATATATACTGATGATCCACCTTAAACCATTTATGACGCCATCCATTTTATAAAACTGGCCGTTTTCAGATAAAGTAATAGCAAAATGAAAATAAGGAGATGTGGTATGATTGCCAATGAGACAACTATCCACCAATTTTTGAAAGTTCAAATGCAGTGGATGTAAGCAATTATAGGCAACTGTACTGCCTTCAACAATGAGAAAAAACACATACCGTATAGTCGGCTATTACGGGCCCGAAAAATATGAAAAAATCCAATTGAGAAAACTAACGGCCTAACTTATAACAAAACAATTAATGAAAAACAAATATGACAGACATGAACCAACGACAATCACTGAATTACAGGCTAGCTTACTTTGCACTTACAATTTCCTTCAAAGGAATAAAAAAGGTTTATTTATTTCAGAATCAATTTCTCAGACCCCTTCAATTTGATTTCATGTGACAAAATTCGAGATCCGTTTCAGATTGAGCGAAAGTCCGGGAGATACGAAATTTATGAACGGAATGGCAATATTGTTGGTTCATTTGACAAACCTCCATCTCTGTTTGCCTCAAAAAACAGCAAAATACATGTATGACAATAATTTACTCATTAATGGGACATTTCTGTAATGTAGGAGCTAGATTCATAAGTGACGGTTACTGGTCCACGTCTCCATAAATTTCAAGCTAAAATCGGCACACTAGTAACCCGTTTTTCGCTGTATATAAGAGGAATTAAAGCCCAAGTCTATGGTCGGTGAGATACCTAACTTGTGGTAACCCTTTTCGTGCAGTTAAGTATTTCCCAAATTATTTCCTGTTAAATGTTATTTGAGAAAAACTGCCAATTTCTGACGGTAATTGGTACTGGACCAGTCATAAAGTTATAATTTGATGTGACGGCATGGTAATAACATTATCATTCTTTACGACAGACACAACATAGCTGATCTGAAAGGTACATCATCCTACCTGCCACTATACATCATGTACTGTGTTACAACCCTAAATGAAGCCCACGAGGAAAGATTAGAAAATGACGGCTTGTTAGATGCATTGGCAGTGTTTATTTTATCGGCTATTATATCTAATCTGAGTTCAGTTCCTTTTATGCAAATGACTTTAATTTGAAAACAAAAATCATATCTAATAGTTTTCACAAGCCGAATTTGACCATGTTTTATACTACTTTCGATGTTTTAAAGTGTTCTTTATTATTGCTAGCTGAGGTCCTGCCATGAAGGAGGGAAGGGTTAACTGCATATTTTACATACATACATCTTGTAAACTTAGACTATTTTATTTGTGTAAATCCTGTAGGAAAATATTTTTACAAACATTATATGGTGCATTATTGAAGGGCACTTTCCGTCGTCTTCACATAGTTGATAGACGAAATATTTAATTTCCATTAACTAAAGCTATGTAATGATTTTACCTCCGAAGTCTTAACTGTATTTACGATTAATTAATTATTTATCCTTGAAGAGTTCTCTTTTATTGATGAGATAAACACAATTATTTTTTTTATCCTGAAATTTGCTATATATTTTAACCAAATTAGTTTGCAAAATATTATTATAAATGTTCACATCAGTAGAAAACAAAAACAATCGAAGATAAAATTATGACCAAATAAACAAATATACTTCCGACAATTCTGTGTCTTTCAACACATTATTTGGTAAAATCCGCCCATAAATGCCCACAAAATATCTTTTTGAAAAACTGCTATGATATGAAATATTTAGCCAAAAATTGTAGGTGGCAAATACGTATTGCATATTACTTTACAATATTCTCTTGCAATTAAAAAAAGAACTATTTTGTAATTGGTCTTGACTTTTGGCTTAGACATAAGAAAAGAGGGAAGACTTACCAGACGAAAAAATAAATGGGTCAATTAATTATCAACAGTTATAATCACGTAAATTACACAAGTTCAACAGTATTTTCAAAAATTTATCAGTTAACTTTTACACTGATTCATTTCCTTGGTCCAACAAGATGGAAATTTGTATAGAGTGGGTGGCGCATATTCGCCGTGGACACATTTTCGCCGTTTTTGCAATTTTTTCTGTAAATTTCGTGTGCCTTTACCCAATACTTGCATAAAAAGATGGTAAACGCTGTTTGTAATGTTCGAACTGTTGATATTCCTCTTTACCCCATTTCCAATGTTATTCGCACATATAAAGAAATACGCAGGTGTTTTTGAAGGATTTTGGCAATTATGTAAGATTTATATGGCACGCATGCGCAGTCATAAAGTAAATATTTGTTAGAAAAATCGTATAGGAATGATCTCTCAAGCTAATTCATGTAATTGCAAACAATTGTTTTTATAATATACAAGGATAATGAGGATGGTCATATCATACATTGCGGCGAAAATGTGTCCCCAATGGTACAAGAACAACTTGATTTCCTCTTGAGTTTGCGTTCATTTTTAAAACATTTAACCAATGTTTTGAAGAGAATTCCTTTTATCAAACATTTTTTTCATATAGTAAACTTTCTGAAACCTACATAAAAAGTTTCAAATATTCGAATATAGGTCGGATGTAGTTGGAAATAAAGGAATGTTGCGGCGAATATGCGTCACCCACTCTAGAAACATTTTAATCAGTCAATATATAATCATCAAAATGCTTATGGTCACTTCCTTTATAAATGAATCCCGTTCGCATAGAGAAACAGCTTGCTAAATCAATTTTAAAAAAATCGTCTGAAAAGACGACGTCAAAAAAATTTGGCACTGGCGACGTCCAAATGTTATTCTAATGCAATTATTTTGTATCAATGGTTCTGATTGGATGACAGTAAGCGTAAAATTCTCTATCTCCTTGTCTGTAACTAAGGAAGCCGACATTTTGAATTGCGGAATGTATTGACATGTAATTTCTACAATAATAAGCAAATAAACTCACATGTTGCACCTAGAAATCTTCTTTGTATCAAATTTTATTACATTCTGAAGCGGCCAAGAAGCCAGAAAACGCCCGATGTTTACGTTTGACGCCGGAAGCATACCTATGACGTCACCTAGTTTAGGGGCCAAAGAAGATAACATCTTTTCGCGGAATTTTCTTTAATGAAAATTTTACACTGAAATAATGATTGGAATTGAACTGTGTTCTTGTTTTGCATCAGAATAGAGATAACTGTATTGTATGTGAAGCTTTGCGGACGTCCATCGGTAGTTTTACTGTCGCAAATACCCGTTTACCTGTCTCCGCTACGCGTCGCCAGGTAAACTAAATTTGCGACAGTAAAACTACCGATGGACGTCCGCAAAGCTTCAAATACAATACAGTTATCTCTTAATTGGCAACGTCGTAACGTTGATTTTTTTAAATCTGGCATCAAGTGGGCTAACGTCACGGTACCCAAATTGCACCTATTTAGCAAAAGTAGCAGCGGAAATCGTACAAGTTTTCTTAGAGACTAAACAATTTGTATTTTTATGATTTGACATTATGCACGTCTTTCAACATAGGTAAATATATTTAAATATACACAAAACGTTCACAGTATACATCAACAGATGAAGTATTCACTGGTAAAGGAAAATGTACGGAAACGTCGCCATGCGACGTCCACAAAAAGGTCATCTTTTAAAAAAGAGCAAATAAAATATGTTACAAGTCTCCATTTCTTAAAAGATGAATAGTAAGCATAGATTAATCTCAAATTGTTCTAAATATTTGAAGAAATAAAACAAATTATCTGTAATTCGATTTTTGAGGATGTGAATTTAAGCATGGATGCAATTTGGGTACTCCTCATTACAGAATCATGGATCGTTTGGAAGTCTGTTCAAACCCATTTATTTATGATTCAGTATGGATTTAAAATTTTAAAATTGGTGGAACCATATGATACATCTACAAAATAAACACAGAATTGAAACTTTTGTTTGGATCATAAATAAACATGGGTGAAAAAACTGTCAAAATAGGTGCAATTTGGGTACCCTCACGTTAACTTGTACAAAATTTGAAAATAAATTTAGATAAAATAGAATATACATGTGAAATTTATTAAATAATAAAGAACAATAATCAAACTCCACGCGGCAAAAGAAATTTGCATTATTTACAGCGTGCATAAAATACTACATTTTCATACATTTTAGAAACCAGTTTTGTTTACTTGTTGCTATAAGACAGAGATATGTTATAACATATACAAAATCGCAACTTGTACACGACTTACAGTCGGAAAGCTGACCCCGGTTTGACCCCATTTCTTAAAGCAACAATGGAAGTCATGTGACTACCATATTTGGGCATTTTTGGGGTCATTTTTTCCTCAACTGAAACGACTCTGTTTCCTCCAAAAAGTCATATCAAATGAAATCAAAGCATGCTGTACATTACAAATGCCAACTGTGTATACTTTTTAGAAGTTCTCACATAAAAATTGTTTTGATTAAACGTACTGAATTAGAATACAAAGCCTTTAAACCAAAGGTCGTCACTCGTCGCGTCAAGTTTTTTCAACACATCAGTTGAAATTTCTTTCTTAACTTCTGGGGAACCTATGCTGAATTTAAAATATGTGATGAGGCTTTTTATAAACTGGTCCGTGTCAAATTTGTGCCACTTAATACGCTGTATTACGCAAATGTGCCACTTCGATGTGTCGATATTTCTGACGAAGCGGTGCCGATAGTAATTTACGAGTTACATGTACGTCCTTTTGTTGACACTTTTCATGAACACACTTATTGGTACTATCATATATATTATAATTAAATTAAGCACCATATGCTTTATATACAAGTGGATATTATTAAAATAATTTTACTAAATATATTTTGATACCAAAGACATATGTAAAACAAATAGGTAAACACATTTTATCACTTTTACAACAATATTTCAGAACTGAAATAGGGCTTTGATATTACTCTGTGCCATAATATATTATTCCAAGGGTAACTTTCATATTTATATTTTGGTAAATATTTTTACTGCTGTAACCAAATTATATCAACACAGAAATAAATTTCTACTACATAAAGACAAGGGGTAGCCAAAATATGCATGAATACTGGATCTTAACTGAAAATTGGCGGGAATTCAACCTTTTAATAGTTTATTTTCATATTACCGACTTTTGACTCCGGAGTTAATAATATTTAGACAGATTACCTACTCTGTTGTAAGAAATTCTGGTCCCCGTTCGAGTAAGAGCAACTAGATAAAGTAAAATCAAGCTTACAATTGGGGGGGGGGGGGGGGGGGGGATAAACTGATTAATGTTTTCTATACATTACAAACTAATTTCACTGATTGATTCAGAGTCAAGAGTCGGTAATATGAAAAAGAACTATTGCAAATTAAGTTATCACTACTTATAAAAGAAACTTTGTGATTGTTCTTTATGAATAATTTCATTACATGAGCTTGGGATACAAAAGTCAAGATTCATATCATATAATCATTTATCAAGAAAGATTTTTTATTCATCAGCGTTACATCGTCTGCTGTGTTTCTTATAACATGTTTTATGAACAACTTTACGACAGAGAACACATATAATTATATATGTTTCGACCTTTTCCTGCCACCAGGGTCATATCGTACAGAACATACAGAACAATCTCTTTCTTTTCGACCTGGCAATTTTCTCAAATGTTGATTATTTCTTTCATCATTCAAGACCCCAAGAGAGGCACGATTTCTTGTCATATGATCTTCGGAAAGTGTCATCAATTAATAATTGTATAAAATTGTGAGAGTTCTCTTAATATAAAACTTCTATCGTACCTTAATATGAAAAATAATGTGTTCTTAATTCTTGACAGGCGTACAATAATTATTCACTGTAATTGTAATTTAAAATTTTAAAATTGTTCACAAAGTTCTCAAAGTTCTGAGGATTGTGTGCGCTTTTTTTTTCTTTCTTTTTTTCAATAAAGACTAGTATGGAGGGATAATACACGTTGAGAGAATGGACAAAATAATAAATGAGTAAACACTTGAACCGATCGAAGTTAGATTATTTGTATCTCTTGTATCCAACTCCTTGATTTATTATTTCTGTTTAACTGTTTGGCCTTTCCTATCGTATGCCGTATATATAAATATAGTCTCAAAAATTTGAACGCAGTAAAGTTTTTTCATTAAAAATTTATTCCATGCATAAAAATTCACTGGTGTTTTTTTTAAAGGAACATGGGCTTAAAACTACCTGTTTGTTTTCATTGAATGAATTGTTGAAAATCAGCATGAAATAGACAATGGGTCTGGCATTTCTCGGCAGCATTCTTTTATGTCCTACTTTTCTGAAATTGTGTGTGATACCTAACTTCGGCCGGAGTATAAACTCGAAACCAAGGGTTAGGATAAGCCATAATCCGATGGATGCATTAATGGATGACGTCATTAGCTCAATTACGTCATTAATGTGTACTGCACTTTTTTTGCGTACTTTTCACCTTTTCACGTTTTTGAGGGTTTTTTTTTTAATTTTTTTACTTGCGTTTTTTCTCACCCGTTCTTTGTAAAGGTATTTTGTTCTTTTTTGAATAATTTCTATCTTCTATATTTTATGTATAATTTATATTTTTACTTATATTCTTTTTACTATGATACATTTTTTAAAGTAAACCCTTGAAAATTTCAGGAAAGTAAGCCTAAAATGCATATATAAAATATACTGCAAAAGCGCCGAAAAAAAAGAGAGTAAATTTGAGACTCTATACTTCTAAATATAATAAAATTATTATATCTATTATTCTATAATATTTATAAAAGAATCCTAACATAATTTTATTTTCATAAATTTCATAATCCATATTTTTTAATATTGGTAAAAAAACGCGCGAAAATTACAAGATGGAGGAATTAAATTTAGCGCAAAAACGGCGACGTCATAGTACATTACCTAGTTCATAACATTATTTGAATTTGGCCGATGAATCGGCCCTTTGGCACTGACAGGAGTATGACTTTGGGCCGATAATCGGCCCTGTGGCACAGAACTCGTTAAAGAGAATAATTAATCCAGTCAAATTCACAGCTGAACTCGCCTTTGCTTTTTCAAACAAACACACTAAATGTGTGTGCATTATGTTCAGATGCATGTTGACATCGATGTGTAAGACCAAAAAACTACAATGTCAAAAAATGTCTTTCTTTTGGAATTTAGTTCAAACGGGGTTTCCTAAGGGGTGACAGAACGTTAGACTTGAATTTTTTTTTCAACTTTGAGATACGTATTATTAATTTGTTATATAGTTTAATCTTTGTTTATCTGTGAAAAAAAGAAGAAAAAATAACAGACAATTTCGCATAATCTATTAACGACTTCACGGTTATCGCCGCCATCTTGGATAGGGGCAAGTTGCTCGGCGACCGGGTTGGTTTACTTCCGGAATTTTTAAGGCGGCAATTTTGACGACAACCATTTATAAAACTGAGAATGACTTTCTTGGTAATATTTCAACACATTGTAGTTTTTTTTTTTTTGTAAAGAAAGGACCATTATGTTCCGCTGATATGATTTTACAGTAGGAAAGAGTATAAATAGACAAAATTCTATGATGAAAAAAGGGGGCGTGGTATTTCTATAAAACAAACTGAAAAACAGTTTTATATCATTTCAAATAATTTTTTAGCTAGCCAGTTCGAATTATTTTTGCTAAGAATCAAACAATATATATATGTGTTCAAAATTAAAGTAGTATTTTGAGAGAAACAGTGAATAAATAACCTGGAAAAAGGGGGTACCTGACATTCATGGATCTGCAATAAAGATCCCCCATGGCTTTACAAAGGTTACAAAAATGTGTCAGAATGAAAAAATCCTTCATATTAATTGTACACACCCATACACATTATATAAAAAAATGTTCTATAAATAGAGAGTAGTAAAAGATCTTTTTCCTACTTTCAGGTAGAACAGTTTTGAGTGCTTTTCACAGCTTTGAACAATACCTAAATAAAATTGAGAATGGAAATGGGGAATGTGTCAAAGAGACAACAACCCGACCATAGAACAGACAACAGCAGAAGGTCACCAATATTGACAGCAGCCTGTCTACATGCTTCTTCCTTAATTAACCATGCTTATAAGCTTCTCAAGAAAATGTACTGCATTTCTCTGCATGTTTGTTGCTTGTATTCCTTAACATTTCTATGTAATTTACTAACAATGGGTAAAGGTGACAGGTGTAGCATTGGAATATGCAATAATGACAGACGCTATCCTGATAAAATTGTCATACGATCACATGTAACAAATTTCCAATTTCATGGCTTACCGAAAGACGAAAAACTACGTCAAATCTGGCATTCCAAGATTCATCAGGGAAGAAAAGATTACACTGAAAATAAAAATGCTAAAGTTTGTTCTAATCATTTTGGATGGTGAACGCACATTTAGATGTTCCTTTCCTACACTTTTTCTTACACACAGTGACAACAAAACCCAAAAACCTCCTGTTAAACGCTCACTAACTTTAAGAACACCTGAAGAAAAAACGAAAAAAAAGAAACAAAAAGAATCTTTATCAGAATTGAGTGTTATAAATGAATGATTTACCCTGTCTATTGCATCCGTACAGTTATCCAGAGATTCGGATGTACAGTTTTATACTGGTCTACTGAATACCACTGTTTTTAAAACTGTATTTGATTATTTAAGTATGAAAGCCTCAGTTGTGCACTACTGGAAGGGACAAAAAACAAACTTTACAAGAGGCACCAATGAGGTATGCTATGGATGATGATCCAGATTTATTTGTAAAACCAGGTCCTGGTAGAAAACTAAAATTAGAGATTAAGTTATTGTTGGTGATGATGCGTTTGAGGTTATAATTGTTGGTACATGATTTGACATTTCGTTTCCAAATTTCAGAGGCACTTGTCAGCTCCATATTTATAACATGGATTAAACTGATGAGTTGGAGTTATGCCATCTTATAGTTTGGCCTTCAAAAAATGTTATTAAAGAAAATCTCCCATCATGCTTTAAAACTATTTACCCTAATGTCAGATGCATCATTGATTGTACTGAGATTTTTATTGAAACTCCTTCAAGCCTTGACACACAGGCTCAGTGTTGGTCTGACTATAAACACCACTGCACAATTAAATTTTTAGTTGCCATTACTCCAAATGGAATGTTTTCATATGTTTCTCCATGCTACGGTGGCAGAGCGTCCGACAAATTTATCTTCAACAACTGTGCCTTTATTTTTAACTTGGAACCAAATGACCAAGTTATGGCGGACAGGGGTTTTAAGATAAAAGAAGACTTAATGGTTGTTCAAGAAAGACTTGCTATCCCGCCAAGCACTTGTGGTAAACTGTCTATGCCTTCAGGATATGTTTTGGAAACTTCCAAAATTTCAAATGTTAGAACTTATGTTGAGCAAGCAATTGGACGTCTCAAAACAATTCGTTTTTTTTAAAAAACGAAATCCCTATTTCGTGTTTGCCTGTGTGCGATGATATTGTTGTTGTTTCTTGTGCTGCTTGCAATCTGCTTGACCCCTTATGTTAAATTATTTCATCAAATCAAATCTCTCACATTTTGTATGCATTAATATTAATATTGTTTAGAAGAGAACATATACATGATATGATAAATGCTGAAAGTTTGATTGAAAAATACTGTTAAAGATATTATTATACTATTTCCTTCAACAGTGAGATTTGCATGTATAATTAATTGAAACATGAGAGATATTGATTGTGAAATAATTTAGCACCATGCTTTCCCTGAATGAACAACAAAGAACAAAGTAGTAGTTATAACTTTTATTTTTTTTAAGTTTCCAATAATGCATATGAATTGCAAATTATGTTTACATATAACAGATTGCTTCCAATTCTGGACTACAGTATTTTGTTGTTCATTTAGTCTCAATAGGTAGATTATTAAGCTAACGTTTAACAATAATATACTATGTATGCATGCTTATCTGTTGTCACTTCCTTAAAATTATTGGACTGTCTTTTTTGAATTAAAAAATAGTGTATTCAGAAAAAAAAATCATGTTAAAAAACAAGTACTTTATAAAGATATATCTGTAGTTCCTTTTTAATCTTAAAATGAAAATCATTAAATAAAGATTAACAACCATATTGACAGAATATTTGATTTTATAATGATAATTTCCATATAGGAAGTTATTTAAAAGTGCATGCAGTCATGGTGAAAAATTATTAATGCATGCAAGTGTAGTGCTAAGCTAGACTTACTAATATATATGATACTGTAGTGCTAGAATAGACTTACTAATATATATAATTCTGTTATATACTATAATATTTAGAAATAATTGGTTTTAATTATTGCAATTTGAATATAAATTATTCCTGAAAGAACTAGGAAAAACTGTTTACATACATATTTTAAGAATCAAAGACTTTATTTTTACATATATTTGTACATTTTACCAATTGCAAGTGAGACATGGGTTTGTTAATGGTATTATTCGCAATATTAAAAAAACTTAATTTCTGAATTATCAGACTTTAATACTGTTATAATAACCTATCTTATAATCTAATGTAACTGTCAAGGCAACATACATTTTTTTGGTGGAAGTTCTGTATTCATTTACATATTGCAAGCATCATATACCAATTTAAACTTGAAAGAATTTTAGAAATAACTCACAGAAATACTTATTAAGTAGCTTGAACATTAATGTAAAATTATTTAGTTAACTACAAAGTGTATGCTGCCTTATGCTTATAAAACAAATCTAAATGTATGAATATGAAACAATGTAACATGAAATTTACAAGTCAAGAGCATTCAAAAGACAGCTGGAACAAACCCATGTCTCAGTAGTTGGATTATTCTTAATGCCAACACACTTCCAGTGGTACCACAAACCACAACATTCACATAAAACACTTCTTTCCAACTGATAAGATATTTCTTCAATTTCACAGCAGACCTTGTCACACTTTGGACATACACAAATTTACCCAGTATATAGGATCAAACTGAACTTTGGTTTGGAATGATCCCTTAGGAGACCATACAAAAAAATGTCCCATTTTCAAACCAGTCACTGCCATTTGAGCTTGCATTTGGGTGTAGTATGAGTGAGAGTGGTTAAGTTCTAATCTTTGAGTGCTCTCATTCATTTGCAAGTAATCTGCATTTTTCCAACCATCAACAACAGATTTATTTGCCAAGGAAAATGGACATTTTATCTCAAGCACCTGTTTTGTACAGCAAAGACATGATACAATTCCATCTGGACTGGCTGCAATGTAAGGACGGTCTGCTTTTACAATAAGCCACAATGATCAACCTTAAAATTACGATGTTTTGGTGATTCTAGAGTTAGGAACAAGTTCCTGGCTGTGTTTTCATGAGCACGGCCATATTTAATTGCTGGAACATGGTCAATGTTAGAAGTTTTACCCAAAACTTTTGCTACTAAAGGAGTGGTTTTTGTTATTTAGTTTTTAACAATCTCATTCATTTTTTTGGAGACTTCATGAAGGATTGATGCTGTTAATCTGCCTTTTCTCTGCTCCAACCAAAAATTGTTACTGCTCTGCCCTTGAGTTTTTTTTCAATTAAGATAGACTGATCAGGAGTTAAAGTTAAGCTGTTTATGAAACTGCTTGCATCTGTACTGTTTTTGGCAAAAATTTCTCCTGCCTGAAGCATTGATTTTAGACAATTTGTTTCAGCCTGTGTATTTGGAAAACCAGTAAAAAGTACTGCTTTCGGTCTTACTCTGTGAAGTGATGAATATAACCCCTCAACTTGACCATCTGACACTGACTTGAGATCTTCTCGTCTTGGGTCATACTTTAGCTTGAACTGTAAGTTTACTTCTGCATTGTCCATTGTAGATCCTAAAAAAAACAGTTTTCAATAAATAGAAAATCACAATGCAATCATGATGTAAAATATAAATACAGGTTCAAAGGTTTTTATTTTTTTTATATTGTGACAGGTTTAACATACCACATATAAAAAAAAGCTGTATCAATATCAATGTTTTGTCATGTGTGTTTAGAATTTTGCATAGTATATTGAAAATGTATGGTATGTTTAGTTTCTTTAATTATTAAGGTCATACCTTGTTATAATGTTGCATTAAAATTGTTTGTTTATTGAATTAAAATTAAAATCTTCCTAAATAAGTTAGAGTTATCTCCCATATACTGTTATCCACTAATTTATAATATTACACAATTATATAAAGACAGTACAAAAAAAAAACCTAATACAAAAACTCATAACAGACATCCTTCGTTGACTTTTATATTGTTGTTTTTGTCTGGAAACAGTTGCTTTTTCTTGATGGTAAATTGTTTTCAAAAGTCTTCATTTGCATATTAAGCGAAAACATTGACCAGGTAAAAAAATTGTTTTAACACAGGTGTTCATGAAAATTATTATTACAAGTACCTGATATTTTACTACGGTTGTCTCGGCGTAGATTCAAATCTAATAGACGACATGGTTGAACATTTTTCTTTGTTGAGGTATTCTACCCACAAGGAACAGATGTACAGGAAGGGTCATTGTAACCCATGTTGGTGGCAAACTCAATCTTGTAAAGCACAGCAATGACATGGTTGCAAGTTTGGGCAAGCCCAGCAATACAGCTGCACCAAGATACTTGAATTTCATTTTCATTGTTTACAGCCAACCAAACATCATGTGGCTCATTTCTGACAGATTGTGATGGAGTCACATGGGACTTTATTATTTGAGATCCATTTAATGTTGCACAGAACACAGTATCAACAAAACCAGACTGGTAATATGAGTAGGCCTTTTGAGTTTTGTAATGTCCAATGAAGTCCATATCTTGTTCTTTCTTAGATAATATAAAAGAAAATATTTTGCCAAGATCTATTTTGGGCCACTCCTTCACATCTGAAGACCAGTCATCACCTTTTAAAGACCTGGGGTCATCTATATTTGCCTCTTTTAATCTGTTATCATATTCTGTCTTTAGTTTGCTTAGTTGTTCCTGTTCTGATACCTTAATGGAATGTTCGACTCCCATGCAACAAAACATCTTGATACTAGCCGTTGCTTGTTTCCCATACATGAAAGTCCTCTTGCAGACAAGAAATCTTTTAATTTGCCTGTAGTGTTAGAGGAAAATTCCTCAAAGGCATTATCTGTATTATCCATTTTAAATTTACCTGTAAAATAAATTAAAACTATGAATACAAATTCTTAAAGTTTGAATTTATTTTTTTTCTTTTCAATTCAATTCCAATATCCTCCTAGAGGCTCATTGACAACCTACAAGAACTGATTTGTTAGCACATCTTATTTTATATCAGCAGTTACTTTTTGGCGGTCAATATAAAAATTTTAGGGATCACCTTGAAATCTTCTGAGCAGACTAAGAGACTTAAAGACCAGTGAAACATACTCAAGTTTAATTGCTACTCATAAAATTAAGTGAATACATCTTTATTAACACAAACTTGTTAACTCCTAGTGTACATGAATATAACAGGTTGCTGATTGATATATGGTAACATATTCAGTTGCTTACAGAATACATTCTGGTCATTTGGTCGCTGGTGGATAGTTATCTCATTGTCAATCATATCTAATGTTCTTATTTTCATAAATGAAAAAATAAACATCCATGACATAATTTTGGAATGTTACATCATATCACTGTTGTTTTTTTTTTAATATAGATTGAATTGAAGTATTTAGAAAGGCTTTATTATAATTTATATATAATATTTTGCTCCATGATATTTAAAAATTTCTTTAAATAATTTTTTTTATATGGACTACACTTGTTTTTTTTTTAATATAGATTTCATAAAAGCTTCACTTAATTTATATAATAGGAAAGTTTATCCTGGTATTTTAGCATTTATTTTGAATTATTTTTTTTATAAGGACCATGAAAATACCACCCAAGAATAAAGAAAAGAACAAGTTTGGACTGGATTTCTCTTATCCTAAAGAAATCTCACTTGTTCTAAAATGATATAGCTAATTTATTTTTCTAAGACTTACCTCCATTCTTCCAGTAATTGCATGCAACACCACAAAACACTCTTACACAAGGGACTCAGGTAAGTGATTGTATTTTGAACATATGGGTGTCTTTTTTTTTTTAACTTTATGCATAAAAAGATGATGGATTTTTCATAAACATGTGTTTTTCTTCACACTGTTATGAAAACAAAGTATGTGCCACGCCCCCTTGTTTTCATGGGTTTTCTGAGTGATTTATTAATAAATGAATGTAAATTGAGGGCAGAAGTTATAATATATATAATGGGATATGGGATGACTCCTAGTAGAATTTTTTTAAATACTTCTAACAATGTTTAATGCAATAAAACATACTTTATATAATTTAAATAATCTTACTGAAATAAAAATAATAAATAATACTGATCATTTAAATGTTATCTTCTAAAAAGTTGGACCATGAGTCACAATAGTTTTTTCTAAGTAAAAAAAAAACCTTTTAGGTCAATCCTATGTTTCTTAGTTGAACAGTACAGTACTGCCTAGAAATTATCTTACAGAAAAAGGATCTGTTTAACAAAAATTTTGAAAGAAAGTCTGTAAAAAATAATACTTAAAATTATAAGTGACATAATTTTGAATTTTAAAATCATTATCATTGTAAAATTCAATTATTAGATTATCAAGCACAGCTAGTAGCCTTTGCCAAATTTCTGAGTGTAATTTATAGATTAAGAAAGTAATGTTTTTGAAAAAAAATGGGGCTTCTACTCTTTAAGTTGCTGAATCAGCCGGTATACATATTTTAAAACAAAGTATTGGATATTTTTTATCTAATTAATAATTGGAAATTGATATCACCAGTTGGTAAAACAAATCTTGTGCCTTTTACTTAATGATTGTGAAAGATCAGAATTTGCCATTTGAATATTTTGTAAGAAAACATCTCTATGAATTAAATTTCTTGTTTGACTTGATTTGCTAGTTTTTGCACTTATTACTGTAGCTTATTAAATAAAGTCAGAGATAATCAAATAAGCAAGGTTTTTAATTAGCTGACCTTCTTTTCCTTTTTCATATGGTTTTTTCCTCCAGAAATTTTGCAAGGCATCTTCTCTTGCTATTTTTTGTGTTTTTGTCCATTCATTGATTTGTCAAATTTGTTTCAAGTATGAAAGAAATTTTCTAAGACGTACAGTTTCATACACAATAAAGATGATCTTTGTTTCACTTTTTTAATGTGTAAATTTTCACTATAAACATGACCCTGACACATATTTTGTTAACGTTATATAACGTATGTTGAAAAAAGAAAACAATGTCACCGTCAATTTGTGTAGGGGATCAAGAAGGGTTTTTAGTCACTTTGAAATGGAAGTATCGTATGGAATTGTGAAAAACAACAATTCTTAATTACAATTTCATTCATATCTCTAATAAAATCAGTATTTTAGAGTACTTTGGAAACAGGTACAATGAAAAGAATCTGAACATTCACTGTTTTGAACGAGAAAATCAGCCAAAACCAGCTACAAATTGACATGACTGGTGGTCACTAAAATTGTTGTATTAGAGTAAAAAATGACGGCTTCATAATTGTGTAGAAATTTGAAATAGGTTACCCGGTTTCATTTAAGATTTTCAACGTTCTATTCCGTATTTGGATACGCAAACGTCAAATTATATAAATTCGATGTTTTTGGCGAACAAAAAAGATGAGCTGGCTGATAATTTTTAGAACGGACAGGATGAACTAATCGCAAATAATGGTTATTTTCGACAGTGTTTCAATGTCGTATTGAAACTATTGTGCACAAAATCTACAAACTTTAAAAATCAATTATAATAAAAGAATGACAAGTTAAAAAAAAAATAGTTTAAACGTCGATTTTTTAGCCTATTTATTTCGCGGACTTTTTGACGTCACCGACGACTGTAGCGCCACCTAATTAATTCCCCCTGCTATTGTTGCTGATAGAGCTTGACGACAGCGGACGTTTCCAAGGACTTGCTTTCCAAATGTTTTATTATACCGAAATAATTTAATTTTGGAAGTAACGCGTTTTCTGATTGGCTGACGTTGTTTTGTTTATCAGCTCATAGACATAATTTTGTCATGTGACCGTGACGTCATCAACGTTTTTTCATGGTTACTCCGGTTTAAAATGGAATTTAGAATTAAATTATAAGAAATGACTGTTATATTTTTTCTGTCTATTCGAAATAACATAAAAAATGTGGTGCACACTTTAAAATAACCCGCTACGCGGGTTTTTCAGAGTGCACCACATTTTTTATGTTATTTCTTCATAGACAGAAAAAAATATTACAGTCAATCCTTAAAGAGACAACAGACAATAAATGTCGGGGCTAAATCAACTATCGTAATATAAAAAGCAGAAACTCAACACATACTGTTTAACGTTTACTTCATATATATATTCTGAATGTCAAAATATTGTGTACTTATTTTATATAGAAAAGATAAGTTAGGTATAATAAATATATTATATAGCCTAGTTGGTCAAGCGGTCTATGGTACTGGATACAGTGCAGGCGGTGTTGCCACGATGTCACAGAAGCAGGAGATCCAATTCTGCTGAGGGAAGAACAAAAATTTACTGGGATAAATTTGAGACTAAGTATATATTATTGGTATAGCTTCAAAGATTAAAAAATTCGGCAGAATGATTTCTGCGGATTGTTATGAATTTTAACAAAGTTAATTTTCTTGGCATCTTGGTAATACCAGTAACTACAGTTAAGTTCCGTGATTAAGCCAGTTTAAAGCGTCAACTTACATTTAGACAGAAACGATCAATGATATTTCAGTAACATGCACGAATCAGGTGCGGTCCTGGATTTTTAAAACAAGGGGAGACACCGACAAGACAACCTTAAAAGTGTGACTTTCATAAGCAAAACGTTTCATAAAGTGTTATTTTTAACATTGCGAAAACATAAATCATTTTGAAAATCATAAGTAAATAAATAATCACTTTATACATATTATATCAATTCGATTTAACAGTATGCATAAAGACGAGGTGAAACATTCAAATAAACGATAAACAGTACTGATCTAATATCTTGTTTAAAATGCTATAAATGTAGCGATGTTCTTGTAATACTAATGGAATGTATAAAACACCTAATTGTACTGACCTTTTGAAGTGAGAATTTGGTGGGCATTTTGTGTAATTTTCTATGAACCAGGAAGTTATTCTGTTTATACCCGTTTAAATAGGTTAAGTGCAGTTGATGTGGTATCATAAAGTTTGACATGTCATTATTTATCATTCGATGGGGTCGGATCAATTTTTGTCGCATGAACAAAAAAACACAAAGAAACAACTAAAGTTTAATTTAACCCAATGCCCCCTCCTACCTCACCACATTTCTAAACGCATGAACCCACTTCCGATATCGCTATAAATATAATAAATATCAATAAAGCGCAGTATAATAACATATAGTCGACTGGAATTACATTAGGCACGTACCATGTATCTTTTGTGTGGAGGATGCATATTTGATTATTAATTTTAAAAAACTTACTTTGTTCCAGAAGGAAAGTGAAAACTAATCTGTTTATGTTGAAATTAAGTATAAAAATAAATAAAAACATCGTTTTAAAAAGAAATACCTGTTCCTGTATATTATTTTATAAAAAGCAACTAGTTTCTTATCAAAATTGAAAAGAACAGGGGAAAATACTAAATATGTTTAAACTATCTAATTTTTAGAAACCCTGTACAAAATTTGTGGATTTTAGGGAGCCCGTCTTGTGCACTCATGACGCCTGAATTCGCATCTGCAGTTCATGAATAATTGATGGGACTACAGATGTTAAGGATGTCCCTTGATAGAGAATCGAGAGCTTCTTGTGCAGATATCGTAAAGTATTTTCAAATAATTCGTCTATTTCGTCATCTTTATCACCTTTTTTTGAGAAACGTTTTCGGAAAGACTGCTATTATCTTTAATTCATCGTAATACCTCGCCTTTATAGATGTTACCCTTTTCTGTGAAAGATTTATAAAATTTCAGTTGGTTTGATGTACGTTTTTATATCTATTGATTTATATAGAACTCCTTCGTCTAAGAAGCGTTCGCCTTTGTAAACGACTTCTTGGTCTGACTTGTGTCCTTGTCTGTGTGTTTCACAAGCTGGGGTATCGCTACCGCGTATTTTAGTATAAGCAGTCACCTACAATCTAATTAGGTTTCATATTTATATTAACTCGCGTGCTCGTATATAACTCATATGAGGATCTGTATTTTAATTAGATTGAGTCACCTAGACTTGCAGCATAATCAGTATAATTTGTTTTCTTTCAGTCATTAACGTTCATCACTTTCACGATTGTGCTCATTTTCTCCCTAAGAAAAACTTAACATTCGTGACCGTTTGCTAACAGATATTTTGCATATTTTCTTGGTTCATCTCCATAAAGTGTCTTCAGTTTTTTCCCCAACTCTATATCTACACGTAAAGTATATCCTCTAAATATCAAGGACCGTTAAAAATTCCCTTTATTTCTCTTCAGAGATAGTTAACTTCAACTTGAATATCGCATTTCACCGCCTTGTCATTTAGCTTTACTTTTTTTTCAATTTTAATCTATTTTGTTTAATTTCAGAAGTCATGATTGTTTCAATTGATTTTGTGATGGGCAATTTAATTGTCCGTAAAAACGAAGTAACTTTTCAACAGGCAATTTTTTTTTCGCGTGCAGACATAACGCGCCGCTTTGAACACCTAATAGTTTATAAAATAGGTTTATTCCAGTGTCAGTGTACATGAATAATGACTGTGACATGTGTTTACTTAGAAAAGAGACAGCATTAAGATACCAAGGGGTCATAAAAACATATCAATCGAAGAGAAACTGACAAAGCCATGACAAAATTGAAAAACGACGAATCAACAAAAATGTCCACAAAACAAATACAGAGAAAACCTGTGGTGATCTCGGGTGCACAGAAAGGGTAAGCAGATCATACACCACATATGATGCTCGTCGTAGTACTCTTATGATATATGTTGACGGAGTATAATTATGACGTGCATAATGATAATATGTCACCTTAATTAGTATTATGGGGTCAAGCTCACTGGATATAAAATAATGATTGAAATCATACTGACAAAAAGATTTCTTTAAACGTTCTCAATTCTTCTCATCAAATTGTTTTAACGATTTTCAATGACAATTTTCTTAATCACCATTCATTCTTATTCTTAAGGCCAGTCAATTTTCAAATTTGTTTGGCCTTTTGTGACTTTTTTTATTTGAACGTCACTGTATGAGTCTTTCTGTAGAAGAAACGAGCGTCTGGCGTACACAATTTTAAGCCTGGTATCTTTGATGAGTTTATGTTCAACATGTTCAAGCCGTTAGAAAAGTATATGTTTATATATATATATACAGAGCACATGTTCTACATATGAAAATATGGTTCCTCTACAATAGAGGTTAAAGATATTATATATAAAGTTGGATAGGATTAGTGTGTTTCTATTTTAGACGAGTAACCCCCCAACCGAAACTGCTTGTTCTTTTCGGAAAGGTGCTCTAACATAGGCAAGAAATATATTGTACACAAGGATTATTATACTGGTTTTATTATCTTTTACTATGCTGCATTTATAAGTGATTCCTTTTTAGGATACCAGGAGAAAGGTTAAAGGCAAAATCTTGAACTAGCAGAACGACCTCTGAAAACTCTTTTTCTGACGCAGTCAGTATAAATTCGGTTTGTGACCCATTTATAAAAGACGCTTCACTATTGTAACGGCATGCATGATGTCACAAATCTTTGCTCTGATTGGATTGGACGAAATAACGGAATTGAACAAAAACCATAATGCTACAATAAAAGGAAAACATTACGGACATAAAATCAAACTTAACAATGAAATTATCCAGATAAATAAAAATGAATTCAGGTAAAGAAGGTGTCATTATCACAATTTTCAAATTGTTTGGATTTTTTAGGCTTAGCCTTTAACACACGAGTAAGTAATTATCTACCAGGTCAATAAGGCTATTAATAGCTCAGTGCTATAAGTTGCACTTTGTAAATACAGCTGTTTCTCAAACCACGCCTCTTTTGGGGAGATATATAATATTCATAGATATGTTAATTTGTTAACGTACTGGTTCCCATTTATGATCTCTGTGTTTCATTTCATAGAGACAACACTTGGGAATGTAACCAGAATAGAAAAACATGGTAGCGCCTAAATTTTAATTCTTAGGAGGTCCAAAAATGGAGGTAAGGGTAGTATAGAATTTAAGTATAAGTTTAAACTCTTAGAAGTTCAAGGCATATAAATGTTGAAAATATGCCGCACAGCCCTATATTTTGACCTTTGAATAAAATAGTAGTGCATATAAACTTTCCGTTCTAGAATATTATTTTTCACGAAACTTCATAGTAAAAGTGTCACAGTTTTAACCGCAAAGGGAGTTCCTATGGGAAATTGCATTGTCTATATTTACAGAATTGCAACCTATACATTATATCTTATTGACTAAAACTTCCAAGGCGTAATAATAATCTCAAAGAGTACAACATGTAATACTTGAAATAAAGAATGTCAAAATACATATATCGCAAATCAAATTACTTGTCAAAAGATGTATAAGACCATTTCTTTTTGGCGTCCGTTTGTCTCAAATATACACACCGAAATAGGTTGCACCGAAATAGGTTGTATCTCTAATTGTTAAAGTTGTTCTTGGCGTATAGACATTTCTACATTGATCTAAACTGTTTCAAGTTTGTTATTCATTACAGATTGTAATCTACTAGTACCTTATGTGTATGTCTATTTCACAACTATAGGTACTTCTTTATCTCGGAAAAATACCTATATGTTTATTCATTTAGTTAGGTTGTGTCTCTAATTGTTACAGTTGTTCTTGACATATAGTTATAATTGACATTTTCAAGCGTATTATTCATTACAGATTGTAAACTACTTAAATATCTTATTTTTATGTCTATTTCAAAGCTATATATAGGTATTTCTTGATCTATGAAAAATACCTATTTATATACTTTAATTAAGTACCATACAGTATAAATTTTAATTCTTTAGAGAAAAGCGCATATACTCGACTTTCAGAATCGTCATCCTTTTGCCGTCAAATTGTGTGCAATTTTTTAAAACTATGATTAGAATAAACCTCATAAAGATTCATGGTTTGTTTAAAACTATATCCTCACAACTGAATGCGTCAGATATCTTTTTTAAAGATATTACTTTTATAAATATAAACACACTTCCTTGTCACTATTAAGGTGTTTGACTTCCCTGTATGATGAATTGGAAGAACGTTTTATAAGATGTCAAACATTGTTTATTTTGGAACGTTGGTAAGTAATGTTCAACAGTTAATATATCATGTTGCAATTCGAGTATATTTACATTCATTATTTAATACTATATCAATTCTTTAAAAAATGAACCTAATTTTTGTCTAGGGCCAACCGTTATCGGAATTAAGACAAAAATATATGAACCCAAACAAATAACTTTCTTACCTCCCATGCCTTTCTTTAACATGTTTAAAACATTGATCAATGCTTTTCTCTTCTTTTTGTTGGTCACACTGAGTCAAAAAAATCCTTACTATATAGCTATAGGGCATGCTTATAAGTAGAGTCACTGACTAGCCATCGTTTTTGTTTTTGTGGGGATGGGGAATCACGGGATGGGTTTTTATTTGGGGCAAACGATATTTTTAACTTTATTCAAAAACAAATTATTTTTGTTAGACATGTAAGAAATCTAGTCCTTTAACATAAAAGGGTCACATGTACATGTACTCGTACTTATGTTCTTTTTGAGAAGTGACAAAACGAGCGGGTGTACACAGTAATATAAATATGTGACAAATATTAAAACCAAAAATATCATTATTTTGTTCATCATGTTCATAATATCCAAACTTCCTTTCGCTAAATCAGAACTGATTATGAATTTATGGCTACTGAAATCAACCTGCTTTGAATAGATAAATTTGATTTATAAATCAATCAACCTTTTTAATTCTTCTGAAAGAGGCTTTGTGCTCTGAGGAAAGCTTTGATATTACAATGTATAAATAATACTTTGTCTGAAAATGGTAAGTTTTCTGAAATTGAGTACACCATGAATTGGATAAACTAAACACAGTTTTTAAAACTGAAATACATGTAAGAGTATAAATTATATTCATGAAAATAATCATACTAAATGCAGTATGACGTATTAACATATATATATATATATATTGTTAAAATAGACTTTTTCACTTTTTTTGGTCTTTTGAAAATTGTTGTTTGTGCTGTATTTAGACCCCTCTACCAAGAAATTTTTTTTACATGCACACGTATAAAAATAGTTTGCAATATATATATATATATCTGTTGTGGCAAAACTGCAAAGTGACAGTACAACATCTTTCTATGTAGCTATAGTGGATAACTGGTCCTAGACCAGTTCAGGAACAAGAAATTTGTTTTTAAACCCAATGTTGAATTATATGCATGTACATTCCCAATTTTTCGATAGGAACAAATCATTTTCTTTTCACTAAAATATTTCCTTCTGAAACAATTTTTTTCCAAGAAATTTACAATCAAACAATTTATTTCCTATCTCCATGCTAAATTCTTTATGTTACTGTCCAAAGTCAGGAGCCTGTAATTCAGGGGTTTTCGCTTGTTGTTGTATATAATATTTGTTTTTAGTGTATTGTGTTGTATATAAATAAGGCTTTATTGTTTTCTCAGGGCCTTTTTTAGCTTGCTATGCAGTATGGGTTTTTCTCATTGTTCAAGGACTTACGGTGACCTATACTGTAGTTGCTAACTTCAACGTCATTTGTATGTCGGTGGAGAGTTAGCGATCATACAATATCTTCTTATTTTTGCCAAAGAACAGAACAGTACATAAACGCACCACACAAAAAACTAAAGATTGAGCAACACAAACTCAACCAGAATCCAGAAACTGCATTCCCTTCCAAAACAAACAAGTTATCTTTATTATGATATGTTTTGGTCTAGTTTAATTTAGTATAAAGAGTTAAAATTTGTACATATTACAAGTTCACTGCTCACTTCAATGTACAGATTTAGTCTGATCGTTAACTAACAAAGAAATCTGCTCAAACAAGAGTTAGGGGCCATCATCAACATGTAGTGAAATAATTTTTTTCTATTAAGTTAAGGATGTATTCTTCTGACGTTTCAGTCTCGTTGAAATGTCGTTCGGGAATTATTTCCAAAACATGTGATACAAGGGGAAAATATCAGTGAATTTAAAAAATACTATAATCAAACTACACTATGTGAAAAAATTGTGTACTTACAATAAGTAGTTTTTGAGTAATAACATTTTCAATTTTTATAAGCAATCCAGTCAGTGTCATCAGCCAAAATGTTGAGAAAATGGGTGAAGCGTACAAAGAAATAATTTTACCAAAAATGTGTACATCCCATATCATTTTTTTCTTTTCAAAATTCTTAGATATGTATTTGTTCAATCATTCATAACAAAGAAGTTGATATAACATGTATAATATGCTTTTTGTTCTAAAAAAAGAGAAAAATAACAAATTTACAAAATTTACAGCATGGTCAACTTGACACGAAAAAGCAACAAAATTTTATAAAACTTTCTTATATTAACACCAACCTATAGTTTTTATACGACCGCAAAAAATTTTGCAGTCGTACATTGGTATCACGTCATCGCAGCGTCGTCCGAAGACATTTGGTTTCCGGACAATAACTTTAGTATATTAAGTAAATAGAAATCTATGAAACTTAAACACAAGGTTTAAAACCACAAAAGGAAGGGTGGGATTGATTTTGGGGGTTATGGTCCCAACAGTTTAGGAATTAGGGGCCAAAAAGGGGCCCAAATAAGCATTTTCTAGTTTCCAGACAATATCTAGTGGAACAGTATATGGATCTCTCTGAAATTATACCACAAGTTTCCATACCACAAAGGGATTGTTAGGATTGGCTTTGGGGGTTTATGGCCTAAACCGTTTAGGAATAAGGGACAAAAAAAGGGGAAAAACAAGGGTTTCCTAGTTAATGGATAATTACTTAAGTATTGGTCTTTGGATCTCTATGAAATTGGATCATTAAGCATTATATAAGGGATAGCATTTGATTGATTCATGATATTTTACAGTATATAGAAGAGAACAATATTTTGGGATTTTGATTTTGAGAAAGCTTTGATTCTTTATGTTGGGACTTTTTGCTATAAGTATTACAATTTTTCATGCTATTAGTATTACAATTTTTTTCATATGCTGAATCTAACTGTGTATTTGGTTGTTGAGCCCATTTTCTAATTGGTCCAAACTTTGGTCCTAAAGCTATAACGTGGGGGGTAACAAAAATTGGAGGGGTATGGGGACAATTTTTTATCAAGATTTCAGAAATTATAAAAAGAAAATTTCTTCAAATATTTTTTTTTGACAAAAAAAAGGGAGGGGGGGGGTAAACAAAATAATGTTAGCGGGGGGGGGGGAGGTCAATTTTTCTCCAAGATTTAAAAAAATTGTCAATTTCCCAAAGAAAAATTGTGTGTTACAATTGCTTATTCTTTGTATATCGTCTGAAAGCAGATTTACAAAGTATTGCCAAACAGCACAGTGTATTGCACAAAAAACAAGAAATTGACTAGAAATGCAAATCATATAACCAATTCTAAGTTCTTTGACTACAGTTATTCTGTGTCGGAAACCTATTATGTGTCAAATATTTAATTACAATCCAATTTCAGACCTGTATCAAGCGCGAATATTGTGTCCATTTTTTCCCCCAACTGTTCAGGGTTGGACCTCTGCAGTCGTATCCAGCTGCGCTTGGCGAAGCAATTTATTTTAAGTTAGATTTATTCAAAAAATCTTTAGTGAAAGTATGAAAAAAAGTTTAATTGTGAAACTGCGATTTTTTTTTTATGATAATAGCCCAAAAATGGATAAAAATTGATCAACAATGGGAAAATCATAAAAATGGGGTACTTTCAAATGGCCGTAGTAAAAAAAAGAAGTACACCACCGTAGGATTTTTTGTTCATCAATTACTTTCTTACAGTCATATAAACCCAAAAATCAGGTTAAGAAAAAAAAATTTAATTCTAGAAATTTTTAGCTCCTCTTAGGTGTATATCCTTAAGTGTGATTCACAATGACTTATAGATGAAGCCCAGCAATAAAAATGCTGTTCCTTGGTTTTTGTAATTTTTATTTGAAGAGATTTTGATTTAAATATATATTTACATTGTAAAAATAAGGAGATGTGGTATGATTGCCAATGAGACAACTATCCACCAAAGTTCAAATAAAATGTAAGATAATCAACCGTAAGGCCTGCAACAATGAGAAAAACCCATACCATATAGTCGGCTTTAAAAGGCCACGACATGAAAAATACGAAACATTTCAATTGAGAAAACTAACGCTCTAATTTATAACAAAGCAATTTACTAAAAAGAAGTATGACAGAGATGAACCAACGACAACCACTGAAATACAGGCTCATGACTTGGGACAGGCACATATAGAATGTGGCGGGATTAAACATGTTTGTAAGTGCTCAACACTCTCCTAACCTTGATTAGTGGTGTAACAGAACAACATAAGAACAAACTATAAAAATCAGTTGAAAAAGGCTTAACTCATCAGATTGATATCCTTTTGATTATAAATATATTGGTCTAGATTTATTGTAATATCTTTGTTTATGTGTAAAGTATACAAATACTTCCAAACTACAATCCGATCTCCCCATATTGAGCTTCATTATAAGTATCACTCCAAACATTGGCTTGCCAGGCCCATCCCCCCCCCTTTTTTTTAAATCCTGGATCAATACATATACCTTAACTTATAAATTAAATAAAGAAAGACTATAGTAATAAATATCACATTGACGAATATATTCAATTTAAAATAACAATAAAAACTGATGTTTAAATTATTATACATAATGATTATCATGATCATATTCAGATTTTGTCTAGGTAACTACACCATGTACACCAGGAAGTAGGGTGTTTATTGTTAAACAGTGATGCATATCATTTTAATCGGGCTTCTACCTGTATACAATGGGGAAGTTTGTTTTTAGGGCTACTTTAATTTATCAACAGCTAGTTAATAGATGATAAAATTGAGGACATTAAATCTTTTAAGATCTATAGATATCTTACACACTTGACTTAATTTTTAACTAATTTAACCCATCATTTTCCATGAAAAATGCCCGTACCAAGTCAGGAATATAACAGTTGTTTTCCACTCATTCCGTTGGTTGATAATGTTTGATTTAAGTCAGTTTTAATGGACTTTTCCTTTTTGAATTTACCTTTGAGTTTGGTATTTTTGTTACACTTTTTTGAATATACATAGCTCTTTATTCATGTTATTAAATAGGAAAAGTAAATTTCAAAATTTTTGATGTATTTTAATGTAATGCATATATATCCATGATTTTGGAACCTTGTATCCCTGATCATTGCTGATTCTACATTTTGTTAATGTTTAATCTTATCAAAAGGAAATAATGCACTAGATATAATATAAATACATTCAGGCCTTTTTGTAGCTGACTTATACATTATGGGTTTTGCTCATTTAGGAAGGCTGAACAGACTGACCTATATTTGCCTACATCGTTGTCATTTGGACTCTAGTACAAATGTATATATATATATAATATAAGCTTTTATACCTTGTGAAAGAAGGTGGGGGTCTTTAACTTTATGGGTCACATGAAATTTGCATGATTGAAAGGCTTTTAGATACCAAATTCATGACCGCTTCAGTTTGATTTATGAAAGTCATAAAATAAAGTTTGGGATTGATTTTAGGGGTTATGACCCTATTGGTTTCGTTAAAAGGGGCCAAAACCAATACTTTATGTAAATAGCTTATTGTTGTAGCAATTTCAATGGGGTTTAATTCAAAAGTCTTGACTTCTTGGGAGTTTTAATATGCTGAATCTAATTGGGTATTTATGAATTACAAACGAAAGTGAACCAACGCCTGGTGAATCTGTAGTACGGTAGAGTCCCTGAAGTGTTTGATTTCTTCAAAATTTAAATCATTGGTGTTCTTTGTGTGCAATCTAACATTGTTGTGAAGTTTTGATTTTTGGTCCATTTTTCAAACTTGACCCCATAAAGGTCCAAATTATCCAAAATAAAACATAGTTTGATTTTAACAAAAAATTAAACAATGTGGTTATTTGATATGCTGAATCCAACCATGTATTTGGAATTTGAATATTGGACCATAATTGGTAAATGTCTAATTTTAAAATTATTTATACCACATTCATTCTGTGTCAGACACTTTGCTATTATATCATATATTTGAAAAGGGCTGGTCATAGTTAAAAATAATTATAACATCATATCTAATTTTAGAGAACTATTTTTGTGGCTTACATCAATGGATCATGGAAAATAAATTGGTTTACAGACAATAACTTTAGTATAAGTGTTCAACACAGTATGGATGTGTAAGAAATTTTAGCGCAAAGATCCATACCACAATAGGAGGGTTGGGATATTAAATAGTTAATTAATTCTACATTTATAGATGTATTGCACAACTAATGATGAGTAATAGTTTAAAATAGATTTGTTTTTTCATATATATTAGTTGTGGTAATAATTGTGTATCTATTGTGTTCTATGACATCTACTTTCAAAAGAAACATGACTTAAAAGAGAAACTTTTGACAGCTGCTGACTTCACGAATAAAACAGATACAATTATAGATACACTATCTATCCATAATACTAATTAATTACAGCATTTCTTTCCAAAGGGAAATAACTCAAAATACAATCAAATCATAATTCACACTTAACAAATAACATTATCTCCCTTTGAATACAAATTTCCAAACATGTATAACCACAATTCCCATGCAAATCAACTGCTATTAAACACTTTTCTAATAACAGGAAACCCTATATTTTCAAAAATCCATTAACTCATGCTTGATAGTTATCTTAAAAACGTATTGCAAGTTACATTGAAATTATAAAGTGCTATTGTCGAGTTAAATTTGGGCACTTTTACCCTTAGAATAGGCAAAATTTTCTGAAAACTCAATTTTCACTCCCAGGTGGTGGTGGTGGGGGGGGGAGGGATTTACGTTTTGTTCTTTTTCTAGTTGCCTTTTATCAACTATTTATTTGTAAATGACAAGCTGAAGAGGAATAGAAAATTACAATTACATTATTGTAATTTAGTGTACCTCATATATATATATATATATATATATATATATATATATATATATTTACTAGTTAAGGTGCCACGGTAGTATTTCCTGGCCCATAAAGATAATGATAGCCTTTTTAGAATGTTCTCCACTTTCTAACTGCCCAAAATTCTACATACACAATCTGATGTACTTTCAATATAATATTTAGAAATGAATGACTGTTTACTCTTTCTGCTATCCTTTTCAACCTGTCTACTTTTTATTTTTATGTTTTTTATCATGCAGTAAATATAAAATTCTCATAAATTCACAAAAATTCTTTTTCACCTGCATGTAAAATTATTTTATAATTTTCTACACGTGATTCATTCCTCAGTTTGGGAAAGTCTGTTTAGTTGAAACTTTATGTTTTGTCCAATCACACTGTTCAGATACATTGACTTAAGTAGGGTACACAAATGAGCATCCTTAATACTGGAATGTAAATATTATTGAGCCGCCTAGAAGTTTACAACAGCTCAATTATTTGCTTACATTTTACCGGCAAGTTTATAACATCAAGATGGTACTCAGAATAAAATCTAAGTGTACAGCTTCTGATTGGATGATAAAGAATTGGAATTACTTTTAATCGAAAGCTTATCCAATTAGGTTTATAAAAATCTAGAAAATCAAATTCACATTTTACAAGTATAGAAAATATATTCAATATCTGCTCGTCACAGCCATTAAAAATCTGCCTTTTTCATTAACCTAATAAAATAGACAATGTTTGTCAACTGCATTTTAAGTCAATTTTTGTCGCATGACCATGTATATTTTTTTGGTTGTAAAATTATATGGAACACTGGCATTTGAAGTAACAAGAACTGTTAACCATTTTTTCCTACTTTCTTTAGTCTAAGAGAAATTAAATATGGAACTCCACTGGTACCCTATGGAAAATGCATTACCAATAATTGCGCTCTTGTAACCAGAAATGTTTGGAAATTTGTATTCAAAGGATGATAATGTTATGTGTTTAATAGTGAATTATGATGTCCCAGGTTAGGGGAGGGTTGGCGCCTTCAAACTAGTTTAACCCCGCCACATTCTGTATGTGCCTGTCCCAAGTCAGGAGCCTGTAACTCAGTGGTTGTCTTTTGTTGCTGTGTTACATATTTATTTTTCATTCATTAATTTTTACATCAATTAGGCTGTTAGTTTTCTCATTTGAATTGTTTTACATTTGTCATTTCGGGGCCTTTTATGGCTGACTATGCGATATGGACTGTTGAAGGCCGTACAATAACCTATAGTTGTTAATTTCTGTGTCATTTGGTCTCTTGTGAAGAGTTGTCTCGTTGGCAATCATACTACATCTTCTTTTTTATATGATTTATTTTTATTTTGAGTTATTTCCCTTTGAACAGAAATGGTGTAATTAATAAGTCTATTGATAGATAGTCTATCAATGATTGTATCTGTTTAATTGATTTTAGTCAGGAGTTGTCAAAAACTATTTATATGCCCCCGCTGTAGCGGAGGGGGCATTAAGTTTTACTCTTGTCCGTCTGTACGTCCGTCCGTCAGTCTGTCCGTACGTACGTCCAAAGGTTTGTATCCGTTCTCTAACTTTAGTTTGCCTCAACCAAATGTTATGAAACTTATACACAATGCTAATTACCACAAAACACAGATCAAGTTTGAATTTTGGTGGCGTCTCTATAACCATTCTAGAGTTATGCCCCTTTACAAATGGAAAAATTGATGAATTCTTCGTTTCCGTTCTTTAACTTTAGTTTGCTTTAACCAAATGTTATGAAACTTATACACAATGCTTATTTACCGTTCTTGAGTTATGCCCCTTTATAAACATAAAAATTGCTGAATATTTCGTTTCCATTCTCTAACTTTAGTTTGCCTCAACCAAATGTTATGAAACTTATACACAATTCTTATAACCACAAAACACAGATCAACTTTAAATTTTGGTGGTGTCACTGTAACCATTCTAGAGTTATGCCCCTTTACAAATGAAAAAATTGCTGAATTTTTCGTTTCCGTTCTCTAACTTAAGTTAGCCTCAACCAAATGTTATGAAACTTATACACAATGCGTATTACCACAAAATACAGATCAAGTTCAAAATAGGGTGGCGTCATTTTTACCGTTCTTGAGTTATGCCTCTTTATAAATATAAAAATTGCTGAATTTTTCGTTTTCATTCTCTAACTATAATTTGCCTCAACCAAATGTTATTAAACTTATACACAATGCTTATTACCACAAAATACAGATCAAGTTTGAATTTTGGTGGTGTCACTTCAACCATTCTAGACTTAAGCCTGTTTACAAATGGAAAAATTGCTGAATTTTTCGTTTCAGTTCTCTTACTTAAGTTAGCCTCAACCAAATATTATTAGACTTATACACAATACTTATTACCACAAAACTCAGATCAAGTACAAATTTGGGTAGCGTCATTTTTACCGTTCTTCAGTTATGTCCCTTTATAACTTGAAATGATATGCAAGCGAGGACACATTCCCCATTTATTTCTAAAGTCATAAGTGTTTTGTAGGTAGATGTCACAGTTGTTATGTGGTATTTTATTTTTGTTGTGTGTGTTAATGTTTAAGCATGAATTATGATTTCAATTTTAGTTACAGATAAATACTAATAGTCTAAAATTAAACTTATTTTGATTTTATGAAAAAAATTAATTCAAGGGGTTCTTTGCTAAACTGAATCTAAGCATGTATTTAGATTTTTTATTTCGGGCCAAGTTTTCAGTTGGTCTAAATCGGGATCCAAAGTTTGTTTGATTTCAACAAAAATTGAATATATGTGGTTCTTTGATATGCTGAATCTAACAATGTATTTAGATTTTTGATTTTGGGCCCCTTTATCAAATTGGTCCACATTGATGTCCAAAGGGTCCAAAATTGAACTTTGTTTGAATAAAAAAAAAATGAATTCTTGGGATTCTTTGATATGCTGAATATAACCGTGTATTTAGATTTCGGAAATTGGGCCATGATAGGTTAAAGTCCGATTTCAAATTTTTCAGTTTTCAACCACATTCATTCTGTGTCAGAAACCTATGCTATGTCAAATATCTAATCACAATTCAGATCCAGAGCTGTATCAAGCTTGAATGTAGTGTCCATACCTGCTGTTCAGAGTTCGACCTCTGTGATCGTATCAAACTGCGCCCAGCCTCGCATTTTGCCCTTTATGTGTCCATAACTTAAAAACATCACATTCCAATGTTCAGCGAAATGTGAAATCTCAGTCAAAATTCTAACTTGGTATGAAGTTCCTTGTTGATGTGACCACAACCTATCTTAAACCAAAACTTAAATGTACCTTAAACATGTCAAATCAATACTTTTACCGGACTTGGGACAGACAGGTGGAAGAACAGACCAACAGACCGAAAACATTATGCCACTCTTTATCATACATGTTAAAATTTCACAGCCTCAATTATTGCAGATTCCCTGTGTCAATCCTAAACATACATTTACATTAAACATAGTTTATATACTAGTACTAACTTAGTTATTTTGACTGTTGATATAGGATGCAATTAATTATATGAAATATATAAAATTATTTGAAAATTTAACAGTTTCTGGTGAACTCATGTGCTTCCATGCAAAGTTGACTTCAGACTTCTGACATGAGACTTTTTCTATCTCTCAGGATTTTTGCTCTTGATGTTCCTAATGAAGGTGGTGCTTTTTGATAATTTTCATGTGATCATCAATTTTTGTTCCTTTTCAGATATTGATATCCTGTTTACTGTGTAAATCATGTGAAGCAGCAGTAGGAGATGTTACTTGTACTACCAGTGATTCCAGTAACTGTACAACATATGGCAATGCAGAATGTAATACAGACAAATGCCTTTGTATGGATAATTTCTATGATAATGGAATAACCTGTCTATCAAGTAAGATTCCAGTAGGGAATAAATCTAGATAGTTGAATTGATATGATTTTTATACGACCGTAAACATTTTTGAGTCATATAATGCTATGGTATCGCCGTCGGCATAGATGTCTGCGTCTGCGTCGTCCGAAGACACATTTGGTTTCCGGACGATAACTTTAGTTTAAGTGAATGGATCTCTAAGAAATTTTACCAGAAGGCTCAATACCACAAAAGAAAGGTTGAGATTGATTTTAGGGTTTATGGTACCAACAGTTTAGGAATTAGGTGCCAAAGACAAGCACTTTTGTAGCTTCCGGACCATAACTTGTGTTTAAGTGAATGGATCTCTCTAAAATTGTCCTACAAGGTTCCATAACACAAAAAGAAGGCTGGGATTATTTGGGGTAATTACTCCAAGAGGGAGGTGGTTCAAAAAGTTTTGGGGGATTTTTTTTCTTATTTTTTTGGGGGGTTCATATTTTTTTTCTTTAAAGTTTTTGAAATTTCAAATGATTGCACAGTATTGCGCAATAGCAAGAATCTTCACTTGCACAGTATTGCGCAATGACACAGTATTGGGAAATAGTTAGAAATCTTCAATTGCACAGTAATGCGCAATAGCACAGTATTGCACAATAGCACAGTATTGCGCAATAGCAAGAAATCTTCAATTGCACAGTATTGCACTATAGCAAGAAATCTTCAATTGCACAGTATTGAGCAATAGTAAAAATCTTCAATTGCACAGTAATGCGCAATAGCACAGTATTGCACAATAGCACAGTATTGGTTTCCGGAACCTGTTTTCAAATTAGTCCATATTAAGGTTTGGAGGGTCTAAAATTAAACTTTGTTTGTTTGATTTCAACTAAAATTAAATTTTTGTGTTTTTTTATATGCTGAATCTAACCATGTTGTTAGATTTTGGATATCAGACCATTCCAGGTAAATTAAATGTCCCATCTCAGATTTTTAAGATCTTTGACCACATTTATTTTGTGTCAGAAACCTATATCATGTCAAAAATTTGAACACAATCCAAATTGAGACAGTATCAAGCTTGAATATTGTGTCCAAACTTGCCCCAACTGTTCAGTGTTAGACCTCTGCGGTCGTATCTGGCGGCGCTCAGCGAAGCATTTTATTCTTCTTATGTACCACGACAAACCTCTGTAAACCGAATTATTTTCATGGAATTTTTGTTTGACGTTTATCATTTTTCAGTCAATTTCGCTGCAATTATACATGTATCCGAGATTCTTTACTTGCATATAGAGATTTGGTCACATGGACTATTCCCATCTGCCATTGAGACCTATAATGAAGGGGATGTCTATTTAACTGAACCAGATCAAGATGTTCAAATACATACATGACATAGCCATAAATTGAGGGGTGCTGCTTTACCCAAATTCCAGACCTACAAAACTGATTTATTGTATACTATTGATTTGTTCTCATCTTGATTTGCATAAAATATTAGCCATTTGATATCAAGAAAACAACAATCAATCAAAACCAATTACTGAGTATGTTTGGAAATCTGATACATGTATATACCAGTACTGGAAAGATATTCATTATTGTGACCGCTTTAATAGCTAAGTATTATAGCCTTTAAAAGTTAATTAGATTTTAGCTAATATCCTACGACTGATTCCAACCTGTCTCAATCAGAATAAATTATACAGGTCTGTCATTATTCTGTCTTTTTTTTAAAGAAATGAAACAAATAGAGCCCAGGTATTTAGTGTTATTTGTGGGATATGGTAATGGTCTCCTTATGTTTTTCCACTGTTTATCAGTCCTTCCTTCGGAAACACATTAATAATCAGAATACACTTTCAAATATGATAACAAATATAACAGTTCATGATGGATTGTTGGGTTAGTGTTGCTAAAAGTTAAGTTTCCAAAGAGACTTAAGTGTTAACACCTGCCAACTTTCAAAATCTACATTGGATATATTTAGAACTTTTCAAAATATGTTTATAATGAAAAAAACTGTGAACAACTATACTAATTCATGATTAATTGATTGATGTTGTTGTTATGCCCACTTTCAGCACACTTTACTAAAATCATGGTGGACAGTTTTTGTTGCCAAAGGAAGCCGGAATACCTAAAGTGAATAACCACCTTCGACAGAAAAACTTTAAAGTGAATCATAATCTGAAACTCCTGTTATATTTGCTTCCCTCAAGTTAAACATGATGAGATGCAATGTATGGAATGATAGAAAATTTAATTTGAATCGACAATATTAGGAGATTTTTATGTTTAGTTTAATCTGTTTTGATGGAGACCTGAGTAAGTATATTATTTTTGAAAGAAAAACATATGTCGAAAGCAACAATGGCACATACCAGATTGGGTTGGTGTGGTCTGCTTTCATTATTATTGAAGTTATCCTTGCATGTATCTTATTCCACCTCAGTGCTATCAGCTTTTTGATTTTGTGATTTTGACTTCATTTTCACTCGTGAAGAGTTCTAGTGTGACGTCACTTTGTGCGTTGAGGCTTTAGCTATCTCGGCTGTGTATTTTTATATGTTGGATTAAGTTGTTTTATGTAATGTATCCGTTTTTATTCTGTAGTTAGTCCCCACTTTGGTTTTATCATCTATATCTATTATATAGTCATTTTATAATATTTACTGTTTTCAGAATTATAAATTATTCTAAATAATAAGGATGTTCTTGTCCCAGTCAGAAAATCCTGGCCGTGTTAGGCGCAACTTTTTGGAAGTTTTTGTCCTCGGTGCTCTTCAGCTTTGTACTTGTTTTGGCTTTCAAACTTTTTTTATCTGAGCGTCACTGGTTAGTCTTGTGTGGACGAGACGCACGTCTGGCAGTTGAATTTTAAGCCCAGTACCTTCTGCTAGCTATTATTCGTGTGTTTCTTTGTCCTATATGTTCTCCCATTTATTTGTATTGTGGTCCTGTCATGTGATGTTGTCGTTTTGGTGTTGTGTTTGACGTTGCCATAAAAGCGGGAGGTTTGGCATGCCACAAAACCAGGTTCAACCCACCATTTTTCTTCTTAATATGTCCTGTACCAAGTCAGGAAAATGGCCATTGTTATATTATAGTTCGTTTCTGTGTGTGTTACATTTTAATATTGTGTTTTTGTTGTGTCGTTGTTCTCCTCTTATATTTGATGCGTTTCCCTCAGTTTTAGTTTGTAACCTGGATTTGTTTTTATCTCTATCGACTTATGAGTTTCGAACAGCGGTATACTACTGTTGCATTTATCCAGAACCGTTTTGAAGCATTTCCAATTCTACTTGCTGATGGATAACAGAGTGTTTCATGAAAATAAAGCAAATGCTCACACGATTTGAAATTACCGGAGTTTCATTAGATGTTTTCAACCAGTTACAAAAAGTTTTTTTTCTGCATTCTCGTTGGGAAAAGGGGGTGCAGAATACCTAGGCAGATTACAGATTACTTACATTTATGTGTCATGTATGAAACTTCAAATTTAAAAAAAAAAGTTGAATATGTTTTATATACCTGAATGGCTTAGTTTTACTATAAAATAAGTGTATGTGAACTTTCTTGTAAAAGAAAATCTTTTATATTATTAAAATCTTCATAAATAAACTGCTGTTGAATTATTGTCTTCCGGTACACTAATTTGCCAATATTTTCCCGTATGCAGTGACCTTATTTATGAGACCTCTCGTTAGAACTTCGGCCATCTCACAGCGCAAGTGCGAGGGGGAAAACTGTGATGAAAGAATGTAAACAAATGTGCACTGGAAGGTAAATAGTTATAACTGATTCTTAAAGAACACATTTAATACAACTAATCATTGAGCAACTGTTAAGGAAAAGTTAAATTAACAAATGGGAACGCACGGAAAATTTAAACATGAATATCATGACTCTTTCAGCTCACTTATTTGTCACGTTTTATACGTGCTCTATGTTGATTGTTTATCAATGTCACAATCCGGTAAACTTCGGCAACAAACTCGAAAGTTAGTTAGCTTGCGATCAACAATCACTGAATGAAATATTATTTGTCGATAATACGTTATAGATTCGTACTAAATACAGGACTTAGTTTAGTATATATATGCATGCATTGGTTCAATAAATTTGATAACATTAAAATTACTAGAAGACTTAGTTAATTTCTATATTCCATCTTACTTATAAATGTTCAATCTTACACAAAGAAATGGATTTTGTGTTATATTTATATGAAAGAGATTTAAAGGATGAATATTGAATAGGATTTTAAAGTAAGTTGTGAATACAATTATAAGCCAGTTTGGTTTTTTTTTTTTTTTTTTTTGTCATGGAGCTGGTCCAGTAATAGCTAAAACATTACTGGACTAAATTTCAAGTAAATACCTTTATATCCAGTTCACAAATAGTTGTTGTGGTCTGCTTTCATTGTAATTCAAGTTATCTTTTTATGTATCTTTTTTCACCTCAGAGCTCTTTGCTTACAGGAGCTATTGAACGTTGACTATATTTTATCGTATGGTAACGAAAACACCTTGTGAACTCAACTCCTCTGAGACCATTTTACAGAAAGCTCCCATACTTGTTGGGATTGTTTGCCATCATGTTTAGTTGACCATATTATACCGTCATTTTAGATTTACCATTTTAACTACTAGTAGTTATTGGATTTTATTTGAGTATTGTGACAATAAAACCTTGTGAATGCAACTCCTCTGAGACCATTTGACAGAATTGCGCAATAGCACAGTATTCCGCAATAGCAGAAAATCTTCAATTGCACAGTATTGCGGAATAGCAAGAAATCTTCAATTGCACAGTATTGCGCAATAGCAAGAAATCTTAATTGCAAAGTATTGCACAATAGCAAGAAATCTTCAATTGCACAGTATTGCGCAATAGCAAGAAATCTTCAATTGCACAGTATTGTGCAATAGTACAGTATTGCGCAATAGCAAGAAATCTTCAATTGCACAGTAATGCGCAATAGCACAGTATTGCGCAATAGCAAGAAATCTTCAATTGCACAGTATTTCCCAATAGCAAGAAATCGTCAATTGCACAGTATTGAGCAATAGCATTGAGAAATTTTCAATTGCACTGTATTGGGCAATAGCAAGAAATCTTCAATTGCACAGTATTGCGCAATAGCAAGAAATCTTCAATTGCACAGTATTGCGCGTCAACAAAGTATTGCACAATAGCATTGTATTGCGCAATAGCAAGAAATCTTCAATTGCACAGTATTGCGCCATAGCACAGTATTGCACAATAGCACAGTATTGTGCAATAGCAAGACATCTTCATTTGCACAGTATTGCGCAATAGCAAGAAATCTTCAATTATACAGTATTGCGCAATAGCAAGAAATCTTCAATTGGCCATTATTGCGCAATAGCACAGTATTGCACAACAACACAGTAATGCGCAATAGCACAGTATTGTGCAATAGCAAGAAATCTTCAATTGCACAGTATTGCGCAATAGCAAGAAATCTTCAATTGCAAAGTATTGCACAATAGCAAGAAATCTTCAATTGCACAGTATTGCGCAATAGCAGAAAATCTTCAATTGCACAGTATTGCGGAATAGCAAGAAATCTTCAATTGCACAGTATTGCGCAATAGCAAGAAATCTTAATTCCAAAGTATTGCACAATAGCAAGAAATCTTCAATTGCACAGTATTGCGCAATAGCAAGAAATCTTCAATTGCACAGTATTGTGCAATAGTACAGTATTGCGCAATAGCAATAAATCTTCAATTGCACAGTAATGCGCAATAGCACAGTATTGCGCAATAGCAAGAAATCTTCAATTGCACAGTATTGCCCAATAGCAAGAAATCTTCAATTGCACAGTATTGAGCAATAGCATTGAGAAATCTTCAATTGCACTGTATTGGGCAATAGCAAGAAATCTTCAATTGCACAGTATTGCGCAATAGCAAGAAATCTTCAATTGCACAGTATTGCGCGTCAACAAAGTATTGCGCAATAGCATTGTATTGCGCAATAGCAAGAAATCTTCAATTGCACAGTATTGCGCCATAGCACAGTATTGCACAATAGCACAGTATTGTGCAATAGCAAGAAATCTTCATTTGCACAGTATTGCGCAATAGCAAGAAATCTTCAATTATACAGTATTGCGCAATAGCAAGAAATCTTCAATTGGCCATTATTGCGCAATAGCACAGTATCGCACAACAACACAGTATTGCGCAATAGCACAGTATTGTGCAATAGCAAGAAATATTCATTTGCACAGTATTGGGCAATAGCAAGAAATTTTCAATTGCACAGTATTGCGCAATAGCAAGAAATCTTCAATTACACAGTATTGCGCAATAGCAAGAAATCTTCAATTGCAAAGTATTGCACAATAGCAAGAAATCTTCAATTGCACAGTATTGCGCAATAGCAAGAAATCTTCAATTGCACAGTATTGTGCAATAGTACAGTATTGCGCAATAGCAAGAAATCTTCAATTGCAAAGTATTGCACAATAGCAAGAAATCTTCAATTGCACAGTATTGCGCAATAGCAAGAAATCTTCAATTGCACAGTATTGCCCAATAGCAAGAAATCTTCAATTGCACAGTATTGAGCAATAGCAAGAAATCTTCAATTGCACAGTATTGCGCAATAGCAAGAAATCTTCAATTGCAAAGTATTGCACAATAGCAAGAAATCTCCAATTGCACAGTATTGCGCAATAGCAAGAAATCTTCAATTGCACAGTATTGTGCAATAGTACAGTATTGCGCAATAGCAAGAAATCTTCAATTGCAAAGTATTGCACAATAGCAAGAAATCTTCAATTGCACAGTATTGCACAATAGCAAGAAATCTTCAATTGCACAGTATTGCGCAATAGCAAGAAATCTTCAATTGCACAGTATTGCGCGTCAACAAAGTATTGCACAATAGCATTGTATTGCGCAATAGCAAGAAATCTTCAATTGCACAGTATTGCGCCATAGCACAGTATTGCACAATAGCACAGTATTGTGCAATAGCAAGAAATCTTCATTTGCACAGTATTGCGCAATAGCAAGAAATCTTCTATTATACAGTATTGCGCAATAGCAAGAAATCTTCAATTGGCCATTATTGCGCAATAGCACAGTATTGCACAACAACACAGTAATGCGCAATAGCACAGTATTGTGCAATAGCAAGAAATCTTCAATTGCACAGTATTGCGCAATAGCAAGAAATCTTCAATTGCAAAGTATTGCACAATAGCAAAAAATCTTCAATTGCACAGTATTGCGCAATAGCAGAAAATCTTCAATTGCACAGTATTGCGGAATAGCAAGAAATCTTCAATTGCACAGTATTGCGCAATAGCAAGAAATCTTAATTGCAAAGTATTGCACAATAGCAAGAAATCTTGAATTGCACAGTATTGCGCAATAGCAAGAAATCTTCAATTGCACAGTATTGTGCAATAGTACAGTATTGCGCAATAGCAATAAATCTTCAATTGCACAGTAATGTGCAATAGCACAGTATTGCGCAATAGCAAGAAATCTTCAATTGCACAGTATTGCCCAATAGCAAGAAATCTTCAATTGCACAGTATTGCGCGTCAACAAAGTATTGCGCAATAGCATTGTATTGCGCAATAGCAAGAAATCTTTAATTGCACAGTATTGCGCCATAGCACAGTATTGCACAATAGCACAGTATTGTGCAACAGCAAGAAATCTTCATTTGCACAGTATTGCGCAATAGCAAGAAATCTTCAATTATACAGTATTGCGCAATAGCAAGAAATCTTCAATTGGCCATTATTGCGCAATAGCACAGTATCGCACAACAACACAGTATTGCGCAATAGCACAGTATTGTGCAATAGCAAGAAATGTTCATTTGCACAGTATTGGGCAATAGCAAGAAATTTTCAATTGCACAGTATTGCGCAATAGCAAGAAATCTTCAATTACACAGTATTGCGCAATAGCAAGAAATCTTCAATTGCACAGTATTGCGCAATAGCAAGAAATCTTCAATTGCAAAGTATTGCACAATAGCAAGAAATCTTCAATTGCACAGTATTGCGCAATAGCAAGAAATCTTCAATTGCACAGTATTGTGCAATAGTACAGTATTGCGCAATAGCAAGAAATCTTCAATTGCAAAGTATTGCACAATAGCAAGAAATCTTCAATTGCACAGTATTGCGCAATAGCAAGAAATCTTCAATTGCACAGTATTGCCTAATAGCAAGAAATCTTCAATTGCACAGTATTGAGCAATAGCAAGAAATCTTCAATTGCACAGTATTGCGCAATAGCAAGAAATCTTCAATTGCAAAGTATTGCACAATAGCAAGAAATCTCCAATTGCACAGTATTGCGCAATAGCAAGAAATCTTCAATTGCACAGTATTGTGCAATAGTACAGTATTGCGCAATAGCAAGAAATCTTCAATTGCAAAGTATTGCACAATAGCAAGAAATCTTCAATTGCACAGTATTGCACAATAGCAAGAAATCTTCAATTGCACAGTATTGCGCAATAGCAAGAAATCTTCAATTGCACAGTATTGCCCAATAGCAAGAAATCTTCAATTGCACAGTATTGAGCAATAGCATTGAGAAATCTTCAATTGCACTGTATTGGGCAATAGCAAGAAATCTTCAATTGCACAGGATTGCGCAATAGCAAGAAATCTTCAATTGCACAGTATTGCGCAACAATAAAGTATTGCGCAATAGCATTGTATTGCGCAATAGCAAGAAATCTTCAATTGCACAGTATTGCGCAACAATAAAGTATTGCACAATAGCATTGTATTGCGCAATAGCAAGAAATCTTCAATTGCACAATATTGCGCCATAGCACAGTATTGTGCAATAGCAAGAAATCTTCATTTGCACAGTATTGCGCAATAGCAAGAAATCTTCAATTATACAGTATTGCGCAATAGAAAGAAATCTTCAATTGGCCATTATTGCGCAATAGCACAGTATTGCACAACAACACAGTATTGCGCAATAGCACAGTATTGTGCAATAGCAAGAAATGTTCATTTGCACAGTATTGGGCAATAGCAAGAAATCTTCAATTATACAGTATTGCGCAATAGCCTTGTTTTCAAATTAGTTCATATTAAGGTTTGAAGGGTCTAAAATTAAACTTTGTTTGAATTCAACTTAAATTAAATTTTTGGTGTTTTTTTTATATGCTGAATCTAACAATGTTGTTAGATTTTGGATATCAGACCATTCTAGGTTAATAAAAGATTTTTGACCACATTTATTTTGTGTCAGAAACCTATATTATGTCAAAAATTTGATCACAATCCAAATTCAGACAGTATCAAACTTGAATATTGTGTCCAAACTTGCCCCAACTTTTCAGGGTTAGACCTCTGCGGCAGTATCTGGCTGCGCTCAGTGAAGCATTTAATTACAGTAGTCATGGGACATATCAGCTGTGGTCGTCTGGGCCAAACAATTTCAGTAAATTCAAATACCAATTTTGTAGTTATATTGCCTTGAAATATCAGTTTTCTGCTAATTTTGGGAAGGGTATAATGTTTTTGACCTGTTCGCCTGGCCGTCCATCTGTCCGTCCTTCAGTCTGTCTGTCAGTCCTGTTCCTGTCATCGCAACTCCTCTGAAAACCCACAACATAATTTCATGAAACTTTGTAGATAATACGGACATACCCATTTGAGGCCATGGGCTGTTTTCTATTCTTTGCTTGGGTTGTTGTCTCTTTGACACGTTCTTCATTTCCATTCTTAATTTTATACTCTGTAGATGTGCATATTCACAGGAAATTAGGATTCATTTTTTTTTCAATGAGTTTAATTTTACGCTCCTTTGAACTTAGAATTTTGGCCTACTTTATACATTTATACATTGTTATACTACTGTAACAGTTTATCATTGCAACTCCTCTGAAACCGCACAACAGAATCTCATGAAACTTTGTAGATAATTAAGACATATATACTATATAGATGTGCATGTTGACAGAAAATAATATGATTCATTTTTTTTGGTTGGAGTGATGGCTTATTAAACTAAGAATTTTGGCCTAAATATACTTCTGCAACAGTTTGTCATCGCAACTCCTCTGAAACCACACAACAGAATTTCATGAAACTTTGTAGATAATTAGGATATACTATGTCAACGTATGTAGATGTGCATATCGACAGGAACTCATGATTCAATTTTTTTTTGGAGTTATACCCCTTTGAACTTATGAGATAATAAGGACTTTCAGGGATTCAAATTAGAGGTGGTCCAAGGTCTGTGACCTTCCATTTTTGAATTCGGACCATCTTGTGGGTATTAAGCTACACTTTCCTATTTTGCAGGTAAAAAAAATCCAATTTAAGCATTTTGAATAAAATCTATCAATCTGGTATAAACATAATCTTAAAAATGTAACTTTACTAAACTTATGTGTTTGCTTAAATTCTTTACAATTGATTTGATGTGTAGTCACGTGACCAGTTGTTGTATGACACAGGGAAACTCGAGAATATATTATTCAAACATTGCTCATTATTGAAGGCCATTCGGTGACCTATAGTTGTTAACTTCCATGTCATTTGGTCTCTGGTGAAGAGTTGTCTCATTGGCAATTATACCAGTTTTTCTTATTTTTAGAATAACTAGTAAACGGTATGAGATTTTTTATACGACCGCAGGTAGTAATATGTTATGGTGTCTGAAGACATTTTGGTTCGCAGACAATAACCTGAGTATAATGTCAAGGATCGCTATGAAATTTTAGCACAAGCTTCCATACAAGTAAAGGATGGTTGGGATTGTTTTTGGGGCTATTGTCCTTGCGGTTTTGTAATTAGGGGCTTAAAAAGGTCAGTTTTACTGGTTCATGGAAAATAAATCGGTTCGCAGACAATAACTTTAGTGTAAGTGTATGGATGTGTAAAAAATTTTAGTACAAGGTTCTATACCACAATAGGAGGGTTGGGATTGATTTTGGGGGTTATTGTCTTCGCTGTTTTGTAATTAGGTGCCAGAAAGGAGCCAAAAACAATTATTTGTCTGGTATTAAGACAAAAACTTGAGTATAAGAGATATTTCTTTGGTCAAAATTTTTACACAAGGTTCCACACCACAATAGGAAGGTTGGAAATAATTTTGGTGGTTATTGTCATAGCTTTTTAGGAATTAGGGGCCAAAAAGGGTCATAACAAAAACAATTTTTTGTCAGTTGTCAGGTTCACAGACAATAACTTGAGTATAAGTGTATGGATCTCTATTAAATTTTAGCACAAGGTTCAATACCACAATAGGAAGGTTGGGATTTATTTTGGGGGTTATTGTCGTAACTGTTTAGGAATTAGGAGCAAAAAAGGGACCAAAAACAAGCATTTTTCATGTTTCAGGACAATAATTTGTGTATAAGAGTATAGATTTCTATGCAATTTTATCACACGGTTCCATACTTCAAAACGAAAGTTTAGAATGATTTTTGGAGGGTCATGCCCATACCGTTAAATAATTATGGGCCGAAAACAACTATTTTTCTGGTTTGCAGGCAATACTGTGAGTATAAGTGTATGGATTTCTATTCAACTTTAGCAAAAGGTTCCATACCACAATAGGAAGGTTGGGGTTTATTTTGGGGGTTATTATAGTAGCTGTTTAGGAATTAGGGGCCAAAAAGGGCCTAACAAAAACAATAATTTGTCTGGTTCACAGACAATAACTTGAGTATAACTGTATAGATCTGTATTAAATTTAAGCACAAGGTTCCATTCCACAATAGGATTTATTTTGGGGGTTATTGTTGTAGATATTTAGTAAGAAAGGACCAAAAAGGGGTTAAAAACAAGCATTTTTTCATGTTTCAGGACACTAATTTGTGTATAAGATTAGGGATTTCTATGAAATTTTACAACAAGGTGTCATACTTCGAAAGAAAAGTTGGGATTGATTTAAGGGGTCATGGTCCAAACTGTTAAATATTAAGGGGCTGAAAAGGGCCCAAAAAAACTAGGACTTTCTGATTTCTGGACAATGACTTGAGTCTAAGTATGTTTATTGCTATTTAATTTTGCAACAAGGTGTTATACCAGAAAATTAAGTTTGAGATTGATTTTAGGGGTTATGACCCTATTGGTTTAGTTAAAAGGGGCCAAAACCAATACTTTGTATAAATTGCTTATTCTTTTAGCAATTTCAATGGGGTTTAATTCAAAAGTCTTGAATTTTTCGGAGTCTTTTATATGCTGAATCTAATTCGGTATTTAATATTTGGATTTTAGGGTCTGTTTTTGAAATGATTCATATTAAGGTCCAAAGGGTCCAAAATTAAACTTTGTTTGATTTCTTTAAAAAAAAGATTATAAGTGTTCCTTGATATGCTGAATCTAATTATGTATTTTGATTTTTTGAATTTTTAGGCATGTCTTCAAATTGGTCCACATTAATGTCCAAAGGGTCCAAAATACAACTTTTTTTTATTTAAAAAAAAAAATTGAATTCTTTGGGTTCTTTGATATTCTGAATCTAAGCGTGTATTTAGATTTTTGGTTTCGGGCATGGTCGGCCCACATTAAGGTCCAAAGGGTCCAAAATTAAACTTTGTTAGATTTAAGAAAAAAGAATGGTTTGGGTTCTTTGATATGCTGAATCTAAGTGGTATTTAGGTATTTGATTTTGGGCACAGTATTCAAAATGGTCCAAATTGGGGTTCAAAATTGAACATTGTTTGATTTCATCAAAAATTAAATTGCTTGTGTTATTTGATATGGTAAATCCAACATTGATTTTGTGCTTGGTTTTCAAAGTTGGACAAAATTTGGGTCCAAAATTAAACTTTGTTTGATCTCTTCAAAAATTAAATCTTTGGTGTTCTTTAATGTGTGCAATCTAACAGTGTTTTACATTTTTGATTTTGGGCCCGTTTTTCAAACTGGTCAAAAGTATCCAAAATAAAAATTAGTTTGATTTTTAATAAAAAATGAAACAATGTGGTTATTTGATATATATGCTGAATCCAACCATGTATTTAGAATTTGAATATTGGACCATAATTGGTAAATGTCTAATTTTAAAATTATTTAAGAACTTATACCACATTCATTCTGTGTCAGAAACTATGCTATTATTACATATTTGCTCAGAATCTAAATTCAGAGATGTTATTGCACAATCAATTATGGGTCATAGTTGGAAATAGATAATAACATCATATCTAATTTTAGAGAACTATTTTAGTGGTTTACATCACTGGTTCCTGGAAAATAAATTGGTTCACAATCAATAACTTTAGTATAAGTGTATGGATGTGTAAGAAATTTTAGCACAAGGTTCCATACCACAATATGAGGGTTAGGATATTAAATAGTTAATAAAGCTCTACATTTATAGATTTATTGCACAACTAATAGTTGAGTCATAGTTTGAAATAGATTTGCTTTTTCAGATATATTAATTTTTGGTGATAATTGTGTATGCATTGTTAACATATTTGAATGTTTTTTTATGGTTGAAAATTCCCTTGGAAATTAAAATAGACCTTTGTCCATCTGTTGAAAACTAAATGGAAGTGTAGGTAAGTGAAGTTTTTAAATACAATTGTGCCATACATTATGTTATGTAACATCTTAATAACAAAACATTTTTTTTGATAATACTCTATTTTTATTGAAGGATATATTTCATTACATTACATTAATGTGTAGATAAAGTTGTTGACATTGATAGATAAGTTGCAGATATTAGTTTGTGACAAAAAAAATATTAAAAACACAGATCAAGTTTGAATTTTGGTGGCGTCACTTTAACCGTTCTAGAGTTATGCCCCTTTATAAATGGAAAATTTTTATTTTCTTCTAAATATTAAGTAATTTTTAAAATTGGAGTTATCTTCCTTTGTCCATGATTATAGTTGAATCAACTACAATCAATGCTTTATACAATGCAATGTTTAATTTTGACTTCCACTGATAAAACACAGATCAAGTTGAATTTGGGTAGTGTCACTTTAACCATTATTGAGTTATGCCCCTTTATAAATCGAAAGATTGCAAAATTTTTAGTTTCCATTCTGTAACTTAAGTTTGCCCCAACCAAACATTATGAAACCTATACACAATATTCATTACCACAAAACTAAGATCAAGTACACTTTTTTGTTTCCGTTTTCTAACTTTAGTTTGCCTCAACCAAATGTTATGAAACTTATACATAATGCTTATTACTACATAATACAGAATAAGTACGAAATTTGGTGGCAACCCTTTTACCATTCTTGAGTTATGTCCCTTTATAAACATAAAAATTGCTGAATTTTTCGTTTCCGTTCTCTAACTTTAGTTTGTCTCAACCAAATGTTTTAAAACTTATACACAACCGTTTTAGAGTTATGCGTGTTTACAAATAGAAAAATTGCTGAATTTTTAGTTTCTGTTCTCTACTTAATTTAGCCTCAACCAAAAATTATGAGTCTTACACACAATGCTTATTACCACAAAACTCAGATCAAGTTCAAATTTGGGTAGCATCACTTTTACCGTTCTTCAGTTATGTCCCTTTATAACTATATGATATGCAAGCGGGGGCATCATCTGTGTCCACATGTGGACACTATCCACATTTATTTTACAATACTTTTCTAATTACTTTGTATAAATTGCTTATTTCTTGACCAACTTCAATGTGGTTTAATTCAAAGTCTTGAATTCATGGCTTTGATATGCTGTATCTAACCGTGTATTTAGATTTAAGATTTTGGGCTCTATACTAGTATTTGAATTGATATAGGGTCCAAAATTAAACTTTGTTTGATTTAATCAAATATCGAATTATTGGTGTTCTTTGAAATGCCGAATCTAAGCATGTATTTAGATTTTAATTTTGGGGCCTTCTTTCAAATTGGTCCACATTAAGGCCCAAAGTGTCCAAAATTATTCTTTTTTTTATATAAAAAAAAATTTGAATTCTTTTGGTTCTGAATATAACTGTGTATTATAAATGTTTGATTTTGGGACCGGTTCTCAAATTGGTCCACATAGTCCAAAATTAAAGATTTTTTTAATTTATGAAAAAAACATTCAAGTGTTCTTTGCTAAACTGAAACTAAGCATGTATTTAGATTTTTGATTTCGGGCCAAGTTTTCAGTTGGTCTAAATTGGGAACTTTAAATGTTCCACATTGATGTCCAAAGGGTCCAAAATTAAAAAAAAATGAATTCTTGGGATTCTTTGATATGCTGAATCTAACCGTGTATTTAGATTTAGCAAATTGGCCCATGATAGGTAAAAGTCCAATTTCAAAATTTTCAGTTTTTCGACCACATTCATTCTATGTCAGAAACCTATGCTATGTCAAATATTTAATCACAATCCAAATCCAGAGCTGTATCAATCTTGAATGAAGTGTCCATACTTGTGCCAACTGTGCAGGGTTTGACCTCTGTGGTCGTATCAAGCTGCGCCCAGCGGGGCATTTTATTTGTATTGGTGTGACCTCTTCCAAAAGAAAACCTGGTGATACAGCAGAGGTGACTGATAAAACGCAGCCCAAAAGTCAGAATTTGACTAAAGACCAAAAATATGACAGCCAGAGAAAAGTAAGAAAGTAAATTTTTGACCGAACGGAAAGTTTACAGTCCTTGGCTAGATTTTGATGAGGCAACTAGTTTAATGTCGTGCAAGCATTATTTCAAATATCCCACACACATGAAAGGGAAGGTGCCCTGGTTCGTGGGACAACAACCTACAGGACCTAAAACTTGACCCCCATAAAAAAGTCACGAAACTACCTCCCAGCATATATCTTGCCAAAAACAGTGGTTAAATGAAACTGGCCCCATGTTTGAAAACAAAGCAGGTATTATCTGATACAAAGTTAGGCCATGTGTTCTTATAAGCAGCAACTAAAACCAGAACAATTAAACCACATTTAATTAAACCATGGAAGTAAAATGAAAAGGAATAACAACGATTAATTAGCATGTATTAATGACCTGCAGAGCTCTGTACTAAAGTCATATGATTTTATTCAATTATTGTCTCAGCGACAAGACCCCTTTGGTTACTATCTGTGATACCGCGGTTGTAAAATGGCATCTGGAATTTCTTATCAGCCATGTGATTTTAACGAGTCCGGTATTTATAAAGCACCTGTGGAAAATCCCTAGTTTATCAATAACAAGGTGGCGCTTTATCATATAAAACTTCTACCTTCAGAAGGAAATCGGATGATGTAAAAAACTTGAAAAACGGACAAGAATTGTTTAAACTACAACAGTTTAACATGGAAAATTGTATTTATTTTTGCTTTTTAACTGGATTTTCGAAGGAAATATCGGTTATTGATTTGGGGATGTACGGCGGGCGGGCGGGCGGACTAGCGGCTGCCAAACAGTGTCTTTTCAATAACATGAAAACGCTGTGATGATTTTTTTTTCAAATTTAGATATGTTGTTTCCTGTGACTAAATGAAGTTCAATTTTCACGATTTTAGTATTTCTCCTTTTTGAGTTATCGCCATTTTTAATATCCAAAAGTGGTATTTTTAAATATTTTTCTCTTGTTATCATATTATGACTTAGTGTATGGTAAATGTCTTATCTCACAATAAAAATTGGAGTAAAGATTTATTTGAAAATTTTCTATTTCCTAAGTGGTGATGCTTATAAGCTATATTATTAGACATTTTCAGTATGATTTTCATTATTAATTAGATCTGGGAAATATCTAAGCATATGATATTCATTGGAGTGACAGATTTATTTGAAAGTTTTCTGTTTCCTGATAAGATCTGTAGGACTGTATATATAAAGTTTGAAATTTACTAGTAGGACTGTATAAATGAAGTTTGAAATTTACTATTCATTATTAAACATTATTTAGATAATTAAGTCTCCCTAAACCATATATATTCTTACCCCCACCCCCTTCAATTTGAGAATGTGCTGTTATCTTGTAAACGGTAGAGATCCCCACCTCTAAACCATATACATTCTTGTGTGGGACAATAAAACAAATCAAATGAAATATTGGGGAAGTCCCCGGGTTCACCCCCACCCCCCTTCTTTTTGAAAACTTGTAAACGGTCAAGATCCCTACCCTGAAACCATATATTTTCTTGTATGGGACAATAAAACAAATCAAATGAAATAAAAGGCGAGTCCCCTGGGGTCACCCCACCCCCTCCTGTTTGAAAACTTGTAAACGGTCGAGATCCCCATCCCGAAACCGTATATATTCTTGAATGGGACAATAAAACAAATCAAATGAAATATAGGGGAAGTCTAGGGTGTCATACCCTACCCCTCCTTTTTGAAAACTTGTAAACGGTCAAGATCACCACCCCGAAACCACATATATTCTTGTATGGGACAATAAAACAAATCAAATGAAATAAAAGACGAGTCCCCTGGGGTCACCCCCACCCCCTCTTGTTTGAGAACTTGTAAACGGTCTAGATCCCCACACCCAAACCATATATATTCTTGTATGGGACATTAAAACAAATCAAATGAAATTGAGGGGAAGTCCCCTGGGGTGACCCCCGGCCCCTTCTTTTTGAAAACTTGTTAACGGTCAAGATCCCCACCCCGAAACCATATATATTCTTGTATGGGACAATAAAACAAATCAAATGAAATAAAAGGCGAGTCCCCTGGGGTCACCCCCACCCCCTCCTGTTTAAAAACTTGTAAACGGTCAAGATCCCCACCCTGAAACCATATATATTCTTGTATGGGACAATAAAACAAATCAAATGAAATAAAAGGCGAGTCCCCTGGGGTCACCCCACCCCCTCCTGTTTGAGAACTTGTAAACGGTCGAGATCCCCAACCCGAAACCATATATATTCTTGAATGGGACAATAAAACAAATCAAATGAAATATAGGGGAAGTCTAGGGGGTCATACCCTACCCTTCTTTTTTGAAAACTTGTAAACGGTCAAGATCCCCACCCCGAAACATATATATTCTTGTATGGGACAATAAAACAAATCAAATGAAATAAAAGGCGAGCCCCCTGGGGTCACCCCTACCCCCTCCTGTTTAATAACTTGTAAACGGTCGAGATCCCCACCCCTAAACCATATATATTCTTGTATGGGACAAAAAAAGGGCGAGTCCCCTGGGAATCACCCCCCCCCCCTTTTGAGAACTTGTAAACGGTCGAGATCTCCACCCCTGAACCATATATATCAATTTAATATTCCTGTTCGTCATTTCAAGAAGATTTGAATGACATACAGGGTCAATCCATAGGCGTCACTTATGCATATCACAAATCAATTTGTACTGGACTTTGCCCAATGTCAGGCGACCATGGGAATGACGAATTATTGGAGTTTTGTTTGGGAGACTTCGTAACAGCTTCCTCTTCGTAACAGCATCCACTTCGTAACAGCATCTTGTTACAATTATTTCTTGTTACTGAAGTTTTATATATTTTGAAAAGACATTGTATTAATGATAAATAAAATTTTGAATTTTTTTCTTCTTTTCCTTGGTAAATTGTTTGAAGAATTTTGTGGCAAGTTTGTTTGTTATTCTGTAAAAACTAATTTTCTGAATGCTATATATTTTTTTTGATGAAGTGAACTCCTTTAAAAACTAAGCTTATATTGTCTATTAATAAACATATATTTAGATTTCTGATTTTGTGCCCAGTTTTCAAGTTGGTCCAAATCGGGGTCCAAAATTAAACTGTGTTTGATTTCAACATAAATTGAATATATATAGGGTTCTTTGAAATGCTTAATCTAAACCAGTATTTCTTTTCATTATTAATAAGATAATACCACATTGAGGTCCAAAGGGTCCTAAATTAAACTTTTGTTTAATTTCATCAAAAATTGAATTCTTTGGTTCTATGATATGCTGATTCTAACAATGTTCGAGTGTTAAATCATATCTAATTTTAGAGAACTTAGTCATCACTGGTTGTTGTTATTATATTATTGATTATAATTTGAAAAATTGCATCATATCTTATTTAGAGAACTATTTATCCAGTTTGGGTTATTTCCCTTTGCACAGAAAATAATTGATAAAATTAACCTGTGTTTCATTTCAACATAAATCAAATATATATAGGGTTCTTTCAAATGCTGAATCTAAACCTGTATTTAAATATTAGATGTTTGGGCCCAGTTTTCAAGTTGGTCCAAATCAGGGTCCAAAATTAAACTTTGTTTGATTCAACAAAAATTGAATAATGGGGTTCTTTGAAATGCTGAATCTAACCATGTATTGAGAGATTTTGGATTGTGGGCTCCTTTATCAAACTGTTTTAAGCTTACACAATATCACACACCTATATCCCCCTCCAAAAAAAAAAAAATTTGACCCCCAAAAAATTACCCTCATTTCAAGTAAAAGAGCCCTAAATTTTCATAAAAAAAAAAGCAAAAAAAAACGCAAAAACACCAAAATTTTCTTACTCCCAAAAAAATTTTTTTTTTACTTTGGAAAAAAACGTTATTAAAAACACCCAAAAAACAACAAAAAAATTCCAAAAAAAAAATAAATAAAAAAACCGGGAGAACAGGCGAAGAAAGAATTCTGTGGGATTTAAGAGAAAAAAAAAAAAATCAATTTTTACTTTAAAAAATGAAACAACCTACAGCTCCTGATTTATATCCAGAATTACCTATAGAAGATGGACAAAATTATAGACTACAAAAAATAACAGAAATAGAAAAAACATTAATAAATGAGAGAGATAAACGTAAATCACTATACAAAAAATATAAACGCGGAGTTAATGTTACTGATGGTGTTGATACAAGTTTAATTTCGACATCTGTTGTTTTAGCTGGTATAGGAATAGCTTTTCCTATCTTACTTCCCATACAAATTGCAGCTGTTGTATGTGGAAGTTTAGGAGGTCTAGTTAAATTAATTAGAAGAAAGTTGACAACAAAATCAAAAAAACATTATGAAATTAAAACAATGGCAGAATGCAAGTTAAACAGCATAAAAGATTTAATATCAAAATCTTTAACTGACGGACAGATAAGTGCAGATGAATTTAAACTTATTTTAGATGAATTAGAAAAATACAACAAAATGAAAGAAAATATACGAACAAAACAAACACAAACAGTAATGAATGATAATGAAAGAAAAAAACTAATTGAGGAAACAGAAAATAGAGTAAAAAACGAATTAAAAAAAAAAATGGAAAATCTTTGATTTTCTTTAATAAAATAATTTTAGTTGATAACGGAAATCCACCAAACTATGAATCAATTTTTAATTAAATAAATGGGTGAAGAAACAAAAGAAAAATTAGTAAAAAATGTAAAAATAATGTTAAATAAAAAATTTAATTATTTTTATCTTAAGTTGTTTTTAACAGGTTCTTTTTATTGTTTATTATCTAATATTTTAGATGAATAAAATGGCTGAAGGAGGTTATGAGTTTGATAATCCTGTGTTTAAAAATAATGATTATGATGATGATTATGAAGAAGAAGAAACGTCTTTTCAAGATGATGAAGAGTTTCAAAATAATATAAATAAGGAATTTGAAATATCAAGAGATTTATCAGAAAATGATGTTAAAATTCGTAAAAAAGAAACTACAAAAAAAATGATTAAACAATTTTATAAAAAAAATGGTGAAACTATACGTAATGAAAAGGTTTTTTTTGTTGGGGAAAATCATAAGGGAAGACAAATCTTATATGTAAAAGATGAAAAAGGTAATGATATTGCATTAACATATTACCAAAAAGGAGTATTAAAGTTTTATAAATTTAGCACTCTTCAAAGAGAATACGGTGTTAATTTTGTCAGGGATGTTTTAGGTGTAGATGATTATAAAATATCTGATAATTTAAGAGAAGGTAGAGCAGGGTTTCAGAGAATGTTAAATGAACTCGATAATATAGAAATTCCATTACAAGAAATATCTACACAAGAAGAAGGACAAGAATTATTAGAAACAGCAAGTAATGCAGAAACATATGTGAAAGAAATAGAAACTTCATTTATTGAACAAGGAACATCTTTAATAAATGAAGAAACACAAACAAAAATGACAAAAAGAGAGATGGATGGTATAATAAAAGCATTTACAACAGCGGAAGATGAGATTGCAAATAATTTAGCAAAACTGAATGAAACAAATAAAGACTTAGCAAAAGAAAATGCCAAATTAGAACAAGCTAAAGAAGACAATAATAAATTTCAAATAGATAGAATAAGTAGTCGAATAAGAGAGTTGGAATCTGAGAGAAGTGCAAGACTAGAAGTAATTAATATTAATAAAGAAAAACTACGTAGTCAAGTAAACAGATTTAAACAAACAATACATAAAATGTTAAACGAAGACAAAACATTAGGTGAAAGAATAAGAACATTATTCAGAGAACAAGGAATAACAATAGTTAGTGTTTTAACTGCTTTTGGAATTATTATTGGTGTTATTGTTGAAGCATTTACTGGTGGAACTACTTCTCCTTCTCCTTCTCCTTCTCCTCCATCAAAAGGTGGTGGTGTACAAGACTGGATAAAAAAACAATTAAAAAATCTTGGAAAATTATTATCTTTTCTTGCAGGAAAATTAGCAGCTGCATTACCAGGTATTATAGGTTCTATTGTTTCTTTGTTATTGTCTGCAACAAAAGACGTAGTAAATTGGTTTGCAAACAACTTATGGGCATTGCTTATTTTAGTTGTTAGTTTATTGTTTACTGCTGCTAGAGATTATTTGAAAAAATAAAGTGCTGTAAATCCTATTACAATACTTACAAATATTATTGCTTGTTTATTATCTTCATGATCTTCATGTTCAATTTTTTTTATTGGATCTATTTTTGGTTCTTTAGGCTTTTCAGGTTTTATAGGTTCTTGTGGTTTTACAGGTTCTTTTGGTTTAAAATCAACATGATCAAAATTTTTATTATTTAAATCATCATTTAACCCAAGTGTTTGATTTTCTGTTGCAATTATAATTTTATTATTATAACCAACAATACTTCCAATTTGTAAAACCATATCACTGGGAGACATATATAAACCAAGTCCATAAGCATAATCAACTTTACTTCTTGCATATTTTAAAACATTTTCATAATTCGATATCTGGGTGGGTAAATCGATAGGACTATTTATTACATCTTGTACATTTGCTAAGAATTGTTTTTGTGCATCAAATCCTGTTCCTACTTTTAAAATTTTTGTTTTTGTTTGAGATTGTGCACCTAACAAAGCCCATACATAAATTTTAATACTTTCATTAATACGTTCAATACCTGCTTGTGTAAACCCATTAGAGTTATCTAAAATAAATGTTGTCCAAGCCATACTTATATCTTTTTCATGCTTAATAGTATCATGAGTACTAAAGAAAGGTCCTTTAATTTTATTTCTTTGTCTATATTCTCCACTTGGTTTATAATATTGCTCAAAACTTCCTAATCCTTGACATGATGATTCTAGTTTTTGTCTCCAATTTGTATTTGGAGAAATATTAAATTCATCACATAATTTCTGATATGCAGCTTTGTCATATGGGTTCTTGTAATAACAGAAAGAAGAATCTGTTGGTAAAGGTGATTTAAGTTCTTTTAAAATTCTGGCAATACAATAATATAAATGAAACATATAAAAAGACTTTGTAAGATTTGAAGTATTTTGTATATGATCATTATAAGAAACACCACATCCTGTACTTGCACACCAAACTGCAAAATTTAACTGACATTGCCACCAATCAAATGAAGAATGAATCCAGGTATTCCATGGTTCGTTAGTGTGTATTGATGGGTTTTGATAGTTTTGAAATAAATCAGGAAAAGCTGTTTTAAAGTTCTCTTTTTGATTTACAAATATCGTTTGATTTACAAGATTTGTTTTTAATTGATGATCTTTTTCAGAATATTTAATACCTGGATTATATGAAACATTAGGATTATATTTAAATTCTTTTGTTATCATTTTTTTATATTAAAAATGTTTCATACTATTTCAAATATTGATAATACAATAAACTTAGAACAATACATAAATAACAGAAATGGAAATAAACGTATTGGTTTGAAATTTATAAGATACAGCATAGGTTGGTATAATGTTTATCATGGGTTTATAACAAAAACCGGAGAGGAACAGCAAAGGATTATGAATGGTTATTATAGTTTTCAACAAATAGTGGATGAATTTCAAAAAGAAAATATTGTATTATCCGTAAATGAAGCAAATGGTATCGCTTCATTAAACACTACTACTGAGTTAAGGATAAGTAAGGGTTTGGGAAATATGTTAGGGTTTAATAATAAACGTAAATTCGAACCTAATGAATTACATTATGGAAACAAATTTGTGGATTTTGCTATCCATAAATCATTATATATCCATTTGGAACAAGTTAGCACTTCTCATAATTATCTTGATGGTAAGCCAAGTAAATTATTAGCTGTTATTCCAGTTGAAAATAAAGAGTTTGGTGAAGTTATAACAGCAAGATTTGAGCATCCGGAATATAAGTGTTTAGTAAATGATGTTATAACAGAATTGAAATTAGAAATAAGAGATGAAAATAATAACAAGATAATTAATCATTTACCAATTAATTGTGTTTTAGAAGTTATATAATTTATTTAATAAAATGAGCATACTTGGTGTCAAAAAAAAAAACGTAGAAAAAGAAATATTAAATATGAAGAGTGAGCTTCAAACAATGGATACTAAGGATAAAAATTTACATCGGAGTGTCGCTGCCCTAAGCATCAGAGTTTTAAATGTTGAAAATATAGTTGATAATATTAAAAATAAACCAGACAGAAAAATAATAAGTATATATGCTGGAATTGATGGTCCAATAAATAGAAATAAAAAGTTTAATTTTGGTGTTGGTGGTGGTTATTATGTAATGAACTTTCCAGGACAAATATTGGGTATTAGTTTAGTAAGTTTAAGAACAAGCACAGATATTATAGCCATTAAGATGATTGTTAATGATAAGTCAACTATTTACAAAATGAGTTTGGATAATGGTGTCACACACGGTTTTAATAACTTTTATACACCTTTTGAAGTTAAGGCTGGAGATTTAATAAGTTTTATTAGTATGACTAATAATTATACATGTATCAATACTCTAGTATCAGTGATAATTGAATTATTTTTATAACAAATTTAATCCTTAAAAATGTCGGCATACGGAAACAAATTAAATCCTTACAGAAAAATAAGAGAACCCCGTGGTGTGAAAGGTATTCGTCAAAGTGTATCAATAACAAATAATCCTTCAACTATTGATCAAAATCAACAGCTATTAGTGAGATTCCCCAATCTAAGCAATAATGATGTTATTGTTCCTGGAACAACCAGATTGGCATTTGAAATAGAACTCACATCTACAGACGACAATGCAACTATATATCAAAACATAGGAAGAACAATAGTTAAAAAAACAACAATTCGTATAAGTGGAAATGAAATTATGTCAATTGATGATAGTGATATTTATCATTGTTATGTTGATTTATGGAAATCTACATCTGAACGTTTAAATATGGCATACCAAGGAATTGGTGAAACAAACATGTTAAAACACAGAGTTGGTGCAGATAATAAAGCATCAGACATAGGTGATGAAGCAATTGCAACTGCATATGGTGCAAGATTTTGTATCCCACTTGATTTTGAACTATTAGAAACTCATATGCCTTTTTATCAAGCAGGTCTTGGTGATAGACTTGAATATGAACTTACATTTAATAATTATAGCAATGTTATTAAATCAACAGATACATCTGCAAGTTATACAATCAAAAACATTTGTTTAGAATTTGATATGGTTACTGATGCAGAATTAGCAAGACAGATAAGACAACAAGTTAATGGTAAGATGGTTATTTTGTACGATAGAATACTAAGACATAGAAAAATAACCAAAAACAAATCTGATACATTGTGGAATATAAATTTAAATGTTCCAGCTAGAAGTATGAAAGGAATTCTAATGTTGTTCGAAGATCCTGAAAGAACAAGTACCGAAACTTATTATAATCCTAACATAACAAAAGTAGAAATGACAATAGAAGGTGTTCCAAATCAACTATACAGTCAAGGAATGAAAGCATATCAACAATGGGATGAAATAAATAAATTCTTTGCTTTAAATTCAAAAAGAAATAAAACAACAGAAGAAGTTTTAAAGGATTTAAATTCATCCTATACAACATTAGAAAAATATCTTACAACTAATTATGCATTATGGTTAGATTTACGTTCAACAGATGACAACTCATTACACGGTTCAGGTAGAAGAATTGAAAATGCTTCTGAAGGTATTATTATCCAAATAACTAAAACAGCAGGAGCAAATAAATTAATAAATGTTTATCTGTTTGTTATACAAGATGCACAAATTAATTTTGAAGATGGAAGATTTAAAGAAGTTAATTACTAGCGGTTCCCCTTAAAAAATGGAAACAAACGAGCGGAGCAAGATACACTCCGATTCCCTTTATGAATTACCAAAATATCCCCATTGTGCTATTATATGTGGACAAACAGGATGTGGAAAAACAGAGTTTGTTCTTGATTTATTAGAAGGAGAATATAGTGGAGTTTTCAAATATATAGTCATACTTTGTCCAACCATCCAATGGAACAAAGCATACAAAAATCGTGGGTGGATTGGTGATGTTAGAAAACCAAAAACAAAAAATCTAATAATTGTTAATCCTATTGTTGAAGTGAGAGAAGCGAACGGTTCCCTTTATGAAGAAGAGAAGCTACAAGAACTACTAAGAATGTTCTTTAAAAAATATGCTGGTCATCCAACATTATATATCATTGATGACTGCAGTGCAACAAAAGAACTAACAAAGAAAAAAGATATGCTGTCCGAGCTTGCATTTTCAGGAAGACATGCGGAACAATCAGTGTGGGTCATTTCACAGAGATACAACTCTGTTTTAAAAGATTTAAGAGAACAAACAAAATGGTTATGCATGTTCTACACAAAAGATAGAGATAGTTTTGATAATTGCCTAAGAGAAAATGATGTTATTCCTACTTTGGAAGAAAGACAAAGAATAAAGGAAGAACTTAAAAAAAAGAAACATCGTAAATTAATATTAAAGACAGATCAACCTACTGATTATTGGTTACTTAATTGATTTTTTTAGCAATTCTCAAGTAATGCTTAAGTAATGCTTAAGTAATGCTTAAGTAATGCTTAAGTAATTCTTAAGTAATTTAACCAAAATAAGTAATTCTTAAGTAATTTAACCAAAATAAGCAAAATAATGCTTAAGTAATGCTTAAGTAATTCTTAAGTAATTTAACCAAAATAAGTAATTCTTAAGTAATTTAACCAAAATAAGCAATAAAAAAAAGCAATGCTGTTGGAAATACTAACAATTGCAACAAACACTGCAGTCTTATCATTGGTTGGATATGTTGTATTTAATTTTTTTAAAGTTAAAAATAAATTATATCCGTTTTTTGAAACGTATAAAATGAATGCTGAAGAATTATTAAGCGAGCAAATTGTGGAAAACATAAATATTGATGATGAAGCGAGCGAAGTGAACGGTTCCCTTCAAGAAAAAAAACGCGAAAGATTATCATCCGTTGTTGCTGGTGGGAGTAGTAAACAATATCTGGGTAAAGAATTACAACTGTCAGATATTGATAAAATGACAACAGAACAAATAAACAAACTATACTGTAAATATGAAGCAAGATTGGGAGCTAGTATGACCAAGACATTAGGAAACTCTTTTATAAATTTATATGTCATGGGTGTATCAAAGTTTTTCAAAGTTGTTAATCCACCAATTTTAATACAAGACTTAGAGGAAGATCCTTTTATCAATAATGCTTTAACTAATACATGTTGTGAACTGTACTATAGATATGGAATGTATCTTGCTCCTTTTACTGCAATATTAACAACAGCAAGACATATTGAACCACTCGCTTCGCTCGATTTCCGAAAAAAAGATGAAAATAATGACATAAAAAATGATGAATGAAAATCCTGAACAAAAAGAAGTATTTAAAAAACCCAAACCAAAAGACCCAAAAAGAGTAGCTGCTGGTAAGAAAGGTGCAGAAGTAAGAATAAGAAATGCAGAATTGAGAAAAAAAGAAGTGGAAAAATTAAAAAAAGAAAATTCAAAAATCAAACAAATAACAAAAGATTCTGATACAGAAACAGATTATGAATCAAACGAACATATCCCTTCTGTCAAGAAACACTCCAGTTCCCTAGTTGATTACAAATTTGTACTTTTTCCTATAAGTATTGTTGGATTGGGATTGTTTTTTTACAACCAAAGTAAGAAACCAGAAAGAATGATTAAAGAAATAACAAAACCAGAAAAACAAAAGAAAGAAATTGATCCTTTTGAATTTAATTAAATTTAGTACATTAAAATGACAACTCAAAAAGACGGAAAACAAATAGCAAATATGTTATATCATGCTGGAGTGGAAACATTGTTAACAGTTGGATATGCAGAAATAGGTAAAAAGGTATTAAGGAGGCCAGCACCAAAAGTGGATTTTAATATGAATGATGTTGTAATGTTATCCATTGATATATTACTTGCGATAGCAACAAAAGATATGTTGATTAAGCAAGGTATTATACCTGCTGATATCATGAAGTAATTTTTGTTTTTATAAAATGGCAAGTGCTTTAACAATGATGCTTGGTGGGGCAATAACAAATGCTTTTGCATTTTCAGGGAGTAATTATTTATTTTCACATATGGGTAGTAATGCAAATGAAGAGAAAATAAGACATGATAAAGCTATAGAAAAATTAGAAAAAGCACAATCAGAATGGAATAAAAAAAGAATACAAAGATTAGATTTTATAAATGAACAATTACAAAAGGAACATCATGCGGTTCAGACTTTTGATGATGTTGACCAGGCAATGAAACTATACTATCGTGTCACGAATAAAAAATTAACTTCATTATCACCTAAACCTACATTAAGTGATTTTTATACTCCATCAGAAGACCAGAAAAATAGAGAGATTGCATTTGTTGTTGGTGGTATGACATTAACTGGTTTTATTGTTTGGAAATTAAAATAAAAAATAAATACAATTTACGTTTGTATGAAAAATTGGAAAAATAAGAAAAAATTGATAAAAATTAGAGTCCCTAATTCCTGTACTTTTTCTGTTTTTAGGGGTATAGAGAAATAATAAAATAAAATAAAAAATTAAATTTCAGGACATGGTTTTTCAAAAACATATTCATAAACTTTATCTGGTCTAATAAAAGCATCCCAACCAGGAGGAAACTTAGATAACTTTTTACCTTCATACTTATCCATTACTTCCATTTGTTTTGCAGTTAAAGGACATTCTCCATCATCTCTTAAACAACATATCTGATAATTTGATAATTTTATTTTACCTAATATAACTTTAGCATGTGGATCATCTTTCTCAGTATAAGCTTCAATCATTTTTTAGTCTTCTATTTTTTAAAATAAAAATTTAAATTATATATTTTTTAATATCCATAAGGAAAACTTCTAATTAGATTTTCATTTTCACAATATGCCATTCTTTTATCAAACATATAATCATAAGCTTTAACTTGTTTAACTGTTTTAAGTTGATGATCTTTTCCTATTTTTATGTTGTCATATTTTACAGTTTCATATTTTTCATTTTCATCAATAACTATTTTTATTTTTTTATCTAATGTAATCTTTTCTTCAACTTCAGCATTTAATCTAAAACCTTTACAACAGCTAACTAGTTTTTCTGTATCTAGTTTCATTGAATAATCTTTTGGTCCAGCAGATATAAATTGTTTTATGTGATTAGCATTGTGTTTTGAAACAATTTCGTCTGTTAAATCACCTAATTTACTTCCCATCATACTTTCTATTTTTTTACAAGCTTCAGAACCATCATCATTATAAATACAAGAATCTGTATCCATGTATAAAACTCTTTCTTGAAGAATATCCAATAGTTCGTATAATTTTAATCTAGCATGTGCTGTTGTAAACAAAGCTATATAAACATTTACACTTGGATTAGGTTTAGAGTATTCTTCTTTATTTTTATATTCTGTTAAAACAATATCTTCATCTAATATCATAGTACTTATATCTTTATATTTTTCATTAAATACTATTTTAGTTATATGTTCTAAAGTAAAACAATATTCTTTTTGTGTAAAATTATCTCTCATACCAAAATGTCCCCATAAATTATTTAAACATATTTTAGCTATAAATCTTAATCCTGAATTGTACTTAACTTTGTCAATATCTAGATCATAAGCAGTATTATCTATAATGTATTGTATTTTTGTTTTACATTCTTTATCGTTTTTACAATCATTTTTACAATATTTAGGATCACATTTACATCCTGAAGCTTCTTGTTTATATTTCATAAACGTATCTACATAAAGTTTAAATATATCTGTAGATGTTTTTTCAAAATGTTCTAGTTCATATATTTTTTGTAATTCATAACCTTTTTCTATTGCTTTATCTATTTCTATTGTAGACCATGTACCTACTATAACTCTTTCCTCATCAGAATGTATACATTTTTCATTTTTAATATTTTTACATTCTTTACATCTTTTTATTTCATGTATTTTATCATGTTTATTTAAAGTAGGATAATCTATGTGTTTACATTTAAAAGATATTTTATTCATACATGTTCTACATAATCCAAAAAGTAATTTATGTGTATTATCACTAGTTAATTGTTTATAAGGTAAAACAGGGTGATACAATCCTTTAGGTGGTAATATTTTACATTTCATTATTCCGAAATAATTATTTTTTATATAATCATCTACAGATATTTCTGTAGATGTAATAGGATGCCCTATAGGATATTTACAATATTTATTTACTGATGGGTACAGAGAACAAAAATCTACATATCTACCTTTTAAATCAGAAAGATTATTGTATAATTGAATAGTTTCTGTTCTTCCTCCATAAAATGCATCTCTTTTATCAATAGGTTTTAAATGTGGATCAACTTCAGGATATTTTTGTTGATCAAACTCACATTCCCATATTGTATGAATTTTTACATTTGGTTTTAGATAATCTTCAATAGTTTTAAGTCTTTCTTCAGTTTGGTCATATAACTCTTTCATAGTTTTTTTATTTCTATCTTTTTTACATATTTCTTCAGGACTATAACATTTTGTACATCCATGCCAATAACATCCAAAAAATTCATAAACATTACGCATTTTATTTTCTCTATCATAATAATAACCATCGACTTTATAACATTTATTATTAATGAATAATTTCTTTTCACCTCCCCTTTTAGCATGTTGAATCATTATATTATATTCTAAAGAAATATACTCTAACCATTGTATTGATTTTTGTGAATGTACTTCTTTAATTGTCATCTTTTTGTGAATTCCAATTGTTTCATTTGTCAACATTAATGTTTTAAATATTTTTGTACAACATTGAGCAATTGTAATATATTGAAATGGATCGATACAATTATTGGTTATATTTAAAAATAATTTTCTATATAAGGTACAACCTTTGGCAAGAATTAAAACATCCAATAGACAATAATAAAATATTTCTTTATAGAATTTAAATTTTTTATCTTTAACTTTATTATACCATTCATCAAATAATTCTTTATTTTTAATTGTCATAGTATTATAACCAAAATATTCTTTATCAGGATAAATTCCCTCATATTTTTGATTCTCTGTTGTATTAAAATAATGTGGAAAATAACCTTTGTTACCCACAAATCCAAATGTTTTTGGGAAAGCAGCTAATCCACATAATGTAAAATTTATAGAATCTATGAATCTTAAATTTATTCCTTTAATAAATATAGCTGTTAATTTTAGTCCAGAAGAAATTATGTTATGTTCAATTTTATTTTTAACAATGTATCCTAAAATCGGTTGCATATCATAACCTTTTCCATAATGTGAAATAAAAGTGTAGTCTTTAAATTTATCTCTTATGAAATATTTACAAAAGTTGTCTATTACAGAATTTGTTTCATATTTAATTTTTTCTACATCACTAAAACAATCATCTATGTCTAATTCTAACAAGTTTAAATTATCAATATTGAAATCACATTTAAATACTTTTACATAGTTATTTTTAAAACAATAAATATTTTCTAAATCGTAAGCTATACAAAAATTCATTATATGTATTCCTGTTTCTTGATTTGCTTCAAAATCAAAATATATATATTTATTATTTTTTACTTGTTTTGGTACTGATGGTTTCATATAACATAAGTGTTCTTCATTACTTTCCGTGTATTTTTCATAACATATTAAACATATTTTTTCACCACATTTGTGATTTTTACCTGTATATGTTTTGTTACATTTATCACAAATATGTTGTTTTCTGATAGTTGTTACTGTATTATCTTTGCATGTATGTTGTTCAGTATAACCAATTAAACATACTTTACAAAACCTACGTTTAGCTAAAAATCCTGTTATATTTGTTATAGTGTCAAAGTGTTCATCATGATAATATAAATATATTTGTTCATTATATTCTTCATTACCACCATATAAAATATATTCTGTACTATTTGATGTAAAAACAATTATCCTAATATTAAGATAATTTCCAAAAACTTTTGCATCTTCAAAATCATTTCCTTCTTCTTTTATTTCTACTCCTGATTGTTCATGCAAATCTTCAGCTAATCTTTTTTGTAATGGTCTACCCTCTTTAATGTGTTTTAATTGAGAATCTGTAAAATCTTTTAATAACTTATTTGAAGCTAAAGAAGTTACAATTGCCCTTGATAAACATATTGTATCATCATTTTTTATTTTGATAATACTTCTTTTATTTATGACATCTAATATTTTTAAAGCTTTACCTTTTCCTCTTTTATTGGGTATAATAGTAACTTCAAAAATAACTTCTTCTAAATTTAATTCTTCAGCACTATTTAATAATCTTTCCATTTGATCCATGAATAACTTTTTAACTGTATTATATGTTCTTATAGGCCAGCTTTTATGTTTAGTAATTATGATTTCATGAATAGGTACTATTTTAATTCTTCCATTAGGGTAATCTTTTATGGAATAGTTTACCATGTGGTCAAAAGCATTTGTAAATGTTTCTTGTTTTTCATCCTTTAGACTAATTTTATAATTAAATACATAAATACTTGCTTTATGTTTATATTCTTTTGTCAAAACAAGTTTATATGAATCTCCTCGCTTGGATAAAATTTTATCCTTTTTTGCCTCCATTTTTTAAGAAAACATTTTAGTTACTTAAAAATGTCTAAAACAAATCTAACAAATAAATTAGCAGATGAATTACATCATAGAGTTATAAAATCTTTTCCTAAAAGACGTGTTTATGTTAATTCAATAGATCAAACATGGGCAGTTGATTTGATAGATATACAACAATATTCAAAACAAAATAAACACTATAAATATTTATTAGCAGTTATAGATGTTTTTAGTAAATATGGTTGGTTGATTCCATTGAAAAATAAAACAGGAGTAGCAGTGAGTGAAGCATTTAAAACATTATTTAAAGAAAGAAAACCAATATATATTTGGTCAGATAAAGGATCCGAATTTTATAATCGACAAGTAAAAGAATTGTTAAAAGATAATAACATAAAGTTATATTCAACTGAGAATGAAGAAAAATCCAATGTAGTGGAACGATGGATAGGAACAATGAAACAACATATGTATAAATACTTTACTGCTAATGAAACTTTAAAATATTATGATATATTAGATAAATTAGTTAAAAATTATAATAATACAGTACATTCTTCAATTAAAATGACACCTGTTGAAGCAAGTAAATTAAAAAATGAATTAACAGTGTATAAAAATTTATATCCAGAAAAAGAAGAGAAAATTAAAAAACCTAAATTCGAAGTAGGTACTAGAGTAAGAATAACAAAAAAGAAGGGTAAATTTGAAAAGGGTTATACTACTCGTTGGACTAAAGAAATATTTGTAATTGAAAAAGTTTTAAATACAATTCCTTTTACTTATAAAATAATTGATTTAAAAGGCGACGAAATAACAGGTGCTTTCTATAAACAAGAATTAATGATGACTAAGTTTTAAATCTTTCTAAATGAAAGGTACCACATGTGGAACAGGGTCCGCTTACCCTTCCAGAGCACCTGAGATCACCCCCGGTTTTGGTGGGGTTCGTGTTTCTCAGTCTTTAGGTTTTTTTTCTGTGTGTTGTATTTTGTGTTCTGTTGTTTGCCTGTTTGTCTGTTTCTTTTTTAGCCATGGCTTTGTCGATTTACTTTTTACTTATGAGATATAACGTCCCTTTGGTTTTTCGCTCCTCCTTTACTTACGGTTAATTTATTACCAAAACAATAATCAGTTTCAAAATTTTAATTTGAAAACAAAAGTGCAATGAATACATACAAATCAAACACTATAAACATAATATCACTGTTCAAAGTTAGAACTGTCACATCCACTAAAAGTTACCCGGTTATGAATAACCGTTACTATGTCCCACCTACTGATCATGTATGATCACTCCTGATATGGAATAAGAAAATCAATAGTAAAGAGTTGTCCCACCTACTGATCATGTATGATCACTCCTTATATGGAATACAATATCACATACATATCAAACTTCTTGTGACGGAGTAAGTTCATCATCTGCTGGAATATAGTCTACCTGTCTCCAAAAGGTGGCAAACTGATCAATTGCTAACATTTGTTTGATAAGTTCTTGTTTTGAAAGAATATCATTGATTGAAACATTAATGTTCAGAAAACCTTTAAATCCTTTAAGTAGATTAGCAAGTTGTCTTAATTTCCGAGCATGAGGTATAGATATATCTATCTTAGATGATAACCATGTGTCCCACGTTGTATTGACCTTTGTCAAAAGAAACCAGTCTCTCAAATCATTAAGGAAATCACCGAAAGTAATGTTAAACAGCATACCTTGGGCGTTATGTCTTCCCAAGTGTTTGTATGCTTCTTGTAACTGTTTAACAGGTTCTTTTTCACTATTAAAAATAAACTTCTGCCTCGAAATTGTCTTTGATAAATCCGCCTTTCTGCTTCTTAGAAAGGTGTGAAGTTCTTCAGGGGTCGTCGGGATAGTTTGCTTTTTTTTCTTTCCCAGTTTTTCTTTAAATAAGTCCTGCACCTTTCTTTTCGGAGCTTTTGGAAGTTTAACCGGTCCCAAACTCTTAGCTCTTTCGATTGTCTCAATCATTATCTGATAGTAATAAATATTTTCTATCAAAATGTTACTTTCTTCTAAACTCCATGGCCAGTTCTGTGGTTGAGGCTGCGCCTGACACTCTTGAATTTCCATTTGTATTTCTTTTGTAGAATTACTTTCTTGAAACATTAATTCACGTCTTCTCACCACTGTTAATTTGAAACGAAAGACCGCACCAGTCTGCTATATGTTTGCATGTGATGACAACGTTATCTAGGCAACATGTAAACATACTCTTGACAACCATGTAAATATTTTCAATGATCGATTTAGTTTATAACACTTCACAAATGTAAAAAGCAATTGAAGTTGTAGTCGTATTGATCCGTTTTATTACTAGACTATATTGATAAAATTAATTAAAAATCAAGGTTGGGGCGCACTGGGGAAATTATTTTTTCTCTTAAATCCCACAGAATTCTTTCTTCGCCTGTTCTCCCGGTTTTTTTATTTATTTTTTTTTTGGAATTTTTTTGTTGTTTTTTTGGGTGTTTTTAATAACGTTTTTTTCCAAAGTAAAAAAAAAATTTTTTTGGGAGTAAGAAAATTTTGGTGTTTTTGCGTTTTTTTTTGCTTTTTTTTTTATGAAAATTTAGGGCTCTTTTACTTGAAATGAGGGTAATTTTTTGGGGGTCAAATTTTTTTTTTTTTGGAGGGGGATATAGGTGTGTGATATTGTGTAAGCTTAAATGTAGTGTCCAGACTTGCTCAACTGTTCAGGGTTCGACCTCTGCAGGAAAATCCGGTTTGCTGTCACTCTGACTTGTTTTAAACTGATCTAAAAGTATTTTCCGATTAAAAGCGGAACACGAGTAAAACAGGTAATAACGATGAAGCGATCAGATTCCACATGATGTTTAACTAAATAATGTAGACAAATGTAGACATAGAATATTTTACTGTTGAAATGTGCCAAGTTTATCGAGATTTATAAAAGAATATTTACTTTCAAGTACTGATGATTTTAGATTTATGTATTTGTAATAAATGTCATCGATTACATTTTTGAGACTGGACAATGAAAATCGGGATAATAATTCGTAAAACATGGTAAATTTATATCTATTTAAAAAAAGTGTTTACAATTGAATATACTAGTTTAAATATAACACGTTACAGCAAAAAGAAAAACAACCAAACAAAATGAGCTTGACGCTATCTTACTAACCGCAAGTATATTTTATAAGAATTAGTTTATGTACAAATTAAAGAATAGAAACGTTTAAAATTGTGAATATTTTAATTGACTGGTATACACGAAAAACTTTGATTATTCGTATTTAAGAAAAGGGGGTCGAAACAGATTTTTTGTACAATCATCTTCGTGACTTTCAGAAATGGCTTCTTAACTATCTTTGAATATTAAAATTGAAAATGATCCACCCTTTTTCACCAATTTCGTATTTTTTTTGTGATGACTGTCGGCTTAAACTTAAAGATCCAAAAAGACATAAACAGGAAAAATAGACTAAAATCAACATTGAACGAACGACTCTATTCGGCAGCGTACAGCAGCGGAATGTATCGAGTGAACTATTCGGGTTACTTAGTACGTATTTACGACAACAACCGGTCTGTTCATAATTTTCCGTGAACACTTATAATTATTCATCTTATTTATCATTTTATAAATTTATAGCATATTTTTTTGTTATATATCTAGGCCAATTACAATGAATACAAATAAAAAAAGATGGGAGCATGAATAAAACAATATATGCTTTAATTTTCTCTTTGTACTCAAAGGAAATTAAAGGTTAAGTTATGCTATATAGCTAGTACTTTATTTACCAACAATCAACAATGAAAAACAAAACCAGAAACAGAATCTTATCAATTGTTGTTACAACTGATAGCATTGAAAAAGACTGGAAGGGTACTGGAAACAAAATAATATATTACATTCAGATGGAAGTTTGAAGAAAAAACATGCAAAAAAGACAATTTTTACATCAGAAGGTTACATTAATGACAAAAAAATGTCAATAATAAACCTCCTGATCTGATATTGATGTCTAAACTCCTGACAAAAAATTCTCAATCTCCTGGTCTGAGTTTCAGTCATGTATGTTTAATAGTATAACAAAAATACCAAACTCCAAGGCAAATTCGAAAAGGGGAAGTCCATAAAAACTGAGAAGGTCAAATGCTATCAACATGACCAATCAACAGACCAAGTAAAAAATAACTACACAAACTGATTAGGTAATCTTGACAGCATCAGGGGAGGTTCATATTTTTTTGAGTTTTTTCCCTAAATTTTTTTCATTTTTCCATTGATTAATTCTGATTTCTATATATAAGCAACAAAATTACTGATATGGCAGGAGATACACACCAAACGGGATGTGTAAATTATTATATATAACAGATAAACTAAGTATTGTGCAACAGCACAGTATTGCGCAATAGCAAGAAATCTTCAATTATACAGTATTGCGCAATAGCAAGAAATCTTCAATTGCACAGTATTGCACAATAGCACAGTACTGCGCAATAGCAAGATTGCGCAATAGCAAGAAATCATCAATTGCACAGTATTGCGCAATAGCAAGAAATCTTCAATTGCACAGTATTGCGCAATGGCAAGAAATCTTCAATTGCACAGTATTGCGCAATAGCAAGTAATCTTCAATTGCACAGTATTGCGCAATAGCAAGAAATCTTCAATAGCACAATATTGAGCAATAGCAAGAAATTTTCAATTGGACAGTATTGCGCAATAGCAAGAGGGTCCAAAATTTAACATTGATCGCAACTTAAATTAAATTTTTGGTGTTTTTTATGCCCCCGTGGGGGCATTAAGTTTTACCCTGATCGGTCTATACGTCCGTACGTACGTCCGTCCGTACATCCCAAAGTTGGTTTCCATTCTCTAACTTTAGTTTGCCTGTACCAAATGTTATGAAAGTTATATACAATGCTTATTACCACAAAACACAGATCAATTTTGAATTTTGGTGGCGTCACTATAACCGTTCTAGAGTTATGTCCTTTTACAAATGGAAAAATTGTTGAATTTTTCGTTTCCGTTCTTTAACTTTAGTCTGCCCCAAACAAATGTTATGAAACTTATATTCAATGCTTATTACCAAATAATACAGATCAAGTTTGAAATTGGGTGGCGTAACTTTTACCGTTCTTAAGTTATGCCCCTTTATAAGCATAAAAATAACTGAATTTTTCGTTTCCGTTCTCTAACTTTAGTTTGCCTCAATCAAATGTTATGAAACTTTTGCACAATGCTTATTACCACATAATACAGATCAAGTTTGAAATTTGGTGGTGTCACTTTTACCGTTCTAGAGTTATGCCTGTTTACAAATGGAAAAATTGCTGAATATTTTCGTTTCTGTTCTTTAACTTAAGTTAGCCTCAACCAAATGTTATGAGACTTATACACAATACTTATTACCACAAAACTCAGATCAAGTACAAATTTGGATAGCGTCACTTTTACCGTTCTTCAGTTATGTCCCTTTATAAATTTATATGATGTGCAAGCGGGGGCGTCATCTGTGTCCCATGGACACATTCCCCATTTATTTATATGCTGAATCTAACCATGTTCTTAGATTTTGGATATCAGGCCATACAAGGGAAATTAAATTTCCCATTTCAAATTTTTAAGATCTTTTACCACATTTATTTTGTGTTAAAAACCTTTATTATGTCAAAAATTTGATCACAATCCAAATTCTGACAGTATCAAGCTTGAATATTTTGTCCAAACTTGCTCCTGTTATGGTTTCGACCTCTGCGGTCGCATCAGTCTGCGCTCGGCGAATCATTTTATTAATTATCTGCACTGTTTTGTAGTTGTCATTAAATTTTTCTTATTTAATTTTTTTCAGAAAGAGCCATAGAAGAAAGTTGTACAAATGCTGCACAATGTATTGCTGCCAATTCTGAATGTACTGGTGATGATGCAATGACATGTAAATGTCCAGTCACACATTTCCATGATGGTACCAACTGTGTTAGTAAGTATCTTTAAGTCTTTATTTACTACACTTTTTTCAAATATTTGATATTGAAAACGTAAAAAATCAGAGTGTATCTTACGAATCCAGTGTAACATTACACAACCTGAGTAGATTTTGACCCTGGCCCAAGGCTTATTAACAAGTAATTATAGTTTGATTGAATAATCAACAAGTGATATGATATTAATTACTGGATATGGCTCCTGGTTATGGCATATGCCAACAATGATTAAAGGTAAATATGTTATTTATAGAAAAGTGGAATGTTGTTGTTGTTAAAACATCAATTAAAAAGTGTTTATGTTGTAAAAACATTTGATAGGTGTTCAACTCAGCAAAGTTATGCTCACTACTTCACACTGCAATGCTGCCTTTAAGAGGGCATTCAGCATGATTAAGAAGATCCAAACTGACTTACAGAGCCAAGTGTAGCCAAGGCAGCAATGTTAGCTTGTACTTCTTTCATGGCCTCTTGTCACAAACCAGTGTCCTAGTTATTAAATAACAATGTCCATGTAATATAGACAGGGCTATAGCTGATATATTTTTGACATTGTTTGAAACAATAACAGTCTTAAGTTTTCTAGCAAAATGACTGTATTAATACTTAAAAAACCATACATAACTACTGTTATTGTTTGTTAATTTTCCATCTATTTATCATTTAACAAATGTATAGAATATTTTTATGTTCCAACAGCTAGGCGAAGGGGACATTAAGTGTTACACTTGGCCGTCCGTCCTTCTGTCCATCCGTCTGTCCATTTTTCCGTCCATTCTTTTGTCCGTCCCAAAAGTATTTTCACATATTACAAGCAACCTTAAGCATGAGTGGGGGCATTCTTGTCCTCAGCAACATTTTTCTTTTATTTTCTTATATATCTAGGTCAACTACAATGAATACAAATAAAAAAGATGGAGGCATAAGTAAAAAAGTCTTCTTTATGTTCTCTTTGTACTCAAAGGAAAGGTTTAATCATACTAGTACTTTATTTACCAATAATCAACAATGAAACAGCCCAGGAAGACTCAGTTTTGTACAGTAACAATAATTAAGATGTTCTGAATAAATGGGAGAAATAGTTTTCATTGATTCAAAGTATTAAACTGTTACTCAAATTTAGTTTTTTATTATTTTGTCAGCTGAAGAATTTTTTGTCTTTATCTTTAATAATCTGCACTGTTTTGTACTTCTCACTAAGATTTTCTTTTTTCATTTTTGTCAGGAAGAGCCATAGGAGAAAGTTGTACCAATGTTTCACAATGTATTGCAACCAATGCTGAATGTACTGGTGATGGCACAAAGTCATGTAAATGTCCAGTCACACATTTCCATGATGGTACCAACTGTGTTAGTAAGTATCTTTAACTTGTTTATCAAATGAGTTAAAATAGAATGTTTTATATAAACTGTAGATCAAATGTCATATTTTACTATTTGATACGTTTAAAGACATCGAAAATAGTACTGTACCACCCAGATTACAATTCTATGTTGCCCTCTGAGGCTTTTGGTGAAACTTGTACAAATACAGTGTACCACTACAGATTCTATATGTGCTGTTACTGGTACACAGACATGTCAGTGTCCAACCACACATTTTTATGATGGTAACAATTGTGTTAGTAAGAATCTTTGATAAATGAAATTTTGAATGTTTCATTTGTCACTTATAAAATAGTTTCTGCAAATTCTGCAAGAATAGCTAAAAGTGAAATAAAGTTTCCAGGAAAATATGTTGGTTTAAAGGTAATTGATGTCAAATATACACATGAACAAGCAAAAATTAAAAAAATTACTTGCCAGTACAGAAAGCAAGCTCAAAGAACATTAATTTCTTATATGAAATCAATTACATAAACTCTTATATTCATACATGTGAACATCCTGTCGGGAGTAAGATAATCCTGTTTTCAGTTGTTACCTCCTGTCTTCCCTTTGAAAAGATGAAAGTCCTGAATCAAATATTTCATGAATGAAAATGTTCAGACGCCAATTTGTACTACCCTTTTTAGTCCCCTACCGACGAAGTCGAAGGGGATTTTAGGTTTGCACTCCGTCCGTCTGTCTGTCTGTCTGTCTGTCTGTCTGTCTGTCCATCCGTCAGTCCGGCAAATCAGTTTTCCACACTTTTTTTCTTCGTGCTTGAAGATATTGATTTGATATTTAATGTATTGTTTTATCATCACAAGTTACAGATCAATTTCGAATTTTGTTCCGGTCTGATGATTTTGTGCAGAGTTATGGTCCTTGGACTTAGAAAATTCACTCAAATAATCAGCTTTCCGCACTTTTTTTCGTCATGCTTAAAGATATTGCTTTGATAGTTGGTATATAGTTTTATCATGACAAGTTACAGATCAAGTTCTAATTTTGTTCCTGTCTGATGATTTTGTGCAGAGTTATGGTCCTTGGACTTAGGACATTCACTTAAATAATCAATTTTCAACACATTTTTTTGTCATGCTTGAAGATATTGACTTGATATTTGTTATATAGTTTACACCATGACAAGTTATAGATCAATTAGCATTTTGTTCCAGTACAATGAATTTTTAACCGGTTGGGGACTATGTATTGCAATGCAATACTCTCACAATGCTTGTTGCAAATATTTATTATACTAGTGTATCTAACCTATCAGGTGTAAGTGAGAGCAAAGTAATGCTCACTACTTCACACTGCGATGCATTTAAGAGGACCATCAGTATGCTTAAGAAGATCCAAACAAACATCTTTTTTTCGTCTTGCTTGAAGAGATTGATTTGATAATTGGTAAAAATTGGTTATCATGACAAGTAACAGGTCAGGTTTGCATTTTGTTCCGGTCTGATGATTTTGTGCAGCGTTATGGTCCTTGGACTTAGAAAATTCACTCAAGTAATCAGTTTTCCTCACTTTGTTGCTTCATGCTTTAAGATATTGATTTAATAATTATGCCCCTGCCGTAGCGGAGGCGGTATTAAGTTTTACCCTTGTCCGTCTGTTCGAACATACGTACGTCCCAAAGGTGGTTTCCGTTCTCTAACTTTAGTTTGCTTCAACAAAATGTTATGAAACTTAAACACAATGCTTATTTTCACAAAATACAGATCAAGTTTGAATTTTGGTTGGTGTCATTTTAACCGTTTTAGAGTTATTCCCCTTTACAAATGGAAAAATTGCTGAATTTTTCGTTTCCGTTCTCTAACTTTAGTATGGCTCAACCAAATGTTATGAAACTTATACACAATGCCTATTACCACAAAATACAGATGAAATTTAAATTTTGGTGGTGTCACTTTTACTGTTCTAGAGTTATGCTCCTTTACAAATGGAAAAATTGCTCAATTTTTTGTTTCCGTTCTCTAATTTAAGTGTGTCTCAACCAAATTTTATGAAACTTATACACAATACTTATTACCACAAAACTCAGATCAAGTAAAAATTTGGGTAGCATCACTTTTACCGTTCTTCAGTTATGTCCCTTTATAATTTTATATAATATGCAAGCGGGGGCATCATCTGTGTCCCATGGACACATTCCCAATTTATTGGTATATAGTTTACACCATGACAAGTTATAGATCAAGTTAGCATTTTGTTCCAGTACAATGAATATTTAACCGGTAGGGGACTATGTATTGCCATGCAATACTCTAAGAATGCTTGTTTACCGAGAATTATCAATAAAAAATGAAACATTTTTTACACCAGCTAAACTCCCTTTAAAAATTTTCCAATCTCCTGATTTTCAGTCATGAATGTTTAAAAGTATAACAAAAATACCAAACTTCATGGCAAATTCAAAAAGGGGAAGTCCATAAAAACTGAGAAGATTAAGTGCTATCAACATGACCAATCAACGGAACAATTAAAAAACAACTACACAAACTGATTTCAGGATTTCAGGATTTCCGAATGTTATTGTTTGTTAATTTTTCATCTATATATCAATTTTATAAATTGATAGCACATGTTTTTATACGACCGCAAAAAAATTGCGTTCCTATAATGCCATCATGTCGTCGTCGTCGTCGTCCAAAGACACATTTGCTTTCCGGACAATAACTTTAGTTTAAGTGAATGGATCTCTATGAAATTTTACCAGAAGGTTCAATACCACAGACGGAAGGTTGGGATTGATTTTGGGGGTAATTGCCTCAAACGTTCAGGAATTAGGGGCAAAAAAGGGGCCAAAAACAAGCATCTTTCTTGTTTCCAGACAATAACTTGTGTTTAAGTGTATGGATCTCTCTTAAATTGTATTACAGGATTCCATACCTCAAAAGGAAGGCTGTGATTGAGTTTGGGGGTAATTGCCCCAAAATTTTGGAAATTAGGACCAAACCAGGTGCCAAAACAAGCATTTTTCTAGTTTCCAGACAATAACTTGTGTTAAAGTTTATGGAAATCTCTGAAATTGTACATGTTTCCTGAAAAGAAAATAATCTTCAAAATTTACCAAAAAAATTGGTGGGGGGGGGGTTTCAAAAAGATTGGTGGGGGATTTTTTTTTTTAATTTTTTGTCTCGTTTTACGGAGTCAAAAAACGAGACATATGTATGCTGTTTCCGGCGACGGCGACGACGACGACGGCGGCAACGGCGGCGGCGTCAACAATGTATTAGTTTGTGATTAGGTCTAGTTTGTGGTGAACCACAAGTTGTAGGTCAAATCATATTTGGTATACAGTTTTATTAGCATTGACACATATCGTATCCATGGAGATTATTTTGGCCCTGCCCCCTCAGTCATGGTATTTGAATTCGAAACTTTTGCTTATTTTACATGTTTTAGTTTGTAATTAGGTCAGTTTATGAGGAACCATCAGTGTTAGGTCAATGATATTTGGTATGCAGTTGTATAAGCATTGGCATATCTCATTTCCATGGAGATTATTTGGCTCAGCCCCCTTAGTCACGGTCTATTGACCTTGCAAATTTTGCTTAGTTAACATGTATTAGTTTGTGATTAGGTCAGTTCAAGGGGAACCATAAGTGGCAGGCAAATATTAATTGGTATTCAGTTGTATAAGCATTAGCACATCTCATTTCAATGGAGAATATTTGGCCCCATCACCTCAGTCATGGCCTATTGACTTTGAAACTTTTGTTTAGTTTACATGTATTAGTTTGTGTTAAGATCAGTTTAAGATGAACTGCTAATGTTAAGTCAATGATATTTGGAATGCAAATTTATTGGCATTTGTAAGTATCGTTTCCATGGAGATTATATAGCTCCACCCCCTCTTCATGGTTCATTAACTTTGAAACTTTTACATAGTTTACAAGTTAATGTTTGTGTTTATGTTTGTTTAAAGGGAACAACTTATAATAAGTCAATGATATTTGGTATGCAGTTGTATTAGCATTAGGGCATCTCATTTATATGGAGATGGTTTAGCCATGTACCTCAGTCATGGTTCATTGACTTTGAATATTAGCCTAACTTGTGTAAGTATTGCCATTTTAATTTCAACATTTGCATAATCAAAATTACAAAAAGCGAGACATATCTCTGTGATTACAGTTTATTTTTTTGGGGGTCATATTTTTTTCTTCAAAATTTCTGAAATTTCAAATTTTTTCAAAAATTTTTTTTTTGGGGGAGACAAATTTTTTTGGGGGATTTTTTTTTATAATTTTTTGGGGTATATTTCCAAAAAAAATCCATTTTTACATTGACTATTTCTGATTTATTTATAAAAGCATCAAATACTGATATGGCAGGAGATACACACCAAACAGGGTGTGTAAATTATCATATTTAACAGATTAACTAAGTATTGTGCAACAGCACAGTATTGCGCAATACCACAGTATTGCATAATAGCACAGTATTGGGCAATAGCACAGTATTGCGCAACAGCACAGTATTGCGCAATCGCAAGAAATCTTCAATTGAAAATAAATACAAATCTTTTAACCAATTTCAATGGGATTAAATTAAGTCTTTAATTTTTGAGGGTTCCAACCTTGTATTACTATTTTTGGATATTGGGCCCCATTTTTAAATTGGTCTACATTGAGGTTTAAAGGGTCCAAAATTAAACTTTGTTTGATTTCATCAAAAACTGAATTATTGCGGCTCTATGATATGCTGAATCTTATTGTGCATTTCGATTTTTTATTTTGGGCCCTATTTTCAAATTAGTCCATATTAGGGTTTGGAGGGTTCAAATTAAACTTGATTTCAACTGAAATAAAATTTTTGGTGTTTTTTCATATGCTGAATCTAACCATGTTGTTAGATTTTGGATATCAGACCATACTAAGTAAATTAAATGTCCCATTTCAAAGTTTTAAGATCTTTGACCACATTTATTTTGTGTCAGACACTTATGTTATGGCAAAAATTTTATCACAATCCAAATTCAGACAGTATTAAGCTTGAATATTGTGTCCAAACTTGCCCCAACTTTTCAGGGTTCGACCTCTGCGGTCGTGTCAGGCTGCACTCGGCGAAGCATTTTATTCTTATATATCTAGATCAAATACAATAAATACAAATAAAAAAAGATTGAGGCATGAATGAAACACTATAATGCTTAAATGTTCTCTTTTTACTCAAAGAATAGGTTAAATGATAGTACTTTATTTACCAAAAATCAACAATGAAACAGCAGAGGAAGACTCAATTTTGTGCAGTAACTGTAATAAAAATGTTCAGAATAAATAGAATAAATATTTTATGTAGATTCAAAGTATTAAACTGTTACTCAAAATGGTGTTTTTAATTTATTTTTTTCAGCTAAAGAATTTTTGTTCTTTATTTTTAATTATCTGCACTGTTTTGTACTTGTAATTAAATTTTTCTTATTTTTTTTTTAACAGGAAGAGCCATAGGGGAAAGTTGTACAAATGCTGCACAATGTATTGCAACCAATGCTGAATGTACTGGTGATGGTGCAACGACTTGTAAATGTCCAGTCACACATTTCCATGATGGTACCAACTGTGTTAGTAAGTATCTTTAACTTGCACATCACATGAGTTAAATGAGATTGTCCCTGCTGTCCATTTGGTTCTCTTAAGCATGCTGAAGATCCTCTTTCTGGCAGCATTGGAGTGTGAAATAGTGGACATTACTTTGCTGGGTTGAACGTTAATTAAATATTTTTCAACATCAAAACCTTTTTATCGATGTTTTGACAACAACATTCCACTTTTCTATCAATGCCGGTATTTACCTTTAATCATTCTTCGTGTATGCAATTAACAGAAGCCATATCCCTTACTTAATATCCTGTCACCTGCTGATTGTTCAATGAGACTATAAATACTGTTAAGATTTGAACTGATTTGGTCATAAAAGACGCTCAAATTCAAGCTTATATATGAAAAATCCATAAAACATCACTATATGTGAAAATCCTATCGGGAAAAAGATAATTATGTTTTCAGGTGTTTCCTCCCGTCTTCCCTTTGAAAGATAAAAGTCCTATGTATCAAACATTTTCATGAATGAAAATGTTCAGAAGTCTTTATTTACTACACTTTTTTCAAATATTTGATATTGAAAACGTAAAAAATCAGAGTGTATCTTACGAATCCAGTGTAACATTACACAACCTGAGTAGATTTTGACCCTGGCCCAAGGCTTATTAACAAGTAATTATAGTTTGATTGAATAATCAACAGGTGATATGATATTAATTACTGGATATGGCTCCTGGTTATGGCATATGCCAAGAATGATTAAAGGTACATATGTTATTTATAGAAAAGTGGAATGTTGTTGTTATTAAAACATCAATTAAAAAGTTTTTATGTTGTAAAAACATTTGATAGATGTTCAACTCAGCAAAGTTATGCTCACTACTTCACACTGCAATGCTGCCTTTAAGAGGGCATTCAGCATGATTAAGAAGATCCAAACTGACTTACAGAGCCAAGTGTAGTCAAGGCAGCAATGTTAGCTTGTACTTCTTTCATGGCCTCTTGTCACAAACCAGTGTCCTAGTTATTAAATAACAATGTCCATGTAATATAGACAGGGCTATAGCTGATATATTTTTGACATTGTTTGAAACAATGACAGTCTTAAGTTTTCTAGCAAAATGACTGTATTAATACTTAAAAAACCATACATAACTACTGTTATTGTTTGTTAATTTTCCATCTATTTATCATTTTACAAATTTATAGAATATTTGTATGCCCCCAGAGCTAGGCGAAGGGGGCATTAAGTGTTACACTTGGCCGTCCGTCCTTCTATTCATCTGTCCGTCTGTCTTTCCGTCCATTCTTTCGTCCGTCCCAAAAGTATTTTCACATATTACAAGCAAGCTTAAGCTTGAGTGGGGGCATTCTTGTCCTCAGAAACATTTTTATGCCCCCGCCGTAGTGGAGGAAGCATTAATTTTTACCCTCGTCCGTCCGTACGTACGTACGTCCCACAGTTGGTTTCCGTTCTCTAACTTTAGTTTGCCTCAATAAAATGTTATGAAATTTAAATACAGTGCTTATTACCACAAAACACAGATCAAGTTAGAATTTTAGTGGCGTCACTTTAACTGTTCTAGAGTTATGCCCCTTTACAAACAGAAAAATTGCTGAATTTTTCGTTTTCGTTCTCTACCTTAAGTTTGCCTCAACCAAATTTTATGAAACTCATACACAATACTTATTACCACAAAACTCAGATTAAGTACAAGTTTGGGTAGCGTCACTATTATCTTTCTTCAGTTATGTCCCTTTCTAACTTGATATGATATGCAAGCGGGAGCATCATCTGTGTCCCATGGACACATTCTCTATTTATTCTTTTATTTTCTTGTATATCTAGGTCAATTACAGTGAATACAAATAAAAAAGATGGAGGCATAAATAAAAAACTCTTCTTTATTTTCTCTTTGTACTCAAAGGAAAGGTTTAATCATACTAGTACTTTATTCACGTTATTTACCAACAATCAACAATGAAACAGCACAGGAAGACTCAGTTTTGTACAGTTACAATAATAAAGATATTCTTAATAAATGGGAGAAATAGTTTTTATAGATTCAAAGTATTAAACTGTTACTCAAATTTTGTTTTTTTATTATTTTGTCAGCTGAAGAATTTTTTGTTTTGTCTTTATCTTTAATAATCTGCACTGTTTTGTACTTCTCACTAAATTTTTCTTTTTTCATTTTTGTTAGGAAGAGCCATAGGAGAAAGTTGTACACATGTTGCACAATGTATTGCAACCAATGCTGAATGTACTGGTGATGATATAAAGACATGTAAATGTCCAGTCACACATTTCCATGATGGTACCAACTGTATTAGTAAGTATCTGTAACTTGTTTATCAAATGAGTTAAAATAGAATGTTTTAAATAAACTGTAGATCAAATATCATATTTTACTATTTGATATTGCTTCTGTTAATTGCATACACAAGAATGATTAAAGGTAAATAACGGCATTGATAGAAAAATGGAATGTTATTGTCAAAACATTGATGTTGAAAAACATTTAATAAAACGTTCAACTCAGCTAAGTAATGCTCACTATTTCACACTCCAATGCCACCATTAAGAGGATCTTCAGCATGCTTCAGAGATCTAAATGGACAGCAGGGACAATCTTGACTCAAAGACAATTAATAGCCTCTTCAGTGTTAAGAATAACAACTGCACAAACTGTAACCAGGTTCAGGATTACCAGTGCAGAGCCAAGTGTAGTGAGGGCAGCTATGTTGGCTTGTACTTCTTTCATGTCAACATAATATAGAAAGGGACTCAGCTAATATATTTTTGACATTGTTTGAAACAATGAAGGTCTTAAGTTTTATAGCAAAATGACTTTATTAATGCTTAAAAAACCATACACATCTACTGTAATTGTTTGTTAATTTTCCATCTATTTATCATTTAACAAATGTATAGAATATTTTTAGGTTCCAACAGCTAGGCGAAAGGGGCATTAAGTGTTACACTTGGCCGCCTGTCCTTCTGTCCATCCGTCTGTCCATCTTTCCGTCCATTCTTTTGTCTGTCCCAAAAGTATTTTCACATATTACAAGCAACCTTAAGCATGAGTGGGGGCATTCTTGTCCTCACCAACATTTTTCTTTTATTTTCTTATATATCTAGGTCAATTACAATGAATACAAATAAAAAAGATGGAGGCATGAGTAAAAAAGTCTTCTTTATGTTCTCTTTGTACTCAAAGGAAAGGTTTAATCATACTAGTACTTTATTTACCAATAATCAACAATGAAACCGCCCAGGAAGACTCAGTTGTGTACAGTAACAATAATTAAGATGTTCTGAATAAATGGGAGAAATAGTTTTCATAGATTCAAAGTATTAAACTGTTACTCAAATTTTGTTTTTTATTATTTTGTCAGCTGAAGAATTTTTTGTCTTTATCTTTAATAATCTGCACTGTTTTGTACTTCTCACTAAGATTTTCTTTTTTCATTTTTGTCAGGAAGAGCCATAGGAGAAAGTTGTACACATGTTGCACAATGTATTGCAACCAATGCTGAATGTACTGGTGATGGTACAAGGACTTGCAAATGTCCAGTCACACATTTCCATGATGGTATCAACTGTATTAGTAAGTATCTGTAACTTGTGTATCAAATGAATTAAAATAGAATGTTTTATAGAAACTGTAGATCGGATTCATATTTTACTATTTGATATTGCTTCTGTTAATTGCATACACAAGAATGATTAAAGGTAAATACCGGCATTGATAGAAAAGTGGAATGTTATTGTCAAAACATCGATAAAAAGGTTTTGATGATGAAAAACATTTAATAAACATTCAACTCAGCTAAGTAATGCTCACTATTTCACACTCCAATGCCACCATTAAGAGGATCTTCAGCATGCTTCAGAGATCTAAATGGACAGCAGGGACAATCTTGACTCAAAGACAATTAATAGCCTCTTCAGTGTTAAGAATAACAACTACACAAACTGTAACCAGGTTCAGGATTACCAGTGCAGAGCCAAGTGTAGTGAGGGCAGCTATGTTGGCTTGTACTTCTTTCATGTCAACATAATATAGAAAGGGACTCAGCTAATATATTTTTGACATTGTTTGAAACAATGAAGGTCTTAAGTTTTATAGCAAAATGACTTTATTAATGCTTAATAAACCATACACATCTACTGTAATTGTTTGTTAATTTTCCATCTATTTATCATTTAACAAATGTATAGAATATTTTTAGGTTCCAACAGCTAGGCGAAGGGGGCATTAAGTGTTACACTTGGCCGTCTGTCCTTCTGTCCATCCGTCTGTCCATCTTTCCGTCCATTCTTTTGTCTGTCCCAAAAGTATTTTCACATATTACAAGCAACCTTAAGCATGAGTGGGGGCATTCTTGTCCTCACCAACATTTTTCTTTTATTTTCTTATATATCTAGGTCAATTACAATGAATACAAATAAAAAAGATGGAGGCATGAGTAAAAAAGTCTTCTTTATGTTCTCTTTGTACTCAAAGGAAAGGTTTAATCATACTAGTACTTTATTTACCAATAATCAACAACGAAACCGCCCAGGAAGACTCAGTTTTGTACAGTAACAATAATTAAGATGTTCTGAATAAATGGGAGAAATAGTTTTCATAGATTCAAAGTATTAAACTGTTACTCAAATTTTGTTTTTTATTATTTTGTCAGCTGAAGAATTTTTTGTCTTTATCTTTAATAATCTGCACTGTTTTGTACTTCTCACTAAGATTTTCTTTTTTCATTTTTGTCAGGAAGAGCCATAGGAGAAAGTTGTACACATGTTGCACAATGTATTGCAACCAATGCTGAATGTACTGGTGATGGTACAAGGACTTGCAAATGTCCAGTCACACATTTCTATGATGGTATCAACTGTATTAGTAAGTATCTGTAACTTGTTTATCAAATGAATTAAAATAGAATGTTTTATAGAAACTGTAGATCGGATTCATATTTTACTATTTGATATTGCTTCTGTTAATTGCATACACAAGAATGATTAAAGGTAAATACCGGCATTGATAGAAAAGTGGAATGTTATTGTCAAAACATCGATAAAAAGGTTTTGATGATGAAAAACATTTAATAAACATTCAACTCAGCTAAGTAATGCTCACTATTTCACACTCCAATGCCACCATTAAGAGGATCTTCATCATGCTTCAGAGATCTAAATGGACAGCAGGGACAATCTTGACTCAAAGACAATTAATAGCCTCTTCAGTGTTAAGAATAACAACTACACAAACTGTAACCAGGTTCAGGATTACCAGTGCAGAGCCAAGTGTAGTGAGGGCAGCTATGTTGGCTTGTACTTCTTTCATGTCAACATAATATAGAAAGGGACTCAGCTAATATATTTTTGACATTGTTTGAAACAATGAAGGTCTTAAGTTTTATAGCAAAATGACTTTATTAATGCTTAAAAAACCATACATATCTACTGTAATTGTTTGTTAATTTTCCATCTATTTATCATTTAACAAATGTATAGAATATTTTTAGGTTCCAACAGCTAGGCGAAGGGGGCATTAAGTGTTACACTTGGCCATCTGTCCTTCTGTCCATCCGTCTGTCCATCTTTCCGTCCATTCTTTTGTCTGTCCCAAAAGTATTTTCACATATTACAAGCAACCTTAAGCATGAGTGGGGGCATTCTTGTCCTCACCAACATTTTTCTTTTATTTTCTTATATATCTAGGTCAATTACAATAAATACAAATAAAAAAGATGGAGGCATGAGTAAAAAAGTCTTCTTTATGTTCTCTTTGTACTCAAAGGAAAGGTTTAATCATACTAGTACTTTATTTACCAATAATCAACAATGAAACCGCCCAGGAAGACTCAGTTTTGTACAGTAACAATAATTAAGATGTTCTGAATAAATGGGAGAAATAGTTTTCATAGATTCAAAGTATTAAACTGTTACTCAAATTTTGTTTTTTATTATTTTGTCAGCTGAAGAATTTGTTGTCTTTATCTTTAATAATCTGCACTGTTTTGTACTTCTCACTAAGATTTTCTTTTTTCATTTTTGTCAGGAAGAGCCATAGGAGAAAGTTGTACACATGTTGCACAATGTATTGCAACCAATTCTGAATGTACTGGTGATGGTACAAAGTCATGTAAATGTCCAGTCACACATTTCTATGATGGTACCAACTGTATTAGTAAGTATCTTTAACTTGTTTATCAAATGAGTTAAAATAGAATGTTTTATAGAAACTGTAGATCAAATTCATATTTTACTATTTGATACGTTTAAAGACATCGAAAATAGTACTGTACCACCCAGATTACAATTCTATGTTGCCCTCTGAGGCTTTTGGTGAAACTTGTACAAATACTGAACAGTGTACCACTACAGATTCTATATGTGCTGTTACTGGTACACATACATGTCAGTGTCCAACCACACATTTTTATGATGGTAACAATTGTGTTAGTAAGTATCTTTGATAAATGAAATTTTGAATGTTTCATTTGTCACTTATAAAATAGTTTCTGCAAATTCTGCAAGAATAGCTAAAAGTGAAATAAAGTTTCCAGGAAAATATGTTGGTTTAAAGGTAATTGATGTCAAATATACACAAGAACAAGCAAAAATTAAAAAAATTACTTGCCAGTACAGAAAGCAAGCTCAAAGAACATTAATTTCTAATATGAAATCAATTACATTAACTCTTATATTCATACATGTGAACATCCTGTCGGGAGTTAGATAATCCTGTTTTCAGTTGTTTCCTCCTGTCTTACCTTTGAAAAGATGAAAGTCCTGAATCAAATATTTCATGAATGAAAATGTTCAGACGCCAATTTGTACTACCCTTTTTAGTCCCCTAGCGACGAAGTCGAAGGGGATTTTAGGTTTGCACTCCATCCGTCTGTCTGTCTGTCTGTCTGTCTGTCAGTTTTCCACACTTTTTTTCTTCGTGCTTGAAGATATTGATTTGATATTTGGTGTATTGTTTTATCATCACAAGTTACAGATCGAGTTCGAATTTTATTCCGGTCTGATGATTTTGTGCAGAGTGATGGTCCCTGGACTTAGAAAATTCACCCAAATAATCAGTGTTCCTCTCTTTTTTTCGTCATGCTTGAAGATATGGATTTGATAATTGATATATAGGTTTATCATGTCTAGTTACAGATCAAGTTCTAATTTTGTTCCTTTCTGATGATTTTGTGCAGAGTTATGGTCCTTGGACTTGGAAAATTCACTTAAATAATCAATTTTCAACACATTTTTTTGACATGCTTGAAGATATTGACTTGATATTTGTTATATAGTTTACACCATGACAAGTTATAGATCAATTAGCATTTTGTTCCAGTACAATGAATTTTTAACCGGTTGGGGACTATGTATTGCAATGCAATACTCTCACAAAGCTTGTTGCAAATATTTATTATTGAAAACATAAAAGTCCTAGTGTATCTAACCTATCAGGTGTAACTGAGAGCAAAGTAATGCTCACTACTTCACACTGCGATGCATTTAAGAGGACCATCAGCATGCTTAAGAAGATCCAAACTGACATTTTTTTTTCGTCATGCTTGAAGAGATTGGTTTTATAATTGGTAAAAGGTTTTATCATGACAAGTAACAGGTCAAGTTTGCATTTTGTTCCGGTCTGATGATTTTATGCAGCGTTATGGTCCTTGGACTTAGAAAATTCACTCAAGTAATCAGTTTTCCTCACTTTTTTGTGTCATGCTTGAAGATATTGATTTAATAATTATGCCCCCGCCGTAGCGGAGGCGGCATTAAGTTTTACCCTTGTCCGTCTGTTCGAACAAACGTACGTCCCAAAATTGGTTTCCGTTCTCTAACTTTAGTTTGCCTCAACAAAATGTTATGAAACTTAAACACAATGCTTATTTTCACAAAATACAGATCAAGTTTGAATTTTTGATGGTGTCATTTTAACCGTTTTAGAGTTATTCCCCTTTACAAATGGAAAAATTGCTGAATTTTTCGTTTCCGTTCTCTAACTTTAGTATGCCTCAACCAAATGTTATGAAACTTATACACAATGCTTATTACCACAAAATACAGATGAAATTTGAATTTTGGTGGTGTCACTTTTACTGTTCTAGAGTTATGCTCCTTTACAAATGGAAAAATTGCTCAATTTTTTGTTTCCGTTCTCTTATTTAAGTGTGTCTCAACCAAATTTTATGAAACTTATACACAATACTTATTACCACAAAACTCAGATCAAGTAAAAATTTGGGTAGCATCACTTTTACCGTTCTTCAGTTATGTCCCTTTATAATTTTATATAATATGCAAGCGGGGGCATCATCTGTGTCCCATGGACACATTCCCAATTTATTGGTATATAGTTTACACCATGACAAGTTATAGATCAAGTTAGCATTTTGTTCCAGTACAATGAATATTTAACCGGTAGGGGACTATGTATTGCCATGCAATACTCTAAGAATGCTTGTTTACCGAGAATTATCAATAACAATGAAACATTTTTTACACCAGCTAAACTCCCTTCAAAAATTTACCAATCTCCTGATTTTCAGTCATGTATGTTTAAAAGTATAACAAAAATACCAAACTTCATGGCAAATTCAAAAAGGGGAAGTCCATAAAAACTGAGAAGATTAAGTGCTATCAACATGACCAATCAACGGAACAAGTAAAAAACAACTACACAAACTGATTTCAGGATTTCAGGATTTCCCAATGTTATTGTTTGTTAATTTTTCATCTATTTATTAATTTTATAAATTGATAGCACATGTTTTTATACGATCGCAAAAAAATTGCGTTCGTATAATGCCATCATGTCGTCGTCGTCGTCGTCCAAAGACACATTTGCTTTCCGGACAATAACTTTAGTTTAAGTGAATGCATCTCTATGAAATTTTACCAGAAGGTTCAATACCACAGAAGGAAGGTTGGGATTGATTTTGGGGGTAATTCAGGAATTAGGGGCAAAAAAGGGGCCAAAAACAAGCATCTTTCTTGCTTCCAGACAATAACTTGTGTTTAAGTGTATGGATCTGTCTGAAATTGTACTACAAGGTTCCATGCATCAAAAGGAAGGCTGTGATTGAGTTTGGGGGTAATTGCCCCAAACGTTTAGAAATTAGGACCAAACCAGGTGCCAAAACAAGCATTTTTCTAGTTTCGAGACAATAACTTGTGTTAAAGTTTATGGAAATCTCTGAAATTGTACATGTTTCCTGAAAAGAAAATAATCTTCAAAATTTACCAAAAAAATTGGGGAGGGGTTTGAAAAAGATTGGTGGGGGATTTTTTTTTTTCAATTTTTGTCTCGCTTGACGGAGTCAAAAAGCGAGACATATGTATGCTGTTTCCGGCGACGGCGACGACGACGACCGGCGGCGACGGCGACGGCGTCAACAATGTTTAGTTTGTGATTAAGTCTAGTTTGTGGTGAACCACAAGTTGTAGGTCAAATCATATTTGGTATACAGTTTTATTAGCATTGACACATATCATATCCATGGAGATTATTTTGGCCCTGCCCCCTCAGTCATGGTCTATTGAATTCGAAACTTTTGCTTATTTTACATGTATTAGTTTGTGATTAGGTCATTTTATGAGGAACCATCAGTGTTAGGTCAATGATATTTGGTAAGCAGTTGTATAAGCATTGGCATATCACATTTCCTTGGAGATTATTTGGCTCAGCCCCCTTAGTCACGGTCTATTGACTTTGCAAATTTTGCTTAGTTAACTTGTATTAGTTTGTGATTAGGTCAGTTCAAGGGGAACCATAAGTGGCAGGCCAATATTAATTGGTATTCAGTTGTATAAGCATTAGCACATCTCATTTCAATGGAGAATATTTGGCCCCATCACCTCAGTCATGGCCTTTTGACTTTGAAACTTTTGTTTAGTTTACATGTATTAGTTTGTGTTAAGATCAGTTTAAGATGAACTGCTAATGTTAAGTCAATGATATTTGGAATGCAAATTTATTGGCATTTGTAAGTATCGTTTCCATGGAGATTATATAGCTCCACCCCCTCTTCATGGTTTATTAACTTTGAAACTTTTACATAGTTTACAAGTTAATGTTTGTGTTTATGTTTGTTTAAAGGGAACAACTTATAAAAAGTCAATGATATTTGGTATGCAGTTGTATTAGCATTAGGGCATCTCATTTATATGGAGATGGTTTAGCTATGTACCTCAGTCATGGTTCATTGACTTTGAATATAAGCCTAACTTGTGTAAGTATTGCCATTTTAATTTCAACATTTGCATAATCAAAATTACAAAAAGCGAGACATATCTCTGTGATAACAGTTTATTTTTTGGGGGGTCATATTTTTTTCTTCAAAAGTTTTGAAATTTAAAATTTTTTCAAAAATTTTTTTTTGGGGACAAATTTTTTGGGGGGATTTTTTTTTCATAATTTTTTGGGGCTTATTTCCAAAAAAAATCCATTTTTACATTGACTATTTCTGATTTATATATAAAAGCATCAAATACTGATATGGCAGGAGATACACACCAAACAGGGTGTGTAAATTATCATATATAACAGATTAACTTAGTATTGTGCAACAGCACAGTATTGCGCAATACCACAGTATTGCATAATAGCACAGTATTGCGCAATAGCACAGTATTGCGCAACAGCACAGTATTACGAAATCGCAAGAAATCTTCAATTTAAAATAAATACAAATCTTTTAACCAATTTCAATGGGATTAAATTAAGTCTTTAATTTTTGAGGGTTCCAACAAGTTTGGGTAGCGTCACTATTATCTTTCTTCAGTTATGTCCCTTTATTACTTTATATGATATGCAAGCGGGGGCATCATCTGTGTCCCATGGACACATTCTCTATTTATTCTTTTATTTTCTTGTATATCTAGGTCAATTACAGTGAATACAAATAAAAAAGATGGAGGCATAAATAAAAAAACTCTTCTTTATTTTCTCTTTGTACTCAAAGGAAAGGTTTAATCATACTAGTACTTTATTCACGTTATTTACCAACAATCAACAATGAAACAGCACAGGAAGACTCAGTTTTGTACAGTTACAATAATAAAGATGTTCTGAATAAATGGGAGAAATAGTTTTTATAGATTCAAAGTATTAAACTGTTACTCAAATTTTGTTTTTTTATTATTTTGTCAGCTGAAGAATTTTTTGTTTTGTCTTTATCTTTAATAATCTGCACTGTTTTGTACTTCTCATTAAATTTTTCTTTTTTCATTTTTGTCAGGAAGAGCCATAGGAGAAAGTTGTACAAATGTTGCACAATGTATTGCAACCAATGCTGAATGTACTGGTGATGGCACAAAGTCATGTAAATGTCCAGTCACACATTTCCATGATGGTACCAACTGTGTTAGTAAGTATCTTTAACTTGTTTATCAAATGAGTTAAAATAGAATGTTTTATATAAACTGTAGATCAAATGTCATATTTTACTATTTGATACGTTTAAAGACATCGAAAATAGTACTGTACCACCCAGATTACAATTCTATGTTGCCCTCTGAGGCTTTTGGTGAAACTTGTACAAATACAGTGTACCACTACAGATTCTATATGTGCTGTTACTGGTACACAGACATGTCAGTGTCCAACCACACATTTTTATGATGGTAACAATTGTGTTAGTAAGTATCTTTGATAAATGAAATTTTGAATGTTTCATTTGTCACTTATAAAATAGTTTCTGCAAATTCTGCAAGAATAGCTAAAAGTGAAATAAAGTTTCCAGGAAAATATGTTGGTTTAAAGGTAATTGATGTCAAATATACACAAGAACAAGCAAAAATTAAAAAAATTACTTGCCAGTACAGAAAGCAAGCTCAAAGAACATTAATTTCTAATATGAAATCAATTACATTAACTCTTATATTCATACATGTGAACATCCTGTCGGGAGTAAGATAATCCTGTTTTCAGTTGTTTCCTCCTGTCTTCCCTTTGAAAAGATGAAAGTCCTGAATCAAATATTTCATGAATGAAAATGTTCAGACGCCAATTTGTACTACTCTTTTTAGTCCCCTACCGACGAAGTCGAAGGGGATTTTAGGTTTGCACTCCGTCCGTCTGTCTGTCTGTCTGTCTGTCAGTTTTCCACACTTTTTTTCTTCGTGCTTAAAGATATTGATTTGATATTTGGTGTATTGTTTTATCATCACAAGTTACAGATCGAGTTCGAATTTTCTTCCGGTCTGATGATTTTGTGCAGAGTGATGGTCCCTGGACTTAGAAAATTCACCCAAATAATCAGTGTTCCTCTCTTTTTTTCGTCATGCTTGAAGATATGGATTTGATAATTGATATATAGTTTTATCATGTCTAGTTACAGATCAAGTTCTAATTTTGTTCCTTTCTGATGATTTTGTGCAGAGTTATGGTCCTTGGACTTGGAAAATTCACTTAAATAATCAATTTTCAACACATTTTTTTGTCATGCTTGAAGATATTGACTTGATATTTGTTATATAGTTTACACCATGACAAGTTATAGATCAATTAGCATTTTGTTCCAGTACAGTGAATTTTTAACCGGTTGGGGACTATGTATTGCAATGCAATACTCTCACAAAGCTTGTTGCAAATATTTATTATTGAAAACATAAAAGTCCTAGTGTATCTAACCTATCAGGTGTAACTGAGAGCAAAGTAATGCTCACTACTTCACACTGCGATGCATTTAAGAGGACCATCAGCATGCTTAAGAAGATCCAAACTGACATTTTTTTTTCGTCATGCTTGAAGAGATTGATTTTATAATTGGTAAAAGGTTTTATCATGACAAGTAACAGGTCAAGTTTGCATTTTGTTCCGGTCTGATGATTTTATGCAGCGTTATGGTCCTTGGACTTAGAAAATTCACTCAAGTAATCAGTTTTCCTCACTTTTTTGTGTCATGCTTGAAGATATTGATTTAATAATTATGCCCCCGCCGTAGCGGAGGCGGCATTAAGTTTTACCCTTGTCCGTCTGTTCGAACAAACGTACGTCCCAAAATTGGTTTCCGTTCTCTAACTTTAGTTTGCCTCAACAAAATGTTATGAAACTTAAACACAATGCTTATTTTCACAAAATACAGATCAAGTTTGAATTTTTGATGGTGTCATTTTAACCGTTTTAGAGTTATTCCCCTTTACAAATGGAAAAATTGCTGAATTTTTCGTTTCCGTTCTCTAACTTTAGTATGCCTCAACCAAATGTTATGAAACTTATACACAATGCTTATTACCACAAAATACAGATGAAATTTGAATTTTGGTGGTGTCACTTTTACTGTTCTAGAGTTATGCTCCTTTACAAATGGAAAAATTGCTCAATTTTTTGTTTCCGTTCTCTTATTTAAGTGTGTCTCAACCAAATTTTATGAAACTTATACACAATACTTATTACCACAAAACTCAGATCAAGTAAAAATTTGGGTAGCATCACTTTTACCGTTCTTCAGTTATGTCCCTTTATAATTTTATATAATATGCAAGCGGGGGCATCATCTGTGTCCCATGGACACATTCCCAATTTATTAGTATATAGTTTACACCATGACAAGTTATAGATCAAGTTAGCATTTTGTTCCAGTACAATGAATATTTAACCGGTAGGGGACTATATATTGCCATGCAATACTCTAAGAATGCTTGTTTACCGAGAATTATCAATAACAATGAAACATTTTTTACACCAGCTAAACTCCCTTCAAAAATTTACCAATCTCCTGATTTTCAGTCATGTATGTTTAAAAGTATAACAAAAATACCAAACTTCATGGCAAATTCAAAAAGGGGAAGTCCATAAAAACTGAGAAGATTAAGTGCTATCAACATGACCAATCAACGGAACAAGTAAAAAACAACTACACAAACTGATTTCAGGATTTCAGGATTTCCCAATGTTATTGTTTGTTAATTTTTCATCTATTTATTAATTTTATAAATTGATAGCACATGTTTTTATACGATCGCAAAAAAATTGCGTTCGTATAATGCCATCATGTCGTCGTCGTCGTCGTCCAAAGACACATTTGCTTTCCGGACAATAACTTTAGTTTAAGTGAATGGATCTCTATGAAATTTTACCAGAAGGTTCAATACCACAGAAGGAAGGTTGGGATTGATTTTGGGGGTAATTCAGGAATTAGGGGCAAAAAAGGGGCCAAAAACAAGCATCTTTCTTGCTTCCAGACAATAACTTGTGTTTAAGTGTATGGATCTGTCTGAAATTGTACTACAAGGTTCCATGCCTCAAAAGGAAGGCTGTGATTGAGTTTGGGGGTAATTGCCCCAAACGTTTAGAAATTAGGACCAAACCAGGTGCCAAAACAAGCATTTTTCTAGTTTCGAGACAATAACTTGTGTTAAAGTTTATGGAAATCTCTGAAATTGTACATGTTTCCTGAAAAGAAAATAATCTTCAAAATTTACCAAAAAAATTGGGGAGGGGTTTGAAAAAGATTGGTGGGGGATTTTTTTTTTTTCAATTTTTGTCTCGCTTGACGGAGTCAAAAAGCGAGACATATGTATGCTGTTTCCGGCGACGGCGACGACGACGACGGCGGCGACGGCGACGGCGTCAACAATGTTTAGTTTGTGATTAAGTCTAGTTTGTGGTGAACCACAAGTTGTAGGTCAAATCATATTTGGTATACAGTTTTATTAGCATTGACACATATCATATCCATGGAGATTATTTTGGCCCTGCCCCCTCAGTCATGGTCTATTGAATTCGAAACTTTTGCTTATTTTACATGTATTAGTTTGTGATTAGGTCATTTTATGAGGAACCATCAGTGTTAGGTCAATGATATTTGGTAAGCAGTTGTATAAGCATTGGCATATCACATTTCCTTGGAGATTATTTGGCTCAGCCCCCTTAGTCACGGTCTATTGACTTTGCAAATTTTGCTTAGTTAACTTGTATTAGTTTGTGATTAGGTCATTTCAAGGGGAACCATAAGTGGCAGGCCAATATTAATTGGTATTCAGTTGTATAAGCATTAGCACATCTCATTTCAATGGAGAATATTTGGCCCCATCACCTCAGTCATGGCCTTTTGACTTTGAAACTTTTGTTTAGTTTACATGTATTAGTTTGTGTTAAGATCAGTTTAAGATGAACTGCTAATGTTAAGTCAATGATATTTGGAATGCAAATTTATTGGCATTTGTAAGTATCGTTTCCATGGAGATTATATAGCTCCACCCCCTCTTCATGGTTCATTAACTTTGAAACTTTTACATAGTTTACAAGTTAATGTTTGTGTTTATGTTTGTTTAAAGGGAACAACTTATAAAAAGTCAATGATATTTGGTATGCAGTTGTATTAGCATTAGGGCATCTCATTTATATGGAGATGGTTTAGCTATGTACCTCAGTCATGGTTCATTGACTTTGAATATAAGCCTAACTTGTGTAAGTATTGCCATTTTAATTTCAACATTTGCATAATCAAAATTACAAAAAGCGAGACATATCTCTGTGATAACAGTTTATTTTTTTGGGGGTCATATTTTTTTCTTCAAAAGTTTTGAAATTTAAAATTTTTTCAAAAATTTTTTTTTGGGGACAAATTTTTTGGGGGGATTTTTTTTTCATAATTTTTTGGGGCTTATTTCCAAAAAAAATCCATTTTTACATTGACTATTTCTGATTTATATATAAAAGCATCAAATACTGATATGGCAGGAGATACACACCAAACAGGGTGTGTAAATTATCATATATAACAGATTAACTTAGTATTGTGCAACAGCACAGTATTGCGCAATACCACAGTATTGCACAAAAGCACAGTATTGCGCAATAGCACAGTATTGCGCAACAGCACAGTATTGCGCAATCGCAAGAAATCTTCAATTTAAAATAAATACAAATCTTTTAACCAATTTCAATGGGATTAAATTAAGTCTTTAATTTTTGAGGGTTCCAACAAGTTTGGGTAGCGTCACTATTATCTTTCTTCAGTTATGTCCCTTTATTACTTTATATGATATGCAAGCGGGGGCATCATCTGTGTCCCATGGACACATTCTCTATTTATTCTTTTATTTTCTTGTATATCTAGGTCAATTACAGTGAATACAAATAAAAAAGATGGAGGCATAAATAAAAAAACTCTTCTTTATTTTCTCTTTGTACTCAAAGGAAAGGTTTAATCATACTAGTACTTTATTCACGTTATTTACCAACAATCAACAATGAAACAGCACAGGAAGACTCAGTTTTGTACAGTTACAATAATAAAGATGTTCTGAATAAATGGGAGAAATAGTTTTTATAGATTCAAAGTATTAAACTGTTACTCAAATTTTGTTTTTTATTATTTTGTCAGCTGAAGAATTTTTTGTTTTGTCTTTATCTTTAATAATCTGCACTGTTTTGTACTTTTCATTAAATTTTTCTTTTTTCATTTTTGTCAGGAAGAGCCATAGGAGAAAGTTGTACAAATGTTGCACAATGTATTGCAACCAATGCTGAATGTACTGGTGATGGTACAAAGACTTGCAAATGTCCAGTCACACATTTCCATGATGGTATCAACTGTCTTAGTAAGTATCTTTAACTTGTTTATCAAATGAGTTAAAATAGAATGTTTTATAGAAACTGTAGATCAAATTCATATTTTACTATTTGATACGTTTAAAACCATCGAAAATAGTACTGTACCACCAAGATTACAATTATATGTTGCCCTCTGAGGCTTTTGGTGAAACTTGTACAAATACAGTGTACCACTACAGATTCTATATGTGCTGTTACTGGTACACAGACATGTCAGTGTCCAACCACACATTTTTATGATGGTAACAATTGTGTTAGTAAGTATCTTTGATAAATGAAATTTTGAATGTTTCATTTGTCACTTATAAAATAGTTTCTGCAAATTCTGCAAGAATAGCTAAAAGTGAAATAAAGTTTCCAGGAAAATATGTTGGTTTAAAGGTAATTGATGTCAAATATACACAAGAACAAGCAAAAATTAAAAAAATTACTTGCCAGTACAGAAAGCAAGCTCAAAGAACATTAATTTCTAATATGAAATCAATTACATTAACTCTTATATTCATACATGTGAACATCCTGTCGGGAGTAAGATAATCCTGTTTTCAGTTGTTTCCTCCTGTCTTCCCTTTGAAAAGATGAAAGTCCTGAATCAAATATTTCATGAATGAAAATGTTCAGACGCCAATTTGTACTACCCTTTTTAGTCCCCTACCGACAAAGTCGAAGGGGATTTTAGGTTTGCACTCCGTCCGTCTGTCTGTCTGTCTTTCTGTCTGTCTGTCTGTCTGTCCATCGGTCAGTCCGGCAAATTAGTTTTCCACACTTTTTTCTTCGTGCTTGAAGATATTGATTTGATATTTGGTGTATTGTTTAATCATCAAAAGTTACAGATCAATTTCGAATTTTCTTCCGGTCTGATGATTTTGTGCAGAGTTATGGTCCTTGGACTTAGAAAATTCACTCAAGTAATCAGTTTTCCGCACTTTTTTTCGTCATGCTTGAAAATATTGCTTTGATAGTTGGTATATAGTTTTATCATGACAAGTTACAGATCAAGTTCGAATTTTATTCCGGTCTGATGATTTTGTGCAGAGTGATGGTCCTTGGACTTAGAAAATTCACTCAAATATTCAGTGTTCCTCTCTTTTTTTCGTCATGCTTTAAGATATGGATTTGATAATTGATATATAGTTTTATCATGTCTAGTTACAGATCAAGTTCTAATTTTGTTCCTGTCTGATGATTTTGTGCAGAGTTATGGTCCTTGGACTTAAAAATTCACTTAAATAATCAATTTTCAACACATTTTTTTGTCATGCTTGAAGATATTGACTTGATATTTGTTATATAGTTTACACCATGACAAGTTATAGATCAATTAGCATTTTGTTCCAGTACAATGAATTTTTAACCGGTTGGGGACTATGTATTGCAATGCAATACTCTCACAATGCTTGTTGCAAATATTTATTATTGAAAACATAAAAGTCCTAGTGTATCTAACCTATCAGGTGTAACTGAGAGCAAAGTAATGCTCACTACTTCACACTGCAATGCATTTAAGAGGACCATCAGCATGGTTAAGAAGATCCCAACTGACATCTTTTTTTCGTCATGCTTGAAGAGATTGATTTGATAATTGGTAAAAAGTTTTATCATGACAAGAAACAGGTCAAGTTTGCATTTTGTTCCGGTCTGATGATTTTGTGCAGCGTTATGGTCCTTGGACTTAGAAAATTCACTCAAGTAATCAGTTTTCCTCACTTTTTTGTGTCATGCTTGAAGATATTGATTTAATAATTATGCCCCCGCCGTAGCGGAGGCGGCATTAAGTTTTACCCTTGTCCGTCTGTTCGAACATACGTACGTCCCAAAGTTGGTTTCCGTTCTCTAACTTTAGTTTGCCTCAACCAAATGTTATGAAACTTAAACACAATGCTTATTTTCACAAAATACAGATCAAGTTTGAATTTTGTTTGGTGTCTTTCTAACCGTTTTAGAGTTATTCCCCTTTACAAATGGAAAAATTGCTGAATATTTCGTTTCCGTTTTCTAACTTTAATATGCCTCAACCAAATGTTATGAAACTTATACACAATGCTTATTACCACAAAATACAGATCAAATTTGAATTTTGGTGGTGTCACTTTCACTGTTCTAGAGTTATGCTCCTTTACAAATGGAAAAATTGCTGGATTTTTCGTTTCCGTTCTCTAACTTAAGTTTGCATCAACTAAATGTCATGAAACGTATACCCAATGCTTATTACCACAAAACTCAGATCAAGTAGAAATTTGGGTAGCGTTACTTTTACAGTTCTTGAGTTATGTCCCTTTATAACATTATATGCAAGCGGGGGCATCATCTGTGTCCCATGGACACATTCCCCATTTATTTGCATTAAATTTCAGAAATGAAGGCCATTTATTTGCATGAAACTAACAGCATTGATGATTGGTCCTGTTGTTCATATATTATTCAATGTGTCATTAAAGTATTTTCAGAGAGAGCTTTTGGTGAAACTTGTACAAATACTGCACAGTGTACCACTACAGATTCTATATGTGCTGGTACTGGTACACAGACATGTCAGTGTCCAACCACACATTTTTATGATGGTAACAATTGTGTTAGTAAGTATCTTTGATAAGTGAAAATTTTAATGTTACATTTATCACTTATAAAATAGTATCTGCAAGAATAGCTAAGAGTGAAATAAAGCATCAGGAAAATATATTGGTTTAAAGGTAGTTGATATCAAATATACACAAGTACAAGCAAGAATTAAAAACAATTGCTTGCCAGTACAAAAAGCAAGCTCAAAGAACAGGTATCAGGGATATCCTTCTGTCTTCAATTTGAAGCGACAAAATCCTGTGTATGAAATATTTCATAAATAAAAATGTTATTTTCATTTTTCTGTATTTTACTGATGAAAGGACTTATTTGTTATGCCCCAGCTATATGCAATGGGGGCATTAAGTGTTAACCTTGACCGTCCTTCTGTCCGTTTGTCCCTCTGTCTGTCCCATTTTTGTTTCCGCACTCTTTTAACTTTAGTTCACCTCATGCAAATTTGATGAAATTACAAAGCTTGAGCGGGGGCGTGATTCATGTCCTTAGGCACATTCTTCTTTTATTTTAATATACCCGTCCGTCCGTCTGTCTGTCCGTCTGTCGTCAACAATAACTCAAAACAATTTACCCAAATTTGATGAAACTCTGGTGAATTGTTTATATCTATTGACGTAAGCTCCCTTTCAATTTTTTAAAATTTAAGATTTTACGTTTCCGAGTTATGGGATTTTATTTATAAAAATAGGGTGGATTTTCCAGTTTTCTGACAATAACTCAAAAATGCTTTGAGCAGTTTTCATGGAACTTTGGTGACTGGTTTATATCTATTACAGCAGAAAGCATTGAGTGTGTAGGTAAAGGTATAATCTTTGGTTAGGTTGCTTGTTAGCTGAACCGTGAAGTCATTATTATGTTAGGTATATTGTCCTCCTTTCGGAGTAGTCTAGTCCTACAGACCGATAGGTTGGTTATCTGTCGGACTACTCTACTCTTACAGGAGGGTAGATTATCTAACCTAATAATGACTTCACGGTTCAGCTAGCAAGCAAGCTAACCAAAAATATTACCTTTGCCTACACACTCAATGCATTCTGCTGTAAAATAGGCTAACTTAAGACTTTAATAAATTTCTGATATGACATTGAAAAGTTATGGAACTTTATTTGTTAAAAAAGAGACAGGCGTATCATGCGCTCATGGCGCAGCTCTTTATTTACAATTAACATTCCTAAACAGTCTGAGGTTTTCATTCATCAATAACTTTGTCAAACCTTCATGGAATTTCATGGAATTTGGACAGGAGCTTGTTTATGACCAAAAGATAGTATCAAGAGCGAAATTTTAAAAATATTTAGTTTCATATTTCCGCTTATTACTGATAAATGGACTTAGTTTTTTATAGTTGACGATCAGGCTCAGTCTGAGGTTAAAGATTTTCAGTCATCAATAAGTTTTTCAAACCTTCATGGAATTTAAGAAATTTGGACAGAAGCTTGTTAATCAGCAAAATACAGTATCCAGAGCAAAATTTTTAAAATATTTATTTTCGTTTTTCTGTATTTTACTGATAAATGTACTTTAGTTTTTATTTACACTTAACAAGCAAATACAGTCTGAAGTTAAAGTTTGTTACAAATCAATTACTTTCTTAAAGCTTCATATAATTTTATGAAGCTAGGCAGAAGCTTTTTTTATGATTAAGAGACAATGTCTAAAGCAAATTTTTGAAAATATATTTTTTCATTTTCAGTATTTTTCTGATAGATGGACTTAGTTTTTTACAGTTAACATTTACAGACAGTTTGGGATTAAATTTTATGCCTACTCCGCAGGAGAGGTGTATTAAGTGTTTCCCTTGTTTGTCCATTCGTCCGTCCTTCAGTACGTCTGTCCTTCCGTACGTCCGTACTTCTCTAACTTTAGTTTGCCTCAACCAAATGTTATGAAACTTATACACAATGCTTATTACCACAAAACACAGATCAAGTTCGAACTTGGGTTGCGTTACTTTCACTGGTTTTGAGTTATGTCCTGCTATAGCATTACATGCAAGTGGGGACATAATCTGTTTCCCAGGAGCACATTCTTCATTCATTTTGACATGATAAATTTGTAAACCTTCATGGATTGTTATGAAACTTGGATAGAAGCTAAACTTCAAGACGAAGAAATAGCATCTATAGAAAAAGTTTTAATTTTCTTTTTAAATCTGTATCGTGAAATTGAAAAATCGTCTAAAAGAAATAATTCACAATGCTTTTCAATATAAAAATTGTAGCATATATATGTATAAATTTGTTGCTTTGGGATACCATACGGCGAATTTTGTTAACAGTGAACAAAGAGGTAAAACATGCTACACAGAGGAACAAGTGATCAGTGTGCTGGAGTTTCTTTTTGACAACATATTTGTTGAATTTGGAGGTAGACTTTTTCAACAAATTGTCGGCATTCCTATGGTAACGAACTGTGCGACTCTTTTTGTCGACCTCTTATTTTCATATGAGTCAGAGTTCCTTCCGACACTTATCAAAAGCAAGAAGATCAAAGAAGTCAGATCATTTAATTTCACATTCAGATGTATTGATGATGTTCTTTCCATTAACAATCCAAGCTTTTCTGATTGGGTTCCATTGATATATGGGTCTGTCAATTAAGCCATAATATAAAATGGAACATCATAGTTATTAAATGATAACAATTTATTTACATGTTTTTCGGTACTGATAGAAGTTTCAAGTTACAGACGAGAAATGAACACAGAGTTAAAAAACATTCTAAAAAGAATTTTCTGCAAGTATCCCGAAATTGGCAGTAACATATATAATCTAAAACAATTGTGATGTTTGACGTGCAATATTATGGTCAAGAATCACAAACGCAAAAACCGTGAAACAGTCAAATCACAATCGTGCACATCCCCTAATGAGGTCCTCGTAGTCTTAGCGTACTTTAGTATTTGGCAACAGACATATATTCTTTGTTTTCAAGGACTACTTATTTTTACAGGATATAGAAAAATACAATTTTTTCTTGAATTTGTGTACGTTCGTGATAAATTATTCATACGTTATAATGCTGTGAAGTGTTGACGGACAAAGTATAATCGGCAAAACCTCGGTAGATTCCGCTACCCTACGTTGTCATAATCGTTCAGAAGGAGGCAACGATGATAACTTTCCATATTAGCAATTGTCCTAAATAATGACTTGTGTAAACAGTGGATAAAAATATGTGCACGTTCGTTGTTCTTGATGTTGACGGACATTAGAAGGAAGCGTTTTTCTTTTTTTTTCCTCATACAAGAAATAACAGCGACAATATAATCTAAATACAAATAGGTCAACTATAAACGTCTTTGTTTTCATACACATTGACTTCCAACTGACAGCTGTTATAGGTTGCAATTCTGTAAATATAGACAACGCAATTTCCCATAGGAACTCCCTTTGCGGCTAAAACTGTGCCACTTTTACTAGGAAGTTTCGTGAAAAATTATATCCCAGAACGGAAAGTTGATATGCACTACTATTTTATTCAAAGGTCAAAATATAGGGCTGATCGGCATATATTTTCAATATTTGCCCTGAACTTATAAGAGTTTAAACTTATACTAAAATTCTATACTACCCTTACCTCCACTTTTGGACTTCCTAAGAATTAAATTTTAGGCGCTACCGTTTTTTTCTATACTGGTAACATTCTCAAGTTATGTCTCTATGAGATGAATACAGAGATCATATCTGGGAACCAGTATGTTAACAAATTAACATATCTATGAATATTATATATCTCCCCAAAAGTTGTATGTATTCTTATGTATGACTTCACTAAAAGTTTAATAGAACTGACTGCTAACATCTGTTTTTTGCATAATTTCAAAGCACAGTTATTGTTTTCTATACAAAAGACCTTTAAAATAATAAAATCATATCATTTACAGGTTAAATTATCTGTTTTGTGACCCAGGGGGTAGGCATTTTTCAGTTTTTTTTGCCACTGGGGCCTCACGTTTGCTAAATTATTCTGCTTTTTCTGTAAATATGGAATATTCAATACATATTTAGGATAGAACACACTATTGTTAGTTTGATTGAAGTATTTTTTATATTTCTAGCTTGTATTTTTTTATGCCGCGGTCACAAAAAAGCACATTCAGGTGTTACGGCTTAATTTTGGGTTATCGACAGAACAAAAACACCCCAAAAACAATATTCAGAGAGGATCTATGAGTTTCAATGACTGCGAAGAGTAAATATCAGCACTTCTAAACAATTCAAATAATAAATATGCATACATTAAGAATTTATTTTGAATTCAGGCCTTTAAGTAAACTATGCATATTGTAAACTGAGAATATATGCTGAGTCATCATAGTTAAGGCCCAGGATTTTCTCAATCTTCATGAAATATTCATAAAACTTTGTATTTGAGTTAATTTCATTTAAATCTCTGAGATAAACCAGATTTGGTGAACTTCTATATGTTCTCTTTTTTCACCCTCTATAGGTTTCAATTCTGTAAATACTGTAAATATAGACAATGCAATTTCCCATAGGAACTCCCTTTGTAGCTTAAACTGTGCCACTTTTACTAGGAAGTTTCGTGAAAAATTATATCCCAGAACGGAAAGTTGATATGCACTACTATTTTATTCAAAGGTCAAAATATAGGGCTGTGCGGCATATTTTCAACATTTATATGCCCTGAAGTTATAAGAGTTTAAACTTATACTAAAATTCTATACTACCCTTACCTCCACTTTTGGACCTCCTAGAATAAAATTTTAGGCGCTACCATTTTTTCTATACTGGAAACACTTAGTCTAGTGTTTTGTTCTACTTAAATATGTGATTATTGAAGAAAGACAACTCTTACTTCCAACATTTCTGGACAACATGTTACTTGAATCAGTGTTTAAGAAATCACTCATTCAACTAATTCCCTTGACTGATCGATATATGAATATGTAACCATTCATCAATTCATGATTGGTTCCTCTGTTCAAATACTTGATGAAGCAGATTTCATGCTCTCCCAGACTAACAGTTTTCTTGGTAGAAATTGTTGACAGTTTACAACATTTGTTTCACGCGAAGGTTACCTGCTAAACTTGATATCATTCAGCTTTATATTTCAACTTTCGAAGATAATGAGTAAGTTTTGAACATTAAGTTTCCCACAGAGAATCATATGAGATGCATCTAAAGTACCAGTGACCTTTTTTGCACAACAACGCACCATATTATGTTCTTGTCTGTTCAGGTATGTACCTCCGTTTATATACGGAGCACTCCACTTATCGGATGAGCAATTTTTAAATATTTAACACCAAACGTAACCAGTGTCTGAGCAGAAAGTTGATGAACCAGGGTTATGTCAAAGAATGTCTTGTTCTAAAAAACTTCATTGGAAGATACCGAGACCTTGTTGATAAATATTCCGTATCAACTTCACAAATAATACATGATGGTCTTGAATATGAAAATAATAAGATGTGGTATAATTGCCAACGAGACACCTCTCCACAAGAGACCAAATGGCACAGAAATTAACAACTATAGGTCACGGTACCGCTTTCAACAATGAAAAAAACCCATACCGCATAGTCAGCTATAAAAGGCCCCGAAATGAAAAATGTAAAACAATTCAAACGAGAAAACTAATGGCCTAATTTTGTACAAAATAATGAACCAAAAACAAATATGATACACAGAAACAAACGACAACCACTGAATTACAGGCTCCTGACTTGGGACAGTATAGATTCTAGGTAGTGACGCTGTTTATCATCTTAATTACGTGTTATAGTTTTTTTTTATTTGTCTTTGTATATCTTTAACCTTTACTGCTTAGTCCATTTTAAGTATATACTTTTGGCGTGGCTAGATATTCATACATCCCCCCATTGTGTCATTGTGCTATGGTCATTTTTATACGACCGCAAAAATATTTTGGGGTCGTATAATGCTATCACGTTGTCGTCGTCGTCGTCCAAAGACATTTGGTTTCCGGACAATAACTTTAGTTTATGTGTATGGATCTCTATTTTACAAGAAGGTTCAATACCACAAAAGGAAGGTTGGAATTGATTTTGGGGGTTATGGTACCAACAGTTTAGGAATAAGGGGCCAAAAACAAGCATTTTTGTAGTTTCCAGACAATAACGTGTGTACGTGTATGGATCTCTCTGACATTGTACCACAAGGTTTCATATCACAAAAGAAAGGCTGGGATTGAGTTTGGGGATAATTGCCGCAAACATGCAGGAATTAGGGGCAAAAAAGGGGCCAAAAACAAGCATTTTTCTAGTTTCCAGACAATAACTTGTGTTTAAGTGTATGGATCTCCCTAAAATTGAACTACAAGGTTCCATACTACAAAGGGAAGGCTTGGATTGAGTGTGGGGGTAATTACTCCAAAGGGGAGTATCAAAAAATTTTGGGGGGGATTTTTTTTCCAATTTTTTTAAGGTGTTCATATTTTTTTTTTTCAAAATTTTTCAAATTTCAAATTTTTGAAAAGTTTCAAGAAGAAATCTTCCATTGCACAGTATTGAACAATAGATTTTTAACATCTTTGACCACATTTATTTTGTGTCAGAAACCTATTTTATGTCAAAATTTGATCACAATCCAAATTCAAACAGTGTCAAGCTTGAATATTGTGTCCAAATTTGCCCCAACTGTTCATGGTTCGACCTCTGCGGTTATATCAGGCTGCGTTCAGCGAAGCATTTTATTGCTTTTTTGCTTTGTCTATAAAGTGTCTATATGCCATTTTGGTTTTTTTTTTTATGAAAAAGTTATTTGTTTTTATAGTGATTAAGATTATAACACAATGTTGACTGCTGTTCCCTAATTTTTGACATTTTTACCTTTTATGTCTGTTTGTTTTGCTCACACATTGTTGTCAATATAATGGAATTCAATATGACTGTCATGCAAGTGAGAGGTTTAGTTAGCTATAAAACCAGGTTTAATCCACCTTTTTCTACAAAAGGAAATGCCTGTACCAAGTCAGGAATATGACAGTTGTTTTCCATTTGTTTGATGTTTTGAGCTTTTGATTTTGCCATTTGATAGGGACTTTCTGTTTTGAATTTTTCTTGTTATTTTACTTTTCACTGATAAATGAACTCACTTTTTAAGTCATAGTACACTTTTATACTGACAGCAGCAATCGCAAGTGAGACACAGGGTGCTGTGTTACTCCAGAAGGAAAACATATGCAAATAAATTTAGGGAGACAAGCTTATTAACATATGGACCAAAATCACTTATCCAAAGTTGTGATGGTTGTGGCCTTAAGGTCTTACAGGATCTTGTATAAAGAAAAATACTTTAAAAATAAGATCAGAAAAATGACAGACTACCTATAGCTATGAAAAAATGGTTGGAACACAGCATCAAAGAAGCTTTGATTAAAAGAGTAATGCCTCTTGGAAATATCAATTATATGGGAAATTTCATTGTTAGCGCTCTCATGTGAACAATTCTTGACAGATTTTTATGAAAATTATATCATATCTTATATTAGCAATGTCTCTGACAAGTTAGAAAATCAGTGTCAATCAATCATTTTAAAAGAGTTATGCCCCTTGGAAATATTAATTATATTGAAAATTGCATTGTATTTGCTCTCAAGCCAAGTTATTTGTTAATAGTTTTAAAGAACAAAAAAAAGGGTTTTTCAGTTATTGCCCTTGGATAGATAAAATATGTGCAACACAGGGACATTGGAACTCAACAATCATCAATTAAACAGCACAGGACTCAGTTTTGTGCAGTAAACATAATAAAGATGTTCAGAACCAATAGAAGAAATATTTTATAAAGATTCGAAGTATTTAACTGTTACTCAAATGTTGTTTTAAATTATTTTTTCAGCTGAAGAATTTTTTATCTTTATTATTCCCCTACCGACGAAGTTTGCACTCTGTCTGTCTGTCTGTCTGTCTATCTATCCGTTAGTCCGGCAAATCAGTTTTCCACTCTTTTTTTCTTCGTGCTTGAAGATATTGATCTGATATTTGGTATATAGTTTTATCATTACAAGTTACAGATCAAGTTCGGATTTTGTTCCGGTCTGATGATTCTGTCTAAAGTTATGGTCCTTGGACTAAGAAAATTCACTCATATAAACAGTTTTCCGCATTTTTTTTTCATCAGGCTTGAAGATATTGATTTGATAACTGGTATATAGTTTTATCACGACAAGTTACAGATCAAGTTCGAATTTTGTTCTGGTCTGATGATTTTGTGACTTCAAACATTCACCCTAATAATCAGTTTTCTGCCCTTTTTTTGTCATGCTTGAAGATATTGATTTGATAATTGGTATATAGTTTTATAATGACAAGTTACAGACCAAGTTCGAATTTTGTTCCGGTGTGATGATTTGTGCAGAGTTATGGTCCTTGGACTTGAAAAATTCAATCAAATAATCAGTTTTCGACATTTTTTTTCGTCATGCTTAAAGATATTGACCTAATATTTGGCATATAGTTTACACCATGACGAGTTATAGATCATGGTAGCATTGTGTTCCAGTACAATGAATTTTTAACCGGTAGGGGACTAGGTATTGCCATGCAATACTCTCAGAATGCTTGTTTTTAATAATCTACACTGTTTTGTACTTGTCACTAAATTTGTCTTTTTTAATTTTTGTCAGGAAGAGCAATAGGAGAAATTTGTACAAATGTTGCACAATGTATTGCTACCAATGCTGAATGTACTGGTGATGGTACAAAGACATGAACAGCATTGCTTAGTCCTGTTGTTCATATATTATTTAATGTGTCATTAAATTATTTTCAGAAAGAGCTTTTGGTGAAACTTGTACAAATACTGCACAGTGTACCACTACAAATTCTATATGTGCAGGTACTGGTACACAGACATGTCAGTGTCCAACCACACATTTTTACGATGGTAACAATTGTGTTAGTAAGTATCTTTGATGAATGTAATTTTGAAATAGTTTCTGCAAATTCTGCAAGGCAACAAGGGTACTGTAAACAAATTGTCATATTACATACAGATGGAAGATTGAACAAAAAACCATACAAAAAAGACGATTTTTACATCAGATGGTTACATTTTTGCCAAAAAAAAGGTCAATAAAAAACGTCATCTGATATTGATCTCTAAACTCCTGACCAAAATTTACCAAACTCCTGATCTGAGTTTCAGTCTGTCACATGTTGTTTAAAAGTATAACAAAAATACAAAATTTCTAGGCATATTCAAAAAGGGGAAGTCCATAAAAACTGGGAAAATTAAATGCTATCAACATGACCAATCAACAGAACAAGTGAGAAACAACTACACAAACTGATACCAGCATCAGGATTACCCAATGGTATTGTTTGATATTTTTCATTTATTTATCATTTTATAAATTGATAGCATATTTTTATGCCCCCGCCAAAAAGGAGGGGGCATTAAGTTTTACCCTTGTCCGTCTGTACGTACGTACGTACGTCCCAAAATTGGTTTCCGTTCGCTTACTTTAGTTTGCCTCAACCAAATGTTATGAAACTTATACACAATGCTTAATACCACAAGACACAGATCAAGTTCAAATTTTGGTGGTGTCACTTTAACTGTTTTAAAGTTATGTCCCTTTACAAATGGAAAAATTGCTGAAATATTCGTTTCTGTTCTCTAACTAAAGTTTGCCTCAACTAAATGTTATGAAACTTATAAACAATGCTTATTACCACAAAACTCAGATCAAGTACAAATGTGGGTAGCTGATGAGTCTTAGGAAGACGAAATGCGCGTCTGGCGTATTAAATTATAATCCTGGTACCTTTGATAACTAATTGAACCTCATGGTAGATTTCATGCATCAACATAATAAACAGCATAGGAAGACAAAATGTTGTGCAGTAACGTTAGTTTAGTTGTTCCGAATATATACAAGAATCAATTTATTTTGGTTCAAGGTACCAAATTGGAATTCAAATGTTGTCTTTAATTTTTTTAAACGACCGCAAAAAAATTTTGGGGTCGTATAATGCTATCATGTCGTCCTCGGCGTCGTCGTCGTTGTCTTCCGAAGACATTTGGTTCCCGGACAGTAACTAAAGTTTAATTGAATAGATCTCTTTGAAATTTTACCAAAAGGTTCATACCACAAAAGGAAGGTTGGGATTGTTTTTGTAGGTGATGGTCCCAACCGTTTAGGAATTAGGGGCCAAAAAGTGGAACAAAACAAGCATTTTTCTAGTTTTAGGACAATAACTTGTGTATAAGTATTTTGATTGCTCTGAAATTGTACCACAAGGTCCAATACCACAAGTCGCAGGTTGGGGTTCATTTTGGGGGTAATTGCTCAAACCGTTCAGGAATTAGGGGCCAAAAAGGGTCTAAAACAAGCATTTTTTCTAGTTTTCAGACAATAACTCGTGTTTTAGTGTATTGATATCTCTTAAACTGTACCACATTTTACAAAAAGAAAATTTTCTTCAAACGTTATTTTTTGGGGAAAAGGGGGGGGAGGTTATTTTTTTTCTTCAAGATTTAAGAAATTATCAATTTTCCAAAGAAAAATTGGGTTTCACATTTGATATAATTCTTTGTATATGGTCTGAAAACAGATTTACTAAGTATTGCGTAACAGCAAGAAATCTTCAACTGAATATAATTCAAATCATATAATCAATTTTAAGTTCTTTGACTACATTTATTCTGTGTTAGAAACCTATTTAATTACAATCCAAATTCAGACCTGTATCAAGTTAAATATTGTGTCCATTTTTGCCCTTACTGTTCAGGGTTGGACCTCTGCAGTCGTATCCAGATGCGCTCAGCGAAGCAGTTTATCAACAGTGGGAAAAATTTTCAGATTCAGCGCTCATCAACTTCCTGTTTACTGAATACTTATAATTCTTAAACATAACGAGAAATTTACATGGCATTGTTCAAGGGAACTACAAATAATTGTACTGGCAATATCAACTATTATTAAAAAATGTATGCCTTTTTGGAACTATTAATTATATAGAAAATTGCATTGTAAGCTCTCTCATATATTCTTTCCAGATTTTGATCAAATCTATATCAAAGGTTTTATATCTGCAATGTCTCGAACATGTCAAAAATCAGTGGTGATTAACTATTTTTAAAAGAGTTATGCCCCTTGGAAATATTAATCATACGGAAAATTACACTGTAAGCGCTGCTCTCATGTGTACACTTCTCGAGAGATTATTATGAAATTCATATCAAAGGTTTATATTAGCAATGTCTGGGACAAATCCAAAATCAGTGGTGATCCACTAATTAAAAAAAAAGCCACTATATTTAAAAATGCCCCTTGGAAATATTAATTATATGATAAATTGCATTGTATGCTCTCTCATGTGTATGTCAACAATGTCTTGGACATATACATGTATGAAAATCAGTTGGGATAAACTTTCTAAAAGAGTTATTCCCCTTGGAAATATTGATTTATATAGAAAATTGCTCTTAAGCTTACATTTCTTTAAGTAATTTATAAAAGGTTTAAAAGATCCCCCTCCCCCAATTTATTTAGTTATTGCCATCGGGCAGAAATATGTGCAATGCAGGGACAATGGAACTCTGTTCTATTACTGTTATCAAGTTTTATAATAACATGCTAGACCTGACCATGTGATGCATTTTTTTTTCCATTCCTCTTCAACTTTCTTTTACTGAATTCTTAAAGTGGGGTATCATAAGTAAGTAGCAGATCATATTTCTAATTCTTTTTTTATCAGGAAGAGCCATAGGAGAATCTTGTACAAATGTTGCACAATGTATTGCTGCCAATTCTGAATGTACTGGTGATGATGCAATGACATGTAAATGTCCAGTCACACATTTCCATGATGGTACCAACTGTGTTAGTGAGTATCTTTAACTTTTCCATCATCTGGTAAAATTAAATAGAATGTTTTATTATATCTTTAATTTATATTTCATATTTAATCACTGGAAATGTTTAAGAATGTTACTGACTTGTTATTCAGTTTTGTTATTGTCGGTTATATCATCCAAAAGTTTTTTTTTAGCTCACCTGACCCGAAGGATAAAGTGTCCATCATCTGTGTTTATGTAAAAGGCTAATTTTCTGGTTCATCGATTACAAATCAGTCTGATTTCAAGGGTTTTTTATTCATCAATTGTACATCCCATTCATTCATCTTACAATTACATACACTAACCCAATTTGTGGAACTGAGTTTGTACAATATAGAACACCAACAGCTACATTATTAAACTTCAATCCTAGTTTCCTTAAACAGATCAATACATCATGGATCTAATGGCCAATATATATATGCTATATTTGTGGTTCCTGACTGAATATAAATGTATCCAATATATCTGAATGATTCAATCCTTATATGAAAAGTAAATACAAAGACTGGATACTAAATAATTAAACTAATGAAACTTTTGTAAACAAAGACCAAAATTGACCAGCCATTAAATTTAATTTCCCTCTGTCTAATTAATCACAAGACCACCAATGACCAATAAAATAAGACCTAATCACAAGTAGCTATATATATAGATTGCAGACAAATCACCTACTACTAGATAATACAATAAATCGTCTGCAAGAGATATCTAAAATTAGTACGCATAGTATAATCAATGCAACCAGTAGAAATGGCAGAAAATCCACTCTACCACATTTACTTTTACAAACATTTTCTCCCCTGAAACTACTGGGTCAATTGGAACCAAACTTGCTTATGATCATCCTTTGGTGTATCAAGTTTAACAAAATTGTGTCTGACGACACACCTGCCAACCTACATGACAGACATGACTAAAAATAGAACAAATCTATAGGGGCAGAAAATGTTGAGATCTACCTTTTTTCGATTACATCACAACTTCTTATACGATGTATTGTCCTTAAATGATGAATTTTACCATTTTTGTCCCTGAGCAATGCGAGAGACATTGCAACTCTTTTATTTTCAATTTAGTCTTTTAAAGAAGATTTTTGTCATATGCAATACTGGTTATTTCAAGTATTTCTGTCAAGTTTTGTCATTATCAGTTCAATAGTTTGAGAGGAATCTAGTATACTGTCAGACAACATCTACAGCGATTTCAGCAACATTTCTTCGAAAAATCCACATCACGCCGCATCATAATAGAATATAGTGTGGACAAATAAATGATCAAATATTTAGCTCATCTGCATACAAACAGTTTAATATAATACGAAAGATGACTTAGATGATAAATACCACTAATGGACCTCTTTGTCTTCATTATAAGGTCCCTTTTGGTCCATTTATACCTCTCATTTCCACACAATTTCATCTTTTTAGGCCAATAAATAAAAATTTTGGGGTAACTATCACACATTTTTGCAAGAAAAGTGACAATAAATGAGTAATTGAAGTGTTCAAGCTGAATGAACTATCCATATAAAAGTTTACTGACTCCATGGGGGTTTCAATAAGTCCTTAGGTAAAACTTAAGTTTACACTGCGTTCCAGAGAGGGACATAAATAGCTTTTCTTTTAGTGAATAATTTGTAGTTACTACATTCACTGAAATAGCATGACATTTTAACAAATGACAGTACATACAAGGTCAAAGGTGCATGTACAGTTTCCCTAAATAGGAGTTATACCACCATTGTTTTCCCCCTGTTACCCCCTTTTAGTCTTTGTTAAATTGGCACTTTTCAAAAAATTGTGCAGAATTTATCTTTGTTTTAAATAAAGAAATACTTGGCATGAGTAAAGTTTTATCCTCTCCAGTACTACAGAAAAAATTTAACATCACATTTCATTGCATATAAGATAATAACAAACACTGGAATCTAACCAATCAGATTTCACCCCTCTTTTTCCTGTTTACAAGCTTTAGTAACAATGTAACCTCAAGTTTCCAAAATATTTTATAGAAACACCAAATAAAAAAGGAATGGTGATTTGAAACACCTACGGTATATGTTTATGACTTAGAATTTTTGTACTGCAATGAAATGTATGATTAATTTCGTACAACTGTCAATTCAAGGGAATATTTTTTTTCGACCCTTTTTCGTATGTAACCGGATGATTTGGTGGAATTACACCTTTTAATTTGAAAATTATAATATTTAGAAACTTCAAATAGCAAAAGTGATTAGCAAGACAAGTGACATAAGTCAACAAGGCCGAAATCGTAAGTTGACTCCATATAGGAGTTATGCCCCAAAAATTTTGATTTTTACTAATTTTATTGGTTTTTGCCTATTATGTTGAAACTATAGTAGATTGAAAGAGCTCTAAATAGCAAAAATTATCAGCAAGTCAATATCTACAAAGAAGTAGATAATGCTGAAATGGTTGTTGGACTCTTATAGCAGTAATTAGGCCAACTAAAATTAATTAGAAGTTTTTTTCCGACTTTGGGGACAAAATAGGGCTGGTGGGAGGATTTGATTTTTAACCGGATTTTCGAAGTAAAAATCGGTTATTGATTTGGCGATGTACGGCGGGCGGGCGGACGGGCGGGCGGGCGGACGGGCGGGCGGTAGGGCGGCTGCCAAATAGTGTCCGTTCATTTACATGAAAACGCTTTTTTTTCTCTTTTCTTTGGTAAATTGTTTGAACAATTTTGTGGTATGTTTGTTTGTTATTCTGTATAAACTAATTGTCTGAGTGTGTGTTAATTTTAATTTTTACTTGATCCTGTTCCAGATTTGCAAATTCATTAGATAATAATCTATTTGTATTAAAGGATATATTTCATTACATTACATTGTGTAGATAAGTTGCAGATTTTTATTAGTTTGTTACAAATGAAAGAAACAAATATTGGGAACTATTAACCATATATATTAAGTTTGGTTACACTAAGTGTTTTCAAATGATTTTCACCTTTTATCAGGATAAAACACCATCTGGTAATTGTCAATCACCCAATTATAATTGTAGTGACAGATTTATTTGAAAACTATTAATTATATTAGATCATAATTTGAAAATAAATATAACATCATATCTAATTACATTATCTCTAATTTTAGAGAACTATAGTTAAATCATATCTAATTTTAGATTTTACATTAATGGTTCATGGAAATAAAGTTATTTCCCTTTGAACAGAAATGGTTTAACTAAGAAGTATTTCATCAAAAATTGAATTCTTGGGGTTCCTTGATATGCTGATTCTAGCAATGTACATAGATTTTGGATATTGGACCATAATAGGTAAATGTCCAATTTCAAATTTTTCAGTTCTTTGACCACATTTATTTTGTGTCACAAACCTATGCTGTATCAAATATGCAATCACAATCCAAATTCAGAGCAGTTTTAAGTTTAAATGTTGTGTCCATACTTGGTCAACTGTTCAGGGTTCGACCTCTGCAGGAAAATCCGGTTTGCTGTCTCTCTGATAGCCTCTTGTTTATTTTTATTTCTTCTGAAACCCTTTCGTAATGTGTTCTTCATATGTTTGGGGGATAAGAATTGCTTATACATAATGAATTCCGAGAGAGAGATATTGCATGCCTAAATTTCTGTCCCTATGCAGTATAACTTCATTTTACATAGCCAGTGAAAAAGTTCCGTCAACTTAGTATACATATCTACCCCTATAACATGATCTTATTATGTACCTATTGTATTTCTTGTTGATTTGTTTTCAGCCTGAACAGGCATGAAACTTTTAACATTCAGCAAACAACAATCAATTAATCAATCAAATTATTTTCCAATTCATAATGATATCTTTGATTGGCAACCACTGTTCTGCATTGTATCTTCTTCGATTTTCTGTTCTTTTCTGAGCTAATGCCTATAAAACGAAGTAGTGCTTCAGGATCACCATGGGCCCTGTACAGTGATTACCACCCACACCAGATTGTCATTTGATATTGATACCCCCCATGAATGATTTATAAAAATTAAAAATAAAAGAGCAAAAATCAAGGCACACTTTGATAAGAAAAAACATGACTATTGAGTACAGATGGTGAATATAAATGAAAGCTAAAACTATGTTGAAAATACAAGGGTTGATGCTTTTAAGAATCTTATGCATGATGCAGCTATAGTTAGTTAATCAAATCTTAAAATATGAACTGAACCAATAGAAGTTGTTTAATTACTTCATTGAATGGCTGGGAACACAGGGTGTTTGACTTTTGTCAACAAAAAAGAACAGTTTTGGACTAAATCTAATGTAACATTGGTGGATGTTTTGTTCTCAATATACACAATAATAATAATAATATATAATGATAAATTCTTTCTTTAAAGAGGGTTAACACAGTTAGTTACAACAAACTAATCTTTCCTCACATACAAAATTACAATACAATGAAAAACAGATATTTACACATAGTTAATTTACAGTCAGGTAGTTCAATGTATTGTTATAAACATGATAAGACATAAAACTGTTCCAGAGGTACATGTACTAAAAAAAAATCAAATCAAATCAAAGTGAACTAGAAAATATACAAATCAAAATAATACATTGTAGAAAACAGAATCTTATTAGGACTGTGTCAAGTACTTCTTGATACTTTGTTTTAAAGTAAAAGTGTTTTGGGCTTTACGCATTTTGTGTTAGTCCGTTCCATAATACTGATCCAGAATAAACAAAAGATTTCTTAAACAGCTCAGCTTTTGGCTTAGGAACTATCAGAATACCTTGAGTAACACCTCTCAAGGGTTAAGGATTATTATCTGATTTCAGTTTAAACTTTTGAACTAGTTACTTTGGTGCTTCCATACGCACACATTTATATAGAAGTACATATTTGTGGTATTTTATTCTGTTTTCAACTGTCATCCACCCAAGTTCTTTAAATAAGAGGACTGAGGGGGATAAAGGATCTGTATCTAAAATTAATCTTGCTGCCCTTTTTTGGACATTTAATATTCTTGTTATCCCTTCATTTTTACATTCTCCCCAAAAAATACAGCAGTAGTCAATTAGAGGCAGAATATATCCATTATAATATGTTTTCCTAGCACTTATATCTAAAAATTTCTTTATTTTAGAAAGAAGGTATATTCTGGATGATATATTAGCACACACTTAGTCAATTTGATTTCTCCAGCTAAATGTGCTGTCAATTTTAACACCTAATAATTTTTCACATGAAGAATTTTGTAATATTTTTGAATTTATTATTAAATGTGCATTAGCTGTCAAATTCATGTTCACCGATTTGACTCAAATTCTCATATTTGATTTATAATATACTAAAACGTATATCCAAATTATAAAATGCCTAAAATAAATAATTTACAATGCATGGGCTCAAGAACATGTATCAGCATTTCGTGTGTATTTTAGTCTGAACGCCATCTAATTAACCATCGAGGTGACTTCCAAAGACTGCCGACGGTCATATAACCCAATATAAACATAAATATAGTTATGAATAGATAGCAAACTCGTGCAATTAGATTTTTCTAGGTCTGTTTAATTCCATATTATAGGTTAAAAATAAATGTTAATCATCGTGTTTACCTTGATAAGAATGAGTTTTTGTGAATCAAATCAGTCAATCAAATGGTTTACCCTTGTTTCACTTTCAATGTTAACATTCTTTTCCTTTTAATAACTGAACACACCTAATTCATGCGTAACCCATCTCTAGCTAAGGGGTTAAATTGCAGGTCACATGAATACGGATTCAATGAGATCGAATTATTTACTTGCAAGTGAATAATTCATCAGCAATGTTTCTTAGCTTATTTTGACAAAATTGAACCAAACCTGCTGCTAAAAGCGAATTATTATTTCACCATTTCACTTCTATTAATGATTGAACAAAAAAAATCATACTTTAATTTTTTTTATATCTCGTAGCTAATGCCCCTTTAAGTTTGGTTGATTAGTCTGAATTGATAGTATCTGCTTTGTTCCAGTAACCAAACATTTTGTTTTATTTGCATTGATGAACATGTTATTCATTTTGCACCACTCTCCAACTCTGTATAAATCTTGAACATCATCAGGTATATTTTCTATGTTTTTCCCTGATTTATGAAGAGTGGTGTCATCAGCATATAGGTCTGTTTTACAATTTTCAGTGCATAGATCAAGGTTGTTTATAAATAACACAAACAATAGAGGACCAAGTATAAAACCTTGGGGGACACCAAATTTTACATGTTGTTGATCAGAATAAACATTACAAATGTTTACCTACTGTGTTCTGTTATTCAGGTATGACTTGAAAAAATTAACAGTAGCCTCACTAAATCAATAAATTTCAAGCTTTAAACAAAGAATGTTATAATCTACCAAAGCAAAAGCTTTTTTAAAATCTAATAAAAGTGCTAGATTTAAATTACCATCATTCATTTCTTGCAACCATTTGTCAATGATATTAATAAGTGCAGTTTGACAAGAATGCTGTGGCATGAAACCAGATTGTGTAGAATGTAAAAGTTTAAGTTTAGATAAGTATTTGTACATGTTATTAGAAACATACCTTTCTATTAATTTTGATAAAGTTTGAAGAACAGATATAGGTCTGTACTTGGTTGCTAAAAGCTTGTGACAATCCTTGTCGACTGTTGTTACCTTGGCATTCTTCAGTAAAGAAGGATATATACCAGTATCTATTATTCTGTTAAATATATATGTGCGAGGTGATGCAATAAAAGGGGCGCTTAATCTTAGGATTTTTGGTCCAATGTTATCCATACCAAATGATTTGTTTTTATCAAGTTTTGATAACTCATTAAATAGCTTATTCATGATCACTGGTGGTATAGAAAATTTTTCATGTTTATCTTAATTTATTTTTAATAAATTTACCAAGATTACTGAAATCTGCTATGTCTACAGGTGTATAACTTCCTTGCTCTCTTAGTTTTTCAGCACAGGAAGTGAAAACAGTTATTAAAAGTATCTGCTATTGATTTTTTACTTTTAGTTGTATTGTTATCTTCTGTGGCTTACTCATATGGTGTATTTTTAATCTTTGGGTTCAGACTGTGAAGACATTTCCATAAAGTTTTAGAGTCATTGGAGTCCTTTCCCATATTTTTATAATAATTCATTTTTGAGTTATCTATGATTTGTTTAGTTTTATTTCTACAAAATCTATACTCACTCCCTAAAACAAGTGCATTATACTAATCTCCTATATTCCTAGCGTAAATGATTTCACTGTTATACCATTCAGGCTGCCTTTCCCTTTTAACTCTCTTTTTAACAACAGGGGCATGTTTATCTAAAGCCTTGTTCAACATATCATAAAACAATTGTAGACAGTCAGTGGGATTCTCTTCAAATTCAATTTTGTAAAAAGGTGTAGTTTGCAGGTCTAATAAAAATTCATTTTGGTTGAAATATTTGAAATTTTCTATATGTAATTGTACTGTGTTTTCTTTTTGTCTACATTTGTTTCTTTCCTTGTTAAACAGATAGCATAATGGTCACTAATTGCATATCTACACACATGTGATTCCTGTACCATTTTTGCATTATTGATTGTATGATTCTAAAACATTCAGCCATTTTTGAGGAGGTTTGTTTGGTGCTTTAAAATTGAATTTAAAGTCACCCATTATTGATATATCTGAATTCATGGTTATTGCCACTCTTACTTCCTTTTCAAAATCATCAACCCAATCTATCAGTGACTTTTGTGGTCTATATACAAAACACAATAAAATGGATTTTTAACCGGATTTTCGAAGTAAAAATCGATTATTGATTTGGGGATGTACGGCGGGCGGGCAGCTGCCAAACAGTGTCCGTTTATTTACATGAAAACGCAAATTTAGATATGTTGTTTCCTGTGACTAAATGAAGGTCAAGTTCAATTTTCATGATTTAAGCTTTTCTCGTTGTTCAGTTATAGCCCTTTCCCAAGAATTCAATTTTTGATGAATTAATCCATTTCTGTACAAAGGGAAATAACTCATTTTTTAAAAGATTTTTAAAAGACATTGTATTAATGATAAATGACATTTTGGATTTTTTTTTCTTTGGTAAATTGTTTGAAGAATTTTGTGGTAGGTTTGTTTGTTATTCTGTATAAACTAATTTTCTGAATGCTATATATATAAAAAAAAATTATAAAGTGAACTCCTTTAATTGGAAAATAATCTATTTTTATTAAAGGATATATTTCATTACATTACATTGTGTAGATAAAAATGATAGATAAGTTGCAGATCTATATTAGTTTGTGACAAATGAAAGAAAAAATATTTGGAACTGTTAATTATCTTTGATTATAATTTGAAAATAGATATACATTGTGTTACATCAAATCTAATTTTAGAGAACTATTTTAGTGAAATCATATCTAATGTTAGAGTACTATGTTAAACCATGTTTCTGTTCAAAGGAAATAACTCAAACTTATTCCAGTAATGATAACATCAAAATTTCTTTATAACTATTTTTTTTAAGTTATGTGTGTTATGAAGGTAGATGTCACAGTTGGTATGTGGTATTTTATTTTTGTTGTGTGTGTTAATGTTTAATTTTACATGATCCTGTTTGGGGTTCAGATTTGCAAATATCATTTTCATTATTAATTAGATAATAATCTATTACAAATATTCAATCACAATCCAAATTCAGAGCTGTTTTAAGCTTAAATGTTGTGTCCATACTTGCTCAACTGTTAAGGGTCGACCTCTGCAGGAAAATTCGGTTTACTGTCACTCGACAGCCTCTTGTTTATAATCTGGTTTAATTTCAAACCACATTGTTTCAATAACCCCAATTTCAATGCTGTTTTTTTTCTTAAAAAGTGAATTGTTTCAGAAAAATAAACATTTTTAAATTGGTCTACATTGAGGTCAAAAGGGTCCAAAATTAAACTTTGTTTGATTTCATCAAAAACTTAATTATTGCGGCTGTATGATTTGCTGAATCTTATTGTGCATTTAGATTTTTATTTTGGGCTCTGTTTTCAAATTAGTTCATATTAAGGTTTGAAGGGTCCAAAATTAAACTTTGTTTAATTTCAAAAATTAAATTATTGGTGTTTTTTTATTTGCTGAATCTAACCATATTGTAAGATTTTGGATATCAGACCATTCTAGGTAAATTGAATGTCCCATTTCAAATTTTAAGATCTTTGACCACATTTATTTGTCCCCTACCGACGAAGTCGAAGGGGACTTTAGTTTTGCACAGATGTCTATCTGTCCATCCGTCAGTCCGGCAAATCAGTTTTCCACACTTTTTTCTTCGTGCTTGAAGATATTGATTTGATATTTGGTGTATAGTTTTATCATTACAAGTTATAGATCAAGTTCAAATTTTGTTCCGGTCTGAGGATTTTGTGCAGAGTTATGGTCTTTGAACTTAGAAAATTCACTCAAATAATCAGTTTTCTGCACTTTTTTTGTCAGGCTTGAAGATATTGATTTGATGATTGGTATATAGTTTTATCATGACAAGTTACAGATCAATTTTGGTCCGGTCTAATGATTTTGTGCAGAGTTATGGTCCTTGGACTTAGAAATTTCACTCAAATAATCAATTTTCCTCACTTTTTTTGTCATGCTTGAAGATATTGACTTGATACTTGTCATCTAGTTTACACCATGACAAGTTAAAGATCAAATATGCATTGTGTTTCAGTAGAATGAATTTTTAACCGGTAGGGAACTATGTATTGCCAGGCAATACTCACAGAATGCTTGTTTTGTGTCAGAAACCTATATTATGTCAAAAATGTTATCACAATCCAAATTCAGACAGTATCAAGCATGAATATTGTGTCCAAACTTGCCCCAACTGTTCAGGGTTCGACATCTGCGGTCGTTTCAGGCTGCGCTCAGCAAAGCATTTTATCTTTAATTGCTTTTCTATTAATCTTAGTTTTTCTTTATCTCAGAAATCAAAAGCCCTTGTGATGACAAAGAAAATAATTTACACATGCATGAAAATAAATTGCATTCAGAACATAAATATTGTCAGTACATCAAATTTGTTTGAAACAGATGTAGAATTGGCATTCTCTTCTTTGCCATTTTGTCAAGCCATACAAAATTTTAGTTTGTGGCCATACCTATTACACTTGAAGCATTTAATTTTCATACTAAATCTACAGAAGGATGTTTTATGGTTAAGTTCACCACAGTTTGCACAGTCATCATGAGAACTTATTATTTCTATTATGTTATCTATTGTTTTGATGTATCTTGAAGTTCCCCTAGAATTGAGTTGAATGCCATCATGAACGTAGAAACGTTTGTTTTGATTGAAGCAGTCCCAAAACAGTGTAGAACATCCCAGTACTTTGTGTTAGAGTCAATTTATTTACTCCAGTCATGTTTTTCATACCAATGTGTGCTATAATTCTTGTTCTTCAGATATCATTCAAGGGCGTTTATGGTGAAGATTTCATAACACAGTCATTGCATAAACAAAAAAAAACCATGGTATGCTAATCACTGAAATTTGTGATGTACCGTGTGTTTTTTAACATTGTTAATTTCTCGTGACCCGTATTATTCAGGTCCTTCTAGTAATCAATATTTCCTACACACAATGTAATGCGGCCATCATAGAGCAGCAGAATATTTCGATTAAATTATTCTATTTTATTATTTAATAACTAAGTTTACTTAAAAAAAATACGAAAACCGTGTTAATTTTACAATAGGAAGTTTTGTATGAAATGTAATTACCATGTTTCCCGTAATTTAAATGACCAAATTCCGTATCGAATATCTGAAAACAAAATTTAAATCAGGGCGGGACGATTTCAAAGGGGTGGGCAGGGATTAAAATCTATCAATTAATTTTTAGTGGCCATACTGTTAAATGAAGATTTTTACCAATTTTTCTGCGCTTTTGCTTTTTATATTGAAAACTAAAATAGATAGAAAGAAATTCATATTCCATGTCCTAGGACTTCCAATTACATATTCTAGGACTTCCTATTACATGGCATAGGACTTCCTCGTACATGTCGTTGGACGTCCTAAAACATAGCCCAGATGTCCTTGAACAGGTCCTCAGACTTCCTATTTCATGTCCTATGACTTCCTTGTACATGTCTCATGTCATGTTGCTCAGTCTTACTGTTTTTTTGTTTTTTGGTTGTTTTTTAGTCCCTATAGTGTTTATATTTCTACTGTAAGCTTATTTGATTTTCATGTAAGGGTAAAAGACCTCCCTTCCTCCTCATATTTTATTCCCTTCCAAGAAACGGCTGTCAAAACACTGATGACATCATTTTTCTTAGTGCAAATCCTTTAAAATATGTTCAGCATTCAAACAATATGAATGCAAGAATTTCTTGTCCACTATATCAGGTCTGCAACATGTTTGTCTACAAGTTCTGTAGACATTTCCATGTACAGATATAAATTTGCCGACGTATTAGTGAATGTCTGTATACAAAGTTAACTTAAACGTTTGTTGATATGTGTATCTTTGGCGAGGTAAAAAGTCAAAGTTCTGTGCAAAAGTCAAGTTCAACTTTGCAGATTTTTTTATTTCCTACCCTACTCTAATTACCATTTGAAATCAGGATATATATTATAAACATTGATATTTTGTCCTGATGTTGTATAAGTATTCAAATTGAAAAATCATTTTAAGAAATAGCACTTGGAGAAATATGTATAAATCTTGTACATGTACAATATATGGTAATTCTGACAATTATGTGTAGATTGTTTCTGGTAAACACGTCAGTGTTCTAACACACATGTTCATGATGGTACAAATTGTGTCAGTACATTGTTTATGGTGTTACTATTGAAAACCGACATAATGTTGTCTTATAGATTATTCTATAAAACATTTATCCTTTGATTATTTTCAGAGAGAGCTTTAGGAGATACATGTACAAATGTTGCACAATGTACTGCTACAGATTCTATATGTGCTGGTACTGGTACACAGACATGTCAATGTCCAACCACACATTATGATGATGGTACTAACTGTGCTCTGAGTAAGATAAAAAAAAATTATTGAATACACTTTCTTTTTGTAAGGATAGCTACATACCATAGATTCTGGGTTAAAAATGTTAAATGAATGTGCTAGCTGTTGTAATATGGTTTCACAGCGCCAAATATTTTTAATCTTATTTATAAATGATGAGAATATTTTTGAAAAGTATGCAAAAACTTAAAATGTTATAGTTTTATGTTTTTATTGACATGGGGTGATTCAAAAGCTACATTTTTAAAAACAAGGATACTTGTAGACATATTTTATTCAAATAAAGAAAAGACTGTTATTCTTGATATAATATTGAATGATTTTCTCATGATCTTTTTCAAACTTCAACAGTAATGTTTAAGATTGTACATATCGAAGACTGATGAGCCTTTTCTGTCTCACTGAGGCGAATAAACTTAACCAAATGATGCTTAGTGCATTTCAGTTAATATTTTGTTACTAAAGATTTCTGATTTCTAAATGTCATGTTATCTAATTTCTGAAAGAAAAAAAAACAGAAGTCAATTGTTACCTCCATATTAACAAACAAATGGGTGATAACAAAAGCCTTAAACTAGTGTTATCATTTGATGTTTGCTTTTTTAGTCATGTTTTATGTTTTCTTGATGTTTTCACAAATACATGTATATCATTTTCATATTCATATATTTATTAATATTGAAGGCAATTATTATCATACTATAATAATGAACGGTCTGCGTGTTACTACAACATTTTTTAAAATTGCTTGCGACCATTCACTGGCCTGAATTAAATTCTCGGTAAGTGCATGCTTTTGTTGTTATTTAGTAGGTAAGTTACAGGAGTCATCCATCAGGAAACATAAAAATGGTAACAACATCAATCTATTTATTTGATAATAAGTTATTGAATATGAACATTTAGATATAGTAATATATGCTTGCTTGAGCAAGTGAGTGAAACGAAATGAAAGTAAATCTGACATGTAGATGCTGAAAGTTTGACTTAACTTAATTAGTGAATTTATATTGAATGTGTATTATATACAGTTAGAGATCAAAGGTGTTGCACAATGTGAAAATTCCTCAATATATTTCATATAAAAACACATTTAAGAAAAATTGTCCAGAAGTTATTTCTAAATATTTACCATTTGAACCAGAAATAGCTGCAGTAATTATGAAACATTTGTTTAAATTATACTTTAAAAAAATCACTATTTGAATAAAGGCAAATCTGAATTTCTGATTGAAAAATATATATGAGTATCTAGTAAAGGAATCAAAATTCAATATTTATATTTCAATCATGATTTCTCAGTAATGACATTTCATAATAATATTTCATAATAACCATAGAAAAACTGAACACATTTATGACTTAAGCAGGAAATTGTTTTTAGCTCATTTGGCCCAGAGGTCCAAGTGAACTTTTCGCAACACTTGACGTCCATTGATTTCCATTGTTATCTTGAAAACCGATATACATATAAAAATCTGAAAGCGGCAGACATGTTCAAAATGTTTAGATCTACCTATTGTTCATTTACATTTTGACTATCAGACAACTTCTTAAATGAGTTATTGCCCTTAAATGACAAGTTCATTTTTTTTCCATTTTTGCCCAATATCTGTCAAACTATGATAAATAGATAGAAGCTTAAATAAACAAAATCTACATATAAGTTTACCTCTTATTGGATATATTGCCTTTTAATGAGGATTTTAACATTTTTTTTGCGTTTTTGCCTGATATCTAGATAGATAGAAACTTAGATAAACAAAATTGATTAGCAAGACAAGAATTACAAATAACGTGATTAAAATTGTCTGACAAACCCTTAGAATTGTAACCCTTTCATGACAATTGTTACTAATTTTTTGCATTTTTAATATTTGAAAAACTAGAATAGATAGATATAAACTTAAATGAGCAAAAGTGAAAAGTAAGACAAGACCTACAAATAAGACTTCTGGCTGGAATCGTGATTTCATTCCTTATTGGAGTTATTACTCTTTGATAATGATTTTAACCCATCTTTCTGTGGTCTGCCTATTATCCTGAAAAGTATTAAAGATATATAGCCACTGTAAATAGCAAACATGAACAGCAAGACTGGATCTAAAAATAAGTCAATCTAGTAGAAATCATCCGTTGACACCTGATTGGAGTTTTTGCTCTTAAGTGACGATGTTTACCCATTAAAGTGGTCTGCCTTTTATCTTGAAAACTATTATAAATAGATATAAATTTGAATAATCTAAATAAGTAAAAGTGATCAGCAAGACACAATCTACAAATAAGTCTAATGGCCTAAATCATGAGGTCACTCCCTATTGGAGTTATTGCTCTTTAATGACAATTTTTACCAATTTTAGTGGTCTGCTTATTATCTTGAAAGCTAGTATAGATAGATAGCCACTTCAAATGGCAAAAATGATAAGCAAGACAAGATCTACAAATAAGGCTATATAGCAAAAATCGTCAGTCGACTCCTCATTAAAGTTCTTTCTCTTTAATTACGATGTTTACCAATATTATAGGTTTGTGCCTGTTATCTTGAAAATTATAAAAGATAGTTAGCAAAACTGATCAGCAAGACTAGATCTACAAATAAAATAAAATTTTGCAGAAATTGTTAGTAGACTATTTATAGGAGTGACTGTCCTTAGATTACATTTTTTCTCTTTTTGTGTTTTAGACAAAAACTTAAAACTATGGAGAGAAACTGTAAACAAAAAATGATCAGCAATACATGATCAACAAATAAGAAAATTTTGTCATGAATTCTATTATATCCACAATATTGGAGAGAATCAATTGTTGAAGATGCACATAGACCTAGGTGAGCGACACCGGATCTTAAGAGCTTCTGGTTTTAACTGAACCTCAAATAATTTTTTGACAACAAATCATTAGTTTTTACATGAATTATGTAGTGTAATTTTGGAGGAGTGAAACACTTTAGACCTCTGACTAGTATTCAACGGTTTGAACGTTTGACAATTAACTTCAAAGAATGGGGACCATATAGACGTTTTGCCCCCTTATGGCAAACTCTCACTGTGGGCGGATGGAAATGACATAATTAAGTTGAGCGGTAGTGTATTTTGTTCTATTTTCTCTTTCCAATTTTTTAGGGTAAAATATGTGATAAATGGATCATTATGCATTATGCATGTTAAATACTCCCATTTATCATCTGTTGACTCATATTAAGACCTTAAAGCTAAAGCTAAAAATTACATATAATGACAGATTATTAGTTATGTAGTGTGCTAGTGACCTAATACAATATATATGGGGTCAGTAAATTCCATATGGGGTGAGAGCGATATATCTTATTAGGTCACTAGCACACTGTGTAACAAATTGATCTTACCAACTATCTTAACATGTAGTATTTAGACTAGTGGCCTATCAAAGTTACCAAGTTTTCAATATAAAGAACCTAATTACATTGGTCTATACAAAAACAAATGCCAACAATAACAACTTGTAAGCTTTAAATGTGTTTTATGAATTTATTTTAATCGTTCATCATCAATTTTTTCGTCTGTTGAAACCTTTCAGATTTTTTCTCAACACTGTGTTGTTTTTACAAAGGGACGTAACACCACTACTAACCGTGTATTGAAATAAACCATGCCTACTAACCCCATATGAAATATACATGGTCTTCACGCGGTTGCTTTTAACCAATCATATTCCTAGAAATGAGGTAAGATAAAGTATATTACTGTTTACTAAATGTTACGTATCAATATTATTCATATTGTATAAGTTTTAATAGTTATGTTTATATGAAATGTTATAGACTGGTTTTTTTTTATAGAAAAGAATTTGGGAGAAGCATGTACTGACAGTGTACAATGTAATGATATTAACTCTGAATGTGGATTATTGTCAGAAAATTCTGTATGTTATTGTAAAAAAATGTTCTATGATAACAACAACAATAATCTTGGAGGAATTTGCAAACAGTGTAAGTATAGGGGAAATAATAATATAAAATGATTAAAAGCATTCTTACCGAGTAGATGTAAGGTACACTAAATACTTGATAATTTAAGAAACTGGCTTGGAATTTAAAACAAAGGAAGAGGTATGATAAGAGCCATTATTTTGCCCTGACATTGCACAAAATTGTGAAAAAAGTAAAATTATGCAAGCCTTATAAAATTATGTGAATGGTTTCTTGTGAAGATAGAAAAATTGAGGTCAATACAAGGAAGGTCAATGTCAAAGTAACTTAAATTTCTCTTAATTTGTGCAAAAGATCTTTTCAGATGATAACTGGAACCTTTTCAAGTAAATCTTTAAGTGTTTTCATGAAATAATAACCTAAGGAAGAGCAAGTTAACAGGGATAGAACAAAATTATTTTAACTGGCCAAGTAAGCTAATACTTTTTTAAATTCACTTGCCTTTCCAAATTTTAACTAGTCTTTCAAAATTGGGAAGAATTCCCCCAGATCCAGACCTGTTTACCTCTACAATTTTTGGCACTCAAATTGTGCTCTACACTCAAATAGGTAATTTCTACGCTTTCAAAGATGTTACAATAAAAAATCAGCAGTATGTAATTTTGTGTCCGAAAGCAAAACGGAGCCTTTGTCTCTTACGCACTTGATAATGATTATAATGTTGATTTCGCTTTGTTAAAATTGAAATTGAAATTAAAACTACAGACCCTTTGTTTCTATTCTAATGGATAAAAGCAAGAATTAATTAATGCATAAGACAATGTTAGAGCATGAAAAAATGTATAAAATGAAATTAAAATAAAATTCCACGAATGATCTTGGCTCATTAACTACAGGTACATGTCAAAATATGACATCACACAAAAGAAAAAAAAACTCAAGCTGGAGTTTATTCCATTACATGTATGCTCCATTTTTGGATAAAATCACATCAAAATGGAGTTTGCAAGTAGGTTTTGTTTTATTTTCTATTGTATTGCATTTTTAACCGGATTTTCGAAGTAAAAATCGATTATTGATTTGGGGATTTACGGCGGGTGGGCGGGCGGACTGGCGGCTGTCAACCAGTGTCTCTTCAATAACATGAAAACCCTTTGACACATTTATTTTCAAATTTAGATATGTTGTTTCCTGCGACTAAATAAAGGTCAGGTTCAATTTTCACGATTTTAGCTTTTCTCGTTTGTGAGTTATCGCCCTTTTTAATATCCATAAGTGGTATTTTTTGTGATTGAGTTTTTTCCTTTGAACAGAAATTGTTAATGTTATACATAAAGTTTGATTACACAAAGCCTTTATAGATAATTTTCACCTGTTTATATGTCCTGTTATCAGTTTACTAAACATATGGTTAAAGTCTTATCTTGAGTGACAGATTATTTGAAAATTTTCTGTTTTTTAAGCGTTGATGATTAAAAGCTATTTAGAAGTAAATATAGTTAGAAATTTACTGTTCATTATTAGACATTTTGAAGAAAATTACAGATAAGTTTTATAGATTTTTAAAAGACATTGTATTAATGAAAAATAAATTTTTTGATTTTTTTTTCTTTTCTTTGGTAAATGGCAAATTGTTTGTTATTCTGTAAAAACTAATTTTCTGAATTAGATATACATTTTTTTGATAAGGTGAACTCCTTTCAAAACTTAGCTCATATTGTCTATTAATAAACATATATTTAGATTTCTGATTTTGGGCCCAGTTTTAAAGTTGGTCCAAATCGGGGTCCAAAATTAAACTGTGTTTGATTTCAACATAAATTGAATATATATAGGGTTCTTTGAAATATTGAATCTAAACCTGTATTTATTTTCATTATAAGTTAGATAATACCACATCGAGGTACAAAGGGTCCTAAATTAAACTTTTGTTTAATCAACCATTGAATTCTTGGGTTCTTTGATATGCTGATTTTAACGATGTTTGAGTGTTACATCATATCTAATTTTAAAGAACTTAGTCATCACTTCACTGGTTTATTGATTATAATCATATCTATTTATACAGTTTGAGTTATTTCCCTTTGCACAGAAAATATATGGATAAAATTGAATTGTGTTTCATTTCAACTTAAATTAAATATATATAGGGTTCTTTCAAATGCTGAATCTAAACCTGTATTTAAATATTAGATTTTTGGGCCCAGTTTTCAAGTTGGTCCAAATCAGGGTCCAAAAATTAAACTTTGTTTGATTCACAAAAAAATGAATTTATGTGGTTCCTTGAAATGCTGAATCTTACCATGTATTGAGAGATTTTGGATTGTGAGCTCCTTTATCAAATTGGTCCACATTGTGCTCTAAAGGGTCATAAATTAATCCTCTGTTTGATTTCATCAAAAATTGAATTTTTGGAGTTCTTTGATATGCTGATTCTGACAATGTACTTAGATTTTGGATATTGGACCATAACAGGGAAATGTCCAATTTCAAATATTTCAGTTCCTTGACCACATTCATTTTGTGTCACAATCCTATGCTGTGTCAAATATTCAACCACAATCCAAATTCAGAGCAGTTTTAAGCTTAAATGTAGGGTCCATACTTGCTCAACTGTTCATGGTTCGACCTCTGCAGGAAAATCCGGTTTGCTGTCACTCTGACAGCCTCTTGTTTGAACATTTATGGATTTCAGCAAGTTAAGATGCTGGCTAACTCCTTAGTTACAACATGTCAATTGTGGATTAACCGAGAAAAAAAGCAGCTAATGAAAACAAAATGTTTGGGTTGGGAAGTATAAGGAGTAACCACATTTTGTCTAGAGGCTATTTGAAAATAATTGATGGAAGCCATAGATTTATTGGACATTTTTAGCTTTGAATAAAAGGGTGAAAATTACCTATAGACACAAACACATTCATCTTATCTTCAGTTCTTTAAATTACATTATTTGTCCTTTTAGAATTGACATAATTCATGCAAGTCATAGAATTGTTGTCATTTGCACATGTACTAGGGGCGTTATATCACTAACGCTCGGTATAAAATTTGAAAATATAACAGCCCAGGCCTTGTGAATATTTCCAACAAATCTATGGGTTGAATGAATTATTATTGAATTTTACCACTGATAACCTGAATATTGTCAACAATATTTCTCTGTAAAATGTGTTGACAAAAAGACAGAAGTAGGGTAAACTTATAAAGACCCTAAGTCAAGTACGGTGACCTATAGTTGTTAACTTCTACGTCATTTGGGTTATGGTGGTGAGATCAATGATTCAAAGAAAAATTGAAAAAAAAATATTTTCCATAATATACAAATTCAAATTGACGCTCTTAAACCAGATATGTTATGCACAATTAATATATGTAATTACTGATATTTGATTGAATCAAAGGATGAAAGTAACCTGAACAATTTTAGCATATTATTTGATGGATTTATGATACTTTTAGATTTTCAAATTAAAGAGATGAAAAGGTGGCTTTTATATCTTGAGTGCCAAATTAAATAACCAGAACTTTTAAACAACTCCCAGAAAATGAACTTCGATTAGTTTGTTGAAAGGGTTTATTAATACAATTTCTGAAACAGTATTGTAAGATATGACAAAAATGTGTCATTATATAGTACTCTTTTGTACATTTTCTTAAACATTACAGTAATCGAGCTAAAAGTTTTGAATCCAGCTCTAATTACAAGATCAGAAACCTTTTTAAAAATAGAGTGGACAGCCCCAGCAGCAACAGGTGCAATAGAAGAATTCCGATATCAAGTAGGCTCAGGAACTGTAATGTCTCTCAACAAGGAATCAACAGCTAATATTACAGGATTGACTCCTGGTAGCTTGTACATAATTAAAATTATCTCTGTGGATACAAACAGTAGACCAAATGAACAGACAAATTATGTTGAAATCAGTTATGCAACAAGTTAGTATTGCTAAAATGTACACTATAAAAGCACCTCTGTTTATGCTGAAATATTTTCTTTTATTTCGGGGATAATAACCATAAAATGTGATCCAAAATAAAATGTACACTGTCCATTGTTATCTGCAGAATGTATTTTTCCATTATGAACTTTGTCATAGGTATACAAATTGGGGAACAGGTATATGTTAAGTGAGATCTGGTAATTTTTTTCTCATTTTTATCTCATCTGACCCAAAGAGCCAGTACAAACTATTGCTGTCACTTAGCATCCATTGTAGGTTGGTGTCTCTGAACTTGTTAAAAGTTGTCCTCCTACTTAATATAAGCTAATTGAAACCAAACTTGTCAACAATGATCCTCAGAGTATGAACTATAAAATATGTGTTCGACGATCATACCCCTAACATGTCTGTCATTGCTAGAAATTGAACATAAGGATTAAATGCAAGTAAGAAAAAGTTTTTAAGTTGTTGGTTTATGGACCACCTGAAATGTTAATTGAAATATTTGCGCAGTAGCATTTTCCTCAAATTATGTGCATTACTATATCATATTTAAACATAAACAGAAATGATAACTAATCGTCCTTTGCGTTGAATAAAAATCTCAAAATAATCTGTTGTATTTGTGTTCTTAAAATAGACAATCTAACAGGTTTGGAAATGTTGTTTATGCAAATAATTTTACGGAACTAAAACCAAAGTTAACAGCCATTTACAATCAGTTCGTTTTCCGTTTTTTGTCATAATTCCGCAAGATTTTATGTTGAATCATTTTTGGATGAACTGTCTCATCCTCATATTGAAATGGACCTTTCCACGCAAACAGGAAAGATGCAAAGTAAAAAGTAACAGAAGACAATCACTAACAATAATGAATTTTCTTGTTTCATAGGTTGTATACAATTTTTGTTCTGATCCATTTGGGTATCAAATGCGAGGTTATAGCTGGATAAAAGAACGAAATCAATATCCCCTCCTTTACAATAGAAGGGATGTGGAAAACTGTTATATATTGGTGCAACATGTTTTTTCATTTGCTTTTCTGCCTGAAGCTTATTATTCACTGTGTTTTGTGAAAATCGATAGATAGTCTGTATATTTTTTATTTTTTCGTTCATCGTCCAACGATCATTTACACCCCATTTGAAAAATGTATGCACATTACACACCGTTTTTAGGAATTTATATGACATGGATATGCATTGTATGTGAAAAACATGTGAGAAAAAATGTTTGGTACTCGTTAATTAGCATTGATGAAGGTGTCACTGATTGCTGTTTAATTTAATACCTGATTTAATTTTTATAAAAACTGAAATTCTAATAATCCTTATCAAATATGCACATTATTGTGATGTGTTGATCAATACAGAAGACTGATTAGATATTTCATTTTATTCAAACTTTAGGGTGGAAAAAGTTCAAATACTTGCATGTGTATATATAAAAAAAAAGAAGATGTGGTACAAGTGCCAATAAGACAACTCTCCTCAAGAGACCAAATGACATAGAAGTTTACAATTATAAGTCGCTGTACAACCTTCAACAATGAGCACAACCCATACCGCATAGTCAGCTATAACAGGCTCTGATATGACAAATGTAAAACAATTTAAATAAAAAAAAACTCCTTACGTATGAAAGTTAAAAAATAGTAGTGATATCTTTGAATATGCAGGGAAATATATGCTTAAATTTTCACATTTGTAAGTTGCTTCTAACAAAGCAAAACAAAAAATGCATGTCAAAAACGATATGCAAATACATAGAAATTGTTTCAACTGGGTTGCACTTTTTATGACCAAATTATTTTCCTAAATTGTCTTTCAGAACCTGCAGCTCCAGGGCCAATCAAGGCTGACAGTAACCTTTTAGTAACCAATGGATATATAACAGTTAAATGGGGTTTTACAGGAACTGTTGCTCTGTACACTGGTACAGTTAGTGAATTAATTACAACTCCTTTTAACACCAGTAATACTGAACGTGTGATAAATAATGCAATGAATGGACATAGATATACCCTGAAACTGACGACTCATAGCAATGGATTGATAAGTGATGAATATTCAGAGGTTTTTAGAACAGTCATTACGCGTAAGTGATCTAGAATAATTAATATGAAGAAAAGACGGGTGAAACATCAATTTAACAGAAACACAAAAACACAAATTAACCAAAACAAAAAAGTTACTGGTTAATATATGTATAGTCATCAATAATACACAAGTATTTGTAGAATATGTCTAGGTTTAAGTGCCCTGACAAACAAAAAATGAAATAAATTTAACAAATTATCAATCTTTAACTTTGAGAAAATCAAGATATTAAGATGTAACCAAAGGTAACACAGTAGTGACTATTTTACATCATTGTAAACTTAATTCTCGATGTCCTGCATGAGTATATAGTACATGAGGAAAAAAGACAGAAGTAAAAAATGTATTTGCAATTTGACAGAGGTTTCATGAATAACATTCTTTAGGTACTCAATCATGACCAAAAGTTTTTAAAGTCAATGTATAAAACATATGAAACTATATAAAAACTAAATTGTCTAAATAAAACAACCAAAACAGTCTAGGTCAAATTTGCCTGAGGGTGTTGCAACCTTAGTTCTTTCTCAATTCCATATTAACTTTACGAACAGGAAATTTGTTACAAACAAAACGTAGCATAAAACTTATGCCAATACGAATGCACTTGCTAAGGCTGGAGATAACATTAAACTTAAACTACATAATGACAAGACAGAAGCTAATCTGATTTACCATATGCTTATTTCATAACTATATTTTAGGTCTGTTACAAAAATTGTAGGGTGAGAGAAACCTTAATAATTCAGAAGTTAGAAGAGCTACAAATTCATATTATACGAAGTTATAACACATTCATATTATATGAAGTAAAACAAATTCATTTTTAATCAATTAAACAGGCATGACATTTCAATATATTCACTCTTGTTTCTCATTAGGAATGATTGAAACCATATGTTTGATATTGAAAATTATCTTAATGTTAGACATGCCATATAATCAGGTAAAAAGAAATGATGTTTTGATGGGCCAGGAAAAAGATGAATATTTTTTTTTTGATAACTGCATATGACTTGACTGTAAGTATATTTCTCTCCTAATATTGCTGTTCAATAAAAATTCTGCCCAAAGGGCAGTTTGTTTTATCAAACCAACCTGTTCAACTGGTCAGAAATGTTAACCAATTGCTGTAGAAAACTAAAGTCAAGTCATCAAAGTGCAAGGTGATAAAGCATACCTACAATTTTATAAATTTAGAAATGTTTAGCTTCATTTTGATAATATCAGTGAAGTGGAATTTAAGTTTAATAGGATTGTAAGTATGCTTTATTTTTTCACCTTGCACTTTGATGACTGTGGTTTTCTACAGCAATTGGTTAAAAAAAATTAGCGGTTGAACAGTTTGGTTTGATAAACAAATCGCAATTGGGTTAGAATTTTGAATAAACTACAATAGGTGAAGAACATTGCACTTACAGCCAAGTCGCAGTACATGGGGGTAAGTTTGTTATGATATAGCATTAAGATTTCATTTACATGTATATACATTTTGACACTTTATTTTTTTAGGACCAAATCCTCCAACAATACAAAGTTGTGCAGAAATAGTATCCACTAGTATAGATTTGAAATGGCAACCACCTGCACTACCTAATGGAGATATTCAGTACTACCTGATTGACACTTCTGGTCCATTTCCTCCATCACAGATCAATACATCAACTAGTGTTCTCACATATAAAGTTGAACCTCTGCTTGCAGGTATCTGTTAGACTAACTGCTAAATGAACCAACTTAGTTTAAATAACAATGAAACCTAAATACCCTTCTATCTCATTTAAGGTCAAAATTTAGTAAATTTTAAGATAGCCTATCAGTAAAATTGATTTCGCCTGGCCACTTTATTCGGATTTAATTTTTTAGACAGCATTTTATTCCCTTTAAATATGAAAGGCTGATTGTTCATTATTTAATTAGTGATGTGCAGTGCCTAAATAGAAAATTAGAAAAAATTCATGAAACAAAAGTTTTGTTCATTGAGTAACTCACAGTATTTTTTTGTACCTGTACATAGTAAATGCAACCTTAACCTTTCAGAAATGTAATTTGACTACCTGTAAAAGAAATTAACTAAAATATACTTAATTATAATAACATCTTATAATGAATCTACAATTTTTTTGTAGCAAACCAATATTGTTTCATAGTGAAAACAGTAAATGATGGACCTGATAGCATTAAAACAAGCGGCAATAGTAATCAGTTGTGTTGTAGAACAAAAGCAGCTTGTACGTATATTTATCATTTGAAATAGGTTATTCTTGAAAAGTCAGGTAACTCAAATAGCTGGAAGAGCCATTATGTTTTATGCACCTGTTTATATTATTGTTTACTGTCTGTCTCTGCTGTCCACATATAATAGAAAAAGGTGAGAGAAGGATTTGCATGTCGCAGACTTACTCAAGTACGGTTATATTCATTTATGAGGGTTAGGATGGGGTTTACAGAATAAATACTACAGAAAAATTGCCCCAAAAATTAAAGAATAGAAAAAATAGACAAAAAAAATAAAGAATAGAGAATAATGGGATGCTCAGATATAAAGAATAGAGAATGATAAGCAAAATTTATAAAAAAAAAGAAAAGAAAAATAGCTTAAAAATTTTGAGAATACAGAATTGAAGGACCCCCCATTCAGACCCTCATTTACCTTAAATTATAAAAATATTGACAGGATAGGTAGAGAAAAGGCAACTTTAAACTTTAAAAGTTTTCCAATTTTTATGCCCCCGCCGTAGCGGTGGGGGCATTAAGTTTTACCCTTCTCCGTCCGTACGTCCCAAAATTGGTTTCCGTTCTCTAACTTGAGTTTGCCTCAACCAAATGTTATGAAACGTATACACAATGCTTATTACCACAAAACACAGATCAAGTTTGAATTTTAGTTGCGTCACTTTAACCGTTCTAGAGTTATGCCCCTTTATAAATGGAAAAATTGCAAATTTTTTAGTTTCTGTTTTCTAACTTAAGTTTGCCTCAACCAACTGTTATGAAACTTATACACACTGCTTATTACCACAAAACACAGATCAAGTTTGAATTTTGGTAGCGTCACTTTAACCGTTCTAGAGTTATGCTCCTTTATAAATGTAAAAATTGCAAAAATTTTATTTTCTTCTAAATATCAAGTAATTTTTAAAATTGGAGTTATCTTCCTTTGTCCATGGTTATAGTTGAATCAACTACAATCAATGCTTTATACAATGCAATGTTTAATTTTGACTTCCACTGATAAAACACAGATCAAGTTGAATTTGGGTAGTGTCACTTTAACCATTATTGAGTTATGCCCCTTTATAAATCGAAAGATTGCAAAATTTTTAGTTTCCATTCTATAACTTAAGTTTGCCCCAACCAAACATTATGAAACCTATACACAATATTCATTACCACAAAACTAAGATCAAGTACAAACTTTTTGTTTCCGTTTTCTAACTTTAGTTTGCCTCAACCAAATGTTATGAAACTTATACACAATGCTTATTACTACATAATACAGATTAAGTACGAAATTTGGTGGCGACACTTTTACCATTCGTGAGTTATGTCCCTTTATAAGCATAAAAATTGCTGAATTTTTCGTTTCCGTTCTCTAACTTTAGTTTGTCTCAACCAAATGTTATAAAACTTATACACAACCGTTCTGGAGTTATTCGTGTTTACAAATAGAAAAATTTCTGAATTTTTAATTTCCGTTCCCTTCTTAAGTTAGCTTCAACAAAATGTTATGAGACTTACACACAATGCTTATTACCACAAAACTCAGATCAAGTTCAAATTTGGGTAGCGTCACTTTTACCGTTCTTCAGTTGTGTCCCTTTATAACTATATGATATGCAAGCGGGGGCATCATCTGTGTCCACATGTGGACACTATCCACATTTATTTTATTCTAGAGTTATTGGACCATCAGATTTAACACAAGTTTGCTTGGATTAATTAACTTCCAACTGTATATTGTTGTTAGGATTGGAATATGTAATCTCTTACAATTTTTTTTTATTATTCTCATGCATCTTGATAATTAAGTTTATTCCTCTTAAACAGATTTCAATAATTGGTTGTAGTAATATACATGATATAAGTTACTGTAAATTCAGAAAGTATTGTGAGGTTTTTTTTAATGCGAATAATGCGACTTGGTGAATATAGCAATATATATGAACTCGCATTCTGATATCTGATACATATATCTGTATGCAGATTTTCCTGATAAAACAATAATTAATATCGCATTTTTGTCCATTTTTCAAAAATCGCAATAATTTCTGAATTTACAGTAATAATATAATGAGTAACAAAGGATACATTTGGATTAGATACATGTTAAATGCGGAAAATAAAATGCAGAGTTTTTTTCATTATTTCTATCCAAAAAAGGTAATCAACATTGAAAAAAAGTTGTCATTCATTGATACTTACCTTTTTATTTTACAGCATCAAGTGAACCAACAGGTGTAACAACAAATGTTTTGTCCAGTAGAAACATTTCTGTTTCATGGAACTATCCAGACAATCCACAAGGAGATATATTTGGTTACCGTCTACGTCTTAGAGTGAACAATAAATGTCAGGTGGAGATTATATTCTTTTGCACTGATTGTCCTAACACAGTAAGTGATACAGCAGATAATAAGTTTTCAACATTATGCGATTTCAGATTTAGATCACAGGGATTACGAGTCATTCTCCAAGAACTATTTAATATAGAAAATTGAATCTTCTCTTGAGGCACAAATGTGCAAACAGTCCTTTGTATTAAAATTTCTAATAAATTGTAAAAAGCAGTAATGTTTACTCAGATCTAATTCTCAATGATTTAGATCTGGGGAAAAAAAATGTTGAACTCTTTCATATTTTGAATATTACTGTAACAGACATAAATAACATAGAAAGTGGTAATTAATTCATGTAAATAATTCTTTCATGCCATGCTCTATATAGAAACAAGAGGATTCTAATGAGACAACTCTCCACCATAGGCCAAATGATGGTAGAAGTTATCAACTATAGGTCACTGTACGGCGTTCAAAATTGAGCAATACTAACACTCCATCTTAACATGGATAGGCATTATATTTGTCAATATTTTTAAACCGAGCTTAAGTGAGGTGTAAAATATTGACACATATAATGCATTCCCTTGTTAAAATGAGCATAGAGGATGGGTCTTGTAGATAAAGCATGGCACATAGAATTATTCTAATTCTGATTAGAAATTCAGAAGTTTTGTACTTAAAAGAAGACCTATATGAAATGCTGAAAGACAGCCATTTTAATTTGATGTGGCCAAACATTCTAGAAAACCAACTGTTCGATGATTATAATTTAATATGAACAGAAACATGTAAAGTTACTTTTAGAATTATCTTATTTGATTTCCTAGCAAACAACACAAACAAAAAAAAATCTCAATTTGACGGATTTAAATTAAGATTCCCAGCATTTTAAATTAAATGAGCGAAAATATTTTATTCCATGTCATCCGAATGCAACACACTGGTTCAAAAATACACGTTTTTGATGCAGACATCTTAATGTAATGATAAACAGTTCTTTTTATTAATTCACTAAAGGCTAAGAAAGTAAATAACTTTCAACACGGCAACAAAAATACAGTATTAAAAATGTATTGATTATTAAGTCTTTGTTTATCTTGTTTGTTTTATAGCAAACCATTCCGTACAAGGATTGTGGAGGGGACAAACAAAGACAAACAGTAAACCTGAATAAAAACCAAACAAGTACAACCATCAGCTATGTAGTAAGGCAATTATTACCATACACTAACTATGATGTCTGGATTGCAGCCCATACTACAGCAAATGATGGGCTGAGACATGAATCAGTAGTACAGACAATATCTGAAGGTAAACGTTGCACAGATTTTAGCTTATGAAAAATACTTGTTGATTGTATCTTGACTCTAACTTTTTTGTTCTATGATTGGCCATGATTTTTACTATTTTGTCCTTCCAAAAATAAGTTCCCATTCAGTAATTGCTGTTTACTTTTCCGAATGTTTTGTAATTATAAATCAAATTTATGATCTAAATCTAGTAGCCTTTCCGTGTCAAAATTCGCTTTGTGTTTAATAGTGTTGTAAACGGTTATCCGGTTAATTGTCGGAAGGACAGAATATCGAACACCGAAGTCATAAACAGGTTAATCGGAACTTATTTTCAATTTTGATAGTTTTGATATAAACGTATATTAAAATCATGAAAAAACGATATACATATGTTCCAAATGTCGTAGCTACAATCCCGTCCCCTTTTCCCCGAATGTGACCTACCAAATTAGACTTATTACCGGGTTTGTACTATCATGAGCAACACGACGGGTGCCACATGTAGAGCAGAATCTGCGTACCCATCCGGAGCTCCTGAGATCACCCCTAGTTTTTGGTGGGGTTTGTGTTGCTCAGTCTTTAGTTTTCTATGTTGTGTTTTGTGTACTGTTGTTTGTCTGTTTTTTTTTCTTTTTTTAGCCATGGCGTTGTCAGTTTATTTTCGACTTATGAGTTTGAATGTCCCTTTGGTATCTTTCGCCTCTCTTTAACATGATCATCGTGGCACTTAATGTTATCAATTATCCCGTACATTTTTGACTCAATTAACAATTAATACATTCCAATTTTACTTAAATCAATTAGCACAAAGACATCGTAAGTATAAATAATTCGGATGGGTGTGAAAGCTAATCAAATTTTACAATTTAGTTGTTAATTTTATTTTAACTTAATATTGAGTGAACGTAAATGTAAAAATGCGAATCATCCACACCAAAGGCGTGATCATATATCAAACCAAATGCTGATTCAAAAATTGTGAAATGTAAACTTAGTATATAGTGGTCGTACCAGTACCATGCATATGCAGACATGAACTATACAGAATGTTTAAGGAAAAGGTTTGACGGTAAACTTTGGTACCTCATATTACTGTAGACTCAGACATTATTGCATGCATTTTTTATTGTGATTTTTGAAGAATGAACAAAAATGCGATTTTAATTATTGCGAATTTAGGAAAAGCTACATACAGATTTATGTACCAAAAACTAGAATGCAAGTTCTTACTATTGCGACACTGAAGGATTCGCATTATTCGCATTAATAAAAAAAAACTCGCAATAATTTTGGGATTTACAGTATATAACCATACACCATGATAAAGTACTGCAGACAATTCTTTGATTGGTTGATTGATTGATTGATGTTTGCATGACGTCCATTCGAAATTGTTTCATTCATGTTAAGGATGAGAACAAATGAACAATTAATTCAATAGTCATTTACTGCTGCAATAATGATCGATAGGCATGGAGGGTTGGACATTTGAAATTCAACTGGAAAATGAAGATATATTTGATAGGGACAAAATAAAGCCTTGTAACAGGCCCTCTACAGACCCCGCAAAGGTTTGCAACAAGGGTTAACGTGTGAATAACGCGACACTTTCTCGACACGAGGCATCAGATTCAATGTCCACATTTTGACCAGACGTGGCTGCAAATTCATACATCCTTCACAGACAAAAGAACACCTCACTTCGACAAGTGTTTTCTGCAGGAGGAAGACCAAAAGCAACATTTTTTCTCTACCCTAGTCACTCTTTAGGGAATATTTTTTTGAACTTTAACTTTCATAGCGGTTAACCGGTTAATTGGTAGAAAGATTATCCGAGTTACCAGTTAGGTAAAAATGTCCAATTTGACAACACTAGCTAGCTTTTAATCAACTAATTACAGGTAAAATTTCATACCGATCAGTTTAGTATTACAAAAGAAAGAAAAGACAACTTTTTTAAATGTTTATAACCAATATTACAATAAAAAGCTAGGTGCGAGATACCACTTGCTATTGAACATACTTCCATAATAGAGGATTCCATAGAGTGAGATAACCTATTGTCATACTTTAGTTTTTAACTACTTTAAAAGTATAACTGTGCTTAAAAAAACCTGGCGTCATTTTATAACTGTCCCTGGTTTTGATTTTCTATAAAATAGCACTTCGAATTAATAAAATTGACGATTTCTCAGTGAATGGATTGGTTGGCTTGTAGACTAAGGAAGTATGGAAATATTTTTTTCTTTCATCTGAATATGAACAAAGACTATATTCTCTACATTTTCCATAGACAATGACAAGAAGTTAAAATTTTTGGCCTGGTTCCTGGCCAACGAAAGATTATTGTTATTATTTGAATGGAGTATTGAATCTGAGCTCAGTTTTGAACATGTAGCTGGGTCTGGACTTTAAGGTTTTTAACTTGTTTTAGCCACTTTTTGTGAATATTGTTCAAACAGACCATTATTGTCAGATCGCTTGATTATGTGTCACTGTCAATGCCACCAAAGTTACTGCATAATCATTTAACGTCAAAATTAGCTCCACAGAAGCCTTTGACTGTAGACGACATCCTTTTTAATGTTTAATGCTTAACGACTGTCTATCCATCCATCAGTTTATCACGGTCAATGCCATGAAATTTATTTCATTTTTCTCAGGAAATATATATTAAAGCGTCATTAAATTTTGTATCTAGCTACATGTGAGTATGCTTTATCCTCTGATTATTTTGAAATCCATCACGTATTAACTTCCTGTTTATCTAAAACTTATATTTTCTTACATATTTTTGCCATGTATGAAATTTTAAATGCATTTTTTTAGGATTCAAACAGCTTGTTAGTATTAAAGCATTTGGAAAAATTACATTTGCAGTTTATTTCTTTTGGTTCAATTATGCCTATGTTATGTTCATTTTGTCAGGAACAACGGACGAGAGTTTCATGGAATTTGGAATCAAGCTTCGTGTGAGCATGTTATTACTTTGAGACCATGTATTTCACATTCATCCTTTGGCAACTACCTTTTTAATTAATACTTGTTTTGAGGATATCATTAAAGTAATTGCTCACAATACATCTTTTTTATATACAAACAATCCTATAAAGTAACCGCTACCAGTGCAGTAATGAATGATACGTTAGTAGATATTCATAATTAAGTATTATGACAACACAGTTGATATAATGGGATGGCTTCAGAATTTAATCTTAATAAATTTAAGTCATGATTTAAACGACCATCTTCAATGTTTATTGAAGACCTTCAAATTTTAAGCTTAAATTGTAGAGATATCGGTATTCTATGCATTCATAGAGATGTAAACGTCAAAAAGACACCAACCAAACCAATATAGTTTTAAGCTACTTCTATTCAGTAAATTATAAAAATAAGAAGATGTGGTATAATTGCCAATGAGACAACTCTCCACCACAGACCAAATGACATAGAAGTTAACAACTATAGGTCACCGTACGGCGTTCAACAATGAGTAAAACCCATACCACATTGTCAGCTATAAAAGAAATAACAAATGTAAAACAATTCAAACGAAATAACTAACAGCCTGATTTGACGGGGTTAAACATGTTAGCGGGCTCCCAACCTTCCCCTTTACCTTTGACAGCGGAGTAACAGTACAACATATGAACACACAATAAAAATCAGTTGATAAGGGCTTAATTCATCAGATCACAAAAACACAGAAAGGACGCGGAAGGGTATTTATACATTCCTACAACAAAACAGACATTAAGTTCAGATCTGAGAGTACTCGAAGTTACTAACAGATAAGTTCAAAGCCAATATCAACTAATAAAAAAAATCATGCATCTAAGACTAAAGTATCAATCAGCACAAATCTACCATCCAATAAGACGTCATTAACAGTCAGAATAAATCATGACTTGTACAATGCCAAAATACAGGTATCGACAGATTGTAGAACCGTGAATGTGCATATGTATATGTATATGTATAAAACAACAATATTAGTTTGGTTTTAATTTACTGATAACAAAATCAATATCAATACCAACAAAAACAATATTTAAAGATCTAATAACAGTGTTGAATTGTTAACCTTTTAGGATAAGTTTATTTAAAGGATCGATTAGTTTATCCGGATGTAATCTAAATTTCAGGGCGCGGTAAACAACATCTCCGTAAAAATTAGGATGTGCTATCCCATTTGAAATAAGTTTTCTATAGGTACAACCAATCTTACAAACCAAATCTTTGTATCTATGGAAGCATTTGGTAAAGGTTTTAAGTAATTCGTGGTAACGAAATCCCTGACTTAATAATTTACCAGTAATACATAAATTAAGATCATTGAAATCCAAAACTTCACTACAGATACGGGCATAGCGAACGAGTTGTGAAATATAAACACCGTAAGATGATGCCAAAAGAATTGGGAAAGAAAAATCGTCCCTTTTGTTGTAAATTTTAGTGTAGAGTTTCCCGTGTAAAATTGAAATATCTAGATCTAAAAAAGGACAGTCATTACCGCTCATATTTGATTAATCTAAAGTAAGTTTCTTTGGGTAAATTTCGGCAGTATGATTAGAAAATTCTTCATATTTAAGGAAAAATATCAACAAGATAACGAAAGATAAAGTTTTGTTGAATTTATCAATTAAATGCAATCAAGACGGGTCTTAACTGAGTTTTGTCATAAACTGTAATTCATAGCAGTACAAGAACAAGTCTGCTATTGAAGGGGCGCAATTGGTGCTCATAGGAATACCTACAACCTGCTGATACACTTTATTGCCGAAACGTACATAAATTATATCAAGGAAAGAATTAACCGCTTCAATTATCTCATCATACCTTTAATAATTATATCTAGCATATCTACCTTTCTCATTAGAGAAGAAGGCTTTAAATGAGTTGCAGCAAATATAGATTTTTCAAACGACCATTTAATTACATAGGAAAACTTTTGTTTGATAAGATTGTGTGGAAGTGTAGTGTAAGAGTTGAAAAGGTGAAAATTATTGAAAAACTGTCAGAAGAATCAAAAGGACCACCAAAAGCACGTAATTTATCTAAACCATCCAAAGAATTTTTTTCACTCCAAAAATAGTTAATTCCACAATTTTTGAATGTTTTATTACAGCAGTTATTGATAAGTTCTTTAATAGTAGTTAAGGAAGTAGTTAAAAGCACTGAAAACTCACTAGAGACCGAGATGAAACGATCTTTTACGGGTTTTCTGTGTAGTTTAGGTAACCACAACATAGTAGGGACCTTCAAATGTTCAGAAGAGGTCTTAAGCTGTGATGTGGTTATAATATGACTGTTTAATATATGACTCTCTGTGGAGCGCACTGATATGAATGTAGAATAATTTGTAATTTCATTCTTAAGAACTTCCCTGTAGTATTTACGTCATACCACCACCACATTGTTGGCTGCTTTGTCGGCCGTTTCAAACACAAACCGCTTTGCAAGTACTTGAAGTTTGTTTCTTATTCTAGAAATAGGCATATTATATACTCTTTTATTTATTTCTAAGTTATTTTCAAAATGTGATATACGAATATCCACAACATTCATACATTTATTCAAATAAGAACCAACAGATATTTTATCAGATGTTTCCCGTTTACACCAATTTTTACAATACGACGAAAAATCATCTTTTATGACCTGACGACCCTGTTTCCAATCTATTTTAGATTGAGGACGATATTTTGGTCCTCTTTTCAAAAAGTTTTTAACCTCTCGGTCTTGAACGATATTGAGGTCCCCCATAATAATATGGCCATAGGGATCATATCTAAAACTCGACGATTGACAGTCTCAAGTTAGAGGATTATTATTTTCTACAATGACGTCTGGTGTTACTGAGGTAAAATTAAAACTTATACTTCCGATGGGTTTGTTGTATGTATACAAAATAATAGGTGGTTCTGTGTTATCAAAATAGGGAGGTATAATAATGTTTTGACTGGAAGAGTCATTAAATATACTCGAGTAGTTGGTAAAATCAATACCTCTGTTAATATATTTAATTTTCAGAAAATGCCATTTATGATTTTTTGGTTTATCAATACGCGGTAACAGCCTATGGTGACAATAAGCTGTAATTATATAAGTACTTTCATAGAGTGGGCTGAAAAACGAGACTGTGTCACGCTCCTTGAACATATCATGTAATTTGCTAATACGTATTTGACGAAGTTTACATAATAGTTGATGCCTACCATTGTTTTGAAATAAAGATAGGAGATCGTCAAGTGTATAATTTATACGATGTTTAATTCGTTGATTTCGATTGATACGTTTGCCATGAGACCTAATATTGTGTTGCCTTTTATCAACAATATTTATGATATCTATAGAAAAAGTTTTAGATATTATATTGTATTTAGACCAAGGGATATGCTGTTTGCAGTCGTTTAATCCAAAACAATTTTACGGGAATCTTCAATTTGTTTATGAGATTAGTCTTAAATAGCCGGCGAAATGATGATCTAAGTCGATAAAACAAATTTTAAATTGCTAACACTAGCTGGCTGACTGACTTCATAGCGAAATGATGTCTCCATCAAAATCGGTATAAGAGAGACAACTCGTGATGAATTAGTTGCACAAGTAAACAAAATTGGCGAATGACAAGTAAATCGAGACTTCGAAATGATCAACGACTGATACCATTTATGATTATATAAAAAAAAATACAACGGCGACTTTCTACCTCATTCGAATTAACTTCCTAAACAATTAAAACAGGAAATTGAATGATTGTTTGAGTTATCATTTTATGATGATTTGCGTCGTGCGGATTTTGCGTAATTACTCAACTGTTTTTTTTTTATTATTTTCATTTATTACAAGCCTACCAGTTAACTTTTCTATCGGCTTAGGGTGGGAATTCATAATATTCTTATAATCAGTATTGAAATATAGAAAGTAAAAAAACAGCTGACTGATAACTCGATTTTAAATACATTTATACACATATGCGGCGTGATCAGCTGATGATTACCAGTTTCTTTTCTTGTAGACCAATTTGTTAATAAGAGCGATTTCGTTTATAAAATCTATGTCTTTTTTGGCCAATTACAATAAAATTGACTAGATATCTTCATTTCTTGGCCTTTTTGGCTTCATGAAATCTCAAGTTAACAATTGACATGATGTGCTGGTCATTAAATATTTTTTTTCAATATAGAAATTTATGACAAGTAGGGATTTTTGTTTCGCCTGCCACGAAAAAGTCGCAGTATGCAATACATAAGGATTACCATCCGGCGGTGGCGGCGGCGGTGATGTTAACTATTTGAAGTTAGAAGACCTGGATGCTTCATACCTTGTATGCAGATACCTTATGTCACGAAGTTTCCAACTGCCATGTGTCCATTGTCCTTGACATCATTTTCATGGTTCAGTGACTGCTTGAAAAAAAAATTGTTTGTTTTTTCATGTGCATTTCTCATCTATTATGAGTAATATGATAACTTTATTTGGTATATGGGTTCCTTGCAACGTCTACATGTCCGTCATACAGGGTTCACTTGACATTGACCTTATTTTATGGATCAGTGATCAAGGTTAAAGTTACGTGATTAGGTATTTTTCCCATAAACTATAAGCAGTAGGTCAACTATATGTGGTGAATAGAATGATTGTAAGACGTACGTTTCAGTCTGGCAGGTTTCATTTGACCTTGACTTCATAATCATGGTTTATTGGTCAATGTTAAATTTTTGTGATTAGGTCTGTTTTTCAAGTACAGTCGACTCTCATTATCGCGATGTCAGCCGGACCAGAGAAATATTTAAAGATACCTGTAGTCCGACTCAAACGAATACCGAAAGTTTGACAGACCAAGATAGAAACTTTAAATCGCAGAAATGATCAGCAAGACAAGATCTACAAATAAGCCGTAATGGCCAAAATCTTCAGCCGACTTGTTATTTTAGTTATTACCCTTAAATGATAATTGTTTACATTTTTATGAATTTGTTTGCCTATTATCTTCAACACTACAATAGATTGATCGATTGATTGATTGATTGATCGTTGATTGCTTTACGCCACATCAGCACTAAAAGGCTATATCGCGTCGAGAGCTATTTTAAATAGTATAACAAGACTTTCTTTTTTTTTAAACAAACAAAAAGTCTTTCAATTTACTAAAACTTTAGTTTAAAGCGAAAATACTTATTAACAAATAAAATTTATCAATAAGATAACATGATGAAAACTTAAAATCATTTTAATCTAATACAACAAATTCAAATTTAAAAAAGAAACAATTCTTGCAACAGGAAAACTACAATAGATAAATAGAAACTTTAAAAACTTTTAAAAAAGGAAAAAATATCAGCATGATAAGATCTACAAATATGGCAACATGGCGGAAATTGTCAGTTAGATTTTAATAGAGTTATTCCCCTTTAATGATGATTTTTTACTAAAAAGTGGCCATTGTTGAAGACGCAGGTGAGCGACAAAGGCTCTTAAGAGCCTTTAGTTATTTAATTAATAAGGAAAATAAGCTGCATTCTCTTGGTATGAAATAAAAACAGCAAGATGCCTGAATGAAAAGTGTTAATTTTCACGTTGCAGGGACTGTATACATAGAAAAGGTAGGCAGTTCCTATCCAATCAGAACCCATATTGAAATGAATCCTCAGTCTCCATGAAGGGTGAAATTTGCAGACTATACAACGTTCATACACACTGAATGCTTCTTTGAATCAAAGTACTCAGTATGATTATTTGTGACATCATGCATTCTATTTTATTCAATTGTCGGGAGAATTTGAATTACGAAGGTGCATACAATTATACCTATATCTTTTTTACATGTTATTTGACTGGATACCTCAAGTTAAAGATTATACTTTCCTAACAAAAATATGCAAATCTGTTATTCAATTTTGTTTTATACAGTTCCACAGACGCCCTTGAGTGTAACTGTCTCAGTTGTGAGTTCAAGTGAAATAACAGTAACATGGAATCAGCCAGCACCAAGACCAGGAGTTACAACTTATCATGTTAAAGCCTATGAAGTGGCTGGAAATGCTCAACCGGTATTAGTAAAAATTGTAAACATGACTGGTAGATATTTTGAGTTTTAATATATAAGTTTGGTTCTAAAATCACTGTGCATCTCGCATACTTATGAAATAAACAGTAATTGGCTTTTGAAAGTAATTTATTGTTGTGCCAAATGCGTAAAACAAGAAGTGTAATCATTAAAACCTACATAACAACAGCAAAAAACCTATGTTTTCGTGAAATTATATCATTTATAAACTTTAAAAAAAATTTACAATAATAATTTCAACCTTTACATTTAGTGTCTACAGACTAAGAGGACCCCTAAATATTATGATGGCACATTTGCTTCAGAGCTATGTTGTAATCCAGAACTTACTGTCAATGTAATATTTCAAATATCTTTTTAAAATGAAAAGTTCAAATTTGATATGCAGAAGGTAATAATATATAATTACAGGAAAATTTAATGTTGATCATAATAGATCAAAATTTTGTCTTTAGACGTAACAGTTTTACTCAGCTGACCATCGGTGTCCAAAAATAAATTAAGGTATAAAGCAAATACTTTTGTATCTGGTATAACCTATTTCAATAAGAAGGATACAAACACTGATGAGTTGGAATATCTCTTTGGTATCTTTCACTATACTCTTATATAATCAACAAGGTCATAAAAAACGAATTGTTCACTGTTCAGCGAGAACTCAATCTAAAAGGCAAATAGATAGGATTAAAACCCAATTGTTTTCTCACCAAGTTCTTTCCATCCAAATTCACTTACAATAAGAACACTTAGATAAAAAACCGTATGTTGGATGTAAAAAGATAGCTTATCACACATTGATTCTGAAAATACAATGTTAAAGGTACTTTTTCCAAAAATTAAGGGAGTTAATAAGCCACTTCCGGTTAAATCAAAGTCATTTCCGGTGCTAAATGATAAACTGCTACGTCAATTTTTAAAGACCCAAATGTTGCAAAACACTTGTCCTACCTCCATGACAAATATGTTGTTGTCCCCGCAGATAAAGCCCTAAACAACATTGTTGTTGTGTGTAAATATCATTACATAAACTGCTTGATAAATGAATTAGGTATTGACAATTCACTTGGAAACTCAACATATACCCTCACAAGACTTACCAAAGAGGAAATCCTGGATAATCATAGGTCTGTTCTATGTTCCTTTGGAATTTCAACCAAAAATGAAAAACTGGATGTTCCATCACTGTATTGGATACCTAAACTACATAAGTGTCCTTACAAACAACGGTATATTGCTGGGTCTTCCAAGTGCTCCACGAAACCTCTTTCTAAATTATTAACATCTATTTTATCAGCAATCAAAGCTGGGCTCCAAAGTTATTGTGAAACTGCCTATTCTAGAGGTGGCGTGAATCAGATGTGGATACTAAAAAATTCCAAAGATCTTTTAGAGTACATACAATCTAAGACTCTCTCATCTAGCAATAGTATTAAAACATTTGACTTTTCTACACTTTGCACAAGTATTCCCCATTCCAAACTAAAAGACGAATTGAAAGAGTTGGTATTATTTGTTTCATTAAAAAGAATGGCGAACGTAGATGCAAGTATCTTGTCTTGGGGAGGGATAAATCCTACTTTGTAAAGAATCACTCTGATTCAAACAAAAAATTCTCTGAAACTGACATTATCAAGATGCTTGATTTCTTGATTGACAACATATTTGTTACGTTTGGAGGAGGTGTTTTTCAACAGACTGTCTGAATTCCAATGGGAACCAATTGTGCACCTCTTCTTGCCGACTTGTTTCTTTATTATTATGAGGCTGACTTCATACAGGAACTTCTTAGGAAGAAAGATAAGAAGTTAGCAATATCCTTTGACTTTACGTTCCGCTATATAGATGATGTTCTCTCACTAAATATTACAAAATTTGGTGACTATGTTGAACGAATCTATCCCATCGAACTGGAGATAAAGGATACTACAGATACAGATAGTCTGCCTCATATCTTGACTTACATCTAGAAATTGACAATGAGGGTCGGTTGAAAACAAAACTTTACGACAAAAGAGATGATTTCAGTTTCCCAATTGTGAACGTTCCATTTCTATGTAGCAACATTCCAGCAGCGCCTGCATACGGAGTATATATCTCCCAATTGATACGATATTCCCGGGCTTGTATTTCCTATCATGAATTCCTTGATAGAGGATTGCTGCTCACAAGGAAGCTATTAAACCAAGAGTTCCAAATGGTGACGTTGAAATCATCCCTTCGTAAATTTTACGGACGCCATCACGAGTTGGTTGACCGTTATGGAATAACCGTTTCACAGATGATATCGGATATGTTCCTTATGTCGTAACTACAATACCCTTCCCTTTTCACGAATGTGACCTACCGAATTAGACTATTTACCGGATTTGTAATAAAATAAGCAACACGACGGGTGCCACATGTGGAGCAGGATCTGCTTACCCTTCCGGAGCACCTGAGATCACCCCCAGTTTTTGGTGGGGTTCGTGTTGCATAGTCTTTAGTTTTCTATGTTGTGTCTTCTGTACTATTATTTGTCTGTTTGTCTTTTTATTTTTAGCCATGGCGTTGTCAGTTTATTTTCAATCTATGAGTTTGACTGTCCCTCTGGTATCTTTCGTCCCTCTTTTATGCTGATTCGAAAAATATATGGTTTCTATAAACTTTTGTTTGAAATAAGGGAGATAAGTTGCTACTTCCGATTTACAAAATTTCACTTTTTGGTATCATCTGATAGAATAGTTCAGACTGATTCCGATAATATATGGTTCTAGGTACTTTTAAATGAAATCAGTGCGGGAAATAACTACTACCAGTTTACAAAGGGTCACTTCTTGTTAACCTTTAAAAGATCATATGTCCTACAACTAAATGCAAAAGACCCCATGGCTATATCATGTATAAATATGAATTTATAGCAAATGTCAAAATCTAGAACGCCAAGTTTACCTTTGACCTTGATCTAAATTTCAAGGTCATAAAGCAAAGACCTGAAATCAAAATACCCTAAGTCTTTACTATATATCATGTATATGGTTGATGAGTTATATCAAATACAGCTTATTTCAAACATTACAGGGGACAAAACTCTCATTAAGTGTCAACTAACCCTTTGAATCAAAACCTATATGTTACGACATGTCGCAGCTAACAATTTCGTTAAAATATTTTCGCTATCTTATATGCTTTCTGAGGAGAAGCAACAATTAGCCAAAATCAAAATTTAGAACATGACCTCGACTTTTGACCTTGATCTCATTTTCTTTTTTTTTTTTGTTTACCCTCGACCTCAAATCAAAAGACCCTAGGTGTCTATCACTTATGGTTTACCAGTTACAAATACATTTCAATTATATCAAATACATCAGGAGAAATAACTCTCATATGGAGTGTCCGGATAGCTTCGGTCAAAATTATTTTCGACAACCTGAGGATAATACGAGCAATTTGGAAAAATGCATTTGTCAGTTTCTTTCACTTTTTGTTCGGGAAGATAACTCATACAAAGAAAAGTGTTCGGTTAAACGGTGTCAGTTTGAACAGCGTATTAACTTTCGATATCATATACCAAATATCTAAGCGACATCTTGTGAAATAAAATTTTCTTTCAAGAAAAAAAAGTGGCGGAAGAAAAAAAATAATGATAATCAGAACAAAATCAATAGGTATTTCCACGGAAGAGTGGAAAGACCTAATAATTAAAAACCAATTGTTCAGAGAACATTACATTTCTAAATAACTGATAAAAAGCTACGTCTGGTTTATTACTACTAGTATTGGCATCCAATTATAGGTTTCTTCATACTGATTAAAAAAATATATGGTTTCTTTGTACTTTTGATTTAAAAATGGGAGATCATTTGCTACTTCCGGTTAAAAAAATGTCATGCCTGGTCTCATCTGATAGCTTTCTTTGCGCTGATTCCAAAAATATATGGTTTCTATTAACCCGAATAATTCAGTCCCTTCCCTAATCGATCTCTCCTACTTGCGAGGGCCTGAATTCCTAACACGATAAAACCTCTTCACGAATCCTGGATTTTGATTGGTGCCCTGTAGAAGAGGTGACCAATCAGCAATCAGCTCAATTTTTTCGAGATAGGTAAATCCCAAGCTAATTCCAAATGGTTGATTGAAGGTTTTTCATTGTCAATGCATTCGGTGTTAATGAAGTACTCGTAGATCAGCGGAATATATCGACTAAACTATTCCGGTTAGGTTTCTATATACTTTTCTTTCAAATAAGGGAGAACATTAGCTACTTCCGGTTTATAGAAGGCGACCTTCGGTGTCATTAAAAGGTTATTGTATACTGATTCTAAAAAAAAATAGTTGAAGTATTTTTCCCTTGAATTACTCCAAAAAATAGCTACTTCCGGTTTGCACAAGGTCACTTTCGTTTGATATTTTTCAAGATGATATGTCACCCGAACTTTTGCAAAACACTATGGCTTTATCATGTACCGGAATGAAGTTATATCAATTTTCCTTATATTTTAACATTTTAGTGGCAATAAGTCATATAAGATATCTTCAGAAAGCTTTGGACCAATAATATCATTTCTTCCTCTCAATAACCCAAACATTTTGCATCAGTTCTTTTGTACATAGCTTTCATAGTTTGAGAGGAGATGAACACACTGTACATGTCAAAGGACAAAATTTAGAATATGACCTTGACCTTCGACATTGACCTGATTTTCCAAGTTATAACTCAAGGATCTCAAATCAAAAGATCTAAAGTCTTTATGGATTACGGTTTATGAGTTACACTGACATACCGATAAAATAAATAGTGACGGGTAGATAACACCTGTAAAATATCACTGGATAGCTTCGTTCCAAATTGACCAAAGCTTTATGAGGATATAACGAACAATTTAAAAAAAGCATTTTGACGATATCTTTTTTTGTTACGTAGGAGATGCACACATAAGATAAACAGTGAATGGGGAGATAACTCTTACACAGAAAATTGTTCGGTTAAGCAGGGTAAAGTTTAAAAGCACATAAACTACACGATACAATATGAAAAATATCTAAGCTACATATTGCGAAACAAAAATTTGACGCAAGATCAAACTTTGGCGGATGAAAAAAAAAAGAATACTAAAAAACCAATTGTTCAGAGAACAATTGAAGGTCTTTCCACATTAATTTTCTAAGTTATTGATAAGAACCTACTTTCGGTTTCCTCAAAGTTACGTTTGGCGTCCAATGATAGATTTCTGCATACTGATTAAAAAAATATATGTTTTCTATATACCTTTGTCTAAAATAAGGTAGATAATTTGCTACCTCCTGTTTAGAAAATGTCTCTTCCGGTCTTATATGATAGCCTTATTCACACATATTCCAAAAATATATAGTTTTTATATATTTTTGTCTGAAAAAAGGAGATAATTTGCAACTTCCTGTTTAAAAAAATGTCACTTTCGGTCTCGTATGATAGCTTGATATACGCTGATTCCAATAATATATGGTGTCTTTAAACTTTTGCCTATAATAAGGGAGTTTATTAGGTACGGTTAGGTTTTTGAAGGTCAAATCCGGTCTCAAATGGCAGGTTTATATACAAAAATGTATGCCTATTTAAAAATTATATGGTTTCTATGTATTTTTCCGTGAAAAAAGTGCAAAAATGGCTACTTCCGGTTTACTCAAGGTCATTTCCGGTTGACATTTTTCAAGGTCATATGTCACCCAACATTTTGAGAAAAAACCCTATGGCTTTATAATGAACCAAGTTGAAGAAATAATCAATAAATCTTATATTAAAATAATTTTATGGGCAACAACTCCTATAAGATGACATTAGATTTTTTAAAAGTGACGGAGAAAATGCAAAAGTAAGCAAAATCAAAATTGAGAATATGACCTTGACCTTTGACCTTGACCTCATTTTCTAAGTTAGGACCCAAGGACCTCAAATAAAAAGACTCTAGTTTTATACGGTTAACGGTTTATGAGTTACAAAAACATAACAATTTTTTTTGGTAAAGTTAGATAACTCCTATAAAATTTCACCGGATCGCTTCGATCCAAATAGCCAAAAATTCCTGAGAATGTAACGAACAATTTAGAAAAATAATTTTGTTAATATCTATTTTTGTTACGAAGGAGATGCACACACAAGATAAACAATGAATGGGGAGATAACTCTTACAAATAAAATTGTTCGGCTTAGCAGGGTGAAGTTAAAAAGCTCATAAACTGTACGATACAATGTAAGAAATATCTTAGCGCATATTGGGAAAGAAAAATTTAACGCAAGAACAAAATTTGGCGGAAGAAAAAAAAAATAATAATAATAATAATCAAAAAGCAATTGTTCAGAGAACAATTGAAGGTCTTTCCACATTAATTTTCTAAATAATTGATGAGAAGCTACTTCCTGTTTCAAAGTTACTACTGGCGTCCAAGCATAGGTTTCTTCATACTGATTCAATAAATATATGGTTTCTTTATATTTTTGCCTTAAATAAGCGAAACTGTCAACTTCCGGTTTAAAAAAATGTCACTCCCGGTCTTATATGATAGCTTTATTCACACTTATTCCAAAAATAAATGGTTTCTATATACTTTTGCCTGTAATAAGGGAGATATGTAGCTACTTCCGGATTATTGAAGGTAATTTCCGGTCTCAAATGATAGGTTTATGTATGTCTATTTAGAAAATAAATAGTTTCTAGGTATAAAAGTATAAAATAAGTGCAAAATTGATATTTCCGGTCATATGTCACACAACATTTTGCAAAAGACCCTATGGCTTTATCATGTACCAAGTTGAGTAATAATCTATTAACCTTAAATCTAACCATTTCAGGGACAATGACTCCTATAAGATGTCATTGGAATGTTTCAGACCAAATGTATCATATCTTCAACACAATGAGGCAGACATTTTGCATTAGTTCTTTTAAAAATATCTTTAAAATTGTCAGTGGAGATCATAAAACAACAACAAAAATCGCTTCGGTTTAAATTGGACAAAACATCCTTAGGATATAACGAGCAATTTACTAAAATAAATTTGTCAATTTCTTTCACGGTTACGGAGGAGATGCACGAACAAGAAAAACAGTGTTTGGGGAGATAACTCTTGCAATAAAAAGTCTTCGACTAAACAGTGTCAATTTTAAAAGGGCAATAACTGTTCGATATCATATGCAAAATATCTAAGCGACATCTTGCGAAACAAAGCGGGTCAGTTTTAAAAGCGCATGAACTGTTCCATATCATATATCAAATATCTAAGCGACATCTTGCGAAACAATCAAACAGAGCAAGAAAAAAATTGACGGAAGAAAAAAACAAAATCACAACAAAATCAATAGGTCTTTCCACGGAAAAGTGGAATGAACATTTAATCAAAACAAAAGCAAAAGGTCTTTTCACGGAAAAGTGGAAAGACCTAAATAATCCAACATTTTACGAAAAAGAAAAGTCTATGCAGATTCAAATATTTTGTTTCAAGAAAGGATATATGATGGTTCGAACAAGATTTTTTAAAGCTGACATCATCAAAATGCTGTTGTTTCACAATGAATAAATAGAGATGTGGATGTTACTCAATGATAAAAACTTAAAACCATTTAGAATGCAAGATATTTGCACGTTTTGTGTACATATTTTGCAACAGCATTCCTACATGAACAAGCTGTGCTCTAATCTGTGTAATTATTTTTTTTCAATTCATAAAGAGACTTCATACGGGGAATTCCAAAGAAGATTGAAAACTAATATCCTTAAATGTAACTTTCTGTTGTACAAATAATATCTTCCCCATCAAATAACAAAATAATATCTTCCCCAGAAAATAACAAAAAGTAAAATAACAAAAATAGCGACGAATGGAAAACAAATGTCATTTCCTTACTTGGTACAGGCATTTCCTGATGTAGAAAATGGTGGATTAAACCTGGTTTGATAGCTAGCTTAACCTCTCACTTGTATGACAGTCAAATTAACTTCCATTATATTGACAACAATGTGTGAACAAAACAAACAGACATAATAGGTAAAAATGTCAAAAGTTAGGGTACAGCAGTCAACATTGTGTTTAAGTCTTAATCACTATAAAAACAATCAAATATGTCAATAAAGAAAACAAAATGGCTAATGAACAAAGCACATAAGCAAAAATGAAAGACAAGAATACATAAAATGACCACAGCACAATAACACAATGACGGGATGTATAACTACCGATCCACGCCTAAAGGATATTACTAAAAATGGACTAAACAGTAAAGGTTAATAATTTACAAAGACAAATAAACAAACACTATAACACGTAATTAAGATGATAAACAACGCCAGGACCTAGAATCTATACTTCAAGACCATCATGTATTATTTGTTAAGTTGATACGGAATATTTATCAGCAAGGTATTGGGTATCTTCCGATGAATTTTTTTAGAAAAAAGGACGAGACGTTCTTTGACATAACCCTGGTCCATCAACTTTCTGCTCAGACACTGGTGACGTTTTATAAAGTCTGAATAGCTGCTGCAAGCTCTTGGATACCGAATGAGTTGGGAAATGTATATCCCATATGCAGGTGAAGTTGGTATATTGCTACTAAGGTGGGGGAAATTGATAATTTCAAAATTGAAATCGTCTCGTTTGTCATAGATTCTGGTACTGAGATGACCGCTTATGTCAAATTCGAGGTATAAGTCTAAAAATGAGGCTGATGAAGCCGTGTCTGTCTTTAATTTCTGGAGAAACTATTCCTTGAATATGTTGATTGTTTTACTAGTTTTCCCGTTTTGCACACTCTGGTAAAATTTGTAGGATAGTGTTTTTCTATAGTAGTAACCAGAATTAACATTCTCTTCGTCATTTATGCTAAATGTCAACAGATTTTTAACTGAATAGGAACATTAATCTTTTTTTCTTTTTTTTTTTGTTATGGTCATTATTCTGACGAAAGAGGTATAAAGCCATAATTTGCCCCTTGAATTTAGTATTCAAAAAGTATTATAAAATTATCAAATGACATTAATTTGAAAGTCTTGAATAATTTTACTATTTTCGCAAGTTCATGGGCCAACATAATAGCTGTTATTACCTTCTCCTTTGTTTGAATAAATGAATATTCGCTCTATTTCAAATGGAATATTTGCGATATAAGGGATGTTATTATATAAAGTTAGAAACTGGTTTTGATTTGTTATTTTTTAAGGTTTTAGTACACAAATAACTACGTTTTCCGGATTAGAAGCATATTGGAATTATACGTTTTCTGTAGTGGCTGCAACAGACAAAGGCAATAGTGAGCAGTCCGAAATGTCTGTTAAAGTGACAACACGTCAAGATGGTAAGCATATTGTTTTTTTTTAAATCAAAATGTATACATAACATCAGTCTTGTTTGATATATGACATCAATGATAGTAATTCTATTAATGTTCCTTTTCATGAAAATAGATGCCAAAGAATTATTACCTTCATTTTGGGTTTATATGCTATTTTATCTGCTTAAATTTGCTCATTAGATCCAAAATACCTGAAGAATTAAGGAAGTATAAGCTTATTCAACCATTTGCTGAAACAATTAGAAAAAGATGTGTCATCAAACTTCAGATATAATTTAGTTAAATTCGGATTAATATAACATAAAAATACAACAATTCAATCCAGATGTTCGTTAAAGTCATTATTCATACCCTTGTGTGTTGTTTTATTTTGTTTTTTTTTCGTGCTTGTTTTGTCTGCCTTTTAAAACATGGCATTCAGTCTTTTTATGACACTAAAAAAGACATGCGGTATTGACACTTTAAATTAATGCAACAGTTGTTTACCGATGTTCAAATCTCATAAATCGAACACGAAATACAAACAGAAAAGCACCATGATACCTATTTTCAAATATATTGATTAGGATTTGTCGCTCAATCGCCCATATTTCAACGCGTGCTTTCATCTCTTATCTCACATTGAACCTAAAAGAAATAAGAATACTATCGAAACTAAAAGCTCTCCTTCATTTCAATTTTGTACTGCCTGTCTAAAATTGAAAGAGGCATTATATTCACTGGTCTGGGCGTTTATCCGTCTGTTAGTCCTTGTTGTTTTCGGTTAACGCTTGGTTTCATGAAATTTACATCAAAGCTGTGGTCACATGAACTTCAAAACTTAGTTCAGTATGTTATTTTGTGGTGTAGAGATTGCATTCATGCAATCAAAACCCTTATGTGGCTGGCTTGCTAGTAATCAGTTTTCCAAATTTTATCAATACTTTGAGAAACACGAAATATAGTGCATTTATCATAGTATTCCATACGCCTTATCTATAAACATTTCCAGAAATTTATCAATGAAATATATATGCTCAGATGTTCAAGTTACAAAATGATGTTATACATGTCAAGAAAATCACAAAACTTGTGCAAGGTGCAGCAATCTAATATTTGTTCTTGAAATATCAATGATGTCATTGTACAAGTAATCTTTAAAATTGGAGTAATCTTCCTTTGTCCATAATTGTAGTTGATTCAACAACAACCAATGCTTTCAACAATTCAATGTTTAATTTTACTTCCCGATAATAAATTAAAGCAATCTTTACACTTCAGTGCTTACAAGCTCTTTAATTAGATTAACATGATACATACAAATCAAGGGCTTTTACCCTGATTTTGCAATTTACTGAACATTAAAATGCAAATGTTCAAGGAAGCATGGTGTGCCATTGACACATATTCATGTTTCAAATTGATACTATGGACGACTTTAAACTTCAGCTTCCCATATTCAAATAGAAACATAGCCTCTGTCCAATTTTATGAAGTTTATATATATGGGTAGATAAGTTACTCGCTTGCATGTTCAAACACGAAGAAAAGTTGTAATACATCAAATATAAACCTATCCAAATTTGCTTTACACTTGTGAATACAATATTGTTTTTCTTGAAAATAATTATGATGTATCTAAAAGGAACTAATGTATGGTAAAGAAATAAGGGGTAATGTAAGAGATGCATATTTTATCTCATGCTGTTTTGATTTGTTTTTCATATTAAACTAACTATCCTTTTACAGCTCCCGGCAAAGTGACAAATTTTAAAATAACAAGACCATCCAATATATTTACGACTATGGAAGTTTCTTGGGATATGCCTTCACTTAGAGACAGAAATGGTATCATAAAAGAGTTTAAAATAATCCATAATATTAGTGGGGTAGGTAAAACAATATTTTTGCTATGTCTTTCATTTTTATTTTAGTTCCCCTATCCTATGGATTATGTGGGCTATTACCATCACTTGGTGTCGTCTTGTTAAAAAAAATATAATCTTCTATGAAACTCTGAGACCAATTTTAACCAAACTAGGACTGAATATCCTTTAGGATATCTAGTATTAAGATTTGATAAGTAATTAAACGCAGTTTGCTGTTATTGGCATGATGTAAAAACATTTTGAGAGCGCTTTAATTAGTTCTTACTTATTTGGGTTCTCAGATTTTGTTTGTTGCCTTGATTTGTATCTTCTTCATGGATTGATAAAATTTTTAACGTAAGTTAATTAGCTTTGTGTGTCAGTGAGCTGTGATATCCATTTTCATTATTGCAACCGCCGTGGCGGAGGGGGCATTACGTTTACCTTTGTCTGTCAGTTCATTCATACGTCCCAATATTAGTTTCCGTTCTCCAACTTTAGTTTTCCTCAACCAAATGTTATAAAACTTATACACAATGCTTACTACCACCAAACACAGATCAAGTATTAATCTGAATGGTGTCATTTCACCGTTCTTGATTTATGTCGCTTTATAAATGGAAAAACTGCTAAATTTGCCGTTTCCGCTCTCTAACTTTAGTTTGCCTCAACCAAATGTTATAAAACGTATACATTGCTTATTACCACCACATGCAGATCAGGTTGGAATTTGGGTGGCGTCACTTTCGACGTTCTTGAGTTATGTTCCTTTGTAAATCGTAAAAATGCAGATTTTGCTGTATATTTTCAAGCGGGGGCAGTTGTGTCCCATGGACACATTCTTTAATTATTTCATTACTATATCATTCTTATCTAGATATCAAAATATTATCAAAGTGTGATTTTTCTTTTGTATCGCCTTCAATTAAAGTCCAATAATGCGAGAAAAATGTATGCTAATCAGACATCTACATCTATCTACATCTACATCGTTGAAATGCAAAGGGTCTAAGACCCATCACGCAAGTACTAATTAAGTCATTCAATATGGTGCTTATTAAAAACATTTTTACATGTGAAATTAAGATTTAGTGTTTTTTGCGTGACTACTCTGTTAAATAAGATGTAAGGCTGTTCTTGAATGCCTCTGCATCTTCTATATGTTATCTTCTATAACAGATTTATTGGTAAGCTATTCCAGTCTTTGATGGTACGTGGAAAGAAGCTGTATTTGTAGGTGTTGGTTGAAGTTTGTAGGTTTCTAAATTTACTTTGGTGATATTACCGTGTTGTCCTGCTTTGCTGTTCTACATAATCTGGAATATTTATAACGATTTCATGATGTAAAGCTTTGTGAAACAAGGCAAGCCTTTTTATTTTCCGTCTGGTCTCTAATGATGGTAATTTTAGGTCATTCATTATGCTAGTAACTGACCCAGGTCCTCTGCTGTATTGATGTTTTATGAAACGTGCTTCTTTGTACCATTTTTATCTGTTTGATGTGGTTTTCCTGATATAGATCCCAGGCACTGTTTGAGTATTTTTCTTGTTGGTTATTCTTAGAACATAACATTTTGACGCATTAAATTTCATCTGCCATTTAGATGCCCAGTCGACTAATGTATCCAGATCTTTTTGTAATTGTTTGCAGTCATCATTGCAATCTATTATAAGGTATAAAAGGCTATCATCTGCAAAGAGGCGCAACTTTGACTTGATGTAATCCCCATTATCATTGATATATAAAAGAAACATCAATGGGCCTAAAAGACGTAAACTATTTTCATAAAACTTTATATTTCAGAAGGAAGAATACCTGAATGTTTCATAACTTGTATATCTATACTTTCTGTTACGAAGTTTCCGTTTGTCATATGTCCATTGTCCTGGACATTTTAATCATCGTTCAGGCACTGCTTTTAAAATTATATAGTTTTTTTGTCATGTAAATATCGTACTTATAATGAGTAATAGGATAATAATGTTTAGTACATGGGATCCTTGCAAGGTTTACTTGTCCATCAGACAGAGTTCAATTGACCTCAAACTCATTTTATGGATCAGTGATCAAGGTTAAAGTTACACAATTAGGTGTGTTGCTTAGAAACTTTAAGCAGTAGATCAACTTTATTTGATATATGGATTGATGTAAAGTTTACATGTCCGACTGACAGGTTTTATCTGACTTTGACCTCATTTTTTTCGTTTATAAACCAATGTTAAGTTTTTGTGTTTTGATATGTTTCTCAGATATTATTAACATTAGATCAACAATATTCGGTATATGAAATAATTGCACACTGTATATGTCTGTCTGGCATGTATCAGTTGACCTTGACCTTGTTTTCATAGTTCATTGGTCAATGTTAAGCTTTCTTGGTTAAGTCTGTTTCTTGAGACTCTACAAGGAACTGATAAACTGTGTACAAGTCTGTTTGACAAGGATCATCTGGCCTTGACCTTGACCCCATTTAAATGGATCATTGATAAGATTTGTTTTATTTGATACTTCAAGTAAAATCGTTTTCTTAAATACTTTCAACATAATACGATAATAATCAAATAAACCAGACAAGAGATGTCAGCGTGTGCAGACTTGGTTTATAATATTGAAAACAAATTAATTCGATTGAATAATCCTTAGTTGTTGTATTTTTGAAAATGGATTAAAGTATAAACATAGCGGTCCGCCAAAATTTAGACTACATGTACTAGTTTATTTTAAAATACACCGTACTCTATAACAAAACGTTTGAAATTGATCAAAGTTACCAGTGTCAAAGTGTCACGGAATAGAAGTTCCTTCATAATATAAGTTCCAAATGGAAACTATATTCTGGAATATTATTTCCACTGGAATAAATATTACAGTAAATGTTCCTAACGGAATAAATGGTATAGAATATTTGTTCCAACAGGAACAGATATTATGACATTGTTTATAACAAAGTTTCCAGTGGAACTTCTGTTAGGCGGAACAAATATACGTTGACAAAAGGTCAAGTGTCACAAAAGTCAGTATTTTTAGCGTCCATTGTATTAATTTATCTTAGAAATTGCCTTCGCTATTTATCGTCTGCTTCCTAAACAAGCTGGAAACTGTGTAAAAATTAGACACAAGTAAAATCAGATTCACTTATCAGATGAATTGCTGACTTACGGAAAAGGTATGAAAATGCAAGGTTTTGATAAATTGTTTTGTTCTGAATGCAAATATACTCATCTGAAACCACTTGACCAATTTATACCAAAAATTAACTAAATAGCCCTTAGGGTACTAGTATCTAATATAAACTTTGCATTCTGTTCCCACTAACAATAAAACATCAGGATAAATGCATTTATTGTCTTGGAAACAATAATAGATAAAGAAAAATCTTACATAGTGAAATGCTCAGAATGTTAAGATCTCTGCACTTCCTAATTCCACCTAAATTATAGGAAGATGATAAGTAGAAACTGTATACAGCACAACTGATCAACAATACAAGCTGTTCAAAAATCCCAATATGACGGAAACCATTGGATGACTCCATATGAGTAAATGCCCTTAAACGAAGATTTTTGATTAATTTATGAGTTTCGCCTCTTATCTTGAAAACTATCATAGATAGGTGGAAACAGTGAACAGTAAAAAATTATCAGCTTCACAATTATATGACTTTAAGTAGTAGCAATTTCCCATAAGTGACAATTGTGACTAATTTTCAAGTTTTTGCATATTATCTAAAAAACTAGAATTGATAGGTAGAAACTGAAAACAGCAAAAATGATTCAGATATGTTTTGCTAAGTTTACATGTATTGATTCGTGATTAGTTCGGTTTAAGGGGAACCATTAATGGCAGGTCAATAATTTTTGGTACGCATGTTTATTAACACCCCCCCCTTTTTTTTCAGCCATGGTTTATTGACTGAATATTTGTTTGCATATAGTTAACATATTAAAGTTTGTTATTAGATCAGATTAAGATATAAGTTTAATGATAGTTGGTATGAAGTCGTATTAGTATTTGCAAGTGTCATTTTAGTGAAGAGTGTATGCCCTGCACTATCATCATGGTTCATTGTTAAAGCTTGTATTAAGGTTAATTTCAAAGAGAATTTTCATGCAGTTTTATAAGTTTTTGCATTCTTCATTTTAATTGAGATTATTTGGCCCTCCACCTTAAGTCATTGTTCATTAACTTTGAATGTTATGCATAGTTTACAGGTTTAAATATTGTGATTTAAATCTCAACATTTGCATTTTACAATCAAAATCACAAATAGCGTTAATTTGCATCTCTGCCCCCGGCAACACGTTTTGGGGAATCAACCTAAAAAATGGGCAATAATGTCATCAAAATGAGAAAGTTTGGTACACCTTTTTTTGTTCAGGCGTGTTTGAGTTGACTATTTTGTCTTAAAAACGTCTAAAACATTTTCTTTTTGTGTGTGTAATTTCTAGGGTAGTTGTCTTCAATCTCTTTTGCCTTCACTTGGCGTTTTTAGTCTTCCCGTCTATGAAATATTTTATTGTTTTTTGAACTTTCGAAAATTCACCTAGACAACCTATCAGGCAATATTAATATTTTGTGTTGACAAATGAAATAAAAGTACATTACATGATTCTTAACAGCTATTAGATACATTTGACTTTTAAAAAACATCTATCATGTAAGAATGGTTATCATGCTATGTGGATGAATTGATCGGTTTGCAACAGCACGTCATCCCTACAATGGCTTCCGTTTTCGCGATTGAAAAAAAATGGTGGCGTAATGGGGAAATGATTTTGACGAAGTAGAATCCTGACCGTATGAAAATCAAGAATTTAATTTAAAACCAAATAAAAGACCAAAGTATAAGCGCAAAAGAGTTTTTTTCATAACGAAAATTTTGTTATTATGGGTTCTTCAAATGGTACTTTATCAAGTGTCTGTACAAATTAATAAATATTTTCAGAAAACATTTAAAATCATTATATAGTTTTCGTGCACGTTTCTGTTTATTTAGACAGTTACAAAAGAAGTTGTTACTGCAGAAGTTGAGAGGTTCCAAAAACTATATTACATTACACCAAATAGATATTATATGATTGAGGTGAGTATGTTTGCGTTATGTTAATTAGAGGTTCTCTAGACTTTTGTGGCTATGTGGCTCAACTGAATATGTGTGCATTTTCATCAATGACCACTGTCGATTGTTGGGACACTAGCTAGAATTTAATTCGTGAGTAAAATCTCTTTTTTTTTGTTGTTGATCTTGTATTGCTACATGTAATCATTTTTTTTTTTCTGTAAACGGTTTATCTCTTTATACCGGTACAATAGTTTTAACCCCAAACATTAATAAATGGTGAAAAGTTTTATTCAGAGACAATTGATATGTACTCCTGAAAGCATGGGCAGACAATTTCCGCCTTGTTGACCTATTTGTAGATCTTGTTTTACAGATCATTTTTTTGTTAGATAAGAATAATATTTTTTAAATTTATTTGTCCTTAGCGGTTTTCTGGATTAATCATCTTCATCAGGAACACTCAAATCTAAACATGTGAAAGCCAAGGATGAATAATTACCTAAACACCTTAAGAGCTATATGACCAAACTATAATAACCTAATACATCTAAGGTATAATACAATGCTTACATTCGTCATTTCAGGGCAATTATTCATATAAAGTGTCATGGGGCCTTTTCTTACAAAAGAAACAGTATATCTTGATATCCTTTTTATTTTTTTTCTATCTGAAAACGATTTTCGGCAATAGAACAATACAAGCATTTTATCCCTTTGTTCTATGTTTTTTTTGCCATGATTTGTCATGCTGGTTTGCAAGTGGGATGATCAGAAAATATTAATTATATTAAACAAATTTGGTTTCAATTGACCAAGTAGTTTCAGAGGAAAGTGAACAGATGACCACATGATGGACGACAAATTATGGAAAGAGCTCACTATGGCCATTTGGTAAGATACAATGAAGGAGGAAAATTTAGTGAAAGAATAATTGGTCAATGAAGGGCAGACAAGATTTAAGCCAAGATTTAAGCCAAAAGAAAACAATTAAAACACATACTGTAGTCAAGAAGCATTTTTTATAAAACGAATGGTTGAGCAACACGAAACCCTCGACAAATCGGTAGTAATCTAGATGCTGTATCTGATTTACCAAATACATCCATCAACTCTACAAGAGTTAAAATATAATTTATATACATGGACTCCCTCCGGGGTCCCCAAAAATAAAAACAAAAAACCCAGCCGGCAAAGTTTTCTTGTTTTTTATTAAATTTTTAACGAATTCAGGTATAATGCTCGTACCTTGATCTTTTCGTACAATTGAAAAAACATTTGTTTGCATACGCAGTTCGTCTTATAATTTAAATTACCTCTTTTTTCCAGCTCTATGCAGTAAATAAACTTAACCAAGATGGAGAAAAAGATTTGAAAATATATTACGCATCATCAAAAATTGAATGTAAGCTGTTTGTATTTGAAAATGATAAAGAAATAATTTTCAGTTAAAACAAGAGATATCATGTTACTTGAAATCTCTACAGAAGAAATTGGCTCATATTATCTTTCATTGTTTTAAATATTAATATAGGACACAGACAAGAAATATGAGCCCTGTGAACCCCAAATAATAATCATATAAGACTGTAAGATACAGTTGGGTGATGTGAGCTTTTGCCTTCACTTGGCGTCCTTCGTCGTCATCGCAAACTTTTTCCAATATCTTCTCTTCTGAAATAACTAAACCAATTTCAAACAAATTTGGGGTAAATGATTCTTATTGTACATAGAATAAGTTTTATATACTCCCAGTCAGTCATCAAACATTGCCGCCATGGCTGAAATTGGAACATAAGGGTGAATTACTTAAATTGTATTATATCTTGAAAACTATAATAGATAGAAAACATCTAATTAGGACAAAAATGCTCCGAACTTCAATATCTACTAACTTGCAGTTACTAAGTTTTCAGATGACACATTATTGAGTTGTGGCCATAGCTTCAGAGCTTATTTTCATGTTTTCGCCTTTAAGCTCAAAAACTAAATTAGAGTGGTAAAACTGTTTGAGGCAAAATCAAAAAATAAACAAAACAATATGTTCAGCAATGCCAATATGACTGGAACCTTTTAATGACTCCTTGAAGGGGTATAGCTGTGAAGTTTGTTTCAAACATTTATGAAAGCGGATTTGCGAAATAATGTCTCGCATTAAGCAATCAGTTTTTGTTTTTTTTTTTTTGGTCAAAATAAGCTCAAAAACATCGATGAAGTATTATTGACTTGCAAGTCAATTATTCAACTAATTTCAATCGTATCCAAGTGAACTTCAATTTAACCCTTAACTGGGATGGTCTTCGAATGAGCTAATATAAATTAGAAGATGTGGTATGAGTGCTAATGAGACAACTATCCATCCAAGTCACAATGTGTAAAAAGTAAACAATTATAAGGCCTTCAACACAGATCCTTGGCTCACACCGAACAGCAAGCTATAAAGGGCCCAAAAATGACTAGTGTAAAACAATTCAAACAGGAAAACCAACGGTATAATCTATATACAAAAATTAGAAACGAGAAACACTTATGAACGACAACCACTTAACAACAGGCTCCTGACTTAGAACAGGTGCATACAAATGCAGCGGGTTTAAAAGTTTTAACAGGCGCCAACCTTTACCCTAACCTGAAACAGTAGTGTAACATTGCAACATAAAAAGACACACAATAAAATATCAATTGAAATGGCTTAACTCGATCAAAAAGACATTTAAACAAAAAAAGGTAGATATACACTGAACGAATAAGTTTGATCTATGACACAATATAAATACAATTAAATGAAAAGGATGTAATAATGTCAAAGAGACAACTTTAACCTAGAACAAAATGGCGTTAAAAAAAGTAACAAGCATGTTTGGTTACTTAAAAGAAAAGAATGTCAACTTTGAAAAGTGATAGTAAATAGGTAGAAACTCCAAACAGCAAAAATAGTCAGCAATACAAGATCCACAAAAGTTCTTAAACAACCAAATCAATTGGATGATCCTTACGAATTAGCCTTAAACAACCATTTTTTTCATTATGCTTGGGTATTTTGTATATTTTTTCTAATATCATCTCCTCTGAAACTTCTTACCCAATTTCACCCAAACTTTGGGTGAATGCTTCTTATGGTTTAAAGTATACATTTTGTATTTGTTTTATTCGGTAAGACACCAAGCATGGCCGTCATGGCAAAAAATTCAACATTAGGGTAAACTGCTTGTATTGTCTGATATCTTGAAATCAGAATAAAGAAGAGTCCAAGTGTTCAGGATTTAAATATCCATCTACTTACAATTTTACCATAATTATCAGATGACTCATTAAGAATTGTTTTTCCTGCCAATCATCTGGGAATTGTCATAGAAAAGTAAACTGTTAAAGGCAACAATAATCAGCAATACAACATCTACAAAAATGCAAATATCGAAACCATTGGATGACTTCTTATAGAGTTATGGTCCTTCAATGAGAATTTTCGACGAATTTTCATGGTTTTGCAAATTATCTCAAGAACTATAAAATAAAGATGAAAATTGCAAACAGCAAAATTTATCAGCAAAACAGAATATTCAACAAGCCTATATGATCTAAACCACTGAATTAAATTATATGAGTTGTTGCCCTTGGAACATTCTTTTTTTTTTTTTATTTTCATAATTTTGCAAATTATCTTGAAAACTATAATAGATAGGTAGAAACAACTGTAAAAGAAAAACATGAACAGCTATACAAGACCTAGAACTATTGAATTCCTCCTAAATGAATGATTGCTCTTAAATGACTTGTTTGTGTTTTTTATCAAACTATAATATATAGGTACAAAAATGTACAATATGTGAGTTGCAAAGATTATCAGCAATACAAGATATACGAGAATAAAATAACTGATTGCAATTAAGCTAAACAAAAATATATCAAAATGGAATCTCTTTACCAGATGAGCGATTCTGGCCCTTAGGATTCTCAAGTTTTATTAGTTTACACATTGAAAATAGAAGGAAGTGGTATATCTCTATATTTCTAGTGTAGCATGATATATATTCCAAAGTGAAATTCTCAAGCTTTGGCATGTGCTGTTAAGTTGTTAATGAAAAGTTATATAATTTTAGCACAACCACAGGTGTTACTTGAAGGATATTCTATAGAGACAGTAATAGGAGCTGTAGTTGGCTGTGTGTCATTCAGTGTTCTTATCATGGTGATTGTAGTTTGTTTTATTTCCAGACAGAAGAAAAATAAAAAATCCAATCAATCAAGTAAGAATTCATGATTTTTGTATAATGGATGGTTACATGTATGCCTTTTATAAGAGAATATGAAATATACTTCACCGTGGAAATTTTTCCTTTATTCATTTTGTTTCTCATTGTTCATGGTGTGAAGACTTTATTATACCGTTTCTAAATGCCAAAAGGTAATGTGTTTTCGTATGTGAACCAGTAAACCCAATTGTATATAGAATTACAATAAAGGAATAAGAAAAACGAAATTCAAATGATAATACACAAATGAGTCAATTAAAGGTACAAACAGCAAATTATCAAGCAAAAACTGCAATATAATATGTATTGATAACATTATTTTACTGCTCAGGATGCGCAGTTAAACAATTTATGTCTTTTTGCCATGCTATGGGCTAAAATATTTGAAAATCAAAAGTCTTTTGGTGGATGGGGTCTTAATTAAAAACCATAGAATTTTTTAATAATTTGTCAAAATGTAGTTTTTATCATGCTTTTTCCAAAATATAATAAAAAATATGGGTCACCGGACTTTTTTCACGCTACAGGTTGTGCAAAATTGTCATATTTTGTATAGATTATGCATGGAAAATTCAACTTTGTGTGATAAAAAGAAAACTACACCATAGAATTTTAAGATAAAATGTGAAAAAATAGCTCTTATAACATGCTTTCAGATAAGAAAAAGAAAAAAATGGGGTCACCGGACTTGTTTTCTTGCTACATATTAAAAAAGGGTCAATTCACAACACTTTCTATTGTAAAAATTACTTTATCTGAGTCATCTCCCCTACTATCTGAGTTATCTTCCCTTATGTGGTGAAGTTGGAAAAAAAATGATTCTAACAAAGATATTGTGTTTTTTTAGAAAATACAGCGTAAATATGATAAAACACATAATTTTCTATATTAACATGAAAAATCTTACACATGAATTGCATACTACTCTCAAAATTTGCACATTTCATTTAAGATCTAGACCAATTGTTATCTGCTACTTCAAAATCCAAGATGGAGGAAGACACCCTAGCCACCTTAAACTAATGTTGTACATGAAAATAACACAAATTTTGGGCATCCGAAGAGCTTTTCCGGATTACGCTTCATCAGAAATTCACAAACTAAAGAAAATTGAAACTCATGGATGTATGAGTATTTAGATACTCCAGGAGCTATATGGCTAAAAGGGACATAAAAAGAATAGACAAATTTACCTAATGTCAACTTTGTCTGAGGGGGTTAGCACCTTAGTTTCTGTATAATATCTTAAATCATGAACGAAGAATATGAAAAAAAGTAAAATAACAAAAATACCGAACTCCAAGGAAAATTCAAAACGGAAAGTCCCTTAACAAATGGCAAAATTAAAAGCTCGAACACATCAAACGAATGGAAAACAACTGTCATAATCCTGACTTAGTACAGGCATTTCCTTATGTAAAAGATGGTGCATTAAACCTGGTTTTAAAGCTAGCTAAACCTCTCACTTGTATGACAGTCGCATAAAATGTCATTATATTGACAACAATGTGTGAGCAAAACAAACAGACATAATAGGTAAAAATGTAAAAAAATGGGGTACAGCAGTCAACACTGTATAAAAATCTTAATCACTATAAAAACAAACATCAACTATGTCAACAAAGAGAAACAAAATGGCATGTAGACACTCTCTAGACAAAACACATTAGCAAAAATGAAAAACAAGAATATAAAATGACCACAGCACAATAACACAATGGCGGGATGTATAAATACCGATCCACGCCAAAAGGATATTACAAAAATGGACTAAACAGTAGAGGTAAAAAATATAAAAAGTCAATTAAAAGAACACTATAACACGTAATTAAGATGATAAACAATGGTTCATACCAAAGCATTGACTACTGATGAAACCCTTATGGTATCATTGAAGTGCTGATTAAACCAAAAGGGTCGAAAAATAAAGGCAAAGTTTTTATTAAAATTATTTTATTGGACTACCTTAACTATATTTGGTAACAAATCTAGCTTTCTTAACCTATCCAAACATTGTTTAATTTTTTTCTTTGTAATAATTTGTAACAATAAGATAATCAATTTAATGTAGCATTAATGTTTAGTAATGATTATTTGTCTGTTGTTTTTATATTAATGATCTTTTTTTCTTTGTTTCATTTCATTTATTTTTGCAGAATTAAGACATTCGGAGGATGTGTTACAAATGTAAGTAAAATTACATATACTTATATCTATTGTATCCAGTTGTTACACAAAGCAAGTTTTCGAAGTATTTAAAATAATGACTAATCTATACATCCAAAAATGAAGTATTTTACACCATACTTTAAGTTTTCACAGCAAATATAGTACTATTAATGAAATAAAGTACTTTAGTGTAAATAATGATAACAATCATCTACAAATTTTAAAGACATGTGAAAACAAAATATTAACAAAAGTATTAAAAGCCCAACCGAACCAATGAATCAGATCTAAACGTATAAAGGAATTATGAGTGATGATGATGATGATGGATTACTGCTTAACGTCCAGCAGCAAATTAATATGCATATACAGGACGAGAACATGTTAATGTAATATGAATATTAACCTTGCTTTGTATTAGACCGACACGCTGAGCCGGATTTGTAACGTTCTATTTCACAAGGTAACAAGGTAACAGTCCGCAGGAAGACATATCACCTTACCCGGACACATTATTCTGACTCCTTGCCGGCCAGTCTTTGCTCTTACTCCTTAATGCCACGTGCTTAGCGGATAAGCAGCAAATACTAATTTTAAAGTCTTTGGTTTGACCCGGCCGGGGTTCGAACCCACGACTTCCCGCAATCGAGGCGAACACGCTACCACGAGACCACCGAGGCGGTTGGAATTATGAATGACAACACTACATATACAAACATATAAATATACAATAAGCGCGTTTCCTTTACATAAGACTCATCAATTGCACACAAATCAAAACAGTAGAAAAGCCAAATTAAATATTAGGTTGAAGAGCATTTAAAACAAAATTTCCGATTAATTGTGATGAAAACAGCTAAGACTAGCTATGCCTGATGTAGGCAAAAACCTTAAGACTTTTGGATATTTCAACATTTAATAAACATTTACAGCAAAGGATATCCTCGTTGACGATACGTGCACCCGTAAGGATATCGACCAAGGGGTTGTAAGAACACATCAAAGTTACCAGACTTATAACTTGGCACGAAAGACATGCGTTCTGTCTACACAAGTCTCCTCGGTGGCGCTCCAATCAAACAGTTTGAAGGCCAAATAAGATATGAAGTTGAAGAGCATTTAAAAAAATTAAAATTTTAAAAAGTTGTCCCGAATGTAAAATTACAAATCTATTGCATCTTAAATTATCGTTTCAGTGGAGACCAGTACGAAGAGTTAGGAATGAACAATATATCTCATTATCAGGAACTTGGATCAAAAGAAAATCAGACTATATATGACCAGACCGATAGAGTGCATACCTTAGATAAACAATATGAAAACCTGATGCTTAAGATGAACTAATCTATAATGTTTAACCAATACAGATAAATATACGTGGGTTTTTTAACTGAATATTACAACTTGTGTACATATTCAATAATGGTCGTCCCGTACTTTAATTTCTCTTCAGTTTTCACATATGCAGGGTCCTTAACGTGATTTAACAGTAATCTTTAGTTTGAAATTCATCAATCGCATTCCACAAGTGCGAAAGGGATGATAGAAAAAGTAAACAAACATGAAAGGAAGTGAGTATTGAACGATTCTAAAATATATCTTTTAATTCAGCAATTTTTTAACAAGTAAGTGTGGACATATATCAGTGTGGATAGTAAGTGTTTTATTAGTTTTTGTGTGTTGACAGTGTTTTTCTACTGAATGTATGCATTGGTTGTACACTTCCAGATGTTTTCTATGTTATTTCTTCAAAGCTCAAAATAAGTATAGTGCAATGTTCAAATTTATTTTCTTTTTTATTACAACATACCCTATGGGCCTGTCAGTATGACGTATCACCTGTCCGAAAAAGACGACTTGTCCAAATGTTGCATTTGCTTAAGTAATATATATAATGACATGTATGGAAATAAAATCATGTAAAAAGAAAAATAACAAAAAATACCAAACTCCAAGGAAAATTCAAATCGGAAAGTCCCTTAACCAATGGCAAAAATTAAAAGCTCAAACCTATCAAACGAATGGAAAACAACTGTCATATTCCTGACTTGGTGAAGGCATTTCCTTATGTAGAAAATGGTAGATTAAACCTGGTTTTAAAGCTAGCTAAACCTCTCACTTGTATGACAGTCGGATAAAATTCTAATATATTGACATCAATGTGTGAACAAAACAAACAGACATACTAGGTAAAAATGTCAAAAATAGGGGTACATGAGTCAACATTGTGTTATAATCTTAATCACTATATAAACAAACAAATATGTCAAACAAAATGGCATGTAGACAAATTACATATGCAAAAATAAAAGACAAGAATACAAAAAATGGCCGCAGCACAACAACACATTGGCGGGATGCATAAGTACCGAACCACGCTAAAAAGGATATTAGCAAAAATAATAAACAATAAATATAACACTTAATTAAAATGATAAATAATGTCAGTACCTAGAATCTATACTTCAAGACCATCATGAATTATTTGTTAAGTTGATACGGAATATTTATCAACAAGGTCTTGGTATCTTCCGATGAACTATTTTAGTAAAAGGGCGAGACGTTCTTTGACATAATCCTGGTTCATCAACTTTCTGTCCAGACACTGGTGACGTTTTTTAAAGTCTGGGTAGCAGCTGCAAGCTCTTGAATACCGAATGAGTTGGGAAATGTATATCCCATATGCAGGAGAAGTTGGTATATTGCTACTAAGTTGGCGGAAATTGATAATTTCAAAATTAAAGTCGTCTCGTTTGTCATAAATTCTGGTACTGAGATGACCGTTTATGTCAAATTCCAGATATAAGTCTAAATATGAGGTGGAGGGTGCCGTGTGTGTTGTTTTTGTTTTAATTTCTAGTTCTGGAGGATATGTTAATGGAACCCAATCAGAAAATTTTGGATTGTTAATGGAGAGAACATCATCAATATATCTGAATGTGAAATTATATGATCTGGCTTTTTTTATCTTCTTGTTTTTGACAAGTGTCTGAAGGAACGATTCATATGAAAATCAGAAGAGGTCGGCAAGGAGAGGCGCACAGTTCGTTCACATAGGGATGCCGAAAAGCGTTCCATTTTTCCGTAGAAAAACTTCCCATGAGTCAGCTACCGTGCCATCCTAAATCTCAGGGACTCAAAATGTTATTTAAGAACATAATGTTCTCTCCGTCTAATGAAAACACTTTGATAAAACAATTTTATCAGAGCATGAATGCAAGAAAAACAATCGCGACAAATTTCCTTCAAATGAAATACAAAGACTGGCGGCATGTCAGATTGTCTGCTACTGCAACCACCAACACAACAATAGTTCGTTTTAAAATCATTTAATAAATTACTGTAAATAAAATCAATATATATATGTCTTTTCAAAAGCGCTGTGTGCTACGGGCAAACATAATCACGTGACCAGATGATTATTTTTATAGATAATATTTTTCAACCGTTAAGTCCCACAGTCGATTAATTCTCTAAAAACATCGCTTGATGTCATAGTATGGCTAATAAGTGACTCATGCGCAATTAATCGTTAAATTAAATATTATGTCTTTTTAACATCACTTTTAATTTTAATTAATCATCTATAATTCATGATTTAATTAGCCTTGAAATGGTGAAAAATTTTGTCAATTGAAATATTTAGTGAGATGATGCATAAACAAATTAAACATATTTTTTTTGTGTTAAAAGAAGAAGGTCAATAATGTTTTGCCCTTGAATTCGAAATTATAAAAAAAAAATATAAATCTACCAAAATAACATCCTTAAGATATTCATAACACATTATTTCTGCTGAACATCATTATTGATGTTTCATAATTTTATCTCACAAATCGGCATTACGGTCTTACACTTCATACATTAGATGAAAAAAAGCAAAAACTGCAAAAATAGCCTCAGTTTGGGATCGTAATTATTTGTAGTGATCAATAATGAGCTATGGGCAACAGCTTTACACAAAAAAGATATTTTCTTCAAAATATATAGTGCAAAGATGTGAATGTATGTAAAATATCTGTTTGTGTAAAGCTGTTGCTCATATATATTTTCACCAAAAACTATGCATGAAATTGCCATTTTTTTGTTAAATATGTAAATGTGCACACGTTTATGACGTCAAAGTCACTGTGACATCACAAGTGACCTTTCTGAACGGCTATTCATACTTCCTCCTTTCTTGGATATTAAAATTAACAAGAGAGCTGATCTTAACATTTTTTGGAGAAGTACATAATGAATGAATTTCAGTTACTGCATGGGACTTTGGTGAAATTTATCAACTATTGCTTTATATAAATAAGAAAATTAGACTAAATACAAAACAATATGTATTCATCATTGATTAACAAAGTTTCAAAATAACTAAAAATAAGTAAAATCAAAACAAAGGGTAATATGAAATTCTACAAAAATGATATTTTAATTAAGATTAGAATTTTTTACACGAAAAAATAACCTTTTTACTTGATTTTTGGTTATTCGCATATTTTATATGATTGGTTAAAGGACTACATGTGGTGACTACATATATTTGATATCCGGTGTCCTAAACAATGTGGGGTTAGTTACCATATGGGGTTAGTAAGGAGTTACTTCCCTTTCAAAACAAAAAAGAAATCTCAAAAGTTTCAACAGACGAATAAATTGACAATGAATGATTGAAATGAAATCATAAAACAAATTTAAAGCTAACAAGTTGTTAAAGTTGGCATTTGTTTTTTGTATAGAGAAATGGAAGTAGGTTGTTAATACTAAGTATTGAAGACTTAATCACTTTGATAGGCCGCTAGTCTTAATACCACATGTGAAAATAGTCGGTAAGATAAATTCGTTACACGGTGTGCTAGTGACCTAATACGATATATATGGGGTCAGTAAATTCCACATGGGTTGAGAGCGAATCGTATTAGGTCACTAACACACCATGTAACTAATAATATGTAGGAAAGTGGTACGACAGTGCATGTGCATATAACGACACAAAACTACTCAATCTGCAACTTAAATGCACACTAAAGCGTATCTGATAGCCAGTTGTATTATAAACGCATTTTTTTGATTTTTTACAAAGCCAAAACCTTTATCTTACTTTTTGCCCGGTCGTACCCATTTCCTACAGTGCAGTTTTTCATAAAATGGAAAGAAAAAAACATGTTGCTTTTTTCTTTCAAAATGCAACTCGACAAAATATTTTACTTTTTTTCTTTTTTGCAGTCCTCAAACTCTTGATTTGGCATTTTATGAAGAGTTAAAGTGCTAATTCATATTGTAAACCTATAATTTCTTATATTTAGCCTTATTTTTGTTCGTTTTTACTCATTTTTAAGACTATGCACTTTGTTTTATTTCCATGGTGTGGTTACAACATTTTTAAATTACTATTACGTCGATATCTTTTAAATTTTTCAAGACAAAAAGTAATAAAACTTCATTTTGTAAAGTTATGAGAACACTCCGGCTCTGTATTTCTAATAGATTCACGTTTTTCGATATACTTTTAATGAACATTATAATGCAGTGGATTCATTTCTCTTACCTATACGAAGAAGATTTACTTTTTTTATTTATGAATCGCTCTAGGTGGCACAGTAGTATTTCCTGGCACTTAGGGATAATGATAGCCTTTTAAGAATTTTCACCACTTTCTAACACTGCCCAAAAACCTAAATTCACAGTTGACTGAAATACTTTCAATATAATATTCAGAAATAAATTTGAATACGTATGATAACCGTTTACTTTTTCTGCTATCTTTATAAACCTGAGGCCACTAGTGCTTTTAGGTCTTTTATCATGCAGTGAATAAAAAATTCCAAAAAATATAAAAAAAAAAAACGTAGGTAAAATTATTTCATTTTTTTCTTCACCTGATTAATCCCTCAGCTTGGGAAAGTATGTTCAGTAGATACTGTAATTTTTGCCTAATCATACAACACAAAGCGGGTTAGAACATTATTTAATTACATTACGACAATGGTGTAATGCATTAACCGACTATACAAGTGGTGTTACAATTATTTTGACAATCATAATAAAATAATAACATTTGAACAATTTGTAACAGTATTTCATTAGATACAGACAAATGTGTATTTCATGAATAGTCTGTACACTTTATTATACAATCCGTTTTGACTTCAATTTCACTGATACATGTATCCTGCAGCAAATTGATAACCTCACACAGACTGACCAGGAAGATTGACCGTATATAAATACTAGGAAAGAAAAATAAACATTAGACTCCTCTATGTATCCCCCCTCGTGGGTAGGCTGGAATTAATTCACTTACCATCCGCATTTATTCTAGCCAGGAACGAAATTATATCTCTATACGATCACGTGTCCGTGTGACGATTGTAAACTTTCGAACATTTGAACTTTAGAGACAATTTGTGAACTTTCAAACAATTGAACTTAAGAAACATTCTGAACTTTGTAATTACATTATAAATTGTATTTACTTACGACTTCGTTTTAATCACAGTGTTCAGAAACATTGACTTAAGTAGGGTACACAAAAGCGAAACCTAAATACCGGAATGTAAATACTACCGTGCCACCTTACGAAAGCCATCACAAACTTGAAATCAGTCATGACACCTATGATGCATAGACTTCTTACTAAGAAACATATCAAAATAAAGAATACTAGTCTGCACCTTTTTCTTTTCCAAAAAAAAGTATACCCCTTTACTAGTAAGCATATTTTAACTTTTTTTTCATCTTACCACTTTTAGTTCAGGAATGAACAAAAACCATATATATAATGTTTCAAACAGCACAGAAGTAAAACATGGTAAATCAGGAGAACAGAATGGATTGCCAACTCCATTTCTAGTTAATCTGACTGCAAAATTAACAGTATAAGTACCAAATTACGAAAAAAGATAGTAAAGTTCATTCCACATTATTTTACAGCCTTACATTCCTTTTAACATTTCAAGGTAATTTAGGCAACATAATAAGATTCTGCAGATGGCAGTAAACTATTGTTTTTAAATCTTTTGACAATACATGTACTAGAATTTATCTCTAAGTTGGCTGTTTGTCTCTTTCTCGTGTATGCATTAAGTTGGATAAGCAATGACCCCTTAACCACTTACTGGTCTAAAAAAAATGTGCATACTGGTGTCATATTACCACGGAACTACAAATTAAACCTGAAAAAATCTAGAATAGCTGTACGTGTGTGACAATAAAATAAAATTATACACTTTATTTAATACGATGAAATCTATAGGATTTTCAGGCAACACTGTGAAAATTTTAAGCTAGCATTGATAATCAAAAATCTATTGCAAGTTACATCAATATTATAAAGTTCTACTTTCTAGGAAAATTTTTGACATTATTTCCCACAGATCAAGCAAATTTGCAGCAATTTTTACTCCCAGGGGTGAAATTTATGCCCTAAATCAATTTTTATTTGATAAATTTACAAACTGGATAGGTAAAAATATTATTTTTAAGTTAATTAATTTAGTGTACATCATATATATACCAGTTAAGGTGGCACGGTAGTATTTTGTGGTCCTTAAGGATACTGATAGTCTTTTTAGAATTTTCAACACTTTCAAACACTGCCCAAAAACCTACATACACAGTAAAATGAAGTACTTTTATTATAATATTCAGAAATAGATTTGAATATGTATGACGACATTTTACTTTTTCTGCTTTCTTTATAAATCTAAGGCCACTAGTGATTTTAGGTCTTTTATCATGCAGTGAGTACAAAAAGCTTTGACAAGTATGTTCAGTAGATACTGTATTTTTTTGCCCAATCACAGAGTTCAGATACATTGACTTACGTACACAAAAGAGCAACCTGAATTCCGGAATGTGAATACTATCGTGCCACCTTCAGCACTGCATCATACAATTGTTCGTGTTTGTTCCAATTTAATATTTTAGTATTGATATTTTTGTATCATAGGTTTATTGAACAAAGTTTTTAAATTTCTGTCAAAAAGATATTTTATCGTGTTTTTTTTTAAGTTAAAAATAGATTTTTTCCTAACAGTAAATATCAAATTGACGCGGGTGAGTGCTATTCCCGGTATATGTCATATTTTAGTAGTCAACTAATGCCGACATCTTTGAAAGCTAAAAGAAGCAGTGCTTTAAACAACTGCAATTTTTTTAATTATATATCCGATTTAAACCAGTAACAAACTTTCCTGTCTAACTGCAAAAGGAACCCTTTATAATGTTGTGAATACAAGAAACGATGATGTGTATCACCGTCTCAATGAAGTTAGTATTGTTCGCCTGATGATGTTGATATATAAAGGTATCATTATCACAAATCGTGTAACAAATCTTACACTAGTATGGTAGATATAGAAAAGTTTACACAGCCTGATATTTCAGAAGATCATGCAGATACTTTCCATGCCGATGATCAACCTGTTGTTCCTTGTCAGATTAATATCCAAGCCGTTTGACTGTACTGCTAGTATTTTTGCAAGCACAAATCGTAAAAATGAGACAAACATCTACGTTACACTGAATTTGACGAATGACTCAAAGAACTAATATAAATGGATAAAACCGGTGTTTAATATAAAATCACTCCTTTTTCACAAGAATTTAAAATCAAGCTCTTTACTACAGTTTAACATGTGACTTATATTCCTGACGTTTATTATTTCTATTTTTGTAACGCTATACAACTTGTAAACTGTATATTTATGCATACTATACTGATGCACTGTATTGTTTAAGGTAATAAAGAATTGAATTACAGGGCTTCCTTGGTTATATTTTTAATTATCATTCCAAAGAAAGAGAATTATACGTATTACGAGAAGGCTTCTCATTAGCTGATTGGTGACATCAATGAATATTTGCTTGTCTACAAAAAGCTTTTGTTATGTCTTTTCTTTTGAAAAAATACTGCTGCTTCTCACTCCACGGATTGAAAACGACATACGCTTTAGTCAAACTACAGTGTTGGTTACTAGAAAAAAACATTATAAAATATCAATCGTTATACAGAAACAAAATGGGTATAGAGAATCAAATGTAGAGTTCAGTAGTTCAATCTCAATTTCTAAAGCCATTCAAGCAGTTAGCTATATAAAAATCTAGATAAATACTGTCAGAAGTTGAAACTGAAATTGAGACAATAACTATAAATGAAGACCAAACATTACATGCAGCCGCTTCAAAAGTTCCTATTTAAATGCAGTCAGGGTATATCAAATGGAACTTACCTAACACCATTTGAAATATCTTTGTCATATTCCACACAACAGATTCCTTACTTTCTTACGAAGTTTTTGTTGTGGATAATTGATGCTTATGATTGCAATGGTGAGGGTAATGCCTCTGCACTTCCTACCGACAAGATATATATATATGTGTATACCACTAGTAACCAGAAATTAGATTGATCGGCCAAAAAGGTATTAACCCTATTTAAAAAAGATTAATGAATATTTAAATAAGATTGACAAAAAACAAAACCGTTTTTCAATGTTTTTTTAATCCATTTCAAATCATTTTAATACCAGTCAAATAGATTCCCTTGTGGTCATTTAAGTTATTTCAAGATATGGTTAAGCTATGTCAAACTAATAAGCCACGCCCCGTTAAACGAAATCAAACTGATATTCAGTCCTTTTAAACTTTAAAGTGTCCGCCATTTTGTGAATCACTCAAGCAGAAAAGCAACCACGTTTATCTAATGTCAATCCGTCCCAAAAAAGAGAGACGAAAGATACCAAAGTGACATTCAAACTTATAAGTCGAAAATAAACTGACAACGCCATGGATTAAAAAAAAAGACCAACAGACAAACAATAGTACACAAAACACAACATAGAAAACTAAAGACTGAGCAAAACGAACCTCACCAAAAACTGGGGTCGATCTCAGGTGCTCCGGAAGGGTAAGCAGATCCTGCTCCACATGTGGCACCCGTCATGTTGCTCATGTTAGTACAAACCCGGTAATAAGTCTAATTCGGTAGGTCACATTCGGGAAAAAGGGCGGGACTGTAGTTACGACCACTACAAAAGTCAAAAAGTCTGAAAAGACCAGTTTTGTCTGAATTTGCATGAATTTTTACTCGACATTCTTATTTTGTCTGAATAATTTTTAAAAATTCTTGACATAGTATGAATTTGTCTAATAAGGTTCTTGATTTTTCTTGACAAGTGTCTTGACAGTATGAACATTGTCTTAAAATTTCTCGACACTTCCTGTATCATCTGATAAGAGTCTGGATTAGTCTCGACCAATTCTTGACTGTCTTAAATTTGTCTCGATCTGTCTTGACATATTCTTGACATTCTTAATAATGTCTGAATATGTCTCGACATATTCTTGACATTCTAAATAATGTCTGAATATGTCTCGACACATTCTTGACAGTCTTAAATATGTCTTGACACTATCTCAACAGTATAAATTTCGCCTGAAATGTGAACAGGCTTATTCTGCACTGTTTATGACATTCTATTGCTGTTGTATACTCCATTTTATTATGGCTAAACTAAACTTTGAAGAATCAAGGATTAATTTGGTATAGTAAGATACCCTTTTGGTGCAACTAAGTTGGAATACCCTGAATAATCCCCCATGTAGTTTAATTTTGATTTATTTTTATTAAACATTTAAGTAATTGTTTTCACTTGGAATATAACTCGCAAAACTGCCAGTCAAATTTGCTTTACTAAAATAGGTGTCTTGTATCTCTTTTGGACCCCACAACTCATTTTTGGGTTTGTGTGGCTAAAAAAAAGAGGGGGGGAAGGGGGGGGGGCTTTCTTTTAGGTCAAAGAATTTGTTCCCATCTTGATTCAAAAACCTTATTCATTTTTTAGAACAACCCAAAAACATTTTTTATTCAAATGTGAGTGTTGAATTTTATAATTTTTTATCAAAAATAAATATTTGTGATAACTCCTTCCTGAAAAGAAAAAAATGTTTAGATCTATATTATGCAAGTCTGTGTGAGAGCCATTTCATAATACCGATGATTTCTATAGAAATCATTGATTGGACCCATTATAAACACATTTTTTTTTATTATTCCTGGAGTAGATAATAATTTTCTTTTAATCTTTGGGAATTATTCAATTTTTTTTATGTTAAAATAATTAACTTCATAATTTTGATGAAGAAAATCCATTTCAATTCAATTTTTTTTCATCAAAATGATGATTTTCATTATCATCTATCAACAAACTATTTAAATTGTAGTGGCATGGTCGGTCAACTGATAAGTTGTATGGCTGATTACAGGTAAAGCAATAACTTCTATTTGACAGTTGCGTGTACTCTGGGGTGTGGAATACCTTAATTTTATGGGGAACATCCTGTCCATGTGTAATACTTAATATATTCCAACAGATGACAGTACACAAATTTTTCTTCTGTTAAATGAATGATTTGTATATCATCATAATTTACTATTTATATAAACCACATTTTGGTATAATAATTATTTACCATATCAACATTGAATATTATGAATGTAGAATGAAATATGTCTACAGTATGATTGGTTTGAATCATTTAATTTATAAGATTTAGGAATCAAAATTTGTAATTATTTAAAAACCCACGTTGAAATTGTTTTATATCAACACACCAACATTTGAATTATTTTATACTTTAGATTTCATAGCCATATTTGCATTTGTAAAAATATTTATATACCCAAATTTTGAATTATTTTACATGCCCAACTTTTATTTTTGTTGTAAAGAAGTGCAACTTGAAACAACAGTATATCATATAAAGAAAAATAAAGATTAAAGTTATATCATGAATATTGGTCATGATTTGTAAAACTCAGAACTGTCAAGTAAATTTAAGACACGATTCAAAATGTTCAGAATATGTCATGCCATACTGAGAAAAAATAAGAATGTCGAGAATTGTCGAGAAATTTCAAGACAGTATTCAAATGTCAAGAATTTGTCAAGAAATTGTAAGACCATATTCAGAATGTCGAGAATATGTCGAGTAAATTTCATACAAATTTAATATAAATGAGAATTTGTCAAGAAAAATTAAGACACAAGTCATACTTTTGGAGAATGTCGAGTAAAAGTTCATGCAAATTAAGACAAAAACTGGTCTTTTCAGACTTTAGACTTTTGTAGTGGACATTAGGAAAATATCCGCTATCATCTGTGAAACGGATATTCCATAACGGTCAACCAACTCGTGACGGCGTCCGTAAACTTTATCGATTTTAGTCAGATGATATACCTCCAACAAATATTCACAATTAAAAGGAATTAATGACAAATACATATGTAAATTATAGTTATTGATGCCAGATTTTTAAAATCATGCAGTTGAAAATTTATTTTAAAGATGAACAATATAATTTTAATGTGTCCACATGTAGCTCTAGATAAGAAAGATGGTTGATAAGTGATATGAAAAACCCATACCGTTACAGTTGTTATTTTTGTCACTGGTGCAAAAAGTTGATTCAAATGGGAAAAGCCTGAAAATTCTAATATGGAACTTTAAAGAGTGAAGCTTGGTTATACGAATGAGTTTGGGGAATGTCGTGCAGGTTGCATGTAAAAGAATCCTTAAAATAAATGAACATAAAATCTGAGCCTACATACGCTACTAGTTGCAGGATAAATTTTCTGTTTTTTTCCAAACATGTCTGCATATCTCTTTGTTAAGTGTCAGTTAAATGTTTAACCCATCATCTTTGTCGACCTATAAACCGAACTAAATTGACTTATGAACCAAATGTTTGATTTGAATTTTTAGGCGAACTGAACATGATTGAAAATTGCCACTCGACTTTACGCAAACTTCAATCAATACAAAGAAATCGTCCTATCAAACGACTGAATCTCCGATATAATTTCGTCCTCAACAGTCATGAAATATTTGCCACTGGGTGTTAAGCAAGTTGAAATGAACGAATTAGAAATTTATTCCGTCTCAAACTTTTAAAAATTCCTATTAAAACATACGTTTTTTCTGTTTTGTTTAATTTACCCGGAAAATCAAAATTTTGTGTAGCTAAATACTTCACGTACCTGATACCAAATATAAACTGAAAATGGCGCATGAATGTCTAAAACAATAAAGTCAAGTCATATCTTTTCAATTTATTCACGAAGCGGATCATTTAAGGTAAACTTCGCAAAAAAATGAAAAATTGATATTATGTTCATTATGCATAAAAAAGCACAAATTTAGAATATTAACGTTTTCTCATAGGTAAGAGATCAGTCTAATAGTCCCAGCCATCGTGACGGCTTACCGATTACAAGTATAAACCACAAAGTACCAAAACAAGCAGAGACTAACGTATTCGTAATTCAGTGTCAAAACCACTTGTCAAACGTGCGGTTGTTTTCCCCGACAAGGTAATGATAAAAGCATACAAAGTTTCCCGGATCCTAAAAAAGAATTATACCAGACATGTTTGTGCTACCTATCGGCAAACTTTTTTAGTTAACTTGATACGAAACAATGTTTAGAAAAAAAAATTTAAGAGTCGGAAAAATGAATTTTTCTAATATATATGGTCTATCGTTTTTAAACTTGTTTTTTTTCGCTAAGTTTGTGAAACAAGTAAATATAAAGGAGAATAAGTTTAGAGCGATTACTTTTATGGATTCTCTCAAAGTTTAAAGTCATAATTAACTTGCGTTGTTCCGTACAAAATGTTTGAAAAAAACTTGGTTCATAACTCTATTATGTAATACATGTACATTTATTTAATTCGGTCCTTCCCTACTTTGATCATCAGCATGGTTAACGGAATTATTGCCAGGGGTAATGCGAGGTGACACATCCAGGTAATCAAGCGACTTCCGTTTCGATTCCTAACATCACTGAAAAGACATTAATTGTCGAAATCCGGATATGGTGTACAAATTTTTGCACCTCATGTTTGCGGTATACCATCTTTTCCGCAAGATTATTGTTTTCTGTTTGGAAATAAATTTATAATAAGATCTATTTTGTTACATCTTGTGATCCGTTTATTTGGCAATCGCCAATGGCAGTCAGCAGTGTTTAAGAACATCAGTTGTTCGACCTGCTAGTCAAATGCGTTTTGTTAAAATATACTTTCACTCATTTGGTCTTTTGGAAAATGATGTTTGTGCTGTATTTAAACCCCTCTACCAAGAAATTTGTTTTGCATGCACACGTATAAAAATTGCGGTTTTTATCCAACGCAATCATAGGTTTGAACGTTGTTTTCAATTTAGACTTGTATATATATATATTATACGGCATTCCAAATACCGTTTCGATTCCTAACATCACTGAAGAGACATTAATTGTCGAAATCCGGAAATGGTGTACAAATTTTTGCACCTCATGTTTGTGGTATACCATCTTTTCCACAAGTATATTGTTTTCTGTTTGGTATTAAATTATAATAAAAATCCATTTTGTTACATCTTGTGATCCGTTTATTTGGCAATCGCCAATGGCAGTCAGCAGGGTTTAAGAACATCCGTTGTTCGACCTGTAAGTCAAATGTGTTTTGTTTAAATATACTTTTTCACTTTTTTGGTCTTTTGGAAAATGTTGTTTGTGCTGTAATTAGACCCCTGTACCAAGAAATTTGTTTTGCATGCACACGTATAAACATTGCGGTTTTTATCCAACGCAATTATAGGTTTGAACGTTTTTTTGAATTTAGACTTATTATGTAACTATATATATATATATATATATATATATATACAACTCGTCTTAACATCAGCCCAACAATGTTAGATCTGTAAATTTGCTATCGCAAATTTTTTGTTCTTTCCTCGTCGGGATTCGAACTCATATATGTCATAAAGTTTGTCGGTTTTTATCCAACGCAATCATAGGTTTGAACGTTGTTTTCAATTTAGACTTATTAATATTTTTTCGTTTGGGCTTGTATTATATTTGCCTTAGGGTTTATATGATCCGTTCATCCTATTTCGACTCTTCAAAATTCAAGAGTCTATCCTAAATTGGGGTAAATTATATGGCTTTCCAAATACCGTTTCGATTCCTAACATCACTGAAGAGACATTAATTGTCGAAATCCGGATATGGTGTACACATTTTTGCACCTCATGTTTGTGGTATACCATCTTTTCCACAAGTATATTATTTTCTGTTTGGTATTAAATTATAATAAAGATCCATTTTGTTACATCTTGTGATCCTTTTATTTGGCAATCGCCAATGGCAGTCAGCAGGAATCGAAACGGTATTTGGAAGGCCAAAAATTTACCTCAATTTAGCATAGACTCTTGAATTTTGAAAAGTCGAAATAGGATGAACGGATTATATAAACCCGGAGGCAAATATAATACAAGCCCAAACGAAAAAATATAAACAACTCTAAGTTGAAAACATCGTTCAAACCTATGATTGCGTTGGATAAAAACCGAAATTTTTATACGTGTGCATGCAAAACAAATTTATATATATATTGCTATTTTACTATTTATTTTATGAATATATATATATATATATATATATAGAAGTCTATAAAAAGGACCAACCAGCAAATTTAATATATGCACCGGATCGTCTAGAATAGACGATACTGCGCAGACAAGGAAACAATAGTATAATCTAAAGATTTGCGCAACGGTACTTATACAAGATGGTAATATACGAAGATGATGTTATTAAATCGTGTTGACAAATATTTCGGCTGAACAAATAGCCTTCGTCAGTGTCAACAATACTAATTGCTTGTGTAAAATAGCTCAGTAATACAGGTAAGTCTTTTGGTCTATTGATTTAATCCCAAATCTTGAACCTCATCAAATAAATCAATACTCTATAAACGTGTCTGCGTATATATACATCCCAAACTGTCAAAAATTATTGACACTGGCGAAGGCTATTTGTTAAGCCGAAATATTTGTCAACACGACTAAATAACATCATCTTCGTATATTACCATCTTATATTAGTACCGTTGTGCAAATCTTTAGACTTATATAAATATAATATATATATATATATATATTGAAAATAAAAGAGAAACCTCAAGAACCAATCTGATTTAAATTCAGATCTATATCTAACTTCCTTTGCTTCATCGAAGTTATGAACATAGTAGAATCACAGATTTATATTTTAATTAGATTGTTCTAGAACAGTTTAAGAAATTCGTCATCACAATTGTTAGTTTTATTGTACAATAGTGTGAATCGTTGAAATAGCACGTGAAATTCCGACTAAGCGTGATTATCTTGTAAAAAGTAGGGTTCTATTCATGCCTTTTGTCAACTTCCTGTTCCGACATGCATGTAATATATGCCACTGGACGTTACAATTCCATTCCATCATCATTATCATCTTCGTCAAATATTGCTGGGTTTATTTTGCATGTGCATATATACACTCCAAGTTATCCCTTTTCTATATCATTTATATAAAAGGTTACATATATAACATTTAGGTATTTGATGCAAAGGGAATTCTGAAGATGAAAGTCCAATAGGCTTACATAGTTCGCTAATGCTTCGAATTATATACAAACAGAGCATATCAAATAACTGTCATATGCCGAGTTCCTAATTTCAGCGGTTCATTTGTGAAATAGAAGAACAGAGGACACTCGGTATCAGAGTAAATGTAACGTCTCGATCAAGCTTTTTAAAAATGATTACAGAATATTCAAGTTTTACAACTTTTCTAAAAAAAAAATAATAAGATATGGGCTTTGATTGCTAATGAGATAAACTATGCAACAGAGACGAAATTAGCCCAATTATTTATTGTGTGACATAACAACTGAAGTCGTTATTCCGCTGAAGTGCACGTCGGTCACATATGTTAAACCACGTAGGTGCATGGAACCCATACCCCTTATTTAAGTTTAAGAGTACACAACAACCCTATAATATATGCATTATACGTTCGGGAATATATGTTTTATTATTTTGCACGTATAATTAGCAAATGCTATATTTTAACTGTAGTCCTGATGTTTTTTTGTTTTTTGTTTTTATCTGATGAGCTTAATTTTTTATTAAATGATCATACAAGTACAGAAGCTAGGATTTATAATTCGGGTTGGCTATGACTGTCTTCGTGTTATCTCCCCACCCCCCCCCCCCCCCCCCCCCTTTCCCCGCCCCAACCCGTTATTTTTAACATACAACATTCAAAATTCATATCCTTCATATTATTATCATTTAAATTTCGTCTAAAAACTTACACACCAAAGACAAATAATTACATTACATGTATGTTTCATTATAATACATATTTTGTATCAATTGGCTAATAGCAACCTCGCGTTATTCTGAAATTAACCTTCAGTAGTCTCAGATAATACACACCGACCTATCGTAATTAAAAGGTTGTCAAAAAAATGGTTAAAGGAGAACGTGTGTCATACACTTATCCATGAATTACCCTTAACCAGGAATTTTACCTTTAACCATTACCCTTAACCAGGAAACAAAACTTTTCTAAAATATTTTACAACAAAGCAAAATATTTTATAGTAGCTCTTTTGATAGGATATATAGTTAAGTGATAAATATTTTTGGATGAGTGGAACTATGATAATTGGAATAAAATGCACAAATATTGAATGTAAAGGGAGAATTCATTAAAATTTTGCATTTAATGTAAAGGGAGACAACTGCAACGTATTACTCTTAAACGGAAACGTAATGTTTCACTCTTTAACTAGAAAATACTAAAATTGAGAATGGAAATGGGGAATGTGTCAAAGAGACAACAACCCGACCATAGAACAGACAACAGCAGAAGGTCACCAACAGGTCTTCAATGCAGCGAGAAATTCCCGCACCCGGAGGCGTCCTTCAGCTGGCCCCTAAACAAATATATATACTAGTTCACTGATAATGAACGCCATACTAAACTCCAAATTGTACACAAGAAACTAAAATTAAAAATAATACAAGACTAACAAAGGCTAGAGGCTCCTGACTTGGGACAGGCGCAAACATGCGGCGGGGTTAAACATGTTTATGAGATCTCAACCCTCCCCCTATACCTCTAGCCAATGTAGAAAAGTAAACGCATAACAATACGCACATTAAAATTCAGTTCAAGAGAAGTCCGAGTCTGATGTCAGAAGATGTAACCAAAGAAAATAAACAAAATGACAATAATACATAAATAATAACAGACTACTAGCAGTTAACTGACATGCCAGCTCCAGACTTTAATTAAACTGATTGAAAGATTATGTCTTCATCATATGAATATCAGGCACAATCCTTCCCGTTAGGGGGTTTAGTATCATACCATCATAACATATATGAGAAGAACATAACCCGTGTCATGCCAACAACTGGTTTTTAAATAAATGTGTTTAGTTCCGATGCAAAGACCCTATAAGTGAATCAATATTAACGCCAAAATATGCAATCTTTAATGACCTGACAACAGTATCGTAACTATATCCCTTCTTAATAAGTCTATTTAAAGGTTTTGTTAGCTTCAGAGGTGAATACTGACATTTTTGTGCTTTATAAAGAATATTTCCATAAAAAATTGGATGTGAAATACCTGAACGTATAAGAAGTCTGCATGTTGAGCTATATTTACGAATGATGTCCTTATACCGATGATAAAATTTAGTAAATGTTTTGACTAGTTTGTGATATCGAAAACCCTGGTGTAATAATTTTTCGGTAATACATAAATTTCTCTCGTTAAAATCTAAAACATTGTTACATACACGAGCGAATCGAACAAGTTGAGATATATAAACACCGTAAGATGGTGACAAGGGAACGTCACCATCTAAAAATGGATAATTTACAATAGGAAATGAAAAATCATCTCTTTTATCATATATTTTAGTTTTAAGCTTTCCGTTAATGATATAGATATCAAGATCGAGGAAAGGACAGTGGTCATTGTTAGTATTAGCTTTATTTAAAGTAAGTTCAACAGAATAAATTTCTTTAGTATACATACTGAAGTCGTCATTATTGAGAGCCAAAATATCATCCAAATATCTAAAAGTATTATTGAATTTGTGTATCAGATGTTGTTTCGATGGGTCTTTGCTGATTTTTGTCATAAATTGTAACTCATAGCAATACAAAAAAAGGTCCGCAATAAGTGGTGCACAGTTAGTCCCCATTGGAATTCCGATTACCTGACGATATACGGAATCTCCAAAGCGAACAAAAATGTTATCTAGTAAAAATTCAAGGGCATATAAAGTATCAAAGCATGTCCAATTGACATAGTTTTTTTGTTTACTGCTACTAAAAAATGACCTAAAAGAGTTTGAACATGTATATTCACATTCTGACTTTTTAAATGCCCATTTAATTAGGTGTGTGAATTTTTTCTTAATGAGAATGTGAGGCAATGTGGTATATAGGGTAGAAAAATCAAAACTTTGAACAGATTCAAAATCACCAATATATGCATGCAATTTATCAAGTACTTCCAACGAGTTCTTGACACTCCAAAAGTAATTAATTCCACTATTTTCGAAGGCCTAATTTGAACAATTTATTATCAGGTTTTTGATTGTACCAAGTGTACTGGTAAGAAGAATAGACAATTTAGTAGTGGAACAATGGCTTGAAGACGAAATGAATCTATATTTGTAAGGTGTTTTGTGTAGCTTCGGAAGCCAATACAAAGTTGGGACTTTCATTGTATTTGGTTCTGCTTGTAAAGCGGTAGCTAAAAGTTTATGTTTGTTACGTTTTCTGAAAATGGAGTCAGTTGGAATGTTGGTGAATTGGTGATTTCTTTTTTCAGAACCTCAATGTAAAATTTACGTCAAACAATAATAATATTATTAGCAGCTTTATCGGCCGGGACAAAAACAAATTCCTTGGCTAGTTCTTTTAGTTTATGTTTGATACGAGAAATAGGTTTATTGTGGTTATTGTTAAGAGTAAAACGTTCTTTAAAATGTTGAATACGTATATCAACTATGTTCATTACTGAATTAAAAAAAGAGTCCAAAGATTTTTTGTCAGCTTTTTCCCGTTTTATCCATTTCAAACAGTAAGTATGGAGTGAGTCGTGGATGATATTACGACACTCATTCCAATTAATAATTGACGGGGGACGATATTTAGGTCCTTTACTGAGGAATGATTTTAACTCTCGGTCTTGAACGATGTTAAGATCTCCTGTTATAACATGGGAAATGGGTCCATAAATGTATTCGGAATTACTGCAATTACATGAAGTAGGTGTATTTTCACTGATATTAACATCTTTACACAATTGGCTATAATTAAACACAGATTTCCGGGTAGATTTCTTGTAAATATAACAAATAAGAGGGAGCTCAGTATTATCAAAATATCCCGGAATTTGTTCTTTAACAGAATGGTCGTTAAAAATACCGGCAATATTTACAAAATCAAAACCTTTATTGACATACTTTATTTTAATAAACTGTTTTTTATGATCTTCAGGGCGATCAATTTTGGGAAACAGTTTAGAATAACAATATGCCATTATAATTTGAACGATTTCATACTTAGGACTGCTATGTGAAATTGTGTTGCAATCCTCTAAAATTTTATTTAACTTATTAACCGGTAATGAACAGAGCTTTGTTAACAGATAATGTCTGCCGTTGTTTTTTGAAATAGAAATTAGGTCCGAAATATTGGAATGATTGGTCCGAAATTTTCTTTGGTTGCGATTTTTTCTACGACCATGAGAACGGTTTTTACGAACAGTTTTAGAAACTATATCCAAAATGTTAACAGAATCGGTTCTTGATATATTACCAATTCCCATGATATTATCATTAAGACCGAGAGGGTAGACTGTCTGTAATTTTTTAATCCAATCTTATTCAATTATTTTCCGTGATCGTACAAACTTTGAATGAGATTCACCAGGCTGCTTATTTACTACTTCTAAAGGTTGAACTGCTAAATATTTAATAGGATGATTGTGCTTTTTAAGATGTTGATAAATGATACTTTTGAATTTATTGGGTCTTTTAAAACGACACAGATGTTCTTGAGTGCGTTTAGATAAATATCGTCCAGTTTCACCTACGTACTGAATACCGCATCCCGGTTTGTTTCATGTGAGTAAATAAATAATACTGTTTGTTTTTCAAGTTATATCAGTTTCAAAATTTAAAGAAAATGTGCGACCATTAAACGTGGACCTTACCGTATTGTTGGTGGAAAGACGGGGACATGTAAGTCATTTTTTGGCATGACACTTATCGATAGAAGGGTAACCACGGTTTTTATTGTTAAAAATGTTAGCAATGGTAGTATTTTTAGATAAGCGATTTTGAAGATTGAGACGTGTAGATACCCTTTGAACGAGTTTAGTATTTAATATTTTTCCATTTCTAAGCTTCATATTTGTTTTTTGTTTGTGAATTATATTAGAAAGGAGCAAAGACTGGCGTCCAGAATATGAACCAGCATACAATGAATTAAATTATGTAAAAATGATCAATCTGTTCGGCTAAAGATGTCAAACGCTATCCGTATTAATTACCCGAAAAAGATAGGGTATATCAGGGTAGCGACTGACGTCTGACTAAATAGTAGAATGGGGCTGAATATTGAAATACTACTTTTTGATAAATATTCCTAAAGTAATGAACTAGAGAAGTTCTCGCTCGGACACACACTCCATAATCTAGTATATTATAAGAGCATAAACCTGAAGCACGGGGAGGCACTCTACTGTCTCCACACGGCACTAAAGACAAACTCTGTAAAAAATAAAATTGAGAATGGAAATGGGGAATGTATCAAAGAGACAACAACCCGACCATAGAACAGACAACAGCAGAAGGTCACCAACTGAATGCACAGCTTTTAAGGAGTATAGCTAATATAAAAAACAAAATGCATATTTCAACACAAAAAATGCACATCAAAAATTACATAAACTATATGATAAATATTTATAAATAGATAAGACCCAAATGCAATCTTATGTCCTTCAACAATCTTGCGGTTCTAAAGTTCGAAACTAATATATACACGAATAAATCGGTCTGTTCGTTTGCTTATCTACCGGTGTGCGTTGTAAGCGCAACTTTCCCTTAAACCGCTGGGCAGATAGTTCATGAACATTTCCACAGTTGTATTACACTACCTCATATCCAGAAATCAACACCACTTTGCTTATTTGAATATTATACTAAAGAAATCGGATACGGGTCACGGAAATTATATTGAAATGATAGGGAATTTTGAAAAAAAATGTCTGTTTTAACTTTAATTTAAGTGATAGACAGGTTGCGGGGACAGAAAATAAATATACACAACAATATACACCATTTAAACGAAACATAATGACTGTTGTTGCAAAAATCAAGGTTCCTGAGCTATTTTAAAAATTGAAGCGAGAGGCTTTTTACATTGCAGTATAAAAATTAAAATACAGGCTAAAATGGCTTAAACGTCAAATTTGTAAACTTCGTGTTGAAAATTGGCTAACAAGGTCATTACAAAAACAGGTTGCTAGGATGAAACTTGAAACTTGAATGTCCAAAGAATAAGCAAGTCCAAACCTTGTATGTGTAGTCGTTGAACTCTAGGTTCCCACGTAAAGTTAAAATGCCCCTATTTCAAGAAGAATAAACTCACGAAAACACGAAAAAATTCACTAAATTCGCGTTCATTGTTTTGATTTTGACCGCCTGACAACTTTACGGAAATATCAGAGTGATTATAAACAAGGACTCTGTGACGGGCAACTTATAATATCCGTGTTTTAAAGATTTTAATGATACCAAGCCAGTCTAGTTCAAACTATTATCACGTGGTACAATTCTCATTTACATATTATGAATATTAATTAGCAAAAGAACAACTAATTTCTGGCTATGTGATGATGTGCAGAAAGGGTTATTATTATCTTGATGAAAATTTGCTCAATAGCAAATCAGATTCATATGAACGGCTATGGATTTTAACGAGAATAAATAATGTGAAAACGGCAATATGTGTAGTTTATTTTTCGAACGACGGAACAAATAAACTTACACGGATGAATTGATGTTTCCATTACTAGACGAAACGTCTTGTTTAAATGCCATGTGATATGAAATACTACTCATGGGCGATTTCAACGGACGTTGCGTTGGTGTTTGCGAACATTCAGGGGTCTGTTGTTCAACTTGTCGTTAAATTAAACGAGTCGTTAAATTTTACTAATCACTGCGTTTAATTTAATCAGTCCATTATCATGTTGTTCAACTTGTCGTTAAATTTAACGAGTCGTTTAAAATTGTCAAAGTGTCGTTATATTTAATCGACCTCATTGAGGTTGATTAAATTTTAATCAGTTGATTAACCTTAATCTAAGATGGCTGTCAATGTATTGTTTCAACCACCTGTTGTAAGGAGAGAGCGACATTTTCGTGGTTTTGACCCTCTTGAAAGGGAATTTTCTGATGAGGAACTAAGGCAGAGGTATAGATTTGGCAGAGAGACCATTGAGTACTTGTCTGATTTAATGAGAGGGGATCTGGAGCGTGGGACAAATAAGGAGACAGCCATTTCAGTGGAACAACAGGTTATGATTGCCTTGAGGTTTTATGGCAGTGGATCTCACTTGCAAGTTGTTGGGGACACAATGGGATTTGACAAATCAACTGTGTCTCGGGTGATCGACCGTGTGACGGAGTTATTAGTTGCCAGGAAGGACGAGTTCATATCGTGGCCAGATAACCAGAGGAAGAACGTAATAAGGGCTGGGTTTTATGAAAAGACTGGTTTTCCAAACGTGGTTGGATGCATTGATGGGACCCACATAAGGATTAAGTGGGCCTAGCATTGATGAACCAGCATTTGTTAACAGAAAGGGGTTCCACAGCATTAACGTACAAGCCATTTGTGACCATGAAGGTAATTTAAAACACTATATTCTACCTATTTTATGTTTACAACATGCATTGTGTGCGTCCTTTTTCTTGATATCTTCAATCATCCTTGACCATATACAATATTGGCTGGTTTTCTGTTGAACTGGTTTTCAGCTAATTTGAAAATTGATGGAAAAAGATAGACAACTCAATCTTGTCATATACTTTTTATTGGATCCGTAAAATCAATGCGTTTACCGTTTCACTTTCAAATATGATGGACCGAGTGAACTGCTAAGTGTTTATGATCGTTTATGCTTAATACATAAATTTATTGATCAAAATAGTTTTAAAGATGTGCCCATCCACCCCTTATCTGCTTCAGGTAGAATTTGGTCAGGCTTAAACTTTGAAACGACAACGTAAATAGTGTGCCTCGCGTAGTTTGCAGAAATTCTGGATCTATATGGTGTACCATTTGGTTCAAATGTATTTTTATCGATTAACCGCTACTTTTATCGGTTAACCGCTATTTTTATCGGTTAACCGCTACTTTTATGTCGGTTAACCGCTATAAATATGCCGGTTAACCGCTATAAATATGCCGGTTAACCGCTAGTTTTACCGGTTAACCGCTAATTTTATCGGTTAATCGCTATTTTTATCGGTTAACCGCTATTTTTATTGCTTCATCAATTCTAATTTATCGTCTATGCACAAATAAATTATTATCTTAAATGAGTAAGTGATTGATGGACAAAGTTTATCGCTTAGCCTGTTAAAACGTAATGTGGATTGCTTACGCCTCCCATATATCTATTTTTGGTCAATCACTCCCACCCAAGTTATGGAATTGTTAATTGACATACGCACACAAGATTTTAGTGTTGAACACGTGGCAATTCTATATAGCACTTTATTGTACGTCAACAATTTTTGTTTTATTTAATTTTACACTTTCAATATGACAAAATGTATTGGATTTCATGGATCTGAATATAAAATAATTATATGACGATGTTTTAAATTCCAAAAACTTAGTGAAAAAAACATGAAAATGCTCATTTATCAAATAGAGGTACTTGTATATATTCCACTACTACAAATCTGTATAAATGATAATTCGATTGATGATACCGTGTGTAATGAAGACGAGAAATGTTATCTTCTAACATGCACATATATTTTGTGTTATTTCCAAATTAGAAATGAAAAACTGTTCTCTTTCATATTTCTCCCACAGACATGAAACGATATCTATGATACATTTTCAATATTATTGAATTAAATTATTAATGCTATTCAAAAACTCTACCAATGCTTTAATTCAATATTTTTTTAATAAATAACTTGAAGAATGTATTTTTTGTTATAATTGTATTATTGCAAATGTTATTGGAAAAAAGGTGGATTCAGCATCTACTTTCCGATTTATGTCCGATATATGTTACAAGCTGGGTGGTATAAAGTAATGGAGAGAGTTATTTAATAAGAAAGTATAACTTTATTTAATAACGAGAAACAAATGTTTTATGAAAGTTTGTCAAAATTCCGCCTAAAATGGAAAACTGTGCATCAACTAATAGAAATGTACATAACTGCTTTTTTAGCTCACCTGGCCCACAGGGCCAAGTGAGATTTTCTCATCACTTGGCGTCCGTCGTCCGTCGTCGTCGTCCGTCGTCGTCCGTCGTCGTTAACTTTTACAAAAATCTTCTCCTCTGAAACTACTGGGCCAAAAATTTAACCAAACTTGGCCTATATCATCATTGGGGTATCTAGTTTAAAAAATGTGTCCGTTGACCCGGCCAACCAACCAAGATGGCCGCCATGGCTAAAAATAGAACATAGGGTTAAAATGTAGATTTTGGCTTATATCTCTGAAACCAAAGCATTTAGAGCAAATCTGACATGGGGATAAAATTGTTTATAAGGTCAAGATCTATCTGCCCTGAAATTTTCAGTTGAATCGGGCAACCCATTGTTGGGTTGCTGCCCCTGAACAAGTAATTTTAAGGAAATTTTGCCGTTTTTGTTTATTATCTTGAATATTATTATAGATAGAGATAAACTGTAAACAGCAATAATGTTCAGCAAAGTAAGATCTACAAATAAGTCAACATGACCAAAATGGTCAGTTGACCCCTTAAAGAGTTATTGCCCTTTATAGTAAATTTTTAACAATTTTTCGTAAATTTTTGTAATCTTTTACAAAAATCTTCTCCTCTGAAATTACTAAGACAAATTTAACCAAACTTGTCCACAATCATCATTTGGGTATCTAGTTAAGAAAATGTGTCTGATGACCCCACTCGCGAACCAAGAAGGCCGACATGGCTAAAAATCGTACATAGGGTGAAATGCAGTTTTTGGCTCATATCTCTAAAACCAAAGCATTTAAAGCAAATCTGACCGGATAAAATTGTTTATTAGGTCAAAATCTATCTGCCCTGAAATTTTCAGACCAATCAGGCAACCCGTTGTTGGGTTGCTGCCCCTGAACAAGTAATTTTAAGAAAATTTTGCAGCTTTTGGTTATCTTGAATATTATTATAGATAGAGATAAACTGTAAACAGCAATAATGTACAGCAAAGTAAGACCTACAAATAAGTCAACATGACCAAAATGATCAGTTGACCCCTTAAGGAGTTATTGCCCTTTATAGTCAATTTTTAACAATTTTCATAAATTTTGTAAATTTTTGTAAATTTTTACAAAATATTTTCCACTGTAACTACTGGGCCAAGTTCATTATAGATGGAGATAATTATAAGCAGCAAGAATGTTTCAGTAAAGTAAGATCTACAAACACAACACCATCACCAAAACACAATTTTGTCATGAATCCATCTGTGTCCTTTGTTTAATATGCACATAGACCAAGGTGAGCGACACAGGCTCTTTAGAGCCTCTAGTTTTATACATTTTTGTAACTGCTTTTTTATCTCACCTGGCCGGAAGGGCCAAGTGAGCTATTCTCATCACTTGGCGTCCGTCGTCCGTCGTCGTCGTTAACTTTTTACATTTTGAACTTCTTCTAGAGAACCACTGAATGAAATGGAACCAAATATGGTATGACTGTTCCTTATGAGGTGCTGACCAAGAGTCAGGTGAGCGACACAGGCTCTCAGCAGTTTAATTAAAATTTAGCTACTTCGATTTTTTGTAGCCGATCCATCACCCAAGATGGTCGCCAGCGGGGAGCTTAGTTTAACAAAGGACCCTATGGGAAATACATACAAATGTCTTCTTTTAAAGAACCACTGAATGGAATGAAACCAAACATAGCATGAATGTTCCTTGTGAGGTGCTGACCAAGTGTTGTTACTTTGTAGCCGATCTATCATCCAAAATGGCCGCCATCGGGGGACTTAGTTAAACATAGGATCATATGGGAAATACATACAATTGTCTTCTTTTAAAGAAACACTGAATGGAATGAAACCAAACATAGCATGAATGTTCCTTATGAGGTGCTGACCAAGTGTTGTTACTTTGTAGCCGATCCATCATCCAAGATGGCCGCCAGTGGGGGACTAGGCTTAACATAGGACACTAAGGGAAATACATACAGATGTCTTCTTTTAGAGAACCACTGAATGAAATGAAACCAAACATAGCATGAATGTTTCTTATGAGATGCTGAACATGTTTTGTTACTTTGTAGCCGATCCATCATCCAAGATGGCTGCAAGCAGGGGACTTAGTTTAACATAGGACCCTATGGGAAATACATACAAAAGTCTTCTTTTAGATAACCACTGAATGGAATAAAACCAAACATAGCATGAATGTTCCTTACAAGGTGCTGACCAAGTGTTGTTACTTTGTAGCTGATCCTTTATCCAAGATGGCCGCTAGAGGGGACTTAGTTTAACATAGGACCCTATGGGAAATACATACAAATATCTTCTTTTAGAGAACCACTCAATAGAATGAAACCAAACATGTCATAAATGTTCCTTGTGAGGTGCTGATGAAGTGTTGCTTCTTTGTTGCTGATTTACTGTTCAAGATGGCCACCGGGATTAATTATTAAATTACAGGGCCAATATCAACCAAATCTGGCCTCAAACATTATGTAAGTATCTGTTATGATTTTTATCTTTATTTTTATGATTTCAAAAACCCAAGTTGAGTCAGGTGAGCGACACAGGCTCTCAGCAGTTTTATTAAAATTTAGCTACTTCGATTTTTTTGTGATTTTGTGTGACTTTTCTAAGTCATTTGATAACGTTGGATAAAGATTCTTCTATAAAAAAGAAATGAAAGAATATGCAGTTTGATGTGACTTGTTAAATAGTTTATGTGTGACCTACAAAGGAGACAAAAAGAGCGAAAATAAAAAAAATAAACCATCTGTATTTGGTCACTTTCCCGCTGAAGTCCTTCAAGAATCAGTAAGAACCACGGGTAGTAACCTCGTCATATCGAAAAGCGTTTAGTACAGTGATTTTGTCATAGTTTGGTTAAGATGAACATGGTTGTGTTAAGTGTTTTTGTTGACAAACAGTTTCAAAATATAAACATTCGAATAGTTTGTTAAAGGAACTAATGACAACAAATTCAAGCTGGTAAGTATCTTTGTTTATAGCTAATATGTTATCACATCAAAATTTGTATCATATAGTTATCAATTTGACACAGAATATGCTTGCGTATGTCAAAATTTAAAAGTTGTGATTCGTTTCTAATGCACAAAGAAAAGTGGTTTGCTTACTGTCTGCTACATCACATATTTTGTTATGATATAAAACTGCCGTCAATTTTCCCGAAAAACAGCCCCTAGTGCACACAATTTGAGATTACAGAATATTCGGTGTCATGGTTTGGTTCATTCGTGTCATGGTTTATTTCATGTTGAACATGGTTCAGTTATGTGATTCTATTCGTGAATGAAGGAAGAGTAACGATCAAAATAAACAGACATTATATATATTGAAATACTCTTTTTTAAATCGTTTAATTTGGAATACAAAAGACATATATACGCACATTAAATGTAGTATTAAATATATTATTAAGTACATGCGGTCTGATTGCCAATGAGATAACTATCCACCCGAGACCAAAATGACGTAGATGTAAGCAACTTTTTGTCGTCGTACGGCCTTCAACAATGAACAAAATCCATACCTTTTAGCCAGCTATAAAAGGCTCCGACAAAATTATATGTATAAACAATTTAAATGAGAAAACCAATGTATTATACAATATTACAAAAACATAATCATTTTTATTCGTTCGTAATAATAATTGATAAAAGTGGACATTAAATCGGCTTCATTCTAATTCGGAATTGTGATTTTTCATATATTTGAATTCTGAACTTGTGTGTATTTTTTTTTTTTTTTTTTTATGTTTACTAATAGTTTGTAAAACAAATAAGTTTTAACTGTTGTCCACGTCACGCGTTAACTATTTGTTTCGTGGATGTTTGAAGACTTATTGTGTCTTCTTGATATCGTTTGGTTAGTTTTGTAGTTGGGATACTATAGCATGGGCGTATAACCCCACATCTCCTTTTATTCATCATAGACTGGTTCAAAATAAAACAACAGATATATAGTTTGGTAGAAAAAAAAAGAAGAACAAAAATTACTTTTTGACAAGCTGATACGTTTTGCAACTTTACAAATTGAACAAGTGATGCCGCTCACGATATCATCGACAGAGTCAATCATGGACAAATAATCTATGTGAAACAGAAGCAGCGCTTTCTGTTTTTTGTAATTATTATCTCAAAAGATAGTTTAAAAGAGCAGAGACTATTTAAATTATAAAAGCAAAATAACAAAAATACGGGACTTCGAGGTAAATTCTAAACGGAAATTCCCTAATCAAATGGCAAAATCAAAAACTGAAACACATCAAACGAACGGATAACAATTGTCATATTCCTGACTTGGTACAGACATTTTTTTCTGTAGAAAATGGTGGATTAAACCTGGTTTTATAGCCAGCTTCACCTCTCATATGTATGACAGTCGCATAAAATTCCATTATATTGACGACGATGTGTGAACAAAACAAACAGACATAATAGTTAAAAATGTAAAAAAATAAAGGTACAGCAGGCAACATTGTGTTATAATCTTAGTCACTATAAAAACAAAACAAATATTTCAACAAAGAAAAACAAAAAGGCATATAGACAAAGCACATAAGCAAAAACGAAAGACAAGAATACTAAAATTTACCATAGCACAATAACACAATGACGGGATGTATAAGTACCGAGCCACGTCAAATGGATTGGGCCAAAAATAGACTAACCAGTTAAAGTAATAATTTACAAAGACAAAAAAAATAGAGTACCATAACACGTCATTAAGATGACAAACAACGTCAGTACTTAGAATCTATACTTAAAGACCATCGTTTATTATTTGTGAAGTTGAAAAGGAATATTTACCCACAAGGTCTTCCGATGAACTTTTTTGTAAAAAGGACGAGACGTTCTTTGACATACCACTGGCTCATCAACTTTCTGCTCAGACACTGGTGACGGTTTACAAAGTCTGAGTAGCATCTGCAAGCTCTTGAATATCGAATGAGTTGGGAAATGTATATCCCATATGCAGGAGAAGTTGGTATATTGCTACTAAGGTTGGAGAAACTGATAATTTCAAAATTAAAATCGTCTTGTTTGTCATAAATTCTGGTACTAAGATGACCGCTCATGCCAAATTCGAGGTATAAGTCTAAAAATGAGGCAGAGGAAGCCTTGTCTGTTGTTTCTTTAATTTCTAGTTCTGAGGGATATATTAATGGAATTCAATCAGAAAAGTTTGGATTGTTAATGGAAAGAACAATATATATGAATGTGAAATTAAATGATATGGCTTCTTTGATTTTCTTGTTTTTTTACAAATGTCTGAAGGAACTCCGACTTATATGAAGATAAGAAGACGTCGCTGCCGCACAGTTCGCTCTCAAAGAAATACCGATAATTTGGTGACAAAGTCTACCTCCAAATTCAACAAATATGTTGTCAATAAGAAACTCCAGCATACTGGTCACTTGTTCCTCTGTGTAGCATGTTTTATTTTTTTGTTCACTATTAACAAAATATGCCGTATGGTATCCAAAAGTAATAAACGTATAGCGCTACCATTTTTATGTTGAAAAGCATTGTAGATTTAAATTATTTCTTTTAGACGATTTTTCAATTACACATAGGGAATGGTGGTACACAGGGTTGAAAAATTAAACGTTTTGATAGAACTAATTTCAGAGAAAGATCGAGATTTACATTTATTCAGAAGTTCTTTAAGAGTTCTTTTTTAAATCCATATAAGGTTAATACCACTACGCGAGTAAACAGTTACACGGTATTTCTGAAAACCCTCTTTCATTGCAGAAAGAATCTTTGTCAATCTAATGGACAATTTTTTCGTCGAACATGCAGATGAGCTGACAATGTACGGCTGTTTGTATGGAATTTTGTGAAGCTTAGGTATCCAATACAAACAAGGTAAGTCCTCCGATTTGCTGCTCAAAGTAATGTTCATTGAAGCTATTAAGGACTTATGAATCACCAAAATCTCATCCTTGTCAAATGATGTTTTTGTATGTGGGATTACATGAGTGCTTATTTATTCCTAATTCTTTTACAAGACACTCGTAGTAGTACGATTTGCATACAAAGACAAGTCACGAGTAGTTAAATTGTTTAATGTACGTTTTGCCAATTACAGCATCTAATTTTGGTTTAAAAGGCTTTTTTTCTTTTTAGTCAGTTGGTAAATTGTGTAACCTCGTTTAATTACAAGCAATTTTAAACAAACTATCAATATTGAGCTGAAACAAATATATATTAATTTGGATCTAAACCATGACAAACTTGATCAAAACCATGACGAATTTCTAGACACTTAACCGAACCATGTCATAACTTAACCAAACCATAGCAATTTCGATAGTTTGCTTATTCTGCGTTAGTTTCTTGAAAACAACAATTCCAATGTAGATCGTTTGACTAACAATGCAAATTCAAACATCTTATTTGCTTTTTATTTGCTCGTTTGAATAGAACTGAGGCAATTGTTCGGGGAAGTAACTTAACACAACCATGTTCATCTTAACCAAACTATGACAAAATCACTGTACTAAACGCTTCTCGCTATGACGAGGTTACTACCCGTGAGAACCTTAGACTAAAATATTTCATATATATATAAACTAATGACATATTTGATTAACTTGTTTTCTTAGTAGACATTTTGCTGATGATGTTTGGACGAGCAGCTCGGTCTTAATACGCTGCCAATCAAACCAGTTGTTGACCATGACTTGAATAAGCTGGACGAATAGTTAAGGAAATGGCAATTTTTTTTTACTATTTAGATAAGACTGAGGACACAGTAGTTACTAATTTTACTTTCCAGATCTAAACTTTATTTCATATAGCCAGGACATTCGCATTGCTAAGTCATATAAACATTCGGTTGTAACATTTGACCTTGAATTGGAACACTCATATATATATTGAATTATTAATTGATCCACCAGCTTATCCCTCGATCTTCCCCTCCTCTCCAACTCTGAATTGTACATGTAGTTCTTGTCATAATTCTGACGTTTATAATTTGATGACTTGATAAGCCAAACATGTAAAGTAAAAACATTTGCGAAAATATGAATTTAAGTAAAAAATGAAAGACTGTTTTTCCTTTTGACCATTCATTTTTAATAGAACATGCTCATGTTTTATATTTTAACACATTTGGCAAATATTCCTGGTTTAATCTTTATTTTTTAAGGATATACTGCATCAAATTTTGGGAGCATCAGTACAAGTAACGGGGGAAATCAGTACTGGGAATAGGTTGATCTGAACCATTTGTGCACAAAGGTTCAAGTTAAATTACAAGATATTTTTATCATTTATAATCTTATTTTGTGCATATTTCTACATGAATTTGTCAATTTTTATATTTGAAAAAAATCAGGAAATGAAAACAATATCTAATATACTGAGGGTTTTCTTATTGAAACTGAAAACTGAAATCTTTGGACTTAAATCATTTGCATTAGAATCAAAATAAAGAAAAGGGAAGGTCATGATGTAACTTCAAGGCAATCCTTCCTCGGGATATTACTTGCTAAAGACACAATCAATTATCTTTATCAAATTGATCATTTCCAGCTACTTAAATAAACTAAGGTAGTCAGAGTTTATATTCCAACAAAACAATCACCGTCTTGAAACGGAGAAGTTAAAACAAATAAAACAGGCTGGATTAAATGAACTTGAATGTAATTTCACCTGGTAGGCGAATCATATCACAGTGTGGTTCAGTAATTGATCGGTCATTTACAAGGTTTTATTTTGATGTTGGGTTAGATTCACGATTGCAGATTTATTTTCTGTAACTCATATAAAGCCTTTTTCTGCAACTGTAATAAGAGCATTAATTGCCTATCTCAGAAAAGATCCGTCTGAAGTAAATTTAATTGATAAATTTAAAACATTTACCGTTATCTTGATGATATTTTTGCTCTCGAAAAAACACGTACAATGTTAAATGCTGAATTTGAAGTAAAACAGTGCTCTAAATGAGGGTCGTCTAGTTGGTTATTAATTTCTCAACCTTAGTCGTTAATTATCCTTTTTCCTTATTCGATCTCTATTCGTTACTTATTCCTTATTGGTTACCTATTCATTACTTATTCGTTACTTATTCCTTATTCGTTAGCTATTCGTTACTTATTCCTTATTCGTTACTTATTCGTTACTTATTCCTTATTCGTTTCCTATTCGTTACTTAATCCTTATTCGTTACCTATTCGTTACTTATTCCTTATTCGTTACCTATTCGTTACTTATTCGTTATTCGTTACCTATTTGTTACTTATTCCTTATTCGTTACCTATTCGTTACTTATTCCTTATTAGTTACCTATTCGTTACTTATTCCTTATTCGTTACCTATTCGTTACTTATTTCTTATTCGTTAAATATTCGTTACTTATTCCTTATTTATTACTTAATCGATTTTAGTATGAGTTCTCTTTTCGTGCTTTACTTTCTTATCTCTGGTAATTATAGTTCTTTGTGTGTAGAGGTGAATTACACTTTTAGCACGAATGTACCCGTATCACCGCTTGACTGATACTCTATTACTTAATCGTTCCTTATTCGCTTGTAATACATGTGGTATACGTTGCACCTTTTAAAAACAATTTTAATTTTTTTTTCTTGTCTCTTGTGTTAGCAATGGGTTCTTGCAGGTGAAATAACCCTATTAGCGCATATGTAACCGTTTTAGCGCTCGACTGATACCCTGTTACTTATTCGTTCCTTATTCGCTTGTAACATGTGTAATGCGTGTGTTATACGTTGCACCTCTTAAATAAATTCTTTTCAATTTTTATCATGTCTCTGCTGTTAGCTATGAGTTCTTAAAGGTGAAATAACCCTATTAGAGCGTATGTACTCGTTTCAGCGCTCGACTGATACCCTGTTAGTTATTAGTCCCTTATTCGATTGTAATACGTGTGTTATACTTTGCACCTTTTAAAAAATGGTTGTAAATGTTTTCTTGTCTTTAGTTTAAGTTATGGGTACTTACACGTAGAAGTAAAATAACCCTATTATATATATATAGTGTGTATGTACCAGTTTCAGCTCTCGACTGATACGCTGTCACCTTTTCTTTCCTTATTCGCGTGTAATGCGTGTGTAATACGTTGCACCTTTTAAAATTTGTTCATGTCTCTGGTGTTAGCTATGGGTTCTTAGAGGTGAAATAACCCGCGCGTAAGGTAACGAATAAGGAATAAGAAACGAATAAGGAATAAGTAACCAACTTGATGACCCTCTGAAAATGAGAGTTTCTAAAAAGTGGAAAAGGAATATGGAAAGGAAACGGAAACTAGAAACAGAGAAATACATGTAAGAATGTAGTCATCTCCTGTTTAGGAATTTGTGTCAACTGTTCGGACTCCTTGTTTTTTTTTTAACGATACAGGGTAAAATAATTTCCCCATACATGTATCACCCTCTTTTCATTGCATATTAGACTTCAATATAGCATACTCAAAGGGTGATTGGGGAATAGAAGTATGGTCATCATTGGTCTTCCTTCCACCGGTAGTAAAACCCTCGTCAAAGTAGATCGTCCGTTTGGCTGTGCGGGATGTACAAATAATCAGGTGTTTGCCAGAATAAACGATCAGATGCGTAGTGTAACTTAAAGGGTATTTTTTCGTCATAAAAAAGAACACGTAGAGAATAATGATTTTTCAGTTATCTTTTTATAGCACTACAATCTTTACAATCTACAAATATATATATATATATACATATCATATAGGAGTAACTTTCAAATTTCAACATTCCTTTTGGGTGAATGAATATACATGCATGTCTATGCTAATGTTTTCGATCATAGTAATGCTTAAAACAGCAAACTGAATGAGTGACAATATTTTCAATTGTACTATTGTAAAATAAAATTCATGGCTACATGAATGGGATTGAAATTTCGGACAAAGAATTAAGCGGCATGACATTCAAAGCACTGTGAACAATTTGATTTTTAGAACTTGCGAAAGACACTGTGCAAATCGTAAATCCACGTACTGACTTTGCGCCAGTTTTTATCACTACAATTAATGCACAATTTGAAAGAAAAATGATGAAAAGCGTTTCCCCCAAAAATGTATTACTTCACAACCTATCTAGAACCGAGGCGAATATCCATATTTTTAGGCCGTATGTAGATCTTTTTAGTGTTGTTGGGTTACTGTGTTATTGACGTTTATCCAATATCTTTATTATTTACTTCTTAAGAAAAGTCAAACAAACTTTAGTTAATCGCATGATCGCTCCTTTACGACGTACGTCCATGGTCACAAGTAGAATTCAAAATAAACGAACCACTGGAGCAATTGCAAGCGGTTTACGCCATCAAATTACGTGCAATTAATATTTTAAAAAAATAGTCTCATCATCTCATGCCAATTATATCAATACGTTATGCTTTAAAATCTTTTATCTTGAATACTGGAGTTAGGTGAAATTAAACAAATATCTGGAATTTAAGGATGTACTTAGGTGAAATTTAAAAAATCAAGAATTTAAAATTGATACTGTCGAAAAAGCATTAGTTAAGGAACAAAATAAGCTAAAAATATTGATAGATCATGGAGCTCCTTTTCAAGATATTTGATTTTTAAAATATGACGGGAAAAGGCTGAATCGGACTTTTACCTTATATTTGTATTGGTATTATTTGGGTCTCAAATCAAAAGAAAAGAAATTAAGAATCTGCTTAAATTTTTATGAGCTATTAATTCTTGTATGAAAAGATAGATGGGTGTATTTTACCTTGTATCGTATGGAAAAAAACAAGGAGTCCGAACATCTGACACAAATTCCAAAATCTCACCTAAGTACATCCTTAAAATTGATACTAGTACTATAAATCCGAAGAGTATTAGAACACTGGACACTTTTAATTTGCAAAACACTCATTTGCAAATCCGCCGCCGCCTCTCCTTAGAGCTACAGTGTCATGTATAGAACCAAAATGTGGGGAATTACATGGGATTCAATAAATGCATACCTTTTTTAAATATATCTTGCAATTTGATAAAGAAAAACATGGGATTTTCAATATCCCATGGGATATGCAAAATCCCATGGGATTTGCCATTATCCCATGGGATTTTGGTTAAATCCCATAGGATTTTTTTGGGTCCCATGGCATAATTGTAGTCCCATGGGATATTTGTTGTCCCATGGGACCATATTCATCCCATGGGATTTTTAAAATCCCATGGGATAAATATGGTTCTTTTTATAAAGTTGAAAATCCCATGGGATGATTGATTTCCTTTAAACATCAATGAAATTAAGTACAGTGTTTTTTTGTGTGTTTCAGTTGTCAATCTCTTAGTATTGATTCTATGGTTGATGATTCTTCGTAGCTGGATATATTTTTTTCCTTGGATATTGTAATGCAATATATTGTTCTATAACTGTTTCAAACTAAACATTTAAAAAACAAAGCAGATAATATATGTATTAATATAAGTTTATTCTGGAATTTATTAATACTTTTTTAAAACACAATTCTTTACAACATTTAAAATCAATAAAAATATCTATAAATATAATCAACAGTCTTAAACTCTAATATTAAGGCTCAACATAACTTAACATAAAAATTTTTTTTTTAAGTTACCCCCCTCAAACTACTTTGTTCAAGATATATACCCCCTCAAACTATTTTTTTCAAGATATATTCCCCCCCCCCCCCCCAAAAAAAAAAATAAAATAAAAAAATAATTTAGTTTTATGTAGATATATACTTTAAATTAATAAAGGACTTATATTATACTTAAATTTATAAAGGACTTATATTAACAATAAACAATCAATATGTACAAAACATAACAAATGTTAATGAATCACTATATCAGTAGTCTATGTCACAATTTCATCTTCTAGTTGGCTGTCTTTTTAATTTCCTCTGGTTTGAGACTAATCTTTACACCATCAAAAAATTTGACATAATAACCTGAAATAAGAATAGTAATGAGAGGGTATATATGTCTTTTTTTATAGTTTATATTCAGTATATATATTTGTTTTCTCTAAGTATTATAGTGAATGTAATCACTATTGATTTCTTAAAAATATTTCTTGAAACAAGTTAATACGTTATGAAAATAAACAATTGTTATGTTACATAATGTGAATATTATATAAGGCAGAAGAATAATGCTTTGGACATATATAGTGAATCAATACAAAAGTATTAATATGCAAATAAACAGTTGAACATCAGTTTAAAAGAATTTTGACATCATGTTTTCTCTAAAGTATCTAGTCTGACAGGTTAAGAATAAATTTAAATGTATTGATAATTATTGAAGAAGTTTATTCAAAAGCAACACAGCTTATAGAGTTTACCAAACAGTTAATATATATTGCATGAGTGTCAAAATGAAACTGTACTCTATTATGAAAATACCACAACAAGGCCATTATAATTCATCTATTTAGTCCACTTACTGTTTTTGTTGACCCTTAATACCACTGCAGGGTACCATCCTGAGATGTTTTTGTCTTCCCCTTTGCTGAATGTAACCTGCAACAGAAAGAAGCAATGTAAGTAATTTATAAAAAAAAACAAAAAAAATTAAAAGATCATCAAATTTATGAAGTTTTGATTCTAGATGCATTACTACTTTTTTTTAAGAAAGAACATGATTATGTGACATAAATGAAAACATGGCCCAGTAATAGATTGACAAGCAACAGCAGCTTTCAAACATGCAACATGGTGCACAAGGTAACAGACAAGAGAGCATGTATTAGTTCATGAAGAAAAGAAATAGTTTCGCTTTTACACATTAAAAATGCACAATCTCCGAATTTAGCCAGACTAAGTATTGAGTATTATCCTACTTGGCTATCATTACCTGCATTTGAAGCATGCAACAAAAGACTGCTATCTTAAAAATTTTGCTTTTTTCGTTGTTAAGAGTCTGTGTGATTACTATTATCATTATCATTAATTAACAAAAATAAATAAATTAGTGTTTGCATGTATATGATGTACAAATTAATATGTAATTTTTGTAAAAGAGAGGCAGAAGATACTACAGGGATAGTCAAAAACTCAAACATAACAGAATTCAACATTGAAAACTCAAAGACTATAAAATTAGCAACACCCACCTCAAAAAGCAGATAATACGCTTTCTTTTTGTCTATGTATTTGTTTCAAAGAAAATTGTTGATAGTGATAATGATGATCAAATGTCACCTTTAATAAAAGAGAACAATATAATGGTGCTGATTTGAATTTCTTTTCATCAATTTGACATTCTTAACTGCTGCAAGTTCTATACATGAATAATTCATGCCTACCTCATTTGTAACTTCCTTAACATTTTCCACAACTTGTGCCACAACTTCATTGTCTTCCTCAATTGCTTCTATTACTTCTATTGTCTCTGCTTCATTCTAAAATATAAGCATCTTTCATTACTTTATAATTCTTTAAGAACAAGAGGCTTAATTTTTAACACAGTTGGACCAGCATGCAATTAAACACACAGCCTCCCTTACTTGAGATTAGCTTTGATTATAGAAACACAGAGGCAACTCAATTAAAACAAAAGGTTAGAACTTTGAGCAGAGCAAAATTATTTCAATCTTTCAAATGAAAAACCATTCTATTTTAGGCAACCAACAGTTAATCATGATTCCATATGATACTTAAGAGCTGCTCCATGAGATCATGATACGCCTGCAACTTTTTCAAAGAATAAAGTTCCATAACTCCTCAATGTCAAATCAGAATTTAAAAAAAAAAAAAAAATAAGGGAGATTATTTAAATATTTACAAACTTTATTCAAATCAAATGAGCTCATGTCATTAAATATAAACACTTCACCAAACTTTCATGCAAATTGGTGTAAGTGTTTTTGAATATTTGTCTAGCATGTTGACAACAGACTGACAGATCAAGATGGAGGGACAGACAAATGGACAGGCTTATATAAATGTTTATTTCTTGTAAGTTAAACGGAAATCATTTTGACAATATACAACAGTATACAGTTATGTTGAAAATAAAGCAATGTGTTAAAGAATATACATGTAATTCTATTTTATCTATTTAGGGTCATTGTATGATTACTAACCTCTCTGATGATTTCGTCAATCAGTTCTATATACTGTAAAGATAAAAAGATAAAAAAATTAAAACATTTAAATTTCATCATGTATCAAACACATAACAATATCATTCATATTCATCAATGTATGACTCAACTATGTTAGTTAGATATACCAATTTGTATTTATCTTAACCTCAAGTGGGATGTAACTTTTATTTTTAAATTCAGATAGCATGAACCATATAACAAGAGTGCACACGCTGAAATATCTCGCCTTCTTTACTAATCATTGATATTATGTTGATAGTCCTAAATATAAAGTTTTACTACAAGTATCACATAAATTTAACATGATCCAAGAAAATGAGGTCAAGGTCAGATAAATCAAGCCAGATTTAGATGTACACCTTACAATCACTCCATACACCAAATATAGTTGATTTATTGCTTATAGTATACAAGAAACAGACTTAACCAAGAAAACTTAACATTGACCAATGAACCATGAAAATGAGGTCAAGGTCAGATGAACCATGCCAACCAGACATGTACAGCTTGCAATCCTTCCATACAACAAATAAAGTTGACCTATTGCTTATAGTATTAGAAAAACAGACCAAAACACAAAAACTTAACACTGAGCAATGAACCGTGAAAATGAGGTCAAGGTCAAATAAAACCTGCAAGACTGACATGTACATCATAAAATATTTCCATACACCAAATATACTTGACCTATTGCATATAGTATTAGAAAAAAATACCAAAACTCAAAAACTTAACTTTGACCACTGAACCATGAAAATGAGGTAAAGGTCAGAAGACACCTCCCAGCTAGACATGTACACACTACAATCATTCCAAACACCAAATATAGTAGACCTGTTGCATACAGTATAAGAAAAACAGACCAAAACACAAAAACTTAACTATAACCACTGAACTGTAACACACCTAGGGTTGATATAACACTGTTTAACTCATTCAGGAGGAGTGGAATAATCTTTTAACTCAATGCCAGTGTGAAGAAACAGATTCGTAATAAACGTAACAATAAAATTTATTTCAGCAGTATTTTTGACTTGTTATTTCAATAACAACAAATACACATTCAGCATTCAACAGACAAAAACAATGCACCGGGTGGTCACTATAACTTAAGACTAATTATAACCTATGAACATTTGAGAAACACACTGGAAAATCACCTAAGTAAGGGTCTCTTTATCAATGGACAATAGAAATGACTTGTAAATCCCGTTCGGTAAAGAATGGCGGTTTAGCGCCAAAAATTTAATTTCGCTAAAAAGATTAATATTTAAATATAGATAAAAGTATTTAAATTATTGTTTGTACCTTTCTTATTTAACTTTGATTATTCGATATTCTATTTGGGTATTTTAAAATGTAGTTGATGGTTCAAAGGATTGATTCCGACTGCCATGTTATTCTGCAGGCTTCTATTTATGTATTGTTGCACTAACGATGACGTAAGAGTAAACGTCAAATCATCCAATCAAAAGCAACGTTTCTTACGTCTTTTGGCTAGTAACGTTTAGAAAGACAAACATATTTCGTTATTCATAAATAAAGAAACGTTATTAAGTAGTCCTTACTTTGTCCTTCTTGTCCGATTTATATTTAAAAGCGAATAAAACTAAAAGGACATTTCTATATAATGCTATTTTTAAACGGACAGTAAATTCCTTTCTCAATACGGCGTAGGAACTTAGGTGTAATTTCTAAAACCTTACGCATTAGATATAATGCTTAAATGAGATCAATGAAAACCCTATCCTATCATAAATATAGACAATGTTAATGAAAAGGGAGGCACAAACATAATAAATACGCAATTTATCTGCATTGCTAAGATGTTAACTTAAACAAAAAATGATATGAGATCACAAAGTGAAAGTACAGAACGGTGTCATGGCGGATGTAAACAAGTTGAATCTCACGACAAGATTTGTCAAGATAAATCACTATTTGACATGATAATCAAAGTATTTCATAAGTAACCATTACAAAGATATACATATAAAACTGGCCCTTATCACTTGTAAAGTATAAATGGTTTAAATCATGAGTATGAAAGTCAATGCATTTATCAGTGTTTGTGCACACCCGAGAAGTTGACCACCCAGCAATATTCAAATAAATATATGTTTAAATACAATTAATAACACATTAAATAATAACAAATATCAGTCCAGAATTGTCACAATTTCCCCCACCCAAGTCTAAAATACTCCTGTATTTTCTGGAGGTAACAGTATACCAGTACTTTTATTCTTTATTCTTTACTCAGATTCTGTGTTCTTCAGTCTTAACGGAATATGTTTACACTGCTTAATTATGTCATCCACACTTCTGTCTCTTTGTGGAAAACATCTTTCCATCATCTGGAGAAACTTATCATCATCCATTTCCCCATGAGCAATCTGTTTTAACACTTCATGATTGTAGTATCTGGATTTTGTGATATGTTGGTCTTTCCTGTGAGGGGGATGCATTTTGGTACCTGGTAGAATGAGAAAATTATATTTCTCTAATAAAAATGATCTGTGTGGTATGGTGTTTGGATTTTTCTTCAGTTCTAGTTGCATAGCAGTATGTTCTGTTACTAACAGTTTCTGATCTGGAGTTAATGCTTTATGGTTTTCTGGTGGCCAAGTTATGTGTTCATTTAATTTAACAAAATTTCCACTCCAGTCTCTCCTGGAAGGAGGAAATACTGGCATACAGCCCATAGTTAAGAGCAATTTTGCTCTAGATTTCATACTCGTAGAGAACTCATCTTCATCGCTGATATCTTCCACCATGGAACTAAGGGACGTAGAATTTAAAGCTGAGATGGCGACAATTGATGGAAATGAAGAAGAAGATGATGATGGAATGGAAACTGAAGTAGAAGCTGAAGTTGAAGTTGAAGAAGACGCTATATTCAAAACAGAAGCTGAAGTCAAAGCAGGAACTGATGTAAGCACTGGAATTGGTGTCAAAGAAGAAGTTGGTTGCAATGTAGGAACTGATGTCAAAGAAGAAGTTGGAGTTGTTGATATGGTCATAGGATGTCTTAATCTGAAGATTTTCTGGAAATAACAACTTAATATACTTGTTCCTTTGGAAAATAGTTGAACCTTCATTAGTTCTTCTGATGGGTGTAGAGCTTCTTCCTTGAAGTCTTGAACCATACTCGACTTGTCATTTCTTAATGTGCCCATCTTTCTGCAGAGACTTTCTCGAACCTTCGGATCTTTTAAGGTGTTATGGGTGAGTTTAACTCGGTAAAAGTCTGTTCCATACTGGATATCTATGTGTATATTTCCTAATGCTAGATTGATATTGATGACTTCTACCTGCAATGGTCTCTCTGGAGAATAAGATGGAATAAATTCGGATTCTATCTCTGTTTTCTTTGATTTGTTTTCTTCTTTATGTTTTCTCCATCCTTCATACCATTCGTCTTTCCTTTTACAGTCTTGTTAATTGTGAGCAGTTGTAGTATTTCCAGGCGGGCTTCTTTTGCCTCTGTGTTTTCTCTTCTGGAGGGATTTATGATTTTTCTGTAATCATCTGGCTTATTGGCTAGCCAAAACCCATTGTTCTCCGAAAAGAAATACTGGGACAATTTTCTTAGTCTGTCTGGATGGTTTCGCTCCACATGCTTCTTTAGGTCTACAACTCTTCGACACGTAGTCTCTTCCTCGTAACAAAAGGGGCATGTCACCCTCAAAACATCATGGAAGGATGTAAAATGATTCTTTAGTTCTCTTCTTGATGTGAATTTCTCTGGACAAAGCCAACACAGTTCTAACTTATATTTCTCTGTCATTCTGTTAAAAAGATAAAGATAAAAACTCATAAGCATGATGTTAATGTCACACATTCCATTTATTTCTATTAATTTCCATTTGTAGTTATCAAACCTAGCTGCTGCATAATAACTGTTTGTCGTATAATGTAAGCTGTCTTATAATAGAATCTTCTGTTATTCCAGAAAACGTTGTTATCATGTGTAATTATGTGCATTTTATTTCAGGTTCTCAGTATTAATTCATCATTTTTTTTTCTACTGAATTGTTTAGTTTTACACAAAATGTTAGTGAACAATTTTACAAAGCAATACACAAATTTTCAGGTAAATCACAAGTCATCTCTATTTCACTCATGGCAATTTCTGATAAGACAGAGGACACATTTCAAAACCATAGAGAAACACCAGAGCCATTTTTGAATTTCTTCCACTTATTTAAAAAAACACACAGTATCACATCCACAATATACAATGACTATGTCACATCAAATAATAACTTCTGTTGACTCTGCAACTTTATTAACTACCTTGGAAATATCACAATAAAGTACCAATTTCCACCAAATTTTCTAGTAACTCCCTCTTTTCAACCAACTCTGGGGTGATCAATCCCATTAGGCAAATCTGGGCTAAGTCTCTAGAATTATCACATAATAAGGAATGCATTCACAACACTTTACCAATAATTCTTCATATACGCTATAGCTCAACACATAAATAATTTTATTCATAAAATAAAAATAACAAGTGATACACATTTAAACACATAAGCACAATAAATTTCGAATGACGTCTGTCCTCTTCTTTGTTTTTAATTTTTACTACTTGCTAGAATTTGAGACACATTCTTGTGTCACTTTAAACCATTTTGGAATATTGTTTCCTTTATATTCTATGAGTCTGTCTACGTGGAACACTTTTCCTGGTTTCTTTGGGTATTTCTTTACAACATAGTTCACATCATCAATTTTCTTTGTCACTATGTATGGTCCTTTCCATTTGCTGGTTAGTTTATGACATATTCCAACTTTTCTGGTTGGTTCATAAACCCATACTGCTTGACCATCATGTAAGAATCGTTTCTTTGCTCTGAGGTCATAATGTCTCTTTTGGTATGAATTACTTTTCTTTAAACTTTTCCTGGCTTCTTCGTGTGCGATTTGAAATCTTTTCTGCAAAATTTCAACATACTCATTTATGTCCTGTAGGTCAGTTTCTCTGCATGGTGTTGGAATAACTGCTTGTAAAGGCAATGTTACTTCTCGGCCAAATACCATTTTGTTTGGTGTTTTTCCAGTACTAGAGTGTATTGATGAACGGTATGCCATTAAAATTTGTGGAACAAAAGCGTCCCACAGTTTTTGCTTCTTTTCACAGAAAATTGTTAACATGGTACCAATCGTACGGTTTATTCTTTCCACATTTCCGTTTGATGAAGGTCTTAAACCGCTTGTTCGGACTTTATCAATACCCAACATTTTACAAGTGTCTTGAAAGATATTACTTTCAAAATTTTGACCCTGATCTGTCAATATCTGAATTGGAGTTCCATATCTACAAATGAATTCATTCACCAATGTTGTAGTTACTGTCACCGCTTCTTGGTTTGGCATTGGGTATGCCTCAACCCACTTAGTAAAGCAATCATGGACTACTAACAAATATTTATTATGTCTATCTGTAAGCGGAAGAGGACCCAGAATATCTATAGCTATTTTCTCCATAGGTTCACCGACAATGTAGGTTCCCATGGGAGCTGGGTTTTCTTTCGAATGTTTACGAGATGTGCATAGATCACAATCAGTACAATATTTTTGTACAGATTCTTTCATATTGGGCCAGTAAAAAGTTTGCCGTACTTTATCCAAAGTTTTCTCGACACCTAAATGTCCACCTGTGGGAGTATCATGCAAATATCTCAATACTTCCATATGCTTGGTAGCAGGTAAAAGGAGTTGCAACACATTCACTTCATTTTGTTCATCCGTCCAGTTTCTGTAAAGCATTCCAATGTGAATTACTAATCGGTCCCACTGTCTCCATAAAGTTTTCACTAATGATGAAAGGTGAGATATCTCATTCCACCGTGGTCGACTTGAATCTGCTTCTTTTGCTGCTAAAATGTAGCCTATGACTGGATCTTCTAATTGTAGCTGTCTTATCTCTGTAGTATCCCACCCATCTAAAATACAATCACTAATCTTAACTTGATCATTTCTTTTAGCAGACTGACTTCTTGTTATAACTCTAATTGGTTGAGCTTCATCTTCTTCAATTGGAGTTTGAACAATATTGATTTCATCATGTTTTTCATCTTGAAACTTAATTTCATATTTGGGTTCTTCACATTCATCATCAGAACAATCATCTATAGCTTCCTGTCTCATGCATACTTTACAAGGTTTTCTTGAAAGCGCATCTGCGTTTCGATGTTTCGTTCCTGCACGATGTGTGACTGTCAAGTTATATAAACAGAGTTCTTGTAGCCAACGCGCCATTTGTCCTGTTGGTTGTTTTAAATTAGACATCCAACTAACAGCAGCATTATCAGTCCTTAATAATACTTGTTGTCCATATAAATAGACATGAAAATGACGGAGAGCTGTAACCACCGCTAACAATTCTTTCCGAGTTACACAATATAATTGTTCATGTTTATTTAGTGATTTACTCATATAAGCTATTACCTTTTCAGCACCATCCTGTTCTTGAGACAGGACACCGCCTAGAGCTTTATTACTAGCATCTGTGTCTAATATGAAGGGTTTATTGGGCATTGGATATGACAGAATTGGAGAGGATGTTAAAGCTTCTTTCAGAGTTTTGAAAGCTTCATCACAAGGTTCATCCCAGATGAATTTGACACCTTTTTCACATACTTTATGTAGGGGGCGTGCTATCTGAGCAAATCCCTTTACATATTTGCGATAGTAAGAACAGAGCCCTAAGAAACTTCTCATTTGCTTGGGATTTGTTGGGGTAGGCCAATCTTTAACGGCTGATATTTTAGCAGGATCAGTTGATGTCCCTTCACTAGATACTATGTGACCTAGAAACTTAACACTCTTTTGAAAGAAGGAGCATTTGGCTGGTTTTAATTCAAGGTTTGCCTTTATTAATCTGTCAAAAACATGCTCAAGCCTTTCTATACACATGTTAATAGTTTTACCAGGTACAACTATGTCGTCCATATATAACAGACATTCAACCCACTGAATTCCTCGTAAAATATCCTCCAGTACTCTTTCCAAGGTACTTAGGGAATTAACACGACCAAACGGCATTACTAAAAATTGATATAGGCCAACCCCCGTGGTAAAAGCTGTCTTATGTTTGTCTTCAGGGGCCATTGGAATCTGCCAAAATCCGGCAGAAAGGTCCATGGTATTAAACCATCTATTTCCATTTAAGGAGTCTAAACATTCATCCACTCTTGGTAGCGGATAGTCGTCCTTGACTGTGCACTGGTTAATTTTTCTATAATCAACACAGAATCGCACAGAATTGTCACTCTTCTTTGTCACAAGGACTATGGGTGAGCTCCAACAGCTTTGAGAAGGTTCAATTATTCCTCTTTCTAGCATTTTATGAACTTCTTGTCTCTCAATTTCTCGCTTCCCCAATGGTAGTCACCTTGGCATCTGCTTGATTGGTTGTGCATTTCCTGTGTCTATTCTGTGTTGCACATTTTCTGTCCGGCCTATATCTTCAGAAGTTTTAGAAAACACATTTTGAAATTTTACAAATAAGGCTGCCACTTTTTCTGATTCATCAGTTGTAAGATGCTTTGAACTCCGTTCCCACATATCTTTTAAATATTCTGGAAGTTGAGAAGGTGAACTCTCATGATCATTAACAGCTACTCTAGCACATCTTGCATCTGTACCAGAAAAACGTTTTGAACATGACTCACATGTTCCTAGTTGAGTATTTGGGTACAAATCTATATCTTCATTGTTATAATTTGCAACCAACACAGAAAGCTTGTCTGATTGTGGTTGAACTATCCCAGATAATACACATATGTTCTTTTCAATGACTGTTTCATATAGACTCTCAATATAAACAGGTTCATCATGCACTTTAGCGGAGGGGAACTGAATATCAACCCATTTATAACAATTTGCTGGTAGACTAATACCCTCACTAGCAAAAACTCTACAAATCATATTACTTTTCCCCCCTATCCAACATTGAATTACATCTTCATCTGTATGTAAGGTCATTTTCTTATAATCAATTTTATTTACAAATTTCAATAAGAAATCTTGTCCTAAAATTGCATCTAGGGCAATATCACAAATAAGCACATTATTTTCATAACTAGTTTTGCCAACTCTTATGCTTATTTTTGTTACACCGTAAGTATTTATGTTCTTGCCATTAACATCATTTAATACTATATTATTTTCTTGTAATGAAGGACACATAGTTTTATCTATTTTCCCAAACAAGTTCTGAGACAACAAAGTTACTGTAGATCCATTGTCTACTAAGAAAGTAGATGTTTGTCCATAAACGGAACCTTGCATATAAAATCCATTATCTGTTATATTTCCTGGCCCCCCTATTTGACCTATTCTGCTATTAACAATTTGAGTCTGAATTTCTTTTCCAACATCTTTAAAATTATTTAACATGTCCCGAGGCCCTTCTGTAACCGTCAACTCCCGACCTATTGAATCAACGGATGGTCGTTTCCCTGAACTGTTTCCATAGTTGTATTTGGTCTGAAATTTCTGAAATTCTGTGAATTTGGGGGTTTATTTCCCCTAAATTTTGGACCAGAGTACATGGAACACTGTCTATAAAAATGATCAGGCGAGTCACAAATGAAGCAGGTCCTTTGATTCTGTTTATTGCCCCCGTTTTGGTAATTTTTCTGGCCAAATCTAAAGTTAGATCGGCTGTCCTTATTTTGAGTCTGATTTTCTAACTTATCAATTCTACTTAGAAGCATTTGAATGGTTCTGTCATTATTTGGCTGTTGGGAAATTAATCTGACATTTGGGTCATCATTATTTTGCCATTCCATATCTACTTTATTTTCAATACAATTTTCATAAGAAACTGAGCGGACACTAGTTTTCTTTTTATCACTTGACTCCCCTAACAGAGCCTCATATCTTTCAATTATATCTACAGCGTCAGCGACCGTTTTACATTCTCGATCTACGCATCGACATTTCATTTCTAAAGGAATCGACTTGTATAACTGATTGAGCGCCAAAACTTCTTGTGCTATTGAATCTAAATTACAATAAGCTTTTTGTACCATCTGACGGAGGTCATCACCGAGAGCAGCAACTGTTTCACCGGAATTTCGCTTTCTCATTTCAAAACGCGATAACCATCTGTTTTGTTGACGGGCACTTCCGAATCTTTCTTCTAAGCGTCGGACAAGGATACTATATGTTCGGCGTTCGTGTGTAGGAAGGCTCATATAAAAAGTTCGCGCAGGGCCCTTTAAACTTGCAGCAAGGGTCAATACCCTATCTTCCATACTCCATCTGCCTAGTTCTGCACAATCTTGAAAATGCGAAAAATACTCTTCCTAATCGTCTGATCCACTATAAGCATCTGGGCGAATTGTAGCAGTATGACCAGCAATTGGCAACTGTTCACGGCAAAATCGTGGTGCACTTCCCCATTTTCGTTCATGACCGGTATTATTTTCAAAATACGAAACACGTGGATCACCTTCAAAATTCCGTTCCATCTCGACTGTATTTCTCTGTCTAGCTATGTCGTCTTGCACGTTGTTATGAAATTCACTTTCAATATCACCTTGGCCCTGTTTTGCTGTATTTAATGCAGAGTCTTCAATATTTTTCTCGACCGTTTCATGCTTGTCCATATTAAACTCAATTTCCGAATCAGATTCGTCAGACATATTACCAGTTTACTCAAAGCGTTAAAAAAATAAAGATTTTTACTAAAACTTGAAAATCACAGGAGAGGTATTCGATCACTGGATGACAATTATTTTTGTCATCCCACTTCTGACACCAAACTGTAACAAACCTAGGGTTGATATAACACTGTTTAACTCATTCAGGAGGAGTGGAATAATCTTTCAACACAATGCCAGTGTGAAGAAACAGATTCGTAATAAACGTAACAATAAAATTTATTTCAGCAGTATTTTTGACTTGTTATTTCAATAACAACAAATACACATTCAGCATTCAACAGACAAAAACAATGCACCGGGTGGTCACTATAACTTAAGACTAATTATAACCTATGAACATTTGAGAAACACACTGGAAAATCACCTAAGTAAGGGTCTCTTTATCAATGGACAATAGAAATGACTTATAAATCCCGTTCGGTAAAGAATGGCGGTTTAGCGCCAAAAATTTAATTTCGCTAAAAAGATTAATATCTAAATATAGATAAAAGTATTTAAATTATTGTTTGTACCTTTCTTATTTAACTTTGATTATTCGATATTCTATTTGGGTATTTTAAAATGTAGTTGATGGTTCAAAGGATTGATTCCGACTGCCATGTTATTCTGCAGGCTTCTATTTATGTATTTTTGCACTAACGATGACGTAAGAGTAAACGTCAAATCATCCAATCAAAAGCAACGTTTCTTACGTCTTTTGGCTAGTAACATTTAGAAAGACAAACATATTTCGTTATTCATAAATAAAGAAACGTTATTAAGTAGTCCTTACTTTGTCCTTCTTGTCCGATTTATATTTAAAAGCGAATAAAACTAAAAGGACATTTCTATATAATGCTATTTTTAAACGGACAGTAAATTCCTTTCTCAATACGGCGTAGGAACTTAGGTGTAATTTCTAAAACCTTACGCATTAGATATAATGCTTAAATGAGATCAATGAAAACCCTATCCTATCATAAATATAGACAATGTTAATGAAAAGGGAGGCACAAACATAATAAATACGCAATTTATCTGCATTGCTAAGATGTTAACTTAAACAAAAAATGATATGAGATCGCAAAGTGAAAGTACAGAACGGTGTCATGGCGGATGTAAACAAGTTGAATCTCACGACAAGATTTGTCAAGATAAATCACTATTTGACATGATAATCAAAGTATTTCATAGGTAACCATTACAAAGATATACATATAAAACTGGCCCTTATCACTTGTAAAGTATAAATGGTTTAAATCATGAGTATGAAAGTCAATGCATTTATCAGTGTTTGTGCACACCCGAGAAGTTGACCACCCGGCAATATTCAAATAAATATATGTTTAAATACAATTAATAACACATTAAATAATAACAAATATCAGTCCAGAATTGTCACAGAACCATGAAATTGAGGTCAAGGTCAGATGACACCTGCCAGTTGGACATGTACACCTTACAGTCCTTCCATACACCGAATATGCTAGACCTATTGCTTCTAGTATCTGAGATATGGACTTGACCACCAAAACTTAACCTTTTTCACTGATCTATGAAACCAGGTCGAGGTCAAGTGAAAACTGTCTGACGGGCATGACGACCTTGCAAGGTACGCACATACCAAATATAGTTATCCTATTACTCATAATAAGAGAGAAATTAACATTACAAAAAATCTGAACTTTTTTTCAAGTAGTCACTGAACCATGAAAATGAGGTCAAGGACAATGGACATGTGACAGATGGAAACTTAGTAACATAAGGCATCTATATACAAAGTATGAAGCATCCAGGTCTTCCGCCTTCTATAATATAAAGCTTTTAAGAAGTTAGCTAACGCCACCACCACAGCCGCCGGATCACTATCCCTTTATCGAGCTTTCTGCGACAAAAGTTGCAGGCTCAACAAAAACTAGAGTAAGTTAATTAAGTGATGAAACTAAGCTAGGCCATCACAATTTAGTCTTTAATTAAAACTGTCCTTTGATTAAAAGTTTTTTTTTTTAAATGGAACTTAACTTGCATTGTATTCCAAATTTCTAAGGATAAGCATGATAAGTATTGAGCATGACATTTGCTAAAAAATAATATCAAAAGCAATCTGCATGAAAGATTAACTGACTCTGACACTCACATTTCACGTTTCCAATATTAACAATTTTGAAGAAGATGAAAAAGACCCTACTTGTAAAAGTATACCCAGCAATCTCTGTTTTACTTTTCCTTTCCAGTTTTGATATAATCTAATCTTACCCTATCTTCTTTCTCTTTTTGAATTCTTCTTTTCTTGTGAGCTTCCTCCAAATTGACATGAACTTCAGCAGTTACTTTCCTGTAAAATCAATGGCATTATATGATTAATTTTCTGAAAACGTTCCATTACATTAAGATAAGTTATCATTTCTTACGATGGTTTGTTGGAAACAGAGGATCAGATGAAATGACTAATGAACAAAAGCACAAGCTTACCCATCACTATATACACATCAATTCTTGTTCCTTTTATATTTTATATTTCAAGCTAGCTGGGGTCTTCATCTTGGATTTAGAGGTAGTAGATAACAATTGGTCAGATCTTTAAAAAATGCTTAAATTTGAGAGTAGTATGTAATTCATGTGTAAGACTTTTCATCTTTATATAGATAATTATGTGTTTAATCAGATTTAAGATTGTTTTTTTCTGTAAAATAATTTTGCTGGGTTCATTTTTTTCAACTATGCCTCATACAGGGGGGATAACTCAGATAAAGTAATTTACAAAATAGAAAGTGTTGTGACTTTACCTTTTGTATTATGTAGCAAGAAAAAAAGTTTTCATTTTCTTAACTGAAAGCCTGTTATGAGAACTATCTTCTCACATTTTATTTTTAAATTCTATGGTGTAGTTTTCTTTTTGTCACACAAAATTAGATTTTTCATGCATAATTTAGACAAAATCAGACAATTTTGCACAACTTGTAGTGTGAAAAAAAAGTCTGGTGACCCATACTTTTTATTATCTTTTGGAAAAAAGCCTGATAAAAAATACATTTTGACAAATTATCAATAAAATTCTATGGACTCCCTATCCACCTTAAACATACCTTTGATAGGTCTTTCTGACTGTTGGTTCAGTTGGTTCTATATCTTCTAGATCTTCTACATATTCAAATACATCCTGCAAAAGTAAATGAAAAACTTAAAAAAAACAAAGCCTAAAAAATATGTTTTTTGAGAAAGCAACATTTTTTTAAAGCAAGTGTTATTGAAGAGGTAATCTAAGCTGCTTTTTTTTTCTTTTAAAAAGATCAAAGAACTTAAAAAAAAAATATCAATACACAGCCATATAGAAGAGGTCATTAAACGTAACAGCTTTAACAAGTACGGATTCACAAAAAGATTTTAAAAGGCCCATAATTGAGTAGGCTAAATTATTTCCAACAACCAGCAATCCCATATGTGATGTGGATTAGTATTTCTCTCCTGTCTACCTAAATTTAATAGATATCTTAAAATAAAATAAATGGGGAATGTGTCCATGGGACTCAGATGATGTCCCCGCTTGCATATCATATAAAGTTATAAAAGGACATAACTGAAGAACAGTAAAAGTGACGCTACCCAAATTTGATCTGAGTATTTTGATTACAAGTATTGTGTATAAGTTTCATAATAGTAAAAGTGACACCACCAAAATTCAAACTTGTTCTGTATTTTGTGGTAATAAGTAGTGTGTTTAAGTTTCATAACATTTGGTGTATGCAAACTAATATAGAGAATGGAAACCAACTTCGGGACATACCAACGTAAGTATGGACAGACAAGGATAAAAATACTACAAAAAATAAGTTTCAAACTACTGACTGAAAATTGTCCTCAGATTTGCCTTTTCTTTTCAGATCCCTGTGGTTTCATGCTCTTGTTCATATTCTTGAATATTATTTTTTAATTTAAAAATGTATTATATTAAAGTACCTGATGTCTTTTCTGCCTTTGAAGTCTTGCATTTTCTTTTTTCAATTGGTCATTTTCAGCTCTCAGTCTTCTGTTTTCTGTCTGTAAAATTTTAAAAAGTTAACTGATTGTTTATGTTAATATCTTTTTGAGTGTTTGAGTTTACAGATAAAATTTTGCAATTTTCTACCTTTCCAGAATCAATTAGCCAATTTTCACAAAAAATATAAATCTCAAGAAACCAATAAATGTATACTTTTAGATTATTATGCATAACAACTTAGCAATATTTCTTTGATGTTTAACCATATATTTTGGATTTTGAATTATTTACAATATTTTTTACTCATTGATAAGACAGCTTATTTCAAATGGAGTCTTTCCTTTAAATCTTCATCCTTCTGTTGATTTTCCTAAAACAGAAAGATTCATTGTAGCTATGTCTTAATTTCAAATCATGCTGTGTTAGAATAAACAGCTGCGCCATGAGCGCATGATACGCCCTTCGCGTTTTCAAAGAATAAAGTTCAATCACTTCTCAATGTCAACTCAGAAATTCATGAAAATTGAAAGGGAGCTTATGTCAATAGAGATAAACAAATCACCAAAGTTTTATTCAAATTGATAAGCGTTTTTTAATGTCTGACATGTTGACGACGGACAGACGGATGGACAACAGTATACAATAATAAGTCCCACAAACGGGCTCGCATATTTTCTTATGATAATCATGATATTTATCTTTGAAGTCTTTTTTTAATCAATCAAAATACATGCCACCTGTGCATAAACAAATATTTTTCTATATCATTGTAATTAATCTAATATACATATACAATATTATACATTAAAAGTTTAGTGTTCTTCATATTGACGACTTTTTGCAGGTCACTTTTAAATCATTCTCTTCTAGAAGCACACAAGTTTTAAGCTCTACATTTATTAATATAAATAGTACTGTAATTCTTTGTTGAGGACTATAATGATTTTTGTATGTTTTTATGTTTTGGTATTATTGGCTTTCTTACTCATTGCAGTATACAACACACAATACTTTATATTGAAAAAATTATTCCTACAGTCTGATGTATGTTGAATCCACCTAATGCTTATCAAAACAAATAACATACATGACATACCACTTCTTTCAATATATTAAGTAGTAATACAATATCTGATTTCTTTTTAATTTGTAAAAATCCTAAGTTTGTTAAAGCTTTAACCCTGAAATTAATTTAAAAAGAATAAAATGCCTATTCTATTAAGGTATAATTTGAAAGCTATAATTCCTAAATGAATCTTTTGACAACAAGAAAGGGGGTAAAAGTAAGACAAGAGTGCACACGCTGAAATGTCTCGCCTTCTTTACTAATCATCGATATTATGTTGATAGTCCTAAATATAAAGCTTTATTACAACTGTCACATAAACTTAACATTAACCAAGTAAACTAAACATTGACCAATGAACCATGAAAATGAGGTCAAGGTCAGATGAACCATGATAGGCAGGCATGTACAGCTAACAATTCTTCCATACAACAAATAGAGTTGACCTATTGCTTATAGTTTAAGAAAAACAGACCAAAACACAAAAACTTAACACTGAGCAATGAACCTTGAAAATGAGGTCAAGGTCAAATAAAACCTGTGTGACTGCCAAATAGATCATAAAATATTTCCATACACCAAATATAGTTGAACTATTGCATATAGTATAAGAAAAACAGACCAAAACACAAAAACTTAACTATAACCACTGAACCATGAAAATGAGGTCAAGGTCAGATGACACCTGCCAGTTGGACATGTACACCTTACAGTCCTTCCATACACCGAATATACTAGACCTATTGCTTATAGTATCTGAGATATGGACTTGACCACCAAAACTTAACCTTGTTCACTGATCCATGAAATGAGGTCGAGGTCAAGTGAAAACTGTCTGACGGGCATGAGGACCTTGCAAGGTACGCACATACCAAATATAGTTATCCTATTACTTATAATAAGAGAGAATCTAACATTACAAAAAATCTTAACTTTTTTTTCAAGTAGTCACTGAACCATGAAAATGAGGTCAAGGATATTGGACATGTGACTGACGGAAACTTCGTAACATGAGGCATCCATATACAAAGTATGAAGCATCCAGACCTTCCACCTTCTAAAATATAAAGCTTTTAAGAAGTTAGCTAACGCCGCCGCCGCCGCCGCCGGATCACTATCCCTATGTCGAGCTTTCTGCGACAAAAGTCGCAGGCTCGACAAAAACAAATTACCTTAAATTCCTTTGAAGCAAATCTAAATTGCTCCATAGTAATTACACCTGTCGAAAGTCTTCCAAGGAGACGATGGACTCTTGGTTCATCTCTGCAACCAACAAAGAACCTGAATAGACCAGCTGGTATCTCTTTGTACTGTTTGGTGGAAAGTATCAAGCCATCTCTGAAATTCTGAAAGATGTTGATGAGCTCCTCATAGCAACAACCTGGTAAACAGGCACAGTATATTTGTTCTCTGTATCTTCCACCAAATGTTGCCTGTAAAGAAATAAAAGATGATTATAAGCCACTGGTTATAATACCTCACAACCTCTGTTAATTGAATGAATCTTTATAGACATGCTATGGCAAAATTAACAACATATATTACATAATATAAAACATGAATAGACAGCAGAGAACAATAGTATAATACAATGACATATAAAGTTATGAGACTATATTAGATCGTATATTCCATGCAGCTTTAACAAATAACATAATCAAGTTTATTTTGTGAAAGAATCATTCTGGTCACCGTTTATATTTATGGTCTTAAAGTGGACGGTGAAGAAAACGACAAACAAATGCTTAAAAAGGGTTGTGATAAGAATTCTCAGTAATTTTTCATAGGCCAGAGTTTCAAGCAAGTCCTACAAACTCATTATTTAAATATTTAAGTTAAATGCCCAATTCTAGAATATGCAACGCCTCAGGGGCATTTACTACCGGTAGGTTGAATACAGTATGCTTATTTCAATTTTGTTTTGACTTGGTCTAAAAAATCTATGAATTGACAACCTATTACTTTTATGAATTGAAAATGAGAATGAGTAAGAATAGTTTTGTAAAACACATCAGTTTGAAACTTCACTACAAGCCTTTTTCTTAGAACTTACAAAAGCCCTATTTGAACTTAAGTGGTGAAAATTAGAGAAATAAATTATATGCCTATGTCATTTGTTTATCTCACTATAAAATTGAAACTAAATTTGGTCAAGTGGTCAAGTGGTCTAGCGCGTCGGGCACAGTGCAAACCGATTTGTAGCCATGAGTTCTAATCCTGGCGAGGGATGAACAAAAAAATTAACAAAAGCAAATTTACAGTTCTAACATTGTTGGGCTGATGTTTAGACGAAAATGTCTAAAAATAGCAACAATCAAAATCCAATCTATTTGCGCATGGATCAGTTGGTGAAAATATATATGTATGTGAATGTACCAAATCAGGAGTTTGTTATTACCGGTAATTGGTTGTTTAGGTTACTGTTTTTTCATATTTGTTTAAGATTAAGAGGTTGTATATGTATATTATGCTCATAGTCCATTGTAGGTTTCCTACTTGTGAATGGTCATTGTGGACCTCTTCTGCATTAAAAGTATTACAATAACCTATAGTTTCTTACATAAAATACATTTGGCTTGTTAGGTATGGAGTAGTCTTATTGGCAATCATGCCACATCATCTTTTTTCATATTGTCTCATTTATTTTAAGCTTTTTTTCCATATTTTCACATTTTTGTAAAGCTTTCCCTACATGTATGAAATGATCAATCATAAAATCATTTATATTTATACATACCCTGTCAATACATCCAAATAAAGTCACACATGCTTGGCGCCACACTCTGTTTGATGAATCTAAGAATTCACCCAACTTGTCAGGGTCATTATTATCAGGATGGAGGTTGCGCATCATCTACAAAGAGTAAAAATTATATTTATCCTGCCTATCAGTAATCAGAATAAAGATATTTTAATACAATGATCATTATGCCGCTTACATTTTAATTGATGTGACTTAGCTATTTCACTTTATTTTTTTATTTCAAGTCAAATTACTGTTTTATTTCATTTGTTCTTCTGATAAGATAAATGGTTATTGACCATTGCTTAGCACATAACTTTAAGCTTTAAACAACTCCACAACAGATCACCAATGAAGGTGATACAAGGCTGAAAACATATATAGTAAATACCTGCACTTCTTCTTGAAAACATCTTTGTTTTGATGCAACACTCAAAGATAATTGGTCGGCTGTAGTATCTGAAAGAAAAAATGTTACAGAAATTTGTCAAAACTATTCACATATATGTTTACATAGCTTTGGATCCATCTAATCATTTTATAATAGACAACTGTTATATAATTACTGTTCTACCAGTGGCGGTTACAGAGAGGGCGTAGAGGGTGTATGTCCCCTTTACTTGCACTTTTTTTTTATTAAGATGGTAAAATGATTAATCAGACCACATTTAGTTGACTTTGCCATTTCCCGTGTAGACAATTCGTTACTTATAAAGATATTATTCGCTCTTATAAGTGTTAAATATTATTGATTATGTCAAAGTCAACGATATTCGCTACCAGAACGTCAAAAAACGTCTCTCAGTCATTTTAAAATTCAAATTACAGTAACCACATTGCTAAGGCTGAGGATGACAAGCATGACGCATTCAAAGCGACAAAGGATGGTGCAAGGACTCATTGCCTCCTATTTCACAATTCCATCCAACAGATGGCAATACTCTATTACACTCACATGACAAAAAAAGTTCCACAGCTATAATATTTACCTACAACAACATGTTTAACCCCACACGCCCCAGCCCATTAATAACAGAGAAAAAAATGCTGGCCCTGATTTTTTCCTTCAAAACATTCTGGCCGTACCGGGGTTGAAGACAATAATCTTCCTAACTTTTTTGCTATTAGAAAAACAAAATTTCCAACAAAATAATTAGCATTAAATGTATAAAAAAAAGGCATAATTTTTTAAATGCTTAGATGCCATATTACTTTTGTATGTCCATAAAATCATTGAACTTGACTATGACAGAACCAGGCAGTGATGATTTTTCTCAATAAAATCAGAGGAAGATGCTTCTGGTGAACCATATGGCTTTGACGAAAGATTTGTACAAAAGTCATCACTAGAAAATTCTCAATAAATGTTTTTGTAGATTCATTTTTTATTGATATCTGAATTAAGTAAAACATCAATTATATTAGTATGTATGATCAGATACATCTGGGGTGCAAATCACAAATTCGTAATGCATTCTTTAGATGCTAGTTGTAACCTCTATTTCCGTGACTGACTTTGCGAGGTAGAATTTTTCCATTTCCAATTTTTACTGACAAATCCCACATCAAATATATATTTCCACATTGCTTTGGATCCATCTAATCATTTTATAATAGACAATTAATGGGGAGAATATGGCATCAAAAATGTCCAACCCTTACACTTTAAGGTGGAACCAAACACTACAGGGAGATAACTCTGTAAAATCAGCTTAACGATTTAATCACATTGTATTGTTAAGGAAATATCAAGCTTCTTAATGATCAAAATTAGTGTTTGTCAAACTTGACCATATCATTTGGTCTTAAATTTTATATACTTTTCTCATCAGTTATTATACCACATCATATTACATTAAATGTATATACATACAGTGTAGGAAGCATGACATCATTCAACCAATATGGTAACTGTTAACTAATAATTATTTGTATGATGTGGCAATGACCATAAAATATTAAATTATTGACTAATACATACATTTTACTTGTAGCACTAAATAGAATGTACTACATAAAATTTTGGCATTTGACTTAAGACAAGTCAGTGAGTATCCCTTTGCGCTTTGTTTTACTGAGTTTTCATGTATTTTTCAATGATTTTTTCTTGCACATTAATGTCAGAGGCAGATTTAGGGCCCCCCCCCCCCCCTCTCCTTTTCTAGGAAAAACTTGGTTGATTATATAGGGAATCACTGAAGCATGAGCGGAGCAGGCCCCCTCTTAGGCAGTCAGTGGGCCCCCACTTATGAAAATTTCTGGATCCGCCACTGAATGTTCTACCTGTGATCTCTATATTTAAAACAAAAATAATTGGTTCAATAATTTAACAACTAAACATAAAGAGCAGTACCTGAATTTAAACTTTCACTCAAGGAACACAGCTGGGGAAGCAGTTTTTCCAATCTGTCACAAAATTTCCGTCTTGATGATACATCTTGTAGATGCTTGAATCTTATGTCTTTGACTTGGAACTTGGATATGTGTACCTTAAACTAAAATAAAATCAAAATTAGAATAAAATTCTTCTCTAAAAAGTTTTAGTATAATTTTACATAAAACAAAAATGATGAAAAAACAACAGCATTAACATTGATGTTTTTTTTATATCTATACTATTAAACATGTTAAATGAGAAGACCTCATTTTTTGTGTCGCTTCTCTACCTTCCATAATAAATTAATCATCATGCCTTTGTGCCTTTGAGTCCTATAGGTACCATGCATAGTGGCATTTGTCATCCTCGCTTATGATTATTCTGTTTGGGTTATTATTAACAAAAATAAGGGCATCCTAATATTGTTTGGACATCAGACGGACATTTAAGTCAAAGACAATACTTCCAATTAGGACTTTTTACATATAATTTTCATAGGACAATTATTTTTGTAATTTGAAGAATGTAAAATTTTTTACTCCAAAGACATGGTTAATAAATTAACATAGTTACTAAACTGTGAACAGGGTTTAAGCTAGGATTTTGAGGGCTTTAGTCACTTTTGCGCGAGATGAAAATTAACATTAGTTTGGGCAACAGCAAGGGACCAATTAAGGATGTATGTATATTACTAGCTATACATCTTTGTCAGTCTTTGAAAGACAGTCCGAGTCTAACAGTCTAATACTATTTTGAAACAACTTGCCGTTTCTGAAGTTTTTCTTAGAAAAACAATAGCTACAGAACTGTAGCTCTTAGTATAGGTCCTAATGATATTTTTTGACTATTTGGGGACCATCGCAAATAGTCTAAAAATACCATAAGGACCCAAGAGCTATGGTTTGGAGCTTATTAAAACACTAGTCCAAATAATTATGACGTCTGGCAAGGCTATTTTAATTCGCCTTCCGACGACCAGAAAAAATTTAAAATAGCCTTGCCAGACGTCATAATTATTTGGACTAATTGAGACACCTGCATTGATTTAACATGTAGCACTGTGGCACTTTAGCAATACACAATGTTTATCTTTAGCATACTATTTTGAATTTTTTCTTTGTTGTATTTTTTATTGTAGTTTCATAGTCATATATGTTCATCGACTTTGCCCCTTGACTGTACCTCTTATCTATCTATGTCTATGGAAATAAAAGATATTATATTCTACTCTACATAACAGTCTAACTTTTATAGCAAATGAAAGTCATAGCCAAATAAAGTGCATCACTCCCTGTGCATCAATCATAGAAAACGACTTAGGGTACTGTTCGTGTTGCTTAGTCTTTCGTTTTCTATGTTGTAACTTGCGTTGTGACTTGTTTCTACTTCTACTTCTACCGGTTAGTGACCACCGTTGACTTGTGTATTGTTTGTCTTTTTCTTTTTCGGCCGTGGCGTTGTCAGTTAATTTTAGATATATGAGTTTGAATGTCCCCTGGTATCTTTCGCCCCTCTTTTATGTCAGTATGATAGTATTGCTTAGTCAATTCTTATTACCAATTTTAAAATTGTAATATTAGATTGCTCTGACAACTTTACGGAAATGGTCAAATCCAACGAGAACAAAAACTATGACAGTAAACATGGAAAATCCGGTTTATTTTTAATAGATGACACAAAAATGTATTTAGTATGTACTAGGTATAACACTAGAAGAATCTATTAAACAAATTGAATGGATTGAACAATAATCAAATTCACAGGCATGTGTAGAGAAAAAAAAACTTTTATTGTGTATAATTTTTATATTGCCGAAAATAGGGGTTTTTCATATTTTTATTGTCCTCGATATAACCAGTGTCCTCTATAATCGACCATTCGAGGAATGCTTGACTTAACAACAGGTCTTATACTAAATTGTCTTGTAATGTGTTAAGTCGGTCTATTTTAGGCAGTGGCTATTTTGCCCGCAAAAAAAAAACATATATTCTATTTTGCCTTTATAAATAGCGTATCTTACGATATTGGTTTTATTCATTGTACAAAAAGCCGTACCGTCGGGCGGGCGGGTGACCTACACATGTAGTATCTTATATTTTAATGAAACTGGATGATCTATTTACAGTACTATTATTCATCTTGGTGATTTGTACAAAAGTATGCATTATTTCAATTTGAAATTGATTGTTTTTTGCTGGGTTTTTTTTTATGAAGACATCCCATTTTCCTGCCAATTCATTGGAAGCCATATGTTTTAATTGAAGTTTAAGGGATAGATGATCCGGCTTTGTTTATTTATTAATAAAGCTTAACATGTAATTCGTTTCCTATTGTTGTTTAATGAGCAATGACCATCAACCCTTCCTGTGAAGCCATTTAACTCATTCTAACAAAACAAAGCTAGCCTACTGTCATATTTCTTTGTTTTTGCAAAATGATTATGCAAATTAGAGATCGATATCTTATTAACTAATTTATTTTCCAATTTTTAATAGATAGCATTCTTTTTATGCTACAATTATTAAATCATTAAAAATAATTAAACATTAATTGCAACATAATATAATGTTTGAAATTCACTTTTTGTTTTTTTTTTGTGAATCTGTTCAAAAATAGTTCTATTATCCTTTAGTTTATTTCATATTACAAATGATCAATATTTTATTTTGGGTATAAGTCAAATCGGCCTCTGGTGACATTTGGTGAAATAGACACCAATTTAAAATCAATTCTGCATCTAATAATATTTGAAATAATATATATAAATAATTCTAAAAATGTAAAAATTAATCACCACTGTACGTCCCAGTTTAGGGGAGGGTTGGGATCCCGCTAACATGTTTAACCCCGCCACATTCTGTTTGTATGTGCCTGTCCCAAGTCAGGAGCCTGTAATTCAGTGGTTGTCGTTTGTTGACGTGTTACATATTTGTTTTTCGTTGATTTTTTGTACATAAATTAGGTCGTTAGTTTTCACGTTTGAATTGTTTTACATTTGTCATTTCGGGGCCTTTTATAGCTGACTATGCGGTATGGGCTTTGCCGCTCATTGTTGAAGACTGTACGGTGACCTATAGTTATTAATTTCTGTGTCATTTGGTCTCTTGTGGAGAGTTGTCGTATTGGCAATTATACCACATCTAATTTTTTATATTTCTATTTTTAATTATTTAAAAAAAAATGGTTGGATTTTATCATTCATACATCATAAAAATCATCAAGCAGTAAGAATACGTAAGTTTTTTTTTTGAAAGTTTTCTCAACATTCTATAACTGATGTTTTGATTATTTTTCTTTTCATTAATTACTCAATAACTTTTATCAATTAAATAATCAACAAGTTTGTTGTTTTACGCTATACAGTTAGCTATTATAGATGTTTTTTTCGTCAAAAACTTTAGAAAAAAAAACAACGAAGCCATTACAAAAGCTACTGTGTAATGATGAGAAAAATAGAAACAATAGAAGGGAAAACTATCACTAATCAAACTCGAATGAAAAAATAAGCAATTAAGGTCATTAAAGTTCAAACAACAGTAACCAAAAATCATGCAAATAAAACATGCATTACAAATAACCAAAACCTATATACATAAAGTTGAACGAAACAGAATATATACAGAAACCACCATTTTTTTTAAATATTCATGGACATCCCTTCTTTACTTTAATCTTTTTGCTTAATAAAATACTGAAAAAAGATATATACATGTCTCTTCAGTGATGTTAGGAATCGAAACGGTATTTGGAAGGCCATTATAATTTACCTCAATTAAGAATAGACTCTTGAATTTTGAAGAGTCGAAATAGGATGAACGGATCATATAAACCCCAAGGGAAATATAATACAAGCCCAAACGAAAAAATATAAACAAGTCTAAATTGAAAACAACGTTCAAACCTATGATTGCGTAGGATAAAAACCGCAATTTTTATACGTGTGCATGGAAAACAAATTTCTTGGTAGTGGGGTCTAAATACAACACAAACAACATTTTCCAAAAGACCAAAAAAGTGAAAAAGTATATTTTAACAAAACGCATTTGACTAACAGGTCGAACAATTAACTTATGTTCTTAAACCCTGCTGACTGCCATTGGCGATTGCAAAATAAACGTATCACCAGATGTAAAAATGGATCTTAATTATTAATTAAATACCAAACAGAAAACAATAAACTTGCGGAAAAGATGGTATACCGCAAATATGAGGTGCAAACATTTGTACACCATATCCGGATTTCGACAATTAATGTCTCTTCAGTGATGTTAGGAATCGAAACGGTAAATCCATTTATATATATATAAATAATGATTGTAAACTGTGACTTTCTGTCCTAGCAGTGTCTACACTTGTCATAAAATTATTAAAAAAAATACTCACTGTTTCATCTTCAGTTATGATGTTTACATGGTTGTCATCTTTACTCTTCTCAACGGATTGCACTGGAATGTACACGCCCGGTAAATCGGAACCACTGAAATGCAGAACGCCATCAACAACCGATAACCATCAAGATGACGGAGGAATATCCATTCTGACTGTTTTCGAAATATTAATTGTAACGTTTGCAGCTTTTTAAAAATTTAATGATTGACTCAATACGTTAATTAATAAAGGTAAAACTTTTGAAAAATAGGCCCCTCCCATCTAAGATTTGATTGGTTTAAATTGGATTATTCCTTTATCCTTATTGGCTCACTCAATTTGTTCCCTTATCAAATTAAACGATTGGACTGATTTTATGCCAATCACAAAATCATTATTTTAAAAAATTGTAGTATCCCCCCCCCCCCCCCCCCCCCCGAATATTCTTAATTTTTCTCTAAATTTTTCCACCCCGCCTTTTAATAATAATAATTCTGTTTAATTCAACTCATATTAATCGTTTTTCTGCATATAAACTATAAAATGCAATCTGCCAGTAATGAGTTTGTGACGCCTTGATTCAGGAATATAAACCATTGTCAAGAATCAGTCCGGTCAATATTGCGCATGCGTGAATTCAGATACCCTTCATGGATAAAATCGTTATATAGAAGTTATATGGAAAAAAATCTTTACAAGACGATATTCAAGTTTCTTCTCGGTGGGTTTCTTAGCTGCTGCGATCCCCAGAATCCTTAATGTGTCTTCTTTTTAATGATATAGATTATTTTAAAATAAAGTTTGAACTTCTTGCAACAAATTTGGATTTTTTACAGTGATGTCAAATGGCTTACTTTTGTCGTTATTATTACAGGAAAATGTCATTATTCGGAAGAGTGGTCAGCTTTGAAAAAATAAATAAAATACTTTTACTTATGATATACCTTAGCTGCTGCGACCAAGAAAAAGATGAAAAGTTAAAGCTTAACGTGGTGTAGTTTATTTTCAAATTGGTTATTTTCTTCTTGCTCCAAATTTGATTTAAAAGTAGGCGATTTTTTTTTTTCTATCAATTTCTATTTGACAACAGGACACATCGTGTGTGTAAACAGATAACAAATTGTTATACAATCGTGTTTATACAGTCATGCTGAGATATAATATATTCCCAGAGTCATGTAATATAGTGTAAACGACATTTTGTATAAACTTGATTTAGGGTTGAAGGAATAGCAAAACACCATATAATTATAATTAACGTTTTTTTATAATTAAAGACAAGGATTTGTATAACTCACTATCCAAATTCTTGTTGAAGATGATTAGATTTTAAGTTATTTTTTGTTTCTGTTTTCACGTGGTTATAACCGAAAATTAATAAATATATCATTAGAATGCAATCAAAATCTAAACCGCATTATTTTAAATAAATGCTTGTTCATCTGGATGTTTTATCAATACACAATCATATTTTTTTTCAATGGCATTAAATGGTTTCTATTCACATTTATTTTTTTTAAAAAAAGAAGAAGATGTTGTATGATTGTCAATCAGACAACTGGCTCGTTTTCTTGACAATCCCTAGATAATCATTGTTTGAGGCAATTTTAACACGATTTGAATACACAATCATATAGGAGATCAATTCCATTTCGTCGCACTTTAAAGAGTGCATAAAAAAAACACATTTGGAATATTTCACGAATTCGACCACTTGATACGGCAAGATGAAATCTAATAATATATTTTACATCAAACCGAGTTTCTGTTATTTAATTTCTTGAAATAAAATACACGAATAATAATATGTGCGCACAATAAATTGGAAAGTTTGCACCTTTCAAGACCCGTTATATAGTTTTGAAATTCATTCATTACTTTAATTGTATATTCGCCGTCAAAAAGAAACTTGTTGATGACAAAAATAATCAAAACGAAAAGTGTATAAAATAAAAAAAAAAAACAACTAAAAACTGCTTTTTATTAAATTCCCTTTGTCAATTTTTTATCACTAGCTTTTCATCTCAATCAAAATTCATTGAATCGAAACAATATTAAATAAAAAATCAATAATTTCTTCACAAAACGGTAAAGATTGTTAGCTTTGAATAGGTACTTGTACATGTATGACAATTAACATGTCAGCTTCAGGGTATATACCTGTGGATATATGGTGGAAACGATGCTGGAAGCTTGTGTGTTTTCTGTTTCTTGTTTAACCTCTATTGTTTGCGTCGTAGATGTTTATATAATGTGATATATTAGGTAAATATCCACGAGATGACCTACCCTCCACCCTCAAAATTCACAAGATAATAGAGGGTTCTGTAAGCTTTAACTGAATAAATTGGCTATCATAATGTATGAAAAGCTTTAAACCCCCCGTTCCTTCATAAATAATGGTTTAACCAGAGCCATATATATATGCTCTGGTTTAACTTTGAAGTAAATACAATAATTTACAAAATAAGACCATGTGGTAAAATTGGCAATGAGACAACTTGTCACCATAGACCAAAGGACGTGGTTGAAAGCAACTATAAGTTACTATACGGCCTCTATCAATGAGCTAAACCCATATCGTATAGTAAGCTTTGTAGGATAGAATTGAGAATGGAAACGGGAAATGTGTTAAAAGAGACAACAACCCGACCAAAGAGCAGAAAACAGCCTAAAGCCACCAATGGGTCCTCAACGCAGCGCGAGAATATCCCGCACCCGCAGGCGGGCTTCGGCTGTCCCCTACACAATAATGTATACTAGTTCGGCGAAAAGAACGCCACACCAAACTCCGAAACATATAAATAAACCAAAATTAAAAAAAAACACGCACAAAGGCTAGAGGTTCCTGACTTGGGACAGGCGCAAAAATGCGGCGGGGTTAACATGTTTTGACAGATCTCATGTTAATTGTCGAAACAATTAAAACGGGGAAAAAAAACCCAACAAACTAGTTTATGCAAAACAATAACAACAAGAAAATAAATATTTCCGACAGCAAGAAACGACAACCACATAATCACAAGTAATTTGTTCCTGACTTAAAACAGAACTATAAACCGTGGCATGCGGCTGGGCTAAACATGCTTGTGAGTGCTCAAATCTATCTCAATCCCACTGAACATGGGGCAGTGGTATAAAAGCACAACACAAGACCAAACTGTTGAAATTAGTATTAAAATGTTTCCTTGTCAGATGGGCACGAAACTTAAAAAAAAAAATATCTACAGAAGACAAAAGATCTAAAGTACCGATCTGAAGATAAATTATCTACCAGTACACATCCAACATACATATAAAAATAAAGAGATGTGGTATGATTGCCAATAAGACAACTATCCACCAAAGTTCAAATGAAGAGGACGTAATCAATTTTAGGCAACCGTACGGCCTTCAACAATGAGAAAAATGCATACCGTATAGTCGGCTATAAAAGGCCCCAACATGAAAAATATGAAACTATTCAATTGAGAAAACTAACGACCCAATTTATAACAAAACAATTTATGAAAAACAAATATGACAGACATTAACCAACAACAGTTCATTTAACTCGAGGAATTGTGCTGTTATCCTCACTCAATGTATACTGTTAAATTCAATAATTATGAACTGTCAATGGATGTTTAAAATTAAATAAAATGACAGACATTTCGAATTCTCGAGGTACCCGTTCTATATATATATATAAAAAAAACCCGTAAGACAACGGCTTTTCGGCCAATTATATGTGAAATAGTTGAACTAAAATTTCAATTACATTTCAGTCAGTTTGATGCTCAATTCATTTTGAATAAGAATATCTATTTTTATTTATATGCATTTTTCATTTACCAATTTGGGTAAAACATCTCATGCCGTTTCAATGTTTTAACTGGGACTAATACACTAATTCAGTAGTCCCAGGTTTCAACAAAGATCGAATAGGAACTCCGGCCTTCGATTAATTTTACAAACTACACCAAAATACAGAAAACATGATTCAAAATTATTTTATCGATAACATCTGGTATTGGTTTTCACTGAAGTTATCTTTACAGACCAGCGGGTGTTTAACCCCTTAATTGTGCGTCTTATCGCAAATGTCAAATTGGCAAGTGACCCCATATGGAGCGAGAACGGGTTATCGTCCTTGTCGATACAAATAATTGTTTTCAAATTGGGTTATCTCCCTTAAACCGGACAGATTCTTGGCAATGGTTGTTTTCAATTTAGACTTGTATATTGACAGTTAGATATACTTGAATAAAAGAAATAAGTTTACTATATAAATTGACAATTCACTTTCACAACCATTTCATTTCAATCCTTGATCTCAATTCTTATGACTTTTTAATGTTACTTGTGCATGACTTTTGAGGGCCTGAATGCGCATAGAACATATTTCATTTAATGCATACTCACTCTCAATGAAAGTTTGAACGTCTTTCTTTCTTTTTTTTTATAGTTATGATTATGGTTACTGTATCTTAGTTTTGTTATAATTCATTTATGTTCAGAGCGGTGTAAATATAAAAGATTACTTGATCATTATGTTTGCATCTTTGAAGTATTTTAGATCATTTATTTTTTTTCAGGTCAGACCCATATGCATGCTTCTTTTCCCCGCCATACAAATCCTTTTATAAGTTATATACTTATTATTTTATCATATATTCTCTAAATAAGCGTAGTCCGTTTTTGGTTAGAGCTTAAAATCATATATATCTTAAATTTCTTGTGAGGTAATTCAAAGCTTGAAACGAGACATGCAATTGTACCAAGAAAAATGATCTTTTTCAGCTCGAAACGCCGAGTATAGAAATGCACAAAGTACCTGCCCTTTCATTATCTTAGGTATTGGAAGCTACAAAGAAAGGGTAGACAAACATCGCATCGTGGATATAGTACTATTCAAATCCCCGAGTATAATATATTTTTTTAAGATTTAAGAAATTGTAGAAAATCGTTTGCAAGTGCTCAGGAAAATACTGTAGAAATTAAAACATGCCGATTGATTTCTAAAAACGTACATTGTCATTGAATTAATACTATAGACTAGTCGGGGGACTAGTACACTATTTTGTAGAAAATTTGCCAGTCTACTTGAGAATGATGAATAAAATAAAAACGATTAGGTAATTGTTCAAATAAAATTAATGTACGGAATGCGCCTATTCCGCATTTAATTTGTTATAAGTGTGTATGAAGACTGGTACTCTGCTTAGGCAGAGTCCTCAGTACGAGTGCTTAACGAGCGGGTTTCGGAATTTGTTTTAGCTCGTGCTAGAAATCCTGTAGGGAAAGGTTTTTTAAACTTCTAGATTGGCGGTGAAAGTGATGCGCTGTTTGATCATGTTGAATAATCATGTAACAATGTAAGTAAAAATGATAAAATTCCATATTATACTACAGTAATACTAATAGTTTCTTAATTTTAATAGTCAAAAGAAGTCGACCTTGAAACAGAAAGGGTAATTTGTTAATGCTTCTGAATTGTCTCCCTTTTTAGTAAGTGATCTGGGGAAATCCTAGTCCAAATAATTATGACGTCTTCCTAGGCTAATTTATTTTTTTCGTTTTGATGCCTTCGCTGTAGCCTTTTTTACATTTTTTTTAAATGTAAACTTTTAGTTCTTTATGGGAAAGTCATGAAAGTACTGTAGAATACTGTTCCATAAATACGTGAAATATGGGCTGTTTCTGACAATAATTGCACATGCATTATGAAATGGTTAACAGAAAAAAAAGTCACAAAATCCCTAGGAAAAAAGTCACAATATATGTTTGAGTAAAATTATTTATCAGAAATATGTTGGAATGCACATGAAAAAGTCACTATTTACATGTATGCAATAAATAAATGAACTTCAGTTTTTGAATGCATAGAAAAAAGTCATAATTTAACTCATTGCATGTGACATAATATATAAACTAATGAAAGTGTAAAAGAATATGTTCTTTTTATTTTCAAAACAGACTGTTAACAAACAGGGTAAGCTTAATTGTTTCCTTAAACCTTTTATTTAAAAAAAGAGACCAGTTGTATTTCATTGGTATGGCTTCCTACCAATACAGTAAGTGAAAGGTCTACAAAAAGGGAAATGTGCCACAAGAAGCCGCTAATCAATATCAACAGTCCTTATCAATAATTGTTTTAAATACTAAACTATTATTAGTGGCAATGAGTTGTTTGTTTAACACTAAATTGAAGGATTCTTATCTTCTAAAATCAAAATAACATGTGGTCGAGCCATATACTGAATTTCTAACTTTGACACAAATTAAATAAAATCTTTGCTGTTTAACTCGCATCTCCTTCATAAGAGATATAAAACAAAAATAATTACAACAAAACATGTATCAGTACTAGTACATCAGCATGTACACGTTTCATTTAAATGCTTTGTGATTTTTATCTAAATTTCCTAAGCTACAGACTATAAAACTGAATTAAAATATGTTAATTCCATACAAAATATATATTAAGAATTTTTTTCCAAAAATATATTTATTTATATAATATATAAGCGGCCATATGACCGGGTGCGTCTAAACACTGCTAAGGAGTCCTTAGTGCACTAAGGACTTATAATATGCCACTAAGGACTAGATGGGGTGCTGTTACATGTAATTTCTTTTCATGTTATGGTAGATATTGATATTTAATGCATAAATTTCAAATTTTATAGACAAATATTCACAAATAAATGAGTTATTTAACATTGTTTGGACACGTGCCTGTTTTTCTTTGATATGCCGAAATTCAATGAACCGTTAAACACGTGTCAAATTACATAACCATGATAACTGATTACACGGGAATCCTGCTATCTGTTGTTTTAATCGACAAGATTGATAAAGTTGGATACTAATAAATGAATTGTTGAAATTTTATTCATGTTTTTTTTTTCAGAATGAAGAAGTATTTTCTCAAGTGTATTTTGTAATTATTTCTTGTAAATAATAAATTTGTCACCAAAGCAATATATCTAATGCCGGGTTTTAATTTGATGTTCATATTAATTAATGACTGAAATATATATTTTAATTAATTCACATTCCCATTTATATTATATATATTATACAGTTTTTATACGCCCGTCAAATTTTTGACGGGACGTATTATGTTATACAAATGTCCGGCGTCCGTCCGTCCGTCTGTCTGTCCGTCTGTCCGTCTGTCTGTCCGTCTGTCTGTCCGGCGTAAACATGTCGCACCGTAACTCTAGAATGACTTATCCAAATTTCATGAAACTTAACATAGTTGTTTCTTATGATGGTCAAACGATCTGTATACTTTTTGGTGAAAATAAGATTAAAACTTTTTGAGTTACGGGACTTAGTAACTAAAACAGGTGTGTGTTTTTTTTCACATGTCAAAAACAATTTATGATTATTGCTTAAAACTTTACACACTTCTTAGTTATATTAATCTTAAGATCTGTATACTTTTTATTGATGATTCAAAATTTTATTTTTGAGTTATTGAGTATTTTGTTAAAAAGGGGGAGGGGTTTTTCACATGTCGCGCCGTATCTCAAAAACAGTTAATGATTATTGCTTAAAACTTTACACACTTCTTAGTTATATTAACCTTAAGATCTGTATACTTTTTGGTGATGATTCAAAATTTTATTTTTGAGTTATTGAGTATTTTGTAAAAAAAGGGGGAGGGATTTTTCACATGTCGCGCCATATCTCAAAAATGATTTATGATTATTGCTTAAAATTTTACACACTTCTTAGTTATATTAATCTAAAGATCTGTATACTTTTTGGTTTTGATTCAAAATTTTATTTTTGAGATATTGATTTTTTTTTTTTAAAAGGGGTGTTTTCACATGTCGCGCCGTATCTCAAAAACGATTTATGATTATTGCTTAAAATTTTACACACTTCTTAGTTATATTAATCTAAAGATCTGTATACTTTTTGGTTTTGATTCAAAATTTTATTTTATAGATATTGAGTTTTTTGTAAAAAAAAAAGGGGGGGTTTTCGCATGTCACGCCGTATGTCAGAAACTATTTATGCTTATTGCATAAAAATTCACACACAAGGCGATGGGCGTATCATGCGCTCATGGCGCAGCTGTTTATTATTTACATTCATAGCAACATCAGACATACAAATATTCAAAATCGAGACTGTGTTCGGGCAACCATAAGCTTGGTCTTTTTGTTTGACATGGTTTCTTGGCAAGTCTCTGAGGCAATGGTATGGTAAAGTCACACAGGGCACTTGTCACTGTTTTTGCTTTTACAGAAGTCAAATTAGACTTGTCACTGTCTTTCATAAGTTTTGAAAAAGGCAATCTTTTTGATCAGATGTTTTTGTAAGCCAGCATTGATATAATAATTGGTGGCGCTTGAAATATCCAAACAGCAGATAATTTCCTTGGCTGTACGAAGCTCGTCTCAAGTCGACAAACTCCAGCTTGACTAGTTCGTGGAGCGTTTTAACTAGTTCTGGTAAAGCTACATGTAAACAGACGTATTTAAAACATGAACAGTTTGGACATAGTTTATATCTCTTGCGTTTGCTATGATTCATTTTCAAAATTTATTATTATATAATACTTCCATGGTATGAAGCAGTAATAAAAAGTTGAAAAGCAAACACCAGATTTTATAGTTTTTTTTCAGAATTTACTCATATTTTTTTAGCGAAACCATTTGTAATTACACGCATCTTTGTCGGAATTAAGATAAAAACAAAACACTTATAAATATATCTATTCCTTTTGTCTTAGTATCTCTTACATAAACATTTAACAAGCTGACCACACTCCAACTTATTAGTTGGCGCACATCAAAGTCGTGCACCTATGGCAAATAACTTTGTCGGGAAAGAAATAAAACAAAAGCAAAATTACGTGTCCTTTTAATCATTGTAAATAAGAACAACATATTTAATTATAAAATATCAAGTATTAATGCTTTTCGATACAATTGTTAATTACTTAGAATAAAAAGATTATGATTGTTTAATCAGTTGTTATGTTATATGGCACGTGTCAATCGGTTCACTGATTTTCGGCATATCAAAGAAAAACAGGCACGTGTCTGAACAAAGCTTAATTACTCGTTTATTTGTTATTATTTTTCTGTTAAATTTTAAATATATGTATTAAATATCAATATCTACCATAATATGAAAGAAATTACATGTAACAGCACCCCTTCTAGTCCTTAGTGGCATAATATACGTCCTTAGTGCACTAAGGACTCCTTAGCAGTGTTTAGACGTACCGCATATGACCATTTTCTTAAAAAAATATATATTGGGAATTTTTCTCCTATAAATACATGTATGTGTAGACCATAATAACTATTTCATACAAAATATATATTGTGTCTTATTTTCCTGTGACTTTTTTCCCTACATTCTATGTAATAGCCTCATAAATTCAGGCAATATTACTGAAATCTTCACAATTTGAGCAATTTTGCTAATTTTAAAACAGTTTTTGGCTAAAATGGAAGTGACCGCATTCGTGTTCATTCTTAATATTTAAATATATGTTGTATTTTGTGATTATATACCCATAGTGCAAGGGCTGTATAGCCAGTCAAGGTCATTAAAAACTTCCATCGTCGTGATTATATATACATAACATAAATAAAGGTTTGGACTGTACAGTTAAAAAACCCTTGCAACAACTCTTTGAGGGGTCCATAGGTGGTCTGTTGCAAGGCAAAATTTGTGTCCCTATCCAATATACCCTTATTTCCTAGTGGCAGTCCAAATTTCCCCGACCATCATCCCCAATGGCCTAGATCTATTATTACAAGACCTACCTATTGTATTTATTGTTAACTTGTTCTCGTCCTGAACATGCATGAAATATTTGCCACTGGACATTAGGCAACCAACAATCAATCAATCATGATTGGCAAACTAAGAACTGTTATATCTTTCAGTTTAATAGTATAAATAAGCCATTTAAAATCATACCATATCTTCTTCTATTTACATAATTGAGCTTATACAGGTTAATTTATTCAGTTTAATAGGTAGAAATCTTCTAGTTTTATAAGGTAAGGAAATGACATCCCCAAAAAGGAGTGCTATTTTTTTCTTTGTTTCTTTAAATGATACAAATGATAAGTGAAATATCATTTCTAAATAAAAAAAAATATGAATTGCTACATCTCTTTAAAGGATATATAATGTATCAATTTTTCAACAAAAAAAACTTGGAAAAATATAAGATATTAAAAATGCCTTTCAATTTTATAATTGTGTTTAGGAATTTAAAAATATCAAACAGAATTTCAACAGATTATAATATGATCTATTACAGGTAAGAGTTATGAAAAATTGTCTGAAGGTATTTCCTTCAGGTAATACACGGTCAGTTATGGCATTAGGAAGTGTGGGAAAATTTTTAGGGAGCTGCCTCTTTCTTATTTTTTATGACCTGATTTACCTGGTCCACTAATTAAGTAAACATCAATGAGCATTTTATGACCCTGTCAACCCCCTCCCAATTAAAAATATCAGCATCAAAGAAAAATATTGTCTTACTGTAATTAAGGCTTAAATTTATTTAAGGTAGAAATAACATTATTGACCGATAAGCAAACAGAAAATATTACTGTTACATCAGTAGAAAAAATAAATGCAGATTGATGCATTCTTTTTATTGTATCCTAAATATTTTTTATTTTTGTGCTGTCCTTACTTTATGCATTTACTGAAAACATGGTATTACCACAGACATTTTTGGTACTTTATGTTATTATAGATCATTGTTTTGATTATGTAAAATACAATATTAAATGGGACCATAATTTTGATTGATGCAATACTGTTAATTTCCTATTATAATTGTTATTTGATGACCAGTTACCTGGCACCATGACTTTGTTGGTAGCAGGAACATTTATTATATGTCTCTGATGTCAGCTACTCTCAAATTTAGAAAAATTAAGAATTTTTATATTTTCTGATATATCCTTATTCATTTTTTAAACATTTAATGAAATAACATATTCATGTATAATATAATGTTTCAAATTTATATTTTTCCGGTTTAACTGAACAAAAAATATAGATTTAAAAAGAAAATGGTTTTGTTTTCCTTTATTTATCTTTTCTTATTGCAAATGATAAATATTTCATTTGAAGGACTCCACCGCTATTAATTTATAAAAAAAAAGGTTAAGTGGGACTTTTTGTCCTATGGCATTCAGTTCTACATTCCCTTAAAATCCCAAAATTGTGCTTTTATTTAATAAATTGTGCTTAGTAACACATTTCAAAAATGACAAAGGCAATGATTTCTTTCATTGAACATGAATTGCAAAAGTGGTTTAATAAGTTAACAATTAAATAAGATATATGTCACTAAACCTATAGGTTAACAGATTTAAACAGATATGTATAACTTCTCAGCATTGAAGATTTACAAATAAAAAAGATTGCATATACTTATATAGTTATGTATATTTATAAATCATAAGTTAGTTCCTTTCTATTGTGTCTCTATAGCTCTTTATAGCTTCTGTTTGGTGTGAGCCAAGGCTACGTGTTGAAGACTTATAATCATGTATTATAATGGTTTTCTTTTTGCAAATTTTGGCTTGGATAGAGAGTTGTCTCATTAGCACTCATACCTCATCTTCTTATATCTATTTTGAGCATAGATTATCAAATTTTATTATTGTCAACATTTTTGTCGAGCCTCCGACTTTTGTCGAAAAAGCGAGACATAGCGGACTACATTCCGTTGTCGTTGGTGTCCACAAATATTCACTCTGTGGTTAAAGTTTTTGAAATTTTTTATAACTTTCTTTAACTATCCTGGATTTCTACCAAACTTGGACAGAAGCTTGTTTATGATCATAAGTTGGTAGTCATTTGGTATTCATAAGTCATGTAAGTAAATTTGAAAAAAAAAAATTCCTGTTTTTTCGTATTTTACTTATAAATGGACTTAGTTTTTCTGCCAGTAAACATAACATTCACTCTGTCATGTCTGTGGTTAAATTTTTAAAAATTTTAATAACTTTCTTAAAATATCCTGCATTTGTACTTAACTTGCACAGAAGCTTGTTTATGATCAAAAGCTAGTATCTAGAAGGAAATTTTGTTAAAATTTTGGACCTGTTTTTCTGTATTTTACTTATAAATGGACTTAGTTTTTCTTCCAGTTAACATTACATTCACTCTGCATGCTCTGTGGTTAAAGTTTGTTTTTGCGTATATTACTTATAAATGCGCGGTCTTTGTTTTTCTTCCAGTTAACATTACATACAGTCTGCAGTTAAAGTTTTTATTTACATTTATTAGATTCATAAACTATCCTAAATTTGTACCAAACTTGGACAGAAGCTTCTTACAATCAAAAGATAGTATCGAGAGGAATATTTTTATTATTTTTTCAGTTTCCCCAGAGTGCATCAACTTGTTCGTATTAGTTTTTCGTCTGTTATATTGTTTATAAATCTTGCCGTTATCTTTCTATTTTGAATGGTTTTACACCAGTTATTTCATGGTCCTGTACAGCTTCTATATAGCTTGCTATGCGACGCAAGCTAAGGCTGCACATTGAAAGTCATGATGTTATTAGGTGTATACATCAACGACATTTGGTCTTTGGTGGATAGTTGTTTCGCTGACACCACATCTTCTTTGTTGTCCTCTGTTTATTGTTTTGTATTTAAATAGTCTGTTATTTTTCTAGTTTGATTTGTTTTACTCTAGTCGTTTTGATACTTTTGGTCGTTATTATAAAAAACTGTCTGTGGGGGGTTAGTCATCATGGTCATATGGTAACATATTGTTAATTACATTAATGACATTAAGCCTTGGATTGAGATTTGTCACAGTGGCAAATTTTATTTTGATACTACACCTCTGGTTGTTATGGTTACAAGAGCGCAATTATTCGTACTGCATTTTCCATAGGGTACCAGTGGTAGCAGTTCCTATTACTAGAAATGCCAGTGTTGCATTACAACCAAAAAAATATATATGGTCATGCGGCAAAAATTGACTTAAAATGCAGTTGAAAAAGTCTATTTTTTTCGCTTAATGAAAAAGGCATATTTTTAATGGCCCCGACGTGCAGAAATGGAAGATATTTTCTATACTTTGCAAAATGTGAATTTGTGAATTTTTTAAACCTAATTGGATAAGCTTTCGATTAAAAGTAATTCCAATTCTGTATCATCCAATCAGAAGCCGTACAGGATTCTATTCTGAGTACCATCTTGCCGGTAAAATGTAAACAAATAATTGCGCTCTTGTAACCTATACGGTAATGCAAATTTTTTTCTATTTTTAAGCGCCATATGGTACTGTTCAAAAAGACATGAAGATAATGTTTATTTACTGCCCTAATTTTTCAAAGGTCATCCAGCACTGATCATATTGCCGACAAAACCATTCTGATATGGAAAAGCTACATAGAATTTTGAAGAATGGCTTTAAACATGTTTAATGAAATCATTTCTTGAAAAAATACGTTTTTGAAACAGACTATAGTTTTTCCAAATTTCAAATATATGATAATATTACTACTTTGGCAAGCAAAACTTTTCTTGAACTACAATATTCAATGCCAAGATTAATTTTTCTACTTTGCAATTTAACTAAATTGTTGGTGTTTGCTTAGGGGCCCTTTTTTGCCAATTTTCACCAAATTTGCTTTTTGCTAGAATAGCAACTGAGTCACGATCATTATGTTTAAAAACCAAAATGTATCTCCAAATTCAAGATGTATACATGTTTTTCCCAATAAAAACAGTATATATCACAAAAACGTTCTATTTTCTTTATACTGTGTCGACATTCGAGCCCACCCTAGTTTCAAATATGGAAATCTATACAAATAGGAAACAGACTATATAGCTTGAATGCACGATGATGAAAAGTCCATTTGACCCCATTAATCACCGTTTCGCATTTTTTCCAAGCAAAATGACTATTTTTAACATTTTTCAAAGCCTTATTAAAAAAAAAAGTCATTTTCCTATAGGTTACCAGTGTTGCATTACAACCAAAAAAATTGAAAAAGATCGTCTATGATAAAACAATGAACTTGCGGCAAGATGTTAGACCCCTCTACAAAGAAATTTGTTTTACATGCACACGTATAAAAATTGCGGTTTTTATCCAACGCAATCATAGGATAGAACGTTGTTTTCAATTTAGACTTGTATATATATATATATATTAAATATTCAGCTATTGTTTAGAGTTCCAAGTTTCTATTTCAAAATTGGCAATGGGACCAACAAAGGTTGATACATTTTGTTTCATTCTTTTTCAATTTTCTTTGTTTCAGAATCTACTGTGAAATTGAATAAAGAATCATACAGCTCATATGAAAATGTTTACAGTTCAGAAGAAGAAACTTACAGCTCTGAGGAACCAGTATACAGTTCAGATGGTAAACATTTTAAGTTTTCAGAATTTTTATAAACACAGAATAATCTAGTACAAAACATGAAAAAATTAAGGGTTCATTTATTTAGCAAAACTCCTGCCATTGCAGTTTAAAAAAAACCTAATTGAATTGAAAAAGCTTGTATTCTGAGTTTACCTGTAAAACCCTATGGAAAATAACATTTTGTATTGCGCCACTGCTGCTTGGCCAAGGGGCATTAAGTTTTACCCTTGTAAATCTGTCTGACTGTCTATATATCCTAAAATTGTTTTCCATTTTCTAACTTTAGTTTGCCTCAACAAAATCTTATGAAACTTGCATACAATGCTTATAACCAGACAGATCAAATTCGATTTTATGTGGCGTCAGTTTTACCTTTCATGAGTTATGCCCCTTTATAATGTTATATACAAGCAGGGGCATCTGTGTTGCAAGGAAACGTTCTCCATTTATTATCTTCGCTAAAGCTGAGTGATGTAAGGTGTCTACAATATGCAGAAATTTTCATATAAATGTGATAATGTGTCAGTGTTTTTTGTCTTGTAAGCAGGTCCTATGAGGCCTCAAAGGAGCCCAATTGGGTCAAATTTTCAATGATAAATGGCCACAGGCAAGTTCTGAGTTTACATAGAAACCATATCAAATATGTAATAATAGTTTGCTTGTCTTATACATGTTATATGTGATAAATATGCAATAAAAGTATAGTCAGCAAATTCAGGCTAGTAGGTTTTATCAGATTTTAAAGAGGCTTAGCTTATACCTTTTTCTTACCTAATGCATGACTTAAAGGTAACAACTATTGTAAAAGTATCACTCTCAATCTCCCAATATCAATCAGAGTGATAATTTTCACCCGTTTAATGATTTACTGTTTGTTTTTTAGATGCATATAGTCATAACAATGGTTCAGATGGAGAAATCCCAAAGAAAAGATTGAGAATTGAACATCGTGCAGGTAAGCATTTTAAACTATTGGTTATTATAACATCTATCCAAAATGAAATATTAAATAAGAAATTACTAAAATCACCTCATATGTACATGATATATGTCCTTTACAAGTTTGTACATGTTATAACTTATTTGTTTGGATTGTACAACATATAACATATATATATATATATGTTATATTATCACTGAACTAGTATACTTATTTGTTTAGGGGCCAGCTGAAGGACGCCTCCGGGTGCGGGAGTTTCTCGCTGCATTGAAGACCCATTGGTGGCCTTCGGCTGTTGTCTGCTCTATGGTCGGGTTGTTGTCTCTTTGACACATTCCCCATTTCCATTCTCAATTTTATACAATATTTCTGTACATGCTATAACATGTACAAAATTGCAATTTGTACATGACATATATATATATAGGAATACTTTATTGATTGATTTAAATTTATGACAAATTAATGAAAAAAGTATATGTACATAAGTTTTATAAAAAAACATTTGCCTCATTTTTGTCGAGCTAGCGACTTTTGTCGCAGACAGCTCGACATAGGGATAGTGATCATGTGGCGGCGGCGTTAGCTAACTTCTTAAAAGCTTTATATTTTAGAAGCTAGAAGACCTGGATGCTTCATACTTTGTATATAGATGCCTTATGTTACGAAGTTTCCGTCTGTCATACGTCCATTGTCCTTGACCTCATTTTCATGGTTCAGTGACTACTTGAAAAAAAAGTCAACTTTTTTTGTAATGTTAATTTCTTTCTTATTATGAGTAATAGAATAACTATATTTAGTATGTGCGTACCTTGCAAGGTCCACATGCCCGTCAGACAATTTTTTGATTTGACCTCGACCTCATTTCATGGATCGGTGAACAAGGTTAAGTTTTCGTGGTCAAGTCCATATATCAGATACTATAAGCAGTAGGTCTACTATATTTGGTATATGGAATGATTGTAAGGTGTACATGTCCAACTGGTAGGTGTCATCTGACCTTGACCTCATTTTCATGGTTCAGTGGTCAAAGTTAAGTTTTTGAGTTTTGGTCTTTTTTTCTAATACTATATGCAATAGGTCAACTATATTTGGTGTATGGAAATATTTTATGATGTACATTTTCATTTGACCTTAACCTCATTTTCACAATTCATTTCTCAGTGTTAAGTTTTTGTGTTTTGGTCTGTTTTTCTTCAACTATAAGCAATAGATCAACTATATTTGTTGTATGGAAGGATTGTAAGGTGTATATGTCTGTCTGGCAAGTATCATCTGACCTTGACCTCATTTTCATGGTTCATTGGTCAATGTTAAGTTTTCATGGTTAAGTTTGTTTCTTAGATACTATAAGCAATAGGTCAACTATATTTAATGCATAAATTGATTGTAAGGTGTACATGTCTGTCTGGCAAGGTTCATCTGACCTTGACCTCATTTTCATGGTTCATTGGTCAATGTTAAGTTTTCTTGTTTAAGACTGTTTCTTAGAAACTATAAGCAATAGGTCAACTATGTTTGGTTTATTGAATGATTGTAAGGTGTACATGTATTTCTCGTTTGGTTTATCTAACCTTTTCTTGGATCATGTTAAGTTTATGTGTTACTTGTAGTAAAGCTTTATATTTAGGACTATCAACATAAAATCAATGGTTAGTAAAGAAGGTGAGACATTTCAGCGTGTGCACTCTTGTTTTTTATGGGCATTATGCTTTCTGGTCTGTTTGTCTGTTTGTCTGTCCGTCTGTCCCTCTTCAGCATGTTCAGGTTAAAGCTTTTGGTCAAGGTAGTTTTTGATGAAGTTGAAGTCCTATCAACTTGAAACTTAGTACACATGTTCCTTATGATATGATCTTTCTAATTGTAATGCCAAATAAGAGTTTTGACCACAATTTCACTGTCCACTGAACATAGAAAGTGATAGTGCGATTGGGGCATCCGTGTACTATGGACACATTCTTGTTAATTTGAAGTTTCATATGACTTTAACTTATTTTGAAGCATGATCACAAAAACAGATACTCAGTTAAAACACTGTCAAGAGTAATTCAGTATAGGCACAAGTTTTGTAGAAATTATATTTAGACTTTTAAACTTTTAAACAATACATTTTTTAAGCTTTTTTTGTTCTATATAAAAATAAGAACATGAAGAAGATGTAGTATTAGTACCAATGAAACAACTCTCCATCCCAGGGCCCGACAATAAGGCTTGTACGATTGTCCGGTATCAAATGAAAAAAGAACGGACAATTAAAAGCCATATCAAGCTTGTCTTGAAGGAGAAGTTAAATAATTTTGTAGAAAATGAATTAAATCCAATTTTTACGACCAAAGTCATAAACAAAAAACAATAAAAGAAGATAAAAACAAATATTAATTTGACATGTTTACTTGCAATCGATAATTTAAAACTGGTACTTTGTCAGATAATTTTTAATAGATAAAATGCATACTGTTCTCGGAATCCAGTCTTACCACTTTTAGATAAGGTAACTTAAAAATATAGATTATAAAAAAATAACTGAAGAAGGCTTAACTCATCAGATAGACACAACAACAATAAAAAACATTAGACAGTTTACAATGAGCAAACAAGTCAGATCCATGACACAATAAACTTCTTAGATTAAAACGCAAGTGCCCATAATATATTAGCTATAAGTTGTATTTGAGGTTGTAACTTTTTATTTTTATTTTAGATAGAGTTGAAAAGCCAAAGCGCAGAACAAGTGTTTTAAAAGAAACTGAGACTAATCTGCAAACTATAATTAACCTTCCCAAATTATGCTGTTCATCAGAATGCCTTGAAGAAACAAATGTAAAAGTTATACAGAAATGCAGAATAGACTTTTATTCAAAGACACAAACAGAGCAAACTTCCTTTATAGCTGCAAGTTTAATGTAAGTACTCAGATATACATTTATGTAACCCATTGTATTTCAAATTAGGGTTTTCACCACAATTTCCTGGTTCACTAAACATGGAAAATAAGAGTGCTAGTCAGGGGCATCTGTGTACTGTATATATAAAAAAGAAGATGTGGTATGATTGCCAATGAGACAACTCTTCACAAGAGACCAAATGAAAAAGAAATTAACAACTATAGGTCACTGTATGGCCTTTAACAATAAGCAAAGCCCATATTGCATAGTCGGCTATAAAAGGCCCCGAAATCACAAATGTAAAACAATTTAAACATGAAAACTAACAGCCTAATTTATGTATAAGAAAAGGAACGGAAAAACAAATATGTAACGCATCAACAAACGACAATCACTGATTTACAGGCTATGACTTTGGACAGGCACATTCATACAGAATGTGGCGGGGTTAAACATGTTAGCTGGATCCCAACCCTTCCCCTAACCTGGGACAGTGGTGTAACAGTACAACATAAGAACGAACTTTAAAAATTGGTTGAAAAAGGCTTAACTCATCGGATGGATACAAATAGAAATACATCTAACAAAAACCTAGAGTGGACGTGGCCGGGTACTGGTATATCCAAACAACAAAAAGACACTAAGTACTGATCTGAGAGTACTCGCAGTTACTGACAGCTAGTTCAAAGCCACTAACCAATAAAAAAAAAAAAATCATGCATCTAAGGCTAAATTATCAATCAGTACACATCCAACATCCAATGGATTTAGTGTAAAGACATCATAAACAGTCTGAGAAAAACATGACCTTGTATATGTATATAACAATGATATTTAGTTTGCTTTTAATTTACTGATAACAAAATCAACATTAATACCGTATTGCGGGTTATTTTCACAGGTGTAAAATTTCACGATTTTCATTGAATAAGGTATACCAAATATTTTGGTGGGTTTTATTTTGGCGGATTCAAAACTTATATCAATACCTTTGCATGTGCACTTTTAAATTGGCGGAATTTATTTTGGCGATTTTGTTCTATTCGCGAAAATAAGCGAAAATTTACACCCTGCGAAAATTACCCGCTATACGGTACCAATAAAACAATATTCAATGAATTAATTAGTGTTGAATTGGTAACCTTTAAGAATAAGTTTATTTAAAGGATCGATACGTTTAACAGGATCTTTTCTAAATTTCCTGGCACAGTAAACAACATTTCCGTAAAAATGAGGATGTGTTGTGTACACTTTCTTGTTTAAATATATGACATGCAATCAAACAGACCTAAACATAGGGTTATATACACGATGATGACGATTGTACATATTCTTATATCTATTTTTCATTTATTTTGATGTTTAAATTGGGCTATATGACCATGGGAATTCTTCAAAGTGACAACCCTGATGGTTAAATAGATGGCGTCTATAGTTTAAAAAAAACATGAAATTGTACATTTTAAAGAAACGTTATGCATTGTTAATAATGTCATTAGGACTTTTTGTAATTTAGATAGACATTTTAGAATGTTATAAATAAACATGAATTTGATTTGAACCAGTAAACAATAAATTGACAGCTAGTGCCCCTATAGGATTTGCTCAGCAGCTTGTTACATGTAAGCATTTTTGGGTCTGTCTGTGACACCTTATCATTGTTTGATACTTAGAATTAATCATGCATAGCATGCATAGTGTATACTTATCATGACATCACATACATTATTTAAGCCACAGTAATTATTATGTAATTCAAAGTAGAGCAAAATGTGATTGCCCTTTTGACACAAGATCTGGTTTCATATCTTGACGAAATCTGTATTGGATTATGTAAAGTATCAAAAGAATTTAATGCAGTTTTATTTTAATGTTGATTTTGATTTCAATGATAATAGATTTCTGAATTGTTGAAATGATTTTCTTACTTTAAAATTAAAAAGGGTTAACAATATTTTCTTCTTTTATAACTTGATAAATAAATTTATAACACGACGTACCCTTTCTTCTTTTTAGGCATAGAGATGCACATAAAGAGACAATTCAGAGACCAACATTTATCCTACATGGCAGTACAATCTGTGATTCAGCTTGGAGGCTTATTCATGGAGTCAAATATAGAAGGTACATGTTAATCAGTTAGACAGGTCAATTTGTAAATCGTATTTAAAAAAATATCAAAACTTTGTTTAATAGAAAGGACCATGGTTCTCAAGTTTAGGTTATAACAAACCAACATAGGTTTTGAATTCTCTGCCCTGAAATTTTCAGACAACCTGTTCTTGGGTTGCTGCCCCTAAATTAGTAATTTTTAGGAAATTTTGCAGTTTTTGGTTATTATCTTGAATTTGATCATAGTATCTAATAATCTATAGTATCTAATACGATTAATTATGATATTAACCTTATTATCATGATTCCAAAAACAACAGTAATTACAGGTGAGCGACACAGGCTCTTGAGAGCCTCTTGTTTTCTTCTTGCTTAAAGATTTGATATTTGGTATATTGTTTTATCAGGACGAGTTATAGATCAAATTTGAATTTTGTTCCCATCTGATGATTTTTTGCAGAGTTATGGTCCATTAAAAAATTCACTTAAATAATCAGTTTTCCACACTTTTTTTTGGCCTCTTGAAGATATTAACTTGATATTTGTTATATAGCTTACACCATGACATGTTATAGATCAAGCTAGCAGTTTGTTCCAGTATAATTAATTTTTAACCAGTAGGGGACTATGTATTGCCATGCAATACTCTCAGAATGCTTGTTAATCATAAGTTTCTGATTAACGACGAGATTTGGTATGATTATGAGTTGTTATGGACCTTGGACCAAGTAAATCAGTTGAAATTATTGTTTTCCACACTTTTTCTTGAATGTTAAATGCAGTTAATTAAATTTGGAATGTAAAGGCATATTAAAAGAAGTAACATGTTCAACAAAATGATCCAAGTTTGAGAATTAGAAAATGATGACAACTCGACCTATAATTTTGAGAAAATTTTGACAAAATAATCTCTTTTGTAGATATCAGTACATCCGCAAGAAACTAAACACTGGTGTGAAAAAAGTATCATTGCCTGATGGAAGGAGCGGAATGAAGTATACGACTGAAGCCCACCTCATAGCAAAACAGTACTTTGACAGTATGCTAAGCATTTTGGTGATGACCAGCCAGATGTTCCAGAGATTCATCTGCCTTCATGTTTAACAAAGAAATTGGTGTATAAAGACTACAGCCTGCACTGTATTACAAATAAACTTAAAGCAGTAAAGAGGACAAGGTTCCTACAGATATGGAGAATGGAGTTCCCAAATGTCAAAGTTAGGAAGGTATATCAGTTGTGATATTATAAGATATCTTGGGGTGATCAGAGGTGTACAGAATTTTATACCCACAGAGAAATCCATACACCCTCAGGAGCAGCAGGAGTGTGCACCGATTAACAACACCTGTGTAAAATTCCATACACCCCTGATCTCACCAAGATAACAAATCTATTTCTTAAATGTCATAGCAAATTTAAATACAGTAATAACCTCCCTTTTACTGGACTCGTTCTTTACCAAAACAAAGCATTGAAACAAAATAATCTGCTTATGTTTTGTTTAACAAAAATGATCATTATTTATAATTGTAGAAATCCATTTAAATGTATTAATCTAATGTCTGCACACAATTAATAAAATTGAGAATGGAAATGGGGAATGTGCTACAGACCACAACCCCACCAAAGAGCAGACAACAGCCGAAGGCCACCAATGGGTCTTAAATTAAGTATTTATTATAATATTTATCCCTGCCTCAATTAGGGCAGAATGTTATAATACATCCTCACAATCAACCAATCAGATAGCAGGATTCCTGCCTCATAAGAAATAAGAAATCTTATACTCTAAAATCAAATACATTCTTAATTGGTTCTGATTAATAACATGTGTTTCAATAATCAAATTTATTATTTTAGCATCAGAAGATGACACAGTGCACAGAATGTGCTGTTTTCAAAGAGGCTTTTCTAAAGAAGCTTAGTCAAGATGAGTTCAAGAAGCTTGAGGTCAGGAGAAAAGCACACCTGACGTTACAGAGGTAATATTATTTAAAAGAAATAAAGACTTCCAATTATCCCAAAGGGTCCAGGACTAAATTAAACTTTGTTGAAACTCTGTTCAAATTTATTCTTTGTCAGAAATCTATGATGTGGGAAATATTTAATCACTTTCGGAATTCAAAGCTGTATCAAGCTTGAATATTGTGTCCATACTTGCCCCTACTATTCAGAGTCTTTTTTTTAATAGTGATAGGATGAGAAAATATATATTATGATATTTTGGAATCTGAAGAAATATTTCTGGATAAACCTTTATTTAAATGATTAAACCAAAAGATATCTCATTTAACTGACCCCTGGTCTTACAACTGAAAAAATCTTCATAGTAGCTGTAATAATTCTGAGACAAATGATATTTTGAAATAATGAATAAGAACAAATTTTCCTTTCGCTCGGATCAGAATTTGATTTCCAATGACTATTCATGTATAAAAAGTAACAATAAAACAGAAATCTGAAGAAAATTCAAAACGGAAAGTCCATTATCAAAAGGCAAATCAAAAGCTCAAACACATCAAACAAATGGATAACAACTGTCACATTCCTGACTTGGTACAAACATGTGGGTTTTATAGCTAGCTTAACCTCTCACTTGTACAACATTCACACAGAAATTCCCTTATATTGACAACGATTTGTGCAGAAAACATAGACACAATTGGAAAAATGACAAAAATAGTGGTGCAGCAGCAAACATTGTGCTCCTATAGTCAAAATCACTTTATAATCAAACAAATACACCAACAAAGAAAAACAAAAAGGCATAAAGACAAAGCACATTAGCAAAAACAAAAGACAAGAATATAAAAATTTACCGTAGCACAATAATACAATGCTGGGATGTATAGAATACAGAGGCCAGGTAAAATGGATACTACTAAAAATAGACTAAACAGTAAAGGTGATAATTTACTAAGGCAAATAAAAGAACACTATAACACGTTATTAAGATGATAAACGTCAGTACCTAGAATCTATACTCCAATACTGTCGTGTATTTTTTGTGAATTTGATACAGAATATTTATCAACAAGGTCTTAGTATCTGCAGATGAACTTTTTTAGAAAGGACAAGATGGTCCTTGACATACCCTTGAAAATAAAACATATTTATAAATTTTCAGAATTGCTAGAGAGAAGTATTATAAGCACAGAACAAAGGCCCAAGAAAATCCCCAGCAATATCTATCACTCATTATAGATAACATGGACCAGTCTAAGACCAATTTGCCTAGGTTTCCATTTGTTTCGAAGGTAAGTTATTTTGTTTGAAATTGTGAAAAACATCAATATTATTAATATTAAGTCAGTTGTTGAAAGATATTTCTTTTTTTACATTTCTTAGTTAAAATGTTTGTGAAAGGAATTGTCATTCCTCGCAACCCTGTCATTTGAGGACCAGTTCAATTTTTACTTTTAGAAAATTGATTAAAAAAAAGGGACGGATCCAGCTATTTTTAAAAGATTCCAACCATATATCCCCATTCAAAAGCATTGATTTAAAAAAAAAGGGGGGGGGGTCCACTCATAGGACCTCCCCTTGATTGGCCATTGAATAAGAAGATTTGAAACACAATTTCCAACTTAAAAATTCCAGTTAATGATTTGGGGTTGTCTGTAGTGCAGGACAGGCTGGCATCTCAAGCTTTTGAAATTTTAATTATTAGTTTCTGATGTAAAAAATTAAAGGACAATTTTGATATTGGAGATTTTCTTTTTTACTGATCATGAGTTGTGGTCTTTGAAAGATTAATAAAGGTGGCTCCAGTCAATTACCTACAATAACTAATGAAACATTTAGATATAGCTTTTCCGATTTATTATGTTGTTACTGTGACAAAACAGAGGTCAAGTTTGAAAATGATAATTTTAACTTTCAAGGGGATTATGGTCCTTTAAAGATTGGAAAAATTGTGTTACACAAAAGAAATCTGGTTAAGTGTCATTCTGACAGTTCTTGTTATATATTTAATCTGCTGGTACCAGGAGATTAATATATTAAAAGCACACAGAAGTACTGTAAATTCAGAAATTATTGCGTGCATTTATTATTGCGATTTTGTCATTTTAGACTAAAATGCGATTTAAATTTTTGCGATATTGAGAAAAATCCTGTTTAATTCATATAAAAAATTTCAAAATGCGATTTTAAATTATTGCGATTATAACCCTGTCGCATTTTTCGCAATAATAAAAACATCGCAATAATTTCAGAATTTACAGTATAACAGATACTTATGAGTAAATTATAAAAAGACCACCAACTTGTTAGATTGTAATGAAAGTGCCAATGAGAAAAACCAAGTGTGAAAATAATCTAAATGTTTATTTCTTTTTGCAGGCAGACAACAGTCTGACTAAGTTGCACCATCATGTAACTGGTGTTTTATGTCACGGTCTACAGAAGTCTTATGCATTTACATGGACAGACCAATTTGCTTCCAATTGCAATATTACTCTTAATTGTTTGATGACTGTTCTTGATGATGTGGCAAAGGTAATATTTACATCTTTTTGATTGTCTGTTTTGTTCATCAGCCAAAAACTAGGAGTTAATAGGACTGCTTGAATATCTATCTTTACTCTTTTCAAAGAAAAGTGAACCGTTTTAAACAAAACCTGGTATGATATTCTATTTCAATATTCCATACATGTGATTCTTGAGGCGGGAATCAAAATCTTCCAATTTTTGAAGCCCTCTTCTGTCCCTCCCTTTAAACATTCAAATCTTCCGTTTTTTTTTTCAAAAATTTAACTTCTAAAAAAGTGTCAGTCTCTTTCTATAATTACCATACCATCAATGTCAACCTTAATTAAGTTTTTGTGTTACAGAAGAAGGTAAATGTTACCTGTAAATCAAAGAACTTGTACTGTTATATGACTTCACTTGACAGCTTTGGTGTCAAACATACTAGTAATCAACGATTTTTACCTTGGGCTAAATGCTGTTGTGTCATAAAAACCTTTGTGTATTTAAAAACTTTTAAAATAAATTTTGGGTTACTTCCCTTGTTTTATCCTGTTTCTTTTTGATAGGAAAAAACACTGTTTGCATATATGTGTTTTATATTTTCCTTTGTGTTGCTGTCTTTATCTGGATTATTTTTCAAATTTAAGAATATGATAACTATTTTTTTTATCTTGCAGAACAATGGAGGTAGCTTGCCACCAACATTATATCTTCAAGCTGACAATGCTGCGAAAGACAACAAAAATAACTATGTATTGATGTTCTTAGCCATGCTAGTGAAAGCTGAAATAGTTAAAAAGGTATTGGATAATGTTTGCATAATTTTTTTTTTTACAGTATTCTGTTTAAGTAAATGTATATTTCCAAAGGAAACGTGAGCTTTTGCCATCACTTGGCGTCCATTGCCGTCTGCCTGGTTATCTAGAATAAAGTTTGTGTTTAATTTTCTGTGTCCTCAGAAAACATAGCCGTAATGGCTAAAAATAAAACATTGGCATTTAGAACAATCAGACAAGAAGTTTTAGTATTTATTATGTCAAGGTCTACCTGCCCTGAAAATATCAGCCAAATTAGGTTGACGGAGTCAAAGAGCGAGACATAGGTATGCTGTTTCCGGCGGCGGCGGCGACGGCGTCAACAATGTATTAGTTTGTGATTAGGTCTAGTTCATGGTGAACCACTAGTGGTAGGTCAATGATAATTCGTATGCAGTTGTATTAGCATTGGCACATCTCATTACCATGGAGATTATTTGGCCCCGCCCCCTCAGTCAAGGTCTATTGACTTTGAAACTTTGCTTAGTTTACATGTATTAGTTTGTGATTAGGTCAGTTTATGGAAAACCACTAGTGGAAGGTCAATGATATTTGGTATGCAGTTGTATTAACATTAGCACATCTCATTACCATGGAGATTATTTAGCCCTGCCCCCTCAGTCAAGGTCTATTGACTTTGAAACGTTGCTTAGTTTACATGTATTAGTTTGTGATTAGGTCAGTTTATGGGGAACCACTAGTGGTAGGTCAATGATATTTGGTATGCAGTTGTATAAGCATTGGCATATCTCATTTCCATGGAGATTATTTGGCCCCGCCCCCTCATTTATGGTCTATTGACTTTGAAACTTTTGATTAGTTTTCATGTATTAGTTTGTGATTAGGTCAGTTTAAGGGTAACTGTTAGTGGTAGGTCAAAGATAATTGGTATGCAGTTGTATAAGCATTAGCACATCTCATTTCCATGGAGAATATTTGGTCGTTACCCCTCAGTCATGTTCTATTGACTTTGAAACTTTTGCTTAGTTTACATGTATTGGTTTGTGATTAGGTCAGTTTAAGATGAACCACTAATGTTTAGTCAATGATATTCGGTATGCAAATGTATTGGCATTTTCAAGTTTCATTTCCATGGAGATTAAATAACCCCACCCCCTAATTATGGTTCATTGACTTTGAAACTTTTACATAGTTTACAAGTTAATGTTTGTGTTTAGGTTTGTTTAAAGGGAACGACTTATGAAAAGTCAATGGTATTTGGTTTGCAGTTGTATTAGCATTGGCACATCTCATTTCCATGGAGATTGTTTAGCCCTGTACCTTCAGTCATGGTTCATTGACTTTGAATATTTTCATAACTTACATGTAAAAGTATTGCTATTTTAATTTCAACATTTGCATTATCAAAATAACAAATAGGCGAGACATATCTCTGTGTTAACAGTTTATTCACAGTTTGTTCATCTAGTTTGCTTACTTTAAAAAATCTTCTCCTTTGAAACTGCTGAATCAATTTCAGCCAAACTTGTGCTGAATGAGTTTGAGAGTATCCAGCATAAATTTTGTATTTTATTTCCTTGTACATAAAGAAACATAGCCACTATGGCTAAAATGGAACATAGATGAAAAATGCATTTTTTTAATGAAAAAAATATGACATTCAAAGAACATTTACATATACATATACATATATATATATATATATATATATATATATATATATATAATATGAATAATACAGTAATTAAACTCCCGTTTACGGGACGTATTATGGTAAACTGTTGTCCATCTGTCCGTCTGTCGTCAACATGTTGGACATTAACTAAAAAAACGCTTCAACCAATTTGCATAAAACTTTGGTGAATTGTTCATATCTATTGACGTGAGCTTCCTTTCATTTTTTATAAATTTTAGATTTTATGTTTCTGAGTTATATGGTTTTATTCATTAAAAAAAGAGGGATTCTCTAGTTTTCGGACCATTACTCAAAAATACTTCAGCAGTTCTCATGAAACTTTGGAGAATTTTTTATATCTATTGATGTAAGCTCCCTTTCAATTTTTATAAATTTTAGATTTGACACTTCCGAGTTCTTGGATTTTATTCATAAAAAAGGGGCATTTTTCCAGTTTTCAGACAATACCTTTAAAATGCATTGATCAGTTTTCATTTAAACTTTGGTGACTGTTTTTTTTCAATTAAGAAAACCTCCCTTTAGTTTTTCACAAATTTCTGATATGACATTGAGAAGTTATTGAACTTTATTCTTAAAATATGTGACCCGCGTATCATGTGCTCATGGCACAGCTGTTTATTTTTAAGATATATAACATTAGAAATAAACGATTACTTATGTAGACTCCATACCGGATGGTGTTTGAAAATAAATAAAATACAATATTAACCCTCTCTAATAAAGAAGAAATAAACTACATTATTACTGCATGTCTATTTAGTTTCTGGAATGCACTATTTCGTTTATTTCTAAACAAGTACTAGTAAATCTTGACATTGACATATTAACATTTTCAAACTCACAGGACATTGAAACTACAGTGTGAAACCAGTATATTTATATGTTTATAAGTTATTTTGTTAAGGTAGCTTACCCTGAACTTGTATTATGATCAACATAAATTTTGTACCGATGTTTATATTGATGCTATATTTAGAAATTGTTTGCCAAAATACTGAGTTTCGTCCCAGATTTATGATAAATGAACAATCACTATGAAAAAGCAAGCTGCCCTGTGTAAATGTATTCTTGATTTTATTCTTTGGTTTATTTTTTAGATCAAACTCAGTTTCCTGATGGTAGGTCACACCCATGAGGATGTCGACCAGTTTTTCTCCAGGATTTCAGTTAAATGCCACCAGCAAGCAGCTGTCACACTTCCTGACCTACACCAGCTCATATCAACGTCGATCAAACCTATGCCATATATTGAACATATCACCAGCCTTTGGGACTTTAGAAAATTGTCAACATCTGATTACTCACTTTGTGACTTTAAAGATATTCATCATTTTGTATTTAGCAAGGCCGATGACAAAGTGAGTTTGAAATTTAAGAACTGGCCACTGCACTCTGAGCCATACAGAGAACTGGATGTGACAGGTGCCATACCCGACCTGGAAGTCCCATCAATAGTGGAAGGCATACCCTCAAAGTTTAGCTCAGTCGTGACAAACATGAGTGAAGATCTTGAGAAGTGGATGTCGACTGGAAGGTATGTAACATTAAATTTTCAGTATAGTTCCATGTTCTGTTGATATTTTATAAATTAAGGGAATATTGAATATTACTTGATATCAGCAACTTGTTTAATTTCAATAGAATAAGAAACAAGCCTTTGACGAGTATGATTATCATTTTAATTAAATAAGATATTCACAAGTTTATTAATACACTCGGGCACCATTGTGTGCAACAAGAGCAACATAATATAGTATACAAAATAATAAATTGGTCAATAAATATTACAAAATAAAAAATAACGCAACCCTTTTATCACTACAGGTGAAAAAGAGGTTTTCAGTATTTGTGAAATAAATTCAGGATAGTACTAGCGTAGAATAAAATTTTAAAGATAGATTATTAATAGAGTTCATGCACTTCGCATTGGTTTTATATTGTCCAGGCTTTACGAATCAGAATACGAATAAGAAGTGTTGATATGCGATCCAATTTCCCACACTACAAAATAATTGGGGGTTTATAGTATTTGACCCATCTGTTTGTCAGTCACTTTCGATTCTGGATACTTGCTTCAAATACTCTCTATCTGATAACAGCCATACTTGGTTATATGCTCACACCTGATATAATAGAGGAATTCTATGTATTTTGAGGTTAACACTTCAAATGTTTTAATCTTAGAATTTCATGATTTGACCTAATTAATAATCACTTGAATATTAAACAACAATCAAATTTACAGATTGTTTGAAACACTTTCTCATATCACATTCTGTGCAGTATGATATGAGAAATAAATATCTCTTCAAATACTTCTTCAGGTCAACCATAAGAGAATTAAGTTTATTAATGTTTATGTGCACAGTTTACTTTTATTGTCTATTGTTAGGTGTACTAAATCATTTATTATCACTTTTATTGCTGTGCTTTGCCAAAGAAGTATAAGTATCACTTGTTGAATATTTATCTAATTTAAGGAAAGATGCAATGATGTCATATATCTCCAGTGAAATTAAAATATTAATTTAGGTCTTAGTTAATTGTGTTTGATCTGTCTGACATTGACAATATTATTCAGTATTTCAGAAATTGTTTATGTTTTCGATGATAAACTCACTTGAAAATATTTATTTACCAAATACCAGTTCTTAACTCCTTGTTTCTCATTTAAGGTTTATGCAGCAACATCTTGATTGGTGGAAAGAATATCTCGAAACATTCAGCCAAAGAAAAGCCCGACCTAATGTGCCTCTTCCAACCAATTTCCAAAAGTATAAAAATCCAAGGAAGCAGACACCAACTTTGGAATCCAATATAACAGATGTCATTGACAAACATTTAAAAAAATGCCAGAAGAAATCAGTGATTCACCTCGTAAAGAAAAGACGTTGAGTAATGTCACCCATGACTGAATATAATTTCTATTATTATAACTGATATATTCTATGTTTCTTAGAGATGTACTTAGGTGAAATTAAAAAAATCCAGAGTTTAAAATTGATACTATAAGTCGAGAGAGCATTGGTTAGCAAAATAAGCTAAAAATATTGATAGGTTATTGAGGTCCTTTTCGAGATATTTCATTTTTAAGAAATGGAGGGAAAATGCTGACTCTGACTTTTACCTTATATTTGCATATATACATATACTATTTGGGTCTCAAATTGAAAGAAAAAATAAAGAATCTTCTTAAATGTTGGTACATGACATTTTATGAGCTATTTAAGTCTTATATGAAAAGAAAATGGGTGTTATGGGGCAAATTATTTTACCATGTATCCTAGGGGAAAAAACAAAGGAGTCCGAACATCCTACACAAATTCATAAACTGGACCTAAGTACATCCTTAAGTTCATTTTCTTTAATATAATGTAAAGAATTAAGATTTATAATATATGGATAAGGGTTACAGTATATATTCATACTCGTACTATTTCATTTGTTTCGTTAAACTTTCAGGATTGTTCTTGTTATATTGTATTATTCATATACTTACCTTTTCATTATCATATGTGTTTTTGTATATATAACAAATTCATATATTATTAGTCCTGTGTAAATACTATCAGTAAAGAAAAACATGTGAATAACAATAATAAATGATAAAATGCAAGCTATTTGTATAATATATTTTTAATTATGAAACTAAATTAAAAGTGTAATGGTCATGATTAAATTAAATGGTTGTGATTGTGTAATATACTTGTGTTTCTATTACAACCAACTGAATGTGTATCAATGGATATTTGTGTCTTTATAGATAGTTTATTCAAAGTAATTATTTTAGGTTAAAACTTGTTTTTTCAGCAATAGTTAATACATGCAGTTTGATGCAAACTGACTGGCTTCAAAAGTATATAATTTTATAAAATCCACAAAATGGGTTTATTTTAAGCTTATCAATTCCTTCTTTTTGATTGGTACCTTGAATTTTTTAAAATCAATATGAAGAAACAAAATATCTATTTATATTAGAGTTTAAGACTGTTGATCATATTTATAGATATTTTTATTGATTTTAAATGTTGTAAAGAATTGTGTTTTAAAAAAGTATTAATAAATTCCAGAATAAACATATATTGATACATATATCATCTGCTTTGTTATTTAAATATTTAGTTTGAAACAGTTATAGAACAATATATTGCATTACAATACCCAAGGAAAAAAATATATCCAGCTACGAAGAATCATCAACCATAGAATCAATACTAAGAGATTGATAACTGAAACACACAAAAAAACACTGTACTTAATTTCATTGATGTTTAAAGGAAATCAATCATCCCATGGGATTTTAAACTTTATAAAAAGAACCATATTTATCCCATGGGATTTTAAAAATCCCATGGGATAAATATGGTCCCATGGGATTTTTTTTGTCCCATGGGACTACAATTATCCCATGGGACCCAAAAAAATCCTATGGGATTTAACCAAAATCCCATGGGATAATGGCAAATCCCATGGGATTTTGCATATCCCATGGGATATTGAAAATCCCATGTTTTTCTTTATCAAATTGCAAGATATATTTAATGATAACATAAAAAAAGTTATGCATTTATTGAATCCCATGTAATTCCGCACATTTTGGTTCTATACATGACACTGTAGCTCTAAGGAGAGGCGGCGGCGGATTTGCAAATGAGTGTTTTGCAAATTAAAAGTGTCCAGTGTTCTAGTTTAAGGACAAATCAGGTAAAAATTTGATAGGTAATGGATCTCCTTTCGCGACAATATTTTTAAAGCGGGAATAGGCTGGCTTGGACTTTTATCTTATTTAGCATAGGCAATATTTTGGCTCTCAAATCGTATAGAATCGGCTTGACTTTGGTTAATGACCTTTTATGAGATATTGATTGATTGATAGTTGGTTGCTTAGCGTCCAGTAGCAAATATTTCATGCATATTCAGGACGAGAACTAAAAAAAATAGGTAGGTTCTGTAATAGAGGCGTCCAGGATTTAGGTCAGAGAAATTTAGACAACCACGGGAAATGAGGGTATATTGGATAGGAATAGAAATTTAGTCTTGCAACAGGTCACCTGCGGACTCATAAAATAGTTGCTGCAAGGGTTCTTAACGTTTAAAGAGCCTGGCACTCTCTTTACATGAGGCATCGGATTTAATGTTCCCATTCTGACCGGACGTGGCTGCAAATTTAATACTTTGCGAGAAGTGTGATAATTTTGCTGCATTCTAACCTTTTGTCAAAATAAAACCTTAAAAATCCTCTATAATTATGACTGATGAATCTCTCTGAACTGTAGACATGAGACAGCACTACCACATGAAAACTAAATATGAATTTGTGCGTAAAATATATTCATATTTAGCGCACAAAATATTAATTGATACCACAAATATTTTATATCGCGCAATCAAAATATTTATTTGTGCGCACTATAAATTTATATTAAACGCACAAAATATATAATGAGCGCACAAAATATTGTGTATTGTCGAACGATTTATATATTGTGTCTGCATAGATCCCTACCGAGCTTCGTAAAAATCAGTCTACCTGTATAACAGATCTGTATTTTCAACTTTCATTAATATCAATGAGAAATAGCCTCGGTTTCGTTTGATACAACACAAATATTTACAAATCTTCCTAAAATTGTTCTATTAGTTGCAGTTAAAGGAGCCTATGCCACTGAAAAGTATAACAAACAAGACTCCAAGGTTTTTTCAAAAAGGAGGGGCATGGGATTGGGGATGGGATGGGGTGGGGTCCATATAAAATTACAAAATCAAACATTATCAATAAACGGAACGAGTGAAAAACAACCGTCATATCTCTATTTTGGTAAAAGCATTTTCGGAGGAAAATAGTGAGGTAAACCTGATTTTGTAGCTAGCTAAACCTCAAACTTGTATGACAGTTGTTTATAGAGCAATCCAAACTGACATATTCAAAGTCGATGTCCCAACGGTCAATGTAATAGAATACTTCTGTTGACTGATACTCATTATAGATTACTTTTTATTTTAATTTGATTGGAAAATATAAAAAAAATACTAGGTACGATAATTGGCGGCAGTTTTTTAACCGGAAATCTGTGGCATACTTATGTTTGAAATAATGAATAAGATAGTTTCTGCATTTCGACATAAAAAACATGGAAAATATAGGGTGATGGATTTATAATATATACTAGTTATGGAGCATCAGATGAAGTTAAAGATTTTTTTCGTCTGGACAATCCTTTACTAAAGTCTAACCATGAAATCTCAAACTACTCAGTCAAAGATTTACAACATATGGCATTCTTGACCTTGAAATACATTTAATAGAAACAAATGTTATCAATCTGAATCGAATAGCTGTCTATCACAGCATGTATTCCAATGATGTATTAAAGATGAAGCGGCCGATACAGAAACAATAAGTGACCATAACAAATTAATACAAATCTAACAAATTTTAGAGGTTATGATAACGTCAAAAACGACAAAACTAGTATAATAACATATGCTCTATTTATTGATTCTACTGAAATATTGCAGCACAAAAACTTAGATAAAAAAGAATATATTCATTATTTGTAATAACAAAATATAACCCATGTATTCGTAAAAATAGTATCATAAAATATTAGCATTTATTGCAGTCTGACGAAGATTGTGGGCAAGTGTTTAATGTTGAACCAACAGTTATGTAGAGCAATCACAAAAGTCTAGGGGACATGCTTACTAGATCAAGACTTAAAAACAAACAATTGACAGTTGGACCCCTGATGATGGCAGATCTGTCATGATATGTATTGATGAATCATTTAAATATTTACAATTTAACATGTACTAGTATATGAATAATTTTTATATTTGATCGTATTCAAATCTAAGAGGACCAACCCAAGCTTTATAACTGCCGAAATACTAAAACAGTGTTGGGTCCTATCAGACGACATTGGATGCATGGTTGCATCGTTTTATGATTATAATAAATGTACACAAAAATCTTTTCATTTTACAATCGGTGGAAATACTCGAATAGCCAATTATAAATCATCGAGCCTGACTCTCACGAACATATACAGTTATTTTGATGTTGTTGCTTAAGCTAGGTTCACACTGCCGATCAGATCAACTCGATGATCCCGATTGTCCAAATTTGCAAGCGTAACCAAATTCTCGATCGGGCCTGACCGCTATCCGACTGTACACGACTTGAACTCGACAATTCACAACTCCTTTTAAATGACTTCATCACGACTCCAACCCGACCATTAATTGTATACATATTCGATTATTCCGACCAGTTCACGATCGCTATACACGGTCTTTACTCGACTAGCTAGACCAAATCAATTATACTCGATCTCAGCCCGATCTCGATCAGACCAGATAGACCTGAGTGTTACCCTTGTCTGTCCGTACATACGTACGTCCCAACAAATAGTTTCCGTTCTCTAACTTAATTGTATACAATATGCTTATTACCATAAAAAAAAAAAACAGTTCAAGTGCGAATTTGGGTGCATGGCGTCACTTTTACCGTTCTGGAGTAATGACCTTTTATAACGTTATATGCAAGCCGGGGCATTATATATGTCCCACGAACACATTCTCCATTTAGTTGGTTAGATTCAGTAGTTCACAGAATGTAAAGTAACACAATTAATATATCTACATGGAAATAAAGCAGTTGGGTTTGTGGGCAAGGTAGTAAGAGCTCAAGAGAGACAGGTTAATAGCTGTTACGGAGCTTGAAGAGATCGTAGAAGACGAACAAGAAGGCATAGACAGCAAGCGGTGCCGAGAAATCTAGGTGAGGTAGAAGCTGACACGGCGAAAACACCGTGCATGTATTTGATAAAGCATATTGCAAAAAGTGGGGAAAGATGTCACGTATATATTTCCCAAAAATTTGGTCAAAAGTAAAATTTCAATGCCTTGAAGTGATACATTTTGAACCTTGTCTGAAACTGTATACATATATCTATCAAGAGATCAAATAAAAATCATTTGTAAAATTGAGTCAAAAAGTTCTTATGAAAAAAGTGTTTGTAAACAATTGGCCGTACGGTGACTTATAGTTGTTAATTTCTGTGTCATTTGGTGTTTTGTGGAGAGTTGGCAATTATACCACATCTTCTTATTTTTATACTACAAAAATGTCTGGCCAAAATGAAAGATCTACTTCCGTTCCAGAGCACCTGAGATCATCCCAGTTTTTTGTTGGGTTTCGTGTTCTAAGTTTTTAGTTTTCTATGTTGTGTTATGTTGACTGCTTCTTGTCTCCTCGTCGGTTTTCCTTTGTTCGCCATGGCTGTGTCGGTTTGTATTTCGACCTTTGAGTTGGATTGTTACTTTGGTATATCTTTCGCCTATCTTATAAAATTGTAACCCTCCTTTCAAAAGTACAGAAAAGTACTGTACATGGAAGAATTTTTGCGGAGTTAATCTTTTGTACAATTAAAAATAAACATGGACAATTTATTTTTGCGAAAGTTATGAGAGTTAATCAGATCTGCACTCTTTTAGAGAATCATGTAACATACATGTGTATTCGTGTATGGCCGAGTATAGAGATCGAAGAGTGGTCGAATGTGGTCACGTAGGGATCGGGTATTTGTCGAGTTGGTCTGGGATAAAAAAAAAGAAATAATAGAAGTCGCAGTGATCTGGAAGCCATCGGGCATTAGTCGAGTAAATCTATACCAAATATCAAACAGGTTAGCGTTGATCGGGAAATGATAGGATATTAGTCGAGCAAAGGTCGAGTTGATCGAGTACTGATCGGTAAAATATTTGTATTCCAAACTCGATCTTTACACAACCATTTCCAGATCAATTTGACCGCTACTCGACGAATTCCCGATCTCTTCTCGAGTGAATGAGGAATAAAAAATTAATGCAAAACAATTGTTGGATGATATAATTTTAGCCCCAAATATTTTGTCCATTAATTTGCATTAAGATTTTAGGGTAAATGTGCTATGAAGTATATTCGTAAAGGTTTTCACACTGTCAGAGGTTTTTTTCAGTCGTTAGTGATTCGGCATCTGTCTCTTAAAGATTTAAATATTGTTATGAATTGGCATACACAATTATACACGAAAAATTCGGGATATATATGGTTTCTATAATTTAAACTTTATGTAAAGCTGTTTAATTCAACTTGGCCAATTAAGTTGAATTTGGTTTTGAAATGGTGATATATGACAGCTAAACATTTTCTAGATGAAAATTTAATATTTATGCAACAAAGAAGTCTAATATTGATGAAGCTAATTTTGACTTAACTTTGCCTAAATGCATAGTGCCGATCGGAGATTTAATGCAATACATAATTAGTTGACATTGATTGTTTCGTCGTCTTACGACAGTTCTTCTGCTCATTCTTTACATTTGAAAAAAAAACTTTTCAAACGTAGCTGTCTCTATTAATTAGTAAGCATTAATTTTGTACGATTTATCTATACATATCCTTATGCAGAGATTTTTTTTATTTTTGGTTATTTGTTTGCAATACATTCTTATTTATGATGCACACTGTTTCCCAATGAAATTTTGTTTTGAAAGTAGAAATCTAATTTATAAAAAGGATGATGTGTGAAAATACGAGGAATTGTACCACTATTAATACAATTTCGCTGAGAAACTCATTCGTTTTTTAATGGTCGCCAAAAAACACCGCTAGCAAAATCGAAAAAGGAAAATTAATGTAACTGGAACAGATTACGAAAAAAATCAGGCATAAAAGCCCCGTACGAGCAGACATTCAAACTCGGATAGAAAATAGTTGTTTGGCATGGAATGAAGAAAAGAAAGTTTAATTTGGTTATTTGACCGAAAAACTTTCCCTGTGTTCCAAGTGTTAAACAGTCTCTGAAATGTATTGGACTGTTCAGAAGAAATCCTATATAGCTATGAAACTATTTGCTAGCTTTGGATTCGTATATGCGCAGTCTAAACAGGACAGCAACATCGGAATGAGGAGAAAGTTAACAAAGGCTTGAAATACATGTGCACTTGGTTAGGACGAAATGAAAGTAAATAATTCAGATCTAATTTTTTCAAATTATTTTCTCGAAATTTACAAACAAATAAATCATCAAAATAAATGCGTGGCTCCGCAATAAGAGATGATCTGCGTTCTGATGAAAGTAAATCCAGAAAAGCGCTTCGAACGCAAAACAAAATTAATTATTAAGAGATATTTTCATTAACCTATATTATTCAAACGAAAGAAACAAACTGAAACAAAACCAGCGATATCTTAAAATCATTTAGGTCTTATATGCATTCGCTTGGATATTAGGGGATGGGTGTGTTTTTGGTGTTTTGAGTTGGACATAATGTACAAGTATAGATTATGAAAATTGTTAACGCACCATTTCACAAAGTGGGGGGACACAACGACTGAAAGACGATTATCAAAGTTGCCTTTTTTGGGAGAGGCATATTGTTCACATAGGCGTAAGGAAAAGCCCTAGGGTATTCGCTGTCTTATAAGGAGTTTTTATAACAAGTATACAAGTATGTATGTGAAAAAGGTGTTCAAAGTGTTGGCAATTTTGTGTGTGAATGAATGGATAAATAGATTCCACAACTGCAACAAGTGTATTACGATATTTCTCCACTCGAGACAGTTACATTTTAATATTTAAAGCGCGAGGCTTGCACATGTTCACAACAATAGCCAGATTTTAATTATCACAGTAGCATATTTAGTACACATTTGTTAAAGTCTAAAATTCTTGAATTTCGGGAGAAAACTGAAACCATTATGAAATCAGGAGTTGTGGTATGATTGCCAATAAGACAAGTTCCACCAAAGACCAAATGATGTAGATGTTAGCTTGCTTACATTGCTACAAATTACCTTTCAACTATGAACTACTGCATATATTCAAAAAATTATTTTGTCACCAAATGCTTTATAAAATAGAACATCATCATATATACGCTAACATACATTTTGCTCCCACGAAAAAATGACAGTTTTTCGACCGTCCATCCATTACTTGGTATAAGGTTTATACGACTAATTTCTTAGGACTACAGTTTTTAAAAGCTTTATTTTTTAAATTAGTTTCTTAATGTTACTGCATATACTTAAGGTGTGCATTTCGTCAGGATTATTTTTCTAAATGACAGGTTGTTGAATATGGCATTTTGATAATAAATAAAGGCACGCAGAGTACAGACTCCGGTTTACTCCTCCCGAATCTATAATTTCAAGCTGGAACTTTAATGTTGCGCAGAGTGTTTTACTTATAAAGAGAGTGCATATATAGATATTCTCAGATTTATTTTTGGTCTAATTTTCCACGAATGACATGCAGAATGTTCAACTTTTTTTAAGAGAAATTTTGCATACAGTTTGGAAGGTTTGTCTGACTAACTACGCACACAGAATATATTATATTAATGCCTGTATCAATTCAGGAATATGACAGTTGTTTTCCATTCATTGTTGTGTTTGGGCTTTTTATCCTGCCAGTCGATAAGCATGAAATGGTCTTTTCGTTTTGAATTTTCCTTGGATTTGTTATTTTACATTTTCGAATGTGTATTTGATCAGGATATTTGTTTTCTGAATAATTTTTACACCAGAATGTTTAATATTTTTGACCGGTGCATACAATGTGTCCTAAAGACAAAACTGTTTCAAATTTTATTGTATCGTTCTGGGCATAAATGAAATATTTGCCAATGAACGTTAAGCAACAATCAATCAATCAGTTTAAATTGTACTTCAACATCTCTGTTTACTGAACAAATTTTTGGAGCACTTTATTCATGCATGGATGCAGCGGTGGCATCACCATCGACAAGTATGGTAAAATAAATATGATATTTTTCATAATTTTAACTAGATATGAAAATTTAGATATTATATGAATAACTGTTATTTGAATTCACGTGAATTTCACTTGTACAAAGTTCTTGTGATTTATACATGAAATTATCATAAAATTTACGTGGAAATCAGTTCACGTGAGTTTCACGTTTTAAGCTCGTTTGAGGTGAAATTCGTGTGGATTTCACACGATAGTGAAATATCCCTGTGTAGGACGAAATAAATTAAATCAGTAGAAATTTATATTTAATAACTATAAAATTTACGAAAAATAACAAGCGAAATAAAACTAAAATAAACACCTGTCAGATCCCGACACATATTTTTTTTTTCAAAACCTCAGCGACTGAGTAAAGAATAACGTTTAATTTTTTTCTATATTCAATAACGTCACTGATGTACACGTTTTCGGTCAAATTCTAAACGTATTGATTGATCAACTTTGAAGCAATTTATCTAAAAAAACAAGGGATATGGTGACATTAGTATTTTTATACATGCATGCAATTACATGTAGTATACAATCCAGGATATTATGTCAGTCTTATTTCTCCATATATAAGAAAATAGCCATACATTGAAAAATCTAAATAGATACAGTGGAGATCACTTTTAACCTCTCATCAAATCTGTCAGGAGAACTGTTCTAGGACAGTATGTAGAACTGTCACCCTGACACCTTTTAGACAGTTCTAGCTAGAACAGTTCTGATCTAGAACTGATTTGGTCAGTTCTACCTAGAACTGATTTAGACATTTCTACCTAGAACTGATCCTGACAGTTCTACCCTAGAACAGTTTTAGACAGTTCTACCTAGAACTGACCAAATCTTTGGTCAGTTCTACGACTAGAACAGTTCTACGGCTAGAACAGTTCTACGACTAGAATAGTTCTACGATTAGAACTGATTTGGTCAGTTCTACGGCTAGAATTGATTTAGTCAGTTCTATCCATAGACCAGTTTTAAGAACTCTCTGTCTGAAATATAAATAAGTCAAAAAAATATAATATATATTAAAAATTTCTCATTTTGCGTGTGTCTTTATTAACGATAATAATAACACTGAATGGTGACCAGTGAGATGCCCTAAGTGCAGTGACGTCATTTAGAACTGTTCTACAATCATGACAGGTTTGGTCATTTCTACGGCTAGAACTGATTTGTTCAGTTCTGCTGACAGTTCGGGCGCATTGCATTTGCGCCAATTTTTTTTTACAAAATCCAATCTTTCATTTGCGCCACAAGGTTATATTTCATTTGCGCCAAAAAATAAAAACTACTTTTGCGCCATTTTACAGGTAACTTTTAACGGAAAAGTAAAAAATATAAATCGTTTTATCGTGAATAAGATTTTTTTAGGGTATTCCCCCTTGATATCTAAGTAAGTTCATGCTCATTTCTTATACATTAAACTGATAGTCACTTAGATATAAAACTATAAATATAAAATAAGTCTGTAATCTTTTACTTTGACCACACATATAGTTTATCCAGTGTACATGAGTACATCCGGGCCGTTGCTTACAAATCTTGTGTCAGAACGAACTTTTGGTCTTACTCCAGTGTATAGTGCTTCCTTTTGGCTTTGATGATCTCGTTAATTTATAACAGAATTGTATTATGAAATATCTGTTATCAAGAACGTATCCGTGTATATTGCTTTCATCATGGTTACGACGACTGATTTCGGAGACATATATTTTATGATGCAATCAAAAATTGTGTTTTGAGGTTATTATGAAAAGTCTCCTTTAAATATAACTATTTGTTTTACTAATTACCTGTATTAACCTGTATCATTGGCGCAAATGAAATGTTTTATTTTGGCGCAAATGAAATATGGTTTGTGGCGCAAATGAAAGATTATTTTAGCGCAAATGAAAGATTATTTTAGCGCAAATGAAATGCCAATTGGCGCAAAAGTAAAGCTCCGGACAGTTCTATGGTTAGAACTGATTTCTTCAGTTCTGCTGACAGTTCTACGACTAGAACTGATTTAAACAGTTCTATCTAGAACAGTTTTAGACAGTTCTACCCTAGAACTGATCCTGACAGTTCTACCTAGAACTGATTTGGTAAGTTCTTCCTGGAACTGATTCTGAAAGTTCTACTTAGAACAGTTCTAGGGTAGAACTTTTCTAGGTAGAACTGTTCTAGAACAGTTTAGAACAGTTCTATAACAGATTATTCTGACAGTTCTAATGAGAGGTTAGAAGTGATCTCCACTGTAAGTCGAAAAAGGCTTTTTCCTTATTATATCCATGTAAGTTCACGAAGGTTTAACATTGGCCGTAAGATTTTGATGGGTTTTTTTTTTAAACAGGCCATAATACTACACAGATCGCATATAAATAGTCATGATATTACTTTTATTTAAGGAATGACTGTAATATTTTTTCTGTCTATGAAGAAATAACATCAAAAATGTGGTGCACACTGAATAACCCGCGTAGCGGGTGATTTTTTAAGTGTGCACCACATTTTTTATGTTATTTCGCATAGACAGAAAAAAATATTACAGTCATTTTTTATGATTTAATTATAAATTTCATTTTAAACCGGAGTAAACCATGAAAAAACGTTGATGACGTCACGGTCACTTGACAAAATTATGTCTATGAGCTGATAAACAAAACAACGTCAAAAATTAAATTATTACAAAATAACTTCAATTTGGCACATCATATTACATATGACGAAGTATTGACTCTTTAAGTATTCTTTATTTGATTTGGTCAATAATTCTTAACATGCATGTTTTTGCATAATTTACTTTTGCCACCATACAAATTCAGAAAGTTTTGTGTGTAGGGATTCAATATCATCATTGGCAACAATTGGTTACACAGAACATTTTGAATCCTAGGTTGCAGCCAAGGGTTTTCTCAAGCTTATAGGTCCGGAATTTTCCGAAATTCACAAAATCATCCTATTTTGACAAAATATAAAAAATGTGCTGATTTTGAAGCAAAGAATGCACTCTTATGAAGAGATTTCTTTTACCAAGAAAGTAAATCTTTTAAAAACAGATCCATTTAAGATTTTGAAATGTTACGATAAAGCTGAAATTCAGGGCTATATTTGGCCTAAAGTGATCATTGTCCTATGCCACCAAAATTGAAGTTTTCCTATGAAAATTACAAGAAAACAAAAATGGTGACCCCCATTTTGTATTTCATATTCCAAAATAACTCGGATCAAATTCAAAGTGTGCAAAATATTTTAGAAATAGGGAGATATGCCATTCGGTATCGTGTTACTTGTGCCATAAAATGTATTGTAAACTCCCGTGGCACATTCCATGCATCTATTTTATTGCCATCCAATGTTTTTTGGTTTATAATATATCTTAACCATTTCCAAAGAAACATTTTATCCTCATAATTCTATGAGCATTCTTTTCAGACTTTTCTGCATGTATCATTAGAAACAATGGTATATGTCATTTAGACAGCAATCCAACGACACGAATTACTACTAGACTCTTATAGGTCACAGTATATGGTTTTAGTTTTATATCATCACATGAAGGATTCTGGGTTCATGTGATAGTAAAATGTGTTTTACCTAAACAAAACACCGCTTCATAAAAACTCAAGTGATACATTTTCAAGAAAAAAGCTACCGGTATTCATAAATTTTCTGAAAAATGTATTCTAGTTTAACCCAACCACATTCTGTATCTGCCTCTCCCAAGTCAGGAGCTTGTAATTCAGTGGTTGTCTTTTGTTGCTGTTACATATTTGTTTTTCGTTCATTATTTTGTACATAAATTAGGTCGTCAGTTTTCTCGTTTGAACTTTTTTACATTTGTCATTTCGAGGCCTTTTCTAGCTGACTATGCGGTATGGGCTTTTCTCATTGTTGAAGGCCTTACGGTGACCTATTATAATACATGTAGTTGTTAATTTCTGTGTCATTTGGTATCTTGTGGAAGCGTTAAAGATGCTTAATAAGCCAAAAACAACCAGTGCATAATATTTTTTCCAATGTTTTATAAAGAGAATGAACAAAAAAAAACCCAACAAATCACGAATCGATCTAGAAATTATGATATGTAGGAATAAAGAGGTAAAATTGTAAATTCCATCACCAGGAAAGCGTCTACCGCTTTGTTTTGTCGGCGTAAATATAAAAAAGGTGAGGGCGGGAGAATTAAGATGGGAATCTGAGAGGTAAATTAATCCATTCTTTGGTGATTTATTCACGCAAAGCAATACGTTTTGTCATAAATAAAATAACTTAAAAGATTGCTGACGTGCAATATAGTGCTATGTGCTATGATATTGCCACGTGCTCAACGCTCGAAACAAGTGGGCGTTCGTCAAACAATTCTTTAAGTTGGGTGGGAATAATTGACCAACATGGGAGGAGTCAGCAATTCAAATTACTGTTGAAACAGGTTAAGCGATAAACTTCCTCCATCAATCACTTACTTATTTCTAATAATTAGTTGTTTTGTTCATAAACGATAAATTAGAAGTGACTAACAATAAAAAATAGCGGTTAACCGATAAAAATAGCGGTTAACCGATAAATTAATAGCGGTTAACCGTTTAATTAAGAGCGATTAACCGATAAAAATAGCGGTTAACCGATAAAAAAGGCGGTTAACCGATAAAATTAGCGGTTAACCGACAAATATATAGCGGTTAATCGATAAAAATAGCGATTAACCGACATTAAATAGCGGTTAACCGATAAAAATAGCGGTTAACCGATAAAAATAGCGGTTAACCGGTATATAAATAGCGGTTAACCGATAAAAATACCTTTTGAACCAAATGGTACACCATAGATCTACCTCTAAATGTTTCTGTGTCAGAGGAGACAGAAATCACCCCCCCCCCCCCCCCCCCCCCCCAAAAAAAAAAGACCACCAAACAAAATAATTGTCCAATCATCGACATCAAAATATTTCGCCCCCCCCCCTCCCCCATTCTTTCCGGTTGGGAAATAGTGACCAATCCCCAAGCCAGTCATTGTTCATGATACATTTAAAAAAAAGGGAGCAAAACTTCTATGCAATGTATTGTTTATCTGAATTGTTTATACTATACATAATTTGTTTTCACCACATTGCAAATTCGGCCAATATTTTAATGACTGGAACTATAATGGACAAACCGTGGCCAGTATGCATGCATAAAAAAGAAGATGTGGTATTATTGCTAATGAGACAACTCTCCACAAGAGATTAAATGACACAGAAATAAACAGCTATGGGTCACCATACTTTATTCACAATCACTGCCTTGCTTTGCATTGACAAATGAATTATCACGGAACCTACTTTTTCCCCTTTTTTAATTATCATAATTTTGTTTAAAGGTAGATTCACCAACATCAGTGCTAGGTGGCCAGGATCAGCACATGATTCTCATGTTTTCAGAACCTCAGCCATAGGACAACATCTTGAGAATGGATATCAAGGAATTGGACAAGGTGTATTGTTAGGAGACAGTGGCTATCCCTGCAGACAGTTTTTGCTGACACCATACAGACAACCAGCTGCTGGTAGAGGTCAAGCAAGGTTTAACAGAAGACATTGCTCAACAAGGTCAACAATAGAAAGGACATTTGGAATATGGAAGAAGCGCTTTCACATTCTAGGATCAGAGGTAAAATTAATTCTTTACAAATAATCATAGTAGTAATATGAATATTTGACATAGTGTTTGCCCTTATATTTTAAAAGTTATGTTGTTTTTTTCTTGTGAGAGCTGTCTACTTAATCTTTCATTAGTACATTTTTCTATTTCTCTAAATTTTGGTTTAGGTATTCATAATTGTCCCCTTTTATGTCAGGGCCTTTTATAGCCTACTATACGGTATTTTTTTTATTGCTGACGGCCGTACGGTTGCCTATAATTGCCAACATCCATTTAATTCATTTTAACTTTGTAGGATATATACATTTTAGTTATAAAATTGACAATCATACCAAATCTCCTTATTTTTATATGTAAAAAATAAAACGAGAAAACTGAAAAATCAGTTTTATATTAAAGGGCCGATAAAGCTGACCCCAGAAACATGTAAAATGTCAAGCCCTGACAAAAAAAATTCATCACACAGATCAATACCCTAAAATTATATGGAGAACAGGGATCCAGTTGGAAAATTGGTAATGTTGGTTCGGTAAATTCAGGTAGTCCTGTTGGGGTAGATGCTCCAAGTTAGTCATTACTGTAACTATAATAAATTGTGAATGAAACAGTACATCATCAGTTGGACTTTTTGCTCAGCTTCATACCTGAATTTGTCCTTTTTTCATTGAATCATAGTGTTTTCAAATATGCACGGCACATTGTGTTTCTGTTACTGAAAGTAATTTTTTTCGTAATAGATTTATTTAATCTCAGCCTTATTCATGAACAACGTTGCATCATGCTACTTACAAATAGTATTTCTGTCACACTTTAAAATTAGAAATAAATATTTTTAAATTGTATTCCAGATCCGAATGAAACCAGATAAAGCTTGCCGTATCATCATTGCTTGTGGTGTTCTGCACAATATTGCCATCATAAGGAATGAACCTGACGTTGCAGAAGAACAATTAATTGACAAACAACCTCAGATGCCACCCTATAATGGTCCACAGGACGGAAAAGGCATACGGGACCATTATGCTACCACTTTTTTTGCCTAATAAATTGCATGTTTTTATTTTTTCATATTTTGATACATTGTCATTCATTAAAAAAATGAGGAAATTTGAAAATAGCAACAAATCTTTATATGATCACTTTGACAATCTGTCGACAGAGGAAGTGTGCATTTTCGGCTTAAAAATTGGTTTAGTAAATGGTGAGCAGTTAGTCCCCTATGAAATCAAAAATCCAGTAGCCATGCAACTGTACTTCAGTATAAAAATAAGAATATGTGGTATGATTGCCAATTGATTATATCAATTACCATATGGTAAAAATTATATTATTTAAATGCCCAAAAAGGCGCAAGCCAGGTCCAACAGTGCAAGGGCTATATATAGCCAGTCAAGTTCATTTAAAACTTCCATCATCCTGATTGCCAATGAGACGATGGGGTATCCTGAAACAACAATTTACCCAAGACCAAATGTCCTCAATATCAGCAATTATAGGTTCCAGTGCATCAATTGTAAAACAATTCCGATAAGTTAAACCAATCGCCAGAATTATATAATAAATAAACCAAAAAAAAAAAAACAAATATGAAATACATTAACAACAGACAACCATTAATATTACAGGCTCCTGATTTTGGGAAGGTACATGTAAAATAATTGCAGCGAGGATCTAAAGACATTTCATTCCTTGCAAGAAGTCAAAAACGGAACATCGGAGCTAGCTTCCTGTTCATGCAGTTGCATTATTACATCCTTAGATCATTGAGTTTTTGGTTGAAATACTTGTCATTTGTTTATAAGTTTTTGATTCATGCATCACTTAGGGAGCTACCATTTGATTTTTATGGGAGGGGGCTAGGATGAAAAATTTTGTCTTGCATTTTTTGTTAAGTGTAATCTCTGTCCTGCCTTTTTTTTATTAGATTATCCTGACTTTTTTTACATAAATATCCTACCTTTTTATTGCCAAGTTGCTCATCCTGCCTTTTTTTTTACTCAAAACTCTTGTCCTGCATTTTTTTTCAAATTTCATCCTAGCCACCCCCCCCCCCCATAAAAATTAAATGGTACCTCCCTTATGATTCTTTGAATGATGGAGGTGCATTGGGTGTTGCTAAATTGTAATTACTATTTTCTTTTACATAGGAGTGTGTACACAAAATGAATTTGGTGGCCTCATAATAATTTCTAAAATAAAAATCAACAATATAACAATGAATTTAATACGTTCAAAACATAGAGGCAAGTGCCTAGGTGTGTGACCGGTTCTGAATTGCCACCCACTAACTTCTGCAAAAGCTCAATTTGGAGTTCCAGTTTTTTCTTTTCTAGGTCCATTTGAATGTTCTTCTTCTCTTGAATCACTAATTTACCCTGCAGTGCACGATACTGTATGTCATGTATGTCCTGCACTGTTACCTTTTTTGAGGGTGTTCTCACTATCCTACAAATAAAAAAAACATAATGATTTTTTTAAAAGATTGAATAATTTTACAACTCTGTTTTATTGATCGATACCCAGGCATAATTCCACCAAATAGCTACTTAAACTCGGGGGCCACTTTCTATATACAAAGTGATTGAACTACGTGCCGTTGGAATATGTCATGTTTTCCGGCTTGAAATATGTGAATAGGTGGGGAAAACTATCAGAAATATATGAAAAGGTAAAAAAAGTTCCAATTACTTGTATACTAAAAAGCCCTGTCTGAGACTGTCATTTTTCAAATCCTAAAAAGTCTCGCCGTAAGTTGAATTAACATTACATACAGAATCTTAGCCCTTATTTCATTGGCGGATCCAGAAATTTTCACAAGAGGGGGCCCACTCCAGTCATGCTTCAGTGATTCTCTATATAATCAACCAAATTTTTCCCACAAAAGGGGGAAGGGGTGGGGGCACAAGCCCCCTGGGCCCACCCACTAAATCTGCCTCTGAAATAACCACACGAAACACAACAAATATGAGAAAAGGTTACATTATTAACTACGCAATATAGGAAAAGGTCTATACATTTTTAATATCTTAATTATATTAATAGGGTGGGATCACACTAGAACCCCACTAGAACCCCAGCGGCACCCCTATCAATCAAGTATTGATCCTCCCCCCCCCCCCCCCCCCCCCACCACCAACACCACCACCACCACCATCCCCGATGCTTACTTAGGTGCTGAAATGACTAAAACTTGAATACATTTAAAGTTATTATAAGGAAATATATCACTATAAATCACTATACCATATAGTTCTATCCTTAGCAGAATTTGTCAATACTTTTTAGGTTCAGGTTTGAAAGATTGTCACGTTTAGTGATATAAATGACTGCATTGTCATGAAGAACCGATAGCAAAATCTCACTTTGAGGTTCATTGTTGGAAATACTGATAAACATGCATTGACAAATTTAATTTTATACATTGTATCAGAGACATATATACATGTGTATCAAGAAAAAAATGTTGACCAAATAAACTAGCGGAACCTGTTTACACAACACATTTTTAAAGAGTTCTTGTTGCAGGCAAGGATTTGTATAGTAGCATATCTTACTATACAAATCCTTGTTGAAGGCCTTACTTTTAATTTCAGTGTCATTTTGGTCTCTTGTGGAGAGTTGTCTCATTGGCAATCATAACATATCTTCTTTTTTATATTTATTTTAAACTTACTTCCGCTTTTCTGTAATACTTGTTTGTACTGGAACAACTGTTTGTGTTAGGATAGGGTCATATCCAGTCAGCAGAGATGGACTCTGTGGACTGAGAGGGGGTGGACTGTCACTGATAAGTGATGCTGCCGACTCATAGAGATCCTGGCTGGCATCTTCTTCTGGTAATGTGGCAGTGATAGTTGGTGGATCTGTAATAAATGAGAGAAAATTGACTTGTTGATACTGTGTTTGGGTATTTTATCTATCTGTTTATAGGGGGCCGGGACAATGGAAACATATCATCATACATTAAATTCAGAAACAATGTACTTTAAATTGCAAGTAAAAAAAAAATTGCACAAGACTAAATAAGACCCTATTTCAACCCTTTAAATATTATTATGGGTCTCGTCTATAAACTATGTGTTCCTGTCTAGGTTCAGACTGCAACAACAAATAGATAAACTTTATTCCGGATTTATGATAACCAGTCCGTATGTGTTTTAGTATTATAAATCATGACTGGTTTTTGCTCCAAATTATCTATTGTGGTTCCTTTTAATCTAACAACAGATACCAGTTTGAAGACGACTTGGCGGGCACCTGCCACTTGTGAACAAATGTTGAAAATAACAATTTAAAACCGTTATCAGTTTAAACAAATGCAATCTTGCAATAGTAAAACAAGAGCAGAACTTTCAAACCAACAAGAAACACGTTGGCAATCATTTAAGTAATAGAAAATTGGTCACAATAAATTGTTTTCAGTCACGTGATATCAGTTGGGAATTCCCCTACTTGTTGTGACGGCGGAGCAGACGAAACTTTTACTAAAATTGAATAAGGGAAACTATGTATCCCGGGATTAAAAAGGCTAAGAATATGTGTGTTATTTTCATCGAATTTCATTAAAAATTAACAATAACAATAAAAAAACACCTTCAAAACAAAATTTGGCCAAAAATTGTTTGTTTAATGAAAATTAAAAACATTTAGTTGGTTGAAACTGTTAAAGTTCACTTTTTACAAGGTGCAATAAAAAGGGTAGAGCTTTGAGAAGTTCTAATTAAGGGAAAAAAACATTTGGGGATATATTCTTATGTGCTAAATATAATTTACATACTTGTCTGGAATGACTCTGTTTCAAGTCCACCCTGAATCCCTCTGAAGCTGGTGGTGTCCTTCATCAGGTGGATAACCCTCTCCACTGCTGTGCTGGGTTGCTTTGGAGCTGGTCCTCCCCCAGTTTTGAATATTTCATTCCTGTGATTTGAATAAACGGCCTTGGCCACTCTTGTGGTGTTCCTCCATTTGTTGCGTACTTCTGTTGAAGTACGAAGAGCAACTCCAAGAGAATTTACCTTGATGGTAATCTCATCCCAAATGTCTTTTTTAACTTATTTGTTACTGTGTTTGTTAATTTTCCATTTATGATGTTGGAGTTTTTTTCCACAAGCTGTTGTATCAAGTCTTCTTCTGCCACAGTAAAATTGGTCTTCTTTAGCCTTTTCAGTTTGCTTGGGGTTTGTTCAACTGGTTCAGCCATTTTTTTACAGACAGGAAGCTCATAAACAATGAATGATGGGTAGGTTTTATTTAATCACTTGATTAATCAGTTGATTAAATTTTAACGCATTGATTAATCAGTTGATTAAATTTTAATTCATTGATTATTTAATCAACGCGTTAAATATTGTTCAACAACAGAAAATAAACGACTCGTTATGAAACGACTCGTTAAATTTAATCAATCGTTAAAATAACGACAAGATGAACAACAGAGCCCAGGTAAAAATAAACTATGCAGTTAAATTTACCGTCATACAACGGAAATCTCTTACTACAGTTCATCGACGCAAGTCAAATGACAGTCGCTAAAACAATGAATTGCTGTACTGGTCATTTCACGCGCATTCTTAATAATCAGAGTTCGGCAATATATTATGCACTTTTTTACTAAGGCTTGTCAGAAAATGCCTAGTGTTTTTATTGGTGATTCAGGTCGGTTCGACTTACACAGTGACCATGTTTTGATAAAATTGACTCTAATTTGTAAACCTATTGTACAGAATAAGACACAAAACAATAAATCCGTAAAAACAGACTGGACCCTCTTTCAGAAAAAAACCCAATGAAAATATGAGCGAATTTACTAAAGAAAATGACAAAATGAACTATGTAAACCGACTCTGGGATTTATGGGAAAATGCGGTAGAAAAGTCTGCCCTGTCAGCTATCGGTAAAGCAAAACCCGTAAAAAAATTACAGAGACTTCTGGGATAAAGAACTTGATTATCTTTTAAAGCAACGCCGCAATGCCAATAGATTGAATCGCACTCATAATAAATTCCATGCGCATGATGACGAAATTGGCAAAAGACTGAAAGAAATTTATTTTAATTGGAAAGCACTAGTACAAGAGGCTTTCAAAAGAAAAGAACGGTCAGCTAAAATCTGACAGTTTAATGAAAAATGTATAAATGTAAAAAATAAAATGAAAGGGTTTTGGGATTTCCTTAAAATAAAACGAACCGAAACAGGACCTATAGAGCTTAATGATCCACATGATTCTGACAAAGTATTTTCGGCTACGGTTGAGATAAATAATGCCCTTTTCCAGCATTTTAGCTCCATAGGTTCCTTTCAAAATCAAAATGAAGAAAAAGAAGTTAAAACCCTAACACATTTCTGAATTCCGGAAAAACCTGTGGTATTGATGGCATTCCTAACGAATTCTTTAAATATGGTGGGGACATTCTGCTGAACTCTTTCGTTCATATTTTTACAACAAGAGTGCACACGCTGAAATGTCTTGCCTGTTTTACTCACCATTGATTTTATTTTGAAAGTCTTAAAGATAAGTTTTACTACAAGTATTACATAAACTTAACATTTTTAAAGATCCATGACAATGAGGTCAAGGTCAGATAAAAACTGTCACACAGACATGCACACCTTACAATTATTCCATACACCAAATATAGTTGACCAATTGCTTATGGTAATTGAAAAACAGACCAAAACACATAACCTTAATGCTAACCAATGAACCATGGAAATGAGGTAAATGTGATACCGACTAGACAGACATGTACACATTACAATCATTCCATACACCAATTAAAGCTGACATATTGCTATTAGTATTTGAAAAACAGATCAAAAACAGAAACTCAACATTGACCAATAAACCATGAAAATGAGGTCAAGGTCAGATGACACCAGCTAGACAGACATGCACACCTTATAATCATTCCATTGACCAAATATAGTTGACCTATTGCTTATAGTACTTGAAAAACAGACCAAAACACAAAAACTTAACATTGACCAATGAACCATTAAAATGACGTCAAGGTCAGAAGTCACAGCTAGAAAGACATGTATACCTTACAATCATTCCATACATCATATATAGTTGACCTATTGCTTACAGTACTTGAAAAACAGACCAAAACACAAAAAAATAACAATGACCAATGAACCATGAAAATGAGGTCAAGGTCAGATGAAACCTGCCAGTCTGACATGTACCCCTTACAATCATTCCATACACCACATATAGTTGACCTGATGATTGTAGTATCTGAGAAACGGACCAAATCACGTAACTTTAACATTGATCACTGATCCACGAATTGAGGTCGAGGTCAGATTAACCCTGTCTGACAGACATGTAGACGTTGCGAGGAACCCATATACCAAATATAGTTATCCTATTACTCATAATGAGGGAGAAATTTACATGACAAAAAAACTATTTTTTTTCAAGCAGTCACTGAACCATGAAAATGAGGTCAAGGACAATGGGCATATGACAGACGGAAACTTCGTAACATAAGGTATCTGTATACAAGGTATGAAGCATCCAAGTCTTCTATCTTCTGAAATATAAAGCTTTATACAAATAGTTTACGCCGCCGCCGCCGGATAGTAATACCTATGTCTCGCATACTGGGACTTTCGTCGCAGGCGAGACAAAAATTACAGATTTAGAAACAATCCCAGATGAATGGCATAAAGGAATCATTATACCTATACACAAAAGAGGGTCTACACACTCTCTGAATAACTATAGAGGTATAACTCCCACATCAAATGTCTATAAGTTGTTCTGCAAGCTAATTGAATGTAATCTGACTTTTCTTGCCTTTATTGATCTTTCATCGGCTTTCGATAAAGTTTGGCAAGATGGACTGTTCTATCTCTTATGGAAAAAGGATATTCAACGTAAATGCTGGAAGATTCTGCCTGCACTATATAAAGAAGTTAGCAATAAAGTCCCTTTTTGGTAATTACGAGTCTGATTGGTTCGATTCAGAATTTGGTCTTAAACAAGGATGCATTTTATCCCTTGCACTTTTTCCGTTTTAATGACTGACATATGCGATATGCCGAAGGAGGCAAATTTGGATATAAGCATAGCTCATAACTTTTAAACATAGCTCATAACTTTGTCTCAAAATGGAACTTAAAGTTTGATTCATCAAAGTCGAAGGTTCTGGTTACAAGTAAAAAGAAAGACTCAAATAAAAAAATGGTACTTAGGGAATGATCGCATTGAAGAAGTAAATGAATATAAATATTTAGGCGTATATTTTTCAAGATCCCTTAAATCTACATACCATATAGAGCAGTACCTGAAAAAAAATTTTCAACGGAAAATAAATCATGCAATTCGTATTTTAGGTGAACATGGGGATTTTAATCGTATACATTTTGGATATTCTCTGTGGATGTCGGCTATTCGACCATCACTGACGTACGGGTGTTCGGTATGGTTCCCGTCATCCCAGAGATGTACCGAATTACTAAAACGTTTTCAATATAGAATGGGAAAAATTATCCTAAACACAAAAATGAATATCCCTAAATGTGCGCTACTAGCTAAACTTGGCTGGGAATCAATAAATAGTTTTATGGATAGACAAAGAATTGCATACTACGCTAGATTAATAAACCTGCCTGATAATCGATTGTCTAAAATCATCCTAAATAAAATTATATTTTGAATGGAAATATTTAGCAAATATCGAAATTATTCTACAAACTGCGGGCCTTGACCATTTTGCAAATGGAAACATAAACGTTAATATCTTTAATCAACTTTATAGTAACGAAACGACAAATACTCAACTATCCAATATTTTAGAAAAGAGTAGTTTAAACTTGTACCAATCATTTGTGGTTGTGAAACGTAAGCAGTTGTATATATCAAACGCTGACGACTTTCGCTCAACAAGGCTAAAATTTTTGGCAAGAACGATTTGTCTACCTTTAAATGCCACGCTCCAACGAATGAACCTATAACAAACAATGAGTGTCAGTTATGTTCCTCAAATGCGACCGAAAATTTTTTCACGTTAGGGACCGGTCATTATTTATCTCCATGGTGCCGGATAAAAGTAAATTTGAAATGAGCAAATATAATTGACCCCCCTTTTCAAAATGTGTTGAAAAAATTAACCCCCCTCTTTCAACTACATAAAAACTTTTGACCCCCTCCCTCTTTTCTGATTATAATTGAAAGGATTTAAATGATTCAATCTTTATAATATGTTGCTAATTTTCCTATTAACAGGTAAAATAACTCAAAGGAAATGGAATTTTTAAAGGTGTTTTAATACACAGATAAATGCATTGAGGACAACCGATAGAATGATACCCTGATGTAACTTCACAGTCTTTAACAAGCCAAACGCCCATTTTTGAAGAAACAGTGTCAAGAATTTTCGCCATAAATACAATGTACTATAATATCAACAATAAATTTATATTGAAATATTATTCTATTACAACTATGTCTTTTTTCAAGTTTGAGATGTTGAAAGGAAGCATTCCTTGTCCTTTCAATAATTTCTTGTATTGTAAATAATACATTTTTTCCTTTAAGGAATGACTGTAATATTTGTTCTGTCTATGAAGAAATAACATCAAAAATGTGGTGCACACTGAATAACACGCGTAGCGGGTTATTTTAAAGTGTGCACCACATTTTTTTATGTATTTCGAATAGACAGAAAAAATATTACAGTCATTTCTTATAATTTAATTCTAAATTCCATTTTAAACCGGAGTAAACCATGAAAAAACGTTGATGACGTCATGGTCACATGACAAAATTATGTCTATGAGCTGATAAACAAAACACCGTCAGCCAATCAGAAGACGCGTTACATCCAAAATTAAATTATTTAAAAATAACTAAAAAATATCCTATATGTATGGTCCGTGAGTACTTTATAATTTTATGAATATATGAGACAACAACCCACACACAACAGCTTTAAAAGCAATATATATAGAAAATAAAGGGATATGGAATGTGCATGTGACAAAATCCATACAATACATAGAAAAGATTGTTTTATAAAAAGACCATAAACCCACTTATTCATGGTATGGTATCAATATTTCTGACCTGACACTAGGTACTTTTTATTGCTTAATTCACTAGAATTTAATATGCAATGTTTCGGGTTCTTTCGGGAATAATCCCAGGTAAACCCTCATCAGAGGCCGACCTTTATATATTTATTTTATATCTAGTATAGTAGATAGATGTGTGTCTGTTTCATAATAGTTTTTTTTTCAAATTTACTACACGTGCATATAGGTCTACGTTGTAGCTAGTCTTTTTACAGACTAAAGAAACTGACCAAGTAGATCAGCACCTTTGGTTAATTATTCATATATATAATGAAAAGACTTATTGTCTTTATTCTCGTAATCTAATCTATCATAAATCTACACGAGATCTAATAGAGATAGTAGTTATCAGTGCTATACTGTTGAATTCACACTAGACTGTCGTGTATGTTTTAACACCTATTTGATAATATACAAATGTCTCCATGTTTAACAATTGAAGAGGTTTGTGTAGATACCATGTTGGGTCTATGCATGAATATAACAGGAACCATTCTGTTTTCCCTTGTACGTGATCTCTTGAAATAAATCGGCATCACGTCTTTTTACATCTGTTTCACAGTATAATGATTGTATACTAAAGCCTGCCGTGGTGGGGTATTGTGAATCAATGTCTTCGGCTTAATGAATAATTATCATGTTGCCAACATTCTTATTGTTTTTTAAACGAATATCTGGTTTGGATTTAGATAGTTTTTTTTTGAAAACAATGTACTATTTCAAATAGTTGTTCACTTTGTTCACCTTCTTCATTAAATATATTAAATCCATCAATTCTCATTCTTTAGTGGAATTTAATATTATTTTCGTAGGGTATTTCTCTGTTTTATGTCTATAATTATGGTTAAATATAGCAATATCAGATATTTCCAGGGAGGCAACTCTGCACATTGAAACGCCAACCATCTCTTGCTACTATAATAGTATAACTTTCGTTGTTCATTGACAATCATATTTATTTGTTATTAGTTTCCATGTAACCTTCAACGGCTTGACATAATAATTATTATCGATATTAGTTGCTTAACGTCCTGTTGCCAATATTTCATGTATGTTTAGGACTGTGATATAGTGATGACATAAGGTTGTTTGCTAGTATAATAGTATAACTTCTATAGTTCGTTGACAATCATATTAGTTGTAGTTAGTTTCCATGCTACCTTCTAAGGTTTGACATGATACAGCGATAAATTAACGATTTTTGGTTGCTTAGCATCCAGTGGCAAATATTTCATGTATGTTAAGGAATATGATATAGTGATGACATAAGGTTGTTTGCTAGTATAATAGTTTAACTTCCATAGTTCATTGACAATCATATTAATTTGTAGTTAGTTTCCATGCTACCTTTTAAGGTTTGACATGATATAGCGATAAATTAAAGATTGTTAGTTGCTAAGCATCCAGTGGCAAATATTTCATGTATGTTTAGGACTATGATATAGTGATGACATAAGGTTGTTTGCTAGTATAATAGTACATCTTCCATAGTTCATTGACAATCATATTAGTTTGTAGTAAGTTTCCATGCTACCTTCTAAGGTTTGGCATGATACAGCGATAGATTAAAGATTGTTGGTTGCTTAGCATCCAGTGGCAAATATTTCATGATTGTTTAGGACTATGATATAGTGATGACATAAGGTTGTTTGCTAGTATAATAGTATAACTTCCATAGTTCATTGACAGTCATATTAGTTTGTAGTTAGTTTCCATGCTACCTTCTAAGGTTTGACATGATACAGCGATAAATTAAAGATTGTTGGTTGCTAAGCATCCAGTGGCAAATATTTCATGTATGTTTAAGACTGATGTAGTGATGACATAAGGTTGTTTGCTAGTATAATAGTATAACTTCCATAGTTCATTGACAATCATATTAGTTTGTAGTTAGTTTTCATGATACCTTCTAAGGTTTGACATGATACAGCATCCAGTGGCAAATATCCAATGTATGTTTAGGACTATGATATAGTGATGACATAAGGTTGCTTGCTAGTATAATAGTATAACTTCCATAGTCCATTGACAATCATATTAGTTTGTAGTTAGTTTCCATGCTACCTTCTAAGGTTTGACATGATATAGCGATAAATTAACGATTGTTGGTTGCTTAGCATCCAGTGGCAAATATTTCATGTATGTTAAGGACTATGATATAGTGATGACATAAGGTTGTTTGCTAGTATAATAGTATAACTTCTATAGTTCGTTGACAATCATATTAGTTGTAGTTAGTTTCCATGCTACCTTCTAAGGTTTGACATGATACAGCGATAAATTAACGATTTTTGGTTGCTAAGCATCCAGTGGCAAATATTTCATGTATGTTAAGGAATATGATATAGTGATGACATAAGGTTGTTTGCTAGTATAATAGTTTAACTTCCATAGTTCATTGACAATCATATTAATTTGTAGTTAGTTTCCATGCTACCTTTTAAGGTTTGACATGATATAGCGATAAATTAAAGATTGTTAGTTGCTAAGCATCCAGTGGCAAATATTTCATGTATGTTTAGGACTATGATATAGTGATGACATAAGGTTGTTTGCTAGTATAATAGTACAACTTCCATAGTTCATTGACAATCATATTAGTTTGTAGTAAGTTTCCATGCTACCTTCTAAGGTTTGGCATGATACAGCGATAGATTAAAGATTGTTGGTTGCTTAGCATCCAGTGGCAAATATTTCATGATTGTTTAGGACTATGATATAGTGATGATATAAGGTTGTTTGCTAGTATAAAGGTATAACTTCCATAGTTCATTGACAATCATATTAGTTTGTAGTTAGTTTCCATGCTACCTTCTAAGGTTTGACATGATACAGCGATAAATTAAAGATTGTTGGTTGCTAAGCATCCAGTGGCAAATATTTCATGTATGTTTAAGACTGATGTAGTGATGACATAAGGTTGTTTGCTAGTATAATAGTATAACTTCCATAGTTCATTGACAATCATATTAGTTTGTAGTTAGTTTTCATGATATCTTCTAAGGTTTGACATGATACAGCATCCAGTGGTAAATATTCCATGTATGTTTAGGACTATGATATAGTGATGACATAAGGTTGCTTGCTAGTATAATAGGATAACTTCCATAGTTCATTGACAATCATATTTAGTTTGTAGTTAGTTTCCATGCTACCTTCTAAGGTTTGACATGATATAGCGATAAATCAAAGATTGTTGGTTGCATAGCATCCAGTTGCAAATATTTCATGTATGTTAAGGACTATGATATAGTGATGACATAAGGTTGTTTGCTAGTATAATAGTATAACTTCTATAGTTCGTTGACAATCATATTAGTTGTAGTTAGTTTCAATGCTACCTTCTATGGTTTGACATGATACAGCGATAAATTAACGATTTTTGGTTGCTTAGCATCCAGTGGCAAATATTTCATGTATGTTAAGGAATATGATATAGTGATGACATAAGGTTGTATGCTAGTATAATAGTAGAACTTCCATAGTTCAATGACAATCATATTAATTTGTAGTTAGTTTCCATGCTACCTTCTAAGGTTTGGCATGATACAGCGATAGATTAAAGATTGTTGGTTGCTTAGCATCCAGTGGCAAATATTTCATGATTGTTTAGGACTATGATATAGTGATGACATAAGGTTGTTTGCTAGTATAATAGTATAACTTCCATAGTTCATTGACAATCATATTAGTTTGTAGTTAGTTTCCATGCTACCTTTTAAGGTTTGACATGATATAGCGATAAATTAAAGATTGTTAGTTGCTTAGCATCCAGTGGCAAATATTTCATGTATGTTAAGGACTATGATATAGTGATGACATAAGGTTGTTTGCTAGTATAATAGTATAACTTCTATAGTTCGTTGACAATCATATTAGTTGTAGTTAGTTTCCATGCTACCTTCTAAGGTTTGATATGATACAGCGATAAATTAACGATTTTTGGTTGCTTAGCATCCAGTGGCAAATATTTCATGTATGTTAAGGAATATGATATAGTGATGACATAAGGTTGTATGCTAGTATAATAGTATAACTTCCATAGTTCAATGACAATCATATTAATTTGTAGTTAGTTTCCATGCTACCTTTTAAGGTTTGACATGATATAGCGATAAATTAAAGATTGTTAGTTGCTAAGCATCCAGTGGCAAATATTTCATGTATGTTTAGGACTATGATATAGTGATGACATAAGGTTGTTTGCTAGTATAATAGTACAACTTCCATAGTTCATTGACAATCATATTAGTTTGTAGTAAGTTTCCATGCTACCTTCTAAGGTTTGGCATGATACAGCGATAGATTAAAGATTGTTGGTTGCTTAGCATCCAGTGGCAAATATTTCATGATTGTTTAGGACTATGATATAGTGATGACATAAGGTTGTTTGCTAGTATAATAGTATAACTTCCATAGTTCATTGACGATCATATTAGTTTGTAGTTAGTTTCCATGCTACCTTTTAAGGTTTGACATGATATAGCGATAAATTAAAGATTGTTAGTTGCTAAGCATCCAGTGGCAAATATTTCATGTATGTTTAGGACTATGATATAGTGATGACATAAGGTTGTTTGCTAGTATAATAGTACAACTTCCATAGTTCATTGACAATCATATTAGTTTGTAGTAAATTTCCATGCTACCTTCTAAGGTTTGGCATGATACAGCGATAGATTAAAGATTGTTGGTTGCTTAGCATCCAGTGGCAAATATTTCATGATTGTTTAGGACTATGATATAGTGATGACATAAGGTTGTTTGCTAGTATAATAGTATAACTTCCATAGTTCATTGACAATCATATTAGTTTGTAGTTAGTTTCCATGCTACCTTCTAAGGTTTGACATGATACAGCGATAAATTAAAGATTGTTGGTTGCTAAGCATCCAGTGGCAAATATTTCATGTATGTTTAAGACTGATGTAGTGATGACATAAGGTTGTTTGCTAGTATGATAGTATAACTTCCATAGTCCATTGACAATCATATTAGTTTGTAGTTAGTTTTCATGATACCTTCTAAGGTTTGACATGATACAGCATCCAGTGGCAAATATTCCATGTATGTTTAGGACTATGATATAGTGATGACATAAGGTTGTTTGCTAGTATAATAGTATAACTTCAATAGTTCATTGACAATCATATTAGTTTGTAGTTAGTTTTCATGATACCTTCTAAGGTTTGACATGATACAGCGATAAATTAAAGATTGTTGGTTGCTTAGCATCCAGTGGCAAATATTTCATGTACGTTTAGGACTATGATATACGGATGACATAAGGTTGTTTGCTAGTATAATAGTATAACTTCCATAGTTCATTGACCTGATAGTTTGTAGTTAATTTTCATTTTAGGTCATTAAGGTCAGAAATATTGATACCATACCATGAATAAGTGAGTTTATGGTCTTTTTATTAAACAAAAACGAAGTTATACTATTATACTAGCAAACAACCTTATGTCATCACTATATCATAGTCCTAAACATACATGAAATATTTGCCACTGGATGCTAAGCAACCAACAATCTTTAATCTATCGCTGTATCATGCCAAACCTTAGAAGGTAGCATGGAAACTTACTACAAACTAATATGATTGTCAATGAAGTATGGAAGTTGTACTATTATACTAGCAAACAAACTTATGTCATCACTATATCATAGTCCTAAACATACATGAAATATTTGCCACTGGATGCTTAGCAACTAACAATCTTTAATTTATCGCTATATCATGTCAAACCTTAAAAGGTAGCATGGAAACTAACTACAAATTAATATGATTGTCAATGAACTATGGAAGTTATACTATTATACTAGCAAACATCCTTATGGCATCACTATATCATATTCCTTAACATACATGAAATATTTGCCACTGGATGCTAAGCAACCAAAAATCGTTAATTTATCGCTGTATCATGTCAAACCTTAGAAGGTAGCATGGAAACTAACTACAACTAATATGATTGTCAACGAACTATGGAAGTTATACTATTATACTAGCAAACAGCCTTATGTCATCACTATATCACAGTCCTAAACATACATGAAATATTGGCAACAGGACGTTAAGCAACTAATGTCGATAATAATTATTATGTCAAGCCGTTGAAGGTTACATGGAAACTAATAACAAATAAATATGATTGTCAATGAACAACGAAAGTTATACTATTATACTAGCAACAGATCGTTAGCGTTTCAATGGGCAGAGTTGCCTCCCTGGAAATATCTGATATTGCTATATTTAACCATAATTATAGACATAAAAAAGAGAAATACCCTACGAAAATAATATTAAATTCCACTAAAGAATGAGAATTGATGGATTTAATATATTTAATGAAGAAGGTGAACAAAGTGAACAACTATTTGAAATAGTACATTGTTTTCATTCCTTCTGAAGGTACGAGAATTCTTAGAAACAATACCTCATGTACTTATAAGATAAACGTATAATTACAGTCTAAAGTGTAAATGTCTTGCGGATTTCTCCCTAACAAAACAGTTAGGCTAAGTTAGCATAGATGCAGACAGCAACTTCGAAACAAACCAAATATTAGAAAACAAGTGGCAAAAATATCTTGAATATCTTAACACGGTAATAACAAAATTTGGTATATAATTCGGAAAGATCCGATTGCCAAAAAAAAAAAATAATAAAAAAAAAAAATATCTAAATCGAAACCAGATATTGGTTTAAAAAACAATAAGAATATTGGCAACATGATAATTAATCATTAATCCGAAGACATTGATTCACAATACCCCACCACGGGAGGCTTTAGTATACAATCATTATACTCTGAAACAGATGTAAAAAGACGTGATGCCGATTTATTTCAAGAGATCACGTACAAGGGAAAACAGAATGGTTCCTGTTATATTCATGCATAGACCCGACATGGTATCTACACAAACCTCTACAATTGTTAAACATGGAGACATTTGTATATTATCAAATAGGTGTTAAAACATACACGACAGTCTAGTTTGAATTCAACAGTATAGCACTGATAACTACTATCTCTATTAGATCTCGTGTAGATTTATGATAGATTAGATTGCGAGAATAAAGACAATAAGTCTTTTCATTATATATATGAATAATTAACCAAAGATGCTGATCTACTTGGTCAGTTTCTTTAGTCTGTAAAAAGACTAGCTACAACGTAGACCTATATGCACGTGTAGTAAATTTGAAGAAGAAAAAAAAACTGTTATGAAACAGACACACATCTATCTACTATACTAGATATAAAATAAATATATAAAGGTCGGCCTCTGATGAGGGTTTACCTGGGATTATTCCCGAAAGAACCCGAAACATTGCATATTAAATTCTAGTGAATTAAGCAATAAAAAGTACGTAGTGTCAGGTCAGAAATATTGATACCATACCATGAATAAGTGGGTTTATGGTCTTTTTATAAAACAAAAAGAAAATAAAGGGATATGGAATGTGCATGTGACAAAATCCATACAATACATAGAAAAGATTCCACTTATCAAGAAACATGGCCCACATTATCGCTCTCCACTCTGTCAGAAGCCGTGGGGTTTCAACAATGAACAAATCATTCATATATTTATTTATAATGGAAATCTACATGAGGTATATTTAAAATATGAAAAAAAAGTAGAAAATGCTTTGAGGTCTTTATAGAAAAATTTTTGTACACATAAAACAACACAGGTGGTTAAATATATTGTGTCACCTTTGCATGAATAGCCACACATTTGTGAAACCCGTTTGACTTTTCAATGTGATCAATCTTTTATAAATTGTGTTTTATATGTATAATATGTAAAAATATTCCATAAAGACTTGAGAGCAAACTGAACGTCTACTTTTGCTGTGGTGAAGCCAGGATTTTAAAACTAATTTTATAGTCACTTCTCTTAGTTTCTTAGTCCTATAACATCTAAGAATAACATATTACTGGCTTGAATCTTCCGCTTGGTGTCTTGCAACTCCCTGGCAAGTGCCTCACGCTGCTTAGGGTCTGTAATCTTGATAAACGTCATTTATTCATAGGATCGAACGCTGTTGAACGCCCCTACGCGTTGGTTCGAACGCCCCTAAGCGTTGGTTCGAACGCCCTTAAGCGTTGGTGTGAACGCCCCTAAGCGTTAGGTGAAACGCTCCCAAGCGCCTGGAGGAAGGTTCAGACGCCTTTCCCAATCGCTAGGGGTATCGTCCGTATCCGCTGCAACCCCCTTTTTCTTTGCAAGATTAAAGTGTCTGCGGCATAGGTCTTTACCAGGGCGGCATGGGTGTGTGCACTGGTGGGCTCGAATCGTCTTGGTAGGGCATTGGGGTTGAGGAAAGCGTGCCACCTTACCATACTGGCGGCCAGAGTTCCATGCGTCGAAATCACCTCCACTGCTATCGATCGGGCTGATGATCACGCGACCACACTTCCAACACATACTTATCATATCTACTGGGTTCCACTCAAATTTACATTTGCAGGGCTGGGGTTCCTCTGTGTCCAAATCTTCCTCATTCTCCAAGAAGAAGAAATCTGCGTACTGATCCAAATCTTCCTCATTCTCCAAGAAGAAAACTGCGTACTGATCCATTCTTTATCCATAGGGTTGGGACCAGCAATGCTTACACAGAGCGTCGAACTGTTCCTTTGTGAGATCGTTGCAGTGATCGCGCCGAATATGGTCGAGATTCTTTGCATCTGGCTGGAAGAGGCAGAGGAAGTTGACATTTTCTCGGATCGATTGTCGGGGTAGTTTGAATTAGTTCTGACACAGGTAGAAACAATCGACGTTGTTGTGGCGACCGCGCACGTAGTTGTCTTCACATGTGTTCTGTTTGCGCAGCATCAAGTCGTCGAACACCATGAGGTTCTTGCGGCTGGGATCGAGTTCCCGGGGGTCTGGTACATCGCTCTCTTGCTCGAAGAAAAAAGTGTCGATACCACTCGGGTGTCGTGGTGGTGGTAAGGCGTCGACCACATCGATCAACGAGTAGGGTGACTTGCTCTTGCACTGTAGGAGGTCTCAGATATCTTCCTTAGGGAAGCCTTTTCCCAGCGCTTGCTGCAACAGCTGGTAGATGGGCTGGTGAAGAGATTTTCCAAAGACGTATAATCGATCGTAGTCGAGCCATCCATCGCGCAGGAGGAGGTTGTTCAACAGCGTTGTTTTACCACAGTCCGACTTCCCAATGATCAACCCTCTGATCGACCGCTGCGGAAGGAGGAAGTGATTGCTCCTCTTGGGGGCGTTGGCACTGTAGGAAATGTCTTCGACGTTCACTCATTTAAATAAAATAACGATGATCTTCTGCGTAAAATGTCGTAGGAAGACGGACACAGTTAACCCTGGCGAAACAATTACCAGCAACGGGCGACGGAAGAAGTTTGGCAACTGCAAGGTGTGCGGTGCCAAGAAGTCTCAGTTTGTTGCTACAACCGGTGCAGGGTTCATGAACAAGCTAATCAACCGATTACCCATGGAAATGCATCTCCCCGGACACAACTTCACCGGGCCAGGGACTAAACTTAGCAAGCGACTACTCCCCGATGGCACCCCGAAGGCTTGGTCCAAACCCATTAATCGAGTGGATCAGGCTGTATATCACAAGGATACAACCGCACGCAACTCCATCTGCGACAAAGCTATGCTAGCCTCGCTTAACACCATTCCCAACCCTACCACACGCGAACACATGGACCGCAACATCGTCGGACCCATCATCGGTACCAAAGCTCGATTCGGTCTGGGTGTTAAAAAAAAAAAGTTCGCTGGACCGATGATTTAGCTGAGGAGTTGCACAAACCAGTTCGACGTAAGTTTCAAAAACGCCGTGTGGTAGTGGGTGGTGTGGATGAGACCTGGCCGGCCGACCTTGTTGATATGAGTGCCTTTTCCAGGGACAACAAGGGAAATAAGTTCATCCTGAGCATCATCGATGTCTTCTCCAAATATGGCTGGTTGATACCGCTCAAAAACAAGAAGGGGGTGACGGTGCGGGGTGCCTTTCAAGCGGTGTTCAAGGAGCGTGTGCCCAAAAAGCTTTGGACAGACAAAGGCACTGAGTTTTACAACAAGGATGTAAAGCAGCTGCTCCAAAAGCATGATATTGAGCTCCTCTCCACCGAGAACGAAGAGAAGTCGAGCGTGGTGGAGCGCTGGAATCGCACCATGAAAGAGAAGATGTTCAAATACTTTTCAGCCAACTCCACGCACACCTATATCGATGTCCTGGACGATCTTGTTCGCCAGTACAATACCACCAAGCACCGCTCCATCAAGATGACCCCTGTCGCCGCAAGTCACAAGGAGCATGAAAACAAGGTGTATTGGAACCTTTACGGCAGCATACCTCCCATGAAACCACCGCGATTTCGTGCTGGCGACAAAGTCCGAATCACCAAGAAGAAAGGTACATTCAAGAAGGGATACACACCCCGCTGGACCGAGGAAGTATTCACCATTTCCTTCGTGTTGAACACTCAGCCGCCCACCTATCGCCTCAAGGATTTCAGCGGCGAGGAAATTCAGGGTTCCTTCTATGAGCCCGAACTTCAAAAGACTGATCAGGACGTCTACCGCATAGAGAAGATCCTCCGCAGGCGAACCAAGAACGGGATTAATGAGGTGTTTGTGAAGTGGAAGGGTTATCCTAAGAATTTTAACTCGTGGGTCCCACAATCAGATCTACAATAATCCTCAACAACCTTTCCGGTCTCAACCTTGAGACTGGAAAGATTTGGAAAACTAAGCATGCTTCAATTCGACAAAAACCCTCAATGCATCCAAATCCGACTGTAGACGATCGTAAAGGGCTTTGGTGACGGGTTCATTGTCAGTTTCTGGGAGTGGGAGATTCAGCACGTGAAACTTTTGCATATCCAGCTCAGCGTTTATCTTACCACCGTACGTTGGTTAAGGCACATTTTGACTTATCGACTTTACTATCTTTTAGAGTCATCACCTTTTTTGTGAGTTCTCCGATTGATGAGTCATACTCCTTTTGCATTCGCTTGATGGTCCCCTGCATCTGTTTACACTCAGAATCTAATTTATGAATATCGTTCATACCATCTTTCAACTCTTGGGTTACACACCGTTTTGTCACAGCATCCGAGCTGTCCTTGGGATGTCCTAGGCTAGAAATGCGATTGTCGTTCATATCCAAATCCTGTAGCATTCGCCGAAGGGATGCACGCTTTCTTGCACGGGATCCAAACTTATCCATTTATTTATAGAGTGAGAAGATTGTATCTTCCAGCGATTTTCCAGTCGCCAACATTTTCAACACGAATAGGCAAAAGTGGCCACAAACCACCGAGCCTCGCTGCTGTAATTCATCGGTGCTATATCGAATTTCAGGCTGTAAATAGTTTACCATCTCGTCAGGCGGTGGCAATCCATAGGAGTCAAAGTAATACTTTACCGACCCACGTTTATACCAGCAATTCCAATGCGTTCCAGGACCTTCCCAGCTATCGTGATTCAAGATTCCACATTCAATGCGGCGCGGGCTGGGTGGTAGGGCATCGCGCATGAATACTCCTCTGAATCGAGGGATGCCTAGGGCCTATTCAGCTTCGTCGAGCTCTACGTTGGAGAGGGGCTTGTCGGGGAGGAGGATGCCGTGCATGTGTATGCTGCTCATTTATCTAGGTATGGGCATCCGCACCCGTCAGAGCCTGCCAAGTGCAGAAGAGGAGAGTTGGGCATCCGCACCCGTCAGAGCCTGCCAAGTGCAGAAGAGGAGAGATGGGCATCCGCACCCCGTCAGAGCCTGCCAAGTGCAGAAGAGGAGAGATGGGCATCCGCACCCGTCAGAGCCTGCTAATTGCAGAGGGGTGGTGAGAGGGAGGGTCCCACCTCAGTCGTGGGCGTCAGCGATTCGATAGTGTCCGTGGGCGAGGGTGCTAATGCCGTCTGGTAGGATGTGGCGCTTGGTATCCTTGGCAGAGAGGGCGACCTTGTTGATCTCCTGGGTGTAGATCTGGTGGAGGTGGCTGCGAATAATATTCATGGACTTGTGGACCTCCTGCTGCGTGTCGAGGCATCTCTTGTAGTCGTCGAAGGTGATGTTGCGCTTGATGGTGGTCTTCGCGACTCCTTTGGCTCTCTTGGTGGCAGCGCCGTCATCCATCTTGTAGGCGTACAGCTTCGGCCGGAGTCCCACGAAGTCGGTCATGCTCTTGCCGCCGCACTCGTCCTTGAACATGCCGATGATCTTCTTATTTGCGCCGACCGGAATTCCGTAGGGATGGTCAGCCGGATAGTTCGACGTGTCGAATTTCTCCTGGACGTGGGGAGTGATATCCTTGTAGAAATCCTCGGTTCGGATCTCGTAGGCCAAGTTATCGGTGTCGGTGAAGAGCAGCCGGGCGTCGTCGCCATACATCTTCCGCACAAATCCGTAGTGGAAGTCATACATCAGGATCTTCGAAATATCCAGGATGCATGCTCCCAAGTAGACGGGCTTATCGAACTTCAGCTTCGTCTTCTTTATATGGACGGCTGCCAGGTTCTCGGTGAAGACGACCCGACAATCGAAGTTGGGCTTGGCCACGAGCTTCAGCGCCTGCTTCTCGTTGGTGACCAGCCGGACATCGACCCTCTTGCGGATATTTTCCATGGTCTTGCCGAAGACCGAATTATTCATGAGCTTGAAGAAATCTTTCTCGGCGTCGGACTTGGCCACGGCTCTGAGCTCGGTGTTTTTGTTGATGTACGGCTTGAACCATGGGGATTGCCTGAATCCAATGATGCGATGGACCTTGGCGAGCTTCATCCCCCTTCCCATATACATCTTGAGGTTTCGATAGTGGAGGATGTACTTTGTGCGCTTACCTAGGTTAGGCACCAGCTTACACACCTTGTCAATCTCCACATTCTCCGGCGCGAGAGGATAGTCGTTATGATCGTCGTGGAGATCTTGGGGGTATTCCAGGTCGCATTCCACCATGGCGCCATATTCGTGGTCGTCCGGATGGCTCAAGATGTCCTCGATTTCTGACGGCTCCATCCATTCGAATTCCCCCGTGGGAAGGGGTTGCGCCATGGCCCACCCGTAGAGATTGTTGGCGTCCAAGTAGGTCAGATACTTGGTCGGCTGCGACGCATCGTAGTCGGTCATGTAGGGATTGTTGGCCTTGCCATTTCGATGGGAGATCATGGCCACACACCCCTAGTCCCATCCTCGAACATCATCAGCATGTCCGGATCTGAGAGAAGCTCCAGTCGGACCCCAGTGAATTTCAGCGCTGCGTCGTAGGATAGCCCTGGGGCTGTGAAGTAGTGTGCGGGATCGAGCTCGTAGTTCACCATGCACGTATCCCTGAAATCCTCGAAGACATCCTCCAGTATTGCTACGTCGCTCTCCAGGTAGAGATTGTGATAGTCCTGCATCGTCCGACAGCTGAATTTCTCGAAGACCTGCTGCGCGTGCTCGTACTCCTCATCACTGATGTGCGTGCCATAGAGTCTGCTGAAAAATTCCTCCTTGGGCGGTAGCTGCGTTTCCTCCAGCTTGGCGGGCCCATCCATATAATCGTAGGGATATACCCCCTTCCTAAGCATCAGTTCGGAGCGGTCGCCAAAGCACTTCTGCGTCGCGTTGAATTTGTCCTTGGTAAGATTCCCTGCCAAGGCTTCGAGAGAGCTGAGCATGAATCGCATGGAGTCCTAATTCCTTCACGAAAAGGTGGGCGTCGTACCAACTCAGGTTGTGGAAGACGATGGGCACGTATTTGGGGAGCTGAAAGTCAAGATTGCACTGGTTGTGTGCGGCGCCGCGATACCTACCCGTGAGGTGATCGTGATCCCGTACCTTATCCTCACCCAATGCGCTACTGCAAATGTGGCAGAGTGTGCTCGCCGCGAAGCTCTCCTTATCTTCGTCCGTCATCATCATGGGTTTGTTGTCCCGATAGATTTTGTCGATCTCCCAAACTTCCTTCTCCATGCACTCCATAAATTTCTTGGCCGCATCCTCCCCACAGAGACGACCGATTCCTTGTAGTCGCCTTGGGCATACTTCACGCGGTAGCAAAAACCTGATGGTCGATGTAGCTGGTATGCCTTCGTGTAGGCTCGCGATGGGTCGGGTTGACAGGTATCCATCTTTCCCGTGAAGCACTCGAAATCCGCGTAGATGGTGAATGAAACCCTCATCTGACGCTTGTTATGTTGGAAGCTGATGAAGGATCCTTCTTCCGGCATCTCGATTCTGACCGCATCCTTTTTGCCGCAGTACTCCATATGATCGTCGAGGATGTTCTGCCTGGAAAAGTGGCACAGGCATCTGCGGCAGAAAAAGAGCTCGTGCCCGTGCTCCGTCACTTGCGAGCTCAAGAGTCGTGAAAAGCTCTTGATCCAGCAGTAATGCTGCTTGCTATCGCTGGTTAGGAAAAGGAGGTCTACGTGCTGCGCGCCGGTGGTCTTGGATATCCTTAGGGGATATATCTGGAGGTCCTCTTCCCCATCCTCACCCTTCTTCAGACCATCATAGCCAAAGACGTTGATGTTAAGGTCTGCATTCCGTCTCTCGAATTTATCGATCGCCTTGAGGGATACTGGAAAGTCAATATCATCAAATTTTAGCTCATCCCCCAACTGCTTGTACTGGCTTACGCGGTGTGTCGACTTCTGATCGACTTCCCCATGATGTAGGGCTGAGAGAATGGCCCAGCGGAAGCACTCCTGATCTTGGTTTTGGATGTTGATGACGGCCTTCTTCTGAGCGAGTGGCTTTGGGAGTGGTATGTAGGAGCTGCCCCTAAGTGGCTTAAATTTGTTTAGGTGAATCTCTAGCTGCTCAATGTGGGCAAAGGTCCATCCACTACCCTCGCACATATACCTTGACATGCTTTCCTTGATCTTCTCTACCATGACCGCAATCTCAAAGTCAAGGTCTGCTGATTCGGTGATGACTGTTTGGGCTGATCTGAAGTAAGGAATGACGTAGGTGTTCCCCTCAGTCGCGGGATTCGTTTTGACCAGCTCCACTTTCAGCACTAGCTGTACCTTTAAGCCCTTCTTTCTGGTGAGGGCATCTTTGATCGTCCTGGAGATGGTGCTGCGACTTACCTGGAAAAACGTTTCCAAATCATGCTGCTGGAGCGGGTCAATTCTGACTGTGCCAAAGACTCCTTTCAATGCATCGCGTCGGTCGACTACCTTGATCTCGTCTTCCACTGGGGCATTTTCGATATCCTTCTTCACCAGGTCGGTTAGGGCGGCTCTTCCTAGTCGGGAATATTTGGTGATTCCGCGTCTTTTGGCGATGGCCTTCAGCTCCTTCTTTGTGAAGACCTCTTCGCGGGCAAATTTCCGGTTGGTTTTCTCCTCGATGAGTTTGACCAACTTCTCCTTCAACATCCTGCTGACCCCCCTCAGACCCTCATCCTTAGTTATTCGGCGAAGTTCCTTGATGGTCTCCTTGACCTTGATCTTACCTCCAATGGGGATGTTCTCATCATCATCGTCCTGTTGGCGTGGCTGCTTGCCAAGCCTCCAGCAGAACCCATCCTTTCCCGGCTTACTCTTGCAAAATTGCCCCTTCTTCCTCTTCAGGGGAACACTTCAGGTCGAGGGTACTTCACCTTGAGCATGCTCAAAGGGCTGATACACCTCTTCCATACCACAGGTTTGGCACATGCGGGTCCTATCATCCATAAGTACCATCATGTGGTTGCTGCAGTGCTGCTGAGGGGTTGGGGTTGGGGCTGGAACTGGGGTTGGGGCGCTATCCTTCAAATCTTCCTGATTCTCCAAGAAGAAATCTGCGTACTGATCCATGATATTCTTACCCGATGCCATCCTTTTATTTATTTCAATTTGGGGCACCCTTCTCTCTAAGGTGTCTTCGCTGATGAAGTCATCTGTGTCGACGAAACCATTGTGTACAAAAGTCATGATTTATTATACGCTAAGAAGGGACGCTGTCGGATTGCATCTTAGCCTCGGGGTTAGGGGTCCTATGCAGGATTTCCCCTTAAAATGGGGGAGTGCGGCAGAATCGGCCTTTTCACACTACTGAAGAGACATTAATTGTCGAAATCCGGATATGGTGTACAAATATTTGCACCTCATGTTTGTGGTATACCATCTTTTCCACAAGTTTATTGTTTTCTGTTTGGTATTAAATTAATATTAAGATCCATTTTGTTAGATCTGGTGATCAATTTAGTTGGCAATCGCCAATGGCAGTCAGCAGGGTTTAAGAACACCAGTTGTTCGACCTGTTAGTCAAATGCGTTTTGTTAAAATAGACTTTTTCACTTTTTTTTTAGGTCTTTTGGAAATTGTTGTTTGTGCTGTATTTAGACCCCTCTACCACGAAATTTTTTTTACATGCACACGTATAAAAATTGCGGTTTTTATCCAACGCAATCATAGGTTTGAACGTTGTTTTCAATTTAGACTTTTATATATTTTTTCGTTTGGGCTTGTATTATCTTTTCCTTCGGGTTTATATGATCCGTTCATCCTATTTCGACTCTTTAAAATTCAAGAGTCTTTCCTAAATTGAGGTAAATTATATGGACTTCCAAATACCGTTTCGATCCCTAACATCACTGAAGAGACATTAATTGTCGAAATCCGGATATGGTGTACAAATTTTTGCACCTCATCTTTGTGGTATACCATCTTTTCCACAAGTTTATTGTTTTCTGTTTGGTATTAAATTAATATAAAGATCCATTTTGTTAGATCTGGTGATCAATTTATTTGGCAATCGCCAATGGCAGTCAGCAGGGTTTAAGAACATCAGTTGTTCGACCTGTTAGTCAAATGCGTTTTGTTAAAATAGACTTTTTCACTTTTTTTTGGTCTTTTGGAAATTGTTGTTTGTGCTGTATTTAGACCCCTCTACCACGAAATTTGTTTTACATGCACACGTATAAAAATTGCGGTTTTTATCCAACGCAATCATAGGTTTGAACGTTGTTTTCAATTTAGACTTTTATATATAAGAACATTTGTTGTTCGACCTGTTAGTCAAATGCGTTTTGTTAAAATATACTTTTTCACTTTTTTGGTCTTTTGGAAAATGTTTTTTGTGCTGTATTTAGACCCCTCTAACAAGAAATTTGTTTTGCATGCACACGTATAAAAATTGCGGTTTTTATCCAACGCAATCATAGGTTTGAACGTTGTTTTCAATTTAGACTTGTTTATATTTTTTCGTTTGGGTTTTTATTATATTTGCCTTCGGGTTTATATGATCCTTTCATCCTATTTTGACTCCTCAAAATTCAAGAGTCTATCCCAAATTGAGGTAAATTGTATGGCTTTCCAAATACCGTTTCGATTCCTAACATCACTGAAGAGACATTAATTGTCGAAATCTGGATAAGGTGTACAAAAACCTTTGCACCTTTTGTTTGCGGTATACAATCTTTTCCGCAAGTTTATTGTTTTCTGTTTAGTATTTAATTTATAATTAAGATCCATTTATTACATCGGTGATCCGTTTATTTGGCAATCGCCAATGGCAGTCAGCAGGGTTTAAGAACATTTGTTGTTCGACCTGTTAGTCAAATGCGTTTTGTTAAAATATACTTTTTCACTTTTTTGGTCTTTTGGAAAATGTTGTTTGTGCTGTATTTAGACCCCTCTAACAAGAAATTTGTTTTGCATGCACACGTATAAAAATTGCGGTTTTTATCCAACGCAATCATAGGTTTGAACGTTGTTTTCAATTTAGACTTGTTTATATTTTTTCGTTTGGGCTTGTATTATATTTGCCTTCGGGTTTATATGATCCGTTCATCCTATTTTGACTCCTCAAAATTCAAGAGTCTATCCCAAATTGAGGTAAATTGTATGGCTTTCCAAATACCGTTTCGATTCCTAACATCACTGAAGAGACATTAATTGTCGAAATCCGGATATGGTGTACAAAAACCTTTGCACGTTTTGTTTGCGGTATGTCATCTTTTCCGCAAGTTTATTGTTTTCTGTTTAGTATTAAAAATTTAATTAAGATCCATTGATTACATCTGTGATCCGTTTATTTGGCAATCGCCAATGGCAGTCAGCAGGATTTAAGAACATTTGTTGTTCGACCTGTTAGTCAAATGCGTTTTGTTTAAATATACTTTTTCACTTTTTTGGCCTTTTGGAAAATGTTGTTTGTGCTGTATTTAGACCCCTCTAACAAGAAATTTGTTTTGCATGCACACGTATAAAAATTGCGGTTTTTATCCAACGCAATCATAGGTTTGAACGTTGTTTTCAATTTAGACTTGTTTATATTTTTTCGTTTGGGCTTGTATTATATTTGCCTTCGGGTTTATATGATCCGTTCATCCTATTTTGACTCCTCAAAATTCAAGAGTCTATCCCAAATTGAGGTAAATTGTATGGCTTTCCAAATACCGTTTCGATTCCTAACATCACTGAAGAGACATTAATTGTCGAAATCCGGATATGGTGTACAAAAACCTTTGCACCTTTTGTTTGCGGTATGTCATCTTTTCCGCAAGTTTATTGTTTTCTGTTTAGTATTAAAAATTTAATTAAGATCCATTGATTACATCTGTGATCCGTTTATTTGGCAATCGCCAATGGCAGTCAGCAGGATTTAAGAACATTTGTTGTTCGACCTGTTAGTCAAATGCGTTTTGTTAAAATATACTTTTTCACTTTTTTGGTCTTTTGGAAAATGTTGTTTGTGCTGTATATAGACCCCTCTAACAAGAAATTTGTTTTGCATGCACACGTATAAAAATTGCGGTTTTTATCCAACGCAATCATAGGTTTGAACGTTGTTTTCAATTTAGACTTGGTTGTATGTATATATATATATATATACATGGTCTCAAAATAAAAGAAAACGATATTTGTACAAGACATAAACACGGGTATAATTTGAATTCTCTCCTACCTCAATTCTATCCTGTTTGAGCTTAGTAAGAAAACAGATTAATGTTTTGTCCTCCATATACTGCAAAGAATGAGATGTCTTATCATTGCCACAACAAACCACTAGAGTTTAAATGATGTAGATGTACATGTAGGCAAATATACTTAACCACTGTAAAAAATGAGAAAACCCATACTGTAGTATCGTCTATAAAAGGCCCCAATCTGGTAAATGTGATATAATTCCATAAGAATGACTTTAACCAACGACAACCACTGCAATAGAGGTTTGTGACTTGGAACAGGCACATAAAGAATGTGGTGAGGTTAAACATATTTGTGAGTGCTCAAACTCTAACCTGGAAGAGTAGTGGAACACAGCATAGAACAATTTCATAAATTTCACTTGAATATTGACCACATGATTTCAGTGTGTTATTTAAATTCTTGAGCAGTGTAAATTTTGCTGGATTAGTGGAGTAGAAAATATAATTAAAAAAACAACTGATCAGAACCAGTTGTGGGAGTGTTTTATAATACAGCAAACAATTTGTATATTCTGAGAGCCTAGCATAGTTGCGTGATTTTTCCCTATATTCTCTTTTCCATTAACAATTACTGCCACTTCAAACATTTACCAAAGAACATAATTTTTCACACTGACTTTGAGAGTGGTGTCTGCTGAAATTTTTGTTGTCTAAAAAATGCAGACTATATGAATGCAGGTCAACTATTATCCGGGCAAGTATCCAGACAAATAAGAATTATGACTGGAATCAGGTAGGCAGGTAGGTGTTGCACAATTAAAAAACAGAGTTTTTACGAAACTTTGGACAATTAGCCAAATTTTGATTTCTTTTTATATTTCACGAATGAAGAATTTTTTTTTACAGTTAACATTAAGATAGTCTCCCACATTCATAGATTATTCTTTCTATTGGGCAGATTAGCTCTTTTCTTTATATATATGAGATAATATCTAGCAAAATTAAAATTTTTATTTTTGATACCCAACTTTACTGATGAATGGACTTAGTTTTTTCAGTTTACATTTTAATACATGGTGGGGAAGGGGGGTGCTTCATGAAATGTTGTGATTCTTGGACATTTATAGCTTCTTCATGTTCAAGAAATAGCATTTGTAGAGAACGTTTCGATATCTTAATTTTATATTTTGATAATAGTCATGAGAATCTCGGATGTGCTATCATATTTTGGAAGTCAACATTACACTTTACACAGATGACCGTGCCCCCCCCCCCCCCCCCCCCCCCCCCCCCCCCCCCCCCTGCAATAACAAGTGAGATTCAAAGGAGGGGATTTATACAAGGATGGAAGTTGCAAATATATATATTTAATAAATAAATGAACAAATATATCTCCAGTATTAGTAAATACAAATAAAACATTACCTGAAGTCCGGAGTTTTGTCCGCTATTGAGTACAGCCGATCACGTCATCAAAGCGTTTGTTGATAATGAACGTAAAACAATATAAAACGGTACACGATTAAAAAATTAAAAAGTCCAGTGTGTTACTGACTATGGATTTACTTGATTGGACATGATTTAAAAGGACTGATATATCTTTTAAAAGAAAACTGCTATCCAAACACTGGTATATGCGTCCATATCATTGAAATATCATACGGTATCAAATGGGGATTTCGTTAAAAAATCACATTTTTCATCGGATTTACATTAGTTTTTACCGTAAGACAGTATAGTTCAATCTTTGGATAGCATTTTTTAGAAAATATACATTCAAACGAATGTATTGATACTTTGTTTCACATTCAAATATTCCTTTAACACGCTGGACTTTTTGAGTTGCAAAATGTAATGTACGACATTCAGTGGCGACTCTGGTCACGTGATTACTTTCACTTTCGATATGAAAAACCCATGCAAGATTAAATGTAGGTCTTTTAGCCTAGTCAATTTAGCTTTAAAATCGCTCAACCTGCAACTAATTGCAACACACGGTTTCATTCTACGATCTCTGTTTACCAGATTTTTTTGCCATTTTCTTATGATATGAACTTCCATATAACATGCAATTTTACGCATTTTTCTTGTAAAGTGCCTTGATATCACTGCGGTCGGCTATAAAAGGGGTCCCGGTAAAGTGAGAAACGGAACAGAAACGAAACAGAGCGAAACGAAACGAAACATGGCGAAACGAAACGAAACACAGCGAAACGAAACGAAACACGACGAAACGAAACGAAACATGTAAATTGAGAAACCGAAACGAAACAAAATCTGTATTTTGAGGAACGACCTATAGAAAATCTTCCTGACATAGCCGAAGATCAATGTGGGTTTAGAGGGCCCTTTTGATTGATATCATCTAATCGTTTGCTTAAAATCGTCAAAAAAACAACATTGGTGGTATGTTTATCTTTTCGGACAATTATGCCTCCCCCTTTCCTTAAACTCTGGATCTGTCTCTGCTTTTTTATATATGTATACAAAAGATCTCGTTTAATCCAAAGAGAACGTGTGATTAACGGTTTATTCGAACACACATTACACACTGGGATTAACTTCACTGATTGCCGCACTAGAAAGAACGCATTACATACCAGTTCTATTGTGCTTTGTATTTTTCTATACTTTATAGTCCCACACATTGTTATCATTAATAATATTATGATATATTAGTATGTATAACTTTTCATTCGATCACGTCTGCTAATATCATTGTATATGCAATAATCTGCAATAGGTTTTTATCATTTATTGTTTATGAGTTTGTGCCAAGAAAGGTATTTGATTCATGAATGAAACACTTACATGTACGTATCCCAAGTGAAATAACCATAGCCAAAATATGTAAATGGTATGGACACTTTGCCATACATAACTTTAGGTAGTAGGATCCAAATGTTCAAGTTGGATGCATTCACCCTATATGTGGCTACAACATTGTCAAGGCCGACCTGGGACGTCAACGGGGGGACTGACCACGTTGCGACCTGACGTCTTTTTTGAAAGTACATGTGACCTTTAAAATGTTTAAAACGAGAATCAAATCAGTTTAGAACTGAATAGTTTGCTTAAAAGTGACCTGGTGACCCGAGGCAATTTTTAATCGTGACCTTGTGATCTAAAGTGGTACTGGAGCACAGTCACTTTTCTCCTTTTATTCATACAATATTGTATGTTCGACTCGTCATGTTCTACTTTCTTTTTTAAACTTACGGTACCGCCGGAATATTGTGTTTTGTTATTCGCCATTTATCTTGACAGACGCGTGTTACTAGGTATAGTATCTACCACATGTTCAAAAGACGGCATCTCCATACAGTTGAAGTCGATGGTACCTGTTGTAAGTAGTTTAAAAGGTTAATATGAATTGAACTTGTATTAAACGAGATTATGTCTTGCCTGATTTGCAACAAAATAAAAGAAGAAGAATGTCATCATGGTAATGGACTGCCATAATAAAAAATCTTTGAAACTTAAAAACAAAGAAGAAACGAATACAAACTAGAATATGTTATAGTGACGAATTAGAAATGGACATATTGTGTAGACACCTATCTATTGTTGAAATTATACTATATGTTGCCTTCTAGATGTCCTTAGTTTGTTCTTGTCGTTTGGTTGCTGTCTTATTGACGTGTAACCTACATTTCATACAGTTTTAGTTCCGTTGAGTGTACTTTGGAATCGGTGCATGAAAAATCATAACTAAACTGGTTATTGTGTATAGATTAATTGTCTTTCTTTCCCTCAATAATTCTAGGTAGATGAACCAAAGAGAGATGTACACAGACACTTGTTTCTATCAATATATAATACATATAAATAGTCGACCTTCCCATGTGGAGATGTACCTAAATTAAAAATATTAATATGTAAACAGAAAATAATGTTACACTTTTCAATCTTTAGCTTCCTCTCCCTCCATTTTTTTTTTACTGTATCAATTTTAAAGACATGTCGCTTCTAAACAAAATCTGATTGATCTGTAAGCTTATCCCCCAAACCTGCTTTGATACAAACTTGAATATGTCAGATTTTATTTATTTGGATATTCTAAAATACATTTCTTTTTCGGCAGAAATTACAAAAAAAATTATTATTTTCTGGTTTGACTGGGAAACACTGATTTCAGATGTACATTGTACACAAAATATTATAAAATATTATGTCCCACCCTTTGAGTGGAAAACATATCATGTTTTAGCATAAAATCGTCTATTTTGGAGTGAAAAAAATTGGATGATTTAAATAAATTAGATGTTGTTGATGGTCTTTTGGATTCTGTTGACAGTTTTGACTTTTCTACTCTAATTAAATGGTCGTTTGGGAGATCTGAATGCGAATTTTCTACTCTTTACACTACAACGCCACACAATCTTATCAAACAAAAGTTTTCTTATTTAATTAAATGGTCGTTTGGTAAATCTGAATGCAAATATATTTGCTGCAATTCATTTAAAGCCTTCTTCTCTAATGTGAAAGGTAAATATGCTAGATATACTTACTGGAGGTGGGATGAGATGATTGAAGCTGTTAATTTCCCCTTGATAATATTTATGTACGTTTTGGCAACAAAGTTTATCGACAGGTTGTAGGTATTCCAATGGGCACTAATTGTGCCCCTTTAATAGCAGACTTGTCTTTGTACTGTTATGAATCAGTTTATGACCACACTAAGTAAAGACCCGTCAAAATTGCATTTAACTGATAAATTCAACAACACTTACCTTTATCTTGATGATATTTTTTCGTTAAAAAATCAAGAATTTTCTAAATATGCTGCCGAAATTTACGACAAAAGGGACGATTTTTCGTTCCCGATTGTTATTTTTCCCTTTTTGGATGGTGATGTTCCATTGGCACCATCTTATGGTGTTTGAATTTCACAACTCGTTCGCTATGCCCGTGTCTGTTGTGACGTTTTTGATTTTAACGAACGTTATCTATGTATTACTGGTAAATTATTAAGCCAGGGATTTCGTTACCACAAATTACTTAAAACCTTTACTAAATTCTTCCATAGATATAAAGATTTGGTTTTGAAGTTCAAATGGGATAGCACATCCTAATTTTTATGGAAATGTTGTTTACCGTGCCCGGAAATTTAGAAACGATCCTGGTAAACTTGTCGATCCGTGATATATACTTATTCTAAAAGGTTACCAATTCAACACTGTAATTAGATCATTGAAAATTGTTTTATTGGTATCAATATTGATTTTGTTGTCAGTAAATTAAAAGCAAACTAAATATTATTGTTATATAATTCATATACACATTCATGGATCTACAATCTGTCGATACCTGTATCTTGGCATTACACAAGGTCGTGTTTTTTCCTCTGACTGTTTATGACGTCTGTACACTAAATCCATTGGATGTTGGATGCGTACAGATTGATAATTTAGTCTTAGATGCATGATTTTTTTATTACTTGTAATTGGCTTTGAACTAGCTGTCAGTAACTTCGACTACTCTCAGATCAGTACTTAGTGTCTTTTTGTTGTTGGGATATACAAGTACCCGGCCACGTCCACTCTGTGTTTTTGTTAGATGTATGTTATTTGTATCCATCTGATGAGTTAAGCCTTTTTCAACTGATTTTTATAGTTCGTTCTTATGTTGTACTGTTACACCACTGTCCCAGGTTAGGGGGGGGGGGTCCCGCTAACATGTTTAACCCCGCCACATTCTGTATGAATGTGCCTGTCCCAAGTCAGGAGCCTGTAATTCAGTGGTTGTCAATTGTTGAAGTGTTACATATTTGTTTTTCGTTCATTTTTTGTATATAAATTAGGCCGTTAGTTTTCTCGTTTGAATTCTTTTACATTTGTACGTCATTTTGGGGCCTTTTATAGCTGACTATGCGATATGGGCTTTGCTTATTGTTGAAGGCCGTACGGTGACCTATAGTTGTTAATTACTATGTCATTTGGTCACTTGTGGACAGTTGTCTCATTGGCAATCATATGACATCTTCTTTTTTATATTCGCTACATGTACACTCGGTGATATTTTTTAAATTTTATATGGAATTACACTCCTTTCAAAATCGAGGGTCCGCCCCTTAAGGTAAGAGTACTTTTGAACTGTGCAGTATATCTGAGGTAGTAAATGCACAACTTTGCTGTGCATTATCCAGATTATAGCACAGTAAGAACAAAGAGATTTTACTCATGTCATGTGTTAAGTATCCATAGGACAGTATGACACGCTTAAAATATCAAATTTTCATGTTCATTGAATCGCAAATTATGGTTCAAATTCCTAATTTGGCATACATTTCAAAAAGAACATGTCATAATGAACATGTGTATAGTTTCAAGTTGACATGAACACAACTCCATTGTAATTTAATCTATCTTAACAAACAGAATAAACCTAGTATCGGACGGACGGACTGACGGACGGCAGCACAGACCAGAAAAGATTATGCCCCACTACCGTAGGCGGTACATAAAAATCCTAGTCACAAAGGTAAGAATGGCCAATTTTGTTTGAGGCTGATATTCAGACGATCCCCAGTAACAGCTATTTTAATTTCAATGTTCCCTCATTGTTACGCGTGACAAGAAGCCTTGATATTAGAACAGGCTCTGTAGCATAGCTGACGCACCTAAGCCTCACATTTAACAAAACAAGTTGAATAATTGCAACTAATGCACGAAGATACCAATGAAAATGACGAGTAATTTTTTCAAAGTTGAATGGAATATTCGGTGTCTTCGGCTATGCACATATCTCGTCAGGAAGATTTTCTATATGTCGTTCCTCAAAATACAGATTTTGTTTCGTTTCGTAGTGTTTCGTTTCACAATTTACATGTTTCGTTTCGGTTCGTCGTGTTTCGTTTCGTTTCGCTGTGTTTCGTTTTGTTTCGCCATGTTTCGTTTCGTTTCGCTCTGTTTCGTGTCGATTCCGTTTCTCACTTTACCGGGACCCCTATAAAAGGCCCCCACGTGAAAAATATGAAACAATTCAATTTAGAAAGCTCAGTAACGGCCTAATTTATAACAAAACATATTACGAAAAACAACAAATATGACAGACATGAACCAACGACAATTACTGAACTACAGGCTTCTGACTTGAGACAGACACATAAAGAATGTGGCGGGATTAAACCCTAACCTGGGACACTGGTGTTACATCACAACATAGTGTACGAACAAACTATAAAAATCAGTTGAAAAGGGCTTTACTCATCAGATCGGACGTGGCAGGGTATCAACAACAAAAAGACACAAAGTACAGATGTGAGAGTACTCTCAGTTACTCACAGCTAGTTCAAAGCCAATAACTACAAATAAAAAAATTGCATGTCTTGTATTTTCAAATACTTCGTCTATTTCGTCTTTTTACGAGACGTTTTTTGAAAGACTGCTAGTATTTCTTATGTACCGCGCCTTGCATATATCCTTTAAATACATTTATTTTATATGAGCTTTTTCTGTGAAGTATGGAAAAGTTTCAGTAGCTAGGCTTGATGTACGTTTTCATTTCTAAAATACCTTCATTTTGGAAGCGTTTGTCTTTGTATTAAACGACTGTTAAGAAAGTTACACTTCATTTTGAGAAAAAATTGGTATGTACAATTTAGGTGGGTATATGCATTCGTATTAGATATATAAGGCAAAAAGATCGTGTATTACGTCAGTTGAACCTGAATATATCATCCAGCCATCGTATCTAAATCTTGAACACATCAGTATTTTGTTTCGATGTGTCAAGCTTTGTAAAACATTTTCCAGTATTTAGTAAATTCTTAGGTCGACTAATTCCGCAGATTGGGATTGTTCGACGCAAAAGTAGATATGTTATATAATTTTAGAATAATTTCAAAATTCTTTAATATATTGTCTTGTAGTGCATGGGACTCGAATTTCGTAATTAGTTGGATCGAGGTAATTCAGTACTCGTTCAGTTTCGTTAAACTGAAGATTTTTTGCTTCAAATATTGTTATTAAATAGCAGTTTTCTGGAGACTTTGAAGTCTAAATCATGTTAATAAAACTTGAAGTGTATAAGCCTTTTGTTTTTTGTAACAATGGACCCTTTGCCATCAATATAATGACCAATATCATGTAGCGGTACTCCACATTATTAAACAATTGGTCTACCGGAAACATTATTTCAGATATTTCCTGATGTTTGGGCTCATGGGTGAGCTTGGATGCTTTTATTGACACACAGGGCGCCTTCATTTATAGTTTATTTCTTATTTTCTGATATCAAAAAATGATTTTTTTGATATCAGGAATTCGAATTTTTGATATCACAAATTCATTTTTTGATATCAGGTAATCTATTTCTTGATATCAAATATAAGTAATATTTTCTGATATCAAAAATTCGAATTTCTGATATCAAAAAATCGATTTCCTGAGTATCAAAAAATGATTTTGTGATATCAAAAATTCGAATTCCTGATATCAAAAAATCATTTTTTGATATCAGAAAATAAGAAATAAACTATAAATGAAGGCTCCCTGTGTGTCAATGATTTTTTGATATAAAAAAATTGAATTTTTGATATCAGAAAATATTCTTTATTTTTTTATATCAAGAAATCGATTTTCTGATATCAAAAAACTGAATTTTTGATATCAGAAAATCATTTTTTGATATCAGAAAATAAGGAATAAATAGTAAAACGGCGCCTCATAATGTTCAAGTCGTTAGCAAAGTACATGTTGATAATCAATGTTTCGGTTATAATTGTGTTTGGGTAGGACTTCACTGTAACAGTTCACTGCAGTATGTCCAATCTGTGGAATGTTCGAGGGATCGAGTACGGCCAACACTTTATATATAAAACATAGCACCTGTTCTACATATTTGAATATGGCTCCTATACAAAGGATGTTAAAGATAAATTAGATAAGATTAGTGTGTCTCTATTTTAGACTTTTAGATTAGTATCCCCCTGCGAAATTGCTTGTTCTTTACGGAAAGGTGCTCCAGCACAGGCAAGAAATATATTGTACACAAGGATTATTATACTGGTTTAATTATCTTTTACTATGCTGCGTTTAAAAGTGATTACTTCTTATGATACCAGGAGAAAGGTTAAAGGCAAAATCTCGAACTAGCAGAACGACTTCTGAAAACTCTTTTATTAATATTTATAAACACTTCCTTGTCCCAATTAAGGTGTTAAACTTCCCTGTATGATGAATTGGATGAAAGTTTTTTAAGATGTCAAACATTGTTTATTTTGGAACGTTGGTAAGTAACAACAGTTTTATATACATATCATGTAGCATTTCGAGTATATTTACATTCATGCCTTAAAGTTTAATACGGATAAATGTCTCTGGGTAAATATCAATTTCTGTCTGGGGCCAACCGTATCGGAATTAACAAAAATATATGTACCTAAACAAACGACTTTCTTGCATCCCCATGCCTTTCTATAAAGGCACTGGCTACGGTTACATGGAAATGTAACAATAATAATAAAATTATTGTTACATTGGAGACTAATTGCCGGAATACAAGGTTGGGTAAGGATCCGATTAATTATGTAACAATAATATTTGAGTCTACGCCTACGGTTACATCGCGTTATCATTACATATTAATTATGCGCTTCAATGTAAGCTAGATTTATTAAACTTAAACCTTATAGTTTTGATGCTGAATTGTTTTCGCCAATAAGAACTAAATTACGATCACATAATAAATGATTGTCTCTAGATTTTTCTTACATTTTACATTAGCACCTTTTTTCTTTCAAAAACTATGAAAAAATAACAAGGACTTTATAAGATTTTCAAATATGGCTTTTTAAACTATATTTAATAAAATTATGAAAAGAAAAATAGGGGTTAGCGGGGAAAATTTTTGAATGGCACTACATGGATAAAACCAGAGGATTCTGAATATCTGACAAAAATTCAAAAACAAAAGGAGCGAACATCCTTAATCCAATTCAACAAAAGAACAAACAGTTAACAAAATGTTGTTATAATTTTGATATGGTGATGAAAATGATTCTGAGGTTTGACATTCTAAATTTACAAATCTGAGCTCTCTTCCTTTTTATTATAATGCAATGCATTTCATTTTATTTTGCATGCAGTTTATGGCTGAATAATTCAAATATTTAGTACATGTGTATGTGACACAACTTCAAGTGAAACTAGATTTTCATGCAAAATTTGCCATCATTGATTCAATTAAATTTTTCTTGAGAACACTGTCAATGGGCAATTAATTATCATAATTAATAATCATCACAAACATCTAAATTATTTTCATCATCAGCATCATCATCATCATCATTATCATACTGGAAATCTTCAACTATCCCATCTCCACTTACCACCTTTTGAGCAAACTTAGCCAACTGTAGCACACGAACAGCCTTGTCATATTCCAACTGAACTAAATCCAGATTAGATGTTTCCTCTATTTATGTGCTACAGCTGGCTACACCAGGGTTCACCACAGAATGAAAATCAAGGGTAGGGGAGAAAGTTCATAAAATCAGAGATTTTGTGTTGTATTGTGAATAGATTCCTTGTGCATTAATTATTAATCATATGCCTTTACATTGTATCATAGGTCAAATTTATTTGTTCAGTGTATGTTCACTGGTGTTAATATGTCCTTTGATTGAGTTAAGCTATTTCAGTTGATATTTTATAGTGTGTCTTTCTATGTTGTGATGTTACACTACTGTTTCAGAAAAAGGGTGAAGGTTTGGTACCATTAAAACGTTTAAACCCGCTGCATTTGTTTGCACCTGTCCTAAGTCAGGAATCTGATGTTCAGTAGTTGTCGTTTGTTGATGTGGTTAATAAGTGTTTCTCGTTTTTTATATAGATTAGACCGTTGGTTTTCCCGTTTGAATGGTTTTACACTAGTAATTTTTGGGGCCCTTTTTAGCTTGCTGTTTGGTGTGAGCCAAGGCTCCGTGTTGAAGACCGTACTTTGACCTATAATGGTTTACTTTTATAAATTTTGACTTGGATGGAGAGTTGTCTCATTGGCACTCATACCACATCTTTTTATATCTACTTACATGTATTTGTCATATATACCTAATTTGAAAAGGGGGGTCTCACATACATTTTATAGTTGGTCCTATTAGTGGTCAACACTTGTAGGAACATATTAAACAGGTTGCAGGAATCCACATATAATATTGCTTTTCATGTGATAATGTATGCAATATATAATTCTATTATTCATGTTATTTGAAAGAGCTTTCTAACAAATTTTATTTAAATTGTCTTACGGAAAACCACATGGTAAAAAAGGTAAAGAAATTAATAATAAAAATAACATTTAGTCACATATAATTTCAAAGTCATTTCAACCAAATTAAGCTTATCTAGCAGTTTATAAAATCATATTTGTTATGTAGAATTTTATTAAATTAACTCTCCTCTTTTCCAATACAATAATGTAATGGAATTATATATATCCAGTTTAACTCTTTTCATACTTTAAATGAGTTTTCAGATAATGAAACTCCTATCCCAGTTGTTGATCTAACTGTCTATAAATAACCTGACAATGTTTGTCTGTTATTTAGGTTTTCCCCAGTATTTTCCTGCCAAAAGAGATATATGTGACATTGTTGTTTTTCAAAAGGAACATGTGGTTAAGGAATTCATTTGTTTTCTGGATTAATGCTTTTATTAATCTAGTTAGGATATAAACATTCCATTTAAGGTACAGTCAGACATTTGCATTTATAATGCCCATGTTAAAACGGAGCCGGTGCTCATGAATTCATAGGAGGAAAATAATTATATTTTGTATAACTTAGTTTGGAACTCGTCGCAACATTTGTAACGAAACTCGAAAAAAACCCGAGGTTATTGATATTCAATCATAAAACGTAAACATGTTGATGAACAAATCTCCGTAGCTCTACAATAAATTGTGTAGCTATCCATATATACGCATTGTACGTTTACGTTGTCATTGTTGATACTCGATTTTCTCTCATTTATTTTTTTTTTGTAAGAGAAAAAGTAACCGGCAGTGACAGCTCGAGTTATTGGAGATTTTCGCCAGTTGCTGGCTTCTAATGACTAACTTCTTAAAAGCTTAATGTTTCAGAAGGTAGAAGAAGTGGATGCTTCATACTTTGTATATAGATGCCTTATGATATGAAGTTTCCGTCTGTCATATGTCCATTGTCCTTGACCTCATTTTCATGGTTCAGTGACTACTTGGAAAAAAAGTTAAGATTTTTTGTAATGTTAATTTCTCTCTTATAATGAGTAATAGGATAATTATATTTGGCTTATGTGTACCTTGCAAGGTCCTCATGTCTGTCAGACAGTTTTCACTTGACCTCAACCTCATTTCATGGATCAGTGAACAAAGTTAAATTTTTGTGGTCAAGTCCATATCTCAGATACTATAAGCAATAGGTCTACTATATTTGGTGTATGTAATGATTGTAAGGTGTACTGTCCAACTGGTATGTGTCATCTGACCTTGACCTCATTTTCATGGTTCAGTGGTAAAAGTTTAGTTTTTTTGTGTTTTGGTCTGTTTTCCTAATACTGTATGCAATAGGGCAACTATATTTGGTGTATGGAAATATCTTACGATGTACAGGTCAGTCTGGCAGGTTTTATTTGACCTTGACCTCATTTTCACGGTTCATTGCCTATTGTTAAGTTTTTGTGTTTTGGTCTGTTTTTCTAATACTGTATGCAGTAGGTCAACTGTATTTGGTGTATGGAAATATTTTAAGATGTACATGTCAGTCTGGCAGGTTTTATATGCTTAATTTACAACAAAACAGTTTATGAAAAACAAATATGACAGAGATGAACCAACGACAACCACTAAACTACAGGCTCCTGACTTGGGACAGACACATAAAGAATGTGGCCGGGTTAAACATATTTGTGAGTGCTCAACCTCCCCTTACCTAAGATAGTGGTGTAACAGTACAACATATTAACAAACTATAAAAATCAGTTGAAAAAGGCTTAACGATATATCCTTTTGATTATACATGCTATGAACATATTGGACTAGATTTATTGTAATAACATATTGTTTACATGTCAAGTATAAAAATCCTTCCAAATTACAATTTATTATGGCCATAAAATAGAAACACAATGTTATGGAATTATGATTGCATACAACACAAATAAAATGGACTTGTGACATAAAAGTCAATCAGCATATATTTAATATAGATACTCATTATACTGAGTGAAAAACAGTCATGAATTGTTTTTTATGTCTATGTTACCTACATGTATAAGCATGACAAGTAAAATGATACTTGAAACAAGAACTATCTGACCCATAATCATGATAAACATTTCTTTTTATATATATATGTCACATTATTGCTGCAGCCAAGACATTTCTATATCAGAGGTGGATGTAAAGGTTCAGGGGGCCTGAGCCCCCTTATTGAGCTTCATAAATATCACTCCAAACATTGGCTTGCCATCCCCCCTTCTAAAAAATCCTGGATCAGCACCTGTACCTTAACTTATAAGTTAAATAAAGAAAGACTATAGTCATAAATATGACTTTGACGAATATATTCAATTTGAAATAACAATAAAAATTGATTTTTGTCTCACCTTGACGGAGTCAAAAAGCAAGACATAGGTATGCTGTTTCAGGCGGCGACGGCAGTCGCGGCGGCGGCGTCCACAATGTATTAGTTTGTGATTAGGTCTAGTTCATGGTGAACCATTAGTGGTAGGTCAATGATATTTGGTATGCAGTTGTATTAGAATTGGCACATCTCATTACCATGGAGATTATTTGGCCCTGCCCCCTCAGTCAAGGTCTATTGACTTTGAAACTTTTCATAGTTTATATGTATTAGTTTGTGATTAGGTCAATTTATGGGGAACCACTAGTGGTACTGGTCAATGATATTTGGTATGCAGTTGTATAAGCATTGGCATATCTCATTTCCATGGAGATTATTTGGCTCCGCCCCCTTAGTCATGGTCTATAGACTTTGAAAATTTTGCTAAGTTAACATGTATTATAGTTTGTGATTAGGTCAGTTCAAGGGGAACCATTAGTGGTAGGCCAATGTTAATTGGTGTTCAGTTGTATAAGCATTAGCACATCTCATTTCCATGGAGAATATTTGGCCCCACCCTCAGTCATGGTCTATTTACTTTGAAAACTTTTGCTTAGTTTACATGTTTAGTTTGTGATTAGATCAGTTTAAGATGAACTGCTAATGTTAAGTCAATGATATTTGGTATGCAAATTTATTGGCATTTGCAAGTATCGTTTCCATGGAGATTATATAGCCCCACCCCTGATCATGGTTCATTGACTTTGAAACTTTTACATAGTTTACAAGTTAATGTTTGTGTTTAGGTCTGTTTAAAGGGAACGACTTATAATAAGTCAATGGTATTTGGTATGCAGTTGTATTAGCATTGGAACATCTCATTCCATGGAGATTTTTTAGCCATGTACCCTCAGTCATGGTTCATTGCATTGACTTTGAATATTTGCATAACTTACATGTTAAAGTATTGCTATTTTAATTTCAACATTTGCATTATCAAAATTACTAAAAGTCCAGACATATCTCTGTGATAACAGTTTATTAAACTATTAATAAGTATTATACGCATGATATAATATATCATGTATATAATAGTTTAATAAACTGTTATCACAGAGATATGTCTCGCCTTTTTGTAATTTTGATAATGCAAATGTTGAAATTAAATATATTATATGTAATCATGATCATATTCAGATTTTGTCTAGGTAACTACACCATTTACACCAGGAAGTACCTTGTTTATTGTTAAACAGTGATGCATATCATTTTAATCGGGCTTCTACCTGTATACAATGGGGAAGTTTGTTTTTAGGGCTACTTCTATTTATCAACAGCTAATATAATTATGTCATTTTACAACTCTGTTTAGTTTAATCATCCTTTCAATAACGAGGAAACAATAGATAAATTTAAGGAAATTAAATCTTTTAAAATCTATAGATAACTAATTACACTTGATTTGATTTTTAATGAATTTAACCCATCATTTCCTATGGAAAATGCCTGTACAAAGTCAGGAGTATGACAGTTGTTTTCCACTCATTCCATTGGTTGATAATGTTTGATTTAAGTCAGTTTTTTATGAGCTGTTCCTTTTTGAATTTACGTTGGAATCTGGTATTTTTGGTACACGTTTTTTAATATATATAGCTCCTTAATCATGTTATTAATTAGGAAAAGTAAATTTCAAAATTTTTCACGTATTTTAGAGTAATGCATATATATCCATGATTTTGGAACCTTGTATCCCTGATCATTGCTGATTCTACATTTTGTTAATTTTAATCATCAATGTAAGAGGAAATTATGCACTGTAGCTGACTTATACATTATGGGTTTTGTTCATTTTGGAAGGCTGAACAGACTGGAATACTGTAGCACTGTTGGCTTGGAACTGTCTCCTGTCCTCTATAATAGTCGGCTTACATCTTTGTCATTTGGACTCTAGTACAAATGTATATATATATGTAGAACTCTAAAGTGCGATGGGGACGCTAAAGTACGATGGTCACGCTAAAGTGCAATGGTCTGCGCTAAAGTGAGATGCCTCCATACGCTAAAGTCCGATGGTCCGCGAAAGTATAGACGTAAGAAACATAGTTGGATTATGACGTTAATAGTCGTTTATACAAACTAAAAATGAACATGCCGGAAGATAAATTAAAAATATTTGCTTAACAACTTTTAAACCAAATGTCCATTAATTCAAACCCGAAAGTGCTTTGTCGGCTGAAGCAAATGTATCCTGCAGTCGACCATTTTACTATACAGATATAAAATAGTATACACATATAAGTATCCTTTATCCAGCTTCTATTGGAAGCGAACGGATACATTTAAATCATTGTTTACGTTGCAGTTAACTTTGCGGTCCCCGTTAAAATATTGTCTATTTTATTGAAAAGTAAGGTCGGTAAGATAAAGGTACATGTTTTCAAGGGTAAATTATAAATGTCGGCTAAAACATTAGTTTGTACACTGTAGGAAAATGTAACGTGTATATGTACTCGTTACGAAAAAGGAGAGAGCTCGGCGAACATCGCCTTTCTTTCGCATTTAAATTAAAGCTTATACAAATAAATGTTACTTATTCCGACAATGAATGAATTTTTTATTTGTAATTTACAATGACGACTGTAAGGGGAAGTGTTCAGATTATTGATAGACTGTGTGAATGGCAAGCTACACCAATTATCTTAATATTTAATACACCCGAATTGTTAAAAATTCATGTACAGGAAATATAGTAGTTTGTGACACCTAAATTGCCTTTTTAGCAATTATTACGTGGTCGGTTTTCTAAATTTAGAAACAATCACTTTTGAGCCTACCGGTAAATGATAAAGCCTCTCATGTATGTTATACCTTAGCATACTAGCTTTTGCAAAAAGACTATTTTTTAAAAATCCATGTACTTTTACGTTTTAATGCCTCGAAACCTTACCCTGTTGGTTCATTGCACTTCAGCATGATATACCATCGTACTTTAGCAAACAAACAATCATCGTACTTTAGTGTAGACCATCGCACTTTAGCGTGACCATCGCACTTTAGAGTCCTACATATATATATATAAAATATAAGCTTTTATACTTCGTGAAAGAAGGAGGGGGTCTTTAACTTGATGGGTCACATGGAATTTACATGATTAAAAGGCTATGAGATGCCAAATTCATGACCGCTTAGTTTTATGAAAGTAAATAAACATATTAAAATATTTACCAGTTAATATTAAGTTCAAGAGGAAAAACAATGCAGGAAATAGTATTAGCATATTTTATGCATATTTTTATGACTAGATGCCATCTAATTAACCTGTTATAACTGCAGATTGTCATCTGACCCAATATAAACATAAATTATATAAATAGCACATGCAATTATGTAAGATCTGGATGATTTCATGTCATGATTTAAAAAAATTATGTAAATCCTCGTTGCAGCTGTGAAGAATTCTTTTTTTAATCTGAATCAGTCAACCAAATGGTTCTTTCTGCAAGCTTATTTGATTCACTTTTTAATTTTGACATTCTTTTTATACGACTGCAAAAAAATTTTGTGGTCGTATATTGGTATGACGTTGGCGTCGTCGTCGTCCGGCGTCGTCGTCGTCGTCGTCCGAAGACACATTGGTTTTCGCACTCTAACTTTAGTTTAAGTGAATGGATCTTTTTGAAATTTGACCATAAGGTTAAATACCACAAAAGGAAGGTTGGGATTGATTTTGGGGGTTATGGTACCAACAGTTAAGGAATTAGGGGCCAAAAAGGGGCCAAAAATAAGCATTTTCTAGTTTCCAGACAATAACTGTGGAACGTTGTATGGATCCCTCTGAAATTATACTACAAGTTTCCATACCACAAAGGGATGGTTAGGATTTGCTTTGGGGGGTTATGGCTCAAACCGTTTAGGAATTAGGGGCAAAAAAGGGGAAAAATCAAGGTTGTCCTGGTTAATGGACAAATACTTTAGTACAAAACATAATTTAAAGCAGTGTAAGGGAGATAAATCAAATACATCATTGAAATTATCTCCCTTACACTGCTTTTAAATTATGTATAAAGTAATGGTTAATGAACAATAAAGATAATTTAAAACAGTGTAAGGGAGGTAATCCAAATACAACGTTTTGGTTACTTCCCTTACACTGCTTTTAAATTATGTTTAAAGAAATGCATATTTATAAAGGAAGACCAGTAAAAATATCTGCAAATGTTGCATCTTTTTTTTTTACAAAAAAATCCATATGAAAGATTTGACACTATATTTTTAATTCTATTATAAAATAGATTTAGTTAGCACTATGGTGAATTTAAATGGGTAATTATGGTTGCCAACTCCATTGGAAATTTGAATTGAGATTATGACCATATCTTGAGGGAAAGAATTTTTTGGGGGGAAAAAGAGGGGGGGGGGATAAAAAGAAATTGTGGGGGGTCAATTTTTTCTCATTTCAGATTTCAGAAATTAAAAAGAATTATTCTTCAAATATTATTTTTTTTTCAAATTTCAAATATTGAAAAATTTCAAGAAGTAATCTTTAATTGCACAGTATGGCGCATTAGATTTGTAAAATCTTTGATCACATTTATTGATTTGTTATGCCGAATCTAACAGTGTATTTAGATTTTTAATTTTGGGTCCAGTTTTCAAATTGGTCTACATTTAGGTCCAAAGGGTCCAAGATTAAACTTTGTTTGATTTTAGCAAAAATTGAATATATGAGGTTCTTTGATATGCTGAATCTAAACATGTATTTAGATTTTTGATTTTTGGCCCAGTTTTCAAGTTGGTCCAAATTGGGGTCCAAAATTAAACTTTGTTTGATTTCAACAAAAATTGAATATATGGGGTTCTTTGATATGCTGAATCTAACCATGTATTTAGATTTTTTATTTGTGGACCCTGTTATCAAATTGGTTCATATTGAGGTCAAAAGGGTCCAAAATTAAACTTTGTTTGATTTCATCTAAAATCGAATTATTGGGGTTCTTTGATATTCCAAATCTAACCGTGTATTTAGATTTTTAATTTTGGGTCCTGTTTTTTAAATTGGTCTACATTAAGGTCTAAAGGGTCCAAAATTAAACTTAGTTTGATTTTAACAAAAATTGAATTCTTGGGGTTCTTTGATATGCTGAATCTAAACATGTGTTTAGATTTTTGATTATGGGCCCAGTTTTCAAGTTGGTCCAAGATAGGGTCCAGTATTTAAACTTTGTTTGATTTCAACAAAAATTGAATATATGGGGTTCTTTGATATGCTGAATCTAAACATGTATTTAGATTTTTGATTATGGGCCCAGTTTTCAAGTTGGTCCAAATTGGGGTCCAAAATTAAACTTTGTTTGATTTCAACAAAAATTGAATATATGAGGTTCTTTGATATGCTGAATCTAACCATGTATTTAGATTTTTTATTTGTGGGGCCCGCTATCAAATTGGTTCATAATGAGGTCAAAAGGGTCCAAAATTAAACTTTGTTTGATTTCAACAAAAATTGAATTATTGGAGTTCTTTGATATGCCAAATCTAACCGTGTTTTTAGATTTTTAATTTGGGTCCCATTTTTTAAATTGGTCTTCATTGAGGTCCAAAGGGTCCAAAATTAAACTTAGTTTGATTTTAACAAAAATTGAATTCTTGGGGTTCTTTGATATGCTGAATCTAAACATGTATTTAGATTTTTGATTATGGGCCCAGTTTTCAAGTTGGTCCAAGTTAGGGTCCAAAATTAAACTTTTTTTGATTTCAACAAAAATTGAATATATGGGGTTCTTTGATATGCTGAATCTAACCATGAATTTAGATTTTTTATTTGTGGGCCCCGCTATCAAATTGGTTCATATTGAGGTCAAAAGGGTCCAAAATTAAACTTTGTTTGATTTCATCAAAAATTGAATTATTGGGGTTCTTTGATATTCCAAATCTAACTGTGTATTTAGATTTTTAATTTTAAGTCCCGTTTTTTAAATTGGTCTACATTAAGGTCCAAAGGGTCCAAAATTAAACTTAGTTTGATTTTAGCAAAAATTGAATTCTTGGGGTTCTTTGATATGCTGAATCTAAACATGTGTTTAGATTTTTGATTATGGGCCCAGTTTTCAAGTTTGTCCAAGTTGGGGTCCAAAATTAAACTTTGTTTGATTTTAACAAAAATTGAATATATGGGGTTCTTTGATATGCTGAATCTAACCATGTATTTTGATTTTGGACATTGGACCATAATAGGTAAATTAAAAAAATTCAAGTTCTTAGACCACATTCTTTCTGTGTCAGAAACCTATGCTGTGTCAAATATTTAATAACAATCCAAATTCAGAGCTGTATCAAGCTTGAATGTTGTGTCCATAATTGCCCCAACTGTTCAGGGTTCAACCTCTGCGGTCGTATCAAGCTGCGCCCCAGCGAAGCATTTTATTTATGATAACTTAACATGCTGAGCACATGCACAACACATCTCCCCACAAAGAGTCATATTAAACCTTATGTTAGATTCATAAGGACCCAATAAGGTTGAATTATTGTCTGTCTTGCAAGACAATAATGTATCAGCAAAGTTTTTGAGCCAGACTGACTTTCCACTTTTATAAATGTTTGAAACAAACAAAATAATACTTCAATTTTTGTCTAATTTGTACTTAATGCCCCTTTAAATCAAATTCATATTTACTTCTGAACCTTCGATCCACATTGCATAAGTCAGTAAGTTATAACTTTTAGTATTAATTTATTTTTTATATATTTTGAAGTCAACATGATCAAATTGTTTTAAGTATAGTACTGGTTCAGTCACATGATACCCTTTATCCTTGTCATATTTGACATGAATGTAAGGACAGTGAGTTCTCAGGAGAAGCAATATGGGAATAAAACCAAGCTGACTACCATTAAAGGCCCAGATCTATTTTGCTAACAGTTTATGTCTCTGGATCAACCACATAAACCTTGTCCAATTAACACAAAGGACAGATATTTTAACTCATGCTTTATAAAAATAATTGAGTCATTTAGATCAACTGACACACAGGGTTAATTTTCCCTTTTTGAATGGTGATGTTCCTTTGGCACCATCTTACGGTGTTTATATTTCACAACTCGTTCGCTATACTTGTGTCTGTTGTGCAGTTTTTGATTTTAACGAATGTAATCTATGTATTACTAGTAAATTATTAAGCCAGGGATTTCGTTACCACAAATTACTTAAAACCTTTACTAAATTCTTCCACAGATATAAAGATTTGGTTTTGAAGTTTGGTTGTACCTGTAGAAAACGTATTTCAAACGGGATTGCACATCCTCATTTTTACGGCAATATTGTTTACCGTGCCCGGAAATTTAGAAACGATCCTGATAAACTTATCGATACTTTAAATAAACTTAATCTAAAAGGTTACCAATTCAACACTGTAATTAGATCATTAAATATTGTTTTTATTGGTACTAATATTGATTTTGTTATCAGTAAATTAAAAGCAAACTAAATATTATTGTTATATACATATACACATTCATGGATCTACAATCTGTCGATACCTGTATCTTGGCATTGCACAAGGTCATGTTTTTCTCTGACTGTTTATGATTTCTTTACACTAAATCCATTGAATGTTGGATGTGTACGGATTGATAATTTAGTCTTAGATGCATGATTTTTTTTATTAGTTGTTAGTGGCTTTGAACTAGCTAGCTGTCTGTAACTGCGAGTACTCTCAGATCTGTACTTAGTGTCTTTTTGTTGTTTGGATGTACAAGTACCCGTCAACGTCCACTTGTATTTGTATTATTTGTATTTTTATCCATCTGATGAGTTAAGCCTCTTTCAACTGATTTTTATAGTTCGTTCTTATGTTGTACTGTTACACCACTGTCCCAGGTTAGGGGGAGGGTTGGGATCCCGCTAACATGTTCAACCCCGCCACATTCTGTATGTATGTGCCTGTCCCAAGTCAGGAGCCTGTAATTCAGAGGTTGTCGTTTGTTTATGTGTTACATATATTTGTTTTTCGTTCATTTTTTGTACATAAATTAGGCCGTTAATATAAAAAATTCGTAAGGGTTCCGCGGAACCTAGTGTCTCGCCTACTTTTGCTGTTAATCGCAGGCTCAACAAAAATGAGATGAGGAAAAAATTTAATAAAAATATTCCTCTCGATACAATTTTTTTATTGTAAGAAGCTTCTGTCCAAGTTTGGTAAAAATCCAGGATAGTTTATGAATCTAATGAATGTTTTAAAAAATTTAACTGCAGACTGTATCTAATGTTAACTGGAAGGAAAACTAAGTCCATTTATAAGTAAAATATGGATAAACAAGTACAAAATTTTAATAAAAATTTCCTTCTAGATACTATCTTATGATCATAAACCAGCTTCTGTCCAAGTTTGGTAGAAATCCAGGATAGTTTATGAAAGTTATTAAAATTTTAAAAACTTTAACCACAGAGTGAATGTAATGTTTCCTGGCAGAAAAACTAAGTCCATTTATAAGTAAAATACGGAAAAACAGGAATTTTTTTTTACAAAATTTACTTCTGGATACTATCTTATGATCATAAACAAGCTTCTGTCCAAGTTTGGTAGAAATCCAGGATAGTTTAAGAAAGTTATTAAAATTTCAAAAACTTTAACCACAGAGTGAATATTTGTGGACGCCGCCGCTGACGACGACGACGCTATGTCTCGCTTTTTCGACAAAAGTCAAAGGCTCGACAAAAAGAAGATGTGGTATGCATATGATTGCCAATGAGACCACTCTCCACAAGAGACCAAATGATTCAGAAATTAACAACTATAGGTCACCGTACGTTTTCTCATTTGAATTGTTTTACTTTGTCATTTCGGGGCCTTTTATAGCTGACTGTGCGGAATAGCTTTGCTCATTGTTGAAGGCCGTACGGTGACCTATAGTTGTTAATTTCTGTGTCATTTGGTCTCTTGTGGAGAGTTGTCTCATTGGCAATCATACCACATCTTCTTTTTTATATCGCTTATAAATATGGTCATTGGATGACTTTAGAACAACTTAGATAATTAATTAGATGGCGTCTAAACTAAAATTCACACGAAACAAAGCTGTGTTTTTTCATGCCTGTGTCCTGTTAATTGTTTATTTTAGACTTTTAATAGTTTGGATAAATGTTTTACATTGTTATAAATCAAATATGAGAATTTGATTAAAATTTGTGAACATGAATTTGACAGCTAGTGCCCCTTTAAACTTAAGCACAAGGTTCTATTCCTCAATAGAAAGGTTGGATTTATTTTGGTGGTTATTTTTGTAACTGTTTAGTAATTAAGGACCAAATGGGGTCAAAAAGAAGCATTTTTCATGTTTCAGGACGCTAATTTGTGTATTACAGTTTTGATTTCTATGAAATTTTACTACAAGGTTGCATACTTTAAAAGGAAAGTTGGGATTGATTGTAGGGGTCATGGTCCAAACCATTCAATGATAAGGGGCTGAAAAGGGGCCAAAAAATTAGGATTTTCTGGACAATAACTTGAGTATAAATATAGAAAAGAAGATGTGGTATGATTGCCAATGAGACAACTCTCCACAAGAGTCTATATATTGCTATTTAATTGTGCCACAAGGTGTTGTATCATAAAATAAAGTTTGGGATTGATTTTAGGGGTTATGACCCTATTGGTTAATAGTTAAAAGGGGCCAAAACCAATACTTCATGTTAATTGCTTATTGTTTTAGCAATTTCAATGGGGTTTAATTCAAAAGTCTTGAATTGTTGGGAGTCTTTAATATGCTGAATCTAATTGGGTATTTAAAATTTGGATTTTAGGGTCTGTTTTTTAAATGATTCATATTAAGGTCCAAACGGTCCAAAATTAAACTTTGTTTGAATTCTTTAAAGATTAAATTATTGGTGTTCCTTGATATGCTGAATCTAATTGTGTATTTAGATTTTTTTTAATTTTGAGGCTTGTCTTCAAATTGGTCCAGATTAAGGTCCAAAGGGTCCAAAATACAACTTTTTTTTATATGAAAGAAAATGAATTCTTGGGGTTCTTTGATATGCTTAATCACTGCCTGTAACCGAGTACGGCAGAAAGTGATTTTCCCCTGATTACAGTACTGATTTTCCCCGATTGATTACTGATTTTTCCCGATTTTCCTATGTAGAGAACATCAAAAGGGTAATTATATATGAATTAAAGAAAATCTGTGTCAATAATTATGCAACCTTCCTTTTCATTCATACATTTTTATCATTGACCTCCCATTGGCAATATGGATTTTAATGACCAATCCTAAAAATAGAAACTTTTCCGAAGCAAGGAAGTCATGGGAAGTGATTTTCTTATATTATTCAAATATCTAAATGTTATTTCTCTAATTATAGAATACTTATTCAAATGTGCAAATTAAGTAAACTTAGAGCTGGAAGTACTTTTTTAAGGAGATTAGGAAAATACTAAAAAAAATATGATTTCAATTTCTGATGCAGTGTACTGATTGTCCACTATCAGTGTACAGATTGTCCCTGAGAAGATGAAGTTAATAACAGATTTTCCCCGATTTTCTCTTATAGTATCATAAGGAAAAAGGTTCATTTTAAGTTTTATTTTTAACTGTTACTAGCAAGAAAATATCAACATAGCTTTAATAGCTTTCTAAAAATGTCATCTTTGAAGAAATAGTAGCTCACCATCACCATCCATCTGAAAAACTTGTCATTTGGAGAAGACTTGAAGAGGATGGTGAAAGATAATATACCATGCATTCATTCCAGAACTTCTTGACATAGAAAGAAAAACTTCTATTAAAATACAAGATGAAAAAATTATAATTTGTAACTTGTCAACAAATACACCACAAAATATTATCAAAAAAGGCAAATCATCACAATCTCCAACCATTTCAGACAATTTATCAAATTCACCAAACTATGAATCCAGAAATATACATTTGTACAAACAGTAAGTTATGAACCCCAAGCAAGAAGTAATTAACCTGTTTAAAGTTTCTGAACCAACCAATGAAATATCAATGAACAAAAAATGTCTAATTCAATTTTATATATAAAGTTGTAGAATTACAGATTTGCAGGAAAATTTTTCATATATTCCACTATTTTTATTAGCACTTTCCAAAGTGTAATGAAGATCCACATATTAGCTTTATTTTTGAAGGATTAGCTTTTTCAAAATCTGGGACAATCTGTATATAGGTATCAGTGAAATCTGTAATCAACACAAGCTGATCGGGGACAATCTGTACACCAAAGCTCAAGTTTAATTGCTAGTTTTTTCCCATTTGAATGCTTATTTTGTCAAAATTTCTACTTGCATTTTTTAGATTATAATATTTGAAAAAAATTTCATGAAAAAAAATCTAATTTATACTCCCAGTTTTCTAAAAGCAGACTAAAACAGATTTTGTTTTACTCAAATCAGCTGCAACAGCATCAAAACAAAGAATAAGGAAGGTCATGATGTAACTTCAAGGCAATCCCACCTCAGGATATCACTTACTAATGACTGCTGACCAGACAGAATAAATGATCTTTAACCAATTGATTAGTTCAAGATACTTAAATTAAATAACAGAACTATAGTGTAAAATTTATCATGAAAAATCAGTACAAAATCGAGGAAAATCAGTACTATAATCGGGGGAAAATCACTTTCTGCCGAACTCGGTTATAGGTAATGCTGAATCTAAGCGTGTATTTAGATTTTTGATTTGGGGCATGGTTGGCCCACATTAAGGTCTAAAGGGTCCAAAATTAAACTTTTTTTGATTTCTAAAGAAAAAAGAATGGTTGGGGTTCTTTGATATGCTGAATCTAAGCGTGTATTTAGATATTTGATTTTGGTCACTGTATTCAAGATGGACTAAATTGGGGACCAAAATTGAACTTTGTTTGATTTCCTTGATATGGTCAATCCAACAGTGTTTTAGATTTTTATTTTGTGCTTGGTTTTCAAAGTTGGTCCAAAATTAAACTTTGTTTGATTTCTTCAAAATTTAAATCATTGGTGTTCTTTAATGTGTGCAATCTGAAAGTGTTGTAAAGTTTTGATTTTTGGTCCGTTTTTCAAATCAGACCCCTTAAAGGTCCAAATTATCCAAAACAAGCATTCTGAGAGTATTGCATGACAATACATAGTCACCTACTAGTTAAAAGTTCATTGTACTAGAACAAAATGCTAACTTGATCTATAACTTGTCATGGTCATGATGGTGTTAACAATAGAACAAATACCAAGTCAATTTCTTCAAGCATGATGGAAAAAAAGTATGGAAAACTGATTATTTAAGTGAATTTTCAATGTCCAAGGACCATAACTCTGCTCAAAATCATCAGACTTAAAACAAAATTCGAACTTGATCTGTAACTTGTCATGATAAAACTATATACCAATTTTCAAATCAATATTTCAAAGCATGACGAAAAAAAGTGAGGAAAACTGATTATTTGAGTGATTTTTCTTTGTACAAGGACCATAACTCTGCACAAAATCATCAGACTGAAACAAAATTTGAACTTGATCTGTAACTTGTCATGATAAATAATACACCAAATATCAAATCGATATCTTCAAGAACGAAGAAAAAAAGTGCTGAAAACTGATTTGCCGTACTGACGGATGGACAGACAGACGGACAGATTGCAAACCTAAAGTCCCCTTCAACTTCGTCGAGGGGGGACTAATAAAACTTGGTTTGATTTTAACAAAAAAATAAACAATGTGGTTATTTGATATGCTGAATTCAACCATACATGTATTTGGAATTTGAATATTGGATCATAATTGGTAAATGTCTAATTATAAAATTATTCATACCACATTCATTCTGTGTCAGACACTATGCTATTATAACATATAGTTGAACAATAACTATAACATCATATCTAATTTTAGAGAACTATTTTTGTGGCTTACATCACTGGTTCATGGAAAATAAATTGGTATACAGACAATAACTTTAGTATAACTATAAGTGTATGGATGTGTAAGAAATTTTAGCACAAAGATCCATACCACAATAGGAGGGTTGGGATATTAAATAGTTAATTAATTCTACATTCATAGATTTATAGCACAACTAATGGTGAGTCATAGATTAAAATACATGAAATAGATTTGCTTTTTCAGATATATTAATTGTGGTGATAATTGTGTAACCATTGTGTTCTATCTACTTTCAAAAGAGACATGACTTTAATAAAAATTGTTTAAAAGAAACTTTTGACAGCTCCTGACTTCACTTATAAAACAGATACAATTATAGATACACTATCTATCCATTATACTAATTAATTACACCATTTCTTTCCAAAGGGAAATAACTCAAAATAAAATCAAATCATAATTCTCACTTAACAAATAACATTATCTCCCTTTGAATACTAATTTCCAAACATTTATAACCACAATTCCCATTCAAATCAACTGCTATTAAACACTTTTCTTATAACAGGAAACCCTATATTTACAAAAATCCATTAACTCATGCTTGATAGTTATCTTAAAAATGTATTGCAAGTTACATTGAAATTATAAAGTGCTATTGTCGAGTTAAATTTGGGCACTATTACCCTTAGAATAGGCAAAATTTTCTGAATACTTAATTTTCACTCCCAGGTGGGGGGGGGGGGGGGAATTTTTCTAGTTGCCTTTTATCAACTATTTATTTGTAAATGACAAGCTGAAAAGGAATAAAGAAATACAATTAATTTAGTGTACATCATATATATATATATACTAGTTAAGGTGCCACGGTAGTATTTCCTGGCCCATAAAGATAATGATAGCCGTTTTAGAATGTAACCTCCACTTTCTAACACCGCCCAAAATTCTACATACACAATCTGATGTACTTTCAACATAATATTTAGAAATGATTAGATGACCGTTTACTCTTTCTGCTATCTTTTTCAACCTGAGGTTATTTTTATGTTTTTTATCATGCTGTGAACATGGTGAATATAAAATTCTCATAAATTCTCAAAAATTCTTTTTCACCTGCATGCAAAAATTATTTTATAATTTTCTACACGTGATTCATTCCTCAGTTAGGGAAAGTCTGTTTAGTTGAAACTGTATGTTTTGTCCAATCACACTGTTCAGATACATTGACTTAAGTAGGGTACACAAATGAGCATCTTTTTATTTTGGCATTGCACAAGTCATGTCTTCTTTGACTGTCCATGACGTTAAAACACTAAATCCCTGGGATATGTTTTAGTTGATTTTAGTCTCTGATGCATAATTTTTTCATGCCCCCGTCTTAGCGGAGGGGGCATTAAGTTTTACCCTTGTCCGTCTGTACTTTCTTTTTATTATTGTTTTTGGCTTTTAACTAGCTTTCAGTAACTGAGAGTACTCTCAAATCGTACTTTCGTGTTAATTTGACCTGTTGATACAATTTGTAATGTATTTTTGTTATTTAATGTTTACTTATTCAGTGTTATATCTTAAGTCTCACTATTTTTAATATATACCACCTTTGATAAGTGTTTAGTTCGACGATAAATTTTCACTTTTGTTCTAGTACTAGGAACAACAAAATTATTTATTTTGTAAAAATTATTTCTGTACTCCATGTATACCTTACAACAAAATTATTTTTATTGACCTGTCTATGTTATTTTATTTGGCGGCATTTTGTCCAAGATTATGGTTGTCTTTCTGATATCGTTTTCATCTTACCCTCTTGTTTTATTAATTTTGTATTTACATTGTGTCATAGATCAAATTTATTCATTCAGTGTATGTTCACTTGTTTTTGTTAATATGTCTCTTGATTGAGTTTAGCCATCAAGTGTGTCTTTCTATATTGTGATGTTACACTATTGTTTCAGGTAGGGTGAAGGTTGGCGCCTATTAAAACCTTTAAACCTGCTGCATTTGTTTGCACCTGTCCTAAGTCAGGAACCTGATGTTCTGTGGTTGTCGTTTGTTGATGTGGTTCATAAGTGTTTCTCGTTTCATGTTTTTATATAGATTAGACCATTGGTTTTCCTCTTTGAATGGTTTTACACTAGTCATTTTTGGGGCCCTTTATAGCTTGCTGTTCGATGTGAGCCAAGGCTCTGTGTTGAAGGCCGTATTTTGACCTATAATGGTTTACTTTTACACATTGTGACTTGGATGGAGAGTTGTCTCATTGGCACTCATACCACATCTTCCTATATCAATCCTTTATACTAGAAAAAAATGAATACAACGGACCTCTTATGAATAAAGTGGAGATAAAATGAGATTATGAAAAGAAAAATATCAGGCTATCATCTATCAACATCTTTCAAATAATCAAATTAAGAAGCATTTGAATATTAGCTAAATTTTAAAAAGACAAATTGTGGGAGAGAAAATACCAACATCAACAACTTGACAAAAAGAAACTAATAATAGAAGGGAAGAAACAGAAACAAGAAACAAAGTATTAACAATTTTACTAGCCAAGATTGAAGAAGTTTTGCGGCACAAAGAACATTACTTAATTTTTAGAAAAAGAAGAAACTGATAATACAGATATATATGCACAAAATATTTTGGAAGCACATTCTTCATAAGAGAAAAACGGTAGTGTCAGTTTTTCCCTGCATTTGTTTCGCTTATTGTATCAAAATCAGTTTTGAAGTTTCAAAACATTCTGGATTTTGAAAATGAAAGACGCTAAATAATATACAAAAAAGATGTTAAATCTTCTCACATACAAATGATTCAAAACGTCAAATTGTTATTCAGTGCTAAACATTGCTGTTAGGGGCAATTTTTCATGAGTGTTTAAAATATTTTTTTAATTCTATGGAAATTTGGATATCAATGTTTGCATTTATTTTAAAATGCCAACCCCAACATGGAAAAATGAAAATACATAATGAATCGAAGCGACTACAAAAATCTCTGCAAAATAAAGACTTCTTAAAAGAATGTAAATTCTATGGTTACTTTAAGTGGCATTTTCACATAAGTAAAAAGCTTGTATGCTTGAAACGTTCTTTGAAACAACGTCAGCATCCTTGTTTTATTGGGACGTCGTGTAACGCTCAGTGGTACCAATACCGTGCGCAACGTCAGTGTTATTATACGCTAATCATTTCGGGGCCTTTTATAGCTGACTAAACGATATGGACTGTTGAAGGCCATACAATAACCTGTAGTTGTTGATTTCTGTGTCATTTGGTCTCTTGTGGATAGTTGTCTCATTGGCACTCATACCACAACTTCTTTTTTGTTATATGACCGCAAAAAAATTTTGCGGTCGTATATTGGTATGATGTTGGCATCGTCATTGTCGTTGTCCGTCGTCGTCCGAAGACACATTGGTTTTCGCACAATAACTTTAGTTTAAGTGAATGGATCTCTATGAAATTTTACCATAAGGTTCAATACCACAAAAGGAAGGTTGGGATTGATTTGACCAACAATTAAGGAATTAGGGGCCAAAAAGGGGCCAAAAATAAGCATTTTTGTAACTTCCAGACAATAACTGGTGGGTTAATTAGGGTATGGATCTCTCTTAGATTGTACCACAAGGTTCCATATCACAAAGGGAATGCTGGGATTGATTTTGAGGGTAATTGCCTCAAAATTTTAGGAATTAGGGGCCAAAAAGGGGCAAAAAACAAGCATTTTTCTAGTTTCATGACAATAACTTGTGTGTAAGTGTATGGATCTGTCTGAAATTGTACTACAAGGTTCCATATATATCACAAAGGGAAAGCTGGAATTGAGTTGAGAGTAATTGCCCAAAAAGTCTAGGAATAAGGGGCCAAAAATAAGCATTTTTCTAGTTTCCAGACAATAACTTGTGTTCAAGTGTATGGATCTCTCTGAAATTGTACTGCAAGGTACCATACCACAAAGGGAAGGGTGGGATTGATTTTGAGGATAATTGCCTCAAAATTTTAGGAATTAGGGGCCTAAAAGGGGAATAAAACAAGCATTTTTCTAGTTTCAGGACAATAACTTGTGTGTAAGTGTATGGATCTTTATGAAATTGTACTACAAGTTTCCATATCACAAATGGAAAGCTAGGTTTGAGTTGGGGGGTAATTGCCCTAAACGTTTAGGAATAAGGGGCCAAAAAACAAGCATTTTTCTAGTTTCCAGACAATAACTTGTGTTCAAGTGTATGGATCTCTCTGAAATTGTACTGCAAGGTACCATACCGCAAAGGGAAGGCTGGGATTGAGTTTGGGGGGTGATGAATCATAAGGGGGTTAAAAAAAAATTGGGGGGGGGGGGGGTTTCCCTTTTTTTTTTTCTTCCTTTTTTTCCTTTTTTTTCTTTAAAATTTTCCATTTCCAGTTGGTTATTTCTGATTTATATATAGAAGCAAAAAATAATGATATGGTTTGTATAGGTAAATCAAAAATCTTTAAGTTTTTAGACCACATTCATTCTCTGTCAGAAACCTATGCTGTGTCAAATATTTAATAACAATCCAAAATTCAGAGCTGTATCAAGCTTGAATGTTGTGTCCATATTTGCCCCAACTGTTCAGGGTTTGACCTCTGCTGTCATATCAAGCTGCGCCCAGCTGAGCATTTTATATGATTTATTTATATTTTGAGTTATTTCCCTTTGAACAGAAATGGTGTAATTAATAAGTATATTGAAAGATAGTCTATCAACATGATCAATGATTGTATCTGTTTAATTGGTTTTAGTCATGTTAGTCAGGAGTTGACAAAATTTCATGAGTGTTTTGACGGTAGATCTATGTCACAGTTGTTATGTGGTATTTTATTTTTTTATGACTACAAAAAATTTTTTGCGATCGTATAATGGTATGTTGTCGTCGTCAGCGTTGTCATCCGAAGACACATTTAGTTTGTGGACAATAACTTTAGTTTAATTGAATGGATCTCTATGAAATTTTACCAGAAGGCTCAATACCACAAAGGGAAGGCTTGGATTGAGTTTGGGGGTAATTGCCCAAAATGTTCAGGAATTAGGGGCAAAACAGGGGCCTAAAAAACAAGCATTTTTTCTAGTTTCCAGACAATAACTTATGTTTAAGTGTATGGATCTCTCTGAATTTATAGAGATTCACTTGTTGTCGATTATCGAGTTGTGAGTTACAAAAGTCGAGTTGCGAGTTACAAAATTCAAGTTGCAAGTTACGAAAGTCGAGTTGCAAGTGACGAAAGTCGAGTTGCGTGTTATGAATGTCAAGTTGTGATTTACGAAAGTCGAGTTGCGATTTACGAAAGTCGAGTTGTGAGTTACGAACGTCGAGTTGCGAGTTACTAAAGTCGAGTTGCAAGTTACGAACGTTGAGTTGCGAGTTACGAAAGTTGAGTTGTGAGTTATGAACATCAAGTTGCGAGTTACAAAATTAGATTTGCGTGAAAATGAGGAAAACTATTTAAATTTTTTGGTGTACCTCTTTAACATTTTTGAATGATGATAGCTTATAGAATTGTATACAGTATTGTTGATTCTTTTTATTAGACCGCAAAAATTATAAATTTTTTGGTCGTATATTAGTATCATGTTGTCGTCATCTATGGAGTCGTCAGCGTCGTCCGAAGACAGATGGTTTCCGGACAATAACTTTAGTTTAAGTAAATAGAAATCAATAAAATTTTAAAACAAGGTTTATAACCACTAAAGGAAGGTTGGGATTTATTTTGGGGGTTATGGTCCCAACTGTTTAGGAATTAGGGGCCAACAAGTGGCCCAAATAAGCATTTTTGTAGTTTCCAGACAATAACTAGTGTTAAAGTGTATGAATCTCTCTGAAATTATACCACAAGTTTCCATACTACAAAGGGATAGTTAGGATTGACTTTGGGGGGTTATGGCTCAAACCATGTAGGAATTAGGGACAAAAAAAAGGGGAAAAACAAGGGTTTTTCTGGTTATAGGACAATTGAGACAATTTAAAAGCAGTGTAAGGGAGGTAATCCAAATCAAAATCCAAATCAATTTAAATAACAATGTTTGATTACCTCCCTTACACTACTTGTAAATTATGTATTAAGAAATGATGATTGTCTGAGATACTGACCATAACTTGAGGGAAAGAATTATTTTTTGGAATAAGGGAAAGGGGTGAGGTGAAAAAAATTTCGTCGTCCGAAGACACATTGGTTTTCGCACTCTAACTTTAGTTTAAGTGAATGGATCTCTTTGAAATTTTACCATAAGGTTCAATACCACAAAAGGAAGGTGGGGATTGATTTTGGGGGTTATGGTACCAACAGTTTAGGAATTAGGGGCCAAAAAGTGGCAAAAAATAAGCATTTTCTAGTTTCCAGACAATAACTGTGGAACGGTGTATGGATCTCTCTGAAATTATACTACAAGTTTCCATACCACAAAGGGGTGGTTAGGATTTGCTTTGGGGGGTTATGGCTCAAACCGTTTAGGAATTAGGGGCAAAAAATGGGGAAAAACAAGGTTGTCCTGGTTAATGGACAAATACTTTAGTACAAACATAATTTAAAGCAGTGTAAGGGAGATAAATCAAATACATCATTGAAATTATCTCCCTTACACTGCTTTTAAATTATGTATAAAGTAATGATTAATGAACAATTAAGATAATTTAAAACAGTGTAAGGGAGGTAATCCAAATACAACGTTTTGGTTACTTCCCTTACACTGCTTTTAAATTATGTTTAAAGAAATGCATATTTATAAAGGAAGACCAGTAAAAATATCTGCAAATGTTGCATCTTTTTTTTTACAAAAAAATCCATATGAAAGATTTGACACTATATTTTAAATTCTATTATAAAATAGATTAAGTTAGCACTATGGTAAATTTAAATGGGTAATTATGGTTGCAAACTCCATTGGAAATTTGAATTGAGATTATGACCATATCTTGAGGGAAAGAATTTTTTAGGGGGAAAAAAGGGGGGGGGGGGTAAAAAGAAATTGTGGGGGGTCAATTTTTTCTCATTTCAGATTTCAGAAATTAAAAAGAATTATTCTTCAAATATTATTTTTTTTTCAAATTTCAAATATTGAAAAATTTCAAGAAGTAATCTTTAATTGCACAGTATGGGGCACTAGATTTGTAAAATCTTTGACCACATTTATTTATTTGTCATGCCGAATCTTACAGTGTATTTAGATTTTTAATTTTGGGTCCAGTTTTCAAATTGGTCTACATTAAGGTCCAAAGGGTCCAAAATTAAACTTTTGTTTGATTTTAACAAAAATTGAATATATGGGGTTCTTTGATATGCTGAATCTAAACATGTATTTAGATTTTAGATTTTTGGCCCAGTTTTCAAGTTGCTCCAAATTGGGGTCCAAAATTAAACTTTGTTTGATTTCAACAAAAATTGAATATATGGGGTTCTTTGATATGCTGAATCTAACCATGTATTTAGATTTTTTATTTGTGGACCCCGCTATCAAATTGGTTCATATTGAGGTCAAAAGGGTCCCAAATTAAACTTCGTTTGATTTCATCAAAATTGAATTATTGGGGTTCTTTGATATGCCAAATCTAACCGTGTATTTAGATTTTTAATTTTGGGTCCTGTTTTTTAAATTGGTCTACATTAAGGTCCAAAGGGTCCAAAATTAAACTTAGTTTGATTTTAACAAAAATTGAATTCTTGGGGATCTTTGATATGCTGAATCTAAACATGTATTTAGATTTTAGATTTTTGGCCCAGTTTTCAAGTTGGTCCAAGTTGGGGTCCAAAATTAAACTTTTTTTGATTTCAACAAAAATTGAATATAATATGGGGTTCTTTGATATGCTGAATCTAAACATGTATTTAGATTTTTGATTTTTGGCCCAGTTTTCAAGTTGGTCCAAATTGGGGTCCAAAATTAAACTTTGTTTGATTTCAACAAAAATTGAATATATGGGGTTCTTTGATATGCTGAATCTAACCATGTATTTAGATTTTTTATTTGTGGACCCCACTATCAAATTGGTTCATATTGAGGTCAAAAGGGTCCAAAATTAAATTTCGTTTGATTTCATCAAAATTGAATTATTGGGGTTCTTTGATATGCCAAATCTAACCGTGTATTTAGATTTTTAATTTTGGGTCCTGTTTTTTAAATTGGTTTACATTAAGGTCCAAAGGGTCCAAAATTAAACTTAGTTTGATTTTAACAAAAATTGAATTCTTGGGGATCTTTGATATGCTGAATCTAAACATGTATTTAGATTTTAGATTTTTGGCCCAGTTTTCAAGTTGGTCCAAATTGGGGTCCAAAATTAAACTTTGTTTGATTTCAACAAAAATTGAATATATGGGGTTCTTTGATATGCTGAATCTAACCATGTATTTTGATTTTGGACATTGGACCATAATAGATAAATTAAAAAAATTCAAGTTCTTAGACCACATTCTTTCTGTGTCAGAAACCTATGCTGTGTCAAATATTTAATCACAATCCAAATTCAGAGCTGTATTAAGCTTGAATGTTGTGTCCATACTTGCCCCAACTGTTCAGGGTTCGACCTCTGCGGTCGTATCAAGCTGCGCCCAGCGAAGCATTTTATTCTCATTTCATATTTCAGAAATTAAAAGAAAATTTCTTCAAATATTTTTTTGGGGGGGTTAATATTCAACAGCATAGTGTATTGCACAAACGCAAAAAAAACTCGGTAAAATTTATTATTTTTTTAGGGGGGGGGTCAATTCGCATAGTGTATTGCACAAAAGCAAAAAATTGAAAATAAATTCAAATCATATAACCAATTTGAAGTTCTTTGACTACAGTTATTCTGTGTTAGAAACCTATTATGTGTCAAAAATTTAATTACAATCCAAATTCAGACCTGTATCAAGCGTGAATATTGTGTCCATTTTGGCCCCATCTTTTCAGGGTTGGACATCTGCGGTCGTATCCAGCTGCGCTCAGCGAAGTAATTTATTGTTGTTTGGACTTCATCTGAGTCTCGTGTAAAAAAATGAAAGGATTGCTTACATAATCACTACGCAAAGTATGGTTATTTTCTGAAGAAACAGATAGCCTTTGAAATACAGCAGATGGCTTGTAGTTTAATTATTATTAAATTTCATAACTAGTACCGTCTTATTAAACGTAAAGGGAGATAGCAACTAAACTATAGTACATATATGTAAAAGACCCCTTCTGCAGATTTCGTTAAGAGTGGGCTCTTTGGGACAGCTGCAGAGGCAATATTTGTTAGGGACCCCAAAATTTATTCTTTGGCAGTGACACTCAAAATTGTGGACGTTTAAGTTATATATGTCTACATTGGCTAGAGGTGAAGGGGGAAGGTTGAGCACTCATAAAAGCTGTTTAACCCCGCCGCATTTTTGCGTCTGTCCTAAGTCAGGAACCTCTAGCCTTTGTTGGTCTTGTATATTTTTTAACTTTGATTCGTCTATATGTTTCGGAGCATAAAATGGCGTCCATTTTCTTGATCTAGTGTACATTGTGTTTCGGGGCCTGCTCGGGGCTGCCTCTGGGTGTGGGATTTCTTGCTGTGTTGAAGACCCATTTGTGCCTTGGGTTGACTTGTTTATTTTGGTTGGGTTGTTGTCTCTTTGACACATTCCCCGTTTCCATTCTTTATTCTATATATATGTTTTGGAATTTGTAACTTTTTTTCTAAAAAAATGGGTTAATTATACCCAAATCAATCAAGTTAATTTAGGAATAACATGCTGACAAATATAACTCTTTTAACTTTTTTTTTGACATGAAACTCATTATGCAGTAGGTGAGAAATTGATTGAATAAAGTTTGAATTGTCTGCATAAAACGTCAAAACATGTTTCATCAATATGAAAAAAGTGCAGTTTTGAAGAGTTGTTAGTTATTTGAAAAGTATTTGAAAAACAGAACAACGTTGACCAATTCAATGAACCATGAAAATATGGTCAAGGTCAGATGACACATGCCAGACAAATATATATACACCTTACAATCGTTCCATAACCAAATATAGTTCACTTATTTCTTATAGTAAGTATCTGAAAAATAGACCAAACTTGATGCCATACTTATCCGGGTTAAAACTTTTTTCAGGTGCTCTCGTGACAGGCTATGCATGATATTAAAATGAATAGGAAGCACATTTTTTTTAGAAAATGTACAATACCAAGCTGATATCTGAAACTTTAACATTTGTATCAAGGCTGCATGCAGGTAAAAAAGTAAACTTGTGACAGACAAGGCTTCCGTGCTCATACCGTAAAAACACACGCCATAACATCTCTTAAAACTGTTCCTATATTTTTTGTAACAGCGGTATAGCTTATTGTAGAATAATGTCTTTCCAAATAAAAAAAAAAATCCATATTATGATCTATGCCAGAAAGTTACCATAATGCCATAGAAAGACATCTATAGCATGCTTATTTTGCGTTGTAGTATTCAGATATACAGACATTGAACAACTCGATTATTAACTATTTGTTATATATATGCACTCTCCGCTTGGGGTTGAATCACAAAGTTAACAAAGTTCACAATTATTTAATTTATCACATAAATCACATAGCATATCACATTTCTGACTAATTCGTGAGATATTTTCCTAAGTTAAATGTGCAATTGTGCCTATATCACCCTAAACCTTTGCGAAAGACGAAGAGTTAGCACTTGGTGTGCTTATGAATATCCTTTATTCAAATGTCACTGATGAGTCTTTTATAGACGAAACGCTCATCTGGCATAGAAAATATTATAAGCCTGGTACCTTTTAAAGTATTTACTTTAGGCCTAACACAGTGCCATATTCTGTGAGATGTCGATAATTTGCAAGTATATTTCATTTGTCTACATGATTTATTTTCTTATGCTTGAATTGTTCAGTACGGTATACATTTTGTCTTATGTCTACGGTATATCCTGTTTATTTCAGAAAATGAGCAATGTCGCTCTCATGAAAGAAATTTAAGCGTGCGTGACATTGCAACATATAGACTCTTATAAATAAGTATCACATAACTCTTTCAAATCCTGCAATCAAAATACCGGGACTCTTCCTCATATAACTAAGTTGGGGTACATTTATGCTTTGTTTATTAAATGCGAAGTAAACCTGAAAATTCTGTTTCAAATATCAGACGCAACTCGACATTCGTAACTCGCAACTCTACGTTCGTAACTCGCAAATCGCGGTTTGTAACTAGCAACTCAACGTTCATAACTGCAACTCGACTTTCTTAACTCGCAACTCGACTTTTGTAACTCGCAACTCAGCCTTTTCAACTCGCAACTTGCAATAAGAAACCCTCGAATTTGTAACACAAGGTTCCATACCACAAAGGGAAGGCTGGGGTTGAGTTTGGGGGTAATTACTCCAGGGATTATTTTTTTATAATTTTTTGGTTTTTTTTTTTCTAAAAATTTTCCATTTTTACATTGATTATTTCTGATTTATATATAAAAGCAACAAATACTGATATGGCAGGAGATACACACCAAACAGGGTGTGAAAAGAATTATATATAACAGATTAACAGTATTGCACAATAACAAGAAATCTTCAATTGTACAGTATTGCACAGTATCACAGTATTGCGCAATAGGAAGAAATCTTCAATTGCACAGTATTGCGCAATAGCAAGAAATCTTCAATTGTGCAATAACACAGTAGCAAGAAATCTTCAATTGCACAGTATTGGGCAATAGCAAAAAATCTTCAATTGCACAGTATTGCGCAATAGCTAGAAATCTTCAATTGCTCAGTATTGCACAATAGGAAGAAATCTTCAATTGCACAGTATTGCGCAATAGCAAGAAATCTTCAATTGCGCAATAGCACAGTAGCAAGAAATCTTCAATTGCACAGTATTGGGCAATAGCAAGAAATCTTCAATTGCACAGTATTGCGCAATAGCAAGAAATCTTCAATTGCACAGTATTGCGCAATAGGAAGAAATCGTCTATTGCACAATAACACAGTATTGCGCAATAGCAAGAAATCTTCAATTGCACAGTTTTGCGCAATAGCAAGAAAACTTCAATTGCACAGTATTGCCCAATAACAAGAAATCTTCAATTGCACAGTATTGCGCAATAGCACAGTATTGCACAATAGCACATTATTGGGCAATAGTACAGTATTTCGCAATATCACAGGATTGCGCAATAGCAAGAAATCTTCAATTGCACAGTATTGCACAATAGCACAGTATTGGGCAATAGCATAGTATTGCGCAATATCACAGTATTGCGCAATAGCAAGAAATCTTCAATTGATAATAAATACAAATCTTTTAACCAATTTCAAAGGGATTAATTTAAAGTCTTTAATATTTAGGGGTTCTAACCTTGTATTACTATTTTGGATATTGGGCCCATTTTTAAATTGGTCTACATTGAAGTCCAAAGGGTCCAAAATTAAACTTTTGTTTGATTTCTTCAAAAATTGAATTATTGCAGCTCTATGATATGCTGAATCTTATTGTGTTTAGATTTTTTATTTTGGGCCTATTTTCAGGTTAGTCCATATTAAGGTTTGAAGGGTCCAAAATTAAACTGTGTTTGATTTCAACTAAAATAAAAATTTTGGTGTTTTTAAACATCTGCAAAAAAATTTTTGTGGTCGTATATTGGTATGACGTTGGCGTCGTCGTCATCGTCGTCGTCCAAAGACACATTAGTTTTCGCACTCTAACTTTAGTTTAAGTGAATGGATCTCAATGATATTTTACCATAAGGTTCAATACCACAAAAGGAAGGTTGGGATTGATTTTGGGGGTTATGGTACCAACAGTTAAGGAATTAGGGGCCAAAAATAAGCATTTTTGTAACTTCCAGACATAACTTGTGTGTAAGTGTATGGATCTCTCTGACATTGTACCACAAGTTTCCATATCACAAAGGGAATGCTGGGATTGATTTTGGGGGTGATTGCCTTCAAATTTTAGGAATTAGGGGCCAAAAAGGGGCAAAAACAAGCATTTTTCTAGTTTCATAACAATAACTTGTGTGTAAGTCTATGGATCTCTCTTAAATTGTATCACAAGGTTCCATATCACAAAGGGAATGCTGGGATTGATTTTGGGGGTAATTGCCTCCGAATTTTAGGAATTAGGGGCCAAAAAGGGGAAAAAAACAAGCATTTTTCTAGTTTCCTGACAATAACTTCTGTGTAAGTGTATGGATCTTAATGAAATTGTACTACAAGGTTCCATATCACACAGGGAAAGCTGGAATTGAGTTTCGGGGTAATTGCCCAAAAAGTCTAGGAATTAGGGGCCAAAAATAAGCATTTTTCTAGTTTCCAGACAATAACTTGTGTTCAAGTGTATGTTCTCTCTGAAATTGTACTGGAAGGTACCATACCACAAAGGAAAGGCTGGGATTGATTTTGGGGGTAATTCCCTCAAAATTTTAGTAATTGGGGGCCATAAAAGGGCAAAAAAACAAGCATTTTTCTAGTTTCAGGACAATAACTTGTGCGTAAGTGTATGGATCTTTATGAAATTGTACTGCAAGGTTCTATATCACAAAGGGAAAGCTGGGTTTGAGTTTGGGGGTAACTGCCCTAAACGTGTAGGAATTTGGGGCCAAAAAGGGGCCAAAAAACAAGCATTTTTCCAGTTTCCAGACAATAGCTTGTGTTCAAGTGTATGGATCTCTCTGAAATTGTGCTGCAAGGTACCATACCACAAAGGGAAGGCTGGGATTGAGTTTGGGGGTGATGAATCATAAGGGGGTTCAAAAAATTTGATGGGGAATTTTTTTTCCTTTTTTTTCTTTAAAATTTACCATTTTAAATTGGTTATTTCTGATTTATATATAAAAGCAAATAATAATGATATGGTTTGAATAAGTAAATTAAATTTTTTTAAGTTCTTAGACCACTTTCATTCTGTGTCAGAAACCTATGCTGTGTCAAATATTTAATTACAATCCAAATTCAGTGCTGTATCAAGCTTGAATGTTGTGTCCATACTTGCCCCAACTGTTCAGGGTTCGACCTCTGCTGTCGTATCAAGCTGCGCCCCAGCGGAGCATTTTATTTTTTTATGTGCTGAACATAACCATGTGTTAATGCAATCAGAAAGACATCAATAAGTTTTGATACTTTAATATCTATTAGCACATGTTGCACTATTGACCATTAACAGGAAGAGGACTCACTCCTACAGGAAGTGAGTACTTGTAGAAACATGAAATAGAGTTATCTCTCTTTATATAGTCAAAGTAACATTAGATTAACATTCCCTCTAATTTCTTTTGTTTTATACAATTACAAGATCGTCATAGGGTTTAGACTACCCTCAGATCTTAGGGGATTATTCTGCCCCATATGAAAACATAAAAGTTGCTAAATTAAGATTACAAGATCATCACAGGGTTTAGACTACCCTCAGATCTAGGGAATTATTCTGCCCCATGTGACAAACATAAATGATAAAATGTTATGAATTATTTCACTATTTAAACAACGTCCTTCAACATTTTTCCTGTTTGAATAACTTGCAAAAGTTCATAAGATGAAGCTCCAAACTTTGTCATGCAATTTGCTAATTGTTTATCTCCTGGACACCATTTAATATTGTTTACTTCTTTTGACGACAATGATTCAGCTATAGCTGCAATGTCAATTCTTAAACACTTGTCATCTACAAGTTAAGTTGAATAAACAGCTTCAACTACACTTTTATTGTCAATGTATTAGCTTCAATTGGTATAGTCTGATGTTTTAAACCTAAAATGTCTTCAATTATTTGACGGTGATAGGAACTAGACTCTAACCCATCTTGTAGGCTTATATAAAGCTTCTGCTGCAATTGTGGATCTGACTACAAGTTTGATTTTGTTTGCTTGCCAAGTTATCGGACAACTATTACTTTCATTATCAACTATCCAAATTACATGAGATTCTGTACTGCCAGTTCCATTACTAATATTTCCCAGAGAGGCGTCTTTTAAAACGATAATTTTCCATTCTTTTATATCTTTATTCATTTTTGGAAATGAAATTATTGATTTAATTTCCTGAAGTCTATTACCTGCTTTGATTGCTCTTATCAAATGTGCCACTGTCCCTTCATATCAGGTCTTGAAACTTGAACAGCCCAATTTATTTGTCCAATTAACTTCCTGTATAAGGTTTGCTCATTTGTATTAAGGACATCTTGTTTCATAGCAGCTCTTGATGGTTCTATAGTTGTGTTATCTATTTTCTCCAAATATGTAGAATGATCCAGAATTATGTCATTTTTGTTCTGATGAATTTGAAATCCTACATATGAAAAGTTTTTCTCTTCAATTTTTCTGGCGACAAATCTTGTCCGCAGTTTTCTCATATTTTCCTCAAACTGTTCATCCCCAGAATGAAGAAAAATCATCTATGTGACAACAAATTATTCCACTTAGACGTTGGTCAGTATGTTTGACAAACACTGCAGGGTCCAAACTACATTGTTTACATCCCAAACTTAAAAGCTCTTCCCTTGCACTTAACTGTCTTGCTCCATCTTTAAGTCCATACAACCAGTGCTTTAATCAGGTCCCGGTAAAGTGAGAAACGGAACAGAAACGAAACAGAGCGAAACGAAACGAAACATGGCGAAACGAAACGAAACACAGCGAAACGAAACGAAACACGACGAAACGAAACGAAATTTGTAAATTGAGAAACGAAACACAACGAAACGAAACAAAATCTGTATTTTGAGGAACGACCTATAGAAAATCTTCCTGACATAGCCGAAGATCAATGTGGGTTTAGAGGGCCCTTTTGATTGATATCATCTAATCGTTTGCTTAAAATCGTCAAAAAAACAACATTGGTGGTATGTTTATCTTTTTGGACAATTATGCCTCCCCCTTTCCTTAAACTCTGGATCTGTCTCTGCTTTTTTATATATGTATACAAAAGATCTCGTTTAATCCAAAGAGAACGTGTGATTAACAGTTTATTCGAACACACATTACACACTGGGATTAACTTCACTGATTGCCGCACTAGAAAGAACGCATTACATACCAGTTCTATTGTGCTTTGTATTTTCTATGCTTTATAGTCCCACACATTGTTATCATTAATAATATTATGATATATTAGTATGTATAACTTTTCATTCGATCACGTCTGCTAATATCATTGTATATGCAATAATCTGCAATAGGTTTTTATCATTTATTGTTTATGAGTTTGTGCCAAGAAAGGTATTTGATTCATGAATGAAACACTTACATGTACGTATCCCAAGTGAAATAACCATAGCCAAAATATGTAAATGGTATGGACACTTTGCCATACATAACTTTAGGTAGTAGGATCCAAATGTTCAAGTTGGATGCATTCACCCTATATGTGGCTACAACATTGTCAAGGCCGACCTGGGACGTCAACGGGGGGATTGACCACGTTGCGACCTGCGACTCTTTTGAAAGTACATGTGACCTTTAAAATGTTTAAACCGAGAATCAAATCAGTTTAGAACTGAATAGTTTGCTTAAAAGTGACCTTGTGATCTAAAGTGGTACTGGAGCACAGTCACTTTTCTCCTTTTATTCATACAATATTGTATGTTCGACTCGTCATGTTCTACTTTCTTTTTTAAACTTACGGTACCGCCGGAATATTGTGTTTTGTTATTCGCCATTTATCTTGACAGACGCGTGTTACTAGGTATAGTATCTACCACATGTTCAAAAGATAAGCTACAAAGTACATACGGCATCTCCATACAGTTGAAGTCGATGGTACCTGTTGTAAGTAGTTTAAAAGGTTAATATGAATTGAACTTGTATTAAACGAGATTATGTCTTGCCTGATTTGCAACAAAATAAAAGAAGAAGAATGTCATCATGGTAATGGACTGCCATAATAAAAAATCTTTGAAACTTAAAAACAAAGAAGAAACGAATACAAACTAGAATATATTATAGTGACGAATTAGAAATGGACATATTGTGTAGACACCTATCTATTGTTGAAATTATACTATATGTTGCCTTCTAGATGTCCTTAGTTTGTTCTTGTCGTTTGGTTGCTGTCTTATTGACGTGTAACCTACAGTTCATACAGTTTTAGTTCCGTTGAGTGTACTTTTGAATCGGTGCATGAAAAATCATAACTAAACTGGTTATTGTGTATAGATTAATTGTCTTTCTTTCCCTCAATAATTCTAGGAAGATGAACCAAAGAGAGATGTACACAGACACTTGTTTCTATCAATATATAATACATATAAATAGTCGACCTTCCCATGTGGAGATGTACCTAAATTAAAAATATTAATATGTAAACAGAAAATAATGTTACACTTTTCAATCTTTAGCTTCCTCTCCCTCCATTTTTTTTTTACTGTATCAATTTTAAAGACATGTCGCTTCTAAACAAAATCTGATTGATCTGTAAGCTTATCCCCCAAACCTGCTTTGATACAAACTTGAATATGTCAGATTTTATTATTTGGATATACTAAAATACATTTCTTTTTCGGCAGAAATTACAAAAAAAATTATTATTATCTGGTTTGACTGGGAAACACTGATTTCAGATGTACATTGTACACAAAATATTATAAAATATTATGTCCCACCCTTTGAGTGGAAAACATATCATGTTTTAGCATAAAATCGTCTATTTTGGAGTGAAAAAAATTGGATGATTTAAATAAATTAGATGTTTTTGATGGTCTTTTGGATTCTGTTGACAGTTTTTACTTTTCTACTCTAATTAAATGGTCGTTTGGGAGATCTGAATGCGAATTTTCTACTCTTTACACTACAACGCCACACAATCTTATCAAACAAAAGTTTTCTTATTTAATTAAATGGTCGTTTGGTAAATCTGAATGCAAATATATTTGCTGCAATTCATTTAAAGCCTTCTTCTCTAATGTGAAAGGTAAATATGCTAGATATACTTACTGGAGGTGGGATGAGATGATTGAAGCTGTTAATTTCCCCTTGATAATTATGTACGTTTTGGCAACAAAGTTTATCGACAGGTTGTAGGTATTCCAATGGGCACTAATTGTGCCCCTTTAATAGCAGACTTGTCTTTGTACTGTTATGAATCAGTTTATGACCACACTAAGTAAAGACCCGTCAAAATTGCATTTAACTGATAAATTCAACAACACTTACCTTTATCTTGATGATATTTTTTCGTTAAAAAATCAAGAATTTTCTAAATATGCTGCCGAAATTTACGACAAAAGGGACAATTTTTCGTTCCCGATTGTTATTTTTCCCTTTTTGGATGGTGATGTTCCATTGGCACCATCTTATGGTGTTTGAATTTCACAACTCGTTCGCTATGCCCGTGTCTGTTGTGACGTTTTTGATTTTAACGAACGTAATCTATGTATTACTGGTAAATTATTAAGCCAGGGATTTCGTTACCACAAATTACTTAAAACCTTTACTAAATTCTTCCATAGATATAAAGATTTGGTTTTGAAGTTCAAATGGGATAGCACATCCTAATTTTTATGGAAATGTTGTTTACCATTGTTTACCGTGCCCGGAAATTTAGAAACGATCCTGGTAAACTTGTCGATCCGTGATATAAACTTATACTAAAAGGTTACCAATTCAACACTGTAATTAGATCATTGAAAATTGTTTTATTGGTATCAATATTGATTTTGTTGTCAGTAAATTAAAAGCAAACTAAATATTATTGTTATATAATTCATATACACATTCATGGATCTACAATCTGTCGATACCTGTATCTTGGCATTACACAAGGTCGTGTTTTTTCCTCTGACTGTTTATGACGTCTGTACACTAAATCCATTGGATGTTGGATGCGTACAGATTGATAATTTAGTCTTAGATGCATGATTTTTTTATTACTTGTAATTGGCTTTGAACTAGCTGTCAGTAACTTCGAGTACTCTCAGATCAGTACTTAGTGTCTTTTTGTTGTTGGGATATACAAGTACCCGGCCACGTCCACTCTGTGTTTTTGTTAGATGTATGTTATTTGTATCCATCTGATGAGTTAAGCCTTTTTCAACTGATTTTTATAGTTCGTTCTTATGTTGTACTGTTACACCACTGTCCCAGGTTAGGGGGGGGGATCCCGCTAACATGTTTAACCCCGCCACATTCTGTATGAATGTGCCTGTCCCAAGTCAGGAGCCTGTAATTCAGTGGTTGTCAATTGCTGAAGTGTTACATATTTGTTTTTCGTTCATTTTTTGTATATAAATTAGGCCGTTAGTTTTCTCGTTTGAACTCTTTTACATTTGTACGTCATTTCGGGGCCTTTTATAGCTGACTATGCGATATGGGCTTTGCTTATTGTTGAAGGCCGTACGGTGACCTATAGTTGTTAATTACTATGTCATTTGGTCACTTGTGGACAGTTGTCTCATTGGCAATCATATGACATCTTCTTTTTTATATTCGCTACATGTACACTCGGTGATATTTTTTAAATTTTATATGGAATTACACTCCTTTCAAAATCGAGGGTCCGCCCCTAAAGGTAAGAGTACTTTTGAACTGTGCAGTATATCTGAGGTAGTAAATGCACAACTTTGCTGTGCATTATCCAGATTATAGCACAGTAAGAACAAAGAGATTTTACTCATGTCATGTGTTAAGTATCCATAGGACAGTATGACACGCTTAAAATATCAAATTTTCATGTTCATTGAATCGCAAATTATGGTTCAAATTCCTAATTTGGCATACATTTCAAAAAGAACATGTCATAATGAACATGTGTATAGTTTCAAGTTGACATGAACACAACTCCATTGTAATTTAATCTATCTTAACAAACAGAATAAACCTAGTATCGGACGGACGGACTGACGGACGGCAGCCAGACCAGAAAAGATTATGCCCCACTACCGTAGGCGGTACATAAAAATCCTAGTCACAAAGGTAAGAATGGCCAATTTTGTTTGAGGCTGATATTCAGACGATCCCCAGTAACAGCTATTTTAATTTCAATGTTCCCTCATTGTTGCACGTGACAAGAAGCCTTGATATTAGAACAGGCTCTGTAGCATAGCTGACGCACCTAAGCCTCACATTTAACAAAACAAGTTGAATAATTGCAACTAATGCACGAAGATACCAATGTAAATGACGAGTAATTTTTTCAAAGTTGAATGGAATATTCGGTGTCTTCGGCTATGCACATATCTCGTCAGGAAGATTTTCTATATGTCGTTCCTCAAAATACAGATTTTGTTTCGTTTCATAGTGTTTCGTTTCACAATTTACATGTTTCGTTTCGGTTCGTTGTGTTTCGTTTCGTTTCACTGTGTTTCGTTTCGTTTCGCCATGTTTCGTTTCGTTTCGCTCTGTTTCGTTTCTGTTCCGTTTCTCACTTTACCGGGACCCGCTTTAATCTCCATATTCTTCCTTTCTTAGAATTGCTTTCTGGTGGGGGCTTCAGAAAAACATCTCTATCTAATATCTTCCCTTGAAGAAAAGCTGACTTTATATCCGTTGTTTTAACGATCCAATTCATGCTAGCAGTAATTGAAAGGAATATTTTAATCATTCCTTTTCCTACTGTTGGAATGTCTCTCTGCATGGTAAATTCTTCTTCAAAATCTCGCACAACATGCTTTTGTTTGATTATCTTTGGTTGTAATAACCCATCTTGTAGAAAGAGCATTCTGACCTATGTCATCACATTCTTTATATGTGTCAAAAATGGTAGCAGAGCGTGGCTCGGATCCACGGACCTCTGGACCCATAACCCAGAGGTCCGTGGATCGGAACCACGCTCTGCTACTATTTGTTAATGCACTCAGAAAGACATCAGTAAGTTTTAATACTTTAATAACTATTAGCACATGTTGCACAATTGACCATTAACAGGAAGAGGACTCACTCCTACAGGAAGTGAGTACTTGTAGAAACATGAAATAGAGTTATCTCTCTTTATATAGTCAAAGTAACATAAGATTAACACCTTGTTGTTAGATTTTGGATATCAGACCATACTAGGTAAATTAAATGTCCCATTTCAAATTTTTAAGATCTTTGACCACATTTATTTTGTGTCCAAAACCTATATTGGGCCATAAAAAAGAATATGTTTGTTTGCCCTAACCCTACCTACCCAGAAAATAGCTGCCTACTCAAAATCTTTTATTGTCCTGGTGAGAAAAGTTTTTTTCCTTGATTATATAGACATGAAAACTAAAACACATTTGACACTTAAATTTCTTTTTGCTGAAAAAAAAAAAGTAAATGCCTACCTACCAAAAACCCAAATATTTTGAAGTGTGGCCTTATGTCAAAATTTGATCACAATCAAAATTCAGACAGTATCAAGCTTGAATATTGTGTCCAAACTTGCCCCAACTGTTCAGGGTTCGATCTCTGCAGTCGTATCAGGCTGCGCTCTGCGAAGCATTTTATTGTTGTGTGTGTTAATGTTTAACATGAATTATAATTTCAATTTTAGTTACTGATAAATAGTCTAAAATTAAACTAATTTTGATTTTATGAAAAAAATGAATTCAAGGGGTTCTTTGCTAAACTGAACCTAAGCATGTATTTAGATTTTTTATTTCGGGCCAAGTTTTCAGTTGGTCTTAATTGGGATCCAAAATTAAACTTTGTTTGATTTCAACAAAAATGGAATATATGTGGTTCTTTGATATGCTGAATCTAACAATGTATTTAGATTTTGGATTTTGGGCCCCTTTATCAAATTGGTCCACATTGATGTCCAAAGGGTCCAAAATTAAACTTTGTTTGAATTAAAAAAAAATAGAATTCTTGGGATTCTTTTATATGCTTAATCTAACTGTGTATTTAGATTTCTGAAAATGGGACATGATAGGTTGAAGTCCAATTTCAAATTTTTCAGTTTTCAACCACATTCATTCTGTGTCAGAAACCTATGCTATGTCAAATATTTAATCACAATCCAAATCCAGAGCTGTATCAAGCTTGAATGTAGTGTCTATACTTGCCCCAACTGTTCAGGGTTCGACGTCTGTGGTCATATCAGGCTGCACCCAGCAGAGCATTTTATTCTTTATGTGTCCATGTCTTAAAAACATCACATTTCGATATTCAGCGAAATGTGAAATCTCAGTCAAAACCCTAATTTGGTATGAAGTTCCTTGTAGATGTGACCACAAACTATCTTGAACCAAAACTTAAATGTACCTTAAACATGTTAAACCAATACGTTTACCGGACTTGGGACAGACAGGTGGAAGAACAGACCAACAGACCGAAAAACATAATGCCACTCTTCTATCATACATGTAGGTGGTGCATTCAAATTTCACAGCCTCAATTATTACAGATTCCCTGTGTCAATCCTAAACATACATTTACATTAAATATAGTTTATATACTAGTACTAACTTAGTTATTTTGACTGTTGATATAGGATGCAATTAATTATATGAAATATATAAAATTATTTGAAAATTTAACAGTTTCTGGTGAACTCATGTGCTTCCATGCAAAGTTGACTTCAGACTTCTGACATGAGACTTTTCTATCTCTCAGGGTTTTTGCTCTTGATGTTCCTAATGAAGGTGGTGCTTTTTGATAATTTTCATGTGATCATCAATTTTTGTTCCTTTTCAGATATTGATATCCTGTTTACTGTGTAAATCATGTGAAGCAGCAGTAGGAGATGTTACTTGTACTACCAGTGATTCCAGTAACTGTACAACATATGGCAATGCAGAATGTAATACAGACAAATGCCTTTGTATGGATAATTTCTATGATAATGGAACAACCTGTCTATCAAGTAAGATTCCAGTAGAGAATACATCTATATAGTTGAATCGATATAATGTTTCCTCTTATGTACCACGACAAACCTCTGTAAACCAAATTATTTTCATGAAATTTTTGTTTGACGTTTAGCATTTTTCAGTCAATTTCACTGCAATTATACATGTATCTGAGATTCTTTACTTCAGTATAGAGATATGGTGACCTGGACTATTTCCATCTGCCATTGAGACCTATAACATGTATAATGAAGGGGATGTTTGGTTAACTGAACCAGATCTAGATGTTCAAATACATACATGACATATAGCCATAAATTGAGGGGTGCTGCTTTACCCAAATTCCAGACCTACAAAACTGATTTATTGTATATTGTTAATTTGTTCTCATCTTGATTTGTATAAAATATTAGCCATTTGATATCAAGAAAACAACAATTAATCAGCAGGGGTTAAGAAATTTTGTTACAGCTCACTAGCCCAGGGCTAATTGGTAGCAGTATTTTACTAGCCCTGTTGGAAGAACTGCTAGCCCATCAAAACTGACCTGCTATCCCGAGTACGCCTTACAAATTCAGAGTTTGCTGCATAATACAATGAACTCTTTAAACTTAACAATTTTTATCCGTTATACAGTAGATTTCGGCAAATCTGATACCCAAAACTTATGTCAGCAAAAAAATATCCCATTAGCCGATATATTCAATTCGTCCATAATTGTATATTCAGTGAATATTCTGCAATAATGAGTTGACCAAAGGCAGATTCCATAAAGAAAAGAAAATTTCCGTCAAAAAGAACAATTCGATAAAAATAATACTAACTGTTATTTGAATGATAATATGTGAATGTTTTATTGAATATTAATGTTAAATAAAGCAAGAAAACCAATTCTTGGATATGATTGTTTCCATTAAAAGTAGAAATGATCATAAGTTGAAAAATGTGAATTGTTTGACGGAAATTACTTCCCATTTTTTGACACAAGGTTTATGTGTTACAATGCTTTAAGTTGACACTGGTATAATGGTTTTTATTAGTATAGTCTGATTATTCAAACATCCCTGTTTCCAAATCTTTTGCTTTTCTTTTGCTAAAAACATCTGTTATATATATTTTTTTCAATTTCAAATACCTTGCTTATTAGATGCTCGTCTGTCAATAAATGTTATGATAGCAACATGTTCATAAAATCTTGCCACATCATTGTAGGTACTTATATAAGCCTGTTAAAATTGTATTTCATAATGTACAACAAACACATTTTGGATCTTTCAATTTACTTTATTTAATCAATAGTTTTATCAAATCTGTTGCTAACATAAGTTCTGTCAAACTTGTCATCTTATGTTAGCAACATTTGGTTGTGCTAAAAAAATTAAGAGTTATCTGTCCTGGGTTGAAATCTTGTAAATGTCAGGCGGCGTTATTTTGCAGCAGTTCTAAATATGACTTTCAACTAGGATAAGATCTCCAATGTTAGTTAAAAATCTCAAATATATATTGTCTGTCAAATTTATTTATGTTAGCACAATCTTATGTTAGCAACAAGTCCGTCAATATCTTATGTTAGCAACACTATTTAGTCTGTCAAATCTTATGTTAGCAACAATAATTTCCGTCAAATCTTATGTTAGCAACAAAAAAGTTTGTCAAATATTATGTTAGCAACAAAAAAGTCCGTGAAATCTTATGTTAGCAACAACTTCATTTCTGTCAAATCTTATGTTAGCAGCATTGTTCATGTCTGTCAAATCTTATGTTAGCAACTCCAAGATAATCCTTTTTTAAAGTTATTACAATTCCTTTTTAGCTCACCTGGCCCAAAGGGCCAAGTGAGCTTTTCTCATCACTTGGCGTCCGTCGTCCGTCGTCCTGCGTCTGTCGTCCGTCGTCCGTAAACTTTTACAAAAATCTTCTCCTCTGAAACTACTGGGCCAAATTTAACCAAACTTGGCCAATATCATCATTAGGGTATCTAGTTTAAAAAATGTGTCCGGTGACCCGGCCAACTAACCAAGATGGCCGCCATGGCTAAAAATAGAACATAGGGATAAAATGTAGATTTTGGCTTATATCTCTGAAACCAAAGCATTGAGAGCAAATCTGACAAAGGGTAAAAATGTTTATTAGCTCAAGATCTATCTGCCCTGAAATTTTCAGATGAATCGGACAACCCGTTGTTAGGTTGCTGCCCCTGAATTAGTAATTTTAAGGAAATTTTGCCTTATTTGGTTATTATCTTGAATATTATTATAGATAGAGATAAACTGTAAACAGCAATAATGTTCAACAAAGTAAGTTCTACAAATAAGTCAACATGACCAAAATGGTCAGTTGACCCCTTAAGGAGTTATTGCTCTTTTATAGTCAATTTTTAACAATTTTTCGTAAATTTTTGTTATCTTTTACAATCTTCTCCTCTGAAACTACTAAGATGAATTTAACTAAAGTTGTAAACAATCATCATTAGGGTATGTAGTTTAAAAATTGTGTTTGATGACCCCGCCCTCAAACCAAGATGGCCGACATGGCTAATAATAGTACATAGGGTAAAATGCAGTTTTTGGCTCATATATCTAAACCCAAAGCATTTCTAGCAAATCTTTCAAAAACAAAATTGTTCATTAGGTCAAGATCTATCTGCCCTTAAATTTTCAGACCATTCAGGCAACCCGTTGTTGGGTTGTTGCCCCTGAATTGGTAATTTTTTGAAATTTTTTCAGTTTTTGGTTATTATCTTGAATATTATTATAGATAGAGATAAACTGTAAAGAGCAATAATGTACAGCAAAGTAAGACCTACAAATAAGTCACATGACCAAAATGGTCAATTGACCCCTTAAGGAGTTATTGCCCTTTATAATAAATTTTTAACAATTTTCATAAATTTTGTAAATTTTTACAAAATAATTTCCACTGAAACTACAGGGCCAAGTTCATTATAGATAGAGATAATTGTAAGCATCAAGAATGTTCAGTAAAGTAAGATCTACAAACACATCACCATCACCAAAACACAATTTTGTCATGAATCCACCTGTGTCCTTTGTTTAATATGCACATAGACCAAGGTGAGCGACACAGGCTCTTTAGAGCCTCTAGTTTATTGATGCAGATGTTAAGAAATATTTTATTCCAATTTGCCTTTCATATTTAAGCAAGATATACATCCAAACCTTGAAAATACTGAAGATATCAGGATTGTTTGTGTTGCTAACATAAGAATTTTCCGTCAAAATGTCTGTCAATTTTGTTATGATAGTATCACCAAGGAAAAATGAGGTATTTTTCCTTAGCAATATTTTTGAATAGTTTTGTTTAAAATATTATATAAATCTATATTTTCTTTATTACTTTTAGGATGAATTAAAGTGTTAGAATATCAACATGTCAAAACTCAGTAAGGGCTTATTGCAAATAAATTATAATTCACATCTCAAAGAAAACATAATTAGACTGTCTTTCTTAATTCTGGATTAGGGATTAAGGTAAACTTGAGGTAAAGCTATTAGCACCTTCAAAATATTACAATAAGACTGTAATTAGTTATTTCCTATTTAAGATAAAATACAATAGAAGTGTTATATTTTAGTTACATAATTTATACTTTAACTTTACATTGGAATTGATAAAAAGGTATCTAAGGGACCATATGTTCAAAAGTCAGAATTAAAATAATTACCCTCCCCTTTTTGGGAGTTATGTATTTTGATTGGTCAAGTAACTATGATATAGATTAAATGATTATTGAGATTGAGGAAGATGGGTTTAGAAAGGGAGATGGATATATATTAACTTTGTGTAATTTAGAGGAGCAGAGATTTTCAGGCTTTGTTCACATCATGGTGACTTAGTCGCATATTCGTATACATGTATGACTTGTGTTGTAAATATGAATGCTTATCTATTCGAGAATAATTAATATACAATCATCAAACTTAGTGTTTTATTGACTTCTTGTGCGGTAAATTAAAGTAAACCAGACAATGCGTTACCTATGCTCTACCATCACTATTCAGAGTTAGTTCCCTTACTAATTAATATGATCAGAACTGGGTCGCAGAATGTCAGCTAGTTCCCCCGCTTATTGACATGCGATCCAGTCCGGTCATAATAGCAACATTTTTTTAAGGTGTCCTTTATTTAAAAAATATAATGTGAATAGATCTATTTTTTGTCAAAAAGTGTTTACTTATATAAGCAGGGGTTAAAAAATCCACTAGCCCGACGCCCGGGACTAGACTTTTACACTTTGGGCAATTAAAACTTGTTTCCGAATATGCCCGACGGACTAGTAACAAACAATTCTTGGCATTTCCAAAATAGTAAGTGGAAAATCCCCTCATCACTATTCTATCTTAGCCAATCAGATTCAATTATGTACGTCATCCGGGATTCCAAGAATTTGAACCGATTTTGTACATGTTTTAAAAATAGAACAACTAACTCTGGGTGGACCGGTATCATGTATTGATCGCAATTCACGTACTTTCAATATCAATTTTTCAGTTCAGGGGGTATTGTACATTGCTTATGCCGAGATTTTCAATTAATGGTACTTGGGTGTATGATGTAATGATCGATATTGACCCGTCTTGTCAGACAGCTGTTAATTTGAGCTTGAAACCATGCACAAATTATTTCTAAACATTTTAGTACGGCCACCACAGGAACTTTGTCAGTTTTAAAACGAAAAACGGTAGATGAAGGGGGTAATGAGGCTGAAAATTTATCCCAAAAAATGCCAAATACGACCAGGAAAAGCGGGAAAAAACATTTATAGTGTCATGGACAGAAAGATTCCCCATGGGCAAGGTCGACTGTTACTGATGATAAACAAGAGATCATGATGTTTTGTGAATATTGCCGTTATTTTCCCGATCTCGCTGATAAAAAGTCTGCTTTGTATGTGGGAACAACAAATATAGGAATTGATTGATTGATTGATTGTTGGTTGCTTTACGTCCAGTGGCAAATATTTCATGCATATTCAGGACGAGAACAAATTAACAATAAATACAATAGGTAGGTTCTGTAATAGGGGCGTCCTGGATTAAGGTCGGAGAAATTTAGACTGCCACAGGAAATGACGGTATATTGGATAGGGACAGAAATTTAGCCTTGCAACAGGTCACCTACGGACCCCTCAAAGAGTTGTTGCAAGGGTTCTTAATGTGCAAAGAGCGTGGCACTCTCTTTACACGAGGCATCGGATTTAACGTCCCCATTCTGACCGGACGTGGCTGCAAATTTGTACATCCCGCACAGCCAAACGGACGCCCCACTTTAGGAAGGGTTTTACTGCCGGTCGGAGGAAGACCAATGGTGACCATACTTCTATTCCCCAGTCACCCTTGGGGGTTATACGAATTGAACCACTGGTTTAACATGACAATATCAATGAACATGTTTTCTGTGCCCGAAAATATTTTAACAACCCATAGTACAAGGGATATCCAAAAAGATGTCTAGAGATCCTTGTTATAATTAATGAAACAAAAATTTATTTGATTTATTTTATCAAATACCGTGTATAATGCCGCATTTAAAACAAGGGACACCCACTCTAAATTTGAAAGGTATACTCGGGCTAGCAGGTCAGTTTTGATGGGCTAGCAGCTCTTTCAACAGGGCTAGTAAAATCCTGCTACCAATAAGTCCTGGGCTAGTGAGCTGTAACAAATTTTTTTAACCCCTGATAAGTATAACATATGTTCCAAAACAAAACCTTATTGGTGTTGATTTTGTTAAACATAATTTTTGGAATTTTTCAACTTTCTTATTTGGAATCTGCCCAAATCATGAGATCATAAGTCTTGACCACTGCTATACATGTATATATAAAAGGATTGGAGTGATTTTTATCTGATACATCATCACGTTTGTGTAAAAGAATTGTCATGTCAGCTGGTTATATATATATGTAATGCTCAGATTTGTTTTCAGTTTTTAAATCCTAGGAGTTATGCCTCTTTGAACTTAGAATCTTGGCCTTAATATACTACTGCAGCAGTTTGTTTTTCGCAACTCCTCTGAAACCATACAACAGAATTTCATGAAACTTCATAGATAGTTAGAACATACTATGTAGATGTGTATATCGACAGGAAATTTTGATTCAATTTTTTTTCTAGGAGTTATGCCTCTTTGAACTTAGAATTTTTGCCTAAATATACTACTGCAGTAGTTTGTCATTGCAATTCATCTGAAATCATACTACAGAATTTCAAGAAACTTTGAAGATAATAAGGAAAAAAGTATGCAGATGTGCATATCCTCAAGAAATTTTTATCAGTTGACTTTTGTAGGAGTTATTAATCATTGAACTTAGGAACCAGGTGATATTTTGTTTGCCCAGTGACAATGTGAGGGCGTGGGGTATGTGAGCGTGCTCACAAAGGTTCTTTAATTAAAATAAAGCAAATGACCTGAAATATTTATGTGAATAAAATTAATACCAACCATCCATAGTTTTTGTCTTTTATTTTTGTTTTATAAACGAAGTTATATCTATATTTACATATATCACAGGTAGGCTAATTGGGTAACAAGACATTTCGGCACTCAGACAAATCGGCACCCGCACTCAGACAAATCGGCACCCAAGTCGAAGACATTTCGGCATCCATTTTGGGATCCCGACATTGACATTTCGGGACCAAGACCATTTCGGGACCAAGACAATTCGGCACCTCATTTTTTTAAATATATATATATATATTAGGGAAAATAAAAGAATTGTTACAGTAATATTATAATCCCCAGGTAAAATATATGCAATACAACATTTGAAATCATCATTTAATTAAATCTTAAATGATTGTGTATGAATAGTAAAACATTATTTAATTAAATCTTAAATGATTGTGTATGAATAGTAAAACATTATTTAATTAAATCAAAGGGGCCTCGGTGGCCGAGTGGTCTATGTAGTTACTACTGTAATCACTAGCCAGTCAACACTGAGGTTGTGAGTTCGAACCCCGCTCGTGTGGGTGCACTCGACTCCAATCTTAATTGACTAGGATTGTCAGTTTTCCTATCGAAGGTTGGTGGTTTTCTCAGGGCACTCCGGCTTCCTCCACCAATAAAAACTAGCCGCCACGAAATAGCCCAAAAGCCGTGCTTAAAAGTGGCGTTAAAACACCAAAAAATCAAATCAAATTTAATTAAATCATAATTGATTGTTAAATATGACGGTGTTTGAATAAACATCTTTTAATTAAATCATAATTAGTTGTAGTTATGCATTAATCAGTATTTTATGTATAAATCTGATAATTTCTCAATAGAGACAAATGAGAGATCAAAAGTGTATAGCTTGTGTTTCAGCTTGTGTTCTCGTTTGATCCTTACATCTGTAAAGACAACACAATACCTGAAAACTATATTTTATTGTTTTAATATTAAAAGCCATCCCAAGAGAAAATAAATCTGGAATCCCACTGAAATCCCAGCTGGAATTTTGATGGGATTCCAAGTGGGATCAACACTGAGTTTGTGAGTTCGAAAAAATTCCAAGTGGGATCCCACCTAATTCCACCGGGATAAAATTTCGGGAATCCCGCCAAAAGTCCGGGAATTCCGATGTAAATCCCGGTTGAAATATTCTGGGATCCCACTGGGATATTGTGGGATTTTGATTGGAATATACTGGGATTCTGATTGGGATCCCGCTCTTTTAGCGGGAATCCCGAAATTTTATCCCAGTGGAAATATACTGGGATTCCAGTATATTTCCACTGGGATTTACATCGGGAATCCCGGACTTTTGGCGGGATTCCCGAAATGCTACGATTTTGCATTTTCTGAGGGAATATACACATTTATTACTCATTATAAGGTAGATGAATATTGCCCTTGTTGTATCAAATCTGTCACGTATATATAAACATTGGGGCATGAATTACATTGTATTGGCCATGTTTAATATCTTATTTCAATGGCTGTCAAGTTCCCATTCAAAATAAAATGCTCCGCAGGGCGCAGCTTGATACGACCGCAGAGGTCGAACCCTGAACAGTTGGGGGAAGTATGGACACAACATTCAAGCTTGATACAGCTTTGGATTTGGATTGTGATTAAATATTTGACACAGCATAGGTTTCTAACACAGATTGAATGTGGTCTAAGAACTTAAAAATTTTAAATTGGACATTCACCTATTATGGTCCAATATCCAAAATCTAAATACATGGTTAGATTCAGCATATCAAAGAACCCCAAGAATTCAATTTTTGATGAAATCAAACAAAGTTTAATTTTGGACCCTTTTGACCTCAATGTGGACAAAGTTGATAACGAGCCCAAAAATCAAAAATCTAAATACATGGTTAGATTCAGCATATCAAAGAACCCCATATATTCAATTTTTGTTGAAATCAAACAAAGTTTAATTTTGGACCCCGATTTGGACCAACTTGAAAACTGGGCCCATAATCAAAAATCTAAATACATGTTTAGATTCAGCATATTAAAGAACCCTAAGAATTCAATTTTTGTTAAAATCAAACTAAGTTTAATTTTGGACCCTTTGGACCTTAATGTAGACCAATTTGAAAACGGAACCAAAAATTAAGAATCTAAATACACGGTTAGATTCGGCATATCAAAGAACCCCAATAATTCAATTTTTGATGAAATCAAACAAAGTTTAATTTTGGACCCTTTTGACCTCAATGTAGACAAAGTTGATAACGGGGCCCAAAAATCAAAAATCTAAATACATGGTTAGATTCAGCATATCAAAGAACCCCATATATTCAATTTTTGTTGAAATCAAACAAAGTTTAATTTTGGACCCCGATTTGGACCAACTTGAAAACTGGGCCCATAATCAAAAATCTAAATACATGTTTAGATTCAGTATATCAAAGAACCCTAAGAATTCAATTTTTGTTAAAATCAAACTAAGTTTAATTTTGGACCCTTTGGACCTTAATGTAGACCAATTTGAAAACGGAACCAAAATTTAAGAATCTAAATACACAGTTAGATTCGGCATATCAAAGAACCCCAATAATTCAATTTTTGATGAAATCAAACAAAGTTTAATTTTGGACCCTTTGGACCTCAATGTGGACCAATTTAAAAACGGGGCCCAAAATCCAAAAACTAAATACACGGTTAGATTCAGCAAATTAAAGAACCCATTGAAATCAAGAATAAAACCCCATTGAAATTGGTCAAGAAATAAGCAATTTATAGGAAGTATCTTCTTTTGCACAATCCTGTGCTATTAAATATTTCTTGCTATTGCGCAATACTGTACAATTGACAATTTCTTGCTATTGCGCAATATTGTGCTATTGGATATTTCTTGCTATTGCGCAATACTGTGCAATTGAAGATTTCTTGCTATTGCGCAATACTGTGCAATCGAAGATTTCTTGCTATTGTGCAATACTGTGCAATTGAAAATTTCTTGCTATTGCACAATACTTATTATATAATAATTTACACATCCTGTTTGGTGTGTATCTCCTACCATATCATTATTTTTTGATTTTAAATATAAATCAGAAATAACCAACTTAAAATGGAAAATTTTAAAAGAAACAAAAAAGGAAAAAAAGAAAAAAAGGAAAAAAAAATAAATCCCCCCCAAAATTTTTTGAACCCCCATTATGATTCATCACCCCCAAACTCAATCCCAGCCTTCCCTTTGTGGTATGGTACCTTGCAGTACAATTTCAGAGAGATCCATACACTTGAACACAAGTTATTGTCTGGAAACTAGAAAAAAATGTGTTTTTTGGCCCCTTTTTGGCCCCAAATTCCTAAACGTTTAGGGCAATTACCCCCAAACTCAAACCCAGCTTTCCCTTTGTGATATGGAACCTTGTAGTACAATTTCAGAAAGATCCATACACTTACACACAAGTTATTGTCATGAAACTAGAAAAATGCTTGTTTTTTGCCCCTTTTTTGGCCCCTAATTCCTAAAATTTGGAGACAATTACCCCCAAAATCAATCCCAGCATTCCTTTAGTGATATGGAACCTTGTGGTACAATGTCAGAGAGATCCATACACTAACACACAAGTTATGTCTGGAAGTTACAAAAATGCTTATTTTTGGCCCCTTTTTGGCCCCTAATTCCTTTACTGTTATTACCATAACCCCCAAAATCAATCCCAACCTTCCTTTTGTGGTATTGAACCTTGTGGTAAAATTTCATAAAGATCCATTCACTTAAACTAAAGTTAGAGTGCGAAAACCAAGTGTCTTTGGACGACGCCGGACGACGCCGACGACGACGGACAACGACGACGCCAACGTCATACCAATATACGACCACAAAAATTTTTTTGCGGTCGTATAAAAAATGTACTTGTATTTAATGTCAGATCTTTAAACTTCCATCAAAATTATAGATACTAGTACTACTAGCAAACTTGTTTGCCATTTTTAATGGCTGCTTATATTGTTAAATTACCCATTAATTAAATATGGTACTCACCCCACCCCTCCTCCCCATGTTCACTAACACCTTCAAGCATTTCATTGTCTTAATTGTATTTAGATACGCAGTTTTCACCATGGCTTAATGATGCTCGCTGTTCAGTTTCAAATATTATAATATTAAAAATGTGTGTCAGATATAAAGGATACATGTGAAGTTCTCCTCCTTTCTGTAATTAAATTTGCTGTCTCTGTACTTCCAACTAGTATTGCTGAGTAAAGGTAACTGGAATCTGAATGCAATCCGTTTACTTTCAAAATTGGCAGCTCCATTTAATCATTTAATCCCCTAAAAGTATAAAAAAAATCCACAAAGAATCAATTGTTCTAGACATTTTGAAGCAATAAATTCAATAGAAATATTATTGCATGTTTATACAGTATACATTGGAAGCCAGTTGGAATCAAATTAATTACCCTCCCTCTTTTTTTATCCCCTGAAGACAAAAAACTAGCGACTTATTATTTTCACCAAATAACCATTCACACAATTCAATTAAATTTTTACATATCTACCAGTTATGCCTGTTATGTGACAACAAGATTATTCAATGTTGTTAAAAATAAATATATTTTTCAGTTTATGCAGGAACATATATATATTAGATATATCTGCATGTTCCCAGGTTTATGCTTTCAGATTTTCTGATGTTGATTTGCTAAAAAAAAAACCATAAAAAAATCATAGTTCCTCAAAAAATTATATTTTATAATCTCATTATATACACATGTTAAATTAAATTAGTTGAACGGCAAACGCCTGAATCTGACAGATAGAGGTCAATTTGTCGACAAAAAAAGTACCCGTATGTAAAATGTTTACGCCCACAGACAGCGCCACCTATAATTTTTTCTACGGCGTCTTTGAGAACGATGTTCCGTTCTGTAGTAAATTAAAACATTTAATTAACTAAAACATTGAAAATTAAGTGTATAAAACTAATTAAAAGATATATTTGCACATGACTGGTTATGCATGATACGCTGGCAATGTGCGCAATGTCCTTTAATCCAAGATTCAAAATTAGTTCGTTTCCTATGTCAAAATGGCGGATTCCAATGTTTACATTTTTCCATCGATTTGAGAGCTGACACAAATTCGTATCCAATCATTAATTTGCATATTATGTACTGTGTAGGCCTAGGTAGCTTATCCAATGGGATTTACTGTTATAAAGTGGCTATACGTTACCAGCCATCGTTACAACAGTGCCATGTGTTTTGTGTGTATAGCTCAGGAATGATGTGTATTCAATATTTACGGTAAATAATCAATGTAATGTTCATTATATTTCCATGCATACACAAGTCATAACAGCAAATGCATTTTTTATAGAACTTACTAGGTAAACAGACATGTTTAACTGTCTGCTTTAGCAAAAATTCGTGTAAATAAACCCGATGGGTCGTTTTGAATATTCAAGCACAGCAGACAAACACGTGGTAGATTATTGATGTTTGTTTACCTAAATTGCACGCTGTTGTTACTAAATACTTAGAAATAACCATTATCGTGTTATTATTGTTTAACAGCAGATGAAATTAATTTTACAGTTGCATTTAACTACTTTCAAGAGTTATATAATACACCTTGCCTAAGCAATAGGTCTAGCTAGGTCCATGGACCTCCTTTACTAGGTCCTTAAAAAAAGAGGCTGTAATAATGTACATGATGTAAATTACCATATTTACATTCCAGCATTTTTTTGCATTTGATATATTTCATATATATGTACATGTATGTACATAGAGAACAAAAGAGTAAATGAACATACATGGGTTTAATTCCCACCCTAGGTATTAATTTTAATACTCATTAGAGGTTGGAGCAAATAGGGCAGATTGCAATCGACCATAATGTAGTGTCTAAAAATGCTGATTGATGTGGCCAAGTCCTCAACAACCTTTTTTCTAAGTATACAGCAGCTCCTTTAAGGATTAGTAAGGGAACACTTTACATATAGTCCAGTGGCTAAGTCCTGTCTTTTTTGTCTCTATTATTTCCTTATTTATATTATTATATTTCTTATATTCTCTTGTACATGTAGTAAGCTAAAAGCTATCATTACTCTTTTTCCTCATCTGCCTGATAACAATGAAATGTATTCATTGTTGATGTCTGTAAAGTGACTTATAATTTAACTGCTAACAGACATTTGGACTCTGGTGGATAGTTTCTATACTGTTATCTCATTGGCAATCATACCACATCTCTTTATTTCAGTACAGGTTAAGTATTTAAAGTAAGTGACTAACAAACATTAAATCATTTGAAAGAAAAATTCTGCAATGATTTCAGTTAACATATATCAACAATAAGATTTGGTTGTATAAATTGTGTCATTATGTTTATAATGACCACTGTAATTGTGAACTGCCATGACTGTCTTGTACAAAATATATTTGAATAAGTTCCCTAATGAATAGTATATAGATGTTTAAAAAAACAAATGTATGTACTAGTTTCAGATCTATCAATTCAAAAATAATTGATGATTTTTTTAATTTATTGAATAATAACAACTTATTGCAATAATCATGATAATCATGATATTAAAATACAAACTAGCATTCTTATATGTGATACATATATAACTTAATGCAGCTTATTCTATAATTGTAAGGTATGTCATAAAAAAGAGATTTTTTGTAAAAGTTACCAAAATTGTCTGTATTTCAACCACATTTAGGCCTAGGAACCTTAAATTTTTAAGTGTAGAGGTTGACAAGTCATGACTGTAAATTCAGATATTATCATGAGGTTTTTATTAAAGTAAATAATGCGATTAAATTGATTATCTCAATAAAAAGAACTCTCATTCTGATTTGATACTATGAGATTTTTTCTGATATCAGAAAAATAAATATCTCATTGTTGTCCATTCTTCAAAAAATTTCTGAACATACTGTACATGTATTTAAGTCAGCTTTGTTTTTGTCTGAGACTACTATAACATGGGAAGTGACCAATCTCTATGTTAATTGTTATAGTAGTCTCAGGTTTTTGTTTTGTAGTTCAATTGACTATGCATTTTAGAGCAGTTAAATATGAATTTGGATTAAATTTGAAGTTGATTCTGTATATTTTATGACATAATAACACTCTTTTATTTAAACAAAGCATTTTCAGACTTTATTTACAGACCAGCTTAGCTAATCATTCATTATTCAATCAATAATTTAATTAAAAGACTCAACAGTTGTTTGTAGGACTTATGAATTCAAATATAAGGGAAAAAAATCAAAACTTGAAGTAATACATGCAATAGGAATTATGAGAACTGCATGATATCAGATTGCAATACAGCTTTTTTTTCAGTTTTCTTTGTGTTGATTATAATGTTTTAAATCCCTTTCTGGCTTTTTGGATGTTCAGATTTTTTCTCTTGATTAAGAGCGAGCAACGGAACTTGTACATCTTATATAGTTTCTTATCTCGGGGTGGATCAAGCAAATTTTCAAAGAGGAGGGGGGCATGTATTGTCTACATTTTCTTTTTTTCCATATTGTAATTTAATGTAATGCAAAGTTAAATTCTATTGTAACACAAGTTCTGCTGACAAATGGCTGATAAACCCCTCTTGTATGTAATTATTTGGCATGAAATGAAATATGTTTTTTCTGTATATGGAAATTAGGAATAATCCACCCTCTCTTTATAAAAGACCTGGATCTGCTTAAAAGTTCTTGCTTTTCTCAGAATTTTCCATTGTTACATCAGGAATAAAGGCTACCAATAATCATGCTTGACAATCATTGAGGTCACACATAAAGAACCCATCTCTTTGCAGATCATAGTAGAAAAACAAAGATACAATGTAGTTGGTAACATAAATGTATTTAAAAATATCAAGAGAAACATTCCCATACAGAATCTCTGTCAATAAGTTATTTTTCCACTCTTAACAGTGAAATCTTAAATATGTAAATTGATCGGCAAGCCTCACATCTTGAAAAATAAAATGTCTGTAGGAAAGAACTATTGTTTCACAATAGGGATCATTCGTAATATTTCTTCCTGTAGACGTCGCTGGTGTTCCATAAGTGGTTGTCGGAAACGTTTTAATCACTTGGACGCTTGAATCGCATTACGTTGCACATGTTTACATTAGTAACTACAATCGACACTCGCTAATTTCACCAAACTAAGCTTCAAAATTGTTGTGTCCCCGGCTGCAATTATTCTGAAGGGGGACCACAGATTCCCAAAAGACCATGAACTTCTTTTGAAATGGAGAGAAGGCATCAGGAGAGTTGATCCACCCATCAAAAATATCTAGGGAAACCCGGCGGAAAATTCGACCAAGTTTGCCATAACCATGCAGCTGATAACCATGTCATGACAGGAGATTATATAACAACAGGATTAGGTATTATGTATTTATATTTTTCTTATATATATAGTACATTATTAAACCTCTTTCTTTTATTTTTTCTCAATTAAACAGCCCAATAATTTGACAGGTTATTATTTATTAAAATAGGGGGATGACACAGGGATGTATTTTATTCTTCAAATATACATGTACCCTCATAAGTTTTTTCCTAGTCTTCACATTTTTTCACCCTTTTACCTTTGTTTGCATTGTAAATAAGAAATAATAACTATGTTGTGCACTTACATGACTTAATTATAGCAAGTGAAATATATTTCCCTGACAAAACAATGCATGAAAGGGATTAAGAGAACTACATGTATTGGGAAATATGACAATCCCTTTATTGCATTCTAAAAAGTACCATGGTACACATGAGCATAATTTTTTTATTTGTTTGTCGCAATAAAGTCGGAATTTTCTAAGGACTTTAAAATTACATTAAACTTATGGCAAAAGCTGTCAGAACAGTTTTTTTTAATTCTTCAAAGTTGGAAATCAAGAGTATTTTTGTGAGAAAAAAACATCACACACATCCCCGCATTAAACGCTTGTCCTTTATGAATGATAAGAAAATTTTCTGAACCTGCAGTTTATTAAATAAAATGATACTTTGTGGTTTCCTGTTTTCATATTTCAGAAGCCATCATGGATAATAGACTTTTTACCCAACCAGAAAGTGATGGATGGGATACATCTTTATGTTTGAAATGAATTCATGGTTAAAATCCAAGTGGCTGCAAGTGTGATGATCAATACTTCTGTCAGAACCAGATATAAAACAAATTTGACAAAGGTGACAACAAATGGCAAATAGTGGAATTATGGAACAGGATTTATTTACTAGCCAAGACAGTTCCTTATATTAACACACAAACTTTTCTGAAAGGGAAATTCCAACTAGATCAGAAGAAAGTAGTTTGTGATAGAAAAGTGTCGTCCAACCGAATTCACATTAAAAGAGTCCTTGTATTGTCTAAAAGTTACACAAGGGTAAAACTTAATGCCCCTCCTCCGCTGTGGCAGGGGAATAAAAAATCTGAAACATGTAATTCCACGTGGAAACTTCTAATTCAACTTGGTTCCCGAATTATCTATGTTTCTTTGTTCTTTCTAATTTCATAAAAATACATTGTAAATAAATATGCATAAAAGATGAAATGGATTTACATGCAATTGATTTTATTATTTGTTCTAATGTGGTGCTGTTTCACCACTGCTTTCCCAGTTAGCACCAAAAAAAATAGAAAAATGTTGTAAAAAAATTGTAGAAAAATATCAAAATCATGCAAAAATGTATGGCGTTATAAATATTTTCAAAACATTTTCATGATACTTTTAAAACATCATTAAAATGTTACTGAATTTTGACGACAATGTTTGTAAAATGTCTTATAAATGATTTGAATGTGTTTGTTAATCAAATATCCCTGAAACATTTTAAAAACATATAAAAATTCATTTCTGCAGGATAAAATGTTTTGAAAAAGTTCAAAAAATATTTTTTTACAAAATGTTTTAATAATCATCATATTCTCAAAAAATCATTTAAATGTTATACGAAATATCATTATAAAAATGTTTTCTAACATAATCTTTCAAGTCTTTTTATCAAATATTCAGAAACATATAAACAATGTTTAATATCAGAGACAGATTTAGGAGTGGGGTGCCTGGGTCCCCCTTTATGGCCCTTATGGAGCTACATTTATGGTTAATCCAGATTTTTTTATTACTCTCAAAACTTTGTCTAGTTTGGGGCCTAATGACCCCTTTTTATGCCCCCGCAACTGAAAGATGGGGGGCATATTATTTTACCCCTGTCTGTTCTTCTGTCTGTCTGTGTGTCCGTCCCATTATTGGTATATAGTTATTCAGCACAACTCCTCCTACAGTTTGAATGCTAGGACGTTTTCACTTTGCTGGCTGTTTGTACATATATTGAAGATGTGCATGTGCATGTGGTCAAGGTTTTGATTTTTATTAATATTTGCTCTTTTGGGAGATAGTTGAACTTTGTCATTTTTGGGGTATAAGCGGTTAAATGTTATAGTTATTTTAAAATAACACTTTGCATCTACGGGGGCATCAATTGTGTCTCCCAGACACAATAATATCTCAAAGAAAGTCCTACATTGACTTTGTTTTAATACAGTTACTTCAGAGTGGAGTGGGGGGTGGGGGGGGGGTGCATCACTTTATATAGATTCAAAATTCTGGATCCACATTTAAGAAAACAACTGCCGTCATACTGATCTTTACCCCTTTACTTATCTCCTTTTACATTTGTCTGCATGCTGTTGATGCCGGCTTAATCTACATATATTTTGGCTATTTTTGTCGGGTTGATGTCTCATTGACAAACCCCAATATTTCCTGTCTTAGATATCAATTTTATTGAATAGTCCATTTTTTTGTATTTTGCACTGAACACATATGAAAAAGAAGATGTGGTATGATTGCCAATGAGACAACTCTCCACAAGAGACCAAATGACACAGAAATAATTACAACTATAGGTCACCGTACAGCCTTCAACAATGAGCAAAGCCCATACCGCATAATTTGTTTCACTTACATAGAGGTATTAATTTTTTCAGATTATAAATATCCTCATGCATTTCATTTGGTCCAGCATTGAACAAATTTTTTCTTAGAAATGTTTTTTTTTATCTATTGTTTGATCATGTGTAGCATCTGTCATTTTCTGTCTGAACAGCTTTTCGATGGTTTTCTTTGCTGTCTTGGTCAACAATACACAAGATAACAACAATAAGAAATGCAAAAATTTTATTGAATTTTGTCATTTCACTGTTCTTTTTCAATTTTTCTTTTGTTCCATTCTTTTTATTTCTCTTGACTTCTGCTGGCTTCTGTAAAGAAAATGTTAACAAATTAGTCCTGTTGTTTAGTGAGTAAACTAGTGGAGATAATTTAAATTTCATCAAATTACACAAGAAAATTTTATTTTAATCCAGTCTGGTTTCATAAAAATTTATATTGAAAGGCGACATCTAATCAGTGTGGCTGGATTCGGAAGGAATATTTATAGCTATTAGATATACACGTACATCTGTGGAGTTTCAGGTGTATTATTATCATACGAGTCTGTAACGGTAGAGTTCACCAGTACTAAAATAAAACTGTACAGTACCATTTTCCCAACTGAGATTAGGACCTGTAACCTTTACTTGGTCTTACAAGAAATCAACTCTCTTAATGGTAATTGTATATTTTAACACAAATACATTTTTGTGATATAGATTGAGGCTATAAAAGGATAAATACCTTCACACAATATGCTCCTCCAGAATGTTTTGAATATAAGCTTATAAATTTTGGCTCTTCTAATTGATTCTACAAAAGATAAAAAAAAGTCAAAATATCAAATAAAATACAGTCAAGAAAAAAATCACATTGTACTAGTCAGCTACAAAGGTCACAACATTCAAAAATGAAAGAAAATTCAAACAAGAAAACTAATGGCTTGATTTTAAATTATAAAATAAGACAATAAAAAAACAAATATATATGTTTATATATCCAAAATTAACCAACTATAACTACTAAATTAAAGGCTCCTTACTAGGATTGACACATTAACAATTATCTATACTTACAAAAAATGTATCTGGCCTGGCCTGAAGGGCTAGCGATTAATCACAGGCACTTGTCTCAGAAAAAATTTCCTATATACCTTAATTTAACACGTGTTGTATTAAGGTATATAGGAAAAAAATTTCTGAGACAAGTGCCTGTGATTAATCATGAAAACTGTATAATGAATATATTGTCTTTCATGGTTACAAATATCTACCAGTAGAAAATGTCTGCAATATTTCACTATTTTATATTACTTTACTAACTAATACATTGTTGATGACGCTGAAAACAGCATACCTAATATATGCTATGTCTTGCTTTTGGACTCTGTCAAGGCAAGACAAAAAGGAAAGAAATCAATGATTCAAGTTCAAATATATTGATTGATTGTTGGAATCTTAAATGTCCAGTGACAAATATTTAATGCATGTTCCAGCCAAAGTTTAATTAAACAAGCTAAGGAATGGTTTGAATTTTTTTAAAACATGTAGGTAAAGATTTTTTAAAGTACTATTACATAGATTAAAATGTTAGGATTACAAAGGAGGTTTCTGCTTGCCATGAAATATTTGAAAAACAAGATATCAAGTGGATTTAATGGTATAACTAATGAAATTTTGAAAAATTCTTGTATGCTGAATGTTGGGCATGATATGTATATAAAATTATGAAACACTTCTTTTTTCTTAAAAATTAATAAAATTTTCTCTCTAGCAAGAAGTTCTTATTGCAGAGAAAATTTATTTAACCCATATTCAAAGGAAGATGTTTTAATAGCCCTTCAAACAGCAGAGGTATAACCCTTTTTACTAGTTTAGGAACATTTTTTTCTAGAGTATAATAGTTTAGAAAACTATTTAGAATCTTATAAGATTATCTGCCAAGAACAGATAGGATTCAAAAAAGGACGTAGAACTATAGGGACCACATTTCTAAGTTTAAAAAATATTTAGTTGGGTTAGTTTTCATAATTATTTTCTAATCAATTTTGCAGAATTTGAAATTATTCCATATTTAAATAATTCCTTGTTTGAACTTGAATTGCAAATAAAACTTCATTATAGATGTACATATCTTTTAAAATTTCAAAAAATGGCCCCATCATGTTATATGTAAAAAGTTTGCAGAGAAGGGCCTTTATATTTTTTTTACAGTGTCTTTTTTTTAAGTTGATGAAGCTGAGACATATTAAAAGATTTAAAGCTTAAAAATGTAGAACCATGTCTTGTTTAAAAGTGGTATTGGAGGATTTAATACTTTCCTTGTGTAATTGTCCCATTATCAAAAGTAATAAATTGTTTATATATAACTGGGACTATTATACTATTAGCATAATAGTCCCAGTATATAACAAGTTAAATTTAATTTTCCCTTGTCCAGTCTGCATGGTCTGTATCACATTTCATGGCCAACAGATAATACATGTATCTGTATAGAACCCCTATTTTTAATTATTATTATACAAAATCATTTAAATGTATCCTAGAAAGTTTAATTATACATTCATGACTATTTACATGTTCAGTGGTTTTTTTTTTTTTTTTTTTTTTTTCAGTGGTTTTTTTTTTTTTTTTTTTTTTTCTAACTTGGGGTACATGTATTTGTCACTTGGTATTTCACTCTAAATATTTCATATAAAATTGCATTTCAAAAGATTATTTAGGGGACATTTTTGATTTGATTTTATGCAACTTGGTACCAACAGCAGAATAATTATTTGTTTATTTTCATTTTCTTCTGAGATAAACATTAATATTATTGTCTATTATAAACAATCTTGCTATATATTTATATTTCAACCAAATTAAATTGTAAAAAATAGTATATATGTGTTCACATCAGGAGAAAATAAAAACAACTGATGACAGAGCTATGACAAAACAAACAAATACTCTTATATACAATTCAGCGTTTTTCAACACATTATTTGTAAAAATACAACCATAAAAGCCTCCAATAAACGTGTTTTTATATGAAATATATAGCCCAAAAATGTAGGTGAGGAAATCTTTTTGGCCATGTACTGTAGCGGCGTTTCCGCTTATAATAGAAGAAATCTCAATATTTTTTAAATACATCGTTTACCTTTCTATAAGATCTATATTTCTGTCTCTTGTGACAGCTTCACGTAACGTTAGTTCTGGAACAGACCAGGTGATGTAATCATCGGATGCCATATTGTTTACGTTGTAAATACAGATGCAAGCGTTTTACGTGATTGAAGCGTTCAAGTAACCACTTATGGAACCGCAGCGCCGCCGAGCGTGAAAAGTCGTGAATGATTCCTATTGATGCTGTGTTAGAATTTATAATATCACTCTTTTTTCTCCATATGATCAGCATAAAAAGTGACAAGTTCTTCAGTCTAAATAACTTTGTTAAATCTCATTTCTGATGGAACATTTTCAGTGCACCAGATTAACAACTTTCTATGTTAGATACTTATTTAAATATAAAAATTCAAGTCTAATTTTAGAGTGAAATTTTAATATATTTAAACAAACTGTTCTAAACAACCAACATGTACAAACACTGAGTTTATTTTCATATCCTTTCTTAGAATATTGATACAAAGAAAGTAAAACAAAGACTTGTATCATTCCATCTACCAAAAGGGTGTTTGAGAATATACAAATAAGTCCAAGTTTCAGAGAAAAGTCAGTTATCTATAATTTTCTTCTTTGGAAGTTTTCAAAAACCTGTTTTAGGGTACTTGAAAAAATGCCATATTCAAACATTCCATGACTATTTTAATGTTACAAGAGTAGAGGAACATAAAATATTGAATGGTTATTCAAGAAAGTGTCGAAATATAACTACAATCATTAATTTTACTCGAATTTACTGTTGTGAACTTGCAGTTTCCTACGACGCGTGTACGGAGTTATCTCCCGTTGATCTCCACTTCGCCACGAATAAGCTGACACAATTGCGTATCCGGGGAATTTATGATCTATAATTAATATATAAGATGCAGAAAATGGTTTTACTTCATATTTTATACCCCTCCATACGTTACCAAACCCATTTAAGAAATGATTTGGGATTTTCCGTAGACCTACGCAAATTTTCCAAAAAAAATTTCAACTTCCATCGTTGTTTTAGAATACTTTTATAACACCTTTCATAAATAAGTATACATAATAATGAAGCTTATTCACTCAAGATTTGGACCCTACAAGTTTTATTTATGTACGAGTTACAATTAGACGATACGAGGTAAAAAAACCAAGAGGTGTACACGTTCACAAGAAAACGGTAAACTCTGACCTTTTATCACGTGACCAATGTCTTGAACTTAGACGCCATTAAAGCGTTTGCCGTTCAACTGTTCTATTTTGCTACAGCGTAATCACATTTTGATGACGTTTTTATTGAGTACTCTAACGTCGAGGTGACAATCTCGCCCCATATTATATCGGCCAGAAGTTGATCCGTCCCCGTAACGGTATTATAAAAATAAATCAAGGGTGTCGTATAAAAGTATTTATTACTGGCCAGTTTTTAAAAATAAGAAAAAAAAACCTTTAATTTAATCGGCACAGGGTGCATGCGGATGAACTAGTGGCCGCATTATCTAGGACGGTATTTTCTAGGGTCGGACTGTTCAGTACAATTACTAAAAACCACGTGGTCATGACTTGTTTACATAAGTTGAGAACCAAGGTTTTACGATGTCGATCGTTGGCCTATCATTGATCTGATAATTTTTCTATGTTATTTAAATGCCGGACAACAGGTAGAAAATCAGAAACGATCCAGCTTGTCTGGCAAAACAGCCGTTGGCGTTTCTCGGGCGCCCTTTCGTTTTTATCGCGAAAATCTCGGCATTTTTCTGACTTTGAAATACTGTCAAACCATGGAAGTAATATTGAAAGGAATAACATCGTCGTCACTTCAAAGGTTTCATCTGCGTTACCGCCCATCTTTCGATAACTCGTTAATTGGTTTAATATATGGCATGGTAATTGACTCTCGACATGTGATAGATCAAATCACTGACACTTTTCGGTCATTTTCGTGTTCCCGGAAAATTACGAATAGACCAGTTGTTGTCGTATGTACGTACGAAGTAACCCGAATAGTTCACTCGTTACATTCCGCTGCTGTACGCTACCGAATAGAGTCAGTCATTCAATGTTGATTTTAGTCTATTTTTCCTATTTATGTCTTTTTCGATCTTAATAGTTTAGGCCGACAGTTATCACATATTGAATTTAAGAAAAAGGGTGGATCATTTTCAATTTTAATACTTAAAACCATGCAGTTAATTAAGAAGACATTTCTGAAAGTTAAGAAGATGATTGTACAAAAAATATGTTTCGACCCCCTTTTATTAAATACGAATAATCCAAGTCTTCCGTGTATACCAGGCAAATTAAATATTCACAATTTTAAACGTTTCTATTCTTTAATTTGTACATAAACAAATTCATATAAAATAAATTTGCGGTTAGACAGTAAATTAACTTGAAAGTAAATATTTTTATAAATCTCGATAAACTTGGCACATTTCAACAGTAAAATATTCTATGTCTACATCTGTCTACATTATTTTGTTCAACATCATGTGAAACCTGATCGATTCATCGGTATTTAACTGTTTTACTCGGGATCCGCTTTTAACCGGAAAATACTTTTAGAACAGTTTAAAACAAACGGTAAAAAGCAAAAATATGCTAAATTAAATACAATTTTCCAAGCTAAACTGTTGTAGGTTGAACAATTCTCGTCCGTTTTTCAAGTTTTTTACATCATACGACTTCTTTCTGAAGGTAGAGGTTTTATATGATACAGCGCCACCTTCTTATTAATAAACCTCGGATTTCACACAGGTGCTTTATAATTACCGGACTCGATAAAATCATGTGACTGATAAAAAATTCCAGATGCCATTTTACAACCGCGGTATCACAGATAGTAACCAAAGGGGTCTTGCCGCTGAGACTATAATTGGATAAAATCATATGACTTTAGTACAGAGCTCTGCAGGCTGTTAATACATGCTAATTAGTCGTTGTTATTCCTTTTAAATATTACTTCCATGGTCAAACTAAAATTTGTAATTCTTCCATCAACAGAAGTTCAGCTAGCTGTGTAAACTGTCAAATTAAGTGACCCATTAAGTGCAGGGCTTCACCTGACAGCTTTGGTGTCAAACACATTGTTAATTAACACAAATAACCTTTGCTTTATGTCATAAATAATTTGTGTATTTCAAAAATGTTTCAGTTACTTCCCCTTTTTTATCACCTTTTCACAATATATTCCTTAAATTTATTGTTTTTTTTTCTAAAAATGCAAATGCATATCAGAATATTACTTTTAATTATTTTTAACCTGAAAACACTTCAAATATAAATATTTTGAAAATTATTTTTTTCATCTTTACTTCCATTAATTGATCTATCAAGTGCATTCAAATAATAATTCAAATTTTCATTGAAAGTGGACAACTTTTATTTTTAGAAGCAATAAGTGGGGGAGAGGCATTTAAAAAAGGGCATCCAATTTTTCAAAGCACCAGTTTTAAGTGGGGTCATTCAAAATATATTGATTTTAAAAGGAAAATTTACAAAATTTAGGTTTTTCACAGAAATCTATAACCAGGATATATTTTACATTTCCAGGATAATTTTTTTTAAATTCCACACAAAATTCTGGTTTATGTTTCCCTGTTTAAAGTAAGATGGGATCCCGGTTTCAGACAGTTATCCCAATGGGATCCCAGTTTCGTATATTTATCTTGCTTCAACTGGGATTGGATCCCAGCTTGAGACAGATATCCCAATGGGATCCCAGTTTCAGACATATATCCCGAATGGGATCCCAGTTTCAGATATTTATCCCGAATGGAATCCCGACTTCTGAGGCCCATCCCGGCTTATCCCGCTAATTTTACCGGGATTTGACTGGGATCCCGATAGATCCCGTTTTCATTTTCTCTTGGGATAAACATAAAAGTGCGTGCAAGCCATAATGGCTGTCAAAAGTGGCAACATAGAACATGCATCACTGGTAAGTGGCTTTTAGATATTTTTAATTATTATATAAATTGTTATAAAATAGGTAGCCCCAATTCTCCTTTCATACTTTTTATTTCCCTACAGGAGCCAATTCCTATAGAGCTAGTAGCATTTGTATATAAGGGAGTAAAGGTGAATTTTTTCATCATTGCCAAATTAACCAGAATATTAGAAATCCCCTTATAAATGCAATTAAATTATGTGTTGTATTGTTAGTCCTCTACCGACGAAGTCGAAGGGGAATTTAGGTTTGCACTCCGTCCGTCTGTCCATCTGTCCGTCTGTCCATCTGTCCATGCGTCAGTCCTGCAAATCAGCTTTCCACACTTTTTAGCTCACCTGGCCCGAAGGGCCAAGTGAGCTTTTCTCATCACTTGGCGTCCATCGTCCGTCATCCGTCGTCCGTCGTCAGCGTCCGTCGTCGTTAGCTTTTTACAAAAATCTTCTCCTCTGAAACCACTGGTCCAAATTTGACCAAACTTGGCCACAATAATCATTAGGGTATCTAGTTTAAAAAATGTGTCCGTTGACCCCGCCAACCAACCAAGATGGCCGCCATGGCTAAAAAAAGAACATTGGGGTAAAATGTAGATTTTGGCTTATATCTCTGAAACCAAAGCATATAGAGTAAATCTGACAAGGGTAAAACTGATTATCAGGTCAAGATCTATCTGCCCTGAAATTTTCAGACAAATCTGACATTCTGTTGTTGGGTTGCTGCCCCTGATTTGGTAGTTTTAAGGAAATTTTGCAGTTTTTGGTTATTATCTTGAATATTATTATAGATAGAGATAAACTGTAAACAGCAATAATGTTCAGCAAAGTAAGATCTACAAATAAGTTGCGATGACCAAAATTGTCAGTTGACCCCTTTAGGAGTTAATGCCCTTAATAGTCAATTTTTAACAATTTTTTGTAAATTTTTGTAATCTTTTACAAAAATCTTCTTCTCTGAAACTACTGAGACAAATTTAACCATACTTGGCCATAATCATGATTAGAGTATCTAGTTTAAAAAATTTGTCCGATGACCCTGCCTTCCAACCATCATGGCCGACTTGGTTAAAAATAGAACATAGGGGTAAAATGCAGTTTTTGGTTTATATCTCTGAAACTAAAGCATTTAGAGCAAATCTGACAGGTGGCAAACATGTTCATCAGATTTAGATTTATCTGCCCTGAAATTTTCAGACGAATCCGACGACCCGTTGTTGGGTTGCTGCCCCTGAGTTAGTAATTTTACAAAAATTTTGCAGTTTTTTGTTATTATCTTAGATGTCATTATAATATCTAATATCTAATATTATTAAATATGATTTTAACCTTATTTTACATGATTTCCAAAGCATCAGTAAATACAGGTGAGCGACACAGGCTCTTGAGAGCCTCTAGTTTTCTTCGTTCTTGAAGATATTGATTTGATATTTGGTATATAGTTTTATCATGACAAATTATAGATCAAGTTCGAATTTTGTTCCGGTCTGATGATTTAGTCTAGAGTTATGGACCATAACTCTGGACCATATCTAATGTTAGAGTACTATGTTAAACCATATTTTTGTACAAAGGGAGATAACTCATTTTTTAAAAGACATTCTTTGTTAAATTATTTGAAGAATTTTTTGGCAGGTTTGTTTGTTATTTTGTATAAACTAATTTTCTGAATGCTATAGATATAAAAAAAAAATTATGAAGAGAAATCCTTTAATTGGATAATAATCTATTTTTATTAATGTTTATATTTCAATACATTACATTGTGTAGATAAAAGTTGTTGACATTTTATAGATAAGTTACAAATCTATATTAGTTTGTGACAAATGAAAGAAAAAATATTTGGAACTATTAATTATATTTGATTATAATTTGAAAATAGATATACACTGTATTACATCATATCTAATTTTAGAGAACTATTAATCATATCTAATATTTTTTTCACTCATATAATCAGTTTTCCACACTGTTTTCAGTCATGATTGAAGATATTAACATGATATTTACTCTTTGTTTACACCATGACAAGTTATAGAACAAGTTAGCATTTTGTTCCAGTAAAATGAATCTTTACCGGGTAGGGGACTATGTATTGCCATGCAATACTCTCAGAATGCTTTTTATAAATGTCTTGTATGTCAGTTAAAAGCTCATTAGAGCTTATGTTGTCTTTGTTTGTATACTTTGCCGACTCCTAATAAAGCTTATTTATTATCACATTTTTATTATCTATAAACTGTTGAATATAATTATAATAAATATAACAAATAAATATTATTAATATGCTATATGTATTTTATTGATTTAGAATACTATCGGAATAGAACTTTGCATTACATTAAAACTAGTACATGAATGGTGAAATCTATAAAATAAATGTTCATGTATCAGGAAAAAGAATACATGTACACAAATACATGAAATAAGACAGCTATCCAAATGACTAAGCTGCAATACAGTCTTCACAAATAAACAACAAAATGAATAAACCACTTCATAAGATACTTCTTCGAAGATACCATATACAATATTGACAATAATGTCATAAATAGTGCAGGAATTCAGTGATTGGGAAGGACGTGCGCCATGTGCCAATTGCGTTTATCGACCAGAAATGGTGCATACAGTGACAAATGTAAGCGCCAACGTGGTGCACGATATATTTTACTTCGTTTTGAAACGTTTAGATATCGTCAAATGGATATCCGATCGTGTTTCGTGTTGCCATGTGTGTGTACACAACTGTGTAGTGTTCCCTCCAATGATAGGAGCACCTATATATTTTCGGGACGTCTCAGGTGTTTTCCTATGGTAATAATAGCAACATGCGATATAACTGATCACCCCAAAAACGTAATTAACCATCATTCATGATATAAATTTTTATAAACAACTTTAAATTTGTGAAATTTTGCTAGTACAGAGGAGAATTTTTCTCTAATTATAATCTTTTAAGTAAGCTTGCTATTATTTTGATTGAAAAACCCAAAAGCTTTTTTATGAATATAGTAATTGTCTCCATAAAAGGCGCTTAACTGTCCTTGTCAATTTTTTTGGTCTTTGGCTCGTTTGAACATTTTGTAAACATGCCTTCAGCGAATTGTTGTTGTGTCTTATCAATTAACGTTACTCTCTACTGTTATTCTTGTCATCGTGATGAAGTAATAATAATACAAGAAGTGCAGAGGAAATGCCAGAAACGTCCTCTAATACGGAACGTCTGGAATAAGTATGGTATCGACGAAGACCCAAATTTAATGTAAAAAAAACATGAACATGAACAAGGCAACAGTACCAGTTTTAACATTGTAAATAAAGGTTATCGTAAATATTGCCCGGTTTGGAAGAAGTTAATGTATATTCATTGAAATTGAAATTACAAAATCACAGGAACAATATCCATGATATCAATTAGAATCATACAGGTAAGTACCACTACCTCTTTGCTTAAATATACACTTTTTTTATTTTTTTTTAATGTAAACGAATGGCCCACTCATTTGACAACATGGCCCATTAATTCTAAAAATGGCCCATTGAATTTATTTTTGGGGGGCCCTGGGCCCATAGAGAAAAAATCCTTCCAGATCACTGGGAATTAAATTGGTAATTTGTAAAAACAGTCGAACATAATCGCTATATTAACACTAAACTTGTAAATTGAGTTCATACCCACATACATATATCAGTGCCAGGTAACTTTAATGTTTGGTTCACTATATTTTTATCAAGGATAAAATAATTGATTTTATCTTTATAAGGTGCCGATTTGTCTATGTTAGAAGCCGATTTGTCTAGGTGCCAATTTGTCTGGGTGCCGAAGTGTCTTTCTCTGTGCTGATTTGGGATTTGTCTGGGTACCCAACTGTGTCTGGGTACCCAACTGTCAAGAATTCGAACTGTCTAGAATTCGGCTAATTGGCCTATAAATAGATTACAAACTGAGTACAGTCTCTAAACTGAAATTGTATTTGTTATTTATTTTATTTCTTTAAAAATCAAATTTATTTGAATATCAATGAAGATTATCATGATTGATGAAATATTATTACATCAAGTTAAAGTTTTCTGAAGACTGGTAATGTTTGGAGGCTTCTTGACAGTATGTAAACAAAAACAAAATGGCATCCATAACACATGTTACAAATGTATATCTGACAAAAGTCAGATTTCTCATGTCAAAAGGGATTCACATGTACATTTATATTGCAATGAATTATTCAGAAGGAGGTACGGTACAATCAGTTTACATTATATTTCTCTGGTTGCATAAGCAATGTACAATACCCCCTCAGGCCTATACTGACAAATCGATATTGAAAGTACGGGATCCACCCAGAGTTCTTTGTTCTATTTTTAAAACATGTACAAAATCAGTTCAAATTCTGGGAATCCCGGATGACGTAGTTGAATCTGATTGGCTAAGATAGAATACTGATGAGGGGTTTTTCCACTTTCTATTTTGGAAACGCCAAGAATTTTAGTTACTAGTCCGTTGGGCATATTTGGTTACAAGTTTGATTGCCTGAGGCCTAAATGCTGTCCCGGGCGTCGGTCTAGTGGATTTTTAGCTCACTGTTCCGAAGGAACTGAAGGAACTGTGAGCTTTTGCCATCACTTGGCGTCTGTCGTCGTCCATGGTCGTCCGTCTGGTGTAAACAATTTGAAACATCTTCTCCTCTGAAAATACTGAACCAATTCCAACCAAACTTAAGCTGAATGATGCTTAGGGTATCTAGAATAAAGTTTGTGTTTTATTTTCTGTTTCGTCAAATAACATGGCCGCCATGGCTAAAAATAGAACATAGGGGTAAAATGCAGTTTTTGGCTTATATCTCAAAAACCAAAGCATTTAGAGCAAATCTGACATGGGGGTTAAAGTGTTCATTAGGTGAAGTTCTATCAGCCCTGAAATTTTCAGTTGAAGCTGATAACCCATTGTTGGGTTGCTGCCACTAAATTGGTAATTTTAAGGAAATTTTTGCATTTTTTGGTTATTATCTTGAATATTATTAACGATAAAGATAAACTGTGAACAGCAAAAATGTTCAGCAAGGTAAGATCTACAAATAAGTTCAATGATCAAAATTGTCAATTGACCCCTTAAGGAGTTATTGCCCTTTAAGGACAATTTTACACAATTTGTTTATCATGTTTTCTAACTTTAAAAAATCTTCTCCTCTGAAACTGCTGAACCAATTCCAACCAAACTTAAGCTGAATGATTCTAAGGGTATCTAGAATAAAGTTTGTGTTTTATTTTCTGTTTCGTAAAAAAACATGGCCGCCATGGCTAAAAATAGAACGTCGGGGTAAAATGCAATTTTTGGCTTGTATCTCAAAAAACAAAGCATTTAGAGCTAATCTGATGGAGGTGAAAAAGTTTATTAGGCCAAGCTCTGTCAGCCCTGAAATTTTCAGATGATTCTAACAACCAATTGTTGCCACTTAATTGGTAATTTTATTGAAATTTTGCAGATTTTGGTTATTATCTTGAATATTATTAATGATAAAGATAAACTGTAAACAGCAAAAATGTTCAGCAAAGTAAGATCTACAAATAAGTTCGTATGACTAAAATTGTCAATTGTCCCCTTAAGGAGTTATTGCCATTTAAAATCAATTTTTCACAATTTGTTCATTTAGTTTGCTTACTTTAAAAAATCTCCTTTGAAGCTGCTGAATCAATTTTAGCCAAAGTTGGGCTGAATGAGTTTCAGAGTATCTAGTATAAATTTTGTATTTTGTTTTCTTGTACGTCAAGAAACATAGCCACTATGGCTAAAATGAAACATAGGGGTAAAATGCATTTCTTTGATTTTGAAGAAAATATAACAGATACAAAGAACATTTCAATGGAAGTTTTAAGCCGTTCATTAATATATATTGAAAAGCAAAAATAATCATTGATGAAAGATTTAAGCAAAAAATTACAGGTGAGCGATTCAGGCTCTTGAGAGCCTCTTGTTTAACCTCTGTTTAATCAAAATCAATTACTGAGTATGTTTCAAAATCTGATACATGTATATACCAGACTGGAAAGATATTCATTATTGTGACCTCTTTAATAGCTAAGTATTATAGCCTTTAAAAGTTAATTAGATTTTAGCTAATATCCTACGACTGATTCCAACCTGTCTCAATCAGAATTAAAAACCAATTGTTTAGAGAACAATTGAAGGTCTTTCCACAGCAATTTTCAAATTTATTGAAAAGAAGCTAGTTCTTGTTTACTCAAAGTTAAAATTGGCATCTTATCAGTTTCTTCATACTGATGCGATAAATAAGTGGTTTCTATATATTTCTGAGTGAAATAAGGGAGATAATTAGCTACTTCTGGTGAAGTAAATGTCACTTCCGGTCTCATATGATAGTTTCTTTCACACTGATTCCAAAAATATAGTTTCTATATACTTTTGCCTGTAAACCAGGAGATAATTGGCCACTTCCGGTTTATCGAAAGTCATTTCTAGTCTTTAGTGATAAGTTTATGTATTAAAATTACAAAATATATGGATTCCGAGTACTTTTCTATGAAGAAAGTGCAAAAATGGATACTTCCGGTTTTCTGAAGGTCACTCTACCTGTTGTCATTTCTCAAGTTCATATGTCACCCAACCTTTTGTAAAAGGTCATATGGCTTTATAATGAACCAAGTTGAAGTAATAATCAATTAACCTTAGAATTAGACATTTCAGGGGCACTTACTCCTATAAGATGCCATTAGATTGTTTCAAACCAAATGTAACATATCTTCATTACAATAAAGCAAACATTTTGCACTTGTTCTTTCATATATATCTTTAAAAGTGTTGGAGAAAATGCAAAAACAAGGAAAAGTCAAAATTGAGAACTTGACCTTGACCTTTGACCTTGACCACATTTTCTGTTAGGACCTAGGGACCTCAAATAAAAAGATTCCATGATTATACGGTTAATGGTTTATGAGTTAAAAAAAACATAATGACAAATTTATTTGGTAAAGGTAGATAACTCCTATAAAATTTCATCGAATTGCTTCGATCCAAATTAGCCAAAAATTCCTGAGGATGTAACGAACAATTTAGAAAAAGAATCATGTCGATATTCTTTTTTTGTTACAAAGGAGATGCACACACTTAATAAACAGTGAATAGGGAGATAACTCTTACAAAGAAAATTGTTCAATTTAGAATGTGTGAAAATAAAAAGTGCATAAACTGTATGATACTATATAAGAAATATCTTAGCGACATATTGCGAAACAAAAATTTTACGTGAGAACAAAATTTGGCAGAAGAAAAAAATAATAATAATCAGAAAAACTACAATAGGTCTTTTCACAGAAAAGTGGAAAAACCTAATAAATTGTAAAGGTCTGTCATTATTATGTCTTTTTTTTAAAGAAATGAAACAAATAGAGCCCAGGTATTTAGTCTTCAACTTTCAAAATCTACATTGGATATATTTAGAACTTTTCAAAATATGTTTATAATGAAACAAACTGTGAACAACTATACCAATTCATGATTGATTGATTGATGTTGTTGTTAAGCAGACTTTCAGCACACTTTACTAAAATCATGGTGGCCAGTTTTTGTTGACAAAGGAAGCCGGAATACCTAAAGTGAATAACCACCTTCGACAGAAAAACTTTCAAGTGAATCCTAATCAACTCCTGGTATATTTGCTTCCCTCATGTTAAACATGCTGAGATCCAATGTATGGAATCATAGAAAATTTAATTTGAATCGACAATATTAGGTGATTTTTAAAAATCGGTCATTGATTTGGGGATGTACGGCGGGCGACTGCCAAACAGTGTCCGTTCATTTAAATGAAAACGCTTTGAAGAAATTTTTTCAAATTTAGATATGTTGTTTCCTGTGATTAAATGAAGGTCAAGTTCAATTTTCACGATTTTAGCTTGTCTTGTTGTTCAGTGATAGCCCTTTCCCAAGAATTCAATTTTTGATGAATTCATCCATTTCTGTACAAAGGGAAATAACTCATTTTTATATGACCGCAAACATTATTTTGCGTCTTGTAATGGTATGATGTCGTCGTCTGTGTCATCCAAAGACACATTTGGTTTCCAGACAATAACTTTAGTTTAAGTGAATGGATCTCTATGAAATTTTACCCGAAGGTTCAATACCACAAAAGGGGCCAAAAACAAGCATTTTTGTTGTTTCCGGACAATAACTTGTGTGTAAGTGTATGGATCTTTCTGAAATTGTACCACAAGGTTCCATATCACAAAGGCTGGGATTGAGTTTGGGGGTAATTGCTCTAAATGTTCAGGAATTAGGGGCCAAAAAGAGGCCAAAAACAAGCATTTTTCTAGTCTCCAGACAATAACTTGTGTTTAAGTGTATGGATCTTTCGAAATTGTACTGCAAGGTACAATACCACAAAGGTAATGCTGGGATTGAGTTTGGGGGTAATTACTAAAAGGGGGGTTAAAAAAAATTTGGGTGGAGCATTTTTTATGTCACTGCCATAGCGGAGGGGGCATTAAGTTTTACACTTGTCCGTACTGTCCGTACGTACGTACGTCCCAAAGTTGGTTTCCGTTCTCTAACTTTAGTTTGCCTCAACCAAATGTTATGAAACTTATACACAATGCTTATTACGACACAAAACAGATCATGTTTGAATTTTGGTGGTGTCACTTTAACCGTTCTAGAGTTATGCCCCTTTACAAATGGAAAAATTGCTGAATTTTTCGTTTTGTTCTCTAACTTTAATTTTCTTCAACCAAATGTTATGAAACTTATACACAATGCATATTACCACAAAACACAGATCAAGTTTGAATTTTGGTGACATCACTTTAACCGTTCTAGAGTTATGCCCTTTACAAATGGAAAAATTGCTGAATTTTTTGTTTCTGTTCTCTAACTTTAGTTTGCCTCAACAAAATGTTATGAAACTTATGCACAATGCTTATTACTACAAAACACAGATCAAGTTTGAATTTTGGTGGCATCACTTTTACTGTTCTTGAGTTATGCCCCTCTAATCTTATTACCACAAAACTCAGATCAAGTACAAATTTGGTTAGTGTCACTTTTACCTTTCTGCAGTTATGTCCCTTTATAACTTTATATGATATGCAAGCAGTAGCATCATCTGTGTCCCATGGACACATTCCCCATTTATTTTTCATAATTTATTTTTTTTTTTCAAATTTTCTCTTTTACATTGATTTTTTCTGATTTATATATAAAAGCAAAAAATACTGATATGGCAGGAGATACACACCAAACATGATGTGTAAATTATTATATGAATAATTGTGCAATAGCAGGAAATCTTCAATTGCATAGAATTGGACTATATCACAGTATTGCGCAATAGCAAGAAATCTTCTATTGCGCAATAGCAAGAAATCTTCAATTGCACAATATTGCGCAATATCAAGAAATCTTCAATTGCACAGTATTACGCAATAGCAAGAAATATCCAATTGCACAGTATTGGGCAATAGCACAATACTGTGCAATAATAGCGAGAAATCTTCAATTGCATAGTATTGTGCAATAGCAAGAAATATCCAATTGCACAGGATTGCGCAATAGAAAGAAATCTTCCATTGCACAGTATTGTGCAATAGCACAGTATTGGGCAGTAGCACAATATTGCACAATATCACAGTATTGTGCAATAGCACAGTATTGTGCAATATCACAGTATTGCACAATATCACAGTATTGCTCAATAGCAAGAAATCTTCAATTGAAAATTAATACAAATATTTCAACCCATTTCAATTTTTTAAGATCTTTCACCACATTTATTTTGTGTCAGAAACCTATATTTTGTCAAAAATTTGATCACAATCCAAATTCAGACAGTATCAAGCTTGAATATTGTGTCCAAACTTGCAACAGCTGTTCAGGGTTCCACCTCTGCGGTTGTATCAGGCTGCACTCAGCGAAGCATTTTATTTTAAAGATTTTTAAAAGACATTGTTTTAATGATAAATGACATTTTAGATTTTTATACGACTGCAAAAAATTGTTGCGGTCGTCTATTGGTATGATGTTGGCGGCGTCGTCTTCGTCCGAAGACACATTGGTTTTCGCACAATAACTTAAGTTTAAGTGAATGGATCTCTCTGAAATTTTACCATAAGGTTCAATACCACAAAAGGAAGGTTGGGATTAATTTTGGGGGTTATGGTACCAACAGTTAAGGAATTAGGGGCCAAAAAGGGGCCAAAAATAAGCATTTTTGTAACTTCCAGACAATAACTTGTGTGTTAATGTATGAATCTCTCTGACATTGTACCACAAAGTTCCATATCACAAAGGGAATGCTTGGATTGATTTTGGGGGTAATTGCCTCAAAATTTTAGGAATAAGGGGCCAAAAAAGGGGCAAAAAACAAGCATTTTTCTAGTTTCATGACAATAACTTGTGTGTAAGTGTATGGATCTTTCTGAAATTGTACTACAAGGTTCCATATCACAAAGGGAAAGCTGGGATTGAATTTGGGGGTAATTGCCCAAAACGTTTAGGAAAAAGGGGCCAAAAAGGGGCCAAAAATAAGCATTTTTATACGCCCGTTTACGGGACGTATTATGGTATACCGTTGTCCGTCTGTCCGTCCGTCTGTCCGTCCGTCGTCAACATGTCGGACATTAACTCAAAAACGCTTTAATCAATTTGCATAAAACTTTAGTGAATTGTTTATATCTATTGATGTGAGCTCCCTTTCGTTTTTTATAAATTTTAGATTTTACGTTTCCGAGTTATGGGGTTTTATTCATTAAAAAAAGGGGGATTTTCCAGTTTTCTGACAATAACTCAAGAATGCTTTCACCAACATGCAAGAAATTGTGGAGAATTGTTTATATCTATTGACATGAGCTCCCTTTTGATTTTTATATATTTTAGATTTTACGTTTCCGAGTTACAGGGTTTTATTCATAAAAAAAAGGGGATTTTCCAGTTTTCGGACAAAAAAATCAAAAATACTTTCAGCAGTTCTTATGAAACTTTGGTGAATTGTTTATATCTATTGATGTAAGCTCCCTTTACATTTTCATAAATTTCTAATATGACATTCAGAATTAATTGAACTTTAATTGTTTATAGTCTGACAACAGATTTACTAAGTATTGGGCAACAGCACAGTGTATTGCACAACAGCTTGAAATCTTTAATTGAATATAAATTCAATTCATATAACCAATTTCAAGTTCTTTGACTACATTTATTCAGAAACCTATAATATGTCAAATATTTAATACAATCCAAATTCAGACCTGTATCAAGCTTGAATATTGTGTCCATTTTTGCCCCAACTGTTCAGGGTTGGACCTCTGCGGGCGTATCCAGCTGCGCTCAGCGAAGCAGTTTATTCTAGTTTCCAGACAATAACTTGTGTTCAAGTGTATGGATGTTAGTTGATTAATTATGGCTTCAATATAAAATTTATTGTCTAATCTAATGTCTTTACTAATCTATAAACAAAACCCACCAAGTAACATGTACCTGAAAATAATATAAACAAAATAATAGAAAACACAATAGTTAACAATCTAATCCTTTTCTCTTTTCATTAGAAATGTTAATGTCCAAATAATAACGAAAATAAAGGCAATTAAAATGTGATAATATCAAGTAGTATTTATCTGATCTTTCTTCTCCTTTTTTTATTGTCAGTTACACCAATTACAAAAGGCTTGAATTCAAAAGTCCTTTTTCAAAACAATGTAAGATGTCTTGTCCAGAAGCACCATGCTTTGTAAGAATATTGGCGATTTGTTCATTAGTCTGAATCCATTTAATTTCTTTAAGCTCTCCATCTTGAAGCAATTGCTTTATTGCATTGATCTCCACCCTCAATCTCTTCTCTCCAACAGGTTTATCAGAGTATATTGCATGATAAAGGTCTTTGTTATCAACAAAACAAGTTACTGGAGTATGCTTCAATTCGTGCTCATTATGCATTAATTCCTTAAACAGAGCTGCTAAAGATATTACACAATCCACACCATCAGCTAAGGCCAAGGCTTCACTTGCCAAAGTACTACGAACAACCCTTCTCAATTTCTTAGACTGCCAAGTGATGGGGTTCACTTTACCATCATCGCCCACCAAAAAGACAACATAACCGCCTTGGCTTCCACCATCTGGAAGATTTCCAAATGAAGCATCACTGAACAACATAAATTTCACATTATGTCCAAGATTCTGGAATTGCAGTGAAACAGGATCATTTTGCACCTTCCTTATTATCTTATTGACTTTCTTTAGATCTTCAATAGTGCTAGTCTTAATTTTTGATGAAATGGCAGCAACATCAAATGCAATGTCTGGACGTGTTTGTCCTACTAACCATAATAATTGTCCTATTTTTGACCTCAATAGAGTCTGCTCTGATGATGAAAGAGGAGACGTTTTAACTCTGTCTTTATCTATTAAAACAGTCTTCAATTCAACATTTTGACATAGTATTTCTGGCTGAGAACAATAGTTTCATTTTCTTGGCTGAGATCAAGACCCGAATATTTTAAAGACTCACAGGATTCTTTCCCTACCTTGAACATATCCCTAATTCTGGATACAACACTTTCCTCAAAGGAACTGGATCTTGCCCAAAGAAAGTCATCTACATGAACTGCTAGGACACCAGTCAAACCTTTTTCATTATACCAATAAAATACCTCTGAATTAATCTTTGACACTGTTCCTCCACAATCTAGCAATGTTGTTTTAACTTTTTCGTACCACTTTAAGGATGCACCAGCAAGACCATATACACATTTGTTTAGGCGCCAGACTTTACCATTTGCTTTAGCTTCTTTAGGAGGTCTCAAGTAGACTTCTCTTTGCATTTTCTCTCCTTGCAGGAAAGCAGTTTTAATATCCACTGAATTAATTGAATATCTTTTATTAGCAATAATTGATAAAATCAGTCGTAGAGACTGCTTTTCACATGTTGGAAAATTCTTTGGTATCTCATCTAGGCTGTCTTCTTCAAAACCTTTTGCTACCAATAGCTTTTCTTTGAAATTCGTTTTCCAATTCTTTCATAGTATAAACCCACCTTGTGGAGATACAGTTTTGACCATTGTCTTTAACTTCTTCATACACATTGTGCTTTCTCCAGTTATCCTCTTTAGCCTCAATAAAATCAATATCACTTAAAAGTACATCTTCATTCTCGTCATCTGACTGGTTTACAACTTTTAAATCATTGACTGTTCTTAGATCAATTGAAATCTGTTCACCCCTAATATTTTCTGGCTGATTGTATTCTATATTGTACCAGATCTTCTTATCAGTTGTAGCCTTTCCTGCCCTGCCTAAAATTATTGCTTCTCTTGTGTCATTTTCACCAGTAATTTTAAAATTCACCATCTGATCCTTCTTTAATTTCATACAATCATTTGCCCGTGACTCAGCATTATGTTCCATACTTTCCTCATGTATATCATTCTCTGCCTGATCCAAATCAAGGCTGTCTCTCTCATCAGATTCAGGACTATCTTCACCATTCAAACTACCATTCTGGCTACCAGCATGACTATCATCTTGATCAGCACTATCAGCAGCACTCTCGTCTGCAGATCCTTCAACATTTTCTTGGTTTTCATCATTGTCAGTATCATTGTGAAGAGGCTCTTCATCATCACTCTCATAGTATACTAGGTCATGACCTGGTTCAGTGTTGTTGTTGTTATAGGTTGCAGCTTGCGACTTACGCACATGAGTTGACTTTGCTGTATGCTTATGAGTAATCTTTTGTTTTCATTCAACATCAATGTCTCTTTTTATTCTACTTTCATGTACGCGCACATATGTACCTCCATATCTTACAAAAACAACTACATTATCTTGACCTATTACCCAGCCAGGTCCTTTCCACTGATTGTCTTGAAGGAAGAAAACTTTGTCACCATTATTGAATTTTTCTCCTGAAGGCCGGATTTGCTTACGTAGTGCCCTTCTAACTTTCTCAGAGGATTCTGCCGCAATAAATGCTTTTCCAGCTTCGTGTAAGCCAACTAGATGTCTTCCCATAACGTTACTAATGGTTGTACCTTCTAATGCAGGAGGCTTGTTAACTAAAGATGATGGCATGTTTGGGTTCCTTCCAAAAACTATTTGATATGGACTGTAGCCATACACGTTCAACAAACTGTTCTTAGCATGAACTGCCCAACTGACGGCAGTCTCCCATGAAAGGTTAGAGCTCTCTCTCATTTTATTGATGGTTTCTGTTAGAGTTGCATTGTGTCTTTCAACTACTCCATTGGACCATGGACTGTATCCTGCTGTTGTTTTTACTGACATATTCAAATTTTCTGCCATGTCTCTAAATATCTGTGAATTAAATTCTCCTCCATTATCTGTATAAACACCAACTTCAGGTGCACCATAAACACCAACCCATATCTGCATGAACTTGTCTACAATAACTTTAGAATCCTTTCTTCTGATGATAGCAGCTGCACTCAATCTGCTGAATAAGTCAATAATATGTAGATAATAAAAGTTATGGTCAATTTCATGAAGGTCCATTGCCACAATTTGATTGAAATCATTTGCATGTGAAAAGGCAACCACTGGTTTGGCTTTTGAATGTTTGAACTTGTGGCAAATTAAACACTTTGAGCAGATATCTTTAAGAATTGTCTTTGTTTCAGAATCAACAGGACCAGCACTTTGCAAAAGGGATAAAAGTTTATCTGATGATGCATGTCCAAACTGCTTGTGCAACTTCAATAGAATCTCCCTTTTCTTCTTTAAAGATAATTGTGTATCAATGCACAAAACCTCCTCACTCTCATTTTTGTTTCTGTTTGTATATTGCTTGTCTTTAATGTTGATACAGAAATGACCACTTGAAGTTAGGTTCACATCCACTAACTGTCCAAACATGATAACCTTGTCATTGCTGAGATCAAGGATAGTGCTTGCTCCCTTCAGAGAGGTTTTACTTAACAATAACGGTATTTCACAATCCACTACTTCTGTTTCAATTGAGCACTTAATTGACCCAATAAGTGCTGGGATTTTCACTTTCTGATATGAGTATACTGTTTGTCCATCACCAAACTTGAATGGTACATGACTTTCAAAACAAGTAATTTGATCAAGCCCTGGATCAAGTGATTCTACAAATTCATACAACCATTTAGAACCACACACTGTCTTAGAACATGCAGTATCAATAACTGCGGCATTGTAGGCTTCTGCGACAAACACCGTTAGAGGCTTAAATTCCTGTGCTGAGGTAAATAATGTTATATTTACAGTTTCATTTAATTCATCACTCTCATGTTCTGTTAAATTTACATCAAGCTGCTTGTGAGGACAATCCTTGACCCAATGAAATTTGGAATCACATATTTTACATCTTGAGACATTACCATTAAAGACTGGATTCATTTTAGTCTTAAGTCTACTAAAGTTGGTAGATCTATCAGCTCTATTACGAGGAAAATTTCTTCTTGAACTTCGACCTCTCTGATAATAGCCATCACTGACAAAAGCTGATTCTTCTTTAACAGTTACAACAGAGTCTCGTTCTCCAGGAACATTTTGAGATTTTGATGCAAATATCCTATTCAAAGCAGATTTCATTGTGTCAAATTTAAGGTCAGAACATGCAGTTAGTGCCAGCTGACGATAACTTTGACTTAATCCAGCATTGTCCAGAAGTTTAAAAGCTAGAATTGCGTCTGGAAGTCCCATATCATATTTCTTACATTTATTATATCTCTGCTCAAATTCAATGATATAATCAGACATGCTTACATCCTCTCCTCTGTGGAACTGAACAAATACAGTATAAGCAGCATAAGCCTGATCTATTTTATCCTTCTCAAAAAGCTTGTCCAACTCAGTTATTACCTACTCCTTCATCAACATTTAAATCACTGGGATCTACTTCTAGGGCTACTTCCCTTGGTTTTCCTTGTAACGATAAAGCTAAAGCCAAACCTCTCTTCTTCTTGTCCAGATCAGTCACAAGTTGCCACATTTTTACCTCATTTTTCCATTGTTGATAACTCTTATCTTTGGTCAAACCTGGTGGGTTCTTGTAACTAGGTGCTGTTGCCATCTTTATTAGCTCTGCTACCACTGTTAGTTGATTAATTATGGCTTCAATATAAAATCTATTGTCTAATTTAATGTCTTTACTAATCTATAAACAAAACCCACCAAGTAACATGTACCTGAAAATAATATAAACAAAATAATAGAAAACACAATAGTTAACAATGATCTCTCTGAAATTGTACTGCAAGGTACCATACCACAAAGGGAAGGCTGGGATTGATTTTGGGGGTTATTGTCTCAAAATTTTAGGAATTAGGGGCCAAAAAGGGGCAAAATACAAGCATTTTTCTAGTTTCAGGACTCTAACTTGTGTGTAAGTGTATGGATCTTTATGAAATTGTACTACAAGGTTCCATATCACAAAAGGAAAGCTGGGTTTGAGTTTGGGGGTAATTGCCCAAAACGTTTAGGAATTTGGGGCCAAAAAGGGGCCAAAAAACAAGCATTTTTCTAGTTTCCAGACAATAACTTGTGTTCAAGTGTATGGATCTCTCTGAAATTGTTCTGCAAGATACTATACCACAAAGGGAAGGCTGGGATTGAGTTTGGGGAATTTTTCTTTCCTTTTTTTCCTTTTTTTTTCTTTAAAATTTTCCATATTAAGTTGGTTATTTCTGATTTATATATAAAAGCAAATAATAATGATATGGTTTGAATAAGTAAATTAAAATTTTTTAAGTTCTTAGACCACATTCATTCTGTGTCAGAAACCTATGCTGTGTCAAATATTTAATCACAATACAAATTCAGAGCTGTTTCAAGCTTGAATGTTGTGTTCATACTTGCCCCAACTGTTCATGGTTCAAGCATTATATTTTTCTTTTCTTTGGTAAATTGTTTGAAGAATTTTGTGGTAGGTTTGTTTGTTATTCTGTATAAACTAATTTTCTGAATGCTATATATATAATTTTTTTTTATGAAGTGAACTCCTGTAATTAGATAATAATCAATTTTTATTAAAGGATATATTTCATTACATTACATTGTGTAGAAAAAGTTGATAGATAAGTTGCAGATCTATATTAGTTGGTGACAAATGAAAGAAAAATATTTGGATTGGAACTATTGATTATAACATAATTTCAAATTGTATGCCAATATCACTGTTTGTCAAATCTAAAATATATGGAACTGTACTCATGCATATGGCAGAGCAGAAAAGGGGGGGGGGTGGGCATTGTCCATATCTAGTTTTGTTATATATCTAGGCCAATTACAATGAATACAAATAAAAGAAGATGGAGGCATGAATATAACAATATGCTTTAATTTTCTCTTTGTACTCAAAGGAAAGGTTAAGTCATACTTTATAGCTAGTACTTTATTTACCAACAATCAACAATGAAAAACAAAACCAGAAACAGAATTAGAATCTTCTCAATTGTTGTTACAATCATTGAAAAAGACAAGAAGGGTACTGTAAACAAAATGATATATTACATTCAGATGGAAGATTAAAGAAAAAACATGCAGAAAAGACAATTTTTACATCAGAAGATTACTTTAATGACCAAAAAATGTTAATAACAAACTTCCTGATCTGATATTGATGTCTAAACTCCTGACAAAAATTTCTCAATCTCCTCCTCTGAGTTTCAGTCGTGTATGTTTAAAAGTATAACAAAAATACCAAACTCCAAGGCAAATTCAAAAAGGGGAAGTCCATAAAAACTGAGAAAATTCAGACCTGTATCAAGCGCAAAATATTGTGTCCATACTTGCCCCAACTGTTCAGGGTTGGACCTCTGCGGTCGTATCCAGCTGCGCTTGGCGAAGTAATTTATTGTTCCTTTTTTTTAGCTCACCTAGCCTAAAAGGCCAAGTGAGCTTTTCTCATCATTTTGGCGTCCGTCATCTGTCGTCGTCGTCTGTCATCGCCATCGTTAACTTTTACAAAGATTTTTTTCTGTGAAACTACTAGACCAAATTTAACCAAACTTGGCCACAATCATCATTGGGGTATCTAGTTTAGAAAATGTGTCCGATGACCCAGCCCGCCAACCAAGATAGCCCCCATGGCTAAAAATAGAACATAGGGGTAAAATGTAGATTTTGTCATATCTCTGAAACCAAAGCATTTAGAGAAAACCTGACATGGGGTAAAATTGTTCATCAGGTTAAGTAAGATCTATCTGCCCTGAAATTTTCAGACAAATCAGACAACCAGTTGTTGGGTTGCTGCCACTGAATTGGTAATTTTAAGGAAATTTTGCAGTTTTTGGTTATTATCTTCAATATTATTATAGATAGAGATAAACTGTAAACAACAATAATGTACAGCAAAGTAAGATCTATCAATAGGTCAACATGACCAAAATGGTCAATTGACCCCTTAAGGAGTTATTGCCCTTTATAGTCAATTTTTAACAATTTTTCGTAAATTTTTATAATCTTTTACAAAAATCTTCTCCTCTGAAACTACTGAGACAAATTTAACCAAACTTGGCCACAATCATCATTAGGTTATCTATTTTCAAAAATGTGTCAGATGACCCCGCTTGCCAACGAACATGGCCGACATGGCTAATAGACCATCAATAGACCATAGTGGTAAAATGCAGTTTTTGGCTTATATCTCTGAAACTAAAGCAAAAGTATAATGATTGTACTATTTCATGCATCAATTGTAAACAAAATATCAGTTGAGCGACACAGGCTCCTTGGAGCCTCTAATTAATTATCTGCACTGTTTTGTACTTGTCATTAAACTTTTCTTATTTAATTTTTTTCAGAAAGAGCCATAGGAGAAAGTTGTACAAATGTTGCACAATGTATTGCTGCCAATTCTGAATGTACTGGGGATGGTACAATGACATGTGAATGTCCAGTCACACATTTCCATGATGGTACCAACTGTCTTAGTAAGTATCTTTAACTTGTTTATCAAATGAGTTAAAATAGAATGTTTTATATAAACTGTAGATCAAATGTCATATTTTATTGTTTTCATTTTTCACTATTTGATATGTTTAAAGCCATCGAAAATAGTACTGTACCACCCAGATTACAATTCTATGTTGCCCTCGGGGGCTTTTGGAGAAACTTGTACAAATACTGCACAGTGTATTGCTACAGATTCTTTATGTGCTCGTACTGATACACAGACATGTCAGTGTCCAACCACACATTTTTATGATGGTAACAACTATGTAAGTAAGTATCTTTGATAAATGAAATTTTGAATGTTTCATTTGTCACTTATGAAATAGTTTCTTCAAATTCTGCATGAATAGCTAAAAGGAAAATAAAGTTTCCAGGAAAATATGTTGGTTGGTTAATTGATATCAAATATACAGAAGTATAAGCAAAAATGAAAGAAATTACTTGCCAGGTCAGAAAGCAAGCTCAAAGATCATTAATTTCTAATATGAAATCAATTACATAAACTCTTATATTTATACATGTGAATATCCTGTCGGGATTAAGATAATCCTGATTTCAGTTGTGTCCTCCTGTCTTCCCTTTGAAGAGATAAAAATCATGAATGAAAATGTTCAGACACCAATTTTTACTACACTTTTTTTAAAATATTTGTTATTGAAAACGTAAACATCAGAGTGTATCTAACGAATCCAGTGTAACATTACACAACTTGAGTAGATTTTGACCCTGGCCCAAGACTAATTAACAAGTAATTGTAGTTTGATAGAATAATCAACAGGTGATATGATATTAATAACTGGATATGGCTCCTGTTTATGGCATATGCCAAGATTGATGATTTGTTGATTAAAGGAAAATACTTTTATTTATAGAAAAGTGAATTGTTGTCAAAACATCAATTAAAAAGTTTTTATGTTGAAAAACATTTGATAGCCATTCAACTCAGCAAAGTTATGCTCACTACTTCACACTGCAATGCTGCCTTTAAGAGGACAATTTCCCAAGTCAAAGTGGACAGCAGTTCTTTAGCAGTTTATTAGCATTCACAGTTCTTACTCGACAGCTGTTCTTTAGCAGTTTATTAGCATTCACAGTTGCCAAATTCAAGGCAATAGTTAATTTGCATATAAGCATTCCAATAGCATTCCATAGCAGTTTCTTAACAGTTTATTTAGCCTTCACAGTTATTTAACAGTTATTTTTGACGAAAAATTTAAATGAGATACTCAAAAACTGCTATCTTCTCTGAATATTCATGAGAACTGCTATAATAACAGCTATCAATAATGAATATTCATAGAAACTGCTAAGTTGTACATCCTAATATGGTTTTCTAAACTGCTAATAACTGCTACGGAATGCTATCAGATCTGTCAAAAGTTGGAATACAAAGGTACACATGAATATACAGTGTACAAGATATGAATGCAAAAATAAAATTCTAATATTTTACTGCAAGTCTTGTTGAAATTTCAAAAAGTTGTACCAACTTATATTTGTAATTTGAGCAGTAACTGCAATCAAATGACTCTATTTTAATCCAATAACAGACTTGTTAAGGGGTGTAAAGATGCTTTGTGAGTACTCTACCTGGCCTAATACCCCTTATTAATTATGTCAGTGGCAGAATAATAGGAACAGTTAAGAATTATAATGCACTTTAGAGATCAGTGCTTTTTAAAAGCAACTTATTCAATAAGAGTGGTTACTTAAGAGACAATTTATTACCTTGACTAAGTGATTTTCAGATTAAAAGTTATTTTATTTTTACTATTATTTAATTACCAAATGTACTACTAATTTCTCTTCTACTATATATATTTTGTGTGGACCAAAAGAAAACAGTTATCTCCTCTTTCTCTTTTGGAATTAAACAAAATAATTCTTAATACATGTAATATATTATGTTTCCACTTTCTGAAACAAACTTAAGTAACATATATTAACTTCATTAAATGGATTGTTTGGTCAATATTAAACAATCAGCTATATGTGACCTAGGTTTCCCTAATATTCCCTCCCCCTTTTTCAACTCTTGAATATGATTTATTTTTGGTTTTTTTACAAAATTATATTAAAATATTCATATTTTTATTTTCAAATAACATCTTGCACTGTTAATATATAATGGTATTTTATTACAATCCTATCATCATCAGATATTCTATTTGAATAAACAACTATCCCCCCTTTTTGGGCTTTCTGTATTATTTCTGTTTTTCCCTACAAAGTTATGTCAGAAAATACACATGCATTATCTGTAACTTCAACTTACTGTACTGCAGGTGTGAGAAATTATTCCATTTAGCCCAAATTAAACTTTATAATTGACAAAAGTACAGTTTTTCACTAGCAAGTATTTACACACAGCTTGGAGCCAAAATGCACATTTGAAAATGATCAAATAACCTTCAAATAAAGGTTTACTATCAAGCTGAAAACACAGCCAGATCCAAGCATTTTTATAACAGAGATTAAAACCAAAACTGCTATCAAACTGCTATTGAACTGCTGTCATAACTGTTGTCCTATTGACAAATTGACAAACAGTTTAGAAGGTAGATCCAGACTGCTAAGATGAATGCTAAGAGGAATGCTAAGAAATGGTGAAATAAGGCAGTTTCTCAAACTGCTGTTAGATGGAATGCTATGAACAGCTGAAAGACTGCTAAAAATATGAAGAACTGGTAAATAACAGCTAATAAACTGCTAATGATAGCAGTTCAGTTTGACTTGGGTATTCAGCATGCTTAAGAAGGTCCATACTGACTTGCAGAGCCAAGTGTAGTCAGAGCAGCAATGTTGGCTTGTTATTAGTCCCCTACCAACGAAATCGAAGGGGACTTCAGGTTTGCACTCTGTCTGTCTGTCTGTCTGTCCATCCGTCAGTCCGGCAAATCAGTTTTCCACACTTTTTTTCTTCGTGCTTGAAGATATTGATTTGATATTTGGTGTATTGGTTTATCATGACAAGTTACAGATCAAGTTCAAATTTTGTTCCTGTCTGATGACAGTGCAGAGTTATGGGCCTTTGAATTAGAAAATTCACTAAAATAATTAGTTTTCATCACTTTTTTTTGTCATTCTTGAAGATATTGATTTGATAATTAATATAGAGTTTTATCATGACAAGTAACAGTTCCAGTTCGAATTTAGTTCCGGTCTGATTATTTTGTGCAGAGTTATGGTCCTTGGACTTAGAAAATTAACTTAAATAATCAGTTTTCAACACTGTTTTTCGTCATGCTTCAAGATATTGATTTGATATTTGTTATATAGTTTACACCATGACAAGTTATAGATCAAGTTAGAATTTTGTTCCAATACAATGAATTTTTAACCGGTAGGGGACTATGTATTGCCATGCAATACTCACAGAATGCTAGTTAAATAACAGTGTCCATGTAATATAGACAGGGCTATCTGAATTAAGTCCAAACTGAAAATTCTAGCTTTGTATGCCCCCGCCGTAGCGGTGGGGGCATTAAGTTTTACCCTTGTCCGTCTGTACGTATGTACGTCCCAAAATTGGTTTCTGTTCTCTAACTTGAAATTGCCTCAACCAGATGTTATGAAACTTATTCACAATGCTTATTACCACAAAACACAGATCAAGTTTGAATTTTGGTGGTGTCACTTTAACCGTTCTAGAGTTATGCCCCTTTATAAATGGAAAAATTGCAAAATTTTTAGTTTTTATTCTCTAACTTAAGTTTGACTCAACCAAATGTTATGAAACTTATACACAATGCTTATTACCACAAAACACAGATCAAGTTTGAATTTTGGTGGCGTCACTTATACCGTTCTAGAGTTATGCCCCTTTATAAATGGAAAAATTGCAAAATTTTTAGTTTCTTCTAAATATCAAGTAATTTTTGTCTCGCCTTGACGGAGTCAAAAAGCGAGACATAGGTATGGTGTTTCCGGCGGCGGCAGAAGCGGCGTCAACAATGTATTAGTTTGTGATAAGGTCTAGTTCATGGTGAACCACTAGTGGTAGGTCAATGATATTTGGTATGCAGTTGTATTAGCATTGGCACATCTCATTACCATGGAGATTATTTGGCCCTGCCCCCTCAGTCAAGGTCTATTGACTTTGAAACTTTTCATAGTTTACATGTATTAGTTTGTGATTAGGTCAATTTATGGGGAACCACTAGTGGAAGGTCAATGATATTTGGTATGCAGTTGTATAAGCATTGGCATATCTCATTTCCATGGAGATTATTTGGCTCCTCCCCCTTAGTCATGGTCTATAGACTTTGAAAATTTTGCTAAGTTAACATGTATTAGTTTGTGATTGGGTCAGTTCAACGGGAACCATTAGTGGTAGGCCAATGTTAATTGGTGTTCAGTTATATAAGCATTAGCACATCTCATTTCCATGGAGAATATTTGGCCACGCCCCCTCAGTCATGGTCTATTTACTTTGAAACTTTTGCTTAGTTTACATGTATTAGTTTGTGATTAGATCAGTTTAAGATGAACTGCTTATGTTAAGTCAATGATATTTGGTATGCAAATTTATTGGCATTTGCAAGTATCGTTTCCATGGAGATTATATAGCCCCACCCCTGATCATGGTTCATTGACTTTGAAACTTTTACATAGTTTACAAGTTAATGTTTGTGTTTAGGTTTGTTTAAAGGGAACGACTTATAATAAGTCAATGGTATTTGGTATGCAGTTATATTAGCATTGGCACATCTCATTCCATGGAGATTGTTTAGCCATGTTCCTTCAATCATGGTTCATCGACTTTGAATATTTGCATAACTTACATGTTAAAGTATTGCTATTTTAATTTCAACATTTGCATTATCAAAATAACAAAAAGGCAAGACATATCTCTGTGATAACAATTTATTAAAATTGGAGTTATCTTCCTTTGTCCATGATTATAGTTGAATCAACTACAATCAATGCTTTATACAATGCAATGTTTAATTTTGACTTCCACTGATAAAACACAGATCAAGTTGAATTTGGGTAGTGTCACTTTGACCATTTTTGAGTTATGCCCCTTTATAAATCGAAAGATTGCAAAATTTTTAGTTTCCATTCTGTAACTTAAGTTTGCTCCAACCAAACATTATGAAACCTATACACAATATTCATTACCACAAAACTAAGATCAAGTACAAATTTTTTGTTTCCGTTTTCTAACTTAGTTTGCCTCAACCAAATGTTATGAAACTTATACACAATGCTTATTTGACTACATAATACAGATTAAATTCGAAATTTGGTGGCGATACTTTTACCATTCTTGAGTTATGTCCCTTTATAAACATAAAAATTGCTGAATTTTTCGTTTCCGTTCTCTAACTTTTGTTTGTCTCAACCAAATGTTATAAAACTTATACACAACCGTTCTAGAGATATGCGTGTTAACAAATAGAAAAATTGCTGAATTTTTAGTTTCTGTTCTCTTCTTAAGTAAGCCTCAACCAAATGTTATAAGACTTACACACAATGCTTATTACCACAAAACTCAGATCAAGTTCAAATTTGGGTAGCGTAACTTTTACCGTTTTTCAGTTATGTCCCTTTATAACTATCACTACAAGCCAGTAAAAGTCTGAAATGGCCTATATCTGTACTCGACTGTACTGATTTTTACTCGACCAGTCTGAATTGGTCTGAATTTTACTCGACATTACTCGACCCCAGTCTTAACCATACTCGCCTGTACTGATTTGTACTTGACCCTTATCTTTGCCATTTAAAATAGTCTGAACTATTACTTGACCAGTCTGAAACAGTCTTAACCCATTCCCCGACCTGTACTCAACGTATTTTTTTCAGTCTAAACCATACTCGACCAAAGGTCTGAACAATACTCGACCAGTCTGAACCATACTGAACCAAATAACCTCTACTTTTTCAAAATTTTAACTGTTAAAATAAATTTCTTTTTAACTGACATGACAACAGCCACTATTAAATAAAGATATATTATAAAAACAGATTTTTGTCTCGCCTTGACAAAGTCAAAAAGCGAGACATAGGTATGCTGCTTCCGGCGTCAGCGGCGTCAACAATGTATTAGTTTGTGATTAGGTCTAGTTCATGGTGAACCACTAGTGGTAGGTCAATGATATTTGGTATGCAGTTGTATTAACATTGGCACATCTCATTACCATGGGGATTATTTGGCCCCGCCTCCTCAGTCAAGGTCTATTGAATTTGAAACTTTTCATAGTTTACATGTATTAGTTTGTGATTAGATCAGTTTAAGATGAACTGCTAATGTTAAGTCAATAATATTTGGTATGCAAATTTATTGGCATTTGCAAGTATTGTTTCCATGGAGATTATATAGCCCCATCCCTGATCATGGTTCATTGACTTTGAAACTTTTACATAGTTTACAAGTTAATGTTTTTGTTTAGGTTTGTTTAAAGGGAACAACTTATAATAAGTCAATGGTATTTGGTATGCAGTTGTATTAACATTGGCACATCTCATTCCATGGAGATTGTTTAGCCATGTACCTTCAGTCATGGTTCATCGACTTTGAATATTTGCATAACTTACATGTCAAAGTATTGCTATTTTAATTTCAACATTTGCATTATCCAAAAAGGCGAGACATATCTCTGTGATAACAGTTTATTACATTCTTACATGATTCTCAGATTTATCGAATAGAGATAGTTAAATCAAATTATCTTATATAATAATTTAATTATATTAATTTTAAAGTTTTAGAGTTTTGTTAAAAAAAGATTTTCTTTTACCTAAAAACCACACCTATACTGAGGGTAATAAAACCTTGTTATGGTGCTTCTTGTTTGGCATGTGTTTTTTTTTAAAATTAATTTACCGAAATTCCTAAATAAAAACTACATAGGTTTCATGGTTACATACAAAAAATGTACAATAGTTATATAATTTATTAATCATCTTCTTAATGAGGTAACAACAGCCAACAAAATCACTGAAATTGTTTAACCTTATTTTAGAAATATATCTATTATTATAATTTGGGATATATTATATACAATATATATCAAAAAGGGATATAAATTAAAAAAGTTAATAAAATTTTTCTTCTGATTACATGGATTAGTGGTGAAGTATAAAGTAATACCTCCTGCTTGGGGCAAACTCATGAAAAAGATCACACCTGGTCAGAGAGTATTAAATTCTAAATAACATTCATTCCAAATTGCAACATCCTGTGAAACTTAAATCGCAAGGCCTTTTGAATTCACTAGATAAGTAATGCACAAGTTTAAGAAAAATAGGGCTTTCTTTTTACCTGAAAATGACAGAAAGTCACAGGACAAAAAGTCACAATTCAGTTTTGAGATTATTTTTCTTTAACAAGAAAACACTTATTTAAAAAAAAAAAACATTTTTGTACTTTTCTTGAACTTAAGTATATAAAGCAACTTTGTAAACCAAATTTATATAAAAAAGTATTTATAATGATCAAATAATTGTTATGGAAACAAAATGTCAAGGTGGGTAGGTACTTTAACGCCTTCATGGTGCCAAGAAATATATCTTTTGCATGATTAAAATTTAATAAATCTTCATTTATCAAGTCTAATGAACAATTTCCTCAACTGTAAAATAAAAATATGTAATAAAAAGTAAATATTAAAAGATCTTTCTCTTAAATATTCAAACAAGTGTATACATATTATTTGTGACTTTTTGTCCTGTGACTTTCTGTCTGTTTATCAAACACACATGTATTGAGGTAATTAAATCTTATTAAAGTGCTTCTTGTATGCCATGTCTTTAATTTTGACAAAAATTATTTAAATTTAATTGAAATAAATTTTTACTGTAACTTTGGAACACATTTCCTTTTTTAAAAGTTTATCACAGGATTACTATGGAAGTTCTATTATCATGATTATATTGAATTCTTGGTTTAACAAAACTAAGGTGTCATTTTTTAAATTTATTAAGGTGCTTTTTAGGCTATTTCATATATATTTTAATAAAAAAAATGTTCACTGCATTATTAACTAAACTCAACTGACACCATTAATCTATACGAGGCTTAAGTTAATGGTGAAAATTATCCAGTAACCATAAAATATATCTGAAACATTCAAAAAAATTTTAATAACATTGAAAATATTAGTCACAATTCAGTTTTGAGATTATTTGATCAGCTTGTTTTATTTTTATTTTAAAGGTGATATATATGTATGTATATAAGTGTTGATGAATATGGTGGTGAAGTTATATTATGTTTATTGTGAAATTTTGGTTTCAATGCTATATTGAATACATTTTAAATTTCAAATTGTTGTTCAAATTTCTAGCCAGGGGAAATAGCTGTTGTTAAAAATTTAAACAGTTCCTAAATTGATGAAATACAATAGATAGATACAAAAAATAGGTCTAGGTTGGTTAAGACTTGGTCGAGTATGGTTCAGAGTAGGTCGAGTATGGTTCAGACTAGGTCGAGCATGGTTCAGACTAGGTCGAGCATGGTTCAGACGTGTATAAAATGGTTAAGTACTGGTCGAGTAAGGGTTGAGTACAAGTTCAGACTGTTAAGTATGGTTCAGACTACAGTCAAGTATTATCAAGTAAATTTCAGACCAATTCAGACTGGTCGAGTAAAATCAGTACAGTCGAGTACAGATATAGGCCATTTTAGACTTTTACTGGTTTGTAGTGTATATGATATGCAAGTGGGGGCATCATCTGTGTCCACATGTGGACACTATCCACATTTGTTTTAGCTAGATTAATTAAGTCCTTAATTTTGACAGCAATACGCCAAACAACATAACAACCTGGGATTCAGTAAGATCAATATATAACTGAGATAGCTGTATAGTTTTATGAAAATCCAAGTTAATTTGAAAAAGTAATAAACAAATTTAAAGGTGACTATCAGAATTCAGTCCGAACTGAAAACTCTAGCTTGTTTAAAATTACCTATCAATTAAATCCTTAAATTTGACAGCAATAAACCAAACTACCAAACAATTTGGCTTTCTGTAAGATCAATGTATAATTGAGATAGCTGTAGAGTTTTATGAAGATCTAAGTTGATTTGAAAAAGTTGTAAAAAAATTTAAAGATGACTATCTGAATTTAGTCCGAACTGAAAATTCTCGCTGTTTTTACCTAGATTAAATGAATCCTTAAATTTGACAGCAATACCCCAAACTATATAACAACCTGGGATTCAGTAAGACCAATATACAACTGAGATAGCTGTATAGTTTTATGAAAATCCAAGTTGATTTGAAAAAGTAATAAACAAATTTAAAGGTGACTATCTTAATTCAGTTCTAACTGAAAATTCTAGTTTTTTTTACCTTTTAATTAAATCCTTAAATTTGACAGCAATAAACCAAACTACCAAACAATTTGGCATTCTTACATAATTGAGATAGCTGTAGAGTTTTATGAAAATCCAAGTTGATTTGAAAAAGTTATAGAAATAATTAAAGATGACTATCTGAGTTTAATCAAAACTGAATTTTTTTGCTTTTTTTACGTATAAGTTATATCCTTTAATTTGACAGCAATGAACCAAACTACCAAGTAACTGAGAACTTTGTAAGATCAATATATTATTGAGTTAGATGGGCTGATTCAGACCAGTCAAGACTAAATTTGAAGGTCAAGACTGGTCAAGACAGGTCGAGACTAGTTGAGACTGAGTCAAGACTGATTCGAGACTGGTCGAGACAAGTTGAGATTAGTCGAGCCTGTGGCGAGACCATTTCAGACTACACCAAGATTATCAAATACTGAATCAGACTTATTAAGTGAAGTCGAGACCAAAGTCGAGTACAGTAAAGTACTGTTAAGATAATGTCGAGACTTATCAAGTAAAATCTGTGCTCGACTTTACTGGTCGAGCACAAAATATGGTCTTTTCAGACTCTGAGCAGTTTGTAGTGAATATAGACAGGGCTGTAGCTGATATATTTTAGACATTGTTTGAAACAATGACAGTCTTAGGTTTTCTAGCAAAATGACTTTATTAATGCTTAAAAAACCATACATAACTACTGTTATTGTTTGTTAATTTTTCATCTATTTATCATTTTACAAATTTATAGAATATTTTTATGCCCCCACAGCTAGCCGTCCATCCATCATCCAGTCTGTCTTTCCGTTAATTCTTTCGTCCATCCCAAAAGTATTTTCACATATTACAAGCAAGCTTTAAAAGCTTGAGTGGGGGTATTCTTGTCCTCAGAAACATTTTTCTTTTAATTCCTTATATATCTAGGTCAATTACAATCAATACAAATAAAAAAGATTGAGGCATGAATAAAAAAACTCTTCTTTATTTTCTCTTAGTACTCAAAAGAAAGGTTTAATCATACTAATACTTTATTTACAAACTATGAGGGAGAACAGGTAGACTCAGTTGTGTGCATTAACTATAATAAAGAATGAAACAGCACAGGAAGACTCAATTTTGTGCAGTAACAATAATAAAGATGTTCATAATAAATTGAAGAAATATTTTATGTAGATTCAAAGTATTAAACTGTTACTCAAATGTTGTTTTTAACTATTCTTCCAGCTAATCAATTTTTGTTCTTTATTTTTAATTATTTGCATTGTTTTGTACTTGTCATTTAATTTTTCTTCTTTTATTTTAAACAGGAAGAGCCATAGGAGAAAGTTGTACACATGTTGCACAATGTATTGCTAACAATTCTGAATGTACTGGTGATGGTACAAAGACATGTAAATGTCCAGTCACACATTTCCATGATGGTACCAACTGTCTTAGTAAGTATCTTTAACTTGTTTATCAAATGAGTTCAAAGAGAATGTTGTATATAAACTGTAGATCAAATGTCATAATTTATTGTTTTCATTTTTCACTATTTGATATGTTTAAATCCATCCAAAAATAGTACTGTACCACCCAGATTACAATTCTATGTTGCCCTCTTGGGCTTTTGGAGAAACTTGTACAAATACTGCACAGTGTACATGGTGTAGCACTACAGATTCTATATATGCTCGTACTGATACACAGACATGTCAGTGTCCAACGACACATTTTTATGATGGCAACAACTGTGTTTGTAAGTATTTATGATAAATGAAATTTTGAATGTTTCATTTGTCACCTATGAAATAGTTTCTGCAAATTCTGCAAGAATAGCTAAAAGTGAAATAAAATTTCCAGGAAAATATGTTTGTTGAAAGGTAATTGATATCAAATATACAGAAGTATAAGCAAAAATGAAAGAAATTACTTGCCAGGTCAGAAAGCAAGCTCAAAGAACATTAATTTCTTATATGAAATCAATTACATAAACTCTTATATTTATACATGTGAATATCCTGTCAGGAGTAAGGTAATCCTGTTTTCGGTTGTTTCCTCCCATCTTCCCTTTGAAAAGAGGAAAGTCCTGTGAATCAAATACTTCATGAATGAAAATGTTCATACACCAAATTTTTACTACACTTTTTTCAAAATATTTGTTATTGAAAACATAAAAATCAGAGTGTATCTAACGAATCCAGTGTAACATTACACAACTTGAGTAGATTTTGACCCTGGCCCAAGACTAATTAACAAGTAATTGTAGTTTGATAGAATAATCAACAGGTGATATGATATTAATAACTGGATATGGCTCCTGTTTATGGCATATGCCAAGACTGATTAAAGGTAAATACTGTTATTTATAGAAAAGTGATTTGTTGTCAAAACATCAATTAAAAAGTTTTTATGTTGAAAAACATTTGATAGCCATTCAACTCAGCAAAGTTATGAATGTTTCATTTGTCACCTATGAAATAGTTTCTGCAAATTCTGCAAGAATAGCTTAAAGTGAAATAAAGTTTCCAGGAAAATATGTTTGTTGAAAGGTAGTTGAAATATACAGAAGTATAAGCAAAAATGAAAGAAATTACTTGCCAGGTCAGAAAGCAAGCTCAAAGAACATTAATTTCTAATATGAAATCAATTACATAAACTCTTATATTAATACATGTGAACATCCTGTCAAGAGTAAGATAATCCTGTTTTCGGTTTGTTTCCTCTAAATTTTTCTTTTTTCATTTTGTCAGGAAGAGCCATAGGAGAAAGTTAAGTACTGTTAAGATAATGTCGAAACTTATCAAGTAAAGTCTGTGCTCAACTTTACTGGTCGAGCTCAAAATATGGGCTTTTCAGACTCTGAGCAGTTTGTAGTGAATATAGACAGGGCTCTAGCTGATATATTTTAGACATTGTTTGAAACAATGACAGTCTTAAGTTTTTTAGCAAAATGACTTTATTAATGCTTAAAAAACCATACATAACTACTGTTATTGTTTGTTAATTTTTCATCTATTTATCATTTTACAAATTTATAGAATATTTTTATGCCCCCACAGCTAGTCGTCCATCCATCATCCATCCATCTGTCTGTCTTTCTGTTCATTCTTTCGTCCATCCCAAAAGTATTTTCACATATTACAAGCAAGCTTTAAAAGCTTGAGTGGGGGTATTCTTGTCCTCAGAAACGTTTTTCTTTTAATTTCTTATATATCTAGGTCAATTACAATCAATACAAATAAAAAAGATTGAGGCATGAATAAAAAAACTCTTCTTTATTTTGTCTTAGTACTCAAAAGAAAGGTTTAATCATACTAATACTTTATTTACAAACTATGAGGGAGAACAGGTAGACTCAGTTGTGTGCATTAACTATAATAAAGAATGAAACAGCACAGGAAGACTCAATTTTGTGCAGTAACAATAATAAAGATGTTCATAATAAATTGAAGAAATATTTTCTGTAGATTCAAAGTATTAAACTGTTACTCAAATGTTGTTTTTAACTATTCTTCCAGCTAATCAATTTTTGTTCTTTATTTTTAATTATTTGCATTGTTTTGTACTTGTCATTAAATTTTTCTTATTTTATTTTAAACAGGAAGAGCCATAGGAGAAAGTTGTACACATGTTACACAATGTATTGCTAACAATTCTGAATGTACTGGTGATGGTACAAAGACTTGTAAATGTCCAGTCACATATTTCCATGATGGTACCAATTGTCTAAGTATGTATCTTTAACTTGTTTATAAATTGAGTTAAAAGAAAATGTTGTATATAAACTGTAGATCAAATGTCATATTTTATTGTTTTCATTTTTCACTTTTTGATATGTTAAAAGCCATCCAAAAATAGTACTGTACCACACAGATTACAATTCTATGTTGCCCTCTGGGGCTTTTGGAGAAACTTGTACAAATACTGCCAGGGATGATTCCACTATATAGTTTAGACGCCGCTTAGCGGCCCTAAAATCGACCAGCAGCCCCAAAAAAATGTTTGCGAATATAAATTACCAATTCAGGAAAATAAAATAAAAATCTATATTTCCGGAAAAGTTTCCGTCACCGATTTCAGCAACTATAAGTTTTCATAGTTTGTCGTCAAGGATACATGTCAACTCGCACCTTCGGCAACTTGTACTCAACCAACTCGTACTTTTACCAACTCGTACCCAATATGTTATTATCATTTATATAAATTATAGTTGTTATTTTCTCTCATATATCATGCGGCAATTTATTTGATATGCATATTAAATAATTATAATCATACAATAAATAAACATAGAGAAGTATATAAAAACAAAAAAATCCATATGAATTCGGCATTTTGAACATCAAAGTCCGTTGAGGTATACTTATACAATCCTCACTGAAAAGTCCGTGGGTTCATAGCCGACTTTGAGGGTGGTTTGTGGCAGGCCCTAAAGGAGGTGATTCCAGGCATGGTTGTCTTTTTCACTTCAAACAGTCTGTGCTAAGACATGTCCAGTTTCTTGGATTGCAGGTTAATATTACATTTAACTTCGGCGATCTTTTTTTTTAATTTCTATTCACAGAAAAAAAAAAAATAATTCCTAATAAATATATATGTAAAACATTTGGACTTTGTTTAATTCGTGTGCTGCCAGTGGCTTTATAGTTTCAAAAGGATTGGAAAGGTATTAATTATATATACACAAACACAAAAAAACTCCCTTGACCAACGCAAAAATCAGTAAAAAAATATCCTTTTCCAATATTTTATTGATCGTTCAAGGTTGAGACAGAGACATATATATATATGTCTCTGGTTGAGATGATCAGGATGATGTTCTATATATTCTTATTTACCAACAATGTTTAAAACTAATGAATTCATTACTTCACAATTAAAGACTTATGCTGCATTTAAGAAACATGTTTAAAAAACATTAAGAAAAATCTTATCAGTGGATCAATTACAAAATAAAAATAAAAATTAAATTTTCAATATAACCTAATAAATGAAAAACAATCATGCTAAAAAATATTGGGTACGAGTTGGTAAAAATAGGGTACAAGTTGGTTGAGTACAAGTTGGCAAAGGTACTAGTTGTCGTGTACCCGTCATCAAAACGTTTTAAAATTTGGATAAGAATGCTGATTACGATCGTATTTTATTAACAACGATTTAATTATGTCAACATGTGGTAAACAATTTCCTCAAACATGATGTCAAAAGACAAAAGTTTGAGCTTTTTGAAAATAATGTTGATGCCTAAAACAATTGGCCAGTTCACACACAGTTTAACAGTGATGGCAAAGATAATGTCGAAACTTATCAAGTAAAGTCTGTGCTCAACTTTACTGGTCGAGCTCAAAATATGGGCTTTTCAGACTCTGAGCAGTTTGTAGTGAATATAGACAGGGCTCTAGCTGATATATTTTAGACATTGTTTGAAACAATGACAGTCTTAAGTTTTTTAGCAAAATGACTTTATTAATGCTTAAAAAACCATACATAACTACTGTTATTGTTTGTTAATTTTTCATCTATGTATCATTTTACAAATTTATAGAATATTTTTATGCCCCCACAGCTAGTCGTCCATCCATCATCCATCCATCTGTCTGTCTTTCTGTTCATTCTTTCGTCCATCCCAAAAGTATTTTCACATATTACAAGCAAGCTTTAAAAGCTTGAGTGGGGGTATTCTTGTCCTCAGAAACGTTTTTCTTTTAATTTCTTATATATCTAGGTCAATTACAATCAATACAAATAAAAAAGATTGAGGCATGAATAAAAAAACTCTTCTTTATTTTGTCTTAGTACTCAAAAGAAAGGTTTAATCATACTAATACTTTATTTACAAACTATGAGGGAGAACAGGTAGACTCAGTTGTGTGCATTAACTATAATAAAGAATGAAACAGCACAGGAAGACTCAATTTTGTGCAGTAACAATAATAAAGATGTTCATAATAAATTGAAGAAATATTTTCTGTAGATTCAAAGTATTAAACTGTTACTCAAATGTTGTTTTTAACTATTCTTCCAGCTAATCAATTTTTGTTCTTTATTTTTAATTATTTGCATTGTTTTGTACTTGTCATTAAATTTTTCTTATTTTATTTTAAACAGGAAGAGCCATAGGAGAAAGTTGTACACATGTTACACAATGTATTGCTAACAATTCTGAATGTACTGGTGATGGTACAAAGACTTGTAAATGTCCAGTCACATATTTCCATGATGGTACCAATTGTCTAAGTATGTATCTTTAACTTGTTTATAAATTGAGTTAAAAGAAAATGTTGTATATAAACTGTAGATCAAATGTCATATTTTATTGTTTTCATTTTTCACTTTTTGATATGTTAAAAGCCATCCAAAAATAGTACTGTACCACACAGATTACAATTCTATGTTGCCCTCTGGGGCTTTTGGAGAAACTTGTACAAATACTGCCAGGGATGATTCCACTATATAGTTTAGACGCCGCTTAGCGGCCCTAAAATCGACCAGCAGCCCCAAAAAAATGTTTGCGAATATAAATTACCAATTCAGGAAAATAAAATAAAAATCTATATTTCCGGAAAAGTTTCCGTCACCGATTTCAGCAACTATAAGTTTTCATAGTTTGTCGTCAAGGATACATGTCAACTCGCACCTTCGGCAACTTGTACTCAACCAACTCGTACTTTTACCAACTCGTACCCAATATGTTATTATCATTTATATAAATTATAGTTGTTATTTTCTCTCATATATCATGCGGCAATTTATTTGATATGCATATTAAATAATTATAATCATACAATAAATAAACATAGAGAAGTATATAAAAACAAAAAAATCCATATGAATTCGGCATTTTGAACATCAAAGTCCGTTGAGGTATACTTATACAATCCTCACTGAAAAGTCCGTGGGTTCATAGCCGACTTTGAGGGTGGTTTGTGGCAGGCCCTAAAGGAGGTGATTCCAGGCATGGTTGTCTTTTTCACTTCAAACAGTCTGTGCTAAGACATGTCCAGTTTCTTGGATTGCAGGTTAATATTACATTTAACTTCGGCGATCTTTTTTTTTAATTTCTATTCACAGAAAAAAAAAAAATAATTCCTAATAAATATATATGTAAAACATTTGGACTTTGTTTAATTCGTGTGCTGCCAGTGGCTTTATAGTTTCAAAAGGATTGGAAAGGTATTAATTATATATACACAAACACAAAAAAACTCCCTTGACCAACGCAAAAATCAGTAAAAAAATATCCTTTTCCAATATTTTATTGATCGTTCAAGGTTGAGACAGAGACATATATATATATGTCTCTGGTTGAGATGATCAGGATGATGTTCTATATATTCTTATTTACCAACAATGTTTAAAACTAATGAATTCATTACTTCACAATTAAAGACTTATGCTGCATTTAAGAAACATGTTTAAAAAACATTAAGAAAAATCTTATCAGTGGATCGATTACAAAATAAAAATAAAAATTAAATTTTCAATATAACCTAATAAATGAAAAACAATCATGCTAAAAAATATTGGGTACGAGTTGGTAAAAATAGGGTACAAGTTGGTTGAGTACAAGTTGGCAAAGGTACTAGTTGTCGTGTACCCGTCATCAAAACGTTTTAAAATTTGGATAAGAATGCTGATTACGATCGTATTTTATTAACAACGATTTAATTATGTCAACATGTGGTAAACAATTTCCTCAAACATGATGTCAAAAGACAAAAGTTTGAGCTTTTTGAAAATAATGTTGATGCCTAAAACAATTGGCCAGTTCACACACAGTTTAACAGTGATGGCAAAGACTTTGAATAATTTTAAGTCAGGGTTAAATGGCGAGAATTGGAACCCGTATAAATTTATATGTTCATGTTAATTGTTAGGCTGCGCACCCCTAAATAAGTTCTATTTTTATAAGTATCTATACTACTAAATCTAAAGACCATTTTTGTTTACCTAATAAACATATAACCGAAGAAAGCTACAAGTCAAACTTCATATAAGGGTATATATACTTGATAGGGTATACTGAAAATTTTACCCTTTATCATCGATTACTGTTTCAAACAATAAACAATTAGACAAATTAAAAAGTTCCGGAACTATCAGATGCGATTTCCTTTAAGTCATGTCATTATATGTCACATGTTAACTATTACCTTATCTGTACGTTCCGCATCTGTCAGGCGCACCACCAAACGGTGTATTTGGGATTTGCTATATACACGGGTCATAATCACAGGGTTGACACTACTAAATTCAATCATTGTCACATTGTTTCCTAGTGAAGTATTTTAATCAGCATGACTTTTTAAAATGACAATACGAATACTAAATATCTAGACTTAGAATAAGGCGTAGGTACTGTTTTCAATTTGTTAGCCGACATGACTTAAAAACGGCGAATCAAAGAATTCAACTTTATTTATAACTTATATAGTACAATGCTGTTGATTAAAAATTACTCCATTCCAGGCCCTTTTGTTTTCTAAATAATTAATATTACCAATAATTGATAAGTTTGAGGTCAACAGGTTCAAACAGAAAGATTTTGAAAGCAGAGAAAACTGTGCATCTTATAATCAGCATGACTTTATCAGATGACTATACCAATACTAAAAATCCAGGCTAAAATAAGGCTTCCACATTATTAGATACTTAAATTCAGTCACGGACCCGCGATATTGCGGATGTGTTCTAGTAATATACATATAAATATATTATTATGCGATTATTATGAGAGGAGAAATTGCATTACGACAATCCAAGATGAGGGGTCAGTAGAAGCCTTTGGCTTATTTAACGACCCGAAGATAAAGGTATAATATGAAATCCATTTGAATCAAGGTGAATTTATAAAGATGACCTGTTGAAAAAATACCCAATGGATGATTTTTTTAGTGGTTTACATGTTTGTTATATATGTTTTTGTAATAGGCCTAGGTTGCCATAGCTAAGTCGATGGTGCATCATGTGCAATGATATCCATGTATTACAACTTCCCTGGTCTCAATCCAATAACTGTCAAGTGATCTAGTAATCATATCTCTGAGAATCATATATATCATAATCAGTAGCCCATCCAGAATTATTCAAAATGTTACAACTTCTTAAATCAGTGTACAGGTGAAACTTAATATACATTTTCTGTTTTTACAGGAAAATATTATTATTTCGTCTTAGATTTTATGCATAAAAAATTCCCTATTGGGATAAAAATTCCCAATTTGATGTTCAAGGGACCCATTTGAAAACACCTGGAATCATCCCTGACTGCACAGTGTATCACTACAGATTCTATATGTGCTCATACTGATACACAGACATGTCAGTGTCCAACCACACATTTTTATGATGGTAACAACTGTGTTTGTAAGTATCTTTGATAAATGAAATTTTGAATGTTTCATTTGTCACCTATGAAATAGTTTCTGCAAATTCTGCAAGAATAGCTAAAAGTGAAATAAAGTTTCCAGGAAAATATGTTTGTTGAAAGGTAATTGATATCAAATATACAGAAGTATAAGCGAAAATGAAAGAAATTACTTGCCAGGTCAGAAAGCATGCTCAAAGAACATTAATTTCTAATATGAAATCAATTACACAAACTCTTATAATTATACATGTGAACATCCTGTCAGGAGTAAGGTAATCCTGTTTTTGGTTGTTTCCTCCCGTCTTTCCTTTGAACAGAGGAAAGTAAGACCTGTGAATCAAATACTTCATGAATGAAAATGTTTAGACACCAATTTTTACTACACTTTTTTCAAAATATTTGTTATTTAAAACATAAAAATCAGTGTATCTAACGAATCCAGTGTAACATTACACAACTTGAGTAGATTTTGACCCTGGCCCAAGACTAATTAACAAGTAATTGTAGTTTGATAGAATAATCAACAGGTGATATGATATTAATAACTGGATATGGCTCCTGTTTATGGCATATGCCAAGATTGATTAAAGGTAAATACTGTTATTTATAGAAAGTGATTTGTTGTCAAAACATCAATTAAAAACTTTTTATGTTGAAAAACATTTGATAGCCATTCAACTCAGCAAAGTTATGTTCACTACTTCACACTGCAATGCTGCCTTTAAGAGGATCTTCATCATGCTTAAGAAGATCCATACTGACTTGCAGAGCCAAGTGTAGTCAGGGCAGCAATGTTGGCTTGTACTTCTTTCATGGCCTCTTGTTAGAAGACCAGTGCCCTAGTTATTAAATAACGCTGTCCATGTAATATAGACAGGGCTATAGCTGATATATTTTTGACATTATTCGATACAATATATGACAGTCTTAAGTTTTCATCAAAATGACTTTATTAATGTTTAAAAAAACATACATAACTACTATTATTGTTTGTTTATTTTCGATATACTTATCATTTTACGAATTTTTTGAATATTTTTTTACCCTCACTGCTAGGCGAAAGGGGCATTAAGTGTTACACTTAGCTGTCCATCCATCATCCATCCATCTGTCTGTCTTTCCTTTCATTCTTTCTCCCATCCCAAAAGTATTTTCACATATTACAAGCAAGCTTTAAAAGCTTGAATGGGGGTGTTCTTGTCCGCAGAAACATTTTTTTTATTTTCTTATATCTCTAGGTCAAGTACAATGAATACAAATAAAAAAGATGGAGGCATGAATAAAACAACTCTTCTTTATTTTATCTTTGTACTCAAAGGAAAGGTTTAATCATACTAGTACTTTATTTACCAACAGTCAACAATGAAACAGTTCAGGAAGACTCAGTTTTGTACAGTAACAATAATAAAGATGTTCAGAATAAATGGGAGAAAGAATTTTTGTAGAATCAAAGTATTAAACTGTTACTCAAATTTTGCTTTTTATCATTTTGTCAGCTGAAGAATTTTTTATCTTTATCTTTAATAATCTGCACTGTTTTATACTTCTCACTAAATTGTTCTTTTTTTCTTTTTTGTCAGGAAGAGCCATAGGAGAAAGTTGTACCAATGTTTCACAATGTATTGCAACCAATGCTGAATGTACTGGTGATGGTACAAAGACATGTAAATGTCCAGTCACACATTTCCATGATGGTACCAACTGTCTTAGTAAGTATCTCTTACTTGTTTATCAAATGAGTTAAAATAGAATGTTTTAGATAAACTGTAGATCAAATGTCATATTTTATTGTTTTCACTTTTCACTATTTGATATGTTTAAAACCATCCCAAAATAGTACTGAACCACCCAGATTACAATTCTATGTTGGTCTCTGGGGCTTTTGGAGAAACTTGTACAAATACTGCACTGTGTATCACTACAGATTCTATATGTGCTCGTACTGATACACAGACATGTCAGTGTCCAACCACACATTTCTATGATGGTAACAACTGTGTTTGTAAGTATCTTTGATAAATGAAATTTTGAATGTTTCATTTGTCACCTATGAAATAGTTTCTGCAAATTCTGCAAGAATAGCTAAAAGTGAAATAAAGTTTCCAGGAAAATATGTTTGTTGAAAGGTAGTTGAAATATACAGAAGTATAAGCAAAAATGAAAGAAATTACTTGCCAGGTCAGAAAGCAAGCTCAAAGAACATTAATTTCTAATATGAAATCAATTACATAAACTCTTATATTAATACATGTGAACATCCTGTCAGGAGTAAGATAATCCTGTTTTCGGTTGTTTCCTCCCGTCTTCCCTTTGAAAAGAGGAAAGTCCTGTGAATCAAATACTTCATGAATGAAAATGTTCAGACACCAATTTTTACTACACTTTTTTCAAAATATTTGTTATTGAAAACATAAAAATCAGAGTGTATCTAACGAATCCAGTGTAACATTACACAGCTTGAGTAGATTTTGACCCTGGCCCAAGACTAATTAACAAGTAATTGCAGTTTGATAGAATAATCAACAGGTGATATGATATTAATAACTGGATATGGCTCCTGTTTATGGCATATGCCAAGATTGATTAAAGGTAAATACTGTTATTTATAGAAAAGTGAATTGTTCTCAAAACATCAATTAAAAAGTTTTTATGTTGAAAAATATTTGATAGCCATTCAACTCAGCAAAGTTATGTTCACTACTTCACACTGCAATGCTGCCTTTAAGAGGACATTCAGCATGCTTAAGAAAATCCATACTGACTTGCAGAGCCAAGTGTAGTCAGGACAGCAATGCTGGCTTGTACTTCTTTCATGGCCTCTTGTTAGAAGACCAGTGTCCTAATTATTAAAGGGGCACTAGCTGTCAAATTCATGTTCACCGATTTGACTCAAATTCTCATATTTGATTTATAACAATGTAAAACATTTATCCAAACTATAAAAAGTCGAAAATAAACAGTTAACAGGACATGGGCATGATAACACATAGCTTGGTTTCGTGTGTATTTTAGTCTAGACGCCATCTTATTAACTTTCGAGTTGACCTCCTTAGTCATCCGATGACCATATAAGCGATGTAAACATAAATAAAGATATAAATAGATTAAGCGAACTCGTGCTATTGGATTTTTCTAGGTCTGTTTAATTTCATATTATAGATTAAAAATATATGTTTATCATCGTTTTTACCTGTATAAGAATGATTTTTTTGTGGATTGGATCAGTCAATCAAATGATTTACCTTTGTTTCACTTTCAATGTTGACATTCTTTTCCTTTAAATAACTTTACACATACAATTCACGTGTTATCCATCTCTAGCTAAGGGGTTAAATTGAAGTTCACATGAATACGGATTCAATGAGGTTGAATTATTCACTTGCAATTGAATAATTCATTATCAATGTTTCTTAGCTTATTTTGACAAAATTGAACAATACTGGTGGATAGAAGCGAATAATTATTTCACTATTTCACTTGCATTAATGATTGAATAAAAAAAATCATATATTAGATTTTTTATATATCTCGTAGCTAGTGCCCCTTTAAATAACACTGTCCATGTAATATAGACAGGGCTATAGCTGATATATTTTTGACATTGTTCGAAACAATGACAGTCTTAAGTTTTTATAGCAAAATGACTGTATTAATGCTTTCAAAACCATACATAACTACTGTTATTGTTTGTTAATTTTCCATCTGCTTATCATTTTACAAATTTTTAGAATATTTTTATACCCTCACTGCTAAGCGAAAGGAGCATTAAGTGTTACACTTAGCCGTCCATCCTTCTGTCTGTCTTTCCATTCATTCTTTCGTCCGATTTTGAATCAACTACAATCAATGCTATATACAATGCAATGTTTAATTTTGACTTCCACTGATAAAACACAGATCAAGTTGAATTTGGGTAGTGTCACTTTAACCATTATTGAGTTATGCCCCTTTATAAATCGAAAGATTGCAATATTTTTAGTTTCCTTTCTGTAACTTAAGTTTGCCCCAACCAAACATTATGAAACCTATACACAATATTCATTACCACAAAACTAAGATCAAATACAAATTTTTTGTTTCCGTTTTCTAACTTTAGTTTGCCTCAACCAAATGTTAAGAAACTTATACACAATGCTTATTACAACATAATACTGATTAAGTACGAAATTTGGTGGCGACACTTTTACCATTCTTGAGTTATATTTTTGACATTGTTCGAAACAATGACAGTCTTAAGTTTTCTAGCAAAATGACTTTATTAATGCTTAAAAAACCATACATAACTACTGTTATTGTTTGTTAATTTTCCATCTGCTTGTCATTTTACAAATTTTTAGAATATTTTTATACTCTCACTGCTAAGCGAAAGGGGCATTAAGTGTTACACTTAGCCATCCATCCTTCTGTCCATCCATCTGTCTGTCTTTCCGTTCATTCTTTTGTCCTTCCCAAAAGTATTTTTACATATTACAAGCAAGCTTTAAAAGCTTGAGTGGGGGCGTGCTTGTCCTCAGAAACATTTTTCTTTTATTTTCTTATATATCTAGGTCAAGTACAATGAATACAAATAAAAAAGATGGAGGCATGAATTAAAAAACTCTTCTTTATTTTCTCTTTGTACTCAAAGGAAAGGTTTAATCATACTAGTACTTTATTTACCAACAATTAACAATGAAACAGCACAGGAAGACTCAGTTTTGTACAGTAACAATAATAAAGATGTTCAGAATAAATGGGAGAAGTAATTTTTATAGAATCAAAGTACTAAACTGTAACTCAAATTTTGCTTTTTATTATTTTGTCAGCTGAAGAATTTTTATGCCCCCGCCGTAGCGTAAGTTTTACCCTTGTCCGTCTGTACGTTCGTCCGTACGTCCCAAAATTGGTTTCAGTTCTCTAACGTGAGTTTGCCTCAACCAAATATTATGAAACTTGAACACAATGCTTATTACCACAAAACACAGATCAAGTTTGAATTTTGGTGGCGTCACTTAAACCGTTCTAGAGTTATGCCCCTTTATAAACGGAAAAATTGCAAAATATTTAGTTTTCCGTTCTCTAACTTAAGTTTGCCTCAACCAAATGTTAAGACAGTTATACACAATGCTTATTACTACAACACACAGATCAAGTTTGAATTTTGGTGGCGTCACTTTAACCATTCTAGAGTTATGTCCCTTTATAAATGGAAAAATTGCAAAATATTTAGTTTTCCGTTCTCTAACTTAAGTTTGCCTCAACCAAATAATATGAAACTTATACACAATGCTTATTACCACAAAAAACAGATCAAGCTTGAATTTTGGTGCCGTCACTTTAACCGTTCTAGAGTTATGCCCCTTTACAAATGGAAAAATTGCAAAAATTTTCTTTTCTTCTAATTATCAAGTTTTTTTTTAAATTGGAGTTTTCTACCTTTGTCCATGACTATAGTTAAATCAACTACAATCAATGCTTTATACAATGCAATGTTTAATTTTGACTCCCACTGATAAAACACAGATCATCATCAAGTTGAAGTTGGGTAGTGTCATTTTAACCATTATTGAGTTATGCCCCTTTATAAATCAAAAGATTGCTAAATTTTTAGTTTCCATTCTGTAACTTAAGTTTGCCCCAACCAAACATTATGAAACCTATACACAATATTCATTACCACAAAACTAAGATCAAGTACAAATTTTTTGTTTCCGTTTTCTAACTTTAGTTTGCCTCAACTAAATGTTATGAAACTTATACACAATGCTTATTACTACATAATACAGATTAAGTACGAAATTTGGTGGCGACACTTTTACCATTCTTTAGTTATGTCCCTTTATAAACATAAAAATTGCTGAATTTTTCGTTTCCGTTCTCTAACTTTAGTTTATCTCAACCAAATGTTATAAAACTTATACACAACTGTTCTAGAGTTATGCGTGTTTACAAATAGAAAAATTGCTGAATTTTTAGTTTCTGTTCTCTTCTTAAGTTAGCCACAACCAAATGTTATGAGACTGCACACAATGCTTTTTACCACAAAACTTAGATCAAGTTCAAATTTGGGTAGCGTCACTTTTACCATTCTTCAGTTATGTCCCTTTATAACTATATGATATGCAAGCGGGGGCATCATCTGTGTCCACATGTGGACACTATCCACATTTAATTATCTTTATCTTTAATAATCTGCACTGTTTTGTACTTCTCACTAAATTTTTCTTTTTTTCATTATTGTCAGGAAGAGCCATAGGAGAAAGTTGTACCAATGTTTCACAATGTATTGCAACCAATGCTGAATGTACTGGTGATGGCACAAAGTCATGTAAATGTCCAGTCACACATTTCCATGATGGTACCAACTGTGTTAGTAAGTATCTTTAACTTGTTTATCAAATGAGTTAAAATAGAATGTTTTATATAAACTGTAGATCAAATGTCATATTTTATTGTTTTCATTTTTCACTATTTGATATGTTTAACAGTCAGAGATATAACTCTATAGGGTTATTACAGAAAATAACTTGCGTGTGTTATTACAGATACTTTCATGAGTTGTCTACTCTTTATTCCTTAAACTTTCTAAATCTGCAATAACATATGTTTGTTATTTGTAAAATTAGTCAAAAATATTTTAATTTATAATGGGCTCTAGGGAACTCTTGAGACTTTGCGCAGAAACTAAATGCATAGCCTTGATAATTAATTTTTTAATTGAATTAATACATTTTTGATTAACCATGGTAAATCAATGAGACGAGGCTAATTTAAGGGATAAACTTAGCTGTGATAACATAGCTTAGTTATTAAAGGAATGTAACTTATTATATGAGACACTTGGGAATTACTGGGAAACTTGCGCAGAACCTCATTACATGCTCTGGTCATTATTTCTTACAATAAATCAAAATACATTGTAATTAAGCATGATGTATGTCTGAGAAAATGCTTTGGAATGATATAGAGAAGCTGTGATAACACCCTTTAGTTATTACAGGCATATTTTTTCTGTAATAACATATAGGTGTACTATGCAAAATTGGCAAACTATGAACTGTTATATCTTTCTAAAGTTAAGTATACATAAAGACAATAGTAATATTAATAGAACTTGCATGCATTTTAACTAAACTAGTGATGTATATTGTCCCTTTGAAACATGTAACATACATATGTTATCACAGTTCTTTGATTTTTTAGTCCACAATAACAAATGTATGTTATTTTTCTGTAATAACCCTATACAGTTATATCCCTGACTGTTAAATCCATCCAAAAATAGTACTGTACCACCCAGATTACAATTCTATGTTGCCCTCTGGGGCTTTTGGAGAAACTTGTACAAATACTGCACAGTGTATCACTACAGATTCTATATGTGCTCGTACTGATACACAGACATGTCAGTGTCCAACCACACATTTTTATGATGGTAACAACTGTGTTTGTAAGTATCTTTGTTAAATGAAATTATGAATGTTTCATTTGTCACCTATGAAATAGTTTCTGCAAATTCTGCAAGAATAGCTAAAAGTGAAATAAAGTTTCCAGGAAAATATGTTTGTTGAAAGGTAATTGATATCAAATATACAGAAGTATAAGCAAAAATGAAAGAAATTACTTGCCAGGTCAGAAAGCAAGCTCAAAGAACATTAATTTCTAATATGAAATCAATTATATAAACTCTTATATTTATACATGTGAACATCCTGTCAGGAGTAAGATAATCCTGTTTTCTGTTGTTTCCTCCCGTCTTCCCTTTGAAAAGAGGAAATTCCTGTGAATCAAATACTTCATGAATGAAAATGTTCAGACACCAATTTTTACTACACTTTTTTCAAAATATTTGTTATTGAAAACATAAAAATCAGAATGTATCTTATGAATCCAGTGTAACATTACACAACTTGAGTAGATTTTGACCCTGGCCCAAGACTAATTAACAAGTATGTAGTTTGATAGAATAATCAACAGGTGATATGATATTAATAACTGGATATGGCTCCTGTTTATGGCATATGCCAAGATTGATTAAAGGTAAATACTGTTTATTTATAGAAAAGTAAACTGTTGTCAAAACATCAATTAAAAAGTTTTTATGTTGAAAAACATTTGATAGCCATTCAACTCAGCAAAGTTATGCTCACTACTTCACACTGCAATGCTACATCTAAGAGGATCTTCAGCATGGTCAAGAAGGTCCATACTGACTTACAGAGCCAAGTGTAGTCAGGGCAGCAATGTTTGCATGTACTTCTTTCATGGCCTCTTGTTAGAAGACCAGTGTCCTAGTTATTAAATTACAATGTCCATGTAATATAGACAGGGCTATAGCTGATATATTTTTGACATTGTTCGAAACAATGACAGTCTTAAGTTTTCTAGCAAAATGACTTTATTAATGCTTAAAAAACCATTCATAACTACTGTTATTGTTTGTTAATTTTCCATCTGCTTGCCATTTAACAAATTTTTAGAATATTTTTATACCCTCACTGCTAAGGGAAAGGGGCATTAAGTGTTACACTTAGCCGTCCATCCTTCTGTCTATCCATCTGTCTGTCTTTCCGTTCATTCTTTGTGTCCTTCCCAAAAGTATTTTTACATATTACAAGCAAGCTTTAAAAGCTTGAGTGGGGGTGTGCTTGTCCTCAGAAACATTTTTCTTTTATCTTCTGATATATCTAGGTCAAGTACAATGAATACAAATAAAAAAGATGGAGGCATGAATTAAAAAACTCTTCTTTATTTTCTCTTTGTACTCAAAGGAAAGATTTAATCATACTAGTTCTTTATTTACCAACAATTAACAATGAAACAGCACAGGAAGACTCAGTTTTGTACAGTAACAATAATTAAGATGTTCAGAATAAATGGGAGAAATAATTTTTATAGATTCAAAGTATTAAACTGTTACTCAAATTTTGTTTTTTATTATTTTGTCAGCTGAAGAATTGTTTATCTTTATCTTTAATAATCTGCACTGTTTTGTACTTCTCACTAAATTTTTCTTTTTTTCATTATTGTCAGGAAGAGCCATAGGAGAAAGTTGTACCAATGTTTCACAATGTATTGCAACCAATGCTGAATGTACTGGTGATGGCACAAAGTCATGTAAATGTCCAGTCACACATTTCCATGATGGTACCAACTGTGTTAGTAAGTATCTTTAACTTGTTTATCAAATGAGTTAAAATAGAATGTTTTATATAAACTGTAGATCAAATGTCATATTTTATTGTTTTCATTTTTCGCTATTTGATATGTTTAAATCCATCCAAAAAAAGTACTGTACCACCCAGATTACAATTCTATGTTGCCCTGTGGGGCTTTTGGAGAAACTTGTACAAATACTGCACAGTGTATCACTACAGATTCTATATATGCTCGTACTGATACACAGACATGTCAGTGTCCAACCACACATTTTTATGATGGTTACAACTGTGTTTGTAAGTATCTTTGTTAAATGAAATTATGAATGTTTCGTTTGTCACCTATGAAATAGTTTCTGCAAATTCTGCAAGAATAGCTAAAAGTGAAATAAAGTTTCCAGGAAAATATGGTTGTTGAAAGGTAATTAATATCAAATATACAGAAGTATAAGCAAAAATGAAAGAAATTACTTGCCAGGTCAGAAAGCATGCTCAAAGAACATTAATTTCTTATATGAAATCAATTACATAAACTCTTATATTTATACATGTGAACATCCCGTCAGGAGTAAGATAATCCTGTTTTCGGTTGTTTCCTCCCGTCTTCCCTTTGAAAAGAGGAAAGTCCTGTGAATCAAATACTTCATGAATGAAAATGTTCAGACACCAATTTTTACTACACTTTTTTCAAAATATTTGTTATTGAAAACATAAAAATCAGAATGTATCTTATGAATCCAGTGTAACATTACACAACTTGAGTAGATTTTGACCCTGGCCCAAGACTAATTAACAAGTATGTAGTTTGATAGAATAATCAACAGGTGATATGATATTAATAACTGGATATGGCTCCTGTTTATGGCATATGCCAAGATTGATTATAGGTAAATACTGTTTATTTATAGAAAAGTAAACTGTTGTCAAAACATCAATCAAAAAGTTTTTATGTTGAAAAACATTTGATAGCCATTCAACTCAGCAAAGTTATGCTCACTACTTCACACTGCAATATTACCTTTAAGAGGATCTTCAGCATGCTTAAGAAGGTCTATACTGACTTGCAGAGCCAAGTGTAGTCAGGGCAGCAATGTTGGCTTGTACATCTTTCATGGCCTCTTGTAAGAAGACCAGTACCCTAGTTAATAAATAACAATGTCCATGTAATATAGACAGGGCTATAGCTGATATATTTTTGACATTGTTCAAAACAATGACACTCTTAAGTTTTCTAGCAAAATGACTTTATTAATGCTTAAAAAACCATACATCACTACTGTTATTGTTTGTTAAATTTTCATCTACTTATCATTTTACAAATTTTTAGAATATCTTTATACCCCCACAGCTAGGCTAAGGGGGCATTAAGTGTCCATCCTTCTGTCCATCCATCTGTCTGTCTATCCGTTCATTTTTTCGTCCGTCCCAAAAGTATTTTCACATATTACAAGCAAGGTTTAAAAGCCTGAGTGGGGGTGTTCTTGTCCTCAGAATCATTTTTCTTTTATTTTCTTATATATCTAGGTCAGGGCTTCAAACAAATATTTGAGCCAGCCGCACATTTATGTCTTACCATGATTTTAATCCCTTAAGACTTAGTAACAAAAGGCAATTATGGGTATCGGTCGGCCATCTTATAACCAATAATTGACATTAAAAAAGCGATATTAAATAAAGGCAACAGTAGTATACCGCTGTTCGAAACTCATAAATTGATAGAGATAAAAACAAATACGAGTTACAAACTAAAACTGAGGGAAACGCATCAAATATAAGAGGAGAACAACGACACAACAAAAACACAACAAACTTTACTTGGATATAAATTCGATTTACTTTAAACTTTACTTGGATATAAATTCGATTTACTTTAAACTTTACTTTGATATAAATTCGATGTTCTGACGTGAACTGTTAAATTTACAGTCCATCATTGGAAGTGTGCAACATCAGCATACTAATATCTGCCTTTGACTCTTTATTTGTGCAAAATAACTTTGTCAAAAACTTTACTTTTGTTTTTAAAAAGCACATTTTCCTAATACCGGATGTTGACTTGACAAAACGTGGACCAGAGACGGATACGTAAAACCCGTGTACGTTTTCAAAGCATGATTGAGTTTAAGTAGCTCTTTCCACATGATTTCTTCAAGAAAATACTTGAAATGAAGTAAGATAAAGGTATCAATGATAATTTTAGCATTTTTGAAGAATTATGATGTATAATTAAATTTCCCACCTAGTTCAAAGAAAATGGTTCTGACGATTTTGCGTTTAAAAACCTTTTAAATTTTTCATCAAATCATATTTATAAACGTATTTCTGATAATTTCAATCTTTTTGACTAAATTAATTAGATGCAAACGGCTGTAATGTAAGAAAATAACTTTGGAATAGACTGATTAATGTCCGGTACAAAACAGTTTACTTGTCACATGAACAGGTAAATTTCAGCTGTCCCACAACTAATTAACCTTTATTAAAATGAGAAGGTATTAAAGTAGGGTTTGTTTTGATAGTAATTAATCATCATGTCACTTTTATGACCAGAAATGTGTGGCTGTTTAAGGCAAAAGGTCGGGTCAAAAAGATCGCATAAACTTTAATTTATATTAAAATGACCATCTCTTAAGAAAGTCTTGAGAACTAAAAGTAGATGTCCTTTTCATGCTTTTCCCAGACGGATAATGTCTGGTAAATGTATAAATGTCCGGAATATATGACCGTTTTTGATGCCATGATCTACGTCAATTACAATGAATACAAATAAAAAAGATGGAGGCATGAATAAAAAACCTTTCTTTATTTTCTCTTTGTACTCAAAGGAAAGGTTTAATCATACTAGTACTTTATTTACCAACAATCAACAATGAAACAGCACAGGAAGACTCAGTTTTGTACAGTAACAATAATAAAGATGTTCAGAAAAAATGGGAGAAATAATTTTTATAGATTCAAAGTATTAAACTGTTACTCAAATTTTGTTTTTTATAATTTTGTCAGCTGAAGAATTGTTTATCTTTATCTTTAATAATCTGCACTGTTTTGTACTTCTCACTAAATTTTTCTTTTTTTCATTATTGTCAGGAAGAGCCATAGGAGAAAGTTGTACCAATGTTTCACAATGTATTGCAACCAATGCTGAATGTACTGGTGATGGCACAAAGTCATGTAAATGTCCAGTCACACATTTCCATGATGGTACCAACTGTGTTAGTAAGTATCTTTAACTTGTTTATCAAATGAGTTAAAATAGAATGTTTTATATAAACTGTAGATCAGATGTCATATTTTATTGTTTTCATTTTTCGCTATTTGATATGTTTAAATCCATCCAAAAAAAGTACTGTACCACCCAGATTACAATTCTATGTTGCCCTGTGGGGCTTTTGGAGAAACTTGTACAAATACTGCACAGTGTATCACTACAGATTCTATATATGCTCGTACTGATACACAGACATGTCAGTGTCCAACCACACATTTTTATGATGGTTACAACTGTGTTTGTAAGTATCTTTGTTAAATGAAATTATGAATGTTTCATTTGTCACCTATGAAATAGTTTCTGCAAATTCTGCAAGAATAGCTAAAAGTGAAATAAAGTTTCCAGGAAAATATGGTTGTTGAAAGGTAATTAATATCAAATATACAGAAGTATAAGCAAAAATGAAAGAAATTACTTGCCAGGTCAGAAAGCATGCTCAAAGAACATTAATTTCTTATATGAAATCAATTACATAAACTCTTATATTTATACATGTGAACATCCCGTCAGGAGTAAGATAATCCTGTTTTCGGTTGTTTCCTCCCGTCTTCCCTTTGAAAAGAGGAAAGTCCTGTGAATCAAATACTTCATGAATGAAAATGTTCAGACACCAATTTTTACTACACTTTTTTCAAAATATTTGTTATTGAAAACATAAAAATCAGAATGTATCTTATGAATCCAGTGTAACATTACACAACTTGAGTAGATTTTGACCCTGGCCCAAGACTAATTAACAAGTATGTAGTTTGATAGAATAATCAACAGGTGATATGATATTAATAACTGGATATGGCTCCTGTTTATGGCATATGCCAAGATTGATTATAGGTAAATACTGTTTATTTATAGAAAAGTAAACTGTTGTCAAAACATCAATCAAAAAGTTTTTATGTTGAAAAACATTTGATAGCCATTCAACTCAGCAAAGTTATGCTCACTACTTCACACTGCAATATTACCTTTAAGAGGATCTTCAGCATGCTTAAGAAGGTCTATACTGACTTGCAGAGCCAAGTGTAGTCAGGGCAGCAATGTTGGCTTGTACATCTTTCATGGCCTCTTGTAAGAAGACCAGTACCCTAGTTAATAAATAACAATGTCCATGTAATATAGACAGGGCTATAGCTGATATATTTTTGACATTGTTCAAAACAATGACACTCTTAAGTTTTCTAGCAAAATGACTTTATTAATGCTTAAAAAACCATACATCACTACTGTTATTGTTTGTTAAATTTTCATCTACTTATCATTTTACAAATTTTTAGAATATCTTTATACCCCCACAGCTAGGCTAAGGGGGCATTAAGTGTCCATCCTTCTGTCCATCCATCTGTCTGTCTATCCGTTCATTTTTTCGTCCGTCCCAAAAGTATTTTCACATATTACAAGCAAGGTTTAAAAGCCTGAGTGGGGGTGTTCTTGTCCTCAGAATCATTTTTCTTTTATTTTCTTATATATCTAGGTCAGGGCTTCAAACAAATATTTGAGCCAGCCGCACATTTTATGTCTTACCATGATTTTAATCCCTTAAGACTTAGTAACAAAAGGCAATTATGGGTATCGGTCGGCCATCTTATAACCAATAATTGACATTAAAAAAGCGATATTAAATAAAGGCAACAGTAGTATACCGCTGTTCGAAACTCATAAATTGATAGAGATAAAAACAAATCCGAGTTACAAACTAAAACTGAGGGAAACGCATCAAATATAAGAGGAGAACAACGACACAACAAAAACACAACAAACTTTACTTGGATATAAATTCGATTTACTTTAAACTTTACTTGGATATAAATTCGATTTACTTTAAAATTTACTTTGATATAAATTCGATGTTCTGACGTGAACTGTTAAATTTACAGTCCATCATTGGAAGTGTGCAACATCAGCATACTAATATCTGCCTTTGACTCTTTATTTGTGCAAAATAACTTTGTCAAAAACTTTACTTTTGTTTTTAAAAAGCACATTTTCCTAATACCGGATGTTGACTTGACAAAACGTGGACCAGAGACGGATACGTAAAACCCGTGTACGTTTACAAAGCATGATTGAGTTTAAGTAGCTCTTTCCACATGATTTCTTCAAGAAAATACTCGAAATGAAGTAAGATAAAGGTATCAATGATAATTTTAGCATTTTTGAAGAATTAGGATGTATAATTAAATTTCCCACCTAGTTCAAAGAAAATGGTTCTGACGATTTTGCGTTTAAAAACCTTTTAAATTTTTCATCAAATCATATTTATAAACGTATTTCTGATAATTTCAATCTTTTTGACTAAATTAATTAGATGCAAACGGCTGTAATGTAAGAAAATAACTTTGGAATAGACTGATTAATGTCCGGTACAAAACAGTTTACTTGTCACATGAACAGGTAAATTTCAGCTGTCCCACAACTAATTAACCTTTATTAAAATGAGAAGGTATTAAAGTAGGGTTTGTTTTGATAGTAATTAATCATCATGTCACTTTTATGACCAGAAATGTGTGGCTGTTTAAGGCAAAAGGTCGGGTCAAAAAGATCGCATAAACTTTAATTTATATTAAAATGACCATCTCTTAAGAAAGTCTTGAGAACTAAAAGTAGATGTCCTTTTCATGCTTTTCCCAGACGGATAATGTCTGGTAAATGTATAAATGTCCGGAATATATGACCGTTTTTGATGCCATGATCTACGTCAATTACAATGAATACAAATAAAAAAGATGGAGGCATGAATAAAAAACCTTTCTTTATTTTCTCTTTGTACTCAAAGGAAAGGTTTAATCATACTAGTACTTTATTTACCAACAATCAACAATGAAACAGCACAGGAAGACTCAGTTTTGTACAGTAACAATAATAAAGATGTTCAGAAAAAATGGGAGAAATAATTTTTATAGATTCAAAGTATTAAACTGTTACTCAAATTTTGTTTTTTATTATTTTGTCAGCTGAAGAATTGTTTATCTTTATCTTTAATAATCTGCACTGTTTTGTACTTCTCACTAAATTTTTCTTTTTTTCATTATTGTCAGGAAGAGCCATAGGAGAAAGTTGTACCAATGTTTCACAATGTATTGCAACCAATGCTGAATGTACTGGTGATGGCACAAAGTCATGTAAATGTCCAGTCACACATTTCCATGATGGTACCAACTGTGTTAGTAAGTATCTTTAACTTGTTTATCAAATGAGTTAAAATAGAATGTTTTATATAAACTGTAGATCAAATGTCATATTTTATTGTTTTCATTTTTCGCTATTTGATATGTTTAAATCCATCCAAAAAAAGTACTGTACCACCCAGATTACAATTCTATGTTGCCCTGTGGGGCTTTTGGAGAAACTTGTACAAATACTGCACAGTGTATCACTACAGATTCTATATATGCTCGTACTGATACACAGACATGTCAGTGTCCAACCACACATTTTTATGATGGTTACAACTGTGTTTGTAAGTATCTTTGTTAAATGAAATTATGAATGTTTCATTTGTCACCTATGAAATAGTTTCTGCAAATTCTGCAAGAATAGCTAAAAGTGAAATAAAGTTTCCAGGAAAATATGGTTGTTGAAAGGTAATTAATATCAAATATACAGAAGTATAAGCAAAAATAAAAGAAATTACTTGCCAGGTCAGAAAGCATGCTCAAAGAACATTAATTTCTTATATGAAATCAATTACATAAACTCTTATATTTATACATGTGAACATCCCGTCAGGAGTAAGATAATCCTGTTTTCGGTTGTTTCCTCCCGTCTTCCCTTTGAAAAGAGGAAAGTCCTGTGAATCAAATACTTCATGAATGAAAATGTTCAGACACCAATTTTTACTACACTTTTTTCAAAATATTTGTTATTGAAAACATAAAAATCAGAATGTATCTTATGAATCCAGTGTAACATTACACAACTTGAGTAGATTTTGACCCTGGCCCAAGACTAATTAACAAGTATGTAGTTTGATAGAATAATCAACAGGTGATATGATATTAATAACTGGATATGGCTCCTGTTTATGGCATATGCCAAGATTGATTATAGGTAAATACTGTTTATTTATAGAAAAGTAAACTGTTGTCAAAACATCAATCAAAAAGTTTTTATGTTGAAAAACATTTGATAGCCATTCAACTCAGCAAAGTTATGCTCACTACTTCACACTGCAATATTACCTTTAAGAGGATCTTCAGCATGCTTAAGAAGGTCTATACTGACTTGCAGAGCCAAGTGTAGTCAGGGCAGCAATGTTGGCTTGTACATCTTTCATGGCCTCTTGTAAGAAGACCAGTACCCTAGTTAATAAATAACAATGTCCATGTAATATAGACAGGGCTATAGCTGATATATTTTTGACATTGTTCGAAACAATGACACTCTTAAGTTTTCTAGCAAAATGACTTTATTAATGCTTAAAAAACCATACATCACTACTGTTATTGTTTGTTAAATTTTCATCTACTTATCATTTTACAAATTTTTAGAATATCTTTATACCCCCACAGCTAGGCTAAGGGGGCATTAAGTGTCCATCCTTCTGTCCATCCATCTGTCTGTCTATCCGTTCATTTTTTCGTCCGTCCCAAAAGTATTTTCACATATTACAAGCAAGGTTTAAAAGCCTGAGTGGGGGTGTTCTTGTCCTCAGAATCATTTTTCTTTTATTTTCTTATATATCTAGGTCAGGGCTTCAAACAAATATTTGAGCCAGCCGCACATTTTATGTCTTACCATGATTTTAATCCCTTAAGACTTAGTAACAAAAGGCAATTATGGGTATCGGTCGGCCATCTTATAACCAATAATTGACATTAAAAAAGCGATATTAAATAAAGGCAACAGTAGTATACCGCTGTTTGAAACTCATAAATTGATAGAGATAAAAACAAATCCGAGTTACAAACTAAAACTGAGGGAAACGCATCAAATATAAGAGGAGAACAACGACACAACAAAAACACAACAAACTTTACTTGGATATAAATTCGATTTACTTTAAACTTTACTTGGATATAAATTCGATTTACTTTAAACTTTACTTTGATATAAATTCGATGTTCTGACGTGAACTGTTAAATTTACAGTCCATCATTGGAAGTGTGCAACATCAGCATACTAATATCTGCCTTTGACTCTTTATTTGTGCAAAATAACTTTGTCAAAAACTTTACTTTTGTTTTTAAAAAGCACATTTTCCTAATACCGGATGTTGACTTGACAAAACGTGGACCAGAGACGGATACGTAAAACCCGTGTACGTTTACAAAGCATGATTGAGTTTAAGTAGCTCTTTCCACATGATTTCTTCAAGAAAATACTCGAAATGAAGTAAGATAAAGGTATCAATGATAATTTTAGCATTTTTGAAGAATTAGGATGTATAATTAAATTTCCCACCTAGTTCAAAGAAAATGGTTCTGACGATTTTGCGTTTAAAAACCTTTTAAATTTTTCATCAAATCATATTTATAAACGTATTTCTGATAATTTCAATCTTTTTGACTAAATTAATTAGATGCAAACGGCTGTAATGTAAGAAAATAACTTTGGAATAGACTGATTAATGTCCGGTACAAAACAGTTTACTTGTCACATGAACAGGTAAATTTCAGCTGTCCCACAACTAATTAACCTTTATTAAAATGAGAAGGTATTAAAGTAGGGTTTGTTTTGATAGTAATTAATCATCATGTCACTTTTATGACCAGAAATGTGTGGCTGTTTAAGGCAAAAGGTCGGGTCAAAAAGATCGCATAAACTTTAATTTATATTAAAATGACCATCTCTTAAGAAAGTCTTGAGAACTAAAAGTAGATGTCCTTTTCATGCTTTTCCCAGACGGATAATGTCTGGTAAATGTATAAATGTCCGGAATATATGACCGTTTTTGATGCCATGATCTACGTCAATTACAATGAATACAAATAAAAAAGATGGAGGCATGAATAAAAAACCTTTCTTTATTTTCTCTTTGTACTCAAAGGAAAGGTTTAATCATACTAGTACTTTATTTACCAACAATCAACAATGAAACAGCACAGGAAGACTCAGTTTTGTACAGTAACAATAATAAAGATGTTCAGAAAAAATGGGAGAAATAATTTTTATAGATTCAAAGTATTAAACTGTTACTCAAATTTTGTTTTTTATTATTTTGTCAGCTGAAGAATTGTTTATCTTTATCTTTAATAATCTGCACTGTTTTGTACTTCTCACTAAATTTTTCTTTTTTTCATTATTGTCAGGAAGAGCCATAGGAGAAAGTTGTACCAATGTTTCACAATGTATTGCAACCAATGCTGAATGTACTGGTGATGGCACAAAGTCATGTAAATGTCCAGTCACACATTTCCATGATGGTACCAACTGTGTTAGTAAGTATCTTTAACTTGTTTATCAAATGAGTTAAAATAGAATGTTTTATATAAACTGTAGATCAAATGTCATATTTTATTGTTTTCATTTTTCGCTATTTGATATGTTTAAATCCATCCAAAAAAAGTACTGTACCACCCAGATTACAATTCTATGTTGCCCTGTGGGGCTTTTGGAGAAACTTGTACAAATACTGCACAGTGTATCACTACAGATTCTATATATGCTCGTACTGATACACAGACATGTCAGTGTCCAACCACACATTTTTATGATGGTTACAACTGTGTTTGTAAGTATCTTTGTTAAATGAAATTATGAATGTTTCATTTGTCACCTATGAAATAGTTTCTGCAAATTCTGCAAGAATAGCTAAAAGTGAAATAAAGTTTCCAGGAAAATATGGTTGTTGAAAGGTAATTAATATCAAATATACAGAAGTATAAGCAAAAATAAAAGAAATTACTTGCCAGGTCAGAAAGCATGCTCAAAGAACATTAATTTCTTATATGAAATCAATTACATAAACTCTTATATTTATACATGTGAACATCCCGTCAGGAGTAAGATAATCCTGTTTTCGGTTGTTTCCTCCCGTCTTCCCTTTGAAAAGAGGAAAGTCCTGTGAATCAAATACTTCATGAATGAAAATGTTCAGACACCAATTTTTACTACACTTTTTTCAAAATATTTGTTATTGAAAACATAAAAATCAGAATGTATCTTATGAATCCAGTGTAACATTACACAACTTGAGTAGATTTTGACCCTGGCCCAAGACTAATTAACAAGTATGTAGTTTGATAGAATAATCAACAGGTGATATGATATTAATAACTGGATATGGCTCCTGTTTATGGCATATGCCAAGATTGATTATAGGTAAATACTGTTTATTTATAGAAAAGTAAACTGTTGTCAAAACATCAATCAAAAAGTTTTTATGTTGAAAAACATTTGATAGCCATTCAACTCAGCAAAGTTATGCTCACTACTTCACACTGCAATATTACCTTTAAGAGGATCTTCAGCATGCTTAAGAAGGTCTATACTGACTTGCAGAGCCAAGTGTAGTCAGGGCAGCAATGTTGGCTTGTACATCTTTCATGGCCTCTTGTAAGAAGACCAGTACCCTAGTTAATAAATAACAATGTCCATGTAATATAGACAGGGCTATAGCTGATATATTTTTGACATTGTTCGAAACAATGACACTCTTAAGTTTTCTAGCAAAATGACTTTATTAATGCTTAAAAAACCATACATCACTACTGTTATTGTTTGTTAAATTTTCATCTACTTATCATTTTACAAATTTTTAGAATATCTTTATACCCCCACAGCTAGGCTAAGGGGGCATTAAGTGTCCATCCTTCTGTCCATCCATCTGTCTGTCTATCCGTTCATTTTTTCGTCCGTCCCAAAAGTATTTTCACATATTACAAGCAAGGTTTAAAAGCCTGAGTGGGGGTGTTCTTGTCCTCAGAATCATTTTTCTTTTATTTTCTTATATATCTAGGTCAGGGCTTCAAACAAATATTTGAGCCAGCCGCACATTTTATGTCTTACCATGATTTTAATCCCTTAAGACTTAGTAACAAAAGGCAATTATGGGTATCGGTCGGCCATCTTATAACCAATAATTGACATTAAAAAAGCGATATTAAATAAAGGCAACAGTAGTATACCGCTGTTTGAAACTCATAAATTGATAGAGATAAAAACAAATCCGAGTTACAAACTAAAACTGAGGGAAACGCATCAAATATAAGAGGAGAACAACGACACAACAAAAACACAACAAACTTTACTTGGATATAAATTCGATTTACTTTAAACTTTACTTGGATATAAATTCGATTTACTTTAAACTTTACTTTGATATAAATTCGATGTTCTGACGTGAACTGTTAAATTTACAGTCCATCATTGGAAGTGTGCAACATCAGCATACTAATATCTGCCTTTGACTCTTTATTTGTGCAAAATAACTTTGTCAAAAACTTTACTTTTGTTTTTAAAAAGCACATTTTCCTAATACCGGATGTTGACTTGACAAAACGTGGACCAGAGACGGATACGTAAAACCCGTGTACGTTTACAAAGCATGATTGAGTTTAAGTAGCTCTTTCCACATGATTTCTTCAAGAAAATACTCGAAATGAAGTAAGATAAAGGTATCAATGATAATTTTAGCATTTTTGAAGAATTAGGATGTATAATTAAATTTCCCACCTAGTTCAAAGAAAATGGTTCTGACGATTTTGCGTTTAAAAACCTTTTAAATTTTTCATCAAATCATATTTATAAACGTATTTCTGATAATTTCAATCTTTTTGACTAAATTAATAAGATGCAAACGGCTGTAATGTAAGAAAATAACTTTGGAATAGACTGATTAATGTCCGGTACAAAACAGTTTACTTGTCACATGAACAGGTAAATTTCAGCTGTCCCACAACTAATTAACCTTTATTAAAATGAGAAGGTATTAAAGTAGGGTTTGTTTTGATAGTAATTAATCATCATGTCACTTTTATGACCAGAAATGTGTGGCTGTTTAAGGCAAAAGGTCGGGTCAAAAAGATCGCATAAACTTTAATTTATATTAAAATGACCATCTCTTAAGAAAGTCTTGAGAACTAAAAGTAGATGTCCTTTTCATGCTTTTCCCAGACGGATAATGTCTGGTAAATGTATAAATGTCCGGAATATATGACCGTTTTTGATGCCATGATCTACGTCAATTACAATGAATACAAATAAAAAAGATGGAGGCATGAATAAAAAACCTTTCTTTATTTTCTCTTTGTACTCAAAGGAAAGGTTTAATCATACTAGTACTTTATTTACCAACAATCAACAATGAAACAGCACAGGAAGACTCAGTTTTGTACAGTAACAATAATAAAGATGTTCAGAAAAAATGGGAGAAATAATTTTTATAGATTCAAAGTATTAAACTGTTACTCAAATTTTGTTTTTTATTATTTTGTCAGCTGAAGAATTGTTTATCTTTATCTTTAATAATCTGCACTGTTTTGTACTTCTCACTAAATTTTTCTTTTTTTCATTATTGTCAGGAAGAGCCATAGGAGAAAGTTGTACCAATGTTTCACAATGTATTGCAACCAATGCTGAATGTACTGGTGATGGTACAAAGTCATGTAAATGTCCAGTCACACATTTCCATGATGGTACCAACTGTGTTAGTAAGTATCTTTAACTTGTTTATCAAATGAGTTAAAATAGAATGTTTTATATAAACTGTAGATCAAATGTCATATTTATTGTTTTCATTTTTCACTATTTGATATGTTTAAAGCCATCGAAAATAGTACTGTACCACCAAGATTAAAATTCTATGTTGCCCTCTGGGGCTTTTGGAGAAACTTGTTCAAATACTGCACAGTGTATCACTACAGATTCTATATGTGCTCTTACTGAAACACAGACATGTCAGTGTCCAACCACACATTTTTATGATGGTAACAACTGTGTTAGTAAGTATCTTAGATAAATGAAATTTTGAATGTTGCATGTGTCACTTATGAAATAGTGCTGCAAGAATAGCTAAAAGTGAAATAAAGTTTCCAGGAAAATATGTTGGTTTAAAGGTAATTGATGTCAAATATGCAGAAGTACAAGAAAAAATAAAAAAAAATACTTGCCAGTACAGAAAGCAAGCTCAAAGAACATTAATTTCTAATATGAAATCAATTACATAAACTCTTATATTTATACATGTGAACATCCTGTCAGGAGTAAGATAACCCTGTTTTCAGTTGTTTCCTCCGGTCTTCCCTTTGAAGAGATAAAAGTCCTGTGAATCAAATACTTCATGAATAAAAATGTTATTTTCATTTTTCTGTATTTTATTGATGAAAGGACTTATTTGTTCTGTCTGTCCAATTTTTGTTTCTGCACTCTTTTAACTTTAGTTTACCTCATGCAAATTTGATGAAACTCACACAATGCTGAGAAACTACAACACACAGACAGAATTCAAATTTGTGTTGTGAGACATTTACCGTTCTAGACTGACACCTCTTTTTAACTTTTGAAAATTGCAAAGCTTGAGCGGAGACACATTCTTCTTTTATTTTTATACGCTCGTTAATGGGACGTATAATGGTATACTGTTGTTCTTCTGTCCCTTCGCCTTTCCATCTGTCGGTCCCTCTGCCTGTCCGTCTGTCTGTCTGTCCATTGGCCATCCGTCTGTCGTCAACAATAACTCAAAACAATTTACCCAATTTTCATGAAACTCTGGTGAATTGTTTATATCTATTGACATGAGCTCCCTTTCAATTTTAGCTCACCTAGCTTTTCTTATCACTTGGCATCTGTTGTCGGTCGTGCGTTAACTTTTTAAAAAATCTTCTCTGAAACTACAAGGCCAAATTTAACCAAACTTCGCCACAGTCATTGTGAGTGTATCTACTTTAAAAAAATGTGTCCGATAGCTCTGAAACTAAAGCATTTAGAGCAAATCTGATATGGGGTAAAAATGTTCATCAGGTTAAGATCTATCTGTGAATCAGATCGTCCTGTTATAGCGTAACTTGCAAGTGGGGACATAATCTGTTTCCCAAGAAAACATTCTTCATTCATTTTGACAATGATAAATTTGTAAACCTTCATGGACTGTTATTAAACTTGGATAGAAGCTTAACTTCAAGACGAAGAAATAGAATCTGATGAAAAAGTTTAAATTCTTTTTAAAAACTGTATTGTGAAATTGAAAAATCATTTAAAAAAAATAATCCACAATGCTTTTCAATATAAAAATTGTAGCATATGCTATAAATTTATTGCTTTGGGATACCATACGGCATATTTTGTTAATAGTGAACAAAAAGTAAAACATGCTACACTGAGGAACAAATGATCAGTGTGCTGGAGTTTCTTATTGACAACATATTTGTTGAATTTGGAGGTAGACATTTTCAACCAAATGACGGCATTTTTATATATGGGAATGAACTCACTCTGTGCGCCTCTCTTTGCCGACCTCTTCTTATTTTCATATGAGTCAGAGTTCCTTCAGACACTTATCAAAAGCAAGAAAATCAAAGAAGTCAGAACATTTAATTTCACATTCAGATATATTGATGATGTTCTCCAAACTTTTCTGATTGGGTTCCATTGATATATCCTCCAGTACTAAAAATTAAAGAAGCAACAGACACGGCTTCCTCTGCATCATTTTTGTCGAGCCTGCGACTTTTGTTGCAAAAGCGAGACATAGCGATCCTACATTCCGACTTCGTCTGCGGCGTCCACAAATATTCACTCTGTGGTTAAAGTTTTTGAAATTTTAATAACTTTCTTAAACTATCCTTGATTTCTACCAAACTTGGACAGAAGCTTGTTTTATGATCATAAGATAGTATCCAGAAGTAAATTTTGTAAAAAAAAAATCCTGTTGGACCGTATTTTACTTATAAATGGACTTAGTTTTTCTGCCAGTTAACATTACATTCACTCTGTGGTTAAAGTTTTAAAAATTTTAATAACCTTCTTAAAATATCCTGGATTTGTACCAAACTTGGACAGATGCTTGTTTATGATCAAAAGCTAGTATCTAGAAGGAAATTTTGTAAAAATTTAATTCCTGTTTTTCTGTATATTACTTATAAATGGACTTAGTTTTTCTTCCAGTTAACATTACATACAGTCTGCAGTTAAAGTTTTTAAAACATTTATTAGATTCATAAACCATCCTGGATTTTTACCAAACTTAGACTGAAGCTTCTTACAATCAAAAGATAGTTATCTAGGCTAAGAGGAAATTTTTTAATAATTTTTTTACCATTTTTGTTGAGCCTGCAACTTCTTTTAAGAAAATTTTGCAGTTTACGGGACATATTCGTTCGTCGTACTGTCTGTCCGTCCATCAGTCCACATGTCGTACAAAAAATCAAAAACGCTTTAACCAATTTGCAAGAAACTTTGGTGGATTGTTAATATCTATTGACTTGAGCTCCCTTTAATTTTTTTATAAATTTTAGATTTAACGTTTCCGAGTTATGGGGTTTTATTCATTAAAAAAGGGGGGATTTTCCAGTTTTCAGACATTAACTCAAAAATGCTTTATGCTGTTTTCATGAAACTTTGATGAATTATTTATATCTATTGAAATGAGCTACCTTTCAATTTATATAAATTTTACATTTGACATTTCCGTGTTGTGGGGTTTTATTCTTTAAAAAATGGGGAATTTCCTGTTTTCGGACAATAACTCGAAAGTGCTTTGAGCAGTTCTCATGAAACTTTGGTGACTGCTATATTTCTATTAGCGTGAGCTCCCTTTAGTTCTTTTATAAATTTCGATTTTCTGATATGACATTTAGGAGTTATGGAATGTTATTCTTTGAAAAAGCGACTCATGGCGCAGCTGTTTAGTGTTTATTACCTTAAATATTATTATAGATAGAGATAAACTGTAAACAGCAATTATGTTCAGCAAATTACGATTTTCAAATAAGACAATATGACCATAATTGTCAATTGACCCCTTAATGAGTTATTGCCCTTTATAGTCAATTTCTAACAATTTTTCCTAAGTTTTTGTAATTAATCTTTTACAAAAATCTTCTCCACTTAATCTACTGGGCCAAATAGAATTTAACTTAGCCACAATTTTCAATAGGGTATCTTGATTGAATAATGTATCCGATGACTCTGCCAATCAACAAACATGGCCACCATGGCCAAAAATAGAACATAGGGGTTTACTATAGATGTCTATTGGAAAATTGCCAAAAAACAATTTCAAATGATCACAACTTGAAAACTAATTTAAATAATGATAAGGGGTCTTCAGTAACTATTGTAAGTCTAGTTACTAGTGGGATGACTGGCTTTTAATTTAACTACTGTGCCAAATTAAACCAAACTTGGCCTCAATCATTATTAGGGTTTCTAATACTATTTGTTGATTTTAATCTTATTTTACATGATTTCCAAAACCACAGTAGATACAGTCCTAGGTGAGCAACACAGGCTCTTGAGAGCCTCTAGTTAAGTCATATTACACTTTTATACTGACAGCAGCAATGGCAGGTGAGACACAAGGTTCTGTGTTACTCCAGAAGGCAAACATATACAAATAAATTTAGGGAGACAAGCTTATTAACATTATGGACCAAGATCACTTATCCAAAGTTGTGATGGTTATGTCTTAAGGTCTTACAGGATCTTTTATGAAGAAAAATATTTTAAAAATGAGATTAGAAAAATAACAGACTACCTATAGCTATGAAAAGATGGTTGGGACACAGCACCAACAAAGCTTTGATTAAAAGAGTAATGCTTCTTGGAAATATCAATTATATTGGAAATTTCATTGTTAGCGCTCTTATGTGTACAATTCTTGCCAGATTTTTATGAAAATTATATCATATCTTATATTAGCAATGTCTCTGACAAGTTAGAAAATCAGTGTCAATCAATCATTTTTACACACCTGTTTACAGGACGTATTATGGTTAGGCTTTAACCAATATGCATGAAACTTTAGTGAATTGTTTATATATATTGACGTGAGCTCCCTTTCGTTTTTTATAAATTTCGGATATACCGTTTCCGAGTTTTGGGGTTTTATTCATTAAAAAAGGGGGGATTTTCCAGTTTTCAGACTATAACTCAAAAAGAATTTCAATAATTTGCATGAAACTTTTGTGAATTGTTTATATCTATTGACGTGAGCTCCCATTCGTTTTTTATAAATTTCTGATTTACCGTTTCCGAGTTTTTGTGTTTTATTCATTAAAAAAGGGGGGATTTTCCAGTTTTCGGACAATAATTCAAAAAAAATTTCATCAATTTGCTTGAAACTTTTATGAATTGTTTATATCTATTGTCGTGAGCTCCTTTTCGTTTTTTTATAAATTTCGGTTTTACTGTTTCCAAGTTTTGGGGTTTTATTCATTAAAAAAGGGGGCATTTTCCAGTTTTCGGACAATAACTTATTAACAATTTCACCAAATTGCAAGAAACTTTGATGAATTGTTTATTTCTATCGACATGAGCTCCCTTTTGATTTTTATAAATTTTAGACTATACATTTCCGATTTATGGGGTTTTATTCATTATAAAAAGGGGGATTTTCCAGTTTTCGGACAATAACTCAAAAATGCTTTCACCATTTTTTACGAAAACTTTGGTAAATTGTTTATATCTATTTTTGTAAGGTCCCTTTTGATTTTTATAAATTTTTGAATTTAGGTTTCCAAGTTTGTTTATAGTCTGACAACAGATTTACTAAGCATTGCGCAACAGCACAGTGCATTGCACAACAGCAAGAAATCTTTAATTGAATATAAATTCAATTCATATAACCAATTTCAAGTTCTTTGACTACATTTATTCAGAAACCTATAGTATGTCAAATATTCAATTACAATCCAAATTCAGACCTGTATCAAGCTTGAATATTGTGTCCATTTTTGCCCCAACTGTTCAGGGTTGGACCTCTGTGGGCGTATCCAGCTGCACTCAGCGAAGTAGTTTATAAAAAGAGTTACGCCCCTTGGAAATATTAATTATATTGAAAATTGCATTGTAAGCACTCTCATGTGTACAATTTTTGAGTGATGTTCAAATATTTTTTTTAAAAGGGTTTTATCCCTTGGAAATATTAATTATATTGAAAATTGCATTGTATTTTTTCTCAAGCCAAGATATTTGTTAATAGTTTTAAAGAACGAAAAAAAAAGGTTTTTTAAGTTATTGCCTTTGGATAGATAAAAAATGTGCAACAACGGTACATTGGAACTCAACAATCAACAATTAAATAGCACAGGAAGACTCAGTTTTGTGCAGTAAACATAATAAAGATGTTCAGAACCAATAGGAGAAATACTTTATATAGATTCGAAATATTTGTCTGTTACTCAAATGTTGTTTTTAATTATTTTTTCAGCTGAAGAATTTTTTATCTATATTTTTAATCATCTGCACTGTTTTGTAGTCGTCATTTAATTTTTCTCTTTTCATTTTTGTCAGGAAGAGCCATAGGAGAAAGTTGTACAAATGTTGCACAATGTATTGCTAACAATGCTGAATGTACTGGTGATGGCACAAAGTCATGTAAATGTCCAGTCACACATTTCCATGATGGTACCAACTGTGTTAGTAAGTATCTTTAACTTGTTTATCAAATGAGTTAAAATAGAATGTTTTATATAAACTGTAGCTAAAATGTCATATTGTTTTAGTTGATATGTTTAAAGCCATCAAAAATTGTCCTGAACAACCCAGATTACAATTCTATGTTGCCATCTGGGGAGGTATACACGGTATAGGAAATACCTACGGTATTTAATCTTGAGAATTAAGAAGTCAGTTCATCCCATGCATTCAATTATTGGTCATCTATTTGATTCATGTCATTTTCCTTGTCAAAATATAAAACACATAATGGTTATTGTGACAACGTAGAAGTACAAAAACTAACTGACATTAAAGGTTGCAGTATTCTGCCCATTTTTTTAACTTGACAGTTTATTCATCTTTCATGACATGTTAAAAATCTGTGAAATATGTCACAATGTTTGAGTTTTGTTGTCATTTTTATACGACCACAAAAAAATTTTGGGGTACGTTTAATGGTATGATGTCTGGTATAATGTCGTCATCGTCTGCATCGTCGTCGTTGTCGTCTGCATCGTTGTCTGTGTCGTCGTCGTCCTCGTCTGAAGACACATTTGGTTTCCGGACAATAACTTGAGTTTTAGTGAATGGATCTCGTTGAAATATTACAAGAAGGTTCAATACCACAAAAGGAAGGTTGGGATTGATTTTAGGGGTTATGGTACTAACAGGTTAGGAATTAGGGGCCATACAGGGGCCAAAAACAAGCATTTTTGTAGTTTCCGGACAATAACTTGTGTGTAAGTGTATTGATCACTCTGACATTGTACCACAAGGTTCCATATCACAAAGGGAAGGCCTGGATTGCCCTCAACATGCAAGAATTAGGGCAAAAAAGGGGCCAAAAACGAGCATTTTTGCTACTTTCCAGACAATAACTTGTTTAATGTATGGATCTCTCTAAAATTGTATTACAAGTTTCCATACTACAAAGGGAAGGCTGGAATTGAGTTTGTGGGTAATTACAAGGGGGTTCAAAAAGTTTGGGGGGATTTTTTTTCCAATTTTTTTTAAGGTGTTCATAATTTTTTTTTTCAAAATTTTTCAAATTTCAAATTTTTTGAAAAGTTTCAAGAAGAAATCTTCAATTGCACAGTATTGCGCAATAGATTTTTAAGATCTTTGACCACATTTGATTTGTGTCAGAACCCTATTGTCAAAATTTGATCACAACCAAAATTCAGACAGTATCAAGCTTGAATATTGTGTCCAAATTTGCCCCAATTGTTCAGGGTTCGACCTCTGCGGTCGTATCAGGCTGCGCTCAGCGAAGCGTTTTATTTGCATAGAATTGCAGAAATGAAGGCCATCTTTTGGCATGAATGAACAGCATTTATGATTGGTCCTGTGGTTCATATATTATTAATTGTTTTTGTTCAGTTCTTATTATTTTTATTATTCTTCTTCTTTTTCTTTTTCCGCCGCTTTAAAGATGAACTTGTCCGCAGCGGTTCTCCAAAACCGCTAGTCAGATTATTATAAATATTATAATAGTACATTTCAACATGTAAACCACAGAATAATAACAAATACCAAAAATGAATTTACGACAGTACACAAATAGAATTATGAACTGTGCGTCACACCAATGTATCAATGCCACAAAAAGTGATGTCACTGGTAAATTTCTAGAAATTGAATATAAATTCAGGATTAAGTTTGTAAAAAAGGTGTTATTTGATGTATTTTCTAACAATTACAAGAATATCAATATAGAATTGTGTTAGTAATGGTGTAATTAATTGTATTTTCTAACCATGTCGGTTATTTTTTCTAAATCAAACTATGTAAAAACAAATAAATCCTGTGCATATAGTTGCTTTAAACTAGAAATCATATAAATGAATTAGGTGATTAATTATCTTTACTCTTGAGTACATGCATATAGAAAAAAAAAATAGAATTAACCCCCCCCCCCCCAGGGTGACTGGGGAATAGAAGTATGGTCACCATTCAGGGATGATTCCACTATATAGTTTAGGGCCGCTAAGTGGCCCTAAAATCGGCCAGCGGACCCAAAAAAATGTTTGTGAATATAAATTCCCCATTCAGGAAAATAAACTAAAAATCGATATTTCCAGAAAAGTTTCCGTCACCAATTTTGGCAACTATAATTTTTCATAGTTTGTCGTCAAGGATACATGTCAACTCGTACCTTCGGCAACTCGTACTCAACCAACTCGTACTTTTACCAACTCTTACCCAATATGTTCTTATCATTTATATAAATTATAGTTGTTATTTTCTCTCATATATCATGCGGCAATTTATTTGATATGCATATTAAATAATTATAATCATACAATAAATAAACATAGAGAAGTATATAAAAACAAAAAAATCCATATAAATTCGGCGTTTTGAACATCAAAGTTAGTTCAGTTATACTTGTACAATCCTCACCGAAAAGTCTGTGGGTTCGTAGCCGACTTTGAGGGTGGTTTGTGGCAGGCCCTAAAGGAGGTGATTCCAGGCATGGTTGTCTTTTTCACTTCAAACAGTCTGTGTTTAGACATGTCCAGTTTCTTGGATTGCAGGTAAATATTACATTTGACTTCGTCGATCTTTTTTTTTAATTTCTATTCACAGAAAAAAATAAATAGTTCCTAATAAATATATATGTAAAACATTTGGACTTTGTTTAATTCGTGTGCTGCCAGTGGCTTTATGGTTTCAAAAGGTTTAGAAAGGTATTCATTATATATACACAAACAAGAAAAAACTCACTTGACCAACGCAAAAATCAGTAAAAAAATATCCTTTTCCAATATTTTATGGATCGTTCAAGTTTGAAACAGAGACATATATACGTCTATATATGTCTCTGGTTGAGATGATCAGGATGATGTTCTATATATTCTTATTTACCAACAATGTTTAAAACTAAGGAATTCATTACTTCACAATTAAAGACTTATGCTGCATTTAAGAAACATGTTTAAAAAACATTAAGAAAAACTTATCAGTGGATCAAATTACAAAATAAAAATAACAATTAGATTTTCAATATAACCTAATAAATGAAAAACAATCATGCTAAAAAATATTGGGTACGAGTTGGTAAAAATAGGGTACGATTTGGTTGAGTACGAGTTGCCGAAGGTACGAGTTGTTGTGTACCCATCGTCAAAATGTTTTAAAATTTGGATAAGAATGCTGACTACGATCGTATTTTATTAACAACGGTTTAATTATGTCAACATGTGGTTAACAATTTTAGCAGCCGGATTCAATTGATTAAAATGTTATGGGAGTATTTGATCTCGTAAAAGCAGATCGCCCAGCAGGTTGATAAAAAAACATGCTTTTTGTCAAAATGGGTGTCAAAGCAGACCTCGGGAGAGAGCAAATTCAAATTTTGATACAACATTGATGAATAAATTTTAATGGGCGCCGATCTCGTAAAAGCAGATAGCCCAGCAGAGCCGGTTATATAATTTGATGAAAACTTGTTTTGTAAAAGAAATTATTTTATATTTTGCTCTATTTCCGTAAACATGATGTCAAAAGACAAAAGTTTGAGCGTTTTTGAAAATAATGTTGATGCCTAAAACAATTGGCCAGTTCACACACAGTTTAACAGTGACGGCAAAGACTTTGAATAATTTTAAGTCGGCGTTAAATGGAGAGAATTAGAACCCGTATAAATTTATATGTTCATGTTAATTGTTAAGCTGCGCACACCTAAATAAGTTCTATTTTTATAAGTATCTATACTACTAAATCTAAAGAGCGTTTTTGTTCACCTAATAAACGTATAACTGAAGAAAGCTACAAGTCAAACTTCATATAAGGGTATATATACTTGATAGGGTATACTGAAAATTTTACCCTTTTACATCGATTACTGTTTCAAACAATAAACAATTAGACAAATTAAAAAGTTCTGGAACTATCCGATGCGATTTCCTTTAAGTCATGTCATTATATGTCACATGTTACCTATTACCTTATCTGTACGTTCCGCATCTGTCAGGTGCACCACCAAACGGTGTATTTGGGATTTGCTATATACACGGGTCATAATCACAGGGTTGACACTACTAAATTCAATCATTGTCACATTGTTTCCTATTGAAGTATTTTAATCAGCATGACTTTTTAAAATGACAATACGAATACTAAAAATCTAGACTTAGAATAAGGCGTAGGTACTGTTTCCAATTTGTTAGCCGACATGACGTAAAAACGGCAAATCAAAGAATTCAACTTTATTTATAACTTATATAGTACAATGCTGTTGATTAAAAATTACTCCATTCCAGGCCCTTTTGTTTTCTAAATAATTAATATTACCAATAATTGAAGACATAAATAATGAAGATCTCCATTTTAATATTAACAGTCACTTATTTCTTGAGACAATGTTGATGGAAATTAAAGGCAAAACTATATCTTATTCAAGTTATAAGAAAAAAGTAAAAGAAAAACAAGAGAAAGATCTTAGAAATGAAATCCTAATTTTGGAAGATAAGGTAGACGAAGGTTCAATAAAGATTTAAAAAAATAGAAAATATGAATTGGAAAATATAAGAAAAGAAAAAATTAAAGGTAAAATAATTCGATCAAGAATACAATGGGTAGAAGAGGGTGAAAAACCTACTAGCTATTTTTGTGGGCTAGAATAAAAAAGTTTTACAAATAAGATAATACCAAAAGTAGAAAAAGAAAATGGAGATGTAATTTCAAAACAAAAAGATATTTTGAAAGAAGTGAAATCTTTTTATGAAAATTTATATAAGAACAAGTCAAACTTCATATAAGGGTATATATACTTGATAGGGTATACTGAAAATTTTACCCTTTTACATCGATTACTGTTTCAAACAATAAACAATTAGACAAATTAAAAAGTTCTGGAACTATCCGATGCGATTTCCTTTAAGTCATGTCATTATATGTCACATGTTACCTATTACCTTATCTGTACGTTCCGCATCTGTCAGGTGCACCACCAAACGGTGTATTTGGGATTTGCTATATACACGGGTCATAATCACAGGGTTGACACTACTAAATTCAATCATTGTCACATTGTTTCCTATTGAAGTATTTTAATCAGCATGACTTTTTAAAATGACAATACGAATACTAAAAATCTAGACTTAGAATAAGGCGTAGGTACTGTTTCCAATTTGTTAGCCGACATGACGTAAAAACGGCAAATCAAAGAATTCAACTTTATTTATAACTTATATAGTACAATGCTGTTGATTAAAAATTACTCCATTCCAGGCCCTTTTGTTTTCTAAATAATTAATATTACCAATAATTGAAGACATAAATAATGAAGATCTCCATTTTAATATTAACAGTCACTTATTTCTTGAGACAATGTTGATGGAAATTAAAGGCAAAACTATATCTTATTCAAGTTATAAGAAAAAAGTAAAAGAAAAACAAGAGAAAGATCTTAGAAATGAAATCCTAATTTTGGAAGATAAGGTAGACGAAGGTTCAATAAAGATTTAAAAAAATAGAAAATATGAATTGGAAAATATAAGAAAAGAAAAAATTAAAGGTAAAATAATTCGATCAAGAATACAATGGGTAGAAGAGGGTGAAAAACCTACTAGCTATTTTTGTGGGCTAGAATAAAAAAGTTTTACAAATAAGATAATACCAAAAGTAGAAAAAGAAAATGGAGATGTAATTTCAAAACAAAAAGATATTTTGAAAGAAGTGAAATCTTTTTATGAAAATTTATATAAGAATAAAGATCAGTCAAAGGGAGATAAATACAGTAAACTTGAAGAAGGATTGAAAGATATAAAGTTTAAAAAATTAACTGATGATGAGAAAAATAATCTTGAAGGCAAAATAACAATTTAAGAAGCTAGTTTGATATTGAAAACTATGAAAAGTAATAAAACACCAGGATCTGATGGTTTCTCCACAGAGTTCTTTAAATTTTTTTGGAAAGATTTGAAATTTTTTGTTGTAGACTCCTTGAACTACGTATACAGTACTGAGATTGGTGAACTATCTGTTACGCAAAAACAAGTAATCATTACATGCCTGCCGAAAGGAAATAAACCTAGACATTTCTTAAAAAATTGGCGACCTATATCTTTATTAAATACAGTTTATAAAATTGGCTCTGGAGTAATAGCAAAACACTTTAAAACAGTTTTAGATAAACTGATAGATTTCGATCAAACTGGATTTATTTGTGGGAGATATATTGGAGAAAATCTTCGTTTAATTTATGATATTATGCAATTTACTGAGGAAAAAGACATTCCAGGACTTTTATTGCTCATAGATTTCGAAAAGGCATTTGATTCAATTTCTTGGGAATTTTTAACCAGTGTCTTGAAGTTGTTCAGTTTTGGAGAATCAATAATTAATTGGGTTAAAGTTTTTTATAACAATATTAAATCAGCTGTTAATCAGGGAGGACATCTATCAGAATTTTTTTCTATAGAACGATGCTGTAGACAAGGTGATTCCTTGTCGCCTAAATTTTTATTCTCTGTGCTGAGATATTAGCACTAAAAATACAAAATAATGATAAAATAAATGGCATTACAGTTACTCAAGCTGAGCACAAACTTTCACAATTTTACTGATGACACATCTCTCATTTTAGATGGTAAAGAAGAATCTTTGAATGAAGCATTAAATGAATTAGATTGGTTTGGAAATATATCTGGTTTAAATATTAATTTTTTTAAAACACAAGTTATTTGGATAGGAAATAAAAAAGTATAGTAATGAGGTATTATGCCAAAATAGAAGCCTTACATGGGGAGAAACATGTTTTAAGTTATTAGGTATAAGCTTTGATGTTAATCTTGATAGAATTGTAAAAATTAATTATGATGAAAAAATTGTACAAATAAAATGTGTAATTAAACAATGGTCAAAAGGAAATCTTTCTGTTATTGGTAGAATTACTGTTGTAAAGACATTGATATTGCCTATTTTAAATCATTTGTTTATATCCTTACCAAATCCAAGTGATGATATTTTAAAAAATGTTATTGAACGTATGTACAATTTTATATGGAGTTCACCAATTGATAGAATAAAGAGAGATGTTTTACAAAATGATATTGAAGATGGTGGACTCAAAATGATAAATCTTAGTGCATTTATTTTAGCACTGAAGTGCACATGGATAAGGAGATTATTTAAAACAGACAACAAATGGCAGAATGTTTTTTTGTCAAATGTTCATGTAGAACTTGAAAAATTTTATTGTTGTGGAAGTGTTTATATACAAAAATTACAACAAAATATCAAAAATGAATTTTGGCAAGATGTTCTGAAAGCATGGCAACTTCTCAGAGAAAAAGATGAATATGACAGTTGTGAATGCTTTCTTGCTAGTCCAATCTGGCTTAACAATAATATATAGGTAGCAAATAAACCTATTTTTTATAAAGATTGGTTTGAAAATGGTACAAGATTTATAAATGATATTGTAAATGAAGATGGGACTTTTTTCTCTCATCAAAAATTAGAAGAAATGTATCAGATAAATGTGAATTTCATGAAATTTAATAGTATTATATCTGCTATACATCAAGCATCAAAATCATTTGTGGGAAAAAAATCACAGATTAGAACTACCTTTAATTCCATCTGCTATTAAAAGACTTGTTAAAAGTTCAAAAGGATCTAAAGATATAAAATAAAAGTGTTCCCACTAGTCAGTTAAGATGGACTGAAATTTTTGGCTTTGATCAAAATCATTGGAAAAAAATTTATAAAATGACTTTTATTGTCACAAATAATACTAAGTTACAGTGGCTACAGTATAGATTCAATCATCGAATCTTAGCTACAAACAAATTTCTTCATAAAATTAAGATTTATGATAATCCAAATTGTACATTTTGTAATAGAGAAATTGAAACATTAGAACATTTATTTTGGAAATGTGAACATACACAATTATTATTAGAACAGATTGAAAATTGGTTTCTGACCAAAGGGATTAGTGTACCATTTACAAAAGAAGTTTTTTTGTTTGGTAACATTGCAAAAATATCAAAAGGCAATGCAGAAAATACTCTTTTTCTTACCATAAAGCAATATGTTTATAATACCAGATGTTTTAAAAAAACACTGTCAATAAACTCAGTAAAAGAGAAGATGAAATATGTTTATGCAACTGACAAATATATTGCTATGAAAGACAAATGTGAGCATCAGTTTCTCAGAGAATGGAATATTTTTGATAGATTACTTAGTTAAATACAAAAATGTATATACTTTACATTTAATATTATACATGTTATAAATGAAAATGCTGTATTTAATATACTAAAATAGAATTCAATGTCTAGATGAATTGTACTGAAAACTCACCACACTATTCTCTCTCACTCTCTTTCTCTCTCTTTTTCTCTCTCTCTCTCCGGTGTTCAGACGGCTTTACTCTTTATCTTATATTTGTATATTTGAAGAAAAAAAATTGCTTCCTAATAAAAAGATGTATTTGAATAGATAATATCAATAGATTTATATATTATATATTGTTATTATTTGTGTATATTATGTTGTAAATTGGAGTAAACTTACATAAATCAGAAAAAAAAAAAAAAAAAAAAATATTACCAATAATTGATAAGTTCGAGGTCAACAGGTTCAAACAGAAAGATTTTGAGAGCAGAGAAAACTGTGCATCTTATAATCAGCACGACTTTATCAGATGACTATACCAATACTTAAAATCCAGGCTAAAATAAGGCTTACACATTATTAGATACTTTAATTCAGTAATTCATATCGCTGGTGTGTTCTAGTAATATACATTTAAATATATTATTATACGATTATTATGAGAGGAGAAATTGCATTACGACAATCCAAGATGAGGGGTCAGTAGAAGCCTTTGGCTTAATTTTTTAAGTTTAATTTTAAGGTATAAACGTATAATATGAAATCCATTTGAATCGAGGTAAATTTATAAAGATGACCTATTGAAAAAATACCCAATGGATAATTTTTTCCAGTGGTTTACATGTATGTTAAAAAATTTTGCGGTCGTATATTGGTATGACGTTGGCGACATCGTCGTCCTCGTCCGAAGACACATTGGTTTTCGCACTCTTACTTTAGTTTAAGTGAATGGATCTCTATGAAATTTTACCATAAGGTTCAATACCACTAAAGGAAGTTTGGGATTGAATTTGGGGGTTATGGTACCAACATTTAAGGAATTAGGGTCCAAAAAGGGGCCAAAAATAAGCATTTTTGTAACTTCCAGACATAACTTGTGTGTTAGTGTATGGATCTCTCTGACATTGTACCACAAGGTTCCATATCACAAAGAGAATGCTTGGATTGATTTTGGGGGTATTTTGCCTCAAAATTTTAGGAATAAGGGGCCAAAAAAGGGGCAAAAACAAGCATTTTTATACGACCGCAAGAAAATTTTGCGGTCGTATATTGGTATGACGTTAGCCTCATCGTCGACCGGCGGCGTCGTCGGCAGCTTCATCGTCGTCGTCGTCCGAAGACCCATTAGTTTTCGCACTCTAACTTTAGTTTAAGTGAATTGATCTCTATGAAATTTTACCATAAGGTTCAATACCACAAAAGGAAGGTTGGGATTGATTTTAAGGGTTATATGGAACCAACAGTTTAGGAATTAGGGGCCAAAATAAGCATTTTTATAACTTCCAGACATAACTTGTGTGTTAGTGTATGGATCTCTCTGACATTGTACCACAAGGTTCCATGTCACAAAGGGAATGCTGGGATTGATTTTGGGGGTAATTGTCTAAAAATTTTAGGAATTAGGGGCCAAAAAGGGGCAAAAAACAAGCATTTTTCTAGTTTTATGACAATAACTTGTGTGTAAGTGTATGGATCTTTATGAAATTGTACTACAAGGTTCCATATCACAAAGGGAAAGCTGGAATTGAGTTTAGGGGTAATTGTCCAAATCGTTTAGGAAAAAGGGGCCAAAAAGGGGCCAAAAATAAGCATTTTTCTAGTTTCCAGACAATAACTTGTGTTCAATTGTATGGATCTCTCTGAAATTTTACTGCAAGGTACCATACCACAATGGGAAGGCTGGGATTGATTTCGGGGTCAATTGCCTCAAAATTTTAGGAATTAGGGGCCAAAAGGGGCAAAAAACAAGCATTTTTATACAGCCGTTCTAGTTTCAGGACAATTACTTGTGTTCAAGTGTATGGATCTCTCTGAAATTGTACTTCAAGGTACCATACCACAATGGGAAGGCTGGGATTGAGTTTGGGGGTGATGAATCATAAGGGGGTTCAAAAAATTTGGGGGGGGGGATTTTTTTTTCCTTTTTTTTCTTTAAAATTTTCCATTTTAAATTGGTTATTTCTGATTAATATATAAAAGCAAATAATAATGATATGGTTTGAATAGGTAAATTAAATTTTTTTAAGTTCTTAGACCACATTCATTCTGTGTCAGAAACCTATGCTGTGTCAAATATTTAATCACAATCCAAATTCAGTGCTGTATCAAGCTTGAATGATGTGTCCATACTTGCCCCAACTGTTCAGGGTTCGACCTCTGTGGTTGTATCAAGCTGCGCCCAGCGGAGCATTTTATTCTAGTCTCATGACCATAACCTGTGTGTAAGTGTATGGATCTTTCTGAAATTGTACTACAAAGTTCCATATCACAAAGGAAAAGCTGGAATTGAGTTTGGGGGTAATTGCCCAAAACGTTTAGGAATAAGGGCCCAAAAAGGGGCCAAAAATAAGCATTTTTCTAGTTTCCAGACAATAACTTGTGTTCAAGTGTATGGATCTCTCTGAAACTGTACTGCAAGGTACCATACCACAATGGGAAGGATGGGATTGATTTTGGTGGTAATTGCCTCAATATTTTAGGAATTAGGGGCCAAAAAGGGGCAAAAAACAAGCATTTTTCTAGTTTCAGGACAATAACTTGTGGGTTAGTGTATGGATCTTTATGAAATTGTACTACAAGGTTCCATATCACAAAGGGAAAGCTGGGTTTGAGTTTGTGGGTAATTGTCCAAAACGTTTAGGAATTTAGGGCCAAAAGGGGGCCAAAAAACAAGGATGTTTCTAGTTTCCAGACAATAACTTGTGTTCAAGTGTATGGATCTCTCTGAAATTGTACTGCAAGGTACCATACCACACGGGAAGACATGGATTGAGTTTGGGGGTGATGAATCATAAGGGGGTTCAAAAATTTGGGGGGGGGGGATTTTTTTTCCTTTTTTCCTTTTTTTTTCTTAAAAATTTTCCATTTTTAATTGGTTATTTCTGATTTATATATAAAATCAAATAATAATGATTAGGTGTGAATAGGTAAATTAAAATTTTTTAAGTTCTTAGACCACATTCATTCTGTGTCAGAAACCTATGCTGTGTCAAATATTTAATCACAATCCAAATTCAGTGCTGTATCAAGCTTGAATGTTGTGTCCATACTTCCCCCAACTATTCAGGGTTGGACCTCTGCGGTCGTATCAAGCTGCGCCCAGTGGAGCATTTTATTGTAATAGGCCTAGGTTGCCATAGCTAAGACGATAGTGCATCATGTGCAATGATATCCATGTATTACAACTTCCCTGGTCTCATTCCAATAATTGTCAAGTGATCTGGTAATCATATCTCTGAGAATCAAATGTATCATAATCAGTAGCCCATCCAGAATTATTCAAAATGTTACAACTTCTTAAATCAGTGTACAGGTGAAACTTAATATACATTTTCCGTTTTTACAGGAAAATATTATTATTTCGTCTTACATTTTATGCATAAAAAATTCCCAATTTGATGTTCAAGGGACCCATTTGAAAACACCTGGAATCATCCCTGCCATTGGTCTTCCTCTGACCGGCAGTAAAACCCTCGCCAAAGTGGGGCAGTGCAGGATGTACAAATTTGCAGCAACGTCCGGTCAGAATGGGGACGTTAAATCCAATGCCTCGTGTAAAGAGAGTGCCACGCTCTTTGCACATTAAGAACCCTTGCAACAACTCTTTGAGAGATCCGTAGGTGACCTGTTGCAAGGCTAGATTTCTGTCCCTATCCAATATATCCTCATTTCTCGTGGCAGTCTAAATTACTCAGACTTTAATCCCGGACGTCTCTATTACAGAACCTACCCTTTTAATTTATTGTTAATTTGTTCTCGTCCTGAATATGCATGAAATATTTTCCACTGGACGTTAAACAATCAATAATAATCAATCAGTAGAATTAAAACCACCAACGATAAAACAATATCCAATCAGAATTACAAATAAAACATAACTAAATACATGAATGTTGGATGTACAAATACCAAGACACGTGTAATAGCAATGTGAATTCACACTCAGAAAAACAGTCATAATCGGGAATAGGTCATGTTCAGTACTTAAAAGACCAGACAACGTAGTGTACACTTCGAGAGATTATTATGAAATTTATATCAAAGGTTTATATTAGCAATGTCTGGGACAAGTCCAAAATCAGTGGTGATCCACAATATTTAAAAATGCCCCCCCCCTCTCTCCCCCCCTCCTTTTATTTTAGTTATTGCCTTTTGGCAGAAATATGTGCAATGTGGGGATAATGGAACTCTATTCTTTTATTGTTATCAAGCTTTATAATAACATGCTAGACCATGTGATGCATTTTTTTTCCATTCCTCTTCAACTTCCTGTTTACTGAATTCTTAAAGTGGGGTATCATAAGTTAGTAGCAGATCATATTTCTTATTCTTTTATTTTTTGTCAGGAAGAGCCATAGGAGAATCTTGTACAAATGTTACACAATGTATTGCAAACAATGCTGTATGTACTGGTGATGGTATAAAGACATGTAAATGTCCAGTCACACATTTTCATGATGGTACCAACTGTCTTAGTAAGTATCTTTAACTTGTTCATCAAATGAGTTAGAATAGAATGTTTTATATAAACTGTAGATCAAATGTCATATTTTATTATTTGATATTGCTTCTGTTAATCATGTTAATTGCATACACCAAGAATGATAAAAGGTAAATACCGGCATTGATAGAAAAATGGAATATTGTTGTCAAAACATTGATGTTGAAAAACATTTAATAAAACGTTCAACTCAGCTAAGTAATGCTCACTATTTCACACTCCAATGCCACCATTAAGAGGATCTTCAGCATGCTTCAGAGATCTAAATGGACAGCAGGGACAATCTTGACTTAAAGACAATTAATAGCCTCTTCAGTGTTAAGAATAACAACTACACAAACTGTAACCAGGTTCAGGATTACCAGTGCAGAGCCAAGTGTAGTGAGGACAGCTATTCTGGCTTGTACTTATTACATGGCCTCTTGTTAGAAGACCAGTGTCCTAGTTATTAAATAACAATGTTCATGCAATATAGACAGGGCTATAGATGATATATTTTTGACATTGTTTTAAACAATGACAGTCTTAAGTTTTCTAGCAAAATGACTTCATTAATGCTTAAAAAACCATACATAACTACTGTTATTGTTTTTTAATTTTTTCATCTATTTATCATTTTACAAATTTATAGAATATTTTTATGCCCCTACAGCTAGGCGAAGGGAGCATTAAGTGTTACACTTTGCCATTCATCCTTCTGTTCATCTGTCTGTCGGTCTTTTCGTCCATTCTTTAGTCCATCCCAAAAGTATTTTCACATATTACAAGCAAGCTTAAGCTTGAGTGGGGGCATTCTTGTCCTCAGAAACATTTTTATGCCCTGCCGTAGAGGAGGAGGCATTAAGTTTTACCCTTGTCCGTCTGTATGTCCGTCTCCGTACGTCCCAAAGTTGGTTTCCGTTCTCTATCTTAAGTTTGCCTCAACCAAATGTTATGAAACTTGTACACAATGCTTATAACCACAAAACACAGATCAAGTTTGAATTTTGGTGGCGTCACTTTAACTGTTCTAGAGTTATGCCCCTTTACAAATGGAAAAATTGTTGAATTTTTTGTTTCCATTCTCTAACTTTATTTTGCCTCAACCAAATGTAATGAAACTTGTATGCAATGCTTATTACCACAAAACACAGTTCAAATTTGAATTTTGGTGGTGTCACTTTAACCATTCTAGAGTAATGCATGCCCCTTTACAAATGGAAAAATTGCTGAATTTTATGTTTCCGTTTTCTAATGTTAGTTTGCCTCAACCAAATGTTATGAAACTTGTACACAATGCTTATTACCACAAAACACAGATCAAGTTTGAATTTTGGTGTGTCACTTTAACTGTTCTGGAGTTATAACCCTTTACAATTGGAAAATTGCTGAATTTGTCGTTTCCATTCTCTATAACTTTAGTTTGCCTCAATGAAATGTTATGAAACTTGTATGTAATACTTATTACCACAAAATACAGATCAAGTTTGAATTTTGGTGGCGTCACTTTTACTGCTCTAGAGTTATGCCCCTTTTTAGCTCACCTGGCCCAAAGGGCCAAGTGAGCTTTTCTCATCACTTGGCGTCCGGCGTCGTCCGTCGTCAGCGTTAATTTTTTACATTTTGAACTTCTTCTAGAGAACCACTGAATGGAATGAAACCAAACATGGCATGAATGTTCCTTATGAGGTGCTGACCAAGTGTTGTTACTTTGTAGCCGATCCATCATCCAAGATGGCCGCCAGTAGGGGACTTAGTTTAACATAGGACCCTATGGGAAATGCATACAAATGACTTCTTTTAGAGAACCACTGAATGGAATGAAACCAAACATGGCATGAATGTTCCTTATGAGGTGCTCACCAAGTGTTGTTACTTTGTAGCCGATCCATCATCCAAGATGGCCGCCAGTGGGGGACTTAGTTTAACATAGGACCCTACGGGAAATGCATACAAATGACTTCTTTTAGAGAACCACTGAATGGAATGAAACCAAACATGGCATGAATGTTCCTTATGAGGTGCTCACCAAGTTTTGTTACTTTGTTGCCGATCCAGCATCCAAGATGGCCGCCAGCCGGGGACTTAGTTTAACATAGGACCCTATGGGAAATGCATACAAATGACTTCTTTTAGAGAACCACTGAATGGAAAAAAACCAAACATGGCATGAATGTTCCTTATGAGGTGCTGACCATGTGTTGTTACTTTGTAGCCGATCCATCATCCAAGATGGCCGCCATCGGGGAACTTAGTTTAACATAGGACCCTATGGGAAATACATACAAATGTCTTCTTTTAGAGAACCACTGAATGGAATGAAACCAAACATGGCATGAATTTTCCTTATGAGGTGCTGACCAAGTGTTGTTACTTTGTAGCCGATCCATCATCCAAGATGGCCGCCAGCGGGGGACTTAGTTTAACATAGGACCCTTTGGGAAATACATAAAAATGTCTTCTTTTAGAGAACCACTGAATGGAATGAAACCAAACATGGCATGAATGTTCCTTATGAGATGCTGACCAAGTGTTGTTACTTTGCAGTCGGTCCATTATCCAAGATGGCCACCAGCAGGGGACTTAGTTTAACATAGGACCCTATGGGAAATACATACAAATGTCTTCTTTTAGAGAACCACTGAATGGAATGAAACCAAACATGGCATGAATGTCCCTTATGAGATGCTGACCAAGTGTTGTTACTTTGTAGCCGTTCCATCATCCAAGATGGCCGCCAGCGGGGGACTTAGTTTAACATAGGACCCTATGGGAAATACATACAAATGTCTTCTTTTAGAGAACCACTGAATGGAATAAAACCAAACATGGCATGAATGTTCCTTATGAGGTGCTGACCAAGTGTTGTTACTTTGCAGTCGGTCCATCATCCAAGATGGCCGACAGCAGGGGACTTAGTTTAACAAAGGACCTATGGGAAATACATACAAATGTCTTCTTTTAGCGAACCACTGAATGGAATGAAACCAAACATGGCATGAATGTTCCTTATGAGGTACTGACCAAGTGTTGTTACTTTGCAGTCGGTCCATCATCCAAGATGGCCGACAGCAGGGGACTTAGTTTAACAAAGGACCTATGGGAAATACATACAAATGTCTTCTTTTAGCGAACCACTGAATGGAATGAAACCAAACATGGCATGAATGTTCCTTATGAGGTACTGACCAAGTGTTGTTACTTTGCAGTCGGTCCATCATCCAAGATGGCCGACAGCAGGGGACTTAGTTTAACAAAGGACCTATGGGAAATACATACAAATGTCTTCTTTTAGCGAACCACTGAATGGAATGAAACCAAACATGGCATGAATGTTCCTTATGAGGTACTGACCAAGTGTTGTTACTTTGCAGTCGGTCCATCATCCAAGATGGCCGACAGCAGGGGACTTAGTTTAACAAAGGACCTAATAATTGGGAAATACATACAAATGTCATCTTTTAGAGAACCACTGAATGGAATGAAACCAAACATGGCATGAATCTTCCTTATGAGATGCTGACCAAGTGTTGTTACTTTGTAGCCGATCCATCATCCAAGATGGCCGACAGCGGGGGACTTAGTTTAACATAGGACCCTATGGGAAATGCATACAATTGTCTTCTTTTAGAGAACCACTGAATGGAATTGAACTAAACATGGCATGAATGTTCCTTATGAGTTGCTGACCAAGTGTTGTTACTTTGCAGTCGATCCATCATCCAAGATGGCCGCTAGGGTGGGGGGGGGCTTAGTTTAACATAGGACCCTATGGGAAATACATACAAATGTCTTCTTTTAGAGTACCACTGAATGGAATGAAACCAAACATGGCATGAATGTTCCTTATGAAGTGCTCACCAAGTGTTGCTACTTTGTTGCTGATTTACTGTTCAAGATGGCCACCAGGATATTTTATTAAATAACGGGACCAATATTAATCAAAATTTGGCCTCAATCATTATTTGGGTATCTGTTATGATTTTTATCTATCTTTACATGATTTCTAAAACCAAAGTAGAGTCAGGTGAGCGACACAGGCTCTTGAGAGCCTCTAGTTAAATGGAAAAATTGCTGAATTTTTCGTTTTTGTTCTCTAATTTAAGTTTGCCTTAACCAAATGTTATGAAACAATACTTATTACCACAAGTCTCAGATCAAGTACAAATTTGGGTAGCGTCACTTTCACCGTTCTTCAGATATGTCCCTTTATAACTTTATATGATATGCAAGAGGGGGCATTATCTGTGTCCCATGGACACATTCCATATTTATTCTTTTATTTTTATACGACCGTAAAATATTTTGCGGTCGTATATTGGTATCACGTCGTCGGCGGCATCAACGTCGTCCGAAGACATTTGGTTTCCGGACAATAACTTTAGTATAAGTAAATAGAAATCTATGAAATTTAAAAACAAGGTTTGAAACCACCAAAAGGAAGGTTGGGATTGATTTTGGGGGTTATGGTCCCAACAGTTTAGGAATTAGGGCCAAAAATGGGCCCAAATAAGCGTTTTTTCTAGTTTCCAGACAATAATTTGTGGAACAGTGTATGGATCTCTCTGATATTATACCACAAGTTTCCGTACCACAAAGGGATGGTTAGGATTGGCTTTGGAGGGTTATGGCTCAAACTGTTTAAAATTAGGGGCAAAAAAGGGAGGAAAAACAAGGGTTTCCTGGTTAATGGACAATTACTTAAGTATTGGTCTTTGGATCTCTATGAAATAGATATTGGACCATTAAGCATTATATAAGGGATAACATTTGATTGATTCATGATATTTTACAGTATATAGTAGATCGCGAGAACAATATTTTTGGATATTGATTTTGAGAAAGCTTTGATTCTTTATGTTGGGACTTCTTGCTATAAATATTACAATTTTTCATGCTATTAGTATTACAATTCTTTTCATATGCTGAATCTAACTCTGTGTTCGGTTGTTGGGCCCATTTTCTAATTGGTCCAAATTTTGGTCCTAAGGCTATAAAATTTGTTTTGTTTGAATTAATAAACATTAAATAAAATTTAAAAGATAATAATTACAATGTTATATTTGAACTACCTGCCTTACATTGCTTTTAAATTATGTAAAGTTGTCAGCTTGTGATGGAAGTATATATAATATAATAATAGTGTATATCAAAGGGTTCAGTGGTAAAAAAATTTCCTATTAAGAATTCAATATCATTTGTTTAGGGGTTTTGTCACCAAGGTCCCACAGAGCACTGTTAGATAAGGGGGAGCTAACTCGTATGTGCTCGAACCAAGGGACAGGGGGTCAGTCTATCGCTAGACTTAATGTTCTGATAGGCATAGCTAAAACGCAAGGAAGGTTTTCATAATTTAATAAACGATAACAATTTTGATGAATGATGATAACAATCAATTAGTAAACAATGCCAAATAATAATAATAATTAAAGTACAAAGTATCAAATCTAAATATCAAATCCAAAGTAAAACTATTTCTCCTTACAATGTAAAATGTAAAATAAATGCCAAAACTACTAAATCATAAAATGAACTTAATCTCAAAATCAAAATGTAAAAGTCTCAAAAATAAAAGATTCTCAAAAGTATTTTCCAAAGTTAAATTATGAGTCAGAAATAAATTTTGTCTCAACACTAAACCGTCAACTGGTAGACTGGTAGACAGTCTTATAGGTCCAGTATCATGACGTGAGTAGTGAGAGGTTACGCTTCCGAAACACTGACTGCTTTTACAAAATTTCACAACGCTATTTATACTAAATCCAAAAATAAATAAATATGTCTCGACATGTTAATATTACTCTCATTAGCAAAAATAGACTTTAATTAACAAAGCCTAATCCTATAATGTTTTGATAAAATCTTAAACTTTTAAAGTAACATATGCTAATTACAATTAATATTTCAAATCAAAGTGCTTTGAGCAAACTGTGACATTTCGAGTACTAATGCCACTACATAGGTAAAATTAATTAAACAAATTAATTAAAAATTTTACAAAATACAAACTTAAAATTTTCTTTCTAAAAGATAAAACATATTATTTATACAAAATCATACTATTAAAAATATAAGCCAAATAACACACCATGACATATTCCCCCCTACTCTTATATGTTTGTCCCCAAACATGATATAAACATTTACATAGTAACACCTTAAAATATCTCAATACACTCTGTACAAACTATAACCTGGCGCCAGTAAAAAAAAAGATATGTACAATAATTGTCAGCTAGCTAGCTTCTCCCAATGCAACCTGTATATTTTTGTGTTAACCAAAAATTAAACGAGACACTTTAATTAAAAACAAAAGATGTAGTCATAAGAAATAGTATGCGTGCACTCACACTAATTCCTAGAACTACCTACCCCCCAAAATAAATGTTTTAGAATCTGAATACTAAAATACATGTTACTTAAATACAATTTTTCAAGTTTCAAACTCTGTCCTGATGAGTCACAAATTGTTTAGAACAAATCACCATGTTCTAATTGGATTTATTTCACTTTCAAACTCTCTCGTTAACTCTTTGAAGAAAGTGTCAATGCACCCATTCGGCACTTCATCAAAAGTCTGCCATTCTGGAGGCATATTTGGGTTCATCCAACTTAATAAAAATTCCATTTTTCCACTATTGGCGACTCTTGCCTCATGTAATCTATATCCTTCACCACAGATACTAAATTCTTGTTTCAATGTTCCCCGATGTTTTTTCTGTAAAAAGTTCAGTTTCTCCTGCAGCAATCTCTCCTCAAATTTTGTCGTGAAGTAATTGATAAAATTGTGAGCATGATTTCGAACTGATGTTACTGCATGCCACTTTTGAATAATTCCAGACTGAATAAGATAATAAGCCTTTTTATTTATTAAACGCACTGCTAGTAATTTTTCAGATTGTGAATATTCCAAAGAAGGGTTGTTATTGGTTGAAAGCACATTTACAGATTCCTTTTGTGAATTGGCACTAGTTTCGTTGTTTTCATCATTTCCTTGTTTGTCGGATTTATTAAAGAATTTATGTTTACTTTGATTGAGAGGTCTTTTTCTCTTTTTCCCGCTCATAGTTCTGTCTGCATGGAATTGACGCACTATATTTGTTGGAATTTTGCATGGAAAATGCCACTCAGTTTGTCCTGCTTTGAATTTTATTTTGTAATATAGTGTACCATTACCTCGATTTGAAGCCATTAGACGGTCAATGTTTTCTTCCTTAAATGGGGTACAATTTCCACGTTTACAATCCTGACACGATGGTTTGGTGTTGCCAACAGGTGGATTTTGTGGTTGGTTCTGATTGTTGTTGTCTTCAATTGTCTGGTCTCTGTTTGGTTGTAGTCTGTCGTTGTTGTCATCATTTCGCTGTCCTCTGTCGTTGTTGTCATCATTTCTTTGTCGTCTGTTCTGTTGTTTTCTGTTATTGTTGTCTCCATTTTGCTGTCCTCGATTTTGTTGTCTGTCATTGTTGTCCTGTTGACCTATTTCGTCTGGATCTAACTCGTCTTCATCATTTTCATGTTCTGGAGGTGGATTAGTTGGACGAGTGTTAGGGTCATAGTATGGCTTCAACCTATGCGCAGTTACTAGTGACTTCACTTCTTTGTTGTTTGCACAATTACGGATTCTGTATGTGTGGTTTGATCTATTCACAAGTGTTATATAATATGGACCTACCCATTTGCGATGTAGTTTTGGAGCCTTTCCTACAGGAACTTTTGTACAATACAGCCAAACTCTTTGGGTAGGTCTAAACTCGGGTTCCTGTGCTGTCTTGTCGTATTGGCGTTTATTTCTCTCTTGGGCTATCTCTATATTCTCTGACGCAATCTTTCTGGTTCTTTCTAAAGTTAACTGGTTGTGCAACTGCAATTTGTAATTTAGAGTTCAAATAAATAGTTTGATTTGTAGGATTCAAAAGTCTGTAAATTCCAATGTTGTTATTATCAATATTTGTAACTGTTTTCCCACCAGCTATAGAAAAGCGAGACTGAAGTTTATGGCACGGTTCTAAAATTACTGTAGTTCCTTTATAAAATTTTGGAATTTTTACTGGTACAATTGTTTCTGAATGAGGTTCTAAAATCACTGAATTCACGGTTTCTGCCAAAGCTATAACTGCACTATTGTCTTGAAAGGTTGCTATAGTAACATGACCAGCACTGCCATGATGTTCAATGTTCATTGCTGTATTCTTTTGAGTCGGTATCGTTAAAGTCATGTTTTCAAAATCTGTTTTTACTTTATTGTCTCTCAAAAAATCCAATCCTAAAATAGCTTTTGCATGTAGTGTTTCAAAAATTCTGAATTTCTGGTTAACTTTGTATTGTCCAAAAGAAAGTTGTAGCACTATTTCACCGATTATTGCATGCACTTCTCCACAGACACCTATTGCACTGTTGATCGTTGACTTCTGTATCGCTGTAGTGGTGTTTAGACGATATAATTGATGTTGACTGATACAGCTAAAAGATGCTCCACTGTCAACTAAACATCTCACTTGAAGGTTCTCTAGTCCAATTTCGACAAAGTTCCTCTCCATGGTTGTTGTAAACTGGAAACTTGTGGTTCCTGGTATTACACTGGAAAGCTTGGTGCATCTGTCTTTTTGGCAGCACCATCCTTTTGAAATTCTCTTTCTTCCCATGATATTTCTATTCCAATTACCAAACTGAAACTAAAAGGAATTTTTGTCAATATCTTGTTTTTGTTATATTCTCTCTATTATTAGTCAAATTTCCCAATCAAAGAAAATTGCACAAATAATATTTCTCCTGAATTGAATGTTAACTTCTGTAAAGTTTTGCACAAACAAATACTATAAAATTACAGATTCACACCAAGAATCAACATATATCTATACTTTTCACTAAAAATATAAAAGTGTAATATAATAAGCAAGATGTACTTATCTTTTAGTTGTGTGTTGTTGAATCTGCAACTTGTCTCTGCTGTTACTGGTTCTCTCTTCCTCTCATTGTCTCTACTGCTGTTGTCTCAATTTTGAAAATTTAAGTTTTAGATAATTTTGAATGAATTTTGCCAACCTACATTCTACATTCTAGCTATGCAGTTTCAGAATCTTGTTTGTATCGTGCCCGTGTCAAACTCCACCATATCTGTCACCAAGGTCCCACAGAGCACTGTTAGATAAGGGGGAGCTAACTCGTATGTGCTCGAACCAAGGGACAGGGGGTCAGTCTATCGCTAGACTTAATGTTCTGATAGGCATAGCTAAAACGCAAGGAAGGTTTTCATAATTTAAAAAACGATAACAATTTTGATGAATGATGATAACAATCAATTAGTAAACAATGCCAAATAATAATAATAATTAAAGTACAAAGTATCAAATCTAAATATCAAATCCAAAGTAAAACTATTTCTCCTTACAATGTAAAATGTAAAATAAATGCCAAAACTACTAAATCATAAAATGAACTTAATCTCAAAATCAAAATGTAAAAGTCTCAAAAATAAAAGATTCTCAAAAGTATTTTCCAAAGTTAAATTATGAGTCAGAAATAAATTTTGTCTCAACACTAAACCGTCAACTGGTAGACTGGTAGACAGTCTTATAGGTCCAGTATCATGACGTGAGTAGTGAGAGGTTACGCTTCCGAAACACTGACTGCTTTTACAAAATTTCACAACGCTATTTATACTAAATCCAAAAATAAATAAATATGTCTCGACATGTTAATATTACTCTCATTAGCAAAAATAGACTTTAATTAACAAAGCCTAATCCTATAATGTTTTGATAAAATCTTAAACTTTTAAAGTAACATATGCTAATTACAATTAATATTTCAAATCAAAGTGCTTTGAGCAAACTGTGACATTTCGAGTACTAATGCCACTACATAGGTAAAATTAATTAAACAAATTAATTAAAAATTTTACAAAATACAAACTTAAAATTTTCTTTCTAAAAGATAAAACATATTATTTATACAAAATCATACTATTAAAAATATAAGCCAAATAACACACCATGACAGTTTTTTTAGCATTAAAAGTTACCTCTCTTACAATGGTTTTGTTATAAAGAAATGTTGTATTGTCTTGAGGTGATTAGCTGTCAATCTGTTTTTAGAAGTTACTATTAAATGTTGATGAAGGTATATTAATTTTAGCCATGATTATGTATGTCATTTTCTATTTTAATACTTTTATGATGTAATTAAATGGGTTTTTATGGTTGCTTTTTATCAAGATTTCAGAAATTAAAAAGAAAATTTCTTCAAATATTGTTTTTTTGGCAAAAAAAAAGGGGGGGGGGGGGGGGGGGGGGTAAACAAGATCTTCAAGTTTTACGAAATTGTCAATTTTTCCAAAAAAAATTGTGTGTCACAATTGCTAATTCTTTGTATATCCTCTGAAAACAGATTTACTAAGTATTGCGCAACAGCACAGTGTATTGCACAAAAGCAAGAAATTGAATATAAATTCAAATCATATAACCATTTCTTAGGTTATTCTGTGTCAGAAACCTATAATGTGTCAAATATTTAATTACAATCCAAATTCAGCCCTGTATCAAGCGCAAATATTGTGTCCATTTTTGCCCCAACTGTTCAGGGTTGTACCTCTGCGGTCGTATCCAGCTGCGCTTGGCGAAGCAATTTATCTTATATGTCTAGGTCAATTACAAAAAATACAAATAAAAAAGATAGAGACATGAATAAAAAACTCTTCTTTATTGTCTCTTTGTACTCAAAGGAAAGGTTTAATCATACTAGTACTTTATTTACCAACAATCAACAATGAAACAGCACAGGAAGACTGTATTTTGTGCAGAAACAATAATAAAGATGTTCAAAATAAATAGAAGAAATATTTCATGTAGATTCAAAGTATCAAACTGTTACTCAAATGTTTTTTTTAATTATTTTTCCAGCTTCAGAATTTTTGTTCTTTTTTAGTTCACCTGGTCCGAAGGGCAAATTGAGCTTTTCTTATCACTTCGCTTCCCGTCGTCGTTAACTTTTACAAAAATCTTCTTCTTTGAAACAACTGGACCAAATTTCACCAAACTTGGCCACAAAATCATTAGGGTATCTAGTTAAAAAAATTGTGTCTGATGACCCCGCCTGCCAACCAACATGGCCAACATGGCTAAAAATAGAACAAAGGGGTAAAATGCAGTTTTTGGCTTATATCTCGAAAACTAAAGCATTTAGAGCAAATCTGAGACGGGATAAAATGTTGTCAGGTTAAGATCTATCTGCCCTGATATTTTTAGACAAATCAAACAACTCTTTCTTGAGTTGCTGCCCCTGAATTGGTTATTTTAAGGAAATTTTGCAGTTTTTAATTGGATTTTCGAAGGAAATATTGGTTATTGATTTGGGGATGTACGGCGGGCGGACAGGCAGGCGGGCAGACGGGCGGCTGCCAAACAGGATCTCTTCAATAACATGAAAATGCTGTGATTTTTTTTTTCTAACTTAAATATGTTGTTTCTTGTGACTAAATGAAGGTCAAGTTCAATTTTCACGATTTTAGTATTTCTCCTTTTTGAGTTATCACCATTTTTAATATCCTAAAGTGGTATTTTTAAATATTTTTCTCTTGTTATCATATTAGACTAAGCATATGGTAAATGTCTTATCTCACAATAAAAATTGGAGTGACAGATTTATTTGAAAGTTTTCTATTTCCTAAGTGGTGATGATTATAAGCTATATTATTAGACATTTTGAAGTTAATTACATTATTAATTATTATATATGTAATGTTAGAGTACTATGTTAAACCATAGTTCTGTTCAAAGGGAAATAATCCTTCAGGTGAAGTTTGAAATTTACTGTTCATTATTAGACATTTTTTAGATAATTAAGTCTCCCTAAACCATATATATTCTTACCCCCACCCCCCCTTCAATTTGAGAATGTGCTTTTATCTTGTAAATGGTCGAGATCCCCACCCTAAACCATATATATTCTTGTATGGGACAATAAAACAAATCAAATGAAATATTTGGGGAGTCCCCTGGTTCACCACCTACCCCCTTCTTTTTGAAAACTTGTAAACGGTCAAGATCCCATCCCTGAAACCATATATATTCTTGTATGGGACAATGAAACAAATCAAATGAAATACAAGGTGAGTCCCCTGGGGTCACCCCCACCCCCTCCTGTTTAAGAACTTGTAAATGGTCGAGATCCCCACCCCTAAACCATATATATTCTTGTATGGGACAATAAAACAAATCAAAATGAAATATAGGGGAAGTCCAGGTGGGTCACCCCCACCCCCCTTTATTTTGAAAACTTGTAAACTTGTAAATGGTCAAGATCCCCACCCCTAAACCACATATTTTCTTGTATGGGACAATAAAACAAATCAAATGAAATAAAAGGCGAGTTCCCTGGGGTCTCCCCCACCCTCTCCTGTTTGAGAACTTGTAAGCAGTTGAGATCCCCACCCCTAAACAATATATATTCTTGTATGGGACAATAAAACAAATCAAATGAAATATAGGGGAAGTCCATGGGGGTAACCCCTACCCCCTTCTTTTTGAAAACTTGTAAACGGTCAAGATCCTCACCCGGAAACCATATATATTCTTGTATGGGACATTAAAAAAAATCAAATGAAATTAAGGGGAAGTCCTCTGGGGTAACCCCCACCCCCCTTCTTTTTGAAAACTTGTAAACGGTCGATCCCACCCTGAAACCATATATATTCTTGTATTGGACAATAAAACAAATCAAATGAAATAAAAGGCAAGTCTTCCAGGGTCACCCACACCCCATTCCTGTTTAAGAACTTGTAAATGGTCGAGATCCCAATCCCCTAAACCATATATATTCTTGTATGGGACAAAAAAACAAATCATATGAAATAAAGGGTGAGACCCCCCATCTTTCCCCCCCTTTTGAGAACTTGTAAACATTCGAGGTCTCCACCCCTAAACCATATATATTCCTGTTCGTCATTTCAAGAAGATACAGGGTCAATCCATAGGCATCACTTATGCATATCACAAACCAATTTGTACTGGACTTTGCCCAATGTCAGGCGACCATGTGAATGACGAATTATTTGAGCTTTGTTTGGGAGACTTCGTAAGAGCATCCTGTTACAATTATTTCTTGTTACTGATAAGTTTTAAAGATTTTGAAAAGACATTGTATTAATGATAAATTTTATACATTTTGAAACGATATTGTATTAATGATAAATAAAATTTGGATTTTTTCTTCTTTTCTTTGGTAAATTGTTTGAAGAATTTTGTGGCAAGTTTGTTTGTTATTCTGTAAAAACTAATTTTCTGAATGCTATATATTTTTTGATGAAGTGAACTCCTTTAAAAACTAAGCTTATATTAACTATTAATAAACATATATTAAGACTTCTGATTTTGGGCCCAGTTTTCAAGTTGGTCCAAATTGGGGTCCAAAATTAAACTGTGTTTGATTTCCACATAAATTGAATATATATAGGGTTCTTTGAAATGCTTAATCTAAACCTGTATTTCTTTTCATTATTAATAAGATAATACCACATTGAGGTCCAAAGGGTCCTATATTAAACTTTTGTTTAATTTCATCAAAAATTGAATTCTTTGGTTCTTTGATATGCTGATTCTAACAATGTTTGAGTGTTAAATCATATCTAATTTTAGAGAACTTAGTGGATAAAATTAACCTGTGTTTCATTTCAGCATAAATTAAAATATATATATAGGGTTTTTTCAAATGCTGAATCTAAACCTGTATTTAAATATTAGATTGTTGGGCCCAGTTTTAAAGTTGGTCCTAATCTGGGTCAAAAATTAAACTTTGTTTGATTCAACAAAAATTAAATTTATTGGGTTCTTTGAAATGCTAAATATAACCATGTACTGAGAGATTTTGGATTGTGGGCTCCTTTATCAAATTGGTCCACATTGAGGTCCAAAGGGTCCATAATTAAACTTTTGTCTGATTTCATTAAAATTGAATTCTTTGGGTTCTTTGATATGCTGATTTTAATATGTACTTAGATTTTGGATATTGGACCATAATAGGTAAATGTCCAATTTCAAATGTTTCAGTTCTTTGACCACATTCATTTCGTGTCACAAACCTATGCTGTGTCAAATATTCAATCACAATCCAAAACCAGAGCTGTTTTAAGCTTATTAGACATTTTGAAGATAATTACAGATAAGTTTTATTTATTTTTTAAAAGACATTGAATTAATGATAAATAAAATTTTGGATTCTTTTTTCTTTTCTTTGGTAAATTGTTTGAAGAATTTTGTTGTCAGTTTGTTTGTTATTCTGTAAAAACTACTTTATTGAATGTTATATATAATTTTTGTTGATGAAGTGAACTCCTTTGAAAACTAAGCTTATATTGTCTATTAATATAAGCTTATATTGTCTATTAATAAACATATATTTAGACTTATGATTTTGGGCCCAGTTTTCAAGTTGGTCCAAATTGGGGTCCAAAATTAAACTGTGTTTGATTTCAACATAAATTGAATATATATAGGGTTCTTTGAAATCCTGAATCTAAACCTGTATTTCTTTTCATTATTAATAAGATAATACCACATTGAGGTCCAAAGGATACTAAATTAAACTTTTGTTTAATTTCATCAAAAATTGAATTCTTTGGTTCTTTGATATGCTGATTCTAACAATGTTTTAGTGTTAAATCATATCTAATTTTAGAGAACTGAGTCATCACTGGTTGTTGTTATTATATTATTGATTATAATTTGAAGAATTGCATCATATTTTATTTTAGAGAACTATTTATCCAGAAAATATTATAGATAAAATTAACCTGTGTTTCATTTCAGCATAAATTAAAATATATATAGGGTTCTTTCAAATGCTGAATCTAAACCTGTATTTAAATATTAGATTTTTTGGGCCCAGTTTTCAAGTTGGTCCTAATCAGGGTCCAAAATTAAACTTTGTTTGATTCAACAAAAATTGAATTTATGGGGGTCTTTGAAATTCTGAATCTAACCATGTATTGAGAGATTTTGGATTGTGGGCTCCTTTATCAAATTAGTCCACATTGAGGTCCAAAGGGTCCTAAATTAAACTTTTGTCTGATTTCATTAAAATTGAATTCTTGAGGTTCTTTGATATGCTGATTCTAATATGTACTTAGATTTTGGATATTGGACCATAATAGGTAAATGTCCAATTTCAAAAATTTCAGTTCTTTGACCACATTCATTTCGTGTCACAAACCTATGCTGTGTCAAATATTCAATCACAATCCAAATTCAGAGCTGTTTTAAGCTTATTAGACATTTTGAAGATAATTACAGATAAGTTTTATTTAATTTTTAAAAGACATTGTATTAATGATAAATAAAATTTTGGATTCTTTTTTCTTTTCTTTGGTAAATTGTTTGAAGAATTTTGTTGTCAGTTTGTTTGTTATTCTGTAAAAACTACTTTATTGAATGTTATATATGATTTTTGTTGATGAAATGAACTCCTTTGAAAACTAAGCTTATATTGTCTATTAATAAACATATATTTAGATTTCTGATTTTGGGCCCAGTTTTTTAGTTGGTCCAAATTGGGGTCCAAAATCATATCTAATTATAGAGAACTTAGTCATCACTTTTTTTTTTTATGAAGTGAACTCCTTTAATTAGATAATAATCTATTTTTATTATCTATAGGATGTATTTCATTACGTTTAAAGTTGTTGACATTGATAAGTTTCATATCTGTATTAGTTTGTGATAAATAAAAGAAAAATATTTGGAACTATTAATTGTATTTGATTATAATTTGAAAATAGATATACATTGTGTTATATCATATCTTATTTTAGAGAATTATTAATCATGAATCATATCTAATGTAAGAGTACTATGTTAAACCATATTTCTGTTCAAAGGGAAATAACTCAAACTTACCCCATGAGCCAGTAATGATGAAATAAAAATTTCTTTATAAATATTTTTTTTTAAGTCATGTGTGTTATGAAGGTAGATGTCACAGTTGACAATGTTATGTGGTATTTTATTGGTTGTGTGTGTTAATGTTTAGTTTTTACATGATCCTGTTTAAGGTTCAGATTTGCAAATATCATTTTCATTATTAATTAGATAATAATCTATTTAAGATATTCAATCACAATACAAATTCAGAGCTGTTTCAAGCTTAAATGTTTTGTCCATACTTGCTCTACTGTTCAGGATTCGACCTCTGCAGGAAAATCTGGTTTGCTGTCAGTTGACAGCCTCTTGTTGGTTATTATCTTGAATATTATTATACGACCTCAAAAAATTTTTGCGGTCGTATATTGGTATGATGTTGGCGTCATCTTCGTCGTCGTCTGGCGTCATCCGGCGTCGTCCGAAGACACATTGGTTTTCGCACTCTAACTTTAGTTTAAGTGAATGGATCTCTATGAAATTTTACCATAAGGTTTAATACCACAAAAGGAAGGTTGGGATTGATTTTGGGGGTTATGGTACCAACAGTTAAGGAATTAGGGGCCAAAAAGGGGCCAAAAATAAGCATTTTTGTAACTTCCAGACATAACTTGTGTGTTAGTGTATGGATCTCTCTGACATTGTACTACAAGGTTCCATATCACACAGGGAATGCTGGGATTGATTTTGGGGGGTAATTGCCTCAAAATATTAGGAATTAGGGGCCAAAAAAGGGGCAAAAAAACAAGCATTTATCTAGTTTAATGACAATAACTTGTGTGTAAGTGTATGGATCTTTCTGAAATTGTACTACAAGGTTCCATATCACAAAGGGAAAGCTGGAATTAAGTTTGGGGGTAATTGCACAAAACGTTTAGGAACAAGGGGCCAAAAAGGGGCCAAAAATAAGCATTTTTCTAGTTTCCAGACAATAACTTGTGTTCAAGTGTATGGATCTCTTTGAAATTGTACCACAAGGTTCCATATCACACAGGGAATGCTGGGATTGATTTTGGGGGTAATTGCCTCAAAATATTAGGAATTAGGGGCCAAAAAAGGGGCAAAAAACAAGCATTTTTCTAGTTTCATGATAATAACTTGTGTGTAAGTGTATGGATCTTTCTGAAATTGTACTACAAGGTTCCATATCACAAAGGGAAAGCTGGAATTGAGTTTGGGGGTAATTGCCAAAAATGTTTAGGAATAAGGGGCCAAAAAAGGGCCAAAAATAAGCATTTTTCTAGTTTCCAGACAATAACTTGTGTTCAAGTGTATGGATCTCTCTGAAATTGTACTGCAAGGTACCATACCACAAAGGGAAGGCTGGGATTGAGTGTGGGGGTGTTGAATCATAAGGGGGTTCAAAAAATTGGGGGGGGGGGGTTTCCTTTTTTTTCTTTTTTTCCTTTTTTTTTCTTTTTAAATTTTCCATTTTAAGTTGGTTATTTCTGTTTTATATTTAAAAGCAAATAATAATGATATGGTAGGAGATACACACCAAACAGGATGTGTAAATTATTATATAATAAGTATTGCACAATAGCAAGAAATCTTCAATTGCACAGTATTGCGCAATAGCAAGAAATTTTCAATTGCACAGTATTGTGCAATAGCAAGAAATATCCAATAGCACAATATTGCGCAATAGCAAGAAATTGTCAATTGTACAGTATTGCGCAATAGCAAGAAATATTCAATTGCACAGTATTTCGTATAAATTGCTTATTTCTTGACCAATTTCAATGGGGTTTTATTCTTGAATTCTTGAGGTACTTTAATATCCTGATTCTAACCGTGTATTAAGTTTTTGGATTTTGGGCCCCGTTTTTAAATTGGTCCACATTGAGGTCCAAAGGGTCCAAAATTAAACTTTGTTTGATTTCATCAAAAATTGAATTATTGGGGTTCTTTGATATGCCGAATCTAACCGTGTATTTAGATTCTTAATTTTTGGTTCCGTTTTCAAATTGGTCTACATTAAGGTCCAAAGGGTCCAAAATTAAACTTAGTTTGATTTTGACAAAAATTGAATTCTTAGGGTTCTTTGATATGCTGAATCTAAACATGTATATAGATTTTTGATTATGGGCCCAGTTTTCAAGTTGGTCCAAATCGGGGTCCATTATTAATTTTTGTTTGATTTCAACAAAAATTGAATATATGGGGTTCTTTGATATGCTGAATCTAACCATGTATTTAGATTTTTGATTTTTGGGCCCCATTATCAACTTTGTCCACATTGAGGTCAAAAGGGTCCAAAATTAAACTTTGTTTGATTTCATCAAAAATTGAATTCTTGGGGTTCTTTGATATGCTGAATCTAACCATGTATTTAGATTTTGGATATTGGATCATAATAGGTGAATGTCCAATTTAAAATTTTTAAGTTCTTAGACCACATTCATTCTGTGTCAGAAACCTATGCTGTGTCAAATATTTAATCACAATCCAAATTCAGAGCTGTATCAAGCTTGAATGTTGTGTCCATACTTGCCCCAACTGTTCAGGGTTCGACCTCTGCGGTCGTATCAAGCTGCGCCCTGCGGAGCATTTTATTATAGATAGAGATAAACTCTAAACAGCAATAATGTTCAGCAAAGTAAGATCTACAAATAAGTCGACATTACCAATATTGTCAATTGACCCCTTAAGGAGTTATTGCCCTTTATAGTCAATTTTTAACAATTTTTCGTAAACTTTTGTAATCTTTTAAAAAAATCTTCTCCTCTGAAACTACTGGGCCAAATTTAACCAGACTTATGTCATACCACATCTTCTTATATCTTATTAGCCATAATCATCATTAGGGTATTTAGTTTAAAAAATGTGTCCGATGACCCCGGCTGCCAACCAACATGGCCGACATGGCTAAATATAGAACATAGGGGTAAAATGCCGTTTTTGGCTTATATCTCTGAAACTAAAGCATTTAGAGCAAATATGAGATGGGGTAAAATTTTCATCAGGCTAAGATCTTTCTGCCCTGATTTTTTTAGACGAATCAGACAACCTGTTGTTGGGTTGCTGTCACTGAATTGGTAATTTTAAGGAAATTTTGCAGTTTTTGGTTATTATCTTAAATATTATTATAGATAGAGATAAACTGTAAACAGCAATAATGTTTAGCAAAGTACAATCTACAAATAAGTTGATATGATAAAAATTTTCAATTGACCCCTTAAGGAGTTATTGCCCTTTTATAGTCAATTTTTAACAATTTTTTTCGTAAATTTTTGCAATTTTTTACATTGATACACAACACATTTTAAAGAAAGACTTTTATTATATAACATAATAACTCTAAACATCATTATCTAAATTAAACACCATAACATACATGTAACAATAAACATTTCTATAACTTAAAATGTTACATTATTGGCTTTCTTGGGGCTACTCATTCATTGAAAAATTTAACCTTTAAATTAAATTTTTTAAATACATAACAATGATGGGGAGATCCCTGCAGCAAACTTAACTGTATGAAATGTCACCTGGGGCGATCCCGGCAGGTGTGAGCTACTTTACTAGAGAAATTAAACTTAACTGTATGAAATGTCACCTGGGGCGATCCCGGCAGGTGTGAGCTATTTGACTAGAGAAATTAAACTTAACTGTATGAAATGTCACCTGGGGCGATCCCGGCAGGTGTGAGCTACTTGACTAGAGAAATAACCGACCTGGCAGGAATTAACCCATCTGATGTATTATTGAATTGAGGGAGTATAATTCCCCTTGAATTATAAAGACCTGATGCACTTATCCATAATATGAGTAGCCTCTAAATTAGTGAGAAAACAAGTCTAAATATACAATGTAAATATATATAAAACTAAACTTAATGACTACGTTAGTTATTAATGATTAAAACGATTATTAAAGAACTTATATCATAACATCAATATCATATGTACAATTATGTGTTATAAATTATTTAAAAGTCTAGAATGAAAATCCCTTAGGTTCAACAAATAAAATATGAAGCTTCACTATCTATCTATACACTAACAGTTACATACTGGTAAGATACAAGTATATTATTCGAAATCCAGATTGGAGTAGCTGGGGACGGTGGGTGGGAAAGCTGATTAACATACATATGATACACGTGTAGGTAAGTTTGTCAATCTGATAATGAGGTCATCAAAACACATACTCCCTCTAGTAGTAAACAATAATAGAATCTAAAAATAGATTGACAGAGGTTTCTAAACTCTAGATAGAAGATACATTGTGTTGTGTATAAACTATAATTTAATAAATCAAATTTCCTAAAATCTTCTCCACTTAATCTACTGGGCCAAATAGAATTAAACTTAGCCTTAATTTTTAATAGTGTATCTTGATTGAAAAATGTATCAGATGACCCTGCCATCCAACCAACTTGGCCGCCATGGCTAAAAATAGAACATAGGGATTCACTATAGAAGTCTAAGGGAAAATTGTAAAAAACAATTTCAAATGGTCACAACTTGAAAACTAATTTAAATAATGATAAGGGGTCTTCAGTAACTATTGTAAGTCTAGTTACTAGTGGGATGACCTGCTTTTAATTTAACTACTGTGCCAAATTAAACCAAACTTGGCCTCAATCATTATTAGGGCATCTTATACTATTTATTATGATTGTACATGATTTCCAAAATCACAGTAGATACAGCTGAGCGACACAGGCTCTTGAGAGCCTTTAGTTTTAATAATCTGCACTGTTTTGTACTTCTCACTAAATTTTTCTTTTTTCATTTTTGTCAGGAAGAGCCATAGGAGAAAGTTGTACAAATGTCGCACAATGTATTGCTACCAATGCTGTATGTACTGGTGATGGTACAAAGACATGTAAATGTCCAGTCACACATTTCCATGATGGTACCAACTGTGTTAGTGAGTATCTTTAACTTTTCCATCATCTGGTAAAATTAAATAGAAGGTTTTATTATAGCTTTAATTTAAATTTCATATTTAATCATTGGAAATTTTTAAGAATGTTACTGACTTGTTATTCAGTTTTGTAATTGTTGGTAATTTCATCCAAAATTTTTTTTTAGCTCACCTGACCGAGGATCAAGTGAGCTTTTCTCATCACTTGGTGTCTTTCATCTGTGTTTATGTAAAAGGCTAATTTTCTGGTTCATCAATTAGAAATAAGTCTGAGTTCAAGGGTTCTTTATTCATCAATTGTACATCACAATCATTCATCTTACAATTACATACAACATACCCAATTTGTGGAACTGAGTTTGTACAAATTTTATAACACCAACAGCTACACTATTTAACTTCTATCCTACTTTCCTTATATAGATCAATTCATCATGGATCTACTGGCCAATATATAATATAACAACCAAAATATGCTATATTTGCGGTTCCTGACTGAATATAAATTTATCCAATATAACTGAATGATTCAATATGAAAAGTAAATACAAAGACTGGATACTAAATAATTAAACTAATGAACTTTTTGTATACAAAGACAAAATTGACCAGCCATTAAATTAAATTTTCCTCTGTCTAATTAATCACAAGACCACCAATGACCAATAGAATAAGACCTAATCACAAGTAGCTATATATATAGGTGCACTTTGTAAATACAGCTGTTTCACAAACCATGCCTCTTTTGGGGAGATATATAATATTCATAGATAAATTATTTAGTTTACGTACTGGTTCCCAGATATGATCATTATGTTTCATCTCATAGAGACTAACTTGGGAATGTTACCAGTATAAATTAAAAAATATAGCGGCAGCCTTGAAGTCTGAGGGAGACCAAAAGTGAGGGTAGGGATAGTACAAAATTTAAGTACAAGTTAAAGCTCTTAGAAGTATGGGGCATATAAATGTTGAAAATATGTCGCACAGCCCTATATTTTGACCTTTGAAAATATAGTAGTGCATATCAGCTTTCCATTCCAGGATATAATTTTTTTCATACTTCATAGTAAAAGTGGTACAGTTTTAGTTGTAAAAGGAGTTCCTATGGGAAATTGCATTGTCTATATTTACAGAAATGCAACCTATATTTGGTGAAAAAAGAGAACATGTAGAATTTCGCCAAATCTGGTTTATCTTCAGAGTTTCAATGAAATTAACTCAAATATAAAGTTATATAATTATTTCATGAATATTGAAAAATCCTTGGCCTTTACTATGATGACTCAGCATAAATTCACAGTTTACAATATGCATAGTTTACCTGAAGCCCTGTATGCAAAGTAAATTCATAATATATGCTCATTTGTAATTTAAATAGTTAAGCAGTGCTTATATTTACTCTTCGCAGTCATTGAAACTTATAGATTCTTGATGAATATTGTTGTTGGACTGTTTTCGTCCTGTCGAAAACCCAAACGTAAGCTGTAACACCTGAATGTGGTTTCTTGTGACCACGGCATAAAAAAATACAAGCTAGAGATATAAAAATACCTAAATAAAGCTAACAATAGTGTGTTCTATCCTAAAAATGTACAGAATATTCAATTTTCAGAGAATTAGCAGAATTATTTTGCCAATTCTAGGCCCCAGAGGCAAAAAACAGAGAAAAATGTTTAAGCCCATGGTCATCAAACAGATAATTTAGCCTGTAAAGGCTATGATTTTATTGTTTTATTGTTTTTATTGTCGAGCCTGCGACTTTTGTCGCAGAAAGCTCGACATAGGAATAGTGATCCAGTGGCGGCAGCATTAACTAACTTCTTAAAAGCTGCAGAAGGTAGAAGACCTGGCTGTTTCATACTTTGTATATAGATGCCTTATGATATGAAGTTTCCGTCTGTCATATGTCCATTGTCCTTGACCTCATTTTCATGGTTCAGTGACTACTTGAAAAAAAAGTTAAGATTTTTTGTAATGTTAATTTCTCTCTTATGAGTAATAGGATAACTATATTTGGTATGTGCGTACCATGCAAGGTCCTCATGCCTGTCAGACAGTTTTCACTTGACCTCTACCTCATTTCATGGATCAGTGAACAAGGTAAAGTTTCCGTGGTCAAGTCCATATCTCAGATACTATAAGCAATAGGTCTACTATATTTGGTGTATGTAATGATTGTAAGGTGTACATGTCCAACTGGCAGGTGTCATCTGACCTTGACCCCCTTTTCATGGTTCAGTGGTCATAGTTTAGTTTTTGTGTTTTGGTCTGTTTTTCGAATACTGTATGCAATAGGTCAACTGTATTTGGTGTATAGAAATATTTTACGATGTTCATGTCAGTCTGGCAGGTTTTATTTAACCTTGACCTCATTTTCACGGTTCACTGCTTATGTTAAGTTTTTGTGTTTTGGTCTGTTTTTCTTAAACTTTAAGCAATAGGTCAACTATATTTGGTGTATGGAATGATTGTAGGGTATATATGTCTGTCTGGCAGGTATCATCTGACCTCCACCTCATTTTCATGGTTGATTGGTCAATGTTCAGTTTTCCTGGTTAACTTTTAATGCCACTGCCGTAGCGGAGGGTGCATTAAGTTTTAACCTTGTCCTTCTGTACGTCTGTACGTCCCAAAATTGGTTTCTGTTTTTTAACTTTAGTTTGCCTCAACCAAATGTTATGAAACTTTTACACAATGCTTATTACCACAAAACCTAGATCAAGTTTGAATTTTGGTGGCGTCACTTTTTACTGTTTTAAAGTTATGCCCCTTTACAAATGGAAAAATTGCTGAATTTTTCATTTCCATTCTCTAACTGTAGTTTACCTCAACCAAATGTTATGAAACTTATACACAATGCTTATTACCACAAAACACAGATCAAGTTTGAATTTTGGTGGCGTCACTTTAACCGTTCTAGAGTTATGCCCCTTTATAAATGGAAAAATTGCAAAATTTTTAGTTTCCGTTCTCTAACTTAAGTTTGTCTCAACCAAATGTTATGAAACTTATACACTATGCTTATTACCACAAAACACAGATCAAGTTTGAATTTTGGAGTCGTCACTTTAACCGTTCTAGAGTTATGCCCTTTACAAATGGAAAAATTGCTGAAATATTCGTTTCTGTTCTCTAACTTTAGTTTGCCTCTACCCAATGTTATGAAACTTATGCACAATGCCAATTAGCACAAAACACAGATCATGTTCAGATTTTGGTGGTGTCACTTTTACCGTTTTAGAGTTATGCCCCTTTACAAATGGAAAAATGCTGAAATTTTCTTTTCCATTCTCTTACTTAAGTTTGCCTCAACTAAATGTTATGAAACCTATAAACAATGCTTATTACCACAAAACTCAGATCAAGTACAAATTTGGGTAGCGTCAATTTTACAGTTCTTGAGTTATGTCCCTTTATAACATTATATACAAGCAGGGGGAATCATCTGTGTCCCATGGACCCAATCCCCATTTATTTTCTTAGATACCTTAAGCAATAGGTCAACTATATTTGATGCATGGAATGATTTTAAGGTGTACATGTCTGTCTGGCAGGGTTCAAATGACCTTGATGTCATTTTCATGGTTCATTGGTCGGTATAGAATTTCCATGGTTTGTTCTGTTTCTTTTATACTATAAGCAATATGTCATCTATATTCTGTGTATGGAGGGATTGTATTAAAGGTGTACATGTATTTCCGGCTTGGTTTATCTGACCTTGACCTCATTTTCTTGGATCATAAATGTTAATGTGATACTTGTAGTAAAACTTTATATGTAGGACTATCAACATACAATCAATGGTCAGTATAGTAGGCGCGACATTTCAGCATATGCACTCTTATTTTTATAAAGGTCTTTTGTATAAAAACAATAACTGTGCTTTTGAATTTATGCAAAAAACAGATTCCAGCAGTCAGTTCTATAAAACTTTTAGTGAATTCATATATCAGATTGGTAACTTCATACATACAATTTTTGCAAATATGGCTTTGTTTAAACACTTCCAGTCATATATTAGCCAAATTATGTTAGATATATAGTAAGAGATAATATTATGGTGACAAGAATTCTTCACTGACCATTTGAGGCAGAAATTGTGAATTTTTAAAGATAAATAGGCATACAGTAAGTTGTGGACTGGAGACATAGGCAGGATTGGATATTTTATATTATCTTGAATGTTGTAATGATTAACTACTAAACATTACATTTATAGTATTCGGAAATGATTTTAATTTGTTATCAGAATAGTTTCATACAGGTTCTATGCATTTTATGTCAGAATTAAGACATGAACATAGGGTAAGCTGACATTAATTTAAGTCTTGTTTTCAAATTCTTTAAAAAATTGAAACGGGGGGGGGGAATAAAATGTACCCCAAATGAAAAGTTAGAGCAAATGCAGTGATTTCTTTTAGGCTATGATTCTGATAAATAATTATTGTTGTGAGAATAAGTGTTTTTTTAAGAGTTTTCTATTTGAATAAATATTAGTACATGTATAGGTGGTTGCACTTTGTAAATACAGCTGTTTCACAAACCAACACCTCTTTTGGGGAGATATATAATATTCATAGATAAATTATTTTGTTTACGTACTGGTTTCCAGATATGATCTCTATGTTTCATGTCATAGAGACATAACTTGGGAATGTTACCAGTATAAATTAAAAAATATAGCGGCAGCCTTGAAGTCTGAGGTAGACTGAAAGTGAGGGTAGGGATAGTACAGAATTTAAGTACAAGTTAAAGCTCTTAGAAGTTCGGGGCATATAAATGTTGAAAATATGCCGCACGTTCAGCCTATATTTTGACCTTTGAAAAATATAGAAGTGCATATGAGCTTTCCATTCTAGGATATAATTTTTTTCGAAACTTCATAGTAAAAGTGGTACAGTTTTAGCCATAAAAAAGTTCCTATGGGAAATTGCATTGTCTATATTTACAGAAATGCAACCTTAAGATTGCAGACAAATCACCAACTACTAGATAATACAATAAATTGTCTGCAAGAGATATCTAAAATTAGTATGCATAGTATAATCAATGCAACCAGTAGAAATGGCAGAAAATCCACTCTACCACATTTACTTTTACAAAAATTTTCTCCTCTGAAACTACTGGGTCAATTGGAACCAAACTTGCTTATGATCACCCTTTGGTGTATCTAGTTTAACAAAATTGTGTCTGACGACACACCTGCCAACCAACATGACAGACATGGCTTAAAATAGAACAAATCAAGAAATGTTGAGATCTACCTTTTTTTTCGATTACATCAAAAATTTCGGACAACTTCTTATACGAGGTATTGTCCTTAAATGATGAATTTTACACTTTTTTTCCCCTCCAAGCAATGTGAGGAAATTCCAACTCTTTTATTTTCAATTTTGTCTTTTAAAGAAGACTTTTTTGTTGAATAAACTGAATGGTATTTTTATGCCCCCGCCATAGCGGAGAGGGAATAGAGTTTTACCCTTGTCTGTATGTACGTACATATGTCCCAAAGTTGGTTTCCGTTCTCTAACTTTACAAATGGAAAAATTGCTGAACTTTTCGTTTCCGTTCTCTAACTTTAGTAAGCCTCAACCAAATGTTATGAAACTTATACTCAATGCTTATTACTACAAAATACAGATAAAGTTTGAATTTTGGTTGTTTCACTTTTACTGTTCTAGAGTTATGCCCCTTTACCAGGAAAAATGCTGATTTTTTTGTTTCCATTCTCTAACTTAAGTTTGCCTCAACCAAATGTTATGAAACTTATACACAATACTTATTACCACAAAACTCAGATCCAGTACAAATTTGGGTAAAGTCACTTTTACCGTTCTTCAGTTATGTCCCTTTATAAATGGAAAAATTGCAAAATTTTTAGTTTCCGTTCTCTAACTTAAGTTTGTCTCAACCAAATGTTATGAAACTTATACACTATGCTTATTACCACAAAACACAGATCAAGTTTGAATTTTGGAGTCGTCACTTTAACCGTTCTAGAGTTATGCCCTTTACAAATGGAAAAATTGCTGAAATATTCGTTTCTGTTCTCTAACTTTAGTTTGCCTCTACCCAATGTTATGAAACTTATGCACAATGCCAATTAGCACAAAACACAGATCATGTTCAGATTTTGGTGGTGTCACTTTTACTGTTTTAGAGTTATGCCCCTTTACAAATGGAAAAATGCTGAAATTTTCTTTTCCATTCTCTTACTTAAGTTTGCCTCAACTAAATGTTATGAAACCTATAAACAATGCTTATTACCACAAAACTCAGATCAAGTACAAATTTGGGTAGCGTCAATTTTACAGTTCTTGAGTTATGTCCCTTTATAACATTATATACAAGCAGGGGGAATCATCTGTGTCCCATGGACCCAATCCCCATTTATTTTCTTAGATACCTTAAGCAATAGGTCAACTATATTTGATGCATGGAATGATTTTAAGGTGTACATGTCTGTCTGGCAGGGTTCAAATGACCTTGATGTCATTTTCATGGTTCATTGGTCGGTATAGAATTTCCATGGTTTGTTCTGTTTCTTTTATACTATAAGCAATATGTCATCTATATTCTGTGTATGGAGGGATTGTATTAAAGGTGTACATGTATTTCCGGCTTGGTTTATCTGACCTTGACCTCATTTTCTTTGATCATAAATGTTAATGTGATACTTGTAGTAAAACTTTATATGTAGGACTATCAACATACAATCAATGGTCAGTATAGTAGGCGCGACATTTCAGCATATGCACTCTTATTTTTATAAAGGTCTTTTGTATAAAAACAATAACTGTGCTTTTGAATTTATGCAAAAAACAGATTCCAGCAGTCAGTTCTATAAAACTTTTAGTGAATTCATATATCAGATTGGTAACTTCATACATACAATTTTTGCAAATATGGCTTTGTTGGGAGGGGATTTTTTTTTCCTTTTTTTTCTTTAAAATTTTCCATTTTAAATTGGTTATTTCTGATTTATATATAAAAGCAAATGATAATGATATGGTTTGAATAGGTAAATTAAAAAAATTTTAAGTTCTTAGACCACATTCATTCTGTGTCAGAAACCTATGCTGTGTGAAATATTTAATTACAATCCAAATTCAGTGCTGTATCAAGCTTGAATGTTGTGTCCATACTTGCCCCAACTGTTCAGGGTTTGACCTCTGCGGCCGTATCAAGCTGCGCCCCAGCAGAGCATTTTATTAAAATTGGAGTTATCTTCCTTTGTCCATTATTAAAGTTGAATCAACTAAAATCAATGCTTTATGCAATGCAATGTTTAATTTTGACTTCCATAGTTACTGCATCAAAAATAATTTCAAATAATTAATTTGATTATTTCTGAAAGCATTACTTAAAAAAAAGTTTTCTTTTATAGCAAAATATAGGAAATAAGGAGAAAAAGTCAGAAAAAGCTCCCCTGATTATGGCATGCTCTGCCTACTTATATTCATGGTAGAGACCTATTATAGGTTGCAATTCTGTAAATATAGACAATGCAATTTCCCATAGGAACTCCCTTTGCGGCTAAAACTGTGACATTTTTACTATGAAGTTTCGTGAAAAATAATATCCCAGAACGGAAAGTTTATATGCACTACTATTTTATTCAAAGGTCAAAATATAGGGCTGTGCGGCATATTTTTAATATTTATATGCCCTGAACTTCTAAGAGTTTAAACTTATACTAAAATTCTATACTACCCTTATCTTCATATTTGGACCTCCTAAGAATTAAAATTTAGGCGCTATCATGTTTTTCTATACTGGATACATTCCCAAGTGATGTCTCTATGAGATGAAACACAGAGATCATAAATGGGAACCAGTACATTAACAAATTAACATATCTATGAATATTATATATCTCCCCAAAAAGAGGCGTGGTTTGAGAAACAGCTGTATTTACAAAGTGCAACCTTTAAGGCAATTTTCTCTTGCAATGTGTTTTTGAGTCTCAATCCACTCAGAATATTTCATTTTTGCAATATTTCACTGAAATAGCATGAAATTTTAACAAATGACAGTACATACAAGGTCAAAGGTGCATGTACAGTTTTACCTAAATAGGAGTTATACCACCATTGTTTTCCCCCAGTTAGTCTTTGTTAAATTGGCACTTTTCAAAAAATTGTGCAGAATTTATCTTTGTTTCAAATAAAGAAATACATGGCATGAGTAAAGTTTTATCCTGTTCAGTACTACAGAAAATATTTAACATCACATTTCATTCCATATAAGATAATAACCATCACTGGAATTTACTCATTCAAAGGAGTAGGTCCGGTAAGACACCTTTTTGTCCCCAAAATATAGCATTTTTACAAATTTATTGAAATGTAAACTTTTAGCTATTTATTACAAAGAAGAGAACTTCTGTTCTATAAATATGGGCTGTTTTTGACAATACAATGCACATGCATCAGGTAATTAGCATCATAAATTCATGCAATATTACTGAAATCTTCACAATTTTAACATTTGTGCTAATAAAGTCTCCCAAACAAAGTTTTGGAAGACTTCTTGGTTTTGCTCAGTTCTTATTATTATTCTTCTTCTTCTTCTTCTTCTTTTTTTCTTCTTCTTCTTCTTCTTCTTCTTCTTCTTCTTCTTCTTCTTCTTCTTCTTCTTCTTCTTCTTCTTCTTCCGCCGCTTTTTAATTTGAACTTGTCCGCACCCGTTCTCCAAAACCGCTTGTCAGATTAACTTAGGGTTAGACTAACATGTCTAGTGGTGCAATCAGGGTTTTGTTTGTGCAATGGGGTTTATAAAGGGGTACTTTGAGGGGAAAAAAGAAAAGAGGGTTTTATTATAGAACCCTATGGGATTTTATTTTTCAAAATTTTCAAATAATTATAAATTGAAAACCGTTTGTGATTGACACAATCTTTTTAATTGAAAATGTTCTAAATGATAAAGCCCATTAAATGAAATACAGGGTTAGTCCCCAGGGGTCACCCCCACCCCATGCCATTTAAGAAAGTTCTAATATCTTGTAAGTGGTCAAGATCCCCACCCCTAAACAATATATATTCTGTTTTGTCATGCTAAGATGGTTTGAATGATATACAGGGTTAGTCCCCAGGGGTTATCCCGACCCCCTGCCATTTGAGAAAGTTCTAATATCTTGTAAATGGTCGAGATCCCCACCCCTAAACCATATATATTCTGGTTTGTCATGATAAAGCACATCAAATGAAATACAGGGTAAGTCCCCAGGGGTCATCCCCACCCCCTGCCATTTGAGAAAGTTCTAATATCTTGTAAGTGGTCAAGATCCCCACCCCTTAACCATATATATTCTGGATTGTCATGTGAAGATGGTTTGAATGATATACAGGGTTAGTCCCCAGTGGTCATCCCGACCCCCTGCCATTTGAGAAAGTTCTAATATCTTGTAAATAGTCGAGATCTCCACCCCTAAACCATATATATTCCTGTTCGTCATGTCTCGAACATTTAATTGAGGTATACGGTCAGTCCCTAGGGGTTCGCCCCCACCCCCAATGTTCTAATATCTTGTAAATGGTCGAGATCCCCACCCCTAAACCATATATATTCCTGTTCGTCATATCTCAAACATTTGAATGACGTATAGGGTCAGTCCCCAGGGGTTCCCCCCACCCCCAATGTTCTAGTATCTTGTAAATGGTCAAGATCCCCACCCCTAAACCATATATATTCTGGTTTGTCATGCCAAGATGATTTGAATGATATAGAGGGTTAGTCCCCAGGCATCACTAATGCATATAACTTTACTGGACCAAACCAATTTTCACTGGACTTTGATCAATGTCAGGCGACCCTGGGAATTACGAATTATGGGAGCTTCGTTTGGGAGACTTCGTAACAGCATCCTGTTACAATCATTACTTGTTTTAAGACAGTTTTTGTCTAAAATGGAAGTGGCCGCATTTGTGTTCTGAGTCTTAATAATTACATATATGTTGTATTTGATGATAATACATAACATATATAAAGGTTAAGACTGAACACGAATGTGGCCACTTCCATTTTAGACAAAACCATCTGAAATGTGACGAAAAAGTAAAATCACAAAAATACTGAACTCTGAGGAAAATTCAAAAAGAAAAATCCCCAATCAAATGGCAAAATGAAAAAAACAAACACATCAAACGAATGGATAACAACTGTCATATTCCAGACTTGGACGATTTATGGCATGTTTGATAGATTTTTTATACTCATGCAAGCTTGAACTTGAGCGTCTTTCATGACCAAATCAGTTAAAATCTTTTACATAAACTAATTGAATCGACTGAGGTAGACACTTAAGTGTTTAAAAAATGGTAAAACTCTTTCATCAGATGTACTTCGAATTTTAGGCCAAAACTAGCCCTTACCTTACCTTACGGACTTTCTCCTTTCACCCCTTTTTTTCCTGTTTACAAGCTTTAATAACCATGTAATCTCAAGTTTCCAAAATATTTTATAGAAACACCAAAATAAAAAAAAGAATGGTGCTTTAAAACACCCAAGGTATATGTTTATGACTTAGAATTTTTTTACTGCAATGAAATGTATGATTTTTTTACTGCAATGAAATGTATGATTAATATCATACAACTGTCAAATTCAAGGGAAATTTTTTTTTAAACCCTTTTTCGTATGAAATCGGATGTGACGTACTATGATTTGGTGTTATTACACCTTTTAATTTGAAAATTATAATATTTAGAAAATTTAAATAGCAAAAGTGATTAGCAAGACATGTGAAATAAGTCAACAAGGCCGAAATCGTAAGTTGACTCCATATAGGAGTTATGTCCCAAAAATTATGATTTTTACCAATTTTATGGGTTTTTGCCTATTATGTTGAAACTATAGTAGATTGATAAAAGCTCTAAATAGCAAAATTTATCAGCAAGTCAATATCTACAAAGAAGTAGATAATGCTGAAATGGTTGGTGGACTCTTATAGCAGTAATTAGGCCAAGTAAAATTAATTAGAAGTTTTTTTCCGACTTAAGGGAAAAAATGGGGCAGGTGGGAGGATTTGATTTTTATGGCCCAGCAACAAAGTTGTCGGGGCCATATAGTATTTCCCTTGTCCGTCATTCCATCATTCCGTCATTCTGTCATTCCGTCATTCCGCAACAAGAGAAACCATTATACAGACTTTTTTTCTAAACGCCTTCAGATATTGGGCTGATTTTTGGTATGTGAGTTAACCATGATGAGTTACAGATCAAGTTTAAGTTTCGTTCCGCTCTGCTAATTTTTACCGAAATTACAGTCTTTGGACTTTGATAAATTGTTGAAAATTACAGTTATACGGACTTTTTTTCTAAGCGCCTTCAGATATTGGGCTGATTTTTGGTATGTGAGTTAACACTGATGAGTTACAGATCAAGTTAAAGTTTCGTTCCGCTCTGCTAATTTTTGCCGAAATTACAGGCTTTAATTTGGACTTTGATAAATTGTTGAAAATCACAGTTATACGGCCTTTTTTCTAAACGCCTTTAGATATTGGGCTGATTTTTGGTATGTGAGTTAACCATGATGAGTTACAGATCGAGTTTAAGTTTCGTTCTGCTCTGTTGATTTTTGCTTTAATTACGGGTTTTGACCTTTTGGTATGTCAGTTATAACCATGATGAGTTATACAGACTTTTTCTATACGCCTTCAGATTTTGCGCTGATTTTTGATATGTGAGTCTACAATGATGAGTACAGATCAAGTTTATGTTTCGTTCCAATTTTCATGTAGCTTCAACACATCTTCAGTACATCCACTTCCTGTTTGCTGATAGTTTGAAATTTAACTACTCATTGATCAAGGAAATTTTTCATCAAACTAGTATTGGTCTTGAGAGCTGGATACTATCCATGCATGTTTGTGTCCACATGTGTTGTTGAAATTGCGCAGATTTTTCAACTTTTTGAGACAGGGCCTTTCGTGTCGGTTCCGACACATTTAGTTTATTTTTATTTCCTCTGAAACCCTTTCGTAATGTGTTCTTCATATGTTTGAGGGATAAGAATAGCTAGCTTATACATAATGAATTCTACATATCAACAAACTCAAGGCCGAGAGGGAGATGTTGCAAGGCTAAATTTCTGTACCTATGCAATAGACCTTCATTTTACATTGCCAGTGAAAAAGTTCCGTCAACTTAATATACATATCTACCCCTATAACATGATCTATTGTATTTCTTGTTGATTTGTTTTCAGCCTGAACAGGCATGAAACTTTTAACATTCAGCAAACAACAATCAATTATACTCATGCAAGCTTGAACTTGAGCGTCTTTCATGACCAAATTTGTTAAAATCTTTTACATAAACTAATTGAATCGACTGAGGTAGACACTTAAGTGTTTAAAAAATGGTAAAACTCTTTCATCAGATGTACTTCGAATTTTAGGCCAAAACTAGCCCTTACCTTACCTTACGGACTTTCTCCTTTCACCCCTTTTTTTCCTGTTTACAAGCTTTAATAACCATGTAATCTCAAGTTTCCAAAATATTTTATAGAAACACCAAAATAAAAAAAAGAATGGTGCTTTAAAACACCCAAGGTATATGTTTATGACTTAGAATTTTTTTACTGCAATGAAATGTATGATTAATATCATACAACTGTCAAATTCAAGGGAAATTTTTTTTTAGACCCTTTTTCTTATGAAATCGGATGTGACGTACTATGATTTGGTAGTATTACACCTTTTAATTTGAAAATTATAATATTTAGAAAATTTAAATAGCAAAAGTGATTCGCAAGACATGTGAAATAAGTCAACAAGGCCGAAATCGTAAGTTGACTCCATATAGGAGTTATGTCCCAAAAATTATGATTTTTACCAATTTTATGGGTTTTTGCCTATTATGTTGAAACTATAGTAGATTGATAGAAGCTCTAAATAGCAAAATTTATCAGCAAGTCAATATCTACAAAGAAGTAGATAATGCTGAAATGGTTGGTGGACTCTTATAGCAGTAATTAGGCCAAGTAAAATTAATTAGAAGTTTTTTTCCGACTTTACGGAAAAAATGGGGCAGGTGGGAGGATTTGATTTTTATGGCCCAGCAACAAAGTTGTCGGGGCCATATAGTATTTTCCTTGTCCGTCATTCCATCATTCCGTCATTCTGTCATTCCGTCATTCCGCAACAAGGGAAACCATTATACAGACTTTTTTTCTAAACGCCTTCAGATATTGGGCTGATTTTTGGTATGTGAGTTAACCATGATGAGTTACAGATCAAGTTTAAGTTTCGTTCCACTCTGCTAATTTTTACCGAAATTACAGTCTTTTTTTTCTAAGCGCCTTCAGATATTGGGCTGATTTTTGGTATGTGAGTTAACCATGATGAGTTACAGATCAAGTTTAAGTTTCGTTCCGCTCTGCTAATTTTTACCGAAATTACAGTCTTTGGACTTTGATAAATTGTTGAAAATTACAGTTATACGGACTTTTTTTCTAAGCGCCTTCAGATATTGGGCTGATTTTTGGTATGTGAGTTAACACTGATGAGTTACAGATCAAGTTAAAGTTTCGTTCCGCTCTGCTAATTTTTGCCGAAATTACAGGCTTTAATTTGGACTTTGATAAATTGTTGAAAATCACAGTTATACGGCCTTTTTTCTAAACGCCTTTAGATATTGGGCTGATTTTTGGTATGTGAGTTAACCATGATGAGTTACAGATCGAGTTTAAGTTTCGTTCTGCTCTGTTGATTTTTGCCTTAATTACGGGTTTTGACCTTTTGGTATGTCAGTTATAACCATGATAAGTTATACAGACTTTTTCTATACGCCTTCAGATTTTGCGCTGATTTTTGATATGTGAGTCTACAATGATGAGTACAGATCAAGTTTATGTTTCGTTCCAATTTTCATGTAGCTTCAACACATCTTCAGTACATCCACTTCCTGTTTGCTGATAGTTTGAAATTTAACTACTCATTGATCAAGGAAATTTTTCATCAAACTAGTATTGGTCTTGAGAGCTGGATACTATCCGTGCATGTTTGTGTCCACATGTGTTGTTGAAATTGCGCAGATTTTTCAACTTTTTGAGACAGGGCCTTTCGTGTCGGTTCCGACACATTTAGTTTATTTTTATTTCCTCTGAAACCCTTTCGTAATGTGTTCTTCATATGTTTGAGGGATAAGAATAGCTAGCTTATACATAATGAATTCTACATATCAACAAACTCAAGGCCGAGAGGGAGATGTTGCAAGGCTAAATTTCTGTACCTATGCAATATACCTTCATTTTACATTGCCAGTGAAAAAGTTCCGTCAACTTAATATACATATCTACCCCTATAACATGATCTATTGTATTTCTTGTTGATTTGTTTTCAGCCTGAACAGGCATGAAACTTTTAACATTCAGCAAACAACAATCAATTAATCAATCAAATTATTTTCAAATTCATAATGATATCTTTGATTGGCAACCACTGTTCTGCATTGTATCTTCTTCGATTTTCTGTTCTTTTCTGAGCTAATGCCTATAAAACGAAGTAGTGCTTCAGGATCACCATGGGCCCTGTACAGTGATTACCACCCACACCAGATTGTCATTTGATATTGATACCCCCCATGAATGATTTATAAAAATTAAAAATAAAAGAGCAAAAATCAAGGCACACTTTGATAAGAAAAAACATGACTATTGAGTACAGATGGTGAATATAAATGAAAGCTAAAACTATGTTGAAAATACAAGGGTTGATGCTTTTAAGAATCTTATGCATGATGCAGCTATAGTTAGTTAATCAAATCTTAAAATATGAACTGAACCAAAAGAAGTTGTTTAATTACTTCATTGAATGGCTGGGAACACAGGGTGTTTGACTTTTGTCAACAAAAAAGAACAGTTTTGGACTAAATCTAATGTAACATTGGTGGATGTTTTGTTCTCAATATACACAATAATAATAATAATATATAATGATAAATTCTTTCTTTAAAGAGGGTTAACACAGTTAGTTACAACAAACTAATCTTTCCTCACATACAAAATTACAATACAATGAAAAACAGATATTTACACATAGTTAATTTACAGTCAGGTAGTTCAATGTATTGTTATAAACATGATAAGACATAAAACTGTTCCAGAGGTACATGTAATAAAAAAAAAAATCAAAGTGAACTAGAAAATATACAAATCAAAATAATACATTGTAGAAAACAGAATCTTATTGATACTTTGTTTTAAAGTAAAAAGTGTTTTGGGCTTAATTTACATATTTTGTGTGGTAGTTTTGTTCCATAATACTGATCCAGAATAAACAAAAGATTTCTTAAACAGAGGGGGATAAAGGACTAGTACCTGTATCTAAAATTAATCTTGCTGCCCTTTTTTGGATATTTAATATTCTTGTTATCCCTTCATTTTTAGCTCACCTGGCCCGAAGGCAAATATAATACAAGCCCAAATGAAAAAATATAAACAAGTCTAAATTGAAAACAACGTTCAAACCTATGATACGTTTTGTTAAAATAGACTCTTTTGGTCTTTTGGAAAATGTTGTTTGTGCTAGCTGTATTTAGACCCCTCTACCAAGAAATTTTTTTTGCATGCACACGTATAAATATTGGGGTTTTTATCCAACGCAATCATAGGTTTGAACGTTGATTTCAATTTAGACTTGTTTATATTTTTTCGTTTGAGCTTGTATTATATTTGCCTTCGGGTATATATGATCTGTTCATCCTTTTTCGACTCTACAAAATTCAAGAGTCTATCCTAAATTGAGGTAAATTATATGGCCTTCCAAATACCGTTTCGATTCCTAACATCGATCTGAAGAGACATTAATTGTCGAAATCCGGATATGGTGTACTAATTTGTGCACCTTTTGTTTGCGGTATACCATCTTTTCCGCAAGTTTATTGTTTTCTGTTTGGTATTAAATTAATAGTTAAGATCCATTTTGTTACATCTGGTGATCTGTTTATTTGGTAATTGCCAATGGCAGTCAGCAGGGTTTAAGAACATCCGTTGTTCGACATGCTAGTCAAATGCGTTTTGTTAAAATATACTTTTTCACTCTTATATATATTTATATATATTTTACTAAACATTTATCATGTTTATGTACAATTTACTTTTTGTAATGCCAAATTTATCTGTATATTTATCTTATCCAATATTCATTGATATTTCTCTTTAAGAAATGCTCTCATGTTCATGTATTATCAGACAAAAAAAATCCGTTTCTGTATAATAACTACATATTTTACTATAATATAATTACTTGAAGTTCTTCAAATTGAAAAAAATGCATAAATCTGACTTTTTTGGTTTCTTAGGATTTCAATTGTTTGTTATACTAAGTACAAGTTTATCAAAATGTGTAAATCATTAATCCATGGAAAGGGCTGAATGTTGAAAAAAAATCAAATATTGCATTAAACTGTTGTTCTACTCAACTATGTGTTTGCTTACATTGGATAAATCTGTAGTAGACATTTATAAAACAGTAATTAATGAACAATTTATGTAAACATTTGCTTTATAGATTAGAAATGTGTGAACATTGATGAAACTGTATTATAATAAGTCAATGTAAAGTAAATTCAGTAAACTAACTGCTGAAGAAAATTTGAATTATACAGATTGTTTCAGTGGTTGTTATATTAACATACAACAATAACGTATGGAGTAAACTCTTGAATCTGACAGGAAAGAAAATAAACTAGAATTGATATGAATAAAACAGAGATACTATGTTATAACTCAGTATACAATGAATAGAAAGGAAACAAAAATGACAATTACTTTGACATAATATTTGTTAAATGCCTAAGAGGAAATGAAATATAGAATCTAGACTTTAAAGTTGAAAAAAACTGCTGAAAATTCTTCTCAACAAGTGTTTCCTACAAATTAACTTTAAGGCATTTTAAAGGTCAAGTTATGGAAAACATTCTCATATCATAATGTAATAAGTGTGTTGCTTCTCATATATACTGTCATTTACTGTCATATTTTGACTTTGAAAATGTGTTGTAATAGAATGTAAATATTGTTCTATAAGTGAATGGTTTAAATGCACATTTTGTACAAATAAAACATGTATAAGACAATGAATATTTTAATGTATCATTTGAAGTATTTAATGATTTCTCATTTTTCATAATAAACACAATTAAATTTGATATCTATTTTTATTTTTCTCACCCCATTCATTTTTGGAAAAGATAAGAACAAAACATCCAGTCAAGAAGGAAAAAAAACAACGAGTCGGAGACAAACATGGTCACAACTTAAATAAAGGCAACAGTAGTATACCGCTGTTCGAAATTCATAAATTGATTGAGAAAAAAACAAATCTGTTTTACAAACTAAAACTGAGGGAAACACATTAAATATAAGAGGAGAACTACGACACAACAGAAACACAACATTAAAATGTAACACACACAGAAACGAACTATAATATAACAATGGCCATTTTCCAGACTTGGTACAGGACATTTTAAGAAAAAAATGGTTGGTTGAACCTGGTTTTGTGGCTTGCCAAACCTCCCGCTTTTAAAAATGACAAACAAATTGCAGCTTCACACATGTTAAAACTACTATGAAGGTTGTCTCTATTTAGCGAAAACATACAAATAAAAATATTTTATTGGCATAAACTCAATTACAATAATTGGCAACGGCACATAGTTCTCTGTGGCTCTCTTCTTGTTCTATTCAAGTAATACCTATGCTTTTTAAATCTTAACTCAAAGGTCAGGTCACCACTCATAAAAGATGCTAATCTTGGGTCCAGAAAAAAAATCTACAAAAAGATTGACACAATTCTGTTGTCAGTCTCCATAATGATCAGTAACTTTGCTGTGACAACCAATTGAAAAACTAATAAACATGGCAAAATCAATTAATTTTAGTTTCCTTGATGATCTTTTACCAGTAATGATTTACAACAAATATATAAAAATGTATGTCCATGAGACAGCAGCACGGAATACTTGAAAAGTGTGTTTTAACCTTGAAAACTTAAAATGGTAAATGGGTTGAAAGCAGTTAAAATCATAAGAAAGATTAGATTTTGGTCCACGCATGCAGTTGCCTTTAAAAAAAAGTATAATGGTTGCATTATTTCATGCAATTGTAAACAAAAATATCAGGTGAGCAACACAGGCTCCTTGGAGCCTCTAGTTACATTCTTCCCAAATAATACAGCAGTAGTCAATTAGGGGCAGTATATATCCATTATAATATGTTTTCCTAGCACTTATATCTAAAAATTTCTTTATTTTAGAAAGAAGGTATATTCTGGATGATATATATGCACAAACTTGGTCAATTTGATTTCTCCAGCTAAGTGTGCTGTCAATTTTAACACAACTTATAATTTTTCACATGAAGAATTTTGTAATATTTTTAGATTTATTATTAAAGGGGCATTAGCTGTCAAATTCATGTTCACCGATTTGAATCAAATTCTCATATTTGATTTATAACATACTAAACCATATATCCAAATTATAAAATGTCTAAAATAAACAATTTACAATGCATGGGCTCGAGAATATGTATCAGCATTTCGTGTATATTTTATTCTAGACACCATCTAATTAACCATCGAGGTGACCTCCAAAGACTGCCAACGGTCATATAACCTGATATAAACATAAATATAGTTATAAATAGACAGCCAACTCGTTCAATTAGATTTTTCTAGGTCTGTTTAATTCCATATTATTGTAAGTCAAGTTCAACTTTTTTATTTCCTACGTATACCCTACTCAAATTACCATTTGAAATCAGGATATATATTATAAACATTGATATTTTGTCCTGATGTTTTATAAGTATTCAAATTGAAAAATCATTTTCAGAACGAGCACTTGGAGAAATATGTATAAATGTTGTACATGCACAATATATGGTAATTCTGACAACTATGTGTAGATTGTTTCTGGTAAACACGTAGTGTTCTAACACACATGTTCATGATGGTACCAACTGTGTCAGTACATTGTTTATGGTGTTACTATTGAAAACAGACATGTTGTCTTATATTTTATTCTATAAAACATTTATCATTTAATTATTTTCAGAGAGTGCTTTAGGAGATACATGTACAAATGTTGCACAGTGTACTGCTGCAGATTCTATATGTGCTGGTACTGGTACACAGACATGTCAATGTCCAACCACACATTATGATGATGGTACTAACTGTGCTCGGAGTAAGATAACAAAAAATATTTGAATTGACTTACTTTTTGTAAGGATAGCTTTATACCATAGATTCTGAGTTAAAAATGTTAAATGAATGTGCTAGCTGTTGTAATATGGTTCACAGCGCCAAATATTTTTAATCTTATTTATGAATGATGAGAATATTTTTCAAAAGTATGCAAAAACTTAAAATGTTATAGTTTTATGTTTTATTGACATGAGGTCAAACAAGGATACTTGTAGACATATTTTATTTAAATAAAGAAAATAATATTATTCTTCATATAATATGGAATGATTTTCTCATGATCTTTTTCAAACTTCAACAGTATAGAATTTTAAAATTGTACATATTAAAGACTGATGAGCCTTTTCTCTCTCACTGAGGTGAATAAAACTTAATTAAATGATGCTTAGTACATTTCAGTTAATATTTTGTTACTGAAGATTTCTGATTTCTAAATGTCATCTTATTTAATTTCTTGAAAAAAACTGAAGTCATGTTACGTCCATATTTACAAAAAAATGGGTGATAACAAAAGCCTCAAACTAGTGTCATCATTTTATTCATGTTTTATGTTACTTGATGTTTTCAGTGCTATCTGTTTCACAAATACATGTATATCATTTTCATATTCATATTTTTTTTATTATAATAATGAACCGGTCTGTGTGTTGCTATGACATGTTTAAAAGTTGCACAAAACCATCACTGGCCTGAATTAAATACTAGGAAAGTGCATGCTTTTCATGTTATTTAGTAGGTAAGTTACAGGAGTCATTCATCAGGAAACATGAAAATGGTAAATAAAAAACTATCTATTTATTGGATAAGTTATTGAATATGAATGTTTAGATATAGTATTACATGCTTGAGCAAGTGAGTGAAGCGAAATGAAAGTAAATCTGACATGTAGATGCTGAAAGTTTGACTTAATTAGTGAATTTATATTGAATGTGTATTATATACAGTTAGAGGTCAAAGGTGTTGCACAATGCAAAAATTTCCGCAATATATTTCATATGAAAACACATTTAAAAAAAATTATCAAGAAGTAATTTTAAATGTTTACCATTTAAACCAGAAATAGCTGAAGTAGTTATGAAACATTTGTTTAAAATATACTTAAAAAAATCACTATTTAAATAAAGGTTAATATGAATTTCTGATTGAAAAATATATATGCCTATCTAATAAAGGAAACAAAATTCAATATTTATATTTCAATCATGATTTCTAAGTAATGACATCGCATAATAATATTTCATAATAACCATAGAAAAACTGAACATATAAATGATTAAAGCAGGAAATTGTTTTTAGCTCATTTGCCCCAGACGTCCAAGTGAGCTTTTCTCAACACTTGACGTCCATTTTTATCCATCATTGTTGTTGTCATTAACTTTTATTAAAATCTTCTCCTCTGAAACTACTGTGTCAAATTTTAATCAAACTTGGCAACAATCATCATTTGGGTATTTAGTTTTAAATATGTGTCTGATGCCTGCCAATCAATATGTCTGTCATGGATAAAAATATAAAATAAAGGTAAAATGCAATTTTTAACAGGATTACCGAAGGTAAAAATCGGTTATTGAGTTGGGGATGTACGGCGAGCAGGCGGGCGGCTGCTAAACAGTGTCCGTTCATTAACATAAAAACCCTTTGACGAAATCTTTTCAAATTAAGATATGTTGTTTCCTCTGACTAAACATGCTAAATGAAGGTCAAGGACAATTTTCACGATTTTAACTTTTCTCGTTGTTGAGTTGTAGACCTTTCATTAGCGAAAGTGATATTTGTTATATGATTTATTTTTATTTTGAGTTATTTTCCTTTGTACAGAAATGGTGTAATTAATAAGTATATGGATAGATAGTCTATCAATGATTGTTTCTGTTCAATTAATTTTAGTCAGGAGTTGTCAAAAATTTCTTTATAACTATTTTTTTAAGTCGTGTATGTTTGAAGGTAGATGTCACAGTTGTTATATGGTATTTTATTTTTGTTGGGTGTGTTAATGTTTAATTTTTACTTGATCCTGTTTGGGGGTCTAGATTTGCAAATATCTTTTTCATTAGATAATAATATATTTATTAAAGGATATATTTCACTACATTACATTGTGTAGATAAAGTTGTTGACATTGATAGATAAGTTGCAGATATTAGTTTGTGACAAATGAAAGAAAAAATATTGGGAGCTATTAATTATATATATAAAGTTTGATTACATTGAGTGTTTTTAAGATAACAAAGCATGTGGTAATTATCAATCACACAATTATAATTGGAGTGACAGATTTATTTGAAAATTTTGTGTTTCCTAAGTGTTGTTGATGATAAGCTCTGTAGGACGGTATAAATATAGTTTGAAATTTACTGTTCATTATTAGACATTTTGAAGATAATTACAGATAAGTTTTATAGAATTTTAAAAGATATTATATTAATGATAAATGATATTTTGGATTTTTTTTTCTTTTCTTTGGTAAATTGTTTGAAGAATTTTGTGGTAGGTTTGTTTGTTATTTTGTATAAACTAATTTTCTGAATGCTATATATATTTATTTTACTTGATCCTGTTTGGGGGTCCAGATTTGCAAAATTATATCATTTTCATGCAGGAAAATCTGGTTTGCTGTCTCTTGTTATTTATAATCTTGAAAACCAATATAAATAGAAAAATCTGAAAGCTGCAGACATGTTCAAAATGTTGAGATCTACCTATTGTCAATTTACATTTTGACTGTCAGACAACTTCTTAAATATGTTATTGCCCTTAAATGACTAGTTCATTTTTTTTCCATTTTTGCCTAATATCTGAAAACTATAATAGATAGATAGAAACTTAAACAAAAATTATCAGCAAGACAAAATCTACAAATGAGTTTACCTCTTATTGGAGTTATTGCCCTTTAATGAGGATTTTAACAAATTTTTTTTTTGTGTTTTTGCCTGATATCTGGATAGATAGAAACTTAAATAAACAAAAACCAAAATCCGGTTTGCTGTCTCTTGTTATTTATTATCTTGAAAACCAATATAAATAGAAAAATCTGAAAGCTGCAGACATGTTCAAAATGTTGACATCTACCTATTGTCCATTTACATTTTGGCTGTCAGATAACTTCTTAAATGAGTTATTGCCCTTAAATGACTAATTCAATTTTTTTCCATTTTTGCCTAATATCTGAAAACTATAATAGATAGATAGAAACTTAAACAAATATTATCAGCAAGACAAAATATACAAATAAGTTTACCTCTTATTGGAGTTATTGCCCTTTAATGAGGATTTTAACAATTATTTTTTTTTTTTTTTTTGCCTGATATCTGGATAGATAGAAACTTAAATAAACAAAAAACAAAAATCCGGTTTGCTGTCTCTTGTTATTTATTATCTTGAAAACCAATATAAATAGAAAAATCTGAAAGCTGCAGACATGTTCAAAATGTTGAGATCTACCTATTGTCCATTTACATTTTGACTGTCAGATAACTTCTTAAATGAATTATTGCCCTTAAATGACTAATTCAATTTTTTTTCCATTTTTGCCTAATGTCTGAAAACTATAATAGATAGATAGAAACTTAAACAAATATTATCAGCAAGACAAAATCTACAAATAAGTTTACCTATGATTGGAGTTATTGCCCTTTAATGAGGATTTTAACAATCTTTTTTTTGTGTTTTTACCTGATATCTGGATAGATAGAAACTTAAATAAACAAAATTGATCAGTATGACAAGAATTACAAATAACATGACTGAAATTGTCTAACGAACCCTTAGAGTTGTAACCCTTTCATGGCAATTGTTACTAATTTTTTGCATTTTTGCCTTATATCTGAAAAACTAGAATAGATAGATATAAACTTAAATGAGCAAAAGTGATCAGTAAGACAAGACCTACAAATAAGACTTCTGGCTGGAATCGTGATTTCATTCCTTATTGGAGTTATTGCTCTTTGATAATGATTTTTAACCCATATTTTTATGTGGTCTGCCTATTATCCTGAAAAGTATGAAAGATAGATAGCCACTTTAAATAGCAAACATGATCAGCAAGACTGGATCTCAAAATAAGTCAATATAGTAGAAATCATCAGTTGACACCTGATTGCATGGAGTTCTTGCTCTTAAGTGACGATTTTTACCCATTTTAGTGGTCTGCCTTTTATCTTGAAAACTATTATAAATAGATATAAATTTGAATAAGTAAAAGTGATCAGCAAGACACAATCTACAAATAAGTCTAATGGCCCAAATCATGAGTTCAATCCTTATTGGAGTTGTTGCGCTTTAATGACGATTTTTACCAATTTTAGTGGTCTGCCTATTATCTTGAAAGCTATTATAGATAGATAGCCACTTCAAATAGCAAAAATTAAAAACAAGACAAGATCTACAAATAAGGCTATATAGCAGAAATCGTCAGTCGACTAAAGTTAAAGTTCTTTCACTTTAATGATGATGTTTACCACTATTTTAGGTTTGCAGTCAAGGATATAACTCTATAGGGTTATTAGAGAAAAACAACATACATTTGTTATTGTGGACTAAAAAATCAAAGAACTGTGATAACATATGTATGTTACATTTTTCAAAGGGCCAATATACATTATTTGTTTTGTTAAAATGTACACAAGTTCTATTGATATTATTATTGTCTTTATGTATACTAAACTATAGAAAGATATAACAGTTCATAGTTTGTCAATCATGCATAGTACACCTATGTTATTACAGAAAAAATATGCCTGTAATAACTAAAGGGTGTTATAACAGCTTCTCTACATCACTTCAAAGCCTTTTCTCAGACATACATCATGCGTAATCACAATGTATTTTAATTTATTGTAAGAAATAATGAACAGAGCATGTAATGAGGTTCTGCGCAAGATTCCAAGTAATTCCCAAGTGTCTCGTATAATAAGTTACATGCCTAAGTTACAGCTAAGTTTAACCCTTAGAAGCCTTGTCTCATTGATTTACCATGGTTGATGAAAAATGTATTAACTTAATATGAAAATTAGTTATCAAGGCTATGTATTTAGTTTCTGCGCAAAGTTTCAAGAATTCCCAAGTGCCCACTAAAAGTTAAAATATTTATGATGTATTTAACAAATAACAAACATATGTTCCTACAGATTTAGAAAATTTAAGGAATAAAGAGTAGATAACTCATGAAAGTATCTGTAGTAACACATGCAAGATATTTTCAGTAATAACCCTATAGAGTTGTATCCCTGACTGGTTTGGGCCTGTTATCTTGAAAATTATAAAAGATAAAATTATCAGCAAGGCTATCTACAAATAAAATAAAATTTTGTAGAAATTGTAAGTAGACTATTTATAGGAGTGACTGTCCTTAGATTACATTTTTTCTCTTTTTTGTGTTTTAGACAAAAATTAAAACTATGGAGAGATTTACTGTAAACAAAAAATGATCAGCAATACAAGATCAACAAATTAGAGAATTTTGTCATGAATTCTATTATAATCCACAATGTTGGAGAGAGTCAATTGTTGAAGATGCACATAGACATATGTGAGTGACACAGGATCTTGAGAGCCTCTGGTTTTAATTGGACCAAATAATTTTTTGACAACAAAAATGAGTTTTTACATGAATTATGTAGTGTAATTTTGGAGGAGTGAAACACTTTTGACCTCTGACTAGTATTCAACGGTTTGAACGTTTGACAATTAACTTCAAAGAATGGGGACCATATAGACGTTTTGCCCCCTTATTGTAAACTCCCACTGTGGCCGGAAAGAAATGACATATTCAACATGAGTGATAGTGTATTTTATTCTATTTTCTCTTTCCAATATTTTAGGGTAAAATATGTGATAAATGGATCATTATGCATTATGCATGTTAAATACTCCCATTTATCATCTGTTGACTCATATCAGGGCCTTAAAGCTAAAACCATAGGAATGATATGGGAGTCTTGGGATACTAGATGGAAAATTACATATAATGGCAGATAGTATATTACTGTTTACTAAATGTTACTTATCAATATTATTCACATTGTGTAAGTTTTAATAGTTATGTTTATATGAAATGTTATAGACTGTTTTTTTTTATAGAAAAGAATTTGGGAGAAGCATGTACTGACAGTGTACAATGTAATGACATTAACTCTGAATGTGGATTATTGTCAGAAAGTTCTGTATGTCATTGTAAAAGAACGTTCTATGATAGCAACAACAATAATCTTGGAGGAATTTGCAAACAATGTAAGTATAGGGGAAATAATAATATAAAATGATTAAAAGCATTCTTACCGAGTAGATGTAAGGTACACTTAATACTTGATAATTTAAGAAACTGGCTTGGAATTTAAAGCAAAGGAAGAGGTATGATAAGAGCCATTATTTTGCCCTGACATTGCAAAAAATTGTGAAAAAAGTAAAATTATGCAAGCCTTATAAAATTATGTGAATGGTTTCTTGTGAAGATAGAAAAATTGAGGTCAATACAAGGAAGGTCAATGTCAAAATAACTTGAATTTTTCTTAATTTGTGCAAAAGATCTTTTCAGATGATAACTGGAACCTTTTCAAGTAAATCTTTAAGTTTTTTCATGAAATTATAACCTAAGGAAGAGCAAGTTAACAGTGATAGAAATAAGTTTTGTTTTAACTGGCCAAGTGGGCTAATACTTTTCTAAATTCACTTGCCCTTCCAAATTTTATCTGGTCTTTCAAAATTGAGAAGAAACCTCCTAGATCAAGACCTGTTTAATTACCGCTACAATTTTAGCGTAGTTTCTACAATTTTTGGCATTCAAATTGCGCTCTACACTCAAATAGATCATTTCTACGCTTTCAAAGATTTTACAATAAAAAATCAGCAGTATGTAATTTTGTGTCTAAAGGAGGTTATCCGAAAGCAAAACGGAGTCTTTGTCTCTTACGCACTTGAAAATGATTATAATGTTGATTTCGCTGTGTTAGAATTGAAATTTAAATTAAAACTACAGACCCTTGTTTCTATTCTAATGGATAAAGCAAGAATTATTGCATAAGACAATGTTAAAGCATAAAAAAATGTATAAAATGAAATTAAAATAAAATTCCATGAATGATCTTAGCTCATTAACTACATGTCAAAACATGAAATCACACAAAAGAAAAACTCTTAAGCTGAAGTTTATTTCGTTACATGTATACTCCTTTTTTGGATAAAATCACATCAAAATGGAGTTTTGAAGTAAAAATTGTTTTATTTTCTATTGTATTGCATTTTTTGCACATTTATGGATTTCAGCAAGTTAAGGTGGTGGCTCACTCCTTAGTTACAACATGTCAATTTTGGATTAACCAAAAAATAGCAGCAAATGAAAACAAAATGTTTGGGTTGCGAATTATAAGGAGTAAACACATTTTGTCTGGAGGTTATTTGAAAATAATTCATGCAAGCCATAGATTTATTGGAAATTTTTAGCTTTTATTAAAAGGGTGAAAATTACATATAGACACAAACACATTCATCTTAGCTTCAGTTCTTTAAATTACCTTATTTGCATGTCCTTTCAGAATTGAAATAATTTATGCAAGTCATAGAATTGTTGTCATTTTCACATGTTCTAGGGGGGCGTTATATCACTAACACTCGGTATAAAATTTGAAAATATGTTACAGCCCAGACCATGTGAAAGTTTCCAACAAATCTGTGTCTAGCATGAATTATTATTTGATTTTATTACTGATAACCTGAATATTGTCAACAATATTTCACTGTAAAATGTTTTGACAAAAAGACAGAAGTAGGGTAAACTTATAAAGACCCTTAGTCATTTGGTCTCTGGTGTCAGAAGAGTTGTCTTCTTAGAAATCATACCACATCTTTTTATTTTTCTACTAAATCCATAAATTTGAAACACAACTTATTTAAATATTAATGGATTCAGCCAAGGATTCTATCATGCAAAAGGCTGTGAAGTGTGAAAAGAAAGACATTGTGGGTTAAGGTGCTGAGATCAAGGATTCAAATAAGAATAAAAAAAGACGTTTTCCATAATATACAAAAAAATTGAAGTTCTTAAACCAGATATGTTATGCACAATTAATATATGTCATTACTGATATTTGATTAAATCAAATGATGAATGTAACCTGAACAATTTTAGCATTTTATTTGATAGATTTATGATAATTTTAGATTTTCAAATTAAAGAGATGAAAAGGGTGGCTTTTATATCTTGAATGCAAAATTAAATAACCTGAACTTTCAAACAACTCCCAGAAAATGAACTTTGATTGGTTTGTTGAAAGGGTTTATTAATAAAATTTCTGAAATAGTATTGTAAGATATGACAAGAGTGTTTCTTAAACATTACAGTAATTGAGCTCAAAGTTTTGAATCCAGCTCTAACTACAAGATCAGAAACCTTTCTAGAAATAGAGTGGATAGCCCCAGCAGCAACAGGTGCCATAGAAGAATTCAAATATCAAGTAGACTCAGGAACTATTGTATCTGTCAACACGAAATCAATAGCTAATATTACTGGATTGACTCCTGGTAACATGTACACAATTAAAATTATCTCTGTGGATACAAACAGTAGGCCAAACGAACAGACAACTTATGTTGAAATCCGTTATGCAACAAGTTAGTATTGCTAAAATTTACACTATAAAAGCACCTCTATTTGTGTTGAAATATTTTCTTTTATTTCGGGGATAATAACCATAAAATGTGATCCCAAAGAAAATGTATACTGTCCATTGTTATCTGCAGAATGCATTTTTCCATTATGAACTTTGTCATAGGTATACAAATTGGGGAACAGGGATATGTTGAAGTGAAATCTGGTTATTTTTTTCCCCATTTTTATCTCATCTGACCCAAAGGGCCAGTGCGAGCTATTACATTGTATGCTTGAAACAGTCAATCTGATAGTGTGTGATTGTGCAGTACAGGGATAGAAATTGTTTCCAGTGGGTTGCACTTTTTAATGATCAAATTATTTTCCTATATTGTCTTTCAGAACCTGCAGCTCCAGGACCAATCAAAGCTGACAGTAACCTTTTAGTAACCAATGGACAGATAACAGTTAAGTGGAGTTCTACAGGAACCGTTGCTCTGTACACTGTTACAGTTAGTGAATTAATTACAACTCCTTTGAACACCAGTAATACTGAACGTGTGATATATAATGCAAATAATGGAACTAGATATACACTGAAACTGGTAGCTCATAGCAATGGATTGATAAGTGATGAATATTCAGAGGTTTTTAGAACAGTCATTACACGTAAGTGATCTAGAATAATTAATATGAAGAAAAGACGGGTGAAATATGAATTTCACAGAAACACAAAAACACAAATTAACCAATACAAAAAAGTTACTGGTTAATATATGTATAGTCATCAATACTACACAAGTATTTGTAGAATATGTCTAGGTTTAAGTGCCCTGACAAACAAAAAATGAAATAAATTTAACAAATCATCAATCTTTAACTTTGAGAAAATCAAGATATTAAGATGTAACCAAAGGTAACAAAGTAGTGACTATTTTACATCATTGTAAACTTAATTCTCAATGTCCTGCATGAGTATATAGTACATGAGGAAAAAAGACAGAAGTAAAAAATGTATGTGCATTTTGACAGAGGTTTCATGAATAACATTCTTTAGGTACTCAATCATGACCAAAAGTTTTTAAAGTCAATGTATAAAACATATGAGACTATATAAAAACTAAATTGCCTAAATAAAACAACCAAAACAGTCTAGGTCAAATTTGCCTGAGGGTGTTGCAACCTTAGTTCTTTCTCAATTCCATATTAACTTTACGAACAGGAAATTTGTTACAACCAAACGTAGCATAAGAATTATGCCAATACGAAATGATACAAAAATTGTAGGATGAGAGAAACCTTAATAATTCAGAAGTTAGAAGAGCTACAAATTCATATTATACAAAGTTATAACATATTCATATTATATGAAGTAAAACAAATTCACTTTTAATCAATTAAACAGACATGACATTTCAATATATTCACTCTTGTTTCTCATTAGGAATGATTGAAACCATATTTTTGATATTGAAAATTATCTTAATGTTAGACATGCCATATAATCGGGTAAAAAGAAATGATGTTTTGATGGGCCAGGAAAAAGATGAATATTTTTTTTTTAATTCTGCATGTGACTTGACTGTAAGTATATTTCTCTCCTAATATTGCTGTTCAATTAAAATTCTGCCCAAATGGCAGTTTGTTTTATCAAATCAACCTGTTCAACTGGTCAGAAATGTTAACCAATTGCTGTAGAAAACTAAAGTCAAGTCATCAAAGTGCAAGGTGATAAAGCATACCTACAATTTTATAAATTTAGAAATGTTTAGCTTCATTTTGATATCAGTGAAGTGGAATTTAAGTTTAATAGGATTGTAAGTATGCTTTATTTTTTCACCTTGCACTTTGATGACTGTGGTTTTCTACAGCAATTGGTTAAAAAAAATTAGCGGTTGAACAGTTTGGTTTGATAAACAAATCGCAATTGGGTTAGAATTTTGAATAAACTACAATAGGTGAAGAACATTGCACTTCCAGCCAAGTCGCAGTACATGGGGGTAAGTTTGTTATAATATAGCATAAAGATTTCATTTACATGTATATACATTTTGACACTTTATTTTTTTAGAACCAAATCCTCCAACAATACAAAATTGTGCAGAAATAGTATCCACTAGTATAGATTTAAAATGGCAACCACCTGCACTACCTAATGGAGATATTCAGTACTACCTGATTGACACTTTTGGTCCATTTCCTCCATCACAGATCAATACATCAACTAGTGTTCTCACATATAAAGTTGAACCTCTGCTTGCAGGTATCTGTTAGACTAACTGCTAAATGAACCAACTTAGTTTAAATAACAATGAAACCTAAATACCCTTCTATCTCATTTAAGGTCAAAATTTAGTAAATTTTAAGATAGCCTATCAGTAAAATTGATTTCGCCTGGCCACTTTATTCGGATTTAATTTTTTAGACAGAATTTTATTCCCTTTAAATATGAAAGGCTGATTGTTCATTATTTAATTAGTGATGTGCAGTGCCAAAATAGAAAATTAGAAAAAAATCATGAAACAAAAGTTTTGTTCATTGAGTAACTCACAGTATTTTTTTGTACCTGTACATAGTAAATGCAACCTTAACCTTTCACAAATGTAATTTGACTACCTGTTAAAGAAATTAACTAAAATATACTTAATAATTATAACATCTTATAATGAATCTACAATTTTTTTGTAGCAAACCAATATTGTTTCATAGTGAAAACAGTAAATGATGGACCTGATAGCATTAAAACAAGCGGCAATAGTAATCAGTTGTGTTGTAGAACAAAAGCAGCTTGTACGTATATTTATCATTTGAAATAGGTTATTCTTGAAAAGTCAGGTAACTCAAATAGCTGGAAGAGCCATTATGTTTTATGCACCTGTTTATATTATTGTTTACTGTCTGTCTCTGCTGTCCACATATAATAGAAAAAGGTCAGAGAAGGATTTGCATGTCGCAGACTTACTCAAGTATGGTTATATTCATTTATGAGGGTTAGGATGGGGTTAACAGAATAAATACTACAGAAAAATTGCCCCAAAAATTAAAGAATAGAAAAAAATAGGCAAAAAAAATAAAGAATAGAGAATAATGGGATGTTAAAATATAAAGAATAGAGAATGATAAGCAAAATTTATAAAAAAAAAGAAGAGAAAAATAGCTTAAAAATTTTGAGAATAAAGAATTGGAGGACCCCCCATTCAGACCCTCATTTACCTTTATTTATAAAAATATTGACAGGATTGGTAGAGAAAAAGTAACTTTAAACTTAAAAAGTTTTCCAATTTTTATGCCCCAGCCGTAGCGGTGGGGGCATTAAGTTTTACCCTTGTCCGTCCGTACGTCCCAAAATTGGTTTCCGTTCTCTAACTTGAGTTTGCCTCAACCAAATGTTATGAAACTTATACACAATGCTTATTACCACAAAACACAGATCAAGTTTGAATTTTGGTGGCGTCACTTTAACCGTTCTAGAGTTATGCTCCTTTATAAATGGAAAAATTGCAAAATTTTTAGTTTCCGTTCTCTCACTTAAGTTTGCCTCAACCAAATGTTATGAAACTTATACACAATGCTTATTACCACAAAACACAGATTAAGTTTGAATTTTGGTGGCGTCACTTTAACCGTTCTAGAGTTATGCCCCTTTATATATGTAAAAATTGCAAAAATTTTATTTTCTTCTAAATATCAAGTAATTTTTAAAATTGGAGTTATCTTCCTTTGTCCATGATTATAGTTGAATCAACTACAATCAATGCTTTATACAATGCAATGTTTAATTTTGACTTCCACTGATAAAACACAGATCAAGTTGAATTTGGGTAGTGTCTTTTTAACCATTATTGAGTTATGCCCCTTTATAAATCGAAAGATTGCAAATTTGTAGTTTCCATTCTGTAACTTAAGTTTGCCCCAACCAAACATTATGAAACCTATACATAATATTCATTACCACAAAACTAAGATCAGGTACAAATTTTTTGTTTCCGTTTTCTAACTTTAGTTTGCCTCAACCAAATGTTATGAAACTTATACACAATGCTTATTACTACATAATACAGATTTAGTACGAAATTTGGTGGCGACACTTTTACCTTTCTTGAGTTATGTCCCTTTATAAACATAAAAATTGCTGAATTTTTCGTTTCCGTTCTCTAACTTTAGTTTGTCTCAACCAAATGTTATAAAACTTATACACAACCGTTTTGGAGTTATTCGTGTTTACAAATAGAAAACTTGCTGAATTTTTAGTTTCTGTTCTTTACTTAAGTTAGCCTCAACCAAATGTTATGAGACTTACACACAATGCTTATTACCACAAAACTCAGATCAAGTTCAAATTTGGGTAGCGTCACTTTTACCGTTCTTCAGTTATGTCCCTTTATAACTATATGATATGCAAGCGGGGGCATCATCTGTGTCCACATGTGGACACTATCCACATTTATTTTATTCTAGAGTTATTGGACCATCAGATTTAACACAAGTTTGCTTGGATTAATTAACTTCCAACTGTATATTGTTGTTAGGATTGGAATATGTAAGCTCTTACAATTTTTTTTTTTATTCTCATGCATCTTAATAATTAAGTTTATTCCTCTTAAACAGATTTCATTAATTGGTTGTAGTAATATACATGATATAAGTTACTGTAAATTCAGAAAGTATTGTGAGGTTTTTATTAATGCGAATAATGCGACTTTGTGAATATAGCAATATATATGAACTCGCATTCTGATATCTGATACATATATCTGTATGCAGATTTTCCTGATAAAACAATAATTAATATCGCATTTTTGATCATTTTTCAAAAATCGCAATAATTTCTGAATTTACAGTAATAATATAATGAGTAACAAAGGATACATTTGGATTAGATACATGTTAAATGTGGAAAATAAAATGCAGAGTTTTTTTCATTATTTCTATCCAAAAAAAGGTAATCAACATTGAAACAAGTTGTCATTCATTGATACTTACCTTTTTATTTTACAGCATCAAGTGAACCAACAAGTGTAATAACCAATGTTTTGTCAAGTAGAAACATTTCTTTTTCATGGAACTATCCTGATAATCCACAAGGAGATATATTTGGTTACCGTTTACGTCTTAGAGTGAATGATATATGTCAGGTGGAGATCATATTCTTCTGTACTGATTGTCCTAACACAGTAAGTCATACAGCAGAAATATACGTTTTTAATATGCGATTTTAAAACCTAAATATGAACAGATACAATAAACTTTCTTTTAGAATGGTTTAATTTTATTTCCTAGCAAGCAACACTAATAAAATATATTCTCAATTTGACTGATTTGAATTTAGATTCCCAGCATTTTGAATTAAATGAGCAAGAATATTTTATGCCATGTAATTGGAATGCAACACACTGGTTCAGAAATGGACTTTTTTGATGCAGACATCTTAATGTAATGATTTTACAGTTCTTTTTATTAATTCACTAAAGACTAAGAAAGTTAATAACTTTCAACATGGTCACAAAAACATAACAACAATAACAATAATAATACTTTATTTTTAAACACTCAGACACATATATACATGTGTAACATGAGGCAAAATACATAATCATATTTATGGTTGCTACAAAACAATGTTAACATAATCGTATATATTCAAGAAAGTATAATTACAATATTTTAACTAATTTGTGAATAAAGATTGATAAGCTCTTCATAGCTTTAATATTATAAAATGAAAGCAGCCCCTTCATTTTCCTAGACACTTGGATACCTTTGGTAGCATTTGAATTTCTTATATTTTCAACAATAACAGACTGGCAATCAAATAGATAGTGAAATTCATTTCCAATTGACAAGGAGTAGAGATAACAGTATTGACAATGTATGTATTAATAAGTAATCATTTATATTATTTGTTTTACAGCATACCATTACGCACAAGGATTGTGGAGATGATAAACAAAAACAAACAGTAAATCTTAATAAAAACCAAATAAATACAACCATCAGCTATGTCGTTGAGCAATTATTACCGTACACTAAGTATGATGTGTGGATTACAGCCTATAATGCAGCAAATGATGGAATGAGACATATATCTGAAGTACAGACAATATCTGAAGGTAAATGTTGCACAAAGTTTAGCTTATGAAAAAGCTTGCCAGTCTATCTTATTTATTTATATTTAAATGATTATTACAATAAGTCTTGTCCTTGATTTCACAACTTTATCGATCCCAAAACAAGTCCCCCTTCAGTAGTTGCAGTATACTTTTCAAAATGTTTTGTAATTATTAAATTATCAGACTTTTATGACTTATATTAGAGTGTGAAATCTTTTTTATACGACCGCAAAAAAATTTCCGGTCGTTTATTGGTATCACTTCATCATCATCGTCATTCATCAGCGTCGTTCCAAGACATTTGGTTTCCAGACAATAACTTTAGTATAAATAAATAGAAATCTATGAAATTTAAACACAAGGTTTGAAACCACAAAAGGAAGGTTGGGATTGATTTTGGGGGTTATGGTCCCAACAGTTTAGGATTTAGGGGCCATAAAGGGGCCCAAATAAGCATTTTTCTAGTTTCCAGGTTTCCAGACAATAACTGGTGCAACAGGTTATGGATTTCTCTGAAAATGTACCACAAGTTTCCATACCTCAAAGGGATGGTTAGGATTGGCTTTGGGGGTTATGGCTCAAACCGTTTAGAAATTTGGGGCAAAAAGGGGAAAAATAAGGGTTTCCTGGTTAATGGACAATTGCTTAAGTATTGGTCTTTGGATCTTAATGAAATAGATATTGGACCATTAATCATTATATAAGGGATAGCATTTGATTGATTCATGATATTTTACAGTATATAGAAGAGAACAATATTTTTGGATTACTGCTCTTTATTGATTTTGAGAAAGCTTTGATTCTTTATGTTGGGACTTTTTGCTATAAGTATTACAATTTTTCTAGCTATTAGTATTACAATTTTTTTCATATGCTGAATTTTACTGTGTATTTGGTTGTTGGTCCCATTTTCTAATTGGTCCGAATTTTGGCCCTAAGGCTATAAAATTTGTTTTGTTTGATTTAATTAACATTAAATTTAAAAGATAATATTTGAATTACCTCCCTTACATTGCTTTTAAATCTAGTAAAGTTGTTTGCTAGTTCTAGTATGAATTATTTTTTAGCTGTTTCTAGAAACACCAAATACTGTGATGGAAGTATATATAATATAATAATAGTGTGTATCAAAGGGTTCAGTGGTAATAAATTTGTTTATTTGTGATCAATATCATTTGTTTGGGTTTTTTGACATTAAGAGTTACCTCCCTTACAATGGTTTTGTTATAAAGAAATGTTGTATTGTCTTGGGGTGATAGCTGTCAATTTATTTTTAGGAGTTACTATTAAATGCTGATGAAGGTATATTAATTTTAGCCATGATTATGGAGGTCATTTTCTATTTTAATACTGTTATGATGTATTTAAATGGGTTTTTATGGATGCAAACTCCATTGGAAATTTGAATTGAGATTACGACTATATCTTAAGGGAAATTTTTCTCCTCAAGATTTCAGAAATTAAAAAGAAAATTTCTTAAATAAAAATTTTTTTTGGCAATAAAAAAAGGGCGTGGGGGTAAAAAAAACGACAACAAAAAGAGGGGGGGGGTCAATTCGCAACAGCATAGTGTATTGCACAAAAGCAAACAATTGAATATAAATTCAAATCATATAACCAATTCTAAGTTCTTTGACTACAGTTATTCTGTGTCAGAATAAAATTGAGAATGGAAATGGGGAATGTGTCAAAGAGACAACAACCTGACCATAGAACAGACAACAGCAGAAGGTCACCAACAGGTCTTCAATGCAGCGAGAAATCCCCGCACCCGCAGGCGTCCTTCAGCTGGCCCCTAAACAAATATATATACTAGTTCAGTGATAATGAACGCCATACTAAACTCCAAATTGTACACAAGAAACTAAAATTAAAAATAATACAAGACTAACAAAGGCTAGAGGCTCCTGACTTGGGACAGGCGCAAAAATGCGGCGGGGTTAAACATGTTTATGAGATCTCAACCCTCTCCCTATACCTCTAGCCAATGTAGAAAAGTAAACGCATAACAATACGCACATTAAAATTCAGTTCAAGAGAAGTCCGAGTCTGATGTCAGAAGATGTAACCAAAGAAAATAAACAAAATGACAATAATACATAAATAACAACAGACTATTAGCAGTTAACTGACATGCCAGCTCCAGACTTCAATTAAACTGATTGAAAGATTATGTCTTCATCATATGAATATCAGGCACAATCCTTCCCGTTAGGGGTTTAGTATCATACCATCATAACATATATGAGAAGAACATAACCCGTGTCATGCCAACAACTGGTTTTTAAATAAATGTGTTTAGTGCCGATGCAAAGACCCTATAATTGAATCAATATTAACGCCAAAATATGCAATCTTTAATGACCTGACAACAGTATCGTAACTATATCCCTTCTTAATAAGTCTATTTAAAGGTTTTGTTAGCTTCAGAGGTGAATACTGACATTTTTGTGCTTTATAAAGAATATTTCCATAAAAAATTGGATGTGAAATACCTGAACGTATAAGAAGTCTGCATGTTGAGCTATATTTACGAATGATGTCCTTATACCGATGATAAAATTTAGTAAATGTTTTGACTAGTTTGTGATATCGAAAACCCTGGTGTAATAATTTTTCAGTAATACATAAATTTCTCTCGTTAAAATCTAAAACATTGTTACATACACGAGCGAATCGTACAAGTTGAGCTATATAAACACCATAAGATGGTGACAAGGGAAAGTCACCATCTAAAAATGGATAATTAACGATAGGAAATGAAAAATCATCTCTTTTATCATATATTTTAGTATTAAGCTTTCCATTAATGATATAGATATCAAGATCGAGGAAAGGGCAGTGGTCATTGTTAGTATAAGCTTTATTTAAAGTAAGTTCAACAGGATAAATTTCTTTAGTATACATACTGAAGTCGTCATTATTGAGACCTATTATGTGTCAAATATTTAATTACAATCCAAATTCAGACCTGTACCAAGCTCGAATATTGTGTCCATTTTTGCCCCAACTGTTCAGGGTTGGACCTCTGCGGTCTTATCCAGCTGCGCTCGGCGAAGCAATTTATTCCTCTTCCTTGCAAAATTGGCCTGGAGCTTTTTATTTCAACTCAATGAAGTCGACTCGCAATCTTGGCAAGAGACTTAATTTTGGGACTCTCCTTCTTTTTCATACATATTTATTGAATGTAATAAAAGTTATTACAAAAATATATTAGCTCATCTGGCCAAAAAGGCCATGTCAGCTTTTGCAATTAATTGGGGTCCATTGTTATCTTCCGGCATCTGGCGTCCGTTGCCTGTCCACCGTTGTCTGGTGTCTAAATATTTTTTTTAAAAATCTTCTCCATAACTACTGGGTCAAATGTTACAAAACTTTAACCGAATGTTCTTTGGGTATCTATTTTAAAAAACTGTGTCTGGGGATTTGATCAATCAACAAACATGGCCACTGTTTCAACAAAAAAGGTTAAAAAGACAACCCAATTTGGAGTTATTGCCCCTGAAATGTCAATTTTTGATATATTTTACAGTTTTTATGCCCAATCCTTCATCAGAGGGAGCATTAAGTGTTACCCTTGTTCATCAACGTCCGTCCGCACATATGTCCAAAAGTTGGTTTCTGTTTTCATAGCTTTAGTTTGCCTCGACCAAATGTTATGAAACTTATTACCACAAAATACAGATCAAATTTGAATTTGGGTGGCGTCACTTTACCCTTCTCGAGTAATGCCCTTTTATAACATTATATGCAAGCGGGGCATCATCTGTTTCCCATGGACACATTCTCCATTTATTGGTTATTATTTTGAAAGCTATAACAGAGAGAGAGAAATTTTAATCAGTTAAATTGACTAGACTTTGATACTATATCTGCCCTTGAATTTTACTTGATAACATTTTTGTTCGCTTTGGAGATTCCGTATATCGTCAAGTTATCGGAATTCCAATAGGGACTTACTGTGCACCACTTATTGCGGACCTGTTTTTGTATTGTTATGAGTTACAATTTATGACTAAAATCAGCAAAGTCCCATCGAAACAACATCTGATACAAAAATTTAACAATACTTTTAGATATTTGGATGATATATTGGCTCTCAATAATGACGACTTCAGTATGTATACTAAAGAAATTTATCCTGTTGAACTTACTTTAAATAAAGCTAATACTAACAATGACCACTGTCCTTTCCTCGATCTTGATATCTATATCATTAACGGGAAGCTTAATACAAAAATTTATGATAAAAGAGATGATTTTTCATTTCCTATCGTTAATTATCCATTTTTAGATGGTGACGTTCCCTTGTCACCATCTTATGGTGTTTATATAGCTCAACTTGTACGATTCGCTCGTGTATGTAACAACGTATTAGATTTTAGCGAGAGAAATTTATGTATTACTGAAAAATTATTACACCAGGGTTTTCGATATCATAAACTAGTCAAAACATTTACTAAATTTTATCATCGGTATAAGGACATCATTCGTAAATATAACTCAACATGCAGACATCTTATACGTTCGGGTATTTCACATCCAATCTTTTATGGTAATATTCTTTACAACGCACAAAAATGTCAGTATTCACCTCAAAAGCTAACAAAACCTTTAAACAGACTTATTAAGAAGGGATATAGTTACGATACTGTTGTCAGGTCATTAAAGATTGCATATTTTGGCTTTGATATTGATTCACTTATAGGGTCTTTGCATTGGAATTAAACATATTTATTCTAAAACCAGTTGTTGGCATGACACGGGTTATGTTCTTCTCATATATTTTATGATGGTATAATACTAAACCCCTAACAGGAGGGATTGTGCCTGATATTCATATGATGAAGACATAATCTTTCGATCAGTTTAGTTGAGGTCTGGAGCTGGCATGTTAGTAACTGCTAGTAGTCTGTTGTTATTTATGTATTATTGTCATTTTGTTTATTTTCTTGTGTTTCCTATTCTGACATCGGACTCGGACTTCTCTTAAACTGAGTTTTACTGTGCGTATTGTTGTACGTTTGTTTTTTCTACATTGGCTAGAGGTATAGGGGGAGGGTTGAGATCTCAAAAAACATGTTTAACCCCGCCGCATTTTTGCGCCTGTCCTAAGTCAGGAGCCTCTGGCCTTTGTTAGTCTTGTATTATTTTTAATTTTAGTTTCTTGTGTATAATTTGGAGTTTAGTATGACGTCCATTATCACTGAACTAGTATAAATATTTGTTTAGGGGCCAGCTGAAGGACGCCTCCGGGTGCGGGAATTTCTCGCTGCATTGAAGACTCATTGGTGGCCTTCGGCTGTTGTCTGCTCTATGGTCGGGTTGTTGTCTCTTTGACACATTCCCCATTTCCATTCTCAATTTTAGAACACTTAAGATCTACAAATAAATCAACTTGGCAGAAGCCTTTTTTAAATGACTTTTACCCTTTTTGTATTTTTTTATGAAACTATAGTTGATAGTGATAATCTTTTGATAGTAAAAATGTCCAACAAAATAAGATCTGCAAGAAAGTGAATGTCAATGGATTGTCAATTGACCCCTTATAGGAGTTGATGCCCTTGAAAGACTGGTTTTACTCATTACTGGAGTTTTTTGCAGAAACCATTATTATAGACAAAGAGAAATTGAAAATAGCAAAAGATCTTTAATAAGCACAATAAGATCTACAAATAAGTCAAACATGGCCAAAATTTTCAATTGACCCTGTTAGGAATTATTGCCCCTGAATGAGCATTTTTACCCATTTTATGATTTTTTTTTTTGCAGAAACAAAGATAGATAGAGAACATCAATAAATATAGCATTCAATCCTCCATTATTTATTTCACTAATCCAGGAACATAAATCTTCCAATTGAAAATCACTAAAACAATTTGCTGTGATCCTGTCATGTGCGTTGTGGTAATCTGAATTTTTTGCAACCTCTTTAAAAGGTTAACTCTCTTGAGCAGTCATTTTTATATGCCCGTTTACGGGACGTATTATGGTATACCGTTGTCCGTCCGTCCGTCACGAACATGTCGCACATTAACTCAAAAACGCTTTAAACAATTTGAATGAAACTTTGGTGAATTGTTTTTTTCTTTTGATGTGAGCTGCCTTTCGTTTTTTATAAATTTTTGATTTTACTTTTCTGAGTTTTGGGTTTTTATTCATTACAAAAAGGGGGATTTTCCAGTTTTCAAACAATAACTCAAAAATACTTTCAGCAGTTTTCATGCAACTTTGGTAAATTGTTTATATCTATAGTTGTAAGCTCCCATTTGATTTTTATGAATTTTAGATTTCACGATTCTGAGTTGTGGGATTTTTATCATAAAAAAGGGGTGATTTTCAAGTTTTCTGACGATATCCTTAAAGTGCTCTGGGCAGTTTTCATTAAACTTTGGTGGCTGATTATATCTATTAAGATAACCTCCCATTATTTTTTTTTATAATTTTCTGATATAACATTGAGAAGTTATTGAACTTTATTCTTTGAAAACACGATGGGCGTATCATGGCGCAGCTGTTTATTAATACTTCCCATGAGTGACTGCTTAATACAGGTTTGACTGTAAATAGCTTTAAACTGTAAACAGTCTGGAATGTTTCATCTGACCTTGACCTCATTTTCATGGTTCATTCGCCAATGTTAAATTTTCCTGGTTAAGTCTGTTTGTTAGATGCTATAAGTAATAGGTCAACTATATTTGGTGCACAGAATGATTGTATGGTGTACTTATCTGTCTGGCAGAGTTTATCTGACCTTAATCTCATTGTCATGGATCATTGATAAGTTATGTGATACTTGTAGTCAAACCTTTATCTTTAAGACTTTTAACATAAAATCAATCATGGTCAAGGAGGCAGGCAAGACAATTCTGCATTTGCACTCTTGGTTTTTTGGCCTATTTTCTTGAAAAATATGATAAAAGATTGAGACAAAATTCGATCAGCAAGACCAGACCAACAAATTTGAAAATGCAAATGACCAATATGACAACTTTTAATTGACTTTTTTCCAAAGGAAATCCAGATGTTTTGGGGTTGGATATTGGATAGAAGGCAAATGGGCGGTTCCATTTGTTTCCTACAACCTTAGCATTCCTATTTTAATATGTTGTTACTGATGACAAAAAGGAGGTCAAGTTTGAACTAGGAACAAAGGCTTCCTGAAATCTAATTCAACCTTCATGTGAGCATGTGTTTACTGTGCATTGTGTTTCACATCCGTTGCTTCTCAACCTCCTCTTTATTGAAAACTTGGGGGATCATTTGAGGAATTGCTCAAAGTACATCTTCTTTATCTAAGAAAGATATATGGGAATAGATTGACAGCCATATATATTATTGTAGATATCGCCAGTAGAGTTTTGACTTTTCTAATATGAATATGCTTATCAGTTATTATATTTTGTTTTATTCAGTTCCACAGAAGCCTTTGAGTGTAGCTGCCTCAGTTGTGAGTTCAAGTGAAATAACAGTAACATGGAATCAGCCAGCACCAAGACCAGGAGTTACAACTTATCATGTTAAAGCCTATGAAGTGGTAAATGGTGTGGATAAATTTGTCAAAATTTCTAATGTTTCAGGTTCGTATTTAAATTTTCTTTAATATAAAATGATTCCTGGATTAAAATTTGGTAACTTATTTGGAAGTCTTAGAATGATTTTCCTATATATTATCATTGTAATTTGATTAACATGATTAAGCAATGTTTATATTTGTAAATGACACAAGAAGCATACTCATGGAAAATTAATGTTATTTTTATATGTTTGCAGTTAGTTTTATATAATTTGATGGAGAAATGAGGACCAAAAGCGGCTGTAAAAATTATTATTAGGCAAATGATTGAACTGTGAATTAGTCATACTGCTTTTTAAAATGTCTTAATAAAGAACCAATAACATAGCCTTGACAGCAAAAAGTGAATATTCATATTTTAGAATGTTTTGTTATAGACAAATTCTGTATTACATGCTTTATCAAAATTAGTTGGTTTATCTATGTCTGAATCCAGTTTTTACAATGATTAATAATGAAATGGAACAAGTAATGTTTGCAGTCGAATGTAATGTATCACCAATAAAGCATTGCCATTAAAATTTATCTTTCAAGCTGACAAGCATTTATCATTACTTAAAAAAAAATCAATATTTTTACACACATGGTCACATGTTCCTGTGCAACAGTTTAAAATTTTTGTTAAATACCCATTGTTTTTGGTAAGAGGTGAATATCAAGAGTTATCTCCTGTACACAATTGTTTTGACTATTTCAGGACAAAAATTTTATTTTGTAAGCTTTATTTGCACCAGACAATAGTTATTAAAACAACAGAAAATTAAATAAATTTCACAAAATATTACAGAATTACAAAACTGTGTATGCCAAAAAATTGACTGAAATAAAAAAAAAGAATTGAAAATAGGTAATAAGACTAAATAGCAATTGCTTCTTTTATCTATCTGTCTTACATGTAGCATCTTTTGTCAATCTTCAATACTATTTCTACTTTAAAGAATTTTAAAAAATCTATTTGAACCTCTGAGTATTTAAGTTTTAAGTTGCCCTTAACTACAACCAGTATGCCTACCATTACTGCAAATTGACAACCCCTAATCCATATGACTATTACTTGGCCTCCCTGTATACAATATGGCTACCATTAATGTAGAGTAACATTTACCCTTCAACCTTTATGAGTTGCCCTCAACTCCAACCAGTATGAATACCATTACTAGTTGTTTCAATACACGTATGACTGTTTTTAGAAATTACAAAATAGTTAAAAGCAGTTTAAACATTTTATTGACAGTTTGATTACTAGACATTTTTCAAAAGTAAGAGATTTTTGGATCATTTTTTAGGTTATGGTACTCAAACAGTTGGTTTTTCTAAACTAGAAGCATACTGGAACTATACATTTACTGTAGTTGCCACCACAGATAAAGGTGATAGTGAACAGTCTGAAATGTCTCCAAATGTTAGGACAAATCAAGATGGTAAGAATATGATATGTATTGATATAAATAAAAGAAGATATTGCGGATTCATTATTATTCGTTGGATACCAAATTTTTGTGGATTTCTTGGGTACAGGTGAACCACGAATTCCAATGTTCAAAATTTACAAATTTTCTATAGGCTTTTTATGCAGAGATCAGCAAAACCACAAAATATAATATCCATAAAAATGCACCTTCTGAAACGACGGATGTGTGGAAGATGAAAAACATTTCTTGCTGTACTGTAAAGCTTACAATAATTTAAGACACTTGTTATTTGAATCAGTGAAGCTTGATATTAATTTTATTGATAATAGAACATTTGCTAATTTGATGACACTTCATCAAAGACAAACTGCCAAATACTTGAATTTATTTTTCTGTAAAAGGAAGGAACTTCTTTACAAGTTACAATCTCGCATTGCTTATTGAAAATATGGACATTAAGTTTAAAGTGACTTATAGGTCCAACAGGCCAGGTGTACTTTAAAGTAACTTTGCATTATTATTATGTAATATTATTGATGCTACACATGTCACTATAATAAATGATCTACTTACTTACTTACTTACATTTAGATGGCAACATGGTCTCTCAAGCTCTAAATTGCTCCATTATGTAAACAAAATGTGAATTGATTTAATAGTATATATATATATATATATAAAACACCTAAATAGACTAACAAAGATTTGTCATAATAAAAAATCCCTCAATGAAAACAGGATCAACCACTAAAAAAGTAGCTAACTAACATGAAGTGAATCGGTCTAAGTACGTGGTTGAGCAGGATAAAAATGTCAAGCTATCAGTTGTGGAAATAGAGTTAGATCTGAATTAAACCAGATTTTGAATATGTGCAGATCTTTCAAATGTAGGAAATTTACTAATTGTTGATTCATGACCCATTATTCAAATATTCAAACAAATGTATTAATAACTAGTCAATTTCTCTTGACTGAAGTGTGAAACTCTAAAGATAAAAACACATCATACTTATTTCTGTGATATTGAAAGGCAATGTTTTTAACTATTTTGCAACTTGTTCATCAAATAAAACAAATATCAAAATAAATAAGTAAAGCCATACCTTTACTAAGTCTGGCTTGAAATGGACCATGTATTTTTCATTTTGGTTTGTATTTTTTTTACACTTATTCTTTAAGAGAAGTCTAGTGTTAATGGTGTGGTCTGTACCATATTTTGAATATTTCTTGTTTATAGCCATGTATGTAATATTATTTCTTAATGTTTAGCTCCAGGTGTAGTGCTTAACTTTAAAGTTGATAAACCAAACGATGAACACACAAAAATGAAAGTAATATGGAGTATACCAGAACTTAGAAACAGAAATGGAATGATTAAAGAGTATAGGGTAGAACACAATATAACAGGGGTTAGTATATATAAAGGAGCGGTCTCAAACTGATAAAACAAAACATATAAGATATTTTATCTAGCAATATGAATAAATGAAGTAAATAAGTTTCTACCTAATTTACCAATCAACCTCCCACAATACAAATAAAGGTCACAAAATGGTATTTGACAATAGACATGTATCTTTACTGTTTTTCAAAGTCAGAAATGACCCTTACTCTAAGTATTGAATACAATTAATAGGATATATAAAAGATCTACCAATAAAACTTAAATTCTGGAAAGTGAATATAAGAATTTTAAGAAAATAATTCTTATAGTCCCCTTTCAGGAATTTCAGTTTTAGTGGAAGATCTTTAGGAATCCCTATTAACATTTTCATTTGAACACAAACTTTTATTAATGACCAAGATGATCATTGGTGAGGTTACTAGCATGAACATGCACCTTTATAAATGATTTAAATCTGCTTTTAGTGGACAATGAGACCATGCTTGATATATTAGTAGTAACTGTCCAAGAAATATACAGTGTTAATACTACACCCCCCACTCAGAAAGTGGGGACTATGTTGCAATCACCTTCTCCATCTGTTCATCCTTCTGTTCGTTTGTCCAACAAATAATTTCATCACTATTTTGCCAAAAACTATTATATTTGCTCAGCAGCTTGTCAGTTATAACTTTATTAACTGTTTACCAAACTTTGAAGTTTCTAAATACTAAGGATTTTATACCCCAGGAATAGATTACCTTAGCCATTTGGCAAAACCTTTCAGAAATTAGGGTCCTCAATGCTCTTCAACTTCGTACTTTATTTTGCCTTTTTAACTTAAAAATTTTTGATTGGAGCATTGTAAATGAGTCTTTTGTCGATTAGAGGTGTGTCTGACATACAAGATTGGTATCTATGAAATAAAGGCAAAAGATACCAAAGGGACATTCAAACTCACAAGTCGAAAATAAACTGACAATGCCATGGCTAAAAAGAAAAAGACCAACAGGCAAACGACAGTACACAAAACACAACATGGAAAACTAAAGACTGAGCAACACAAACCCCACCAAAAACTGGGTTTATGAGTTTATTTATAACATGTGTGCCCTTTTGAGATGTGTCAGATGTTATCTTTCTGTTAGCCAATACTTAAAATTATTTTAATTTGTTGAATGAACTTAAAAATATTCATCTACCTTTTCTCAGAAACATTAAAGAGAATAATTTATAATAAGTCAGGGGCTCAGCAGTGATGAGTTGTAACCTGTGCAGTTTTCTGATCTGTCAGACACCTTCTTCATATTTTCTATACTTTGAATTACAAGTGGGGTATGTAAAGCACAACAACACTTGAATTCTTGTTAAATGAACCTTTGAGTAAATCCATAATATAATTTTATGATATCTGTTATAAGGAATTTTATATATATTTTAGACAACAGTGTTTTCTACAGTGAATGCAACCATGGACAACTTGGAAATATTATTTAATATAAAACCAGAGCAATATTACAAAATAAAGGTATGAATGACATTTTTATTATGCCCCACCTAGGGGCATTATGTTTTTCTGTCTGTACGTCTGTTTGTTACTCCGTCTGTCCGTCAGTCTGTCCCGCTTCAGATTAAAGTTTTTGGTCAAGGTAGTTTTTGATAAAGTTGAAGTCCAATCAACTTGAAACTTAGTACACATGTTCCCTATGATATGATCTTTCTAATTATAATGCCAAATTAAAGTTTAGACCCCAATTTCACAGTCCATCTAACATAGAAAATGATAGTGCGAGGGGGGCATCCGTGTACTATGGACACATTCTTGTTAGAACTTATCTCCTGTTGATGGCTTGAGTAGGGTGTTTTAAAATTTTCCTACTGTAAATTCAGAAATTATTGCGTGCATTTATTATTGCGATTTTGTCATTTTTGACTAAAATGCGATTTTAATTTTTGCGATATTGAGAAAAATCCTGTTTAATTCATATAAAAAGTTTCAAAATGCGAGTTTAAATTATTGCGATTTTAACCCTGTCGCATTTTTCGCAGTAATAAAAACATCGCAATAATTTCTGAATTTACAGTATTTAATTATCTGAGGCTTTTTGGGATACGATTGCTGTCAAGCAATCTGTAGACTTTTACCATGGACTCCTTTCCAAGGCTTTAACGTCAACTGTTTATTTGCTTTATAATAAGGAACACCTCAGATTCTTAAGATTGTTTTGTGTTAAAGAGTAAAACAAACAAAAAGATTGAATTTAATCAACTTTTGGTTTATTATCCTCTCATAATCCTCATGTTCTGATAGCTCCTTTTTTTATTTGCATTTATTTTACTATATGGAAAATCAGTATTTAGCAGTATGTATATTTAGGGCTTTATATATTTAGCATCAGGTCAAAGTGGGAATTCCGCTGTTTTGTTAAGATACGAGAGAGGTTCTGAAAATAAAAATATTTCAGATAGATAAGTACTGAAGTGGTGTTGTTCCTATTATGTTAATTTTATGAAACTGATATTGAAATTCCATTAAGAAATGGAGAACCACAATTGACATGTTGTCCTCAATCAAAACATAATTCTAACGGTTTGTTTATGTAATTAAGCGCATGCGGGGTTTTCTTGACCTTGAGGGGCATCAGACTGAATGGTTGATCTGGGTTCCCCACTCCATTGTTTATATCTGCTATTTAGGGTTATTGTTGTTGCATTATTTTAAATCATGCCAAAACATTTAACTCGAAAAATGTAGTTAACAACGTAATGGTAGAAGTGGAAGTAGAACACCCCCTCAGCCAAAATGGAGTCTTCCATATTATCAATGCTAGTAAGAAACTACATGCCACTTGTTGCTCACTGTTTGTCAAATGTTTTTCAAAAAATCAAATTCATTTAACACGTTTTAATATGTAAGTAATCATCAGGTGTGTTAATTTGCTATTATTCATGTTTTGTCAAAAATCTGAGTAGATCAATATTGAACTCAGCAATTAATAGATTACCTGTGAATATAGACTATTCCATTATTTTATATACTTGTGGATAGACTATTCCATTCCAGTCATTGTCAGTGCAAAACTTGGAAGCAGAAAATTATATTTGTCTGTATATATATATCTAGTAATTGGGCATGGTTGGTTTTTTTTTTTTTTGCTGTTAACTTTTGGTTTTAAATTAAAAAATTTTTCAAATATCAATTTGATTTTTCCAAATTTCATGGAATTTTGAAAAACTACCTGGATTGGGCATTAAGGAGTAAGAGCAAAGACTGGTCGGCTTGAACTCAGAATTATGAGTCCAGGTAAGGTGACATGTCTTCCTGCCGACTGTTACCTTGCATTGTGAACTAGCACGTTAAAATTCCAGCTTAGCGTGTCAGTCTAGTACAAAGCAGGGTTAATATTTATATTACATTAACATCTTCTCGTCCCTGAATATGCATCTTAATTTGCCATGGGAAGTTAAGCAGCCAGCCATCATCAACATTATCATCTAAACCATGTTTTATATCAATGAAGGAAATCTGCTTTGATATAATACCCAAATCCTACTTCAGTATATTAAATCATGGGGATAAATCAGTGAAAAAAAATTCCCAAATCAGTTATTTATGAAAAGAAAGGTATATAAGGTGTAATGTATTTATTAGACAGCAACCTAACAACATAATAAAACACCTAAACCTTTGTTTATCCAAATAATTAGATATGGTTATTTCTGTTTTCAAAATTTAGGCATTGATCTTTATGTATGATAATTTCTTTGCAAGTTTTTCAACTCAGAAAAGATTTTCTCAAGTCGCATAGAGTGAGAAAACAATGATGTCATAAGGCAACTACCGTGATGACTTGCCTAGGAAAAAAGCAATAAACAGATTATCTGTAGTCTTTCAACTCTAGGAAGTTTCTCGACTACATCTCATCTCAGGTCTACTGCCCTTGGTTGAGATTGTACCCAAGACAATTCCTCCCGTTTTCAAAACCATAGATAATATATTACTGAAAATTCAGAAATTATTGCAAGGTTTTTACTATTGCGAATAATACGAATGTGTGAGTATTGCAATAAAAGGAACTCGCATTCGAATATCTAATACATATCTGTATGCAGATTTACCTGAAAACACAATAATCAATATTGCATTTTTGTGTATTCTTCGAAAATTGCAATAATAAATTCACACAATTATTTCTGAATTGACAGTACTATAATGAAAACTCTAAAGAAAATTTAAATTGTTAAGTTATTTTTTTAAAGAAAAAAATCTCCACTCACTATTTTACTTCTTTGATAATATGTATAAAACCAGAGACATATAATACAATTTATTATATGTCTCTGATAAAACTAAGCATATTCATTGTTTGATATTCCTTAGGGGAAACTGATAATGCATAATGGAATATATGGTACTTTAAATAAAGGCTGAGTGATTGCAATAGGAATAGGTGAGCTATAATGGGTAGATATAAAATATGCTCTTTTAAAGAAGGACTGCGTGTATAGTTTTGATAATAATTTCATCTAATACTTTCAGGTTTATGCTGTAAACACTGAAAATACTGATGGAGCTGCAGTTGAAGAGGTTTATAATGCTTTGCCAGGACGTATGTATATTTAATTTGATAATTTGTAAACCATATATTATTAGGTTTAAAGTGCCAATCTGCCCAAGAATCAGACGGTGGTGAAAATATGACAAACAAATACCCACTCAAGTTTACATCAATTTAAGTTCAAAATGTATAATGGTGCAGGAATATAACATTTGTTTTCTTTTCCTGTTCTGGTAATTCAAGATATGATTTGGTTGAAATGCAATAGAAATTACCAAATAAGGGTAACTAACTCCGTTATTTGCTATCATTCTAACTAAAGGTTTAGTAGAGATTTCTTGAATAACCAGACATGCAGAAACAAAAGACCTAGCATTTCTAACTCATGATGAGGGTAACTTCAAAATAGGATGGTTAGGTCGGTGGGTTTTTTTCGGTCATGTTTTGAATTTCTTATAAATTGCAAGATTCTTTCAAAGACTGGCACTTAAACGCTCTGCAACTGTTTAATGGATTTGGTTTTACAACTCTTTAATTGAGCTCCATTGATGAGTCTTATTATATATGTAGATGACATGCTCATGTGACATACTGAATTATAAGCATAGTTAATTTGATATGTTTTTTCATGTATATATCTACCCCTCATGGCTTTCATTTAGATATCTCAGTTCAATTTTATCACAGCTAGGAATGCAGTATTTTTCATTTTTGATGCAAGGTCTTGTGTTTGAATATAAGGTGGACCTCTGAGGAAAGACATTCTGTTAATGATAGATAGTCTCTCTTTAATCTATTGAACATGTTATGTATACTAAATGTGGGATTAAAGTACAAGAGAATACAAACAATAAAGCACAAAATTAATAACAAACAACTAGATATATATACCGTTATTGTTTTTTTTTTCTCGTATGTTTAATTTTTACTTTGTTCGCGGCTTTTAAAGAAACGTGAAAATTTGACCCGTCGTAAATTTCCATGCATATTCCAAGATTTCTCTCTGTTTAAATGATTAAATTTGCAAATCATACATGTCATACCTTTTGACAACACAGCAATCAGTGACATGTCTAAAAATTTTGATTAGGGACGTCCTATTTATTGTTGTGATTACCCCAACATTATGCATATAGTGTAAAATTTTAAATAAGATAAATCACATTTATACAGAGTCTACTCTACCATCAGTTTTAGCATGCCACAATGTACATAATCTACTTTACTCAAAAGTTCTCCTAATTATGTAGATTTTAGATTGTAGTATTGGTTGTTTGTAATCGATTACCTGTTAATACATCTCCAGCAATACTATACAGTGATTTTTTCTGTGTATTTTTCCATTCAGCGAACATTATACACAGTGAAAATTTAAGCTGCCCATTTTATCATCAAATCCACAAAAAAAACTGACGCGAAAATAAAACTGATATACGGTGTATATAAACTTCAATGACTTGTGTTGGTATTATATGTTAAATCTTGAGGTTTTGATGGCAATTTTATATTGAAAGGGCTTGCAAATTTTGAAGGTATTTTTTCTTATTTTTACCTGTCATTATGAATTTGTCAGAAAAAACAGATTTATATATGATCTCTATGTCCATGTTCATTGTTTAATTTCCTTGATGTTTGTGTATTTTGCTTTGTCCGTTGAAGTCAATTATTTCGCAGATGATTTTAATTGGGAGGGGATGAGGGGTCATTTCATTGCCAATTCTTTGCCAACAAATACTTTGCACTATAGAATGAAAGGTAATGATACATTTAAATCTTTTTATTTCATTCTAGCTCCTAAAGTACCACAGATTCCTGCTTTTGTAGAAGAAACATCTTCACCCCCTTCTACACAAACCACTATAAAAGTGAAATTCAGTTTAGACTGGTTCTTGAACGAAGAAAATGGGAAACGTACTGATGGTGGTATAGTGATCTGTCCAAAATCTAGCTGTGATAACTATGGTAATACATGTTTTTAGAACTTCAGAGTTAAAAATAGTCTAGATGACACAATTCATGTTTTTGAAAGGATATGAATAATTCAATTGCAGATATATTTAAAAAAAAAATATAATTTTAACACCCGAACTTTAAAAAAGTATTCATATGAATTATAAAAAAATGTGAATTGACCAGACTTTTGCGCTTTTTTAGCTCACCTGGCCGAAAGAACAAGCAAGCTTTTCACATCACTAGGTGTCCGCTGTCATTTGTTATTCCTCTTTGTTGTCTGTCATCTTTACCTTTTACTAATGTGCCAAATTTAACCAATCTTGGCCACAATCATCATTAGGATATCTTGTTTAAAAAATATGTTTGATGACATCATCTGCCAACCAACATGGCCATCATGGCCAAAAATAGAACATGAGTTTTGTCTATTTTTTTTGACAACTGCTATGAATAGAAAAAATCTGACGGCAAAATTGTTTAGATTGTTAAGATCTACCTGCTGTCCATTTAAGTCAAAACTGTCAGACAACTTCTTATAGAAGTTATTGCTCTTAAATGTCAAATTTTACCATTTGTTTTAGTTTTTGCTGATTATTTAGAAACCTTTAATAGATTGAAAGAATGTTTTATGAGGAAAAGTGATCAACAAGACAAGATCTGCAAATAAGCCAACATGGCTGAAAAAGTCAGGCAACTCCTTATAGGAGCTATTGCTATTTGATAAGGATTTTTACCTTTTTTTTTTGTGTTTTTGCCTTATATCTTGAAAACTTTAATAAATAGAAAGAAATTATAAATAGCCTAAATGTTCAACAAGACAAGATCTATAAATGAGTCAAAATGACCCAAATCATCAGTGACTCAATTTTGAAGTTATTGAACTATAATGAAGATTTTTTCCCATTTTTAGTTCACCTGGCCCAAAGGGCCAAGTGAGCTTTTCTCATCACTTGTCGTCCGTCGTCCGTAAAACTTTTACAAAAATCTTCTCCTCTGAAACTACTGGGCCAAATTTAACCAAACTTGGCCACAATCATCATTAGGGTATCTAGTTTAAAAAATGTGTCCGGTGACTCGGCCAACTAACCAAGATGGCCGCCATGGCTAAAAATAGAACATAGGGGTAAAATGTAGATTTTGGCTTATATCTCTGAAACCAAAGCATTGAGAGCAAATCTGACATGGGATAAAAATGTTTATCAGGTCAAGATCTATCTGCCCTGAAATTTTCAGATGAATCGGACAACCCGTTGTTAGGTTGCTGCCTCTGAATTAGTAATTTTAAGGAAATTTTGACGTATTTGGTTATTATCTTGAATATTATTATAGATAGAGATAAACTGTTGACAGTAATAATGTTCAGCAAAGTAAGTTCTACAAATAAGTCAACATGACCAAAATGGTCGGTTGACCCCTTAAGGAGTTATTGCCCTTTTATAGTCAATTTTTAACAATTTTTTGTAAATTTTTGTAATCTTTTACAAAAATCTTCTTCTCTGAAACTACTGAGACAAATTTAACCATACTTGGCCATAATCATTATTAGGATATCTAGTTTAAAAAATTTGTCTGATGACCCCGCCTTCCAACCATCATGGCCGAATTGGTTAAAAATAGAACATAGGGGTAAAATGCAGTTTTTGGTTTATATCTCTGAAACTTAAGCATTTAGAGCCAATCTGACAGGTGGCAAAATTGTTCATCAGATTTCGATTTATCTGCCCTGAAATTTTCAGACGAATCCGACAACCCGTTGTTGGGTTGCTGCCCCTGAGTTAGTAATTTTACAAAAATTTTGCAGTTTTTTGTTATTATCTTAGATATCATTATAATATCTAATATCTAATACTATTAATTATGATTTTAACCTTATTTTACATGATTTCCAAAGCATCAGTAAATACAGGTGAGCGACACAGGCTCTTGAGAGCCTCTAGTTAATTAAATTGTGGACAAAATTGCTCTTTCAAAATTTTCATTTGGGAGCCTCCATGGAGGAAATCCCCTGCAAATAGTGGCAGTTGGCAGCTGGTATGCATAATATTTTAGTGTTGGTGCTTGATGATTTCCTTTCTCATTTACAGGCACTGGAAGAAATTTATGTACCCATTTTCCTACTTCACATGTACAATTTGAATTCCTTAGAGAGTCCTAATGACTGAATCTTTCGCGTGACTATGCTTGTGTCAGATAAAAACAATAACACTTCATCGAATAAAAATAAATTTCTTTAAACAATCTTAAGGATGTAGTCATGTCAGGTTTAGGAATTTTTGTCAGATGTACGGACACCTTCGTTTTTTTCCTACAATACAAGATAAAATATTTTGCCCCATATCACCCACTTTTCTTTTCATATAAGACTTCAATAGGTCATTTATCAAAATTAAAGCAGATTCTAGATTTCTTTTCTTACGAATTGAAACCTAAATAATGCCAATGCTAATGATAAGGTAAAAGTCAGAGTCAGCCTTTTCCCGCCATTTAAAAAAAATAAAATATCTCGAAAAGCAGTTCCATAACCTATCAATATTTTTAGCTTATTTTGTTCCTTAACTAATGCTCTTCTGATTTAAAGTATCAATTTTAAATTCCAGATTTTTATGCCTCCGCCGTAGCGGAGGGGGCATTAAGTTTTACCCTTGTCCGTCTGTATATATGTACATCCATACGTCCTAAAATTGGTTTCCGTTCCCTAACTTGAGTTTGCCTCAACCAAATGTTATGAAACTTATACGCAATGCTAATTACCACAAAACATAGATCATGTTTGAATTTTTGTGGCATCACTTTAACCGTTCTAGAGTCATGCCCCTTTATAAATGGAAAAGTTGCTAAATTTTTAGTTTCCGTTCTCTAACTTAAGTTTGCCTCAACCAAATGTTATGAAACTTATACACAATGCTTGTTATCACAAAACACAGATAGAGTTTGAATTTTGGTGTCGTCACTTTAATCGTTCTAGAGTTATGCTCCTTTATAAATGGAAAAATTGCTAAATTTTTAGTTTCCGTTCTCTAACTTAAGTTTGCTTCAACCAAATGTTATGAAAATTATATACAATGCTTATTACCACAAAATACAGATCAAGATTGAATTTTGGTAGCATCACTCTAACCGTTCTAGAATTATGTCCCTTCATAAATGGAAAAATTGCAAAATTTTTAGTTTCCGTTCTCCAACTTAAGTTTGCCTCAACCAAATTTTATTAAACATATACACAATGCCTATTACCACAAAATAAAGATCAAGTTTGAATTTTGGTGGGGTCACTTTAACCATTCTCGAATTATGCCCCTTTATAAATGGAAAAAAATGCAAAATTTTTAGTTTCTGTTCTCTAACTTAACTTGCCTCAACCAAATGTTATGACACTTATACACAATGCTTTTTACCACAAAACACAGATCAAGTTGAATTTTGGTAGTGTCACTTTAATCATTATTGAGTTATGCCACATTATAAATCGAAAAATTGCAAAGTTTTTAGTTTCCGTTCTGTAACTTAAGTTTGCCCCAACCAAACGTTATGAGACCTATACACAATACTTATTACCATAAAACTCAGATCCTTATTACCTTAAAACTGAGATCAAGTACAATTTTGGGTATTGTCATCATTTGTGTCCATGGAGACACATTCTCCATTTATTTAGTTTTGCCTTACTACATCCTTGACTCTTTTTTCAAAGTCGACCTGAACTGTCAACTAAAAAAATAATATTTATGAGTTTAGAGTGTCCAAAGTTTTTATAGCGCTTTGCTGGGTTTATTTCATTGGGAATGCTCAAACCCAAACATTTGAAAGCCAGGGACGTACAAATATGTAGATCCAGGCAATAGAGAGAACACAAGAGGAACGTGGTTTCCGTTTTTGTCGAGACTGCGATTCTACATTCCGTCGGTGTCCACAAATATTCACTCTGTGGTTAAAGTTTTTCAAATTTTGATAACTTTCTTAAACTATCCTGGATTTGTACCATACTTGGACAGAAGCTTGTTTATCATCATTAGATAGTATTCAAAAGTAAATTTTGTTAAAAAAAAAATCCTGTTTATACGTTTTTTACTTATAAATGGACTTAGTTTTTCTGACTGTTAACTTTACATTCACTCTGTGGTATAAGTTTTCAAAATTTTAATAACTTTCTTAAATTATACTGGATTTGTACCAAACTTGGACAGAAGCTTGTTTATGATCAAAAGCTAGTATCTAGAAGGAAATTTTGTAAAAAAAATTTTCCTGTTTTTACGTATATTACTTATAAATGGACTTAGTTTTTCTTCCAGTTAACATTACATACAGTCTGCAGTTAAAGTTTTTAAAACATTTATTAGATTCATAAACCATCCTGGATTCTTACCAAACTTGAACAGAAGCTTCTTACATTCAAAAGATAGTATCTAGAGGAAAATTTTTAATAATTATTTCCTCATTTTTGTTGAGCCTGCGACTAACAGCAAAAGTAGGCGAGACACTGGGTTCCACAGAACCCTAACGAATTTTTAAAACAATGATAAATACAAATACAAGTTATTTCAATTTGCATAATGATTACAACTCATTAAGATTTTATAGGTAAAAGCACAAATGTCCTGTCAATTTAATACAAGTGCGTCAATGTTTAAAGCGCAAATGTCCATAGTGTTACAGGTAAAAAAGCTCATAGAGGTTTATTTTAGTAAAACAACACTTATATTGACTGGGGCTCCTAGTAGGATAATTCGCTTTATATGAATATCACTTGTCTAGAATTTAAGAATTTATCATAAATGAATACCTCTAAAATATTTGAAAATTAATATAAAATAAATTACAAATTACAATATGTTATGAAGTCCACTTATATCTTTCAACATCCTTTCTGTAAGCCTTTTTTTTTCGCATACCTGATCCAATTAGCAATAAGGCATATTGCTATTACTCGACATCCATCATTGTATTCCATTGTCTGTAGTTGTAGAATTTTAAAAGACCTTCTCCTCTATATCCAAAAGACCAATTTCAAGTTTCACAGGATCTGGTATATTAAAGTTTGTGTATTTTTTCCTGCAAATTAAACAAAAATGGCTGTCGTGGTTAAATATATGCAAAATGCTCAAAATATTAGGATTGACCTGCTTTAAACTTCCACCAAAATTATCATTAATTTAGCCAAAATTATAAGAGTGATTGCATTTAAATAATACTTTTTATACGACCGCAAAAAAAAATTTTGGGGTCGTATATTGGTATGACGTTGGCATCGTCGTCATCGTCGTCCCAAGACAAATTGGTTTTCACACTCTAACTTTAGTTTAAGTGAATGGATCTCTATGAAATTTTACCATAAGGTTCAATACCACAAAAGGAAGGTTGGGATTGATTTTGGGGGTTATGGTACCAACAGTTAAGGAATTAGGGGCCAAAAAGGGGCCAAAAATAAGCATTTTTGTAACTTCCAGACATAACTTGTGTGTTAGTGTATGGATCTCTCTGACATTGTACCACAATGTTCCATATCACAAAGGGAATGCTGGGATTGATTTTGGGGTGTAATTGCCAATAAATTTTAGGAATTGGGGGCCAAAAAAGGGGCAAAAAAACAAGCATTTTTCTAGTTTCATGACAATAACTTGTGTGTAAGTGTATGGATCCTTCTGAAATTGTACTACAAGGTTTCATATCACAAAGGGAAAGCTGGAATTGAGTTTTGGGGTAATTGCCTCAAAATTTTAGGACAAAAAAGGGGTAAAAAACAAGCATTTTTCTAGTTTCATGACAATAACTTGTGTGTAAGTGTATGGATCTTTCTGAAATTGTACTACAAGGTTCCATATCACAAAGGGAAAGCTGGAATTGAGTTTGGGGGTAATTGCCCAAAACGTTTAGAAATAATGGGCCAAAAATAAGCATTTTTCTAGTTTCCAGACAATAACCTGTGTTCAAGTGTATGGATCTCTCTGAAATTGTACTGCAAGGTACCATACCATGGAATTAGGGGCGAAAAAGGGGCAAAAAACAAACATTTTTCTAGTTTCAGGACCATAACTTTTGTGTAAGTGTATGGATCTTTATGAAATTGTACTACAAGGTTCCATATCACAAAGGGAAAGCTGGGTTTGAGTTTGGGGGTAATTGCCCCAAACATTTAGGAATTTGGGGCCAAAAAGGGGCAAAAAAACAAGCATTTTTCTAGTTTCAAGACAATAACTTGTGTTCAAGTGTATGGATCTCTCTGAAATTGTATTGCAAGGTACCATACCACAAAAGGAAGGCTGGGATTGAGTTTGGGGGTGATGAATCATAAAAGGGTTCAAAAAATTTGGGGGGAGGGATTTTTTTTTTTCCTTTTTTCCTTTTTTTTTTCTTTAAAATTTTCCATTTTAAATTGGTTATTTCTGATTTATATATAAAAGCAAATAATAATGATATGGTTTGAATAGGTAAATTAAAAACTTAAAAGTTCTTAAACCACATTCACTCTGTGTCAGAAACTTATGCTGTGTCAAATATTTAATCACAATCCAAATTCAGTGTGTATCAAGCTTGAATGTTGTGTCCATACTTGCCCCAACTGTTCAGGGTTCGACCTTTGCGGTCGTATCAAGCTGCGCCCAACGGAGCATTTTATTGAAATTTTGTTTTGGTTGTCTATTACTTCAAAATATTTAATATAGATGTGCAAAACTGTAAACAGCAAAAAGGAGCAATACCATTTCTTTTAAAATGAGTATTTGATACTAACCATCAGATGACTTCTTCTTGTAGTCATGGCCATTATATGGCGATTTTGTTTTTACTAAATTTCTTGTTTTTGCATATATTATTTTAAAATCTTTAATGAAATGCAGAATCTGCAAGCTGCAAAAATTTTCAGCAATGCAAGTTCTACAATAGTGCTAGATGACTCAATTCATGAGATTACACTCATATTTTATAAGATCTGCTTCAAATTGGTAAGAAGGTATCCACATATTATTTTCATAGGAGCATGTTTCACATTAATTATGATTTGCATTTTTTTCATTAATAAACACAGTAATTTAATGCTGAATTTAAATCTTGTTTTTCTGCTTAAATATTTATGCAAAATTTTGCCAATTGCTATACATTTTGCTGGATATTACTTGTCAGTTTTTCTTTTTGTTACCACAGGAGAAACTAGTCAGATGAAAGATCCATCACATTTTGCAACTTTGGCAACATGGAAACAATCCAGAGCTAAAGGTTTTACACAAGCATACAGAGTGACAAACAGAACTTGGATAAATGATCATGGTAACTGCTTAAGATAATAGAAATTTATTGACTTGAATACATGTATTCAGTCTTCTTTTAAACTGAGTTTAACTGTGTGTTTTGCTGTGTGATTGTTTATTCCATCTTGACCAGAGGTATAGGGGGAGGGTTGAGATCTCACAAAATTTGTTTAACCCTGCCACATTTTTGCACCTGTCCCTAGTCAGGAACCTCTATCCTTTGTTACTCTTGTGTGTTTTTTTTAAAATTTGTTTCATTTGTATGTTTCAGAGTTTAATGTGGTGTCCATTTCACTGAATTAGTATATGTTACTGCTTAGGATTTTCTGACTGCGTTGATGACCTATTGGTGGCCATGGGCTAATTTTTGCTCTTTGGTTGGGTTGATATCTCTTTGACACATTCCCCGTTTCCATTGTCTATTCTATTACTTACCTGATACTTCTGTCCGTAGATGATTCTGAGGTGCCAAAAACTTTAGAAACTTACTGTAAATTAAGAAATCTTAGCAAAGTTTTTCCTGAAATCGCAATGATTTAACTCACATTGTAGTAGATTGTCCAACAATCACAATAATTTATGAATTTATAGTTATCAAATGGACTAAAAGGACTAAATTCAAAGAGTTTTAAAAATCCCCAAAAAAAAGTGTTCATTTTGTTTGGTCAGGAGTACAGAAATAATTTCTGTCAAGAATAATTTTAATAAAATATATAACAAAGCACACAGTACCCAAAATGATACCTATGTGTAACATTGATCCAGAATGCATCAATTGTAAAAAAAAAAATCCATGTCACCATATGAGAGATCATGTTTTATGCGACTACTGTTGTAAAAACTGAAGTGTCAAAATCATAAAAAGTACTGTTGAGATTCATACTGTTTTTTTGCTTGCTTTTTTGTTTCTAGTCAGCTCTTCAGGTAGACGTAAGAGAAGTATCGAGGTGGTAGAATTAACAATAGGAGAAGATACTGATTGTAATAAACTGGCAGATGATGTGTACTGTAATGGACCACTACCTGCAGACATAAGAATTATGTAAGACATGTAGAATATTGAAAGATTTGTTTTTAAAAAATGGTATAAATTAAAGTGTTTAATTTTGGGTAAAGAAGTGTTAGGACTGATATTGTAGTCTTTATAGGTGCTTATAATCGGGGTTTAATTGTGTAGGATCTTTAAGATGATAATCTAATTTTATCATGCATAAGTGTCTTGTATTGAGGTTGCAGTCAATTTGCAAAGAAAGTTAATATAGCATATATTTCATGTTTTAGTGTCTTTTAATGTTAATATTTATAGCTAGTGTTCCGTAATGACCTTATTTTGCCCCGAATATAAGGTCCATTGCTTTGAGAAAAAATTGTTTTAAGTTGATGAATAGACATGTAAGAAAGTGAAATTGAATTATTTTTGTCGAGCTTTGCTTATAATTATGAGGCATTGACATTGACATCACAAATTGACAAAAAAAAAGATTATTGAGAATGTTGACAATATTGTCTTGATTGTCACCATATTTAAGCATAGAAAACAGTGTGCAGGGTTTGACAAATTAAATATTTAAGCCAGATATGTAATTTGATAAGACAAACCCCACCGAAAACAGGTAATGATGTCAGTTTCTCCTGTTTCATGATACTATAAGATAAGTAGTAATTCAAACTTAAGAAGCACTTGTTGCATTGCATTATTTGATTGGTCTGCCATAAATAGCTAAGCGAGGTGTGAGTTTTTTGCTCTGTGTTGAAGGCATCACTGTGACTGTGAGATGGAAAACTGCAATAAAAGTGCTTTTCCTTTGCTTTTTTTTTTTTTGCTGTGCATGTACTGATTTTGTGTCATGGATGGATACCCCATATTCTTTGTTTTTCTATTATATTAAGCTAAAGAAAAATGAAAATCAGTATGCATATTTACAAAAAAAATGACACAATGATGAAAATATGTAGCAGTTAGTCAACCAATGTGAACTAATTATATAAGTAATGTTTTTTAGAGTGATAGCATTTGTTTGTACAAGTGGAGGCTGTACAGAATCGAAACCGTATGGACCTTATAAAACACAACCTGGTTAGTAAAAACTGAAATTACAAATTGTTACTTCATTTCTGTTGTCAATATTGGATGAAAATTAAATTTTTTTAAATCTAATGAAGGAATTCAGAATGAAATGTACAAAAATTGCTACAGTTTAAGGGCTTTCCAAGAGTGGAAACTATGTGGGATGCTATAAGTTCATAAAATGTAGCATGTGGAGCATCATTTGAATGATAAAGATATGTAAGAATGCTTCCATGGTCAGAAATCCATTTATTTCCATGAACGAACTTCAGATGAGCCTTCAAAGCTATTTATACAGTTATTATGAAAATTAATTTAGAAATTTATAAAGAATAACAGTTTTCTGACTATGAACTGCAAATATGTGGATTGAAAATCGCTTTCATATTTATATAAGTTAACTTTGGCCTAGATTTTACTGTTTGCATTCTTCAAGTTCTTTTTTCACTCAATTACAATTTTAAAAGATCAAATTGTTAACCGAGGATTTCAAGAATAAAGATGGCTTTCTTTATCAAACTTTAAGTTGAACAATATTTTTCCATCATTTTCTCATTTTACAAACAGAGGATTTCATTAGCATTTGAAATAAAATTTGTGTATAGAATTTTGTAGAACTTCCAATCTATGCCTCAGTTTAACCTATATTATGAACATTTGATGAATTCTTTCAAAAGTATACTTGGTACTTGTTATTGCCCCAATCCTAGATAAAAAAAAAATTGAGTCTAATTTTACTTGGGACCAACTCTTGTTTCAAGAAAGAGCTAGTGCACAGTTTTTGGTCATAATTTTGGGTTACAGGTCGGATAATTAAGGAATTGCAGTTCTTCTATATTTATCAATAACATTGCTTATGAAATCCGTTGGAAATTGTTAAAGACTTATACCATTGTGTGGTAGTTGAGCTTCATTTGGTATTGAATTTAAAGACCTGTATATCACAATGCTTTTGCTTCTAGTCACCTGTTTATATCCTTAAGCTATAAGCTACAGGCAGAACATAGATAGACCCTTTATCCTCTACCTTTATTTGTTGTGTAAATTTAGATAAAATTATTAATCTCTCAAACTTTTTTATAATTCTTAATGAATTTTTTAAGATATAGATTTTTAAGAGCTTTTGTAAAATTTAGAAGAAACAGCTGCCAATAGACAATTGCAATTCAATATTTAGATATATATTTATAGATTGCTCTGAATATTCATTTTGAGTTTGCTATTTAGATACATAAATATGATAAATTAATGTGATATGTGATTGGATGTTTTTTATTTCAAATATTTTTTGTGGTTTTTTTTTCTTATTTGCTTTGGTTAGTGTTTATAGTGTCAACTATGTACTCTTTTGATAAATAATTAAAAAATGTTTTCTTTTCCAATAAGTTGACTTAATTAATAATGACTATTTCTTACTGTCAAGTCATGAGCCGCATATTAATATTTAACAAAAAGAGCTAGTTGTTAAATCAGTCAAAAGATCCATCAGTTAAAACTGTTGCTTAAGACATTATTACTTACATGTACTGCAAATTCAGAAATTAATAATAAGAACATCACAATAATTTCTGAATTTACAATAAATAAAAGTCATAAGTTAACTGAAGCATGATAAGTAGAATAAATAAAATCTGTCAGACAGTGCGTACTAGTAATCACTTCTACCATTTATCATAATTATATATATAATCATCAGATGTCTGACAGATAAACTAATTATTTTATCATTTTCATTACAGAACCTGAAGGTCTGCCGATAGCCATTATAGCTGGTGTTGCGTCTGCTGTGGCGGTGTTTGTCATTATTATTATAATTATTGTTGTGATCAAGAAAAATAGAAGGAAGTAAGTTTTAACCAATGAAGTCATAGATTTATGAGGGTAATTGTTGTGTGCATATGTGACTAAAACTTCTGACTCCGAGGTAAATTATGATACTGTAATCGGCCATATGTTATCTATGATTATTTCTGTTTTGGCCTTGTTATTGGTATAAGGCTTGCTATATTGGTAAGAAACAATCAGGTAATGATATCTATATTAATTAACTACTGTGTATATATATTTCATACCTGCCAACTTTTGAAAATCCCCATGGGGGTTTTAGTGCATGACAACAATTTCAAAGGTTACTATTTTATGCGCGCGCTGTTTTTGTGCTCTAGAAAAAGTGTCATATCTTTTTTTTATATGGTATACTGATGATGAGCTTACAAGCCTTTTTCTTCTTTTTAGTACTTATATTATTGTGTAGAAAAGATAAACATGTAGCTAGAATTTTACCAAGATATATTTTCTTGTGTTGGAATATTAAAGTGATTGTTGACTTCAGTTTAAAAATATGCACAAAGAAGGACATTTATCTGATTCCTTGTGAAAAATAAAAGATAGTACATTGCATTATAAATGATTTGGTAATTTAAATACAAGAATGAAAACACTATATGATCATGATGATCTGTTACAATAAGTGTAATGTCCATAAGCTACTATTTATTATGCATCTTTGAATTTTGTCAATCAGTCATACTTTTCTTCTTAAGCTGTGTAAGAACCTTCCTGCAGATAAAAATTAATTTGCCATGATCACGATTTTTACAATTCTTACATACAGACAGAGGAATATAACTCAAATGTTCAAAACAAGTTCAAAACTTAGCATGTTTGCAATGCCCAATAATCATGAGAAACAATGATTTTGATTGGCTTATTAATTTGATCATGAGAAACACAGATTTTGATTGGCTGATCACTCCATTGGGAAAAGTTCAAAGTCGGGAACAATAATTTTTTTCGTGTAGAATTTCACAAAATCATGTTTTAGAGCGTTTTTCATGATCATGATCGTGCAATCGTGACAAGGGGTCAAAATCGTGTAGTACACGCCTAAATCGTGAAAGTTGGCAGGTATGATAATTTTTTTGTGTGTTTTATTTCTATTCACATGATTTTTCGCTCAAGTGTTTATTTGAATCAAATATTTGACATTGTTTCAATAACATTTCTGTAATTTACCTTGAATATGAACTATTCCAATCTGAGGTTTTATATATAAGGTGGAATGTCAAAAATCTGGTACAGTTTTGAGTTGTCATCTTTTTCTGTTTCTTCTGAGTTAGGATTTGATTACTCTTTTCAGTCACTATATTTGACAATTAATATATAGAGGCAACACATGAATATTTACTGTTAGGTACTACCTTTGCATGAGAAATGCAGAAAGAAGAACAATTAGATATACACACAGTTGATAATTTTTGTGGACCTACCCTATAACAATTTGGAGATGTCCTATGATTTCCAATGAGACAACTATATATAGACAAACTTATAAAAGAACAAAGAACAAAGATGTGAACAAAAAGAGGTCACTGTAGGGCCTTCAACAATTCACAGTCCAGTAGTTGTTTGGGTTAAAAAATAACTGACATGTCCTTGCAAGAACATGATAAGCGAAAGTTGAGTTACATCCATCAATATAGCTGAACAGGTCATTGTCTTCATGGGTACCATAAAAAACTACCCTGGTTACTTTTAATTGATCAAATCGTACATACATTTAGGTACAAAAGGTTGACATGAAATTAGCGTGCGATAAGGTTCATAATCTACAGACTCTGTTGTCAAAACCTGAAAAATTTATAGGGACTCCTTATTAAAGGCCTTCCTTTAATAAATTTGATTGTCTTTATCATGAAATAGTTGCCACAATTTCCTGTAGTTATAAACATCTTCATCCTTTTCTCAAATTGTCAGTTATCACCACGTCTCTTTATATTTATAAAGTTATGATGTGAGAAATATTGATTATTCAAGGGGACACTTAGAGAGTAATAGTAAATGTATATGCAGAATGAGGACCTTAAAACTCTGGATTTTGATAGACTACTAAAAGATATCATTAGTTAAAAACTATGTGAGAATGATATGATATCATATTAAAAGTCTCAATTCAAATTAGTATTTTTTTTCTTTATTTCAGGCATAAGCCCATGGAGGAGGACAAAGAAATTGATGATTTTAATGATTTGAACCCTCATCATTTGGAGACACCATCTGTTGAGAGAAAGAATATAAGAAAGAAAAGGTAAATATGTATTAACATGTAATTCAACAAGGTCTGTATAAAGATAAGGAGATGTGGTTTGATTGCCAATGAGACAACTATCCATCAGAGACCAAGGATGTCCGTAAAGATTCAGTTCAGCCTTCAGCAATGAGCAAAACCGATACAAAATAGTAAGCTTTCAAATGATCAATATGACTAAATGTGAATTTATCAATTTTTTTTCTTTTGATGAAGTTAATACTGAGGTTAAAACTACTATATTTTCATACTTTACCAAAACGCAGTATATAGTTATTTACTTTAACAACAAATCATTGAGCTTAATTTGAATTACAGGATGTGAAAAATTGAAACATTTTTTATACGACCCGCAAAATTTTTGCGGTTGTATATTGGTATGATGTTGGCGTCGTCGTCGTCCGAAGACACATTGATTTTTGCACTCTAACTTTAGTTTAAGTGAATGGATCTCTATGAAATTTTACAATAAGGTTCAATACCACAAAAGGAAGGTTGGGATTGATTTTGGGGGTTATGGTACCAACAGTTAAGGAATTAGGGGCCAAAAATAAGCATTTTTGTAACTTCCAGACATAACTTGTGTGTTAGTTTATGGATCTCTCTGACATTGTACCACAAGGTTCCATATCACAAAGGGAATGCTGGGATTGATTTTGGGGGTAATTGCCTCAAAATTTTAGGAAATAGTGGCCAAAAACAAGCATTTATCTAGTTTCAGGACAATAACTTGTGTGTAAGTGTATGGATCTTTCTGAAATTGTACTACAAGGTTCCATATCACAAAGGGAAAGCTGGAATAGAGTTTGCGGGTATTTGCCCAAAAGGTTTAGGAATAAGGGGCCAAAAATAAGCATTTTTCTAGTTTCCTGACCATAACTTGTGTTCAAGTGTATGGATCTCTCTGAAATTGTACTGCAAGGTACCATACCACAAAGGGAAGGCTGGGATTGAGTTTGGGGGTGATGAATCATAAGGGGGTTCAAAAAATTTTGGGGGAGGGATTTTTTTTCCTATTTTTCCTTTTTTTTTCTCTTTAAAATTTTCCATTTTTAATTGGTTATTTCTGATTTATATATAAAAGCAAATAATAATGATATGGTTTGAATAGGTAAATTAAAAATTTATAAGTTCTAAGACCACATTCATTCTGTGTCAGAAACCTATGCTGTGTCAAATATTTAATCACAATCCAAATTCAGTGTGTATCAAGCTTGAATGTTGTGTCCATACTTGCCCCAACTGTTCAGGGTTCGACCTCTGCGGTTGTATCAAGCTACGCCCAGGGGAGCATTTTATTTAAGAACAAAGCAGACAAAAAACATGAAAAAAAATATTTAGAGATGGCTCTTGTTTCATGATATCAGAAAATAAAATTTAAAAAAAACACCCATACTGTGTAAGGGCTATTCCATTAAAATGTATGTGGAAGGGTAGGACGGGACTTTCAAAATATCCCTACAACCAAGAACCATTGTTTAGATAATTTTGCATAATGGTAAAAGACGCATACTGAAAAAAGACCTATGACCCACATTCAATAATTAACCTTCCCTTCCTACCCTCCCACATACATTTTAATGGAATAGCCCTAACTAGTTATTTAACAAAATAGAAAAATTTACTGTAAATTACTTGTAAATTATCTAAGGAGTTATCTCCCCTGATAAGCTTAACAAACTTTGAATCAATAAAAATATTTATATCTAGTTGAAGCAGTTGTTACATTAAGATAAACACTTTAAATTTTCTTCATAGAAATGAAAAGTCTCCCAAAGGAATTGCATTCCTGCTTGTAAATTCAATTATCTCATCTGGACTAATGACTTAGTGTTATTTGAGATCAAAGATGGTGAAAGACTCCCATTTTACCTAAATTGGTAACTTTAATCTTTTCTCATTTTCAGACCTATTGCAATGAAAGATTTTGAGGCCAAAGTTGCAGAGCTACATAAAGATAGTAATCTTAAATTTGCACATGAGTATGAGGTAAAATTGTATTCTATGTTAGCAAAAATAAGTGTAAAAACCATTTCTCTTTCATAGTAAGAGAACTGCTGATGTGACTAAATAAAACTAATACTGGTGGACAATGGTAAAAAAAGGTATCCATAATTCTTAACACATCTTGTAACTGCTAAATGTGTTCATGTTTGTGTACCAAGCAATCCCTTAAGAATTTAAATGGTAAATTGTACGTCTGCTTGTACTGAACTTCAATTATAATCTGCTGAATTCTTTCTTCCAGTCACCAGTAAACTTATGAAACACTTTGAAAATAACTTTCCTTAAGGAGTGATTAAGGGTCAAGAATTTGAATAAATACAAGCCTTTATGAATTATTAATTAAGAGAACATTGGAAAAGTACAAATGACCATTCATACTTAGAACCTCTGAATGAGGTACTAGCAAAATTGTCACAGATTTAATTTTTAAATTCCTCAGACAAAATCAGCTAAACTTCCTTACTGGGAAAATTGAATTGTAATATTTTTCTTTCAACAGGAGCTGAAAACTTTGACAGATCCCAAAACATTGAAACATGTAAGCACTTCTCTTGCAGATACTGAGGAAAATAAACTGAAAAACAGATATGTCAATATTCTTCCTTGTAAGTATAGTCTGTTGAAGGCCTCACTGTGGCTTTGAGATGAAGAACAGCAATAAAAGTGCTGTTCCTTTTCTTTTTACGTGTTTTTTGCTGTGCATGAACTGCTTTTGTGTCATGGATGGATACCCCATATCCTTTGTTTTTCTATTGTCAAAGTACAAAATGGATGCTCCTCATTATTATATAGGGGTATACTGCTTTTTACAGACTTGGATAGACAGAAGTACTTTACCTCCAAATGTAAAGGGAGTTCCTATATCATACTATACGGTTATACCTATGAGCTTAACTGAGTCCTACAGTTGAAGATATATAATGAAAAATCTTTTATGAAACTATCTATATTGAGTTATATTTTTGTTAATAAATATTTCACATAAATTAATATGTTAACAGTAATTTGCATAACTGTGCAAAATTGAAAATTTGTTAGAAATCAGCAAAGGAAGTGTTTAACATGTATAAAATTCATACCTGTCAACCTCTGAAACCTTCAAAGAGGGAGATCTCCCTCTCAGCTATGACAGCTCAGGGGGAGATTTTGAGCGAACGACATTTTCAAGTGAAATATATGACCTGTTTATTTATTCTTCTACAAAACACATATAAGAGTTAATAGATATACTTTATTTCTTTAAATATGGTTATATCCTATACAAGATATGTTTTTTGTTTCTTTCCTTTTTCATCATCTTCCACATTTGCATCCCATCAGGACAGCTTTTCAATTAAGTTACCTCTGTTTCAGGTGTTTAATCAGATTGTCACAAGATGGTGTATTAAGTGTGTGCAAATTCACATTTCATTCAAGTTGGTTCAGTACATATCTTATAAATTTCAATTCAAACATTGAATAGAAGTATAGATCTTTTAAAAGATTCTTAAAATATAATTATTTTTTTTTGTCTTAAGGCATACAAAATCATTTAATTGCCATCCTTTTATGATTCTTTGTTCAATTTATATTTAGTTTATATTGTTGTATCAATTCACATTATTTTAAGAAGGATAACTTAAAACAGGATTAAACAGGTGAAGTAACCTGAAATTTCATTGAAGTGTTTTTAATAACACAAAGCTTGAAGCAAATGTCATTAATGTTCGTTAATTAGTACTATGTTTGACACCCAAGCTGTCAAGTGAAGCCATTTTAATTTCACACGGTCTGTGATTTACAGGTAACAACAACCCTCATCAGTGACTCAAAAACGTAATTAATGTTGACTTGTCATTCAAGGTTGAAATATTCAAAAGCGGGAGATTCTATACTCCCGCGCAGGAGGGTACCGGCAAGCGGGAGATTTCCTGAATTTCGCCATTTGAGCGGAAGTCTCCCGCTCAAAACAGGAGGGTTGGCAGGTATGAAAATTCAAATCTATAAAATATTTGGAACACACATTTTTTTCATGTAAAAAAAATTACTTTTCAGATGACCACACCATTGTCAAACTGTTACCACTAGAAGATGATGATGAACAAGCATCTACATTCATCAATGCAAACTATATTCCTGTAAGTAATACATGTATATACATAAATCAATTTCCAAACAAAATATTTTTTGGAAGAATGATATGCAAATAAACTTTTAGAATGATTCTTATTATTGTCCAGTCATATTTATCCAACTGATCTTTCTAAGAAATTCTCCGATTATGATATGTTGTTAGCGTTAGTTTTGTCCAGAATTTGCTGAAATATTTACTGCATTACATTTAGCAACCAGCAATCAATCAATCAAATTGATAACATTGAACATTTTATTTATTAACCTTCCTTGAGATGGTGTGGTTTGTCGTGAAAACTATTTCTATAAATTATTAATGTTTAAAAAAAATATGATATGAAGTAAAAAAAAAAAATAAGACTACTCTTGAGGAATTACACACAAACATCTGTTGACTTTCAAATAAATTACCATGAAAATAAGGAGATGTGGTATGATATTGCCAACTATCTAATAAAAACCAAAGGATGGGACTAAAAGAAACTATAGGTCATAGTACAGCCTTCAACAATGAGCAAAACTCATACTATAAAGTAAGCTATTTAAGGCTTCGCATGACAAAAAAGAAACAATTTAAAGGAGAAAACCTACAGCCTGTCCTGTGATACATGGTTTGAAAAAATGAGTTTACTCTAAACATTGTTGATTTTAATTTGACGTGCATTCTGTTTGCAGGGATACAAATCCCAGAGAGAGTACATAGCCTCACAAGGACCTATACCTAGTACTATTGATGATTTCTGGAGAATGGTTTGGGAACAGAGTGTTTCTATTATTGTCATGTTGACATTAGCTAAAGAGGATGGCAGGGTAGGTACCAAACAATGCGTTATATTGTATGACTATACAAATTCTCTTTTTTCATTGGCTAAAAATAAAGGGAATCTCAAACAATAGACTTAATATCTTTGACTGGGAAGTATGGCCAATTAAAATAAGTTGATAGATTTTTATCATCAATGCCCTTCAGAAGCAAAAACTCACGATTTAAGGATTTTTACTTTTTCTTTGACAGTAACTGCGCTGATAATATCTTTTCTTTTAAAAATCTCTGTTGCACTATTGACGTAGTGTTTGATAAGTAATTAACAGAATAATGAAGTCTTTATATTCTCCTACTCTATGAGTGTTGATTACAGAAACTACATGAAGGGCCTAATTCATAAATTTTTGGGGTTATTTGCATGTGTAATTGGCGATGTCAGTTTTATTACCAGAAAAGGATTTATTAACACTAACAAGTGCAAAATGGTGATTAAGACACCCAATCTCAATAAAATCACCAAAATTATTTCTGTAAAAATTGAAATTTGACCAAATCTGATGTTTAGGACAAAAAGCTTTCAGTTTCTGTTATCCCTTGATCCTCAATGCATTTGAAGTTTTAACATATTCATTTATAGTGGATTGGGAAACAAGTTATTACAACTTATATTAATCCCTTTTCACTTTGCGAGTGCTGCCTTGTAGCGGCATTAGCCTGCTCTTTTTCTAAATCTACAAGAAGGGTGTCTTTTACAGGCAAGAGATATTGCTCTCTCTTACCACGGATCAGCCATTTATCGTCCCCATCGGAAGGACTATCATCCTTTCTCAAGACCATACTTGCATATGGTGTCAAGATAGGAGTCGAAAATTTAGTCCCTGATATTTTCTCCCCGAAAGGGGATCAAACCAGGAACCTTTGTGTTTGTAGTCTGATGCTCTTACCACTACACCACGGCTGAACTTTGTATATTTTAACTTTTTTAATAGGCGCATTACTGATGTGTCTTTTGTAGAAGAAACAAACATCTGGCTTACATATTTTCAATCTTGGTATCTATGTTGAGTTTATTTAAGACATAGTTGCAAAAAGGGTTTTCCCTATTGCTATTTTTTTTTAAATATTTGTTTTGACTTTGATTATAATTTCAGATAAAATGTGAGATGTACTGGCCAACAGAACAGTCAGAAGCCAAACAGTTTGGAGATATTGTTGTAGAAATGCAATCTTGCTCAACAATCAACACATATGAATTCAGAATTTTTAAAATGACTCTGGTAAGTCTAACCTTAATTTGTAAAATGTAGAACACTGACATATGAAGCTTCATGGAACTAGTAATTCTGATATAGTGACTGTTTCAATGGGGATCTAGGAATAGTTTGATCATGTGAAAATTTCCTAAAAATTCCTATTTAAAAATTTTATCACTTTATGACCTTCACTCTGCTGGAAATCTATGATCAGGTGACCTCATCCATATAAGTTGATATGTCTTGATCATGTTCTTTTGCTATTCCCAAATATACTGTAATCATGTGACTATGGAATATAACGGGATCAGAACTTTCATTTGTTTTCCACTAATTGTGATAATGGTGGCGGGTTCAGTACTCATTATTATCATTACCCCCTCACAAGATTCAAGAACAATGTTTTTGTAAAAAAAAGTAGTTGTGGTTTATTAAGGAAATAGTTATTGATGGCATGTATTTTCAAGGCTCTGATATTGGATAAAAAAACTGTCTAGACTCTGGTTAACTATTAGCTGGATTTATAACACAATGAACTTAAGCATTTTATCCCAAAGATGTGATTAGTTGTCCAGAAATAAGACTGACAAACAATAACTTTAAATTCAGAAATTAATGTGATGTTACTATTTTTGAGAAGACTGCAAATGGGTTGGTTTAGCAAAATTTAAAAAATCGCCTCTTTTTAGCTCACCCAGTGAGTATTTCTCATCAGTAGGCGTCCATCATCTGCTTTCCGTAGTGGTCTGTTAACTTTTACAAAAAACTATTAGTCCAAATTTAACCAAACTTGGCCACAATCAGGATTGGGTATCTAGTTACAAAAATTGCTGATAACCCCACCCAATATGTCAACCACCATAATCATTGAGAAATTTTCATTAAAAAAATTATCAGCAAGATTAGATCTACAAATAAGTCAACATGGCTTAAATCAACATCCTTATTGCAGTTATTGTAACAGTTCTTAATGAGGATTTTTACCAATTGTTTTGCGTTTTTGCATTATCATGATTATATACTAAAAACTATAAAAGATAGAAAGAAACTATAATGATCAGCATGTTAAGATCTACAAATAAATCAACAAACCCAAATTGTCCAGTGACCCCTTTTTTTAAAATGTTGCCCTTGATAGTCTATTTTTCACATTTTTTTTTTAGTTTTTGCATTTTTTTTTAAAAAGTATAACAGACAGATAGAAACTATAGACCATAAAGAATGAGGAAGACCAGATCTACAAATATGTCAACAGGACTGAAATTGTCAGTTAAATCTTTATAGAGTTATTGCCCTTCCATAATATATTTTACCTAAAAATGGCTATTGTTGTTGATGCAGGAGAGCAACACAGGCATTTTCAGGCCTCTAGTTTTATTGTGACAGAATGATTTATATGCAGCATTTTCTTTATAAAAAGCAATGATTAATGTTCCATAAATTTGTGTCCTCTATTCATTAATCATAATTATAAAAATTATTTAAAAAAATGCACTCAAACACTTTCTGTTCTGTACCAAACTTACCAATAAAACATATACATTTATATCATTAAAAAGACTTTCAAACATCAGGATTTTTATTTCTTGCAACTAGAACAAAAGTTTTTATCAGCTGATGAGTAAGAGAAGACTGTCAACTTTCTGAATCAAATGAATCGTTTAAGTCTAAATTCTTTTTGTAATACATAATTAATTATACATGTTTTGTTGTCTTTAGGGAGACAAGTCCAGGACATTAAAACATTTTCATTTCCTAAACTGGAAAGATTTCTCAGCCAATGTACAAAATGATGTCATGGTTGACTTCATCTCCAACGTACGCAGTCATGTGACTATTCCAGAGAGTAGAGTTCCAATGATTGTTCACTGCAGGTATGTATGTAGTCATGTGTCTGTTCTTTATGTCAAGAGTCTTTTGCCTGTGTTGTACATAAGTCAGTCTGATCTTTAGATTTTTTGTCTCGCCACAACAAAATAGAAAAAGCAATACTCAGGCTTGCTGTTTCTGGTGGAGGAAGAAGCAATTCAATGGAGAAAACAAACTGCTTAATTTGAAACAAAACAATGTAAAAAAAACAAATATGACGTCATGAACCAACGACAACCACTGAACTACATAGCTAGGGACCAATTTTATAATTGCATGAATAGGGTTTCAAATGACATTGAATTGCAAGTCAATAATACATTAGATTCCCCATTTCCATTCTTAATTTTATTAGGGCCCTGCCGAATGGTGGGTCACCCTATAGTAATCAGTCTGTCTGTCCGTAACAAATTGTGTCCGCTCTATATCTAGAGAACCATTATAATTTCATACTTTATACTTGACATGTATAATAACCAACACCAGAGGGTGTGTCATAGTGTATGCACAACTTCTTAGGTCAACGGTCAAGGTCAAAAACTGGTTTCAGTTGACAACCCATGTCCTATGGTAAAGATCGTGTCCACTCTATATCTTGAGAACCGTTATGATTTCATACTTTATACTTGACATGTATATTAACCACACCAGAGGATGTGTCATAATGTAGTTACAACTTCTTAGGTCAAAGGTCAAGGTCAAAAACTGGTTTCAGTTGACAACCCCATGTCCTATGATAAAGATTGTGTCCCCTCTATATCTTGAGAACCATTATGATTTCAAAGTTTATACTTGACATGTATGTTAACCAACACCAGTGGATGTGTCATAATGTATGTACAACTTCCTAGGTCAAAGTTCAAGGTCAAAAACTTAGTAAATATACAATTTTTTTTACCACATGTTATTCACAGATGGGCCCATAGAGATGATGTCTAGTTAGCAATGTTATTGAGCTTATTTTGACAAAATTGAACCAGCTTACTGTAAATACCAAATTATCATATCAATAATTGGCTTTTATACATGTAGATATGTTTGATACAAAAAAGACTAAATCATAGTTAATAATAGGATGTCTCATTTTAGTAGTAAACCCAGTGTCTAGAAATTTACAGTATGCCTTTAACTCTATTATCATGTATAGAATTTGTCAACATTTGACAATAATATTTCACCACTCAACTCCTCACACAAATTTTGTGATGGTTGTTATTTCATTGCAATAATTTTAAAGTAGTGTATAATTTAAATGTGATGCATAACCATGACTTGCAGCTGTTCCTAATTATTGACTCTTTTCAGAGACACAGACTATATATGTAAAAGAAGATGAGGTATGATTGCCAATGAGACAACTCTCCACAAGAGACCAAATGACACAGAAATTAACAACTATAGGTCACCATACCGCCTTCAACAATGAGCAAAGTCAATATTGCATAGTCAGCTATAAAAGGCCTCAAAATGACAATGTAAAACAATCCAAACGAGACAACTAACGGTCTAATTTAGGTACAAAAAATGAATGAAAAACAAATATGTAACACATAAACAAAAGACAACCACTGATACAGTACTGTATATGTATATTTATAAATGAACACAACTTATTTGATCTAAATCATGTTCTATATTTACAGTGCTGGTGTTGGAAGGACAGGAACGTTTATTGCCCTGGACCACATGATGCAGTTTATCAGAGATCATGATTTTGACTCCAGCATTGATATTTTTGACTTTGTAGTAAAGATGAGAGAATGTCGAATGTACATGGTACAAACTGAGGTAATTTATTAATCCTTAAAAAAAAAAGTTTCAGACTGTTATAGCATTTTAACTGTTACTTATAATACCCTAAACTGTCTCAAAATGGTAAAGTTAGTAGTTAGCTTCACCTGTACTGGCAATTGTTTGCCAGTCCTGGTGGCTTTTAGTTAAATTCTTATAGTTTTAGCTTCATATGGACCAGCAATTTGAAGTAGTCTTTAGTTATATTCCTTTAGGTTTAAACTGTTTTTGAAAGTTCCCAAGCTCTGTACTGTGGGGCCATATATAAAAAAATGTATGAAGGCTGTTATATATAATGGTCCTAGAATGGTAAGGGTTAAAACAGGTTTTTTCTTATCTTTAATTGTGTTGTTTGTTTGCATCTATATAAATGTTTTATTTACAAATCCAACAGACATGTACCGGTATAGACAAATGAATTCTCAAAAGTCTGCAGGGGCCTCTGTGGCCAAGTGGTCTAAGTAGTAACTACCTAATCACAAGCCAGTTAACACTGAGGTTGTGAGTTTGAACCCCACTAATGCGGGTGCATTTGACTCCAATCTTAATTGACTAGGATTATCAGTTTTCCTATCAAAGGTCAGTGGTTTTCTCTAGACACTGCGGCTTCCTCCAGCATTAAAATCATGAAATAGCCCAAAAGTTGTGCTTAAAAGTGGCTTTAAAATACATAAAATCAAATCAAATCAAAAGTCTTCATGAAAAGTCTGTCTGGAACATGTGACATAGATATTTTATTATGCAAAACCAACTCCTGACGAGTACCGTAAATCTTTTGAAGGGATGACTTATTAATATTCTGTTGTTCTTTAACTTACAGCAACAGTACATCTTTATCCATGATTGTATCAAAGATATCCTAGAGAAGAAAAGACAGAAGGAATTAGAGGACGGAGATGGTCTTTACGGCAATGTTGACAATGATCAGGATCATAATATCTACAGCAACGAAGCTTTTGGTATGTTTTATCATTAGCAGTAACAAAACTTTCAGGCTAGGTGAAGTTAGGCTTTCCAATTGAATTGATTCATATTTTTCATGTCAGGGCCTTTTATGGCCGACTATAGTGTATGTGTGTTCTCATTGTTGAAGGTGGCATGGTTGCCTTTAATTGCTAACATCCACTTTATTTGAACTTTGGTGGATAGTTGTCTCATTGGCAATCATACCACATCTCCTTAGTTTTATTTTCATTTGTATTATGAATAACAGAAATATCAGCTGTATTAGAGGTTTTGATGAATATGTGTAGTTGTCAAACATTTGTTATGCTTTATGAGTACGTTTCATTGGTCAATATCAACTTTTTTGTATTTTGGTCTGTGTTTCTATTAAATACTATAAGCAAAAGGTCGACTATACTTGGCTTATGGAATGATTATAAGGTGTCCATGTCTGTCTGGCAGTTATCATCTGACCTTGACCTCATTCTCATTGTTTAGTGGTCAATATTAAGTTTTTTTATGTTTGGTCTGTTTCTTGTATACTATAAGCAATAGGTCTACTATATTAGGTGTACGAAATGATTGTGAGGTGTACATGTCTGATCTGTCAGGTTTCGTGTTTCTGACCTTGACCTCATTTTAATGGATCATTGATGAGTTAAGTTTATGTGATACTTGGAGTAAAACTTTATCTCAACAGATATCAACATTAAATCAATCATGGATAGTAAAATAAGCAAAACATTTCAGTATATGCTCTCCTGTTATCTTTTATTAGCAAAGTTCAATAGTTGATATAATAGTAGTAAAGTTCAATAGTTCATGTAACTTTTTCTTGTAGAACCTGAACCAGAGCTTTACCAGAATTTTGCAAGTGGACAACCAAAGACTGAATTATAAAGTGATCTCTACAAAAATCCAAAATAATTGTGATATTATAATATATCTATGCAATTTAGTAATGTAGGTTGTATTTGTTCAGAAATCTGTTTTATTATGATAAAAACTTTGTTGTTTTATATGTCTTGTATACTGTGGATTCATTTGTTTTCCTGGGTTCAAATTTTTATGGATTGAGAAAAAAAACTGTATGTTCATGAATTCTTGATTTACTGGTTATGTTGATAAAAATATACACAAAAATTAGTATCCCATGAAAGACAATAAATCATCTGTAGTAACATTCCACTTTTACATGTTTAGACTGAATCATTTATGGCAAATTTTCAAACCATTATAGAGTATTATGTAATTAACTATCATTATCCTAAACAATAGTTAGTTTGGAAAAAGCTTGTCTGAAATTACCATCTTCTAAATATGTATGTCAGATCGTCAGAAGCATGTAATACAAGAGATTGGCATCTAGGCAAAAATCTTGTGATATAACGTGGCTCTCATTATTTCATTGAAAATGTCATTGTAAGAATTCAAATCTTGTTTTCTAAAATGATCACAAAAATATTTTGAAATGCCTGCAATAACCTATGAAATCTTTACAGTTCTGCATTTGTATGTTTTATAACGTTATATTTGTACATAAGAAGATAAAAAAAGGAATATCAACCATACCAACACCACCTTTCTTTTTGTTAATTTATTGAATTTTTGTTGAGCCTGTGACTTTTGTCGCAAAAGCGAGACATAGCGATCCTACATTCCGTCGGCGGCAGTGTCAACAAATATTCACTCTGGTTAAAGTTTTTGAAATTTTAATAACTTTCTTAAACTATCCTGGATTTCTACCAAACTTGGACAGAAGCTTGTTTATGATCAAAAGCTAGTATCTAGAAGGAAATTTTGTTAAAATTTATTTCCTGTTTTTTCGTATATAACTTATAAATGGACTTAGTTTTTCTTCAGTTAACATTACATACAGTCTGCAGTTAAAGTTTTTAAAACTTTTATTAGATTCATAAACCATCCTGGATTTTTACCAAACTTGGATATAATTTTCTTACAATCAAAAAATAGTATCTAGAGGAAAATTTTTAATAATTATTTCCTCATTTTTGTTGAGCCTGCGACTAACAACAAAAGTAGGCGAGACACTGGGTTCCGCGGAAACCTTACGAATTTTCAATACATTGATGTAAATTTTTGACATTCATTGTTCATAAAATCCTTATTTTGAAAGATAATTTTCTCAAATCTTTTAAAGATGAGAACAAGGTAAAAGAAAAAAATATGTCTGTATATAAAAAAAAGTTAAAATTATTGAGAAAGCTGTATGGTATTCTGATTTATTATATGGCCATTAAATTAAAGTTGCTGATCTCTAGTAGTAAATGTATCTTAAATAGCTTTGGTTCTATACATTGTAAACAACCAATGTTTGAACAATCTTTATTCAGTTTTTAACCTTAATTTAAAAAGGGGGTAATTATATATAAATAAGATTTTTTTTTCTAATAAAAAAAAGGTAGCACAATATTTTTGCCTCCTCAGTCAAGACCCTTCTCTGTTACAGTAGGATCATTGTGAGTACACATTTTCCTTTGATCCTTAAACAACTAAAATCAATCAAAATACACAAATTCTATCTGAAACATTCCATGTACGTAATCAAAATTTACATTTAAAAATACATACATAATATATTATTTATCCTAGAAACTTATATGCAATTTTTACTTTCATTTCCTTGTTTAGTGATATGCAAATTTTTATAAACATCATTGTTAATTGTTATTGTTTTTTCTGTATAAATTGTTTATTTAGATGTTAATTATGTGCTTACATATATATATTATATGAATAACTTATCTGCAAATAGTTTTTTTGATATATTTACAATGAATTATATATTTTTCTAATCTGTTGATGTGTATTATCAGAATCATATATATCTATATTTTACTGGTACAATTCTGTTTTATACTAAATTGATGGGTATGTGATAAAGAATTTATTTAACATTATTTGTCAATGATTTTTTTTACAATCCAAAGTTTGTGGGCAGTTATTTATCAAGTTTTACTAACATACTCAATTTAGTGTATGCAAAAGGATAATTTCTTTTCATTCATTGGATGTTACATTTTACTTTTAATTTATGAACACATTGTTCACTTCACTTCTATGTTAGATTTCTGTTAACTTTAACCCATTATATCGTGATTTTCTGTACAAAGTAAAGTAGGAAAAATCTTTTTACTTTTTGTAATTTTTTTTTTTTTAAATTATATACACTTTTGGATTTTTTTTTAAAGAACTGTCAGTAGTACCAACATTTTCTCATATACATGTTTATATAATTTCAAGATGATATAGATAATTGTTTTTAAGGGGAAAATTTCATAAAAAAAATTCCTGAAATTAATTGTAATAAAGTTTTGAAAATTTACCATAGTATATGGCATATATAGTGTTGCAGAATTTTGAAACTATACCACTAATTGCAATAAATTTAATTAATTGTATATTTTATAGTCGATAAGCAATGAAAGGAATGATGGGTTGTAAAATGGATCAATTAAAATCCAGAATGAAATATTCGTTACATTCAAGCAATATATTCACTGAAAATCATAAAATTTTTCAGTAACAGATGAAACTAGAAGTATTTTGCAAGTGAATATATTTATATATCATCATACATGTATAAAATGCCTCATAATCTATCAAATTGCTGTTTTTTGTTTGTTTTTTTAAAGACATATTTGTGTGATATAAATAAATTTGATAAAGTCCCATTAAATTTTCTGTCTCCAGCAACGATGTTCTTACATCAGTTTGTATTACCTCTTGTAAAGGCACTTCACATGTGAACTAGCTTTCTGTTATCTTTTTTAAATGCTCAATATGACTTTTCTTGATAAATATAATTCCACTAGCTTTAATAAGTATGCTTATTTTCAGATGACGATTTTCTTTCTTTCAATTTACAATTCCAATATTTTTATTTTTTATGTGTTAATTTTAAGATTAAAGATAAACGCAGAGATTACTTCTTGAAAATGCATCAGAGGGATTCAGTGAAAGAACATGTCAGAGTATTAATGCTTAAAGTATGTTGTTACACATGCTACAATGATTGCTTATGATAAAAATTTTAATTTTTAGTTTGCCTGTCCTGAATATTATGATTTTCAAAATTGAATGATATATATGTTTAAATGAAATTATTCTGATCTTATTTTAAAATTATATGATAGCATATACATTGTGGTCAAACTCGTTGTTTTCTTAATAAATGATATGTTATGATAATTACTATATTCACGAAATCTCTTAAATAAGTTCAAATTGAATATTCCAGTTTTGTTGCATTGGAAGAGCTTTTACCACCTTTACTCACAAATAAAAGATTTCAAAGCCAAAGAAGTTTTATAGTTTGGATAGAAATATCATATTTGAAAAAAAATGGCAAAAATTGTTTTTGATATGAAGAGAATCAGACTTAACTATGGGTGATGTTTATTTTTTGGTGAATTTATAGTGTCTGCATAGCAGCACTTACTCTTCACTTTTTTTGTTTTTATAAATGAACCAAATATTTTTTTGCTGACAGAATTAAATTATTATACTTCAGTAAAGTGTATTTTATATGACTCTTTTGTTGACCAGAGTTAAATTTGAAAACTATTTTTACATTAACAACTGTTTATCATGTTCTATTTACTGAATTATGCAACTTGTATTTACATGATTATTTATTCACTAAATCATATATTTTTGTAAATCACTAATAAATTTTCTACAAACATAATGATGGATGTCTTTATTTATGTAATTTACAATGCAATTAAGTTGCAAATAAAAATTGAATGTGTCTGAGGACACATATGCCCCTGCTCAAGCTTCAAACAAACGAAAATGGGACGGAAAGATGGAAGGACGGACGATCAAGGGTAACACTTAATGCCATCGTCCCCTACAGCAGGGGCATAAAAATATAAGGATGGAAAGATGGAAGGAGGGACCCTCAAGGGTTACATTTAGATTTCACCACTGCAACAAGTGTTCTTGTTGAGAGTGGAGAAATATCTTAATACACGAGTAATAGTGTTAGAATCTATTTCTCTAATGATTTTTATCCTTCCTTTTCAAAGACTTGCAGAAAGTTTGTTCTTTATATGTGACGTCATCAGGCATGGTCGCCTTTTTTCATGACGTTACAATAGGAAAATTCAGAAGAAACAAAGAAAATTCTATGTCATAATTAAATTTCGACCAATCATTTGCCGAGAACAGATATTTCACTAGAGAGGAGAAATATTTTTCTCACACCGATCAAGCGATATAGCACAAAAATTAGAGAAACTTAATTCCCCTGTTACCTACAGCGGTGGAATAAAAATATTTTATTATTATCCATCTGTATGTCAGTACATTTGACATTCAACATGCACCTTGGTTTTGCCTTCATTTCAAATTTGATCTCTATTTAATTTTGTATAAGTTGTTTATTTTGTTTTTAATAAAATCATTGAGGGGTTGGATTGTTGTTGATAAAATAAATGAAATGTCAATATCTTTTTGCGGAGGGACACAGATATTTTCATGTTATCATTGAAAGTAACCTTGTTTTGTCCAGATGTTTCTCAAATGATGTCCACCTTTAAAGTCTAGTTGTAATGTGTTCGCCTTGAGTGAAGGATGTCATTGATTTGATTCAGTGCCATTTCAAACTTAAGAGTGCAGAATTGTTATTTGCTGCTTCCTGGCTATACATGACATTTAAGAGAAATAGCATGGACTGTTTGGTTCCGAAGCAGAATGATAAGTGTCGGGCTACATGACATATCTTTATCAAACTCACTTACTTACTTAATCCTCTTCATGTTCTTGAACATATAAGGCATCAACAAGGGACATTACCTTGAGATCTATCATGGGTAGAATCCAGTTCATCATATCCGTTTAGTACAAAGCAGGTTTCATTTTCAAATTCACATGTTTATGTCATCATATGCATGCAATATTTGCCACTGGACGTTAAACACCAATTCTACATTTTTGTCAAATTGGATCAAGGATTCAGGAAAGAAAAACTATTTTTATACACATTCTCAACAGAGTCGGAGGTATATCAGAATCTCATGTCTGTCCGTCACTCTTTTGGTTTCCAGATGAGTAACAGAGAACCTATTTTTTCCTCACCTTGTTAAAAAGTCCATATGAGCTTTTGTCATCAATTAATGTCCTTTGTAGTCCTCCGTCAATCTGTTGTCATTAACTTGTAGATAAACCTTCTCCTTTCAAACTACTGGGTAAAATGTTACCAAGTCTTGTCTAAATTTATTACTAGTATATCTGGGGATTTGATCCATCAACAAACATTGCATCTGTTACCAAAAATAGAACATTGGGGTAAATGCAGTTAATATGACAGGGTAAAACTGATCAGTAGGTCAATGTCTATCTCCCATGGACAAATCGTACAACCTATTTTGGAGTGATTACCATTCAAATGTCATTTTTAGCTCACCAATTGAGTTTTTCTCTTCACTTGGCGTCATTCGTCCATTGTTGTTGTTGGTTAACTTTAACAAAAATCTTCTCTGAAAAATGCAAGTTTTGTCTACAATTTTGAAAACCGTTATAAATAATGAAAATCTGACAGGGCAGAAATGTTCCGACTGTTGAGCTCTACTACTTGTCCATTTAAGTCAAAACTGTCAGGTGAATTTTAATAGGAGTTATTGCCCTTAAATGACAAATTTTACCATATTATTCATTTTTGCCAATTATCTGGAAAACTAAAATAGATACAGAGAAACTTTACACTGCAAAATTAATCAGCAAGTCAGCAAGTCAAGATCTACAAATTAGTCATCATTGCCGAAATCATCAGTCAACTCATATAAGAGTTATTGCCCTTTGATGACGATTTTTACTATTTTTTTTTTTTTTTTTATGCCTTATATCTTAAAAATTATAACAGATACATATATAGACTTAAATAAACAAATATAAACAGCAAGACAAGATCTACAATTGACAGTATGGAGGAAATCGTCCGATGACTCCTTATTGGAGTATAAGTGGAGTTATTCACTTTTAATGACTATTTCTACCATTTTTTCCATTTTTGTCTTATATGATAAATATCAAAATAAAAAGATAAATGGAAACTTTAAATACTTTTATAGCAAAAAAATTATCAGCAAGGCAAGATCTAAAAACATGTAAAATTTTGCTGATATAGTTAGTACACTGTCACTCTTTATAGGAGTGATCGCCCTTAAATGAGGATTTTTTTTAACCTCTTTTGTGTTTTAAGAAAAAATTAAAGAAGATAGAATGAAACTAAACAGACAAAATGATCAGCAATACAAAATAAACAAAAAAGAGATTTTTGTCATGAAGTCTATTCTCGTCTACAATGCTGGAGAGTGTCCTTTGTTGAATGTGCACATTGAGACCTAGGTAATCGAAACAGGCTCTTAGGGGCCTCTTGTTTTGAAAATTTAACAGCTTTTGGCTTATATGTATCAAGCTTAAACAATTAGAGATAAAAATTACAAATTAAAAATGACCCAACAGCATCTATCTCCTTTGCAATTTTACAGAAAAATCTGACAACCTATTTTTGAGTTAATGTCCTTTTAAGGGGGTACGCCTTGGTAATCCCAAAATGGTCATATCTCTTTAATTTTTCTTATATTTACACCATTGAAAGGGTAGGGGTCCATGTGTTTGAACATATTTCCAATAGGAATATCAATGACTGTTCAAAAGCGTAGTCCAAAACTATTTTAAAGTAAATCTGAAACGTCATTATAATATTATTATAGTCTTCATGTAAATTAATGGTTAAAATGTTTGAACAAGTAGAACTCTCTGGCACTCTCAGATAACACATCTTATTTTTTAAACTTGGTCCGAAAAAAAAAAATTTAATTCCTGCAAAAAATTGCTAAAACAATTAGTGTTTATAAACCTTGAAAATCACAATCTTTTATGGAATTAGGTCGTTTGAAATTTACAAAATCTTTAAATAATTTTGCCTGCAGACATAATTGGACAAAATTCATATTTTTTTTATTAAATCTTCTACAGTCCCTTCGCATTATTTGTGTGTGCTTAATTGAATAAAGTATGGTCAAAATGATAACGGTAGTCAAGTTGATAAGAAAAATCAATAATATTAGCATTGAACGACAATCCTTGGGACGAATTGACATACCAGCATTATAATACGTAACCTTAGTTTCCTTTCCCAAGACTACAAAAGAAATTCAATCAGAGACATATAATGCAATGTATTATGTGTCTCTGATTCAATGGAGCCCCCAGAAAACAGATAGTCTGTCACTATCTAAGTACTATCGTTGTACTTATGTAGGTTATCTGTTAGCATTAGCTTGTACTATGATGGCTGCTCAGATTATATATGCTAGAATATTGTCGTTTGTATTTGACAATCGAGGCCCACTAAAGTTCGAATAAAATGGGGAAAAAAGGGGGAAAATACATCTAATCGATATCAATGCCATACAATCAAAATGTATACTGTTAACCACGTTAGCTGTTGGGTTTTCCCTCTTTTTGTCATGAAGCGTACGATGAGTTCCGTAAGTTTTCATGAGCAGGAGCAGCTGGAATCTACCTCTATTATTTCGTGGGGCTAACTAGTAATGCCTAATCCTGCTTTTTTATCAAATATTAAAAAAAAAGCTAGTTTTGATAATAGTTATCTATTTTTCAGTTATGATAATGAATATAAAAAAGTCACCAAAATACAGATGCTACCTAGTTTTTTATTTGGGGTTCGTGTTGCTCAATCTATATTCTTCTGTGTTGTGTTATGTAGATTATTCTTTGCCTCTTTGTCTTATCTTTTTGCTTCGAAATTCAAAACATGATTGTGTTATTCTCTCTAAACAACAAATCATAAAACAAACTATTCTGAAAACCCTATCCAACAAGACATAGTGTTATGTGCAGTTCATGTCTGCGGTGGCAGCATTTTTCTTGTTACGGCAAGACTGAGACTGAAAAATGCACCAAAAGCAAGGCACTGCATGGTTTTGTAACAGTTGTAAATCATTTTGATGGCTTATATCTAACTAAATATGCAAATGTTGAGTTTTACTTTTAATTTCAAAGCTTATGGAATACTTTTATTATAATTTTTAATTAGAATATATTTTGTTTATTCATGCTTTGCATAAATATTATATTTAAAAAAAAGATATACTTTTTGTATGTAAAATACATTTTTATTTCAAAACTTATTGGAATATTTTTTATTGGAATATCAATTTTAGTATGCATGCTTTGCTTGTGTATACGTTGTTTTTTTTTATTTAAAGAAGACATATTTGTTTTAGAGATTTCTTATTAACATGTTAAAATGTTTGTCTCTACATTTCTTTCTATTCGTAATTAATATACTGAAAAATATAAATTAAGACCGGCAAAATAGCAAAACTCTATATAAATTGCTATTTTATTAGCTCCAGCAAAACAGCGCCAAGGAAGCTATTTTACCTTAAAAAAACGCATAAAAAAGCATACATATCCTGTCGTTATTTCAATTGCCCATTATGTTTTTTTTTACCTATTCCTGAAGTAAATGTAAAAGTGTTCGTGTTTTTTCCTTTGCATTTCTAGACTGGTTTTTATATAGTAATGTTCTTTCTGTTTTAGTGATAAAGATTAATAAATTACTCTACACAGAGAATCTTGATATATGTAAAGGATTATATCTGAGGACTATACGAAATATTTACGATATTCTATATGAAAGGGTCACAGCCACAGACACTTGTCTCTGAAAATTTGTTTTCCCTATAATACTTTAAACCGGATTTCAAAAGAAAATATCGGTTATCAATTTGGTGATGTACGGCGAGCAGGCGGGCGGCCGGTTGCCAAACATTGTCCGTGCAATAACTTGAGAACACTTTGACGAAATCTTTCAAATTTATGATGTTTCCTGTGACTAAATGAAGGTCAAGTTCGATTTTCACGATTTTAGCTTTTATCGTTGTAGAGTTGTAGACCTTTAAGTAGCGAAAAGTAATACTTAGAGCGTTGTCCGTGTAATAACTTGAAAACGCTTTGACCAAATCTTTTAAAATTCAGGTATATTGTCTCCTTTGACTAAATGAAGGTCAAGTCTGATTTTCACGATTTTAGCTCTTATCGTTGTTGTGTTATAGACTTAGCGTTATCCATGCGATAACTTGAAACGACTTAGATGAAAATCTTGTGATACTTTGAAGAAACAAGACAACAACCGATTGAAAGTGGGTTTCTGCAAAGTTATTGGAGTGACCAAAATATTATATGGTTTCATATCAAATAAGGTTATAATCTCATAAACATATTTCTTTCAATATTGACATCATGATTTCTGCCTACCCACCCATGCTGAACAAATGTGAGTGTGTGTACTTCTATACTCTCTTAAATTCCAGTATTATGTCACTTATGATAAATAGTAGGTCAAGGTTTATTTTAGCCTTTTCGTTTCTGAACTCTACAAAAAATCATTTATTGTTTTACTTGATCCTGTTTGGGGGTCGATATTTGCAAATATCATTTTCATACTGGAAAATCCGGTTTGCAGTCAATCTGACAGCCTCTTGTTTAATTTTATCTACTGTTTCAAATATGGTTATAGAATTCTTTGAAATGTCCATTTTTGTATTATTTTTAATAAGACATTTTGAATATCGAACCGGTTGCTATAGCGGCCTGTTGGAATTTGAGAAGAATTTTCATTAACCCCCCTCCCACTTGATGACCGAATAAGCAATACACAGGTAAGGGGATTCAAATGTCTTGTCTGATATCGAATAACGAACCCGCCGTTAAATTCATATACATAGAAAAACGCTGTACTTGGAGAATAACATGACAGAATAAATATTGGTTTAGTACCAGTTACTTAGTTCCATTAATTCAAATAGGGACTCATTTTGGAAATATTCTTTAAACATCCAATCTCACTGTTGAAGGCCGTATGGTGATCTAGTTCCTTAAATCCGCTTAATTCAGTGGCGGATCCAGAAATTTCTTAAGGGGAGGGGGGGGGGGGGGGGGGGGGGCTGACTAAGAGGGTGCCCGCTCCAGTCATGCTTCAGTGATTCCCTATATAATCAATCAAAATTTTTCCCACAAAGGCCCCCCCCCCCCCCCCTAAATCCGCCTCTGTAATTTGAACTCTGTTGGATAGTTGTGTCATTGGCAACCATACCACCAATTTCCGATTTCAACAAAGAGAGAAACAAGCAACGTGGTTTGTTAATTTTCCACTTTTAATGTAAAAAGACAAAAAATAAATTTCATTCGTACATTTCGTGGTCTTTATAAATAAATATGTGTTATTGTTTTCACTTAACTACATATACATATATTCAAGAGTGTCATTTTCTTGACCGTATAATATCTATCATACATACAAATTTTAGTGCATCTGGATCTTATTCCTTAGCTTAGAGATAATTGTATAATCGTCACAATTAACATACTACAAGCTACGCAAGGACTTCCTATTACTGAATTCAAGTTAAATATAAAAGAAAGCCTTCATGTACTTAATCATACAATTTTGTATAGTTCAGGAATTTGAAATATTTTTTAATCCTTCCAAAAAAAATAATAATGTTACACTTCAACAGTAGATCAGGATTATCACAAGCTTCTTTTAGAAAGACAATATGTTAGATTTTGTAAACTTCTACTTGGTGTAGGCAACACATTTTGCCAGTCATTCAGATCTAGGGATATTCCCTCTGCATTTTGACTAATCAGATACTGGCACAGGCAGGAAAATTTCGGTTCATATTTTCCATTACTAAAGAAGGCATATTTGAAGAAAAAATAGCAACATGATAAAGAAACATTCCGTCATGACATGGATCTTTAACATACATACTGAAGAATTAAAGGTATTGGCGGTTTAGCTTCTGCAAGCAATTATAATTTTAATCTTTTAACACACAAAAAGATCTGAATAATGCAGTACTGTAGGTATCAGTGGAGACTCCAAATACACAGCTAGGCTAATAGAAAGCTCTGTAGCTACAGCCCATTCAAGAAAAACTTGGTCTTGATAAGGTATCTGATTCTATTACGACACTAGAACAGTATAATTTTCGGGTTGAGGGATGCGGGTTGCGGTCCGCAGGTTACGGGGCATGGTTCTATAACTTAATTTTTGTCGGGAGTAATTTTAAATATTTAACTGTCTAAATAAACCTAATTCGAAAGTTACAATTAAAACATGTTTACTTTTTCTCTTTTCTTTAGACCAATACATATTTTGACCGAAACCCGTAGTTTTTAATTGAATAACCAATTAAACAAGATGCCGGGGAAAATATATAGGTAAATTTCTAACATTTTAATAGCGACATGACCAATTTAAGAGACCAATAAAAAACTATGCAAACAGATAGGTTTTGGTAATAAATTGGTGAAGTTAAAAAGAAATTCTTGTTAGTCTGAACTTAGTCCTATATCAAAATGGACTATATATATATTGTTGTCTTTCTGGTATTGTTTTACATCTAACCCCCTTTTTTTTTTAATTAATTTTGTATTTACATTGTGTCATAGATCAAACTTATTCGTTCAGTGTATGTTCACTTGTTTTTGTTAATATGTCTTTTGATTGAGTTAAGCCATTTCAATTGATATTTTATAGTGTGTCTTTCTTTGTTGTGATGTTGCACTATTGTTTCAGGTTAGGGTGGAGGTTGGCGCCTATTAAAACGTTTAAACCCGCTGCATTTGTTTGCACCTGTCCTAAGTCAGAAACCTGATGTTCAGTGGTTGTCGTTTGTTGATGTGGTTCTTAAGTGTTTCTCGTTTCTTGTTTTTTATATAGATTAGACCGTTGGTTTTCCTGTTTGAATGGTTTTACACAGTCATTTTTGGGGTCCTTTATAGCTTGCTGTTTGGTGTGAGCCAAGGCTCCATGTTGAAGGCTGTACTTGACCTATAATGGTTTACTTTTACAAATTGTGACTTGGATGGAGAGTTGTCTCATTGGCACTCATACCACATCTTCTTATATCTATATATATATATGGAGTTTCGGATGTGTTTTTTATCTTTATGAATTACATTGTACAGTAACAATCTATATTAGATTCCTTTAAATGGCAATAAAATTGAGAATGTATACTTCACTATAAAAATAAGATCTATTATATTTGCTTAAAAGACAACTATACATCATAGACACAAGGAAAGGGTTGTAAACTTCACCAGGACACTTTACGACATCCTACAATAGATAAAATCATTGCGAATAATAACTGTTAAGCAGTTTCTTTATTTTATGATAAATTGATTTTATTGAGCATAATGATTGAGACTTTTGCCTTGGAAGAAAGAAGACAAAGTCCATATTAAGCATCAACACACACATATACTTTAAAATATTATCTCTTCTTTCTTGTCAATACACTTTGTATTCACTTGCAGTATGTTCTATTGCTTCTCTTTCATAAATTTCGGCACTTTATTTATTTTTGTTTTAAGGATGGAAGGTCTTATCATATATGCATAGGGATGCTGAATTGGACATAACTGTTACATCTTTTTTACTTTAATTTGTTTAATGGGTTTGGACAGAATGACATAAATCCTTCATTTGAAACAATTACACTTGTTATAAAAGTTTGTGATAATCTTTTTTTTAATATTTTGTTCTTATTTTCGTATTCAATAAATGATAAATGATTAAAAGTAATTAAAAAAAATTGATTTTCAGCAATATATGCCGAAAAGTTCGTTAATATTTGGATAAAAATACACCAAACATTCTTACACATTTTAAAAAGTTTCACATATGAACCTTTTACAAGTATACTAGTATAAAATGTTTTGGGGAAACACATTTATTTTCTTTTCTCCTTAACATTCAACTGACTTTCAGGTTGCAACCCGCAGCCCACAACCAGCAAACTATACACGTATATACCGTACGGTTGCCTATAATTGCTTACATCCACTTCATTTGAACTTTGGTGGATAGTTCTCTCATTGGCAATCATACCACATCTATACTATTACGATCCTATGAACAGAGGAGAAATGGCACTCGGTTGCTTATTTCTTCACATATGCTTGGAATTGAACAAGTTCGTTATCAGGGTATTTCTCGACAAAACAGAGAATTTCTCAGGTGCACCTCAAATGAAATTAATGGCTTTTGCAGTTAAGGTAGATTGGGTGTCTTTTTCTGAGCATCCATTCTGGTCATGTTGCAAAAATACTTTTTTGTATTTAAAAATATTATCATTCAATATACAACAGAAAAATAAATTTAAAACTTGAAATTCGAAGATTTAACTATCAAAAAAATTATAAGTGCCATTATGTGTATTAAAAAAGTTTCAGAAAAAAATCCTTTTAAGGTCAAGGGCAGATAATTATATTGAATTTGATAGGACAATTTGTGTTTTTTAAACTTTTCAAGAAAATAAGGCCCGTGACCCCTTGTTTTTATTTGATATTTAGGATGTTTTTATGAAAAGCAATTCTCTCATTAAATGTTAACCAATTCTATCGCTTAATGACTCCTCAATTAAGAAAAAGTAAGTTTCCCCTATATAACCAATGTATTTTTACGAAAAAACAAGGTCCTTGACCCCCAGTTTTATATGGAAATTTGAAAGTACATTGACCCAGAAGACTTTCACAGAAATTTACGAAAAATCTATCGTCGAACATTTAGACACCCCGGTCAGATACCTTGAGTTACATATCCACTGAATTGTAAATTTATTAAAAGCACTTTTTAATGAGAATGAGGTTTTATACTTAGACATCTATATATGGAGTTTACTAAATATACATGTTCAAACTGCATACGTTTTTTTTTTATTTGGGGGGGGGGGGGGGGAGGGGTTAAACTAATGTCTAATACAGCTGTATTGTAATATACTCTTTGTGAGCTCATTTAATGACAATGAAACATCTTCACCTACTCTTTCTTCTATATGTTTATACATATTTTTTTCATCTTATTTTATGTCTTAATCGTAACACAAAAATATACAAAGACGAGCAATTGTATCTTTCTTTCTTCTGATACCGAGGAGTTTAAAAGTATAAACAGCAAATGCAATACTCTTTTGATCCTAATCGTACATCTTACTTCCGAAAAAACTTCTGTAACATATTACGTATCATCTGGGCATATCCAATTTTCTTTTTACAAATTATTAAGAGACACGGTATAAGATGTGATAATGCACTACCTTTAAATTTCATCCAAAAGATAAAAGATATTTTCTTTTATACTTTGAAGCCCTAAACATTTACTTTCGACCAAGGTAGTACTATGAGCGTGTTTAGTCTTTTTTTATGTGTCTTTAGCTATATGGTCCCCAATTTCCACATAGTTTCCCCGTTTTCATGTATTGCATTTTTATTTTCCCATTTCCTCATGTTTTTCTGTTCCAGTATATTGCATTTTAATTTTCTATCAGTTATTTGAAAGCTTCTCATCTTGTATTAATTAAATGGGACAAATTAACCATAACTTTTTAGTGTTATTTCTGTAGGATCTGTATTTCAATCAGGTTGACGTTTAACTATCATATTTCAAAGCAGAACCTGTCATAAAGCCAGGGAATTGTCAACCCAATACCAAGCCTAATTGGATGTGTGGAGCGGGTGTCATCAAACCCACAGAATATACTAGCGTAGACTTTGTGCTGACGTTTAATGTACAGACACCTTTCTTTTTTCGTAGACCATGCGTTGACGTAAAATGTAAAGACACCTGTCTTTTGTCGTAGACTATGTGTTGACGTTTAATGTATATGCACTTGTCTTTTGTCGTAAACCATATGTTGACGCTTAATGTACAGAAACGTGTCTTTTGTCGTAGACCATGTGCTGACGTTTGGTATACAAACACATGTCTTTTGTCGTAGACCATATGCTGTCGTTTAATGTATAGACACCTGTGTTGTGTTGAGACCATGTGTTGACGTTAATGAACAGACACCTGTCTTTTGTCGTAGACCGTGTGTTGACGTTTTATGTACAGACACCTATCTTTTTTCGTAGACCATGCGTTGACGTAAAATGTAAAGATACCTGTCTTTTGTCGTAGACCATGTGTTGACGTTTAATGTATATACACTTGTCTTTTGTCGTAGACCATGTGTTGACGTTTTATGTATATATACTTGTCTTTTGTCATAGACCATGTGTTGACGTTTAATGTAAAGACACCTGTCTTTTGTCGTAGAACATGTGCTGACGCTTAATGTACAGACACCTGTATTGTGTCGTACACAGTAGACCATATGTTGACGCTTAATGTACAGAAACGTGTCTTTTGTCGTAGACCATGTGCTGACGTTTGGTATACAAACACATGTCTTTTGTCGTAGACCATATGCTGACGTTTTATGTAAAGACACCTGTCTTGTGTTGAGACCATGTGTTGACGTTAATGAACAGACACCTGTCTTTTGTCGTAGACCGTGTGTTGACGTTTTATGTACAGACATTTGTCTTTTGTCGTAGACTATGTGTTGACGTTTAATGTATAGACACCTGTCTTTTGTCGTAGACCATGTGCTGACGTATAATGCAGACACTTATCTCTTATTGTAGACTAGGTGTGGACGTTTAATGTATAGAAAACTGTCTTTTGTAGTAGACATTGTGTTCGCGTAAAATGTAAAGGCAATTTTTTTTGTAGATCCTGTGCGGACGTTTAGTATGGAGGCACCTGTCTTTTGTCATAGACCATGTGCTGACGTTTAATGTATAGACATTTGTCTTTTGTCGTAGACCATGTTTTGACGTTTTATGTATAGGCATTTGTCTTTTGTCGTAGCCCATGTTTTGATGTTTTATGTATAGACACCTGTCTTTTGTCGTAGACCATGTGCTGACGTTCAACGTATAGATACATGTACCTGTCTTTGTCGTAGACGATGTGTTGACGGTTAATGTACAGACACCTGTCTTTTCTCGTAGCCGATTGGCTGACGTCGTTTAATGTACAGGTACCTGTCTTTATTCGTAGTTCATGTGTTGACTTATAATGTAGAGACATCTGTCTTTTGTTGTAGACCATTTATTAACCAGTATTGTGTATACGCTTGTCTCTTGTCGTAAAACATGACTAGTGTTGACGTCCGAATGTCTTTTTTTTCTTCTTTGCATTACTAACTCTTTGACTTTACCATTAAGATAAGAAGATGTGGTATGGATGCTAATGAGACAACCATCCCCATAGACCAACTCATGTAAATGTTAGCAACTATAGGTCATCGTACGGTCTTTAACAATTAGCAAAACAAATACCGGATATCAAGCTATAAAGGGTGACGAACTGACAAATTTCATGTCAATTTTAAAGAAAAACCAAATGTATATGTTTATTGTATTGTAAGCAGGACGAGGATTTAGCTGATCTTGAAACATCTTAATTTTCAGAACTTATCATCATCGTCAGCAGGAGCTTTAAAGTCTAATACTTTGATATGAAAAATTAATTCAATACCATTATCCTACAATATGCAACCAGTAAGAAAATAGCATCACTGCATTCAAATGTGTTATTCAAAGGCTTCCCCGCATACATAGTATATAGTAATGTATTTTACAGCATGCAAATATTTTTTTTCTTACAATCTTTTTCAAAGCATATAAATCTGGAGAAATGAAAGAAGAAAAGAAATGATAAGTGTGTACATTCATTTTAGTCACCGTATTCATCATATAGTGATCGGTCGCAACAAATAAAAAAAAATGTTCTTTTAATATAATCAGATACCTTTCTTGCTTTTCCGAGACCGTCACAATCAACTATTATATATCTTAATTCATACATTCCAATATTCTGAACAAAGGGGAAAGCATCTGGTAAAAACTGTCACAGATTTAAAAGTTTAATCTACGCCTTTTTGCAGTGAATTTCACCAAATTCGTCATGAATATAAAGTAAAAAGTATATTATTTCTGTTCTAAGCAAGTGTTTGCCACTGATTACAACAGAGTTATCGCTCCTTTATTCTTTATATTCAGAAGAACCAAAAAGATAATGGCTGTGTTTCCAGATGAATTTTTATTTTGTAAAGATACCAATCCATTTGATTTTTTCCCGAACTTCTTTAATTCTTTAATGCATGGTCCAGAATTATTTGCTTAAAATAAAGCATTGTAAAATACTCATAAAACTAAATTAAAATGAAAATCATCGTTTCTTTAATTACATGATTGAGCAAGGGTTTTACTTCCTGACGAGTCCATGGATGACTATATACACCTAGTCAAACAAAAATTGATGTGTGCACATTTTGTTACATTAGGTGATTGTTTCTTGTAATATAAGATTTTTTAATGTGTCTTATCTTATCGTAAGGCATCACAAATTCACAAACCCTAGACACAAGTAAATTCTGTATCCCTTAGCCTGACCAAAAATTAAAGCGTGAAATGAAAGCAAGGTTTTACGGCTTCTATTTGATCGTGCTCACGATTTACGCAACTGAAGCTAGCGAGCAACCCATACATTCTGAAAATAGTAGGTTAAAATTGACCTAGTCTTTTAAATCTGGATGATGACTATAGGGTTTCATTAAGAGCTATGTGTCACCAATACTGCATATTTCCAATCTGGTCTTCCTTGAGATGAATCAAGTAAAATCATATTTTGCTTTGTGGTTGCAAGCAGAAAATGTTTAAAAATTCATTAATCAAACTAGAAGCATGTCTATGACGGAAGTGTTTTAATTGAATTAGGATAATTTCTAGATAACCTTCAAATTAATATTTCTTCGACGTTGAGGTAAAATTGACAACGATGAAAGTATGAAAAGCTTTCGCACGGTGGATACCGATGCATACCGAGTGATGTCAATATATTAATAGTAGCTCCCTTACCGAAAAATAAGCCTTGTGGCAAACATTTGCAGCAAAATAGCAGCAAACATTGCCGCAAGTTTGCAGCAAACATTTGCTGCAATCTTGCCGCAACCATTTTACCATGCAAATGAAGCTTGCGGCAAGCTTGCAGCAAACATAATTATGCAAATTAGATTTGCTGCAAACTTGCCGCAAACTTTTTAATACCAGTTATTTTATTCTACTGCGTGTTTGCAGCAAACTTGCAGGAACCACACATATACCAATGTCATTTGTGTAGACACATTCAAGTTATCTCCTTCAAATTACACATCAAAATTAGAAAAAAGAACTTCCTGCACATATACAAACAGCCATTAAAAGAATACTTGCAAACTTATCTGAGAGTTAAGGAAATACATGCAAGTATGGGGGGGTGGGGGGGGGGGCATAAAGCTAAGTAATATTGCATTACAGAATTGAAATAAACAGTATATATTTAATCAGTTACAAAATCCAAACTTATAATAGCTAGAGTATATCAAACATATAGTTGTTAACTTGATTATGTATGATGGTGACCTTAATTATTCGGTAAGGGAGCTACTATTAAATCTGCAGTTCTATGAATAATTTGTACTTACAAAATTACATTTTGAATATCCTATATTATTGAACCAAAATGCCTCTTTGATCTCTTATATATATATAACATTTCTCAAACACAATCAACATGACCTAGCCCACAATTTCAAATTGTTAGCTTCCAGGAAGTGGCAACTAGGCATGCCCAGTTAATATTGTGTAATTCTTGCAATGTTCTGGCAAACATTTAGAATGGTCAAAGATTTCTGCAATCGTACTGCAATGATGTTTCTGCAAACTTGCCGCAAGCTTGCAGCAAAAAGCTAGCTGCAAACATCTGCAAACACTATTTTCTGTTTTCCTGCAAACTTTTTGTTTGCCGCAAACCTGCAGCAAGTCTGCTGCAAATTTGCGGCAAACATTTCAGTTCTATAAGGGAGACCTAAGTGAGTTAAAATGAGATAAAAAATCAATATGGTCTAACTACGAATATATTTGCCGTCTTTACAAAACAGGTCAGTCAATTTTTAATTAATGTATTGTTTAAAGAAGACTGATCTTTTAAACTGAATCCTTGTCAAACAGAAACAACGATTTGCACTATTTGTTTTGGATGTATGACTTTAATCTCTATCGTCATCCAAAATATTCACGAACCCACTTCCCAATTAATTTATGCAGTTTTCTCGTTGTCTTAGAACTCTAGTGTCCCATATTAAGACAGGTTTAGGCCGAAACCTTTTTAATCCCATCCCATTCGTGTGCACGTCCACGTGTTATCCAGTGGCTATCGTTAGTTTTTGTCCGTCATTTGTTTTTTTAGTATAATTTTGAAGTGTAAATCAGGCTGTGGGTGTTTTTCTTAAACACATTTCATACCGGTACTCATAAAAGCTAACAATACGGAATGGTGTTTGCTCATTATTGAAGACTGCCATTGACTTGTTATGGTTCACATAGTCATTTTCCTTTGGTCTTTATGGAGAATCGTCTATTGGAAATCAGTCAATATTCCCAATATTTATTATCATTGAAGTATTAATTATAAACAACGAAGAATGTTGTCAGGACAGAAAAAAATCGTCAAACAGTAAACAACAAGAAAATAACACGTTAGCAGTTTTGTGCGTCCGAAGCGCTTTTCTGGATCAATATTCATCAGGAAAACACCTGCAGAGTTATATCACCAAAACTGACACACAAATAGCCAACTTCAACTTATTTCAACTTTGCCTAAAGGTGTTGGAACCTAAATGGTTTCTTAATTTATATACTAAGTCTGTGAAAAGTTTGTATTAAATCATGTCAGAACGGGAAAAGTAAAATAACAAAAATACCGAATTCCAAGAAAAATCCAAAACGAAAAGTACCTTATTAAATGGCAAAATCAAAAGCTCAAACACATAAAACGAATTGAAAACAACTGTCATATTGCTGATTTGGTACAGGAATTTCCTTATGTATAAGATGGTGGATTAAACCTGGTTTTATAGCTAGCCACTGACTGATGAGCCAATAATACCTCGGTCACTCACAGTCCAACAACAGCGGTATCGTTTCAGTCTTTGTAAATACAAATAACCCCTTAAATGATTTTGTGAGTCTGGATTCATTTTCATCCAGAACACTTAAACCCCAAAATGTTCATAAATATATTAATTGGCAAACTCTTTTAAAACTTTATAAAGATTTTGAATGCGCAAGATGATCTTACTAAAAAGTAAAATAACAAAAATACCGAGCTCCAAGGGAAAGTCCTTTATGAAATGGCAAAATTAAAAGCTCAAACACATCTAACGAATGGAAAACAACTGTCATATTCCTGACTTGGTACAGGCATTTCCTTATGTAGAAAATGGTGGATTAAACCTGGCTTTATAGCTATTTAAACCTCTCACTTGTATGACAGTTGCATAGAAATGCACTGTATTCTGTAACGTTGTAATACCCCCATCACACTAGGACCACGATCCCGTAGAAGCATCGTAATGGAAATCGTGGTGCAATCGGGAAGCTTTACATTTGGTAAATCACTTGCTTTCTTATCTCTTTTAACATTCAATTCTTAATTTCTTAGTAAAAAAGAATTACAACACATAATCAATTGATACAAATAAAAAAATAAAAAATTGTTTTAGGTGGGTTCACTTACAATTAATCTTTCCATACTATTTGATCATGTAGGACAAATGACTGAATTGACCAGCAGATTTTGGAGTTATCTCCCTTTTTTTAACTTTCAAAGTGTATCTCATTATATTAATATCAACCACTATCTAGTTTGATGTAGAAATTAACAAACAAACACAAACATTGTATGTGTATGAACTTTCGAATTTTAGTATATACCAGCACAATATGCCACAACAGAAAAATATGAAATCGTAAAATGTATATAACAGTTAAAATATACATTCAGATCACATATGAAAGTTTGTATTAAACATTTTTGTTTTTATTAATTACCATATTCATGTTACATTTAAAAATTGATTGATTCATCAATGTTATCAACGTTTTACTATTTGTACCTTTGAAAGTTATTCTAATTGATATGAACTAAAATCTAAATTGTTATATCTAAGGTTACATTAGCACTTGAATATAATAATGATTGAAGTTCAATTACATTATTTGCATACGAAATGTTTTGTCTAATTCAACTCGATTTTCACACATCGGTAATAGGTCCTCAATAAATCAAATTCTGTTATTCTATATCGTGATTTATATTCTGTAGTTTATGGTTTGGTCATTTTCTTTTTTTTTGCCAAGGCATTGTCAGTTTGATATTCGATAGATAAGTTTGAATATCTCTTTGATATCTTTCGCCTCTTTTTTTAAAACGGAATAAATTGATTGATTTTAGGTTGAATGCTCGTGTTGATACTTTTAAGGGCTTATAATGTATGCATGACATATACATACATGGATGTTGACATATTTTTGTTCAAATACAATGCAAATCATGTCTGTAGATTGTAAGCTTTAAAAAAGTTAATAATCTAATTTTTACAGCTGTTTTTGGCAAAACCTTTCGTAATTTTTAGTTCTCAATACTCTTCAACTTTTTTCGACCTGTTAACTTTCATGATTCGAACGCTTTGGTGAGTCTTTTTTCAGACGAAACGCACGTCTGGCGTACAAAATTATAAGCCTAGTATCGTTGATTATTTCATTGTACAAAGATTATAATTAGATGTTTGCTTAGAATTTCTGTAAATTTAAGCTTTTACAAATTTGTGACATATAAATCTTTACAAAGTTGAAATTGTCATTATTGTTTGTATAACAAATGAATAACATTGAATAAACACTATATACAAATCAGTTCCTTGATCATCTTTTAATTCATGCTTAACCATTATGCTTTATGTTATCATTTGTTCATGGAATCTATATCCTTTTGTATTCAAACCTTTGTTTCTAGGTACATTATAAGTGTTAAAGTTCTATTATAGGTCTGTCACTTTTGAAACAAGTTATATGTACAGTTGCATATGATTTCTATGATATTTTGATACACACATTTATTGATACACTGCGTCGTCCTTTCATACGGGTACCACATCACTACTATTTCATTTCTGTAAGAGTGATATGACTGCTTAGATCTTTAGGTCAGAAAGAATATCAAAGTTAATCATTTCTTAAGTTTAAAAAAAAATAAATGGATGAAACATCGTCTTAAGCACATAAATTGAAAGCTTCTTCCTTTTCCTACACCATTCTTAGAACATCTTTGCCTATCATCATGCATATCGTAACATGCGATAAACAAAGGTTATGTTTAATTATCTGCACATTTTAAAAGTCTGCCGTATTGCATAGTAAAACGTTTACTTTGTATATATGATTGTTTATACAGACAATACACAATGTAGATATTTCATCATCTCTATGCTTATAACATGCCCAGTAAAATCTTTACTATCTCTGTATGATTATTCCGATAGGCAATTGATAAAGGAGACCATCCAACATCTTTACCGTTATTTATGTTTCATTTGTTTTCCAGTAAAAACTTTGCTAGTTCTACATGATTATTCTGACAAGCAATACACAAGGGAGAAGCTCCTTTATCCAAACACTTATTAATATCTGCTTTGTTATCTAGTAAAAACTTTACTAAATTTATATAATTATTCTGACACGCAATAAACAAAGGCGATGCACCGTCCCTCATACACATATTGATGTCTACATTGTTGTCCAGTAAAAGTTTTACTACCTCTATACGATTCATCTCACATGCAATAGACAAAGGAGATGCTCCATTATCTGTACACTTATTCATATCTGCCTGGTTGACAATTAAAAACTTAACCATCACTATATCCTGATTTTGACAAGCCATAAACAAAAGAGAGATCCCATTGTCTAAACACGTATTAATGTCGGCCTTGTTTTCCAATAGTAACTTTACCACTTCTTTATGATTCTGGTAGTAAGCTATTAATAAAGGTGATGCTCCAGTATCTCTACGCATATTAATATCTGCCTTGTTTTCCAGTAATACCTTCACTACATCTACATTATTATTCTGACAAGCAATATACAAAGGAGACGTTCCATCATCTTTTCGCTTATTAATGTCTGCATTGTTTTCACATAATATCTTTACTATTTCTAAGTGATTGTTCAGACAAGCTCTAAACAATGGAGATTCGCCATTATAAATACACTTATTGATATCGGCATTGTTGTCCAATAAAATCTTTACTAGCTCTAAATGATTCTTCTCACAAGCAATAAAAAAGGGCGATATGTCATCATCTTTGCATTTATTAATGTCTGCCTTGTTTTGCAGTAGTATCATAGCTGTCTCTATATGATTGTTCATACTAGCAACAAATAATGGAGATGATCCATCCATTCGACAATTATTAATGTCAGCTTGATTATCGAGCAAAACCTTTACTACCTCAATATGGTTTTCCTGACTTGCATAACACAAAGGAGATGTGCCGTCATCAGCACACTTATTAATATCTGCCCTGAGTTCAAGTAAGACTTTTACAATCTCTATGTTATTATTTTGACAGGCAAGGAATAAAGGAGATACTCCATTATTTCGCGATATATTGACATTTGCCTTGTTTTCTAGCAAAACCTTAACTACCTCCGTATGTCTGTCCTGACAAGCAATAAACAAAGGAGAAGCTCCATTATTCAAACACATATTAATATCTGCATTATTGTCAAGTAGAACCTTTACTATTTCTATATTATTATTCTGACAAGCAATATACAAAGGAGATACTCCGCCACTCATACACTTATTAATATCTGCTTTGTTATCTAGTAAGACGTTTACTATATCTATATAATTACTCTGACAAGCAATAAACAAAGGCGATGCACCGTCTGCGATGCAAATATTGACGTCCGCCTTGTTTTCAAGTAAAACATTTACTACCTCTATACGATTTATCTGACATGCAATAGACAGCGGAAAAGCTCCATTATTTGTACACTTGTTAATGTCAGCATGGTTGTCCAGTAAAATCTTTACAATATCTATTTTATAATTCTGACAGGCGATATGTAAGGGAGATGTTCCCTTATCCAAACACTGATTGGTGTCCGCCTGATTTTCAAGTAAGAACTTTACCATCTCTATATCCTGATTTTGACAAGCTATAAACAAAAGAGATATCCCATTATCTGAACACGTTTTAATGTCGGCCTTGTTTTCTAGTAAAACCTTTACCACTTCTTTATGATGCTCGTGGTAAGCAATTAACAAAGGAGATGATCAATCCGTTCGCAAATTAATATCTGCCTTGTTGTCCAGTAAAACTTTTACTATCTCTATATGATTATCCTGACAAGCAATGTACATAGGAGACGCTCCATTATCTTTTCGCTTATTAATGTCTGCATTGTTTTTCAATAATATCTTTACTATTTCTAAGTGATTTTTCAGACAAGCCCTAAACAATGGAGATTCGCCATTATAAATACACTTATTGATATCTGCATTGTTTTCCAACAAAACAATTACCATCTCTATGTCATTCTTCTCACAAGCGAAATACAAAGGCGATACACCATCAGATCTGCACTTATTAACGTCTGCCTGGTTATCAATCAATTCATTTAGTACCTCTTTGTGACCTTCTTGTACTGACACGTATAAAGGACATATACCAAAACAGTTACACTGGTTTACATCAACAGCATGACGAATACACCACTGAATGAAATGAGTATCGTTATAGTAACAACACTGTACTAGTACAGTATCTTCGTTTACTATATCAAGCTTCTGTGCTAGTTCGTTCTGGAATAGAGTATCACAGTTTTCCAAATGACGCAATAATCTGTCTCTAAACGTTGGTATCTTCATATTAATGTAATTAAACACTTGCTGTACTTTACCTTTAACCCAGTCATCTATCATTCTCATTATGTACATCTGATGGTTTTGAGGTGGTACAATGGTGATAAACTGATCAGAACTATCTTTTTTTTCTAATAGAAATCTTTGCCCAATTACCTCACTGTCTGCATTTCTGATCAAACACTGGATCATTTTTTTTCCGAAATAGGCAAAAAAAAGTCAAATATTTTATCATGCTTTGTTTTGTATACCTCTTGCTCTTTCTTTATAAAAGTATGTTCAAGTGATTTCAGTTCATCAAGTAGGACAAGTCGTGATGTACCTCTCACCAATCTACATTCCTCACACGTGTTATCTATGATCGTTCTTATAATTGAACTCACCTCCCCTGTCAACCATTCTTCTTTCAGTTGGTTGTTAAACATGACCAACAAAGCCAAAGCACAATATTTCTTAAATTGTCGCTTTTTATACAAGTTTTCAACTTCTGCATCATACACTGAAAATGGATTCTTGAAGAAATCTATAATCTCATGTTCAGGATTGTCACGATACAATGTACAGTTAAGTGGAAAACAATCATATAAATCACAATACAGAAAAATATCTGAAGCTTTTGTTTTACAGATATGATTCTGCTATTTTCTGTTTTTCTCTCTGTGATAAACATAAATCGTTTGATAAAAGGTTACACACACATTTGCTAAAAATTGATAATGATTCAAATCTTTCGTCTTTGTAGACTTGTAATCGACATGCAACAATTATTTTTGTGAGTTTATTTTGAATCAGTTCTTTGATACGACCTAGGACGGGTTCTAAATTATTAAAATAACATTTGTTTATAGAATAAGTTCCACAAAAATCATCAATAACAAACAATGTTTTTTTATTTGGATTGTAAAACTTAACAATATCATGTGGACTTGTCACCAGTAATATATCGTACCCTTTCTGTGCCATTATTAATGATACATGTCGTAAAGTTATTGTTTTCCCAACACCCGAGCTGGAAGTAATAGTAACACAGCTGTTTTCTTCTACACATTCTAGCACCCGTTTGGCAGCTCTGGTCTCAACAAAATTAGCATCATTCAACTGCCAATCTTCCAAAATCTGCATAATTTGTACTGAAAATGAAAATAAAATTTAATGCTTATGATCGTTTTAAAATTATGAGTAATTAGCATATAACCTGTTTATATTGTTCCCTTAAAAGACAACGTTTCATAACTGTCCGACAAAAATTATGAGAAAAAAGTAAAATAACAAAAATACCGAGCTCAAAAGAAAATTCAAAATGGAAAGTTCCATATCAAGCGGCAAAATCAAAAGCTCAAACACATAATACGAATTGAAAACAACTGTCAAATTCCTGACTTGGTACAGTTATTTCCTTATGTAGAAAATTTTGAATTAAACCTGGTTTTATAGGTAGCAAAACATCTTACTTGTATGACATACTTTCTATGAGGGCCTGTCTTACTTTCATAACATATCTACAGAAGTGTCCACGTTTTGGTATGGGAATTCTCAATAAATCAAATCAATAAATAAATGTTCAAATAACATATGAAATATGTTATTAAATTCATCGGTATTTGTAAGAGGTAAATAAATATTTGACATCATCAGATCTTCGAAAGGAAGGACCAGTAAGTTTATCACAATATGTATCCATGGCATTGAATGATGCAGAACTTTTCATAACATAGATATACAGTTTTCACATTTATAGTTCTTAAATAATATAAAGCTAATTTTAAGGAGTAGCGAAATATACCAAATATATTCAAGCTCATAAGTCGAAGATAAACTGACAGAGCCATGGCAAAAACCAACAAAAATATAAGAAAAACAACAGTCTACCTCACCTAACAAAATCCATAGACGGAGCAACACGAATCTTACCAAAACCAGTATAAATCCTGGGTGTTCCAGAGGGATACATATATTCTGTTTCACACGAGCACTCATCATTTTGCTCATTTAAATACAACTTTGGTGTAAGTCTAATTCAGAGATTTCACGTCCAAGGAAAAAAGTTCATCTCCTTAATTCTATATTAAACATTAAAAATGATTGATATTGGGAATTATTTATAAAAAGACTAACTCAAAAGTCAGCCGAGGAAAATAATCCCATCCAGCGTTTGAGGAAAACAAATTTTTTTACACATTTTCTTCAAAATAGTGTTTCCGTTACACACAATATAAGCAGTTTGAACTTTGAAAACAAAAGTGCAACAAACATTGACAAGCATCCAAAGCTTTGATACATATAGCAGAACTGTGAGGTTTAGCTGGATATAAAACTAGATTTAACAGATCGAGAAATGTCGGTTCCAGGTCAGGAATATGACAATTGTTTCCGACTTATCTAATTTGATAATATTTATTGTCGAACGTTTGGTTTTGCAAGGGTTCGTTTTAAGCTCATCTGGCCCAAAAGAGCCAAGTGATATTTTCTCATCAATTGGCGTCCGTCGTCCGTCGTTCGTCGTCGTCGTCTTCCGTCGTTGTTCGTTAACTTTAACAAAAATCTTCTTCTCTGAAACTGCTTGGCCAAATAAAACCAAACTTGGCCTAAATCATCCTTAGGGTATTTAGTTTTAAAAATGTATCCGATGACCCCGCCTATCAATCAAGATGGCCGCCATGGCTAAAAATAGAACATGGTGGTAAAATGCAGTTTTGGCTTATATCTTTGAAACTAAAGCATTTAGAGCAAATCTGACCGGGTAAAAATGTTAATCAGGTCAAGATCTATCTGCCCTGAAATTTTCAGACGCATCAGACTTGGTTATTTTAAGGAAATTTTGCAGTTTTTGGTTATTATCTTGAATATTACAATAGATAGAGATAAACTGTAAACAGCAAAATTGTTCAGCAAAGTTAGATCTACAAAAAATTCAACATGACCAAAATTTTCAATTGACCCCATAAAGAGTTATTGTCCTTTAAAGTAATTTTTTTACAATTGTTCGTACATTTTTGCAACCTTTAAAAAAATCTGCTTTTCTGAAACTACTGGACCAAATTAAACCAAACTTGGCCTAAATCATCATTAGGTATCTAGTTCAAAAAATGTATCGATGACCCCGCCCATTAACCAAGATGGCCGCCATGGCTTAAAATAAAACAAATGGGTAAAATGCAGTTTTTGACTTATATCTCTGAAACTAAAGCCTTTAGAGCAAATATGTGATGGGGTAAAATTGTCCATCATGTCAATATCTACTGGCCTTGAAATTTTCCGGTGCATCAATCAACCTCCTGTTGGGTTGCTGCCCCTGAAGGCTCGTTTATTATATTGAAATTAAATAACTCGAGTTGATATCAAGCAATATCCCATTCTCACTCGGTATGAAACCTATAATTATCCTTACCTCTTATATTCCAGGGCACTGTTGATGTGTCTAAACATTTTGTTTTTAGCTCAGTACATTCCCTAAGCATGTCCTTCCTCCTAGTCGTCCTACAGCCTGTAAATATATTTAACTGACCATAAAATATTTTAATTTGCATAAAATATTATGGTTGCAAGTCAATTACAACTAGGAGCATTTCTGTGTGCTTGCCAATTGAAAATTAGAGGTTTCCATGATTTTGTATTTCTAATTCGGTTCTACATATTCATTTAAACAAATATTGAACCTTTGTATTATATTTTTGTCAAAGGTTCCTTTTTTATATTAATGATGGCAGCTATCTTTGATGTCCGTTTTTTGTCAAAACCGATTATCCTGAAAAGGCATCAATAATCCTTAACAATCCTTAGTATTAGAACAATTGATCAATAAATTGAAAATCAACAAATTTGAAAGTATTATTTAATTCAAAGAAATGGTTGAACCGTTTTGACATCAGTTGCCGCCATGCAAAACAACCATTAAAAGGATAATTAATGAATCTTTTGTACATGTTGTGATATGGATTTATTAACGACCCACTGATTTTTTTCTCTGTTTTTTCTGTATTTTTTGTCGGTTAGTGTCGGCTATAACCAGCGATATATTCTTAAATTAATGTTGTTATCAACCTTGCATGTCTGTGGCGACGTTACCGATTTCAACTTAGCAAATATCGTCATACGTGATAAATGAGTAAATCAGGGATATTGTTGTGACAAATAACGTGATTTGGGTAACTTAATTCTTTCATAATTGAAAATACATGTAATATTCGAATAGAAGTTTGGCTATACCAATATAAACTTGTCAATACCTATATTTTGATCGTGTCTTTCTAATATAACATAAGGGGATGTGGTATGATTTGCAATGAGACCACTATCCACAAAAAGATCAAACAAAGTCGATGAAAGCAATAATCCGTACGGCCTTCAATAATATGAAAACCCCATACCATATAGTCGGCTATACAAGTTCCAATATGAAAAATATGAAACAATTCAATTGAGAAAAGTAACGGCCTAATTTATGCCAAAACCATTTACGAAAAACTAAGACTATTTATGGCGTCTATAAAGTTAATCAGTTGGATGTGTACTGATTTCAGTCTTGGTTAATATGATTTATCAATTAGTAGTAATGGGTAGTTGTTTTTTCACTTGCTTCGTTGATTGATAGCGTTTGATTTAGTCAGTTTTATGGACTCCACTTTTTTTTACATTTGCCTTAGAATTTAGTTTATTTTTAATTACCTTTCTAAGCCTACCATCTTTGACCTTCGGAGAGGCGGTTGAAATCAAAACTTTACGACAAAAGAGATGATTTCAGCTTCCCAATTGTGAACTTTCCATTTCTATGTAACAACATTCCAGCAGCGCCTGCCTACGAAGTATATATCTCCCAATTGATACGATATTCCCGGGCTGGTATTAACTATCATGATTTCCTTGATAGAGGGTTGCTGCTCACAAGGAAGCTATTAAACCAAGAGTTTAAATGGTGAAGTTGAAATCATCCCTTCGTAAATTTTACGGACGGATTCACGAGTTGGTTGACCGTTATGAAATATCCGTTTCACAGATGATAGCAGATATGTTCCTAATGTCGTAACTACAATCCCGTCCCGGCAAGAATGTGATCTATCGAATTAGACTTGTTATCGTGTTTGTACTAAGATGAGCAACACGACGGGTACCACATGTGGAGTAGAATCTACTTGCCTTTCCGGAGCACATGAGATCACCCCCAGTTTTTGGTGGAGTTCGTGTTGCTAAGTCGTTAGTTTTTCTATGTTGTGTTTAGTGTACTATTGATTGTCTGTTTGTAGCCATAGTGTTGCCAATTTATTTCCGATTTATGAGTTTGAATGTCCATCTGGTATCTTCAGCCCCTCTTTGATGAGTTCTAACTGACCTTACTCTTAGATCGGTGTCGTTTGTCTTCGTGTTAGTTGTTTTTGTGCTTCCTGCGAAAAACTGACGTGTCCAGCACTTTCCAACTGATTTTTCCAGTTTTATTTTACGTTGTACTCTACAAGGTTAGGGGAGGTTGAGCGCTACCCAGTATTTAAAAAAATGCCACATTCTGTATATGCATGTCTCTCGTTGGAAATCTATGGTTAAGTAAATGGCGTCATACCTATTTTTCGTTAATTATTTTTAATTGTCGTACATGTCGGGATCACTTTGGCACACATACTTTATATCTATGTTGATCTCACTCCCCCTTCTAATTATAAAACATACCTTTATTCATAACTCAGAGTGTCTTGATTTGGGTTATAAACCAATACATATGTTACTAAAATACCCTGCACTTTCATAAAGATTTATTCTCAACTAAAATATGAATGTAATATTAAAGATTTCGTTGTTTGCAAACAACCGTATGAAAACATTTGACCCAACTTAATGTGAAAAAAGGTTCAGTTCCTAGTCCACAAAAATGCATCCCTTTCAAAATTCAGGCATCACTCCATGCTGTTGTGAGATTTATTATCTTTATTTTTGATTAAGTTATACATACCCTACTTATATCATTCCATGCCTCTGTGAAATATGCACTTTCTATCTTGCCGTTCCCATTTAGAATAACGTGCGATATGTGGTTCCTGTAATTTCTTATCCTTGCCAAATCAGCCGATTGTGATTCGTCAGTTACCGATGGAACAATATTATAATGAGATAACTGTGTAAGATTTGTAAGCAATGTAATCATTAAAGTAATGTCAAACTTTTGTGAATCTGATCTTCCTGTAAATAAAATAGATAAATCATATATTACAAGTTGGCAAGAAAATTATTAAAGTCATGATCAGTTGTAACATAAAATACTTCCTGATTTACTTACGAGGCAGCCCCGAGGTATCATCAGCTCATTGCAGCGCTTTGGTAAGGAAATGACACCCTGTTATCAAATTCTTTATTGAGATTTTTTAAAAATATTTGCAGAAAGTAAGGTTCAATCTTCTTTTGACAAGGTTGACTTAAGATGGAATTTGCTATATTTTTTGGTCTCTCACGGTCCAATTACTTATGTGGTGTTTGTAAATTTATCATCTCTGTTTTTCTTTTCATAAGTGTTGTATGTTTCTGTTGAATATAAATCATGGAAACATTTTTAAACACACTAAAATTATTAAGTTTTATTCTAGTTCATAGAAACATATATGCATTCATAGTTTTCAATTCTAAATGGACTTTTCATCACAAAATCATTTCTTATCTTTGTGGTGTTAATACATAGTTTTACCATGAAAAGGTAATCATTTACTTCCCTTTTTACACTATTTGTTTACAAATGTCCCGCGGAAATGTGTTGAATACTCCTGCAGTATTCTTAATCTTTTGTCCCTTAGCGTTCATTAGACAAAAAAAAAAAAAAAACAATCCATTAGTATTCATATTTTTCACGAATACTAGTATGTTCTATTCAGATTTTAAACGTGTTCAAGTACAAGTTTTGTCTTGCAGGTTTCTTTCATGATGTTAATTATGACTATTTGGATCATTAAATTTTGTAAAGTTCCTTGTAATGTTTTTTATGTGATAAGGTAATTGTTGTTTTTCTCTGTTAAACACTTTAAGATGTTCCGCTCAACCTACCATTACTTGGAAACAGAAGATTCCATTGTGACTGGTTAATGATGCTCTTCTGTCGTAGGTGTTGCAATTTGTCGTGTGAATTCTTGGTAGAAACATCTAGGCACGATGGATCAAATTCACGGTCAAATACAGCTCGTACTGCACGAGGGGAAATCTTAGACAGCAATAAATACAGCCGGACATTGTTTTCTTCCTCCTTTGATATGGTTGTCATCGTGCTCTCATTCACTTTCAGACTGGGTTTTCACGTTTTTCATCACATAAGTAATACATGTGGCAATGTTTCTGAAATATAGTTTCATATTATACTTTTATGGCTATTTTCCTTGTTACGATTATTTGATATGCAAATTGATGTTTATAAAAAATCGCAAGGCCTGCATATATTTTAATGAAACGTTTACAGATACATGATCCATGTTTATATATACAGTACGCCAAAAGTTAAGCACCACCTATTTTTATTGCATCGAATTTTTTTTCATTTAAAAAAATCAGTTATTCCTCGAAAAAGAGATAACATTCATGTAGCAATTTTGCTAACATATACCATAAACAAACCATAAACTCAAGTTTGGTCACTTATGCAGGTTCTATGCATTTAAATTTTGCATTCATAGAAATAGTGCAAATTACACAAATCAGAAAAGGAATTTAAGTTTCACTGTGATTTTATTTTTTACAACAATTAATCACCCAATATTATTAAAATTCTCTACAAATAATCGTTGGTATGTTCGCCAAATTTTATGTCAATATTTGAGTCAATAGGATGTGAAACCACCTCTCTTACGGTACAGTTCCATAACACGGCGACTCGTACTCTGTACAAACCTTCTGAACTTTAGTTGAGGAAATTTATTCCATTCATCATTAATTGCCACTCTTAAATCGCCAAGATTTTGCAAAAGTGGATCTCTGCGATTGAGATTTCTGCCAAGACATCCCAGACATGTTCGATAGGGTTCATTTCTGGAGACATGGAAGGCCAAAAGATAGTGTCAATGGCTTCTTGCTCTTTGTACTCGGTTACAATCCTTGCCCTGTGTGGTCTAGCGTTGTCGTCCATGTACAAGGGTCTTGACGCAAGTGGGTGATTATCAAAATGAGAGACTACAATGTTTTTAAGCACCAAATCCCTGTATGTCTGTATGTTCATGTTACCGTGCAGAATATGCACATCCAGCTTACAACGGTATGAGAAGCAAATCCATACTGTAACACCACCAGCACCGAATGCAGTCGTTGGGCAAATGTTGTTTTGGTCATAGGCAGTTTTATTTTTCCGCCAACCTCGTATTCTGGCTTCTACTGGTCGTAAAAGAAACCGACTCTCATCTGACCAATGCATTTTTTGCCAGCTTCTCATGTTCCGTTGTCGATGGTCATTAGCACATTGGAACCTGATTAAACGGTGCCTGGCTGTTAGGGCAGGTCTCTTGACAACACGACGTGCTCTTAGATTGCCTCTATGAAGTCGACGGACCCATGTTCGAACACTAACACGACCACCTGGAGGCCAGTGGTGTCTAAGCTGCGGAGCAGGAGTAAATGGATTGGATTTAGCACGACGAATAAGCTGTCTGTCATCACGACGGGTAGTTAAACGGGGTCTTATGGATTTTGGGCTATCATTTACAGTTCCTGTGTCAACATGACGTTGTAAAAGTCTGGCAATGACGGCGTGATTAACATTGAAATGGTTACCTATGCTGCTAGTGCTCCTACCGGCATTTGACATGCCAATCGCTTGCAAACGATCAGCCACAGATGACTTACGCCTTGCCATATTACACAATGACTAGATGAAGGTCAAATTTTACCACCTGTACGCGGGACAGTAGGAAGATGATTTAAAGGTATCGAAACAGTGTATTTGTAAAAGTGCAGATGGCCTTTAATAAAAAGTTGCTTGACGGGTTTATTGAAGTTCAATCTTTTTGGTCGTAATGAATTGTCTTAGTGTATGTTAAAGGCGATTCATAACACCAAACATAAATAATTTTATTCAGGTGGTGCTTAACTTTTTGCGGACTGTATATATACATAGGTTGGTGCGTTTATATGAATATTATAAAGGAAAGTAATGTGGTATTATTGCCGATAAGACAACTATCCACCGGAGTTTCCATGGCGTGGGTATTAGCATTTAAAGGTGAACATACGTCCTTCGACAACGTGAAAACCCATACCATATAGAAAGGTCTAGCTCCCGCCACATGAAAATTTTGTAGAATAAAATTCAAATGAGAAAAAAATAATGACTTAATTTATAATCATACAATTTACGAAAAACATAGATGACAGATATATAACCATTGACTACTACTGAATTACAGATTCCTGAATTTGGACAGACATATTAAGAATGTGGAATGCCGGGTCAAACATGTTTGTAAGTTCATACCTCCGACTAACCTGGGATAATGATGTGATAACACAAGATAAGATTAAACTTTAAAAAAACGTTAACAAAAGGCTTAACTCTATAGATGGCTACAAAGCACAAGCACAGCTTACAAAAAAACCAACAAAAACACAAAACACCGATGATGTTGTGCAACACCAACATATAAGTAAATAGTATCGACAGGGTGTAGGATCATGATAGCTTACAACTGTAAGTATTTAGCAATACACATTTAGTTACGTTTTATTTTTTTGTGTGAAAGGTTTTACTACGGGGTTTATATCATTTGAAAACCTTTAAGAATATGTTTGTTCAAAAAGTCAATGAGTTTACATGTATCGTATCTAAATTCACGGGCTCTACAAACAACATCGTGGTAAAAGCTAGAAGATGATATTACGTTTTTTATAAACCAAACTGCCGAACCAAATCGTTGAATCTATGAACGAATTTGGTAAACGTTTTAGTTAGTTTGTGATAACGAAATCTCTGACTTAATAATTTACAAGTAATGCGTATTTTACGTTTAATTAAATCTTAATCGCGACGACAGACACGAGAAGGTGCACATGTTGTAAAATAAAATACTTTAGATAGATAAGAGACCAAAGGAACATCTTCGTCCGAAAAGGAAAAAAATACAAACTTGAACGAAAAAAAAGTCTCTTTTGTCGAAAATTGTTGTTTATAGTTTCCCGTGTGAAACTGAAATCTAAAAATCCATAAAATGACAATTATTACTGTCTGTATAAGAACTACTAATAACAAGTTCGCTAGGGTTAATTTCCGTAGTAAAATTTAAGATAAAAGTTATTTAAAGCAAAAATATCACCAAGTTAACGGTGAGTGTTGTAAAATGAATGGAATAAATGTAATTTAGACGGTTCTTTACTGAGTCTGGCCATAAACAATGATTCATTACAAAACTAGGAATAATTCTGCTACCAAAGGGGCACAATCGGTTATCTTTTCACATTGAGTTTATCTTTCATATTCCTCTTTTTCATAACAGAATAAAGGTTGCATTTCTGTAAATATAGACAATGCAATTTCCCATAGGAACTCCCTTTGCGGCTATAACTGTGCCACTTTTACTATTAAGTTTCGTAAAAAATTATATCCTAGAATGGAAATTTGTGCACTACTAAAATTTTCAAAGGTCAAAACATAGTGATGTGCGGCATATTTCGAACATTTATAGGCCCCGAACTTGTGAGAGTTACAACTTATAATAACTAAAATTCTGTACTACCCCTACCCCCAATTGGGGCCTACTTCAGAATTCAATTTTCACCGCAACAATATGTCTCTATACTGGTAACATTTCAGATTTATGTCTCTATGAGATGAAACATAGAGATTATATCCGGGAACCAGTACGTAAACAAAACAAGATATCTATGAATATCATATATCTCCCCAAAACAGGCGTGGTTTGAGAAACAGCTGTATTTACAAATTGCAACCTATAGTATCTATAAAATGCAGTAATTATATTTGCAAACAGATATTTAAAAGGACCATTTCATCAAATAAGAAAACTTCTGTTTTATAACATTTTGTAAAAGTGTAGTACAGAGTCGAAAATGTAAACCATATTTTAAAGACTATCAAAAAAACTTATATTCTATTCACACATCTAAAGAGTTAAAACACTTAAAAAATTATTGATTCCAATTTTTTTATTACATAGTGCCACTTATAATTTCTTATTCGTATACAAAAAACAGTAGAAATCCGATTTTTTTATACGTCGGTTACAGCAAACGTCACTATAGAAAATAATGGTCCTTTAGCATGATACTGTGAGACATCGAAGTCTAGATATGATCCCTATGATCATTTAATTACAGGGGAGCTCAACATCATTCAAGATCGAGAGGTTATGAACTGTCTGAAAAAAGGACCGAAATAACGTCCACCGTCGAATATGAATTAGGAAGGGTGTCGTCAACTTAATGAAGATGCGTTTTCATCATATTGTAAAACAGATGTAAACGAGAGAAATCTGACAAACAGTCACTTGGTTCCTATTTGAACAAATGTCTGAATATTGTTAATACTTGCATATCACATTTCGAAAATAATTAAGAAATAAATAAAAGAATAAGTAATACTCCCATTTTTATGATTAAAAACGAATTAAAGTACTAGAAAAGCGTTTTGTGTTCATACAGGCCGACGAAGCAGTCAACAATGTGGTGGTGGTATGACGTATATAGTTCACGGTAATCCTTTAGCATGAAATTGTACATTCATCTACATACTAGTCCGTACGATCCACAGAGAGTCATGTAGTAAATAATCATGTCACTTTCTCAGCTCAGCTTAAAGACTCCTTTGACAATTTGTAGGTCCCACCATGGATTGATTACATAACCTACACAAACAACCATAAAGTATCGTTTCGTTTCGGCCTCTAGTAAGTACTCTATTACTAATCTCTTAGTGCTTTAAACAAGTTCCTTAACTACAATCAAAGAATTAATCATTACTTTTTGCAATATAACATATTGAAATAATAAAAGTAACCATTTTTGGATTATAAACAATTCTTTGGATGTTGTAGACACATTACGTGCTGTGTGTGGTTCTTTTGATTCGGTTGACAGTTTTAACTTTTCCACTCTTCATAATACACCTCCACAAATATTATCAAACAAAAGTTGTCCTATTCAATTAAATGATCGTTTGATAAATCTGATTGCAAATTTATTTGCTGCAACTCATATCAATAAAATTGAGAATGGAAATGGGGAATATGTCAAAGAGACAACAACCCGACCAAATAGCTGACAACAGCCGAAGGCCATCAATGGGTCTTCAACGCAGCGAGAAAATCCCGCACCCGGAGGTGTTCCTCAGCTGGCCCCTAAATAAAATTGTGTACTAGTTCAGTTAAAATGGACGTCAAAACCTTTTTCTCAAATGAGAAAGGTAAATATACTTACTGGAGGTGTGATTAAAGCCATAAATTTTCTCCTTGAATACATTAATGTACGTTTCGGATATAAAGTTTATCGACAACTTGTAGGTATTCCTATGGGCACCGACTGTGTCGCTTTATTTACAGACTTGTTTCTGTACTGTTAAGAATAACAGTTTATGGCAAAATTCAGTAAAGACCTGTTTTAGTTCCATACATTTGATAAATTTACCAAAACTAACCGTTATCTTAATGATTTTTTTTTAATTTAAATAATCAAGTTTCTCTTAATTTACTGCCGAAATTTACCCATAGGAACTTACCTTAAATAAATCAAATGTCAACAGCAATAAGTGTCCTTTCAAAGATTTAGACATTTTATACCAGAAACTCTACACCAAAATTTTAGACTAAAGGAATGATTTTCCCCTATTGTATTTTTTCCTTATCGGACGGTGATTTACCTTGACGCCGTCTTATTGTGTTTATATATATTCCAACTCGTTCGCTTTGCCCGTGTCTGTAGTGACGTTGTGGATTTCAATGAACGTAATCTAAGTATTATTGGTTAATTGTCAAGTCAGGGATTTCAATACCACAAATTACATAAAACCTTTACTAAATTTTTCCATAGAAACAAAGATTTGGTTTGCAAGTTTGGCTGTACCTATGAAAAACTTATTTCAGATTGATTACAACATCTAAAATGTTATGCTGATGTTGTTTACTGAGCCCAGAAATTTATATACGATCCGGGTAAACTTTTCAGTCCTTTCAATAAACTTATTCTAAAAAGGTACCAGTTCAACACTGTAATTAGATCTTTAAATATTTTTTTTTTTTGGTATCAATATTGATTTTGTTATCAGTAAATTAAAACCATACTGAATAGTATTGTTATACACATACATTGTATTCACTTTTACGGGGTTTTTGTTGCACTTCAGTGTTTCTGTTCTTCCGTTGTTGTCCTCCTATAGCTGATGTGTTTTCATCGGTTTTAGGTATGAAACCACCAATTTATAGCCCCATTGCTTTCTATGTTAAATTATGCAACTTCAAGCATTAATGGCTACTTTGTCTTAAGTTCAAACAAAGTGGCAGTTATTTCATGTCAAAACTATACCTTATCCTGACTTGTGCAGAAAAATTCAACATACCTTTAATTTCATATTAGAGTGTACTGGTTCCCGGAAGTTTGATAGTACAAAAACATGTACTTCTGATCTGAACAACAGGGCAAATGTGCTCTCATATTAAAATTTAATTTACTTCTTTATTATTCAAAAGAAACTTTCAACAAGGGTTCTACAGTGATCCCAAGTCCCTTCATTTGATACCAAAACTATCCAGATACGTCACCTATTGACAAAGATACAGCTATGCGTAGGAACTATTTTGTTTTCAATACGTACTACTTTCTTGTAAGTTCTTCCCGACCGGGTCTTAATTAGTGGTTTTTAGTTTGTAATCCGGATTTGTTTTCTCTCAATCGATTTATGACTTTTAAACTGCGGTATACTACTATTGCCTTTATTTACTGCACTACTATCTGTCGATACCTATTTTTTATCATTGCACATTGCCTGTTTTTTGTGACGTCTTTACACTAAATCCATTGGATGATGGACGTGAACTTATCGTCTTAGATACACTATTTCTTTTATAGGTTGTTATTTGCTTTGAGCAAGCTGTCAGTAACTGCTTGTACTCTTAGATCTTTATATTTTGTTGTTGTTGTTAGGAATGTATACATTTTTATTCTGCCACGCCCAGTCTGTGTTTTTGGTAGCTGCTTTTTTGCTTTGTATCGATCTGATGAGTAAATATATTTTCAACTGATTACAATACTAGTAGTTTGTTCTTATTTTGTGCTGTAACAACACTGTCTCAGGTGAGGGTTGAGCGCTCATTAACATGTTTAATACCGCCACATTCTCCATGTGCCTTTCCCAAGTCAGCTCAGGAGTTCAGTAGTTGTTGTTGGGTTATGTCTGTCATTAGATATAAGAAGATGTGGTATGAGTGCCAATGAGACAACACTCCATCTAAGTCACAACATATCAAGTAAACCATTATAAGTCAAAGTCCGGCCTTCAACACGGAGCCTTGGCTCACACAGAACAACAAGATATAAAGAGCCCCAAAATGACTAGTGTAAAACTATTCAAACAGGAAAACCAATCGTCTAATCTATATAAAAAACGAGAAACATTTATGAACCACATCAACAATCGACAACCACTGAACAACAGGTTCCTGACTGTTTTTCGTAAAAAAAAAATTTTTATAAATTAGGCTGTTAGTTTTCTCAATTTAATTGTTGCATATTATGTTATGTCAAGGCCTTTTATAGCCGACTATACGATATGGATGTTTCTCGTTGTTGAAGGCCGTATGGTTGACTATAATTGCTTATGGTTATTTACTATTTGACTCTATATATGAAGCGCATGACCTTGAGAATATATCTGTTAATCGTTAAATTCTCTTGAACTTCCGTGGGCTATGTACCTCATATCACTGCAATATTGTTGTTTGCTTTTCCGGCCTGTACGAGCACAAACCTCTTTGCGAGTAAATGATTCTGTTTAATATATGAATGGGTATATAACCTAACCATTTAGATTACTTGATTTGACTGCAAAAATACTTATCAAGACATACAAGCCAAATTATATGATTGCGATAATAAAAATAAAGTTTCTTTATACTGATCAAAAAAATGTATGGTTACTACATACTTTTGTTTGAAATAAGGAAGATAATTTGCTACTTCCGGTGTAATATGATATATCTATTCACACAGATTCCAAACAAATATGGTATTGATATGCTTTTGCCTGAAAAAGGGCGATAATTTGGAACTTTCGGTTTAGAAAATGTCAATTCCGGTCTCATATGATAGATGTTTTACACTGATTCCAAAAATATATGGTTTCGATATACTTTTGCCTATAATAAAGGAGATAATTAGCTACTTCCATTTTATTCAAGATCATTTCGGTCTTAAATGATAGGTTTATGAATGCTTATGAAAAAAATATATGGTTTCTATAACCTTTACACGAAAGAAGAACAAAATTGGCTACTTCCGGTTAATTTAAGGTCATTTCTGGTTGACATTTTTCAAGGTCATATGTCACTTAACATTTTGCAAAAGACCCCATTGCTTTATTATCAACCAAGTTCACTGAAAATAAGTGACAACATCAGTCACTATCAAGTTTACCGAAGGTCACATCTGGTGCCATAACATAGCTTATTTCACAAGTATTCCAAAAATATATGTTTCCCACATATTTTAGTTTCAAATAAGGGCGGTAATTAGCAAAAAAATATATAGTTTAGAAGTATTATTCCCTTGCAATCGCTTCTTCCAGTCAGCAAAAGGTCACTTTCGGTTGGTATTTTTTTCAAGTTCATGTGTCTCACAACCCCTTGATAAAGACCATGTGGCTTAATCGAGTACAAGAATGAGGTTATAATTCATTAACATTAAATCTACACATTTCAGGGGCAAAATCCCCTAAAAGATATCAACAGATCGATTCGAACTGAATGTATCATTTCTACGTCTCACAAGCTAAGGGCTAAATTTAGAACATGACTCTGGCCTTTCACCTTAACGCCATTTTCTTTTGGTGGAGCAACGACATTAATTCAAATCACCGTAGGTTTCTATCGGTTATAGTTCATGAGTTTCATTTATATATCACTTATGTCAAATACAAAAGGGGAACTCTCATACGAAGTCTCAGTACCGCTTTGGTAAAAATTGACCAAAGAGTCCAGAGGATTTAACGAGCAATTTGGAAAATTAAATTTGTCGATTTCTACTTCGGTTACAAAGAGATGTGCACACAAGAAAAACAATGTTTGAGGCGATATTGTTTACAACGAAAAGTGTTCGGTTAAACAGGGTGCGTTTCATAAGCACAATAACAGTCCGATATCATATGCAAAAAATGTATGCGACATCCTGTGATCCACTATACACCGCAAGAAAAAAAATTGCGGAGAAAGAAAAAAATAATAATCAATACAAAATCAACATGTCTTTCCATGGTAAAGTGGAAAGACCTATAAAAAAGCACTTCCTTATGGGTTTACGTATTATGTTACATTACTTAAACATTCATTATTTTAAAAGATGATAGGTTTCGTTGCTGATATAACACAAACATTTGCTTTTTCACAGCTGAAAAGCATATTTAACTATTAATTGTTAAATTGACGATGTTAACAATAATAATGCATGGCAGTACAGGCTATAAGATATAGTTGTTAAGGAGTATCAATATTTTGCTTTTGTTACATTTTACTTATTTCCCCTTTTTCAATTGATTTTTGAGTTCGTGTTTTTGTGAAAATATTTTTATACTTTTACTGAAGTTAAGAATGAACTGGCCACCCTTCTTTTTACAGTACATGTCCAAAGTCAGAAGCCTGAGGTCTTGTGGTTACCGTCGTCCGCCATAGTTATGTTCCGTTTTTTGTTTTTGATTTCAGGTATTCTCTTTTAAATATTTTCCCATTTTGTCCCATTTGGGACTTTATAGCGTTATGTTGGTCTGATGTTGCCCATTGCTGAAGATTAAACGTAGAAATGTGGTTGTTCACATCCGCATCATTTGGATCATTGGTGGTAATTTCGTCTACATTTAATTGACATTTCTTAACGTTTAGAGATCTCCTCCTTTTTCTATATAAAATTGTACTTGGTATTATGATGTTTAGAAATATAAAAAAAATAAAATTAAAACAAAGAAATGTGAACAGGAAATAATTTTATTAACGTAATGATGTGATAACTTATCTTTATTCAAAAGTATTCTATCAAGTTAAATTTTACATTTAATCCATGTGCGTTTTAGAAATATCGAGCGTATACAATACAAATTAAGCAGCATTGATACATCACTCTATCTGAAATTGATCATGTGTGCCTTTTGATTATAAATTGTAATTCGTCGTGAATTCTCAATTCCAGTTTTTTCAATCATTTGAAAATCAAAGAATTATTGTCTAAGTATCACTTAAAGCTTTTAAAGACGAACGCGAGACCAGGATTATAATAAGAGTTTTTGCTACTTATACGCGTATTTTGTCTACTGAATCCTCCTCAATGGCACCAGAATCAGAATATAGTTGGAAGTCAAAATAAAGTCCGAAATTGAAAAGCCCTAAAACCAAACATTCTGAATATTTGTGTTAAATACGACAGAGACACGATGGTGATTTTCAGTCATTTGAGTTCACGTAAAATACTCGAAAATATTCGTTCGCGAAATGTTTTTCATAAATATTGATAAATGTTTAGTTATATGTAATGCACGACCTGAACTCCCGCTTGGTAAATGCGATAAAATCGCAAAAATAAAACAACAAAAACAGCTGCTGCTACAACAAATATTCAATTACAGTGCGAAGCTAAAAGGCATCAAAAATTTATTTTTTGAAAAGTTGTACCATGACGACTATCTATTCCTAGTGGTAGAAAACCTTAGTGTTTTGATTAATTCAACATTTGGTGGACAATAAATGTACAGATTATGAACATACCAAGTGTATCTTATATACAACATAAGTAACATGAGAAACATATGGTTACATTTATCAACTGTCCAATTGTTTGGTCCATACGACTCTTTCAATTGTCAGATTTTAATTGAAGTGGATTGTGATATGCGATTTAATGTCACACCTGAAAGGTTGTTAAATTCATAAGTTGTATTCTTAGTATAGAAAAAATTGCCTTTTTCGGTGGTCTTAATGTTTCAGTAAGTTGTCCGACTAAAAAAAGGATTTGGTGGAGAAAAAACAAACAATAGCTGACACCTTTCTTTACTTTTGACATGAACATGTAACCGGGTATTCCTTCTCAGATTGCCAATAAGGAGGAGAGAAGATACCACTGGAGTATTCACAATCCAGGAGTCAAATAAAAACGTACCACCATAAAAATCAACCTTCTCCTGTAATCTCAATCAATGAATAACAAGATGAGCATACTAAAATCGTACAAAACAGAAGTTTAAATCAAAAGAACCTTACTTCAATAAACCGGATTAGAGATAATGAGAGCACAACAACAATCAAATAAAATATATCTGTCAAAGACGGCTCATGAATATGGAAAATATGCTTACAGTCATTGTTGATATGAAATTATTAATAAGTCTTCCTATGATCTTATATCGTTTGTGGTACTTTTGGGTATATTTATATTAGTCTAAAACATTATAGAAAGTACAAGAACAAACATTTTCTGGTTAATTTCTGAGTATCGACTTTTTTCATTTATACGAAATGCTTAGGGAACAACGTTTGTTTTAATCTTGAACTAAAAGAAAGCCCATGGTTTAGTATTCGACTTACCTTCAAACGTATTCTATTATTAAATTATGCAGTTTTATATTCCAATTTATATTTCATATTCGAAACGTTTGATTGGCTGACCAATCGTAAGCTTTTAAACTTATTACGTCAATTTTTTTTACAGCATTCAATTATGCATGTAAACTTTTGGTTAAAATACTAGCATCTGTTAAATGACGTTGCAAAAAAGTATCATCTATATTATTATCTACTATGTCTGTTTGTTTTGTTCACACACTGTTGTCAATACAATGGAATTTTATACGACTGTCATACAAGTGAAAGGTTTTAATTAGCTAGCTATTGAACCAGGTGTAATCCACCATTTTCTACTATTTAAATGCCTGTACCAAGTCCATGTCAAAGTCCTGTACCATTCGTTTGATGTGTTTGAGCTTTTGGTTTTGCCATTTGATAAAGGAATTTCCAATTTGAATGTTCCTTGGGGTTCGGTTTTTTTTGTTATTTTACTTGTTTTACAAATAAATTTTTTTTTTAGAAAAATGCCGATTTCTTTTAAACTGTTAGTGAACGTAGTTCTTTTTAATATAACTACATGACCTACATCATACACATGTTCAAATATAAATCAATTATACATGCTACGAATGCGACATCCTATGGAATGCTATATTTATGTTATTGTATAATTCACAGTATAAATATATACAAAGAATAAGTACAAATGTTTATTTTTCATATCAAGAGGTAACCTTTAAATCTTAGGAATTAATCACAAAACAACATATAATATTGGAACATATGTTATAAAGATACTGAGAGAACGAATAACATAACGAACTGCCATAACTAAGGTGAAACGTAATTTTACGAGCAATAAATGTCACCATATTTCATTACTTTAAAAAAAAATATTATCTTGCATATGAAATAAAAGACTATAATAATTCAATAGAGTGGAAAGAAAAAGAAATTATGATTAAATCTAACGGTTCATATTAACGGTCACATGTGACAATGTGTGATATAGATATCCGGTAAAGGCAATAGCTTTGACAGGACATGTAAGTTCTGGAATATGTTTCAACGTAGAGATTAGTTATATGGATAAGGGAACTGCTTATATGATGAAATTTAAAACTTATATTCGGGAATCGGGAAAAAATAAAATCATCTTTTCTGTCGTAATGTCTGCAGATATAGGTAACGTACTAATGAGGTAATGCTGAAGACCTTGTGTCTATAATCTGCTTTATTAAAATTCAATTTAATAAGTAAGTGCGGTCACTAATGTTTAAACATTGAATGTATGGATCTCAAACCTATAATAAACAGCTGAAGTAACATATATCTTTGACATGAAACAAAATCAAAATTTAACGATGAAAAAGAGCCTTAATATGTACGAAACTCCAAAATGCATATTTGCAATAAAGTGTTGCAAAATTGACGAAACGCTCATATACCAAATTGGGGCCTCGGTGACCGAGTGGTCTAAGTAGTTACTACTGTAATCACTAGCCAGTCAACACTGAGGTTGTGAGTTCGAACCCCGCTCGTGCGGGTGCACTCGACTCAAATCTTAAATGACTAGGATTGTCAGTTTTCCTATCGAAGGTCGGTGGTTTTCTCCGGGAACTCCGGCTTCCTCCACCAATAAAAACTGGCCGCCACGAAATAGCCCAAAAGCGGTGCTTAAAAGTGGCGTTAAAACACCAAAAATCGAAATCAAATCATATACCAAATTTATGAAAGCCAAATATGTATATTATATCTTAAGGATGTACTTAAAAAATCTAAAATTTAAAATTGATGCTATTGAGACCATTAGTTAAGGAACAAAATAAGCTAAAAATATTGATAGGTTATGGAGTTTCTTTTCAAGATATTTGATTTTTTTTAAATGGCGGGAAAAATCTAACTCGGATTTTTACCTTGTAGTTGCTTTTGATTTATTTGGGTCTCAAATCGAAAGATAAAGAGATCTAGAATCTGCTTAAATTTTGGTAAATGACCTATTATGAGCTATTGAAGTCTTATATGAAAAGAAAAATGGGTGTTATGTATTGTTGGGGAAAAAAAATCTGACATAAATTCCTCAGTAAACCTCACCTAAGTACATCCTTAAAACGGATCCATGCCATTAGACTCGATTAAAATGATTGTAATCATTCGATTAGAGTGAGAAAAATATGACGTCATAACCGAACCTTCATTGGCCTTGCTGAGGAGAACAGCGATCAACGTATTATTGGTGGTCTTTCAAGTCGAGGAAGTTCACAGATAATCTCATCTCAGGGCAAACTATATAAATAATCTATAACTCAGCTGAATATTAAGTTTCATAAACGGGATGAAATAGAAGACGCCAATCCTAAATGGACCCCAGGGAGATTATTTCTACTATTCCAACAAATTGAAATGCGTTGTGGTCCTTTAAAAATAATTATCTCGCCTACATTCTTTATATGTTAGTTCTCAGTTGAAGGCCAGTTAATAAGTTGCTGTTCTTGTTCGCTGTAAGTTGACCCTTAGTTGTAAACAATTTTAATGTATTCTTCTATTTATAAAGTAGTGTTTAATGTTTTATTATTTTTGAAAGGAAGGGGTGATTAGAATCTGATAAATCTTTCATTTTATCTTGTAAAGTAAACTTGAAGGACGCCCTTTATATCAAGTGTCAATTTTACGTGCACGTCATTGCTATTTTATTCATTTGACCTAGAAAACAAATAAACATGTTTGTTTTATTTATTGAAGAAAAAATAAACAATTAAAGTATGATGCAGGTGATTTTAAAACGTGTTTTTATCTATCTGTTCTGCCTACTGAAGAGGCCAAAGTACGACTAAACATTCATTTATATTAATATAAGGTACATTTTGTACGCAACTCAGGAGGCCTTACATTTTCCAACACAGGCAAAGTTTGCTCATGTGTATTTCACATAAATCGCTCGTGAAATTCGCGTAAAAAGTTTCACGTGAAATTCATCTCAAACAAGCTTTTACGTAAAACACACGTGAATTAGGATTTCAACATGAATTTCACGTGAAATATTTCACGTACATTCGGAAAATTTAGAAGTTATTTTGAAAATTCACGCGAATTTCAGGTGAAAACAATTCATGTAATTTTCACGTGAACTTTATGTGAGTTTCACATGTGATTCATGTGAAACTTATGTGAAATCAGTTCCCGTTACGTGTGAGGTCGTTTGGGTTGAAATTTACGTGTATTTCATGGGAGACTCGGGTAAACTACAAATCATGTGAAAATCACGTGAATGAAATTTTCCTGTGTAGAATTATATATATAGTTGATTCACTATTAATATGTGAAATCGAAATTTGTGTTACGGTTGCCATAATACACTACTACTCTATATTTCAAACTACTTAGTGTAACATCACTGAAGAGACATTAATTGTCGAAATCCGGATATGGTGTACTAATTTTTGCACCTTTTTTTTTGCGGTATAACATCTTTTCCGCAAGTTTATTGTTTTCTGTTTGGTATTAAATTAATAGTTAAGATCCATTTTGTTACATCTGGTGATCCGTTTATTTGGCAATCGCTAATAGCAGTCAGCAGGGTTAAGAGCATCCGTTGTTCGACCTGTTAGTCAAATGCGTTTTGTTAAAATATACTTTTTCACTATTTTGGTCTTTTGGAAAATGTTGTTTGTGCTGTATTTAGACCCCTCTACCAGGAAATTTGTTTTACAGGCACACGTATAAAAATTGCGGTTTTTATCCAACGCAATCACATACCTGTGCAACGCAACGGGTGAAAGACGTACATAATTTCTTCTTAATGAATGTCTACAACAATTAAGAACTAATCTCAAAAATGATACTAAGGTGAACCTATACTACTTATGAGTTCTGATGCTGATTTCTAATCCAATATGGCTGTCACAAAGGAACGCAGAGAACCATTTAATACCCATCAGAAACACTCATTTTCAGATTTTTCAAAGAAAACACTAGTCTCGTACATTTAAACCAGATCATGCACAAATGATACTAGGGTGGTTGAGCTCCGCACTGAATAAACTTTAAAGTAAAGCCCACAAAGTCAGTCTTCGGTAATGACTTCATATGGACACCATTTTAGAAATTAATAATACATTGTATATTCAAGTTGCTTCATGATGATGAATCTGAAAAGATATGTTTCTTTTGTATAGCTATTTCATGTTTTATAAGCATAATAGGTTTTTACTTGTGGTATTTATCTAAATATCTAAAAAAAAAAAATATAGAAAAGGATAACAAAGATTACTAAACAGAGTATGTACTATAAGCGCTTTTGTGCATACTATCAATAAAAGTCATATAAAACGAGTTTTTGATTATTTTAATGTTAAGAGAATTATTGAACCAATGCATGCATATATATCTAACTAAGTTCGCGTTTGTTTTGTACATGTACAGTTTTACGAATCAATAATGTATGGTTGACCAAAAACTATTTCAATCCGTGATTCTAGATTGAAAATGTTTGCTGTTAATAAACTTGTCTCAAAAAAAAAGTTTCCTATATATCTTAATATAACACAAGATACTTAACTCGCATTTTTGAAAAATGTCACCCGGTCGCGAAATTCCGTTATATTTCGATTTCTCGGTTGTCATCCCCACTAAAACTTGTAATGCCGTAAATCTTAATTGGTTTATCTACACAATGGTGTACAATACGCCTACCTTTGTTGTCAGAATCATTCGTAGCAGGCATCCTAAATTATGTCAACCGTAATCATTTCGTCTACCAACACCCGATTGGAAATATAAGACTCGCAGTAAATGATTAAGTGTAAAAAGTATTTAAAAAAAACCTGTTAGTTTTTGTCTGAATAGAATTTATCATCCAGATAGTAAATTTGAAAAAGATTCCGTGAAAAAAAATCTAGGTATGTCTAATGAGTTACGTGTTATATTAAGGTATATAGGACTTTTTTTTCTGAAACATGTGCCTGTGATCGTATACGTATTGATAAAACATCAACATAGAATCATGAAGCACGTAGAAAGTGATAGATATGACAGATATATGTTTCATATGTTCTCATTTTTCAGTTAAACTTTTCAACAGTTGTTAAATAGTGTGTTTATTTATTTTTTTCATAGAGAATCGATAATTACTATCTTCTTAAGTTCAACTTTTTTTTCTCTTTTCTCTTATTGCGGATCTCGCACTTGCGCTGTGTGGTTGTCGAAGTGTAAAGGTTAATGTCAATGCATATGGAACAACTGTCGTTGAATAAGAGAACAGGGAAAAAATAACCCAATAACATATTAACCTTTCTGGCGATTTAGATAAAATAGAGGATGTTCTCTTAAAAGAAAGTATATGTACAAGTGTTTTATAGCAAAACTTAGCAATTGCAGTAATATTATATAAAACATATTCAACTGTTATGTTAGATTTGAAGTATCATATGAATTTAAGTATTATTTTTATATTTTTGTGTTAAAAATGCACGGACAAAACTGCAGCAAGCTAAACAAGAGAGTTGTGAATACTGGAAGTCACAAAATTATCAGTACATCGATTCTTAGAAATCTCCTTAAACAATCACTAAGAGATAAAAGACTATAACTTAAGAGGATGTATTATTTAACTCATAACAATACATTTGTGACCTCAGAAGATCTTTTAATGATATATTTTCTTGAAAATGATTTTTATGTCTCTTATTAAAAGTATATCTTTTCCCTGCTTCTCACATACACAGACTCACACACAACTAGTTTTGGATTATCATAATGTAAACTAAATTATTAAACAAATGAACGCATATTAACTTAACTAAGTCAACCTATTCATGTTTAAATTTCCTGCTTCTAACACACACACACACACATATACACGCGCGCACACACACACACACACACACACACATACAGACCTACCCCGAAAAGTCACTACATTTGGCAAATGCCCGGAAAATGACTACCTGTATTTCCAGTGCGTGTAAAGGATAAACAATACCACTGAGATACAACAATAACAAAAAAATAAACATTTGAAGGTAAATAAAGTATAAATTGCAATTGGATCGCTTTGTGTTTTCCACAAACAAAGTAACTACCTTAACACATACACACCGAAAACTAACTACATTAAGGAAATTTGCGGTGAAGTCACTACACGGAGAGGATACACACAGCAGTCTGACTACCATTAATCAAAATGTGTATCCCTAAATAGGATAACTGTGGTGTAGTGGTTAAAGTGTCCAACATCTCAATAAAACTTGTATATAAACGTTATTAAGGGTTCATACACCTCAAACAACTCAGTACCAGTGTTATATGTACGTTAACTAGGGGTCAGTAGCAGTATATAAATGTTATCTAGCGGTCATACACCTCGAATAACTCAGTAGCAATGCTATAAGAACGTTGCAATGTCAGTGTCCGAGTTTTCGGTGTGTATGAGACAAATGTAGTCAGTTGTCGGTGTGTATGAGACAAAGGTAGTCAGTTGTCGGTGTGTATGAGACACATGTAGTCAGTTGTCGGTGTGTATGAGACAAATGTAGTCAGTTGTCGGTGTGTATGAGACAAATGTAGTCAGTTGTCTGAGTGAATCTGCGTAATTCAAATGTTTTTCCAGCGTTTCATATGTATAACCATCTTGTCGTATAGCTTAGTACGGTTTTTAACCTGGTTTCACACTTACTGTGGATTAAATAAAGGTTTGACCCTCTGACAAGAATCATTGTCCTATCAATTTAATAAATGTCTGTTGCGATAGCTTAAAATATAAAGAGCTCTTTGATATTTTATATTATAGGGAGGGACTGTCACTATTGGCTAACGATAGTTGATGCAAAATTGGTCAGCTGGTTTGTCATCTACCTCAAACAACTCAGTACTAGTGTTATATGAACATAAACTAGGGGTCATCTACCTCGGATAATTAATTACAGTGCTTTAAGAACGTTTTAAAGTGGTCCTACACCTTAAACAACGCAGTACCAATGTTATATGAACGTTATCTAGGGGTCATACAACTCAAATAAAACAGTAACAGTGCTAAAAGAATGTTTCATAGCGGTAATTTACCTCAAACAACTCAGTACTAGTGTTATATGAACATTTACTAGGGGTCATCCACCCCGGATAACTCAGTATAGTGCTTTAAGAACGTTTTATAGTGGTCCTACACCTTAAAAAACACAGTACCAGTGTTATATAAGCGTTATCTAGGGGTCATACACCTCGAATAAATCAATAGTAGTGCTATAAAAACGTCTAATAGAGGTCATACACCTTTAAAACAAAAACTCAGTATCCGTGTTATATGAACGCTATTTAGGGGTCAAACACCTCGAACAACTCAACAGCAGTGCTATAAGGACGTATTATTGTGGTCAAACACCTCAAACTACTCAGTTCCAGTATTTTATGAACGTTATCTAGGGCCTTACACCTCGAATAATTCAGTACCAGTGTTATATGAACGTTAAGTATGGGTCATTCACATCGGATAACTCAGTAGCAGTTCTATAAATACGTTTTATAGTGGTCATTCACCTCAAACAACTTAATACCAGTGTTGTATGAACGATATCGAGGGGTCATACACCCCGTAGAACCTATTAGCAGTGCAATAAGAATGTTTATAGTGGTCATACACCTAAAAGAAACTCAGAACTGTATTATATCTACGTTATCTAGGGGTCATACACCTCGAAAAAATCAGCAGCAGTGGTGCAATAAGAACGTTTATAGTGTGGTCATACATCTCAAACAACTCAGTACCTATGTTATATGAACGTCATCTAGGGGTCAAACACCTCGAAGAACTCAGTAGCAGACCAATAAGAACGTTTTATAGTGGTCATACACCACAAACAACTCAGTATAAGTATCATATGAACGTTATCGAAGGTCATACACCTAGAAAAACACTGCAGCATTGCTATATGAACGTTTTATAATGGCAATACACCTCAAACAACTCAGTATTAGTGTTATGTGAACGTGAAGTATGGGTCATTCCCATCGGATAACTCAGCAGCAGTGCTATAAAAACGTTTTATTATGGTCATACACCTCAAACTACTCAGTACCAGTGTTACATGAACGTTATCTAGGGTCATACACGTCAAATATCTCAGAAGCTGTGCTATAAGAACGTTTAATAATGGTCACACACCTCAAACAACTCAGTACCAGTGTTATTTGAACGTTATTTTAGTGTTCAAACACCTCGAATTACTAAGTAGTAGTGCTATTAGAACGATTTGTAGTGGTCATATTCCTCAACCAAATCAGAAAAAGTGTTATATGAACGTTGTCTAGCAGGTCAAACACCTCGAATAACTCGGTAGCAGTGCTATGACAATGTTTAATCGTGGTGTCCGTTATCTCGTACTAAGTATATCTAAACATACGTCTGCGCCGTTTACAGTCGATACGTAGTCAGCTTTCTTTATCAATAGATACTAGTATTGCAATGTCAGTGTAGTGAGTTGTCAGTGTGTATGAGACAAATGTAGTCAGTTGTCGGTGTGTATGAGACAAATGTAGTCAGTTGTCGGTGTGTACGAGACAAATGTAGTCAGTTGTCTGTGTGTATGAGACAAATGTAGTCAGTTGTCGGTGTGTATGAGACAAATGTAGTCAGTTGTCGGTGTGTATGAGACAAATGTAGTCAGTTGTCGGTGTGTATGAGACAAATGTAGTCAGTTGTCTGTGTGAATCTGCGTATTTCAAATGTTTCCCAGCGTTTCATATGTATAAACATCTTGTCGTATAGCTTAGTACGGTCTTTAACCTGGTTACACACTTACTGTTGATTAAATAAAGGTTTGACCCTCTGACAAGAATCATTGTCCTATCAATTAATAAATGTCTGTTACGATAGCTTAAAATATAAAGAGCTCTTTGATATTCTATATTAGGGAGGGATTGTCACTATTGGCTCACGATAGCTGATGCAAAATTGGTCAGCTGGTAGAGTATATCCGATTGACAAAAGGTCAGAACCATATTAATACCCTATAACATGCTATTTCACGTTTCAGGTACTGTAAAAAGAGCGTCTACGATTCCGTATAGCTTAACACGGCACATATAGCATTCAAAATCGTCTTAATAAGTGTTGTAAATCCCGAAGAGCTTAAAGTGGTCTTTAATGTTATCTAGGGGTCATATACCTCAAATAAATCAGCAGCGGTGCTATCAGAACGTTTTTGAGTGGTCATATACCTCATAAAACTCAGTACAAGTGTTTTATGAACGTTATCTAGTGGTCAAACACATCGAATATTTTAGTAACAGTGATAAAAGAATGTTTCGTAGTGGTCATTTGTCTCAAACAACGCAGTACCAATGTATATGAACGTTATCTAGGGGTCATACAACTGCAATAACTCAGTAACAGTGCTAAAAGAATGTTTCATAGCGGTCATTTACCTCAAACAACTCAGTACTGGTGTTATATAAACATGAACAAGGAGTCATCCGCCTAGGATAACTCATTACAGTGCTTTAAGAACGTTTTATAGTGGTCCTACACCTCAAACAAAGCAGTACCAGTGTTATATACTAGTAAGCGTTATTTAGGGGTCATACACCACGAATAAGACAGTAACAGTGCTATAAAAACGTCTTATAGAGGTCATACACCCCTTAAAATAAACTCAGTATCCGTGTAATATAAACGCTATTTTGGGTTCAAACACCTCGAATAACTCAACAGCAGTGCTATAAGGACGTTTTATTGTGGTCAAACACCTCAAACTACTCAGTTCCAGTGTTTGATGAACGTTATCTAGGGCCTTACACCTCGAATAATTCAGTACCAGTGTGATATGAATGTTAAGTATGGGTCATGCACATCGGATAACTCAGTAGCAGTTCTATAAATACGTTTTATAGTGGTCATACACCTCAAACAACTCAATACTAGTGTTATTTGAATGTTATCTAGGGTCATACACGTCGAATATCTCAGAAACAGTGCTATAAGAACGTTTAATAGTGGTCACACATCTCAAACAACTCAGTACCAGTGTAATTTGAACGTTATCTTAGTGTTCAAACACCTCGAATAACTCGTTAGCAGTGCTATAAGAACATTTAATCGTGGTCAAACTCCTCAAATATTATGACTGAGGGTCACCCGTGTTGTTAATATACTACAACGTCTAAGTACTTTGAGACGTAAAGTCCGATATTTCGTATATCTTAACATACATCTGCGCCGTTACAGTCGATACGTATATAGTCAGCTTTCTTTATCAATAAATATTGCAATGTCAGTGTAGTGAGTTTTCGGTGTGTATGAGACAAATGTAGTCAGTTGTCGGTGTGTATGAGACAAAGGTAGTCAGTTGTCGGTGTGTATGAGACAAATGTAGTCAGTTGTCGGTGTGTACGAGACAAATATAGTCAGTTGTCTGTGTGTATGAGACAAATGTAGTCAGTTGTCGGTGTGTATGAGACAAATGTAGTCAGTTGTCGGTGTGTATGAGACAAATGTAGTCAGTTGTCGGTGTGTATGAGACAAATGTAGTCAGTTGTCGGTGTGTATGAGACAAATGTAGTCAGTTGTCGGTGTGTACGAGACAAATGTAGTCAGTTGTCTGTGTGTATGAGACAAATGTAGTCAGTTGTCGGTGTGTATGAGACAAATGTAGTCAGTTGTCGGTGTGTATGAGACAAATGTAGTCAGTTGTCGGTGTGTATGAGACAAATGTAGTCAGTTGTCTGTGTGAATCTGCGTATTTCAAATGTTTGCCAGCGTTTCATATGTATAAACATCTTGTCGTATAGCTTAGTACGGTCTTTAACCTGGTTTCACACTTACTGTGGATTAAATAAAGGTGTGACCCTCTGACAAGAATCATTGTCCTATCAATTAATAAATGTCTGTTACGATAGCTTAAAATATAAAGAGCTCTTTGATATTTTATATTAGGGAGGAATCGTCACTATTGGCTAACGATAGCTGATGCAAAATTGGTCAACTGGTAGAGTATATCCGATTGACAAAAGGTCAGAACCATATTGATACCCTATAACATGCTATTTTACGTTTCAGGTACTGTAAAAAGAGCGTCTACGATTCCGTATAGCTTAACACGGCACATATAGCATTCAAAATCGTCTTAATAAGTGTTGTAAAGCCCTAAGAGCTAAAAGTGGTCTTTAATGTTATCTAGGAGTCATATACCTCAAATAAATCAGCAGCGGTTCTATCAGAACGTTTTTGAGTGGTCCTATACCTTACAAAACTCAGTACAAGTGTTCTATGAACGTTATCTAGTGGTCAAACACATCGAATATTTTAGTAACAGTGACAAAAGAATGTTTCGTAGTGGTCATTTGTCTCAAACAACGCAGTACCAATATATATAAACGTTATCTAGGGGTCATACAACTGCAATAACTCAGTAACAGTGCTAAAAGAATGTTTCATAGCGGTCATTTACCTCAAACAACTCAGTACTGGTGTTATATAAACATGAACAAGGAGTCATCCACCTAGGATAACTCATTACAGTGCTTTAAGAACGTTTTATAGTGGTCCTACACCTTTAACAACGCAGTACCAGTGTTATATACTAGTAAGCGTTATTTAGGGGTCATACACCACGAATAACACAGTAACAGTGCTATAAAAACGTCTTATAGAGGTCATACACCTCTAAAAATAAACTCAGTATCCGTGTAATATAAACGCTATTTTGGGTTCAAACACCTCGAATAACTCAACAGCAGCTGGTAGAGCATATCCGATTGACAAAGGGTCAGAACTATATTAATACCCTATAACATGCTATTTCACGTCTCAGGTACTGTAAAAAGAGCGTCAACGATTCCGTATAGCTTAACACGGCAGATAAAGCATTAAAAATCTTCTTAATAAGCGTTTTAAATCTCAAAGAGCTTAAAACGGCCTTTAATGTTAGCTAGGGGTCATATACCTCGAATAAATCAACAGCGGTGCTATCAGAACGTTTTTGAGTGGTTATACACCTCACAAAACTCAGTACAAGTGTTATATGAACGTTATCTAGTGGTCAAACACCTCGAATATTTTAGTAACAGTGATAAAAGAATGTTTCGTAGTGGTCATTCATCTCAAACAACTCAGTACCAGTGTTATATAAAATTTATCTAGGGATCATACACCGTGAATAACTCGATAGCAGTGCTACTAGTATTATAAAGTTTTATAGTGGTCATACACCTAACACAACACAGAACCAGTGTTATATGAACGTTATCTAGGGGTCATGTACCTTGCATAGCTCAGTAGCAGTGATATAAGAACGTTTCATAGTAGTCAAACACATAAAACAACTCAGTTACTCTGTTATTTGAACGTTTTTAAGGGTCAAACACCTGAAATAATTCATGTCCAGTGTTATATGAACAATAAGTAGGGGTCATGTACATCGGATAACTCAGAAGCAGTGCAATTAGAACGTTTAATTGTGTTCAAACAACTCAAAATACTCAGTTTCAGTGCTCTATGAACGTTATCTAGGGTCATACACTTCGAATAACTCAGCAGCAGTGTTATAAGAACGTTTTTCATTGGTCATACACCTCAAACAACTCAGTATCAATGTTATATGAACGTTATCTAGGGTTCATACAACTCGAATAACTCAGAACAGTGCTTAAAGAATGTTTCATAGCGGTCATCTACCTCAAACAACTCAGTACTAGTGTTATATGAACATTAACTAGGGTTCATCCACCTCGGATAATTAATTACAGTGCTTTAAGAACGTTTTATAGTGGTCCTACACCTTAAACAACGCAGTACCAATGTTATATGAACGTTATCTAGTGGTCATACAACTCGAATAAAACAGTAACAGTGCTAAAAGAATGTTTCATAGCGGTCATTTACCTCAAACAACTCAGTACTAGTGTTATATGAACATTAACTAGGGGTCATCCACCTCGGATAACTCATTACAGTGCTTTAAGAACGTTTTAAAATGGTCCTACACCTTAAACAACACAGTACCAGTGTTATATCAGCGTTATCTAGGGGTCATACACCTCGAATAAATCATAATAGTGCTATAAAAACGTCTTATAGAGGTCATACACCTCTAAAACAAAAACTCAGTATCCGTGTTATATGAACGCTATTTAGGGATCAAACACCTCGAACAACTCAACAGCAATGCTATAAGGACGTATTATTGTGGTCAAACACCTCAAACTACTCAGTTCCAATGTTTTATGAACGTTATCTATGGCCTTACACCTCGAATAATTCAGTACCAGTGTTATATGAACGTTAAGTATGGGTCATGCACATCGGATAACTCAGTAGCAGTTCTATAAATACGTTTTATAGTGGTCATTCACCTCAAACAACTTAATACCAGTGTTGTATGAACGATATCGAGGGGTCATACACCCCGTAGAACCTATTAGCAGTGCAATAAGAATGTTTATAGTGGTCATACACTATAAACATTCTTATTGCACTGCTAATAGGTTCTACGGGGTGTATGACCCCTCGATATCGTTCATACAACACTGGAATTGAGTTGTTTGAGGTGAATGACCACTATAAAACGTATTTATAGAACTGCTACTGAGTTATCCGATGTGCATGACCCATACTTAACGTTAGGGGTCATACACCTCGAAAAATTCAGCAGCAGTGCAAAAAGAATGTTTATAGTGTGGTCATACACCTCAAACAACTCAGTACCTATGTTATATGCACGTTATCTAGGGGTCAAACACCTCGAAGAACTCAGTAGCAGACCAATAAGAACGTTTTATAGTGGTCATACACCACAAACAACTCAGTATAAGTATCATATGAACGTTATCGAAGGTCATACACCTAGAAAAACACTGCAGCATTGCTATATGAACGTTTTATAATGGCAATACACCTCAAACAACTCAGTATTAGTGTTATGTGAACGTTAAGTACGGGTCATTCCCATCGGATAACTCAGCAGCAGTGCTATAAGAACGTTTTATTATGGTTTTACACCTCAAACAACTCAGTACCAGTGTTATATGAACGTTATCTAGGGTCATACACGTCAAATATCCCAGAAGCTGTAATATAAGAACGTTTAATAATGGTCACACACCTCAAACAACTCAGTACCAGTGTTATTTGAACGTTATCTTAGTGTTCAAACACCTCGAATTACTAAGTAGTAGTGCTATTAGAACGATTTGTAGTGGTCATATTCCTCAACCAAATCAGAAAAAGTGTTATATGAACGTTGTCTAGCAGATCGAACACCTCAAATAACTCGGTAGCAGTGCTATGACAATGTTTAATCGTGGTGTCCGTTATCTCGTACTAAGTATATCTTAACATACGTCTGCGCCGTTTACAGTCGATACGTAGTCAGCTTTCTTTATCAATAGATATTGCAATGTCAGTGTAGTGAGTTGTCGGTGTGTATGAGACAAAGGTAGTCAGTTGTCGGTGTGTATGAGACAAATGTAGTGAGTTTTCGGTGTGTATGAGACAAACGTAGTCAGTTGTCGGTGTGTATGAGACAAAGGTAGTCAGTTGTCGGTGTGTATGAGACAAATGTAGTCAGTTGTCGGTGTGTATGAGACAAATGTAGTCAGTTGTCTGTATGAATCTGCGTATTTCAAATGTTTGCCAGCGTTTCATATGTATTAACATCCAGTCGTATAGCTTAGTACGGTCTTTAACCTGGTTTCACACTTACTGTGGATTAAATAAAGGTTTGACCCTCTGACAAGAATCATTGTCCTATCAATTAATAAATGTCTGTTGCGATAGCTTAAAATATAAAGAGCTCTTTGATATTTTATATTAGGGAGGGACTGTCACTATTGGCTAACGATAGCTTATGCAAAATTGGTCAGCTGGTAGAGCATATCCGATTGACAAAGGGTAAGAACTATATTAATACCCTATAACATGCTATTTCACGTCTCAGGTACTGTAAAAAGAGCGTCTACGATTCCGTATAGCTTAACACGGCAGATAGAGCATTAAAAATCTTCCTAATAAGCGTTGTAAATCTCAAAGAGCTTAAAACGGCCTTTAATGTTATCTAGGGGTCATATACCTCGAATAAATCAACAGCGGTGCTATCAGAACGTTTTTGAGTGGTCATACACCCCACAAAACTCAGTACAAGTGTTATATGAACGTTATCTAGTGGTCAAACACCTCGAATATTTTAGTAACAGTGATAAAAGAATGTTTCGTAGTGGTCATTCATCTCAAACAACTCAGTACCAGTGTTATATAAAATTTATCTAGGGATCATACACCGTGAATAACTCGATAGCAGTGCTACTAGTATTATAACGTTTGATAGTGGTCATACACCTAACACAACACAGAACAGTGTTAGATGAACGTTATCTAGGGGTCATGTACCTTGCATAACTCAGTAGCAGTGATATAAGAACGTTTCATAGTAGTCATACACATAAATCAAAACTCAGTTACTCTGTTATTTGAACGTTTTTAAGGGTCAAACACCTGAAATAATTCATGTCCAGTGTTATATGAACAATAAGTAGGGGTCATGTACATCGGATAACTTAGAAGCAGTGCAATTAGAACGTTTAATTGTGTTCAAACACCTTAAAATACTCAGTTTCAGTGCTCTATGAACGTTATCTAGGGTCATACACTTCGAATAACTCAGCAGCAGTGTTATAAGAACGTTTTTCATTGGTCATACACCTCAATCAACTCAGTATCAATGTTATATGAACGTTATCTAGGGGACATACAACTCTAATAACTCAGAACAGTGCTTAAAGAATGTTTCATAGCGGTCATCTACCTCAAACAACTCAGTACTAGTGTTATATGAACATTAACTAGGGGTCATCCACCTCGGATAATTAATTACAGTGCTTTAAAAACGTTTTATAGTGGTCCTACACCTTAATCAACGCAGTACCAATGTTATATGAACGTTATCTAGGGGTCATACAACTCGAATAACTCAGTAACAGTGCAAAAAGAATGTTTCATAGCGGTCATTTACCTCAAACAACTCAGTACTAGTGTTATATGAACATTAACTAGGGGTCATCCAACTCGGATAACTCATTACTGTGCTTTAAGAACGTTTAATAGTGGTCCTACACCTTAAACAACACAGTACCAGTGTTATATAAGCGTTATCTAGGGGTCATACACCTCGAATAAATCAATAGTAGTGCTATAAAAACGTCTTATAGAGGTCATACACCTTTAAAACAAAAACTCAGTATCCGTGTTATATGAACGCTACTTAGGGGTCAAACACCTCGAACAACTCAACAGCAGTGCTATAAGGACGTATTATTGTGGTCAAACAACTCAAACTACTCAGTTCCAGTGTTTTATGAACGTTATCTAGGGCCTTACACCTCGAATAATTCAGTACCAGTGTTATATGAACGTTAAGTATGGGTCATGCACATCGGATAACTCAGTAGCAGTTCTATAATTACGTTTTATAGTGTTCATTCACCTCAACCAACTCAATACCAGTGTTGTATGAACGATATCGAGGGTCATACACCACGCAGAACCCATTAGCAGTGCAATAAGAATGTTTATAGTGGTCATACACCTAAAAGAAACTCAGAACTGTGATATATCTACGTTATTTAGGGGTCATACACCTCGAAAAATTCAGCAGCAGTGCAATAAGAACGTTTATAGTGTGGTCATACATCTCAAACAACTCAGTACCTATGTTATATGAACGTTATCTAGGGGTCAAACACCTCGAAGAACTCAGTAGCAGATCAATAAGAACGTTTTATAGTGGTCATACACCACAAACAACTCAGTATAAGTATCATATTAACGTTATCGAAGGTCATACACCTAGAAAAACACTGCAACATTGCTATATGAACGTTTTATAATGGCAATACACCTCAAACAACTCAGTATTAGTGTTATGTGAACGTTATCTTAGTGTTCAAACACCTCGAATTACTAAGTAGTAGTGCTATTAGAACGATTTGTAGTGGTCATATTCCTCAACCAAATCAGAAAAAGTGTTATATGAACGTTGTCTAGCATGTCAAAAACCTCGAATAACTCGGTAACAGTGCTATGACAATGTTTAATCGTGGTGTCCGTTATCTCGCCGTTGTTACCTAAAACAACTCAGTACTGGTGTTATATAAACATGAACAAGGGGTCATCTACCTAGGATAACTCATTACAGTGCTTTAAGAACGTTTTATAGTGGTCCTACACCTTAAACAATGCAGTACCAGTGTTATATACCAGTAAGCGTTATTTAGGGGTCATACATCACGAATAAGACAGTAACAGTGCTATAAAAACGTCGTATAGAGGTCATACACCTCTAAAAATGAACTCAGTATCCGTGTAATATAAACGCTATTTTGGGTTCAAACACCTCGAATAACTAAACAGCAGTGCTATAAGGACGTATTATTGTGGTCAAACACCTCAAACTACTCAGTAGCAGTGTTATATGAATGTTAAGTATGGGTCATGCACATCGGATAACTCAGTAGCAGTTCTATAAATACGTTTTATAGTGGTCATACACCTCAAACAACTCAATACTAGTGTTATTTGAATGTTATCTAGGGTCATACACGTCGAATATCTCAGAAGCAGTGCTATAAGAACGTTTAATAGTGGTCACACATCTCAAACAACTCAGTACCAGTGTTATTTGAACGTTATCTTAGTGTTCAAACACCTCGAATAACTCGTTAGCAGTGCTATAAGAACATTTAATCGTGGTCATACTCCTCAAATATTATGACTGAGGGTCACCCGTGTTGTTAATATACTACAACGTCTAAGTACTTTGAGACGTAAAGTCCGATATTTCGTATATCTTAACATACGTCTGCGCCGTTACAGTCGATACGTATATAGTCAGCTTTCTTTATCAATAAATATTGCAATGTCAGTGTAGTGAGTTTTCGGTGTGTATGAGACAAATGTAGTCAGTTGTCGGTGTGTATGAGACAAAGGTAGTCAGTTGTCGGTGTGTATGAGACAAATGTAGTCAGTTGTCGGTGTGTATGAGACAAATGTAGTCAGTTGTCTGTGTGAATCTGCGTATTTGAAATGTTTGCCAGCGTTTCATATCTATAAACATCTTGTCGTATAGCTTAGTACGGTCTTTAACCTAGTTTCACACTTACTGTGGATTAAATAAAGGTTTGACCCTCTGACAAGAATCATTGTCCTATCAATTAATAAATGTCTGTTGCGATAGCTTAAAATATAAAGAGCTCTTTGATATTTTATATTAGGGAGGGACTGTCACTATTGGCTAACGAAAGCTGATGCAAAATTGGTCAGCTGGTAGAGCATATCCGATTGACAAAGGGTCAGAACTATATTAAAACCCTATAACATGCTATTTCACGTCTCAGGTACTGTAAAAAGAGCGTCTACGATTCCGTATAGCTTAACACGGCAGATAAAGCATTAAAAATCTTCTTAATAAGCGTTGTAAATCTCAAAGAGCTTAAAACGGCCTTTAATGTTATCTAGGGGTCATAAAACCTCAAATAAATCAACAGCGGTGCTATCAGAACGTTGTTGAGTGGTCATACACCTCACAAAACTCAGTACAAGTGTTATATGAACGTTATCTAGTGGTCAAACACCTCGAATATTTTAGTAACAGTGATAAAAGAATGTTTCGTAGTGGTCATTCATCTCAAACAACTCAGTACCAGTGTTATATAAAATTTATCTAGGGATCATACACCGTGAATAACTCGATAGCAGTGCTACTAGTATTATAACGTTTGATAGTGGTCATACACCTAACACAACACAGAACAGTGTTAGATGAACGTTATCTAGGGGTCATGTACCTTGCATAACTCAGTAGCAGTGATATAAGAACGTTTCATAGTAGTCATACACATAAATCAAAACTCAGTTACTCTGTTATTTGAACGTTTTTAAGGGTCAAACACCTGAAATAATTCATGTCCAGTGTTATATGAACAATAAGTAGGGGTCATGTACATCGGATAACTTAGAAGCAGTGCAATTAGAACGTTTAATTGTGTTCAAACACCTTAAAATACTCAGTTTCAGTGCTCGAGGAACGTTATCTAGGGTCATACACTTCGAATAACTCAGCAGCAGTGTTATAAGAACGTTTTTCATTGGTCATACACCTCAATCAACTCAGTATCAATGTTATATGAACGTTATCTAGGGGTCATACAACTCTAATAACTCAGAACAGTGCTTAAAGAATGTTTCATAGCGGTCATCTACCTCAAACAACTCAGTACTAGTGTTATATGAACATTAACTAGGGGTCATCCACCTCGGATAATTAATTACAGTGCTTTAAAAACGTTTTATAGTGGTCCTACACCTTAATCAACGCAGTACCAATGTTATATGAACGTTATCTAGGGGTCATACAACTCGAATAACTCAGTAACAGTGCAAAAAGAATGTTTCATAGCGGTAATTTACCTCAAACAACTCAGTACTAGTGTTATATGAACATTAACTAGGGGTCATCCAACTCGGATAACTCATTACTGTGCTTTAAGAACGTTTAATAGTGGTCCTACACCTTAAACAACACAGTACCAGTGTTATATAAGCGTTATCTAGGGGTCATACACCTCGAATAAATCAATAGTAGTGCTATAAAAACGTCTTATAGAGGTCATACACCTTTAAAACAAAAACTCAGTATCCGTGTTATATGAACGCTACTTAGGGGTCAAACACCTCGAACAACTCAACAGCAGTGCTATAAGGACGTATTATTGTGGTCAAACACCTCAAACTACTCAGTTCCAGTGTTTTATGAACGTTATCTAGGGCCTTACACCTCGAATAATTCAGTACCAGTGTTATATGAACGTTAAGTATGGGTCATGCACATCGGATAACTCAGTAGCAGTTCTATAATTACGTTTTATAGTGTTCATTCACCTCAACCAACTCAATACCAGTGTTGTATGAACGATATCGAGGGTCATACACCACGCAGAACCCATTAGCAGTGCAATAAGAATGTTTATAGTGGTCATATACCTAAAAGAAACTCAGAACTGTGTTATATCTACGTTATCTAGGGGTCATACACCTCGAAAAATTCAGCAGCAGTGCAATAAGAACGTTTAGAGTGTGGTCATACATCTCAAACAACTCAGTAACATTGTTATATGAACGTTATCTAGGGGTCACACACCTCGAAGAACTCAGTAGCAGACCAATAACAACGTTTTATAGTGGTCATATACCACAAACAACTCAGTATAAGTATCATATGAACGTTATCGAAGGTCATACACCTAGAAAAACACTGCAGCATTGCTATATGAACGTTTTATAATGGCAATACACCTCAAACAACTCAGTATTAGTGTTATGTGAACGTTAAGTACGGGTCATTCCCATCGGATAACTCAGCAGCAGTGCTATAAGAACGTTTAATTATGGTCATACACCTCAAACTACTCAGTACCAGTGTTATATGAACGTTATCTAGGGTCATACACTTCAAATATCTCAGAAGCTGTGCTATAAGAACGTTTAATAATGGTAACACACCTCAAACAACTCAGTACCAGTGTTATTTGAACGTTATCTTAGTGTTCAAACACCTCGAATTACTAAGAAGTAGTGCTATTAGAACGATTTGTAGTGGTCATATTCCTCAACCAAATCAGAAAAAGTGTTATATGAACGTTGTCTAGGAGGTCAAACACCTCGAATAACTCGGTAGCAGTGCTATGACAATGTTTAATCGTGGTGTCCGTTATCTCGTACTTAGTATATCTTAACATACGTCTGCGCCGTTTACAGTCGATACGTTGTCAGCTTTCTTTATCTATAAATATTGCAATGTCAGTGTAGTGTGTTGTCGGTGTGTATGAGACAAATGTAGTCAGTTGTCGGTGTGTATGAGACAAATGTAGTCAGTTGTCGGTGTGTATGAGACAAATATAGTCAGTTGTCGGTATGTATGAGACAAACGTAGTCAGTTGTCGGTGTGTATGAGACAAACGTAGTCAGTTGTCGGTGTGAATCTGCGAAATTGAAATGTTTGCCAGCGTTTCATATGTATAAACATCTTGTCGTATAGCTTAGTACGGTCTTTAACCTGGTTTCACACTTACTGTGGATTAAATAAAGATTTGACCCTCTGACAAGAATCCATGTCCTATCAATTAATAAATGTCTGTTGCGATAGCTTAAAATATAAAGAGCTCTTTGATATTTTATATTAGGGAGGGATTGTCACTATTGGCTAACGATAGCTGATGCAAAATTGGTCAACTGGTAGAGCATATCCGATTGACAAAGGGTCAGAACCATATTAATACCCTATAACATGCTATTTCACGTCTCAGGTACTGTAAAAAGAGCGTCTACGATTCCGTATAGCTTAACACGGCACATAAAGCATTCGAAATCTTCTTAATAAGTGTTGTAAATCCCTAACAGCTTTAAGCGGTGTTTTGTGTTATCTAGGGGCCATATACCTCAAATAAATCAGCAGCGGTGCTATCAGAACGTTTTTGTGTGGTAATACACCTCACACAACTTAGTACCAGTGTTATATGAACGTTATCTAGTGTTCAAACACCTCGAATATTTTAGTAACAGTGATAAAAAAATGTTTCGTAGTGGTCATTCACCTGAAACAACTCAGTACCAGTGTTATATAGAATTTATCTAGGGATCATACACCGTGAATAACTCAATAGCAGTGCTACTAGCATTATAACGTTTAATATTGGTCATACACCTGAAACAACTCAGTGTCGGTGTTACATGTATATGAACGTTAACTAGGAGTCATACACCTCAGATAACTCATTACAGTGCTATAATGACGTTTTTATAGTGGTCATACAATTCAAACAACTCAATATCAGTGTTATGTGAACATTATCTAGGGGTCACACAGCTCGAGTAACTCAGTATCATTGCCATAAGAACGTTTTCGAGTGGTCATACACATCCAACAACTCAGTACCAGTGTTATATGAAAGTTATTAAATGGTCATACACCTCGAATAAATCAGCAGCGGTGATATAAAAACGTTTTATAGTGGTCATACTATCAAACAACTTAGTGTCAGTGTTATATGAACGTTATTTAGGGTGATATACCTCACATAACTCTGGAGCAGAGCTCCAAGAACGTTCTATAGTGGTCATAAACCTCAAACAACACAGTGCCAGTGTTATATGTGCGTTTTATAGGGGTCATACATCTCGATTAACTCAACAGCAGTCCTATAAAAACGTTTTAAAATGGTCATACTCCTCAAACAACTCAGTACCAGTATTATATGAACGTTAAGTAGGGGTCATATCTCTCGAACAAATCAGCAGCGGTGCTATCAGAACATTTTTCTGTGGTCATACACCACAAACAACTCAGTATCAGTATTTGATCGTTATATAGTGGTCAAACACCTCGCATAACTGAGTAACAGTGATAAAAGAATGTTTCGTAATGGTCATTCACCTCAGTAGCAGTGCTATTAGAACGTTTAATAGTGGTCATACACCTAAAACGACTCATTACCAGTGTTATATGAACGCTAACTAGTGATCTTACACCTAAAAAAACTCAGTACAAGTGTTATATGAACATTATATAAGGGTCGTACACCTCGAATTACTCACAAGTAGTGCTATAAGAACGTTTTATAGTGGTCATACACCTCAAACAACTCAGTACCAGTGTTATGTGAACGTTATCTAGGGGTCATATACCTCGAATAAATCAGCAGTGGTACTATCAGAACGTTTTCTAGTGGTCATACACCTCAAACTCTTCAAACAGCTCAGTACCAGTGTTATACGAACGTTAAGTTTAGGGGTCATGCACATCAAATAACTCAGTAGCAGTGCTATAAAAACGTTTTATTATGGTCATACATCTTAAACTACTCAGTTCAAGTGCTATATGAACGTTAACTAGAGCCATACACCACGAATAATTATAACTCAGCAGCAGTGCTATAAGAACGTTTTATAGTAGCCTTACACCTAAAAAAAACTCAGTATCAGTATTATATGAACATTATCAAGGGGTCGTACACCTCAAATAACTTTTATAGGGGTCATATACCTCGAATAACTCTTTGGCTGCAGTTCTGTATGAACGTTTAACAGCGATTGTAAAGCTCAAACAACTCAGTAGCAGTTATATATGAACGTTATATATGGTTATACACCTAGAAAAAGTCAGTGGCAGTGCAATAAGATTACTTTTTATTGGTCATATACCTCAAACAACATAGTACTAGTGTTATATGAACGTTATCTAAGCGTCATATACCTCAAATAACTCAGTAGCAGTCCTATAAGGACTTTCATATTGGTCATACACCTCAAACAACTCAGTATCAGTGTTATGTGAACGTTATCTAGGGGTTATATACCTCAAAGAAATCAGCAGCGGTGCTATCAGAACGTTTTACTGTGGTCATACAACTCAACCAACTCAGTACCATTGTTATATGAACGTTAAATAGGGGACATGCACCTCTGATAACTCAGTAGCAGTGGTATGAGAACGTTTAATAGTGGTCATTGAAGACCTGTTGGTGACCTTCTGCTGATGTCTGTTCTATGGTCGGGTTGTTGTCTCTTTGACACATTACCCATTTCCATTCTCAATTTTATTTCATACTATCAAACAACTGAGTGTCGGTGTTATATAAGCGTTATTTAGGGTCCTAACAGTGATAAAAGAATGTTCCGTAATGGTCATTCACCTCAATAGCAGTGTTATTAGAAGTTTAATAGTGGTCATTCACCTTAAACGACTCAGTACCAGTATTATATGAACGCTAACTAGTGGTCATACACCTCAAACAACTCAGTACCAGTGATATATGAACGTTAAATAAGGGTCATACACCTCGAATTAGTAGTGCTATAAGAACGTTTTATAGTGGTCATACACCTCAAACAACTCAGTACCAGTGTTATTTGAACTTTATCTAGGGGTCAAATACCTCGAACAAATCACCAGCGGTGCTATCGCAACGTTTTTCTGTGGTCATACACCTCAAACTACTCGGCTGCTGATTTATTCAACTACTCCTTTACCAAGTCAGGGGCCTCGGTGGCCGAGTGGTCTAAGTAGTTACTACTGTAATCACTAGCCAGTCAACACTGAGGTTGTGAGTTCGAACCCCGCTCGTGCGGGTGCACTCGACTCCAATCTTAATTGACTAGGATTGTCAGTTTTCCTATCGAAGGTCGGTGGTTTTCTCCGGGCACTCCGGCGTCCTCTACCAATAAAAACTGGCCGCCACGAAAAAGCCCAAAAGCGGTGCTTAAAAGTGGCGTTAAAACACCAAAAATAAAAAAAAAAAAACCTGTACCAAGTCAGGAATATAACAGTTGTTATCCATTCGTTCGATGTGTTTGAGCTTTTGATTTTGCCATTTGATTAGGGACTTTCCGTTTTGAATTTTCCTCGGAGTTCATTTTTGTGATCTTACTTTTTTCAAGTGCTATATAAACGTTAATTAGGGTCATACACCTCGAATAACTCAGTATAGCTGTGCTATGAGAACGTTTTCTAGTGGTCATACACCTCAAACAACTCATTACCAATGTTATATGAACGTTATATATGGGCATACACCTCAAATAAGTCAGAAGAAGTGCAATAAGAACGTTTTATTGTGGTCATACACATAAAACTACTCAGTACCAGTTTTATATGAACGTTATTAAAGGGTCATATACCTCGAACAAATCAGCGGCGGTGCTATCAGAACGTTTTCTGTGGTCATACACCTCAAACAACTCAGTATCAATATTCGATCGTTATCTAGTGGTCAAACACCTCGAATGACTTAGTAACAGTGATAAAAGAATGTTCCGTAATGGTCATTCACCTCAATAGCAGTGTTATTAGAAGTTTAATAGTGGTCATTCACCTTAAACGACTCAGTACCAGTATTATATGAACGCTAACTAGTGGTCATACACCTCAAACAACTCAGTACCAGTGATATATGAACGTTAAATAAGGGTCATACACCTCGAATTAGTAGTGCTATAAGAACGTTTTATAGTGGTCATACACCTCAAACAACTCAGTACCAGTGTTATTTGAACGTTATCTAGGGGTCAAATACCTCGAACAAATCACCAGCGGTGCTATCGCAACGTTTTTCTGTGGTCATACACCTCAAACTACTCAGCTGCTGATTCATTCAACTACTCCTTTACCAAGTCAGGGGCCTCGGTGGCCGAGTGGTCTAAGTAGTTACTACTGTAATCACTAGCCAGTCAACACTGAGGTTGTGAGTTCGAACCCCGCTCGTGCGGGTGCACTCGACTCCAGTCTTAATTGACCAGGATTGTCAGTTTTCCTATCGAAGGTCGGTGGTTTTTTCCGGGCACTCCGGCTTCCTTTACCAATAAAAACTGGCCGCCACGAAAAAGCCCAAAAGCGGTGCTTAAAAGTGGCGTTAAAACACCAAAAATCAAAAAAAAAAAATCACCTGTACCAAGTCAGGAATATAACAGTTGTTATCCATTCGTTCGATGTGTTTGAGCTTTTGATTTTGCCATTTGATTAGGGACTTTCCGTTTTGAATTTTCCTCGGAGTTCATTTTTGTGATCTTACTTTTTACAAGTGCTATATAAACGTTAATTAGGTTCATACACCTCGAATAACTCAGTATAGCTGTGCTATGAGAACGTTTTCTAGTGGTCATACACCTCAAACAACTCATTACCAATGTTATATGAACGTTATATATGGGCATACACCTCAAATAAGTCAGAAGAAGTGCAATAAGAACGTTATATTGTGGTCATACACACAAAACTACTCAGTACCAGTTTTATATGAACGTTATTAAAGGGTCATATACCTCGAACAAATCAGCGGCGGTGCTATCAGAACGTTTTTCTGTGGTAATACTATTCAAACAACTCAAGATTAGTATTTAATCGTTATCTAGTGGTCAAACACCTCGAATAACTTTGTAACAGTGATAAAAGAATGTTTCGTAATGGTCATTCAACTCAGTAGCAGTGATATTAGAAGTTTAGTAGTGGTCATTCACCTAAAACAACTCAGTACCAGTGTTATATGAACGCTAACTAGTGGTCATACACCTCAAACAACTCAATAACAGTGTTAAAAAACGTTATATAAAGGTCATACACCTCGAATTACTCAGTAGTAGTGCTATAAGAACGTTTTATAGTGGTCATACACCTCAAACAACTCAGTACCAGTGAACGTTATCTAGGGGTCATATTCCTCGAACAAATCAGCAGCGGTGCTATCAGAACGTTTTTCTGTGGTCATACAACTCAAACAACTCAATATCAGTTTTATGTGAACGTTATCTAGGGGTCATATACCTCGAATAAATCAGCAGTGGTACTGTCAGAACGTTTTCTGGTGGTCATACACCTCAAACAACTCATTACCAATGTTTAATGAACGTTATTTAGGGTCATATACCTCACATAACTCAGGAGCAGTGCTACAAGAACGTTCTAAAGTGGTCATACACCTGAAACAACCCAGTACCAGTGTTATATGTGCGTTTTATAGGGGTCATATACCTCGAATAGCTATTTGGCTGCATTTCTGAATCAAAGTTTAATAGTGATTGTTAACCTCAAACAACTCAGTAGCAGTTATATATGAACTTTATATATGGTTATACACCTAGAATAAGTCAGAAACGGTGCGATAAGAGTGCTTTTTAGTGGTCATATACCTCAAACAACTCAGTACCAGTGTTTTATGAACATTATCTAAGCGTCATACACCCTGAATAACTCATAAGCAGTGCTATAAGAACTTGCACATTGATCATACATCTCAAACAACTCAGTATCAGTGTTATGTGAACGTTATCTAGTGGTCATATACCTCGAATAACTCAGTAGCACTACTAGTGCTATAAGAACTTTCATATTGGTCATACACCTCAAACAATTCAGTATCAGTGTTATATGAACGTTATCTAGGCGTCACACACCTCAAAGAACTCAGTAGCAGCCCTATAAGAACGTTTATTAGCGGGCATACACCACAAACAACTCAGTATAAGTATCATATGAACGTTATCAAATGTCATACACATAGAAAAACTCAGCAGCAGTAGTATATGAACGTTTTGTAATGTAAATACACCTCAAACAACTCAGTACTAGTGTTATGTGAACGTTAAGTAGGGGTCATTCCCATCGGATAACTCAGCCGCAGTGCTATAAGAACGTTTTATAGTTGTCATACACTTCAAACTACTCAGTACCAGTGTTATTTGAATGTTATCTAGGGTCATACACGTCGAATATCTCAGAAGCAGTGCTATAAGAACGTTTAATAGTGGTCACACACCTCAAACTCAGTACCAGTGTTATTTGGACGTTATCTTATCGTTCAAACACCTCAAATAACTAAGTATTAGTGCTATAAGAACAATTTATAGTGGTCATACACCTCAAACAAATCAGTACAAGTCTTAGATGCATGTTATCCAGGAGGTCAAACACCTCGAATGACTCGTTAGCAGTGCTATGAGAACGTTTAATCGTGGTCATACTCCTCAAATGTTATGACTGAGGGTCACCCGTGTTGTTAATACACTACAATGTCTAAGTACTTTGAGACGTGGGGTCCGTTATTTCGTATATCTTAACATACGTCTGGGCCGTTTACAGTCGATACGTATATAGTCAGCTTTCTTATCAATACATATTGCAATGTCAGTGTAGTGAGTTATCGATGTGTATGAGACAAATGTAGTCAGTTGTCGGTGTGTATGAGACAAATGTAGTCAGTTGTCGGTGTGTATGAGACAAAGGTAGTCAGTTGTCGGTGTGTATGGGACAAATGTAGTCAGTTGTCGGTGTGTATGAGACAAATGTAGTCAGTTGTCGGTGTGTTTGAGACAAATGTAGTCAGTTGTCGGTGTGTATGAGACAAATGTAGTCAGTTATCTGTGTGAATCTGCGTATTTGAAAATTTCACCAGAGTTACATCTGTATAAACATCTTGTCGTGTAGCTTAGTACGGTCTTTAACCTGGTTTCACACTTACTGTGGATTAAATAAAGGTTTGACCCTCTGACAAGAATCATTGTCCTATCAATTAATAAATGTCTGTTGCGAAAGCTTAAAATATAAAGAGGTCTTTAATATTTTATATTAGGGAGGGATTGTCAGTATTGGCTAACGATAGCTGATGCAAATTGGTCAACTGGTAGAGCATATCCGATTGACAAAGGGTCAGAACCATATTAATACCCTATAACATGCTATTCCACGTCTCAGGTACTGTAAAAAGAGCGTCTACGATTCCGTACAGCTTAACACGGCACATAAAACATTTGAAATCTTCTTAATTAGTGTTGTAAATCCCTAAGCGCTTTAAACGGTCTTTTATGTCGTTCTCCACAATTTTTAAGTACTATAAGATAACTGGACCCCTCTATCCTGTTAGGGTTAACACGGCCTAAAAAGCCTTTCGTAATTTTCATAAACACAGTTAGAAGCGAAACCTATCATTTTATATAGCTTAGACACGGTCTATAATATATTTCGACATCTTTCAACGTGCTGTTGGAAGTTAAACTAAACATCACGTCAAGCTTTAGACGGCCTATTGTGCCAATATGAGTGTTAAAAAGGATCTATAGCAGCCCATGAAAGTGGCATGTACAGTCACGCATAACATATCGTGTGTACATCAAAGGTTTGCCTTTTGGCTAAATTATTGGCTATCTATTAATGATATTTTCATGTAATTTTGTATATACAGCTTAACTATTACTACTAGCTGTGTTTAGATAAATGAAATGTAGCAACACATTTGAATGACTGAGGGTCATACCTGTTGTCAATACACTACAACGTGTAAGTACTTTGAGGCGTGGTTTCCGTACGTTATATCGTATATCTTAACATACGTCTGGGCCGTTTACAGTCGATACGGGAAGTCAGCTTTCTTATCAATAAATATTGCAATGTCAGTGTAGTGAGTTGTCGGTGTGTATGAGACAAACGTAGTCAGTTGCCTGTGTGTATCTGCGTATTTGAAAATTTCACAAGCGTAACATATATACACATTATGTGGTAAAGCTGAACATATGGTCTTTAACGTGGTTTTACAGTTTCTTAAGTACTATAATGCCGAATAGTTTATTGTGGGTTAAATAAAAGTTTGACCCCGTCCCGTTACCCAAACAAAAAAAAGTGAGGAACAAATCAAGGTAACAAATGATAACCAAATCATATGATTTCTTTATGATTTGAAAGTGATAAAATTTCACATGCAAATGAGCTAACAAATCACAACAACAAATCACAAACAAATTGCTTCCAATTCATAAGCAAATCATAAACAAATTGTCAAGAAATTGTATTGAAATCATTAACAAATCAGAGGATATTGCTTTCCTACTTTAAGCAAATCACAAACAAATTTGTTTCAAATTGTAAAGAAATTATAAAGAAATTGTTAACAAATCTTTAACAAATCAGAAGTTAATCATATTCCTACCTCAAGCAAATCGCAAACAAATTGTTTTCAAATTATGAAGAAATTATAAACAAATCGTTATCAAATCTTTAACAAATCAGAAGTACATCATATTTCTACATTAAGCAAATCACAAGCAAATCGTCAATTAATTGACATCATCATCGATTCACAGATTACATCATTTACATCTGGATAAAAAATCTGTTCTGCCCATGAGACCTCCAAACTTTGAAGTGCACTTGTCTTTATTTTACCTTAGCTACTCCTCTGATTGTTAAGGGATTATTATTTCGGGTTGTCATGAGGGAGCAATTGTTCCCTCTGTGAAAAGTTTCACTCACTTCTCCAGAATTTGAATCTAACGAGATTTGACAACATGGGCAACCACGTTTACTAGAAAGATGTCGAATACTAGTAGGCGATGGGTCTTAGTCTGGGTCCAAATCTGCTACAGCTCTATACCTGACCAGTCAACATTATGAAAAATTTAAACATAAAACTTGCAAGTGCATATTGTCTGCTGACTCGGGAAGCTACTCTTTAATTGCTCGTCTCGTTCTGTTTACATGTCTTTTACACATTTTTTTTTTGAAAATTTATCCAGACAGTACACATAACGAGATATTGAAATGCACAGTTTCCGAATATAAAAGTTTAACACCTTTGACATGTTTGACTTACAATTGAATTCCTGAAACAATAAGTTAATGACTAAGATACTTACCACTGTCATCATTGATAGTATATCTTACTCTTCATCTTGCAACCTTCTTTGTTCAGTTAATCATGTTAATGTAGAACAGTATTTGAAATTTGAATTTGACCTCAACCGGAAGTCAGAGATAAAGACAAACCCAGAAAATCTGAATGCAATAACATTGTTTTCATTGTAGCAAATCATCAATGAATCACACCATGATAGCTAACAAAGTTAACAAATCATTTTCAATTCATTTCCTATGATATTCCAAGTAAACAAATCATAACGAAATCACACAATTTTAGCGAATAAAGTTAACAAATCTTTTTGAAATCATTTCATACGACATTTTAAGTAAACAAATCATAAAGAAATCACACAAAAACAGAAACAAATTGCTAACAAATCATACATTTGAAAAAAATCACAAAGAAATCAGTTTTGGGAATTGGGCGAATTCTGATTTATTTATAATTTCTTTAATGAATCGCAAGCAAATGGTACTAACAAATTGCAGAATTACGATTTGAAAGAGATTTGAATACGATTTGAAAGCAATTTGTTCATTTATTTTTCTGTTTGGGTAGGCTTAACACGGTTCAAAATCTACAGCTAACATAAAAAATAAAATTATTACGCTCTTTGTTGATGGTTAAAATAGTACTATCATATAGTTTAAACATTAAATATATGATATAACAAAAGAAGACAGTATTCAAGTGATTTTGCTATAATTATTTCAGCATTGAAGTAAGACTACAATTTTACCCTAAATTTACCACATTTTCTTCGAAAGCAAAATAATTACGTGTATCATCCCGATAATTTTTGCTCTGATTAAAGCAATAAAACGCGGTGCATGTGTGTGCCAAATTCCATGTGTGAAATAAAAGTAGTTTTGAAGAAACAAGCTATTAATACACAAATTAAGTCAACATTTTGGCATTGATTAAACACAGATTATCCCGCGACATAATCATTTTGTTGCTTACACTATTATGTCATTAACAAGGACAGTGGTCACTATAGTTATATTTATCATTTTTGCTTGTTGTGTAGTTGATTTATTTGTTTTGAACAGCCAGCTGACTTTGTAAATTATTATTTTCTTCGGAAAAATATGTTTGGTGTCTGTTTTTCAATACTTTAAAATTTTTATTGAATAAATAGATCTTCTGTTATAATTGTAGTTTAATAATCAAATCGGTCGGTTTCGTGTCACACCCGGAATGTGGCACATCAAGTCTATGTTAGAGTCTTGCATGATGTTTTCTACCTAAATCCCCCTTGGTGTGAAAGACAAAAAAAAACGTATCACCGTTCCTTCTATAAATTATACATCAGCAGAAAAAACTGCAATAATTCCAAAGCTATAGATTTGTTCGAGCAAACCTCTGAAGCCAATGACCTATATGTGTCAAACTGGCAGCAGGAATTGTTTTTTTTTTTCGTCTGTTGCTACACATCCTTATTTTTTTCCGCAGCTTTCCTGCGCGAAAAATAATTTTCACTTTTGTACACATTTATATCCTTAAATATCCTGCATTTCATGTTACAGAGTATTCATTTCCATCCGGTCTTGTGATTTTCTGAATCAGTTCATACCAGGCCAAGTTATTGACTTTCAAAATCCTCTTCCCCTCCCTTCTTTCGAAATCAAACAGTCGTTCCCTTAAAGAAAGCTTATGGAAGGGAGTTATCAATTTATAGTCTGAGAAAAGAATGATCATAAACATATTTACCGTAAAAACTAGGATTATACTGGTACAGCAAGTTTTACTAACTGACTGAATTATGTCGAAATTCTTAGAGAAAAGGATTACATGTATAAACATTCTCACCTCGATGTAGCCTTTTTGTGATGATGTGGCGTAAAGCTATCAACGATCAATCAATCAATACTTTCTGTATATGTCTGTTCCAAGTCAGGATCGAACTGGTATATTTGAGTGGTTGTCGTTGTTTCAAGTCTGTCAATTTGTTTTGGCAAATTGTTATGTTATAAATCATACCGTTATTTTTCTCAAATGAATTGTTTAAATGTTTTTAAATCTGGGCCTATTATAGCCGACCATATGGTATGGCTTTTTCTCATTGTTGAAGACCGAACAGTTGCCAATAACTGCTTACTTCCGCATCTCCTTATTTTGATATACAAGTTTTACATGAAATTAACATTATCAATATTCCATTCAAATGAGTTAAGGTCAGATGGACTCGGCCACAAAGACATGTACACTTTGCTACCATCCCATAGTCAAAATATAATTGACCCACTACTTATAGTATCTGAGAAAAGGACTTGACCACTAAAACTTAACCTTATTCACTGATCCATGAAATGAGGTCGAGTCAAGTGAACCATGTATGACCGACATGTAGACCTTGCAAGGCTACTATATATTAGTAACCAAATATAGTTATCCTAGAACTCATGATAAAAGAGATGCGAAGGATACCAAAGGGACATTCAAACTTACAAGTGAGACATTCACATAACGAAAAAAAGCTATACAGTTTTTTAGCAGTTACTGGCCAAACCAAGAAAATGAGGTTAAGGAAAATAATTATATGACAGACGGGAAGTTCGTAACACAATGGATCTATATACATATTATGATAATCCGATTCCTCTACCCTCTGATATATAAAGATATACAAATAGTTTACGGTGTTGTTGCCTCCACCATTCAGAATGTATGCTGTGTGCCTGGCATTCTGCGACTTGCTTCGAGTGCGATTTAAAACAGAACAACTGAACTGAGTTAGCTCTCTAACCTAAACCTGGTCGGTGGGCTTTCAACTTAATAGAATACAATATAACGTAATAGTCACTGCTAGTTTAGGCAATTTTTTTATGTTGTTTCAATCTGATAAAATTCTGATATATATTAACTCGCGTGCTCGTATATATAAGCTCATATGCGGATAACGTAATCCGATGAGAGATCTATATTTTAGATTGATGTTGTTCCAACCCTCTTTTTGTAGATAAATTCCAGGGTCAATTTTAGGCCAATGTATGCCCAATAAGGCATACATAAGTGTGTAAGATGGAGTGGTTAACCTGTTTCTAATTGTCGTTTTGTTTTCATAACCTTGACGGACAACCCTCCCCCTTTTCACCGTTTGCAGTCTTTCTTATTTCTATAGAGCAAAGATATACTCAGACCTGCTAAATCAATCCATTTATATATTACGTTATTAATTAACTACACTGTTATTGGACTTAATATGATGAAAACTGCCTATGCAATATAAAGGTGTCAACTCGGCCAATACAGAATAACTCGGCCAATATAGATTTTTTTTCTGTATTGGCCGAGTTCTGATCCGGCCAATACAGGATTTCGGAACGTCTCTAGTTTTTAGATCGAAAGTCACGATAAACACAAACTGAAAGTAAACAGTTGTTTGGAGGACGCAGTTTTTCATTTACTCACCATAAACATGCTGAAACGTTCAGTATGGCATATCTTTCAGGCTTAAGACGGTCACATTCATTTAAAAAGCATTTTGAAAGCAGACGATGGAATTATTTCAGGTTTGGGAAACGAGTAGATTATCACAAAGTTCATTTCTTGTCGACCTCTGGTACAAATCGATTTACTGTTTACTTTCGCTTCTCATGTTTTGTAAACTGTCATTTATTTTTAAACCCGAACCAGGCATATGCATTCTGGAAGGGTGACCTGTAATTTTGCAAATCTTCGTTCTTTGGTCAGTTGGCTTATGGATAGTTGTATCATTTTCAACTCCTACATTATTTTTTCAGTTTGTTTCTGCATAACACATGCAATGGCAGTACCTTTCCAATTACTATTTATGTGTTGTGTCTAAATTTAAATTGTAACACTTTATAGTGACTGGAAAGGGTAGAAAAATTCATCAGATGAGAAAATGCTGAAGACACCTGGAAACGACACCAGATCATTAGATAGAGCATCTTATAAAAAGAAACTGAGATTTGGATAGTTCCACTTCAAGGTAAAAATGTTTATCTCTTGTGAAATGAAATAAAAAAAAATATTGTAACACTGTAGTTAATTAATAAAGATACTATTACGTGTATTTCTGTATTGGCCTTGTTATTGGTCCTCGGCCAGCTGTATTGGCCTTCGGCTTCGCCTCAGGCCAATACAGCAAGCCTCGGACCAATAACAAGGCCAATACAGAAATACTCACGTAATAATATCATATTAATATTACACCAGTTTTAAAACTAAGTACAATTGTATGTGCTTCCACACTCACCAAAAGAAAAACTAGATTTTTTCCTAAAAAATCATTACGAACACCTTCTATCAAAAGACGGAAAAATTACATTTTGGAAAGGGAACTTATAAATGTTAATAACTAAAACACATCTCGAGAGATCACTTATATCGAATCTAATGAAAAAATTCAGAATTTTGAAGTTTTAATAGGTCAAAGGCACTGTTTTTAACAGGTGAATTAAAATTGTAAATGTGCACCCTATAAGTACAAATGTCAATCTCGAACCATATTTGTCAACATAAATATCAAATTAGTCCTAAACATAGAAACTATAGTCATAATTCTTTGAAATATTCGAATTTAATTTTGCTATAAACGCGAATATGTAGGAGCGACCAGCTGTCTAAACGTGACTCTGCGTTTTCCTTGAAATTTTAGCTTTGACCATTGACCAAAATTTAAGAAAATCGTGACAACGACGACATCAATATTTCGATGAGGCTTCTTCTCGTCTTTCCAGTGATGTCAAATACAGCCGTGTGTTATTCTGTTAACCCAAATCGATAAAATTTGTTGACTGGGCAGCCTACCATTAGACACGGAACCACGGGTTCTGGTGTTATGGTGGTTGAGCAGGTGGTGAACAGGAACTTCTACGACATGATTTATTATTTTGTAGAACATGATAACTCTGTTCCTGGTTCTTTTGTGTTCCAGTGGTTCCCAACCTAGTTGCTGGGTCATTTTGGTTACGCAACCAGGTTCCCTCGAGAAGTCCCCCATTGCAAATCTTGCAGCTTGGCGTTGTTACCCGTTGTACGTTTTCGAGATGTTGGATTTGCCTGGGACTATTATATATATAATAGTCCCAGGATTTGCTGATGCTGGTAGGGATCCCAGACAGCAACGGCATACTCGAGGACAGGCCTCACTAAAGTTGTGTAGGCTTCACTTTTTACTTCCTGAGGACAACTCCTGAGGTTTCTACGCAGGAATCCAACAGATCTGGAGGCTTTTGCTGTCGTCTGGTCAATGTGTTCATGCCAAGACAGGTCCTTGCTGATGTATATACCAAGGTATTTCCCGCCTGGGACGCTTCCAAGGGTGTGGCCGTGGATATGGTAATCGCATATGATGGGTTTGTGTTTCTTGCTGATATGGATGGGGGTACATTTACGTGGGTGGAATGCAATGTGCCAATCGTTTTCCCATTTTTTTTAGTTTATCTAGGTCGTCTTGCAGCTTGGTGGAATCGCTAGTGGATCGAATAGGACGATACAACAGGCAGTCATCAGCAAAAAGTTTCATGCTAGAGTCAACAGGTTCTGGAAGGTCGTTTATGAAGACGAGAAAGAGCTTCAGTGACTTTGGTTAAGTTTTCGGTTTAACTCTTTATCTATGGTATTAGACATCCCGTGGCAATGAAACTTCATCATGCAGTGGATACGTCTTTGGTAGTAAAGTACGGTCATGCAACAATTGGGTCACTTTGACCTACATTTTAATCTTCAGTAACTTTGGTTAAGTTTTTAGGTTAGCTCAACGACTGCTCGGGTACTTACAAAGCCTAGATATCCAGAAATGATCAACTAAAAATTGTTGCTCCTCTTAATAAACTAAGTCACAAAGGTTACAAAAACGAGGTTATTGTTTAAACATCGAGACTGTTATTAGTTGTTACACTGACTTACTTCTTTTGTGTCACAGAACTTGACACTTTGTCCATCAGAGAATCGTCCTGAGCTTGCTTCCAGTTAACTGCGAGCATTTAACTTAAATTTCCTTTGCTTGCCATTGTATTTCATCGTTGATTAGAGGTGCTGTGGATGAATTTTGCCTCTTTGTGCCCCTAAGTCTCAATAAAATGCTTCGCTGAGCGCAGCCTGATACAACTGCAGAGGTCGAATCCTGAACAGTTGGGGCAAGTTTGGACACAATATTCAAGCTTGATACTGTCTGAATTTGGATTGTGATCAAATTTTTGACATAATATAGGTTTCTGACACAAAATAAATGTGGTGAATTATCTAAAAATGTTAAATGGATTAAAAAATTTGTATTAAATTTCAATTGAAGATTTCTTGCTATTGCGCAATACTGTGCAAAAGAAGATTTCTTGCAATTGCGCAATACTGTGCAATTCAATATTTCTTGCTATTGCGTAATACTGTGAAATTAAAGATTTCTTGCTATTGGATATTTCTTGCTATTGTGCAATACTACGTGCAATTGAAGATTTCTTGCTATTGCGCAATACTGTGCAATTGAAGATTTCTTGCTATTGCACAATACTTAATATAATAATTTACACATCCTGTTTGGTGTGTATCTCTTGCCTTATCATTATTATTTGCTTTTATATATAAATCAGAAATTTGATAATAAAGTTTTTCGCAAATTTCCAATATACATAATTTAAAAGCAGTTTAGGTGAGATAAACAGAAAAGCTTCATCAGCAACATTTTATATTGGCAAATTTCCAATGAAGTTCATTAAACTAAAGTTATTGGCAAATTTCCAATGGAATTTATTAATAATAAAGTTATTGGCAAATTTCCAATATACACAATTTAAAAGCAGTTTAGGTGAGATATTCAAATGAGTTTCAATTACCAACCTTACACTGCCTTTTAAATTATGTTTTGTACTTAAGTAATTGTCCATTAACCTGGAAACCCTTTTCCACCCTTTTTTGCACCTTATTCCTTAACGGTTTGAGCCATAACTCCCAAAGACAATTCTTACCATCCCTTTGTGGTATTCCAATATCAAAAATCTAAATACATGGTTAGATTCAGCATATCAAAGAACCCCAAGAATTCAATTTTTGATGAAATCAAATAAAGTTCAATTTTGGACCCTTTAAACCTCAATGTGGACCAATTTGATAACCGGGCCCAAATATCAAAAATCTAAATACATGGTTAGATTCAACATATCGAAGAACCCCATATATTCAATTTTTGTTGAAATCAAACAAAGTATAATTTTGGACCCCGATTTGGACCAACTTGAAAACTGGGCCCATAATCAAAAAACTAAGTACATGTTTAGATTCAGCATATCAAAGAACCCCAAGAATTCAATTTTTGTTAAAATCAAACAAAGTTTAATTTTGGACCCTTTGGACCTTAATGTAGACCAATTTGAAAACAGGACCAAAAATTAAGAATCTAAATACACAGCTAGATTTGGCATATCAAAGAACCCCAATAGTTCAATTTTTGATGAAATCAAACAAAGTTTAATTTTGGACCCTTTTGGCCCATAATTCCTAAACTGTTGGGACCAAAACTCCCAAAATCAATCCCAACCTTCCTTTTGTGGTCATAAACCTTGTGTTTAAATTTCATAGATTTGTATTAACTTATACTAAAGTTATTGTGCAAAAACCAAGAACTCCCAAAATCAATCCCAACCTTCCTTTTGTGGTCATAAACCTTGTGTTAAAATTTCATAGATCTCTATTTACTTATACGTACTAGAGTTATTGTGCGAAAAACCAAGAAAAATGCTTATTGTACCCTTTTTTGGCCCCTAATTCTTAAACTGTTGGGACCAAAACTCCCAAAATCAATCCCAATCTTCCTTTTGTGGTCATAAACCTTGTGTTTAAATTTCATAGATTTCTATTAACTTATACTAAAGTTATAGTGCGAAAACCAAATGTCTTCGGATGACGACGACAACAATGACTACGACGCCAATGTCATACCAATATACGACCGCAAAAATTTTGCAGTCGTATAAAAACCTTAATGTACCAGATATGGATCCAGTTTCGGCAGAGCCAAACAATCCTGGTCCGGTATAGAAATTTTGATATCTTGCTTATGGCTGGCAAGAGTGGGGGTAGTTTGTCAGTATTTTCTTGCTTACAGGGATGTTATTCAGCATGACCATATTTATTTCCACGTAGCAGAGACCAAGGTGGCCAGTGAGATATAGTCTGTTACCCTGTGTTCTTTCCCTAGCAGTGTCAAGAGAAAAATATTTCATTTAATGTATATAGTATGGTACACAGTATGATATGAGATTTCTAAATAAAGACTTTTCGTGTTACCAAAGATGTTTAAATGGGGACCTTTCTGTGTCAATGGAATGTATACAAACAGGGTAATTTTTATGTAATAAAAACTTTGTTAGAGGGCTCTATCCAGATTCCCAGGTTGACTGATGAAGGTTCTGTATACGGACCTGTATCTTGATACTGCCAAAGAGCCATAGTGGTACCCGTCATTTACCCTTAGGTCTTGCCCTAAACAGCAAGTTTAATAATAAACACATTCAACTGAAATCACAAACCACAATTCAAATGGTTCATATGAATCTAACGTCCAACACGAAGCTCTGCTTTCTTAAATAGAAAATAACAATTTAGTCCCAACAAGTCTGATAACAACCTATTAAAATCAGTTGCAAAAGGCAGGACTTATCAGATCAATATATAGCAAGCACAAAAGAAACAACAACAAAATAGATCTTGTTTTCCTAGACTGAAGTTTGTTACCAAATATCAGGATTCTGCAATGTGTAGTTGATGAGAAAAATGTGATCAAGAATTAGCGCTATAACAAACAGACGGACATAAAATGGCAAACCAGTACATCTCCAATTCTACATGTTCTATTACAGATTTGATATTTGAAAACACTGTAAAAAAAAACATATGAAGAGAGTGACCACAACAACAACTAATTTAAATTGTATAAAACATTAAACGAATATGGTTTCTTGAAAAGAAGGAAGACACTCTTTTACATGACAAAACAGCTTTTTATTCATTAATTTCTTTAAACAATAACATATTTAAACATTTGAGTAAAAAAACATTTCATAATCAATAACAAACATAAACTATTATAAACATAAACAAGAACAATAGGGGCAACAAGTGATAATATCTCTTAAAGATGAACATGAATAATAAATGAGTTATATAATTAAAACATACATGTACACCCACCTATAGTGACTAACCCATAATCCCTTCTCTTGTCACAATTATGGTTTTTAAGAAACAGTCCGAAGGAACAACAACAATAGTTACTTGATAGTTTCAGAATGTCTATTTAAACAATATAGGACCAATAAAACAAAAATTGTGTTAAATAAAAAATACAGTAGCAAATGATATTTTAATAAAATGCTCAGCTGGGGCGCAGCTTGATACGACCGCAGAGGTCGAACCCTGAACACAACATTCAAGCTTGATACAGCACTGAATTTGGATTGTAATTAAATATTTGACACAGCATAGGTTTCTCACACAGAATGAAAGTGGTTTAAGAACTTAAAATTTTTTAATTTACCTATTCAAACCATATCATTATTATTTGCTTTTATATATAAATCAGAAATAACCAATTTAAAATGGAAAATTTTAAAGAAAAAAAAGGAAAAAAAAATCCCCCACCCAAATTTTATGATTCATCACCCCCAAACTCAATCCCAGCTTTCCCTTTGTGGTATGGTACCTTGCAGTACAATTTCAGAGAGATCCATACACTTGAACACAAGTTATTGTCCGGAAACTAGAAAAATGCTTGTTTTTTTTGCCCTTTTATGGCCCCAAATTCCTAAACGTTTAGGGCAATTACCCCCAAACTCAAACCCAGCTTTCCCTTTGTGATATGGAACCTTGCAGTACAATTTCATAAAGATCCATACACTTACACACAAGTTATTGTAATGAAACTAGAAAAATGCTTGTTTTTTTTGCCCTTTTATGGCCCCTAATTACTCAAATTTTGAGGGAAATACCCCCAAAATCAATCCCAGCCTTCTCTTTGTGGTATGGTACCTTGCATCACAATTTCAGAGAGATCCATACATTTGAACACATGTTATTGTCTGGAAACTAGAAAAATGCTTATTTTTTGGCCCCTTATTCCTAAACGTTTTGGGCAATTACACCCAAACTCAATTCCAGCTTTCCCTTTGTGATATGGAACCTTGTAGTACAATTTCATAAAGATCCATACACTTACACACAAGTTATTGTCATGAAACTAGAAAAATGCTTGTTTTTTGCCCCTTTTTTGCCCCTAATTCCTAAAATTTGGAGGCAATTACCCCCAAAATCAATCCCAGCATTTCCTTTGTGATATGGAACCTTGTGATACAATGTCAGAGAGATCCATACACTTACACACAAGTTATTGTCATGAAACTAGAAAAATGCTTGTTTTTGCCCCTTTTTGGCCCCTAATTCCTAAAATTTGGAGGCAATTACCCCCAAAATCAATCCCAGCATTCCCTTTGTGATATGGAACCTTGTGGAACAATGTCAGAGAGATCCATACACTTACACACAAGTTATGTCTGGAAGTTACAAAAATGCTTATTTTTGGCCCCTAATTCCTTAACTGTGGGTACCATAACCCCCAAAATCAATCCCCACCTTCCTTTTGTGGTATTGAACCTTATGGTAAAATTTCATTAAGATCCATTCACTTAAACTAAAGTTAGAGTGAGAAAACTAATGTGTCTTTGGATGACGACGACGACGCCAACGTCATACCAGTATACGACCACAAAATTTTTTTTGCTGTCGTATAAAAATCGTAATTTTATCATCAAATACGGAAAATCTTATGTTCCTGAAACTTGTTCTTATTATAACTGTTTTACAAAAATCATCAGTTCTGCCTTTATAAGATCAAAAATTAAACTATGCTATGATACAGAAACAGGGAGAGATTATGATGTTGTAGATTTAACATCATCTCAAACATGTCAAAAGTAAAAAAAAAAATGGCTGGATAAGCACAAAAAGTGAGATTTTTTTTTTTGACTGTCATTTCATATTGGGAATTTCATTTCAAAATTTCAGGAGAACAACTATGGGCAATTATAAATTTCTATATATATACACACAGATAAAGTCTCCATAAAAAACATCCAAAATACTTTATTGACAAATAAATATACTAATAAAGTTCTGGATAGACTTAAAAGTGGTATCAGTTAAAAATAAATTTATATGCAATAGTTATAAAATTTTCTAATAATGAAATATACATGTATTAAATTCAAGACATTTTGAACAGGAATATGTCAAATTGAAACTCAAATATTTAAAAAAGTATATAATGAAGGTATGCTTTTCTTACGGTACCAGTATTTGGAAAGTACATACCATTATTGACATTGTTTCAAATTTTCAAGAAAAAATCAATTGGAAATCTTAAATGTTATGATTGTATTGTATTCCCTTTTACACCACAGTTAAATATGGGTCAGTTGATTATATATAGAAAACAACAATAAATATTTATTACAAAATTGATGTATTGGTGGTTCCACTGAGCAATAAATAATGACAAAATTGATGTATTGGTTGGCTCCACTGAATCAAAAAGTGTATTAGTTACAATCCTCACCTCCCTCGAACAGAGGATTGTAACTAACACAAATTCTGATGTGGTCATTGTTAAGAGAACAACTTTAGTTATTAGAGAAGAATATCTATGAATGTTTCATTTATTGAGAGAAAAAAAGTTCAGGTCTGGGATTTGGTTGGCTAACCATAAACATATTACTCCATGTTGAATCCAGTACTTTGACCTATAATGGTTTACTTTTACAAATTATGACTTGGATGGAGAGTTGTCTTATTAGCACTCATACCACATCTTCTTATATCTATTTGTTTGGCCTAAAATAAACAATTAAAAATATGTTAACATATATTAATAGATCATGACATTTGTACAATATTTGATTCAAAACTACTTTACAGAATGAAAGAAGATGCATATTTTCAAATAAACTAAAGGCTCTAAAGAGCCTGTGTCTCTCGGCTGAATGTACTGTGGTTTTGGAAATCATTTTAAAATAAGGTTAACACCAAAATAGATTTTCTAATAATGATCGAGGCCAAGTTTGCTTTAATTTGTCCCAGTAGTTTAAGAAAGGAAGAAGTTTACAAAAATTTACGAAAAATTGTGAAAATTGCTTTTAAAGGGCAATAACTCCTTCAGGGGTTAATTGACGATTTTGTCCCATTGGGTTTCTATAAACTTGACAGCCATGTTTTTCATTCAATCATGACCAAACAAAGATCTTTTGTAAAGGACCCCCCATAGATCATTCCTACAAAGTTTCAAAACTATATTCATAGGATTACATTTTTGAAAATGACCAAGAATATCTCTGACAGCCATATTTTTTATCTAATCAGAACCAAATAAGGATTATTTGTAGAGGCACTTCCATACATCTTCATGCCAAGTTCGGAAAAAATCCATCAGAGAAGATGAAAATGTGTATAGAGTTAACACCAGACGGACAACAGACTCCAAGTGTTGGCAAAAACTCACACTGGCCTTTGGCTAGGCAAGTGAAAAAGAAGAAATTTTCATTCAGTACTAAATTTCATTTAATCATGATGAAGATTAATCTCTTTGAATTTGCTATTAAAACATATAACAAATATGAATGGAAATGTTTAGATGATTTCCATAACTATGTTCAGTACACATTTCATATGCCATAGGGTGTCTCATTACCTAAGGCGCTCTAAAACTGTTCAAATTGACCATATATAATTTTTTTGGTGTAAAACAGCCCCACCGCTCCAAACTATTTGTTAAAATTTCGAATTCAGGAATTTCTTCATGTCTGGTAGAACAAGAACATTTGATATGTTTTGTTGTACTTTCTATCAATTTGTTCAGTATGCAAAGCATAAGTTGTTAATCCGTTCACTGTTTCCCTATTATAAACAACACTGATAACAGAAACTTACCAATTATCAATGTTTACTTTAGCTTAATCTTTTCTTTGAACAAAAAAAAAAGAGTAATGAATAAAATCCATCATCTGCCCCATATTATTTCAGTTTTGGAGGGTCAATGATAATCTACAAATTAAGGAGATATGATCTTGAGGTTTTGAGTTATAAGCAAAATTTTCAGACTCCTCTTGTTTTATCCATTCAAATACATTATACTTTTTTGCCCTTTGACCACCTATTTTCTTTTCATAATTCTATAAAACACATCATAAGAAGCAACCATATAAATATTCCAGAAACATTGTCTGTCTTAAACTTATGAAAAAACTAGAGGAGTTCAGTCTCCCGCAAAATCTTAAATCACTTATATCTCAAAAACGAACTAATAAACCTGTTGATATCATACCTCTTTGATATATCTAGTGAAATAATACAATTTTAGGACTGACTTGTTTGATTCTTGAAGAAATAAACTCAATTGGTACATCAATGAATGTTTTGATGTTTTCCTCAAAGATTGGTTCTTATGTTTTTGCCATGGTATGCACCCAACAACAGGAAAAATGTGATTAATGAAGATATTAATGAAGTGTTAAATCACCTAACATTTAAGGTTCTTTCTTGACTTTATAATATTATACACAGCAAACTTTATTTTGCTCCAAGGGATTGCTGCCAAAAGAGGAGATCCTCTCTGAGCAGTTACAACAATATTTTTTCCTGGAACTTTCCCTAGTCTAATTTCTTTTTCAAATTTACTGTCATTGACTGTTCAACAGTTTCTTTTCAGCTGAACTACACACTCGCTTCTGTTCAGGTTTCTTTTTCTGCACTTTTTTTGTTGACTGCTTTTTGGTGGCTTCCTGAATGGGTACTTCCTCAATTACTATCTCTTCTTTCTCCTCCTCATCCTCCTCAGCATCTTGCTTACTCTCATTGTCACTTTCTAGTTCATCTATAAATACAACATGTACATGTGATAACCAGGTAATTGCAGATTATCTTATAATATGAGATAGAACGTGTAAAGTAGACCAACAATAATGTGTTTATCGTTGCTCTACGACGTCAACAATACATGATGTCAGAGAACACTAAAATCAACATTAATGTTTCTTTTAAGTGGTCCTAGACCCATGTCAAATTTAAGTAGGAACATCTGCTTTATTAAAAGTATATCTAGATCTCCTGCTAAAAAGATATTGAAAGCCCTGGTAATGCATTTCACTCACATGCACATGTATGTCTTACAAATTCAGATCAACCATTAACCTACATGACTGAATGCACACCGTTAACATTTATTGCTTCAGACACTGATTGGTGAGGGCATAAAAATAATAATTGCTCTATATCTAATTTATTTAGCAAAAGTAGCAATTTTAGTTCCTTAATATGGGCTAGCAATCTCTTAACTAATTAAATAGGAACCTACCTTTAGTGATATAAGTACATGTAATAACATATTCAAATTTCAAAAGGATTAAACAAAGAGAACTTAATTTAGCTTGTCGAAACCAATTGTCTACCATGTCTACAGACACCATACCACTATGCCAGGAGCAGGACCTATATGTTCGCTAAAGCAGAAAATGTAGGTCAAAGTGACCTAACTAGAATCTGAGAAACAGACCTTAACACAGCAAGAAGTTAACAAACAAATATGTCTCACCTGCAATTAAGTTGATGCACAAAATTCAAAACCCAAAATTTGACAAATTCAGTGAACCGTGAAAAATAGGTCAAGGCACATTAACATGTTGCAGACTCACATGTGCCCCTAGTGAATCATATTATTCCAAATATTGTTGCTCTAGGTGAGATATGGACTCAGGGGTCATGGGGGTGTGGAAATGCTATGCCCGACTCGTACATTTGAACACCCAGACAAGTATTTTTTTTTGTCTGTGTTGCCCGTGGACAAGTAAAATATTATGCTTGACAAAATTCAATTTAATCAAAATTTTGAAATATTTTCATAACTTATACATGTTATAAAGATGTTTTATTTTATGAAAAAGAAAACAATGATCATCAAGTGCATGAAGTGAAACAAATGGATCCCCCCCGTCCCTCACATATTGCAATATTAAAACTAAGTAAGTTCAATCACCTCCCTTGGAATAATGTCCATATATTTAGGAGGAGTTGCGCTTACAACATGTACTAGACATATGGACAGACAGACGGACAGACAGACAGATTGATTCCTAAATACCCCCAAAAACTTGGTTTGCAGGGTGTATACAAACATATATTTAAGTCAAGACATTAATGTTCATGACATTCATATTAAATAAATCCAGAAATATATCATGTATATCAAAAAAACAAAATAAAAAAATAGGCTTCCGGGAGCCTGTAGTTGATCACCAGTAATCTTATTGCACCATTTGCTAGATAGTAAAACCTAACCATTTGATATTCATGATATTTAACAAAACAGTCATGACAGTGCTATTGGATATTGGATCCAGTCAACCGACACATTTTTCATTGGTTTCACTTGGTCATGGCAAAGTGTTTCTAAAGAAGAAGATTTTTGTATTTAATTTTTTTTAATGAAAACAGTGCTAATTTGCATATCGGCTATGGCAGCCATCTTGGATAGGGGACCATGTCAATGGACACAATTTTCAATGGGGACCATTCAAGGACTATTTGTTCTGGAGAAGAAGATTTTTGTTTGAATTTTTAATGAAAACAGTGCTTATTTGCATATCGACCAAGACGACCAGGTCAACGGACACAATTTTTAAAGGGGACCATTCAAGGACTATTTTTAAATTGTGTTTCATTTTGCCCAGTGGTTCTGATGAAGAAGATTTTTGTTCAATTTTTTAATGAAAACAGTGCTAATTTGCATATCGACCATGGCTAACAGACAAATCAATATTTTTAATGTAATTTATCAGAGTTGACATGGTTGAGTTGAGTTATTACATAATCATTAACATATCAGATTAATATACATACCATTAACATCAAAGGTAATATCATTGAAATCCTGTCCTTTAAATCTAGCAATGGTTCCACTATTAATACAGTGTAACAACTTTGAGACCTTTGCCACTTGCATGGTTTCTTCTGGTAGCCTGTAAAATTGGCGATGAACTCGTATGATGTGGCCCTGGAACGTTGACAAAATATCTTGAGATGTCTCACTAAGATTCAACACTTGGGCTAAAGTTGCCATCTGTTTTCTAAGCAACGTTGAAGTCAGCAATTCTGGGTGTTTAACATCTGCCTCTCTTACAACATTTCTAAGAGCATCAACACCTTGAAAGGGGTGTCTAGCTTCTCCAGGCCTCGCGAAGAGAAAGTTGCTTGTTATGCCTTCTGTAGATCTCATTTCAATAAGAAACATAATGTTCTTTTTCATTGTTTCTGTTAGTAAAACTGGCACTTTTCTGTTTTCCTTGCCTATAATTTCCACCCTTAGATGGGTTTTGCATAGATTCTTTTCAAATTCTGTAAGTAACTACATTGTCAACAACTCCTCCACACTGAGAATCTTGAAAATTCTTTAATGTCATTCTTTCAGTTTCCCCTCCTCTTTTACGGTTGAAAAGAATTATCTGTGCAAGAATAAGTTGGCAATATTCCCTATAGCAATCACTTGTTAGTTCTAGTTCTTTACACCTTCTATCTATATATTTGCTGATTTTAACAACATCCTCAACTAAAGGTAGTAACTTACGTTTATTGTATTTGTTCATTTGTAATGTTCTTATATGCTTTTGCAGATATGTCTTTTGTCCACCCTAGGTCATATAACTTTAAAAAAGTTTCTGCAATTTCTCCTCCTTCTGAGTCTCCTGTTTTCAATTTCTGAAAAAGAATATCGTCTGCAATATTCTTGAGAGATTGGCCAACTTTACAGGCAAGGGATGGAATTCCAAAAGTATTTGAAGTTGGCTCAAATTGACACAGTTCTTGCACTGAACTAATAAGAGTATCCCAATTAGAATTTCCAATAGCTTCATATATAGATGAAATGCCATGTTTTCTTAATTCAATAAGTAATCTTCCAAGTTCCCTCATTTTGTTAGATATATAAACATGCAGATGAGTCTGATTCCCATGATCAACGTACATGTTCATTCCCAACAGTATAATGTCAGGATCTGATAAAACAGCTGCTTTCACCTGATCATCACGCATATTGTCAAGTATATTATTACTGAATACTTGTGAACTGCAACTTGTCGACATAAGTTTTTTTCCACTGGCTACGGGACCAATTTTCAAAGCTAAACTTTCATTACCTTCTTTACTCTAGGTTTTGTTTTCTGATTCACCACACTTTTTGTAATGTCTCCATAGTTCGCTTTTGCGGTACATACCATGACAAAATCGACAAGGTATTAGTTTGACATCATCTTCTTTGGAGGATCAGTATTTTGGAATAACTTCCCCTTTCCCTGATTCATAAACGTCATAATTATGTGCAAAGTCCCCTTCGTTGACAAGCTTTTCCCATTGCTTTCTTCTTTCAGCTGACTTTTTTGGTAGTGCTAAGATTTTCCTAACTTTAATTTCTTTGCCATGTTTTCTTTCCAAATGTCTAGCAATATTTGGATACATTTTGTTGCAATACACACAACAATGCTTCTTGTTCTCTCGAGTTCCTTTCATAGTTTTATTTTCTATAGTTTGAAAAGTTATTCCAATTTCAGGTAGATTAAGTGCAGGATATTCTTGATCAGGATAATCCCTTTCATCAACAGAGGGCTCTACTCTATCTGTCAACAATAAGATTTATATATTAATCAAAATAGTTTGATGTTGTAAATGTCATATTATAAAGAGACTTAACTTAAGAACGGTAAAAGTGACACTACCCAAATTTGTACTTGATCTGAGTTTTGTAATAAGCATTGTGTATAAGTTTCATAACATTTAGTTTAGGCAAACTTAAGTAAGAGAACGGAAACAATAAAATCAGCAATTTTTCCATTTGTAAAGGGGCATAACTCTAGAGCAGAAGACGTGACGCCACCCAAATTCAAACTCAATCTGTGCTTTGTGGTAATAAGCATTGTGTATAAGCTTCATAACATTTGGTTGAGGCAAACTAAAGTTAAAGAACAGAAACGAAAAATTCAGTATTTTTTTCCATTTGTAAAGGGGCATAACTCTAGAACGGTTTAAGTGACTCAACCCAAATTCAAACTTGATCTGTGTTTTGTGGTAATAAGCATTGTGTATAAATTTCACAACATTTAGTTGAGGCAAACTTAAGTAAGAGAATGGAAATGAAAAATTCAGCAATTTTTTCAATTTTAAAGGGGTATGACTCTAGAACGATTAAAGTGACGCCACCAGTATTCAAACTTGATCTGTGTTTTGTGGTAATAAGCATTGTGTATAAGTTTCATAACATTTGGTGGAGGCAAACTAAAGTTAGAGAATGGAAACGAAAAATTCAGCAATTTTTCCATTGGTAAAGAGGCATAACTCTAGAACGGTAAAAGTGACGCCACCAAAATTCAAACTTGATCTGTGTCTTGTGGTAATACGCATTGTGTATAAGTTTAATAACATTTTGTTGAGGAAAACTAAAGTTAGAGAACGGAAACCAATTTTGGGATGTACGGACGTACGTACAGACGGACTAGGGTAAAACTTAATGCCCCCTCCACCACGGAGGGGGCATAAAAATACTACAATCCATTGTGTTCTCCTTTTGATCAGCTATACCAAGTGGACCAACAATCATTTTTCACTGGTCTGTATTTAAATTCGCCAAATCTGGTATTTTCACTTTTTTCTGTTTGTTGACGAGATTCTTAAGTTAATGCAAGAAAAAAGTTAGTCCCATTTTACAACCATTTGAGGTAGATAGATACTATCCTCTGGGCATCTATCGAAAAATTTCAAATGAGATATATATAAAAGTTCACTTTTGCAAATATTTGAAAATGCTGCATATCATTCCGGACTGTAATGTTTCCCAATAAAAATATGTGTCATTACAATTTTTGTATAATTTAGAATTGCTTCAAATTGAATAAAACAAAAGGGGAAATATTTTTCCTAAAGAAAACTAAGTCTATTCATTATATTATACTGATATATATATATATAGAAAATAAGGTCCAGTGCCCCCATTATTTTTTTTTTTAAATTCCAAATCCAACTTTCTGGTATAAAGTTCAAAGCCTTTGTGCCTGACGATTTGTGTTTTCTCTATTTATAAAAAATAGAAATTATATCTCAAAGAAGGTCCTATAGCCTTTTTTTTAAATGTGTTTTTTTTTCTAGATCATTGATCAAGAGAAATTTAAGAATATTCTATTTACTAGTTCTATAAGCATGATAAGTATCGATCTATCTTAACGGTCATATAACTCTGAAATGACAAACACGACGATTGTCAAAATGGAACTAGATCTTCATTTTATCAAAAGAAACTTTATAACTAAATCTGAAGACAAGAAGTATATCATGCCTCAAGTTATCTCAGGAGAATGATTCAGTTCCAATGTATAACTCATTTATGTCAAAACCTTTAACCAAATTTAATAGAGCATGAAAAGTGGGTCACTACGACCTTTTCTACGTGCATGCTGTCTTATTTAATGCAGATTAGAACGATTGGTTTTCCTGTTTGAATTGTTTTACACTAGTCATTTTTGTGGCCCTGCAGTTCGGTGTGAGCCAAGGCGTCGTGTTGAAGACCGTACTTTGACCTATAATGGTTTTTCTTTTACAAATTGTGACTTGGATGGAGAGTCGTCTCATTGGCACTCATACCACATCTTCTTATATCTATTGTAGTAATGGCGAATTATTTTAAATAACTATAAGAAGTTAAGAACATACATTTAAACACAGTATTCTTATATTTTTATATACACAAACTTTTATTCATGGATCATATTTGAACTAGAACTGGGAGTCATCTCACAAAATGATACACCCCCTTGTCCCACACTACTATTTATATGTTTAAGATAGCAATATTATAACTAAGTAAGTTCAATTATCTCCTTTGAAATAGTTTGGACCAAGACTATCCTCCTTCATGCACATTCTCATGTCGTGTACTGCAACTGTGTAATGTTTCATCAATATCGATCCAGCAGTTTAGGAGTTGCGCTTACAACGGACCTGTTGCCACATATTGCAATATTAGAACTAAGTAAGTTCAATCACCTCCCTTGGAATAATTTCAGACCAATATTATCCTCCTTCATGCACAACCTCAGGTCAATTGTACTGCGACTGTGTAATGTTTCATCAATATCGATCCAGCCGTTCAATTAGGAGGAGTTGCGCTTATGAGACCTGTTGCCACATATTGCAATATTGTAACTGAGTAAGTTTAATTATCCATTGTTATCTCAGGGACTAAACTTTAGTCTTTTTCTCCAGGGGCCAGTTGGGCCCCAAAAATATTTCTTTCAGGGGCCCAGTTGAAATTTGAGGGGCCCAACCAAATTGTGTACTAATAAAACAAAACTTAAATATACTTTTGATATACTTATAAAGCCGTTTTAGGTAATCCTATATGTAATGTTTGAGTCTGGTAAAGATTATGTGTGATAACTTTATAATATTTGAATTATTGCCACCAGAAACATATCATAAGATTTGACAATACTGATTTTAGAACATTTCCCACCAAAATTGTCTCCCCTCAATTTGAACTTCTTGTTGACAATATGGCTGTTTTATAAGAATCATAAAAGCTATTTCAAATCCAAGCCATTCTCTTATAGTGTTAATCAAAAATATTATTCTATTACTTTTTATCGAAGATTGGCAAGCATACTAGATATTTTGATATTTATTACGAGATTTTGTGTTTTGTTTTTTTCATAGAAGAACAAGTTGTGAGTACAAGTTTTTGTCAAAAACGGATTTGTAATAACCCACTGGACAACTGGAATGCATTTCTGAAGCAATTCAGATTCAACAGTGTAACGAAAACACTAAAAAACAATGAATTAGAAGCTTTAAAAGAGAAATATAGAAAACATGTTTTAAGAAGGGGTATATGTCAAATCGTGACTTCGCATCGAAAATTTTAGTTGTCCGACCAGGTTTTGATTATCAAAATGAACTTACTGGTTTCCGGAAATCCTCTGTTTAATTTCACCGCTTTGATTAGACATTCAGGTTTCTGTTTGGGATCAGTTTTTTGTTTATATCGCGGGGAAAGGGTAGACATGACATGGGATTCAATGAAAAATATTTTCTGCGCCAGCTGGGCAATCAGGATGATAAATATATTTGCGCAGCTGAAAATCTGGTTGCGTTGGGCACTGGGTGACTGTTAAGTTTAGTCCCTGTTATCTCCCTTGGAATAATTTCTGACCAGGATTATCAGCCTTCATGCAAATCCTCAGGTTGTGAACTGCAACTGTGTAAAGTTTCATAAGTATCGGTCCATCTGTTAAGAACGAGTTGCGCTTGCAGACGGACAGACAGGGTGATTCATATATACCATCCACCCCCAAAAAAAAACAAAACGTTGTAACATTAACACCCAGTATTGCAAAATATTTTAATGGCACAACTGTCTTCGGCAGTTGCAAAACATTGACTGCCTAGAGATACAAAAGTAAACAAGTTGATGTCATCAAAGTCAACCATGACCACATCTTTGATAATGAATTTCACATAAATTTGTTTACTTTTGGATCTCTAGGCAGTCTACGTTTTGCAACTAACGAAGTAGTTGTGCCGTCAAAATATTTTGCAATACTTTGTTGTAATGTTAATCAAATTTTTGTGTTTATATAATTAAGAACATAGGTAATCATAGATTACAAATTTCGTATCATTCTGCATGCTCATTATGTGTAAATTGTTAAAAGACAAATATAAACCATGAGCTATGCCAAGAGCAGCATGTTGAACTCTGTATGTTGGGTACCAATATGGACACACTATTAGTGTTTGAGTTGACACATGCAAATAATGGTGGATTGACTAAGCATCTTTGACATATAAATGTCTTGGATAATCAATTGGAAATAAATCGCTGATATAGGATTTAATATGATGTTTTTTGCCTCTTTGACCCCCTTTTAACCCGAAAACCATAAGAGATATCTGAAATCTGATTGAAAAACGAGTAATCCATTGAAAATAATTCTTACTTTTAAGGCTGAAGCCCCACTTTGGGCCCCTATATCTTGAAAACGGTTAAAAGGTCAAATCCATCGACAAACATGTAATATGGAATTAAGCTCTAATATAGACGAACAATTTGGAAAAAAAAAATGTTTATATCGAATGAAAAAAAAACAAGGCATGGATTGGAGGAACAGTTAGTATTTGAAATAAACTGTTATCACAGAGATATGTCTCGCCTTTTTGTAATTTTGATAATGCAAATGTTGAAATTAAAATAGCAATACTTTAACATGTAAGTTATGCAAATATTCAAAGTCGATGAACCATGACTGCAGGTACATGGCTAAACAATCTCCATGGAATGAGATGTGCCAATGCTAATACAACTGCATACCAAATACCATTGACTTATTATAAGTTGTTCCCTTTAAACAAACCTAAACACAAACATTAACTTGTAAACTATGTAAAAGTTTCAAAGTCAATGAACCATGATCAGGGGTGGGGCTATATAATCTCCATGGAAACAATACTTGCAAATGCCAAAAAATTTGCATACCAAATATCATGATCTAATCACAAACTAATACATGTAAACTAAGCAAAAGTTTCAAAGTAAATAGACCATGACTGAGGGGGCTGGGCCAAATATTCTCCATGGAAATGAGATGTGCTAATGCTTATACAACTGAACACCAATTAACATTGGCCTACCACTAATGGTTCCCCTTGAACTGACCTAATCACAAACTAATACATGTTAACTTAGCAAAATTTTCAAAGTCTATAGACCATGACTAAGGGGGCGGAGCCAAATAATCTCCATGGAATTGAGATATGCCAATGCTTATACAACTGCATACCAAATATCATTGACCTATATATAGCTACCACCAGTGGTTCCCCATAAATTGACCTAATCACAAACTACTACATGTAAACTATGAAAAGTTTCAAAGTCAATAGACCTTGACTGAGGGGGAAGGGCCAAATAATCACCATGGTAATGAGATGTGCCAATGCTAATACAACTGCATACCAAATATCATTGACCTACCACTAGTGGTTCAGCATGAACTAGACCTAATTACAAACTAATACATTGTTGACGCCGCCGTCGCCGACTTAGGAAACAGCATACCTATGTATGTCAAGACGAGACAAAAATCAATTTTAGGCAGTTTTTTAGACATTATTATCTCAAAGTGATAAAATATCTAGATTCTACTTTTTGACCTGTGACCTTAAGATAAACACAGTAAAAAACACACGTTTTATAAATATGCAAATATCAGCAAATAGGTGAATAGACATCAATTCCTACTTGTTTTAACTTACACTTATTCTATGATTAATAACTTTTAACTTACCATCAGGCCTAAAAGACTTAATCTCCTTCTCCTCCTCCTCCTCCTCATCATCACATTTGTAATCTGGATCATTATCATCATCATCATCATCATCACATTTGTAATCTGGATCATCATCATCATCATTGTCACATTTGTAATCTGGATCATCATCATCATCATTGTCACATTTGTAATCTGGATCATCATCATCATCATTGCCACATTTGTAATCTGGATCATCATCATCATCATCATTGTCACATTTGTAATCTGGATCATCATCATCATCATCATCATCATTGTCACATTTGTAATCTGGATCATCATCATCATCATCATTTTCACATTTGTAATCTGGATCTTTTATATCATCATTGTAACCTTCAACAAAAAATCATATCAAAGCATCATTACATTTGTAACCTGAATCTTCATCATCATGGTCATCACCAATCAGGTGAACCCTGTTGTACTACCAAAAACCTATCAACTTACCAAGTATTAATGCTATACACTAGTAGTTAGAATTAGTTCTGAAACGGCCATTTCAGTCTGTTTATATCTGAAATAGTCTAAACAGGGGGCATAGGTAAAATATTCAGACTTTGTCAGACATTCAGTCACATTTCAGATTAATATTGACTGTGGTAAATTAAGACTGTTTCAGATCATTCTCAGACAAAATCAGACCACAGGTAATTAATTGTGTCTGCCCAAAGACTTCGTTAAAGTAAAATAAACTAGATGCTCCCAGGAGTCTGAATCGCTCACCTGGTGTTTTAGTAAAAGATCGTCAGAAGTTTCAATAAGCTATGTTTTTTGACAAATTGACACTTAAGTAACAACAATTGTGAAGTCCCTTTTCAAAACCTGCAGGAAACACTATGATGGTAACACAGAATATTCAAAACCTGCTATTTTCATTTAGCAGAGAATAAAATTAAAAAAGAAAATATAAAATAAAAGAATTCCAAAATTTTGCCTTTTAAGGATTATGTAGTATGTACCCTTGTGTTGATTCAATGCTAAACATAGGGGTATTTCACATCCTAAATTTTACGGTAATATTGTACTTAAAGCGCGGAAATCACTATGTGATCCATGTAAACTCATCGAACCTTTAAACAAACTTATTAGTAAACGTTATCTTACCAATGTTGTAATTAGATCTTTGAATATAGTTTACATTGGCACTAATATCGATTTTGTCATCAGCAAATTAAAACATAACTAAATTTGTATTCTTTTCAAACAGGATGTATAAAGACACACCCAAGTTCGTTTTGATCTATAAAGAGGTTAAACTCCTAACTATCCTACTGTCTGTCGATACATTTATTTTTGGCATTGCACTAGTCATGTCTTCTTTGACTGTCCATGACGTTAAAATACTAAATCCCTGGGATGTGTTTTAGTTGATTTTAGTCTCCTCTGATGCATGATTTTTTATTATTAATTGTTTTGGCTTTTAACTAGCATGACTAGCTGTCAGTAACTGCGAGTACTCTCAAATTGTACTTTCTTGTTTATTTGACCTGTTGATACTAATTGTATTGCTTTTTTGTTATTTAATGTTATTCAGGGTTATATCTGGTCTATATACCAGCTTTGATAAGTGTTTGGTATTTAATACTATAAATTTTCACTTCGTACTATGAACATCAAAATTATTTATTTTGTAAAAATATTTCCTTTCTCTATTGGAACTGTACACGTATACCTAACAACAAAATTATTTCATTTACCTGTGTTTCAAGTTATTGCAAATGGCTGATATTTTTGTTCGAACATATTGTTTTTCTTTAATTGTTTAACATTTCATACCGATATAACATGTTACTTTTATTATTCTTCCCTTAGTTTATTTATTTTGTATTTACATTGTATCATAGGTAAAATTTATTTGTTCAGTGTATGTTCAATGGTGTTAATATGTCCTTTGATTCAGTTAAGCTATTTCAGTTGATATTTTATAGTGTGTCTTTCTATGTTGTGATGTTACACTATTGTTTCAGAAAAAGGATGAAGGTTTGGTACCATTAAAATGTTTAAACCCGCTGCATTTGTTTGCACCTGTCCTAAGTCAGGAATCTGATGTTCAGTAGTTGTCGTTTGTTGCTGTGGTTCATAAGTGTTTCTCGTTTCTTGTTTTTTATATAGATTAGACCGTTGGTTTTCCCGTTTGAATGGTTTTACACTAGTAGTTTTTGGGCCCTTTATAGCTTACTGTTTTGTGTGAGCCAAGGCTCCGTGTTGAAGACCGTACTGTGACCTATAATGGTTTACTTTTATAAATTTTGCTTGGATGGAGAGTTGTCTCATTGGCACTCATACCACATCTTCTTATATCTAGATATGGAAATTTAATAGAAATTTCACAGCCTTTCCTCTTGTACTCTCATATTTGGCAATTCGTTGTTTGATAGATAGAGGACTAGTACTATTGCATGCAGTGCTAGAAATGATTTCCTTAAAACAAGTTTATAAATTTAGATATTGGTTAAAATAAATATAAACATGATAAATATGGACCAATTCAAGTACACCTTCTAGGGTGCGCTTGACTTTCATTACTCAGCACGAGGTTTTTTGGAATTTAAAGGTTGTTCAGGACTTTTTGTAAATAATGAACGCTAGCACATCATCCCCTACTGAAAATGTAAAGTGGGATTTCACTGAAAATACCAGTGGAGTTCCATCAGAGTTCCATTGGAATATCACTGTATTACCACTGGGAAATTTGGTCGGGATTTTCATTGGACATTCATTGTTTTCCATTGGGATATCAGTGGAATATCCAGTGGGATTCCGGTGAATACTTGAGTGGAATACAGTGGAAATTCCATTGGAATACCAGTGAAAACTTCGTTGGAATACCATTGTTTTCCCACTGGACATTTATTGTTTTCAACTGGGATACCAGTGGTAATTTCATTGGAAATTGTAACAATCAACCAAAGAAAACCAGTGATATTTCAATGGAAATTGACAATTCCACTGAAATGTTAGATATCATTTTGCATGCACTGCTTATTTTTGAATGAATTAATAAGAAAACTTGAAATAAGACAATAACCATTTTAATGCAAGTCAACAATTAAAGAAATTACAACAGTTTATACATTATCCACATTTAAGACCTTTTAAACGAAAATATCAACCTCTTTAAAATATTAATGTTGATATATATATATGGTTATACGTTTACTTAATTGAACATGTAAATCATTTTTGTGGTTAAATCATTCATAAGTCCATGGTAACTTTTGGTCCTCTTGAAATCTTTCACAAATGGTTTTAATTTTCAATTTTACAAATTTGTTTATTGTGCATTAAACAAACAAAAATGTCCAGTTTACATGCATACGAAATAATTTGTCAGTTTGGTCAGTTTTCTTCATCATCCATTGATATTATTCCTGAATTAAGTCCAAAGTTTCTGCATTCCAATCCTGCTCCATTAAGTCTTCATTGATTAATCTGAAAGAAAAAAAAATCATACATCATAATTTACATGCATGGAATTTTGAATTAAAATAACATTACAATACCATGCTCCAGTCTGCAATTATTCAAAAATATATGTTACTGGCATATTTTTTTTGTGTTTGTTTAATTTATCCACAACATTTATACACTAAGAGCAATTTAGACACATGTATGTCTATTGTTGAAGACTATGTGTTCTCTAGATATCTTTGGCTATAGTTGTTGGGTTGCTGTCTCTTAGACTTATAACACACATCTCTTTTTATCAAAATAGACTTTTATAGTTCATGGATCAGGTGTCTCTCAGAGGCCAAATAAAAAAGTATGTGTGGTTCCAGTTACATTTAAAAAAAAATTAGGGTAGGTAGGTAAGGATTTTTTTTATTTTATGGCTTTTTTTTACATTGAGTCCATGGGAGAAACATTCTGACTTAAACAGTGCTTACTGAAAAATGACAAAAAATCTTTAGGGTAGGCTATTGTTAAGACTAAAAAAAAGGTAGGTAAGGTAATTGGAACCACGCATATATTTTTATTTAGCCTCATATTATCTTTCCCTATGTGTTGTGTTTGTTGTTGGTTTACTATCTGGTTGAAGCATACCAGACACCTCATTTTATTCACATAATAGCCATGATTAACCATTGTGCATGATGATCAGATCAATGTTTTTGAGATGTGTTTACAGCTTATAGATGTGAATATAAGATAAGATAAGATAAGAAAACTTTATTTTGATTCGGCATAAGTTAAAAAAGACACAACACAAGCTCTAAGGAGCTTTGACCGAATATAAAAACATATACATAACATAAAAACAGTCTAATTTGACATATAAAACAACCTGTTATACGAAGTTAAATCTCACTTACATAGCATGCAATAAAAATTTAGCAACAAATTTAAAATGAAATAAAATAAAACATGGTAGACCAGAGCAACCAAAAGCAACATAAATAATAAACATCTCAAGAATTATCCGCAAGCAGAACAGCGACATTCCAAACCGTTCCAGGACTGAACAAGACTTTTAAAATGTGAAAAACTATTTTCAGTCCTGAAATGGTTTGGAAGGCTGTTCCATAAAGTAGCGGCAGCAAATTTGAAAGATTTTTTACCGTAACGGATTGACTTTACCTGATTAATGATTAATGTATTTTTATTTCAAGTGTGGGGAGGATGAAAAAAATAATTCAATAAGTACCTTTCAATAATCTTATACTCCAATTTCTTTTCTGCTGCTGGTTCGTTTGTTTTAATATTATTGAGTGGATATTGATCGATGCACAGTCATCATTTTTGCTGCTTTATACCTTCACCATGATCAATCCCTTCTAATATATGGACAACCTAAAAAAAACGTAAAATTATTTTATTAATAATTTTTAATTCTGGTCATGACCTATATGCATCATATATTACTGATATTTATCATATAATGTACATATATAATTAAGAAGCTTCTTTCATTTAAGTATAAAGATTCATAAACACAATATTAATCTTTAGGGATTTTTTGTGTTGCATGTCCATCCAAATCAGGACATGACAAAATTAAGTTGAATGTGCCAGACATTGTGTAGTTAACATCTTTCCTTGATTGTGAAGGCACACATTGAATAATAAAATTATTATTACATTCCCACCTCCCCCTTTTCAGAACACCAAATGGTCATCCTCAAAGTGTGAACTAACGGAGCCCATGAATGAAACTAAAGGGGGTGTATATCTTTTTTTTAATTTTAATTGAAAATATTCATGATGTAAAAATCAAATTTAAAATCTCTAAAAATTACCTGTATCTGCTGTACGTCTGCCCTACATCAGCACATCGTCTCATCGTAAATTCTTGGTTCAACAGCTAATGTCATGCCTAAATGTTCTGCCTTTAATGTCTATTTCTTTATTTATCGAAGGTTGTTGAGTATTAATAATTATTAACATCATACCTGCCAACCTCTGAAACCTTCAAAGAGGGAGATCTCCCTCTCAACTATGGCAGCTGAGGGGGAGATTTTGCGCTAACGACATTTTCAAGTGAAATATATGACTTTTATTTATAAATCTACGAAACACATATAAGAGTTAATAATTATACTTTGTTTCTTTAAATATGGTTATATCCTACAGAAGGTGTGTTGCTTGTTTCTTTCCTATTTGATCAACTTTGACATTTGAATCCCTTGCGGACAACTTTTACTCCAGATACTTCAGTTATAAGTGAGCAATCATGTTGTCACAGGTGCATTTTGTGTGTGCACATATCTATTTCACTAAAATTGGTTCAATACATATCTTATAAATTTCAATATAAACATTGAATTGAAGTATAGATCTTTTACGTGATTTTTAAAAAATAATTATTTTTTTTGTCTTAAGGCGTACAAAATCTTTTAATTGCCATCCTTTTATGATTCTTTGTTTAATTTGTATTTAGTTTATATTGTTTTATCAATTCACATTATTTTAAGAAGGGTAACTTAAAACAGGATTAAACAGGGGAAGTAACCCGAAATTTCTATTAAGTGTTTTGCTTGAAGCAAAAGTCGTTAATGATCGTTAATTAGTACTATGTTTGACACCCAAGCTGTCAAGTGAAGCCATTTAATTTCACATGGTCAATGATTTACAGGTAAAAACAACCCTCATCAGTGAGACAAAAACGTAATTAATGTTGTCAATGACTTGTCATTCAAGGTTAAAATATCCCAAAGTGGGAGATTCTATACTCCCGCGCGGGAGGGTACCGGCAAGCGGGAGATTTCCCGAATTTCGCCATTTGAGCGGGAGTCTCCCGCTCAAAACGGGAGGGTTGGCAGGTATGATTAACATGGTTATTGTAACCACAGCTGAACAGGATACATACTCGTACAATATTTTTAGTTTCAAATTTGAACACATTCCGTGTATTAATGATAACGACGATCTGATTGGCCGATCGGAAATCCCGGAAATTGAGTTATCCAATCAAATCAGCTCTTATATTTATAGTCTGGTAGAAAAAAATGGCAGCCTCTTTGAATGTAAACATGTGGGTTGAAAAACAACATTATAGACTACAGTTTCACGAATTTTCTGCTCAAATTATGCCAAAACACTGACATCTATCGTAAAATTGATGGAGCGGATTATATGTGAAATGTTTCTATTATAGATTAACTTATATGACCCGAGTTCCAGTGCCGAGTTCAGGACATGCAAATGATGAAAAATTCATCACACCGACAAAGTTAAGATACCGAAACAGTTTATAGAACAATGTGGAAGATGAAAGCCGTTCACTTTATTTTTCTCAAAAGAACAGTAGACCAGTAACAGTTAATGAACATGATGAAGTCAAAGGAGAAGTAATTATATTATTGTATACATGTAGACTGTAGTGCAGGGCAGTTGCCAGTACGGTCACTTGAAGAAAAAAACGGAGTTATCCTAACAATTCGTACAGACTGAAGATAATTTCTGCAACAGATCTGTTTAAAAACGGCCCTTTTAAGAGCCATGCACATTTTTAAAAAAGAATCTTAATTGTTTTTGGTCATTTATTTATTTATATTATTGCACATTTGATTTTATTTCTTAATAGTTAAAATGTATCCTTTCAATGTGTCATACTCATAGGCTCATACATCTGAGGAGCTACCATTTTACTTATTTTATATGGGGGGGGGGGGGGGGGGGGGTTCTTTCAGACCAAATGATTATTTTCATTTGTTGCTAGGCAATTAAGTGATTTTATATTACGTTTAACCAAAAAACTTTTTTGAACAAATGTTTCATATACATGTACATGTATATATGTAGGTTTATGAAATATTCATAACATCCCATATATTATCATGATTATAATATTTAATTTCTTATCAGGCCAGCAAATTATATGTTACAAATTAAATCCTTTATATAATAATCATGCACTTAATTATTTGAAAAAAAATTGAATTAGAAGTATATATTCCTTTAAATTTCTAAGTCCAAAATTCCACTGGAATATTTGCATTAAATCAAAACTCCACTGAAATATAAACAATAATATTCCACTGGAAATTTATTGGAAAATCTTTGGAAGTTTCATTGGAAATTTCACTGATTTTTTCCATTGGAATTACAGTGTGAAAAATATTCCAGATGTTTTGGATGAAATTCTAATGGGATTCCATCGGAATATTTTTTTCCACTGAATACCAGTGTAATTTCACTGGAAATCCAGTGGAATCCCGTACTCATTTTCAGTAGGGGATCATGATCATAGAAAAATAAGTGAGTAATCTATGTTTAAAATTTAATAACAAAAATCTCTGTATTAAAGTCTGTGGATTTTCTACAAAAATCTAGGTTTATTTGCCACAAAATCCACTTTTTTCTATTAAATTCAATGAAACAATAAATAATAATAAAAAAATATCAATCCTTACAAAAGGGTTCTTTATCTGCTACATCAATCGTGGGAGACGTCCTTACATTGGTAGCATTTAACTAGCACATGTCTTGTTCTATGTTTCTTGATATATATACTTTATTTTTGTAAGTACAAAAAACATGAAGTATATCACAGACGACACAAAGGTGAACAATAAGATGAAATTTCTAAACAATTTTATGATACCTATCAGTTAATAAATTACATTTCATCAAGAACTATTATTATATTTTTTTGCTTTTTTTTTCATTTTCCTATTACTTTTTTTTCTGTGTTTTTTTTTTTTCATATACTATTGTATACAGAAAACTTTATTGTAACACAGTCAACCCTGTTCGTCACAGTTTCATATAATTACTCGCCAAAATGTATACTAAAAATAAATTAAGGAATGAGCATATATACATAATATTTATGTTATATGAATTAAAGGCGCAATTACTTCATTTATAAGTAAGCCGCCTACCAAAACCAATAACAACAATAAATAAATTGCTTCGCAAAGCACAGCCTGACATGACCGCAGAAATCAAGCCCTGAACAGTTGGGGCAAGTTTGGACACAATATTCAAACTTGATACTGTCATGACTGTGAATTTGGATTGTGAAAAAAATGAACCCCCCAAAAAAATTGGGAACCCCCCCCCCCCAAACTCAATCCCAGCCTTCCCTTTGTGGTATGGAACTTTGTAGTACAATTTTAGAGAGACCCATACACTTAAACACAAGTTATTGTCTGGAAACTAGAAAAATGCTTGTTTTTTTTTGGCCCCTTTTTTACCCCTAATACCTGAACATTTGGGGCAATTACCCCAAAACTCAATCCCAGCCTTTCCTTTGTGATATTGAATCTTGATGTACACTTACACACAAGTTATTGTCCGGAAACTACAAAAATGCTTGTTTTTGGCCCCTAATTCCTAACTGTTGGTACCATAACCCAAAATATCAATCCCAAAAGGGTCTTCCTTTAAGGCTTTTGTGGTATTGAACCCTCTGTTAAAATTTCATAGAGATCCATTCACTTAAACTTAAGTTATTGTCCGGAAACCAAATGTGTCTTTGGACGACGCCGACATCAAAGCATTGTACGACGCAAAATTTTTTTTGCGGTCGTATAATAATTATATATATAATGCTTTGCACAAAGTTTCCCCTTGGTATACATCGTATATGTACAAAATGGACCATCTCTATTATTCATTACAAATGTATCTTTTCTGTTTTGATACTATTGCAGTTTGAAAATTTCGTAATTCACATGGCTACAGAAGGGGTCATAAACCTTAATTTCTTTGGCTTTGCTGGATTTGAAGTATGGGTTTTTCATTTTGAAATGCCTCAAAAATGACTTGAGAATTTTCGGCTTGTAGATTTACAAGTGGGCCTGTGAAATTTTGAAAGTACAGGCCCCTTTGGCCTGTGCTTCAAAAAGTTCAGTGGAAGACTGCATCCAGAGGTCACCTCAAGGTCTTCAACATAGTGGAAACCCACCCATGCAGCAAGCTCTGAATTTAACAAATTTCATAGGAAATATGTTCCACAGATGACTGTAAAGGAAAAAAAAAAGAAAACTACTGATCTTATTTGAAATTTTCCTTTAAATGAATGTTCTTTTGTCTAAGACATGTAAGATGCATGATTTTTAGTCTTAGATGCATGATTTTTTTTATTAGTTGTCATTTGCTTTTAAACTACATGTAGCTGTCAGTAACTGCGAGTACTCTCAGATCTGTACTTAGTGTCTTTTTGTTGTTAGGATGTACAAGTACCCAGCAACATCCTCTATGTGTTTTTGTTAATAGATGTACGATGTATTTCTATTTGTACCCATCTGATGAGCTAAGCCTTTTTCAACTGATTTTTATAGTTTGTTCTTATGTTGTACTGTTACACCGGTGTACCATTGTCCCAAGTTAGGGGAGGGTTGGGATCCCGCTAAGATGTTTAATCCAGTCACATTCTGTATGTATGTGCCTGTCCCAAGTTGGGAGCCTGTAATATTCAGTGGTTGTCATTTGTTGATGTGTTACATATTTGTTTTTTGTTCTTTTTTTTATACATTAATTTAGCCGTTAGTTTTCTCGTTTGAAACATATTTATATCCATTAACCAAGCCCCTATGGAGACAAACTCAATATTATCTGTTGCTTGGATTATGGAATCACGGTCATACTTGTTATATGTTACGGTCATCTTGAAAAAATAATAATGATGAATTAAGGTCATCTTAGCGATTTTTTCAAATTGAATTTTCATATACATTTCTCGGTCATGTGTCGGTAGTAATTTATGATTTCCGTGTGAATCTTTTATAAATTTATATCATACCAATGTATGTTTTATATTATAGAATATATCATCAGTCATGATCATAGAAACACTTAAATAGACAATATAGACTCTGACCTAATTCTGCATCCACCATCTTGGGATGAATCGAATTACGGTCATCAGCTTTACCCCAGTGAATGATAATCTGTTTAACGCTATTTTACCTATGACGACGTTGTTAATTTCATTGACAATGGCCATTTGCGCCCTTAGTTTCTAGCGATAAGTTTTCATATCACGCTACTGTGCTGAGAAAGGAAATTATCAGTTGGTAAGGGAGCTACCATTTGATTTTTATGGGGGGGGGGGGGGGGGGGGGGGGGGCTAGGATTAAATTTGAAAAAAATAGGCAGGACAGGAGTTTTGAGTAAAAAAAAAAGCAGGATGAGACACTTTGCAAAAAAAAAAAGGCAGGATGACAATTTAAGTTAAAAAAAAGTCAGGATAAACTAAAAAAAAAAAGCAGGACCGAATAGAGTGAAAAATAAAAAGGCAGGACAGAGATTACAACTAAAAAAAAGGCAGGACAAAATTTTTCATCCTAGCCCCCATAAAAATCAAATGGTAGCTCCCTAAGATCAAAGGAAAATTTTATAAAATAGCGATAATACATGTTTTTATTTAAATGTACTTGAATAATAACTTTAAACTCATTGATGACAAATGCTTAGTATATAAGATAACTTGATTAACCAGTGGAACATATTTTACAGACTAGGAACTTATTTCACTAGGTGAGCAACTAATCTCAAAAACCCAGAATTTATTTCACCAGGTAAGGAACAAATCTCACAAACCCGGAACTTATTTCAATAGGTAAGGAACAAATTTCACCAAACCAGAACTTATTTCACCAGGTAAAGTGTGGAACTTATTTTATAGAGATGGAACATGTTATATAGAAATTATCTGTGAAAAAAGTTCTCCCAGATCATACTTTCTGTGATATTAGTTCTGTAACCGGAGAGCATGATTCTTCTTACAAAATCATCTTTGTCTCCACCGGGACTCGAACCTGGGACCTCTGTGTTAAAAAAAAGCGTGTTAACCGACTGGGCTAAAGAAGTACTTCCTTAGCTCAATCACTTACGGCTGACTATATTAAAGTATCTACCACATGTTCTGAGGGAAGCAATCCCGTCACAGTTCCACTGGAACTTTTTTCACAGGAAAAAAACTTTGGCTCACACATACGCCCACAGGCACTTGTCTCAGAAAAAAATTTCCTATATACCTTAATATAACATTAAGGTATATAGGGAAAAAAAAATTCTGAGACACACAAAAGTAGGCGTGTAATATATACACCATTGTGTAGAAAAATCAATTTAGATTTACGACATAACAAGTTTTAGTGGGGTTGACAACCGACAAATCGGCATATATAACAGAATTTAGCGACCGGCTGACTTTTTTCAAAAAAGCGAGTTAAGTACCTTGTGTTATATTAACATATTCCCGTAGGAAATTATAAGGCGTATTACGCCTGGAAATAAGGCGTAAACCAGGCGTAAGTGGTAGTTAGTACGTGTCTAGATCCAGGCGTAAGGGAGCAGGAAACGTAAATTTGTAGTCCTTACAGGCGAAAAAAGTGGTAAACCTGGCGTTAATTGAAATAAGCAAGGCATAAATTTTCTTACGGGCGTAAAACTGTTGGTATGGCGTAAATCATAATACCCATAATGCCTTGTTTAAAGGATCATGGGAATTTTTTTCAAAATTTGGCTCTTAGGTTTAAGTTTGCAAGAGTTGGATTAAGGAAAATTTTTTCTGAGACAAGTGCCTGTGGATTACAACTAAAAAAACATGCAGGACAAAATTTTTCATCCTAGCCCTCCCATACAAATCAAATGGCAGCTCCCTAAACAGTATCATTTTTTGCATAAAATGTCATAAAATCGTCCAAATTGTTTTTGCGTCAATCCACTCGGTGCGAAAATCTTCCAATGTATAGGCTATAGCCATTTCATGGAATTTACGCCCTATTGAAAAAAGTTGAATACATCATCAGCCCCTACCCAGGACTGTAATTATGGTCGATCGACAGCCCATGCTAAATTTTAGGGGCATTGCCCTTCCTTAATAAAAAACATGAATGATATGAAAGGGAAAACGTGATAAAATGTTGAACAACTATTAAAGTAGCGTACCTTGCTCCTCCAGAGGCCGCCATGTTGTTCCGGTCGAGCATGCGCGAAATATTTTGACGTAAAATGTGTGAAGTCATTAAATCGACGTTGAAATATTGTAAGGGAAAACCCACACACACCGTAAAATGAAACAACGAGTAGAAATTTGTGAACATGTTATACTCACCAAAATGAGCATTTTAATAAATTTTACAAAGTCACTACCAGAGTGTATGTAGTGACTTTCAAAAGGTAGTCACTTTGTTGGTGTGTATTCTAATACGTGTAGTGACTTTCCCTAATGTTCACACGCACACACACACACACACACACACACACTTTTTATGCCACATTTGCTTTGAAAGTCTCAATGTACCACACTCAAACCAACATTTATCCAACATTTTTTTTGCCACACTGATCTGTGTCCACACCTAAAAATTTCATAAAATATAATCTCGCCGAATAAACTTGTATTGTATTACGCTATTTTGTTGCACAGCTGTTGTGGCCTTCTGACTTCATTTAAAGACTGTTTAGTCATACTTCAACCCATACGTACATACACATATCGTTTAACAACTTTGGATATACTTTATATTAGGCACTGAAACTCAACGCCATTTTCGATCTTATCAGATGAAAAGTTATAAACAATAAAGAAGATAGATAGAAACAAACTATTTCGACAAAACCTCTTCTACCTAAAAAATAAACCTCTCCGTAAATGCACCAAGAAGCCCATACATTTGTATAAATCTGACGGATCATATTAAGTTCATTTAATGAAATGTGAGAATTCACATGAACCTAGTGAAAGAATGACTGTAATATTTTTCTGCCTTATTATGTAGAAATTAATATCAAAAATGTGGTGCACACTGAATAACCCGCATAGACAAAAAGAAAGACTACATTAATTAACAGCCATGTATAACATTTAAATGCAAGATTTTTCCATCTGTTTGATCATTCATAAGTAACTATCAAATCTGTTTTTGAAAAAGGGATACAATGTATATTCTTATGGTCGAAAACAAGTACCTTTTTTCTTTGAAAACATTTCTGATGGCAATAATGAACAATTATCACTTTGAACGCTACTTGTAATATGAAAATAGGGAGATGTGGTATGATTGCCTATGAGACAACTATCCACCCAAGTTTAAATGAAGTGGATGTACGGAAGTATAGGCAACCGTATGACCTTCAACACTGAGACCATCCATACCGTATAGTCGGCTATAAAAGGTTCCGACATGAAACATATGAAACAATTCAATTGAGAGAAAAAACGACCTAATCCATAACAAAACAATTTACAAAAAACAAATATGACAACCACGAACCAACGTCAACTACTGAAATACAGGCTCCTGACTTGGGACAGACAAATAAAGCATGTGGCGGAGTTAAACATGTTTGTAAGCACTTAATCCCCCTAACCTGAGACAGTGGTGTAACAGCACAACATAAGAACAAACTATAAAAATCAGTAAAAAAGGGCTAAACTCATCAGATCAATACAATGCAGAAAAACATCAAACAAAAACACAGACCAAGCGTGGCAGGGTATTTATTCATCCCTCATCCCTTGCAAAATGAAGGACACTAAGTACAGATCTGAAAGTACTCGCAGTTACTGGAAGCTAGTTCAACGCCAGTAACAACTAATAAAAAAGTCATGTATCTATTCTAAGACTAAAATATTAATCAGTAGACATCTAACATCCAATCGATTTAGCGTAAAAACGTCATTAACAGTCAGAGAGAAACATGAACAAAGTTCGAAAATTGCTTACATGTTTTTTTTTTTAAATATATGTATAAAATTACACAAACGATGACTTACAATTATGAAGTTCAAATCTAAAAAGAACTCAAACCAAATCGCAAACCGGATGAAAGAAAACTAGAGCTATGCATGAGCCTGAGGAAGATACATTTCTTAATTATACCCCACGCAACGAGTTGCAGAGGGTATAATGTTTTTTACCCGTCCGTCCGTCCGTCTGTCCGTTTGTCTGTCCGTCCGTCTGTCCGTCCGTCCGTCAGTCCGTCAGTAGTGTTTCTTGTCATCGCAACTCCTCTCAAACCACACAACAGAATTTCACGAAACCTTTTTAGATAATAAGGACATACTATGTAGTTGTGCATATCGACAGGAAATTACGATTCAATTTTTTTTCCAGGAGTTACGTCCCTTTGAACTAATTTGCCCAATATACTACTGCAACAGTTTGTCATCGCAACTCCTCTCAAACCACACAACAGAATTTCATGAAACCTTTTCAGATAATAAGGACATACTACGTAGATGTGCATATCGACAGGAAATTACGATTCAATTTTTTTTCCCGGGAGTTACGCCCCTTTGAACTTATTTGCATAATATACTACTACAACCTTTTGTCATCGCAACTCCTCTCATACCACACAACAGAATTTCATGAAACCTTTTTAGATAATAAGGACATACTATGTAGTTGTGCATATCGACAGGAAATTACGATTCAATTCTTTTTCTTAGAGTTACGCCCCTTTGAACTTATTTACTCTAATGTACTACTGCAACAGGTTGTCATCGCAACTCCTCTCAAACCACACAACAGAATTTCATGAAACCTTTTCAGATAATAAGGACATACTACGTAGATGTGCATATCGACAGGAAATGACGATTCAATTCTTTTTTCAGGAGTTACGCCCCTTCGAACTTATTTGCCCAATATACTACTGCAACCTTTTGTTATCGCAACTCCTCTCAACCACACAACAGAATTTCACGAAACCTTTTTATATAATAAGGACATACTATGTAGTTGTGCATATCGACAGGAAATTACGATTCAATTCTTTTTCTAGGAGTTACGCCCCTTTGAACTTATTTACTTTAATGTACTACTGCAACAGTTTGTCATCGCAACTCCTCTCAAACCACACGACAGAATTTCATGAAACCTTTTCAGATAATAAGGACATACTACGTAGATGTGCATATTGACAGGAAATTATGATTCAATTTTTTTTTTTGATACAATTTTTTTTTCTTACACTTCATGCACTTATTTTATTTTTTCCAATGACAATGTGGGGAGGTGGGGTATGTGAGTGCGCTCACTAAGGTTCTTTCATTGTGAATGATTCAAAATCTTCTAACAGCAAATTTAAATAGAAAAATATCCGTATTTGCATACGAGTTCTGAAGTTCTTGCTACTTGCCGGAATAAGGATACCCTCTGGGACTAACAATCCATTAGCAGAAGTATTTCCACATTTGTAGTTATAACTTGAATTGTCGCAATTCTATTGAAGCAGAAATATATTTCGATAGTTAACGTCTTCGGTGAAACTCTTGGTCAATATATTTGAAAGTTTAAAACTTAATGCAAAGATTAATGAACGGATAAAACCGAAAAGGTCCAAAAGTGTTGCAAATTCTCGACAAGAGTCAAGAGGACTAACTGTTACAGTTCATCAGCAAAGGTATCGACCTAGTATTAGTAGTAATACAAAAGGTACAAATTTCATTACAACAGAAGAACATTCCGACAACTCATTTTAAAGAGTTTGAAGGTTTTTTTTAATTTTTAGTCACATCGCATAGCCAGAAATTAGTAGTACTTTTGCTAATTAATATTCATAATATGTAAATGAGAATTGTACCACGTGATAATAGTTTGAACTGGACTGGCTTGATATCATTAAAATCTTTAAAACACGGATATTATAAGTTGCCCGTCACAGAGTCCTTGTTTATAATCACTCTGATATTTCCGTAAAGTTGTCAGGCGGTCAAAATCAAAACAATGAACGCGAATTTAGTGAATTTTTCGTGTTTTCGTGAGTTTATTCTTCTTGAAATAGGGGCATTTTAACTTTGGACTTGCTTATTCTTTGGACATTCAAGTTTCAAGTTTCATCCCGGCAACCTGTTTTTGTAATGACCTTGTTAGCCAATTTTCAACACAAAGTTTGCAAATTTGACGTTTCAGCCATTTTAGCCTGTATTTTATACTGCAATGTTAAAAGCCTCTCGCTTCGATATTTAAAATAGCTCAGGAACCTTGATTTTTGCAACGACAGTCATTATGTTTCGTTTAAATCGTGTATATTGTTGTGTATATTTATTTTCTGTCCCGGCAACCTGTCTATCACTTAAATTAAAGTTAAAACAGACATTTTTTCAAATTTCCCTATCATTTCAATATAATTTCCGTGACCCGTATCCGATTTCTTTAGTATAATATTCAAATAAGCAAAGTGGCGTTGATTTCTGGATATGGTTGACTTAAATCTTAAATTTTTTGGTCCAATGTGAAATCATTCAGTACTATTGTGAAGTTAGTTTTAAATATTTTGCAAGAATGATTTGGATATTGGTATATACACCTTTTTTGTGCATCAATACCTATAAAATGTAAAAAAAAAAGAAGAGTATTTTTCCTTTTCAAAAATTTCAATTTATTTTTGTATATAAAAATATTACATTCAGTAAGAAATTCTGGAAGGACATTTGAACGCCATTTTTATACATGTTAAAAAAGTATTAGTAAAAAAATTGATCCAAAAAGACTTGACAAAATCAAGGGCCGACTATATAAACAATAAAAACGAATGGAAAACAACTATTATATTCCTGACTTGGTACATGTAGTAGCAAAGTTTAAAGTTTCCATAAACAAAGTGGTTTGCAACATATCGTTAAATTTGTATTTGGTTAATGAATGAATTGCAACTTCAATGGGCAAAACATTAATGCATCACACAATCAATCATATGGATAACAAAACTTATTTTTCATTTCGCCTTTTCAGACAATATTATTTCATTAATTTTAAACTCATTGTTAAATTTATCTAGAGTCACATTCAAACCGTTCTGCTATCGAAGATCAAGATGAGGGACAAATTCGCGTATAAACCCGAGAGCAGAATAATTTATACAGAAATTTTATACTGTTTTAATAGTTTTTGGTAACAAAATGTTTAACGATTAAATAGTTTTGACATGACAGTAATATAATTTTACAAATAAAATTCTTATTTTGGAGACTAATACTGGAAATCTGAAACTTCTGCGTTGTTTAACAAAAGGAAAAGGGTCTAAATGTAGAATTTATTGGTTTACATGTCTCATCAAAATAGCATAACTTGAGACGAGAAAAACATATCTGTATACCCAGTTGCAGGATCATTTTGATATTTACTGATTAAATGACGGTTGAAAATAAACATGATATGATTTGTGTACTTACAACAAATATAAGTAATGTTCTCACGAAGATAATTGTCACGTCATCTATATAGGATTTAATATATCTTTAAAGTAATAATAGATGAAAATAAACGTTTAGTCATGTCAATATTTTTGCTGAATAGAAAAGTACATATGTATCTTCTTTATAAATATTAGGTTCATTATTTCAATTAATGTTTTAAATTTATATTGCGGAATGTACGTGCTAATAACAATAAATAATCATTTAAAAGTTTAACCTCAGTTTTTACATCAAACAACGTTTCATTTATAGCCAACAATTCTTAAAGTTTTACATACCAACATGATGATAGTCTAAAATTATTGATTCCTATTAATGTTGATAAATAAACAACATGACTTTGTTGTTAAGAGCATATATTTTTATTTACAAGCAATCTTCGGATTTTACTTACCGATATGTTGTTGCGGGTGTATAATCGTTGCTAGAGGCCGTCTTTGACTAGCAAAGGGTAAAGATATTTTGCTCGCTATTCGAGGATTTATTGTAAATTTGATTTTTTGATAGATTGATTATTCATTTTTAATGTCAATTCTTGTTTTGTTATGGCGGCATGATTTTTTTGCGGAGGAAACAAGGGTGTTTAGAGGGATCTACCGACCGTTGACAGGAACCAACTTGCCAAGAGATGCGTGGGAGCTCACAACCTCAATGTTGACAAGCTGGTTGTCGTTGAAGATGAACTACGTTGATTACTTGGTAAATGGTGCCTCACTGTAACATTGAGATAAAGAACAGCAATTGAGACGCTGTTCTTGTTATTAGTTTTTCCATGAGAGGCAAAAATGCTAGTGTCATAAATTGATACCCCATATCCATTTCTATTCATTGTTTTATGATTCATGTGTAATAACTGAAAAATAAAATCTGTTGCAAAAATATAACAGATTTTTAAAAAAAAAATATATGTCATACAAATTGAGAAAAAGAAATCATGGATATCATATGAATATAAGTACTTTAGTAAAATTGAGGCGTCGACAAAATAAACCATTTGAACAATATGACACCTCTAAATCTATTATTTGAATGGCCGTGTTGCAATAGTTACTATAAATTTTAGTACAAAACTCGGTCTACATTGTTTTTTGATGAACCTTATCCTATATTCTTTTTATTGTATTTTATGGTGCACCATACATGAGCAAGTAAGGATGAATTTAAGGATGTTAAAAATATTTTTGAATCATGCATTGCATTACGTACATGTATAATAGGAACCACTTTTGATAGGTCAATAATATTTGGCAAGTAGATGTATTAGCACACCTCATTTTCATGGTGATTATGTGGCTTCGCACCCTCAATTATAGTCTTTGACTTTGAATGCTTTGCATAGTTTACTGTTAAATTTTCTGAGTATATCAGTTTATGATGAATCACTATGTTAAGGCAATGATATGTGGTATGCAGTTGTATATGTATTTGCAAGTCTTATTTTCATGGCCTCCTCGTCATGGTTACTTTGACATTGAAAAAATGACATTGATAACATTTTAAATTTTGAGTTAATGTTAGTTTCAAGGGAAACACTTATGATGGGGAAATTATATTTGGTATGCAATTTTATAAGTATTGACATTTCTCTTTTCCATTGAGGGAATGTCCTGCACCTTAGCACTACATAAGTCTAAAAGTCTGAAAAGACCAGTTTTTGTCTTAATTTGCATGAACTTTTACTCGACATTCCCCAAAAGTATGACTTGTGTCTCACTTTTTCTTGACAAATTCTCATTTATATTAAATTTGTGTGAAATTTTCTCGACATATTCTCGACATTCTGAATATGGTCTTAAAATTTCTTGACAAATTCTTGATATTTGAATACTGTCTTGAAATTTCTCGACATTCTTATTTTTTCTCAGTATGGCTTGACATATTCTGAACATTTTAAATCGTGTCTTAAATTTACTTGACAGTTCTGATTTTTACAAATCATGACCAATATTCATGATATAACTTTAATCTTTATTTCTCTTTATATGATATACTGTTGTTTCAAGTTACACTTCTTTACAACAAAAAGAAAAGTTGGGCATGTAAAATAATTGAAAAATTGGGTATATAAATATTTTTACAAATGCAAATATTGCTATGAAATCTAAAGTATAAAATAATTCAATTGTAGTCTTGCATCCAAACCCTACAGAGTGTAATTTTCATATCTTCTCTCAATTATAAAATGGTTAACTAAAGCTGTAAATCTGTCACCTGATGCTGATAAAGGGTCAGATAATAATACTTAACAAACAGATGTTTAAAACAAAAAACTGAGTTTGTAATAACAGTAGAGATGATAATACAGAAAATGTCCAGTTTCTGATATTACCATTCCAGAACAGGAACAATGAAATTAATTGAAATTTTGATTATTTTAACATTTTATAATAACTACTCATGGAAATTAAATATTAAAAAGGATGAAGGAAAGTTTGTGATGTTATATTTCCCTACACATTAAAAAAAAATTGAAATTTTTATTTGTCTACCTATAAGTTTTAATTTTTATTACATGTTTACATTTGTTACTAACTAAATATTCACATTTGTATTTACTATTAATTCATTCATGCAACAACTACCACCAATTATCAAGAAAACAAAACATGTGGTATTCATCAACTAACAAACTTATAATTGGAGTGACAAATTTATTTGAAAATTTCGTGTTTTCTAAGTGGTGTTGGTGATAAGCTGATTTTCCATCAAACATCATTTTGATGCAAATTCTTGGGCATAGTTGTAGGACTGATGTGGGTGTGTTGATATTAAACAATTTCAATTTGGGTTTTTAAATAATTACAAATTTTGATTCCTAAATCTTATAAATTAAATGATTCAAACCAATCATACTGTAAACATATTTTATTCTACATTCATAATATTCAATGTTGATATGGTAAATAATTATTATACCAAAATGTGGTTTATATAAATAGCAAATTATGATGATATACAAATCATTTATTTAACAGAAGAAAAATTTGTGTAATGTCAATTTTGTTGGAATATATTAAGTATTACACATGGACAGGATGTTCCCCATAAAATTAAGGTATTCCACACCCCAGAGTACACGCAACTGTCAAATAGAAGTTATTGCTTTACCTGTAATCAGCCATACAACTTATCAGTTGACCGACCATGCCACTACAATTTAAAAAGTTTGTTGATAGATGAAAATGAAAATCATCATTTTGATGAAAAAAAATTGAATTGAAATGGATTTTCTTCATCAAAATTATGAAGTTAATTATTTTAACATAAAAACTAATTGAATAATTCCCAAAGATTAAAAGAAAATTATTATCTACTCCAGGAAAAATTTAAAAAAATGTATTTATAATGGGTCCCATCAATGATTTCTATAGAAATCATCGGTCTTATGAAATGGTTCTCAAACAGACATGCATTATATAGATCTAAACATTTTTTTCTTTTCAGGAAGGAGTTATCACAAATATTTATTTTTGATAAAAAATTATAAAATTCAACACTCGAATTTGAAAAAAAATGTTTTTGGTTGTTCTAAAAAATGAATAGGGTTTTGAATCAAGATGGGAACAAATTCTTTGACCTAAACGAAAGCCCAATTTTTTAGCCACACAAACCCAAAAGATGAATTATGCGGTCCAAAAGAGATACAAGACACCTATTTTAGTAAAGCAAATTTGACTGGCAGTTTTGCGAACGGCAAAAATCTAAATGCTGTTTGTCAATACCTTCGACTTATATTCCAAGTGAAAACAATTACTTAAATGTTTAATAAAAATACATCAAAATTAAACTACATAGGGGATTATTCAGGGTATTCCAACTTAGTTGCACCAAAAGGGTATCTTACTATACCAAAGTAATCCTTGATTCTTCAAAGTTTAGTTTAGCCATAATAAAAAGGAGTATATAACAGCAATAGAATGTCATAAACAGTGCAGAATAAGTCTGTTCACATTTCAGGCGAAATTTATACTGTTGAGATAGTGTCAAGACATATTTAAGACTGCCAAGAATGTGTCGAGACATATTCAGACATTATTTAGAATGTCAAGAATATGTCAAGACAGATCGAGACAAATTTGAGACAGTCAAGAATTGGTCGAGACTAATCAAGACTCTTATCAGATGATACAGAAAGTGTCGAGAAATTTTAAGACAATGTTCATACTGTCAAGACATTTGTCAAGAAAAATCAAGAACCTTATTAGACAAATTCATACTATGTCAAGAATTTTTAAAAATTATTCAGACAAATTAACTTTTGTAGTGTAGGTCGTGCTTCCTTGGTTTGAATGGTGTGCAATTGAATATTGCCATTTAGAGTCAACATTTGCATTAATCTTTCAAAATAAAAAAAAAAAACGAAACATTTCTCTGTGTCAAAAATTTATAACATTTCTGTATATCTATGTTGCGGTGAACCATAGAGGCATACGTGTTATCTTCAATGCACAGACAAAACCGTTTGGTGAGTTAACTGATCAACGCTTGGTGAAATTAAATAAACAAAAGGACAAAGCGTCACCATATCTGGAATTATCTTAATAGAGAATCACAGCTGCAGATTACTTCCTTTCTTGTGTTGTATACGAGCATTGAAATTTAATGCTTCTAATTTGTATTAACTATGTTTTAATTTTGTAAATTCTATAGATGATGTATATGGTAGATTCTAATGGGATTAAGAGAGGGTAACTAAGTACGATTTTCACAAGTGGTAACAGAAAAAATCTTGGAAAATATTGATTTTATATTACTTATTAATAAGATTTAGCTTTGAACTCCATTTGAGTAATTGAGAGCCCTCTTAGATCGGAACGCTGTGACTTTTGTCTTTTTTGTTAATTGGGTTTCTTATTCGATTCGATGAGTCGAGTTTTTTCCAATTGATTTCCCAATATATTTTAATGTTACACCGCTTTATAAGGTTGTAGGGTTGAGTACTTATAGGAATAATGTTAAACTTTTATAATATTTTCTATATGTAGGTATAGAACCACTAATCAGGGCCCAGACGGAAAGAACATGCAAGAAAGTAGTACATATTTTAAACAAAATAGTTCTTACGTATAGCGGTAACTTTGTCTATATGTGAAATATTTAGGTAGCTTTGGTATCAAATGAAAGCTTGGGGACTTGGGATCACTGTAGAACCCTTGTTAACAATTTTTTTTGAATAATAAAAATGTAAATAAAATTATAATAGGAGGGCACATTTACCCTGTTGTTCAGATTTGAAGTACCTGCTTTTGTAACACATTTATCAAACTTCCGGGATCCAGTACGCTCTAATATGGAATTAAAGGTATGTTGAATTTTTCAGCACAAGTCAGGATAAGGTATAGTTTTGACATAAAATGATTGCCAGTTTATTTGAACTTAAGACAAAGTAGCCATAAATGCCTGCAATTGCAGAAATTAACATAGAAAGCAATGGGGCTATGAATTAGTGGTTTTATTCATATGTACCTGTAATCACATTATCAAACTAAACCAATACAAATCGTTTGACTACTTTAACAGTCTCCTGAAATTGATCTTTTGATCGTCATCTCTGATATGTTGACCTTCTAGATATAATCCTGTATTTCATTAAAACGTTTTATGTCGGAATTTTCTTTGCCAGAATGTTATTTGGCCTTTTGATCTTTCGTCGAGAAAAAAATATTACTGCAACTTTCAGTATATTCTTTACTAGTGTTCATCGATCTTTGCGTTATATTATATTTTGCAAATACACGATGTTACTTTTTGTGAAACGTTTGTTCAAGTGTCTGTATTGGATGTATAAATATGCATCCACGCCCGGTCGAAATAGGGATGATAAATCGAATGTCTCGTATATATAGGGGGAGTCACGCTATTCGTTCTGGCAAGAACCCATGCAACAACTTTTTGAGGGGTTCAAACTAAAGCAAAACTTCTGACCCCTATCTAACATACTTCAATTTTCCAGAGGCAACCACAATACTACTTGTGCCTTTCATCTTGGTTGTTCAATTTTACAAAATCGATGTTTTGTATAAACTGTTAATTTGTTCTTGTCCTGGATATGCATGAAATATTTGCCACTGGACTTAACAATTATAGGCTGAACCGCCTTCAACAATGAGTAAATCCGTATAATTACGAACAGTACATGCAAAGAATGTACTCTTAAATATTCAACTGATCGAGATTTGAAAGAGTTTCGAATGAGACCTAAAAATCAGTTATATCCCATTACATGTTTATGTGCATGTCCCGGGTTAGAAACCCTGTTGATGATTGATCTATTTTAGATCTTAAATGCATTTTTGCATATATATATTTGAAGAATTCGCTGTTGCTTCAATTATTCGAAATCTCTTAAGCTCTTTAAGGCGATTTAGAACTTTGTATATTTTATATACACCGGTCTATTTGTGGAGACTGTTTCCTGGCTTATAGTTATCATTTTATTATGTGTGTCGTTAGGTTGTCTCATTTCCATAAACCTGACATCTGCTTTTCTTCAAGTTTTTTCACAATCAGGGAACGGCTTTTTAAATCAAATTTTTATACAGATGGCAATTTTTACTAATTTACTAACTGCTTATCTACATGGAAATCTTCGAATAAATCATCCTCGACAACGACATGTCCTTTTAGCAATACTAATAGTTTCAATGAATAAATAAAAAAAAAAGACAATCGCAGTCGTGTGTTTCTCCTTTCAAATATATCTAAATTCGCATGAGGAACTCTTTTACTTCCAATCAATAATTTTGTTATATAAGTTATATAAGATGCTTTCATGTTGCGCTGAATGTTTATTAATGTTACACGGTCAGTTATATTTGCTTGTCTGTATCTTTTTCTCTTGTCCCATATACAGAACTTTAATTCGTCAAATAATTTTAATTAATTGTGAACAGATATGAAAGGTAAACTTCCGTCATTTCAAATTATTAAATGTAAACCTTTGTTTGCCATGACATTATTTTGCTAAATCATTGGTAATTTTAGTTCCATCTATAGAAGACATGCAGAAAAATTATTCGCCTAAGGTTTCAAATTTTATTTGATGATCGCCATTGCCATTTTTCTTCTTTTCGCTTCTGCTATGTAGTTTACATAATCAGGACTTAAAACCGTCGTCTACCGTGCATAATCTCGTTCGCTATTTTCTTATCTTCGAGCCAAAGCAGTTTGAATTCCATTAAAAGGCAATATGTCAGGAAACCATGCATAGAGAAGTCATGCAAGTTTGAAACATTTGCTAGTGCGTACCCCTTTTACCTACATATTACATACATATAGACATTTTTGCCTATTTTGTACTAAGGGCACGTGGACCTGTTCAACTTTTTTACCGACTCTTAATGGCAAATTTGCATTTACTATCTATCAAAGTCCTGCATGGATTGATTGATTGGTCTAATAACGGATGATTCATGTCCAGCGACAATTGTTACAGGCATAAATAAGGTCGATCCTATTTTAAGTATGCCGCTTTTAGAAGTCCGGCATGCCCAGTTGGATTTTTCAATTTGCTAACTCCCAAAGTAACAGTCTCGTAACATACAGGGAATAAAACAAGCTTTTTCCATTCATCGTTTTTCGTAAGAGTGATTCTGACAGTCATAAGCAAGAAACCTTTTCCGTAAATCTAAAAAAAAAAAAAAAAAAAAAAAAAAAATAAGTTTACGAACACACTTGTCTACTCGTCTGATCAGGTTAATCAAACAAAAAAAACAAAAAACCAGGAAGGTTTATTTACAGAGAATTGTTTTTGTGTCGCTAGGTTGCTGTATTTGTAATAGACATCGCCTACTTTATTACTATTGATAAATCGTAAAGTTTACTGTGAGAACGCGTTAAAAGTGGTGAAAAAAAGTTTAAATACTAAATGTGCGGTAAACTGCAATGAGACATCAATCCAACGACAAAAATACTTTAAGACAGAAACATACAAGTTGACATTACACAGGAATATTTCAGACTTAAGATTGTCCCAAATCTATAAAATAAAGTAAGCAGAAACAAACGACGAATCGAAACCCAATAGACTTCATTAAATAAATTGACCGTTAAGGAAATAGTTTAAAATTAATAATGGTAATTTTAATTTACAAAGTTAACCTTTATTAAAACAGATTTGTTTCGTTTCATTATACTTCCTTCAGGATTTGTCAACAATAAAAAACAAATTGATTGCCGTGAGAGCGACCAAACCGATAAATACCTTTCCAAATGCGAGTTAATGCAGCGAATGTGAGCCAATCCTAATTCAGCTAAAGTTCTTTTGTCCAAGTCGTTTAGCATCACCAGAATTTATTGCCAGTTGTGGCAGCGGGCGAGGCGATATGTGTCTTTCAAAATAAGAGTTCATACAACAGGGATGTGGGAGCGGGCGAGGCGATACATGTCTTTCAAAAAAAAGAGTTCAACCAACTGAAATTAGCGAGCCGATTCTCAATCACCCGTAAACATTTTTAATTTTATTGTAGTTTGCATTCTTGAAAACACAGCTTAATATATCCCGCAGTTTATTTGTGGGGTTCGTTTTTCTCAGTCTTTGGTACAATGTTGTGTTTTGTGGACTGATGTTTGTCTTATCGGTTTTCATTTATTTTGCCATGGCTTTGATACATGTACTTTGTTATCTACTTGGGAGTTTGATTGTCCCTTTGTTTTCTTTCTCCGCTTCTCTGTTTTAACAAAAAGTGATTAAAAAAACGAGTTCATTTTTTTTATAATGGAACGAGCAGTCAATTCTTATTTTCTTGCAAACTAAAACCAGTAGTGGCAATTGGTTTTATGGATATAAATGAACTGAAATTATTTTGCGAAGATTACATTTATTGTTTGATTGATGAAGTGTATATGTTTCAATGTGAGATAGCTAGTGTTTCGCTTTGTTGTATTCCCCAAGGGTGACTGATGAAAAGAATGTGGTCACTTTGGTTTTCCTCCGACCGGTAGAAAAACCCTTGCCAAAATGGGGGAGTCCGTTTGGATGTATGAGTACGCGGCCATGTCCGGTCAGAGTGGGACGTTATTTTGATGCTTCGTGTAGAGAGAGCGCCACGCTCTCTGAAAGTTAAGAACACTTGCAACAACTCTTTGAGGGGTACGTAGGGTGCCTGTTGCAAAGCAAAACCCCCGTTCCTTTCCAATATACTCTTATTTTCGAGAGGTAGTCCAAATTGTTCCGATCTTTATCCCGGTCGACCTCTATTGCAGAATCTATCTATTGGGTCATCACTCACTATGTATTATTAATTAATTTTGTTCTCTTCCTGAATTTGCTTGAATCATATATACATATAGAATCGGCACATGTTTTGGAGTAAAATGGCGAGATGAAAAATGTTTTTCAACTGAGGATTAGAAAGGATGGATTAGGAAGTTCAATATAATTTTGCAATTTATTAATTTTAAGGTTGCTGCTACTACTTTTAGTAGTTTTGTCAGTGGGTAATACATTTTTTTTAAATGCTTCGAGAAAATAGCTACTTTCGAAATGACTTCGTGGTTCAGCATTGATAGTAAAAAATAATCCGATAAAAAACGTTTAAAGCAAACGATATGAACCTACGAAGTCTTTTAATTAAAATCTTAAAAAGGTCTAGTTAAAAGTTATTATGATAATACATGGACGCCCATGAAAATAACACTTCTTCACTGCATGAGAGCACAAAATTTGTTGTTGAATAAATTATAGTAATTGACCAAGCATTATGTTTAGGCGTTGAAAAACCTTTTACTACCCCAGCAACTAAAATTCCTTCTGAAATTAGACAAAAACAGGGGAAGGAACTTACTTTGTATTAAAAATTTCATTAACATAAAATCAAAGTGCTAGGTCGCTTTCTATAGTACCGCCAAGTTTGCCAAACATCATGTTTAATCAAAATAAGCAAAATAATTAGTAGACCTACAATGTACGTGATACTATTTTTCCATAATAAAGAGTAATGAAATATAAAAAGTTATCCCTCTTTATATAGGACTTCTCTCACCATTTATCATGTTGAATTTAGGAACAACCATTTAACTTCAAAGGGGGGGAGGGGGTTATGGTTTCTTCCTAAAAAAAATATTCTGATCCCCAATTTGATGAAGAAAAAAATTGCGGTCAAGCAGATGACAAACAAAAAATATTCTGAATCCATATTTTTCCTATTACTTATAGTGTTAAATTTTGAAAAAAAAATAATATGATTGATAGCGTCAAAAAAACTAAAAAAAAAGTTTGCGAGAAAATTTTTTTTTGACTCCGACAAAAAACCATCCCCCCTTTGAAGTTAAATGTTTGCTCCCGTATCTTTATGTAAGTGTTCTGATCAATCATTTCAAATTAGTGTGATAGTAATGTGTAAGAATGATAGAATGATTGATTGGTGTTTAACACCACTTTCAACACTATTGTGCTATTTCATGGCGGTCAGTTTTTATTGGAGGAAGAAGCCTGAGTCCCCGGAGAAAACCACCGACATTCGGTAGGAAAACTGTCAATTAAGATAAGAGTCGAGCGCACCCGCACGAGCAGGGTTCGAACTCACAACCATAGTGTTGACTGGCTAGTGATTACAGTAGTTGAACTACGTAGACCACTCGGCAACCGAGGCCCCTGTGAAAGGATGAATGACAGTAGTTATTTTGCATTTTTGTATTTGTTATGATTTATATGCGTGTCTTTTGGCCCTGTGAAAACCAATTTGAAATTTAAATTATAAGCGATTAATGAAAAAATAAGAATATAACCAGCCAACATACACAATCTTAACAAAACTCTACAAAGATAGCCCTACATTAGTATTGTAAAATATAGAAATAGTATAAAACTTCTTCCAATTCTTTGCCGACCAGTTGATTTTCTTTAATGAACGTGCGTTTTTTTTATCTACGCTCTTCATTGGTCAAAACTTAATAAATAGTGACGTCAAATTGTCTAGCTTTCCTCTGAATTTTCTATAATTGTGATTTTATAAAAAAAGGTGATAGTACCTGATTATGATGAAGTCACATGAAAAAAACACATCGTTGCATATGATTGAAAAAGAAAGATAGAGTTTGTCTGCATATACTCTAAAAATCAATTGGAAACAGATTCCACCACCGAATCTCGTGCAATAAAATATCAAAGGGACATTCAAACTCATAAGTCGAAAATAAACTGACAACTCCATCATGATGGCAAATTTTTTTTAAAAAATACTATCAATAAGATAATTCTTAACTCTCTCGTTATAAAATTAAAACATTACAAATACAGCAACCTAGCGACACAAAACCAAAAGACATCCAAAGGTCAGCAAACGATATGTGTTTAATATGCAAATTTCAAACTTTTGATCGGTATGAGACTACAAGGTCGAAATAAATTGACAATGAATTTCAACGATTTGGCATCAGTAAAACATTCGATGAATATTGAAATAAAAATCACAAAACCTTGAGATATACCGAATGACCACCTTTTTACGAGGTGACTGACTTTTGACAGATACACGAACAAATGACTGGGGCTAACTGAATACAATTTGAAATAACGTTGTTTTTTTTTCAAGTTGAGACAAACGTTTAAATTAAGTGTATGTACCAATGAGCGAATTTAGTTAAGGCATTGGGATAACGAACCCTTCATAGATAGATTACTACCACTCATTTTACATTACACAAGCGAAACATCTCAATTGCGCAAACGTAGATGATGTTTTGCCTTTCGTCTTAAGTTTCTGGCTAGAACAAACTGTCTTCCATTAAATTCTAAGTGAGTTTCAAAACTCTTTCTAATTTCGCATGAACATGAAAAAGAGTGAAATATATGTCAAACATGTTGTATTGATGAATTTGTGTAACATTTATAATTGTTGAAATGCAAGGCATTTAATGAAATCAACTAGTGTTTCTTTTCTGATTTGCACGATTTCCTTCTCAATGCAAGATCTGTGTATTTTTTGGAACATACCCATCGTCATGTTGAGAGGGATTCCCCTGGGGAATCATTAATTTTTTTATTTGGTCAGAGACAAAATCTCTAAGAACATGCTTATGTCTTTACATTGTCAGATTTGATCAAATACAAACATATCTTCTATCTCCCTGTCATCTGTCACATTGTTATCGATGTCATCTTTTTATAGAAAGGACTACTTGTGAGTACGGTTTTAGACGCGTTATATTTGCGGAAAACAAACCTGGGAACAAACTGAAGTATGTTTTATCCACGAGCAGAAATCCAGGACAGGATCAAACAGAAAGATTATTCTCAGAGTTACCTCGCTTTGACAAGCTATAGTTCATCATATGATATATTGCCTTTTTGCTCAGTAATGGTGTCAAGGAAAAATATGAAATGGCCAAACCATATTTGACATCAATCATTAAATCTCGGAAAAAGTTAACTTGATATGAATGAAAGTTTGAAAATGTGCCAAATTTAATATGTAGATGTGTATTATAACAAAACGTTATTTTTATATCAATAAATTGATTCCTTTCAAGAACTAATTTATTGACGACTTCCTGCTACGATCTATGACAACCGTGTGTATTTACGCTTACCCATTGTTGAATTTCAATTTGAATTTCAATTCAATAGCAGTGAAACCTACTTTGTCCAACAATGTGGCGTTGATATACCAGCTGATACTTTACGCATGTGCAGGTTAATGTTAATATGACTTAATTAAAAGGGTGGTTCCCGATTTAAATATTGCTCTAGTAGTTTGAGGAGGAAGAACAACTGAAATCCATTTTTATCGCCACGAATTGGAAGACTGTGTCTCAACTAACAAGAGTTCCTCTTAGGCCCGAGAACACAGTTATTTCGTAGTGCATTTGTTTTAGACTATAAATGAAAATTAAAAAAATGCTATCTGCGCTTTCTCAATAATATGTTTACAGTGTGGTGTACTACTTTTGGGACAAATTATATCAACATTATGGAATACTTCATAAGCTCTGACTCAAAATATGGACAATTCTATGTTAAGGGGGTCTTAAATTCTCTTGACAGCTTCCAAAATACTAATTTTTAACCATTTTAGCTGGACCAAATCTCTACTTTACTTTAATATTAATGACCCAAATTTTTTTTTTTACAGTGTAGTTTCATCCCCCTTCTTGCTATTTGAGGCATAACACATGAAGAAATAAATTTGGAAAGGGTATAACAAAATGCCAAGTAACACACTGTCCACACTAGGGACTATATTTGTAGACAACGAAAATCAAGGGACGATAACAGTGTTCCCGGACCTAATAGATTGCCAAATCCAGAATATCGTCTAATTTGTTAATCATAAATTTATACAAAAACTAAGCATTTGTGTCAACAGAATGTAAAAATAACAAATATGTGATATTAAAGGTTCATTCTATAAACACTGGCATTTATGGTGTACATAATCGAAAAAAATCTGCGAGAATGAAAAAATTAGAAAACGAAACTTATTATGTATTTGCCTCTTTAAAGTTGAATAAAAATCGTTGAAAGGTTTACTGGTAATACCTTGGATCCATATGCTTAATATCGAAATTTTCGAAAGCAGCAAGTTAGAAAAACTTGTTCCCTCACGAGTAGACACCTATCGATAATTATATATTGCTTCATACTACAATCTTTCACAATTGTAATATCAGAGATGAGAGGCTTTTGATGACCTTTAAATAACAAAAGATGTTTTCCATTCGTTTGATGTGTTTAAGCTTTTGGTTTTGAATTTGATAAAGGACTTTCCGTTTTGAATTTTCCTTGGGGTTTGGTATTTTTGTTATTGAATTCAAATATTTTACTCATTAATATTTTATGACTAATGATAAATTTGTAAGTATGCATACAGGCATATAAGGATATTGATATGAATTGAAAGTGATATTTGCCCTAAATTCTACAGAATTACCTCATCTATATCAAAGTCATATGACAGTTATATGACTTATATCAATAGGAAAAATCCTATTCATATTAAAATACTAAAATTTTGATACTTCCCGTCAATGTAATGATCATTAATCATATAATGACTAACTATGGATTATTAAAGGTTTATAAGTTGACATTTAAACTATGATAGATAAATTCTATTCTCCCTCACAACTCGTTATATACAAATATCATAAACTAATCAAAACATTTACTAAATTTTATCATCGGTATAAGGACATCATTCGTAAATATAACCGTTCAACATGCAGACATCTTATACGTTCGGGTATTTCACATCCAATCTTTTATGGTAATATTCTTTACAAAGCACAAAAATGTCAGTATTCACCTCAAAAGCTAACAAAACCTTTTAACAGACTTATTAAGAAGGGATATAGTTACGATACTGTTGTCAGGTCATTGAAGATTGCATATTTTGGCTTTAATATTGATTCACTTATAGGGTGTTTGCATCGGAATTAAACATATTTATTCTAAAACCAGTTGTTGGCATGACACGGGTTATGTTCTTCTCATATATTTTATGACGGTATAATACTAAACCCCTAACAGGAGGGATTGTGCCTGATATTCATATGATGAAGACATAATCTTTCAATCAGTTTAATTGAGGTCTGGAGCTGGCATGTCAGTAACTGCTAGTAGTCTGTTGTTATTTATGTATTATTGTCATTTTGTTTATTTTCTTTTGTTTCCTATTCTGACATCGGACTCGGACTTCACTTAAACTGAGTTTTACTGTGCGTACTGTTGTACGTTTGTTTTTTCTACATTGGCTAGAGGTATAGGGGGAGGGTTGAGATCTCAAAAAACATGTTTAACCCCGCCGCATTTTTGCGCCTGTCCCAAGTCAGGAGCCTCTGGCCTTTGTTAGTCTTGTATCATTTTAAATTTAGTTTCTTGTGTATAATTTGGAGTTTAATATGACGTCCATTATCAGTGAACTAGTATACATATTTGTTTAGGGGCCAGCTGAAGGACGCCTCCGGGTGCGGGAGTTTCTCGCTGCATTGAAGACCCATTGGTGGCCTTCGGCTGTTGTCTGCTCTATGGTCGGGTTGTTGTCTCTTTGACACATTCCCCATTTCCATTCTCAATTTTAATGATTGGCGAAACTGTGAGTTGCTTTTTAATAGAATCTTTAAAATAACCATCAAAATCCTACATAACAAACTAACATCATTGCACAAATTCTTACATTCGGTTAATGAGAAAGATCAGGAACAATTTTGTCTAATATCTTCTATAAATAATCTGCTGTAATTGATTCTTTCTTCACTATTGGTTTATTTAGAAGCTTGTCTTCACACGGATTATACATTGAACTGAAATCATGATACTACTTTATGCTATAGAAATAAGCTAATAAAAATGATTCAGATATGGATTATTTTACAAGGCTACTGATATAAACTGCAACGGATGACACACTTGCGGGCAACGGATAAACACTACATGTAATACACCAGCCCTTTTTTTAAATACAACTCATACTTTTTATTAGTAGAAATTGCTTAACTGCTTCTCACAACATTGACTATTCTTTTTTTCACATTCGGTAAATTGTTGATTCGAGTTCGCAAACTGAGAAAATTCCCTCCATGGTGCACTGTCCTGTAATAATGAAATATAAATAAAAACCAAGAGCAACAACTTAGCTAAATAAGAGGTTATACAACATGATATCGTAAAATCGTGCAAAGTGCATCTTCATTACAACTGAACAAATTGCATCTTTATCTAACGACTGCACAAGGTGCATCTTTTTCAATAATTGCACAAGGTGCATCTTTATTCAATAACTGCACAAGGTGCATATTTATTTAATAACCACACGAGGTGCATCTTTATTCAATAACTGCACAAGGCGCATCTTTATTCAATAACTGCACAATGTGCATTTGTTATTCACTAACCGCACATGGTGCATCTTTATTCGACAACCACACGAGGTGCATCTTTATTCAATAACTGCACAAGGCGCATCTTTATTCAATAACTGCACAATGTGCATTTGTTATTCACTTACCGCACATGGTGCATCTTTATTTTAACCTCATAAGGTGTATCTTTATTCAATAACTGCACAAGGTGCTTCTTTATACAACAACTGTTTTAGGTGCAAATTGCTATTGTTAAACCGTTCAAGGTTCATTTGTTATTCTTAAACCGCAGAAAGTTGATAACATTGATTATCAAATGAAAAAGAACGGATAGCATATATATTGACAATATCAAACCATGATTTGCAAGAACTTTTTTTTTTTTACATGAAACCCCACTAGTAACCTTACTTTGGCTAAGCTGCTGTTTTGCATATTCCCGTTAAATCCATGTGCTAGAGTATAGATCAGCAGGTCAAGGTTGACCGTTTCGTGCATTCTTATTACAAAAAAAATACATCATGCTCCTTGTATGCAGTTATCAATATGGACGGGGTTAGAATCCACGTTTTTTTTTAAAGATCAATGCTTTAGAATAGAGACCCTCCCTTTTTTGGGAAAAAATGATTGATTATATAGGGAATCACTGAAGCATGACTGGAGCGGCCCCCTCTTAGGCAGTCAGTGGGCCCCCACTTATGAAAATTTCTAGATCCGCCACTGAGTAATAATTTTACACCCGATAGTAAAAATGTGCAATGAACCGTACAAAAGAATGTGACCGCCTAGGATGAACAATCAAGTTTAAAAACAAGGACGTTACCGATGAATGGGGATTGTTCGAAAACACTGTCTTTGGCTGAACCTGATAAAAAGAAATGTTTTGGACGATCAAATTCAACACAATCTGTAATAAATTCATAAATAAAGATTGTCTATCTTGTTCCAAACCATAGACCAAAACAGAGCAGACTTCCACTTACGAACTACCCTCTACAAATAAATATATGGTTGACTACTCGGCAAACTGGAAACCAAAAGTTTGAATTAAACCGATCAATCTTATGATTTTTATCGTATGCAAATCTGTCAATAGTTAATTTCCCCCATCTGTTATTAAAAATATGAAAAACACGGTCGGCCGCAGCCCAGTTGTCGAAAAAAAATCGACTAAGGTAATTTGCTTGTACATTTTCAGGTCGTGGGATGCACGTGTCATCAATTGGCAAACATGGTCAATAGCTGGAATCAAAGACCCCATACTATTAATTTTGCACCCGATAGTAAAAATGAGCAATGAACCGTACAAAAGAATGTGACCTCCTAGGATGATCAATCAAGTTTAAAAACAAGGACGTTATTGATGAATGGGGATTGCGAAAACACTGTCTTTGGCTGAAGCTGATAAAAAGAAATGTTTTGGATGATCGAATTTATAATCTTCCCGAGAACAGATGCTTGCCAAATTTCTGGTAGTTGAACGATTCTCTGAAAGATTTTTTTCGATTTTGAACTGTATTTTTTCAATTTTCTTTTTTGGAACTTTAATAACATCAGATACTAGATTCCTTGAAAAACCTTACCAGTTTTATTTTTACACTGGTGAACAAAAATTGATTTGTTTAAATTTGGTAAAAAAACAGATTTCAGTAAAGTACTTAGTATGTAAAACAGATTCGGACATACAAATACATCTTTCCTTGTTGTGTCACAGGCCCATTCGTCGTCCAAATACACCATGATCAGAATGCATTGTGTTCTCCAAAAGTTAACTAATGTTCGAACAACTTTAGTAAAATATATTAAGCAGAAGATAGCACAACTGGTAAAACTGACAAAATAAAATATCATTCTTACCAATCAATTAAACAAGAAAACCCTACATATTTTTTGGTGTTCTGGATGTAGATTGAACAGAATGAACAAGCTGATGTAGATTACCATATCATAAGGAGAGTGAACACGCTGAGGTAGATTTATGTAGTGATTACCATATCATAAGGAGAGTGAACACACTGATGTAGATTTATGTAGTGATTACCATATTATAAGGAGAGTGAACACACTGATGTAGATTTATGTAGTGATAACCATATTACATGTATAAGGAGAGTGAACACACTGATGTAGATTTATGTAGTACCATATTATAAGGAGAGTGAACACGCTGATATATATTGATGTAGTGATTACCATATTATAAGGAGAGTGAATACACTGATGTAGATTTATGTAGTGATTACCATATTATAAGGAGAGTGAACACACTGATGTAGATTAATGTAGTGATTATCATATTATAAGGAGAGATAGCACACTGATGTAGATTTATGTGGTGATTACCAAATTATAAGGAGAGTGAACACGCTGATTTAGATTTATGTAGTGATTACCATATTATAAGGAGAGTGAATACACTGATGTAGATTTATGTAGTGATTACCATATTATAAGGAGAGTTAACACGCTGATGTAGATTTATGTAGTGATTGTCATGTTATAAGGAGAAGGAACACACTGATGTAGATTTATGTAGTACTATATTATAAGGAGAGTAAACACACTGATGTAGATTTATGTAGTGATTACCATATTATAAGGAGAGTGAATACACTGATGTAGATTTATGTCGTGATTACCATATTATAAGGAGAGTGAACACACTGATGTAGATTTATGTAGTGATTACCATATTATAAGGAGAGTTAACACACTGATGTAGATTAATGTAGTGATTATCATATTATGAGGAGAGATAACACACTGATGTAGATTTATGTGGTGATAACCAAATTATAAGGAGAGTGAACACGCTGATGTAGATTTATGTAGTGATTGTCATATTATAAGGAGAGTGAACACACTGATGTAGATTTATGTAGTACTATATTACAAGGAGAGTGAACACACTGATGTAGATTTATGTAGTGATTACCATATCATAAGGAGAGTGAACACGCTAATGTAGATTTATGTAGTGATTACCATATTATAAGGAGAGTGAACACACTGATGTAGATTTATGTAGTGATTACCATATTATAAGGAGAGTGAACACGCTGATGTAGATTTATGTAGTGATTATCATATTATAAGGAGAGTGAACACACTGATGTAGATTTATGTAGTGATTACCATATCATAAGGAGAGTGAACACGCTGATGTAGATTTATGTAGTGATTACCATATTATAAGTAGAGTGAACACACTGATGTAGATTTATGTAGTGATTACCATATCATAAGGAGAGTGAACACGCTGAGGTAGATTTATGTAGTGATTATCATATTATAAGGAGAGTGAACACACTGATGTAGATTTATGTAGTGATTACCATATCATAAGGAGAGTGAACACGCTGATGTACATTTATGTAGTGATTATCATATCATAAGGAGAGTGAACACGCTGATGTAGATTTATGTAGTAGTTACCATATTATAAGGAGAGTGAACACGCTGATGTAGATTTATGTAGTGATTACCATATTATAAGGAAAGTGAACACACTGATGTAGATTAATGTAGTGATTATCATATTATAAGGAGATATCAGACTGATGTATATTTATGTAGTGATTACCATATTATAAGGAGATATCAGACTGATGTATATTTATGTAGTGATTACCATATTATAAGGAGAGTGAACACGCTGATGTAGATTTATGTAGTGATTACCATATTATAAGGAGAGTGAACACACTGATGTAGATTTATGTAGTGATTACCATATTATAAGGAGAGTGAACACGCTGATGTAGATTTATGTAGTGATTATCATATCATAAGGAGAGTGAACACACTGATGTAGATTTATGTTGTAATTATCATGTTATAAGGAGAGTGAACACGCTGATGTAGATTTATGTAATGATTACCATATTATAAGGAGAGTGAACACGCTGATGTAGATTTATGTAGTGATTACCATATTATAAGGAGAGTGAACACGCTGATGTAGATATATGTAGTGATTACCATATTATAAGGAGAGTGAACACATTGATGTAGATTTTATTCACTTATAAGTTGTATTTTATTCACTATGAATTAGTCATTTTGTGTTCAACAAAATTGATGCAAATGTTAAACAGCTACACTTGCAAAAGATGCAAATTAATTAATTGAAAGTAATGTTTAAGTATAATGAAAAAAAGAGATACAAAAGAGACAGCAAAATATCATATGTCGAAGAGAAAACTAACAACGCCATGACAAAAAACAAAAACGACTAAAAAACCATCAACAGCCTACAAAACGCAACACAGGAAACGTTGGAATGAACAGCATGAACCCCGACAAAAGCCGGTGGTTAATTCAGGTGCGCCATAAGGGTAAGCAGATCCTGCTCCACATGTGACACTCGTCAATAAATTGCACATATATTCATCAGTGATGCTCGAATCAAGAATTTGATACAGGTTGTGTTATCATTTTTTTTAAATACCAACAGACTGTGTAGAGAGAAGAATTGCAAATGTTTGAACGTATAACCACTAAAAGGGAGAGTTACAACATTTGGGTGAAAGACATTTGTTTGAAACGTTTTATGAGGAGCAATCAGTAGTATATTCAATTAGTTGACGCAAGGTGTTTGTTAATTGTTTCACTGTCCCCCATTTTTAACAGAGAAGGGGTGATTTTAAAAAGAGAAAGAAGAAACCAAGGGCGCATTCGAAAATTATAAGTCCTATTAAATCAGACAACACCATGGCTAAGAATGAAAACAACAAAATGGACAAACAACATTAACAAAAATTAGATGACGAACCCTACCAAACACTAGGGGTGCATTGTGGTGCTCCGGAAGACTAATCAGTTTCTGGTCCACCTGTGGTGTCCGTCGTGTTGCTCAAGCAAGAAAAATCCAGTTATAAATCGAGAAAAAGAGGGCGGGATTGTTGTTACGACAAGTGAAACATGATCGTAGTCATATATAACACAACTATTCCGTAACGGTCAACCAAACCACGATTGCGTCCGCGTATCTTCTAAAAGTATTACTTCAACCTAACCATTTAAAACGCTTGGTGCCATAGCTTCCCTGTAAGCATTATCACACCGCGGGTAAATTATGACGTGATTGGTTAAACGCCGTCACGTGGTGACCATCTATGGATCCGCAAGGGGTTAGTAAATTTCATAGGGGGTTCATGACGTCACGTCTACTGTTAATGGTGATGTCATCTATTGATGTTGTGTTTCATTGTTTATTTTTCTACAAAACGCGACAGGAAAAGTTGAGTGTGCAATAAATTCGTTATACGGTTCACAACTGACCCCCTACGGACCATAGAGGGTGAGTAAAACCCATAGGATATTCGGCCTTCGGCCTCACCCCCTATGGATTTTACTAACCCTCTATGGATCCGTAGGGGGTCAGTAGCGAACCATATAACTTATAGAATATCTCTTTCAAGGTAATCATAATAGTTGCATATATTTGTGTTATGAATTGATATACAATAGCTATTCTTTTAAATTAGCACAAATAATAAATACCAAAATGGTTGATAAATACTCGCGCTTTTCATACCGCAAGGCACAACAGTGTGTTCGTTACTTGTATACCCATTGTAAAGTGTCGAAGTTGTGCATTGCGACGTCAATGAAGACATCAATAACGTCGCCGAAATTTTTCATTTTTCCGTTAAAGATTTAACTTCCACAGGATATAGCTTGAAAACTAGCGCAGTTGATAAGGACTTTCTTTACATCAATCGATTCGTCGTTTATTTTTAAATCATTTTTCAATTTGAAAATTCTGTGGACTAATATAAACGGTGGCAGAATAAGGCCATGCAAGAATTATGTTTTAACTTGTTCTCTAATAAGATAGAATATCCAGATGTAAAAATTTTTTGCCAAATTTCATGATTTTCCCTATATAGTCTATGTATTTTTGGCATATCATGTTGTTAATTTCAACAGCTCGTATCTCAAAAACGAAAACGGTTATTCCTTTTTTTATTTTATTTCCTGTTGTATTTTTACAAGCAGAATCCATATGTGAAATTTTAAAAAAATCTGTGAAGAAGCTAATTACGTACACTTAAATAAAAAAAAATTCAATTAGAATGTTTCTTTTGATGAGTTTATAATGCCTGGCTGATGTCTTGCTGGCACTAACTAACTTCTCTCGTTTTCCTAATGAATGAAAATGATTTACCAAAAAAAAGAAGATATATTATACTTTTTTAAGTTGCATTTTGTTAGCTCTGTTCTTTACCTATAAATAAATTAAATAAAATTTTAGAGGATTGCAACACAATTTCATATTGCAGTCCTAAGTATGAAATCGTTCAAATTATAATGGCATATTGTTATTCTATACTGTTTCCCAAAATTGATCGCCCTGAAGATCATAAAAAACATTTTATTAAAATAAAGTATGTCAATAAAGGTTTTGATTTTGTAAATATTGCCGGTATTTTCAACGACCATTTTGTTAAAGAACAAATTCCTGGATATTTTGATAATACTGAACTCCCTCTTATTTGTTATATTTACAAGAAATCTACCCGAAAATTTGTGTTTAATTATAGCCAAGTCTGTAAAGATGTAAATATCAGTGAAAATACACCTCCGTCATGTAATTGTAGTAATTCCGAATACACTTATGGCCCCATTTCCCATGTTATAACAAGAGACCTTAGCATCGTTCGCGACCGAGAATTAAAATCATTCCTCAGTAAAGGACCTAATTATCGTCCTCCGTCAATTATTAATTGGAATGAGTGTCGTAATATCATCCACGACTCACTTCGTGCTTACTGTTTGAAATGGATAAAACGAGAAAAAGCTGACAAAAAATCTTTGGACTCTTTTTTTAATTCAGTAATGAAGATAGTTGAAATACGTATACAACATTTTAAAGAACATTTTACTCTTAACAACAACCATAAAAATCCTATTTCTCGTATCAAACATAAACTAAAAGAACTAGCCAAGGAATTTGTTTTTGTCCCGGCTGATAAAACTTCTTTACAAGCAGAACCAAATACAATGAAAGTCCCAACTATGTACTGGCTTCCGGAGCTACACAAATCACCTTACAAATATAGATTTATTTCGTCTTCAAGTCATTGTTCCACTACTAAATTGTCTATTCTACTTACTAGTACACTTGGTACAATCAAAAACCTGATAATAAATTGTTCAAATAAGGCCTTTGAAAATAGTGGAATTAACTACTTTTGGAGTGTCAAAAGCTCGTTGGAAGTACTTGATAAATTGCATGCATATATTGGTGATTTTGAATCTGTTCAAATTTTTGATTTTTCTACCCTATATACCACTTTGCCTCATATTCTTATTAAGAAAAAAATCACACACCTAATTAAATGGGCATTTAAAAAGTCGGAATGCGAATACATATGTTCAAACTCTTTTAGGTCATTTTTTAGTAGCAACAAACAAAAGAGCTATGTCAATTGGACATGCTTTGATACTATATCTGCCCTTGAATTTTTACTTGATAACATTTTTGTTCGCTTTGGAGATTCCGTATATCGTCAAGTTATCGGAATTCCAATGGGGACTAACTGTGCACCACCTATTGCGGACCTGTTTTTGTATTGTTATGAGTTACAATTTATGACTAAAATCAGCAAAGACCCATCGAAACAACATCTGATACAAAAATTTAACAATACTTTTACTTTAAATAAAGCTAATACTAACAATGACCACTGTCCTTTCCTCGATCTTGATATCTATATCATAAATGGGAAGCTTAATACAAAAATTTGTGATAAAAGAGATGATTTTTCATTTCCTATCGTTAATTATTCATTTGTAGATGGTGACGTTCCCTTGTCACCATCTTATGGTGTTTATATATCTCAACTTGTACGATTCGCTCGTGTATGTAACAACGTATTAGATTTTAGCGAGAGAAATTTATGTATTACTGAAAAATTATTACACCAGGGTTTTCGATATCATAAACTAGTCAAAACATTTACTAAATTTTATCATCGGTATAAGGACATCATTCGTAAATATAACTCAACATGCAGACATCTTATACGTTCGGGTATTTCACATCCAATCCTTTATGGTAATATTCTTTACAAAGCACAAAAATGTCAGTATTCACCTCAAAAGCTAACAAAACCTTTAAACAGACTTATTAAGAAGGGATATAGTTACGATACTGTTGTCAGGTCATTAAAGATTGCATATTTTGGCTTTAATATTGATTCACTTATAGGGTCTTTGCATCGGAATTAAACATATTTATTCTAAAACCAGTTGTTGGCATGACACGGGTTGTGTTCTTCTCATATATTTTATGATGGTATAATACTAAACTCCTAACAGGAGGGATTGTGCCTGATATTCATATGATGAAGACATAATCTTTCAATCAGTTTAATTGAGGTCTGGAGCTGGCATGTCAGTAACTGCTAGTAGTCTGTTGTTATTTATGTATTATTGTGATTTTGTTTATTTTCTTTTGTTTCCTATTCTGACATCGGACTCGGACTTCTCTTGAACTGAGTTTTACTGTGCGTACTGTTGTACGTTTGTTTTTTCTACATTGGCTAGATGTATAGGGGGAGGGTTGAGATCTCAAAAAACATGTTTAACCCCGCCGCATTTTTGCGCCTGTCCCAAGTCAGGAGCCTCTGGCCTTTGTTAGTCTTGTATCATTTTTAATTTTAGTTTCTTGTGTATAATTTGGAGTTTAGTATGACGTCCATTATCACTGAACTAGTATACATATTTGTTTAGGGGCCAGCTGAAGGACGCCTCCGGGTGCGGGAGTTTCTCGCTGCATTGAAGACCCATTGGTGGCCTCTGGCTGTTGTCTGCTCTATGGTCGGGTTGTTGTCTCTTTGACACATTCCCCATTTCCATTCTCAATTTTATCTTCTTGCTGTCAAAGGATAACAAAACATATTTTTACATTTTAATTATTTATAATGTGCTATTTACTTAGTTATGCAATTAGTATTTACATGACTATATATACACTAACTCATACATTTTTGTAAATCAATAACATTTTTTCTACAAGCATGATGTTGAAAGTTATTTATAGAATTAAAAATTCAAATATATAAAAATGTTGAATTAGTCACTGATCAACATTTTAATTCATGTGTGAGCATAACGCATGAGCTATGCAAATGAGTAAATTAACAATGTTGTTTGGTCAGGAGATAAATATTTTTCGATATTTGAAATTTTGAATCAGTTATTCACGTCTTTGTGTTGTCTTTTCAGTATATATAGGTCTCTGAGTGGGGTCAGTAAAATTTATTTCAATGTTATAATGAGAACTAGACTTACTACAATTCCCTTTCTTTTATTTCTTTCTTACAAATATATATGTTTACTGAAAACTACCAGTATACTGATTGCCCTTGGAGATGTCAGTATAATGGTAATCTCTTAGTTATAGCAGTAAAATTGTTAAATGGGCAAAATTGAAAAAAACAAAAAAAAATAAGGAGGGGACATGTAGCAAGTCTAAATGAGAACATGTTTTGGAAGTGACAATTGAAACGGAGAATGTGTGAAAGAGACAACAACCTGACCAAAAAGAACTATTTAACTGAACAATCCAGATGCAGGCTTCAGCTGACCCCTAAACAAAAATGTATACAAGTTCAGCAAAATGGATGCCACACTAAACTCCGAAACATATGAATGAACCAAAAATAAAAAAAATAAAACACTCAAGACTAACAAAGGCTAGAGGTTCTTTCTGACTTGGGACATGCGCAAAAATGCGGCAGGGTTCAAAAGTTTTGTGAGATCTCACCCTTCCCATATATCTCTAGCCAATGTGGAATAAACAAACACACAGCAATACGCACAGTTAAACTCAGTTTAAAAGAAGTCAAGAGTCCGATGTTAGAATAGGTAACAGAAGAAACTCATATCAAAACAGTTGAAAGGTCATATCATTACAATTGATTGATTGTTGTTTTGCTTACTATCCCCATGATCTGGTAACAAATACTTCAAGCATACTGTAATTCAGAAATTATTCCGTGCATTTATTTATGCGAGTTTTGAAGAATTGGAAAAAATGCGAGATTAATTATTGCGATTTCAGGAAAAACTGAATAGAGATATATGAATCAGATATCATAATGCGAATTCTTATTATTGTGATACTCACCCAGTCACATTATTCGCATTAATAAAAACCTCCCAATAATTACTGAATTTACAGTATTAAAGATAATAAACCAAATCAATAATAAATATAATATGTATTCTAGTTTTGCTTTCATTGGAATACATTTTCCAATTTCACTCACAAGTAACAACTTTTAAAGTCAAAAATGCATTAAAGTTGAATGTATAAAAAATAAGAAGATGTGGTCTGATTGCCAATGAGACAACTCTCCACCAGATACCATATGATATAGAAGTAAACAAATTAACAAAATAGTATATTTTCATTAGGGAATAAAATGGTCCAAATATTTGTTGATATCAAAGCAGGAATAATTAAAGATGAAAAATGCCTATATTTGGTTAATTTAAAGTGCTCAGCCACTGTCTTACTGGCACTGGCTGCTCTTTTTAGCTCACCTGACCTAAAAGGCCAAATGAGCTTCTCTCATCACTAGCCGTCTATCGTCAGTCGTCAGTCGTCTGTCGTCCGTCGTCATTAATTTTTACAAAAATCTTCTCCTCTGAAACTACTGGGCCAAAATTTACCAAGCTTGGCCACAATCATCATTAGGGTATTTAGTTTTGAAAATGTGTCCGATAACCCCACATGAACCAACATGGCCGACATTGCTTAGAATAGAACATAGGGATAAAATACAAGTTTGGTCTACTATCTTGAAAACTGCTATAAATAGAGAAAATCTGATAGAGGCAGAAATGTTAAAAAATGATGAAGTCTACCTAATATTGTCTATTAACTTCAAAACTGTCAAACAAATTCTTATAGGAGTTGTTACCCATAAATGACAATTTTTACCAAAATTTTACGTTTTTACCTACTATCTCGAAAACTATAAAAGATAAACACTTTAAATAGCAAAAATGATCAGCAACACAAGATCTACAAATCAGTCAATTTTTTTCGAAATCGTTGGTTTACTCTTTATAGGAGTGATTGCCTGAAATGATATTTTTTTAACCGTTTTTGTGTTTTGGGCTAAACCTAAAGAAAATAGAGAGAAACTGTAAACAGAAAAATTGATCAGCAATACGAGATCAACATAAAAAAAGGTTTTTGTCATGAATTCTATTATAGTCAACATTTTTGGTGAGAGTCCATTGTTGAAGATGGGTATTTAACGTCCTTGACTACCCATGACTACCCATGAGGGCCTCGCACGGTCGGTCATAGAACTAGGTGAGCGACACAAGCTCTTTAGAGCCTCTAGTTTTAGCTCAGCTGGCCTGAAGGAATTTCTGAACACCAAAAATCGTTAATGGGACTCGGTGTTCTCACAAGGGCCATATCTTTTTTTTTTACAATGGTGCTATCTGAATAGATTAATATAATTTTAATGTTTTAATTATGAATGTAGTGTTTTTTATTCAAATCCCATGGTGCCATATAAAAATACTAGGGAAAGCATTGGGACTATATACAATGGATAGACAGTTTAGACGATAATTACAAAATATACAGGATGTGGCGTGGTCAATTACATCAAAGAGTTGATGATCAATACTTAATCAGTTTAATGATCTTTCATCTTGATTAATGTGACAGTTTATACGGTACATGAGTTGCACAGTAGAGTTGCAATAACATTTATAAGTTTATGAAAATACTCTAAGACCATAAAGCAATGTTAAGTCTAAATTAAGAACAGATGTTCATAGCACTATCTTGTGAGAAACTTTATATTGGTCAGTTGTATTATAGATGAGAATAAAGTAACATGTTTTAATAAAGAGTTGGTAACAAGTTGTATCGGAAATTATAATTGTGAACCTTTACATATATTATATATACATGTACTGTTATTTTATTAACGGGCAACATGGATTTCGATCCTGGATACATAGATCCGAAATAATGAGTAATCACAAAACGTTCAGAATAAAGACCCGTTACATTTGGTGGAGGACCCGGGCATTTCACTTAATTTTACTAATACCGTTAAGTGACATCAAAGCAGCAACTATTGCTACAGCGTTTTTACACAACGTAGTGTGTAGACACGGAACACCATTATTTTTATACTCAGATAGAGGTGTGAACTATTTGTCTTATATTGTTAAAGAGATATGTAAATTACTGGTCAAACCACAAGTTATAGACAACAGTGTAATGGACAAAGTGAACGAATGATGTCGACAATCAAAGACATGTTGTCAAAGTATATTGAAGACAATTCCGACTGGGACAGATGTATATCATTTATACAATTCGCATATAATACTTCGCCGTCAATAGATTCAACAGACTTTTCTCCGTTTTTCGTAGTAAATGGTCGTCACCCGAAATCGTTTTTAGATACGCATTTGCCAAACATGGACGTAAACGTTACTGCGCGAGAGTATGTTGTGCAAACTTTAGAAAACATCGAAAAAGCCAGAGCTGTAGCACGTGAAAATCTTCAAGAACACAAAACCGAGATGTTGAAAAAAGCTAATAGAAACCGTGGTAATTCAAACTTTAGTGTCGGTGATATTGTTTATTTGTATACGCCAGCCACAACTCCAAATTTAAGTAGGAAGCTACGACGCCCTTGGATGGGACCTTTTTATATTGTTGAAAGATTGTCCCAAATACATGTACGACTGAGAAGAAAGTGTGACGGCAAACTGCTTAAAAAATCGAGTTCACGTCGACAGGATAAAACCTGGTTTCGTTTGGACCGGCGAAATTCGCGATCCAAAACCACCATCCAATCAACTAGAACCGTTGGAAATAAATGAAAATGACATTCCTGGTGACAATTTCGAACAAGTGGAACCGGACGTTCAACCGAGTCAAATCCCAATAAATGAACATGTTGATAATATTAACAACAATAAAGATAAAAACGTCTTTTCAATAGAAAAAATCCTAAAAAGGAAGAAAGTTGGAAACAAATGGATTTACAGAGTCAAATGGTTAGGGCATGGTTCCGCTGAAAATTCTTGGGTAGATTTTGAGGACTTGACCCCGGACTGCCAGGAATATGTGAAGGGAATGTATAACAAAATCCCTTCATCAAAGTAAATTTTTCAAAGCGCTCCTGATTCATTAAGTTTTATTTTTGTAAATAAATTTTCAATTTTCATTTTTATTCATTTAGTTTTTTTATGCCTATGTTTAGTTATTTTTGTATATTATTTTTTGCATTGAATTTTGTTTGATTTTGTGTATTACAATACAATACAATATTTTTATTGTCAATCAAGGACGCCCTAAGAGAGCAGTATAATTACAAATAATTTATTACAATGATTATTATTAATTCTTAATGATATATGACAAAATATAGAATAGAGAAAAAATAAACACAAAAGAAAAAGCAAAACCCCAGATATGTATATATATTTAACATATAGAAATGTTGAGGCATATATTCAACTGTTTATGGATATCATTAGTGCCATAAAATTCAAATTTGGCCTATGAATGATTCACTGGGTCAGTTAACCGGCATTATTACTTTTTTACACATCATTACTTTTTTACACATGTTTGATAAAGCTGGTTTTAATCTCTTTTCATTACGAGAGTGGGCGTGTTGCGTATATTTAAGTAACAAGGGTTTCTTATACTATTTTAATGTACATGGGAGTGCCCATGAAGTTGATTGACAGTTTTGTTCATTACAAGGTGATACGGTCACAAAGAAGTGTAGAAATTGCAGCTAATGAGATGCCGATTTTCTTAATTTGATTGCCCAGAGATAATGATAAGTTGATTATAATTGACGCTTTTAATTATCTAATCATTTAGTTTACGCTTGGATTAACGGTCATAATTCGTGATAGTCCTTACCATAATGTGTTTAAATAGATTAATGATTGTCAAACTTATGTATTATATTTTTTTTTGTGAATACATGTATCTTATTTTATGATTTTTGTTTTAATACCTCATTTTGTAGTTATAAATATCAAGAGTTTGAAGTTGAAAGAATAATTGTTAATTTATATTTTAAGAGTAATCTTTTTGCATTTTTTCCACAACTATTCAGACGTAAATTGATAAATTACATGGCATTACAATTATCATTATTTTTTTTTTAATTTTCAGTTTAGATTTTTTAAAAGTAGTTTTAGTATAAGAAAAAAGTTTATTTTTTCAATGTTCACATTGCCTCCCCTTATTATTTTACTTATGTGATAACTTTTGATCTGATTTTTTAATTCGAGTGAAAACGAATTTTGTTTAGCGGGTAGTGATGTGGCGTGGTCAATTACATCAAAGAGTTGATGATCAAAACTTAATCAGTTTAGTGATCTTTCATCTTGATTAATGTGACAGTTTGTACGGTACATGAGCTGCACAGTAGAGTTGCAATATCATTTATAAGTTTATGAAAATACTCTAAGACCATAACGCAATGTTTAGTCTAAATTAAGAACAGATGTTCATAGCACTATCTTGTGAGAAACTTTATATTGGTCAGTTGTATTATAGATGAGAATGAAGTAGCATGTTGTTATAAAGAGTTGGTAACATGTTGTATTGGAAATTATAATTGTGAACCTTTACATATATTATATATACATGTACTGTTATTTGATTAAAAATGTGAATATTAAACGGACTTCGTTATATAGACAGTAGTGAGTTTACCGTGTGAAATATTGAAATAGCTGGTTCCCTATGCTAACGGGCAACATGGATTACGATCCCGGATACGTAGATCGAAATAATGAGTAGTCACAATACACACAGAATAATGACCCGTTACATTAAACTTAAAATTATTGTCATTTCACTTTGTACGTTTCTTTTTAAACTACTCTCTTATGAAGGACTTAATTTTCAAGTATATTTTATCATTTTTGTCGAGCCTGGAAAATTATTTCGCGAAAGCGAGACCGTGCATAGCGGATATAGATTCCGTCGTCGGCGTCGGTGGCGTCAACCTTTAGGTTCAGTCTGTGGTTAAAGTTATTTAGACATCAACAACTTTGTGAAACCTACATGGAATTTTATAAAATTTGGACAGAAGCTTGTTTATGACCAAAATACAGTATCCAGGACAAAATTTAGAAAATATTTATTTTCATTTTTCCGTATTTTCCCGATAAATGGACTTTGTTTTTTTAAAGTTAACATTCAGATTTTGTCAGAGGTTAAGTTTTTTTAAACTTCAATATCTTTGTCAAAACTAAAATATGTATTTTCATTTTTCAGCTATTTACTGATAAATGGACTTAGTTTTTTTTACAGTTAACAAGTAGATACAATCTGGGGTTAAAGTTTGTTACACATAAATTATTTTGTCAACCTTCACAGAGTTTTATGAAACTTTGGCAGAATCTTTTTAATGATTAAAAGATAATGTCTGAAGCGAACTTTTGTTCGTTTTTAAAGGCAGTGCCTTAATGCCTTTAATGGTATCAGGCAATAGCCATTTTGATCTACTTGGAGGGTAAATATGTCACCATCGAAATCCCGAAAAAAACTGGAAATCTTTCTCCTTCCATTTGTGATATTCTGTGTTTTTTTATTGTAATTCATTGACATTGTGAAGTAAAGAATCAAAATTTTTTTCAAAATGTACGATAGGGTTGCATTTTGCATTATGAACAGTCAACCGATTGACTTACTAATATTACTTTAAAATCCGTGTGAAAGAGTTCGGTTTATTTCGAGTGGTATTTTAATCTTTAGTTGCTTTTAAGCTCGTTTTAGTCGTTGATATAACAACGAAAAGTCGAATTATCTATGCTTAGTCGACACATGTCCATAATAACTCAGTTTTCACGGGAATCTGATTATTTTTTTCTTTTTCTCATCAGAACATTTGGAACGTTGAATAATGCCGAAATCATCCTAAACTATCAATATCGATCTGGAATTTATTAAAAACCAGAGCTGTTGAAAATCGTCTGACCGTCTGACATATCCATCAAGTCAGACCCTTAGTCAGGTTAACAATTTTGATATGATAGGTCCGATAAAGTTTCTGGGAAAGTTTCCTATAGCAACCCTTTCCGAAAGCGTGGGCCTCAAACCGGAAGTAGCTGGCTTAACATACTATAGGATGTGTGTTCTACTCCTAGCTAGATAAGGTAGTACTAGTGTTTCAATATTAATTTTAGGAAGATGCTTTAGAAATTTGAGTTATTATTTTTTTGAAGAGCTCTCAGCTTAAATAAAAAATGGACTGAATTTTTACCGACAAGTCAAATGAATTTAATTCATTTAGAAAATGGGTATCACAAACACTACTTCGCGGATCTGCCGTGCGCAGAAAAAAAATCAAAACAAATCTACACGAGACAGCAGTTTCTACGTTTAATCCATAGAAAATATAGAGGGCCTGATATTTATTCCAAGGTGAGTTTTTTGTTTTACTTTTTTGCATGAAATTAAAGTATTTCTGTTTTTTGTTATGATCTTGTAATCTTTTAAACTTTTACGTTTGTAAATGCTCTTAGGGTTGACCCTTATAAATTATGCATACTTTAAACTGTCAGCCATTTTGTATGTTTATGTTACCTGAGACGGGATTCCCCAAACATGTGCACCGAGACTCAATCTCCATGACTAGATAAAATTGATGCTAACCGATTCTTTTGATTTAGATTTGAGACAAACAATAAGAAATATAATTGTTGTGCTGTATCATACTGTGTGCATATTCATTATTTATACACAACGTACTCGAGAATAACACGTTGTCCCGTCATTGTCTATTGTTTTAAATGTACAGTGACCCATTATTTACGGTGTGTCATTTAAACTTCTCATTTGTCAATAATTTATTCTATTTAAAAAAACCAATGAAAACACGCTAATCTCGTACATATAGTAAACATTACTACACAATAGAATTTAAAAACGTAAAGTTAAGGCCCCGGTCAACTACGACAGACAGCTGGCAATCAACTAGCCTGTTTCAAGTTTAATGGCGACTTGGAAACGCAGTTTCTTTTTTTTTCGAATTTTCGTCGAACTGAATTTCAAAGATCGCCGCGATCTTCCTAATTCGTTTTCAACTTGAACACAGGGGTGCCAGCAGCCACCTTCCGTCTGTGAAAACTCCTGAGCTGACATTTATCCGCAGGTGACAACCTATCGCATGACATTCTCAAGTAACAAGACGCCTGTCGAAGAAGAGTTTGTAACATCTATATACTCGAAAGAAACATTTCGAACTACGGAAGTCTGTCATAATGCCATTCAAATGTTTTAGTTTTATTACAAATATCTTTTTTTTATATCAATTGCATCTGGTACCATTAGATAAAAGTACTCAGGCCCAAATAAATACACACAAAAACTTACGACAACTAGATAAGAAACATGACCCCTCCAAAAAAGTGTCCTGTTCCTTTTTATTTCTAGCTGGAGCACTGTAAAGAAATATTTAATTGATTTTATGATTATAATTGCCTCGTGGAATTAAGTCATATACAAACGTGTCCCTGCTCAGTTTTTCTTTTCTTTTCACTTCAATTTTATAACCCACCCTCCTAACTCCCTCTCATAATTAAAGTTTTGCTTTTCTATATTTTTTTTTCAGTTTGCATGGTGAACAGCTCAATGTGTATTTAATGAACCCTGAAGATCGTCTGGTGTCATCATTATTATTAGAGGCCTCACCATTCATTTACAGAGTCCGACGTAATACCTATAAATATGGAGTTTCTAGAAATTGGTGCTTTAAAATATGTCTATCATCATGGTATTTAGTTCTATAAGTATAAAAGCGCATCGAATATCAACATCAACATACAAGCAATATAATTAGCAGTATTTTTTCCTGAGTTATGTTCATTGAGCTGTTATACTTTTTACTTGTTGGTGCTTGTTGTTTAATATATGAGGGTCTGGATGGGGTTTACAGAATAAGGAATAATGTACAAAATGTGCAGAATAAAGGGCTAAAAGTTTAAAGAATAGAGAAAATTGGGCAAAAAAAAGGAATAAAGGGGTGCTAAAATATAAAGAATAGAGAATAATTAGCAAAATGTATAAAAAAGAGAGAAAAGTTGCTTAAAAAATTTAAAGAATACAAAATTGAAGGACCCGATGTCAGAATATATATATTCTAGGACACTGTAACTTTTTCCACCATTCAATAAAATTTACATATGAATCATCTATGGAGAAAATAAACTTCCTCGACACTACGAGTTACAGCAAGAACGGAACCATTATAACGGACCTTCATACCAAACAAACGGACAAACATCAATTCCTTTCTCCTAAAAGTTGCCATCCTAAACACTGCTCCCGTGGCATCCCATTCAGCCAGGCATTGCGAATCAAGAGAATATGCTCTACTGAAAATACGCAAAATGCTAGACTTGGACAACTACGTAAACATCTAGTTGTTCGAGGATACAATAACAACATCATTGATAGCGCTTTCGAAAGAGCAAACAAAACTAGTCGCCAAGAACTTCTAGAGTACAAAGATAAGAATAAAGCAGCTAACAGAACACCCCTTGTACTCACTTACCATCCTGATTTCAAAAATGTGTCTTCCATTGTTCAGAAGCATTGGAAAATTATAGAAAATGATTCAAATCTTAAAAAAGTATTTCCCTCACCACCAGTCATGGCCTTCAGAAGACCTAAAAACATCCGTGACAAATTAGTGACATCTGTAATAGCAAAGCAGCCTACTCCATCTCCCGGTTGCTACAAACAATGTGGTCGAAGGAAATGCTTGTGTTGTAAAGCTGCCAATACAAGCAGTTCTTTCATCAGCTCCGTTACTAAACAAAATTATACCATCTACTCAAATTCCAACTGTAAAACGGAGAACTCAATTTATATATTAACATGTGACACATGTGGCATTCAGTATGTGGGAGAAACAATGGACAAATTTAATATTCGGCTCAATAACCATCGTTCATGGTACAAAACCAATAAAAACTGTCCTCTCACAAGACATCTTCGTTCAACGAAACATTCTTTTGATAATGTTACCTTCCAAATCATAGAAGTCAACACCGAGTGGGACACCACGGCGAGAAGGAGAAGAGAAAATTTTTGGATCCACCAACTCCACACTTTAGAACCTGATGGTCTTAACGAAAAAGATGAGAAAAGATACAGGAAAGATAAAGAATAATTTAGTACACAGCATCGTCCTTTTTATCCTGTAATATTGGCCAATGGACGTTGCTAACTTCAACTACCAATTTTGTAAAAATCTTGAACTTCATCCAAATTATGTATTATTTTCAAGGCAGCTAAATTCAAGTGCAACATATACATTGAGCTGCAAAAGTTTCTTATCATCTACATCCGATTTCACCTGGATAGATGCACGCTTGATAACGCTAGTTAGTCTAGCGAAATATTGCGTTTATTTTCATCATTTTGTAAATATTTTAAACATTCTTATATTTACATACTAAATAGTGTGTTAAAATTACAATGTTAGGCAATCTATAATTTTATTTGTGTAATTGAATTAATCTCTGTACTGATTAATCCACACTCCAATAGATTTGTATGTCATGTGCTGCTATTTATAGGCACTTATATATATATATATATATATGTAAAACGTCTGAATAATAGTCAACGATTTTTCCCACGAGGGCGCTGGATCGTTACGAGTAACGATACATGTACACAATAAATATATTATATAAACGCCTAAAAAGTGTACACAACAACACCAATAACAAAAAAAAAAAAGAACTACAAATTAATGTAATTATTTATAAATATTTCGGATAACAGATATCCTTCATCAGTAAATATGATTGTGATTTTGAATGAATCATGTATCAGTCTACTTAGATTAAACTATAACAATCTTGAAATTTATACAATAAAAAAGTCCAACCGAACATCAGGTAAGACGCTTGCACAATTCTAAATATGTGTTAAACACGACATAGGTTATATGACTAGTTACAACAGAGAGTTCAAATATATGCTTTAAATAAAAATAATAATGTGCGATATGAACTAGCACAATTCTAAAGCTTTAACGGTGACGACAGTTATGATGTTACAAGAACGATTGCGTCAATAAGAATTCCAAATAAACAGCACTGAACGATCTAAATTTGTAAATATTTCAAATTTGACAACGGTAGAGTAGTTACAACAGAGTCTGCGTATTTAAACATCGCAAACAAACGGCCGTTAAAATATAATAATAAATTTTGACTAAGGTTAACTAGTTGAACGTGGCTTGGTACTTTAACATCCCTCAAAAAATTAAGAATTTAAATTGATATATTCAACAGATTTATTTTAGAGATGAGTAAGGTAAAGAAATAGAAACAGAAACTGTAATAATAAGTAATATAACCCAAATGTGAAGCACTGCATGGAGTCGAACTACATCTTTTCATTTATCCCATTTGGTGGAAAGTTGTTAATTTTCTTATCCAAAATCTTTCCCGAGTGAGTCTATCCTCCCTAGGCCAAGCAGAGTTGTGGTCAATGGTTGTTATGGTCAGTCGATTAAGATCTGCCTTAGTGTGGCCAGTGGATCTCAAATGTCGACTGAGAGGGAGGTCTGGCTTGCATTGGTAGTCGCTATGATGACCGTTCATTCGTTTCTGAAACGGCTGTTCTGACTCGCCAACATACTGTTTACCACATTTACACTGTAGGAGATACACAACATGTGTAGTCTTGCAATTAACATTGCAAAATATGGTGTATTTTGTACCAGTAGAGTGACTGTTAAAAGTCTGGGTAACCAGTATTTGTTTCCAAGTCAGACATCGTTTGTTTCCGCAACCCTTGCAAGAGCCCACAGACGAAGAGCCTGCTTGAGAGGAAAAATCAGATCTTAGCAAGTCTTTAAGGCTTTTAGGCCTACGGAAAGCCAGTACAGGTGGCTCGGGAAAGATCTTGGATAGTTTAGGATGTTTTTCGATTTCTTTCCAATTTTCGCGGATTAGGTGAGATAAGTTGTCAAATTTTGGATGGTAAGTCAACACAAAAGGCACCCTCCTGTTGACCTTTTTGACTTTATATTGTAAAAGTTCATCTCGGCTGATGTTGTTAGCATGAGAAAAACCTTTATATTTTTTGCGGAAACAAACGATGTCTGACTTGCAAACAAATACTGGTTACCCAGATTTTTAACAGTCACTCCACTGGTACAGAATACACCATATTTTGCAATATTAATTGCAAGACTACAATTGTTGTGTATCTCCTACAGTGTAAATGTGGTAAACAGTATGTTGGCGAGTCAGAACAGCCGTTTCACAAACGAATGAACGGTCATCGTAGCGACTACCAATGCAAACCAGACCTCCCTCTCAGTCGACATTTGAGATCCCCTGGCCACACTAAGGCAGACCTCAATCGACAAACCATTACAATCATTGACCACAATTCAGCTTGGTCTAGGGAGGATAAATTAACAACTTTGGCACCAAATGGGATAAATGAAAAGATGTAGTTCGACTCCATGCAGTGCTTCACATTTTGGTTATATTACTTATTATTACAGTTTCTGTTTCTATTTCTTTACCTAACTCATCTCTAAAATAAATCTGTTGAATATACCAATTTAAATTGCTTAATTTTTTGAGGGATGTAAAAGTACCAAGCCACGTTCAACTAGTTAACCTTAGTCAAAATTTATTATTATATTTTAACGGCCGTTTGTTTGCGATGTTTAAATACGCAGACTCTGTTGTAACTACTCTACCGTTGTCAAATTTGAAATATTTACAAATTTAGATCGTTCAGTGCTGTTTATTTGGAATTCTTATTGACGCAATCGTTCTTGTAACATCATAACTGTCGTCACCGTTAAAGCTTTAGAATTGTGCTAGTTCATATCGCACATTATTATTTTTATTTAAAGCATATATTTGAACTCTCTGTTGTAACTAGTCATATAACCTATGTCGTGTTTAACACATATTTAGAATTGTGCAAGCGTCTTACCTGATGTTCGTTTGGACTTTTTTATTGTATAAATTTCAAGATTGTTATAGTTTAATCTAAGTAGACTGATATATGATTCATTCAACATCACAATCATATTTACTGATGAAGGATATCTGTTATCCGAAATATTTATAAATAATTACATTTATAGTTCCTATTTTGTTATTGGTGTTGTTGTGTACACTTTTTAGGCGTTTATATATATATATATATACATATTTAAGAGCATTTTGAACTTTAATTTTTTGTATATTTCTACTGAGACTAGTATAGTTATAGTAGTCTCAGATTTCTACTGGTGTGGACGCAAGATCTTTCTCCTTTGAGTTGTCATCCTAAACATTGTACCAAGAGCATTCCCTACAGCCAGGCCTTACGAATAAAACGGACTTGCTCCACCAATGATACTGCAAAAAGACGACTACAAGAACTTCGCGGTCACCAAAAAATCGGGGCTACAAAAGAAAAGACACTGATAAAGGTATCTCTCGTGCTAACAACATCAGCAGAGATGAACTTTTACAATATACATGTAAAGACTAAAAGACTGCCGTTTGTGTTGACTTACCATCCCAAATTTGACAAATTATCATACCTAATCCGAGATAATTGGAAAGAGATCGAAAAACATCCTAATCTATCCAAGATCTTTCCCGAGCCACCTGTGCTGGCTTTCCGTAGGCCCAAAAGCCTTAAAGACTTGCTGGTTTGACCTTCCTCTCAGTCAACATTTGAGATCCCCTGGCCACACTAAGGCAGATCTCAATCGACTGACCATTACCATGATAGACCACAATACTGGTTAATCTAGGGAGGAGAGAATCACTTGTGATAGATTTTGGATAAGAAAATTAAAAACGTAGACACCAAATGGGATCAATGAAAATGTGTAGTTCTAATTCGCGCAGTGCTTTTCATTTGGGTTATATTACTTATTACTACGGAGTCTCTGTTGCTATTCCTTTACCTTTGTCAACTCTAAAATTCTTGATTTATACCAGTTTAAATCGCAGTGTTCTATTCATTTGGGATGTTTAAGTACGCAGCCACGTTCAAATACTTAACCTTTTAAAAAATAATCAATCATTATCAAACTGCTATTTATTTGGGATGTTTAAATACGCAGCCTCTGTCGTAATTACTTTACCGTTGTCAAATTGGAAATATTATACCAGCTTAGATCGGTCAGTTCTGTTCATTTGGAATATATTTCCAAGCAGTCTTTGTTGTAACATCTTAACTGTCGTCACATTTGAAATTTTAGAAATGTACCAGTTCATATCGCACATTACTATTTTTATTAGAAGCATATCTATGCAGTCTCTGTTGTAAATACCTATATAGTCTACGTCATTTTTGAAATTTTAGAAATGTACAAGCAATCTTGTGTTCGGTTTTAATTGTATAAATTTCAAGATTGTTATAGCTCAATCAGAATAAATTGATATGATTCATTTCACATCATAATCATACTGATGAAGGATATCTGTTATCCGAAATATTTAAAGATAATTACATTTAATGTTTCCTTTTTCTAATATTGGTGTTGTTTTGTACACTTTTAGACGTTAATATAATTTATTTATTGTGTACATGTATCGTTACTCTATTTTACTTAATACTTTCGAAAGAAGGAAACTAAACGAAATCTGATAGCTCTATAATCATTGCACACATTTAATATACAATAAAGCTTAAAACAAAATTAACAGAGTGACTGTATTAAATTACTATACTGTGAATGAACTTGCGACTTAAAAAAGTAAACTAAGAACACATGACTTAGAATTAGTTTAACAGAGAATACAAAACAATTGTGATAGCTAGTTATTTGCTACCAAACTAAGAACTCATGAGTCTCAGAATTTGATATTATAAACATCATGATAGCTGAAAATATTATGTGTTGACAAGTAAAGGTACTTGTAATAAATGACTCAAAAAAAGTTTTACTGAGAATTGTTAACTTTTCCCTTATAAAAAAATATATGTTATAATGAAAATAGGTAGATTGTTGATATTCTGGCATACTTCTCAGATTGCTTCATTCCCCTCCCCCTCCCCAAACCCCCCTCCCCAAAAAAAAAGTTTGGGGTAATATAGCAATCACCATATCCGTTTGTCTATCCGTCTGGCTTTGTATCCGGTGCATTACTTTTGTACCATGAAACTTAGGTTAACCATACTTAGTATGCAATTGCATCTAAGGCTGAGGTGTGTCATACCAAAGTCAGGTCGCTCTGACCTTGACTTTGACCCATCTGATTAGGTAACCATGTCTAATTCTGCTTACAACTTTTGTACTGTATAACATTCTAAAGTCAGTCCATTCTGACCTTGAATTTTACCTTTGACCATTATGATAGTTGACTTTTATCGAATTTGTGTCCGGTTCATAAAGTTTGTACTTTAAAATTTTGGTGTATCAAAGTCAGTAGACAATTGCAGTGGTCTTTGGACGTGTCATATCCCAAAGTCGGATCGCTCTGACTTTGAATTTGTTCTCTGATACCTATAATAGTAAAACTTTGTCCAATTCGTGTCTGGGTCATATCTTTTGTACTTTAAATTTTTTGTTAACCTAACATTGTATGCAGTTTTATTATGGGCTTGGGGAGTATCATATACTAAAGTCAGACCATTATGACCTTTCCCATTTGACCCCTATGATAGTTAAACAGTGTCTGGTTTGTGTTTGGTGCATAACATTTGTACTGTGACACTTTAATTGACAACACTTTGTACACAGAATCATCATCCTGTCCCTGACATTCAATTTCAGAATTTACAGTATGCAAACCTCACACTTTGTTCCTGCTGGTCAGTATGATTCTTTAAGATTGACCTATCATTAACAATGTGTCAATTTAACACAGAGGCAATGATTATATAAAATGAATGGCTGAAAACGAAAAATCTCAAATTTGTCATTGCCTCAATGCTAAATTTCACAGCAGCAACTAAAATGTATTACAGGGTTATAAGTACCTCTACGAATCTATTGTAAATTAACTTTTTATTCCTGTCTAAACATTGCCATTGTTTATTAAATCCTTTCATATAAATTCACTTTCACTACGGTTGTATTGGTTTATGTTTGCTGTCTTATTTAAAATAGGAGATGTGGCATGTATTGCCAATGAAACAACTATCCACCAGCGTTTAAAGGAGGAAGATATATAAGCAATTAATGGTCACCATACGGTCTTCAACAATTAGAAAAAACTCATACCATATAGTCGGCTATAAAAGGCCCTGATATGAAAAATGTGAATTAGTTCAAACAAGAAAACTAACCATGATAACGGCTTAATTAATAACAATACAATTTACTAAAAACAAATATGAAGGACATGAGTCAATAAAAAGTACTAAAACCACAGGCCACTGACATGGGATGGGCACATAAAGAATGTAACAGAGCTGTCTGAGTACTGAATTAATTTAAATCTACAGTTTAAGGTTGCAATAGAAGACATCAAAATTATTTAGTAACAAACATCAAAGCTGTGATTAAATTCATATTTTTGAAATAATACACATCTACCGTTGCAAACTTTCCACAGGTGCTATCCAGCACTTTAATTGAAATCCGAAACGAACAGTGCCAAAGTTTGCATACGGAAATCAGTGTAAAATAAAAGGGTCTGGCTTATTAGTGACAAGAAGCGACAAGAAGAACAATTAAACGACACGAAGACTAATTTAGCGACAAGAAAACAAATTTAGCGTAAAAAAATCAAAATATTAATTATTTCAAATAAATAAATATAGAAACATGCATTAAAGTGTGTTGTTTTTAAATATAGTCGCTTCTTGACCCTTCCTGACACTTCTTGTCGCTAATAAAAAAGAGACCGAAAATTCGATACTCTTTGGTTTTTTCCTCTTATAATTTGAAGATGTAAAAACCCGAGAGTATTGAACTTAACAAGTTTAACATTGCGCAGCTTATGTTGGAGACGATTGTGTTAATGCTAATTAACAAGTGATAATAGCTTGATTATATATTCAACAGGTGATCGAATATTAATTACTCGACATGGCTTCTGTTAATGACACAAGTCAAAGATAATTAAAGTAAATAAAGGCAGTGATAGAAAAGTGGAATGTTGTCAAAGTTTTGATGCCGAAAAACAGTTATTAAACTTTCAACTCAGCAAAGAAATGCTCACTATTTCACACTCCAATGCGGACATTGAAGCACCTTCAACATGTTCAAGAAGTTCCGAGCTGACAGCAGGTCAACAATGACTCAAAGACAATTCATAGCGTTTAGAAAAACAACTACACAAACTGCTAAAAGGATCAAAATTACTTTAGTAAAGTGTCAAATGTTTAAAGGCAGCCAAGTTGGCTAGTACCTCTTGCAAGACCAATGCTTAAGTTATTAAATAACATTGGTCAATGTAATATAGACAGACCATTTATAGCTAATATATTGTAAAAATAGATATAAGAAGATGTGGTATGAGTGCTAATGAGACAACTCTCCATCCAAGTCAAAATTTATAAAAGTAAACCATTTTAGGTCAAAGTACGGTCTTCAACACGGAGACTTGGCTCACACCGAACAGCAAGCTATTTGGCCCCAAAAATTACTAGTGTAAAACCATTCAAACGGGAAAACCAACAGTCTAATCTATATAAAAAACGAGAAACGAGAAACACTTATGAACCACATCAACAAACGACAACTACTGAACATCAGATTCCTGACTTAGGACAGGTGCAAACAATTGCAGCGGGTTTAAGCGTTTAAATGGTACCAAACCTTCACCCTTATCTGAAACAATAGTGTAACATCACAACATAGAAAGACACACTATAAAATATCAATTGAAATGGCTTAACGCAACCAAAAGACATATTAACACCAGTGAACATACACTGAACAAATAAATTTGATCTATGATACAATGTAAATAAAAATAAATAAACTAAGGGAAGAATAATTAAAGTGACATGTTATACCGCTGTGAAATGTTAAACAATTTAGGAAAAACAATATGCTTGAACAAAAAAATCAGCCATTTTGCAATTACTTTTTAAACACAGGTAAGTGAAAAAGTATTCCTTATTAATGCTTAAATATAGGACTTTTCATAACCCAACCATACTTTCAATCACTATTTGAAGCAAGTTGACATGCCTCTTAAGTAACCAAACGTACATACATAACAAAAACATGGTACTAAGTATAATTTTTTTCAGAGTTGGACATTGACAATCAAAAACAATAATTGGTGACCTGGCATGGTCAGTAATTTTGTGAATGACAGTAATTTTTTGAAAAATAATGACTTTCTTGGAAAGAGTGGACACACTCGAGATGCATTAACTCAATGTTTTTGAGATAACGTACGCACCAAGCCATCAAGATGAACTGGAATGATTTTTTTAACTGTGAATAACCACAAATAGTGAAAACCCAAATATGCAGATGATTTTTTTTAGTATAAATGAAAAACGATTTAGTTTCTCAAAAAAATCAATTCTTTGTTGCTCTGTAACTAGTAAAATTTTATGATAAAAGATATTAGTGCATTAATATACTCGTGCAATTATATGTTCTTTCGGAATGCAATGTACCATTACCATTCCCACGCCATAATAAAAATTGAAAAATGTCTAAATATCTTGATATTGTTAGCCGTTCCTCAAAACTAATCCAGACATTATTGCGTGCATTTATTATTGCCATTTTTGAAGACTTATTGCAAATTTAGAAAAAGCTACATGTAGATACATGTACATGTTGTATATGTATTTTATATCAGAATGCGAGCTCTTATAATTGCAATATTCCGGTCCAGTGGTCGTTTTATTCGCATTACTAAAAACCTCGCAATCAATTCTGAATTTACAGTACTGTATCTTTGATTATATCAATCTGGATTATAAAATCAGAAAAACGGTAGATAACTGCCTTTACAGCGCATTCGCGTTTTGATATAGAGTTAACATTTACAGACAGTGTGGGATTAAATGTTTTTGACATGATAAATTTGTAAACCTTCATGGATTGTATTGAAACTTTGGCAGAAGCCAATCGTAAAGACCAATAAAAAACGTGTAAAGAAAAAAAGTTTTTTTACGAGTTAAGAGGACCTACACAAACGAGGAATATTTCCAAAAACATGATGAGGAATTGATAAAATGTTTTCATTGACATTGATCGACTTCGTACAAGTCAAACAACCTTTATTGACCTACCTGATGACTTGCAAACTTTGCAAACAATAATATGTTTGAAAAAGTAATCGTTCACTTAAAATTTGCCTCGGTAAGCACCTCCGATGTGTACAATGAGTGTTGTAAAATTTCAAACTATTGAGAGAGAGGAAGTTGCTACAAGGCAGAGGTAAAAGTCGCTTTCACCCTAAAACATGTACAACTCTACTCAATAGAAATCATTCACTTCCAAAGAAACTGTTGAGAATACCGCGGGAGTTACGACGTCGCGTTTTACCTATTGTGTCTAGGGTAGACGTCAGTGCGTGACGTAGCCTTAGCATTCAGAATATATATGAAGTAACATTAAACAGTATGGTTGTGTTGGTTGTGTTTCTGCTTTCTATTTTACGATAGTTGATTTAGCCCCGACATTTATGATGCCGTAACCAAAGGATTATATTGCAGATGGAAAAATTGAAGAATATTAGGATTTGAAATAGAAATGCAGTGACGAGACTTATTGGAATATTCGAAGAGGCGAAGGAAAACACGGACTTTGACAGACATGAACTGCTTGCAACATATGATAATCTTACACAAAAGAAGAAATTATTGGAAAAACTTAACGAACAGATATTGGAAGCAACGGATTCAGACGACGTTGAAAGTGACATAGTAGATATAGATGAGTATTCAAATAATTTCGACACAAATTTAAGACATTTTTTTTTTATAATTTCATACAAATTGGTCAAAACCCTACACCACGTTCCAATGTAACTAAATCTTCATATCAAGTACTCGACGTAGAAAGCCCTACTTTCCGCCCAGAAAATGTTGATAAATTTGCCGCTCAACCACAGACAAGTTACAATGAATCTGATACAGGTCGTATTGCTTTACAGAATATTGCCAGTAACCATCGTTTACCCTAGTTATCACTACCTAAGTTTAATGTCAAAATTCTAGATTGGCAAACGTTTTGAGATTCGTACGAATCTGCTGTACATTTCAATCCTACTTTGACGAACGTTGAGAAATCGCAAGTTGAAAGCAATGCATTGAATACGATAACAGGATTTGCCATAACAAATGGAAGTTACATCGAGGCAATAGATGTACTCACGGAACGGTTCGCACGAAACATAGAATTAAGGAAGCCTACTTACAAGCTCTTGTAGATATTTCACAACAACGATACACCTTATCAAGCTTAAGATTATTTTATGACCGATGTGAAGACTACGTAAGAGATTTAAATTCTCTCGGACAATCTGAGACGTCATATGGGACTTTACTAGTACCGATTATCATGAAAAAGTTACCTAGCGAAATTAGACAACACTTAGCAAGAGAACACGGAATTGAAAAATTTGAGAAAGAGCATACTTAACGAAATTCAAATCATGGAGGCAGTACAAAATACAGGTACTTATCTTGAATATATAGACCATCAGTTTTCAACAACATCTACATGTTCATTGCACACAGGAACGAAATCACCGCGAGAAAACACAGCACACAACGCGAAAAAAGCCAACCCCAGAATATTACGGAGATACCATGTGTTTTTCGTAAAGACATACATTAACCAACATACTGTACCAAGGTTAGTGACCATAAAGCACGCATATTTATCGTTAAACGAGACAATTTATGCTTTAATTGCTTAGGAAATCATCATGGTAATGAATGTAAATCTAAAAGAACCTGTAAACACTGAAATAAGAGACACCATTCTAGCTTATGTAATGTAAGCAACCATAGTAACAGGGAAACTGCAAGCAACCCAGATAAACAGAACAATCAAAGTCAGAATTAATCTACAGCTGTCAATATCGTTAATAACACTGAAAGCAAAGAAGATCCGTTCTTCGACATAGATGTGGTACTGAAAACGGTTGTAGCTCCTGTATGGTCAGGTAATGTAGTATATGTATGGATAATAATGTTTTATTTGATGAGGTTGCACAAAGTTATTTTTTAACAGATGATCTATCAAAAAAATTAATTTGATAACTGCAGGAATTTAAGTTGTACACCAATCTGCGTTTGGAAAGGACAACACAAGCACGAGAGAACTAAGCAAATCCACCGTACACATAGAAAATAGGCGTAAATTTCCGATTGAAGTTCTAATTGTCGAACCAAAGCAGTCCCACTTCAGAATCATATGCGGTACGTTAACCGAGATATGCATTATCTTACTCATACAATTACCAAAGCAGATTCTTTTGAAATTATGTTACATATTGATTCTGACTACTATTGGGACTTTATTGAAGACGAAGTAATACGAGGAGATGGACCGACCGCGGTAATATCAAAGCTTGGATATTTGCTATCAGGACTCTTACAATCAGGTAGGGCATCTTTAACGTACTTGTTTCTCATAAACCAGAAGCATTTTACGTGGAAGCGTTCTGGAAACTAGAATCGATAGGCATAGATACATCCGAAAATTAAGAGAAAAGAGACAAATTATTTGAAAGACTATCAGATTCATCAATTGAATTTCTAGGAGATAGGTATTTGGCGAAGTTACAATGGAAACAAGATTGCGAAGAATTACCGTCTAATTATAATGTCGCAAAAAGGAGAACGGAGAACCTTATCAGAATAAAAGGAAAAGATGCGGTCATGCTTAAGAAATACGGATATATTATAAAGGAACAAGTACTTCTCGGATTTTTTGAGAGAGTTGATGAATAAGAACCGACAATTAACAAAGTACATTATGTCTTACCTAACGATCATACAATTTCTAAATTGTAAAATGTATTTAATGTATTAGATGCCCATGAAAGATTCCGCAGTAAATGCAAAATTCGTACATTTGAGACAAAGTTTTTGGATACCTGCAATCCGACAGTTTGTTCGGAAAATACTCAGGAAATGCGTTATTTGTCTAAAGGTGGTTGGACAACCATATGCAGTAACTGATCCACCGCCGTTACCTAAGATTCGCCTACAAGAAGCTGACCACTTTTTAGCTACAGAGATAGATTTAACAGATGCATTACAAGTAAAGGATGATGATAATGTCGTAAAAAAAGCTTAAGTCTACATATGTTTATTCCCTGACGCCTCTACAAGAGCGATACATTTTGAAGTTGTTAGAAATTTGTCAGAAGAAATATTTTTTTTCAAGCAGAAAATCGTTACCGAAAGTGGTAATGGTCGTACTTTTGTATCCGCGTCAGAAGACATTAAACAACTTGTAATTCCAAAAAGTTAAAATAAAAAGTACAAGGAATCGACTGTTTTTTAATCCCTAAACGTGCCAGATGGTTCCTCGGAAGATCGCTTGTAAATTTAGAGACTCTCCAGACAATCATTACAGAGATAGAATCCGTCTTAAATGATAGACCCTTAACATTTGTTTCTTTAGACCCACAGGATCTCGAACCACTTACATGTACTCCAGCTTATCTTCTTTATGTACGTCAGATAAATACATTACCGTACATGAATACTCGTGAAATTGATATATTTAATGTGACATTTATGGGCAAAACAATTTTTATCGAACATATTTAAAGACAATCATTACTCTTGAAACAATTCATGTTTTTCATCCCTAAACGTGCCACATGGTTTGGTGGATGGTGGGAGGGTCTTTTTGGAATGACAATAACGAATTTAAAAAAGTCCTCGGAAGATCTCTTGTAAAATTAAAGATTTTCTAGACAATCGTTACAGAGATAGAACTCGTCTTGAATAATTGACCCTTAACATTTGTTTCTTCAGGCCCGGAGGATCTCGAACCACTTACTCCATCTCATCTTCTTAATGGACGTCGGATAAATACATTACCGATCATTGATACTCGTGAAATTGATATGTTTAATGTGACATTTATTGACAAAACAAGTTTTATCAAACGTATTCAAAGACAATCATTACTCTTGCCACAATTCTACGATAATCAGAATGGGCGATATTGTTCAGATCCATGATTAAAAGCGAAGAATTATGTGGAAAACCGGAATTGTGAAAAAAAAAAAACATTTTAAAGAAAATGATGGCCTAGTTCGTTCCGCTATAATTCGTACCAAAACTGGAACTACATCAAGTCCGATCGTCAAGTTGTGTCCTTTTGAACTTTGTACGGACATCGCAAGATCAAAGACAAAAGAAGCTCAACACAAGGAGGAATCAACTGCGACAACAAGGCGGATATTGCAGAAGATCCAGGGAAAATATTAAAAAGTGGACTGAATAATGCGTAACTAATGAACTGTTGTGATTTATAATTGACTGTTAGGAAAATGCTTGATTATAATTGACTTATTTCTAAAACCGAGTATATGATAATATTGCATTGACTATTAGTACGGTGACAAGTAAGGTAAATTTTAAAATTCAAGGGATCGAAATACTTAATGGCCAATTTTGGTTTGATTTTCGTAGATACATACAATACCCTTTGATTAAGGCATTTCGTAGAGTGCCAAAGTGGTGTAGATTTGTGGAAAAAAGTCAAACGCGGGGATATTGATAAATCGCAATTTTTGGAGTTTTAGACAATTTATCGGTGGTCCCGCGTGATAACTGAGAAAAAATTTCTATGGAATCATACTCTGGGAATGTTGCACAAATTCAGCTTGTAATATGTATGCCTGATTGCCAGAGATTAGTGATGTATACCCCGCTTACAACATGTAAGAAAATGAAAAAAATATCTTTATCTACGGAAATTATCGACAAAAATATTTATATTTAATATTCAGCTATGCAATAATATATGACAACATATAAAGATATTTTTGGGAAAGTTTTGCTAACATGCCATAAAGAACAAAAGAGAAATAAGTACTGTAAAGTTAACACCCGGTCAATGATTCAATTAAAAAAATGACGAAATTCATTATTGATTATCTAAACCCAAAATAATGTTGGAACTATAAAAAATAGTCTCGAGGCAAAAATGTCAGCATGGACACGATAGTATGTGATTTTTTTTTTATATAAATAGGTCAATCAGTACAAGGGCATTAGCATATTGAAAACGTGTGTCCCACTTTTTATAAAACAACACAAACAATGGAATATATAGCAGACTTGACTAAAACCGATTTGAAAGTCCGATATAAATGTGGATTACAAACAAACACGATTCACAGAGATATTACGCTACAAAGGAAGCTGTTTAGGTATATATTACACTAACACTAGACATCAATATAGACGCCCATTTGAAAAGGTAACGGAATACTAAGAAAAAAATATAGGGATGTCATGGTAATGAAATATTGGATAGAAAAATATTTTCAGTTTGTTTGAAAGCGCACCAACCGCGTCAGGGTCGGAGACCACTAGCAGCAGAAATTTTGAAATATTGGTCATTTAGATTAATATTTCAATCATCATCCTTATCGTAGCAATCTTCTTAAACAATCTGAGTGAGCTGGTTTCTAAAATCACCACTGCCCTGCCAACAGCAAATGTTTGTGCACGACAAATTCTGTTCGAAGCATACGCAAGATTTACTACAAATACATGTGCCTTTACATGTTCATAATAGGTCCTGTAAAAAGTCAGAAGACAATCAATTGACTTTCCACTGCAACATACGTGCTAATATTAGAACTAGCTAGATGGACAAACTTTAATACATGTAAGGGTTTTGTTTCGACGCATTATAACTGTCTTTTTTGCCAATTCCGACCAAAAAAGACGGGTCGCATCCTGTGAGAGCGTGAGCGGCTGGTAGTGTGCCAGACATCACTGGTCCAATATTTTTGCATACGTCCTAAACAGGTCAAACCCGACCTGTGTCTTTGGTGTTGGAAACGCATCCAGTCTGAAACCACAGTTCATCATGTTTGACATCTGAGAAAAAAATCTTTATACAAAGAAGTAAAACATAAGTGTCTGATGATTTTATTACAATGCGACCCTTATAATAACTTTTTACAATCTGTTCATTAGCAAACAGAAACATCAGAATAATTCCGGGAGTGTATAGTCAACTACAAATCTTATCCACCCCTGTTTATTTTCTTACAATAATTTATTGATCTGCCTTCAATGACCAGAAGAACCTTAGATCTACCACGATTTGAAATAGACCTCCTTATTTTCGTATGATTTTGTAGAATGTTCCACATCATACCGATCAAACATGTCCACGACGCACCCGAAGTTATCAAAACAAGCTTTTAGGGTTTGAAAGTCGTCCTTGGCCAAATCTTCAAAACTGTTGTACCTTTTTACATACAGACTTTGTGCAATATCCATGCCATCTCTGATAGGGGTGTACTGTTTTTTAATGCAGGTATACCACATGACAGTGCATTGTAATCAATCTCCATATGAATATAATTGCCATCTCCTAACCAGGCAAAGAGAGGTTAGAAATAAATTGTAAAGCTGTAAGAATACTAAATTCTGACGGAAATGGATAGTAATAATTTGAAATTTCGATCGATCGTAAACTACTTTTCACAATTTTGTCCGCATCATGAAGGATCTGTAAGAAAGGAACAATATGTATCTAGCAAATCATACCACAACGAAAATGCTTTTTTACACAAACAGATCACCGTGTAGACTTTCAGTTAGTTTTTGGAAAGCAACATGATGCTCCGACGGATTTGCTGCATCAGAAGCAAGTTCAATTTTTCATGAAGTGCCTTCAAGCTCTTGTCCTTGATGCAATCTATAGAAAGTAAATTTACCACTGAATAATCGGATTGGTAATTTGCATCATTTAGAATATAACCGGCACGCTCAAATGACTCTACATGCGTTAATTGCTTATCTCGTTTTATGAATTTTGTCTGTTGAATAAACATTTAGACCAATATAATTGTAATGCCATGGAGCGTGTTTTAACGGAATGTTGATTCATCCGAAGAATGTTTTGCAAACGCTGTTGAGCATTGGTTTTTCCCTAATTCAAATATATCATAATTTATTCTTCTTGTACCTGCATAGGCTTTATAACACGACCTATTATACTTTACGTGTTCTTATTGAATGGAATCGGGACTGCCCATCATTTTCCGGATTAATTCGGTTGTGTTCCAATGTGGGTTAAAATTAGTCTATTCGAAAAAACACCTAAAAAGATATTTAACCTTAACTACTGTACCAAGTCAAACATCTAGACAAAAACATTGATACAAATCTATATTCTTATTTACAAAAATTGAGAAAATGCACATTTAATTCAATGTGAAAAGCAGAGCTAAACATAATTGGGGGGAAAAAGGAAAAAGGAGCGCAACTTGACTTCTTGAAGTGAACATTTAATAGTAAAACTGCTATACGATGAATGTTATAAAAAGGCTTGTAAAAGATGATTTGTATGTTCTATCAAACTTGATATATGAACACTTCATAAGTATTGGTTGTTCCATTATTTTTTGTCCAAATCGACTACGGGTGACGTATAAAGAAAAGCAACAGTAGTATACAGCTGTTCAATAGTCATAAATCGATTAAGCCAAAAACCAAATCCGGATCACAAACCAAAACCGAGGGAAACACATCAACTATAAGACGAAAACAACGGAACAATAGAAACACTGAACTGCTACAAAATCAAACGCCAACATACATAGAAACGGACTGCCATATTCCTGACTTGGTACAGGACATTTCAGGAAAAAATAGTGGGTTAAACATGATGTATGTAAGAAATTTGATATACTTTGACAGACGGTAGGATTGAAAAGAATGTCACATGCAATTGAAATTCTTCCAATTTATTCCATATGTATTTTCACATGATATTTAATTTTGATATTAAATGAAAGCTGATACATTACTCTTTCATTTTATAGCAAATATTTGCTGATATCTTTTTAAAGGAATTAATAATAAGTCGTCCCGTGTTTGATAATGAAAAAGAAAAAAATAGGAAAATCACGCTTTATCGTATTTAAAAAAAAACTGAACCATGAGAAAACTCACAAGGTTAAAATGATAGTAAAATGTTCGTTCTATCATCATGTAGATTTTAGCCGTGAGGTATGTCGGTCCATTAAACTCTTAAAATAAGTGACTTTTTCTTGATTTGTCCCTCCACTATATGTGAACAGGTGCACAGAAAAATATACTCACTATTATCTGTGTACGAAATAGACTCATTGTGATTTAATTCAAAGATAACTAATTTTGAAGTTAATGAATGTGCTTAAGTTATTAAATTTAAGTTTTTAATTTGATAGACAGTAATTTTAATTCATTTTCACTTTATTGTGATTTAAATTTTAATTTCCTTTTCTCTGCCCGGAGAATGTTGAAAATACCGCGGGAGATACGACGTCGCGGTTTACCTATTGTATCAAGGGTTGACGTCAGTGCGGGACATAGCCGTAGCATTCCGAATAAATATGAAGTAAACGTTTAGCAGTATGGTTGTTCTTCTGCTTTCTATTTTACGATAGTTGATTTAGCCCCGACAGAAATCATTAAAAGACGGGCGAAACTTTTTCTTGTACAATGAGTGTTATAAAATTTTCAACATAAGCAAATAGTCAATGGCTGCACCTATAGTTTTTTGTTTTTTGTGTTTACGTATATATCTTTACTTAAACGTATTTTTGAGAAATGACACTCTATATTTCAATTCAGCTTTCAGCATAAAATTACTAGCATTTGACACGGCTTTCTTTGATCTTAGAATCAATCGAGAAGTCCTTCAATGTAGGTCAACAATAAATAGTTTCTTCTTTTCACTTTGAAATGTTTTTGGTACAATGAATAATTTTGCAAAATTGCAAACTTTCGGCAAATAGGAAGTGGCTACACTGCAGAAGAAAACCTTGTAACACGCTACAACTTTACATAATCAAAATGCAGACCAAAATACACAATTTATCCCTTCCATAGAAGTTTAGAAAAGTTTCACGAACATTTTGCTTGAACGATAATTGTTGTGCAATTCCAAACTTTCTCCAAACATGGTATTACAAATCTAATCTTGAATCAATCCTAATCCTATCTTATTTTTGAAAACTATTTTTACAAATTAAAATGTGACGTCACTTTGGGTGTTTTTTTAGTATTTCAAATGTGACGTCACTTTGTGCGTTGATGCTTTGGCTAACTCGGCTGTGTATTTTTATATGTTGGATTAAGTTGTTTTATGTAATGTATCCGTTTTTATTCTGTAGTTAGTCCCCACTTCGGTTTTATCATGTATATCTATTATATAATCATTTTATAAGATTTACTGATTGCAAAATTATAAATTATTCTAAATAATAAGGATGTTCTTGTCCCAGGCAGAAAACCCTGGCCGTGTTAAGCGCAACTTTTTGGTAGTTTTGGTCCTCGGTGCTCTTCGGCTTTGTACTTGTTTTGGCTTTCAAGCTATTTTCATCTGAGCGTCACTGGATAATCTTGTGTGGACGAGACGCACGTCTGGCGTATTGAATTTTAAGCCTAGTACCTTTTGTTAGCTATTAAATCATGTGTTTCTTTGTCCTATATGTTCTCCCATTTATTTGTATTGTGGTCCTGTCATGTGATGTTGTCGTTTTGGTGTTGTGTTTGACGTTGCATTTAAAGCGGGAGGTTTGGCATGCCACAAAACCAGGTTCAACCCACCATTTGTTTCTTAAAATGTCCTGTACCAAGTCAGGAAAATGGCCATTGTTATATTATAGTTCATTTCTGTGTGTGTTACATTTTAATGTTGTGTTTTTGTTGTGTCGTTGTTCTCTTATATTTGATGCGTTTCCCTCAGTTTAGGTTTGTAACCCGGATTTGTTTTTATCTCTATCGATTTATGAGTTTCGAACAGCGGTATACTACTGTTGCCTTTATTGGCTGCATGGCAGATGCAAAAACGCTACAACTCATCATTCTCAAACTATAGACCAAATATAAAAACATTTCCTTCCACAGAAGCAACTTTGACTACAATTTTTCTTGTTCAATGAGTGTTGTGAAATTTTGAAATATCAGCGAACAGGAAGTAACAGTACGACAGATATAAAAAATTGTTTACACGGTACAACTGAAGCTGTAGATAAAATATATAATCTTCCCCATTCTTAGAAAAAAACAAAACGAAATTTTCTACACAGGTCCGGACGGACAGACGGACGGCATGACGAACGGTAATTTGACCTGCATGTCGTTGGTAGTGCGGGTAAAAAGATTTTCAATTAAATCTTTGAACTCAGAGCTCTTTAAACTTTTGTAGTCAGTTTAGATACCTTCAAATTTCGATACAACACTCATTCTACTCTCAGTATTATGATTGTCATTCGGAAACCTAAAGAAAATCGAACTGCTAAGGTACCTAATAAAAGGGCTTAAATATGTCAAAGGAATGTCAAAAGCAACAATTTGAAATTGATCATGACCTGTTTTTTACGGTCCAAGACATTGTGTCAAAAGTTCAAAATGTTTAGGCAAGTGTTGAAATATTTTCCAGAGACCAAACTTTAAACGAACGGACAGAACAGACGAACGGAGGAACCGACGGACAAATATGTGTATCACTCTATACAAACTATTGGAGATATAACGAATTGAGTTGCATGACAAAATGTAAATCAATTCAAACAACAACAGAAAAAAATGACATAACGAATGCTAAACCAATAAAATCAAATATGACCGACATCAACCAATAAAAGCGACTGAATAACAGGCTCTCTTGGGCAAACATATACAAAATGTGGCGGGGTTAAAGATGCTTGCGAGATCTCAACCAAATATTCATAACCTAGAACAGTGATGAAATAGCACAACATAAGACCAAACTGTAAAAGTCATATGAAAAGGACTGTAATCATCAAAATAAAAAAACCTAACAAAATAACAAAAAGACAAGAGGTTCTAAAAGTTAGCTCAAAGCCTATCTCATCTAAATAATAGATACATTATGTTTACCTAGACGAAAAGATGAATCAGTACATTTTTCGTATTAAGGCATAATGAACATTACCAAAATATAATTATCAACAGGGTGTATGACCATAAGTGTGCAGAAATGTAGAGCAAAACATATTTTATTATGATTTAATTTATTAGTAGCGATAATATTCCGATACTTCTTAGAGTGTTAAGTTGACACCATTTACGAATACATGACTTAATTTATACAAAGGTTTATATCTAAATTGACAGGCCCTATAAACAGAAACACAGTAAAACTTAGGATGTAATATCTTGTACGGTGTAAGATTCATACATGCACATACAAAATTTCATAACAGATCTTTATATCTATAAAAGAATTAAGTAAATATTTTAAATGAAATATATAGTATCGAAATCCCAGACTAATTACCAGTATATTTTGTCATCAATTTTTACATAGAATCTGAAACTGGTTATCGAAAACTAAAAAAAAGTAGAGTTATAATGATTATTGCTGTTGATTTTAGATTGAGTAAACAATCACATCATAATAAATTCATGTACTAACTTTCAAGTTCATGCGACCACAGATTCATGGTTAACTAAAGTTATAACCTGATTTGGGACAGACACATAGACAAACACACAGATTGAAAGGCACAATGATCCTACTAAATGTTTCGTCGGTGTACAAAATTAACTATGTTGATGTTATTAATGTTAGTATTTCATTGTTTGTACAATTCCGACAAAGCTTCCCAATAGTAAATTTGATAATTTGACTTGTTGATCCCTAAATCTACAATTTTCATATGCTTATGATATAGTTAAGACTTGTTTATATCAACATGATCAACGTAATGTTTACACGTGAATATTTTTTTCTTATTTCTTCGTGCATTTTCAATAAAGCTACAAACGAGAACTGACATACCAGCTCCAGACTTCAATTAAACTGATTGAAAGATTATGTCTTCATCATATGAATATCAGGCACAATCCTTCCCGTTAGGGGTTTAGTATCATACCATCATAACATATATGAGATATATACTTTGACTGTTAATGGCCTATGCTGTAAGCATAACATGAACAGACATGTTGGACATAAATGTTGTTCAAATAAGCATAAAGGGTGATTATTGATGAATATCACTGTTGCATGTATGACCATTAGGAAAATATCACTTCTTCGACATTTCATTTGGGTAGAATATCCCTTTTTTTTACCTGTCATTGAAGAAAAACATCAATGCTTTGAACTCCCCTGAAGGTAGACTAACAAAACCATGCCTTTTCATTTTGGATGTACACCTCCGAGGCGCTAAAATTTATGGAATTAAACTTTTTTCTTAACCTGAATTTTGGGTTTATATGACTGTAAGAAAGTAAATATTGAAGAGAAAATCATATGATGTTGAACTTCCTTTTTGGCTATACGGTCATTTTTAAGTACCACATTTTTAATGATTTTCCCATTTTTCATCAATTTAAACCCAATTTTGTGCTATTATCATGAAAAAAATCACAGTTTCACAATTACACTTTTTTGTCATATTTTCACTGCAGATGAAGTGGACCAATTTCAATACATTTAACTTAAAAAAACTATAGGCTGATGTTAATATAAGAAAGTTTAATAAATTTTTGTGTCAAATTGACCATGCTATCAATTTTGTAAATTTGTGATTTTTCTCCTTTTTTTTTAAACAAAGAGCCAATCATCTCAACTTCTTTGTTATAAATGATTGATAACATACATATGTAAGAATTTTTAAAAGAAAAAAAATGATATTTGATGTACATAGTTTTGGTAAAATTATTTCTGGGCACCCCTCACCCATTTTCTCAACATTTTGGCTGATGACAGTGACCAGACTGGTTACAAAATGTGGAAATTTTATTACTCAAATACAATTTGCTGTTAGTACACATTTTTGTCACAGAGTTTCTTTGATTATGATATTTTTCAAATTCATTGATATTTTCCACTTGTATCACATGTTTCGGAAATAATTCTCGAACTAGATTTCAACGAGACTAAAACATCAGAAGAATACATCCTTAAGGTATTGATTATGTATGAACAACATGATACATCGATTTTACAATTAGTATTTGTTTCGTTGAAGTACTGTAACCCCTCACAATCTGTTTATAGCTACAAACGAGAATGTCATTGGCAGTGACTTAATTTGTTTTTTTTTATTTGGAGGCTCTTCTTTCACGGAATATTCGTCAATCATAGTAACTATGTCAATATGTCCCTTTTGTCTGGCAATCTCTATCGGTGACATACCATCTTTTTCTGATCCCTTCTCTAACAGTAATCGTACTATCTCTATATAATTATTCTGACAAGCAATATACATCAATACTTTTTTATAACTTCATCGTAAACAAATATTTCATTGGCTTTACAGTTGACAATATTGACAGTTCCTTTTTTCATTTATTTAACACAATGATCATATTCATTTGACTTTATTTGCATCTATTGTTAATATTGACAGTAATTATGAATCAATATGACACAATTTTATTAGCATAGCTATTACACTGACATAAAAAAATATATGACCCTGATAGATAAACAATTGTCTTTCGGTTGAAAATTGTAACTGGTTTTCATACAATATGAAAGTTTTTGACTACTCCATGTAGTAAGTGTTTTGGAAAACAGAGAAGAACAAACACTGAAACTTTACACTGTATTAACCATTAAATGTTTAATTTAAAGCTACTTTTTTAACATTCTTATAGGCAACTCTACAATTGAATCTAAATGAACTATGCTGACTTTTACCTTATCCTTTATTTTCTTTCATATATAACCTCCACTCCGGAATGTTCATTAATGACAGCAAGTATGCCATCGTTTCCATTTTCACTGGCAATTTGTTTCGGTGAGATACCAATATTGTGACATTTATTATAATCTGATCCCTTCTCCAACAGCATTCTTACAATATCTATATGATTATACTGACAAGCAATATACAAAGGAGATGATCCGTCATCCATACACTTATCAATGTTTGCCTTATTTTCCAGTAATACCTTAACCATATCAATATGATTATTCTGACAAGCGGTATACAAAGGGGATGCTCCATTATCTCTACACTTGTTAATGTCTGCCTTGTTGTCCAATAGTACTTTCGCTATCTCTATATGATTCTTGTTACAAGCAACATAAAAAGGAGATGCTCCATTATTTACACACTTATTAAAGTCTGCCTTGTTGTCCAGTAATGCATTTACAATCTCTTTATGATTATTCCTACAAGCAATATATAAAGGAGATGCTCTATCATCTGTACATTTATTTATGTCTGCCTTGTTATTCAGTAATAGTTTTACTGTCTCTTTATGATTATTCTGACAAGCAATAAACAAAGGAGATACTCGACCATCCATACACTTATTGATGTCTGCCTTGTTATCCAATAATAGTTTTACTGTCTCTATATATTTATTCTGACAAGCAATATACAAAGGAGATGTTCCAATATCTGTACACTTATCAATGTCTACCTGGTTGTCTAGTAATAACTTTACTGTCTCTATATGATTCTTATGACAAGCGTAAAACAAAGGAGACGCTCCATTATCCGTACACTTATTAATGTCTGCTTTGTTGTCTAATAACACCTTTACTATCTCGATATCATTCGTGGAACATGCAACAGTCAAAGGAGATACTCCTGAATCGCTACATTTATTAATGTCTGCTTTGTTGTCTAGTAGCACCTTTACTATCTCTACATGATTATTTCGACAAGCAACATTCAAAGGAGATTGTCCATTATCCAAGCACTTACTGATGTCTGCATTTTTGTCCAGTAATGCTTTAATTATCTCTATGTGATTTTTCTGAATAGAAATAAACAATGGAGATGCTCCATCATCTCTACACTTATTAATATCTGCATTGTTGTTCAGTAACACCTTTACTATTTCTATATGATTTTTCTGACAAGCAATAAACACAGGAGACGATCCATTATCTGTACACTTATTGATTTCTACCTTGTTGTCTAGTAAAAGCCTTACTATCTCTATTTGATTATTTTGACAAGCATTATACAAATGGGATATTCCATCATCTGGACACTTAACAATATCTGCCTTGTTGTCCAGTAACACTTTGACTATCTCTATGTGATTATTCTGACAAGCAATGAACAAAGGAGATACTCCATCATTTGCACACTTATTAATGTCTGCCTTTTTGTCCAGTAACACCTTCACTATCTCTATATGATTATTCTGACAAGCAATGAAGAAAGGAGATATTCCATTATCTGTACTCTGATTAATGTCTGCCTTGTTATCAAGTAAAATCTTTATTATCTCTATGTGATTATTGTCACAAGCAATAAACAAAGAAGATGTTCCCTTATCGGTACACTTATTTATATCTGCCTTGTTGTCCAGTAATATCTTTACTGTCTCTATATGATTATTCTGACAAGCAGTAAATAAAGGAGATGCTCCACCATCTCTACACTTATTAATATCTGCATTAGTGTCCAGTAATATCTTTACAGTCTTTATATGATTTTTCTGACAAGCGATGAACAAAGGAGATGTTCCTGTATCTGTACACTTATTTATATCTGCATTGTTATCCAGTAATAGCTTTATTGTCTTTATATGATTTTGCTGACAAGCAATATACAAAGGAGAACTCCCCCTATCTGTACACTTATTAATATCTGCCTTGTTGTCAAGTAGTAGCATTACTACTTCTGCATGACCACAATGTGATGATATATGCAATGGAGTCGCATTATCATTTCTACACTGGTTGATATCAGCACCAAGATAAATACACCACTGTATCAAGGGAATATCATCATACTGACAACACTGCAACAGTACAGTACCTTTGGAAGCAACATCACAGGTCAGTGCTAATTTTGTCTGGAATGAAATATCAAGTGTATTCAAATGATCAAGGAATCGCTTTCTGAACTCAGGGATCGTCATACTGATGTTATTAAACACATGCTGTACGCTACCGAAAGACCAGTCACCAATCATTTTCTTTATGTACATCTGATGGTATTTGGGTGGTACAATAGTGATAAACTGATCCATTTCAACTCTTCTTTCTAATGCAAATCTCTTCGAAATAAACAGACTGTGTCCATTCTTGATCATACATTGTATCATTTTTTTACCAAAATAGAAAGCTAAGAAATCAAATATTTTGTCGTGTATAAATTTGTATACCCCTTGCTCTGTCCTAATAAAGGTATATTCAAGTGTCTTAAGTTCATCTAGTAGAACAAGTCGTGATGTTTCTCTGTCAAGTCTACATGCCTCACATGTGTTCTCTATAATTGTTCTTATTCTTTTATTTATATCATCTGTTAACCATTGTTCCTTCAGTCTATTGTTGAACATGACACACAAAGCCAGAGCACAATATTTTCCATAATTTCCTTTTTTATTAAGCTTGTCAATTTCTGCATCATATACTGAAAATGGATTCATGAAAAATTCTGTTATATTGAGTTCATGACTATCACTATACAATTTACAGAGAAGTGGAAAGCATTCATATAAATCACAATACTGTATAATCTCCGTAGACTTTGTGTCCAGATATAATTCTGCTATTGATTGTTTCTCTGTTTTGGATAAACACAAATCTTCTGAAAGCATGTTGCAAACACATGTTCTAAAAACTGACAATGATTCAAACTTGTCATCCTGATACACTTGTAATCGACATGCCACAATGATTTTTGTGAGTTTATTTTCTATCAGTACTTTAATACGATCCATGACTGACTCCAGACTGTTAAGTTCAAACTGGTTTATGGAATAGATTCCACAAAAGTCATCTATAACAAACAATGTTTTTCTGTTTGGATTATAAAACTTTACAATATCATGTGCATCGGTTACCAAAAGCACATCATACTCTTTATCTTTCATTTTCAATGCCACATATTGTAGGGTTGCTGTTTTTCCAACACCGGAACTAGCAGTAATTGTTACACAACTGTTTTCCTGTATACATTTCAACACATATTTGGCAGCTCTGGTTTCCACAAAGTTTGATTTATTCATGTTCCATGCTTCCAAAATCTGACGGATTTGTTCTGAAATATATAAATATTAGCAAAAACTTGATGTTACTTATCTTCAGATTTATACTAGTATCAAGGACCCAATATGGTGGCGTCTGGTGACCTATATCATCTTACCAGTTCATATTTAATCATCATTCATTATACGCTGTATTCTTTACAAGTATGTTTATTTTAACACCATATATAGTTCTTACTCCTATGGTTGAACTAAAGATAAAGATTAAGACAAAGATGCTGCTCCCGCTGCATGCGTGAATATAATTCAACAAACATTAGAAATAGCAAACAGTAATGTTGAAGTTTGATGCATTTTACCCTTAGTATTCTATTTATCCATGGTGTCAGATTTGATATGTAGATTCATTAGATACACTTATTTAATTAATAATCAAATTATGTTGGCCTATCTTTGTTAGACCTGGCTTTTTAGTTTCAGAGGTAGTTTTTGATAATGTTAACGGATGGCAATGAAAGACAGATAAAGAACAACTACTTCTAAGTAAATTAGCTCATACTGGGTGTTCAAGTCAGATGAGTTGAAAGGCAAGCATAAATTTTTATCAGAATTTTGGTCAATTTTCATTAACAATTCCGTATTACTGTAATGTATAGTCCCTTTGTTGAATACAATAAATACTTTGTATATTTCGTGTGTTGGAAACATTTTCTGGATTTATGTTTGTCTTATGTACGTTTTGGCTAATTTATACATTTGAAATTCCATATTACTGTTAATGTATAGTTCTGTATGTAATTTTTGGTGTTTATATTTAATGTTCAATAATATTGAAATCTGGTCTACAGTGTTGGCTCTGTTTTAAATATTTGTCCTTACACTTGCTTCTGTAGGTCCTCGTGTTTTGTCTAAAGTTTTAGTCATTACCTCTTATGTTCCAGGGTACTGTTGACTGCTCCAAAACTCTTGTCCTTAACTCTTTACATTCACCAAACATATTTGTCCCACCTAGTGTTCCTACAGCCTGTAAGTATCCATTAAATCAAGTTATTCATTATTTAATTCATACATACTAATGCATATTGCTGATTAATATCAATGACACACAGAATATCGGCAGTGTTAATGCAGAAAGTACACTAAGGTTTCTTTTTGTTTTGATATATGCTGAAAGTAACATAAAACAATCTATCGATCTAAAAAAAAAACAATATATGTTTCTTGCTGCCAAACTGATCCTCTTTTTTAACACCCAATTTAAAATTGTTCAACGATAGAGAAATTTATTTCAAATCAATGTCCATTGGTAATCATATATTATAAAATAAGAGTTTCCTAAGAGCATCAGTTCCTCCTCTGGTAAAATATGGCATCTTAATATTCAGTTAACCTTTTTTAAATCAAAAATGTTTTATAAAGAAACATATTACTCATTAAAACTAAACAGCATTTTTTTTGGGAGGGCGACATTCAAGTTATGATTAACCACAACCTTTTTTGTGTTTAATAAATCATATTCAGGATGAGTTTATGTATTCTGAAATTAAATCTGAACATCACAGTACAATATTGTATTGTTAATGCAGCCTCTTAACTTTTTCTTTGTAAATTTACCTTTCAATGTCACATAACATGAAAAAGGACTGTCGCAAGAATCTTTTCTTGGACATAACTAGTTGCTAATCACTAAAGGACTTACATTATGTTCTTAATATTGAATACTTTTAATGTACTTATGTTTTTAAACTTTTTTTCTGTGTTATTATAGATTTAACAATATTTAACATTGCAACCTACAAAACTTTGAGTTCTTCCAAAAACTACAGGTTTTCTCACCCAGGAATATATTACCAAGCTGTATTTGGCAAAACCTTTCGGATATATTAACTTTGTTCTTTATTTGACTCTTTAACTATTTAAATAGAGCGTCATTGATGAGTCTGTTGTGGAAAAGGCACGCGTCTGGCGTACACAATTATAAGCTTGGGCTTTGATGAGTTTTCTTTTTATATAAACATTCCGTTTAAACTAACGTTAATTTTATTACGTTGTATTTGAAGTCTTCAAAAAGCTTATAATATTTTTGACCTGATGATCAATGTTGTAATGGTTCTTTAAAACTATTGTTAAGCGAAAGCTCAATTTCATCTTTCGCACTCTACTATCGGCCAATATCAGACGTTTTGTTATCGTTTACATTTATGGACCGATTGTAAAATTGTAATTTAATCAATCTGTCATGTTTAGTTTTTCACTATTTTAGATTGGTGATAGAGTAAAAGTCAGTACCTGATTGTTTATCTCTTTATAAACCCAATCACTGGTTTAAATTTACTTGATAAGGCCAGTAAACAATTTAAATCATTTTTTCCTTTAGTACAAAGATCTCAGTAATTTTCCATTGTTAAAGGAACATAACTTGAGATTCGGTGGAGATTAAAAAAAACTCATTATTTCAGAACAATAACTCATATTAGTTTGGTGGTTATTGTCATATTAACATTTTTGTAAATCTGGTATTGATGATCACGTTCGCTGTTTACAGTTTTTTACCTATCAATTATTGTTTTCGAAAATAAAAAAGTCAAAAATCTTCAATTCAGGACACTAAATCCTATGAGAAATCGTCAAATTGTTTTACTCACATAAGATGTTTTGTAGATGTTGTAACGCTGATTTTTTTTGCTGTTTAAGGAATCGTCTGAATGTAACCTTCATATTAGAAATTTGGTAATGTTGTTTTTCTTTTACAAAAAAGAAGAATTTTCGTTTGAATAGTTTTTGTCAAGCCCACTGGGGATGAACACATGTACACAAATAATGAATAACCATGTATTTTTTAAACACTGGTTCAATGAAGGTATATTTTTGTTAATGCTATTGTATCAGACGATGGAAAAATTCAGTTTGGAACAGTTGGATGCAAAGTTTAATATAAACAGAAATGTTATGAAATGTAACAGCGTAATTCTGCTGTAAATCACGCAGTAAAGTGACATGTACATGATGATTATCAACAAGCCACTCCATGCATTCCTTGATTTGCCAAGATTTCTTTTCTATTTTCAAGGGGAACCAAAGACCTGCGTCACTATTAACTGGAAATAATATAGTTTCAACGGGTCAGAAAAAAAATGAATGAAATTTAAGGTTCAGGTGAAATTCAATAGATACTAGCTTTCAAATTACCTTTTATAGCACCAAAAAATACCCAAACTGCAGCGGTTGCAAAATAGAATAAACCAGCACAAAAATTAATGTTATTGATAATCCAAAATGTACTTTTTGCCAAGAAGAAGCAGAAGCAGTTGAACATGCATTCCAGAAAATGTGGGATTGTACAAACAATCATTGATGAAATTGACTCTTGGTATTTATCTAAAGTATGGTATAAGTGTTCCATTTACTATGATTTTTTTTATGTTTGGTGATATTACAAAATAATTCAGGGGGATGCTGTTAATTGGATTTTTCTGCATAAAGAAAAAAACCCAGAAAGATTCTTAAAAAAGCTTTATATTGCAGTCAGTGCAAAGTAAATTAATTGTCTAGACAGCATTTAAAAACAATTTGCTGTTAAAAATAAACTGGAGGCTATGAAGAGCCTGTGTAGTTCACCTTGGTCTATGTGCATCTTCAACAGTGGACTCTTTCCAACATTGTGGACTAGTATAAAATTATGACAAAAATCTCATTTTTAGTTAATTTACATTGCTGATCATATGTTTCTGTTTTCAGTTTCTCTCTATCCTCTATAGTTGTTGCCCAAACCACAAAGAGAAAGGTATAAAAATTGTCATGCAAGGGCCTTTACTCCTACAAAGTGTCTATGAAGATTACGGCAAAATTTTACTTAATTGTAGATCTTGTCTTGCTGATTATTTTACAACAATTCAAAGTGTCTATCTTTTATAGTTAACACGATAATAGACATAGACGCAAACAATTGACAAAAATAGTTATCAAAGAGATATGATTCCATTAAGGAGTGGTTTGACGATTTCGACAATGTTGCCTTATTTGTAGATCTTGTCTTGCTGACCATTTTTGCTTTTAAGTTTCTTTCTTTCTGTATAGGTTTTCAGATATTAACAAAAACACCAAAAACAAAGGATAATAAACATCATTCAAGGGCAACTACCCCAATAACGAGTATTTTGACGATTTCTGCTATGTTGCCTTATTTGAAGACCTTGTTTTTTTTATCACTACTGCTCTTTAAGTTTCCATCTGTCTGTTATAGTTTTTCAGATATTAGGCAAAACGCAAAAAATTGATATCATCATTAAAGGGCAATAACCCCAAAAACGAGTTGTCTGACTATTTCGACAAAGTTGCCTAAATGTATATCTTGTCTTGCTGAAAAGGTCTGCTAATTTTAGTTTCTCTCTTTCTCTCTCTCTCTCTCTCTCTCTATTATAATTTATAAGATAAAAGGCAAAAATGAAAAAAAATATGCCAAAATCGTCATTCAAGGGCAATAACTCCTAGAAGAAGTCGTCTGAAAGTTTTGATGTAAATAAACAATAGGTAGATATCCTCATTCTGAACATATCTGCCTTGTCAGATTTTCTCTAATGATAGTGATTTTCAACTTAATAGACAAAAATTGCATTTTACCATTATGTTCTATTTCTAGCCATTTTGGTTGGCAAGCGGGGTCTTCAGCACGAATACAAAACCAAAACTTTTAACAAAAAAAAGTCTTTGATTACTTAATAATCTACAGACAAAATTAAAATATTTATATTCTACCACTAAAACTACACAACCTCTTTATATTTGATAACCTATGCGTCTGTACTATTAGATAATAATGTTAGATAATCTTAATGGTTAGTTTCAAAATGGATATTTCTAATATAATGTAAAAAAAAATAAATATGCTATATTGTATGAATATTACTGACAACTGGTTTTAAGATTTTTCATGATACGTCACGAACAACAGTGGCTATCATTTGTTCATGTCTGTCATATTTGTTTTTCGTACGTAAACTATTTTGTTGTAAAGCAGGCCGTTAGTTTTCACGTTTAGATTGTTTCTCATTTTTCATGTCAGGACCTTATACTGCTGACTTTACTGTATGGGTTTTTCTCATTGTTGACGGCCATACGGTGGCCTATATTTGCCACTACATAAAAAACAAAACTGTCAGGGCTTTTTTTTTACCCCAAAAGGCCATAGCATCACAAATAAATGACATACAGTGACTTTTATTTTATTAAATAAAGGCATACAAATATACTGCAATATCATCCCAAGTTATGATAAAAAATAAATTGTCATTCTTTTTAGATTTACATACCCTAGTAATATCATCCCAAGCCTTGGTGAAATAAAAACTATTCATTTTCGCCTCCTGGATATGTGCAATGTAGTTTCTGTAATATTTTATGGTCGCTAAGGCTGCAGATGGTGTTGCATCAGTTACTGATGGCAAGTTGTCGAATCCATTGTCTGGAGGATTTAAGTCTATTAAATTTCTAAACAGTGTAATTATAAGCGTGACATCAAAGGTTTTAGAATCCGGAACACCTAAAATAGATTTTTCAAGAGTTCAAAATTTCAGAAATAAATGAACCTTCAGAGAGAAAGCTCACAAACCCACACCCAGAATTCAAGTACAAGAGCTTATACTGACCTGCTGCCATATATTTACTTTACTTTTATGATATGATTCTATCTCAGCGAGAACTTTTGATATAGAATATTTTCTATAATTCTACTCCTTCCCAAACAAAATGGACCACATTTAAGTTTTTTTTTTTTTATTATAAAATTCATTGAGGTTTTGATGAGTGGAAGCCTCTATCCACATGAGGGTGTGCAGTAAGGGTGTGTTTGGCATATAAAACTAAATTACTACACAATGAGTTGTTTTTTATGCAAAGATGTGAAAAGATAGAAGAAACTGATTTATCTCTAAAAACAAATGCCATTCTTGATAATGATAAGCACATTTTCAGTTAAAATGTACCTAAACATGTTGAATGTTTATCAATGTCAGTAGTTCACTAAACTAGTATAAATTTTAGATTGCAATGTTTATATTTTCATGAATTCAAAAGCACAGTTTTTCGAATGAGAGTATTTTTTTCAAACAAAACAAATTGCCAAATAAGTATTCTTCGGTCAAACATGCACCTGGAATGTCAAATAGCACATTGGACATATATACGATGACCTTTAGTTTAATAATTTTACATAATGCTGTGCCAACTGTATTTCGAAAAAATATATCAACCAAATTCAACACGTATGTTGTCAAAGGCATATTAATGCTACCATTTTCAAAGAATGTTTGTCGGAATCAGTCTTTTGATGCATGATTTCCCCTTTTCTGTACCAAATATCTGTATCTATGTTCACAATTCGTTTTAATTAAACAAAATTTAACTTGTTTAATCAGTGAAGAATGCGGAATACTTGTGTAAGGGTAGAGAATTAAAATGTTCTTATGCTATTAAATAAAGAGTGGAACATATATGTTGAATACTCTTACCGATCTTTTGAAATCATTGATATATACATCTGATTCCTAACAACTGTCAGAGTTCGCAGTATCCATTTTTTTTACCTTTCAGCATCGAAATAATCTTATATCCAAACCAATTAGGGTATTTTAATAAGGACTATAAAAACATTGTCGGGTTAATCCCTTAGTATTTTTGAATATAGTTTATATTTTTACCATTTATCCCGACACCGCTACGGTTTTATGGACTGTAATTATCTAAAAAAACAATTTCTTAACTTAGGAAAGAACTAAATGTCTATATGTTATTCATATTACATATTATAAACCGCAAGTTTATAAAAATAAAATCAATATAACGTTCAAATTACGAGAAAAAAATATGTCACTGGAATTGATTGGCTGATTACAAATTTGCGTAAAAGGTTATCTGAACATAGACCATGAGTTGATGTTTTTCAGATCTTACATAAGTGACAAGCAAACATAAGTGAGGAAAGTGGAAGATCTCATTTGAATTGACTACAAAACTGAGTAAAAAATTGAAGTGTTACAGATATACCTTTTATCAGATTAAGTATATTCCTACCTTTTCGTGGAAACAACAGGTTCCATTGGGAAGTGTTGATTTTCTTGTCCTTTTTCAGCTGATTCAATTTTGAAAACTCCCTTTTAATAGATTTATACAAGCATGATGGGGCAAATTCACTGTCGAAATATGCTCTTGCTGCACGTGGAGCGATCCCGTACAACAACAAACTCATCCTCACATAGTTTTCCTCTTCTTCTGTAATTGTTGACATTTTTATGTCAATGTGTGTTTACCAGGACAAACATTACTCACTCAGTTTCATAATTGACTCCGTGTTATCTGTTAATTAAATAAACACAAACAATCAGCTTAAATCATAAAATTAACACCGAAAGTGCTGAATGAATGAATGATCTTTATTCCCATAAACCAAATACATAGCTACAAAGAAGAAATATTACAATAATAACACATATTGGATATAGCATTTTTGTGAAATACAAGTTATTGTTAATTAATATTATAAATATATATTTGGACAAAAGATAAATACATATACAATAGTTGTTTTAACCAGGAGGATAGACTTTCACAGAAATACATTAAATAAATATACAGAGTTTCTCAAGTTCAACACAATGTGGATTTGAGTATACTTGTTTAAATTTTATAACATTTACATTAGATTTACAATATTGCGGTAAATATTTGTTTCTATCGGCTTTGAAAAAATTACAAGACATAATATAATGGTATTCGTCACCGATGTCAACTGAGTCGCAAAGGTGACACAATCTATCAGATCTCGGTATGTTGTGCCTCTTTCCCGTCTCAATTGGCAAACGGTGATTCTCACATCTAAATTTACATAAGGTTATTAATAAATTGAATGGTAGCACTGACAAATAGTGTTCAAATTTAAAAACATTTTCATACAATCTATAACATAAACCCTTTGGCGAATTGTTCATTTCTGATGACTATTCTTGAGTGAACTGGTCTCTTAATCTTTGCCGAACACTTAATACAACCAAACGTTTCTGAAATACATTATGACTTTGACATACATTTGACATTCCACAGTCATTAAAAATTTTCTTTATATAAGGTAACCATTTAGATAATTATTGAGAATAAAATAAAACAGATTAGATAATAAACATGATATTTTTCTCTCTTTTCCTTCTTGTAAGCGACACCAGAAACTAATCATACGTGACTTGACGGTAACTGAAATAGGGTATCTACCCAGCTCACCATAAATCATTAAATTTGGGGTTGAATTTTTTAGACGTAATATATGCTTGCAAAACGCAAATGAACTCTCTCAAGAATATCTAAATTTTCGAATCCCCATATTTCGCACCCATATGTTAATAAAGGAATAATAGCCTTATCAAACATATCTAGTTGGCACTCGATGGACAAATTATTAAGTCTGGATTTTTTTATTACAGCATACATTGCTTTAATCGCCAAGTCACGTCGATATTTTCTGGTAGAAAGAAATGCGCCACTTCTAGAAAATATAATACCAAGATATTTATAGCTACTGACTATCTCAATCTCATTTTCATCTATATTAGATATCAAGTTTCGAGGTATTCTACCTCTTGAAAATACCATAATTTTCGGTTCATTGATGTTAATTTTTAGTTTCCACTCTTTACAATACTCTGAAAATTTATCCAATATACATTGTAAGTCATGGCTAGATTCCACAAGTAGTATTGTATCATCTGCATACAATATTAGAAAAATTTGAAAATATAAATATAGTTCGTTCTCAATATCAAGTGTAACAGACTGAATTCCATCAATATTAGAATTTTCTAAAAATTCTTGTAGATCATTTAGATAAAGTGAAGAAGGCAGAGGAGAAAGATATTCTTGGACCAAGTAAATTCACCATTTCAGTCATCTCCGGTTTCCGCGCGTTGTCTTACGGTCAACATTTAGGTTGTTTTCACAACCCGCACGATGATTTTGTGAGATATGCAAAAGGTACATATTCAAACGATGAATGTTGATTTTTCTTAAACTTTTAAATATTTTTAAAGTATAAATACGTTTTACTGCAACTTAAAAAAAATGTGAATGATTACACTGTTACAGGTTTATGTTGACATGATAGCCTCATCATATCTAGTGATTCTGTATTATGAATATACTATTTGATTCATGTTTATATATAAAACCAAGCTATGGTAACGGAAAAAAGAGAGTAAGCACAAATCTTATGTTAAGGGGACGATCATTCAGTTTACATTTAGTGACAGGACTATGAATTTTGGGAAATAGTTAAGCATGAAAAATTCATGCATCATTGTCTGAAATTGGCGTCCTGAAATTAAAATTTCCATTTGAAGTGTAAATAAACCCCATTGATTGAAAATAAATCCTCCATTTCAAACATTTTCGAAAAATAATAAATGTCAAAATAGATAAACGATTCAACTAAATTTACGCGTAACTTAGGGGAAAACATAAGGTTGTTTTACGAGAGAAATGGCACTGAACTAAAATAATGACAAATAGTGTCAGGCCAAGCCAGTCGACACGGTGTTTGTTTGGTGCGGTTGACATCTGACCTAATAGAATATCCAACTTGATTGTTGTGGTCCGTCAATTACTAACTTCAAACCAACCGAACAGTTACATCTAAAGGTAATCTAGAGGTCTAGAAGACTCAAATGAGTTTACTGATCAAAGTCCAGGGTAGTCTTATAACATATGATCTGGGTTGCGATATTTGTTTCTTAAATTTGTCTTCTGATATTTTTCTGTTTACCTTTTTTGCTATTTCTTATTTTATATTACATATTTGCTCTTTTTGCTATCAATGTGCCGCCCCAAAGAAGTTTTAAAAAAATTATTGTATTTTGTAAATGATAACAAACCATTTACCTTTAACTGTACGCATACACATAATTGATATATTTGAATTTCAAAACTGAACTAAATTTTCAATAATTCAATGTTAATCAAAACACAACCCCTGTAGTATATGTTTCGAGTTATTTGTTTTTTAGGCATTGAGAAGCCTTTCGTGACCCCATGCGATTTAATTTCCTTTGTGAAAATAATTTAATAAGTTGGCATAACGGATGAACGTTTACCTGATCTGATCCAGCCAAAAGATGGCCATGTCCACGCTGTTATGGCTTTGATGATAATACTTGTCAAAACAAAATTTCAGCAGAAATAAAATAATGTAAATCCCTGTTTGTGGTATGGAGACAGCAACTGAAGCACATAGAAAAACCAGCAAAAACATGTCTAATTATCAACAATTTATATTAAACTAGTTTAAATATTACGCGAAATTCAATCGAGAACAAAAATTCAATAAGTTTATTTGACACTTGACATTTAAAGGTTGTATGACTTCAATAAACATGTGTGCAACCCTGTCCATTTTCTCACCAATATGACAAGCTCTCAATTGTTAAAACTTGTGAACAAATTTAACAAAGACTACAAGAGATCACCCATCAACACTAAATCTTGTAATGCGATTTTAGAAAACACTTCTATATCATCAAAATTCCACGTACACCTTCTGAATCCTAGCAAGCATATTTAAAATCATCAACAATAAGAATTGATACTGAGAATATAAAAACAAGAAAGGCCCTAACAGAGCAGACATTTACTTGATATTGTGTTCAGGTTTTTGAATTATCTGTAATGATAAATTCAAGTCATTGCAAGATATAATCATCAACACAAAATGCATGGATGGACATGTGGACAAACAGCTAATGTTCAGGATTTGGTGAATAAATTTATTATCGCGATTGTTAAACAATAGAAATTTTTAAATCAATTATAACGATTTCGTGAAATTCTACAAGCATTACTTGCAAGATTAGGCGTTACTTTTTAAACAATCAGTCATCAGCAAACAATTTATTATCGATCAGTCAAGTTCATGTGAAGTTTTTAAGTTATTATTAATCGCACACATATTAAAAGGAACACATATTGGCATTTTTAAACAGTGCAAACAAAATTCTTTTTTATTGTTCATTTATAATGACAATATTTATGAAATACAACCAATCCTAATGAATAAAAATTACTAATACCAAATGATTGTTCATGATTTTCATTAAAATAAAGAAATAAGTGCACCTTCATTCAGCACAAAAAAGTTTAAGTACCTTTACTCTTATATTAATAACATTTGATCGAAGCGCTCATCTAGCAGCACTTAAATTATTCCCCAAAAAGAAGAAATATGGGCATTCTTAAACAATGGAAAACAATAGTATCTTAATTTGCTCTTTGGTTGTAATTTTTGTTTGCATTTCTATAGATTGTAAAAAATGAGATACGGAGGAAACTGATTTTAAATAATAATATTTTTGAGCGTTTAGTTGATGCAGAAAGCATTTTGATGCTGCCGTTATGTTACACATTTATCTGAAAATAACAAAAACAATTATGAAAATAGTTAGATAATGCGTGAAACGTAGTTTATATATTTTTTTCATATAGTATTGCGACCAAGTTCAATCGTATTGTCGGTAAAGGTTTATCCGTCGAGGTCCGCGTTTATGGCGATAACGTATTGCAGAGTTCGTTTTATATAAGAAGTTTATTTATATGTGTATTAGTTTGATTCGTGCATAAAATAAATTTATTAATCAATCTCTGGCGGGTTTAAGGGTAATTTTCACATAATATCCCCTAGACAAGTCAAATACGCTACATTTCATCGATTACCGATCAGTCAAGTTCACTTCAAACCGTAATGCATAAATTACTAAACAAATAATGTCATCAAAATATAAATTTGGATATTTTGCAAACAGTATCTAGTAGCCATAATAACATAAAAAAAAGTATAGGGGTGGTCGTTTTGAAGTACAAAGAGACAGATAGACACATGAATATATATATATATAAATATATGCTAGTCACAAATGAAAACCCTCATTTATTTAGTGGGTATAAATGTAAATGATAATATGATTTTTTTTTCTTGATATATTTTGAAATTCAATATTAAAAAGCATGAAGTGTGATGTGATGATTTTCAGTGACTCAATGGGTACGGAACTTATTACATAATTAAGGGATTTTTTAAAAACTGCAAAAAGAGTATCTAGTCGCAAATTTTAGAAATATAAGAACAACAAAAGTCTTATATTGGTTATTGTTAATATTCGTTTTCTTTGTACAACGCATTAGTGTTTAGAAAAAACCTTTTTATGTTTTAGTTTGTATGAAACAGATCACAGAATGAAATAAAGTTAAACAATATCAAAATAACAAGTTTGGTTCTGTTCTACGTATAGACCCACATATTAAGGTCCGGTCAGAACGAACAAAGAAGAAAAATTTTCGTATTTTAAAGACAATAGTTTCTACGTTTAGCTGTCACTATGTAAATATGAAAAATATTGGGTAATTTTGGTATCAGATGAAAGATCACGGACTTGGAATAACACTTGAAGTCTTATTGGAAAAACATTTCTTTGAATAATACTAAAAACCTTAAAAAGAAAATAATCAGACCAAACAGGTATAAATGCTTGAAATTGCAGAAATTCAACATAAAAATCAATGGGGCTATGAATTACTGGTTGTATTCCTGAATTGCAAAACAACACGACATAGAGGTTTTATTTCAATGTTCCAACGTAACGTTATCAGGGTCAATCTTGACATAATATAAGGTAAACGTAGTGTACCGATGTTCAAATCTCGAAAAATCGATTAGAAATAGTCAATCTAGTATATAAATCATATTAAATGTCATAAAAATATGCCATAGCTAAACAGAACAAATATTGGACATACTAAATTTACAACAGTGTGTTTTTAATTAGATTTTAGAAATCAAAATAATCCTCCCCAAAACGAAGGAAAATTTCACAGACACACAGGCAATCATAAATTGTGACACACGTGTACAACAATGGGTCAAAGGGGAACGTGATTAATGCGTTACTTTTTTTTTCGAATTTCAAAAGAACCTTTCTGTAATATTAATGGTAACGATCAGGGGAAAAACTATTTTACTAGTATATCTTTTCATTGCTAGAATGATAAACACTTAACACTTATCAGAACACAAACACCACTTCTCATATTTAAGAGGTGATTATTAAAAACGCTGCTCGAGTACCACGATCTCTGCAGGAAAATAACTCTTGCCAAAATATTGAGCCTATCCAAGATATCCTCATTTTCCGGTTGCAGTCGAAATTGTTTATCCTGTATCCCGGTCGATCCGTTCCTTGCAGAACATATTGTTGTGTTTATTGTCAACCTGCTCATGTACTGAACATGCATAGAATGTGTGTCCCTGAATACTAAACAAATAACTATCTAGCAATTAATCAATCAATCTGAGTTCTTTTATATCAAATAATTATCAATACATAAAAGGGGACAACCTTAAAACTCCTGTCACATGTGAAATCCCAATGTTGCCTAGTCGTAACTAGGACTATGTACTTGAATTCAAGAAAGCGGTCAACTTGAATTCTATTGTCATACAATGTTAAACGCTTCAAAATTTGAAAAAGTCAGAAGAACAATATCTGTTTTAATAATTATATAGACATTTGAAAGTCGTCTTGAGTTTACTTTACTACTTTATTATAATATTTACAAAAACATCTAATGGTCTACAATCTATATTACCGAAAATTTCATAAATATCAAGACCCATTTATTGGAAGTTATTTTTCTTCTGAAATTTGATATTCTATCGAAAATATATATGATGTTTCTTGTTGTACCTAAAACAGACTTAATTATTTCCGAATTTCAGTCATATAGGTCAGAAAGAAAATGAATGATTAAGAAATAATTCCTTCATGCCATGCTCTATGCTCATTTATAGCTTGGGTAGGCATTATATATGTCGATATGTTACACTGAGAGTTTACAAGGTGTAAAATATGGTCGGCTGTTGTCTGCTCTTTGGTCGGGTTGTTGTCTCTTTGACATATTCCCCATTTCCATTTTCAATTTTATTATCACATATAATACCTACCCATGTCGAAATGAGCATAGATCATGACACGCAGAAATTAGTTCGATTATAATAGGACCATTACGGTATTTATTTTGGAAATACCTCAGGAATGTTTGGTTGTTCCCGTTTCCTCCGCATGAATAAAGTACATTACATTTTCATATTTCATACATTTAAAATAAAAAAAAACAGTAAATATATGACGTTTTAATAACAATATATAATGAAATATTGTATCAGCAGCTAAAATATATTTATCTATTTTGAAAAAATGAAAATAAAGAGAATGTAAACAGTAGTTTTGTGCGCATATGTCAACCATATTATTTTTCTTATTAGAACACGACTCTTGTTTACAAAGCGAAATAAGGACGTCATATTAGAATAAAACAATTGTTTACCTCCGTCATGTGAATAAATAAAGGCAACAGTAGTATACCGGTGTTCAAAGGTCATAAATCGATTGAGATAAAGTATCCGGGTTAAAACCTAAAACCGAGGGAAACACATCAGCTATAAGAGGATAACAAAGGAGTAACAAAAACACTGAAGTGTAATAAAAACAAACTCTAACATACATAGAAACGAACTATTTGATAGCAACTGCCATATTTATGACTTGGTACAGGACATTTTAAGATACAAATGGTGGGTTGAACCTGGTTTTATTGCTAGCTAAACATCCCTCTTATTTGGGAATATTATAAGATATTGCTAAAATGACAACACTACGTGACAGAAATACAGATGATGGGAGTTTTTAACGACCTTGACTGGCTATACAGCCCTCGCACTGTCGGTAGAAATACAGTACAAACAAACTGAAAAATAGTCATCACAGAGAAAAGCACAAACAAACAGCAGAATAACAACGAACATCTTGACGACAGACAAGACAAACAATGAATTATTTTTGTAACGAATATGTAATCTTGAAATTCATACAATCATTTTTACAATACTAATCCAAACAATTATCATGATAATGACAGTATTGAAAGGGTATTTCAAATAAATGTTGTGACGACGGCATAATTATTGAGACTAATAAAATACTTTATCCATGGAAATTAAGTCGACTATACTGACAAATACGACATAATTTTATGTGATATAAAGCTGTCAAATTACCAAAGATTCTTATTTCAACAGCCACGTAATTTTGAAAGGAGTTGGGTATAATATTCCATCCTGATCCTCCATTTATTTAATAATAATTTATATTATAATGTATTTCAGCAGAACATGACTTAAATCAAGAGGCCCCACAATATTCTTCAAAAAGAGATTAATTTATAGTTTCATTGAATAAAATTCGAAATGCTAATGCCAAAGCCCCTTTTATTTTTATTTTGCATTTGCTTTATCTATAATTGTTTTTACGAAAAAACGTAGTTTATTCATAATTTGTCATACTAGTCATATCTAAATGCAAAAACAAACATATACGTTGATAAAGAACACTGTTTTTGTTAGAATATGATATCTAATGTTGACTTTATCATTTGATCTATTAAAGTTTAAAGGTCATTTAAAAACCTCATAAGATTTTTTCAATTCATTGAAACTAAATTGTATTGCGAGTGTACGTAAGGTCAGACTTCAATGCATTCTGTCATTAAATGACAAGTTGTTGTTTTTGCATCATTAGCAACCGAAGTAACTGACTTTTTGCAAATAAAAATATTCACACATATTGATGCATATACATACAAGTCCAAAAGTTCAATAAACAGGGATAAAGTCACACTATATGTGACCAGAATGGTTAAACTGGATAAAAGAGGGTTCAAATGTTGGTTTTTGACTCGGTTTGTTATACTGTCCAATATATTTGGGATTTTGTTTTTATTCCTTTAATTTATTCGAATAATAGTGTCACTTCCTAAGGTTAATCAGAGCAACGTTAGTAGCATATTTTGTCGAAACATCAGTGTACGTTCGACAACAATTACTAATCGGTAATCATTTCAAAAGAGAATAAATGGGACGTATATGATAATTGTTCATCGTATTTGGTTTTTCTTAAACCAATAAGTTTCGATATGAAGTATGAAAAAACCACTTCATAATAGACAGAATACGAGAACGGTGGAGACGGATTCATGCTGCAAATCATAGTTGTTCATAAATCAATTAGGCTTTAATTACATAGACTGCAAGAAACGAATAATGTGACGACTTATATACTAATGACATTGAAATGAAAAGATATCCAACAACAACGCATCATTTCAGACTTAATTCTGTAAGAGACATTGCCTTTACGCGTAAACATTCTAAACATCTATATATAATTCACAATAGTTTAAGTTTCGGAATCTCTGAAAAGTAAGTTGTAACATTTATCTCTTTTTTTATATTTTGATACTGCAGTTTCAAGTCTACAATACATAAAAATGCAATAGACCTCATTTTATCATCAAGTATTTACTGCAAAAAAGGTGTTGAAATATCTTTAAATGCTCACTTGTTTTAGTAATGATTTTACTGATCTGTATTTATCAAGTGTGGTTATTGCAGTATTTTTAATGAGTTTATCATTACACCGTTATATTCGTTATATATTGACAATATCCCCAATCTACGTTCAATAATGCAAAAATGTAGAATAATTAACATGTAGCCAAGATTTCCGCTCACACTGGTGCTATAGAAGGGTTTAGAAATCTTTGAGAGCCTCACATTACATTTGAGCTGAAAAACTACAAAATGAAAGTGTTGTAATGTTTGTGTAAAGTGCGTGTTTGTATCTATAAATGCAGACAACCTATCGTTTCTATTCAATTAAATGAATGATCGCAATAAAATAGTTTTATAGGTTTTATTTATCGTTTTAATATATAGGAATATGAAAAGAGACCTTACCTTTTAAATCTTTATCGTCGGAACTGATACAAATTTGCACCTATACAAATGTATATAACTAATTAAATACATTGACAAAAAATACTGGAGCTGCATGTAGAATGTTTAAAATCCACAATTATTTAACAAAGATTATATATTTTTATTGATTATATTTTAAAGGTCAACATAAAACGCAGTTGGCATGATATGAAGAAATGTAATGTATTATTATTTATCATTGTATTGCTGTGCCATGTATGGGAAGTTTAAAAATATCTATTTATGACATATGAATAGGCTTCATTTCTTTCAAATACTGTAAATTCAGAAATTATCGCGTGCATTTATTATTGCGATTTTGTCATTTTAGACAAAAATGCGATTATATTTTTTGCGATATTGAGAAAAATCTTGTTTAATTCATTTAAAAATTTTCAAAATGCGAGTTTAAATTATTGCGATTATAACCTTGTCGCATTTATCGCAATAATAAAAACATCGCAATAATTTCTGAATTTACAGTAATTGATTTGAATTTTTAAGTATGTATTTAACACATTATTGTGACGAAAACATTGGGTTTTAGATATGATATAATCGCAAAATTGTCCTACTTATATTGCTGCCTGGAGCAAAAAAGTGGTTATTGGTAATTGTGCCCGATTCAAAATGAAGTGACTTCGTTGCGCCCTAAAGGACAATGGCGAGCAATGACGGTTATTTTACTGAAAATTATGAGAATCTGCTACAATGGCCACTAGTAACAATGAACAACCAACTATTATCTGCAGAACTTAATTATGTGATAAATAGACTATAACATGTCTTTTCAATATTGGCTCTGATATCATCCCTCGGCTAAAGCCTCGGGCTAATATGGGAGTCTCGGGATGATACCAGGGCCAATATTGAAAAGAGAATGTTATTATCTATAAATATACAAGATGTTTGTATGCATAATGACATATTGATAATTATATATTTGTATTCGCACATTCATAATTATCTAAGTGTTTAAACTTGTATTATATTCGAATTCCTCATATGAATGCTGAGGACCTATAAGTATTTCATCTTTTGTTATTTGAACGTCATCTAACTCCTAAAATACCTGTATTAAATAAAGGAAACAGTAGTATACCGCTGTTCAATAGTCATAAATCGATTAAGCGAAAACAAATACGGGTTACAAAATAAAACCGAGGAAAACACATCAACTATTAAAGGAAAACAACAGAACAATAGGAACACTTAACTTCAACAAAAACAAACGCCAACATACATAGAAACGAACTATTTGACAACAACTGCCATATTCCTGACTTGGTACAGGACATTTGTAGAAAAAAATGGTGAGTGAACCTGGTTTTATGGCTAGCCAAACCTCCCGCTTATATGGCAATGTTAAAAAATATCACTAAAATGACAACACTACGTGCCAGGAATACAGTACAAACAAACGCAAGAACACTCAAAACAGAGAAATACACTATTAAATAATATAATAATACAAAAGGTACCAAAACCTTGTTGATAAATATTCCGTATCAAATTCACAAATAAAACACGATGGTCTTGAAGTAAATATTGAACTATTTATGCCATTTTCACCTATTATGTCTGTTTGTTTTATTTACACATCGTTTTCAATATGATGGAATTTTAGGCAACTGTCATACAAGAGAAAGGTTTAGCTAGCTATAAAACCAGGTTTTATCCACCATTTCTACATAAAAAAAATGTCTGTACCATGTCAGGAATATGACAGTTGTTATCCATTCGTTTGATGTTTTTGAGATTTTGATTTTGCCATATGATTAGGGGATTGTCCGTTTTGAATTTTCCTCGGAGCTTGGTATTTTTGTTATTTTACTTTTTACAACATGGGAACCGCAGAATAACAACGGACACCTCCCATGAATTAACAACAGAACACCAAGACACCACAAAAAAAGTATATAAACTGCGCGTCACATGGATGGATTAATGCAATAAAAAGTGACGTATGTTTTGTGACGTTTATATTATCTCAGGTAAATTTCATAAAATAAAATAGATTATTTTATTCATAGACACGTCCAAAAATATACATTAAAATTGAGTTTGTAATGATGTCATTTTATGTATTTTCTTACCGTGAGAAGAATATAAAAATGGAATTATGTTTGTAATGGTGTTATTATTTGTATTTTCTTACCAGTTGTCAAATGGTTGTAATAATTTTTACGCAGGAAGGTTAATGCAGTTTCAAAAAATTTGGCAAAGATTTTCGGTGTTTGCATCGCAATCTAAATCTGACGTCATTTTCTTAACTATTCGACACGTGATTGGCTAGAGCGTTTCGTCGACGTCAATTTTGAACTTGTCACGAACAGTATGATAGAAGTTACTGTCATCAGTCCAACAAAAACACGTTAATATAGAAGCTAGTGTGTTGCTTATATTTTGAGGTAAGTTTGTTTTAAATTATTTTAGCCCTCTACTGCCGAGCACCGTCATTATTCATTTCATTCACGATTGAGTATGAATGAAGCTATAGTCTGTAGAGAAAGTCGCATTGTTTACTTAAAAATTGGGTTATTCATTACACGTTTCGCTGTCAACATGACGAGGGCAGTCTGTATACTGTATTAAAAGACAAACTTCCTATGAATGATTTATGCACGTTAGCACTATTTTACTCGCTTATAAACAATCATATCCTCATTGACCATTGACTAAATTACTTTATGTTGACATTTTGCAGACTGACCTGCAATGCACAGATGCGGGTCTAATATTTTTAAATATCACTACAAACCAGTAAAAGTCTGAAATGGCCTATATCTGTACTCGACTGTACTGATTTTTACTCGACCAGTCTGAATTGGTCTGAATTTAACTCGACATTACTCGACCCCAGTCTTAACCATACTCGACCGTACTGATTTGTACTTGACCCTTATCTTTGCCATTGAAAATAGTCTGAACTATTACTCGACCAGTCTGAAACAGTCTTAACCCATTCGCGACCTGTTCTCGACCAATTTTTTCAGTCTAAACCATACTCGACCAAAGGTCTGAACAATACTCGACCAGTCTGAACCATACTTGACCAAAAAACCTATACTTTTTTTTAATTTAGCTGTTAAAATTAATTTCTTTTTTTTCTGACATGACAACAGCCACAATAAAATAAAGATATGTATAAAAACATATTTTAACATCCTTACATGAATCTCAGGTTTATCAAATAGAGATAGTTAAATTAAATTATCTTATATAATAATTTAATTATATTAAATTTAAAGTTTTAGAGTTTTGTTAAAAAAAAGATTTTCTTTTAACTAAAAACTACACCTTTACTGAGGGTAATACAACCTTATTAAGGGGCTTCTTGTTTGGCATGTGTTTTTTTTTTTTTTTTAAACTTAATTTTCCTAAATTCCTAAAGAAAAACTATATAGGTTTCCTGGTTACATACAATAGTTATATAATTATCTTTTTAATGAGGTAACAACAGCCAAAAAATCACTGAAATTGTTTAACCTTGTATTAGAAAGATATCTATTCTTATTATAATAGGGGATATATTATTTAATATATATCAAAAAGGAATAAAAAAATTAAAGAAATAGATAAAATTTTTCTTCTGATTAGTGGTAAAGTATAAAGTAATACCTCCTGCTTGGGGCAAACTCATTAAAAAGATCACACCTGGTCAGAGAGTATTAATTTCTAATTAACATTCATTAAAAATTGCAACATCCTGTAAAACTTAAATCGCAAGGCCTTTTGAATTCACTAGATAAGTAATACACGAGTTTAAGAAAAAAAGGGCTTTCTTTTTACCTGTAAAACACACATGTACTGAGGTAAATAAACCTTATTAAAGTGCTTCTTGTCATGTCTTTAATTTTGACAAAAGTTATTTAAATTTAATTGAAATGATTTTTTTCTGCAACTTTGGAACACATTTCCATTGTTTAATGGTTATCAAGGATTGCTATGGAAGTTCTATTAGCATGATTATATTAAATTCTTGGTTTTACAAAACAAAGGTGTGATTTTTAAAATATATTAAGTTGCTTTATATACTATTTTAAATATACTTTAATAAAAAAAAATGTTCACTGTATTATTAACTGAACTCCCACCATAAATCTATACAAGGCTTAAGTAAATGGTGAAAATTGTCCAGTAATCATAAAATATATCTGAAACATTCAAAAAAATTTGAATAACATTGAAAATATTAGTCACAATTCAGTTTTGAGATTATTTGATCAACTTGTTTTATTTTTATTTTAAAGGTGATATATATATGTAAGTGTTGATAAATATGGTGTTGAATTTATATTATGTTTATTGTGAAATTTTGGTTTCAATGCCATATTGAATACATTTTAAATTTCAAATTGTTCTAGCCAGGGGAAACAGTTCCTAAATTGATGAAATACAATAGAAAAATACAAAACTAGGTCTAGGTTGGTTAAGACTTAGTCGAGTATGGTTTAGACTAGGTCGAGTATGGTTCAGACTAGGTCGAGCATGGTTCAGACTAGGTCGAGCATGGTTCAGACGAAAATAAAATGGTTAAGTACTGGTCGAGTAAGGGTCGAGTACAAGTTCAGACTGTTAAGTATGGTATAGACTACAGTCAAGTATTATCAAGTACATTTCAGACCAATTCAGACTGGTCAAGTAAAAATCAGTACAGTCGAGTACAAATATAGGCCATTTCAGACTTTTACTGGTTTGTAGTGTATGGGCTCTTAATGGTCAGCAACAATGCAACGTAAGGAGTGGAATTTGTTAAAAAGTTCGAACACCATGCCCGCCAGCTTTCCCCTTAATCCCCCCTCTCCCCTTAATTTGTCTCGTATGCATGTCATATAATTCGAATTTATGTTGGAGGCAAACACCTAAACATTTTTTTAAAACATTCATTAGGTATATTTGAACATGAATCTTCAGATTGCCCTGATTGCACATGCAAGATCATTTCTTATTTGGGTGCTTATTCCAATTTATAATATATTACAAAAAACAACAAAAATATCAAAAACATATGAATAAATGACTCTGTGCATGCATCATACTAATGGCTATGTATTGCCTGCATTTAATAAAATTGCTTAGGCAGGCACATGAGATGTTATGTGAGTAGTATTATTTATTATCATGTCCATAATTGATAACTAACTTTTCTTTTATGGTTTTAAATCTGATAGTCATCATACTATCATTTTAAATCATCCCTTTTAGTGTACATTTAAATTTTTGTCTTTATTAATTTGTTCATTTTTCTTATGATTATAGTCATTAGATTATACAATTTGTTTATTTGAAATATTGATTCACTATAAAAATGTGTTTTAAAACAATTCACATCAATCTTAGTTATGTTTATATACAATAGATCTGGTGTGTATAAAATTTAGTTTGAATCCTTTCAGTAATTATTGTAACTTCTTTTGCAGATTGATTTACACAGGCACATATAAGTTGACATGTTAATGCCTAAAGAGTGTACTTTCTATAATATCAAATATGAGGTCTACACAATGTAAGTATTAATATTATAAAGTATGAGTCTTTCTGGGAGTCCTTCAGTTCTTTATTCTTTTTGTATACCATTTCCTATATTCTTTATCTATTTTTCTCATTATTCTCTATTCTTTGTGTTTTAACCATGTTAACACCCCATTATTCTCTTTTATTATTAATCATTTTTTTATTCTTTAATTTGTTAGCCCTTTATTCTGCACTTTTTGCCCATAAGGATTATTATCTATTCTGTAAACACCATCCAGACCCTCAGGTTAGGTGTATATGTAAGTTGTCTGTTGTACTGAGTCACACCCGCTCAATATTGATTAAGTCATGTTAATCAATAACAGATTGGTAAAGCATTGTGATGGGTAAATATCAGTTGAAGTAAGTTGTACTTACAAACTTACTTGTACTTTTACAGAAAATTCATAAATTAAAAGTTCATTTTAAATCAATGTAGAACTTTTTGTTAAGTTTACTTTTAATTCAATAATATTTAGGAACACACAAATTTGACTGAAGTTTTCTATGTGTATCATAACATGAATACCAATAACTTTAAAATTTCACAAAATGTTTACATATTTTTTTTCAGTATATGTATTAAGATGACTTGAAGGCAATGGTGTTATACAAGTTTTTAATAACTGAAATTGGAAAAAGTAATCAGAGAGAAAGAGTAACCACTTGTTTCTTTTGAAGATCAACACACACAAGGAAATTGTCAGACAATTTATAACCATATATGGGGATAGTTTTAGATCTATGCATGCAAAAAAGTGAAATGAATGTTTTAAAGATAAAAGCTTGAGGACATATAACAAAATTATAACAGTGCTGAATATGAAAGAACCCCATGCCATGTCACATGTGACTTTTGGAATGAAGAAATTTTCAGTATGACAACAAAAGGAATGATTACAATACTGTTAAAACTGACTCTGGAGCATTGAAGACAAAGAAATAAAAGTATTACACCAGAGGAAATGACTGTGCACTTCTTTCTTGTAATATCAACACACAAAAGGAAATGGTCATATCATTATTCATTATATGCCAGTTATTGAGATAATTTTGGATATATTCATAAAACTGTGAACTGAGTGAGAATAATAATTCAGGCTGGTAATATAACTGCATGTACTTACTGGCATATATATATTGTAATTCACAATATTTTACATGTATATAGGAATATTCTTTCCATGTTATATGTGAAATAAAAGACAAGTTTAGGAATAAAGAATTTTCCAGTACAACATTAACATATGAAAATCAGCAGTATGATATATTTCTACATTTATAATGGATCATGGAAAACCACAAGAAAGTATTGTATGCATTATGATAAGGATTTTCAGTTTAATGTGACATATACAATGCTTTTGGTATTTAGTCTGAGAAAACTATTTGAAATGAATGAAAAGTTATCATAGTTTTTATGAATCTTTTGAAATAGACATTATGTATTTGATAGTCAAATAATACTCACAATGTACTCTTGAAGAAGTAATGGCTTTCACATGCATACAACTTTATTGAATAAACAAATAGTTTCATCTCTTAAAGGAAATGTCGATTTTATTTTTTTTCTATAACAATAGAAAAAAGTTCATACTGTACATGACCTAGTATTATATTTTTTTCTGGTTTTAAATCTGGACCAATGCATGGACCTATTTTTGAATTTTTGAATTTACTATTCAAGAGACTGCTATGAATGAATGATGCATGTTCAACAAATGAACATAGCTCTAGCATACTATCTATTTAAAACTGTTTAAAAAAAACTTTGAAAAAAAAACTTTATCAGGACTAATCAGATTAATATTTCTCATGAAACATGAGTTTGATAGAAGGGGCTTCATACTTCCATGCACTATTGCTACTAGCGCTTGTTAAATGTGGCTTTTTTTTCTTATGCAGGAGAATCATTTTGTTTTTGAAAGACTTGTTTTGTCGTTCGTTATCTCCATATCTTAAAGCATAGTAAATCCTTATGAGAATCGAAGTTAAGAAAGTAACCAAGTTAATTTTATTTACAATCGGCACATATGTGGAGTAAGAAATGAACATGGAGTTACGAAACTCTTACAATATCTTACAAAGTATAACGTTAAAGTATCCCCCCTTTTATCCCTCATGACATTCGTAAGCATCGTGATATTTCTCAAGATTCGTGAACACCTTCAAGTATAAAAATGAAAAAATATCATTGTTTTACATCTTTAATGTGTCCATTTCTAGTCAAAAACTATCACAATGTCGTTTATTTCTTTCTCGGCACTTTGATATTATAAAGGGGAATAATCGATCTGAATCATTTCAGTGTTTAAATGTCGCCGCGAAAGGACTTGAGTATCATTCATTTATAAAGATCGCATTAGCACACCCCGTTAATATTTATTGATCTCTTTAAAACTTGGCATATTTATTCTTGGAAAGCTTATGAATACCAAGATTGCTTTTTCTTGTTTTTAAAATGAATACAACATTTTCAAAATTGACAAAAAGTTGAATTTTGGTGTTTGCATGGTTGGATTGTATGTCACTTCTGTTATTGTTTATTATAAAAGGGCAAATTTAAAAAAGAAACAGCTGTTACAAGAAAGATAACATCTTTGTCAACCAAATACAACTTTATTTTCATTCATTGATATAGTTCTTTGGGGTGTGCCGGGATCTTGAAGTTGAAGGTTCACACGCCATCTTTGAATGTCGCCCGTTACCATGGTAACGAGGTGGGGACTTCTGAGACACCAGAAATTAAAAGTTTGGATGATATAAGGGATGATCATAACTAGTTTAGGGTATGAAAGTCTCTAGACTAAAACTCAAAATAATTTCAAATTTCGATGATTTTTTTATGAATAAATAGCCGATTTACTCTAGAACAACATTAACCTACCTGCGTATGTTTGAAAATGTATAATCAAGCAAAAAAAAAGAAAAAAGTTAACAATATAAACTTTTAGACACGGAACTGATTTAGAGATATAATTTTACCTATCACCGATAATCGTGGATTGATAACAGTATCCTTTATCCGAAGTATTTTATCGTTTAACAAAGAAGAACATGTTTACATATTATATGTATTTAAGAATCGAAATTACTAAATAGAAATTCTTATTCAGACATACCTGCGAATAGCTCATAATCAAAACTAAAATCACTACCTATTAGAACTGGTAATTTCCAAACCAGGAAGAGATTTCAATACGATGCTAGTAAATTGATAACGGAAAGTTAGAACTATATCCGGAACCTATTTTTACCAAACAAGATAATACATATTGATAAATAAGAACTTTCATATATACTTGTTTATTCATGATTTAGTTTAGTTTAGATGTAATGTTATACTGATAACCAGAGAGTAACCCTGGATTTCTTGTAGAAAATAAAGGGACCCTTCACTAGAATGCTAGACTAGTGAAGTAAATAGTTAACAGAGTGCAATATATTGTTGAATAAAAAAAAAATCTAACCATGTCGGTTTTTCTTCTAAATCAAAACTGTGTATAATAAAAAAACTCCTGTACATATAGTTGCTTTAAACTTAAATGGTAAAGATGAAATAGCTAATGTGTTTTACTTAACTTTTACATACATATAGAAATTAAAAGTAAAATAGCTGTAATATAAGTCAAGATCATGAAAGACCAAACAGTAAATACACTTGAAAACAAATAGCATTAATCAAAAACACTGTAGACGAACCGTGAGTAACTCGACTATACTGACAAATATGACATATGAGAAATGCACCGAAAAAACACAATTCAAACAACAAAGTTAAAGATCATAAGAAATAACACAATCTCCAACAGGACTCACAAAAGAAACATCATAACTAGATACATGAATGTTGGATGTATGAATACCGAGACAAGTCGTATACATGTTTAACAATGCGAATTCACACTCAACTTCATACATAAGCTTCTTAGAATGAACAAAAGCTAGCACTATCCTGTAATTTCACTTCCCGATGTCCTCCCACTAAATAATTCAAAGTTTGGTGACTATGCAGCTACAGTGTATCCAATTAAGTGCATCAATCCAATCGATTTACAAAGAATGGATAGAGCAGATACAGTTAAGCCTCTGTCATATATTGACTTACATCTAGAATTTGACCATGGGGGTCGGTAGATAACAATACTTTAAGACAAAAGATATGTTTTAGCTTCCTAATTCTGAGCTTTCCATTTCTTTGTATTTCACTTCAATTAAATTGGAATCGACAATGGAACCCAAAATCAACACGTTTGTAATATATCCTAACATGAAGTCGTCGATTTATATCAAGAATTACAGATGTTACCGATATGAAACTTATCTTCTAATTTCTAATTCCTAAATTTTAAGTTTAGTTGGATCTATGACATTCAAACACTAATAGTGGGAGATATTATGCAAATAATTGTGCAAATCGTGATACAAGCATGAAATTTGGTATATGGGTTGACAAAATGTTAGTTTAAAAAAAAAACAGATGCTGGCCATAAAAAAAAAATTCAAGATGGCCACCGCTTATTTTGCAAATGGCGTCATTTCCAATTGGCTACATTTCGTAAATCCTTTGAAAGCTGTAATGTAGGTATAATCCAATGTAAGTTTTGATAAAAAGTATATCATAGTTCCTAAAGTACGATGAGACAATACATTAATGAAGAAAAAGTGACTTCCGGTTCCAAAATGGCGGCAAAAACGTCGAAAATGTCATTTTTTTTTCATTTACATCAACTTTACAAGAGCTATCACTAACTTTGTTCAGTTCAAATGCCTAGTTTGGTTAGAAAGACAAGTTGCTTTATCTCATAATTATCTAACTAACAGTTGCATGTACACAAACCCATACAAGGAAGGCCAGAACGGTAGCATTTACAGTTAACTACACAGATGAATTTCTCGCATCCGCATTTCAAAGGTTCCTGACACGAGGATGCAACGGCAGGCAAAGAAGTCCATTTTGATTTCCAACTGTCATTGTCTTTTTCTTTCATCCAACCCCAGTGTTCAGGACTTGGTACCTGTTGAATGCATAAATCCGTTTTAGCCCAAACATTTCCGCCTTGATATGCTACTCTTTTGGTGTATTCTAGAAGAGCATCACTAGAAGGCGGAATAGCATCATAAGGCAGCTGCTTCCTTGCAAACAATTCAAATCGTGCCTCGTTAACAGCAAATGTTGCTGTTGTTCTGTCATACATGACGCAAACACTCTAATCTTGCGAATACTGCAATTCCTAATACTACTACATCCGTGTCAGTACTACTTAAAATTACTTTTTTATAACCATTTTCAGCAGCATGCTTAACATGGACAAACATTCGTGTATCTGCTTCTTCATGGTAACAAGGGGATAGCTGGGAAGTATCCGTATTGAAATTGCAAAGAACATTTTCACCTTGAGTAACATAAACAGTTTTATCAGTCTCTAAAGAAGCAATTCTGTCGGCAAGAAACTTGAACAATTCCGTTTTGTTGTCATCTTCATGGATAAAACAACTCCAAACCCTTGGCGGTCTACCAGAACCAACAAATTTTGGTCTAGCACCAGCACCTCCCTTTCTTCTCGTCCCAGCCTTTAAACTATTCTTTTAGTAAACGTCAAATACAATGTCTACTCTTGAATACTTATCTGTGCAAGATTTTATGTAATGCAGTATGACATCATTGGCATAATCATCAAATGTTTTACCCACGTGGTGTCCTGGAATAAACCATTGCTGCCCCATCAACGATAAATGCGTAAGAATGTGGATCATTTGATGGCAAATCGCAGAATGATTCAAGTATATCCATTAACTGCGATTTAATACCACTATTTAAAGTGCCATCCTAAGACAAAGACGGTGGAGCAGTTTGATTTTCATGGCTTAAGAAATCTTCTATGTCTACTTTGTCATGAAATGAAAAGTCTAGAAAAGAGATTGCAATCACTTTTCATTTTCTTTAGCTTTGTTTTTGACAGATGTTTCAGAGTTTGTTTTACGGCTAAATAATTGGAAATTGTTCTTTTTTATCGGGTCATAAAAAACAGATTCTCCTTCGTTTTTCAGTAGTTTCAAAAGATCTTCGTATTGTTTTGACCCAATATCTTACAGTTTGCATATCTTACCTGCTTCCGAATCAACAAATTCCTTAGAGTCAATCTTGTACAAATCTGATGACTCCTCTAGAAATGGATTTCCAAACTCGTTCATCACTTTAGAAAGCCTTTGAACCTTTTCGAAGAAATCCTTTTGTGTTCTCGTAGAGTCTTCTTGTTGTCGTTCATCTGTTGAATAATGACTCAAACCACTAGATCTTTCAAATTCATCTACCAGTCTACTGACTTCTGGTCCAGCTACCATACATCGTCTCAAAGCTGCGGGATCTTCGGTTAATGCTATGGCACTACCATCGCCCTTCACAATTGCATTATTCTATTCATGTGCCTGATCAATTGCGATATTAGAAAACAACTTGCTGGTCTTACGTACAGTGAAATTACCATTTTCAAATTCCAACCTGTGGGTGATGTTCGTGAAGGGAAGCCATATCTCGGAGATGGATCGATAACCATCGAGCATTATTTACACGATAAAGACCAAAAACATACGGTATCATGCTTGTACGAAATCTGACTAACGAAATGAGCATACTACCGAAAGCACAAGAAGTTCTAAATTTATAATTGAACGCCAGAAATTAAACTGTGGTCGAGATGACTCTCTTTCCTTACACCAGTTTATCAAATCATCGAACGTCACAGAGTTACAGCTATATTTTCTGCGTTTATGCTTTCATAAGCCGACATTAACAATTCAAGCAAAACACATGCAGTTATCTGATGCGCGTGTCTAGTCCTAGGTACATTTGAACATACAAGAAAAGAATCCGCCGTTCCAGGTGTTGCAATATCGGCTTCAGTGAGAGCATTTTCCGTCCACTATCACGCAAAAAGTCATCCAGAATTTTAAAACCAGCCATTTCAATGTGCAATCCACCAAACATGACGATAAACTTATCTTTTCCGTACAAATCTGTCCATTCCCACTGAATTTGCTTTGCCAAAACAAAAAGGTGTTGATCTGCAATTATAATTGGTGTTTGTCCGGGATTAAGAAAGTTAGCCACCTCTTTCACCTAATCCATCGAATGCTTTATCATTGCAACTGAATGGACTTGTTCTTAAACTAGTGGCATCAAAGTCATTGTCAGTGCTTCCCAGAGTGACGAAAGGGGAGCTTCTTTGTCACATAAAAATCACTTAACAATATCTTGTTTATGTTTTGTATCTGAATGATCAACTGAACGGCGAAAGAACTTAGGTGAACAACCAGTTTCACTTTTTGTTGATTTCGTTGACTCGTATCTTTTTCGGCACGTTTCAATTTGGTATTGTTAAATTTAATTCGGCAACTTGGATGCTATTTTGCCTCATTCATTGTTAAAGTGCTTTCAATTCCGGAACCGTTGTTTTACCTACTAACGTCTAGTGGTATAGGTAAGCTATTCATTTCGTGAAACTTAGGAATGTTTGTAGCCAACATTTTATACCCATCGGGGTTGATTATACGTTTTAACTGTGTCTTCATGACACAAACAACACTTTGACCAGTCAGTTTCCCAACTATCTGTTGAGACTTATGACAGACAAAGGGGCAAACCATAAAATATTGGGAGACTTTAAAATGAAAGCTGACAATGGACCCCATGCCGTGTTTATAATCGGCAGCGATTTACACCAGTATGCCCTGGTAGTGCGTGCAAATCGCTCTTTATATCTTTAAATAGTTTGCGCATGCGCGAGATTGTTAAACGCATGTGTATCATAACCTTGAAAAATGTTATAAAACCAATTCATAATATCAGTGGAAATCCCAAAACACTAAGTATGTAGTGAATAGATTAAAGGTTTTTGTGTGAATTTTGTAACGTTTTCGCGTATGCGGAAACCCTAAACATGTCAAATATTCATTTCTAGTATATAAGTCACATGTAAGGAAGGTAGCCACCAAACCTGATATTTTTTTACTAAAAGGAGGTCAAAGAAAAACAGTTTTCGTGAAAAATAAGTATTTTCGAACTGGAAAAACAGCCATTTTAGAAAAAGGCCGTGGCGATCTTGAAAAAATGATTTTTTTTATGGCCAGCAGTTTTTTTCTTAAAAAGTATATAATAATGATTCTTCATGCTAATTTTCATGTTTGTATCATGATTTGCACAATTCTCTCGATTTTGCTTGCTAATATCTTCCACTATAAGTGAAATGTAGTGTATTGAGTGACAGGACTTAATCAATCTACCTTATTTGAAATATATTTTTTTTTTAAAGATGTGTTGTTGGAAACATTGAGCAATACAATCAAATGATTTATTACACATAAAAAGCAGAGTAAACGATACGAATGATTAGAGTAACTTACTTACATTTAAACAAAACGATGTTAACACATTTAAACTTAGAAAAACATAAAGAATGTCACTTACAAAACATTAAATTCATTCAATTTATAGACCTCGACCTCTATGACTTTCTTAATCGAATTTTGAAACTTCATCGATTTTTTTCTAGAACAATGTATGTATATTTACCATTTCGTCCACTATACCCGTGACTGTAGTGGCGTTTTGCATTTTAATTTACGTAATCTTTATAATAGAGAAACTTTTCAGCGGAGGAGAAAACTAACGGTGTATGCGTGATTGTGTCATTCATTTTCAGTATACAATATACACAGTAAACATAAAACATAAAACATAAAATAATCACATCAATATCAAATTAAAAGTGTCACTACAATAAAATTATAGTGCATTGTGACATCTTGAATCTTATCAAAGTTTATTACCTATATATTTTGAATTCTTTAAATACACATTCACAAAAAATAGGCACACTTTCAAACTTTGATAGGTATACATGCCCCATTGCGAGCTTTAATGATTGAGGTCAAATATCATTCGTCTGTTTCATCAATTTCCCCACCGATATCATCCTTGAACAAAATACTTTGTTGCCGATGATGAATTCTAGCCGATTAAAGCGAGGCAACTCTGAGAAAAATACGCCATAGAGAATGAGATCGCGCAAATCGAAAAAAAAAACATTCGCGAATATCATTAAATGTGTGACATATCAACAATACATGGTAAACAGATTCTAGAAAACAATATGTTTGACATCTAACACTATCTTTTAAGTTAATGCGGACTAATGTATCATTAAATGGATGACAGTGTGTTCTTGCAAAAAACTAAACATTGGAGTCCTAAACATCATGTACATTTGTTATGAAGTGCTGTCTCGCTTGTGTAATCAAAAATGAGTTAAAAATCTAAGTATAATGGTTGAATTATCAAGTCAACGGAATTCGTTATCCAAGATAAATTACTACCTTAACTAAATTTGTACAGGTCTGTTCAGCAAATGTATGTCAAACGAAATATCATATTCTTACAGTAAAGATGCCAATTGAAAACGTAAATTAAGATACGATTCAAGCACACTCATTGATTACATAGTTCTGAATATTATTGGGCATACTTATAATTTTAATACTGTCATGGCAAAAGTTATTTGTTTTCAGTTATAACCAAACCAGAATATACATTTTCAATATTCTCCATTGAGACAAAACATTTAACTTTTATCAAATTAAACTCGTTAAACCCAAGAAATTTGTTAATGTATCGGTCCTCGACTGTGGTGGTCTTTTGTTATACTCTGCAACTGGTGTTTTGTGTTTCTTATTTTAAATTGTTTTTAAATATTTTATTGATGCAAAATCGTTGAGAGTCCTTGTCAATTTATTTCGACCCTTTCGCCCTCAGACCGATGTAGAATATGACATCTAACATACAGGACATCTGTCGTTTGCTGACCTTTGGATGTCTTTTAGTTTGTGTCGTAAGGTTTATGACTTACCAATGCTTTAATCTTATAACGAGAGAGATAAGCAATATCTTATTGCATCATAATCGGTTCCCTAATGATATGTAGACGAAATGCAACCGTATTTTATCTTTCGTTTTAATTGTCTTCAAATTGATGCGATCTTTCTATGCGACACTATCCGGTATTGTCATCTTTTTTGGATGACATCAAAATGGCAAAATCAGAGGAAAGAAAGACAATCCGAAGTCCTAATTTAGTTTTAACCAATGCAGAAATGAGATCATACTACACATTCACTCAACAAAAATCAACTGGTCAGGGATAGAATAAATCGGCTTAGAATTAGGAAAAGGTTCATATTGTTTATATACTTTTTTATATATATATCAATGAAGTGCTATATTTGTACAGTATTCATACAATGTTATTATTTGGCTTGTAATCTTGTAATTTTGTGTTAATCAGTCAATTACAATATTTATTTTAACTACATATTTTTTTTGTCAGGGCACAAGGACAGGCATATAAAGCATTACAAGTGTCATTCATCCTTTCACTCGACTATTCTACTGATTGGAAATGATTGATCTGAACACGCACATAAACCTAAACTGGGAGATGAATCATTCCACCTGTCCAATATAAAAAGGGATAACTCTTTACATTTTTTTACTCTTTACAATGACAAACATATTATCGCATCTGATTAATAATATAAACTAGAGGCTCTAAAGAGCCTGTGTCGCTCACCTTGGTCTATGCGCATATCAAACAAAGGACACTCTCAAACCTTGTAGACAAGAAAAGACTTCATGTCAAAAATCTCTGTTTTGTTGATCTTGTTTTACTGATCTTTTAGTCTGTTTAGTTTCTCTCTATCTTCTTTAGTTTTTTCTCAAAACACAAAACAGGGTAAACAAAATCCTCGTTTAAAGGCAATCACTCCTATGAAGAGTGACAGTCTACTAACTATATTGGCAAAATTTGACTTTTTAATAGATCTTGGCATGCTGATTATTTTTGTGATTTAAAGTGTTTATTTATATATTATAATTTAAATCATATAAGACATAACGGAAACAAAATGTTTCTCTCTAAATATCATAGTTTTCATGATAATATGCAAAAAATGAAATATATGGTAAAATTTGTAATTTATAAGCAATAACTCCTATAAGAATTTGTCTAACAGTTTTGACAAATACGTACAATAGGTAGAGCTCATTATTCTGAACATTTTTTGCTCCAGTCAGATTTTTTCTATTTATAACGGTTCAAAAAATAATAGACAAAACTTGCATTTTACCACTTTGTTCTATGTTTAGCCATGTCAGCCATTTTGGTTGGTAGGCTGGGTCATCGGACACATTTTTTAAACAAGATACCATAATGATAATTGTGCCCAAGTTTGGTTAAATTTGTCTGAGTAGTTTCAGAGGAGAATATTTTTGTAAAAGATTACAAAAATTTACAAACAATTATTAAAATATTATTATAAAAGGCAATAACTCCTTAAGGGGTTAATTAACTATTTTGGTCATGTTGACTTATTTGTAGATCTTACTTTGATGTACATTATTCCTGTTTACAGTTTATCTCTATCTATAAAAAATATTGAAGATAATAACCAAAAACTGCAAAATGTTCTTAAAATTACCAATTCATGGACAGCAACCCAACAATGGGTTGCCTGATTTGTCTGAAAATTTCAGGACAGATAGATCTTGACCTGATGAACAATGTCATCCCCATGTCAAATTTGGTCTAAATGCTTTGGTTTCAGAGATATAAGCCAAAATCTACATTTTACCCCTATGTTCTTTTTTTAGCCATGGCGGCCATCTTGGTTTGCGAACCGGGTCATCGGACACATTTTATAAACTTAATACCCAAATGATGATTGTGGATAAGTTTGGTTGAATTTGGCCCAGTAGTTTCAGAGGAGAATATTTTTGTAAAAGTTAACGACGAAGGACGACGAAGACGGACGACGACGACGGACGCCAAGTGATGAGAAAAGCTCACTTGGCCTTTTAGGCTACAAATGAGGTATATAGCAATTCAGAATTCTCATTAAGGCACAGCTGTTACGTAATTGATAGCTTGCACAAAAAGTTTTGCTAAAACGATTCTAACAGATCGTCTTGAACTTCTAACGGTTTGTGAACTTTTAATTGGCATTACAAAAAACGATAAAGGCTTTAAGCTTTGCATTTGTGTTTGTCTAGCGTGTTAAATTTTATTTCGTAATCCCTTCTTTTTGAATCCTTGAAATAAAATATTTCATATGTATTGTTAACTGGAAGTGTAATTGGTAAGAATGTTTTTACTATAAATCAAATACAGAATACTGACATTCTAATAACTATGTACATGAGAAACTTATAATCACCAAAACATTTTCTGAAATATGTTTGTGTTCGTTATTTCTTAGACCTTCCAGCTTTCAGACAAAAAAAATGAAAAAAAACATTACTTTGGTTTATAATATTGGATGAATTCAGGGAAAAAAACAACTTTTTTTAGCGTAAGCAGATGCTACACTGACCTTTGGTAGAACTGTATGTGTACAGTCATCATACAGAATCAATATGACTTTGATTGTGTAATATAAAGAGATTGATTCAACAAGTAAATTCGTCACATAATATTTGTTTTCCAACATGGTTATGAATAATGAGTTTCTTATAGAATAGTATGATAATACGAGCCGATTTAAAAAAAAAAGGTCTAAAAAGGCCATGATACAAACATAATACAAAAGACCGGACAAATAATATCCAACCTTCAAACAAAATTGGGGTATTATACAAAAGACAAAATGGAAGTTACTTATTCGTATAGACAAAACAAAATCCTTAATATGTTGTATCATGCATTGCAAATAGAGAATAACTTTGATACAAAATTTTTAGAGGATTTAATGTTCACAACAACACTTATCAAATCGTGCAATAAACAAATACGGTGCAGTTAATGGTTAGCTGGATGTTTTCTTTTAAAAAGTCAGTTATTGAATGATTTAATGATTTGATAGAAAACAGTCTGCTGTGTAAATGAGAACAATAAAATACGTTTATAATGCGATCATTAACAAATATCCAATGCAAGCCAGAGTTTGTGTTATATGACAGTCTCACTGAATCAACGAACAGACAGACAGTGAATGTCCTAATGAATAACTGTTCAACCCGTACGAAAAAAAAACCAGATATATAAAAGCAACAATAGTATACCGGTGTTCAAAAGTCATAAATCCATTGAGAAAAACAAATCCTGGTTACAAACCAAAACCGAGGGAAACACATCAACTATAAGAGGGAAAAAATGAACAACAGGAACAGTGCAACAAAGACAAACGCCAACACACATAGAAGCGAACTATTTGTTAACAACTGCTATCCATATGCAGATAACCGTATGCAATTTAAATTTTCAGAATTTAATGTATTCTGGGTTATATTTTCATAAGTGTACGCCAAAGCGTCCTGATTGATAACGAACGTCATAAACAATTAAAATTCAACCAATGACGTGACGTTGATTTCATTTCGGGGAACGAACAATAAAATTACAAATATTCCTTTAGATTCTGAAACGCCCTGCTAATGTATTATAATGCAATCAACTATATTTTTGGAACTTTAGTACCTACGTTACAATATTGATCATTGATGGCAGGTATCTTGGATTAATTTGCACTTCTCATGAGTGCAAATTGGAACCATATTTTCTTTAACGGTAGAATCATCAAAATTGGCAATAATCATAATAATATACCTCTGGGGAAACAATATTTTATATATATAACCGTTTCACAGATGATATCGGATATGTTCCTTATGTCGTAACTACAATACCCTTCCCTTTTCACGAATGTGACCTACCGAATTAGACTATTTACCGGATTTGTAATAACATAAGCAACACGACGGGTGCCACATGTGGAGCAGGATCTGCTTACCCTTCCGGAGCACCTGAGATCACCCCCAGTTTTTGGTTGGGTTCGTGTTGCTTAGTCTTTAGTTTTCTATGTTGTTTCATCTGTACTATTATTTGTCTATTTGTCTTTTTATTTTTGGCCATGGCGTTGTCAGTTTGTTTTCGATCTATGAGTTTGACTGTCCCTCTGGTATCTTTCGTCCCTCTGTTAGTGAGTGTGCACATGTTGAATGATTGATAATCGCAGAGACATAATATTTCTATATTCTTATTATGTTTACTAAACTTGAAACGAAATAAAACCCAAAAATTTAACAAATGAATATGTATTTTGTTCCCGGTTAAGACGTCGTTTGCGCTTTTTGTCGGATTCATTTATAGCGTAAAAATGGTAAATGTGACAGAATTTGAATTAATACGTTCTCATCTAAAATTAAAAATTCTCATTCACGGTCATTTGTCATAATTCGTACTTAAATAGGCCGAATTGTTGCTCTTAAGACAAAGGTATGCAAAAACGAGAAAAATAAAGGAATGCATGTGTTTTTTATCAAACACTTGAATCTGGCATATTGAAAACCTGGTGTATGCTGAACTAAGTTTTAATAAATTAACTTGGATTTCTCAGGGCTGTTGGTCTGCATACGAACCTGGTGTATTGTATTTCTCAGATCTTTAAGTCAGTATACGAACCTGGTGTATGCTGAAGTTTGCATTTTATTTATACACTGCATTTCTCAGGTATGTATGCCTGCACAGGAACATGGTGCACGCAGAACCTTCAATTTTTCTCATATATTGTATTTCTCAGATCTGTTTGGCTGCATACATGTATGAATCTGGTGTATGCAGAATGGTATGACATCAAATATTGTTTGTCGCAGGTATGTATGCTTGCATACGAACCTGGGTGTTTGCAGAATCTTCAATGTAGTGCATACGAATCAGGGATGCATACAGACATGGTGTTGCAGAAATCCTTTTCTTCAGTGGTTGTGTTAACCACCGATTTCGAGTTTTTGAAAACTACAAGTCTACGACAGACCTCTATTATTTCTCCCGACTGGTAAACAGAAATGTTTTAATTTGCAAAGCAAACCGGCAAATTAATTTCTGTTGTAAATCTGAAATGAAAACCGATTCTAAAGTTCGACGACTATGACCATCTTATCAACATGCAAGTTATCTGTATTGTTTTGTTTTTTTTTGGAAATAAAAATCACGGAAAAAGAGGCGATGAAAAATGTGTACTTCTTGTTCAAGTTGTTGACAAAATTTTAAATGATATCAGGGACCTTGTGATGTAAGGCGGAGGTAATCTCAGACAGAACAACAAGGGCTTTGAATTACACGAGTTACTTTTACCAATTGATACACTTTATTGCAATCGATTACAAATCAAAAGATTTTTTTCATACTTTGTATCGGTAATTAATAAAAAGTTAAAGAATACAAAACTAAACAAATGGACTATTTATCTGCGTTGAATGACCATTAATCACACCTTATGTCACGCGCTCTCATATGACGTCATTTCTGAATGAGAACATGGCGACTGATGATGGATTTCCCGTCAAGGAGAAGAACATAGACGATTCATTGAAAAGTACGCTGTATCTAGATTTGAATATATACCAGAAGTAAAACACTAAATGGAAGTAAAGGACAAGGTACAATAAGCTATTGCAACTGGCCCCCTATTTTCGTTGAAATTAGAATGAATAGAATCAAAGAAACATGATTATTTTTAAAAAGTATAACATCTGATCTTAAAAAAAATCAATGCAACTTTCTTTTTTTTAGTTTGTGAAAATTATCAAATACCATAAGTAAACCTAGCTGTTTTTGTTTTTTTTTCGATCAAACATATGACGAATTCAGCCATAGATGTTAGTCCAAATAATTAATAATTTATGACGTCTTGAAAGGCTTTAATTTTTTGCTGTAACGGTTTCAAGACGTCATAATTATTTAGATTATAACAGAAGCAGTGGTGGATCCAGGGGGTGTTCTGGGGGTTGGAGTCGCCCTTTTTGTTTGAAAAATAATGTTTTTATATCGGACATATGGTTGGAACCTTTACCCCTTTTTTATGACTTGCATGTGTTAGAACCCCCCTTCCCCCAATTTTAAAAATGGCCTAAATCAACGCCTGAGAAGTATTTATATTGATTATGCTCGGACACTGCACACTTCACGATCAACCACAAGCCTAGCTGCGAAACTGTAGCTCTTATAGTTATGGTCCTTCTTATATGTTTTGAAAAGTTGCGGACCATATCAAGCGCTATCGTTCCGCAGCTACCACAACCCCTAGACCCAAACAAAAGTTTTCAAATTGTGTGAGTCAGGCCTTTGACTGCAACAGATTATCGTGGAGCTGATCAGTTTGTTTTTTCAAGACAAGATGCTTGGCCGCTTCATTCTACACCACCGGTGTCGAAAATTGCCTTTCTTATTAGATTTTCCTATTATCTTTTTATTCTTTTTGTTATTCACTATTCTTTTGTAACTATTTGCTGAAAGCATTTCGAGAAAAAAAAATGAATGGGAAATACGATTAGGTGTATGCGCGGTGAAGTCCCCCATTTTTTTTTTTAAATTAGAAAATCCAGATCCTTCAAAATGCATGACCACTGCCGTTCAGTTAACACATTCAGCTCTTGTTCTTTAAAACAATTATTATGGAAACAACTGTCCCAGATTAGTGGGGGTTTGAGCATCACAAACATGTTTAACCAAGCCAAATTCTTTATGTGCCTGTACCAATTCAGGAGCCTGTAGATTAGTGGGTGTCGTTGGTTCATGTCTGTGGTATTTGTTTTTCGTAAATTGTTTCGTCGTTTTCTCACATTTGTTTGTGTCAGGGCCTTTTATATCCGACTATACGGTATGGGTTTTTTTTTCATTGTTGAAGGCCGTACGGTTGCCTGTAATTGCTTACATCCATTTCATTTTGATTTTGGTGAATAGTTGTCTCATTGGCAATCATACCACATCTCCTCATCTTTACAAACTTTAACAGGCTTCCTATAAACTGACTGATAAATGCAAAAATAAATAATAATTCAGGTCTGCATACACCAAGTTTGTATGCAGGCATACAGACTAAGACATGCCATTTATTATCTCAATTAAAAGTTCAACATACACTAGATATGTATGCATGCATAGTCATAAGATATGTAAATTTATTAGCTAGATGAGATTTCAACATACACCAGGTCCGTATGCAGGAATGAAGACCTGACAAATACAAGTAAGAGAAAGAGACAAAATATTGAATCTAGCATACTATATGCTGAAACATCTGGAATAACGATGGGTAAATGCTATGCTATATATATATATTGCAAGTATGGCATAAAAGAGGGGTGAAAGATACCAGAGGAACATTCAAACTCATAAATCGAAAATAAACTGACAACGCCATACAAGTATAATATAAATGCAGAATTAGTAATTTATGATGGTTTTATTGCCTCAACTTTTTCCTGATCGTTGAAATAGTTCATTCTAGCATCGTGTGAAAAAGAGTAATGCTAAAATGATGTGGTTTTGCATTTCATTAACAAAAAAGGACCCAAAATCTTGCAAAAAAAATGACAGGCAAATATGTATAAATGCTATATAGAGACTTTTTAACGCGAAATATGACAATCAAGCCAAAAGATGTAGCTTTTTCACACAAAAATGAGTTTAGTGGCATATGAGAATTTCTAATTTTAAATGAGAACGTATTAATTGCGTACCAACAAAAAGATTTTGGGGCACGTAAAGGTGGTCAGATTGAAAGATGTTCAAAAAGATGCCGCATGACTGAAATGAAAATCGTTATATGAGTTTTTAACGGTTGACATGTTCACTGATCTTCATTAAATCAAGATCTAGCTAAACTATGAATACCTGTATTACGCAAGGTTACTTAGACTCTATAAAAAAAAAAACTGAATCTAAATATGATATAAGGATTATTCTTCAATTCTATTTAATTTTTTACGTCCTGAATATGTATATTATCCTAGGTCAACTAAGTACTGATCCTCAGTGTACCTTTATAAATATGTTTCTTTTTTTATTATCCTGCTCCCTTGATTACAAGCATTTCTGCTATATTCATATGCTTGTGCATAAGGGCAATACCTAGAGGAGATACCCCATCGTCTGTTAATTTGTTAATGTCTGCCTTATTGTAAAGTAATATCTGTACAATCTTCAAATGGTTTTTCTCACAAGCAATAAACAAAGGAGATACTCCAGCATTTGTACACTTATGAATGTCTGCCTTGTAATCCAGTAGTACCTTAAGTACCTCTATATGATTCATCAGACACGCAATAAACAATGGAGATGCTCCATCATTCCTACACTTTTTAATGTCTGCCTGTTGGTCCAGCAATGCCTTTACTATCTCGATATTATTTTCCTGGCAAGCCACATACAAAGAAGATGTTCCGTCCTCTGTACACTTTTCAATGTCTGCCCGGTTGTCGAGTAAAACGGCAACTATGTCTATATTATTTTTCTGACAGGCAATAAATAACGGAGTCACACCATCATTCGTACACTTATTAATGTCTGCCTTGCTATCAAGCAAAAACTCAACTATTTCAATATAATTATTACGACAAGCTATGTACAAAGAAGAGAGTCCATCATGCGTACACTTATTTATCTCTACTTTGTTTTTCAACAAAAGATTTACTACTCTTTATTATTACGTTCACAAGCGACAAGCAAAGGAGATAATTCATTATCTGCACAATTATTAATGTCTGCCTTGTTGTCAATCAATAACTTTACTATATCTATATGATTAATCTGACACGCCATTAGCAAAGGAAATATTCCACCATCTTTACACTTATTAATGTCTGCCTTGTTGTCCAGTAATAACTTTACTACATCTTTGTGATTTCTTTGACAAGCCATTAATAAAGGGGATACTCCATTTTGATCACACTTATTTATATCTGCCTTCTTTTCCATTAATAATTTTACTAATTCCGTGTGTCCTTCTTGTCCTGATACAAACAAAGGACTCACACCAAAACTATTACACTGGTTAACGTCAACACCATGATAAATACACCACTGAATCAAAGGGAGATAATTATTATGACAACACTGCAGGAGTGCAGTGTCTTTGAAATTAAAATCGCAGATCCTCGCTAATTTTCTCTGCAGTGTAATATCAAGCATATTTAAAAAACAAAGGAATTTCTTTCTAAAATCTGGTATCTTCATATTGATGTTATTAAACACTACTTGTACTCGACCTATTTTCCAGTCATATATCATTCTGTTAAGGTACAACTGATGGAGTTCAGGTGGTAAAACAATAGTAAACTCAGCCATTTTATCATTTCTTTCAAATAAGAATCTCTGCCTAAGAAAAACATCGTCTGCATTCCTGATCAAACACTCGGTCATTGTTTGTCCAAAATAAAACGCCACAAAGTCAAATATTTTATCATGTAAAGTTTTGAATACGCCATGTTCTTTCTTAATGAACGTATGTTCAAGTGACTTTAGTTCATCCAATAACATAAGACGTGATGTACCTCTGGCCAGTCTGCAGGCTTCACATGTTTTCTCTATAGTCGTTCTTGTTTGTATTTCTATCTCACCCATTAGCAATTTCTCCTCCAGTTCATTGTTAAACATTACACACAGAGCTAACGCACAATATTTCCCAAAATGTCTTTTTGTGTGCAACTTGTCAATCTCAGCTTCATATACTGAGAATGGATTCTGGAAAAAATCTGTAATATTGAGTTCAGAATTAACATAATACAAATTACAGAGCAGTGGAAAACAATCATATAAATCATAGTACTGTACAATCTCTGATGCTTCTGTTTCAAGATATAGTTCTGCAATTGACTTTTTCTCTTTTTGTGATAAACACAAATCTTCCAACAACAGGTTACATACACATGTTCTGAAAATTAATAAAGATTTGAATTGTTCATCTTGATACACTTGTAATCGACATGCAACAAATATTTTTGTGAGTTTATTTTCGATAAGTATTTCTATCCGTTCCATGACGGATTCCCAACTGTCAAGGTCAGATTGGTTCATAGAATAAGTTCCACAAAAATCATCAATAACAAATAAAGTTTTTTCATTTGGATTGTAAAACTTCAAAATGTCTTGTGGACTGGTAACAGGTAGAATATCATATCCTATTCCTTTCATTTGCAATGCCACGTGTCGTAAAATGGCTGTCTTTCCTACTCCAGAACTAGCAGTTATAGTTACACATTTGTTTTCCTGTACACATTTAAAAACATGCTTGGCAGCTCTGGTTGCAACAAATTTTGTATCATTTATCTTCCATGCTTCCAAAATCAAATCTATTTGAACTGAAATATACGAATATAAATAATATAGCTATGTTGTGTATCATCTCACAAATATGTTGTATATATACATGCCTTGCTGGTTATAGTCTGTTTGTATCAAATACCCAATATGGTGGCAACATCATCGTTTCTGGTGTAAGTTTTGTCTATCTTATCATGATTCACCACTAGAAACCCTTGTGTCTTTCTAGTATCACTCAGCAAATGATACACCGTCAAAATGTATCAATTGCACGTGCACTTATTTCAAATAGATATTTAATTTTCATTGATAAGATTGTTGTGATAAAACTTTAAAACTAGTACAGAGAATACTTATCATTATTGTAAAAAAAAGACAAATGTGATAACTTTGTTTGCTTGTTTTGTCAGAGATGTCCAGTTGATTTCAAAGAGAAACATTTTGTGCATTTATGGCTTAATACATACAAGTTGACCTCATCATCGCCCATATCTTTTATTGTCCATAAGTAGTTAACAGCTGAATAACATTGGTCTTCCTAAGGCCCGGTACCCATATTTGTTGGAAGTGTAATATCGTATTATGCATGCACATATTTCTATTCATTTTGCCTGTTAAAAGTTATCTGTGCGGGATTGATAAAATCGGTAAAACAATTTACTTTAATAATTGAAATAGATTTAGCCTGTGTTTTGAAAATGTAATTTTTGCACGACTGTTTGTTCGTGTTGTAAAAAGGCTTTGGATATTGATGAATGGCTCATGTGTATCACGGAAAAGTATAATTTGAAAGATATAGTTAAAAGATTATTTGATAGGATTGAAGAACATTACATTAAGGCCTACATAGCTCTAGAATGTTTAAGGTCATCTAATTAAGGGTTAAAAGTTAAAATCACAAAAATACTGAACTCCGAGGAAAATTCAAAAAGGAAAGTCCCTAATCAAATGGCAAAATCAAAAGCTCAAACACATCAAACGAATGGATAACAACTGTCATATTCCTGACTTGGTACAGGCATTTTCTTATGTAGAAAATGGTGGATTGAACCTGGTTTTATAGCTAGCTAAACCCCTCACTTGTATGACAGTCGCATCAAATTCCATTATATTGACAATGATGCGTGAAAAAAACAAACAGACACAATAGGTAAAAATGTCAAAAATAGGGGTACAGCAGTCAACATTGTGTTATCATCTTAATCACCATAAAAACAAACAAATGTAACAAAGAAGCTAAGGTATTGTAATATATGAATATTTTCTGACAGTCTGATATATGCCAATGTACATCAGAATGTGATATTCCTTTTTTATAAGACCTATACAGCTACAGACAAACTCCAAAACTTATCTATGTATCCTTGAAATAATTAAATAAAATTTTCAAATGTTTTATGATAACGAAATCACTGGCTAAATTAATAATTGTACAGTTATATAAAGATTAGAATGTCACTTCAAGAATGGGCAAACGAGTGATAAACAACTCGTATAATAAGTAAACCACAAAAAGGTTCTCTTAAAGACAGATGTATAGGAGAGTGTATATTGGCGGAGGTCTTTAGGTGCCGAGTATGGACTTTCTTTTTGCTATATTTTTAAGAATGTGTTGGATTTTTTAATGAGTATATCCACAATCTGCTTTACCTCAAAGATTATATTGTTAACTTAAATGGAGAAGCTAAAAGGAGGGTCTCACAAAGGATTGGTAAATCCAAATTTCATTTGATAAACTGTTGACCTATCACATTGTTGTGTGTAGATTATACCATTGCTAAATTACTTCTAACAAATAGACCAAAAGCTGGTGGCAAATGTAAATAATCAGAAAAACAAATAAACAAAGGTTTAGTTCAATGTAAACATAAGGGTGCGTATACTAATAATTAAACAGATGGAAGATGGTGATATCACTGGATTATCACTTTGAGTTTATTTTGGAAAAAATGTATTTACGATAAATACCAGTGTAAATGTAAGAATTTGTTTCCAAAAAATCTCGGGGAAGCATGATGCTTCCAAAGCATTTTTTGTTTGTTTGTTTGTTTTGCATTTATCGTCATATAAAATGCTCAAACCTATACCATTGAAACCCCTTAGGATGTATAAAATTTTCTGTTTTTGTTTCTTAAACAATTTATGCTATTAATCTGTCAGTACTGGCGCAATGACCACTGAGTTGGTGATAGTAGAGTCTCCTGCTTTACAAACAGTACTCGTTAGTCACATTTTCTTTCAGTCGAAAATGGATATCAACCACAATAAGTAAATATAGGCATTAGACGACTAATAGGAGAAATATGTGGTTTTTAGGGAAAAAATACTAAATACTAAAAGGATGAAAAACTGTTATTTATGGCTACATTTTTATAGTTTGGTGAAGACAGGACACTTGATCATACTAGTGTTTTATGTAGTCCCCTACTTATCATTAATCCTATAAAAGTAATTTTGAGGTAAAAAGTGTTATTTTTAGAGAAAAAAAACTCTGAAAACAGGAAATGAAGAAATCTCAATTGTTATTGATTAGAATGTTTGAAATGTGATCTTAATAGAAAATAGAACATACCATTTTATGTTAAAATTGTGAAGTCCTATGATTTTTAAGAGCCAATCCGCCAGAAAATCATGCAATATTCAGAAAATCGTCCAAATCAACAATCACAACTTGACAAATTCTGATACATCATCTTAATCCTTGAATAAAATAAAAGAATTTTACCACTTAATTTTTCCCAAAATCGTATCTATTTTTAGGAACAGCCTCATTTGCATAATGCTGTAAATTCATAATGAAACCATGGAAAACTCCAACCTTTTTATGCCTTTTAAGAATGACCAAGAAGCATATTAAATGAAGTAGTTGAGTTTTTAGAGTAAATGTCAGCTGGAACCCATCCATTTTACTATGTTATAATCCATACAAATGAAAGTTCAAACGATTTGCCACATTGCCAGGATCCCGGACATAAAGATGGGTTTTTTCATACATGAATTTATATAAATTTCATTTGCTTAAATCTTGTAAGACCTGTTCCCAATATGTATGTAACTTATATCAGTTTTAACCATTGAGTATGCTTTATATACTAACACAACATTAAGCTTAACAAATGATAATTAGATGTACATTTGTGCCTTGGAAGAATGGTGATTTTAGTCCCAAATTTACACTTTTTTATTTTATTTGAATTAAATTCTAAACACAATTGGAAATAAAATGGAATATAAAATCATTTAAAAGAGTAAAATCAATTTGATAAAAAGTCTAACTAAGACATTTATGTACTGCAAGTGAAAAAATCAATAAATTTTCTGAAACTAGTGAGTCCTTCTTATGCTCTTCCATCGACTTATCTCCCTTGGGTAAGATCTCAAACATGTCAGCTTCCAGTGATGGTTTGGCAGACTACAAAATGCACGTCTTCAGTGAAGTTTGTGACTTTTTTCACTCTTTGATGAGCATATGGGCTATCCCAGCATTATACATCCACATATAACAAACTATTTAAATATCTGAATGCACTAAAGGCCAAAAAAGCATGTGCAAAAAGAATAATTACTGCCAAGAAATTTGACAATTACCAGAAAATAATCTAGTGAATAAATATTGTGGGAAAACAAGTCAAGAACAACACAAAGTGTTTAAGATAACAACGAGCAAAACATAACAATATTCTAACTCATTCTTAGTAACAGTGATCGAGTGGAACACACTGTATATGCGCGCACCGAGCATTGAGAGCATCAAAACTGCTCGGGCGCACCGTCAATAAATCGACAACACTCTCTCTATCGTTGCTTTAAAACCAGTATTGGTATCCACAACATATTCATACAGATACAGACTACCATTCATCTCAGACCTCTGGAAATAATAGTACTAAAAACTATGGTGGTGAATTTCCTCCAGGAATCCTTATTCTATATAAGACTAGGAGTGGTATATTTTCACATGGTTGTTACATCATCTTGTCTTGGAATATGCCCGAAGTACAGTGACTTTTATGGAATTCATTCAAACAAGATGTCAGAATCCCGACCAACCCTCTTCCAGCAAAGCTTAGACTGAAAGAGGATCTTCACACTTCATAACGGGCTGTATACAAGACAAGTTATTCCAGTAGGATCAGGTACAAATCTTACAATCAATTTTCATTTGTTCCTTATATACAATCAGAAATTAGGGGACCAACATTTGATACTCTAGATTAAAAGGTGAGGGGTTTGAAGGGGCATGTGGCTATTCATTACACCTGTTTCTGAGACATCTTATTTATTTCCTATGACAAAGTGCAAACAAATAATATCACTTTTATATTCATTTTTCTGTCTTGTGCAGGGTAAAGGGACGACTATTTGATTCTGGGAGGGGGAGTAGAATAGTCAAAATCTTTATATCCTTGCCAGCTAATGACAGAATATTCATTTTCAAGCTTAACCAGGGTACAATATTCATTTTCTGCTTTAAATAAAAAGACAAAATAGGTTTTAATTCAACTTTTAGACCAGAATAATCAACATGTTCAACATTTAGCAGGACAAGATTTTATTCCCATCCTCTAATACTTTCTGTTCTTACTGGGCCAGGATAATCTTGTTCAAAATACGTTAAAGTCACATGTGAATCAGGGACCTTGCAAAAATTGTAGTGATATATTACTTTAAAATATTGCTTCAGAATGTACAAAAAAATGTACAGCACATGAATTTAGCAATCATTGAATACAAAACTACTATGCATTTTTTGAATTTTCTCCCTCAGCTTTTGATAATTCTACAATATACATACATGTTAGATTCCATAATCAAAGACACAAAGGTTATTCATTTCTTTATCTACTAAAAAGCGTTTTATCTTGTGGAAAAGCTCAATACAAATACATACAACATAACATTATACAACTTTATCCAGTGAATAATCTTTTATAATGAACAACTGGGCCATGAAGACTAAAAAAATCAAAAGCATTGCAAACTTTTGTATAGTTATTCTATTTTAGGACCCTACATTTTGTACATGTACATGTATGTAGATTAACCCTTTTTTAGAAGAAACCAATACATTTAAACTACATGTACTGTAATGCTACACTACCCTACATTTCCTGCTTTATTGACTTTGCTTTGACTTTAATATGTCTTATATACTTTATTTCATATAATACAAATTGAAGAATTATTTTATAGTTTTACACTTCTTTATTTGTAGAGCTATGCAAGCAATGCTCAATGAAAATGGACATTTTTGTAAAAGTGACAATAGCCAGGTCAAACTAAATATATGTATAGAAGAAGATATTGGTAAGATATTTTCAACTCATTAATTTAACTGTTTGTTTAATATGGTAATCATACAAAGTATAAGTATATGTAATCACTTATATAATTAAATTTCATGATCATGACATTTGTTCCTGAAAACAATATTTAATAATAATTCATCCTGTCTTTCATTCTTTGTTCTTTGTATTAAATAATTTAATAGAAAATTGCACGATGAAGAAGTTAAAACTTTTTGTGACAAATTTTGTCAGGGAAAACCAAATAGGAATTAAGAAATGTCATTAAATTGTATTTAATAAAGCTCAGTTTTACTAATTATGGGCGGCTCCAATAGTTTCCATGCAATATCTAATGAACTGTTCATACATTCCATTTCAAATATAAAAGGGGGAGCTTTTATTGGTACTTTGAAGATATTTCATCCGTCAGATTAATTGAATGGTTGTTGGTTACTAAATGTCCAATGGCAAATATTTCATGCATGTTTAGGAAAAGAACAAACTAAAATGAATACATTATTGGGGTTCTTTAAATATATGCTAAATCTAACCATGTATTTAGATTTTAGATGTTGGGCCCCATTTTAAATTGGCCCACATTGATGTCCAAATGGTCCAAAATAAAACTGAATACATTATTGGGGTTCTTTAATATGCTAAATCTAACCATGTATTTTTGTACTCTGAATTCCTGTTTCATTTCTTAATTTCTATAAGATGGAAATGAAAGAAGAGAGTTGAAATAAATTTTAAGAAGCATTATTTTAACTATTCAGTAAGGGAAAGTATGATTAGGCCAGTTGCAAAAGGTAACATTTATAGATTTCTGAATATCTCTTGACTTTTCCATACCAGTACAGATGTGTTTTGGCTAATGTAATGACATGCACATACGGGATTTTCATTAAAATTGGAAATTATGTGAGACTTGTACTGTACATTACACATACCAAAAATTTTGCAAATCTGCAGGTAAATTTATTTTTAATGTGAAAAAATGAAAAAAAAACTTTATAAAGAAATGATAGGGAAATTACTTGTGGTCTGTAGCCTAAGTTAGTCTAGATTTTTTCATCCATAACATTGTCTTATGAGGATTGGTCTAATTTATGATCGATTTCTTTTAATACCATTTGAATGCAGGATTTTTTTGGTCTTGATGTTCATAAAGGCTTATGACTGGTCTCAGGTGTTTTGCCTTACCTCTTATGTTCCATGGTACTGTTGACTGTTCCAGAATTTTTGTTCGCAACTTTTCACATCGATCAAGCATGTTTTTACCACCTAGTCTTCCAACAGCCTGCAATCATACAAGTTGTGCGTTTCTCAATTCATTCATTCAAATATAGCATCATTAACTTAAACACTTTTGAAGTTAAGTACAAAATGTTATTCTCCGTACAATTCGACAAATCTTCTTTTTTAATTATGTCCAAATCATTTTTTTTTCATAATCGATCATCATAACATTAAAAGAATTTACAAATTGTTCAAAACTAACAGTCTGGATGGTTTTGTCTATTACAACTTCTGTGATGAAATAACGAGTTCAAATAATATTTCAAAACAAAATATCATTCGAACTCAAAATGAGAGTGAATGATATTTCTTTTAGGGTCTCTACTTTGGATTTATGTCATCGATGGTATCACCATGTAACAATGGGAATTCTAATGACACAAACTATATATCGTCAACCAGTATAACCAAAGTATATTTACTTCTAGCGCAAATGCATATGATACACTCAATTGGCTGGTCCGTGTTACACATTATTAAACGACCAGGTAAACTAAAATAAAACGTTTTACGTAGGCCAAGCTTCAATCATAACACGGCTATCTCTATTCAAATGCAAAATCAACAAATCAGGTACATGCAGTCATTATTTTAGTGTAAAATTTCATTTTACGAAAATTCTGCGAAATCATGTTATCGTCTTCGGCAACTAAAAAAGTTGACGTCATATGTATGCTTTCGGCGTCAAATGTAAACAACATGGGTTTTCAGTCTTCTTCTACTCATAAGAATGTTATAATATTAAATAAAAAGAACAATTTTAGTTGAATAATCTGAGTTTCTTTCTTATATATAATTGAATAATATAATATTACTGATATTATTATAATTGTAATTGTAAAACGGAACAGCCAAAAAAAATCATTGATTGTATAGAACTTTCACTGTTGACAAAACTAAGTATTCGTCATATTGAAATCGAAATGAATATATCTTTCCTTTCAAATTTGAAGATCTGCAAAACTTATATTTGCACCAGCATCTTTACTTTTGGTTGAGAGTTGTTCAGTTACTAAATCCCACTAAAAGTAAATAATAATTGACAACTATGTGCAGTCAGGTAACAGGGGTAACGTGTTGGATACCAAAATCATCTTTACGCTATACACTAGAAAGGAAAATACACTTCTAATGAAATGACGGGTTGAGCTTTTATTTTTTTTATTTTTTTTATTTTACATACCCCAATGACATCATTCCACGATGTGCTGAAAAATAAACTGCTTATAGTTCCGTCTTTATTGTGTGATATATGGTTCCTGTAGTACTTAATCCTTGCTAGATCAGCCGATGGTGTTGTGTCTGTTACTAATGGCAACTTATCGCAATGATTCAATTGTGTAAGATTTGTAAGCAATGTAATCATCAAAGTTACATCAAACATATTTGAATTTGGATCACCTGTAAATAATTTTAGAAGATATTAATAAACTGAAATTATTAACCCCGCTCTTTCTTCCGAAGATAAGATGACCTTACCTAGATTTGATTACTATGAAACAATTAATTCGTGTTGATACTTATTACGGATATGCTATTTTTAGACTTTGCAGCGATTAATTTTTTTTATCTTCTAATTCTCATATATTTCAAAAGATCCGAGTTTACATTTTCGCGATGATTTATATACGCCTTATTTTTCTACCAGCGATAATCGCAAAAATATGGAACTCGCAAAAATTAGTTTGTTTACAGTATAAGCTTAATGTCCTCTTAGTTGTTTCTCAAGTTTCCAAGTATTCATACACACATAACTTTCAAATGCGTTGGTTTTGGGCTTTTGTTTAAACGAGAATAATAATGGAAAACGCTTTGCAATCATCAAATTTAGGTGTTGTAATCGTCTGTAAACAGAATTATTCATGACAAGTGGACAAAGTATTGAACTTATGTCGTTTTTTTTACTATTGGTGGAGTAAATTTATATTTAAAAAGGTCTAGAACATGCAGATATAGATAGAATAATAAGAATGAAGATGATAGAAATTTGTAATCAATAAACTGCAAATAAAAAGAGATTTTTAGTCTAAAACAGTAAATCATTCATTTGCCTTTTTGCTGTGCCAAGTTCTAGATGTTTTTCCTATGCCTGGAGTTGGTTTCCTTGCATGCAATGTTAGAGGGGTATCTAGTCGATTGTTTTATTAGATTTACAAAATTTAAGACTGCCAACAAAACTAGATTATAAAAATCCTTATGTATCCCTAATGATTAATAATAGAAGACTTAATCATATGACCAATGTTTAAAAAACAACTGTTTCTTATATCTAAGTTTCAGGATACTGAGTTGTAATTGTTGAAGTATGAAGACATGTGTGTGCGTTACCCTCAAACATGCAGGTAAAATAAAATATGGCAGTAGTACCATCAAAAATTAAGTCAATAGAAATGCAATCTCAATTTGAAAATCATCTTTCTATACTCTTGTACCAAAATTTAATATTGATAGCAGTAGACATAATTTAAAAGTCTGGACAACTTATTTTAGCATGATGATGTAACTGCTTGATTTAAAGAACAAAAGACCGGATGGACATATACTGAATGACAAGGCATACATACTCGACTAAAATCAGTAACCATCAGAAAAGGGTTTAAAAAATATGTAAAAGGGCTGACTTGAAACGATATTTTCAATCTAAATCTATATACATGTACAAGTTATGAACATGTGGGGTATTGTTCGTATTTTTATCTTTACCTTTTTGTAATTGTGGGGATCTAATTGTCCATGATACTTAAGGTATAGCACTCATATCAGCAGTCAGAGCGGTTAATCAACAAACAATTAAAGGAATGTTTGGTTATTGGGTATTTGTCTCTTTAAATATTTTTGTAATCGTCTTTGGTGGTTTACTACTTTTTCAAACAAAATATTTCTAGTTAAAAAATAATAAAACGTTACCTACCATCAAATGGAAACAAAAGATCCCACTGTGATTGGTTGATTATTCTTTTCCTTTGAAGATTTTTTAATTTGTTGTAATTTTTCTTTATAGATGTCTTTAGGCAAGATGGATCAAGTTCACTGTCAAACAATTTCCGTACTGCACGAGGGGAGATCCCAGACAACAACAAACTCAACCTGACATAGTTTTCTTCTTCCTGTGATATGGTTGTCATTTTTGTGTCACTCACAAATAAAAAAATCTTCCTATAAGAAAAGACACAACAGCATTTTATTGAGAGTACACAAATTTAGATAAAAAGAAAACAGAAAATTATCAATACAACTTCTAATGAATGGACACTGGGTGTACTGATCAGGTAGTCATTTCCACATGCAATCATCATTCGCCACGCTATTCAACACACGGTCGTAATATCACAACTAGGTATAAGACAAATTCGGTATTTTTTCAGGCTTGACCACAGTTCTAGGTTTTAAAGATATAATGCATAAGAGAATTGATCAATGTCACATTTGCCTTATTAGTTGTTAAAGGTCAACAATATCGTGTTTCTGGACGTAAATCTATGTAGCGTTGATATCAGTCGAGTCAATACAACAAATGTGCTAATTAAATTTGTAAAAATGGATATTTCATTGTCCCGTAACGCATCCAGATATGCCATGTATGTCGCAGCAGACTTTTTGGTTATAGCAGTTTTCCAATTTGATACTCCAATAGAAATGGAAATTTGAAAATTTTGTAAGATGGTTTGTTTGTCTTTGTGAAGGTTCTGCTTCATGTGAGTAAACAACAAAGTTTGTCAATAGGGGTACATAATTATACCATAAGACTAATATCAACTCTTCGCCTATAAGTATTTATCCATTTAGCCATCAAATCAACAAAACATGTAGTTAAGATTCATTATGAACATTGATTAAAAAATATTAACTTGTTAATAATTTAATTCCCCTTCATAACTTGATTTCGTATGACAAACTTACAAAAAAAAAATCAGTTCTGTTCAGTCGCACAAATGACATCGAACGAACAAAATGAAATTTAGTCTGAAGGTTCTCTGACATGATTTTCAAACATGTCATTTAAAAACCAAATGTCATTCAAATCCAGCCTCAGTTGTAATGTCACGCAAAGGCAAGGGACACTATCTATAAAGCTACATATCAGATGATATAAGCACAAGCTACGATTACGTTGAAATCGTAACATTAACAAAAAGGTACTGTAACGTTGGACTCTTAATCTTAGAATGACAGGTTAGGCTAGAAACCGATTTATTACCAGCGTAACAACATTATGTGTGTCTACGTTAAAGTTGATATATTGCTACATTAATGCATTTCAATATATCCAATGGGTGTGTTTTGCGAGCTTGAACTGCTATTAAGTCCACACACGGTCAGATCGTCTGTAGTTATAGTTTTTCATTCATCAATAACTTTGTACAACTTTCGTGTGGAATTTTATGAAACTGGACAGAAGCTCCTAAAGGAGACAAATAACCAGTATCTAGAGAAAATGTTTTTTTTTTCTCCATTTTACTGATAAATATACTTTACTTTTTTTACTGTGTGGGGTTAAAGTTTTAAACATATCGGAGTCAAAGCGTTATAGAATTTTATGATACTTTGGCAGAGTTTTTTTTATGTTAATGCGATAATGTATGAAGCAATTTTTGGAAAATACCTTTTTTTTTCATTTTTAGTATTTTTCTGATAGAAGTCAGTTTGTTTACAATTAACATTTACAGACATTCTGGAAATACTTTTTAAAGGGATAAATTTTTAATCCTTCATAGATTGTTATTAAACTTGAACAGTCGCTTATCTTCAATTCAAAAAAACGATACAATCACATTTTTAGATGCTCATGTATAACGAAGTTATTCAATATCTGTTATCAAGTAAATGAATATTACTCTTTTATCTACATTTATATTTTCCAAACTTACGTTATTGTGTTCTTATTTAGATGACTTTTAAAGCTATCTTCATATAGTGTTTTGTTTTCTCCAAAAACTAGAAGGAAAACAAAGTATTTTTCTGTTCTGTTTTCAGTTAAAACGAAGAAAGGGTACGACTCTGATATCTTTTCTTTGTTGAAGCTTCTCTTGTATTTACTGTAAACCGTCTTATTTTTGCGAGCGATTTATTTTTCGACTTTCGCGAGGATGTAAAAAACGCGATAATCAATCGTCGCGAATTTGAACAAACCGAATATAATTGCTTCAAGAAAATGTGAAAATCGTAAAATGAAATCGCCTCGAAGTAGGAGAGAAGTTCGCTAAACGAGAAAGTAAGTTACCGCGAAAAAAAGTTGGTTTACAGTATTTGTCAATGTCGATTATATATAACGTTCCCTTTGGAAAAATTCCGACATCCTTTGACAATTTTAGGGTAAAAGATCGGGTAATGTGTTTTGAAAGTGTACGTTAATTAATTTGCTTATGTGGAAATCACTAGTTCCAATTCATAAAGACTAAAATCTTGCACTTTTTGATTATACGCTTTCTGAATTGGTTATTGTTTTTTCTTATTAAGAATATCTTAACGTGCTTAAATCGATATCGGCGTAGAATAACATATAAAATAAACATTTAATATTCAACCAAAATATACGCACTAGGGGCGATAACGATGCAATATGAGTATTACATTTTTGTAGCATTCCCAGAAGTGTGATTTATGAAATGAATTTCCTAGTCTGTATTAAAAATATAATAGATATGAAGTCATACAATCTAAATGGACTTGCTTTATTTTATTTAGTTGTGTTCATTTTGAAATAATTTACCATTTATGAAAAGTTGAATTATTAAAACCAATAAGATTGTGTACCCAACTCCTAGCTCTATCTGTCTTCGGCACAACTCTTAAGAATTATTTTAATAAATCCCCTTGAACTTCGTCTTTCGATTGGTTTCATTCGAGGGCCACTGATTAGTCCTGGGTTGATGAAACTGGCGTCCAACGAAGCAAATTACAAGACTGTTTTGTTTTATTAGTCTTTATTATGTAATATAGTTGCTTACTCATTCTTTTAACAATATTAGTTTAATGTAGTAGAATATAAGAAATTGTTATGACAACATGTAAAGCCTTTACAGCTCACTCGGCCAAAAGGGCCAAGTGAGCTTTTCTCATCACTTGGCGTCCGTCGTCTGTCGTCCGTCGTCGTCGTCCGTCGTTAACTTTTACAAAAATCTTCTCCTCTGAAACTACTAGGCCAAATTTGACCAAACTTGGTCATAATCATCATTTGGAAATCAAGTTTAAAAATTGTGTCCTATGACCCTGCCAACCAACCAAGATGGCCGCCATGGCTAAAAATATAACATAGGGGTCAAATGTAGATTTTGGCGAATATCTCTGAAACCAAAGCATTTAGAGCAAATCTCACATAGGGGTAAAATTGTTTATCAGGCCAAGATATATCTGCCCTGAAATTTTCAGACAAATCAGATAACCGGTTGCTGGGTTGCTACCCCTGAAATGGTAATTGTAAGGAAATTTTGCAGTTTTTGGTTGTTATCTTGATTATTCTTATAGATAGAGATAACCTGTTAACAGCAATAATGTTCAGCAAACTAAGATCTACAAGTAAGTCAACAACACAAAAATGGTCAATTGACCCCTTAAGGAGTTATTGTCCTTTATAGTAAATTTTTACAAATCTTCGTAAATTTTTGTATTCTTACAAAAATCTTCTCCTCTGAAACTACTGAGACAAATTCAACCAAACTTGATCACAATCATCACTAGGGCATCTAGTTTTAAAACAAATGTGACTGCTGACCCCGCCTTCCTACTAACATGGCCGACATAGCTAATAGTAGAACATAAGGGGCAAATGCAGTTTTTGGCTAAAACTCTGGACCTAAAGCATTTAGAGCAAATTTGACAATCTGTAAAAATGTTCATCAAACTTAGATCTATCTGTCCTAAAATTTTCAGCCGTTGATGCGTTGCTGTCCCTGAATTGGTAATTTTAAGGAAATTTTACAGTTTTAAGTTATTATCTTGAATATTATTATAGATAGAGATAAACTGTAAACAGCAATAATGTTTAGCAAAGTAAGATCTACAAATTAGTCAGCATGACCAAAATGATCAATTGACCCAATAAGGAGTTGTTGACCTTTAAAGTCAATTTTCAACAATTATTATAATTTTTTGTAATCTTTTACAAAAGTCTAACCCTATGAAACAACTGAGACAAATTTAACCTAATGTGGCCACAATCATCATAAGGGCATCTAGTTTTAAAACTGTGTTCGATGATCCTGCCAACATGGCAGACATGGCTAAAAATAGAACATAGGGGTAAAATGCAGTTTTTGGCTTATATCTCTTAAACTAAAGCAAAAGTATAACGGTTGCATTAATGTATGCATCAATTGTAAATAAAAATATCAGGTGGGCGACACTGGCTCCTTGGAGCCTCTAGTTATTTTATTAAGTAAATAAAACAATTAAACCAGTTTTGATTGACTATTTGATCAACAAAACAAAGCAATCGTTTTCACGATTTACTGGTCTGTTAATTTAAATGTAATATTTTATTTGAACCAGTCAAATAACAATTCAATCAATAGTGAAATTAGCTAAACAGTATGAGAAATTTCACAATTCATCTGCTAAGCAACAACCAAACAAATTACTAAAAATAATTAAAACAATTGAAATATAATATGTAGAAATGTAACAAGTAGAAATGTTCGGGCATTGAATATTTTTAGCAAATAAATCATTGAAACAGCAAAGTTCTCTGTATTCTAATGACATAACATAAAAATCCATGGGAAAAGTAGCATGAATAACGCATCATCATGCAAATTCTAGAACAAAATAAAAATTAAGGAGGATTTGTTTAAAGTAGTTATCAAAGGTACCAGGATTATAATTTAATACGCCAGACGCGCGTTTCGTCTACATAAGACTCATCAGTGACGCTCAGATCAAAATAGTTATAAAGCCAAACAAGTACAAAGTTGAAGAGCATTGGGGATCCAAAATTCCAAAACATTGTGCCAAATACGGCTATGGTAATCTATTCCTGGGATAAGAAAATCCTTAGTTTTTCGAAAAATTTAAAGTTTTGTAACAGGAAATTTATAAAAATGACTACTGGGCTGGGGATACCATCGGGGACGAAACGTCCACCAGCCGTGGCATAGTAGAGGTAGTACTTCTGTAAACATCTACATAAAATTATTGTACAAGACAGTAGTTTCAAATCTCGTAAATCGATTACAAAGAGACAAATCAAAGTAATAAATAAGAACTGAAGGAATTGCATGAACACCAAAAGATATGAGAACGGATGTGTCGACAGGGTACGCGTCTACTACTATGTAATCATCGCCCACCGTGTAAATCAGCTCTCTGCTAAAATACTACAATAAGGATCGGGACAAAATCGGTAAAATTACAGATCACATCACTATACTGGTATCTGAAGATCAAAGTCCCCAAAATCAAGTCGCTAGTGAGTTGAAACACAGATACATTGGTCGTCAAAATTTTGTCTTTTAGTCTCGGTTTCAATCGGTTTTCCTCTAAACTATGTTTTTATAGTTTTTGATCAGTTAGCGACACACCCCTATTACCATGTATTCACAACACTTCGACGAATTTGATTTACATGAACAGCAGTAAAGTATTTTCTTATCAAATGCTGTCCTTACTACTTTTTTTTATCTTTGGTTAAATGTTTGATTCCAATATAATTACATCACATGTATTTTTCATTACAATACGTTATTTTGATTGGCTAACAGCAATATTATGCTATTCTGACATTAACCTTCTTTTTGTTTTATTGGGGTATAAAAGCGTTGAGCGTGTTTCATTCAAAATTTACTTCGATGAACGCTTTTACACCCTAATAAATTTACAAAAAGATGTAATCAATTCTTCAATAAAATGTAAATATCGAGCATATCTACGAAGCAAGTTCTAAAAACTTACTAATCGATTATACGTTTCAAAATTTAGCTTTGTTTTTAACCTTATCAATGCATTTGTCAAGGAGGAAAGACAAGTGAAGTGTCTGGAAACATTCAACTTTTGAAAGAATCATCATACAAATGTACGTATGTTGCATGACTGTTGTGGATATTTTAAAATATGCTTGGCCTTTTTAGTTCTTCATATTCAAATCTACAGCAACTTTAACTAGAAGTTCTTTAAGTATCAGTGTTCTTTTATGATATGTAAAAAAATCTAAATAAATGAATCTAAACATGTACTAGCATATAGAATTCGTTGTGTTGACAATACTTAGAAGAATTCTTATGTTGTACTGTTATACCACTGTCCCAGGTTACGGGAGGGTTGGGATCCCGCTAACATGTTTAACCCCGCCACATTATGTATGTATGTGCCTAATCCAAGTCTTTTATAGCTGACTATGCGGTATGGGCTTTGCTCATTGTTGAAAGCCGTACGGTGACCTATAGTTGATAATTTTTGTGTCATTTTGGTCTCTTGTGTACAGTTGTCTCATTAGCAATCATACCACATCTTCTTTTTTATATTCATTACTCTGCTGGAGCCTCTTGTGTGCACACCAATTAATTAAGTCTGTAGAATTTATACATGCAAGAGTGTTATACGTATTAAAAAAGTAATGTCAACGTTGATGTTAGAAAGGATAAAATCATCAAAACTGTCATACTTTTAGTTTAAATCGTTAAAGTTCTATAAAAGCCACCTTGCTTCGTTTTAAACTAAAAAAATAAAATAACAAAAATGCCGAACACTGAAGAAAATTCGAAACGGAAAGTCCATAAGCAAATATCAAACTCAAAGCTCAAACAGATCAAACGAATAAAAGATTTGAAATAAATTGAATTGCAATATCTGTCTTGATATTTTATTTGAATATATAATTTTGTCAATTCCGCGAACATTTTTCAAACATACTCTGTACTTGTCAAATACTGCATTATTAAAATACATGGTAAATATTGTTGCGAGCACTAAAATGAAATACTTACCTTATTACAGAAAAACAAGTAGATTTCGCTTACAATCATGACTCGAACGTCAAATCTCGCATGGATAAATATATGTATATGTTTGATTCCATAATGCAATGATGACCAAATTATTATTTTGTGTGCATTCGAACGGGAAATACAAAGCAGTAAAATACTGTGTAACTATTGATTCCGTCAGGTTGATTAGGAACATGCCTAAAGTAGATCACTGATATCAAATAGTGAATAAATGAGAACTAATTTGAACAATGCATGTTTTCTTTTCAAATTTGATTAGTCAAAATGACATTAGATATAAAGCAGTGAACCTATACTTAAACAAATGAATTTATAGTAGCGACACGAAGAATTATCATTTAACAAAGTATTGTTTTCATGACTATATAGTTTCTTTTACACATCATATAAGTTATACATATAGATATAAGTTGTTTTAAATTGCTGCTATAAATCGAAATTCTGATATCTGAAGAGGGTTCATTTTTCCATGGCTAGTTAAAATGTCTAAACATCATTTCTAAGATGTTTTATGTTATTATGCGTGGTCTGCGTCCATATGTTTTAACTATTTTCTCCCAAATAATGTTAGATTAAAATTCACGAGAACCATATATTTATTTAATGTGTATAACATCTGTATGTGAAGTTAGCAATAAGTCCAATATTCGTTCATTGTTATTCAAAAACTAATAGTTTTCAAAGGTACCAGGCTTATAATTTGTGACGCTAGACGCGCGTTTCGTCTACACAAGACTCATCAGTGACGTTCAGATCAAAATAGTTAGAAGGCCAAACAAGTATAAAGTTAAAGAGCATCGAGGACCCTAAATTCCAAAAAGTAGTGCCAAATACGGCTAAGGTAATCTAAGCCCGAGATAAGAACATCCTTAGTACTTCGAATAATTCATACTTTGGAAACCAGCATTCAGAATATTTTTGTTTTGTAATCTGCTTGACCAAAATGTTTTTTCTTTATCAAATTAGGGATCAGAATTTTTTTTTTAGAAAAAAACATACCCCCCTCCTGGAAGTTAAATGGTCGTTCCCTAATGGTTGATATCCATGATCAAGGTTAACATTTCGTGTTCAATATATAAAAAAAGTAGATGTGGTATGATTGGCAATGAGACAACTCTCCACAATAGACCAAATAACACAGAAATTTACAGCTACAGATCACCATACGGCCTTCAACAATAAGCAAAACACATACTGCATAATCAGCTATAAAAGGCCCCGAATCACAAATGTAAAACAATTCAAACGAGAAAAACAATTGTAACACAAGTCCGTATATCTAGTAACATAAGTAATAGGTCAACTATATTTGCTAATATGGCCACATGACTATTACGTGACCTTGAACTTATTTTATTGATTAATTGTTAAATAAGAAGTTTTTATTTTTTTGATTGGTTTTAATGATTGTAATGTGTTCATGTCCGTTTGGCAGGTTTCTTTAGACCTTGACTTTTTAATGGTTCCATGAACAATGTTAAGTTTATGCTATACTTATATTAAATTCTTTATCTTACGGATCTTCAAAATAGATTCAATTACGATCATTCAAGCAGTCGCTACATGTCAGTGCGTACACTTTAGTATAAATAATATATTTGTATATAGTATTTATTTTTGTTGAAAAAACGAAAGTGAAGTTGTTTTATAATAACAGTCATATTTATGTATTTATGTTGAATTTCTGTCGATGTACAATGTTAAGATCCGTGTTAGCGTTGTTTTATTTTTTATAAATTTTTGGTTTCAAAACAAAACAAAACCGGAAGATATACATAGACACAACCGGGTGATTGTGTAGTAAACAACATTGACCAAACCGGCCTCTTTCATTTTGACATGACCCATTTCTTTCATTTCATACACAGAAATACAAGTATTGAGGTGCTCAAAGTGGCTAGTTTTGCAATCTCCGTGTCAATTTCTTTCTTTTCATACCTTTCTTTCTGTATAATGTGATCAATTTAACGAGATATTAAACAAGACAATAACAATCAAAACCAAGGAGTAAACAAAGACTCACAAAACCAAAGGACATTTACATCAGCAGCTATAAATAATAAAAAAGAAACAACACGAACTCCACTAAACAAATTCGAGGCAAAGTTCACTCAATTCGTCATTTTGACATGCATTTTTACTTATTTCTCCGTTGATCTAGAACGGTTGTAGAAAATATTACACCTCACCATATAAAAGTTATAAATGTATACCTTTTCTTCGATATCATAAAAATAAAACATAAATAAACAGAAACCTACCTTTTCTCTGACTATTAATGTTTCGTCACCGGATATTAGATACCATCGAGTCCAAACATTTTTTGCCGGTGTAGTTTAGATACAGTGATTTCATCAACATAAAATCAAAGAGTTATGCCGCTTCGTATATAGTAGTACCGCCAAGTTTGCAAAAACAAAAGTTAAATCAAAAGAAGCATTTTAAGGCGTAATTGCTGCACGTTTATATTACTCTAACCAAGCCAAAGACTTTCCACAAAAACTCAATGGGTGGTCATATCTAAGCAAGTTATGAGTTTGATAATAAAACAACAATGGTAAAACACATTATATTTTTTTGCTCGCATTTAAACGGAAATCCTTTATGCAACATACATCTGTTTCTTTTTGGTAGATTTAAACTAGTGCGCAAAACTTTCTAAGACCGTGCTTACGAATTTTAATGATATGTTCACGAATTTCAACCACGAGCGCACTTTACAGAGGGAAAAAAATATCATCTACAATTTTATGGAAAACGAATCTATAAGATTGTGAATCTCTACGTAATCAAGTTAAATTGCCTACAATTGTATAACATTCGAAATGCATTATATGTCTTTTAACCCTACACGTTGTATATATAATTAAATATTATATACGCCAATTTGACACCTTAATTTCAAGATACAGTAGACTTATTGCTTTCTAATACATGTATGTATAAGAAAAATTCTATCAACATTTTTCAAAAGTACAAAAGAGAACCACTAACGAGGTGCGTGTCTGGACAAAGACACATATGACCTTATTTGTTTACATTGATGAAAATTTATAAACAAAGATGTTGATTATAACATTCCTTCCTGAATCGTTATTCTATTTTTTTATACCATTTATTATTTTTAACAAGTCTTACCAATTTTGAGTATTGTTATTTCTCTCCAATTTCACACCAATTTTGTACAGTTTCAAAGAGAATCGTACATTTATGTTTGGTTCGCGTAGAAATAGATTTAAACTCTTACTTTTACTTGACATTTGACTCAGTCGAACCTGACCATTCACTCAAAGTGTATTTTGAACTATAACTCCAACCTAGTCTCGAAGCCTTATACGAACTGCAACTCGAATTTTATCTTGAAATCTGACTGGAACTTCAACACATAATCGAACTCGATGGCTACACAGGCAAAATTTGCTCACATGAATTTCACATAAATCTCACATGAAATTCACCTCAAACGAGCTTATACATGAAACTGACGTGAAAATTGTCATTTGAAATTCACGTGAATTGAGATTCATGTGAAATTTTCACATGAATTTCACAGGAACTTTTCCAAAAAAAAAAATTGGTACTTTTCATGATTTTAATCAGAATTAAAAAATTAAATGTTATTTGAATTAAGTTACTTTACAAATTCACCTGAATTTTCACATGAAAAAAATTCATGTGATTTTCATGTGAAATTCATATAAGTTTCACATGAAACTCACATAAAACTCAAATGAACTGATTCCACGTGAGTTTCACGTATAAGCTCCTTTGAGGTGAAATTCATGTGAATTTCACGTGAGATTCACATGAATTTAAATTCACGTGAAATTTATGTGAACGAAAGGAGTAGGGACATTAAGGCCTAGTTTTGGCCCAAGAAAATAGAATGTTTGATAACCATTTCAAATTGGCACATAATGTTGAGAAATGCATAGGGTCAAGAAATATAAATGAAAAAAATAAAGATTTTTATCTGATGACGTCACAATTATGTCATAATATGTACTGTTTTCACAAAAACGATGAAACATACAGAATTTATGCAGTTTTCTGTCTTTATTTCCGTTGTGGAAACATCCTGCGCAGCCGAGAAACAACAAACTAATTTAACAGAAGCTTTATTGCAACTATTGGCATAATCTCACCAAATATAAAGTTGTTTCTTGGATGCGCACATACTTTTTCAATCTAAAATATACCTAAAATTTGACGAAAAAACAAGGAAAATCACGAAATTTAACAAAATATGCAAATTAGGTCATGATTTGTTGCCATGGTAACTTGTTCGATGTCAAATTTGTTTTGTTTTCCATAGTACCTTATACATTTACAAGTTTTCAGTAATTTGAGAATATGTATGATAACTGTGAGAGTCGTGAAAATCATCAATTTATATATAGTCGTGCGCACGAATAAGAAAGGTGTGCGCACCAGATTGAAAGTCATGCATAAATATCTTTGATTTTTTTTTCTACAGTTTTTGAATGTCGTGAGCAAGTGTGATGAAATGGTGCGTACCAGTTTAAATTTGGTAACTAGAAATCTGGTTTTATCGGATCATTTATGATCGCTATGAAGCAGTTCGCTAAAAGAGATGTCACCATACCTTAGCACTGCATGCATTCCATATCCAGCTATTGTTTCACTTTAACGTGTAAAGATATAAAGTGTTGGTTGAATAATTTCTAAAATCCACATTGTTCTTCGTTTTCAATATCATCATTGCTGGCTTGGGATTTTCCTGTGTCTTCTATTTTCTATTGAAACCAATAGCCCACTTAATTTCGATATTAAGAGGCTCAAACATGGTTATGATTTATATCTTTGTTTATGTTTATCAAATAACCACACGTTAATAATAAGAGACCTGCACATTTATAGACGGTTAAATAAAAAAAAGGTATAAACTTTTGTATATCTCACTATATCATTGATGTAAACCTGATGTTGTGCGTTTACGCTGGGACTCTTGCGTTTCATACATATTCGTTTTCCAGTAGAGGTCCAACTGCACCGTTTGAAGTCCTTATACAGTTTTTTTTCGATGTTATAACCCAAAAGCGTGACGTGTACGAAGTCTCATGATGTTCCTGGTCCAAGGACTATGATATTTTTGTTACAGATGATTTAACATAAACAAGAGACACACCCTGTTTTGTGTCTTTGGTGTTTCCTACAGTACAAAACGGAAAAGATGACAGCTGTGTGAGATTTTGGAAGAGTCGTTGCTATTGGGGTATATGAAATATGTGAATAAATATGTACATCAAACAATCATTTCAAACACAAAATATAGTTTTTTTATTGATTATGACATCTGATAAATAGACATAATCAGGAGATTTTTTCATGACAAATGATCCATAAAAATGAGGTCAAAGTTAGAATAAACGGACATGTACACCTAACAATCATGGCCATATATCAAACAAAAACTTCGTAACATAAGGCATTTCTGCAAATTTGGTCAAAGGCGATACCAAAACCACCCCTTCCTTATAAAGACATAAACCATTCACCGTCGGTACCTTACATCCTTGCATCATGCTGATACTTGTATTTAAAGATCAATAGTCATACATATCATAAATTTTAAACCTTATTTTGGCTTTTGTTTTTGAATGTTGACATGATAACATACAAGTATACCAGTTTAAATGTTGTTGTGAATGCATGGTCAACTACCGTCACCAAATTTCAATCTGCGAATATACTGTTTTAGACACCAACATGACTTTGAGGTCAACAGGTCATGTACGACATGTCATGTCCGTTTGCAAGAAGAAATCCATAGTTCAATTTGTGAGGCCTTATATGATTGCAAAATAGAATATATATTGTACTACGGCGGGCATTAAACCTAGATTATTTTACCTTATAGTCAAATTTCTAGGTATTCTGCCATATAACGCGACACGTTGTCGCAACATTCAACATTAGGTGCTGAATCTGTGGGGAAATATCAGAAGCCAATGTCATACGACAAACTGCATTGCCGAAACGTGCATTGATAGTATATGTGATTTGGTTAACAGCGATATCTGGGTCAAAACCCTAATTAAGGCGTATATTGAAACGAAGTTGGTTCTGTTTACGGACCTTCAATAAGATCTTGTATACATGTATCTACACTAGACAGCAATAAAACACCATTTCTTGCAGTATTCATGATCGATGCTTTCCCTGCAGGCCATTATAACTTCTGGTATACTAGAAAAGTTTAAACAGTTTAAAGTGTTATCATGTGTTCTATTTACTGGTTTATTTCACCAGTTTATACGTGTTTTAATCATGTGTCTACCATATAAAATTCTGCTGGGTCAAATACCTTTAAGGACCCTTTATGACATAAATATTTTCGAGAGCACTCATAAAACAGTTGCGAGATAGAGTGACTCTTCTGCTCTTTTATAAGAGAAGAGTAAGACACCAAACGGACATTCAAACATATAAGCCGAAAACAAACTGGCTGTACCATGTCAATAAAAGACAAAATACCAAAAGACAAAACACAATATGACAAACGAAACCGAGCAACCTCACCAAAATCCGAGTGTGAGCCAGTCGCTTCTGTAAGGTCAATAGATCCTACTCCAATTGAAGCACCCGTCGTGGCTCATGTAAGTACACGACACTTTGCAGTTCTTATTCGTTAGGTCACATAGGTTGGGTAAAACTATTTTGGTTATGACGATAAGAAACATTACCGACGTCATCTGTAAAACAAATATTCCATAACGGTTACTAGATGATACAGTTTGACCTTGTCTGTAGTCCAACTTTTAAAATACCTGACTATCTGAAACCAATATGTGATATTATCTTGTTTGTAAAAAAAATCGGATAAGGCTATAATTTCCTATGTAACAAAAATGTAACGCTAGTAGTTAATGAGACCACGACTTCGTGTTCATTGGTACAAGTTTCAAGAATTTACTTATCTCATCAGTTTGAAACCAAAAGTATCAAAGCTACTTCTCAGATTTCATGTATAAACATTCACACAGACTAGACGATTCAATCATCCTAATTGTGTCGTGGTGCACAAACTAATAAAAATTCATGTTAATCATGTTCACATTTCATTGTTTGTACAATTTCCTCAAATCTTCCCTACAATTTATTTTACATTTGACTTGTTGATCGTCACTAAATCTTTAATCAACATATATTTTATTTATAAGGATTCCTTAAAATTAACAATTGATTTATATTACCTATAACTTTTTGCAGTGCGAACATAATTTGTTTTTGTTATAACAGGGTCATCCTGTAGCATATCATGAACATACACGTACATGTAGGACAGATATTTCAATAAATAGAAAACATAGGGTGAATACTGATTACTAATACTTTAATGACTTAGTTTGGAGGCTATTCTTTCCTGGTTTGTTCATAAATTATATTTACTTTGTCGCTATACAATTTCTCTTTGTAATCCTATTGTTTATACATAACAATTGCACATGCATTGCAAATCCCTTTTCCAACTATTGCTACTGTCACCTAATTATTTAAATATTAAGCAATACAAATGGATGATGGATAATGCTCCATCCTTTTTTTCATTTTATTTCATTAATGTTTTAATTTGATGTCCAGTAATAATTTTACTGTATTGATATGTTTACAATGGCTATCAACCATCAAAGAAGATGCTCCATTATCGTCACACTTACGAACGTTTGCCTTGTTGTCCAGTTATATCATCAAGATCTCTATATGATTGTTCTGACAAGCAACATTCAGTAGAGATAGCTCTTACAATTGTGAATTTTCCATTTCTTTGTAGCAATATTCCAGCAGCGCCTGCATACGGAGTATACATCTCCTAACTGATACAATATTCCGGGGCTTGTATTTCCTATCATGAGGGTTGCTGCTCACAATGAAGCTAAACAAAGAGTTCCAAATGGTGAAGTTGAAATCATCGCTTTACAGATTTTACGGACGCCATCACGAGTTGGTTGACATTTTTGGAATAACCGTTTCACAGATGATATCGGATATGTTCGTTACGTCGTAACTATAATCCCCTTACCTTTTCATGAAAGTGAGCTACCGAATAAGACTATTTACCGGGTTTGAAATGAGCAACACGACGGGTGCCACATGTGGAGCAGAATCTGCTTACCCTTCCGGAGCTTAGTCTTAAGTTTTCTATATTTTGTCTTGTGTACTATAATTTGTCTGTTTATCTTTTTCATTTTAAGCCAAGGCGTTGTCAGTTTATTTTCGATCTATGAGTTTGACTGTCCCTCTGGTATCTTTCGCCCCTCTTTTACATGGTAAAGTATTCGGTTAAGCGGTGTCAGATTCAAAAGTGTATTGCAAATATCTAAGCGACATCTTGCGAAACAACAAAACAATGAATGAAAAATAATATTTTTAGTGTCAAATGATAGCTAATTGTACGTTGATTTTTAAGATATATTATTGTTAGGGAGATAATTTGTTACTTCCGGTATCAGTTGATAGTTTACTTGACACTGATTCCAAAAATATATGTTTCTATGCACTTTTAAACAAAAAAGTACAAAAATAGCTACTTCCGGTTCACAAGTGTAATTTACAATTGATTTTTTTCCAGGTTATATGGCTAGCACCTTAATGCACAACGTCCCATAGCTTTATCATGCATACATTAAAAGTAAAAGCAAAGGTGAAAATCTAGAACGTCAAATCAACCGTAGACCTTGATCATTTAATTCAAGGTCATGACACAAGGGCCTCAAATCAAAAGACTCTAGGTCTCTGCTATTTATTTTTAATGAGTTATTATTCTCATATGGAATCACTATACCCCTTACGTCAAAATTAATCAAAACATCCTGAGGATATAGCGATCAATTTGGTAAAATAAATATGTCGGTTTCTTATAAGGTTGCGAAGCATTAGAGATAACAAGAAAACCAGTGTTCGGGGAGAAAACTCTTACATGGAAAAGTAATCTGTTACACAGTGTCAGTTTGAAAAGATATTAAACTGTTCGGTATCATATACCAAATATGTAAGCGACATCTTGCGAAACAACCAAACAGAGAAGGAAACAAATTTTTGTGGAGGAAAAACAAATCAGAATAAAATCAAGAGGCCTTCCAGGGAAAAGTGGAAAGACCTTATAATAATAATAATAAACAGACGAAATACAGTAAAGTCTTTCCATTAAGAAAGTAAAGACCTTAATACAAGTAATAATCAGAAGAAATACAGTAATGTCTTTCCCTTTCTGAAAAAGGAAAGACCTTAATAACAAAAATTATTTTAATCAGAAGAAGAAATACAGTAATGGGTTTCCCTTTTGGAAAAGGAAAGACCTTAATAATCATAGTCAGAAGAAATACAGTAAGATCTTTCCATTTTGGAAAGGAAAGACCTTAATAATCAGAAGAAAAGCCGTAGGGTCTTTTACGTTTAAAAATGTTGTCCTTCCTGAAACTGCTAATGGGGGTTATACCCCTTACGTAGAAGGTCAAAACATTTTCGTCAAAAAATAACAAAGTTGCGCCTTAATGTCACAAAAATTATTCCCTTTTCAATATTTCTGTAAGTATAATGGTTTTTGAGATATTCCATGAAAGGTCAAAGATTAAGGTCAACCCTATTTTTTTTTAAATTCACCTTAAACCCTATAAATAAGGTCAAAAACCAAAAAATAATTATCTGGTACTTGACTTTGACATTTGATCTTGTGATCTTCATCAAGGCCATTAGTCCCCAATGTCATTGCTGAAGATCCGATGGGTCTAGGACCTTTGGTTTAATAGTAAAAGCTAATTTTGTAGGGTATGCCCCTTTGGAAATTAACCGATGTTGGTCGGCCAATTAAACTCAGTCAGTCTTGGTTTAACAAAAAAATATTTTGAAGAAAACGTAAACCTATAATATTATTTAGAGTCTTTTAGTATGATTCATTTGTCGAACGTATAAAATCAATGATCCATGCCAAGATTCGACACAGTGAAATCACTCTATTCAAAAACTTAAAAGAGGGGTTATGCCCCTTACAAAAGGTTAAATATTTTCGGTCCAAATTACAATAAAGTTGCGCCTTAATGACCCAAACATTTTCCACTATTCAAAACTTCTGTTAGTATATTGGTTTCTAAGATTATCCCATAAGAAGGTGTTATGTCAAAGGTCAAGGTCAACATACAAATTTCACCTTGAGGCATTTTCAAAGTCATTTGAATGATAATCATTGGTGAAGATCCTAAGTGGCTACGACTGACGATTTCTGAGTTTAAATGGCTAACCGACATCGGTTAATTTCCAAAGGGGCATAACCCTACCAATGAGTCATTGAATCTTTTGGATTCAAATGTAACGAAGAACCAGGGTCTGGCCTAAACACATTCCAACCTTTGTTTTATTTCTACCTATTGCGGTTACGGTATAATGTATATAAATACAAGAAAAAATATACAAAGATACATTTATAACCTAAACACCGCACTAAATGACGTTAAAGGTCCGTGTATATTTGCGTCCATTCGTTTTTCATTTTGAAATATCAAAAACAAAAAACAAAAAACGAGAGTGTTTTCATTTTTCGTTTTTGATTTCTCAAAAACCAAAACGAAAAACAAAAGTGTTTTCATTTTTCGTTTTTGATTTCTCTTAAACCAAAACGGAAAACGAAAGTGTTTTCATTTTTTGTTTTTGATTTCTCTAAAACCAAAATGAAAATCAAAAGTGTTTTCGTTTTTGATTTCACTAAACAAGAATTTTGTATTTAATTTTAATTATTTCTCGTTTTATTATGTACAATGTTTTCCTTTCTTGTTTCACAGTCATTGATAGTAAATAATGCCAATGTAAACACCCCGGTGTTTTTTCAACATAATGTAGACAAAATAGACCGCCTGACTTATGAATTGAACTACGGTGATAAATGAATCAAAGCCTTTCAAATTACCTTGTTTATATCTTTAATAAAAAATAAATTATTATATTTAAATATTAAACGAATCATAAATTTAAATTGTACAATATAATATTATATAAAGATGGTACAAATAGAGAGATTGATTACAACATCACATTAACAAGGGAGGTTACTACTTTTTAAAACTTATAAGAAAACTACCCCGGTCGTTAAAGTATACATGCACAGTCACTGTGGTTATCAGATCTTTAATCAAAGATAATGTCGACGGACGCAAAAGACTTTATCAATCTGAACAATAAGGGTGCGTGATCTTTACTTCTAAATTTAAAAAGGTTGATGTCAGATGATTAGAATTCATGACCAAGGTCCATTATACGAACATTAAGGTCGATAATGTGTTTTGCTTGATCAATTGATTGAAAAACAAATTTCCGCAATTTCACAATTCAAAACGGGATTAGCATTCAATCATTTTGCCATTCGGAGCCTACTTGGTATTAGTTTTGCTTATTTGTGAAAGCTATATGGTGACCTTAACTAGAGCCTGGGTGTGGATGGGGGTTTACGGAATAGAGTATAGTGGGCAAAACATATAAATAAAAGAGACAATGGACCAAGAAATAAAAAAATAGAATAATGAGGTGTTAAAATATAAAGAGAACAGAATAATTGGCAAAAAGGATAAAGAAATAAACATGATAAAAAATAGAGAAATATTGCCTGAAACACTTATTAAAGAATAGAGAAAAATGGAATAGAATATCAAAGAATACAGAAATGAAGAAATACGCACCCAAACCATCATACTAGTTGCCTAAACCAACGTTATTTTGTCTCCGGTAGAATGTTATTGGTTTTCATACGTTTTCTTTTTATTTCTATGCCTATCAATTAAGACATGAGCTTTCATAATTTGCCAGCTTATTACATTATAAAAAAAAGACTAAGCCGAACATCACTCTGGATTTTTTCTCAAGAAGACCTCAGCTACCCACCCTACCACACCATTACCGAAAAGTTAATAAACAAAATCTACGGCAATACTTTTGTCCGCACTAGATGCAAAGGGAAGCTGGGTAGCTGAGGTCTTCTGGAGAAAAAATCCAGGGTGTAGGATAAAGCAAAACATTGTAATCCACATAGTCAAGTGTGTGGCTGTAGTTTTCAGGGTATGAATGATTCTTTTCCTCGTTGAAGACCCTCCAGCTACTTTCAAGATGAAGAACAGGAATAAAAGCCCTGTTCATTGATAATTTGTATTTTTTTCTATGTATTGTGTGTGATTTTGTCCCATGCACATTTACTCCACATCTCTTTATTTTCTATTGTAGGGCCTAAAGACGGCTCAATGCAAGTTTAGCCCTTCAATATTAAAGGTCATATGTTACATTATTGTTTCGGATAAGAGTGAATTTGGTACCTATTAAAACGTCTAAACCCGCTGCATTTGTTTGCACCTGTTCTAAGTCAGGAACCTGATGTTCAGTGTTTGCCGTTTGTTGATGTGGTTCATAAGTGTTCTCGTTTCTTGTTTATTATAAAGATTATACCGTTGCATAGTTTTCCCGTTTGAATGGTTTTGCACTGGTCATTTTGAGGCCCTTTGTAGCTTGCTGTTCGGTGTGAGCCAAGGCTCCGTGTTGAAGATCGTACTTTGACCTGTAATGGTTTTTTTTTACAAATTGTGACTTGGATGGAGAAATGTCTCATTGGCACTCATACCACATCTTCTTATATCTATATATGGTCTTTTTAAGTGAATTGGGAGATTGGGATTTCTAGCTTTAATCTCACCCATGTCAGCTTTTTATTTGTATTTACAGAAAAGAGAGCTAGTTTTGTATTCTTTAATATACTGTAACAGTTTAATTTTCCATGAAAAAAGGACAGTTTTTTCTATGTCCGGTAGCATCGTATCATATATGGACATCGGCTGTTGTCTGCTCTTTGGTCGGGTTGTTGTCTCTTTGACACTTTCCCCATTTCCATTGTTAATTCTATTATCGGTAGGCATGTAAAATTGCCAAACCATACACGACCGTTCATTCGTCATCGTAGATCTATTCCAAGTCTTAATAAGTCTACACAAAGCAGAAAAGGAACTTTTACAACAAGGAATATTACACAACTGAAGCCATAGTCATAAAGATCGATTGACTGATTGGTGTTCCTTTAACGTCGTTGCAGAACATAAAAATATTACCTGATCTTCATTCTCAACATCTTCAATCTCTATTGTTCCCAAGGAAGCAACCATTTGATTCTCTTGGGTGGGGCAGGGATTTGTAACCGAAGTCAATAATTGTTTTTAACCAAGACTGAAAAACATGCCTTTATTCATGGCCACACACAAACACAATAATATTATCAAGATTTATCAAAAAAAAAATTTTTTACACTTTTATATTTTTATGTTGTTTTGAAATATTAATTTGACTTGAATTTATACGAGTTTACTAAATATACATGTTTATACCAAGCCAAGTCCGTTTATATCTTGTTTCTCGCCTGACTATACAAAAGGCCAGGAGAGCTTTGGCCATCATTTGTCGTCTTTGATAGACATGGTTGACTGAAAAGCTGTCTATATAAAGTAATGTGACAATGGCATGAAGACATCACCAAATCACCATATACAATACACAAAACGACACTGGTCTTCAACTACCCACAAAGAGGCAGTAAGCTCTGGTTGGCCTTAAACACAAATCCAAGGGCACAGCAAAATGAGAAAATATCCAATTAAAACTGGGTGAACTGGGAGGAAAACATTAGAACTTTCCTAAGAAATACAAATTTCACCCCCCCCCCAACCCTCCCCCTCAACAATTTAATAAGGAGATGTGGTATGATTGCCAATGTGACAACTATCCCCAAAGTTCAAATGAAGTGGATGTAAGCAATTATATATAGGCAACCGTACCACCTTCAACAATGAGAAAAAAACCAGTAGGGTATAGTCGGCTATGAAAGGCTCTGACATGAAAAATATGAAACAGTTCAGTTGAGAAAAAACGGCCTAATTTATAACACAATAAAACGAAAAACAAATATGACAGACATCAACAAACGACAATCATTGAACTACAGGCTCCTAACTTGGGACAGGCACATACAGTATGTGGCGGGGTTAAACATGCAAGTGAGCGCTCAACCCTCCCGTTAACCTGGGACGTGTTTTGTTACAGAACAACAAAAGAACAAACTATAAAAATCAGTTGAAAAGGGCTTAACATATCAGAAACAGAAAAAAACATATAACAAAAGCACAGACCGGACGTGGCAGGGTATCTATACATCCTTAACAAACAAAAAAGGACACAAAGTACAGATCTGAGAGTAATCGCAGTAATGACAGCTAGTTCAAAGCCAATGACAACTAATACAAAAATCATGTATCTAAGACTAAAATATCAATCAGTACACATCCAACATCCAATAGATTTAGTGTAAAGACGTCATTAACAGTCAGAGAAAGACATGACCTTGTGCAATGCCAAATCATAGGTATCAACAGATTGTAGTACCTTGATGTGTATAACAATAATATGTAGTATAATTTTAAGTTACTGATAACAAAATTAATATTTATACCAATAAAAACAATATTCAAAGATATATTTGCAGTGTTCAATTGGTAACCTTTTAAAATAAGTTTATTTAAAGGATTGATTAGTTTACCCTGATCGTTTTTAATTTACATGCATACAATTTCTATTTATATTATTATTGATAAATACAATAGTGCAGAAGTAGTGGAGATAGATCTACAAGTGAGGGAAGTTGTTTGTGACTTCAGGGAACTTTATTTGGATATGCCTGTTATGGTCTAATTGAGATTTACAAGACCTTCATTCAATTTCAGCACATTTTGTGAATGTATCGTCCCATTTATAGGCATTGTGATTTTCGGTATGTGCGTCCGTTTGTTCTTCCGTTCATCCGTCTGTTCCGCTTCAGGTTAATGTTTTTGGTCAAAGTAGTTTTTGATGAAGTTGAAGTCCAATCAACTTGAAACTCAGTACATATGTTCCATATGATATGATCTTTCTAATTTTAATGCAAAGTTAGAGTTCTGAACGCAATTTACGGTCCACTGGACATAGAAACTGATAGTGCGAGTGGGGCATTCATGTAAATTTACTTCAGATAAAAATACTAAATTAGACGAACCAATCTAATTAAAAGATATATCTCTGATTTCGTTATACTTATATGACTTTTTTGTATGAATTTTAATAAGATTACTGGACAAACGCGTTCAATCTTCGGACTTAATTCTTAACAATTTTACCGAGCGGAGCGAGGCCAAAAAAAATAACGTCTTTCAAGCCAAATTTTATATGTATGCTATACATACAAATTTATTGTTTAAACTTGGTAATCAATTAATCTAAAATACAGTCCTAGATAATCAAATAATCATGAAATATTTGGTCTAGTAATCAAATAATCACTAAAAAAAAACGGCCAAGTAATCACATTATCAAAAACCCCATGAGGAATCATTAAAGATGACATATTTTTGTATTAATATTGATTCACTTATAAGGTCTTTGCATCGGAAATAAACTAAAATTCTAAAACCAGTTGTTGGCATAGTACGGGTCATTTTCTTCTCATATATTTTATGAGGGTGTGATACTAAACCCCTCACAGGAGTGATTGTGCTTGATTTTCATGTGATGAAGACATAATCTTTCAATCGGTGTAATTGGGGTCTGGAGCTGGCATGTCAGTTACTGCTAGTAATCCTTTGTTAGTTTATGAATCATTGTCATGTTGCTTAGTTTCTTTTGTGACCTATTCTGACTTCTTTTAAACTGTGTTTTACTGTGCGTATTGCTGTGTGTTTGTTTATTCTACATTGGCTAGCTATAGTGGTATAGGGGGAGGGTTGAGATCTCACAAAACATGTTTAACCCCGCCGCATTTTTTGCGCATGTCCCAAGTCGGGAGCCTCTGGCCTTTGATAGTCTTGTATGTTTTTTTTTTATTTTTAGTTTTGTGTGACGTCCATTTTCACTGAACTAGTATACATTTTTATTTAGGGGCCAGCTGAAGCCCGCCTCCTGTTGCTGGATTTTCTCGTTGTGTTGAAGACCCATTGGTGGCCTTCGGCTGTTTTCTGCTCTTTCACAAACATGTCTTTGGTTGGGTTGTTGTCTTTTTGACACATTCTTCATTTCCATTCTCAATTTTATTGATTGATTGATTGATTGATTGCTTAATTGATTGATTGGTTGTTTGTTTGTTTGGTTGATTGATTGATTGATTGATTGATTGATTGATTGATTGATTGATTGATTGTAAAGGGATTTGCTCATGTTGCTCCAAACAAAAGTCATGACCATTTGATAATCATTTGTTTGTTGTTATTATAATTGTTATATATATTGCCGTCTTAATTTCACCAATGAAACTTTTTTTTTACATTGATTTTTGCCTTTGTATTAAATTAATTTGTGAACTTCTTGCAACTCTACAATGACCTTCTGATTACAATTAGACCCGCAAGAATGTGAAATATGAAAACTTATTTGGCCTTCAATGCCTCAACCTTTTTTAATGTGGGTGTCTACTTTGTTCAGTAAGATTTCGGTTTTGACATTTATTTTGCAAACTACCATAGATTTCCGGTAATTGTTCTGCATAAAACCCAATGGGAAAGCACATGGACATAATTTACTAAACGTTTATTGAAACCTGTAATGTGAAGACGTGAATGAAAATGCGGAGTTTGTGAGACCAGGTTCAAGCAAGCAGCCACTCGCTAGCAACCACTTCGCTAGCAGCCAGTTTTCAGATGTTTATATAAACCCAAATGTTGCATAAGATTCAAACGTACTTCAAATGTTTTTATTAATATATAACCACTATATTATCAGTTTTTAATATATAATTGAGCAGTCAAAGACACTATTCAATGAATTTCAAAATTTCATTTCTTGTTCATTAATTATATAAATAAAATAGAAATCGCTTTCAATACATCACACAGCGTGCTGCACGCTTTACATTTCAAATAGTCAACACTTTTGAGTGTATATAGAATCGTAAATAATTATGAAATTATTTAAATGTTGGCAAAATTGCACTATTGTGTGAAATAGCTTTCCATATTCTCGGCTTCCTGTCAAATAGTTCATGAAAAGTACCAATTGTTCTGCATTAGAAGAAAAAAAAGTTGCACTCGTGCTTTAACTTTTTTTTTTGCCACACAAAACTGTTTTGACAAAACATTCTACCTCTGAAACAGTGGATTTCGCTTACTTATGATTGGACGAAATGTTTATTTTTTGTACTCAAAGTATGGTGGGCAAGGAAATTATTTATTAGCTTTAAAAAATAATCCGTGCTATACCCAAACTGGGAATTTTGATCATGTAGGCGCTAGGTCTCTAGCTTACGTTTGCACCTAGTGCGGAAAAAAGTATTGCCATAGAATTTTTGTTTATTAACTTTTCGGTAAGGGTTGGGTAGGGTATCTGACCTCAACTTTGGACCTACTTTAGAAAATAAACTAAGCCGAACAATACCCTGGTTTTTTTTCTACTGTAGACCTCAGCTACCAAGCTTCCTTTTGCACCTAGTGCGGACAAAAGTATTCATTTTTTGCCTTAGAATTTTGTTTTATTAAATTTTCGGTAAGGGTGGAGTTGGGTGTCCGCGGACCCCAACTTTGGACCTACTTAAAAAAACAAACTTAGACGAATAACACCCTGGATTTTTTTCTCCAGTAGACCTCAGCTACCCAACTTCCCTTTGCACCTAGTGCGGACAAAAGTATTGCCGTAGAACTTTTTTATAACTTATCGGTAATGGTGTGGTAGGGTAGGTACCTGAGGTCCACTTGAGAAAAAATCCAGAGTGATGTTCGGCTTAGTCTTTTTTTATAATGTAATAAGCTGGCAAATTATGAAAGCTCGTGTCTTAATTGATAGGCATAGAAATAAAAAGAAAACGTATGATAACCAATAACAATCTACCGGAGACAAAATAACGTTGGTTTAGGCAACTAGTATGATGGTCTGGATACGGGGTTCTTCATTTCTGTATTCTTTGATATTCTATGCCGATTTTCTCTATTCTTCAATCAGTGTTTCAGGCCATTTTTCTCTATTCTTTATTTCTTTATACTTTTTGCCAATTATCATTCTGTTCTCTTTATATTTTAACACCTCATTATTCTATTTTTTTATTTCTTGGTCCATTGTCTCTATTATTCATATTTTTTGCCCACTATTCTCTATTCCGTAAACCCCTATCCACACCCAGGCTCTAGTTTAGGTCACCATATAGCTTTTACAAATAAATTCCGATTGGCAAAATGATTGAATGCTAATCCCGGTTTGAATTGTGAATTTTGCGGAAATTTGTTTTTCAATCAATTGATCAAGCAAAACACATTATCGCCCTGAATGTTCGCATACTACTGGCAGATGGACCTTGGTTATCAATTCTAATCATCTTAGATCAACCTTTCTAAACTTAAAAGTAAAGATCACACACCCTTATTGTTCAGATAGATAAAGTTTTTTGCATCCGTCGACATTATCTCCGATTAAAGATCTGATAACCACAGTGACTGTGCATGTATACTTTAACGACCGAGGTAGTTTTCTTATCAGTTTTAAAAAATAGTAACCTTCCTTGTTAATGTGATGTTGTAATCAATCTATCTATTTGTACCATCTTTATATAATATTATATTGTACAATTTTAATATATGATTCGTTTAATATTTAAATATAATAATTTATTTTTTATTGAAGATATATAAACAAGGTAATTTGAAAGGCTTTGATTCATTTATCACCGTAGTTCAATTCATAAGTCAGGCGGTCTATTTTGTCTACATTATGTTGAAAGAACACCGGAATGTTTACTTTGGCATGATTTCTATCAATGACTGTGAAACAAGAAAGGAAAACATTGTACATTATAAAACGAAAAATAATTAAAATTGAATACAAAATTCTTGTTTAGTTACATCAAAAACGAAGAACGGAAACACTTTTGATTTTCATTTTGGTTTTAGAGAAATCAAAGATAAAAAATGAAAATACTTTCGTTTTCCGTTTTAGTTTTAGAGAAATCAAAAAAGAAAAATGAAAACAATTTTGTTTTTCGTTTTGGTTTATGAGAAATCAAAAACGAAAAATGAAAACACTATTGTTTTTTGTTTTTTGTTTTTGATATTTCAAAACGAAAAACGAATGGACGCAAATATACACGGACCGTTAACACGTTAACCCACAATTAAGGAATATGTACATGTTTCATCTAAAATGGTAGCCTGCAGTTTTAATTAAATAACTGCAAAGATTATTCCTTTTTAAATAACGTCACGAACAGCAGCTACAATGTATCACTAGAAAAATAATACACCTTTGACAATTCATTACAGCAACACTGCTATTAACATAAAAGCAGAATATGACTAATTTGGCCACTCATTTTAATAGAATATCACTCCTAATATCGTTCAATAATGTAATGGTTTAACAAAAAAATGTTGTATTTCTTCCTTATGCCATTATCATTTGTCTCTTTTAATATCACTTTCATATTTTGTAGAAAACGTAAACCTATAATATAATTTAGAGTCTATTAGTATGATTCATTTGTCGAACGTATAAAATTAATGATCCATGCCAAGATTCGACACAGTGTAATCACTCTATTGCAATCTACTCCTTTTTCTTCCAACATTTTCACTATTTAAACATGATTTCTCATAAATGCAACAAAACACGGCGATGCTTTTAAATGTGTGCAATGATTAATATCAGAACCATTGTCAAGTAGAATCTGAACAATGTCTTTATGATTTTCCCTACAAGCTATGAACAAAGAAGATTTTCCATTATCTCTACAATTATCAATATCTGCTTTGTAGTTCAGTAATACCTTAACTATCTCTATATGATTTTGCTGACAAGCAATAAACAAAGGAGACGTTCCATCACCTGTACACTTATTAATGTCTGCCTTGTTGTCAAGTAGTACCTCTACTATCTCTTTATGATTTAAACGACAAGACGTAAACAAAGGAGATGCTCCATCAACTATACACTTATTAATATCTGCTTTGTTGTCTATTAAAATCTTTACTAATTCTATATGATTATTCTGACACGCAATATACAAAGGAGATGACCCATGCTTTTCACATTTATTAATGTCTGCCTTTTTGTCCAGTAATACCTTTACAATCTCTATATGATTAAAGTAACACGCAAAATGTAAAGGAGATGATCCAGTGTGATCACTCTTATTAATGTCTGCCTTGTTGTTCAGTAAAAGTATAACTATATCTTTTAAATTATCCCAACAAGCAATAACCAAAGGAGTTGTTCCCTTATTATTACTTTGATTAATGTCTGCCTTTCCGGCCAGTAATATCTCTACTATATCTTTATGATCATTGTTACACGCAATATGTAGAGGAGACGCTCCTTTACGATTTCGCTGATTAATGTCTGCCTTGTTAGTCAGTAATATCTGAACCAACTCTGTAAGATTGTCCTGACAAGCAGTATGTAAAGGATATAAATCATTTGCACACTTGTTAACCTCTGCCTTGTTGTCAAGTAATAACTTCACTATCTCTAAATGATTATTCTGACAAGCCATATACAGAGCAGATGCTCCATTATCATCACACTTATTGATGTCAGCCTTGTAATCCAGTAATAACCTTACTGTCTGTATATGATTATTCTGACAAGCAACTGTCAAAGGAGTCGTGACACTATTTCTACACTCATTGATGTCTGCCTTGTTGTCTAGTAAAATTTTTACTATCTCTTTATTATCATTCTGACAAGCCCTAAACAAAGGATACCCTCCATATTTATCACACTTATTAATGTCTGCCTTTTTGTCTAGTAATACCTTTACTACTTTTGTGTGACCCTGTTGAATTGCAAAATTCAATGGACTCCCATCATCATCTCTATGCCGGTTAACATCAACACCATGGTCAAAACACCACTCAATTAATGGAATAAAATCATATTGACAACACTGTAGTAGTACAGTAGCCCCACCTTTAACGTCACAAAGCAGTGCTAATCTTCTTTGTACTGAAATATCCCTTGTTTTTATTCCACGCAGAAATTTCTCTCTAAACTCTGGAATATTCATATTAATGTTATTAAATACATCCTGTATTTTACATTTAGACCAGTCATCAAACATTCTTAATAAGTACATCTTATGGTATTTAGCTGGCACAACAGTAATAAACTGATTCATGCCATCTTTACTTTCTAATAGAAATCTCTGACTAATAACGTTACTTTGTCCATTTCTGATAAAACATTGAATCATGTTTTTACCTAAATAGAAAGATAAGAAGTCAAATATTTTATCGTGTATAGTTTTATATACCCCTTGTTCTTTCTTTATAAAAGTATATTCAAGTGTTTTAAGTTGATCTAGTAAAACTAATCGAGATGTTCCTCTGTCCAATCTACAAGCTTCACATGTGTTTTTTATCCTTGTTTTTACTTCTGAATTCACCTCATCTGTCAACAATTCCTCGTGTAGTCTATTGTTGAACATTACACACAATGCCAAAGCACAGTATTTTCCATGATTTCCGTTCTTACGCATCTTGTCAATTTCTGCCTCATATACTGAAAATGGATTTTCGAAAAAATCTGTAATATTGATTTCAGGATTATCATTATACAATTTACAGATAAGTGGAAAGCATTCATATAAATCACAGTACTGAATAATCTCTGAAAATTTTGTATCCAAATATAATTCTGCTATTAACTGTTTCTCTGATTGTAATAAACACAAATCTTTTGATTGCAGGTTACATTCACATGTCCTGAAAATTGACAATGATTCAAACTTGTCATCCTGATACACTTGTAATCGACACGCCACAATGATTTTTGTGTGTTTATTTTGAATCAGTAATTTTATACGTTCCATGACTGACGCTAGACTGTCAAGGTCAAATTGATTGATAGAATAAGTTCCACAAAAGTCATCCACAACAAACAATGTTTTCTGGTTTGGATTGTAAAATTTAACAATATCATTTGCATTGGTGACCGGAAGAACATCGTACCCTTCATCATGCATTTTCAATCCCACATGTTGTAACGTTGCTGTCTTCCCAACACCAGAACTTGCAGTAATGGTTACACAACTGTGTTTCTGTATACATTTGAGTATATGCTTGGCTGCTCTGGTCTCAACAAAGGTTCTTTTATTTGTCTTCCATGCTTCAATCATTTGATTAATTTGTACTGAAATATATCAATACCTGAATATTATAAAAATAAGTATATCAAGTATGCAGTCAGGAATCTGATGTTCATTAGTTGTTGTTTGTTGATGTTGTTCATAATTGTTTCTCGTTTCTCGTTTTTTTATTGATTAGACCGTTAGTTTTCCCATTTGAATGGTTTAACACTAGTATTTTTTTGGCACTCATACCTCATCTTCTTATATCTATATGGTACATATACGTATCATGCGTATGAACTTAAAATCATATGATTAATGTATTGGGGTAAAATAATTATTAGTGTCAAACGCTCTATATGATGGTCTTCACAATTACGATTCTTTAAAACACTTTTGTTAGTTCTCTCTCATATGGTTGAAATTTAAAAAAGAATAATTTGTAGAGTTCATTTTCGTTTCAATAGCTCCCAACATATATCGAAAGATATATATTTGACTTCAATAACATCTAGATCTAAGTGTTCCGAATGCCAAACAATGATAAAAAAAACAGTTTAAATGTTACAAACTAAGTATCATTATCTGTTTCCAGTGCAAACCAAATTGTTCACATATAACACATTTTTCTAAAGGAGAAGGTATGATACGGTTATGGTTTTGGCCAATTGAAATCGAAATTAAACAAACATTGTAAATCTAAAAATTAACATTCTTCAGAAGGCACTATTCTCATGGACCATGTAGAATGTATGCATATTTTAGAATGTCAGTCAAAAACTGTTACTGTTACTGTGGAGAACACACAGGACTGGCACAATCGTCTTGATTGGGGATAAGGGATTGGGATCATAAAATTGAGAATGGAAATGGGGAATGTGTCAAAGTGACAACAACCCGACCACAGAACAGACAACAGCAGAAGGCCACCAACAGGTCTTCAATGCAGCGAGAAATTCCCGCACCCGGAGGCGTCCTTCAGCTGGCCCCTAAACAAATATATATACTAGTTCAGTGATAATGAACGCCATACTAAACTCCAAATTGTACACAAGAAACTAAAATTAAAAATAATACAAGACTAACAAAGGCTAGAGGCTCCTGACTTGGGACAGGCGCAAATATGCGGCGGGGTTAAACATGTTTATGAGATCTCAACCCTCCCCCTATACCTCTAGCCAATGTAAAAAAGTAAACGCATAACAATACGCACATTAAAATTCAGTTCAAGAGAAGTCCGAGTCTGATGTCAGAAGATGTAACCAAAGAAAATAAACAAAATGACAATAATACATAAATAACAACAGACTACTAGCAGTTAACTGACATGCCAGCTCCAGACTTCAATTAAACTGATTGAAAGATTATGTCTTCATCATATGAATATCAGGCACAATCCTTCCCGTTAGGGGTTTAGTATCATACCATCATAACATATATGAGAAGAACATAACCCGTGTCATGCCAACAACTGGTTTTTAAATAAATGTGTTTAGTGCCGATGCAAAGACCCTATAAGTGAATCAATATTAACGCCAAAATATGCAATCTTTAATGACCTGACAACAGTATCGTAACTATATCCCTTCTTAATAAGTCTATTTAAAGGTTTTGTTAGTTTCAGAGGTGAATACTGACATTTTTGTGCTTTATAAAGAATATTTCCATAAAAAATTGGATGTGAAATACCTGAACGTATAAGAAGTCTGCATGTTGAGCTATATCTACGAATGATGTCCTTATACCGATGATAAAATTTAGTAAATGTTTTGACTAGTTTGTGATATCGAAAACCCTGGTGTAATAATTTTTCAGTAATACATAAATTTCTCTCGCTAAAATCTAAAACATTGTTACACACACGAGCGAATCGTACAAGTTGAGATATATAAACACCGTAAGATGGTGACAAGGGAACGTCACCATCTAAAAATGGATAATTAACGATAGGAAATGAAAAATCATCTCTTTTATCATATATTTTAGTATTAAGCTTTCCGTTAATGATATAGATATCAAGATCGAGGAAAGGGCAGTGGTCATTGTTAGTATTAGCTTTATTTAAAGTTAGTTCAACAGGATAAATTTCTTTAGTATACATACTGAAGTCGTCATTATTGAGAGCCAAAATATCATCCAAATATCTAAAAGTATTATTAAATTTGTGTATCAGATGTTGTTTCGATGGGTCTTTACTGATTTTTGTCATAAATTGTAACTCATAGCAATACAAAAAAAGGTCCGCAATAAGTGGTGCACAGTTAGTCCCCATTGGAATTCCGATAACCTGACGATATACGGAATCTCCAAAGCGAACAAAAATGTTATCTAGTAAAAATTCAAGGGCATATATAGTATCAAAGCATGTCCAATTGACATAGTTTTTTTGTTTATTGCTACTAAAAAATGACCTAAAAGAGTTTGAACATATATATTCAGATTCTGACTTTTTAAATGCCCATTTAATTAGGTGTGTGAATTTTTTCTTAATGAGAATGTGAGGCAATGTGGTATATAGGGTAGAAAAATCAAAACTTTGAACAGATTCAAAATCACCAATATATGCATGCAATTTATCAAGTACTTCCAACGAGTTCTTGACACTCCAAAAGTAATTAATTCCACTATTTTCGAAGACCTTATTTGAACAATTTATTATCAGGTTTTTGATTGTACCAAGTGTACTGGTAAGAAGAATAGACAATTTAGTAGTGAAACAATGGCTTGAAGACGAAATGAATCTATATTTGTAAGGTGTTTTGTGTAGCTTCGGAAGCCAATACATAGTTGGGACTTTCATTGTATTTGGTTCTGCTTGTAAAGCGGTAGCTAAAAGTTTATGTTTGTTACAGATGTCGTTTTCTGAAAATGGAGTCAGTTGGAATGTTGGTGAATTGGTGATTTCTTTTTTCAGAACCTCAATGTAAAATTTACGTCAAACAATAATAATATTATTAGCAGCTTTATCGGCCGGGACAAAAACAAATTCCTTGGCTAGTTCTTTTAGTTTATGTTTGATATGAGAAATAGGTTTATTGTGGTTATTGTTAAGAGTAAAATGTTCTTTAAAATGTTGAATACGTATATCAACTATGTTCATTACTGATTTAAAAAAAGAGTCCAAAGATTTTTTGTCAGCTTTTTCCCGTTTTATCCATTTCAAACAGTAAGTATGGAGTGAGTCGTGGATGATATTACGACACTCATTCCAATTAATAATTGACGGGGGACGATATTTAGGTCCTTTACTGAGGAATGATTTTAACTCTCGGTCTTGAACGATGTTAAGATCTCCTGTTATAACATGGGAAATGGGTCCATAAATGTATTCGGAATTACTGCAATTACATGAAGTAGGTGTATTTTCACTGATATTAACATCTTTACACAATTGGCTATAATTAAACACAAATTTCCGGGTAGATTTCTTGTAAATATAACAAATAAGAGGGAGCTCAGTATTATCAAAATATCCCGGAATTTGTTCTTTAACAGAATGGTCGTTAAAAATACCGGCAATATTTACAAAATCAAAACCTTTATTGACATACTTTATTTTAATAAACTGTTTTTTATGATCTTCAGGGCGATCAATTTTGAGAAACAGTTTAGAATAACAATATGCCATTATAATTTGAACGATTTCATACTTAGGACTGCTATATGAAATTGTGTTGCAATCCTCTAAAATTTTATTTAACTTATTAACCGGTAATGAACAGAGCTTTGTTAACAGATAATGTCTGCCGTTGTTTTTTGAAATAGAAATTAGGTCCGAAATATTGGTATGATTGGTCCGAAATTTTCTTTGATTGCGATTTTTTCTACGACCATGAGAACGGTTTTTACGAACAGTTTTAGAAACTATATCCAAAATGTTAACAGAATCGGTTCTTGATATATTACCAATTCCCATGATATTATCATTAAGACCGAGAGGGTAGACTGTCTGTAATTTTTTAATCCACTTTAATTCAATTATTTTCCGCGATCGTACAAACTTTGAATGAGATTCCCCAGGCTGCTTATTTACTACTTCTAAAGGTTGAACTGCTAAATATTTAATAGGATGATTGTGCTTCTTAAGGTGTTGATAAATGATACTTTTGAATTTATTGGGTCTTTTAAAACGATACAGATGTTCTTGAGTGCGTTTAGATAAATATCGTCCAGTTTCACCTACGTACTGAATACCGCATCCCGGTTTGTTTCATGTGAGTAAATACATTATACTGTTTGTTTTTCAAGTTATATCAGTTTCAAAATTTAAAGAAAATGTGCGACCATTAAACGTGGACCTTACCGTATTGTTGGTGGAAAGACGGGGACATGTAAGTCATTTTTTGGCATGACACTTATCGATAGAAGGGTAACCACGATTTTTATTGTTAAAAATGTTAGCGATGGTAGTATTTTTAGATAAGCGATTTTGAAGATTGAGACGTGTAGATACCCTTTGAACGAGTTTAGTATTTAATATTTTTCCATTTCTAAGCTTCATATTTGTTTTTTGGTTGTGAATTATATTAGAAAGGAGCAAAGACTGGCGTCCAAAATATGAACCAGCATACAATGAATTAAATTATGTAAAAATGATAAATCTGTTCGGCTAAAGATGTCAAACGCTATCCGTATTAATTACCCGAAAAAGAAAGGGTATATTAGGGTAGCGACTGACGTCTGACTAAATAGTAGAATGGGGCTGAATATTGAAATACTACTTTTTGATAAATATTCCTAAAGTAATGAACTAGAGAAGTTCTCGCTCGGACACACACTCCATAATCTAGTATATTATAAGAGCATTTTTGAGGTAAATAATTATTATTGACCGCAGGGGGTAATCATTAATTGCACAAGCAAATTTTGTCCATAGTAAACCAGATTATATATAGCTTATAGTGTACATATTAAAGTCGAATATCAGACCATGGTGTGCAACACACCAAATTGCGATGCTGCAACCATGTGTCAAATATCGATCAATCATGGCAAACGAGAAAAAAATAGATTCAAGTCACAAAATGTAAAAAAGACAGTCAAGAACTTTGTCCTTAAGGTCAAAATTCAAGGTCTACCTAATGATAATGTCACCCTTCGTTGAATGGGAGATGTTTTTGGTGAAGTTGGAGTTCAGAGAGGAATTTTGTGATAAATGAACAAAAACAATCATCTGCTGTCATTTTGGAAATGCTGAGTTACCTACAATGTTTTCGACTGATGGGTTATGAATTTCATTTTGTTGTAGATGTTTGTCTTTACTTGTCATTTTCCTGTTTAGAATTCCCCTGTTACCTCTGCTACAAATGGTGCATAGGAAGTTGATTAGCATTGATTTAGAAAAACAAAATCACATTATAGCATGCTCAAATTGAGCTCGATATCATATTTCAGGGCGATAAAAATTGCTAGGAAACATGTCTTAAAGTTCAGCTTAATGGTTACCGAGGAAAATTAATCAAATGTTTCATTATAATGAGTAAAAACATCATAGCATTAAGTAGACAATAGACACTCAGACGTTTTTATCAGGATGGAGAAAAATATTAAGCACTGCTTCCAAAAAAAATGATTTTCAAGTCAACTTTCATAATCGTTGGTTGATCCCTTTTAAGATAAAATACCAACGAATATGAATGATGACTTGTCTTTAGATCTTGCCTTGTTTATCAATTAGACCATCATCTGTCTTTTGCATTAGAATTTTCAAACCAATACATGGGGGTACCCAAATTGCACCTATTTTGACACCATTTTCACCAACGTTTTTTTATGATCCAGACAAAAGTTGCCTTTTTGTTTTTTCAATGTTTTAGTAGATGTATCTTTATATACTATAAAGTCCCACCAATTGCATTTTTAAGCTGATTTTAATTACAGAAAAATAGGTTTGACCTGACATCCAAATGACCCTGGATAACTGATGTATTGTATTATTTGTTTTAAATATTTAGAACAATTTGACAATATTACATGCTTACAATTCATTTTGTAAGAAATGGATGCCTGTAACATATTGTATTTGCTCATTTTCAAAAGATTACTTTTTATGGACGTCGCATGGCGACGTTTTAGTAGATTTTACTTTTCCAGTAAACATTTCATCTGGTGATATATATACTGTGAACATTTTGTAAATATTTAGACTTTCATAATGTCAAATGATGAAAAAATAAAAATGAATTAGCTCCTAAGAAAACTTGTTAGATTTTTGCTGCTTTTTTGCCAAATAGGTGCAATTTGGGTTCTCGGTTCAATTTGGGTACTGTGACGTTAAAAACAAAAGGTACAAGAGAATATTCATTGCGGATTTAATCGACTAAATAGTCGCAGGAAGTAAATGGTAATATTCTGAGCATGCGTGTCCCTCTTGTTTTTTTTTTCTTTCTCTATCTATACTTTTATCCATGAAATGTAGACAAAACTTGAATTTTACGATTCTATTTCTCTTTTATCTATGGTACACATATGGCAAGGCTGACTTATTCATCAAATACATTTATTAAGTTTCGCTCCAAGAATGATCAGCTGAAAAGCAAGTATAAATTCATAATTTATCACAATTTTTGTCAATTTTTACATTTTAATTTTTATATTACTGTAGTGTATTGTCCTATATGTAAGTTTTTATGTTGACATGTTCAATGCAATAAAACTGAAGTTGGGTTTACAGTTTTAGCCATTCCTTTATTTTCCCCAAAAAGCACTGACGATTGTCCACACTTTTTGTTTTTAAGTGATATCTTAAGTCCGTTTAATCATCTATAATTATTCCAACGTAAACATATAATGGTATAATCTAAAGTTGTTATGTTTTACTCTTAATTTACGGTCACTGTGTATTGTCCTTTTATTTGTTATTTTCTTTGAATTTCACGTGTAAAAATACAATGGTAGGTCTAATGAGTTTGTCTTTACCTCGTATGTTCCAAGGTACTGCTGACTGTTCTAAGATTTTTGTTTTCAACTTTTCACATTCCTTTAGCATATTTTCACCACCTAGTCTTCTAACAGCCTATAAAAATCAAAATGATGTTTTACATTACTTATAACATATTAGCTTATTGAATTTAGTGATTACTACTTCGGTATATATAACCTTAAAAGACAAGAATTTGATTGTTAAATATCATGGAGACAATCAACTTATGTTATTATAGTTTACGGCAAAATGATAGATATTGGTTGAATGATACGAGATAGATAATTTACTCAATCACATGGCTCAGCCGGGGATACTTTTTTGAATGTCACCCTCTCGTGTAAACCAATAAAACAAAATCGACGATTTAAAGGACAATGAATTGAATTGACATTAATAGATTAAGGACAATGCTCGAAATCTACGTGTTGGCCTAGGAACCTTTAGACTGTCACAATAAGAAGATACATCTTGCTTGGCTTTTCTTATAAATGCCAATGCTGATACATCTGCATACCAAATATCCTTCACCTACCACTAATGGTCCTCATTCATCTGACATTATCAGCATTTCCGATGCTAAACGGTGTTGCAGTTTACAATTTAAACTTAGTTCCTATAGATGTTTTTTTTTTAATTTCAGAAACAACAAAACAAAAAACAACGCGCAAATAAAAAATAAAAAAAAGTATATCTTAATGAAGTCGATTGATTTATCTGGGTAATACAAATCTTGCAGTTTTATTTTTCTCTAATTTTCAGGGTGGATACATCTTGTCATGTTATTCTTGCTTGAAATATGCACTTTAAATCTAGTTCATATAGTTTTAAACATTACATGCATAACGATAAAAATAAAATGTGTGTATTTATTTCAAGTGGACTCGATAAAGGACATCAGATGTTTTTGTAATTTCAGGTACAAAGAACCTGCCGTTTTGAAAAGTTTTCCATTAAAAGATTTTTCACATTTACGCAATTCCTTGTTTTTCAGAACAAAGACAAAGATGTGTCAATAAGAAGGTCCAAAACATATCTGGGGCAGTAATTACAACACAGATTGACAGGTTATCATACAGTTATCACGGTTAATGAAAACTGTTGATGTGACCATTTGAATCCTGTCAGTTTTCTCTACTTGCTTTAGTTATCGATATTTACGTCAAATATTAAGTTTCTATTATAAACCATGATAGTCCCATTACTTGATCAATCTGGACAAAAATGACAGACATTATATTATCTTGTGAAATAAGTGTGAATAGATTCGACCGTATATAATATCTCTGAAATATGATGTATACAAAACAAATGTAAAAACCTTATCCCAACTTGACAAAATACATTCCTTGTTTTTGAGAAACAATGTGAAAAGCCGGAAATAGTAGTGTAAACAAAATCAGAACAAAATCAAATGGCTTCTCCATCTGCAAAATGGAAAGACCAAGTTATAATCATATAACAATAGCCAACTACAGGTTGGTTCACTACTCTTGATATTGTCTCAATTCTCTTGGTTTTTGTTTTCTTTTATTCTTAAAAAAAGGTAATGTCTTTTAAAATATATCCATACTATTAACGAATGTCCATGAATTGCTTCAGAAATCTCTATTCATGTGGTACACAAGACAACAAAACCCGAAGTAAATGTACAAAACAACAGAATAATAAGCAATACCATGTCACCCACAAAAAAGAAAATCAATAATTGTTATGCATACATGTACCAATAATAAGGGTAATTTATACCTTAGTTATATCTTCCTATGCTGTGCTGAAAAATGTTTTGTCTATCATGCCATCTTTATTGTGTGATATGTGGTTCCTATAGTACCTTATCCTCTCCAAATCAGCTGCTGGTGCGGTGTATGTGTCCGATGGCAAGCTTTCGTAATGATCCAGTTCAGTAAGATTTGTAAGTAATGTGATCATCAAAGTTACATCAAACAAATTTGAATTAAGAACACCTGAAAATAGTATTAAATCAAAACCAATAACATACCAATATATTTAACTTGTTTTTTTCACCGATTGCAAATCAAAAAAGTATACAAGTCACATACACTTGGTTTTCCTAAGGAATAGAAAAGGAGTCAATAACTCTTCTTGGAATAAAATCATGCTAATTCTACAGTACACCATGTACCGAAGATAAAAGATTTTCTTAGCAAGCATATCAGTACTTTTATTAAATTTTTCCATAGGTATAAAGATTTAGTTTTGAATTTTGGTTGTACCTGTAGAAAACTTATTTCAAACGGGATAACACATTCTCATTTTTACGGAAATGTTGTTAACCGTGCCCAGAAATTTAGGATTGATCCTTGAAAACTTATCGCTCCTTTAAATAAACTTATTCTAAAAGGTTACCTATTCAACACTGTAATAAGATCGTTGAATATTGTTTTTATTGGTATAAATATTGATTTTGTTATCAGTAAATTAAAAGCAAATTAAATATTACTAGTATGTTATCTACATATACACATTCATTGATCCACAATCTGTCGATACCTGTATCTTGGCATTGCACAAGGTCATGTTTTTCTCTGACTGTTTATGATGTCTTTACACTAAATCCATTGGATGTTGGATGTGTACGGATTGATAATTTAGTCTTAGATGCATGATTTCTTTTATTAGTTGTTAGTGGCTTTGAACTAGCTGTCAGATAACTGCGAGTACCCTCAGATCTGTTCCTAGTGTATTTTTGTTGTTGGGATGTACAAGTACCCGGCCACGTCCACTTGTATTTGTGTCCATCTGATGAGTTAAACATTTTTCAACTGATTTGTATAGTTCGTTCTTATGTTGTATTGTTATACCACTGTCCCAGGTTAGGGGGAGAGTTGGGATCCCGCTAACATGTTTAACCCCGCCACATTATGTATGTATGTGCCTGTCCCATGTCAGGAGCCTGTAATTCAGTGGTTGTCGTTTGTTTATGTATTACATATTTGTTTTTCGTTCATTTTTTTTATATAAATAAGGCCGTTAGTTTTCTCGTTTGAATTGTTTTACATTGTCATTTCGGGGCCTTTTAAAGCTGACTATGCGGTATGGGCTTTGCTCATTGTTGAAGACCATACGGTGACCTATAGTTGTTAATTTCTGTGTCATTTTGGTCTCTTGTGGACAGTTGTCTTATTGGCAATCATACCACATCTTCTTTTTACATCAGTAATATTAATACACCACTGTCCAAGGTTAGGAAGGGTTTAGCCTAAGTAAAATGTTCAAAAAAGTAAAATCACAGAAATATTGAACTTCGAGGAAACTTAAGAAAGAAAAGTCCCTAATCAAATGGCAAAATCAAATTTAGGCTCGAACACATCAAACAAACTGTTATATTCCTGCCTTATTCCTCTTCTGCCTGTTCTAGATCATGAGTTTGTAATTTAGTGATTTTTCTTGTTGTTGTAACTTTCATTTTCTTGTTGTTGTAACCTTCATTTTCTTTTGTTGTTTTAAGTATAAAGAGGGTGTCGGTTTTTTTCTTGATCTGTTTCACATGTTGGGGTAAAAAGCTTGATAATCAGTTTATCCCAAGAACTCAGGGTATATACATTTGAAACTTCTGTATCAAACATGATAAATGATTAATTCTTGTAAAGCTTTCTTGTTTATTTTTATATTGGATGCACAATCAAAAATACTTACTAATTGGCAAGAATTTATTTGATTTTAAAATATCGGGTTTTTTGGTTTTTTTTTTACTATTTTGTTATTTTGTCCACAAGATATTTGAGGGCAACAAAATTTTAAATTGTTTGTAATCCAAGCAAAAAAATATGTGGGTGGTAATAGTAAAGTTGAAGTGTTATTTACAACCGGGTATTTAATCGATCAGATCGCAACATTCTTGATTTATAGCACATACATTTTATGTATATTAAACATCATCATTTGATTCCCATCTCCTTTAAGGGGATTGAAACGTACATACTCATTCAACCATACCATATATATTAATTGTGCGTCTTAATTTTTTTCATGTAAAAATAAATTAATAGAGATATGCAATGATAACATCAATCAGACAGCAACCAAATAATACAAATAACTGAAATAACATGATGTTTTTTTTTGTATAATTTGTTTTTCCATCATCTCACAATATATTAAAAACCAAATGATTTGTCATGTTTATGGCAATGAAAACCGTATTGTTGAGAAAAGTAATTACAGCAAATGAAAAAATCAACAAGAAATCTTTTAACAAATTGTCTTGAATTCTTTCTATTAGATATATAACCCACATCACATTTGCTTTTGTTCATAATGGTATAATACTAAAATTTGGAAATGCTCCTATATATGACAGACGTATAAAATCGTAACACAATTTTCATTTTTAATCTCGATGAGAACAGATCTTAAGGCAACGATCAGATTACATTATCTCTTCTCAATATAATGTTTAATAACAATGTCTTTAGTCTTAGCAAAAGGAGAAAAGTCTACTCAATTTACTCACTATTGGAGTAAGATTCATATATATGCATTACTTCTAAGTTGTCTTATAAATGGTTTTCGAATGTTTTATCGTTACTGTTTTGAGAGAGATTCTATGCGTTTCATTTAATTTTGTTTCTCCTTACTATGATTTCATTATATTATTGAAGGCGGAAATCATGTGCAAAGAGAAGTTTCGGATGTGATTCTAATATAAATGTTCTCGATCGACATTTTTTCCCCAAATTACCTTCTCATGTTTCCTTTTTAATAAAGACGTTTTCTGCTGACAAAGACCTTGTACAACTACTTCATACCTACCATTTAATCGACATAAAAGATTCAACTGTGATTGGTTGATTATTCTTCTCTTTTTCAGGTTCGTTAATTTCTTGTGTGCCTTCTTAATAGATGCATCTAGACAGGATGGATGAAATTCACTGTCAAACAATACTCTAACAGCACGTTGAGAGAGCCCAGATAGCAACAAACTCAACCTTACATAGTTTTCTTCTTCCGGAGATATTGTTACTATGTTATTTTCACCATCACTCTTAGTTGTGTTCTTGCTTTCCATTTTTCAAATGGTATAATGTTCCTGAAACATATCATATATCATTTTACATAGATGTACAACGTAAATCATCGAGAACATGGAGAAGTCGTTATAATATGGCAAACTTCAAAACGGTCCGGAAAGGACTTCAACCCTCTTGAATCAGAAGGCATGTACTGCTTTTCAGACATGATACTCCACACCATCATCTAAAAATACACTCATATTGTTGTGAAACTATAACTGTTACTTTCAATTTCCCTCTCATTAAATGTAGTTTACTTAATACAACTAAAGATCCAAATGACATTATCTTCAAACCATCTTTATTAGCTTACTTTGGTAATCTTCAGTTATAAATACCTTGTTTAAAGTGCATTAAAATCAATAGAGCAATGCCCATATATGCAAGTATTGTTACAATTGTACGTACGGTTCTTGTGTCATTCATTTAAAAAAGTCTAGAATCTCGTTTTAGTTGATATGACCTTTGGAAAAAATGATCTCACAATCAATAGGAATATCCCTATCATTATAAGTGACCCTGTTCCCGTGCAATCTCATGTAAGGCTCTACAGTTTTCTAGATACCATATTTCTTCGCATATTGCAGTCGATCGATTTATGTAACCATAGTAGTTATGACCTTCATTTTAGAGACAGTGATTATAAAATGAGGAGAATTTTCATCTCACTATAACTTTTGTGTGTCAACAGAATTTGAACATAGCTGCAAACCCGTGTATTGGTCTTGCGTTACCTGTATTAGCAAATGCATTTCATGTACTTTTCTTAGTCAAATTTTCAATGACGTATGCTCAACAGTTAGTAAATAACAGGGTAAAGCAAGCTTAGAGAAAAGACGAAAACAAGTTTCAGGGTAATCTTATCATTATTGGTAGTTTTTGAGAAAAATACAACTATTATTTCATACATTGCCATACCAGCATAATAACTATATAGAACTATATGCATACAGTAATTGTAAAACATGTAGTTGATAAGCGATGTGAATAAGTGCAAGATGTGAAAGACCATGATCACAGAAAGCACAGACATATAATTTTATGAAAATGATCCTAATATTATGAAAAGTCAATGCACGCTCATTATGTGAAGATTTAATCAGTAATTAATAAACAGAAAGTTAATGGCTGATTAATGTGAAAACTAGCCACACATTATATATACTATGCTTATATGATGATTGAAAACAAATTTAAATACATGGCCATTATTAACAAGATTAGTTAAGTATTTTGTAAACCGAAAATTTACGATCGATGAATGTGCAATTACTTCAAATTGTAAATATCTTACCAAATGAAAACTGCAACCAATCAATGGGAGCTCTGACTTTTTATACTGTAGAAAATTGTAATGGAAAAAGCCATGAGACAAACAGGCGAACAGGGATAAAAAAAAAAGTATAATACTCCGCACGTTTAGAACGGGCTATACATATCTTGATCTTAGACGTACATATCTTCGTCTTGTTATGTGTTTGTTATTACATAACGAAACCTAGAAATACTTTAAAGGGAAACAATACAAAGCGTTTCAAAGTTAAAACATCATGATTTTTAATTATACAGTTTGGTTAAACCTAGATAAAGGAACCAAAAATTAATTCAAATAGACTGGTTGGCAATATAAACAAACAGTCTCCTGTATATCCTCCGAATGTTATCTTACGAAAGGTATACATCCTGTTTTAAAATTCTAAATGGGGGAAACTGTTCAAAATATACAGTTATCAATATAACACTTTGTGAATTATATATTATCGAAACCATCTTTACTGCACCGGATACGCATTTCGACAATTAAAGTCTCTTCGGTGATGACAGCACATACTTCAAAAACGCCGTGATTACATTAAATCCAATTTTAAATCGTAAAAATAATGTTATAACCTTCAGTTTGGTTGTTTTCATCTGTATGACGTTATGTTTAGGCATGACGTTTAGGCGTCAAAATCATACAGTCATGAGGTTTCGTAGAGTTTAATATCATTTCAGATTTAATGTGTATTATTGCCAGAAATAAATCACAGAATGAAATAAAGTAAAGCAGACGCAACTATAGCACATTTGTTTCTGTTATGGGTATAGAACAACTTATTCAGACCGTTTAGATTTAATTTTTTTTATTTTTGGTGTTTTAACGCCACTTTTAAGCACCGCATTTAGGCTATTTCGGACCGTTCAGAAGGAATATACAAATCAGAAATTAATATTTTACAAAATAGTTCCTGTAATTATAAGTCTTGTTTCTCTGATGACGACGTTTTCCCTACGTATATGTAAATCTTTTGATAAGTGTGTATAATGGTACTTAAGTTATCAAATGAAGAATCAAGAACAGACTGACTCGCTGACAAATTCTTCGGAATAATAATAAAAAGAATTGAAATTGATGTAAAAAATTGATATGTATGCTTGAAATTGCAAAATTAAGAAAAAGCAATGTGGTTATGAATTACTGGTTTAATTCCTACAGTGCAATACAACAGAAGATAGAGTATATTTCATATACTTCTACGATCGTTTATCATGGTCAATATTGACTTAAATTTAGGTGAAAGTTCAAATATCGGAAATCGATTAAGAAAAAAACAAACTGATACATAATACGTATTCATTTTGACGTTCCACATATCATATATCATATAGCCAAACAATTTTATTATTTGACACATTTCCTTCCAATAATAATTTCATTTATTTCATGAAAATTATTTGTTTAGTATATTTAGGTCGTGTAGATTATTTAACGTTCAGAAAAATATTTAGGAGATTTCAGGTATTTTAATAAAAGTTGAATCAATATGATCAGTATCTGAGAAAAAGAAAATTTAAAGACTTTTACAAAAATTACGAACGGGCAAAATGCTTATCAATTTTTCAATAAACACAAAGCGTATACAGGCGTGGTTCTTAAGTCCTTTTCATATAAACCAATGACACAATTGATTTTCTTTAACAATACCTTAACAATAACATTTTTACATGGATACGCACGTTGCTTTGTAAACTGATTTAGAATATTTGCTATAATTGTGTCCATCAAATGCTTTCATTTCTTTGAGAGAGAAAGCGGTTCTTCATCATTGTATATTTTACCGGTGGAGAATCAACACGACTGGTTTGTATATGCAAAGATGGTATGGAAAGATGTTTGCGCAATCAAATCTTGTATATTCATTTATTTCAGTCGATATCAATTTTCGTGTATTGAGAAAAACTGCATTTACGTGGACATTTGATCCTTTGGTTTTTATAGAGTCTGCATTGAAGATCGTAGACCAATTTGTCTTTGATGGACGTTAAAATTAGCTTTTAACCTATGCTCACGGAATCCGCAAAAAATAGTATCCCACGAATATCAATTAAATTAGAGTTCGTCACTGTTACCGTTTTTTCTCATTTTGTGATCTTTTGCAATTCATCTCTGCAAGTGGTTTTAATGGAGACTGGATTTGCATAGCTTTTTCACAATAATTGTTTGTGGAATAAGGCTTCGCTTATTCAATTTCATAAGATGGGATAATATATATAGTCACTTCGGAAAGTATTACATGTGTTCCAATAGAAAACACATAACTGTATCAATAGGGAACAATTGAATATATTTTTACAAATTGGAAAGAAGATGCTGCTAACGTTGAATATATTTACGAATTTCAGATATGTAGAGTTATTTTCTCTATTGTGAAATATCTAACATTGCATGAATAGCTTTGTTATTGTTCAGGTTCAGTTTACAGTAAAACAAAAAGAGGTTGGTTAATAATATAAGGGGTTGGTTAATAATTATATGTTCATGTTTATAAATTTCCTGTTACAAAAATTTGAATTTTTCGAAAAACTCAGGATTTTCTTATCCCAGGAATAGATTACCTTAGCCGTATTTGACACGACTTTTAGGGAATTTTGAGTCCTCAATGCTCTTCAACTTGTACTTGTTTGGCTTTATAACTATTTTGATCTGAGCGTCACTGATGAGTCTTATGTAGACGAAACGCGCGTCTGGCGTATTAAATTACAATCCTGGTACCTTTGATAACTATTAATATCGTTGTTCAACTACTGTATCAATAGACTGTCAACACTAAGGTTGCGAAAGCGTTTCCCGTATGTGAGTGCGCTCGACTCCAAACTTAATTGAGGGGGATTATTAGTTTTCTTTCTAGCTTCCTCGGCTAACAAGAACTGATCTCCACAAAATAGCCAATAGTGCTGAGGTGGTGTAAAACACCAATTGATCAATCAATTATATAAGTTTGTAATAAGATCCTTTGTAAAAAAATAAAATAACAAAAAATACCGAAATCCAAGGGAAATTTAAAGCGGAAAGTCTTCATGAAAATGACAAAATCAAAACCTCAAACACATCTAACGAATGGAAATGAACCGTCATATTCCTGACTTGGTAGAGGCATTTAATTGTGACGAAAGTGATTGTTTAAACCTAGTTTTATAGCTAGCTAAAATTCTCACGTGTATGACATTCGTAAATATTTGTACTAATATAAGTACTGGGAATATTCATACCTCGTTAAAGATTGACTGAACAATTTGTTTTATTTTCTGTGTTAATGAGCATTACTCTTTATCACTACTGTTTCCTCTCTAGATCAAATACATCGTTCGTACGAACGTAATCAGGGATTTCAATTTAAAATGAATGTGAATATATAATTAAGACATGCGCACGTCATATTTTATAAAAAGAACATATTTCCATGTCCGGAATTTCCATTTTTGCAAGAATAATTTCGGTTGACATGCTCCTGCTTTCATTTTTAATTCAGAGTCATTTTAACTTTATAAATATGTGTATTGCTTATTGGGAAATTGTTTTACAAGCAATTATCAAGGACTTCGATTTGGGTTCATCTATAAAGTTTCATAGATTTATGAGATTTATGAAAATTTTAATTTACATATTATGAATGTACATTTCCATAACGCAGTCAGAAATTTTAACCTACGCTTGACTTTGACCTACAACATGCTTTAATGTTTTAATTGTACAGAAATATTTGATAAATTGTTTGTATTCATGAATTGAACGCTCTCTTTTATAATTATATTGAGGTGTAAAAATCTCATTTTCTTTGAAGCGGGGAAGCTTTATGGTAAAATAAGAGCATGATAAACACTTTTTCAATATCTATTAATACATTTGTATGCTACAATCATGCAGTTTAGTTATATAAAATTTTACGCTTGTATTATGTGCATTATTTGGACGTTAACACGGATAGTAAATGCAGTCATAGTTGTTATTTTTAAGGAAATATATATAAAAGTAATATCATATATCCTTACAAAAATCTCGTGTTATGCTAGTGAAAACAACAAAAAGTTCTTTTATGTTCTCATAACTATAATATACATGATATAATAACACACTGAAATCCATTTAACACAAATCGATTAAATAAGAATGTATAGTACCCTGATTCTTTCATTTAAACTGAATCATTTTACAGGTACATATCAAACAAAAAATATGCCTTTAGCACCTCACATAGGATTATGTATCACCTTTTGGTTTTTTATCAAAACCTTCTGCATTTTTCATTCTTTTTCAACACAGGTATTTATCGATAATCTTCGTATTTTTTTGTCTTATATGATAGACCCTGAAATTCTACAATAATTTTACTACAGAGTTTGAAGCTAACTGTTTATTGTGGCCTTCTATGTCTGATATCAGATTCTCCACTTCACGATCGCATTAATTGACAACAATAACCGTTTCATCTACCACTAACATTCATACCTCTCAAAATACCGGATGACAATATATAAGGAATTGCTCATAAAATCATAACAGTGTGAATTTGAATTGTTTGTCCTTCTTTTTTAAATTATTTATCTTAGTTCCTTCCCACAGAGAACTAAATAATGAGACGTATTCACAAAATGAAACACGATTTTATTTTTACTTTTGAAAACATTAAATTCCTTGCTTTTCATCATAATCTTGCTTTTTCCGTAAGATGCAGTTCAAAACTATTCTGTCTTAAGAAATAAGTTTGTAATTAAGCGGGGTTTTTTTTATCTTATATTAGTTTTAAGTTTATGTTGTAACATAAAACAGACTCTTGATTTTTCTTGTATAGTTTTTTTTAGTATTGTGGAAAGCCACACGTTGCTTACATATGCGTCATTCATCTCTGATGCAGTTGATGTTTTTTTTTGTTTTTTAAACTGTGTTGGTTTTCTTTGTGTGTACAGCATAGCTAATAACACGCGTCAACTAATAGATGTCAAAAGTTTTGAAAGGGTTAACATACATAGAAAACAAACTTATCGAATGTTAATTCAAATCCAATAAGTTCAATAGACGTCAATGCGGTCTATTTAAGTTTTCTTATACACTTGAACATTGGTACACTAATGTTTGCTAAGTTTGGCAGTTTGTGTTTTTATCAATCATAAATATTAATTGTCACCAGTAGGTTTTAAATACCAATTCCATTTACTATTGAAATGTATATATATGTCAAAATATTGCTAGTGTTGTTTGTCAATATATAACCCAAATCAGTGAGCTTTGAAACGAGTAAAGACCGGACATGAATATAAACAAATTTAAAAACATCTTTTTGCTTGATATTTGTCATTCAAAGATTATTATTTTTTCAAAATTGAAAGCATTATTTTGCAGCAGATGTTCTTTCATATAATCTTGAATTACATTTGGTGATTACACAGTATTTTGTGAAAAATCTTTCAGATATTCAGATATAATGAAAAGTAAAGTCACAAAAATACGTGCATCTGATTAGTTGTATTATTATTTCGATAGAGGAAACATAAAAACAAATCGTGCTACCCATAAATGTTATGGAACTTAAACACGTGGGTTTGATTAAAAGGCAGCAAGTTTACTTGTTGTTTTTGATAGACCGCATGGGAACCAGTTACACGAGTCAATTAATAGATGCCAAAGATAGACACGGGACAAATAGATTAAAGGAATCGATATACATGTATGTAATTACAACAAGCACAGGTATACATGGTCGGTTCGACTTTCATTCCATATTTAACATCGGTAAACTACGGTTGCTTTAATTTTCTGTCATAATTTTATAATGATAAAGATAGTACTTACATAACCTTTTCGTCTTTGCGTTTGAGCTGAAACCCTTTGATATCTGTGAAATTATATACTATACATACCAAGTGTATTATAGTTACTTATTGTTTGATACCAGTAGGTTTTTAATAGCCACTTTCATTACCATTTAAATGTATCTGTCTACAAAAGTTGCTATTAGCAGTTGTTTATATATATAGAGAACCATATCGATTAGCTTAAAAACAAGAATAAACTAAGCTTTGTCATGGAAACAATAATGATTTCTGTTGCAGAGTATGCACTTTCACACAAATTTAAAATGCATCGAGTGTTTACAGAATGAGTTTAAACATGAATCTAATGTCTATTAGGTAACATGAATTAAACATAACTTAGTCAATGCAGGTTGAGGTAACAGTTTATTGATATAAGCCAGCTAACCAAAATTGATTTAAATTTCAAAGAAAATTCATAAAGATTGATTTTTGTTTACAAACATAAGTATATTGTACTTGTTTTGTTGTATTTGCTTACCAAGTTGATGTTTATTTACACACTCAAATGAAAGTTTTTGTTTCGTTTAAGATCATAGAAAAAGAAGTGAGAAACAACATTTGTTATTTAAAAGCCGACCGCTCGTTAAAAGGAGATGTGTTGTAAGTAATCGAAGAAAGGGCGATTTACCTATACATAGAAACAGGGAGATCGAAAAAACAAATAACACTTCAAACATTTCTCATGTTTCTCTTTACGATTAACAATCATGAGAAATTCACAGACTTTACGGTGTAATATTCAAGTAGGTATATATACTAGAAAACTTTAGGACTGTTTGACCGTAACGATATAGGAACGAAAAGCATTACCCATTTAAGGTCAACTTTAGCAGTATTATTTATAATCTTAGCTTCATTTGGAAATCAAGGTATTATATATATATATATATACTCTGCGCAATGCCAGGCGGTGTTTTCGTAGAAAAAGTACAGGTTCCAGCCCCGATCGGGGAGGAAGTTACGAATCAGATCTACTCTAACATCGTTAGGTTTATTTTCTAGGCACTTTACACACACATATATATATATATATATATATGTAAACATCAACGCACTATCGGCAAAATGGAAATCAACAGATTATCAATGATCTGTTAAACCGGAGGATGTTCTACGGCCACTTCCCATTTTGTGGATGTCACCCTTCAATAAGTACATGTATGTAGCTGAGAAACACCTTCTTGTTTGCAAAACCATCGAAAATCTATCACTATAACATCCCCGTAAAATAGTTATTTTCAACTCATCCAGAAATAAAGGCAACAGTAGTATATAAATACTCCAGACTGTTTTACAAATTTATACGCCAGAATCGCTTTTCGTTTGCATAAGATTCACTATTGGCACTCAGTCATTTCCACGGCAAAACATATATATATCAGTTTGTTGTCTTTTTCAACTGAGAAACGACGAATTTCGTAAGTACAAGTTCTATAGTTATGGGAAGAGTGAGAAAACCACCGTAGTTGTTAACGTTCCACTTACATTTGTAATTTTTCATATATGTCTACTTCTATGTTAAATAATACGAAAGTCAATTTATGCCTCCTTACCTTTTCATAAATATGATAGAAGTAACGTTGATGATAATATTCAACAGTTATTCAAATTGCTGAGAAATAGAAGAGAAGAGAAAAGAAAAGTAGGCATCAAAAATACCAATAGAAGACATAAAATATATTCAATAATTACGGCCCTTGTACTTTCCCTATTTAGAGATATTTAAATGTTTCATTCATTCATCAAGAAACGACATAAATCTACGAATTTTTCAAGTTTGAAATAATAAGTTTTTTCACCCTTTTTATTTCATAAGTTCTAATAAATTAAGACATCAATGAAAGTCATACAAGTTGACTATTGATTTTGTTGTATATTATCATAAACCAAAACTAAAAACAGATTGCCTATGATTGCGTATGATCAATAACGACATACTAAAAAGTAATAAAGAAGCTGCAAATTCCCAAAATTGCATTTTCAGCTTTTTATCGGTTTGGTAAGACCTTATTGTACATTAAAACGAAGAAATGTAATCTATAAAGGTTTTAAAGGTTAACTTTTGGTTTGTCGAGTTTGTATAACAGTCTGTATCATTAAACTTCGGAAACCATATTGTTGTCACTGTAAGTTTCGAGTGGTACACGCTGTAAACAATTCGAACACAAAGGACATACCTTTAAAGTCTTCTTTTCTGTACGTTTTCAATTTATTTATTTTGCAAAATTTCATTTAATCATTGTCTGCAGTTTGTCATGAAATCAATAATCAACTTGTATAAATTTCATTTATATGTGAAAAAAAAAACGTTTATGATTTTATCCGCATTACAATTAAATAATTTTAAAAATATATTTAAAAGATTCAATACAATTTTCATTGCATTGAGGTTATGTACACTTATGTCATAATTTCGTTCCAATTACATTTGACCTTTTACAACCCGTATGATATTTTTCATGAATAAATTAATATAGTTATTTTGATATTATGAAAACAAAATATCAAACTAGGCTAAACTATGGGTTTGTATTTTGGAGCTGTGGTCGAATCTTTAGAAGGACAATCAACAAAAGCGCTACAGGTTCGCAAAATACTACGAATGATTATTGTCACATGGAAGAAAAACAGTCAACGTGGATTAATGCTATATAAACGAAATTCGTAGCGGAATTGGATAAAACAGATTTTGAAAATGATTCATCAAGTTTTATCACAACAAAATATATTCGAAAAACTTGTCATAAACGTAAATTTGTCTTTTCTTCATCCGTTTAAATTGCAAAAATGGTATAAAACAAAACGATTTAAAAATAAAATATAGCTGGCATGATTTTAATCTGAAATTCTCCGAACTTACATGTATGCCATTTTATTCGAACATTAGACAACGTAATCGTGAATACATGAAGCTATGATAGTCGTTTTATTCCTTGAACTAAATAAATGCAATCAGTTATAAATGTGAAAATATTTTAATTCATATTACATGACAAAAACTTCTTTGTACTTGATAAGTCATAATTTTTCTGTTTTTATTAGAAACGTATATGTAGTAAATAGTTCCAGACAAAAAATATTGAACACCAAAGTAAACAAATTCATTGCTAAGGACTAATAGTATTATGACGTATCTAACTTAGATGAATTCATAATCTATTGAAAGTCAAAGACCGATTCTGAACCTTCAAATCTATTTACTTAGCTTGACGCAACTGTATAAAAGAACTACAAAGTATTTATAACTGCCTGCGCAGATGTTGATTTAGCATTGATATGTTAATATTAAATCTGTCTTTTCCATCAATTGTATTATTGTGTCATTTGAGAAGGCAATTAGTATATTTAAGAAAATACTCGCTTAAATTTCAACTACAATTTTTTATATCGACGGTGAATTTTAACAATATTGAACTCTTCACATTTGAACCAGTATATATACACAACATATAAGTCCCACAGTGTTAAGTCAGAATTATAAAAGTGCACTAAGCCTGTGTGTGGCCAAAAGGAAATCTATGATAGAAATTGTGTCATGAATTTAACTATTCAATCCCGTCTGTTAAATTTACTGTATCCTTAAAGTACAATTTAAAAATACGGGTTTTGTAGTCTATCTTTGACATAATAAAATTGAGAATGGAAATTGGAAATGTGTCAAAGAGACAACAATCCGACCAAAGCAGAAAATAACCGAAATCCATTAATGGGTCTTCAACACAGCGATAAAAAAATCATAAACCCGGAGGTAGGTTACAATTATTACTTGAATCAAGATCTTTGTATTTTTCTAGGTACAAAAAAAGTCTTAATATTAGTAAGTTTTGACATAAAAAAAAATCACGTGATGCGTAATACTTACAATACTTTGACTTAACTATGTTGAAAGTATTTTATACTACCACTTTGGAATTTACCTTGAAGTTCAGTATTTTTATAATACATTTCTGCAAACAGTTAAAAAGACGATAACGTTGTTATATAGATAATTATAAAAGGAGTTATATTTTGTTCGATTAAATTATTGAAACAAAATGGCATTTTGGCAGGTTCTTGTTTTTCCCTGGATGGATGCCTGTAAAAGTTTCATATCATAAAGGAAAAACTACTCGTTTCATTACACTTTAGACATGTTACAATTGATGAAAATAAGTTGCAAAAAGAGACGCCAAAGATACCAAATGGACATTCACACTCGTTTATCAGTGAAACAGATATTCCATAATGGTTAACCAACTCGTGATTAAGTGAATATTATTTTTGGAAGGGATGCTTTTAAGTCATATCGGAAGAACATATTAACGTATGTCTGCCGGATCATAATTATTGTCACAATGTCAAACTATCTTTGTTGTGGTTACTTAGTACCTACTCAGTTTTGTTAATATATTGGAACTATAAACAATTCTCACACCAATGGGAGGTTTAGCTAGCTATAAAATCAGGTTAAATCATTTTTTTTCAGTAAAGGCTGTGATAAAGCTGTGGCAGTTGTTTGTCACTTGTTCAGCTGGTTGATAGCGTTTAGATTTGTCAGTTCTTATTGACGTCCCCGTTTTCGGGTATGTTGGTTAAATTTTTTATTTGGTTACAATGTTAAAATACCCACATTTTGGTTATCATCTCAATTTCCTTTTTTTAAATGATGATGGGACTTTACAATTTTTTAACACCTAAGGTAGATAAGGATGTTTTCCGTCATCTTGGATTGTAACATTGCAGGAAATATTGGTATAGAACTTTAATGAAATGCACAATTTTTGAGAGCAGAATTTAATTTATCTTTAAAACTTTCACCTAAATAATGAAAATTATGTGTTTTATAATATTTCACAAATGTTTCTTGCAAGTACGAAATATATTTGTTTGATTCAATTTTGTTCAACTTTGCCATTTAAGGGGAGATAAGTTTGATAAATTTACTTAAATACATGATTGTGTTATGATTTTATTTTTCTTTTGTAGCAAGAAAACGAGTCCAGTGCCCATAATGTTTCTTTTTACTTTCTGAAAGCACACTACAGGGGCTAACTTCTTATATGCAATCTTTAATTTCTATCGTTAAGGTTTCTTTTACCACACAAAACAGAAGTTATCGTGGATAATCTGATAATTTTGCACAAGCTGAATCTTGAATAGAAGCCCGGTAACCCAAAAAAAGAAACTTTCTCTCATAAAACTAGGAATAATCCACCATTTTCTACATAATGAAATCCCTGTACCAAGTCAGGAATATGAAAGTTGTTTTCCATACGTTAGATGTGTTTAAGCTTTTAATGCTAATTTCGTAACCTGCCCTGTGATCTATTCATGCGCGATACACATGCATGCAGGGATCCTGAGATTTTCAGCAACTTGAGATTAAAAAGCAAATACATAACAGTTTTTTTCCATTCTATGCATATATAACAAAATAGAAATAATGCATTAAAGCTTCAAATGTATAAAATTATAATTTAAATAAAATTCCGCGAAATTTCATGAATGATTTAGTGGCTTTACGGCATGGGACAACACGACGTCATACGAATGGAAACTTACAAGACAAAGATTATTTCCTTACTTGAACGCTTCGAATTCGCATGATGTCTCATTAAAGTGAGGTTTTTGAGATAGGTGTTATTTCATTTTAGATTCTGTTGCATATACCAAATATTTTTGGATTTTAAAAAGTCAATATGGCGGTCAACTCCTTAGTTACGACCTGTCAGTTGTGCGTTTGGTGGTAATTCTAGTGGCCATTACACAAACTTAACATAAAAGTCATTCGGACTTTTATTCAGTTTGTGCGTTAATCGCCTCGGTTTACACAAACAAAAACAAACAAAACAAACAAATATTTTATTTGCCAATCATGGCGCCCAAAATGAGCAGAATAATTACAATATAATTTTCAAACATAATGTAAAGTAAATTAAAATAGGTTAAACAAAGTACATAATATGATTGATTTTGATTTAATTGATTAATATAAAATATCAAAGCAAATATAGTGAGCAATTTTTAATAATAAAAATATATAATATAATATGATCCATTGTTTGTTACTCTGGTCACTTTATTGGACAGCACACCTCATTGTATACTAGTAATTTATTAAATGTAAAAGAAATAACTATGTAAATGCATAATTTGATCATACATATCATTCTATATCTTTATATAGAGAAATCTAATTTAATATTGTATTCCTGTTCATATTTAAAACCTCTAATAATTGACAAATTATTATCAAAATATTTTTATCTTTATTTCCCATTAGCCAAATAAAAAGAGATTTGTTATCAAGTTTTGAAATATTTTTATTTTTACTATATATTTTGCTTAGAAAGGGATTTCTAACATTATCCAAAGTTTTACATGTTAAAAGAAAGTGCATCTCATCTTCTATTTCCTCATTACAGAGTTTGCATATTTTATTTTCTAGTTTAATAACATAACCTCTAGAAAAATGTGTTTAATCCTATAATGATTGTGTAACATTTGAAACACAATAGTGGTGTAATGTTTTCGTATGTAATAAATATACAATATTAGGTCAATGTCAGAAAAATATAAACTTTTTTGTATGAGGCTGAGAAACTGGGGAAGTGCAAGGTTCTACCGAGCCCTTCTCCAGTTTTGTGTCGAATACAGAAAAGTATTCGAACAAACCTAAGAAAGAAAATAATTATTTTTTTATTTTTAAAGCATTTTATGTTCAGCTCATGACTAATTTACATATTATTTTGACTAAATCAATCTTGAATTAAGTGCATGTTTTTTTTTCATTACCATGAATCATCAAGAATATTACTTTTGTATTTTCTCAGTAAAATTTTAGTTTAGATTCTTTGTCTTTTAATCATCTTTTCTTTTCTTTTCTGATGTTAGTTTTATTTATTATCTGAATTATTGCACTGATCAAAGCAACAATCATTATCTATAATTCGGTCTCAAATATCGTATCTCAATTCATCGTTAGAGCTAAAATGTCGGACAATAAAAAATCTTCAAAAGAACGAATTGCAACTCATATAAACACGGCTACCGAATGAAATAACCACTATAATTGTACTTTTTATTGAAAATAACTAGTACATGTATGTCAGCAACGATTTAGAACCTGTATGTACTGTACAAAATGGTAATTGGTACTACTACTTTTTGTTTGGTTTGTTTATCTTTCAAAACATGAATAACAAGTTTAAATATATATTGTAATTTCATAGTTTTACATTATTTCTAAGCTATATTAGCTTTGAGAACCTAAAATTGATAAAACTGTAAATGTTATAATGTCAGCTGCCGTGCCGGGTGTTTTTGTTTTTTGTCAGAATTTTGGGTTAATGATTGGTTAGAAGATCAGATATTTTCGCATACAGTAGAACATACATATTTAATTCTAAATAATCTATAAAAAGATTTCCGCAAAAATTTGAGATACGAGGTTTTTGCATAACAGCGACGCTATGATTTTCAAGGATTTCCTCTTTGGTAAGTGTCGTGAGGGTGTATGTTGAGTTTTCAAGTGAAATGACAATACCTAATTCGTTTATCAAGCAGTTAATGTAATGAGTTTTACACACAAAAACGATGTTGTTTAGGGCTTTATTTGCGGGGACAACAACATATTTGTCATGGAGGTAGGATAAGTGTTTTGCAACATTTGGGTCTTTAAAGATTGACGTAGCATGGGCATTGATAAAATTGATGACATTGCACAAAATATAGCTGTGTTACTATAGTTAGGAAGCTAGTTGCAATATAAATATCGTAAAGGCACCATGGTCCGATACTAGATTGATCAGATGATGATATAGAGATGGTCAAGGTATTAAGGGAAACACAGAGCATAAGGAAGAGTGACAATACTGGAACATCTCTGCTAATTTGACTAATCATACCCACGAGTGTCAGAAGCCCAATAGTCAGCACGCTTGTATTGATATGAAATAAGTTTAAGACTGTAAACAAGAAATATTGGAACATATCAAAATCCGACGCTTTCCATATCTTTGTTATTCCAATAAAAGCAATGCAACTTTTCAGAAAAAGACTTCATCTTTGATATTTTCTTGATAATAAACTATAAAATTGAGAATGGAAATAGGGAATATGTCATAAAGACAACTACCCGACCAAAGAGTAGAAAACAGCCGAAAGCCAGCAATGTGTATAACTATGTGCTTTATGATTCGATAGAAACATTACAAATGTTAACAATTAATCGAATTAGTTTTAAAAATATTCATTAAAGATATTTTAGTTTTAAGTATAAGTATAACGAGTTTAATTTAATCTAACGCAAGCGTCGTTGCACGACATGCGAGCAACGTCAATATCTAGCTTATCTAAGTTCCTATCAAAAGAAGATGTGGCATGAGTGCAATGAGAGAACTCTTCACAATAGACCAAATGACACAGCAATTAACGACTATAGGTCACCGTACGTCCTTCATCAATGAGCAAAGTCCGTACCGCTTAGTCAGATACAAAAGGTCCTGAAATGACAAATGTAAAGCAATTCATACGTGAAAACTAACGGCCTTATTTTATATACAAAATAATGAGCGAAAAACAAATATGTCAACACAGCAACAAACGACAACCACCAAATTACAGGATCCTCCCCTAACATGGGACAGTGGTGTAACAGTTTATCATAAGAACACATTATAAATATCAATTTGATAAGGCTGAACTCATCAGATGGATACAATTAGAAATACATCTACCAAAAACATAAAGTGGACGTGGACGGATACAAAAACAAAAAGTACAGATTTGAGAGTACTAGCAGTTACTGACAGCTAGTTAAAAATTAATAACAACTAAGAACTAAATCTAGCAGTTTAAATCATCAGTGAGCACTTTTTTTATCTATGCATCTTAAAGCTCCATCCAAACTGATGTTATTGCTGAAGTTTGATGGAAAAACATTTGTAGCGATAAAATAACACAAAAAAACAAACGATTTTAAACGGCGGAAAAATAAACAAATTGTATCTACTGTTTTCGCTTGATCTTACTTGTTTCTATATTACTTTTGTTTTGTAAGAGTGTGTGATACAATTCCCCGTTCCAAAATATTTACTTTCAATTTCATATTGATTTCATTCATCATCTAGCATTCAAAACCATAACCATTTAAAAATGTCATAAAAAAAACAATATTTAAACAAAAATTTAAAAAAATGTTATATGTACGTGACATAATTTCTTTTCAATTTTTATCACCAAATATGTTTTCGTAGTTGGCCAAACCAATCATAGTTTAGAGCAAACTTATCAGATTAATGAACACGTTAATTTTTGACAATATATTCTACTTAAAGAACATGTAAAATGGTTAAAAACCGACAATAATCATTAAAAAAAATTGTGTATCATTTATTTGTATCTTTTATAATTCAAATGTCAAAATTATAACCTCAAATTATATATCATTAACAGATAATAATGAAGTTTGTTGTCCGTATCCATGACAAGTGACTATTTGTATGCAATTTAACCCATGTTTATTTTTTACTACTATAAACTGTAGAACCTAATTACAGCCGCAAGTTAAGACAGAAAAGACAAGAAAAGTTTATAAAGTCAGAACAGGAAATCTGGTTTGCTTTACAAATGAATAAAAATCAACCTTTCTTAATTTTCAAAGAAGACAACAGTGATATTTCAGCAGCTAAGACAGTTTCCTAAAAACGTAACGGGTGTCTAAGCAAAAAGTTGATGAACCAGGGGTATGTTAAATGAAAAATTGGAAGATACCAAGACCTTGGTGATCAACTTCACAAATAGTACACGATGGTATTGGAGTACATATTTATAGTACTGACGTTGTTTATCATCTTAAAAACATGTTATTTGTCTTTTTGAATATTACTTTTACTGTTTCAAATAGTGTGATATCCATTTGACGTGGCTCGGTACTTGTACATCCTGTCATTGTGTTATTGTGCTGTAGTAAATTTTTGTATTTGTTTGCTTATGTGCTTTGTCTATATACCCTTTTGTGTTTCTTTGTTACATTTTGTTTGTTTTTATAGTGATTAAGATTATAACATAATGTTCATTGTTGTACCCCTTTTTTGACATGTTTACCTTCTATGTCTGTTTTTTTTTTTACACATCGTTGTGAATATAAAAGAATTTGATGCGACTGTCATACAAGTGAGAGGTTCAGCTAGCTATAAAGCTAGGTTTAATCCACCATTTTCTACATAAGAAAATGCCTATACTAAGTCAGGAATATGGCAATTGCTATCAATTCGTTTGATTTGTTTGAGCTTTTGATTTTGCCATTTGAAAAGGGACTTCTGAATTTTTCTCATAGTTTGGAATTTTTGTGATTTTACTTTTCATAAAATAAGGCTGTTCAAAGACAGAAAAGTGACAAAATTTCGGAGTTAAAGAAGATGGATTGAACGTTTGCTTAAGTCCTTGTCGCACGACCATATTCGAAATCTAGTATGTGTCTGCTCTCTGAAAGATTTGTCAATTGATGGCTCGTAATTTGATAATCACTGTTAGGCCAAGACCGAACAACAATTTTCGAAAAATAATTATATTGTAAAGAATACTAATTATTACGTCCTTCCTGAATGTATTATTTTTCGTATGCTTATATATATGTTGGATCAGATAATTTAATTGACGACAATCTGCTACATGTTACGCGTGATATGTTTAGTGAACAAAACAGACTTTAAGAATGCCACCCTAGAGATAGTTTAAATCAGATAAGTTCAAACAAGAAAGTATGTTGTCAAGGTCAATAGGATATCGTTTAAAATGCATACGAAAACTCAAAATGCTATGCTACTTTGTTTGGCCTTTTTACCATTTTTTGATTCGAGCGTAACTTATGAGTCTTTTGTAGACGAAACGCGCGTCTGGCGTAAATATGAAATTTCAATCCGGGTATCTATGATGAGTTTATTTACTTTGGATGTTTATACAATTTGTAAAAATAAACGTATTAAGAGCATAACTATTGAAGTTTAGATTTAGTTGATCTAAGCAGATTACTTCGTTGGATATTTTTTTTTATATATTGACGACTGGGCTGTCATCGACAGTGTATTTCAAATTTTAAATAACAGATCGGGGAAAATATATTTTGGCATATTTTTAGATGATAACAATCATTTAATTGATCGCTGCAAACCAAAATTGGAAGCCATGGAAATGACTCGTTCACTTTCAACGGGTCCAAAAAAAAAACTGCACTCAGTTGGCGAGTTTGCAAAGTACATCATATGTGTTCATTTGTTACGCAATATTTGTTATAATAGTTTTCTAAATAAAAATCTGCTTATAGGTTGGAACAACACAGACAATGGATTTCAAGAATCTAATTCATATTTTGTTGAATATCATCGTCCAAAACATTCCCATTCATTATGTTCAGAACAATATATTGATTTCGGTGCTCATTTATCTGAAGTGTCCTGGTTTTTAGACTTGATTGTTCATCTTCAGAGGTCACATTCTTTTTGTACGGTTCATTATACATATTTAAATTATTTCTATGAGGTATATTATCATATCTTAACACGTTACATTACAAAACATATCTTACGTTTACAGGTGTATACGTTAATTATTTATTAATTGATATATGGAGATGCACCTTGTGCTGATAAGGATAATTGTAATATTAGACAAAATTAGTATTGATCGTACCCGTTCATCGCAATTTTTGAATTGATGTTCTTTTGAAGTGATGTATTTTTACGCTTCAGATAACATGCCTGATATAAAGAGAAGGGATGTCAACGAGTACTCGAGTGTCGCTCAGTAGAACCTAGTATCGAAAACCAAAATGGTACTAGACTAATCGGTTACCTGTTAGAATGTTGAACATTGCCTTCTTTATGAAAAACATATTTTATTAGAGCGCCTCCTTGGATATTACATATGATAATCATTGCAATCAAAATTTAAATACGTTTCGAATGATTGCGTTAAATTGTCATTTAAACTTCGCACGAAAAAATGTCGGCTATGAACAAAAGCACTTATCTTAGGTTTGTACTTTTAACTTTTTTAATCGGGTCTTAGTCCTTTCCAACACCTCTGTACCGTCAGACCAAATATTTTCATCAGCAGGATTATTACATGAGTAACAAAGTTTAGACAACGACTGGTCACAGACAAAGTTGACAAGATAATATTCTTAATGAGAGCAAAAGTGCTGACCATGTGTCGACTCCAAGAGAATTGTTTCAGGTATCAGTAAGTTCTTATCAAGACTCCTTTGTTGGTTATTAATTGTAGATTCCACAATTCAGTTATTTGAGTCATATCTTTTACGTAGATTTTCATTAATTAATTGATTAGATAACTGCCAGTTTACATTATTAGTACATGTAGTAAATAAGCAATGCATTATGGTATAAAAATTCTAGGACTATTATATATACTTAGATAATACTGTTGAGGGTTTTACGTCAATTAGACAATACCCGACAATACGTAAAATAAGTATAATTTTGAGTTTCAATTTTGTAGATGTTTTTCCGAGCGAATTCTCGTGTATGGCTCGGTAAATCAAACAAGTACTCGATGAGTAAATCTTTACCGAGTAGACATTCTTATAAAATGTGTGACTCTTTTGTTTCTTTGAATATTGAAGGTGATGGACCGATTTTGAAAAGGACGGGACATATGACTTATTCTATTGATGAAGTAATAGGGCCAGGAGACACATTTTGATTAACTCCTAGAATTCTCCTGTGCATTTGTTGCATCTGGTACATATGATCCATATGATTCGACAAAATGTATTTTATTGCTATTAAATTGAAAAATAAATCGGCATGTCCGTCATAAATCAAAGAATGAAGTAGTTGATCCTTCGTTCATATCAAGAACAATTCAAGATATGAAGCTGACCTTCTAGTTTCCGTAGAGCTCCAATAAATGTTTAGCTTCCTATGATATTTGAGACTCAAATAGAAGTGTTGAATGACAGAACATCAACTATATACATGAACACAAATATAGGAACTTCTTTCGAAAAGTGTCTTTCAATGTTGTTTTACTTTTGGGGTTTCTATATAAATTATGTTTCATAGGAGAACTAAATATCGACATGATTAGAACCCACCGAAAAACTGCATGATATCATAAATATCAATCTCCCAAACTAAAACATTACGTGAAGGGCGATCAAAATGATGATATCGTCTTCGGTGTATATGCTGTTGTTATCACTATGGTTCTACAGCTTATACATGTTACACTTATATGTTATAGGGTTTTCATAAATCTATGAACTCTATAAAACTATATTCGGTATATGATTCTAAAACACGTGATATTTTTGAATTACAAATGTTGATTGCACATTTTTTTGGCATTTTTGGCATAAGCTACCATTTCAGTTTATTTAACTAACAGAGAGGCAAGGATTGCGGAAAATACCACATGTGTCGTTAACATGTTTCATGCAGATGAAATCATTATTGCAACCGAGATTTATTTGACCTATTTGAAAATTAAGTTAATTTGTGAAAATGATCCGAAAAATTCTTTTTGTTTTATACTGTAGCATGGTTTATTATATCAAAACGAATAATATATAAGTTAATTGTTATTTCAAAGGTCCAATGATAAATTTTCCAACGCCTATGCCACAAATGCATATGGAGGTCCGAGCTGTCATGTATTCTTACATGTATGAATTGATTAACAGATATGTCCCTTAACCTAAATACTCCTTTAGTAGAATAAGGACACTGGTTTCATAAACTTTTTTCAGCTATGTATTTTTATAAAGATATATATTTTTTAGATATTCTCGTGACATTTTACAACCTTGCTGTAATTGTTTTATTAATTTAGACAAAGTTGGTTTTTTTACTGTATTTCGTGGTATTTGTTCACCGTTTTAAACATACTTTTGACTGAATATTACATTACTAGTAAACAAAGATTATTGTTTGCCATCGGTTATAACCTAAATACTTCTTTAGTAGAATAAGGACACCGGTTTCATAATCTTTTTTCAGCTATGTATTATTATAAAGATTTTTTTTTTAGATATTCCCGTGTTGAATTTGACATTTGACAACCTTGCTGTAAATTTTTATTAATCTAGACGACGTTTTTTTTTTACTGTATTTCATGGTATTTGTTCACCGTTTAAGACATACTTTTGACGGAATATTACAGTACTAGCAAACAAAGACTATTGTTTGCCATTGGTTAAAAAACTTGTAAAGCTCTTCTGGCTTTGAAACTAATCCTGTCAATGCAATCATCTCGTGTAATTTCTATTGAAAATCACAAGTTATCAATTATTCTCAGTTTACATTTAAGAATCAAATGTTGTCAGAGTCTTCAGAAATACTGTGAATAGATATAAGAAGATGTGGTATGAGTGCCAATGAGACAACTCTCTCATCCAAGTCACAATTTGTAAAAGTAAAATATTATAGGTCAAAGTACGGTCTAAAACATGAAGCCTTGGCTCACACCGAACAGCAACCTATAAAAGACCCCAACATTTACATGTGTAAAACCATTCAAACGGGAAAATTAACTGTCTAATCTATATAAAAAACGAGAAACGAGAGAACCCAATCAGCAAACGACAATTACTGAGCATTAGATTCCAGACTTAGTACAGATGCAAACAAATCCTGCGGGTTTAAACGTTTTAATAGGTACTAACCTTCGTCAAACTGTTTACTTGCGTAGTGGTATGAACACTATGTTGATTCTAAAACAATAAAAAGCTTCTGGATAATTTTGAATCTCGACCTTTTTCTGAAATAAGTTTTTAAAACTTCTATGTCAACTCTGTATACAATCATTCCAAATGCGAAACTAAAAATCAAATAAATCAAATAAACCTCAATGCTTTTCAACATAAAAATGGTAGCATACGCTTTAAATTTATGACTTTAGGTAACCATGTGGCATTTTTTTTAAATAGTGACAAAAATCGTGAAACGTGATATACAGATGAACAAGAGATCAGTATGCTGGAGTTTCTTATTGACAACAATATTTATTGAATTTGGAGGTAGACTTTTTTTATATTCATTTTTGTCTTTCATTTTTGCTAATGTGCTTTGTATATATGCCTCTTTGTGGGTTTTTTTACATATGACGTGGCTCTGTACTTTTACACGCTGTCATTGTATTATTGTGATATGGTAAATGTTTGTATTCTTGTCTTTATTTTTTTATTATGCTTTGCCTACTTGCCTTTTTGTGGGTTTTTGTTTGTTACATATTTGTTTGATTTTATAGTGAAGAAGATTAAAACACAATGTTGACTGCCGTTCCCCATTTTTGACATTTTTATATGTTATGTCTGTTTGTTTTGTTCACACATCGTTGTCTATATAATGGATTTTTATGCGACTGTTGTACAAATGTGAGGTTTAGTTAGCTTTAAAACCAGGTTTAATCAAGCATTTTCTAAATAAGAAAATGTCTATACTAAGTCCGAAATATGACAGTTGTTATCTATTTGTGTGATCTGTCTGAGTTTTTGATTTTTTTTTTCCTCGAAGTTCGGTATTTTTGTTATTTTACTTTTTGCAACATGAACGCTAAATGACCTGGAGAAAGCAATATTCCTTCCAACATATTTTCAAAAAAGATCCAACTGCTTGCTGGTCATCATAATTTACTTACTTCTATCTTGTGGTTAGATTATTATTGCTTGGACCTTTGAAATGGATTTTAATTGAAACGTATCAAACAGTCTAACGGTTGTCATCGTAAAACTCTTATTTGCAAATTGCATGCCTTGTGGTATTCAATGATAAAACAGAATTCGAACCCAATATTTCAAAATCAAACATCATTTTTTTCAGCAACAACATTATTTAACAACAAATGATTCAATTTAAATCTGCGTAATGTTTTGCCAATCTGTTAGAAAAACTGATTACAGTCAAGATTTTCGATCCAAAGTTATTTGGATTAAAAATTTTCTTTCGTTTATTCATTGCGTCTGAAGATCTTATTGGGTTAACCTTTATCATGAAATTGGACTGCAATTTGCTTGCCTCAAAACATAGTTTACTTTGTTTTTTGCCTTTCCTAAGTCATTAACCTGTAGTTCAATTGCTATCAAGTATGTATTGCCATATAAACTTTAATTATCGTTGGTAGGTGTCTATCATATTTGTTACTCGTTAACAGATTGTTCATAAATTTGGTCATTAGTTTTCATGTTTGAGTTGTTTTATATGTTGTCGTGTCGGGGCCTAAAATTGCTGACCATACGGTGTGAGTTTTTCTCATTGTCGAAGGCCGTACAGTTATTTTCAACTGAAGCTGTTTGTCTTTGATGGATAGTTTTCACATTGACAATCAACCCAAATCTTGCTATTTGTTATTGAAGAATTGACTTTGCTGATCGAAAATATTCATATTTGCCATCTTTACCTGACTTGTTACATGAACAAGAAAGAGTTATGATTAAAGACGGTAGTAAAATCTTACCTGCATGCTTTGATACAGTGGGCAAAACAAGCAGCAACAAATGAGGTATTACAAGGATACTACACGGATGTTCCTAAGAATAAGATTAAGCATTTTTATCACTTAACACTTGATCTGAATTGTAAATCTATAAATGTCGTCTACGGATTAGAGTGTAACCTTTGCGGATTGGTATACGTCGGTCAAACGAGAGGAAAGATAAACAAACGTATGTGCGGCCATAGATCAGATATCAACATCAATGCAAACGACATTCTGTACCAGCATTTTAATCAGCCTGGTCATTCCATCGTTTCTATGAAAGTACCACAAGACTAACAATCCTCAACTTTCAACGCCTCTCCGTAGACAAAAAGAGGACTATTGGATTCGACAATTGGGAACTGCGACACAATATGGTTGCAATGACACAATTGATGGTATAGGTATTATATCTAGTCCTTCCTGTAACTCGGTGAATGTGATGAATATTTTCAACTCTACTCCTCGACGTAGAGGCAGTCATGGTCATCGTCATTATACATCACCTACTCTGCATGATGTCTGTATTAATGACTTGCTGCATTTATACAAAAGCCGTTAGGTATTCATCACATTCGCACGATACTTTATTCATTACCCCTTTCAAAACTTAAAACACTGTTCAATTTATGTTTGAAAACCACTGTTACAAACTCCCATTCAAACCAATACAAACTGATAGCTATCATTTCGGATACTGAAAGTCACAGACTTTTTAATCAAATTCGTATTGGAAAAGACAAAAAACTTTCCTTTGCCACCAAAGGTCTCGATGGCGTCAACTTAAGCAATATCCTTCATCATAAATTAGTTCAGTCAAAAATACCTCCTTTTTTAAATATCAGTCTGTACCAATAATTTTGTATGCCTATACCAAACCTATTGCAACTAAAATTCAAAAGATTCAGTCGAGGATTAAAGACCCGAATGTTGCAAAACACTTGTCCTACCTCCATGACAAATATGTTGTTGTCCCCACAGATAAAGCCCCAAACAACATCGTTGTTGTGTGTAAATCTCATTACATAAACTGCTTGATAAATGAATTAGGTATTGACAATACACTCGGAAACTCAACATATACCCTCACGACACTCACCAAAGAAGAAATCCTGGATAATCAAAGGTCTGTTCTATTTTCCTTTGGAATTTCAACCAAAGATGAAAAACGAGATCTTTCATCACTGTATTGGATGCCTAAACTACATAAATGTCATTACAAACAACGGTATATTGCTGGGTCTTCCAAGTGCTTCACGAAACATCTCTAAATTATTAACATCTATTTTATCAGCAACCAAAGCCGGGCTTCAAAGTTAATTTGAAACTGCCTATTCTAGATGTGGCGTGAATCAGACTAGGATACTACAAATTTCCAAAGATCTTTAAGAGTACATACAATCTAAGACTCTCTCATCTTGCAATAGTATAAAAAAACATTGGACTTTTCCACACTTTACACAAGTATTCCCCATTCCAAACTAAAAGACAAATTGAAAAAGTTGGCATTGCGAAGTTTCATAAAAAAAGAATAGCAAACGTAAATACAAGTATCGTGTCTTGGGAAGGGATACATCCTACTTTGTAAAGAATCACTCTGATTCAAACAAAAAATTCTCCGAAACTGACATTATCAAGATGCCTAATTTCTTGATTGACAACATATTTATTACGTTTTGTGCCTTGACGAAATAGACTTATTACCGGGTTTGTACTAACACGAGAAACACGACGGTTTTCACATGTGGAGCAGGATCGCTAGGTAACATTCGTGGTGAAAAGGGAAGTGTTTTGTAGTTACGACATAAGAAACATATCCGATATTATCTGTGGAACGGTTATTTCATAACGGTCAACCAACTCGTGATGGCGTCCTTAAAATTTACGAAGGGATGATTTCAATTTCCTTGTGACAACCTTCTTTCAAGGAAATCATGATAGGAAATACAAGCCCGGGAATATCGTATCAATTGGGAGATATATACTCCATATGCAGACTATTTACCGATTTTGTAATTGTAATAACATGTGCAACACGACGGATGCCAAATGTGGAGCAGGATCTGATTACCCTTTCGGAGCACCTGAGAATATCCCCAGTTTTTATGGGGTAAGTGTTGCTTAGTTTTTAGTTTTCTATGTTGTGTCTTGTGTACTATTATTTGTCTGTTTATCTTTTTTATTTTGTAGCCATGGCGTTGTCAGTTTAATTTCGATCTATCAGTTTGACTATCCCTCTGGTATATTTCGCCCCACTTTTAAGACAATATGTCCAATAAAAAAAGTACAATATACAATCATCTCCTACCTCATCTCGCCAATAAACCTCTTTTAAACCCTTCGAGTCCCAACTATGTATTGCATAACTAAACTCCACAAAATAGCGTCAAATTTCCCTCCATCTCGGCCTTCAGTAAGTTATCCACAATTTATGTTTCCTTTTGAAAAGTTCCACTATATATATATATATATAAACAAGTCTAAATTGAAAACTACGTTCAAACCTATGATTGCGTTGGATGAAAACCGCAATTTTTATACGTGTGCATGTAAAACAAATTTCGTTGTAGAAGGGTCTAAATACAGCACAAACAACATTTTCCAAAAGACAAAAAAAGTGAAAAAGTATATTTTAACAAAACGCATTTGACTAACATATATATATATATAAATGACTGAATAATAGTCAACGATAAATCTTTATGATACAGTACACTACAAAATATAACATATAACAAGTCTAAAAGGGTACAACGTCACCATAAAATAACAATAAAATGAAGAAATGTTAGATATTTCGGATAACAGATAACCTTTATCAGTATGATCACGATGTAAAATGAATCAAGTCAATCTATTCTAATCATAAAACTATCACAATCTTGAAATTTATACAAAAAAAACAGCTAAAGCGAACATTAGAAACGCTGATACAATTTTAAAATTTCCAAACCAAATTTTAGAGTTGTGCCAGTTCATATCGCTAATTACTGTTTTTATTTTGGCATATCTTTGCAGTCTTTGCGTCGTGTTTGGAAATTTTAAAATTGTATCAGCGTCGTTAAAAACACTTGGCACTTTGATAAAGTTTTACTTTGGATAACTAAAGACATTGCCATTTCATTGTTGAAATTTACCCAATTGATTTGTCATTGAATACAAAAATAAACAGTAATTATTCTAAATAAAAACATTTCAGTTATAAACGCGAAACTCTATACAAAATTTTACCACAAATGAGTTAAATTTTTCGTTTCGTCCCCTTGCTGATTTCCCTATTCGGACGTTGGTGATATATTATTAATATAAAAATATAAAGATGTAGCACCATTGTCAATGAGACCGGTGAATGAGTTAAACAAATATAGGTCAACAATGTAGAATATGTGATATGTTATTTTCCAATGAAGTAAGTGATTAGAATGATTAGAGGGATTGAAGTTCTTTTAAACAAAACATGTTAACAAATACAAATAAAGTGACATATAAATAATGTTATTGACAAATCATTAAAGCCTGTTGGAAGCCACTATGGCCTGGAAAAAGCTTTTTCTTGTTCAACTTATAGACAAAGGGATAGGGGAGACAACTTCTGGACGACTTTTTTCTGGAAGTTGTTCTTAATTTACATATTTGCTCACTTTACCTGTGTCTGAAGGGGCGTTTCACATTTCAATGTCTGTAAACTTTATTAAGAAACTACCCCTTTACCTGGGGGACACATGCGTCACTAATTCAGTGTACAATAAATAAAGTGTACGTAAAATAGACACATCAATATAAAATACAAAGTGTAAATACAATAGTGAAAGTATAACTTTTAAAATCCAACCTTAGACTGTACGCATTTTGTTTCAGGAATTTAGAAAAAAACGATATAATACAGGGTGACATCTTGAATATCATTAAGAATTTATATAGGCATATATTTTGACATTTTTTTCAAATACACATTTATGTACCAAGTCAGTAAAATGGCCATTGTTATATTATAGTTTGTTTCTGAGTGTGTTACATTTTAATGTTGTGTTTCTGTTGTGTCGTATTTCTCCTTTTATATTTGATGTGTTTCCCTCAGTTTTAGTTTGCAACCCGGATTTGTTTTTTTCTCAACCGCTGATAAAAACAAGATTTTATTTTGTATTTTGGATTCTTGAATAAGATTGAGAAGAGAATCAGCAAATGTGTCAAAGAACATACAACCCGATAAATAGACGTCACAATAAACTCCAGAAAAGATAAATAAACCAAAATTTATCACAAAATACAAGACTAACAAAGACGATAGGCTCATAGATTGGGACAAGCGCAAAAATATGGCATGGTTAAACAAGTTTTTGAGATCTCAACCATCCCCCTATTCCTCTAGTAAATGTAGAATAAACATACACACAGCAATAGAACAATACAACTCAACAAAAATGGAGTTCTAGTCCCATGTAGGAATAGGTACCAAACGGAATTAAGCAAAATGACAATGATACATAAATTAACAAAGGCCTACTGGCAGTTACAAACATTCAAGCGCCAACCTAAATTTAACTGATTGAAAGATTATATCAATTATTATTATTATCAATTAAGTAATCCTTAAATCTTATCGAGTCAACACTGGTTGATTAACTTTCAGACCATTACATGTAGTTCTTTATTATATTCTTTTACTGTTAAGAAACTAATGTTTGCATATTCGTTGATACTTATCATGCCGTTATGGGATAATATACTTTTCTTTTTTTTTTTGTTTTATAAAAGAAAATCTTGGGAAACATTATTCATCTCTATTATTTCTTAATAGAGAACAATGGATAAGTTTCCAACTCATGTATGTCTGCCTTGTCGTCTAGTAACAACTTGACTATTTCTATATGAAAATTTTCACAAGCAATAAACAAAGGAGAAAAAAAATTATCCACACACTTATTAATGTCTGCCTTGTTGTCCAGTAGTAGTTTTACTATTTCCTTATGATTCTGGTGACAAGCTGTGTACAAAGGTGATGTGTTCATTGGCGCACACCTATTAATGTCTGCATTTTTGTCGATCAATGCCTGAACTATTTCTATATGATTCATCTGACAAGCAATAAACAAAGGAGACACTCCTTCATCCGTACACCTATTTACATTTGCTTTATTGTCAAGTAATACCTTAACCATTTCTATACGATTCTTCTGACAAGCAATTAACAAATGAGAGGCTGTTCCTGTTTCACACTTATTAATGTCTACTTTGTTGTCCAGTAAAACCTGAACAATCTCCACGTGGTTCTGTAAGCAAGCTATACAACACGGACATAATTTCATTCCCGCGCATTTTTTTATGTCTGCCTTTTTGTCTTACATCAACGAAATCACATTGATTGACATCAACACCTAGATCCAAGCACCACATAATCCACGAAATGCAATCATCGAAGTAACAACAATAAACTAGAACAGATTCCCTGTATGTTTTACTACTTGCGTGTGCTAATTTTTTCTGAAACGAAATAGCTTGTGTTTTCAAATGATTGAGGAGCCACAGTCTAAATTTGGGTATCTTCATATTAATATTATTGAACACACACGATGGTTGACCTTTTGACCAATCTGTGATCATTCTCACTACGTACAAATCATGGTATTCAGGTGGGACAAGGGTTATATTTTGATCCTCGTGATTGTTTTTGTCTAACAGAAATCTCTCCATAATTACTCTATTATATGCATTTCTGATTAAACAATTAATCATTTTTTGTCCGAAGTAGGAAGCGAGAAAGCCAAATATCTTATCATGTACAGTTCTGTAAACTCCGTATTCTTTTTTAATGAAAGTATATTAAAATTCCTTTATTTGATCTAGTAGAACAAGTCGAGATGTTCCTACGGGTAGTCTTCACGCCTCACATGTGTTGCCTATTATCATTTTCGATTCATTATCGATCTCCTCCGTGAACCAATTTTCTATCAGAATGTTATTAAACATGACGCACAAAGCCAAAACACAATACTTCCCATAATCCTCACTTTCAAGCAGCTTTTCGATCTCTGCCTCAAACACTGCAAAAGGATGCTGGAAGAAATCTTTAACGTTTTGAAAAGTATTATCATTATACAGTTTACAGAGAAGTGGGAAAAAATCATATAAATCACAGCACTGAATAATATCTGACGATTTTTTGTCCATATATAATTCTGCTATTGATAGTTTCTCTGATCTAGATAAACATAAGTCTTCTGAAAGCATGTTGCAAACACATGTTCTGAAAATTGATAAAGATTTAAATTTGTTTTCTTGATACACTTGTAATCGACAGGACACAACTATTTTTGCTATTTTATCTTCAATCACTTCTTTTATATCGCCAATGGCTGTTTTCCAATTGTCAAAGGATGTTTGATTTATAGAATATGTCCCACAAAAATCATCAATAACAAATACAGATTTCTGATTTGGATTGTAAAAAGCTTGAATGTCATAAGGATTGGTTATTGGTAGGATAGTATACCCTTCATCTTCCATTTGTAAAACCACATGCCGTAGAGTTGATGTTTTACCAACACCAGAGCTAGCAGTAATAGTTACACAACTGTTTTCCTTTACACATTTAAGAACAGCTTTGGCACCTTCTGTCTCAATAAAAGAAGAATCGTTGGTTTTTCATTTTTCCAAAGTTTGTTTTATTTGTACTGAAATATATATATATTAACAACTATGTAATTGATACTAACTTATGTTTCAATAGTCAAAACATTTTCATTTTGGTAATTTTTCATCGCTTGATATATATATATGGATTCTATGTTTAAATGGTTAATTATTCTGCAATGTTTTCAATGTTAATTGATATTTGTTTATAAATACAATCTTGAATGTTCATTATAACGCTATCAGTCATAAGTAGAAGACAATTTTGAGTCACTGTCAATTTCAAATCAATGTTATTATTTGAATAATAAGCACTAGAAGAAGTAATACAAAGTGTTGTTGGCTTACAAATATAGACTTTATATTCACATTGTTCTATAAATCTTCACAACTTTAATCTTAAATAAAGTGTTTCGTCACATGTACTTTTTAGTAGAATATTTTGGTATTCGTAATGTTTATAGACACAAGAAGATGTGATATAAGTGCAAATTAGAAATCTCCTTTCAAGTCACAATTTTTAAAAAAAAACCATTATAGGTCAAAGTACGGTTTTCAACACGGAGCCTTGTCTCACACCGAACAGCAAGCTATAAAGAACCACATATAAAGACAAACTATTAAATATCAATGGCTTAACTCAATTAAAAGACTTATAAACACAAGTGAACAAACACTGAGCGAATAACTTTGATTTATGAAACAATGTAAATACAAAATCAATAGAATATGGGTGAATAAATAAAGGCAACAGTCGTATATCCCTGTGATATGTAAATGATGTCAGAATATTACCAATAACCCTGAATAAATAACCTTGCCGCCAAATATAATAATGTACACAGGTAAAATAAAATATTTTTGTTGTAAGGTATACAGTATAAATAGAGAACGGAAATATTTTTTGTTCATAGTACGAGGAATGTTTAGAATTTAACGTATATAATTAGCAATCACTATATTTGTATACTTTTGGTACAAGTACTATTTCTGAAGTTTCAAAAGGGAGCTAAGAACTAGTACATACCGATTAACTAATTCAGAGATTTGTTTTCAATATTTGTGGTCATACATGACGTTCCTTTTTGTAATTTTCAAAAATTTTAATACACTTTAGAGCAATTGCATCAAGGTATTTGTGCTTTTGTGCTACACACAACTGCTGTGTATCGACTCTGAAATGCTGAAAAGGTATGATTACAGGTTACTGTTTTACATTGAATACTGCTAAACGGAAAGTTTTTTTTTAAACTGAACACATGACGAGTGCCATGAAATAGAATGATTGATTTGTTCCCTTAATCTCTTATTTATTCGAAAAATATTGTCAAATCTCCAACACAGAGAAGTATAGAATTAATCTCTTTCAACTAAAATAAAAAATTAAATTGTGTATGTACTATGTGAACAAGTGCAGCGTTTTAACCTTATTTTTTACAAAAGTGAAATCATTAGCAAATTTCCAATAGTCACTTGAATAGAAATATTTTATAAGGGAATAAAAGCAATCTGCATTTAGATCATAATTCAAACTAATATTTATATCGTTGGATTGATCACCATCGTTATCTCTTTTAACGTGAAAGATGTAGTAACAGAGCAAAAAATGTAACAATTTACCAAACCCTTATCAATTCCTTTAAAAACTCATCTAGCTGAAAAACAAGATTAAATCATATATACCATGATGCAGGGAGGTGTGCGTATTTGTGCCTTTGTGCCCTATAACTCGTCTATCTTAAACAATCCAATTCACCAATTAAACTCCATTGAATTTAAATGAATTAACAAAATCAAAATAAACCACTACCTTTTTTTTTCAGAATTTGTGTTTTTCAACAAAATTGTAACATTTCTATCAAAGGTAATCTTTATCTTGAATCTTCAGATCACTGTTTATATACCATGCATCTTATATTACCGCAGTTTATATCACAAATGTTCTTCATTGAAATTTCAGATAATCAACAAGATGAAAAGGGCTTATTCGGTTGACCGTGACAATGAATATGAAGGATACTCTGTAAATGTCGTCCTTTCTATACGGTTTCTTGGTTGACCTTCACCAGAAACACTTTAACCTGAATAATTTGAAAAAAAAGCCTGGGATGCATAGATACAAGAAATATTAGCAGTAAGTTGAAATAACGTGTTTGCATTGCTATACGTAAATAAAAATCTCTTTGGTGGTTTTAAAATCTTAAAAGGAAACCATGTGATCAATCAACAACCAGATCAATATAAACACAATTTATACAAGGTAAATTATGTTCCGGTAATTATCAATAAAATGTTTTGTAAGTCTAAAAAAAAACATATATACATTCCTACCAAAATGTTTTGAAATTGGCTAAATCATGTAAACTCAACATTAGGAAAAATTGTATTAGCAGGAGACTTGAATGCCAGAACTGGGACTGGGGAACTTGACTTTATAGATAATGATTCCCAGGATAATCTTATCCCTTTATATGATAATTACAACCCTGATTATGATATATCAGTCCGTCATAGTAAAGATGTGCACTTATCTACCCGTGGGAAATTATTAAATGATATATGTGTACAGACGGGGCTTCGAATTCTAAACGGAAGAACTAGAGGGGATTTCATTGGACAATTAACTTGTCATAATCCTCGTGGGAGCAGTGTAGTTGACTACTTTATAGTATCAGAGGAACTATTAGATAAAGTTGCTTTTTTTTTAAAGTTCATGACTTTTTAGCTGATCTTTCTGATCACAGTCAGGTCTCTGTTATGTTAAATATAGATATGAAAGTTCCTGTACTAGATACTCAGAGTGAACACTCTCAGGTAACCCCCCCCCCCCCTAAATATATTTGGAATGATGAGTCTGCATTAAAATTTCAAACAACTCTGACCTCTAATGATATGCAAGAAAAAATATCAAACTTTTTGTCTGACGACTCTGATTCTCAAAATATGACTTTAAAACTAGATGATATTATCTGTGAGGCAGCTGATAAATCTTTAAAACAAATATAACCTAAAATCCCAAACTCCTTAAATTCAGATACTAAAACTATAAAGAAACAACCAAAGTGGTTTGATTTTTCTTTAATTAAAATGCGTAAACAAGGAAAAACTATTTAAAAAATATAATAACGACCCTATAGTGAGAGGGAATTTCTTCAGTTTTTTTAAACTTTATAGAAAAACTAGAAAAAGTAAATATAAACAGTTCCGTAAAGATCTTTCTGTACAACTAGACAACATGAGAGATAACAATCCATCCCAATATTGGGCCTTACTACAGTCTCTCAGTAATGAATCTTCTACGAAAGGAGATACATCTAATATATCAAACTCTGATTGGTTACACTATTTTTTAAAAGCTTACTTCAAATTCCTTACATGTAAATAAAGAACTAATTGATTCACTTAATAAACTAGAAAAGCATAACATTTTTACAGAATTAGATTATAAAATTTCAGAAAAAGAGATTAATGAAGCAGTTAAATCACTAAAAAAAACAATAAATCAAGCAGCTTTGACTCCATAATAAATGAGATGCTCAAGTGCAGCCAATCATATCTTCTTAAATGTTTTGTAAAAATATTTAACAAAATACTAACAACAGGAAAATTTCCTGAAATATGGGCTAAAGGATTTATTGTCCCATTACATAAAAGCGGATCTAAAGATGACCCCTCAAATTTTAGGGCATCACAATAGGTAGTTGTGTAGGAAAACTCTTTTTAAAAATACTAAATAACAGATTAGAAAAATTTATAACTAAAAGAAATATAGTTGGTCCAGAGCAAATAGGATTTTTTAAAGGAAAAAGAAATAGTGACCATACGTTTGTACTTAAAACCTTAATTGTTAAATACACTAAGCAGGGACATAAACGCCTCTATACCTGTTTTGTTGATTTTAAAAAGGCCTTTGACAAGGTTTGGCAATTAGCCTTATTTTTTAAATTGAGGAAGCTCGGATTGAGCGATTTATTTTATAATGTAATTAAAGATATGTATAAAAACACATCTTTATGTTAAAACTAATAGTAACACACTAACTGAAAATTTCTCATCAGATATTGGTGTACGTCAAGGGGATAATCTGAGCCCTACATTGTTTAAACTTTTCATAAAAGATTTACCAGAAATTTTTTATTCTAGCTGTTGCCCAGTTTTGTTAAACAATAGTACCCTTAACTGTTTAATGTATGCAGATGACCTAATTATGATTTCTGAAGCCTCATCTGGATTACAAAATTGTTTAGATAGTTTAATGGATTATTGTAATAAATGGGGACTAGAAATTAACATGAAAAAGTAAAAGTGTTAATTTTTAATAACACAGGGAGAATATCAAAGGAAAAATTCACATTTAAAGGTCAGCTTATTAATAATGAGAAAAAATATAATAATTATCTTGGCATTATATTTACTGTATCTGGCAGATTTACAGATGCTAAGTTTAATCTATATAATAAAGCATTAAAAGCCTTTTTTAAATTAAAAAGATATTTTACTCATTTTAAACCTAATATTAAAACACTTTTACATCTTTTTGACCACATACTGAAGCCAATTTTGTTATATGGTTCAGAAATTTGGGGCCAATTCTCTCCAAATAAGTTACAATCAAAAGGAGACAACTATTTTTTCTAGATGTGTAAAGATCTAGTTATCGAAAAATTACATGTTAAATTTTGTAAATATTCTCTACAGGTACCTAGAAGATCAACTAACCTAGCAGTGATGGGAGAGTTGGGGCGCTACCCCCTCTCTCTTGAGGTAATTCTTAATATGACTAAATTTTGGGTCAGACTCTCAGAACAAAATAACTCCCTCATTAAAGAAGCATTTGAAGAGTCCAAAATTTTATCAAAAAAAATGTAACGACAATTGGTTGGGAAGCATTTATTCATTATTTAAATATCTTGACTTAACCCCAGAATATTTGTTAAATTATAAATCTCATATAAAGTCAATTGTCATTAAAAAAAACTCCAAATAAAATATAATGAAATTTGGTTTAATCAATTAAATAATGACAAACCTGGCATGGCGCAAGGAAACAAATTAAGAACCTATAGACTATTTAAAAATAATATTGGCCTTGAAAAATATTTATTGTTAAATAATTGTAAAACATTAAACGAGTTAACCAAATTTAGAATCAGTGCCTATGAACTTGAAATAGAAAAGGGAAGACATAACGGAATACCCCCAGACAAAAGATTTTGTAAATTATGTAATAATGACATTCTTGAGGATGAAATTCATTTTCTTCTTCAATGTCCATCACTTAAAACTGAAAGGTCCAGTTTCATTATAAATTTTCCTCTAAATTTACTAATTTTAAAACTTTAAATGACCAATCTAAATTTGTATGGTTGATGTCAAATGAAGATCCATTTGTTAATAACATAATGATTAAGTTAATAGATAATTTAATCAAGACTAGAAGAGTAAAATTGAGTAATAAAACATGAGAAGCCCCCAGCCCTTCTTCTCATTATACAACGGTACTGATTGTGTTCACCCACTCATTATCTTTGAAAATATATACTGTGTTTGTTGTCTCCCTTCTCTTATATAGTTTTATTTTATTGTCATGTATTGTAATTTCCAATAGTTCAATGAAAAAAATTATTTGTTCACTTTAATTTAAGCTGTAATTGTACTGCTCCTCGGGGCGTCTTGATTGACAAATAAAAAATTGTTGTTGTTGTAAAAGGACAGCAACTCTGTCAGAATATTTTCACAATTCTCTATAGAACGGTTTTACATTTGAAGAAGAAAAGGGATTTTTTTACAATTCAACCAGAGTTGGCAAAGTATTACCCGCCCGGGAAAACCCAGGTGGGAAAAGCCGGGTTTTTCCGGGCTGGGCAATACTCCCAGTAATGGGTAATACTGGGCAATACTGGGCATTATGATTTTTTAAGCTTATTTTAACACAAAATAGTAAAGATTTGTTGTAGTTTCATAGTAATATAGCTAAATATATACTTTTTATACAAGTAACCATTGAGAGTCATTTTAAGGGGATTGAAAATTCAATTAAATTTTCTTCTCCACTAATTCAGCTTGGCAGAATACAAGATTTGCATATTTCAGGATACCTAACCTTGTTAATGTCCAAGCATTGTTTCAATGAATAATATATCCAAACTTTGATTGCAGTGCTTTAGTGAATTGTAAATTTTAAATTTTAATTGTTATGCAATCATATTGCTAAATAAACAGCCTAAGGGGTCTTGTCATTTAACACTTAAAGAATTGAAAAGGCTGATAACTGTTACATACACATGTAAACAAATAGGTGTTCTAATCTGAATAATTACTTATTAATTAGTGATATACATTATTTTAATGTATTTTTTTCTACATGTTATTGTTAAGTCTTAATACAATGAATTGGTTATATATATTTGATAAAAAAATGAATTCTTTAAATGTTCCTAAAATATTTTAAAAGTTCTCTAGACAAATCAAAGTATGTTTATAAATGTCTTAAATGTATTACATTTGTGTTTGAACACTTATTCTCTCTTAAAGTCATGTCAATTTTTTATATTACCCAGTATTGTCCAGTATTACCCGGTAAAACCCTGTAAAACCCTGTAAAACCCGGGTTTTCCCAGTATTTTCCACTGGGCTGGGCAATAGTCATAAAACCCGGGTTTTTGCCAACCCTGAATTCAACACAGGACTATTGGACACTTGAATAGTTAATTTAAATATGTGGTCCTCATCAGCTTAACGGTTACAGTAATTGTTCTCGTCTTTGGTACAAACTATATTTTTTTACTACTGTTATAGCGTTATCTCAAAACGTTCACCTTACCTTTTCTATTCCATGGTACTGTTGATTGTTCTAAGGTTCTTGTTTTCATCTCGGTACATTCATCAAGCAAGTCTCTACCACCTAGTCTTCAAACGGCCTGTAAACAAAGGGATTAAACAAAAATACCGAACTTCAAGGTAAATTGAATCAGTGGGAAGTCCATGTTAACCAACAAACTCACACGTTAGACCATATTAAGTATACTGTTTAACCTGATTTTTCAGCTAGTTCTATGACAGTTGTTTATGGTTCCGTTATACGACAAAAAAGAAGATGGATTTGTTTTTTTTTCTAAAAAAAAACCTAGTAATTACGATGCGGAAATTAGTTCTAGTTACTGCCCTTTGGCCGATCATTAGATAGTAATGCTTACCTGACGATTGATTTATGTTCACTCCACGTTAAGTGTTATCTAATCATTACGTTGAATTCTGTAGAGTAAGATCGAGTAATAAGATCGAAAATTCTAGACGTAAGAAGTTAGACGTTTGAAAAATGTCAATTCTGGTTTCATTTGATAGTTTACTTGACACTGATTCCACAAATATATGGTTCTATATACTTTAACATTAAAAAATAACAAACAAATAGCTACTTCCGGTTTACCCCACGGGTTTACTTCTGGTTTCTTTTTAAAGGTCATATGGCTTGGAACTTAATGCACAATTTCCAATAGCTTTATCATGCATTCATATCAAATAAAAGCAAAGGTCAAAATCTAGAACGTCAAATTAACCTATGAACTTGAGCTCAATTTCAAGGGCATAAACCATGGATCTCAAATCAAAAGACCTGAGGTGTTAATTATATTTGGTTAATGGGTTATATCATCATCATACGCATATTTGTAAATAAAAAAGGGAAGAAAACTCTATTTTAATGTAAGCGTAGCCTTTAAACCAATGTTTGTGTACCAACATGTCGCAACTAACAGTTAAGTAAAAACATGTTGTCGATATCTTATATGGTGTTTGAAAAGAGGTGAAAAAAGCCAAAATCCAAATTTAGAAATAACCTTGACGCTATTTTCTTTTCTTTTTTTTTTTTGGACCAAGGACCTCAAATCAAAAGACCCTAGGTCTCTATCACTTATGGTTTACAAATAACAATGACATTTTACTTATTTTAAATACAGAAGGTGAAATAACTCTCATATGGAGTGTCCGGACCGCTTCAGTCAAAATCATTTTTAAAATCCTAAAGATATAACGAGCAAATTGGTGAAATAATTTTGTCGTTATCTTTAACCCTTGTGAAGAAGATGCGTACACAAGAAAACAGCGTTTGGGGAGATTATTCTTACAAAAAAAGTATTCGGCTAAACAGGGTCAGTTTCAAAATCGTAATAACTGTTCAATATCATACGCAAAAAATCAAAATGACATCTTGCGAAACAAAAAAGCACCGTCATAAAAAAAGTGGCGGAAGAAGAAAAAAAATAATAATAATAATTAAAAACCAATTGTTCAGAGAACAAATGAGGGTCTTTCCACAGCAATTTTCAAAGTTATTGAAAAGAATCTACTTCCAGGTTACTCAATGTTAAAATTTGCATCCAATCATAAGTTTCCTTATACTGATAGGTTAAATAAATGGTTTCTATATACTGTAGAGTAAAAATAAGTGAGATAATATGCTACTTCCGGTAAAGTAAATGTCATTTCCGGTCTCATATGATAGCTTCATTCACTTAGCTTCTTTCACTCTGATTCCAAAAATATATAATTTATATATACTTTTGCATGTAGAACAGGAGATAATCGGCCACTTCCTGTTTATCGAAAGTCATTTCTAGTCTTGGGTGATAATTTGATGTATCTAATTACAAAATATATGGATTCCGAGTCCTTTTATATGAAAAAAGTGCAATAATAGCTACTTCCAGTTTTCTCAAGGTCATATGTCACCTTACCTTTTGTAAAAAGTAATATAGCTTTATAATGAACCAAGTTGAATTAATAATCAAATAACCTTATATTAGGACATTTCAGGGGCACTAACTCCTATAAGATGCCATTAAATTGTATCAGACCGAATGTAACATATCTTCATTACAATAAAGCAAACATTTTGCTTTGTTCTTTTATATGTATTTTTCAAAGTGTCGGAGAAAATACAAAAACAAGCAAAAGCCACAATTGAGAACTTGACCTTGCAATTGACCTTTGACCATGACCTCATTTTCTAAGTTAGGACCTAGGGTCCTCAAATAAACAGATTCCAGGGTTATACAGTTAACGGTTTATGAGTAAAAAAACATACCGACTAGTTTTTTTGGTAAAGGTAGATAATTCTATAAAATTTCATCGAATCGCTTCGATCCAAATTAGCCAAAAATTCCTGAGGATGTAAAGAACAATTTAGAAAAAGAATTTTGTCAATATCTTTTTTTGTTACAAAGAAGATGCACACACCTGATAAACAGTGAATAGGGAGATAACTCTTACACAGAAAATTGTTCAGCTTAGAATGGGTGAAAATAAAAAGCGCATAAACTGTATGATACTATATAAGAAATATCTTAGCGACATATTTGGAAACAAAATTTTTACGCAAGAACAAAATTTGGCAGAAGTAAAAAAAATTAATTAAAAACCAATTGTTCAGAGAACAAGTGAAGGTCTTTCCACATCAAAGTTATTAAAAAGAATCTAGTTCCGGTTTACTCAATGTTAAAATTGGCATCCAATTATAAGTTCCCTTATACTGATAGGACAAATAAATGGTTTCTTTATATTTTTGAGTGAAATAAGGGAGATAATGTGCTACTTCCAGTGAAGTCCATGTCACTTCCGGTCTAATATGAAAAAAAAAGTAAAATCACTAAAATACTGAACTCCGAGGAAATTTCAATCGGAAATTCACTAATCAAATGGCAAAATCAAATGACAAAACACATCAAACGAATGGACAACAACTGTCATATTCCTGACTTGGTACAGGCATTTTCAAATGTAGAAAATGGTAGATTGAACCTGGTTTTATAGCGCTAAACCTCTCACTTTTACGACAGTCTCATCAAATTTCGTTATATTTACAACGATGCGTGAACAAAACAGACATAATAAATAAAATAGTCAAAATATGGGTACAGCAGTCATCACTGTGTTACAATCTTAAAACAAACAATTTTACAAAAAAGTACAAAATAAAATTGAGAATGGAAATGGGGAATGTGTCAAAGAGACTACAACCCGACCATAGAGCAGACAACAGACAAAAGCATCTATCAAATTAAAAACACATTCATTGCTTCGCGTGTCTGACGCTTCTTTCACACTGATTCTTAAAAAATATACAGTTTATGTATACTTTTGTGTGTAAAACGGGAGATAATTGGCCACTTCCAGTTTATCGAAAGTCATTTCTAGTTTTGAGTGATCAGTTTATGTATCTATATTACAAAATATATGGATTCCGAGAATTTTAATATGAAAAAGTGCAAAAATAGGTAATTCAGGTTTTCTCAAGGTCACTTCCGGTTGTCATTTTTCAAGGTCATATGTCACCTTACCTTTTGTAAAAGGTCATATGGCATTATAATGAACCAAGTTGAAGTTATATTCAAATAACCTAGTATAAAGACATTTCAGGGGCACTAACTCCTATAAGATGCCATTTAATTGTATCAGACCAAATGTAACATATCCTCATTACAATAAAGCAAACATTTTGCACTTATTCTTTTATATGTATCTTTCAAAGTGTCGGAGAAAATGCAAAAACAAGCAAAAGTCACAATTTAGAACTCGACCTTGACCTTTGACCTTGACGTCGTGTTTTAAGTTAGAACCTCGGGACCTCAAATCAATAGATTCAATGGTGATACAGTTAACGGTTTATAAGTTTAAAAAACATACCCACAAATTTATTTGGTAACGGTAGATAACTCCTATAAAATTTCAGTGAATCACTTCGATCCATATTAGCCAAAAATTCCAGAGGATATATTGAACATTAAAAAAAAAATTTTGTCGATATCTTTTTTTGTTACAAAGAAGATGCACACATTTGATAAACAGTGAATAGGGAGATAACTCTTACAAAGAAAATTGTTCGTCTTAGCAGAGTGAAATTTAAAAGCGCATAAACTGTACGATACAATATAAGAAATATCTTAGCGACATATTGCGAAACATAAATTTCAAAATGTGGCGGAAAAAAAATTAAAAACCAATTGTTCAGAGAACAATTGAAGGTCTTTCCACCCATAAAGAACTATGAAAATTCAGTTTAAAATAACATATCCAGCATCAAATGATAGCTTATTGTACACTGATTCCAAAAATATATGGTATCTTTACATTTTTTTCTAAATAAAGGAGATAAATTGTTACTTCCGGGTTGAAATATGTCACTTCCGGTTTAATTTGGTGGTTTAATTGATAATGATTCCAAAAATATATTGTTCAATATACTTTTACATTAAATAAGTACAGAAAATAGCTACTTCCGGTCTACACAAGGTCACTTCCGGTTGGCTTTTTCATGGTCAAGTGTCATGCAACGTAATGCGAAAAGACTCATGGCTTTATCATGTATACATATGAGGTAAAAGCAAAGGTCAAAATCTAGAACGTTAATTTAACCTTTGACCTTGAGCTCAATTTCAAGGTCATAAACCAAGTATACATATGAGGTAAAAGCAAAGGTCAAAATCTAGAACGTCAATTTAACCTATGACCTTGAGCTCAATTTCAAGGTCATAAACCAAGGGTTTCAATTCAAAGGACCATAGGTCCTAATTATACATGGTTAATGAGTTAGATCACTATATGCCTTATTTTTAATATAAGAGGGGAGAAAACTCCAATTTAATGTAAGCGTACCCTTTCAACCAAAATTCAGGTGTTACGCAATGTCGCAACTTACAATTTAGTAAAAATATGTTGTCGATATCTTTTACGGTTTTTCAAAAGTGTTGAAAATAAGCCAAAATCAAAATTTTAAATATGACCTTGACCTCTAACCTTTAAATTATTTTCTTATTTTTGGATCAAGAACCTCAAATCAAAAGATCCTAGGTCCCTATATCACTTATGGTTTACAAGATAGAAATGCATATCACTTATATCACATGCATAAGGGGAAATAACTCTCATATGGAGTGTTCATATCGCTTCGGTCAAAATAGGACAAATCATGCGAAGGATATAAAGAGCAATTTTATAAAATAAATTTGTCGCTTTTTTTAACGGTTACGGAGGAGATGTAGTCACAAGGAAAACAGTGTTCGGGGAGAAACTCTCACAAAGAAAATTGTTCGTCTTAGCAGGGTGAAATTTAAAAGCGCATGAACTATACGATACAATATGAGAAATATCTAAGCGATATATTGCGAAACAAATATCTATCGCATTGTTTACATGTCGTATATATGTTCAATTTATCTCCCTTAATCATTAAAAAAGAGCATTGTTTTGACAATGTCGTTGTTAAAATACAATTCCTTGCAGTTGCTTTGCATTTGATTGATGGTTGATAGATGTTAAACGTTCAATGACAAGTATTCTATGCATACGAGAAAAGCATTTGATACATGATTGAAAAGTGATTGAGATGACACAACTTTGATATGTTTCATTTATCATATCCAAAAGAATTTTTGATAAACCAGCACAAAGATCTACAAATCAAGCAGTGTTGGGTGACGGTTACAAAAAACTAATGACTCTTAAGGTTATCAATTCTTTCATTGCATGTTCTACGTACACACACCTGTTATTGTGCAGTCTTTTAAATTTTCTCTAGTGCCTTTTTCCCTTTTGCATCTGCCCGAAAAATTTCGGCGGCCTTATATGGAACGATTAGAAGAGGCGTGTTTGTGTAAATGGTTTTTCAGGCAGAAGCCCGTAACCTCTCCTGTGCTTGACTTGAAATCTAAAGGGCTAAACTTTACACCTTCAATCACATTAAAAACCTCATCTCTATATTTGATTGAGACCAACCGGGCTCTGTATTAATGGGATCTAGACTAAATATACTGTCAGTGGACACACCTTTGATAGTAGGATAGAACATAAAATGTTATCTTATATAAGTTGATATTTAGGTCGAAATCTAAGTAAACTATAAGTCACAGCTTTGAATATAAGGATGTTCCATTTAAAGTTGTTAACTACGTTTTATGCAGGAATAACTGCAAAGGTTTTACGGGGATTTATAGGTCAATCACTAATAACTATATATCAGCAGTGCATATAGTATTACTACTTCGTTGGTTGAATCGTAAATTCTATAAGGCATATAATATATATGAAGTCTATTTATTATGTCTACAAATCAAAATGGTTGTATAAAACCTGCATGTATATTGTTATGTAAAGGGAATCGCACAGCCGATAGTCCAATAGTATTAAATAAAAGAATGTTCCCTCTTTTCTCGTTACAGCAAGTAATGTCAAGTAAGTGGGATTTTTGTTCGTTCGTAAGAAGTTGAGAAAACTCTATTTGTATTTATCTTCTGTGTCAACTACTTGTCAGTTTATGGACTTTCAGTGAAGATGCAGAAGCCTTTACTCAGGCAAATGCGAAGATAAAAATTAATAAATAACTTTTAGATACATTTATCATTGTGTATATATGTTCCAACGATGTGACGTGTAAATATCAGATCAAATATACAAGTACTAAAAATTGTTTTTTTTAAGTAAACATGGAATGTAATGATCAAAACATTCAAGCAACATAATATATTTTCTTAAACGTTTACCCGTACTTGCAAATGTATCATTGTTTCATTATACTGAAATAAACATTATAAAAAAGAAACGTTTATAAGACTTTAATTTATGTTTTTTATCCGATCTTAATTAAATTAAATCGCTGCCTATTGATTGTCTTTTGTACGTAATATATAATGCATATTTAAAGATTTTTTTCGTCATATAACACATTAAGGAATGTTCAAAATGAACAAATGAAAGACATTCATGACACCCAAAGCCCATAAAAACCTATCAAATCCGTAACACAAGTTATGGATATTGTTCAGCAACTAGTCATGTATCGTTCACAGTGTCACTGTTAATTGTCATTGTTACTTTTCCATGACATAATTAACAACAACTGTGAATTATTATTGATACTTTTTCATCACATAGAATCGCCTAATGTTGTTAGAAAATCGTCGTAAACATATGTAAATTGAACGTAAGATTATTGCAATGTTTCATAAAAATGACTCTGATGGTACAGGGGGCTCCGACTAACTAACTTTACCTTTCTCTGATGACTTTACTTCAATTTCAAAACGTTATTCTACATGAACTATATTTGTGACTTTTTGACAGCAAATATCCACTAAAAATGGAGTTAGGATAAATTGGTTTAAAAAACCATTAACACTGTAATACAATATGATTTCTATGACTGCCTATCAGTACGTTATACTTACCCCACTAATATCACCCCATGCCGCATTAAAAAGACGACTGTTCATCGTCCCGTCTTTGTTGTGTAATAATTGGTTCCTGTAGTACTTTATCCTTGCTAAATCAGCCGTTGGTGAAAAGTCTGTTGCAAATGGTAATTCATCATTATACTTGGTTAATTTTGTAAGATTTGTAAGCAATGATATCATCAAAGTGATATCAAAAGTTTTTGAATCTGGGCCACCTGTCAATATAAAATCGATCGAAATTAAGATATAATAGATAATCTATGAAAAGAAAGAAAGAAAGAAAACAAGATATTTGTTGCTCAACAGCAATAGTAAAAACCTTCAAAATTACTAAACAGCTACAGAGACTATCTTAAACTTGACTGGACTAACTGTCATTAAAACCTTTCTGATGGTACTTTATAGCATCACCAATATTTACCGATAAACTAATAGCATTTTATTCCGTGACTACATATTTTTGTGGAATAAGTAAAAATTCTGTGTAACAGATTCTTGATTTACTGATTTTAACAAATTAGGTTTACAAGTCATTTGTAAACCGTTTTTACATATAGCATTACTGTTAATATTGCAACTTCGTAAAAGAGGGGTATGAAAATAGTATTGATGCAAACCTGGGAATATTTTGAGAGATTTACACATTTGGGGTGTACATGTAGGTGAGATCAAGCTGTATTAAACACTTATAAAACTATCATTGGTGATTTTTTCTTAGTCTCATAGATTTTAAAGTAATTTCATCTGATTGATAATGCGGGTCTAATATACCTAAACAGAATACATCCGGGTGACATATAGATTTATTACTGTGAAAAATATCTATGATCTTCAGAAAGATAATTAGACAATCATCTAGACCAGATCAGTAAGTCTACAGATTTTGTGTGAAGTTTACGTATTTAGATATTTTTCATCGTTATTCATATTTGTATACCCAAATAGAGAAGGAGGGATTTCTGATTTTCTGAACTATTCTGAAGTCAACGTCTTCTAGCTATGGTTGATATTTTCTCGTTGGCAATCATTCCGCATTTTGTGTTTAATGTATTAATGGGAATCCCAGTTCTGCAGTTAATTCCAAGTTCTTTAGTGAGACATTTCAAAAAAAGTTTTGATATAGATACAATATTGTTGGAATCTTTTCTGCTGGAACAAGAATAAATGTGTCGTATAGAGGTTACAGCATTCACAACCTCAGGCAACTGTTATGTGTCAGCAACTAATAAACTCGTCGTAGTTTTTAAATCGCGTCTAAAAAGTAAAATCACAAAAATACTAAACTCCTAGGAATATTCAAAATGGAAAGTTCTTAATCAAATGGCAAAATCAAAAGCTCAAACATTAAACTAATGGATAACAACTGTCATATTCCTGACTTGGTGCAGACATTTTCTTATGTAGAAAATGGTGGATTCAACTTGTTTTTAAAGCTAGCTAAACCTCTGACTTGTATGACAGTCGCATCAAATTTCATTATATGACACCGATGTGTGAACAAAACAAACAGGCATAAAAGGTAAAAATGTCAAAAATAGGGGTACGGCAGTCAACATTGTGTTATAATCTTAAGCACTATATAAACAAACAAATCTGTAATAAACAAGCACAAAATGGCATAAAGACCAAGACTAAATGCATGGCCGATAAACTTTGAAAAGTCCAGAGTTTTATGTTTAGGAATTCGATATTTCCAGGCTTTGGCTTACAACTATGTAAGTTGAACATATGTACACCGACAAGGTCAATATTTAGAATATGACCAGCGGGACTATATAAGTTTTGGGACGATGCACAAATGAAATTATTGATAATTTTGGATTTACATATAATGTATGTATATGCGATGCTACACCATTCCAAAGATTTGTTAGAGAATATGTATTAGTCTTCTTTATATTGACTCTGTTAGCTAGTCTGTGTTTTAAACAATGAACCCACAACTAATTGTTTTATGTACAATATGATTATCTCTGTCGTTATACAACATCTAAAAAGCTTTTCATAACCCTGTATAATGTGTTTCTCGATTTCGATGTGGACAAGTATTAAAATAAATGATAAGACTGTGTATTTGATAAAAAACAGAACTATATTGTTATCATGGCTATCAGTGGTACATTTATTGGCTAGTCCGAGATTGCACTAACTGATTAACCATACAAGCAAAACAGTCGTTGGACGTGAGATTATTCTCTCTCGGACTTTCATAACCTTTTAAAATATTGTTTGGTCAACACAATGTAAATGTGAACTAAGTCGGTTTTGACAATTTGTTTTTTTTTTTCTTTTTTTTTTTAGTTTCCAATGCTCTTCTACTTTTGAACTGATTAATTAATCCAACTACTAGTATTTTGAATAGAGTGCCACTGACGAGCCTTTATATACAAAACGCAAGTTAGACGTACAAAATCAAAAGCATAATGATGAGTTTTACAAGCACTTGGTCAATAGTATTGCTCGACAGCTCGTGCACGTTTTGTTCCAGAGGAAATCGTCTACCTAGTTGTCACATGACATGACATATAAATGATACGTCATGGTTTGTAAATTTCCTGCTCATATCATTAAAAAAAATTGACATACAAAGGTTTTTCATTGATGCATAGATGAAACTTTTTTGGAATTTTCGTTTAATTAACTCAACAAATTCCAAATTGATTTGGCCTTCCAACTGTTTAAATAGAGCACAATTCATTTTCTTTATGTGGAGAAGAAATATGCATCTGGTGTACAAAATAATATCTTGTAACGTTGTTTTTTAGGACTTTTTAGGAAAAGGAACATACTGAATTTTGCGGGGTAAAATATTTTAGTGAGCAATCAATCATCCTCCTATACAATTTTAACTTGAATTATAGGTTTCTCTAATTTTTTTTTTTTTATAATTTTACATTTCCCAAGTAAATTGTGAACAAAAAGTGTCTCTTCACTAGTGAAATATCTGGCAAATGGTTTGTCGAAATTTAATTATGACGTCATATATTTTTTAGATTTCTTCTGAATTTCCTTTTGTGACGTCATGAAAAAAAGTCGACCATAACTGATGATTCACATTGAAAAAACACAACGTTCTGCAAATCTTTGCATATATATCTATATGATCCATGTCATTATAGGTCACCGTACGGCCATCAATAATGAGCAAAGCTGATACCTCATAGTCAGCCATTTGTGTTGACAACTCTTCTGCAAATTTTCAATTTCGGTTATCCCATGATACATTTGTGACTGAAATAGACCTTGTGAATTCGTAGTTTACTTACCAACACTTAAAAATAGAAGTTCCCACTGCGGTTTACTAATAATTCTGTTGTTTCTCATGCCTAGTAAGCTGTGGTAAGCCCTTTTAATAGCTGAATCAAGGGTGGATGGATCAAACTCTTTATCAAAGAGAACTCGTACTGCACGAGGAGTGATGCTATACAGCAACAAACTCATCCTGGTATAGTTTTCCTCTATCTGTGATATAGTTGCCATTTGCAGTCGTATACACTCCGATTCAGTGTTGTTTTTTTTTTAATTCATTTACTTCACATAATATATATGATCTGCAATGAAAATGAATATACACTAGAATAACTTTTACCAAATTGATGCTTTGTTCTCCCCTTTTTTTTTGGGGGGGGGGGGGGTGATTCAATATGTCATTAGTTTAATGCCTTAGGTTTGGAAACTTCCAATAGAGTGAAATGTTACAACACTTTGTTGTACCAAAATTATTTGCATATTTCGATATTTACGTATGTTTGAACAAACATTTAAAAAAACAAGGAAAATTTTTTAATTAACACATATGTCAATTGTAACAATGATAATTGAATATTGCTATGACCAATAATCATTAGTAAACATCAGGTTACTGAATAATAAAAATGTCTGCATAAGGAAGCATATGTGAAGGATATGATTAAAAGCCTATATTGAGTAGTATATTAATTTTACTGATTTACTGCTTCTTGTTTTATTTCTTAGTCGTGATGAGATCTGTTTTATAAAACTTTTTTTTGTCTGTGATTATATTCATAGCGTAGACGTAAGTTTTTACATCAATAAGGATTGTTTTCCTTTGCACATAGGAAATGAAGATTAACCTATATTTACAAAAATAACCGGTACCACCAATGTACAAAGCATATAGAAGTCGACATACTGTCAGAAACAACAGTAGAATTTCCATGTACATTCCAGGATCAAGATGTCCCAATGAACGACGATATGATTTTCCAGATGTACGACCGGCAATGCAATTAAAAACAAATCATTTTGTGGTCCAATCCACCATTTTCTACATTTGAGAATGCCTGTACCAAGTCAGGAATATGACAGTTGTTGTCCATTCGTTTGATATGGTTTATCATTTGATTAAGGACTTTCCGTTTTGAATTTTCCTAGGAGTTCAGTATTTTTGTTATTTAACTTTTTTTGTGAAGAGTGGAGAAGGCTTTTCTTACCTGTCCGGAATACCTAATAATCCTAGATTTTGGAATGTGTTAGTTCCTTTGTAATATTTTGTTGATTTGTTTGTCTTTTTACCATTTTCCGTTTTTCGCCGTTGCATTGTCAGTTTATGCTAATGATGAGCTTGAAAGTCCTTTTGGTATAAACAACTATTTGTTATAGTTTAATGTATTAAATTTAAGAAAGAGTTACAAAAATTCCTCATCAAATAAGGAAATAAATGGAGAAATAACACTTATAATTCGAAGTTCGGAAAAAAAACATGACAAAAAAAGAATCACAATCCACAAAACACCATATAAAAACGTAATACCGTACTACATGAACCCCAGCAAAAAACTGTGTTATTGTGGGTCTTCTGGAAGGGCAAGCGGATCTACCTATAGCACTGTCGTGTTGATCATGCAAGGTACAAATTATTAGTTCAGTTTTATTCAATGATTTCACTATAACAGGGGGGAAAGGTGACAGGAGAATTGCTCCTCTGGTCATCTACGACACAGATATTCTATAACGGTCAATCAACTTATAATGGCGTCTGTAAACCATTCAAAAGGAACGACATCAATTCATCTACAATTAAACATAGGCTTATAATTTTCCGTGTGAGTAGCAAATCAAGGCAACAGTAGTCAGCTAAATAGTCATAAATCGTTGAAGCAAAAGCAAACCCAGGTCACAAACTAAAACCAAGGAAAACACATCATCAAGTTTGATAGGAAAACAATGGAACATCAGAAACACTTAACTGCAACAAAAACATAACAGCTGCCATATTCCTGACTAAATGCAGGATATTTAAAAATAAAATGCTCCGCTGGGCTCAGCTTGATACGACCGCAGAGGTCGAACCCTGAACAGTTGGGGCAAGTATGGACACAACATTCAAGCTTGATACAGCACTGAATTTGGATTGTGATTAAATATTTGACACAGCATAGGTTTCTGACACAGAATGAATGTGGTCTAAGAACTTAAATTTTTTTAATTTACCTATTCAAACCATATCATTAATTATTTGCTTTTATATATAAATCAGAAATAACCCATTTATAAAATGGAAAATTTTAAAGAAAAAAAAAATCCCTCCCCTAAATTTTTTAAACCCCCTTATGATTCATCACCCCCAAACTCAATCCCAGCCTTCCCTTTGTGGTATGGTACCTTGCAGTACAATTTCAGAGAGATCCATACACCTGAACACAAGTTATTGTCTGGAAACTAGAAAAATGCTTGTTTTTAGGCCCCTTTTTGGCCCCAAATTCAAAAACGTTTAGGGCAATTACCCCCAAACTCAAACCCAGCTTTCCTCTTGTGATATGGAACCTTGTAGTACAATTGATGGTTCAGAATCATTACTAACACAAAGATCCCAGGTTCGATCCCCGTTCCGGGTTTATTTGCCCGTCTCTGCCTTGACACCATTCGCGAGTATGGTCTTGAGAAACGATGATTGTCCGTCGGAAGGGGACCATAAATGACTGGCCCGTTTTAAGAGAGAATCATGTATCTCTTTGACGAAGAAGAGACCCTTGTAGATTTCGAAAAAAAATGGGCTAATGTCGCTACAGGGAAGCACTCGCACCTGCAAAGTGGAAAGGGATTAATATAAATTGCAATAACTTGTTTCCCAATCCACTATAAATACATATGTTTAAACTATTAACCGGTTGTACCTAGGTTAAACTGCTATCAATCCGACATCATTTTCTCACTGTTTAATCGTCCTGGACATGTATGAACTATTTGGCACTGGACGTTAGGCAACTAAAAATCAAATTTGCTAAATTAGTTCGAAGCATTTTGTTTAAAAATATTTCTCATTCATTTTCCTTTGCATTTGTTTTTTTGATTAACGTTGAAGCACAGATAATTTGGTACTCCTGTAATGAGTAAAAAATAAAGTCAGATCATTTTTATTAACGCTGTGTCAAGGATTTTTATTTTGTAAACATGCATGACTATATGTTAATGATATTTATTTACTAAATGGTTTTATTAGCGAGACGGATACTGTATCAATTTTGGATGAATCATAGAATAAATAGGAAAATCCAATCCGTAAACACATGTCGTCTTACAGAATCGATACAGTGTGTCGGATGGATATCAGGGACCATCGGGTCGACAGCTGACCGTACCCGCCAATTTGTTTGCTAAATAACGCTTGTGTTCATTCTTTCAGAGGCTAATAAGTTGATCTACTGAAATTTCTGTCCTTGTCGAATTGATCCCGATTTCCCGTGATATTTCAAATTGTCCGCCCTCATCCCATTTTTTTACTTCACTTCAAAAATGATCTTCATGTAGATACTCATCATTCAATAATACAATATTATTCAAATCGTATAGATATACATGCTTTGCCATTTTAACCTTGAGTTTAAGAATGAATTAGAAAAATAAACAGCTTAAAATATAGGTATTTTTTTCGTTATAGAAAGAAAGGTTATACGGTCAATTAGCATTTATTTAGAGGAACTCTTTTTGTTCTATTTTTATTGTGTTAAATTGTATCAAATTATTACCTTTAATTTATGTGTGTATGGTCAGTAGACTAGCATAGGACCTACAATATTCCTATGAAATTTATCGATTTTGTTCTCTTCTGAAATATGCATGAGAGGTTAGATACTGAACATAAAGCAAGCCACTACTAATCGATCTTTTCTTTATTACAAAATCTTACCCCCAAATACAAGAAAACCTGCATAATGTAAGCAAAATTGTATACATTCATTCCTATATTTATTTAAGTTCATTAAAACGAATTTTTAAACATTTGCACTAATCAGTATTTTTGCAAATGGACTGCTTGTTTCCATGGCAACGCATTCAATGGCAAATATTGCACAATTGAATATATAATTTTTTGAATGATTTTTTTTTCTAGATTGAGTAATTGTTGTTCTTGTATATTTTTCACGATCATGAAAACAGACTGAAATTTCTTCATAATCAGCACTTTTATCCAGATTAGAGGAATTGTGTTTGTTTCCTTCAAGTGGTAACACCATTATCGATATACAGCTATACAAGCAACATTATTTATATATACACATGTGTGTATACAGTGAAACTTAATAAGTGTTTTAGTTTTCCTACTTTTGTGCACATTTACGAAACTAACTGAAACTTTTTTCAAAATTGTTTTAAACTTATGTATCATCATGAAATTGTTTCCATAGCAACACAGTTTATAAAACTATAATACCGTAATATATGAATTAGTTTAAAATTTTGATGATTACAATAATTTTTACATATTTTATATTTATTTTTTTTTCTGACTGCAGAATTAGGTTTTTAAAAAAAAAGTCAAAAATTTTCACGAATGTTTTTTTCTAAAAAATGAAAACTAAGCATTTTGTATCCATGGTAACAAAATAATGAAACATTATTCCCCATTTCTTTTTCGCAACATTGATCAGATAAGACTGTGGGTTTTATGAATTTATGGTTGACTTTAACTCAGGTGTTCGCAAAAAGTTATGGTGAGCATTCAAAAATGACTTCGAAAGGGAATTTTTTAACTAATGCAAAGCACATACAATGTGTATGTATATGTGATTGTGTTTGAAAATGAATATGAAAATATCAGTTATTAAATTACATTAATAAAATACATACATTTCATAAAATCATAAAAAAATATTCTTTCTCTTAATTATTTATTATGTAAAAAATATGTTGAAAATAGCCTTTTTTAGCTTAAAATCATAAATATCCAGAAGAGGTAAAACTGGTCATCGGTTGCTATGGCAATCGATATGCTTAGCAACCAAAATTTTGCCATTTTTTGTTTCTTTCATTAAGACTAGTAAGTGTGTGAAGTTTGAAGAAAATCCATGTACATGCGTGCCACACTCCCTATGTAAAAGTTTAGATAGTTACAGAGAACCAGTATTAATGATTGAACAAAAAATACATATTTTTTTTTATACCTCGCAGCGTATGTCCCTTGTGTATAATTATTTGTGTTGTCATTTAAATTTTATTTTTTCATATTCAAATCTATATTATCATTTCTATTCATTTCTGTATATTATGTTTTCTTTTCTAGACTTTATTGTTATTTTTTACTATGAACATCGTTATGATTGTTCAATGTTTACCCGAATCTTTCCACATTTAATTTTGAAGTACAACGTCTGTTTAAATTATGATTCCTTTCTAGGGTTTTCCTCATAACCAAAAGCTATAAACATTTAAAATGATTTATGATATATCACTTATCAGTTCAAAAGATTTATCAAATTTTGTAAATTGGCCAACATATTAATCTTTCATTTACCAGTCTATAATAGTAAAATAATTAAACAAGGTGTTTCATAACTAACCATTGACTCTTAAAGGTTTCTTACCAAAATGTACCATCTTAGATTGAAGTGGATAATAGGTATCTATATTCTTTTGATTAACTAAATTTCTCGTTCATTAACTACCTTTGTGTCACGCATAAAGTTGTCAAAAATGAGATGTCATACGGTTATTATTTGTCAAAGGATCATTCGTTCTTAAATTAGCAAATTAATGCCAAAGCAAGTGATTATGCATTTATGCATGTAATTTCAAAACTGCTGTGAAAACAGATTATCCTTGAACTTCTTAATTACTGGTATAACAATGTTTTATCGCGAGAGCTGCAGACATTCACGTAACAATAAACAACAAGAGAGTTAATTGGTGCATGCACCAAATTTTTGGGCCGGAAATATGGAGGATTTTGGTGTAAAAAAAGAGCAAAGTATTCTATAAACAATCTGTATATCGAGTTTACTTTAATCCTCAATTGCCAGAACTGGTCCAATCTAATTATTTATGATAATGCTATGATAAAATATAACTTAATTGTGCAGTTGATGAAATCGAATATCTTTTAAGTGCAGTTGATGAAGTTCATTTTCAAGACTCGCGACTATCAAAGTTGCATCTAGTGACAAAATATTTGTATTCCTCATCTCAGAAATTGATTTAAACGCAGCCTTTCATTTCATTAACTCATTCATGAATTTCATGTCAAGATGACATATTTTTTAGAACCCTCGATTCAGACTATTACAGACGCATCTACTGACAAAATATTATTTCTCCACGAGTTGTATCTCATATATTGACTCTACTACTAACGCAAACTTTAATCAGTCACTCAATTGTGAAATGTAGGTCAAGTTACCTTATTTTTATTAGGACCCCTTGGTTATTCAAGACGCATCTATGAACAAAATCTCAAGAACTATAACTTATTCTTGCACACATAGATGGACTTTAACTGTGTGACGGACAGATGAAACACTATATCGCTTCCCCATTTCGTTTGACAAAAAATATAAAAATCTTAAATGTCAAATTATTCCTCTCAGTAAAGATTGAGAAATTCTAGAAATAATGTTTTCATTTCTATTCGGTTTTGGTGAAATTTAGCTTTGTATGATATTTAACCATGAATTCTGCTGAAACTGATGCCAAGGGTCAACTTGAACTTACTACCAGTTATGAGAAATATTGATCATCGTTGAATGCCTCATGGTGACTTGAATTGAAGACGAAGGACAACAATAAAAACGTTTCATATTTGGGTTTTACCACGTATTTATATTAATATTGTCTCATGTACATTTACTCCATATCTCTTCATATTTTCATTGGGTATACGACAGACTAAAACACTACTACAGACTACAACTAAAAATTAGAAAGCTTCAGACGGTATATAGCAAATTATTCTCTTCCTAACAACTGACAAATCCTTGAAAACATGTTTTCATTTCAATCTGTTCGGTTGCAGTAAAATTTGAAAAGTATTAACAAACATCAAGTGGATATTTGAGAGGTTTGAACATCACTTTCAGTTACTGAAACATGTTACCTATAAAAACTCCCGAGATCGTTTACGTAGAAAGTAAAGCTATCTTTTATTTATTATGATGATGAAAACTGTATATATAATAATCAAAACAGAATATAAAATAAACTATTTTGAGAAAAAAAACGCTAACTATAAATCGTTTCCCATGTTCCGACGATGAGTTGTTGTAAGAACTTGTACCCTTTTTACATTTTTAAAAATAACCTGGTTTGGGAAATCCCCACAAACGGGTCACGCATTCTGTGCATAATAAAACAATTAACATTTGGTATAAATATTTGGTATCTTTTTCTTATATAAAAAATAATAATAAAAAATGCATTTCTTTAAATTACCTAAAATCTTTTATTTTCATATACCTCAGAAAATGAAAATATAGATCCGCAGAAACTCATGCAATAATCTCAAACCCATATCATATAATGGACCGGCTTAGTGCCGGCCCATACTTACATCAGTTTATAAATAACAAATGATGATTACGATGTTCGCTATTCATTCTTATCCGGATAAGTTCTAAAATTACACAACTTTTCAAACCGGTTGAAGCTGTCTGTGGCCTTGTTTAAACAATGTATTGCGCATAAAACTTTTCAAAGAGTCATGATGTTTAAACCGTCGTAAACACAGAAAAAAATCATTTTCAATGACTTTAAGGTGGATGGGGGGTCTTAATTAAAATCCATAGAATTTTTTAATAATTTGTCAAAATGTAGTTTTTATCATGCTTTTTTTCAAAATATAATAAAAGGTATGGGTCACCGGACTTTTTTTCACGCTACAGGTTGTGCAAAATTGTCAGATTTTGTATAGATTATGCATGGAAAATCCAATTTTGTGTGAACAAAAGTAAACTACACCATATAATTTTAAGATGAAATGTGAGAAGATAGCTCTTATAACATGCTTTCAGATAAGAAAAAGAAATAATGGGGTCACCGGACTTGTTTTCTTGCTACATATTAAAATAGGTAAATTCACAACACTTTCTATTATAAAAATTACTTTCTCTGAGTTATCTCCCCTTATGTGACAAAGTTGAAAAAAAATGAATCAAACAAAAATAATGTGTTTTTTAGAAAAAAACAGCCGTAAATATGATAAAACACACAATTTTCTATATTAACATGAAAAGTCTTACACATGAATTACATACTACTCTCGAAATTTGCACGTTTCATTAAAGATCTAGACCGATTGCTATCTGCTACTTCAAAATCCAAGATGGAGGAAGACACCCCAGCTACCTTAAAGGCTTTTAAAAATTGCTTCTTAAAATTTCTAAATTTCAGACTGTTCAATTTTCAAACTTTTCCCTCATTCAGCTCATGGCTGATGACATTGTTTTGGCTAGCTATAAAACCAGATTCAACCCACCATTTTTTTTCTTAAAACTTAAAATCTCCTGAACCAAGTTAGGTAATTGGCAGTCGCTTTTAGACAGCCCGTTTCTATGTATGTTGATGTTTGTTTTTGTAGTAGTTCAGTGTATCTATTGTTTCGGTCAACTCGATATATGACGTATATTAATATTGCCTTTATTTGCTCCACTTGGCCTCAGCAGGAAGTTGTCTAAGTAACCGTTTTCCCGAATTGGGCTAAATAGCCATGAGGTGTATAGGTTACTGTCATAGAAAAGAGTCATTACCAGATGTATGGTAACCGTTTCAGCTGTGATTCAATGCGCTATTAGCTCATTTTATGCTCATCTGTCTCTAGAGCTAGATCTATTCTTATCATTTGACATCCGTCGTTGTCGATCGTTAACAAAAAATCTTGCCCTCTAAAACTAGCTGGCAAAATTGCACTTATCTTAACTAAAATCGTACTTGGGTATCTAGTTTAAAAAAAATGTCTGATTATCCCACCTAACAATGCTAAAAATTGAACATAGGACCCCTAAAAATAATTTAGACAGCTGATAGCTTCATTTGTCTCATGATGATTTTTATTGCCAGTTTTTGTGAACTTTGCGAAAAATATAGTTTAACTTTGAGATCTTTTATTTAACGTCATAATGAGATTACATGTATCGACTTCTTCTGTTTGTTTAAAGTCGACCATGGAATTACCATTCTGTGAGCTCAAGAGGTTTGTTTTTAAACAAAACCTATAATGTTCTGACATTCTCTCTTTCAATCAGGTACACAATGCATTATAATAATTCTGTTTTTTTCTGGTATGATTTGAATTATACATGCACTATCGAAATTCCAATTGATATGTTTAAAAGTGATAAAACTGCATCTTCACGATACAATCATGACTATGCCATCCATTATTATATGCCTAGAAACTGAGTGATTGCACAAGAGAGAGAAAAAAATCACAATTTGACCGATTTTGCTTATTATAAATATTCAACTGAAAACCAGCTGCATTTGACACTTGTATTGTCAATTGTATATATATTGAAATTTCTGGAGGCAGATTGACATATATATATATAAATATATGTTGCCTGCTGGTGGTATATCTGTTTAAAAAATTAGTCTATTAATCTATTTTTCTATTGAAAGAATTGTGTTATCTTTTATAATACAATTGAAAAACTATCATTTAAAATAAATCGTTCTTTAAAGAGGCACTAGCTACGAGATATATAAAAAATACAAAATATGATTTTTCTTGTTCAATCATTAATGAAAGTGAAATAGTGAAATAAACATTCGCATTTAGCAGACAGTTTGGTTCGATTTTGTCTAAATAAGCTAAGCTAAGAAACATTGATGATGAATTATTCACTTGCAAGTGAATAATTCGACCTCATTGAATCCGTATTCATGTGAACTTCAATTAAATCCCTTATTTATACTGTATTCCTGTCACATTATGATTTCATTTTAGCGATAATTTTAACATTCACATAAAGCGGGAGGTTTGGCTAGCCATAAAAAAATGTTCAACCCACCATTTTTTCTTTGAATGTCCTGAATCCAAGCAAGGAATATGGCAGTTGTTATCTTAAAGTTCGTTTTAATGTATGTTGTTTATTTTTTCTCAATAGACCTACGACTATTGAGCAACGATAAACTACTGTTGCCTTTATTGTACAAAATAAACAAGAATAATAAATGGGGTAGGATTGCCAATGATATAACTCTCCATCAAAGACTTACATGAAATTAACAACTACCTACGCCTTCAACAACTGCATAGTCGGCTAGAAAAGAAGACCCCGAAATATCAGATAAAAACCATTCAAACTGTAAGACGAGAACATTAGCGACCTGGTTTTTGTTTTAAACAAGCTTGCACACTGAAAAGTGGTGTGATTGGCCTAGACTAATAAAGACCTAGCGTATAATTTATAATTAAAAATGATTAAATGAATAAATAGAAAATAAGTAAAAATGTCATACCATACTATTTATCTTGATAAGCTATCACTTAGCTATGGCGTTGTCAGTTTATTTTCAATCTATGAGTTTGACTGTCCCTCTGGTATCTTTCGACCCTCTTTTGTGAACCTATCAAATATCTTTCATGGGTTATTCCAGGACTCGAAAAGATAAAATCATTGGAATTGACATTTGAAAAAAAATATTGCAGTTGCATTATATACATTTGTATTATATGCATAAAGCTGTACTTTGAAAAATAAAAATATCCTGACTTAGAATTAAATCTTCGTAATGTTTTGACATCATAGTTAAAATGTGTCCCAAAAATTTTATTGTTCGGTTAAATAAATTCAGACCAACTGTTAACAACCGATGAAAAATAAGATTTATGTTATCGGTACGGTAAAATCTTAAAACATATTCAATATGAGTGTGTATATCTTTATTGACCTATAACTTTTACCTCAAACAATTCTGCCAACTTAAATTAGTCGTCGGGTTATAATGAAATGTTTATGACATTGGAATATTTTCGAATTCAAAATTATTTACTCACTCTTTGTTTCATTACCTTTTGACTTTTAAACATTCAACAATCAAATTTTGTAGCATCCCCACCCAAAAAAAACATTTTGTGAGAAGCATTTATAACATATCGTTGGCATTTCAAACATGACATTGTGTACAAGTCAATGATTAAACAATTGAACTACTTTAAACTTTAAAATTTTAGAATGTTTAATATGTCCTTGAGGGAAGAAATATATTTTTCATTCTTTAATCGAAAACCGTTTTGCTCATGACTCGCAATTTTGTTTAAAGTTTACCCATAGATTAATTTGTGTATTTTATTATTGCCGACGATTTATATTACCTATTTGATTTTTTTGCAATTAAACGTCTACTCCATCCATAAAAATACAAAACCTGTAGTAATATACCAGCTTCACCTGCTTCTGAGATATACATTTTCCAACTCATTCGAGAGCTTGTAGCTACTACTCAGACTTTATAAACCGTTACCAATTTCTAAATAAGTACATCGGAAGTTACCAACACCTTGAAGTATAGATTATATGGACTTTAATAAAGGCAACAGTCGTATACAGGTGTTCAAAAGTCATAAATCGATTGAGAAAAAAAAAATCCGGGTTACAAATTAAAACCGACAGAAAAACATCAATTATAAAAGGAAAACAACAGGAACAACAGAAACACCGAAGTGCAACAAAAACAAAGGCCAACATACATAGCAACCAACTATTTGATAACATAAAACCCTATTCCTGACTTGTTACTTGGATGGAGAGTTGTCTTATTGGCACTCATACCACATCTTCATATATCTATTGATTCAGGATATGGTGGGTTGAACCTGGTTTAATAAAAATTTCGCTAAAATGACAACACTACGTGTCAGAAATACAGCACAATCACATGTTAGAACATTTATCACAAAGACGCACAAACAACTCATATAATAATCGACGCAACATGCAATCCACAGAACATCAACGAACATATTCTATCAACAACCACAATATATCACAAACAGTGACGTGCTTACGTAACTAACATGAAATCTCGATTTTTATAAAAATTATTTTCACAATACTTATCCAAACTAGTTTCATGACAATGATGTTCTGAAAGGCAATTTTATAATTATTTGGACTACAAAAGATAAGACATAACACTTTATTCAACCGATACAGAACCATTGAAAAATAAATACATGAATGTTCGATGTACACAATACTTAGACACGTCGTGTAATAATGCAAATGCATACTCGGTATAACAGTCATATTAGGGAACATGACAATAATGGTATTGAAAGGCAATTTTATTTATGAACTACATGGCCTTTTTGTCATTTAATTATGAATTACTTTTCAGTTACTTCGAATTACATTTAAATAATTGTATGGAAATATTAAATATTTTTGGTTTTTATGATACAACTTGAAAATTTTATTTTCTCGTCATTTAGTATGCACTTGTGATCATTCCTTGATATTTTATTAATCCTTATAGCATGTAAAATAATCTTTATGTGTACTATGTTCATTAATTGTTCACATGTTTAAGTAAAACAAATTAAAACTATACCAATGAATTTACAAACAATTTGTAGATATGTTATTTTAACAATTAACATTGAAAATCATTCAAAGTTGATATATATTTTCATTGTGTTGTCCCGTGATGCTCGGAATTATACGTCTAGAGTTTTAATTGCTATTGAACAGATCACAATCTGAGCAGCTTAATAACTGTATTTTAATGTTAAGGATAGCGGATCATGAGCAACGCAATTTTTTTTAACAAAAATTTCTCCTCTGAAACTTATGGACCAAGTTCATTATAGATAGAATAAACAGCAAGAATGTTCAGTAAAGTAAGATCTACATACAAGTTACCATCACCAAAACAGAGAATTTAGTCATGAATTCTAGTCTCGTCTTTAAAATAGAAGAGTGTCCTTTGATTAATATGCACTGCAGCACATGGACCAAGGTGAGCGACACAGGCTCTTTAGAGCCTCTAGTTTGTTTAATAAAATCCCATAACTCGGAAACGTAAAATCTAAAAAAAATTAAATTCTAAAGGGAGGATACCTCAATAGATATAAACAATTCACCGAAGTTTCGTGTAAATTGGTTACCGCGTTTTTGAGTTATTGTCCGACATGCTGACGACGGACGGACGGACGGACGGACGGACGGAAGGACAACGGTATACCATAATTTGTCCCGTATAAAAACTCCGGGGTTCACCTCGAAAAATATGATTAACTGTGACAACAAAAGTACCATAAAATGAAGTTGAAATGATTACGAGTCCCCTGCACTATGTTCTAAGGACCTTTTAATTAGGAATCCAATAATTTCTAATCTAATACTGGAAAGTTGTGGTAGAACGTTTTCCGAACAGAAAATTTGCATTAAATTGAAAATGGTTAATTTTGATCAACGTAGTAATATGCTTTGGTGATTTATTGAGAAAATATGATATTGTCATTCATTAAATTACATTTATAAACTAGAAAAGTCATTTTTTAAAGTCAAGAATTCCTTTTTTCTTATTAAAATTTCTGTTAAAAAACCCGGACCATTTGTTTAAAAACCCGTACGGTTTCACAGTTCCTCTCGAAAAAACCCGGACAATAACAAACACTGAATTTAATGGTTAAATACAAGGAAATTGTGCTTCTTTGTTACTCAAAACATGCATAGTATTCAAAATAAGATGGGTAGTCATGTAAAAGACTATTTTAATTACCGTAACGAATTAACAGTTAATTGACCTAATCGCATGTTTTATCACTCGAAAAAGCCCGATCTACACTCGAAAAAAATTGGACAGATTCACTCGAAAAACCACGATCCTAGACGGACATTATACCTACCGTGATTATCAATTATTTACAAATCAGACGATTATTATGAATGTGAAGTTATCAGCCGGTTCGCTATTCGATATTCGATATTCAATATCCAACCGGCTGCTAGCAGTCGATTCGATATTCAACTTTTGTTGAAAATCATAAAAATTAAAATATTCGATAACATTAAAAGCATGATTGTCATAGTTAAGAGGAGTGAAAAGATATATAGGAAATCGTTGTATGAACCCTTCAAGCTGTCGTAAATTCTCGTTGTCCTCAAATATAAACCCTTATGTAAGTTACATGTTTGTCTAAATAGAATATAGATTTTTATCAATAAAACGACATCAAAGATGTACTTTTATATATAATATTTCTTAAAACAAAAACAAAAACTAATCACTCTAGAATGATTTAAAAATATAAACAGAAATATTTATGGAAAGTCCAAAAAAAAGAGAAATGTATAGTGAAAACCTTTCGGAGAACGCTTAAATGACGGTGAGACCCCCTGGTCTTTCAAAGTCCATAAAATTCGACGATATCTTAGACTATGTATATTTAAAGATGGTATCAAAAGGAATTCCCAGAATAATGTCATCAACGATATCTACGGAGGGCTTAAATTGTCACTAATAATAAATTGAATGTCATTCCAACAAAACAAGTCTACTATTCACATGTTTGACTTTTATAATTTTATTTTTGTTTCCTTTACTTAATTCGTTCATTGGTTCATTGGGTTCGTGGCTGTATCTAAAGAAACTTTATGTCAAATGAAATATCACATTCTTATATTTACGATGAAGTCGCCTATTAAAACTGTAAATCTAGATACGATCCAAGTACACTAATTGATTACACAGTTCTGAATTTTCTTGGACAGTCTTTTCTTTATCACCCTGTCATTGCAAATGATAATTGTTTTCAGTTATTTCCAGTCCAGGATTTGCAATATCCTCCTCCGGAACAACTTAACTGATACCAAATTATATTTGTCTAGCCCCTATCATTCAAATTGTCCAAATTCAACCAACTATGGTGGTGGTCTTTTTTTATACCTTGCAATTAATGTTTGTTGTTTCTAATTTTTATTGATGTCAAATCGTTACGAGTCCCTTTCAATATATTTCAACCCTTCTACCCTCAGCATACTAGATACTGTCGTTTGCTAACCTGAGGAAGTCGTTTAGTTTTGTGTCGTTAGGTTTATGTCTTATTTGATGCTATAAGTTTTTAACGAGAAATATAAGAAATAATTAATTACATGTGATTCGGTGGGGGAATTTATTTCCTTGTGATTTTTATTGATTAGTTTTGACCAATGAAGAACGGAGATCAAACGAACCACACGTTTATTAGAAAAAACCAATTGGTCGGGGAAAATTTGACCTAGTCTTAAATTAGATTAAGGTTGATATTGTTTCTATATTCTAATATATTAATAGAGGGCTGGCTATCTTTGTACAGAAGTATTCGTTCTATTTTGGGGTTGTTTTTTATTTGTATGTTATATTGTTATTTTTGTTAATTAATTCCAATTCAAAGTACAAATTCTTTATGACAGTGACCAAGGACAGCCATATAATTCATAACAAATACAGAAATGCAAAATAAGTACGGTCATTTATCCTTTCACACTACTATCCTACTGATTGGTAATGATTGATCAGAACACTTTAGTAAACTTAAATGGGGACATGAATCAGTTCACTTGTCCTATATAAAGAGGGATAACTCTTAATATTTCTTTACTCTTTAAAATGGAAAAAATATTATTGCATCTGATTTGTAATTAAAATATGAGGCATATAGCAATACACATATGCTACCTATAAAAATAATGTATAAGTTTATATAGCCATCACTGTGTTCTTTAAGGTCCATTAAGGCACAAGTGTAATGTTATTGATAGCGTGTTCAAAAGTTTCCGCTAAAACGATTTCTAAAAGTTCGTCTTGAACTTGCAGTGATGTGTGAGCCTTTAATCAGCATTGATGGCCTGATTGTGACTTTGAGATAAAAGAAAATAAAAATAAAAATAGAAAAACTGCGATAAAAGACATTATTAGATCAGCTTGAATCTTCACATTTATCAAGTGAATATAACGGTGGACATATACCTTTTGCTGCATTTTATTACTTAGTATTTAAGATATCATTCCATTTACCTCTGTCCGTCATGAAGTCCACAGTCGCTAAGTCGTAACTAAGAATTTCGCTATAATTGTCAGCCACTTTGATTCTTTTAATCTAACACAATTATTACTTAGATATTTTTGAAAAAGAAAACAATCCTAGAATGTTTAGAATGTATATCTATGTACAGTCTGTAGTAATCAGAAAATCATCTTCAGTTTTCTTTATCATTAATAACGTGATTTCAACCTAATTGCAAAAGATTATTTTAATAACTTCAAACTCGTTGATAATAACTAATAATAAGTTCTGAAATGAAATAACATTTCGCAAATGTTGTGTAACCATCATTATGTAGTAATAAGAACGTCGCCTTAACTTTGCTTTGCGACAAATTTCACTTAACCTTCTACATTGTATTTATCTATAATACTAAAATAACGAGGTCCAATTTGTTAGCCGGCATGACGTAAAAATGACGAATCGAAGAATTCAACTTTATATATAACTAATATAGGAAAATGATGTTGATTAAAAAACTACACCATTCCAGGCCCTTTTGTTTTCCACATAATTAATACTACCAATAATTAACTAGTTCCGGGTCGAATCAGATACCGATACTAATAGTATGTGTCACATGTAGTTTCCGGTTAGTAGATATAGGAAGATGTGGTATGATTGTATGTATATTCTGTATCTACCTCCTTTATTAGGAGCACCACCATGGGTTATGGTGTAACGGGGGACATTTAACACACTGTATCGATACAGATTTAATGTGAGCATTTGTCTACACAGTTTCCCAGCCTGGCCGTGGCGGGTCTTACTACATAAAAGTTAACCTTCGAAAACCAATAAGTACAATGCAATAAAACATACGAACACACACTCTCCTGATTCGCTAATCCTCAAAATATAAAAAAAATCAAAATATAAAATCAATTAAATACAAAAAAGGGATAAGGTCACCCCAGATGCCGCACAAATTTCATGGCAACGAACTTGAAACCGGTAAGGACATACTGAAGTAAGAAAACCAGGACGGGTTCAAACAGAAAGATTTTGAAAGCAGAGAAACTTGTGCACCTTATAATCAGTATGACTTTATCAGATGAAAATACGAATACTAAAAATCGAGGCTAAAAAAAAGGCGTAGGTACTTCATACAGTCACGTATCCGCGATGTCGCGGGTGTGTTCTAGTTACTTCTAACTACGGAACATTTTACAAAAAACAGAATGAAACTATTTTTAAACGTGTTTTAAGTTTCAAAAGTATTGAAATATTATATCTCAATTAATGTTGTTCCTCAAATTGGAGAAAAAAAACAAACAAACAAAATAAACCGTTAATATCGAGAAGAATTTCAGCCAAGAAAGTAGTTTTTTATTCCATTCATCGAGAATAAAAGGATCATTTGATACTCAAACAGAGAGTTTAACCCCGTCATAAGGTCATGTGCCTGACCCCTTCGTCATTTGTCTTTAGTCATATTTTTCATGTTTTGTGTTCTGAGGAATCGTGTGTGTTAATTTGAAATTCTTAGAAGTCTTTGCTAAATGTATTCACAGTTTCCTAGACTCGTGGGATAGACATAGAAAATGAACACATTTGAAACAAATTTGTGTCGTTATCATGGTTATGTACACGTTTTCTAGACATTGTAGAAGTGTCTCACAACCCTGTTATATTTAAAAGACATAAAGCGTAAAGTACATAAAAGCACACACTTTTTTTGTCTGACTAAACACAGATAAAAAGAAACATTTTAATAGTGCTCAATATGGGGGTGGTAGTTATTAATTTTCAACATTTCCACAGCTAGTAAATAAATTAAACACATTTGTATACAATATATGATCTATACTGATTTCTATTTAAAATTTGCATAATATATATCCAGTTACCTGTTACATCATTTTTTTTTTTTTAAATTGAACGTTGTATTAATATCAAATTATAAGTTTTGGTTCATTTCATTTGCAAAACAATGACACGAGTTTCTTCTTTTTTATTCAGAATATTGCAAAATATTATACTGCAGTGAAATATCCCTCCTAAACTTGCTTTATGGTTGAATATAACCTTGACAAAGGATATGAGCTCATGTCCCCTGTCAACAAATAAGAAGATCAGATTGGTAATTAATGTTGAAATCAGGAACCATCCGCAGTATATACATGTAATTGTCATAATTCCCCTACCTATGCCATATCCCCGTCGCCTGAGGTTCCATATCCCCTGTGAAGATCTTGAATAACATGTATTAAGTCATAGTATTCAAATATTGTCTTACATCTTAAACAGTACAGTGTAATTATAGCTAAGCCTTAGTGATTTGGAGTAAAGAAAAGCGTTAAGAAAGTATGTAAAAGTGCGTGAATTTTAATTCCTGCCAGGTATTCTTCATGTGGAGATCTGTCGCATTCAGTTAGAAACCACTATCTCCTTTCAGTATAATGAAAAAAAATTTCTTGCAAGTAAATAGTTTTAAATTAAAGTACCAGGACAAAATAGTAAAACAACCAGTGTGAACTTTTAATTTAGACAGTTCTATTATCTGAGTAAATGGGGACGCTATCGGGTAAGACTTTACGCGGTTTTTTTTTTTCAATGAATTTCATGAGTTATCTCTCTTAGGTTGTATGATGTCTAGATAAGGAGAAAAAAAAATTCTATTTATTTCTGGAATTATAAATTGATCAAACGTTATTCTAATTACAACCATAAAATGTAAAATAATAATATATCTTGTCATCCTGATTTTTATCTATATAAATGATTGATTGTTGATAGCTTAAAGTCCAGTGGCAAATGTTTCATGCTTATTAGATCGAGTCAAATTAAAAGATAAAGTTACAGATCAGCTAGTTTCATTTACCAAAAATATGATATGTAGGTTCTGCAAAGTAGGGCGACCGGAGTGACGACAGAAAATTTGGTTGCGCTGGAAAATCAGAGTATGAGGACTGAATAGGAACTGAAGTTGTGTCGTGCAGCAAGCCACCTCTGCTACGGACCCCTATGATAGTTAATGAAAAGGCTCTGTAACATTCAGAGACAATGACACTCACCCTACACGAGACTTCTGATTTAATATACATATTCCGATCGGACGTCGCTGAGTATTTATACATCCCGCACAGCCAAACTGATGCCCAATTTAGCAAAGGTTTTACTGCAAGACGGAGATAGTTTGAGTGAATATTTTTATAAAGTACCCCAGTCACCCCAATGGTTCAATTTTGTTTGTACTTTGATAATTTTTAACAAAATCCTGGCATTTGACACGACAAACTTGAGGGATAACTTATGGTGAATACATTTTTTCCTAACGTTCTACATGTACATGCTGAGTCCAGCCTGTCAAAAAAAATATCACAACCGAATTTTGAACCAAAAACTTATGAAATAAAATATACTTTTAAAACATGAGGCAATCTTTTACATCAAAAGCATTCTCTTTTATTGGACGACCATTTGACATTCTGGAAAGGGGGCAGTGGATTTGACTATCAATTTTAATGTGTTGTTATGCATGCTTATTTATTTTTTATTTTTTTACTGCGGAAAATTTTATCTTCACTTTTTCACAATTATTTCCTGCATTTTGTGTTGCAGAATATACATTTTAATCCTGTATTTTGCAAAACTATTTAGTTACTAGTAAGCTCTTGCCAGGTCTGGATATTTCTTTTCAAAATCCTCCTCAACGCCCATCCCCCCCCTTTTCCTCCTACCGAAAATCAAATGGTCGGATCCTTACGAAGTTAACCCTGTTTATAAAGTTTCAACTTTAATCTTAATACTGAATATTGACATTAAGAAAGATTTTCTGAAACATGTTCGTGATCGTTTCTTTTATATCAGACCATCAAAACCTTCCAGCAATCTAACACACAAAGAAAACAAAAAATCACAACTTTGGCCTAACAATATTGGAGGACTGGATGGGGGGTTCTTCGTTCCTGTATTCTTTAATTTCTTATGCCATTTTTCACTATTCTTAATTCTTTTGCCATTATTGTCTATTATTTATATTTCATCGCCCAATTATTCTCTATACTATATGTTTTTTTTTGCCATTTTTCTCTCTTCTTTATACATCTTATATTTTTTGGCCTTTATTCTGCACTTTTTTCCCATTATCCATATTCTGTAAGCCCAATCCAGACCTCATACTGGATGAATTCAGGAAAAAACTATATTTTTCAGCGTAAGAAGCTGTTACATTGACCTTTAATTGAACTGTGTGTACAGTCATCATACAGAATCAACATGACCTTGACATTGTAATAATATGAAGAGATATTGATTCACCAACATCATATAAGGTCGTATCAAATGCTATTTTTAATGTGAAAATGAATAATGCATTTAATTTTGATACAGTGGTGGCGTTCATTTTGTATTTTCGTTTAAATGAATCTTTAATTTTATATCCATGGAATTACCTTTTATAAATCTGTATGCAGAACTCTCGGCAGAACTGAACTTAATTTCATATCAGAGAATAGAAAAATAGCAAAGAGCAATTATAAATCCAACTTCAAGAAGGACACACAAAAAAATTCTATATTACAAGCGTTACATAGAACAAGGGACACAGAAATGTAACGTATTGCACTTCGCGAAACAGAGCTGGGCTTATATTATGTTTTTGTTACATGTAGTCATTGCATCTTACATTTTTTACTGGTTCATGCTTCTTTCAAGTTATTTGTGTACCTCTCCTCAAATTAAATTAAAATCGAGGTAATTTAAATAAAAATGAAAACAAGTTGCATTCTTTAAAAAAAAGAAAAGCAACACGTGAACCCAAGACCGCTGACTGGTCACGAAAAAATTGTTGCTGAATTTTTGTTTGCTTTTGACTTGAAATAATTGACTGTGAATAGAATAAGATAATGACGATGTTAAAACGCCTTTATTAAAAATATGTAATTGTGTAGATTCTTGCATAAGACAGTTGAAAGCAATGTTGGATAGCTGTGAATAGAAAAGTGTATATATATAGATACTATTTGAATATACATTTTAAGGCTCGACTATTTTACTTATTACTTTGGAGTGTACATCATTTATTCATAACCCTTTTGCAAATCCAAGTTTCTACAAAACGGATGTCTAATGCAAATTGCACAAACCAATCGCAATATAAATTTAAGCACTCAGTTTGCTTTATAATCTGGATGCATTTATTTTATCTATCATATCTTCATATTTTGTTTTCTGGATGCCTTCAATTATTCTCAACTCGTTATTGAAGCTGTCTGTACTCATTGTATATGTTGTATAGATACATTTAAAGTCCAATTTCCATGTGAAGTGAAACCCTGTGGCATGCAACTTATAAGAAGGGTTCGTATATTTTTCTTGAGAGTAACACACCAGCTTCATTGATACCTCTTATAAAGAGACTTATTTTGGTCTCATAAAACATCTCAAATTTTAAGGATTTCCTGATTTTACTCAAATATTCTATAGGAAAACTTGGTTTTGAAGAATATCTTGTTTTCAGAAGTTTTATAAATACCTGAACATACTCTCAAAAGAACCAATTTAAATAAAAAGATATGTAGATGAATTCAGGACCCAAAATTTCGAAACAAAGGTTTTGCCGAATACATCCAAAGTAATCTATTCCTGGGGTAGAAAATACATAGCATTTCGAAAATGTCAAAGTTTATAATAGGACAGTGACTCAAAAAAGAAAAGAAAAGAGAAACAGCTAGAGGTCAGAATACCGTGAGTAATGATGACCGTGCTTGAAAGTCACATGTCAAGCTCTTACTTCCGTGTCCTGAATTTAGATGAGAAAAGCAAAAATTCACATTCTCGAGTGAAATTAATATTTATGCATGCACGTGGTATTTTTGTGTAAGAAATATAGTAAATAGAAAACATACGCACTGATACTCTTGATAAGAATACGCATTTGCGTCATCACATATATTAATCTAATAGTTGAATTCGGATGTCAAACTACCTACCTCAAGTGTTTTGACTCCGAATTCAATGCCATTTAATCCGGAATTTGTGTAAACGCTAACCGATAGTGTGCATGTGAACAGGATGGTGTATAATGTGAATGAACCAAGACGTGTAGGATAGCTGGTCAACACAATGAATGCAATTTTAAAAATCGTACCATAGTGCAAATATTTAAGATGCTATAAGGCTGAACTATTAAAACAAACAAACAAACAAACAAAAAAGAATTGGAATTTTGTAATTAACATACATTCCTGTTAATGATTTTTTCCGAAAATTTAGAATATAATATCAATAGACACAAACGTCAAGTATTTACTGATGGACATTTTCTTTATCAAATCAATCTCTTCTTAAAGTCTAACATTCCACTATATGAAAATATTGCTATACAAAATATAACCAGAGACTTATAAATCCATACTAAAACAGTATAAAATAATTAACGTAGTAATTAAATTTTGTTATGATTATTGTAAAATATTAATGACGTTTTTTGTGAGATGCAAAGGATTTAAAATCCTTGTGAATTGGAACCATGCAAGTATTTTTTCATTCACAACCGTTTAAAATTTAGATATTTAGCTAACTTTAGGTACGCATCCCTGATCATTGATGCTCATACGTGGCATATGATTTTCATAAATGTAATGACTGTTCAAACCTGTGAGACATAATGCACGTATATTTGACAATTTTAATTATATTCTATTAAGAATAAATTTAGTCTCAGTTTAAACTTAATAATGAATATTTTCTTGGTCTGATAGTATCTAATAACGAAATTAGATATTTTTGACAGAAAAATCCTTTTTATTTATCTTTCTGCTTTCCGATCACTGTGTTTCCGACCTAAGATAAGTATTTATAACCGACATATCGTTTTCTTAATTGTCTTCATGCTTTCTGACATTTTCCCATGCTATGATTGAAATACAAATTATCAAATGATAAACGTTCAGAAATAATCAGTTTATTCTGGGACATTATATATCAATAAACTATTCCCAGGTTTATTGTCACAATGCACAACAGCACGCTGTATTAAATACTACACACACAACGCGTACATGGACCGTCTCAAAGCATGAATTATATAATTGCGTTATCATTATACTTGATATTTAATAAACATTCGCATTATTAAAAACACATATGTTTTGTCAAAAGACAAATAGGTTCTAGCATATAAATGATTTTTTGACTGCAACCTAGTCAATATTGTTTTACTTTCCAATCTACAAGTAAACTTTGAAATATACAATGCCACGTGGTAGCTTATTCATAGAGGGACCGTATCAAAGACACAGATAACTACCTGTATGATTGATCGAAAATTTTCGAGACATTCCGAGAATCTTAATTCCGAGGGTATCGAATGGCCCATAGACACTTCCAAAACTCACCAATATATAAGCATGAACCCTTCAAACAGTGTGAGATAATTGATAGTGTACATTAATATATGAATGATGGTCTAGATGGGGGTCTTTCATTTCTGTATTCTTTTATTTTTTATGTCATTTTGCTCTATTCCTTTGATTTTTGCCATTTGTTTTCTCTTGTCTTTATATTTTAGCTATGTATTCTTTATCTTTTTGGCCTATTTTTCTCCATTATTTTTTTACCCATTTTTCTGTCCATCATTCACCATTTTATAAACCCCATCCAGATCCTCATGCATATGATTGATACACTGGAATATATTGTTGGTTACTTTTCGCTGTTGGTTTGTATGGAAACGTGTCTGTCTACTGTATTACAGATTCCCCTATATTTCAAATATAAATGAGCTTATCACAGAATTCCGAGATAGCCGAAGAGAAAAATCTGCTAAGTTCCCCTACCTTCACTGGCATCACTATAAACAAACGAAAAGACGATCATTATGCACTTTGCATTACCATGTATTCGGCGACGGGCCTTAAAATTCCATGCAGTTCTCGCTTCAAGCAAAGCAAGTGCCAATGAGACAACAATACAACAAAGTCGGCGCCAACGTGATTAAGGGTGTCATGTATGTTGATTTATTTGAATTTAGGGAGGCGGCGATTTGATTTAAATAGCCGAAAAACACGATGTGACTTTTTCAATATTGTTTATATATCAGTAACAATAACGAAAAAGTACACTTTGACGCGTGACAGTAATCGGTATAAACAATGTCTTTATAATAATTCTCAATTATTCTATAAGCAAATTAGGAACGTTAATATTGAATCGTTTGTACATTATTATCTGAATCAATTATTTACAATGAACGCTTCAAACCTACGTAGTGGTCATTTATTCTATTTAATCCGACAAGGATTGCACTGACACACTATTTTGTAATAAGTAGGCGAAGGTTATCTGGTACTATAAGACAGAATATCGATCGTATAACATTATGTGTCGAAGAAGTGCAGTAAGGTCTTGATAAGAAAGCAACATTTGCAGTCAATTTCTTTTTGTATAAACAAATGTGGCGATATACTAAAACAAATAAACATTCTAATTTGAGGACAATCCCTACCCCTCATTCTCATCATCGTCGTCGTATTTTTTTACCATTTAAGCTTTCCAATACTAGTCCTTATCCTCAGTTATTATCGCTGCTAACAATTTAAAAATGACAAATGATTACGTACATTTCGTCTCCGCAAGACTCACCAGTGGCACTGTATACTAAATAGACCAACTTTTGACTCCGGATTTTATAATTTTTCAACAGGTTTATACTAAGTACCTAAACTGCTGTAGGACATCCTGGTACTCGGTCAAGTAAGAGCAAGCAAAAGAAGTAAAATCAAACATATAATCGGTGCAATTTTGGGGGAAAGTTAACCGAAGATGTTTTCGTGTATAGAATACATAAATCAGTTAATTTCCCCCCTTAATTCCGGAGCACCTGAAATCACCCCCAGTTTTTAGTGGGGTTCGTGTTGCTCAGTCTTTATTTTTTATGTTGTGTTTTGTGTACTATTGTTTGTCTGTTTGTCTTTTTCTTTTTTAGCCATGGAGCTGTCAGTTTATTTTCGACTTATGAGTTTGAATGTCCCTTTGGTTTCTTTCGCCTCTCTTTTGTACCGATCGTAAGTTTGGTTTTACTTCTTTATGTTGCTCTTACTTGACCGAGTACCAGGATGTCCTACCATAGAGAAGGTAACATGTAGAAAAAATATAAACTCCGGAGCCAAAAGTCGGTAATATGAAAATAGTCTATTTACATTATTTATCAATACGAAAATGATCACTGTATTAAATTTAAAAATAAAATAACTGTTGAAACAGCAAGAGCTTTGAGATATAAAACACTTGTTGCATATCTATTATGCGCTAAAATAAGATAAACATCTTACCAATATAAAAATAAAAAGATGATATGATGGATTGCAGCTTAACGTTCAGCGGCAAATTGATATAAAATTGAGAATGGAAATGGGGAATGTGTCAAAGAGACAACAACCCGACAAAAGAGCAGAAAACAGCCGAAGACCACCAATGGGTCTCTTTAACACAGCTAGAAAATCACGCACCCGGATGGGGGCTTCAGCTGGCCCCTAAACGAAAATGTGTACTAGTTTAGTGAAAATGGACGTCACGCTAAACTCCAAAACATATAAACATATAAATAAACTAAAATTAAAAAACATACAAGACTAACAAAGGCCAGAGGCTCCTGACTTGTGACAGGCACAATGCGACGGGGTTTAACATGTTTTGTGAGATCTCAACCCTCCCCTATACCTCTAGCCAATCTTGAATAAACAAACACTCACCAATACGTACAGTAAAATTCTGTTCAAAAGAAGTCCGAGTCCGATTTCAGAATAGGTAACAAAAGAAACTAAGAAAAATGACAATGATACATAAATTAACAAAGGACTCATAGCAGTTACTGACATGCCAGCTCAAGACCTCAATTAAACTGATTGAAAGATTATGTCTTCATCATATGAAAATCAAGCACAATCCCTCCCGTTAAGGGTTTTAATTTTGTATTATACCATCATAAAATATATGAGAAGAATATAACCCGTATCATGCCAACAACTAGTTTTAGAATAAATGTGTTTATTTCCTATGCAAAGACCCTATGAGTAAATCAATATTAATACCAAAATATGCCATCTTTAATGACTTGACACTGTGAGAGTATCGTAACTATATCCCTTCTGAATTAGTCTGTTTAAAGGTTTTGTTAGCTTTTGAGGTGAATGCCGACATGTTTGTGCTTTGTATAGAATATTACCATAAAAGATTGGATGTGAAATACCTGAACGTATAAGATGTTTGCATGTTGATTTATATTTACGAATGATGTCCTTGTACCGATGATAAAATTTAGTGAATGTTTTGACTAGTTTATGATATCGAAAACCCTGGTGTAATCATTTTTCAGTAATACAGAGATTTGTTTCGTTAAAATCAAATACGTTGTTACATACACGAGGGAATCGAACAAGTTGAGATATATAAACACCATAAGATGGTGACAAGGGAACGCCAACATCTAAAAGTGGATAATTAACAATAAATGCAATAGGCAATGAAAGATCATCTCTTTTATCATAAATTTTGGTATTAAGCTTCCCGTTAAAGATATAGATATCAAGATCCAGGAAAGAGCAGTGTTCATTGTTGGTATTAACTTTATTTAAAGTCAGTTCAGCAGGATAAATCTCGTTAGTGTACATACTGAAGTCGTCATTATTGAGAGCAAATGCATATTCAAGACGAGAACATGTTAATGTAATATGAGTATTAACCCTGTTTTGTACTAGACCGACATGCTGAGCCGGATTTTTAACGTGCTAGTTCACAAGGTAACAGACCGCAGGAAGACATGTCACCTTACCCATGACGCATTATTCTGACTCCGAGCCTACTAGTCTTTGCTGTTACTCATTAATGCTGCGTATTTAGCGGAGAAGCAGCAAATACCAACTTTACAGTCTTTGGTTTGACTCGGCTGGGGATCGAACCAACGACCTCCCGCACTCGAGGCGAATACGCTAATACTATAAGAAGATGTGGTATGATTGCCAATGAGACAATTCTCAACCAGAGACCAAATTGACATAGAAGTTAACAACTATAGATCACCACACGGCCTTTAACAATGAGCAAAACCCATACCGCATAGTCAGCTATAAAAGGCGCTGAAATGAAAAGAGTAAAACAATTCAAACGAGAAAACTAACGGTCTGATTTATGTACAAATCAATGAACGAAAAACAAATATGAGATCTTTACAAGCCTTTAAATGTTTATGTTTCGGATCATAGGAGTATTTGGACCGTAACCATACGCGTGTATGCGTATTTACTCATATGGTCCTACCATACGCGTATGGTCCGGGTAATTAACAGGATGAACGTGAAAAATATGCCCCATAGATTAAGAGTTTCTAAAAATGAATTTTTGACTTATTAAATCATATTGAAATCAGTGTTACACGATTAATGAAATAAAGTAAATTTGTTTACAAGTAAGAATATAGTAAAATCATTTTTACATGGTCATTATACATTTTTCCTTACGAAACGCTATATGTCAACTTATGAAAAATATCTTCAAGAAATATCTAGATGAACTGTTTAACAAGAAGTCAATTGCATAACTCAAAGGAACTTTGGCCAATGAAATCTCTTTCTTTTCTTTTTTAAAATTTACTTTGGTGTTTTAATTAAATTAAAATTTCTTAAATATTTCAATTTGTGTAAGTTATTCAATTTGTGTTAGTTATTCAATGTGTTCTTGTTCCTATTCGAACTATCTTTCAATAAAAGAAGCAAGAACACAATAATCAAATGAAAATAAGTAGAGATTAGAAATTTTGTTTTTGAAATTATAATTCAAACACTTAAAAAAAAAAGGAAAAATGCCCCAAACGCCTGTGGTTTCACTTACGGACAAAGAATTGACAGGATAAAGGCGATTCTAATGATTCTACCGAAGACAGATTACAGACACACCAAGGTTTAGACAATATGTAAAAGATAAAGGAATTCAGTTAGTATCTTGTGCTGTTTTTGGTTAGGAGAATGAGCTGTGTGTCCCTTCAAAGGAATTCCGAAGTTAGAATTTATTTTTAAAATATCTATATGGTCTTAATACTCATATGGTCTGGCCAGTTAATAACCAAACGAGAATAATATTCATACGCGTATGATCTGACCATATGAGTTTAAATGAGTAAAATTATTTTCAGAAGCTGAGGCATACAAGCAATGTAGCTTCATCTCTTTAAGTGTTCATAAATTTATATAATAAGTATCTTGCATTAAATATGTTACAAAAATTCAGCACAAAAAGTGTCTCGGTAAAAGGAGGGAAAAAATCATTTCATAATTCTGAATTATTGATAACTTTTTGCTAACATTAGGGACAATTATGTACATGTAAAATGACAGTTGCTCTTTATAAATCAATGAAGACCAGGGGGCGGAGCCAGGACTTTTTTAAAATAAAACTGAAGAAAAACTGCCGAGCGGAGCGATGCGAAAAATATTTTGGACGATTGTATGGTAAACAAAAATGATATGTTACCTCCTGAATCCGCCACTAAAGACCTAGTCTACTTTTCGAAGACTGATGGTAAAATGTGGAGACAGGTTGGCGTGTTCTATTGAATTAACTTATAATAAAATGGATTGGACGCAAGCTAAAAGTAAATCAAATATATGTACATGTACTCAATTTAATCAATATGCCAGTATACTAATACAATACTAATAAGTGTATGCAATATTTTACAAGTTTCACTATTTTCAGCCCAAGACATGACTATACTTCAAATTCTCGTTCTTTTCAAGAACAGTAATAGCCTGGAATACATTACCGGACTCGACAGTAAAAGCTCCCACAATGGAAGCTTTCAAGACACTGATTACGTAGATGATGGAATGTTTTATCTTGCACCGACTGTACAGCATGCACCGTATTTTTTTATTCTTTGTTTTGTAAATAGAAATTACCACCACCTACGCACACACAAGTATTGATTACTCATAAATGAGTTTAATTACTTTATCAAAGAAGAAAAAGAAGTCTGTTTTGAGCAAGTGAAGAAGGTTAACAAAAATGATGGCTGTTAAATTGGTATATGGACTACAAATACCCTATTAAATGACAAAAATCTCTCAGACTTTTTCAGAATTTCAAATACAGTGAAACCTGTGTTAAGAGACCACACAATGGAGAGTTGAAAGTTGTCTCTTAAGACAGTTGTTCTTTTAATAGAGGTTCAATTTATATGAAATGTACAACAAAGTGACCAAAAATAAGTGGTCTTATAACACAGGTTTTTGCTTAATACAGGTGGTCTCTCAGGCACGTTCTTAAATATTTAATCAACTGGACGTTTCGTTCATACAAGAGGTTTCGGATAAGCAAATGTGAATAGCTTAAACTTTCATTTAACCATAAACGAAATGGTTCATTAAAAGCATAAGAAAATGCTGTATATTATTTCCTGTGAACACTAGAAATTGAGTTTTTAAGTCAATAATCCACGAGACACATTAATCGGCTGTCGCCTTGGAGACATTATTTAGAAGGTAAAGAAATTGCGCGAATCCAGACGAATCTGTGTTAAATCCGTTTATAATTTACTGCATAAATATCTTATACTGAGAAAGAAAGCAAATCCATAAGTTTGTAAAGTACAAAATATACAGTTTATTATGCTTTTGTATAATATGGTTTATTTATTACACAACGTGCAAGGCATTATCCGACAATAAACGAAAAATCTTTTCAACAAAATTAATGGTGAATCATCGTGACTTTATTGCTTTATTTAGAACTGTTATGTAATTCTATAGTACAATGCATCGTGCTTTTGAATCGATTCAGATTATATCGACAAAAATTATGTTTATTGACATAAAACTGGTCAAAAGGTGCATGCACAGAGTGGGGTCTTCAAAAAACAATGCTTGGTATGCAATGGTGATAAAAAGGCATCGGTAGTTAGTTTATCAAGTCCAATTTCAAAAATACCTAGATTGAAAACCATGTATATAAGCAATTTTTGTAATGAATTTCATGTACATGCACATTTTCAGATAGAGGTATTATACTAAATATCAATGTAGAAACGTTAACAGTATTAGTTAATGAATTGTTATAGCTACGTGCAGTTTAAAGTTTCAAAACCTAGTGACAAAAAATAATCGCCCTTGCAAACGGAACTCTTCAATATTTGACATAATTTTGGCAAGGATGCTATTGCTTGTAAGAGTACATCAGGCTGTAGAAATTTGTGGGTAATTACACCAATCATGTCCAGGACGAATACCAACAAATCAACTGACATGTAGCAAAGACTGACCTTATTTTGGGTATATAAATTTAATACAAACGAAGATATCGATGCAATGTGCAATCATCGTCGGAAAATATTGTAACGTTATTAGAATTTTTAAGAACAGTCGGGAAATTGTTGAATTGAAAGAGCAATAATAAAGATTCCTTAAACCCATTTTTTTTTATTTGCAATAAAAATTAACATAGAATTATGATTTTTTCCATATAAATTATGTTAATGTGGTTTTGAAATAACCTTTAAACTGTAGGTTACTTTATCAAATATATTCTTTTGCCCTTTTTTACCTTAATCGCTTGAAGAGTTGTTTTTATTCATTATTATTTTCGACTTAACGGTAACTTCATTGTCTAGTACAGAAAAGTTTTAAAACAAAAATAATCAATTGTTTTTTGACAATTTATGTTCTTCATAAATTGCCTTTTTTCAGCAAAAACAATTCAACTCAGGTTCAGATTGAGGATGGATAATGATGAAGTTCCGACACTCCATCAACTTTTAAATACCTGTTACTTGCACGTTACGCCGATGTAATTCTCGTATATATTTTACCTGTCACAGTTGAGACTTAATCAATCAAAAGAAAGATTTTTTGTACTTTAAATCATGAGACGAAAATTAAAAACCCATTTCTAGTACTATTCTGAGGGTCTGGATAAGGTTTACAGAATAGAGAATAATAGACCAATACTACAGAAAAAAGTACCAATTGAATAAAGAATAGAGAAAAATAGGCAAAACAAAGAGAATAATGGGGGTAAAAGATACTAAAAATAGAGAAAAATGATCCATGAAATTAAAGAATACAGAATTGAAGGATTCCAATCAAGACCCTCTATTTTGTATGCTGAGATTTTGTGCCGCCTACAGCATTATTGTTGCAGGAATAACTAACTTGACTTAGAATCAGTGTATTATTACTGTGTGTTGCTCACGTCCTATTGCAGTTTATTCAAAATTCTCACTAAATCGCAGTTTATTATATCAAACCAAACTGTTAAACTGGTCAGAAATTGAGAATGTTTGTTGTACAATGGTGGATTCAAGATTTAAACAAAGGGAGGCTCAACAGGGCCCATTGATAATAAGCTTGAACGGATGTTAAATTCGCAAACAAAGTACTTAATACGCAACCTACATCCGCCCCTGCTTCTTAGATGCACAATAACATTTTTCAATAGAAAATGCATAATACCTCAACATGTTGGAAAAACTGTTATATCTGCTGTTTTTTTTTTGTTGGGGTTGCTTTTTTTTAAAACACACACATTCAGAGTATTTTACCAAAGTTTGAAGTGCATTTGAAAAATAAGTGTTTAAAATGTTGAGAAATAAATGGGTTACCTGGCAACTTATAAGTAAAAATCATAGGGGTTTATGAATAATAGGGAAAGTTTAAAACATGAATATTATTAAAAGTAAGTTATTGACATAGTTATAGAAATAATTCCATTCCACGAATGGTTATAAAAGTATCCGTATACTGTTCTGTTTAGGATCCATGGACAGACAGACGGACCATGTTTACTGTATTTGTCCCACTGATCTGGATATGAAAGACTTCATACACAGCTAGTTCTAAGACATTCTTTGAAATATCAATAGAATTCCACAGTGATTACCAAACATAATAGCTTTTCATTTTTAAGCAACAACTATACATGATTAAAGTACATAAATATTAATATTTCCATGTTATGATCTCACCCAAAGGATGACAGGAGTATAGAAATGTGGTCACTTTGGTCTTCCTTCGACCGGCAGTAAAATCTTTGCCGAATTGAGGCATCTATTTGGCTGTGTTGGTTGTATAAATACGAGGTTACGTCCGTTCAGAATGGGGACGTTTTATCCTATTCCTCGTCTAGAGAGAGAGAGTGACACGCTATTTGCATGTAAAGATCCCTGGCAACAACTCTTTTATGGGTAGCCTGTTGCAAGGCTAAATATCTGTCCCTATGAAATATACCCTCATTTTCCAGTGGCATTCAAAATTGTCTGCCCAGCATCCCAGTCAACCCACTTTTGCATGACCTACGTATTGTATGTATCATTAATTTGTTCTCGTCCTGAACATGCATGAAATATTTGCCACTGAATGTTAAATAAAATACAATCAATCATGATGATCTTTAATATATGTGACATCAATTCGTCCAATCGTCATAGACACAATCGTCTTCTTGGTTCCTTATTTATGGGGTATCATCGATATTCTTTGGCAGAATATTGATAATAATGTAAATATGTTTGATAATTCAAAAGACAATTGTGAATTAGGCTTGCTTAACATGAATTCAAAATTCCAAACAAATGCTATACATAAGATGAGTAAGTTGAAATTTAAAATGCGTATTAGCGCCACACAATTTTTTTTTTATCTATTTTTTTTTTTTTTTTTTTGTATTTCTTCCTATGTTTGCGTTAAAACACAAAACTTTGCGAATTTACGCAAACCTTTGCGAAATAACGCAAACCTTTGAAAAAATTTTAATCGGAAAATTATATAAATTTAACATGAAAATAGATATGGTATAGGCATATTTAAATTAAAAGGCCAAAGATTTTGAAAATTGTGATTTACTGCATGGAAGTGGCAAAGTAGAGAAGAGCAACAAAAAAAATCATACAATTGTGAAACTATAAAGTCAAATAGACAAAATTATCTTTTGGCTTTAAAATGAATTATTTTGAATATACAAACTGAATTTTGATGTAAGAAATCGTTTGTTGAGATCTCATTTGTTCTTTGATAAAAAAAAATCAAGGTATTTTAATTTCAATCTAGTGATGTATGCTTGGGTAGCAATTTGAATGTAGAGTGCATAATTATAATAATAAAAAATCTTCATTTTATACATTTATTTCAATAGGGTAGCTTGTTTGGATCTAACTAATCTTACACAATGCTCCAACGAGCGTTTACTTTGAAAGTATATTTAAATTCGGTACAAAAACAGGGTTGAAATTTTATTTTCCTCGGTTTAACTTCAATTTACTCAATTTTCTTTGTAATATATATAAACATGTATACTCCTGCTCATTAGTTTAATAAGTCTGGTCCATAATAAGCATTTTACTTTGCAATAAGTACAAAGGGTGATAAATTTTAATACATGCAGCCTCCTCAATTTATAACAGCTGCTACCCTTGAAACGTAAATAAGAAATAAGATAAAACAAATGTTTGCGAACGCAAAGGTTTCCGTTATTTTGCAAAGGTTTCCGTTATTTTGCAAAGGTGTTCGCTATTTCGCAAAGGTTTGCGTTAAAACGCAAACAAAGAAAGAAATACAAAAAAACTTCCGTAGCCAGCTAGTTGTTTGTAGGTATCGTAATTATAACAAACAGGGGGCCTCGATGGCCGAGTGGTCTAAATAGTCAAACTACTGTATCATTAGCAAGTCAACACTGAGGTTATGAGTTCGAATCCCGCACTGGCAGATGCGCTCGACTCCAATTTTAATTGACTAGGATTGTCAGTTTTCCTACCGAAGGTCGATAGTTCTCTCCGGGCACCTCGGCCTCCTCCACCAATAAAAACTGACCGCCACGAAATAGCACAATAGTGCTGAAAGTGGCGTTAAACCAATCAATCAATCATCTATAATAAATCATGTAGCTCTTGGTTTACATTCACAATGACCCTGAATGATTAAATACGCCAAAACTAGAAATTATCCTTTTCTTGTCAACATTGCTGCAGTGGTGGAATCAGGCGATGCATTTCGTCTTCTAGTTTTTTCACAACGACGCATTGTCTGGTTTTCCGATAGCTTGTCAATTGCATTACTCTAACCATTAAACAGTTACAAATGCAGTTGTTAAAATGCAATCAAACTTCAGCTAGAAATGAAAAATGGCATGAATCATCTGACCTATTTTGTTAAAATCTAATAAACTATCTGTTTATTATGGGTTATTTCCCCTTAATCATCTATTTCGTCCGTTTTACATTTGTTTATATATATATATTTTATAAGAAAAAAGACAAGGATATGTAGTATAATTGCCAATGAAACAAATGTCATGTGTAGACCAAAGGAGACGGTTCAACGATGATCAAGACACATATTGGATTCAAAAAATATTCTTATTCATACCGTATATATATAAAAATAAGAAGATGTGGTATGATTGCTAATGAGACAACCCTCGTTAAGAAACTAAATGACACAGAAATTAACAACTAGAAGTCTAAATAAAGATAAAAAAAAAACAACTAGAAGTCTAGACTCTTTGTCACTTCTCATTATTTGAAAAAGCAATACTCCTAGGGATATACTAAAATTATATATTTCAATTTCGTTTCGAGGGTTATTAAATTCGTCTCGAGGGTAAGTTTAAACATACTGTATCTATTCATACATGTGCTTACTATGCACTATACCTACTTCTGAACTAAGACACCAGACATTTAATTTGCTTTTGTCGACCCGACATCCAGGATGGTAACGACCAACTGTGTAAAAATCAAAAGTAAAGAATATGCGATTGTTTATTAAAATTCGAGGATACCATACTTACTTCTAAATGGCTATTGATTGTTTCTATCGTTGACTTGCTGTCTCATTGGCGTTACCCCACATCTCCTTTTATTCATTTTTATATTTCAAGACATTCTTCATTTATTCGTTACTGTCTATATATTCAGTAGGGTCATATTTAGATTTAACTGCTATCAACCCAGTGTAATATGTAGAATATTGCACGCTAACCTTAAATTATGTTCTGTTTGTTGAATATGTTTGCAAAGGAAGTGATATCTAGTACTTCACAACAGAAAGCATGAGGGTATTATCCAGTGGCAAAAAAAAAACAAAAAAAAAAAAAAACAATATGTTTAATTCGATAAAAGAGTCATCACTTAGAAAATGATGTCGGTGCCAAGATAGCTTCAAGTTATCAATGTCATCAGTAATAAAAATTGGTTTTAACCACTTTTCTAATTTCATTTTTTTTTTTTTTTTTTTTTTTGCAAAATTATTTTGATGCGTTTTGTTAAAAAAAAATAATTTCTCGTGCATTTTCCTTTGCAAATTTATTTTCCTCTTCTTTTCATTCTCTTCCCATTATTAGTTAAAAATACCAAGTCAGATATGATTTCCGACCATGTTTTTTATGCTGTGTCAAGGATTTTTTTTGTAAACAAGCATACCATGCAGGGGCGTAGCTACCCGGAGGCACGGCAGCACGTGCATCCACGTCGTTTTCACACGCACAAAAAAAAAACAGAGAGAAAGATGGGGACAAAGTTAACATATATAGGAATTGGTCTTTCTATGTATGCATTTTAAAAACAACGCAAGAGGAATAAACATGCAGCGAATTTTTAATCATGTAAGACATGTAATACCAGCTACATAGTTGTCGGTACCACCACCATAACGTAGACTCGCTAAAGTGAGTGCAAAAAAACCCATTTAGGGTTAACAAAAAAACTTGCAAATTATTATTTTCCGCTTCGCCCCATAGCACACATCTTACTAGAACGAAGTCTCTTCAACTCGTATCGATCCGGGAATAATGACTGTTACCTTGTGAACTAGTTCAAAATTGACAAAGTATGTAGGTCTTGACAACACTAATAGTTCATTTTCACATCACGTCAACGTATTCTTGTCCTGGTGTGCATTTAATATTTGCTACCGGACATTAATAACCATTCAATCAATCAATAGTTGAACTGCTGTTATTATAAAAAAAAAGTACATATTTTCCAGTACATGTATTACGTTTTCATCTATTTTACAAAAAAACATCTTGTATATAGATTCGATAATTGGACGTCGTTTCTATATGGGCCGGCTATACGAATGGTTGATTGTTAAAGCATTTAAATAAATTGTTAATTCTAACTCGTTTTACTGGACTATTTGGTCATTCAATTTTATAATGAATTTTCTGTCCGAGTCGGACACTAAACTGCTGATTCTTGTTCGAAAGATACACCAAACTTTTAATACACGTATCTTCACTGTTCCTTATGAAAAAGTTCATTAATTTCAACTTCGACAATTCCTAACTGTGTAAAATTAGAAATTCATACCCCTCTTTCTTGTAGAGTTTACCCACAAAATTTAAATACATCTAAATACATATGTTAAGCAAAATATTGGAGAATGTGTCCACCAAGTATTTGGTATCCAATGATGTTTATGCTAACAGAAACTCCACATATAGTATTGTGTTTATGTTTATTGTTTGTTTTTTATACTTCTTTGCTCGATACAAATACTAGCATATGGAACAATTAATCTCCGTAATTTTAAAAGCTTTCACGGCGTACAAAAAACGCAAACGACAATGTTAAGTCTTCATTCGACTCGAAGTTAAACAAATAGTTGACAAAAAAAACACAACAAAAATGTCCAAGTTTTATTGCGGTTGTGATTGTTTTGAAACGCTATATATGCGGAGCTTACAGGGGGCTTCGCCCCCCTGGACCCCCTACCAGGGCGATATACCGGGGGCCTTAGGCGGCCCCCAGACCCCTCGCCCTTTAGTTTGTGATTCCACTTCATTTAGAAGGTAGCTACGCCCCTGCCATGTTTTAAAAACAATAATGCAACATATAGTTAATAATATTTATTTACTAAACGATTTTGTTAGCGAGACAGATACTGCATCAATGTGGATGAATCATGTAATAAATAGGAAAATCCAATCCGTAAACACGTGTCACCGTACAGAATCGATACAGTGACCTGCTTTTGTAATATAGAAAAACAAACTTTCCTCACAGAAAATCCCAATCTGATGAAAAGAATTGAAAGCATTATAGCAAATCAAGTTTATATATAACATGTATAATAAGTTCAGGCCAGAAATACAAAGAGAAAATTTTAGGATTAAGTATTGAAATCGTCGAAAAATTGTAAAAAAAAAAAACAAACTAACTAACAGATAACATCAACTGTTATTGTCAATGAATTAGAATAACATAAAAAAACTTATGATAAATAATCGTCTATCTATATTGGCAAACTGTTGCAACGAATACTAGACAACGACAGAAAAAGACATAGAGCCAAATTCCCTTAAGTTTTTTTTTACGCCATAATGATTTCCCCATAGACTTTCAAACTTTTTTAAAAGATTTTGCAACACGATCTCTCCCATCAGACTTATGTTTCCATCTGCCTCGAAAGGAAAGGCATGTGCATCGAAAAAATAGTCACTTTCTGTTCCATTGTTTGCACTTGTTGTGGTACTTATGACAGACAAACATCGTGTGGTTTTTTGTGACACAGACATTCCGGAATGACACCAAAGCCATGATGACATCCATAAAACACTCGAAGAGATGGCATCAACTTAACGATAAAGACCCTTTAGATCACTAAAAGTAGCAACATTTTAGGTGTAGCAAGACCGGAATAACTTCATGCTTCAAATTAGAAAATATACATGTTTTTTTTCTGACCGGGCCCGATTTGGTGGTGTTACATCTTACAAAGTCTATCCTAATTATTTTTGCATAAAATTCCGCTCAAGCCGGTGATAGGGGCCGTCTTAAACTTGCAGTGAGGGAGAGTTTTTTTTTGCTCCGTGTTGAAGGCATCACTGTGACTTTGAGATGAAGAACAGCAATAAAAGCGCTGTTCCTTTACTTTTTGTGTGTTTTTCTGCTGTGCATGTACTGATTTTGTGTCATGGATGGATACCCCATATCCTTTGTTTTCTATGTATAATCGTTAAATGTAATAACTGTAAGTGTCCAACTTATTTATTTACTGAAATGAATTCATAGTAATTGTTAAATTTATCCAAAACGCTCGACAAACGCCAAATTGTGATAATAGTTTACACTACAGCTAAAGCTGTTGTTCCCGGTGCAACTGCGCAGTTTTAGTGTGCCATTCTGATTGATTTTGATGACAAAGTGTTATTTTAAAACTGCTGTGCAAACAGATTATCCTTGAACTTCCTCGTATAACAATGTTTTATCGCGAGAGCTGCAGACATTCACGTAACAGTAAACAATAACTACAGTTTATAAATAACACATGATGATTACAATGTTATATAATAATGTATATTGTACAATCATAACCAGATGTATGGTCTCTGCTGTAGTTCAGTGCGCTTTTATCTCATTTTATGGAAAAATCACATTTCAGGTATCTAAAATATATTCTTGGTGTAAATAAAAAAGCCTCAAATTTGGCAGTGTTATCAGAGGTTGCAAGATTTCCTCTTTATTTTTCTGTCATTATATCTATGGTAAAATATGTACACAGGCTTAACAAATTGGACGATGGGTTACTTTATGATGCTTATGTTTGTAATAAAATTTTAGATGCAGGAAACATTAATTGTTGGTATTCATCTATGAGATATGTCCTTCAATCACTTGATATACAAAATTTGAATACAAAGCTCAATAGATTAATTAAATTTGTAAAATGTAAACTTTGTAACAGTTTTAAAACATTTTGGGGGGTCAAAAGATCTGATACCTTATCACAAGGTAATAGTAAATTAGAAAATTATTTCAACCTCAAGACTGACTTCGTAAAGGAGGCTTATTTATCAATTAAAGATTTTAATATAAGAAGAGCTATATGTAAATTGAGAATAAGTGCACATGATCTTAAAATTGAGAAAGATAGGTATAGTAAAAAATACATAGAGAGAAGTCAGCGTCTATGTCATCACTGCCTATCACATGGATCAAATTCTATTGAAGATGAGACCCATTTCACAGTAAGTTGTCCTTTATATAACGAACAGAGAAAATTATTATGGGATAAAGTAAACAGTTTTTGTAATAATTTTAAAGAATTACCCAAGGATAAAAAATATTTCTGGCTGTTCACAAATGAGCATTTACCAACTCTTATGTGCCTAGGCAATTATATAATTAAGTGTTTAGAAATAAGATCCAGGTGGATACAAAATATATAAAATTTTTATGCAATTATTGTTAATGTTATGTAAGACACATGATGTGTTAGGCTCTGATCCTGTCCAATATATGATAGTATTATATTAGGATATAGTTTTTCTTTTTTCCAATCATATTGTGCTTAATATTGTTGTAAATGATGCCCTTTATGGGTTCTTGATTAGATTAATAAAATTCTTATCTTATCTTATGCTCATCTGTCTCAAAGGGCTAGCTATAGAGCTAGTCTCTCCACTTGGCGTCCGTCGTAGTCCCTCGTTAAACGAAAAATCTTCTCCTTTTAAACTAGCTAGCCAAATTGAGCCAATCTTGACTAAAATCGTCCATGCATGGGTATCTAGTTTTCAAAAAATGTCCGATAATCCCATTCACCAACATTGAGGTAAAATGCAAGTATTTTCTAATATCTTGAAAATTGACAAATGAATCAGACAGCTGATATCTTAAAAAAAAAGTTATTGCCCCTGAAAGATTATACATAATATATATATATATCATTTTTTCATAATCTTGAAAACTATAATAGATGGAGGGAAATTTTAAAGGCAAACATGATCGGCAATACAAGATTTACAAATAGGTCATATGGTTGAAATGTTGAGTTGACTCTTTATACTAGTAAATGCCCTTCAATGACGATTTTAGCCCGTTTTTGTGAATTTTGCCTAAAATAAAGTTATTTATTTAAAGAATCACTAAAAGTAGCAGCACTTTTTCAAGAAAATCCTGATAGGTGTATTATTATCTATTTGAATATTTATACATTTCATGGTTCATTGTCGAAGGCCGTACGGTGACCTATAGTTGTTAATTTCTGTACGGTGACCTATAGTTGTTAATTTCTGAACGGTGACCAATAGTTGTTAATTTCTGTGTCATTAGGTCTCTTGGTCTCTTGTGAGAGTTGTCTCATTGGCAATCATACCACATCTTCTTATTTTTATATCAACTTTGAGCTCTTTTATTTTCAACGCCATCGTTAGATTATCGACCTCTTTTCTATGTCTATGTATAACTGATCCTAACATTAATACTTTTTGAGCTCAAGAGTTTTTTTTAAACAAAATCTATAGTTTTCTGACATTTACTCTATTCTCCAGGTACATAGTGCATCATAAAAAATCTTGGTTTTTTTACTTCGATGATTTGAATTACGCATGTTATTTCGTAAATTCGTTTTAAAGTAATAAAACTGCATGTTCACGATTCAATACCATCCGTTATCATATGTCTAGAAACTGTGCGATTGCAAAAAATAGAAAAAAATATAACAATTTTTTATATTATGAATATTTAACCGAAAACCAGCTGCTTTTGACACTTTTATTGTCAATTGTTTATATATTGAAATTTCTGGAGGCGGATTGACATATATATTAATGGAGTTTGTTTCTCGTACTGTGTGGAGGCCGTAGAAAGTTCCCCCATGCTTGATATGTACCGTATGCTCTTCTGTATTTTTAAAGTTATGGTGTATTTATTCCTGAGATAATTTCTCTTATGTGTGCCACATCATTCTCTCAATTTAAGGACAGTTTGTATACTAAAATTTTAATATGACGCACACCACCTACTCTTTGTCCTCATTCCTATCCACGTTAAATTTTTTCACTTCAAAACATTTTATGGAAGCGGGATCAATATACCTGTATTTATACATCAGACCGTACTTCACTGGTTACAGGAATTTTGGATACACCAAACCAGGCACTTCATATCTGAGAAACAGGCTATATATACCCTCATTTTTAGCATTCATTCATAATTTTTGTATTATTCAAAATTATCAGTAAATCGTGTGTTCTACAAGGATCACCAGTCCTTCACCTTTCATCTGATACCTTAATTACTAAAATACATACTAAATAGTTTAAGATTTACAACTATGCGTAGGAACTATCTTGTTTTAAATATGTACTACTTTCCAGTAAGTTCTTTTTGGACCGGGCCCGATTGGGTGGTGTTCATCTTACAAAGTATATCCAAATTATTTTTGAAAAGAATTCCGTTCAAGCCGGTGATAGGGTCCGTCTTAAACTTGCAGTGAGGTTAGAGTTTTTTTTTAACTCCGTGTTGAAGACCTCACTGTGATTTTGAGATGAAGAACAGCAATAAAAGCGCTGTTCCTTTGCTTTTTGTGTGTGTGTGTGTTTTTTTTTTTTTTTTTTTTTTGTTGCTGTGCATGTATTGATTGCATGGATGGATACCCCATATCCTATGTTTTTCTATTATAATATATGTTTCGTGCTGGTGGTATATTTATATAAAAATATATATATTAATCTGTTTGTCTATGACAGTGTGTTTTTTTAACATAAATGAATAACTACCACTTAAAATAAATCGTTCTTTAAGATATATGAATCTTATGCAAATTGACTTATAAAGCTTTTTTGGATAACGTCTTGTAGCAGTTCAGTGTTTATGTTGTTCCGTTGTTTTCCTCTTATAGTTGATGTGTTTCCCTCGGTTTTGGTTTGTGACCCAGATTTGTTTCAGTTAAATCGATTTATGACTATTGAACAGCGGTATACTACTGTTGCCTTTATCTGCCATCAATTTCACGAATCCAAAGATTGACAAATATTTGACAACAACATTGTCCAATCGCAGTTGACATTTGGGGCAAATTTCAATTGTTTTATGGGTATTGCATTAGAAGAGAAATACCAGTACACCAATTGATTAGTTGCTACAACATTTGGGGATTTTACAGTGGTGACTGTTCAAATATAAGGGTCTGGATGGATGGTCCTTCATTTCTGTTTTTTTTTTAATTTTTTAAGCCATTTTTCTTTATTCTTTATAATTACAACCCAATTATTTTCTATTCAATATATTTTAGGCCTAATTTTCTCTATTCTTTTTTATGCATATTTTTTTGTATTATAGGTCCATTATTCCCTGTTCTGTAAACCCCATCCAGACCGTAAAATATGTTACTGCGAATCCTTAACAATATGAATAGTGCATTTTTACTGCTTGTACTGTATAGAGAGTGAACAATTAAACATTTATGCATTATTATGTTTTCTAAATAAAAATGAATTAATGAAATTTAAAACTGAACAAAAAACGAAAGAACAGGAACAAAACAAAACAGTAGAACCCATATTTGTACATTTTCTTAGGGATCTACCATTTGATTGTTATGGGGGGGACACAATTTTTCATCCTAGTCCCCTCCCCCCCCCCCCCCCCATAAAAATCAAATGGTAGCTCCCTTATCTAGCAAAGCATATGATCAAACTTTAAACATTTTTAAATACTTTATTACACCAATGTACCCTCTTTTTCATAAAAAATCTAGACTGGCAAATCGTTTACGACAAGTGTAAACTATTTAAGCGTGATATTGTCATTGTCAATGGATATGTCATAAACATAAATGGGTCTGGATGGGGTTAACAGAATAGAGAGTAATGGTAAAAAAAAAGGGCAGAAAAAGGGCAACAAATAAAATAAAGAATAGAAAAAAAAATAATAAATGGAGAATATTGGGGTGCTGAAATATAAAGAATAGAGAAATTAATAAATAAAGACTAGAGAATGATTTACTGATTGGTTGATTGATTGATTGATGTTTAACGCCACTTTCAGTACTATTGTGTTATATCGTGGCGGTCAGTTTTTATTGGTGGAGGAAGCCTGAGTGGCCGGAGAGTCACCGATCTTCGGTAGGAAAACTAACAATCATACTCAGTCATTTGAGATTGGAGTCGAGCGCACCTGCCACGTGCGGGATTCGAACTTAAAACCTCAGTGTTGACAGGCTAGTGATACAACAGTTCGATTACTCAGACCATTAGGCCACTCCGCCCTCTTAAAGAATAGATTGATTGATTGATGGTTGCTTAACGTCAGGTGGCAAATATTTCATGCATTTTCAGGACGAGTTAAAGAATAGAGAAAATGCTATAAAACTTCAAAAATAAAGAAATGAAGGACCCCATCCAGAACCTCATATTATTTCTTTTAATAAAACAGATATTACACTGTTTTATATCCAAACCAAAGTATAAATGTTTGTAACTACCATGGGATAAGAAGGCCGCACTTTGTTGACACAGAAAAATAACTATATTGATTAGTTAGATGAAGAAAATACAGACAACTCTTCCATTATGATTAAACATATAACATACAACAGCTTATTTTGTTTTCTGATTTAATATACATTTTTTATTGGATATAATGATTCTTAAAATTTGATTAAAATTCATGTATGTTTAGTTAAGTAACTAACAAATAACACCAGCTACTCTATATTGGATGTCCAGCTTTTAAACGGGACGTATTGTGGTATACCATTGTCACTCCGTCCACACTTCCGGCACGAAAGCTAAATTGCATAAATCTCATTTCATGAGAATAACTGGAGGCAGGCTGCCTTTCGATTTTTTTTTTGCTGTTTTTTGTTCCAGAGTTCTTGGACTTTTTTCCTTCAGCTTTGAGACAATTTGTCATAGTTGCGAAATAACTTCAGTATGCTGGTGTCAATTTGCTTCAAAAATGATTTGGTTATTGTGGTTGTTAAACGTAAGCGCTCTTTCAATTTAGAAAATTGGAATATAATTCAAGAGCTATGAAACTTGAACCATCAGATATGTAAAATTAAAATTGAAAATGGAAATGGGGAATGCGGGCTTCAGCTGCATGCCCCTAAACAAAATGTGTACTAGTTCAATGAAAATGGACGTCACACCAAACTCAAACATATAAATGAACTAAAATTTAAGAAACATACAAGACTAACAAAGACCAGAAGCTCCTGACTTGGGCAGGCGCATAATTGCCGCGGGGTTAAACATTTTTTGTGAGATCTCTACCCTCCCCCTATACCTCTAGCCAATATAGAATAAACAAACACACAGCAATACGCACAGTAAAACTCAGTTTAAATATTTCAAATGTCGTTCACTAACTGGATATAAAAATAAGAAGCTGTCGTATGATTGCCAATGAGATAACTCTCCACAAGAGACCAAATGAGACAGAAATTTACAACTAAAGGTAACAGTACAGCCTTCAATAATGAGCAAAGCCCATACCGCATAGTCATGGAGTATGGTTGGATTGTATTACATCAAACTTTAGTTGTGTAAACCAAATGTCATACTATACTACGAAATAGAAAAAAAACACGAGAACCGGTATCAAGATTCGTTTAACTTTATCTTCCTAAGAGGGGAGAAAGGACCTTTTCCGGGACCTCGGATTAGGCATTTTGTTTTGCGGGAATTCGGGATTTCGCCTTTATTTTCGCGGGAATTCGGAATTAAGCCTTATCGGGATCCGGGAATAAATGCTTTTTTTTTCGGGAAATCGGGATGACTCCCACTCCTACTGTCCCTCACTTAAGACTGTCTCACACTTTATCGTACTTATATGCTTCAATACTAACGGTAATAAAGGTTACGCATATAAGATATATAGGATAATTATTGAGTAAAAATCGGGATCAAATACTAGTACCAAGAATTCCATCAAAAACATAATATATGCCATTGCTATCATATTTTTTTTTCGAAATGGTGCACTATATTTTCAATTGAGATCATAAAAGAATCTTAAATGGCAAATATCATTTAAGATATCAAGTATCAAATTGAAATTGAAATATTACGTATATTTATACATGTACTCCCAGCCGATTGATATTTTTTTCTCCTTTTTTTATATTTTATTACGTCTAACCTATATTAGAACGTCTGCTGATCATGTGTCATGTGTTCTTTGTCACAATATTGTGTGTCATACGATTATTGATGTTCTTTAAAATCAAGATCTCAGCGAAAATAGCAAGAAACACATAATTACAAATCTATCACAGCCTAAAGTTGTTAATCAATTATATCAAACTCCGATTTCGGAAACACAATTCTAATCCCTGTTTTCATCGAATTCTTTTCTGGGTGAGAGAGATATCGAAAATGTAAGAAAATGAATAAACATGAGAAATACATGAAAAGTATTCACGATAATATACAAAATCAAAAAAGAAATTAAGACAGTGATTAAAAGAAAAGTACGTAGAAGGATAAGAAATAATATTTTGAAAAAAACACGTACCTCTGGTTTTTAGCAGAAAAAAGGTTAAGGCTGCCAATGAGACAACTATTTACCAGTTACCATATGCGGGCATACACATTTCGTGTACGATTGTCGTTATCAGATTCAGAAATCAACCAATCTAAATACTAAATTTCAGTGGTGTTTCTGAAACAAATTTTGAACAGAGTTCCGAGTCAAGTTTTATGACCGAAAATCCAAATGATGCAGATGTTAACAATTATAGGTATACCGGAAGTAACAACGTTCTACTGGCGTGCCTCTTAATTAAGTAACCAGTTTTTAGATATCTACAACTGTAACAGTCTTGCATGTGTTTCTTGGTATGTAAACGTTTACATTCCTGTAACAAGATTAAAACATATTAACAGTATTGTCAGATAAATCTTCTAAAAATATTGAGATTAAGTTGGATTAGTTTTCAAATAAGGACAAACAAAACCGGTGCAATACAAAGATCGTCAGACAATTAACGTACTGTCTCGCTAAGGGGACGACCATTTGATATTCTGGGGGGGGCCAGGAGGATTTTGAAAATAAATAACTCAGCCTTGATAATCACAAAAATAAATGGTTTGTTCTGTGGTAGTTTGAAAATAAATTACCTGACTTGCAATGTATTGAAAATAAATAACTCAGCAGGTCTAATCGAAAGTATGAGATGGCACCAGATTCTTCATAAATTCATCTTTTTTCCAAAAAAAAAAATCGGGAAACACTTCCCATATCTTTTAAATTAATAATAAAAGTATAAATATTATTTAAATATACTTGCTGTAACCTATAATGGTTTACTTTTATAAATTTTGACTTGGATGGAGAGTTGTCTCATTGGCATTCATACAACATCTTCTTATATCTATTGAAATGTCAGAAAATTGGTTTCATTTAACTTGAGGTTAATTGTCTCAGGAACACTTACCTCACTTTTATTAAATGAGGGCCGTAACTACATTGAGACAAATGCCTCGTAGGAAATTTCAAAACCAAACGCTTGTCTCCATATCAAATTGTGTTCACCGTGAGTGCCTTGCAAGAAGCAAGTTCTGTTCTCCCTCAGACGTAGCCCCTGACTTTTCGGGATCAATGTTTCTTATTTATTTGTCTTTTGTTCATTGATTGCCCTTCTGTATTCTGTTAGTGTTGCATTCATTTTGTAATTTAGTAATTTTATTATTAACTTGATCATGAGTTTAAAAAAACACAGCAGCCACAGACTTAACTATGTGAATTACATTTTTGCTTTATCATGCATATTTGTCTTTTGATGTTGTTCCTAGAAATTTAAGTCTTACACTGAATCTATAACGTGATTTTGCTTTGAGACCAAAATATTGTCATAAAATTATTAAAACAGAACTTGCATTTTCAGTTTAAGAAAGGGTCTGGGGAACACCCAGAAGGCATGATTTTGCATCATTTGTTCTACAGCTTCTTGGGCCTTCAGCGGTTCAAAAACCCTTCAAAAAAAATTTTGCCTCGCTCCGCTCGGCAAAACATGTTTGCCAATACTTTTAAAAGAGCCTTAGTTACAAACAAACTTTAATACTGTGTATGTATGCAAAACATGTATATGCATTGGGGAATACAGGAGATTCATTTCTGCTGAGGATAATAATTAATTCTGATTAAATGGTACATAATGACTTGACTATACATGAATTATTTATAATAAACAAATAATTTAAAAATTGTATGTTTTCGAATATATAAATATAGTTGTGAAAATAAATAATCAGTCCCTTGCTTTAATGAAAATGAAAAATCTTGCTTCAATAGTGCAGAAAATAGATAATCTGTCCTCTTAGTTTACAAAAAAATGGTCGTCCCCTAACAAATTAAAACGTTCGCAAAACGACCTTTCATGACAGATAAAAGGAATCATAGCGTGTAGCTAAAACACCTATAAAAAGCTAAAAAAAAAAAAAAAAACCAGATTATGCATATGTTGCCTCAAATTAACCTATAGATTATCATGTCATTTAGTATAATTGATATTGGGACGATTCTTCATCTGGTGGACTGTGTGTCTCTGGGGTATCACAAGCCGGCCGGAATCGTCACTCAATATAGCCAATTATGTAGTGTAACTACCACATACAGTACTGTAAGCGATGCCACCACTAGTGGACTGAAGGTCGCTTTGTGTCACATATCCGACTGTGTGCCTCAAAACAGCATAATCATATCATTTTTTTTTAATACCAAGGGAGGTATGCAATTACTGGTGGACTGTAGATCCCCGGAGTATGAAAAATACTGTTTGGAGCCTCAAATTAGCTTCCATATTTTATGAATAAGTATGAATACCAAGGGGACGATGCCACTACTGGAAGACGACAAGTCCCAAGGTGTCACAATCCTAGTTGTGTGTCTCAAATTAGCTTTGAACAGTATCTTATAATGTAGTATAACGACCACGGGGATGCCGTATATTTTGGGGACAGTGTCTTCCCGGGGTATCACAAATCCTGTTTGGTGTCTCAAATTAGCCTCAGTATATCATGATTTAGTATTACGACCAAGTACCCGAGATATTACAAGCCCCATATAGCATCTTTGCAATTAATCGCATAACAGTCCATTTGTTCACATTTGTTCTAATACTAAATCAATTTGCAATTTAATTATCCTCCTGCTCTACAGAGACCCTTTTCGGAAAATGATTCATATCTTTTGATATTTTCGGATTTTAGAAATTTGATATTGAGCATCACTGACAAGAAATTAATTTGCAATACGCCCATGTGTAGTGCAAATAGGACAATTAGTCACGGGGGGGATAACTTCCTATTATTGGGTATACGGGGATGTGCCAAAAATATGGGTCATAATTTTGCGAGATATTATATAAAAATGGCCCTCCTTTTTAATGATATATCCTATATTAAAATGCATTTACGTTTGATAACTGTATATTGATTTGGGGTAGGATCTACATATCATTATATAAATATGCTATTGAGAATCTTACATTATTAATGGTCAATTATTATATTTTAATATATGTGCACCAACCGTTGTCAATTCATTTATAACAACTTAAGGGTAGCTGTATATTTATGAATTATGAATGATGACATGGGTCATATTTTAAATAATTGTATCTAACTATAGGTCATTCTTTCTTAAATACTTATATAACTATAAGTACATTGTACATGTTGTACTGAATTTCAGTGAATGTTCTATCAAAATGGGTACGTTTTTTTAGGCAAATATGGCACACTCCTACCAAAAAAATATCGAAGTTTTTTCAGTCACAAAGTGAAGTTAGATACTAAAATGGAGGATACTCAGCGTTTAATAAGTCCTGCATGTGAGTATTGGTGGCTGTATTTACCGATGTTTGTCTTTATATAAGTCCTGCATGTGAGTATTGGTGGCTGTATTTACCGATGTTTGTCTTTATAAGTCCTGAATGTGAGTATTGGTGGCTGTATTTACCGATGTTTGTCTTTATATAAGTCCTGCATGTGAGTATTGGTGGCTGCATTTACCGATGTTTGTCTTTATATAAGTCCTGAATGTGAGTATTGGTGGCTGTATTTACCGATGTTTGTCTTTATATAAGTCCTGAATGTGAGTATTGGTGGCTGTATTTACCGATGTTTGTCTTTATATAAGTCCTGCATGTGAGTATTGGTGGCTGTATTTACCGATGTTTGTCTTTATAGACTGTGTTCAGTACAGGGATAAGTGTAAACACTATGCCTAATGATGAGGGCCTGATGGGGGGGTCTCATCACGATTCACGAGTTGATTTTTTTGTCAATCACGATTCACAGAAAATAAATTTCCATGATCACGGATCACGAAAATATAAAAAAAAAAAATCTGTAGAAAAACGGATCACGATAGCGAAAATGCGCCGATTACGAAGAACGAAAATAACCCATCAGGCCCCTCAATGATATGCTGAATGTCAATTTCAAATATTTACCACAGTAACTGATGGCTTGTTTATTTACAATACACAGACAAATATTTGCTTTTTAAAAAGGTTATTCGAGGCCAAATGGCGACGACCTTGTTTACTGATAACAAGGCACTTGTATATTCGACAATGTACACAAGGTTATTGACCAAAAGGATATATTTACCCATTGTAGGTCAAAAATATATTGATGGATCAACCTATCGGTGTGCATAATGGGACATGCCTAAAAGATATAGCAACCAAAGACTAAAAAAAAACAGAAGAGATCAACTTTTGTCCATGCTCCTAGAAATCTTCCCAAGACGTGGAGGAACAAAAACACGTTAATACCTGGCAGAATAAAATATTTACAGTATCAATTTATTGGTCATATTACAATTAAATACTTAAATATGTGTTTCTTCTAAAGGTTACCCGAGTTTGAATGTAGATGACCTCTATGAATTATACGGCATTAATACAATGGTGGTACTGTAATTAGTAGTAAGTCAATACAAATTAAATCTGGCCAGTGGTTCATATTATACCATTGGTAATAACAATACATCCACTTGATCACGAAACATAACGATAAGAAAATTAGAAAAAAGGACAATGGACGTCGTGGTATTTGTCATTTGTTCATATAAAGTTAAATACGAATGTTTAATGACTCTGAACCCTTGTTACATATTTCAAAATAAAAACGAATTATTATTTTTAATGTTCTACAAAGAATATGGATGTTCAATGTATACGTTTTTCTTCAGCTATTGATGGAAGCATTTCAATATCACATCTTTTCACTGCGTTCAAGATTTTTCAAAATAAACCAAACTCACCTTTTATAATTAAAAAACTAATTATAATGAAAAATTAAAAATACAAAAAGGAATAAAGTCCGAGTTACGCAAAAAAGTTATCAGTTATAACTTAATGACCAGTTACAACAAAATAGGTTATGCTCAATGACCGAATGACAAGTGGGTTAAATTAACATGAGATCAATAGGAATAGTTTATTTATTTTAGTAATCCCATACCTTTGAATTTAATTAGTCTATACCACCCAAAACTACGAGATCAATAACACTTTTGCAAGTCAACCAGATTACAAAACAACTATTTTTCTATATTTTTATCTTGCAATATAGCATTGTTTTCTTTCCATTAGGGAATGCCATGACTATCTTCAATCCTGGGTCATTTTACAAGTAGTTCGTGGTATTTGTATAGTAAACAAATATATGTATACCGTGTACATATAACCTTGTACTTCAAGGTATTGACTAGGCAATAATATCATTCATCGATACGTTTGACAAAACATAACTATGTTCGTTTTGCCGCTTAGTACACTAAAAAAATGAAGAGAAATAGTATAATTCCCAATAAATCGAATATCAAACATTGTGTCATCTTAAAAACCAAATAATAATCATTCAAATATTTTTTTTTCATATGTCATTAGGTAAGGGAGCTATCATTTGATTTTTATGCAGGGGCTAGGATGAAAAAGTGTGACCTGCATTTTTTTTTAGTTGTAATCTTGGTCCTGCCTTTTTATTTTTCACTTTATTCGGTCCTGCCTTTTTTTATTAGTTTATCCTTACTTTTTATGTATAATTTGTCATCCTGCCTTTTTTTATTGCCAAGTTGCTCATCCTGCCTTTTTTTTTACTCAAAACTTCTGTCCTGCCTTTTTTTTAAAATTTCATCCTATTAAAATAATGCAAAATGTGATTGATAAGTCGAGAGCCTACACTTTTTCATTTTACTTCTTCTTTCAATCATGGTCATGGGAGATATAAATTATGTAGAATGTACTTTGATAGTTTGAGAATGGAGATAGCTTCTAAAATCTGCTAAACGTTACATTGTAAATATCAAGTAAATTTTCTTATAAAATTTAACTTAAGTTTAAGAGATCAATTATTTTAAAGAAATTAATAAAATAAAAACTGGTTATACAAATTATCAAACACTTAATTAGTTTAAACAAATTTTAAATCTTGAATTTATTTTAGTCATTCATTGTGACTTTATAAAGCAAACTCTAGTGGTGCGAAAATGAGATTCTTTTTTGCTTGATCCATATGGGCGAATACAATAGTTGTTATTTTAAAATGATCGGGCTGAATGGGAAGAACACATCCACTTCATGATGTACAGAAAAGACTTAGTAAAAAATCAGAAAACAAAATATATGTAGCCTAGCTTTCTACTACAACTACCACTACTACTATTACTACTACTACTACTATTACATCCATAACTCTCCCGCCAAAAATAATTACAACACATGAACTGTACGTTAGTTAACCTTTGCGTAAATGTTCAATTATTGTTGACAGACTAAATATTGGTGTCTGATTATCTCTGGTGTCAGTCTGACCATTGACCTTGTTTATTAACTATTTGTCTACCTGTGACCTAAAATAACCTATAACCACCTTTAAAAAGATAGGATATCTAATCACAGCGGTAATTCACTTTATTGGACACCGGTATCATAATTAGTATGTTAGACTGACCAATGTATTCCATATCTAAATAGACATGTTAAGGAAAGGGGTTTAAATACTGCGCTGATGTTAAATACCAATACCGATACAAGATTTAAGTGTGGACTTTCTCAAAATGCAATTGCACTGAAAAGTATCTCGGCGTAGTATAGTTTACCTTTGTGGTGTGTTTGAAACAATATGACGCGAACGGTTAATATCGACTCCAAATTTTAAGACGTGCATTGCCCTTACGTAGATCTTCATACATTCATACATTAATTTGTATTTGTTTGATTTAAGAGTTCAAAACAAAACTTAACAAAAATATATGTAAGAGTCATGAATGGGAATGACGGATTTTACGGCCACAAGTCCAAATATATATATTAAGCGATATGATTAGAATATGTTTAATAGTTAAATAACTCAGTTTGTCTCTCCACAATAGATACGTTCTATTTCTGTTGCAAAATATAGTTAGCATGCATTTTGTGTCCAGGGATACAGGGACGCGTATGTATGTGTGGATTAAACAAATCAGTACTTATATGAACTCATCGTTATATCTATATATAAAAAAGAAAATAAAAAGTGGACACAAGTGGATACAGTGCTCTTTCTATATAAAACTTTGAGAAGCAGGGGGCTACAGTAGAAGGTTGTCTTGCTGCGCATCGTTTAAATGTTCAAGACAACCACTTTTCATGAGCTATATGTGATTCGTATTGTCTACTACTTTCTGGGTATGAATGCAATGAATGGACAGGGGGACGAAAGAACGGACGGATGGATCAATTCACCCATCACTATATACCGTCTAGAAAGCGGAGTGTATAGTGAATCTAAGGCAAAACAAAATGAAGCAAATCGAAAAAAAAGCCCGACATATAATTTAGCAGACTTTGTTTTGAAAGAGGTGAAAATGAATATCTCATTTTCAAAATAACCTCCTGACCCAAAGATACTAACATTAACTTTTCCATATGTAAGTTTAACGCCACTTTCAACAATATCTCAATTTAATCGTGGTGTTATGTTTTGTTTGTGGAGGAAGCCGTAATAACAAGAAAAAAAAAAACAACTTCCGACCCTTCACCGAAACGTAAATTTAACATGCTTGTCCAAACGTTGTAATCTTTTAATTCTTAAGGTGGTACCCAACACCTTGACTAATACTAATTTGGCTCGTTTAATTTTCCTAAAATTTTGACAAAATGTTAACTTTGACCCTTTGACAAAAATATAAAAAATTCAAATGATTTGAACCAACCACTTTATCAGAAAAATTTCACTGGTTATATAGCAGTTTGACAAACATTAATTTTGATCATTGAGAAGTTGATATTTCTTTAACAATACAACATGATTAAAACGTTTAGCTGATTTTTACAGAGTTATCTCCCTGTAGTGTTAGGTACCACCTTAATTCGATAACCTCTTTTTTCCGAAAAAAACTAACTGATAAAAGTTAATAGATGGAAAATGTGAGGGCAAACTTTTTTATGTGAATAAGAATTAATTCATTTAACATTATATAAAATTGTCAGTGACCTTTCTAGATAAAATAAAAATATAAAGATAATCAAATTGAAAACGCTTTTGTTTCAGTCTTTTTTTTTAATTGTCAAGTACACAAATTTTTAGTTCGGTTTATTTTTAGAATTTTACGCTACTGTGTAACACATTTCTGTATTCTAGAAAATGATATAAAATAAGGAGATGCGGTATGATTGCCAAAATAGACAACTATCTACCAGAGACCAAATGACGTAAATGTTTGCAACTCTATATTACCGTATGACAGACCCCCAACATGAAGCAAAACCATTCCCGCATATAAAAGCTAAGAAAGGCCCCGACATGACAATTATTTTTTAAATAAATTTCAAATAAAATAACGTTTTGAACAAAGATTGATGTAGAGTAAAAAATCAGATTCGAATGTGATTCGATTCCTGTGTTTTTTTTTTTCTATTCATTTAGATCTATTTTGATCACGTTGTAGATTTTCCTTGTAGTCGTTCAACAAAATAGTAAGATATGGGGGAACAACGATCTTAAACTTAATTAATCGATCCATACTATGACACAATGCAAGAATAATGTTCGTGTTGTTTTGCTGGATCCTCTTCCGTGTATTGCGGAATACATTGTTTTAAAAATCATCTCAGCATTATCAAACAAACCCATACAGGTAACTATAATGAATGATTATCTGTGCTTTTTGAGATGGTCGTGGGCCCACTATAGCCTGTAGTGGTATTGGTATTTAAAATCAGCGTCAAAATCGTATTGACTTTCCTAACACGTATAATAAGAAGATGTGTTATTGATTGCCAAGTGACGTGGATGCTAGCAACTATAGATCACGGTACGGTCTTAAACAATAAGCATTTACCTTATATTAGGTTGTAAAAGACACAAACATGAAAACGTAAAGCAGTTTAAACGAGAAGAACAACGACCTGATTTATGATAAAACATTAAACGAAAATGAAATATGACAGACATCCTCCAAAGATAACCACTGAACTACAGGCTTCTGACCAAGGACAAGTACACACAGAATGGGGCGGGGTTAACATGTTTGGGCATGTACTAAAACGTTGAGTTTTGTGCAATACACTTGCCATAAATGGAGGTTGAGATTGTGGTCCCACTTGTATCAAAACAAGAGGCACAAAGGAGCAAATGCCTTCAATTGGTTTAATGTAGGAGGGAGGATGTATGGTCGCTTATGCATAATTACTAGATAGACAACATTATCACACCTCAAACTGAGCTGTCATAAAATGCTACCCAAAACATTGTCCAACTTTGATGAATAATCAAAATATGACAAATGAAATAATATAAAATCATCTTGTTCTGCAATTTAAAAAAAAAAAGAAGAAAAAAAACCCAATTATAAATGATTTTCATTTTGAGAAGTGTGATTGATTTGTGGATTCGTTCGATTTTTAACCAATATCCTTTACTCCACTCCACTCCATGTTTTTAATCCATGACTCCACTCCAACACTCCAACACTCCACTCCACAACTCCACTCCAACACTCCACTCCACTCCACTCAACGTTTTAGTACATGCCACATGTTTGTGAGTGTTCAACCCTCCTTAACATAAGACAGTTGTATTCAAGCACAACATACATATAAAGTTTGTCCTGTCTGGTCGTATATTTTTTGTTTATATTTCAATATGTTCCTCTTGTATCAGTTGTAGGTCTGAAATCTATATTTCTTAATTATCAAATATCATGCAACATTTAAATGCGACACAGCTGTTCCTTTAATAGTTGCGTTCTATCAAGTACGGTGTCTGATAAAAAAAATCACCATTTTCCAGTATTACCTCTTGAATACTATTCATACCTATTATTTTCGAAAGCAATATGTTTTCGTAGATTTTTTTTTGAACAGTTAAGAAGGAATACGGGTTCGATGTATTTTTAAATCGTCCATTTCATGTCGAAAAGTCATGTATTTAAACTTAACCCATAGTTAGGATAAAATGCAGTCATACATCTGACTAAATCTTGTGACATTATTTGTTACGTGTTGGTTATATCGATTTTTGTTAGAACATGTATATTTATAGAACTAGGTAAGCTTGAGACAATTATCTTGTAATTGTGCTCGTTAGGAATCGTATGGTATGACAGTATGACCTATTTCTAAAGATTAGATAATGTCCAAAAAGGCGTTGTTTGCTGACGAACCAGAAAATATTATATTTGCATTTAGCCACGCTATAGGAAATAAACTTGAGGAAGAATAAAGAGGTAAATCGTCCCTTATTACAAGAAATCTGACGTCATGATTCCATTTAATCAAATTGGATATCCCGCATTTAACATGCTTTACCATGAAATACGAAACGATTGCCGATCCCCCCCCCCCTCCCCCCCCCCCTTTCCTAAATTACTGAAATTTACCATTGCATTAACCATAACATTAGATACACCAAGTCGAGCTAACTCCCTCGACATCTCATATTTTCAATACATTCAAAATGAATTGTATGTATCACAAAATAATGTTAGATTTGCCTCATGCAAAATGTTACCCTTAGTGACGACGATGAAGCGAACGATTCCTTGTGACAGAAATTTGATCTCTCTCTCTCTCTCTCTCTCTCAGTTAAAAAAAATTAAATGCTGAACAGGTAATCAGGTAATCGTCTTTTTTTTCAAAATATTTCTTTGTTGCAACGGACATATTATTTTCTGGTTGGCAAATCCTAACAAATAAAAGTGCAAACTGTAATATGTTTACCGAAATATTTAAAACAATATTGTTCCTAAATGACATTTCCAAATGATTTATGTGTTAGCCTGCAGTCACTATCGGGACATTACAAGCCATATCAGTTCAAAACATAACCTAAGAGTTCAATTTTACCTTCCAGAACAGACAATTTGACTTTACATCTCTTGTAAACACATATATAGCCTTGAATGTCTCAATAAAAGGTCTGTTCTTTGTATGATTGTTGTTTGTTCAGTCCAGGGAATTTCAATGTTATATCTTAGGGTCATAAAATATCTGTATAAATGTTTTATAGTCAAAATAGTTGTCATAGTATGGTTGATTAAGGTATATCCTACAGTAATCTTCATTCATTTGTCGGTCAATTTTCCACTTTCGGGCAGAATGTTTTATGACTTAAAGGTCACTTGGATATTATGGAGGGCAACAGAAAACTTAATGCGTCAAAATAAATAAAAACATACTTGAAAAAAAAGATAAACTTTAAGATTTTGAAGGTCTTTTTAAAAAAAATATATTATATTATCTGTTGGTCTGTAAAAGTTAAACGATAGAGCAATCTAACAACACAAATAAAACAAACAAATGAAATCTAGCTGTCAACAACAATCATATCAAAATGACATTATCACCATTGCTCTTTATTGCAGAGCGCCAGACAACTTTCGTTAGCAAATATACTTAAATTATAATAAAAAAAAGAAAGAGATAATGCAAAATGAAAAACAATAGATAATCTGTAGTCACTGATCGTATTAAAATTGAAATAAAGAGATGTGGTAACATTGTCAATGAGACAGCTTTGTGCCAGAGACTAAGTGACATGCATGCATCAAACTATGGGTCACCGTACCTCAACAATGAGCAAATTTCACGTCGTATAGTAAGCTAATAAAATGTTCAAAATATGAAACAACACAAACGAGAAAGCAATGTTTCCGTGGAACATTTTCCTTTGTATATCGTTAAGAAGGAAAAAGGTTCCGGGTTTTAGATATTTTTACAACGTCCGTTTCATGTCGAAAAGTCACGAATTCAAACCAAAACTATAATTAGTATAAAATGCAATCATAAATCCGACTAAATCTTGTGACATTATTTGTTGTGTGTTGGTCATATCGATTTTTGTAAGAACTTGTATATTTATAGATCTATGTAGGCTTCAGACAATTATCTCGTGATTGTGCTCGTTAATAATCGTAAGATTTGACAGTATGACCTATTTCTAAAGATTAAATTAGGTCCCAGAAGGCGTTGTTTGCTGGACGAACCAGAAAATATTATATGCGCATTTAACCATGCTGGTACCATACTAGGATATAAACTTAAAGGTTAGGAAAACATGAAGTGGTAAATAGTCATTTATTACATGTACAACTAATCTGGCACCATTATTTCATTTAATGTAATTGGATATCCCGCATTTACCATGCTTTACTATAGAATAATTAAGATACAATTGCTGACACTCCCCTAGCCTCTCCTTCGTAAATAAATTAATGAAATTTATCTTGGCCAACGCCCTCGTGGGTGTGTCTAATACATGGAACAGTGGAAAAAGTAACCGAACGCATTCATTATTATATTCAAGCTCCTTACTGTGAATTTCAATATATATGTTCCTGGTTATAGCATACAGTTGTCGGTCAATTTTCCGGTTTCGAGCAGATTTTTTAAATGACTTAAGTGTTACTTAAAGATTATGAAGTTCAACAGAAAACTTAATGTGTCAACACAAATGAATGAAATAAAAAAGAAAAAAAATTTAAAGTTTAAGGAATTCATAGTCTTATAAAAACAAATACTAATGATATCTATTGGTCTGTAAATGTTAAATAATGCTAATAATTGGTTATTTGATTGATTGATTGATTGATTGGTGTTTGACATGGCGGTCAGTTTTCATTGGTGGAGGAAGCCGAAGTGCCTGGAGAGAACCACCGACCTTCGGTAGGAACTGACACTCCTAGTCAATTAAGATTGGAGTCGAGCGCACCTGCAAAGAGCGGGATTCAAAGCTAAGAATGTCTAGATTTGTTTTAGAGCTTTACATATGTGATATACCTTTGTCTACATTGTATGCTGTCTTATAGATGTCTTTTTAAATTCCGGACACTATGTCATTAAGCACGTTTCATTTCTTAGGCGATAGTCGCAAAATAATTAATAACTACAGCGAATATGTATTTTTGATATGAAAGAAAGCATATGAGTATGAAAGACGGAAGGAACCAATCCAATTTCAACTGAAATACTAAAACGAAATACAGCCGGTTCAATTTCAATGGGGAGAGTAAAATCTACTAAAGAACCTCACCAATGCTGGTGCTTGTGGCCGTCTTGAACTTGCAGTGAGTTGTGAGCTTTTCTCCATGATGATGACTTTGACTTTTAGACAAAGAACAGTAATTAAAGCGCTATTTCCATTAGATGGTATATACACACAAGTTCCCCCATATAAGCGTCTTTGCTGACTCTTCAGTAACACTAATATCAATCATTTCAAAAGCTTACGTTTTCATTGGTAGTTGATGCTCACGTGTGCGAATATCTTTTTAAAAATCAATAACGGATTTGTTTCCGTTTTGTACGTTTACATTTTGTACATGTACCCAATATTTAAGTTAATGATGTCTTTTTACTTTTGCCCCTACATACTATTCACATGTGCGCAAATCGTATAATTGCAGATTTTCCCTTTTGCTCCTGTTGGCTGAATATAGAGTATATGCCATTAGATGTATCTTCCATCACATGAAATTGACTTTTAACCCAACAATGTATCAACAAAAATATATTACAGGTACTGTCATAAAATGACAGACATTGTCACTGCAAAGTAAAAGAAAAATAATACCGTTTAGACAACAACGTGGTACAAGAGGTGTAGAAAGAGTTCAATGACTATAGAAAAGTCATGTCATTTCATATGATTAATTTCCAAATAAGTTTCAGCTTTCAAAAGATTAGTAAACAGAGCCATCAATCTTGATAAAACACTACTTAATATTGTGAACACTGAAAAATTAAAACAAAAACATACAAAAGTACGTTGTTTTTGTACGTTTTTCTAAATGAGCGGTCAAACAAGTAGGAGGAAATTCCGTTTAACATTTCTAGTATAGTATTACGTTGGTTAATGATGACTATTTGTGTCTATGTTCCATTTTCATAAAATATAGAGTCTGTTCCTTATTCGGTAAATTTGCTCTAAGGGAGCTACCATTTGATTTTTAGGGGGGGGGGGGGGGGGGGGGGGGGCTAGGATGAAATTTGACAAAAAAGCAGGACAGGAGTTTTTGAGTATAAAAATAAGGCAGGATGAGCAACTTGGAAAAAAAGGCAGGATGACAATTCATGTAAAAAAAAAGTCAGGACAAACTAATAAAAAAAAAGGCAGGAACCGAATAGAGTGAAAAATAAAAATGCAGAACAAAATTTTTCATCCTATCCCCCCCATAAAAATCAAATGATAGGTCCCTAAACACTGAGAGATACTGTCACAACAGTCACTGTACATACTATCGTATATATTTATAAAAGTGTTATCATTTATCAGCAAAAAGGTTCAGATTTTGGCAATTAAACCAGAAAAAGACAAGATTCTACAGCAAATCATATTGACATACAAAAGCAGTGATAAGGTGTCAATTTAATGACAGAAAATTAGACGCAATAAAGGTACAAAACATCTTCTGAAAGTGTTACTGCATCTGAAATATTTGATATAATGACACTTTTTCTGTATTATCAAAACTAAATGCTCTTTTTAGAACAAGAGAACAGATAAAATATCTATAATTTATTACTTCTATGTAAAACAGATGTAAACGTCCCATATTTTCGGGGATAACGCCCCTCAGATATGAGAAGCTTACATATAAAACATTGTTTTTGCTTGGTTTGGATTTTAATTGTATATATGCGTTCGAAAAGTCGAATGAAAAGACTAACTTAAAAAAAAAAGTGAAGTATTCTTTATATAAAAAGAAGATGTGGTATGATTGCCAATGAGACAACTCTCCACAAGAGACCAAATGACACAGAAATTAACAACTATAGGTCAACGTACGGCCTTCAATAATGAGCAAAGCCCATACCGCATAGTCAGCTATAAAAGGTCCCGAAATGACGAATGTAAAACAATTCAAACGAGAAAACTAACGGCCTAATCTGTGTACAAAATAATGAACGAAAAACAAATATATTGCACAGCAACAAAAGACAACCACTGAATTACAGGCTCCTTACTTGGGACAAGCACATACATAATGTGGCAGGGTTAAACTAGTTTGAAGGCGCCAACCCTCCCCTAACCTGGGACAGTGGTGTAACAGTACAACATAAGAACAAACTATAAAAATCAGTTGAAAAAGGCTCAACTCATCAGATGCATACAAATAGAAATGCATCCAACAAAAACACAGAGTAGACATGGACGGGTACTTGTACATCCCACAACAAAAAGACACTAAGTACAGATCTGAGAGTACTCGCAGTTACTGACAGCTAATTCAAAGCCAATAACAACTCATAAAAAAAGCATGCATCTAAGACTAAAAAGTCTGCTTCAAAGAAATATTATCCGATGTAAATCTGATTTAGCCCACTATTAAGTCTCGTAGTTTTCATAGGAATGTCAATGGTCCAACTCAGATCAACTTAAAGAGAGGTGAAATATATCAAAGGGATATTCAAAATCATAAGTCGAAAACAAACTGACAATGCCATGGCAACAAACGAAAAACGACGAAAAGACAAACAGTTCACAAAACACAACATAGAAAACTAGAGACTGAGTAATACGAACACCACCAAAAATCTGGGGTGATCTCAGGTGCTCCGGAAGGGTAATCAGATCCTACTCTACATGTGGCACCCTTCGTGTTGCTCATATAGCTACAAACCCGGTGATAAGCTAAATGCTATTTGGCAGGATTACTTACTGGACCTGTACAATATGCCAAAATATGTTATTACCAATAAAGTTTCAAAACCTAAATAAAAAAATAAATCCAAAAGTTTGTGACACGTTATAGAATAAGTAAAACGAAAATCATGTATATTGGACAAGCCAAAGTTTCTATGTAGTCAGCCACTACAAAAACATTACATCGGAATTGTTTTTACATATTATTTTCATTTTTTATATTTTAGCACAACATTGTTCTCTTTTTTTTTTTTATTTATTCTTTATTTATTTACCAATCATGCACTTTTTGTCCATTATTTCTATATGCTGTTAACCCCATCCAAACCCTCGTATATTGGAAGAATAGTCTACATTTTCATTAAAGGTTACTGAGGATCTGGATGGAGTTTACAGAATAGAAAATAATGGAACAATACTACTGAGAATGGGGCAAAAAAAAAAAAAGAAGAGAGAAAAAATAGGCTGAAGAATAAAGAATAGAGAATAATGGGGTGCTAAAATGTAAATAATAGAGAATAATGGGGCGACAAAATAAAGAAGACAGAATAATGCCGTGCTAAAATATAAAGAATAGATAATAATTATAAAGGGCTAACATATAAAGAATAGAGAATAATTGGGAAAAATTTAAAGAATACAGAAATAAAGAGCCCCCATCAAGACCCTCGTTACTACCACAGAAAGAGTTTAGGAAAATTACGTAACTGAAACAAGCATGTATTTCCGAAACTAATTACAACATTAAAGAGAAAAATAAAAGACGTTTTTCAAGGTTAATATAGAATAATGTTAAGTGTTACCAAAAAAAAATATGTAATTTGAAGTTATTCGTTTCCGAAATAAATTTTAATTTTTAAGAGCTGAAGATAAGTAAACAAGTCATCAATCTTCATAACCAACCACTCCATGTCCTTAACCATGCAGAGATGTTAAAATAGATCAAACATAAACATATACTTCAGTTTTCTTTTAATTGAGTATAGGTCTTCAATTTCAAAATTAAAAGTACATATACATTCGTATATCCAACAAGCAAAATGTCAACATTCCGAGTATTTTCTAGATACATGTTGATGATAGATAATATTATGTAAAACAGACACTTACTACAGGAAAAGATTTATATGGTACCTGTATGCTATTCATGTTACTAATGTACTCTTACTTAAAATCATACTTATATATGTAAGTATTTGAGAACACCTAATATATTATATATAAGAAGATGTGGTATGAGTGCCAATGAGACAACTCTCCATCCAAGTCACAATGTGTAAAAAGTAAACAATTTTAGGTCAAAGTACGGCCTTCAACACGGAGCCTTGGCTCACACCGAACAGCAAGCTATAAAGGACCCCAAAAAGACTAGTGTAATACAATTCAAATAGGAAAACCAACGGTCTACACTTATGAACCAAACCAACAAACGACAACCACTGAAAAACAGGCTCCTGACTTAGGACAGGTGCATAAAAATGCAGCGGGTTTAAACGTTTTAACAGGCGCCAACCTTCACCCTAACCTGAGACAGTCGTGTAACATTACAACATAAAAAGTCACGAAATGGCTTAACTCGATCAAAAAGGACATATAAACATAGTTTATTAAGATAGATAAAACTACATATATTTAAAGTGCTTGTACGTCAGCAAATCTAGTAATATAAGATTACGATAATAAAATGTAAATGTGTTTCGAGTGTCTAAATCAGTACAACAGTATAGTACGTAGAACAGTATAATGTCGTCCGAAATTAAAACAAAATGACATGTAACATGCAAATCAAGATTGACGAAGTTAATGAGAACTAACAACCTTTCTATAAAAACATTCCGTCCAAAAGTGTATATACATGTTTTGGCCAGGTTGTCAGTACCAACACATAATCAATTTTACTTAAATTCAGTTGCATCAACTCAATATCCTTATGAATTATAGGAGCCAGCGCCTCTGTGTTGATATGATTATTATTATATATTACATATTTTCATTTTATATACATTGTGTAATTGCATCAAACCTAAGCTACTTAAAAAAGACACGAGATAGACATGAATGAATTTTAAAAAAAGAAAATTTCCTCGAAAAAAATCCTATATATGTGAAGATCTACTAGGCACTGGACCTAGACATTTCGTGAGTAAATACAGGAGGAGATCGTCCTAGATATATGAATGAAATATTTGCCACAGGCCGATAAGCAATAATCAGTTCATCAAAGTTCTGCCATCAGTCTCAAATTCTGTAAATGACAAAATCTATTCAGAAATAACAAAAAGCAACCGTTAATGCGGTTCCGGACTGCAATTGAATAACCTTTCCCAGATTTAATACTTTGATTACCAAGAAACAAGGAAATGCCAATCCCAGAGATTTTCTGTAAGAAATCAAATCAGTTCTCTTATCCATTAACAGTAATGCAAACATCAATAACGGTACCACTTAGTAATGTTATAAGAAACACAGACACTCCGTGATTTATCCATAAATGGGGGTCTGGATGGGGTGAACAGAATAGAGAATAATGCACCAATTCTAGAGAACTTGAAGTGGACAAAAAAATAAATAATAGAGAATAATGGTGTGTTAAAATATAAAGAATAGAGAATGAAGGAAAATAAATATAAGTAATTAAAGAAAAAATACCTAAAGTTCTAAGAATACAGAAAAGAAGGACCCGCATCCAGACCCTCATAAATAGAAATGATCGAAACTGTCTTTGGGTAAAATGTTGAAATCTATCTCATCTGATTTCTTGCGTCGTGATCTACGATGCATATATTTTATCTAATTACAACTGTGTCAGCTAAACTACTGCCATACCAAATGAAATCTACAGTCTCATAAGGGTTCGCCTAGACAGGTTTTACTGTGCATACAAAAGATTATACTGTAAACCAAGACATTAGTTTGCGCCTTTTTATATTCGCGATTTGCCGACTGAATTCAAATTTGCTCCTCCATAAATTCATGATTTCTTGGTGGTATTTATTTGTATATGGTCTTGGTCCTATTAATCGAGTTCCCATGAAATATTCGCGGTGGTTTTATTTTCCACAGAATTTCTGTAAATTACAGTATATTCCTTTGCAAAATGTCATAAGAAACACATATATACTGAGTGTCAATTAGAAACGCAACACATAAGTGTATTTTCCATTTGATAAAAATTCAAACCAACATACACATGTATCTACCTTAGAAAAATGACCAATCTTATTAATATTTGCACATTTCTATAGCAATACATATAGACAATTCTGGGTAATTTCATAACTGAATAAAGTCAATGAAGGACACTGCTGTTCGAGTAACATGTAACCTAATGTTCGAGGAAATCTTTAATGAATTAACGTGTTTTGTCATTCAAAACCGTCTAAATAAGGATAATATACAAGGCAAACAAGAGCGGGCTCATATATCATAGTTTACTTCGATACTGGCATGAAAATGCGGATATTGTTTGATTGAAATTTGCTGTTATAAAATTTTGGAAATCATTTAAAATCAAGAAATATATCTCTCTCGTGAAAAGCTATTATTCCTTGTCCGGATTTGGCTATACTTAGATCCTTTTTTGATTTGATCACCTCTTTAAAGTTTGTGTAAAATTTGTTTTTTTCAAATATTTTGTAATCGAGCATAACTGAAGAGAGACAATTATCTGTCGAAAAGCGCATCTGGTGCAGTAAAAATTGGTACCGTTAATGTTATTCAATAGTTGTCATCACGGAATGTTTAAGTGTTACTGTATCAACTAAAGATATGATAAATTTTTCATAGATTCTCAATGTTCATTTTCGCCGTCTAACATTATGGAAGCTTTTATCTTGATCATGCATTTGTCATGGTAATTGTTAAGAAACGCTTAATTGATTGGTAGTCATGGTAAGCACTTGATGATTCCAATTCGACACATAGCGCGATGGGTAATTTCGGTTCTGTCTGTCGTCACTACCGCTTGCATTCATGTGTACCTTGATTTCCAAAAAAAAAAAGGTGCGATATACTGATTTTGTGTCAAGGGTGGATACTCCATATTCTTTGTTTTTCTATTATCATAATTACTATTTTAGTAAAAGTTACAGTGATAAAATTAAAAATGATCTCCCTAACTATGCTCATAAAAGCTCTGTTTCATTGTCTAGGTTTGGCTTTAATTTTGATTCTTTTCGGTTATATCAAATCGTTCATTTTTTGTAAAAGGTTTTTAGGATTCCAAACTATATTGTCCTCGGCAATTACTAAGGAGACATTTTTTGGCGAAATGCGTATCTGATGCAGAAAATTAGTACCATCTCATGTTCTTGTCACCACTCAGTGCAGACAGTAAAGACCATTTATAACTATATTTGCACCAAGATGTCGTTATTTGGATAACCTGCATTTAGCGTGCTTTTCAATAACATATGGTCAAAAGTAAAATAACAAAAACACCGCACTCCAATGAAAGTTCAAAACGGAAAGTCCCTTATCAAATGGCAAAATTAAAAGCTGAAACACATCAAACGAATGGAAAACAGCTGTCATATTCCTGACTTGGTACAGGTATTTTCTTATGTAGAAAATGGTGGATTCAACCTGGTTTTATAGCTAGCTAAACCTCTGTTCTCCTAAACTATTGAAAACTATCATTCTGCATTGATAATAATATATTGGTGTGGCTAACGCTCTCAAGCTGTATCTTATACTTATATACATGTAGCTGTGTTATCATTTATCAGCAAAAAGTTCAGTTTTTGCAATTAAACCAGAAAAAAGACAAGAAAGTACTAGGAGTCATATTGCCATACAAAAGCCGTGATAAGGTATCGATTTGATGACAGAAACATAGACACAACTAGTATTTCATTCCAATTCCAACTACAAAACATCTTCTGACTGAAAGTGTTACTGCATCGGGGAAAATTTGAACTAATTGCTCTTTTTAGAACAAGACAAAAATAAAATATCTATTTATTACTTCTATGTAAATCAGATATAATCGTCTCTGATGCCCCTCAGATATGAGAAGTTTACATCTAATACAAGTGGACATTTTATCGTTGTTCAACTTTTTTATAATTGACTTGCATTTGCAGTAAAAATTAATGTTTTTTTTTTCTTTTTTTCTTGAAGTTTTATAGAATGGTTGATTCCACTTATTCTAGGGTTCGGGTAGTGTAGGTAGTGAAACTAGGTCACATCTGTTTCGGAGAATATGTAGCAATATAAGAGAACACATTTTCATTCCATATCGTACCGACCGTGCGAGGGCTTTATAGCCAGTCAAGGTCGTTAAAAACCCCCATAAGTTTAAGTCCATATTTTTTTTCAAATTTGACTGGCATTAAATGTTTGTTAGAATGATTGATAACACGCAGACTCGGGTTCAGGTAGTGTAGTAAAGCCACGTCGCCTCTGTTTCGGAGCATATATAGTTATCTTAAGTGAACATTTCATCATTCAACGTCGTTGTTTAAGGTTTTTGCAGTAAATCTTCGTTTTTAATAAAAAAAAAATAAAAATATGCAGATGTGGTATGATTGCCAATGAGACAACTATCCACATGATTTCAAATGAAGTTGAAGTTAACTGTTTAAAAGAATGACTTACATGACATCTAGGTTTACACTTTTCTAAACTGTAATCACATTATTAATGAAATATATTGTATAGATTTTGACATACAACATATTTTCTTATTACCTTTTGCTATTTTTGGACGTTTTCCAGACATCCTGTTTATTATCATGATTATACATCACGACAGCAGAAACCAGGTGTATACAGTGTAGTATACGCATTGCCTCAAATATTTATTTAATTCGTGGGAACTGTAAATTATATTTGTATTAATTCCAATAATACAAATTTATAATGGAATTTATAAGAAATCTTTTTTTTTTCAAAATATCTTGTCAGAAGTATTCATTATATTGCATGCCGATAAACGTTTTTAAAATATATTTTCCAGAAGTATACATTATATTGCAGATAAACGTTTTTAAAATATATTTTAAAATAACTCATTCGATATTCAAGAGCTTGCAGCGGCTACGCAGACTTTGTTCAACGTCTCCAGTGTCTAAGCAGAAAGTTGATGAACCAGGGGTATGTCAAAGAACGTCTCGTCCTTTTTCTAAAAAAGTCCAAGACCTTGTTCATAAATATTCCGTATCAACTTCACAAATAATGCACGATGGACTTGAAGTATAGATTCTAGGCACTTACGTTGTTTATCTTCTTAATAACGTGTTATATTATTCTTTTATTTGTCTTTGTAAATTATTACTTTTACTGTTTACTCTATTTTTTTGGTAACATCCATTTGACGTGGCTCGGTACTTGTACATCCCGTCATTGTGTTATTGTGCTATCATGGTAAATTTTTGTATTCTTCTCTTTCGTTTTTGCTAATGTGCTTTGTCAATATGCTTTTTTGTTTTTCTTTGTTGGCATATTTGCTTGATTTTGTAGAGATTCATTTGACGTGGCTCGGTACTCGTACATCCCGTCATTGTGTTGTTGTGCTATGGTACATTTTTGTATTCTTGTATTTCGTTTTTGCTCATGTGCTTTGTCTATATGCCTTTTTGTTTGTCTTTGTTGACATATATTTTTTAGTGATTAAAATTATAACACAATGTTGACTGCTGTACCTCTATTTTTGACATTTTTACCTATTATGTCGGTTTGTTTTGTTCACACATCGTTGTCAATATAATGGAATTTTATGCGACTGTCATACAAGTGAGAGGTTTAGCTAGCTATAAAACCAGGTTTAATCCACCATTTTCTACATTAGAAAATGCCCGTAACAAGTCAGGAATATGACAGTTGTTATCCATTCGTTTGATATGTTTGAGCTTTCGGATTTGCTATTAATTAGGGACTTTCCGTTTAGAATTTTCCTCGGAGTTCGGTATTTTTGTAATTTTACTTTTTGCAGGGTTTGATTAAAATTTTTTTGCTAAGTGAATTGTAATGGAAAAGGTAAAAGAATAATAAATCATACGCCTGGTATCTTTGAGGAGTGTTTTGGTCCTGTACATGTGGCATTGACTGTTTAATAGAAAAGTACCTTTAGAACGCGTAATAAATCATACCTCTGGTATCTTTTAGAAGTGTCTTTGTCCAGTACATGTGACAGTGGCTGTTCAATGGAATACTACCTTTAGGTTGCGTAATAAATCATTCCTCTAGTTTCTTCGAGTAGTGCTTTGAACCTGTACATGTGGCGGTGGCTGTTCAATGGAATAATACCTTATGTATGTGTGATAAATCATACCTCTAGTTTCTTTGAGGAGTGTTTTGGTCCTGTACATATGGGAGTGGCTTTTCAATGGCATACGTCCTTTTGTATGTGTAATAAATCATACCTATGGGTTCTTTGAGGAGTGATTTGGTCCTGTACATGTGACAGTGGCTGTTCAATGGAATACGTCCTTTAGTACGCGTAATAAATCATACATCTGGTTTCTTTGAGGAGTTTTTTTGGTCAAGTACATGTGGGCGTGGCTGTTCAATGGTATACTATCTTTAGTACGCGTAATAAATCATACATTTGGTTTATTTTAGGAGTGTCTTGGCCCAGTACATGTGGGTGTGGCTGTTCAATGGAATACTACCTTTAGTATGCATAATAAATCATACATCTGATTTCTTTGATGAGTGTCTTGGTCCTGTACTTGTGGGTGTGGCTGTTCAATGGAATACTACCTTTAGTACGCGTAATAAATCATATCTCTGGTTTCTCTTAGGAGTGTCTTGGTCCAGTACATGAGAGAGTGCCTGTTAAATGGAATACGTCCTTTAGTACGCGTAATAAATCATACATCTGATTTCTTTGAGGAGTTTTTTGGTCAAGTACATGTGGGCGTGGCTGTTCAATGGGATACTATCTTTAGTACGCGTAATAAATCATACATTTGGTTTATTTTAGGAGTGTCTTGGCCCAGTACATGTGGGTGTGGCTGTTCAATGGAATACTACCTTTAGTATGCGTAATAAATAATACATCTGATTTCTTTGATGAGTGTCTTGGTCCTGTACTTGTGGGTGTGGCTGTTCAATGGAATACTACCTTTAGTACGCGTAATAAATCATATCTCTGGTTTCTCTTAGGAGTGTCTTGGTCCAGTACATGAGAGAGTGCCTGTTCAATGGAATACTACCTTTAGTACGCGTAATAAATCATACCTCTGGTTTCTTTGAGGAGTGTTTTGGTCATGTACATGTGACAGTGGCTGTTCAATGGAATACTCTTAAGTACGCGTAATAAATCATACCTCTGGTTTCTTTGAAGAGTTTCTGTACGTGTTGTCTTAGTTGTTCATTGTAATACAACATTAGTAGTCGTAATAAATCGTAAGCTTGGTATATTTTGGGAGTATTTGTTTGTTCCTGTAGATGTGGCATTAGCTGTTAATCCGAATACTACCTTAAGAAGGCGTATATAATCCTTGTATGTTTAAGAATTGTTTTGTTCCTATACATATGATATTAGCTGTTCATTGTAATACAACTTAAGTAGGCGTAATAAATCATAAGCTTGGTATCTTTGAGAAGATTTTGTTTGCACATAGACCTGTGCAATTAGATGTTCATCGGAATACTACAACTAGAACTAGTAGGCGTTATATATAAATAATAAGCTTTGTATCTTAGATGCGTATGTATCATTTCTTTTAAATCAATATACTGCCTTCGTTTCGGCACCGAGGGTACCACCAGCCCAGTATTTGGCTCAACGATTTGTTTTTGTTTTTCATGCTCTTCAATTTCGTATTTCGTGAAAAGTGCATTCAGCACAATTTTATGGATCAATAACCAATTATATCAGTTTAGAATGAATAAATAATTCTACATGAAGTTATGATTTATATACAAAATAGTTGATTTGAAGTCGAAAAATTTATTAACAGTAGATGATCACAGGTCAAAATGAAAAAAAAAACTATTAATGTTATAAAAACACAACTCAAAATAGTTATTTCAAAACTGATCTTATTTTTCTCCACATTACCTTCAATTCGCATGCTTCACTTGGACAAAATTCACTGTTTTCTCTATTGGTTTATTAATACGTCCTCTCCGCTTGGAAAAAATGCGTTGTCGGGGATCAACCTTGTTTTAGACATTGTATTACCTTTTTATAGTTTTCATAAAGAAACTAAAATATTACGAATTGTATGTCTTTTAAATCTTGAATCTTATATTCTAATATTTACTTTCAGAGTCCTCAGTTAACTTGTAAGATGAGTAAATGTTATAAACGGATACTACCGTTCACTACAGTTGTACTTGTCTTTAATTAATACATTGCTTATCTTGCGTCATTCTCGAAACGTTATCAACTTAAATGTTAAAAATCGGATACAATTTGTCTTCCCCAGTTGTTCAGAAATTAATTTATCGCGATGTCTACATGTTCTAAACACAACAAAAAGTTACCTTTCGACATGATAACATGACAGACACAAGAAAATAAACCCTTTACACGGTTATCCGCCGTTTAATCATGTTTGTATTCTCCTTGATTTTTACCGAAATTGTCACTAAAGAAGTAAACAAAACAGTTAACTCCACAAATTTGGTTTCAAGAAAATAATTAGATCAATTTCTCTTAAAGGTCGAACCCATAAATAGATATTCATGCAGAAATCAATAACAACCAAGCCACTTAGGAAAATGTCACAGGGAACACAGACACTTGAGACTCGTTAACTTAATCATTATTGTCATCACTTCTGCATTTGAATAGATATTGGATTATAACTGATATGGTCAACAGTGTAATCTTGTTTACTTTGTTAAGAATGAAACAGGTCATTAAGTGTATGCAGCCAGTCTAAAAAGAATATCATATTATATGGCTATATTATAAGGGTTAAGCCTTCATGCTTATGCTTTTGTAGACAAAACGCGCGTCTGGCGAAAGTATAAGCCGAATATCTTTGATGAATTTGTTTTAATTTTTTATGGTTGTTTTCGATTTGTTTTGTTACTAATCTTATACGACGACATGAACTTTTTATTATTTTTATGAACATTTACACTTGGGATCACCTCTAGTTTTGTTTAAAAGGGGTTCGTTGTGCTCTTGATTAAGCTTTACGTGTTGTTCTTTTGTGTTTTTTAATTTTCCAATATCTGTGTTTATGAAAATAAGAAGATGTGGTATGATTGTCAATGAGCCAACTCTCCACAAGAAACCAAATGACACATAATGGAATATGTAGACAGCTTACTCACAAACAAAAAACCCTAACTGTAAAATATAAGGGCATACACTATAGGCACGGGGACACATTCTACTGCATACACACAGCACGAGTAACAAACCCTGCAGTAAATGTAAAAATAAGAAGATGTAGTATGATTGTCAATGAGACAACTTCCCACAAGAAACCAAATGACACATAATGGAATATGTAGACATTTCTCTCACAAACAAAAAACCCTAACTGTAAAATATAAGGGCATACACTGTTTATAATGGTGGCATCGTCTATCCTTTGTCATGAAAAACGTGTTTCTATTTCAAATTTTCACATTCGTTCAAGTTTCAGGTTTAGTACATTTTCCTGACCGTTGGTATTAAAAAGTAAAATATCAAATATACCGATCTCCAAGGAAATTTCAAAACGAACATTAATTTAATGATGTCTTAGTGTAAGATAAGAGCCAATTGTGAATCTGTTAATCACTTGATATAACTTATCAACGTATTTTACAGGAATAGCACGACGGATGTCCTATGTGGAGCAGGATTTGCTTACACTTCTGGAGCACATGATCAACATTGGTTGGGTTCATATTGCTCAGTCTTAATTTTTCTATTTTGTGTTTTGTATACTTTTGTTTGTCTTTTGGTCGTATTACCATTTTTTTTCATGGCGTTGTTAGTTTGCTTTCGAATTATGAGTTTGAATGTCCCTCTGGTATCTTTTGCCTCTCTTTATTTATTTTTTGGTATGCTCTTCTTCGAAAGGACAAAAATGTCCACACAAAAAAGAGAACATAACTGAAAATGGCTATGTTATAAAGACAAATCTAGCACATTCAATAATTTTCATAAGGAGGTGTAGTAAGATTGCCAATGAGACAACTATCTGCAAAGACCAAAAGACATAATGTAACAACTATAGGTATGTGTATGGCATCCGCGAATAAGCAAAACCCATACCGTTAATGAGTTATAACAGGCCTAAATGACAAAATATGAATCATTTCAAAAAAGAAAACGAACGACTTGAGCTATGCTTAAAACAATAAACGAATAACAAAAATGGCAAAAAGCAACACGTGTCAACCATTGGATTACAGGCTCCTAGGTATACGTAGGGACAGACACATACATAATGTTGATTCCAATCGTCTTGATATGCTTTATTTTGTGATTCTAGCTTCCCTTTATAAAGTTACCCTTTGAGAGTCTTAGGAGGCATTAACTTTTGATGTTTCTGATTTTCTTTTCTATACAAATTATTAGTCTCTCAGTAACATTTTAATTGCATTTGCCATTGTTTTCAGTCAACATAATAATTACTAGTACATTTATGTTGTTATGTCTTCTTTATTAGCCATGATAGTTGTTGTTTTCAATTCCCGCTCTGTCTTTCAATCATTAAAATGTTGATTTATGGGTGTAAACCCTACAAATGGATATTTTGATATTTTGTAAAGAGTGCAAAATCCTATCAAAAGCGACCTATAATTTCTACTTTAATCCGTGTTGATAGAACATAAAGGTTGTATGGAATGCATTTAGAAATTCTGTCAAGGGAGATAGGTCCAGTGTTCTTTGATTGATCTGTAGACTGTTCCTTAATTAATATTTACATTTGTACATTCAAATTCAGAATAAAATGTAATGCGCTGCATGCAGTTAGATATTTCTTTACTACTGAATTGTCAAAAGAATAAACGTAAATCAAACACAGTATCGAAGAAATCCTTTGAGACATTTTTGATTTAGAAGTAGAAATCTTTTCGTTGGTTAATGAAGTCTAACGTTTGATTTTTCCTTTTTGAATTTACCTTAGAGTTCTGTATTTTTGGTATACCTTTTTCTGTAATATTAATTGACAGGGTATAATGTTTGGCTGTGAAATATATGATACATTTGTAACTCAGATATCCATTTGTTGCAAGGGAGAGAATCCGTCTAGCGTAATGTGAATAACAGATGTTGGATAGAAGCATCATTCGTATTTGAAATAACGTTATATAAGTTTTGTCTAACAATGAATAGAGAATGTAGAGACAAATGTCCACGGTGTTGTTGTATTAATTTTGTTATATTCGATGCTTTCCTTTCATTCAAATTATTATTTCTACTTTAACCGAGCTGGATTGAACAAATTGCAGTCAGGTGATTCTCGTTCGTGGTAATGATCATGTTCAAGAGGAAAACAAAATTGGCAACATAAGAGATAAAATATAAGAACATTCAACAATATTATCATAAATAACATTGCTGAATCTTGTAAAACATGAGATAAGAAATATTTTCCTGCATTTTCTGAAATGGTGACAAAGCCCACATTAAATGAATAATAATAAGATTTAAAAGAAACCCAGTAAATATATATAAACAAGACAAAATGAAATGAAAACAACACATTACAAAGTTCATGCATCCGATGCGCTTTTCTAGATTTACTTTAAGAGTTTTTCTGGATTTATCTTCATCAGAAAAGACAAAAGACAAACATGGACTCCAAAAGAGTCGAGACCGGATGCGTCGACAGTGTATTAAGCAGACAAAGCTATATAATACTTGATATTAGTACTAAATTAAATTATATTTTCAATAATTTATACTAGCAACGGTTTCAAATGTTTTTCGTGTATTTATGAATCTGTTTTCTAATTGTAAGCCCACCTGTCTGTCTTTACGGTGAACGTCTCAAATAAATTCTTAGTTGATATATTTTGTTACAAGTACCTGAGATAACGATGACTTGACATGGTATTTGATTCCTCTGTCGAAGTCAACGTGAGGTTCAGACAGATAAACATTGGAGCAAAAACAGTAGTAAACGATGAATTCCTTCTATTTCAAATTGATGTGGACTTTTAAGTCTCAATAATGTGATTATATAACAATTTTACTCACTCCATATGGAAAATAACTAAACTCATTATTCAATAATATATATATATATAAATGGTCATAATTATAAAGATTTGTTGATGTTGTTAATGTTTTCCGATTTACAATAACATTTTACTGACGTTGTTATCTAATTGAGCGAACATATTTTTCATATATGTATTGTAATGAAACAATCCTTAACATATTAGAACAAATATTCCTCGGTTGATAATATTATTTCTTTTATATTGAACACTTTTATATTTAGCAGATATTTTTTTGTAATTAAGTTACGTTGTGAAAATCAAATTTTTATTCTTAATGGAAATCGTGACATTACTCATAAGTACAAATTTAGCTTCATCAACGTGATCGAAAATCGTTGAAATTGAATCAAAGAAGATTACAACAACGTTGAAAATCAGGGGAATCAGGTTGCTTGATTTATAGAGTATAAGCTATGACAACATTAGGATTGTAAATTTATAAAAAATTAAAACTAAATTTTATGAATGTCATGCGTCCGAAGCGCTTTTCTAGATTTGCCTTCATCAGGAACGTTCAAAGCCGAATATTTGTAAGCCAAGGATGTATAAGAACCGAAACAGGTCTAAAAAGGACCTGAAAATAAAGGCATAATCCATCGAAGATCAACTTCGTACAATGACTCATCAGTAACACCCGAATGAAACAGTAAAAAGGCAAAATCAATAACAAGGCTAAGAACCACAAAAAACCAAATATCGCAAAATTAGCAAATCTTGCTATGGCTATCTTTGTCTAGGGGTAGAATAACCCCAAATGTTTAAGAAAACGCTGTACAGGTGATTTCTCATTTAGAGGAATACCAGCAAAATAAAAGAAAACCACATTAACAGTGCAAGATTGTAATCGTGGGTATCTACTGTGAATCCCACTTACGTCAAAAAGGTATGTTTTAAAAGCCAAGTAGCTAGTTTTAAAGACAAAAGAGAAAATGTATGTTTCGTGACATGATCTGCATTTTTAGGACTTTATTTGTATGGAAACAAAGAAAAGCAAAACACATATGTTTTATAAAAATCTGAAAAACACGATTCGAACCATATTGTGAAAATATCAATACTGATTACATTGTGGTAGAATGAAAATATCAGTAAGTGTAAAATTCACTGCAATTGCCCTGTTTGATTGATTGATTAATTGGTGTTTAACGCCACTTTCAGCACTAGTGTGCTATTTCGTGGCGGTCAGTTTTTATTGGTGAAGGAAACCGAAGTGCCTGGAGAGAACCACCGACCTTCGGTAGGAAAACTGATAATCTTAGTCAATTAAGATTGGAGTAGAGCGCACCTGCCACGTGCGGGTTTCGAACTCACAACCTCAGTGTTGACAGGCTAGTGATGCATTAGTTCGACTACTTGGACCACTCGGCCACCGAGGCCCCTCCAATGCCTGAAGTATTGTTAATGAATTAAAGGTGACCACATGAGTTTCCCTTGATGAAACAGAAGACTATTAAAACTTTTTTAAAATACGTGTTCAATTTTTTGTAAGTATTATTATCACGAAAAAGTGTGATTTACCTATACACAGAAAAAATTCAATATTTTTTTTATTTTATTTATTAAAAAGACCAAAGTTGAGGGACTTCAGTACAAAAATATGTTTTAACAGGAAACCATATCGTTTATTCAAATCATGTGACAAAAAATATAGTAATCGGATGTACTTCTAAAAATACGTTTTAACATTAAAATCAAGTGTCAGCAACATAGTTGCTTACTTTTGTGTATATAAATAGAGAACACATTCGGTGGATTATAAAAATGTGTTTTTAACAGGAAACCACATCTTCATTTTAAAGTATGAGACACAAATATAGAAATCGGAAGTCCTTATAAAATACGTTGTAACCTTTTCATTAAGTATCAGCAACGTTCTGACACTGATCCTCATTTAGATTGATTAACTTAATTAAAATTAACATTTATTTCTCTCAGTAAATCATGTTTAAAAATTAACAAACATTTACGTTTAATTTTCATTCCAAATGAGAGGAAGCAGGATAACTTTACTAGCTATTATACTTGTGTCATAGATTTATCTTTACACCTTAACGTTGTATTCAAATACTAGCATATACTTTAATATTATTATTATTTTCAAATATTATCTCTTCAAATATTCTACAGAAACCATCATGAGTTTGTTGACCGGACGTGTTCCAATTATCAAAGCCAAAATCCCATCTTCTTTTCATCGATTACGAGATCAACATATTCGACTTAGATCCCAATGTTAGCTTTCCATAAGGTATATGTGGAGTAGGGATCTGCGTACCGACACGGAGCACCTGAGGTCTCCAGGTTTCAATAGGCTTACTACTTAGTCTTTTTTTTTTGTAGTGTAGTGTTTTGTAAGTTGTTGTTTATATCTTCGTATTTTTTTGCCATGCTATTGTCTGTTTTTCTTCGACATTTGATTTTTTTATTGTCCCCTTAGTACTTTTGTCTCTTTTTTATATCATCTCAGATTGGAAACTATCACAACCGGACTATTATAATATCGATCCGATATATTTGCCTCACATAGACAGTAATAAATCATATTCACCTGCCCAGGGTTTATCAATCTCACAACTCATACAATATTAAAGAGTCTGTAATCATTTGTACGACTTTCTTATTCACCAATTATGTAAATAAACAGAATAGATTGGTGAATAAATCTGTTGTCAGGCAAACGTCTAGGTCTTTTTTCCACAAGGAACAAACATAATATGCAGGCGATCATTGATGAGACAATAGTTTATGATATTTATTGTATATTAGTTCTTTTAATGTATAACCAATTGTATCGTATTTGAGAATGTTTGCTATTGAAATTTTAAAATACCAATGTTTACATTAATGACGTATTATGGAAGGGAAAAAATTGGTGTAAAAAATGTTTCTGGTATTCAAATAAAATTTTAGAAAAGATATGAACGATCAAAAGCTTTAGAAAAGATATTAGCAATTACAAGAATTCCCCATAAGTGTAGGTGAGATTGATATTTTGAAAATTAAACTGCAAATTAATGGCTGCTTGTCAATTTCTTTTAATAAATATCCTGGGAAAAGGCCAGGGTCGATTACAAGATATATAGATTAATTGACTGATTAATTGATTGATTGATTGATTGAATTTTGCTCGCGTTATTTGACTCCTTTGTCAGTTTTCGTGTGTTTCCTTTATATGTGTTTTCTTACTTTTTCCAAGATCTTGTTTTAGTTCATCAAATAAAAATACCAAATGATGCCCACATCAACATTTAAATGATTTGTCAACGTTTAAAAGACTTTATCTGTAAACACCCGTGTATGCCTCTGTGGTACAAACATTCGAGAATAATTCAGCCAGTATTTGTTTACAAAAAGTATATTTCGATATCATATAGAATAGTATGGATCTATAACAGGATACCTAGAAAGTTGAACAACCGTTGATTATGACAAAACGGATACTTGTATAGACATTTTTCAGACAAAATAATAATTACGTGCTAATTGTTATTTTCAAGTCTTGGCATGAAATTTATTATTGCATCATTTCTTTTTTTACAGCCATCACGTGGCCACATATAGTACAGTTTCATTAAATATACAGTTATGACTATGAATAAAATCATGTTATCACTCAGTATTTTTCATGTGTTGAAAAACCGCACAACTTATAGAAATGAGTATAATATCCTTTAAAGTATGTACATACTGTGATCAAATAAATTTACCAGAATTCCCAACTTAAGTAGATTAGAGGGTGAGAAACGCCTTTGCTAGTGGGAAATCCGAACAATACAATTATCTCATACTGCAATTAAAAAATGGGTGAAAAGTGTGATGCAAATGTGAAACAAATCAAAAGACAAATAAAAAGAGAAATACAATTGCCTTGGAGTTCGGTATTTTTGTTATACTTTTTAGCAAGATCGTGTATTCATGTGCTGTTCATGATATTACTGCCTGCAATCGTCACAGAGAAAAACGAATGCTATTAGAATGCAGGACAAAAGAAAAAGAAAGTCAACCCAAATAGACAAAACCTAGTTGCAAAATATCTCTATATCTCTTGAAATGAAAAATACAAGCTATATCAATGCACGTTTGATTATTTGAGAAGGCGCTTAGCAGCAAAAACCTCTTTTCTAAGCTTCACACTAATATTCTCCATGCTCAATCCGTCTCAGTAAACAGAGGTTATTTGTACAAAAATGGTATTCGTTGATACATATTTCTTGTTTAAGGTAATAATATGTGTGATGAAATATATTGTTTCAATAACAAAAAAACACCGTGGATGATATCATCAACATCCTGAACGTATTTTTGAGTTTTGTTGATTGATATCACAGCAGACATTCCTCATTCTAATGGTTACTCATTGTGCATCACTACTGTTCGATTTGCTTTTGTAATCATAAGAAGAAATATTCGTACAGAAACTTCTTAAAAAGGAAACAAAAAAAAAAAGAATCCTGCAAAGTTCCTTCTTTTTTTTTTAATATGATAATGATATTGTATCCTTTTCCCGATTGTGATATTTTGACATAGTCTGGATTCAATTGGCGGATGGATTATAAAGAACAACGATGTTTACCAAATCGACCAAACAGGCCTCGCTCCTATTTGGGGTTCATGCTATTGTCTTAATTTTTGCGTGTAACCTTCATTTGTATCTTTTTTTTTATCGATTTATGATATTTTAACATAGGTAAACTACTATTCCATAAATTTAACTCGGGGTTTACTTTGAAAAACTGTAACGCTCAGAAGAAAAGAATCAAAAATTTTATTTATTATTCATCAGGTTATTTTTTCTCGCCTTAATATTTGAAACTTGCTGGGTGTTTTTTGAAACAGTGGTATTATCACAAATGTTGATGAGATGTCACCACATAATTCCGAGCTGTTACATCGATATTCTAACGTTGCTGTACGCACAATTATAATAACTTTTAACGATTGATGGCGTTTGATTTTTGTCGGTTTTTGTGGACTTCCTCTTTTTGAATTTCCCTTGGAGTTCGGTACTTTTGTTATATTTTTCCGCAAGATCGTGTATTCGTGTGCTGTTCATGATATTACTGCCTGCAATATTCACCGAAAAAATAATAATGTTATTAGAATGCAGGACGACATGATTTCTATATTGGTAATTGAAGTTCTTTGTATCATTTTAAAGGTATCTCGATGTTGTTGCATATTTTACCATTGTCAAAAAGATTTGTGCCTGTTTTAGTTGAACGAGTTTTTTTGTATATTTTTCCATTCCACTGATCGAAATTAAAAAGTAGAGGGTTGAATGCTCAAAAAGTAAAACTAGTTTATTTCCGCTTCGTAATAATGTACATGTCCATAATCACTGATTGGCTTCTGAAACATCTTAATGGGTTTTCGTTTTCTTACGTGAAAGTGGTGTTTATGGTAAATCTTTAAAAGTTTCTGCTGAATTTATTCACAAAATTTCTAGACACGCAGTGATTATAAGCGTAATGTATTGTAAATATATTTCCTAGCATTGACAAAAGATGTTGAAATCACTTTCCGAGGAAGGGGGTTGTATATTAGCATGTCAGCGACAATATATACAAATGTTCACAAAAGACAATACTGAAAACTAACTTTATCATCATCTGAAAAAAAGAAAGATTAGATGAATTTCTTTTCTTTAAGTGTTGATATTTAGATATAAATAATACTGGTTTCGTTTTAACACAATGAAAATGTCAGATTAATATTAAAAGAATAGAAGTGTTCTCTATCCAATTGTGCAAACAAGGCACTAATACTCAAACAACACAGAATATAGAAATACATGTTTCAACTCTAAATGTTGATTTCAAATTCTTATGTATTTGCAATATTTGGAAAAAATTATATTATACATGTAGATGATTGAACGATAGTTTGTTATTTGCTTAATGTTTTGTGGGAAGTGTGCTAGTACGTTAAAGAGCACTGAGGACCCGAAATTCTGAAAGATTTTGCAAAATACAGCTTAGATTATCTATTCCTTGGATAAGAAATCCTTAGTATATCCAACAATTCAAAATAAAATATTATGTTTAATGAAGGCTGAGGTGCAAAACGCCACCTGTCGATCCATCAAAGAGTTGTTTTTCTGCAATGGAGAGTGCTTCGTGGCACTCTTACAATACGAGACAACGAATATAAACAGATTGAACATGAATGCTTATGTATGCATTCAATACAGTCAAACGTTACCAGCTGAATGTGAATCATACTACCGAACGCAAGAGGCACAGGAGACCTAATTTCTATATGAAAACTTTGATGTAATTGAGGATGAAACGCATGTCCTATTCCGGACTTGACACTAGCACCAATACCGGAACGTTTCCATGGCTGATGTAAAATATTTAACCTACGTGCCCCTTATAATAATAATAATAATAATAATAATAATAATAATAATAATAAGTAAAAACATCCGTATTAACTCGTTCTAACATAAGGTTGAAACAATATATATTTTTTAATGAAATAGCTAAATACTAATAAACATATTTTGTTATGTTAATTGTTTTTAATTTGCTATTATGACTTTTCCTGGTGTAGATTTTTGTCGTATTCAAAAACACTAGTTATTTGTGTTAAAAGTACTTTCTGTTTGAGTGTTGTACTACAATATATTGTCTGTTTTAACCTTTAAAAATAATAAGTCTGTTAAAATTCAACGATAAATCTATCTCATATGGCGTATAATGAAATTACGTGCTAAAACGAGAAAACTAAGTAATGTATTAACTGCAACAAACATTTAAGGTTCAATGGGTATTTATTGCAGTTAAGTATGTGTTTGGGAACTGCATTATTTAACCACAAACATTGCTTAACTGTGAACGTGATCTTTGTCTCACCAGACGTATAAATTTTCTTTAGAATCGTCAATACATGTGAATATATTGTAACATGTGAACGTGAGCTATGTCTCATCAGTCCATATCTATAACTTTGCGTGTTTTCGTTACGTATAATATGAATACTTAAAAACTTGTTAACTAGTATATATTTAATGTTGCAAAACGTCAAAACTTGCGTTTGCGGAAAAAATATGTAAGCATAGTATTATTATGTTATTCAATTTATTTAAAATTCATGAACAGTTTGATTTAGCTGTTAACTTTCTTCGGAGAATAAGTATAATCTGTTATGGTTAATAATTTACTGTTCAACAGAAAAGGTCACTTTACACCATGTTTCCATTAAATTGATTGATTGATTGTTGGTTGCTTAACGTCCAGTGGCAAATGTTTCATGCATATTCAGGACGAGAACAAATTAACAATAAATACAATAGGTTGGTTCTGTGAGAGGAGCGTCCGGGGTTAAGGTCGGAGAAATTTAGACTGCCACGGGAAATGAGGGTATATTGGATAGGGACAGAAATTCAGCCTTGCAACAGGTCACCTACGGACCCCTCAAAGAGTTGTTGCAAGGGTTCTTAACGTGCAAAGAGCGTGGCACTCTCTTTACACGAGGCATCGGATTTAACGTCCACATTCTGACCGGACGTGGCTGCAAATTTGTACATCCCGCACAGCCAAACGGACGCCCCACTTTAGCGAGGGTTTTACCGCCGGTCGGAGGAAGACCAATGGTGACCATATTTCTATTCTCCAGTCACCCTTGGGGGTGTTTCCATTAAATGTAAGTGTTCAAATTTAATTCGGAAAATAATAAACTAATTTAAAATTTCTTCTACCTTAACCATGGATTTCTTTGCGCAAACTGGGCGTCCTCACAAATGGCGCCTGTTCAAATACAAATGTCCAAATCTATAACGTTCTCATAATGCCAAGTAATGTCTGATGTTTAAAGTCCCTTTAAACTTATGAGTTTGACTATTCCTTTGGTATTTTTCGCCTCTCTTTTAAACATTTATTTCATAGTCTCGGCTTTTTATAATTCAATCAATAGTTATTTCATTGGCAATTCAGAAAATAATGCTTTCTTGGTATGAAATACTTTAAAACTTGAACCAAAACTCTGGTTCGTATTGGAAAACAGCTTCATAAACAGTCATCATGTGACAATTGACGTATGGTTATTTCAATGCTGGTGTACAAATAATGATATAATCCGTAGCCCTTTATATTAATGCTCGAATTTGACATCATCTTATTAAACTTATCATCAAGTTTGTACTTACATGAGTAACAAAACGGGTGTCACATGTGGAGCAGGGTCTAAGTACATTTCCGGAACACCTAAGATTAACCCTGGTGGGGTTCATGTTGCTCAGTCTTTCGTTTTCTATTGTGTGTGTTGTATACCCTTTGTTTGTCTTTTGGTCGTTTTTCAATTTTTGCCATGACGTTGTCAGTATGTCATGAGTTTGAATATCCTTTTAGTATTTTTTACACTATAAAGTATATCAGAATCATTTATTCTCTATATGTTTTTGTCTATTTTTCATAATAAATGATCTACCTATAATAAATTAGGAAGCGGTTTTCAAACGCATTACCTAAATCACCTTCGGGCTTTCAGATACAACCTTTCTTAGGAGGGGAATTTTGCTAATATTATTTGTTAATTAACCTTGGTGATGAATGACCATGATTTATCAAATATATATATATATATATATATATATTAGAATTCTTACATCTAAACATGCAATACATTTCTAGAAAAGAAAAAAAAATCATCTGTAACATAGCGATATATTTTTAGCACATACTTTAATGGACTTTTGCACGTTTATTTTATGAAAGAATTATGGAGGACGATGTACGTTGCGAGAAAGTAATGCTTTTAAATATCTAAATTGAGGATGAGCCCATGCCTTCGTTGAAATTGGCGGTAAATCATTGAAAGGTAGCATACAAATGTCATGTCAAAGTAAAGATAACCATATAATCAAAAGTTGTATTCGCATGAATAAATGTCAAATTAACATGATCAAATTCTTTACTAGTTTTAAGTATTTTGTTCGCTTTAGTTCACTAAGATAAAGATTGATGATTCAGTGTAAATATGAAAGAACTGTATTGACACCGATTAAAACATCCACGTGGGCCAAGAATTACCTTAATCAGGTACGCTAGAGACCACACGTTTGGAAAGTCAAATATTTGATACTGTTAGCAAGTTGGTAAGAGTCCAATCTATATATGATGTACTGTTTGAAATAATAATGAATTTAAAGATAATCTACATTTTATCTTTCACAGCTAAAATCTAGGACACAACTTAAACAACAAGGTTGTCTGATATGATACGCCTATCAAAAGACCCCCGAATGACATTTGATTTGCGGTGACAAACGTGACAACTTTGTTTTCAAAACAACAACTTCCTTAAGAGGGCAATATAACTGTTACCTTAGCTGCTCAATCACGATATGATCATTCTTAACTGAAAACATCACTACAAATGTCTAACTCTTTCAATCACATGATGGTCGATCGTTATCATGTGAGTTCGTTACAATTTTTCCTGAATGCTTTTAATTCTTTTACCGAATTCGACTTATTATTCAGCTTTTAAGCAACATGAAAATTATCTCCGGTAGAGCATGCTATCGTGCATCCTGATATTACCACCGGTTTTTGTTGGGTTCGTGTTGCAGAGTCTTTAGTTTTCTATGTTATGTTATGATACTATTGTTTGTCTTTTTGGTCGTTTTTTGATTTTTGCCATGGCGTTGTCAGTTTGTTTTCGACTTATGAGTTTGAATGTCCCTTTTGGTATCGTTCATCAGCGGAAATATTCTGAAATACAAATGTTTGTTTGGATTTTTTTTCTGGGTACTGGGGTCGTCAGCTGCTGACCCATTGGCATTTTAAATCAACTTTTTTTTGAGAAGGTTAAAATTATGACGACAACGCAGATAAAAATGTGACCTTGGAATTATCACAATTTGAAATAAAGTTTGAAATGCACAAAACAAGTAAACTTATATAAACCATTTCCATTATGAGCTCTACCTCAGATAGATTGTTTTCGCATTCATTTCATCACCATATACTGTTCATAGGAACTTATAGGCATATGGTATCAAACTAAATATGCCAAAGAAAGAATAACAAATCTGAAGTAAAGAGGGCAATACACGAATGAGACAAATCCGAAACATCAATACCGGTTTCCGACCAACAGAGAGTACTTATATTATATCAGGTGTTACTAAGGGGTAATAACGTCCTTCTCTATAAATGCTTTATCATACACAAAACAAACAGAAAATACCAAACGACAGATATCAAATGCATCAATACGGAAAATGTACTACAATTTACGTAACTATGTACCATCATCACTGGAAGTAGCAGTAACACCATTCTGAAACTGGAAGCGAAATTAGATTTTTTTCAGAAAATAACTGAAAAAAAATTCGCATATTTTACTATCTTACTTCATTTTATTTATTTATTATGAATTTTGCAAGTATAGTATTTTTTGCATTCAATCAATTAGTTATATGAGTTAAAAGTACTTTCTGGTTTAAATGTTAAACTACAATGTATTGTTTGTTACCCTTTAAATAATTAATCTGTTCACTTCAAAGATAAATCTCTCTCTGTATGGCATATAATGCAATTACATTCTTAAACGAGAAAACTATGCAATGTATTTGCTGCAAAAAACAATCGAGGTTCAATGGGTATTATTGCAGTTGAATATATGTTTGGGAGCTTCGTTATTTAACTACAAACATTGCCAAACTGTGAACGTGAGCTTTGTCCCACCAGACGTATACATATTTCTTTAAGAGCGTCAACGTACGTGTATATCTTGTAAACTGTAAACGTGAGCTATGTTACGTCGAACGTATAAATATTTCTTAAAAGGAGCGTCAATACATGTGTATATTATTTTTTAACGTGTGAATGTGAGCCATGTCCAGACAGACGTAAACATATATATTGCAACCTGTAATCGCAAGCTATTTCTTATCAGACTATATCTATAACTATGTGTGTTTTCGTTACGTAATTTACTGTTTAATGGAAAAAGTCATTTTATGCAATATTTGCATTCTATTCAAAAATAATAATCCAATTCAAAATTTCAACTACCCTTGCCCTGGATTACTTTGCGCAAACTCGGCGTCTTCACTAAGGGCGCATGTTCTTATCAGAATGTCCAAAGCTATTATGTTTTCAGAATGACACGTTATTTCTGAGATTGCAAAATGTGGAGCAGGATCTGCTCACCCTTCTGGAGCACATGAGAACACTCCCGGTTTGTGTGGTGTGCGTGTTGCTCAGTCTTTAGATCTATGGCGTGCGTTGAATGACGTTGTTTGTTTTTTGGTCGTTTTTAGTTTTTTGCCATGACTTTGTCACTTTGGCATCAACTTATAAGATCAATTTAGAATCTTCCGCCTTTCTTTTACGCTATGAACTTTCTCGGGAAGATTTATTCTATATATTTTTTTCAATTTTTTATAATAAATTGTTTACCTATAATAAATTAGGTAGCGGGTTTCAAATGCATTACTTTATCACCTTCGGATTTTCTGATGCAAAATTTCTTAGGAGAGGAATTTTCTTAATATTCCTTGTTACTTAACATTGGTGATTGATGACCATGATTTATCAAATATCTATGTAAGACAATTAAACATGCAATACATATTCTAGCAAATAAAAAAAATCATCTGTAACATACGGATATATTTTAAACACAGACTCTAATGAACTGTTGCATGTTTATGTTATGGAAAACTCATGGAGGAAGATGTAAGTTGAGAACATTAAATGTTTTAATTATCCAAATGGATGACATTTGCGGTAAATCATTGAAAGGTAGCATACAAATGTCAAGTCAAAGTAAAGGTAAAAATATCAGAAAAAAGTTCATAAATGTCAATTTAACATGATCAAATTAAGTATTGTTTTCACTTTATTTTCACTTAGATAAAGATCGATGATCCAGAATACGTATGAAAAACATATTGACGCCGATTGATTCATCAGGTGCACCAAGAATTGCCTTTATAGGTATTCTCGAGACCAAACTTTTGGAAAGTAACATGTTCGATACCGTTAGCAAATAAGTAAGTTTCTAAACAATTGATAATGTACTGTTTTAAATAATAATAAGTTAACAAGTAAAATAACAAAAATATCGAACTTCAAGGAAAATTCAAAACGGAGGGTCATTTGTCAAATGGCTAAATCAAAAGCTCAAACACATCAAATGAATGGAAAACAACTGTCATATTCTTGCCTTGGTACAGGCATTTTCTTGTGTAGAAAATGGTAGATCAAAGATAGTCTACATTTTATATATTCTAGTGAGCTAAAATCTAGGACACAACTTCAACGACGACGTTGTCTGATATGATACACCTATCAAAAGACCTCCGAAAGACATTAGATTTGTGACAGACGTGACAATTTTATTTTCAAAACGACAACTTCCTTGAGAGAGCACAGTCACTGTAACCGTAATTGTTCAATCACCATGTATTCATGCCTGTACCAAATCAGGAATATGACAGTTGTTTTTCACTCGTTTCGTTGGTTGATAATCTTTGGTTTTATCAGTTTTTATGGACTTTCCCTTTTCGAATTTACCTTGGAGTTCGATATTTTTGTTATACTTTTTTTCATTCTTAACTGAACATATCACGACTACAAATGTCTAACGGTTTCAATCACATGATGGTCGATCGTTCTCATGTGAGTTCGTCACAAAGATTGCTGAATGCTTCTTGTTCCTCTACCTAATTGGACTCATTATTAAAAGTTTATCATCTGATTTTAAGTTGGCGCTTGATTTCAATGCTTAAATTTGTGTCAACAATAACCAGATTTCGTGCGTCAACTATAACCAGATCCCATGCAACTATAACCAGATCCCATGTGTCCCATAACAGTAATTTGTGTTAACTATAACCAGATTCCATGTTTGTCCCATTACAGTAATTTGTGTCAAATATAACCAGATCCCATGTGTCCCATTACAGTAATTTGTGTCAACTATAACCAGATCATATTTGTCCCATTACAGTAATTTCTGTCAACTATAACCAGATCCCATGTGTCCCATTACAGTTTGAACAAAACAACTTAATTAGATTGCTGTTAAATTAATAAAACATGTCTGAAAAGACGTAAATACGAAAGGTCATCATGCAATTGATACGTATAATATTGATTTTAACTAGTCAAATGGTAAGGGTACTGAAGCCTTATTTCATGATATTGAAGGGGCGAACAGACAAATGAGCATTAATAAATAATCCTCCAATTTCACCCCTCCCAGAAGGAATGGATAGCAATCACCTAATTCATGTCGCAATCTACTTTTTTAAACAATGATAAAATCATAGATATTCTGTTTCTTATATATCAAAACATTCAAGGGCACATCCTTAATACCTCGATAAAGTATCACATACAGAACTTATGAACACTAAATTTTATGACCAACGTGATGACTTAAGTCTTCATTTTATGAATTTTCTGTTTTATAGTTGGAACGTCCCTGCTTCAACTGACTTATGTGGATGCTTATGACATAGTGTTTACATTCCAAGAACATGTGTTCAATGTAGGGACTTTCTTTAGAGCAAAATCACATTCAGTTACGCGAGTTAATTAAGCACGTACGGGGTCTACTTTGACTGACAAAAAAGGTATACGATTGTTTAACGTGATTTGTTTAATATGGAATTCATTCAAAACAATATTTGAATAAATGACATTTCTTTTTTTTTTAATGTTTTATGATTGTCCTTATTAATGTTCAAAACGAATTAACAGACGAATTTACAATTCCCCACTTCGGTGTCAATTACCATTTGTAAACAATGAAACTATAACTAAATATTTATCAAAAGCTTCATTTTTATATCTTAACCTTGGCAGTTACACCTTTCGCATTGACATGTGATATTCAGACGTTTATCTGGGTTTTTTTTGTGAAGTGGTTGCCCCCATATTTAAAATAGTGATATAAATGTTCTCTTTAAAAATATAAATAAACTTTAGGCAGAACATGAACATGAACAGTTTCAACCGCTAACGAATAAACCATATAAGATATATTGCATTCAACTGGGTTTATGAAGGCTACCATCGTATTTTAATTGGAAATCGGGAAGTGTGCAATCATTTCAGAACGAACCGTTATTTTTGGGTTGAGTGATTCAATTTAGGAATAAAAAAGGTTACATTTTGTGGAAAAAATGGTGTAAGACAGATGGGTACATAAAAGGTTCTGTAAGAAATTGAAGATAATTATGATAATAAATGAAAAAAAGATGTAAGGGTTATAACAAAATCAGTTGTGTCGATGTTCATACATTTTGTACCGTCTTGGTGCCAAACAAGAGAAATTAAGCAATACATTTTTGTATGATTTCTCATAACCGGATAATATTCATTAGATGATACTAATTTGAGCAAAACGACAGGTCTTATTTGTGAATCAGAAACTGCTGCACATTTTGGAGTGCCCGGGTGTCTTCTTGTTTGTATATTTTGGTTTGTGTTGCCCAATCCTCTCTCTTTAATTTCTTGACAATAACAAAATACTGTTTATTGTCCTTTGGGTAAGTTCACTCAATTGAACAGTGAAACCTATTTATATTGCCACCTTTTGAACCAGGTTCATATACAGAGATAATATAGGGTGGTGGTATATGGCATAATCTCATTTGAAAGTAAATTCAGGATCAATCAGTTTCACTATATTACATTCCTCCAACTCCAACAGTCTTACACATATAATAAAACAACAGATGTCAATGGTTTTTTTTTAATTTTGTTTTCATATACTCAATCAACATTATGCATATTTAAATAAGTAAGCCTTCATGGCGTATTGGTAAGTTTGTTGAGTTTTAAAACAAATTGATAAAGTAATAGGAGCTATGGATTCACTTTATGTACCATATGTTTCTCATTTAATAAATTGTACCAATGTTTACAAACTATACTCAGTTACTGTTTGACAGATTGTGGCCTTGGATAAACGATAATTACATTAATTGTTTTCAATATCATGATGTTGTCAACCTATCTTTTGTGGCAATTTTAATGGTTAAAATAGTTTACGCCATCGTCTAATATTTACAGTTACACCTACATTGATTTGTTTTGTGTATACTACTCCCAATAAAAGAGGTACTCAAGAATTTCGTCTCTGATGATTTAAGACTTCTATACGTTGTGACCAAGTAAAAGGTTGACTGTTTACACGTTTACTCAGGCGAATATCAATAAGATTAACATATTATTGGTGTTTTTAATGGTAAACTTAATAGAAACCAAAGTTTCAACGCCCTCAAACAAAGTTGACCTTGGATGCATTTGTCTGGTATTTTAGATCGTCTTTGGTCATAAACCTCTTCAATTGTTTCGGTGCTTATACATCCTTGGCTTTCAAATATTCGGCTTTGAGCGTTCCTGATGAAGGTACATCTAGAAAAGCGCTTTGGACGCATGAAATTTTTAAAGTGTTGTTTTCACTTTTTTAATTCTGAAAAAAAAACTTCGACCGTTGGTTTATTCTACTTTTGATGTATGTATCATCCTTTATATGACTAATTCCAGCAGCAATATACTAATACTACGGTAATACCTCATCTGCCTTGAACAAACTCTTCAAAGATACCAGGTTTATATGCCTATCCCAAGTCAGGAGCCTGTTCATCAGTGGTAGTCGTTTGTTGTATATCATATTTGGTTTTCGTTTATTGTGTTGTACATAAATTAGACCGTTATTCTTCCTATTTGAATTGTTTAACATTTGTCATGTCGGGGCCTGCAATAACTTTCAATGCGGTACGAGTTTTAACTCATCCTTTATATAACTCTTTCCAGCAGTAATATACTAAAACTACGGTAATACCACATCTGCCTTGAACAAACTCTTCAAAGATACCAGGTTTATGTGCCTATCCCAAGTCAGGAGCCTGTTCATCAGTGGTAGTCGTTTGTTGTATATCATATTTGGTTTTCGTTTATTGTTTTGTACATAAATTAGACCGTTATTCTTCCTATTTGAATTGTTTAACATTTGTCATGTCGGGGCCTGCAATAACTTTCAATGCGGTACGAGTTTTAACTCATTGTTGAAAGCCGTTGAGTGACCTATAGTTGCAACATGTAACTTCTACGTCATTTGGTCTCTGGTGGAAAGTTACTTCATTGGTAATCATACTGCATCTTCTAATTTTTATATTACAATTTGATATGCCATACGAGCATTTTGTCTGCATTGGGATGATCAGTGGCACAATATCGCGTGGTATTTTTTCATCCTTGGCTTTCACATGTTCGGTTTGAGCCTTCCTAATGAAGGAAAGTTCAGAAAAGCGCTTTTGACGCACTAAATGTTTAAATGTTATTTTCGATTGAAGCCCAAAATACGCATGAAGTTAGAACCCAAAATTTTTAAGAAGTTTAGTCTTAATGAAATACTAAAATAATCTATCACTTATGGTGTAGAGTGTTATCCGCCATGAAAGTTTTACATACGAAAAATATTTTCACCGGGACAATGTCACTTCGGAAGTAGTTTGTTTCGCCAAAATTCAATATGTTGGCATGAATAAATACATTCATATATAAATGCAATTCTCGGATAATCGTGTTATTTCAATTTTCTATTCTGAGCTTACCTACTTTAAAAAAATACGATACAAAATACAGCAAAATTAGGATTTTGATACAATAGCATGCGAGGTATATAGATAACACCATCTGGCTCCTCCAAGGGTAATATGTGTATGCAATATCACTTGACATTTATCCATCACGATGGTCTAAAACTGACTTATATGACTTACCAAATAATAAGCCTAGTTTCTTAGAGGAGATTTTTTTATACCTTTTTCCTATTCTACATGTGGGCTCCACGTGCACCGTGAAGTATAAGAAATTCTTGGAGATACCATAGGGTTTCTAAGCCTCAAAGAAGATAACATTTAACTTCACCTTTCGTTATATCGAAATTGTCTTCTAACTAAATACTTCAAACTTTGGTGACTATGTTGAACGCATTTATCCCATTGCACTGGAAATAAAGGGTACAACAGATACAGTTAAGTCTGTCTCATATCTTGATTTACATCTACAAATTGACAATGAAGGTCGGTTGAGCAAAACAATTTACCACAAGAGAGATGATTTCAACTTCTCGATTGTGAACTTTTCATTTCTATTTAGCAACATTCCTTAGTCCAACAGCCTTTAGTTGTCGATGTTTTTGTTTTTGCCATGACATTGTCAGTTTGTTCTCGACTTATGAGTTTGAATATTCCTTTGGTATCTTTCGTGTCTCTTTCATACAGTTTATCTGACATTAACCTAGTATGGTATATGTATTTTTTTTTCATTTTAATCATCTAAGACTTTAGGTAACGAACCAATCGTCACAGCAACATTCTTTATCCAGGGGAAAACATACCAACCAAAACAATCAAAAAACAACGAAGGAGTCAAAGAAAGAACTGTCCCAACTATGAAAACAAAGGATAAGATAATGTTCATGTGTCCCGGAACAGGGCCTTTATCCTGCTTAGAATGTGGAGTGGTAAAATCCAAACCAAGATCAAATTTGATATAGAAACAATGTTTGTTAAATTTTGCAAAGCACTTTTTGGTAAATTTACAAGTTGTATAAAAATGTTAAATTGATCTTAAACTGACCTTAAACATGCAAATAATGTGAAGCTTTCGAAAGTTAAAGTAGTGTATACGAGCTCTTTGGAAGTGAACCAATTGTACAAGATTTGCAACACAAGCATACAAATGAACGTATGTTACATTTCTACTTTCACTGCTAGAAAACTAAAATAACTATGTTTATAACATAGTTTTGTGTTCAAACGTGCTATTTGGTTGCCATTGTAATATGTCAATTGCAAGTATTGTAGTTTTGGTAGTGTCCTTCATTTGTATTTGTTTGGATTGATGAGATATATATCAACATTAAACTCAATTATCTTATTGGAAACTGAGTTGTATGTTTGTATAAAGTAATTTGTATTTTATTTTTCACAAGCTGGTTCATGCATTAATGACAATATCAATATTGTTATCATTAGGGGTAGTAAAATTCATCCAAGCTGAACTTAATATTTCAGTTTATTTTTGCTCTAAAAGTATTTTCCGGCTGTTTTTTTTTTTTTTTTTCTTTCTCATTTTTGTCTTTCGTACTTTTATTCTCTTGTAGAATCGTAGTTTATATTGTTTTAAAAAGTAAATATCCTAGATAAGAAACAAAAATATAATATAGTAGTATTCAAACAAAGAGGGTTAAACAATCAAGGTGTGTATTGTATAGGCACTTTTGTTAATCTGTGTGATAAATTTAGAATATCGGCCTTGATATAACTATGTCGTTCAATATATTAATATTGTTTATTTGTCATCATGCCAAGGCTGTTTGGTGTTGAGTAATGTTTATAATAGTTCTAGACATTTTTTGTTTAGTTTTGTGCGATGTTGATTCAACTTCGTGTCAATGTAAGATTTAAATTATATCTTTATTCATGCAGAAAATAGACCACTTGTTAAAATTGAATTTAGACGGTTAAATGTATATTTAAACATGAGCATAGACAGTATAAAAATAACAAAAAACAAAAGAGGACAAATAAAGGCAATAGTAGTATACCGCTGTTCGAAATTCATAAATCGATTGAGAAAAAACAAATCCGGGTTACAAACTAAAACTGAGGGAAACACATCAAATATAAGAGGAGAACAAAGACACAACAGAAACACTAAAATGCAACACACACAGAAACGAACTATAAGATAACAATAGCCATTTTCCTGACTTGGTACAGGACATTTTAAGAAAAGATGGTGGGTTGAACCTGGTTTTGTGGCTAGCCAAACCTCCCGCTTTAATGGCAATGTTAAATATAACAAAGTGACATCCATCATTCAATCGTGTAATACCATATTTGTTGTCAGTTACAATATTTTTATTCTAACATATTTTGCAAACATTCCCAATGTAGATTTTAAAAAGTTGGCAGGTATGAATACATAGTGTACTCGGAAAATAAAAGGTATGCCACACAAATGGGTATAACCCGAAAAAAGTTAAGGTGATCTTGAAAAAATTCATTTAAACATGAAAATTATGTAGCTATAAGTCATGACACCAGATGTTTGTGAGACAGAGACTATATCATGGTGGTCAGGTTTTATTGGTGGAGGAATTTGCAATATCCAAAGAGAACCATGATAAAGGCCAGGTAAAGGTTCGATAGGGCTATCTTAAACTTGCAGTGAGGTGAGGTGAGCAATGAAAGCGCTGTTCCTGTGCTTTTTGTGTAATTTTGCTGTGCATGTACTGATTTTGTGTCATGGATGGATAAACCTAACTCGATAGAAAGTAAAATAATCAAAAAAACCAATACTTTAACTAGAAAGACTAGTAAATTTACCGAAAGACTAGCACTTTAAGTAGAAAGACTAGTAAACTAACTTGAAACACTATGACTTTTAGTAAAAATACTAGTAAATTAAACAGAAAGACTGGAACCTAAACTAGAAAGATAAGTAAATTAACCAGAAAGGCTAGTACTGTACCTATGATGGTTAGTTAATTAACAAGAAAGACTAGTCTGTTAAGTAGAAAGACAAATGTACTAGCTCAAACTTTTCTGTTACTACAAAAGCTTATTCATCTACTAGATATTTTTTCATTACAATATCCGTATCGTTTGACTTTTTATTAGTCATACTGGCGTTTTATCATAGCTGATGTGTATTCTATATCGATCTCTCTGGTTTTTTTTCATGCACACCGACTTCGATTAAACATACTGTCCTTTGGTTGGTCTTTTGGTAGGTAGTCATATCATTGGCAATCATACCACATTTCCTTATAATTAATAGCAATTGTGAATATAAATGCTCCTCTGCTTTGCTTTAAAAAAAAAAGGTCTAATCATTGTGCCTCTTCTGACATCAACTAGTAATACATTTAGCTGTATTCAACACTCACAGTAATGAACTCATTTTGAAGACAATTGAGTCCCCTTAAGCTGTTAAGAATACAGAACGTTCATGGTAGCTTTGTTTACTCTTTTTAATAAGCTTTGGATTTTCAAATAGTTTGGCCTCGATCAACACCGAAGAGACATTGATTGTCGAAATACGCATCTGGTGCAGAAAAATTGGTACCGTTTATGCTATTGCATGTAACAACATTATTTTTATTTCAAACTTTGACAACTTTTCATCTTGTATCCTCCAACTGATATCTATATCATGTAAATCACATGTTTTTCATTTTTAAGCTTAGTTCTTTTTCCTAATTAATATTGTCCCCAATGAAACAGAAACTATCTTTCTATAGCTTAATACACTGAAAATCGCTTTATATGTATTTTGCAGAACATTGAACTTGAAAATATTAATCAATTGTGACTTTTTTTATATTAATACTGTACTAAACATGTGTTACAACGATAAATATGGTCAAACTGGAAAATGAACAGACACATAATAGATCTCATCCTTCTCGCTCCTACCTAAACAGGTCACATATGTGGTTTTGTAAGGGAGATAAATCTACTACTAAGTATTTCTTTTACAATGCTCAAGATTGCAATTGGTTCAACGTCAATTTCATTTGATTGATGTGATATTTGTGCCCAGGATACTTCGTCAATTTGTGTTAGAATTGTTTATATTCTAGATATAACAATTAATCTCTCTGAAAGCCCTTTGCCTTTGAGTAAAAAAACATCAAAAAAGAGGTTGGTGCAATTTATTTGTGTTTCTTTTATAATTACGATACAACTATTACGAAAAACCAATAAGTCATTCTTATGAGAGCCATGCATGCTATGGATAACACGGCTGGCTAAACAGTTCTACATCATTGTGAACTAAAATAACTAATAGTCTGAAAAGACATCAAAAGAAATATCTCAGTTTCAAAACACGGATTTCACAAACATGTACACAGCAGACTTTACTTTAATAAAATTGACTTTACTCTCCAGCTTGAAGATGTCTTATCAGAGACTGGAAATCCTACCTTCGGATGTCGTACATGCACTCTTTTTGGTATTCATTTCTTATAATTGTTTATTTTGTCAATTCGTTTATAACGGGTGTCGTTACCCCGATCATGGTAGACTTGCATTGCATATGACATGCATCAATATACCTGAAAATGAATTCAAAGAACTTTGCAAGACTTTTTTTGTCTTTTTGTCTTTGAGAAGGTTTTGTGTACAATTTGGAGTTTAGTATGGCGTTCATTATCACTGAACTAGTATATATATTTGTTTAGGGGCCAGCTGAAGGACGCCTCCGGGTGCGGGAGTTTCTCTCTGCATTGAAGACCCATTGGTGGCCTTCGGCTGTTGTCTGTTCTATGGTCGGGTTGTTGTCTCTTTGACACATTCCCCATTTCCATTCTCAATTTTATTTGTTAGAACTCTGCTTCATATGCGAACAATTCGGCCAGTACCAATTGGAATACAGACTGTTTGTTAAAGTTTCATTCCATCAAAATTTGATGATATCATTCTTAAACCAGAAAACAAGCATTACAGCACCCTTTTATCAATCTTTGTTTCTGTTCATTGTGTGCTTGATTTGCCATTAGTGTCCAAGCATAATGCAAAATATCTATAAATAACAGTTATAACAGAGTGCTTTCTTTCCATCCCTCAATGTAGAATTAATGTAAAACAAGAGGCGGAAAATTCCAAGGGGACATTCAAAAGTCATAAGTAGATGAGAAACTGACAACGCCATGGCAAACAAAAAACAAACAAAAGACTAACAAGTCACAAAACACTACATATACAACTAAAGACTGAGCAATACAACTCAACAAAATAAAACGAGGCTAATTTTTAGCGATCTGGTAGGGTAAACAGATTAGTATTTGTCACGTTGCTCATGGTAAGTACAAACTGAAAGTAAACCAATGTAAAATAAGTCATGTTAAGTAGTACGTGCATATCATTATCGTGGACACTGTGATATTTTTTGTTGATTTACTGATTTAAGAATTTACGTCATTTTTACCTCGAGCATCACTGAATAGACATTAATTGTCGAGATGCATATTTGGTGCGGTGCAGTAACATTGGAACCGATAAAGTATTTCAACCCCTTTGAATCAGTAGTTTATTGAACCCCTATTTTTTTTTCAAAAGACCTACACGGTCTCGTCTGTCCTGTCTAGATATATTTTACGGCCTTGCATTTCTCTTATATCATATTCGATTATTTTTAGAATTTAGTCCTTGATAAATTTATGTCATACAGTATAATAGTTTTGATAATATGTCAAGGTTTAAACAAACATTTAAACGCAATTTCCTCCTGCAACCAAACTGCATTTAAACCTTTTGTTATAAATGTTGTGTGCAACGATCTATTGTTCTGATTTGAATTTGACACGTGTTTTTAATATTACCGCATCGGATATTCAATAATTTCGAATAAGATATGATACATTTAAATGAATAAATACAATGGCACAAAATGCATATAACAATATGTAATAAGTCATTATTACCCTGTCGTGTAGTGTACTTCACAGACACATCGAGTCGAAGTTTTAACTTGCTAGACCAAAAGTTAACAGCCATTAGGACGACATGTCCCTACACAGAATCAAAATAATCTGTGTTACTTCGAAGCTTGTAATCTATTTTTGAAAATGGTATCACACAAACCAAACAAGTGATTTTTTTGGAGTAATTTCCTGTAACCTAGGCCTGTCCCCTTAGAAGAATCGGAATCTTATGAACTGCAACCAAGGTGAAACCAGATATGCCGACAGTCTAACCAAAGTGAGCGATAAGTGACATGCGCGATTTGACATGTCTGTTCAGAAATTATACAGTGTAACGATGTTACATAATATCGACTAATGAACTTATAAGTATCAATAGAATTAAATATGAATGTAACCAGACATAATAATTATGACCAATACAAATAGTATTTATATATTTCATTTTTTTTTTCCTTAATGCTCTTCAGGGTCTTATATGATTTAAACTTCTAACTATTCACTGATGAGTCTTATGTAGCTGAAACACGCACCTAGTGTACAAAATTATAAGCATGGTATTTTTGAGATGAGTGTTTACCACCACTGGATCGATGTCACTGCTGGTAGATTTTAGTCCCGAGGGTATCAGCAGCACAGTAGTCAGCACTTCTGAGTCTTTGTTTTGTTTTTATAGTGATTAAGATTATAACACAATGTTGACTGTTGTATGACATTTTGTACCTAATATGTCTGTTTTGCTCACACATTGTTGTCAATATAATGGATTTCTAAGCGACTGTCATACAAGTAAGAGGTTTGGATAACTATAAAACCAGGTTTAATCCACCACTTTCTACATAAGGAAATGCCCTTACCAAGTCAGGAATATGACAGTTGTTTCCATTCGTTTGATGTGTTCGAGCTTTTGATTTTGCAATGTGATTAGAGACTTTCCACTTTGAATTTTCCTTGGAGTTCGGTATTTCTGCTACTTTACTTTTGACATGAAATATTACTGATACGGTCATTTGTATAAATTTACTTTTTTTAAATCTTTATATTGTTCGAAATTCTATGGATTTTCTTTCCTCGAGCACAGATCACCGAAGTCGTATATAACAGAACTTTATGATTTTTGGTGCTAAATGCCCTTCAACTTCTTACTTGATTTTACCTTTAAATATTTTGATTTGAGCGTCACTGACGAATCTTGCGTAGACGAGATGTGCGTCTGACGTACAAAATTATAAGCCTAGTATTTTTGGATGAGTTTTTAGTGATTTAGATTGCATTGCAACAAATGTTGTGATTCTTTTAATTCATTGTTGTGAAATAAACTACTTTAATTCGAGATTACGGATATTAGTACTCTGTATAAAAAAGATGAAAGCTCTGCCAAAATACCATATTCTCCAAATGACAAAAAAGTCATTTAATTATATAAGAAAAGACAACCACTGACAGGTACCGAATATGATTGGAATGATGTTCATGTAGGGCGTTTGCAATATAGAAATGGCGGTCCATATATTTTGCTTACGTATAACATATATTCAGTTGACCTTCTACTATGGTATTTTAGTATCATCAAAGTATGCGGAAACTTTGAACGTGACATCCCGTGTCTTATGACCAGGATACATATGTGTCAACTAGATTTACTTCCGTTATAAACAGTAAAATTTGTTCATCGTTATATTTAGAAAGTTATTATGATAATATTTCAAGTGTTTTCCCTCTCAGTCATGTTATCATGAACAGATCCAGGGTTCAAGAAAATGGCGGGCGTACTCGCTCGAAATGTAGAAACTTTGTGACGATTTTAATACAAAAAATATATTTTTCCTATCTAATGGGGGAATAAGTCCTCTGAAGTTATCACGGCAACATCAAAAAACAAAAACCATTATTAATTCTTCGAATATTCAAACAAAGACATGTAAATAGATAATCCTTTTTTTTATTGGGGGGGGGGGGGGGGGGGGGAATAAAGGGAAATGAATGTGACAAACTCATTTTCCATTCAGTTAATTCACCAACAGAGTCAGATAATCGCTAAAAAAAATAAAGTCGGTGAGTCTTCTTTTAAGGTTTTCACACCAAAAAGCATACCCGAAAATAAATTGTCTTAAACTTTGGTAGATAGTTGTCTCATTGGAAATCATACCACATCTCCTTATTTCTATATTACAGTAGATATTGTACAATAATTGCCTTGAATAAATATGCGCAACTTCCGATCCCTAAAAATATATTTAATATATAACAAAATTCATATGACGTACGAAAACATATGATCTGACCATATACATGTACATGTATGTATAGGTTATCAGCTTTTCTACACATATTAGCCAGTAAGCCGCAATGAACCTATTGTGGCGAGTGAGCGCAGCTAATGAGCTAAAATGAATCAAATTGTGTCCTCAGTGGGGGATATTTTAAGGGATCTATATGAAGAAAACCTGATCATCTGTTTATTTTTCTATTACTGGCTTTTTCACCTCCCTAACTTGGCCTAAGACAGTTTTTACAGACGAAAGCAAGCTTGATAACTACTCCTCACACACATGTATAGATTATCGGCTTTTCTACACGAGTCATGAATATCGTAAAATGTTAGCCAGTGAGCAGGCCCGCAATGAACCTTTTTAGCGAGTGAGCCCAGCTAATGAGCTAAAATGAATCAAATTGTGTACTCAGTCACAGTTGGTGATATTTTAAGGTATCTACACAAAGAAAACCTGCTTATGTAAATCTCAGTGGCGGATCCACAACTTTACATAAAAGGGGGTGGCCGCTGACTGACCTGAGGGTTGCCCACTCCCGTCATGCTTCCCCAGTGGCGGATCCGAAGGGAGGGTTCCGAGGGTTGGAACCCCCCCCCTTTTTTGGACGATCAATGCATTTGAATGGGGACACATAGTTGGAACACCCCCCCCCCCCCCTACCCACCCTTTGTCCCGAGTTGGGAACCCCCTTTTATAAAATGGCTTGATCCGCCCCTGCTTCCCTATAAAATCAACCAAATTTCCCCCACCCCCTGGATCCGTCTATGTAACTGTTTATCGTTCTGCGTAATACTGGCTTTTTCACCTCCCTTACTTGGCCCTAGACAGTTGCTTATCTGTTTATCGTTCTGTCACTGGCTTTTTTTAGACTAGAGACTTCATGTGTACAAACCTGACCTCAAACTCGTGTACTATAGAAGAAGAGACAAATAATTTCACATTAAATCCTGTAACATTACATCTAAAGATAATTATAATCCAAAGTAAATTATATTACGATGTCAATGGACTAAATTCCCGCGCAAATGTCATCACTGGGATAGACCAAAACGAATTTTAGGTTTATGTATCATTCACATTCCGATCAATTTTGCTCAGTTAAATAAAATATATGTGTTAACTATTTTTATATTGGTTTCGAATTTAGTTAATTCATCAGAAAAAAGGATTTATTTCTCGCAGACAGCCCTCAATACTATACACCAACTCGACACTGAAGCTAAAAAACCCTAAAACATAATAGTATATGGAATCGTCCAAACGGATTACCTAATATTGATATAGGTGAAATATGTAGATTCAGAATTGTGTACACAGAAATAAGATCAGAAATAAAGCCCTATGTAAGGTGAAAATAATAACATAACTGTATAAAATCATTGTTTATTAAATTTGCTTGCATAAGAACCATGAAGTTAAAATTTATAACGATTACGTTTATCCTGTCAACCCCTTTTCTTCATTGCATCAAGGCTTCCGTTGCTTTACATCGAGCAGCAATTCAACCAATCGGGGAATGTTAAGTTGGGACATACCTCTATTTTTGGAAGCGTGATCTTTACATCGAGGCTTGCGTTGCTTTACACCGAGGCCACAGTAGTTCGACCAATCGGGGAATGTTTATTTGGGGCATGTGACCTATTGAACTGCAGGTTTTATAATATTTTAATCGAAATTGTAGAAAAATGAAATGTTGTTAGTACATACAAAACAGAAAATGATGAATACTTTTAGTAAAAGATAATTTGGATCCGGGTTCTGTGTATTCACATCATTTGTACAACTCTCCTTACTGATGCCATTTTTTGGAATTTCTGTGACCTAAATGGTTCGTGAAAATTAATATTTTATTATATATATAGTAATTATCCTTTGAGTCAATATGTTGTATATAGATATCTAACAGGTCAAAACAATACCATTTTAAAAGTGTTTTTGCCGTTAATTCTCCTTAAATGCAAGAATTGTAAAAGCCTAAAGCAAATTTATGACAAAATTAAAAACATATTTATTATGAGATCTGGCTTAAGCATTGGGATTATCGTGATAGATATTTTATCAAATAGATTTATAATTTTAGTTTTTTTTTGTTTTTTTTGTTTTTCTTTTTTTTTTGTTTTTTTCGTTTTTATTTTTTCTGTGCGTGTAAGTAATTTTGTGTCGTGGATGGATACCCCATATTTTTTCTTTTCTATAATAATACATTTTGATTTTCAAATTCAAGTGCGAAAATATGGCCTTATAATACATTGCATTAAATTCAACTGTACAATCTACTGCATACATTTTTTTTTACATATGTTGACCATTCATACAGTTTGAACACTTAAAAACAAATTAATTAACACATTAAAATTTTGAACTAAAAATTAAGTACACATAAAATACCGCTAATTCGAACTAGACCACCACAATAGCATTTTATAGTAGTCCAAATAAACCTTTACTAGCATAGGAAAATTTGTGTACACCCCATATCTCACAACCGTACATTAATAGTCTACTGATATAAAATGCAAGTGCGAAAAGGTAGGCTTATCATACAATCTTGAGTATTTATCATGTCATTTTTCACGTTTATCATAAGTTATTTCAAGCTTTTATTTGACATAAAAACTTAATTAGATTTGAACGATTTTTAAATAAATTAATGTATCTTTAATAGTCTGATGCAAGTTGTTACATAAAGTGTACCTTCAGATTGATTTGTATTAGTAGTGCGTTTGATTTCATCTTATCTATGCTTGCATATCGCCAGACAATTTTATATATGTATGTGAAATTTACAGCTGAGACATAAAATAAAGATTTACACGAATATGTCGTTAAATAAAATTGGATATCCTGCATTTATCATGCTTTGCAATAACATATGATCAACTCGCTGAAAGACCCCATCCTACATTATTGGGAACTATCATTGATAATAATATATTGGTGTAAATTAGATACACCAAATCGTTAGCCCTCATAGGTGTATCTAATACATGAACTGAGATGAAATAAGAAAAGTATATTGAAGTAATATCCCAGACAACCATGGGTATTGTATCTGAAGAACCTTGTCCGAGCTATGACACAAACGGAAATATTTCTCAAGGTGTTCGAGATTGGGTTCTTTTTCCCTCTTAAATAAATGATTTCAAAAACGTCAATAAATCACAGGAATAGTATTATGGATGAATTATGAATAAATGAATTTAAGAGCATAACATATTGTATAGAAAACGTATATTGACCTCTACATGTTTTTTTCGCTTTTTGTGTCATTGTGTTACTGTATAATTGATTTATACCCCATTCATCACAAAAACTCAAATCACGCAAATTTTACGTGGTTTTTTCACATGTTTGATATAATTTTCCTTAAATTAAAGATACATTTGTTAAATTATCTGGCTTTAGCATTGGGAATATCTGATGACTTTGTTTTTTTATATAGATTTGTGGTACTTTTTGGTTTCCAAATACAAGTGCAAAAAGGTGGCCTTATCATACAATTTAGTAAATCAATCATTTCATTTTTCCCTTTTATTAAGTATTTAAATTGTAAGTTATTTAAAGCTTTTATTTGACATTGGACCTTTAGTTGCTTGCAAGTTTTAAACGATTTTTAACTAAATTAATTTATGTTTGACATTAAGATATGTAAGCTGTTATATAAAATTCACATTAATATTGATTTGCAGTTGGTAGTGCATTTGAATTTGAATCAATCTTATCTATGTCTGAATATCTCCATACGGTTTTCATATATTCATGTGAAATTTACAGCTGAGACATAATGTAAAGAAAGGAACAGAGATGAAATAAGAAAAGTATATTGCAGTATGTTCAGAAGTAAATGGCAATACGGCAAAATCTCAGACAACCATGGGTATTGGATTTCTTATCTTTGAAGAACCTTGTACGAGCTAAGAAACAAACGGAAATCTTTCTCAAGATGTTCGAGATTAGATTCTCTTTCCTTCTTTTTTCTATTCAATATTCTAATGATTTCAAAATCGCAGGAAAAGGAGTGGTGTACACCGCCTTATTTTGAGTGAATTCATTCATTGACCTGTCCGTGATAAATTGCATGATTTCATGATCATCAGATGCAGGTTTATTTGAGTTTGTTAAAAGTATCTGCAAGCAACCGTACAACAAATAGTGTTGTTGTTTTTACCGGGTAGAGTTTTTCTGAAATATCTATTACTGACTGCTGATTTGATATTTACTGTACCGAGTTCATTAAAAAGAATTAAAAGAGACGTGAGGTATACATCATTTAGACAGCAACAAAATGACACAAAAGACAGAAAACATCTAACAGTCAATATACGTTTTCTATTAAATAGCAGTTGTTATCACATAGTCCGCTTCTATGTATGTTGGCGTTTGTTTTTGTAGCAGTTCAGTGTTTCTGTTGTTCCGTTTTGTTTCCTCTTATAGTTGATGTGTTTCCCTCAGTTTTGGTTTGTGACCCGGATTTGTTTCATTTAAATCGATTTATTACTATTGAACAGCGGTATACTACTATTGCCTTTATTTAGACTTTAAATCGCTCGGTTTCTAGATAGTAATGAATCATTCAAACTATCAAAGATCTGCCTTCAACGCTATTTTGTCTCAAGGACAAAAACATTAAGATATATCTAAACAAACACAGACATTGTTCTTGACTTAGGACAGGCCTATAAACTTGTCGCGATGTTAAACTAGTTTTATGAGCACTTATTCCTTCCCCTCTTGCCCTCGATCAGTGGTAAAACAAATTTGCTACATATTTTAATGTTTTGTTGTTTTCATGTGACACAATTCACTAATTGTCTCAAACGCATCAAGTTCGGCTGTGTTCACCTTCGCAGTTTCTTATATTCCACCCTGTTGGATATAGGCTATTTTCAATGAAATTTTTCTAAACGAACTGACGAATTTGTTCGGTTAAGACAGGTGCACAATTTATTGATGATGATATAAAGGGACTTTGGATTACGTCTATTGTAGATAGGTTTTCGGCTTAGTCAGAATTGGTCAAGACTGAAGATTTGAATTAGATAGGTTTCCGGTATAGTTAGGGTTTCGTTTAGACAGATTTCACTGTAGTATATGTTAATCTTGTTAATTTTCAGTAAAAATGCTGAATGACTTTCTAACAATCACAATCTTGATGAAATGAGACCTTTCAATTTGCTCCAATTGATTTGTTTGTCGCTCGCGTACACGTGTACAGATAAAATTGATTTATCAGCGTCATCAGTCGACAGGAAAACTGCTCTCATACTAGTATCAGTTATTTTGGACTAAGAATTTTTTATCAAAAAGTAAAATGATACCAAGAGTACAACTCAAACACTATTAGTCGAAGAAAGCCAGGAGACAAAATGGCAAATAAGAAAATAGACGAAAAGACACACACGTATATTAGACAATACACAGAACACAAATCAGCACGAATCACACAAAAGCGCAATGACCGCCAGAAGACACAGAAAACCAAAGACCAATCAACACAAATCCCACAAAAACGCCATGACCGCCAGAAGACACAGGAAACCAAAGACCAATCAACACAAATCCCACAAAACCGCCATGACCGCCAGAATACACAGAAAACCAAAGACCAATCAACACAAATCCCACAAAAACGCAATGACCACCAGAATACACAGAAAACCAAAGACCAATCAACACAAATCCCACAAAAACGTCATGACAACCAGAATACACAAAAAAAAAAACAGAGACCAATCAACACCTTGACCGCCAGTGTTCCGGAAGGGTTATATCGGTCATAAGATCTGGACATAATCGAATGACATTTTCAGCCTGCTGATAACCTTGAATGACCTAACAGTCCCCTAGTTTATGGTTTCCTAAAATGGTACCAATTATGTCAGACGTTTGACTCTCGGTATGGATTTTAAATACTCATTCAATGAAGAGTGTCAAGATTCCGATAGGTGTTATGTATCTATGATGAGGTTATTCTACAAAACATACACATTCGAGTTAATTTTACTAATATGAAATATTAGAAATATGAGATGGGTCGCATTCACCATTTTTAGTGTATCATCATTTCAGTGTACTCTTTGACATTTATTGATATTGTACTTTCTTTATTTATTTATTTTCTAAACAGATCAACCACGTCCGTGAAATTGATGTACAATTTATGTTCTTGTTCGTCTACTCAAAAGAACATAAACTATTTAAAAAATAAAACCAAACACTGTTTGAGATATCAGCTCGCCTGAATAATACAGTACAGCATTTATAAATTTCTTTACAAATAATACTAGTGTTCATGTATTATAACTGCATATCCGCAGCCGCTGTCTCGTCATAGTATTACAATTATACACAATCTACAAAAGAAATAATTTATGTTCCTAAGCAATTCAGTATGTAAAATCTTTAAATTCGCAAATACGTCAACCTCTATCAGTATTACAAATATGAATATATGAAATACAACATCAACTCTGATAACTTAAAAAGTGGATGGGTTGGTGGTTTAGAATTGGCCAGACTGGACTGTCCGAAACGCAAGCGTTGAATACAGTTCTTTCTGCTTATCAACGCTCATGAAATACTCAATTACTGAGTAGACATTACTAGACCTGAGATAAATGTCAAAACAAATACACGTGTTCATTATAACATTTACAAATACATGTATTACTTAATAAGCAAATGTATACAATGCGTACTTCTTTGATATGAGCTGCATCAGATAGAAATCGACCTTATGCGAATAAATACTAATACATATAGTACGCTATATTTGATTGAGAAATGTGCATGCATATGCTTGAACCGTTTCTAAATTTGGATATTTTGTAAGAATCTTTAAATTTAGACCAACAAGTTACCTTTAATGTCAGAATTCTATTTCCTATTCATCCATAGTGAAATGGGCGCCGTGAAATGCATGTATATGAAACTATCGCCACTTGCATGAAGCGATTTCTATCTGACACAGATAATATATTTACAGTTTCGACCATATATACTTACAACTTCTCTCTAATGATGTCCGCCTTTGACAAGAGAATATAATCTAGAAGTTTATGTACCAGTTGTGTAAGCATGCTAGGATGAATGTTGCTGGACAATGATTGCCATATTTCAACGTGTCTGTAAAGAGTGTTAAGAGCATAAAAACTTATATGTTCAACAAATTTTCATATATGTTTGAAACTCATGACCATACGTCACATACCCTAGAAGTCTGGTCATACATGTGACCCTGACAACTATACAATAAGACTATAATTGACCATGCTACAACCAAATATTATTATCAGTAAAACCATCAATACACGTGACCATGTAAACTAATTCGGCCTTCTTTTACTTTAGGGGTCCCGACATTTTTGAATTTTACTTTAGGGGTCCCGGTCCATAAAAGTACGTTGTTTGTAATGATATTAAATATTCACTTCTTTACCAGTTGTATTAAATTTTACATCTTCACATCCTTTTATCTGATTTCTGTCGTATAGATATTGAGTAAAACTTTAAAAAACACATAATTTTAATTATTTAAAGGTAATTTTAATGGGACCCCTAAAGTAAAAGAGTGTAATAATGCCTTCTCTTTCTTTAGGGGTCCCACAACCTATATACAAGCCAATACTATATAAACAATCAATACACTGAACAGTATTTAAAAAAACAACAGCACAATGCATTTTAAATACACTATATATTGTGGGACCCTCCATTTCTTAATAGTAATGTTGGGACCCCTAAAGTAAAAGAGGGCAACTAATTCTTTACTCACAAAACAAACCGAGATTGGTGTTATAAATTGTTCTAGGGCAAATTCAGAATTTGTGTTAGAGCATCTTATGCAGATACCTTCTTTATCTTTAAATTCAACAATATCAGTAACAAGCACCCGGTACTCTAAGTTCCTATAAAAAATATAGGTCCAAAAGGCTGCTGATTTCTGATTCCTGTATCGTTAGAGTAAATAAACTGTTTGATGCATCGAATAACAGAATAAACAGGTGGTAGTAACCGGTTATTTTCATTTGACCAATCTTGTATGAAAGCGTCAAAAATTATTATGAAAGTGTTCCAAAATAGAGAATTAGATCTACACACTTAAGCATGTTGAGAGTTTACAAACCTGTCCATTGTGTAAGAACTCCATAAACCATTCATAATAGAAAACAAATTATATTTGAAACGCCCTAGTCTTCGTAATCGACCTTTTTTCTGGTATAATCAGCTTGAGAGTTTTAGGATCTAGGAATCCATTGAATGCCAAAGGAAATGCACCTATGAATACATAGCTTGATTGATTGGTTTATGTTTAACGCCACTATCACCACTTGTGTGCTATTTCTTAGCGGTCATTTTTGATTGGTGAAGGGGTAATGTCTTGAATATTGTTCTAATTCTTGATGTAATGACGATTACATTGCAAAGACTGTGTCAAGAGGCACTAGAAAATGCATTTTGTAAATGCTATTTAATCTCTGTGATTTAGTTTTGCACATTTTTGCCTGTATGAGAAGAAATTTTAAGATAAACAAAATACTGAAACACTGAAACACTCTTACAATTAAACAATGGTTACTGTTTGTCTTTGTATTTAGCAGATTTGAGGGGGAAATATACACCTATTTTGTCCATTTGTTTTGCTCACACATTGTTGTAAATATTATGGAATTCAATGCGACCGTCATACAAGTGAGAGGTTAGCTACATATAAAACCAGGTTTAATCCACCATTTTCTACATAAGAAAATGTATGTACCAAGTCAGGAATATGACAGTTGTTTTCCATTCATTAGATGTGTTTGAGCTTTTGATTTTGACATTTTATAAAAGACTTTCCGTTTTGAATTTCCCTTGGAGTTTGGTATTTTTGCCATTTTACTTTATACATAAATAATATTCTTTTTTAAAAGCAAAGCACACCACTGGTAAAAATGTACTACTGAACGATTGATTACTACGTGTCTTTTGGCCAAACTAAAGACCAAAAATTTTAAAATTTTACATCCGTAAACGATGTGAATTTATGACTAATTTCTTGAAGTAATGAATTTGAGTTAGGAATGTATCTACTTCATACTGTAAAAATTTTGTCATTCAAAACAATCAAATGTTAATTTCTGTGTCATTTGGTCTCTTGTGGAGAGTTGTCTCATTGGCAATCATACCACATCTTCTTTTTTATAAAATCAATAAATTTATACTTAACATTTACATTTCTGGATGTATCTGGAGATTTATTTCTGATTGGCAACTCCTGACGATCTGGCACCAACGAATCCTGATTTGAGGGGGCAATTTTTTGTCCAATGCCCAAACTGCTTACAAAGGAAACACATGTCCCAATGGCACGGCTCAATCCGAGCGAAAAGGTAACGAAAGGGCTGCCTCTGAAACATATGAGTGTAAGCAGAATTAGGATAGGTTTCGGCTGGTGGCAATCTTGGTGTATTGAAATACGGAGCGGGACGCTTGTTAGACATTTCTTTCATCGTGCGCGTGACTCGGCTCTCCGCCTGGTGAATTTTCTTCTCGACCTTGCTGTGCGACGTCGTTCAACTCATACTCCCGAACTTTTGACCATCCTGCCAGGGAAGAATCTGCAATCCTTGTCAGTTTGTTACGGCCTAAAATCTTTTCCAGCAAATCCAAAACCACACAAATATTCTGTGCTTCCGTTGAAGGAATCAATTTGTGATGTTTATTGAGTTCATTCACTGTTTCTTCATTATACTTGCAAAGCCGTAACTAGGCATATTATTTTAGTAAGGCAGAACTGAAAAACACATTGAGCCGAGCGAAGCGAGGCGAAAAATTTCGGCAGGGGGTCTGGGATAAATGGTGTAAAATCCTGCATTCTGGGTATTTTCAGAGAGCTTGACATCGTTGAGACAAGATGTCCGGAGTTTTTATTTTTGGATACTTTTTATATATTTTTCATATTTTAAGACATGTACTAACACCAAATTTTTAACAACTTTATTTAAATCTATATATCAGATAAACATCCAAATATCAATTTGACTCTGCCATTAGAACACAGAACAAACATCGACTCAGTAGCAAGTGTTATTCAAATTAGAGTTTGCCAATTTTTCTTTGGCCGGTTTTGTCAAATCGTTTTAGATCAACAATCGAATAATGAGGGGTAGGAGGGGACCGATCCCGAAATCCCGAATTAAAAGACAAGAAATCCAGAAGTTCCGAATTAGAAAACACGAAATCCCGTTTTAAAGGTCCTATCGTCCCTCAATAATGTCAAAATTGGATTACGTGATGTTCTTTCAAATTTTAAGGTAACAGAAACATGGATAAAAACTAATCCATGCATGTTTCATATTATTTATTTTTTGTTTATCTGTAAAGAGAACGAATAAATTTGGGGAAAACGGGGAAATGAATACTCAGACAGGACTGCTCCCGTGCGGTGCCCCAGTATTCGATTTGTCAGTCTATTTATAGTTTTTGGATTAGTTCCGATGAAAATATATTCAATATTGGAACTCTTAACGCCTGTTGTGATCACAAATAACATCCATTAGTTACTAGAATTATTCTTTCCTCACCTCCAGTATCGCTTTTCCTTTTTCTGCAAGAGCCTGTTTTAACCGGAGATCCATGATGATTACCGGTTACTAGTTTAATGTAATCGAGAAACCCGGTGAGATGCTGAGTTATATCCGGGAAGAATAATTTAAAAGGAACGATGTCAAGTTATAGAAATTAAGATTGAGACAGAATAAAAATGACTATATTCCGTATTTAATTACCATAAACAAATACACAAAAAAAAAATTTCAGTGTCGAAATTTAAGTGAGGCAATTGCTTCACTTGCCTCAATGGTAGTTACGGCCTTGACTTGAACGGGATTCTGTTTCCTTCGTGTTTGAACTTGATGGAAACTTCTTCTTTGATCTTCTTTGACATCTCGTCTTGTTCGCGTACCAACTTGGATTCAAGAGCATCCATTTTCCCATCCATGTAAAGCCTAAAACCAGTAAGCCTAAATTGTGAAAACGTATCATGTAAATCTCTAATCCCTTTTGGTATTGTGTCCAGAGCAAATTTCTAATTTTCGCACCCTCAGTGATTTAGAGGATGGCCAATCAAATCAGGAAATCCCTCCGGTTACAGAATCCCTAAAAAGATTACAAAATATTTTTCAGAAGATGATCTGGTTCTTCCATCTCTAGTTTTATCTGGCAGCGAGTCGTCTCAGTCATATCAAAGCAGAATTGACGAGACTGGACTGTCCGAAAAGCAAGCGTCGAATAACACATAATAAATATTAATTTACCGTTACAGTTCTTTCTGCTAATTTAAGCGCGCAAAATACTCGTAACTTGGTAGACCTTAGTCACACGATAGATGTCAAATCAAATACACGTGTTCATTATAATATTTATAAATAACGTCATATGATATAAAGTGTGCATTACACGAGACTAAACTTGAAAAGTGGTGTCAACATCTTGTGAACGGAAGAACAAAATCACAAGCCAAATCTTTACTTCCGAAACAATTGATAGCAAATTCTAAAAGCACGAACTGTGTTTTTTATATTTTGAATTGAAAGTCACGTCTAAAAGGTCTTGCTTTTTACTTATTCCTCACGTTAATGTGTTATATACCTATTGTTTCCGTTTTAATGCTGCACTGAGTCTATATAATCTCCTACTTTTTGATCATACATCAACGAGTATTTGTCCTGAACATGCATGAAATATTTACCACTGGTTATTCAGCATTCAAAATATTTAGAAACCCGCGTTGGTAAATGTCTGAGGCTTTCAGTCTTACTAAATTCTTGTAGGTAAATTAGCAATTGGTTTAATAGTCCTTTCCTGTAATTCACTGAACTGTGTTATATTTTTGTTTTGGCTTGACCAATATGGATGTAATTTGCAAATAAAGTTATAAGTCGGGATATACAACCACAACATAATGTGTTTTATGTAGTTTTATAACATTACCCTCTACACCTGATATCCAGGAGAGAAATAAATGTAATTTCCATATGTTTATGAATATTTTATACATTAAATATTGTGTTTATATGTATTTAAACGTAGGTAAAAAAAATGAAAGCGAAGGTGAATTCAACCGGATTTCTCCTTGACAAGTTTACACTTTCTGAATTCGTTTAATTTTCTATGTAATAAATAATGTACAAAATTGTGATCATCTTTCTTTCACAAACATATTCATACATAAAAATGCATCATTATAGGTAAAAAGCACTTATAAATAATAAAGATAATTGTAAAACCTTGATGTTAAATTAATACATTATGCCATGTTATATTACTGACATTAGGAGAAAATTTATAGAATAAACAACAAAATTATGTATAAAAAAATAAGTTAAATAGTAATGTTAAATAATGTTCCCTTGTCTAGTGATAATTATAATGTTTGTTATTCGACCGACTTTTCATGCATCAGCTGTTTTATTAAATATATTAATTGATGATTGCTTGTTGATTGTTCACAAAAGGTTAGACTGATTGATCGATATGCTCAACTGAACTTTATACTTTCAGCCTCGAATATATTTTTATGCAAAGCTAACCCTGCTTCGCCTCGACAGTGAAGTTCGTTGAGAACTATACGACAAAAGAGATGACTTCGATTCTTTCCATTTTATTCTATACCTGCATATGGTGTATATCTCTCATTTCATACGATCTTCCAGGTTTTTTTTTTTATTTTTCCACGATTTCCTTGACAATATTACATTAAGTTTTTATCAAATTGGATAAAAAATTAGAGCAATATACTAGCTAGGTTATCTGATTGCAAGGAAGCTATTGAAAAGGTGATTTTAAATAGTAAACTTGAAATCATCACATTTTGAAATTTTCACGGACGCTATCTCAGAAATAACCACAAAGGCCTTCTCTCGGGGTTGGGGTGACACATGTTTCGGAGGTGGCCATAAGGGATATAAAAAAGGTGGGATCTCGGGGAGAAAAAAGGAAAAAAGTGGAAGTGGCAAAAAATTACAAAAAAAGCGGGATTTTGGAATTGAGTCGCCATACTCTTCTATTTCCTGTAACCACACTCCATTCTCTTTTCCCCTTTAATGACATTGCCGAAAACGACCTAATACCGGATTATTTGTTATGAGCTATACGACCGGACGGGCGGAAACTGTTAACCGTTTCGGAGAACCTGAGTTCATTCTTTGTTCATGGATGTGATTGCATTTGCCAATCTTTGTTTTTACGTGCAGCCATCTGTTGGCTGATGTCTGTTCGTCTTTTCTGTATTTAGATTGTTTATTGTTTCATTTTCATTTTTCTTCGACTTATGGTATATATTGTCCTTTTGATATCTTAATTGCAAAGCATAATAAGACAATAAAAACCTTGTATCGTTATTGCAGTTATTTGTTTACACAATGATTGTCACTATTTCTATCTTTCTATCACTAGTTACTAAAGTTCAGAAACGTATCATAGTACCTGTGTGTTGCATGTCTTAGCATAATTTACAAGAAAGTTTTTAACAAAATTGCGTGACTTAATTTGTTTTTGCTTATTATTTTATTTTCGAATAGTTTATTAAAGCTCCCTCAAATGTAACTTCAAATCCTCTCCCTAAACAAGAAGAAAATGAAAAAAGATTTGATCTTTTCGGACAGTTGTCAGTTATTCAAATGTGCATACTAATTTTTGTAAGTAATGACTTTTCTAAAGGTTTAAATATGTTTGTTTTATTTAAACCTACATAACAATCTCAATACCTGATCCTCTCAATGTACTTTGATACAAAAATAACGATCTTTATTACAAAAAATAAATAATTAACCGTCTGAAAAGATCAATGTCGAAACAAATCATGTCGGAAATATCAACTGCTTCGGTCAGTTAAGTGACTAGGTCACAGTATACTTTTAAACAGAATCAAGGCAACGGAAATTTCATTTATTGGGAATTCATCAAACACATCTTATTTTCGCTTTATTCTACTCGAGTTATTTATGGGTTTAATTAATGAAGTAGGGACGGCTTGTATCCCGTAACGACGCCATCAAACATTTCTTTTGATTTTGAATAAATAGAAATCGATATACAGGGATAATTTTAGAACAGACCAGTTAGCATGGTTAGTCAACATAGAAAATACATTTAATTCCCTTGTTTCATTGATTAGACTTTTTCGAATGACTCATTTATACCGATTTTTATTTATTGTAAACAAGTTCAGAACGGAAATGTTTTATTGTTTACCGCAAAAAAAAAAATACAATGCCTCTTCGTATTTGTTTTTGTCTTTTAATGATCTAGTGCTGTTAATATTAAAAAGAGTATCGTTCAATGTCACGGTCGTATTGAATTTAAATCAGAAAAGTAATAAATCAAAATAGAAACAATCAGACGTTGTTACACTAGCTTTCTCTCAATGTGTTTTGATCACTTAATTTAGTAGGGAAAAAACTTCATTGTTGTAATGAAGGAACGTTTAGTTAGCAGGCTCACAAACAAATGTGGGCTGCTAGCATTTCATTTTTCTTTGAAGGAAGTGCCATGAGTTATCAATCGATAAGACTTTATGGTAGTATATATTTACAAACCCCTCTTCAAATATGATTACCCATTTCATTATTTTTATTAATGAACTCATAAAAGGTTTGATGAGGGGATACCACGTCCGAATTTGAAGAGGGTGTGATGAAAAAAAAAGACTACATCCCAGCGCTAGTGACAAAAAATTATATCAATATTTTTACAAGTTCTCTCCCAAAAATGCTCCCCAATTCTTACTGCCATCACTGTTGATATCATAACAATTTAATTGTCTGGAAGAATAGTCATGCTAAATCTTCTCTCAGTACCTGAAAAGAGAAAGAGCTTAATTTAACAGCTCCCCCATCAGTCATTCCCTCACAGCTTCCTCTATCGCCCTGAAACACACACATAGACACAATATAACATTACTCCCTCGGAATCCAATCATCTTTTGGGGTAGGGTGAGCATGCAGCTGAGACATTTAATACCCCTACCATATATATATATATTGTTTGACAAAAAACAAACCCGTAGCTTTATTTTGCTATTTCATAAAGTCAAATATATGATGCATTTAATTGCATCTTTAAACAGTACTTAACAGTTCAGATCCTTGTTATAATCAGCAATCATAATAATAAGGAAGCTTGCAATGGCGACGTATTCAAGCGGCTCATCCTTATCACCAACAACATAGTAAGGGCTTCCCCCACCTCGAGGGCATAATACTCATATCTACTTTTCGAAATCCACAATTTACCAGTACTCCTCATTTGTTTGCAGTAATTCTAACTTGATCTTCTATTCCTCCCTTCATTATCTCATATACAAGAACAGGGTTGGCTCCAGGATTTTTTAAAGGGGTGCGTAGTTCCAAAAATTCTAACTTTATCTTCTATTCCTCCCTTCATTATCTCATATACAGATAAAGATAAAGATAATTTTTTTTTTATTTCCAATAGAGGACCCATTATGGGCATAATCAGTACAGTGATTTTTATATTTATCAATTACAATATAGACAATACACTGTAAAAAAAAACCAACTCAAAACATGAACTATAAATTGAGTTAATAATATATGTAGTCATATAACCCATTATGTTTAGTGTTTATTGACCATGCACCAGAAGCAGCATCACATCCATTATAAAAATAGCTTTTTTGAGTTAAGTCCTTCCTCGTGGCTGATGCATAAGAATAAGAATAAGAATAAGAATAAGAATTTTATTAGTTTAAAATCCAAACAATAGGATTGTTACTAAATAAACAAACCAATACAAAACCAAAACAAAACAAACAAACAGACAGACAGACAGGCATATTAATGACAAAACGATAGACATTAAACAATACAAACATGTAGCATTGAAAAAAAAAAAAAAATAAAGATTATTAATATTTAGTATTATACTATTTTTGACAGCATGCCTCCTCTATATGCATATGAACAAATAGTATTGTTGTCCATATGCAGGAGTCACTAAGGGCAGGTGCTTAAAGGACACTCAAGCCAATACACACAAATATTAATAGGTTAACACTTTAAATCACAACATAAACTAATAATCAAAAAGGATATATATAGTCCTCCTCGTGGCTAGTGCACATGGACAAGACTTTTATGCAGTTATCCAAATGCCGAAGTCACCTAGGGCAGGTGCTTAAAGGACATAGTAACCTTTGCATGTTTTGAAAGAACAGGGTTGGCTCCAGGATTTTTGAAAGGGGTGCGTAATTCCAAAAAAACGGAATATCTATATTAACTGAGCGGAGCGAGGGGACTTTTTTTTTGGAACAATTTTATGCTTAAAAGCGATATTTTTTCTATCAAAAGGTGGTGTACGCCATCTACGCCCAATTTTGAATGCGCCACAGCAGAATCAAATCGTACCATTAACAACTAAATGCCTTTAAGCGCCTCGAGATCCGTGAATATTTTACCGACGAATATTCCCTATAATTTGACACCTCCCACCTCTAACAAATTGTCATGTAATTTCAGCTTTCCTTGTGACATCAATTTCGGTGTTACATAATAAAGTTTGATCGATTTTCAATAACAGCTGCGTCTGCACTTTAAATATGCATGATGTTTCGCTAAAGTGTTTTGTTTAGAAGGCATAATTAAGAATTTTGGCAAACTATCAGTTGTTTGTATTTCACCTGCGTTTGCACTTGTAGATTCATTTTTGTGTCCAGTCGACGCGTTTTATTTCGACATTGTTTATCAATCAAAAACAATTTGTTTGTGTCGACATTCAGGTCTGAGTTGCAGAGTGTAAAATATTTTTTATCAAGCAAAAGCATATTGATTTTTAGTATATTATATATGATCATATTATCGTCGAACAAGTCGCAAGAAAAATATGCGTTTTAATAAAATACGTTTAACATCGGCTAATATCAGAATAGGCCTCTCGTTATTCACACTAGTTTGATATTTTATCAATAAAATAAAAAGAAGTCTTTGTTAAAGTGTGTAACCCGAGCAAGCTGTTTACGAATATAATTTTTTAAAAGTTAGGCCATGCCTCCATGCACAAATCGATTTACTTCTATTATATTTTTTCCCAATTGCATTTATTTCTCACTTTATAACCCAGATTCATAACCAAATTTCGACTTTAAAATACAGTGTATGTTACTATTGATAGAAAAGATGTTTAAATATAAAATTGTTATTGAAAAATACCGACTTAGATTACAAACGGCCTCGACCTATTTATGATAAACGCGTAGAATATAAATACACTATTAATGCTTGTACTTCTAACAAAATAATCAATCTTGCGTCTAAGGTCATAGATTATTCATTCAACCAATCATAATTCGTGACCGTATTTTTAACCAATCAAAGCCATTGTTCTAAACGAAAGTAGGCAGTTCCACGTTATTGTCAACAATAATAAACTGGTGTAAAAGCCGGCATTACTTTTTGCACGTAAATACTGTGATAATATTTAGTGATTGAATATTTGAATTGTGTGCATTTTCTGGAATATGCCTCACCGGAAACACCAAAAGGTGCATTTGCACAACGTTGTTAAAAAGGATGTGGAAAATAACAATGTACAAGCCGCTGCAGAAACAAGGGCGCCTGTTGTTGAAGAAAATGACAACAGAGCTGGTCCCAAACTTGTCAAATGTTGTGTGCCTCTAACCTGCACTTCATCCGAGGATTTAATTAATCCTAAAGAGCCTGAAAAATCTGTGAAAGTGTTCTGCAACAATGAAGCATGCAACTTCAGTAAGTGGATGCACAAGGATTGTTTTGAGGAATGGGAGGAAACCGTGCTGTCCTATCTACGCTCGTGTGGACGTGCTAGAAGCTGGAGCGAAAAACAACGCTTGCAAAATTTGTGGACAAAGAAAGGCTACGATCTAGCTTTCAAGGCTTGTGATTGCAAATGTGGGAGAGGACACATACGAAAGGATCTGGATTATTTCCCAACACCACAAGTTGCTGTTGTCGACAACAAAAACAAAAAGAAACCGAAGAAGAAGAATGATAAACCAGCTCCTGTGGTGAGTAACGGGAAAGGGGGACACGCTACTACCTCCATACCCCATAACAACAACAACCAAATTCACAGTGCACCTATCAACACAACAAATGTAAACAACAACAACAACAACACGTCTAACAACAATCATCATGTGAGCAACACGAACCATATCTTTTCTACACAGCGCTCGCGCACTGACAGCGTCAGTAGCAGTGGAAGCCTACCGCGTTCTTCTGGTTCTATTGGATCGTCGTCATCCCCGACACCATCGTCTCCTATTGTTAACGGTAACATGAACCCACCGGCTTTCCCAAAAAGCCCCAAAACCGTAGATGTCCACTCGTTTAACGCAAACACTTCCTTTCGACGTCGCCAAGATCTGTCTGCCTTCACCTTTCTACCACGGCATAAACAGAATCCATACCATATCAAGATGGACGACGATGGTACGGATGATACCAGGAACTTTATACTTTCTCACTTGACATCTTACAAGATTTGCTCGCTGAGCTGTGTTATATGTAAGAGCGGATTACCAGTTTTTGATAGGTACCCTATGATCGACGGAACATTCTTCTTGTCACCTCAGGCGTATGGCGATGGAGTAGTACAAGTCATCTCCGACGGCCGTCTACAGTTTATCAACGCCGTCTGCGTACAGTGCCTTGAAAAAGGAACCGATATGCGGTGTGCATCATGCAAATGTCCATGGGACGGGAGCGCACTACAACTTGGAACTATGTACACTTACGATATATTCGCTGCTACGCCATGCTGTCAGAAGCGGCTAACATGCAAGCAATGTCGTCGAGCAGTTGTAGACGTCAACACCGGTCTGACATTTTACAGTCAATATAGTCGGATGATAGCGTGTCCTTACTGCAAGGCGTACGACTTTCATTTTATACGACCGCTGAATGAAACATTCAATGTTAGAGCAAAACAGAGTATATGGAACTAAACTGCTTAGAACTTTTATTCTGTTAACAATACTCCGCGCATATATATAAATATATTTGCCTTTTACTTGTTTTATATATAACTTTAGCAATTTACCGTTTTACTTGAACTTTTTACACTGTTGTGTCATAATGTGTTTCGCAGATGGATCGACAAGTCTCGTTGATTGAATGGATTGTTTCTTGTATATCTGGAAGAACCAGTTAATGGACCATGTTGACTATGTTACGCTTCATTGTGGATTTTTGGTGCAGACATTTTTTTACCAGAGACGTTATCATATACGACATTGTGGTATTTTTTGTGTAAACTTTATTAGAGATTTAATCTCGTTTCCTCGCAGAGTTTGTATTCATCATTTGTTAGTGAACTATTCTTAGTTTTAAGAAGCAGAACAAATAAAATTCCGATTTGGTCTATAAACTTACAGGAAATATTTCAAATACCAAGACGTTTAGTTTGAGTGACAATTTCAATTTAAAAACAAAACATTTTGCGTGACACCGGATTATTTTAATGAATTCAAGACATTCAATATGCAAGGACATGTTACGTGTAGACTGTGCTTAGGAAGTTTTCTGCTTCATTTAAGACTAAAGAAATGGCATTTTCTTACATATGTTTATTTTTGGAATAAATATTTAATTATTTATTGGAATTACTATGTCACGTGTGCTTATTTCACATTGTGGAATCCAGTATTATTTCCAAATACTGGATAACAGGATTTCGACAAAAGCTTAAAAATCGCCTTTCTTTTTGAAATGGAGTATATCTTTTATATATATATAAATTGTCACTTTTTATCCCCCAGTGATTTCCGTGGTCCGTGGTAAAATTGTATTTTTTTTCCCAAACATCAACACAGGATTTATACGAGAGCAGGTTAAAACACATCTTGAGTACTCCTTTTTAAATGATTTAATGTTTCCATTTTCTTTTTTATCTGTCCACGTGAAATGCCAAATTTTAGATGATTCAGATGGACAAGGCAGTCATGTCGTCACACATTTACAGAAAAAGACACATACAAATTTACAGAAATAGACACACACACATTCACAAGAAGTTTGTAAAATTGTCATTATAACTTAGGAAGCATAAATTCGAATGTAACTGCATTAACGTGTGACTGAGTTGCATTTACCAGAGGCGGATTTAGGGGAGCGCCCCCCTTTTTATGTACCCTCATATATTATAAATAAAGCCCCCCCCCCCCCCCTTTTTATAGCTTCGTATATGATAATTTCATCGACTTTTTACAAGTATTACTCCAAACGTTGACTTGACAGGGATACTCTCCTTTTTCAAAATCTGGATCCGCACCTGTTCGTAGAGTATGTCGTGAATGTGGGAAAGTTGATGAAGTTGGTAGCAATTAGAATGATATATTTAAAACAAATTCAAATTTTCACATATATCCGTCAAATCAAAATGTACATTCATGACGGACCGCTATGCATATACGAATTTAAATGAGAAAATAGATTATATTCGTAAAACTACATTTGCAACCGTCAAATCCTCAATAGTCCTTTTTCATATTACCGACTTTTGACTTCGGAGTTTATATTTTTTCGACAGGTTATCTACTCTGTGGTAAGACACCCTGGTACTCGGTCAAGTGAGAGCAACGTAAAAAAGTAAAATCAAGCTTTTAATCGATACAATTTATGGGGAAAAATTAACTGCTTTATATTTTCTTAACACGATAAAATCATCAGAAAACAAAACTTTCCCCTCAAATTGCACAGATTATGTGTTTAATTTTTCTTCTTTTGGTTGCTCTTACTTGACCGAGTACCAGGATGTCTAACCACAGAAAAGGTAACCTGTCGAAAAATTATATAAATGTAATCCGGAGTCAAAAGTCGGTAATATGAAAATAGTCTATTGACGGTGACCAATCTTCAAATACTGAATTGTTATTCCTTAATTAATTTGGAAGCTTGAACATATCTTCTTTTGTAAGACAAATGGATTGAGTTCAAATTATATAATTGAGAATTGAAGTCTCAGAATATATTGTTGTCGCTTTGGCGTAAAATAAGTATACAACATCAGGTCTTGGATGCCATGTACAAATAAACCCAAGAAAAGAAAAAACGGAGCGAAAACATGAAAATACAGACACGGACTGGTTGCTTCTAGAAGTCCAAAAGCGTAGAACAAGAATATTGTATATACTCAAGTGGTAGAAGAAATGAAGATTACCGCAATAACACATTGCTCTAGCTTCGAAGGGCAAGGCCATTTCGATTGCTTGATGATCAAATCCCTTAAAAAGTAGTAGTAAATTTAGTAGGAATCCGTTTTTTTCAGATATAACCCTCTGTATCTATTCTCCCAACCACCAACCTTTTTTAAAGATTGGACTCCCGGTTCCATGGTGACCGTAAAATAATAACAAAAAAGTGTCATTGAATAAGAATATTAGTCATATTAGTTCAGTCTGTTATAACATTTCAGAGCACCTACAAATGTAAATATAGTCAAAAAGACGAAATAAAAACCTTTTTTTAACACGTGTAGAGGCAGAATGCTGCGGACAGTCGATCTGTCTCATTTTCGCCTTTGGGCCTTGGACTGAGCTAGAGATAAAAGAACAGTGAGCAACATACTTTGTAAAGTAAAATTTGCACTGCTTGACATCATGGCATAATATGAACTAACAAAACAATATAATATTATGATATATTGGTGCAATCACTTTACATGTTTTTGCTTGAAATTGCACAAAAATTCTGACTTTAAAAGTCTTTCAGACAAGGTGTGTTTTAAGCAAAGTGCAAAGGAAAGTTCGTGAACAATTATTCATTGGCACACTGCCAATACTTTTTCTATTCATTTAATTTTACGTATGATATAGTCGTTTAAATATCCCATTCAATTTAAAGATGTCGTTCAAGTTGACAATTTTCATTTATCAGATTTTTCCTTAATGGGCCTCGACTAAATGCGGCATTGACATTGACCTTTGTGTCGACCGAGTTTAGTTGTTTACATGGATTTTTAGTGTAAATTTATCATGACCTGAATATTTTTAAAGTGATGTGTATTGCTGGTGCTTACATAGCAATAATTACAGTTAACGTTTCTTGTGTGGGTTTGAATTAACATATCTGTTTAATGTTATATTAATCACCTTTTAGACGTATAAAACGGTAAATGATTTTATTCTGTCAGTGCTAAAAGGTAACCCGCTTTCTAAAATTCGGTAAAGATTCGGGGATCTTCAAGGTGTAATTGCATATGTTATTATTATTGTTTTGTTTCTTTCTTTTTCTACTCTAAAATGAAATTATCGTTTTATAAATCTGTTGCATCTTAATGGCTCTTCTAAATGTCCTTTCATCATGTACACTCGATCTCCCGAATGGACCATAATTCACCCATTTGGGATATCATAGCCCAAATGAAATCGAATATAAATTTTCAGTGCAAAAAAACCTTACTTTTTGAATTTAACAAATATTTTGAAAAGTGCATTTCTTTAGATCAATACTAAGTAGATCTAGCAACAGTTAGTTGGCAATTTTTTATAAAATTAATAAGTTTCTAGATTTTCCCCTCTGAAGATCATCAACTTCATATTCAGAAAAGTTGCCTACCGAAAGTTGATATTGACTTGGAATTTTATCATCATCCCTTCAAAAGTTTTACGAACGCCATAATGATTTGGTTGACCGTTAAATGGACTGTTTGTGTAAAAGATGACCACATAATAAAATCATATATGTTCCACTTGTAACCACAATCCAGTCCTCTTTTTCTCGATTGTGATATCACCATATGCATTTCATCACCGAGATAGTACTTGCAATGACGGGTGTAACTAGCGGGGCAAGAACTGCTGACCTGAAGCACTTGTTTTCACCTCTTTTTTTCCCCTTAGAGTTTGGTGTCGATTTTGTTTAAATTTTCTGTACTTATCTAATAGATCATTATAATTGTGTTACTTCTGTCCAGAAGTTTCCATTTCAAACTCACATTCTGTAAAGTATTGAGGTTAGGGAGTTTACACGTACCGATGGTTTTTATACTAGTATTGGTACGTTCTTGTGGTTACTAAAGATTTGATATCGCAGCATATTAACGTGAGTAAAATTGACGGCTTTCGGTTGTGGAACCGGAACTTCTGACCCTTTCTGAAGACCTGAGTTCGCCCCCTGGTTTTCGTTAGAGCTCGCGTAGCTCTATCTTTAAATATTCTTATTCTGTATACACATACAATATAGCACTTCATATCAACTGAATCTATCTTGTAAAATTTAATAAGATGTGATATGATTTGCCAATAAGATAACTATCTACCAGACCCTAAGGGAACGACCATTTATCTTCCAAAAAAAGGGTGGAAGGGGGTTATGGTTTTTATTCTAAAAAAAATATTCTGATCACCAATTTGATGAAAAAAAATATTGTGGTCAAGCAGATTACAAAAAAAATATATTCTGAATCCAGATTTTCCCCATACCACATAGTGTTAAATTTTGAAAAAAATAATTTGATTGATAGCGTCGGAAAAAATTCTCTGACTCAGACAAAAAACCATAACCCCCCCCCCCTTTTGAAGTTAAATGGTTGCTCCCTAAATGACATGAACGTAATTGTTTACAGGTAATCGTACGGCCTTCAACAAATTGTAGAAATCATACCGTATATATATAGTAAGCAGATAAAAAAGGCCCAGAAATGACAAAAATATGAAACATAACAAACAAGAAAGAATTGACAAAACAAAAAGTTTAAACGATAAACAAATATGACCGACAGCAACCAACAACAACTAAATTACATGCTCCTGACTAAAAACATGTCTTTTTTTAACGATTTAAAAACCCAGTACAAAGATTTTTCTAATAACAAAATGAAATATATTCTAAATCCAACTACTAGTCAGCAAGTGAAATCTTTATGCTCTCTTATTAAACAGTCTATGGAACTGAGGACAGGGGGCACTTGAGGTCATTTGTTGAATGTGTGTTTTGTTTTGTTTTGATGTGAATGTAAATGTCATCATTATATTGTTGTTCATACATGTAATTGTTATGCCTTTGACCCTCTTATGGGTGTAATGCTTAATAAAGATAATTTTTATAAAGAATGTAGTAGGGTTAATATAAAAATAAGAAGTTGTGGTATGATTTCCAATGAGAGAACTATCCATCAAACACGTTTTAGGGTACTAAACTTGCACCCCAACCTTGGATAGTGGTGTAACAGCACAACATAAGAAAAACTGTAAAAATCAATTGGAAATGGCTTGACTAAGTAGATTGGCACGAAACACAAACACAAGTAACATAAACAGAAGACACAAAGTACAAAAATACTTACAGTTACTGAAAGCTTACTCAAAGACAATTAAAGCTAAGAAATAAATCATGCTTACAAAAAAGTATGATTTTTAACATCTGATTTACAGTTAATATGATAAGAGTTGAACTGTCATCTAAGTTTAGACTGTACAAGAAATAAAGTAAATAATAGCAAGTGTCTTTATTCATTACAGTCGCAGACCGAGTATTTAAAAAAAAGGGGGTGCTTCTGGATTTATTTTCTGCAATTTTGTTTATGATTTCAGGTAGAGATTTCCGATGAATGAGGGGTTTGATTTCGGTCCGCCAATGAATGTTATCTATATGATAAATACATAGGCAAATAATACAAGAATGGTTTCTGTGAGAGGTTAACTGTATGTAGGTCTTTTTGATAAGCCAGTTCATGAATCATAAATTTATTCTAAAATTATTTATTTTGATACGTATTAGATCACTTCTAGGAGATCGATAGTACTGGTTTACTGCAATGCTGACAGTGGCGGATCCAGAAGGGGGCGGTTTCCGGGGGTTCGAACCCCCCTTTTAAAAAAAGACTGGATCCACCCCTGGCTGAGCTACGATCTGTAGTAATTATCACACTCCTCCTTGTTCCCCATAAGATTGCATGGGATATTTGGTTTGAATAAGACAATGCAAATGATAATTAGAAATTCACCAAATTTGCTGAAGCGAAAAGGATTTTGTATACACCTAACGTATACATTAGTGTAACTATGTTCGTTTTTACCATACAGGTGAATACAGACACTTGTCTCTGAAAAAAATACCTATATACTTTAAAAGAGAGAAAAGGCTAAAAGACTAACAATCGTCCACAAAAAATTCAAAGAATACGTGTAAAAACTAGATTGATCAGTATCAACTTCACAAAATACGGTGGTTATATCATACAGGTGCTTCTGAAGTGTCAGCAATTCATATTTCATGCACAAGTATATAATATACACACAATTCAGGATTCACGGAATAACATTTCTATAAAGTTTCACTATTTTCGATTTCTGGACACTAATCCGAAAATAATTGTAAGCTGCAAAAGTTTCCACACACACTTGTGAGTTTCTAACCTAGTGCTGTTATTGTGGTTATGATTGACCACCAGAGTGTGCCATGGTCAAATTATTTGACCCTTAGATAACGGTATACAAAATTCCTATGTTTGCTTTGTTATTTATGTATACTAAATAAATTGCAGTCAAACATTGCACCTGTCTTAAGTCAGGAGCCTGTTATTCAGTGGTCGTACTTTGTTGGTGTGGTTCAATGGTGTTTATCGTTTCTCGTTTTTTGTATAGATTAGACCGTTGGTATTCCTGTTTGAATTGTTTTACACTAGTCATTTTGGGGCCCTTTATAGCTTGCTGTTCGATGTGAGCCAAGGCTCCGTGTTGAAGGCCGTACTTTGACCTATAATTGTTAACTTTTTATACATTGTGACTTAGATGGAGAGTTGTCTCATTGGCACTCATACCACATCTTCTTATTTATAAAGATACGGCAAAATAGTTTCTTGTGCGATACTGTCCACTATAGAATCTCCCAACTACTAATGATGCTTATGTATATCCTTGATTTACATTTAAGGTTTGCATGTGGGCATACCAGGTTAGGGGAGGGTTGGCGCCTTCAAACTAGTTTAACCCCGCCACATTCTGTATGTGCCTGTCCCAAGTCAGGAGCCTGTAATTCAGTGGTTGTCTTTTGTTGCTGTGTAACATATTTGTTTTTCGTTCATTATCTTGTACATAAATTAGGCCGTTAGTTTTCTCGTTTGAATTGTTTTACATTTGTCATTTCGGGGCCTTTTATAGCTGACTATGCGGTATGGGCTTTGCTCATTGTTGAAGGCCGTACGGTGACCTATAATTGTTAATTTCTGTGTCATTTAGTCTCTTATGAAGAGTTGTCTCATTGGCAATCATACCACATTTTCTTATTTTAATATTATATATACATGATGAATTCAAGGTCAGTAACGCAGGAAAATTTTGCAGTCATCTTTTATTGCGACTCATCTTTAATTCAATCATCTTCACATTTCAACAATTGATATTTCCTTTTGCACTGATAACTCATTTCGCCACTTATTTGTATTAAAAGGAAAAATTAAAAAGATGGAGTCATAAATCCGGTGAGTCAGCTTTGAAGTTTCTGCCTACTTTCTCATTCTCATGCAGTTCTAATTTCAAGATCACACACTAGCCTTTGATATTATGTAAACATAACAGATTTATTTTTCAATATTGTTAATAAAAGTTTTAATTATAACGAGATATGGCGTCTGCTTGGCTGGAATTTAATGGTAAATCTGAAATTCGATGAAGCTTATTTTATTTTCAATATCATCGTGTTGTTGTTTAATTTTCAAAGAATAATTATCTCAGATGGTAACTAACCAATACCTCCCAATCCGAGTTTGGACTTATATGTCCTTAAACTATATATATTGATGTGACGGCATGGTAAGTAAAATTATCATCCTTTACGACGGACGAAAAACAGCTGATTTGCAAGGTATACCATCTACTCACTATACATCATGTACTGTTTACGACCCTTGATAAAGCCGACGATGAAAGGCATCACTCTACCAAGGAGGGTATATATACAACCTCCTTGACTCTACTAACGAAATCTATATTGTCCATATAGCCAATTAAGTTGGTTGAGTGGTATAGGGCGCTGGACGCAGCCTGGTAGGCGGTGTTTCCACAATGTCTCAGATGCATGGGTTCGAATCCCGCTGAGGGAAGAACAAAAATTTGCTAACGCAAATATGCAGATCTAAAATTGTCATTGTCGGGCAAAATCGGATACGAAGTATATATATATTATAATATCTGTTTTACGGGTAATTTTTTTATATAGACATGGACTTTTGATAACAAGTTTAAATAGTACATTTTTTTTCTTATTTACATCACCCCATGATAAAAATAGATGAAATTTTGAATGTTCTCGCTTGAAGAAATATTATTTATCTTTTTTTTTACCAAAATATTTAAATGCAAGAAAAGATGACATACCAAGAAAGATAACTCAATTTTGCAATATGGAAAATTTGGACCAGGATTTTTAATTAAAATAAAGATTTGTTTTTTTTTTCAAATCAGGACTGGGAACGTTGAATAATGTATATAGAATAACGAAAAGAAACATACGTGAACACAGAGTAAATCTGATATTTCGCGAAACTTGGTCAAAACTAATTTGATAAGGAACTTTCCGTTTAGAATTTTCCTTGAAGTTCGGTATTTTTGTTATCTTACTTTTTACCCTAATTTAATTGGCATATATTTTTGTTTAAATTTCACATCATAAAAAAATTAGACCCCCCCCCCCCCCCCCCGAATGACATGATGAATACATGTACATGTACTAAGTTTTAAGCTAATCTGATCACATCTTCATGATTAACTACCGTAAATCAAATATCACTGTGAAAGTCAAATGACAAAAGGAATTCTTTTTCATTAAAAAAAAGGATAATACATATTATATGATAATAAAGTTTTCCAAGGTGTAACTGGCATAAAGGGGGTGTACTCGTGCTCCAGGAACAGTATGGCCAATGTGAAAATCTGATTGTATTATAAAATTAATCCAATGTGAAGTAAATGTTCGAAATTGTTTCTTAATATTGAAAATATCTCTTACACATCTGAGGACAATAAATATTGAAAATATCTCTTAAACATCTGAGCACAATACATATTGAAAATATCTCATCTAAGGACAATAAATATTGAAAACATCTCTTATACATCTGAGGACAATAAATATTGAAAATATCTCTTATACATCTGAGGACAATAAATATTGAAAATATCTCTTAAACATCCGAGGACAATAAATATTGAAAATATCTCTTATATATCCGAGGACAATAAATATTGAAAATATCTCTTAAACATCTGAGGACAATAAATATTGAAAATATCTCTTATACATCTGAGGACAATAAATATTGAAAATATCTCTTAAACATCTGAGGACAATAAATATTGAAAATATCTCTTATATATCTGAGGACAATAAATATTAAAAATATCTCTTATACATCTGAGGACTGCAATAAATATTGAAAATATCTCATCTGAGGACAATAAATATTGAAAATATCTCTTATACATCTGAGGACAATAAATATTGAAAATATCTCTTATATATCTGAGGACAATAAATATTAAAAATATCTCTTATATATCTGAGGACAATAAATATTGAAAATATCTCTTATATATCTGAGGACAATAAATATTGAAAATATCTCTTATACATCTGAGGACAATAAATATTGAAAATATCTCTTATATATCTGAGGATAATAAATATTAAAAATATCTCATCTGAGGACAACAAATATTGAAAATATCTCATTTGAGGACAATAAATATTGAAGATATCTCTTATACATCTGAGGACAATAAATATTAAAAATATCTTATCTGAGGACAACAAATATTGAAAATATCTCATCTGAGGACAATAAATATTGAAAACATCTCTTATACATCTGAGGACAATAAATATTGAAAATATCTCATCTGAGGACAATAAATATTGAAAATATCTCATCTGAGGACAATAAATATTGAGAATATCTTATCTGAGGACAATAAATATTGAAAATATCTCATCTGAGGACACTAAATATTGAAAATATCTCTTATACATCTGAGGACTGCAATAAATATTGAAAATATCTCATCTGAAGACAATAAATATTGAAAATATCTCTTATATATCTGAGGACAATAAATATTGAAAATATCTCTTATATATCTGAGGACAATAAATATTAAAAATATCTCTTATATATCTGAGGTCAATGAATATTGAAAATATCTCTTATATATCTGAGGACAATAAATATTGAAAATATCTCTTATATATCTGAGGACAATAAATATTAAAAATATCTCTTATACATCTGAGGACTGCAATAAATATTGAAAATATCTCATCTGAGGACAATAAATATTGAAAATATCTCTTATACATCTGAGGACAATAAATATTGAAAATATCTCTTATATATCTGAGGACAATAAATATTAAAAATATCTCTTATATATCTGAGGACAATAAATATTGAAAATATCTCTTGTATATCTGAGGACAATAAATATTGAAAATATCTCTTATACATCTGAGGACAATAAATATTGAAAATATCTCTTATATATCTGAGGATAATAAATATTAAAAATATCTCATCTGAGGACAACAAATATTGAAAATATCTCATTTGAGGACAATAAATATTGAAGATATCTCTTATACATCTGAGGACAATAAATATTAAAAATATCTCATCTGAGGACAACAAATATTGAAAATATCTCATCTGAGGACAATAAATATTGAAAACATCTCTTATACATCTGAGGACAATAAATATTGAAAATATCTCATCTGAGGACAATAAATATTGAAAATATCTCATCTGAGGACAATAAATATTGAAAATATCTCATCTGAGGACAATAAATATTGAGAATATCTTATCTGAGGACAATAAATATTGAAAATATCTCATCTGAGGACACTAAATATTGAAAATATCTCTTATTCATCTGAGGACTGCAATAAATATTGAAAATATCTCATCTGAAGACAATAAATATTGAAAATATCTCTTATATATCTGAGGACAATAAATATTGAAAATATCTCTTATATATCTGAGGACAATAAATATTAAAAATATCTCTTATATATCTGAGGTCAATGAATATTGAAAATATCTCTTATATATCTGAGGACAATAAATATTGAAAATATCTCTTAAACATCTGAGGACAATAAATATTGAAAATATCTCTTATATATCTGAGGACAATAAATATTAAAAATATCTCATCTGAGGACAACTAATATTGAAAACTTCTCTTATACATCTGAGGACAATAAATATTGAAAATATCTCTTATATATCTGAGGACAATAAATATTGAAAATATCTCTTATATATCTGAGGACAATAAATATTGAAAATATCTTTTTTAAATCTGAGGAAAAAAATTTCCATAGAATTTGAAAAATATTTAAAAACACGTGCAACATTTGTAATTTGGTGTCAAAATCGCCTTAAACCGCAATGTTTAGCAACGCATAATAATATGATGTCATTAACGTATGTAACCTGATTTCAAATCTTTTAAATATATTAATTAGCATCTTTCATTTTCAAAATCCATAATGTTTTGAAACATTTAAACTGATTTTGATACTATGAGTGAAACAAATAAAGGGAAAACTGACACTACCTCGAGCTCTTTACTCTACGCACAAGCGTGTTTAAATCAAATAACCGAAGAACTGAACATCGGATGACCGCAAGTTCTGGTGGATGGTCTCAGAAAAAAATCATATCTCTATACCTGCAAGTTGGTTAAGGTACATAGATGTATATATATTTTTCTGAGACAAGTTCCTGTGTGGATGATGAATAAATGACAGGGAAATCAGCCTCACCCTAATAATTATTATATTGTAGTGATGTGATCATTTTGTATAACCTGGTTTGTTGTTATATATTATATTAATATTTGTAAAACAGTTATATATATAGGAGATCATCTCTTGAGATATTCTTCCGCGTGCGTTAATACAAATTTTCGGTATTCATAATTTGTTACTGATATATATTTCTGACGACAAAATATTTTCATATCATTTATCTATGTTCTTAAAATATATTTTCATAGTATTCTTTGAAGAAATAACAAGCGATAAGGAATGTTATTTTGCACTTGATATAATCCGCGTATTTATAAGAAATACGTTGGGTTATCAGTCAAAAGCGCAAGAAATTTCTGCGGCAACATAATACCGGTATGACCTCTCAAGGTCACATCCGATGTAAAAATGACACAATGAATGTATTCGTTTATGACCTTCGAAGTCTTCTTCTTTCTCTTAAAATTTAGAAATGTTTTTTTTGCCGCAAGACTTTCTCAATCTTGGCTGGTGAAATTTTCAATATTTGTGTTATGTTTCTATTATACGTTTCGTTTTGTTTTTTTTTTTTTTTTGTTATTTGGTAATTTCTCTCCCTCAACTTGTCTTTTTTTTTTTCAATTTACGTTAATATTCAAATGCTTTTCAGTTCGATTATATGAAAGATGTTGTTAGACATGTTAGACGACGTCTGAGCCTGATATTTTTTTACTCATTTTATCAGTACTTTATTCATAAGAGGTCCGTTGTTTTATTTTTTCATAAATTTATACTATTATTATATTTCATCATTCATATCTTGTTTGGTTAAACTCGAACAAATTAAAGAACCTTTGTGAGCACGCTTACATACCCCACGCCCCCACATTGTCACTAGGAAAACAAAAACTCACCAGATTCTTAACTTCAAAGCTAGACCCATGACTCCTAAAATAGTCAACTGATAAAGTTTCTTGTGGATATGCACATCTACATATTATTTCCTCATTAACTACAAAGTTTCATGAAATACTGTTTATGTGGTTTCAGAGGAGTTGCGATGAAAAACTGTTGCAACAGTATATTTAGGCCAAAATTTTATGTTCAAAAGGGCATAACTGCTAGAAAAAAAAGAATCACAATTTCCTGTCGATATGCACATCTACATAGTATGTCCTTACTATCTACAAAGTTTGATGAAATTCTGTTGTGTGGTTTCAGAGCAGTTGCGATAACTTGAACAGGACTGACGGATTGACGGACAGACGGATAGACTGACTGATGACGGACGGGTAAAAAACATCTGCTTGGACAATAATAATCATCATCCTATATGTATGAGTTCACGATCTTGACATCAATTACGAATTGTGTAAATTTTAAAAAATGGCAATTTTTTTTTACAAATTCGAAAATCCTCTTCCCTGACCAAAATTAAAATCTTTATAAGTCATGCATCACGTTTGAAATAGAAATGCTGCCATTGTTAATTTTCAATATTTTAAGATAGATCGGGGACTAAATTATTTTTTTAACTGCAAATAGCTTCAAATGATCGATTGTAATTTTTTACAATTATTATTAGCAAATTTGATGCAAAAATTAATTTGTGAACTTTTCATTTGAATAAAAAAAAATAATGACGAGTTTATCTTATGGTTACATCTTATTAATTTTTTTCACTAACTGCTTTCGTAAATATACAAGGATTACTGTTTTCTGAAAGAAATTACTATGGACCAGGAATGCATTCAATTTACTTTTATATTTTAAACAGTTTTTGTTTCAGTATTTCAACATATAACTGGGTAACGGTTTACACTACTTTGACGTTTGTAGGTCCCTTTCAAACGGGTTATTTTCGTGTTTTCGGTTTCAGTGTTTTTGATTTTGTTTTAACAAACATTCCACTATAAAATCGTCTTAGATTATATCCATTTTGCTTTAATAAAAAAAAAGTGTGAGAGGAATTACAAGTTTAAAGGTTCTTACTTAAAAAGTACACTTTACTTTTTTTTAATAACGGAACAATTCGAAATTAAGAAATGAAACGATTGTCAGAACAAATAGTTATATGCATCCCATATGTTTACAAGCATTTTATGATATAGAGGAGTAACTCTTCAGGCGCAACAACTTGATTTTCATTTCAAGTTCTACACATATGAATCGCATTGTAGAGAAATAACAAATCTCAGTTTTACGCTTCACAAATATGAAAACAAATGGCTGATTTTTTATCCTCTTGCAATACAGCCTTTTGACAACTTTAGAACCTCACGCTAAACGAACAACCCCAGTCATCGGAAATATTTTTATATAATTTGTGGTCTTTTTGATACTATTACAGTTACTACTCATAATCTGTATCGTCTGCCAGTACCGCAATTATCATGTCCTTTTCAACAATGTCTTCGATTATATCATGTTTTGTATTGCAATGGTCATTATTTTTCTTTCGGAAATCAATTCCTGACATTTTGAATCAATTTTTACCTTTTTGAAGTTTCCTATAAATTCGTTTTCTCGCAATCGTATATTACTCGTTTAAATCAGTTATCCACAACTGTAACACGATAAGTCTCGGACAAAAAGATTTGTAACAAAATGTGTGGATATTATTTGGTGTATTTTGTGAGTCTGTTCCACGGGTTTACAATTTATATTGCAACTAAGGTTCTCCGACTTCCTCTACCATAGAAAACGGTCCGATATGAAACAACCACGGGCGCTAAAAGTTGCGTTAAAAACCGAAACACAAATACAAATAAACCTTTCAATTTGATTTTAAAAGACATAATTAGCATCCCGAATCAACAATGTTGAAAACGTAAGAAAATTTTGACCATTGCAATACAAAACATGATATAATATCAAACTATGTATAATATATTTGTGTTATTTAGGTATCAAATGAAAGGTGAAGGACTGGTGATCCTCGTAGAACAAATGTTGACTGATAACTTTGAATAATACAAAAATGTATGAATGAATTCTAAAGTTGAGGGCATATATTGCCTGTTTCTCAGATATGAAGTATACATTGTTTGGTGTATCCAAAGTTCAGATAATCAGTGCGGTCTGATGTGTAAATAACGGTATATTAATCCCCCTATAAATGGCGGATTATTAAAATTTCAGTATATATACACAAATGAAATGAGTTCCAAACATCGACTAATCGTAACTTACGTGATGTGCAGTGTGCAATCATATACCCATGTCTCTCTGCCCAAAATATGCACACAAAAAAAAACTGTCCATGCATTTCTAAAATTGAACAGTCGCAATCAAAAAGTCATAAAGCCATCGACAAGCAACTTTCCCTTCTACAACCAAATACAATTGAATAGAATAGAATAGAATAAAATATTTTACTCACCAAATTAGGGTCCCAGGAGGGCATATAGCATACAAACAATATCATTATAAACAATAACATATGCAATACACAGCTAAATGTCCGCAAGAAAGATTGAGTAAGATTAAGAAAACTGAAATGTTCATAAAATATGTAAAGTTCAATGTCAGTAATGAATTAGATTAACAGTACATCCAACGAACACCGAAGTGCAAGAGTGTAGACAATCCGAAAAATATATATCTCTGATTTCGTTATCCTCGTTATATACGAGCACACGAGTTAGATAGATCTGAATTTTAATCAGATTGGAGTGGAGCGAGAGCATAGATGATCATTTGTAGTGCATATTTCTGCGAAAAAAATCATTCTCAAATGATAAGGGAAAGGTGTCGTTTTATTCTTTATATGGTTCTAGCTTGACATTTGTATTGGACCATCATATTTGTCGAAGAAATATTGGAAACTTGGTTTAATCTACAAAAGAAGACGTTTAATTGTGGTTCTGTAAAGATTCGGGGCTCTTTTTTCGTTTTTTTCCCAAAAGGTATCAGACAGTTACATCAGCTTCAGGTTCATAATCTAAGACGATTTGATATTTGATCTGGGTAACGGCTACACTTTCTGAAAGTTCTTAGTTCGCATATTGAAAGGCAAAATGTCTGCCCCTTTTCAACATACCCTTATTTTCCAGTGGCAGTCAAAGTTTCCCGCCCTTTATTCAGGTCGACCTTTACCTTTCAGAACATATACATACATTTTGTATTAATTGTTTATTTGTTCTCGTCCTGAATATGAATGAAATATTTGCCACTGGAAATTAAGCCAGCAACAATCAAGAAATCAAAATCTAAAACTTTAAAATGTTTTTAATTTTGGGATTTTGTGAAAAATGCAAAAAAAAAAATTAAAATTCTAACTATATATTTTTAAAAATTTTAAATTGTACATGCATATGAACCAACTTATTTCATAATGATATTGAACGAAAGCAGCACTTGGCAAACTTTGATAACCGACATAATTAAGGAAAAAAACTTCTTCAATCATGCGCAACTCACAGTGTACTAGTAATAATTATGTAACTTAAGGTTTTAACATTTCAAATATGCATATTCTGCTCCTTTTATCGCATACCCACAATAAATTGTCTTTGCATGCTACACACGAGGGGCTTTCCAGGTCAATAGATTCATCAAGAACAATCTCGCCATAATACCCATCTTCACTTATCGCGAAAATACAGTTATTCATTGAATCTGCAACTATCGCTATATTGAAGATTTCACAGAAGCAAATACTGTTCGGTTTTGATTTCTTAGATAACTTTAGAATCTGACAGACATCAAACTCGAATAACAATTCCCCATTTGTGTTAAAAACAAATACTTTTCCGCTTCCCGGATCTGCTACCCATAGTTTATTTTCTCTGCTCTTTGCAATAGAAATCGGCGATGTCAGGTGACCGTCGTCGAAAGAACAAATCTGCTTTTTCTGATCAAAATTAATTCGCGACAATGTATTTTCAATGTCTAATATAATAATATCTCCATTTGAAAGAATGTCCATGGAGATTGGTCTCTTGCAAGGGTAAATATTTTCAGTTTTATTCTCTTCGTCAGGTTTGAGATAAACTGTCAAACCACCTTCTAATTTTTCTAAGTGATCTTCATAGAAATAAATACGCCCGTTTTTGTCGGTGATTAAATCCATTTGTGGTGGCATAAAATATACCTCTTTTTCCATCCCTGACGAATAGTAAGCAAGAACATTTTTTACGCGAGAACCTTGGTTCCATGCATCTGAACGAAATGAAATAAGCGCTTCATCTTTATTTATTAGACAAATTGCTGAAACTGATTTATTCATCATGTCTACATGAAACGTGTGCTTAAACTTTACTTTTGGCTCTAGTTGCAAACGTATCCTTTTCCCCGCTATCTGACCAACTTTAATACTGGGTCGGTCTGCATAAAATGTCGGTATAGTTATTATTAACTCAGTGGGCGTGCACATTTCTGGTCCTTTAGACAGCTGTTTTTTACACAAAACAATATCTGAATCAGTACCACTACAAACAACTGAGTCAATATATCTTTTCTTGCTAGTCAATTTACTTATTAATGCTTCTATTTCAACTTTCTTTACCTTGATCAAGCTGGACTGATTGTCTGTTAGTTGGTTTATTTCAGACCAAGTCTTAGCGCACTCCTCTTTAACCTCTTTACACATCTGTTCCTCGACAATAGTTAAACTTTGTTGTACGTTTACAATATTTTTGTCAAGTTCGTTTTTTAAGTTCAAAACACTTTGCACCTTATTGCTGAAATTACCGACTTCTAAATCAATACCCTTACTGTACGATCTTATCCACTCTGAAGCAATTTGAACGCGGTCGTCAAGATCTTCGGTTCTGTGTCCCTCGTGTGATGTATGCTTACAATCCCTGCATACAGGTACCTCGCACTTTATACAATGGAAACGTAAAGTTTCCTCTGTGTGTATTTTACAGAAACTGTTTTTCTTTATTTTAAAAGTAGTACTTTGAGAGTCGGTTTGAGTATACTCTATCACTTTATGACCTTTACAAGACTTTATTTTTCTGTGAACAGATGAACAGTTTTTGCATAAAAGTTGATCACAATCAATACATTTCACTGTGATATTTTCATCACTCTCACACAATTCGCATTTGATTTTCTCGTTGTTGAATGTAACTCGTGTTTGTATGTAAATATTAGATGGGAATTCCGTCGATGTGATCGCTGAGCGACAAAGGGGACACTTGAATATACCTTTTTCTTCGCCTTTATTGATTAACTGTTCTATGCAAGTTTGGCAGAATGTATGATAGCAAGATAAAAGTCTGGGGTCATTGTAAATCTCGAGACACAGTGCACAAATTAGTTCATCACCTACATCGCTAGTTGCCATTTTATTTGTAGTTTCAGTTCTATAAAGTCACATGACTACGTATTACCTAGCAATGTGTTAAATAACAGTCCAAAGTTCGGTAACTTTAATTATCAAAAGTTACTTTAAACTATTTTTTCAAAATTATCTTTGAAATATACGTGATATACGTAATACTATTGTCTTACGTTTCAGGGGCGGACCCAGGGTCCGAGGAAAAAGGGTCGTAAATTGGTAAAAAAATATACTGGCGACCGTAGCAACGGGAAATTGTTTTGACGATTTAAAAAAAAATGAACCCGAAGTGAAAAAAGAAGAAGTTACAGTTAACTGTCGTTGTCTCGAAATTGGTTGACTCGAAATTTCTGATGAGTCGAAATGTTCACGTGGTCGAGACAACGAGAGTTAAGTTAACTGTATACCTTCTTTTTTCACTTGGGGTTCGTGTGATAACGCATTACTTTTTCCTGTATATATGTTAATGAATGTTTATAATGTTCACTGCATTACTTTGTTACTTTGTTACTTTGTTATTTTGTTATATTATGAATACTTATATAGTATTTGTGTTATTGTTCACATACCCCTGTTGGGGTCTTTGAGAAAATAAAAACTTGAAACTTGAAACTTGATAGTACACAATTAAGGTATTGCAATAAGCTAGTTATGGGTTTATGAGACTTGTTGTATGTCTATAAAGAATCTACTTACGATTTCGGCAAAATTTGAGTTATTTATAGATCTTGTCTTGCTGATTATTTTTGCTTATGAAAGTGTCTATCTATCTTTTATAATTTTCATGATAAAAGGCAAAAACGAGAAAAAAATGGCAAAATCGTCAGACAGTTTCGGGGGCTTTTATAGCTGACTATGCGGTATGGGTTTTACTAATTGGCAATCATACCACATCTTCGTATTTTTATAATAGATGGACCTCAACATTCTGAAATTTTTTATCCCTGTCATATTATCTCATCTTTAGTGGTTTTTAAGATAATTGACAGAACTTGCATATTACCCCTATGCACTATTCTAGATCATGTCTGCCATGTATGTTGGCAAGAGGGACGCATGTTTAAAACTAGATACCCCGGCTGTCAAAATCTAAAGGTGCGTTTACACGTTACGATTTTTCATCCGATTTAATTTGATACTGTGGGCCAGTTAAAACGAACAGCGTTCTGTTTACACGATATTAGACTATTTTCATATTACCGACTTTTGACTCCGTAGTTTATATTTTTCGACAGGTTACCTTCTCTTTGGTAGGACATCCTGGTACTCGGCCAAGCAAAAGCAACGTAAAAAAGTAAAATCGAGCTTTCAATCGGTACAACTTTTGGGGAAAATTAATTGTTTTATGTTTTCTATACACGATAAAATAATCGGAAAACAAAAAACTTTCCCCCCAAATTGCACAGATTATATGTTTGATTTTTACTTCTTTTGGTTGCTGAAGCTTGAAACAGTAACAAGGAACAGCTGAATTGTCTGACTGTTCTCATTTTAGAACTAAAAGTCGTAGACTTCTTTAGTTTATACCAAGAACATTTCTATATAAGCCAAAATCCCTACTGTGCATGTACTTCAAAACAATGACATGCACATGTTTGCTATCTATATTTGATTCTTATAACGTGGTGCATTTTTTTTTATCAGGTTTCTTTTGTTTGCTGAATGCAAATTTTACAATGAATTTTAAGAGATATGAATGCTTTCGTGTTACATAATGTGCCACGGCACTCGCACTGATGTGTCTTACAACTTATCAAATATGCTTAAAACCGCAACTGTGATTATTGTGGCCAAGTGAACGGACGATGACAGATGCCAAGTGATTAGAAAAGCTTACTTAATTGTCCCTATGCGCTAGGTGTTACGGACGACGACAGCTGACGAACACAAGTGATGATAAAGGTCACACTGGTCCTATGGGCCAGGTGAGCAGAAAGATCAGATCAGCATGAAGTAAAAAACAAAAACAAAACAAAGTTATTGAAATCTATTTCAAAGATAATAATAGCAACTGAGCTGCGTCGGATATAAATCGACCTTATGTAAATGAATATCACTGTGAATCAATACATCTGTTAACTTATTTCGGGTTAGAAGAACCCTACAAAACATACCAAAATTCATCTTTTATTTTGTATATGAATGTTCCAAAATCAATCAGTCTTGTGTATGTACTTGTATACGTGCCCTTGCATAAGGTCGATTTCTATCGACGCAGCTCAACTTATAAGTAAATCAAGTTCTCCAAGACTAAAATATCAATCATTACAATCAACAGATTTAGTGTAAAGATGTCATCCATGTTGTAAACAGTCTGAGAAAAGCATAAAGTTGTCAAGCTAAGAACTAGAAGTTAAATAAAACGCATAGGAACAGTATACCTTTAAGATGTTCTTATAAACCTAACGAAGACTGTTTTTAATACAAAATATGGTTTTGATATCGACCACTTCTTCTCATCCTTAATTTACAGGACATATTTGTCGCTTTCATTGTACAGCCACCAGTCTTGGCAACACACCCAGGGATCTCCTGTACTTATACGTATACCAGTATTGTCTACAATACTTACTGGAATAAAATTGTGTATCAGTATTGTACCAGTATTGCGGTTTTAAATAGAGACAACATATAGCTAAAAAAAAAAGGCGACAAATATAATGAATCAGATTATCAGATATATGCAAATGAACATTTTTTAGCACTATACACTAATTCTCATATAACCGTGAAATTCCACGTCATTGGGTTTGAAGTGTCTGAAAGATGCTATCTTTCGGTTTATCTAAGCTTTAGAATGTGTTTTCATACAATCATGACCATGAGAAAAAAGACAGCAAAGAATTCAACGGTCCAGAAATTTTAGTCTAAGTGCATGGAATGTCAGACAGATGCAAAAATGTCTATGTCATAACTAATATTATTCATTTTTCTATTTGCAAATGGCAATGAATTATTTGCATATATCAAAAAGCTACTAGCAAGTTATAATCACTGAAACATAATTTTCAGCCATACTGTACAATATATGCAGCATTTCTAGTCTTTAAGGGACAAGTACATTTTTTCTACAAGTCAAAATAATCATGATTCGCTGCTGTATATCACTTTTAAAAAAAAAAAATTTCTAATTAAAGAAACTCTAAGGGTTTTCTGAGTTATAGAAATATGGTCATCTCGTGTATACTTCTCTTGTATGACAGTTAAACCCTTGCTTAGTGGGCGCCTATATGTTTGTTCATGATGTATAAATATACAGCCACATCCATTCGAATATTTTTTATTTCATGTCTGCTTAAGAGAGGATGTCACTCTCTCTCTCGACATTCAAAAACCCTTGCAACAACTCTTTTTTCAGGTTTGAATAAGACCTGTTGCATGACATACCCACCTCTCACAACATACCCTATTTTTTCAGTGTCAGTTGAAATTCGCGCCCTTCATTTTGGTCAACTCACTTTGCACAAACTATATGTTGCATTGATTATCAATTTGTTCTTGTCCTGAATTTGCATGAAATATTGGTCATTTGACGTAAAATTGTGATATAACATTTACTTCACACGAAACAAGTTTATACCTGTATCTTTATCATAACAGTGACAGTTCCATGGACATTTCTTTTCATAATGAACTTTGTGGTGCAGTTAAATTTAATACATTGTGATGTCACATCTGCTGAACAGCTGACTACCTTCCACATATAGTGGGACAAAACAGATAGGTGGATGCATGCAGAGACTGAAACACTATATGTAATGCTACGTTTTGGATTTATTTATTTTGTTTGACTTGGCACTTTTTTCCTTTCAGAATTAATATCATTTACCAGGCATCTATCCAAAGATCAGTCTTTGTTCTTACCACTAAGGGTCTGGAGATTTTTCGTCTGATTTTGGTAGTTTGACAAAAGGGTTTCATCTTGAAGTTCTCAAAGGTCAGAATAGTATTCAATGCTGTCGAAATACATTAATATTTTTGCATAACTATATGTGTGAGAATTGGTGTTGTATTAATGACAGTAGGTATTTTCATTCTATGTTAACAACTACAACTTTGTTTTGGTGGGAAAAAAATGGATAAGCTCTAAACATGGATTTACAATTTAGCACAATTTAAACCTAGAATGGTGGCATGTGTTAAATACATGAAGGTCCAGATTAAGGGTCTTTCCTTTCTCTATTCTTTTAATTTTTATAACATTTTTTTTTATTTATTTATTTTGCCCATTCTTCTCTATTCCTAATTATTCAGCCATTCATTCTGCACTTTTTGCCCATTATTCTCTATTTTGTAAACCCAATCCAGACCATCATACATGTTGCACTTCTAAAAATTCTGTATTATCTTTCAAGTATCTAATTGATAATGACTGATTGAAATATTGTTTCATTCTTTAATAACACTCATTTTTCTAAAAACACCTTTCACCCCCTTCCTTTGCTATATATTTTTTCTTATGAAATTGTCCTTTTGTTATTGTAATCATTGACAATTTTGTTACATACTGCTAATATTGCTATTCAGCATGTATTCATAGCTTGTAATTTTATTTTTGAGTTTAGGGAGACAGATTTATATAAGAGCACTGCTCTTGTTTCCTAATCCCAATTATTGAATCTTTTGTATATTTCGTATTTATGTCTTTACCCTTATAGCTATATATATAACGATTTCTTTAATAAAATATGTTTACAGTAATGACGGATTCCGGATGTCTGAGTTCTGAATACTTATTTCAGTCATTTGTGTCCAACATTAGGTCATGACTGTCAAATATAACGGTTTCTTTTTGAAACCCTTACCACTAAATGCTGTTTGCATGGTGGAGATTATCTAGGTCAAAAATATTTCCAGTAAAATATCAGACATGATCATCTGAAAATTGACATTCATCTCTTTCAAGTATTTTAACTCATGATTTTTGTGATACCAGCATGTATTATGATGTTCTCTGTACTTTTAGGATAATCAAATCAGTTTTTATCTTCAAACATTTTCAAACTTCTGCTTCTGTTTTTCTGAATGACTTCATTTTGTTGCAAGAAAGGATAAAATAAGGGTAGAGTACTTTCTTTTTATATATTTTCTGTTTCTAGTGGATGTCCCAGGACCTAATTGAGAACAGATGAGAAAATTTTCTAGAGTACTGCGACTCTTTTCACTAAAAATCTTACAATTAAAATTTATTGCAAGTTATACTGAAAGGTTTATAACTTACGAGTATTTTTACTCTTAAGATTTTTTGTGAAAAGAGCCGCTGGTCTTCATCCCCCCTTTTTTATGGTGGTTTTACTACTCAATCTTTAGATTTCTGTGTGGTGTTTTTACTGCTCAATCTTTAGATTTCTGTGTGGTGTTTTTACAGCTCAATCTTTAGATTTCTGTGTGGTGTTTTTAGGACTATTGTTGTTTGTTCTATACCTGGCCATGGTGTTGTCTGTCTGTCATTCTTTGCCTAATGGTTTGGTGTTGTCTCTTATCCTTTTATTTTTTTAAGTATTTAGCCAGTTCTGTAGGGTGTATCCAATTTTAGAAAAATGGAACACCAATCATAGCCTAAATTTTAGTGAATCTTAATAAAATTCATAAAAAACAATTTGATACTGAACAAAAAAGATTCAATAAAAATGTCCTCCTGATGGCATTGAATTAATATTGTTAAACATGGTGACTGCTTGTGATTGAGATGTGAATTCACTCTGATTTTCAATCCTGTCATAAAATACCTATGAAGTGTATACCAGTATATAAAGATAATTTAGAGAGAATCATTCACAATCACTTAAAACAAAGGTATCAATAGTGATGGTTTACAAAAATCAACTTGTGTGTACTGCTTCCCTGTCAGACGATATCCTGGATTACAATACCAGGGTAAATAAAAAAAATAAGATATGGTATAATTGCAAATGAGACAACTCTCCACCAGAGGTTAACAACTACTATAGGTCACCATACGGTCTTCAACAATGAGCAAACCCATACAGCATAGTCAGGTTCCAGACTTTAATATCTCATAAAAAAAAACACTGAAATATATTCAATTTTATTGTTTTATGCTCATTTTCTGTATTTTCTTTTACAAGTTGCAAAATACATCACAATATATTTCTGGTTTTGAAAGAGTAATTTACAGACAAATGTTCAATGTGAACATACAACTGTACATACTGACTCTAAAATGATTGGCTGGGATTGGTAGATATAATGTTATTGTAATAAATGTATTTTGGTGCAAACATTTAGCAAAAAGACTTGTGATATTCTCTTATGCCATAAAGTACAACAAAACTATTTTTAATATAAATCAGAAAAGCCATTTCTGAAATGGTCAAAATAAAGCAAACAAAAAAAAAATAATTTAATCCTGCCATTGGTAAACAAACTGTAATCAATTTCACAATTTTCACCGTAAAATTTTCTGTGGTTTATTAAGAACAATAATGAGTCTAACTCTACATGTATGCAATTATCAAAGTGTTTTTTTTACAGAAATTATATTAAATATAAAAGAGCAATGAATTAAAAATTTATGTAATCATTGAGATTACAATTGCAGAATGCCATAAAATCATTTCTAATGTTTTAGTCGATAGAAAATGACATCTTCATCTTCTTTTGAACTTTGTTCGACTACTTTGAATGAAACCCCTGACATAATATGCTCTGAAAAATGAATAGCATGTCTTTTTTTACATTTAAAAAAACAAAAATTAAAGCCATGTGAAAATATGCAAACAAACAGTCCAAGGAGAACAGTACATTAAAAACTATGCCTGTCCACTGCTGTCAGGGACAGAAACATCATTTGATTGGCTCAGATTTCCTGTGGCATCATCTGATTGGTTACTGTTATCTTGGTTTGTATTGGATGGATCTTCACCTGGTGATGTATCACATGTTTCTCCTTGCTGTGTTGTAGAGTCTGCAGAACATGCCTGTGTTTTGTCATCACAGCTTGACGGAGATGTGTTCTCTTCTGAACACACCGTTCCTTCATCTAGAGTGGGTGTGTCACCATCAGCAGCTCCATCTGCTGGTGTTTTTGTTGATGTTGATTCACTAACCTCCCCTGTGGCAGCCTTCCCAGAAGCCTCTGTTTCTAATTTTGTCATATCTGTAAAACATGGTTCAGAATGCAATAGTCAGTGTTCACAGCATCAAAGATTTAAAGTAAGCATAAACAGATCTCCTCTGGAAACAAAGGATGAATTATTCATGGTCCAGTTGAGATAAATGACAATTTGATGCAAACAAATCTAAACATTGAAATAAAGCAGTTGTGACAAAGATGTTTTAACAACAGTTATTAGCAGATTAATGATCTGAATTCATTTTTTCATTAATCAATTGATTTCTTATAAATCTTTGTTTTTTATGTTATCCAAAATTATTTCATTTAATACAGTGCATTTTTTAATATATGACCAAAGCATGTTTCTGCATTTAACAATGTTTAACACACTTGTTTTTATCCAAAAGTTTTTTTTTTCAAATAGTGATATAAGGGAGACAATTCAATTTCAAAATATGTTTATCTGGAAAATAAATTCTGCTTGAATTAGGAGATAGGTGGATGGTGTAAAACGTCCAATAGTAACATTTTAACCATATAAAAATTAAAAAAAATATCGATTGGATAGATATGAACCCTATAATGATAAATAAGAAAAACCTGCTGAGCAAATATATAATAGGCTCACTCAAATGTCACCTTCTACTGGACACCATTTTCTGATTCGGAGCAAACCTTAGCTTGCCCAGGGCTCTTGGTCATAAAACTTTACTCAGAACTCGAAGCTTAAAATTTGTGCTCAAAACACCAAATCTAGTATTTTGATAGGTTAAATTCAGAGTCTGAGTACGATAATCATGCAGGAAATGTTTATGACTGCAAGGCCTTATCTTCAATGCCATGTTCTTGCAGGAGTACAAATCTAATTCTTTGGTTTTAGATTGAGGATCAAGACATCAACCACATTAAGGAGCAACAACATCTTATTGGATTTAAGACAGAATTGTTAGAACAGGAAGAGTGGCATGGAAATCTGGTTCACCTATATCCAGGATATCAATGAAAATGAGTACCCCATGAATAGTAATGAATCCTTAGTACATAACTTCATAGATTAAGTGAGACTAAGCCATAAATGTAAACAACCTACCCATTCCCGATGCCTCCAGTACTTTTCTACCTAATCTCTCTGCCTGCATGGCTCTACAGAGAGATTCTAGTTTGTTGATCTTGGCTAACAACATAGGTTTCTCTTTGTCATAGGCTTGTTTCTGTAACAAACATACAAATTTTTAAGATACTGTATATCAGATTATTTTCGCGTCAGGATTTGTTATAAATGTGGTTTGGGCCTTTAAAGGGCCAGCTAAATTTTTGCTGTGTTCATTTTTTCGTGTTTAAAACTAAATACAATGCATTTAAATGAACAGCGAAATACTCGCTTATGGTTATATGCAGTAAAATGGCTTCTGCGATAATAGCAAAACATTGGACACAACTGAAAATTTTCAAATAAAACAGTATGTAGCATAATTGCAAATGAAACTATCAACCAGAGACCACAGGATATGTCAAGGCAGGGCCTCCAACAATGAGGAAACCCTTACCATATAGTAAACTATTAAAGGACCCAATTTGACAAAATATAAAGCAAAATATCATGAAATTGAAATACTAACAAAATGGATTTAACAGTAAACACACAGTTCTAGAGGACTTTTGTTTTGCTCCCCTAAAATATATATGACTTTAAATTTCTTAGTCCTATGGTCTTCTAAATGACTGAATTCATATGTTTATATTGCCATTTGTTTGTGTTTCTGGTCTTTATTTCTGATGACCTGTTTTATTTCAGCATTGAGATCAACATTGCTTTCCATAGATGGAATTTTCATTTCTATTTCTGAAAATGTCTTTACTTGGTACACTATCACATTCTACATGTTTCAAAATTCCCTGTACAAAATACCTATGTCTTAAGTCGGTATATCATTTGTCTGGTAGACTTTAATTTTAATTAAAAATTTGACTATGGAAATGAATATGTCATGTTTATTCAAATTCACGTAATATTTTTAGACATGCATTGTGTCTTTTTTTTTTTTACATTTCATCTGTTTCATTTTTTTCTGCCAGAAATTTCAAATTTTACTACATAAAAAACAAATTATTATTCTTGTTCTTTCCTATTTTTCCTATTTATTTACAGTCATACTTTTTTTTCAACATCACACTTTCCTGTTTTTTTATACTACCTTTGTACTTCAGTTATTTCCAACTTTTGCTAAATGTTTCATATTTTTATCAATCTTTATTTTCTTATGTGTATATACTGACCTCTTCTACCATATCTAATAAAGCTTTGTTTGCATTTTCCCATTTATTTTTCCATGCCGCCCCATCTTTCTCTAATTTCTTTATTCTCTTTGTCATCTGTAAGTACAATAAGGGTTAACAAGTCTAACAAAACATTTCATAAGATTTAATTATGTATCTATATTTTTGGTCTTCAAAATATTTGGTCAAAACCACAGAAACCAACACAACTTTGTATAAGGGCTGTTCCAAAATTTATCGAGGTGGGGGATGGGATGCACTAAAATTAATTAAATATGGGTGGTAACATTTTCCTTAGAATTTTTTAATTACTATAAGTAAAATGAAAAAAATGTATTTTATGAGTGGTTGGGATCTTAAAAAAATGCCTCCCATGCCCCACCATACATTTAATTCTGGACCTGCCCTTAAGAAACTGCTGCAGATTTTTTTTCCTATCTTACTTCTTGTAATCAAGATTAAATACTTACTGCTGTATAACTGACATTTAAGAAATTTTATCAATAATTATCATATCCACCAATGTATATAACAGTTCTTCAAAAAGTTGCATTTGTGAGGATTTTTTGAAAGTGTTATTCAGTATTATTCTTTTTGTACCTGTGCTTGTGTTGTCTGTTATACCTATATACATTAGAGTTTCTGAACCAATACAGGAGATTCTTCTGTAAGCTATAACCATCAACATCAATATGATTAAAAAATCTTATATTATCCTGTTATCTTCTTTAAGCTCATTCTTCATTCTCCTTTTTAGTACATTTTGAACATTCCATCTTTTTCTGGTTTTGTTTAATTCATTTCTTATTGGTTTGTCTGAACATTTTTTATTGCTTTATTTTGTCTGTTCAAACTTCACTAAACACTTGTGGACTCATTATTTGCCAAGTACTAGTTTTCATATTTTTGTTAGTATAATGTTAGGGTACCCAAATTGCACCTATTTTGACAATTCTTTGCCTACGTTTATATATGATGCAGACAAAAGCTTCCATTTTGTGTTAACTTTGTAGATGTGTCCTCATTTACAATATAGTTCCACCAATTTAATTCTGAATCAATATTGAATCATAGAAACATGGGTTTGAACTGACCTCCAAATAACCAATGATTCTGTAATGAGGAGTACCCAAATTGCATCTATGCTTAAATTCACATCCGTAAAAAATGAAATAACTGATGTTTTGTTTTATTTCTCCAAATATTTAGAACAATTTGACAATAGTCCATGCTTACCTTTCATTCTTTTAAGAAATGGATGGATGTAATATATTTTAATTGATCATTTTTTAAAAGTGGACTTTTTGTGGACGTCACATGGCGACGTTTCCGTAGATTTTCCTTTTTCCAGTGATGACTTCATCTGTTGATAATAACTGTGAATGTTTTGTGTATATTCAAATATATTTAGTGATGTTGAAAGATGAGCATAATGTCAAATCGTAAAAATACAAATTGTTGAGTCTCTAAGAAAACTTGTAAGATTTCCGCTAAATGTAAGGTGAACAACTAATTTCAGAATTTCAACAAAATACAAATTTCCTATAGTTTTTGTTAAAATCAGGAAATCAAGTATTCTTGAAATTCAATTTTTCCACAATCCACAAAAAATAGGTAAAATGAATCCACATTATTCAATACATATTCCACTCACCTTATCCATTTCTGTTTTAAATTTCTGGAACATGTCATTACTTTTGTTAATAGTAGACTGGAATTCCTCATATCTCTCTTTGTACATGTTTAACTGAAAATAGTGTGGTATGTAGGTGATAAAAGTCAAAAACGGTCTTTTGATCATTACAAATATATTTCTTACATTCTAATTACAAAGACAGAGTGGATTTTGAAGTAATATGCAAATATTTCTGAAAGAAACAAATTATCCATTCTGTGTTGTTTTTATATATAGTTGCCTTGTTTAAGCTTCATACTGAAACACTCTATTTTCATTTTGATTGATTGAATGTTGGCTGTTTAATGTCCAGTGGCAATTATTGAAGCATATTTAGAACAAGACTGAATTTTGAAACTTACATTCAATCATGTAGTATTTAGGTTACAGAATCAATTTGTACCAATGGTTTTTAATTTTTTTTTTATTTGCATTTGAGAAGAGACTATTTACCAATCCACTTTGTATGATGACTAAACATCCATTTTAACTTATTATATACATTTAACATGAGTCACACGACAGTAGCCACAAGTGAGGCAGAAATTTTTAACCCCTTTAAAGGACAATATTAACTTTTTTTTTATAGTTAGGAATAAAATTGAGAATGGAAATGGGGAATGTGTCAAAGAGAATACAACCCGACCAAAGAGCAGAAAACAGCCCAAGGCCACCAAGTGGTCATCTCAGAGATAATAAACAGCTGCGCCATGAGCTCATGATACGCCTGTCGTCTTGTGTGTGAATTTTTATGCAATAAGCATAAATAGTTTCTGACATACGGCGTGACATGCGAAAACCCCCTTTTTTTTTTTACAAAAAACTCAATATCTCTAAAACAAAATTTTGAATCAAAACCAAAAAGTATACAGATCTTTAGATTAATATAACTAAAAAGTGTGTAAAATTTTAAGCAATAATCATAAATCGTTTTTGAGATACGTCGCGACATGAGAAAACCCCCTTTTAAAAAAAAAAATCAATATCTCAAAAATAAAATTTTGAATCAAAACCAAAAAGTATACAGATCTTTAGATTAATATAACTAAGAAGTGTGTAAAATTTTAAGCAATAATCATAAATCGTTTTTGAGATATGGCGCGACATGTGAAAAACCCCTCCCCCTTTTTTAACAAAATACTCAATAACTCAAAAATAAAATTTTGAATCATCACCAAAAAGTATACAGATCTTAAGGTGAATATAACTAAGAAGTGTGTAAAGTTTTAAGCAATAATCATAAACTGTTTTTGAGATACGGCGCGACATGTGAAAAACCCCTCACCCTTTTTTAACAAAATACTCAATATCTCTAAAATAAAATTTTGAATCATCACCAAAAAGTATACAGATCTTGAGATTAATATAACTAAGAAGTGTGTAAAGTTTTAAGCAATAATCATAAATTGTTTTTGAGATACGGCGCGACATGTAAAAACAACACACACCTGTTTTAGTTACTAAGTCCCGTAACTCAAATAGTTTTAATCTTATTTTCACCAAAAAGTATAGATCGTTTGACCATCATAAGAAAAAACTATGTTAAGTTTCATGAAATTTGGATAAGTCATTCTCAAGTTACGGTGCGACATGTTTACGCCGGACAGACAGACGGACGGACACCGGACATTTGTATACCATAATACGTCCCGTCAAATATTGACGGGCGTATAAAAATCCCACACCCGGAGGTGGGTTTGGCTCAATATAGAGTTTTCTATGTAGTATTTTTTGGACAGTTTCCCCCTTTTTCTTTTGGCCATGGTGTTGTCTGTTGATGCCCTTGGAAGTTCTTGTTGTTGTTTTTTTTTAGATCTAATGTTAACAAATATACATTAAAGTTGACTTTTATTCATGTCATGATTAAAACACATTTTAAGCAGTGAATCTTTTCCCCTAATGTCAAACCCTTTAGATTTTGTAGGCATATATGTCTCTTTAATAAATAAAATACCTGTGCCTCCAAAAGGACTGATTTCTTTTGTGCTTCTGTTGCTTGGAGTAACAGCTGAAAAAGAAAACAAAGAATAAAGCAAATGTTAAGTTCCAAAATTTTCAATGTTTTTATTGTTGCTAAAATTCAAACATAACAGGTTTTGCCAAAAAAAAAAAATTTGTATTTTAAATTTTGATAGCATTATTGGTTTGTAGCATTTCCTGAAATCACCATACTGTAAATTTATTTAATTTTTTGTGAACTAATTTTTGTGGATCCAGGAAAAATTTGATTATTTTGGAAACATGATTTTGTAGTTTTCATTTTCTACATAAATCTTGTATTTGTGTAAGTTGTTCAACGAACACGATCCTAAATGCAAGAAAAATTTTCTGATTTTTTTGCCATATAAACAATAACACTATACATTTATTTCCCATGCCGGAGGGAGATATAAAGATTTGTTCACCCAAGAATATTCATATTTCACGAGGGCTCTGCCCTAGGGAAATATGATAATTTTTTAGGGTGAGCAAATCTTCATATCTCCCGAGGCAAAGGGAAATGAATGTTTTATTCCACTGCCTATGCTTTGTTTACTATCAATACATTAAATATTATTTTGCATACATTTTTTTTCTTTAAATATCCGCTTGTTTTTGTAAGTCAAACTAAACACGACATATGTATACCCATTGATAAACAGTAATGATCAAAATTTAATTACAAGTCTTTTTGTTTTATTGTCTGAAATAAATTTGAACATGATAATGATTTTTGCTATTACTATTTTAAGTAGAAAAAGAAGTTCAAAACGTTATGTACATTAACCGTGCGTAATGTCGCACGAAGTAATCCCGACATTTCAGAGGGGAATATGATCCTCAGAATGGAATATGAAGAATTGTTCAATGACACATGGGATAGTCTGAACCAATCAAATATTGATTAAACTATCAATATGTTTAAACAGTGGAATAATAATAAAATATTTACCATAGAGTAAAGTAAATACATGATACATGTATATGTTATTATTATATTCCATATCTACAGTGATAATATTAAACACTATACTAAATTATCTTCAGCATCTTAGTTTCATTAATGTTTTGCTAGTGTTATGTTGCTTAATGTTCATTTTTCAATGTAATTTTTTTTTTTTTTTTCTTACAATTTACATTTTTACTACCACTTAGGTACTTTCAAGTTCAAATTTAAAACAATTTACATTATTTTAACAAACAATCTGACAAAAAAAGTTGGTCATGTTTATATTAAAACTTCTTTTGACTGAATTTTAACTAATTTTTTGTTCAGTTCATTTGATTGTAATTTCACTTTCCATTCAACAATCACAATATTAAATGCTTGGAATTTTTTTTTCAATTTAAGGTACTTGCATAAATACCTTTTTTAATCATTTTATAAATATCAATACTTTGCAAGCTTTGTCCTAATTATTAACCTGACAGGATCAAACTTACGACTTCTTTTTCTTTTTTTGATCTTTCTTGTTCCTCCTTTAGTATTGCATTTGACTGAGCTAACCTGGCATCGGCTAACTTTTGTTCTAGTTCTCTATGTTGCATCACCTTTTCTACTTGCTGAAAATGACAAATAAAATCTTGTATTTTTTAATTACATAAATATCGAATACTGATAATCTAAAATAAAATAGGTTGTCTAATCCCTGAATCAGCGTGATCAACCATATTCATACAATTTGTGTGTAAAAGATTCAAATGTAGGTCACTGTATCTTGGAAATAAACTTCAAAGTTAAACATGCTTTAATGAAGAGTAAAATATAGGTCTGAGTGACTTGGTTTTTTTGGAAAGACTATCATACTCACTATATGCATACAAAACACAAGACATGATTGCTTGACACTTACTGATGAGCTCCATATTCTATCGTAAATTTTCTCTAGTTTCATATTGTTCTATAAACTTTTAAAGTTTGCTAGCTAGCTCGTGTTTTTCACTCATAACTTTGAAATTTAACCTTTTCTATAGTTTCATATTGTTCTATAAAAAGTTTGCTGTCTAGCTCTGTGTTTTCTTCTTGTAACTGTATTTTTACTTTTTCTCTTGTTTCATATTGTTCTATGAACTTTTTAAGTTTGCTGGCTAGCTCTGTGTTTTCTTCTTGTAACTGTATTCCCACCTTTTCTCTTGTTTCATATTGTTCTATGATCTTTTTAAGTTTGCTGGCTAACTCCGTGCTTTCCTCTTGTAACTTTGTATTTTTACCTTTTCTCTTGTTTCATATTGTTCTATGAACTTTTTAAGTTTGCTGGCTAGCTCTGTGTTTTCCTCTTGTAACTGTATTCTTACCTTTTCTCTTGTTTCATATTGTTCTATAAACTTTTAAAGTTTGCTAGCTAGCTCCATGTTTCCACTCATAACTTTGTATTCTTACCTTTTCTCTTGTTTCATATTGATCTATGAACTTTTTAAGTTTGCTGGCTAACTCTGTGTTTTCCTCTTGTAACTTTGTATTCTTACCTTTTCTCTCGTTTCATATTGTTCTATGAACTTTTTAAGTTTGCTGGCTAACTCTGTGTTTTCCTCTCGTAACTTTGTATTTCTCTCATGATGATCCTGCATTTGTTGCTGAATCTCACCAATAGTTGTCTATAAATAATTAATGTACAACTGTTAAATATGTATTGGATAGCAAAATAACTTGCATTCAGCTTATCTAAAGAGAAAATTCATAAATTTGTATTTGAAAGGGCCTTTACAAAAATGTTTTGCAGGAAATGAAATTCTATCATTCACAGAAGTGAAATGACATTTCCAACAGAACAATAAGTACAGAGTGAAAAAAAAAACATTAATTATGGCAAAACCACTTTTCTTCAGTTTCATTTAATTTTTAAACAAGACAAAAGATATTTTTAAGCTCATTTGATGGGTAATTTTGAAAAATTATTAATTTTTAAGATTTAAAGTTCTCCGACTCTGTTATATATATTAATAAGTCAATATGATCATAAGAAAACAACTTTCTTATTGCAATAATTGTCTCCCCTGAAACTGTATCAACTCCCTCTAATTGAATGGTTCATCAATATTTAACCTTTTGCAGTGTTATTTCCTTCCCTAATATTGTAGGGTCATTGTTGATTTCCATATTGAATTTGTTTTGGGTTACAATCCTGAAAATATTGTGTTTACATTGACTATGGTTCAAAAATCATCATATTACTTTTACTATTGGAAGTCTGCATGGTCTAAGTCAATTCTGTTGTAAAATTTTGATTCAATAATATAAGTTAGCATGCGCTGATTTATTGGTGAACAAATTCTCATAAAATCTAAAGGGTAAGTCAGGAATCCTTTTCTAGACAATCTTGGTGTTTTCTTGTACTGGTGAACTGGGCTAACAAAAGAATGCAGTCATCAGTTATTAAAGCTATTATATTGTATAATAGTGTTTAGTTTCAAACATAAAATTAAGGATTGCCCATGTTGACTAATTAAAGAAATAGCCAAGCTGGTGACTGCACTGTCTGGTCTTGTTAGGTGTGATCATATGTCTATCAATTAAGACCATATATATGATGACCTTTAATAAGGTGTATATTTTGGTGAACTAGTGTTGTTGGGTTACTGTCTGAGTGCTGTTTACTGTGCATCTTTACAACTATCAATATATACCTGGAATTTCCCTGATATTTCCTTTCTCTTTTCATCTTCTTCTCTGGCTCTTTGTAAACTTTCTTGCTGCAAAAAATAATTACAATTATGCAATAATCAATATTTCAATATAAACAATATAGGTTTTCTACAACAGTCATATAAAGCATACGTGCTGACATTTAAATGTTTTCAATCTCCTGCTTGAGAATTACATTTTGTTCCGCTGTTTAGTTTTTGTGGTAATCATTTCAACTACATTTTTCTACTGTCTTTAATTTTTTTAAGCAAGGTAAAATAACTTTCATGTCTTGACTGATTTAGCATTTAGCAAAATGCCAGGGGTGTTCTGCCAGCAAAATCTACATAATCATAATCTATGCTGTAGGGAAAACAATTCAAAACAATACAATTTCCTTGTTAAACTATTGAACAAATTAAGTCTTTTTCATCTTATAACTAAATCCTGTGGAGGTGTACTAATTGATTTAGTCTGAGAGAACATGGCTTATTAGTGGAAATTGGGCTTTCATCCAACTTCCAGTAACTGCAATACTCTAAAATCAATACATTTTGTTATATGTTTTTGTGCCAACAATTCAAGCCCTCTCCAACTGATTTTCAGGTTTTTGTTACACTAATACTCCAGGTTAGGGAGAGGGTAGAGTGCCCACAAACAGGTAAAACCAAAGTTTATTCTTAATGTGTCTGTCCAAAGACACAAACCTGTAGTCCAGTGGTCATTGTAGATTGCTTTCTGCAATATTAGTTTTTGTTTATTGTTGTAGTCCTAATCAGGCTGCTGGTCTTCTCTTTAGAATAGGCTCCTTCACGGTTAATGCAGCCATATTGAATAAGCAATTGTTCTGTTTCAATGCTGTTTTCCTGTATTTTATAATCCATTTGCACCTCCATTATGAAAATCTGCTGCCTAATCAATATGGTTGCAATAACCGTGAAAGGGCCTATTGTTTCACATTTCTAATACCAGGGCCTTCTATAACTTCCTATACAATAAGGATTTAATTCCTTGTTGAAACCAAATCTCTTATTGTTCACTACTTTGTCATTTGTTCTAATGGATAATTGTCTCATTGGCAATCATACCACTTCTCCTTATTTGTATTTACATGTACCTATCTGTTATTTCTCAAAATATCATAGGAAATTGTGTGTGTGTTTGTAAATGAAATTCAAAATTAAAGTAATGTTTATTTTGGGTAAAATGACGATTCAGTAAACATGGTAAAATAGTACTTTCAGACTACTCCAACAATTGACCTTTGAGAAAGAGATGCAAAGACAAAAACTAAAACGATTGAAGAACACATGGTCTAGATAGAAAGATTTGGTATAGGTACAACACAATGTTGGTTAAACCTATTTTATAACTACAAATCCCCCTCCCCTTTTTGCCCATCCACAAAAATGCAGTAAAAAGCAGTTTCATTTTCTATTCATCATGTTCATAATTCTGTAAGATTAACAAATCTTACTTCACATACTTAACAATAAGAATCATTTAAATCACATGTTTTTTTGTGTTATTGAGTTGCTCTTTTACTGACACATATTCCAATTACAATAAATTAAAAGTCCCCTCCCCAAACCTACCCTTAATTAAACACCACTTTTCATATACATTAACAGACTACTAACCCTAATAACTTGGTTGTGTTTCTGTTACTCTCTACACAATCCCTCCAGTTAACATTAACAGACTACCTACCCTAATAACTTGGTTGTGTTTCTGCAACTCTCTACACAATCCCTCCAGTTAACATTAACAGACTACCTACCCTAATAACTTGGTTGTGTTTCTGCAACTCTCTACACAATCCCTCCAGTTAACATTAACAGACTACTAACCCTAATAACTTGGTTGTGTTTCTGTAACTCTCTACACAATCCCTCCAGTTAACATTAACAGACTACCTACCCTAATAACTTGGTTGTGTTTCTGCAACTCTCTACACAATCCCTCCAGTTAACATTAACAGACTACCTACCCTAATAACTTGGTTGTGTTTCTGCAACTCTCTACACAATCCCTCAAGTTTACTTTTAGCCATTACTGCTTTTGTGTGTTCAGTCTGTAACTGATCTTTTTCTCTTGTTGTCTGTAAATAAACATAAAATTAAACAAATACCTAATTAACATGATCTGCAACTGCACTATCATATTTTTTAAAATGCATGTCAAATTTTAAACAAGCTCCTTTAGAAGGTATAATTCTGCAGGAAGACATATGTGTACTTCACCATACCCATACAAATTATTTTGTTTCCTGGGCCATCAAATCTTTGCTCTCATTCCTATATATGAAAAATGCTGAATGGAGAAGTAATAAAAAAAAAAAAAAAATATATAGATTTGCTATGAACATGGTTGATACTGGCATCTTTCCACTTTTAAGATTCAAACATAAAACGGAAATTTAAGACCATTAAATGGAACCAGCTTACTTTTTAAAGACTGTGTTCCAATCATTATTTTCAAAAGATTCACTAGTTGTTACAGGAAAATTATATTTAGATAATGACTGATTAGAAGCCATGGCAATGCTTTTTTCCCTATTGAAATCAAATGTACAATTCATCAGTCAATGTTTCTGTCAAGATTAGTTCAATTTGGATTGCAGTTTAAGGGATGATAATTGAAATGTAAGAAAGATTAAATCCTCAATTATAGACATGATCATGATGATTCTCACTAAGTATTATTAATAGAATTTATAACAAAGAATTTTCATCAAAATGTATCTGATATATATGCACATGATGTGTACAGTGTGTCCAAAAATATGTAGTTCAAACTAACTATTAATGGTCAAATCTTTCATAGTAAATCTGGTTACTGTACTTTATTCACTCTCTCTATATCAATAGGTGTTGTAAAGCAAGCTGCAATCAAAACGAAACTTACACCATTAGAAAGATTCTTTAAATCAATAAATAGTCTTTCCAGCAGCCTTTAGTTTAAGAATAAAATAAATCTGTATGTACACTTACGACACTAAGTTTACGTTGAAGTTGTTTGACTGTAGAATTTAGAGTTCTGTGTTCCTCATGGAGATCAGCATACTTTTTACACAAGGCAGCTAATTTTTCTTCGGTGGTTTGTAGGCTGCTCAAAGCTCTCAGAATATGATCTACAGAAAAAACATAAAATTTCCAAAGTTCTGAATTCAAACCAAGCTCTCAAAATATGATCTACAGAAAAACATAAAATTTCCAAAGTTCTGAATTGTAACTTTGTCCTATAATAGAATATCTGGTTATTTTTTTACCTGTCAAATTGATAAGCAACTGTCAACAACCTTTAGGTTTTTTTCCTGCTTGATTAAATTAAGACACATACAGACGACCACAAAATTTTGCACATCCAGTTACTCTTTCAGTTGAAGAAAGAGCTGCGTAAAACAAAGATCTCTATTCTTAAAACTTTAAAAACAAGCAGGCCAAGAAGAATTATGTGGGTGTTGATTAATTACAAAACCGACTTTTTCTTTAATCTTTTTTCAGGTGTTGCTGAAAGATTCAAGGTGATTGCGCAATCACACCAATAATTTGTTATTCTGATAACACTAAAGAAGCTTTTACATTTCATGGATATGTGCCAGATTCAAAACGCATCAATGATTTGTTTTGAAACGTAACATGGAAGAGGATCTATAAAAACACATGCTAGCCTGTTTCTGTTCAGAAATAAACAATCGACTTTGAAGTTACTAAATTACAGATCATTAAATTATAACAATACACAAAAGCAATGCAATAAACTGTTAGATATTACGTCAATCATGTCTTTCCTGTTGCAAGTGGTTTATAATCTGTTTAACTTACTTTCCTAATTTACAAGTGCTCATGCACTATTGGGTGCATCAGTGAAGTTCAAGGACACCAAGACCAAGATATACATTTTTCTTTTTTATACAATCAACAAGATAAAATTTTGACTTAGTAAAAAATGTTATCAACAAACTAGAAAACAAATATAAAATTATTTAACACCTGTTTTTGAACCTAGTGACCGTGGTCTAAAAAAACATACTTCAGATTCAACTAATATTAAATTACAATATTAGCAAACCAAATAAAATATTTCAAAACAGTACTGAAATTCAGTTTTCAAACTATTACATACTTGAAGCAGACATTTATCTGAACATTAAAGAGAAGAGAAATGCATATCTTTTTGTTACACACTGAATCTTATCAGATATCTTTCTAAATGTTTACTTGATATGCTTCTAAATTTTGACAGATGGTGTCCTTGAACTTCACTGAAAACACATTGAACATGTTGAACAATGATGATGAATACCCTGCCACTGTATAAATGCTGTATATAGTGTAAATTCAGAAATTATTGCGTGCATTTATTATTGCGATTTTGTCATTTTAGACTAAAATGCGATTTAAATTTTTGCGATATTGAGACAAATCCTGTTTAATTCATATAAAAATTTTCAAAATGCGAGTTTAAATTATTGCGATTATAACCCTGTCGCATTTTTCGCAATAATAAAAACATCGCAATAATTTCTGAATCTACAGTAGTGTAAGTTATTGGAAATCTTTTTGGCTCATATATCAATACAAGCCAGTTGTTTAATATCATTCTAAAAGGGGTTCACTTAATCATCAAAATTCACTGCATCCAAGACAATCAAATAACAAAAAAATGTGAAAGTAAATAGTGTTAGTCATTCAAATTGCAAAATTTAATTTCCGTGACATTTACCATTTTTACCTATAGTTTTATCCTCTTTCTTTTTACTTTTTTTGTCAATTTTTGTTCGGTCCTTGGAGTCAGATCTTTCAGTTTCCTCTTTTTTCTTGTTTTTATTTTCCCCTTCAGGCGGGTCAGCCTTCTCCCCATTTATTTTCAGATCTCTACTCAATGCCTCCTCTAAACCTTCAGACCCCGTACTAGCATGCATGGACCCATTCTGACTGTCGGGTGATCCATCTCTCTCAGCAGGGTCTGGGGCTGTCATCTGTTGGACCAGAGAAGAGAGTGCACTCTCACTCAGACCTGAGATCTCAGAGTTCACACCTTGTTCTTGGTTTAATTGTTCTGTTGCAAAAGTTTCTGTGAAAAAAGAGAAAAGAACCTGCATACATTGTATATATATGTGTTTCTCGTTTTTTATATAGATTAGACCGTTGGTTTTCCTGTTTGACTGGTTTTACACTAGTAATTTTTGGGGCCCTTTATAGCTTGCTGTTCGGTGTGAGCCAAGGCTCCGCGTTGAAGACCGTTCTTTGACCTAAAATGGTTTACTTTTATAAATTTTGACTTGGATGGAGAGTTGTCTCATTGGCACTCATACCACATCTTCTTATACATGTTATATCTATATAATTACAATTGCAAACTTCTATAAGGTGATCTATTGATCACAGATACCCCCACCTACAGCTTAACTTTTAAACCTCAAATGTCCACTGTCAAATTGAACTTGACCAGTGTATTATGGTCCACATGACTGTGTTCAACATGTTTAAATTCAAAATGATTCTGTTAAGTGGAACATTAACTTTCATTCAGATCCTTATAAAAAAAAAATAGTGTCAGCCATCTTCTTGAATATGAATCAAATATTATGTATATTGTTCTACAAAAATTTCATTACTTAAAAAATAAAATTTTAAAAAAGTGATCTGACAATGAATAAAATGACAATGATAAATTCTGTTATTCATTTTGATTGAATACTATGCAGTTATACATGTACACGTAACAATCTATAATTGTGTAGTTCAGTGGTTGTCGTTGGTTCATGTCTGTCATAAACTTGTTTTTTTTTTTTAATTGTATTGTCATAAATTAGGCTTTTAGTCTTTATCGTTTCAAATTTTTCGTTTCGGCCTTTTATAGCAGACTTTACAGTACTAGTCATAACAGTATGTGTTTTTTTTCTCTTTGTTGAAGGTTGTACTGTGACCTATAATTGCTTATTTCTAATTCATTTAAACTCTGGTGGATAGTTGTCTCATTGGCAATCATACCACATCTCCTTACTTTTATATTGGTAAAAAGAGTATATATGGTTTTTCATAAGTTAACAAATACCTTCTGAATCCAGGACCATATGGCCTCTATGCACACAACACATGAACTCTGGACCATATGGCCTCCATGCACACAACAAGGCATTCATACATGTACATGTACCTACCAACTTTCTCCATGACTTCAATTATCCGTAAATCCTCTGCAATAAGCTGATGATAATAATCAAAACTCTGAAGTGGTCCAACGGGAAATGACTGTTTATGTTCTAACTCGTTTAAATCCTCAACATCAACTAACGATCTCTCTTCACACTTGCTATCAATATCACAATCACAGCTGTCTTGTTGATAAACAGTCACAGAATCTTTCCGTGGATACTTTAATACAGATTTTACTTCCACAACAGAAAGAGTCACCGGCTCGACGAAACAATCTAAATCTGAAAGATCCTCCGACAGAACTTCTTGTTCTAACCAAGCAACTGATTGATCAGATGCTGAGAAGGTTTGTGGGGCTTGGTCTGTATCTACAGTGGCAAGATCTGAAATTTGTTCACAAGGAGTCGCAATCTGAACTTGATGCTGAAAACCTGACGAAAGTTCTGATTTTATCTCCTGCTTTGAAAAAGATTCGTTTACTGGCTGTGTTACCTGAACAACTTCTGATTCAGTTACAGGCTTGATCTGTTCTCTTTCGTCTGGATGCTTAAAGAGAAAAAAAAAATTATGACTTCTGATAAAAGACAACATTATATCTACATGATCTATGCTATAAATCACAATGTAACTGTATTACAAGCAAATGACTAGTATTGACATGTACATGTAGCTATGTGTTATATCAGTAAGATGTGATTTTTGCTCCGTCTTACTGTAAATTTGAGATGATGAACATCATTAAAAGTGCAGTTCCTTTGCTTTAGGTATCTAGTATGTCATGCAAACATTTGTTTGCACCTGTCCTAAGTCGGGAATCTGATGTTCAGTAGTTGTCGTTTGTTGATGTGGTTCATAAGTGTTTCTCGTTTTTTATATAGATTAGACCGTTGGTTTTCCCGTTTGAATGGTTTTACACTAGTAATTTTTTGGGGCCCTTTATAGCTTACTGTTCGGTGTGAGCCAAGGTTCCGTGTTGAAGACCATACTGTGACCTATAATGGTTTACTTTTATAAATTTTGACTTGGATGGAGAGTTGTCTCATTGGCACTCATACCACATCTTCTTATATCTATGTAAGGATTATTACATCTTTCCATTGCATGTAATAATAGTAACAAGTTAAAAAATTCTGAATGACCAATACCTTAGCTTGTAGAATCTTATCATCAAGAAAAAGGGATTCTGCTCAATTTGTGATTTTTCCAGAAAGTCCCTGCATGTTAACATGTTTATGCAAAAGAAGGTAACTCTTTTTCTTTTTTTTCTCAAGTTTCAAGGGCCAAATAACAAGAAATAAGGGGTGCGTACTATGCATGACTGCATTTTATACACACCAAAAAAATGTTACAATATCATGTGACTCTTGGTCATGTTGGTTTTGGATAGCAAAATAAAATGATCTCATGATCAAGTCAGCACTTATTCGATTTTGAAATTTCATTAGAATTCCTAAATAATGTTACCGGGTACCAATACTTTAACATGTTCAATCCAATGTTTCAGTTTCAATGAGTTAGTTCAGTGTGAATTAAGATTGATCTATATATTGATTTTTGGTGTTTAATGCAACTTTCCGAACTTTTGGCTACATTGTTTATTGTGGTGGCCAGAAATTATTGATTAAGGAAGATGGAGTGCCCAGAGATCCACATTCTGTTGGCAGGCAAACTGGCAATCCTAGTCAATTAAGATTGGAGTCAAACGAACCTGCCATCTACCATGTGTGAGTTCAAATTCACAACCTCAGTGGTGACAGGCTAGTGATGCAGTAGATAAACTACTTAGACCACAGCTGACAACCAAGGTCTCTCTATGAATCAATAAATAGAAAAGGCAGGTAATGTATGGCCATTACTGACCATTGTCTAGTCATGCTAGTCAAAGAAAGAAAACAGCTAAAATAATTCTGTCAACAAGTGAAAACACACACCTTAACTTTAGTCAACAAATATCCTGTTAGTCATCAAAGCACTGAAATTACAGCAGCAAATTAAATTATATTTCTCCAAAAATACATGCAATTAGTAACATATTAGAACCATTTTACTGCACAGTATGTAAAGAATTGGAATATACATTCTGATGTAGCTGTGTAAAGGATTACAGGTATAAAAGTCTATGTATATCATCAAAACAGAAATATACAAGACGTCTTATATCACATCACGCAATATAAATCAACAGACTGAGGGGAACGGCATTCCATCATGACAAACTGGCTACTCTCCAATCTTCTACAAATACATTTCTTATATTATATTTCTTAATTAATTTCTTATCATGTTTACAATAAAATTCAATTTCCCCAAAAATTAGTAAAAAAAAGATCAAAGAGGCGAGAAAATTGGCTAGAATCAGAACATACCTGTTTAATTTTTCTTGATTTTCCACGAAGAAAACATGAAGAGAGAGTTCTAAATGTTGAACGGAACCAGGAGAATGCCATGCTATGTCATCTTCCTTGTATCAATTGTTTAGTCAATTTGGGGCTCCAGAAAGGGGAAATCAAAGGTAATACAGGTGCATTATGATTCCACACTCATAGAAGATAACATCTAAGTATTCCCAAGAATTTACATAAAAACATAGAATGTCTTATGGTTGTATTGTTACAATTGCTGTTAACTATAAATATTACTAAATGTATGAAATTATGCAAATTTGACGGGACACTGCATCACCACTGACTGTTTGACAAAAAAACTAGAAGTGTGCATTTTCTAATTTATAAGCTAAATAAAATGAAGGGATAATTAAAGCACATGTAAAATGGATAATTAATATACAAGTACATGTTTCCAATAGTATGTATACATGTACATTAGAAATTTCTCAAGATGGTACATGTAACTACTGCTAGTGCTTAGGACATGATTTAAATGCTTAGGACTGAACATTTCATCTGCTAATTTTTGGTTAAATTGAATGTTATCAAACTAAAACTAAGGCTACAAATCCGTAACCCTAGATATTGTTAATTAATATTATTAGGCCCTTTTGAATATTTATATATTTGGATTTCAACGCTCCAAGGTCTAGTGCAAATAAACTCATCATAGATACCTGGATTAAAATTTTGTATGCCAGATGCACGTTTTGTCTATAAAAGAATCATCATTGATGCTTGAATCAAAAAATTTAAAAGGCCAAAAAAATGCAAAGTTAAAGAGCATTGAGGACCAAAAATTCCAAAAGTCAGTACAGTTTATATTCCATATGATTATATGAAGTGGTCATAAATCAGATATGGCATGCATGTATGTATTATCTTTTATTACAATGTTTCACATTTAATCACTCAACACTAAGCCGCCAAGAGTAATTTTCAACTTAATCCATTTGTATTTACTGTGCATGTATACTGTACAATGTTTTATCTTCGCTGTATGTGTATATATTGCTTTGTCTATGAGGGTGATTGTCTGATTGCAAAAATAAATCAGGAAATAATTAGTTAGTGTTCTATTGTTCAGTGAAGATACATGTACATAAAGCACATGTATGTTCTGTTCACTGAACTATAGAACATTAACCCCTCATACAGGTATAATGAAGATTCTTACTAAGAGTCCTGGCCCCGGCGCCATAAAACTTTTTTTTTCTGGGTAAAAAAATATTCTCAGAATAAATTATTTTACTCAGCTAAGAATGAGCACTTTTTTATCCGCCATAAAAAAATATTCTCAACGTTGAGAATATTCTCAGCTGAGAATTTTTTTTCTTAGCTGAGAATTTTTTTCTCAGTGATGTAAGCGGTAAAATAGATGTTTGGAAACTAAAAAGTGTACCAAACTTCGCTAAAACGCAGTTTGATCTCTTTAGCAATAATGTAAAACATAAAAAGAATCTATTATAGATACAATGACAAGACCGTAATGACAAGTAACATTTTGTAAGCATCTGTTACCACAGTCCTGACAAAAAGTCACAGGATATAAAGTTTGAAATTATAAGAGAAAGATCTTGAAATATTTGAGTTATTTACCCGTAGCTTCTTATAAATATATATTACTTTTTATATTTCTTTATTTATCTATATTTAATTTTTTATAAAGATTAAATGTAATCCTCGTTGACGTTTACGTGAAGAGTGCTTTCTTTCACGTCCGCACTTCTACCGAGTATGGCATGCCAAATAAACATTTAAAATAGTTATTACGGATCAATAACATACATAATGAGTTTAATATCATATTGCACAGGAAGAGAAAATGAAAGTACGACGTCGTGTGAGAAGGCATGGCATATATTGTCCATTACATTTATTAACAACACCTTGTACAAATATTCTCTTAAAAAATAAAAACAGTTTAATAGAACAAACAAAACTATCCGTCACAATGATATATGAGGGTCTTGATAAGGGGGAGGGTGTTCTATTTTTCCGTATCCTGTAATTCTATTGGCCATTTTTCTCTATTCAGTAAGAAATGTTTTCTGTAAAATTCGTGTGTTCTGATCGTGCATATGGAAATTTCCTTCTCTATCATGATTTTGATATGATGGATGTTTTGTTTATATCAACGACATATGTATGACGACACTACCCAGTAACACCCCCCCCCCCCCCCCCCCCCCCCCTTTCCCCCTCCCCCGAATCTCTCACTGTACTGCACAAATGATACATTTATCAATTTTGACTAATATCTGTTCAAAACCAAACAGGGGGAAATTATTTTACTTTCATTGTAATAATTTGGATATCTGAGATAATAAACAGTAGATAGGGTGAAGTTATTTATATTTGATTATACATGTATTTGGTTTGTAGATATGAGGTACCAGTACTGCAAAAAAAGTAAAACGTATATTTAAGAGAGATAAATCTAATAGAAAAAAAATCGACCACCTGCACTAGATTTTATCCTTGATAAGCCCAACTGTCCAACAAAATATAAAATATTGCCTATTTATCAACTATTTTGGAGAATATTAAAATATATTTAACATTTATTGGTAGTGAACAAAAAATGCTATAACCCCAAAAATTCAAAGACAATTGTTATTCGTCCTCGAGTATCAGTCAAATAGCCCTTACCAAAAAAATTGTTGTTTTAAATTGCAATGAATTATCATAGTTCTTACAAATATGAAACCGAAGACGTAATAAGCATGCTGGCGAACGAGAATTTTTGATTCTGCAATTCTATTTAATTCCCGTTAATTGTTAATTTATAAATTTTGAAAATATAAAGAAACTGAGATTTCAACTGGGGCAAATTTGACCTTCGACTCATTTAATTGGCTATGATTTTAAAGTCTTTTTGGTCATATTTCTGATTTGTTGTTTTCAATTTGTTTTCCACTATTGCAGAGTTTTTTTTGTTGTCAATGGTCATGGTCTGACCTCTGACACGAACTGTTTTATCAGTGTTGTAATGTGTAATCATTTCTGACACAATACATGAGAAGTATGTAAGGTTGACTTTGTCTGCAATAGTGGACGAAATGGTAAGTCAAGATTTGTTAACTCCTCATGCAAGATCGTGATTTTGAGGCAAAATACTGATGCTTACGGATGTACAGAAATTGCATCGCTTCCGTACATCAATTGACCAATTCCGTATTCAATATTTCATTCGATTTACCTTATTCTTAATTTTTATATAAAAAATATGTACATTTTAGCACCCCATTATTCAGTCTTTTTTCTTTCTTATTTTTTTGCACATGTTTTTCTTTTTTTTTTTGGGGGGGGGGGGGGGGGGGGGATACTTTCTATTCTGTAAATCACCTCATATATCTTGGGTAATTTCAAATAAAGATCTGATATTCAAGCGGGATATATAATGCAAATAACTACTAGTGTAGGAGTATCTACAATGAGAAGCTGTTTAACTGGTCGCTTTTTTGTGGTCTCTTTTAAATTTCGGTAAGATTAATATGCTACAACCAACTAACAAAGATGGGGTTATCAACTAATTCTCATATGCTATCACAGAATTGTAAGACATATTTTGATTTCTAAAGGTCAAATTATGTTGTATGCTACTAAATTTTTCAATGTTCAAAGAAAATGTTTCGGCCATATTTGGAATATTTCTACTATATTGCATTTTTGATAGTATCAACATACTAATGCTCATTTTACAAAAATCATACTTATTTTCATTTATTTCTATGAATAGCAGATGCTGCTCAAAGGATTTTATTGGGTTTAAAAGATATTGGATGCTCTCATGATTATATTAAATAACTTTTGTAGTTGTTAGATTGTTTTGTTTAAAAAAAAAACTTTCATTTATGTTTATAGCATATTTTAGAAAAGTGTCTACAGAAAATGAAGAAAAATATTAAAATGGCTTTTTCACCATTGATAGATGCTGATGTAATTCTTTTAATTCTATATTGAATACCTCAGCATTTGGATGTTGGCTTTTTATCATTTTGAGATTCTGGCATCCCATCACATCATTATTTTCGCTCAAATATCCGATGCCCACTAAAATGTGGGTGATTTCATACAACAACAAAGGAGCAGTGAAGCTATTTCACACTAGATTTAAAAAGTCTTTCAATCTTTTATAAAATTCATAGTATCACAGCACCGTATATACTTTTTGTATTGTTCTAACAATAGTATGATTGATTATTTTAAATAAATCAACAAATTATGAACCCTGGAAAAAGGCTGAAACCTCAATTTTTACAGTTTTTGACAAAATTGATCTTGAATATTTATCCTAAAGAAAATGCATGAAAAAGACGACGTTAACCAAACAAAAAATGTTGGACTGAGTAAAGATGTGTATGTTTTTTCGGATACAATTTAATTTGTGTAGATTAGTGACGTTCTTCAATGCAAATTTTATCAAAATTTTAACAAAAACCCTATTGACAGTTGTAATTTTATATCAAAATACCCTCAATAAGATTTTTTTTATACTTAAGTATGGTTTTGGCTATACTCAAATATTTAAGAATATTCTTAACTTTAAGTAAAAAAATATCTGAGAATTTTTTTATGGCGGTGTATTTTGCTGAGAATAAAAAAATTGAGAAAATTCTCAGGTTGAGTAAAAAAAATTTACTCAAATAGTTTTATGGCGCCGGGGCCTGGACTCATACATGTAGTAGACCAGGCTTTATTCCCAATTTTCTAAACTGGTGATTCTACAGTCATTAGTTCTACTGTACTAAGTCCAGTTACTATTATTTCTTTAAAAAAAGGCAGAATTATTAGTTTGTCAATTTCAAAGATTTTTTACTGATATTTATTTTGATCATAACCAAATTAAAATAATGAACTGAGGCAGATATAATGTTAATTTTAAAATAAAACTTGGAGTAGCTGTACAGCAAAACCAAAAGAGATCAGCTTATTTAATCGGAGGTGTTTTTTTAAAGAACCTACAATGTACATTAAAACAGAACCCCCTTGCTGCTTCCTCAATGTTAGATGGTAATTATAGGTGCAGACAGCCCTAATATTGAGGATTTCTCCAGTGATCATGGTGATAAGTTTCTCTGATTATCAACAAGATCAACCCAGCTGGAGAAATATACATCTGGTATGAAATGGTACACCTCTAATCATTCCTATCTGATTGATGCTAATTTGAAAATGATAGTTCCACATTTAGGTCTCTAATGAGATTACATGATAAATACTTTGTATCCTTGGACCCTAAGGATTAACAAAACTGTTGAGAATCAAGGTCTAGGATCTTTTAATCAACTTTTCACATTGAGAGTCCCATAACTGGTTAGCATCTATAGATAAAAATAAAACTGTATAATTTTATGTATAGATACTTTTTTTTACATTCTTCATAATTATTGAATTTTAAGATGTAAAATATTACATTTTGTATATTTTTAAATCAATACATGTATTTCTTTGCTTACATGTATATACTAGTTGTAATTACATGTACATTCAGTAATTACATTGTAAACTTTTCTCAATTAAATGATCAATTATCATGTGTTAGTGTTATCAATTAATTATACATATATATAAAAAAAACATCATATTTAATTAGAAGTACACCTTCTCTCAAAAGTATTTTCATGCAGATTCTAATTTTTAATTTGACAACCCTTGATTGTGTTGATGTTCAATCTTTAGATAATTGGACCAGGACAGCATGATTTTTTTTATTAAAGCACAGAGTAATTGAATATAATTACAAACAATATCTTATAGATATCTGCTACACCATAAATTTGTACACAATTAAGAAAAAGTTATTGAAACCATAATTTTCTAGCTGGATATTGGTACAATAATAAATTTTCAGCCATGCTACATGTACATTTTCAAATAGAACCAAAACAAAAAAAACATTATGTTTACAAACATATTTATTAAGAATAAGAGGTACCTACTTTGGTGGGATGTTTTGTATCTCCACCGTGGTTGTTAGCTACATAATTCCCCATTTCATTCCGAAAAAATAAAATTCTGACCAATTAATAAGATCTCGCCACTGATTATTGCATATTTTTTACATCTTATCAAAGTAGGCCAGAGAGCAACAGAAAACCACTGGCTTCTATCTAAATTATATCTGACAAATACATTTATTATGTACATGATGTATTTCTTTGTTTCTGAAATTAACATCTTGGAACTGTTGGCAAAGACTGCATGTGTATGGTTATAGCAGCTGTCTCATGCTGAAGTCTAACTTGAAGTTATGTAATTCATATTCAAATTCTACTTGTTTTAGCAACATCTTGAAATGATTTATGTTTTTTATCCAAAAATAAATCCATGCAAGGGGGGATATGGGGCCTCTTCAACAGGGGGCAGATTAGGAATTAGGAACATACATGTACTATCTTACAAATATATATATATATCTAGACTAAATTAAGATACTATCCGGGTAAACTTATCAATCCTTTAAAGAAACTTATTCTAAAAGGTTACCAATTTAACACTATAATTAGATCTTTGAATTTTGTTTTTTTATTGGTATGGATATTGATCTTGTTATAATTTATCAGTAAATTAAAATCAAACTAAATATTATTTTTATATACGTGTATACATATGCACATTCATGACTCTACAATCTGTTGATACCTGTATCTTGGCATTGCACAAGGTCATGTTTTTCTCTGACTGTTAATGAGATCTTTACACTAAATCCATTGGATGTTGGATGTGTACTGATGGATATTTTAGTCGTAGATGCATGATTTTTTTATTAGTTGTTATTGGCTTTGAACTAGCTGTCAGTAACTGTGAATACTCTAAGATCTGTACTAAAGTGTCTTTTTCTTGTGGGGATGTACATGTATCAATACCCTGCCACGTCCACTCTGTGTTTTGTTAGATATATGTATATCTGCTTTGTATCCATCTGATGAGTTATGCCCTTTTCAACTGATTTTTATAGTTTGTTCTTATGTTGTACTTTTATACCACTGTCCCAGGTATGGGGGAGGGTTGGTGCTTTCAAACTAGTTTAACCCCGCCACATTCTGTATGTGCCTGTCCCAAGTCAGGAGCCTGTAATTCAGTGGTTGTTGTTTGTTGCTGTATATCATTATTTTTTTTCGTTCATTCAGTACATAAATCAGGCCGTTAGTTTTCTCGTTTGAATTGTTTTACATTTGTCATTTCCGGGCCTTTTATAGCAGACTATGCGGTATGGGTTTTACTTATTGTTGAAGGTGTACGGTGACCTATAGATGTTAATTTCTGTGTAATTTGGTCTCGTGGAGAGTTGTCTCATTGGCAATCATACCGCATCTTCTTATTTCAACTTTATAAATATCGAAAGACATAAACACGTAATCCTCCTCAATATCATAAATTTACAAAATGTATGTATGGATGTTGGAAATTCAATGTTCATGATTTGGTGCAAAGCCCAAACTTTGTAAATTTCACCAGTACATATATAAAGGAAAACCATGTTTGTGTCTTTCTATGTTGTGATGTTACACTATTGTTTCAGAAAAAGGGTGAAGGTTTGGTACCATTAAAACGTTTAAACCCGCTGCATTTGTTTGCACATGTCCTAAGTCAGGAATCTGATGTTCAGTAGTTGTTGTTTGTTGATGTGGTTCATAAGTGTTTCTCGTTTCTCGTTTTTTATATAGATTAGACCGTTGGTTTTCCCGTTTGAATGGTGTTACACTAGTAATTTTTTGGGGCCCTTTAAAGCTTACTGTTTGGTGTCAGCCAAGGCTCCGTGTTGAAGACCGTACTGTGACCTATAATGGTTTACTTTTATAAATTTTGACTTGGATGGAGAGTTGTCTCATTGGCACTCATACCACATCTTCTTATATCTATTGTACATGTACATATTCTGTTTATGTTAAATGGCTGTTCATGATCAGCCGCTTAAGTTAACCCTTCAAATTCCATGTCTTTTGACAAATTTATATAACTGCATACATCCCATATATACAGGTATGTATGTTATGCTACATTTTTGTATATATATATATATATTGTATGATTGCAGTTTGACTTTGATAGATTACACAACTGTAAAATCTAAGCCAATATCAACAAAAATATAATTCAAATATCATTGCAAATAAAAGGAAGATGTGAGTTATATATACAAGTCAAATTATTTTAAGGCAGCAACACAATTACACAAAAACAAAAAGGCATCTATTAATGTGTACTTTAAAACATATGATACATCATTTTGTCAAAACACACGAAGATCAATTGATTTAAAGCGTTTTAACCCTCCCCCCTCCCCCCCAAAAAAAAATAACACAAAACTAATCCTTATGATATATTCACTGATTAATAAATAGCAAAATATATATTGTATTATCAACATTATACATGTTATATGGTAGTCAGTCTAGTGGTAAAATTCATCATTACATGTACATGTATATATACAACATGGTTCAATAAAATAAAACATCACTTTTGAATGGGTGGATGGTTGGGATCATAAATACATAGATTTATGTTTTCACTTCAAAATGTTCTACTGGAAAGTTTCAAACACAGAAAAAAAATTAAAATTGGTGGATGTGAAAAAAAATGTGAGAAATCTTACTTCACCACAATTTGCTAGTAGAACACCAACAACACCACCCATACCATCTCTGATCAGATATAGATACACTGTAGATATGTGTCAATCACCTGATCAGACTAGACTCACATGCTTCTAATTACTGTCAGATGCTCTTCATTAATTACAGGAGGGTCAGAAGGAGGGGTATTGGATTTATTGATTAAAAACTATTGAACTGTGATGATTTACATAAATCTGGATGTGTTGAATATTTTACCAATATTAGATAACAAGGAATTATTTGAATCTGGAATAATTTTGAATTCTGGAAAATTGTTTAGAAATGTATGATGAAAACTAACCCAACTAAATAGGGTCAGCCATGTATGCATGGCTAAGGTTAATTTCACTTTCACTGATATTTCAGTAGGAGCTAACCAACCCCCCTTAGCCATGTGTGCATGGCTACCCTATTTAGTAGGGTTAGTTTTCATCATACATTTCTAACCAATTTTCTGGAATTCAAAATTATTCCAGATTCAAATAATTCCTTGTCATGTTTATACATATATATTAAATCAAATTGTGGTTCTTTTAACTAAGACATTCATTTTTGAAATTTCTCATAATTAAAAATTAAATTGGAAATTTTGATTCCAACTTTTAGTCCCCTTTAATTTTCAATGAATTTTCATTCTTTATGCTCTTTTCAAATAAGACAGAAATCACTTGTTCCTAGGCAAAACCATGACCACCATCATAAAAAAAAATTTCCCTCTAAATTAAAGACAATCATAAATATACAAATCCTTGATACAATGGACATTATGGGCTGCTATATCATCAGTAACTTTTCAAAATTTGTGTTTCCTTAATTTTTATCATGTTCATACATGTAGCAGGAAAAAAAAATCGCTTTTTAAATAAAAGTTATTTTGAGATGGCATATCAGGGCTATCGGTCATAAAACATTACTCAGTACTATAGGAGTACATAATGTACAAGATTTGTTGACGAAATACCAAATACAGTATTTTGATTGGTTGATTTCTGAGCCTCAGTATAATAATCATGCTCGAAAGTTTTATGACCGCAAAGCCAGGTGTACTTTATATGCAAACTTGACTATTTTAGTCTTAGATACATGATTTTTTTTATCATGTTTATTCGTTGTTATTAGCATGATTAGGTTTGAACTAGCTGCCAGTAACTGCGAGTACTCTCAGATTTTTACTTAAGTGTCTTTTTTGTAGTGGGATGTATAGATATGCTGCCATGTCCAGTCTGTGTTTTCGTTAGATGTTTCTGCTTTAAATCCATCTGATGAGTTAAGCCTTTTACAACTGATTTTTATAGTTTGTTCTTATGTTATACTGTTACACCACTGTTCCAGGTTAGGGGAGGGTTGAGCAGTCACAAAAATGTTTAACACCGCCACATTTTTTATTTGCCTGTCCCAAGTCAGGAGCCTGTAGTTCAATGATGTCATTGGTTCATGTCCGTAATATTTGTTTTTCGTAAATTGTTTTGTTATAAATTAAACAATTGAATTGTTTCATATTCTTCATGTCAGAGCCTTTTATAGTCGACTATACGATATGGGTTTTTCTCATGGTTGAAGGCCGTACTGTTGCCTATTATTGCTATCTAATGGAGAGTTGTCTCATTGGCAATCATACCACATCTCCTAATTTTTATATTAACACATTCAAATCTAATTCAAAATTAACAACCATATATATTTAAATACAGTAATTTGGAGGAATGTTTTTGCTAATCGATCATTTAACAAAAACAACTCTCTCCAAACAAAGAAAATCATTAAGAATGCTGACTCCAGGCAATTTGTTCTTTATCCCATTCCCAAAGTGGATTAGATTTTGCCTAAAATGCAAAAAATTACCACTTAAGGGGCATTAACTACGAATTAGACAAAAAAAATCAAAATATGATTTCATTTGTTTCAAATATTTATAAAAGGGGAACCTAGATTAACCCGATTAATTCAGTCGTTATATTGCGCTGATCTATGACAAAGAAAAATCTTCAGTCAATCATTCACAATTAGCTCTGGATTTACATATCTCAATAAAATTGAGGTGATTGCTGATTGTCACCTCTTCTATAGGGCACCAATCAAAATCCAGGATTCGTGAAGAGTTTTTATCGTGTTAGGAATTCAGGCCGTTGCAAGAAGAGCAGGGACTGAATTATTCAGGTTAAACGTAGATGTAACATTTAGCTATTAGCAGTCAGTTTGCTTCAATTTGTAAAAATAGGCTAAAAAACATCGCTGAATTATTATATTTTGCAAGTCAATAATTCACTCATTTAAATCTGTATTTATCGCAGGGGTCGACTTAAGCACTGGCCCACTAGCCCAAGGCCAGTAGAATTTCGATAGGGCCAGTTGAACATAAAGACTACTGGCCCCATTGGCCATTACATTTGACTATATTTTCACTTAGACATGTTAGATAGAATTATTAGGGCAAATTTTATTTGATCTGGGCCAGTAAATTTACCCTCTAACTGGCCTTATTGGCCATACTTTTAAATTTTGTTAAGTCGGCCTCTGTTTATGCAACCTTTAGTTTGACCTGAAGTGGAGACGGGCAGGCATGTGTTAAGTATGTGGTTCATTTATGAAGAAGAAAAGAATGTCAACATTGAGTGAAACGAGGAAGATACCAGAAATAACCATTTCGTTCACTGATCCAGCCCATTAAAATTTTTCCTATACATAATACAGGTAAAAGTATATATATAATTCTTCTAAATAACAGCCCAACAATGTTAGATCTGTAAATTTGCAGAAGCAAATTTTTGTTCTTCCCTGGCAGGGATTCGAACTCATATATCTTTAATTTTTCACCTGAAATCAAACAGACCTAGAAAAATCTTTATTTATATGTCATGTATGTTTGCACATGCTTGACTATCATTAGTGTCTATTTGTATTTTTGTTTTTCATTTCTCCTTATATTTCTTGATTTGACATTAACACATGATTAACATGATTAATGACAGTTCAATTTGTTTTAACTTTAAAATCTAATTGTTAGTTGAAAATTTACTTACTATTTAAGGGAAAATACTCACTGAAAGATTTTTTTTAATATTATATCAATTTTATACACAATTATATGATGATGTAATCTTCTTCGACATGTAATGGCTCCAAGCATGGGAGGTTCAATGCAAACAAATTTGTAACGTCTTGTAAAATTTTCATCTATAAAACATTTATAAACATGATAAAGGGCCCTACAAATTAAAATTTAATAACTATTATAGATTTATGTTATGTAAAATTATTAGGAAAATTCTTTATTGTTTTCCAAGTCATCATGGTCATGGTACATTTGTATTTACATATATCAGGCATGCATGCAGACCAGTTAAAGCTCAAATCTAATTGTGGTGTAACAACTCATGTTTGAAATTTGACTTCACTAATGAATTTCCTACAACTAAATGGATGGATGACTGTAAACAAACAGGAGGGCAATTGTAAGCATTTTTAAACATGCAATAAACAAAGTTTTAACATGTCCATGCATGAATGAATACCCTCAATCTTTGTATCATTTAAAAAATGCATTTAGAATGTTTTGATGGGTTTTTTCATGATAAGTATTATCAAACTACTTAATATTGTTCTGTATTAACTGATTAAAAAGTAGTTCTTTTTTTGCTTCAGGGATCAAAGTTCCAAATTTATTACTTCTCAGATCAAAGAGAAAGTGGTAACTACGGTTTAAGCTGAAAGATATCGGCTTTCTATAGGGAAACGTCTTCGATTATGATTTAAAGACAAAATTTACTTTTGCATGCAATAATATTGTGACATAAGGACGTCTAAATCAGGCAAAAAACCGGCGATATACTCACCAAAATTAAACGATTTTTTTTTCAGTGGTGGCTGCCATGTTATGACGTAGAAGGCATGCGTACGCTCGTGACTTTTCGATGTTTTCTCTAACCTAACGTCTAAGTCCGAGAAAGCAACGATGGCTGCTGACACGAAAACAACCCCAAAAAATTCTGTTTCTGAAATCTTTAAGAGCATGGAATATGGACCTGCTCCTGAAGCTGACAATGTTGTCAAGGTTGATTTCAAAACTTTTCTATTCATATTACAAATGCACAAGAGCTGTCACATAATATATTTCAAACTGACCTCATTAGACATTACAAGCCAGCACATAAATCATGTGTGTAATGGTTTGTTCTTGCATGACTATTTATTGTTGTCAGGTTGAAATATAATTACAGTGTGCATTTAGACACAGATGTTTCATTATGTATAGCATTGTTCTAAAAGAAACATTTTGGTTAAAAAAGAAATAAAAAAAACACATGAATAATGCATCCGGCCCAAAGTCGATCTGTCCCATGTCGTCTAGTCCTAAGTAGATCCAGCCGAAGTCAATCCGGCCCTATATTTAAAGTTGTACTGCTACTTTAGCGGACCCCTTAAAAAGTACAGGAAACTAGTAAATACTAATATATAAGGATTGGTCACGCCAAAAAGTTAAAAACATAAATAGCCCAAAAATCTTTGGGTAAAGTTTTGTTTAAAATACTGTTTTTAAACTGTTTTTTAAATTAGAATTACAAAATCTAGCAGAAAGACGTTTTGGTAAGTGTACAAAATGTCCACGCTTACGTTACTCAGGTAGGCAAGTAGGTATACATGTATCACGTGATAAAAATTCCATTATCTGTCAGTGATTTTGCTAGCGCTCGTCATTTTCGTCATTTACGAAACGGTTTTCAAAATGACGAAAGTATTCCAAATCAATTTCGTCACTTAAATTTGGAAAGTGTAAACATATTTCTGCATGAAAATACTATAATTCTACCTGTCTTATTGTTTCTGACAAGTTTATTACCCTCAGCTAATTAACATTTACAACAGGTGTTATAAGTTGTGATTACAGATAATCCGCTTATCGCCATCGGATGGGTCACTAATCTGTTAATTATTTATCAACCTCATAATTGATCATCATGATCATCATAATTATTTTCCCCAGTAAAATCAGTCAGTCAGCATTTCAATTTCAATATTTATCAAACGAGCACAATTTGCGGTTCGTTTGTCGTAGTTTCATCATTTGGGTTTTCCCTCGGACAGTTCGCATTTTAATTTCAATATTTCTCAAACGATCACAATTTGCAGTTCGCTTGTCGTAGTTTCGTCAAATGAACGTATTTTCGTCATATTTGATATAACTTTTAATCAAAAACTTTCGACAATTTCGATCAAAAAGATAGAACTTTATTCATAACATTCAGAAATGTTTTCACGAGTCAAACAGGTGCTTCCTTTACGATAAACTGCGCATGCGCGAAAGTATTCTTACGAATTTAAAGACACTAAAACGTACAATACGAAATAATTAAGTATCAAACTAAACGAGAGAGACAAATATAGATCTTATTTAGCAAATTTAATTTAAAAAATGATAATTTCCTGCCTTTTTAATAAAAACACAAACCAATCCGTAGATGAATCCGGATTCCTTCTGAATTTATTATCCACTTGTCACTTCCCGTTTTCATTTCATTTGGAAATCGAAAGTAAACGTGATCTATTAATGATAAATTTACAATTTAAAGTCATTAGAATTGTTCCAATAAGGCTTTGTACAAATTTTTGGTTCCAACTTTATAGAATTAATTCTAAATATCGCTTTAAAACGTTTTTAAGGATAATGAGGATGAATAATGCAGTGAAATAGTCCTTACAAGCTCATTTATGCTGTGATTCCTGGTTTAAAAAAAAATGGATCCCAACTTTTGCTGATAAGGAATGTACCCTCAAACTAACTGAAGTGAAATTGTGAACTAGATTTCTAGATCTTATACCCTAATCTTTGTATTAAAGTGCCACAGCAGTCAAATCATGCAGTAACTACCTAGTATGCCCAAGTCCTTCAAAGTCTGACAAAGATGTATAGATAGTAATATACATCCTAGGTCCCTTGCTGCTACCCAAAATAAGGTTGATTTTCATCCCGCGCAAAAGTGACTAAAGCCCTCAAAATCCTAGCTTAAACCCTGATCTGTGACCCCTACCTCATGAATATTCATTAAATATGTGATGTAATTATCAACTGTAACGTAAAATCAGCTGTGTTTTCAAATATTGCATTGTACAAACAAAAATGTTGATCAAGTTAAAAGATTTGTTAAATATTTGTGAGAGCTGTGGCGTAGCTCCATATATGCTGTCATGCCATGGCATGCACATAAAAAAATAATTGACGCCGGGAAATAAAAAAAAAAAATACAAAGGAAAAACAATATAAAATTTAAACCTTGCAAATTAGAAAATGAAATATTATAATCTATAACTATTGCGACAATAATATGCCCGTATATAAAATCAACCCTGACCGAAATCGGTTTTGTTTTATTTGCGGGAATTTTCTTCCTAGTGATAAAGTACAGACAACACTCTGTCAAAAGCTTGATATCGTTAATCCTGCATTGTATCCGTCTATTGATACAATAATGTATGTTCTCTTAACAATGCCCGTTGCTAGTGCTACCGCCGAAAGGTCGTTCAGCGTACTGAACCGTTTGGAAACGTACATTCGTTCCTCGTTGAATGAAAAATGATAAGATTGTCGATTTTAGGTTTAATGCACATCCAAAGGTCAATTTAGACAAGGCAATGGACGTTTCTGTTGTGGCTAGAAATCAGAGGGCAGATTTTTGAAAATTGCTGATGTTTGAGCAAATAGTCTTACTAATTTGCTTTTCAAACCAATTTAAGGCCCTCAGAAAGCACCATTTTGCGTCTAGTAAAAAAAAATATTGGGCGGCAAGCCCTCCCAAAACCCCCCTTAATGGTGTTCTCTTCAAATGGATCTAGCTACACCCCAGGAGAGTATTGAGAAAATTATTCAGTGGTGTATTTCTTTGGGATTAATTCTAGATTTATCTGGAGAGGTATGTAAAAAGTGTATCCATGAACATTTTGGATTAAGGAAAGACATGAAAGACAGTTCATTTTCAAACTACATTTTTTATTGGAAATGTAGCAACAAAAAATGCAGTTAAAAGGCTTCTATCAGAAACGGATCCTGGTTTCAAGGACATAACTTAAGTCTCGAAAAAATATTATTTATTACGTATGTTTGGATTTACAAAATCATGAAAATAGACCAAGAATTTGTGAAGCATGAACATTCAATTTGTAACCAAACAATCGTAGATTGGTACAATTATTGCTGAGAAGTCTGTATAAAAATTTTGGAAATAGACAGTGAAAAAATAGGTGATAGCGTAATTGTGGAAATAGATGAAAGTAAATTTGGGAAAATAAAATACCACAAAGGGCGTCATGTAGGAGGTCAGTGGGTGTTTGGCGGTATAGAAAGAGGCAGCAAATAAAGTTTTTTTGCCACAGTGGAAAATCGTACTAAAGAAACATTATTAAAATTAATTAAAGACAATATAAAACCGGGAACAACAATAATTAGTGACTGTTGAAAAGCTTATGATTGTCCAGGTTCAGAGGCATTTGAGCATTTAAAAGTTAACCATTCTGTAAATTTTGTTGACCCAGAAACAGGAGCACATACAAACACCATTGAAAGTACCTGGCGTACACTTAAAAAATCATTACCAAATTACGGCACGGTAAAATCCCTTTATGATACTTATTTCAGTCAATATTGTGTTGGTAAAAAATATATAATCGGCTCTGACGATCCATTTATAGCATTTATAAACCTTTATCAAAAAAGTTTATAAACAAGAAGAACAAAAACAGACATTGATTACGACAGAAACTATTACTATCAGTGAATCTCATCCTGCTACTAAAAAACCAAGAGTACTGCACGAAATTACAAACACTTTAAATTCTAGTCTGGATGTTTTTTCAAGCTTAAATGGGTAAGTACAGTAAATTTATTTTAAATTTTTCAGTTCCCAGAGTTTAAAACGATCTTTAAAACATCATTTGCATCATCCTCTTTTGAAGCGGTAAACAAAAATGGCCGCTGTTTATATTCTTGCATAGCAACGCAATTTGGGGTTATTGGTCATAAATTGTGCATCTTCCAACTTCCGGTGTCCGCCAAAACAGATTCTACCCTGAAAGTTGATCCGGCCCCAATTAAAAAAAATATATGTATCGTAATACATAAATGTTTATGAATTTTATAATAATATAAAAGGTGGACGGGAAAAAGTGTGCCTTTGAAAAATATTTAAATAATTAGTTTTCACTAGATGAGATGTTTATTGGAATATTTTTATAAATATTTACATGTATATTAAGATTTCATATAGATGTATAATATTATTTTAATATAAAATATTTGTGAATTCAAATAAATTTATCACCTTAGATTAGAATGGATGATTATGCAGTATAAAATAATTATTATGCCCCACCTACGATAGTAGTAGGGGCATTATGTTTTCTGGTCTGTGCGTTTGTCCGTCCATTTGTCCGTCTGTCTGTCTGTCCCGCTTCAGGTTAAAGTTTTTGGTCAAGTCAGGTTAAAGTTTTTTGGTCAAGGTAGTTTTTGCTTAAGTTGAAGTCCAATCAACTTGAAACTTAGTACACATGTTCCCTATGATATGATCTTTCTAATTTTAGTGCCAAATTATAGTTTTGACCCCAATTTCACAGTCCACTGAACATAGAAAATGATAGTGCGAGTGGGGCATCCATGTACTATGGACACATTCTTTTGATTATGTTTTTATTACAAGTTTTCAAGACTATTGTGTATGCATAATTATAATTAAAACATATATATCAAAATTCAGTACCATCAACATTAATCAGCAGTAATTAGCATTTTTTTTATTGTAATAACAACTGTCCAAGCCGATCCCAAGCTGATACAAACAAACTTTGTTTTTGTTTAAAGTTATAAAAACTTCTTAAATTGAGAAATGTTGTTTCGATGGTACAAAAAAAAACCAATACAAAGAAGACTGTAATGAAAAAAAAAATAATGGTACGTAACATTTCTTCTTTATGTTACATGAAAAAGAAAATTATAATTAATTATTAGAACTTCAAAAAAAGATCAAATTATAAAAAACCTTGTTAACTTAATTTTATCAATCATGATTTTGATTGAATTAAGTGATTACGACTGGTGTTACTTTGGTTTACGATCCTCAAACAATTGTTGAAAAAAACAAACCAATTATAGACATTGATTTAATTTAAACAAGTCATTATGATGATAACATAAATATATATTCCATTGGATTTTTAAATATATGTTTATCTCTTCAATGTGGGAATTAAGTAAAAACTTTTTTTTTCCCATGATATTCCAAGTTATCATGGAAAATAACTTTATATTTACATGATGATGCTGCGTAAAAAAGAGTACAGTAAATCATCTGAAGTTCACTCCAACTGTCCAATACTAGGCATACTTCACTTACCTGGTGTCATTAATCATCGATACTTTGTGCAAATTCCATTTACCCTGAATCAAAATTGAAATATGTCAACAAATCCTCTGATGTTAATATAATTTTTTCATCACTTTATTATTGGGCCGGATCGACTTGGGGCCGCATCAACCTGGGATGAGGTAGCAATACACAGTTAGGAAAAAAACTTAAAATTGACACTCAAAATTTTTAAACATCCTCTTTCCCTTCCTTTCTAACAAATAAGGCTTAATATTTGTGTTATGCATGTGTATATTTATAGAAAGAGAATCTTCCATAGATTTGATTTCTAATGGTTATAATGGTGAAATATAATCTCTTTTGGGTGTAACCATGGCAACAATCTGCATTTCTTTGATACAAAATATTGCATAAAAGGGGGGTGAACATGTCACAAAAGTCTCCAAAATTTGATCCAAAGGAAAATTTCAATCAATTACAGTGATACCTTTCCTGAATCCATAGACATATATCTATCAAGAGGTCCAAAAAAAATCATATGCATTTCTGCTCGTTTTTCCATAAAATTGAATTGAAAAGATCGAGCGCAAAATCTTTGTTGATAAATACTACAATAATTTATGAACCTATGGGCGGTACGGATAGGAAAATACGGACTGTCAAACAGAAAAATTGCCTATAAAACATGCTAAAAACAATCTAAATGTTCATATAAATCCACTAAGAAGGCTATATTATTCTTCAATTATCTAAAAATCTATTTTATTGTACAAAAACTTTCATATTTAAAAAATTCACCATGGCCATAATGCGAAACTAAACTTCTAACTGTGTATTGCTACCTGAAACGACTTGGGACGGATCAACTTGGGGCCGGATCGGTTTGGGGCCAGAACAACCTGATACCTATTCTGCTAATATTGTCAATCCTTACTGGACATCACAGAAGTTCCCATAAAATTTTGACGTCACAACAGAAGATGTCTGATGCCTCAAAGGAAAAGTGATTGTTGGATGAAGACAATAACTCAAGTGTTGCAAATTCTCAGGTCAAGTGTTACAGATTTCCAATTAGCGATAAGGTCTATTAGATTGGGTACATAGTCCTATTAAAATATGATGGGCTCCTCTGAGAGTTTATTTAAGAAATAATTCATGGAAGCCATAGATTTTTGGAAATTTACACATGGCCATAATATTCAAATTTTATCCTGAGCGTTAGCGAGGGATAAAATTAACGAATATCAAAGCCCAGGCCATGAGAGTCAGGGGTGCTACTTGTACAAGTTATTTTTATTTTCTTAAAGAAGTTAATGCTACTATACTTATATAAGTAAATTTATTATATTCATATTTTCTTATAAGGTTTGATTAATCTCCCCTTAATTTTCTCAAAAAATGTACTTGTATAAGTAACTTTTTTTTACAATCCCTAAAATTCTCAAGTTTTGGGATGTAAAAACATGCCTTTAACAATTTTTCTCTGGTTAGCTCATAATTTTTCATTACAGTTCAAAGTTTCATCTCATTAATTCAACAAAGAAACTAATTGGGCAAGGCCTTAAAAAATTGCCCCTTGGGGGCTTGTAAATGGGCATTGTTTTGAAGATAACAGACAAATGAGATTTTCATTGTCCATGAAATTACACTTAAATGATTTAGTAAAGACATCTGCAAAGGGCAAACAATTAAAAATTCTATTTAGAGCAAAGAAGTCCTGAGAAATTCAAGAAAAGAAGATAGTATGACTTTTTTACTTCAAGACTTAGTCTTGTATAAGTAAACAAATCTGAATGTCTAAGGGACATAACAAAGCCACTAAAATAATTTACCTATACAAGTAAATAAAATACACTTGTATAAGTATCTTACAATAAAATTGAGAAATTTACTTATATAAGTTTATTAATATTTACTTCTTCAAGTAAATAAAAATAACTTGTACAAGTAGTACCCCTGACTGCATGTATAAATTTCCAACAAATCTATGGTTTCTATGAATTATTTTGATTCTAATAGGACAAATACGGTTATTTAAAAAACTGAAGCGAGGGTGGGTATGCTGCCTGTGTGGTTGTTCTATTTTACCCCTTGTTAGATAAAGGTAATAATTTCCAATAAATCTATAGCTTGCATGAATTATTTCTTAAACAACCACCAGAAAAAAAATATGTTTAATTCTTTTAATTCTCAACCCCAACAGTTGCCATTTTTAATTTACATTTTTTCTTGTTAGCTACTGTCAAATCCGCAGTTGACATTTCGTAACTAAGAAGTCGCCATGTTGACTTGCTGAAATCAGTAAATGTGCGAATAATGCAATAGAATAGAAAATAAAACAACACATACCTCAAAACTCCATTTTAATGCAATATTATCTGAATTTGGAGGGTTCACGCAACAGAAAAACCTTCAGCTTTGGGGTTTTCATTCATATGACGTCATGTTTAATTTGAAATGACTTCAATGCACCAAAATGCATTAATGGAATTTCATGGAATTATATTTTATTTTGATTTTGTACATTTTTCCGAGCTCTAATGCATTAATTCTTTTTGCTATGCATCAAAATCAGAATAAAGGTTCTGTAGTTTTTTTTAATTGCAGTTTTTAACACGGTGAAATCGGCATAGCGTTTGTATAGCATGTGGATTTACGTGGGAGGTATATTGTAACAGCCATTATTATGTACATATCTGAGTCTGCGCTAAGTATAGATATAGCGTGAATTTTATCACAGTGTTGTTTACAAAGGGAAAGAAGCATGTCATATTAGAATTCGATTTAAATTTGTATAGATACCTCACTGTTTCAAGAAGGCCTGTAAGCGTATGTAGAAAAATCCATCCATGGCGTCATAATTATTAGCATGATTAGGACTAATGGGTTTACCTAATGCTTTTTGTCGAGCCTGCGACTTTTGTCGCAGAAAGCTCGACATAGGGATAGTGATCCGGCGGCGGCGGCGGCGGCGTTAGCTAACTTCTTAAAAGCTTTATATTTTAGAAGGTGGAAGGTCTGGATGCTTCATACTTTGTATATGGATGCCTCATGTTACGAAGTTTCTGTCAGTCACATGTCCAATGTCCTTGACCTCATTTTCATGGTTCAGTGACTACTTGAAAAAAAAGTTCAGATTTTTTGTAATGTTAGATTCTCTCTTATTATAAGTAATAGGATAACTCTATTTAGTATGTGCGTACCTTGCAAGGTCCTCATGCCCGTCAGACAGTTTTCACTTGACCTCGACCTCATTTCATGGATCAGTGAACAAGGTTAAGTTTTGGTGGTCAAGTCCATATCTCAGATACTATAAGCAATAGGTCTAGTATATTCGGTGTATGGAAGGACTGTAAGGTGTACATGTCCAACTGGCAGGTGTCATCTGACCTTGACCTCATTTTCATGGTTCAGTGGTTATAGTTAAGTTTTTGTGTTTTGGTCTGTTTTTCCTATACTGTATGCCATAGGTCTACTATATTTGGTGTATGGAATGATTGTAAGGTGTACATGTCTAGCGGGCAGGTGTCATCTAACCTTGACCTCATTTTCATGGTTCAGTGGTCAAAGTTAAGTTTTTGAGTTTTGGTCTTTTTTTCTAATACTATATGCAATAGTTCAACTATATTTGGTATGTGCGTACCTTGCAAGGTCCTCATGCCCGTCAGACAGTTTTCACTTGACCTCGACCTCATTTCATGGATCAGTGAACAAGGTTAAGTTTTGGTGGTCAAGTCCATATCTCAGATACTATAAGCAATAGGTCTAGTATATTCGGTGTATGGAAGGACTGTAAGGTGTACATGTCCAACTGGCAGGTGTCATCTGACCTTGACCTCATTTTCATGGTTCAGTGGTTATAGTTAAGTTTTTGTGTTTTGGTCTGTTTTTCTTATACTGTATGCAATAGGCCTACTATAGTTGGTGTATGGAATGATTGTAAGGTGTACATGTCTAGCGGGCAGGTGTCATCTGACCTTGACCTCATTTTTCATGGTTCAGTGGTCAAAGTTAATTTTTTGAGTTTTGGTCTTTTTTTCTAATACTATATGCAATAGTTCAACTATATTTGGTGTATGGAAATAATTTTTGATCTATTTGTCAGTCACACAGTTTTTTTTTTACCTTGACCTCATTTTCAAGGTTCATTGCTCAGTGTTAAGTTTTTGTGTTTTGGTCTGTTTTTCTTAAACTAAAAGCAATAGGTCAACTATATTTGTTGTATGGAAGAATTGTTAGCTGTACATGCCTGCCTAGCAAGATTCATCTGACCTTGACCCCATTTTCATGGTTCATTGGTCAATGTTTAGTTAACTTGGTTAATAATAAGTTTATGTGACGGTTATAATAAAGCTTTATATTTAGGACTATCAACATAATATCAATGATAAGTAAAGAAGGCGAGACATTTCAGTGTGTGCACTCTTGTTCGTATTTTGTGTCAGAATCGATTTTCAGATTTGACTGCCATCAGAATCCCTTATCAAGCCCAATAAAGTCAATTTGGGAAAAATTTTACAAACTACCTCATCTCAAACCGGTGTGTTTAACACTTACATCACTATTCTTTACACCTGAAGTAGGTAAGAATTCAATAGGAGACATCATATGCCTTTCAGAATCCATCAAAATTTGGAAAATACCTTACCTTGTACAATAGTTATAGATCCATTTTGTCGTTTGATCAACGGTCTTTGACCTGTGACATTTCTGTAATTTGATTACAAAAAACTAAATGAAAGAATTGTTTTGGGAAAATCCTTATTTTTTGGATAGTGGTTGTCAGTTAAAGGCTACAGAAAATCAGTTTGCTGAAAAACTGACCGAAAAGGTTTTGTTGTGCTTTACAGTATGGATCACATGAAAAAATCGTGAAATGACAACAAAATGGTAAATTTAAAAAAAAAATGAAAATTTGTGACAAAAAGGATCATTACAATCTTACTGTTCATTACTTAATGATAATGACAGAATTTGTTTATATTTTTCAGGCATGGCTGAATGACCATGATAATGGTGAATTTGGGCTATTCATTGATGGAAAATGGGTGAAACCTGATGGAAGAAAGACATATCAGACAAAAAATCCAGCAACCGGTTAGTATACTCTGATTCTGAAAATTTCTGTTTTTCTCTAAACATTTTAAACTGTATATCACAATGTATATTCTCAACCTTTACCATACTTGCCAACCTCTGACAATGAGAAATCATGTCATGACATGACATGACATGTCAAAAAGCGTGTAAAAACGTGTGACGTAGATGCGGACTTTTTAATATGAACAATGTTCATAATTTCACATTATATGCAAATTTGTTAATATAAAAAACAATATTCAACTGTAAACTTTTATTGTATTCAACAGTGGTCTGTTTTGCTGCTTTTAAAGCAACACCACTAGGCACATAGTCAAAACACCTGCTGGTTTGGATACATTTACTTGATAACAAGGCACACAATATATCATTGTCGAGTTCTGATCAGAATTCAGTGTAAATTTCTTTATAATTGAAAATGATCTCTCACAGTCAGAATTGATATTTGGCTGAACTAAAATAGCTTCATGAAGCTTTGAAAGAGTGTCATAATGTTTTTTTGCCATCTAAAATGTCATCTATGATCTCTGCCATTGCTCCCAACAAACTATACAATATATGTTGCTATTGCCTGGTCAAAACTGGGTAGTTCATCAGAAGACAGCTAATACTATGAGAACTGATCCAACAGTTCCGTGATATTTCCATCCCCTATGGCCTGTGGAAATCTGTTGGCTACATTTGAAACTGAAAAAGAACAATATTTTATAATTGTTAAATGCTTAATCAAATAGCTATGTATTTTAGTTCTCCTCTCATATGTATTGTTATGATTGCAACATAGAGTGCACAATGCGTTACTCATCCCTCCATGATTTAAACTCGAACTCCCAAATATAATTTATAAATCTTGAATCTTGGTAAGTACACATCGTTTTCGCTTAGAAATCGGCTCTTTAGACGACGGTACAGGTCCTGAAAGCTACCTCTTTCTGTGGACATTTCCCCTAAGTGAATTTGAAAGAAAGAAAGTCCCAAAATCGTAAAAACTAATCACAAACTACTTACCTTAAGCGCTTTTGCTGTTCGTCCATATAGAAAAATAAACAATGGCCACCAAACAATTACTTCGAAATTTCGGTATTTATCGTGTTATAATGAAAAAAACCGAGAATCGCGATATCACTAACAATCAAAACAACGAAAAAGCGTGTAATTGCGTGTAAAGTGGTGAAAAGTGTGTACACGCCATGTGATAAAATCCTCGCGTGTAAACCGTTGAAAAAGCGTGTATTACATGCGAATATCATGTCAGTTGGCAACTATGTCATATTCTAAAGAAAATGTTATATTTATTCATGACACAAAACTGCTACATGCACTTGACAAATAGGAGAAAGAAAAAACAGTTTTTTTATAGCTGTTCGTCATCTCAAAATTACTTTGAGGCCTTAAACACGTGGCAAACACTTGCACCTCACTGCAAGTTCAAGACCAATATGCACAGTGGACAGGTAAAAATGACAAAGTCTGCATAATCTATAGTGTTAAAGATAAGAGAAACTATTGTAAAATATATTTCATTAGGTGAACCACTGGCAACAACTATACAAGGAGAGCAAGAAGATGTAGACTTGGCTGTGAGTTCAGCAAAGAAGGCGTATGAGACTTGGAGTAAGACACCAAATCATGTCCGAGCAAGACATTTGTACAGGTAGGTGTAATGAAAAATTGAAATCAACATAATTGTGTCACCTGAAAGCCTTTTCCTATCTATATTAAAATAAGGAGATGTGGTATGATTGCCAATGAGATGACTTAGCTAGCCAGAGTTATAATGAAGTGGTAGTATTAAAGTACTAGTAGTAAGCAATTATGAGCCAAGGTACAGCCTTCAACAATGAGAAAAACTGATATAATATAGTGAGCTATTAAAGGCCCCAACATGAAAAATTTGAAATAATTCAAACGAGAAAACCAACATCCTAATTTGTAAAAAAAACACTTTGCCAAAAAACAAATATGAACGACATGAAACAATGACATCCACTGTACTACAGGATCCTGACTTGGTCACATGAACCAATGACATCCACTGTACTACAGGACCCTGACTTGGTCACATGAACCAATGACATCCACTGTACTACAGGATCCTGACTCGGTACAGGCACATAGGGTGAACTTTTGGTACCATTAAAACGTTTAAACCCGCTGCATTTGTTTGCACCTGTCCTAAGTCAGGAATCTGATGTTCAGTAGTTGTTGTTTGTTGATGTGGTTCATAAGTGTTTCTCGTTTCTCGTTTTTTATATAGATTAGACCGTTGGTTTTCCCGTTTGAATGGTTTTACACTAGTAATTTTTGGGGCCCTTTATAGCTTTCTGTTCGGTGTGAGCCAAGGCTCCGTGTTGAAGACCGTACTGTGACTTATAATGGTTTACTTTTATAAATTTTGACTTGGATGGAGAGTTGTCTCATTGGCACTCATACCACATCTTCTTATATCTACATAAAAAGAATATTGCAATTAATTCAATTCATGGACAAAAGAAAAAAAGACCAACAGACAAAACAATTATCCACTTAACACTACACAGAAAACTAAAACTAAATATTTTGATTTTTATAGCATCGCTAGACACATACAGAAACACATGAGGCTGTTCAGTGTTGTAGAAGCCATGGATAATGGTAAAACATTCCGAGAGACTAGAGATGCTGACATACCGATCGTGGTCCGTCATTTCTATCATCACGCAGGCTGGGCTCAGTTAATGGATACAGAAATGAGAGGATGGAAATCTGTTGGTAAATAAGAAGTTAAAGGTTGCTTTATATCCTGTTAAAACTATTACATTCATACTTTAAGGGGGGGAAAGGCGAGTGAAAAGAAAAAAAAAATAAGGTTAGGTTTGTGTTACATGTAGATACATGTATATTTTGATGTTTTACTAGAAATTATAATGGATGTCTAGATTTTTGGGTAAAGGTTGCATGAAATGCAATCAAAACCCTATGGTACTGACTAGATTTCTAAATCTTCCAAGTTTGATCACTACTTTTGATATACACAAAATATAGTGCATTGATCATAACATTCTATACATCCTATCCATGAACATTTCCTGAAATTTATCAATGAAATATATGCTCAGATATTCAAGTTACAATATGATATTATACTTGTTGAGAAAATTACATAACTTTTGCAAGGTGCAGGAATCTAATATCTGTTATATATAACAATAAACAAAGATATCAATGATGTCATTGTTAAAGTCATTTTTAAAAATTGGAGTTATCTTCCTTTGTCCAGAATTGTAGTTGAATCAACTACAACCAATGCTTTATACAATGCAATATTTAGTTTTTCCTCCCACTGAGGTGCAATCTTTACCCTTCAGTTCTTGCAAGCACTTTGATTCTAAGCAATTGTATTGAAAGAAATGAATGTTTTTACTGTTTTTGATTTTTCTTGCAAATATACACGAGAAGAAATGATTATTATAACTGTCTCTAGATTTTTAGTAGCAAATTTATTAGAAGAAATGAATCTTTTAACTGTCTAAGGATATTTCATAACAAAGGTATACAAAAGTTGAAACTTACACCTAACTTGTCAGTGCATTGGCTGATAGATCAATTTAATAGCATTATGTTTTTACCAGTTTGTTGTGATTTCAAGATTATCTGCAGTCCCCATGATGTTATTTACAATGGACCCCTTATGAGTGCACTAATTAAAAATGTGTAAATATGCACTGCATGTTTTAAAACAAAAGGTCAGTGTACACAGGTTTTTGGTTAACTGCAGGGTTTCAAAAAGTCTAGGGCCTCGGTGGCCGAGTGGTTTAAGTAGTCGAACTACTGTATCACTAGCCAGTCAGCACTGAGGTTTTGAGTTCGAATCCCGCACAGGGCAGGTGCACTTGACTCCAATCTTAATTGACTAGGATTGTCAGTTTTCCTATTGAAGGTCGGTGGTTCTCTCCGGGCACTCTGGCTTCCTCCACCAATAAAAAACCAACCGCCACGAAATAGCACAATAGTGTTGAAAGTGGCGTAAAACACCAATCAATCAATCAATCAATCAACAAGTCTACTTTTCAATTTTATGTATTTTTAAGGTGTAATTGGCGGTATAGTACCCTGGAATTTCCCACTAATGTTACTGACTTGGAAGATCGCCCCAGCTTTAGCCATGGGAAATACAGTGGTCCTGAAACCAGCTACATATACCAGACTCTCAGCACTGCTGCTGGCAGAGGTGTGTGCTGAGGCAGGACTTCCACCTGGTGTGTTTAATGTTATCACAGGAAGTGGAGCAATGGGCAGTAAGCTAGCAGATCACCCTGATGTGGATAAAGTGGCATTTACAGGATCTACAGGGGTAATGTTTAGATAACGGGATGAAATTCAGTCCTGTTTGAAAAGAATAATTTAATTGTTGTTGAAAAAATAATTTGGCCCTAAATGTAAATGGTCCTTTATACAAATATCTTTGAAAGTTTGCATTTATTTTGTTTGATCTGAATGGATATGGGACTATGTGATTTATTTAGAAGGTAGTTTTGGGGTCAAATATATTCGACCATTTGTTGAATCCATTTTGTTACCATATTGCTAAACATGGGGCTATCTAGTACTTGTGATACAGTAACGGTGCTTGTTCGTTATTAAAGTCTAATTTACAACCACAACATGTCATGGGTGTTGCTAGGTTGCTGTCTCGTTGATTTTAAGTTTAGGTTATCTGCTACTCATGCATGTTTTCTGTAATTATATCTGAAATTGCCAGGTTAAATTAAACTATAAAAGAACATTTTTCTTACAGTCGTGCCTATCAAAACATCGAAATGTGACCATATATGATAGTAACTCAAAAAGTGGGAGTAGACTTTAATTGCCTGTTGATTAAACTGTATTCCTGTTGTTCTGTTTTTTTTAGGTTGGTCAGACATTACGTAGACTGACTGCTGGTAGTGGAAAGAAATTATCATTAGAGTTAGGAGGGAAATCTCCCGTAGTTGTATTTGAGACAGCAGACCTGGATAGTACTGTGGAAGGAGTCGTAGATGCAATTTGGTTTAACCAGGGACAGGTAAGTTTTATCTATGATATCGAACCTAGAAACTTGAAATACTAATTATATAGAAGAAAAACTCATCAAAGATACCAGGCTTATTATTTTGTATGCCAGACATGTTTTTTGTCTACATCAGTGACCCTCAAATCAAAAACGTTTAAGACCAAATAAATTACAAAGTTAAAAAGCATTGCACAGAATGCACAGTCACTTTTCATATTATAGAAGATAGTTTTTACCTGTATGGGGCCTCAATGGTGGAAGTAGTTCAAAGACTGTACCACTAGCTTGTCAACACTTACACTGTGAGTTCAAACCCTGCACATGGCAGGTGAGGTAGACTCCAATCTTAATTGAATAGGATTCAGCATTGCCAGTCTTCCTGCTGAAGGTCAGTGCTTCTCTCAGGGCACCCCGGCTTCCTCCACTAATAATGTGGCTGCCACAAAATAGCAAATGGTGATTAAAGTGGCATTAAAACACCAAAACTCAATCATTTTTATACCTGTATGTCAATGTATGTAATAGATCAATATTAAATAAATCATTTTCCAACTCTGACAAAGGAATAGTTTGAAATTTATTAAAAAGCATGATGTAAGGGGTCATTTTTTTTAGTCTTTTTGAGAATTTTGAAATTGCCTACTGATTTTCTTAATGGGTTGGCACTTGATAATAGTTCATTGGACAAAAAAGAATTTAACATTCTGCTGAAAAGATATTAAAAAAAAAAATTCTGATTTGAAATGTCTTTTTAGGTTTTGATGTATTAATTCATTGGTGTATACCACACAAATTCTTTTATTTGCTTTCTGATTAAAATACAGATCCTGTGTTCAAGCTTCGCCTACAAAGATCTGACAACTCTCTGTTTTACTTCCTGTTTTTAAGAGATCTTTGGTAATCCTCTGGTTTTGTACTAGTGATACACACCTTCAAAACTTTGAAACCTGAAATTTCATTGGCTATATGTAATAGTTACCAGAACAGAAAGTAGAACGGACTGTTGTCAGATCCTTATACACGAAGCTTGGACATAGGGTCTGTATATCAATCTGATTGTTTCACTCATAAACTAAACTTGATTTAAAGTTTGATTGATTGATTGGTGTTTAATGCCACTTTCAGCACTATTGTGCTATTTCGTGGCGGTAAGTTTGTATTTGTGGAGGAAACAGGAGTGCCCGGAGAAAACCACCAACCTTCGATAGGAAAACTGACAATCCTTGTCAATTAGGATTGGAGTCGAGTGCAACTGCACGAGCTGGGTTCGAACTCACAACCTCAGTGTTGACTGGCTAGTGATTACAGTAGTTGAACTACTTAGACCATTCGGCCACCGACGTCCCTTTTAAAGTTTGAGCTTTTTAGTTCAATGTTGAAGTCAACACAAGCCTGAGTATTTTGAAGGCTATTATTTTTTGTTTGTTTGATGCCTTTTCAACAGTGAGGAATCTATAAAAAATCAATATCCAAAAATATCTTATTCACACATTTATTAACTACAGGTCTGCAGTGCTGGATCTAGATTACTTGTACAAGAAGGCATCCATGACAAATTGGTGGCCAAACTGAAAGAGAGGTTAACCCACTTTAGAGTAGGTGATAGTTTAGACAAGACAGTGGATATGGGAGCCATTGTTGATGAATCTCAGAGAAAATCAATTGAAGAATATGTGGAATCTGCTAGACAAGAAGGAGCAGAGGTAGGATAGTAGCAAGTACACAGGTGATTTTAGGAAACAGTAAATATGTTAACTTAGACCTGATGCAGATTTAAAATCAGTAGATACAGGTGTCAAATTATATCTACAGAGGATAGTTTACTGTAAAAGCAGAAATTTTCGTTGGGTATTTAATTTCGTTTATTTCGAGGATAAGAATTATCCACGAAATTAAAACCCCAACGAAAATTTAACTGTAGATTTACATTATTTTATGATCAGACAAAATCATATTGACATTATATAAATGATGAACATAAATGCATACAATGAAATTGATAGGTTAATTGATTAGACAACAATATTAAAACGTTTTCTTTCAGTCAGATGATAATCCTAATCTTTTGTTTGTACAGTAATGAAAAATGATCAAGAACTGTCAATCAATGTCATTTAACAGTCTTATGCGTTTGTAATACCCTCAAGCCGTAAAACAACTATTACACAATCAATGTCCTTGGATAAAACATCAAAGGTGTGTAAGCGTCAGTTAGCGTGTGCTGGTCACAACACTTAATTAGTGCTCACTGTTACTATTAAATGTAGTTATTGATTTTTTCCCAACGGCGAAAGTTAAGATTAGTTTTATTGAGTATTGTCAATAATAAAGTGAGATTTACATAATTTTTTCCTCAACTTAAAAACCACAAAAATTAGTCCCCACGAACTGACTTTTGGGTACAAAACAAGAAATTTTTACCCCACGAAAATTAATGTTTATACAGTATTAATTAACTTACTCATTTAACAAAATATATTTGAAAACTATATGTTAAACATTTCATCTGTTTATTGTAATTTCTGAAAATTTTGCAACATTTTTATTGCATTTTAAATTTTGATAGCATTATTTCTATACAGTATTTCCTGAAATCCTTTAATTAAACTTACATATGAGTCAACTGTCCAACAATCAAAATAATAAATTCATGCAATAATTTCTGAATTTCCAGTATTTTTTTTACTCAAATGTGCTTAATACCACTCATATGCTGAAAGTCTTTTCAGGGGTAAAAGGCTAAATATAACTCAGCTTATCCTTAATCATATTCCTTATATTCCAATTTTGTCATTGTTAAGTAATATACTCTTAATTATTGCTGCCTCAGCATAATTAGATAAATGAGTTGAAAATACTGAAAGATGAATACTTTAAAATTTCTCAAAGGATTCTGTAACTATTTGAAATTAAAAAAAAATGTATTTGTAAAAGTCAAGTTAACTGCTTACATTTGACATGACCTACAAAGTGAACCAAAATATCTTTAAGGTTGCATTAACTTCAAATTTAACACACATTATTAAAACTACATGTAATTTTGAAGGATTAAAAGATTATTTTCTCCCAGAACGAACATAAACCAGGGATTTGCTGGTCAAAACTTTAATAACACAATAATTTGAAGGTAACATGTTTTTAATTACAGATATTCAAGTTTGATCATTGATGATTTAACATTTACATAACCTCACTTGTTTGTAATGTGATGGCATTAACACATCACATGTTTTCTTATAAAGACCTTTTCCAGATTCCAAAGTCACATGACCTTTAATATTTGTTATGTGATCTCATTAAAGGGGCATTAGCTACGAGATATAAAAAAAATTAAAATATGTTTTTTTTTTTTGTTCAATCATCATGATCATTGATGAAAGTGAAATAGTGAAATAATAATTCGATTAAAACAGCCAATTTGGTTCAATTTTGCCAAAAATGAGCTAAGAAACGTTGCTGATGAATTATTCACTTGCAAGTGAATAATTCGACCTCATTAAATCCGAATTTATGTGACCTTCAATTTAACCCCTTAGCTTGAGATGGGTTACGGATGTATTCAGCTATTAAAAGGAAAAGAATGTCAACATTGAAAGTGAAACAAGGATGAACCATTTGGTTGATTGATTCGATCCATAGAATATCATTCTTATACAGGTAAAAACAATGATAAACATACTTTTTAACCTACAGTATGAAATCAAACAGGCCTAGAAAAATCCAATTGCACGTGTTTTTTATTTATTTATATTTACATGTATGTTTATATTAGGATATATGACCATCTGCAGTCTTCGGAGGTCATCTCGATGGTTAATTAGATGACGTCTAGACAACAATACACATGAAATGTTGATACATATTATTGAGTCCATGCTTTGTTAATTGTTTATTTTAGACTTTTTGTAATTTGGATATTCGTTATAGTATGTTATAAATCAAATATGAGAATTTGAGTCAAATCGGTGAACACAAATTTCACAGCTCATGCCCCTTAACAAATCACATGATTTCTCTTACAGATATTCCAGATTTCACCTATACCAAAGAAAGGTTGTTTCTATCCTCCAACTATAATCACCAATGTACAGACAGTATCTAGAGTTGTTGTCGAGGAGGTGAGGTTTATCATTAATCATCAGGCAGTATCCTCATTTACTTCCACCTCAAATGCTTCAAATTCTTAGTTTTAATTATATTTCGAATTGGAATATAACAAAGTTGAGGAAAGCTTAAACTGACATTCATTTTGATTATTATATTGAACACTTTTACGACATAAAGATATTGCCCGATATAACACATTGGATAAAATTTGCAATAATTGTCAAATAATTAGGTTTACTTATTTATTTATATGTTAAATTACGGCTATTCCAGAAATAAGTGAATTTAGGAATCATTGGGCATTTTAAATACTAATACAAAAAAAATGTTATTGTTTCTTAGGGTTTTCATACCAGAAAATAAAGTTATCACACACAATATTTTTTGGAAATACCCACTTACAACTCTGTTTGTTCATTTATGGAATACTTCAAGTTCATAGAGTGATGAAAACAATATTTTTTGTGTAGTTGTCTCATTGATATATTCCTCTCATCTCCTTTTATTTATATTACTAGTAGCATGAACCTTTTTCTACTTTGCAGATATTTGGTCCAGTATTAGTTGTATTACCCTTTAGGACAGCTAAGGAAGCTATTGCCCTGTCTAATAACACTATCTATGGACTAGGAGGGAGTGTTTGGACAGAGAATATTCCATTAGCTCTGGAAGCTGCACTCAGTATCAAGGCTGGGACGGTATGGATCAACTGCCACAATTTGTTTGATTCAGCAGCTGGCTTTGGTGGCTACAAGCAGAGTGGCTATGGTAGAGATGGTGGCAAAGAGGTATGGTTAAATGTAGCTGGTGGCACAGTTTATGTTGTTTGTAAAGGCTTTGGTGTGACTAAATATTTTCCAATACTTCCTTTTTGGTATTATGACATTAGAAGGATATTTATAAGAGGATGGACACGATAACTTTACAAATGAAATGCCAAATGTTCCAGTAAATTTTCAGATTCACATGATTTGCATTTGTCTCTTGAATTCAATAGGGGTTAGACTGTCCATTACGATGGCTTCTAATGATTGTTGGACTAGTATTTTGAATATAGTTTAAACATGCAATATTTAATGACAACTTTCCTATATATATAATGAAATTTATGACTATGTGTATTCATTGATTTTTACAAACCTTTTTGTCTCACAGTGAGACTGTGTTGTATTTCATCAGTCAACAGATATTCACTCACAATTGATAAATGATATAAATTCACTACTCTTCAACAGGGAGTTATGAAACAGTTACACTCTGATTTGAAGATCTCTATTCTTTATTTGTTAATTTTGCTTTCCTCGTATTAATTTAGCAAAATGCTTCATATTTAATTAATTTCGAAATCACTTTTCATAGATGACGTGTTACCTTTATGATAGGCCAATGCAAAACTATAGCCAATTTTTTGAGTTTGCAAGTATTGTTTTTTAGTTGGTTTAGTACCGTTAAATTTGTTAAATAAGCCACGGTTGTTAATATTTTTAGTGGTAAATGTTTTTCAGCTTAACTTTGACTTTTCATAACCTAAGAGATGTCTATTTTGGTAGATTTGTGATCCTGGGTTGCTGTCTTTTTTATGAATTTACGATGTTAGGTTGCTGGCTTATTGACATATTCCCATCATTTCAATAAATTCATATTCATTGATATGATAAGATAAGTAAAAAAATTATTACTGGGGTTATATCTTTATTTAGAGATATGTCAGTATTATAATTCTTTTGCAGGGACTATTTGAGTATGTCAGACCATCCTGGGAAAAGAGGCCCAGACCAGAACCTGTGCAGTTGGACCTAAAAGCTTTTGGACAGATGGTTCAGGCCAGACCAACTATAGGGAACAACCAAAAAAATGAGATTTCAGCAGATGGTAACGTGCCAGGGTAAGTTTACTGTAGGATATTAGTCTGTCATGAAAAGGTTATGTTCAATATAATGGTAAATGTTTTTTTTATATATATCAGACCACCCTTAAAAAATTCTTTGTTTGATGATGCCTATCCATGCCTTGTAGGGTTGGGTAGGTAGGTAAGGATATAATTTTTTGTGCCAATATCATGTTAACTGTTTTAGACAAGAAGGCAACAGAAGGGCATGAACAAATCTTTAAACACAAATTTGAAATGATTTGTGTTATAAAATTTTTTGGGTAGGTAGGCAACATCAAACAATTTGAATTATATTTTTGGCCTCATTTTAAACAGACATGCATTTAATTCTACATGTATGTTCTATCATTCATTATGTATTTTCTTGAAATACTTTACATTTTTGTCGAGCCTGTGAAATTTATTTCGGGAAAGTGAGACAGCGATCCTAGATTCCATTTAGGTTCAGTCTGTGGTTAAAGTTTTTTTAGACTACAATAACTTTGTCAAACCTACATGGAATTTCATGAAATTTGGACAGAAGCTCGTTTATGACCAAAATACAGTATCCATAGCAAAATTTTGAAAATATTTATTTTCATTTTTCCATATTTTACTCATAAATGGACCAGGGCTTCCAAAATAATTTTTAGCCAGCCGGACATTTTATATATTATCCTGATTTTAATCCCTTAAGACAAAATAAACAAAAGGCAATTATGGAAATCAGGTGCCGTTTTGGCCATCCCAATGATTGACATTAAAAAAAAAACGATATTAAACTTTCTTTGATTCAAATTCGAAGTTCTGACGTAAACTGTTAAATTGGCAGTGCATCATTTGAAGTGTGCAACATCAGCGTACTTATATCTGCCTTAGACTCTTTATTTGTGCAAAATAACGATGTCAAAAACTTTACTTTCGTTTTTAAATCTGAAACCGGATGTTATCTTGACAATGGTAAAACATGGACCAGAGACGGATACATTAATTCCGTGTACGTTTGCAAAGCATGAATGAGTGTAAGTAGCTCTTTCTTCGTTATTTCTTCAAGAAAATATTCGAAATAAACAAGAAATAAAGGTATCAATGACAATTTAAGCATTTTTTGAAGAAAATAGGATGCATAATCAAATTTCACACCTGGGCACATGCGCACACGTGTACTAGTTCAAACAGAGACATGTCTCTGGTTCAAACAACGTGGTTATGACGATTTTTCATTTTCACCTTTTTAATTTTTTCATCAAATCATATTTGCAAACGTACTGTATTTCTGATAATTTAAATCTTTTTGAATAATAAATTAGATGCAAACCGCTGAAATGTAAGAAAATAACTTTGAATAGACCGATCAATGTCCGGTTCAAAATAGTTTACCTGTCACTTGAACAGGTAATTTTCAGCTGTTCGACAACTAATTAGCCTTGATTAAAATGAGAAGGTATTAAAGTAGGGGTTGTTTTGATAGTACTTAATGATCATGTCACTTTTATGACCGGAAATGTGTGGCTGTTAAAGGCAAAAGGTTGGGTTAAAAAGATCGCGAATTATGTTAAAATGACCGTCTCTTAAGAAAGCCTTGAAAACTAAAAAGTACATGACCGTTTCATGCTTTGCCCAGCTGGACTTTTACCGGACATTATACAAATGTCCGGAATATATGACCGTTTTGGAAGCCTTGAAATGGACTTAGTTTTTTTTAACAGTTAACATTCAGATTTAGTTTGAGGTTAAAAGTTTTTCAGTCATCAATAACTTTGTCAAACCTTCATGGAAATTTATGAAATTTGGACATAAGCTTTTTTATGACCAAAATACAGTATCCAGAGCAAAATTTTAAAAATATTTATTTTCATTTTTCTGTATTTTTCTGATAAATGGACTTAGTTTGTTTTTACAGTTAACAAGTAGATACAGTCTGGGGTTAAATTTTGTTACACATCATATATTTTGTCAAACCTTCCTAGAGTTTTATGAAACTTTGGCAGAAGCTTTTTAGTGATTAAAAGATATGTCTGAAGCAAACCTTTGAAAATATATTTTTTTCATTTTTATATGCCCGTCAAATTTTTGACGAGCGTATTATGATATACAAATGTCTGGCGTCCGTCCGTCTGTCTGTCCGTCTGTCTGTCTGTCTGTCTGTCTGTCTGTCCGTCTGTCTGTCCGGCGTAAACATGTTGCACCGTATCTTGAGAATGACTTATCCAAATTTCATGAAACTTAACATAGTTGTTTCTTATGATGGTCAAACGATCTGTATACTTTTTGGTGAAAATAAGATTAAAACTTTTTGAGTTACGGGACTTAGTAACTAAAACAGGTGCTTGTTTTTTTTAGCTCACCTGGCCCAAAGGGCCAAGTGAGCTTTTCTCATCACTTGGCGTCCGTCGTCCATCGTCCGCCGTCGTCGTCGTCGTTAGCTTTTTACAAAAATCTTCTCCTCTGAAACCACTGGGCCAAATTTAACCAAACTTGGCCACAATCATCATTAGGGTATCTAGTTTAAAAAATGTGTCCGATGATCCCGCCAACCAACCAAGATGGCCGCCATGGCTAAAAATAGAACATAGGGTTATAATGTAGATTTTGGCTTATATCTCTGAAACCAAAGCATTTAGAGTAAATCTGACATAGGGTAAAACTGATTATCAGGTCAAGATCTATCTGCCCTGAAATTTTCAGACAAATCTGACAACCTGTTGTTGGATTGCTGCCCCTGAATTGGTAATTTTTAGGAAATTTTGCAGTTTTTGGTTATTATCTTGAATATTATTATAGATAGAGATAAACTGTAAACAGCAATAATGTTCAGCAAAGTAAGATCTACAAATATGTTGTCACGACCAAAATTGTCAGTCGACTCCTTTAGGAGTTATTGCCCTTAATAGTCAATTTTTAACAATTTTTCGTAAATTTTTGTAATCTTTTACAAAAATCTTCTTCTCTGAAACTACTGAGACAAATTTAACCATACTTGGCCATAATCATTATTAGGGTATCTAGTTTTAAAAAATTTGTCCGATGACCCTGCCTTCCAACCATCATGGCCAACTTGGTTAAAAATAGAACATAGGGTTAAAATTCAGTTTTTGGTTTATATCTCTGAAACTAAAGCATTTAGAGCAAATCTGACAGGTGGCAAAAATGTTCATCAGATTTAGATTTATCTGCCCTGAAATTTTCAGAAGAATCCAACAAACCCGTTGTTGGGTTGCTGCCCCTGAGTTAGTAATTTTACAAAAATTTTGCAGTTTTTTGTAATTATCTTAGATATCATTATAATATCTAATATCTAATACTATTAATTATTAATTTTAACCTTATTTTACATGATTTCCAAAGCATCAGTAAATACAGGTGAGCGACACAGGCTTGAGAGCCTCTAGTTTCACATGTCGCGCCGTATCTCAAAAACAGTCTATGATTATTGCTTAAAACTTTACACACTTCTTAGTTATATTAACCTTAAGATCTGTATACTTTTTGGTGATGATTCAAAATTTTATTTTTGAGTTATTGAGTATTTTGTAAAAAAAGGGGGAGTGGTTTTTCACATATCACGCCGTATCTCAAAAACGATTTATGATTTTTGCTTAAAATTTTACACACTTCTTAGTTATATTAATCTAAAGATCTGTATACTTTTTGGTTTTGATTCAAAATTTTATTTTTGAGATATTGATTTTTTTTTTTTTTTAAAGGGGGGGTTTTCACATGTCGCGCCGTATCTCAAAAACGATTTATGATTATTGCTTAAAATTTTACACACTTCTTAGTTATATTAATCTAAAGATCTGTATACTTTTTGGTTTTGATTCAAAATTTTATTTCAGAGATATTGAGTTTTTTGTAAAAAAAAAAAGGGGGGTTTCGCATGTCACGCCGTATGTCAGAAACTATTTATGCTTATTGCATAAAAATTCACACACAAGAGGACAGGCGTATCATGCGCTCATGGCGCAGCTGTTTATTAGTATATTTTTCTGATAGATGGACTTAGTTTTTTACAGTTAACATTTACAGACAGTCTGGGATTAAAATTTTTTGACATGATTAATTTGTAAACCATTATGGATTGTTATGAAACTTGGACAGAAGCTAATCTTCAAGACCATGAAATAGCATCTAATGAAAAAGTTTTATTTTTTTTTTAATTCTGTATTTTACTGATAAATGGCCATACTTTTTAAGTCAACATAACACTTTTACACTGACAGCAGCAATTGCAGGCAAGACACAGGGTTCCGCGGAACCCCTTACAAATTTTTACATACAATAAAACTCAAAAATGACATGATTTTAAAAATGTATAATTCCAAACATATTTTACAGGTTTTTGTTCCGTTTTTGCACTTATATTGATATAGCTGCCTGCAGCAATCATTGCACATTATAGAGAGCAATTTTATGTAGTAATATATCCATGATCTATTACTACCTGTTGGCTTAGTGCTGTACATGTCAGATCTCCTTTCAATGTAAATTTAAAAAGCAAATATGAGAAAATTAATGCATGCATTTATTAAAGCAAAACTCAACTAATTTATAGAATGAATAAATAAATAACACACAACCTCTTTCATGTTGCTGTAGAATTTAGTCAATATTGAAAAGGGAGTTTTTTATTTGGTCGTATATTGGTGTCACATCGTCGTCGTCGTCCGTAGACATTTGGTTTCCGGACAATAACTTTAGTAAATGTAAATAGAAATCTATGAAATTCAAACACAAGGTTTATAACCACGAAAGGAAGGTTGGGATTAATTTTGGGGGTTATAGTTCTTACAGTTTCGGAATAAGGGGCCAAAAAGGTGTCCAAATAAGCATTTTTCTAGTTTCCAGACAATAACTTGTGGAACGGTGTATAGATCTCTCTGAAATTATACCACAAGTTTCTATACCACAAAGGGATGGTTAGGATTGGCTTTGGGGGGTTTTGGCTCAAACCGTTTAGGAATTAGGGGCAAAAAAGTGAGAAAAAACAAGGGTGTCCTGGTTAATGGACAATTACTTAGGGCTTTTCCATTAAAATGTATGTGGGAGGGTACGTAGGAAAGGAAGTTTAATTATTGAATGTGGGTCATGGATCTTTTTTCAGTATGCGTCTATTACCAAATATGCAAAATTATCTAAAAAATGGTTCTTGGTTGTAGGGATATTTTGAAATTCCCTTCCTACTCTCCCGCATACATTTTAATGGAATTGCCCTTAAGTACAAATTACAGTGTAAGGGAGGTAATTCAATGTTGTGTTTGAATTACCTCCCTTACACTGCTTTTAAATTATGTGTATTGTCTTGAGGTGATTAGCTGTCAATTTATTTTTAGAAGTTACTATTTTAATAATTTTAAAAATGCTGATTAAGGTAAATTAATTTTAGCCATGATTATGTATGTCATTTTCTATTTTAAGACTTTTATGATGTATTTAAATGGGTAATTATGGTTGCAAACTCCATTGGAAATTTGAATTGAGATTATGACCATATCTTGATGGAAAGAATTTTTTTTTGGAAAAAGGGGGGTGGGGGAGAGGTTCAAAAATTGGTGGTGGGGGGTGGGGGGATGGGGACAATTTTTTACTCCACAAGATTTTTTTTTTTGAAAAAAAAGGGTGGGTGGGTGGGGAGGACAATTCGCAACAGCATAGTGTAATGCACAAAAGCAAAAAATTGAATATAAATTCAAATCATATAAACAATTCTAAGTTCTTTGACTACAGTTATTCTGTGTCAGAAACCTATTATGTGTCAAATATTTAATTACAATCCAAATTCAGACCTGTATCAAGCGCGAATAGTGTGTCCATTTTTGCCCCATCTGTTCAGGGTTGGACCTCTGGGGTCATATCCAGCTGCAGGCGAAGCAATTTATTAATTATTGTAATGTTTGTCAAATAACATTTTTCACAATAATGTTAAAAAGTCTCTGAATTTTAATTTTTTAAACAACAGGTTATAATTATTTTGATTTAAGACTTTAAGCACTCTGTATTTTTGACAGAATTGACAGAACATTTAAGATGTATTATGGTGGTAAACAAGCCAGACCAGATGCACCCTACTCCAGACCTGTGGTGAGCCCAAATGGTACTGTTATAGCCCATGTTGGTGAGGGTAACAGAAAGGATGTCAGGAATGCAGTAGAGGCTGCACATGCTGCTGCTGCAGGGTAGGTAGCCCCTTAGTGAGCCCAATGGTTCTGTATAGCCCTGATTGCTGAGTGTGTATCAGTCCATGTGATTAGGTCCAATGGTATTGTAAAAGCCAAATTGTTAGCCCCCACCACTTGTTTAAGGAGGCATTAAGGTTTACCCTTGTCTGTGTGTACTTACAGGGCTCACACTAGCAGGCGACAAAGTCGCTTTCCCGTCAGTCACTTCGCTTTGCCTGCCCGTCAAAAGCGATATCTAGTCGCCTTGGTGTTCACAATAGTTGCTTGCAGTTGCTTTCGTCATTGATGATTTCCCATATTTACCAAGTCAATGAAACAGCATACTTTTCATTTAAAAGTGAAGAAATTCAAAGACATAAACGATTTATATCTTTAGAAAAGATGTGAAAGTATTGACTTTACAGATTGGTCGTATGTTATTTCAAAGAAACAACTTCTATGAAGTATACTATCTTTCACTTCTGGTACTTGTTACTTGAGATCGTATATCAAAACATTCTGATTTTCGGCAAAATAAGATTGTTACTTCTTTAGAAAGTGATCAAAATTGCTTTTAGTTAATGTATGGTCCATTAATTGCATTAAAAGCGTCATATTCCTTTCCGTATCGCTTGTCAAACATTGTTTATTTTAGTAAATTTTCTTCGCCATTGAAATATTTGTACGAACCACAGATCAGAGGCGGGATTCATCGGAAGCGGACCAGCTATAACCGAAATCCGTATTCTTACGATAATAACTATTGACACTTGAATTGAACAGCTGACAAAAGAATAATGATCCCAAAAGTGAAAATTACGAATTCCACACTCATTAACAAACTTTTGGTTAGATCTCCTTGCTAAATGTATACATTTTCATGTAAATACATTGTTTCAATTTATTGATTAAAGATGCTTAACTTTGTTTAATTTTATATCTTTTTAATGAGAAACAATGAATTTTATTATTATGATAAACAGAATAGTTTTTTAATTGCATTTCAATTGATTTATGATACTTTTTTTTTCCTTTTTGATATAAAAAAGTTCTTTTTTATAAATGACTATTTAAGACATAAACTGAAACAACTGTTACTTTAATTGATTCAGGTATGAATTGAGCACCTATTTAAAAAAAAAAAAAAAGGTAACATAGGACCCTTTATATTATAGTAAAAACCAAACATTGAAGCGCCACGAGCGAACGAGCACTTCTCTTTCAAATCTCACCACTTCTCCCTATCAGTTTCAAAATGAGAAGTCACTTCTCCCTATAATTCTGAAGTAGTGTGAGCCCTGACTTATGTGCGTCAATACGTACATACGTCCCAAAATTAGTTTTCCTTCCCTAACTTTAGTTTGCCTCAACTAAATATTATGAAACTTATACTCAATGCTTATTACCACCTAACACAGACTTAAGTTCGAAAATTTGGATTATGCCATTTTCATCATTCTCGAGTTATGTCCCTTTATAAATGGAAAAATTGTTGAATTTGCAGTTTCTGCACTCTAACTTTTACTTTTGCTGCAACCTAATCTTATAAAACATATACACTATGCTTATTTCCACCAAACACAGATTTAGTTTGAATTTGAGTCGGGTCACTTTCAATTTCCTCTAGTTATGTCCCTTTATAAATAGAAAAATTGCTGAATTTGCTGCCTAAGGTGGCATCTGTGTCCTATGGATACTTTCTTCTAATATAGTTTCTAGAGTCTGCATTGGTGGTGTCAACAGTTGTTGAAGTTTGTGAATACTAATCATTTATAGGTTGCACAGGTTAGACATATGTGTATGTAGAAAGTTAATTGTTAATTTAATCAATTCCTATGGATAGACCTAGTGGTACATATATCCTATGTCAATGAGTGTATTTGTCCCTGATTATAACCCCAGTAATCTTACAGGCCATTATGATGATGTGAAGTACTAGTTGTAATGTTTCAGCCCATGTTGATTATGGAAAATGTTGTCCCTTTAGTGTGCTCTAATGGGACTTACATATATGTGTAGACTGTAGAATCACTATTGTGAGCATAAGTGGTACTGGATTTCCCCGATGTTGCCGATTGTCTAAAGTCCTTGACTTTTGATGGCCAATATTGCTAGGAAAAGAAATCCTGTGGCGAGCCCTATTTGTATTATTCCAGCCATGTTAAAGAGTCTAAATGAAATACATTATTTCTGTAACATAGTGTACCAAGACTCATGGATCCCTCATTTAGGAGGATTGGTTAAGAAATTGTAAGTTTTTATTAATTTTTTTTTTAAATCATATAATAGCTTATTCATTGCTTGTTGATTAGATGTCTCTGATTTTAATTTATATGTTTGAATAGTTGGGGTAAGAGAGCAGCACATAACAGAGCACAGATAGTATACTACATGGCTGAGAACCTTGAGTTACGACGAGATGAAGTGGCTAACAGGATACATCAGATGACGGGACGATCCATGGACGACTGTAGGACTGAAGTGGACCTGTCAGTACAGAGACTGTTCCACTGGGGTGCATACTGTGATAAATATGGAGGCTCTGTACAGGTTGGTATCTCTAAGATTTTCTTTAATCGCCATAATAAATAATTAGTAATGGATTTTTATAGATTTACAGAAATATTACTTAAAATGTTTTATCATCAATTAACTGTAATCATACATTAATGAGCTTAGTTGTGCATAAAGTGAGGATTAAGACTTAAGTGAGCAACTCAAAACTACTCATTTGAAGTCTTGTCTTGTAGATAAAGATCGAAATAAAAAAATAAAAAATCTAAATTTTCTAAAAACTGAGAAATTATTTACTTATGTTATATAAAGGTTGTGTTATTTTCTTTCAACATGCATTTGAAACAGTGTCAATTATTTTTTGCTGCTGAAAACCACAGGAAAATTGTTACTGTGCAAAGAAATAACAAAGAGACAAAAAAGAAATTTTATAAAATAATAGAGGATTACATACAAATACATCAATGTAAGACCAGAATATCAACCACGACCCATATATATACATATGAGGATTGACTTTAGCCTTACCAAGCTAAGCAAGAGTTGTGTCCCTTGGTCTGTCAAACTTCCGGTATTCGTTTGAGTCGAACTACAGGTATCTCAAAATATTTCTCTGGTTCAGCAGACTTCGAGATAACTTCAGTCGACTGTATATAAATTTTTCAGAATATGTAAAAACTTTGATTTTCTTTTTATATGAATACACCAACAACAAGTGAACTTGAAAATAGTTTACAATCCATTGGGTGTTTTGAAAAAATTTCTGAGCTGTATACTGTTAATTTAGAAATTTTATTTGGGAATTTTGAAGAATTAACTAATTTGTAAGATTGATTGTTGGGATTTAAGGAAAATCTGCATATAGTTATGCAGATTTTAGGAAAAGCCACATACATGTATATGTATCAGAGATCAGAATGAGAGTTTTTTTATTATTATGATACTCATTCAGTCGCATTATTCGCATTAATAAACACCTCTCAATAATTTCTGAATTTACTGTATTATCTATTTTCTATTTTGACAGGAGACAACATTGTATGGTTGTACAGTTAAAGTCCATGAGCCTATGGGTGTGATTGGTATTGCATGTCCAGATGATTATCCCTTGTTAGGCTTTGTGTCACTGTTTGCTCCAGCTGTAATTAGAGGGAATGTCATAGTTATTGTACCAAGTGAGAAATACCCACTGTCAGCTTTAGATTTGTACCAGGTAAGAGGTCTTGTTTGGTTTTTCTGATGAAATGTACGTCTGATTTCATGACGGAAAGTGTCAAATATGAAGTGATAATTCAATAATTGTATTACAAAGAATTCCTTTTCAAAACCTGTTTACAGATGAAAAATGTATATACATAAATGAGGGTTGAATATGAAATATATATATGAAAACAACATGGGATGCATGTACATGAAATGAAAATCTCTGAAAATATGATATAACCCATAAAGGGACTGCATGTTAAACTTATAGCCATCTTTATAACTGCTTCACTAAAAAATATTGGATATAAAACTGATAAAGGGGGCAACGATTTTGGTCTTCAGGTTCAGCACCTTTTCTTTTTTTATTACATAATTTACAACAAATCTCCCAAGTGAAACCACCATAACACTCCTTTTAAAAGTTTCTTGTTCCCTGTCTCTATTATACTTGTAATATTGGAAAATATTATTGTATTACAGGTATTTGACACATCTGACCTTCCAGGAGGTGTTGTCAACATTTTGACTGGAGATCGTAACCACTTGGCCAAATATCTTACTGAGCATCAGGATATCCAGTCCATGTGGTACTTCGGAACTGCAGAGGGGTCCAAATTTGTGGAATATATGTCTGCCGAGAATGTGAAGAGGACCTGGGTGAACTATGGACTGGCCAGAGATTGGACTGACCCAGAACAAGGACAAGGAGAAGAGTTCCTGTATCAATCAATACAGTGTAAAAATATCTGGATTCCAATGGGGGACATCTTTGCAAATTAAAGAAAAATATGACAGAGACGTCTTGAGTGAATTAATATATGACAGTCATGTCCTGTAATTTTTTTCTTTGGATTTTGGATAGATCTGTTCATTTTATTGAATTAACAATTAATATCTGGAATTATGTACATAAGGACAAACAAATTACTGGTCAGCATAGATACATTCTCAAATAGTTTCAGTATTGTTTAGATATTTAATTTTAAGTCATGTTTTAAGAATGTTAATATTTAATCATGTAAACCGTCCAAACTTACATTCTAGCTGGAGTTGTTAGATAGATAACCCCATTTTCTTGTCTGAAAAGATAGCTTAAGTCATGAATAGAAAGGGTTGTGATTAGTATTACAAAGGTTCAATGTATAATAAAAGGAGAAAATATGATTAGGCTACATCTGGTTTCCAGAATATTTGAAAATCATTAATTATTTAAAGTTTATCAAATAACATAATGTAAACCAACTTATTTTCGCACATACTTCATTTTATGTTAAGTACTTTCGAGCCAACATTGCAGCAATTTATTTTCAAGATTTTTTCACTTTCTTGATATTAAAGCGAAGTTTATTTTTCACATATTGATATTCATGTTATTTTTCTACTCGTGAAAGTCACAAAAATAAGTCGCTTGTGAAAATTAATATTTCCGTCAGATTTTGGTCATGATACATTTAGATTTTATTATGGTACCTTTCATATCTCTTCCTTTAAAAATTGCATCTTAATGAAACTATTTAAAAAAGAATTATATATTCACTAAAATATCTTCTGATTTAAGTAATGAAAATGTTTGGTTTTTAGGTAATATCTATATTTTTGAAGTTTAACAGATGCTAAACATTTATGACTTTTATATATTATTTGGTATGATTTATCATGTTTACCTGAAAATCTAGTCTTCCATTCATTTATATTATTAATGTATATAGTTCAAAGGAGGGGTGATCCATGCAGTGTATATATGCATATTATATATTAAATTAACTGCCAGCATTTAATTATGTTTTAGTGGTGCTTGTTGTATTATGAAATATACCATTTGAGAGCAAGTATAAGATATGCCTAAATCTTCATGATTACATTACATTTAGATAGGCTGAGCTTGAACTATAGTAATATTTTTATTTTGTTTTGAGATTTGATATTTCACTGTAATTAGCATTCAATATTTCGCTTCTACTTCTACCACTAAGTGACCACCGTTGACTAAGGTTGACTATCCTGTCACTGTTTGGAGTGTGCTTTGTATAAGTTTGTCACCAGCAAAAATCTTTACTTCCTGGTTTGAAATTTTTTTATAGGAGGGTAAGCCTAGCGTTTTTTCTTCTCTCCTCTAGTGTTGGCCATATATTCCTTTTATGATATGCATGACAATCATATATCAAATGGTTTTGGTGTATGTAAAGGATATTCATCTATAGGACATATCTTATGGGAATGGTTATTTTGATAAAATGCTATAGATGTACATATACATGTCTAAGAATTTGATTTAGGTAAGCAGTGCTTGTTTATACATGTATCAATATTTTAAGGAGACAATTCTTTTAGTTTCACTTTAATTGATTTTTTAAGGCAGCTCTTTGAATTTAATATACAATCAGGTAAATCATGCTTTAAATATATGTATTTTATTCAGTTTTCCTATATTATTTTTTTCAGTAGGAATGTCTGGAAAAGTGGCATAAGTTTTGGACCTAACATCCCTACTTGAAATGTATTCAAAACGATCCAATAATTATGTTTCAATTTTGAACTATCTCCATTTTTCCAGTTAAAGAATAGTAACAAAAAATACCTCAAATGTAAAATATGTTCTGTTACCTATTGTAAATAGAGAATATCAAATGGGTTTTTCAATATTAAGGTGTGTGATATTAAAAAAGCCATATCATATACTTTATTATATTCTTTAGGTAGAAGTTTTTCATGCTACGTGATGTTATACAGATTAGGAGTTTGATAAAGCCATGATTGATATCAATGACATGAAGTCATACAGAATAGGGGTTTGATAAAGCATTTAAAACCATGACTGATTTAGACATTATCACTGATGGCTGATACAGCACAATTGTCATTGATTGTATAACACATACAGTTCAACTGTATTTACTACTAATAATAACAAATGCATTATACATATGTCTAATAAGTCCAATACTGATTAATAAGTGATGCCATTAGTTGTTTCGCTTCTCCTTTTTAAAATGTTGTATTACAGTGTTTGTACTTATTTTTGCAGTGTAAATTACTCTGTCACATATTTCACACAGGATGTTGTGAAAAATGAAAGAAGATAGAGATTCCACCACTGCATCAAGTGTGTTACGATATTTCTCCACTCGAGACAGTTAAATTTTAATATTTACAGGGTGAAGCTTGCTGATCTTTTTAAATAATTAAAATTTAACTGTTGAGAGTGGAGAAATATCGTAATACATGAGTTATATATGGTGGTGGAATCTGTTTCTCTAATGATTTTTAAACGATATCCAAACAAAGTTTATCCTTCTTTTTCAAAGATTTGCAGAAAGTCGTGTTCTTTATATGTGATGTCATCAGGCATGGTCGCCTTTTTTCATGACGTCACAATAGGAAATTCAGAAGAAACCAAGAAAATTTGACGTCATAAATAAATTTCTACCAATCATTTGACGAGAACAAAGTTTTCTCAAGAGATGAAAAGTATTTTTCTTACTCTGAACGAGAAATGTGAAAAAAACATTCAAATTAGAGAAAGTATATATTGTTGTTGTTGCATAATAGCTGTGGACACATTTTTGTAGTTCATAAACTGTTTTTTTAATGTACAAATTCAGGAAAAAAAGTTCACATTTTAAAAAAGACAAATATGTTTGTTTTGTAGTTGAAATTATATTATTTTGAATCTCAGTTTATAGTTTTGTATAATATGAATTCATTTTAAGGTACACTTTTTGTTTATAGTGCTAAACTGTTTGTTTTATATAATATTCAGGAACTATAATAAAATTGTTGATTGTTGATATTGTATTCTTTGTTGATTCTAGTGTAATTTCTGATAAGGCCACTGTACAAGATTTTCAATTTATGGCATTCAATATTTTTAATCCCATTTTCTTCCCTTTTTAAATGCCCCAGAGATATTGAGCTGTTCAAGGAAACTGGAAACTAAGGACAAGGTAGTTTCTCACAAAATGATGAAGGCAGAAGCAGGTCCAGTAACCCCTTGACCCCGCTTGACTGGTATGTCAGTCTGTCTGTCTGTTTGTCTGTCTTTCTGTCAAATATTTCTTGGCTTCTATGAAAGGGAATGATTTAATATTTAGTCTGCAGCTTGATAATGTTGAGTTGTAGTGAGTAAGCAATTTTTACATCTGCAGTGTAGCCACTTCCTGTTTGCTAATATTTTGAAATTTTACAACACTCATTGTACAAGAAAATTTCCTTCAAACTTTTCTTGGCTCCTTTTGAAGTGAATGGTTTCAATATTTGGTCTGGGAAGGATCAGTTATGCTCCGGTATACATGTTACATCAATCAATTATATGCAGTGAAGCAGGTCCAGACCAGATATTGATCTTGCTGAAAACTAACAAAGAAGTTGGGAATTTCACAACTCACATTTGTGACATTTCTGTCATTTTGCCATAGAACATGGATTTGTATTCATTTTAAGCACATGTTCCATTTGTCCTATACAACAACACTTTAGATGGGGTTTGTAGTTGGCCTGTTGCCAATCAAAATCTGACCCTATCCAACATGCCTTTATTCCAAGTGGCAGACCAAATTTCTCCCCCTTCATTCCTGTCAAATTGTGTTGCCGAACCTACCTATTTATTAATTGTTAACTGGCTCATCCTGAATATGCATGAAATATTTGCCACTGGACATTTGTTAATCTTTTGCCCTATATGTTAAACTTTTACCTATTATGATTGGAACAAAAACAAGATGGGGAGATCCATTTCCATTCTACAAACATACTCCAGTTATCATTTCATAAGTTCTATGGGCACCATCCCAATGTAATTAATTATAATAGGATCCCTGGGTCAATTAAATCCACTTCATTTGGACCCTGGTGGATAGTTGTCTCATTGGCAATCATACCATATCTCCTTATTTTTTTTACAAGACATTTTAACTCGAGTCATTTATACCTTGTGTTACTATTTTCTATATGACATTTTAACTGGTTTTGTCACATTTCTGGATATGACAAGTTATAGTGTTTGATGCATTTTACTGGATTTGATACACATTCCTGGATGTTACTCAAAAATGGATTTGACACATGTTCCCCAGATGTGATACATTTACATGTAACTTGTTGTCACACCCGTCCCTAGAGTTGACACATATTCCTGTTTGTTACACATGGAACTGGAGCAGAGAAATATTACTGGATGTGACACATGCTACTGTATGTTACATGTTACTTGTTGTCACACCTGTCCCTAGAGGTGACACATGCTCCTGTGTGTTACAATTGTAACTGGAGCAGGGAAATATTACTGGATGTGACACATGCTACTGCATGTAACATGTCACTGGTTGTCAATAGATACAAGAAGATTTGGTATGAGTGCCAATGAGAAAACTCTCCATCCAAGTCAAAATTTATAAAAGTAAACCATTATAGGTCAAAGTACGGTCTTCAACACGGAGCCTTGGCTCGCACCGAACAGCAAGCTATAAAGGGCCCCAAAAATTACTAGTGTAAAACCATTCAAACGGGAAAACCAACGGTCTAATCTATATAAAAAAACGAGAAACGAGAAACACTTATGAACCATGTTACTCAAAAATGGATTTGACACATGTTCCCCAGATGTGACACATTTACATGTATCTGGTTGTCACAACCGTCCCTAGAGGTGACACATGCTCCTGTGTGTTACAATTGTAACTGGAGCAGGGAAATATTACTGGATGTGACCCATGCTACTGTATGTTACATGTTACTTGTTGTCACACCTGTTCCTGGAGGTGACACATGTTCTTGTGTGTTACACTTGTAACTGGAGCAGAGAAATATTACTGGATGTGGCATATGCTACTGTATGTTACATGTTACTGGTTGTCACTCCTGTCCCTAGAGTTGACACATGTTCCTGTGTGTTACACCTGTAATTGGAGCAGAGAAATATAATGTTCCGGATGTGGCACATGCTACTGTATGTAACATCTTACTGGTTGTCACTCCTGTCCCTAGAGGTGACACATGTTCCTGTGTGTTACACTTGTAACTGGAGCAGATAAATATTACTGGAAGTGACACATGCTACTTACTATATGCAACAAATTACTGGTTGTCAAACATGTCCCTGGAGGTGACACATGTATGTTCCTGTGTGTTATATGCTACTGGTTGTCACGCATGATCCATGATGCACACATGTACACATGTTAATTGATGTAAATTTTAAATTGAATGATAAGTGATACATGCAAAGTAAGATGATAATGTTTGTTGAATAGTGTCCATTGTCAAGTGGTAAATATCACATGCATATCAGGATGAGAAAAAGCTAATGATATATGAAAAAGAACCCTTGTTTGTACGAAACTGACACTTGTTGAGCTTTATTTTTTTACATGCAAGTACACTAGGTAACAGTCCGCAGGAAAACATGTTATCCTACCTGGATACATTATTATGACTGAACTAAACAGTCTTCTCTTCTTCCTAGATACCACATGCTTAGCTGAGAAGCAGCAAATGCCAATTTTGAGCAGGCTACCACGAGACTACCGAAACACAGCAAAGTAGGAGATGATGGTCTCATTCACATAAAACAATTATTAGTTTTATTGTACATGATGCGTTACTGTTTGTAGGAGCTAGACCTCTTTTCCAAACAACTGTGATACAAGTGGGAGGTTTAACTAGCTATAAAACCAGGTATAAATGGGTACAAATAATTGCAGAACCGGGGATGCCCAAAAAGACATATATTGGACTAATCGGGCATGCATAATTCTGCAAGTTTTATTCGTACTGAATACAATTAGCAAAATGCTGCATAATTCCTATTTCATGATTAGTAAAAGTTGAATAATTCAAATTCAAATGCACAGTTATGCAATTTTTTGCATGATTATGCAATGATTTCATTAAAGTGCACAGTTTTACAATCATTTTCACAATTCTGCAAAGATTAAATTCAAGTGCACAATTCTGCAATGATTTATTTTTACAATGTGTTGTTTTTGTTGTTTTTCTACACCTCCGTCCCACTAGGAGGAGGGTTGTGTGCCAACAAATATATCAACCCCGCCTGCTTCTTATAATAGAAAAAACAAAGGATAGGGGTATCCATCTACACAAAATTAGTACATGCACAACAAAAAACCCACAAAAAGCAAAGGAACAGCGGGGGGCTTCCGGGGGGCAAGAACCCCCTTTTTCCTCGATTTAAAAAAAAATTAATATATGACAATTTCATGGTGTTACGGCGGTTGCAACACCCTCCACCCCACCCTTCCTTTCCAAATGGCTGGATCCGCGCCTGGTTAAACACGTTGTCTTACCGGGCCTTTTATAGAAAAATGAAAATAACACTTTATAAATGTGTTGCTTCCGAATCGCTTTACTGGATTTACATTCATCAGGATCGCTAATACCAAAAATTGTGTTAGCCAAGGATTTTTTTTAAATGAACTTTCGCATAGCTTACTTTACATGGTTTAGGTTTTGCTCATTGTTGAAGGACGCATAGTGCTCGATAATTGTTCCCTTTTGTACTTTGAATTTGGCCTTTACAAATAATATCTCATTGGCAATCATACCATATCCCATTTTTATATGAGTAAGTATTGGCTACATATTAGTTCCTTAAAATGTGCGCAAATGTTCAGTGGAAACGTCATTGTGCACAATGAAAATGACCAAATTGTGAGCAAACAGGTTTTTACTTATATATTTATAGGAAAAAAACTATCAGAAAGCTAATGAATCTTTATTTATTTTGTATTTGTTTTCCTAATCTAAATGTAATTTCATCCCCTTCTTAATATTTCATGCATAAAATATAAATATATAAATTTGTAAAGTATATGAAAAAAATTTGCAAGTTATACACTGTCCACACTATGTACTATATTTGTAGACAACGAAAATCAAAGGACGATAACTGTGTCCTCAGATCCTAATAGGATAGAAAGACTTGACCAATTCTAATAAAACTTTGCATGACCTAAGCTTAGTTAACTATAAGATAGTTGGCCAAGTTTCATAGCCATAGGATATATATTATCGAAATAATGGTCATTTTAAATATTGAACTTTGGATGATTATTTTTGACATTTTAATCGAACAATTTCAACTAACAAGATTTGGGCCTAAAAAATTTAAATATTTCAAAAATTTGCTTTTTAAATGCCCTTTTATATAATGTATTATGTATTAAAAGCAACTGAACACTCATTGGATTTATCAGATTTATTACAATGATTCAAAAGTCAAATTTATATGAGCCTGTGCCTGAAAATGGAGATTTTCGAATTAAGGGATGACTTACATAAACATAGATTTTTTTTAACCAATTTAAAATTTTTGAAGTTTTTTTATCATAAATTATTCTTTCATATATATTTAATGAACTTTAAATGGAAAGAAAAGTTACAAATAGCATACCACATGAGTATAAAATGGTCTTATGCCATGTAAGACTTAGGCAGTAGCACATATTTACATATAAAAAAAGCATACAGAAGCTATAAGAAATAGATATTTGTTACTTTTTGCTCATTATGCTATGTTAAGATTTCATGATACAAGAGGTCTGAATGCAAAAGGACTCTTGCATTCAACTTTTTTTGCAGACAGTATGGTCTGATGCACAGTTTTTACACTTTTCAATGGAAAACTTGCATGTAGTTTTAGTCTCAACAGGCATATATTTTAACCACTTTCTATCCTAATGAAGAAAATATAGGTAGTATATGAAATGAATAAGTTGCACTTATTATTGTTAAGTGCTTTTATTACAGATTTGGTGAAATCGTATGATGGTCTTCAACTTTTATGTAAAAAGCTCTTCACATTTCACGTGCATCAAACTGGCCGTTCGACCGAGACCATAAATACAACACATTTTGCACATTTTTTCTGTGATAATCTACTTTTCTCTAGATTCAGAGTTCACAAATGATTAATGAAACTTGAATTAAGCATAGAAACACAAATATCAAAACATAAAAACCTGTCAGATAGAAAGTCAGCATGACTCTTAGGCATAAAAAATGGAAACTGCTTTTTTAGCCATATAATGGCAAAATGGGACATTTTTACAGAGTTTCTATCAAATAAAGATGTAAATCCTTTACTTTTATTCAGTTTGACAAATTGAAACAAGCAAATCATTCAGGAAAGTTGCCAAAGTACAGAATCTACATTTACTGAATTCATCTCTTAGGCCCGAGAACATGTAGTTATTTCGTAGTGCATTTTTTTTAGACAATAAATTCAAATTAAAAAAAATCGCACCTGCTCTATCTCAAAAAGATTTTTACAGTGTAGTGTACTACTTTTTAGACAAATAATATCAAAATTATAAAAAAGTCTACCAGCTCTAATTTAAAATATGGACAATTCTATGTTAAGGGGGTCTATAATTCAGTTTGACAGCTTCAGACATACTAATTTTTGACCTTTTTTAACTGGACCAAATCACTACTTTACATAAAAATTCATCACCCAAATTTCGATAACAATGAACAGCCTTTAACAAGAGGCAAGTTTTAAACCAACATTATAAGCTTTAATAATCTTAGATGACAATAGTTACAGTTGCATGTGGATACATTTAACAGAACCAGAGACATATAATACATTGTATTATATGTCTCTGACAGAACTTAGTATCACGAATGTGTTTCCTTGCTTTGAACAGGCATTTAGATATACATTGAATACTAATATATTATTGATACTATATTTAATTGGAAAAAAAACGCACTAAAATTAAATTAAAAAATCATAGTGTGACGAACTTTAGAGAAATAGAATGTTTTTATTTCAGGTTCTTTCAGGTATTTCCTTTCCTCGTTCAGGTCCGAGTTTTGGCACCAGAACAATTCATTTAAATCTTATAAATTTGTTTTTAAATATCAATTCTTTAAATCGTCATTTGATCGTTTTTCTCTTTTTTTCTGCCATGTCGTAGTCAGTTTTTTTTATCGACATGTAAGTTTGAATATCCCTTTGGTATCTTCCGCTTCTCTTTTCACTGATTTTATTTTTGTTTTTGTTGGGTGTTTTATAGTTTGGTTTTCTGATTAGTGTTTTGTCAATAGTTGTTTAGCAATGATGTTTTTAATACTTATGTTTTTGTCACCTTTGTTTTTCTGTTGCATTCACAACTTGTCCATGACTTAAGACGATATACGATATATTGACATTTAAATTTCGTTAATATTATTAATCGAATATTTTTAAGGATTTGTGATTCGTTAAAACTTGATCACATGTACATTTGTATTTGCTCAGTTTGCACGCCAATACTGTTGTGTTTAGCTTTTCTTAGGTCAAAAACAGCATATTGCACAGGACATACAGCATGTTACTAAAAATAGATTCTAGAAATCCCCAATTTTACATTAGTTGTTGATTAATAATATAACAATTGTAGCCTTTGGTTGAGGTCAATACGATGTTATATCGACCCAGAGAAGCATATCGACCTCGGACTTCGTCCTCAGTCTATATGCTTCTCTTAGGTCGATATAACCTCGTATTGACCTCATACAAAGGCTATAATTGTATAGTATTAACTTCTGCTGATGTTGTCTCATTGCTTTAGCTTCTAATGTTGTTTTCTTTACTTCGTACTTTGTATATTACATGTGTGTCAATAAATCATTTTGAATTGTTATGGATTTCTGTAAATGGCAAATTGCTGCCTTTTCCTAGAAAAATTGAAATAAACATTTTCATCAACTAGGGACTGTTGCATATAGTTTTCCATTCATGAAAATTTCCACTTTGTTAATATCAAGGATTTTTTTAGAAGTTTCACTAATACTAGTAATCAAAATGCTTCTCGACATGTGCGTGGGCAACATGCACAAGTTCCTCCATCATGGCATGAATAACCATCAAACCATAAACTAATAAAGATCGACATTCACGAAAGTGGAAAATGATATTTTTTATTTCAAAAGGTGAAGTGATTATAGATGGTGACTTTAATGCACGCACAGAAGGGTTAAATGATTTTATTACATTGGTAGCATTGAATTACATTGATTTCCCAGTCAAATAAAAACCGATAATTTCACATGTGAAATAAACGTGGTTATTTCACTCTCTGACGTCATACAACAATAGGCGTTGTCAAGACGTCGATAACTTCGGATCAAAACAAATTGTGAATGCGTGGAAAAAAGATATAGTTCCTTACATTTCCTACATTAATTTCATTAAAAAAAGCCATTTGCCAATGTAATAAAAAGAATAACTAATCAAAGAATTCAAATATCGAAAAATATTCAACTCGTGACCGAACAACACTGATAATTAACTCATGCGCTACGCGCATTCGTGAATTAATGTGTTGTTCGGTCACTCGTTGAATATTTTTCTCTATTTGAACTCTTCGATTAGTTATTCTATAAATATTCAGAATGATACTGTTAACGACAACATCAATGATTATATTCAGAATGATACTGTTAACGACAACTTCACATGAGGGTTAAATGATTATATTCAGAATGATACTGTTAACGACAACTTCACAGACTGTCCAGTACCTGATATTATTAACCACTAGAGAGAAATCGAATAGATAAAAAAACAAGTTTATATGGGAATTTACTAATCAATATTTGTAATAACAACATAAACGGTACCAATTTTTCTGCACCAGATGCGCATTTCGACAATCAATGTCTCCTCAGTGATGCTCGAGGCCAAAATATTTGAAAATCTAAAGCTTATTAGAAAGACGAAGAGCTACAAACCAAAAAGAACAAAAAAGTATAGCCAAATTCGGGCAAGGAATCAGAGCTTTGCATGAGGGAGATACATTCCTTAATTTTAAATAATTTCCAAAATTTTGTAACAGCAAATTTTAATAACACAAAATCCTTTTTTTTTCATGCCAGAACCGAAATACTGGCTACTGGGCTGGTGATACCCTCGGGGACTATCAGTCCACCAGCAGAGGCATCGACCCAGTGGTAATAATAACATAAACGGTACCAATTTTTCTGCACCAGATGCGCATTTCAACAATCAATGTCTCTTCAGTGATGCTCGAGGCCAAAATATTTGAAAATCTAAAGCTTATTAGAAAGATGAAGAGCTACAAACCAAAAAGAACAAAAAAGTCCCAACTGAGAATAGTGGATGGAAGATTTCTTGAAGACGCTCTTGGCTACTTTACTTTTTATAATAGTTATGGTAAGAGCACAGTAGATTATATGCTGACCTCACAGAACCTACTTTATACTGTTAAACCACATACAGAACTGTCAGATCATTGTTTAATTGCATTGAACATTCTAAGTTATAAACACTCCCACAAGATAAAGGAGGAAGATTATCTAGAGCACCCAATAATAACGCCCTAAGATTAACCTATTGCAACTGCAAAAGAGAATACAAAAAACTTTAAAAGAAACTAAAAAACGATTGTTTTCAATACTTGATAAACCAAATAAATGACATAAATACAAAATACGCCAAAGAATTCTGGGGTAGCATTTATAATTACCAAAAAAAAAATAATAACAATAACTGTGAGTCTGGTATTTCAGCTAAAGAATGGGTGAATCATTATAAAAATTTACTTGCTTAAAAAAAAATATGAGAAAATGGAAATTATTCATAACAAAGATGATAATGATCATAACTGTACTGATTCATCCCTTACTAAAATACTGTATAAAACAGTTTTAGAAGGGGAAATCTAGAGGTCCTGGTCTGATATTTTATGAGTTTCTAAAGGTGGGATCGAACACCTTAGCATTACTGTTAACCAAATTTTTTTTGATAAAATAATAAATTCAGAAAAATCTCCAAAATCAGGAACATTTCCTTACTGACATCAATTTATAAATCTGGTGACCCGACCCATCTGATTTTGGAAATTATAGATGTATAAGCATAACAAGATGTATAGGAAAAGTGTTGACTTCAATTTTACAAAGAAGACTTAGTAATTTCCTAGAAACAAATAACTTATTATGTTCAAATCAATGTGGTTTTAGAAAAAAATACAGAACTGTAGATCATGTTTTTCTCTTAAAAACAATAATAAACAAATACAAATGTATATGTTTAAATGTAAAAAGAAACTAAATATGTGTTTTGTAGATTTCAAAAAGACTTTTGACAGTGTCTAGAGACCAGCTTTATTCTTTTAAAAAATTACAAGCTAAAGGAATTAATGGCAAATTTTATAACATACTGCATGACATGTACTCTAATACATCATACTCTTGTAAATATCATATATATAGTAAGCCTTTTCTTGCTAATCCGGGAGTCAAACAAGGAGACAGTTTAAGTCCTAGTCTATTTAATATATGTGTCGATGACATTGGAAAATACCTTTGACACAAAGTCAACAAGTCCAGTCAATTTACATGACCAAAGTTTATACCATTTATTATATGCTGATGATGAATTATTAAATGTTATTGTTATAGCTCTAATGCAATCGACATTGTGGATTGTTATAAATACTTAGGACTTGATTTTCATAGTTTTAGAAAATTTGCGCAAGCAGTGTCAAGTCTTTCAGAAAAAGCATTAAAAATCATATTTTGCTAAGTCTCAACTTCCATATAGTGAGAACTTGTCTGTTAAAACATAGCCTTAATTATACAAATCAATGGTAAATCCTGTTTTAACTTATGGATCAGAAGTATGGATTTCTGAGTTTAAACCTAATTTCGAAGCCCTAGACAAAAGTAAATTGTGAATAAACACAAAACTCAATCTTTTAAGAACATACTTGGGGTTCATGAAAAGTCTTCCAAATAAGCAGTAAGATGTGAATTGGGTGCATTACCTGTTAGTTTAAAGTGTTATCAACTTATGTATAAATACTATGTACGTCTGAATGAGATTGGTGAACAGTCTGACTGTCCACATGAAATTATTAGGGCTGCATTTGAAGTGGATAAAACTTTCACAAATAGAGAAAATTCATGGTCTAATAAACTATTTGAATTATCAAAATATATTGGAACATCAAATAACCTTTATAACACTAATTTCAAACATAAATTAGAAGCTTTTTACAAAACCAAAATAAAATTAGAACTGTCTAAAATAAGAGAAGGCAACTCTGTGAAACGTTTATTTTTATTAAAATTTATACTGAATTTAAACAACAAGAATATTTAAACTTTGATGTCCCAAAACATCTCAGAAAAAAAACCCACCAAATAAAGAATAAGTGCACACTCATTAGCCATAGAAACTGGTAGATATGCAAAACCAATTATACCTTCTGATGAGAGATTTTGTAAATTTTGCACAGGTCATGTTGAAAATGAGATACATTTCTTGATCAAATGTCCCCGATATACCAAAATTAGATCTAGATATAACATCAAAGATGTAGATACAAATAATTTTAATGAAAATTTTATTAAAATTATAAACCCAAACTCCGAGAAAGAATTAAAATCTGTTTTGTGTGTATATAAAACTTACAAGAAGCTGATTCATCCAGGAAAATCTCAAAAACAAAAATACCTATTGTAGAAAACTCATTCAAATATCTAAGGGAAATCTATTCCGATCGTTTGATAAAATTCTTAATTCTTTCTCAAACTTCAAAAAGAGAACAGGAATTCAGGGGCGTCTTCCTCCTATTCCCACTTTTAAAAAATTCCTAATTTCCGTGGCACGTAGTGTAACCGGAATTAATTGTCTTCTCACGTAGTAGTTCGAAGGCGTATGAATTTTTTGGGCGGGAAAAATTATTGTGTTAAATGATAGGTGTAGTATATGGTCATTTCTAGCACTGCTTTACTTGAGTGAACATCAAATTTTTTCTGAGTGCCATGATGGATCCGGACATCGAGAATAGTGTTAAGCGGATTGTCGGGGAAGAAATTAGAAAATCACAGAACGATTTATTGTCACAAATGGAAGGGATGTTTTCAATAAAACTACAGGAATTCGATCATCAACAGAAAGAGAGATCAGAGGTACAAATGAACAGATTACAAAATGAACTTTCGGTGAGCGATGACTACAAGTTTCAAAGAAAGTCTTGTGAGGACCAATACATATTTAATCGTAAACTTATCGTAACTTTGAAGGAAGCCGATGCTAGTTTGGAGTCCAGGGATCCAAGTGCCGGTTTAGCCAAGCAGAAAATAGCAGAAGGTATACAACTTATACGCTACAGGCAAAAGTTAGTAAAAATTGCCGATTCGTCCGACATGGGATGGAAAGTGGTACAGGAATATACGGCGAATCCACTCGCAGATGATTCCTAGGACGATCGTAAGATTCTGAGAGCGCAGACACGAGCGGAGAGGAAAACAAAAGCAGGGAAAGCTAAGAAGAAAAGACCAACGCCGTATAGCAGGCCAAATTCAACTGCAACTTCTAGCGGTAACGACACAAATGGAAAAGCAAGTGGGAGACCCGGAGTTTGTTATAACTGCTTCAAGCCTGGTCACTGGAAATTTGAATGTCCAGAGAGAAAACGAAAGTTAAGTACTAATTTATTTAATGCTAATAAATTAAGTAGCATTTGCTTAGATTTACTGCATGATAATAGTTTTCAGGTGAATACGAATCACCTAACTGATAAGTCTTTAAAAGATGTCATGAATGATGATAGTATTTGTTTACTCGAGCGTGAACGTATCGAACAGGTGTCTAGCCAGTTAACGGTAACTTCAAGTTTAATCACACCTGTAGGTAAATTGAAAAAAATCAATACACAAATGGAGAGATGTAGGCACAAGCATGTATATTTTAAGTGTTATAGAAAAGGGATACGGTATTCCATTTAAAGAGCTACCAGAAAATGTTATATTGAGAAATAATAAATCTGCTAGGGATAACGGGGAATTCGTTATTGGCGAGATTTTAAAATTGACAGAAAAAGGTTGCATTTCAGAAGTTAACGATATACCTTGTGTGGTTAATCCTTTAACGGTGGCTTTTAGTAGATCAAAGAAGCCCCGTTTAGTTTTGGATTGTAGGCATATCAACGAATGTATACACCAGTTTAGGTTTAAATTTGAAGATGGTGCAGTGGCAAGAGAATTGTTTGAAAAAGGCAATTTTTTGTTTAGATATGACCTTAAGAGTGCATATCATCATCTGGAAATATTAGAGGAACATAAAACTTATTTAGGTTTCAGTTGGAATTTCAAAGGTATAACAAAGTACTTTGTATTATATATTCTTCCTTTTGGTCTGGCCAGTGCAGGTCATATTTCACCAAAGTTCTCAAGGAAGTGATAAAATACTGGAGAAATCAGGGTTTGAAGATAATAATGTATCTTGATGATGGGCGTGGTTGTACAAATTATTTTCAATCAGCTGAAAGAACTAGCTCGTATATAAGATCTAGTTTGTCTGAATTTGGTATTTTAATAGCTGAAGAAAAATGTGTTTGGTATCCACAGCAAAATATGACCTGGATAGGTTTGGTTTGGGATATGGAGTTTGGGAAACTTAGAGTTTCCAGTGAACGTATAGAAAGATTGGTTGATGTTATCGGTAAAATACTTTTCGGTGTCGGAAATGGTAAAATTTTGCATAGTGCAAAGTTTGTTGCCGGAATTGTTGGCCAGATTATATCGATGCAAGCTGTGCTAGGTAATTTGGTTAGGCTTAGAACTAGAGAATTGTACAACTGTATACTGTAAAGGGCAAGTTGGAAGTCACTTACTGCTCTGACAGCTCCAGCTGTTGAGGAGCTCAGATACTGGTTAAATTCAGTAATTCAGTTAAATGAGAAAGGTAATGATCTGCATGAGTCAGATGTATGTGATTTGGTGGCGTTCACTGATGCCTCAGAAGTAGGTTTCGGGGGCTATATTGTGCCCGCTGTTGATGGCATATGTGCCGAGTCGGTCTGTGACTCGTTAGAAATTCTGACTGACTGTGGTCTAGAATTGCCAGGTAGGTAATATTTTTAATACTGTAGTAGGTAGTTGGACAGTATTGGAAAGTGGTAAGAGTTCAACATGGCGTGAGCTTGAAGCAGAAAGCAGAACAGTGAAAAGCTCGTTAATATGTTTAGAAAACCGTTGTTTAAAATTGAATACAGATAATAAGAATGTAACTAGTATAGTAAAAAATGGTAGCAAAAAATCGGAACTTCAAAATATTGCTTGTGAGCTAAATTATTTGTGTTCAGAGAACAATATAAAAATTAAACCACATTGGATTCCAAGAGAACAAAATAAAATTGCTGATGATCTGAGTAGATATTCAGATTGTGACGACTGGGGTATTGAGGAATCTGTATTTCAAATGTTAGATAAGTTATGGGTTAGACATACTATAGACAGATTTGCTACAGATTACAACGTTAAATGTTCGAGATTCAATTCTAAGTGCTGGTGTAAGAATACAGAAGCAATTGATGCGTTCTCACAAAACTGGTTTGGTGAAAACAATTGGTTAGTACCACCACCGAATGTTGTTTGTATGGTTATAAGAAAATTGTGCAGTGATGAGGCAAATTGTACTCGGGTGGTTCCATTGTGGTATTCTTCACCTTATTGGTTGATGTTACATGATAGTTTCGGAAATTTGAAACATTTCATAACAGACAAACACCATATAATGAACATTAGTCCTGTTGTTCCCGGAAGGGGAAATAATGGTGTATTTGGGAAATATATGCAATTTCCTTTGATTGCATTTAAGATCAGATTTGATTGATTTTATTTTGTGTTTTTGTACAGGGTTAAAGCTTGGCCGGTTTGTAACAGAAGCCGTGGAGGATTATGGTATTGGAGAGGATCATCCTTTGCATGATTTGGTGGATAGTTTTTCTTCGAGACTGCTTGATGCCAGAAGTGACAGTACTGTTAGAAAATATAATTATGCTTTAAAAAAATGGAAAACATTTTCGCAAGAACATAATTTGACTTATTTACCAGCATCTCCTATTCATGTTTCTTTATATTTAGTTCATTTGCTTGATTCAGGTGCTACATACAGTACAATTAATAGTGTTTTTTTATTCTATTAAATGGGCTCATGACATGTCAGGTCAGTTAGATCCTACAGAGAATGCTTTTGTAAAAATATAGTTGAGTCGGCTAAACGTACTGCTAAAGCGCCAGTTGTAAAGAAAGATCCTGTATCCAATGACAATTTGATAAGTTTATGTTCTATGTTTCAAGGGTCGAATGATTTAACAGTAGTTAGGGATCTGGCTATGATTTTACTTAGTTATAGCGCTTTTCTTAGATTTAGTGAGTTGAGTAATCTGAAGTGTAACGACATCATTTTTAAAGATAACTATTTAGTTGTAAAGATTAAAAAGAGTGAAACCGATCAATATAGAGCCGGAGATGAAGTTCTAGTTTCAAAAGGTCAATCAATGGCTTGTCCATTTGACATGTTATTAAAGTATTTTGGTATGGCGCATTTTGATATTTTTTCAGATAAGTATTTGTTTCGTCCATTGTACAAATCTAAGAAAAAGTCTGGTTTAGTTCAGGTTAATAAACCGATCAGTTATAGCACAGCTAGAGAATGCATACTGAAGCGATTGAAATTAGTTGCACCAGAGTTAAATCTTGGTTTGCACTCTTTGAGGTCTGGTGGTGCCACTGCGGCGGCCAATTCTGACGTTAACGAAAGGTGCTGGAAGCGCTATGGTAGATGGAAAAGCGATTCTAGCAAAGATGGCTATATGGCTGATTATATTGAAAACAGATTAAAAGTGTCTAAGCAATTAGGTTTATGATTTATTAATCGCAAGTTTTGGTGTTAAGTATTATTTTTTGTTAGATTTGAAATAATTTTTATACACTAGCTATCTTTGTTGTTTTCTATATACAAGCAGCAAGCTAGTCGACAAACATACGTTTGTGTTTTAGTTGTCTTTTGATAGAAGGTGCTATGTTAAGAACATAAGGTATAGAGAAGACTTCCTAATTTCCGTGGCAAGTAGTGTAACGGGAATTAATTGTCTTCTCACGTAGTAGTTTGAAGGCGTATGAATTTTTTGGGCGGGAAGAATTATTGTGTTAAATGATAGGTGTAGTATATGGTCATTTCTAGCCCTGCTTTACTTGAGTGGACATCAAATGATTTAACATGTACGTTAAGGAACGTTTGAAATGTTTTTTTTTTATATAAGTGTGTTCAAATTGGCATTTAGGATAAAATCTTTTGTTTTATATATACAAGGTCGTATGGCTATACAAACGTAATCGGATTTGTTTATTCAGACTCATTTCTGTCTTCAAATCATTTTCATATAGCCGCAGTATTTTGACTGATAGGAGATTCTTTGCATTTAAATGTTTTCTTGAATGTCTTTTGAACGTTCTTATATCAAGTGAGGTCCAACACTTGGGGGTTTCGCCTGGCATTGACAAAAGGACACAGGTTTCTAAAAGTAGTTTTTCCTGGTCGGCCACGAAACAATTGGATATAAGTAGAAGATATAAGAAGTCATTATGATTGCCACAGTTTTAATGTGTATTGATGTGACATGTTTGTACATATTTATTGAATAAAATCGGCAGCTCAGAAAACATACAAGCAGCAAGCTAGTCGACAAACAAACGTTTGTGTTTTAGTTGTCTTTTGATAGAAGGTGCTATGTTAAGAACATAAGGTATAGAGAAGACTCACTATTCCTTCTATTCCCACATGCAAATAACAATAGATGTTTTGATAAATAATTTGTTTTTATACCAATCAAGATTAATTAAAAATTCACCTAAGATTTACCTGTCTTTTGTAAAAGAAAACATATTTCTTACACTGTTTAAGTATAATATTATTTAAAAAAAAAAATTTAATACACTGTTTATTTGTAATATGTTTTTTCTTCTTCAAAGAATTACTTAAAAATAAAGAATAAGTCAGATAAATAGAAGAAAGATTAAAAAATCATTGAATTTGTAAACTTAAAAAATTGTCATCCGTACCTACCAGTTTTACCAAAAACTGTTGATGAAATCAACATAGATGGTATTTAGGCACGTACTACCAAAGGTGACCCATTCCTGTCCGAGCCTATTCTTCCAACTTTATACATTTCACGCAATGGTTGACGGCGCAATGTATCCACTGATACACAGTTTTCCTCCAGCCAAGAGCGAACTAGTATACAGAAGGTTCCTGACTTATGCCACCAACACCAACTACAACTTCAGCCTACCACTATCTTCCTGGACTATGAAGTCGCCATCCGAATTGCAGCCTATTCTGTATTTCCTAGCATCAACGCAAAAGTCTGTTTTCTCCACTACACACAATGCATATGGAGAAAAACACAAGAAACAGGGATTCAGGTTCCATACAAGGAAGACATGCAACAACATTCATCAACTTGTACGCCGTACCGCTGTCCTTCCACTTGAACCTACTGCTGAGGTCGAAGATGTGTGGTTTAATTCCCTAACCGACATAGATCAGATTGATACTAACATCAACTACACGCCCTTTACAGACTATGTAACAAAATACTGGGTCGAATAGAACAGTCACCGTTGGGATCATTACACAACACAGGGATCGAAAAACTAAACAACATCTAGAGGGATGGCACAGCAAGCTGAAGAAACATGTCCAGCATCCACATCCAAACATCTTTAAACTCATAAAACTACTGTAACATGCGGAAGCTTTCAACCCCCTGACCATGATCCAGTATGCAGCCGGTGGGAAGAGAGAGGCCCAAAAACGAAAGTATGTCGAAATCAACAACAGATTAGAAGAGCTTAAGGTTAGACACCGCAACCAGGAAATCACAACAGTACAGTTTGGTGATGCAGCCTCCCACATTCTTCACGTTGAATAGATTAATAAACTTTAATAGACTTATATAGTGAATTTCTAATGTGTGTGCTACAATGTGTGATTTGTTTTAGTGCTGTTAACTTGTATTGTTTGTTTCATATTATAATGCTTGCTTGAATCTACTGTTGAATTTGTGTTATAAAAGAAATAAAATAATTTACTTATATTTGTTTCCATTTCTTTCATATTTATTTTAACATGTTTAATTAAAAACACAGAATTCATACACATACAAAAATAACCTATTACCTATCCAAAAAAACACTTGTCAATTAAAAATTGATTAAACAATGTTTATACAGTATAATCCTTTGTTTGCACAAGTTTCCCCCTATTCCCACATGAAATTTTAACTTTTCTTACCAGATTTATAAAAAGTGGGAATAGGAGGAATGAACTAATTCAGACTAGCCGGTCTTAATTGGTAAATGAAATAACAAAGGCGCATTTAACTTGATAATTTTTTCCGGAGGAAAAAATCCCAAACTAAAAGTACTTTTGACTTTATTACGTATGCATTTCAAATACCCCGAATAGGTGAAATTTTTAAAGCTTTAACAATGGTGATAAAGCAAAAATTTAGCCTGATTGGCTAAATTAAGGCTATATGGTTGTCTTTCTGATATTGTTTTACATCCCCCCTTTTTTATATTAATTTTGTATTTACATTGTGTCATAGATCAATTTTATTCGTTCAGTGTATGTTTACTTGTTTTTGTTAATATGTCTTTTGATTGAGTTAAGCCATTTCAATTGATATTTTATAGTGTGTCTTTCTATGTTGTGATGTTACGCTATTGTTTCAGGTTAGGGTGAAGGTTGGCGCCTGTTAAAACGTTTAAACCCGCTGCATTTGTTTGCACCTGTCCTAAGTCAGGAACCTGTTGTTCAGTGGTTGTCGTTTGTTGATGTGGTTCATAAGTGTTTCTAGTTTCTCGTTTTTTTTTTAAAGGTTAGACCGTTGGTTTTCCTGTTTGAATGGTTTTACACTAGTAATTTTTGGGGCCCTTTATAGCTTGCTGTTCGATGTGAGCCAATGCTCCATGTTGAAGGCCGTACCTTGACCTATAATGGTTTACTTTTATAAATTGTGACTTGGATGGAGAGTTGTCTCATTGGCACTCATACCACATCTTCTTATATCTATTGTGACTTGGATGGAGAGTTGTCTCATTGGCACTCATACCACATCTTCTTATATCTATTGTGACTTGGATGGAGAGTTGTCTCATTGGCACTCATACCACATCTTCATATATCTATTGTGACTTGGATGGAGAGTTGTCTCATTGGCACTCATACCACATCTTCTTATATCTATTGTGACTTGGATGGAGAGTTGTCTCATTGGCACTCATACCACATCTTCTTATATCTATTGTGACTTGGATGGAGAGTTGTCTCATTGGCACTCATACCACATCTTCTTATATCTATTGTGACTTGGATGGAGAGTTGTCTCATTGGCACTCATACCACATCTTCTTATATCTATTGTGACTTGGATGGAGAGTTGTCTCATTGGCACTCATACCACATCTTCTTATATCTATTGTGACTTGGATGGAGAGTTGTCTCATTGGCACTCATACCACATCTTCTTATATCTATTGTGACTTGGATGGAGAGTTGTCTCATTGGCACTCATACCACATCTTCTTATATCTATTGTGACTTGGATGGAGAGTTGTCTCATTGGCACTCATACCACATCTTCTTATATCTATTGTGACTTGGATGGAGAGTTGTCTCATTGGCACTCATACCACATTTTCTTATATCTATATAGTGGTTTCCCCATGTTTAAATCTCGTAAATCGATTAAGAAATACAAATCAAGGTAACAAACAAACACCGAGGGTGCGTTGACTGGGTTAGCGCTCTCCTGCTAATCACGCACCACATGTCATATGATTACGAATAGAGAACAAATGTGCTGTCATAGTTCCAGATATATTCTTAGAAAGAATATCAATAAACATATACACACAAATGTAACACTGAGGTTGCAGATTTATCTTTCAACGCTATCAAGGAACGTGATATTCCCTTTTGTGATCCTATTTCAAAGGTTTTGGTTACGTACGACGGGTGCTTCTCTAGGAGCAAGAACTCTTTGTCCGTCTTAAAAACTGCGCTTATCGCTGGTTTTTAGTTATGTTTGTTTTGTTCAATAAAAAAATATTAAGAATAGATAATAAAAGATAGTAATGGGGATCAACAGTATAAATAATTCTGTGGAAAATAAAAGAATCATGTAACACAATACTGGTTACAGAAATGAACGATGTACAGAATAAAGAAATCATCTTATTACAGAAAATTTGAATTGTAAAATTATTTTTATGAGAATTTTACAAAACAAGCGTTATTTTTACAGATAAAGAAAGATGCCCTTAAATTTAAAGAATACAGAAATTATGGATCCCCCATCCATACCTCATGTGTGTGAATGGGGGATTAATTTTTCTTTTGATTTAAGTTCTGCCAAGGCTGTTATAAAAGATAACCTATAGAATTGAAATGAAATCACTATTATATTTATGAAAACATTTTTACAGGGTGATTTATTGACAAACTTCACATGTATTATACTATAAATTTTGTTGAAGTCAAATTTGCTGCGTTGTACATGGATCAGCTATTTGAAACAGTCTGCCATTGATAAAATTATATAACATTTATATATAGAGAGGGAGTTGCTCCTCTTATGTAACAATTTCTAAATCAAACTTGGTCACATATATAGCGATGTAAGACGTATAAAAGTCTCATTTTGTTGTGAAAAGATGGTTAAACTTTAAAACTATAAAACGCATACGAGAAAAACGTAGGTAAAGTAACACTATGTGTTATAAATTTTGTTACAAAAAAGAACATTTTCTTAATTCAAAGTACCTGATCATTACAATCATTGCCAGATATACAATTACAAATTTGGAATCATTAAAAGAATATCTCAAAAGCCAAACATGTATTTATAAGCTAACTAACCAAGAAGACACATTGTAGGAAGATATCTGCAACGACATGACTTCCATGTACTGATAACAATTCGTCATTATAAATTTTTAGCTTATTTTGTTCCTGAACTAATGCTCTTCTGACTTAAAGTATCAATTTTAAATTCTAGATTTTTTTAATTTCACCTAAGAACATCCTTAACATTCAGGTACAGTCCGGGTTCATGTTTTTTAGACATCAATAACTTTATTTCTCAAGCCTGTCATTAAACTTTGACGGAAGCTTTTTCAAGAGATAATATCTGAAGCAAAATTTTGAAAATATGTTTTTCAGTATTTAACTGATAGATAAACGGACATTTTTGGAGTAAAGTCGTGTCTAGTTCATATCTTTTGAATGATTATGAAGGAAATTAATGATATTTGGTATGATTGTTGACATCTGCCGGTAAGGTGTGATGCAAATAAGACTGGAAGTCTGCAAGCTCAAGGTCGATTGAAAATGATAGTTTAGGACGTTTGCTTTTTCTTCTGTTCCAGTGATTAATATTCCGTCCTTTTTAAAGGTGTAATACCTGTACTATCTGTTCTTGTGCTTTTAATATTGGCCAATGGTGTAACACTTACAGCGCCCAATAGTGTAACACTTGGAGCGTCAATGATGTAACACTTAGAGCGCCTAATGGTATGACACTTAGAGTGCCCAATGTTGTAACACTTAGAGCGCCCAATGGTGTAACATTTAGAGCGCTCAATAGTGTAACACTTAGAGCGCCCAATAGTGTAACACCTAGAGCGCCCAATAGTGTAACACCTAGAGCGACCAATAGTGTAACACTTAGAGCGCCCAATGGTGTAACACTTAGAGCGCCTAAAAGTGTAACACTTAGAGCGCCCAATAATGTAACACTTAATGCGCTCAATTGTGTAACACTTAGGTCACCCAATGATGTAACACTTAGAGCGCCCAATGGTGTAACACTTAGAGCTCCCACTGGTATAACACTTAGAGCGCCCAATGGTGTAACAGTTAGAACCCCATATAGTGTAACACTTAGAGCTCCCAATGGTATAACAATTAGAGCTCCCATAACACTTAGAGCGCCCAATGGTGTAACACTTAGAGCGCACAATGGTGTAAGGAATGTGGCTGGCGCAATATTGTAGGCTAAAAAATTCTGTACATGTTTTTCTAAAAAAAATCACTAAAATTGTACAAAAGATTTTTTTTTCAAAAATAACACAAACAAATACCAGAGGACTGAGTCTGCGACCTTATTGTACCAATTTTACACTTTCTATTTCGTTCGGTCGTTTTGGGGTGTTAAAATTCCTAACCAGCAACTTCGTGCTTTAAGTCGGACAGACTCTATTTCTTATTAAAATTACACTTTGTTGAATGCTTTACAAAATTTCATGCATATGTATTATAATAATATGATGACCCACTCAAAATTACAATCAAAAGATGCAAACCTTGGCGTTAGTTAACATTTGAGTCAACAATAAGTGCAATGACATTATTGAGAGATTAATGGTGTCAGTGAACTAAAGTTAAGGATATATGTGTCCGTACATGCTAAGCTTTGCTATAATCAAACAAATAATATATGTTTCCTGGTGTTTTGAATAAGGATAAACTACTATGTATGTATATCTACAAACTTTCATTGTGACCAGTTGCTTTAAACAAAATGTAAGTACATCCGAAAAATTCAAGTCATTTTAAACTTTTTTCCGAAAAAGAATCGATAAACATGATAAAAGCAGTACAATATACCATCGGAAGTTACATGCAGTTTTGAATACAAGATATTCTTCTATTTTCCTTTTATTCATATAAAAATATGAAAACGTGGTATGATTGCCAATGAGACAACTACTCACAAGAGACTAAATGAAGTGGATGTACTATATATATAGGTATGTAACTATTTATGATATAAATTTAGGTCACCGCACAGCCTTCGGCAATGAGCAAAACCCATACCGTATAGAATACTATAAAATGCTCCGACATGATAAAATGGGAAACAATTCAAACGAGAAAATCAATGATATGTACAGGCACCTGTCTGTTGTTGAAGACTTCTATATGGATTTGTGATTCCCGTAGTTGCTGTTTCATTGATATAAATCCATGATTTTTGTTATACATAATTGACTTATTTTTTTGACAGTATGGCATCATCACTGCTTATTGTCCTGATAATTCTAGTCAACGGATTACAAAGCAATCAATTTGAGCTCAATAAAAAAAACGATGTAACTAAGACAGAAAGTAGCTTGAACATCGAACAGAACTCTGAATCAACAGACATTGTCATCAAACTTCAACCAGATGGTACTGAAGAAGATATCCAGGATATTTTATCTAGATATCCTAAATTTAAACTGTCAAAACAGGTAAGGCCAAACGATTCTGTGAATAGCTTAGAATGGATTTATTAAAAAGTATTTAATTTTCACAGGTTGGATCCCTTTAACTTGGTCTACCGCATTAAAATGTTGGTCGGCTTTGCTGGTATAATGATTGCGGTATGAATAGAAAAATCAAATACAAAAACATTCCATCAAATATTTTCAAAACCTAGAAATAAGTGTTTTAAGAGGATATTTTGAACTTTAGTAAAACAAATGAGCTAAATCATTAATTGTTTAATTAAAAAATTCTAAACTGTTGTTAAGTTTGCTGAATAGAAATATTAAATAATTTATGTACTTAGTCTTGAATACAAGGAAGTAGTTTGTGTAATACGACCAAAGGCCATTGTTCTATATACAGACATGCGCGATGACATCGATATCAGTCACGGTTGTATAGGATTTATCAAACCCTAACAGAAAAAAAAACAACATGTTTCAAGTATATTCTATTTTTTTCAAGATCATCCACCGTATCAACCCTCAACCAATAGAATACCACGCGCAGATCTCTCAGAATTATATTAATGCTTTTGGGTTTATCAGGAAGTGTTATCGAAAAAGCTTTTGCAATAAACAATTTACATACTAGTATACAATATTCGTACAGTGTAGGAAAATATAAACTGTATTTGACGAGCTTAAGAAACAGAGAGAAAGGCAAAGCTCGCCGAGCTTTTCTCTGTTTCGTAGCGAGTACAAATACATTTTATTCTTTCCTACACTGTACGAATATTGTTTTAATTTTGCAATTCAACATTGAGCTTAAATCTTATGTTTTTTCCCATCCAAATCGTTGTTGAATGAAACCGATATGACTTAAACGCGGGCCGCAATGAGGACCCCAAATTGAACTTTAGCAGAAGACTATAAACGTTTAGTATACGTTTATTGGTTCATGTCATCTACCACATAGGTACTTGGGAAAGGACAATTTTTATTTAGCCCTCCCCCTTTAAAAAAAATCCGTTATAGAGAGCTGTTTATATGATATATATCAGTGACCGCTGTGGATAGTAAATTTGGAATTGATAGTAAATAGAAAATACAAGTTATTTCTAGTATATTTATGTTCATGTAATACAAAAAAACGGGAAAATAATTCAAATTAATAGAAAACAAAAATAATAACGGATTTTGGAAAAAAAGTGGGGGGAGGGCTAAAAAGTATTGTCCTGTCCCCATGTACCTATGATCTGCCACCCTGTATTTGTAAAATGGAAAGGTCGATTGCAGAATGAATACAGTTATTCATCATTTCCAGGACTCGATAACATTGTTTCCGTCTGTCTGACTGACAGACATCAAGCCTGTCTTTTCCTCCTTACGTCTATCAGCGAAAATAATTGAAATTGATAGTAAACAAAAAAATTACGGATTTTGGTAAAAAGATGGAGGGCTAAAAAAAAATTGTCCTGTCCCCAAGTACCTATGGTACAAACCTGTGTACATCCATGTATAAGGGTCTGGATGGGGGTCCTTCATGTCTGTATTCTTTATTTTTAGGCCATTTTTTTCTATTCTTTATACTTTTGCCCATTATTCTCTATTCTTTATATTTTAACACCTCATTATTCTCTATTCTTTATATTTTAGCACCTCATTATTCTCTATTCTTTATATTTTAGCACCTCATTATTCTCTATTCTTTATATTTTAGAACCTCATTATTCTCTATTCTTTATTTTTTAGCACCTCATTATTCTCTATTCTTTATTTTTTTTGTCAATTTTTCTCTAATTTGTCAATTTTTTGCCCATTATTCTCTATTCTGTAAACCCCCTGCCACACCCTCATATATACATACGAAGTTATAAACAAGTCTAAATTGAAAACAACGTTCAAACCTATGATAGCGTTGGATTAAAAAAACGCAATTTTTATACGTGTGCATGTAAAACAAATTTCTTGTTAAAGGGGTCTAAATACAGCACAAACAACATTTTCCAAAAGACCAAAAAGTGAAAAAGTATATTTTAACAAAACGCATTTGATTAACAGGTCGAACAACGGATGTTCTTAAACCCTGCTGAATGCCATTGGCGATTGCCAAATACATTGATCACAGATGAAACAAAATGATCTTAATAGTAATTTAATACAAAACATAAAAAAATAAACTTGTGGAAAAGATGATATACCACAACCATGAGGTGCAAAAATTTGTACACCATATCCGGATTTCGACAATTAATGTCTCTTCAGGGATGTTAGGGATCGAAACGGTATTTGGAAGGCCATATAATTTACCTCAATTTAGGATAGACTCTTGAATTTTAAAGAGTCGAAATAGGATAAACGGATCATATGAACCCGTAAGAAAATATAATACAAGCCCAAACGAAAAAATATAAACAAGTCTAAATTGAAAACAACGTTCAAACCTATGATTGCGTTGGATAAAAACCGCAATTTTTATACGTGTGCATGTAAAACAAATTTCTTGTTAAAGGGGTCTAAATACAGCACAAACAACATACGAAGTTATAGACATAATATACATTTTGAATATTACAGTTCAAATTGTTCGGTGATACGTACTATAAGTTGTCATTGGACGAGTCCAAGATTCCAAGTCAGTTAGTAGATGGTACAGTAGGACTGAATGAGGATGACAATGATATACTGCGCATGACAAATGAAAAGAAGGTACTTATGTAACAAAAAATTTGTTCCGGCGTGACATTTGTTCCGCCGGAACAAATTTCATAGGAAATATGTTCCACCGGAATTTATATCACAGAAACTGTAAAATTTGTTCCGGTACAAATTTTTTGGCCAAATGTGAAATAAGTTCCGAAACAAAAATCATAGCTCCATGAATTTTGTTTCAATTAATATTAAAAAGTTTTAAATAAGTTTCTGTGACATTAGTTTTAAACGCACATGTAAATATTTCATAGAAACTAATGAATAAGTTCCGCTCAATCATTATTGCACACCGAAACATTTTCTTGTTACACTTAAATTATAATGCAAGCTAAATGCTGTACTGAGTGTACTTGCATGGGATACATTTGCAATTGAAGGCATGACTGTAACTATAGGATGAAGATAAGAAATAAAAGCAATGGTAATGTATCATAATTTGTATTTATGTTTTATGGGGTATTCCTCTTTGGTTCCTGTTAACTGTCATGGCCCTGTGTTCTAGTCATACATGTACTTAGGACATGGCACAGTTTCAAAAGAGTGTGTCTTTTTTTTCTACATGTCTTTTGATATTTATAAATGATCAAGTCACTTTGTCCTTTTCAAATTAGTACATATGTTCCTCTTAAACTATACTTTCTTTCTGAATGATTTTTCTTATTCTAATCTTTTCTGGTTCAAAAGTGTCATTTAGATATTTTTTACAGAGTATATAATTAAACATTTGCTATACTCCATAGCATCCAAACTGTATGATTTACACTTTTTATCTATTATATTATTAATATAATACTAATTTGTATAATGCACTTGAATGATAACTTTAAACTCACTGATGACAAATGCTCAGTATATAAGATAACTTGTTTAACCAGTGGAACATATTTCACAGACAAGGAACTTATTTCACCAGGTGAGGAACAAATCTCACAAACTCAGAACTTATTTCACCAGGTAAGGAACAAATCTCATAAACCCGGAACTTATTTCACTAGGTAAGGAACAAATTTCACCAACCCAGTACTTATTTCACCAGGTAAAGTGTGAAACTTATTTTATAGAGATGGAACAAATTATATAGAAATTACCTGTGAAAAAAGTTCTCCCAGAACATATTTCCTGTGATAAAAGTTCCACTGGAACTTTTTTCACAGGAACAAATTTTGGCTCACACTTACACACACTATACTTAGTTTTTTATTGCTACTGTTAATCTAATGAACATCAGCCGGTCTCTATTTTAGAACCGGGACTGCGCAAAATGGAAATTTAATAAATAGAGTGTCTTTACCTAACTGTATTTCCATTTTAATTTTTTTTGTTACGGCCTAGCCCTTCTAAACTTTTATCACCAGTGTTCGTTAAAATGATGCTTCTAAACCAGTCTGCATGTGACCACGACAGAGTAGAACTTAACTTACAAAATTAGACAAAGTACGTAGAATGTAAACAATCGCAGTCGCATGAACTGAAAAAAAAAAATGGAACATGATACGTAGACAATCGCAATCTCATGAACTGAACAAATTAGACAAGGTTAATAGACAATCGCATGAACTGATAGAATGAGACATGGTGCATAGGCAATCAGAGTCGTATAAAATGTTAGACATGTATATGCATAAACAATCGGAGTGCCATAATCTGACAGAATGAGACATAGTGCTAGAAAATCGCAGTCTCATGAACTGACAAAACGTGACATTATACGTAGTTTCATAGACTGACAGGCAGGTACATGGTGCATAAACAATCGCAGTCGTATGAACTGACAATACGTGCCATTATACGTAACTTTCATGGACTGACAGGCAGGGACATGGTGCATAAACAATCGCAGTCGTATGAACTGACAAAACGTGACATTATACGTAGTTTCATGGACTAACAGGCAGGGACATGCATAAACAATCGCAGTCTCATGAACTGACAAAACGTGGTATTATACGTAGTTTCATGGACTGACAGGCAGGGACATGGTGCATAAACAATCGCAGTCGTATGAACTGACAAAACGTGACATTATACGTAGTTTCATGGACTGACAGGCAAGAACATGGTGCATAAACAATCGCAGTCGTATGAACTGACAATACGCGACATTATACGTAGTTTCATGGACTGGCAGGCAGGGACATGGTGCATAAACAATCGTATTCGTATGAACTGACAAAACGTGAAATTATACGTAGTTTCATGGACTGACAGGCAGGGACATGGTGCATAAACAATCGCAGTCTCATGAACTGACAAAACGTGACATTATACGTAGTTTCATGGACTGACAGACAGGGACGTGGTGCATAAACAATTGCAGTCGTATGAACTGACAAAACGTGACATTATACGTAGTTTTATGGACTGACAGGCAGGAAAAGGTGCATAAACTATCACAGTCGTATGAACTGACAAAAGGTGACATTATACGTATTTTCATGGACTGACAGGCAGGAACATGATGTATAAACAATCGCAGTCGCATGAACTGACAAAATGAGACATAACGCATAGACAATTCTAGTCCCAACGAATGAAGAAAAAAATGACAGTGGATAGATAATCAAACACTAACGAACAGAGAGAAAGGGACATGGGGCATAGTCAAACAGAGTCTAAGGAACTGAGAGAAAGGGACATGGGGCATAGTCAAACAGAGTCTAAGGAACTGAGAGAAAAAGACAAGGGGATAGTCAAACAGAGTCTAAGGAACTGAGAGAAAGGGAAATGGGGCATAGTCAAACATAGTCTAAGGAACTGAGAGAAAGGGACATGGGGCATAGTCAAACAGAGTCCAAGGAACTGAGAGAAAGGGACATCGGGCGTAGTGAAACAGAGTCTAAGTAGCTGAGAGAAAGGGACATGGGGCAGAGTCAAACAGAGTCTTAGAAACGGAGAGAAAGGGACATGGGGCATAGTTAAACAGAGTCTAAGGAACGGAGAGAAAGGGACATGGGGCATAGTCAAACAGAGTCTAAGGAACTGAGAGAAAGGGACATTGGGCATAGTCAAACAGAGTCTAAGGAACTGAAAGTAAGGGAAATGGGGCATAGTCAAACAGAGGCTAAGGAACTGAGAGAAAGGGACATGGGGCATAGTCAAACAGAGTCTAAGAAACTGACAGGAAGGGACATGGGGCATAGTCAAACGGAGTCTAAGGAACTGACAGAAAGGGAAATGGTACATAGGCAAACGGAGTCTAATGAACTGAGAGAAAGGAAAATTGGGCATAGTCAAACGGAGTCTAAGAAACTGACAGAAAGGGAAATAGGGCATAGTCAAACAGAGTCTAACGAACTGACAGGAAGGGACATTGGGCATAGTCAAACGGATTCTAAGGAACTGACATAAAGGGAAATGTTGCATAGGCAAACGGAGTCTAAGGAACTGAGAGAAAGGGACATGGGGCATAGTCAAACAGAGTCTAAGGAACTGAGAGAAAAAGACAAGGGGCATAGTCAAACAGAGTCTAAGGAACTGAGAGAAAGGGAAATGGGGCATAGTCAAACATAGTCTAAGTAGCTGAGAGAAAGGGACATGGGGCATAGTCAAACAGAGTCTTAGGAACGGAGAGAAAGGGACATGGGGCATAGTCAAACAGAGTCTAAGGAACTGAGAGAAAGGGACATGGGGCATAGTCAAACAGAGTCTAAGGAACGGAGAGAAAGGGACATTGGGCATAGTCAAACAGAGTCTAAGGAACTGAGAGTAAGGGAAATGGGGCATAGTCAAACAGAGGCTAAGGAACTGAGAGAAAAGGACATGGGGCATAGTCAAACAGAGTCTAAGAAACTGACAGGAAGGGACATGGGGCATAGTCAAACGGAGTCTAAGGAACTGACAGAAAGGGAAATGGTACATAGGCAAACGGAGTCTAATGAACTGAGAGAAAGGAAAATTGGGCATAGTCAAACGGAGTCTAAGAAACTGACAGAAAGGGAAATAGGGCATAGTCAAACAGAGTCTAACGAACTGACAGGAAGGGACATTGGGCATAGTCAAACGGATTCTAAGGAACTGACATAAAGGGAAATGTTGCATAGGCAAACGGAGTCTAAGGAACTGAGAGAAAGGGACATGGGGCATAGTCAAACAGAGTCTAAGGAACTGAGAGAAAAAGACAAGGGGCATAGTCAAACAGAGTCTAAGGAACTGAGAGAAAGGGAAATGGGGCATAGTCAAACATAGTCTAAGTAGCTGAGAGAAAGGGACATGGGGCATAGTCAAACAGAGTCTTAGGAACGGAGAGAAAGGGACATGGGGCATAGTCAAACAGAGTCTAAGGAACTGAGAGAAAGGGACATGGGGCATAGTCAAACAGAGTCTAAGGAACGGAGAGAAAGGGACATTGGGCATAGTCAAACAGAGTCTAAGGAACTGAGAGTAAGGGAAATGGGGCATAGTCAAACAGAGGCTAAGGAACTGAGAGAAAAGGACATGGGGCATAGTCAAACAGAGTCTAAGAAACTGACAGGAAGGGACATGGGGCATAGTCAAACGGAGTCTAAGGAACTGACAGAAAGGGAAATGGTACATAGGCAAACGGAGTCTAATGAACTGAGAGAAAGGAAAATTGGGCATAGTCAAACGGAGTCTAACGAACTGACTGGAAGGGACATGGGGCATAGTCAAACGGAGTCTAAGGAACTGACAGAAAGGGAAATGGTGCATAGGCAAACGGAGTCTAAGGAACTGAGAGAAAGGGACATGGGGCATAGTCAAACGGAGTCTAAGGAACTGACAGAAAGGAAAATGGTGCACAGGCAAACGGAGTCTAAAGAACTGACAGGAAGGGACATGGGGCATAGTCAAACGGAGTCTAAGGAACTGACAGAAAGGGAAATGATGCATCAGCAAACGGAGTCTAAGGAACTGAGAGAAAGGGACATGGGGCATAGTCAAACGGAGTCTAAGGAACTGAGAGAAAGGGACATGGGGCATAGTCAAACGGAGTCTTAGGAACTGACAGAAAGGGAAATGGTGCATAGGCAAACGGAGTCTAAGGAACTGAGAGAAAGGGACATGGGTCATAGTCAAATGGAGTCTAAGGAACTGACAGAAAGGGAAATGGTGCATAGGCAAACGGAGTCTAACGAACTGACAGGAAGGGACATGGGGCATAGTCAAACGGAGTCTAAGGAACTGACAGAATGAAATAAGTTACTTAATCTCATAGTGCGTAGACACTTGGAGTCGCATGACCTGACATAATTGGACATGGTTCGCGGACTAAAAATATTCGAAAAGTTGCGTATTTTTGAAAATGTATCCAATTTTATTTAGAGATGACTCAAAATTGAAATTTTTGGCTTTTTAGTTTAGAAATGAAAACAAAAGACTCTGTAACCTAAACAAAAAAAGAAGTTGAATGAACTATATTAATGGGCATCCCAGCAATTTGAAAAGAGACACATCTAAAGTTGATGACCAACAGGTCTTTAACAGGTCGATATCATATTACCACAGGTCGATATTTTACAACAGGATGATATGTTACATCAGATAGGTAGTCAGTTTGTGTTATAAAGATGATTTTTTTTTAAATTTATATTTGTGTTGTATTTTAGGTCGAGTTTCTGGAGATAGACAGGAAGGAATTCATTATGCCTTATGCTGACACAGCAAATCTAGACCCTGAGTTGACTGATATGTGGCATTTAGTACGTAACTAGTGTTAAAAGGGTTGTGATATTTCTTATGTAGTCATTTCGTATCTGAAAGTCATATTTACAATATACTGATGTGTGTTTTGTATAGTGTTATTCCAAATGGAGTCTAGAATCTGTTAATGATTATAATGAAAAAAAATGATAATATTAAAAACCAATTGTTCAGAGAACAATTGAAGGTTTTTCCACATCAATTTTCTAAATTATTGATGAGAAGCTACTTCCGGTTTACTCAAAGTTACTATTGTCGTCCAAGCATAGGTTTATTCATACTGATTCAATAAATAAATGTTTCTATATATTTTTGCCTGAAATAAAGGAGATAATTGTCAACTTCCGGTTTAAAAAATGTCACTACCGGTCTCACATGATAGCCTTATTTACACTGATTCCAAAAATATACGGTTTCTATATAATTTTGCCTGTAATAAGGGAGATACTATGTACTTCCGGTTCAATTGAAGGTCACTTCCGGTCTCAAATGATAGGTTTATGTATGCGTATTTAAAAAAATATATATAGTTCTAGGTACTTTTCCATGAAATAAGTGCAAAAATGGCTAGTTTTGGTTTACTCAAGGTCACTTCCGGTTGGTATTTTTCAAGGTCATATTGACAAATCATCCTTAGGATATAACGAGCAATTTAGTAAAAATAAATTTGTCGCTTTCTTTTACGGTTTCGGAGGAGATCTCGGAACAATGAAAAGTCAAAATTTAGAACATGACTTTGACCTTTGACCTTGACCTCAAATTTATTTTTATGAACCCAGGACCTCAAATACACGTACCTTAGGTGTTTATTACTTACCATTCATGTGATAGATTGATATATCACTTATGTCAAATTCAAAAGGGGAAATAACTGTCATATAGAGTGTACGAATTGATTCGGTTAAATTTGACAAATCATCTTTAGGATATAACGAGCAATTTAGTACACTAAATTTGTCGCTTTCTTTTACGGTTACGGAGGAGATATCGGAACAATGAAAAGTCAAAATTTAGAACATGACCTTGACCTTTGACCTTGACCTCAAATTTATTTTTATGAACCCAGGACCTCAAATACACATACCTTAGGTCTGTATTACTTACCATTCATGTGTAACATTGACATATCACTTATGTCAAATTCAAAAGGGGAAATAACTGTCATATGGAGTCTACGAATTGATTCGGTTAAAATTGACAAATCATCCTGAGGATATAACGAGCAATTTAGTAAAATAAATTTGTCGCTTTCTTTTACGGTTACGGAGAAAACAGTGTCTGGGGAGATAACTCTTACAATAAAAAGTCTTCGACTAAACAGGGTCAGTCTCAAAAGCGCAATAACTGTTCGATATCATTGGCAAAAAATCTAAGCGACATCTTGCGAAACCACAAAACAAGTTTTGAAATTTGGCGGAAGAAGAAAAAAAATAATCAGAACAAAATAGTGGAAAGACCTAATTAATGGGATATTGTTTAGTCAGCTGACTAGATATACAAATTAGCAATCTCATTAAAATTAGACCCACAATTAAAGCTTTATTCCTAATGCAAAATAGGGAGCCATAATTTTTAGAGATCTAATTTTAATTATATTGACAAATTAGATGTGGTATGATTGCCAATGAGACAACTACGTGTATTAATTTTTTGTCAATATTAAGTCCTCCAATTTCCTAATTCTAACATCATGTCTAACGAGCCTCCCCCAAAGGCAAACATCAATTCCAAGATGTTTGCCTGTGTAGGCCTTATTAAAGTTTATTTCTATATAAAAAAAAAATGTATCTACAAAATGAAAAATACCTTTGAGAAATGTAACCATAAATTATTTAAGATTCTTTATGCCTTTTTATAATTTGAGTCATAAGGTTGCTTTTTTGCTATTTTAATGTCCTTTAAGGAATGACTGTAATATTTTTTCTGTCTATGAAGAAATAACATAAAAAATGTGGTCCACACTGAATAACCCGCGTAGCGGGTTATTTAAAGTGTGGACCACATTTTTTATGTTATTTCGAATAGGCAGAAAAAATATCACAGTCATTTCTTATAATTTAATTCTTAATTCCATTTTAAACCGGAGTAAATCATGAACAAACATTGATGACGTCACGGTCACATGACAAAATTATGTCTATGAGTTGATAAATAAAACGACGTCAGCCAATCAGAAGACGCGTTACATCCAAAATTAAATTATACATGTATACCCCGCAACTTCATTTATGAATCATGCACAGAGGGAACAGTTGTATTTCATTTTACTTAATTGATAACCTTTACATTGATTATTAAAGATTTATAGTCTTTTTATAATTATGTATATGAAAGGCTTTATTCAAAAGATCATGTATAGATTCTGAGATGTTCAAATGTCAGGAATATATTTCAGGACGATAGGATGTCTACATCAATGTTTATTGTCATTCTTTGACATATAGGGGTCATCCTGACCATGTCATCATGGCATGTACAATGTATGTGATTTTGATAGATAAAGAATATATAGTTACCTCTAGCAGTTCAAATATATTTTATTGTACATTTATTAATCAAATTATACATCAAAAGGGAGGGAAAGAACAAAAAAAAGTAACATTAAAAACCAATTGTTCAGAGAACAATTGAAGGTCTTTCCACATCAATTTTCTGAATTATGGTTGATTGGTTGGTTGGTTGGTTGGTTGACTGGTATACTAATTAAACACATGGGATAGGGTCCATTGGAACAAGCGAAAAAGAAACAAATGCGATCTTGGACCCCTTATTGAACAGATTGATTGATTTGTTGGTTGGTTGGTTGGTTGATTGGTTGATCGATTGATTGATTGATTGATTGGTTGATTGATTGATTGAAAGTTTGCATGGCACTCCCTCTATGCGAGGCATTAGACTTGAAACGTCCATATTCTGATCGACGACGTGGTTGCGTACTTTGTACATCCCGCACTCCCAAACGGACAGCCTCAGGATTTCCTAATGAATAAAAATCTTTACATCTTCTTTTTAAAAAAAATTCTCTATTTTCTACGGGAACTCGGACTTCGTGGTTTCTTTTAAGTGTTGTGTGTGCATTTTGTTTGAACTTGTAGGAAAAAACTGAGTAACATTTTGTCTTGAAAGTTTCACTTTCTATATTTGGATATGGACTGTTTTATTCTAATTTTAGGTCCGCGCGCGCGAGGGTGTTTTGAAGTCACGTGACGCTCAAATATATATGTCTGGAGTTCAAGTGAGACCGTTGAACAGAGCACATGTGTATTGATCGGACAAACACGTTCACTATTGGTTTTATTATTTACAGGTCATTGATGTCGGATCATGCATTCATTTTACGTACACATGTTTACGGGAGCACAGATTTGTATTTTAATGCATGTTTAGAAATTTGATTGTAGGATTTCAGTAATATTTACGAACTTGGGAGCGATTTCTCAATCAAGCAGACCGCGCCTAACGGGAACATTTTTTCTTGATTCATTTTACATTTTGCAGGTAAACTATTGTCGTTCAATGCATGCACACAAAAATAATGCTGTTATTATAGTATTTTAACAAAACGTGTATCGATTAATTTCAGAAAATGCATGAATTGGAGCAGATTTTTGCAGGGATAGATTTTTATTTTAGAAAGAAGTTTGTACATAAGAAGGATTAGCATTTTACAGTAAAATGTAGGGGACTAAAAGCGATTTTTTTTCCTCATAGAAATGGGATAACTATAAAAAAAAACTAAAACCAGTTGAAAAAAGGGGGGTGGGGGTGAGTGTAGTGGTAGACTGTGGTTGATAATTGAGATAAGTCACATTTACAACATGAAAGCTGCAAAGTTTGAAGTTTTGATAAGTAATTTGTTGATTTGACCATAACAGGGGCATAGACCCTCCAATAAAATGACGCGTACCATTTTGACAAAAATTTCTAGTAAGGACGTGTCACGACAAACATTTCGGTTAAATTGTTTTGTCGATATCTATAACTCTTTCTGGGAAGAAGCGATATGAACTTAATGTAAAAAATCACAAAACATGACCTTGACCTAATTTTCTTTATTTTGGACCAAGGACCTCAAATCAACAGACCCTAGGTCTCTGTCACTTATGGTTTACCAGTTACAAATGCATATCACTTATATCAAATGCATAAGGGGAAATAACTCTCATATGGAGTCTTCGTGTCGCTTCGGTCAAAATTGGACAAAACATCCTAAGGATATAACGAGCAATTTGGTAAAATAAATTTGTCGATCTCTTTTACGGTTACGGAGGAGATGCCTTCACAAGGAAAACAGTGATTGGGGAGATAACTCTTACAATAAAAAGTCTTCGACTAAACAGGGTCAGTCTCAAAAGCGCAATAACTGTTCGATATCATATGAAAAAAATCTAATCTTGCAAAACCACAATACCCCGCAAGAAAAAAAGTGGCAGAAGAAGAAAAAAAAGAAAAGAAAACCAATAGGTCTTTCCACAGAAAAGTGGAAAGACCTAAAAATAATAATCAGAAGAAAATCAGTAGGTCTTTCCACGGAAAAGTGGCAAGACCTAATAATCAGAAGAAAATCAATAGGTCTTTCCACAGAAAAATGGAGAGACCTAATAATAAGAATCGGAAGAAAATCAATAGGTCTTTCCATAGAAAAGTGGAAAGACCTAATAATCAGAACAAATACAATAGGTCTTTCCACAGAAAAGTGGAAAGACCTAATAATAATCAGAAAAAAATCAATAGGTCTTTCCACAGAAAAGTGGAAAGACCTTATAATAATAATCAGAAGAAAATCAATAGGTCTTTACAGAAAAGTGGAAAGACCTAAAAAAAATAATAATCAGAAGAAAATCAATAGTTCTTTCCACAGAAAAGTGGAAAGACCTAAATATCTCCTTACGACCTCATAGCACAAAATAAGAAACACATTTTCAATCAGATTGATGGCTGTACTTCACAGTAGATTTTGTTTATTTTACAGAACGGTGTGATGAAATACCCACATCACATTGAAGAAGCTTGGGCCTTAGGTTACACAGGAAAAGGTATCACAGTTGGTGTAATAGATTCGTTAATACAAACAAACCATACCGATCTGACTAATATGGTGAGTTAGTTCGTTACCAAGCAACATTTAGATTTGTCTTTAGATACATACCGATCTGACTAATATGGTGAGTTAGTTCGTTAAGTTCGTTACCAAGAAACAGTTAGATTTGTCTTAAGATACATACCGATCTGACTAATATAGTGAGTTAGTTTGTTACCAAGCAACAGTTAGATTTGTCTTAAGATACACACCGATCTGACTAATATGGTGAGTTAGTTCGTTACCAAGCAACTGATAGATTTGTCTTAAGATACACACCGATCTGACTAATATGGTGAGTTAGTTCGTTACCAAGCAACAGTAAGATTTGTCTAAAGATACACACCGATCTGACTAATATGGTGAGTTAGTTCGTTACCAAGCAACAGATAGATTTGTCTTAAGATACACACCGATCTGACTAATATGGTGAGTTAGTTTGTTACCTAGGAACAGATAGATTTTTCTTAAGATACATACCGATCTGACTAATATGGTGAGTTAGTTCGTTACCAAGCAACATTTAGATTTGTCTTAAGATACATACCGACCTGACTAATATGGTGAGTTAGTTCGTTACCAAGCAACAGATAGATTTGTCTTAAGATACATACCGATCTAACTTATATAGTGAGTTAGTTCGTTACCAAGCAACATTTAGATTTGTCTTAAGATACACACCGATCTGACTAATATGGTGAGTTAGTTCATTACCAAGCAACATTTAGATTTGTCTTAAGATACACACCGATCTGACTAATATGGTGAGTTAGTTCATTACCAAGCAACATTTAGATTTGTCTTAAGATACACACCGATCTGAATAATATGGTGAGTTAGTTCCTTACCAAAGAACAGATAGATTTTTCTTAAGATACACACCGATCTGACTAACATGACGAGTTAATTCCTTAAACTACCAAGCAACAGTTAGATTTCAAATGTCTTAATATACATACCGATCTTTCTTATATGGTGAGTTCATTCCTTAGACTACCACGCAACAGATAGATTTGTCGATAGGTACTTAACTTTTTGTCCTTTTAATTTCACATTTCGCGCATGCCAACTACGTCACACTTATAGATAGATAGATGGCTTTTTGGTCATAATTGAAAATTTACGGATGGTATTAATAAAATATTAAAACGTTTGTAGTTTAGGTTATATGCAATCAACTAAGAAATGAGAAAGTATCAAAAGACACAACTCAGCTAGAAGTTAGGGTATTTTGTTATACAAAAAAGTAATGTCCTTTTTACGTTACAATGTCTAATCTGTATTCTTATTGTAATCACTGTACTGATTGTGCCCATCATGAGTCCTGTAATCGGATATCTGATCTGATCTGATCTGGTCGTAACTTATCGTATCGTATCAGATCTAGCTTCTCGTATCATATCTTATCTTGTCTTGTCTTATCATATCTTATGTTATCTTATCTTATTTTGTCTTATCTTGTCTTGTCTTATCTTATTGTAACTTATCGTATCTTACCGGACCATATCTTATCTTGTCTTATCATATCATATCTTATCGTATTTTATATATTGTATTGTCTTGTCTTATCTTGTCTTATCTTGCCGTATCTTATCGTATCATTTCTTATCTTGACTTATCTTATCATATCTGATCGTATTTGTTTCTTACATTTTTTAACAATAAAAGTATTTTGTAGGATGAATCAAGTTCATATGATTATTACAACGATGACGACGACCCGAACCCTACAGATTCAAACATGTTGTAAGATGATAAAAATACATATAAGGACCAAACCTTTTAAACCAAACAAGGCTTAGTTTTAAAATATACTATAAGTACCTCTTTTGGTTAGGGTTCAATGGATTAACTGCTTTGAGGATACAGAACAATTTATAGAAAGGCATAAGCATAAAATAAGAAATTATGAAGACTCCCATCTGGACTCTTCTTTCGGGGAAAAGTAAAAAAAGGTGACGGTCCTAATGAGAATTTAAGAAAGAAGATAAAAAAGTCAAACATGTCAAATAACTCTATTGGTAATACTACAAGGACAGACAACTCCGTGGGTAATACAACCAGGACAGACAACTCCATGGGTAATACGACCAGGACAGACAACTCCATGGGTATTACGACAAGGACAGACAACTCCATGGGTAAAACTACCAGGACAGGCAACTCTGGGTAATTCGACAAGGGCAAACAACTCCATTGGTATTACGACAAGGATAGACAACTCCATTGGTGAAACGATACGGACAGACAACTCCATGGGTAATACTCCTAGGACGGACATCTCCAAGGGTAATACGACAAGGACAGACAACTCCATGGGTATTACGACAAGGACAGACAAATACATGGGTTGCACGAAAAGGACAGACAACTCCATGGGTAAAACAACAAGGACAGACAACTCCATGCATAAAACGACAAGGACAGACAACTCCATGGGTTATACGACAAGGACGAACAATTAAAAAGTCCACAAATATTTCTAGAAAATGGCGGGATTGAGTTTGATATTGTCTGGCAGTTTCAATCATTGACGAACAACATACTTAGTTGAGAAATCTTGAGATGTAATTATGATTGTTAGGTGTTTGCCTTAATCTCTTTGGCAAATATTTTTTTTCTGGAAAGTGGTCAATCGGAATAGAAAATGAAAGGAACTAAGACTGTCATTTAAAGAATTGAGGTTACATTTAAGGAATACAAATATGTCTTTCATTATTCCACATTAGGTCCTTAGAGGTCAATAATTGCAAGTGAGAGCGGAACCCCCTTCTCTTTACGGGAAATTTGAATTGATGTGATATTGTGTGCAGGTTAACAAACATCCCTCTTTAGTAGGAGCTTTTAGTCCTATCAGAGAAGTCCACTATATCCTGGTCAATCCTTTAGGTTGAGATATATTATTATATTCTTCGTGTTTAGTTGCCAGATTTTGATTGGTTAAAACGAGGGAGATAATTTACTTTATATCATGGCTAATACTCTATTGCTCTTGATTAATTGTGCGCTTTATTAAAGACGGATGGTTGTTAAATATACAATAGTTTACTAGTTTGAATAAGAAATTTAATAGACAGTAATAACAGAACATTCAGTATGATAAATTAGATAATACATAGCCGAGAGGGTGATAGAGCAGATTGTTAACCATCGAAAAAAACATTGTCAAACTTGATTTCGCCCCATTTTACAATGTTTACATCATCTCAGCTATGTGTTATGAGTTATTAATTAAGGAAGGACTCCAAAGGTAAAAAAGGGGAAATGACGAAGAAAACTCTACAGATAAGCTTTAAGAAATAAAAATAATATAGAAAATAAGGAGATGTGGAATGATTGCCAATGATACAACTATCCACCAAAGGCCAAATGAAGTGGATGTAAGCAATTATAGACAACTGTTCTGCCTTCAACAATGATTTAACCCGTACCGTATAGTGGCTATAAAAGGCCCCGGAATTAAAAAAAAAATCAAGTGAGAAAACTAACAGCCTAATTTATAACAAAACAATTCACGAAAAACAAATATGACAATCATGAACCAACGACATCCACTGAACTGCAGTCTACTGAATTGGGACAGACACATAAAAAATGTGGATTTATTCACCTTATTAAAGCCGAATTTGAACCAAGATGCTCACATGTAGATTAGGAGTTTCGGGGGGTACAAACAGGGCATGTTGAGTTGCTCATGGAGAAGTAAAAATCCTTGTTGCAATAAATAGTAAATACAGAAGTGCACTGTAATGGTATTTTTTATATAAGATAAGATAAGTTGAAAGATACAAATTTGACAACCAAAGTTCAACTGACAACCCAATAACAAACAACGAAAATAAAAGTATACAAAACACTACATAGAAAACTAAGGATTGAACAACAGGATCTCTGGTGCTCCGGAACTGTGACGCTGCTCCACATTTAACACCAGTTTTGTTGTTCGTGTTATTTATACAAATTCGATTCTTCATCACAAGAAGTCTCGTTTAGTGATGCATGACTAAATGGTATTTTGTATTCTTTCAGTCACGGAACAGCGGTTGCGGGTGTTATAGGTGCAACAAAGGGGAATAACTATTGTGCTGTTGGTGTTGCATATGATACAACACTAGTAGGTAAGAAAAGCTGAGATTTGTTTTAACTATCACCTATTTATATTACATTTCGTAATAGTTATTTAGTAAAATTAAAATACTTTCGCCCTGAAAGTCATTTAACATTTGTCATTGAACGTTAAACACTTATCCATCATCACTGATGATGATCGTATTTTTCAAATCTATAATATTTTAGTTCGTTTTGTTGTAAAGGATAAGAAAACTTATTTGGTGATAGGACGTCATGTGCTGACCGGCCATGCATTCAATAAACAGCTTATACAAGAGTTATTGTTCTTGACATTACATAGTATTTGATACTCATGTTTTTGCAAATATCAGTTAATCGATAAGATTTAAATATTGCGCCATTCTATGTTCGATAAAAGATGGTCTATACAAAAATTGCAACGAGGTTTACTAAACCAGCGGTGTCAATCAGATGTGTATTCTTTGATATTTTAAAGATCTACTACAAAGTCTTCAATCAAAATCTTTGCAATTTTGCAGTTATATCAAAACTTTTGATTTGTCTACGTTTACCACTTCTAATTCCCTTGCACAACCATGAGACGCATACCATGTCGACGTACTCGATCCATGAGACGCCTACCATGTCGACGTACTCGATCCATGAGACGCCTACCACGTCGACGTACTCGATCCATGAGACGCCTACCATGTCGACGTACTCGATCCATGAGACGCCTACCATGTCGACGTACTCGATCACACTTTTTCTTTCAGAGTTTATGCGTTTCTATCTGTTATTGTTTGTTGACCGTATTTGTTCCTTCTCAATAGAATCTTGAGATTTGAACATCGACAAACTACTGTTGCCTTTATTTTATTCTATATAAAATTTAATGAACGTGTATTTACCATATAAGATTATTAAAGAAAAAACAAGTTTGCAGATCATTGAAAAAAAAATTAAGTTTACCTACATAGCGTCTAACAATCATTAGAGAAACAGATTCTACCATCGATCATCGTGCAATACGATATTTGACCACTCTTGACAAGTTATACTTCAAAATATTAAAAACTTTCGACAAGCCTCGTGTTTTAAATATGAAAATAATAACTATCCCGAGTGAAGAGAAATATCGTACCACACTCTGAACAGTAGTGAAATCAATATTTCTATAATTCTGCATACATTTAAACCGGTTCTGTCCAGTTTGAGTGTGATTGATAAACCACACGTTGATTAGATTTATCTCGTATATGTTTCCGTCATATCCATTCGGAACATTGCACTATATATTCCATTTAGAATCAAGATAGTAAAATATTTTTATGGCAATCGGGAAAACATATCCTATAATACATATTAGTACATCTTTTCTTTTAAATTTGTGGGGTTTGTACGCTCCTGGTGAAGGGCAACCAAGAAAAGCGCTTAGGATTCACACAATTGTTAGTGTTATTTTTTCTCTTTATCTATATTAAGAATCAGACAGACAAATTTACTCATTCTTCTTATTTGCAAACCTTATCATGCTGATCGGTTCATCTATTTTAAGTTTTTCTCTATCTTCTATTTTTTTTTCTCTCACAAAAACGCAAAAAGAGTAAACATCGTTCTATAAGGACAAAACTCTTATAAGATCTTATAAGGACTGAAGTTCCAATTTCGGCCATGCATGTAGACATATTGGTAGATCTTATTTTGCTGATCATTTTTGTTATATCAGTTTCTTTCTATTTACTAAAGCTTTTGTCCAAAACACAAAAAGGGTAAACATTGTCCATTTCATGCACGCTTCAGTTGTTTTTGTCGTACATTTCCATAAAAAAATTGTCACCATTTGGAGTTTCCTTGTCCATTCGAAACTCTACTAGGCTCTTAATGAAACTATCCAGTTGTTCTGTGTTTTTTAGCTTTGCACACCTTACTTAAAAAAAAATCCGAAGCCATAACCAATCAACATATCCGTATCATATAGGTTTTCACTTATCACGACTAATATTACATTATAACTGGGGAATAGGGGCTATGGAGACATCTGTTTTGTATTTATTTGATAAATTTTGAAATTTACGTCTTTCCTATATTTTTCAGCTATTGGATTACTAGGCGTGATTGGCGGCAATTTTTTAACAGAATCGCAACAAGCCATGGCATTATCTCATATGTATGATACAATTGACGTTTACTGTAATAGCTATGGCCCAACTGGAAGGTATAGTTCCTCATCATTAGGACCATTGCTCCTAGCAGCATTTGAAAACGCGGCAAAATATGTAAGTTCATGAATACTTTTATTGCACATGTTTAAACAGTCAGGATTCTACTTTGTCAAAATTATCTCCCCATTACGCCAGTTCATTTTTACAATCGTAAAAATGGAAGCCATTGTAGGGATGACGCGCTGCCAATTTAGCTCTTGAAAACCGATAAATTTATCCGCATAGCACCATTACGATCCTTATATGCCAGTTGTATTTTAAAAGACAAATGTATCTACTAGCTAACGAGCCTCAGTTAATGTACTTGTCTGCATTCAGTCAACTTAAAACTATTGTCTGATCGGTTGTCAGGTGGAATTTTCGAAAAATTCATAAACATTTAAAAAAATTCTAATTCAATATTTCGTGGAAGGGCAGACTAAAAATTTTCAGTGGTTGAAGACTATAAACCCTAGATATCACACACAAAAAATGAAGTTTTTTCGAAGATATACATTTTTAAGATCCAACTTAAAAGTCTGTCGTCAAGTACTTTTAGTAAAAATTTGCTATTCGAACACACCTACTCTGCATTTATGATTCATTAGAAAGGTATTTCACTTGACCTATATATTTCATTTTTTTAGTACTGTGAATTTTCGATGTTATAAAGTCAACCTGTAGCCTTGATATATAAAAATGATAGAATCTGAAGCGAGATGATGTATCAAATACTTTTGCTTTTTACGTTTTCAAGACAAAATATTCAACTCAAACACGCCCTAACATAAAAAGGTGCACTCGATTTTCTCTTTTCGATGCAATTGTTACCCATTTTTTGGAATTTTTTCTTGAGTCACATAATGGAAGGGCAGAAACGAAAATTAAGGAACAAATAGATTGATATGTTCTCCGTCCGTGGTAAATTTTTTTGAAAAATCGGAGGTTATGCATTTTTTAGATCCAACTTAATAGACACCCATGTCGTCGACTTGATATCTAATTGTTCTGCTTAATTTTGTAATAGATAAATTGAAAACTTATGCAAATTGTGTTTTTATGATAAAATATTTCGTAATTTAGCAAAAAACTGTCATTTGATTTGTTTCTATTAACTTTTAAAATTTGTGTTACTACAGTAAACATTACAGTAAGCATTTATAGCCTTCTCTAACAAAGAGCTTCGATTCTTTTGTTCTATTTCAACTGGGTTTCCGCCTGTAAATAACTCTGAAAATCACCATAAAAAGGGAGTTTAGAAGAAACATATATTACATGAATCATTGTAAAGTTTGTAATTTTCTTTATTATCGTTTTCTAGAATGATAAAGTAAGTGGTATGAAATTTTAAAACGGAAAATAAAAAATTGCTTTTCGTTTATAAATGATAATCTGGTTGGGGTCCTTCATTCATTATTCTTTTAATATTTAGGTCATTTTTCTTTACCTTTTTTAAATTGCGCCTTTTCTGTAAATTTTTCATGAAAACGATTTTAATATTTAAATTTTTCTGTAAATAGTTGGTAGCAAAAGTTATTAGAAAGAGAGAGAGAGAGAATATATCAAATGGGGCAACCAAAACCCCCAAGTCAAACAAAAAAAGACAACGCCATGACAAAAAAAGAAGAAAAACATACGTCGATACATATTACACAAATTCAATACAAACAAAACACAACACATACAATTAAAGAGTGAGCAAAACCCCTTGATGAACTCAGGTGCACCGGAAGGGTTAGTATTTCCTATTGAACTAGTGAAACTAGCAGAGGTCAGAGAGGACAGACAAGGAACATTGAAGAACCAAAGCAGACAATCAATATAAAAAAAACAATAAGGCAAAAATAGTAATTTGATCCGAGTATTGAAGATCGTTCAACAATATCGGCCATGGTCAAACATATGATAACAGCATTGAGACCGACTTGATGATGGTTGTATATGAATATATGCATTATCTTAGAAATCGCTTCCTAGATTGGTCTATTTGTATAAATGCAAATATGTGTTCAAGTGCTTTTTTATGAATTTGATTAATTTGTTAATGGTTTGAATCGTAAGATTAAGACTAACCATAAAACGCCTTTTGTCTTAGCTGCATCCCAATTTATTACATTACTTAAAAAGATCGAATGATAATATTAAATTGAATAATAACATTTTAATTATAATACTGAAATTTTAATTCACATGAAAATCTAAAACGATGAAGGTCGCAAGAAGAAATGGGAGATTAATAGATAGACTAGATTTAAGTGATAGAACTTTATTTTTGGTTTCATCTGACCTTGAATTTTTGTGTAAGGTTTTTGATTTTCATCTTTTTTTTTTTAATTGAGAGAAAAAACTTGACTTTATACATTTACAGTAAAACATGTACTCTCTGATTATATATTTAGATGAATAAAACGAAGCTTTCTTTGATAAACACTTTTATTTCTTTTCTTATTCCAGGGAAGACAAGGGAAAGGTAACATATATGTTTTTGCAGCCGGAAATGGGGGCTCAATTGCAACACCTAATACAAAGTCCCATCATACAACTATTTATACTATCGGGATACAAAGCGTTGGTTACGACTATGTTGTTCGGTATGGAGAAATAGGATCTTCGATATTGGCCAGTGCTTATGGAGGAAGCGTTTTTGACAGATCATTGGTAAATATAAATAATGCAGCACTAGTTTACCTTCTATATTTCAATAGAAATAATATAAACTTGTAAAAACATCTTGACCATGCTACGGTAGTCGGTTGAGTGTTTCTCCATAGTCAGAATAACCCATCAAGTTCTATTTACTCTCATTATGTTTGTTCTGATAAATTCCATAGATTAGTTACAGAACCTATTTATTGCTCCGTAACCCTCGTCAGTAGTTTTATTAGATTTTGAATGGGGGGAGGGGGGTCATTCATGTCTGTATTCTTTAATGTTTTAGGTTATTTTTCTCTATTCTTTATATTCTGTCCATCATTCTCTATTCTTTATATTGTAACATCCCAGTATTCTCTATTCTTTATATTGTAACATCCCATCATTCTCAATTCTTTATATTGTAACATCCCAGTATTCTCTATTCTTTATATTGTAACATCCCAGTATTCTCTATTCTTTATATTGTAACATCCCAGTATTCTCTATTCTTTATATTGTAACATCCCAGTATTCTCTATTCTTTATATTGTAACATCCCAGTATTCTCTATTCTTTATATTGTAACATCCCATCATTCTCTATTCTTTATATTGTAACATCCCATTATTCTCTATTATTTATATTGTAACATCCCAGTATTCTCTATTCTTTATATTGTAACATCCCAGTATTCTCTATTCTTTATATTGTAACATCCCAGTATTCTCTATTCTTTATATTGTAACATCCCAGTATTCTCTATTCTTTATATTGTAACATCCCATCATTCTCTATTCTTTATATTGTAACATCCCAGTATTCTCTATTCTTTATATTGTAACATCCCAGTATTCTCTATTCTTTATATTGTAACATCCCATTATTCTCTATTCTTTATATTGTAACATCCCAGTATTCTCTATTCTTTATATTGTAACATCCCATCATTCTCTATTCTTTATATTGTAACATCCCATTATTCTCTATTATTTATATTGTAACATCCCATTATTCTCTATTATTTATATTGTAACATCCCAGTATTCTCTATTCTTTATGTTGTAACATCCCAGTATTCTCTATTCTTTATATTGTAACATCCCATCATTCTCTATTCTTTATATTGTAACATCCCAGTATTCTCTATTCTTTATATTGTAACATCCCAGTATTCTCTATTCTTTATATTGTAACATCCCATTATTCTCTATTATTTATATTGTAACATCCCAGTATTCTCTATTCTTTATATTGTAACATCCCAGTATTCTCTATTCTTTATATTGTAACATCCCATCATTCTCTATTCTTTATATTGTAACATCCCATTATTCTCTATTATTTATATTGTAACATCCCATTATTCTCTATTATTTATTTTTTTTGCCCAATTTGCTTTATTTTAATTTTTTTACCTATTTTTCTGTAATATTGGTCCGTTATTCTGTATTCTGTAAACCCCACCCAGACACTCTTTTAAGGCATATCTGACTATTATGTTATTTGGATAACTTGGTGTTAAAAGCAGATCGTTTAGTGGCTGTATTCACTCATGTTATAGACTTTCTGTCAAGGGTCTGTAGTAAATTTGTATTATGCATTATTACACTTTTTCCATCGCAATTATTATAATACAATGACATTTTTCATTCAATGGACCTAAACTTTTTACTTTATAAGATATTTTTACCATTTGACATCAACCCGGTCTTTGTGTGTCCATGTTGCTTAATCTTTAGTTTTTCATATTGTGTTTTAGGGGCTGGTGTTTGTCTTTATTCGCCATTGCTTTGGCAAATTTTTTCGACTTATAAGTTTGTATGTCCCTCTGGTATCTTCCGCCGCTCTTTAGCATGTAAAACTTACATTACATATATTAACCTGAAATAACCCGAAGTATAAATGCAAACATTAACCATAAACGACAATTATCTTTAAGAATGAAAACAACACTTAATAAATTTCCGAATGAAAGCTCAAATCTTAAAATTTGAAGAGGGGATGTAAAAATACTGACACGTTATGAGCTATTTGAACAAAAAGAAAAAAGAAAAAAAACAATCAAATTCATCTTAGGAAAACTTTGCATGAGGGAATTGGAACTTTGGTTTCTAAATAGGTCTTAATTTATCAACGGTGAATTTTAAAAGTATTGTTATAAATTATGCATGTCATTGCCTACAAAAGAGAGGCGAAAGATACCAAAGTGTCATTCAAACTGATTAGTCGAAACGAACTGACAATGTCATGGCAAAAAACGAAAAACGATCAAAAGACAAACAACAGTATACAAAACACAACATAGAAAACTAAAGACTGAGCAACACAAACCCAATAAAAAACCTGGGGTGATCTCAAATGTATCACTCCACTTATTTAATCTGCTCTGGTAAGGTGCCAAACGCTATAGAACTGAAATTTTCAATGCAAAGGTAACTGTAAATTGTTAATCTCTTTTCAAAACTCATTAATCATCTCTTATATTCAAAATAAAAACATGATGGAATATATGTAAACCAGAACGAGACTGGTGCAATGACAGGTAAACGGCTCCTCCATTGCATTCATTAACTGCCATCAGAATTCAAACTCAGTCAGATATGTCACGAGAAAGAATATGTTACCATTGGTACAATTACAGATCAGATGATCATACAAATTAAACCTCGCCGAACAATGTAAAAATTACAGTTAAACTTTTATTTCAACGATATGTATTTTCAACCTTTACAGACGTCAACTACTACCAATTCTGGTTGTATAGATGGTTTACGAGGCACCTCTTTCTCCGCTCCAATTGCAGTGGGAATCATCACACTTGCATTAGAGGCAAAGTAAGTTTAAAAAATTTCATCCCCGTTTCCAATCTCAATTTTCATTCTCAATTTTATTCATTAAAGTCTGAGAAATACAGAAGGAATAACAAGACAATTTAAGAATGTAACTATGACAAGGATCACGTGACAGGGATCATGTGACAAGGATGGTGCTCCGTTATAGATGAATGTACAATTTTAATACTGAGATCCGCACATCTGCGTAAAATATGAACCCCGAATCAATAAATTCTTAGCAGTTGTACAAATATCTCATTTTGTTGTTAGAGTTAGGACATTTGGTTTAATTTTATTTATTTCTTTTTCCAGAAAAGGGAGATAAAAACTTAGTCCCTATTCAATTGTCTCTCAGCCGAGTTTGCGTTTATTATAGGAGGGGTCGGACGAAGTCCTTAACCTGTTTTAAGAATGGTGATGTTTCTGGAAAAGGGGGTACCTAATTTGCGTAATCAACTTGTCTCTACAGTTTTCTTCCCAAATCCTTGGCACTTTCTATGAAAATATTGTTTAAGGATTACTTTTTTATTTTGCAATGCTTTGGGAACACAGTCAATTATCAGCAACATTTACAAAATAGATATTCATTTTGTGTTATCATTTCCTCCAACATTTTTAACTCATATCCATGTCACTTCACTGAAAGATTGCACACGTTTATGTTTTACACCTGGTTTATGGGGAACTTTTCCTCCACTTTTCCAAACTAAAGAATTAATTTACATTTTTTTAGTAAAATTTACAACAGATGATTAGATTTTTGTGAAATCAATTCCGACCAAAGTTTTCTAACCGGTTGCTTGCTACTTATCATACAGATTTCACATGTGTTGAAGTTGTGCAACCTTTTATGGAATTGTTTCAGGTGTTTTTTTTTCACTTTTTTTTTCACTTTTTTTAGACTTTTTAATTTTTATTTTTTTTCAAGCCAATGTTTTGAAACCTCATTTTCAAAAGAATTCTCGTGAGTTCTGTATGAATATACAAATGCATATAAAAACAAAGGTTTAGGGTTGCGCATGGACTCCAAACGAAGCTAGACTGGATGTTTCAACAGGGTAAAGGTTTCCTCCTATATATAAGAAAGAAGAAGATATGATATGATTGCAAATGTGACAGCTATTTACTAGAGACCAAATGACATTGATATAAGCAACCATAAGTCATCATATGGACTTGAAAAATGAGGAAATCACATATCGTATGACAAGCTATTACAAGACCCGAAATGATTCAGCGAATTCAACTAAACGGCCTGATTTAGGTACAAAACATTAAACAGAAACAAATGTGATATACAACAACACGATAGCACTGACTTGAACTACCTTAGCAGTATTTAGCAAATCTTTTTTATACATCAAAGCCAGATGTGACAATTTCTACTATACTACCACCGATCAGTTCATATAAAAGATAACAGTAGCTACCTAACATATTGGTCGGAACAAAGGTATAACAAGTAAACATGCTTTTTAAAATCTTCCACTTTCTAGCAATGACCTTACCTGGAGAGATGTTCAGCATTTAATAGTTAGGACTTCCAAACCATACGGGTTCAAGGATCGCTTTGATATTGAGAACAAATGGCAACGTACTGGAGCAGGCTTAAGAGGTTGGTAGTTTTTATGGCATCATATTTTTCTTTTTGTGGTATTATCATGTCGTCCATAACACTTTTAAAGTAAAATTCAGTCAAATGTAATGGTATAATCAGTAATAGATCGGGGAATAATCAGTAATATGTCGGGGTATAACTATTACTATCGTAAAACTATTATTGTTGATTACTGGTAAGCTCACTGTTTCTTCAAAGATTAATCTCAGTGTTGTAGTATTATCACTTTTCTGCCAAATAAGATGAATATTATATATGCAGTGGTATATTTAACTAATATACTAATAAAGGTTATTTTGATGGACTCAATTCGGTCTTTTACTCTCAAACTGAATTAGATCTGAAGAACTTAGTGTTAATTTTGAGAGTGGAAGAGTGTTTGATAGTTTAAAATAGTTTAAAACGAGTAAACTTTTGGCCAGATCTATGCACAAAACTATAAGTCAAAAGCGAATATGATATACAGCAATAACCGACACACACTGAATTACAGATTCCTGACTTGGGACAAGCACCGATAGAATGTGGCGGGCGAGGATACATATGTTTTTGTTGGTGCGAAACCATTCCCCTAACCTGATACAGTGATGTAACAGTACGACATTAGAACAAAAGATAAAAATCAGTTACTTAAAGGATTGACCCATCAGATCGACGAGAAGCACAATAAACAACTAACAAATAAACTAAAGACACAAAGTAAAGATCTGAGAGTATTCGAAGTTAATGGCGCTTCAATCAAAATAGTTAAAAGTACGAAGTTGAGGAGTTGTTAGGTTTTTCCTTGAGACCAAAAAAGAGTCGACTGCTCGTCTGGGGTGAATTATGGTAACACAGAGTGTTTCATTGGTCTTTGGTATTACTGAAGACAAATAAATACCGATTATAAAGTTTCCTGCATTTTTATACTTGTCAGCTGCAAGTCACAATGTGAAGTCTTTTGTCGAGTGAGAACAGCGTACTAGTTCAAACAGGCCTCGTTTTTTTTGTGTTGAATATACATCAGGCCACGCTAGTGTTTTTCGTTTGACCCTTTATAGATGGGCTTTGCTCAGGGTGGAAGGCCGTACGGTGACCTGTAGTTGCTAACCTATACGTTTGGTCTCTGGTGGATAGGGATCTTATTGGTAATCATACCACATATTCTTAATTTTATTTTTATATTGTGTCAATCAGCTGATATTTTAAAAAATCAATGTGACGATCAGTGGATAATTGAGATATCGGCTTGTATTTATGGTTTTTCAAGAAAGAAACATTTGTTTTACCAGCAATCCTGACGAGGACTAGATAATTCTGATCGAAGATATAGATTACCTGAGCTGTATTTGACAACCCATTCGGAATTTTGGGACCTCAATTGCTCTTCAAAATCGTACTTTATTTGACCTTATCTTAATTTTTTTAATTCAAGGGTCACTGATGAGTCTTTTGTAGACGAAACACACGTCTTGCGTACAAAATGTGAATCCTGGTATCTATGATGAGTTTATTTATTAGATGTAAGGCCTGTTTAGCGTATTTGACGTCATATCAAATTATAACAAGAGCTGAGCAGAGTTTAACCAGGTTTAACCAACCATTTTCTTCAGAAAATGCCTGTACCAAGTCAGGAATATGGCTTATTCCGTTGCTTGATAGCGTTTCATTTTGTCAGTTCTAATGGTCTTTCCCTGTTTTTGTGTTGCAAGGGTAACACAAATATGAGATCAATTTTATATCGTAATTATTATAATTAATCTTTTTAATTAGTTCATCACAAAATGGGATTCGGTTTGATGAATGCTGAGGCTATGGTTAAGAAGGCAATAAAGTGGAAAACTGTCCCGGAACAACTAACTTGGCAATCAAAAGTTAGCAGCCCAAACATGTAAGTACAAGTTTCAGGAATTAAACATTAGCGTCGTGAGTTTACTATGATATTCTCACTCCCATATTTCTAATTGTTGGTAAAATTGAACATAAAGATGTTAGTTCGATTCCCGTAGTTTTTGACTCAGATATAGGAAGTTATGTAGGAATACAGTTTGTGGACTTGAAGAGCATTATTATTTAATAGAAAAAAATAGAACAACACCTAAAATAAAAAAACGCAATCCCCTTCTTTTAGAAATAAAACACTTCAACGGAACATATTTCTTTTTAAAGTTATGTCCTATGTTCTATTGGAGATAGACCATGGATTTTTGAATTCTGTAATACTTGATTTGCTGAGAATTACTCATAGATTAAGTACATATCAGGCAAATACTTTCAGCATAGAGTTCTAAGATGATTTTAATAACAATTTTTGAAGGCTTCAAATATAATGAGAAATAGTGAAGATACAAAACTATAACACTATTTTTCTCTGTAAAAGTATAATGCCATGGGAAGTGTGGAGATAGAAAAGTATTATAGTTCTAAAGAAAAAAATCGTATAGCACAAAAATCGTGTGTTATAGTTGTATTCAGAGATAGATCATTGGAACTGGTATTTAGTATCTTTATTTTTATCAAAAGTGGACATAGAATAATATAAGAGTCATGTGACGATATGATAAGGGACATAACCCTTCAAAATCACTGGTATGTTTATTCGTGCGTTTTCATGATAATACAAATGTAGTTCATATTTACACGATATATATATTTTGGAATTTAGTTATGCATCAATGCCTTAAAGGCAATTATGAAACTAAATTTTACAAACATTGATTAAGTTATCAATTCGACTATTGGAAATTCTAGTCACCCATAACCATTTATTCTCGAAAAATGCATGTAAAAAATAATGCACCTTTCAATTATACATGAATTCTATTGTGCAAAAAACATGCATTTGAAAACTATTGTATCTTACAATCATACATGATTACTAAACTAAAGACGTATACATGTAATACAAAAGAAAAGCCTGGAACTCTAGACAAATTTCGGCTTCATGTCGGTAAGGCCAGGCGTAATAGATTCCCCGTAACTAAATATCGGCGCCGCTGACCAGGATGGAATTCGCGAATGATGTAAAAGAGAGGCGAAGGATACCAAAGGAACTTTCAAACTCATAACTCGAAAATAAACTGACAACGCCATGGCTAAAAAAAGATAAAGAAAAACAGACAAACAACAGTACACAAAACAACATAGAAAACCAAAGACTGAGCAACACGAACCCCACCACAAACTGGGAGTGATCTCAGGTGCTCCGGAAGGGTAAGCAGATACTGCTCCACATGTAGCACCCGTCGTGTTGCACATGTAAGTACAAACCCAGTGATATGTCTTATTCGGTAGGACACATTCGGGGGAAGTAGACGAGATTGTAGTTACGACAATTGGAACATATCCGTCGTCATCTGTGAAACAGATATTCCATAACGGTCAACCAACACGTGATGGCGTCCGTAAAATTTATGAAGGGATGATTTCAACTGCACCACTTGGAAAGTTCACAATTGGGAAGCTGAAATCATCTCTTTTGTCGTAAAGTTTTGTTTTCAACCGACCCTCATTGTCAATTTCTAGATGTTAGTCAAGATATGAGGCAGACTTAACTGTATCTGTTGTATTCTTCATTCAAGTTCGATGGGATAGATGTGTTCAATGTATTCACCAAATCGTGAATTATTTAGTGAGACAACATCATCTATATAGCGGATTGCGAAATTAAAGGCTACTGTAATCGATGATTCACTGACACTTTTGTTAATTTATAGTCGACCAATGACGAAACAAGGTTTGGTCATGATTTTAAGATATTTAACTCATTATGGTTTTTTTTGTAAATTTAACGGATATTTTCAACTGATTTTTGACAAGGCAAAAATGTCTGTTATGCGTCAGCAATGCGATGCTCTCCCACAATGCATCATTCATAGGTAGCAATACACAGTAAGGAAACAAAGTTATACTTGACCCCTGATTTTTAACCATTCTTTTTCTAAATATAAGCTTACGTTACTGTTAGTGTCATATCTGTGCATATGTATATAATCAGTATCATAAAAAATTTTGTTTCCAAAACAATAAAAAAAAGAAATTACAGCCAAATTCGTCGTATTTTCACATCAGTATCGAAGTACTGGCTTCTGGGCTGATGATACCAATGTCACGCTTTTTTACGTGCCAAAAAAAATAAACTGTTAACACAAAGATATGTCTCGCCTATTTGTTATTTTGATAATGCAAATGTTGAAATTAAAATAACAATACTTTAACATGAAAGTTATGCAAATATTCAAAGTCAATGAACCATGACTAAAGGTACATGGCTAAACAATCTCCATGGAAATGAGATGTGACTATGCTAATACAACTGCATACCAAATACCATTGACTTTTCATAAGTCGTTCCATTTAAAGAAACCTAAACACAAACATTAACTTGTAAACTAAGCAAAAGTTTCAAAGTCAATAGACCATGAATGAAGGGGCGGGGCCAAATAATATCCATGGAAATGAAATATGCCAATGCTTAAACAACTGCATACCAAATATCATTGACCTACCACTAGTGGTTCCCCACAAACTGACTTAATCACAAACTAATACATGAAAACTAAGAAAAGTTTCAAAGTCAATAAACCATGACTGAGGGGGCGGGGTCAAATAATCTTCATGGTAATAAGATGTGCCAATGCTAATTCAACTGCATACCAAATATCATTGACCTACCACTAGTGGTTCACCATAAACTAGACCTAATCACAAACTAATACATTGTTGACGCCGCCGCCGACGACGGAAACAGCATACCTATGTCTCGCTTTTTGACTCCGTCAAGGCGAGACAAAAACCCAACTTATTTGCGTTATTGCTGATTAATGAAATTGTTCCAGCAAAATAATACTTTTTTTATGATTTTTTTTAATTGATATGAAAATTACTGCAAGTTATAAATGTTAACTCTATTTGTAGGACTTTAGAGGAAAGATCAAAAGCCAAAAACAAAATTGACGTTTCCCGTGGCGATTGTCCAATCCGGCATTTAGAACATGTAATGGCTACAGTGAGCTTTAATTACTCATGTTGTAGAGGAGCAGTTGAGGTATATCTGGTGTCTCCCAGTAGGACCAAAGTAGTTCTGCTTCCAAAAAGATACAACGACGCGTACTTCACATACACTCAATCAGGCACCTTTACTTGGACTTACAAAGTTGTTCATTTATGGGGAGAAAATCCTATAGGAAAGTGGAAAGTTTTACTTAAGTTAGACAACATGATAGCCAGTGGTATGTATCATCTAAATATTGAAACAAATATTAGAGAAGACATCAGTTTTCTGAATTTCAAATATCCTAATAACGTTAAGAAGATGCAAATAATCTCATCATAGATACAAGAATTAAAATTGTGTACGCTTGACGCGCGTTTCGTCTTAAAAAAACCATCACGCTCGAAACCAAAAAAAAGTTTAAAAGGCCATAAAGTACGAAATTGAAGAGCATTGAGGACCCTCGAATGAAAGTCTCTTGTTGATAGTGGTCCTATTAGCAAACCTGCTACATCATCTTTAAAAAAAAACAAAAAACTAGGAAATTGCACGAACTTCAACCTGACCGATATCGGGTACCTTGGACAAGGTAATGCTATGCATTTATCACCTACCATGCGAATTCACAATTCACAATTCGCAAATACAAAAAAAATGTTAATTTTGCAGGTTGAACGACTATATATTTTAGGATCTAGAACGTCAAAAACGTATCGCTACTGAGTTGAGTTAAAGCGTATTGGACAACCAATTTGTGATAAGCCATTTGGTTTATGAGAAACTGCCTTTAACAGTTGAGACTGATTCACAAACTCGGTTGATTAATAAAAAAATGAATATTTCAGCTTTTTGTATTTTTATAATCATGGAGTTTCTAAGATAACACAGTAAACAATGTTCACGCCCGAAAACGTAGACCTTTTCTCTCTCGTTATTTTAGTGTTTACTTTGAAACTCTTGATTAAAGAGACATCCGATGAGAAGGTACGCCATGAGTTGAGAGTTTTTCTCTATTTATATATATTAAAGAGTCGTTAGTATTATAGGTTATACTATTTTTTGTAATTATTTTATTTTTCATGATGAAACATGTGAAATTACATACTACAGTATTTGATACACATTATAAAAAATTAAGTAATACTTGAAAGATCAATCAAGTCATAAAGATATAATAAGATATAAATATAAATATTACAATTGATTTTGTTTATTAATTAAATAAAAGCAGCTTCTAACAAATGCCATTTCTGATCCATGTTTACTTTTTGTACAGGGGTTAAGAAACATACCGAGTATTTTTCTATATTAATCCAATATTTTAAATATTCTATCCCACCATATTTTGTGGGGGATAAGTTCTTACATCTACATTTGTATATATAATATTTGAATAACAACAAAATATTATTAACTGTTTTACTGTTGACAAAATCCTCAGACACACCTAAAATGACTTCTTTTGCACTGAAAGGCAGGATAATGCCATAATTTTTAATCCAATCTATAACGGATAGCCAGAAGTTTTGTATCACATTACATTCCCAAAAAATGTGAAAAATATTTTCTTTAATTTCTGAACAAAATGTACATAGTTCAGTTTCTTTTAATTTACATTTCAATAAAAATGAATTACATGGTAGAATCCTATGAACAATCTTATCAAAATTGAAAGTTTTGTAAAAAAAGAATTTCTGGTTATAATGAAGGACATGGAATAAATAGCATTCCAATCTTCAATCTGCATATTTAAATCTATTTCCCATTTATTACAGGAAGATAAAGATACCACTTTATTATCCTCAAAAAATAATTTATAGAAAAATTTACAAGATTTTGGTTCCTTTTTAAATTTATCTATTAATTTATTTTCAATAATATCCAGTTTTGAACTACCTTCTATTATACTTTTCCATCTATTTGGAATCGCACTTAAAATACCATAAAACTCTACAAAATTAGTATTGATATCATACTGTTTTATAAATTCATCATATGAGAATAAAGAATTATTATCTGACATCAGATCATTAATAAAGAATATACAATTTTCAATATATTTGAACCTCAAAATCATCTTGCCATCCATTTTGATGTTTGGGTTCAGCCATATGGACTGGGCCAGAATTTCAGTATTGTTTTCAGCTTTAAGCTTATTTTTTAACTTGGAAAAATTTACCAGGATATCATGCCAAAAGGGATTGACTTTTTCAGCTAAATAAAGCAATCCTTCTTGACTTAAGTGTAAAATTTTGTCCCCCCCCACCAATTTTTGTATATAACTAAGTAGCAAGACTTTCCAAGGAGAGTAATTTTGGGGATTAATAATTTATACAGCCAAGACATTTTTACACTATAGCAAAAATAATAAATATTAGGCATCTTAAGACCACCATCACAGTGTTCAGACATTATCACTGTCCTTTTCACTTTATCAGGTTTACCTTTCCATAAAAAATAAAAAAATATATTCTGAATCTCCTTCAAAACCCCTTCTGGGGGGTTAGGAAGGACAGTCAGAACTTGAACCAAAATGGGAAGTGCTAAAGTTTCAAAAACTACAACCCTTCCAATATATGTTAGTTCTCTATAAGCCCAAGTATTGATACTGTTTATCTTGGCTGTAAAATTACATAGAGTCTTATCCACTTTAGCAAGCTCAAACCATATACCTAATAGTTTAAACCTCCCAGAATGGTTCCAAACAAGATTTTTTTCTGGTAAAAGTTTTTCCATACTACCCTTTTTTGACCCAATCCATACGGCTTCGGTTTTGTCAACATTACACCTAAGTCCAGCACATTCTGAAAATTTATCATACAAATATAAACACTGATTTAGGGACTTTTGGTCACCATCCAGGACTACGGAAGAATCGTCAGCGTATTGACTCAACAAAAATTCAGAGTCATTAATTGTTACAACAGCAACATCAGGGTCATTTTTGATAGCTGCACTTAGTAATTCAAGCACTAAAATAAATAGATAAAGAGACAGAGGATTCCCTTGACGGACCCACCTTTTCAATGAAAAAAATTCTGAAATATAACCGTTATTTAACACTGCACTAGAGGCATCACAGTAGCATGCTTTAATCCAACTTATAAATGTATGGTCAAAGCCATAAAATTGCAAAGCCTCCAATATAAAAGACCACTCGACTGTGTCGAAAGCTTTTTCAAAATCGACTAAAAGTAAAAGTCCAGGAATGGAGTCTTCTTCCATCTTTTCCATCAGATCATAAATAAATCTAGTACATTCGCCTATATACCTACCTTTAAGTAAACCTTTTTGTGTTTGACTTATTATGTTTACCAAGACCTTTTAAATCTATTTGCTAGACTTGCTGTAGCTATCTTATAGTCTACACACAGCAGTGTCATAGGTCGCCAGTTCTTTAGATAAAATTTTGACTTACCCTCCTTTGGTATACATGTAATGAGTCCCTGTTTTTGAGTGATAGAGAACTTTCCATATTCTAAAGCCTCATTTAAACATCTTACCAGTGGTATTTTAATATCATTCCAAAGAATTTATAAAACTCAACAGTGAATCCATCTATACCAGGTGATTTAGAGTTCTTCATATGTTTAAGAGAAGACAGACATTCCTGCACTGGTAAAGGTCCCTCACAGGAACCCACCTCTTCCTCATTAGGTTTTGTAATAAAAGGATTGTCATGCTGAAGAAATGAGTTCCTGTGAGTTTCAAGTAACAATGGGTTAGAACTAGTATACAATTTTTTATAAAATTGTTTTTGTTCATTTCTAATAATACATGGATCTGTTATCTCAGATTCGTCCTCCAGAATAAGTTTGGGAATAATTTTTTCTGTGTAATGTTTTTTTTTCCAAATTACAAAAATAGTTACTTCCCTTTTCCCCCTCTTATTGCCATCTTGCCTTTGCTCTTGTAATTATCCCTTTGACATTTTTTCCCCTTATTATTTTTAATTCTAGTTCCAATCCTTCCCTTTCTTGGTGTACCGATGGCAAGTTATTATCTATGAGTTTTTCATCTAATAATAATATCTTATATAATAATTCTTTTTCTTCTTTATTTTGTTCCTTCTTCTGAAATGAAGAAAATGAGATTACAGGTTATACTAAGTGTATCTTAATTATGCCGGGAACAAAGAGTTTAAAATATAAAAGTTTTGGAATTAAAGTTTAAAATACAGACATCCAAAATTAAAGCTTTCAGTATAATTAATTCATAAATACATTAAGATGTTGTTTAAGAGTCAATAAGCCATCATTTCAAGAGCATGTTCGAAAAGATAAGTTAGTAAATAAGGGATCCTACAAAAATTTCGACCAAAAATCACCCTTTTTTATATTTTGATTTGTTTATTCATCAACTTGAAATTCTTTTTACCTTAAAAAAAATCCACGTGATATCGTGGATGAATTAGGCTCCTAAACCTTTATATTCCAAAAAGTTTTGATTTACAACATGTGTCTTTCTATGAACAATACCTCCTTGCCTTAGTCCATAGCACTAAGTTCACAACTATTTTTAAAGTCCGTCTTCTTCCTATCAGCCCTGGTTTAGTCTTGCTTTTTCCTTTCAAGAACGGTGTATAGTCTGTCATTTTCCTTTCTGCCCCAGTATAGTCTGTCTTTTTCAAGGTAAATTCAAAAGGCAAGACCATGAAAACAGACAAAACAAAATGCTCGACAACTTTAACTAATGGAACGACTGTAAATAAATGGTAAAATCCCGACTGAAGAAAATGGTGTGGTGAACGTGGTTTCACAGCTAGTTAAACTTCCCACAAAAGTATTTCAATTTGTTGAGGATAAACTTTAATGCCAATTATCCTTCAGATTCAGGAACAACAAACAGTCGCTCTGTGCATCGATTTGTAAAAGTCAAGTTTCATTTAATTACCAGCTTATGGGTATCTAAAACCTCTGTCTATTTCAGCGGAACTAAAGGAGTGGTATCTTACTCTCTATGGAACATCATCAAATCCAATGAAAGGATAAAAAACCTGTCAATCAAGGTAAAACTATCTTACTCTCAATGGAATATCATCAAACCCAATGAAAGGATAAAAACCTGTCTATCAAAGTAAACTATCTTACTCTCTATGGAACATCATCAAACCCAATGAAAGGATAAAAAACCTGTCAATCAAGGTAAAACTATCTTACTCTTCATGGAATATCATCAAACCCAATGAAAGGATAAAAACCTGTCTATCAAGGTAAACTATCTTACTCTCTATGGAACATCATCAAATCCAATGAAAGGATAAAAAACCTGTCAATCAAGGTAAAACTATCTTTCTCTCCATGAAATATCATCAAACCCAATGAAAGGATAAAAACCTGTCTATCAAGGTAAACTATCTTACTCTCTATGGAACATCATCAAACCCAATGAAAGGATAAAAACCTGTCTATCAAGGTAAAACTATCTTACTCTCTATGGAACATCATCAAACCCAATGAAAGGATAAAAACCTGTCTATAAAGGTAAAACTATCTTACTCTGTATGGAACATCATCAAATCCAATGAAAGGATAAAAACCTGTCTATCAAGGCGAAACTATCTACGCAGGTATTAGTCTTCTTTAAATGTACCTTATAAAAAAAATTATATATGTAGTAATGATAGTAAAAGTATGCTTCAAAGATATTTTGTTATTTATATATAAATTCAATCACACTGGTGAAGGTTTGAGGAATAATAGACAGTTATATAAAAAAAAAATATTAAAACGTTAATGAGTTGGATTCGAATTGTGGATTATACATATATAGAAAAGGACACATCATGATTTTTCAACACGAAGTTGTCGGTTTCTCTTCGAATTATGAGTTTTGTATGTACCTTGGTAACTGCCGCCTCTTTTTATCCTGTCTACAAACACAATCTCCTCCGTTTGATTGGAGTTCACTGCCTGCAATTTCGTCAGTGAATTTTTATTTAAGTTTTTATATTCTCAAGTTTCTAATTCAATATATCTGCCTACACATAATACATTGTAATAGAAATGAAGTTAAGATGCTACTAACAGATCAAGAACATGAATACGTCTCTCGTTTTTCATTAAGCGGGGATCGTGATCTCAATACATAAGACTTGAAGCGTATTGTATTGTCTCAATTCAGTACTGTGATTTTAAAGTCCAGCACTTCTACCTGAAATGAGTTTCATATAATTGGATTATGTATACCTTAATTTCTTCTTTATTTCATTTCAGGTATATTTGTCAACTGAATTTCACAGTGGGCCCATCGTCAAATGAATAGACATTACTTTAATATTTATATAAAAAAAACACATTTGTCATAGGATTTCCAGATTAATAAAATTTTGTTATTTATTTCGTATGACATGTATGCAATTGACAACCTTGATGAGTAATATAAGTCAAGTATAATTTCCTGCGTTTGATGCACCTCTTTTTTGAAAACATGTATGAAAAAACTCTTGTTCTGCAATTAATTTCTGAAAGTATGTTGACCTCTGCACTAGATTTAAAATAAGACTTGTCCACATACGATGTATATAACTATGTTTAATTGTCTTAGTTTGATGTGAAAAAGGTTTAACTTTAACTGCTTATATATCTGTCATTTGTGCTCTTGTGGATTGTTGTCTCATTGGTAATCATTTCAAATCTCCTTATTTTCATATAACTTCAAAATTAAATAACGGATACGAGAAAAATGAGGGTGTGGATGAAGCAGCAACATGTTATGAAACTTCTTACAAAACATAACATTTATGTTTTTGTTTCTGTTCCTGATCTTGAAATTCCGTGACAGCAAATTTTGTTCTTCTTCACACAACTATATCTGTGGTAAAGAATATTATTTTCTATACATACAATTTATGTGACAAAAAGCAGAAAGGTGCATTCGATTACTCCATCGCGAAGTGTAGAAATATTTATGCATGAGGGTTTAAATCAGCTTTCTTTTATATCTGAGGTTATTTTTCCGTTAAAAGATCGCTTGAATTAAATAAATTCATTTCATTTGTGGTGCAGATTATTACATAATATAATATTATCCGTATTTTTAAGGTCTTTCCTTTCACTTTAAGGAAAGACCTTACTGTATTTCTTCTGATTATTATTATTATTCTTTCCGCCAAACTTTAACGAAATTTCGCAAAAAAAAGTACGCGACAAGTTGAAATGATATTAGGTATCAAGTATCGGTTGACCAAAAGCTATCTCGTGGTTAGGGCACCACCCCGTAACATTTCCTTTATAGCGGTTATCTCCCCTAACACAGAAAATCTTGTTATCATTCAAACACCGTAATCATAATAGGTAGAAAAAAACCGAAGGGTGGAATTTGTTCAGGACCAGACCCTGGTTCTTCGTTACATTTGAATCGAAAAGATTCAACGACTCATTGGTAGGGTTATGCCCCTTTGAAAATTAACCGATGTCGGTTGGCCACTTAAACTCAGAAACCGTAAGAGGCCACCTAGGATCATCACTAATTATCATCAATTCATGTGACCATGAAAATGTGTGTCTTATTGAGATCTTCGTTTGTTATGTTGGGTCCAAAATTATTGGACCAACTATTATGGACCTAGGGCACCAAAACTGTTTTTCGGGTCCGAAATGAAGATTTTTTGCTTATAACTCAAACAAGGTTAGAGATAGAAAGAAACTTTGAATTGCAAAAATGTTCAGCATAATATGATCTACAAAATTAGGTCAAGGTCAGAGGTCAATGTCCCTAGCAACGACATAAAAACCTTAGCAGCCATATATTTTTGAACTTAAAAGGCTATGAATAGTATAAAAATGAAATTTTTAATACTGGAAATCACATTTTGTCCCTAGCAACGACATATAAATCCTTAGCAACCACTTTTTTTTTTAACTTTAAAGGCTATGAATAGTAGATATGACATTTTTCATACTGGAAGTAATACTTTTGTCCTTAACAATGATTTTTGTCCTTAGCAACCACTTGTTATGAACATGAAAGTCCTTAGCAACCATATATTTTTGAACTCAGAAGATTATCAATAGTATAGATATTTATTATTATTTTATTTTCCACCAAACTTTCATGAACTCCCCCCCCCCCCCCCCCCCAAAAAAAAACATGTTGAAATAATATTAGGTATCAAGTATCAGTTGACCGAAAGCTATCTTGCGGTTAGGGCACTATACAGTAACTTTCCTATATAGCAGTTGTCTCCCCCAACACCGAAAACTTTATTATCTCTTTTTCTCAAATATCTTTACAAATATCGACAAAATGGTTTTTTAACTGTTCCTTGGGACATGGAGCAACTTTGATACATTTAAGTCGAAGTTATCCGTTGACTATTAATAGGAGTTATCTCCGCTTAAATACTTGACATAAGTGGTATGTTGCTTAATCTAATAAGCCGTTAGTCGTATAAGGCCTAGGACCTTTTGATTTGAGGTCCTTGATACACGACTATAAAATTGATGTCAAGTTCAAAGGTCAAGGTCATGATTGATCATATAGGGTACAATTGCTCAATTATTCACAATGCATTATCAATAGGGTACATTGTCTGTTTGGAATCTGACAATTAAAAAAAAGTATAAATTCTTAATAGATTCTGAAATTAAACTCATCATCTGCTGAAAGTACATAATAGATTATTTCAATGAAAAAAAAAAATCAGCATGCTTATGCACTGGAAATATCCTCGACAAGCAGTGGTTAAGGACGCTCTCAAATTCCGCACTAAATGACACTGCATAATTGTCAGTCAGCCTATTCCAATAGGAAATAAAATGCCACAGAAACTTTCAAATGTATCACTCTAAATTATAGTTATTTTGGCACATAAATGGTTGATCTTTCATAAAATTAATCAATTAAAAGCATATACCATCCAATCATGAACCTCACAGATTTTTTATTCTTACTACTTGTAGTAGTACCATCTTCAAAAAGTTCCCGGTGAAATGTAAACAAACTGGGGACCCATGATTTTAGCGTTAGTCATAGATATACCACTAAATTCCTCCTATCAAGAGACAACACCAGTATGTTGGTTCGACAAGTGTATGACAGTATATTTTAAGGAAAAATATGGAAGGAAAGACCTTTCAATTGTTCGTGAACAATTAACCTTTAATTTTAAATGCATTTTGAATTCGGATTTCATTGAAGGTTATTACTATTTCCCTAATTTAATATAAATTACGTTTAAAGATTTTCAGTAGAAATGATTGTTTACCTAGTTATAATATCTAACTTTAGTCTACTTAAAGGAAAGAACGTTGAACAATCTCATACAATCAATTATCATTCATAAATGGGGAGAAATTAAAGTGATTTGCTTGTAGTGCTTTCTGTTTACTTTTAGGTATGATCCTTTTCTGATGTGATTCCAGAATAGTATTGTCTTACAAAAGAGTCAAATATGTTCGCATTCGGTTATGTCATAAAAAATGAAAACCACACGTTATAAATGTCATGTGTCCGAAGCCCTTTTTTTGATTAACCTTCATAGTAGGAACGCTCAAAGCCAAATATTTAAAAGTCAAGGATGTATACGAACCGAAACAGTTGACGAGCTATATGACCAAAAAGGACCTTAATAAATTATCCAAATCCATCTAAGTCAATTTGCCTGAGGGAGTTTAAACCTTAATTTCTTTATAATTTGTAAATTTATAAACGGACAATTCTAGAACAGTTTGTTATAAATCATAAACTGAGCTGATGATAAAATAAGCAAGGAAAGGTTCTTCATTGGAGGTGGATATATTTATTGTATTTGTAACGTCCAGGGACAACTATTTCGTGCATTATCTGGACGTTAGAGAACTTACACATTGGAAAGAGTATTAAGGAAGTTCGCTACTCAGTTTCAAAATAACAAGCTTTTCATAACACTGGTATATATTTATAGGGGATTAATAAAGAAATCAAAAGAGCGAAAAAAAGTTATAGGTCCGTATGCTTGTTTTTGAGATATTAGCCATTGAAAATTTGGCGGGAAAATGTTCTCTCTTGATTTTTCATAGCTTTATCATTGACAAGTTTAAGTTCTCAAAAAGTACTAAAAAATAACAAGGATTTTATAAGACTTTAACAGATGGCTCATAATTATAAATGCAAACAATTTATAAAAAGAAAAATGGGGGTTAGTGGGCAATTTTTTTTAAGGCATTCAAATGGATAAAACCAGAGGATCCCGAAAATCTGACAAAAATCCCAAAACATGACAAGCGAACATCCTTAAGCTACTAAGGATGTGTAAACATTCTAAATTCTTAATTGTAATTTTATACATTATTCCGAACCATTTACCTCTGCAGTATATTAATTATGCTGTATTCTGTTTATTTGGATATTTATGAAGTATATGCAGTCGTTTTTGTTACCGTAGTTATTACGGTACTTAATTATTAAAAAATCATTTAACAATTTAATTGGAGACTTCGGTGGCCGAGTGACTTAAGTACTTTATCTGCATTGATCACTAGCCCGTCGGGTATGAAGTTTAAATTCGAACCCCGATAGGCGCGTTCGATTAAGATCTTAATTGACAAGGATTTCAAGTTTTCCTGCCAAAGGTTGTTGGTTCTCTCTGGGTAATCCGGCTGCATCCATCAATTCAAACTGGTCACTGGCACCGAAACATCAACACGCAAACACACATAATAAGTAAAGCGACCAGATTTCGGCTTTTTCAAAAATACTCATTATTGTGAATGATTGAAAAGCATGATACGAAAGCCGAGAAGGATCATTCAAAATTCAAAATTCAAAATTCAAAATTCATAACTCGCAAATCAAGAAAGATAATCCTGTTTTATTGCAGTTGAAATCCAAATACTATACATATTATCTTAATCGTATCACTTGATCTTATATATACCGATGATTAATAATATAATTGTGCACAGACAAACAATGAAAATATTTGAAAGGATATGTGACATTATGTCAGACAAGAGAAAAATTTCTTGTTATCACTTATACTCCGGGAGAGGGGGAGATCATGTGTCACTTCAATCATTTTTCGAATGTGTCATGTTTTCCTCAGTTTGTTATTATAAAACACCCATGCAACCACGCATTCCATATTGCATGATAGGACGCGACACTATTTTAGTGTTTCGGCAGTTAGAGCTTGGGATGGTCATCTTAAGATGCATTACTTTAACATAATCAAATATTAAATTATTCATGTATATATTGATATATTTATATTTGAATTCTTCATCAATAGATCTAGATATTATGACAGATCTGCCATCATCATGGGTCCAACTGTCAATTATATGTTAAAGTCTTTAACTTTTATCTAGTAAACATGTCCCCCATACTTTTATGTCTGCTATATGCAACTATTGGTGCAACATTAAATACTTGTACACATTCTTCGTCAAACTGCAATAAATGCCAATGTTTCATGATACGTTTTTTAATTTTACGTACATATGGGTTATATTTAGTTATTAAAACTAACGGAATATTTTCTTTTTTCTTTGATTTGTGTTGTTGTAATCATTCAGTACAGCATCAGTAATACTATCATCTATTTCGACGTTATCATAACCCCTATCTAATAATTTCACTTTGAAACTAGTTAGATTGTTTATTAATTTGTTATGGTCACTTGTGTTTCTTATCTGCTTCACCTTTAACATGTTTAATAAATCCTCGGAATACATGTTGTGAGTGACAACTATTTCTGTGCAGATAGAGATAAGAATTTGTTTCTTTAAAATGTATTTCAAGGTCAAGAACGCCATGTGTTGTAAATCTTTGACCTTTAATTACATCAACATCTAAGAACGACATTTTATCGTTTGAAATTTCATAGGTGAACTTCAATAAGCAATATGGGATGCGTGGTTGCATGGGTGTTTTATAATAACAAAGTGGTTGCATGGGTGTTTTATAATAATAAAAAAATACCTGATGAGGATAATGCCTAGAAAATATTAACCGAAACCGAAACACCAGGTGAAATTACATCATCAAATCAATTATTTCTAACCAATACATCTATGCGTGTATTAATGAATTATTGAAGTAATAATAAAATAGGTATTTGCCTGCATAGTTTTGTTCAAAGCGAAACTAATATTAATATTGGCCGACTATTTTAAATATTTAAGGATATGAAAATGTACAACGTATGTATTAAATTATGAGATAATGAGATCTTACTATGATTCTCTGAAGATATATCATGTTACAAAAATAGAAGATTGAGTCCTAGAGATAATATTGAGATGTTTGGACTGTTTAAGGACTCGTTTTTATATAAACATCTCTGAAGATATATGCTGTTACAAGAAAAGGAGAATTGTATCTTAGGGATTGTATTGAGATGTTTGGATTGCTTAAGGACTCGTTTTTATTTAAACATTATAATTACAGTCAAGGAAAATTGTGAGAAAGCCTTCAAGAATATTATGTAAGTATTATAGGAATTTGTTTTACAATTGCTCGATCAAAAATGTTATTACTTATATGACAATCTACATTTTAGACTGTTGTTTAAGATATTAGATACATGTATTAACATTATTCTTTAATTACTTCTTAATTTTGACCTTTATTGAATTTAATGTTGATTTTTAACTTTTTGTGGTTTTTGTCTGTTCGAACCATAACAATATTAATATGAATTTTTTTTTCAGATGCAGCTATTTTTTTTTACAGATGCAGCTATTTTTTTTTTTAAAAGATGCAGCTATTTTTTTGCAGCTCTTTTTTTTACAGATGCGGCTTCTTTTTTTTTTACAGATGCAGCTCTTTTTTGTTTTACAGATGCAGCTCTTTTTTTTTTACCGATGCAGCTTCTTTTTTTTTTTTACAGATGCAGCTTTTTTTTACAGATGCAGCTTTTTTTTTTTTACAGATGCAGCTTTTTTTTTTTTACAGATGCAGCTTTTTTTTTCACAGATGCAGCTTTTTATTTACAGATGCAGCTCTTTTTTACAGATGCAGCCCAGAGGATTACTTTTTTTTACAGATGCAGTCAAGAGGATTCTTTTTACAGATGCAGCTGAAATAATAATTGTCGAAATAATAATTGTCACAGATGTTATCCATCACTAATTTATAATTTTTGTTTTGGTAACAGATGCAACCCAGAAGATATTACAGTGGTAGACCTTTAAAATGGTTCCATTGTACACAGCAGATGGTGATGAGACAATTGCAGGTATTTGGTCATTACAGTTGTTCTTAAAGCTATGTGAATATTTGTTATGTAATGAAAAATCGGTTTCCCTGGAAAATCAGCTTTGTTCTTTATTACAACTGGGCCGTTATGTGTCATTTTCAAACTTGTATTACAATGAAACGTATTTTGATAAAAATGTATGGTAATCGTAAATATATTTCCAAGTCCCCTAATTTATGATTTGACATAAAACTTGCACACTTTAATTTCTGAATTCATTATTACAGCAAATAGTCTATTGATATTGATTTTTTTTTTATTAGTTGGAAAAATGAGACTTGATTTAGTTGAAGCAGATTAGGATGAGAAGCATATAGAGGGGGATTACACGCTTTTGTGGTATGCAATTTAGGGATTAAAAAAGTAGAAAGATTGGATTTAGAGCCGTAAAAATAGTGGGGATGTGGGATATAAGGGGGGTTAAAAAAAGTGGAAATGTGATATACAGGCGGTTAAAAAAGTAAGATTTTTGAAATGAAAACCCCTGTGTGTCACCGACCTATTAAGATATCATACGATCCGTACACAGCACAAATTTATAATTTTTCATTTCTCCTATCGATGCAGACTAAATTATTTGTTTCAGATGTTATCTAACACCTCACTAATTTACAATTTTTGTTTTTGTAACAGATGAAACCTAGAGGATATTACAGTCCTAGACCTTGAAGATGGTTCCATTGTACGTAGTAGATGAGGATGAGTAGCATTTAGGTATTCGGTCAGTACAATTGTAGTTGTAAAGCTATGTTAAACTTTGTAAAATATGGTAATGAAAAATCAATTATCCCTAGAAAAATGGCTTGGTTTTGTATCATATCTGTATATTGTAATTGTAAATATAGTTGCAATTCCCCCAATTTATGATTTTACATTAAACCCTGCACACATTAATTTCTGAATTAATATATATAACAGCAAAAAGTCTATTGGTATTGAAAATTGAAAATTTTACAATGATTTCTGAAACTTTTTAAATAATTTAAGTAAAAGGCAAAAATGCAGTAAAGTTTCTTATTGTCAATTTGGATATTTATCTGAATTTTTTTAATAATTGGAAAAATATGTGTTGATTTAGTTGTAGCCGATTACAATGAATAGCATAGATTTATCTGCCAGTCAATATGATTTTAAGGAGTTAATTATACTCTGAGCTTGTAAAAGGCCCTGCTTGTAGGTGGTGTCAGCGTTTTCGAACACGGCATTAATTTATATTTTTTTGTTTTTCTTATAGATGCAGCTTAAATTATTTGTGTGGCAGATAATATCCAACACATCATTTATTCATGTCAATAATCCCCGAAATCCTTAGAGTTAAGAGACCAAGAACAACCAAAAACTCCATGTGCATCCAATACTTTTCTCATTGGGTGAGGAACAATTTACTAAGCTGAATCGTTTCTATCATTATAATGATGAAATGCATGTTCCTATTTAAATATTAATTTCAAATAGTGATAAATCAAAGTTTAGACTGACACAAAACTTATAGAACTAAAACAATAGCGAGAAAAGAAACAATGAAACACGATACCTACGATAATTCTGATAATATTTATCATCAGGACGGAGAAAATAAGAACTGTATCATTGAGAACTGCAATAGACATTATTTGTGTATGTGTTAAAACAATCATCTACTTAGATAATTGATAAGGACCTCTAAAGTAATAAATATGTCTCGTTTGCATACATCTTCTAGTGGGAAAATCCAGTACTATTTATCAGACTTATGACTTATCTATAATACGGACATATCTGTTGACAAGAAGTTTTGTTAAAAAACTAATTTTATTCAATATATTTACATATATGTTTAGGATTATACAAATAATGTTGACCCTTGGGAATCATCTCAGCTTTGTATAAAGGAGTAGGGGCTTTAAGGCCCGGTTTTGGCCCCCAAAAATGTTTTTGTGAATTATTTCAAATTTGTACATAATGTTTGGAAATGCATAAAATCAAGAAATATAATATATATATATTTTCCTTTGTGCGCATATACTTTTCCAATCTAATTTACATTAAAAAGTTGATGTAAAACAAGGAAAATCAAGACATTTTATACAAGATATATACACATTTCGTCATGGTTTGTTGCCATGGTAACTCGTTAAATGTGAAATTTGTTTTTATTTTATGATCGGCCCCTGCCTAAAAAGTAAAATAGCATTCATGAGAAGACAACTTCATAAAGCAGTGGCACACCCTTCATTTCAAAAGAACACAGCATGGTTCTGAGGGAGCACAGCATGGCTCCCTATTGTTTAGACATTGCAGCATATAAAAGTAAGATGTTGTATGACAATGAGACAACTTTTGACCAGAAACCATACAAAATAGAAGTTAACAACTTTAGGTCCCATATGGCTTCAATAATGAGCAAAAACCATACCTCATGGTAAGCCATAAAAGGCTCTGAAATGACATGCAAAACAATTCAAACGAGAAAACTAACGGCCTGATTTATATACAAAACAATAAACAAAAAACAAATATGATATGCAGCAACAAATGACAACCACTGAATTACCGGCTCCTGGTTTTTGGCAAGCACATACAGAATGTGGCAGGGTTGAATGTGTTTGCTGGCGCCAAGCCGTTGTAGGCGGAATCAGTTGAACTGACAGTGGTGATGCAATAACTGAATTCTTTGGGAGAATAAAGGAAACTTGGTTATAGATCCATAAAATAAAATAATGTCCAATAATTCAGTTGAGAATTAGCGGGGTGCCCTCAAAGATGGTGTGAAAAGGTTTGGCCATCGCTATATCAACAATTATATAACATGCTTTAAAGACAAGTTGAATTAAAAACTAAAACTAAATATATTTTCATTGTAATATACAAAAAGTTAAATCTTTAATACGCATACAATGAGTATATACGAATGTACAAACTATTTAAGATTGAGTTTAATTTTGTTGAACATATTTCAAAGTAGTTGAAGAAATCATGATATATCTACAATTACTATCTGATTCATCAACCTAGCACTTTGATCTTATGATCTTCAATGCATGGTTTTCCTGCACTATATAGTTGCGGCACCTGATTTGAAAAAAAATACCATTAAACAATTATGGGTCATAACCGCAAAGTTTTTAAACATTCTTCAATTTAACTAGAAAAAATAGACTGGTTGAAGCTTCCTTTTAACCTTTTTTAAAAGGGGATCAGATGGAAAGACCCCCCTCCACTAAAAAAGAAAAGGAATAGCTTCACAAAACAACATGGTGTTTGTTTTTTCCAACAGAATTTGCAAAACTGAGTTCTTGCCATTTGTACCTCTTTTAAGTAAGGAACAACCGATAAGAGCCGCACATGCAAACTCAAGGTTTTTGACACGAATGAACCACATCTAAATTATATGTAAGCTTACACTAATTTATAATTTTTGTTTTTATTACAGATGTAGTTCAGAGGATGTTTCAGTCATAGACCTTGCTTTAGACAGTGCAGCATGGCAGCCGAAAACGTTGAACTGACAGTTGTGATGTGATAACTGAATTCTTGGAGGAATAAATGAAATTAGGTTTATAGATCCAGACAATAAAATTTCTTTAATGTCCAAAAAATTAGATGAGAATTAGCTGAGTGCCCCATGGATTGGCCTTCAATATATCAACAATAATATAACATTCTTTATTAAAAAAATGTATTGTAATTGTAATAACATTTGCAAGTCCCTCAATTTAAGATTTGATGTAAAACATTGATTAATTATCAAATGGTCTCTTGATATTGAAAGTTAACAATGAACCCTGGAAAAATAATACCTGAATCCTTTTCTATAATATTCTTAGTAAAGGGAAGACAAATTTCTGATTGTCAATTTAGATATTTATATATTTATCTTAAGTTTTTTGCAGTAATTGGAAAAATATTACTTGATTTAGATTGTTTAAAATTCAGTTGAATTTTATATGATTTCTGTTAGAAATGTATACCGGTACATCAGTTTGTTTTCTACTCCTCGACGTAGACGCAGTCATGGTCATGGTCATTATACATCACCTACTTTGCATGATGTCTCTATCAATGACTTGCTGCCATTTATACAAAAGCCGTTAGGTATTCATCACATTCGCACGAAACTTTATTCATTACCCCTTTCAAAACTTCATTCTCTGTTCAATTTATGTTTGGAAACCACTGTTACAAACCCTCATTCAAACCAATACAAACTTACAGCTATCATTTCGGATATTGCAAGTCACAGACTTTTTAAACCAGTTATCATTGGAAAAGATGAAAAAGAGAAAAGATCTTTTCTTAAACTTTCCTTTGCCAACAAAGGTCTCGTTGGCGTCAACTTAGGCAATATCCTTCATCATAAATTATATCAGTCGAAAATACCTCCTTATTTTAAAGATCAGTCTGTACCAATAATTTCTTATACCTATACCAAACCAATTGCAACTAAAATTTTCAATTACAAACACGTTTTGCAGGATATCAACATTGACGACTTCAAGTCTAAACCTCCTGATTGCACCTGTGCTAGTTCCCAATTCACATATAATCCGGCTGGCCACGTTATTACCGGAGACCTCAACATTGTCAATAACACTTCCCTGCGAAATTTGTTATCCAAAGGTCCGAAATATCTCGAGCCTAAATCCATCAATTGGAAATACAACTTCAAAATACTGATGGATTCAGTCGAGGATTATGCCAGGCAATGGGCTAAGCGCGAGAGAGAAGACGTAGATACTCTTTCCGAATGGATCAAGGCTGTGAGGTCGTTGATACAAATCCGAATTAAGAAACTAAATGGGTCTATCAATACCCACGCTACGTCAATTTTTAAAGACCCAAATGTTGCAAAGCACTTGTCCTACCTCCATGACAAATGTGTTGTTGTCCCCGCAGATAAAGCCCCAAACAACATCGTTTTTGTGTGTAAATATCATTACATAAACTGCTTGATAAATGAATTAGTTATTGACAATTCATTTGGAAACCCAACATAAACCCTCACGACACTTACCAAAGAGGAAATCTTGGATAATCATAGGTCTGTTCTATGTTCCTTTGGAATTTCAACCAAAGATGAAGAACTGGATCTTCCATCACTGTATTGGATACCTAAACTACAGTGTCCTTACAAACAACGGTATATTGCTGGGTCTTCAAAGTGCTCCAAGAAACCTCTTTCTAAATTATCAACATCTATTTTATCAGCAATCAAAGCCGGGCTCCAAAGTTATTGTGAAACTGCCTATTCTAGAGGTGGCGTGAATCAGATGTGGATACTAAAAAATTCCAAAGATCTTTTAGAGTACATACAATCTAAGACTCTCTCGTCTTTCAATAGTATTAAAACATTTGACTTTTCTACACTTTAGACAAGTATTCCCCATTCCAAACTAAAAGACAAATTGAAAGAGTTGGTATTACTTTGTTTCATTAAAAAGAATGCCGAACGTAGATACAAGTATCTTGTCTTGGGGAGGGATAAATCCTACTTTGTAAAGAATCACTCTGATTCAAACAAAAAATTCTCTGAAACTGACATTATCAAGATGCTTGATTTCTTGATTGACAACATATTTGTTTCGTTTGGAGGACGTGTTTTTCAACAGACTGTCAGAATTCCAATGGGAACCAATTGTGCCCCTCTTCTTGCCGACTTGTTTCTTTATTATTATGAGGCTGACTTCATACAGGAACTTCTTAGGAAGAAAGATAAGAATTTAGCAATATCCTTTAACTTTACGTTCCGCTATATAGATGATGTTCTCTCACTAAATAATACAAAATTTGGTGACTATGTTGAACAAATCTATCCCATCAAACTAATGATAAAGGATACTACAGATACAGTTAAGTCTGCCTCATATCTTGACTTTCATCTAGAAATTGACAATGAGGGTCAGTTGAAAACAAAACTTTACGACAAAAGAGATGATTTCAGCTTCCCAATTGTGAACTTTCCATTTCTATGTACCAACATTTCAGCAGCGCCTGCATACGGAGTATATATCTCCCAATTGAGACGATATTCCCGGGCTTGTATTTCCTATGATGATTTCCTTGATAGAGGATATCTGCTAACAAGGAAGCTATTAAACCAAGAGTTCCAAATGGTGAAGTTGAAATCATCCCTTCGTAAATTTTACGGACGCCATCACGAGTTGGTTGACCGTAATGGAATAACCGTTTCACAGATGATATCGGATATGTTCCTTATTTCGTAACTACAATACCCTTCCCTTTTCACGAATGTGACCTACCGAATTAGACTATTTACCGGATTTGTAATAACATAAGCAACACGACGGGTGCCACATGTGGAGCAGGATCTGCTTACCCTTCCGTAGCACTTGAGATCACCCCCAGTTTTTGATGGGGTTCGTGTTGCCAAGTCTTAGTTTTCTATGTTGTGTCATCTGTACTATTATTTGTCTGTTTGTCTTTTTATTTTTGGCCATGGCGTTGTCAGTTTGTTTTCGATCTATGAGTTTGACTGTCTCTCTGGTATCTTTCGTCCCTCTTTTGTTTTGGTTGTCCATCAACTTCTTTTATAAATTTGATGTTAAAAATGCAGACATTAATTTCAGAATTCTTGATTATTAAATAAGAGTCTTCATTACTGATTAAAATTAATATTTAAAATGAAAAAATTTAAAGATATTTCCTTGGCTGGCTATATAAAATATAATAATGTGCAAACCTATCATTTATTAAGATTTTCATTGAATTAATTACAACTTTACTGCTAAAAGATCATTTGACCGATGAAATCGGAATGTTTTATAAGATATCTATATTTTCCGTTTTTGTATCAACTTTTGAGTATATCGTATCTGAAAAACAAAACAACAACTTTAAAATTGAAGGAAATATGTAAATAGCTGTATTAGACAGCATCTCTAAAATTAGTTTGTAACAGTTGTTGATAATGTTTCACAAAACAAATATTTATGGAAAACTCCATAAAATCCGGTTTTTGTCTTAATTTTCATGAAAAGTATGCATATTATGACGTCAATACATTATACATTTCTTCATTTTGTGCCTTTTTTATGTTTTCAAGAGAGTTAAAGTAGTGCTCAAAAACTTCAATTTCTTGGGTGGAAGATTATATATATAGTCCTTAATGTCCTTTGTCCTTTTCCAAGAACTAAAATTTCGATTGTTTCATATTATTCAGTAGTAAAATTTGGCTAGCATAACATGAAACAACCTGGGAGGAAAAATTAGTGGTTGTAGATTAACCCAGGATGAAATGCCGAATTGACAGATCATTTATGATCAACAGTGATCACTGCCGATGAACTGATAATGATAGTTGCAATGACTTTGGATAAGGTTTATAAGGATTATATTATATTTTTCTGTATTTACTTCACAACAGACTGTAATATGATCCATAAGTGGAATTATTTTAAAGTTTTTATGCCCCACCTACGATAGTAGTAGGGGCATTATGTTTTCTGGTCTGTGCATCCGTTCGTTCGTCCGTCCGTTCGTCCATCCATCCGTCCGTCCATCTGTCCCGCTTCAGGTTAAAGTTTTTGGTCAAGGTAGTTTTTGATGAAGTTGAAGTCCAATCAACTTGAAACTTAGTACACATGTTTCCTATGATATGATCTTTCTAATTCTAATGCCAAATTAGAGTTTAGACCCCAATTTCACGGTCCACTGAACATAGAAAATGATAATGCGAGTGGGGCATCTGTGTACTATGGACACATTCTTGTTTAATATTTTTTAATATTACCTTGTCATTGATATTTTATTAGAAAAACACATTTTTCTTTTTTGTAAGATGAAAATAAAAAGTGCATGCAATTCTGTTTGTTGTACATGTATTTAATATCTAAAATTAACAGAAACAAAAACTAAGTTAAATTGAGTACATGCACAGTTTCGTAGCAACCCATTAATTTATATCTTAAAAGTTTGTTGTAGACTAAGCAAATATCAAATTATCATATCAGAATTACATTTTGCTTGCAGCGCTGCGTCTTAACTAACATTTAACATAGTGGGTTTGGAGTTACTGAGCTAGTTCTTATTGGTGTGTTTCTTGTTTTTGTTCTATGGAGGATTCAGTGGTTTCTATGCTTTCAGAAGATGGTGTTGTAACTCAAACGGAACTTTCAATGTAATTCTGAAATGAAATATATTTGATTTTTGATTTGATATTTGATTTTCATTGAAATTTAAAAAAAGCAATATTAGTGCACGAACCTTTGAACTTTGACTACAATATTCAAACTTTTTAATTGATAATTTTCAAAAGGATATTAAAAATATCTTAAATCAAAATTTATATTGTATTCTACATATTTGGATGCATTGGAAATGAAAAAATTAGATAATAAAATTGAGAATGGAAATGGGGAATGTGTCAAAGAGACAACAACCCGACCATAGAACAGACAACAGCAAAAGGTCACCAACAGGTCTTCAATGCAGCGAGAAAAACCTTTTTTATTTATTAAATCTAAGAGCATGTGAAAAAATGTTAGAAATTTAGCTTCTTTAAAACTGTTTCTCGGAAATGGATGTGCAGGCACTGATGGTTAACAAGGTTACCTCATTAACTAGATAATTTTATTATTACATAGTCTTATGTGAAGGTACCTATTACTTTACTTATTTTGACCAAAAAAAGAATAAAATGATAAATAATGATAAATAATTTCCCAAATTCGAACCAACTTTTATTCAGTCATCTGAAAATATCTGCATCTCCATCATACAATAATTATCTCAAACTTTGAGCTTATTTTCAAACATCACCTCACACTAAACAATTGCTTCGTACATTTGGAAGCAACTTTTTTTAATTTGGGAGTTATTTTAAAATTAAACTTATTTTCAATGTAAGTTTTTCCCTTTACCATTTGTCGTTGTAAATGATTGTTTGATTGTTAGTGTTTAATACCACTTTAAGCACTCTTAATTGGCTGTATCATGTCGGCAAGTCAGGGTTTAAACTCGCAACCTCGGTGTTGACTGACTGCAGATGAACTACTTAGACCACCTTCGTGACTACGGCCGCTAGCATTGTTAATATTGAGATTTTACATCCTTTTAAATGTTTCACTCCTAGATCATTGCCTTTAGTATTTAATGATATAAAGATAACAACTATTTTTACATAAAATATTTACAAGGTTATTACTGCCAACAAACTTTTACCAATGATTTGTGGGAAAAGTAAAGGTTCATTGGTCTTTGAGTTAATGATATTAGACTTCCCATTTTTTAATTATTTCATAAGATGCAATTTATTGGAAATTAAAATTCATAGTTATACAAAATATATTGGAAAAGATTTGTCTAAATTAATGTGTTTATTTGCTACCTGAAATGTAATAAGTTTGTTGAAAGATGAAATTCATTAATGCAGTTTAGAAGATCTTTTTATTGAAATAGGTGTTAAAGTTTTGAATACTTTTATCTTTTCACCAAGTCATGTTTTTCACATTATTGCATGAATAATTTTTGTCTTCGAATCAAACCATTTTAGACTTTTTAGTATTGCAAAACATTTTCTAATGAATTGTATTTTTATATATTAATCTAAATTTAAATTTTGTTGATATTTACCTTTGCCGAAAAAAATATGAATTTTATTTTAATTTGTCATTTAGAAACATGACCAAAATTAACAAGAAAAAAGTGTATAGTAACCAGATTTGAAATTAAAAGATTAATTATATAAAAGAGTAACTGTCTAGAAGATTTAAAACTAAATTTCAACATTTTCGGCCCTAGTAGGGTTTTACTTACCAAACATTGTTATTGACTACATATTTTGATATGACACTCTCCTTCATAACACTTTTTAAACAGAAAAAGTAAAACCTTAGTTTTAGACCAACTGTTTTCAGTATAATTGGTTTTTGAAAACTTCATTAATTTTCAGAATATTGTTTCCTGACAATCAAATTGAAACAATTGTTTCTTTTCTAGTATAACTTAAAATTTCAAATCAAAACTTTAACGGTAAATAGGATCACTGACAAATTTGATTTTGATAAATAGATATAAGAAGATGTGGTATGAGTGCTAATGAGACAACTCTCCATTCAAGTCACAATTTGTAAAAGTAAGCCATCATAGGTCAAAGTACGGCCTTCAACACGGAGCCTTGGCTCACACCAAACAGCAAGCTATAAAGGGCCCCAAAAAAGACTAGTGTAAAACCATTCAAACAGGAAAACCAACGGTCTAATCTATATAAAAAACGAGAAACACTTATGAACCACATCAACAAACGACAACCACTGAACATCAGGTGCAAACAAATCCAGCGGGTTTAAACGTTTTAATAGGCGCCAACCTTCACTCTAACCTGAAACAATAGTGTAACATCACAACATAGAAAGACACACTATAAAATATCAATTGCAATGGCTTAACTCAATCAAAAGACATATTAACAAAATCAAATGACCATTTCAATTGAGTCCATTTAATAATTTAAAAAAATATCAGTTGAAAGTGCATCTAATATTTTTTTTTATATATGAACAGTATTTCTAAAAACAAATGAAAACGAGGGTAAATGTTGGAAAAGGGAATAAAGGATAGCAGCTCCAAGGAAGATGTTTACTTATCTTCAGCCAAGTCTAAACATTGATTTCTGTTTTGTTTTTCCAAGTTTTTATATTCATTAAACACATAGTTTTGATGCTATACTGTTATGTAATCAAAATACAGAATAAATTTTGAAAATTTTAGGCTGACAATTTAACAGATTTGAAAAATATATGATTTGTATCAATTTTAATTCCTTTTTAGGTTATTTCAGTGACTATGATTTCATGGATGTGGAGTAAGACTTGATGGTCTAATATTGCTAATGTATAAGTAGGTATATAATTCCTCTATTAAAACAAATTTAATTTTTATCATAAAATAAAAATTAATAGGAATATAATAGAAAAGCAAAGGATATGGGGTATCCATCCATGACACAAATTCAATACATGCACAACAAAAAACACACAAAAAGCAAAGGACCCGCGCTTTTATTGCTGTTCTTCAACTCAAAGTCACAGTGAGGGCTTCAACAGGGAGCAACACAAAATAAAATCACCTCACTGCAAGTTTAAGGCGGACCCTAGCACCGGCTTGAGCAGAATTCTTTGCAAAATTAATTTGGAAAGACTTTGTAATGAACATTATTTGTAAAAGTTTTGAGAGTTTATAGAAGTTTTTTTAGTCAGCTGTGCATCACACCACGAGGGATATGGCAATGGTCTCTGTCCAAGCATTGGAGCACATCAATAACTTTGGACAAGACTACGTTGAAACTGTCGTACTTGGTAGGATCATTGGTGGTTATATTCTCTTGACAGTGCTTTATTGTCAATTTGGTTTGACCTTTTTATGCCCCCGTCGTAGGCAACGGGGGCATTAAGTGTTACCCTTGACCGTGATATGTGTTGTTGACAATATTGTACAGCAAATTGATTTCAACCATTTTTACAGAATGTTAACCATATTTTGAAGTCATATTTTTTGTGGTGTTGGGATGTTGTCACATTGATGTGTTCTCTGCATCTTCGTTTACCTCGTTATGTTATATATACCTATTTCTATATAGGTTCATAAATATACCAACAGTGATTCTTTTTAACTTTTTTGAATGACGAAGCATTTTATCTTTCATGTTAGCAGCATTAAAGCTGGTCCATACCGATTGATGTTGAAAATGGCCATTTGAGCTGACTTTTTAGGTAAGAAAAACTGTTGGTTTTTTTCTTTTATAGCCATGGCGTTGTCAGTTTATTTTCGACTTATGAATTTGAATGTCCCTTTGGTATCTTTCGCCTCTCTTTTACATAGATTTATAAACTTTTTTATTTAAGATCATGTAAATTCCCAGGATTTTTATAATCTTAATTACAACTTAATGTTTTCTGGAAGGACGTATCAAGTTTTAGGAAAGCAAAAATTATTATTTTGGAAAGATTCTCCTCCTTTCTTTTTAATATCTAAAGTTGTCAAAGTTTGCTTTGTTAAATTTCTTTCTTGCTTATAAAAGTCTACAGTTTAAAATATTTTACAATAAATCACTTCAAGAATATTAAAAATAAAATTAACCTTTAATTGTATTTCCCAGTTTACTATTGTTTTCCTATTTCAATTTCTTGAAATATGACAGAAAAATTGAAAAGTGTCTACCGGTATTTTCTTTTTCAGATAACAATTACTGTGGCTGCAGGAAATAATTATGAATAATTCTACGGACCCCACGAATAGTTGTTGCAAGGATTCTTAACGTGCAGACAGCATGGCACTCTCTACACATGGCATCGGATTCTGACTCTACGTGGCTGTGAATTTATACATCCTGCACAACCAAACAGACGCTCCACTTAGAAGACCAAGAGAGACCATATTTCTATTCCACAGTCATCCTTTGGTTCTTTCGGACTCGATGGAAAGGTTTCCAATATGAACTGTTCATATTACTCTTGTAAAAACCAGTTAAACCATGTATTTGAAACATTCTAAACAAATTTTAATGTAAAGATTCTTCATTTTCAACAAGAGTGGAGGCTCTAATTACGGGTTATCTTTACTAAATTTTCCTTTTCTCTCTACCATTAAATGCCATGGAATATTTAACTTGTGGACCTTAACTTTTGCCCAACAGATGTAATTGTTTTTATCTAGTACACATTTCCATTGGTTAAGAATGGAGAATCTAAAAATAAAAAAAAATATTGTAAATAATTTAGTATAGCCATAATTTTATATGGAAATTAAAATATCTTTGCCAAAATTGGAATAATGATGATACATTTAAGAAATTACATGTAGCAATATTAGTAATCTTCGTTTACTACCAGTCAGACATGTGATTGACTAAATATCAAGCCTTTCACTACAGGTACTCGGTTCAGTTGTAATGGATGATAAGTCTAACAGGGTCAAAGGGAGGTTATACCCCTGTTTATCTCCTCATTCTTGAAGTTTCTGCAGTGTTGGTCAATAACTAGACATTTTTTTCTTCATGTTGTAGTATTTTATTGGTAAATGGACTAAGCTTGGTTTTTTTGGGGTTTTTTTTGGTTAACATTTACAATATCATGCAGTCCATGGTTCAAGTTTCTCAAACATCAATTCCTTTGTCAAATCGTCATTGAATTTTGTGAAAGTTGGGCAGAAGCTTCTTCTTTATCTAAAGAAAATATTAAAAGCAAATCTTGGAATTTAATTTTTTGTATTTTATCAATACATTTTTTTGTTTTTTTTATGCACACAGTCTTTGGTTTAAGAATTTTAGACATCAATAGCATCATAGCTTCATAGAAACTTAGGAAACCTTAACAGAAGCTTTTCATTCAGAGAAAATATCTGAAGAAATATTGGAAAATATATTTTCTTTTTTCAGTATTTTACTGAGAGATGGACTTAGTTTTTTTTGGCATTTAAGATTTACAATTAGCCTGTGGTTATATTTTTTAGACACCAAATTACTGTTTTAAACCTCCATGGAATGTTAAGAAACACGAACAGAAACTTCCTCATTATCAAGATATAGCATCTGAAGAAAAAATGTTTTAATTTTTATTTGATCTTTCCATATTTTATCGGTATATTGACTTGGTTTACTAATATTTAAATTTACAGATATAATATGTTTTCATATTTTCTACTTGCATGATATTATTGTGTTTTGATTGATGATACATAAAACTGTAAAATTATTGTAATTTGAGAAGTATCAGAGTACTGGAACTGTTTTACAAAATATCCATTAGACTTTTTTTCATCCATAAGTTATGCTGTGCATCTTTGACTGAAGTCTGTTCAGTCTAAATAACAAAGAATATTGATGGAAACACCTTACTTACAGGGAATGTCAAAAAATAGTTTCTGTTAAACAGTAATTTGTGTACTGAGTATTGACCATTATTTCAGAATCTAATGCATTCTGGTTATCATTTTATAAACTGTTCACTAAATTTTGTGATACCATTCTTGGGTATGAACAAGGACATTAGATTCTTGTCAGATTTAATTTTTGGTTTTTGTCTCGCCTGCAACGAAAGTCGCAGTATGCGAGACATAGGTACTACAACCCGGCGGCGACGGCGTAAACTATTTGTTCAAAGCTTTATATTTCAGAAGGTAGGAGACATTGATGCTTCATACCTTGTATGAAGATACCTTATGTTACGTAGTTTCTGTCCGTCATATGTCCATTGTCCTTGACCTCATTTTCATGGTTCAGTGACTGCTTGAAAAAAATACATTTTTTTTGTTAAGTGAAATACTCATTTATTATGAGTAATAGGATAACTATATTTGGTATATGGATTCCTTTCAACGTCTACATGTTCGTCAGGTAGGGTTCATCTGACCTTGACCTTATCCCATAGATCAGTGACCAAGGTTAAAGTTACGTGGTCAAGTCCGTATCTCAGATACTGTAAGCGATAGGTCAACTATATTTGGTGTATGGAATGTTTGTAAAGGGCACATGTCCGACTGACAGGTTTCATCTGACCTTGACCTCAATTTCATGGTTCATTGAGCAATGTTTAGTTTTTGTGATTTGATCTATTTCTCAGATACTATAAGCAATAGGTCAACTGTATTTGGTGTATGAAATGATTGTAAGGAATTTATGTCTGACTGACAGATTTCGTCTGACCTTGACCTCAATTTCATGGTTCATTAAACAATGTTTAGTGTTTGTGGTTTGGTCTATTTCTCAGATACTATAAGCAATAGGTCAACTATATTTGGTGTATGGAATGATTGTCAGATGTACATGTCTGTCTGCCAGGTTTCATCTGACCTCGACCTCATTTTCATGGTTCTTTGGACAAATTTTAGTTTTTTGTGGTTTGGTCTATTTCACAAATATTATAAGCAATAGGTCAATTATGTTTAGTGTATGGAATAATTGTGAGGTGTACATGTCTGTCTGGCAGGGTGCATATGACCTTGACCTCATTTTCATGGTTCATTGGTCAATGTTAAGTTTATATGATACTTGTAGTAAAACCTTCATATTACAGACTTTCAACATAAATTCAATGATAAGTAAAACAGGCGAGACATTTAGCGTGTGCACTCTTGTGTTTACAGTCATTAATAACATAAACGGTACCAATTTTTCTGCACCAGATGCGCATTTCGACAATCAATGTCTCTCCAGGGATTCTCGAGGTCAAAATATTTGAAAATCCAAAGCTTATTAAAAAGATGAAGAGCTATAAACCAAAAATTCGTAAGGGTTCCGCGGAACCCAGTGTCTCGCCTACTTTTTCTGTTAATCGCAGGCTCAACAAAAATGAGGAAGTAAATCAATAAAAATATTCCTCTTGATACTATCTTTTGATTGTAAGAACTTTCTGTCCAAGTTTGGTAAAAATGCAGGATAGTTTATGAATCTAATAAATGTTTAAAAACTTTATCTGCAGACTGAATGTAATGTTAACTTGAAGAAAACAAAATTTCCTTCTAGATACTAGCATTTGATCATAAACAAGCTTCTGTTAAAGTTTGGTGCAAATCCAAAATAGTATAAGAAAGTTATTAAAATTTAAAAAACTTTAACCACAGAGTGAATGTGTTGTTTCCTGACAGGAAATCTAAGTCCATTTAAAAGTAAAATACGGAAAAAATGGATTTATTATTTTACAAAATTTCCTTCTAGATACTAGCTTTTGATCATAAACAAGCTTCTGTCCAAGTTTGGTACAAATCCAAAATAGTATAAGAAAGTTATTAAAATTTTAAAAACTTTAACCACAGAGTGAATGTGTTGTTTCCTGGCAGAAAATCTAAGTCCATTTAAAAGTAAAATACGGAAAAAATGGATTTATTATTTTACAAATTTCCTTCTGGATACTATCTTATGATCATAAACAAGCTTCTGTCCAAGTTTGGTAGAAACCCAGGATAGTTTAAGAAAGTTATTAAAATTTTAAAAACTTTAACCACAGAGTGAATGTAATATTTCCCGGCAGAAAAACTAAGTCCATTTATAAGTAAAATACGGAAAAAATGGAATTTTATTTTTACAAAATTTACTTCTGGATACTATCTTATGATCATAAACAAGCTTCTGTCCAAGTTTGGTAGAAATCCAAGGTAGTTTAAGAAAGTTATTAAAATTTCAAAAACTTTAACCACAGAGTGAATATTTGTGGACGCCGCCGACGACGACGACGACGACGACGCCGACGCCGACGGAATGTAGGATCGCTATGTCTCGCTTTTTCGACTAAAGTCGAAGGCTCGACAAAAAGGACAAAAAAAGTACCATTCTCAATATGAGGTCAATCACATAAAAATAATAACTTTACTATTCATGTAGTTTGTGGTGATAACTATTCCATTTTATTTTACTTTAACAGAATGTCACTTTAAAACTGAATTTGAAAGACTTTTATATTTGGATTCATTTGTTCTAGATTTTGATAAAATCGTTAGTTCTTGGGTTTATGACTTCATTGTTTCAGACTTGGCAATCAAATCAACTTGGTTATTAAAATTTGTGATTTTGATATATCCTGAAATCAAAGAAATTTTTCTTCCCTCCCCATGAAAAATTGCTTTTGTCAGTATATAAATTTTACTAGAAACTTTTTGTTGAAAAGTAGTTCAATGCTTTGGATTTATATATTCTTTTTTGTGGGAGGTTAACAAATACCTCCAACTTATCATGGAAATGGAAATTCTGAAAAAGTGAATGACAATTAATAAAATCATATTTAAATTGTTTACATCTGTTTCTATGGCCTTTAAAAGATTAATGTAAGTGCATAATTTAAGATTTTTTGCATCTTATATACATGTTTGTATTAAATTATAGTATGGCGCTTATAGAGATATTTGTACACTTTCAAATCAAGAAAAATTTTCACAAAACATGTGAACATGGTTGGTGCAAATACCTATGGATCTTAAAGATGCTTAAGCATAAATTCCGCTAAAAAAAATTCACAGAAAGATAAAAGATTGATCTTTTAAAATTATTAATTTGCATCACCCCCGGCAACAGTATTTACTACTACAAATGTTTAAACTCTTTTTTTGTTCTTTTTATATTGTCCATAAAAATTAAGGCAAATTAAATTTTATATTCATGAAATGTACTTAAAAAAGAAAAGTCGGACACACCATGCACTATAACACCCCCTTAATAGTTTATTAAAAGCCCTCGACGACAGACGTAACTTGTGGATCATAAAAATGCATAACTTCAAAAATAAAACTCATTTTTTTGTGTGCATCTAGTAATGAGTCTTCAGCCTCTGAAAATATCTAGTCTGCCCTTCCACGAAATAACTAAATCGGAATTTTTCAAGTGTTTTTTTAACTTTCCAAAATTCCCCCCGACTACCAATCAGACAGTAATTTTAAGTTGACAAAGGCATTGAATTACATCAAATGATGCTTAACGTTAACTTGATAGCTTTCAGATACTTTTGTCTTTTAAAATTCAACTGTCATGTAAGGATTATAATGATGCCATGTGAAAAAAAAATCGTTTTCAAGAGCTAACTTGACAGAGCATCCTCCTTGTAATGGCTTCCATTTTCCTTTATGAAAAAAATAGGTGGTATAGAGGGGAGATAATATTGACAAAGTAGAATCCTGACTGCAAAAGTAGAAGTTAGAAAAGTAGAGGCTAGATATGATTTTGAAAAATTTCAAATTATTTTCCATTGCGGCATACTAGTTTTATTTAGAATGGAAAATCTAGTAAACAGAAAAATGTGTAATTTTCGAAAGTTATTGATAATTTTAGAACAAATGGGAAGTTTCCCAATGTTTTAGTGTTGTTAACTTGATATTTTGAGGGAAATTTTTATGCTTATCGTTCTTATATAACCTCAATAAGTAAATTCATAGTTTCCAATTTTTGTTGAAATTATTTTCATAAATTTACTGCAAGTAAAAAAAAATAACTGCATGATTGTTTTAATATTTTTCTTGTTCAGGTCTTTTAGAATCTTTTAAATGACATTTTTAAACCCCACAAAAATATTTTCTAAACGGACCTATAACATAAATGTTTTCCTGTTTTAATTGGCAATGATATGTTAAAGGGGAAAATGTCTGTTCATTTGTCCATCGTCATCTCCCATCCAAACTCCAATACGATATAATTCCTAAAATATATGCCTCAGGTATATATGCAGGATTGGTTTACGTTTAAAAACAATGTAGATCACATTTAATTTCTGCAGCAATCCCAAAAGAATTGTTATAATGGCCTTTACAACTATTAATAATGAATTTTGCAGAGACCATTCAAATAAAAATAATTTTAGCTTATTTGTTAGTTGATATTTGTGGTCCTGAATAATCATGATATCCTTGAAATTAGTACATAATATAGCTTCAAATAGGTTTTACTAGAAACATTTTGTTAGGAAATAGTTAAAAAAATAGTAATAAGGGTTACCATTTTCATTTTAACCGGAGCGAGTTATAAACCAATGCACAGAAAAACCTCATATGCTTTGAAATGGATTTTCAAAAAGGAGGACAGTGTTCAATTTTAATCAAAATTGGAGGTTTAATATTATAAATTTTTTAATTAAGTATTTTTCATAACAACTCCCCATAAGCTTTAGAAAGGAAAATATAAAAAGAAAAAAATGTGAAATAAAATTGAAGTTTTCCAATGTTTATATGTTTTAGCTGCATATTAGGTATTGGTAATTTTTTACTTGACATATTGAGGATTTTTTTAATTTCTTCAGGTCTCTTATAGGTACCTATTTATTTGTCAATGAATTTTCTGAAAGTTGATTTTTTGAGGATAAACTCTTACTATTCTTTGCATTTTTGAAACCCTACCAAAAAGATACCCTTGTTTCTTCAACCAATTAAAAGTGGCATTATTTACAAACAATGCAAAAAGATTTGCTAAACAGGGACCTGTAAAATGATCATAAGTTTCTTTTGTTTGGAAATCAGCTGTTAGATAGGATTATGTCTGTTTAATTTTCCATCATCATATTGTCAACAGATACCAAGAATATCCTTTTACAGTCCTTTTACTCAGTTTATATGGGAAGAAAAAAACTTGAAAACAAAAAATGGGGTTAGTTAGTTTCATTATTTCCTTAGTAATCTATTAATTTTTTGCACAAATAATGAATTTTGGTTATTTTTTAATTACGGTTACTTTATGAAATAACTTTAGTACGCCTCATAATCACTTTAATTCAGGTATTTTTCTTTGTAATCTTTACCAGATTTCTTCCTTGTATAAAAATACCTTTATATTGTTTGAAATGCTGTTTTTAAAAGTACAAGACAATCTCAGTTAAAAGTGTGGTTTTTTTTTTGGCTTAAATTCTCTAATTTTATGTAAAAGAAAGAGTCATTAATTTACTTAACAAAATAAAAAAAATACCCTTTTACTTTGATAATAGCAAATCATCACAAAATTCTGTATCTCAAAACAAAAACACACATTATTAGCCCCCCCCCCCCCCCCCCCCCCCCCCCCCCCCCCCCACCCCGCCCAAATTGAGGATCAATGTCTATATCTAAAACTTTTTAGGATGAATCAACAATACTGTCATTTATTTTGTACAACTAGTATTTTCCTAATGATACATTACCTTTGATGCAGATCGGTCTCCTTTTAATTGTAAGATAATGTACTACAGTGGCCAAAAAATCTAAAGTTACAGTTTTCAATTTATTTTTTATTTATACACACACTGTGGAGGCAGATTGTGTCATTTAGGTATTTTGTTTCATGATACATTATAATTTAATTTTCGCATGTTTCAAAGAATAGTGGAAAAAGATTTTGAAAGTTTTCACTTTCATCCCATCAGTCGTAGTGTCAAGTTTCTTTTTAACATATTTAAAATATGTAATAAGTTTTGCCTTCCTCAATTGATATTTTTTGCACAGAACAGCTTGACCAAACCTTTGATATATTCAGTCAATGTCATGGACCATAAAGTGCAAGTCATATTTTGAAGGTTTTGACATTTGCTTTTAAATAAGAACTGCCTTATAACTAAAAGTTTGAGTTTTATCTATTTCATGATAATACTGCTTGACCAAAACTTTTGATAAGCGCACGGGATTAGTTTTGATTTTGTTTTGAAATTTACAACTGAAATGTGCCCTTACAGTTGCCTTAAAAGTTTGATGGTCTTGGGTTTTATAAATGTGTCCGATGATCCCGTCTGCCAACCAAGATAGCTGACATGGCTAAAAATAGAACATATGGTAAAATGATAGTTTATTATCTTGAAAACTGATTTGAATAGAGAAAATCTGACAGGGGCAATTAAACATGTTCAGAATGGTGAGATCTACCTGCTGTCTTTCTTCGTTAAAACTGTCAGACGACTTAAATTCTTGTAGGAGTTATTGTCCTAATATGTCAAATTTTACCAGTTTTTTTCATTTTTGCTCATTATTTTGTAAACTATAATAGATAGAGAGAAACTTTAATAATAAAAAAGTATCAGAAAGGTATTAAGATCTACAAATAAGACAACATTGGCGAAATTGTCAGACAACTCTTTATTGGAGTTTTTGCTCTTGAATGATGATTTTATACCATTTTTGGGGGGTGTTTTTTATTATATCTTACAAAAAATTTTCTCTGCAACCACTGGGCCAAATTTAACCAAACTTGGTCACAAACATCATCAGGGTATCTATAGTTTAAGAAATATGTCCGATGACCCAACCAAGATGGTCGACTTGGTTTAAAATAGAACATCATGGTAAATGCAAGTTTTGTCTATTAATCTTGAAAATCGCTTTGAATAGAGAAAATCTGAAAGCAGCAGAAATGTTCAGAATGTTGATCTATCTGCTGTCTATATATTTACATCAAAACTGTCGGACGACTATTTATAAGAGTTATTACCCGTAAATGACAAATTTTACCATTTATTTTTTTTTCATTTTTGCTGATTATTTTGAAAACTATAATAGAAAGAATCTTCATATCCGAAAAGTGATCAGCAAGACAAGATCTACAATTCAGTCTAATGACTGAAATTGTCAGACAGATCCTTATTTGAGTTATTGCTCTTTGATGACGATTTTTACCAATTATTTGCGTTTTCTCCTATAATAATTGATAGAAATAGCCAAAATGATTAACAAGACAAGTTCTACAAATAATATAAATAAGAAGATGTGGTATGAGTGCTAATGAGACAATTCTCCATCCAAGTCACAATGTATAAAATAGTTTAACAATTATAGGTCAAAGTACGGCCTAAATAAGTTCAGATGACCGAAATTATTAGTCGACTCCTTATTAAAGTTATTGCCCTTTAATAAAAAATTTCCACTTTTTGCCTATTATCTTGAAAACAGTAGTAGATAGAAACTTTACATAGCACGAATGATCAGCAAACAAGATCTACAAATAAACTACATTGCTGAAATCTTCAGTCCACTTGTTATTGGAGTTATTTCCCTTTAATGATGATTTTTGTCGAGCCTGCGACACAAGCTCTGTTGTACAAAGCTAGACATAGGGATAGTGATCCGGTCCTCTTGCCTGTCAGTTCCACTCGACCTCAACCTCATTTCATGGATCAGTGAACCAGACTAAGTTTTCGTGGTCAAGTTCATATCTCAGACACTATATTGTCATGGATAAATGAGAGAACCACATCAAAATTTCAATGTAAGATCAAAAATTTACCCCCCCCTTTTTTTTTTAACTAGAAACATATATACACATGTGTATATGTCTCTATTTTAACAATAGGTCTACAATATTTGGAGAATGGAATGATTGTTAGGTTTACATGTCGAACTGGCAGGTGTCATCTGACCTTGGCCTCATTGTAATGGATAAATGAGAGAACCACATCAAAAGTTCAATGTAAGATTAAAAACTTAATTCACCCCCCCTTTTTTACCAGAAACAAATACACATGTGTATTAATTATATGTCTCTGTTTTAACTTAACTTGGAAAATACAGATGATTAACCTGTATAGGCATGTTTTGAAACAATGTTTAAATGCATTGTTTCATGCAATATTATGCCTGTTGTTTCCTCAACGATGATAGATTGATTGTAAGTTAATGTCCAGTGGCAAATATTGTATGCATGTTCAGGACATTAGAACAACTTTAACAATACATACAATAGGTATATACGTAGGTCCTGTAGTGGGGGTTGACCAGGATAAAGGCTGAAAATTTGGACTGCCACTAGAAAATGAGGGTAAATTGAAAAGGGACCAAAATTTAGTCATGCAACAGGCCACCTACGGACCCCTCAAAGAGTTGTTGGAAGGGTGCAGAGGGCGTCGCAAACTCTCTTTACACAAGTCATCGGATTAAGCATCCCCATCCTGACCAGACATGGCTTTGAATATATATATCCTGCACAACCAAACGGACGCCCCACTTTGGCAAGGGTTTTCCTGCTGGTCAGGAGGAGACCAAGAGTGACCATATTTCTATTCTCCAGTCACCCTTGGGGCTCCTTAAAAATGAATGTGTCACTTTCAGAATTTGCCACCACACTTTTCAGTCTACACGTCACTGTAACATTAATATTTTTTTTCGATTGAAATAAGTTTGACTTTGTCGAATTTGAATTTATTTATAGGGCGAGATGTCTTTGGGACGAAAGTACACAATACTGGGCACGCTTGTTTCTTCGTAGAAGTCCGCCATATTGGAAATGATGTGGATCTTAGGTTTCTCGATTAATGTTGAATATACATGATATAGGTAGACTATAGGAATATGATTTAACAATTTAAAGGTGTGAAGATTGATCGTATAAAAATTTAAACATACTTATATGATTACATTGCACACAGTACACATTAGCACCATATATCGTAACTATTTGTATTAATTTAGAGGTGCAGAGATGTTTTCCTGGTTTGACCCGCCAATCTTAGAAAATAAAAAAAAAAAAAAACAGTTTTGATCTCTAAATCTTAAATAGTTATAAATCCCATAGTATGTATATTTTCAATTAGAGCTATACTTTTCGATCTGGCCATGAAAGATCAAATTTGGCTATAACAAATTATCTCCCTTTGAAAAAAATTAAAAATGTTAAGACTAATAAGAGTAATACAGGGACTAAGCTAGAATTCTGAGTCCTTTAGTCAATAATGCATGTTAAGTGTCCCATATGGCACCTACTCTTCCAAATAAAAACAATAACACCCTACTATAAATAATATAAGTTATATATGGTTTGCTACTGACCCCTACGGTCCGGAATGACGGACCCATACAGGGTTAGTAACATCCATAGGGGTTGAGGCCGAAGGCCAAATCTATCGATTTTACTAACCCTCTATGGATCCGTAGGGGTCAGTAGTGAACCCTATAACGAATTTATAGCACACAGGACTTATTTCCTGCTAAATTATATCATGTATATATAAAAAAAGCAATGAAACACAAAAGCATTAATTGATGACGTCACTATTGATAGTAAATGTGACAAAATGAACCCCATATGAAATCTACTAACCCATAGGGGTCCATAGGGGGGTCACCACGTGACGGCATTAAACCAAATGAAATAACATAACGTTGTAATTTATTCGAGGTGCAGTTAAGTTTAATAGGGGCTTTTTCCTGGAAAACATTGACGATGCAAAGTAAATACCTTTACGTCAACATCTATGACATGTTTTCCACCACATGAGCCCAGGTCAACTGGGACGAACTTCTCAAAATCTTCATAAAATCTTTTGTATTCAGAGGTGCTGCTACCGGGCAGAGGTTTATTTTTTGCACAATAGAAGTGAATACAGTATTGTTCTTTCAGAAATTTTACTAAAAGTTGCAAATTAAATTATGATTATGCATAAAAAAATTTAACATCAAAATTCCAACTGACCAATTCTCTATACAAATGAATTTTGAGGATCATTAATTATATATAATTAAATACTTTTGGATAAGCGCATTGCCAAGATATAAATTGTGTTGGATAATCAGTTGAAATTTCCAGTTGACAGCAACCACCCAACTATTGGTTGTTATTTATAATTGCATTACTATGAATTCCTCTTTTTATATGAAATCATGCATAAATCATCCTCATTTTACATGTCTTATGCCTATATTCCATATCAGTACAGAGCTTTATTTGTTCATGATTGATCTTTTGTTTACTTTCTTACATGTATTTTAGTAAAACTAAAATTTCTAAATTTCAGTGGTATCCATACTTGCCAACCTCTGACAATGAAAAATCATGACATGACATGACATGTCAAAAAGCGTGTGAAAACGCGAGATGTAGATGCGGACTTTTTAAAATGAACATTATACAAATTTGTTAATATAAAAAAAAACAATATTCTACTGTAAACTTTTATTGCATTCAACAGTGGCCTATTTTTGCTGCTTTCAAAACAACACTACTAGGCAAATATTCAAAATAAGTGCCAGTTTGGTTACTATTACATGATAACAAGGCACACAGTGTCAACATGGTCAATATATCATTGAGTTCTGATCATAATTCAGTGTAAATTTCTTTATAATTGAAAATTCTCTCTCACAGTCAGAATTGTTATTTGGCAAAACTAAAATAGCTTTAACGTTTAAATAGCAAGCTTTGAAAGAATGTCATGACGTTTTTTTTGCCATTAAAAATGTCATCTACGTCTGCCATTGCTCCCCACAAATTATATATGTTGCTATTGTCTGGTCAAAACTGGGTAGTTAATCAGCAGACAGCTGGTACTCTGAGAACTGATCCAACAGTTCTGTGATATTCCCTTCCCATATGGCCTGTGGAAATCTGTTGGCTAGATTTGAAACTGAAAAAGAAATTCCAAAATATTTTATAATTTGAATACCATTGAATGCTTTATCAAATAGTTACATCCTCTCACACATGTTGTTATGATTGCAAATGATTGATAATTTTTGCAGATGATCCAATATAAATATGAGAATGACATAGGGTGCACAATCATGACAATGGCCCATGGTCACTTTCTTTTGATTCATTTTAACATGGACTCCCAACTTTTTTGGTACGTACACATGTATCGTTTTTGCTTAGCACTAGATTCTTTAGAAGACAGTACAGGTCCAGAAAGTGACCTCTTTCTGCTGGACATTTCCCCAACGTCAATTTGAGAGAAAGAAGACACAAAATCTTAAAACCTACTTACAAACTTACCTGAAGTGAAGGGCTTTTGTTGTTCGTCCATATCGTAAATAAACAATGGCGACTCAACAATTACTTTGAAATTCTCGGTATTTATCGTCTATTAATGAAAACACCAGTGAATCGTGATCTCACTAACGACCAAAAAATCAAAGCAACGAAAAAGCGTGTAATGGCGTGTAAAGTGATTAAAAGCGTGTACACGCCATGTGACAAAATTCTCGCGTGTAAACTGTCGAAAAAGCATGTATTACACGCGAATATCATGTGAGTTGGCAAGTATGAGTGGTATCACTCATCTCCATTGTAAACATAATTTCAAATACATAATTGTAACAAAATTTGAATGTTTCTCATTCAAAAGATATATAAATTTAACTTAAAGCAACTTAAATCATAAATTGAATATGTTGAAACAGTGCATTAAAAAAATATTTACATTAAAATATATACATTTAATGAAGGAGATCAATCCAAATGTCTGTTAATGCATGAGTAATGTATATTTTTCACTTTTTGGATCATTATTCTTCTGTTAGCTGTACCATTGTGTCTCTGTGGTTATTTTCCTAAAAATGCAGATTTTGGTAAAAGTTGGTTCACGTCTGTCTGATTCATGGTTCGTATAAACATTTCAATGTTGGACAAAGAAAAATTACAAAAATAAACAATGTTTGTCAAGCGATTTGGTAAAAGAATATAACGTTTTAACATGTTTAATACAATAAATGGACGAAAAACTAACAAAAAGGCAATTTTCATCATGTTCTTATGAAGTAACAAATTTTGTTGTTGTTGTACAGTACGCACAGAGAGTTTGTAATCGCGAACTCTAATCACGGATTTCGGAGTGTAGCGGTGTCACACCGCGAATCACGGATTATACTCCCAATTTCCTCCAAAGATTCTCTCCCAACACCGCGTGGCTGTTAATTGGTTTATTGCCCATCGGATGTACTGAAAATTAATGACGCGTGACAACATAATCGGATTAGCCAGATTTATTACCTTTGTACATTTAATCGATCTTGATTGCACCTGTGTGCTTTAAAACACGGTATTAAAATTTCATTTCTTTGACAGATAAAAATGTGACATTTTCTTTCAAAATAAGATAATTATTCTTGTATGTATTTGCCCCATGTCATTGTCATTTGAAATAAAACGTACAAACGTATAAAAATACGAATAAAACACTTATTTTGTATTTTTATTATAGTCCGGTCAGGTCATAATTTTGTTTTTTCAACAAAGACGATTTTACTACAATTAGAATCTTTTATGACCTACTCAGTGAGCAATATCCGGTTCATTAATTGTTCAATATATAAATATCAACTGGCTTAAAACAAAATGATGTATTTGTATATCGTGTTCTACAAGAAAGAAATATGAGAAAAAAATGTGGATCGGATTTTTACGATCTACACATTTTCACAGAGGATCTCTACCAACGCCCAACAGGAACTGAACGACATGCATCCTGTTTTCATCTACCATTTATGTATATTGTTGACCATGGACGTATAAATAATGTCCAGGTTTATGTCCTGTGTTGACTGAGAAACGTAAAATTAAAAGGCTGGTGTTCGTTTATTCAGAAAAGGATTATATTTTAGATTTCGGTTAATCAATTGTAAAAGGACCTTCTAGAGTCTCAATCTTAAGGCATACAAATGTCAATCATTCAACAGCAAATTTAAACCCCGAATGAATTTTCCCACGGTCATCCAGAAAGGTCACCTGAGTTTACTGTTACATGATAATATTTCCCGCCAAATAAAAATCTCGTGGACAAAATTGATGTCACTATTTTTAGCATTCAATATTGTGAGCGAAGTCAAGTTCAAAGTTCAACCACGGACTGCTGATCACTGAGATGTGTATGGTATTCCCACGGCAATTAATTTCTTTTAAAAAAAATTAAAATCACTGTCCTTTATACAACACACAAGTTTACATTCATTGTGCGTAAATGAATATTATGCAACGACGAGTTGATGCAGCTATAGAAGTATTCCTGTTGTAGCCGAAATGTAATTATTTATCCTAAAGTAATGCCAACAAATCGTAAAGAGAAAATGCCGTAGACTTATTAAGCATAACGAATGGTGAATAGTATTTTCTTTTTTACTTGCATATACAAATTTTGAGACACGTAATTTTCTTTAAACTGCTCACTTTTATATTCAGCGTTAGTTTCCGTTTATTTTTACGCAAGTATGTCTCTTTTCGTAAATAAAATAATTTACCGATGAACTTAAACAAGGTCAAAATCAAGTATAGTTTTTGTTATAAAACTTTAATGCAATTGAAAGAATTAACAACAACATTCTGCTTTTAAATCTTTAATTTGTTCCAAGCAATTATGTAATCGTAAAATGAAAATGGCGTGGACTTATTAGCATAACGAATAGTGAATAATATTTTCTTTTTTACTTGTATACAAAACTTTGAGACATGTAATTTTCCTTTAAACTGCCCACTTTTATTCAGCGTAAGTCTCCGTTTATTTTTTACACAAGTATGTCTCTTTTGTAAATTAAATATTAATTTACTGACCAGAAAAAAAACGAGGTAAAAATCAAATATAGTTTTTTTTTAATAAAACTATTTTTAAATGTACAGTGTAATTGAAAGAATTAACAACAACGTTTTGGTTTTAAATCTTTTATTTGTTTCAAGCAATCAGAAATATAACCTGATTATCAATAGACAGGAAATACAATTGTTTAATTACATAAGTAATCTCACATACCTTGACTGTCGCGTGCCGGTATAGATCAGAAGGATTAGGGCAATTAATTACCTGGTGTGACACCGCGTCACACCGGACTGGGAGAGATGTCGCTAATACAATAAACAAAAGGTAGCGGAAGTCGGAGGGAATACTCCCAAATTTCTCCGAGAATTTATGGAGGGATGTAGCAGTTTCCTGGTGTCACACCAAGAAAAAACTTGGTGTTCGGAGTTTGGGAAGCCTTTCGCGAAATTTGTACTGTATTTCTTAAGTAACAAGTACCGGAAGTGAAAGAAAATAATTAATAAAACAGTCAAGGATATAACTCTATAGGGTTATTAAAGAAAAATAACATATGTTTGTTATTGTGGACTAAAAAATCAAAGACCTGTGATAACATATGTATGCTACATGTTTCAAAAGGACAATATACATCATTAGTTTTGTTAAAATGTATACAGGTTCCATTGATATTACTATTGTCTTTATGTATACTTAACTATAGAAAGATATAACAGTTCATATTTTGACAATCATGCATAGTACACCTATGTTATTACAGAAAATATTGGCCTGTAATAACTAAAGGGTGTTATTACAGTTTCTCTATATCACTCCAAAGCATTTGCTCAGACATACATCATGCTTAATTACAATTTATTTTAATTCATTGTAAGAAATAATGACCAGAGCATGTAATGAGGTTCTGCGCAAGTTTCCCAGTAATTCCCAAGTGTCTCATATAATAAGTTACATGCCTTTAATAACTAAGCCTTGTTATTACAGCTAAGTTATTCACTTAAAAGTCTTGTCTCATTGATTTACCATGGTTAATGATATGTGTATTAATTTAATTCAAAAATTAGTTATCAAGGCTATGCATTTAGTTTCTGCACAAAGTTTCCAGAGTTCCCTAGAGCCCGCTAGAAATTAAAATGTTGATCATTTATTTTACAAATAACAAACATATGTTATTACAGATTTATAAAATTTTAGGTTTAAAGAGTAGACAACTTATAAAAATATCTGTAATAACACATGCAAGTTATTTCTTGTAATAACCCTATAGAGTTATATCCCTGACTGTAAAAAGTTGTTTTTTTGAAATGACATACAACCAGTCTGGAAAATCAATACTTGACCATGTTGAAATTGATTCTTTCTTTGATTATTGGATGGTTGACATTGTTATTGTCAACAGCTGATATTTTCGTTCCTTTTGTATTGACTACTGCGCATGTAATAATGTAAAATTAACAGAAAACAATTAGGAACAAACAATGATGCACGTACAACATGTACAAGATATAGATTTTTTTTTAAATCCAAAAAGCGATAATTTTTTGGGGGTAATTACTTAAATCCCACATAACTGTATCCATTAAAGCAAATTATAATTGAACAATTCCTTATAAAACCACACACAAACATAACAATGAATATCTATGTTGATAAAAAAAAAACAACTTATAATTGCATGTACATCATGTACAGTGATGTACATACATCTTCTGAAGTTCATAAAGTTTTCAAACAAACACTGTTAAGTAGTTTCCTGCATTTAAAATCCAGAAGGTAAATTATCATTCAGAAAAAGAAAAAACCTTTTGCTGACATTGTTGATCTACTGCCTACCCAATGTTTGTAATAGGAACAACACATACATTAGGGGAGGGTTGTGCTCCCGCTAACTTGTTTAACCCCTCTACATTCTGTATGTGCCTGTCCCAAGTCAGGAGCCTGTAATTCAATGGTTGTTGTTTATTGCTGTATAATTCTTATATGATTTGCATATAAGGGAATACGTTTATATGATTGGTCGAGAGGGCTCCCGGTAGTTGCTCTTGACGTTATTTATTTTTCGATAGACGGCGTTGACAGAACTACTTTTTGTAACCAATGTAAACAAGATGGCATCTATGTTAAACATATTTATTTTCACTTCACGTTAATCGTTAAATTAAAAAATAAACACAAAACATTCATTTGGATGATAATAAGATATTTTTGTAGTTTATTTTTTATCAGATAGCAAATTTCATAGAGTACATTTTTTGTTTGCGTTTACCACAAAATTTATTGATGCGCCAGGCCAATTCAATCACACAAACATACAATTTACGTGTGATAGCGGTGAGGAGTGGGAAATTAAAATCCTTATCTCCCATTTTTACAGAATTATAAGGATTAAACGCCTTTTTAAAGGAATTTATTGGTGTATAAACTGGACCAAGTCACTCACAAACATAACATTATTTGTTTGTGAGTGAATTGGTCGAGTTTATACACCAATAAATTCCTTTAAAAAGGCGTTTAATCCTATAATATCATATTTGTAGTTTGTTCATTGTTTTTTTTACATAAATCAGGCTGTTAATTTTCTCATTTTACCTGTTCTACATTTTTTTATTTCGGGGACTTTTTTTAGCTGAGTTTGCAGTATGGATTATGCTCATTGTTGAAAGCTGTACAGTGACCTATATTGGTTAACTTCTGTGTCATTTGGTCTCTGGGGGAGAGTTGTTTCATTGGCAATCATACCACATCTTCTATTTTTTATATTAGCCTCATGACATTTATTAAGCTCTTTGAATTCTTGTCTTGTAATATATTTCCTTGTTTTTTAATTTCAGATAAATTAAGAACCAACAACAATAACTGCAGCCATGGAAACAGACATATTAGAAGAATTTGATAAAGACCAGTTCCTTGAATATGTAATAATCATGGTTTGAATAATAGAACCTAAACTATTAAGGGTTTAACAATAAAACTCATTCAATTGTTCAGTACTGGAAAGGAATTTTGTTTTACAAATGACTTGTTTGATGGGACAAATATACAAAGTTTGATGAATACTTTATTAATGTCACTATAATAACTTGACTTGACACATATAGATTTACTAGAAAGGAAAAAATTCTGTCTTACTGTGACTTGACTGACTATAAGTGTTGCTCTCCACCTTTAGTTTATTCAAAATTTTGCCCAATTTGCAATTTGTTTTAACAAACCAAACTATTTAAGTGGTCAGAAATTTAAACCAACTGCAGTAGAAAACCACAATCAAGTCGTGAAAGTACAAGGTGTTAAAATGAAGCATACTTATAATCCTATTAGAACTTAATTCCACTTTGTATGAAAATGATACATGTAGTAAGAATTTCTATACATAGTTTTATTGTAATTGTCATTTTAAACAACATGTCTAACAATAGATATATTAAAGAAATTAAGATTGTTTTGCATTTACATATTACATTTGTACTAAATTAAGGTTTTCCCACAATTATATATATTACATATTGTTAAACACTGTTGTTTTTTTCCAGTCAAGGTCAACAACAAGTAAAATGCTACTGGCAGTTACACTGGATACTAGTTCCATGACGATGACTTCTTTTGCTTCACAGCTTGGGAACAACTTTCTACAGCAAAGTGTGGAGTGTGCAGGATTAGATATTCTGAAAGAACTACAGGAGTTTCTGTCAGGTGAAATTTATAATTATGCCTGAGAAAATTTAGTTGGGGTGTGAAGTGGTGGGGGTATATAGGAATAAACTTTCTTTTGAGTCACAGATTATGATGTGTCAGCTTTGCAGCATGAATAATTTTTTTACACCAGTGCATTGCTGGAGGGGATGTACTGGTGTCTTTCTGTCTGTCAGTCTAATGCATTTTTTGTCACATATTTCTCAGGCACTACAATTTAGAGATGTCTGAAATATGTTTAATGTGATCATACTTTACCTTGTTTTGCATTTTCACATTTATCCCTGATCAAATACCAATTATCATGTTTACCGACTACCTACATTTGTATATATTCGTACACAAACTGGCTATGTAGTGTATGAAAATTTCGTCACAATTTTCTCAGGAACTACAAATCAGAGCATGCTGACATTTGGTGTCAAATTTACTGTGTGATCTGTTTTTTGCATTCATTACTCATTGACTTCCTGTTTACAGAATACTTTAGTGACATCTGGGGTGCTATTAGTGAGCAATATCTCACAGTTTAACTTGTACTCCTGCATTTGTAGTAGTATTTACTGAGTTATGCCCATTAACTTGGAAAATTTATACTATTTAGTATGAATGTTATGAATGCAACTATTTTTACATGCTTCATCAGATTTCAAGAAATTTCATGCATTATCAGATCAGATCATGAAGATGTGCATGTAAGAAGTACATCCTGTCTTTGACAAATCCCAGTTATGCCCCTTTGAACTTTAGAAGACTTTGATACGAAGTTGATATTTCCATGTGTTATGCACCTTTTAATTTGAAATTTGTAATAGGAAGCTTATTTAAGTTTGGGAAATGTTTGTTTTCATCTTTTAACATGTTTACCATGTAACGAAAACCAACTGAAATTATAATTACAACCAGACCAACCACCACCAACACCCAACTCCTCCAAAAATGAAAAAAAACCATAAACAATCATAGGCAAACAGTACAATAGAAATTATGATCCTGATGGCCCAACAAGGTACAGGCACAAAATGCATTGTGTTTTAACCGGTTTTATGTCACACAAACTTCCTCCTTTGCTTATAAAGACAATACATGTATGTTGTATAGACGCAATATAGCTTTTTTCTGAGGATGCAGCCTAAGGCAATCACCAATCAATCATGTTTATTGTAAAACTAAACCACACAATAAAAATCTTGTACAGTGATGCTACCAACAGAATGACTACTAAAAATATGTTGAAAAAGGAAAAAAAGACAGAATATACTTTTCAAAGCAGATTAAACAAAAAATGTTGTTTCAACTACTAGTAGAAAGCAACAATTTTATACAGTTATTTTGAATTAATAAGTCCTTACTGTTTATGAGGACTTAATAATTAACAATTATATATAAATTTCAGGCCACTATAAGACAAAGAAACTGAAACTTGAGAATAAATTGTTGAAAGATGAGAGCAACGATGAGGACCAAAAGAAAATAGCAAGAGACAGAAAGAGAAAGCAAGAGGGACCACTCACAACAGACAAAAAGCAAAAAATGACAGAAAAAGACCTTAAATCAACGTCTCCAAATAAAGGTATTGTGATACATATGTACATGTGATAGGTAGACCAACAATGAGAAAAACCCATTCTTCAAAACAAGTTATAAAAACCCAAAATGACAAATGTAAAACGTAATCTAACACCCACTTACAGAATGTGGCAGTGTTAAACATGTTTGACAATTGTCAACCCTCCTCTTACCTGGGCCAGTGAACACAAAATGTTATTTGTAATTTATGCATGGGACTCAAATACACCTTTTGAGTATCTAATGTGTTTTTTGGTATTATCCAAAGAGTACTCCAAAACAGTGTGATTGGCTAAAAAATGTAAAATTACCAACATGTTCTTATATGATGAAACCATAAATTAGAAAAATATTTAACATTGATTTTTAGCTCACCTGGCCCAAAGGCCTTTTCTCATCACTTGGCGTTTGTCGTCTTCTGTTGTCATCGTCTGAAACTTTTACAAAAATCTTCTCCTCTGAAACTACTGCACAAATCTAACCAAACTTGAGCTACAATCATCATTGGGGTATCTTGTTTATAAATTTGTCCAATGACCCACGCCTGCCAAACAAGATGGCAGACATGGCTAAAAATAGAATATAGGGGTTAAAAAGAAGTTTTTTCTATTATTTTGAAAACTGTTATATATAGGGAAAATCTGACAAAAGCAAACATGTTCAGAATGTTGAGCTCTAACAATTGTTCATATAGGTAAAAACTGTCAAACGACTTCTTATAGGAGTTATTGTCCTTAAATGACAAATTTTACCATTTTTTCAATTTTGCCTATTATCTTGAAAACTATGATAGATAGACAGAAACTTTACATGCAAAAATAATCAGCAAGACAAGTTCTAAAAATAAGTCTGCATGGTAGAAATCGTCAATAGATTCTTTATTAGAGTTATTACCTTTTGATGATATTTTTTACCATTTTATTGTCGAGTCTGCGACTTCTGTCGCAGAAAGCTCGACATACAATGTAGGAATAGTGATCCGGCGGCGCATTAACTAACTACTTAAAAGCTTTATATTTTAGAAGGTGGAAGACCTGGATGCTTCATACTTTGTATATAGATGCCTTATGTTATGAAGTTTCTGTCTGGCATATGTCCATTGTCCTTGACCTCATTTTCATGGTTCAGTGACTACTTGAATAAAAAGTTAAGATTTTTTGTAATGTTAATTTCTCTCTTATTATAAGTAATAGGATAACTATATTTATTATGTGCATACCTTGCAAGGTCTCCATGCCTGTCATACAGTTTTCATCTGACCTCGACCTCATTTCATGGATCAGTGAACAAGGTTAAGTTTTCGTGGTCAAGTCCATATATCAGATACTATAAGCAATAGGTTTACTATATTTGGTGTATGGAATGATTGTAAGGTGTACATGTCCAACTGGCAGGTGTCATGTGACCTTGACCTCATTTTCATGGTTCAGTGGTTAAAGTTAAGTTTTTATGTAATATCGGTAGGTCAACTATATTTGGTGTATGGAAATATTTTACGATGTACATGTCAGTCTGGTAGGTTTTATTGAATTTGACCTCATTTTCACAGTTCATTGCTCAGTGTTAAGTTTTTGTGTTTCGGTCTGTTTTTCTTAAACTATAAGCAATAGGTCAACTATATTTGGTGTATGGAATGTTTGTAAGGTTTATATGTCTGTCTGGCAGGTATCATCTGACCTTGACCTCATTTTCATGGTTCATTGGTCAATGTTAAATTTTCATGGTGAAGTTTGTTTCTTAGATACTATAAGCAATAGGTCAACTATATTTGATTCATAGATTGATTGTAAGGTGTACATGTCTGTCTGCCATGGTTCATCTGACCTTGATCTCATTTTCATGGTTCATTGGTCAATGTTAAATTTTCTTGGTTAAGTTTGTTTCTTAGAAACTATAAGCAATAGGTCAACTATATTTTGTGTATAGAATGATTGTAAGGCACAAAATGCATTGTGTTTTAACCGGTTTTATGTCACACAAACTTCCTCCTTTGCTTATAAAGACAATACATGTATGTTGTATAGACGCAATATAGCTTTTTTCTGAGGATGCAGCCTAAGGCAATCACCAATCAATCATGTTTGTTGTAAAACTAAACCACACAATAAAAATCTTGTACAGTGCTGCTACCAACAGAATGACTACTAAAAATATGTTGAAAAAGGAAAAAAAGACAGAATATACTTTTCAAAGCAGATTAAACAAAAAATGTTGTTTCAACTACTAGTAGAAAGCAACAATTTTATACAGTTATTTTGAATTAATAAGTCCTTACTGTTTATGAGGACTTAATAATTAACAATTGTATATAAATTTCAGGCCACTATAAGACAAAGAAACTGAAACTTGAGAATAAATTGTTGAAATTTTGGTCAATGTTAAATTTTCTTGGTTAAGTTTGTTTCTTAGAAACTATAAGCAATAGGTCAACTATATTTTGTGTATAGAATGATTGTAAGGTGTACATGTATTTCCTGTTTGGTGTATCTGACCTTGGCCTCATTTTCTTGGATCATGTTAAGTTTATATGATATTTCTATCAATATAAAATCCGTGATCAGTAAAGCGGGCTAGACATATCAGCGTGTGCACTCTTGTTTTGCAATTTTGAGATCACCTTAGCACCTGAGATCACCCCCAGATTTTGGTTGGGTTCATGTTGCTTAGTCTTTAGTTTTCTATGTTGTGTTTTGTGCACTATTATTTGTCTGTTGGTCTTTTTCGTTTTTTTAGCCATGGCGTTGTCAGTTTATTTTTAGACTTATGAGTTTGAATGTCCCTCTGGTATCTTTCACCTCTCTTTTGCCTTATATCTTAAATATTAAAATAGATAGATATATACTTAGGTAGGAAAAATTGATCGGCAAAACAAAACCTACACTTTAGAAAAATATGGAGGAAATCGTCTTGACGACTCCTTTTTAGAGTTTTTGCCCTTTAATGATGATTTTTACCATTTTCTTGCCTTTTGCCTTGTATGATAAAAATTATAATAGATAAATTAAATCACAAAAGTGATCAACAAGGCAAGATCTACGAACAAGTCAAATTTTGCCAATATAGATGTAGACTGTCACCCTTTATAGGAGTGATTGCCCTTAGATGAGGATTGTTTTACCCTCTTTTGTGTTTTGAGTAAAAACTCAGGAAGATAGAAACTAAAAAGTGTAAATGATCAGCAATACAAGATCAACAAAACCAAGATTTTTGTCATGAATTCTATTCTTGTCTACAGTGTTGGAGAGTGTCCTTTGTTGAATATGCACATAGACCAAGGTGAGCGACACAGGCTCTTTATAGCCTCTAGTTACAGTTTATGACAAATAATTATGTTATTGAAAATTGTTACCTTGATGAAAGTAATAAGAAATGTTTTATGTCAATAAAGTCCTGTTTTATGGAAGATGTTCATTTGCACTTACATAGGGGCTGTGTTATTTTCTTATGGTCATTTTCAAAAACAGTTTACTGAAAACTAATGTTGTAGTAACAAAATGAGGTGGAAGATACTGTTGGAACATTAAAAACTCACAAGTCTAAAACAGAAACTGAGCAAACCATGCAATGATGAAAGTTATCTGTGGATCTGCAGATTTTTCCTTTTTCAGTTCAAGTTTTTTCGTCATTTTTTCTTTTTTTACCATATTTTTACTTCTGGGAACCCCATATCCGCTTTTTTTGGTTGGAGACCAATTTCACCCCTGAACATGGCGAAAAAACAAACAAAATATTAATGACCAACAATAGTTTACAAAACATTACAGAGAAATCTAAAGGCTGAACTATATGAACCCAACCAATAATTTTGGGTGATCTCAGGTGGTCCAGAGTGGTAAGCATATCCTGCTCCATTGTGTTGCTAACGGTTTGAATTCAGTGATAAGTAGAATTGGGTGATGTCACAATCCATGAAAAGAGGACAGGATTGTGTTTACAACAATTGCATCATACTGATGTCATCTGACACATATTTCATTCCACAGAAACTGTACTAAATAGTAAAACTGAAAAAAACAAAGCTACAGGAAGAGGGACAAAAGATACCAGAGGGACAGTCAAACTCATAGATCTAAAGAGGATGGCAAAAGACTGATAGCTCTTTATTATTGAATTAAACAGAAAAAAGACCATCAATCATAAAAAAACAAATGTATTACCAAAAAAAAGGAGAAAGATATCAAAGGAACGAACGTATAAAAAAATGATAAATGTGCAAGATAGAGAGTTATAAAACACACAGCATATGTCTACATGTACTACACAATTAGCTAAAAAACGTCAAATGTACAAGAAATTAATTACACAGAAAGTTAAAAAAAAAATAGCATAGCTTACTCTATGGTATGGGTCTGATCAAACAATTGTCAGTAGCTTACATCCTTGTCCTTTGTTTCTTTTGATAGAATGTTGTCTCATTGGCAGGCATACCAGATGTGATTTATAAAGTAACTATCCATATACATTATACAGTATGAATATAGATTCTACCACTGCCTTGAATTTTATGATTCTCCTCTTGACACAGTTCAATTTTCAAGGCTTAACGAGCATTTAAGAGATTTTAAAATTTGGAGGTGGAATTTGTTCCTCAATTTTTTTTTTTTATTTGTTGACAAACATTTTCTTTTTTTTTTTTAATGCTCTGCAAAAAACATGTGTTCTTCTTATGTGATATCAATAGGCATGGTTGACTTTTTAGCTCACCTGGCCCTTTAAGTGAGCTTTTCTCATCACTTGGTGTCCGTTGTTTATTGTTGTTTTTGGGTAAAGATTGCATGAAAAGCAATCAAAACCCTATGTTACTGACTTGATATCTATATCTTCCAAGGTTGATCACTACTTTTGATATACACAAAATATAGTGCATTGCTCATAACATTCTATACATTCTATCCATGGACATTTCCAGAAATTTATCAATGAAATATTTGATCAGATATTTATGTTACAAAATGATGTTAAACTTTGCATGAAAATAACATAATGTGTGCAAGGTGCAGGAATCTAAGATCTGTTCTAAAAATATCAATGATGTCATTGTTTAAGTAATCTTGAAAATTGGAGTTATCTTCCTTTGTCTGTAATTGTAGTTAAATTAACTACAACCAATGCTTTTAATTATACAATGCAATGTTAATTTTACTTCCCACTGATAAATTAAAGCAATCTGTACCCTTCATTGCTTACAAGCACTTTGATTAACCTTTACAAACACCTTCTCTTCTGAAACTACTTTGACAAATTTAGTCAAACATCTCTGACACTATTGACAAAAAGCTGTCATTTTGATTTGACCATTTTTGTTGGAGTTCATGGAGGTAGATTTTTACTATCCAACTACAATGACACCTTGTGAAAGCAATTCCTCTGAGATTCTTTGTCAGAAAGCTCTCATACTATTTTTTTGCAAACGTGTAATTGACCCAGAGGTTCCAAAGGTTTTTTGGACTTAAGAGGTCTTTTTGTCCAGTAATTATACCCCCGCTTTAAAAAAGTTGGGTATACTGTTTTACCTCTGTCTGTCCTTCCGTCAGTCCATCCATCCGTCAGTCCATCCGTCAGTCTGTCCGTCCCATGAATATTTCCGTCGCATTGGAACTACTTGACAAGGATTTCTGAAATTTGTTTCAAGGTTTATATAAGTAAGTTACACCGTGTGATGCGTTTTCAGATTCATTACTAAACAACTTCCTGTTTACCAAACACTTGTATTATTTTACACATGATAGCCAAGTTGAAAATTTTCGTCATATTTTTCTCAGGAAATACTTGACAAGGATTTCTGAAATTTGGTTTCAGGGTTTATATAAGTCAGCTATACCGTGTGATGCGTTTTCAGGTTCATCACTCAACAACTTCCTGTTTACCGAAATATTTCGGCGGGGTATCAACAGTGAGCAGTAGCTCACAGATTTACTTGTTGTTCAAGCATTACTGGTCCAGTCAGTTTTTTAGCAGTCTTTTACATTTTGAGTATTACAAAACTTTAGGAATGACTGTTGACCAAATTGTAATGTCATAATGATTCCAAGATTTAATGGGGAAAATAGGACTGTTTTTTTTACTATTTTACCACTATTGGTTTGCCTTTTGAATAAAAAGAACAAATACGAAAGCTTGAAATACACTTGATAATGTAATCTATGTTTCTGTTCTACAGTTCTATACTGTACACACAGTACATTGTAGCAATCTTGACACTTTTTACTATATCATACAGTTCTGGTCAGTATTCATGGTATATAAGTAGGTATTGTTTAGTTTAACATTGTCAATTGTTTTATTTCATTCATTTCTTTCTTTTCAGACATGACGAGTCTTGCCACCATACAAATAGAAAATGCAATGTCAAGGAGTGGAAGGAAAATAAAAACACCAAAATGGTTGCTGGGAAATGAAATATCAGTAACAACGGGGAAGGAGAAAACTATAAATGTCTCCGTAACAAAATCTAGGTTGGATGAATCATCTGATCAAATACAGAGTTCAGTTTCCAGGAAGATAACAAGTTCAGTTCTTAAAAAACAGAAGCCTAATTTTAATAAATCAGAAGTAACAAATGAAAAAATAATGCCAAACAAGTCTTCTCTTTTGAAAAAAATCGTGAAAGAAATAAAAGTTGAGATCAAGGATAAGGGCACCAGTCAGGAAAGCAAGAAGAATAACAATAAGGAGGATCTTACAGATAATGAAAATAAACAGGATGTTAAGATGCGTAACACTGGACAGTACACCAAGAAAAGTAACAATACTCGGGACACTACAGATAGTGAAAATATACAGGATGTCGAGAACATAAACAGTGCACAGCACAATAAAGATGATGACATTGACCAGGAGATCAAAGGTTTTGGCAATGGATGGAGTAATAAGGTCACTGACAACGAAAAAGAGATCAAAGTAGAAAGCTGCGTACAAGAGTCTAATGATAAGAACAAAATACAGGACATTCCATTGGAAGACAATGGACAAGACACCAACTATAAGGGCAATGAACAGGACAAACTAAAATCAAATGATTCCGATGAAAAATTTGTAAATTGGGCTTATGGGATTGCCATCCACTGTGAAGACAGAATGAACGAAAACAAGGGAATCTTTAAATGCAGAAAGTGTGATAAAGAAATGTCATCTTCATTGGAGAGGGTTCGGCATGAAGTAAATGATCACAACTTTATTGTAATGTTGAAAATGATAGATCATTGTGCTAAACCATTTAAATGTCCTTTATGTAGACGATGTATGAAGTTTGAAGAATCTATGCGTACACATATCGTTGAGCACACTACTATAGATGTAACAGACCTCACTTGTAATGTTTGTAAATTACAATTCATTAACAAAGTGCGGTTAAGAGATCATATGCTAACGCATGGAGAGGCAAAATTCCCCTGTCAGAATTGTGGAAAGAAATTTCGGATGATGAAATATGTCCGTCGTCACATGATTGAAAGCTGTTGTTCTAAAGTTTCAGCTGATAAAAGAAAAGATTGTGATAATGAGCAACCAGCCCAAGCAAATTCTAGCATAGACAGATATTTAGCAGTAAATAATTTATCTGATGATGTAATGAAGGTCAATGGTAGTGGTAGTCAGATTATGCCGGGTCAAATGGAAAGAGTATCGGTACTAAAGACTGAAGATTCTTTGGATGCAAAGTTTGCTGCTGGTGGGGATGTAGAAACTTCAGATTTGTCTGCTGATAAGTTGTCTTTGAAATTGAACAGTAATAAAAGATTTGCTGATGAAAATGAGCAGGCTGAAGAGAACATTATATCATCTTCCCCATTATCCTGTGAAATTTGTCAAGAAACATTTATGAAGAAGTGGAATTTGCAACGCCACATGTTACGAAAACATAGAAATGAAGAAGTTTTTCAGTGTGAAGTTTGTCAGGAAACTTTCAAGAAAAAGTTTACTTTGACTAGTCACTTGATAAGAGAACATAATTTTGCCAAAGACTTTAAAGTCGTTTGTGAAAAGCCTGAAGTACAAAGTGAAAATTTTAAATGTAGAGAATGCGATGAAATATTCTTTTCTTCAATGGAAAGAGTTCGTCATGAGCTTTACGATCATGACTCTGCTGTTCTTGAGAGGTACACTGGACCTGCTAAAAAAGGGAAATTTAAATGTCCTATATGTAAAAATAAAAGAGAAACTGTTCAAACCATGAAGTCACATATACGTGATCACTTTGAAACAGATATCAGTGAATTGACATGTAGCGTTTGTAAATTGCAATTCAAAACTAAAAACAGACTTCAAAATCATTTACCAATACACAGTGAACCAAAGTATCCATGTCAGAAATGTGGTAAAAAGTTTCGTATGCTTAAATATGTCAAACGCCATATGCTAGAAACACATAAAGTTGCAGGACCGCCCCTCACAAAAGGGAAACAAGACCATGAAAAGACTACAGAAAATAAGAAGCCGAAGAAAACACCAGGAATTTGTGATGTTTGTGGAAAAGTGTTCTCTTCAGTTGCGACGGCTTTACAGCACAGATCAGTTCATACACAAGAAAGAAAACATTCATGTAAAGTTTGTCAGAAAAGATTTCGATTAAAATCTGCTCTGCGTAATCACATGAGACTTCATCAAGATAGTAAAGACTTTGTTTGTGAAGTATGCGGAATGTCATTCAAGATGGCACAAGGATTGCGAATGCATCGGCTTCGGTACCATGACAGGGTAAGGTATAAGTGTGATCACTGTAGCAGGAAGTTCAAGTGTTTAGGCGGCAAAAAGTATCATTTTCTGAAAGAACACAGAGAAATTGCTGAGCAGGCAGGATTAAAAACTTATCCATGCAATTTCTGCGATCGTATTTCATCGAGTCATCAGGAATACTTACGACACGAAAGTTCTCACATTGATAATAAGATACATTATTGTGACCTCTGCAATAATAGATTTCCAACAATTTCACAGCTGAATGAACACAGAAAGTCACATTTTGGCAGACAGAAGAATTACATGTGCAAAATCTGCTCATTCAAGGCAAGCTCGCCATATAAACTAAGGCGTCATCTTGCCTCCACAAAACATCTTGAAAATTGCACAACTCAAGGTTATAATTCAATAGCAGCCATGAACATGGATGATCCCAATATTGTTAAAATACCGATTAAGCGAGAAAGGCATTTGTCTGAAAGAGATGTCAAAAACGAGAATGAGAATCTATTGACAGACCAAACAAACACGGTTTCTATAGAAACAGAACAAGAATTACTTAATCAGGTTGATTTTTCATTAGGAGATGATGAGAGTTCACAGACAGAAGAAAGTGTCGTAGAGGTTAAATATGTAGAAATTCCATACAGCATAGGAGAAGGCTCTCATATTATTTACACAGAGGACAATAATTTGGTCTATAGAGTTATTGAAGATGGTGAAACAGGCAGTTTAGTTGAAGGGGCAAATACTATTATTTACGATCCCTCGATAAATCAGGCTGTGGAATCCATTTTGAAACTACAGCAAAGTTCCCCAACGAATTTATAACTCATTGTTGTGAAGATAATTGTAAGGAATAAGCCTTCAGTATTGGATTTTCCAATTTTGTTTATTTTCTATTTGTACAATTTGGCAATTGCCAATCCGACCACTGGGCAAGAAAACTCTTGTGAATTTGGCCTCAAAAGATGTTTATGAATTTAAGGTTTCTAGTGCATAGGGTGCAAATCACACAACTAAGATGTATTTACTTTCATCTCCCTAAACCTAAGGGGCATCTAATAATACTATCCTTCAAACTTGCAGTCATTCATTCATTTGTCATTTCGTTTGAGAGATCTAATAATCATTTCAATTACATGCATATATATACATATTTTGTACTTGACTGATCTTTCAAAAAACCACCTTAAAGAATAAGAACAGTCATCTTTTGTTCCTTTGAAATAATATTTTAAATATCCCTGTCCTGGTAAATTGTTTTTTTATGAATATCAGGGGGAAAATTTGATTGCATTTTCTGGGATTAGGTCAGTGCAAGAACCTCCTCATTCATTTCCCTAGAAACCTTATCAATATCATGCATGCATGGCTATAACATGGATTTTTTTTTATTAATTGTTGATTTGAATTGCATATATATATATATATTAATGTTTTTATTAAACTATTTACTTCAATGTTATAATTTGACGAATTTCTCTTTCAATGTTTTTCAATTTTATAGCATGCTAACTTATGATTTGCATATGATTTTTAATGAATTTTAGAATACCACTGATATTATAAACAAAGAAGATAATTTCATGAATAAGATAGTTGTTTGTTTCTACCAGCTGAAAAAAAAGGTTAATAAAAATACCAAATTCAAAGGCAAATTTATGATAGGGAAGTCCATGAAAACTGACAAAATGAATTGCTATCAATCAACAGAACAAGTAAAAAACAACTGCCATATTCCTGACCTGGTACAGGCATTTTCCAGAGAAATGGTAGGTAAAGATCACTAACTTCAATGGTATAAGTTAAATGTCCATAGCTTGATTTGTACCCAATGATGAATTTCCATTCAAGACTATAGCAACGTTACTAAAAAACTCAGATTTTGATTTTGGTGTACATGTCCTCTCATTAAAAATGGCTGTCATATGTCGAATGAAGATACAATCGAGAATGTTAAAGAATCTTCATGGTCCATGTATATCAGATGATGTAGAAAAGCTTGATGTTGCATATATCATCAAATGTGAAAAATGGATATCACAAGCGCAACCATGGGTCAGTAGACCACGTACAGAATGGCCATCATCTGATCTTATTTCACAAATAACATCATTAGGCGTCTTATTTGTCCCCATCGGTTGCAAAGGATCCAAGAATGAAAATTTTGAATGGAGGATATCGTTTTCAGTTGCAGAAAAGATGTTGATTTTTTCATTCTGTCATACCAAGTTACTGTGCTATGCTTTATTGAAAATCTTACTGAAAGAAATAATAGAGAAGTTTCCAGGTTTAAATGGGTTATTGTGCTCATATTTCCCTTAACACTTTAATGTTTTGGATATCTGAAGAATTAGATCCGTCAATTTGGCGACCAGACAACATTATTCCATATTTTATGGCATGCCTACATAAACTGTTATACTGTGTAGAATATTTAACACTATTTCACAATTTTATTCCTAACAAAAATCTTTTCTATTCCCAGTTCGACACAAGTAACAAAACGGAATTGGTCGGTCTTCTTCAGAATGGTGTATCAGCAAGGCATTCGATGCTTTTCATCTTCAGAAACTCTCCATGATTACTCGAGTTTTCCTTGTAATATTAATAGGCCTTTAAGCGTAAAAACCATACTAGCACAAGCAACAATTCATCTTTTTTCGTCTGGAAGGGCGAAAGGGAATATTTACAGATTGATAAAGAACATTCTACATCATTCTAAAAGTTGTTTGTCGAGAAGCATATTTAACTTATTTTTTGCAGATGCACACCATTTCGTATCTGAGATACCAAATATGCATTGCAGGCCTATCAACAAACTACAATACTTCAAATACATTATTACCTTAGTCAATTATTGATTGGTGTTAATTCAGATGCAATATCAGGATGGTTGCTGTTAGCAACATTCTTCTATAGTCATAAACGTTATCCAGAAGCATTAATCATAACAGCTCATGTCATGTCAAAGTTCACAGACAAAACAATTCCTGTTCCGGTGGAAACATCTATTGATATCGTTGTATTTCATGAATTACATGATTATGTAATGGAATTGATGAAACATGAAAAGACAATCACTATAATAAAAAACTTAACAAATCTTGATATCAACCTTGATTCCAAATCATTGGCGATTTTACCAGAATTACAACAGGACGCTAAGGATCCTTTTACAGTATATACTTGCAAACCAATGACACATTTCATTCGTTTTTTGAGCTATTACCATCTTGAAAATGTTGATTCATGCAAAGATGCATTCATGAGACTATTACAGGAAATCCTCGATAGTTTTTCATACATGAATAACAGTCAACATAGTCAAAGCTATTCTGTGCGTATGGTTAAAATATTCGAGTTATTTCATATAATGTATTTATTGGGAATTTCTGCAAATATGATGGGCGAATCGTATTTGGCAAAATATTGCTTACGGTATATAGCTAAAGTAGATATTTATAATACCACTTCTGCAGCATCCAGACTATTAGAACTCATGTGAAATTATTTATTTCAAAGTCATAAAGGATATTGATTTACATACCTCAAACGTGTGCTACGAATAAACAATTGATTTGATAAACATTATTTCACCGTATATGAACCGTTGCATACTATTTTCGTATATGTTGAACGGTCATCTCAATACTCTTCTAAAATATGGTTTTGAAGATTGAAAAATCAGGTCATCACAGTTTTGCGAAATTTGTTCACTTGCAAGTGAATGATTCGACATCATTGAATCAGTTTCCATGTGACTTTCAATTTAACCGATAAACTGGAGATGGTTTACGAATGTATTCATGCAGCTATTAAAAGGAAAAGAATGTCAACATTGAAAGTAAAACATGGATAAACCATTTGGCTGACTAATTCATCCACAAAAAAAAAACATTCCTAAAGGTAAAATCAATGATAAAAAATACTATTAAAACTACAATATGAAATGAATCAGACATAGAAAAGTCCATTGCACATGATCGCTAGGTATTCGTATTTACGTTTATATCGGGTAATTTGACTGTCGACAGTCTTCGGAGGTCATGTATGCGGTTTTGAAATTAAAATTAGATGACGTCTATACAAAAATACAAACGAAGTGCTGATACATATTATCAAGCCCATGTATTGTTACTTGTTTATTTTAGATTATTTGTAATTTGGATATACATTTCATTTAGATATGAAAGCTTTATGAATTGTACTTTGCAAAAAGGCAAGTGCAGCTCTGAAATCTGTATATTGCAGTTATTGTTCTACCAAGTTATAGACAAAACTACTGTTCAAGTGTTTTGTAAGTAAATAAAAATCAGATACAGTTATAGAATTGGCAAACACGTACTATGCATGAGTTGACGGTGAGATCAAAACTCATCAAAATCAAAGGAAAATGGACAACACAATGACCAAAGCAAAACAAACACACGTCAAGGCATACTCACAAGACACAATGTAATAAACTAAAGAGTTAGCAGCAGAAAACCCACTACACACTATGGTGAGTTCTATGGAACCGGACGTGTTAGCAGTACTGCTCTATCACTGACAAAATCTGTGAGATTTTTTTTCATAATAAACGGTCACATAAATGATCATGGCGTCCAGAAATCTTTCAATGTGAGGTACACAGAAATTGCTCTGGAATGTAGTACTCACTATGATTGAAAAATATATCCTTTTTTCTGTGAGTGCTGCTGGAATTCTATATAGATATGCAATATTATTGAATCTATCTCTTTGGGAAGGAATTTTAATTTTATCAAATGACATCGAGACTCATATTGAAGCAGCTTGAACGCGAAATACGTAGTTAATTGTTGCTAGTTAGTACTGGTCATTCCTGTAGTCAATAAAAAAGTCAATTGTTGTATTCTTTATACAACAGTTAACATTATATGCAACAGTAGACATTTAATCACAATCAAGAAAAATGTACACTATAAGAAAGTTTTTTGTCTTCAGTTTTAATTTTACACAGGCATGCAGTACGTCTCAAATATGTTCGGTGGTAAGCTTCACAAATGAATCCGGCTTTACTGTACTAGCTTTCTGTTTGGTTGCAGATTTCATTATATTAAAGGTCTGAATGAGAATAGAAAGTATAACATCATTTTATAACGTAAAAAAATAAAAGATGCAGGAAAATCAAATGCTTAATTTTTTCAAACATGACGGAAGTTGCTTGGATGGTCAGTTCAAGTAAATGCTCTAGATACTTACATGTTTATGGGTATAAATAGGCGAAAGTAGTACACCGATATTCAAATATCATAAATCGATAAAGAATAAACAAATCAAGGTAACAAACAAATTTTAGGGAGTCGCATGAAATCCAGTCAAAATGAGACTGAGTGCGTCGACACGGTAATTTCTTGTATACTTGCTTTGAGAAGCGGGAGGTTATACTGTTAAGTGTTCGAGTTCATGTTCGTTTGCCTCTCCCCGTTTCGTATCGTATCATTACTCCAAGATGTCTCATCAACCTTTCATTGTGTTGTAATTTTTAAGGTAAGTTTAAAGAAAACCTCTTATGATACGTAAATGGTATTTGTAACGTAGTTTTATAAAGGAGAGGTGAATATATCAAAGGGATATTCAAACTCATAACTCAGAAACAAACTGCCATTTCCATGGCAAAAAATGGATACGATGGAAAGATAAAGAATAGTACACATAACACAATGCAGAAAATTGAAGACTGAGCAACACGAACCATTACCAAAAACCAAGGGTGATCCCAGGTAAATCATGAGAGGAAGTACAAGCAATTGAATATCTTCACAACTTTGAGATATATACTCCATATGCAGCTGCTAGAATGTTGCTACATTGAAATTGAAAGTTCACAATTGGGAAGCTGAAATCCTTTCTTTTGTCATATAGTTTTGTTCTTAGTCGACCCTCATTGTCAATTTCGATGTGTTTTTAAAGATATTTAATCAGACTTAATTCTTTATTGTCTCGTGTATTTCAAGTTATATCGGATAGATGCGTTTAACTTAGTCACCATACTTTATTACAGTTTTAGTGAGAGGACAGCATTTATACAGTGGAACTTGTAGTTAACGGACATGGCTAGTGTATGGGGTCAGCTTCGTGTGAATAAAGCAACAATTCAGCAAGAAGAGGAGCACAATTGGTTCCCATGGTAATGCCGATTATTTAATGAAATTGCATCCTCTACACGTAACAAATAACTTGTCGATCAATCAAGAAATCAATTATCTCGTTAATGTCCTATTAAGGGCATTTGTTTTTTAGTAGGAGTGATTTATACAAATTTCGATTGATCTCTCTCAAAAATAAGATAATTGTCTCTACATTGGCCATTCTTTTTGTTTGAAATAAAGCAGGATGAATTATTTCAATTTGTCTTTTTAAAAGTTATGAGAGGGGGAATACTATTAAAGGTAGAGTGAAGAAAAGTCAAATGATTTATTATTGCTAGACGAGAGAGATTTTTATTAGTATGTACTGTAACAGATATTTGGATTTTTGTCGCGCCTGCGACTTTTGTCGAGCCTTGACATAGGAAAAGTGATTCGGAGGCGGCGGCGGCGGCGGCGTTAGCTAACTTCTTAAAAGCTTTATATTTTAGAAGGTGGAAGATCTGGATGCTTCATACTTTGTATATAGATGCCTTATGTTACGAAGTTTCCGTCTGTCACATGTCCATTGTCCTTGACCTCATTTTCATGGTTCAGTGACTACTTGAAAAAAGTTAAGATTTTTGTAATGTTAATTTCTCTCTTATTATAAGTAATAGGATAACTATATTTGGTATATGCGTACCTTGCAAGGTCCTCATGCCGGTCAGACAGTTTTCACTTGACCTCAACCTCATTTCATGGATCAGTGTACAAGGTAAAGTTTTGGTGATCAAGTCCATATCTCAGATACTATAAGCAATAAGTCTAGTATATTTGGTGTATGGAAGGATTGTAAGGTGTACGTGTCCAACTGACAAGTGTCATCTGACCTTGACCTCATTTTAATGGTTCAGTGGTTAAAGTTAAGTTTTTGTGTTTTGGTCTGTATTTCTCATACTGTATTCAATATGTCTACTATATTTGGTGTATGGAATGATCGTAAGGTTACATTTCCAGATAGCAGGTGTCATCTGACCTTGACATCATTTTCATGGTTCAGTGGTCGAAGTTAAGTTTTAGAGTTTAAGTCTTTTTTCTAAGACTGTATGGAATAGGTCAACTATATTTGGTGTATAGAAATATTTTATGATGTACATATCAGTCTTGCAGGTTTTATTTGACCTTGAGCTAATTTTCACGGTTCATTGTACTTGTTATCCAACATTAATGTATTTAGTTATATAAGACGTGTCAGGGTACTTGTTATCCAACATTAATGTATTTAATTATATAAGACGTGTCAGGGTACTTGTTATCCAACTTTAATGTATTTAGTTATGATGTTGTATTTGTAATTCTGATCGGATATTGTTAAATGTCTTATCGTTTGTAGTTTTAATTCTAATTTTTTAATTTTCTATTCGTATGTAAAAGTAATGGGTAAAGATAATTAATCACCCAGTTCATCTATAATATTTTAGTTTGGGGCAACTATACGATCATGATTGATTTGTTTTTTTTTCAGTTAATTTAGAAGAAATACCAGCATAGCTAGATAATACAATTAATTATCTAATTACTAACATAATTCTATATTAATAAAATTGTAATTGTTATATTATACATCAAATACCATAATTACAAACCTTGTGTTTTGGTCTGTTTTTCTTAAACTATAAGCAATAGGTCAACTATATTTGTTGTATGGAAGGATTGTAAGCTGTATATGTCTGCCAGGCATGGTTCATCTGACCTTGACCTCATTTTATTGTTCATTGGTCAACGTTAAGTTTTCTTGGTTAAGTCTGTTTTTTCTGAACTTTAAGACATAGGTCAACTATAATTAGTGTATTGAATGATTGTAAGGTGTTCATGTATTTCTTGTTTGGTTTATTTTTTGTGTATCATGTTAAGTTTATTTGATAGTTGTAATAAAGTTTTATATTTAGGACTATCTACATAATATCAATGGTTAGTAAAGGAGTCGAGACATTTCAGCGTGTGCATTCTTGTTTTAAGTATCCGTTGCCTATTCAGTCCTCCCCTTCATTCACAATTACTTAAACGATACTTGATTGCTGATAAAAAAAAAATTAAAACAAACAAATTATAAATTGCATGCGTCCGAAGTGCTTTTCTGAATTTATCTTCGTCAGGAACGCTCAAAGCCACATGTATAAGAACCAAACCAGTTAAAAGAGAATTGATGCTAATATTTTAGAAAGTAGTTTCGTCGAACACTTGCATGGGAGACCTAGAAAAACAACGTCTTTTGTAAGGACACTTATGTAATTTATGTATCCAATACAGTGAAGGACGATCCAGTTCGTCATCTTTAGTTCATATCATTTGTATTCTCATTTACATAAAGACAATTTGGCCCTGCAACTTCAGTCATGGTTCATAGACATTTAAGTGAATAATTAGACCTCATTGAATCCGTATTCGTGTGGCCTTCAATTTAACCCATTAGCTATAGATTGGTTATGCATGAATTAGTCGTGTTCAGCCATTAAAAGGAAAAGAATGTTAACATTGAAAGTGAAACAAAGGTGAACCATTTCATTGACTGACTCGATCCACAAAAAACATTCCTATACAGGTAAAAACGATAATTATCTTTTGTTTTTAACCTATAAGATGAAATCAAACAGACCTAGAAAAATCTAATTGCACGAGGTCGCCGATCTATCTATATGTATTTTTATGTTTATATCAGTTTAAGTGACCATCGGCAGATTACGGAGGTCATCTCGATAGTTAATTAGATGGCGTCTACAAACGAAATTCTGATATATATTATCGAGCACATGCATAGTTCAGTCTAAATGTAATTCGGATATACGTTTCAGTATGTTATAAATCAAATATGAGAATTTCAGTCAAATCGGTGATCATGAATTTGACAGCAAGTGCCCCTTTAAATATTGCCTTTTAATTTCAACATTTGCATTATACCGGCAAACTACATATTTTAGAATAAGATGATTGCAAGACATATATCTTTTTGACAACATTTCATTCTACTTGTCTTTTGGGATTTTCGTGGCAGGTTTTAGGCTTGTGCATAACTGCCATCTGCACCCAAAATGTCAGGGCATATATATATATTGAAAGTACTGAGCGAGATCACCATCTTCCACTCTACATGTAATTGTATCATTATCTCATGAAATACTTCAAATTAAAATAGCAATTCATGAATATGACAGTTGTTTTTCGTTCGTTTGATGTGTTTGAGCTTTTGATTTTGCCATTTGATAAGGGATAAACTCATCAGAGATACCAGGATTGAAATTTTATATTTACGCCAGACGCATGGTTCGTCTACAAAAGACTCATCAGTACTTTTCGCTTTGAATTTTCCTTGGAGTTCGATATTTTTGTTATTTATCTTTTTTCATACATACGTTCTTTCTTCATCATTGCTATTTATACCATTCCTCTCGCCATTTGTAACAACGCCTGATGGGTAACCTTCTGTAGATACGTTCCAATGTACTCGATCGTCGAACAACGAATCCCCGTCAGGTCTGTCACAAAACGGTAGTTTCAAAATAAAACCTATAAAACAAATATTTGAAAAAGTATAAACGATGGAAAGAAAGAAGATACAAATATATACATTATCAAGTACAGTAGAGTTTGGATTATAATGAAAAGCTTAAACATATTAAACAGTAGAGTTATCATTTCGTTTGTTCTACATGTTCTAATGACTAAGGCCAAAATATATATTCTTGTTTCCTGCCTCAAGAAGGCCAAAATATATTCTGGTTTCCTGCCTCAAAATGCTAAAACATATTCTGGTTTCCTGCCTCCTGAAGGCCAAAATATATTCTGGTTTCTTTTTCTTAAAATGTCCTGTACCAAGTCAGGAAAATGGCAGTTGCTATCTTATAGTTCGTTTCTGTGTGTGTTGCATTGTCGTTTTTGTTTTTTGTTGCACTTCAGTGTTTCTGTTGTTTCGTTGTTTTCCTCTTATAGTTGATGTGTTTACCTCATTTTTAGTTTGTTTCTCTCAATCGATTTATGACTTTCGAACAGCGGTATACTACTGTTGCCTTTATTTCCTACCTTCAGAAGACCAAAATATATTCTGGTTTTCTGCCTGCTGAAGTCCAAAATATATTCTTGTTTCCTACCTCCAGAAGGCTAAAATATATTCTGGCTTCCTGCCTCCAGAAGGCCAAAATATATTCTGGTTTCCTGCCTCCTAAAGGCCAAAATATTTTCTGGTTTCCTGCCTCCAGAAGGCCAAAATATATTCTGGTTTCCTGTCTTCAGAAGGTCACAATATATTATCGTTTCCTGCCTCCAGAAAGCCAAAATATATTCTGGTTTCCTGCCTCCGGAAGGCCAAAATACATGCTTGTGTCCTGCCCTGACAGAAAAAAATGATAGGTAGGTTAAGTTATATTGTTTTTGTACTAGTATAATACTTTTCTTTCGACGACTCTATAATGAGATAAAAGTTGCAATTTAAAGGGTCACTAGCTGTCAAATTCATGTTCATCGATTTGATTCAAATTCTCGTATTTGATTTATAAACATGTAAAACAAATATCCAAATTATAAAAAGTCAAAAATAAGCAATTTACAGAGCATGGGATCGATAATATGTAGCTTCGTTTCGTGTGTATTTTAGTCTTGACGCCATCTAATTAACTATCGAGTTTACCTCCAATGACCTCTGATGGTTATATAAGCGATATAAACATAAATATAGATATAAATAGAAATCGAACTCGTGCAATTGGATTTTTCTAGGTCTGTTTAATTTCATATTATAGATTAAAATATGTGAATCATTGTATAACAATGATTTTTTGTGGATCGAATCAGTCAATCAAATGATTTACCTTTGTTTCACTTTCAATGTTGACATTAATTTCCTTTAAATAACCAAACACGCTCAATTCATGCTTTATCCATCTCTAGCTAAGGGGTTTAATTGGAGATCACATGAATACGAATTGAACGAGGTCGAATTGTTCACTTGCAAGTGATTAATTCATCATCAATGTTTCTTAGCTTAATTTGACAAAATTAAACCATACTGGCTGATAAAAGCGAAATATTATTTCCCTATTTCACTTTCATTAATGTTTGAACAAAAAAAAAATAGTACTTTATATATCTCGTAGCTAGTGTCCCTTTAAAGCAATGTTCGAAATTGAGAATATGAAGGTTGGCATAAAACATTACTTTTTATATTTTGGCCAAACTGGCCTAACGTTTAAAAATATGTACTTTCTTAGAAGACGATGTAAAGAGCATTCGTACAAATGTCCCGAATGATCAATTCGATATCAGTACTATAATATTGTTCAAACTCATTAAGTGGTATGCAATAAAATTGAGAATCGACATGGGGAATGTGTCAAAGTGACAACAACCCGACCAAAGAGAAGAAAACTGCCGAAGGCCACCAATTGGTCTTTAACACAGCGAGAAAATCCCGCATCCGGAAGCGGGCTTCGGCTGACCCCTAAACAAATGTGTACTTGTTCAGTAAAAATGGACGTCATACTAAACTCCAAAACATATAAATGAACTAAAATCAAAAACTGTATATTATAGCGTTAATTAATGTGTATTACATGGCGTATAATTGATCTACATTACAATGTTTATATACTGTACCTGTGATCGTCCCGCCTACCAAAGCAATAGCCAAAGTGATTATCAAAGCAACCATCTGGTATCCTCCTTGTTCCACACCACTCCTGCCTAGCCCTGGTTCCCATGTCGAATTTGTGTTGTGGTAATGTTTGTACTCGGGGCTGTTGAATGCAGGTGCTCGACCGTGGAAAATTACAAATACACTGTACAAAAGAGAAAAAAAATATTTTGAAGGCAAAAGATTTTGCAGTGGTGGGTAATTTGTTATTGCAAGCAACGAGTTGTAGAATGCTAGACATAGGGGTACTAATCCAGCGGCGACAGCGGACCAAGATCAAAATTACATAATCAGCTGTGTTTTTCAGTTATTAGTACTTATATTATAATCATCAGGTCAACTATATTAAGAGTAAGGTGTACATATCTGCCTGACAGGGTTAATCTGACCTTAACCTCATTTGCATGGTCCATTGATCAGTATTAGATTCAGTTTACATGAATAGGTCTGTTTCTAGGAAACTTGAAGTAGAAGATCAACTAAAACTGTATATGCATTATGGAATATGTGTTGTACATCATCATCATTCCATCATTCAATGTTCCTCTGACCTTGACATCATTTTACTGGTTCATTGGTTAACGTAACGTTTTTTTGGTAAGGTCAGTTTATATAAGCAATGCCTTAAATATTTTTAGTATATGAAAAAAGTGTAAGGTGTACATTTCCGTCTTGTAGGGATTATCTTTACATGGATCATTTGTGATGATAAGTTTATGTGATACTTGTAAGATTTGTAGTAAAACCTAAATCGTAAAGACATGAAATCGGCAATCATGATCAGTAAAGCAAGAGAGCTTAAGTGTGTGCACACTAATTTGCAAATTTAATGTCATGACAAATACAAGTTTTAAGATATAAACGTGAGAATATAAAAATATATATAAACAGTTGATAGGGGAAACAATCTAAATCATTAAGCACTGCTGTACACACAGTCCATTTTATACACTGGGTTTATTAAATGAGTTCGTTTATTTGTTTTTTTCCTGAATATAAATGAAATGTTGCCACTTGGCTTTGACCAAACAAATACCAATCAACCATAAGCGAAAGTTTACATTCCATCTGTTGTCTTTCAAAATTGTGTTTCATAATACAAATCTATACCTGTCGCCCCATTTTTCATATGAAGACAGAGATGCCAATACTGCACTAGCAATGCCTGCAAGAACCCCTGGCATTCCATGTAGATTATGTACACCACACGTGTCATGAAGCCTGACTTTATAAGACAAATAAGGCTGAAAAACAAATAATAATTGTCTATATACAAAGTCCTAATAATCAAGATTGTAAGCTGTTTACTGTTTCTTCATACTTCAGTTCCAAGATAGTCCCACTTACAATGACAATCATTACAGTAAAATATAAAGATTTTCATATAATTTGAAATCAAATTTTGCCGTGTGTCATCCGTTTACTTAACTCGTGAACTTAAGTATGGTAAAAGTATGTTGAAGCTATTTTTTTTCGAAAAAAAATAAAAACAGATATTTAAAAAAAAAACACACAATGAGATTGCAAAACTTAAAAAACACACACTGAAAATTTACATTTTCTGAAAGAGATATTGAGAATAAATGACTTTTTTTAGGGATGTCAACGAATACTCGAGTACTCGAGTATCGCTCGGTAGTTCCGAGTATCGAATACCAAAATGAAACTCGACTAATCGGTTTCGAGCTAAAAAATAGTTTTATTAACAGCGCCTCCCGTGAATTTAGTTATTAATCAAAACCAATCAAAATACAAATCAAATGTTTGCGTTTAATTATCACTATAAATTCCTCCGATCAGTCGTATGCTATGATCAAGAGCACATTTCCAAGGCTTGCACTTTTGGGTAATCGTCTTATAGTCCCAAAGTAGGTTAAAGTTACGTTCTAAAGTTGAGAAATCGATTCGTCCCAGAAAACTTTGACAAGATAATATTTTTTCTATAGATTTTATTAATTAATTGATTAGATAATTGCCAGTTTACATAATTAGAATATCATTAAGTAATGTAGAATTACAATTTTATTTTCGAAAATGTATTCCTCTAATATTTCGTAAATGGATAACGAAAATTCGTCTGTCCTCACACAATCTATGTATTGAAACTGGTCGTTTTTATTGGAATTAGAAAAAATAGTAGAATGTGTTTTATGTGTGATCTAAATGCAGTAGAGGATGGATTACATTTAATTTACAATGTACAAGTTATACTCACAGTGGCGGATCCAGAGGGGGGCGTAGAGGGCGTACGCCCCCCTTTTGCTTGCACTTTTTTTTTTTTCTTTTTTTTTTAATGATTAATCAGAATAGACTTTGTGAACTTTGCCATTTCCCGTGTATTTAATTTTTATGCGACAATTCTTTACTTATAAAGATATTTTTCGCTCGTATTTACCGTAATATATTATTGATTATGTCAAAGTCATGTGATTCGCTACGGTGGAGTTGACCAGTACGTCGAAAAAAACGTCACTAAGACATTTTGAAATTCAGATTACAGTAACACATTCCTTAGGCTGAGGATGACGCCTTCAAAGCAACAAAGTATTGAGCAAGAAGTTGAACGTATTGACTTCTATTTCACAATTCCACCCAACAGAAAGTAATACTCTATTACACTCTCATGAAAAAAAAAGTTCCACAGCAATATTATTTACCTACATGTACGAAAACATGTTTAACCCCACACGCCCCAGCCCATTAATAACATTGCTGAATAGTGATCCCCAGTCAGTAAGCTCTAGATATAGATTTTTAAGTCTAAGGTACGGACCATTTGATTTGAGGGGTCAGTCTGAGATATTTTAGAGAAAACATTCTGACCCTGATTTTTGCCTTAAACAAAAATTCTGGCCGTATCTGGATTGAAAACAATAATCTTGTCCACTTTTTTGCTATGAGAAAAAAATATTTTCAACAGAATTATTTAGCATTAAAATGAACCTGATTAATAAAAAAACTGGTGTATTTTTTTTTGAGGGGTTGCATGTGAATCCCATATCTGACCGGAATGTCTGTTTCGCCGAACTGATATACTGAATACTTTTTTCAATGCCCGACTGCAACCTGCCTGCTGGGCGTGGCCCATATGTCACCATGTGTCGACCGCCATTCACAACTTCATTGTCATTTCCGACTCATTCGTAGCCTTTGGTTGATTTGGAACCCCTCACTTCCCTTTTTGGGTGAAACATTTGGATAAAAATTGCTTGTTTGTCTTTCTTCGTGTCGGTCGTATTGTAAATTTCATTGAATAGCCGTATATCTTGTTTACAACAAGAAATCTGTGAGGTTATGCTAACTAACCATACAACAAACGAGAATTTTCCTTGTCCATTTTGTACTGACAAATCCCACATCAAATATATCAATTAGTACATAGCTTTGGATCCATCCAATCATTTTATAATAGACAATTGATGGAGAGAATACGGCACCAAAAATGTCCAACCCCTACACGTTAACTATAAAATGCATTTTACACTTATTTTATGGTTTTTTAGCCAAAAAAGGTCCAAAAAATTTAATGATACGCCCCCCCTTTCCAAAATCCTGGATCCGCCCCTGACTCATACTAGAGGGTTTTGCATCCATAAGACAGCGATCGAACCATAATACATAAAATTGGTATTATTTTATGTTTCTATTTTGTAGATGTTTTTCTTCGCTCGGTGAATTCAACGAGTAATCGATTAGTATATATTGACCGAGTTGACATCCCTACTTTTTTTACACTGGGCACCCTTATTTTACTGTTTACAATCTAAAACCAATAGTGTATAAGAATCCTAACAAACAACAAATAACAAGAGTTATCGATATTTTACTAAATTTTCCTTTGATCTTACTGACTGATACTTTCCTTTCTCAGCACAGTAGAGTGTTATGTAAAATTGTAGCTAGAAACTAAGGGCGCACGTGCCCGTTGTCATGAAATTAACAAAGTCGTCATAGGTAAAATAGCGATAAACAGATTATCATTGGTCATCTCAACGAGATTGATTTTCTCGCTTGAGCCGGCACGGCGAAAGTGAGAAAAGCACTCGAGTTGAGATGATAATCTATAACTCCATGTTGATCTAGAGGCATATCAGGTTATTGTCGGCTAAAGATAAACATTGAAGTTAACAATTTAACACATATAGGCGATAACAGTGCTGCCACACAACCGATAACTGGAGCTCCTCCACAATGATTGAAAGGCATACCAGCTTCCTGTTGACTTTAATAGTTACTGTTACTAATCTTAAACCTTTAGTCGATAACAGTGCTGTCACATAACCGCTAACTGGAGCTCCTCCACATGAAATGAAAGGCATACCAGCTTCCTGTTGACTTTTTGATACTTAATGTAAACGTTAAGAGTCCCGCGAAACAAACAAAAACTAGAGCTTAACATATGGAATGGGAGGCATATCAACTTCATATCGATTCTAGCTTACTGTAAACAATATAAAACCAATAGTCGTTAAGAGTCCCGCAAACAATTCAAAACTAGAGCTCCACGTGGATTGAGAGGCATATATACATTTATGTACCAGCCTCCTGTTAACTTTAATGATAAAATCATTTTTCTGTCGATTTTGATACTTACTGTTACCAATCTAAAACCGATAGTCGATAAGAGTCCTGCCAAACAACCGATCACTAGGGCTCCCCAAGGATTCAAAGGCATATCAGCTGTAGCTCCCACAGCTACCCCTCCAGCGAGTGTTGCATTCTGTATGTGGACCTACATTGTAAATACAAACAATGAGCGATAATTTTATGGAAGATCATATGGTGGTTATAATTTAATTTTAATTGAAAATTGTTGTCGATCGATATACTGCTTGCTGACATTTGACGTTAGCCGAGCGAATATCAGCCAACCATACTTCTTGATGGCCTCAAAGTGGCATAAACAAGGATGGAGATATAAAGGTTAAGTCTATGAAATACACACGGTTTTTTGGGGTATAAATTATCTGTTTAATTAAATCATTGAATATGCTTTTTCTTAAGTGCAAAACACTTGGGGATGATGTTAATTCATAGAGTGATTGATCTATAATACGAATTCGTAACATTGTAATTCACCAGTAAACTTTAAGCTGTTTAGCTGATACACTCGTTTTTCATTGTTTAGAATTGATCATATGGGTTAAAGGTTGCAAAATGATTTAAATTCTGAATGATTGTCATTTCAGTCATCCGATTGAAACAAAAACAAAAAAACATCCAAACCACATCGCACCGCAAAGAATACAAAAAAAATAAAAAATAATCGCATTAAAAAACCAAAACGCCACATCTTTTGATAATTACGAAATCGCCAATGATTTGCAAATTTGAGTAAAGAGAAACGGGTGAAATCAATTGAACAATAGCATATATGTTACTACATGTCCTTTGTTAGTTATCATGGGTGAAACCAATCGACATGCGCGGGATTTCGCGTTAGTTTTCTTATAATCATACGATATACTACGCAAACAGAAAACGTCAATTTTTAGGGAATCCGTCATATTAATGTTTATCGACTATTATGAAGTTGTTGGATGTGTCTAGAATTTGAATAGTTATCAAAGAGGTACCAGGCTTATAATTTGATACGCCAGACGCGCGTTTTGTCTACATAAAACAAATCAGTGACGCTCAGATAAAAAAGTTAGAAAGCCAAAACAAGTACAAAGTTGAAGAGAATTGACGACCCAAAAAGACCTTTCACTTACTCACATACGGAAACAATTTAAGTTAAACTTTCAAACACGGTTGATCTATTGAACGAAACGAAATCTTAATCCATGTTCGCACCTACCATTTCCAATTTCCCATTTTTATCAACTATTGACGATACTGCAAATGTTATAATAGTGCAGGCAACCAACGAGAGGTACGTATTTATTACAGCCCGGTACTGTTCTCCACCGGAAGCAGCTCCACCATTAAAACTTGGCCAATACAGCCACAGAAATATAGTTCCTGTTGGAACAAAAAAAGAAATAAAATATGTATTATTCAAACCTAAAAATAAAGTATTAAGAAAATAACACTAATAAGTGAGAGAGAAAAGACTGGTTTTTTATTTGCTTCAAGTTTGAAACCTTTTTTTCTACTATAGTAAGTTTGAAGAACTGATAATTTACCTGCAACATGTTATACTCTTTTAGTATTTCAAAATTAATTAACTGTTTTTCTACAATTATGTTTTAGTATTACATTAGTTTGAACTTCAATCTTAAAGTCAGTATTTTGTATTGTGTTTATTAATTCCCGTCTGCATGTGTGGTGTCATGGCCGAAGCGTTCTCGGCTCTAGCGCGGGAGGTTATGTGTTTGATCTCCGTACAGGTCAAACCAATGATTTGAAAATTGGTATCTGCTTAGCACGCGGTAAATAGGAGAAAAAGCAATGATTGGTCGGCTCACGAGTAGGAATACTGTGTCTAGGTATCATGGCTACCAGACGACTCTCATTTTATGCACCAGCACTTGCACGTTTAGAATGCAGTGTGTCGATCTTATACAACATAGGGTTTATTATCATTCACTCAAGTTAATCATGTTCTCGAACTCTAAGCGGCTAATCCATCTATCCGCCAATGTACTTTGTTACGTAGTACAATGTACTACTTTTAATACCAAAAACTATTTCATCTGTTATTAATATATGATACAACGAGTGGCTGGAAAAGGATTTTTTTTTTATGAAATTACAGTCCTACACAGGGTACATATGAGTACCATACAATATTCCTGCACACATGTTACGAAGTCGGAAGTTGAACGGGAACATCAAACTTGCTGTACAAATTATGAATTGTTAAATAAGATAATCTTAAAATAGTCATATAATTTTGAAATATTATACATCTTTCAGTACTGGATTTTTTGGCTAAGCTTTTCAGTTCATCAAAGTTAAAGCATCAAAATATAACACAGTCAATATATAAATGGTTACCTATCATGGAAAATAGATCAGAATGGTAAACTGTCCCTTCATTTTGATGTTCATCTAGATTGTCGCTGTATAATACTCTTGCTACCGCTAGCCCAAAATAAGCACCAAAAGCATGAATAAACATAGATTCACCAACATCTACTACCTGGAAATTAATCACAAATTAGATTATATTGAAATTGTAGGTGGTTGCTTATAAGAAAAACACCTACTTTATGAAAAAATATCAAGTACTCTCGCAAACGCTCTTACAAAATTAGTTACAAAGGCACGCACGTACAAAAGAGTTTCCTCTTATATATATATTTTTTTTTAAACACACAATTCAATTCTTTATTAACCAAATGTTTTACAACATATAGGTACATGTATAATCAATAAATACTAAATATAGATTACAAAAATAGTATTAAGATCATGACAAAACAGACAGAAGTATTAAATACACAAAAAATAAATACATATAGATATAATTCCAAAAAGCAAATATATGTAACAAATGAATTACAAATCATCTTACTGAAAACAGTCATTTCTGAGCTTCAGTGCTCTAAATATATATTTTCCTAAGTTGCACAAGTCTTTTACATTAGTAGTGCTTAATAATTGTAAAAGTTTATAAACAGATGGCTTACGCCAATAATATGGTTTTATCAAACATTCACGCAAATTTGAATATAAAGGACATGATAAAATAAAATGCATTTCGTCCTCAATATCATCAATACACAATGTACAGGTTCTAAGGTTTCTATTTACATTAGAATACCTTCCCTTCTCTATAGCTAGATTATGTGATGACAAACTAAATTCAACAATACACTTTTTATAAATTTCGGGTATTGGTTTACATAAATATGACTGCAAAGAAAAATTGGATATCATATATCTATACAAAAAACATTTTGATGAACTTTCTAAAGTAGCATCAAACTCTTGTTTGACAATATCACATAGTCTCTGTTTAATAACCATAATATGATCTTTACATAAAGAATTTTGTGAATACCACAAATCATTTAACCCAAGATGGAACAATTCCTTTCGTATATTACAAACCCATTTTTTTTGGTCATTAATTTTGGATTCTTTAAACACATATCATATAAACAATTGTAACAACCATGTAATATACAATTGTTATTATTCAATACTTTAATCTAATATTTAAATATACGCAATTTCCTGGTTACTAACATTGGAAATCTACCAAGTTCACAATAAACCATGACATTCTGTGTACTTGTTTTAACATTCAAAATTATTTTACAAAAATCAATATGTATCTTTTCTGTGTCTTGAGCTTTATGGAAGCCCTATATTTCAGAACCATAACACAGAATACTACTCAAATATGTATCTATAATGACAATAACGTGCCATAATTAAATGTAAATTTTCTAATATTACTAAATTAACAAAACATAGCTTTTCTACCTTGTTCTGCAACTTTTTTTTGTGCAACAGCAAATTTTCCATTAAAATTAAGAACAACACCTAGATAAGTAAATTTGTTAACAATATCTATTTGCACATCATCATAAAACCATTTATCTTCTTCCTTTACTAAGCCACCGTTTCTAAAAATTACAATTTTGGTTTTATCAATATTTACAGTTAATTTCCATTTCTTGGTATAAATATACAATGCATTTAACATCTCTTGCAAACCATCTTTTTCCGAAAAAATTACCATGTCATCTGCATACATTAATAAAAAATAAACTTAATTCTTTCAACTCTACAGCTTTACAATTATTGTTTATAAACTCCATCTCACAATCATTTACATATAAAGCAAACAAAATGGGCGATAATACCTCCCCTTGCATTAAACCAACATTATTTTTGAAAAAGTCTGTTTTAAAACCCATTTATTGTAACACATGATTTGACATTTAAATACATAGAATCCGAAAAAATGACCATGTCATTTGCATACATTAATAAAAATAAACTTAATTCTTTCAACTCTACAGCTTTACAATTATTGTTTATAAACTCCATCTCACAATCATTAACACATAAAGCAAACAAAATGGGCGATAATACCTCCCCTTGCATTAAACCAACATTATTTTTGAAAAAGTCTGTGTAAAACCCATTTATTGTAACATATGATTTGACATTAAATACACAGATTGAATAACTGACAGTAATTTTCAATAATTTATCAATATTTACAGTTAATTTCCATTTTTTGGTATAAATATACAATGCAAACCATCTTTTTCCGAAAAAATGACCATGTCATCTGCATACATTAATAAAAAATATCTTAATTCTTTAAACTCTACAGCTTTACAATTATTGTTTATAAACTCCATCTCACAATCATAAACATATAAAGCAAACAAAATGGGCGATAATACCTCCCCTTGCATTAAACCAACATTATTTTTGAAAAAGTCTGTTTTAAAACCCATTTATTGTAACACATGATTTGACATTTAAATACATAGAATCCGAAAAAATGACCATGTCATTTGCATACATTAATAAAAAATAAACTTAATTCTTTCAACTCTACAGCTTTACAATTATTGTTTATAAACTCCATCTCACAATCATTAACATATAAAGCAAACAAAATGGGCGATAATACCTCCCCTTGCATTAAACCAACATTATTTTTGAAAAAGTCTGTTTTAAAACCCATTTATTGTAACACATGATTTGACATTTAAATACATAGAATCCGAAAAAATGACCATGTCATTTGCATACATTAATAAAAATAAACTTAATTCTTTCAACTCTACAGCTTTACAATTATTGTTTATAAACTCCATCTCACAATCATTAACACATAAAGCAAACAAAATGGGCGATAATACCTCCCCTTGCATTAAACCAACATTATTTTTGAAAAAGTCTGTGTAAAACCCATTTATTGTAACATATGATTTGACATTTAAATACACAGATTGAATAACGGACAGTAATTTTCCTTGTATACCAATTTTAGACAATTTAAACCATAAATTCATTCGATCAATAGTGTCAAAAGCTTTTGTATAGTCAACAAAACAGCAATATAGTTTCTTCTTTTCTGACAGTGTTTTTGAAATAATACTTTTCAGAGCAAAAATTGCATCAACAGTGGAAAGTCCGTTTATTAATCCAAATTGAGCATCAGTTATTGTATCATACGTGTTTGCCCATGTAATTAATCTATTGTTTTATTGTGTGTAAAAAGTTTGGCTAAGCAACTGACTAGGCTTATGCCTCGAAAGTTATTCGGGTCACTTGGGTCGCCGCGTTTGAAGACTGGTACCATAACTGCAATAGACCATGATTCTGGAAAAAATCCTGAAACTAATATACCATTAAATAATTTATTGAACACTGGCATCAACATATCCTGGAATTCGATGAAATATTCATTCAACAATCCATCAATACCATGACTCTTACTTCTCTTTAAACTAGATATAGCACATAGTATTTCTTTATTGGTAATAACAAAATCTAATTCCTCATAAATCGGTATTTTATCATTATTTGAATTTCCATTTCTTGAATTTTCCTCTGAATTAATTTCGGACGCTATTCGTTCAAAATGATCAAAAAATTCCTTTCCCGTTGCTTTAGGTTTAATTTTACTCTTAGATGAAAATTTTCTATAGAATAGTTTAGGATTGTGTCGCTTTAAGCTTTCTTACATATTTCCTTGCTGCTTTTTAAAATTTCGTTTCAGTTTTGCTTCAAGTAATTAATAATTTCGTTTTGCTGTTACTAAGTTCAGATGATGCGTACTACACTTACTATGGTTAAACACATTTAGACATCTTTTATAATGATTATACCCACGTTTACATTCATCATTAAACCATGGTTTGTCTTCAATCGTAGGAATAATTCCGTCCTGTTTCTTCCGAGACGTACTCACTTTTGGCCTAACTTTAAAGTAGGGCGACATGATTCCATTTAAAAATTCACTTTAGTCGGAAACAGTTTTATCTATGCCATCCTGTGATTCAAAATTTAAATCTTCACACAAAGAGTTGAGATTGTCAATATTATTAGACAGAGCTTCTTTACATTGAGATTTGTATTCATGATTTCATCCCTCCATTTAAAAGTTTTCCTTTCAACTCCATAATCAAGTTCACAATCAGTAATTAATTTATCCGTGAAATTCACATTCTTGTTTTTTTTTCTAGGTGCAAACTTGCGTGATCAGAAAATTGCGTAAAACTGGATATAATAAATTTGTCAATAATGCTGAATAAATCAACAGTTGTTAGAAAAAAAATCAATAACTGAAAATGACTTTGTGCCGCAATATGTGTAGTCATTTGGTAATCCATCTTTATGTCGACCATTTAATATCCTTAATCCTGTCGATTTACATAATTTTATTAGTTTCGAACCAGAATCATTGGATATAGTATCTGGATTTATGCGTGTAGATAACGAAGAGTCATTGCTATAACTGAATAGATTCGGTAGTTGATTTTGCAATGTTATATGGTATGTATCATCTTCAATGAAGTCAGAGACATTTGACGTTCTGCAATTTAAATCACCAACAAGACATATTTTTCCTCAAGCTTTAAAAGTTTTTTTTATCAGTTTCGGCGAGACAACCTAGTTTCTGATCAAGACCGTTCAGTCGGTTAAGTACTTCCGTTAGTATCCTACTCACATAATTAGGTTGTTGATGAGGTAACAACGGCGGAGACTGCTGTGTTTGGAGGGGGCTTGGAATAGCATCGGTACATGGTTAGGCACGTTTTGAGGTTGGGGTGGCGGATATTGTAAGTACTGTGTTGGATATATTGGTGTACTAGTAGCAAGCTGATGCGTATACCCGGTTGTTTTATTCGGGGTTGCATAGGTATATATAAAAAAGAAGATGTGGAATGATTGCCAATGAGACAACTCTCCACAAGAGACCAAATGACACAGAAAATAACAACTATAGGTCTCCGTACGGTCTTCAACAATGAGCAAAGCCCATACCGCATAGTCAGCTATAAAAGGCCCCGAAATGACAATGTAAAACAATTCAAACGAGAAAACTAACGGCCTAATTTATGTACAAAAAATGAACGAAAAACAAATTTGTAACGTATGTTCATTTAAACTGTTTATACACGATAAGGCGTAAGACATGGTGTTCGATATTGTTTCCTCCTTGTCAATATTAGTTACTTTACTGTTGTTCAGGCTTAATGTAGATTGGGATGCGCTACTATCTGAAACCTCGTCTTTTTTACGTTTCTTTTGTGGATTTGAAGTGCTACTTGTCTTTGTTAAGTCGCTTTTTTGTGGTAACGTTGCTGTGTCGTTGCTTTGTGGTAACTTTGTAGTGTCATTTTATTTTGATGAAGAAGGGTTAATAGTTTTATTTTGACCAGGATGCCTGTTCTTCTTCATAACGGTAAACTATATGTATATGTCCACATTGATTTATAACGATTAATAACTATCGTTTGAACTATACTCATGTGTCTTTGTATACAATGTTGTTTACCTTTTCTCTCGATTTATCTACTTCATACCAAAGAAAACAATGAAAACTTCTTTCAGCGACAGTTTTTTTGCTAATATGCACATATGATAATATAGAATAATCCAAATTGCACTAGTTAAGTCCAAATTTAATTCTGATATATTCCATTTATTACACTTTAAATCATATTTTTGTCTACTCAAAATTCCTGACGTCTGTTATGATCAGGTTCAATAACTCATATGTGCTGTTATTGTTGGTTGAATATACTAGTAATACATTTTTTTTAAATTTATTTCTTTAATTTTTTTCAATTTTTGAACTTAAATATTATCAGGCATGGATATAGTTAAATGCATCGTATTTAGAGGTGCATTAGCTACAATATATAAAAAAAAATATGATTTATTTTTGTTCATTCATTAATGACAGTGATATGGTGAAATAATATTTCGCTTTTAGCAGCCAAATTGGTTCAATTTTGTCAAAATAAGCTAAGAAACACAGCTCATTACTTATTCACTTGCAAGTGAATAATTCGATCTCATTGAATCCATATTCATGTGACCTTCAATGTAACCCGTTTAGCTTGAGCTAGAAATAGGCAAATATTAAAAAAAAAGATGTTAACTTTTATGCATAAATCCACCAGCAAACAGATGTATGTCAACTTGATTTCTCACAATGGTTAGCAGAAAGGTGCGAGTACTAGCAAAACAAATGGGAATTGCTTAATACCAGTTACCTTTATGTTGGGTGAGGAATATTTAATACACTATAGTTTCTAATGGATAGATATATACTGTGAACAAATATGTGCACATACAACAATTTTTACGAAAACAAAATAAAATTGCTTGACTACATTTGAACTTACATTTAAGAGTTCAAGACCAATGTGTTCATTGAGTTGTGACAACACAACTTCTATCACAGCCATTATAAGTAGTTGTAAAGCACTCGTTTTACCAAGAACAGCCCCAAAAGAAATAAGAACCGTGGCTGCAGCAAAATCGGCCGTCAGCATACTGTAAAAATATAATACAAATTTGCATACTAGTATGGACACTTTTTTATAAACAATGCCATCATATATGTTCCTGTTGGAACACATATTCTATACCCTTTATTCCGTAAGGAGCAAATAACTAAGGGGGCACGTAGCGTTGTCAATGAAATTAAATTGACATCGTCGTCATAGGTAAAATAGCGATAAACAGATTATCATTGGTCATCTCAACTCGATTGCTTTTCTCACTTTCGCCGTACCGGCTCAAGCGAGAAAATCAATCTCGTTGAGATGATCAACGATAATCTATAAATATACATTATATTACAGAATATTTCTTCCACTTGGAACTTATATTATGAAGGGACTTCTATTTCATGACAAAGCTCGTTTCAATGGATTCACTTCAGTATCTTTAAATATACTAGTCAAGACATTCGTTTTAATGAGTTAGGACCAACTACTGACCTAAAAGTTATTTCTTTTTCAAAAATTCTATACTTTAAGAGAACTGTCATTCACTGTGGGTATTCATGGACACGCTTCTTTAAAATGATATTTATAAATAAACATCAACTTTTTGCATTAAAATGAGGTTCTCATAATTCTTATTCTTATGAGCGTCTGTAATACATATCGAGGCGGCTCTAGTGGTTGTTCCTGGTGTCGAAATCCCCCTTTTCGATTTTTTTTAATCATATGAACGTTTCATTGTGCTCCGGGGGTTAGAAATCCTTCTGCTTTTCAAATTGACTGGATCTGCACCTGCCAGATGAAATAAAAAATATTAGTAGTCTGTGTTGGTACTTACTCACTTAGACCTATGCTAAATTTTCCGCCTTGCATGACGTTGCCATGAATAAAGCCTCTAACAATAAGAGCCCACTGGATAACAAATGATGCTAGGAGCAAGTTGATCCCGATTGCTGAGTAGCCATACCGCTTTAGGAACGTCATCAAAAATCCAAAACCAATAAATATCATTACATGCACATCCTGGAACACTGAAATAGTTTAAACATATGATTGAGTCAGTGTGTACAAAGCTGAACAAAATTAGGGATGCTTTTTGGCTCGGTGAACCATTACTAGTTGTTACATTTGTTTATAACCTATGAAAAGACTATAATAATTGATTGATTATTGATGTTTAATACAACTGTTGGCACTCTTGGTCATATCATGATGGGCAGGTTTATAGGCAGAGTAAGTAAGAGTAACCGAAGAGGAACCACTATTCAATTTCTTAGACAGGGAAACTGGCAATCCTGATCAATCTAAAAGATTTAAATCAAACCGTCACCTGCCCCGTGCTAGGTTCGAACTCACAAGCTAAGTATTTACAGGGTAGCGACAAATGTCGATGAACTACTTTTAGCCCAATCGGGCACCGATTATGGGTCAAGTAACAAATGGATGACTGAAACCCCTGTTTGACCAGTTTGTTGATGTATTTTCAAAGGCTTTTAAGAGAATTCATGGTTTACCGAACAAACAAGCAAACTAAAGTTGGTACACATACTCAAATGAAATATATCAATTGTTATAAAGTATTTAGACGATCTTACTTTCTATATACTACTGTTAAAATGTAAACATAACTGCAACAATTTCCTTTTTACAGCCAATTGCATTGAGTGTGTAGGCAAAGGTAATATCTTTGGTTAGCTTGCTTGCTAGCTGAACCGTGAAGTCATTATAAGGTTAAGTAAACTACTCTATTTTAAGAGTAGACTAGTCCGACAGATAACCAATCTATCTGTCTGTAGGACTAGTCTACTTCGAAAGGAGGGTAGTATACCTGACATAATAATGACTTCACGGTTCACCAAGCACGCAAGATAACAAAAGATATTACCTTTGCCTACATACTCAATGCAATCGGCTGTAATACTGTGGATTTATTCTAATTCGTGGAATACTAATTTTCGTGTATTTCGTTGGTAAAGGTGAACCACGAATTTTAATGTTGAGCGAAGTACAAATTTTCTATATAAGCATGTATGCAGATTTTGGCAAAACCACGAAATCAAATATCCACGAAAGTGCAATATTCCATCAATCCACGAAAATTGGAATTAACCTAAAAACTAAATAAATCCGCAGTATCGCTGTTGTAAAAGGTTACTAGTATTGCACTTAAATTAATGAATATATATGCTGAAGGCATATCTTAGATTGTTTCTGTTAAATTTATTTAGGGCTCGTATAGGCTGTTGGTGACTTATATAAAATTGAGAATGGAAACGGGTAATGTGTAAAAAAACAACAACCCGACCCCAAAGTGCAGAAAAAAAGCCCAAGGCAACCAATGGGTTTTCAACACAGCGACCCGGAAGCGGGATTAAGCTGGCAATGAACAAACAATGTGTACTAATTCAACGAAAATGTATGTCACACTAAACTCCGAAACATAAATGAATCAAAAAAAAAAAAAAAAAAAAAAAAAACATACAAAACTAACAAAGGTCAAGGCTGTCTATTTGTGGGAATTTTCAACTTTATTACTATCTTAAGAATTTATGTCTTTTTTTTCTCAGACCATTGCATTTTTGTTTTGCTTTGTTTTCAGTTTATCGACCGAGTCAATTATTACAATACTGACAAAAATGATGTGAGTGTTTAAAAAAATCAAGAATGTTTCTTAAATAAATGATCAGTTCTGTGTTATATTTTTATTTTTTTCTAAACAAGACTTTAACTATTCGATGTATATTATGTGTATAGAGAATATACTTTGGAGTCTAATTTCAAATGATCTAAGCAAACAATTAGTAGTGTTATATAAAAGTATATTATATATATGACACATTAAACATTAAAGATATTCTAGGTTTATGACAAAAAAGTGAATACTATCCAAACCCATAATAAATATTCTCGCTAATATTTTTAAAGAGAAAATATAAACAAGTATGTGCATTTTTTTTTTGTATATGTGATCGTCACTTCTATTTGAAATATTTTTATTTTATTTTGCATTTTGTTTTTTTCGTGTTTTTTTTGTAGAGGGTAGGGGTTCTGTGTGGTTCACTTTACATCGAATGAAAAGCATAATTTCCGGACTGTGTATGCATTCATTTATCATATAATAATCTATGTTGTGAATGTACTGGTATATAAACAAGGGTGTTCAATTATGTCTGTTTTTTCGAGTCAACTTTCTAAATGACGTACAGAAAAGGGATAGGTAATTCATCTTTCAGATCTGGACAGAGTTTACAGAAAAGAAAACAATAGACAACAGTTTCAGAATAAAAAAGACAATAATTAAAGATAGACGACTAGTAGGCAAAAAATAAAGAATTGAGAATAAATTGGTGTGGAATTATAAAGAATAGAAAACAATTGTATATGATGTTAAAGAATATAAATTGAGGGACCCAACATCCAGACCCTCATATTTACCATCATTATCGTCGACACTTACTTGGGTACATTGTTGTTACCGGAGTTTTTCCTTTTCTTGACTTTGCTTGTGCTGGTTCTTCATATTCAGCCAAAAGTCCAAAAATAATCACAAATATAACTTGACATGATATCAATAAAAATGAAAACTTTAACTTTTTCAAAGCCATTCTCATAGTTTTTTTTTCTTTTCCACAAAAAGACGTTTTCCTAAATTAAAGCAATTCGAAAAGCATCAGTAAAAAAAACAACTAATGTTAATTCCTATAGCTGCTTATGAAGTAAAAGGCGCTATATATTAAATCTGTGCTTGTCCTTTGAATATTAAAAGCAACAATAAAAAACAACACTTTTAATTTCGAATAGCGGTATACTACTGTTGCTTTTATTTAATGATAAAAATCAGATGTAGGTTTATCTTCACGCTTCTGTGCCTCATATATGTTCAAATGTATATCCTATAGGTGAATAATGTCAATAACTGTTTATGTACTGTGACCTTACTACTTATGACCCAAATGAGATTGCTGTTTATCTGGATAAATAGGAATGTCATAACAATGACATGGATTATACAGTTTATGGGTCAGACGATTATTGATTGATTGCTGTTTGCTTTACATTCAGTGGAACATAGTTCATGTATGTACAGGACGATTAGAGAATTAAGAACAACTGATTACCATGAAATTAAAAATCGTTATTTTGCAATGATATAAATGAAAATTTAGAAAATTTATTCTTAAAATCTATTTTTGAAGGAGCATATTATTTTTTTCCTTTTTAGTATTTTGCTTCCTATTTTTAGGCTTGAGCGTACCCGATGAAATGCATATAAAAATGAAGTTTACGCCTAATATGGTATCATGCATTTTAATTTTGAAAAAAAGTGAATTTCTGTTTTTTTTTTTTTTTAAATTCTGTAAAAGTTAAAAGGGTGAAACCTTCAAACTTTAATGGATCGGGAATTCTTATGTATTTGACAAAATTTTAATATCCGGGTTACTTTTTAAAATGTATCTGATCTGTTAAGATAATGTTTCTTGTAAAAAAAAATGTTATAAGGTATAATAAAAAGTAACTTATTTAGTTATATTGGTTCTTCCTTCCGATGGGCTGATTATTTCAAATACTTTGCGGTCTCTTAAAAATACTGCCGATTTCAATAATTATATTTTATGAGTGGACTCCATGAACACTTTTATGATATTGGTTTCTGTTTCTTTTGTTTTCTTAAGATGTTGTATTTTACCAACAGCTGTGCTACACTACCTGGTTAGAGGTCAAACTGTTGATAAATTGTTTTTCACTTTTCCATTTGGTAGCTGCACTGGCTGTACAGTTTTTGTAATTGTTAGTTTGATTTTTACGACATATGATATATACATAGATAGATCAAGGTGGACGTTTGTGCGCGCTAAAACTGGGCTAAGGTGGATCATAGGTATATACTTTTCTAAGATAAAATAACTTATACTTTGCCAAAATGTAGATTTTAGCATGCTTTTTTCAAAAATTTAGTTAAAGGTACAGGTCACCGTGCTATTTTTCAAACTACAAATCGTGCAATATTGCCGAATTTTGCATAGATTTCCATGAAAAAACTTTTTTTTTTTGTGTTTAAGTAGAAATCTATGAGATAGAATTTTGAAAAAAATTTTGAGAAGAAAGGTTTTGTAATATGCTTTAACAAAATGAAAACTAAAGATGGTGTCACCGAACTTGCATTCTTGCTACAAGTAAAATATAAAAATTTCATTAACCTTAATTTATAAACAAATTTCCTTTAGAGTTATCTCCCCTTAAGTGTAAAAGATGAAAAATTTATTCAAACAAAAACAACATTTAATATTTGTTAAAATTGCCAAAATAATGCAATAATTTACTTATTTATCTTTCTTAAAATAAACAGTCTTACAAATTATTCCGAATCTGTCTCAAAATTTTGCAAATGTAAGCAAAGAACTACACCGATTATGGACTTTATTTTACAATCCAAGATTGCGGTAAACAGTTAATCTCCCAGGTTATGCATGTACCGAGAAAGTCTGTTAGGACCATGATTTGTTGTTTATTGTTTGTCATTGTATGTACATGTTTTTTTGGTAGTTGGTTAGGTCTGTACAATATATTATGTAATTTTTGTTCTCATTTTTATATTTGATCTAAAAAAGTAATACCGTAAAGAAATATTTAACTCCAAAACAAAATTTAAAAGGACTGAAAAACGAAGAAAATAAAACCCAACGAAAAAATATAGATTGCACCACTGCATCAAGTGTGATACGATATTTATCCACTCGAGACAGTTAAACTTTCAAATTTAAAACGCGAGGCTCACCGGGCGTTTTAAATATTTAGAATTTAAGTGTCGAGAGTGGATAACTATCGTATTCTACGACATGTGGTGGTGGAATCTGTTTCTCTAATGATTTTAAAGCGATATACAGAGAATTAAATAAATCATGTCAATGTAGAAGCACTGATAACTTAATTGGCGTATGATTCCTTTGTGGAATAACAGTCAACCAGAAGCGTTATCAACGGAGTTACCTATGAATTATGAATGGTAGATGAAATCAAAGGGATCACACATTACAACTAATCACTGGCCGAATATGAAGTCATTCTGCTATAAAAAGTATAACCTATAGGAAAAAAATGAGACGAAAATAGTTGTTGGGTCAGACGATGGACAAGGTCTATACAATATAGCCCGCACTACTAGAGTAGGAGTATAATAACACGAACAGGCAAAAAAGACATTGCCGCTCTGTAGTAGATCGGTTGACTGATTTTTTGGTGTTTAACACCACTTTCAGCACTCTTGACTATTTCATGGCTGCCAGTTTAATTGGTGGAAGCCAGAGTGCCCGGATAGAACCACCGACCTCTCTGTAATAAAAATAGGATGAGTTTCACTATATATTAGATTTACTATTTTCTTAAATAAATATATCCAAATATATCAGACATAGACCATATATCAACATTAGAAAAACAGTTACAATATATTGATTTCATAAGTAAAGATGATAAAACTTTGCAATTTATTTGAAATCCTAAATGAAGCTCAAGCGTATAAGGAGTCCACTGAGTATTTCAACGATGCTGAAATATCATATGTTGATCTTGCCATGCTGTTTTTTTTTTTTGCTATCTAAAGGGGCATAAGCTGCCATATTCATTTTCACCGATGTGACTCAAATTCTCATATTTGATTTATAACATACTAAAACGTATATCCAAATTGTAAAACGTCTAAAATAAACAATTTACTATGCATGAACTCAATAATATGTTTCAGCATTTCGTGTGTTTTTTAGTCTTAACGCCATCTAATTAACCATCGAGGTGACCTCCAAAGACTGCCGACGGTCACATAACCCGATATAAACACAAATACACAGGGAAATTTCACTCACATCAATTTCACGTGAATTTAAGTTCATGTAAATCTCACGTGAAATTCTTGTGATTTTCACATCAAACGATCTTATACGTGAAACCAGTTCATGTAAGTTTTACGTGAATCTCATGTGAAACTCGCGTGAATATTCACGTGAAAATCACATGATTTTTTTTTTTCACGTGAAATTCATGTGAATTTGTAAAATAATGTAATTCAAATAACATCTTCATTTTCAAATTTAATTAAAATCATGAAAAATACCATTTTTTTTTGTAAAGTTCACATGAAATTCATGTGAAAAATTTCACGTACATGAATCTCAATTCACATGAAATTCACATGAAAATTTTCATGTGAGTTTCATGTATAAGATTGTTTGAGGTGAATCTCATATGTAATTTTACACGTGAATTTCATGTGAAATTCATGTGAAATTCGCGTGAGCAAATTTTGCCTGTGTATAGATAAAAATAGATAGCGAACACGTGCAATTGGAATATTCTAGGTCTGTTTGATTTCATACCATAGGTTGAAAAAATATGTAAATCATCGTTTTTACCTGTTTAAGAATGAGTTTTTGTGGATCGAATCAGTCAAACAAATGGTTTACCCTAGTTTCACTTTCAATGTTGACATTCTTTTCCTTTTAATAGCTGAACACGCCTAGTTCATGCGTAACCAATCTCAGACTAAAGGGATAAATTGAAGGTCACATGAATACGGATTCAATGGGGTCGAATTATTCACTTGCAAGGGAATAATTCATCATCGATGTTTCCTAGCTTGTTTTGACAAAATTGAACCAAACTGGCTACTAAAAGCGAATTATTATTTCACTTTTTCCCTTTCATTAATGATTGAAAAAAAAAAAAAAAATCCTAATTTAAGTTTTTGTTTTTATCTCGTAGCTAATGCCCCTTTAAAGTGTCTATATATCTATTATAGTTTACAAGATAATATAGACAAAAACGCACAAAACTAGAAAAAATCGTCAATAAAGAACCATATCTCCAATAAGGAATCGTCTGACGATTTCGACCATGTTTGACTAATTTATAGATCTTATCTTACTTATCATTTTTGCCATTTAAAGCTTCTACCTATTTATTAAAGTTTACAAGATATGAGGGCAGAGGCAAACAATTCGTAAAAATCGCCATTAAAGGGCAATAACTCCAATAAGGATTCGACTGACGATTTCGACCATGTTTACTTATTTGTAGTAATATTCTTGCTGATATTTTTTGCCGTCTAAGTTTCACTCTATTTATTATAGTTTTCAAGACCATATGCAAAAATGAAAAAATGGTAAAATTCGTCATTTAAGAACAATAACTCCTATAAGAGTCGTCCGACCGTTGTAAATGGACTGTAGGTAGAGCTCAACATTCTTAACTTTTCTGCCCGTGTCAGATTTCTCTGTTTTCAGCGGTTTTTATGATAATAGAAGAAACTTGCATTTTACTGCATAAAATAATATGTCATGATGCTCGAAGTTTAAATTATCAAGCTGCAAGGTTATGGTTACTTGAATATACTGCGTGAAGATATTTATCATGGAATTTTTCTCTGGAGGGGAAAATACCAGGGATGATCAGGTCAAAACTTTATGGCGCTGGAGGTTGAACTTATCTGGTTTGTTTTGTGTACTTCCTCTGTATTTGTTTTGTTAAGAACTTCAACGGGCCCAATTGTCACAATAAAATTTACATTATAATAGCTCCGCTGCTCCCGTACTTGTTCTCTTTAATAAGGACAAATTAAAATTCATTGATGAAATTGAAAATGGATACGGGGAATGTGTCAGCGAAAATGGACGTCACATTAAACTCCGAAACATATAAATGAACCAAAATTAAAAAAAAAACATACAAGACTTACTAAGGCGAAAGGTTCCTGACTTGGAACAGGTGCAAAAATGCGGCGGGGTTAAACATGTTTTGTGAGAGCTCAACCCTTCCCCTATACCTCTAGCCAATGTAGAATAAACAAACACACAGAAATACGCAGAGTAAAACTCAGTTCAAAATTGAGAAGTCCCAGTCCGATGTTAGAATAGGTAACAGAAGAAACTTAGCAAAATGACAATGATCAACATAAATTAACAAAGGACTACTAGCAGTTACTGACATGCCAGCTCCAGACCTCAATTAAACTGATTGAAAGCTTATATCTTCATCATCTGAAAATAAAGCACAATCCCTCCCGTTAGGGGTCGAGTATCATACCATCATCAAATATACGAGAAGAACATAACCCGTATCATGCCAACAGCTGGTTTTAGAATAAATGTGTTTATTTCCGATGCAAAGACCTTATGAGTGAATCAATATTAATTCCAAAAAATGCAATCTTTAATGACCTGACAACAGCACCGTAACTATATCCCTTCTGAATAAGTCTGTTTAAAGGTTTGGATAGCTTTTGAGGTGAATATCGACATTTTTGTGCTTTGTATAGAATATTACCATATAAGATTGGCTGTGAAATACCTGAACGTATAAGATTTATATTTACGAATGATGTCCTTGTACCGATGATAAAATTTAGTAAATGTTTTGACAAGTTTGTGATATCGAAAACCCTGGTGTAATAATTTTTCAGTATACAGAGATTTCTTTCGTTAAAATCAAATACGTTGTTACATACACGAGCGAATCGAACAAGTTGAGATATATAAACACCATAAGAAAGTGACAAGGGAACGTCACCATCTAAAAATGGATAATTAACAATAGGAAATGAAAAATCATCTCTTTTGTAGTAAATTTTGGTGTTAAGCTTCCCGCAAAAATGATATAGATATCAAGATCCTGGAAAGGGCAGTGTTCATTGTTAGTGTGGCAGAGTCATATTTGATTGATATATATATTAAATATGATTGTTGATTATTAAGTTAATTGCAGTGTTTGATAGTTTAGTTACTCATTGTTTCTATTTCTAGTATATTCTCTTTTCCCTTTCGTGAACCTCTTTTCTTTCATATCATTTTGGAGGGAAAATTCCAATCTTTTGATTGGTCAATCTTTAGGCCTTAGGCCTTACTATAGGTTTTCCTTTGTTTCTGGAGATTGATACTGCAGACATGAAATAACCTGCTTGATAAATTGATTTCTTATATTTATATTATACTTCAAATTCTTGGATTTTTAATATTCTTATATTCAGGTCAGTTGATTTAACTTATTTCTAATTAACAAACTAATAACAAACTAATAGTATGTTATTTTAATACTTTGTGAAAGGATTGAATGTATGTATTGAATGAAGGAATATTTGGAGTATGAAAGAGTAAAAGATTAAATCATTAAATAATAACACAGAGTCATATTAAACATTTTAATATAAAACATTCTAGTACTTTAAATATAATAAAGTTACATTAAAAGTAATAGATAGATACATTTGGTATTTGAATAATACAGAACTCAAAAACTACATATTTTAAATGTAGTTGTGTATTTTATTTAATTGGTGAAATAGTCCTGTCATTGGACTTATGAATGTTATATTCTTATTTATTCAGGATATGGATTAATACCTTGTCATATGAGTAGTGCTCAGATTTTATATACACAGCACTGTGATGTTTTCCAACTAGTACACTGACCTATGTACCATATACATAGTAAGTACACTGACCTATGTACCATATACATAGTAAGTACACTGACCTGTGTACCATATATAGGGTAAGCATTGTGTTCTATGTTGTTTACTTGTAATGTCTGTGCTGTCTATGTTTTATTTAAGTAAGTGCCTGTTTATGTAAAGTGTAGTTTATGTGATATATTTATGTTGGTCAGAATTTGTATACTTTGTGTACAAATCTATTTATAAAATGGACAACTTATTAAGAGATTTGAGATGTATATAATTATTTATTATTATGAGATACATATGAATATTGTATTGGAAAGTTAACTAAAAGTTAGATTTTTGTGCTTAAGGGCTTATTTGAGTATGTAGATATTTAAAGGAATAAGTATGAATTGTAGTTATTCCCCTTTGCCCATATGTTACATGTACTGTCTTGTAATGTGAATATTTAGTATTTGTTGTTATATGTTTTAGAGTCTAAATATTGTGTATTAAAAGAAAAGAACCATAAGATCATCGTCTGTTGTATTTACCAAGAAAATACCCCGTTACCTTAGTATTAGTTTTATTTAAAGTCAGTTTAGCAGAATAAATCTCTTTAGTGTACATACTGAAGTCGTCACTTATTGAGAGCCAATATATCATCCAAATATCTAAAAGTGTTATTAAATTTTTGTATCAAATGTTGATTCGATGGGTCTTTGCCGATTTTAGTCATTAATTGTAACTCATAACGATACAGAAACAGGTCCGCAACAAGTGGTGCACAGTTAGTCCCCATTGGAATTCCGATAACTTGACGCTATAAGGAATCTCCATAAAGATTTTTTTCTTGATGAGATTATGAGGCAAAGTGGTATATAGGGTAGAAAATTCAAAACTTTGAACAGATTCGAAATCACCAATATGAGCATGTAGTTTATCAAGTACTTCCAAAGAGTTTTTGATTCTCCAAAAGTAATTAGTCCCACTATTTTCAAAGGCTTATTTGAACAGTAATTTTGTTTATTACCAGGTTTTTGATTGTAACAAGTGTACTAGTAAGTAGAATAGACAGTTTAGTAGTGGAACAATGGTTTGAAGACGTAACAAATCTATATTTGTAAGGTGTTTTGTGCAGCTTCGGAAGCCAGTACATAGTTGGAACTTTCATGTTATTCGGTCCTGCTTGTAAAGAGGTAGCTAAAAGTTTATGTTTGTTACAGATGTCATTTTCCAAAAATAGAGTCAGATGGAATGTTGGTGAATTCGTGATTTCCTTTTGCAGAACCTCAATGTAAAATTTACGTCAACCAATAATGATATTATTGGCATATAAGAATAAGAAGATGTGGTATGATTGCCAATGAGACAACTCTCCACAAGAGACCAAATGACACAGAAATTAACAACTACAGGTCACCGTACGGCCTTCAACAATGAGCAAAGCCCATACCGCATAGTCGGCTATAAAAGGCCCCGAAATGACAAGTATAAAACAATTAAAACGAGAAAACTAATGGCCTAATTTATGTACAAAATAAGGCACAAAATAATACGGCCTTATCAGCCGGGACAAGAACACATTCCTTGGCGAGTTCTTTTAACTTGTGTTTGATACGAGAAATAGGACTATTATGGTTGCTGTTAGGAGTAAAATGTTCTTTAAAATGTTTAATACGAATATCAACTATGTTCATTACTGAATTCAAAAAAGAATCTAAGGATTTTTTATCAGGTTTTTCTCGTTTTATCTATTTCGTGTTAATTGACTAGAATTGTCAGTTTTCCTATCGAAGGTCGGAGGTTTTCTCCGGGCACTCCGGATTCCTCCACCACCTATAAAAACTGACCGCCACGAAATAGCCCAAATGTGGCGCTTAAAAGTGGCGTTAAAACACCAACTATCAATCAATCAATCTATTTCGTGCAGTAAGTACGGAGTGAGTCGTGGATGATGTTACGACACTCATTCCAATTAATAATAGACGGGGACGATATTTAGGTCCTTTAATGAGGAAAGATTTCAACTCTCGGTCATAGACGATGTTAAGGTCTCCTGTTATAACATGGGAACTGGTGCCATAAATGCATTTGGAATACTAAGTAACTGCAATTTCATGACGTAGGTGTATTGTCACTGATATTAACATCTTTTCACTTAGCTATAATAAAACACATATTTTCGGGTAGATTTTTTGTAAACATAACAAATAAAAGGGAGCTCAGTATTATGAAAATAGCCAGGAATTGTTCTTTAACGGAATGATCATTAAGAATACCGGCAATATTTCCAAAATCAAAATCTTTATTTACATATTTGATTTTAAAGAAATGTTTTTTATGATCGTCAGGGCGACCAATTTTGGAAAACAGTTTAATAAAAAAAATTATATGCAATTATAATTTGGACGATTTTATACTTACGACTGCAATATGGAATTGTGTTGCAACCCTCTAAAATTTTATGTAATTTATTAACAGGTAAAGAACAGAGCTTGGTTATATAACAGATAATGTCTGCGGTTGTGTTTTTTGAAATAGTAATTAGGTCCGAAATATTTGTATTGTTGGTACGAAATTTTCTCTGGTTGCAATTTATTCTACGCCCATGAGAACGGTTTTTACGAACAGTTTTAGAAACTATACCATAATGTTAACAGACTTGATATATTACCAATTCCCATGATGTTATCATTAAGACCTAGAGGATAGACTGTCTGTATTTTTTTTAATCCAATTTAATTCAATTATTTTCAGTGTTCGTACAAATTTTGAATGAGATTCCCCAGGCTGCTTATTTACTACTTCTAAAGGTTGGACAATTAAATATTTAATAGGATGATTGTGCTTCTTAAGGTGTTGATAAATGATACTTTTAAATTTATGGGGGTCTTCTAAAACGATAAAGGTGTTCTTGCGTGCGTTTAGATAGATACCTACGTACTGAATACCGCATCCTGGTTTGTTTCATGTAAGTAAATAGATAATACTGTTAGTTTTTCAATTCATATCAGTTTCAAAATTTAAGGAAAATATGCGACCAATGAACGTAGACCTTACCGTATTGTTGGTGGAAAGACGGGGACATGAAAGTCATTTTCTTGCATGACACTTATTGGTAGGAGGGTAACCACTTTTTTATCATTACAAATGTTAGCGATCATTGTAGTACAGTATTTTTAGATAAGCGATTTTGAAGATTGAGACGTGTAGATATCCCTTGAACGAGTTTGGTATTAAGTATTTTTCCATTTCTGAGTTTCATTTTGTTATCCGTATTTCCAATTGAAAGGAGCAAAGACTGGCATCCAGAATATGAACCAGCACACTGGAATTGAATCAAGTAAAAAGATAAAACTGTTCGGCTAAAAACTTTTTTGTTTTAAAAGATAAACACACATGCGGATTTTTGTAAAAAGATTAGGAATATCTTCTTTACCAAATTATGCTCTTAATTTGTGTAACAATTCTTTGTAAATAATTTATTTTAATTACATTTTATAGAAAAAGTAACATTTTACGTTACAGTACTTGCAACCTTAGGCGTTACTGTTTGACGTGAACTTGACTGATCGGTGAATGATCGGTGACGGATGTTTGACTGATCGATGACTGATCGGTGATCGATGACCCATTGAATCCGTCAGATACGTCAAATAAGCTATGTGATAGTTACCTTGACAACGGTCAGCGATCGATCAGTAAAGTAATTATATGCACGGATCGGACGGATACGTATATAATTAAAATTCTAATGTAAAACGAACTCCACAGTATTTACATTCGATAAACGCGGACCTCTACGAAGACACCTTTACTCGGTAATTTTTAATCAACTGGTTGCAATAACACATAAATTATATATAAATTACTTTTCAAACATTATATATATTACTTAATATTCTCTTGTACTTGAACGTGGTATGTTTTATTCAAAATCAAATAGCCTTAAGTAACGATTTTTTTATAAGAATTTCATACTTCATTTCAAAATTGTAAAGAGAAAAATACTTAAATTTTTTTTGTGTTGAATACGAATGTAATAATTTCTTTATTTTGATAGAAATTACGAAATTCCATTAGATTTCAGTATTTTTTGTACATCAGGATTGATTGTTTTTCATAAAATATGCTTAATTTAACTTTTAGGGAAAAGATACTAAATTTTTTTTCGTGTTGAATAAAAATGCAAACATTTTTTCTTTTATATCAGAAATAAAGCAACCTCAAATGCAATCAGACATTATAAATGCATTTAGATCAGTACTTTTGTATGAATTGTGAATAACTTAAGGATATATATGCATAAATTTTTGTTTTTGTTGAATAAGAATGAAATATTTTTTTATTTTAATGGAAATTATTGATCGCCATTGGATTTTTGTACTTTTTGTAGTTCAGGATTGTTTTATTTTCATTAAACTAAAAGAATATCAGAGAAAATATACTAAAATGTTGTTTGCAATGTATAAAATTAATAATTTTTCTTCTTTTGATAAAAGATAATGAATGTTATTTGAAACTAGTTATTTTAAAGGCCTCGAGATCAATTTTTTATAAGAAATTTTAATAATGAAAGGAGAATAATACTTAAACTTTTGTTGTGTTGAATACATATACAATAGTTTCTTTATTTTGATAGAAATTATGAACTGCCATTTGATTTCAGTACTTTTTGTACATCAGGATTGGTTGGTTTTCATAAATTATGGTGAATTTCTGGGGAAAGATACAAAATTTTTGTTCGTATTGCTTAGAAATGCAAATATTTCTTCTTTTATTTCAGAAATATTGCAACGTCACTTGCAATCAGTCATTATAAATGCCTTAAGATAAGCAATTTTGTATAAAATGTGAATTATTGAAGAATAAATATGCATAAACTTTTGTTTTTGTTGAATAAGAATGCTATCATTTCTTTATTTTAATGGAAATTATTGACTGCCATTGGATTTTTGTATTTTTTGAAGTTCAGAATTGGTTGTTTTTCATAAAATTAAAAGAGTATCAGAGAAAAGATACTAAAATGTTGTTCGCATTGTTTAAAATTACCAATTTTTCTTTTCTTGATAAAAAAAATGCAATGATTTTGTATCTAGTTCTTTCAAAGGCCTCAAGATACATGTAAGATTTTTTATGAGAATTTTAAATAAATAAGGTTTAAACTTTTGCTTGTGTTGAATAGGAATGCAATAATTTCTTTATTTTAAAGGAATTATGAACGGCCATTTGATTTCAGTACTTTTTGTACATCAGGATTGGTTGTTTTTCATAAATTATGATGAAATTCAAAAAGAAAAAATACAAAATTTTTGTTTGCGTTGCTTAAAAATGCATATATTTCTTCTTATATATGAGGAATAATGCAACGTCACTTGCAATCAGACATTATAAATGCCTTTAGATAAGTAATTTTGTATAAAATGTGAAAAATTTAAGGATAAATATGCCTAAACTCTTATTTTTGTTGAATATGAATGTAACAATTTCTTTATTTTGATAGAATTTATGAACCGCAATTAGATTTCTGTATTTTTTGTACATCAGGATTGATTGTTTTTCAGAAAATATGCTTAGTTTAAGGGAAAAGATACTAATTTTTTATTTGTGTTGCATAAAAATGCAAATATTTCTTCTTTTATATCAGAAATAATGCATTGTCAATTGCAATCAGACATTATAAATGCATTTAGATCAGTACTTTTGTATAAGATGTGAATAATTTAAGGATATATATGCATATACTTTTGTTTTTGTTGAATAAGAATGCAATATTTTTTTTATTTTAATGGAAACTATTGACCGCCATTGGAATTTTGTACTTTTTGTAGTTCAGGATTTTTTTTTTTCATTTAACTAAAAGTATATCAGAGAAAATATACTAAAATGTTCTTCCCGATGTATAAATTATTAATTTTTCTTCTTTTGATAAAAAATAATGAATGTTATTTGTATTTAGTTATTTCAAAGGCCTCAAGATCAGTTTTCTATAAGGAATTTGATAATGGAAGGAGAATTATACTTAAACTTTTGTTTGTGTTGAATACATATACAATAGTTTCTTTATTTTGATAGAAATTATGAACCGCCATTTGATTTCAGTACTTTTTGTACATCAGGATTGGTTGTTTTTCATAAATTATGCTGAATGTCAAGGAAAAGATACTAAATTTTTGTTCGTGTTGCTTAAAAATGCAAATATTTCTTCTTTTATTTCAGAAATATTGCAACGTCACTTGCAATCAATCATCATAAATGCCTTAAGATAAGTAATTTTGTATAAAATGTGAATAATTGAAGTATAAATATGCATAAACTTTTGTTTTTGTTGAATAAGAATGCAATCCTTTCTTTATTTTAATGACCGCCATTGGATTTTTGTACTTTTTGCACTTCAGGATTGTTTTTTTTTTCATTTAACTAAAAGAATATCAGAGAAAATATACTAAAATGTTGTTCGCAATATATAAAATAACTAATTTTTATTCTTTTGATAAAAAGTAATGAATGTTATTTGTAACTAGTTATTTCAAAGGCCTCAAGATCAGTTTTTTATAAGAAATTTAAGAATGGAAGGAGAATAATACTTAAACTTTTGTTTGTGTTGAATACATATACAATAGTTTCTTTATTTTGATAGAAATTATGAACCGCCATTTGATTTCAGTACTTTTTGTACAACAGGATTGGTTGGTTTTCATAAATTATGCTGAAATTGCGGGAAAAAATACAAAATTTTTGTTTGCGTTGCTTAAAAATGCATATATTTCTTCTTATATATGAGGAATAATGCAACGTCACTTGCAATCAGATATTATAAATGCCTTTAGATAAGTAATTTTGTTTAAAATGTGAAAAATTGAAGGATAAATATGCATAAACTTTTGTTTTTGTTGAATAAGAATGCTATCATTTCTTTATTTTAATGGAAGTTATTGACTGCCATTGGATTTTTGTATTTTTTGAAGTTCAGAATTGGTTGTTTTTCATAAAATTAAAAGAGTATCAGAGAAGATATACTAAAATGTTGTTCGCATTGTTTAAAATTACCAATTTTTCTTTTCTTGATAAAAAAAATGCAATGATTTTGTATCTAGTTCTTTCAAAGGCCTCAAGATACATGTAAGATTTTTTATGAGAATTTTAAATAAATAAGGTTTAAACTTTTGCTTGTGTTGAATAGGAATGCAATAATTTCTTTATTTTAAAGGAAATTATGAACGGCCATTTGATTTCAGTACTTTTTGTACATCAGGATTGGTTGTTTTTCATAAATTATGATGAAATTCAAAAAGAAAAAATACAAAATTTTTGTTTGCGTTGCTTAAAAATGCATATATTTCTTCTTATATATGAGGAATAATGCAACGTCACTTGTAATCAGACATTATAAATGCCTTTAGATATGTAATTTTGTATAAAATGTGAAAAATTTAAGGATAAATATGCCTAAACTCTTATTTTTGTTGAATATGAATGTAATAATTTCTTTATTTTGATAGAATTTATGAACCGCCATTAGATTTCTGTATTTTTTGTACATCAGGATTGATTGTTTTTCAAAAAATATGCTTAGTTTAAGGGAAAAGATACTAATTTTTTATTTGTGTTGCATAAAAATGCAAATATTTCTTCTTTTATATCAGAAATAATGCATTGTCAATTGCAATCAGACATTATAAATGCATTTAGATCAGTACTTTTGTATAAGATGTGAATAACTTAGGGATATATATGCATAACCTTTTGTTTTTGTTGAATAAGAATGCAATAATTTTTTTTTATTTTAATGGAAACTATTGACCGCCATTGGATTTTTGTACTTTTTGCAGTTCAGGATTGTTTTTTTTTTCATTAAACTAAAAGAATATCAGAGAAAATATACTAAAATGTTGTTCGCAATATATAAAATAACTAATTTTTATTCCTTTGATAAAAATCAATGAATGTTATTTGTAACTAGTTATTTCAAAGGCCTCAAGATCAGTTTTTTATAAGAAATTTAATAATGGAAGGAGAATAATACTTAAACTTTTGTTTGAGTTGAATACATATACAATAGTTTCTTTATTTTGATAGAAATTATGAACCGCCATTTGATTTCAGTACTTTTTGTACAACAGGATTGGTTGGTTTTCATAAATTATGCTGAAATTGCGGGAAAAAATACAAAATTTTTGTTTGCGTTGCTTAAAAATGCATATATTTCTTCTTATATATGAGGAATAATGCAACGTCACTTGCAATCAGATATAATAAATGCCTTTAGATAAGTAATGTTGTTTAAAATGTGAAAAATTTAAGGATAAATATGCCTAAACTCTTATTTTTGTTGAATATGAATGTAATAATTTCTTTATTTTGATAGAAATTATGAACCGCCATTAGATTTCTGTAATTTTTTTAACATCAAGATTGATAGTTTTTCATAAAATATGCTTAATTTTAGGGAAAAGATACTAATTTTGTATTCGTGTTGCATAAAAATGCAAATATTTCTTCTTTTATATCAGAAATAATGCATTGTCAATTGCAATCAGACATTATAAATGCATTTAGATCAGTACTTTTGTATAAGATAAGAATAATATAAGGATATATATGCATATACTTTTGTTTTTGTTGAATAAGAATGCAATAATTTTTTTATTTTAATGGAAACTATTGACCGCCATTGGAATTTTGTACTTTTTGTAGTTCAGGATTGTTTTTTTTTCATTTAACTAAAAGAATATCAGACAAAATATACTAAAATGTTGTTCCCGATGTATAAACTACTAATTTTTCTTCTTTTGATAAAAAATAACGAATGTTATTTGTAACTAGTTATTTCAAAGGCCTCAGGATCAGTTTTTTATAAGAAATTTGATAATGGAAGGAGAATTATACTTAAACTTTTGTTTGTGTTGAATACATATACAATAGTTTCTTTATTTTGATAGAAATTATGAACTGCCATTTGATTTCAGTACTTTTTGTACATCAGGATTGGTTGTTTTTCATAAATTATGCTGAAATTGCGGGAAAAAATACAAAATTTTTGTTTGCATAGCATAAAAATGCATATATTTCTTCTGATATATGAGGAATAATGCAACGTCACTTGCAATCAGATATTATAAATGCCTTTAGATAAGTAATTTTGTAGAAAATGAGAAAAATTTAAGGATAAATATGCATAAACTCTTATATTTGTTGAATATGAATGTAATAATTTCTTTATTTTGATAGAAATTATGAACCGCCATTAGATTTCTGTAATTTTTGTACATCAAGATTGATAGTTTTTCATAAAATATGCTTAATTTAAGGGAAAAGATACTAATTTTTTTATTCGTGTTGCATAAAAATGCAAATATTTCTTCTTTTATATCAGAAATAATGCATTGTCAATTGCAATCAGACATTATAAATGCATTTAGATCAGTACTTTTGTATAAGATGTGAATAATTTAAGGATATATATGCATATACTTTTGTTTTTGTTGAATAAGAATGCAATATTTTTTTTATTTTAATGGAAACTATTGACCGCCATTGGAATTTTGTACTTTTTGTAGTTCAGGATTGTTTTTTTTTCATTTAACTAAAAGAATATCAGACAAAATATATGCTGAATGTCAAGGAAAAGATACTAAATTTTTGTTCGTGTTGCTTAAAAATGCAAATATTTCTTCTTTTATTTCAGAAATATTGCAACGTCACTTGCAATCAATCATCATAAATGCCTTAAGATAAGTAATTTTGTATAAAATGTGAATAATTGAAGTATAAATATGCATAAACTTTTGTTTTTGTTGAATAAGAATGCAATCCTTTCTTTATTTTAATGACCGCCATTGGATTTTTGTATTTCTTATAGTTCAGAATTGTTTTTTTTTGCATAAAATTAAAAGAATATCAGAGAAAATATACTAAAATGATGTTTGCATTGTTTTTTCTTTTTTGATTTCAGTTATTTTTGTACATCAGGATTGGTTGTTTTTCATAAATTATGCTGAATTTCAAGGAAAAGATACTAAATTTTTGTTTGCGTAGCTTAAAAATGCAAATGTTTCTTCTTATATATGAGGAATAATGCTTAATTTTAGGGAAAAGATACTAATTTTGTATTCGTGTTGCATAAAAATGCAAATATTTCTTCTTTTATATCAGAAATAATGCATTGTCAATTGCAATCAGACATTATAAATGCATTTAGATCAGTACTTTTGTATAAGATAAGAATAATATAAGGATATATATGCATATACTTTTGTTTTTGTTGAATAAGAATGCAATAATTTTTTTATTTTAATGGAAACTATTGACCGCCATTGGAATTTTGTACTTTTTGTAGTTCAGGATTGTTTTTTTTTCATTTAACTAAAAGAATATCAGACAAAATATACTAAAATGTTGTTCCCGATGTATAAACTACTAATTTTTCTTCTTTTGATAAAAAATAACGAATGTTATTTGTAACTAGTTATTTCAAAGGCCTCAGGATCAGTTTTTTATAAGAAATTTGATAATGGAAGGAGAATTATACTTAAACTTTTGTTTGTGTTGAATACATATACAATAGTTTCTTTATTTTGATAGAAATTATGAACCGCCATTTGATTTCAGTACTTTTTGTACATCAGGATTGGTTGTTTTTCATAAATTATGCTGAAATTGCGGGAAAAAATACAAAATTTTTGTTTGCATAGCATAAAAATGCATATATTTCTTCTGATATATGAGGAATAATGCAACGTCACTTGCAATCAGATATTATAAATGCCTTTAGATAAGTAATTTTGTAGAAAATGAGAAAAATTTAAGGATAAATATGCATAAACTCTTATATTTGTTGAATATGAATGTAATAATTTCTTTATTTTGATAGAAATTATGAACCGCCATTAGATTTCTGTAATTTTTGTACATCAAGATTGATAGTTTTTCATAAAATATGCTTAATTTAAGGGAAAAGATACTAATTTTTTTATTCGTGTTGCATAAAAATGCAAATATTTCTTCTTTTATATCAGAAATAATGCATTGTCAATTGCAATCAGACATTATAAATGCATTTAGATCAGTACTTTTGTATAAGATGTGAATAATTTAAGGATATATATGCATATACTTTTGTTTTTGTTGAATAAGAATGCAATATTTTTTTTATTTTAATGGAAACTATTGACCGCCATTGGAATTTTGTACTTTTTGTAGTTCAGGATTTTTTTTTTTCATTTAACTAAAAGTATATCAGAGAAAATATACTAAATGTTGTTCCCGATGTATAAATTATTAATTTTTCTTCTTTTGATAAAAAATAATGAATGTTATTTGTATTTAGTTATTTCAAAGGCCTCAAGATCAGTTTTCTATAAGGAATTTGATAATGGAAGGAGAATTATACTTAAACTTTTGTTTGTGTTGAATACATATACAATAGTTTCTTTATTTTGATAGAAATTATGAACCGCCATTTGATTTCAGTACTTTTTGTACATCAGGATTGGTTGTTTTTCATAAATTATGCTGAATGTCAAGGAAAAGATACTAAATTTTTGTTCGTGTTGCTTAAAAATGCAAATATTTCTTCTTTTATTTCAGAAATATTGCAACGTCACTTGCAATCAATCATCATAAATGCCTTAAGATAAGTAATTTTGTATAAAATGTGAATAATTGAAGTATAAATATGCATAAACTTTTGTTTTTGTTGAATAAGAATGCAATCCTTTCTTTATTTTAATGACCGCCATTGGATTTTTGTATTTCTTATAGTTCAGAATTGGTTTTTTTTGCATAAAATTAAAAGAATATCAGAGAAAATATACTAAAATGATGTTTGCATTGTTTTTTCTTTTTTGATTTCAGTTATTTTTGTACATCAGGATTGGTTGTTTTTCATAAATTATGCTGAATTTCAAGGAAAAGATACTAAATTTTTGTTTGCGTAGCTTAAAAATGCAAATGTTTCTTCTTATATATGAGGAATAATGCTTAATTTTAGGGAAAAGATACTAATTTTGTATTCGTGTTGCATAAAAATGCAAATATTTCTTCTTTTATATCAGAAATAATGCATTGTCAATTGCAATCAGACATTATAAATGCATTTAGATCAGTACTTTTGTATAAGATAAGAATAATATAAGGATATATATGCATATACTTTTGTTTTTGTTGAATAAGAATGCAATAATTTTTTTATTTTAATGGAAACTATTGACCGCCATTGGAATTTTGTACTTTTTGTAGTTCAGGATTGTTTTTTTTTCATTTAACTAAAAGAATATCAGACAAAATATACTAAAATGTTGTTCCCGATGTATAAACTACTAATTTTTCTTCTTTTGATAAAAAATAACGAATGTTATTTGTAACTAGTTATTTCAAAGGCCTCAGGATCAGTTTTTTATAAGAAATTTGATAATGGAAGGAGAATTATACTTAAACTTTTGTTTGTGTTGAATACATATACAATAGTTTCTTTATTTTGATAGAAATTATGAACCGCCATTTGATTTCAGTACTTTTTGTACATCAGGATTGGTTGGTTTTCATAAATTATGCTGAAATTGCGGGAAAAAATACAAAATTTTTGTTTGCATAGCATAAAAATGCATATATTTCTTCTGATATATGAGGAATAATGCAACGTCACTTGCAATCAGATATTATAAATGCCTTTAGATAAGTAATTTTGTAGAAAATGAGAAAAATTTAAGGATAAATATGCATAAACTCTTATATTTGTTGAATATGAATGTAATAATTTCTTTATTTTGATAGAAATTATGAACCGCCATTAGATTTCTGTAATTTTTGTACATCAAGATTGATAGTTTTTCATAAAATATGCTTAATTTAAGGGAAAAGATACTAATTTTTTTATTCGTGTTGCATAAAAATGCAAATATTTCTTCTTTTATATCAGAAATAATGCATTGTCAATTGCAATCAGACATTATAAATGCATTTAGATCAGTACTTTTGTATAAGATGTGAATAATTTAAGGATATATATGCATATACTTTTGTTTTTGTTGAATAAGAATGCAATATTTTTTTTATTTTAATGGAAACTATTGACCGCCATTGGAATTTTGTACTTTTTGTAGTTCAGGATTTTTTTTTTTCATTTAACTAAAAGTATATCAGAGAAAATATACTAAAATGTTTTTCCCGATGTATAAATTATTAATTTTTCTTCTTTTGATAAAAAATAATGAATGTTATTTGTATTTAGTTATTTCAAAGGCCTCAAGATCAGTTTTCTATAAGGAATTTGATAATGGAAGGAGAATTATACTTAAACTTTTGTTTGTGTTGAATACATATACAATAGTTTCTTTATTTTGATAGAAATTATGAACCGCCATTTGATTTCAGTACTTTTTGTACATCAGGATTGGTTGTTTTTCATAAATTATGCTGAATGTCAAGGAAAAGATACTAAATTTTTGTTCGTGTTGCTTAAAAATGCAAATATTTCTTCTTTTATTTCAGAAATATTGCAACGTCACTTGCAATCAATCATCATAAATGCCTTAAGATAAGTAATTTTGTATAAAATGTGAATAATTGAAGTATAAATATGCATAAACTTTTGTTTTTGTTGAATAAGAATGCAATCCTTTCTTTATTTTAATGACCGCCATTGGATTTTTGTATTTCTTATAGTTCAGAATTGGTTTTTTTTGCATAAAATTAAAAGAATATCAGAGAAAATATACTAAAATGATGTTTGCATTGTTTTTTCTTTTTTGATTTCAGTTATTTTTGTACATCAGGATTGGTTGTTTTTCATAAATTATGCTGAATTTCAAGGAAAAGATACTAAATTTTTGTTTGCGTAGCTTAAAAATGCAAATGTTTCTTCTTTTATATAAGAAATAAAGCAACGTCAATTGCAAAATGGGTTGTATTTCACAAAATTAAACGAATATCAGAGGAAAGATACTATAAGTCATTCACATTGTTTAAACTCAAACAAATTACCAATATTTCTATTTTTTTATAAAAAATTCAGCAATGTTATTTGTAACTAGTTATTTTAAAGGCCTTCAGATAAGTTTTTTTATAAGAATTTTAAGATTATAAAATTATAAATAATAATACATCGAAATTGGCAAAAAATGATCATGTCTTTTCATTTTCCAGAGCATTTTCGGGGAACAAAATCCCAATCGCGATAAAAGTCGTTTTAGCACTGTTCGGGTATGAAAATATATAACCTAAATAAAAACGAAAATTACCATTCTGTTATAATAATATTTAAAATCAGTTTTATCTGCATATTTCCTTTTTTTTTTAATTCTTAAAACTTTGCTGAATAATCACTAAAAAAATGTTGATCTTTTGTATTTGAACGTTTCGTATTTTCCGTGGCGCCATTAATTAAATGAAACGAAACTAAGATTCCGTAATTTGTATTAGTTTATCATGTGACGTAGTAGAGTTCAATCCGTCAGAAAGGTCGATCGGTCCTATCCGTCCGATCCGTCCGATCAGTCAAATATTTTTACCATAAATCTGACGGATCGGTGACGTGAGTTTGACGCGAACTTGACTGATCGGTGACTGATCGATGACCGCTGATTGATCGCTAAAATAGTAACGCCTAAGGTTGCAAGTACTGTAGCAACGTCATTACCTTTCCTGTAACTGTATCGTATGCCCTTAATAGAAGAATGGGGCTAAATATTGAAATATGAATTTTAGATAAATATTCCCAAAGTAATTAACATAGAGAAGTTCGCGCTCGGACACACACTCCATTGTCTTGTATATTATAAGATCATAAACCTGAAGCACGGGGAGGTTTTCGACATATACATGTGTGATAGAATTAATGAGTTAGTTAAGTATCCTTAAGGTGGTACCCAACACCTTGACTAATATTAATTTGGCTCGTTTAATTTTCCTAAAATTTTGACAAAATGTTTACTTTGACCCTTTGACAAAAATATAAAAATTTCAAAAAATTTGAACCAACCACTTTATCAGAAAAATTTCACTAGTTATATAGCAGTTTGACAAACACTAATTTTGATCATTGAGAAGCTTAATATTTCCTTAACAATACAACGTAATTAAAACGTTTAGCTGATTTTTACAGAGTTATCTCCCTGTAGTGTTAGGTACCACCTTAAAGTGTTTTTGTCTTTTCATTATTTTTTTTTCGTTAATGGTGTTGCCGGTTCACTTTAGTTTTTGTAATTTTGATCCCTCCTATTAATACATGATTTCAAACACACATATAATATGATAGTTCTAATTCGGTGATTAATAATAATGTACATTTTGTCATCTGACTTTCGATTTTTTCGACTAAAATTTACCACAAGATGTGTTCTGAGCATGCTCGAGACAGTGATTGATTTTTAGTTTATTTCGCAACCAAAACGAAGTAATCACAAACACAAAATACCACGAAATTAGATGAAAATGGGAAATAACATTGGAAATCATGATCATAAGTAGCCGCTAAATTAGTTTGGTTTATATCATAAATACATTGAACCTACAAGTTATCAAAGTGCAAAATGCCCGTGTCCAATATAGAAATATGGTAACCTGAACATATCTTTTTCGGCAGTAAATTAATAAAACATAAAATAAAATAGATAGTCTTAATCTAAACAAGATACACTTTTTAGTTTGATAACTAAATGTTACGGAGGGCCCATAAATAAGCACATATTAACAAAGTACACAATTACACATTATATATACGTACACAATTATACAATATGATATATGTATATAATACTATAAATGAAAAAAAAACCAACCGTTCCAATCTGCTGTTGTGAGAAGAAAAATAAAACATTTTCCTTCACAAGATGCAGGAGTATAACACTTCTTTATATAGTTTGGTAAACTAGCTGTTCCATATTTGAGATCCAGTATACATACATTTGTTTTTCGGCATTGAAAGATGTATCAGTTTTTCATCAGCCAAACGAAATTATAATTTGGATTATCAAAATGGATATTTTTTGTAAATAGCAAAACTCAAGAGGAGCGTCCGCCTGGCTGTACAGCGTTTATAAATACGCTGCAACCTAAGATTAGTATTTGTGGAACAGCGTTGTGTTTAGCATATGTTATACAAAATAAGTAGCCACGGATGAAGACATAGTGCAATGCTCAACACGATATTCTTATTAATATACTTATTGTCGATTTTAATCAAATGAGTCACACCATAAGAATAGTCTCAAACTATCCATTTTATGAACAAAACAGTAAAACGAAAAGTCAAACTAAGTTTACTTTTTACTTTGAATTAAGGTAGCACTACAGTCTAACAATGATTTTTTGAAGATATTTTTTTTATCACATAATTTTGAAGTAAGTATTATTCTGCACAGTTTGTAAAAATCCCAAAGTCATTATCATATCACAACAGGGAGTTAATTGATAATGAACGTATGTAAATAAAAGCACATGTAATTAATCTAAATATATAGGCATTTGGGAGGTGCTAATATGTCAATCATCTGTTGATACCAGTGTCCAGCTGTTAATCCCTGACCACAAGATAAATATCTCATTGCATTGCAACAAAACTAATTTATTAAACATGAAAGTTCAGAACAGAGAAAAAGAAAAAGATATGAATAGGAAAAAATTTAAAGGGAAAAAATCTACCAAAATGAAAAAAAAAACTATGGAAAAGAGTGTGAATGTATCTTTGAAAGCCTCTGACTGCCTGTATAAATTTCTCGTCTTTGGTCTTCTACATTTAAAAATAATTTTAGGCATTTTAACTAATTTTAAGTTTATTTGAAATTTTTTAATTCCATGAAACTCATAAATCATGTTGGACAGTCTATTTTCAAGAAGGGGATGGTCTTGATCTTTTTATGGACATGTATTTTAATTTTAATATTTTAGCTAATTTCAGTCATCATGGTCATATTATATTTCTTTTTAAAATTCAAATGAAAATTATTCTTTATAGTGAGAATAATGATGTTAAATATTAATTATGATGCAGCTAGCCAATCCTGTTATTCTCTTATCTTAGCCTGTCTGGACAGAGGCGGAGCTTTGTCTTTATTTAATTACTACATCACAGATGTTGGTCAAATCTGTGACGTCAAACTCCCGCCAAATGCCAAGTTAGTGTTATACAGTGCACACAAAATGCAAATTTTACAGCATTAGAGCATCAAAGACACAATGTGTGTGGTTCTATTGATAAAGTAATGGTGTCAGAACACTCCTGGGGTGTTCCCAGTGGAATTTTTGTATTTATGTGGCATTTATAGGGGTTCTTAAGAGGAAATTCAGTTTTAAGGTCATTTCTCAGAACAATTTTTCATGAGAATTGTAAGGAAAAAATGAAAATAGAAACTTTATGGGTACCCCCTTTGGCTTGACTTTGATATATGTGATTGAAGGGAGTATTTTCTACAATACCGTGTCCCAGTTTTTGGATAATTTGTTTCTAAATGAATTTATAGGTCTCCAAAGATGAAAGGTGAAATGAGGTTTGGCATCCAGCAGTAAAAATAATATATCTTATTACTGGAGGCATATATCAAAAATCTGAGACACGGTTTTGTAGATTGTGAATGGTTGATTAAAGGGATGAAAACAAATTTTTACTACCATTTGACCTGAATGTGCCATTTTCATCCAAGTTAGAAGACCACTTTTTTGGCAATTAATGAGCTATATTTTGAGATTAATCATACCAAAAATAAATTTATCTATAGATTAAGAAAGAGTTATGTTTCAGCTTTAAAATGTGTTAAAGATTTTAAAAATCCATTGAGTAGTTTTGGAGAAATTATTCTTTAAAGACTGTTGGTTGGAGTCAGAAAATTCTGACTGTAGTGCTACCTTAATCAAATTATTCCTTTTATCAAGCATTTTGAGTATTGAACTAAGACCCGCGTATTCAACTGAACAAACCATTAACTATTAACAACAACTGTACTGACTATCAGGCAATGGAACGCTTTTTCTGAAATAATTTATTTCTACTCGTTCAATTTCAATTATTAAAATACAATCCTTATAGAAAGTTTAATAAATATGTTTAATTCATCATACAATGGATAAGCATGCGGAAAAGATTTCCACTAAAGTTCGATTTAAAAGAAAAAAAACAATCATTATGATTAAAAGAATAGTTACAATGATTTACATGAGACTATTAGACGATTCATGTATGAATGGAAGGGGTATTCATTTCTGTATTATTTGCTTTAGACCATTGTTTATCCCCATAATTCATTTAGACTTAGCTCCCTAATATTGTGTCCATTTTTCTCAATTCTTATTTTTTTTAACCTGTTTTTTATTCTCTACTCCGTAAACTCAATCCAGACCCACTTATCACATATTTAATGGAAACTATGATATTAATGAAAAGGTAAGCAACGTGCGCAACAGAAAGACGCTTAATGTTTTACTCTCGATAATGGAGAAGCCAAAATAACGATGAGTTCTAAGGAACACAAAGGTAAAAATATGTTTTAAAAGTAAACTTGAAACTGGCATGGCTTAATAGTAGAAGGTCTGCTTCAGATCTTGATCTTTTCCTCGATATTACCACAAAGGGAAGATTTCAAACTAGAATCTATTACAAACGTGATGATTTCAACTTCCAAATTGTCAACATTCTATTTCTCAGCCGTAACATACCCTAACTGCACCATCGTATGGCGTTTATATATCTCAGTTACTAGTAATACGTTACGCCCGTGAATGTTCACACTATAAGGACTTCATTAGTAGGCGTGTGCTACTTAAACAAAAACTGCACCAACAGAGTTATGAGGAATAACAACTTAAATCGACACTACATAAGTTTTACGGTCACCATCATGAATTGGTTGACTGATACGATGTGTCGATGTTTTAAGTTTTTAGATACCAGTATAGGTGTAATACCACCAAATCATACCTACGTCTTATCCGTTTGCATACGAAAAAGGGTCGAAAAAAAAAAATATTCCCTTGAATTTGACAGTTGTAGGAAATTAATCCTACATTTCATTGCAGTAAAAAATTTCGGAGTCATAAACATATATCTTGGGAGCTTCAAAGCACCATTCTTTTCTATATATAAAGTATTTTGGAAACTTGAGGTTACATTTACTAAAGCTTGTAAACAGGAAAGAAAGGGGTTAAATTTGATTGGTTAACTTCCAGTGATGGTTATTATCTTATATGCAATGAAATGTTATGTGAAATTTTGTCCGTAGTACTGAACAGGATAAAACTTTACTCATACTCATGCCAAGTATTTCTTTATTTGAAACAAAGACAAATTCTGCACAATTTTTTGAAAAGAGCAAATTTAACAAAAACTAAAAGGATAAAAACAGTGGTGGTATTACACCTATTGTCGTCTGATTTTTTTACCGATTGTATGTATCCTATTCCTGATTGTGACATAATGACTGAGTGTGAATTTGCATCTGTCGCTTTCATTTGATACAAAGGGCGTGGGCGATACACCAATTGTAATCGGTATCGACCCATTTTTCATATTTAGATTATTGATCTGTAAACGGCATAATTTAAAATAGTTTTGCATGTATGACATGTCGAGAATAGGTGAGCGTTAATGTCTAGAACCTTTTTTTTTTTTTAAATATTTTGCATACATTGCTTTTTTGTTATTTTAATTAAATCGGAAAATGCATTTAACAACACTTTTAAATGAGTGTTTATACATATTTTTTTTTCGATATCCAGAGGTATAGAAAATGAAAAAATGTAGTATCACATATACTAAGCCCTGATGCATGTATAGTAGGAGGCACTTATCCTGTCGACGCCCCGGTCTCGCTCCTTTTTGAGTTCATGCGATTCTACTAGTTTTTGTATGTTACCTTGATTTGTCTCTTCTCGTCGATTTACGAGACTGGAACATCGGTAAAGTATTACCCTATATAGTTAGCCCTATCAATTTTAACTAAGTAAAACAACTTATTTGAAGAGATTTACAAGAAATTTTGAATATGTTCGTATAAAAATTGAACTATATCAGTTCTTTCAAGAGGTCACACATGCAGTCCGAAAATGTTGTAGTCTTACATCTTATCAAATATTCAGCTGTATATGTTGAATCGTACATTTAATACGAAATTGTTCTTATCAATTCATTGTTTTATAATGTATTTTTGTCTAGGTTTATTCCTACTCTATGGATGCTTATCAAAGAATTCTTTTGGTAAGCGACCAGATTGAATAATTCAATTGTCTTTATGTAAGTTGCTTTTTGTACTTCTTGTCAATTTTTAAATGATTTAAACAGTAAGTTCTAATATTGGGCTGTTACACCACTATCCCAGGTAGCAAGAATGTAGGGGAGATTTCAACGCTCAAAAACCTATTTAACTAAGTCATGTCATTTATGTGCCTGTTCCAATCAAAAGCCTGTAATTCAGTGGCAGTCGTTTGTTTGGTCTCAAATCCGGCCGTTACTCAATTCGTTAGAATTGTGTCTCATTTTGTAATGTTGGGGCCTTCTATAGCTGACTATACGGTATGGGCGTTGCTAATCGGCGATGGTCATATGGTGACCAATAGATGCTTACATCCACCTCATTTGGACTCTGATGGATATTTGTCTCTTTGGAAATCATGCCACGTATCCGTACATTTGTACAGTAAACATGTTTCTTCCATACAGAACAAAAACTCAATCTTAACGAGATTTATGTAATGATGAATCAATCTCATGAATATCCATTTCTAAACATATGGTAATAATTTTGCAACGTAGGTTTTATGGTGTTATTCTCATTTCGTATACCCTTTTATCTATTTTTACTTACTTTTTACTTTATCGGTAAAGCGTATATGTCATATGTCATTATGTTTTACTATATCATATGTACTATCAAATTCAAAAACTTTCTTATTGACGTTTCTGTCAGATTAATTGTATGTGTGTTTGATTTTTAAGTCAGTTCTGTTGTTTATCTGTGATGTTTGTTTACACAGTTTTGGATACTGGATTTGACGTATTGTCACGTTAACCATTTATGTCTGTTTGGGTTGTTTACCTAATTTTTCATTATAACAGAACTATAAACAACGGCCATGCAAGTGGAAGGTTTAGCTAGCTATAAAACCAAATGTTGACCTCAGGCTTTAGATTCTGTCAAGACACTGTTTTGATTTGGTGCATTAAAATCTTTAATTTGCCAATCTAATTAAAATATAGATCTCGGATTTCGTTATACTACGTTAAACTACATACGAGTATGTAATATAACGTAGTATAACGAAATCCGAGATCTATATTTTAATTAGATTGTTTAATTTGCTTTTACCCAGATACTGTGCTTGCTTTTCATTGCAGTTTTTAAAATTGAATTTCTTAAGATTTAATTACGAACTTCCTTATCAATTGCCCAATCTTGAACATCGACTTTTAATGTTTTGAATTCCGAACTTCAAACTTGTTGATCAGATGTTTTATTCAAATTACATGTATTTTATGCTTCAAACATGATCTAATGTCTTCAAAACATGTAATTATAAGTAAAGGTTTCTGTAGGGAATCTGAAGTATGCATCATCATTGAATAATTCAAAAGTATTGAACTATAAATTATCGTTTTTTTTTAAAATGAAATACTGCTGTAATTTTTCTGCACAAATGGGGATACTTCAAATGCTGTGATTCATTTGAAAATTAATTGGAACAAAAAGTAAAATGTGGTAAATTAATGCAATACAATTCACAGTAGAATATGTCTGTATGGCAATTTAGATCCTTAGATATCTGGACAGCCATTTATCTATTGTCACGACCAACCTACACCGCCGTCTGATAAATTTGGTTAGACCTATGACGTTATCTACTATATAAATTATGTTAACTCAATTTTAAACATCGTTATATATTGCAAAACATATTTAAGATCATACAAAGTGAAACGTTAAAAAAGTAAGAATTACAACTTCGTGGCTTTAGTGTATAACATTGTATTTCCAAGCTAGACGCCCTGTAGCCCCTATGGGTTTTTGTGCTTTCTAACGTTTTCATTTCAGCGTCGCTGACTCACGAATGTTATTCTAGAAAGACGTAAAGTGCCGACGTAAGTCTATATAATGATTATTTAGATTACTAACATTAGTTTAGTATAGCTGCTAATGTATTGTTACGTCATTTGGGATACTATCCGCACAGTTTCGAGTGCCATGGTACGGTACTTTACGCATGTACTAAAGGGAATGTGCGGTGAACTTTATTTAGACCTACGACAAATAACTAAACGCCATGTAAAGGTCCATACAATATGACAAGCTTTGAATCGTTATAAGTATGACAAGCTTTGAATCGTTATAAGTATTCAATAAGTCGTGAATATATCAAATAATTGCAATTTATCAACCAAATGAACTTTCAACCATAACGATATTACAAATAATATTTGTATTACAACCATGCAATTGATTTGAACATACGTTTGTAGTTTTTGCATGTACATTCAATCATTTAACGGACCTGCAACACAAATCCTTCAGTAGTTGAGGGGAGACCGAAATGTTTTCACTGTTGCTCAACAGACTTAGGCAATATTGATGGATCTGGAGAATCTGGTATTTAAATTATATTTAGCATGATTAGAACAAAATTACAAAAAAAAAATCAATTGATTAATGAAATAAATATGAAGCATCTTCTGTTGTAGGTAGTATACGATGGTCACGACTAACATTGCCATCAAACTTTGAAGTATTCAGCAACGTAAAGTTTGAAGACAATGCTAGTTGTATTAAAAAATAAAGACAGTGCGTGTGAAGTTTATCACATAAGACTAACGGAATAAGTCTTAAGAGAATAAGAGCTGAGCAGTTGGCTCCCATCGCAATACAACTTTCAATTGAGAAATACTCACCATAAACACAACAAAAAAACAACAACATGAAAAACAAAAAAACAACAACATTGGTAGATTTTTAGTTTTAGACACATTTCGTAATAACCGGGGTGTTTGTTGATTTAGGATTTGTCCATTCCTGAAACATAATATTGTTGACATTCCATTTTAATTAAACACATACTAGTACTTTAAATTTGTTTAGCAAGTTGATACTAAAATCTTATTGTTATAATATACCTTTCCTGTTTTTTAAATTTGTAATAGTTGTTTTTTAGGTTTAAGCATGGTCACTGACACAGTGTGTTACAGCTGTCTTAGTTTACTTGATCCGAATGCTTGGCAGTCAGTTTCCTTTTGTGACAAATCCGGGATACTTTATTAGAATAGTATGCTAGTTTAAACATGCACATCAGCTGATCTTTTGTTTTTAAAGCTTTTAGAAAGACTGTTCTCCCCAATCAATCACTAAAACAAATTGATTAAAATTCGGGATTTAATAAGCACACTTAATGTGCGAAATGGAATTCTATTTCTATAAATTAACGAAACAAGATAGGAAAGTGTTATCTCTTGCTGCGCAACCATCTTGACTAGGCATTCCCTAGAATAATGCACTTTCCACGTGCGTTTCCTCATTCCCTTTCGAAGAGCGTCTACTGAAGAGAAAAAAGAATTTGACTGCAAAACTTAACATAAGCTTAACAAAATCAATCAGAAATAAAATTCAGGAAACGACTGACAATACAACCCTATTAAAGAAAACATGTCCTTTGGTGGATAATTGTCTTATTTAGATTTAACAGCATTTGTCAATTATGAATTTTTTGTTGATACTTCATACCTGTTAGCATTTTTGAATTACTTTTTTACGTGTTATCTATTTTAGATCACGTAAAATAAAATACTCTAAACAAATCAAAACATTTGATATCATTTATTATGTTTGATAATCCTGGTCCAATTTTGGAAATCAATTATCCTTGGTCCCACACCAACTTCTTGGACTGTTCATTATTCATCCCTGTTCCCTGGTAGTGTTTCTACTTCCCAGATCTGCAAAATACAGAGATATATCTGTAAAAGGTGAATAATGAGTATATATAGTAAATAATATAGAGATAACCGATATAATTGAAAGTGATTATCATGTATATCTATTATATAGTCATTTTTATAAATTAACTGTTTGCAAAAGTATGAATTATTCTAAATACTAAGGATTTTCTTATCCCAGACATATAACCATAGCCGTGTTTGGCACAGCTTTTTGGAACTTTTGGTCCTCAGTGCTCTTCGGCTTTGTACTTGTTTTGGCTTTCGTACTTTTTTTATCTGAGCGTCACTGGTTAGTCTTGTGTGGACGAAACGCGCGTCTTGCGTATTAAATTTTAAACCTAGTACCTTTTGTTAGCTATTATTCGTATGTTTCTCTGTCATATATGTTCTCCCATTTATTTGTATTGTAGTCCTGTCATGTAATGTTGTCATTTTAATGTTATATTTAACATTGCCATAAAAGCGGGAGATTTGGCTAGCCACAAAACCAGGTTCAACCCACCATTTTTTTCTTAAAATGTCCTGTACCAAGTCAGGAAAATGGCCATTGTTATATTATAGTTCGTTTCTGTGTGTGTTACATTTTAATGTTGTGTTTCTGTTGTGTCGTAGTTCTCCTCTTATATTTGATGTGTTTCCCTCAGTTTTAGTTTGTAACCCGGATTTGTTTTTTTCTCAATCGATTTATGAATTTCGAACAGCGGTATACTACTGTTGCCTTTACTAAAAAGGGGGGGGGGGGAGGAAACAATTGCATATCTTCTTTCGGTTATTCTTAAAATTAGAATTCCATTTTGCACACTAGTAAATACTGCTTGATGAAAATTATTGGAAATTATATGATAACAGTAAAATCTAATTAACAATGATTAAATTAGACGTGAAACCTGATTTTTTTATTGTCTCTTTTAACCTCCTCGCCACTGAAGGAACTATATGGTGATGAGGTTTAAAAATACTCAAAAGGAGCCACGATATATCAATATCATCTCCTTGATTTCTCCATGTGAGCGAGACATATTGTCATTAATGCAAGTAACAACACATAAACTCTTTTCACTAAGGAAAGAGTTGAAAGTCATTGTTTAGTTTTAGAACCAGGACGACAAGTTTTGGTTAGTTTTGGTAACTTAAACAATATTTGTGACCTTGTTGTTTCATACATTAAGACTTTAACATGCCTATTTCAGATGCTTTACCAGTAGAAAAAAAAGGTTTAACACAAATACCGAACTCCAAGGCAAATTCAAAAAGGGAAGTCCATAAAAACTGACAAAATAAAGCTCAATAAATCAACGGAACAAGTGAAAAACAACTGCCATATTCCTGACTTGTTACAGGCATTTTTCGAAGACAATGGTGGATAGAGATAGCTAGAGATAAATAGAGCCAACAAGATCACTAACTTCAAGGAAAGTAGTTTAATGTCTAGAACTTGTTATGGCCAGAAATCACCTTTAAATTGTAGCTAACAAAAGACACAAATCAATAATAAAATTTAACAAGATTTATTATACACAAGTTTACAAGATGTATAACACAAATATAAATGTCAACTTAAGTCCAATCTTTTGTCTTTTCTTTATCCGGAATTCTTCTCGGGAATCCAAACAGAATATTACGTCCAATAGGTCACAATCTAGTATGATGTTGTTCGTAAATAAAAGTGTCAGTCCAATTGAAAAAAACTTCTGAGAATCCAATGTCTATGTCTGATCTTTAATTTCGGTATCTGTATATATATATAGTTGTCACGGAAATCTCTAGAACACTGTAGAAGGGAAACTCCTAGAAAACTTTAGAACGGAAACTTCTAGAACAATTTAGACGTTCAAATTATACATCTTTTATTATGATCATTCTGGAATCGTTATGTTAGTCAAATAGAAAGTTCTAATCATTCTATCAGTATCTTTGATTGTTCCAGTGATTTCTAAACTGCACAGTTATCAGATTATCTTGTGAACAACTATAAGGCCACACAAAACAAATTAGGCCAAGGTAAACAAATATGATAGTTACAATATCATAACACCTCCCCCCTTAAAAAAAGTTTGAGTGTAACAAAAACTTTTCATAAACAATATATACAAAATTTGCATAGTATGTATGCAGTGTCTTGATAAGATCTAGATAAAGCATCTGCTATTACATTACATTTACCTTTAATATGTTTTACAATAACATCATATTCCTGTAACTATAAACTCCACCTAGTCAACCTCTGGTTCTTGTTTCTCATTTTATGTATGAAGGTGAGAGGATTATGATCAGTATAAACAAGAATAGGATGCATAGTGGGATTTAAATATACATCATAATGTTGAAGTGCAGACAACAGTGCAAAACACGTTTTTCCAATAGTTGAATAATTTTTCTGATGTTTATCTAATTTCTTAGACAAATATGAAATAGGCTTCTCAACATTATTATTTGTCTCTTGATATAACACAGCTCCAACTCCTACATCGCTAGCATCAACAGCAAGTTAAAATTGTTTTTCAAAGTCTGGAGTGATCAGAACTAGACTGTTAATTAAAAGTGACTTGCTATTTTCAAAAGCATTTTGACAATTATCACTCCAAATGAATTTAGAATCTTTCCGTAAAAGATGAGTCAATGGTTGAACAACAGTAGCAAAATTTGAACAAAATTTTCTGTAAAATCCAATCATGCCTAAATATCTCATATGTTGTTTTTTATTTGTAGGAGGAGGAAATTTGGTAATTGCATCACATTTAGCCATAATAGGTTTCACTTGACCTTGGCCAACTGTATGCTCTAAATAATCAACAGTGGCCTGACAAAATTTACTTTTATCAAGATTACAGTCAAATTTGATTGTGACAATCTATCAAAAGTATTATATAAATGTGTTAAATGCTCTTCCCAGCTATCACTACATACAATAAGATCATCAATATAAGCATAACAACAGTCTAAATCTTTTATAACATTATTGATCATTCTTTGAAATGTAGCTGGAGCACTTTTCATACCAAACGGCATGACAGTAAACTGAAATAAGCCGTCTGGTGTTACAAAAGCTGATATTTCACGAGCTCTCTGTGTCAAGGGTACTTGCCAGTAACCTTTCAATAAATCAAATTTGCTCACAAATGTTGCTTGCCCAATATTATCAATGCAATCGTCTATCCTTGGAAAGGAATCAGATTTTGAAACTGAATTTACTTTTCTGAAATCAATCACGAAACAAAAGGTTTTATCTGGTTTGTGCACAAGGAGACAAGGAGAGCTCCATTCACTGTTACTCGGCTCAATAATATCGTTGTCAAGCATATATTTAATTTCTTGTCTCATAAATTCAAGTTTGAGTGGATTGAGCCGGTATTGATTTTCCTTAAATGGAGAAGCAACACCTACATCGACATCATAACAAACAGCAGTGGTTTTGTTTGGCACATCTGGAAAAAGATTTTTAAAAGAAATACCAAAGTTTTGTCATGATTGTTCTCCAATTTAACCATGGCTAAAGTGGCAACTGGTTTGCTCTCACCTTCATTAGTACGCTCAAAATAGGGTTTTAACATATTAATGTGACACACTCTATTTTGTTTACGCCGACCTGGAGTTTTTACAATATAATTCAAATCATTAATTTTACTCTCTATGGTATAAGAACCACAATATTTAGCCTGTAAAGGATGTCCAGGGACTGGCAAAAATACAAGTACCTTATCACCAGGCTAAAAAAATCTGTCCCTGACATCTTTATCATACCATATTATCATATTATTCTGAACATTTTTTAAATTGCACTGAGCAATTTGACAAGCAGTATACAATTTTTCTTTAAATCTAGATACATAGTCTAGAAGATTCAAGTCAGTGTGTTCAGTAAGCCATTTTTTCTTAACCAATTCATAGGTCCCCTTACAGTATGACCAAATACCAACTCAAAGGGACTAAAACCAAGGGATTCTTGAATAGCCTCTCGGACCGCAAAAAATAGAAAGTGAACACTATCATCCCAGTCTCTGTCAAATTGAAGACAAAAAATTCTAATCATGTTCTTCAATGTTTGATGAAAAAGCTCTAAGGCAACATGAGATTCTGGATGATAAGCACTTGACCTATACTGAGCTATCCCTAACTGGTAAACGACCTGCTGAAATAAAACTGACATGAAGTTTGAACCCTGGTCGGACTACTAACGTGAATAATTTGATAAGAGCTTTGACAATAGTTGGTGTCTTGATATTCCTTAACGGAATAGCCTCAGGAAAGCGAGTGGATGTACACATTATCGTCAATAAATACGCATTTCCAGTCTTGGTCTTTGGTAAAGGTCCAACGCAATCAATTCGTACTCGACTGAAAGGTTCTTCAAAGGCTGGAATTGGCAGAAGTGGTGCTGGTGGTATTTTCTGGTTAGGCTTACCAACAATTTGGCATATATGGCATGATTTGCAGTATTCTGCAACATCATTTTTAAGGCTGGGCCATTAGAAATGCTGCAAGATTTTCAGGCAAGTCTTTCTTATACCTATGTGTCCAGCTAAGGAGGTGTCATGGGCAAGACCAATAATTTCTTGCCTATAAACTTTAGGCACCACCACTTGGTATCTCACTCTCCATTCCTCCTCTGGGGTAGCATTAGGGGGCCTCTACTTCCTCATTAAAATGCCGTCTTGATGGTAGTAGCATTCGGCCACTTTGTCTGCTTCCTCCTGTGGTTGAGCCCTCTTGCGGAGTGAAGAACCTCAGGGTCTTTATTTTGATCTTCAACAAATTTCCTTCGGTCTAATGAATGGCTGTTCACATCTGGCCATGGCATAATTAAATACTTGTTAGTACTAGGTGGTCTTACTATGACCTTCTCTGAGCTATCGGACCTTCAATGTCGGCAAGGAAAGTGTCAAAAAGGTCCATGTAATCAAACTGGTCTTCTTGCAAATTCTCATTTTGTTGTTTTCTTGCCATCGCCCTAGTAACAACACAAGCTGGATACAGTTCAGCATCATTGTCCGGTGATTTAACATCAACAACCGGTTTACTGGTAACAATTGGTTCAGCAACCACTTTGTTCCTAGCTAGATCATTTCCTAGCAATAATGAAACACCCTCAACAGGGAGATTAGGACGAACACCCACAACAATTGGTCCAGTAATCAAATATGACTTCAGATAAATACGATGGAGGGGAACATCTATACAACCTAACTCCACACCTTGTAACAAAACAGAGGTACCAACAGAAGTCTCCTCGGACAAAGGCAACACACCTTCTAACAATAAAGTCTGAGAAGCTCCAGTGTCCCGTGAGGTCTTAATAGGTTGAGGGGTAGTATTATCAACAATAGAAACAAACCCATCAGACATAAAGTGTTTATAATCCTCCATGTAATCACAAAAACTGGACTTCAAAGCCTGACTCGCAGGACATTCCAACGTATTGGTAACAAGGGGTGTCGTACAAGTACTGGTCTTGGGCTTATTATCTCTTGCATTCTTCTTCTGGAGCCTAAAACAATCAACCTTCAGGTGACCATTCTTCTTACAATAAGCACAAGTCAGTGACTTCTTCTCAATAGTATCAAATTTTGGAATAGACATATTATAACTAGACTGACTCTTATTCTGTGCAACAGGCTTACCACCAGTACGCTCAGTACTTTGATTTTTGTAATTTCCACTCGAAGTATCAAAATTTTGACCTTTGAAACTTCTTTTATCTGAAAGGTTATAATTATCGGAAATAACAGCTGCATCTTGCAATGTCTCAACAGTTTTGTCATCTAAATGTGTTTTTAAGTCTAAATGAACACACTGCTTGAACTCTTCTAATAACATCAATTGTCTTATTTTATCAAAATTGTTATCTATTTTCTTTGACGTAAGCCGTTTATCAAATAGATCTTCTTTTTCCCTAGCAAATTCAACATGGCTTTGTGAATCAAACTTTTTATAAGATCTAAATTTCTGTCTATATGCTTCAGGTACTAGCTCATAAGCTTTCAAAACTTCCTGTTTTACAGTGTCATAATCAGAACTTCTTTCGGATGAAATTGCTGAGTAAATTTCAGCGGCCTTGCCCTAAAACACTTTGCAACATTGTAGTCCAATAAGACTGGCCATTTCAAATTTTGAGCAATTTTCTCAAACTGTGGAAAATATTTATCAACGTTTTTTTTCAGGAAAAATAAGAACCAGATGTATATTTTTTGCTGCATCAAAGTGTTCTGAATTTCACTGTACTTTAGTGTTGTTATCTTCTTTGACCATTTCAACTTTTATTTTTTCCATCTCTACCCTTTCCCTCATTTCAAGTTCTGCCTGTCTTAATTTAAATTCATCTTCTTTTTCTTTTCTTTTCTCCATCTATAACCTTTCCTTCATTTGATTTTCAAGTTCTGCCTGTCTTTCCTCTTCTTCCAATTATTTTATAATTTTGGACACAACCCCTTTACACGACGAGGATTGTGCAACCACACTGTATCTCCTGCATCAAATTTTTGCATTTTAGTTCCAATGTCATAATTTCTTTTCATCCTGTCGCTTGACAGCTTTAATTTATTTCGTGCAAATTGATGAATTACCTCAAACCTTTGAGATAATTCATATGCGTAAAACAGTTTTTAAATATAATGGGGACCCAGAATTAAATCTACTGGTAAATTAGCTTCTCTTCCAAATAACATGGAACATGGAGATGTACCCAAACTCTCATGTTCTGATGACCGATAGGCCAACATTAATAAATAAATATATTCATCCCAATCTCTTTGGTGTTTGCTTACAAAAGCAGATAACATAGTTTCAATAGTTGAATTCGACTTTTCAACCATACCATCCGATTTTGGCCGGAATGGTGTTGTACGGGTTTTATGAATACCCAAAATATTACACATTTCTTTAAACACATGAGACTCAAAGTTAGATCCTTGGTCTGAGTGAATAGAAAAAGGAACCCCAAAAATGGTAACTACTTTCTACAAATTTCTTAGCAACTGTAACTGCTTCAGTGTCTGGAATTGGTATGGCTTCCGTCCAGCGATTATTATTCACACTACATAGTCAAGGTCCTAAAATATCAATGGCCATTCTTTCCCAAGAAGCACCCACAAGATACTGTTTCATTGGGGCCTTAGGTTTTTTACAAGGTGCTTTATTAGAAGTACAAATATCACATTTGGTACACCACAATTTAACATCCTGTCTCATGTTATACCAAAAATATCTTTGTTTAATTTTTGACAGAGTTTTCCTTACACCAAGATGACCACCGGTCACTGTGTTATGAACTTGGTTCACACAAACCGTTTAAAATTAGCTGGAAGAACAATATGTAGATCATAATGTTTTCCATTATAGCTTTCCCATTTTCTATATAAAATTCCATTGACAAGAATTAAAGAATTTAATCTTGACCAATAAAATTTAACTTCCAGACTCATATGGGATACATCTGCCCATGTGGGTTTAACTTCATCTATTTTCCACTGAAAAATTTTCCTGATTACATCATCAGATAACTGAGATTCTGAAACATTTGCAAAATCAATTTCTTTAACTGTGTTGCCTTTCTCATTTTGACTATTATTTAGACTGCAACCATAATCCTTAGATCTGGTACAAACTCTTACTATTTTAGAATGTTCAGGGAGTACATCAGGGTTTCTCTCTGGACCCTCTCTATTAAATTTATTATGATTGACATGACTTTTAATTTTGTGGCACGATTCGTCACTTGTCATGTTTGGTCTCCTATCTTCATTTATACAGCTAATACTAGGTTTTGTAACTGACAACTCTGCACTGACATCTTGAACATTTCTGCAAGATTCACTAACAGTGACACGATCATTACAATTTTCAATCGTAACACTGTCTTTATGAGTTGGAACCAATTCATATTTCATTTCTGCTCTAGCACAGAGAGGACATTCTTTATTATAGCATGCTTTTAATCTTTAAAAAACGTCTTTCAAGTTTTTCATATGCTCCTCAAATGATTTTGAGAAAATAATAATATCATCTAGATAAACTAGACAAATTTTCCAGGTCAAACCTGATAAAACCTGCTCCATTTATCTTTCAAAAACAGGGGCACTATTACATAGACCCATGGGCATTCTTTTAAACTGCCAGAGACCACCTGGAAAAGAATAGGCTGTTTTTGGTCTATCTTCTTTGGCTACGGGAATCTGATAATACCCTGACGTTAAATCGACGGTTGAGAAGAACTTGGAGCCTGCCAATGAATCTTTTGTGTCATCTATACCATGTAACGGGTAGGATGGTCGTAAAACCAGTAAATTTACGGAGCAAAAATCAATACAGAACCTCCAACTGTCATCTGACTTCTTCACGAGAACAATTTTGGAGTTCCAGGGACTTGTAGAGGGTTCTATAATATCTTGCTTAACCATTTTCTGAATTTCAGCTTCAGAATCTTTCATTCTAGCTAGGGGTATTCGTCTGGGTCGCTGACGTACTGGAGGGTGATTTCCAGTATTTATGGTATGTTCAACTAAATCAGTTAAACCAATTTTTCATTAATTTTAGCTCTTACAAATAGTCCCTCATTATTTGCCAAAGATTCATTTATCTTTATCGATTTGGGCCATTCTGACTTGGCCTAGCTCTGACCCCTGAGTCTGACCTCAACTGGTTCCCTGTTGATAGTAATTAGGTTGATTCTGCCTATTTTGACCAAAATTATTATTTCTTTGATTAAAATTTCTGTTTCCCTGACCAAAATTCTTATTCTGGTCATAATATCCTCTCTGACCATTTTGATAATTCCTCTGTTGATTACCTCCCCCTTGGCTATTCCTGTTTTGGTTTTTGGAAATACCCTTAATATCTCTAGTCAAAGATACCAGTTCCTTCTTAAAATCAGACAACTCGTGCCTTAATGATTTAAAATCCTCCCCCTTGTCATTGTTCAACTCTGTATTAATTGTATTCTTCTCATTATGAACTGTATCGGCCTGTCTAACCATGCGCCCTTTTTGTCTCTCTGCTAACTTTAAGGTCTCTAACCTTACAGCTAGTGTTTCTGCTTCGTGTATAGATTTAGGGTTGGAATTCCCTAAGTCTTAGTCTCAGATCAGCATCTGGTAAAGCATCAATGAAATGTTCTAGTGCTAATACACTAGTTATTGTGGATGGGGCACTTGGATAAGCTTGCCTAGTCAATTTCTTAATTGACTGAGCCAACTCTGGTAAACTTTCTTCTTTCCCTCTCATACGGGTCTGGAGTTTTGCCCTAAATAATTCTGATTTTTCAGCTGAACCATATCTATCGTCCAAAACTTTAACCAAACTATCATAATCTTTCCTAGACTCTTTATCTAGTTCATTTAACAGAGCTCTTGCTCCCCCTTTTAAACTACCAGCCAAATATAATGATTTGGTTGCATAATTCCAACCATTTATTTCAGCTAAAATTTCAAATTGAGCTAAATATTCATTTAAATCTTCATCTCCCTTATACAACTGTGGCTTCATGGTTACATTACTAGACTTGTGTGAATGGGTATGGGAATTGGTCAATCTTGGAACTAGAGGTCTATCCAGTACAGCATAGTTTTGATTTACATTACACATTTTGTCTTTATTAAATAAATAAATATTATCTGTGTTTTGATTTGTCTTAATATTTGCACCAGGAACTGCTTGCCCAACACCTGATATCACTTCAGATTTGTTTTCAGTGTTTACCATGTCACTCATGTGATTACTGTGATTTACTAAATCTTTATTTTGTTCCATCATTTTATAAATGGTAGAAATATTTTTCTTGTTTTCATGTACATCATCTTCAATTTGGCTTATACGACCTTTATAGAAGAAATTTCATCTTCAAAATCTCTTTTTATCTGATTAACAGCACAGATAACTTCTTTTTGACAATTAGAGAAATCATGGGTTATCTCCCCTAATTGGTCATGGAATAAACTTTTAAGGTTTTTTAATTCATTAACAAATAAATAGTGTTCTTTGTCATGGCTTATTGTCTGCCTTGCACATTCAACACTATCAACCTTCTGTTCATCTAAAGGAATGGTTATTTCCCCATCATTTTCCTCTTTGAAAGAATGATTAATAGCTATAATTACTTCTCCAGAATCATCCATAATGTACTAAAATTTTAATGCAACTAATTCAATTTAGATTTTTTATAAAAATTTAGTGAAACAGTTTAACATCAATCAAATATACTAAAGCTTTTTCAGTATAATTTTAAATAATCATTTCAACCACCAAATTCAAAGTTAAATAGAATCTCACTTCTGACACCAATGTAACGATTTCGCCCCTTAAACCGAGTGGATAAGATTATTTAGAATAAGAGGCTTGATCGAATATAATTTGCATGGATCCTTTGAGTTGGTATAAAGTTGAAATAATAACTAAGCCAGGTATAACTTTCAGATGTACTTTATGTAGCATCTATATAATCAAATGTTTACAATTCATCACAAACTATACATTTACATTTATATACAACATGCCGTAATCATCCAATTTATAGGTCAGGAAGATTGACTTGAAATTACATGAAGGGTTGATTGCCTCCCGTAGGTTAATTTGGTAGAAGGTTAAACTTTTCAACCTTCCGTTACCGATAGTATAAAATACTTATAAGGATTGATTTAATAAAATATTCATTTATCTTATTTCTTTCTGTTAAAAATGAAAGTAGATTTCCAGAAAACCTCTCTCATATTATCATAACGATAGAAGGTTGACTAAGTGGAACGACGGTTGACTAAGTGGAACGACGGTTGACGGGACTTTCCCGTAGGTTGAAGGTTGACTTGTGCAAAATAAACAATAGCCATGTGTTAGAAAGATTTAGTTTCTTCTTAAAACATTTATAACCTGCGTACCAGACTTAAGGTTGACCGTGGCTCAGACATTTTTACAAGGTTGACTAAATATAACAGACTGACTAAATATAAAGACTAGGCTTATTTATGACTGCTCTTACAGACGATGAGATTATATCTGAAGTTCGTTTTGTAAAGCTTCTATTTATAATTTATGGGTCAGTAGATCAACCAATCAAAACGTTTGTTATGTAAACAAGCAATCTCGTGTAATAAACCGCCAATACACAACTAATATGGCTGCTCGAGTAAATAGATTATGGCACTGTTGGTATTTAGATGATTACGGCTAAAACATTACTTTATTATATTAAGAAAATAAGTAAGTTAAAAAGGTAAACACATTCCCACATCATCTATCATAAACGTACCTGCCAACCAATCGTAAATATTCTGTACGAGGTGAAATTCCATCGTAAAAACAGCTGATTCGTAAAATTACTACTATAAATTATGGACAACACGAGATCCATTAATTAAATCATACAATTACTAAATTGTAACAATTAACACCATGTGAAAGGGTAGTGAGTATTTTACTACTGAAAAAAGGAAAGTTGGCAATTTTTTTTTATATTGTCTTGATTGTCATAATTCCGTGAAAGAATATCATAGAAATATGAAGGGTTCGTGTTGCTCGGTCTTTAGTTTTCTAAGTTGTTCTTTGTATACTTTTGTTTGACGTTTGGTCTTTTTCTCTTTTTTTGCGATGGCGTTGTCAGTTTATTTTCGACATATGAGTTAAAATACCCCTTAGGTATGTTTCGCCTATTTTTATTTAAACTAAATTTCTCGACAAGATTCTTCTCATTTATTTGGTCTCAGGGAAAGTTTTGTATAAATATGATTCAGTACAATCAAAGTTTTTCTCTTCTTGCAATAACGATACATTTATTCATTTACTAGTGAGTTAAGTAAAATAACAATTCAGATAAAAAAAACTTTGTAATGGGCATGATGGGTAAATTATCAAAGCATAGATAAAAGTAGAAATCGTTTATGTATGCATTGTAGGACATTTTATATGATTTCTATTGGTTTCCATCACAGAATATTTTACTGGTTGTTTTTGATAATATAATATTGTATTTGAAAATAAATCTTAGTTTTTAAAATCAATATTAACAATTTAAAAAAAGTAATTTCGCTTGTTTAAAAAGTCATATCTAACAATGGTAAACCTCTTACTCACAAACATTGAAATGGCTGGGATTGCGTGTTATCTAAAGCTACCTTTAAACTTTCTTTATTACTTCAAATATGTTTCCACTTTTCCGATCAACGAAAGTATCAAATGACGTCAAACAAAGATATACACATTTTAGGTTAAGCCAGGCAAGATTAAACTTGTAAGATATACATTTTATTTCATACAAGTCGATTGCATGTATTGTGAACGTGATCATTTAGAACTCTTTGTGAATGAGCATCATTGTAATGAAAGGTAAGAAATTAGGTTTATTTGAGTCATTTCTGCGCATTTCTTTTTATCCTTTTTTTTTTTTTAATTAGAAGATATATTTTTGCTGTCAAGTGACATTCAATAATACAATTGTTGATAAAAAATGAAATTGTTGGATATAATTCAATGTAACAGAAGCCCAATGATATAAAAGCGAAATGATATTTAGGTGAAGCTTACTGTCGTCAACAATAAACAAGTGTCTTTACAGCCAGGTAGCTATAAAACTAGGTTCACTCACCATTTCTTGTTGATACGGATATTTTTTATTTAGATATGATGCGATATTTTTCGAAAATTATTTGAAACAAGGGAATGTATTGGTCTTATGCAAACCTCGTACTTTTTGGTTGATCAGCTCTTCAACGATTGTACAAGGTTTGGTCTTAAAAATATTTTGGTCTCGATTACCACTGATGAGACATTTATTATCGTAATGCGCATCTACTGTAGTACAATTGGTAACGAAAATGTAATTCTCATCTTAAATTGATATTTGACCTTCAAATTTTGGCATGGTCAAAGATCAGTTTGAAGTTTTAAATATTTGACTTTGATAATAACTCATATTGGTCAGTTCATTCTACATATGACTTGGAAAAGGTAAATCGGTACAGATCTTGTGTAAACCGGAAGTAGCAATTTATATCACAAGACACTTTAAATAGCATTGCGTACACCAAATGTAATACTTCCATTACTTCAAAGGAAAATACATATAAACCATATGGTTGTGGAATCATTGAACAGTAAGCACCGGAAAGGACTTTTTAACATGTTTTCTGTAGAAGAAAATTACTTGTTTTGTATTTAATTCTTGGGGGAATATTTGTGTAAAAATACATTTAAACCTAAATTATCAACATGTGAGAAGGAAAGATTTTTAATTTCAAATAAAGTTTTTTTCTCTTTATATTAAACGAAGATTTGTAGAAATAATAAAGTAATTTATGTAATATGTTTCCAGTCCATTATCATGATTATGTTGTCATTTAGATCTAGTGAATATGCAGTTGGAATTTAGTCTTTTTCGAAAACAATGCGACTTTCAAACTGTTTTTTGTTTTGTTTATTTCGTCCCTTTGTCTTGTGTACAGGTTCAATTATATAAACTTTCGTATTATGTTTGTGTTTATTTGGAGGTTAATTAACTATATATTTAAAATGTTTGTATTCGAAAGCGGTACCAATGTCATGGCAGGTTTCTTCTACACACTGATAACCACATACATAGATATAGGAAGATGTGGTTATGCATAGTTTTTACCTAAAGATAGATAACAAATCAAATCAATGTTATTGTCATTAAAAATTTACAATATGTTTGTGGCAATACAAATTTAAACAATCAATAAACAACAAAATAAAAACAAAACAGTATACAAAAAAAAAACAACGTAAGTGATAAATTTACAATATTACACTATTCAATATATATATAGCCATGTTACAATGAGACCTCTGCCTTCAGTTCTAATGACTTTTTAAAAAAGAAGCCAATAATTCTGACATGTCTAAAGGAAGCGGGGTTTTATATATAAAATAATTTTTGTTCATCAGGGAAATGAATGAAATGTTCATCACCTAATTTGTATATCATTATATAGATTTTGTCTGATATTTTTGTTTACCTTGCAATTCAGAATATCAAAGACGTTTTGTTTTATAATCCCTCTGTTGCGTATATAACAAACAACAATGAAAAATATACTCAAATTCACTATACGTCATGGTTTAATCCAAGAACCAACATAAACAAATACTGGCTAGTATCAAAAATTCTCTCCACAAATTCTCTTTTACGTACATGCATATCATTTGCGAATGACCGTTGTTATGTTGAGCACAAACTATAAATAACATAAATGGTTTATTTCACTTCCTTGAATGAGTCTCTAAATAAGTTCTTTTGTATAGAAGGCATTAAAAAGAGAAAAACTGTTTCAAAGTTATCCTGAAATCTTTGTTTCTCCTAACCCAGTCCAAAGATATTTCTAAAAAAATCCGTATGTTTTTGTCAAATTAATTTTAAACCGTTTAGTTCGTTTAAACCAGATTTAGAATAGCTATAAACCTCCTAATTGTTCAAAGCTTTCATTTTCTAATCAATCATGTAATAAAAGTTAAGTAACCCTAAAGGGAATGACCTATATATCTGCATAGTCAAACGGACACAGCGTTCAAATTTATATTAAAAAGTACATATTGATTTTCATTTTACAGGTTGACTAGATAGTCGGAAAGGTTCTAAAGCGATAACATAAAATTCATCAAAATGTCAAAGTCAGATAAAATAAAATCACTGGAATTTTACGCGTATCTTTGCAAGAAAGTGGGATCAGAAGATATTGTAAGGTCAAGGCGGTTGATATATACAATAGGAGATATTGCCATGGATAATAATTTTCCACGAATAAGCAGTGGTAGTAAAGGGGAAGGACTCAATTTTAAAGGAAGTGACACTGATTTGATGTTTATTGAACCTGACTATAGAGTATACGAATCGGTAAGTGATGTTACTGATTGTCTGAAAGTCATATTGATCATGGACACCGATGAAACGCCACCATGCTTCACATACCTTCATATATTAACTAGACATGGAGTTTTGTATGCGCTTACTGAACAAATGTGGCAACAAAAAAACGGCAAGATGCTGCTTTCAAGTGAGCTTTTCAAAACATATCGTTTGAGACAATTAGTATTAACAAAACCAATGTTAAAGAATCTTCATGGTCCATGTATATCGGATGATTTAGAACAGCTTGATGTTGCATATTGCATCAAATGTGAAAAATGGATATCACAAGCGCAACCATGGGTCAGTAGACCACGTACAGAATGGCCATCATCTGATCTTATTTCACAAATAACATCATTAGGCGTCTTATTTGTCCCCATCGGTTGCAAAGGATCCAAGAATGAAAATTTTGAATGGAGGATATCGTTTTCAGTCGCAGAAAAGATGTTGATTTTTTCATTTTGTCATACCCAGTTACTGTGCTATGCTTTATTGAAAATCTTGCTGAAAGAAATAATAGAGAAGTTTCCAGGTTTAAAAGGGTTATTGTGCTCATATTTCCTAAAAACTTTAATGTTTTGGATATCTGAAGAATTAGATCCGCCTATTTGGCGTCCAGACAACATTATTCCATGTTTTATGGCATGCCTACAGAAACTGTTATACTGTGTAGAATATTTAACACTATTACACTATTTTATTCCTAACAAAAATCTTTTCTATTCCCGGTTCGACACAAGTAACAAAACGAAATTGGTCGGTCTTCTTCAGAATGTGTATCAGCAAGGCATTCAATGTTTTTCATTTTCAGAAACTCTCCATGATTACTCGAGTTTTTCTTGTAATATTAATAGGCCTTTAAGCATAAAAACCATACTAGCACAAGAAACAATTCATCTTTTTTCGTCTGGAAGAGCGAAAGGGAATATTTACAGATTGATGAAGAACATTCTACATCATTCTAAAAGTTGTTTGTCGAGAAGCATATTTAACTTATTTTTTGCAGATGCACACCATTTCGTATCTGAGATACCAAATATGCATTGCAGGCCTACCAACAAACTACAATACTTCAAATACAAACATTACCTTAGTCAATTATTGATTGGTGTTAATTCAGATGCAATATCAGGATGGTTGCTGTTAGCAACATTCTTATATAGTCATAAACATTTTCTAGAAGCATTAATCATAACAGATCATGTCATGTCAAAGTTCACAGACAAAACAATTCCTGTTCCGGTTGAAACATCTTGTGATATCGTTGTATTTCATGAATTACATGATTATGTAATGGAATTGATGCAACATGAAAAGACAATCACTGTAGTAAAAAACTTAACAAATCTTGATATCAACCTTGATTCCAAATCATTGGCGATTTTACCAGAATTACAACAGGACGCTAAGGACCCTTTTACAGTATATACTTGCAAACCAATGGCGCATTTCATTCGCTTTTTGAGCTATTACTATCTTGAAAATATTGATTCATGTGAAGATGCATTCATGAGACTATTACGGGAATACTTCGATAACTTTTCACACGCGGATAACAGGCAAAGCTGTTCTGTGCGTATGGTTAAAATGTTCGAGTTATTTCATACAATGTATTTCCTGGGAATTTCTGCACAGATGATGGGAGAAAGGGATTTGGCAAAATGTTGCTTTCGGTATATAGCTATAGGCGATATCTATAATTACACTTCTGCAGCATCAAGACTGTCAAAACTCATTTGAAATATTTAATTCTAAAGTCATTAAGGATATTGATTTTCCTACCTCAAACGTGTGATAGAAATAAACAATTGATTTTGTAAACATTATTCCACCGTATATAAACAGTTACATACGATTTTCTTATATGTTGGACGGTCATCACTTAAATCTTCTAAAATATGGTTTTCAAGATTGAAAAATAAGGTCATCACAGTTTGGCAAAATTTTATAATTCTAGCTAGATTGTAAACAAATATCGAATGATTCTTTTACCTTTATTTTTAACTTTTAGTTTGGGAGGTTTAAGAAACATCACGTAAATCTTCTAAAATATGGTTTTCAAGATTGAAAAATAAGGTCATCACAGTTTGGCAAAATTTTATAATTCTAGCTAGATTATAAACAAATATCGAATGATTCTTTTACCTCTATTTTCAACTTTTAGTTTTGGAGGTTTAAGAATTGTTCACTTGCAAATAAATAATTCGACATCATTGAATCCGCATCCATGTGACCTTCAATTTAACCGCTAAAATGGAAATGGGTTACAAATGTATTCAGCTATTAGAAGGAAAAGAAAGTCAACATTGAAAGTGAAACATGGATGAACCATTTGGTAGACTGATTCGATCCACAAAAAAAATCATTCTTATACAGGCAAAAACGATAATGAACATTTCTATTAAAACTACAATATGAAATCAATCAGACCTAGAAAAAACAATTGCACATGATCACTATCTATCTATATTTATGTTTTTATCAGGTTATAAGACTTTCGGCAGTCTTCGGAAGTATTCTAGGTGGTTAATAAGATGACGTCTATACAAAAATACACACTAAATGCTGATACACATGATCAAGCTAATGCATTGCTTATTGTTTATTGCTGTTGAAACCTGCAGAAAGCCCGAATTTTGCACAGTTATTTTCAATTGATAATATAAAAATAAGAAGATATGGTATGATTGCCAATAAGACCACTCTCCACAAAAGATCAAATGAAATAGAAATTGATAACATGGGTCACCGACAGCCTTCAACAATGAGTAAAACCTAAACTGCATAGTCAGCTATAAAAGACCCCGAAAAGCAACAACCGATAACCACTGAATTGATACAGCTCCTGACTTGGGACAGGCACATACAGTATGTGGCGGGGTTAAACTCCTTTGAAGGTGCCAGGAATTTGTTATATTTGTGGGAAAGTGTTTTCTTCAGTTGAGACAGCTTTACAGCACAGTCATTTCATTCACAAGAAAGAAAACATTCATTTCGTTACCACAAATTACTTAAAACTTTTACTAAATTCTTCCAGCGATATAAAGATTTGGTTTTGAAGTTTGGTTGTACCTGTATAAACTTATTGCAAACGGGATAGAACATCCTCATTTTTACGGAGATCTTGTTTACCGTGCCCGGAAATTTAGAAACGATCCTTGAAAAATTATCGATCCTTTAAAGAAACTTATTCTAAAAGGTTACCAATTCAACAATGTAATTAGATCTTTGAATATTATTTTTATTGGTATTAATATTGATTTTGTTATAAGTAAATTGAAAGCAAACTAAATATTATTGTTATATACATAAGCACTTTAATGGATCTACAATCTGTGGATACCTGTATCTTGGCCTTGCACAAGGTCATGTTTTTCTCTGACTGTTTATAACGTCTTTACACTAAATCCATTGGATGTTGGATGTGTACTGATTGATAATTTAGTCTAAGATGCATGATTTTTTTATTAGTTGTTATTGGCTTTGAACTAGCTGTCAGTAACTGCGAGTATTCTCATATCTGTACGTAGTGTCTTTTTGTTGTTGGGATGTACAAATACCCGCCCACGTCCACTCTGTGTTTTTGTTAGATGTATTTCTATTTGTATCCATCTGATGATATCAACTGATCTTTATAGTTCGTTCTTATTTTGTACTGTTACACCACTGTGCCAGGTTAGGGGTAGGGTTGGATCCCGCTTACATGTTTGACCCCACCACATTCTGTATGAATGTGCATGTCCCAAGTCAGGAGCCTGTAATTCGGTTGTTGTCGTTTGTTGCTGTGTTACATATTTGGTTTTCGTTCATTTTTTTGTTCATTAAGTAGGCCGTAAGTTTTCTCGTTTTAATTGTTCAACATTTGTCATTTCGGGGCCTTTTATAGCTAACTATCAGTATGGGCTTTTGTTCATTGTTGAAGGCCGTACGGTGACCTATAGTTGTTAATTTCCGTGGTCTCTTGTTAAGAGTTGTCTCATTGACAATCATACCACATCTTGTTTTTTTTATATTCATGTAGAGTTTGTCAAAAAATATTTAGATTAAAAAGTGCTTTGCATATCCACATGAGACTTCATCAAGACTTTGTTTTTGATGTATGTGGAATGTCGTCCAAGACGGCACAAGGATTGCGAATGCATCGGCTTCGGTACTATGACAGAGTAAGGTATAAGTGTGATCACTGTAGCAGAAAGTTCAAATGTTTATGGGGCAAAAGTATCATCATCTGAAAGAACACAGAGAAATCGCTGAGCAGGCAGGAGTAAAAATTTAGCCATGCAAGTTCTGCGATCGTATTTCATCAAGTCAGCAGGAATACTTACGACACGAAAGTTCTCACATTGATAATAAGATACATTATTGTGACCTCTGCAATAATAGATTTCCAACAATTTCATTGCTGAATGAACACAGAAAGTCACATTTTGGCAGACAGAAGAATTACATGTGCAAAATCTGCTCATTCAAGGCAAGCTCGCCATATAAACTAAGGCGTCATCTTGCCTCCACAAAACATCTTGAAAAATGCACAACTCAAGGTTATAATTCAATAGCAACCATGAACATGGATGATCCCAATATTGTCAAAATACCGATTAGCGAGAAAGGCATTTGTCTGAAAGCGATGTCAAAAACGAGAATGAGAATCTATTGACAGACCAAACAAACACGGTTTCAATAGAAACAGAACAAGAATTACTTAATCAGGTTGATTTGTCATTAGGAGATGACGAGAGTTCACAGACAGAAGATAGTGTCGTAGAGGTTAAATATGTAGAAATTCCATACAGCATAGGAGAAGGCTCTCATATTATTTACACAGAGGACAATAATTTGGTCTATAGAGTTATTGAAGATGGTGAAACAGGCAGTTTAGTTGAAGGAGCAAATACTATTATTTACGATCCCTCGATATATCAGGCTGTGGAATCCATTTTGAAACTACAACAAAGTTCCCAAACGAATTTATATTTCATTGTTGTGAAGATAATTGTTAGTAATAAGCCTACAGTATTGGATTTTCCAATTTTGTTTATTTTCTATTTGTACAATTTGGCAATTGCCAATCCGACCACTGGGCAAGAAAACTTGTAAATTTGGCCTCAAAAGATGTTTATGAATTTAAGGTTTCTAGTACGTAGGGTGCAAATTACACAACTAAGATGTATTTATTTCCATCTCCCTAAGGGTCAACTAATACTATCCTTCAAATAGAATATATTGCAGTCATTCATTCATTTGTTATTTCGTTGGAGAGATCTAATAATCATTTCAATTACATGCATATATATACATATTTTGTACTTGACTGATCTTTCAAAAAACCACCTTAAAGAATAAGAACAGTCATCTTTTGTTCCTTTGAAATAATATTTTAAAGATCCCTGTCCTGGTAAATTGTTTTTATGAATATCAGGGGGAAAATTTGATTGCATTTTCTGGGATTAGGTCAGTGCAAGAACCTCCTCATTCATTTCCCTAGAAACCTTATCATGTATGCATGGCTGTAACATGGATTTGTTTTATTTATTGTTGATTTGAAATGCATATATATATATATATTAATGTTTTTATTAAACTATTTACTTCAATGTTATAATTTGATGAATTTCTCTTTCAATGTTTTTCAATTTTATAGCATGCTAACTTATGATTTGCATATGAATTTTAGTGAATTTTAGAATACCACTGATATTATAAACAAAGAAGATAATTTCATGAATAAGATAGTTGTTTGTTTCTACCAGCTGAAAAAAAAGGATAATAAAAATACCAAATTCAAAGGCAAATTTATGATAGGGAAGTCCATGAAAACTGACAAAATGAATTGCTACCTATCAACAGAACAAGTAAAAAACAACTGCCATATTCCTGACCTGGTACAGGCATTTTCCACAGAAATGGTAGGTAAAGATCACTAATTTCAATGATAAAAGTTAAATGTCTATAGCTTGATTTGTACCCAATGATGAATTACCATTCAAAACTAGCAACGTTACTAAAAAACTCAGATTATGATGTTGGTGTACATGTCCTCTTATTAAAAATGGCTGTCATATGTCGAATGAAGATACAATCGAGAATTGAAATGGACAATGTGTCAGAGTAGACAACAGCCAATGACACCAATGAGATTTCAACGCAGTGAGATAGTCAGTTTTCCTACTTATAAACCATCAATTTGATGTTTCATATTGTAAACTATCTTACCGATGCCTTTACGAGTTGATTGACCATGCTGACTGTTATGGAATATACATTTCACAGATGACTACGGATATGTTCCAATTGTCCTATTAGGCTTACAAATGTATCACAGGGTTTAAACTAGCATGAGCAACACGACGGGTACTGCATATGGAGCTTCTTCTTACCCTTCCGGAGAACCTGAGATATCCACAATTTTTGATGAGGATCGAGTTGCTCATTCTTTGGTTTTCTATGTTGTGTTATGTGTACTGTTTTTGTCTATTAGACTGTTTCTTTTTTAGCCAGGGCGATGAATGGTTTTTTTCGACTTTTATCCATTTGACATCTTTCGCCTCCATTTAAAACAATTTTGTGAAAAGATCAATTACATTACCTAAAGTTTCCTGAAAGGATCAAATGATTGTTCACTACACCAGCTGGCCCATTTTCGACTGAGCTTTTGTTTGAAATGTTGGGTCCTGGTCTTCATCCTTTTTCATGCAACTCTACAGCCGCTTGTGATAGTCCTTTGGTAGGACTTTGTCCTCAGAAATTTACCATGCTACAACATTGAGAGACCCTGTTTGAATCAGTAGGTGTTCGTTGCATCAATGTCTTATGCATGACTAATTTGATCTGATTTTTCCAGCTAACATATTTACTGTTTAAAATTTATTCGTAAAGCAAACAGATCTATCTCTAAGGGACCTATCATGTCCTGAAATTTTTGAAAAATAATTTGCCATAGACTCTAATCGCTTGAGTCGGTTATATTTTTTGATCTTCTATTAACATGATTAAATTTTCTTTTCCTGTGAATTCTGTAAGGAGACTAAGCTTCTTTGCCTAAAACGACCAAGACACATTCAACAACAAATCCATAAGAGGTAATAAGCACAATAAATCCCAATACACGTTCTGTTTACAGATGTCCTTCAATATACATAAGAGACAATAGAAGTAACCGATGTTTAAATCATAAATCACAGCAGCTAAGAGGAGGAACTAGAGCAAACATTTTACAAACACAAATGCGGTATTTGACATTTTTCTATGCATGCCTTTACCGCCATTTGCATTCGTTCAAAATGTCACGACAGGCGAAAGATGTATTTTTTTATCTCCAGTTATAATATCCTATACCTAGAATCAATGTGTATTGTAATTATAACCCACGCAACGAAGTTGCAGAGGGTATAAGTTTTTGACCCGTCCGTCCGTCAGTCCTGTTCTTGTCAACGCAACTCCTCTTAAACCACACAACAGAATTCCATGAAACCTTTTTATATAATAAGGACATACTACGTAGATGTGCATATAGACAGAAGATTATGATTCAATTTTTTTTCTAGGAGTTCCTGCCCTTTGAATTTATTTGCCCCAATATACTACTGCAACAGTTTGTCATCGCGACTCCTCTGAAACCAAACAACAGAATTTCATGAAACTTTGTAGATAATAAGGACATACTATGTAGATGTGCATATCGACTGGAAATTATTATTCAATTTTTTTTCTAGGAGTTACGCCACTTTGAACTTATTTGCTTCAATATACGCCCCTTTGAACTTATTTGCTTCAATGTACGCCCCTTTGAACTTATTTGCTTCAGTATACTACTGCAACAGTTTGTCATCGCAACTCCTCTGAAACCAAACAACAGAATTTCATGAAACTTTGTAGATAATAAGGACATACTATGAAGATGTGCATATCAACAGGAAATTATGATTCAATTTCTTTTTCTAAGAGGTATTTCAATTGTCCAGTGACAATGTGGGGCCTGGGGTATGTGAGCGTGCTCACTAAGGTTCTTTTAATTTGCGACACAGACGCGTCATGTCAGTGATTTTGTCCTTTAGAGACACATTATTCAAAGTCCCTAAATTTGAACTTGTATGTCGGTGATGACTCAACTAGGATACATAAACACATGCATGCGAATAGATATTTTACTACCGAGCAAAGGAAAGTTGGCAAAAGAATTATATCGTATTGATTGTCATAATTTCGAGAAAGGATATCATTGAAATATTCTAGGGTTCGTGTTGCTCAGTCTTTGTATGTAGTTTTGTAAGTTGTCTTTCGTTTACTTTTGGTCTTTCCTGTTTTCCGATGGCGTTGTCAATTTATTTTATAAGTTGAAATGCCCCAGTTAAGGTAACTTTCGTCTATCTTTTTTGGAACTAAATACCTCAGCAAGATTCTTCTTATTTGTTTGTCTCAGGGAAATTTTTATAAAAATATGTTTCAATACAAGCATCGTTTTCTCTTTTCTTGCAATAGCTACACATTTATTTAAAAGGGTAGTGAGTTGAAAACAATAAGCGCGCTGATTCTTTGCTTTTTGTGTGTATATTTTTCATTTTCTCAATTAAGGCCAGTGTGTGTACTAACATTTTAATAAGACGATCACCACCTAGTATTGGCCCTCATTCCTATCCACCTTCAATTTTATTTCTTTTGGAATAAAAAGCGACTGTCATACAAATGAGATTTAGCTAGCTTAATCCACTATTTTCTGTATAATGGAAATGTCTGTACCAAGTCAGGAATATGATAGTTGTTTTCTGTTCGGTAGATGTGATTGAGCGTTTGATTTAGCCATCTAATAAATGACTTTTTGCTTTGAATTTCCCTTTGATTTCGGTATTTTTGTTATTTAACTTTTTTTGGAGGGGGGATCAATACATATCGTTATTTATAAATCAGAACGTATTGTAGTGATTACCGGAATTCTGGATACAAACCAGGTACTTCATTTCTGAGAAACAGGTAATACATGCGTTAAATAATTCATTCATACATTTTTGTATTATTTAAAATTATCAGTAAATTATGTGTTCTACAAGGATCACAAGTTCTTCGCCTTCATCTGACACCTTAATTACAAAATTTGACCAGCCTCAATTTGGTGGTGTTAAATATCTAACTAAATTTATTCAAATTATTTGTAACTTTAAAATTATTGTAATATTTAGGTACCTGTATTTTACAGTACTTGATATGTACTTGAAATTTAAGTACTACAAAAGTTTGGTTACAACGTTACATTTTCAGCATTTTGAAAGTTTGTCTATTTCAATCTCTTAAAGTTATGATTTTCAAACATGGAATATTGTTATCACTGTTGGTATTACTTCTGTACCAAAAATTTCAATTACAAATCAAGTACTGTAAAATACAGGTACCTAAATATCACAAGAATTTTAAAGTAAAGAAATAGTACTTAATATTAAAAGTAAATTTCCAGTACTGCAGATTTTTAGTACAGAAATAGTACCTATGCAAAAGTAGCAGTGTATGCGGAATAGCTATATACCCATAATGGGACGGACGGACAGACAGACAGACAGACAGACAGACGGATTGACGGAAGTAGAACAATATAGTCCCCCCCCCCCACTTTCAGTTGCGGGGGCATAAAAATATATACTCGAATTCACTGCGTCGAGGTTTTAACCAAAAAATCAACAACAAAAATACTGGCTAATATAAAAAATTCTCTGAATAGTTTCTCTTTTATGTGCATGCAGATAGTTTGTGAGTGACAGTTAATGGCCGTTGTTATGTTGAGCACAAAAATAAATAGCATAAATGAGTAATGCCACTTCCGTGTACGAGTCTAAATAAGTTCTTTTTTTAAAAAAAGCACATAAAATAGCGAAAACCTATGTATATATTCAAAACTATCCTGAAATCTTTGTTTCCCCTGAACAGTCCAAAGATGTTTTAAAAAGTAAGACCGTTTACTTAGTAGTTCGTTAAACCAGGTTTTAAATACAATGTAGCTATTACACATGTATAAACATCCTAAAAAAATTGTCTGACTATTACAAAGTTTTCAATTTCTATTCAATCATGGTATTAAAGCTCAGTAACCCTATAGGGCAAGATTTTATATCTGCATAGTCAAACGGACACATCTTACAAATTTACATTAAAAAGTACATGTTGATTTTCATTTTACAGGTTGACTAGTCGGAAATGTACTAAAGCGATCATAACAAAAAAATAATCAAAATGTCAAAGCCAGATAAAATAAAATCACCGGAATTTTACGCGTATCTTTCCCAGAAAGTGGGATCAGAAGATATTGTATGGTCAAGGCGGTTGATATATACAATAGGAGATATTGCCATGGATAATAATTTTCCACGAATAAGCAGTGGTAGTAAAGGGGAAGGACTCAATTTTAAAGAAAGTGACACTGATTTGATGTTTATTGGATCTAATTATAGAGTATACGAATCGGTAAGTGATGTTACTGTCAGAAAGTGACAAAAATGGACACTGATGAAACGCCACCATGCTTCACAAACCTTCATATATTAACTAGCCATTCTTACTGAAAGATATAATAGAGAAGTTTCCAGGTTTAAAAGGGCTTATATTTCCTAAAAACTTTAATGTTTTGGATATCTGAAGAATTGGATCCGTCTATTTGGCGACCAGACAACATTATTCCATATTTTATGGCATGCCTACATAAACTGTTATACTGTGTAGAATATTTAACACTATTACACTATTTTATTCATAACAAAAATCTTTTCTATTCCCGGTTCGACACAAGTAACAAAACAGAATTGGTCGGTCTTCTTCAGAATGTGTATCAGCATGGCATTCGACGCTTTTCATCTTCAGAAACTCAGAGTTTTCCTTGTAATATTAATAGGCCTTTAAGCGTAAAAACCATACTAGCACAAGAAACAATTCATCTTTTTTCGTCTGGAAGGGCGAAAGGGAATATTTACAGATTGATGAAGAACATTCTACATCATTCTAAAAGTTGTTTGTCGAGAAGCATATTTAACTTATTTTTTGCAGATGCACACCATTTCGTATCTGAGATACCAAATATGCATTGCAGGCCTACCAACAAACTACAATACTTCAAATACAAACATTACCTTAGTCAATTATTGATTGGTGTTAACTCAGATGCAATATCAGGATGGTTGCTGTTAGCAACATTCTTATATAGTCATAAACATTATCCAGAAGCATTAATCATAACAGATCATGTCATGTCAAAGTTCACAGACAAAACAATTCCTGTTCCGGTGGAAACATCTGTTGATATCGTTGTATTTCATGAATTACATGATAATGTAATGGAATTGATGAAACATGAAAAGACAATCACTATAGTAAAAAACTTAACAAATCTTGATATCAACCTTGATACCAAATCTTTGGCGATTTTACCAGAATTACAACAGGACATTAAAGACCCCTTTACGGTATTTTCTTGCAAACCTATGTTATATCTCATTCAATTTTTGAGCTACTACCATCTTAAAAATGTTCATTCATGCAATGAGGCTATGAGACTATTACGAGAAAACCTCGGTAACTTTCCATACATGAATAACAGGCAAAGCTGTTCTGTGCGTACGGTTAATGAATTAGAGTTTCTTTATAAACTCTATTTTCTGGGAATTTCGGCACAGATGATGGGAGAAAGGGATTTGGCAAAACGTTGCTTTCGGTTAATAGCTATATGTGATATTGATAATTGCACTTCTGCAGCATCCAGACTGTCAGAACTCAGTTGAAATAATTTTGAAGTCATTATTGATATTGATTTTCCTACCTCAACCGTGTAATATGAATAAACGATTGTTTTCGTAAACATTATTCCACTGTATATAAACAGTCACATTTGATTTTATCAAATGTTGGACGGTCATCACGGGTTCTTCTACAATTTGGTTTTCTCAAGATTTAAAAATAAGGTAATCACAGTTCGGCAAAATGTAATAATTCACGCTAGATTTAAGAAAAATATTGAATGCTTTTCTTATCTATTTTATGTTTTGAAGGTAAAACGTTATTACTTACCAATTAATTTAAACACAATAAAATATAAAAAAATTTCGAGACAAAAAAAAAAAACAAAAAAAAAAAACTTTAGAGACTGATTCGAAGAGATTGCGCAACAAATTTCCATTTCATAGTATAATCAACTAAGTTCCTCGTTGAAAAGAAAATTATATTGTTTGATAAGTTAACCATGTAAAAAAGCATTGCCTTCTAAATCATTTTTTTCGTATTAGCTATTGTTTTTACAGAGAAAAGGCTCTAACAAGTGAGTGTCAGCAAAATCACTTCAAATGAATTTATACCAATAAAAGATATGGGTATACGACAATAAGTTAGCAACTAAACAGTAGACAAACTCTATATATCTAATGATCTAGAAATCAGCATGCTGTCTTCATCAAAAGATAAGTTCCCATACAATGTGTCTATCCCTGGTAAACCAGATAACCACTAAAGAGGTTTATAACTTTGGACAGACACATGAACACGAGTTAGGTCTAACACTTTTTTTTACAACTCAATACTTTTCTTTTAGATCTCGATCAGTGGAATCTCACAACGTTCATAACAACGGCCTTAATTTTATGATGGTGACAGAATGCTCGATCTGCAATGTCCATAGTAATCCGAACATAATTTGAAAACAGCAAAAAGGTGCAAATAAGTGGGTTTGTGTGCCGATAAAAAGAAATAAAAAGAAGCAATAATTGCACATTCACGTTGTGAAGTAAAACAATTGGTTTATAGGTCAATCCCTAAACAAATTCTAAAAATTTGCCTCTCGTGTGCAGTGAATATTCCATATGAGAGGAAAATGATAAATTGTATGTGAACTTCCTCATCTTCTTTCAGTTAAATACCTCTCAGTATGATTTATAGCTTAAAATATTGTGTAGAAACCTGTCGTTTGGTGAACACTGTATGTTTCCCTGGGTATGTCTTTTGGAAATTTTGTATTTCTCATTGATACAGCACACCAAAGTTCGTATGAATTATTTCATGGATAATGTAATAATTATATTGATATTGCCTAACTCTTTTTGTATCGCAACAAAAACAAATTTCAGTCTGTTTCTCTTTAAACATGCATCAACATAAACCATTATCCCTTCAATCACCGCCACAAAAACCATCATTGCAACCTTCTGCTTTTCACGTAGAATAATATAACTCTACAATGTGACAATTATCATACTTAATCGATCTACAAGCACGAATCGAGTACGTGAGAGTTCCAATAAAAAGAAATTAAAAAAAAAAAAAACTAAACATCAAGGACAATCTAATTACCAGCTGATCACCATCATCAAAATCCCTACAGTTTTCACCACTACATTCTCAAACAAGTCATGAAAACCTTGCAATTATGGCACGAACACTTTTTATAAATACATAGCGAACTAATATTTGGCAAAATTTGACCACAAAGCTCTGCTAATGTCCCTCTGATGACGTCATTTTTTAATATCCACCCAAAAGAGTTATTTCTTAGAGTCCTGATAAAATATTGATTAAATTTGGTAGTTTTCAAAATTATTTTTTTCTCATTATTTACATACGCATGCACATTTGAGTAAACATTACACGTAAAGCTCTATGCCGTTGTATGCCGTTGTGTCCAGCTCGGCAAAATTGGCAGATAAGAACGTCCCTATTTCGCCTATGTCGTGGATTCACTATGATGTACGCGTCAACATATGTTTTTGTCAAGAAAACTGAGAGTGAACGCCTCAAATAGCTAGTGAAAATTGATACAAAGATACTACACTTCTTGTATCCTTGATATTAAACGTCCAACTACTAATGTTGAAATTGTCTTATGGGTAAATTTAAATTGCATGACAATTAGAATTTGAAATTTTGGGATTATAACAATTGAGCTTTTAAAAGCTTAGTCCGATTAACAAATGGTTCTGGTATTTTCGAACTATTGACACAAATTTTGACTTACTTATTTTCTGGATGGAGATGTTTTACTAATTCCCGTAAAATATTGTCCTGTAATGAAGTTCAATTTTATTTACTCTGCTAACTTGCCAATCATTTTAAAACAAAAACAGAAGTGCATTGTATTTTATCATTTGTTTAAAATTGTCTTGTGAGGGAAATTATAACGATTTCACTTTTATCTCACCAAGCTTAAGGCAAATATTTAAAGAAATCAATACTTTAATACGAATTAAAATCAAAATTTAAGATTTGTTTAACTAAGCTGTTGTTTTCTTAACTTTTTTGAAAAACAACTGCTTTGGGAATAAAATTCAATAATAAGTTTTTCACTTTCAAGAAGCAACAATGAAAACTGGAAAGATGGAAAACAAATTTCGATTTTCTATGCCGGCAATTGTATATATTGAAATTTTTTGAATTTCTGCAAAAAGCAATTTAGATTCATAAGATTGTCCAAGCTTTGTTTGCAAGGATTTGACAACACACCGTTTTGCTTCTGTTCTGGCAATTATTACATCAGCCAATGAAATTACATCCTTCAATTATTTGAAGATGTGTATGAATCCGACAAAACCAAAGAATCCCGAAAAGTCTTTAAAACAGAAAGTAGAAGCGTTTTCAGAACCTTGCAAACAATGCCTGCACACAGTATCATTGCAGCTTGAGTTTTTCAATGACAGGGATTTAAGTTATTGGATATTAAACATTAAAACTTTATGTGTATCCTGATTTGTGGTATAGGTCAATGGACAATTATACAAATATAGAATTAAAACTAACATGAGCAACACGACGGGTGCCACATGTGGAGCAGTATATGCTTACCCTTCCGGAGCACCTGAGATCACCCCCGTTTTCTGGTGGGGTTCGTGTTGCTCAGTCTTTAGTTTTGTGTAATGTTGTTCTTTTTCTTTTTTAGCCATGGCGTTGTCAGTTTATTATGGACTAATGAGTTTGAATGTCCCTCTGGTATCTTTCGCTTCTCTTTTAAACTAGAAGAAAGGCAATCGGAAGTCAACATACGATATTCAAAATAGATGTGTATCTATATCATATGATGAATTTGTGATCTTTATTTAATCTTATGAAACTATCTAATTCAAAATGTTTACTAGATTTTTTGTCGTCTCTGTGATTTAACCTTGAAAAAATAAGTATGACCATTGTTATCATGCATCGTATAAAGGGTTAATTATTTGTTAATAATTGACAAAATTGTTATAGAAAAAAAAATCGCAATCATTCTACTTTCTTCTGAAGGTAAGAACATTCTTTTTATCAATTTTGAACAATTATATATCATGTTCAGGAGGGGTTTTACAAATACCAGTCGAGAGTAGGTACAATATCCTTAGCCGCAAGATAAAATACCCATCCTGAATATATTATATCTATTTAATTACACCGAATAACAATTGTTAAACTTAACATTAGAAGTTTAATGACATTATTTTATTGCTTCATGACATTGTCAAAAACATTTGCTTTACATAAAGCGTACACATGATTAAGATTGGTCTCCGTAAAGGGTTAAAGGGTAAGAAGACATATAACGTCACAGTACCTCAATTGCACCGAGTACCCACATTGCACCTATTTAGCAAAAATAGCAGCGAAATTCTTACAAGTTTTCTAAGAGACTACTAGTAAACAATTTTAATTTTTATGATTTGATATTATGCCCGTCTTTCAACATGGCTAAATATGTTTTAATGTATACACAACGTTCACAACATGTATCTACAGATGAATTATTCACTGGAAAAAGTAAAACCTATGGAAACATTGCTATGCGAGGCCCATAAAAACTCAACTTTTAAAAATGAGCAAGTAGAATATGTTACAGGCATTCATTTCTTAAAAAATGAATAGTAAGCATTGACCAATGTCAAATTGTTTTAATTAAATATTTGGAGAAATAAAACAAAGCATCAACTATTTAATTTTTACGGATGTGAATTTAAGTATGGATGCAATTTGGGTACTCCTCATTACGGAATCATGGACCATTTGGAGGTCGGTTCAAACCTTTTTTTCTATGATGCAATATGGATTAAAAATTAAATTGGTGGATCTATATATATATATATAGTGAGTAAGGATACATCTACAAAATAAATACAGAATGGAAAATTTTTGTCTGGGTCATAAATAAACGTAGTTGAAAAACTGTCAAAATAAGGCAAATTTGGGTACCCTCACGTTACGTGTTTGGCAAACTCTATATACCCAAATGGTCATTAGAGTAGAAATGTTCATCCTCTTTGTATCACTGTAATACCGACATTATCTAGTTAACATGTTTTTCAAACCTTTTTGTTGTTTACCTGATCGAAATAAAAGCATGATGAGCTTCTTGTAAATGTCAATTTAAATCAACGACAGCTTAATGTTTAATGAAAACCCCTTAAATATTCAAGGAGACTAGTAGAGACCCTGTTCAATTTTGTCCGTCCGTTGAAAACATTATAGCCCTTACGGTTGTACCAAATATGGATAGAAATTTTCATATTCCTTATACAACGTTATTTTCATCTTATACTTCGTTAATCAAAAGCAACACGAGGGTTGGCATTCTTATCTTCAGTTTGGTGGTGGTTTTGATTTGTAATACTCTGCTGGCAGGTATGTTGATAAGAATATTTTTTGTTGTAAAGTAAAAATTAGACAAAAGAAGTTTTGTAATGAATTTCAATTTGAATCATACGAGTACGTCCTCGCGGAAAAAGATCTATCTTCCAAAACAATTTTGAAGATATATTACATAATCATTTTCCAACATAATGTTCCTTTCAAAGCCAAAAGTCTGACGGAACTTGCTCCTGCATTATTATAATAGAGTCTATTGTATTCTTTAAACAACTAGTTCATGCATATACAAAACATGCTTAAAACTTTGACCTATAATGGTTTACTTTTATAAATTTTGACTTGGATGGAGAGTTGTCTCATTGGCACTCATAACACATCTTCTTATATCTATTAAAAAACATAAAATATTACTTAAATATACATCTTATGTCTAACAGGTTTTTTTTTCGTTATTTCAAAGATGAAATAAATAGGCTCATCAGTGACGCTCGAATCAAGAGTTACTGTTCGCATTAAACACTGATTCCACAATTTTAAAATAAAAAGTCAATGTTTTAGATAATTCGATTGGAACCCAGTTGCACGTCATATGTTTAGCATTAATTGTAGTTAGTGTTTTTTATATACATATATATATATATATTAGGTTTTGATCGTACGGTTGAAGGAAGACAGGCAGTTCACCATAAAAATGAATATGAAGAAAAATATTTGAAGAGGCTTTTCCATGTGGTTTTCAAGATTTTCATTACTGTCCTTGGTGTTACAAATATTGAAGAAATATATGAAGAAATAAATAATAATTAATAGATCTTTGATCTTTATGTATCTCTAAGATTAACTTCATTTTGGATTATGCCGATCGCAAATGCAGTTTTACTGGTGACGCAGAGTGGTTAATCTAAATCTGTATTTTTCATAGTTTTTTTTTACTTATCGAGTAAAAAACAAAACATTTACTTACATTCTTACATGTCATTCAGTTATTGAACTTTTATAATATCACCGCTTTGTCAATCCATTCGACCGTTCTGCAAATTGGTCTGCCAGTTTTATTATTTTTTTTTATTTCATTGAAATTAACATTAACCATGGCGTTGCTCAGTTTTTGTTGAGCCTGCGACTTTTGTCGCAGAAAGCTCGACATAGGAATAGCGATCCGGCGGCGGCGTTAACTAACTTCTTAAAAGCTATATATTTCAGAAGGTAGAAGACCTGGATGCTTCATACTTTGTATATAGATGCCTTATGATATGAAGTTTCTGTCTGTCATATGTCCATTGTCCTTGACCTCATTTTCATGGTTTAGTGACTACTGGAAAAAAAGTTCAGATTTTTTGTAATGTTAATTTCTCTCTTATTATGAGTAATAGGATAACTATATTTGGTAAGTGCGTACCTTGCAAGGTCCTCATGCCTGTCACTTTTCCCTTAACCTCGACCTCATTTCATGGATCAGTGAACAAGGTTAAGTTTTCGTGGTCAAGTCCATATCTCAGATACTATAAGCAATAGGTCTACTATATTTGGTGTATGCAATGATTGTAAGGTGTACATGTCCAACTGGCAGGTGTCATCTGACCTTGACCTCATTTTCATGGTTGAGTGGTTATAGTTTAGTTCTTGTGTTTTGGTCTGTTTTTTCTATTGCTGTATGCAATAGCTTAACAATAGTTGGTGTATGGAAATATTTTACGATGTACATGTCAGTCTGGCAGGTTTTATTTGACCTTGACCTCATTTTCACAGTTCATTGCTCAATGTCAAGTTTTTGTGTTTTGGTCTGTTTTTGTAATACTATATGCAGTAGGTCAACTATATTTGGTGTATGGAAATATTTTACGATGTACATGTCAGTCTGGCAGGTTTTATTTGACCTTGACCTCATTTTCACGGTTCATTAATTTTTTGTGTTTTGGTCTGTTTTTTTTAAATTTTATGCAATAGGTCAACTATATTTGGTGTATGGAATGATTGTAAGGTGTATATGTCTGTCTAGCAGGTTTCATCTGACCTTCACCTCATTTTCATGGTTCATTGGTCAATGTTCAGTTTGCCTGGTTAACTTTGTTTCTTAGATACTATAAGCAATTGGTCAACTATATTTGATGCAAGAAATGATTTTAAGGTGTACATGTCTGTCTGGCAGGGTTCATCTGACCTTGACTTCATTTTCATGGTTCATTGGTCAATATAGAATTTCCATGGTTTGGTCTGTTTCTTTTATACTATAAGCAATAGATCATCTATATTCTGTGTATGGAATGATTGTATTAAAGGTGTACATGTATTTCTGGCTTGGTTTATCTGACCTTGACCTCATTTTCTTGGATCATAAAAGTTAATGTGGTACTTGTAGTAAAACTTTAAATGTAAAGCTATCAACATAAAATCAATGGTCAGTATCGTAGGCGTGTGCACTCTTGTTTTAATGTTTAATCTGAACATTCTCAAGCTTTCGTATAGAAAAGCATGGACTCTGTCATATGTATATCTACACAAGCCAACATGTATGAACTGTGAGATGTTGCCACAGTTTGTAAATTTCTATATATGTAAGAAGGTTTATTAAAATTTTGTCTTTTTTGATAGATGGTTGTGCAACAGTGACAAATATGATTAAGATAGGTATGGCAAATACTATCAAAATCTAATCTAAAGCCAAGCTCTTCCATTTTATTAAAAATTCGGTTTCTTTAAATTTATCTTTTCCATAAATTAGTGTCAGATGAGACAATTTAATCCACTCTTTAAAAAAGTACTAAAAACGATCGATATTCGGTCAGCAGCAGGAAGTATTGTTTCTGAACTGGTTGTTTGGATGTGTCCAATATTTTTGTTAACGCTTGGACTACTCTAAAGAACAGAACATTGTTTTGCTTGTTATGTTCTACCATCCGCACATTGACATGTCACAGCTAAAATCAATGGATTTGCAATAAATAAAAGCAACATTTTATAAGTTTTTTTGCGTTCGAAGTGCTTTTCTGGAACAAGCCAAATATGTATATGACAACAATAAAGGACCAAGACAACCACTCAATTACAGGCTCCTGACTTAGGACAGACACATAGATAATGTGGCGGGTCTAAACATGTTTGAAAGCGCCAACCCTCCACCAACCAGTAGTTGTGAAACAGCACAACATAAGAACAAACTATAAAAATCAGTTGATAAGGGCTTAAATCAATACAAAGCAGAAAATATTAAACAAAAACACAAACCGGACGTGGCAGTGTATCTATACATCCCTCACAACAACAAAAGGCATAAAAGTACAGATCTGAGTGTACTCGCAGTTACTGATAGTTAGTTCAAAGCCAATTACAATTAACGAAAAATCATGTATCTAAGACTAAAAGACAAGACAGCATTATTTTTAAGAACTGGATCGATACCGCTGCTGGTGGTAGCATCAGCTCAGTAGTCTGACATGATTTATAACACATTTTTTCTAAAATTGTACGATTATAAATTTAGAAATTATTTAGAAACTATGATTTCATCTCTCAAGCTTTACCTTAGATTGATTTGGCTTTTTAAGGTCCTTTCGACTGTTCCGGTTTTTATACATCCCTGGATTTCAAATATTAGACTATTACGTTCCTTATGAAGGTAAATCCAGAAAAGCGCTTCGGACGCATGCTATTTATAAAGTGTTGTTTTCATTTTTTTCAAAGATATATTTATGAAGTATGATGCAGGAATTAAATGAAATACTTTATTTCAAACAGTCTTTTGACCTATCCTGTAAATGTTCTGTTAATATACCAATTGATATTATTATATTGTTGTTCACTCATTGTGATCATTGTGTCTGGTATTCACTAGTTTTCGGGGGACGAACACCAGTTAATGGTTAGAAATAGGCTAAATATTTCTTTTTTATGTACTCAAATTATATACACATTTATTCTTTGCAATGCTCATGGTTGTGTTTTCTGTGCTGCGACGTCGTTTTTATTTAAAAATTCACTTAAATTTCAGCCACATATATCAAATTGTACATTATGCTTTCGTATCTGCAGGTTAAGCACTTTCGGATTACTTTCAGTACATTCAGCTTTCAGTTGGTGCGTTTTAGTTTAGACACGAGCACTGCATTTAAAGAGATAATAAGACTATCAACTGGTAAAATATAAAACGTTTTTAAGCTGTTAACATTGTCTAAAACAAACAATAGACAGAAAGAAAAACAACATCATATTTTGAAAATAGAAGAAATGACAACGATCCACAAAACACTGATTAGGGTTTTCGTTTATTGTTAAGGCGTATGAAACAAGCCGTTGATTTTTTCACATTTTGTCAGTTCGGGTTTCAGAAGTTTTTTACAGTTTCAAAATACTATACGGTACGAGTAACAGCTTCAACGGTACCGAAGTTTTCTCATATTTGAATATGTTAAAGGTCGTTCTGTATGCAATAGTTGTTCACATAATTGTCCGTTAGTAAAAAGTTGTCGTATTGGCAATTATATCACATCTCTTTATTTTGATATTTCAACATACAATAATTAAACGATAAACAAAGAAGTCGTTTTCCTGTGTAGTCTTTGTTTTTTCTCTTTTGTCCATTAAGGAATTTGATTTAAGTACAATGCCTCTGTCCATTGTTTGCCATCTTACTTTCCGGTAAAATCGATTTTCCTAGGGTAGATAATCGATTTTATAATTATCATATAACAACTGTCCAGACTTGAAATACTACAATGTCTCGCCCCTGCAATTTTTGAATTTTTGAAATGGTAATGAACTCTAATTACCTGGTCAGATAAATTGGTGAGGTGCCCTTGTTTATTAACATCATGTTAATTCAAATGTAGAATATTTTCAAATGAAATTAACACTTTACAAATTGAATGCGTTCGAACAACATATGTCTTTTTTTCTGAATATGCAACCAAGTTACAACTGCTCGAATACAGAATAAACTGTTGACACAGAGATATGTATCGCATGTCGACATAAAATTCAGAAAAAGACAATCTGATGGACAGCAAGATTGCTAATTAATTCAAAGTCGCTGGACCAACTAGTGGGTAGGGCCTCGAAATGGTTGACAAACTGAGATGTACAGACAGCTATGTAATTTGATAGAAGATATTGTCTTTTGTAAGTAGTTCCTATCAAACTAACTTAATCAGAAAACTTAACATTCAAAATTGTTAATTGATTGAAAGTCACTGGACTATTACCTAGGAGGCAGGGCCTTGAAATAGTCGTCACACTGATATGTACTGATAGTAATGCAACTTTGTAGAAAATATCATTGACCTATCGCAAATAGTTCCTATCAAACTAACTTAAGCAGAAAACTTATCATTGAAAATTGCTCATTAATTCGAAGTCACTGGACCATGTCCTAGGGGCCACGGCCTCAAATAATTGTCAAACTAATAAGTACTGATAGTAATGCGACTTCATACAAAATATAATTGATCTATCACCAGTAGATCCTATCAAACTTACTTAAGCAGAAAACTTTACATTGAAAATTGCTTATAAGTTCATGGCCACTAGACCATGACTTAGGGGCACGGCCTCCAAATAGTCGTCTAACTGATATTTACTGATAGTAATGGTACTTCATAGCAATGATCTATCAAAAGTAGATCCTAACAAACTAACTTAAGCATAAAACTTTAAATTGAAAATTGCTTAGTTCCTATCAAACTAACTTCAGCAGAACATTTAACAATTGTTGACGCCGGAGCCAGAGCCGTAGTCGTCGCCGGAAAAGCAATCCCTATGTATCGCTTTCCGCGACTTTCGGCTCCGGCGAGACAAAAAGCTGCAATTTTGAAAGATCTTTTTATATGAGACTCATGTTAGTTCTATCGGACGAATGCTTCATATTGTCAGATATTCTTATTTTCTTAAATGTCCTTTGACGAAATATCTAACAAATTATGTACAATTTGAAACATTTTTTGAAAACTGTTTCAAAGTTCAATAGCTGTTAAAACACTAAATGATAATTTGATTTTTCTGGATCCGTGTAAATTATGGAAAAATCTTGAAAATCTAGTAGTTTGAAAATGATCAATTTTCAATTCTTTTTAAGTTAAATGAGCAAATTTCCGATTATGTCGTCTTGAGTGGGACGAATTCAGGATTATTGGCCATACCGCTTTCATCAATGAGGATTCTTATCGTCCATATATAAAATAAAGATTTATAACTTACATTAACCTTTCAAGGGTCGATTTAGAACGCTGAAAAAACTGACAAATGTATCCAGTCAATATTTGCGGTTAAAATCAGATTAAACAACGATCAAAACAGTGAAAATAAAATGTTGATGTACTACAATGATAGCGACAAAAGTAATGTCAAATGTCAAATGTCAAAGCAAATTTCTAACAACAAAAGTTCTTTCCCATTCTGATTCGTCAGAACGAGATATTTTCCGTCTTTGCTCACGTCAACGCATCTTGGATTTAAAATTTCGTCTTTTTTCTCAAGCAATACTTGGTGCTTTAAACCATCTCCTGAATTTTTTACAATATTGTTTGATTCGAATCCTGTGACATAAATGTTACCTGACATGTTGTCACTTGTAATTCCACCGGCGCCATTCAGGTCGCGGTGAGAAAATCGAAATTGTTCTCGTCCGTTTTCAACTCTTTTAACGATTGATGATTTGTCTTAAACGTACAGTATATCTTTACAATCGCAATGAATATACGTGTTTGCTCCAATTCCTTCTTTAATTTCGCGAATGCCAATCCCAGATTTATGATAAATGGTAAAAGTTGTTAAGTCTCCTGCATAAAGTTTTCCGCTACAGAAGTATATACTTCGTACACCTGACTTGATAGGAATGATTTGAATTTGATTAGTGTCGGTAGAGTCAATATTGATCAAATGTACCTCGCTTTGGCCATTGTTCAGAACTGCTACTTCATTGGTTCCTGATTCTGTAATGTCGTATGGTAGGAAAGACAGTTTGTTTGTTCTCACTTTGTTACCCTTTATATCAAAGACTTCCAAAGTACTCTCTTCGTAACACGACACTATTATCTTATTGTCTGTCATGAAACAAGCTTCATAATGAGATTTCACGTATTTTGCTATGTATTTTGTAAGTTTTAAACAAGTAAGAAACCGTCTGTGTTCCAACTTCATTTTAGTGTCTGTTGTTTCGAAGTTGGTTAAACGACAGGCATCATCAATCTTTTTAAAACTCTTGTCCAAAGAATGATCGATGTTGATGTCTACCTTAACATAATGATCAAACGGTTGATCTTCGAAATGTTTATTATGTTCCAATAATCTTCCCTGTACTTTCCCAGTTTCAATCATAACCTGGACATCGGACGCCTTTTCAATGCATGTTTCCAGCAACTTTATTTCATTGTCAAGTTGTTTCTTAACATTTTCGAAAAACGTTTTTCTTCCCTCTAATCTTTCTTTTTTCCTATCAAATTTCTTTTGACAACTCACTATTTAGTCTATCAATGACTGATATCAATTTTTGATATAAAGACTCTTTAAGACTTTCCACTTTCTGGAAAGCGTCTTCTCTCTGAAAATTCAGTGTTCTAATCCCATCGATGGTATTTGAAAGAATATTTTTTACATCGTCTGCCATTGATGTCATTATCTTTTGCAGGTTTTTAACAAGTATTTGAGTGTCGGAACATATGTGTCGCATCCTCAACTGTGCAGTCATTATCGCATTTTTGATGTTCGACGGAAACACAAACGGAAAAGCAGGGAATCTCATGATCTGACCAATACAGTTTAAGTGTCTCATTTTTATGTTGTGAACAACTGTTTTGAAATTTAACGGGAAACTCAAATGCACTTTCAAATTTCTCTACGGAATTACTTCATGGTTTTCAAATATTTTATGATGTTTGTGATAACGATTACAATTTTGACAAAGAGTGTCTGAACAGTCGATACAAGCAAAATTTGCAACAGACTTTTCGCCCATTCTTTCACAAGTCGTGCAAACTTTTCCAGCATTTTTCAGCTTGACACTATCAATAAAACTAATTAAAAGAAAATTATCAGGCAAACGGTTTGCCCGTTCGTTTGCCGAAAATCCTGATTCATGGACCTGTACAACCGACCTTCATATAGGACATTCAAGACTTTGAGTTTTACCTTGTCCAAATGCGGAAGTAATTTAAGCTTCCATACACTTCTCACAGAACGTGTGTAAACACGGTAAATATTTCGGTTTCGTTAATATTTCTAAACAAATCGGGCATGTCGTTAAATCTATTACATCCGCCTTTGAAGTTGCCATTGAAGATGTATTTGTTATGTTCCAAACCGGTATCACACTATTATACGAGCCTTTATCATATTTTTTAAGATGATAGATAAATTGCTATCAAGGCTCAGATAACAAATCAAACTAACATTCAAAACAGTGACGGGTACCCAGTAAACACATAAACCGGTTCATCACATCCACCATTAGAGCAGTGGCTACTGGTATTGTCAGGTTTACTTCTATATATTTGCAGAAAAAAATGCTTTAAAATACATATATACTTTTTCTTGATGTATGTTAATATATCATATAGATACGAAATCTGGCTAATAATTTCAGAATTTTGGTCTATAATAAAAACAATTACCTATTAAATTTGATTTGTTGAAGTATAAAATACTTGATAAAGAAAGTATGAATATTCTAACAACCTTTCAACTATAACAAAAACAACATAAGTCAAACGGAGAATATCGAGGGCGTCACGGTTAATCGAGGTCTTATTCCGATAATCTATGTTTGCTTTTGATTACATGACAAGCTACGGGTCCGTTGAGAGTAAGCTGTAAGATAGTTCCACAAATTTTGAATATGATTTTTGTCATTTCATAGTAAAATGTTGTCTTTTCTAAATAGTATTTGATATCTTTCAAGATAGTTCAACACCACAAAGAAAACAACAGTCACTGTTAGAGTCAAATGTTTGTAATCGCTGAATAACGTATTAAGATACAAGAAACTCTTCAAAATATTTTTTTACAGTCAGCAACATTCTACCATTTGTCGCAAATAAAGGCAACAGTAGTATACAGCTGTTCAATAGTCATAATTCGATTAAGCGAAAACAAATCCGGGTCACAAACCAAAACCGAGGAAAGCACATCAACTATGAGAGGAAAAAATACGCCAACATACATAGAAACTTGTTTACAACTGCCATATTCCTGACTTGGTACAGGGCATTTAAGAAAAAATGGTGGATTGAACCTGGTGTTATGGCTAGCCAAACCTCCCACCTATATTGCAATGTTAAAATTCCTGCTTAAATGACAACATTACGTGACAGGAATAAAGTACAAATAAACGCAAGAACATTCAGGCCAGAGAAATATATAAATAAATAATGTAATAGTACATAACAGCATGTAAACCACAGAATAACAACGGACATCTCCAATGAATTTACAACAGTACACCAGGAGACCACAAACGAAATATAAACTGTACGTCATCCAAAGTATCAACGCCACAAAAAGAGACGTATTTTTTGTGACGTTTATATTATCACAGGTAAATTTCTAAAAATAGAATAGATTTGTTTTATTGTAGACACGTACAAGAATATAAAATTGCGATTTAGTTTGTAATGGTGTAATTTTATGTATTTTCTAACCATGACAAGAATATTAAAATGGAATTGTGTTTGTAATGGTGTTGTTATTTGTATTTTCTAACCATGTCGGTTTTTCTTTTAAATCAAAACTGTGTATAAACAAAAAAATCTTGTGCATATAGTTGCTTTAAACTTATAATCATATAAAATGAAATAGCTGATTAATTGTCTTAACTTTTACATACATATAGAAAATAAAAATAAAAATAACTGTAATATAAGGCAAGGTCATGTAAGACCAAACAGTAAACACACCTGAAAACAAACAACATAAAACAAAAACACTGTAATCGAACCACGAGTAACTCGGAATACTGACAAATAAGACATATGTGAAATTTACCGAAAATACAGAATTCAAACCACAAACGATAAGACATAACACAATACCTAACCAGACTTACCAAAGAAAATCATAACTAAATGTATGTTGGATGTATAAATACCGAGACACGTCGTATAGCAATGTGAATTCACACTCGGTAAAACAGTCATATTCGGGAATAGATCACGTTCGGTACTTAGCAGACTAGAAGACGTAGATGGTAAACCACAATCTAAGGCGTGGTAAATGTCTTTAGTTAGGTTAGACACAAACACATCGTAAAGATCAACTAATTCGTGATGGTGTCTTTAAAATTTACGGAGTCTCATATTTAATCTGTCTTCCTCATAACTTTGTTGGAGCAGTTTCTGCGTAAGGAGCTTACTCCTGTATATGAAGTCGGCTTAGAGTGAACATTCACGAGCATACATATCAACTGAGATATGTAAACACCATACGATTGCACAGAGGGTATGTTAATGCTGAGAAATGCGAAATTGATAATTGGGAAGTTGAGATCATCCCGTTTATCATTGAATTTAGTGTGAACTCATCCATCTGTGTCAATATTGAGGAAAAGATTAAGATATGAAGCAGTCCTTCTAGTATCAGTAGTATCCTTAATCATAAAAGATACAATTTGTTAAAGGGGCATTAGCTGTCAAATTCATGTCCGCCGATTCGACTCAAAATCTCATATTATATTTAAAACATACTAAAACATCTATTCAAATTACAAAATGTCTTAAAAAAACAATTAACAATACATGGACTCGTTATAATGTATCAACATTTTGTGTGTTATTAAGAATAGACGCCATCTAATTTAAAATTAGTTAATTTTGGAAAATATTGAAAAATAGGGAGCGACTAAAATTTCTGTTGAAAATCATTTTGAACTATTCAAAGCTTTACAGAAATGTATTTTATTAATCATGGCAGTGGCGAAGCACTGGTGACTTGACTTATTATAGCCTTGGGAATTAACAGTTCACAAGAAGCGTTATCTACTCTTACGTTTTAATTTTAAAAGAAGCGTATTTCAGTTTTGAATTCTGTATACGTTAAAATGTCTGAAACCTTAAATCTTTCATGGATATGTAAAATAGATGCATGTTATTCTTGAATTTCTTGTCATCATATATTTTCATAAGTCACTTCAACCACCAACTCCACCTGGCATGTTTGTAGGACGATATGGGATTAACGATTGGAATGCTTTTTCTTCAGATTCCACACTGTTATCAAATACATATCTCGCTATACTCGTTTTATTATATGGCCGACAATATTAAGACATTCAATATAAAGTCCGAAATAAATGCGAAACTACAAATTTCCATTCGTAATATTTAAAACTCGAATCGTCTTCTTACAAATTTAATTAGAGGCTACAGACAATGAAAATACTTAATTTCTAGCATTTCTATTGTACCATGCTGGTGGACTACTGATGTAAGTTACAAAGCCTTATTTTGCCAATTCCATATTTCTAATCAGTCCATGTATAGCCTTCCCGACCCCATATCTTCCAATACGCAGGAACATTTCTGATTATGTACTGTAAATTCAGAAATTATTGCGAGATTATTATTAATGCGAATAATGCGATTAAGTGACTTAGAGTATCGCAATAATAAGAACGCGCATACTGAAATTCGATAGTATATTTGTAAGCAGAATTTCGTAATATAATTAATCTCGCATTTTTGTCCATTCTTCAAAAATCGCAAAAATAAATAAATGCACGTAATAATATCTAAATTTACAGTATTCGTTGGTCACATTTCAAGCAAAAGGTGGACTTGAATAGGATCTCCATGTATGTTAGCATTAAGCAATTTTGATTTAAACATTGCTATATAGTGACAAGCGAACACTATACGGTAAGGGTTTTTGTCATTGGTGACGGCCGTACGGTTGCCTATAATTGCTTAAAAACACTTCATTTGATAGTTGTCTCATTGTTAATCATACCATATCTCCTTATTTTTATATACTACTTTAATTGATAAAATTGTAAAAGAATTTTAAGTTGGAAAAAGTCAGCGTAAGAAACATGATGATTGCATAACCAAATCAAAATTAGTGGATCGGTGCGACTAAATGTAATTGTCTATTATAGATAACTAGTAATGCTTAATTAAACTGAAGTAACTAAAATTTACAGGTACTTACCTTCAATAGACAATAGACAATACTTTATTATTAAACATCAGACACATAGGTGTACAAGAGGACATCATATATACACATAAACACATTTGTATACTCAATACATTTATACTAAACATAATAATGAATGCATGGTAAAATACAGCAAAATGTCAAATTACAAATTACCATAACATTCAACTCAAAAAGACAAACAAAAATCATAAATATCGTGTAAGTATTTTTAAAAATATTGCTAAGTTTTTGCAAAGTTCAACATGACAAAATATTAAAAGCCGTTTTAATTTGTACTCCGTTGGATTTGCAGTATAATATTGTGGTATGAAATTATATTAATTTCTAAGGAGTTTTATTTCCTGTTTTTGACATTTGAATAGATAATGAAATTCATCTCCTACTCCATTTCCACAGAGATGACAAATTCGCTCATATTTTGGTATCCCAGACAATCTTCCCGTTTCTATAGGAAATTTTAAATTTGAGCATCTGAGTTTTGCTATATAAATCCTGTCACATGGCTTCAGCTTTATTAAATAGGTTTCCAAACGAAAGTCCTGTTTGTATTCTGAATAAAATGCACCTCTTGAAGAGTTATTCATTTGGGAAAACTAATGTTGGATAAATTGATCATTAAGTTGTCGTGAAATTATGTTCTTTAAACCCAGTTTATCCAATGGAAGCTGATCTTGCCAAATAAAACTAAATCCACTTTCGTCAAGTATGGATTTAACGTACGTAATCCATTTAAATTTTGTGGGATACTGAAAATGTAATTTTAGCATTAATTTATACATAATGGAAGATAACTTGTTGTTCTCCAATAGTAAACTATTCCAAAACAACACCATTGTACGTTTAACAATAGTTTCCAAAAGGAATCTTCCGAGTTCCCCGTACAACATACAATTTGGTGTACTGCTTCTTAATTTCAAAATATGTTTGCAAAATTGAAGTTGTATTTCTCAATGCTATCTTTACTTTCAAATCCCCATACCTCTGAAGCATATAATAATACAGGACTAACTAATGAGTCAAAAACTTTAAGCTGCAAATCGACGGGAATACATATATTTTCTATTTTTCGGTACAGAGCATACAAAGACTTCTATGCCTGATCAAGAAGATTTTTTCGTGCAGTACAAAAGCTACCGTTGCAATTGAAAAATATACCAAGGTAGCAGTAAGAATCAACCTTTTCAATGCTTTCTCCATATATCATAAAATTCTGATTTTTTTTTAATTTCTTCTTACTAAAAATCACTTCTTTAGTTTTGTTTGTGTTAATCTTTAGTTTCCATTTCTTACAGTATTCTTCAAAACAAACAAGGGATAATCCTTCTGCACTTTCAGGCAATAGCGCAGTATCATCTACGTACAGTATGATAAACAATTTAACATACATTTGTAATGACTCCAAGCACAGATTTGAAATATAATCTAGACTTTCTATATTATTTTAAACAAAATAATTTTCTAAATCATTTAGGAACAAAGAAAATAAAAAAGGTGATAAATTTTCACCTTGTGTGACTCCTGTGCGATATATGAAAAATTCAGTTTTAAAAGCGCTTTTGAAGTCTATAAAAGTGCAAAATAGCTTCTTACCAAATGATAGATAAATGGTAATTAAAGAATAAAATACGAATATATTATCAACAGTAGAGAATCCTCTACGAAAACCTGCTTGTGACTTTGAAATCAGGTCTACGTGATCTGCATGATTATTTAACCTGTAATTCAACATGGCAGAAAAAGTTTTACTAAAGCATGAATTTAATGTGATTCCTCCGTACATTTCGGGATCGGATCTTGATCCTTTATTTTTTAATATAGTAATTGGACAATTCCAGTATCAAAAATCAAACTGAATAGCTTATATAACGTAAATTGGCATTAAATCGTCAATTGTATTCCTTATATATTCATTTAAAATTACATCACTACCTGAAGCTAAAGTTTGCTGTTTTTAAATTCGAAACCACCTTTTTAATTTCTTCTACGGTTACTGGACTATTTGAAAATAACTCAACATCGTCTGTAATAGTATCAAAGTCAAAATCGTGTTCGAAGTCAATTGCGGGTTCGACATTTTCATTTAGGAATTTAAAATGATCATACAACGCTTTTAGAGATATATCGTCATTGTTATCTTTTTTTTCACTACTATTTAGATTATTAAGGATTTTCCATAGAGCCTTTTGTATCCTTTTTAGAAATGTTACGCAACTCATCAGCAGCCCTCTGTTGATAGTTTGTAAAAGCCTTATTTAATGTTACTTTATGTTCTTTACTAGCTAGTCTCATTTTGCGTCTGTTTTTCAGCATTTTTCAAAGAACTATATCTCTTTCGAGCTTTATGAAATTTGTTTCTACTCATCGAGCATTTTCCATTAAACCAAGGTTTTGAATCTTCATGTTTGTAAAAAAAATTTGTTTTTTTTTATCTTCCCAAATTTTCTGCCGCCACGTTTTTTAAGGATTAAACAGAATTACTGCACTTTCCTTTATAACAATTTTTATTTATAAACAAGTGTGGACACAGATCAGTGTGGATAGTAATTGTTAATTTAGTTTATACACAAATAATTTACAGACGATAAAGTGTACGATGACTTTATCCATACTTATTTGATCAAGGTTGAATCATGCATATTAATGCAGTTACAAATCTGGTTAAAAAGTTGAATCAGATACTATCATAAGACTTAAAACGATTGTGAATTCATTATATGGTCATGATGATAAATTTATTTATTAAGTAATGCACATTTATAGCCCGACATTTTGAAGGCAAACAGTTTAACATCATATACCTATAGTATAAAAAGCAACAAAAAAAACCACACTTGTACTTTTTTGAAAATTTTCTGCCAAGGTCAGTGATTCCCTCCGTGGAGTACTCAGGCTTCCTCCACCAGTAAAACTCGCGAATTTTGAACTTATTACACATGTATTATTTCAAATTACAGCAGTATGTGCCATGCTTGTCATAACTAGCTTCGTGTTTGGTGACTTTAGAATGAACAAGCATTGTGAGAGTATTGCATGACAATACATAGTCCACTACCGGTTACAAATTCACTGTGCTGGAACAAAATGCCAACTTGATCTATAACTTGTCATGGTGTAAATTTTATAACAAATATCAAGTCAATATCTTCAAGCATGATGAAAAAAAGTGTGGAAAACTGATTATTTAAGTGATTTTTTTAAGTCAAAGGACCATATAACTCTGCACGAAATCATCAAACCGGAACAAAATTCGAACTCGATCTGTAACTTGTCATAATAAATCTTCATACTAATCATTAAATCAATATCTTCAAACATGACGAAAAAAAGTGCGGAAAACTAATTATTTGAGTGAATTTTCTAAGTCCAAGGACCATAACTTTGTACAAAATCATCAGACCAGAACAAAATTCGAACTTGATCTGTAACTTGTCATGATAAAATAATACATCAAATATCAATTCAGTATCTTCAAGCACGAAGAAAAGAGTGTGGAAACCTGATTTGCCGGACTGACGGATGGACAGCCAGACAGACAGACGGAGTGCAAACCTGAAGTCCCCTTCGACTTCGTCGGTAGGGGACTAAAGATTACAACATGAAAATTATAAAAATCATATTTTTGGCGGATGTTTAAATGTTAACTTGTAATTCAGACGACACTGGTCACATACAAGGACCACAATTATAATGATTTACAAGGCTATGTATCGCAATAATATATGTACTTTTATAACAAATTAAACTTGGTCGATGAGTGTGGCCGAATTTTTACAGAAAAAAAAGACATCAAACTTGCATTTAACCAGACAATATAGCTAACGACTAATTTACTATTTAAAAAAAAGATGTTAACATTGTCCGAAACAAGCAAAAGCCGGAAGGACGCAGTTGGAGAAAGACAAACACCATCATATTAGGAAAACAGACGAAAAGAACAAACAACAATCTATAATACACTCCACATGATACTAAAAATTGAAATAATAGTCTGTTACAAACATGTTATGCTGTTACATCATTCCCAGATAGAGGGAGGGTTGGGCGTTTATAAAAAAAATTGTTAAATCCGCCACATTCTTAATGTGCCTGTCCAAAACAGGAACCTGCATGCAAGCCACCGGTTGTCGTTGGTTGCTATCTGCCACTTTGACAATAGTTTTTCGTTAATTGTTTAAGTTTGAGAAAGGCGTTATTTTTTTCTCATTTTTTCATTTCGGGTTTAAGAATTTTATTCAGATTTTTAATAATACTATACGGTATGGGTAACAACAAAAGCGGATCTAATTTCAATACACAAGATGTGCATTTTGACAATTAAAGTCTTTTCAGTGATGCTCGAAGCCAAAGTATTTGAAAATCCAAAATATGAACTTTTCTCATCATTGAATATGGTAAAGGTCGTAGTGTATGCAATAGTTGTTCAAGTACTTGTCCGTCAGTGAATAGTTGTCTCATTGGCAATTAAATCACATCTCTTTATTTTGATAGTACAAGGTAGAATGTTTTGACATTCAATGACGAAGAATCTACTAACTAAACGACGAACAAAGAGGGTTGAGGGGGAGAGTTGGGCGCCCGCTAACATGTTTAAACCCGCCACATTATGTGTATGCCTGTCCCAAATCAGTAGCATATAATTTAGTGGTTGTCGTTTGTTTCTGTGTATCATATTTGTTTTTGTTCATTATTTTTTAAAATTTTGTTTATTACTTTTTTATTTTGTTTTGTTCATTATTTTGTACATAAATTACATCAGTTAGTTTTCTCGTTTGAATTGTTTTACATTTGTCATTTCGGGGCCGTTTATAGCTGACTATGCGGTATGGGTTTTGCGCATTTTTGAGTCTCTCTCAAAAATAGCTTACTCTCTGTGTCATTTAGTCTCTTGCGGATATTTGTCTCATTGACAATCATACCACATTTTCTTATTTTTTATAAAGAAGTCATTTTCCTGTATAGTCTTTGTTGTTTTGTTTTTATCCATTTAGGAATCTGATTTAAATACGATGTCATTGTTTGCCATTTTACTTTCCGATAACAGAGATTTCTTCCTTACGGAAGATAGCCAGATTTATGATTATCATATACCAAGGGTCCATACCTGATGCCTTAAGAAGTCATATAATACTTCAAATTCAAAAACAAAAATTGAATATGTTGTATATTCTTGAATGGCTAAGATTTATTATAAAACAGGTGAACATTGATTTTTTTTAAAGAAAAACACTATCTTATCAAAATCAAACTGCTATTTAATGATTGTCTTTCATAACTATAACTCTGCGATAGCTATTGCGTATGTAGTGACCTTAACCATGAAACCTCTCGTAAGAACTTTGACAACCGCACAGCGTAAATTCTATGGAAAACCCGCGATGAAAGAAAAGGAAAAACAAACGTAGATAGTTTTAATTTATTCTTCGTTAAAAATAAAATAATACATCAAATCATTTAACAACTGTTATGACAAAGCTTAGGTCACAAATGGAAATATATAAAAGAAATAAAACCGCTTTATCACTTTATCACTCACTTTTTTCACGTGCTCCATGACTATGTGTTGACTGCTTATCAAGGTTGCGATAAACTTTTGTAACGAAAATACGAAATTTAACTAGATCCCAAAAGATTCCTTTACTTTAAAAAAATGAATGCGTTCGAACTAGATTGTGTCGAAATTTGAATATGCAACCAAGTTATAAATGCTCCAAGATAAAAAAAAAAAAAAAAAAAAGCTACAATTTTTAAAGATTTCGACATTTGAGTAGTGTACATGTTACTTCTATAGGATGAATGCTGCACATTTTAGATACAGAGTTATTCTTCTTTTTCTTTTTATGAATGTCCATGGTGTCATTTCACGATATATTTTACAAAGACATGTACAATTTGAAGCATTGTTTGAAAACTGTTTCAAAGTCCAATAGCTGTTAACACACCAAACCACATTTTGAATTTATGGATATATGTAAAATCTTGAAAAATCTTTAAAATACATATAGTTTGAAACTGATCAGTTTTCGAATATCAATAAATCTTATTAGCAATTTTCGGATTCTGTCGTCTTGAGTAAAACGAAGCAGAATAACTCGCCATACCGCTTTCATGAATGATGATCCTTATCGACGATAAACAAGTTCCTCAATTATAAAATAAATTTATAACTTACATAAAATCACTTTAAAGAATCGATTGAAAACGCCGACAAAAACTGACAAATACTTCTTCCAGTCAATATTTGCGTTTAAAAATAGTGAACAACGATTAAAACAGTGACAATAAAATTGTTGACAATGACTACAATGACCGCGACAAAAGTTATGTCAAATGTCAAAGCAAATTTCGTACAACAAAAGTTCTTTTCCATCCTGATTCGTTATAACGAGATATTTACCGTCTTTGCTCACGTCAATGAATCTTGGATTTAAAATTCCGTCTTTTTCCTCAAGCAATACTTGGTGCTTTAAACCATCCCCTGAAATTTGTAAAATATTGTTTGAATCGGATCCTGTAACATAAATGTTATCAGACATGTTGTCGCTTGTAATCCCACGGGCGCCATTCAGGTCGCGATGAGTAAATCGAAATTGGTCTTGTCCGTTTTCAGCTTTTTTAACGATTGATGATTTGTCTGAAACGTACAGTACATCTTTATAATCGCAATGAATATACGTGTTCTCTCCAATTGCGTCTTTAATTTCGCGAATGGCAATCCCAGATTTATCATAAATGGTAATAGTCTTTGAGTCTGCTGCATAAAGTTTTCCCCTACAGAAATATATGCTTTGTACACCTGACTTGATGTGAATGACTCGAGTTTGATTAGTGTCGGTAGAGTCGATTTTTATTAAATGTACCTTGCTTTTACGTTTACCATCGTTCAGAACTGCTACTTCACTGGGTCCTGATTCTGTAATGTCGAATGGCTGGAAAGACAGTTTGTGTGTTCTCACTTTGTTACCCTTTACATCAAAGATTTCCAAAGACATCTCTCCGCAACACGATACTATTATTTTATTGTTGTTCATGAAACAAGCTTCATAATGAGATTTCTCGTATTTAGCTATAGATTTTATAAGTTTTAAACAAGCAGAAAACTGTCTGTGTGCCAACTGCATGTTAGTGTCTGGTGCTACAACATTGGTTACACGACATGCTCCATCAATCTTTTTAAAACTCTCGTCCAAAGAATGATCGATGTTGACGTCTACTTTAACATAATGATCAAACGGTTGCACTTCGAAATGTTTCTTATGTTCAAGTAATCTCCCCTTTAATTTTCCAGTTTCAATCATAACCTGGACATCAGACGCCTTTTCAATGCATGTTTCCAGTACCTTTATTTCGTTGTCAAGTTGTTTCTTAACATTTCCAAAAATCGTTTTTCTTTCCTCTAACCTTTTTGTTTCGTTATCAAATTCTTTCGTTAATTCACTTTTCAGTCTATCGGTGACCGTTTTCACTTTTTGATCTAAAATCTCCTTAAGACTTTCAACTTTTTGGAAAGCATCTTTACTCTGAGAATTCAGTGTTGTAATTCCATCGCTGGTATTTGAAAGGATGTTGTTTACATCGCCTGCCATTGATGTCAGTATGTTTTGCAGGTTTTTAACAGTATTGGAGTCGTGATAAATAAGTGCCGCATCCTCAATTGTACAGACATTTTCGCATTTTCGATGTTCAACGGAAACACAAACGGAACAGCAAGGAATCACATGATCTGAACAATACAATTTAAGTTTCTCATTTTTATGTTTTGAACAACTGCTTTGAAATTTAACGGGAAACTCAAATGCGCTTGTAAATTTTTCTATCGGAATTACTTCGTGGTTTTCAAATATTTTATGATGTTTGTGATAACGATAACAATTTTGGCAAAGAGTGTCCGAACAGTCGGTACACGCGAATTTTGCTTCAGTCTTCTCGTCCATTCTTTCACAAGACGTGCAAACTTTTCCAGCATTTTTCAGATTGACGCTGTCGATAAGACTAATTAAAAGAAAATTATCGGGCAAACGGTTTGCCCACTCGTTTGCCGAAAGTCCTGATTCATGGATCTGTATAACCGACCTACATATAGGACATTCAGCACTTTGATTTTTACCTTGTTCAAATGCGGAAGTAAGATAAGCCCCAATACACTTCTCACAGAACGTGTGTAAACACGGTAAATATTTCGGTTTCATTAAAATTTCTAAACAAATCGGACAAGTCGTTAAATCTATTACATCCGCCTTTGAAGTTGCCATTTGAAGATGTACTTGGTATGCTCCAAACCTGTATCACAATATAAGACGAGTTTTTATTCCATACTATAGATGATAGATTTGTTATCGAGGCTCAGATAACAAATCAATACTAACATTCAAAACAGTGACGGGTACCCAGTAAACAGGTAAACTGGACCCCTGTTGTCTTCACTTATCGCTACACTGAGTCTTGTTTATTCGAGAAGTGACTACTGGTATATAGTCGGTTAACTGGTTTGCTTCTATATATATGCCGAAAAAATGCTTATAAATCCATCTATTCTTTTTCGTAATGTATATAATATATTATATAGAAACGAAATCTGACTGTTGATTTCAGAAGTTTGGTCTATAATAAAAATAATACCTATTAGATTTTATTTTGAAGAAAACATAGTCTAACAGTATTTCAACTTAACAAACATGACAACAAAAATCATAAGTCAAATGGAGAATGCCAAGTGCGTCGCGGTTATTCGAGGACTTGGTCCGATAATCTATGTTTGTTAATTTTGATTACACGATAGAAAAGTTCGATGATCGAGTAGGCTACAGTCCGTTGAGAGTATGAGTTGTAAAATATTTCTACAAATTTTTAATATGATTTTTGTTATCTTATCATAAAATGTTGTCCTTTTCAAATAATATTTGACATCTTTCAAGATAGTTCAACACCACGAGGAAAACATCCGTAAAAATGGTAAATGTAAGAGACAAATGTTTGTAATCTCTGAATAAAGTATTAAGCTACAGGAAACTCTTCGAAATATTTCGTGCGTATTTTAGAATAGACGCCATATAATTTCAAAACCATCGGGATGATCTCCGAAGAATCCTGTATGTCATGGAAACTGATGTAAACATAACAGAACTATGTAAAGTAGACCTGCTTTGATACTATAACTGCCCTTGAATTTTTACTAGATAACATTTTTGTTCGCTATGGAGATTTCGTATATCGTCAGGTTATCGGAATTCCCATGGGGACTAACTGTGCACCACTTATTGCGGACATGTTTCTGTATTGTTGAGTTACAGTTTATGACTAAAATCAGCAAAGACCCATCGAAACAACATCTGATTCAAAAATTTAATAACACTTTTAGATATTTAGATGATATATTGGCTCTCAATAATGACGACTTCAGTATGTACACTTATCCTGCCGAACTGACTTTAAATAATGCTATTACTAACAATGAACACTGCCCTTTCCTGGATCTTGATATCTTTATCTTTAACGGGAAGCTTAATACCAAAATTTATGATAAAAGAGATAATTTTTCATTTCCTATTGTTAATTATCCATTCTTAGATGGTGACGTTCTCTTATCGCCATCTTATGGTGTTTATCTATCTCAACTTGTTCGATTCGCTCGTGTATGTGACAACGTATTTGATTTCAATGAAAGAAATCTCTGTATTACTGAAAAATTATTACACCAGGGTTTCCGATATCACAAACTAGTCAAAACATTTACTAAATTTTATCATCGGTACAAGGACATCATTCGTAAATATAAATCAACATGCAGACATCTTATACGTTCAGGTATTTCACATCCAATATTTTATGGTAATATTCTTTACAAAGCACCAAAAATGTCGGCATTCACCTAAAAAGCTAACCAAACCTTTAAACAGACTTATTCGAAAAGGATATAGTTACGATACTGTTGTCAAGTCATTAAGGATTGCATATTTTGGTATTAATATTGATTCACTCATAGGGTCTTTGCATCGGAAATAAACACATTTATTATAAAACCACTTGTTGGCATGTAACGGTTATGTTCTTCTCATATATTTTATGATGGTATGATACTAAACCCCTAACGGGAGAGATTGTACTTGATTTTCATATGATGAAGACATAATCTTTAATCAGTTTAATTGAGGTCTGGAACTGGCATGTCAGTAACTGCTAGTAGATCGATCCTTTGTTCATTTATGTATCGTTGTCATTATGCTTAGTTTCTTTTGTTTTACCTATTCTCACATCGGACTCGGACTTCTTTTAAACTGAATTTTTACTGTGCGTATTGCTATTTGTTTCTTTATTCTACATTGGCTAGAGGTATAGGGGGAGGGTTGCGATCTCACAAAACATGTTTAACCCCGCCGCATTTTTGCGCCTGTCCCAAGTCAGGAGCCTCTGGCTTTTGTTAGTCTTGTATGTTTTTTGATTTTAGTTCATGTATATGTTTTGGAGTTTAGTGTGACGTCCATTTTCACTGAACTAGTACACAATTTTATTTAGGGGCCAGCTGAGGACCACCTCCGAGTGCGGGATTTTCTCGCTGCGTTGAAGACCCATTGGTGGCCGTCGGCTGTTGTCTGCTCTTTGGTCGGGTTGTTATCTCTTTGACATATTCCCCATTTCTATTCTCAATTTTATAAATATAAATATAACATCGCAGGCAAGCACGTGCTTCGATTTTTCTAGGTCTGTTCGGTTTCATGTCATAGATTAAAATAATACAAAAATCATCGTGTTACCTGTTTGAAACAAAACAAGAGTCGTATTATGAATTTTGTCAACTTCGTAAGTAATGCCCCTTTAAAAACACACAAACATTTTCTCTTTATTTAACTATTCAACGATATAGGAATAAAGGAATTATATTAAAACACAAAATGTTAATTCACACAAACTTTTGACCAATTTATGCGATGAACATATCCCTCCCCTATCTTGTTGAGAGGAATTGTTGGTAACATATCCCTCCCCTATCTTGTTGAGAGGAATTGTTGGTAACATATCCCTCCCCTATCTTTTTGAGAGGAATTGTTGGTATGAAAACAAGAATATTCTGACAGAAGGTAAACACCACCTGTATAAGAAGATGCGAGAAAAAAGAAGATATTTCATTTTTATTTAAGAGAATACATCTTTGCTTAGAATTGTATGTCTAGTAGTTACAGAAAAGAAAAGATGGACTATATGTTTGAATTAATTTTGCAGCAGGAACATTTTCAAAAATACGTCAATCATTATACTAGAAATGCAAAGTATCACATAAAGTGTTTGTGCTTTAATAAATAACACACAGAACAGCGAAAAAATAAAACAAATTCTCCATTACATCGATATACACAGCTATAATAGGCGGTAACGTCGTAGTCATAACGAGAAGCTTTAAGTATAGTGGGAAATGATTTACAACAGTGTTTTTGTATGACAAACAATTCATTAACTTTCGAGCTAAAGTGGCGTTGTGTCATCTCTACAATTAGCAGACTCGAGCAAAAACAAATATTAAAATCCCCAAATAGTATTAAAATTTGTGAAAACACACAAAGCATATATAGATAGATTTGGTATATATAGGCCCAGACATACCTTTAACATTGACAGCTGTACAAGTTTGTCTATTCTCAGTGTGAATGAGACCTCTGATATGAACGACACGCCAAGCCAGATTTTAAACACACAAGGCGACAATGAGTCTACAGGTAGACAAGTCTATCCACAAGGCCAAATTATCTAAATCTTAAATCTGAGCCGGCCAACTCTAAGTTCTAACTGCCATGTAGTCAGTGGATACAACAATACCACATAGGCTAGCTGAATGTTTTATTAGGTTTTAAAAAGAAACCTGTGCATTGCAACTTTTTAAAGTTCCCTTTAGAATCCCCTTTTAGGAAATAAAATCCGACAGTGACCTTTCTAATTGTATTTTCAAAATACAGTATCATTGAATACTGTAACAATGAATCAAAAATTCAATTATTATTGTACATGCTTCAATGAAACAACAACCCAACGGCAAAAATAACCAACAAACATCTAGGGGGCAGCATTCTGTCTTCAAAAAGGTATCTCTCCAATTGTAATATACCAATATATATTGGTCGTCCCTAGTATATATGTAACTTGCAATTATCTGAAGTTTTAGCTCACAAAATAAAGTAAACTTTTAGTTTAAAAAAACATTCAGAAAATAGGCAGGTGTTCCTATATTTATATGGTGACGGGCGATAATGGGACAATCTCCAATAGTATTAAAGGACATTTTTTTTAATGTGTTTATTACCTCATTCACAAAAATGCTCTAATAGGAATTTTCAAATATTACATAACTTATTTTAGATTGTTAACGAAAGAGAAAACTGTTTTTTCATAACATTTTTCAAACCTAACTATATTATATGTACTTTAGCAACCAGTAACTATTTGTAATAACAGCTACAAAATAAAAATAGGAACTGAATATTTTAGTGGAAATATTGAGTACAATTTTTATTGCTTCATTTAAATGTTAATTATTGTAACAAAGTTAGTTGGACAGACGCATCATCTGGGCAACTAGACACCAAACGGATGATTATGACTATTACAGATCATTACAGTTGTTCCATCAAAGATTTTTTTAAGAAAAAGTCTGCTGACAGACGACGTCTTGTGTCAAGAGACAAATGTTGCTTCAATTTGCCTTTAAATCTAAAATGAGCTAACATGATCCTTCACTTAAAATAACATGGATATCGTTAGGCTGATTCTATCTAAACACATTAGTCATACTGGTCTTGCTTCATAATCACAAACTTTATCCAATAAAGACAGTGTGGCTACTTGTTAAATCAAAGCACTGTAAGCGCTGCAGGCAGTTAACCAAAAACCAAGGCAAACGTAATTATGAAAACTGTGGCAGTGTTGCTTCAAATTTTTTTTTCAGATTTGAAAGAACAAACATTAAACATTCGTATATTGTACATTTATGTTTATTTAATGAATTGATTATTAAGGCAAATTAATTAATATTTTATCAAGGTTTTCTAAAGCAACGCATATATCAATGTATATTTTTAATGGTGAGTCTGCAGTGGTACAAGTTCGCAATGATTGCAGGTGTTCTAGTTGGTAGTTAACGTTGGTACCAGTTGACTTTTAGTGGTACAAGTTGACGTAATTGTATGAATGGACTTGCTTCCCTGGAAGGAACACTGTGTTTGGGTTCTACAGTACAAAAGTTATGAGACACAAATCAGACAAATGTTTACTACTACAGGGATCAAAGGTGAGGTCTGACTGCCCTGACCATAGTAAATGTAAATGACCCCCACCTTCACCCCAAGTCCGTGATATCACTCCATACCAAGTTTGGAATAAAATGACAAGTGATTATAAAAGAGGGACGAAAGATACCAGAGGGACAGTCAAACTCATAGATCGAAAACAAACTGACAACGCCATGGCCAAAAATAAAAAGACAAACAGACAAATAATAGTACAGATGACACAACATAGAAAACTGAAGACTAGGCAACACGAACCCCACCAAAAACTGGGGGTGATCTCAGGTTCTCCGGTCAAATAAAACAATTGGTCAAACATTCTTGGGCTTTACACTGCTTGAAAGATTTATATGTTATCTTTAAAATGAGCCATAAATGAAAATTTTTATAGGCCCAGAAATAATTCAAAAAATAATTAAAGTAAATTCAATTTACCTAGACTCATTTTTTGCATCAATAAAATTTTATAATAAACAAGAAATAATTGTAACAGGATGCTGTTACGAAGTCTCCCAAACAAAGCTCCCATAATTCGTCATTCCCATGGTCGCCTGACATTGGACAAAGTCCAGTACACATTGGTTTGGTCTAGTAAAGTGATATGCATATGTCACATAATGTGACGCCTAGGAGATTGACCCTGTATATCATTCAAATTATTTTGAAATGACAAACAGGAATAAATATGGTTTAGGAGTGGGGACCGTTTACAAGTTCTCAAACAGGAGGGGGGGTTGACCCCACGGACTCCCCCTATATTTCATTTGATTTGTTATATTGTCCCATACATGAATATATATGGTTTAGGAGTGGGGTTTTCAACCGTTTACAAGTTCTCAAACAATAGGTGGTGGGGTGACCCCAGGGACTCCCCCTATATTTCATTTGATTTGTTATATTGTCCCATACATTAATATATATGGTTTAGGGGTGGGGATCTCGACCGTTTCCAAGTTCTCAAACAGGAGGGGGTGGGACGACCCCAGGGACTCCCCCTATATTTCATTTAATTTGTTATATTGTCCCATACATGAATATATATGGTTTGGGGGTGGGGATATCGACCGTTTACAAGTTCTGAAACAGAAGGGGGTGGGGTGATGCCAGGGATTCCCCCAAATTTTCATTTGATTTGTTTTATTGTCCCATACAAGTATATATATGGTTTAGGGGTGGGGATCGCGACCGTTTACAAGATAAAAGAACATTTTCAAATTGAAGGGGGGTTGGATGACCCCCAGGGACTCACCCTATATTTTATTTGATTTGTTTCATTGTCCTGTTCTCATTACTGAAGACCACGCGTGTCTATCACTTACTGTTTTCGAGTATAAATAGTCATTTGAAAATAAAATCCCATAGGGTTCTACAGTAAACCCCTCCCTTCTTTAGGCCCCTCAAAATACCCCTAAATAGTTCCCAATGCACAAACGAAAGATTGATGGCTCCGCTAGACATGTTAGTCTTACATTTTATGAAACCTTAAGTTAATCTGACAAGGGGTCCGAGTTGTTTTCTTAGACGGTCCGAGTGGACTCGGTCCGACTTGTCTCTGGGACGAGTTATTCCGCATTTCTTAAAACATCGACCTGATTGGTCGACATTGCTTACGTCGATTTCCGGTTTTTCATTCATAAAATAACAACAAGTTCAGTGATAAACGGAATAATTTAATAAAAGAAAGGAATTTAAATGTGCATACATTTAATTGAAATAAATTAAATAATCACAATCTTCTTAAACTAAAAGAATATCATGATTAAGAGTACTTTCGCTTAATCGGACTTTATATCATCAGAATCAAACGAACTTACGTTTCGTGTAAGTTAAAATTACCGCCAACTTCGACTACATGTGTACTATATATAACTTTATTCCCTCTATCATAGAGATTTGGTGTACATGAACAATATTCCTGCGCATTTTTGCCATTTGGGAAATATAAACGACTTGTAATTACAGATTTTCGGCGATGAAATATTTCATACAATTGTTCTTTGCCATCTTAGCCAAAAGCACAGGGGATAACAAACTACGTACGGATTTCTATTGAGCACTATTTCCTATGTGCAACTTCAAATATTATGCGTCGTTCGACGATCATTTAAGGTTATTCTGGTCATATTTTTTGTATTCCAGAATTAAAAGAATGAAAAAAAATGTCCAATTAGTTATAAATAACATATTAGCCTGCTAGATTACAACAATGGCACCTTTTTCAGCATTCGTTAGGAAGAACACAAATATAGGGTGCTAGCATAAGGCAGCTTAACTGCCTAAAAATCAAAAGTTAAATATCTCATCAATTTGATTAAAATAAGATCCTGTGTCCAAGCTTTGCTTACAAGGATCTGAAAACTCCCCGTTCTATAATTTCTGTTTTATTGAGACCTTTTAGGATCCTCTGGTTTTGTCGAATTACTATACACACCTTAATAAAATGCTTCACTGAGCGCAGCCTGATACGACCGCAGTGGTCGAACCCTGAACAGTTGGGACAAATTTGGACACAATATTCAAGCTTGATACTATCTGAATTAATCATATGATGATGATGGATGGCTGTTTAAATTGAAGCAGCTAATCAAATGTATATTCAGGACGAGATCATAATAATGTGATATGAATATAAACACTGCTTTATACTGGACCCACATGCTGAGCTGGATTTATAACGTGCTAGTTCACAAGGTAACAAACAGTCTGCAGGAAGACATGTCATCCTTTCTGAACACATTATTCTGACTACGAGCTGACCAGTCTTTGCTCTTACTCCTAAATACTGTGTGTTGATAACTACTTGAGTTTCAGTGTCTTTAATGACCAAATCAGTTCATATATTTTACATAAACTAATTGAATTGACTGAAGTAGACACATTTAAGTGTTGGTAAAAAATGTCAAAATCTTTCATCAGATGTACTTCAAATTTAGGGCCAAAATTAGCCCTTACCTGACCTTCTCCTTTTCTTTTTTTGAGTGACCAGCAATGCTTGATTTTGTTTGGGATCATAATTTTTAGAGAATATCACAATTTCAGGAATGTTTAACAAAAGAACAATTGACAACATTTTTAAAAGGATTGGTATCCAAATAAAGTAAATAATAAAAAAAAATTTAGTTTTAATTTTATTGCATATTCAAATAAAAATAAACTCAATTGTACATAAAATGTATGACTCATGCAATACTTCATCACAAATATAACAGCTATATAACAACTGAAGCTTCTCAGAAGCTCTTTAAATTTCATATGAATCATGGATGTACTGTTTTTTTTTCCAATTTTCCACAAAGTATACTGTATACAATTATTACAAGTAAAAATTCTCAAACTTTGCTGATTTTTTTTTCAAAATAAAATTATCCATTAGGCAAGTTTTGAGTAGATGAATAAGGACCTGAGAAGATATATTTATTTATTATTTTAATCAGCTGCTAATAGTTTTTTTCAGTTTAATCTCCGCAGAATTGACAAATTTACGAAGTAAATATATCAACATAACATTAATAACTCATTAAATAAAACTTATTCAGTGGAACCATTCCTGTTTTATATCATTTAGATTTTAAAAAATGAAAAAAGATCTGACAAATGGGAAGGAAAAAATTTATCTTTTACCTTCTTGAATATCATAAATATTCTCTTTTTTGAAATTAGTAATGTTTTGTTATACATGTACAGAGAGAAGCTGTCAATTTAAATGTATTTCACTATTACAACTAAAAAAATGTACACTGAAAAAAAAATTATTTGGCTGATTGAGATTCAAATTGGAATGAACAGATATTTATGGTTCATGTCTGACCTTAGATGCTTTGTTTTTCATAGTTCAGTTAACTGCTTAATTAAAAGAAATTCCAGCATTCAAAGTCTATCTTAGTCAAAAAATACTTTTGTTACAAGTATATTTCTTTTCTTAAATATATTTTTAAGACTTCATTAGTTCTTAATATCTGTTGATTGTATCACAAATTCTTAGGGGTGCAACAATACATTTTAGTCTCAAATATGAAAACCAATTAACTGAATATAAAATTTGTGAGTGAAATAGTCAAATACAGTGTTTAAACATCCAATAACTTTATAAAACTACCTTTGTTTATGTCCAGATATGGAACTTCATAAAAATTTACAAAAATATTTTGCCTATCATTAAACAGATATTGCATGTATGACCTTCTTTAGTAGCTAGACAATCACCAAAGAAATAACTTAACATACAACACCTGAATTTTTGTGATATGTATAAAAAGATCATTGCACCCCTACAAAATGTAATCTTAAATAATATAAATAACAATAATTGACAGCAAATTGAGTATGGTCTGTAAGGACTTTTATCGTGAAGCCACCATTGTAACAGGATCACATGTTCTGACTTTAAAGTCTGCGTCAGGCTGGACATAAATGTGATCGTACATGTCCTCCAGCGGGGGACCAGCATCAGCTATAGCTAGCTTCTCCGATTCTGTTACTTCTTTTCTTACATCTTGATCTATTTTCTGTAAAATAAAATCTCAGTGATAAGAGATGGTCTATAATGCGGGTTATTCATTTCTGTATTCTTTAAAATTTCAGACAATTATTCTCTATTTTTTATATTTCAGCACCCCATCATTCTCTATTCTTTGTTATTTTGTCCTATTTTTCTCTATTTCTTTAAGTTTTTAGCCCTTTATTCTGCACTTTGAGCCCATTATTCTCTATTCTGTAAACCCCATCCAGACCCTCATAAGAGAACTCAACTGATATGACACATCTGCTTTGGAGCAAAATTATAAACAGCAATTTTATTGGCTTTGTCGTCTTATCTCCATGCATGGGATTTCACATACCAAATACTTCAAAGACTCAAATTATAAAATTTAACAGTAAACAGTGTAATTATCATAACTTACTTGACTTGAGCAAAAAGCCAACTGCAATGACCATAGCAGGAACAGATAAACCTTTAAATTTTAGGGCAATTTTTTTCTATTCTTTATATTTCCACACCCCATCATTCTCTATTCTTTATTATTTTGTCCTATTTTTCTCTATTCCTTTTTATTTAAAGCCCTTTATTCTGCACTTTGAGCCCATTATTCTCTATTCTGTAAACCCCATCCAGACCCTCCTAAGAGAACTCAACTGTAATGTAACATCTGCTTTGGAGCAAAATTATAAACAGCAATTTTATCAGTGCAATTATCATAATTTACTTGACTTGAGCAAAAAGCCAACTGCAATGACCATAGCAGGAACAGCTAAAATTGCAATACACCACCTTTGTTCCAACATATTTGTTGGGGCCCAAAACATTTAAAACTGGTAAAGGAAACTCAAAGCTTATGTTTTACTGGTGACAATTTGCGGAGGCCTGTTTTTCCCCCTTTGAATTTCCAGGGTTTATAATTAAACCTTTATATATCTTTTATTCAAAAATGCATTAAACATCACAGTGTTTAGAAAAAATTGAAAACAAATATTGAACAATCAATAAATATGATTATAGACACTTACACGATAGTTATAGCTCTTGATAATTAAATTTTGATTTTTTGGTGAACAGTTAAATCAAATCTGCTTAATTATTATTTTTTTTGGTTACAGAACTTTTTTCACTTATTTACAGTATGAATGTATATCTAATAAGAATAACAGAGTTTTTTTTATCAAGGATTCTATTATTTAAAGTTATGAATTTCCATAAAATCAGAATAACAAATATTTTCTACCTTACCTGTTTGGAATACTACAACTCATGTATAAATAAATGGGGGAGTGTGTCCATGGGACACAGATGACGCCTCGGCTTGCATATAACGTTATAAAGAGACATAACTCAAGAACGGTAAAAGTGAAGCTACCCAAATTTGTACTTGATCTGAGTTTTGTGGTAATAAGCATTCATAATAAGTTTCATTACATTTGGTTTAGGCAAACTTAAGTTAGCATGGTTAGAGAACAGAAACGAAAAATTCAGCAATTTTTTTCATTTGCAAAGGGGCATAACTCTAGAACCGTAAAAGTGATGCCACCAAAATTCGAATCTGATCTCTGTTTTGTGGTAATAAGCATTGCTCATAAGTTTCATAACATTTGGTTGTGGCAAACTAAAGTTAGAGAATGGAAACAAAAAAATTCAGCAATTTTTCCATTTCTGAAGGGGCATAACTCTATAACGGTAAAAGTGATGCCACCAAAATTCAACTTGATCTGTGTTTTGTGGTAATAAGCATTGTGGATAAGTAACATAACATTTGGATGAGGCAAACTAAAGTTAGAGAACGGAAACTAATTTTGGAATGTACGGATTTATGGACAAGGGTAAAACTTAATGCCCCCTCCGATACGGCGGGGGCATAAAAATCATGAAGAACTTGTTACAAAATTCAATACTATATTTTCCTACCTTGAGTTCATCTTCTGTTACTAAATTTGATTCTAGTAGTTTCTGTTTAAAACTGGTGATAGGATCCCTGGTCTGTCTTACTTCCTGTATCTCTTCTCTTGTTCTGTAGCTGTAAACAATGGTAAACAAACTCATCACTTAAGTATTCATTTCTATGTCACTTTAATTTGTTACAAAATAATTCAAACATCTCTTAGCTAATATTTTTTAGTATTTGCATAGGTTTCCTTTATCACTTATTTTTGAATTGGGACAATTAAACTAGTGGTTTTGGTCCAACTCTAAGGATCTTAGGATTAATACCTTGTGCCTGGATCACTCATACTGTGACCTGAGTATCTATATGTAGCACACTCTATAAGGAGAGGACCATTCTTCAAAACATAATCTTTAGCAAATCTAGTGGCTTCCTTCACTGCTAATACATCCATACCATCTACCTGAAAATATAGAATTGTCCAATATATCATAAACTTGTCATGCCTGTTCTGGAAATAAATATATGAAGGTGTTGGATACCTGTATTTATGCGACTTTTTTGCATACATTTTTGGTATATAAATATGGAGATGTGGCATGATTGCCACTGAGACAACTATTCACCAGAGCAAAGGACATGGATGCAAACAACTACTTGTCACTATAACTCTTATTTTTAGGACTGTTCGTGTGCTCAAAATAACATTATGTTTTTTTTATTGTCCCTTTATTAGCTTCTACCTCTTTTATCCACTTATTCAGAATAGAAAATCATGCTTGCAAATTACTGTGAAATTTCCTGTGAATAAAGAATAAAATAGCTAATTATATACTACAAAGTTTTAGCTTAACTTATTGTTAAAACAAAAACTTCCTTCACAAGATCGTAGCCACAAAAAGAGCTATCTCATTTTTTTTCTAAATATACATATTTTGTAAATTCAGAATTATTGCAATTTTTTTTTATTAATATGAATAATGTAAATGGGTGAGTATTGCAATAATAAGAACTTGCATTCTGATATCTGATATATACACTTGTATACATATTTTCTGGAAATTGCAATAATAAATCTCACATGTTTGTCCTTAATTCAATAAAAGCAGTGTAAGGGAAGTAACCAAAACGTTGTATTTGGATTACCTCCCTTACACTGTTTTAAATTATCTTTATTGTTCATTAACCATTACTTTATACATAATTTAAAAGCAGTGTAAGGGAGATAATTTCAATGATGTATTTGATTTATCTCCCTTACACTGCTTTAAATTATGTTTTGTACTAAAGTATTTGTCCATTAACCAGGACACCCTTGTTTTTCCCCCTTTTTTGCCCCTAATTCCTAAACGGTTTGAGCCATAACCCCCCAAAGCAAATCCTAACCATCCCTTTGTGGTATGGAAACTTGTAGTATAATTTCAGAGAGATCCATACACTGTTCCACAGTTATTGTCTGGAAACTAGAAAATGCTTATTTTTGGCCCCTTTTTGGCCCCTAATTCCTTAACTGTTGGTACCATAACCCTCAAAATCAATCCCAACCTTCCTTTTGTGGTATTTAACCTTATGGTCAAATTTCAAAAAGATCCATTCACTTAAACTAAAGTTAGAGTGCGAAAACCAATGTGTCTTCGGACGACGACAACGATGACGACAACGCCAACGTCATACCAATATACGACCCCAAAATTTTTTTGCGGTCGTATAAAAATTGCAATAATAAATGCATGCAATATTCCCAAATTTATAGTATTTGTAAACTTATACAATATGTACATCTATTAAACATATCATTAAAAGAGCTGACATACCCTAAGCCCTGGCATATAATCTCCTCTGGTATAATAATCTGTACTGTAAGATGCTCGCTCTACACTTGTACCCATACCATAACCATTGTTCTCACAGACAAATATACATGGAAGTTTCCATAACATAGCAATGTTGAATGCCTCAAAAACTTGACCCTGGTTAGCTGCTCCATCCCCATACAGTGTTATACAGATATTACCATTGTTCAGGTATTTCTGGGTGAATGCTATACCCGCTCCTAATGGAACCTAAATAAACAAGATGCATTGTCAACCATTGTTTATTTACAAAAAGTTGTCTGGCAAAGCACACCCCCACTCATAAAAAAACAAGATCAGTATAATCAAAATTCAAAGTATGTCAAACAGGAAGTTACTGCCAAGCATATCTGAAAATCACTATAATAGTACAACTCAACATTATAAATTTCTAGACCAAATATTAAATCCTTCCTTGATACATTAAATGATTAATATGTAAAGAAAGTTGCAGAGGGACAAACACAGTAACTGCAGGATGCAGCCCACTCTGCCAGTAGGGGTCTTACATCTCCATATTGGGTTAATATTGGATGTGATAGAAAATCCTATAGTTCTCCAAATCTTTTTTTTTCATGGTGGTCCTTGAAGAAAATCTGATGGTCTATTGCAAAACACCAAAATTGTATCAGTCCTATGCAAGTTTTGGTGGTCAAAACCATAGGACCACCACTTTTGAATAACTCTGCTATATTACAGTGTAACTCAGGTGGAGCTTGCTTTTTGTACCTGTCCATGGCGGGAGTAGGAACATAAGGGCACATCTTCTAGCTTGTCCAAACGGCTCTCATATGAGATAAATGAAGAGAACATGCTCTCACATGAGATCAATGAAGAGAACATGCTCTCACATGAGATCAATGAAGAGAACATGCTCTCACATGAGATCAATGAAGAGAACATGCTCTATCAATGAGATCAATGAAGACAACATTCTCCCACATGAGATCAATGAAGAGAAAATGTTCTCACATGAGATCAATGAAGAGAACATGCTCTCACATGAGATCAATAAAGAGAACATGCTCTCACATGAGATCAATGAAGAGAACATGCTCTCACATGAGACCAATGAAGAGAAAATGCTCATACTTTTGTTTGATCGTAGAAGAACATGCTATTGATATAAGCAGGTGACATTTGTGTACAATTTTTCTAAGAAATTAATGATTTAAACTTGAGTGGATATAACTTGGCTGGTCATTGTCAGAGGAAGGAATATCCATTTGACCTACAGGATGTGTAGTGCAATTTTTTTTACATGAAATAGAAATAGAAATTCTTTATCCAATCATGGACCCATGTTGGTTTAACATGTAATACAATGAGTTTAATGATGTTAAAGACAATCAAAGTAAAACTTAAATACAATATTATAGATAAATGAACAGTAAGTGCATGTTTATGAGAGAGACAACCTAAATAGGGGAGATAACTTTTCAATATAAGATGGATTATTTCCCTTTGTGCAGTGTGTATACTTCTATAAAAAAATATTTAAGAAATACCTGTGCTCCTACAATCCCATTTCCACCATAAAAGTTCTTAGCATACATGTGCATAGACCCTCCTTTTCCTTGTGCACATCCCGTCTTTTTGCCTGAATAAAATAAAAAGTAAAATAACAAAAATACTTAACTCCTAAATAAATAAAAATATATGATACAAACAATGTATGCTACAATTTATATCAAAAATAAAATCTACAATATCTACATATCCTTTGCTTTTAGCGCTAAATGCTTTCTTGAATGTCATGATACCTAGCTAAATTTGCCTTCCATTGGCATAAAAAATCCATCATGAAGGGTTTATACCATCATGTTTTGATATAGACCACAAGATGGATTTATTTTTTCACATTGCCAAAGGACAAGGTACGATAAGGCCTGTTTTTGGCCCCCTATTTTCTCATTTTTCAAATTCTGTTTTAGAAAGCTACTTATTATGTTAAAATATTCCCTGAGGTTTGAAGTTTGTTTGGGTGAACTTCAAAACCACTAATTTTAGCAACTGGGTGAGGTGAGGGGGGTTAACTTTCTGTTATTATTCAAATATTGTAATTATTATTCACTTTGCAGGTGTTCCGTACAACTAATTTTTAGTTTTTTAGTGCCTGCGCCAACGTGACCCTGGAATTATTTTATTCCAATGTCATGAGAATTGTTTTTGCTGTCTAAATCAACATAATTTTCTCCGGGTCACATAGGCGCACGCTATTAAATCTTAAGAAACAATGGCCAAAAATCGTATTTTTTCCTACTTTTGGCGTTTTTGATGTCCTTTTACCCCCCTCACCTCACCCATTTTCTGGAATTAATGGTTTTCAAGTTCATCCAAACAAACTTCAAACCTAAGGGAATATTTTAACGTGATAAGTAGCTTTCCAAAACAAAATTTAAAAAATGAGAAAATAGGGGGGCCAAAAACGGGCCTTATCGTACCTTGTCCTTTATGCTTATTTTAACATGTTCCCCTTTACTTATATGGCTTCCCAGATTTCAGGAATAAGTGAGGAATCCAAATATTGCTTTTCATGTGATAAAGTATTCATTATACAATTTTATAATTTTAAAGAGCTTTCTGTCATGACAAATTTTGATTCGATTTGAATGGTCTTTTGGAAAAGCACATGGTAAGATAAATGATAAAGGAATTATAATGATAAATAAATTGCTTCGCTGAGTGCAGCTGGATACGACCGCAGATGTCCAACCCTGAAAAGTTGGGGCCAAAATGGACACAATATTCACGCTTGATACAGGTCTGAATTTGGATTGTAATTAAATTTCTGACACATAATAGGTTTCTGACACAGAATAACTGTAGTCAAAGAACTTCAAATTGGTTATTTGATTTGAATTTATATTCAATTTTTTGCGTTTGTGCAATACACTATGCTGTTAGATATTAACCCCCCAAAAAAAAATATTTGATGAAATTTTCTATTAATTTCTGAAATCTGAAATGAGAAAAATTGTCCCCCTCCAATTTTTTTCACCTCCCCCTTTCCCTTATTCCAAAAAATAATTCTTTCCCTCAAGTTATGGTCAGTATCTCAGACAATCATCATTTCTTAATACATAATTTACAATCAGTGTAAGGGAGGTAATCAAACATTGTTATTTAAATTGATTTGGATTTTGATTTGGATTACCTCCCTTACACTGCTTTTAAATTGTCTCAATTGTCCTTTAACCAGAAAAACTCTTGTTTTTCCCCTTTTTTTGCCCCTAATTCCTAAATGGTTTGAGCCATAACCCCCCAAAGTCAATCCTAACCATCCCTTTGTAGTATGGAAACTTGTGGTATAATTTCAGAGAGATTCATACACTTTAACACAAGTAATTGTCTGGAAACTACAAAAATGCTTATTTGGGCCCCTTTTTTGGCCCCTAATTCCTAAACAGTTAGGACCATAACCCCCAAAATCAAGCCCTACCTTCCTTTAGTGATTATAAAGCTTGTGTTAAAATTTTATTGATTTTTACTTACTTATACTAAAGTTATTATCCCGAAACCATCTGTCTTCGGCTGACGACGACAAAATGATACCAATATACGACCAAAAAATTTAATTTTTGCGGTCGTATAAAAACATCAAAGCCATTCTAACCAATTAGTCTCTCAAGCATATCTGATCATATGTTATATATAATGACAATATCATATTAATAAAATTAATCCCCCCTTCCCAATAAAATGATGTAGATTATTTTAAATGAATTATATATACCCAGTTTAACTCTTAGCTGTTTATTAAATTGTCTATAAATAACCAGACAGTGTTGTCTGTTATTTAGGAGTTTCCCAGTATTTTCCCGCCAAAAGTGCACATGTGACATGGTTGTCAACAAAAGAAAACATGTGGTCAGGGAATTCATTTGATTTTTTGAATTATACTGCTTTTATTAATTTAGTTTGGATATATATGCATTCCATTTAGACATTTAAGGTACAGTCAAGCATTTGTATTTAAAGAATAGTTTGCAAACAATTTTTACTTTCAATTTGACAAAACTGGGTCATGATCTTTCATTGGATGTTACCTTGTTCAACCACGAGAGACACTGTAAATAATGCAATCAACTGTCAATGTACATCCCCTGAGGCGGTATTCACACCATTAAACACTAATTAGATTTCTTAATTGCCACTGACATGATAATAAGGATTACAGAGTTCCAGAATTCAACTTCAATCTACTGAATTTGCAAGTGTGGCAGACTATAAAATGAGCGCGGCGCTGGGAATTTTAGCGTGGTGCAAGGAATTTCAGCGTAGCACACCGACATGCTTAAATAGGTCATGGTGATCCCTGAGTATTCATTCAAAAGGAATTGACAATCAGTTTATCAAATACTCATATATCACAGTCTACACTTTCCAATAGGGTTACATTATCACAGTCTACACTTTCCAATAGGGTTATATTATCACAGTCTACACTTTCCAATAGGGTTACATTATCACAGTCTACACTTTCCAATAGGGTTACATTATCAAAGTCTACACTTTCCAATAGGATTACATTATCACAGTCTACACTTTCCAATAGGGTTACATTATCAAAGTCTACACTTTCCAATAGGGTTACATTATCACAGTCTACACTTTCCAATAGGGTTACATTATCAAAGTCTACACTTTCCAATAGGATTACATTATCACAGTCTACACTTTCCAATAGGGTTACATTATCAAAGTCCACACTTTCCAATAGGGTTACATTATCATAGTCTACACTTTCCAATAGGGTTACATTATCAAAGTCTACACTTTCCAATAGGGTTACATTATCACAGATTTTCAATGAATTGTGTAAGAACTTTTTAGGAGACATGAATACCTACCAATTAATTCAGCCAGTACACCATGGACAGATATACCTCTAATATAGGCCCAACCATGGGCTCTGTATGCTGTGATTACAGAGTCGTCTGGTGTAATGGAATTCTCCATACCTACACAACATGCTTCCTTGAAAAAGAAAACAAAATAAAGACGTGTTAAAAAAAAACAATCAAAATGGTGAAATCAAAGTGCTTGTGAGTACTGAAGGGTAAAGATTGCTTTCACTTTGCAATGTTAACTTTAAATCAAACATTTTATTGCATTTAGCCAAATCTAAATTTGAGTTATCTTCCTTTGTTCATAATTGTGCATTTGTTACTTGAACCTATACATATGCACCATGCACAACTTATGTAATTCCTAAAACAAGAGTTTTCTTGACAAGTATGGTTATTCAAATACACATCATTTTGTTAACTTTAATATCCGAGTACATGTCTAACATATCAATAATAAATTGCATGAAGTTGTCTGGATAGGATGTAAAGAATGTTCACTTCACTGCACTATATGTTGTTGAAACTATAAACATGATAAACAGTAGTGATAAACCCTGGAAGATATAGATACCAAGCCAGTCAGAGAAGGATTTTGATTGCAATCTTTACCTCAAAAATCACAAATATATGAATATGATTTTGGTGACAGCATCTGCTAATCTCTCTATTTTTATGATTCCATGTTTAAATTTACTTGCAGTGAAGAATCTTCTTATCATTTCCTTTCCAGGTTCATGTACTCTATTATATCTTACATCCAGTCAAGAATTCAGATATTGACAGAGAAAGAATTTTCTGATTCATTATTTCAAATTCATTATGCACATGTCTCCTTTTGATTCTTAGTGACAAGAATATGGATGAAGACAGATTATTTTGATCTGCTTACTTTGTACAAAAAAAAGATGACAAAATCTACTGATCTGTACACTTTTGTACAGGTTCCCTGTTGAATCATACCTAGATATAAGAAATGTGGTATGAGTGCCAATGAGACAACTCTCCATTCAAGTCACAATTTCTAAAAGTAAACTATTATAGGTCAAAGTACGGCCTTCAACATGGAGCCTTGGCTCACACCGAACAGCAAGCTATTAAGGGCCCCAAAAATGACTAGTGTTAAACCATTCAAACAGGAAAACCAACAGTCTAATCTATATAAAAAATGAGAAACGAGAAACACTTATGAACCACATCAACAAATGACAACCACTGAACATCAGGTTCCTGACTTAGGACAGTGGTGTAACTGTTGAATTGTACTTGTCCAGAAACAGGTGACAGAATCCTCTGATCTGTTTACTTTTGTACAGGTTCCCTGTTGAATTGTACTTGTCCAGAAACAGATGACAGAATCCTCTGATCTGTTTACTTTTGTACAGGTTCCCTGTTGAATTGTACTTGTCCAGAAACAGATGACAGAATCCTCTGATCTATTTACTTTTGTACAGGTTCCCTGTTAAATTGTACCTGTCCAGAAACAGATGACAGAATCCTCTGATCTGTTTACTTTTGTACAGGTTTGGCCACACTTAAAATAGTTTGGTTTGCCCCAACCCTACCCAAAGGTAGAGACAGTGGGTAGGTAGGTAGGCATTTTCTTTTTTTTTTATTTTTGCAAAGAGAAATTGAAGTGTCAGATGCTTGTCAGTCTTCATGCCTATCTGATTAAAAAATAAATGGGGAATGTGTCCATGGGACACAGATGATGCCCCTGCTTTCAAATCATATAAAGTTATAAAGGGACATAACTGAAGAACAGTAAAAGTGATGCTACCCACATTTGTTACTGATCTGAGTTTTGTAGTAATAAGTATTGTGTATAAGTTTCATAACATTTGGTTGAGGCAAACCTAAGTTAGAGAACAGAAACGAAAAATTCAGCAATTTTTTCCTTTTGTAAAGGGGCATAACTCTAGAACAGTAAAAGTGATGCCACCTTAATTCAAACTTGATCTGTATTTTGTGGTAATAAGCATTGTGTATACGTTTCAAAACATTTGGTCAAGGCAAACTAAAGTTACAGAACGGAAACGAAAAATTCAGCAATTTTCAGCAATTTTTCCATTCGTTAAGGGCATAACTCTAGAACGGTAATAGTGACGCCACCAAAATTAAATCTTGATCTGTGTTTTGTGGTAATAAGCATTGTGTACAAGTTTCATATTATTTGGTTAAGGCAAACTAAAGTTAGAGAACGGAAACAAAAAATTCAGCAATTTTTCCATTTGTAAAGGGGCATAACTCTAGAACGGTAATAGTGACATCACCAAATTTCAAACTTGATCTGTGTTTTGTGGTAATAAGCATTGTGTATAAGTTTCATAACATTTGGTTGAGTCAAACTAAAGTTAGAGAACGGAAACCAACTTTGGGACGGACGGACAAGGGTAAAACTTAATGCCCCCTCTGCTACGGCGGGGGCATAAAAAAGTTTTTCACATCAGGATAATAAAAGATTTTGATTAGGCAGCTATTTTCTGGGTAGGTAGGGTTAAGGCAAACAAACATATTCTTTTTATGGCCTTCCCTGTTGAATCTAACCTGTCCAGAATACAGATGACAGAATCCTCTGATCTGTTTACTTTTGTACAGGTTCCCTGCTGTTGTTTCCATTCTTCTGATGGTTTGCATCTGTCTGTAGTATTTTAATGCATCCTCCCTGGTACAGGTGACTGTAGTAGCAGGACCTTGCTCTAGTTTGTGTAGTTTACATTGCTGAAAAAAAAGTCAAATACATTTACAGCAAGGTATGACAAAAACATAACAATTCATCAAAGACACAAGCCCAAATAGTAAAAGCAGTGTAAAGAAAAAGTAAAAGTATTGAAAATTATAAGGACAGTGCCTTTCAAAAATTTTCAATTTAAACTTCCCACAGGGAAATAAAACTTCTAGCTTGTTGACTATGTACAAATTACATTTATACTGGAATGGACACTGTTTTTTTTCTTTTAATTTTATTCCGTTTTTCATCGATTTATGAGTTTGGATATTCCTTTTGTATTTTCTGTCTCTCTTTTACATATATTATTTATAATCAGATAAACATTTAAAAGTCAAATTTTGTAAAAAAAATAAATGAAATTATCCGGAAAATTTGAGTAAACATAGGTAGATTGCCTACTGTTAGTGGTAAGAAATAGAGAATCTGAACTTAATTGCAAGAAAATGCAAAAATTAACTTACTGCCACTTCAAATGTTGCCTCATTTGATGCACATCTTGCCCCAACAAATAGCTAAAAAATAAACAGAATATTCCTACAGTAATATGCATGATAGTTAAGCAAAATAAATGATAAATGATAAACACGACAAACAAATTAGATACTTATTCAATATGTCCAGGTTGACTGGTTCAAAGTTTGGATCTATTTCGACTTTGCAAGTTTAATTTTAAACAGCTTATACAATGCATGTAATTCAGTCTTCACAATCATATTTTCTCTTATAATGCCTAAATGGTAAATATAATATTGAAATAACTTTCTGTGAAACATTGTTCTTGGCTTTCATGTCTTTATGACATAATTTATAAGTCTGTTTCTGGTGTCAAACAAAATCATCACATCATATCTTCAATCTTTTTGTTTGCTTAAGGTGGTACCAAACACCTTGACTGAAATTAATTTGTCTCATTTAATTTTTCATAAAATTTTGACAAAATATTTACTTTGACCCTCTGACAAAAATATAAAAATTTCAAAAAACTTGAACCACACACTTTACAAAAATGACTTCATCGGAAAAATTTCATTGGATATATAGCAGTTTGCAGTTTTGATAAACACATTTTGATCATTGAGAAGCTTGATATACCCTTAACAATAATACACGATTAAAACGTTCAGCTGATTTTTACAGAGTTATCTCCCTATAGTGTTATCAGTCAGGGGAATTACTGAAATAAGTGATTTATAAAATTACTTATTTAAGTAGCTAATTCGAAATTTTGTCACAAATTGTGATTTTGTAATTTTACCAAAATTTTAAACATATAGGTTTAGATTATATCTTATTATTAGTAAAATTGGAAAAAATGAACCTTTTTCTTCTTTTAAATAGCAAGGTTTATGCCTTTGCTGCAATCATCGATCATTTAGCTGTACATTCTATATTTGTTGAAAAAATTGCTATAATGAAGGCTTTACATTATAATGAACTGATACTTTCTTAACAGATTTTTCCCAGCAGTGGGAGTAATTTTCCTGTAAAATTCAAGGCTGCATCTTACAGATTACCATGATTATGTAATAAAATTTTGCTGTTCGCGATCAAAATTTCACTGTTCGGGGGTGTTGAAATTAGTGGGGTAATTAAAATAATAATACTTAAAGATGTTTTTTTGGAAGAAAATAGAGGTATGATACTTAAACAAGTGATTTTCATGTCATTATCCCAGTTTCAGTACAAGGTCATCACCTGACATGACTGGTCATCCTATTAACACAGATGTTGGTTCTGATAATTTTAGCAACATAATAAGCCCCTGGATCATTATATTAGTATTGTATATTTAAAGCTACAATCAAATTAAATCACTTAGTCTAGTGATTCATTTGTCAAATGTTTGTACATGTACTACTTAAATACTGTAAATACAGAAATTATTGCGATTTTTCAAAAATTGACAAGAATGCGAGTTTAATTATTGCGATTTCAGAAAAATCTACATACAGATCTATGTTTTAGTTATCAAAATGCGAGTTCTTATTTTTGCGATACTCATCTAGTCGCATTATTCGCATTAATAAAAACCTCGCAATAATTTCTGAATTTACAGTAGGTGATTATTGAAGAAAGACAACTCTTACTTCCAACATTTGAGGACAAAATGTTACTTGAATCAGTGATTTAAAAATCACTCATTTAAGTAAGTCCCCTGACTGCTTATGTACCACCTTAAATATTGATCCAAATTTGACAAAAATTGTCAATCAGAAGAGTAGGGTGTTGATGTGGTATTTGACTCTTGTACTGCCCAAACTACATGCCGACTCGGCAGTACAACAAAGGTGTTTGAGCAAATATATATATTTAGTACTTTCTGTTAACCCTGACACTTCAAGTCATTTCTTGTCCCTAATTAATAAAAAAAAAATCTCAATCTGTAATGGTTATATTTCTGCTGACATGAGAATAATCAGTAATTTTATATAAAGTATTAATCAGGGGCCATTCACCCCCATTCCTGTTGAAATTTATAATATTATTTTATCGTTCTGTAGATGACTATATATTGTTTGGTCTCTGCCCTGGGAAATTTCTTTAATATGAATAAGAAAAACTAAATGAAAAAATGTGGATAGTGTCCACAGATGATGCCCCCGCTTGCATAGCATATAGTTATAAAGGGACATAACTGAAGAACGGTAAAAGTGATGCTACTCAAATTTGAACTTGATCTGAGTTTTTTGGTAATAAGCATTGTGTGTAAGTCTCATAACATTTGGTTGAGGCTAACTTAAGTAGAGAACAGAAACTAAAAATTCAGCAATTTTTCTATTTGTAAACACGCATAACTCTAGAACGGTTGTGTATAAGTTTTATAACATTTGGTTGAGACAAACTAAAGTTAGAGAACGGAAACAAAAAATTCATCAATTTTTATGTTTATAAAGGGACATAACTCAAGAATGGTAAAAGTGTTCTCACCAAATTTCGTACTTAATCTGTATTATGTAGTACTAAGCATTGTGTATAATTTAAAGTTTCATAACATTTGGTTGAGGCAAACTAAAGTTAGAAAATGGAAACAAAAAATTTGTACTTGATTTTAAATTTGTGGTAATGAATATTGTGTATAGGTTTCATAATGTTTGGTTGGGGCAAACATAAGTTACAGAATTTAAACTAAACTTTTGCAATCTTTTGATTTATAAAGGGGCATAACTCAATAATGGTTAAAGTGACACTACCCAAATTCAACTTGATCTGAGTTTAACAGTGGAAGTCAAAATTAAACATTGCATTGTATAAAGCATTGATTGTAGTTGATTCAACTATAATCATGGACAAAGGAAGATAACTCCAATTAAAAAAATTACTTGATATTAAGAAGAAAATAAAAATTTTGCAATTTTTCCATTTATAAAGGGGCATAACTCTAGAACGGTTAAAGTGACACCACCAAAATTCAAACTTGATCTGTATTTTGTGGTAATAAGCATTGTTTGTAAGTTTCATAACATTTGGTTGAGGCAAACTTATGTTAGAGAACGGAAACTAAAAATTTTGCAATTTTTCCATTTATAAAGGGGCATAACTCTAGAACAGTTAAAGTGACACCACCAAAATTCAAACTTGATCTGTGTTTTGTGGTAATAAGCACTGTGTAGAAGTTTCATAACATTTGGTTGAGGCAAACTCAAGTTAGAGAACGGAAACCAATTTTGGGACGTACGTACGTACATACAGACAGACAAGGGTAAAACTTAATGCCCCCACCGCTACAGTGTCTCGCCTACTTTTGCTGCTAGTCACAGGCTCAACAAAAATGGGGAAAAAATTATTAAAAATTTTCCTATAGATACTATCTTTTGATTGTAAGAAGCTTTTGTCCAAGTTTTGTAAAAATCCAGAATGGTTTATGAATCTAATAAATGTTTTAAAAACTTTAACTATAGACTGTATGTAATGTTAACTGGAAGAAAAACTAAGTCCATTTATAAGTTATATATACAGAAAAACAGGAAATAAATTTTTACAAAATCTTCTTCTAGATACTAGCTTTTGATCATAAACAAACTTCTGTCCAAGTTTGGTACAAATCCAGGATAGTTTAAGAAAGTTATTAAAATTTTTAAAACTTTAACCACAGAGTGAATGTAATGTTAACTGGCAGAAAAACTAAGTCCATTTATAAGTAAAATACGGAAAAACAGGATTTTTTTTTACAAAATTTACTTCTGGATACTTTCTTATGATCATAAACAAGCTTCTGTCCAAGTATGGTACAAATCCAGGATAGTTTAAGAAAGTTATCAAAATTTCAAAAACTTTAACCACAGACATGACAGAGTGAATATTTGTGGACGCCGTCGACGGAATGTAGGATCACTATGTCTTGACTTGCGACAAAAGTTGCAGGCTCGACAAAAATCATGAAGGACAAATCCTATTCTCCAGATAGTGCTAGTCAATGGCAATGGTAAATCTATTTGTTGAAAACTTTTGGAAAATTTCTGCCCATTACAGTACAGATCGTGTGACAAGAACTTGAAATGTGAACTAAATGGTGTATTGGATCTATAACTATCTTTCAAGGTAAGGTATTTTCAAAATTTTAAGATTCTGAAAAGATAATGCTTATTCTATTCAACTACTACCTGCTTCAGTTGTAGGGAATGGTGCTGTAGGCATAAAACACAGGGTTGAGGTGCATACATGTACATGTGGTGGACTGTGAAACTCAGATCAGGAGATTGGGAAATTTTGGTCAGGAGTTTAGACCTCAGATCAGAGGGTTTTTTATCAACATAAATTTTGTCGTAAATGTAACCATCTGATGTAAAAATTGTCTTTTAAAGTGTTTTTCTTCTATTCTTCAATCTGAATGTAATGTGTTTACAGTACCCTTGTAGCCTTTCTATTTGGATGATATGATCACTTGAAAGAAATATTGAGAAGCTTCTGTTCCTTGTTTTTTTTTGTATTATTGTTTGTCTACTACCTTTAAATAAAGTACTATGCATATGGTTTAACCTTTCCTTTGAGTACATAGGCCTAATAAAAGTATATGTGTGGTTCCAGTTACATCCTGAAAAAAAATTAGGGTCGGTTGGTTGGCAATTTTTTTTTTTGGATTGTCAAAATCCAGAAAAAAATAATGTGTTCATCGAGTAGGATTCCGGTATTATACACGTCCATACCAGACATGCCAGAAATTCACCATTTTCTATATGTTTGGTTGTAAAATAAACAGATATGTTACATTTTTAGTTAATTTTGTTGAATTCTGTTAAGAATGTGTAGCATTTTAGCCATAGTGGATACTTCTAATGGAAATTCAGATGACAGAAGTCTGTATATTTAATTATTGAAATTCACATTCCACAAAAAAATAAACAGCTGTGCCATGAGCGCATGATACGCCCGTCATCTTGTGTGTGAATTTTTATGCAATAATCATAAATAGTTTCTGACATACGGCCTGACATGCGAAAACCCCCTTTTTTTTACAAAAAACTCAATATCTCTAAAATAAAATTTTGATTCAAAACCAAAAAGTATACAGATCTTAAGATTAATATAACTAAGAAGTGTGTAAATTTTAAGCAATTATCATAAATCGTTTTTGAGATACGTCGCAACATGTGAAAACCCCCCCCTTTTAAAAAAAAAAAATCAATATCTCAAAAATAAATTTTGAATCAAAACCAAAAAGTATACAGATCTTTAGATTAATTTAACTAAGAAGTGTGTAAAATTTTAAGCAATAATCATAAATCGTTTTTGAGATACGGCGCGACATGTGAAAAACCCCTCCCCCTTTTTTTTACAAAATACTCAATAACTCAAAAATAAAATTTTGAATCATCACCAAAAAGTATACAGATCTTAAGAGTAATATAACTAAGAAGTGTGTAAAGTTTTAAGCAATAATCATAAACTGTTTTTGTGATACGGCGCGACATGTGAAAAACCACTCCCCCTTTTTTAACAAAATACTCAATATCTCTAAAATAAAATTTTGAATCGTCACCAAAAAGTATACAGATCTAAAGATTAATATAACTAAGAAGTGTGTAAAGTTTTAAGCAATAATCATAAATTGTTTTTGAGATACGGCGCAACATGTGAAAAAAAACACACACCTGTTTTAGTTACTAAGTCCCGTAGCTCAAAAAGTTTTAATCTTATTTTCACCAAAAGGTATACAGATCGTTTGACCATCATAAGAAACAACTATGTTAAGTTTCATGAAATTTGGATAAGTTGTTTTCAAATTACGGTGCGACATGTTTACGCCGGACAGACAGACGGACGGACAGATGACATTTGTATACTTTGTATACCATAATACGTCCCGTCAAAATTTTGACGGGCGTATAAAAAAGGGTCGGGAGGGGGGGGGGGACGGGGGGTTTGACTAGGGTCGGTCGGGTAACTGGAACCACACATATTATTTGGCCTTAATTAGAGATATTAAAGTAAAGTGTTTTATTCATGCTTCCATCTGTTTTATTTGTATACAATATCATAGGCATAATTTATGAAAAAATATTTGCTATATATTTATAATGTGATGAATAGATGAAAAACTAACAAACATAACATTTATAGTTATGCATGGGTTTTAAGCATTAAGAAAGTCATTTTGCTACAAAACTTAAGACTCATTGTTTCAAACACTGAAAAATATATTAGGTAAAGCACTGTCTATATTACATGGACAAATGTTATTTAATAACTAAAGCACTGGTCTTGGCACACTGGGTTTTTCTAAGAAGTACAATGAAGCGGCCTATAATACACTTGACTCTGTACTAAAGTACATGTAGTCCTTGTCCTTGGATCAAATTGAGCATGCTGAAGGTCTTTAATGTCTGCATAGGACTGTTAAATAGCTAGTATTTCTTTGCTGAGTTGAAAGTTTATTAAAAAAAAATTTGCATCAAAACCTTCCGATCAATGTTTTGACAAAATCAATCCACTTTTCTACCAATGCCAGTATAATTTAATCAAACTATTATCACTTGTTAATTAGACAGAGTTCGCGAAAATGGTCGGTCCTGTCGGTCAAAATGAGGCTCGGACCAGTATTTTGAAGGCTAGTGTCGGTCCCGATGACCGATGTAAAAACAGCCGTTGTAGTGCATATTTCGACACTTTTTTACATCGGTTATTAGATGTATCGCAACTGTTTCCAATAAGTGTTTACATGTACATCGGTTATCAGATGTACCCGCTGCCAATTTCCGGTACTGGTTTACGGATTTATTATAAACAAACCAAAGCGGAGATCTACACGTGGCCTACTAAATTTGTTCATAGAGCCATCCCTGGCAAACAATCGGCGATTGAACCCTACAATGGAGCAAACAAATACTGTAACAGCCGAGAAAGTGATTCAGATGATGAAATGGATAGTGAAGATGACTTTAAATAAGAACAATCAGAAGACCTGAACTGGTCCTTCATTGTTAATTTGCCTGTGGGTGCGATGAATAAAACTAATATTAATAAAGTTATTTTTCGATAAAATATGTTTTTAATTTTATTTCAGGATAAAATTGACAGATTTTGTAGGACTGGCTAAAATTTTGTAGGACTGACAGATAATCATGCTTTGTCGGTCCCATGACTGACGGGTCAAAATAAGTTTTCGCGAACTCTGAATAGAATCAACTTCTGATGGCAGTCAAGCAGAAAGTCGCTCTGGGCACAGAATCTCAAAAGAAACCTGAGCAAATCCCCCCCCCCCCACCCCCCCCCAAGAGTGCGAATAACTAGCTAGTCATCTATGTGATGTACAGTTTTAGTTTTCAGATCTCAAATCTGGAATTCGTACAATTACACTTCCAAAATTCTAATTTATTGAAATATTGAAAAAAATAAAAGGCATTAAAAAACGAGAGAGCCATCTGAATATAGTATTAGACTATTTAACACTTGATTTTCTATTCAGCAATACCATGTTTAATCTCAATAGAAATTGTATTTGCTTATACATACTGTTTTCGGTGTAGAAGAATTTCGCAAGGCCCTCCCAACAGTCGACAACATTTTGGAAATTTGGAGGTCAATAAGCCGCTTGTGTCTGTGAAAAATAATTTGTAACGTTTGCTGTTTTTTTTAACAAAGCAATGCAAATGATGTCTATCAGTATTCCAAATATATTCGACTATCTATTTTAAATCCTTGGTCCATTTGATATGTCATTTTCCTTTACAGCAAAAAAAATCTTTGCTTACACCATTCACAAAATTGATTCTAAATTTGGGGTATCGGGTCCGTTCGCCCTAGGTCCGTTCGCCCTGATAGTCCGTTCGCCCTATTTTTATTTAGGAAATGTATATGTTACATTTATGAACGAAAATATATATTTATTATAATTTATATATATTTATCAAAATTTATGTATATCTATCAAAAGTTAAATACAGAATATTTGCAAAATTTATATTAATCTAAATTCTTGGCTGCATTGTTACACTTTTTTTTAAAATTTATAATTACTTTTACTGTTGATTGAATTTTGATTGCTGATTAGGTATAATTTGCTGTCTTTGATATCACTGATTGTTGTATGAATTGTCTTTGGTGGATTAATAATGAAAATAACATTTTTCTCAAATAAAATAGTCAGCTTGGATGGGTAAAACACTGATGTACAAATTGTAAGGCATGAAAGGGAGCTTATTTTCGCAGCTTGGCTTCTTTGATCTCAAGTGTGTTTTAAAACCGCTGCATTTTTCCATAAACTATGGTACAGTACATGTGTATTTCGAGAAAGCCATGAGGTAGAAAAGATAGTTTTCGACCATCCACAGAGTACTTACATACTGAAGTTGAAGAGAAAAGACATGTATGTCCTGGTGTTTTCAGACACATTACAGGCATACAAAGACGTCAAAAAGAAAAAAATCCTGAATTTTACGCCGAAATCAGTAAAAGCTTCAATACCTGGCCAGACATTAGAGACAAAAAGAACTTTCTCTTTAGCGAAAGTAGAAAAGATGACATGCAAGAACTATGCCAGAAATACAACTTAGTGTTATAAAATAAAGGGCGAGATAAGCCCCACCCACAAATTACCTTTTATAAAATGTGTATTTCGAGTTAGAGTGAGTAGATTTTCACCTGGACGGACGTGTTTACTATATGTCCTGTAGACCCAGGTGAATAAAATGTCGAATACTTAAATCATAAACTGATGAGTTGAGAATGGAAACTTCCGACCAACTACCAGAGGAGATTACAGCAGTTCTATCACTCGTAGAGAATCAACCCGCCGATTGGACTTTAACTAAACGGAATGGAAGATACTCCATGCAGATAAAATGGCGACAAACATCACAAAAGCCTACAATCACGAAAAAGAGGTCATCAAAAGCGCGTCAAGACTGGAATCGCCGTCGACTACAAGCCTTCCTCCTTCGAAAACAACAAGAGTCTGGTGAACCGACAATAAACACCGAGGAGCAAGTACATACCGCACCACCCCCAGTTGTCGAGACAAAGGAGTTACCTACACCAGCCATCAATGATGATATGGAAACCGGTACACCTATCTCGCAAATAGACAGTAATCTATCAGCAAAACAGACTATAGCTGAAGAGAAAAAGAAAAGAACGACTACAGAAGTAGATCCCGCCCGACAGGGTGTCGAGGGTCGATCTGAAGTGGATAAAACTCTACAGAAAGAGAGAAAAAAGAGACAACTAGACGCTCGAAGCTACACCAAAGGACTAAAGGTGAAGAAAGTATGCTTGGATCTTCCTCAAACTATGTATGTGATGGATATTGTCGACAACGACTTGTATCTGCTCGTCAATAGCGATACTTTGGAGTTGCACGACTTCATCTACAAAGACACGTACCAATACATCAAAAGAAGTTTTGACACTTGGCTTGATGTTAGGAACAGCAAGAACTTTCTATTCAGTCAAGAAAGGATGGCTTTGCAAGCAATAGTGACAATTGCAAACAAATACAAGTTAAAATTAGTTTAAAATAAAGGGCGAGATAAGCCCCAAGACCTGTTAAATTCCCATTTGTTATACTTTGTGTTAAAGGGGCGAAATAAGCTCAATCCCCTTTTTTGACCTAAAAAAAAAAAATTAAAAAAAATACATGTGTATTTCGTGTGACAGAGAGGTCCGACCTCGTCAACATGCAGTATCGTGTGACGTATGTGATAGATGGCAGCATAGATTATGTGGCACTGGTAGCAGCTAGACAACAATAATACAACATAAATAAATACTCGGCGAAATTGTAGAAAGACTTCAACATATTCAAATACATACAGATAACTTAGTCTTCAGTCGTTTGATATTAAATACGTTGAGGTCCTGAAATTCACAAAAACTTGTTCCTGGTAGCAGCTAGACAACAATAATACAACATAATATTCGGCAAAATTGTAGACAGACTTCAACATATTCAAATACATACAGATAACTTAGTTTTCAGTTGTTTTAAATACCTTGTAGTCCTGAAATTCACGGAAACTTATTTCCTGGTAGCAGCAAGTCAACCATAATACATCATAAATAAATATTCGGCGAAATTGCAGATACACTTTAACATATTCAAATATATACAAACAATGCAACATAATAACAGGGGGGGGGGCTCTTAAATAAAAATCAGGGCGAACGGACTCAGGGCGAACAGGTATTAAGGCGAACGGTCTCAGGGCGAACAGGTACTAGGGCGAACCGGAATCAGGGCGAACGGACCCGGATTCTAAAATTGGACCGTGCAGGTGAGTTCAGTTTTAATTCCGTACAAACTTCTTGTTGAAATCGTAATCTTCCGTTTCTTTAAACATTCATAGCATTATATCACCTATGATATCTTTAACTATATAAAGAAACTACAAAGTTCATTAGCTACAATTTAGTACGGTGAACGTACAATATTTTTTTAAACCCGAGTATGCAGATATGGTATAGTACATGTACATTACGTATACAATAATAGTTCAGCGGGGATGTCAGACAAAAAAAAATAAAAATAAACATGAGACTCCGAGATACAATACAAAATGAAAACTTTTCAATTAAACTCCACGTGTTCTTAAGCGTGTTAAATGATAGTATTTAATCGTAGTCGCTCAGAATGCATTATTTTTCATCCTGTCGATTGGTCAATTTCTTTGCCGGGTCATATATTTTATATTTTGTATTTGGGAAATTACTATGCAAAATATGTAAGAGATAAATTAGTCCTGGTAAAATGGGTACGAGTGGCCACAAATTGCTAGTATAAAACGTCCATGGTTACAGCATATACTAGTAATGTTAGTCCGATTTCAGTAATATATGTCCACGGATAAATTTTCCTAGTAATTTAAGTCCATGTGCTTAATATTCCTAGGTAAAAATGTCCATGTCCTTTATTTTTAATAGGAATATTCTATATACTTGAAAATATCAGATGCAAACTATGGAATATTTAACTGTTATGTTGCAATATTTTTTAAAAAGTTGTACATTAATCTTTCAGTATTTTATTAAAAGATGATTGTTTTTATTAAATAATTACACTGGACTTTTTTCATAGAAAAATTGAGTATCACAGACTTATAATGATATAGAAATAATAATACAAATTTGAATTAATATTAAGAAATGTTTAAAAATTGAAATTTTAAGCGATTTTTTTCCAGAAAAAAATTGAAAACACAGACTTTTATAACTAGGAAATCAGATTTTTCCATTATTCAAATATTTTATATTTTTACAATTAAGTCATTTTCAGAAGAGATAGATAAAAATTTCAAAATTTCCTAGGACTCTTGAAATACTAGCCAGACATATTTACTAGCTATGGACTTATTTTCCTAGGAAAATTTATCCTGGTACTTACTTTTCTAGTAAAATTATGGTCATGGATTTAATACCTAGGAAACAAAGTCCGGGGAATAAATTTTACAAATACACTCTGACGGCAGAATTCTAGTGGTCTCGACCTATTAAACTAAAACTCTTCAAGTAGTCCCACATACGATGACTAAAACAGGGATTCTTTGTATTCTTCAATCAAATTATCTCTTTTCCTGGAAACTATAAGGGTCCTAAGCGGTCGAGTGGTCTATGTAATTCATTTATTTCTCAAATTTTATTCATGATGAGTATAGCAAGATTTAGTATCTACAAAGGAAGAAATTTCGTATTGTTTAAAAATATAATTTTAATTAGTAGATCATAATCCTGATCCTAAGGTCAAAACATTGACACAACTTTTCTCATGGCACTATAAATTTTATCTTAGTCTGGTGTTCGAATTTCTCTTAGTAATAACTAGCGGTACTTTGGTATACTTTTTTAAACCCAGGACCAGCGGGGCTTGACATTTAAATTTCTCATTGGTCAATGATTATTTCCATCGTCCGTCGTCGTCCGTTAACTTTTACAAAAGTATTCTCCTCTGAAACTACTGAGACAAATTTAACCAAACTTGGCCACAATCATCATTAGGGTATTTAGTTTTTAAAAATGTATCTGATGACCCCGCATGCCAACCAACATGGCCGACATGGCTAAAATAGAACATAGGGGGTAAAATGCAGTTTTTGGCTTATATCTCTGACACTAAAGCATTTAGAGGAAATCTGACGTGGGCTTAAAATGTTTATCAGGTATAGATCTATCTGCCCTGAAATTTTCAGACGAATCAAACAACCCGTTGTTGGGTTGCTGCCCCTGAATTGGTAATTTTAAGGAAATTTTGCAGTTTTTGGATATTATCTTAAATATTATTATAGATAGAGCTGTAAACAGCAGTTATTTCAGCAAAGTACGATCTACAAATAGGACAATATTACCAAAATTGTCAATTGATCCCTTAAGGAGTTATTGCCCTTTTGTAGTCAATTTTTAACAATTTTTCGTAAATTTATGTAATCTTTTACAAAAACTTCTCCACTTAATCTACTGTGCCAAATAGAATTAAACTTAGTCACAATTAATTTTTAATAGGATATCTTGATTGAAAAATGTATCCGATGACCCTGTCATCCAACCAATATATGACCGCCATGGCTAAAAATAGAACATAGGGTTTACTATAGAAGTCTATGGGAAAATTGTAAAAACACCATTTCAAATGGTCACAACTTGAAAACTAATTTAAATAATGATAAGGGTTCTTCAGTAACTATTGTAAGACTACAATGGGATGACCTACTATGAATTCAACTACTGGACCAAATTAAACCAAACTTGGCCTCAATCATTATTAAGGTGTCTTATACTATTTATGATGATTTTAACCTTATTTTACATGATTTCCAAAACAACAGTAGATACAGGTGAGCGACATAGGCTCTTTTACTCACAAAAACTTTCAATTACTAGATGGAGCTCTGTAAAGAAATATTCAAATTTATTTATTTTGATTAGAACTATGATTATAAGCGCCTCATGGAATTAAGTCATATATGAACGTGTCCCTGCTCAATAATCAAAATTTTGCTTCTCTAGGTTTTTTCAAGTTTGCATTGTGAACAGATCAATTAGTATTCAATTTACTCCGAAGATTGTCTGGTGTCATCATTAATGTCAGAGGCCTCAGTATTCATCTACAGAATATAGAATACCAAAAAACAAGGAGTTTCCAGAAATTCGTGCTTTCAGTTCTATAAGTAAAGTGCCTCGAACATCAACATCAACATACATGTATGGTATTTTTTGCAAGTTATATTTATTGAGCTGTAATACATATATCTCTTGTTGGTCGGTTTGTTGTAGCTTGTTGTTTAATACCTAATGTTGAATAAATACAATGACAAATAATCAGTTGAAAAGTTAACCGAAAACACAACAACTAAGAAATATTTTTACTATAGCTAGAGAGTTATTTGCTAACAAACTAAGAAATTGGGCGTATCAAAATTTGATCTTAGAAACACCATTATATCTATAAACATTCTGTGTTGACAGACCTACTTAGAATAAATTACCCAGAAACAGTTTACTGAGAATTCACAAATTGTTTTTGATTATAAATAAAGATATGTGATATACTGGTATACTTCTCAGATTGCTTAATGCCCCCCCCCCCCCTCCTTCCAAAAAAAAAGTTTGGGTTATATTGGAATCACCATGTCCGTCTGTCCATCCGTCCGTCTTCGTGTCCGGTACGTTACTTTTGTACCGTAAAACTTCGGTAAACCATACTTAGTATGCAATTGCATCTAAGGCTGGGTGTGTCGTATACAAAAGTCGGGTTGCTCTGAACATGACTTTGACCCCTTTGATAGTAAAACCATGTCACGTCCAATTCGTCTCCTGCTCATTACTTTGTACCGTAAAAACTTATTAAAGTCAGGCCACTCTGACCTTGACCTTTACCTTTGACCACTATGATAGTTAACCTTTTCCAATTTGTGTCCGGTTCATAACGTTTGTACTTTCAAACTTAGGTTAATCAAACTCGGTAGGAAGTTGCATCATGGGCTTGGGGTGTGTCACATCTCAAAGTCAGATCACTCTGAATTGACTTTGTCCTTTGACACTTATAATAGTAAAACCTTGTTCAATTCGGGTCTAGCTCATATCTTTTGTGCCGTAAAATTTGGTTAACCAAACTTGGTATGCAGTTGCATTATGGGCAAAGGGTGTGTCATATACCAAACTCAGATCATTCTGACCTTTTCCTTTGACCCCTATGATAGTAAAAACCTTGTCTGATTTGTGTCCTGCGCATAACTGTTATACTATAGAACTGGTTGACCAAACTTGGTTTGCTGATACATCTTGCAATTGGGGTGTGTCATATCAAGCAGATCAGTCTGACCTTGACCTTTGACCCCTATGATTGTAAAACAGTTTCTGGTTTGTGTTTGGTGCATAACTTTTGTACTCTAGCACTTACATTGACAGAACTTAGAAGCATCATACTGACATTGACCTTCAGACTTTGTTCCTGGGGCAGTATAATTCTTTCCAAAAGAACTATCAGTAACCATATGTCAATCTAACACAGAGGCAATGATTATATAAAATGAATGGATGAAAACTAAAAATCTTAAAATGTCATTGCCTCAATGCTGAATTTCACAACAGTAACTAAAATGTATGTACAGGGTTATAAGTCCCGCTACGAATCTATTGTATATCAACTTGTTATTCCTGACTACATATTGCCATTGTTGATTAAATCCCTTTATATCAACTCACTTTCACTACGGTTATATTGGTGTTAAGTTTGCTGTCTTATCTAAAATAGGAGTTGTGGTATTATTGCCAATAAAACAACTATCCACCAGAATTCAAGGAGGAAGATATCAGGAATTATATGTCACCATACTGCCTTCAACAATGAGAAAACCCATAACATATAGTCGGCTATAAAAGGTCCCAATATTAAAAATGTGAAAAAATTCAAACAAGAAAACTAACGGCTTATAATTAATAAAAATACAGCATTAGAAAAACAAATATGACGGATATAAGCCAATAAAAACCACTAAATCACAGACCCCTGACATTGGATAGACATATGTAACAGAGTTTCTGAGTGCTGAATTATCAAATCAACAGTAAAGTTGCAATAACAAATATCAAAATTTTACATGATAAACATATGTAAAAGGAGGTGATTTTCGATGATTGCTAGTGGGACAACTATTTAGTAACAAACAACAAAGCTGTGATTAAATTCATATTGAAATTATACACATCTACCGTTGCAAACTTTCCACAGGTGCTCTCCAGCACTTTGATACCCTAATTTAGCACATCCCGAAAAGTCTTGTGCTGCAGCTTCTCGGGGTAAAAAATCCCTTTCTTCACACAATAAGTTCTTTGAAAATATAGTTCTTTGCATACATTTAATAACTCCATAGTTTTTACACCTTTATTCTTTGGTCCTCTGCTCTCTAAATCAACACAAATAGTTACATGTAAGTTCAATCACTTGTTAAAAATTTAAACATGTCCGAGATTTTTTGTTTACGCACTACTTTTAAGTATCTCCACAGGATCTCGCTATTTGATGGCGGTACTTATTTAGCCTGTTATAGCTTGTTCTTAGTTCTGCCAGAATTCTTCCTGTTTCATGATTCGGGTAATCAAGCTATACAACCTTACCAACAAGTAGAATACTTTAAAACATTGTTAGAAATCAACATCTCTCGTTCTCTCAAGCACTTGTTTTGTTAACTTTTAAATCTGAGAAAAGAACATTAATTATTAGAAAAATAATTGATATCAGACAATCCTGCTATTAAATAACAAAAAATCCTGCAGAAATATAGTATTATTTTAAACTATACTAGTTGATATGTAATAAAATAATAATATTTAAACTTTTATTCAGTTGCTTTTGATATTATTTTAATTGAATACACGTAGCTGTTTGTTGTTTGACACATCAGGTGCTGTCTGGTGAATTTTTATTGTAAAATTTTGCATAAAATGTTATCGAAAGAAAAAAAAGGTCATGTACAGTATCACTAGCCTGTCAACACTGAGGTTGTCACTTCGAACCCCTTACATGCATGGCAGGGTTGTTCAACTCCAATCTTTATTGACAAGGATTGTCAGTTTTCCTGTCGAAGGTCTGTGGTTTTCTCCAGCTTCCTCCAGCAATAAAAATCAACCGCCAATAATGCTGAAAGTGGCGTTAAACACCAACACTCACTCACCAATCTTTACACTATATGCTCTCATTTGTTTGTTTAATTTATATCTATTTTATTTGAATATATACTTATCGTTTCTCAGGTGCTAAAAAGCACTATAAATTATCCTTGATTTTTGTCATGAAAATTTTTCACAATGATATATACGTTGAGCAACGAAAATAAATGCTTGATTCCACCATTTCCAGTGGCAAATATCACACTTCAAATATATTTGAATGAAAATCGAATGACGACCGGATCCGTTGTTCTAAAATATAGTTCCTATTTGATTTGTTTTGTGTTAATATTATTTCGTCTAATCTTAAACACGATTTTTCGAAACTAATGTTCTTCATAAAACTTGGATCATAAAAATTCTGCACATTGAATTGACTCTCATTTCGTGCATTTAAACAGACATTTGAAGGAGTAAAGCCGTTTCATTTTGTCATTACTAAAGTGATACCATTTGTGAGATTGTAAAAAAAATAATTCGTCGTCAACTGACAAATTGCACATTTGTTGTACAACGCCACACGCGGAGTGTTGGCTATGTATGAAACGGAGCGCTGGATTTAGGATTTTTGAAAGGGGCGTAATTCCTTAAAACGGATTAAACGAAAATGTTTGGACGATTTTATGCTAACAAATCATAAAAATCGTGAAAAACATGATATAATATTTTTTTCGGCTCTCAGTAAGGGGGTGGCGTACGCTCTTTACGCCCCCTGGATCCGTCACTGCTAATGATACCACCGGTATAAGTATGTATTCAAAAATACAGGAAGACAATGAACAATTGACACGTAAACGCCTCATCCGGTGTAGCATGCTTATGTAAAGCTTGATAACAAGTTTTACAAAACTCTTTATTTGAAAATTTGAAAAACGATGTGGCAATAATGTATATACACAATATATGTACATTAATTGTCCGAAAATATAAAATTTATTTGTACGAGCTTTAGAAACACAACTAAAAGCAAGGCTTCTCGAGTTTTTCTCCTGTCTCGTAGCGAGTACAATAAATTTTATATTTCTGACATTGTAAAAATATTGCTTTATCCTGCAATTTACATCCGGGATTTTAAGGTTTAGTTGTTTAAATTCAAATAGTTGTCTCTGATTTTTCAACATAGTTTGAACGCAGACTATGAAGAGGACCCAAAAATTAACTATCACACAAAAAGAAATATTCACATTACCGTTTGCTCAACAGTAAAAAGTAAAATAACAAAAATACCGAACTCCAAGGAAATTCAAAACGGAAAGTCCCTTATATAATGGCAATATCAAAAGCTAAAACACATCAAACGAATTGAAAACAACTGTCATATTCCTGCCTTGGTACAAGAGACTTTATTTGTACAAGTACAAAACAAAATTTATTTGTGTACCTATTATGTGTACAATAGTTGGCTGATTTGCAGGATAAAAGAACATGTAATAATTTATTTTGATAAGATTATAATTTTTTTGTCGGTTATTTATATCGAAACGTCACATGATCATGTTTTAAATCAGGCATATCACGAGTGTACAGTGAAAGAATGGTCGCATGATCATTTTTTAAATCAGGCATTAATGAGTAACAGGAGGCATAATTTCCATTTATCAGTAAGAGTATACCATAACAAGGGTATACCTTTTTACTTGTCCTTCCATATATCCATCCTTCGACCAATGAAATTTTCGGAAAATTTTCGTAGGAACAACAAATAAGAACTTCCTGAAATGTGGTATGTTAGGTAGCCTGTTATACGATACGCCTCGTTTTCATATCCATCGCTAATTAATTTTCTGTTTTTCGAATAATTAGTAGTGAGCAATTTTAGCTCACTATTCATATTATTAACTATAAGTCTGATCTAAAATTTGCTTTACAATTAGTTTGTTTTCCCTGTATAAAAGGTTAAGACACTGTCAGACTAACAGGCAAATTGTATTTTCTTTAGAAAAGCCTCAATTAACCCCTTAGAAACAAATTCTACAACCCCGTCCGACAAATTACATTTTAGACAATAGTTACTTTACTGAAACCAACATTATTGTATTGAGAAACTGACAATATGTCTCATACTATAACATGAATTCATTCTGTAAAAATAAAATATATGAAATCGAGTCCTTGAAAATGAGTTTTTATCAAGAAACTTCCTTGAAAAGTCTGCAAATCGCTGAAATGTGAAGCGTAGGGACCACTTGGGACGTCTGCGTTGATTAAGGAAGACTGATAACTGATCGGTTCCTTCCATGCAATACTAGATTCGGCATTGACCTGTTATAACAATGGTAATTTAACATCAGTTAAACCGTTCTAATTCGTAACCCCGCTTAGTCCGGTTATACTCATATGCATACAGTTGGTGACAAATATTTACACAGACTACACACTTATTTGAATACTGCACAATACATTTACACAATTATATATAAATAGCGGAATATTTGATGGGATAGGATTCCTTCCTGAAGTTTAAAAAATATCTCATCGAGCTGCGAACAAGAAAAGGTAAATAAAAATAAATTTAATCTATATTGTATTATATTGATTACCTATAACGAGGATGTATATTAGATATTACATTTATTTAGTTATAAATCTAAATTTTTTTGCCTAGATAAAGTTGATTTAAGTCCAGTGGCAAATTCATATATATATTCGGATCAGGTCGATTGATCATTGAATATCATTTATATCATATTCCCTGGTTTTCTGAGACTTATTTATTATGTTGATAACACTCAGTGCACAGAAAAACCGTCCACCTAGATACATCAATCTGTACGACTCCGACAGTTCTGCAGTCTTTGTTCTTTTAGTACTCATCGGCTTTAACTCAATATGGTTGGGAACCTCGTCAATTTTGTCTTTCATTTTATCTTAGTGCAATTAACCATTTGATTGCCTGGGGAGGGACACGGAGAGGGGGGGGGTCTCTTCCTATTTAAAGGTATAATAGGTCACTTTTTTGGAATCGAATGCCAAAACATCTGAGTGATCAATTGGGTGCAATTTCACAGAGGTAATATATCAATGGGTAGGAATCTACATGTCAATGGGTCGTAAATGTTCATCTTCTGTCTGTAAAATCTGTGTACTGATCTTTTTATCGAACGATATGAATGATCCCATGTGGTTAACGTCTAAATATGTTATGATAGCTGGGAAATATTTAAATGGCATGTGATTTTCCAATGATTTATACTCACGGACTTTAAAACCGCAAGACACGTTTTTGGATTTTTTTAATACTAAATCATGATTAATCTTCAAATGATTGCTTTTCATGTTTACTATAATTCTTTCTGTTTAGAAAAAATCAATACCTGACTTACCTGAGGTCATTGAATATGCCGGATTTTTGACGTCGCACGAATTTCTAAAAGCAAAATTTGAAACAAATGTATGATTTTAATTTTTGTTTGTTTCTTCGTGAAACATTTCTTTGAATTCATACCCCACTTTTATCATTAAATAATGTTGCATTTCCGAATTGCCGATACCGAGCATTGAAAATCTGTTTCAGGCATAAGAATTTTGTAGACAGGAAAGCGTAAACGTATTGTTGCTAGACAATTTCAGCATCTCCTCTTACAGTCCTTACAACAACGGCCCAGACAGACATGATTTGTTAATGACCACACATGACCAGATAAACGTTATATGCGAGACAGGTTTACGACTGCAACGTCAACTGATAACCAAAGTTTCCGGATCACATGACAGACAGAATCACCTCTTACTTGTATTAAGAGTAATACCACCATTGTGGTTCCCTATTAGTTTTTATTAAATTGGCATTTCTTCTGTCGCAGAAAGCTCGACATAGGGTAGTGATCCGGCGGCGGCGGCGTTAACTAACTACTGAAAAGTTTTATATTTTAGAAGCTGGACGACCTGGATGCTTCATTCTTTGTATATTGATGCCTTATGTTATGAAGTTTCCGTCTGTCATATGTCCATTGTCCTTGAACTCATTTTCATGGTTCAGTGACTACTTGAAAAAAAAGTTAAGATTTTTTGTAATGTTAATTTCTATCTTATTATGAGTAATAGGATAACTATATTTAGTATGTGCGTACCTTGCAAGGTCCTCATGCCTGTCAGACAGTTTTCATCTGAACTCGACCTTATTTCATGGATCAGTTAAAAAGGTTAAGTTTTCGTGGTCAAGTCCATATATCAGATACTATAATCAATAGGTCTACTATATGTAGTGTATGGAATGATTGTAAGATGTACATGTCCAAGTGGCAGGTGTCATCTGATCTTGACCTCACTTTCATGGTTCAGTGGTTAAAGGTTAATTTTTTGTGTTTTGGTCTTTTTTTTAATGCTATATGCAATAGGTCAACTATATTTGGTGTATAAAAATATTTTACGATGTACATGTCAGTCTGGCAGGTTTTGTATGACCTTGACCTCATTTTCACGGTTCATTGCTCAGTGTTAAATTTTTGTGTTTTGGTCTGTTTTTCTTAAAGTATAAGCAATTGGTCAACTATATTTGGTGTATGCAATGATTGTAAGGTGTATATGTCTGTCTGACAGACATCATCTGACCTTGACCTCATTTTCATGGTTCATTGGTCAATATGTAATTTCCATGGTTAAGTTTGTTTCTTAGATACTATAAGCAATAGTTCAACTATATGTAATTCATAGATTGATTGTAAGGTGTACATGGCGCTCTGGCATGGTTCATTTGACCTCGACCTCATTTTCATGGTTCATTGGTCTATGTTAAATTTTCCTGGTTAAGTTTGTTACTTAGAAACTATAAGCAATTGGTCAACTATATTTGGCGTATGGAATGATTGTAAGGGGTACATGTATTGCCGGTTTGGTTTATCTGACCTTGGCCTCATTTTGTTGGGTCATGTTAAGTTTATGTGATACTTGTATAAAGCTTTATATTTATACTATCAACATAAAATCAATGATCAGTAAAGCAGGCGAGACGTTTCAGCGTGTGAACTCTTGTTTAAATTGTGCAGAATATATGTTTGTTTCAAATAAAGAAATACTTGGCATGGGTAAAGTTTTATCCTGTCCAGTACTATAGTCAAAATTCGACAAAACACTTCATTGCACATAAGTAAGAATCCCACAAGCATTTGAAACTTATTATACCTTTAATTGTATTTTCAGAATGTTGTATTCAGTTCTATCAGCGTTAAATGTCCAGACAGTTCTAATTGGATTACTAGTTGTACTTGTTGTTTACAAACTCAGACAAAGATGGAAGTATAATGTGCCTCCAGGACCATTTTGCTGGCCTCTGATTGGAAGTTATGAAGGTAATATCATCTTGCTGGCCTCTGATTGGAAGTTATGAAGGTAATATGTTTGCTTTATAATGGACGAATGAAAAACAGCAGTATGCCAATTGAATTGTTGTCTTTAGGCTTTAAAAATATTTGTTTACTCTTACCGAACCGACCCAAATTTGTAGATCCTACACTACAGACTATTTTCTTATTTATAAAAAATACCATTAGAATCAGACTATTTCCCCTGTTTAGACTTAACGTTTTGCCTGCTTGTCAACCGTTGTTTAGCATATTAGGGGAAACACAGTTCTTATTTTGTCTCCTCTCGTTCACTTATTTGATTTAATTTACAGTTCATGAAATGTACACTTGTTAATACTGAGCTTGCAACACTGTAGACAAAGTTGACATTATAAAAGTTTAGCTGTTCTATATATGTATTTAGGCAAGTTTAGCTGTTCTATATGTATTTAGGCAAGTTTGATTGTCACAATTATGCTCTCAAAATGTTGATCATGGGCATCACCTGATGAATTTGAAGTCAAGGACATTAAACACTAATGTATAAATATGTTCGTTGTTGTTCTGCGGTTTGCATGTTGTGTCGACTATTATATTATGTGTTTGTGCTATATTTCTGTCACGTAGTGTTGTCATTTTAGCGATATTTTTTTAACATTGTCATAAAGCGGGTTGTTTGGCTAGCCTGATTAAACCAGGTTCAACCCACCATTTTTTCTTAAAATGTCCTGTACCAAGTCAGGAATATGGCAGTTGTTATCAAATAGTTTCTTTCTATGTATGTTGGTTTTTGTTTTTGTTGCACTTCAGTGTTCCTGTTGTTCCGTTGTTTTCCTCTTATAGTTGATGTGTTTTTCTCGGTTTTAGTTTGTAACCCGGATTTGTTTCCTCTCAATCGATTTTGACTTTTGAACACCGGTATACTACTGTTGCCTTTATGTAGTTCAATATTAGCAAGATAAGTGGATTAACAAGCGCGCTCACAATCTAAGACTGTATAGACCTGGACATATATACATCTGTCATAATTTACTGGCAGTACTGATATACCCCTTAGAAAGGATAAAAGAGGGAAAATAGTTTTTATTTTATGTAAGGCATAATAATCTTCTAATCATATAGTTACTACCTTCTTCTAGACATAGATCCCGAAACAATGCTGTATTTCGTTCTGGACAAATCAGATTCCTTATTCCAAGTAGAAGAGTAATCCGATGGTTTGTGTAACGGACGCAATGAATTAAATAGTGCCCAATCTAAGTATTTGTGTTTTCTGCCAAAGTATTTGTGTTTTCTACCTAAATATTTGTGTTTTCTACCTAAATATTTGTGTTTTCTATCTAGGTTTTTGTGTTTTCTGTATAAGTATTTTTTTTCTGTCTCTGTTTTTGTGTTTTCTACCTAACTAAAGTATTTGTGTTTTCTATCTAGGTATATGTGTTTTCTGCCTAAGTATTTGTGTTTTCGGTCTTGGTATTTGTGTTTTCCGCCGAATAGGTATTTATATATTTTTGTATACTAGTTTGTATAATTAAGATTAATGTGTAGTTTTATTCAATTCTAGTTATCCAAGCCAAATTTCTACATGAAATATTTGTAAAATATTCGAAAAAATATGGACCAGTGTTCACTGTTAGTGTAGGTAAGTAAAACAAAGTTTGAGAGATAGTAGGAAAAAACAAGAGCTTGACATACCTAGGTTAAAAACAGTGTCATTTGTGGAGAAATTGATGACACTGCGTTTGAAGATATAATTTGAAATTTTTATACATATATACCTGTATACTTTATTTTAGTTTTTTCAAGTTTCGATAAATTCCACTGAGTATAGTTTGAAAACTGATAGGATTTAGAACATCAGAGCATGGTAGAATAATGACAAAATGTCTCTAAACAAGAAGAGAAAAGAACTGCCTTACATAAGATGAAAGAATCTATCAAAATTTGCCAAAAAGCTATTTTCTAATTTCCAAAACGAAACAAAACAAAAAGCAAAAACAAAAACAAACCAAAAATAAAATAATTCCAAAAAAAAAAGGCAAACAAAACAATAACATTACAAACACAAAACATAAGAAAAAAAAAAAACGGTAAAAAACTGAATTAAGTCTGAAAAATATTCCCAAATAAAAAAGAAAAGATAAAATGGAGATATCGGGGAGTTGTGTAGGATATATGAAATTTATGAAATAATCAAAGTAAACTTAAATTTTATTCCCGTTTAACAATACACCTTATTGCTATTTAGTCCAATCTGGGAAATAACTCACTTAAGCAACTTCCTGTTGAGGTCAAGCGGAACAAAAACAAAGGTCATCAGCAATGAGGTAGGAAGGAAAAAGTTTGGAAAGTGGACATTTTAAAATTTTGATAGTTTTAAGAAGAAATTTTTAAAAGACAAATTAAAAGTCATTGAAATGCTTTGTTTGATGTGTTTACGATGGTTTAAACAAGTCTCTATGAAAAGTTTTATGCTCAATACATTGTTTGAACAAGGCCCCAGATGGCTTCAACTTGAAAAGTTGTGTTATTTTAGAACTTATCCGGATAGGAATAAATAGTGATAAGGTGTATATTACACACTCACCCTTTATTTTCCTATTGGGTTAGAACAAATTGACAACTATGTACAGAAAGCTATTTTCTTTACAGGACCTTATCATATGGTTGTTTTAAACGATATCAATAGTGTCACAGAAGCATTAGTCAAAAGCAAATCTGATTTTGCCGACAGACCATTAGTTCATTCGGGTATGTGTAAACTAAATACTGTCATACTTAAGGATGTTCGCTACTCTGTTTCAAAATAACAAGTTTTTTTAACAGACTGTCATACAGTGATAGTATACAAATAACGGAACTAAAAAACAGAAAAAAATGAAAGGTCCGTGTCCTTGTATTTGAGAAATAAGCCATTTAAAATTTGGCGGGAAATGATTCTTTCTCGATTTTTCATACATATAATATTGGTACCTATTTCTTTCAAAAATCATGAAAAAATAACAGGGATTTTACAAGATTTAGAAAAATTACTTTTTAAACTTTTGTGTTAAAATTATGAAAAGAATAGTAGGGTTTGTGGGCAATTTTTTTTATGGCACTACATTGATAAAACCAGAGTTTCCGAATATCTGACAAAAAGTCAAAAACAAGAGCAGCGAACATCCATAAACCGAGATTAACCTTGTTTATTCAAATGTCATTCATTCTATTATAGTTGCCTTATACTGTGAAAAAATCAAGCAGAAAAGTTAAAGCCGGTTAGTCTCTCTTTTGTCTGTATCTTCGACTTTGTAAAAATAGATAATGGGTATATAAGTTTGATATAATATACAATGTTTTTTTATTATTCATTATGCTATGTTGTAAAGACGTGAATTACCGATGATATGGGAAAAACTACATGTATTTTTTAGTTGTTAAAACATTTTAAAACTCAATAAATACTTTTTATGAGAATGTATTATTTCTGGTCCGAAGCATGGATGAGAATGGAAAACCGTGCATTGGACCAACACCCCTATCACCTTATAAAAAATCTACGCCATAGAAAGAACAATTCAAAATATTTGTTACTTTGTGCATCAAAGCTAAATGATAATTAAGATACGAGAATATATCCAATCAACAAAAGTTTCTGACTCCTGACTATGTATAATAGCCAATTTTCCATTCGCCGGCTTTATTCAAATTCTAGAGTTTGGCAGAGGGAAACATTCAAGTAATAATTTCCTACTTGACACCGATAATTTGAGCATGCTTTTAAATGACCCTTTTTTGTGGTAAATGTATCAGTATATTTTGTATCTGTCAGAAATTGTACTTTCAGCTCACATGTTAACGGAGGGAAGTAAAGATATAATTTTTGCTAAATATACACCAACATGGAAACTGCACAGAAAAATTTCTGTAAAGGCATTAAGGTAGGAATTTGATTTATTGTATAATGTTTTATCATTCCAGTCTGATAGTACTGTTACTGGTGTTTTAATTTGAGCTTTATAATATTAAAGGAGCTATTTTTATTCAAAGATGCACATTTAGACAGTTAATGTCTCTGACTAAGTGATGCTCTAGAAAAAAATATCGAAATTCCAAAATCATATACAAGTTTTGAAAAGGTGATAGAAAAACCAACAAGGACCAAAAGTACAGCAAAATATAGACACTCATGTTCAAATCTAACATCTCCTGCTATGCATTCACCAACAGCCATGCGATACCACACTTGGTCAAAACTTCATAATCGGGAATAGGACAGAATCGATGAAATTAAAGATTAGATCACTATTCTGGTATCTAAAGATCTAAGACAGAGAAGACATATTGCTAGTGAGTTGATACATAAAAAATCCTATCTGTCAACCAATTCGTGATTATGGCCATTAAACTTATGTAGTATCAATTTTTGTCGTTCTCTCTCATTAACTCTGTTGGAACAGTTGGATGAAGCGATCATACCCCTGCTAATGAAGTCTGTAAAGCATTAATTGTTACGAGCGTAACGTATCAGTCGTTATATGTAGACTCCCAACGATGGAGTAGATGGTATGTTACTGCAGAGAAATGGAAAACTGACAATTGGAAAGTTAAAATCATCAATTTTGTCATCAATTGCAGTTTGAAGCCGTTCATCTGAGTCAATATCTAGTAGAAGGTCTGGATATGAACAGACCTTCTAGTTTTGATAGTATCCTTAATCTCAAGTTCACTGGTATGATAAATAGACAATAATAGTGCATTGACTTGACATATCAACGATATAAGGATGAGGCTTAGAAACGGGGAAATGCGAGGCTCTGCCGAGCTTTTTCCCCGTTTCGGGCCGAATCCTTATATCGTTGATATGTCAAGTCAATGCACTATTATTGTCTTTATACTGCAATCTAAAAAAAATATTTTCAAATGTTGTTTAATGTGTTAATGTTATTATTTGATTTAAATATTGGGAAACTTCCCCCTTTTATAAAAAGGCCTCATATCATGCAGGCTGAGAAATATACAACACAATGAAATGTACATTACCTGTTGAAACCCGCAATCGATGGTGAACGAATTTGTTTGAGAATGAACTAAAATATCAACAATAAGCATAAAGCATAATGATTTATAGTTTGCAACCCAAAAATATTAACAAGTGAAATATGTTTTTTTTTTAAATTGCAAAAGAAATAAGTTTGAGTCGTTGTATACATTGGAAATAAGAACAGGTTGAATAGGTCGTATGAATAATTAATTATAATTTCGGCAATTTCTATTTAAATATTCATGAGGAAAAGTGATATCAGGTCAGTGACTGTATATGACATAGAAATATACGGTCAACACATTTTGACTGCTCAAATAGAACGAGTGCAGTATAAATGCAAGTACTTACTTAAACGTTGGTTGTTGAGTAACAGGATATTATCAATATATCCGAATTTAAAATTAAAGAACTTTGTAAGAATTTTTTTGTCCCTCTGTCTTTGAGAAGGTTTGTATTATTTCTGCTGCATATAAGTAAAAAAGTAAGGGTTCACAATTAGTACCCTTTAGATAACCGACTGTCTGTTAAAATATCGACCTATCTTACTTTATAAATATGTTGTTGATCAAAAGTCCAGCAAACCCAGTCAAGTAATCAGATCAAAATTTTATACATTTTTATGACACTCCTCTGACGTCATACAGCAATCAGTGTTGTCATGACATTGTCGATACCTTTGTATTAAGTCAAATTGATAATGCGTAGAAAAGATATAGTTTCTTGCATTTTTACTTTATTTCAATCTCTGTAAAATAAATCAAAGATATAAGAAGATGTGGAATGAGACAACTCTCCATCCAAGTCACAATTTGTAAAAGTAAACCATTATATGTCAAAGTACGGCCTTTAACACGGAACCTTGGCTCATACCGAACAGCAAGCTATAAAGGGCCCCAACATTGACTAGTGTAAAACCATTCAAACAGGAAAACCAACGGTCTATTCTATATAGAAAACGAGAAACGAGAAACACTTATGAACCACATCAACAAACGACAACCACTGAACATCAGGTTCCTGTCTTAGGACAGGTGCAAACAAATGCAGCGGGTTTAAACGTTTTAATAGGCGCCAACCTTCACCCTAACCTGATACAATAGTGAAACATCACAACATAGAAAGACACACTATAAAATATCAATTGAGATGACTTAACTCAATCAAAAGACATATTAACAAAAACAAGTGAACATACACTGAACGAATAAATTTGATCTTTGACACAATGTAAATACAAAATTGCATTACATCCTCATTAATCACATTTGCTACTCATATCAATTGTTTGTATCAGATATGTTGTATCAAATATAAATTTGAGTTAGATGGAGCTATGGAAACCATGTTGAAGACTTAACGGAATTAAGCAAGACCAACTTAAGATAAGGAATGCTGATATATAGTGTATATACTTCGTGTCTAAATACAGCACAAACAACATTTTCCAAAAGACCAAAAAAGTGAAAAAGTACATTTTAACAAAACGCATTTGACTAACAGGTCGAACAACAAATGTTCTTAAACCCTGCTGACTGCCATTGGCGATTGCCAAATAAACGGATCACCGATGTAATAAATGGATCTTAATTATAAATTTAATACTAAACAGAAAACAATAAACTTGCGGAAAAGATGGTATACCGCAAAAAAAAGGTGCAAAGGTTTTTGTACACCATATCCAGATTTCGACAATTAATGTCTCTTCAGTGATGTTAGGAATCGAAACGGTATTTGGAAAGCCATACAATTTACCTCAATTTAGGATAGACTCCTGAATTTAGAGGAGTCAAAATAGGATGAACGGATCATATAAACCCGAAGGCAAATATAATACAAGCCCAAACGAAAAAATATAAACAAGTCTAAATTGAAAACAACGTTCAAACCTATGATTGCGTTGGATAAAAACCGCAATTTTTATACGCGTGCATGCAAAAAAAATTTGGATAAAAACCGCAATTTTTATACGCGTGCATGCAAAAAAAATTTCTTGTTACAAGAAATTTGTTTTGCATGTACACGTATAAAAATTGCGGTTTTTATCCAACGCAATCATAGGTTTGAACGTTGTTTTCAATTTAGACTTGTTTATATTTTTTCGTTTGGGCTTGTATTATATTTGCCTTCGGGTTTATATGATCCGTTCATCCTATTTTGACTCCTCTAAATTCAGGAGTCTATCCTAAATTGAGGTAAATTGTATGGCTTTCCAAATACCGTTTCGATTCCTAACATCACTGAAGAGACATTAATTGTCGAAATCTGGATATGGTGTACAAAAACCTTTGCACCTTTTTTTTGCGGTATACCATCTTTTCCGCAAGTTTATTGTTTTCTGTTTAGTATTAAATTTGGGGGGATGAGCGCTCACACACACATTTTTAACCCTGCAACATTCTTTATGTGCCAATCCCTAGTAAGGAAGCTGTTTTTGTTGGTTTATGTCTGTCACATCATTTTTCGTTAATTATATTATTATAAATTATGCCGTTAGTTTTCTCGTTTGAGTTGTTTCACATTTTTGCATGTCAGGGCTTTTTATAGCTGATTATACATAATGGGCTTTTCTCATTGTTGAAGGCCGTATGTTGACCTTTAATTACTTATATAATCGTAAAATGATCTCTGTTAGATAGTTGTCTCATTGGCCATCATACCACATCTTCTTATTTTTGCACTTAATGAATAATAAGCATCGGAAGCATGCTATTGAATATATTTAAAAAAAAAAATTATATGATTTTTGAGTTCAAGGGACACAAGGTGACCTATTTGTATCTTCTTCTTTTTCCCTAAAGACCTAAATTAAAGTTTAAAAAAACCAACACTTTAAATATATTATATTAAATTAATAATAAAAATAAACACTTAAGATTTATAGTGTTTTTGTTTAATATACTAAGTATTAAGCTGGAACAACAACATATTTCAAGATGATCATGATTGGTATATCAAAACAGATATAGTTTATGTGCTCTAAAAGAGGTTGGTCTGTTAAGATTGGTTTCCTGTATACGCTTTATCTCTTTGATGTTTAACAAGATAACGGTAACTTTTAAGACAGACAAATACTAACAATCAATGATTCTGGTTATTTCATAAATATGATAAAGAAGTACAACAGTTACAATAACAAGAACACTTATTATTTTGTAGGCAATATTTGGCAGGGAACCGTTTAGAGGAAGTTCTCCATGCTTCAATGAATATATGTTTACCTTTAATGGCAAAAGAAAATGGAGCATTTAATCCAGAAAATTACATAGATTTAATGGTGTTCAATATTCTTAATGCTGTGTGTTTCGGCGAAAGGTAAACAATAAATTTATAAAAATTACAATAGAGCTCATGTATGTTTTGTCATTTCAAAATGCCAATGTGCACAGTTCAATCAAATTTAAAATCAAGACTATACGTAAAACATTTGAATTCAATATCTTACCTTATTTTGCTGAGGTTTATAGGTTTCATAAAAATTGAGAATTGGATATTGATCAACTCGAGATATTCAATTTCAATTTAATAATAAACTAGCCTTTTTATTATCATTGATAACTCATCATAGATACCAGGGTTACAATTTTGTACGGAAGACGCTCGTTTCGTTTACAAAGACGCTCGAATTAAAAAGGTTTAAAAGGCGAAATAAAGTACGAATTTGAAGAGCATTGAGAGACCAAAGTTTAATTACTAAAATTCAACATGAAATGCATACGATTCGAGCGCATTATAGCCTTAAATAGTAGTAATAACATCTTTGTTGGTATGTAGGTAGCTGATTTAGGTTTTTTTTAAAAGCATAAATGAAGATTAAAAAGCAATATTTATCCAAATTCATCTAGTTTAGGCTGTAAATGTTATATATCTTATCGACGTTTTTCAGTGTCGAATTAGATGATCCAGAATTTATGAGATTTATGAAACTTAGCAAGAAAATAAATGAAATGACAGGAAATGGTTTTGTTGAAGATATGTTCCCAATCATGTGTAAAATATGGACAACTCATAAGTACAGAACAATACACAACATGAATAATGAACTCATCTCTATTATCAAAAGGAAATTTGAGGAACACGAAGAAACATTTAATATAGGTATGTCAGCAGGTTTGATATGTTAATACAACAATAATTACATTACATGTATGTTTCATGATAATACGTTATTTTGATTGGCTAACAGCGATGTTGCGTCATTCTGAAATTAACCCTCATTTCAAAATTAAATGTAATATTCATGATGACACGAGCTTCCACAATTAAGTGCACAGGTGAATTAAAGAAAACTTGATATAAATCGTGTTTTATGATCCAAGCAAAAAATGCAATTATAAGTTTGGAATGCATCTTTTAGTAATTTTATAGGGTTGTATAAAAGTGTTGACCGTGTGCACATTTTTAGAATGAGGCCTTCCACACTTGATACAAAATGTACTTCGGTCAACGCTTTTACACCCCAATAAATTTACAAAAAGAAGCATTTAATTCTTAAGAGCATGGTAAAAGATCCATTTTTAGCTCACCTGGCTTATAAGGCCAATTGAGCTTTGCTCATCACTTAGCGTCCGGCGTCCGTCGTCGTCGTAATCCGTCATTGTCGTTAACTTTTTACATTTTGAACTTCTTCTAGAGAACCACAGTATGGAATGAAACCAAACATTGCATGAATATTCCTTATTAGGTGCTGACCAAGTGTTGTTACTTTGTAGCTGATCCATCATTCAAGATGGCCACCAGCGGGGGACTTCGTTTAACATAGGACCCTATGGACAATACATACAAATGTCTTCTTTTAGAGAACCACTGAATGGAATGAAACCAAACATGGCATGAATGTTCCTTATGAGGTGCTGACCAAGTGTTGTTACTTTGAAACTGATTCATTATCCAAGATGGCCGCCAGAGAGGGACTTAGTTTAATATAGGACCCTATGGGAAATACATACAAATGTTTTCTTTTAGAGAACCACTGAATGGAATGAAACCAAACATGGTATGAAAGTTCCTAATGAGGTGCTGACCAAGTGTTGTTACTTGGTAGCCAATCAATCATCCAAGATGGCTGCCAGCGGGGAACTTAGTTTAACAAAGGACCCTATGTGAAATACATGTTAATCTTAGTAACTTGGCCAAATGGAATTAAACTTGGCCACTTAGCTTTCAGCATACTTATATTGGGTGAATGCCCCCCCCAGAACCCTGCCCAAATTTTTATTGAAGGGTGTTCCAAAAAAGATTTAAAGATTTCCAGCATAATACAGGCCCTGGGTGGAAAAAAATTTGCAATTATTTCTCATTTTAAGGAAATTACCTTAATACATGTATCTTTATAGATTTAGATATACTGTAAACTGCAAAAATATCAAGAAAAGAAGATCTACACATAAGTCAACATGAACAAAATTATCAATTGACATCTTGTTGGAGTTATTGTCCTTATAAAGTCATTTTCTACAATTTCAATGAATTTTTGGTAATTTCTGTAAGCTTTACAAAGTCTTCTGCTTTTGATTGAATTACGGAGCAAATATTAAGCCAAATATGGCCTCAATCATTATAAGGGTATCTGTTATGATTTTAATCTATTTTTACATGATTTCCAAAACCAAAGTAGAATCAGGTGAGCGACACAGGCTCTTGAGAGCCTCTAGTTTTTATTTTTTTCATATGTGTATCATACAGAGAGTTTGTAGATTCATTAACATAGTCAGAGAACTGATTTACACCAGGACAGATATGTCAATGACTAAAAAGTGAAAAAGACATAATGAAATAAAAACTAAACTAAAAATAAGACAAGAAAAACAAATAAAAAAAGAACACCTGCTTCCCTTCTAATAACAAGAAGACGCCAACCAACTCTGAATTGAAACAACATAAAGGTAATATCAATATTCTTTTTGATGAAAGTTATTTAAGAAATAACAGTACTGTAGTTGAAGAGTTGCCACCGTCAATTTGCGATTTGATGGTCGCTAATGCTGTTTTACTAGCGACGCGTATCGGAGAGCGTAAGTTTGCGACCGTCAAATCAAAATTGACGGCGGCAACTCTTCAACTACAATACTGTTATTACGTCTCTAATGCATCACAAAAAGAAATAATACGTTATAGAGCTTGAAAAAATATATAATTTTGAAATAAAATAAAATTCCGCGAAACTTCATGATTGATTTTGGCGCAAAGACGTCACGGCTAAACATGACGTCATACAAATGAAAACTTACAAACTGAAGGTTAGTACGTTACTTCTACGATTCAAATTTGGATAAAATCACATTAAAACGGCGATTTTGAGGTAGGTGATGTTTTATTTTCGATAATATTAAAGTAATCGAACATTTGTTGATGCAAGCAATTCAAAATGGCGGGTCCCTCCTTAGTTACGACATGTCAACTGTGGATTAGACGGTAACTTTAAGCAAATGAAAAAATATTGTTATAAAAAAATTGCATTAGAATTATTATTTTCTGTATTGAGATTATGAAAACAAATTTGTTTTCATCGTTACAAAAGTTTTTGTCTGCTCTTCGTGGCTGTTTTGCCAAAATTCCATTCAAAAGTGAGCCAATAACATTAACATTACCAATGTAACTGTACCAGGTTTGTATTTTGACAATTAATCTCTCTCCAGGGATGCTCCAAGCCAAAACATTTGAAAATCTAAAAGTGAGTGATTATCAGCGTATAAAAGTATTTATGCATCTGTAAATGAAGTTTTTTTAGCTTGCGTTTGTCAACTGTGGGTTTTCTTTTATACAGAACAAAGCAGTGTTTCGATACTTGCAGTGGTGATTTTGATGTATGTTATACCAATAATAAGTTTTGCTAGATTGGGAGAACATGCCAATTAAGAGGTCAATAAAGGCATACTATACTTGTACTTTTTAAGCGTGTACTAATTTTCCCGAATTAAGTCTTGTCATCAAATCACTTGAACTTAATTTTACGTTATTAAAAAAATATCAACATATTGATATTTTTTTTGACTGATTGATTATTGTTCAGTGGCAATAATTTTATACATATTGAGAACGATAACAAATAATTAATAGATAATTAAGGTTTGTTCCGTTAGATGGAACGACTGGATCAAAGGACTGGAAAATTGAACTGTTAAGGATGTTGTGGATACGGACAGAACTTTTTCCTTGCAACAGGCCACCTTTGAACCTACCAGAGGGTTGTTGAAGGTATAAAACCATTAATGCATAGCCCCATTGCTTTCTATGTTAAATTCTGCAATTTCAAGCATTAATGGCTACGTTGTCTTAAGTGTAAATAAAGTGGCAGTCATTTCATGTCAACACTATACCTTATCCTGACTTGTGCTGAAAAATTCAACATACCCTTAATTACATATTAGAGCGTACTGGTTCCCGGAAGTTTGATAGTACAAACAGAAGTACTTCTATTCTGAACTACAGGGCAAATGTGCCCTCCTATTATAATTCTATATACTTTTTTATTATTCAAAAGAAACTTCAAAGAAGGGGTCTACAGTGATTCCCTAAGCTTTCATTTGACACCAAAACTACCCAAATATTTCACCTATTGACAAAGAAGGGTTCTACAGTGATTTTCCAAGCTTTCATTTGATACCAAAACTACCCAAATAATTCACCTATTGACAAAGATACATCTATACGTAGGAACTATTTTGTTTAAAATATGTACTACTTTCTTGTGTATTCTTTCCGACCGGGCCCGAATTAGTGGTTATATACCTGAATAGGTTATTTTACTTGCAGAGTGCCTGGCAGTTAAATTACACGAGGCATTACATTTAATTTTCCCATTCTGACTGGACGCGGCTGCTAATGTATAATCCCGCTCAGCCGAAGGACTCACCACTTTAATACGAGTCTACTGCCGGAACGGAAGAACTCCAGAGTTGACCATATTTCTATACCCTAGTCAATCCTTGTTGTAATTTTGTTTTTAAAATTACACGATTGTAAGCATAATGTGACAGTAACCTTGTGTGATTAATGAATAGTGGTTTATCTTTTTTAATCCAAATCTTTGATGTTATTTGAAGACATCCTGGATTTTATAGCGAAAATATTAAAACGCTGGTTGTAAATATTTAATTGAATTATTCAATCTTTAGGAAGCTATATATACCAGTTCAGAGTAACTATTTGCAGTATAACAATGATTATTCAGTAATCAAAATAGTGGTCCCTAATAGATAGTTGTATTGTACAATCAGACAATTAGGATGTAAATTACACAATTAAGGTATCACATTTGCATGGCGTATGTCATGATTGTTATGTTTGACATTTTATTCTTATTTAGTTTTTAGTACTAATCATGCTAATAATTTATGTTGATTCTCAATTCCTTTGGTCATTTTTTCGCTAATCAGTATTCCCCATATCGTTCTTTATTCAACATACTGAGTGTGCTGGAAAAGTAATTCTAGAAAGTAGCTAGAACATATTGAAATGTGAATTTCGTATCATTGATAAAAGCATTTTAGTCAATAAATTTCTTTTCAATAGATCTGTATACACTATCACATATGTTGTTTTCAGTAAATTGTTTAAACTAAACTTATATTGAAATAAACTCCTTAATTTGACATCAGACTCGGACTTCTCTTGAACTGAATTTTAATGTGCGTATTGTTATGCGTTTACTTTTCTACATTGGCTAGAGGTATAGGGGGAGGGTTGAGATCTCATAAACATGTTTAACCCCGCCGAATTTTTGCGCCTGTCCCAAGTCAGGAGCCTCTAGCCTTTGTTAGTCTTGTATTATTTTTAATTTTAGTTTCTTGTGTACAATTTGGAGTTTAGTATGGCGTTCATTATCACTGAACTAGTATATATATTTGTTTAGGGGCCAACTGAAGGACGCCTCCGGGTGTGGGAATTTCTCGCTACATTGAAGACCTGTTGGTGACCTTCAGCTGTTGTCTTTTCTATGGTAGGGTTGTTGTCTCTTTGACACATTCCCCATTTCCATTCTCAATTTTATCCTTAATAATTCCAGACAACGTCAGAGATTTTACTGATTCCTTGATACTGGCAAGAAAAGAAGCAGAACAGGAAGAGAAAGCGGAAATATTATCCCAGTTATCTGACACACATCTTAGACAAACTGTATTCAATATTTTTAGCGGTGAGTTGGAATGAGTAACAGTTGTCTTATAATCTTAGAGTTCTATATATTTGAACATTGTTTTTTTTCTCTTTTATAAATATGGTGTAACTCTTAGAAGTTATAAGAGGCATATGAATGTTAAAAATGTGCCGCACAGTTCTATGTTTTGACCTTTCAAAAAAAAAAAAAAAAAAAATAGTAGTGCATATGAACTTTCCATTCCAGGATATAATGTTTTACGAAACTTCAAAGTGAAAATGGCACAGTTCTAGTCGTAAAAGGAGTTCCTATGGGAAGTTGCATTATCTATATATACAGAAGTGCAGCCTGCAGTTACTAAAAGCCAGGACAATACTCACTATCAACACATTATTTTACCTTGTTTGCCTACATGATTATGTCTAAATCATTTGTAAATAATCCATTTAAAATGTGCCTTTTAATAGCTGGTATCGAAACATCAACAGTAACATTAGGTTTTGCTGTACGTTACATGGCTGGATTACCAGAGATTCAGAGTAAAGTTCAGGAAGAAATAGACAGAGTTGTTGGTGAGTACTGTTAAGTTTGCATGTGCCCTTTCCTTGGCATATTTATAAATTAACTGTTTACAAAACTTTGAATTGTTCGGAGTACTGAAGGTTTTCGATCCGAGGTTTATATAACCTTATCTCGGGCTGTATTTGGCAAAAACTTTTCGGAATTGCTGACCCTCAATGCTCTTCAACTTCGTACTGTATTTGGATTTTTCTCTTTTTTTAATTGGTGTGTTGCTTTTGATCTTTTTGTAGACGAAACATGCGTCTGGCGTAAAAAAATATAAACCTGGTACCTTTGATGAGTTTTTTTGAAAGCTTTAATTGGAAATAAGAAGATGTGGTATGAGTGCCAATGCGACATTGCTCCATCCGAGTCACAACATTTATAGGTCAACACGGAGCCTTGTATTTTATGATAATCTAATTTTGGATGTAACACGTCTTCCGATTGGCTGTGTGTTTTGACTATCAGCTCATAGACATAATGATGTCATATGACCGTGACGTCATCAACGTCTTTTTCATGATTTACTCCTTAAAAATGGAATTTAGAATTATATTATTAGGAGTGACTGAATATTTTTTCTGGCTATTCGAAATAATTAAAACGTGGTGACACTGAATAACGTAGTGTGTTATTTAAAAGTGTTTATCACATTTTATTCTATGTCTTCATAGTCAGAATACATATTACATTCATTCCTTAAATGAACAAATTTGTATATAAAGAGTTATATATATCTGAACATTGTTTTTTTTTCTCTTTTATAAATATGGTGTAAATTCTGTCACGTAATGAATTTTCAATCATACTTAATACACACGTTCTATATAAATGAAACTTTTTTATGATAGTAAAATCATATGTTATCATCTCATTGTCCAACAGGCCTTTTAAAAGGCATGATCAAATATTGTTTAAATGTTGAACATAACCAAAGCTAAATACTTCTAATTCCATCACCATACACTTGTCTTGGTAATGAATGATCTCTTTACCAAAATTCAATATCTTTTTTTAGTGAAACTAAATCATATATCAAACAAACAAAAGACATGCAATTGACCTTTGAAATGCCAAATATAGTCCAACACATTGTATTTACTAAGATGATGATGTGTATTTACTCTTATTACATGAAAAAAAAATATAAATGTATGGACATATGAAAAAACTTTTTTTTACTTTACCATATCTGTACTAGATCCCTGAAAAATAAGTTATTGACGCAAAAAGTTTTAAGTTTGCTTTGTATACCAAATTTAAAAAGTGCCTAAATTGTTAATAGGAAAAGATAGATTACCGACGGTCAAAGACAGAGAAAATCTCAGCTATACAGAAGCCACCTTACATGAAGTCATGAGACTTGGTACAGCTGTTCCATTAGGTATACCTCATAGTACAATTTGTGACACACGAGTTGGTGAGTATTTGAATTAATCAGACTTTTACAAATGGTTAAAGCAATCATTTACATTCGATATGGCATTACCATTACATTTGCACGAATTTCCATTACATTTGCGCGCGTTATTTTTACAGGTAAACTCAGGTAAATACTGGAAAATGCTGGTTTATCATATTTTATTCATTTATTTATTTATTTATTTATTTATTTATGTTACCATTGAATTATGTGCTTGACAATATTATACTTCGATGATTAAATTATGTAAAAGTACAAATACCCCGTCCGTTTGTCCATGTCCCTTGCTCAACAAAGACGATGTTGAAGAGGGATTTTGAGTAGGATATGTTCGTTGTATTGTGCCCAAGCACAAAATCCTAGAAAAAAGTGTAAACTGCAAAAATACAAAAACTCCAAGGAAAATTCAAAACGGAAAGTCTCTTACCAAATGACAAAATCAAAAGCTTTAACACATCATACGAATGGATACAACTGTCATATTCCTGACTTGGTACCGGCATTTCCTTATGTATACTTATGTATAGAATGGTGGATTAAACCTGGTTTTATAGCTATTATAACCTCTCACTTGTATGACAGTCGCATAAAATTCCATTATATTAACAATAATGTGTGAACAAAACAAACAGACATAATAGATAAGAATGTCCAAAATAGGGGTACAGCAGTCAACATTGTGTTATATATTTAGAACTGTCTCTACTTCTTGTAAAAAGATGTTATTAATATACTTGAAAAAAAATATAAAAATAATGTTGCTGATGAATGTTCCGTGAGCATTTTTTATGTGTAAATAAGAGAAGTACCAATGTTACTGTAATATCAGAAATAGGAAGAGTTCATTATCTTAATATCAGAAATAGGAAGAGTTCATTATCTTAAGGATGTTCGCTACTCTGTTTCAAAATAACAAGCTTTTTAAAAGACTGATACAAATTGATAGTATACAAACAAAGAAACTAAAAAAGCAGAAAAAAATGAAGGGTCCGTGTGCTTGTTTTCGAGATATAAGCCATTGAAAATTTGGCGGGAAATAATTCTCTCTAGATTTTTCATACATTTAACATTGGCACCTTTTTGCTTTCAAAAACGATGAAAAAATAACAAGGATTTTATTAGATTTTCAGAGATGACATTTTAAACTATATGTAATCAAATTATGGAAAGAAAAGTAGGGGTTAATGGGCACATTTTTTAATGGCACTACATGGGTAAAACCAGAGGATTCCGAATATCTGACAAAAATTCAAAAACCCAGAGGAGCGAACATCCTTAATATCTATGTCAAGCTTTTTGCATAGATTACATCAGTGCAACTCAAATTTATTGAACGATCTTTTTCTATGTAACAAGAAAATGAATGAAAAAAAAACACTGTGATAGGGTATTGTTCTGTAAAATTTCTCCCAGAAAAGCTTGAATTCAAAGAAACATATTGTATTAATTGTTCAATTGTAATAGAATGAAACAACTAACTTTGAAAAGTAAAAGACACCATTGTTGAACATAGATGTACTGTTACTGGAAAGTTTGATTCTTGTTAATCTCACAAAAGTATTTTTCAAATAGTAAAATATATTGATAATCATTTTAATACATACCACAATTTTTTTTTATATGTATATTTGTATGTTAAGTTGCTTTGATGTCATGATCATGTCATAATAAACGCACAAAGAACTTGTCAAATTTTGTAATTTCAATTGTGTGCTTCCTGTCTTAAGCATACATCAGGCTCCTCTAAGATCGGATAGTTTGTGAGGTACATATCGGTTCCTCCATTACGACGTTGGTTTTTTGATGGTAATTAAAGTATCACTTTACCAAATCTTTTGACATTTCGAAGAACATGTCATGAAACATTAAATACAAATCGGGTACGATTGTAATGGTTTTGCCATTTACCATTTAAGTGCTATACTTTTTAGTTACATAAAACATTGATATTGCTTTTAAATTGCAGATGATAACTAAAAATGCACTATACCAAATCGTTTAAAATTAGAATTAAAATTTGAACAACACAATGTAAAAGATGATAAAATACAGGCCAGTCTACATTTTGGTGGATTTGACATGGCGATCCCATATTCCGTCGGGGTCGCCAACATCATCGATCTTTTTAAACCTTCACAGAATTTTATGAAACTTGAAAGCTTTTTTTATCAAAAGAGTAACACTTCAAAACTTTTTTTTTTAATTTCTGTATTGTACTTATAAAATGCTCTTAGTTTTATTTCAGTTAAAAAATCAGATTATTCCCCTAGCTCAATTTCGTTAGAATTTAGTTTTTTTTATTCCAGGTGATAATGAAAGTACGATTTGACAAAATTTTAAACAATTTATTATGAAATATAAAATACAGATCAATTTTAATTTCAGTTTTGACAAGTACTTTATAAAACACTTATGTTACATCATCAGACAAATTATTTTTTACACCAGAACTAGGTTTGGTCTACAAAAAGACTCGTCAATGACGCTCGAATGATAAAAAAGATGAAAGGTTGATTAAAGGAAATTATATCAAGAGAAAAGAGATACTTTCTACTTTTTATTTCTATCAGTTAGTTATGTACAAAGTTATTCAGGTTATAATTTTCTTTCTTTCTCAATGTTCCTGCACACATTGTATATATGGTGTTTTACAGGTGGTTATGATGTTCCAAAGGACACAATGGTTATGATCAATCACTGGGCACTTCACAATGATCCCAACTATTGGAAAGACGTGAAGAAATTTGATCCCACACGCTACCTGGACGAAAATGGAAAGCTTGGTATGAAACCAGAAAGCTGGTTACCATTTTCAGCAGGCAGACGTGGGTGTTTAGGTGAATCTGTTGCTAAACCAGAACTTCATCTGATTTTTGCAACACTTATGCAAAAGTTCAAGATTACCTTACCTGAAGGAACCAATCCCGAAATAGAACTATGTGGATCTGGTGCCATTGCAATACCTGCTCCTTATAAAGTCATTGTTAAAGAAAGAAATCTTTTATAAACTTTCTTGACATTGTAAAAGATTTTTCTAACTGAACGTTTTCTTTATACTTTTAGTTGATTGTTCGAAAATGATATAGACATCCTACCAGTTTAATATAATAATAAAACTATTTAGATTTGATTTATTTCATGCTTTTAATGTGTTTTTGTTTAAGTTCTGCTATGAATTTACCTTATCTACAGATCAATATCATGGCAACTGTACCTGCTATCAAATGTATGCATTATACATTTTATAAATACTGATTGCCAATAGAAATAAAGGCAACGATAGTATACCGCTGTTCATTAGTTATGAATCGAATAAGCGAAAAAAAAAAACAAAAAAAAAACGGTGACGAACTTAAACCGAGAGAAAAACATCAACTATGAAAGGAAAACAACGGAACAACAGAAACACTGAACTGCAACAAAAACAAACGCCAACATACATAGAAATGGACTATTTGATAACAACTGCCATATTACTGACTTGTTACAGGACAGTTTAAGAAGAAATGTTTGGTTGATCCTGGTTTTATGGCTAGCTAAACAACGCAACATGTACAGGTATTTTTTTATTTGATAAAAAACAAAACAAACTAAGATATATTTTTCCAAAGCAGCCCAATGTCTCCAATCATTGTAAGTTTTTTTTATCAGAAAATGTTTTTACCACATGCACTGAACATATCATTGTCATTGTTTGTATTATAAATACTTATATATTGTTTATGTTATTGTGAAATTAGTTTATGAGAATATGATTTCGTGCATTCATTTTCATTTTTTTTTCTATTTCTGACTTCACTTCATGTTTACATAGGCCCAACTGTGACTTTAAAATGAATAATAATAATACGATCGCAGTTCCTTTTCTTATGTTTTACTTTATTTTCTCATGTGTCTTGAGCTTATACACCATGTTCTCTGTTTTTCTTTATGTTTGCCGTATTTATACACGTATGCATCTATACGATGTCATTTAATATGTTTTGAACTCGGAATTAAAGAAGGTATGGATATATGTCTACGCTTGAGACAGCACCCAAACGAAAATAAAAAATGAAAGAAAAATAACTAGAAGGATTCATAAAGTCTTCAACAATAGACAGGTGTTGTAGTGTATTTATATAACAAATTATTGAGAATACAGTATCAGATTAGAGTCAACACAACCAGTGCAAACAACTTCTAGTTTTGTCTTTAAACCCATGGTACTTTACAGCATGTAATGCTTGAAATCAAGTAGACTGTCTTTAAACCCATGGTCATTTGCAGTCTATAATGCTTAAATCAAGTAAACTGTCTTTAAACCCATGGTACTTTGCACCCTGTAATGCTTCGAATCAAGTAGACAGTCTTTGAACCCATGGTACTTTGCAGTCTATAATGCCTGAAATCAAGTGGACTGTCTTTTAACCCATGGTACTTTGCAGTCTATAATGCTTGAAATCAATTAGACTGTCTGTTTCGTATTATTTGTGTTACATGAAAAGGCATTGTTTTTGTTTTTGGAAATCATACTTTCTTGTTTATTTGACCTGTTGATACTAATTGTTACGTAATGCTTTTTTGTTATTTAATGTTTACTTATTCAGGGTTATATCTGGTCTATATACCATCTTTGATAATCGTTTTGTATTACTATAAATTTTCACTTCTTCGTACTATGAACATCAATAATTATTTATTTTGTAAAAATATTTCCTTTCTCCATTTGAACTGTACACGTATACCTAACAACAAAATTATTTTCATTTACCTGTGTTTAAAGTAATTGCAAATGGCTGATATTTTTGTTCATGCATATTGTTTTTCTTAAATTGTTTAACATTTCACATGTATAACATGTTACTTTAATTATTCTTCCCTTAGTTTATTTATTTTGTATTTACATTGTATCATATGTTGAGTTCAGTGTATGTTCACTGGTGTTGATATGTCTTTTGATTTAGTTAAGCCATTTCAATTGATATTTTATAGTGTCTTTCTATGTTGTGATGTTACACTATTGCTTCAGATAAGGGTGAAGGTTTGGTACCATTAAAACGTTTAAACCCGCTGCAATTGTTTGCACCTGTCCTAAGTCAGGAATCTGATGTTCAGTAGTTGTCGTTTGTTGATGTGGTTCATAAGTGTTTCTCGTTTCTCGTTTTTTATATAGATTAGACCGTTGGTTTTCCCGTTTAAATGGTTTTACACTAGTAATTTTTGGGGCCCTTTATAGCTTGCTGTTCGGCGTGAGCCAAGGCTCCGTGTTGAAGACCGTACTTTGACCTATAATGGTTTACTTTATAAATTTTGACTTGGATCGAGAGTTGTCTCATTGGCACTCATACCACATCTTCTTATATCTATTTAAGCATTTTTTTGAAAATAGGCATGTAGAAAGGTGATACGTGAACAATTCAGGATATACCTGTTTTCTGTGAAGGTAAACTTAAGGTAAATTATTTGAAAAGTGTGGAAATTGAAATAAAACACGTTTGAATAGATTTTGAAGTGGTGATCTGACACCTGAACACATTTTTTAATTCTAAGTTTGGCAATCGAAGATTACGGTTTATACATTGCATGTTTTAAATTTGATGTACAAAAATAAAATAGACATGAAATTCCAAGATACAATCACTGCATGAACGCATGCGTTTACTAAAATTTATTTTTTCAATAAATTCCTTTTCTACTTAAGTTTAGAAATATACTTGAAATTTAAGGCAAATTCTACTACAAGTTTGTCAGAAATTACTGAATTACTTAGATCTGAAAATTAATTCACATTAAAGTAAATTTACCATACAATATATTTCAAGTTTATCAGAATTTATTGAATGTTTTACAGTTGGAATTTAATAATCTAAAATATTTTCTACTTCTAACTTAAGATAATTTATTCTGTTATGTTTATTTGCAATTAAAGTCTTGTTAGATCACATTTAACCCCATCTTTAATGAGATTTATTTTTTATAGTATACATATAGTTAGGAGTATTTTAAAGGAAATTAGTTTCAGATAATACTTTATTTCATATAAAACCGGTTTCTAATTACGTTTGAAAAAAATGTATATGTTTGAGAAAGTATAATATTTCTACCCAAATTTAAAGAAAATAAAGCATTAATTTTGTACTCCAGTTATTCTAATCTTTTTTTTTCATTGTTCACTGAATTATCCGCTTATGAGGAAAGTTACTATGACACGACTTTTTGTATGATGTTTAATAGACCTTTGAGTAGTATGATCTGAGACTACAGTGTTGTACAGTATATTAGTCTCAGGTTTAATTTATCGGCTAATGAATCATTTATTAAAGAAAACATTTTGTTTTTGTCAGATTTCAAGAAGTTGATCATAATTCTTTACTCCCTTATCCATCCTAATATAACTTATTTTACATTCAAATTCCTATTTTCCTCGTACATAATTTAACATTCTTGAGGGTTATCAAGAAATTATGCTTTTAGTTTTCTCAATTGAATTGTTTCATAGTTTTCAGGTCGGGGCCTTTTGTAGACGTCTATACGGTATTGGTTTTTTTTTTCATTGTTAAAGGCCGTACGGTTGCCTATAATTGCTTAAATCCACTTCATTTGAACGATGGTGGATAGTTGTTCATCGGCAAATATACCACATCTCCTTATTTTTATATACATCAAATATGCTGTATTATGCAATTAAACTGTTTAATCAGGTATTTATCATTCGTACATTCGTTATTATTTGTATTGTTTATATTCATTTGCATTATCTATATAGCTAGGGTTTTTACTTTTTGCAATAAATTTATTATATATTGTAAATGTTTAGCATACATCTACAACTAGACATTGTACTGAGTTTGCTCATTAGGATCCTAAATTGTATCTTTATGTTCGTAAAGTTTACCTCCCTTTGATTGCAAAAGATGTGTTCAGGGGGAACTAACTACGCTGCATTTACAGCATTTTTTTAGTTGGTTATTCTTAAATATAAATTATTACCTAATTGGTTTATTTCCCGTTTCCATCTTTCTGTTTACGAGCACAACAACGCCAGTACATACAAGATTTTGTTATATGATCAAGGTTAAAAAAATTAAAAAGATGTACAATACCTAAAAAATGTTAAGGGAAAAGGCTATTTTCTAAACAAATTATATATTTATTTATTTATGTAAATAATACAATTGGAACAGTCTGGCCAATCCTTGTTTTAAGAAGCAGAAGAAAATCGAAAATATGAAGCAAAAACTACGAGGTGAAGAAATGCGTTCTTTTTTTATTTTCGATATCTTATTTTATTCATGTCGTATCTGTTAATACATTTACTGTAATTGCAAACAGATTTCCTTATGCAAGTTTGTGTGACAATCTTTCCATGACATCAATACACATATGACCATGATTCTAGGGAAATCTCAGTGTAATGGTTATGTTGACATGATGATATGTTAAAAATAATATTGCCTTCTATAGATTTTTATTATCTCACAATTAAAAATAAAAAACCGATTTGTACAAGAATTAGGATGAGACCTAAATCCACCAAAGACCAACAGACATGGATTCACAGCATGACCGTCACCAATGAGCTAAACTCATACATTGTATATAAATAAATAAATATATAAATAAATTAATAATCTTTATTTCAAGAGGATAATCCCATTAGTTAAAACTAATCTTCCTGAGAGTCCTCAAAATAATAATAACATATTAATATAGTATATACAATATTATAATGACAATATTATAATGATATATACACAATATACAATTGTATATAGATATTAAAGAAAAAGCATATTAATTTGCACAATTTATGAAAAATTTGTAACATTTTGTTTTAAAAGATACAAGTGTATTACTCATCTTTATTTCTTGTGGTAATCTGTTCCATATTTGAGAATCAGAATATGTAAATTTTTTCTTCAAAAACTTAGTTTTTGGCTCCGGAAGATTTAATAATTTTTCATCAGCTGAACGTAAATTATAATTTTGATAATTAGTAAAATGAAAGTTTTCTTGTAAATAGTTAGGAATCATATCCTTCAATGATTTAAATACATTGTCAAGTATTGCCTTTTGATATTGAATTCGTTTTTCCACATTTAACCAGTTTAAACTATTAAACAATAAACTGGAGGATGTCATTATGTCAGCTTCTACTATAACCCTAGCAGATTTCTTTAATAACTTATTTATAAGTTTATTTATTCCACTTTCATAACAACTACCCCATATACTGCAACAATAATCAAACAATGGCAGAATATAAGCATTGAAATAAATAATACTGTAATGGTATATCGTGTAGTAAGGCATTTAGCCATCAATTAAAAGCAATTAAAACAATATAAAACAATTAAAAATTAAGCGAAATAAAAACGGTGCGTAAACAATAAACTAAGAGCAAACAAGAAAGAAAAACCGACGACAACTACTGAATTACGGGTTCTTGATTTGGGACAGGAACATATAAAATGAGGCGGTTTAAACATGTCTGTTAGCGCAAAACAATTCGCTTAACTTGGACAGTGGTGTAACAATCGCCGATGTCGGATTTAGGACAATGCCTGCTCAAAACTTCACTGATATAAAACATCAGGTGCTTGTTTCTGATTGTTCTTATATACTATGAATAATATCTTAATCAATTTTTGTAATGATTAATGATTGCAATCATACTTGTAACATAAAACGTCTTTACGTCAGAATATTTGGACTGTCCATAAAAAGTAATTATGTTGGGAAGAAGTTTCTTCTTACAACATGCCTCATTCCGACCACTCGCAGAATTTTGCCAGAAGAGTTCTAAAGCGCGAAAAAGCGTTTAACTATATTTAGAAGAAGAATCAGATTAATTTCACCTTCTGACTTCACTATGCTCTACGTGGTTGCATATTTACACATTTCGCACGGTATTTCCGGGCATCGCCTAGACATGCGTTATAAACACGAAAGCAGGCTAGGTTCATCCTAGTCTTACCTATCCGTATATGCAAACTATAGTGTTGAAATGTTAACCGCTTCGACAGGATACCCTATTGGGTTTTTAAATATTTAGAACTAAATCTTATAGTATATCTGCATTATTGTACTGAAATCTTTGTAGCATGCTCTCTGCAAATGTGAAAGGTCGTGTATTCAATACCCGACAGTATCAAACAAAAGCCTTGAAAATAGTGTGGCAGTCGAATCACAAAGCATGGTACATACTTATATTGTGTATACTGATCAGAATATAAATTTACTGTATATTTGACACTGGAATTGAAAAAACCGTCGATCCTTCCTTAACGTATAAAAGGTGTTAATCTAAAAACAAATATATATAGACCGCTTGCTTCTGTTATTAGAGCCTAGAAAAAAAAATTTCAAGAAAAAAAATCCCCTCCCTTAAATTTTACAGTAGATGACTGAAGAACAACATATCAGATTGATGTGGTCTTACTGTTGCTGTTTAATCTTTTCCAAGCTTCAATCTTTGACACGGGCATCGTACCCATCTTTACGCACCTAGTTTAGATTGTCATCAAAACGAAAGAAGAATACGTGGGATATTAAAAAAAATATAGCCCTTTAAAAACTTTCAAAAATCTTGATCCGTTGTGATTTCCTTGCATAAATCAACAAAAAAGTGAAAGTGTTGTTGAATATGCTAGATGTGTATCTATTTTACCAATTGCAATCAACGAATCTTTGAATCCTGCATGACTTTGCATGTTTGTGTCATGTAAGATTAAGTGTGTGTGAAATGTGTTTCAGGAATAACTATTGACTTGAGCATGCGAAGCATCCGCTTCTATTTGCATATCATATGAGAAAGGCGAGCTGTAAATGTTATTGTAATATCGTTTTTTGTTTGGTAAATGAAAACTAGACAAGCTTGCACAAATATTTGTAAATTTAAGTAGTCAGTTTATAACAATTTTAACCGATGACGAAAACACAGTTCCCCTCCCAATATTACATTTTGACGTTTAGCACTTCTCCGTATATTCTCTACATGCAGGTTGTCAAATACCAAAGAAATTTAATAGTCTGGCTAAAATTAGTTCAAGATGTTATTGTATGAAAAATTTCTAACCATCAAACCTAAAATCTAATTCATTTCGATTTAATGTCACACGAACTCAAAGGTAGAAACCGAGAACTTCTTTAGAGTACTAATATCATGAACAATTTAGATTGACAAAGAAATTACACCAACTCCTTTAAAATCAAGTCACAAAGGTTAAGTCAAATGACTTTATTTGGACAGGTAACTTCAATATTGTACAAGTAATGATGACAGGCCCCACATTATTGTATGTACATAGGTCTTCTTCAAAAGAAAAGAGGTTTTTTTACAAGAGTACTTCCACACAGGAAGAATGGCACACATAATATGCCAACCTTATTTGAAAGGGCGGTTATAAATGCAAGTCTTTTACCTGAAATATCCTATACAAATGTTGTTGCTTTTGATTAAGTTCTAGTTAACTCTAGATTATTTTTTTGTATAACCACATCGGTAGTTTCACGGTAGCGTGTATTTTCCCCAAGAACAGGCCTAGAGGTCGTGGGTTTGTCCAAATCGAAATAAAACCAAAGACTTTACAAATGGTATTTGTAGTTATCAGCAGTATAAGAGCAAATACTAAGTCTTGTCAAAATATTAAACAATGAGTTCTTTTTCGGACTGTTAACATGTATAAACATTAATAAAGTTTTTCTTTGTGTATATGTGGGAACGACCTTTTGATATTTTGGGAGGGGGATTATTTAATGAATCTTCTGGCCTTGTTATACATGTCCCTGAAAAAAGACAATTTTAGATAAATAAGCCGGCTTAGCAAAAGGGGAAAATTAATATTCTCTACCCGAAAATCATATACTGCCCCCTCTCCTCCAACAATTACATGGTCATCCCCTTAACAGTACGTAGAAAATTAAATTGATGGTCAAAATTCAATAGACAATTAATTTTACTCCCAGTTGTAAGAGTACATTTCCACCATCCCTATCGTTTCGTTGTTCAGTGGCAAATATTACAGATATATCTAAGACGAACCACATTCAACAAATGCTATCCATTTTAAAGAGTTTCAACCTTGATATAGAATATTCATTTATCATATGTAAACTGGAACTGTCGAAATGTGTAGGGAACTAGATTGCCGAGTGGTCTACGTAGTACTTTTAAACTGGCCACTAGCGTGTCAAAACTGACGCTGTGACTTTGGTTATTTCTTCGGCAAACTGTGTTTGGCTTAGATCTTTAAAAATAGACAGGCGGTTCTTGTTTTCCTGTCGAAGGCCGATGGTTTTCTCTGGCTTTCTCCACTGGAATGGAAAGCAAAATGTAATGAAAGTGGCGTTAAAACCAGCAAACAACTAATTATTGATCGATATTTTGACCTTGCTGAAGTGCGTTGACTCGTCTGTATACAATGATAATCGATTTATAATTTGACAACTTGCAGTTTTTAAGTTTTTTATTCATATAAGTTTGAGTTCAGTACAACTTGAATAACAATAACTCGTCATACATTTACGAATCTTTTCCCTTACCGGTAAAATGATTTTATCTCAGTTTGGACCACTTTTCAAGACATAATTGCGCAAACGTTTTCCTTCACTTTCAGATACTGCACTTCTGAGAACCCTAATTGTGCGCCTATCCCTGAGAACAGATATACTATATTTTTTGCCCAAAATATTGAATAAACAATTTAGGCAGTGGCTATTCGTCCGGCTAGCCGGACAAATAGTCAAAAATGTCTATTCATCCGGCAAGCCGGACAAATAGCATTTTTACGGTTTTTCGCTATTTGTCCGGCCAAAATATAATGATGAAGATATAACATCGTGTTTTGAAGGAGATAGATAAAGCATGAGTAGTTTTAAAATATATTGTCAAACATCGTTTTATGAAAAAGAACTCATTCAAATAAAAAAATAAACTATACATTTGATTCAGATTTTTTTATTCTAAAGGAATTTGGGGAGTGGGGGGTGGAGGGGGGGTGGGGCAAAAATGATTCTCTCTTTTGTTGTTCTGCCTATGAATTTCCTGTAAGGTACATGTAAATAGTCGGGCCAATGATTATTGGCTCTACAGACATATATGATTCCAAAAGATCCTGAAAGTACGTGCATGCATAAACATTGATTTCACTCGTCGAAGGTGATTCTTTTTTGCATTTCTTATCTATGTTGTGTTTGTGTACTATTGTTTGTCTAGATCTGTTGGTCTTTTTCGTCCGTTTTGCAGAAATTGAGAATAGGAATAGGATTAGTTCTTTGTATATAACACACAGAGAAATAATGATGTACACTTCCAAGTAATAAATAAAATAGTCAAGCCTTAAAAGGTAGTTTCAAATGGTAATTGTATACAATTTTCTATTTACAACTAAACTCCAGCAATGATTTTAATTGACTTGTGCACGAATCTACACACAATAACATATTTTCAATAAAGGTAATTTAATTTTTTTATTACCTCATTCTATCAACAGTCAATTATTTCAAATCAAAAGCAAAAATAAATTCAGCAACAAATATTTGGTGACCAGTCAGTGGTCTCGGGTTCACGTGTTGCTTTTCTTTTTTTTAAAGAAAGCAACTTGTTTAAATCTGATAGGAAGTTTTTCGTGATGTTTTTTCTGATACATATATACGTGTCTATGGAAGATGAAAGCCTTCATCTACGTTACTATTCATCTGGCGAAGATGAAAACAGCAGCAAAAGTCAGAAAGGGGAAACAACAACCAGTGATAATATGGCAGGAGCATGTGGCGGGCCAGAGGATATACCCGATGAGTCCTTGAGTGTTTTGTAATGCAGTAGAGTAACAGTCAGTCGTTCTAGTACACCGTCAATTCGAAGTTATTCTAATACCCCAACCAATTTGGCAAGTACACCATGTTCCAGCAGGACAATCATTCCGACTTTCCTTAGAACACCTTTATCTGGAGAAGTTCGTTCTAGCAGGTCACCTACTCCTGTCACAGAGGGTATATCAAGAAAAGAACAGACTACAGCATCAGCAAACAAGGTAAAACTTAAAAAATCGATGAAAATTTCAACAATGAAGTGTTTCTTAAGTGTAATATGTTATGATTTAATTTTGTCTATCTGTCTGCTTACAACGGATACGTTTTTGTCAAAGGTACTTGGGGACAGGACACTTTTTTTTAGCCCGCCCCCTTTTTTTCCTAAAATTTGTTATTTTTTGTTTTCTATTAATTTCAATTATTTTTGCATTTTTTTTTGTATTACATGAACATAAATATACTAGAAATAACTTGAATTTGCTATTATCTATCAATTCCAAGTTTTCTTTAGAACTGATATAAAATTGCAAATACAAGTTATTTCTAGTATATTTATGTTCATATGAAATAGAAAAACGCGAGAAAAAAAATGAAATTATAAGAAACCCAAAAAAAATAACAAATTACAGAAAAAAGGGGAGGGCTAAAACAAAAGTGTCCTGTTCCAAGTACCAAGGGTTTTTGTTAGAACAGTGACCATCATAACACACATTGAAAAAAAAATATTTAAAAACAAGATGTTTTTGTGTGTAAAAAACTTTTTCCTTTAAAGGTTCAAACATTTTTTCACATTTCCGGGACAAATATTATTTCGTGTATCTTTTGTTTTAAAAACTAGCCATTTATAACGTCGTTTTCTTTTACGGTGATGCCGCATTTATCATTAAAGCCCTTTATTATTAAAGCTGTATATATCAATACAATGACTGTCACATAATTGCTTTAGTAAATGTTTATTAAAGTTAAAATAACCGAATCAAAATAAAACTTTCGTAATCGTATACATTTGTATATCAAGTCGAGAATTGTTGCAAATGTAACTAATATTAGTTTTATGGCAGTTACCTCAGCTAATAGCTAGATGATGTGTCTGCACGTCTGCTTAAATAGAATTGTTTGCATAAAACGGCCAAAAGAAAACCAAAGGCGAATGTTTTGAAACTGAGAAAATGAAATTGCACACAGCAAGACATCATTAACCAAATTGGATATATTGTTTGTACCCAAAAGATACATAGCTTTAATACTCATTTCTTTTTTGGTTAACGATGTTCCTGTATATTTTTTTCTTAAGTTTTCATATCTTCATAGGTTTCAATCACTGCCTGATTTCGAAACCAACGGTGTGCAAAAATACAGGATAAAATGGTCATTAATTCGTTTTGCAACTAAATTCAAATTAACAATACTGATATTTGAAATCTGGACAAATCAATTATATATAGTGAATGAAAGTATATATTTATCTACTTCATTGATATAAGATGTAATGATGCATTCCTGGTAATTGAATCTGTTCAGAAAATAATTCCCCACGAAGATAAAAAGAAACGAAATCTCTTTTACAACTTGTCCTGTACGCTTAGAAATAGTTTAATCTATCAGATTAAATAAAAATGAAAGCGCCTCTGAGTCGGACAATTGACATATAGATATACTTTGTCTTATATTATGGTGAAATACTGCTTCTATCAATTAATGAAAAGGATTACATCTGGAGAATAAGGAACGAAACTGGCAGTATTTTAAAGTATGTACATTTTGTATATGAAATTAAATGATTTAAAAGTTTTCTTGGAAATTGAACAAATCTCATGGTTTGTTATTCAAACCAATGTAATTTAATATGTAATGTATGTCCACATTCATCATTAAACGATACGGTTTTAGGAAAAATGCTCGATTACTTGTGATTTACGACATTGAAACAGATTTAATTTTGATCATATATCTACTTTGAATCATTAATTATGAAATTCTACTTATTCGAGTACAAATCTTAATTTTGTACACAGCTTTTGTGTCAATTTAAGTGAAAAGTTTGCAGGATATATATGTATATTTGGTAATCATAGTTCTATTCAGATTCAAACAACATTTTAGCACAAATTGATAATTTTACATTTGTTACACTCTTATTTAAGGAAGCTTTGATTTACAGTAAGATTATTTTTCGAATTACTTTTTTTTAGATATAATTCTGCAGAGAAGTCTGGATTCATCATATAATTTGTAAAAGGCCCAATATCCTGATCAAGTGTAGGGTGTTGTTAGAGGTTTGTAGCCCCCCCCCCCCCCAAAAAAAAAAAAAAAAAACCCCAACCCCCAACCCCAAAAACAAAATAGTCGAAATTGCAGTTCTGCAATACAATTGCTTAGCCTAGAAGGCATGTTTAACTGTCATATTAAGAATGACATCTAAAAAGTTAAAAGTAGTCAAATTCAGTTGATACTTTTTTTTATTTTGGAAAGGAGTGTTACGTTACTGTATAAATCCTAGCTTATGTTAACATTACATTGATACTGTCGACTTTTTTTTACAAGAGGGTATTTTTGTTGTGCTGTTTTAGGGAGCAACCATTTAACTTTAAGGGAGGGGAGGGGGTATGGTTTTTTGTCTGAGTCAGAATTTTTTTTCGCCCAAAGCGCGAACATTTTTTTTTTCAAAATTTAACACTATAAGGTATGGGGGAAATCTGGATTCAGAATATTTATTTAGGAAATAACCATACCCCCCCCCCCCTCTTTGAAATCACATGGTCGATCCCTTGTTGCTACACACCTGTATCTTACCTCTTTTTATTTCGAAACATGGCGTTCCAAATTACCATTGAATTCACTTCATATGATTTCGGACCAAGTGTTGAAATGAGTAATCCCATTACCAGGGGCATGTTTTTCGAAAGTTACTTATGACTAAGACATGTCTTATGATGGTCTTAGGACATGTCATAGTCGTAAGATATGTTTTCGTAAGTGTCCCAAGTTACGATATATCATGATTTTTGTCGTAAACTTAAGACACTAGCTCGCGACATGACTTATGATGGTCTTATGATTGTCAACTAGAATTCTAATTACTTTTCATGTATAATTTCATGTACAATGTACATTACAATAAAAATAATAGTTGTGTTGCTCAGTCGGCAAAATATTTAGATTTATTCTTCTCCATTTTGCGTTAAAACTTTTTGAATCTCCTGCGACATAAGATTTGGACTCCTTTTCTTACTCATGATTTTGAAAAATAAATATACATATTATTTATTTCCTTATATATTACTTTATTTACGCATTTGCACGGGCATATAAGCAGACACTTTCAGTAATATTTTGAAACGCCATATAATTTCCATATTATAAATAAGTTTTATGTTAATGGATCACATACTAGCAAATGCATACTATCATATAACTTTAATAGATCTATTTTGATTTCGATCATATCACATCAAAACATTCTACCATGGACTAACCAAGTGACACTGTTTAGTCTCAAATGGAGACAAGCAATTGTATGTTAAAAAAATATTTCTTTTAAACTGCCTTATGTAGATTTTTTTTTGTAGAAGGGATAAAGACAAATTTTGAATCGTTCAAAGCAAAGAAACGAAGAGACGAAACTGGTAAACAAGAAGAACATAACAAGAAAATGGCTGTGTACAGCAAGATGAGAAGAGAAAGAACTGATTTTTTATGATGGCGAACAATTCAGATATTACAGTCAACATAAGAAGCGGATTTAGACGGGAGTTTTATTTAATATTATATACTTATATCACTTTAAACAGGGAACCCCCTTTTAACTTCATTTTTTTTTATTTTCACTAAATTCCTTTTGTGACGCTACAATAAAAAAAGGAAAAAGGTGACCATATCTAACGACGTCACATACATATATATACCTCATTTTGCAGATCAGTGAAAAAGTTTGTCTACGTAACGTCTAAAAATCAAAATAGAAACAGAATCCAACACCGAATCTCGTGCAATATAATATTTCTCCACTCTCGACAATTGAATTTTCAATACTCAAAAAGCTCGGCAGGCCTTCACTTGATGTAGCGGTAGAATTTCTCTCTCCCTCTCTCGCCGGCCGGGCTTTTCAAGAGAGAGAGAAAGAGAGAAATTAAATGCTAGGAATTGAGTGTTCTGTTGGATTATATTATATTCATAAATAATATACAGCATGCTTTCTGTCACAGTAATCACTAGTATTGTTTTTACAGACTGCTTTTTGCTGAGGTTATAATAATAATAATAATGATAATAATATCTTTATTGAAAGAGAGTCATTACGGCATATATGGAATCTATTTGTATGTATTCAAAATGAAATTCAAGGAATTTTGATTTGAGCTCTATTCTCTTTTTTTTAGAAATTAAACAACAGAAAAAAGGCCCTAAAAGTAAAAGTCCAGTATACCATGCAGAGGAACAAAAAGAAAAGGGCTCGAAAAGCCTTGTGGTGCAGAACATGTCTTATGAACAAACAGATTCATAAGACGAAGGATCGTTTATCGTCAGTCCTCTGCCTTGGAGGTCTGATGATGTTGATAAATTAGTAAAAAAACTAGGCCAAAAGCATGATGGTCAACTAACCAAGAAAAGCAGACGGCAGCACCATAAACGAAAGGTTGGGGCAGTTTCAACAAGGATAAAACCAGAAGTCGTGCCAGAACATGAATGGGTGTTTAAATAGTTTAAAATTAATGTCAATGATTAAACTTTATTCATTTTAAGTATGCAACTTTTACCGACCAAAGTAAATGCTACATGTAATTGTTAATAATTTTTACACAATTATTTGTCCAAAACTAAAAAAACAAAAAATCTGATATATCGTTCTATTCTTATATTAACATATTTCAGTCATCACGAAATCAAATAGATGTGAACAGAAAGAGAAAAAATACATCTTCATGTCGGACGTCAACATACCGTCTTCAACAAAAACAAACGGTTCGAAGGAGAACGTTTTTGATAAAAAATAGTAAAGAAAAGTGCTTCTTGAAACAACAGTATTGTCGTAATGGGCAAAACTATTTAAAAATAACACGAACAATGTACATTTCATTGGCAAAACAAAATATAATAACTTTTTTTATTTGTAACCTAGCATCACGGAAAATATATGTTAAACAAATATTTTTTTATAGAATCTTCATTTTTAGATGGAAAATCTTGTTTTTTTTTAAATATGGAAGTGATACCGAGAAAATAAGCAGTGTATTATTTGCACATAGTAGTAAAAAAAAAAAGAAGACAAAATGGTAATTCTTCGAAATAGTAAGAAACTTGGTATATATTAAATTTCAATGTTTTAAATATTTCTTTTGTGCGTAATTATACAATATAAACAAGAAAAAGCTAGATAGCAGTAAATTTTATCTGGTACCCTGATGTAAGCAATCATACAATGCATGTATACAACAGTTGGTTTTACATTTAAAATCCTTGTTGTAGTGGTGAAGCTCTTCATTGTGTATTTTTTATATTATATTGATGTCCACGCGAGCATAATCAAATATATATTTTGAAATTAATTGCACTGATAAAACATATAGACATGTAACTGGGATCTTATATGTGAATCTTTTTTTTTTCTTCGATGGATTAAAAACAGTAAGCAATGAAAGGGAAACAACTCTTGTTAAAATAAGAATATTTTTCGTATCTTTAAAAATTGAAGAAATTTGTTGGTTTTTTTTTTTTAGCTTAAAGGTTTACACGTTTATAATTATTAATATTCTTATAAAAAATAAGTATTAAGGTCTTGATTTTTTTATTTTAATAAGAAAGGGGTTGTATTTAATTGGGTGCTTGTTAAACCCTCCAAATTACGTTGGATTTTATTATTCAGCTCGAATCTTTGTTTTCAAAGGGAAATAACTCTTTCTATTAAAATAGTTGTTAGTTGTAATTAGGTAAGACAATCAAAACAACCACAACAAAGAGAATTCTGCAAATATGTTTCTGCTTATTATATTTAAATACTCAGTCCTTTTACATCATGGAATTGATATGTTTTTGTTCCTTAAAAACAGCTTTAGCAAAAACAAACAAAAATGCACAAAATTAGAGTTTTATAATTTTGTTATGTATGTAGATGTTTTTTTTTTAAATTATTATAGAATGGAATGTTAGTACTTTAATTTGTCATGTATTTGTAAATTGAAAATAATGAATAAATTTAGCTAAGATTCTAGATAATTGTTTTTTTTTTATTCAGGATTTCGCCATAGTCTAGATCTCCATTAAGGGCAGCTTTTTTTATGAATTTCCAGTTGCTCCTCTCACTGTAATATCTTATATTTTGAGACAATCATGAGTGTTTAATTCGAATTATGGGTTGTGGCAACTTAGAGTGTACAATTATGGCTTTGTTTGTTATACTGAAGTATGTTTGTATAAACAAATATATTTTGCATTATAATAGGATTCGATTGTAAGAACTGTTACTGGTCATATGTGGATGAAAGCTGCAAATATATACTGTTTTCTGTCGTGAATATGCAGGTCAATTGGCATATATTTGGTGCACCAAACACGGAGATTACAAAGATTTTCGATAGTAAATGGAGTCAAAATGAGTTTAAATTTTAAGTAAATCAAGTTATTTCACACATTAAATCTTTAAACTTGAAGTTGAATTTGATTTCAATTTGCATTAAATGAAAGTTTATCGTTGTATTAAATTTGTAACTCGATGTTGAATCAGATTTAAAACCACAGTAAACAGCTTACTGTTTGGAATATTATTGACTTTAATTTGTAGTAAATCATGTTTTACAGATTTTCTCTACATTAAATTTGATGTTGTTAAATTCGAAAATTACTGGACAGTAAATCAGGTGTCAATTCATGAACTTACTGCGCCCAGTAAACAATTTGTAAACTACTATTAAACATTGCGTTTACTTGAACTATAAACTACCAGAAAAAAAAATCAACTCGGAAATTACGACTGATTTTCAAGTAGTTTATTGATACCTTAAATTAATACTTTCATGCAGTGAATACAAAATTACTCTTTTCAATCAAAATCCAAGTGTTATATATTAAATGATAGTGTATCGTACTAACCCACAATGCATTGATGTTCATTGTGTTGATTGGTCATTGCCGGGTCATGTGTATTGGAATATTACTATGCAAAGATATTTTGATGGCAGAATTCTAGTGATCTCGACCTAGTAAAACTCTTCCGGTAGTCTAAACTAAAAAAAAAAAACAACAAGAAGTCTCAAATAAGACAATAACTTAAACAAGGATTCCTTAATACTCTCCAATCACATAATCTCTTTTCCTTGCCACTACAAAGGAATTCTGTGGTCGAGTGGTCTCAGGATTTTGTTTATGAGCAAGATTTATTATCTTCAAAGGAAGAAATTTCGTATTGATGGATCCTCCATCTAGACTCTATTTAGTAGAATAATTTGAACCATTGTTGCATTGTTTATCTTTTAAATCTAAGAAAAGAACATATATAATTAGAATAATATTTCATATCAGACAAAACTAATCCCCTAACAGGAGGGATTATGCCTGATATTCATATGATGAAGACATAATCTTTCAATCAGTTAAATTGAGGTCTGGAGCTGGCATGTCAGTAACTGCTAGTAGTCTGTTGTTATTTATGTATTATTGTCATTTTGTTTATTTTCTTTTGTTTCCTATTCTGACATCGGACTCGGACTTCTCTTATACTGAGTTTATTGTGCGTACTGTTGTGCGTTTGTTTTTTCTACATTAGCTAGAGGTATAGGGGGAGGGTTGAGATCTAAAAAAACATGTTTAACCCCGCCGCATTTTGCGCCTGTCCCAAGTCAGAAGCCTCTGGCCTTTGTTAGTCTTGTATCATTTTTAATTTTAGTTTCCTGTGTATAATTTGGAGTTAAGTATGACGTCCATTATCACTGAACTAGTATACTTATTTGTTTAGGGGCCAGCTGAAGGACGCCTCCGGGTGCTTGAGTTTCTCGCTGCATTGAAGACCCATTGGTGGCCTTCGGCTGTTGTCTGCTCTATGGTCGGGTTGTTGTCTCTTTGACACATTCCCCATTTCCATTCTCAATTTTAATCATGTTATTAAAGTAACAATTCTGCAGAAATATTGTATTAGTTCTAAATCATACTTGTTAATATGTACTAGAGTAATCACATTTGAACTTTTGTTGAATTTCTATTCATATTCCTTAATTGAATATATGTTACTGTTTGTTTATGACATCAGGTGCTGTCTGGTAAACTTTTGTTGTACATTTTTGCATAAAATATAATCAAAAGAAAAATTGGTTCACCTACAGTACCACTAGCCTGTGGTTGACGCGGAGGTTGTGAGTTCTAAACCACCACGTGGGAGGGTCGTTCGACTCCAAATCTTTATTGACTAGGATTGTCAGTTTTTTCTGACAAAGGTCGGTGGTTTTCTCCGGCTTCCTCTATCAATAAAGACCAACCACCAAGATATAGCCAATAATGCTGAAATTGGCGTTAAACACCAGCAATTAATCAATTAATCTTAAAACTGCATGCTCTCGTTTATTTGTTTAATTTATTTCTATTATCTTTCTTATTTTTGTTATGGAAATCTTTCAAAATGATATATACGTTGAGATATGAAAATAAATGACATATTTCATTATTGCCATTGGCAAATATTACACTTTGAAATATATCTGAAAGAAAATCGAATGACGACCTGATCAGTTGTCTTTATATATAGTTTCTATTTGATTGAATTTGAATTAATAGTATTAATCGTACTTATTATTTTGAATGAGATCTACAATTATGTTTTTCCTAATGTCAGCATCGAACGTTAGGCAAGCCACAATCAATCAATCATAATGTCAATGTGTGACTCCTTGGTCTCAAAATTCTACGCAAAACATCTTCAATTAAACACGATTTTTCGGAACTAATATTCTTCATAAAAATGTATATGTGATCATAAAATTTCTGCACATCAAAATTGACGCTCCTTTTTTGCATTTAAAAAGATATTTAAAGGAATAAAGCCATTCATTAAGTCATTACTAAAGTAACAGCATTTGTAAGAGTGGAAAAAATAATTCGTCGTCAACTGACGAGTTGCAGATTTGCTGTTTCAAAAGAAAAAAAAATGATTTTATCTTTAAAAGTCTTTTTAATGTTTATTTTTTTTCTATGAATGGTCATATAACTTGTATTAGTATTTCATGCCGAGAAAAGACAGCCTAAAATGCTACTTTTCAAATTCAATACCAAATTAAAAGTATAGTACATTAATTAGTTACATTTTTTTAATGCTTTTTTCTCGAAATGGCTGAGACAACTGGGTGTTTCAAATACCAATTGAAATTTAGCATTCCCAGAAGCGCACATACTTAAAAAAAATGAAAGCCAAGGAAGTATTAATACTGAAATACCTTAGCTATTCAATCAAAAGTGACTGCAATAAAAGAGACAAATTCACCGGAGGTCAATTTTATGCAGTTTTTATCAAAAAGTTCCTTCAGACAGTTGTCAAAAACAAGAAGATCAAAGAAGTCAGTTAATTTAATTTCACATTCAGATATATTGATGGTATTCTTTTTCATTAACAATTCAAATTTTTCTGATTGGGTTCCATTATTATATCCTCCAGAACTAGAAATTAAAGAAACAACAGACACGGTTTCGTCTGCCTTATTTTTATTTCTAATTACGATTTTAATTTTGAAATTATCAATTTCCCCCAACTTAGTAATGATATACCAACTTCACCTGCACATGGAATATACATTATTCACTCATTCGGTATTCAAGAGATTACAGCTGCTACGCAGACTTTGTAAAACATCACCGGTGTCGGAAAAGAAAGTTGATGAACCAGGGTTATGTCAAAGAATGTCTCGTCCTTTTTCTAAAAAAAGTTCCTCGGAAGATACCAAGACCTTGTTGGTAATTATTCCATATCAACTTCACAAATATAGATACACATATTCGGTTAACCTATGGCTGGACCTGCTTTTGTACGGTTCTGTTGTTTAAGGATCCCATGAATTCGAATGCGATCAATGTACACGTTTTGATTATTTGAATAAATGTTTCTCAACCCAACACTGTAGTAAGATAAATGAATATTGTCATTATCGGTACTTAAATGGATTTTGGTTTTGATAAATATATATATATTGCTGGTTGTGCTGTATTTATTTTGCATGCACAAGTATAAAATTTGCGGTTTTTATCCAACGCAATCATAGGTTTGAACACTGTTTTCAATTTAGACTTGTTTATATTTTTTCGTTTGGGCTTGTATTATATTTGCCTTCGCTTTTATATGATCCGTTCATCCTATTTTGACTCTTGAAAATTCAAGAGTCTATCCTTAATTGATGTAAATTATATGGCCTTCCAAATACCGTTTCGATTCCTAACATCACTGAAGAGACATTAATTGTCGAAATCCGGATATGGTGTACCAATTTTTGCACCTCATGTTTGTGGTATACCATCTTTTCCGCAAGATTATTGTTCTCTGTTTGGTATTAAACTAATAATAAGATCCGTTTTGTTACATCTGGTGATCCGTTTATTTGGCAATCGCCGTGAAAGTCAGCAGTGTTTAAGAAAATCCGTTGTTCGACCTGCTAGTCAAATGCGTTTTGTTAAAATATACCTTTTCACTTTTTGGTCTTTTGGAAAATGTTGTTTGTGTTGTATTTAGACCCCTCTAACCACGAAAATTGTTTTTGTATGCACACGTATAAAAATTGCGGTTTTTAGCCAACGCAATCATAGGTTTGAACGTTGTTTTCAATTTAGACTTGTATATATATGTAGGACTCTAAAGTGCGATGGTACTCTAAAGTGCGATGGTCACGCTAAAGTACGATGGTCTACGCTAAAGTGCGATGGTGTCAGACGCTAAAGTGCGATGGTTGTTTTTTTTTTAAGTGCGATCAGATATCACGCTAAAGTGCGATGGTATGACACGCTAAAGTCCGATGGTGTAACGGGAATGTGGTTCAGGCAATGGTTTTCGTTTGTTGCTGAGTTCGTATTACATTTTCGTTTATTGTTTTATTTATATATCAAGCCATAGTCTTTCTCTTTTGAGTTGTTTTACACTGGTCATTTTATAACCCTATATAGCTTGTTATGCGGCATGGGCCAAGGCTTTACGTTGACGGCCGTATGATTATTAGTTGCATGTATACATGAACGACATTTGGGGATGGATTGATAGTTTATACTACATCTTCTTATTTTTATTTAAAGTACGATAGTTGTCCAAAAAGTGTAATGGTTAAACTGCAGTATAGTTAGTATATCCGGAATTTAGTAGAAGTAGTTTTTTAATAAAAATAATAGGTTGTGTAAGACAATGCTTCGCGTTAAAGGTCATACCTAAAGTTGCATACATCAATGACATTAGGTCGTGGATAGAGAGTTGTCGTATTGGCAATCATATTTTATGATGATACTACACATCTGTTCGTCAGGTTGCTGTCTAGTTGAAGTATATTCATTATTTAACAGAAATAACAAACCATATTGTAATTTTTTTATAGAATTATTCAATTAACAAGTAACTGTTTTGATTAAAGCTCTTTTTACAATTTTAAAAATTAAGTTAACCTCTTCCAACAACGACCAAAATAGTTCCAGATTGTGATCATTTGTTTCTCTCTTCTTTCTTTTCTTGTGTAATAATAATCCTTAATCTTGACAAACAATCTCGCCATAATGCTGTCGAACGTTGCTAACGTCGATACTTTTTGCGGAAAAACGCACTTTAGCGTGTTCAAATGAATAGCACATATCATCGCACTTTAGGGTATCAAACCATCGCACTTTAGCGTGGGCCATCGCACTTTAGCGTGACCATCGCGTTTTAGCGTCCCCATCGCACTTTAGAGTCCTACATATATATATATATATATATTGTTACACTTATGTTGATATTCTGCATTTATGAGTGGACTGGCAACAAAAAAAGGAAATAAGTGGAGACGAAATCCCTGACTTAAATAATCTAGCAGTAATGCATTGATTAGTTTCATTGAAATCTTAACCGTCATTACAGACACGGATAGAGCGGAGAAGTGTGGATGTACAAACACTGTATATGGTATTAGTATCAGGAATTATGATATTTTGCATCATTGCAAATAATTCGAAGATGTAAACAAAATGAAGATGTTTTAAATAATATCAATTGGATATTTCTTAAATTATTTTTTTTGCAATGAAGGGATTTCTTTACTCATTACCTAATGCCTTGCCAATTTCAGGAGTTCTCAAAATTCAAAAATAAAAACCCAGACTTATAATTTCGTACGTTTAACGCGCATGTTTTTTACATAAGTTACTGAGCAGTAAAAATTTGAAAATTTTAAGAAATAAAGATAAGTCATTCTATGACTGTGGGGAAAAAAACCCTTAGTCCTACATTTTCAATTCGTTTGATGTGCTTGAGCTTTTAATTTTACCATTTGTTGAAGGACTTTCCGTTTTGAATTTTTTTTTAAGTTCGGTATTTTTGTTATTTTTAGTACATTGAATAATGCAACGTTTTAAATTTCTTTGAATATTTTTTTATTGGCTTAATCCAGCTTTTTCATTGTGATCACTTATCCGGAATTTTGCTAATTTCCTTCATTTTACTTTTGAGTTTTAGATTGGAAAAGTTTTGAACTTTTTAAAATTTGTGACCAATATTAAACTTTTTTACAGCTGACAAATGAAAATTCCACAAAAACGAATAACTATTGGACGCGAGTTAATAAATCTGAACAGAAAAAAATCTAAACTTTTATCCAATAGTTATTCATTTTTGTGGAATTTTCATTTGTCAGCTGAAGAAATGAGATAGATTGCCAAATAATTCCAATTACAGAAATTTTGTATTTTTTTTTTTTCATTTTAACAAAATGATTATATTTTCATTGTTTATTTCACTTAGAGCTTCATCATTAGAACTTAATTCATCGTCATGTATTTTTTTCTGTCTTCAGCAATGATTTTGAACGGAGCAGGTTGCGTATTACTACTAATTCTAATTCGGGGTTGGTTCCTTCAGGTAAGGTAATCTTGAACCTTTACATAATCGTTGCAAAAATCAAATGAAGTTCTGGTTTAGCAACAACTTCTCCTAGACATACACGTCTCCCTGCAGAGAATGGTAACCAGCTTTCTGATTTCATACCAAGCTTTCCATTTTCCTCGGGGAAGCGTGTAGGATCAAATTTCTCCACGTCTTTCCAATAGTTAGGATCACGATGAAGTGCCCAGTGATTAATCATAACCACTATATCCTTTGGAACATCATAACCTCCTGAAAAAAAATAAAGCTATAGTAATGTTTGCAGTAATTTTGAGATAGAGATGAAATTTCACTTTGAATAAATTTTTATGCAATAATCTCATTCTTTGTTCGTCGATATCAACTGAAAATTTCAACCATCACAACATTCTATCAAAATAAAAACTCGACCAACAAACTTGTATAATAACGCTGATACTTACTCAGCTATAGGTATGGATTTGTAACTTACTATCCTCTGCCTATGATTCTATTATAAATTAGAACTTGACTTTTTTTATCAAAATAATTCTCAGTAAATTGATTGAAAGTGTTTTTTATTCGACTGTTGAATATACAATTTGTGTTAAACTGTTGCCGAATCGAAACGAAATAGATAACGTAGTAATGATGTCACAAGTTTGTGAAATATGACAGCTGCTTTTGCAACAGAAAATAATTTGTTCAAATATAGCAAATTAATCGTCTTCTGGTATTCTTTTAACGAAGAGACTGAAATGTTTATGACTGTTTTAATAATAAGAAATAGATTCTGTAAATAATAACATTATAATTTGGTTTCCTCCCCCTTCAAGCATGAACGTTACAAAATCCGTTCGTTGATCAAGGAAAGTTCTGTAATTTTTAAAGGATTATATATTTGTTTCACTTTTGGGGGAAAATTGCTCTCATATAACCCCAACTTTCACAATCAAATATTGAAACTGTTCTTAGTTTTATATCAAAAGAAATTGGTTTCTTATGAGAGTGTACCCCCTGCTTGTGGTAATTGGAGGTTTGAATAATGCGCATGTCTAACAACAGACAGAGTTACATGTATTTCAATTTTGTTTAATCAACTCATGGATGAACTGTATGTGAACCCAGAATTATTCAGTATCTAAATTTAATTTTGTTAGTATTGTAATGATACGACAAAGATTATTGGGCTAAATGAAGTCACAAATATAAGAACATAGTTTATCATAAATCAGCAAAGATGTCTGATTTCATATTGTCCAAAATAAAATAAATGCAGCATACCACAAGATGCAATAACTAATCTAATTCGGCTGCAACTCATAATCAAAATATATTAAGTCTTTAAATTAGATAGATAAGAGACAACTTAAAAGTCTGATTGATTTCAATACTCACCAACTCTTGTATCACACATTGTACTATGAGGAAGACCTACGGGAACAACTGTACCAAGTCTCATGGCTTTATGCAAGGTGGCTTCTGTATAACTGAGATTTTCTCTGTCTTTGGCCGTCGGTAGTCTATCTTTTCCTAACCAAAGATTGACATGGAAACACAAATTAAAATTTGTCAGAAAAATGTAGACTACATGTGATATATAAAAAAATATGGAGACGAGGTATAATTGCCAATGAGACAACTGTCCACCAAAGTTCAAATAAAGTGGATGCCAGCAATTATAGACAACAGTACAGCCTTTAACAATGAGAAAACCCAATACCGTATAGTCGGCTATAAAAGGCCCCGACATGAACAAAATATGAAACATTTCAATTTTGAAAACTAACGGCCTAATCTATAACAAAACAATTTACGAAAAACAAATATGACAGACGTGAACCAACGACAACAACTGAACTGCAAGCCCCTGACTTTGGACAGGCACATAAAAAATGAGGCGACGTTACACGTTTACTCCCATAAATAAAATGTTGTCAGTTGTAAATTGTTAGTTCTCTAGTACAGATATGATAAGTGTTAAGTGTTACCCTCGTCCGTCTAAACGTCCGTCCGTCCGTCTAAACATCGGTTTTACTATATTTCCTTGTTAATTACATCATAAAAGTAATAAGTTCGTTCCAAAAGATAAATTTCTTTTTGATATTTTTTATTAAAGTTTTGGATTACGGTTACGATTGTTGTGTTCACTTTTTTAAAATATAATCTTTTCTTATATAACAACATTGAATATGATGTTTTTAAAATTTTACTACACGTAAATATAGTATTATTATTTTCAACTAAATACGTTTGGTGTCATAACTTTTTCGAACACTTTCCAAACATCAATTATCAATGTTATTAATAAACTAACAGTTTATTTTTTATCCTCTGTCACATAGCAATCACATTAGGGTTAACCCAGCATTTCCTTTGGAAAAAGGATGTTTCAAGTCAGGAATATGACGGTTTTTGTTTATTCATTCCGTTGGCTGATAAAGTCGAGTGTTTGGCTTTTTCAGCTTTTATGGAATTCACCTCTTTTGAATAAACCCTTGGAGTTCGGTATTTTTGTTAATTTCTTAATATTTTTTTGTTCACTGCAAGTATATATTACATTTTGGTAAGAGAGCATACATTTCCAGGACAAATGTATAGTGACAGAATGAAAAGTATTTAGCATTGGTTATGTTCAAAATTAAAAAGTATTTGATCATGCTTTTTTGGTAGGAAGTGAAATAATGAGATGATAGCTTACATCTATTGAGAAAATGAGAATAAAGAGAGATTGAATAAATCAATATGTGATATAAATTACACTTAATATATTTTAGAACAAAAAAAAACTATATTAAGACACCTTAAATAAAACATAGACCCCCTAAAGTACCTAAAAAAGTGGTTAAAATGACAGAATCAAACAGTAAAGTACTCACCAACAACTCTGTCTATTTCTTCCTGAACTTTACTCTGGATCTGTGGTACAGCAAAGTACAACGTTATTCATGATGTATCAATGCCAGCTATAAAAATACATTGTAAATGATTCCTTCAATTTTATCATATGTTGTTTTATTGCATCACTGTCTTAGATTAGGTTTTAGTGCTAACACAATGTTTAACCCCACCATATTCTCTATTTCCCAGTTCCAACCCAGGCCCCTTAAATCAGATTGGTTGTCATTGGTTGTAACGTCCAGAATTGTTAAATGATAGCTAGTATACATTTTTGTTATGGGGCAAATTGAAGCCCGCCTCCGGTTGCAGGATTTTCTTGCTGCGTTGAAGACCCATTGGTGGCCTTGGACTGTTTTCTGCTCTTTGGTTGGGTTGTTGTCTCTTTGACAAATTGCCTATTTCCATTCTCAATATAATGAGTGAATTGTTTTTTGGATAGTTGTGAAATTGACATTTTAGATCAAGAATGAAAATTTTACACTTTAGTGTCAATATTTGATCCATCTATTCATTTATCAATGCATGAGATTTACACATGTTTTTGAGGGAAAAACAATATTTACTTTAGTACTTGTTTTGCAATTTCAGGGGATAAAAAGCATTAAATAAAACTTCTAGTTGTGTAAATTTTCATCAATTAGTACAGGAAAATGAAGAGTTCTATCCACCGTTTTCTAAATAATGAAATACCTATACCAAGCAAGGAATAAAACAGTTGTTTCCATTCGTTTGATGTGTTTGAGCTTTTGATTTTGTCATTTGATAAGAATTTTCGATTTAAATTTTCCATGGAGTTCGGTATTTTTGTTATTTTATTTTTTTCATATGAAAGAATCAGGTACACACATTCATTGAAATTTTATTAATGTATTTGATAGGTTTCTATGTATGTAACACATGTTATGTTCTTTATTCTGTTAACCTTGCAATGAGTTGTGAGTTTTTGCTCCCTGGAGTGACTTTTAGGTGATCAACAACATAAAGAGCCGTATTTTTTTGCTTTTTGTGTGGTCTAAGTGTGTGTAAGGATCTTATGTATAGATTATTACACTATATTCGTTCTTTTGCAATAAATGTTGATCCAATACTTAAAAACCCTTAATCACCGTTAAATATATCCATTAGCGTTTGTCTAAGATGTGTTTCAGTTAACTCAGACAACATTTCCTCGTTTTCTTCCTGTTCCGCTTTTTCGTGCCAGTATCAATGAATCGGTAAAATCTCTTATTTTGTCTGAAATTATTAATGCGAATATTTCTAGTTCAAACAATACATTGTAACATTTTATGGCAGATCTATTGAGAGAAAAACTATTCCTTAATATGTATTTATTAATTACACAATTTTAACCTTTCTTTATGTTCTAGTAATAAAAAGAGTTACCTTTCCATCAAATTCATTCATATAAAAAATAAAGGTGTGAGGAACACTTCAATGAGAAGCCATACAAAACATTATGCATACAAACTGATCTTTAACAAGGAGCATTTGTTTAAACATACAAAACTTGCTGACATACCAGACTTAAAAGTTTTATCATGTTTGTTGAATTTCCTTTTGACTATAGAAACAAGTTCATCCGCCAATTTGGTAACTGTTCTGTACTTATTAGTTGTCCATATTTTATACATAATTGGGAACATGTCTTCAACGAAACCCTTTCCTGTCATTTCTGTCAAATCATGGTCAATTTTCATAAATGTCACAAATTCAGGATCATCTAATTCAACACTAAAAGATAAAAAAAAGAGGTTTCACAACCTGAACTGGATCAATTGCACTGGTCTAGATCATTTGTTTTATAAACTACCCCTTCAAATTTGCTAAACACTTAAGTCAGAAACATTCATACTAGTGTTGTTCAGTGAAGATCGCTTGTTGATGTGGTTCATAAGTGTTTCTCATTTTTCGTTTTTTATATAGATTAGACCGTTGGTTTTCCTGTTCTGTTGTTTAAGGATCCCGTGAATACGAATGCGATCCATGTACACTTTTTGATCATTTGAATAAATGTTTTCTCAACCAAACACTGCAGTAAGATATTTGAATATTGTCATGATTTTAATTTAAAAAATATAATTATATTGCTACACTTATGGTCCAATAATCTGTTTTTATGAATGGAAAAGTAAAAAATATGAGTAACTTGTGGAAACGATATCCCCGACTTAAGTAATCTAGCAGTAATCTATTGATTACTTTCATTGAAATATAAAACGTCAATACAGACGATAGAATTGTGGATGTACAAACATTATGTACGGTATAATAACGGTATAATAAATAAATGCACTTCCAAAGCCTTGTTTCCTCGTCACTTGATGGGCTTCCTGTAACTTGAAAGTGAACGTAGCCATTTTGTTTACTTACGTCTGTGACGTCATTTTCATTGGAGACAACTCGTGTACAAATCAAGAAACTCAAAAGGGTTATCCATTGGTGAATTATAGGGTTATTCACCGCTGATGTAAATTTAAGGGTTATTCGTCCCTCCTTGCACTTTAAAGAAATTAACTGAATTATTCCATGTCACGTGATAGCGTGTTACCTAATAGCATTGTTTATAATATATGTAAGGTATAATAATGTGGATTATTTCTTTTAAACAGCTTAAACAACAATTTCTGAATATGGAACTATTTCCGCGTAGTAAAGGTTTTTTATAAAGTTGACCATTTCTTTTACAGATATTCATTCATCTTGAGAGCTGATATAGGTTATAACCTTTTACTAACGAAAAAATTGCATGAGTTAAAATGCTGTATGAAAATCAGTATAAAACAACAGCAAAAAAAATTAACAAAAATATAAAAAAATTCATCAGTCCAGAGAACACTACACAGAAAGAAAAACAAAAAATCAGCCACACTGACTTTACGTAAAAAACGGCGGAAAACTAATTCTGATGTAATTGATACGAAAATAGCGTCTTATCTGTTCCAGAAATCAACCAACGAATTATTCCGGAAAATTACATCTACAATTATACAGAAGTTATCGATGAATATTTTAGGAACATTCGGGTCTTCTGTCTGCAACTGTTGTACAGCAATATCATTTCAACTGTTCGTTGTAGACCTTAGTCCCTATTTGTACATTCAAAAGAGGCTATCGATAAATATTATAAGAGCACATAGGACGATATGCCTTCAATTGCTGTACAGCAAGAACATTAAAGCTCAACGTTGTAGACTCCCTTATCACTGCTAAAAAGCAGTAAGAAAAACACTCTGCATTTAGTGTATTGTCATTTCCGAGCATTTCACGAACATTTTATTTAATGTTAATCTACCTTATATCCAATCTATTTTTTAATTTTAAGAGCCATACCAATTCGGCTGTGAATAGCTTTGAAAAATGCAGTTTTTTTGTTTGTTTTTTTAATATGTCATTTCATTTCATAATCTTTGTATTGTATTGATCAATCTACTTGGAGTAGAACCATATATTGATTGATTTTTATGATAGGAACTGTTCCTATTGTTATTTTTAATTATATTTACATCGTTACAGAGGCGTTATGCGAGAGGAAAGCCGATTTCCCCAACTGACCATTTATTCATTCATTCAGGTTTGTTTATATTCAATATGAAACAAGTTCCGTAATATTTGAACCGTAAACAAGTTTGGTATTTTACGCCACTTTCAGCACTGTTGGTTATTTCCTGGAGGCCATTTTTATTAGTGGAGGAAGCCGGAGTGCCTATAGAGAATCACCATTGCTAGGAAAACGGACAATCCTAGTCAATTAAGATTGGAGTCGAACGAATCTGCCACGTATTGGACTCTAACTCACAACCTCAGTGTTGACAATTTAGTGATACATTAGTTGATCTTTTTACACCACTTGGCCACAGAGAACCCCCTCCCTCAAAAAGGAATGATTTTCAATGGATGTCTATTTTTGTAAATAATCACAATTCAAAAAATCGTTGAAATAGTGTTGTGGATGCATGTTAATTGTTTGTGTTTTTTTTTTTCATTTTGTCTTTATTAATTTCATATATTAAAATAAGTTAAAATATTCTATGTATAAAATTGCAAATTTTAATTGAAAAATTAGGGTTAAAGTTACCATACAGGGATGAAAAAGAATCATGCAAAACACAAACAAAAATTGCCAAAAAAAAAGACAAAAACCGAAAAGATTAACAACAGTTTAAAGAACACTGTCTATACAGAAATTTAAAGAAAAAGATAACTGCTCCAGAAGAGTAACCGTTTCCTGTATCAGTTTTTTTTTTTCATTTCGTGACACGTAAACAATCTGTTATATATAAGTATCAGCCGATGAAGAAAGGATGTCGGGATTGATGTTAATTTTGTCCTTACTGCTCGATGAGAAGAATAGTCAGTAGTGTATTTTTAGCTGTTTCATCACATTATGTGAAAATAAACGATTGAATTTCATTAAGCCTCTGTGCCATCAAATATTTTCATCGAACCCTTGTTTGCAACTATACGTTTTTTTTGGTGCGGGAGATGTAACATTGCATGTATCATGTGGTCTCCATACGCATTTACAATTTCATTATAAATATTAATCTTACATAATAGCATGAAATAAGAATCAGAGTATGCAGTATGTCACCATCAATAAGGTCATTGAAATAAACTACAAAATCGATGTCTTTGTATGCCACACTGTCGGGGTTTTTTAACAGAAGAAGGAATTCAAAATTGATCCTAGATTGATCGATCTTCCGAAAAACAGCATACATTAAATACAACTAAATGGAGAATGTGTCCATTGAACACAGATGATGCCCCTGCTTGCATATACCGTTATAAAGGGTCATAACGAAAGAACGGTAAAAGTGATGCAACCCAATTTCCAAACTTGATCTGTGTTTTGTGATAAGAAGCATTGTGTATTAGTTTCATAACATTTAGTTTAAGCAAACTAAAGTTAGAGAACTGAAACAAATTTTGGCATGTAAGGACGTACATACGTACATAAAGACGGACGAGGGTTACACTCAATGCCCATTCTGATACGGCCTGATTCATTACAACATTTTGTTTTTTTTTACATGGATACACATATTTGGATTGGACCTCTGGCTGGACCTGCTATTTTACGGTTCTGTTGTTTAAGGATCCCGTGAATACATGTACACTTTTTGATCATTTGAATAAACGTTTTCTCAACCAAACACTGCAGTAAGATATTTGAATATTGTCATGATTTTAATTTTAATAAATATAATTATATTGCTACACTTATGCTCCAATAATCTGCTTTTATGAATGGAAAAGTAAAAAATGTGAGTAACTTGTGGAAACGATATCCCCGACTTAAGTAATCTAGCAGTAATCTATTGATTACTTTCATTGAAATATAAAACGTCAATACAGACGATAGAATTGTGGATGTACAAACATTGTGTACGGTATAAGTATCAGGAATTATGATATTTTGCAGCATTGCAAATAATTCGAAGAGGTAAACAAAAGTTGTAATCAATAATATCAATTGGATATTTCTTAGATTATTACTGGTTTTGCAATGAAGGGATTCGTGTACTCATTACCTAATACCTTGCCAATTTCATGAGTTCTTAAAATTCCTAAATGAGACCAGGCTAATAAATTGCTATGCTAGACGCGCATTTTTTTTTTTTACATGAATTGTCTAGCATTACTAATTTGAAAGTTTTAAGAAACAAAGAAAAGGCATTCTATGTCTTAGGAGAAAAAAGACCTTCGTTCTACATACGGAAATGCCTGTACCATGTCAGGAACATAATTGTTGTTTCCATTCGTCTGATGTGTTTGAGCTTTTTATTTTGCCATTTGATAAAGGACCTTCCATTTTGATTTTTCCTTGGAGTTCGGTATTTTTGTTATTTTACTTTTTAGTACTTCGAATGATTCAACATTATAAAATTCTTGGAAAATTTTTTTATTGGCTTAATCCAGCGTCTTATTGTGATCACTTATACAGAATTTTGTTAAAAAAATTGTTAAAAAATTTGTAGTTAGTCCTTCATTTCCCTTTCGAGTTTACTAAATTGAAAAAGTTTTAAATGTTCAAATGTGTGACCAATATTAAACTGTTCTACAGCTGACAAATGAAAATTCAACAAACATGTACAACTATTGAATGAGATTTTAAAAATCCTAAGAGAAAAAGAGATAGATTGCCAAACAAAACACATTTATTTAAAAACCAGTTGTTGGCATGACATGGGTTATGTTCTTCTCATATATGTTATGATGGTATGATACTAAACCCCTAACGGGAAGGATTGTGCCTGATATTCATATGATGAAGACATAATCTTGCAATCAGTTTAATTGAAGTCTGGAGCTGGCATGTCAGTTAACTGCTAGTAGTCTGTTGTTATTTATGTATTATTGTCATTTTATTTATTTTCTTTGGTTACATCTTCTGACATCAGACTCGGACTTCTCTTGAACTGAATTTTAATGTGCGTATTGTTATGCGTTTACTTTTCTACATTGGCTAGAGGTATAGGGAGAGGGTTGAGATCTCATAAACATGTTTAACCCCGCCGCATTTTTGCGCCTGTCCCAAGTCAGGAGCCTCTAGCCTTTGTCAGTCTTGTATAATTTTTAATTTTAGTTTCTTGTGTACAATTTGGAGTTTAGTATGGCGTTCATTATCACTGAACTAGTATATATATTTGTTTAGGGGCCAGCTGAAGGACGCCTCCGGGTGCGGGAATTTCTCGCTGCATTGAGGACCTGTTGGTGACCTTCTGCTGTTGTCTGTTCTATGGTCGGGTTGTTGTCTCTTTGACACATTCCCCATTTCCTTTCTCAATTTAATTATTACAGAAATTTTGATTTTTTTTTCATTGAACAAAATGATTATATTTTCAATGTTTATTTCACTTATAGCTTCATCAGTAAAAATTAATTCATCGTCATGTATTTTTTCTGTCTTTAGCAATGATTTTGAACGGAGCAGGTTGCGTATTACTACTAGATCCGCCTAATTCTAATTGGAGGTTGGTTCCTTCAGGTAAAGTAATCTTGAACCTTTGCATAATCGTTGCAAACATCAAATGAAGTTCTGGTTTAGCAACAACTTCACCTAGACACACACGTCTCCCTGCAGAGAATGGTAACCAGCTTTCCGGTGTCATACTAAGCTTTCCGTTTTCGTCGAGGAAGCGTGTAGGATCAAATTTCTCCACGTCTTTCCAGTAGTTAGGATCATGATGAAGTGCCCAGTGATTAATCATAACCACTGTATCCTTTGGAACATCATAACCTCCTGAAAAACATAAAACTATAGTCATATGTGCAGTAATTTTGAGATAGAGATGAAATTTTACTTTAAATGAATTTTTGTGCAAAAATCTCATTCTTTTCTCGTCGATATTGATAACTGAAAATTTCAACTATAACAACATTCTTTCAAAATAAAAACTCAGCCAACTAACTTGTATAATAACGCTGATACTTACTCAGCTGTAGCTATGGAATTGTAACTCAATATCCTCTGCCTATGATATGGTTCTAAATTAGAACTAGACTTTTTATCTGAGTAATTCTCCGTTAAAACGGTTCAAAGTGTTTTCTTGTACGACTGTTGAATATACAATTTGTGTTAAACTGTTGCCGAATCGAAACGGAATAGATAACGTAGTAATGATGTCACAAGTTTGAGAAAAATATGCCAGCTACTTTTATGGAGGACAATCATTTATTCAAATATAGCAAATTTATCGTCTTCTGACATTCTTTTAACGAGAAGACTGAAAGATTTATTATTAATTTACTAATAAGAAAAAGATTCTGTAAATAATAACATAATCAGTTGGTTTCCTTCCTCTTTAAACAATAACGTTACAGTATCCGTTTCATTGATCAATGAAAGGTCTTTACTTTTTAAAGGATTAATTATTTGTTTTACTTTTTGGGGAAATGGCTCCTTATAAAAACCTCAACTTTCACAATCAAATTATTTAAACTATTTCTAGTTTTACATAAAATAAAATTGGTTTCTTATGAGAGTGTACCCCCTGCTTGTGGTGATTGAAGGTTTGGTTTCTGTTCATGTCTAACAACAGACAGAGTTACATGTATTTCATTTTTTTAATCAACTTATTGATGAACTGTGTGTGAACCTAGAATTATCCATTATCTAAATTTAATATTGTTAGAATTGTAATGATAAGACAAAGACTATTGCGCTAAATGAAGTCACAGATATAGGAACATAGTTTATCATAAATCATTACAGTTTATCATAATTATTCATATTGTCCAAAATAAAATAAATGCAGCATACCACAAGATGCAATAAGTAATATATTCGGCGGCTGCAACTGCATAATCAAAATATAAGTAGTCTCTAAATTAGAAAGGTAAGAGACCACTTAAAAGTCTGATTGATTTCAATACTCACCAACTCTTGTATCACACATTGTACTATGAGGAAGACCTACGGGAACAACTGTACCAAGTCTCATGGCTTCATGCAAGGTGGCCTCTGTATAACTGAGATTTGCTCTGTCTTTGACCGTCGGTAGTCTATCTTTTCCTAACAAAAATTGACATAGAAACACATATTTAAATTTGTCAGAGAAATGTTAACTACATGTGATATATGAAAATAAGGAGATGAGGTATGATTGCAATGAGACAACTATCCAGCAAAGTTCAAATGAAGTTGATGTAAGCAATTATAGGCAACCGTACAGTCTTCAACAATGAGAGAAACCCATACCGTATAGTCGGCTATAAGAGGCCCCGACAAGAAAAAATATGGAACATTTCAATTGAAAAAAACTAACGGCCTAATCCTTAACAAAACAATTTACGAAAACAAATATGACAGACGTGAACCAACGACAACCACTGAACTACTGTCTCCTGACTTTGACTTTAAAAAATGTGGCGGGGTTACACCTTTTACTCCCATAAATAAACTATTGTCAGTTGTCAATTGATAGTTCTCTAGTACAGATATGATAAATGTTAAGTGTTATCTTCGTCCGTCTTAACGTCAGTCCGTCCGTCCAAACGTCGGTTTTATTATATTCCCTTGTTCAATATACCATAAGAGTTATAAGTTCGTTCCAAAAGATAAATGACTTAGAACAAATTTTCCTTTTGATAATTTTAATTAAGTTATGGATAACGGTTATGATTGTAGTGCTCCCTTTCTTAAAATATACTCTTTTTTTATTTAACAACATTGAATATGATGTTTTTGAAATTTTACTAGCAGTAAATGTAGTACTGTATTATTATTTTTAACAAAATACTTTTGGTGTCATAACATTTTCAGACACTTTCCAAACATCAATTATCAATGTATTTAATGAACTAACAGTTTATCTTTTATCCTCTGTCACATAGCTATAAAATCAGGTTAAACCCAGCATTTTCTTTGGAAAATGGATGTTTCAAGTCAGGAATATAAAGGTTTTTGTCTATTCATTCCGTTGGATGATAAAGTCGCGTGTTTGGCTTTTTCAGCTTTTATTGAATTCACTCTCTTTTGCATTTACCTTGGACTTCGGTATTTTTGTTAATTTATTTTCTTCTTCACTTAAATACATGTATTGAATTTCGTTTCACTGCAACTATATATTACATTCGGCAAGAATCATTACATTTCCAGGACAAATGTATGGTGACAGAATGAAAAATATTTATCATTGGTTATGTTCAAAATTGGTAGGACGTGGAATAATGAGATGATAAAATAAGGTTTTACAAACTTGCAAAGCTTACATCTATTGAGAAAATGAGAATAAAGAGAGATTGAATAAATCATGTAACATAAATTACACTTAATATATATTTTAGACAAAAAAAAACATATTAAGAGACCTAAAATAAAACATAGACCCTCCCCCCTAAAATACCCAAAAATGCTGTTCAAATGACACAAGCAGACATTAAAGTACTCACCAACTACTCTGTCTATTTCTTCCTGAACTTTACTCTGGATCTCTGGTAAACCAGCCATGTAACGTACAGCAAAGTACAACGTTATTCTTGATGTGTCAATGCCAGCTATAAAAAAACACATTGTTAGTGGTTCATTCAGTTTGTTATTATGTTGTTTATTGCATCACTGCCTTAAATTGGACTTGAGTGCTTACAAAATGTATAACCCAATCATATTCTCTATTTTCCTGTTCCAATCCAGACCCTGTAATCAATTGGTTGTCATTGGTTGTAACTTCCAGAATTGTTAAATGATACACGAGTGAATTTTTTTTTTTTTTTTGATATTTGTGAAATTGACATTTTAGATCAAGAATGAATCGTTTACACTTAAGTGACAATACTTGATCCATTTGTTCATTTATCAATGAGATTTAAACATGTTTTTGACGAATACAAATTATTTTCTGCTTTTACAATTTCAGGGGGCAAAATATATCAAATCAAACTTATAATTGTGTGAACTCATCAATTAGTACAGGAAAATAAAGAGTTCTATCCACCATTTTCTATTAAAAATGAAATGCCTATACCAAGCCAGGAATATAACAGTTGTTTCCATTCGTTTGATGTGTTTGAACTTTTGATTTTATCATTTGATAAGAATTTGCGTTTTGAGTTTTCCATGTAGATCGGTATTTTTGTTATTTTATTTTTTCAAATGAAAGAATCAGGTACACGCATTCATTGACATTTTTTAAATGTATTTGATAGATTTCTATGTCTGTAACACATGTTATGTTCTTTATTGTGTTAACCTTGCAATGAGTTTGTGAGTTTTTTCTCCCTGGCGTGACTTTAGGTGACCAACAACAATAAGAGACTTATTGCTTTGCTTTTTGTGTCGTCTAAGTGTGTGTAAGGATTTTATGTTATAGATTATGACACTATATTCATACTTTTGCAATAAATGTTGATCCAATACTTAGAAAAACCTTAATCTGCCATAGATTTTTGAATTCACCGTTAAATATATCCATAAGCGTTTGTCTAAGATGTGTGTCAGTTAACTGAGACAACATTTCCTCGTTCTCTTCCTGTTCCGCTTCTTTTCTTGCCAGTATCAATGAATCAGTAAAATCTCTTATTTTGTCTGAAATCATTAATGAGTTAATTTCAAGTTTAAACAATACATTGTAACAATTTATGGCAGTCAAGATTAGGGAGCTTATACAGATCTATTGAGAGAAAAACTATTCGATACGATGCATTTATTAATTACACAATTTTAACCTTTCTTTATGCTCTAGTAATATAAAGAAGTTCCTTTCCATCGCATTCAGTCATATAAAAAAATAAAGCTGTGGAAACAGTTCAATGAGACGCCATACAAAACATTATGCATAAAAACTGATCTTTAACAAAGAGCATTTGTAAAAACATATAAAACTTTCTGACATACCAGAATTAAAAGTTTTATCATGTTCGTTGAATTTCCTTTTGACTATAGAAACAAGTTCATCCGCCAATTTGGTAACTGTTCTGTACTTATTTGTTGTCCAGATTTTATACATGATTGGGAACATGTCTTCAACGAAACCCTTTCCTACCATTTCTGTTAATTCATGGTCAATTTTCATAAATTTCACAAATTCAGGATCATCTAACTCAACACTAAAAGATAAAAAAAGATGTTTTTAGAACCTGAACTTATTAAACTGCACTTGTCTAGATAATTTTTTTAATGAACTAACCCATCAAATATGCTAAACACTTTAGTCAGCAACATTCATACTAGACTAAAATAAATAAGCATTTTAAATGGCTTACATATAGTTAAAATTATACACAATTCAAATTTAAATGGATCTGTTTTTGTTTAAAAAAATGTAAGGATATATTAAAACTGTGAAATACCTAGTAGTGAACAGAATAAGTGAGGTTCGTGTTGCTCAGTTTTTTTGGTTTTCTATGTTGTGTTTTGATTACTGCTGTTTGTTTGTGTGTCTTTTTTTTTTATCATGGCATTGTCACTTTATTTTCGACTTATGAGTTCGAATGTCGCTTTGGTATCTTTCGCCTCTATTTTGACGTAATACAGACCGCCTAACTCACATGGGCTGAGAAATAAAACATGAATTAAACAACAGACTTAATAACGTTGTGTAAATACTTATAGGCTGACCAGAATGATTTGAACTATTGCTTACTAATTTTACATCTATTAAAATATGTCCCTACACAGGAAGTTGAATAACGTTGGTACTGCTCCTTTAGAACGAGGGTATAATACATATATTCTTCTTGCTGTGTTTTTTTTTGTATGATATTCCTGTAAATGGCCTATGATTGAAAATTACTTAAAGGTCATTACTGTTAAAAATATTTGAATTATAAACCAAGAAAAAATCTGAGGAGATGGCATGATTGCAAAATGTAGTAAAACGATAGGGGGCGTGTATTTTGTTTTGTGGTAAGTCAAACTTACTTATACTAATAAAACTCTATCTTTTTTATGCTGAACTGAGCATCCGTAGCAGATGACAGCAATTAACCATTATAAGGTGATTTAGTTTGAATCACGAATTAATTCAAACTCAAATAATTTGTGGGAGTAATAGCAATAATTTACTAGTCTTATAACAATGGTAATTAAGTATATACCATTTTTAGGGTTTTATTTTCTTTCTTTTATTGGTACTTGTATGTTATTTCTCCATAATATTTAATCAGATGTCGCACTTGAAATTTTCCTTTTTTCAAATCTTTTTGTTTTTTTCATTCTGAAGCATGGATGAAGCCTACAATTGTCCTCTTTACATTCGACGTGAAAAATATCTACTAGATGGCATAATGTTCGGATTTAAAAAATGAAGCAATATTTCACAGATTTTTCGTTTATTTAATTTTAAATTCAAAATAATGTGTTTTAATATTTAAATTGTTTTTGTATTCATATTGCATTTTGATAACTTAGCCTGGATCCACTATGCGTTGTTATGTTTATCACAATTACTGACAGAAATTTTTTTTCAAGGCGAGCTTAAACATCCATCCAGTTATCTTTTCCAATTCTTGTATTGACCTGACTGCGGATTAAAATCACAGTCTCCTCCACTCGTGACAAGTTCACATCCACGAGACCACTATGTGCGGAGCTGAGGTATAACAAAATTCAACTCTTATAAATTCATTGCTTACCTTTCTCCGAAACACACAGCATTAAGAATATTGAACACCATTAGATCTATGTAATTTTCTGGATTAAATGCTCCGGTTTCTTTGGCCATTAAGGGCAAACATTTGTTCATTGACTCATGCAGAACGTCCTCGAAATGACTTCCAACCATATATTGCCTACAAAAACAGTTTCCTTGTTTTTATTTGAATAATAATAATTTCAATTATTAGCAGCAATGCATTTTGACTTGGATGGAAAGTTGTCTCATTGGCACTCATACCACATCTTCTTATATCTATTTTTATGTTTTCGCGTGTGTTAAAGCGATTCGGGCACAACATGTTTGCAAGTGTTTTTTTTGTTGTTTTGTTTTGTAGTTATCTTGTTTAATATATAGCATGTCGGGTATAATACCTTATACGGGTATGTAGGATATAGCATACTAATGTTCCCGCCAATATAATTGTTTGTTTACATAATATCAATTTGTTTAACCGGGTCATTGACTTTTCCACTGAATGAGTTACAAATCATGATGGACTTCTACGTGTGTACAGTTTACCGAGAACACATGTTTTACAACGAAGATTTTCACAGGTTGCTTGAAACAGATGTCGTCTAACTTTTTCTCCCTATACATGTGATTACACTTTCAGACCATGATATAAAGTATTTATTCTATGCTCAGATTAACGATTATTTATTTCTGTCCTATGAAAAGAGTGTTTGAAATACCGTTACCATTTTAAAGCAACAAAGATTTCAGACATTCGTTCACGAGACAGCAACTAAGCGACACAAAAACCTAAAAGATATTTTTGTACGTGCAATCGGATTCAGGAGGCTCAGTTATTGCATAGTTTAGAAAAGGTAAAAATTTCGTAAAATGTCCTGACAATTATTTTATTTTTGGCACAGAATAAAATCTTATGATATCTAACTTATTTCTGACCTTGCAAAGATGATTTGAAATCACTAAAAGGTGGACCAAGTGCTACATCATTCACTATCAGTTTTGTAAGTGTGAATAATTATGTCTCTGTAATCTTGAAATTGGTTTAAGAGAATAAAATGTCATTCATCATCAACTTTTTTATTTCCTAGCCCTAGGCTTACAACATGTTTGCAAAGGGTCAACAGTTACTGTGACTTCGAATGAATATCAACAATACAAACGCATTTTCTTTCTATTCTTTTTATTTCTTTTGTGCGTAGTGATTTTGTTATCTCGTTATATAGGAGAGGTGAAAGTATCCGTAAAATGCTCTGACAAATCTTTTATTTTTGGCACAGAATAAATGTTATGATACCTTACCTATTTAAAACCTTGCAAATATCATTGAAATACACTTCAAGGACGAACAAAACGTTTTCAAGTGTTACCACATGCATAGATCATTGCGCTATACTTGTTTTAGTGTAAATAATTATTATCTCTGTGCTGGGTAATTAGTTTATGAGAATATAATTTCATTCATCCTCAACTTTGTATTTTCTAGTCCTAGGCTTACAACATGTTTGCAAAGGAACAACTGTGACTTCGAATGAATATCAATGATACAAGCGCATTTTCTGTTTTTATCTTTTTATTTCTTTTGTGCGTGGTTTTTTTGTGTCATGACCTTATACACCACTATCAATATTTTTCTTTACTATTGATAATTAGACGTATACGAGTATAAATAGAAAAAAAAAACAATTGGCAAATGGGGGAGTACGTGGGGTGGGACAGCATGAATTATTCATCAACAGACGACCGGTTTCCAAGTCTATTTGTATGATAAATGTTTCCAAATGCTGAATAAGACTTATTCTAATGTAATTACTTTGATAACAGGTCAAGACGAAGAGTCAACACAACCAGTGCAGATAACTACTGAGTCTGACCTTATTCCCATGTGTTTGATGTTTGCAACGCTTGAAATTCACAGGAATTTATGTACCTAACTCTCAGTGATTTATAAAAGTGTATTGTTTTGGAAAGGCATAAGAACACACAATACGACAATTCATAGATCATATATAATAATGTAATCCATTGTTTTCAAGGTTGTTATTATTTTCAAAGAACTCAAAATGGTCTGGACAATGGACATATCAGTATTAATTTCACCACGTGAAATGAATGCACAGGTTCAGTCCATAACAATGAATTAAAACTGTTATTTAATTTGACAAGACGCAAAAAAAGATGGATACTGAATCTGTTTTGTGATATCAAATATCATAATCTGGAAAGTCTGCTATTTGTACGAAACAAATGAGTACCTTACCCTTCGAAACCTCCTGGATCATCCAGAATTATGATGGGGTTCGTGTTGCTCAGTCTTTAGTAGACTGTTGTTTTTCTTTTCTCCATTCTTCTTTTATTTTCTTGGCGTTATCAGTTTATCTTTGACTTATGAGTTTGAATGTCCATTTTCTGCCACTTTTATACAAAATTGTTAGACTTAATTATGAATATTTCCTCCTTTGCTTTCTATTTGTTTATGAAAAAAAATTGCTATCTTTCAATTTTTTCATATCTTTTATTCAATTAAAGGTTATGATACATTGGTCATTCGATAAACCAAATCATTCTACGTTAAACTACAATAAAGATAATATCTATAAGACAGGGAACATAAAAAACTATTTGACAAGAAAGAATAAATCAAAGTTCTACCTTAATGCCTTTCCCGCAATCTTTCTGTGCAGTTTCCATGTTGGTGTATAATTCGCAAAAGCAATACTTTTACCTCCCTCGGTGAACCTGTCAACTTCAATGAAGGAATTTTATTTTATACAAATACTTATATCACACAAAACTAAACATCTTTCGATACATTATATAGTTGCATCTTTAATTGGTTCCGGCAAAGTGGAAAATTATTACTTTTATCAAAAAATGAAACTGTTTAATGTTAACATTTATACAGAGATTGTATGACTCACTTGTCAATTCTTATCTTACACATTAATGACCAATTTCCAATTACTGATGGTTATTCCCATTTAGCTTTTTGCAAAATTTGGCAAGGGATTATGTAGCACAAACTCTCATTGAAAAATGGAATATTATAAAGGTACCGGTATTGAATAAATATCTCATTCAGTGTTCATAATTTCTTTAAAAAAATATTTATATTACTACTGGTAAATCGCTTTCGTACAAATGTTTATTATTAACTCGGTAAATAAATATTTGTCAAATCCATAAAGTTTGAGATACATATACAGTGAATTACCAAAACACTCGCAGTAACACAACACTTATATTTGAATTTCACATAATTATGCTACTTCCAACTGAATGACATCCTCAATAAAAAAAGTATATGCATATAACAGTATATAGTATTCTCATACCTGAATGAAAAAATGGCCTGTTTGCAAAGTCAGCTTTACTTTTGACCAATGCTTCTGTGACGCTGTTGATATCATTCAAAACAACCATCTGAAAAGGTCCTGTAAATAAAACAAGGTTCTGTGCATAAATGTGTTCTAACCTTATTAATATATCGTCATGACAGATAATGCAAGGGAAAGAAAAAGCAGATCATTTAATCAAATGGTACAGAGGGACGTCTGTCGTGCATATTAGAAATGCAATGTATATTGAGAACAAAGTAAAACAGGAAAGCAACCAACATAGATATATGAAACAGTTCCAGACATACATAAAACATATATAAAACCGAAAGAAGCGGATTGACACCACTAAAGAGTTAGAGATCACTACACTCGAATTCAGTAGACTAGAGGTATGCCAATGTAGGCAAGTTTTCAAGAATGTTGAGAGATACGAAACAGAGAACTATCGGGCAATTGCTAGGTCGTGTATGGTTCAGATTATGTTGAGTATGGTTCAGACTAGGTCGAGCATGATTCAGGCTTGGTCGAGAATGGTTGAAACTTGGTCGAGTATGGTTCAGACACTAATTAAATGGTTAAGTACTGGTCGAGCAAAGGTCAAGTGCACGTTCACACTGTTAATATTAATAAGATGTGGTATGAGTGCCAATGAGACTACTTTCCATCCAAGTCACAATGTATAAAAGATAACAATTATAGGTAAAAGTATGATTAAGTAGGTTGAGTATGGTTCAGACTAACAGTAATACGTTATATATTGATGTCAGACCAATTCAGACTGGTCGATTAAAAATCAGTACAGTCCAGTACAGATTTAGACCATTTCAGACTTTAATTGGTTTGTAGTGATATAGAGGAAAACTAAATAAAGTATACATTAAATGTTACACCACTGTCCCAAGTGAGAGTTGGACGCTCACAAATATGGTTAATCCTACCATATGCTTTATTTCCAAGGTAAGGAGCCTTTCATTCAGTGGTTGTCATTGGTTGTGTCTGGCACATTGTATTTTGTTTATTATAGTTGTTATAAACAAGGCATTTTGTTAATTCGATTCAGCCTTACAGATGGATATACGGTTTAGATTTTGATCATTGCTGAATGCCTTACAGTGAGCTATTTCTGCATTTATCCACGTCTTTTTGGCTATGTGGATAATAGTACATATCAGAACAAATCTCCATATTTTATAGGTATACAAATGTATATGAATTTCTCTCTCAACAGCTGCTTCATAAATGACAATGACTTTAGCCTTGCATTCAAGCTCTTGATATTACTGACATTTTACGTACCTAGACTAACAGTGAAGACGGGTCCATATTTCTTTGTATATTTTTCAAATACTTCATGCAGAAATGTAGCGTGGGCAGCTGAAATTAATTGAAATCATACAATGATATTCTGTTATACATATACTGGCTTATACAAAAGCTTGAGCAAAGATCTATTTACAGACACTACTTCTGATTCATATACTTTACAAATTGTTTGTTGATAGAGGATAAGTTGTATTTTCATTTATGATTTTGTTTTTTAAAAACAAAATTACCGGAATATACATATACCCGGGTAGTTATAACCTAGGTTTATAAAACCACGTTTAATCCACCATTTTCTGCATAAGAAAATGCCTTGACCACGTCACCTTGACAGTTGTTTTTCTTTCGTTTGATGTGTTTGAGTTTTTGATTTTAACATTTGATAAGGGATTTTCCGATTTCAATTTTCCATGGAGTTTGGTATTTTTGTTAGTTTACTCTTTAAACAATAACATAATTTGACGAAGTTCAAATCAAAACCTAGGCTAAGAACTGGACAGATTATAATAGCTGTGCGTCCTCTAATAAAAACAATAAGGTTTGCAGGTAGGCAAATAAATTAGCTTATAACAAGTTTTGAGCTGGTTTAAACAGATATGACTGACTGACTGACTGTTAAAAAATTTAAGAAAAGTCTTAATGGTAGAAACTAACAAATAGTGCCGTTTTGGCAGTTGTTATCAAATAGTTCGTTTCTATATATGTTGGCGTTTGTTTTTATTCCACTTCAGTAGTTCCTGTTGTTCCTTTGTTTTCCTCTTACAGTTCATGTGTTTCCCTCAGTTTAGTTTGTAACCCGGGTTTGTTGTCTCTCAATCGATTCATGACTTTTGAACACCGGTATACTACTGTTGCCTTTATTAGGTTACCAGAAGCATTTGTATTTGTTGAAAGGCCTTAAATGTCAGAAGAGACCTGATATAGACATCATTTATCTAATAACTATAAAGCGTATATAATATCTTTAAAACTTCCAATCAGAGGCCAGTAAAATGATATTACCTTCATAACTTCCAATCAAAGGCCAGCAAAATGGTCCTGGAGGAAGATTATATTTCCATCTTTGTCTGAGCTTGTATACAACAAGTAAAACTAGTAATCCAATTAGAACTGTCTGCACATTTAACGTTGATAAAACTGAGTACAACATTCTTAAAAATATGAAAATGCCAAAACAGAAATAATAATTATAATGATCAAAATACTTGAAGGATTCATGTTGCTGATTCTTCTTTTTTCATATAAAGAATATATTCTTAGTTTTAGTATGTTTGTCTTTTTGTCCCTTTTGGATAGTTTTTCACTGTTCCTTTGGGGTTTTCTTTTTTTTCTACTTAAAAATTTCTTAATAAACAAAATAATAAAACATGCAAAATAAAATCAATCACAAGTTACTACTAGTAATTTTTTTAACCATTTATTCATTTCACCAATTCAAATTCAAATTCGCATAGCAGTTGGTGCTTACATATCAGTAGGCATAGACCCTATCTTCTTATTCGGTCTCGCCCTTTGTAGAGTTCATGCGGTTCCCTCAAGTTTTATTTGCAACCCTGATTTGTCTCTTCTTAATTAGTTTATGAGGTTTGAACATCGGTAGTCCTCTGTGAATATTGGGTTTATTTTTTTTATCATGCATACTATCATTTTTTAATACAGCACACAGTACGAACTAAGGGTCTCATAAAGCAAAATTAACATCCGGGTCATGTGAGTATTTGTTTGATTGGGATGTATACCACACCATCTTTATATTGATCTACACCTATTCTAGGGGTCACGGAGTATGGACTGTGAATATAACTTAAAAATAGTTACAAGCACCAACGTATTCTATAAAAAGGTTCGATTTGAGTTTCCTTGGTTAGACTGACAAAACATTGGTAATCTTGAAACACATTGACTTTCTCTAATGAAATTGATTTATTTTTATTTTTTAATGTTCAAGTTAAGTGAAAACCTTTTCTATCTCGTCACCTATAGAAAATAAAGAAGACAGCGATTGTTACACTTATATTGATGCCTTAAATTAACATTTTTCTGAGATAACAAATCAATAGACCGCTTTTGAGTTATATGTCCCTCACCGGATAGGTTCGTCAAGTATGCGCGAATTTATGACGTCATTTACCAGATAGAGGGTATCCCTGCACTATTAAAGTTCATCAAACGTCTTCGTGATCGTCATAATGGAGGATATACTACCAATAATGTTTGTTCCGTAGGTACTTAATCACAATTCCTTAATGACAGCAGTGCTGATTATCTATTCCAAGAATCTAATTTGCCGACAAATTCGTGCAATATAGCATCATATTTTTTTTCGACCAATCGCTCAACATGGGAACGGAAGAGATGACACCCCTAAACGCACATATGATGTTCACGCAAACCAAAGTCTTTTGTCAGAAATGCAACGAACTCGAAAGTTATCTATTATTTATTTTACAGTATGTGGTTTGTATTTTGTTGTAATTTATTATCCAGTCTAAATCATATTATAGACCCATACTTTCTATATGTCTTATGATATATACAAGGAACGATAAAATTTTTAATAAGTTACTTATTAAAAACAAGTTTCTTTGTTTACATTTAAAATGACGTCATAACTAAAATCCCTAACAACAGGACCAACATCGGAAACGTTTAGTATTTCAGTTTCTTTTTCAACAGATTCTGGAGTTAGAATATGCTTGAATTGAAAAAATGATGTATACGGACTTCGTCCCCTTTCACAGGTAACACCTGCTTCATATTATAACAATAGTTAGAAATGTACATGCCAATGGGTCGTCAATATTCATCTTTTGTTAAGAGGTCTGTGAAAATTGTGTACTGACGTTTTTGTATAATCATTGGGAATAAACCCATGTCCTTAGCATATCGGAATTAAGATGTTACAACCTGTACAAATTGTATATAGATATAAGAAGATGTGGTAAGAGTGCCAATGAGACAACTCTCCATCCAAGTCACATTTTGTAAAAGAAAAACCATTATAGGTCAAAGTACGGACTTCAACACGAAGCCTTGGATCACACCGAACAGCAAGCTATAAAGGGCTCCAAAAATGACTAGTGTTAAACCATTCAAGCGGGAAAACCAACGGTCTAATCTATATAAAAAACGAGAAACGAGAAACATTTATGAACAACATCAACAAACGACAACTTCTGAACATCAGGTTCCTGACTAAGGACAGGTGCAAACAAATGAAGAGGGTTTAAACTTTTAAATAGGTACAAACCTTCACTCTTACCCGAAAAAATAGTGTAACATCACAACATACAAAGACACACTATAAAATGTCAATTGAAATGACTTAACTCAATCAAAAGACATATTAACACAAGTGAACATACACTGAACGAATAAATTTGATCTATGACACAATGTAAAAAAATAAGGGGTGAATAAATAAAGGCAACAGTAGTATACCGCTGTGAGATGTTAAATAATTTCAGAAATTCATCTATACTCTTGAACAAATAACCTTGCCGCCATAATAATACACACAGGTAAAAGAAAGTAATTTTGTTGTAAGGTATACAGTATAAATTGAGAACGGAAATATTTTGAGACTTAAATCAACTAAAACACATCCCAGGGATTTAGTATTATAACGTCATGGACAGTCAAAGAAGACACGACTTGTTAAATGCCAAAAATAAAAGTATCGACAGGCTGTAGAATAGTTAGGAGTTAACCTCTATATAGACAAAATGAACAAAATTCAAATATAGTTATATTTTAATTTGCTGATGACAAAATCGATATGTGTGCCAATGTAAACCATATTCAAAGATCTAATTACAAAATTTGTAAGATAACCTTTACTGATAAGTTTGTTTAAAGGTTCGATGAGTTTACACGGATCACATAGTGATTTCCGCGCTTTTAGTACAATATTATCGTAAAATGTAGGATGTGAAATACCATTTTTAATAAGTTTTCTACAGGTACAGCCAAATTTACGAATCAAATATTTGTATGTATGAAAAAATTTAGTAAACGTTTTGAGTAATTTATGGTAACGAAATCCCTGACTTAATAAGTTACTAGTGACGCATTGATTACGTTCGTTAAAATCTATGACATCACTACACACACGGGCATAACGATTGAGTTGGGATATATAAACATCGTATGATGGAGGCAAAGGAACATCGCCGTCTAAAAAAGGAAAATTAACAATAGGGAATGAAAAATCGTCACTTTTGTCGTAAATTTTAGTATGGAGTTTCCCTATAGAAATTAAAATGTCTCAATCTAGAAAAGGACAACTACTGCTGTTTATGTTAGAAGTAAAAAAAAATGTAGTTAAAGTTAGTTCCTTTGGGTAAATTTCGTTGTATATTTAGAGAACTCTGGATTATTTGAATGAGATATAACGAGTCCAGAACCAATCCTATATATACCAATACATATTCTTAGTATTAGATTTTATTTCATAATCTATTTTGTTCAATTCAATATTTTATCATAAATATTTGTTGTTTTTTAAGGTGTTTCGGTTAAGGTTTAACTACCAAGTCTTTTCCTCATCAGGTATCCTTGAATGAGATATAACGAGTCCAGAACCAATCCTATATATACCAATACATATTCTTAGTATTAGATTTTATTTCATAATCTATTTTGTTCAATTCAATATTTTATCATAAATATTTGTTGTTTTTTAAGGTGTTTCGGTTACGGTTTAACTAACAAGGCTTTTCCTCATCAGGTATCCCAAGCCTCTAACTAATAAACTAATCAGTTTCAAAAGGAAAGTTCAAAGCATCCATACGCATAGAATTTAAATATTCTGCATACAGGGATACGACACCTGGTAACTTTGTATTGATGTATTGTACTCTAAATTCAATCAGTTTATGTTTTGATATAACTACTGTCTTTTATGTTGTGATTTATCCTATAACTTGGAGGATGTAAGTAGATCCTTCAAGTTTTTGTGTCTTTTATATGCTATGATCGGAGGTTTTGGAAACATAGTTTTTGTGCTATCATTTTGTTCAATTAGGTGCCAATGTTTTTTTATTGCTTTATTAAGTCCATTGAAGGAAGGATTAAATTTGGTGGCTAAAACTAATGGAGGCATTGCTCTTTTGTTTTTAAGCTTGTACCTTAGACAATCTTTTCTTTCCCTATGCAATGCCTTTGTTATTATGGGGTTTATATCCTTTTCCGAGTATCCCCTATGGAGAAGTTTTGTTTTGAAAGTTTCAATTTCTTTTAGTGTATCATTTTTGTTATTTGATGATCTCATAAACCGCAATATTTCTGCAGCAATAAATCCATTGAACACCGATGATGGGTGAGCTGACGTTCTTTCAAGATACTGAAAGTTATCAGTAGGTTTACGGTATAGTTTTACGTCTAATATATTATGATTAAGGAATCTGTTTCCTTTAAAAATTGTGACGTCAAGGAATTGAATGCTAGTATGTGATATTTCATGCGTAAATTTTATTAACGGGTGTATATTATTAGCAATGTTAAATAATTCAGTAAGATTATCTTGACTAGAATTAAAAAGAATGAATCCATCATCTCTGTATATAGATAACAGTGCTAAGTTATCTTTAAAAGGAAATATATCAAGAATATTCGTTATAATTTCAAACATTCTGAAATCAGCCAGGGATGGGCTCATTGGGGCTCTCATTGGGATTCCACATGTCTGTCTGAATATCAAGTTATTAAATTCAAATTCATTATTGCATAGAATAAATTGAAGTATTCTTAAGAAGTCCTTTTTTGGTGGTAGAGGTATTTCATGTTTATTACGACATATTTTGTACCATGCTCTGTCAACTGCTTGCAGTATTTCATCGTGGGTTAAGGAATTGTACATACTAGTTATATCAAAAGTGCACATAATTATGTCATCCGGTGCCCTTATTTGTTCTATTTTGTTAATAAATGAAGTTGTGTCCTGTGTATAATTCCATAATTGGCTAACTACTGGTTTTAGGAAGTAGTCTATAAATTGACCAATTTTTTCAAGTGGACTATTGCATATTGATACAATTGGTCTCCTAGGAATATCAATATTTTTAAGGAAATCTTTGTTAGTTTTGATTTTTTCTCTATCTTCATGGTTAATTTTGTGAATTTTAGGCAACATATAGAATCGTCCGACTCGTATATTGGCATTATTGGCTAGGTATTTATATGTTATATTGTCGATATATTCTTTCTTGTGTAGTTGTTTGATCATTTTTTGAATAGTTTCGGATATTTTGTTCGTATTAAATTCATGATTTTGCTCATAGCATATACTGTTGTTCAGGAAGTTCAGTGTTTGTTTAATATATAGATTTTTATCCAGAACAACAGTAGATGAATTTTTGTCAGCTTTCTTAATAATTATATTATTATTTGAACGTAAGGTTTTGAGTGCCGCTCTCTCATGTTTAGAAAGATTATTTCTAACTTTGTTTATTTTTAGTCTGCATATTTCCATCTTTGTGGCAAATAGATAATTTTCTATTGTGTTGTTTGCTAAAGAGGGTTTGAATCCCGATTTGATTCTAAAAGGATGATTGGTGTCCGCATTAGATTTTTCACTAAAGTGATATTTGCATCGCATTTTTCTGCCTAGTTCGTCAAAATCTCGTAAGAGATTTTGTTTAATGTATTTTACATCAGGACTGGGAATAAATTTTAATCCCTTTGCAAGAACTAATATTTCATAGTTTGTGAGATTTTCACGTGAAAACACTTCTATATAGTTTAAAGCTTTTCTTACATTTTCATGAAAGTTTTTTGTGCGTTTAAGATGGCCTTTGTTATTATTATGTATACGGAGTTTACTTTTGTATTTTATTAATCGTTTTGTCTGATCCCTTTTCCTGAGAGATCTTTTTCTATTACTCATAGTAATATATTTGTTTAAATTTCTTGTGTGACAAAACTACTTTGTTTGTTTGTATAATTATTTCAACTCTAATTGAGAGATGAAATGAATATATATAACATTCAACTCTATTTGAGAGATGAACTGTATTTTACTAATTCTACTCTATTTGAGAGATGAATTGATTTGTATTTTGTTTAAATCTATTTCAAAAATTATACATTGTATATGTAAACTCTGTTGAAGTGTTTGTTCACTTTAATGAGATATAACGAGTCCAGAACCAATCCTATATATACCAATACATATTCTTAGTATTAGATTTTATTTCATAATCTATTTTGTTGAATTCAATATTTTAGCTATTAATTAAAAGATCGCTTAAGAAATTATACTTAAAATTGCAATCATTTAATTTCGTATGGTTTTAGCAATGAGCATTATAATCGTACTATCTAGGTACAAATATTCTATAAATTATAGTTCGTTAGTATATTGATTATCTACAACATCTTTACTAAAATCACGTAACTTTACAAATATCATACACACGTAGCATGATTGTTATCAATAGATTATACACATGACTACGCAAGGGCAAACAGAGCAATTTCATCAACAACCCTTATCTTTACACGAATAGATTATATCTGTCTCACAATTACCTCTATTTATTTTTAGAATGATAATATTAATATCGTAATTTAATAGTATTGTCTAAATCATTACTTATTTATATAAAGGAATTTAATTAGCATTAGAATTTATCTTACTAGTTTAATAACAATTAAGTGTTAAATCATTATTTAATAAAATACACACATATGACAAGAGTTAGATGGTTCGATGACGTAGTAACTGATCTACACTAATTACGGAACAACCAATCAGATTGAGAATACAAATGACGAACTTTATTGTTTGTTACGAGTGACGTGGGAACATTGGAATATCCAATCAGAATCTAAGTCTTAGACTAATGTATGCACGTGGTAATTCTTTGTGTATATTTGCAGTACACATTGATTGCCGCAGAAGTGAACAAACACTTCAACAGAGTTTACATATACAATGTATAATTTTTGAAATAGATTTAAACAAAATACAAATCAATTCATCTCTCAAATAGAGTAGAATTAGTAAAATACAGTTCATCTCTCAAATAGAGTTGAATGTTATATATATTCATTTCATCTCTCAATTAGAGTTGAAATAATTATACAAACAAACAAAGTAGTTTTGTCACAAAAGAAATTTAAACAAATATATTACTATGAGTAATAGAAAAAGATCTCTCAGGAAAAGGGATCAGACAAAACGATTAATAAAATACAAAAGTAAACTCCGTATACATAATAATAACAAAGGCCATCTTAAACGCACAAAAAACTTTCATGAAAATGTAAGAAAAGCTTTAAACTATATAGAAGTGTTTTCACGTGAAAATCTCACAAACTATGAAATATTAGTTCTTGCAAAGGGATTAAAATTTATTCCCAGTCCTGATGTAAAATACATTAAACAAAATCTCTTACGAGATTTTGACGAACTAGGCAGAAAAATGCGATGCAAATATCACTTTAGTGAAAAATCTAATGCGGACACCAATCATCCTTTTAGAATCAAATCGGGATTCAAACCCTCTTTAGCAAACAACACAATAGAAAATTATCTATTTGCCACAAAGATGGAAATATGCAGACTAAAAATAAACAAAGTTAGAAATAATCTTTCTAAACATGAGAGAGCGGCACTCAAAACCTTACGTTCAAATAATAATATAATTATTAAGAAAGCTGACAAAAATTCATCTACTGTTGTTCTGGATAAAAATCCATATATTAAACAAACACTGAACTTCCTGAACAACAGTATATGCTATGAGCAAATTCATGAATTTAATACGAAAACAAAATATCCGAAACTATTCAAAAAATTATCAAACAACTACACAAGAAAGAATATATCGACGATATAACATATAAATACCTAGCCAATAATGCCAATATACGAGTGGGACGACTCTATATGTTGCCTAAAATTCACAAAATTAACCATGAAGATAGAGAAAAAATCAAAACTAACAAAGATTTCCTTAAAAATATTGATATTCCTGGGAGACCAATTGTATCATTATGCAATAGTCCACTTGAAAAAATTGGTCAATTTATAGACTACTTCCTAAAACCAGTAGTTAGCCAATTATGGACTTATACACAGGACACAACCTCATTTATTAACAAAATAGAACAAATAAGGGCACCGGATGACATAATTATGTGCACTTTTGATATAACTAGTATGTACAATTCCTTAACTCACGATGAAATACTGCAAGCAGTTGACAGAGCATGGTACAAAATATGTCGTAATAAACATGAAATACCTCTACCACCAAAAAAAGGACTTCTTAAGAATACTTCAATTCATTCTATGCAATAATGAATTTGAATTTAATAACTTGATATTCAGACATGTCAACGTATATTTGTTCCGCCTAACAGAAGTTCCACTGGAAACTTTATTATAAACAATGTCATAATATCGAATATCTGTTCCTGTTGGAACAAATATTCTATACCATTTATTCCGTTAGGAACATATACTGTAATATTTATTCCAGTGGAAATAATATTCCAGAATATTTTTTCCATTTGGAACTAATATTATGAAGGAACTTCTATTTCGTGACAGACAGACATGTGGAATCCCAATGGGAGCCCCAATGAGCCCATCCCTGGCTGATTTCAGAATGTTTGAAATTATAACGAATATTCTTGATATATTTCCTTTTAAAGATAACTTAGCACTGTTATCTATATACAGAGATGATGGATTCATTCTTTTTAATTCTAGTCAAGATAATCTTACTGAATTATTTAACATTGCTAATAATATACACCCGTTAATAAAATTTACGCATGAAATATCACACACTAGCATTCAATTCCTTGACGTCACAATTTTTAAAGGAAACAGATTCCTTAATCATAATATATTAGACGTAAAACTATACCGTAAACCTACTGATAACTTTCAGTATCTTGAAAGAACGTCAGCTCACCCATCATCGGTGTTCAATGGATTTATTACTGCAGAAATATTGCGGTTTATGAGATCATCAAATAACAAAAATGATACACTAAAAGAAATTGAAACTTTCAAAACAAAACTTCTCCATAGGGGATACTCGGAAAAGGATATAAACCCCATAATAACAAAGGCATTGCATAGGGAAAGAAAAGATTGTCTAAGGTACAAGCTTAAAAACAAAAGAGCAATGCCTCCATTAGTTTTAGCCACCGAATTTAATCCTTCCTTCAATGGACTTGATAAAGCAATAAAAAAACATTGGCACCTAATTGAACAAAATGATAGCACAAAAACTATGTTTCCAAAACCTCCGATCATAGCATATAAAAGACACAAAAACTTGAAGGATCTACTTACATCCTCCAAGTTATAGGATAAATCACAACATAAAAGACAGTAGTTATATCAAAACATAAACTGATTGAATTTAGAGTACAATACATCAATACAAAGTTACCAGGTGTCGTATCCCTGTATGCAGAATATTTAAATTCTATGCGTATGGATGCTTTGAACTTTCCTTTTGAAACTGATTATTTTATTAGTTAGAGGCTTGGGATACCTGATGAGGAAAAGCCTTGGTAGTTAAACCTTAACCGAAACACCTTAAAAAACAACAAATATTTATGATAAAATATTGAATTGAACAAAATAGATTATGAAATAAAATCTAATACTAAGAATATGTATTGGTATATATAGGATTGGTTCTGGACTCGTTATATCTCATTCAAGTTTATACGAGGCCTCCGCCTCAATCACGTTGTTCCAAACCTTCGTATTATCTTGTCTCTGGACATGCGTAATCGCCATATATGTATTTAATACATATTTCTTAAAACATTATAAGAAATAAATGCATTAATAAATGCTATTATTGTATAACAAGGTATTTACAAATATGCCATTATTAAAGTCTGTGGAATTTGTTTCGGAATATATAATCTTCAAATTCATTACGTACAGACAATTTACATGCGAACTTATCATTCTTACAACCATTATCACAGGAAACTTACATTCGACATGGGTAACTATTATTCAGTTTCTAATAGCATCACACCTTTACTTCATACAAAATAGTACGAAGCGCATCGAATTTGATTATCTGTAGGGAAAGACCACCTGAACATTGTAACAAATGTATAGTATTGTTTATAACTATAACGATCTTCGTTATTTCAAATCCAAATAGTTAGACCAACCCCAATAATGGGGCATTGAAATTTACAATCTTAATATTAACCAATGAAAATTAATATTTTTAGGAAAGTTTTTCTAAAAATTTAACATATAAAATTGCTATAAACACTTATTTCTTCACAAACCTCGATAACGAGCTACAAATGCACAAATCTAAATTAAGTCTTGGCAAAAGGAAGATGAATAACAATTCTGAATCGGATACGGATATTGCTGACGCAATTAATGAAGGCATTAAAGATGAAATACCGTGTGGACAAATACCGAGTAACGTCAAAATCATACCAATTAACTTTGACTTTGATAACTTAGTAAATGAGAGCTGCAGCAGTGGTAACATAACGGATATTATCAATATTGACAAATGTATTGACAATATGGACAGTGCATTAGCTAAAAGGCACCCAATACTGACTCTACTAAGGGACATTAGAAGATTCGATAGGGACACCCTACCTGTTTACGCAAATATAAACAATGCTACGTTCTCGCCAAGATTTGGATCAGATGACGCAAGCACCTTCTTTAAATTGAAATTGCAGGAGTTCAATAGTACTGTAAAAATTAATTTCCGGGAATTCCTAACTGTATCAGTTAAAGAATATGCTGACAAGCTGACAGCTGAAGTTTAACAATACTGGCACCAGACATCAGCGGCAATAAACAACGGATCAAGCATTGTCCGTTTGAACGACAGAGTGAGGATCCTGAAAGAAAAATGGGCCGATCAATATAGACAAAGTGCTAACAAGGATCCAAAAGAACTGTCTGATCTTGACAGAATTAAGCAGGAACTACAGATACTTAAACAACAAACTGACAATACTAAACCAGCAAGTGAAATGGACTTGATGAAAAAGGAAATTGATGACCTTAAGAATGTTCTGGGTAACAGATACGGTCGTGGGAACCGTGGAAGAGGCCGCAGAAACTTCCGTAATAATTATTACTAAGACAAGTGCATTAATATTCTTACGTATTTCAGTGGAATTATGTGTTTTCAATGTTAAACAAAGTGTCTTTATAATACAAGATGGATATCAACTTTTATTCAACTATAAACGGATGTATTTTATTTGATTATTAAAACAGGTCTGATTACTTTGAATATTGTAGTTTTATCTTATTGATTAGAATTAATTATCACATAACTATATATTCATTAGGCATTTAAAAATCAAGGAAACTTTGAATTATTGTAGTTTAATAAGTTTGTTTTAATTGCTACTCATCAATTGACAGCTATTAATTAAAAGATCGCTTCAGAAATTATACTTAAAATTGCAATCATTTAATTTCGTATGGTTTTAGCAATGAGCATTATAATCGTACTATCTAGGTACAAATATTCTATAAATTATAGTTCGTTCGTATATTGATTATCTACAACATCTTTACTAAAATCACGTAACTTTACAAATATCATACACACGTAGCATGATTGTTATCAATAGATTATACACATGACTACGCAAGGGCAAACAGAGCAATTTCATCAACAACCCTTATCTTTACACGAATAGATTATATCTGTCTCACAATTACCTCTATTTATTTTTAGAATGATAATATTAATATCGTAATTTAATAGTATTGTCTAAATCATTACTTATTTATATAAAGGAATTTAATTAGCATTAGATTTTATCTTACTAGTTTAATAACAATTAAGTGTTAAATCATTATTTAATAAAATACACACATATGACAAGAGTTAGATGGTTCGATGACGTAGTAACTGATCTACACTAATTACGGAACAACCAATCAGATTGAGAATACAAATGACGAACTTTATTGTTTGTTACGAGTGACGTTGGAACATTGGAATATCCAATCAGAATCTAAGTCTTAGACTAATGTATGCACGTGGTAATTCTTTGTGTATATTTGCAGTACACATTGATTGCCGCAGAAGTGAACAAACACTTCAACAGAGTTTACATATACAATGTATAATTTTTGAAATAGATTTAAACAAAATACAAATCAATTCATCTCTCAAATAGAGTAGAATTAGTAAAATACAGTTCATCTCTCAAATAGAGTTGAATGTTATATATATTCATTTCATCTCTCAATTAGAGTTGAAATAATTATACAAACAAACAAAGTAGTTTTGTCACAAAAGAAATTTAAACAAATATATTACTATGAGTAATAGAAAAAGATCTCTCAGGAAAAGGGATCAGACAAAACGATTAATAAAATACAAAAGTAAACTCCGTATACATAATAATAACAAAGGCCATCTTAAACGCACAAAAAACTTTCATGAAAATGTAAGAAAAGCTTTAAACTATATAGAAGTGTTTTCACGTGAAAATCTCACAAACTATGAAATATTAGTTCTTGCAAAGGGATTAAAATTTATTCCCAGTCCTGATGTAAAATACATTAAACAAAATCTCTTACGAGATTTTGACGAACTAGGCAGAAAAATGCGATGCAAATATCACTTTAGTGAAAAATCTAATGCGGACACCAATCATCCTTTTAGAATCAAATCGGGATTCAAACCCTCTTTAGCAAACAACACAATAGAAAATTATCTATTTGCCACAAAGATGGAAATATGCAGACTAAAAATAAACAAAGTTAGAAATAATCTTTCTAAACATGAGAGAGCGGCACTCAAAACCTTACGTTCAAATAATAATATAATTATTAAGAAAGCTGACAAAAATTCATCTACTGTTGTTCTGGATAAAAATCCATATATTAAACAAACACTGAACTTCCTGAACAACAGTATATGCTATGAGCAAATTCATGAATTTAATACGAACAAAATATCCGGAACTATTCAAAAAATGATCAAACAACTACACAAGAAAGAATATATCGACGATATAACATATAAATACCTAGCCAATAATGCCAATATACGAGTGGGACGACTCTATATGTTGCCTAAAATTCACAAAATTAACCATGAAGATAGAGAAAAAATCAAACCTAACAATGATTTCCTTAAAAATATTGATATTCCTGGGAGACCAATTGTATCATTATGCAATAGTCCACTTGAAAAAATTGGTCAATTTATAGACTACTTCCTAAAACCAGTAGTTAGCCAATTATGGACTTATACACAGGACACAACCTCATTTATTAACAAAATAGAACAAATAAGGGCACCGGATGACATAATTATGTGCACTTTTGATATAACTAGTATGTACAATTCCTTAACTCACGATGAAATACTGCAAGCAGTTGACAGAGCATGGTACAAAATATGTCGTAATAAACATGAAATACCTCTACCACCAAAAAAGGACTTCTTAAGAATACTTCAATTCATTCTATGCAATAATGAATTTGAATTTAATAACTTGATATTCAGACATGTCAACGTATATTTGTTCCGCCTAACAGAAGTTCCACTGGAAACTTTATTATAAACAATGTCATAATATCTAATATCTGTTCCTGTTGGAACAAATATTCTATACCATTTATTCCGTTAGGAACATATACTGTAATATTTATTCCAGTGGAAATAATATTCCAGAATATTTTTTCCATTTGGAACTAATATTATGAAGGAACTTCTATTTCGTGACAGACAGACATGTGGAATCCCAATGGGAGCCCCAATGAGCCCATCCCTGGCTGATTTCAGAATGTTTGAAATTATAACGAATATTCTTGATATATTTCCTTTCAAAGATAACTTAGCACTGTTATCTATATACAGAGATGATGGATTCATTCTTTTTAATTCTAGTCAAGATAATCTTACTGAATTATTTAACATTGCTAATAATATACACCCGTTAATAAAATTTACGCATGAAATATCACACACTAGCATTCAATTCCTTGACGTCACAAATTTTAAAGGAAACAGATTCCTTAATCATAATATATTAGACGTAAAACTATACCGTAAACCTACTGATAACTTTCAGTATCTTGAAAGAACGTCAGCTCACCCATCATCGGTGTTCAATGGATTTATTACTGCAGAAATATTGCGGTTTATGAGATCATCAAATAACAAAAATGATACACTAAAAGAAATTGAAACTTTCAAAACAAAACTTCTCCATAGGGGATACTCGGAAAAGGATATAAACCCCATAATAACAAAGGCATTGCATAGGGAAAGAAAAGATTGTCTAAGGTACAAGCTTAAAAACAAAAGAGCAATGCCTCCATTAGTTTTAGCCACCAAATTTAATCCTTCCTTCAATGGACTTAATAAAGCAATAAAAAAACATTGGCACCTAATTGAACAAAATGATAGCACAAAAACTATGTTTCCAAAACCTCCGATCATAGCATATAAAAGACACAAAAACTTGAAGGATCTACTTACATCCTCCAAGTTATAGGATAAATCACAACATAAAAGACAGTAGTTATATCAAAACATAAACTGATTGAATTTAGAGTACAATACATCAATACAAAGTTACCAGGTGTCGTATCCCTGTATGCAGAATATTTAAATTCTATGCGTATGGATGCTTTGAACTTTCCTTTTGAAACTGATTATTTTATTAGTTAGAGGCTTGGGATACCTGATGAGGAAAAGCCTTGGTAGTTAAACCTTAACCGAAACACCTTAAAAAACAACAAATATTTATGATAAAATATTGAATTGAACAAAATAGATTATGAAATAAAATCTAATACTAAGAATATGTATTGGTATATATAGGATTGGTTCTGGACTCGTTATATCTCATTCAACGAAAAAATATCATCAAGATAACGGTAGGTATTGTTGAATGCATCAACCAAATGTAACAATGACGGGTCTTTACTGAGTTTGGTCATAAACTGAGATTCATAGCAACACAGTATGTCTGGTAGCTAAAAAAATATGTAAATGATGGATGGGGTATGATTTTTTTCTATGAAATATATGCAATGGTACGAATCTTTATTAAAATGAATACAATAATGAGGGAGGGTTTTAAACCACAGCCAAAAGTATGTATGTACACAAATATGTATGTTGAGCTTCCCCTTTTTCCATAAGAAATTTTATTGTTTATCATGTTGTACTAGCGTTTCCGTCAGGTCAACCTATAATTTTTAACAAACTTTAAGACAAATATACCAAGCTGCAAATCGCTAATAGTTTAGAAAATTCATGAATAAAGCTTATAGGGACTATTAATTACTTTCCTATCGGCACCGAATTCCCTGGTGGATGAATCTGATTAAAACAGAGATTTTGCTTAATCGAAGCCTTCAATCCGATTGCAAACAGATATAAATAAAACTGAAGAACTTGCTAACTATTGGTCATGCATCCATGCGCAAGAATAATGGTGACATGTCGGATTCCGATGACATGCATGCACATTGTTAACCATTAATCAGCACACTGCCAGCTAAAATATTATTCTGAGAAAAAGAATGGAAGATATGAGCCTCACTCGTAAACAAATGCAACTGGAGAATAATTTATACTTGTGGTCAGCACTTCAACGTTTTTATTAGGTTTTGGTTTTTAAAATATTTTGACCTTGGTCTTTACCGAATAGACAATAATTTTCAAAATGCGCAGTTGGTGCAACAGAATTGGTACCGTTTAAGTCAAAACATAGATTTGATTGATAAAAATCCGAAATCTGATTTGTCTTCAATTACAAAAGCACTCATCACAACTTTTTTCTAGTTAATGATTAACATACACTATATCAATTATTATACACTTACCTTTTTCTTCCAGACCTCACGACTCGTTGAGATATTTATTCGAAACTGAAGGAAGGTAAACTCTGTATGTTTGAATGAAGACGATACTTTGTAAGTTAAATTTCATCTGATATTTTCTGACTCAATCCAATCAAGTACTGCATTGCATGTTTATTGTGTAATTTACTGTTATCAAAACCTCACACTCGAGATAAACTAAAGAAACGACTATTGATTTACATTACATGTAACAAATGTAAATACACTTGTCATCTATTTTAAGACTGACAAGGGTTATAAATTAGGACTTTGGTTTAGATAGCTGCAATAAATTGTTTTACAGTTAGTCTGTCCAATTTTTTTTAAAAATCGGTACTGATATAGGACAACAGAACATATAGATTTGTTTTAGAAGTAACATGTGTATTAAAATTAATGATAGCTCTGCTCTAAGCAATTATCCTCTTACGTGAACAACACAGAGGGGATTGATTTTGTAAAAATTAAACACCCTTGATACTTTTTCTCTTCAAACCAGAAGTTATCCTAATTGTGTAACTTTCAGCACTCTTGGCTCTATCCTGTAGTTGTCAGTTTTAATTGAAGAGGTAATCCGAAGTGCTAGCAGGTAAATGAATGTAAATCAAGAAGTGTTATATTCATTATCTACATCATACACAGGAACAATATACACACTCAGGAACATTATCTACATCATACACAGGAACAATATACACACTCAGGAACATTATCTACATCATACACAGGAACAATATACACACTCAGGAACATTATCTACATCATACACAGGAACAATATACACACTCAGGAACAACAAAATATTGTTGTAACTGAATATATATTGAAAAGTCAGGGAAACGTTTAAAAACTTATCCGTTTACTGATTTTACTATTTAGTCATTAATAGATCTATAATATCGTGCACATATATAGTCAGTCACAATAATAAAACACTTGCATCCTGATACATATATCTGTACCCACCAGGCACTTCAACGTTGAAACAACGTTGAATCAACGTTAATCTGTAAAGTTGAAAAGACGTTGAATTAACTGCTGGTTTTGAAAGGTGAAACAACGTTGAATATCTGACATTGAAACAACGTTATATTCTCAACATTGTATCAACGTTGATATTTCCGTGAATATAGGTTGAAACCTAACATTGAAACAACGTCACCCGAATATTACAACAACATTGATTCATGTTGAAATAAGCAATTCGTTGCTTGTTTTTGGTTCATCTGTCATATTTGTTTGTCGTTTAGGCGGTTAGTTTTTCTCGTTTGAAATGTTTTAAACAAATTGTGTTCGGGTCTTCTATCGCGGACTATACGGTCTGGTGTTTGCTTATTGTTGAAGGCCGTTCAGTTACCTCCACGTCCATTGGACTCTGGTGGATATTTGTCTCATTGACAATCATACCCCATCTCCTTATATCTATAATACTTAGTAACCACAAAATATATTGAAGCAACATTAATCAGCAAGATTTGAAACAAAACAGTACAACAGATGTCAAGTTATGACAAAAGCTTAAAAAGTGAAAGGAAACATTGATTACAATTGTCCATAGCAAAATCCTTATTTATGAACTTTTGTTGATTCAATAACAAAGGATGTACAACTATAATTATTCACCTTTAACGCTGATGGTGAATATTTTTTTACACCGATGCATACATTTTTTTCTGGACGAACCTCCATCGTCGACATGTCAACCAACATTTTAACGTTGAAACAACATAGTTATTTCAACCTAAACTCAACATTGAAAATTCAACTAAAATTCGACGTTGAATCGGCTTACTTTCTGCAATATTACTTCGACGTTGCTGTTACAACGTTGAAACAACGTCATGACGAAATATCAACCACATTTCAACGTTGAAATGACGTTGCGTGCCGGGTGGATATGCAGCTTTTCCTGAAATTGCAATGATCAATCTCGCATTATTGTTTCTTTTTTAAAAATCGTATAATAAATGCATGCATTAATTACTGAAATTACATTAGGAAAGATGCCAAAGATCATCAGATATAGTTACATTTTAATAAGTTTATATCTAAGAGGGTCTGGATGGGTTTTAAAAAGAATAGAGAACAATTGGCTAAAAATACAGAACAGAGGGTAAAAAATAAAGAATATAGATAAATAAGAAAATCAGGTTAAGTATAGACTAAAGAGGTGCTAAAATATGAAGATAAAAAAATAATGGGCCAAAATTTTCGAATAGAGACAATGGCCTAAAACTTTAAAGAATACAGAAGAAATGTGTAGGAAGGGCATATGTGTAACAGTAGACATACCTAAACCATATCATGCAAAAAAGGTACATGGGTTGCAATTCTGTAAATATAGACAATGCAATTTCCCATAGGAACTCCCTTTGCGGCTAAAACTGTGACACTTTTACTATGAAGTTTCGTGAAAAATAATATCCTAGAACGGAAAGTTTATATGCACTACTATTTTATTCAAAGGTCAAAATATAGGGCTGTGCGGCATATTTTCAACATTCATATTCCCTGAACTTCTAAGAGTTTAAACTTATACAAAAATTCTATACTACCCTTACCTCCATTTTTGGACCTCCTAAGAATTAAAATTTAGGCGCTACCATGTTTTTCTATACTGGTTACATTTCCAAGTGATGTCTCTATGAGATGAAACACAGAGATCATAAATGGGAACCAGTACGTTAACAAATTAACATATCTATGAATATTATGTATCTCCCCAAAAGAGGCGTGGTTTGAGAAACAGCTATATTTACAAAGTGCAACCTATACAAACATTTATTCAAATAGAAAACTCTCTAAAAACACTTTTTCTCACAACAATACTTATTTATCAGAATTATAGCCTTAAAGAAATCACTGCATATACTCTAAGTATCCTTTTACAGTACATTTTATACCCCTACCCCTGTTTCAATTTTTTAAAGATTTTGAAAACAAGACTTTAATTATTGCCAGCTTACCCTATGTGCATGTTTCCTGACATGAACTGTCTAAAACCTGTTTGAAACTATTCTGATAACAAATTGAAAGCATTTTAAAATACTATAAATGTAATACTAAGTAGTTAATCATTTCAACATTCAAGATTATACAAAGTATCCAATCCTGCCTGTGTCTCCAGTCCACATCTTACTGTATGCCTATTTGTCAATGAAAGTTCACAATTTCTGCCTCAAATGGTCAGTTTAGAATTCATGTTACAACAGTATCATCCCTAACCATATATCTAACATAAGTTAGTTAATATATGAACTAGAAGTGTTTAAACAAAGCCATATTTGCAAAAGTTGTATTTATGAAGATATCAGTCTGGTGCATAAATTCACTAAAAGTTTGATAGAAATGACTGCTTACATCTGATTTTTGCATAACTTCCTAGCACAGTTATTGTTTTCTTTACAAAAGACCTTTAAAATAATAAAATGATAGCATTTAGAAGTTAAATTATCTGTTTTATGACCCAGGGGGAGGCATTTTTCTCTGTTTTTTTACCCCTGGGGCCTCACATTTCCTAAATTTTTTCCCTGTTTCTAGCAATGTGGAATATTTAGTTAATATTTTGGATAGAACACACTATTGTAAGTTTTACTGAGGTCTTTTGGTAATTCTAGCTTGTACTTTTATGCCGCGGTCACAAAAAAACACATTTAGGTGTTACGGCTTACTTTTGGGTTATCGACAGGACAAAAACACCCCACCAAAAATATTTAAGAAGGATCAATTAGTTGCAATGACTGCGAAGGGTAAATATAAGCACTTCTAAACAATTTAAATTACAAATAGGCATATATTATGAATTTATTTTTAATGCAGGGCTTTAAGTAAACAATGCATACTGTAAACTGTGAATTTATGCTGACTCATCATAGTTAAGGCCCAGGATTTTCTCAATCTTCATGAAATATTTATAAAACTTCATATTTGAGTTAAATTCTTCAAAATCTCTGAGATAAACAAGATTTTGTGAAATTCTGTATGTTCTAATTTTTAACCCTATATAGGTTGCAATTCTGTAAATATAGACAATGCAATTTCCCATAGGAACTCCCTTTGCGGCTAAAACTGTGACACTTTTACTATGAAGTTTCGTGAAAAATAATATCCTAGAACGGAAAGTTTATATGCACTACTATTTTATTCAAAGGTCAAAATATAGGGCTGTGCGGCATATTTTCAACATTTATATTCCCTGAACTTCTAAGAGTTTAAACTTATACAAAAATTCTATACTACCCTTACCTCCATTTTTGGACCTCCTAAGAATTAAAATTTAGGCGCTACCATGTTTTTCTATACTGGTTACATTTCCAAGTGATGTCTCTATGAGATGAAACACAGAGATCATAAATGGGAACCAGTACGTTAACAAATTAACATATCTATGAATATTATGTATCTCCCCAAAAGAGGCGTGGTTTGAGAAACAGCTATATTTACAAAGTGCAACCTATACAAACATTTATTCAAATAGAAAACTCTCTAAAAACACTTTTTCTCACAACAATACTTATTTATCAGAATTATAGCCTTAAAGAAATCACTGCATATACTCTAAGTATCCTTTTACAGTACATTTTATACCCCTACCCCTGTTTCAATTTTTTAAAGATTTTGAAAACAAGACTTTAATTATTGCCAGCTTACCCTATGTGCATGTTTCCTGACATGAACTGTCTAAAACCTGTTTGAAACTATTCTGATAACAAATTGAAAGCATTTTAAAATACTATAAATGTAATACTAAGTAGTTAATCATTTCAACATTCAAGATTATACAAAGTATCCAATCCTGCCTGTGTCTCCAGTCCACATCTTACTGTATGCCTATTTGTCAATGAAAGTTCACAATTTCTGCCTCAAATGGTCAGTTTAGAATTCATGTTACAACAGTATCATCCCTAACCATATATCTAACATAAGTTAGTTAATATATGAACTAGAAGTGTTTAAACAAAGCCATATTTGCAAAAGTTGTATTTATGAAGATATCAGTCTGGTGCATAAATTCACTAAAAGTTTGATAGAAATGACTGCTTACATCTGATTTTTGCATAACTTCCTAGCACAGTTATTGTTTTCTTTACAAAAGACCTTTAAAATAATAAAATGATAGCATTTAGAAGTTAAATTATCTGTTTTATGACCCAGGGGGAGGCATTTTTCTCTGTTTTTTTACCCCTGGGGCCTCACATTTCCTAAATTTTTTCCCTGTTTCTAGCAATGTGGAATATTTAGTTAATATTTTGGATAGAACACACTATTGTAAGTTTTACTGAGGTCTTTTGGTAATTCTAGCTTGTACTTTTATGCCGCGGTCACAAAAAAACACATTTAGGTGTTACGGCTTACTTTTGGGTTATCGACAGGACAAAAACACCCCACCAAAAATATTTAAGAAGGATCAATTAGTTGCAATGACTGCGAAGGGTAAATATAAGCACTTCTAAACAATTTAAATTACAAATAGGCATATATTATGAATTTATTTTTAATGCAGGGCTTTAAGTAAACAATGCATACTGTAAACTGTGAATTTATGCTGACTCATCATAGTTAAGGCCCAGGATTTTCTCAATCTTCATGAAATATTTATAAAACTTCATATTTGAGTTAAATTCTTCAAAATCTCTGAGATAAACAAGATTTTGTGAAATTCTGTATGTTCTAATTTTTAACCCTATATAGGTTGCAATTCTGTAAATATAGACAATGCAATTTCCCATAGGAACTCCCTTTGCGGCTAAAACTGTGACACTTTTACTATGAAGTTTCGTGAAAAATAATATCCTAGAACGGAAAGTTTATATGCACTACTATTTTATTCAAAGGTCAAAATATAGGGCTGTGCGGCATATTTTCAACATTTATATTCCCTGAACTTCTAAGAGTTTAAACTTATACAAAAATTCTATACTACCCTTACCTCCATTTTTGGACCTCCTAAGAATTAAAATTTAGGCGCTACCATGTTTTTCTATACTGGTTACATTTCCAAGTGATGTCTCTATGAGATGAAACACAGAGATCATAAATGGGAACCAGTACGTTAACAAATTAACATATCTATGAATATTATGTATCTCCCCAAAAGAGGCGTGGTTTGAGAAACAGCTATATTTACAAAGTGCAACCTATACAAACATTTATTCAAATAGAAAACTCTCTAAAAACACTTTTTCTCACAACAATACTTATTTATCAGAATTATAGCCTTAAAGAAATCACTGCATATACTCTAAGTATCCTTTTACAGTACATTTTATACCCCTACCCCTGTTTCAATTTTTTAAAGATTTTGAAAACAAGACTTTAATTATTGCCAGCTTACCCTATGTGCATGTTTCCTGACATGAACTGTCTAAAACCTGTTTGAAACTATTCTGATAACAAATTGAAAGCATTTTAAAATACTATAAATGTAATACTAAGTAGTTAATCATTTCAACATTCAAGATTATACAAAGTATCCAATCCTGCCTGTGTCTCCAGTCCACATCTTACTGTATGCCTATTTGTCAATGAAAGTTCACAATTTCTGCCTCAAATGGTCAGTTTAGAATTCATGTTACAACAGTATCATCCCTAACCATATATCTAACATAAGTTAGTTAATATATGAACTAGAAGTGTTTAAACAAAGCCATATTTGCAAAAGTTGTATTTATGAAGATATCAGTCTGGTGCATAAATTCACTAAAAGTTTGATAGAAATGACTGCTTACATCTGATTTTTGCATAACTTCCTAGCACAGTTATTGTTTTCTTTACAAAAGACCTTTAAAATAATAAAATGATAGCATTTAGAAGTTAAATTATCTGTTTTATGACCCAGGGGGAGGCATTTTTCTCTGTTTTTTTACCCCTGGGGCCTCACATTTCCTAAATTTTTTCCCTGTTTCTAGCAATGTGGAATATTTAGTTAATATTTTGGATAGAACACACTATTGTAAGTTTTACTGAGGTCTTTTGGTAATTCTAGCTTGTACTTTTATGCCGCGGTCACAAAAAAACACATTTAGGTGTTACGGCTTACTTTTGGGTTATCGACAGGACAAAAACACCCCACCAAAAATATTTAAGAAGGATCAATTAGTTGCAATGACTGCGAAGGGTAAATATAAGCACTTCTAAACAATTTAAATTACAAATAGGCATATATTATGAATTTATTTTTAATGCAGGGCTTTAAGTAAACAATGCATACTGTAAACTGTGAATTTATGCTGACTCATCATAGTTAAGGCCCAGGATTTTCTCAATCTTCATGAAATATTTATAAAACTTCATATTTGAGTTAAATTCTTCAAAATCTCTGAGATAAACAAGATTTTGTGAAATTCTGTATGTTCTAATTTTTAACCCTATATAGGTTGCAATTCTGTAAATATAGACAATGCAATTTCCCATAGGAACTCCCTTTGCGGCTAAAACTGTGACACTTTTACTATGAAGTTTCGTGAAAAATAATATCCTAGAACGGAAAGTTTATATGCACTACTATTTTATTCAAAGGTCAAAATATAGGGCTGTGCGGCATATTTTCAACATTTATATTCCCTGAACTTCTAAGAGTTTAAACTTATACAAAAATTCTATACTACCCTTACCTCCATTTTTGGACCTCCTAAGAATTAAAATTTAGGCGCTACCATGTTTTTCTATACTGGTTACATTTCCAAGTGATGTCTCTATGAGATGAAACACAGAGATCATAAATGGGAACCAGTACGTTAACAAATTAACATATCTATGAATATTATGTATCTCCCCAAAAGAGGCGTGGTTTGAGAAACAGCTATATTTACAAAGTGCAACCTATACAAACATTTATTCAAATAGAAAACTCTCTAAAAACACTTTTTCTCACAACAATACTTATTTATCAGAATTATAGCCTTAAAGAAATCACTGCATATACTCTAAGTATCCTTTTACAGTACATTTTATACCCCTACCCCTGTTTCAATTTTTTAAAGATTTTGAAAACAAGACTTTAATTATTGCCAGCTTACCCTATGTGCATGTTTCCTGACATGAACTGTCTAAAACCTGTTTGAAACTATTCTGATAACAAATTGAAAGCATTTTAAAATACTATAAATGTAATACTAAGTAGTTAATCATTTCAACATTCAAGATTATACAAAGTATCCAATCCTGCCTGTGTCTCCAGTCCACATCTTACTGTATGCCTATTTGTCAATGAAAGTTCACAATTTCTGCCTCAAATGGTCAGTTTAGAATTCATGTTACAACAGTATCATCCCTAACCATATATCTAACATAAGTTAGTTAATATATGAACTAGAAGTGTTTAAACAAAGCCATATTTGCAAAAGTTGTATTTATGAAGATATCAGTCTGGTGCATAAATTCACTAAAAGTTTGATAGAAATGACTGCTTACATCTGATTTTTGCATAACTTCCTAGCACAGTTATTGTTTTCTTTACAAAAGACCTTTAAAATAATAAAATGATAGCATTTAGAAGTTAAATTATCTGTTTTATGACCCAGGGGGAGGCATTTTTCTCTGTTTTTTTACCCCTGGGGCCTCACATTTCCTAAATTTTTTCCCTGTTTCTAGCAATGTGGAATATTTAGTTAATATTTTGGATAGAACACACTATTGTAAGTTTTACTGAGGTCTTTTGGTAATTCTAGCTTGTACTTTTATGCCGCGGTCACAAAAAAACACATTTAGGTGTTACGGCTTACTTTTGGGTTATCGACAGGACAAAAACACCCCACCAAAAATATTTAAGAAGGATCAATTAGTTGCAATGACTGCGAAGGGTAAATATAAGCACTTCTAAACAATTTAAATTACAAATAGGCATATATTATGAATTTATTTTTAATGCAGGGCTTTAAGTAAACAATGCATACTGTAAACTGTGAATTTATGCTGACTCATCATAGTTAAGGCCCAGGATTTTCTCAATCTTCATGAAATATTTATAAAACTTCATATTTGAGTTAAATTCTTCAAAATCTCTGAGATAAACAAGATTTTGTGAAATTCTGTATGTTCTAATTTTTAACCCTATATAGGTTGCAATTCTGTAAATATAGACAATGCAATTTCCCATAGGAACTCCCTTTGCGGCTAAAACTGTGACACTTTTACTATGAAGTTTCGTGAAAAATAATATCCTAGAACGGAAAGTTTATATGCACTACTATTTTATTCAAAGGTCAAAATATAGGGCTGTGCGGCATATTTTCAACATTTATATTCCCTGAACTTCTAAGAGTTTAAACTTATACAAAAATTCTATACTACCCTTACCTCCATTTTTGGACCTCCTAAGAATTAAAATTTAGGCGCTACCATGTTTTTCTATACTGGTTACATTTCCAAGTGATGTCTCTATGAGATGAAACACAGAGATCATAAATGGGAACCAGTACGTTAACAAATTAACATATCTATGAATATTATGTATCTCCCCAAAAGAGGCGTGGTTTGAGAAACAGCTATATTTACAAAGTGCAACCTATACAAACATTTATTCAAATAGAAAACTCTCTAAAAACACTTTTTCTCACAACAATACTTATTTATCAGAATTATAGCCTTAAAGAAATCACTGCATATACTCTAAGTATCCTTTTACAGTACATTTTATACCCCTACCCCTGTTTCAATTTTTTAAAGATTTTGAAAACAAGACTTTAATTATTGCCAGCTTACCCTATGTGCATGTTTCCTGACATGAACTGTCTAAAACCTGTTTGAAACTATTCTGATAACAAATTGAAAGCATTTTAAAATACTATAAATGTAATACTAAGTAGTTAATCATTTCAACATTCAAGATTATACAAAGTATCCAATCCTGCCTGTGTCTCCAGTCCACATCTTACTGTATGCCTATTTGTCAATGAAAGTTCACAATTTCTGCCTCAAATGGTCAGTTTAGAATTCATGTTACAACAGTATCATCCCTAACCATATATCTAACATAAGTTAGTTAATATATGAACTAGAAGTGTTTAAACAAAGCCATATTTGCAAAAGTTGTATTTATGAAGATATCAGTCTGGTGCATAAATTCACTAAAAGTTTGATAGAAATGACTGCTTACATCTGATTTTTGCATAACTTCCTAGCACAGTTATTGTTTTCTTTACAAAAGACCTTTAAAATAATAAAATGATAGCATTTAGAAGTTAAATTATCTGTTTTATGACCCAGGGGGAGGCATTTTTCTCTGTTTTTTTACCCCTGGGGCCTCACATTTCCTAAATTTTTTCCCTGTTTCTAGCAATGTGGAATATTTAGTTAATATTTTGGATAGAACACACTATTGTAAGTTTTACTGAGGTCTTTTGGTAATTCTAGCTTGTACTTTTATGCCGCGGTCACAAAAAAACACATTTAGGTGTTACGGCTTACTTTTGGGTTATCGACAGGACAAAAACACCCCACCAAAAATATTTAAGAAGGATCAATTAGTTGCAATGACTGCGAAGGGTAAATATAAGCACTTCTAAACAATTTAAATTACAAATAGGCATATATTATGAATTTATTTTTAATGCAGGGCTTTAAGTAAACAATGCATACTGTAAACTGTGAATTTATGCTGACTCATCATAGTTAAGGCCCAGGATTTTCTCAATCTTCATGAAATATTTATAAAACTTCATATTTGAGTTAAATTCTTCAAAATCTCTGAGATAAACAAGATTTTGTGAAATTCTGTATGTTCTAATTTTTAACCCTATATAGGTTGCAATTCTGTAAATATAGACAATGCAATTTCCCATAGGAACTCCCTTTGCGGCTAAAACTGTGACACTTTTACTATGAAGTTTCGTGAAAAATAATATCCTAGAACGGAAAGTTTATATGCACTACTATTTTATTCAAAGGTCAAAATATAGGGCTGTGCGGCATATTTTCAACATTTATATTCCCTGAACTTCTAAGAGTTTAAACTTATACAAAAATTCTATACTACCCTTACCTCCATTTTTGGACCTCCTAAGAATTAAAATTTAGGCGCTACCATGTTTTTCTATACTGGTTACATTTCCAAGTGATGTCTCTATGAGATGAAACACAGAGATCAAAAATGGGAACCAGTACGTTAACAAATTAACATATCTATGAATATTATATATCTCCCCAAAAGAGGCGTGGTTTGAGAAACAGCTATATTTACAAAGTGCAACCTACAGTAATTTTTCATTTTTGTAACAGTATAAATGCCTTTTATTCGTGGTCGTTGTATTTTAAAATAATAACCTGTTAAAAAAATAAGGAGACTAAAAGAGGGACGAAAGATACCAGAGGGACAGTCTAACTCATAGATCGAAAACAAACTGACAACGCCATGGCCAAAAATAAAAAGACAAACAGACAAGTAATAGTACAGATGACACAACATAGAAAACTTAAGACTAAGCAACACGAACCCCACCAAAAACTGGGGGTTATCTCAGGTGCTCCGGAAGGGTAAGCAGATCCTGCTCCACATGTGGCACCCGTCGTGTTGCTTATGTTATTACAAATCCGGTAAATAGTCTAATTCGGTAAGTCACATTCGTGAAAAGGGAAGGGTATTGTAGTTACGACATAAGGAACATATCCGATATCATCTGTGAAACGGTTATTCCATAACGGTCAACCAACTCGTGATGGCGTCATGGACAAATTTACGAAGGGATGATCTCAACTTCACCATTTGGAACTCTTGGCTTAATAGCTTCCTTGTGAGCAGCAATCCTCTATCAAGGAAATCATGATAGGAAACACAAGCCCGGGAATATCGTATCAATTGGGAGATATATACTCCGTATGCAGGCACTGCTGGAATGTTGCTACATAGAAATGGAAAGTTCACAATTGGAAAGCTGAAATCATCTCTTTTGTCGTAAAGTTTTGTTTTCAACCGACCCTCATTGTCAATTTCTAGATGTAAGTCAAGATATGAGGCAGACTTAACTGTATCTGTAGTATCCTTTATCTCTAGTTCGATGGGATAGATTCGTTCAACAGAGTCACCAAATTTTGTATTATTTAGTGAAAGAACATCATCTATATAGCGGAACGTAGAGTTAAAGGATATCATTCTTCCTAAGAAGTTCCTGTATGAAGTCAGCCTCATAATAATAAAGAAACAAGTCGGCAAGAAGAGGGGCACAATTGGTTCCCATTGGAATTCCGACAGTCTGTTGAAAAACACGTCCTCCAAACGTAACAAATATGTTGTCAATCAAGAAATCCAGCATCTTGATAATGTCAGTTTCAGTTAAATGACGAAGACAACTAAGGTAACCGTATGTCCTTCTACATTAAAATGTATAACAATTCAAATGAAAAAAAACTAACGACCTGATTCATGACAAAACTTTATTGTTTGTACATAGATACAACTATTTGATTAAATAATCTGTAAGTTTTATTTATGGTGCTGTTGTTTAAAAACCCTGTAAATTCAAATGCGATCTTTGCAACCTTATTGAACTTTTGAAAAATATGTTGTTCAAGATTATCAAATTAACACTGGAGTAAGATATTTGAAAAATGTCTTTATCGGTCGTAAAATGAATTTTGTTTCTAATTAATTAAAACATAATTTAAAATGTACTAATACACGTATGGTCCTGTATCCTGTTTTTATGAACGAAAATTTTAAGTAATTTTTGGAAAAGAAATTCCTGACTCAAATCATATACCAGTTTTACACTGATTGTGTTCATTGGAATCTTTCACGTCACTACAGGCATGGATATGACATTTAGATGTACACTCACTGAATACGGTATCAATTTTAGGAATTGATGTTTTAAAAAATATCAATTAGAATATTTCTTATATCACTACAGGTTTGTCAATGAAGGAAAAAAGTACTTTGTTTCCTTGAAAATGCCTGAGTTCTTAAAACCTCATCAGATAACATGCTTATAATTTGGCGCGTTTCGTATACATAAGACTCACCATTGATGCTTGAACAGGTGGAAGGCCAACTCAAACAAGAAGTTTAAAAGGCCGAACATTTTGCATTGTTTACAAAATTCAGCTAAGACAATCTATGTACGAGGATAAAAAACTTTAATATTTCGAACAATTCAATACATTTCTTTATGTTAGCCTTATCCCCCTTCAGCATTGTGATCTCATAATACGGAATTTTGTTAAAAATCAAGATCTTTTAAAGATTTGAAAGTTAAATCTTTTACTAGGTAATCTATGATTTCAGTTTTGAGTTTATTTAAGTAAAAGAGATTTGAACTGCTGAAATATTTAACCAGTATTAGACTTATACACGACTGAAAAAAGAAAAAAAAAGAAATGAAAAGAAGCAATAAAATTGAGGAATAGGAAATGGGGAATGTGCCAAAGAGACAACAACCCGACCAAAGAGCAAAAAACAACCGAAGGCCACCAATGGGTCTTCAACACAGCGAGAAAATCCCGCACCCGAAGGCGTGCTTCAACTGGCCCCAAAACAAAAATGTGTACTAGCTCAGTGATAATGGAGGCCACACTAAACTCCAAAACATATAAATGAACTAAAATTAAAAATCATACAAGACTAACAAAGGCCAGAGGCTCCTGACTTGGGACAGGCGCAAAAATGCGGCGGGGTTAAACATGTTTAGTCGGATCTCAACCCTCCTCCTATACCTCTAGCCAATGTAGAAAAAACAAACACACAGCAATACGTACAGTAAAATCTGTTTAAAAGAAGTCCGAGTCCGATGTCAGAATAGGTATCAAAAGAACCTAAGCAAAATGACAATAATACATAAATCAACAAAGGACTACTAGCAGTTACTGACATGCCAGCTCCAGACCTCAATTAAACTGATTGAATGATTATGTCTTCATCATATGAAAATCAAGCACAATCCCTCCCGTTAGCGGTTTAGTATCATTACATCATAAAATATATGAAAAGAACATAACCCGTATCATGCCAACAACTGGTTTTAAAATAGTTTCCGATGCAAAGACCCTATGAGTGAATCAATATTAACACCACAATATGCCATCTTTAATGACCTGACAATAGTAGCGTAACTATATCCCTTCTTAATAAGTCTGTTTAAGGCTTGGTTAGCTTTTGAGGTGAATGCCGACATTTTTGTGCTTTGTAAAGAATATTACCATAAAAGATTGGATGTGAAATACCTGAACGTATAAGATGTCTGCATGTTGATTTATATTTACGAATGATGTCCTAGTATCGATGATAAAATTTAGTAAATGTTTTGACTAATTTGTGATATCGAAAACCCTGCTGTAATACTTTTTCAGTAATACATAGATTTCTTTCGTTAAAATCAAATACGTTGTTACATACACGAGCGAATCGCACAAGTTGAGATATATAAACACCATAAGATAGTGCAAGGGTTCGTCACCATCTAAACATGAATAATTAACAATAGGAAATGAAAAATAATCTCTTTTATCATAAATTTTGGTATTAAGCTTCCCGTTAAAGATATAGTTATCAAGATCCAGGAATGGGCAGTGTTCATTGTTAGTATTAGTTTTATTTAAAGTCAGTTCAGCAGGACAAATCTCTTTAGTGTACATACTGAAGTCGTCATAATTGAGAGCTAAATTATCATCCATATATCTAAAAGTGTTTTTAAATTTTTGTATCAAATGTTGTTTCGATGGGTTTTTGCTGATTTTAGTCATAAATTGTAACTCATCACAATACAGAAACAGGTCCGCAAAAATTCAAGGACAGTTATAGTATCAAAGCAGGTCCAATAGACATAGTTCTTTTATTTTTTGTAACTGAAAAATTCGTAAGGGTTCCGCGGAACCCTGTGTCTCGCCTACGTTTGCTGTTGTCTATATTTTCAGTGTGATACGTGAATGCACATAATAGATTTGCAGTTAATGAAATAAAACATTTGAAATGTATGAAAAAAGATATGGTTGTAAAAAATGAATATAGTATGCAATTATATCTATAGATTTATAAATGAGTAGAAACATAAATTTATTGAATGAACAAATTTTAAAGAAGACAAATTTTAAATTGCTTGATGATTTATCCCTTAATTAAACAAGAGTGCACACGCTGAAATGTCTCGCCTTCTTTACTAATCATTGATATTATGTTGATAGTCCTAAATATAAAGCTTTATTACAACTGTCACATAAACTTAACATTAACCAAGTAAACTAAACATTGACCAATGAACCATGAAAATGAGGTCAAGGTCAGATGAACCATGCTAGGCAGGCATGAACAGCTAACAATTCTTCCATACAACAAATATAGTTGACCTATTGCTTATAGTTTAAGAAAAACAGACCAAAACACAAAAACTTAACACTGAGCAATGAACCTTGAAAATGAGGTCAAGGTCACATTAAAACCTGCGTGACTGACATATAGATCATAAAATATTTCCATACACCAAATATAGTTGAACTATTGCATATAATATTAGAAAAAAAGACCAAAACTAAAAAAAATAACTTTGACCACTGAACCATGAAAATGAGGTCAAGGTCAGATGACACGTGCCAGCTAGACATGTACACCTTACAATCATTCCATACACCAAATATAGTAGACCTATTGCATACAGTATAAGAAAAACAGACAAAAACACAAAAACGTAACTATAACCATTGAACCATGAAAATGAGGTCAAGGTCAGATGACACCTGCCAGTTGGACATGTACACCTTACAATCCTTCCATACACCGAATATACTAGACCTATTGCTTATAGTATCTGAGATATGGACTTGACCACCAAAACTTAACCTTGTTCACTGATCCATGAAATCAGGTCGAGGTCAAGTGAAAACTGTCTGACGGGCATGAGGACCTTGCAAGGTACACACATACCAAATATAATTATCCTATTACTTATAATAAGAGAGAATGTAACATTACAAAAAATCTTTTTTTTCAAGTAGTCACTGAACCATGAAAATGAGGTCAAGGACATTGGACATGTGACTGACAAAAACTTCGTAACATGAGGCATCCATATACAAAGTATGAAGCATCCAGATCTTCCACCTTCTAAAATATAAAGCTTTTAAGAAGTTAGCTAACGCCGCCGCCGCCGCCGCCGCCGGATCACTATCCCTATGTCGAGCTTTCTGCGACAAAAGTCGCAGGCTCGACAAAAAGTAGAATATATGTGCAAATAAGAAAATTGTGGGTTATGGGAAATATGCATTTTTTTCTCATAAACAACATTTTCAATGAGTATAGAGTGAATTAGAATAAAATGTTTAAGGCCAGGTGACATAAATATGAAGATAAATTAAAAATGTATTATTGCAAGATGTTATTTATCAGGAATTGAGTTGCCCTAAATAAAAGTAGTAAAGAATTTGTGGATGTGCCATTTGCAAAGAACCTGATAGAATAAAAAAAATAGAGAATAAAATATGTTAGTTATAAAATATGACTTTCATGCATAAGTCTGTGATGGTTCCATTATTTAAAATGAATAGAAAATGGGGAATAGGTAATACATGTTGTTCTTACTGTCACGACTGTATTGGTTTACCTGAAATTTTATTTTAATATTTATTAGAATATACATGACAAGTATTTACAAAGGTAATTTGGAATATTGACTGTTAATTTTCTTCATTTAGTGCAAATACTGCCTGTAAATCGTCATCATCATCGTCAGTTGAGAAATCTCCTTGTGTCTACAAAGTTATACAATATAAATTAGAAAGGGAAATTAATAGAAAAGGATTTGAAATTGAAATGGTAAGGGAAAAAAGATATAATAAAACAGAAAAAGAAAATATTATAAAAAGATGATTGAATGTAATGATATTTAACGTCAAAACTATAAGTGACTATAAAGAAATTAATAAACATATGTTGCCTTGGCACTTCCCTCCAAGGAATTCTAGAGTTGGTGGTATGATTTCTTTGTCATTTTAAGATGAAAGGGACTGTGATACCTGTTAAAAGGAAATTAATGCATGCATAAATTTTTTGTGGCATACAATTATTTGTTGTTGTATGTAAAAAGACATATATAAGAATAAAGGTATGTTATAATACCGGTATTTGATATCTTTTTGAAAATTGAATAAAAATGGAATGGTTGAAAGATATTATGAAATAAAATACCTTTTTAAATCTTTCATGATTGTTTTATGAATTATCTTATATTTTAATGTAAAGACATGAAGAATTGAAAAAAATCATGCCTTTGATGTTGATGGCACATCTTTATCATCACCATCATCATCAACAACAGATGAAAGCATATTTTCTACAGTGTCTAGTTTATCTGATAGGCTTAGTAAATGAGTTTAAAATGACTCCAATTGTTCAAGATTGCTTTGGTAGGAACCCACAAGGAGGTTTGTGCTTCTTTTAATTCATCTAGAGTTGTCTGTAATGAATTTAGAGTCACATCTAGGTCTCCTATTAGAAGATCTCTAAGTGTTGTAGAAAAAGACTTTGCTGATGCATTGCATTTTCTGGTTTGGGTTTGCAATGCTGACATTTTTTTGGCAGCATTGTACTTTGGATTTTTTCTCTGAACTTTGAAATGGTCCAATTCTTTTTTTATATTGGTAACCTCTTTCTTTACTGGATTAAAAGAATTCTTTACTTTTGATATTTTACCCATTTTCTGTAAAAAATGTATTGTATGAATATCATGATATGATTTACCCTTAAGCAGCATTATACAACTTCAAATGAAATGGATATTGATTGAACTACTTATTTTCAATGTAGATTAAAAAGAATCTTTAGGCTAGTTATACATTGATAATCCTAATGATTTAAACATAATAGAAACATAATTTGTTCCAGATAAAACATAGTAAATGAGTTCATCCTTTTAAATAAAAGTATTCATTTGTGTACAGTCAATGTTGTTTTATCATAATTGCATTTAAAAGATTTTTTTATTGTAATTGAGTTGTAGTATAAAGGAGATTTGCTATATGTAAAAGTAGGCAAAAGTATGATAACTAGAGGCTCTCAAGAGCCTGTGTCGCTCACCTGTATTTACTGATGCTTTGGAAATCATGTAAAATAAGGTTAAAATCATAATTAATAGTATTAGATATTAGATATTATAATGATATCTAAGATAATAACAAAAAACTGAAAAATTTCTGTAAAATTACTAAATCAGGGGCAGCAACCCAACCACATGCTTTAGTTTCAGAGATATAAACCGAAAACTGCATTTTACCCCTATGTTTTATTTTTAACCATGTCGGCCATAATGGTTGGAAGGCGGGGTCATCGGACAAATTTCTTAAACTAGATACCCTAATAATGATTATGGTCAAGTTTGGTTAAATTTGTCTCAGTAGTTTCAGAGAAGATGATTTTTGTAAAAGATTACAAAAATTTACGAAAAATTGTTAAAAATTTACTATAAAGGGCAATAACTCCTAAAGGGGTCGACTGACAATTGTTGGTCATGTTGAACGTTTTTTCATGATTTACTCCGGTTTAAAATGAAATTAAGAATTAAATTTTAAGAAATGACTGTAATAGTTTTCTGTCTATGCGAAATAACATAAAAAATTTGGTGCACACTTTAAAATAACCCGCTACGCGAGTTGTTCAGTGTGCACCACATTTTTGATGTTATTTCTTCATAGACAGAAAAAATATTACAGTCATTCCTTAAATATATTAGAAATATATTATAAGTAAGATAAATGTATTGATTTTGTATCATGTTGAAGGCCGTTCCTTGACCTATAATGGTTTACTTTTATAAATTGTAACTTTGATGGAGAGTTGTCTCATTGGCACTCATACCACATCTTCCTATATCTAAATATCTTTCTACAAATATTCAAATACTACAAGATGATAGATATTGCATACTGTTGTATTGTGTACAATAAGAATTATCATAACAGCATCATAAAATTTTCTACAGTAAATAATTACATTAAGTATGATAAAAAAAATATGTTCTTTATCAAATATCTTGATAGTAGACTACACACTATAATTAAAAGCTGACTGCTCATACATTGGAAGATATATTTTGTTTGGTAATTCATGCTTTCCTTTAACATTGTAAACACATTTACCAATTTATATATTAACAATAATAGAAGAAATGTTATTTTATTTTTTTTAAATGTAATATTTATATCATATATATATATATATATATATATATATATATGTTTTCCATTCAGTGAAAATGTTTTATCAAATGTCATATAAATGTACCTTTATGCTTGATTTTACAACATAGGACAATTTTAAGTCTTTTAAAAGAAAAATCACAAAAATAATGAACTCTAAATATAATTTTTCTAATTTGATTAGTGTAAAATAAGATCAAGATAAGAAGAGCATATTAATGAAATAATCGTGTTTTCACTTTTTATAATATTAAAAGACTGCATGATTTATCATATTAAAATTATAGTCTTTTTAATCATTGCATATCAGCTTAAAACATAAATGAATCAATTTATATGTATTCACCTGAAACTGTTGTGGCAATTCATATTTGTTCTTGTACGTTGGGTTGTAGCTACTGACAGTTATCCTCAGGAATAGATATATGTAGATTGTATATATATCCAACCACAGTATAATAATGATGAAGTATAAATCACAAATCTTCTTTTAATGTATTTGAATTCAATATTCCTAGAAAATGTATTTGTCATGAATTTGGAATGGTGTGTCAATATTGAAAAACAGTCATTTCAGCGTCACAGTGTATGCTTATTAAACGATCCGGAGTTAAATTTTAAAAACAAATGGTATTTCATGTGTTTATGGAAACCCATAATGGTTTGTGGTAGCTATAGTACAATTCAAGAGCTCCACAACACAGATTGTCTTTTTCCACATTTGTAAACATCAGGTCAATTGTTGTTTTTCCATCAGTTGTTTGTTCTTTGATCATTTGATGGAATCCATTGTTCAACATATGTTTTTCAATTTCTAAGTATTTCATTGATTGTGGTTCCATATTTGCATTAAGATCACCTATGATTATAACAGGATGATTTGAATGAATGTGTTCCTTTAATTTATTCAAAGAGGATATTATATTCAATACATTTTCATCTGGTCTACAGTATACACAAATAATTATCAATTGATAAGGTTCTTTAATCTGTACTACAGTTAGTTCAATCTTCTTGCTATTGAAAGGAATTATATCAGCAGTATATGTTTTTTAATATACACAGATGATCCATATGCTGTCCTGTTGTTGTGATAATCATTTCTGTACATATTAAAATTCTCCATTTCATAAAGATTATTTTTGTCACTTGCACATAATTTAGTTTCCACAAACAAGCATACATCTGAAGCTGATACAGATTCATCTTTTTTATGTCCTCTATATGTAAATATATAGACTGACAATTATGAAAGTATATTTTCATTTTACAGTTGTCTAAATTATAAAGTTGACTATAGCATAGTTGTAATTGAGCATCTGTTCTCAACCTGAACATTTCAGATTTTCCATCTTTTGATACAGTTATTTTCGAAGGATCTAGTTTTCCAGATATATGAATATTTTGTAGTGCAATTACTCGACTAAATGCTACATAATGAAGATGGGCAAGTTTTTTTGGTAGGTAATTGTAGGACTGCAGATTGCATGGTATCTCCTTGAGATCTATGAACTGTTTTAGCACATGCCATTTGAAGAGGATATTGATATCTGCTGACTTTTGCATTCTTGTATCGTCCCACTGAAAATTCTCTTCTTACTCTTTTAATTGGAACCCAAGTTTTTAAAATATTTCCTTTGATTAAATGTCTTCTTGCTAGTCTAAGTTGTCTGCCACAATCTGCATTGTGAAACTGAACCCATATAATTCCTTTTTCAATGTATTTGGTTGTACATGAGGCTCCATTAACTAATCCATCTGAAACATCTACGTTTATTGTCAATTCATTTTTCATTGAAACTGCAGTTTTAAAAACTTTTCCTAATCCCATTGCATCTCCTGCCTTGTGAGGGGCTCTGGCTAGTATGTCATGTTTTATGCTATCTGGTACATTACCTATCATAGTATCTGAATCATGACTAGTAATTTTGGTGAACTTAGCAAGATCAAACATTTTGTCATTGTAACTATTAACATCTTGGTTGTTGTATATGATATGTGTTGAACTATATGGGTAATTTTGATCTGCTGTATTTATAGTTCTCTCTTTTAAAATGTTTATGTCGTTTTCAGTCTGCTTTCCTTCACGCATTCTGTTTAACAATTCTGCAAATTGTTGATCATCCTTTTGCTTCATTATTTGTGTTAACTCAAACATTTTGAAGTTATCTTTCAATACATTAGAAGCTAAGAGGCCAATAATCCTTCTTACAGTGTAGAAAAATCCACCCATCCTTGACTGGTTGAAGTTGAAACAATTCACCTACAGCCAGGATACTGACATCCCCGAATGGTTTGCGTATAGACATGATATCTTGAAGTCTAAAGTTAATATAATTCATCATATTGCATCCAAGCATAGATACTTCATCTATTATCACAATCTGTAAATGTCCAAGATCCTTTCTTAGTGTATTTAGTTTATCTGAAGTAAGGGATTTGTACGTCAAACTTTGGTTAGCAGGTACTAGTATCTTGAATGCAGAATGAATTGTACTACCTTTAATAAGATAAGCTGCCTTCCCAGTTGGAGAAGTGAGCAATATATATTTAGTATCAGGATTATCACCAAGATTCCGAGTAAACCATCGCTGCAATGCCTGATATATTCCTCGAGTATCTTTTGTCTTTCCTACACCTGCACCTCCACTTAAAAATATAAAAGAATGATCATTTGATGTTTTAGCTGATTTAAGTATGTGTAAGAAGATTTCTTTCTGTTTTGTGTTAAATGATTGTACAAGTTTTCTATATTCCATATCAGCCATTCTGTTTATTAGAAGTTCCTCATGGTTATCACTCCCTGATGCAAGGTCCACATCAGCTTTTGTTTGCCTGATTAGTAAGTCTTGTCCAGTATCATAATTTACATACAGGTCTTCATTATTATTTTGGTCAATGATTTCTACAATTTCTGCATCATTATTGTTTAAATGTTGAGTACATGTTGCTATATCAGTCAGTGTATGCATCTTCATTATCAGAATCAAAGTTCTGAATATCATTTTCAGCTCTAGCAATTTCTTCTGCATTTTGTTCATACTCTGCTTTCTTTTGATGAACATCATCCTTTACATCCTCAAATCTTTCTTCAAAAGATTGGCATTTTCCAATGATTTTATTTTCTGTATACCATGGACAGAACAAGATTAATTGTTCACAATAATAATTTACACAATCTTTTTCAATGTTGTAGTGAACATATCTTATTTTTTTTTTCCCTTATTGTATCTCCATTGCTGAGTTTTATAAGTGATGCATTGCCTTCATCATGATCGTCAGTGTCGTATGGATCATCTTCTAAATTGTCATCATCATTGTCCTCTGGTAAATCTTTTTCCTTTCCTTTTGGCTTTGCTTTCTTATAAATCTTAACTGTATCAAAGTTACTGGCAAAGTCTGCTAGACAGATGTTTTTTAAAAGAAATGGTCTGTACGAATATCTTTTAATAATATTGCCACACTGAATTTCTGTTGAATCTTCAGGAAATTGTTGTAACAATTCAAGGCTTTTTAAAATGAATGGTCTTTCTTCAGAAGGTGACGTATTCACAAATACAAAACCAAGAGAAGCTCTTCTTAAGGGCATCTGTAGTAGCAGGTAACTAGCTTCTTGTGCACCTACTTCAACATGACGTAGAAATTTATTTCCTATTTGTGATACTTGTTCCTGAATCTCACAGTTTCCTTATTTCACTTCCTCAGATGCATGTCGCAAGATGTCACTCATACCACGCTGGACTTAACTTATATAGCTGACTATGTACATTATAACAGAATATGCACTTGTTATATATTGAATATCAAGATTTGCATTCCAAACCCTGAGCATGTCACAATCATAGCTATTTATTCAAATTCATTTGGATTTCGTTTCAAGAATATTATTGTATCTTTTAAAGTACTTCTTACAGCTTTAATGTAATTTTCTTCTGATATATCTATTACTTGAAGGAATTCATCAAAAGATTTATCAATTCCTTTATTATTTTCTTGAAGGAATGTGCTGATTTTCTTCCAATTTTCTTTTTGTTCAATTTCCCCCAATTCATCTAAAGGCTCTAATATCAATGTTTCACCCATTGGTGGAATAGGAAAATTAAAACGGCAAACTTTCTTACTCTTTTTTTCAAAGGTGTGTGTGTGCCTGTGTGTTTGGAGTTTTACAAGGTCTTCTGTAACTAAGGACGCTGAACATGATAGGTATTTAGAAATGTACTTTTGAATGTCTCCATCTGATTGTACGCCATACTTTGGCGAATTCTCAATCCATAGAATTGCATGGATATGTGGAGAACCACGCTGCTGAAACTCTACACGGTAGAACAAGTCTGTAAGTTTGACTATCGGTTCTAGAGAACTCTTTAGGAATATATTGAAAAATTTTTAAACACGATAATCAAAGAATCTAGAGACTGTCACAGGATCTGATTGTAACAAGTCGACATTTTTCATGGTATGTCAAGCTGTTGACATCAGTTTCAGTAATTTCTTTGCCATCTACTTTTTTGCTTAGAGAAATCAGTAGTTCTTTCCATCTTGATTCACCAGCTGATAGACTTATTAAAAAGGTAGGTACACCTAACTGTCGCACCATTGCAAAAGCATTTTTTTTTTGCAGCTTCCCAATATAGGGGTGTATTGTTTGTAACCTTCTTACAGATAGCCACGTTTTATCTTTTATCTGCTTTACGTGAAGTTTTTTGGTTTTGAAAAACAAATTAGGAATATTCAATGCAACACGTCTGTCTTCAGACGGATTTCAAATTTGCAGACATCACTGTACTGGACAGGAATCTGCCGGCCTTTGTTGGATGTTCTAGTTTCTCCACAAAATATTGTTGGAAATTCAAGTTCTTCAATATTATCTGTGAAAATGCTGATTGGTTGATTGCCATTCACTTGGTGCACAGCAAAATATATGTTGACCATCATCAGTATAATCATTGTCAATTAACATAGTGTCCATGCTTCCAAGTTGATTGTCCTACTCTATTTCATCATCTTCACTCCACTGGTCATCTTCTTTATTGACAATTTGTTCTTGACAACTATTATTGGAAATATGCTCTTTTTTTATGGTTGGTCTGGGATCTTTATAACTTGTACATCATTTTGATGATCCTTGGTATTGATGTTTAGATTTTGCAACCAGTTATCATTAAAACCATCTGTTACATATTTTCTAAAAAGATCTTTTGTAAGTAAATAGTTCATAGCTTCTACACATTTTGTTGGTCGGATATTCTCATACATGTAGTGACTTCTGCAACGCAACCTCCTTTTCAATTTGAGTGGTATAGTATTAGTGTCGTCAGTTCTTCGTGGCAAGGATCTAACTGTACAAATGTTGTCAGAAGGAACTTTAACTACATTGCCTTTAATCAAATATCGTCCACCTCTAGGTAATTCGCGCATTTGCAAAAATATATTAACTGGAAAAATCAATCTCTCTTCTAGTTGATTCAAGTTTAGTGCAGGTAGTTTGTTGGGGAAACCCATGTTATTCTTAGTATTTAATCTTGCCGTCTAGTTCTTTTCTGATTTAATTCCTTCTTTTTAATAGTAGGCTTTTCTCTCTTGGTTCTTTTCTGATTTATAACCTTCTGCTTAAAATTGGGGCTTTTTCTTTCGGTTCTTTTCTGATTTAATTCCTTCTGCTTAAAATTGGGACTTTTTCTTTCGGTTCTTTTCTGATTTAATTCCTTCTGCTTAAAATTGGGATTTTTTCTTTTGGTTCTTTTCTGATTCAATTCCTTCTGTTTAAAATTGGGACTTTTTCTTTTGGTTCTATTCTGATTCAATTCCTTCTGCTTAAAATTGGAACTTTTTCTTTTGGCTCTTTTCTGATTCAATTCCTTCTGCTTAAAACTTGGGCTCTCTCTCTTGGTTCTCATCTGATTCAATTCCTTCTTCTTAAAACTTGGGCTTTCTCTTTGGTTCTTTTCAGTTTCAATTCCTTCAGCTTAAAATCAGGACTTTCCCTCTTGGTTCTTTTGTGATTCAATTCCTTCTGCTTAAAATCAAGGCTTTCTCTTCTGATTCTTTTCTGCTGCAATTCAGGCTGTCGTTTATCTTTCCTCTTATTGCATTCATTCTGTCTGAAAATAGGATCTTGTCGTCTTTTTTTGTTTTGGCAGAGTTCGTTTGCTATATATAAAGCATCTGATCTTTGTTTCCTTTTAAATTGTCTAAAATAATCTGATCTTGAATCTGTGTATGCAGGGAAAAGGTCAACTAATGAGTTTTGAATACAATGTCTTAAATGCTCTCTCATATATGGTATTATAAATTGTTGTGTTTGTGGAGGAACTCCTAACGCATAAGAAAATACAAAAGCCACTGCAAATGCACCACATGCTGGATCAGTTCCTTGTTGTGTGACTGGTACAAACTGTACGTTTCTACCATTGCCGTATAATAACTCTATTTATTGTGCAAGTTCCTGCATGGTTGAGGGCATTGTAAGAGAGTCATAGATATATATTTCAGATGCTGCAGGTTCATACACAGAAGTTAGCCAATAATTTTTTTTACGGATATGATGTATGTTTATTGACTGAATTATTGGAGGAGGAGGTGAAGGATCTCTATTGTCAATAGCATATTGCATCTCAAGTGGTGTCATATACCCAATATATGAATTATTCATATGATTTCTTAAAATACGAAGAGCTTCAACAATTGCTTCGTATCCAATGTATACTCCAACTGATCCAACAGACTTTATTAAAGTTAAGATTTTAGAAGGCTGGTGTATTGTTTTGCTACTTGATGCATTACATTTGTGTTTTTCAAAGTTGTTATATGTTGCATATATTTTCATACATTTCGAACAAAAGGTACACTTATGTTGATTCTGATGCTGTATGTCTTTAAATTTCTTTTGACAATCATTACACGAATATGTTGTTGAATTACATTTGTGGCTTTTAAATTTCTGGAATGATGAAAAACATTTGCTGCAAGTAATGCAATGTGGGCATTTGTGTCTGAGTAATGTTTTTTCTGATTTTTATTTTCTTTTACAGTTCGTGCATTCATAATTTATATTTCCATTATATATATTTGCTCCTTTGTTACCAATTGAAAATTGATTCATCTTCATTGTATTTCTGAAATAAAGAATTATGGAAATTGAATATAAATTCAATATATATCCATTAAAATAACAGTATTTGAAGTTACTTTAATTCTGTAGTAGTGATGAACCAACAATTATTGATAATTCTTGTTGATTTACCAAATAGTGATGTACGAAAAAAGGGATATGTGGTAAATGTGCGTCAGACTTCATCTTTCAATATATAAATACAGATAAAAGAATAAAGATACTGTATCATTGTTATGTATGTGTAACCTCTGAAAACGACAAAAAAAATCTCTAATGGCAGGGATGGGGATGAACCTTGGAGACTAGCCAGGTATATCATTCAAATCCATTTGACATGACAAACAGGAATATATATGGTTTAGGGGTGGGGTTCTCAGCAGTTTACCAGATATGATAGCATTCTCTAATGACAGGGGTTGGGAGTCACACACAATATTTGATTTGATTTGTTTTATTGTCCTAAACAAAAACAAGAAAATGTTTCCACAGTACACAGATGCACCACTTGCACTATTATTTTCCATGTTCAGTGAACAATGAAATTGCAGTCAAAACCCTAATTTGGCATATAATTTAGAAATATCATCTCATAATGAACATTTGTACTTATTTTCAAGTTGATGAATCTTCAACTTCAACATAAACATAAATCAATGGTACTACTACCAAGGGGTGAAAACTATGTTTGGAATTGCAAAACTTCAAATAAAAATAATGAATGTTATTTACATACACATATCGTATTTTTGTTCTTTAATATTTTATGAAACACTTCTATATAAAACAATCATATTTAAAATCATATTTTATATTACAAAATACACCAACCTTATTTCTTTCAATACATAATTGTCCACTAAAATTGTCAACACTGCACCTGTCCATTTGATATATCAGAGTGAACAGTTTTGACCTGTACAATAATTACTTGAAAATAAGTGTATAATGTTTTAAACTGTCTTTAATTTATAAAAGTATTTTGCAAAAATTATTTGACTTTGTCATATATATTATTAAATAAAATACATAAATGCGACTATAAAAAACATCTTTCTATTTTTTTTAACTTTATTCTATATCTCAATTTCATTTTATTAACTGAACTCAACACAAAGAGAGATAACTCAAAAATTTAAAGTGATACTTTTGATTTTTTACAAAGACAATAACTATGCAAAAATAATCCTCTTCAAGCATGAAAAAATCTATGAAAAACTAATTCGGACTGACAGCTAGAAGGCAAACGTGGAGTCCACTTCAGCTTAGGGGACTAATAAACTGAAAACTTTTATGAGCAGTAATTCTTATCTGCCATCATAAGTTAGTTCAACTACAAGTAAAAAGAAGTTAAAAACTGAAAAACAGAAATCAATCTTTTACAAAATTTTCTTCTGGATACAATCTTTAGATCATAAACAAGCTTCTGTTCAAGTTTGGTAGAAATACAGGATAGTTTGAGAAAGTTTTTAAATTTAAAAAACTTTAACCACAGAATGAATGTAATGTTAACTGGCAAAAAAACAAAGTTTATTTATAAGTAAAAAACTGAAAACAGAAATAAATATTTTACAAATTTTCTTCTGGATACAATCTTTAGATCATAAACCAGCTTCTGTCTAAGTTTGGTAGAAATCCAGGATAGTTTGAGGAAGTTTTTTAAATTTAAAAAACTTTAACCACAGAGTGAATATTTGTGAACTCCGCCGACGACGACAACAACAACGACAACGACGACGCCAACGACGGAATGTAGGATCGCTATGTCTCGCTTTTGCGACAGAAGTCGCAGGCTCGACAGAAATGACCTAAAAGAGTTTTAAGATATATATTAGCACTCTGACTTTTTAAATGCCCATTTAATTAGGTGTGTGAATTTTTTCTTAATAAGAATACGAGGCAAAGTGGTATATTGGGTAGAAAAATCTAAACTTTAAACAGATTCAAAATCACCAATATAAGCATGCAATTTATTAAATATTTCCAACGAATTTTCGACACTCCAAAAGTAATTAATTCCACTAATTTCAAAGGCCTTATTTGAACAATTTATTATCAGGTTTTTTTATTGTACCAAGTGTACTAGTAAGTAGAATATACAGTTAAGTAGTGGAACAATGGCTTGAAGACGAAATAAATCTATATTTGTAAGGTGTTTTGTGCAGCTGCGGAAGCCAGTACATAGTTGGAACTTTCATTGTATTTGGTTATGCTTGTAAAGAAGTAGCTAAAAGTTTATGTTTGTTACAGATGTCATTTTCCAAAAATGGTGTCTGTTGGAATGTTGGTGAATTCGTGATTTCCTTTTGCAGAACTTCAATGTAAAATTTACGTCAAACAATAATGATATGATTAGCAGCATTATCAGCCGGGACAAAAACAACTTCCTTGGCGAGTTCTTTTAGCTTATGTTTGATACGAGAAATAGGGTTATTATCACTACAAAAGTCAAAAAGTCTGAAAAGACCAGTTTTTGTCTGAATTTGCATGAATTTTTACTCGACATTCTTAATTTGTCTGAATAATTTTTTAAAATTCTTGGCATAGTATGAATTTGTCTAATAAGGTTCTTGATTTTTCTTGACAAGTGTCTTGACATTATGAACATTGTCTTTAAATTTCTCGACACTTCCTGTATCATCTGATAAGAGCCTGGATTAGTCTCGACCAATTCTTGACTGTCTTAAATTTGTCTCGATCTGTCTTGACATATTCTTGACATTCTTAATAATGTCTGAATATGTCTCGACATATTCTTGACATTCTAAATAATGTCTGAATATGTCTCGACACATTCTTGACAGTCTTAAATATGTCTTGACACTATCTCAACAGTATAAATTTCGCCTGAAATGTGAACAGACTTATTCTGCACTGTTTATGTCATTCTATTGCTGTTGTATACTCCTTTTTATTATGGCTAAACTAAACTTTGAAGAATCAAGGATTAATTTGATATAGTAAGATACCCTTTTGGTGCAACTAAGTTGGAATACCCTGAATAATCCCCCATGTAGTTTAATTTTGATTTATTTTTATTAAACGTTTAAGTAATTGTTTTCACTTGGAATATAAGTCGAAGGTATTGACAAACAGCATTTAGATTTTTGCCGTTCGCAAAACTGCCAGTAAAATTTGCTTCACTAAAATAGGTGTCTTGTATCTCTTTTGGACCCCACAATTCATCTTTTGGGTTTATGTGGCTAAAAAAAGAGGGGGGGGGGGGCTTTCGTTTAGGTCAAAGAATTTGTTCCCATCTTGATTAAAAAACTTTATTCATTTTTTATTCAAATTTGAGTGTTGAATTTTATAATTTTTTATCAAAAATAAATATTTGTGATAACTCCTTCCTGAAAAGAAAAAAATGTTTAGATCTATATTATGCATGTCTGTTTGAGAACCATTTCATAAGACCGATGATTTCTATAGAAATCATTGATGGGACCCATTATAAATACATTTTTTTTATTATTCCTGGAGTAGATAATAATTTTCTTTTAATCTTTGGGAATTATTCAATTTGTTTTTATGTTAAAATAATTAACTTCATAATTTTGATGAAGAAAATCCATTTCAATTCAATTTTTTTTCATCAAAATGAGGATTTTCATTTTCATCTATCAACAAACTTTTTAAATTGTAGTGGCATGGTCGGTCAACTGATTAGTTGTATGGCTGATTACAGGTAAAGCAATAACTTCTATTTGACAGTTGCGTGTACTCTGGGGTTTGGAATACCTTAATTTTATGGGGAACATCCTGTCCATGTGTAATACTTAATATATTCCAACAGATGACATTACACAAATTTTTATTCTGTTAAATGAATGATTAGTATATCATCATAATTTGCTATTTATATGAACCACATTTTGGTATAATAATTATTTACCATATCAACATTGAATATTATAAATGTAGAATGAAATATGTCTACAGTATGATTGGTTTGAATCATTTAATTTATAAGATTTAGGAATCAAAATTTGTAATTATTTAAAAACCCACATTGAAATTGTTTTATATCAACACACCCACATTTGAATTATTTTATACTTTAGATTTCATAGCCATATTTGCATTTGTAAAAATATTAATATACCCAAATTTTCAATTATTTTACATGCCCAACTTTTATTTTTGTTGTAAAGAAGTGTAACTTGAAACAACAGTATATCATATAATGAATATTGGTCATGATTTGTAAAACTCAGCGACTCTTTTCACAAAAAATCTTAAGAGTAAAAACACTCGTAAGTCATACACATTTCAGTATAACTTACGATCAGTTTTAATCGTAAGATTTTTTGTGAAAAGAGTCGCAGAACTGTCAAGTAAATTTAAGACACGATTCAAAATGTTCAGAATATGTCAAGCCATACTGAGAAAAAATAAGAATGTTGAGAATATGTCGAGAAATTTCAAGACAGTATTCAAATGTCAAGAATTTGTCAAGAAATTTTAAGACCATATTCAGAATGTCGAGAATATGTCGAGTAAATTTCATACAAATTTAATATAAATGAGAATTTGTCAAGAAAAATTAAGACACAAGTCATACTTTTGGAGAATGTCGAGTAAAAGTTCATGCAAATTAAGACAAAAACTGGTCTTTTCAGACTTTTGTAGTGTATGGTTGTGTTAGGGGTAAAATGTTCTTTAAAATGTTGTATACGTATATCAACTATGTACATTACTGAACTAAAAACAGAGTCTAAGGATTTCTTGTCAGCTTTTTCTCATCTTATCCATTTCGAGCAGTAAGTACGGAGTGAGTCGTGGATGATGTTACGACACTCATTCCAATTAATAATTGACGGGGACGATATTTAGGTCCTTTACTGAGGAATGATTTCAACTCTCGGTCACGAACAATGTTAAGGTCTCCTGTTATAAAATGGGAACTAGGGCCATAAATGTATTCGGAATTACTGCAATTTCATGACGTAAGTGTAATGCTTATATATCTTCCACAACAAAGAAATAGATTACTTTACAACTCTACATTTCTAATTACAGAAATAAAGTATTTATATATAATTACAAAATGTTTATAAATGTTTATTTCACTTTGAGCTACCTAAGGATAAATAAGTTTAATGTTATGTATTTATTCTGTCTGTAACAATGATTTCGTAAGGAGCCGGTTGTGTAACACCACCAGATCCTCCTAGTTCTAATTCGGGGTTGGTTCCTTCAGGCAGTGTTATCTTAAACCTTTGCATTATCGTTGCAAAAATCAAATGCAGTTCTGGTTTAGCAACAGTTTCGCCTAGACACACACGTCTGCCTGCAGAGAATGGTAACCAACTTTCTGGTTTCATACCAAGCTTTCCATTTTCGTCCAGGAAGCGTGTCGGATCAAATTTCTCCACGTCTTTCCAATAGTTAGGATCATGATGAAGTGCCCAGTGATTGATCATAACCATTGTATCCTTTGGAACATCATAACCACCTGTAAAACATAAAAAAATATTATCTGTGGAATTTGACATAGAGATGATTTTACTCGGAATAAATTTGTACAAAACTTACAATGTCAAAGATCTCTATAAAGATCCTGTAGGGTACCCAATATGTCACAAGGTCACGTGGAAAAATTGCATCTGGTCACATGTCACTGTTAAGCATATAAAATAATGAAATAAAACGGTTTTGAACTTTTCTGAAAGGTCACAGGTCCTTTTAAATGAGATGTCATGTGGAAAGATCACCTGTCGAAGCCCCCTTGTCGCAGGTGGGATTTGAGCATGTTAAAGGCACTTCTTTACTCTTGTTGCTATATATTTATTATGTTACATCTGTGTCGCATAAAGTATCTGATTGGTGTAAAGGTTAATTTAAATACTAGTTAATGAAAGAAGTAGAAAATCAAAATAGGAAAATTAAAGGGCCATTAGTTGTTTAATTCATGATGAAATCGTATATCAAAATTAGAAAAAGTCCAAGAGAAACAATTAACAATAAATTGAAACTTTATAACGTATCAGCATTTTGTGTGTATTGTATAGTTTTGCCATCTCATTGTCCATTGAGATTACTTTCGGAAAATTGCTGACTGTCACATAACCCGATATAAACATATCAAGAATGTGTCCATAGTTCACAGATGCCCCACTCGCACTATCATTTTCAATGTTAAGTGGACCGTGAAATTGGGGTCAAAACTCTAATTTGGAATTAAATTGGTAAGATCATAGCATAGGGAACATGTGTACTAAGTTTCAAGTTGACTGGACTTCAACTTCATCGAAAAGTATCTTGACCAAAAACTTTAACCTGAAGTGGGACAGACGGAAGGATGAACGGACGGACGAACGGACGGATAGACAAACGAACGGATGCACAGACCAAAAAATATAATGCCCCTAAGTGGGGCATAAAAATTAGTACAAATAGACAGACAAGAACGTGTCATCTTATAATGACGATTTTCTAGGTCTGTTTGATTTCATACTATAGAAAAACAATATTTGTAAATTATTGTTTTAAAGTCTAAGAACGATTTTTTGAGGGCATGATCAGTCATCGAATGGTATTCTGGTACAACTGTCATATTTATGACTTGGTACAGGCTAGGGTTCTAAGTTATAAAGTTAAGAATCTACATTTACAAAATTTACTGACGCCATCATAAGATCGTTGAACGTTATGAAATATTAGTTTTACAGATGACAAAATAAATATCCAAATTGTTGTAGCTACAATATCGTCCACTTTTACTTGAAAGAATCTTTTATCACCGAATGAGACTTATCACAGTATATTTGTACTTACATAAGCAACAGGAAGAATGCCACGGTTTTTGGTGGGGTTCTTGTTGATCAGTCTCAGGATTTTAATTTAAGTTTTAAAAACTGTTTGTTGTCTTTATGTCTTTTTTGGTTTTTTCAATGACTAGGTCGTTTTATTATCCCTTTGTAATGCTCTGCCTCTCAATTGGATAAATGTCTTTTATTTTTAGTTCTGTCTTTTTGTTTTCTGTTTTCTTTTGTTTTGTTTTCTTGGGGTTTTTCTGGCCAACTGACACATACTCCTCATTTCATTGTATTCATATTTAGTAATAAGAAGCACTATACTATTCCGGACTCCAATTTTATTTCCATATAGCTGAAATCAACTGTGTTTGCACGTTTTAGCTACTTTACTCTACTGGATTATTATTGTCTTAATCAAGTTACAGTTAAATTGTTTGTCAACCCTGAATTATTCAATATTCAAAATTAATGTTTTTTGTATTGTACATGTTGAAAAGACATTAAAAAGACCATTATGCTGAGTGATGTCACAATTTAATGAGCATACTTTATCACAAATCATCAAATACTAAGATGAATGTCTGATTGTCTAAATCAAATCACTGCAGCAAACTATTCAAACTGCTTATTCAAAATATATTTAGTCTCCATATACGATAGGTAAAAGACAGCTTAAAAGTCTTATTGATTTGAGTACCTACCAACTCTTGTGTCACACATTGTACTATGAGGTACACCTACTGGAGCAGATGTACCAAGTCTCATTATTTCATGTAAGGTTGCTTCTGTATAACTGAGATTTTCTCTATCTTTTATCTCCGGTAATCTATCTTTTCCTAATTAAAAATTCACATAGAAATAGTTATAAACGTTTGTCAGTTTTTATATGTAGCCCATACATACTACATGAAATAAATACGTTTTATACCCATAAATGCAATATTGTCAGTTGTCAGTGCTCTAGTACAGGTGTGATAAAAGTAAAATAAGACATCTTTTATAATTAAGGATGTTTGCTCCTCTTGTTCTTGAATTTTTGCCAGATTTTCGGAATTCTCTGGTTTTATCGATGTTTTCCATTAATAAATTTTTGTCCACTAACCCCTACTTTTCTTTTCATAATTTTATTACATATAGTTTTAAAAGCCATATTTGAAAATCTTATAAAATCCTTGTTATTTTTTCATAGTGTTTAAAAGAGAAAAGCGGACAATGTTAATAGTAAGAAAAATCTAGAGAGAATCATTTCCCGCCAAATTTTCAATGGCTTATATCTCGAAAACAAGCACACGGGCCCTTCATTTTTTTCTGCTTTTTTAGTTCCTTTATTTATATACTATCATTTTATAACAGTCTTTTAAAAGGCTTGTTATTTAGAAGGAGAATAGCGAACATCCTGAAATTATTTTGTGTCTTGTTTCATCGTGTCATTAAAGTTCTGAGTTCGTTCCAAAAGATAAATGAACCAATTTTGCTTTTCTGATTTACTTTTTTTTATTGGCATTGGTGATTATTTTGCTTTGATTTTAGTGTAATAAACGTAGTATCATTATCTTTAACAACAAACAATTGTAAAATTTAGTATCATAGCATTTTCAGACACTTTTCAATCATCATGCACATATCAATGTAATTAATTTACAAGATTGTTTTTATCATCTGTCAATCTTTTCTGTCAATACAAACGGTAAAGAGAGCATTCATATCGACAACAAATGTATGGAGATAGAATGAAAAGTAATCATCATTGGTTATGTCCAAGATTTGAAAAATATTTGGTTTTTTTATAGCTTTGATCTTATAGGCTCATATTTATTAAGAAATATGTTTGAAGGCACATCCAATAAATGATAGATCAAAAACAATGTTAAGACATTTTGATGTCTTACCAATAACATATACCTATAAAAAAACATAAAAGCAATAGAAAGGACACATCCAGACATTAAAATATTCACCAACAACTCTGTCTATTTCTTCCTGAACTTTACTCTGAATCTCCGGTAATCCAGCCATGTAACGTACAGCAAAGTACAACGTAATTCTTGATGTGTCAATACCAGCTATAGAATAAATATCTTTAATGGTTTATTCAGATTAAATTGCTAGGAAAACATGGTTAAATTAAAACGAGTTTTCAATAACTTACTGCAAGTACTTGTAGGGTGATATTTGGTGTCTCTTGTCATTTATTTATATTTTGTTCTTAATGTGTTATATAACACTACAGGGAGATAATTCTTTAAAAATCAGCTGAACGTTTTAATCACGTTCTATTGTTAAGGAAATATTTAGCTTCTCAATGATCAAAATAAGTGTTTGTCAAACTGCTATATCTCAAATGAAATTTTTCCAATAAAGTGTGTGGTTCAAGGTTTTTGAAATTTTTATATTTTTGTCAAAGGGCCAAAGTAAATATTTTTTCAATATTTTATGAAAATTAAACGAGCCAAATTAATTTTAGTCAAGGTGTTTGGTACCACCTTAATACTGATCGGATAAGTAAAGCCTTTTCAAACTGACTTTTACAGTTTGTTCTTGTGTTGTGTTGTTGCATCACTGTCTCACACCAGATTAGCGTACTTAGACAAGGTTTAACCCAATCACATTCTCTTTTTCCCTGGTCCAGGGCCCCTGTTATCAATTGCATGTGATTGGTTGTAACTTCCGTATTAATTGATAAATGATAAATGAGTGAAATACCTTGTGGACATATGTCAAATTGACATTTCAGATAAAAAAAGACATGTTTACACTTAATTGACATTACTGATCCTTTTATTTATTAATCAATGAGATTTAAACATGTTTGAGACAGATTGAAAACAAATAATAGTTTTAACATACCAAGAGGCAATAAAGCATAAAAAGTTATATTTAATTGAAGAATCAGCTTGGAGTTCGGTATTTTTGTTGTTTTACTTTTTACATATATTCGTTTTTTATCTAATACTGTTTTTGATTTCTACTACTAGTATATATGGCATAAGCATGTTATATTCTGTAATCTGTTGCAATGGGTTGTCATGTTTTGCTCTATACTGTGACTTTAAAGATGATCAACAACAATAAGAGCTCTGTTCCTTTGAGTGTGGTCAAAGTGTGTACAGACGGGCATATTTTGTCATTGATTTATATACTATATTGATACAATACCAAAATATCATGCATCTGCCATAGATACACGATCTTACCACTAAATATATCTAATAGCGTTTGTATAAGATGTGTGTCAGTTAACTGAGATAACATTTCCTCGTTCTCGTCTTATTCTGCTTCTTTTCTTGCCAGTATCAAGGAATCAGTAAAATCTCTGACGTTGTCTGGAATTATTGATAGATTTATTTGTAGTTTAAACAATTTGTAGAAACAATCTTTGACATTTTAAGTTTGGGAGTGTATACGGATCTATTGAAACAGAAAATATTTTTTTAGATGTATTTATTAATTACACAGTTTTCAACTTTTCTTGATATTCCGGCCATTTTGAAAATATTTCATTTCCAACGCATTCAGTCATATAAACGAAAAATATGTTGTGTGTAACCAAATTACTGATCGAGAAGCAATACAAAAAAAAATTCCTGAGGATACATTTGGAAATCGTATACTTATCAACATTAAAAAGTGTCCATTCCAGATGTGTAGGTCTATACGACCTTTTGATTTTCACCCACAAACTAGAGGCTCTAAAGAGCCTGTGTCGCTCACCTTGGTCTATGTGCATATTAAACAAAGGACACAGATGGATTCATGACAAAATTGTGTTTTGGTGATGGTGATGTGTTTGTAGATCTTACTTTACTGAACATTCTTGCTCCTTACTATTATCTCTATCTATAATGAACTTGGCCCGGTAGTTACAGTGGAAAATACTTTGTAAAAATTTACAAAAATTTACAAAATTTATGAAAATTGTAAAAAATTGACTATAAAGGGCAATAACTCCTTAAGGGGTCAATTGACAATTTTGGTCATGTTGCCTTATTTGTAGATCTAACTTTGCTGTACATTATTGCTGTTAACAGTTTATCTCTATCTATAACAATATTCCAGATAATAACCAAAAGCTGCAAAATTTTCTTAAAATTACCAATTCAGGGGCAACAACCCAACAACGGGTTGCCTGATTGGTCTGAAAGTTTCAGGGCAGATAGATCTTGACCTAATGAACAATTTTATCCTCATCAGATTTGCTCTAAATGCTTTGGTTTCAGAGATATGAGCCAAAAACTGCATTTTACCCTATGTACTATTTTTTAGCCATGTCGGCCATCTTGGTTCGCGGGCGGGGTCATCGGACACATTTTTTAAACTAGATACCCTAATGATGATTGTGGACAAGTTTGGTTAAATTTGTCTTAGTAGTTTCAGAGGAGAAGATTTTTGTAAAAAATTACAAAAAATTACGAAAAATGGTTAAAAATTGACTATAAAGGGCAATAACTCCTTAAGGGGTCAACTGACCATTTTGGTCAAGTTGACTTATTTGTAGATCTTACTTTGCTGAACATTATTGCTGTTTACAGTTTATCTATATCTATAATAATGTTCAAGATAATAACCAAAAACTGCAAAATTTCCTTAAAATTACCAATTCAGGGGCAGCAACCCAACAACGGGTTGCCTGATTGGTCTGAAAATTTCAGGGCAGATAAATCTTGACCTAATAAACAATTTTATCCTCATCAGATTTGCTCTTAATGCTTTGGTTTCAGAGATATGAGCCAAAAACTGCATTTTACCCTATGTACTATTTTTTAGCCATGTCGGCCATCTTGGTTCGGGGACGGGTTACCCTTATGATGATTGTGGACAAGTTTGGTTAAATTTGTCTTAGTAGTTTCAGAGGAGAAGATTTTTGTAAAAGATTACAAAAATTTACGAAAAATGGTTAAAAATTGACTATAAAGGGCAATAACTCCTTAAGGGGTCAAATGACCATTTTGGTCAAGTTGACTTATTTGTAGATCTTACTTTGCTGAACATTATTGCTGTTTACAGTTTATCTCTATCTATAATAATGTTCAAGATAATAACCAAAAACGGCAAAATTTCCTTAAAATTACCAATTCAGGGGCAGCAACCCAACAACGGGTTGTCCGATTCATCTGAAAATTTCAGGGCAGATAGATCTTGACCTGATAAACAATTTTACCCCACGTCAGATTTGCTCTAAATGCTTTGGTTTCAGAGATATAAGCCAAAATCTACATTTTACCCCTATGTTCTATTTTTAGCCATGGCGGCCATCTTAGTTGGTTGGCCGGGTCACCGGACACATTTTTTAAACTAGATACCCCAATGATGATTGTGGCCAAGTTTGGTCAAATTTGGCCCAGTAGTTTCAGAGGAGAAGATTTTTGTAAAAGTTTACGGACGACGGACGACGGACGCAGGACGACGGACGACGGACGCCAAGTGATGAGAAAAGCTCACTTGACCTTTCAGGTCAGGTGAGCTAAAAACAAAAAATACACATTGAAGATTTTTCAATACAGATAAGTTTACTAAAAAGAACTGAAAAAGCGCTTATGGAGCAGGAACTGGTCACCCTTCAACATGTACATGTGCTCTGGGTAGCTATAGACTACCCTTTTATGTATTTTTTTCATCTCATGCTCATGGTGTTGTCTATTTTTCATAGATGTATGGTTTGATTGTCCTCTTAGTATTGTCTCCCCTTATTAGTATTTGTTTCACCGGAAACTAAAATACTACTGCAAGTATTACATAATTGTATTATACAGTATAAATAGGCCAACAAAAAACACTACTGCAAGTATTACAAAATGTATTATTCTGTACAAAAATGGCCCACAAAAACACTACTGCAAGTATTACAAAACTATATGTTACTGTATAAAAATTGCCTACAGTTGATAAAAGATCAAATTATATCGTTGACTGATGAATAAAATTCTGCTTTCATTCATTAATAATCAGTCACTGTACTTTTCAAAAGATTTCATTTTGGTCATGAATAAAGCAGAAAAAAAACGTGATCTTTTGTAACGAGGAAAGTAAACTTCAACACGTAATTTTGATATATAAAATAATAGATATTGTTTAGAAGAAACAAAAAATATTAATATCAACATGGTGTTGTCTACACTTTCAATGCAGATCTCTCAGTTTTTCTTGCTCTGTATATGCAATTTGGTGATTTTTGTTTTGGAGAGGGTATTTCTTGTACATGTATTTGTTTTTCTTATTTACTTTGTTTATTTGAATTTCTTTTTTCTTTTCTATTTTTGGTCAGTATAATTCTGTTTTATGCAATTTAATTCTCTGGTTGTGGTTGGGAATTTGCAAAATCTCTGTATATAGATTGATCTTTTACAATGGACATTTGTATAAACATATTAGACTTGCTGACATACCAGAACTAAACGTTTTTTCATGTTCGTTGAATTTCCTTTTGACTAGAGAAGATATTTCTTTAAACATTTTCATAACTGTTCTGTACTTATTAGTTGTCCAGATTTTACACATGACGGGGAAAATGTCTTCAACAAAACCCTTTCCTACCATTTCTGTCGCATCCTTGTCCATTTTCATAAATGTCACAAATTCAGGATCATCTAATTCAACACTAAAAGATATAAAAAAATATTAAACATTTTTACCCTGAACTGAAACATTTGCACTTCTTTTGGATCTATTTTATACACTGTACCTTTATATTTGTGGAACATTTAAGTCATAAACTTCACACAAGCAAAACGGGATTAACATTAAAGACTTACATGGACCTTAAATGATATGCATAAGAGAAAGACACTAGTAAACTGAAACAACAAAGTATAGACCGCCTTATTCATAAACGCTAAGAAATAAAACTTAAATGGAACAACAGACTGAATAACATTGCCTTAATATTAAATGGCTGAAAAAAGAACTGTGAGCTATTGATCTCTAATGTTATCCATGCTATAAAAAATGACGTATGATAGATGAGAAACTATTCTCACATGAAAGGTGGCTACAAAAATTGAGACTGCTCTACTTCGATTTGAAATTCTTTAAACAAACGCGATGATAATATCATAAATGGTCAGTATGTGTAAGAATATTTAAGTATTCGTTAAACATCAGCGATGAATGCGAATAAATAACACAGTATAACTTGATAACAAGAGGACAGATAACAAAATTCAGAACTAGGATATAATACTTGGGAGACAAATTTCTTCGTATTTTATTTGGTAAGATATTCCGATAAATGGCATATGATTAAACGTTTCTCATAAGGTCATAAATCTAAAAAAAAAAATTGGATTATAAACCAAAAAAGAAACACCTGAGGGCATAACTGCAACAGGGAGTAAAACGATTAAGAAAGTATCTTCTCTACTAGGTCAGTCATACCTTACTTACATCATTGTCATTAAACACAGTCTTTGTTCCTCAATGGGACATCCTTACAAGGACACCAAAATAACTACTAGACCTAGTATGCTTATGCAATTTACTTAAAATCATAATTCTGATTGAACAATATCAACTACTTTGTCTGGTCTTGAAACTATTGTAAATAATGGAATCTATCATTTGTTTTTCATTTAAGGATATTTGCTCCTCTTGTTTTTGATTTTTGCCAGATATTCGGAATCCTCTGGTTTTATCCATGTAGTGCCATTAAAAATTTATAACAGTCTTTTAAAAAGCTTGTTATTTTGAAACAGAGTAGCGAACATCCTTAATGGTACTTGTTTGTGATTTCTTCAATAACATATACTAGTAATTAAATGTAATGAAAGCTTACATTTGTCAAATCTTATTTCATTACGAAGCATTCATAAAGCTTATAATTCTCAAGTGTAAAATTTGACAACGAAAGCGTCTCTATTAGATCACACACCGCTCGAATTCGAAAGATGAGAACAATGCTTCACAGAATTTTTGTGTGTTTAATTTTGGAATCATAATTATGTGCTAAATTTGAAAAAATTGTTTCATTTGCATTTGCATAGAGATAAATTGTATTGTATTTCAAGCTTGGCTCCACTATGTGCAGTTAAGTCATCTCAACATGTTCAATTGCTGACAGTAGAACCATTTTTTTGTACGCCAATGCAGTTTAAGTTGAGTTATGTCCTAATTTCAAATTCTTTGGTTAGACCAGACTTGGAATTAAAACCACACACACATCCACTCCAGACACGCACACTTCCACTAGACAAAAATACATGATGTGCGGAGCTGATGTGAAACAAAATTCAACTAAATTATAAATTCATTGCTTACCTTTCCCCAAAACACACAGCATTAAGAATATTGAACACCATTAAATCGATGTAATTTTCTGGATTAAATGCTCCATTTTCTTTTGCCATTAAGGGTAAACATTTATTCATTGACTCCTGAAGAACTTTCTCCAAATGATTTCCTGCCAAATATTGCCTACAAAAAACAGTGTCCTTGTTCTTATAACAATTGTTTCACTTCTTTTTTCAATCATCAGCAGCAGTGCTTGTAATAGTTGCATGTATTTCGTTTGTTGTAAAGCATGTGGGGACCAACATAACTATAACGTGTTATTTGTTTAATATATAGTACCGGTAGTCTTATCATTAAATCCTAAATTAAAGTTTTAACTGAAACCCTTTCTTGCCAAACAAAGACTTTTTGAAGACTTTTTTTACAAATATATCATGTATATATAAACATATATCTTTTTTGTGTTATCAACTGCCATAACTATCTTGAAAATCTGCTTCTATTCAAAAGAAGGGACAATAGTTCCTTTCCAAATCCCATGAGATCATCCGCTGTTTTGCTGAGGTTCGTGTTACTTAGTCTTTAGTGGTTTGTCCTTTTTCCATTATCGTTTTTTTTTCTTTGAGGAGGGTGGGGGGGGGGGGGTTGCTATTGAGTTATCAGTTTATCTTCAACTTATGAGCTTGAACGTATATTTCGCAGTTTTTTTTACAATAGTTGAATAAAAGGGAGGGTTGGCACCTTCAAACAAGTTTAACCCCGCCACATTCTGTATGTGCCTGTCCAAAGACAGGAGCCTGTAATTCAGTGGTTGCCGTTTGTTGCTGTGTAACATATTTGTTTTTCAATCATTATTTTTTACATAAATTAGGCCGTTAGTTTTCTCGTTTTGAATTGGTTTACATTTGTCATTTCGGGGCCCTTTTAAAGCTGACTATACGGTATGGGCTTTGCTCATTGTTGAAGGCCGTACGTTGACATATAGTTGTTAATTTCTGTGTCATTTTGGTCTCTTGTGGAGAGTTGTTTCATTGGCAATCATACCAAATCTTTTTATATATACATATAAATATTTCTTTTGTTGTTTATTATTTCGTAATACCCCAAAAATTTGTATTTCATTTTATTTCTATATTTTGTATTTAATTAATGATTATGAAACATTATTTATTCAATATTAACCATTTATTCTAGGTAAAAGTACAATACAAATACTAAGTATAAGATAGGGTGCAAAAAAATTATATGACAAGAAACAATAATTCAATCTTTTACCTTAATGCCTTTCCAGCAATTTTTCTGTGAAGTTTCCATGTTGGTGTATAATTAGCAAATGCAATATCTTTTCCTCCCTCGGTCATCACGTCAACTTTAATGTAAAATATTTGATTTAATACGAAAAACTTATATCACAAGAAAAAAATATATTTCAAGATACACTATATAATTGCATAATTAGATGATAATGGCTAAGTGGGAAATTTTTACTTTTTTCGAAAATTGAAACTGTTAAATGTTAAGTGCCAATCTACCTAAGAATCAGGCAGTGATGAAAACATGACAAACAAAAATTCACTCAAGTTGACATTAATGTATGCTCAAAATGTATAATGATGCACGACTATAACATTCTATCCATTTCCTGTTCTGGTAATTAAAGATATAATTTGGTTGAAATGCACTAGAAATTAACAATTAAGGGGAGCCAACTCCCTAATTTGCTCATTCTAACCAAAAGTTATCTAGAGATTTCTCGAATTACCAGACACACAGAAATGAAAGACATACCATTTCTAACTCAGGATGAGGGTAACTTCATAATATGGTTGTCAGGTCGGTTGGTTTTTTCCAGCCATGTTTTGATTTTTTTTAAAGTTGCCTGATTTTTACAAAGTACTAAATATTTGTACATGCAATGAGTAATTCACTGGTCACTTGCCATTTCTTATCTAACATAGAAAAGTCATTGTCCAGTCACCGATGATGTTTTTAAATTTCGTTTTTTGGTAAACATGGTAAAGGAAAAAGGTATAAATTGTTGTTAAGCAAATATAGTATTCAGTGTTCACTACGTTTTCATTCATTTTAAAAAAAATTATCAGACAGCTAACAAAGACAATTCTAATGCAATTACTGTGTATCAATGGTTCTGATTGGATGACAAAACGCGTAAAATTCTCTATCTCCCTGTCTGTAACTAAGGAAGCCGACATTTTGAATTCTGGAATATATTGAGTCGTATTTTCTCCAATAATAAGCAAAAAACTCATTTTGCACCCAGATATCTTCTTAATATCAAATTTTATTGCATTCTGAGGCACCCAAGAAGCAAGAAAACGACCGGTGTTTACGTTTGACCCCAGAAGCATACATATGACGTCACCTAGTTTAGGGGCTAAAAAAGATAACATCATTTCGTGGAATTTTCGTTTAATGAAAATTTTACACTGAAATAATGACTTCATGGACTTAAATTGAATTATGTATTTATTTTGCATTATAATAGAGATAAGTTTGAGAAACATTCAAAAGTGATTTACAGACTTACTAGCAACAGAAAACAACTATTGTACTTGAATTTTTCATATACAACTGAATGGCATCCGCAATTAAAAATATGCATATATAATAGTATCTAGTCTTTTCATACCTGAATGAATAGTTGGTCTGTTGGCAAAATCAGCTTTGCTTTTGACTAATGCTTCTGTGACGCTGTTGATATCATTTAAAACAACCGTCTGATAAGGTCCTGTAATTAAAATTAGGTTATGTGCATGGCTATAAATTTGTCATGACCTAATCAAAATGTCGTTGTAACAGATTGTACAAAAGAGGTATCCCAAATTCTTACAATAATCTAACAACAATTATCGAAACTTGGAATGTACCACCTGACTAAATGGACTAGAGGTATGTGAATGTTAGCCCGGTTTTCATGAAAGTCAAGAGAAACAAAGAAAAGAACTATCGACCGATTGCTATGATTTGCACATGTTGCAGACACATATAGCACATGGTCACAATCAACAATATGACACATGCAGATCGGTACCAACTTCTTTACCCATTGTAACATAGCTTTCGTAGTTAACGATCATGCAAAACCAAACTAATCGAATTTGTGGATTTCACAAACGTACTTGAAATGGATTTTTCGAAAGCATTTGATAAGGTTAGTCACAGCCTCCTCGTACATATACTGAAACACAGAAGGAATTTTAAAAATAGGTTGTTTTACTTTCTCATTGGCAGTTGTAGCTATAGGTGATTAAGAGAGCTGAATGCATCTTGATAAAGAGTTTGGTGTACCCCAAGGCTCAGTTCACTTTTTTTTCAGTTGATAGATCTATCCCTCTGAACTTGACAAAAAAATATACCCCAGATACAATTAAGTCTGCCTCAAATATTGCCTTACAGCATGTACGCCTAGAAATTGACATTGAGGGTTGGTTAAGAACCAAACTTTACGACAAAAGGTATGATTTTAGCTGTCCAATTATGAACTTTCATTTTTACGTAGAACATTCAAGCAGAACCTGCATTTAGAGTATATATATATATATATCCCAGTTGATACGATATTTCAGAGCTTGTAATGCCTATTTTAGCTTTTTCTTGATTGCTGCTTACAAGAATGCTATTGGACTAAGAGTTCCAAGTGGTTTGGTTAAAGTCATCCCATCGAAAGTTTTACGGAGGCAACTATGAGTTGGTTCACTGCTATGTATTTGAACATGGATATTTTCCAATATTGTAATCACAATAAATCCCGTCCTGTTTTCTTCGATTTTGATCGCACGGAATGAAACGCATGGCCGCATTTGTACTAACCACGAATAACACAACGGGTGCCACTAGAATATGCTTACCCTTTCGAAGCCCTTGAGATTGACCCCAGTGTTGGAGGGGTTCGCGTTGCTCAGTCTTTAGTTTTATATTCAGTGTTGTCCTTGACCGGGTTTGACTTTACTTTTAGTCTTTTTTGGTCTTATTTAGTTTTTAGTCCGTATAGTTTGTGTTTTATTATTCATAAATGACAGCTGGATTTTATGTGTAAATAGAAGAGTTTTACTGTGTATATTATCCTTGGACATTGACTTTTAAAGTATATACATTATATTTTACCGTGTAAATATTACTTTTACTTGGATTTTATCCTTGGTGTTCCTTATAAAGGAAGCTAATACAGAGAGAAGAAGAAGAAGAAGAAGTTCAACGTTTGTATAAGGTTTTAGACTCTCAAGTATTTTTGCCTTGAGCATCACTTAAGAGACATTAATTGTCGAAATGAGCATCTAGTGCAATGAAATGTGTACCGTTAACGTTGTTATTGTAAACTTTTTTGTCTTTTCGTCGTCTTTATTGTTTTTCAGTGTCATTATCAGATTCTCTCTACGTTCGAATATCCCCATAAGCATCATCCACTTCTGCCTCTTTTTAGTTAATTGTAGACCTCACCTGGCCAGTATGTGATCAGTACTTTACAACTAAAACTGACCGACTTGAGAAGGTCGAGAGACGAACAGTTCTATATGTTACAAGATCATGTGATTTCAGCATATATTCATTTTGTTTCACGAATCATCAGGGATCGGAACGCTCTCCCTACTAGAGTGGTATCAGCATTGTCATGCAGTCTATACTTTTAAAACCTCAGTGACAAAGCTGATCTAAATTTAAACATTTCAGGGTTGGAAGGAGTGGTTCGTATGTGCATTTAGGTCATTACAGTTTGTTGATTGTGGCCATTTTCTGGCAGAAGAAGATGCAGAAACAGGATCGTCAAATCAAGGGTGTATGATATATTGTTTAACAGGAATAAACATGAATTCATTTTAAAATTCATAAATATCCTACACAGTTTATTAATTTACCATTTTTTTACTTTCTTTTTTATTTGGAGATATGTTTTGAATTTAATTTAGGTTTTTACCTTTTAGGTTTTAGCCATTTTTTTTCCTGCTTTACATTTTTGTTAAATAAAAAAAAAATATAATCATAATGGACACTTTTATTTAAGTGGAAGCACTTTCTTGTATTCCTTTGACTTGAAAACAGGTTGTAAGTCTTCAAACTTGAACTCAATCCTAACACCCTTTCAAGCTAAATCCATTAAAAACAGCTTTAAACATGTATGATCTAAGATACATATACAGGTGAACTGAATAAAGTATACACTAAATGTTACACCACTGTCCCAATCGAGAGTTGAACTCTCATAAACATTGTTAACTCTGCCATATTCTATATTTCCAAAGTCATGAACCTGTAATTCAGTGGTTGTCTTTGGTAGTGCCTGCCATATTTGTATTTTGTTAATGGTTTTTTGTCATAAATCAGGTCCTTGGTTTCTTCCGTTTGAATTGTTTCACATTTTTTCATAACGGGGCCTCTTATAGCTGACTATACAGTATGTGTTTTGTTCAATGCTGAAGAACTTTTAATGACCTATTGCTGCATAAATCTGTGTCATTTGGACTATGGTGGATAGTAGGGTCATTGGCAATCATATCACATCTCCATATTTGATATGTATATGTAAATTCCAAAATCACTCTACAAACACAGCTGTCATATAATGCCTCACAAACTACACTGTGTTTAGTCCCTGTATTCCAAACTCTTACGCTTGTTATTACTGACATCTATAATTTCATTGACCTACCTAGACTAACAGTGAAGACTGGTCCATATTTCTTTGTAAATTTTCCAAATATTTCATGAAGATACTTAGCTTTGATAACTGGAATAAATTAAACATGTTAAAATCATACAATTAATCTCTGTTATACACGAGGGTCTGGATGGGGTTTACAGAATACAAAACAATGGTCAAAAAGTGTAGAAAAAAGGACAAAACAAATAAAGACTATAGAAAAAAAAAAACAAATAAAGAAAAATAATGGGAAGTTAAAATATAAAGAAAATAATGGGGAAAAAAATAAAGAATAAAGAAAATTGGTCTAAAAAATGAAAGAATAAACAAATGAAGGACACCCCCCAATCCAGACTCTCATATATATACTGACATCCAGAACTGCTTGAGCAAATAACTGGTTACAGATACTACTACGGATTCATATACTTTACAAATTGTATATTGATAAGGAATAGGTTAAATTCTCACATGTTTCATATACTACTTAATTATCAAGATTTTTTGAATTTCGAAAATTCACCAGAAGGTCAACTTTGCTTCAGGTAGTTGCAATTTTGGCTTTAGCACAATAAACTAATTTCATGAAGCTCAACTGAAAATTGAACCAAAAACTGGGAAAGGGTTGACTGGTTGGCAAATAACTTAAATCATGATTTTAATAGTGCTTGTTAAAAAAAATTAAAGTCTTTATAGTACATGTAGGAACTAGAAATTAGGGTCATTTGGGTAAGAAGAAGCATATGTATAAATTTTGTTTTAAAGCATAAAACAATATCAGTCACTTGGCATAGATATATTTCATTCATAGATTATAAATCATACGTATTTCCTTCATAACTTCCAATCAGAGACCAGCAAATGGTATTACCTTGATAACTTCCAATCAGGGGCCAGTAAAATGGTATTACCTTCATAACTTCCAATCAGAGGCTAGCAAGATGATATTACCTTCATAACTTCCAATCAGAGGCCAGCAAAATGGTCCTGGAGGCAGATTATACTTCCATCTTTGTCTGAGTTTGTATACAACAAGTACAACTATTAATCCAATTAAAACTGTTTGGACATTCAACGTTGATAAAACTGAATACAACATTCTGAAAATATAAAAATACAAAACCATTTTGGTACAACAGTCCCGTTTGTAACATAAAACACACAACAAAGACACGGTCGGCTCAGTGCCCAAATGCAATTGTTGAGCATTAAATAATGTGTTGCAAAGTTGGTCAGGAACAGGTAGAAGGCGCCATTTTGGTAGGCGGCCATTTGGGTTTACGTGAGTTGTTTTGGTTATTTACTATTTTGTTGATTCTTTACAGTCTGGACACAACAACGGCTGCTTTCAGTGCTAGGGTGATCAGTTGGGCAGCCCGTTAACCACGACGATGTGTTGCTGGTAGATGAATATTGGTCTCCGTAGTAGATGACTGCTAAGTGCACTTAACTACGATACAGCTTGCCCTCGGACGTCTGGGCAGCATATGACCCCCCCCCCCCCCCCTTCTCCCCCCAATCCACAATGGGTTTCAGAGTGTCGCTAACGCGGGCCTACTGTATAGTGTCTCATAACCTAGTTTGTCGTTGAACCATCAGCGTAACATGTTGTAGTTTATGGATAAAACGGAGCTGATCAAACACGTCCGTTCAGCTGTAAGGACTGAGACGTGACTGATCTGATCATTGTAATGATTGTGATGATGGATTGACACAAGATATAGATATGACACAAGATATGAATAAGACACAAGAGGTATAAATATGACAAAAGAGATATAGATATGACATCTGAATCAAGTGTTAGATGTTTCTGTTTTATTATAATTATGTGACAGCGTATTCATCAAGTTAGCTATTATTTTTGCATGTTTGAAATACAGAACTGCTCAAATCTTGTTTTAAAAAAAACATATCGATGTCCCCCTTGATCTGCAGTATCGAAGATTTGACATTCCCCTTTCCATTCCCAAAAAATTTCCCCCCCCCCCCCCCCCCCTCCTTTTCATGTTACAAAATTATCTTAAATTAACTTTTATAAACTCCGCAGAATTGAGAGATTGACATATTTTGTAGACATCTGTTTCTAGTTGAAGACTGTTATTTAAATATGTTATACATGTAGGACTACACATATACACAGATCATCATCGACTGACAGATGTATATATGACAACAATTAATAACTGAGTATAAAGTGTGTGTCAGGTCACAGGTGTTCAGCTTAGATTTTAAATAATAACCGAACTAACTTACCCAAAACTTTTAATTCAAACAAGTATTTGTAAATTTCGAATAAGTGACCACTGTTTGGCAAAAGAAACTTACTTCCGTAATTATTTGTTGATTTGTTTTCAACTTAAGCTTGTAAACAAGTTTATTAAATAGGACGACATAGTAAGTAACAAAAATCATACGAAACAAACAACGCCGGTAGCGAAAGCAAAGAAACTCTCTCCAGTCAGTGTAGTACAAATAGAACGCCTTACTCGACGCCTGCTATATCAACTTCATATAGCCCGTTACAAGATGGTATGCGGATAGTAATAAATCTAGTGCGAGGTGACAATAAAATAAGCGATTCCGTTATCTCAACATCTATAAGGGCGTGGTTGGGGGAACCACACAAATTTCTGGATCAAGTGACCTAAACTGTAAAATAAAGGATTTTACGCAAATTGTGTGGGGGTAGGACTTCAGTGTAAATATGCGCACATCAGATATCGAATGGTGGAGGGAGTAACAGCACTGTATATAGATTGCACCCGAGCTGAGCATGTACATATGGTTAGATGTCCAATGGTGGAAGGAGAAGCAGCACTGTATATAAAGAGAGCACCTGTTCTACATATGAAAATATGGTTCCTCTACAAAGGGGGTTTAAAGATAAGTTAGATTAGATTAGATCCGGAATTAGATCAATATGCAATATCTGATTATTATCTAATCATAAATAACCATTAGCCTAGTAAAGCCTTTACAAATAGCGTTAATGAAAGAAGAGGTTAAAATGTAAAGATAATTGTTCAAATTCAAAAGTACAGAAATACCCGTCCGATAACCAAAACTTTGTAATATAATTGTAAAAAGAAATTGAAATATCGACTGACAGTGGAGTCAAAAATCTGAAATCGAAAAACTGTGAAAAGATGATAACAAAAGAAGTCATCGTAATCAAGGGTGAATCCGTGGTCAGAAGAAAGTGAACTTTATTGTAACTACAGGCTCTAAAGAGCATGCGTTATGTGCTTCTTCGACAATGGACACTCTCCAACATTGTGGACTACAGACAATATTATATAATCTCATTTTTGTTGATCCAGTATTGCTGATCATTTTCCTGCCGTTTACAGTTTATCTTTATTTTTCTTAGATTTTGCCCAAAACACAAAAAAGAGTAAAAAAAAATCGTCATTAAGGCTAATCTTTCCTATATGGAGTCTTCTAACAATTTTGGTATAACTTGATATTTTTGTAGATCTTTTCTTGCTAATCATTTTTGCTTAAAGTGTCTATCTACCTTTCATAACCTTTCATAACTTTCAAGATCATAGGCAAAAAAGCCTGAAAAAATAGGTAAATTGTGTCATTAAAGAGCAATAACTTAAGTGAAGAGTTCTCGGATGATTTCGATTATGTAGACTTATTTGTAGATCTTGTCTTAAGCTTGTTTATCAATTATATTTGATTATTTACCTATCTATCTTAGAATGTCATCATAATTAGGATCATAATGTACTGAACCTGTCTACATAAACTAGTATTGTGCTACCCGAACTGAATAGATATTCACCATTATACACGTCAACACCTATATTTATTCAATATTCAAACAACCATGTAATTTGAAACACAATTTGATGATTAACTGAAAAGTAAATATCAATACTATAGATTCTTTTCACAAAACAAAATTACGATAAAAAAATCATCGTTAGTCAGTGTATGTAATGTGCGAATCCTGAAATGTCATTTTCACTGCATCCGTGATGAATTTCTGATGTAGAATGATAAATAAACAGACGACAAATTCATGATTTTTTAATAAAATAAGAAATAACATATAATTTGTACTGTTTTAATAAATTCATTATATAGGTATGAGATGCGGACGGTTTTTCATCGCGCCTACAGCCATCCATGTACAAAATTGATACACAAATAGATAAATATTAAGAATAGTTCACGAACAGAGCGTGAAAGAGATTTAAAAGTAGCAGTTAGGTTTCATTTGCAGAAAAATGTACCTTTTAACATAACTATCAATGTTGTATAACTTAAAACAGGTTTTGCTATTCAGCTTGTTGATATTGAATCAAATTCCACTATGCTATTTTCGTTATGCGATTCATGTTTACTGTCGAATAATGATACTGGACTTTCATTTTCACTGTAGGGCGATTCATTTCTATTGTACATGCGATGCATTTTCACAGAAGGAAATTAATTAATTTTCATTATATAAAGTCTTAATTCAGCCGAATCTCTAACAAAATTTATGAAGTCAGAAGGATTGATAATATATACATACACTCATACCACATCTTCTTATATCTATTTAGTGAGTGAAAATCTAAGGTAATATATCAATAAATTCCTTTAAAATGGCATTTATTGCTAATATAGTCAATTCTATTTTCTCTAATAATTTGTCCAGATCCAGATCTATATGTAGGATAAAATTTATCCTTTCCAATGACACGCCATCATTGAATACATATGTCTTGGACAGTTAGGCCAATCCACGTCACCGAAAAAGCAAAGTTTCTGTTTCGGTCTAAATCTACATCGCATACTAATAAATTAAACGTTATTAGAGCTATTTTCCTAATGCATGTAGTTTAAAGGTGTGGTTGGCTTGCTTGCTTTGTTTGTATAAATATTTGCTTAAGCTAGCATTGTAATTAAGATTGAGCAAACATTTATACAAAAAAGCGAGCAAGCCAACCAAACCTTTAAACTACAAGCATTAGGAAAATAGCTCTAATGGATGCATTTTAGATAACAAAGAGCATTCCCAAAAAGATCTTCATTTCACGATTGAATGAGTGGAAACGTTTTCATCTTGCACAAACAATTGTCGCTTGGATGACTGGATAATTGATATGTATCATGATATTGTGTATACGTCTAATACAGTAAAGAAAGTTCAAGCAACAGTGGAGTCACCTTAATTCATGTTTTAATTTCTTTTAAGTCCGTGTTACAAATAAGCAACTACCCAATTGTGAGAATACAAGGAAATATTGCAAACAGTTTATTGTTACATGTTTAAATGGTTCCAATGTTTTACTTTTACAAATTGTGACTTGGTTGGGGAGTTGTCTCATTGCCACTCATACCACATCTTCTTATATCTTTACCACGGTGTATAACCGCCGTACAGTTGATTCCGGACGTTAATCGCTACTCTTCGCGATGTAGGTAGATAGACCGTTCTTATATTTTCACCAAAGACTAATTGACGCAATGTTCAGATAAGTATTCAATATTTACAAAAACAAAGTTTACTGCTCCTGGCAGCATTGTATATTATTTATATTACATAAACACCATTTGACTATTTTAAATAGACAGGTCTGTGAATTACTTGTAAACATCGCGAAACAAACACTCTGTGTAACTCAAACTTGATTAAACTACAAATAGAGCATAGTTGGTTGGCTCTTACACTAATGCGACCGTGTATTTTGTGATTTGTTGTTGTTAAAAATACATAATACGAATGAGAAACCCGTTGTTTTAATTATTTTTGAAGACATTTACTTGAAAAACTGACCTCAGAATTTTTGCACTGTACGATTCATTCTCTTTGTAGTTTGTTTATTTTATTTAGTACCATTCGTTGTACATTCTTGTACTGTTCGTTGTGCAAAAGCCTATCAATATGGTAGAAATATGTATGACACGGCATGACAAATTTTCAAAGCTTTTTTTTAAACGAATTCTAAATCTTTTAAAGGAAAATTCACCGTAGAAATACGTTATATTCATGAATATTCTGCTCCAGTAAATTTTCGGATCCATGACAAGCTAATATGCAAAACTCACCAACAATATTTGAATATGCATGATATGAACGTGGTTATACCCGTGTATATTCAAGTAGGCATCTACGACTAGCTTGCATTTCAAATTGTAAATATCATCAATATTAAAGTCATTTAAACACTATTTTCAGTTTTTGCATGTCGAATTAACATATAAAACAACAATGAAAATTCATCGCACCTTCAAAAATTCTACATCAGAAATGATTGCACTTACAGTGATAATTCATCGCATCGATAGTCAAAATGAATCGCATACAAAAATTCATATTATGGATTCTGCTGCTTTCATTACACTTTTTTGGACTTTAATCCTGTTATTATACATTAAAAAGTTATATTCTGATGAAATTGTGTTAAAACATACATTCAAATCAATTATTTTGTATTTTCAAAAGGTAAACAATAAATTTATAATGATCGTTAATAACATTGAAAGCGGCAAAAATGGGTAAGCAACCAGAACTGAGTTTCTTATAGGTCAATGTTAATACCGTATTTAAACAAGACAAATATTTGAACTATACCTAGCTATAAATCGCCCAAGTCTAAAAAAGTTGTGAATTAAGCTATCACGAGAATATCAAGGATCTGCCTTTTAGCTCCGAATTCCCCAAAAGACAAGAAAGATAAAAATAAAACTGACAAAGTTCCGAACCATTGCGGGCCTTTACCCATGTGTAAGAACAATCAAAGTACTGAAGTACTGAACACCGGATGACCGCAAGGTCTTGTGGTTGGTCACAAGCACTTGTCTCAGAAAAAAATCACATCTCTATACCGGAAAGTGAGGTTAATGTACAGAGATATATTTTTTTCTGAGACAAGTTCGTGCGTGGATTATGAATAAATGACAGGGAATTCAACCTCACCGTATAATAACTATTATATTGTAGTGATATAAATCAGTATACTCTGGTTTTTTGTTATATATTATATTAATATTTGTATATAACAGTTACATGTATACATGATTTTCATCCATTTGTATATCATTCTATTCTACTATTCTAATAATAGTGCAGTGCAAGTGCATAGTGGAAACTCTTCTGTAATAATTCGATTTCTCTAATAGATTGGATTTGAGTAGGCATTCATATTTTCCCGCAAAACGTTCTTGAGATATTCTTCCGCATGCGTTAACACAATTTTTCTGTACGTGTGCATTAGTATTAATGATTTTTTACTTATATATATATATTTCTAACGACAAAACATTTTCATATTATTAATTTATGTTCTAAAAAATATTTTTATGAGTATTCATTGAAGAAATGAATTTATAACAAGCGATAAGGAATGTTATTTTGCACTCAATAATGTCCGCGTATTTATAGATCGGTTACCAGTCAAAACGAAAGTTACGTAAGTAGAAATCTCTGCGGTAACAATACATCGGAAAGCCCTCACGGTCATCGCGATGTAAAAATTGCATGATTGATTCCGATATTTTTCATTCGAACTAATAAAACTGTGTACCTGTGCAGTGTCAATAACATGAGTAAGTAACGTACAGATCGAATCATACAAAAGAAGGGAATATATGAGCCTCAGATCGATCACTATGCTCTCGCCATGAATATGCATGTAATATATGGCACTGGACGTGAATTGCATGCATTAATTCTATACTTTTGGTCTTTTGGGGGTTTTACTAGCTCTTCAACGTTTGTATTAAGTTTTAGATTTTGAATAGTTTGACCCCAAGCACTATTGAAGAGACATTAACGGTTGACATGCGTATCTGGTGCAGTAAAATGGTACCGTTAATATTTGATTTTAAGCACGCATTAAATCATTGTCTAATTAATCATTTACCAATTGTCTATTTACAATGATACTAATTCATACGCGCTTACCCTTTTGTTTTCTTGCTCAAGACTCGATGAGATATGAATTTCCAACTTCAGAAAGGATCCCACCTATTTCTCCGAAAAGAATTTAAACTCTGTCTGTTTGTATGTTTGTATGTAGATAATTATCTATTATAAAGTTACATTTCATCAGATATTTTATGATACAATCCCACTAAATTTTGTGTATTGTGAAATATTCTGTTTTCAAGGCCTTACACGTGTTACACTCGAGATAGATTTAAAGTAGTATATCATGTATATGTAAACATTTGTCATCTATTTGATGATTCACAGAGGGGACAAATTAAGACTAGATTTAAAGTTCATCTGTCAAATAATATGCCGTTTTTATTTTCAAACTCGGTAGTGCAGTATTTTGATTTAAAAAAAGAAATATGGAAAGAAATCATGCTCATACAGGACCTTAAGCCCTTTCGTAACCTACATTGTGAGTATTCTTGCTAGTTAAAGAGTAGCGTACTTGTATTTGTACTTTTCCAGCCAGACTTTATACTAACTGTGGAAATAAATCATTTAATATATATAAAGATACTGGGGTTGGGGTTTAACGACCTTGACTTGCTATAAAGCTATCGCATTGTCGGTCTTTGTAAAGAATAAATCTTTTTTTTTTAATAGTAATTCCTGAAACTAGTTATGAATAACAGGAGACAGCAATCCAACGACCAAAAATTAGCCAACCAGATAAGTCAATCTGTAAGGGCTGATGAACATTTTTCGGGACTTCGGAATAGAGCCGTTTAATCATCGCACGAATTCGGGATTTCATCATATCGCGATGCGGGGACGGACACACTATTTAAGCGGGAATTAGGGATTTAATTTTAACAAAATAACCACTGCAGAGTGGTCTTATCATACGGTCCACTACCTTTAGACATTTCCCTTCTTTTTCAAAGCAAAAGGGGTACCTATCGGAAAAGAAGATATATTAGGGCCTTTCATGGAAAGGAATAAAAATAGATAAAGTACAAAACCAAAAGTACAGGAATATATGACGGGTGGGATTTAAAGAATAGAGAATAATGGGGGAAAAGCAGAATAAAGCGCCCAAAATACAAAGAATAATGAAAAATAGGCAAAAACAAATAATGAATACGGAAGAAAGGGGTGATAAAATTTAAAGAATAATGAAAAATAGGCAAAAAAAAAAATGAATACGGAATAAAGGGGTGATAAAATTTAAAGAATAGAGTATAATAACCGGGCAAAAAATATCAAGAATAGAAAAAGTGACCTAAACAAGTAAAGAAATGAAGAACCCCATCTAGACCCTCATATAACCAATTTTTTTTAATATATACATTGCAAAAACCTCAACACACACATACAGATCTATTAACATAGTATAAGAGGTATACGATAAACTATGTAAAACGGTAAAAAAATGCCAAGCTAGGAGCGCATCGAGGAGATTTTTTTTTTTGGACGATTCAGTTGACTTAACAACAAAAAAGGGATATCTGTTCATTTTAAAGACAGGGGCGTTCGCCCTGTACACCCTCCTGAATCCGCGTCTGGTAGTATTCATATACAACTGAGGGATACAGGTCAAATATGTATACATGTATCTATTCTGATTTAACTATACCATTTGTATATATATATGAGCTCGAATCCAGGCGAGGGAAGAACAAAAATTCGCTTCCGCAAATTTGCAGATTTAACATTGTTGTGCTGATATTTAGAGTAATTATGAATATAATATGTGTTTTCAGCCACGATCACCTTCACTGGTGATCCAATCGATGGATCTGTCGTAGAGTTATCACTTGTTTAGACGTACTTATCAAAATAATTATTTCTGTGACTGTATCTTACGATCCTTTACGATAGATATTTAGCTAATCTACAATCAATTCCATCTTCATGCCTAATATATCATGTACTGTGTTACAACTCTATATTCTATTCACGAGGAAAGGTAACACTAGGCCACCGAAACCTGAATTATTAAAGTTTAGTGTAGGTGGCCGTGTGGTCTAGAGCGCTGGACACAGTGCAGGCGGTGTTGTCTCGATATCCCAATAGCATGAGTTCGAATCCCGGCGAGGGAAGAACAAAAATTTGCTTCCGCAGATTTGCAGATTTAACATTGTTGTGCTGATATTTAGAGTAATTATATATATATACAAATGTTATAGTTAAATCAGAATAGATTGATATGATTCATTTTACATCATAATCATACTGATGAAGGATATCTGTTATCCGAAATATTTATAGATAATTACATTAAAAGTTTTCTTTTTTTTAATATTGGTGTTATTTTGTACACTTTTTAGGCGTTTGTATAATTTATTTATTGTGTACATGTATCGTTACTCGTAACGATCCAGCGCCCTCGTAAGAAAGATCGTTGACTAATATCTAGACGTTTAATATATAAACAAAATGTATAATTATATATTATATGTAATTCATTATCGTCTACGTGCAATTTAATTGCCGAAGAAAAACCAAAAAATGTCAAATATAAGTATGGTCATAATGTACATAGCTATCTGTTTACTCAAGTATTGTGCGTCCTGGCCTTGAACTGAATAAATGGTTAACAGTTTGAAAATTTATATTAATACACGTATATATATGTATACAATATTCAAACAACCATGTAATTTGATTCAACTTTGAAGACAGGAAAAGTAAATATCAATACTCTTATGCATAAATTTCATTGTCCATTCGTTTCTTTATTGTACATGTTGTACTCTGGTGTAGTAAATTGTTACTGTTTATGTTAGGGAACGACCATTTAACTTCGAGGGGGGGGGGTATGTTTTTTCCCTAAAATTCTAATCCCCAAATTGATGAAAAAAAATATTTTGGTAAAGCAAATGACAAAAAAATGTCAGTTTGAAGTTAAATGGTTGCTCCATTAGTTATATATAACAATAGAAAAACAAAGGATATGGGGTATCCATACATGACACAAAATCAGTACATGTACAGCAAAAAACACACATAAAAAAGAGGAACAGCGCTTTTAATGCCACTTATCCTTTTGTCTTTATCTTGCTCTCGATTCGCTCAGACGATTCAATGTACTTCCAACTTCAAGAAAGATCTTACCTTGTTCATTAAAAAGAGTTTAAACTGTACGCTTGTATGTAGATATTCATCCGTTTGAAAGTTGAATTGCACCAGATATTTTACTATACAATCCCAACAAATATTGCACTTTTATGTGTATTGTCTGTTTTCAAGGCCTCACACTCGAGTCTGACAAATTTAAAGAAACATTTATTGATTTATGTAGTGTATATAGTGTATGTAAATATTTGCCATCTATTTTATGATTGACCGGGGTCACAAATTGGGACTAGGATTTAAAGTCGATATTTAACATCTGTTTTACAACTTCTATGTCATTTGGTCTCTGGTGTCGAGTTTTCTCATTGGCAATCGTACCACATCTTCTTAATTGTTTTATTATTCTTTCCATGTACTTTATATTTGCTCTACAAAACGAATTGCTTTAGCAAAGATTAAGTAAGTGGACTGGAGGTCAGAAACGTCATCAATATTGACCCCCAAAAAGCATCGTAACTGACAAAAGATTTTTTTAAAACAATTATTTGTTTTCCTGTTGCTGTCTTTTGGTAAGTTTCTTAGTTAACTTGAAGAATAAGAATCATTTGATATCGTGATATAAACTTGATGTTCCTGTATTCTCACGAGTTCTCACTAAGGACTTTAGTTACGGTCTCACAATTTTTGGTCATGGTGAGTCAAGCAGTTAGAAGAAAATAAATTATAGCCACAATTTATCATTTTAGTCTCCATGACAATAAAACAGTAAGAAAATTACTCCAGGTTAAGACTAATTTTTAAACTTCTGCTATAAAATGATGAGATCTTGGCTCAACTATTAGAAAATTGTACAATCTTGAAAATGATGAGTTCAAACAGATTTATATGAGTTTGGACTCATGGACTCGTCTTATCGAAAACCCTGTTTGACCCTGGTATATATATATAGTTTCTCGACTAGCTATATTGATTTTAAAAGCACATAGTTTTGTATTATTTCAGGTTTTATTATGCAATATATTTTCAGGTTAATAGGATGGCGATATAACATAACAGTTAAAAAAAGCCTGAGGGTCAAATAAACCAACTGTTGACTCAAACCCAGTCAACAACTGTATACTATGATCATCGTTCGTATTTCAGAGGGATATGATATTATTATATAATTAAAGAACCTTACAGTGAGCGCGCTCACATACCCCACGTCCCCACATTGTCACTGGAGAAATAAAATAACTGTAAGAAAAAAAAATTGTACAAGTAAAAAAAATTGAATCATAATTTCCTGTCGATATGCACATCTACATAGTATGTCCTTATTATCTACAAAGTTTCATGAAATTCTGTTGTGTGGTTTCAGAGGAGTTGCGATGACAAACTGTTGCAGAGGTATATTGAAGCAAATAAGTTCAAAGGGGCGTAACTCCTAGAAAAAAAATTGAATCATAATTACTTGTCGATATGCACATCTACATAGTATGTCCTTATTATCTACAAAGTTTCATGAAATTCTGTTGTGTGGTTTCAGAGGAGTTGCGATGACAAACTGTTGCAGAGGTATATTGAAGCAAATAAGTTCAAAGGGGTGTAACTCCTAGAAAATAATTGAATCGTAATTTCCGCGATATGCACATCTACGTAGTATGTCCTTATTATCTACAAAGTTTCATGAAATTCCTGTCGATATGCACATCTACGTAGTATGTCCTTATTATCTGAAAAGGTTTCATGAAATTCTGTTGTGTGGTTTGAGAGGAGTTGCGATGACAAAAGGTTGCAGTAGTATATTAGGCAAATAAGTTCAAAGGGGCGTAACTCCTGGAAAAAAATTGAATCGTAATTTCCTGTCGATATGCACATCTACGTAGTATGTCCTTATCATCTGAAAAGGTTTAATGAAATTCTGTTGTGTGGTTTGAGAGGAGTTGCGATGACAAAAGGTTGCAGTAGTATATTGGGCAAATAAGTTCAAAGGGGCGTAACTCCTGGAAAAATAATTGAATCGTAATTTCCTGTCGATATGCACATCTACGTAGTATGTCGTTATCATCTGAAAAGGATTCATGAAATTATGTTGTGTGGTTTGAGAGGAGTTGCGATGACAAAAGGTTGCAGTAGTATATTGGGCAAATAAGTTCAAAGGGGCGTAACTCCTGGAAAAAAAATTGAATCGTAATTTCCTGTCGATATGCACATCTACGTAGTATGTCCTTATTATCTGAAAATGTTTCATAAAATTCTGTTGTGTGGTTTGAGAGGAGTTGCGATGACAAACTGTTGCAGTAGTACATTAAAGTAAATAAGTTCAAAGGGGCGTAACTCCTAGAAAAAAAATTGAATCGTAATTTCCTGTCGATATGCACAACTACATAGTATGTCCTTATTATCTAAAAAGGTTTCGTGAAATTCTGTTGTAAGGTTTGAGAGGAGTTGCCATGACAAGAAATAGGACTGACGGACTGACGGACTGACGGACGGACGGACGGACTGACAGACGGACTTACGGATCAAAAACATTATACCCTCCGCAACTCGTTGCATAGGGTATAATTAACAGGATAATTAGCCGATTTCGCCATGAACTTAAGATTGCAGTGAGTCATGTTTTATGAAATAAGGAGATGTGGTATGATTGCAATAAGACAACTATCCACCAGAGTTCAAATAACGTTGATATAAGCAATTATATGTCACCGTACGGCCTTCACCAATGAGCAAAACCCATACCGTATAGTCAGCTTTACAAGCCCCGACATGATAAAAAAAAATGGAAAACCATTCAAACGAAAAAAAAACAACTGCATAATTTATGACAAAACAATATACGAAAAACAGATATGACAGACAACCACTTATTTACAGGCATGACTAAGGACAGGCACATAAACAGGGGTTAAACGTGTTTGTGAGTGATCGACCCTCCTCCTACCCGGGACAATGGTGTAACATTACAACATATGAACAAACTTTAACAAGAGTGCACACGCTGATATGTATCGCCTGCTTTACTGATCATTGATTTTATGTTGATAGTCCTAAACATAAAGCTTTACTACAAGTATCACATAAACTTAACATGATCCAAGAAAATGAGGCCAAGGTCAGATAAACCAAACAGGAAATACACGTACACCTTACAATCATTCTATACACAAAATATAGTTGACCTATTGCTTATAGTTTCTAAGAAACAATCTTAACCAGGAAAATTTAACATTAACCAATGAACCATGAAAAATGAGATCAAGGTCAGATGAACCATGCCAGACAGACATGTATACCTTACAATCAATCTAAGCATTAAATATAGTTGACCTATTGCTTATAGTATCTAAGAAACAAACTTAACCATGAAGATTTAACATTGACCAATGAACCATGAAAATGAGGTCAAGGTCAGATGATACCTGCCAGACAGACATATATATACCTTACAATCATTATATACACCAAATATAGTTGACCTATTGCTTATAGTTTAAGAAAAACAGACCAAAACACAAAAACTTAACACTGAGCAATGAACCGTGAAAATGATGTCAAGGTCAAATAAAACCTACTAGACTGACATGTACATCGTAAAATATTTCCATACACCAAATATTGTTGACCTATTGTATACAGTATTAGCAACAACAACAAAAAAGACCAAAACACAAAAACTTAACTTTAACCACTGAACCATGAAAATGAGGTCAAGGTCAGATGACACCTGCCAGTTGGACATGTACACCTTACAATCATTCCATACACCAAATATAGTAGACCTATTGCTTATAGTATCTGATATATGGACTTGACCACGAAAACTTAACCTTATTCATTGATCCATGAAATGAAGTCGAGGTCAGATGAAAAATGTCTGACAGACATAAAGACCTTGCAAGGTACGCACATACTAAATATAGTTATCCTATTACTCATAATAATAGAGAAATAACCTTTACAAAAAAATCTTAACTTTTTTTTCAAGTAGTCACTAAACCATGAAAATGAGGTCAAGGACAATGGACATATGACAAACGGAAAATTCATAACATAAGGCATCTATATACAAAGTATGAAGCATCCAGGTCTTCCACCTTCTAAAATATAAAGCTTTTAAGTAGTTAGTAAACGCCGCAGCCGCCGCCGCTGGATCACTATGTCGCAGGCTCGACAAAAATCAGTTTGAAATGTCTCGACTCGTCATAACGGCGCGGAGCACAAAAACAATTAACATAAAAAAGAAGACACAAAATACCGATCTAGGAGTACTCGCAGTTAATTACTGAAAGTTACTTCAAAGTCAATAACAACTAATAAATAAATCATGTTCTCCAAAACATTTTGTTCCGTAATTAAGGAATCCGTGTGAATTTTAGACAAAGAACAGCAATGAAAGAACCATTTCATTTCTTTTGCTATTTACGTGTATATATATGGGTTATGAATTTAAAAAGTCATTCTAATTAGTTCAATAAAGCGAATTTTATTGCACAATAGAAAATACTGAAGGATCAAGCAATACAAAAAATTATATATATCAAATGAAAAAACATATACTAAAATACTATTCATTTAGTATTTTAAGTGGTTAATATGGACCTCTCTTTCGCAGTATGCAAGATCCTATCAGCTTTATATAAACAGAAGCACATGATAAAGTATCATTTTCAGGAAACAGCTTTGTAATCAACTTATGAGTTTGAATATCCATTAGGTATCTTCCGCTTTCTTTTAAATGTTTTTAAATAATGATTACAATTTGCAGTCTTAAATTTGAGTTTACATAGTTGAAAAGTATTATATATTCATATTAATGACGAATGAAAACAAAAAGGACAATGATATGTTTTGCCTGACAGTAAAGTAATCTTAACTGAATGTCAAAAAAAGAAAGAGATTGCCACACAATTGTGATAAAAGACATGATATAAGAAGATTTTATCGATGAAGTCATCTCGGTTCTATTTTTAAATCCGGGGAAGTCTGGCCGTCAATTGGCCGTTTCCGTTCAGCGCCTTATGACTGGAACGGAAGTCTGCTGTCTTCTGTTTACCAACAAACTTTTTGACGGCCAGTTCATTGCGCACGCGCGGAAAGGGGAATTCCGTAAAATCTCCTATTATAGAAACACATTTTGATTTTTGTTTATCTACCTCACTAGAAATACAATTCAACGAAATCATGTAATTTTTCTGTCTTTCACAATGATTTTGAAAGGAGCTGGTTGTGGAATCACACCAGATCCACTAAGCTTTAATTCAGGATTCGTTCCATCTGGCATGGTTATCTCGAATCTTTGCATAATCATTGCAAAAATCAAATGAAGTTCTGGTTTAGCAACAGCTTCTCCTAGACACACACGTCTCCCTGCAGAGAATGGCAACCAGCTTTCTGGTTTCATACCAAGTTTTCCATTTTCGTCGAGATAGCGTGTTGGATCAAATTTCTCCACGTCTTTCCAATATTTAGGATCATGGTGAAGGGCCCAGTGATTGATCATAACCATTGTATCCTTTGGAACATCATAACCTCCTGAAAAAGATTAATTTGAACAAGAACAAGATCTATATTTGCCGAGATTTTATTAATTCTTTTGATGTTTTTTTTTAATCATGTCATATCAGCGTCTTTACAAATCTTACAATGTGTACAACGATTTTATGTGTTTCTGGATAACATTTATCTGGTACGACATAGACCAAGCGTTTGTAAGTCAAATACACAAAGTTCATGACCCCCAACCCTAAGTTCAGAACATCAATAAAAAAAGAGGTGGAAGATACCAAGGAGACATTCAAAACTCACAAGTCTACGGAAAGCTGACAATGCCATGACAAAAAAAAAACGAGACAAACAAGTACATACAACACTAGAAAGAAAACTAAAGACTGAAAAATATGAACCTCGCCGACTACTTGTGGTGATCTAAGGTGATCCGGAAGGATGGCCAGATCCTGCTCCACTAGTGACACCCGTCATGTTGTTTATCGTAAGTACACATCCAGTGGTACGTCTCATTCGGGCCACAATCGAGGAAAAGAGGACGGGATTGTGGTAAATCTGTGGTATTCGGTGACACAGATATACAATAACGGTCCGTAAAACTTTCGGAGGGATGACTACATTTTTACCACATTTTTGAACCCTTGGCTTCCTTGTACGCAGCAACTCTCTATCAAGGAAATTATGATAGGAAACGCAAGCTCTGGAATATCTCAACAACTGGAAGATATATACTCCATATACAGGCGCTGCTGGAATGTTGTTACATAGAAATGGGAAGTATAAAAATGGGAAGCTGAAATCATCCTTTTTGTCGGAAAGTTTTGTTCTCAACCGACCCTTAGTGTCAATTTTAGATGTATGGCAAGATATGATATAATTTTTTTTGTTTGAATTTTTTAGTCAGTTGTTTTGGATTCCTGTGATGTATGTTTACACAGATTTGGCTGCTGAATCACAGTTATTGTTACATTAACCTTTTATGTCTGTTTGATTGCTCACCCAATTTTGTCAATATAACGGAACTATAAACAAGACAAAACTGTCATACAAGTGGGAGGTTTAGCTAGCTATAAAACCAGGTTTAACCCACCATTTTTGTTCGGAAAACGCCTGTACTAAGTCAGGAATATGACAGTTGTTTTTCATTTGTTCCGTTGATTGATAATGTTTGATTTTGTCAGTTTTTATGGACTTCCCCGTTTAAAATTTGCCTTTGAGTTCGGTATTTTTGTTATACTTTTTTTTTAATGTTTCTGCAGTATACTTTTTTCAAGTTCGATGAGATAAATGTGTTCAACACGATTCAAAACACGAGTATATATTTGCCCGAGTGAGTTACATTCAAAGATTTAAGTTTAATATTTGAAAATTAACAAACGCATATCATTTAAATAATACCGATTTAAAATTATTGATTCTAGTTGGATGATTTCCTCGAAAACGTCACAGTCCCCTCGCAGTAGTAGCGAATCAGTAGTAGTATTATGACATTATGATTCAACTTTCTGATTTTGGAAAGTAACTTTAATGTGTCCTTAAAGCCAAAACTAGGGGAAACAAAATACTTAAAACGCGTGTGAGAAACAACACCAAAAGGGCCTAAATGGATCCAAAATACCGCCAAAGATCAGCTTTGGCAGAGAGAGTGCAACTAGCTTTCGTTATATTCACTAACATCCGTTTATAAATAGCATTTGGGAGATACTCTATATAGGTGCAAAGAAACGCTTTTAAGAACGAATTTGATATAATTCAATCCGCAGAGAAATCGCTTGATGAGAGTGTTCAGAGGCCAAAACTTCGTAGCGTTTTTTTTTTCTTTCACAACTTACTCAATATTTATGATAAAGATGAGAGGGTATTCTATGTTTCTAGTATTGGAGTGATCAGAACACAGAGTGACATTACATGCACATGACATTTATGATGGTCTGGATGGGGTCCTTCATTTCTGTATTCTTTATTTTTTTATTGCCGTTTTTCTCTATTCTTTATACTTTTTGCCCATTATTCTCTATTCATTATTTTTTGGTCCCGTTTTTTCTATTCTTTATACCTTTTGCCCATTATTCTCTATTCTATTATAAAGCAACGAGGTAAGGGTACGGATATATACAAACGGACGGAATTCTCACAGTCAACACACTAATCACACAACTTTGAGAAATACGAAACTCGACAAAATTCTATCTAGTACATTAAATTTATACTAACGATACTAGCCCATTCATGTATTACATATTGTACAGTGAAAGATATCAACACACTCGTGCAATACGGTATGAATGAAAGATACCAACCCACTCGTGTATTACAAATGGTACAGTAAAAGATACTAAACCACTTCTTTATTACAAACGGTACAGTAGAAGAAACCAATCTACTAGTGTATACATAAATTACAATGAAAGATGCCACACTATATGCGTACTGCATAACGAAACCAAACTGGTAAACGAAACCAACCTAAATTTGTACCACATATAGTACAGTGAAGATACTAATCTATATGTTTAACACATATGGTACAGTGAAAGATACCAATCTGTATGCATAACACATATAGTACAGTGAAAGATACCAATCTGTATGTATAACACATATAGTACAGTGAAAGACACCAACCTGTATGTATAACACATATGGTACAGTGAAAGATACCAACCTGTATGTATAACACATATGGTACAGTGAAAGATACCAACCTGTATGTATAACACATATTGTACAGTGTAAGACACCAACCTATATGTATAACACATATAATACAGTGAAAGACACCAACCTGTATGTATAACACATATAGTACAGTGAAAGACACCAACCTATATGTATAACACATATAATACAGTGAAAGACACCAGCCTGTATGTATAACACATATTGTACAGTGAAATATACCAACATGTATGTATAACACAAATGGTACAGTGGAAGATACCAACCTGTATGTATAACACAAATGGTACAGTGAAAGATACCAACTTGTATGTATAACATATATGGTACAGTGAAAGATACCAACTTGTATGTATAACACATACAGTACAGTGAAAGACACCAACCTGTATGTATAACACATACAGTACAGTGAAATATACCAACCTGTATGTATAAGGCAAATGGTACAGTGAAAGACACCAACCTGTATGTATAACACATATGGTACAGTGAAAGATACCAACTTGTATGTATAACACATACAGTACAGTGAAAGACACCAACCTGTATGTATAACACATATTGTACAGTGAAATATACCAACCTGTATGTATAACACATATAATACAGTGAAATATATCAACCTGTATCTATAACACAAATGGTACAGTGAAAGACACCAACCTGTATGTATAACACATATGGTACAGTGAAAGATACCAATCTATAGGTTTAACACATATGGTACAGTGAAAGACACCAACCTGTATGTATAACACATATGGTACAGTGAAAGATACCAACTTGTATGTATAACACATACAGTACAGTGAAAGACACCAACCTGTATGTAAACCATATACGGTACAGTGAACGAAAACAACCTTATTGTGTACCAGATACAGTACAGTGAAAGATACCGACGTATATGCATACCACATACGGTTCAGTAAACGAAACCAACCTTAATGTGTACCACATACAGTACAGTGGAAGATACCAACCTGTATGTATACCACATACGGTAAAGTAAACGAAACCAACCTATATGTAACCTGCCATGACATTCCCAGGCTTACGGAGGTATAATGTCTTTGTGTCGTTATCAATGAACGTTACGTCAAATTCGGTTTAGGGAAATAGTTTGTTTTTATTCTGACCTTAGAGACTGGATGTCTCATACCATTAGATATGAAATAATATTCAATACTTTTTGCTAAAACACGAGAATAAATCATATTCAGCAATCTAAAGTTGGAACATTTTGCATATTTTACTTTTCATCCTTGTATCAAAAAGTTTAGAATTTTAATAAAGAGCCCTTTTCCTCCTATACTTTTTAATGGTTCCTTCTACATTTATTTAATAACAATTAATTATGGTACAATAATAAATTGTTCCTATTTTTTCTACTATTTGCATCTGTCATTTTCAACGATTTAATATCACGCAACTCGTGTGATACATGTATTTGTCGCTGATGTTTAAAGGCGGACAAAAGTTCAATTGCGTAAATCAAATTAATTTTCAATGATTTGTCTAAAATGTATTTTATTAAATCTATAGTTTTTTTAAACTTAGGATTCCTTAAGACAACTGGTTTGATGTTTTACGTTTATTTTTATGAAAAATTGTAACAGTAGTTTCTTATGAGTTGTTCTTAGAGTTGTACAAATCTGTTCTAACATTCTTAATTATTTCTTTCTTTTGGAGAAACCGTTTAACTGCAGGAAGTTCCCTGTTAGAGGAGGACTATATTTTGTCTTTACAGTTTTTTGCGATGAATATTTTCCTACAAGAAAAGGATATACCCTTATGTCCGATCTATTTTGATTTCTATTTTTGACTAGTTTGAGTGCCCCTTTACTGTGATAAATTATTCGTGTATTTTGAATATAACCTTAGATGAAATATACGATGTAGAAATGAACAAAATATTGCAATTACGAAACATTTAAAGAAGTAAATGAAGGACCATCAAATTTCGTTTTACCTCAGTAAACAAAAAATATGGAAGAATTGAGTTATTTAATTATAATATTTTTAAAAAAATATTTATTTCCAACATGTTCACAGATATCCGTTTTTTCCAATCTATTTTATCAGAAATATTAAAAGTTATCGCCAAATCCACTTCAGCGGTTTAAAAAAATATGGGTCTGTGGTTTTCCAATCAACATTTATTCAGTGAAAGAGAGCAACCATTATGTAGACACATATGGTACAGTAAGATATACCAACCTATATGTATACCATATACGGTACAGTGAAAGATACCAACCTATATGTATAACACATATGGAACAGTGAAAGATAAAACCTATATGTGCATCAAATATGGAACAGTGAAATACCAACCTAATTTGTATGACATACGGTAAAAGGAAAGATACCAACTCACGCGGGTATCCCATACAGAAAAAGGAAATATAAATGCCCACTTGTGTATCACATACGGTACAAGGAAATATTTCAACTCACTTGTGCATCACATATGGTACAGGGAAAGATACCAAAACCCTTGTGTATCACAAATGGTACAAGAAAAGATACCAACAGACTTGTGTATCACATACGGTACAAGGAAAGATATCAACCGACTTGTGTATTACATACGGTACAAGGAAATATATCAACCCAATAGTGTATCACCTACGGTACAAGGAAAGATAAAAACCCACTTGTGTATCACATACGGTACAAGGAAAATTACCCCTGGGCTCCTTTATTGTCATAAAAATAAAGATAAACAACAGACACCATATATATTGTATGTAAAAAACTATTCTCTATCCAAGCAGCCTTTGTCTTGCATTCATATTCTGCAATGTACCAAACTATTTCAGCTGTGTCTATTTAATATGTTGTATATTTTCTGTTTATATATTATAATTATTGTGCATACAATGTGTATAACTTACTATTATGTTCATGTGCAAATAAAAAGAAATTCATTATAAAAATAAAGATACCAACCCACTTGTGTATCACATAAGGTACGAGGAAAGATACCAATCCACTTGTGTATCACATACGGTACAAGTAACGATACAAACCCACCCGTGTATCACATATACGGTACAAGAAAATAAACCAACGCACCCGTGTATCTCATACGGTACAAGGAAAGATACAAACCCACTTGTGTATCACATACGGTACAAGGAAAGATACAAACGCACCCGTGTATCACATATACGGTACAAGGAAAGATACAAACGCACCCGTGTATCTCATACGTTACAAGGAAAGATACAAACCCACTTGTGTATCACATACGGTACAAGGAAAGATACAAACCCACCCGTGTATCAAATATACGGTACAAGGAAAGATACCAACCCACCCGTGTATCTCATATGGTACAAGGAAAGTTACAAACCCACTTGTGTATCACATACAGTACAAGGGAAGATATCAACCCATCCGTGTATCTCATTCGGTACAAGGAAAGATACAAAACCACTTGTGTATCACATACGGTACAAAGAAAGATACAAACCCATCCGTGTATCACATATACGGTACAAGGAAAGATACCAACCCACTTGTGTATCACATACGGTACAAGGAAAGATACTAACCCACTTGTGTATCACATAAGGTACAGTGAGGTAAACCAAAGGCAGAAACTGTGCCAAGTCTCATGGCTTCATGCAAGGTTGCTTCCGTGTAACTGAGACTTTCTCTATCTTTAATTCCGGGTAATCTATCTTTTCCTGTTGAAAAAACAAGGTTAAGCTCATGGAGATGTGTATGTGTCTCAAAGCATGAGTGACATGTTTTCATCTTGTTATGTCGACATGGTAAGCGCCTCCTGCTTTGCATTCATAACCCGCTGTGCGAGTTCAGACTAGAAACTGTAAGATCTTAAGAGCATGTGTCGCTCACCTGGATCAATGTGTATCTCCAAAAATGGACACTCTCGAACATGACAGAGTGCATATATTTCATGACTTAAATCTTTTCCCTTTTGATCATCTTATTTTGTGTTTCTCTCAATATACTGTAGTGTTTGCCCAAAACACAAACAAAATGGTAAACATCGTCATTTTAAGGCAATTCATCCTATTAGAAAAAATGAACCGACAATTTCGGCAATATTGAGCTATTTCTATATATTATTTGCTTTTTACAGTTTCTCTCTATATCGTCTTTACGAGAACAAAATTGTAATATGCGATAATCATTGGTTTCAAAATGGACAACCACCCTTAGAAATTAACAAAAGCTTTATGCATTAAATTAAAAATTAATAGGGTTGCTCACCAACAACGTTGTCTATTTCGTTCTGAACTTGACGCTGGATATCAGGTAACCCAGCCATGAACCGTACAACAAAATACAAAGAAACTCTCGACGTGTCAATGCCACCTAAGTAAAGTAACATGTAATTATAAATCCAAACAAATAATGTAGAGGTACTAAGGAAAGTTCGACAGCTATAGTTTTAGTGTTAAAAACACAATAACACCTTCTCCATAACGCATGAATACGAATTTTCGTTTTGTTACTCTATTTTATAAGATTTATCAATACGTACCAATGGCGTTATTTTGTTACCCAGAGATACACTTGCACGAACCACATTAAACAGCCCAACCACGTGCAAACCCACAATTTTCCCCAAAACACATTGCATAATTTATAATCCCTAATACTTTTTAAGTAGATATTGTATCTCTTTTGGTTTGTTTTGTCCATTTCATAAAATTATATAAATCTGCAAAAGCTAAGGCTACAATCCCTCATTGACATAGTTTACCTCAGATGTTTTAATATCTGTTCTGTTTAGATCTGTTTGATTTATTGCTGACCATGACTTCCGAACTTTTAAGCGTAGAGCGTAACTGACGATGGTTATTCCAGAAACGAGCGATGTACGCACGGTAATAATCATATACGATTTAAATTCCTTTACTGACCTTGTTTGCTCACATGATGAATGTACCATTGAGCAAAATGAACTGATAATACAAAACACTGAACTTTTGCAAGGTCTGAACTGATAATGTAAATGTGGATGAAAAACTGCTTACTCTTCCGGAGCATCTGAGTCTTATTATATGCTGGATTGAGTTGTACTCAATATTGAGTTTCCTAGCTAGACATTCACAGTTGGAATTTATCTTTTAACATGATTAAATTGTGTAGACGGTTACGGTATATCAAATCACCATTCTGCTCCACTGAAAACCAGAAAACTTATTTTTCGCGATTAGCTCTTTCAAGTTAACTTTGCCATGATTGCAAAACCAAAGTCGCGTAAATATTCGATTGTGGAATTCCAAGTAATCAATGAACTTGATGCTCTAAGATTCATGAAAATATAATTTAATTTTGGATGTAACGCGTCTTCTGATTGGCTGACGTTGTTTTGTTTATCAGCTCATAGACATAATTTTGTCATGTGACCGTGACGTCATCAACGTTTTTTCATGGTTTACTCCGGTTTAAAATGGAATTTAGAATTAAATTATAAGAAATGACTGTAATATTTTTTCTGTCTATTCGAAATAACATAAAAAATGTGGTGCACACTTTAAAATAACGCGCTACGCGGGTTATTCAGTGTGCACCACATTTTTGATGTTATTTCTTCATAGACAGAAAAAATATTACAGTCATTCCTTAAATAACACAGTATAGTGATTATCATAAAAAACCTTTTCTCTAAAACCTCTTTCTGGTTGGAATCGGCAACTCACCACGAAAAATATCTACTAAAGTTTGTCTCAGATGTGTGTCTGTTAATTGGGACATCATTTCTTCATCTTGTTCCGCTTCATTTCTCGCCAGAATTAACGAATCGGTAAAATCTCTTATATTGTCTGAAATAAATATTCTTTTAAATTTATAGAGTAAATCTATTCCATGTGATGCATATTTAGTTGCAATGAATATGGATAATATATATGTTGTCTGTGTCAGGCTCAAAATACATCTGTTGATTCAGTTCAAAGACAAATATATTGTCGATTTGATGCCCTCCGTAAAGTATGTATCATATTTAAAATATTTGCATATACACTTAGGGAAACTGCCCGCCGAATTCCTTTGTTATTACTATTTCAGTTAATGTGTTGTTACATGTACTAGATTTGTGCTTGTTATTCAAAAGCATGTTTTAGCATACCCAATGTATTACTATTAATCAGATGCGGATCTAGAATTTTGAAAGGGGGTGGGTCTCCAAACTAGACGAATTTTGTAGGGGAACCGGTAAAAAGTCTGGATTTGCCATAAATGAAGCTCCATCTATAAGCTTTTCAACAATAAAATGTAAATGAGTTTCAGTAATACATAACACAAATATATATATAGTAGACCTTCTAAATAAACTCACCACAATCAAACGTTTCTTCATGTTCTCTGAATTTCCCTTCTATCATAGCTATCATTTCGCCGAAAATTTCTTTGACTGTTCTGTATTTCTTAGTAGGACAGATTTTGTACATAATCGGAAACATATCTTCCACGAAACCCTTTCCTATAATTTCTGTAAAATCCTTGTCAATTTTCATAAATCTAACAAAATCCGGGTCATCTAATTCTGCACTGTAAAAATGGAGATAAAGTATTAATTGTCACTGTTTACGGAGGTTCCTGCTTTTTCAGAGACCAGATAGATGTGATGTTTAAATCTGCCGTCATGAAGGATCTGTTTGACCTTATTAACAAAACTCTTTCCACATTTAAAAATCATGTTTTAAATCATATTGGAATCACAGTAACAAGTCGATTGACTGATTGATTGAATTTTGGTGTTTTACTCCACTTTCAGCACACTTTGCTATATCATGACGACCAGTTTTTATGAAGGAGCCGAGGAGGCATGACGACTCGGAGATATCCACCGACCTTCGGCAGGAAAACATGCAATCCTAGTCAATTAAGATCAAAGTCGAACGCACATTACCACGGCATCGGAGTCGAACGCACATTGCCACAACATCGGAGTCGAACGCACCTTTCTACAACTTACCCTCTGTTTTGACAGTCAAGTGATCACTGAAGATAAACGTTTTAGATCCCTCTACAACTAAAGACCCTCATACCACCTGAAACACATATGTACCGACTCACTCTGCAACCGAGGACCCTAATAACAAGTCAAGCAATCACCACTTACATACATATGTACTGACTCACTCTACAACCGAGGACCCTAATAATAAGCCAAGCAATCACCAATTACATACATATGTACTGCTTCACTCTGCAACCGAGGACCCTAATAACAAGCAGAGCAATCACCACTTAAACACATATGTACTGACTCACTCTGCAACTGAGGACCCTAATAACAAGCCAAGCAATCACCACTTACATACATATGTACCGACTCACTCTGCAACCGAGGATCCTAATAACAAGTCAAGCAATCACCACTTTAATACATATGTACTGACTCACTCTACAACCGAGGACCCTAATAACAAGTCAAGCAATCACTACTTAAATACATATGAACTGACTCACTCTGCAACCGAGGACCCTAATAACAAGTCAACAATCACCACTTAAACACATATGTACTGACTTCCTATTCAACCGAGGACCATAATAACAATCCAAGCAATCACCACTTAAACACATATGTACTGACTCCCTCTTTAACCGAGGACCCTAATAACAATCCATGCAATCACCACTTAAATACATATGTACTGACTCACTCTGCAACCGAGGACCCTAATAACAAGTCAAGCAATCACCACTTAAATACATATGTACTGATTCACTCTGCAACCGAGGAGCCTAATAACAAGCCAATCAATCACCACTTAAACACATATGTACTGACTCACTCTGCAACCGAGGACCCTAATAACAAGTCAAGCAATCACCACTTAAATACATATGTACTGATTCATTCTGCAACCGAGAAGCCTAAAAACAAGCCAAGCAATCACCCCTTAAACACATATGTACTGACTCACTCTGCAACCGAGGACCTAAATAGCAAGCAAAGCAATCACCACTTAAATACATATGTACTGACTCACTCTACAACCGAGGACCATAATAACAAGCCAAGCAATCACCACTTACATACATATGTACTGATTCACTCTGCAACCGAGGACCCTAATAACAAGCCAAGCAATCACCACTTAAACACATATGTACTGACTCACTCTGCAACCGAGGACCCTAATAACAAGCCAAGCAATCACCACTTACATACATATGTACCGACTCACTCTGCAACCGAGGACCTTAATAACAAGTCAAGCAATCACCACTTAAATACATATGAACTGACTCACTCTGCAACCGAGGACCCTAATAACAAGTCAACAATCACCACTTAAACACATATGTACTGACTTCCTATTCAACCGAGGACCATAATAACAATCCAAGCAATCACCACTTAAACACATATGTACTGACTCCCTCTTTAACCGAGGACCCTAATAACAATCCATGCAATCACCACTTAAATACATATGTACTGACTCACTCTGCAACCGAGGACCCTAATAACAAGTCAAGCAATCACCACTTAAATACATATGTACTGACTCACTCTACAACCGAGGACCATAATAACAAGCCAAGCAATCACCACTTACATACATATGTACTGATTCACTCTGCAACCGAGGACCCTAATAACAAGCCAAGCAATCACCACTTAAACACATATGTACTGACTCACTCTGCAACCGAGGACCCTAATAACAAGCCAAGCAATCACCACTTACATACATATGTACCGACTCACTCTGCAACCGAGGACCTTAATAACAAGTCAAGCAATCACCACTTAAATACATATGTACTGACTCACTCTACAACCGAGGACCATAATAACAAGCCAAGCAATCACCACTTACATACATATGTACTGACTCACTCTGCAACCGAGGACCCTAATAACAAGCCAAGCAATCACCACTTTAAAACATATGTACTGACTCACTCTACAACCGAGGACCCTAATAACAAGTCAAGCAATCACCACTTAAATACATATGAACTGACTCACTCTGCAACCGAGGAACTTAATAACAAGTCAAGCAATCACCACTTAAATACATATGTACTGACTCACTCTCCAACCGAGGACCCTAATAACAAGTCAAACAATCACCACTTAAACACATATGAACTGACTCCCTATTCAACCGAGGACCCTAATAACAATCCAAGCAATCACCACTTAAACACATATGTACTGACTCCCTCTTTAACCGAGGACCCTAATAACAATCCAAGCAATCACCACTTAAACACATATGTACTGACTCACTCTGTAACCGAGGACCCTAATAACAAGTCAAACAATCACCACTTAAAAACATATGTACTGATTCACTCTGCAACCGAGGACCCTAATAACAAGCCAAGCAATCACCCCTTAAACACATATGTACTGACTCACTCTGCAACCGAGGACCTAAATAGCAAGCAAAGCAATCACCACTTAAATACATATGTACTGACTCACTCTGCAACCGAGGACCTTAATAACAAGTCAAGCAATAACCACTTATATACATATGTACCGACTCACTCTGCAACCGAGGACCTTAATAACAAGTCAAGCAATCACCACTTAAATACATATGTACTGACTCACTCTACAACCGAGGACCCTAATAACAAGCCAAGCAATCACCACTTAAATACATATGAACTGACTCACTCTGCAACCGAGGACCTTAATAACAAGTCAAGCAATCACCACTTAAATACATATGTACTGACTCACTCTCCAACCGAGGACCCTAATAACAAGTCAAACAATCACCACTTAAACACATATGAACTGACTCCCTATTCAACCGAGGACCCTAATAACAATCCAAGCAATCACCACTTAAACACATATGTACTGACTCCCTCTTTAACCGAGGACCCTAATAACAATCCAAGCAATCACCACTTAAACACATATGTACTGACTCACTCTGTAACCGAGGACCCTAATAACAAGTCAAACAATCACCACTTAAACACATATGTACTGATTCACTCTGCAACCGAGGACCCTAATAACAAGCCAAGCAATCACCCCTTAAACACATATGTACTGACTCACTCTGCAACCGAGGACCTAAATAGCAAGCAAAGCAATCACCACTTAAATACATATGTACTGACTCACTCTGCAACCGAGGACCCTAATAACAAGCCAAGCAATCACCACTTACATACATATGTACCGACTCACTCTGCAACCGAGGACCTTAATAACAAGTCAAGCAATCACCACTTAAATACATATGTACTGACTCACTCTACAACCGAGGAACATAATAACAAGCCAAGCAATCACCACTTACATACATATGTACTGACTCACTCTGCAACCGAGGACCCTAATAACAAGCCAAGCAATCACCACTTTAATACATATGTACTGACTCACTCTACAACCGAGGACCCTAATAACAAGTCAAGCAATCACCACTTAAATACATATGAACTGACTCACTCTGCAACCGAGGACCTTAATAACAAGTCAAGCAATCACCACTTAAATACATATGTACTGACTCACTCTCCAACCGAGGACCCTAATAACAAGTCAAACAATCACCACTTAAACACATATGAACTGACTCCCTATTCAACCGAGGACCCTAATAACAATCCAAGCAATCACCACTTAAACACATATGTACTGACTCCCTCTTTAACCGAGGACCCTAATAACAATCCAACCAATCACCACTTAAACACATATGTACTGACTCACTCTGTAACCGAGGACCCTAATAACAAGTCAAACAATCACCACTTAAAAACATATGTACTGATTCACTCTGCAACCGAGGACCCTAATAACAAGCCAAGCAATCACCCCTTAAACACATATGTACTGACTCACTCTGCAACCGAGGACCTAAATAGCAAGCAAAGCAATCACCACTTAAATACATATGTACTGACTCACTCTGCAACCGAGGACCTTAATAACAAGTCAAGCAATAACCACTTATATACATATGTACTGACTCACTCTGCAACCGAGGACCCTAATAACAATCCAAGCAATCACCCTTTAAACACATATGTACTGACTCACTCTTCAACCGAGGATCCTAATAACAAGTCTAGCAATCACCACTTAAATACATATGTACTGACTCACTCTGCAACCGAGGACCATAATAACAAGTCAAGCAATCACCACTTAAACACATATGTACTGACTCCCTCTTCAACCCCGGACCCTAATAAAAATCCAAGCAATCACCACTTAAACACATATGTACTGACTCCCTCTTCAACCCCGGACCCTAATAAAAATCCAAGCAATCACCACTTAAACACATATGTACTGACTCACTCTGCAATCGAGGTTCCTAATAACAAGTCAAGCAATCACCACTAAAACACATATGTACTGACTCACTCTTCAACCGAGGACCCTAATAACAATCCAAGCAATCAGCAATTAAACACATATGTACTGACTCACTCTGCAACCGGGGACCTTAATAACAAGTCAAGCAATCACCACTTAAATACATATGTACTGACTCACTCTGCAACCGAGGACCTAAATAGCAAGCAAAGCATTCACCACTTAAATACATATGTACTGACTCACTCTACAACCGAGGACCCTAGTAACAAGCCAAGCAATCACCACTTACATACATATGTACTGATTCACTCGGCAACCGAGGACCCTAATAACAAGCCAAGCAATCACCACTTAAACACATATGTACTGACTCACTCTGCAACCGAGGACCCTAATAACAAGTCAAGCAATCACCACTTAAATACATATGTACTGATTCATTCTGCAACCGAGGAGCCTAATAACAAGCCAAGCAATCACCCCTTAAACACATATGTACTGACTCACTCTGCAACCGAGGACCTAAATAGCAAGCAAAGCATTCACCACTTAAATACATATGTACTGACTCACTCTACAACCGAGGACCCTAATAACAAGCCAAGCAATCACCACTTACATACATATGTACCGACTCACTCTGCAACCGAGGATCCTAATAACAAGTCAAGCAATCACCACTTTAATACATATGTACTGACTCACTCTACAACCGAGGACCCTAATAACAAGTCAAGCAATCACAACTTAAATACATATGAACTGACTCACTCTGCAACCGAGGACCTTAATTACAAGTCAAGCAATAACCACTTAAATACATATGTACTGACTCACTCTGCAACCGAGGACCCTTATAACAAGTCAAACAATCACCACTTAAACACATATGTACTGACTCCCTATTCAACCGAGGACCATAATAACAATCCAAGCAATCACCACTTAAACACATATGTACTGACTCCCTCTTTAACCGAGGACCCTAATAACAATCCAAGCAATCACCACTTAAACACATATGTACTGACTCACTCTGCAACCGAGGACCCTAATAACAAGTCAAGCAACAGCCACCTAAATACATATGTACTGATTCACTCTGCAACCGAGGACCCTAATAACAAGCCAAGCAATCACCCCTTAAACACATATGTACTGACTCACTCTGCAACCGAGGACCTAAATAGCAAGCAATAATAACAACACTTAAACACATATGTGATCCAAGCAATCACCACTTAAACACATATGTACCGACTCACTCTGCAACCGAGGACCCTAATAACATTTCAAGCAATCACCACTTAAATACATATGTACTGACTCACTCTGCAACCGAGGACCCTAATAACAAGCCAAGCAATCACCCCTTAAACACATATGTACTGACTCACTCTGCAACCGAGGACCTAAATAGCAAGCAAAGCAATCACCACTTAAATACATATGTACTGACTCACTCTGCAACCGAGGACCCTAATAACAAGTCAAGCAATCACCACTTAAACACATATGTACTGACCGACTCTGCAACCGAGGACCATAATAACAAGTCAGGCAATCACCACTTAAACAGATATTTACGACGCACTCTGCAACCGAGGAGCCTAATAACAAGTCAAGCAATCACCATTTAAACACATATGTCTTTTTGTACTGACTATTGTCTGAGGAGGGATTATCATTTATCCTTTGGAATTTACACAAAAATCCATAAACAGAAGGTGTCATTGCGGTATATAATATATAACAGTTTCAATGAACCTATATGCTGAGATTACCATGAAAGTGCGCACGCCGGTCATAGAGGTCACAGCGTAAATAGGTCTAATGAGGTCAAATAATGGATCGTTTTATCCCTCTAATAACTCAATGGAAATAATTGGTATGATTTTAATTGGATATTTATATTTTCGTCATCTTTGGAAAACGATCTTTAATTTTATTCATAGTTTGGGATTTTATTTATTCTCAATTTTTTGTTTGGAATGGATAAAAGAGGGACGAAAGATACCAGAGGGACAGTCAAACTCATAGATCGAAAACAAACTGACAACGCCATGGCCAAAAATAAAAAGACAAACAGACAAATAATAGTACAGATGACACAACATAGAAAACCAAAGACTAAGCAACACGAACCCCACCAAAAACTGGGGGTGATCTCAGGTGCCCCGGAAGGGTAAGCAGATCCTGCTCCACATGTGGCACCCGTCGTGTTGCTTATGTTATTACAAATCCGGTAAATAGTCGAGGTATGTCCAGTGCACGATGTAGTGACGATATCGCCGATATTGTCAACTCCGTTCATGATTTTATACCTGCTCGCAACATTGTCTACATCGACCCCTTTCCTGTCTAAATCGTTGTCATCGCCAACATCGTGACGACATCGTCTACATCGTCCCGCTTTCCTGTCTACATCGTTGACATCGCCGACATCGTAATGTTGACAAACCATCGTGACGACATCGTCTACATCGTCTCCCTTTCCTGTCTACATCATTGACATCGCCGACATCGTGATGTTGACAACGTCATGACGACATCGTCTACATCGTCTCCCTTTCCTGTCTACATCGTTGACATCGCTGACATCGTGACTACATCGTCTACATCGTCCCCCTTTCCTGTCTACATCGTTGACATCGCCAACATCGTGACGACATCGTCTTCATCGTCCCCCTTTCCTGTCTACATCATTGACATCGCCGACATCGTGATGTTGACAACATCGTGACGACATCGTCTACGTCGTTTTTCTTGCTGTCTACATCGTTGACATCGACGTCATCGCAATTTTGACAACATCGTGACGATATCGTCTACATCGTCCCCCTTCTCTGTCAACATCGTTGACATTGCCGACATCGCGAAGTTGACAACATTGTTACAACATCTTCTACATCGTCCTACTTGCTGTCTACATTTTTGACAAGGCCGATATTACTGTGTTAGTTATACGATACACTCAGTATATGTTTCATAATTGGCATTGTACGACTTCGTATTTTGTCTATTTAGTTTATGAAACTATAACTCTAGACCCATCTTTTTCGCAATGTCGGCAATGCCAAACATGCAGAGACAAGATGATGAAAGGATATCGACAAAGTAGTACAACACCATGTCGACATCGTTGTATTCAAAATTAACAATGTAAACACGAGTAATGTGTTAGCGATATCGGCAATGTCAACGATGTAGACAAGAGTATGAAACGATATCGACAACGTTGTACGCTATCGTGTTGACATTGTCTACTTCGCGATATCGTCAATGTCAACGATGTAGACAGGAGTATGAAACGATATCGACAACGTTGTACAATATCGTGTCAACATTGTCTACTTCGCGATATCGTCAATGACAACGATGTAGACAGGAGTATGAAACGATATCGACAACGTTGTACAACATCGTGTCGACATTGTCTACTTTGCGATTTCGTCAATGTCAACCATGTAGACAAAAGTATGAAACGATATCGACAACGTTGTACAATATCGTGTCGACATTGTCTACTTTGCGATATCGTCAATGTCAACGATGTAGACAAGAGTATGAAACGATATCGACAACGTTGTACAATTTTGTGTCGACATTGTCTACTTTGCGATGTCGACAATATTGGTACTACTTTGTACACTTGACATGAATGAAATAGTCTAATTCGATAACATAGTCATGTTGTCGTTAAATCAACTAATTAATTTGTCTAACTCTTACATATAAATGCTCTTAACACAATTACCTTTTTCCAAAGCAAACTGCATGAAGAATATTAAACACCATTAAATCAATGTAATTCTCTGGATCAAATGGTTCATTTTCTTTAGCCATAAGAGATAAGCATTTGTTCATTGAACTGTGAACAACTTCTTCTAACCGATTACCTGCTAAATATTGCCTATAAAATATATCAACTCAATGGTTTCCTATATTTTGTCTTACGAACTATAAAAGCGAAGATATAAGATATTTTGATCCGACATCATTGTAAGTTGAATTTGAGTAAAGGAATATTTTATGTATTCAACAATGTGACAACTAAAAAAATCACTTAATACAAACATGAGGTATGTTTTCTTGTTGTGATAAAGCCTTACATAAAATGTTCCATTGCATTGCCGTTAATGATTTTGTATGATAACTAGTCTTTATAAAACCCCAAACACAAATTTCGAGTTTCGGGACTATACTAAATATGACCTATTTTTTTTCCAGCTGACCTAATGACCTATCCTTCCGCCGCATATGTAGCCTTCAGTCCCAATCAAAACCAGTTCAAGCAACACAACATTCTCTATGAAATTGTTCAAAATCAGGAACTTGATATTCCACGGATTGTCGTTGGTTGCTGTCTGCTATATTTTTTTCTGTTCATTGTTGAAGTCTGAATCAGGCCGGTGAATTTTTCTTGAAAAATGTTTCGAAATTTTTACCTTTTGTAACCCGTTATGGGTTTTGCTCATTGTTAAAGGCCGTATGTACAGTGACCTGTAAATTTTCACATTTTTGTACTCTGAATTTTATAGATAATTATCTCATTGCAATCAAACCACATGATATTTTACCTTTTATAACCCGTTATGGGTTTTGCATATTGTTGAAGGCCGTATGTACAGCAACCTGTAAATTTTCGCATCTTTGTCGTTTGAATTTTATTGATAATTATCTGGTTGCAATCCAACCACATCTTCTACCTTTTATAACCCGTTATGGGTTTTGTTCATTGTTAAAGGCCGTATGTACAGTGACCTGTAAATTTTCACATTTTTGTACTCTGAATTTTATAGATAATTATCTCATTGCAATCAAACCACATATTTTACCTTTTATAACCCGTTATGGGTTTTGCATATTGTTGAAGGCCGTCTGTACAGCAACCTGTAAATTTTCGCATCTTTGTCGTTTGAATTTTATTGATAATTATCTCGTTGCAATCCAACCACATCTTCTACCTTTTATAACCCGTTATGGGTTTTGTTCATTGTTGAAGTTCGTATGTACAGCGACCTGTTAATCTGGTATCTCTTACGAAGGCAATTTTTTAAAGTATTTTTCTTCCTTTTTTTGTGTTTTTTTGTGTTGTTTTTTGTGTTTGTTATTCATTTGAAATTTTGTTCAACATTTTACCCAAAAAATTGATGTCCGTTGTATTTTTGTTATAACAATGGGCTATTAAAATTCCCACTGAATTAAATGTTCATTGCTATCTTGTTTATAAGTAATGATTTTCATGTTAAAAAATATGATCAGGGCGTAATTGACTTTTTACTACATTCCATTTCATTCGTTCAGAAAGGTGAAGAAGAATTAATACCTTAATGCTTTTCCAGCAATTTTCCTATGAAGTTTCCATGTTGGTGTATAATTAGCAAAAGCAATATCCTTTCCTCCCTCTGTGAACACGTCAACTGCAAGTAAAAATTGATAAAAATTGATACAAAGTAAGAGAATAATACATCTCTCTCTCTCCGTTTTTTTAATTGGCCTTCTTCAGTTACCTCCTTCTCTAATTTGGCATTGATCATTTACCCCCTTTTTACTTGGCATTGGTTAATTACCTCCTACTCTAACTTGGCAATGATCAGTTACCTCCTTCTCAAATTTGGCATTAATCAATTCCACTCTTCTTTAATTCGGCATTGATCAGTTACCTCCTTCCCTTATTTTGGCATTGATCAGTTACCTCCTTCTCTTACTTGGCATTGATCAGTTACCTCCTTCTCTTATTTGGCATTGAACAGTTACCTCCTTCTCTTATTAGGCATTGACCATTCACCTCCTTCTCTTATTTGGCATCGATCAATCACCTCCTTCTCTTATTTTGGCATTGATCAGTTACCTTCTTCACTTATTAGGCATTGACCATTCAACTCCTTCTCTAATTTGGCATCGATCAGTCACCTCCTTCTCTTATTTGGCATTAAACAGTTACCTCTTTCTTTTATTTGGCATTGATCAGTTTCCTCCTTCTCTTATTAGGCATTGACCATTCACCTCCTTCTCTAATTTGGCATCGATCAGTCACCTCCTTCTCTAACTTGGCATTGATCATATTCCTCCTTCTCTAACTTGTCATTGATCATTTACCCCCGTTTTTACTTGGCATTGGTCAATTACCTCCTACTCTTACTTGGCAATGATTAGTTACATCCTTGTCTAATTTGGCATTGATCAATTCCACTCTTCTTTAATTCGGCATTGATCAGTTGCCGCCTTGTCTAATTTTGCATTGATCAGTTACCTCCTTCTCTTATTTGGCATTGATCAGTTACCTCCTTCTCTAATTTGGCATTGATCAGTGACCTCCTTCTCTAATTTGGCATTGATCAGTGACCTCCTTCTCTAATTTAGCATTGATCAGTTACCTCCTTGTCTAATTCGGCATTGATCAGTTACTCCTTTTTTACTTGGTTTTGTTCAGTTACCTCCTTCTCTAACTTGGCATTGATCAGTGACCTCCTTCTCAAATTTGGAATTTGGAATTGACCAGCTACCTCCTTCTCATATCAGTTACATTTTTCTCTCATTTTTCATTGATCATCTATCCCTTTTTTTTAGTTGGTATTGATGAGGTTCCTGCTTCTCTAACTTGGCATTGATCAATTACCCCCTTTTTACATGGCCTTGATCAGTTACCTCATTTTCTAACTCGGCATTGACCAGTTTCCACCTTTCTCTTACTTGGCATTGATCAGTTTCCCCCTTCTATAATTTGGTATTGATTAGTTGTCATTTCTTTAGCTTAGCGCTATTTAATTACCCTTTTTCACAAGACTCTGAAATAGGAGGAATGTACAATTTAGGTTTAATGGGTACTTCTTTTAAACTGAGTTTTACTGTGCGTATTTCTATGTGTTTCTTTTTTCTACATTGACTAGAGGTATAGGGGGAGTGTTGAGATCTCACAAAACATGTTTAACCCCGCCGCATTTTTGCGCCTGTCCCAAGTCAGGAGCCTCTGACCTTTGTAAGTCTTGTATGTTTTTTAATTTTAGTTCATTTATATGTTTAAGAGTTTAGTGTGACGTCCATTTTCACTGAACTAATACACATTTTTATTTAGGGGCCAGCTGAGGACCACCTCTGGGTGCGGGATTTTTTCGCTGCGTTGAAGACCCATTAATGGCATTGGGCTGTTGTCTGCTCTTTGGTCGGGTTGTTGTTCTCTTTGACATATTCCCCATTTCCATTCTCAATTTTATTTTATACTTAAATGTTCAACGAATATTGATTCATGTTGCTGATTTGTCAAAAGAAAAATAAGCTATTTTGTTTCTTATTTATAGGGTTGCTTAAAGTGCTGGAAAGTTTTAATACATTAATTTTATTTCAAGGTTATAAACCGCAATTAGTTTATGCATACCCGATTTCATAAACGGTCTATTTGCGAAGTCTGCTTTCCTCTTGACTAAAGCCTCAGTAACGCTGTTGATATCATTTAAGATAACCATCTTAAAAGGTCCTGCAAAAAATAAAGATAACAACTTACGGTTACACAAATCAATTTCTTCAAAATTTCAAAACTGAATTAGGAATATATAGCTTAGTTTGGCAATAAAATGGAATTGTTTCTACAGTGCTTTAAGTCGCAAATATCTGAAATGATTTTTTGTTTTTGTTTGAATATCTATTATAACATGTATAAGTGGATCAAGAACAGATGACCCTATATACTAGAGCTCTTGAGTTCACCTTCTGTTTAGGTGGGGTTCCTGTTGATCAATCTTTGATTTTCTTTTAGTGTTAGTAGACTTTTTGTCTTATTTTTTTTTAACTAGATTTAACTACAATTTCTTCTTACTTACCAAGTTTTATTGTGAAAACAGGTCCATATTTCTTTGTGTACTTTGCACATATTTCGTGAAGAAACTTAGCTTGCATAACTGAATAAAAATAAACTAAATTCAGTTCTAACGTAAACAAAAAATCAATTAAACATTACATTTCAAAGAAAATTTACAAGACATGTACAATATTGCTTTATCAACCATAAACATAAGTCCGAGATTAATTATTGCTCTGACGTCTTACCCTTATATATTGCAGATGAACTTTTATGTAATGGGAAAAGATTTTCAGATGAAAAAGTGAAAAACTTAACATAAGTCATAGGTCAACATAGCTACGGCTCCTGCGGACCCCGCGAAAATTGTCAAAACATATCATAAGGACATAAGAGCTACGGTTCCGCAGCTAAGGTCAACCATGCAGAGACATGCAAATGCAACTTGACATACCAAAATCGGTATATTCGTCGGTTATTTCTTTCAAAGGGTTTCGTTGGGTTGCTGTCTGTTTGGCCTGTATTCCACACCTCCATTTGTTTTTTTCAATAATAAATAATATTTTCGAACTCTGAACTCTGTAAAGGTTGATCCAGAAAACGGTGCAACTAACACATAAAGTTTGTTGGAATTTTATTTAACTCAATGATCGACTAAAATCAACAGAGCGTTTTCATCTAGCGTTGACTGGGTCGAGAAAAACGGGCGATTAGACTACTGTAAAAGTGTCACAAGCCGAAAGAAAATAATAAAAATGTATGTACACCTATGCCTTGTGCAGTAGTCATCATAACCCTTCAATAATTAATTCAAATTTTCAATATTTTGCAATATTATACAATTATAGCCTATGTATGAGGTCGATACAAGGATGTATTGACCTGAAAGAAGTATATTGACTGAGGACGAAGTCCGAGGTCGATATACTTCTTTGGGTCGATATATCCTGTTTTGACCTCATACTAAGGCTACGCTTGTCATATTATTAATTTCCGGGCATATTTGTATCAAAATAGTCAGTGCCTTATATTCTCTTTTTTTTCGATCATTTAATTGTGTTGGAATTTTAAAGATATCATATTGTCTCTTGGCCAATAACCACATATTAGTTGTTATTTCAATTGGTTTTTTTGTTGGTTTTTTTTTGGTGTACATCTTATGTATTTGAAATTTTTTTTTTTCAAATAATCGATCATAAATAACCAATTTTTAAAAACTTTAACAATATCATGAAATTCATTAGATGACGTCACAAAGTATATCATGTTTTTAATTAAGTTTTGGTTTTAGTCATCTTAAGAAGTCATTGTATGTAGTCGGCCTCACACGGATACAGGAACAAGTCGTTGAGAAGAGGTGCATAGTTGGTGTCCATAGAATTTTATTGATAAACACTAGCTAATTCAAAGTATAAATTATTCATGTATCGATATCAAAATCATGCATCTGGATTTATTTTACATTACTTTTTGGAGAACACTACATGTACATTGTATTTCGAAACTATCCTCCATCACCTACGCAACTATATAAAACCAACATGTCAAATTTAACAGCCAATCAAAGCCGGTCAAGGTCAACTTTGAGCAGCCTTTGTGTTAGCCAAATAACATATTAAGTTTATGAACTGTAAATTAACACTATAAATATCATTTAAATAATACCAATACCAAACCAGACGACAATGGTCCGGAAAACTTATAAACAGTTAAATAAAAAAATCAAATTTGGACTAAGTTTCTTTTGTGAAATAAACCTTGTGTAAAAAAATTAAACTATACCTTCATAATTTCCGATCAGAGGCCAGGCGAATGGCCCTGGTGGTAATTTATATTTCCATCTTTGACGAAGCTTGTAAACAGTAAGTAAAACTGCTATTCCAATCAGAAATGTCTGTATGTTCAACGCAGATAGAACTGAAGACAACATTCTACAATCGAAGTGAAACTTAATTTATGTAGGTGAAAAAATATATAAATAGTAACATATACACTCACCGGATGGAACATGACCTCGTTACAACAGATATAAGTTTAATTCAATCATATGTTTATCAATGAGCTCTGATAGGAGTATACTTCAAGAAAACGGCAAACCCAAGGACAAAAATAACCAGTAAAAATCTATAGGACAACAAACAGTCTTCAACAATATTCTATTGAAACAGCAAACCAACGACAAAAACAAACAATACACATCTATAGGACAACGAACAGTCTTCAACAATTTTCTATTGAAACAGCAACCCAACGACAACAACAACCAATAGACATCTATAGAACAACAAACAGTCTCAACAATGTTCTATTGAAACAGCAACCCAACGACAAACACAACCAATAGACATCTATAGAACAACAAACAGTCTTCAACAATTTTCTATTGAAACAGCAACCCAACGACAACAACAACTAAAAGACATATATAGGACAACAAACAGTCTTCAACAATATTCAGTACAATAAATAAATCGTGCTGAGTCAGATAATTTAACAGAAACAATCTAACACCAGAGGACGGCTGTCGTCAGTCGGGATTGTGTAAGTGGTTGTCCATGAAACCAGAGGACGGCTGTCGTCAGTCAGGATTGTGTAAGTGGTTGTCCATAAAACCAGAGGATGGCTGTCGTCAGTCAGGATTGTGTAAGTGGTTGTCCATGAATACAGAGGACGGCTGTCGTCAGTCAGGATTGTGTAAGTGGTTGTCCATAAAACCAGAGGACGGCTGTCGTCAGTCAGGATTGTGTAAGTGGTTGTCCATGAAACCAGAGGACGGCTGTCGTCAGTCAGGATTGTGTAAGTGGTTGTCCATGAAACCAGAGGACGGCTGTCGTCAGTCAGGATTGTGTAAGTGGTTGTCCATGAAATCTTTTCATGATTACTTTTTTCAAATTAGGTTATGTTTGTAAAATGTTTATTTGTGTGAACCCTGATTTATATTTTTCATCACTCGGGGTTTGACAAATTGTTCAGACTGTTGTACAAGACGATATTTGAGTGTCGATTATCTTCTTTTTTCATCTATCATTTATACATACGGTATGTTGTTTGTAAGTAAATTGACCTCTTAATTTTTGTTTCTTCCTGTTTTCCTTATCCTACCATTTCATTTCTCATAATGCACAAGGACTTTTCAATTTTTACACGATTTAGGTATATTTCAACGTGAACGGCACTTTCGTTCATATTATTTTAAAATATTTTACATTAACGTATGATCCACCTGTTTTAACTCCATTCAGTCTATATAATACTTGACTAAGGTCCTCTTTAAACTGTTTTTAAAAATGAGGCGGAAAATACCAAGATAATATTCAAAAAAGACAAACAATTATCCCCAGAAACCACATTTATTTATTTATCGTTATATTATTAAAAAAAATTGAAATGACCGTTTATTATTCAGATATATATATATATATATACAATGTTGATTTCCATTTTCTTCACGTAATTAAATGAAAATGAAATTTCGCTGTATCCTTTTTCCTTGTTGATCAACAGAGCAGGGAAATAAACTGAGATATTGTATACGTCAACTACAAAGTTTCTATAAACCATGATCTACTTTTTCGAACGTATGTTAGGACCAAGGAATTGTATATTTAAATTTAAATATACAATTCCTTATTAGGACTGAGACGTATCCTAGAATGGTCGTAGCAGATGTGAGTAATTATCTAGGACTATTGTCATCAGATTGCTTCCACAATTTGACTCCAAGTAATCAGGAGTATTACATGTTCAGGAGCCAGCTCCTTTGTATAAGGGTCTGCTGGGATGGGGGGAGAGGGGGGTCCTTCGTTTCTGTATTCTTTAATATTTTAGGTCATTTTTCTCTATTCTTTATATTTTGGTCCATTTTTTTATATTCTTTATACTTTAGCACACCGTTGTTCTCTATTCTTTTTTTTTGTGTCCATTTTTCTCTATTCTTGGTTTAATGCCCATTATTCTGTATTATGTTAACCCCCATCCAGACCCTCTTGTATCATATCGATATTAATTGCAATGATGTTGATGATATATTTTTCGGTAGACAAAGATGTGAAGAATTTAATTGATTCTAAAGTTATCTTCTCGATGTACCTGTAAATGTTCCTTACATGTAGCTGTTTGACGATATTTTGATATTATTGCTGATGAAAGTTTGATACTTCAAATGAAAATTAAAACATTTTGTTTTGAATACCACGGAAGAGAAACTATTTAGAGTGTGGTGCATACAATTTAATGTGTATCTTAAAACTTTATAACTTTATATAAATGACGAAAATAGTTATCAATGACAAGAAAACATTTTGGTTCGATAGAAATAAATGAAATTTATGGCAAAGATATCTCTAACCTCTAAAGAGAATTTGCGAAGACAACAATATACGGAAACCAGAATTCGCCCTGCCACTCACCAGGTTTCAAGTGTGTCTAAAAGGTTCCAAGTGTTAAACTTGTTCCCCATCGGTGTTATCCAAATCTCCCAGCCTGTTTTTGTTGTGTTGCTCAGTGTTTTTTCTGTGAAATATCTTATGACTGTTTGTTTATTTCCCTTAATTGTTATTTACTCAATTACTGTCTATTTCCCTTCTATTTGGGGGTTCAAATAGTTGTCCCTTTGTTATATTCGCACTTTGCCGAAGAACGTGTCCTAAAGCTTCCAACATTGCAATTTTAAAATAATAGTATATATATATAAATAGGGTCATGTTTAAGATTAGCTCTACAATCCGCAAGTAATGACTAGGTATGACAGATCATAACCTTTAACCTAATTGCGTTATTCGGCTGTTGTTTGCATTTTGTTTCTTATTTTCATTTGTTTGTTTTTGTTTGTTTTGTTTTGTTTTGTTTTTTTTTTGGGGGGGGGGGGGGTGATTTTTTTGTTGCCTGTCATTCTTCGCGATCAACTTGTGATTTATGTTATCATTATTTGCACCTGTTAATTTTATGGACTTATTTTCAAATTGAAAATACCATATTATGATTAACAGAAGATGCGGGGGGTATACTTTGATGAAAGCAGCACAATGACACAAGTAACCAACGATATGTAGAGGTCATGTACTATACATTATTCAACAATATACCAAGCTCTAAATCGACCCCAAAGCAAAAAAAAATGTAATGAATAAAACAGATACATTTGTACCTTCGAAGAGCTGACATAAACATCAATTTCTCCGAATAATAATAATAATATACTAGTATATCTTAAGACAACATTAACTGATGCGGATAGGTAAATGCACATGTGTTAACCTTACATTTCGTTTTCTATTTATTATTTTCATCCTTCCTCTTTTTAATCTGGACCAGCAGCCTAACTATAATAACAAATATGTCACAAAATACAGGTAAGCAGAGGAAAAGCTGAACCTACTTAATAATTTTACTTTTGTGCGAGCGAATCTATAGGGAGAGCGAGACATTAAGGAGAAACGAGAATCAATGGGAAGATAATAAAAGAAATACGTTAGTAGCAGTAATTATAAAAGGAACAATCAATGTGTTAAGATTATCCAATAAAAAAAAACTTTCCAATCGATACATATATTCAGTAGCAAAGTCTTCCTTATAGTTATTTTTAAACGGATTGAATTAAAATTACATTGAAGGAAGTCGTCACCTTGAAATTTTGAAATGGAAATTAATCCGGAAGATTTTATTATTGTCCGCTATATATCAAAATAAATGTTTTAGTAACCATGTATGCGTGAAATCGTCTTAAGGTCATATCACGTGACAAAGAGACTAGGAAGTTGTAGATTTCATCATTATACGATACACATTAAACAACATCATAGGAAAAATGTCAACTACAAATGGGAATTTAGATCTCGCAGATAAACAGGGTAAGGAAATTGATTGATTTTTTAAGTATGATAATTTAGCTCAGCATAACAAACGACAACTTATGAATTATCTAATGAAATGTAATTATTGTTAACTATCATGTGTATCGCTATTGATGACATATGATAAAAGTAAACGAAATATAACTATGGATCATTCGTGTATGTAAACGAAAAAAGTAAAATGTTCTAAATCTATGCAAACATCATTTGTACACATATATGGTTTTATTAGTAAATTAGCTTACATGTACTTGATGTATGGAAGTAACATATTGTAAAATTAGTATTGAAAATATTCATCTGATACATGATCGTGTGAAATATCATCACTTCCCGGACTACTTACATTTTACGTATGTATATATGTAGTGTTGGTTAGAGTGATGATTTAACTCGGGAATAGTATACTGACAATATATTATGTCCCAGATTATAAACATTGTAGTCACTGTGATGTTTTTTTTAACTGTCAGCAAATCTGATTATCACCCAACACGAGCACACTTTGCATTAAAACTGATTCGTACCAATAAAATATGTTTTAACTTTCACATTACTTCACGTGTATAATAATGTAACACTTACAGTAACGTTATCTGTTTTTAAACTAATTGCAAAAACCCTCGCAGACATTTGGAAGTGACCTGAAATTCGATTTACAAGGAAATTTACATGTGTAATGTTGTAGGTTTTCAGTCATCTGTAACAGTAATTGTATGGATCTTTAGAACACGATTTGTAAATGCATTGAGAAATAAAATAGGTCATCAAATTCCTCACTTTATGTCTGTCGTAATTTGTACATGTTCTAAATTAATGTCAAGGACGCCCCCCTTTTTATAGCATATATGAATATTTCACTTCAATCGTTGTATTGGCATTTTTGAATCACAGATGAATCAGTGTAAATGATGAATACGTAAAGAATTCTATTATTTTCCACAATAAAACAGATTATTCAAAACTGATCAATAAAACTATTAATTTAAGATTAAAAAGAAAGACTTAATACTGTTTACAAGTCAACGAGATCGCGAATATAATTTAATTACAATTAACTGATGGTGGATTATCAAGGTTGTCAAAAAAGGGGGATGTACACCGCAATATGTATACATTTCTATATAGATTATATTCAAAAATAGATCTGCAATCTGCATGGAGGACGAAGCTTATCAACAACTCCACCCCCTTCCCCCACCCCCATGACGCGCCACTTCGACTGAAAACTGAATGTACATTACTTGTCTATATTGCAACACAAGTTAATTTCTATATTAACATTAAAGTGAAACTATTGATCTACATATAATTTGAAAGGAAGTTTCCATTATTCAAGATTACTATCGATGTAATGTACTATATGTATTCACCCTGCGACTATAAATACAAAATACTATTGCCGTTGAATGGATGTTCGATATATGTATTCACCCTGCGACTATGTATACCAAATACTATTGCCGTTGTATGGATGTTCGCCTCGAACTCAACATTGTGCTATAAAATTAATGGATTCAATAAGAATGACCTGTATTAAAATAATTATCAAAAAAGAAAAGTTGGATAGTTGTAAAGGACAAAAAAATACACACAAGAGCATTTTCTTAACTGTTTCTAATCTTAAAATCTGACGGTGTTAATAACCTTTTTCGGCAAGTCATTTGATAAAATGTTCTTTATATTTTCCTTTAAATGTCATAAAGATTACTATCTTTAAAATTATTACTTTCTGTTATTTTATCATTTAAACTGCTTTTACAAATGTTCATTGTTTTGTCACACGAATAAATAGCATGTATATTTCGGCTCGAAGCTTTTTAACATGTAAATCTTTCAGCTTTTTTGACAAGTTTGAATGGAAGAAAACACTGATTTACGACAAATTGGTCATAAGGACAATTGTATGTACTGTCAATACATGTTTATTCCGTGCAGGTATAAATATGTATTTTGATCAAATATTGATATACAATAAATATGAGATATGAATACATGTACATGTATGTTGTCAAATGTCATCATAAAACTGTAAATAAGACATCAAAATGTTGTTAAAATGTGTACATAATTACAGTTGTCAATATCTGTATTTACGTAGGTTTGTCAGAAAACTCCTTGATATCTTCTCTGCTATTTTTACTTGATGTATATAAAAATATATATAGGAGGGTCTGGATTTTTTTGGGGGGTGGGGGGTCTTTCATTTCTGTATTCTTTAATTGCTAAGACACTTTTTCTTTCTTTTTTTAATTTATTTTGCCCATTATTCTCTATAATTCTTTATATCTTATCTCCAAATTTTTCTCTATTCCTTATTTTTGGCTTATTTTTTCTGTACTCTTGGTTAATATTCTCTATTCTGTAAATCCCACCCAGACCCTCGTTTAGAGGACAGATCAACGAGACAGCTACACCAAAACACAAAATTACACTAACCAGAGTGTAGGGTTCAACATGCGGTACGTCTTCAACAATACAAAAATATCTATATTATCAGACTCTAACTTACTTAATCTCCTTCAGTGTAGTAAGAAAACTGTGAACCAAATGAATGGTTAACACATTGTAAAAAAAAGAAAGAGTTTGGGAATTTTTTTTTTTTATTCAACAATAATAATGTACATGTTGTTAACAATTACTCCACTGACACAACTATCTTAGTGAAGATCCCCGTTGCATTAGTACCAGAAGGTCAGAGGATCTTCAGGTATATTAGTATAAGTCGTTTACAAATATATTAATATAACATCAATAAACAAATAATGTCAGTGTAAAATAGAAAACTCAAAACGATTGATATATCGTACCCATCCTTGGCCTCTAAAACACATCCCTTGAATCATCATTAACAAACCAAAAAGAGGAAATCGAAGATTTCCAAATAATATAAATGTTCGTATGATTACATAATTTTATCTGCTGTCAAAAAGGGATATTTCTGTTTTAATAATGAGAAAAGTTACCCTAACATTATCCCATTCCTTGTACACCGGAAGTCCGTCTCATGATAATCAGCCTATATTGTTACAATAAATTGAAAACCGATTGTCTTATTATAGTCATGTTATATGTATTACAATTAAAGTTGAAACAGGACAAAACATTGACAAATATGATTACGTATACTAATTATAAAAATAAAGTCCTTAATCTTTAAACCTGTTATCGTGTAAAGAAATTCCCCGTGTTGAAAAACACATACGACTCGAGGAAAACACATTTTTTAGGCAAATTGCCTAAAAATGTGATATAATTTAATGCATTTTTCCTTCGGGAATATACATCAAAACATGTAAAAGGGATTTACAAATCAACTTTTTTGCTTTTTAGCTCACCTGGCCCGAAGGGCCAAGTGAGCTTTTCTCATCACTTGGAGTCCGTCGTCCGTCGTCGTTAACTTTTACAAAAATCTTCTCCTCTGAAACTACTGGGCCAAATATAACCAAACTTGGCCACAAACATCATTGGGGTATCCAGTTAAAAAATGTGTCCGATGACCCCGCTTGCTAACCAAGATGACCGACATGGCTAAAAATAGAACATAGGGGTAAAATGCAAGTTTTGTCTATTATTTTGAAAACTGTTATAAATAGATAAAATCTGACAGGAGCATAAATGTTCAGAATGATGAGCTCTACCAATTGTCCATATACGTCAAAACTGTCAGACAACTTCTTATAGGAGTTATTGCCATTGAATGACAAATTTTACCATTTTTTTTCCTTTTTGCTTATTATCTTGAAAACTATGATAGATAGAGAGAAACTTTAAATTGCGAAAATGATCAGCAAGACAAGTTCTACAAATAAGTTTAATGTTCGAAATCGTCAGTCGACTCCTTATTAGAGTTATTGCCCCTTGATGACGATTTTTACCAATTTTTTGCGTTTTTGCCTTATATCTTAAAAATTATAATAGATAGATAGAAACGTAAATAAGCAAAAATGACCAGCAGGACAAGATCTACAATTAAGACAATTTGGAGGAAATCGTCTGACGACTCCTTATTGGAGTTATTGCCCTTTAATGACGATGTTTACCATTTTTTTTTGCGTTTTTTCTTTATTTGATAAAAATTATAATAGATAAATAGACACTTTAAATCACAAAAATGATCAGGAAGGCAAGATCTACTAACACGTCAAATTTTGCAGATATAGTTAGTAGACTGTCACTCTTTATATGAGTTATTGCCCTTAAATCAGGAATTTTTTCACCCTCTTTTGTGTTTTGAGCAAAATCTAAATAATCAGTAATACAAGATCAACAAAACAGAGGTTTTTGTCATGAATTCTATTCTTGTCTACATTGTTGGAGAGTGTCCTTTGTTAAATATGCACATAGACCAAGGTGAGCGACACAGGCTCTTTAGAGCCTCTGATAGGTTGTTTTTTCTTTTAAATGAAGCACCCCGATATTCAAAATTTATAATGAAGTAGTGAAGGTTGGCGCCTGTTAAAACGTTTAAACCCGCTGCATTTGTTTGCACCTGTCCTAAGTCAGGAACCTGTTGTTCAGTGGTTGTCGTTTGTTGAATTGGTTCATAAGTGTTTATCGTTTCTCGTTTTTTATATAGATTAGACTGTTGGTTTTCCTGTTTGAATGGTTTTACACTAATCATTTTTGGGGCCCTTTATAGCTTGCTGTTCGGTGTGAGCCAATACTCCGTGTTGAAGGCCGTACTTTGACCTATAATGGTTTAGTTTTACAACTTGTGACTTGGATGGAGAGGTGTCTCATTGGCACTCATACCACATCTTCTTATGTGTATTTATCTTAAATGGTTTTGGATGTCTTCTGTTCGGTGGGCTCCTTTTACTTACATGGTTCCGAATGGTTCCTCCCTTTTTGTCCCGAGTGTTGCAGATAACGGATAGATAATCCAGAAATAAGCATTTATCGCTGAAACGTCTGTAAAGAAACATCATCCAAGATACCAAACTTATAATTGTGTACGCTAGACGAAAGTTTCAATCAAAAAGTTAAAAGGCCAAAGTACGAATAAATTCCAAAAGGGTTTGCCAAATACAGCTAAGGTCCATTCCTGGGGTAGAAAATCCTTAGTTTTTCGAACAATACTTAATCAAGGTTTTGTAAACAGTTTATTTATTAACATTACCATATCAATGATAATTCATGTCAGCATTGTAAATTATATTTGGCTTATTTACCTTAGACTAATACTACTCCTGGTCGAAAGAAATTACCGAATAGTTATTTGGGTAAAGATGTAAGAATTTTCCGGTTGATTTACGAAATAAACGATTGGCTATTGTTGTTTTTCGATAATATTAAGTAAATAAACGATTGACTATTGTTGTTTTTCGATAATATTAAGTAAATAAACGATTGAATATTGTTGTTTTTCGATAATGTTAAGTAAATAAACGATTGACTATTGTTGTTTTTCGATAATATTAAGTAAATAAACGATTGACTATTGTTTGTTTTTCGATAATATTAAGTAAATAAACGATTGACTATTGTTGTTTTTCGATAATATTAAGTAAATAAACTATTGTCTATTGTTATTTTTCGATAATATTAAGTGAATAAACGATTGACTATTGATGTTTTTCGATAATATTAAGTAAATAGACGATTGACTATTGTTGTTTTTTGATAATATTAAGTAAATAAACGATTGACTATTGTTGTTTTTCGATGATAATAAGTGCGCTCTAAGTGACCGAAACATTTCAAAATAAGAAATTGAGATGAAAGTAGGTTAAACATTGGAGGTTGATTCGAATTGTTATCCTTTTATTTGAATAATGCCTTTGATATTATTAGATCAATAATAATGATATTACACCGATCTTCCTGAAATAAGTACAACATCCTTTGTTGTTAAAATCTTTCGTGACAAATTAAAGGTTTGTATCGGGAAATTTATGTATTTCATTTAAGTACACACTACACACAGAAATTGACCGAGGACAAATTAGTCATTTGCGTATTTCCCCTAGGAGGATGTGTATACAAACGGTCACGTATGATTATCTCATCTAAATCGGCTTTATTTGATACGAAAACGTAAAAAAAAAATTTATATAAATATCTACATATACGCTCTAAGAAATAAAGTTAAGTAGGAAATTGTTATTGAACAAACTATAAACATGTGAATCATTAAAAAATTTCATCGGCATATCCTCCTTTTCCAAAATCAGTCAATAATCTACGATAATGTCAAGTTTTCTCTGTCGTCTTATTATAATCAAATTTGAATGGTTTTACACTAGTCATTTTTGGGGCCCTTTAAATTATAGCTTGCTGTTCGATGTGAGCCTAGGCTCCGTGTCGGAGGCCGTACTTTGACTTATAATGGTTTACTTTTACAAATTGTGACTTGGATGGAGTGTTGTCTCATTGGTACTCATACCACATCTTCTTATATCTATTTAAGTGTTATTTTGTTCAAAACATGGCATTTCTTGCTAAAGTTTTATAATTAACATCTTATTTTTTGTGGCATGCTTGCTCTCGACATTTAAGACAACATATGTATTCCAAGACTAACTAGAAGAATATAATCTATATAGATCAGTTACACCCCACCATTTCATTTGTGTTTGTAATGACAGATGTTTTCGTCATTATTCGTCAAAGCCAGTAACATGTGATCTCAGCATCATCTCGTAAATAAAAATGAAAAACAAAAATAAACAATTACTTTGAAAATTTAAAAGACTGTAACTAGAAAGTTATTAAAAATGGACGCGAAATTATTGAAAATTCAAACTCGACTTATTTATAAAAAGTAAAGAACATCCAATGCCGATTATTAATATTTTTGGTTCACTGTTTTTAAGTGTTAAAAAAATAACGATATTTCACAAAATAAAAAATCTCAAGACTAGAACGGATGCAGGAATGGAAATATACTCATCGGGTTCTTCAGTGCTTCTCTCTGTATAGTCGCGAAATGAAATAAGTTTTCCGTATTTTGTTAATAAATATAAAGTAAAGACCCATAATTATCCGACAGTAAATGTTGAATAAAAGTGTCTCTGGAAACAAAACTAAAAAATAGAATGCGATTTTTATCAGAAAATAAAATGATCATAATTTAACCTCAATGGCCAAATCGATTTAAATCATAAACTATCGTAAGTCTTCTATAACATTACATAAGTGGTCTAGTTGTTATCTTTTGATAGCTCAGATTTACGGACTGTCGGACGGATATGAGAATACGATAAATACACACGAGCATTTTGATGATGTTGATGTCAGATGAATACATTTTTACTTAACGTGCAGCGGAAAATTAAATGCATATTCAGGATGGGATGTTAATTTCAAACATGGGTATACACTCGGGGGTCGTTTAAAAAAGAACTGTTCGACCTTAATGTTATTAATCATCATAAAAAGGCAAAATGATACCAAGGAGGCAATTAAAAACCAATATTTGAAGAAAGAAAGACTGAAAGAGAAAAGGAATACACAGAAAACAAAAGATTGAACAACATCAATAATGTCAATACATTTATTTTCATTTGTTTTGTTTAGGTGGGAAGAAGTTTGGTATGTTAAAGAAACAACAAGAGGAGGAACTATCTGACATTAATAAGGTAATTTCAAATAATGAGCGCTTATATACCAAATTGAAAATAATTAACGATCGTTCCATCTTGTTTAAACAACCAGATAGAAGGGACTTATAGCCAACCAGTTTCAATTTGCATATTACTGCTAGTAAAGGAATTAGTACTTTACAAATTAAATACACATTTTTTTCATTTCCATGTCGGAGCCTTAACCAAAGTCTTGGTTCAACATGCAGACGCAGGAATAAACAACATTTGCAAATATAAACAGAAACCACTGAGATCACCCCTGGTTTTTGGTGGGGTTCGTGTTGCTCGGTCTTTGGTTTTTCTATGTTGCGTTATGTCTAGCTGTTGTTTGACTTTTAATTGTATTTCTTGTTTTGCCATGACATTGTCAGATTGTTTTCGACTATAAGTTTAAATGTCCCTTTGGTATCTGTCGCCTCTCTTTTAATTTTATAGACAGTAATGAGGATCAGATTTACTTGTCTGATTGGCGTATACCTCAGTTGTCTTTCGATAATCAAATCATTTTATTTTTGACTGTGATCGCGCAATTCCTACTGTAGGCATCTCATTCAAGAGCTAAACAGTATAATGGCGTTGATGGGGTCTTTGTTTTTCGCATTTCTTCTATTCTTTATCGCTTAGGAGACCATTAATCACTGTTCTTATTTTCCCATTTTGTTTTCATTCTTTCTTTTTGCCAGTTATTCTGTGAACACTATCCAAACTCTCTTAAATGTCATTCCTTCATCAATTCACACCACGTATACAATGACAGACCAACCTTGTAAGACGCGATAACATACTTTGGCCTTTTATAGCCGACTATACGGTATGCGTTTTTCTCATTGTTGAAGGCCGTACGGTTGCCTACATCCACTTCATTGGAACTTGGGTGGATAGTTGTCTCATTGGCAATCATACCACATTTTCTTATTTTTATTTTGGAAGATATGTATAATTAGACGAGTTTTTTTTTCTCCAGGAATATGAAACAGACGATTGCTATTCAGAAATTGAAGACCTGCCACAACAGCTGGTGGCTTATAAAGGTGAGATATAATTTGAACAAGCAGATCCTATATCCACGATTCGAGCGAAGCCTGGATGCATGCATGATCTGTTTCTTTAAATTCACATTCTAATTTGAAGTTATTCAATTTTGACCAAAGCAAAAAATAAGTACAGACAAATTCCGAATCGTCTTGCAATATCGAATCACAGCGAATCTGAGGAACAATTAAAAATACCAATGAATGCATGCAAATCAAAAATAAATTCCCCATTTGAGTTTCGGAAATACGAAAAATTCAGGAGAAAGCACATGTTAAAAAATGAAATGCTGTTTTAACGTTAACAAATTACTTTTAAACAGAAATTGCCTTGTGACTTTATGTGTCGTAGACCGTTCTCTTTTTTTATTGGGGATCTGACTATATTGCTGGTTTTCAGCGGTTACTTGTCCCAAATCATTTTTAGGGTATAAATTTTGATTTTAAATTTGATCATACCAGTCATGCGCAGTGCACCTAGTTCTAGTTCGTTTGTATTATTGCTGATTGGATTGTTAAAAGTTTGTTTTATTTCCACGTAGATGGTGACCTATAGTTGTTAACTTCTATGTCATTTGGTCTCAGGTGGAGAGTTGTGTCATTGGCAATTATTATACTACATCGTCTTTTTTTTATGTTTGAATTAATTGTAATTTTTTACATTTTACGTAACTTCGATTATTATTCTTTTTTTAATATTTCTTACTGTATGTTTCAGCACAATTTATGGAGTTTGATCTAGATAATTCTGGTGACATAGGTGAGTATAAAGTTATGCGCATAGCATGTGCTAATAAATGACGGTATGAATAGGGGATGTGGGGGGGGGGGGGGGGGGGGGGATGGGAGGATTACTGAATAGAAACTAAAGAAAAATAAAAAGAATAGATGAAAATTGAACAAAATTGAAGAAAACTGAGGCGGATCTAGGGAGGGCAGGGTGCCAGGGCCCATCTTATGGAGCTACATTTATGATTAATGCATAGACATTTTTTTACATGTTCCACTCCAGACGTTGCTTAGAAGGCGGCCCCGTCCCCTTTTTTAAAGCTTGGATCGGCATCTGCTAATAAATGACGGTATGAATTGAGGGGATTCTACAAAATAGAAACTCAAGGAAAATATAAAGAATATTTTCGGAAATAAGAAAAATTCAGATCCAGACCTTTAAAAGATATCAAAATAGGAAAAAGATACCTAAGGACAACTTTTTACCGTAAATCGAAAAAGAAATAACAAATTTATTGCACAAAGAAAACAGATTAACAGAGAGCAGTCCACAAAAAATCTACGCACAAAAATGAAGATTGAGCAACGTTAATACGTGTACTGTTCCTTTTCTTTTTGTGTTTTTTCTATGCATGTACTGATGTTATGTCATAGATGGATACCCCATATCCTTTCTTTTCTAATACATAAGACCGGGAGGAAGGAAGTTGCGTTGGAAAGTCAAGCGGTTTCCACTGATACTGTGGCACCAAATGAAAACAAGATGGATCTATAAACAATATACAGGAACTTTCTACGATCTATTTACCGCTGGTTTGGACAGTAATAATGTTTTTACAGAGCAAAATATCGATAAAGTAAATACAGCATTTGAAAAATTCATATACTTCACTATATTTCACAAAATATGCAGGTTCAATAATTCAGTAGGTATATTATTGGTGAAACTAAACAAACATACTCTAAGATGTGCCGTTGTGACGTCCTGAACATGTATGAAATATTAACCACTGGACATTAAGCAACACTCAATCAATATAAGATTTGTCCTTGACAGTATTTTTTTCGAAACAGAAACGATTTTCCATTTTTCATTTTTAATTTTTTCTCGTCCTGAATATTTACCACTGGACGTTAATCAAATTTAAATAACAGGACAGTAAAACTTCGTCTTTATTTTAGATGAAATGGAATTGAAACAAATGTTAGAAAAACTGGGAACGCCTAAAACTCACAAGGAAGTGAAGAAAATGATCCAAGAGGTAGACACGAATAATTCCGGGACAATTCATTACAGGGAGTTCTTAAATATGATGTTAGGGAAAAAATCTACAGTACTGAAAATGTAAGTATGGATGATTGATATAAAGGTATATATATATATATATATATATATATATATATATATATTATTACGAATTATTCAGATATATTATATAATAGAGGACAAAAACACAAACACCAATACACATACTTCACACCTTAATTGGTAAAAGTGTTTTTCATTGCTGCTTTTCATCTAAAGCTCACATTCACGTTAAAAACACGGACTCAATGCTGACATCTCATCATATGTTCAAGAATGTTAGGTGTAGATTAAGTCACACTTGTGCATTGCACTAGAACAAATACGAACAAGACAGCAATGACATCTAAGGAATAATGTGTTCATGTCTTATGAATTTTTGTATGCGAGAAGGGCTATTTACTTATTATCATCCCGAATAAGCATGAAATACTTGCTACTATACATGTCAATACCATTATCTGAAAGGAACTGAAAAAAAAACACACAAAAGACATAAGAAATTAAAAGATTGTCTATATTGATTTCAACAAAAACGAAATGAAATAACATTTGAGCCGTAGGAGTATTCGTGCTTCTTGTTGTTGAATGATAATAGACGGAGAACAGCAATAAAAGCGCTGTTCCTTTACATTTGATTTTGCTGGGTTTTTTTTATGTGCACGCATTGATTTTTTTGCCATGAAATGATGCACCTTATCGTGATTTTTATCTTCTTTTCGTCGTTTTTTGGTTTTTGCCATGGCGTTATCAATTTTCTTAGACATACGAGTTTTGATCGAATGTCTCCTTGGTAACTTCCATCTCTTTTTTTTTATTATTTTTTTTTATATCTTCTGTCTCTTTTTCATGTTTTTTTTTATCTTCCGTCTCTTTTTATTTATTTATTTATTTTTGGTATTTTCCGTCTCTATTTATTCTTTTTTTTCATTTGAAAATAATATACAATTGTTTTTTATTATGTCATTTTATTTTTCTCAGAATTTTAATGTTCGAACAAAGGAGTAAGGAAAAGGCAAAGCCTCAAGGTCTTCCCGCTAAACGAGATATCAGCAGCTTGCCTTGATGACGTCTTGATGAAACGAGATATTAGCAGCTTGCCTTCGGAGGACGTCTTGATGAAACGAGAGTAGCAAATTTTTTTTAGAAATGTTCAGCAACTTTATTTCACTTTTAAGACCAGCAATGCAAACATAATTGTCGTTTATCATCTATGCAAAACTCGAACAGTCATTTTCTTGTTTATAAATCAACCTTGTTCTCATTTTTCATACAATTTTGTGATATTTCATGACATTTCAGTTATACTTTGTTATATAAATGAATTATTATATATACTTACTTTGTTTTCTGGCATAGTCTCCAGACGATGAATGTTTTTTGACGAAATGTGTTGTCGTCAAAACGTTAATTATTTTCATTTGAAATTGCGTATTTTCATTTTCTGGGGATGTGTTTGGTCAAAAACCTCCTCTTGTAGTAACCTCTGTCAGACGTTGTCGAATGTCATCTTAATGGTTTTTGTTGTTTGAACAAATTAGGTTTTAATGGCAGATCTTTGATTGTTACTGTTTAATTTATTCAGAACTTTCGTATACGATCGTGACAATTAAGAGCTTAACATATTGCAAAGATATTTCTCTATTGATTAAGATAGTACGTTGCCCTTTTGATGTTTTATCGCTAGGCTTGGCTGTCTCATTGACGTATACCTTTCAACTCCTTTTCTCTATAGACATCCCTGAATTTAGGGTTTGGACGTTCCAGATGAAGGTAAATCTACTGAGAAATTGTAAACAATTGCACATCAAACAATACATACATAGCAAATCATGACCACACACAATTAAGCACAGAAAGCAAGAGTTCATATTATGCATACGTAAAACACAAATTAAAGACTGAGCCTGAATGTTAATTGTAAAAAACTTATTCCATTTTAGTTAAATATGCAAAAAATGAAAATAAAATTTTCAAAATTTTGCTCTGGATATTGTATATTGGTCACAAACAAGCTTTTGTCCAAATTTCATAAAATTCCATGAAGGTTTGACAAAGATATTGATGTCTAAAATACTTTTACCACAGACTGAACCTGAATGTTGACGCCTCCGATGCCGACGACGACAACGGAATCTAGGATCGCTATGTTTATCTTTCGCGACATAAATGTCGCAGACTCGACAAAAAACATAAAGAGATTAGTTACACAACACAGATGAGCAAAAGCCCCCAAGGGTGACTGGGGAATAGAAATATGGTCACCATTGGTCTTCCTCCGACCGGCAGTAAAACACTCACCCAGGCGGGGCGTCCGTTCGGCCGTGGGGGATGTACAAGTACGCAGCCACGTCCAGACAGAGTGGGGACGTTAAAGCCGATGCCTTATGTAAAGAGATTACCACGCTCTCTGCACGTTAAGAACCCTTGCAGGTTTCGCATGAGCTGTCATACCGAATTTATTAAGATTTTAATTAAGTATGTGTTTATATGTGTATAACAGTGTGTTGTCGTCTGCATAGTTTTATTGATTGATTGAATGTACAGTGTTGATGGTCACTATTGCACTATTTCGTGGCAGTCAGTTTTTTAATGTGGAGGAAGCCGGAGTGCCCGGAGAGAACCACCGACCTTCGATAGGAAAACTGATAATCCTAGTCAATTAAGATTGGAGTCGAACACACCTGCCACGTGCCTGATTCAAACTCACAACAGTTCGACTACTTAGACCACTCGGCCACCGAGGCCCCTACATATTTATAGAGTTCACTATTATGAATAAAGAAGGAAATATAATTTAAGATGATATTAAATAGTGTTGATCCCAGTATAAATCCTTGTGGCACCTCTCTAAACATTGATTGTCAGTAACTGGCATTATAACCTACTATAACACATTGTTTTCATATTAGTTTGAAAAAAGATTCCAAAAGATTAAGAGATGAAGTGGAGACACCACAGGATTTCAATTTTATTAGATGGAGGTCATGGATTAGGCAATCAAAAACCTTGGACAAGTCAAATAATAGAGCTGTTGCATATTTATTTTGATCTTAAGCCTTTTGCCAGTCTTTAATGTTTATGTTTAGCTATTTGACATCCGTGTCCTTTTAGAAATGCTTACAGAAAATAATATATGAAATAAAAAGGGTTGAAATATTCAATATTACTTACAGGTCTATAGTTTCCTTTATCTAGAATGTTTGATTTTTTAATGTAGAGCTATGACTTGAGCTTCTTTACTTTGTCTTGGAAATACACGTACATTATTAGTCTGTCGTCATTAAATCAGAATGCCGGACTTATTTCCTTTTCTTATAGAAATTGTTTCATTATCAAAGACTCGATATATATAATTTGGTATGCCAGACGCGCACTTAATTTACACAGGACTCTGTAAGTGGCCCTCGAATCATATCAAGTGGAAAGCCAAATCAAATTCAAAATTTAAGAGCATTATAAACCAAAAATTTCGAGAAATTGTCCCTGACGCTAAAGCAATATATGCCTATGTGAGGGTAGAAAAACATAAGTGTTACGAAAATAATCAAAATGTTATAAAACAGTAAATTTACAGAAATGAACATATAAATTATCTTTTATGTCAACACAAAAGTGCTAACTATTTGCCTGGTGATACCCCCCGGGGGAGAAACATTCACTAGCAGGCATTAATCAATAAAAACAGAATAATTGAAAAAAAAGTATTTTCAAAGTTATGCTGTGCATATTATCACTTGGCATCATAGATATACAACATAAACACTTAGAATAATCCAAACAAATATACAATTCAATCTTGCCAAAAAAATTTAGTTGATGATCTAGTACAGTATATAAGACATAATGACATGTACAAACTTTCACAATAACAAATAAAAATACTTTGGTATACAAAATGAAAATAACGCTATAAAAAGTTCAAGCGTCCAAACGCCCAAATGCATGGCATAAAAAGAGAGGCGATGGATACCAAAGGGACATTCAAACTCATAAGTCGAAAATAAACTGACAACACCATGGCTGAATGGATGAATAGGGGATAGTTAAGCTCATAAAAAGTTGTGCCAAAATACGACTAATGCAATATATGCCTGGAGTAGAAAACCCTTAGTATTTCGAGTAATTCAACATTTTATAAACTGTAAATTGACAACAATTGGAACATTTCAGTGATATTCAGATACGCAAATTTCGACATGTTTTGGCGTCATAGTGACATTACAGGTGGCCTTTCTGCCTTAAAGTGTCCAGATTATATTACCCTGTGCATTTAACGTTTTCTGTGCCACGGGCCGATTTTAGGCCGATTTGTAAATACTACGTTGACTGCCACGGGCCGATTTTCGGCCGATGTTTTTTTCCTTACGTCGAACAATAGGCTTCAGTGACGTTGCCTCTTTTGTGTACTATGGGAGTGGCTACACAGACGAAGAACTGTGCCGTAACAACACGTAACGTTATGCATGCAAAGTGCTTTCAAATTTTCATTTTAGTTGCGTCGGCCCTACTTTTATAGAGAATATATATAAATTATTTCAATTGTTTTCATTTTGTGGACTTTCTGCTGATTTTTCTGTTTTGTTTTATATAAAAAAAATCATATCAAAGAAATGAGGGTGGTAAACTTTAAGGGTTATTTTCGTGCAACGTGTTTTGCCATTTTTATTTCACGTGCAGCCGTGAAAAAGGTTCGTTATTCACCGTATTTCGTGAAATCGGTAAAAAGATCAACGTACAATAAATTTTCAATTGTTCGTTCATCGTGAAATGGCAATTTTATTTAGCGTTCTTCCGTGCAGATACCCCCTTTACGCCCCTCATTAATGATAGCAGTCGAAATGTTTAATTACTGAAACCAATTTTGTTGCACTGTATGTGCACGTTTCATCAAATAATGAATCTTCAGTAGTGGTCCAGATCCGAATTATGGAATTATCAAACAAACCAAGAAGCCTAAAAACGTTCGAAGAGCGATTTCAAATACCAGAATGACCGAAAAATCAATTAAAAATACCATCTAGGGAAAAGTAAAGCTGAGTAATTAAAGTGCTTGTCGTGATCCTACAGAGCCATATTTATGGGATGGGATGGGGATTTGATGCATTATCAATCATTTATTCATGTAAGTGTGGTGCATTGTCTTATGTTCTCACTTCTCCATTTTAAAACGATAACTGGTATTACAATAAAAACGTTTTTTTTTTATCAGAAACAAATAATATATTTTTAATCAAGATTCAACACACTAATGATTATGTTAACAATCCCGGCGCACCCCCTTACTGCATACTCGACACACTGTCCTAACTCCTGATTCGACCCCCGTAACCATTCCTGTCTGAACATACATCACAGTCTTTCTCTCGATGACCGAACAACTTTCTTATTCCATTTTTATTCTTATTTTGTCTAAATTGTCTCGATTTTCGTTTCTTTGCATCCTGTGGTCTTTGACGAGATCCTCAATAAGCTGCTGCGTGAAAGCTTATCTTGACAGTTTAAGGTTATCCGATGTATTTTATTGGTATAATGTGTATGCAGTGATAACCATACGGTGCATAAGATTAAAAAGCTACCTTTTTCCATACTTTAAAGTTTTTCGTCCATCATTATAAATCTCTTTCATCATATCTATAGGTACTTGGGGACAGGACAATTTTTTTTTTTGGCCCTCTCCCTTTTTTCAAAAATCCATTATTCTATCGTTTTCTATTAATTTCAATTATTTTCGCGTTTTTCCTGTATTATAAGAACATAAAATGATAAATATACTATAAATAACTTGTATTTGCTATTTACTATCAATTCCATGTTTACTATCCACAGCTGTTACTGGTGTATATATTTTTTGGAAAATAGGGGAAGGTAAAAAAAATCGTCCTGTCTCCAAGTACATGTACCTATGATCATATCAGCCAAATCTATGATTGCTTTATAAGTGCTTGAAATGAGTCCAAAAATTTACACAATGTTACTGGGGTCATCAACATCAACAAAAACTTCTCAAAAAAATCAATTTGTCAACACAAAAATGAAAAAGAATGTGTCCACACTACACGGATGCCCCACTCGCACTATCATTTTCTATGTTCAGTGGACCGTGAAATTGGGATCAAAACTCTAATTTGACATTAGAATTAAAAATATCATATTATTGGAAACATGTGTACTAAGTTCCAAGTTGATTGCACTTCAACTTCATCAAAAACTACATTGAATAAAAATTTAACCTGAAGCGGGACAGACGGACGAACGAACGGACGCACAGACCGGAAAACACAATGTCCATATAGGAGGGGCATAAAAATGTTGTAAAAACGAAAGTCGCGTGAATCTTTTCACCTAAAAACAATGAAAAATTAGTAAGATGTTAAAATTTTTATCTTATTTTTCTGTAATGACCAATTTGAAAATAACTTACTTTTGATTTTGGACTATTGTTTGGTTGAAATCCACATTGTCGCCACAAAAACGAAAATTTCTCTTAAACCCGGGGATTCATTTTAAGATTATATTTTATAAAAAATTGCTATGTATGGAAAGAAGTGGTGCTTCGTTTGTGTTATTCAGTGTATATAGAAAAAATCTGTTTTTCTCCAATAGCGAGAAAAGAAGGACAGTGAATGCAAGTTTTCTTTTAGAATATCAATTGAAAGTAAATATGATATCAAATTGTCCTTTTTATGCAGTCATAAAAAAACTATATTTATTGGTTTTTTAATCGCAGGAAAATGTCGAATTCTCTGTTTAATTAATGTAAAGTTTACCAGAATTTAACCCAAATCACTGCCAATTATATATAACATACGAACGAAAGGATACATGTGCATTTTAAATCGAATTTCTAAATTGCATCCATCTATACATTCTCTCTTTCAAAAAATAAAAAAAATTATATCTGCTGTAAAAAAAAAAAATAAAGACCGCAGAGTGAACACATACGGTGTTTAGTTCTCTTGATTTTGCCGCTTTTATTTTTCACAATCAAAATTTTATTGAAACTTTTGTTGCAGCACGATTCGAAGATAATAGTTTTTAATTGGTAAATTTTTTTATAATACAACCCCATAACTCGGAAACGTAAAATCTAAAATTTATAAAAAAAAGAAAGGGAGCTCACGTCAATAGATATTAACCATTCACCAAAGTTTTATGCAAATTGGTTAAAGCGTTTTTGAGGTAATATCCGATTTGTTGACGACAGACGGACGGACGGACAACGGTTTACCATAATACGTCCCGTAATCGGGCGTATAAAAAATACACTCCTAGATTATCAAATAATCAAATAATCATGAAATATTTGGTCTGGTAATCAAATAATCATTAAAAAACGTCCAAGTAATCACATAATCAAAAACCCCGTGAGGAAGCTCAACTATCAACTGTTTGTTTGAGCGCTGTGGAACCATCTCTTCTAATTTAACAAGAAATAAAAAAGTTAAAACCTACCTATGCCCCTGAGATTTTTAATAAAATTATTACCGAAAAAGTACAATTTACTTCTACGTATACAGAAGCAAAACTTCTCAAAATTGCCGTTCAAATGCAATCACTGAAAGACGTCGTATATATGTACCCTTTTACGCAAAATCTTATGACGCGACGTTATTGTTATCGTCACTGACGGCAAATATGTACCTTAGAAAAAAACAAGCTTGGCAGTAAAAGGAAAATTGAGAAACATTCCCTGGCACTGAAAGAGTTAACAATTTCCAATACATGCTAACAAAAAACCACGAAATTGGAGTAGACATAGAAAATTGTGTACGAAGCGTTGAATTGGTGTTAAATTATGTTAACTGTGGTCGACTCCCAACTGTAGTTAGCTGCGTTGATTCTAACACGATTAAGACAAGTGTACGTTCGTTCGCGTGATTCTAAGTTTCCTAACTTGGTATGGTGCTTTTATGAAGTGGTACATAAGATTTCACGAATAAAACAATAATCCGGATTCAATAACATTAAGCTGAAGTATCTGATATTTCAGAAAAAAAATTAAATTGATATACATGTTTCCCTTTTGGCAGACATTGTGATTATGTTACAGCAAAACAATTTTAGGAAACTTATATTTGCCCTTTTTATAAGTACAATAAAATAAGATATATGATGATGATCAACACTGAAAAATCTTAATTTCACAAATGGACTGAAAAGATATTAAACTAAACAAAACCCACACATTTTACAAGTTTCAATTAATATAAACCAACAGGTTACAATAATCATTTCTGCAATTCTTAGACTGACTAAAACAAATGTTTTGCAACCCTATAGTTAAGGGTAAATAATCAGTTTTGATAAATTCCATTGAAATTTTGAAATATAGTGGTTGAATAGGGGAAACTCAAGCTCATAAGCAAAAAAACGAACTGACAATGCCGTAGCATATAACGAAAAACCACCAAAAGACAAACGACAGGCTACAAAACACACATAGAAAACTACAGACTAAGATTCGTGGGAGAATGTGTTTTTCTCACTTTTAACCTTTTTCTTTTGAAACAGGTAATCTAAAATGAATTGCTTATAGTACTTGATAAACTGACAAAATTATAAAAATCAAACATTGACCAACGGACAGTGAAAAGGAGGTGAAGGTCATATGAAACATGCCAGACAGACATGTACACCTTCCAATTATCCCATTTTTAAAACCTTTTTGGATTAATGTTCTTCATCTTTTTAATAATCTTTTGATTTTTCAAATATTTTGGCCTCGAGCATCACTGAACATGCTGAAGATACATTTATTGTCGAAATGCGCATCTTGTGCAGATAAATTGGTACCTTTAATGGTATTGCTACCACTGGGTCGATGCCTCTTCTGGTGGAATGTTAGTCCCCGAGGGTATCACCAGCCCAGTAGCCAATATTTCGGTACTGGCATGAAAATATGGATTGTTTAATTTTGTTATTGAAAATTGCTGTCACAAAATTTAAAATAAATGTTTAAATTAAGGAAGAATATCTCCCTCATGCAAAGCTCTGATTCTTTGCCCGGTTCGGCTTTACTTGTTTGACCTTTTTCGATTATAGTTCTTCATCTTTTTAATAAGCTTTTGATTTTCAAATATTTTGGCCTCGAGCATCACTGAACATGCTGAGGAGACATATATTGTCGAAATACGCATCTGGTGCAGACAAATTGGGACCGTTAGTGTTGTTAATACATCAAATATAATTACCCTATTGCTTATATTATCTCAGAAATAGACAAAACCACAAAAACCTTTTACAAATAAACTATGAAAATAAGGTCAAGGTCAAATGAAACCTGCTAGTCGGACATGTACACTTGACAATTATTTAATATACACAAAAATATACTACCTATTGTTTATAGTATCTGAGATACAGACAAAACAAATAAACCTAAACTTTGACCACTGAAACGAGGTCGAGGTCATTTGAATTCTGCCTGTCCGACATTTAGAGCTTGTAAAAATCCCATACATCAAATATTGTTATCATATAACTCATAATAAGTGAGTATTTAACGTGACAAAAAACTAAACATGTTTTCTAGCAGTCGCTGAACCATGAAAATGAGATATAGGACAATGGGCATACGACACTAGAAATTTGGTTACATAAGGCATCTGCATATATGGTATGAAAACAGTTTTCGCCGCTTTCGCCGTCGCCGTCTCCACCACCGGATAGTAGTCGAAGTGAAAGCTAATAAAAATTCTGGTAGCATATTGAAATAATATATAGCTCTACATCTTCCATTTTATCACTCAATTTGTTGAATATAAGCACTTTGATGTTGTTTCTTTTTGTCATTTATTTGGTATATGTTTACATTTACGTTTTCGAACTTTGTAAAATACAGCCTCTTTGGCGTACAAACTGGAAATGATGAAATATCTTTCGGATACTGAATAATACCATTGAACCATTTTGACAGACTGCTTTAGCTTTTTGGTAATTTTATAATTTCTCCTTGCAATTCAATAAATTGGATAAAAAAAACTAACCATACATGTCTCTGCTCGATAAAATTACTTTCGAGAGTCAATCGTAAGATACCTGACCATCGGCCGTAACTTATACTTTTACGATAATTTGTCTCGATAAAACTAGCACAAGTAAATGAATTTTAGTCTTAAACGGTTATTTTGATTCTAACATCATCGGAAAAGTCTGAAACTAAAACCGTTAAGTCTTGGAAAGAATTTAAGGTTTTTTTCATACATTTTTGTTGTGGTAAATCCAGTACTGTTCAGATTTTTTGCTTGCAGTCAATAAGTACTTTGCAATTCTTTTTCAGACAATTCAGTATGTTGTTGTTTCGTACAGGTAAATGATAGCTACTGAACAACTAAAACAAGTTCGGATCAAATGTCCGTTTCAGTTCAAAATTGGTTCAACAGCTTGTGTAGTAAAGGCTCTAATGTAGTGAAGGCCCTAATGTAATGAAGGCTGTGTTAATAATAAGCTATCAACATAAGGACTCTCCTTTAAGTACACATTTATCAATGTAAGATTTCGGTTTGTAACCCGGATTTGTTTTTCTCTAAATCGATTTATGACTTTTGAACACCGGTATATTACTGTTGCCTTTATTTAGACAGCGCTAGTAACATATGTGGCCATTGTCGTAAGACCACACTTCGTACGTATGAGCCCCTCGTAAAAATATTACTCAAAACAACAATTTTCCAAACAAACATTAAATATAAATACAATATTTTTCTACTTGAACATGTTGAATATTAATCAAAACATTTATCCTAGATATTCAAATTAAAAAAAAAATATCCGTATAATGTCTTAATCACAGATTTGACGTCAGAAAATGCAGTTTGAAACAGTTGTCTCGAATTCTAAATAAATACCGCGTACGACATGAGATTCATTCTAAAAACGTCGAAGTCACTGGGTAAATGTCTGCCTTATTGTTAACATCTGAACTATTTCAGTATGTCCTTTCTCACAAGCAATGCACAGCGGTGACTCTCCAGTGTTTCTACACTTATTAATGTCTGCCTTATTGTTTATCAACATATTAACTACTTCGGTATGTCCTTCTTCACAAGCAATGATCAGCGGTGATTCACCAGAGTCTCTACATTTGTTAATGTCTGCCTTTTTGTTTATCAAAATCTGAACTACTTCAGCATGTCCTTCTTCACAAGCAACGTACAGAGGTGACTGATCAGTATCTTTACACTTGTTAATGTCTGCTTTATTGTTTATTAACATCTGAACTACTGCAGTATGACCTCTTTGACAAGCAATAAACAGAGGGGATTCACCAAAATCTGTGAACCTATCAATGTCTGCTTTATTGTTTATCAATATCTGAACTACTTTAGTATATCCTTTCTCACAAGCGATGTACAGAGGTGATTCTCCAGTATATTTACACATATTAATGTCTGCTTTATTATCTATTAACACCTCAACTACATCGGTATGTCCTTCTTCACAAGCAACGTACAAGGGTGATTCATCAGTACCTCTACAGTAATTTATATCTGCCTTATTGTTAATTAATATTTGAGCTATTTCAGAATGACCTTCCTGACAAGCAATGTACAAAGGCGATACTTCTTCATCATGACACATATAAAGGTATGTCTGAATGTTTTCTAACAACGAATCTACTGCAGTATTTCCTACCCAGCAATTATTATACGGATATGATTGCCCATTATGTTTACATTTGTTAATGTCTACTTTATTGTTTATAAGTATCTGAACTATTTCGATATGTCCTACTGCACAAGCAACGAACAGAGACGATTCACCGGTATCCGTACATTTGTTAATGTCTGCTTTATTGTTAATTAACATCTGAACTACTTCCGCATGTCCTTCTCTACAGGCAATGTACAAAGGTGATTGTCCTTTATTACTACACTTATTAATATCTGCATTATGGTTTACTAGCATCTGTACAATTTCAGTTTGTCCTTTCCAACAAGCAATGAACAGTGGTGGTTCTCCAGTATCTATACACTTGTTAATGTCTGCCTTATTGTTTATTAACAACTGCACAACTTCGGTATGTCCTTTCTGACAAGCAATGTATAGGGGTGATACTTCTGAATTTTCACACTTATTAATGTCTGCCTTATTCTTTATTAACATCTGAACTACTTCAGTATGTCCTTTCCAACAAGCAATGTACAGAGGTGATTCTCCAGCATCTTTACATTTATTAATGTCTGCCTTATTGTGTATTAATATCTGAACTATTTCAGAATGTCCTTCCTGACAAGCAATGTACAGGGGTGATATTTCTGAATCTTCACACTTATTAATGTCTGCCTTATTGTTTATCAAAATCCTAACTAATTCAGTATGTCCTTCTATACAAGCGTTGTACAGAGGTGTTTCTCCAGTATTTCTGCACTTGTTTATGTTTGCCTTATTGTTAATCAACATTTCAGCTATTTCCGTTTCTCCTTTCCAGCAAGCAATGTACAGAGGTGATTGTCCAGTATTCGTGCATCTATTAATGTCTGCATTACTGTTTATTAATTTCCTAACTACTTCAGTATGTCCTTCGAGACAAGAAATGTACAGAGGGGATTCTTCTTCATTACTACACTTATTAATGTCTGCCTTCTTGTTTATTAACATCTGAATTATTTCAGTATGTCCTTTCGCACAAGCAATATACAAAGGAGATATATCTTCATTACAACATTTATTAATAGCTGCTTTATTGTTTAGTATCTTCTTAACTATCTCCGTATGCCCTTCCTGACAGGCAATGTATAAAGGTGAAACTTCTTCATTATTACACTTATCGATATCTGCCGAATGGTTTATTAACTTCTCAACTATCTCATTATGTCCTTCCTGACAAGCAATAAACACAGGTGAATCTTCTTCATTATTACAACTATTGATATCTGCCGCATTGTTTATCAGTAACTCAACTATGTCAGTATTTCCTTTATAACAAGCAATGTAGAGAGGTGATCCGCCATTATCGCTACACGTATTAATGTCTGTCTTATTGTCAATTAACATTTGAACTATTTCCGTATACCCATTACAAGACGCAATGTACAGAGGTGATTGTCCTGTTTCATCACACTTATTAATGTTTGCCTTATTGTTGATTAACTTCTGAACTACTTTAGTATGTCTTTGTTGACAAGAAATATACAAAGGCGATTGTCCAGTATCTTTACATTTATAAATGTCTGCATTATTGTTTATTAACATTTGAACTACTTCAGTTTGTCCATTCTGACATGCAATATACAGAGGTGATCTTTCTTCAATACAGCATTTATTAATGTTTGCTTTATTTTTTATTAATATCTGAACTAATTCAATGTGTCCTTCCTGAGAAGCAATCCAAAGGGGTGATTCCCCGGTATCTATACACTTATTTATGTCTGCCTTATTGCTTATTAACGTCTGAGCTATTTCGGTGTATCCTACCTGACAAGTAATGAAGAGAGGTGACACTTTTTGTTCTTTAACACACTTATTGATATCAGCCTCATGGTTTATTAATATCTGAACTAATTCAGTGTGTCCATCCTGGCAAGCAATGTACAAAGCTGATAATCCATCCTCATTACGACTATGGTTTACATTACTTTTACAATGTTGTAAACACCATTTAACCATATCAATATCTCCATCAAAACAACACATTATCAATGGAGTACTTTTATCATCAATGTCAGATGAATTAGCCAGCTCTTGTTGTTTTGATAATTCTAACCTGTATAGATATCGACGGAATTTTTTTCTGAATGTTTCATTGTCCATATTAGTATTACAGTAGACATCTACTTTTCCCCTCGACCAGTCATTTATCATTCTCTCTAAATATATTTGCTGATCTGTTTCTGGTACAATAATTGTAAAATCGTCATTTTTGCTTCTTTTTTCAAATGAAAATCGTTCTCTTATAAAACGACTTGAAGCATTGTTAATTAAACAATGCATCATAGCATTGCCAAAGTAAAAAGCAAGGAAGTCAAACAGCTTGTCATGAATAGTTTTGAATACTTTACCATCCTTCCTGATATAAGACTGTGTTAATGAATCAAGTTCGTCACGAATAACAATTCGTGATGTTCCTTTGACTACTTTACATGCTTCATATGTGTTCTTTATAGTCGTTGTGATATCTTTATTTACATCTTCCACAAGCCATTTTTCTTCCACATGATTATTAAACATAACACATAAAGCAAGTGCACAGTATTTGCCATGTGCTTCATCTGTCTGTAATTTATCTATCTCCTCCTTGTAAACTGTGAATGGATTCAAAAAGAAATCAACAATACTCAATTTTGTATTTTTGCTGTATAATTGACACAAAAGAGGGAAACAGTCAAACATGTCATAAAATTCACTGATCTTAAATGCGTTTCTTTTCAGATAAAATTCAGCAATAGATTGTTTTTCAGTTTTCGATAAACAGATGTCTTCAGATAGAAGATTACATTCACAGGATTGAAAATATGATAACGATCTCAATTTGTGATCCTTATATACCTGCATTCGACAAGACATGATTAATTTGACTGTCTTCTTTTCTAATAACGATATGATTTTTCCCAACAGATTTTTCCATTTTTCAAACTGCGTTTGATTCAAAGTATATGTTCCACAAAAATCATCAACAACAAACAAAATCTTCTTACTTGGATTGTACCAATTGATAATTTCCTTAGGAGTAGTAACTGGTATGATATCAAAGCCTTCTTTTTGCATGTTTAGTGCAACGTGACGCACCAATGATGATTTTCCTGTACCCGAACTTCCAGTGACAACAATACAGTTCTTTTCTGCCAAACGATTCAAAACACTTTTGCTTCCATTAGTTTCTATAAATATTGAATCAGCTTCTTTCCAAGTTTGTAATTCCTCTTTTACTTGCTCTAAAGATAAAAAAAAAATTTCCCAATACTCTGTTGATATGTTTCGTCACATTGATACCATAAATCCGATTAATATGTCTTCAACATTGTCTGACCAACCTTATTTTTTATTTCCAATTCTAACATTTTAACATTAATGATTTGTTGCCTGGAAAACTGGTAATATCTAAATTAAAAGTTGGGGTCTACCATATCGCCACATGAGTAAATTTTCTGTAACATATATAACATTGGTATATACAAGTAAATTACCGACGAATTAACATATCCACTTTACTCATATTGAATCAAGGGATCATTGAAAATAGGTGATCGAATGATACTGACATTGCAAAGAAACAAATGGATGGATACTCCATATCCTTTGTTTTTCTATTATATTAAAGGAGTTTGTTTCTCGTGCTGAGTGGAGGCCGTAGAAAGTTTCCCCGTGCTTGATATGTATGCTCTTCTGTATTTTTAAAGTTATAGTGTATTTATTCTTGAGATAACTTCTCTTATATGTGTGCCACATCATTCTCTCAAGTTTAGGCCAGTTTGTATACTAAAATTTTAATAAGACGCACACCACCTATTCTTGGACCTCATTCCTATCCACGTTAAATTTTTCACTTCAGAACATTTTATTGAAGCGGGATCAAAATACCTGTATTAATACATTAGACCGTTCTGCACTGGTTACCTGAATTTTGGATACACCAAACCAGGAACTTTATATCTGAGAAACAGGCTACATGTGCCATAAATTTTAAAATTCATTCATACATTTTTGTATCATTCAAAATTATCAGAAAAATTGTGTATTTTACAAGGATTACCAGTACTTCACCTTTCATATGATACTTTAATTACTAAAATATATGCTACATAGTTTAAGATTTACCTTTATGCGTAGGAACTATTTTGTTTTAAATATGTACTACTTTCCAGTATGTTCTTTTCTGACCTCAATGCAACAAATTAATAAAGTCCTATTTTCATAAAGTATAATGTTTGGAACTACAATAAGGTCAAAATATTTGAAGAGACATAACATATTTGTCTAAATACTCTTATGTTACAGTACAATAGGCAGTGATGGAATTTTGGTTATCTTGAAAATCAAAATGATGGAAATATTTATAACATAACATATCAATAATAGTGCCTGTGTCTCACTTTCTTTATTCTGACATATTTATATTTTGCAGAGTTATTACAAAAGATCAGATGTGATCAATGACCAATGAACATATACTAAAGGAACTTATACGTGTATCTTATGATGACTCACAAGTCAAACGTTATCGACTTGTACCCACATTGGATCTAAGGAACTGATCTGTAGACAAATATCAGGAAATCACCAAATACGTTGCAGGATCAACTGACCAATGAAAAACCTCATCAAAGAAATCTGGCTTATAATTCGGTTTGCCTGACGCATTTTGTTGACATAAGACTTATCAGTGACGCTCTGAACAGTGGCGGATCCAGAACTTTTTATAAGGGGGCCCACTGACTGACCTAAAAGGGGGGCCTGCTCCAGTCATGCTTCAGTGATTCCCTATATAATCAACCAAATTGTTCCCACAAAAGGAAGGAGGGTGGCCCGGGTCCCCAAGCCCCCTGGATCCGCCAATGGCTCAAATGAAAATGATTAGTATACCTAATCGAATGTGAAGAGCAGTTAGAACCTAAATTTCGAAAAAGTGTTGACAGAAAACGACCATTGTTATATCTTCCATTAGGATGACCAGTCCTTGTTATTTCAAAAGATTCAAACATTTGTTACCAGGGCGTTTATAAAAATGACCATATCAATAATATTTAATGACAACTATTTTGATTTATACTTATTTCTCTTTTATTCATCATATTTACCTCATTATTGATATAAAATGAAGAATTTACCATATCACAAATCAGAATATTGATCAACTAGTCAAGAATATGCGTCTGGGTAAAGTGACACGTGTACACCTTGTTGCGATTATACAGTCAACATGTATTGCAAATATAACCTACAGAAACGATGAAACTAAACTAAGCACTTAAGCGTGACATTCAATCTTTGTTATCATTTAATCATGAAAATATGGTCAAGGCCAAAACATCAGATCATTGCATAATCATTTGTTTTTGAAAATCTCATTTACATCATTGGTAATTAGAACAGTAATGTCTATATGAGGTAGGTCGAAAATTGTATATTGAATGCAACACCAATTTACAATGTAAATTGAAAGTCAGGTATCTCCATACTCTAAAAGGACTGTTCTCCTGTGAAAGATTGATTCAATACATATTCGATTTTCCGTTAATCTTTTTGTAGCTCATTAACTTTGTAATTTTGATATAAACTATGGTTGTAATTCTATTTCGATCAAATTTAATTTGAAACATAATAAAGATTTTCACATTTGGCACTTACACTGGATTGACACATGGTATAGAAAATCGTTTGCTGTAAGGATAGTATGTTGAACGTTTGGCGTCTTTTCTAGTTTTATTTAGTAATTTTATTGCTCTGTCTCAACTTTTGTATTGTTACATTGCTGTCTCGTTACAATATATACCGTGTTTCCTTTCATTAATATACATGTATACCTATTTGTTGATCGATTTTGTTTGACATTTTACTAGCATGCCTCAAAATAGGGTATTCTGTCTCCATGTGCAATGCAACAGTGAGATATTGAACGAGTGTCTTCTGTTGTTCAACGCTCAAAAATCAATAGAGTTAAGCGATCAATAGCAGTATAATGACAGTCCTTGGTATGTGAAAAAGTATTATTCCAATGTAAGGAAAAATTTAACTTTTTGTATACTGTTCACAAGGTATTGACAGTAAATATATTGGTGTATGTTATTATAATGTTAAATAGTGATAACATTTGAGTACATGTTTAGCAACTATCGACGAACCGTAAAAACCGAGATTACAATAACCTATAAACCTAAATGGTCAATAAGTATTGATTTATTGAATAACAACGGGATACCTCCCAGAGAACATTAAGAAAGTTAGTCATCAATAGTATTAGTTACATAGTGTGGTAGTGACCTAATACTATATATATGGGTCATAAAATTGCATATGGTGAGAGCGAAACAGGAATCCCAATATGGAATCTACTGACCCCATAAATATATCGGACTCTGTGACGAATTTATCTTACCGACTATCTTAACATGTGGTACTTAGATTAGTGACCTATCAAAGTAATCATGTCTTCAATATAGTCTTCAATATTAAAAACCTACTTACATTGGCCTATACAAAAACAAATGCCAAAAATAACAACTTGTAAGCTTTTAATGTGTGTTTTTGCAATTTATTTCAATCGTTCATCAATAATTTCTTCGTCTGTTGAAACCATTCAGATTTTTCTTCTACCCCGTGTTGTTTTTACAAAGGAACGTAACACCACTACTAAACGTGTATTGAAATAAACCACGCCTTCTAACCCCATATAAAATATACACGGTCTCCACGCGGTTGCTTTTACCCAATCATATTCCTAGAAATGTATAGCAGGTAAGATAATGATATTGTATCGGTTCAAATATAGATTATAATTATTGAAGTCATCATTGACAAAAAGATGTTTAAACCGTTTTTAATCTTTTCTATACAATTAAAGGGTTATTGTATGGTTATATGTGAATCCTTTATTATAATAACATAACAATGAAGTTAATTTTAACCATAAAACACAACTTTTCAAATATAAAGATTCACAATGCTCCACTGATAAAAACACAACACACACAAATTTTCATGCTAACGAAGTATTCTAAAATCGTAACGTTATCAGGCAAACAATAGAAACATTAAGACTGTTACATAAACTAAACATGCCTATCATGCTTTTATACACAATCTTCCATATAGCGAAATATGTATAAAATGGCCATTCATAATTTTTTGTTTGCTATTCATCTTTTGTTTTCTATAGTGGCCCTATAAGTTTCCAAAAGAGAGGCGAAAGATAGCTAAGGGACATTCAAACTCATACGTCGATTATAAGCCGACAACGCTATCGCTATAAAAGAGGGGCGAAAGATAACAGAGGAACATTTAAACTCATTAATCGAAAATAAACTGACAACGCAATGGTTAAAAAAGAAAAAAAGACAAACAGACAAATCATTGTCATTTTGCTTAGTTTCTTTTGTTAACTTTTCTGACATCGGACTCGGACTTCTTTTAAACTGAGTTTTACTGTGCGTATTGCTGTGTGTTTGTTTAATCTACATTGGCTAGAGGTATAGGGGGAGGGTTGAGATCTCACAAAACATGTTTAACTCCGCCGCATTTTTGCACCTGTCCCAAGTCGGGAGCCACTGGCCTTTGTTAGTCTTGAATTATTTTTTAAGTATGACGTCTATTTTCACTGAACTAGTACACATTTTTGTTTAGGGGCCGGCTGAAGTCCGCCTCCGGGTGAGGGATTTTCTCTCAGTGTTAGAGACCCATTGGTGGTCTTCGGCTGTTTGTTTTTCTACTCTTTGATCGGGTTGTTGTGTCTTTGACACATTCCCTATTTCCATTCTCAATTTTAAACAATAGTACACAAAACACAACATAGAAAACTAAAGACTAAGCAACACGAACCCCACTTTAAACTTGGGGTGATCTCAGGTGCTCCGAAAGGGTAAGCAGATCCTGCTCCACATGTGGCACCCGTCGTGTTGCTCATGTTAGTACAAACCCGGTAACAAGTCTATTTCGGTAGGTCACTTTTGTGAAAAGGGTTCGGTATTGTAGTTACGACATTAGGAACATATCCGCTATCATCTGTAACAATTTACAAAACGCAAAATAGAAAACTAAAGACTGGGCAATACGAACCTCAAAAAAAAACTGGTTACGCTATCAGACCAAATTTTTCAACATTGTAAGAACAAGAAGGACGAAATTTTAACTTCATTAGATCATTATATTATTTGTAGCAAAAAGATGGAAAAACAATTATGGCAAAATAATATTCTCATGAGAGAGAATATTTAGTAAAAAATCTTAATATAGTTATAACATACACAAACTGCCGTTTTATAATCAAATCAACTAGTAGAAGAAGAGTATGTATTGAATGCAAATAATATGGAAAAGTGAAAAGAATGGAAATTGTACAATAATATAAATGTGTACCCTCCAGTATATCATTCTAGTATTATGATATACCTTTGATGTTCCATGGCATCGGGTCTTTTAATATCTTTATTTCCTCTGTAACTTTTGTGTGTTCAGTCTGTAAAGACGTATAAGAATCTTGCATATTTTTCAGGTTTACTGTCACTTTTGAGTTTTCCATCCCTAAACTGTCCACTGTTTGTCTCAGTTCTTTGATCTCTTCCTGTGATTGTTTAATTTCCAACATAATTTCCTGATTTGACTGATCTAAGATTTTCACCTTTAATTCATGGCACTCTTGGTTCATTGGCACACCACCCAGTCGACTTATAGCCTAAAATCAAATATCTTAAATTATAATGCACATTGGGTCTTTAGGTACAATCATGGCAATTGTTATTGATTGATTGCATTTAAAAATCGTCACAGAAGCTAGGCTCATATATTGGTATGTCAGACTCGCGTGAAAACAAACATTTTGATGGTTAAATCTAACACGAAATGAAGAATCATTAAGAGCCCAAAAATTTAAAAAGATGTACATGTTCATCACTTTTGGAATATTTATGTAAAACTCATATTACAATATTCATCCCCATTCTACTATTTAGTCAGACGTCAGGCGCTACCCTGATATACACTGTCTTTTGTTTTTGTCCTCTGATTTTGTAGTTAACGTATTTTGTCGGGTACTTGATGACCGATAGCGTTTGACGTATTTCGCCGAACAGTTTTATCTTGTTTACTTGATTCTATTCCTGTGTGCTGGTTCATATTCTGGACACCAGTCTTTGTTCCTTTCAAATGGAAATACGGATAACAAAGAACAAATAATGAATCTTCGAATGGAAAAATATTAAATACTAAACTCGTTCAAAGGGTATCTACACGTCTCAATCTTCAAAATCGTTTATCTAAAAATACTACAATCGCTAACATTGTTAATAATAAAAATCGTGGTTACCCTTCTATCGATAAGTGTCTTGCAAAAAAAAGAATGACTTAAATGTCACCGTCTTTCCACCAACAATACGGTAAGGTCCACGTTTAATTGTCGCACATTTTTCTTAAATTTTGAAACTGATATCAATTGAAAACTAACAGTATTTACTCACATGAAACAAACCGGGATGCGGTATTCAGTACGTAGTTGAAACTGGACGCTATTAATCTAAACGCACGCAACAACACCTTTATCGTTTTAAAAGACCCCATAAATTCAAAAGTATCATTTATCAACACTTTCAGAAGCACAATCATCCTATTAAATTTTTAACAGTTCACTCTAGAACGGCTAAAGTGACAACACCAAAAATCAAACTTGATCTGTATTTTGTAGTAATAAGCATTGTGTATAAGTTTCATAACATTTGGTTGAGACAAACTTAAGTTAGAGAACGGAAACGAAAAATTCAGCAATTTTTCCATTTTTAAAGGGTCATAACTCAAGAACGGTTAATGTGACGCCACCAAAATTTAAACCTGATCTGTAAGCATTGTGTATAAGTTTTATAACATTTGGTTGAGGCAAACTAAAGTTAGAGAACGGAAACCAACTTTGGGACGTACGGACGGACGGACGGACGGACATACGTACGGACGGACAAGGGTAAAACTTAATGCCCCTCCGCTACGGTGGGGGCATAATTACAGACAGTCTATCCTCTCGGTCTTAATGATAATATCATGAGAATTGGTATAATATCTAGAACCGATTCTGTTAACATTTTGGATACAGTTTCTAAAACAGTTCGTAAAAACCGTTCTAATGGGCGTAGAATAAATCGCAATCATAGAAAATTTCGTACCAATAATACAAATATTTCGGAACTAATTTCTATTTCACAAAACAACGGTAGACATTATCTATTAACCAAGCTCTGTTCTTTACCTGTTAATAAATTACATCAAATTCTAGAGGATTGCAACACGATTCCATATTGCAGTCCTACCTAAGTATGAAATCGTCCAAATTATAATTGCATATTGTTATTCTAAAATTGAGAATGGAAATGGGGAATGTGTCAAAGAGACAACAACCCGACCATAGAGCAGACAACAACCGAAGGCCACCAATGGGTCTTCAACAGTACGCACAGTAAAACTCAGTTTAAGAGAAGTCCGAGTCCGATGTCAGAATAGGAAACAAAATGACAATAATACATAAATAACAACAGACTACTAGCAGTTACTGACATGCCAGCTCCAGACTTCAATTAAACTGATTGAAAGATTATGTCTTCATCATATGAATATCAGGCACAATCCCTCCTGTTAGGGGTTTAGTATTATACCATCATAAAATATATGAGAGAACATAACCCGTGTCATGCCAACAACTGGTTTTAGAATAAATATGTTTAATTCCGATGCAAAGACCCTATAAGTGAATCAATATTAAAGCCAAAATATGCAATCTTAAATGACCTGACAACAGTATCGTAACTATATCCCTTCTTAATAAGTCTGTTTAAAGGTTTGGTTAGCTTTTGAGGTGAATACTGACATTTTTGTGCTTTGTAAAGAATATTACCATAAAAGATTGAATGTGAAATACCCGAACGTATAAAATTTCTGCATGTTGAGTTATATTTACGAATGATGTCCCTATACCGATGATAAAATTTATTAAATGTTTTGACTAGTTTATGATATCGAAAACCGTGTTGTAATAATTTTTCAGTAATACAAAAATTTCTCTCGCTAAAATCTAATACGTTGTTACATACACGAGCGAATCGTACAAGTTGAGATATATAAACACCATAAGATGGTGACAAGGGAACGTCACCATTCTAAAAATGGATAATTAACGATAGGAAATGAAAAATCATCTCTTTTATCATAAATTTTTGTATTAAGCTTCCCGTTAATGATATAGATATCAAGATCGAGGAAAGGACAGTGGTCATTGTTAGTATTAGCTTTATTTAAAGTAAGTTCAACAGGATAAATTTCTTTAGTATACATACTGAAGTCGTCATTATTGAGAGCCAATATATCATCCAAATATCTAAAAGTATTGTTAAATTTTTGTATCAGATGTTGTTTCGATGGGTCTTTGCCGATTTTAGTCATAAATTGTAACTCATAACAATACAAAAACAGGTCCGCAATAAGTGATGCACAGTTAGTCTCCATTGGAATTCCGATAACTTGACGATATACGGAATCTCCAAAGCGAACAAAAATGTTATCAAGTAAAAATTCAAGGGCAGATATGGTATCAAAGCATGTCCAATTGACATAGTTCTTTTGTTTGTTGCTACTTAAAAATGACCTAAAAGAGTTTGAACATATGTATTCGCATTCCGACTTTTTAAATGCCCATTTAATAAGATGTGTGAATTTTTTCTTAATAATAAAAATATGAGGCAAAGTGGTATATAGGGTAGAAAAATCAAAACTTTGAACAGATTCAAAATCACCAATATATGCATGCAATTTATCAAGTACTTCCAACGAGTTTTTGACACTCCAAAAGTTGTTAATTCCACTATTTTCAAAGGCCTTATTTGAACAATTTATTATCAGGTTTTTGATTGTACAAAGTGTACTAGTAAGTAGAATAGACAATTTAGTAGTGGAACAATGACTTGAAGACGAAATAAATCTATATTTGTAAGGTGATTTGTGTAGCTTCGGAAGCCAGTACATAGTTGGGACTTTCATTGTATTTGGTTCTGCTTGTAAAGAAGTAGCTAATAGTTTATGTTTGTTACAGATATCGTTTTTTGAAAATGAAGTCAGATTGAATGTTGGTGAATTCGTGATTTTCTTTTGCAGAACCTCAATGTAAAATTTACGTCAAACTATAATGATATTATTAGCAGCTTATCAGCCGGGACAAAAATAAATTCCTCGGCTAGTTCTTTTAGTTTATGTTTGATACGAGAAATAGGATTTTTATGGTTGTTGTTAAGAGTAAAATGTTCTTTAAAATGTTGTTTACGTATATCAACTATCTTCATTACTGAATTAAAAAAAGAGTCCAAAGAGTTTTTGTCAGCTTTTTCCCGTTTTATCCATTTCAAACAGTAAGCACGAAGTGAGTCGTGGATGATATTACGACACTCATTCCAATTAATAATTGACGGGGGACGATATTTAGGTCCTTTACTGAGCTAAACTGTTTCCCAAAATTGATCGCCCTGAAGATCACAAAAAACATTTAAATTAATTAAAATCAAATATGTCAATAAAGGTTTTGATTTTGTAAATATTGCCGGTATTTTTAATGGTCATTCTGTTAAAGAACAAATTCTTCCTTTTATTTGTTATGTTTACCAAAAATCTACCCGGAAGTATGTGTTTATTTATAGCGAAGTGTGTAAAGATGTAAATATCAGTGACAATACACCTACGTCATGAAATTGCAGTAATTCCGAATACTTTTATGGCCCTAGTGTTCATGTTATAACAGGAGACCTTAACATCGTTCGTTACCGAGAGTTGAAATCCTTCCACAGTAAAGGACCTAAATATCGTACCCAACAATTATTAATCTGGGATGAGTGTCGTAACATCATCCACGACTGACTTACTCCGTACTTACTGCTCGAAATGGATAAAACGAGAAAAGGCCGAAAAAAAATCCTTAGATCCTTTTTTTATTTCAGTAATGAACATAGTTGATATACGTATACATATACAATATATGTACATTGTCGGAAAATATAACATTTATTTGTATGAGCTTTAGAAACAGGACGAAAAGCGAGGCTCGCCGAGCTTTTCTCCTGTTTCGTAGCGAGTACAAATAAATTTTATATTTTCCGACAATGTACATATATTGTTTTTATCCTGAAATTTACACCCAAAACTTGAAACTTTAGTTGTTAAAATCTAAATCATTGTCTCTAATTATTCAAAGAAATCGACATAGTTTAAACGCGGACCGCGAAGAGGACCCATAAATGAACTGGTACGCAAAAAGAAATATACACATTACCGCTTGCTCAACATGGAAGCGGGGTAACAGGAGACTTTATTTGTACAAGTACAAATAAAGCAAAAATCTATTTGTGGACCTGTTATTTGTACAATAGTTAGCTGATTGCAGGATAAAACATTTTACATATAAATAAAGGCAACAGTAGTATACCGGTGTTCAAAGTTCATAAATCGATTGAGGGAAAACAAATCCGGGTTACAAACTAAAACCGAGGTAAACACATCAACTATAAAAGGAAAACAAACGAACAACAGGAACACTGAAGTGAATAAAAAAAAACATACATAGAAATTAACTATTTGATAACTACTGTCATATTCTTTATTTGGTACAGGACATTCTAAGAAAAAATGGTTAGTTGAACCTGGTTTAATAGCTAGCCAAACCTCACGCTTTATGACAATGTTAAAAAATATCGCTGAAATGACAAAACTACGTAAATAACAACAACCATAATAGCCCTATTTCTCGTATTAAACATAAGCTAAAAGAACTCGCCGAGGAATTTGTTTTTGTCCCGGCTGATAAGGTTGCTAATAATATCATTATTGTTTGACGTAAATTTTAAATTGAGGTTCTGCAAAATGAAATCACGAATTCACCAACATTCCAACTGACTCCATTTTCGGCAAATAAAATCTGTCACAAACATAAACTTTTAGCTACTTAGTACCTCTTTACAAGAACCAAATACAATGAACGTTCCAACTATGTACTGGCTTCCAAAGCTGCACAAAACTCCTTACAAATATAGATTTATTTCGTCTTTAAGCCATTGTTCCACTACTTAACTATCTTTTCCTCCAAACTAGTATACTTGGTACAATCAAAACCCTGGTACTAAATTGTTCAAATAAGGCCTTTGAAAATAGTGGAATTAATTACTTTTGGAATGTCAAAAATTCGTTGGAAGTACTTGATAAATTGCATGCTTAAATTTTATAATTTCGAATCTGTTCAAAGTTTTGATTTTCTACCCTATATACCACTTTGCCTCATAATCTTATGAAGAAAACATTCACACACCTCATTAAATGGGCATTTAAAAATCAAAATGCGAATATATATGTTCAAACTCTTTTAGGTCATTTTTTAGTAACATCAAACAAAAGAACTATGTCAATTGGACCTACTTTGATACTATAACTACCCTTGACATTTTACTAGATAACATTTTTGTTCGCTATGGAGATTCCGTATATCGTCAAGTTATCCGAATTCTAATGGGGACTAACTGTGCAAAACTTATTGCGGACCTTTTTCTGTATTGTTATGAGTTACAATTTATGACTAAAATCAGCAAAGACCCATCGAAACAACCTCTGATACAAATTTTTTTTTTTTTTTAGATATTTGGATGATATATTGGCTCGCAATAATGACGACTTCAGTATGTACACTAAAGATAATTATACTGCCGAAATGACTTTACATAAAGCTAATACTAACAATGAACACTGCCCTTTCCTGGATCTTGATATTTAACTCTAACGGAAGCTTAATACCAAAATCTATGATAAAAGAGATGATTTTTCATTTCCTATTGTTAATTATCCATTTTTAGATGGTGACGTTCCCTTGTCACCATCTTATGGTGTTTATATATCTCAACTTGTTCGATTCGCTCGTGTATGTAACAACGTATTTGTTTTTATCGAAAGAAATTTCTGTATTATTGAAAAATTATGACAACAGGGTTTTCGATATCACAAACTAGTCAAAACATTTACTAAATTTTATCATCAGTACAAGGACATCATTCGTAAATATCAATCAACGTGCAAACGTCTTATACGTTCAGGTATTTCACATCCAATATTTTATGGTAATATTCTTTACAAAGCACAAAAATGTCGGCATTCATCTCAAAAGCTAACCAAACCTTTAAACAGACTTATTCGGAAAGGATATAGTTAAGATACTGTTGTCAGGTCATTAAGGATTGCATATTTTGGTATTAATATTGATTCACTCATATGGTCTTTTCATCGGAAATAAACACATTTATTTTAAAACCAGTTGTTGGCATGATACGGGTTATGTTCTTCTCATATGTTTTATGATGGTATGATACTAAACCCTCAACGGGAGGGATTGTACTTGATTTTCATATGATGAAGACATAATCTTTCAATCAGTTTAATTGAGGTTTGGAGCTGGTATGTCAGTTACTGCTAGTAGTCCTTTGTTCATTTATGTATCATTGTCATTTTGCTTATTTTCTTTTGTTACCTATTCTGACATCGGACTCGGACTTCTATTAAACTGAGTTTTACTGTGCGTATTGCTATGTGTTTCTTTTTTCTACATTGACTAGAGGTATAGGAGGAGGGTTGAGATCTCACAAAACATGTTTAACCCCGCCGCATTTTTGCGCCTGTCCCAAGTCAGGAGCCTTTGGCCTTTGCTAGTCTTGTATTTTTTTTAATTTAAGTTTATTTATATGTTTTGGAGTTTAGTGTGACGTCCATTTTCACGGAACTAGCACACAATTTTATTTAGGGGCCCGCTGAGGACTACCTCCGGGTGTGGGATTTTCTCGCTGCATTGAAGACCCATTGGTGGCCCTCGGCTGTTGTCTGCTCTTTGGTCGGGTTGTTGTCTCTTTGACATATTCCCCATTTCCATTCTCAATTTTATTCTCTTATATTTTATGATGGTAGGATACTAAACCCCTAACGGGAGGGGTTGTGCTTGATTTTCATATCATGAAAACATAATCTTTCAATCAGTTTAACTGAGGTCTGGAATTGGGATGTCAGTAACTGCTAGTAGTCCTTTGTTAATTTATGTATCATTGTCTTTTTGCTTAATTTTAGTTCATTTATTTTTTTTGGAGTTTAGTATGACTTCCATTTTCACTGAACCGATACACATTTATATCTAAGGGCCAGCTGAGGCCCGCCTCCGGGTGCGGGATTTTCTCGCTGCGTTGAAAAATATCGCTGAAATGACAAAACTACGTAAATAACAACAACCATAATAGCCCTATTTCTCGTATTAAACATAAGCTAAAAGAACTCGCCGAGGAATTTGTTTTTGTCCCGGCTGATAAGGAATGTTGGAATTCTGCTCTATGGTCTGTTTTTTGTCTCTTTGCCATATTCCCCATTTCCATTTTCAATTTTATAATACAGCTAAGACCAAATATGCCTATGGGAAAACAAACTAGAGTTTTCGAACAATTGAAAAAAAAACTGTTTATAGCTTTACTAAAGTAAAAAGAGTGATTTAGCTAAAAGTCTGGTATACCTTCTTATAAACTCATCATAGTTACCAGGCTTAAAAGTGTGTTTGCCAGATACAAGTTACTTTTACAATAGACCCATCAGTGACTCTCCAATCAAGGAAATTAAAAAAAATAAAATAAAAAGTTGAAGGGTATTGAGTACCAAAAATTCCGAAAGGTTTTACCAAATACTGCAAAGATTATCTATACCTTGGGTACAAAATCCTAAGTTATTCAAAAAAGTCATGTACATTTAGTCTGTTTGTGAATACTTAATCCGGGTATAATCCGACCTTAATAAGTTTATCAAACGGAAGGTTATAATAGCATTCTTTGTACAAATGTTACTGCACCTGATGCGCATTTTACCATAAATTTCACTGCACCTCTCGAGGCGAAAATATTTTAAAGTCCAAATTTTAATACAAACGCTAAAAAGGTAATACGACCAAAAAATAACCAAAAAGGAAACCAATTCGGAAAGCAATCAGAGCTTTGCATGAAGGAGATACATTCCTTTATTTGGTTTGACTTTCCCTAGGCCTAATGCAGGTATATTCAGAAACGATACCAAATTTTATCAAGTGTTAATTTCTAATCGGTCAATTTTATATTTTTTAACATTGTCATGAAGCGGGAGGTTTGGCATGCCATGATACCAGGTTCAACCCACCATTTTTTTTTAAAATGTCCTGTACCAAGTCAGGAATATGGCAATATTAATACTGGCATGCATTTTATTTTGCGACAGAGAAAATATATATACAGTCTATCAGTCTTTCGTGATTCCACATCTTAAATATATAATATCAAGTTAGTTAAAAAAAGTCTTGGTTACTTGAGAACTGTTAGATAGATAGGAATCGAAGTTTGAAATGGTACGCGTATCTTTCCTAGAAGGTGACAAAATAAAAATAATCATCCGTTTAGAATATAAAAAAGTGAGAACCTAATTTTGCCGTGAATTGACCAATTGCCAGGCATAATTGAATAAGAAAATATATGTAATGTATGTATTTATTATTAACAAACTTACGTCTGATATCTCTCTCCATGCTGTATTGAAATAAGCAGTGTCTATTGTTTTACTATCATGATGAGCTAGTATATTTCTATACCACTTTATTCTTGCAAGATCAGGACCTGGAGTTGTTTCTATAGACAGCGGTAGACTGTCAAATCCATTGATTGGAGGAATAATAGATGTCAAATTTCTGATCAAACAAATCATTAAGGTGACATCAAAAGATTTGGAATCAGGAACGCCTGTAGTATAAAAGTGTGAAACGTCATCAATGAAAAAAAGTATTACTAGTAAACAGTTTGTTCTAAGTCGACTGGTATAACGATCGCTTTATAGATGACGTCAAGTCATTGAATGATTGAAATTTTGGTGACAGCTTTGCCTATATGTGTTTGAATGAACTTGCAATAAAGGATACCACAGATAAAGTTAAATCTTCTTTATATTTTGACTTACATCTAGAAATTGACAATGAGGGTCGGTTGATAAATAAACTTGACGACAGAAAATATAATGATTGCAATTTTCCAATTGCGGTCTTTTAATTTATGTGAAGTAATAATCAATCTGCATAAATAATACAGCCAAGTTGGCTAGTATGACGCATCTGACAATGTAACGCAGTGGATATATTTTGTTCCAAATAAAATATTTGGAATAAAACACTTATTTTTCTTATCAGTAAGGTGGAAAACAAACCCTGTGATCAGTTTTATTCGTTATGTCACTTTCGGGAATAAGAGGACGGGATTGTGATAACGACAACTGGAATATATCCGTCATCATCTGTGAAACAATTATTCCATACGGTCAACTAACTCTTGATGACAAGAACATTCACAAATTAATCGGGAGCGCCAAATCAGCATAGCATCTGATTTTGAATAATAAAAAAAAGGGGATAAGTAACCTTCCAATTGATTTTTTATTTTTGTATACTGATTTACAAAAATGAATATAAGATTTGAAACATGAAGTATTTATCCTGTTTTAACTCTGAAAACATTATGAGTCGAGTGATTCTATTATCAAGTACAATTATCCACACATATCCGCTACATTAAGCGGCACCATTGTGTATATTACCCAGGTGACGAGATATTCCATTGCTTGTGTTCCCTGTCGTAGGAGGCTAACTGATTAAAAGGAAGCTCTTGCCAATTATTGCTTTTCATTTATTCATATCTTGTCCCTATAGCATCTAGTGTTATTTCTTTATCTTGAGCTTCATTTTTGCAACAAAAAGGCACATTTTATTATAGCCGTCATCAGAATACTTTTTTTCCTTTTAAAAGGCATCTTTTTGACGTTATTAGATATAAGAAGATGTGGTATGAGTGCCAATGAGACAACTTTCTCAATCCATTTCACAATTTGTAAAAAGTAAACCATTATAGGGGGCAAAGTACGGCCTTCAACACGGAGCCTTGGCTCACACCGAACAGCAAGCTATATTAAAGGGTCCCAAAAATGACTAGTGAAAACCATTAACTATATACTCAACCAACTATTACCTTGAACCTTTAGCCGAAACGAGAACTTATACCTACACCATGTACACATATGTGATTTTACTCTCCAAGAGTTCAAGAAATCGCATTATTTGGTCCTCTCACTATGCTTCGTAAAAAATGAACATAAAAATTCGTAATTAACAATAGTTGAAATCTCCTAAAAAATGGAATAGAATCATTCATCGACAGATTTGCCTACAGAATTACCATGCTGGAGCACCTGGAATAACTCCAGATTTTTAATGGTTTCGTGTTGCTCTATTAAATATATGTTTGTGGCTTTTTGTTGACAGTTGTTTGTCTTTTAGTTTTTTTGTTTTTTTTTTTGGCCCTAGCACTACTATTTCATTCCAAGTTCTAAGATATTCGATACAAAATCATTACCTACTTTTTTAAACGATCTAAACAAAATTAAAATATGCGATTATCTTTATCTAAAAAAGCATACCATGTCCGGGATTCAACAGATTCGTCTGAGCCTGGTTCAAGATTCTCTTTAAATACAAGTCACGAAGAGTTTTGTGATTTGTTTTCAACGTCGCTGGCAAAAAGGGCGGTGGAAATTGTACGTCAAAGAAAGAACGGACCGCTCTTGGTGACACTCCTTTCAATAACAAAGCTAATCGGACATAATTCTCTTCTTCCTCGGAAAGGGATGCCATATTTTGATAATATTTCTGTTGTTAAATAGAAAACTATTTCGTTCTTACATGTTTGTCGGTGGTTTCCTGAAAAGAATATAAATATTTATCTAAATTGATCCTCTTTTTTCGTCCCTCTTTTGAGAGAAATGTAAAAAGTGAAAACCCAGTACTCTTCATGTTACTAACAAAACTAACAAGAACCGTCTTGAATACAAGTAAAAAATCAACCTGATACAAAACAAGCTCCATCTTATATCTAGCATGTAGTTTAAATCTAATTTTTACGGCAAATCACAGACGCATAGTATTGATAAGACTGCAACTGGAGAAAGAAAGTATGACAGATAGTTGCAGAATGATTCCTTACAACATGCCATCTACGGTTCCTTCAAAAATATTTACCACGGTTTTCCACAGACAGAGATCGGGGTTAACGAAGCATCGGATTTAATATTTGTATTCCAACTGGCATGTTTGCGTATTAGTACGTCCTATACAGACAGAAAGGGTATCCCTTCAGAATCGATTTTGGAGAATTAAGGTGGCAACATTTGTATATCCAATTCAACCCTGAGGAAAATCTGAATAGGCTGAACATTCATTTGAACACGAACTAAAAGGTACCTCCACATGCTCTAGGAATACAATTATATACAAGTTTTCAATAAATTTGATACATACCATAAAAATTATCCATTTATTTATACGCACACACTCATGTATTCTTCTAATTCTTCAAAATTCCGAAGTGTTAAGACTAAAATAATTCCTTTACTTCCAAGGACCAATTTAAGTCCCAGGTCATCAGGCTATTAAATATTTAAATGATAGTCCAACGTTTTTACTAGAAAAGCAATTCACTTTAAAAGCTAACAAGACCAATACTGAACCTTGACCTGCGTCGTTCCAAGTAATTGATTGAGGTAACATGTATACCGGAGCATAACTGATCATTCCCAAACCAAATATTGAAATCATGAACTTCAATAGAGGCCAAAATAAGTTTGACGAAAATTTTCCTTGTACAATGAGTGTTGTAAAATTTCAAACTATCGGCAAACAGGAAGTGGCTACACAGCAGATGTAAAAATTGCTTACTCACTTCAATTCGACATGATCAGGCTGCAGACCAAATATTAAATCTTTCCCTTTCATGAAAGTCAAGAAAATGCTGACGAAAGTTTTCCTTAAACAATGAGTGGTGTAAAAAACTATCGGCAAACATGAAGCGGCTACACCGCAGCATGATGTTAAAATTGCTAACTCGCTACAACTCAACATTATAAGCTGCACATTAAATATTAAATTATTCCAAGAAAACTTTGACGAAAGTTTTCGTTCGTTCGGACGGACAGAATAACGGAAGGCCGTACGGAAAGACGGACGAACGGACGGAGTTGAGCGGTAACTATACCTGCTTCTGCCTTTAATGACGCAGGTAAAAATCGGTACGAACCATTTTTACTATTTGTATTTATTTAGACAGAGCGTATTTAAATAACATTTTAATATTGCATATTCTACATATTTTGTACAATATAATTTTTACAATTATCTCCTATTACCATTTTAACATTGTACTCGCAGCTTTGTTTGACAAAGATGCAGAGAAGATAACTTGCATAACTAGGATCAAGTATATGACCACATCACACTGGAAGCCTTTAATGTAAACTATGCTAATGTCAAGCAACATTGAAAAACACAATTTGAAATTAATATATATAATACTGTGTGTTTTGTGGTTGCAAGATAAGCTCATAACTCGGGCAGATCGAAGAATTGGTTCAACTTTTACTGATTTGTGGTCTTAGTTGCGAAAAAATCCTGATCTTCGTCGTGTGGTTCGTTTGATCACAGTTCTTCATTGGTCAAAATTCAATTAATTAAAATAAAACGTCAAACGCTCTTACTTTCCTTTGAATTTCCTGTTTTGACGTTACGCAAAAAGGCGACCATTTTTAATGACTTCACATAGAAAGAATACATCTTTTTCAGATATTTTGACAGATCTCTGGAAAAGGAATATTACGTTTTTCAACATATCTTTTATAAATCATTAGAGAAAAATATTCGACCACCAAAACTCGTGCAAAACGATATTTTGTCACTCTCGACTGTTTGATTTTAAATATCTATAAACTGTTAGCGTGTTACCTAATTATTCCTACATAACTTGTTTCGTGATAACATTCTTCGTTCTGTATCACTATGTACATGTAAATTGCAAAATCGTATTTAGATTTTGGAAAACAATTTGTTTGAAATATGTGACGACGTCTGACAAAAAGATCCCAGTTGATGTAAAAAGTTAAATCACAAAAATACTGAACTCCGAGGAAAATTCAAAACGGAAAGTCCCTAATCAAATGGCAAAATCAAAAGCACAAACACATCAAACGAATGGACAACAACTGCCATATTCCTGACTTGGTACAGGCATTTTCTTATGTAGAAAATGGTGGATTGAACCTGGTTTTATTAGGCTAAACCTCTCACTTGTATGACAGTCGCATAAAATTCCAAAAATCAAAAAACGTAATTTTGACTATGACGTTGCAAAGTTGACTTCGACGAACACCTGCAAAATATTTGTTCGCTGCTTAAAAACAATATTATTTCACTAATTATATCACATGTACAGCTTACCTTGTATGCGTATTTCGAAATTGTCCTTATATATCGAAGTCCGCAATATTCATTTTAACCCGATTTCGTATTTTAGCCTGTTTACATTATATAAGTTACTTCCCTTACCGAAAACGAAAGTTGACAAAGTGAAAGAGTCTCCAGCTAGTTTTGTTTGATTTTGCTTAAGTATACCATCGGAACTAACAGATAAACAGGATGAGAGTTTATTGAGGAGCTACGGATTGTTGAAGAATTATATTTTACCCAGATAGAAAGTTCTCAACGTGATAATCTAAACGATGATGTTGGCGCTGTTTAATTAACATGTGAATCTGGTGAATCCGAGTCTATGCAGGATGATCATTTTATACAAATAAATGAAGAAAATCGGGAATGTATGAAACATATATGCCACAAATGATTTACTTGATAACTACAGTACACATGAACATGTTCAGCTAGCAACAGAATAAAGGAACTAATGCTCTTCCAGTAAATAAAATCATACCAAACTCCCAGGTGACAGCCAAGATACAGGTAATTATATTGAATAATTAATTGAAATCAGATTAAATCACATGAAAATTCAAATTGCAAATTTGAATATTAACATTTTCTGTTAATATTTATCTTGTTTATCATGTTTATAAAATAAAATAGTTAAGTAAAATCAAAAAATTTCAACAAAGGCTGTATACCCCTCTAAACAGCTAAAGTAAATGAAATTGTGACTGACAAAGGAGGGACGAAAGATACCAGAGGGACAGTCAAACTCATAGATTGAAAACAAACTGACAACGCCATGGCCAAAAATAAAAAGACAAGCAGACAAATAATAGTACAGATGACACAACATAGAAAACTAAAGACTAAGCAACACGAACCCAAAAAAAACTGGGGGTGACAACTGTGCTGGGCGGACCAGTAGGTATAACCAAGTGACTGAATCGCAATCTCGGTGATTATAAGTACCAAAAAACTTGTTTTGAAGATTGTTATTTCAATATTCCACCAGAATGGTTACATTAGTCAGTGTATTGGTAAACTGCAATAAAACAAAAAGCAATACTTACAATGTGTATGAAACGAACATATGAAGTTTAAATGCAAATATTATGTAAATCAATCAAATGAAAACAAATGTAGAATTTACAGTTCAAATCTCGGATAAAAATAACTTACAGTTCGTATGCATTTAATAAATCACTTATCCAAATTACCTGATTTAAACAATTAAATTATCACAGTTTATGAATAAATCAAACGTACTTGACAGTGATAAGTCTCGATTTCCTCAGAAAATTAAATGTCGTCCATGTAGCTTGTGTTAAAATATTGGAGCAGACGGTGTTACAGAAATAAAGGTGGCACGGTAGTATTTCCTGGCCCATAAGGGATAATGATAGCCTTTTTAGGATTTTCACCACTTTCTAGCACTGCGAAAAATTCTACATACACAGTTAACTGAAGTACTTTCATTATACTAATCAGAAATAAATTTGAATATGTATCATGACCGTTTACTTTTTTTGCTATTTTTAAAAACCTAAGGCCACTAGTGCTTTTAGGTCTTTTATCATGCAGTGAATACAAAATTTAAAAAAAATCTCAAAAATTCATTTTCACCTGTTTGTAAAATTATTTCATATTTTTCTACACCTGATTCATCCCTCAGTTTGGGAAAGTATGTTCAGTTGATACTGTATTTTTAGTCCAATCACACTGTTCAGATACATTGACCTAAGTAGGGTACACAAAAGAGCAACCTAAATTCTGGAATGCAAATACTACCGTGCTACCTTAACCAAGACATTACAAACTTGAAATCTGTCATGACACCTATGATGCATAGACTTCTTACTAGGAAACATATTACAATAAAGAATACTAGTCTTCACTTATTTCTTACCAAAAAAAAAAATAAAAAGTATACCCCTACCCCAGCTGGCAGATTTTCACTTTTTTTCATCTGAACATTTTTACTTAAGGAGTGAACAAAACCCAAATATATGTTGTTTCAAATCAACACAGAAGTAAACCATGGTGATTCAGGAGGAATTATTGGATTGCCAACTCTATTTATAGTTAATCTGACTGAAAGAAACAGTTTAAGCACCAAATCATGAAAACTGATAGTAAAGTCCATTCCACATTTACAGCATGCCTTACATTCCTTTAAGCATTTCCAGATTATGAAGGCAATATAACAAGACTCTTTAGATGGCAGTTTACTATTATTCAAAGATCTTTTTGACAATACATGTACTAGAATATATCTTTAAGTTGACTCATTGTCTATTTCTCATGTATGCATTCAGTTAAATTATGTCCCCTTACATAATCAATTTAGCTTTATTGTGCTTTTCAGGGTCAGAAAATCAAATAAATTAATGACATTTGCATGGAAAATGAATAAACTATTTAATCTTGCTGATATACAATCATAATCACATTCTTTGTCCAAAAAATTGTCTTGTCAATGTAAAGAAACCCCTAATGCTATCTCTATTTCAGCTAAATATGAGGGCTAAATGAATAAGTAAGGATCCCTTAACCACTTACTAGTTCCAAAAAAGCTCTTTACTGGTGTCATGTTACCACAGAACTACAAATTAAACCTGAAGAAAACTAGTATAGCTGTACTTGTGTGGAAAAAAATAAAACATTATGCACTTTATTTATTACGGTGAAAATTATAGGAGGTACAGGCGACTAAAATATGTCGCGTCTCAAATTCCAGTTGTTGCACAAGTGTCAGACACTGCGAAAAGTTAAAACTAAACTTTATAATTAAAAATGTATTGCAAGTTACTTAAAAATAAAGAAATTTTACTTTCTAGGTAAATATTAACATTATTACCCACAGATCAGGCAAAATTTGCTGAATCAGCAATTTTCACTCCCAGGGGTGAAATTTAAGGGCTGTTTTTATTCTAGTTGCCCTTAATCAACTTTATATTGATAAACTTACAAATTGCATAGGTAAAACAAATACCTTTATTGATTTTGTGTAAACATATATATCCCAGTTAAGGTGGCACGGTAGTATTTCCTGGCCCATAAGGGATAATGATAGCCTTTTTAGGATTTTCACCACTTTCTAGCACTGCGAAAAATTCTACATACACAGTTAACTGAAGTACTTTCATTATACTAATCAGAAATAAATTTGAATATGTATCATGACCGTTTACTTTTTTTGCTATTTTTAAAAACCTAAGGCCACTAGTGCTTTTAGGTCTTTTATCATGCAGTGAATACAAAATTTAAAAAAATTCTCAAAAATTCATTTTCACCTGTTTGTAAAATTATTTCATATTTTTCTACACCTGATTCATCCCTCAGTTTGGGAAAGTATGTTCAGTTGATACTGTATTTTTAGTCCAATCACACTGTTCAGATACATTGACCTAAGTAGGGTACACAAAAGAGCAACCTAAATTCTGGAATGCAAATACTACCGTGCTACCTAAAGGCAGTCACGTAGTACAATAAATACGGTGATGTAAGAAATCGGTCCAGTGCAATCCGGATGATTATAAAAACATGTAATAAACATTGAATGTGACACAAAATAACAACTTACATATGACATTTATCCAGTTAAAACAGAATGTATGCATACATGTAATATATATGTAATACATGTATGTAATTACATGCATTCAAAAATGTACTTTCATTTTGTTAAATTTTACTTGTAATTTTTATATGCAAAGCATATGTAGAAATCTATGTACACATTGAAATTAATTAAATGTTATTGACTCTTAATCATTTAATAAATAATTTGTTTTTGTGTGTAAATCACATTACATAAACTGCTTGATAAATGAATTAAGTATTGACGGTTCACTTGGAAACTCAACATATACCCCCACGACACTTACTGAAGAGGAAATCCAGGATAATCATAGGTCTGTTCTATGTTCCTTTGGAATTTCAACCAAAGATGAAGAACTGGATCTTCCACCACTATATTGGATACCTAAACTACATAAGTGTCCCTACAAACAATGGTATATTGCTAGGTCTTCCAAGTGCTCCACGAAACCTCTTTCTAAATCATTAACATCAATTTTATCAGCAATCAAAGCCGGGCTTCAAAGTTATTGTGAAATTGCCTATTCTAGAGGTGGCGTGAATCAAATGTGGATACTAAAAAATTCCAAAGATCTTTTAGACTATATACAATCTAAGACTCTTTCATCTTGCAATAGTATTAAAACATTTGACTTTTCTACACTTTACACAAGCATTCCTCATTCCAAACTAAAGGACAAATTGAAAGAGATGGTATTGCTTTGTTTCATAAAAAAGAATGGCCAAAGTAGATACAAGTATCTTGTCTTAGGGAGGGATAAATCCTACTTTGTTAAAAAATCACTCTGATTAAAACAAAAAATTCTCCGAAACTGACATTATCAAGATGCTTGATTTCTTGATTGACAACATATTTGTTACGTTTGGAGGACGTTGTTCAACAAGCTATCGGCATTCCCATGGGAACCAACTGTGCCCCTCTTCTTGCCGACTTGTTCCTTTATCTTATGAGGCTGAATTCATACAGAAAATTCTTAAGAAGAAAGAAAATAAGTTAGCAGTATCCTTTAACTTTACTTTCCGCTATATAGATGATGTTCTCTCACTGAAAAATTCAAAATTTGGTGACTTTGTTGAACGCATCTATCCCATCGAACAAGAGATAAATGATACAACAGATACAGTTAATTCTGTCTCATATCTTGACTTACATCTAGAAATTGACAATGAGGGTCGGTTGAAAACAAAACTTTACGACAAAAGAGATGATTTCAGCTTCCCAATTGTGAACTTTCCATTTCTATGTAGCAACATTCCAGCAGCGCCTGCATACGGAGTATATATCTCCCAATTGAAACGATATTCCCAGGCTTGTATTTCCTATCATGATTTCCTTGATAGAGGGTTGCTGCTCAAAAGGAAGCTTTTAAACCAAGAATTCAATATGGTGAATTTGAAATCATCCTTCGTAGATTTTACGGACGCCATCACGAGTTGGTTGACCGTTATGGAATATGATGATAGCTGATATGTTCCTTATGTCGTAACTACAATCCCGTTCCCTTTTCACGAATGTGACTTACCTAATTAGACTTATTACCGGGTTTGCACTAACATGAGCAACACGACGGGTGCCATATGTGGAGCAGGATCTGCTTACCCTTCCGGATCACCTGAGATCACCCCCAGTTTTTGGTGGGGTTGGTGTTGCTAAGTCTTTATTTTTCTCTGTTGTGTTTTGTGTACTATTGTTTGTCTGTTTGTCTTTTTCTTTTTTAGCCATGTCGTTGTCAGTTTATTTTCGATTTATGAGTTTGAATGTCCCTGTGGTATCATTGGCCCCAATTTTATAAATTTAAATGCACTTTTTTACCACAAATGGCATAATGATGTTCTATCATGTACAGATTGACTTTTTGGGTCATTTTCAAAATTCGTCCATATTCTAAATAGAAATTGAGGAAATATTTTCATCAGTTAAATTCAATTCAAAAAAATTTAATGAACTCTGAGTAATTTATATGAACAAAATCTAAAATATGCAGTCTTAATGAAAGTGGGAAGATCATTTTAAATGCTAAATGAGATAACAGAAATTACGGAATTTGTCAACTACATAACGATAGCAATTATGTTGATATCTCAATGTTTGGTAGTAATAAATGATGACCTTTTCCTTAAATATCATAAGACCAATTTACTTTCTTTCTTATTACTTCTGAATCAGTTATTACAGTGTTCAACGTACGATTTTGACTTATGCTTTTTGTCACTTACATAACGATATTGTCAACTACATAACAAAAATGTCCTCTACATAGCAAAATTAGGTCACCTGTTATGTAGTTGACCGTTATGTAGTAGACGTATTCACACTTTGGGGCATTTTTTAATACCACTGATACTTTGGCATCACAAACACTGTGCTTTTTTCTATAAAAGACAGAACATTGATTGTAATGATATATATATGGACGTGATGTTCCATTGTTATCTTGATAAAAAATCCCGTTACCAAGTTGACAAGTTAAAAAAAAATACGGGGCTACCTCTACTTACTTAAATGACAAAAAATGTTGATACTATTTACAGAGTTACCTTTTTATGCTTCCATTATTATAACGATATGTAGGGTTATAGCTGAGTCACTTTCTAGATACAAAAGGAGTGTCAGAAGTTATATCATAGCAAGCAAAAACGTTTTCGTTATGAAGTTGACAAAATATCAAGTACGCTATAAAACATTAAGATAGATCTGAAACCAAAACCAACTACTATTAAAAGGCTTTATAATATCAATCTACATTGTATTTTCTATCTAAAAGCGGAAAATTTTAAGATTTGTGTAATTGTAAAGATGTCTATTTTGGTACGATATTTGGTATTTTTGGAGTTGGGTCATGGAGATTGGGTCATTTTAGAGCTTTGAGCACGATTTCCAAGAAAATCAACGGACCTATCCCTTATTTGTCTTCTTCTGCAAGTAGTAGAACTTACGTTGCACTATGCAGGACAACAAAATTCAAATGATGACAAAGCCGTATTCTCCTCAAAGGTCAGTCGTACAAGAATATGGACACATTTTGAAAAAGACCCTTTTATAATGAAGGCACAAAATTGTAGTTTAGTATTAGTATGAAAAAGAGTGTTTTAGCTAGTTTTCTCTGAAATTGACAAATCATAAATATATTTTCCAAAATTTTTGCATCAGATGTTTAGGAACATGGTTAAAGTTAAATTAACAACACCTATGAATTTAATAAACAGACAGATTATACCTACAGCACCAATCTGAAAACTGCATCTTTATGTTATAGTCTGAATATGCATATTATACTACATGTAGCATGACTAGAATCTACATATGCATATTTTACCAGCATATACATGTCCTTATAAAATATACACATATATGATGTCGCTTTGTAATTTTAACATGTTTAGTTATAAAATTTCATCTTGTTTAACTCAACCTATAAATTGTCCTTTTAACTCAGTCTAGAAGTAAAAGCTGAGTTTAAAAGCACAATTTAATATATACATGTACATGTACGTTGACTATTCTTGTCTTTTGTTCTTATGCTAGTGGTATGTGTGCTTCCTAAGTTAAGCCAATTGCCACTGATTTTTGTAGTTTGTTCATTTGTTGGGCTGTTACACCACTGTCCTAAGTGTTGGAGGGGGGAGGGGGCGTTCCGAAGTTAGTAAGATGTAGTACAGTGGTTGTCGTATGATCATGTCTCCCATATTTGTTTTTCGTAATTGTTTTGTTATGAATAAAGCTGTTAGTTTTCTCGTTTGCATTGTTTCAAATTTTTTATTTTATGGACTTTTTAATACAGCCAGCTGTTAAGTACAACATTGTTGAAGGCTGTACAGTGCCTTAAATATATTGCTTTATACCACTTCATTTTAACTTTATTAGATACTTGTCTGATTGGCAATCAGACTACATCTACTCTTTTTATAGAAGGTATACTTGGTTTTTTTTTTATCAGGAAAGCTGTTTAACAATGTTTAAACACATTTTCACCTAAGTGCAATGAAGTGCATTTAATGACATTAATTTCAAACTTGTGTTAAATTGTGTGTGTTTTTTTTATTTTACTTCTAAACTGAGTTTTAAAAAAAGGTAGGTCAAAGTAAACAAGATCAATTTTGTGAGCTAAATTCAAAGTGACTTTATAAATGTGTACATTTTATAAGGACATGTAGATGCCAATAATATTATGCATAATTCAAAACATAACATTTTTTTAAGTTTATGCCAAAAAGCTTTTTTTCTATATAAGACCCCCTTAAGTTTTCATAACTCTATTTTCATTAAAATATTTGATTTCAATATATATTCTAAATAAAAACCAGCATTTATTATAAAGAAATAACATTTACATTAGTTTTCTTATTAATTTAAGATTTCATATCATGTTTTTGTATAATTTTTTTATCGACATTTTTTTTTATAAAAAGTACTAGATGTTAACTTTGTCAACATTATTTTCCGTTATCATCCCAACATATCTTATTCCTAATTGAGCTTGCTTTTACTGACTACCTTAAGTTTCAAGGGTGGATCCTGGAATTTTTTTAAAGGGGGGTGTTACTTCCAATAATTGATTACCCCCAAAATGTGTGACGTTAAAAATAATTTGGATGATTTTATGCTAAAATTTATATATATCGAGAAAAAACATGATTGTTTCGGCAATCAAAGGGGTGGGGGCTTTCACACTCCCTTTGGACCCCTGGATCTGTCACTGAGTATTATCACTATGGCACTGATTAACCATTTCAATTATACATGTATGCATCTGTATGTTTCTTTATTCTACATTGGCTAGAGGTATAGGGGGAGGGTTGAGATCTCACAAAACATTTTTAACCCCGCCGCATTTTGCGCCTGTCCCAAGTCAGGAGCCTCTGGCCTTTGTTAGTCTTGTATGTTTTTTAATTTTAGTTCATTTATATGTTTTGGAGTTCAGTATGGCGTCCATTTTCACTGAACTAGTACACATTTTTATTTAGGGGTCAGCTGAGGCCCACCCCCGGGTGCGGGATTTTCTCGCTGCGTTGAAGACCCATTGATGGCCATCGGCTGTTATCTGCTCTTTGGTCGGGTTGTTGTCTCTTTGACATATTCCCCATTTACTTTCTCAATTTTATCCTATGTCCATTGCAGGAAAAAGGAATGCTCAACCCTTTTTGAATGTATTTTCTCTTCTGGCTACAATTAAAACATACTGCATGAACAATATTTGTTGATGATGTGAAAGCATTTATATTTTATTATTTTGCAGATTGCAGATAGTGTCATCAAGTCCAGTAGTAATAGCCATAATATTGCCTAGTTAGTCAAATATATGGAGAAACCTGTCATATATTAAAATTGGAAGCAATACCTTCAACCTATTTTGAAACACTGCAGCATATAAGCATATATCACCATTTTATTGTTGATTCATCAAATAACAGATGTGTTACATCATACTAATATGTAAAGAACCATGTGACTCATAACCTATTATCATCATTATGTTTATAAAGAAGAACACTATAATGTCACCATCTATTATGCCAAACACCTTAACGCGCAAAGGATTAAATGCAGCAATACCGTGGTATCTCTATGAACAAATCAGGGAATATTGATATATCGAAACTAATAAGGATAAGTCTGTCCAAAGCCACCCATTGCTATAACTGAGGTTGACTTGACAGATGAAGGAGATACCAATAAACATTAATGTACATCAAGAACGGAGCTTTTTATGAAATAAAATATCAAAGTTTGTTTTGTCTACTATTCTTATTTAAAAAAATTAAAATATTAAATTCTCAATGCTAATGTCACCAACAAAATCAAAACATGTTTAGTTGTTAATAAATTGACCACATGCACTTGGTACAGACATTTTCAATAGCGATGCCACTAAGTTCAAGTTTTTATTTCATTTAATTAGGGGGGAAATCTGATGGTTTTTGATACATTTTTTTTATATGTCATATAAAAACAAACATTCAAAGCATACGATAACGAAAAGCAACTCATTGAATACCAACCAAATCTAAAAAAAGGACACTTAACTTCTAATATCAATGTGAAAATACAGATTTAGGGACAATGACATAAAGATAGTACATTACCACCAGAAACAACACAGAAAATGTATGTAAAAATTAAGACATTTGGAGAATATGAAAAAAAAAGTTCTAGAATATTTATTGTTTTGTTTTCATTGGAACCACATATTAAACATATAAATATTCCACAAAAAATAAGATTTTTGTCATTAATATAGATATTCAATTTTGGAGTATTTATAGATAATACAATATTAAGGTGGAACCCATTTACAACATTCCAATTACCAAAGAAATAATTAGTCAGAATTTTGTTTGAATTTCCAATTTTTCTGATTATATATTATGTACTCAAATGCATGCCGAATATGAACATGTTGTATTTTCGAAACCAGTTGAGATATCATAAATTTTTGTATTCATGGTAAGCACATTAGTAGCATTGGAAAAATTCAATAAACTGAAAATATGTACAAATCTCATCTGGACCTATTTTCTCAGTCACGGTTAACGATTTCTATTTGAAAAAGAGAAAATCTATTTTATTCTCTTTTTTCCTACTTTACTTGAATAAATTATGATAATATTAAAGAATAATGTTTGCATATTTGATAAGGACAAGCTTGTATAGATTTGGGGCTCAAGCCCCAAAATTATGTACATAAGATATTCATGTATAGCAACATCTTGATGAAGTAAAATGTGAAATCCGATGCAAATTCAGGTATATTTCTATTAAAACGTTTTTATCTCCAGCTGAATATTTTGGGGCAAATGCCCCAAAATAATAACATGTTCAGTTGATAGGAGCTACACTAACATGTCGTAATCTTTGATCTGTTTATTGGGCACGTGCCCCAAAACTCGTAGCAGTTGTTAAAGTTGATAAAATGTCGTCAGGTGTTGAACGAACATATCTTCATATCTGCTCTGTATTTGGATAAATGCCCTGCCCTATTTAATACTTAGCGCTTCGAATTTCGAACAATGGCATAACATCCTACACGCATATTACTTTTTTTTTTTTTATAACTAAGAGATTGAATTTAAAGTTTGGCACATCAGCCTGCTTATCGTAACGGAAACTTCAATTTAAAAAAAAAACGTCTTTGAGTGAGTATAACGGACTAATAATTATGCCTGTTAAGGTTAGAATTAAGGGAAACTACTTTAGCAAAAATGATGATATATATGTTGTTGAAAGATTTTTTTATTCATTATCCATTTTAAGGTTGTATCGAATTTTGTACGTTTTTTCCTCGGTCCATTCGCATTAAATGGTTAATTTTTGCTAAATATTTATTAATTTTGTTGTTATTTTTTTCTGAACTTTTATAGTCAAGCTGCATACAGATGCGGAAATATTGCATGTTCTAATGACCTATATAGTATACAACCTTTAATCATTATTTTGGAATGTATTCGTATAGCAACATTTAGAACCATGCACTAAAATGTAATGTCCAAGAAAATACTTTAAACCCAATAACATATAAAGACTGTTTATTTTCTATCAATCTTTTTATCTAAAATTTGTATGATAGAGAACATACAGTAAACTCCCTCTGTCTACCTCGACAACTATAAGTGGTATAGATTGTTCATTGTACGTCAAATATGTATAAATCTCATCTGGACCTATTTTCTCAGGCAACAACAATAAGTTCTTTTGTTAACGATACATTTTGTAAATAACAACCTCATCAAAGATACCAGGCTTATAATTTTGTTAACCCATCATTTCTTCCGAAAATGTCTGTACCAAGTCATGAATATGGCAGTTGTTTTCCATTCGTTTCGACGGTCCATATGGTCTCACGTTTAATTTTGTTAGATATATGGTTAGATATGATATTGTTGTGACAACATTTCTAAACTGACCATTTGAGGTAGAAATTGTTAACTTTATTTGACAAATAGGCATACAGTATGATGTGGACTGGAGACAAAGGCAGGATTGGATACTTCATATATTCTTGAATGTTGGAATGATTAACTACTAATGTTTACATTTATAGTATTCTGAAATGCTTTTAATTAGTTTCAAACAGGTTCTAGACATTTCATGTCAAAAAACATGCACATAGGGTAAGCTGACAATAATTAAAGTCTTGTTTTCAAATTCTTTAAAAAATTGAAACAGGGTTGGGGGTATAAAATGTACTGTAAAAGAAAAGTTAGAGTATATGCAGTGATTTCTTCAGGCTATAATTCTGATAAATAAGTATTGTTGTGAGAAAAAATGTTTTTCAAGAGTTTTCTATTTGAATAAATGTTTGTATAGGTTGCACTTTGTTACTACAGCTGTTTCACAAGCCACGCCTCTTTTGGGAAGATATATAATATTCATAGATAAGTTAATTTGTTAACGTACTGGTTCCCAGATATGATCTCTGTGTTTCATCTCATAGAGACATAACTTGGGAATGTTACCAGTATAGAAAAGCATGGTAGTGCCTAAAATGTAATTCTTAGGAGGTAGGGGTAGTATAGAATTTAAGTATAAATTTAAACTCTTAGAAGTTCAGGGCATATAAATGTTGAAAATATGCCGCACAGCCCTATATTTTGACCTTTGAATAAAATAGTAGTTCATATCAACTTTCCGTTCTGGGATATAATTTTTCACGAAACGTCAAAGTAAAAGTGGCACAGTTTTAGCCGCAAAGGGGGTTCCTATGGGAAATTGCATTGTCTATATATACAGAATTGCAACTTTAAAGCAAGATATAGACCATTTCACGTTACAGAGAAATGGGGATGAATTGGCCATGTCCGTCGCAAATCAATTGTAAAGTCTAGCATAGACTCTTTTTCTTTAAAATGACTACAAGTGAGTTATCCGAACAGTATTGAATTAAACGCAGTGGAAAAGTCTGGTTATTGACTGAAAATTAATATAACAATATATTGTTCAGTCTTATAATAGTTGTGAAAATCAAAATAAACGTTTTTAATAAAAATTGGTTTACCAGTGAATGCAACTAGGCCGAATGTAAAAAGAAGCCAACCGAGGCAAAATCGAAGGTGAGACTCAAAATCTCAAGAAACATATTAGCACAACAGTTCCTGACATCAATGTTGCCGAAGTTTTTCAGCTCATAATTTTTTCGAAAGGCTGTGCAAGTTTTTAAGGAAAAAAATCAGAATTTCCAAAGTTGATAAAGTTTATCACAAAATCAAACCATTTTTTGACCTTAAATTTTATAATTTGAGTAATCTCCCTATGTTTTCTGTTTACATTTTATTGCATTTTTGTATTTTCGGTTCTGGTCCTTATATTGCTTGACATTTTAAAAACTTATTTTTTGTATCTCTTTATTGTTGTTGATGAGCTGTATTTCCTGACTATGTTTTTTGTGTGTGCAGGATATCATCATGAAGTCGTACAACAACATTTGCTGTTAGTATAGCTAATGTTGAAATATGTGAAATGCAATAGTAGAAGAACGATAATTATAATCAAGTGACATTTGTATTTTACTCAAGCATGGGTATATTAGATAAAGACAAACATCTTATGCTATGATCATTTATCTAGAAGACGCATTGTAGTGTAACTCGGGGCTTTAACATTCTAATTCAGGATATTATTGAAAAGTTTCTTGTTATTTATAAGTTCATGTTTGAAGTAAATCCAGGATAGGTCAAAGTAAGTATTTTATCTCTTTGTTTTCGTCATTATTTACATATTTTTACAAATAAGTGCATAAAAGAGTTACGTAAAGGTATCTGTTTTTATTTTAAACTTCTGTTTTTTAAATCTAGACAACTTGATGGTTTTTATGAAGAAAAAAATATCAAACGTATTATAATTAGAAGGTATATTGTAAAAATATATATATGATATGTGCGTACGGACAATAGAGTAATTAGCCGCTTTATTCAATCTGAAACTAGTACGTCAAGGACCACCAGTCAAGCACTGTGTAACATGACCAAAACAAAAGAGAGGGAAAATAACTGATGTTATGACTTATTTTCTATATCGTATGACTTTCCTTCATATTCACGAAATTTTGAAATATTTACACACGTGGAGAGCATTATTTCTCAAGTTTATAGTTCTAATCTACACCGAATTGTTAAAATAACAAAGGATTTTAAAACATTGAATACGTTTTGATCTTACTATACTGATAATATCTACAGAACAATAGACATTGAACCAGGTGTCTTATTAATTATTATTAAATGATATATGCAAATCAGCCCTAATACGGATAAATCAGCTTCAGCAATACTGATGATGTTGCCCTGTCAATATAAATCATGAGTTAATATTGCTTTTCGGACAAGTCCAATACGGGAAAAGCCGTAATGGCCCATGTGCTAATACGGGTTGTTCACTGCCGGTTTAATTTTTTTTAGCCGTATTGGCCCATGGGCTTATACGGGACGTTCACTTCCGGTTTCATTTTTTTACGCCTTGCTTAACTTTAGACGAATAACAAACTTTTCTAAAACTGTCCGTTTATAAATTTTGAAATTATAAAGAAACTAAGGTTTCAACTCCCTCAGGCAAAGTTGACCTTATATGATTTTGGCTATTTGTTTTAGGTATTTTTGTCATATAGCTCTTCCTTTGTTTCGGTACTTATACATCCCTCGGATTTCAAATGTTTGACTTGAGCGTTCCTGATGAAGGTAAAACAAGAAAAGCGCTTCGGACGCATGAAATTATTAAACGTGTTGTTTTCAATTTTTTACATCACTGGGTCGATACCTCTGCTGGTGGACTATCAGTCCCCGAGGGTATTATCAGCTCAGTAGTCAGTACTTCGGTACAGATATGATTTATAACAAACTTTTCTAAAATTGTCCGTTTATAAATTTTAAAATTATAAAGAAACTAAGGTTTCAACTCCCTCAGGCAAAGTTGACCTTAGATGATTTTGGCTATTTGTTTTAGGTATTTTTGTCATATAGCTCTTCAACTGTTTCGGTACTTATACATCCCTCGGATTTCAAATGTTTGACTTGAGCGTTCCTGATGAAGGTAAATCCAGAAAAGCGCTTCAGACGCATGAAATTATTAAACGTGTTGTTTTCAATTTTTTATAAAATGATTTCAATTCTTCGAGTAAACAAAGACACATACTGTAAAAAAGATATAGAAATTCATATTTGAACTTGTCTTTTCGCAGTTACGATGCATTATGAAATTTCTAATTTCTCGTCCAAGTATATTTGCTATTTTAATTCATTTTATCTAGAAAGTATAAAGTAGCTAGGAATAATAATTCAGAAAGTTTACCAATTCTTACTCTTGAATCATGTGAGTTCTGCTGATTGATCAACGGAAATTGAACAGTGATAATAATGGAAACTTTTTCTCGAAAAGGCCGTTTCAAATCGTTACAACACATCAAGGACGTATATGTGAGTTATACGTCCTTGACATCATGGAACATTATTTTTTTAATGTTATTTAAAATAACATAATATGAAAATGTATCTTATGAATAACGATACGTCTAAAGTTAAGCAAGGCGTAAAAAAATGAAACCGGAAGTGAACGCCCCGTATTAGCCCATGGGCCAATACGGCTAAAAAAAATTAAACCGGCAGGTAACAACCCGTAGTAGCACATGGGCCATTACGGCTTTTCCCGTATTGGACTTGTCCGAAAAGCAATATTAACTCATGATTTATATTGACAGGGCAACATCATTATCAGTATTGCTGAAGCTGATTTATCCGTTTTAGGGCTGATTTGCATATATCATTTAATAATAATTAATAAGACACCTGGTTCAATGTCTATTGTTCTGTAGATATTATCAGTATAGTAAGATCAAAACGTATTCAATGTTTTAAAATCCTTTGTTATTTTAACAATTCGGTGTAGATTAGAACTATAAACTTGAGAAATAATGCTCTCCACGTGTGTAAATATTTCAAAATTTCGTGAATATGAAGGAAAGTCATACGATATCGAAAATAAGTCATAACATCAGCTATTTTCCCTCTCTTTTGTTATGGTCATGTTACACAGTGCTTGACTGGTGGTCCTTGACGTACTAGTTTCAGATTGAATAAAGCGTACGCACATATCATATACATATTTTTACAAAATACCTTCTAATTATAATACGTTTTATATTTTTTTTCTTCATAAAAACCATCAAGTTGTCTAGATTTAAAAAAGAAGTTTAAAATAAAATCAGATACCTTTACGTAACTCTTTTATGCACTTATATGTAAAAAAAAATATGTAAATAATGACGAAAACAAAGAGATAAAATACTTACTTTGACCTATCCTGGATTTACTTCAAACATGAACTTATAAATAACAAGAAACTTTTCAATAATATCCTGAATTAGAATGTTAAAGCCCCGAGTTACACAACAATGCGTCTTCTAGATAAATGATCATAGCACAAGATGTTTGTCTTTATCTAAATACCCATGCTTGAGTAAATTTGAATGTCACTTCGTTATAATTATCGTTCTTCTATTATTGCATTTCACATATTTTCAACATTATATATACCAACAGCAAATGTTCTTGTACGACTTCATGATGATATAAGAATGTTCCTATATCCTACACACACACACAAAAAAAAAACAGCTGGAAAAATACAGCTCATCAACAACAATAAAGAGATACAAAAAAATTAATTTTTAGAATGTCCATCAATATAAGGACCACAACCGAAAATACCAAATATGCAATAAAATGGAAAAAAAACATAGGGAGATTACTCAAATTTTAAAGTTTATGGTCAAAAAATGGTTTGATTTTGGGAAAAACTTTGGAAATTGTTCTACAATTCTGATTTTGTTTTCTTTAAAACTTGCAGAGCCTTTCAAAACAGTTATGAGCTGGAAAAACTTCGGCAACATTGATGTCAAGAACTGTGGTGCTAATATGTTTCTTTAAATTTTGTGTGTCAACCTCTATTTTGCTTCGGTTGGTTTCTTTTTACATTCGACCTGGTTGCTCTCACTAGTTAATCAAATTTGATTAAAAACATTTATTTTGATATGCACAGCTGTTAAAAGACTAAACAATAGATTATTTTTTTAATTTTCAGTCAATTTCCAGACTTTTCCACTGCGTTTAATTCAACACTGTTCAGATAACTCGCTTGCAGTCGTTTAAGTCTATGTTCAGACTGTACAATTGATTTGCAACGGACATGGCCAATTCATCCTTATTTTTCTGTTACGTGGAATGGTCTCAATATCTTGCTTTAATGTCATCTTGTGTTGTTCTTTATTAAATATCTTTTGTAACTATATCTTCAGAATTCTCCTTAGCCAGGTGTAATGGAAGTTGGATAGCATATTGGTATCTTCTCCAGACATTCTCCAACATTCTACGACATGCAGTTATACATATACTACAAGCTGTTAAATGTGGTCTTAATTCTAAATATTGATGCTTTCTGAATGTTCTGAAGTCTGAAAGTAGATCTTGCTTTCCTAATTCTGGTTTTGATGTGTTGTTCCACTTCATCTTCTGATGCTATAATCTACCTATGCAGTTGAAAGACTGTATCAATACAACGTGTTATCAACTTATTTTTCTCTGTGTTTGCTGTCAGTAGTTGGCATTTTTTTATTTTTGAAGATTTTTTGTTGACACTTTTTATTACTTAATAATATCTGAGCACTAAAGGGTGAAGATTGCATTCTCTTTCTAGGGGAACTAAAAAAAAATAATATTGCATTGTATAGTATAGCATATAACGTCTTTCAAGGCAAGACTTTGAATGGGAGATATCTTCGTGTGTACATAACTGTAGTTAATTTCAAAGACGATTATGAAAAAAGGACGATTACTCCAATTCTAAATATGACTTCGACATGTTCGATAACGACATCGTTGGTATTTTTACAATAGATAAACTCATGCGACATGCACAATTTATATATACAGATCATTTTGTAACTTTAATATCAAAGTATGTATTACATTGGTAAATTTCGTGATAGTTTATGGATTTATTGAATAGAGTTTTATACTCAGTGCACTATGATTAATATCTCAATAGTAGCGATAAAGTCTGGAATATACTATCAAAGCCACTCCATAAAGGTTTTGACTGCATGAATGAAATATTTACCCCATATATTATCTAACTATTAATATACATAAACAAATGAGTAGAAATTGTTTAGGTTTTTTTCCTACGGAGTAAGATTCTGTTGTGGTTGTTATTATTACAACATTGATGGCGAGTAGAACAAATACTACTCATTGAACATTAAAATTTCTTACAATCATAACATCAATGGACATGGGAACCGCTTGTACAATGAAACCAGCGATTTTTTTCATCCAAAACTTTATGGAACAAGTTTTCATGGACTACCAAGTCAAGGGCACCGCGTCTGTTACTATCTAATGAATGCTCAAAGCCGGATAACAGACAATAATAACCTTAGATTATAAAATAAACAAAATATTCAATATTATTGTATCAATCACATATGATTCACATTTGTAATTATTATGCAGATTTAGGATGAAACAATATTTTACTTTACCGCTAGGATAGTCCGACGACCTTATGCATTTTCCCAAACCAGCAGGTTGTTATCAACAAATACAAACTATTATTTCTATATCTCTACAGGTTTATAAAATAATGTAATTACACAAAATTTTTAAAGTATGAAGGCAATTAAAAACACTCAGAATGTATTCAAAATTGAAATTATGCTGATCTTTTGTGTAGTTTTTATATGATTAGCATACCTACAATTACTTGGATGTGATAGGTCCGTTAGAATATATATATATTCCTTAAATAACTCATTTCGTTACCGTTGATTTTGCTGTGATGTATTCATGCGCGATGCACATGAATGGAATCAAGGGGTATTAATAAAGATGATATTGAATGAAAAAAATACCAAATGTTTGGGTTTAGAACAATAAGAATTGAACATATGTTTTAGAGATTATTGATGTGCAATCTTGGTCGCTTACTGATAAACTTATAATACTGTTGATTCATTTATCTTCGTGGGTATCAATTTTCGTGGATAGAGAAAAAAAGACATTCCGTGGGATACGTAAATTCGTGGATCGCTGTTTCAAAAATGAAAAAAAGATTTCAGATATTACGTAAATTTGTGAATTACTTTTTGAATAATAATAAAACAAAAGATAGACGGTAACATAAAATATTTGGAATTGTCAAAATCCTCGCTTGGTCATTAGAGGTTAGTGTATTAAAACTTCCATTACTTATCTAGGAGCAGCAAAGGCCCTAGAGATGCAGTGTGTATGCCAATCTATGTGTGAACTACCCTAACATTCATTAACCTTGCTCCAGCTATGAGTAAATAGTTTGGCTAGATATGAGTCATTACCCCAGCAAGGCCAGCTATCTATCTTAGAGGGACAACTGGAACAAAACTGGACAGATCATAACTCGTAAGCCTTGGTTGGCAACTGATCTAAAGATCTGGAACCTGAATACCAAATCCACTGGCCCTCCGATTTGGGGGTTGAGCACAAAACCAGCTATCTCGTTTCATAAAAAATGCAGTTATGGAAACAAACATTACAAGCGTGGACAAAGGCAACTAATTATTTGTTTATTTTACAATTTAAAATTTCTTCTCAGAATGTTATTAGGTATTCAAAGCCTTTTGATGTTTTAACTGATTGAAAGTTATTTTCTCTAATCACGATGTAAAAAGCAGTTATAAAAGAGAGGTGAAGGATACCAAAGTGGTATTCAAACTCATAAGTCGAAAATAAACTGACAACGCCATGGCTAAAAAAGTAAAAGACAAACAAAAGTACACAAAGCAACATAGAAAAACCAAAGTCTGAGCAACACAAACCCTCACCAAAAACTGGAAGTGATATCGGGTGCTTCGGAAGGGTAACTGCAGATCCTGCTCCACATGTGGCACCCGTCGTGTTGCTTATGTTATTACAACTACTTCAGTAGGTCACAATCGGGGAGGAGAGGGCAATGTATTTGTAGACAATTGGAACATGTCTGTTGTCATCTGTGAGACGGATATCCCATAACGGTCAACCAACTCGTGATGGCGTCCATAATATTTACGAATGGATGATTTCAACTTCATCACTTGGAACTCCTTACTTTAAAAGCTTCCTTGTGGGCAGCAACCCTCTTTCAAGGAAATCATGATAGGAAATACAAATTAAGCCCTGGAATATGGTATCAACTGTATATACTGTATAAACGGAGAGAAGAGGCAAAAAATTAAAGCTGTATGTGACCAAAGATTTCATTTCTAATTGTCATATTGCCCTTAAACTGTTGATATGTGGTAATTAATAGTAACAGCCTCAGTGTTGGATAATAGGATTCCAATGTCGCATATAATTCTACAGATAAATTGTGGGCTCAATACCTTTGGAGGAGTTCTTTTATCATGCAGTACAACTTTGTTAGGCAGAGGCAACTGTCCTAGATTTTTAAGAAACTATCTAGCATGAGTAAAATTCTAATCTGGAAACATCTAAGGAAAATACCCAGAAAATTGTTCAAATTGGTTAAGGGAGCAGCTATTTGATTTTTAGGGGGGGGGGGGGCTAGGATGAAAAATTGTGTCCTGCATTTTTTTTAGTTGTAATCTCTGTCCTGCCTTTTTACTTTTCACTCAATTCAGTCCTGCCTTTTTTTATTAGTTTATCCTGACTTTTTTTACATAAATTGTCGTCCTGCCTTTTTTTCTTGCCAAGTTGCTCATCCTGCCTTTTTTTTTTACTCAAAACTCCTGTCTCCTGTCCTGCCCTTTTTTCAAATTTCATCCCCCCCCACCCCCCCCCCCCCCCCCCATAAAAATCATATGGTAGCTCCCTAACATGTTCTTGTCCTGATATGCATGTAATATTTGCAACTGGTCATTAAACACAAATTCATCATCATCCAATTAGTTAGATCATTTATTTCATCTGATTATAAATTTTCTGACAATGTAAATTTATAGTTATTGTTGCCATATTGGATCCCCTGATTTAGATGCACATCCAAGGGAACATATATATATATATACAGAAGTCATGTTGGTCAGTATGTTGGAACATTGAATGAATAGCCATAGGTTGAAAATTGTAACAGTAAAGTTTCTTGTCAAATTTAGTCCAAAGCAGAGAGATACTTTTTTTAAATACCAACAGATGCCAATAGAATGTACAATAAATAATGACAGCAAAACACACTGCTGTTTCGGCCAGAAGAGCAAACATATCAGTGGAATATGACGAACAACTACAGAATTAAAAAGTGAAAGCAGTTTTGGTATATTAAGCTAGCAATATGACATACAGTAAATGTATGTAACCATTAATTAGGTTATCTTGTTATAATAAACACAGACCACAGAAAATCTATTCATGTGTCTATGTTCGAGGAGGAAGGGGGTTTCAAATTTTATCTGTCACCCACCATTATGCACCCAGCTCAATATCAGTAGGCATAATGAAACAGACACTGAGTGGCCGAGGCATCAAAAAAGTGATTACAGAGTTATGAATATATATGAATTAGTGTATTTCACTGAATTGTGAATGCCAATTCATAATTGTATAAATATTTGAATCTATTAACAGCTGTTTTTTTAATTTGTCCCCTGTCCTTCCCCCTTAAACAATGAACCAATATGAAAATAGATGTCTAATGACTATTGTGTCATTGGTTAGCTTGCTTATTGATGTATACCCCACATCTCTGTACCCACATCACAGATACTACAATTCTTTTTATTTGACACACATTTTGGGTTTATCCATCTGGAAACATGCATTTTAAAAGACACTTCTGTGTTGATTTTCTGATTTTTGTGTGTGTGTTTAGGTATCTTTCTCATTGATATATAAAAAATTCGTAAGGGTTCTGCGGAACCCAGTGTCTCGCCTACTTTTTCTGTTAATCGCAGGATCAACAAAAATGAGGAAGTCAATCAATAAAAATATTCCTCTTGATACTATCTTTTGATTGTAAGAAGCTTCTGTCCAAGTTTGGTAAAAATCCAGGATAGTTTATGAATCTAATAAATGTTTAAAAACTTTTAACTGCAGACTGAATGTAATGTTAACTGGAAGAAAACAAAATTTCCTTCTAGATACTAGCATTTGATCATAAACAAGCTTCTGTCCAAGTTTGGTACAAATCCAAAATAGTATAAGAAAGTTATTAAAATTTTAAAAACTTTAACCGCAGAGTGAATGTGTTGCTTCCTGGCAGAAAATCTAAGTCCATTTAAAAGTAAAATAAGGAAAAAATGGATTTATTTTTTTACAAAATTTACTTCTAGATACTATCTTATGATCATAAACAAGCTTCTGTCCATGTTATGTACAAACCCAGGATAGTTTAAGAAAGTTATTAAAATTTTAAAAACTTTAACCACAGAGTGAATGTAATATTTCCCGGCAGAAAAACTAAGTCCATTTATAAGTAAAATACGGAAAAAATGGAATTTTATTTTAACAAAATTTACTTCTGGATACTATCTTATGATCATAAACAAGCTTCTGTCCAAGTTTGGTAGAAATCAAGGATAGTTTAAGAAAGTTATTAAAATTTCAAAAACTTTAACCACAGAGTGAATATTTGTGGACGCCGCCGCCGCCGACGCCGACGGAATGTAGGATCGCTATGTCTCGCTTTTTCGACTAAAGTCGAAGGCTCGACAAAAAGATGTGATATGATTGCCAATGAGACAACTCTTCACAAGAGACTAAATGACACAGAAATTAACAACTATAGGTCACAGTACGGCCTTCAACAATGAGCAAAGCCCATACCACATAGTCAGCTGTTTATGTTTACCCCACATCTCCATGTATTCATATTGGGAGCAAAATAATCCAGTAAGGCATAAAAAGTAGACCCTGAACATGATCTGAAAACAACAGGTAAAACCATTTTTAAGTAAAACTATAATTATTGCAAGATATGACAAGTGTAAAAATAATATATTGAGTACAAAATGATATCAAAATATAATAAAACTTACAATTATATTTTCAATTTAATTATCACAGTTTGTTATTTTGCTGCCTAGACATGTGAAACATAACAGTGTACAATAAATCTTGATGTATTGCCCACCAAAATCAATCTTCCAATTGTAAAATGCGATGGATAAACGTGGCTAAAAAAAATTTTAACATTTTTTTCTGATTTTTTTGCAGTTGGCCACTCCCCCTTTTTGAAAACCCTGGATCCGCCACTGTAATCAATGCATAACAATAAAAAAGAATTATCACTAACATCAAGTAAACTAATACCTTTGAAATAAATTCAATACAGGGAATGATATTAAAAATAGCAAATTAAAATCTGTGTACACAAGTTTTGAATAACAAATTTATGATAGCATGTTTTCATCTAAATTATATAAATATCGATCCACCACTGCAACAAGTGTGTTACAATATTTCTCCAATCAAGACAGTTAATATTTAATATTAAAGTGCAAGGCTGGCCGAGCTTTTAAAACAATTAAAATTTAACATTGAGAGTGGAGAAATATCGTAATACAAGAGTTGTAGTGGTGGAATCTGTTTCTCTAATGATTTTTATCCTTCCTTTTCAAAGATTTGCAGATTTGCAGAAAGTTGTGTTCTTTATATGTGACGTCATCAGGCATGATGTCACAATAGAAAATTTAGAAGAAACCAAGAAAATTTGATGTCATAATTAAATTTCGACCAATCATTTGCCAAGAACAGATATTTCACTAGTGAGGAGAACAATTTTTTTCACAATCGGTAGGGAAATGTGAAAATAGAGAAAAAATTAGAGGAATCAAAATACAAAATATAAATAAAATTATAATTTTTTTTTGAAGACTGAATGCACCTTTGACCAATATTAATACTTGGCATTCTGATATTGATTACAATCCTTAAGTTTGTAGCAATTTTGTATGCAGCATTTAATCTGCCAGATTTTATTTTGGCGAGTTTTTTTTTTCTTTCTTTTTTTCTTTATAGCATTCCATATGTATTATTCAGTTACTTCCAAGGTTGACATATTATCCTTTGGTCTGTATAAATCAAATTTGTCCATTTGTGATTCTCAACAATTACCTACATGTATATATATTCTCCATACAAATATTATTAGATTCAGTAAGAACTACAAACCATATAAGGTGTCTTGGCTGTTTAATAGATTCCTGAAATATATATTATAACATTCAGAAAAATATTTAATTGAAAAATGTAAATCCATGACACATAAAGAGCCTATGCAACTACAAATGAAAAAAAAATCATTCAATTTGAACAAGAAATATATTCAGTAGAATTTTTATCAAAAAATGTGTTTTTATATGAAATAATAGGGGAATTTCAGATATTGGTGAACACTTTTGACCTATATGTGTACAAAGAATGAAATTAGAAAAGGACCAGATATTTAGTTTTCAAAGAAAAGTAAAGGTTGAAAATTATTAGAAAAGTACAGACCATCTAAATAAATTTTGATTGAAAAAACTTATGAAATACATCACTTAATCATGAAAGGGCTTTATCACACCAATCAAATAAACCAAGACTAGCACATAAATACAATGACATGCTAACATGTAAACACCAACCAGAAATATATTGTGATTTGTTAAAGAAAAGCATTCCTGTTGCTGGAGCCTGAACTTGACTTAAAATCGATCTGATGAGTTAAGCCTTTTTCAACTGATTTTTATAGTTTGTTCTTATGTTGTGCTGTAACACCACTGTCCCAAGTTAGGGGAGGGTTGAGTGCATATAAACATGTTTAACCCAGCCACATTCTTTATTTGCCTGTCCCCAGTCAGGAGCCTGTAGATTCAGTGGTTGTAGTTGGTTCATGTCTGTCATATTTGTGTTTCGTTAATTGTTTTGTTATAAATTAGGCCGTTAGTTTTCACAATTGAATTGTTTGATATTTTTCATGTCCGGGCCATTTATAGCCGACTATACAGTATGGGTTTTTCTCATTGTTGAAGGCCATATGGTTGCCTATAATTGCTTACATCCACTTTATTTTAACTTGGGTGGATAGTTGTCTCATTGGCAATCATACCTCATCTCCTTATTTTTATATAGACCTGATATCACTATAGGTTTGTATTGCCTACTCTTTCTGTATTAGATTAATTTGTCTGTTTGTTACTGCTTACGTGTCTCTATGGCTAAGCAGAATGTTTGAATACATAACCACATTTAGAGGAATGGGAATGATCAATCTGATGCCTCATCTAGGGAGAGTTGCCACATTCTCTGCATGTTAAAGAATACTTTGCAATAACCGAATTTTCCAGTCACAGTCGAAAATCTTGCAAATCATTGCAGTCTACCCACTTTGCAAAACCTATACAAATTGCATTATTTGTTCTGGTCCGGAATATGCACAGAAATATTTGCCACTGGATGTAAAGAAAACAATAATCATTCAATCAATCTATGATATTCAAACTAGGAGATTAAATATGACTCCCAATGAGACAATTAAATTCCCCTCCTGGGCCAAAAATAAAGAACTAGAAAGTGAATATCTTTCTGATTAATTGTTAGTCTTGGGTTGCTAGCTAGCTATAAAACCAGGTTTAATCCACCATTTTCTACATAAGGAAATGCCTGTACTTAGTCAGGAATATGATAGTTGTTTTCCATTCGTTTGATGTGTTAGAGCTTTTGATTTTGCCTTGTGTTAAAGGACTTTCCTTTCTGAATTTTCCTTAGAGTTCGGTATTTTTTGCTATTTTACTTTTCATTATGTTAAAACAATGTCCTTCTTTTGAGTCATTTTATATTTACTTTTAGTGATTTTCTTAATCTGTTGATTCTTAAGGATATAGTGGTAGTCTGACGAAACTCTAATATTTTCCCCTCCAGGATTATCAGTAACCACCTATCTCATTAGCATTCAAACCGCATTTCCTTAATTCTATACCTTTGGGTAAACTCTTTCTTAATTCTTAATACCCACTTTTTTACTTACAAATATGGAAGAATAAAGGTGTAAGTCATCGATCATTTCTCTTTTGTTGGGAGAAATTTTTTAATAAACTGTTAACACAGAGATATGTCTCGCCTTTTTGTACTTTTGGTAATGCAAATGTTGAAATTAAAATATCAATACTTTAACATGTAAGTAATGCAAATATTCAAAGTCGATGAACCATGACTGAAGCTAGATACATGGCTAAACAATCTCCATGGAATGAGATGTGCCAATGCTAATACAACTGCATACCAAATACCATTGACTTATCATAAGTTGTTTCCTTTAAACAAACCTAAACACAAACATTAACTTGTAAACTATGTAAAAGTTTCAAAGTCAATGAACCATGATGAGGGGGTGGGCTATATAATCTCCATGGAAACAAGACTTGCAAATGCCAATAAATTTGCATACCAAATATCATTGACTGAACATTAGCAGTTCATCTTAAAATGATTTAATCACAAACTAATACATGTAAACTAAGCAAAAGTTTCAAAGTCAATAGACCATGACTGAGGGGGCGGGACCAAATATTATCCATGGAAATGAGATGTGCTAATGCTTATACAATTGCATACCAATTAAAATTGACCTACCACTAATGGTTCCTCTTGAACAGACCTAATCACAAACTAATACATGTAATTTCTAAACTAAGCAAAAGTTTCAGTCAATAGACCATACTGCAGGGTCGAGACCAAATATTCTCCATGGAAATGAGATATGCCAATGCTTATATAACTGCATGCCAAATATCATTGACTTGAATTTTTTTTAAAATGCTTCACTGAGCACAGCCTGATACGACCACAGAGGTCAAACCATGAATAGTTTGGGCAAGTTTGGACACAAAATTCAAGCTTGATACTGTCTGAATTTGGATTGTGATCAAATTTTTGATATAATATAGGTTTCTGACACAAAATAAATGTGGTCAATGATCTTAAAAATTTGAAATGGGACATTAAATTTACCTAGAATGGTCCAAAATTTAACAACATAGTTAGATTCAGCATATAAAAAAACACCAATAATTTAATTTTAGTTGAAATCAAACAAAGTTTAATTTTGGAGTCCATATTACGGTTTGAAGGGTCCAAAATTTGGACACTTCAAACCTTAATATGAACTTATTTGAAAACAGGGCCCAAAATAAAAATCAAATGCACAAAGATCAAAGATTCAGCAAATCATACAGCCGCAATAATTCAGTTTTTGATGAAATCAAACAAAGTTAAATTTTGGACCCTTTTGAACTCAATGTAGACCAATTTAAAAATGGGGCCCAATATCCAAAAATATTATACAAGGCTGGAACCCCCAAAAGTTAAAGACTTAATTAATATCAAACAAATTGGTTAAAACATTTGTATTTGTTTTCAATTGAAGATTTCTTGCTATTGCGCAATACTGTGCAATTGAAGATTTCTTGCTATTGTGCAATACTGTGTTGTTGTGCAATACTGTGCAATTGAAGATTTTTTACTATTGCGTAATACTGTGCAATTGAAGTTTTCTTGCTATTGCGCAATACTGTGCAGTTGATGATTTCTTGCTATTGCACAATACTGAGCTATTGTGCAATAGAAGATTTCTTGCTATTGCACAATACTGTGATATTGCACAATACTGTGCTATTGTGCAATACTGTGAAATGGAACCTTGTGGTAAAATTTCAGAGAGATCCATACACTTACACACAAATGGTTGTCCTGAAACTACAAAAATGCTTGTTTTTGGCCCCTTATTCCTAAACTGTTGGTACCATCACCCAAAAAATCAATCCCAACCTTCCATTTGTGGTATTGAACCTTCTGGTAAAAATTCATAGAGATCCATTCACTTAAACTTGAGTTATTGTCCGGAAACCAAATGTGTCTTCAGACGACGACGACACAGATGACATCATAGCATTATACGACGCAAAAATTTTTTTGCGGTCGTATAAAAACATACCAAAAGAAAATATTTATCAAAAAGAAAAATGCAAATATTTTTTACGATTATAAGTATACAATGATTATAATCTAACAATAAAATTAACCTTTATATAATTTAATTGACCCCCAAAAAAAGATAAATGTTTGGTGCCTTTTTGTTTTTACCTGTTTATGATTTCCAGCAGAAGTAAAATGCAGTCCCAGCCATTGCTATAGCAGGGACAGCTATGTATGCATACTTTGAAGGACTGTTATTTCTCCAATTTCTCTATAATATAAGCAAAACATATAAGTAACAGAATTAATTTTAGTGGAATCAATCTACTCTGTTTTACAAGGAATATCTTTTAATGATACTTCAGTTCGTCCCATAAGTCCATTCTTAAATAATATGCTCTGCAGGGCACAGCTTGATACGACTGCAGATGTCAAACCCTGAACAGTTGGGGCAAGTATGGACACTACATTCAAGCTTGATACAGCTCTGAATTTGGATTGTGATGAAATATTTGAAATAGCATGGGTTTCTGACACAAAATGAATGTCGTCAAAGAACTGAAAAATTTGAAATTGGACTTTACCTATTATGGTCCAATATCTAAAATCTAAATACACGGTTAGAATCAGCATATCCAAGTTGGCAAGTACACCAAGATTTTGATTTATTAATTCATTAATGGACGATATTAATTAAGTTTTTAAAATCCTTCATAAAGAAATTTAGTTTAAGCTGGAATTGGTAGGAAACATTTTATCAAATTAATTAATAATTTTTTGGTGTTTGAATATTGATACAAGTTACTAAAATATCTCTATACCTGAGTCAACTCTTGGAGTCTTTTGAGTCTCACCACTTCTCCCTTTCAGTTTTTTTTTCAAAAAGAGAAGTCACTTCTCCCTATGATTCTGAAGTAGTGCGAGCACTGTCAGGGCTATTCCATTAAAATCTATGTAGGAGGGTAGGAAGGGACTTTCAAAATATCCCTACAACCAAGAACCATTTTTTAGATAATTTTGCATAATGGTAATAGACGCATACTGAAAAAAGACCCATGACCCTCATTCAATAATTAGACTTCCCTTCCTACCCTCCCACATACATTTTAATGGAATAGTCCTCACTGTTTCGGTTCTTATACATCCTTGGCTTTCAAATATTTGGCTTTGAGCATTCCTGAAAAGCGCTTCGGACGCATTGAATTTATAATGTGTTGTTTTCATTTTTTACCATGTGTTGATAATAATTATTATTAAAGTATAAAGAACTTACAATATCACTTTCAGAACAATTCTAACCACAAATTCACAATTCTAATTAAAATAACTTACCAACCACTTAGAATTACAATCCCATAAACCACAATAACCATTTCATGCCACAATTTTATCCCATATTATTATACTATTTTCCAATTTTAAAAAAAAAATCTTCAGTTCATTACAATATAATGCTATTATCCTTTTGAGAGGATGGGGTTCTGCATTTCATATCCGCTACATCATTCATTCCGAAAATTGCTGAATTATCAATATTAATTTCTAGATGCAAACAGTTTAATAATGTCATAAAAAATGAATGTTTTCCCCTTTCCGATCACCCAAAGTCACAATATGTTGAAAAACTTCAATCATTACCTAATGACAAGTAAACCTGAACTATCATACACATCCATCTGTACCCCACTCCAATGTTCTCCCCAAAAATATTGGACAGCATCACATTTGGCGTAAAAAAACAAATAGTATTTTTTCTAATGTCATTTGTTGGTTGTGATGATTTAGGTCTGTTTTGGTCATATAGCTCTTCAACTGTTTCCATTCTTATACATCCTTGGCTTTCAAATATTAGGCTTTGAGCGTTCCTAATGAAGGTAAATCTGGAAAAGTGCTTCAAATGCATGAAATTGATGATGCATTTTTTTCTTTTTTACAGGTTGATTACTCCCTCTGGGTGGCCATTTAAATCCTTTTGTGGTAGGGTTGAGGTGCTGAGACATCCTGTACCCACCCTTTTCATATATTTCAAATAACAAAAATACATCCCCATCATATATTTTTTGACATGTTAAGCCTATTTCATGGAGAGATAAATAGTTTTGACAATTATCTGAGGCATTAAATACTGTGGTTTTAACCACATTTGTAAAATACAAATCAACATCTGATTAGTTTCAGATACCTGTGATTTAATCAGCAACCTTGTCAAATGTTTTATCTTAATTTCTCGACCTTATCACATATCATGAAGCTGGGAATATAGACCAATTCCAGTGGCTCATCAATATAAATGATATATAGTAAGTGCACCTCCTCCCCTAGATCACTTCCTAAACATATCCAATTTAAAAGCAATGTATACAGAAACATTTTGAAAATTTAATAACTGGAAAAGTGCAATACCCAAAACAAGTACACTTGTTCAATCTGACCATCAGACTATAAAGACAGATTTAAATGTCTTGCAACCTGACCAAAAACTAATTAAAATATAATTCCCGCATCTTCAGTACTAAGATTTAAGCAAGTTTATGATAACATGGATAATTAATATTTCAAATTACATTTCTTGTATTCCATATTCTATTTATTTCAAACCTCCGTATAAACCCTTCTGCATCTGGAAGTAGCATATTCATACTCCTACGTAAATAAACTACTAAATATCTTATTGCTACCGTTCTGACAATATCCAAAAAAAGACAAAGACGTCTCCAGGTTATACCATCTTTAAACAATCTGAAAATTATTAAAAATAGTTAAAATCTGAAGACATATTCAACAAATTATCACTCTTATCTTCAAAATCCTCCTTAGTTGTTTCATATTTGAAAAAGTTCAGTGCTACTCCTTGTTGAAATAGCTGTTTTTTTTTTGTATTAAGATTTAAACACAATGTTGACTGCTGTATCCCTATTTTTGACATTTTTACTTATTATGCCTGTTTGTTTTGCTAACACATTGTTGTCAATATAATGGAATTTGACGCGATTGTCATACAAGTGAGAGGTTTAGCTAGCTATAAAACCAGGTTTAATCCACCATTTTCTACATAATGAAATGCCTGTACCAAGTCAGGAATTTGGCAGTTGTTTTCCATTAGTTTGATGTGTTTGAGCTTTTGATTTTGTCATTTGATAAAGGACTTTCCGTTTTGAATTTTCCTTAAGAGTTCAGACATTGTCAGAGTTTTTGTTATTTTACTTTTTACTATGAAATCACAATTACTATATATTCAATAATTTTGCATGCATTTATCATCATATTTACTAAACAATGGACGAAAATGCACAATTAGTTATTGCAATTTCTGAAAATGATGAATAACAAGCATTCTGAGAGTATGGCATGGCAATACATAGTCCCCTACCGGTTAAAAAATTAATTGTACTGGAGCAATATGCTAACTTGATCTATAACTTTTCATGGTGTAAACTATATAAATGAATATCTTCAAGCATTACGAAAAAAAGTAGGGAAAAACTGATTATATGAGTGAATTTTCTAAGTCCAAGGACCAAAACTCTGCACAAAATCCTCAGACCGGAACAAAATTCAAACTTGTCATGATAAAACAATATACCAAATATCAAATCAATATCTTCAAGCAAGAAGAAAAAAAGTGTGGAAAACTGATTTGCCGGACTGACAGATGGACAGACAGACAAACAGACGGACGGAGTGCAAACCTAAAGTCCCCTTCGACTTCGTCGGTAGGGAACTAAAAAATTATGCCATCAAAATTCTAAATGTGAATTTTTATTCTATTTCTAATCCTGTCCCATTGCAATTTTTTGCAATAAAAACAACACAAAAACCACTGAATTTACAGTACATGAAGGTGTTGCACAGAATCAATATCATGCTTCTTGATCATGTCAATTACATGTACACACATGACAAAGAAATTCTTACAATTAAACAAAAGAAAAATGAAGATAAGAACCAGAAAAGAAACGAAGTAATATCAATATTAAAACAGCTTACATTTGTACTTTGGTCTATCTGTGCCCAAAGAGTTATTTAATTTCACAATTTGATTTGAGGAACACAGATGTGATAAACAGCTGTGCCATGAGCGCATGATACGCCCGTCACATTTTTAAAGAATAAAGTTCAATCACTTCTCAATGTCATATCAGAAATTTATGAAAATCGAAAGGGAGCTTTTGTCAATAGATTTAAACAATTCACCAAAGTTTCATGAGAACTGCTGAAGCATTTTTTAGGAAATAGTCCGAAAACTGGAAAATCCCCCCTTTTTTAATGAATAAAACACCATAACTCGGAAACGTAATATCTAAAATCTATATAATTTCGAAAGGGAGCTTACATCAATAGATATAAACAATTCACCAAAGTTTCATGAGAACTGCTAAACGCCTTTTGGAGTTATTGTCCGAAAACTGTAAACTGCCCCTTTTTTTAATGAATAAAACCCCATAACTCAGAAACGTAAAATCTAAAATTTATGAAAATAGAAAGGGAGCTCATGTCAATAGATATAAACAATTCACCAAAATTTCTTGCAAATTGGTGAAAGCATTTTGGAGTTATTGTCCGAAAATTGGAAAAATCCCCCTTTTTTTAATGATTAAAAAATCTCATAACTCGGAACTTAAATCTGAAATTTATAAAAAAACGAAAGGGAGCTCACGTCAATAGATATAAACAATTCACCAAAGTTTTATGCAAATTGGTTAAAGCGTTTTTGAGTTAATGTCTGACATGTTGACGACGGACGGACGGCAGATAGACGGACAACGGTATACCATAATACGTCCCGTAAACGGGCGTATAATAAAAATTAATCTTTGCGAGAATCATTTATCTACATAAGATTTTTAGCTCACCTTAATGCAATATTGAATAAATCTGTGAACTTTGCAGACTCAGCTACATTTATAAATAAAAATTCCAAAAAATCATAGCGTCTATCCCATTCATCACCAATTGCACGTAAGTTACGAAAAGTTTCCAGGGTCTGTTTAGAAAAGCATTGAAACATTTCATCTCCACATGTAGAATATGATTTTGCAATTTTTTTACTGTAATATAAAGACATAAATATTAACACATTCAATATGTCTATGTTTATCAATCAACCAAAAGACCTTTGACAGTTTGTGTAGTACTGTGAATTCATTACTGTAGGTGAGATACCAGTTTTCGTGGATTTCCTAGGTATATGTTCAACGAAGAATACATTTTCTATAGGCTTGTATGGAGACTTGAGCAAAACCTCTTAACAAAATCTCTACGAAATAAAATTTTTCCTCATGAAAATTGTTATCCACAAAAATATATGAATTTTGTACCTCACATATCCCGTCACCCAGGTCACTGATAAGTAATAGTTATTGAACCTTCAAGTTAGTATATATGTTAGTTATACTGCACAGCCTAGGTGACCCTAGTTCAGGACAACGGGTCACCCAGTTGTGCAGTATCATAAACACACTAGTATACCCATTTGATTTATCAATAACTGTTTTTAACACATGACATCATCAATTTATATGAACGTTTTAGAGAGATTTTTTTTCAAGCATTTACATAATATTTTTTGCTGACAACATCTGAGTGAGTCCACTTCTCCTTGGGAAGTTATCTTGTATTTAGAAAGAAAAATAAGCCTTTAAGTAGAAAAAGTTTGGTAACTTTTAAATTAGAAACTTTTTTTCATTTTCATGCTTTCTCCTTACTGTAATGGTCACGTCATTTGAGAATTTAGTTTTAATTGTAGATTTTTGTTTTTTTCTAATAAATTTATTCACAACTTATATTTGGATATGGGACGATTTCGAGCTTAATATATTGAGTGAAAAACAGAAAAAAAACTTAATATTTTTAATTATTTATTTCCCCTGTTTTTCAACTATATTCGTTGGTAACATTTGAAATCATACTGCATCTGAAGAAAGTCGATAGATAAGTTTATTTATTTTTTCCTGTTTAGATACATATTTTAAATATGATCCACATTAGAATCAGTACCAAAATAAACCCTAATTAACAGGTCATTTGCATTTAAAAATTCGTGATAAATTCTGTTCAGCAAAAAAACTAGTCAATATAAAATCTTTATTCTTTACAGTTTCTATTACTTTTATCAATTTTATCAGAAATTACAAATATAATTAGTTACATGTAGTTTTACTTATTTTTGGGATTGATTTAGGATTAACATTGTACAAAAATTATAAAAAAAAGTTCAGTTTTAGAAAGGAGCCTTTCACCATCCCTAACACTTTGACAAACTTTATTTTATTTCAGATTTCAAACGATGTATTTCTACAAAGTGTTTATTTATGTTGTTATTGTAAGGCAAGAGTGCATTTAAAGTGTGCAGTATATCTGAGGTAGTTAAAGCTGTGCATTATCCAGATTATAGCACAGTTAGCACAAAGAGATTTTGCCTATGTCTTGTGTTAAAGGATCTTTAATGTTTATAAAAACATGGAGATAAAAGTATTTTAGGGGGAATAGCTTTTGAAAAGGATTTGTAATTTTCTTATGAATATCAGGTATACATGTATGCAATATAGGGGAGTCCACTGTCAGCTGGTAATTAGAACAAGAACAACTCAAATGTTTTATATATATTATAAATTAGTATACATGTAAACTATTTTACTCTTCATGCTCTTAAAGCTGCTAAAAAATTTCAGTGAACCTGTTTCTTAAATCCTTTACAATGCTATTGAAAAAAATTATAGATTAAACTTCACATTACCCTTTTTAACTTAAATTGGTTTTTTTTAAATGGCATTACACAAGGAAAATGAGTGGAAAAATACAATTACTAAATTCTATTACTTATTCATACCAAAGTGGATCATTGATTAATTTTAAGAAATCTGAGATTTTAGGTGGGGGCCCATCATTACAATCATCTCCATCATTAGATATCTCTGCTTCCAATTTTTCATATATAGCATTCCGTGTAACATCTTCTTCATCACATATTGCATTCTGTATATCCAACTCTATCCTTCTCACAGTAGTCTTGATTTTGTACAGATTGTTACCTTCTGATTTCATTGTTTCCTATGCACCATTGTTCAATCTATGTCATTTGTCTGTAGCATTTTTTGTGACAGTTATATATCAACAGATGAAGTGTCCAGTGAAAAAAGTTATATTTAAGGAAACGTTGCATACATGTTCTACCTACAAAAAGCCAACTTTTAAAATTAGAAATCAAAATATATCACATATATATCAGTTGCCAATTTCATATACAAAATGCATTACAAGCATGGACTTTTGTCAAATCGTTAAAAAGAAATGTGGAGAAATATTATAGAAGTCTTTACATCAGATGCCAGCTAGGTAGACTAGCACTATAAACATGATAAATCCTTCTACTAATTTATAATAGACACCAGGTCACTACAACTAGTCATGCTAGTGTGGCAGTTTTAAGGTGACATTTTATTGTTTGATGGACTGGTCAGTTACCCACTTATGAATCTATCCACTAAATGATAAAAATTTCGCCTTAACCAACGGTTGAACTTTTAGTTTAATGTCATAGTTTATATAGGTTATAATAACCTGTTTGGGATACATGTATAAGACCCAAAATGGGATAAAATTTGGGAGATTAAGGGAAAATACTGCAAAGTGCAAATTATGATTACCGGTACATAAAAGGCAAAAACTTTTGCAAATGTTTTGATTTACAACTTTTCTCAATACCTTATTGTTTGGGAGTTTTGTCCCTTGGAAGATGCTGTTTTTTCAGACATTGTCAGAGGGATAAATCTAGCAACATAATCATTTTCTGGAAAAGTCACTAACCAAAAGTTGTGCAACGTGTACACTGGGTAATCCTGTCTATTTTCTAGAATAGGTTTGTTACCAGTTTCATACTGGATCCAAAATGTTCTATTTACAAAGTATATGAAGTATATGAATTATTCACTAAATAATCAACATGATCAATATCCATCGAATTATGTCAATGAGCAGTCAGGGGTGCTACTTAAACAAGTGATTTCATCATCACTTATTTCAGTGATTTGATAAATTCAGTTATCACCTATTTAAGTGATTTTAGTGTTTCTTTGATCTTCAAATGCTAATTTCATTGATTTTCCATATTTTCACAATCTTTTCTATAATTTTCCTACATAAATCAATTATCCCTTTTTCTTTGTATATTAATTTCACCAGTGCGCTTGGGCAGTAAGTTAGTGCGCTAAAGCTTTTAAAAGTACCCTTGGGAATTTTTCTGTAATCAAAAATTCATTAACTACTCTTACTATCAGACAAAGATCAACAATATCAGGTAACCTGATTGGTTTTCTTTAGAGTTAGAATGATCTACTTCAAGGTTATGACCTGATCTACAAACTATTCCAGTTTTTGCATATTTTAAAAAAACTGTAAAAATGTCGGGCTTATCAAGCAAAAGACAATTTCTGCATGTACATAGTTGTTTTTTCAATGTAATTGTTGTCTTTTTACCAATAAAAAAATCAAAATGTTATAAACACTTATTAAAGTGATTACATTTTAACTTCTAAAATTACTTGTTTCAGTGATTTTAAAAAGTCTGTGTGAAAATTTTTAATATTTCACAGCCAAAATCACTTGAGGAAGTGATTCTGAAATCACTTGTTTAAGTAGTACCCCTGACTGATGAGCTAAAATATGTTCAATTGCTCTTGCTTTAACAGCTAAATTATCTATAAAACCATCTACTATACATTTATATACACTGATGCAATTTTGTCCTTGGTCAGGAACAAACTTTTTCTAATGGTACAACTTGGTACCATACAACATGTACAAGCTATGACTTGTTCTAATGGTACAATTTGGTACCCTACAAGCTACGACTTGTCCTAATGGTACAACTTTTTAGTACCCTACAAGCTACGACTTATCCAAATGGCACAATTTGGTACCCTATAAAGTATGACTTGTCTTATATATATGGTACAATTAATACTTGAAAAGCTAGATCTTGTTCAAATCTTTACGAACAGACACCAACCTTGTCCTTTGTTATACTAGAATGCAATTCCATATTAGTGAAAACAATTTCTAACAATCATGTACCGTCAAATCATAGCCATCATCTTTGTATATAGTTTGTAGACTTTTAAGAGACGAATGACACTAAACATGCTAAACCAGAATACTCGTCAGCTTATATATTCTATGATTCAAAACATTATTGCAGAAGGGGTGAGTGTGTGAAAGTTCCTTACTTTCCTCATTGTTAATATTGATCTAAAAAAAATTCTCTTCCAACACCCCTTAACATTTGACCCGAACTAAAATTTACCCTCCAAATACCTTGTTCTTTCTATGTTTAATCTATAACCAAATCGTAATATAAGGTTGCTATCAAACGGTTACTTCTGTAAACTGTTCAAACTTTATCGATTTCAATAAACATCCCAGTTGCTACTATTGACCCTGGGCCTGGGTCTAGCATACTTACAATATATTATGTCCCAGATTGACCCAAACAAATGCACTTTTCAACATTTTAGTAAAATAAAAAAAATGAATATTTTTTGCACTAGAATTTATATAATATCCTAAATCATGTAAATGGATCCCTTTTATAGGAAAAGAAGAAGTGAAAGTAGATTAGTAGTCGTAGAGTGGCAAAAACCATAGTGGAGCACAAGATCTTTCCCTACATCAGCGGTACATTGTGCAATTTCATCAGATACTTACCTACATTATCAATTTAATGATAGAGTTGAAATGTTTTATTTACAGTAATGCATTATAATGCTAAATTTTATTCCTTCTTTCGTTTTCGTCCATTTCTTATTGGGGTCATAAAATGAAAAGGGAGAGAAACCAACGATTAGCATTCAAATCCCGCAAGAAAATGTAAGCTTTCAGAAAAACTTGTCTGATCTTGTCTGGTTTTTGTCGAGCCTTCGACTTTAGTCGAAAAAGCGAGACATAGCGATCCTACATTCCGTCGGCGTCGGCGTCGTCGTCGTCGTCGTTGTCGTCGGCGGCGTCCACAAATATTCACTCTGTGGTTAAAGTTTTTGAAATTTTAATAACTTTCTTAAACTATCCTGGATTTCTACCAAACTTGGACAGAAGCTTGTTTATGATCATAAGATAGTATCCAGAAGTAAATTTTGTAAAAATAAAATTCCATTTTTTCCGTATTTTACTTATAAATGGACTTAGTTTTTCTGCCGGTAAATATTACATTCACTCTGTGGTTAAAGTTTTTAAAATTTTAATAACTTTCTTAAACTATCCTGGGTTTGTACCAAACTTGGACAGAAGCTTGTTTATGATCATTAGATAGTATCTACAGAGACATATATTACATGTAATATATGTCTCTGGTATCTAGAAGTAAATTTTATAAAAAAGTAAATCCTTATTTTACTTTTAAATGGACTTAGATTTTCTGCCAGGAAACAACACATTCACTCTGTGGTTAAAGTTTTTAAAATTTTAATAACTTTCTTATACTATTTTGGATTTGTACCAAACTTGGACAGAAGCTTGTTTATGATCAAAGCTAGTATCTAGAAGGAAATTTTGTAAAAAAATAAATCCATTTTTTTCGTATTTTACTTTTAAATGGACTTAGATTTTCTGCCAGGAAACAACATATTCACTCTGTGGTTAAAGTTTTTAAAATTTTAATAACTTTCTTATACTATTTTGGATTTGTACCAAACTTGGACAGAAGCTTGTTTATGATCAAATGCTAGTATCTAGAAGGAAATTTTGTTTTCTTCCAGTTAACATTACATTCAGTCTGCAGTTAAAGTTTTTATAAACATTTATTAGATTCATAAACTATCCTGGAATTTTACCAAACTTGGACAGAGCTTCTTACAATCAAAAGATAGTATCAAGAGGAATGTTTTTATTGATTTACTTCCTCGTTTTTGTTGAGCCTGCGATTAACAGAAAAAGTAGGCGAGACACTGGGTTCCACGGAACCCTTACAAATTTTTTAAGGTAGAAAGCAGATAAAAATCAGGGGCGGGTCCAGGTGAGGGCGTAATGGGCGTACGCCCCCCTTTTCACTATATATATATGATACCAGGTATGTTCCGACAAACGGGGTTGCATTTTCAGCTAAATTGTCTGAATTGGGTTATGTTTTTTTTCGCCTTGCCTTGGAAGGGATCAGATTTGACTATCTAGAACGGGTTATTATAAATACAAGTCTAAATTGAAAAAAACGTTCAAACCTATAATTGCGTTGGATAAAAACCGCAATTTTTATACGTGTGCATGCAAAACAAATTTCTTGATGAGAGGGGTCTAAATACCAAACAACATTTTCCAAAAGACCAAAACAGTGAAAAGGTATATTTTAACAAAACGCATTTGACTAGCAGATAGAACAACGGATGTTCTTAAAACACTGCTGACTGCCATGGCGATTGCCAAATAAACAGATCCCACAGATGTAGCAAAATAGATCTTGATTATTATATTATATATATCAAAAGTCACAGTTCAGAAAAAGCTATCGTTAAAGATTTATTTTTCATTTTTCATGCCCATTTCATATTATTTTTTTAACTGAATTTATGACTTCTTCCAAAGATTTGATATCCACATGTTAATCAACCGGAATTACGCCTCCCGTTCTTAAAATCCTGGCCTAGGACTATTGAAAATTTTAAGTAACCGCAGCCTTATGCCCTAGAATTTGGAATTTCTCGTTATTGGTCTACTGCTGTTAAGATCCATCCAATCATTTTAATATACCATAGACAATTAATGGAGAGAATTCGGCATAAAAAATGTCAAATCCTGACACTTTAACTATAAAATATACATGCTCCAAGTCAGGAACCGTTACATTAGTGCATTTCACAATTATTTTATGTTTTTTAGCAAAAAAATAGGTCCAAAAAATTTTGATTCTACGCCCCCTCTTTCAAATATCCTAGAAACGTATAAAGCGATTGGGTCGATACCGCTGCTGGTTCACTATTAGTCTTTATATAAACACATGGAACATGTCATTGCAATGAATGCTACTAGCAGCTATTTTATTTATACTATTTATGACGTGCTTTATGCTGTTACCTAAGTTACTTTATTTACGTTATTCTCTAAAAACTTAGTACAAGTTTACAGAGAAACAAACAATATTAAAAAAAAATCAACAAAAGTTGTGCTTTTAACAGTGCTGCAAATGAGTACTTATCTATGTAACTTTGATAAATAGTATTTGATCATCATTGTGCATGTTTATGTATTATACTTTGTTTGTATGTAATGTCTTATCTATGTCTAAAACATATGCGGATTTCAAGTAGGTAGGGGCCCCCGAGTTATGAAACTAAATATATGGTTAATGCATAGACTTTTCAACATGTTCCCGACTCCCAATGTTTTGCCTAGTTTTGCCCCCCCCCTCCTTTTCCAAATCACGGATCCGAATCTGTATAACCTATGGTTTATGCTTGTCGTTTTTAAAAGCTCAGTAGAGCTTGCATTGGTTATGTTATAAACATGACTTTAGATAAAGCTTTTTGTATGTGTTTGTATTTTTGCTTACCATAATAAAAATTATAACATTTTTCAGTTGGAATTTACCAGTTTAATCATGTTAATTGAATGGTATTATTTGTTTTTTCCTCTTGATATACAATGTTAGTTTTCATGTTTTACAATAAAGATTCAATAAGGATAAACAGTTTTGTAACTCCCTTCAGTTTGAGACACTAAAGTTACATCCCCTATAAAATTGAGAATGGAAATGGGGAATGTGTCAAAGAGACAACAACCCGACCAAAGAGCAGAAAACAGCCCAAGGCCACCAATGGGTCTTCAACACAGCGAAAAAATCCCGCACCCGGAAGCGGGCTTCATCTGGCCCCTAAACAAAAATGTGTACTAGTTCAGTGAAAATGGACGTCACACTAAACTCAGAAACATATGGATGAACTAAAATAAAAAAAAACATACAATACTAACAAAGGCCAGAGGCTCCTGACTTGAGACAGGCGCAAAAATGCGGCGGGGTTAATAGATATAAGAAGATGTGGTATGAGTGCCAATGAGACAACTCTCCATCCAAGTCAAAATTTATAAAAGTAAACCATTATAGGTCACAGTACGGTCTTCAACACGGAGCCTTGGCTCACACATGTTTTGCATGTGAGATCTCAACCCTCCCCTATATATATACCTCTAGCCAATGTATAATAAACAAACACACAGCAATACGCACAGTTAAACTCAGTTTAAATGAAGTCCGAGTCCGATGTCAGAATATGTAACAGAAGAAACTTAGCAAAATGACAATGATACATAAATTAACAAAGGACTACTAGCAGTTACTGACATGCCAGCTCCAGACCTCAATTAACTGATTGAAAGATTATGTCTTCATCATATGAAAATCAAGCACAATCCCTCCCGATAGGGGTTTAGTATCATACCATCATAAAATATACGAGAAGAACATAACCCGTATCATGCCAACAACTGGTTTTAGAATAAATGTGTTTATTTCCGATGCAAAGACCCTATGAGTGAATCAATATTAATACCAAAATATGCCATCTTTAATGACCTGACAACAGTATCGTAACTATATCCCTTCTGAATAAGTCTGTTTAAAGGTTTGGTTATAGCTTTTGAGGTGAATGACGACATTTTTGTGCTTTGTATAGAATATTACCATAAAAGATTGGATGTGAAATACCTGAACGTATAAGATGTCTGCATGTTGATTTATATTTACGAATGATGTCCTTGTACCGATGATAAAATTTAGTAAATTTTTTGACTAGTTTGTGATATCGAAAACCCTGGTGCAATAATTTTTCAGTAAGACAGAGATTTCTTTCGTTAAATCAAATACGTTGGTACATACACGAGCGAATTGAACAAGTTGAGATATATAAACACCATAAGATGGTGACGTCAACATCTAAAAATGGATAGTTAACAATAGGAAATGAAAAATCATCTCTTTTATCGTAAATTTTGGTATTAAGCTTCCCGTTAAAGATATATATATCAAGATCCAGGAAAGGGCAGTGTTCATTGTTAGTATTAGCTTTATTTGAAGTCAGTTCAGCAGGATAAATCTCTTTAGTGTACATACTGAAGTCGTCATTATTGAGAGCCCATATATCATCCAAATATCTAAAAGTGTTATTAAATTTTGGTACCAGATGTTGTCACATGGTTGTTTCGATGGGTCTTTGCTTATTTTAGTCATAAATTGTAACTCATAACAATACAGAAACAGGTCCGCATATAGGTGGTGCACAGTTAGTCTCCATTGGAATTCAGATAACTTGACGATATACGGAATCTCCATAGCGAACAAAAATGTTTTCTAGTAAAAATTCAAGTGCAGTTATCGTATCAAAGCAGGTCAAATTGACATAGTTCTTTTGTTTGTTGTTACTTAAATGATTTAAAAGAGTTTGAGCATATATATTCGCATTCTGACTTTAAAAATGACCTAAAAGAGTTTGAACATATATATTCGCATTCTGACTTTATAAATGCCCATTTAATTAGATGTGTGAAGTTTTTCTTAATGAGATTATGAGGCAAAGTGGTATATAGGGTAGAAAAATCAAAACTTTGAACAGATTCGAAATCACCAATATAAGCATGCAATTTATTAAGTACTACCAACGAATTTTTGACACTCCAAAAGTAATTAATTCCACTATTTCCAAAGGTCTTATTTGAACAATTTACTACCAGATTTTTGATTGTACCAAGTCTACTAGTAAGTAGAATAGACAGTTTAGTAGTGGAACAGTGGCTTGAAGACGAAATAAATCTATATTTGTAAGGTGTTTAATGCAGCTTCGAAAGCCAGTACATAATTGGAACTTTCATTGTAGTTGGTTCTGCTTGTAAAGAGGTAGCTAAAAGTTTATGTTTGTTACAGATGTCATTTTCCGAAAATGGAGTCAGTTCCTATATCTACTGGATCACATTTCTCGTCAAGGTCCTCAAGAAATTCATTAAAATATATACATTGTTAAGTATTTATTTTTTCTCCCATGTTTGCAAGATACCAACATTAGTATCATTTGAGAAAGCAACGATATATTTTCCAGATTTACCCAAACCACAAGTCTCGTTAATATTTGAATCAAGAAATATACCAGCCATGCACACATACATATGAACACATAAAAACATTATTTATCTGGATATCTTCGTCACTCTGTTTAATCATTTTATCATTAGAATGCTTGATATCCGATGATGTTGCTTTCATGATTGGAGATGGTCTGTATTTCTTTATTTATCCTGTCCATTATTCTGTATTGTTATGATATTGTAATTATTATATTTATTTATCTTGGCCTAATTTGTTTTGTGTGGCCTAATAGTTGTTTACAAAATAATGTTATAACTGTGCAGTTTAGAAATAACTGGAACAATCATAGATACTGATGGAATGATTAGAACTTTCTATTTGACTTACATAATGATTCCAGAATGATCATAATCTACGATGTGTAATTTAAACTTCTACCATATTCTAGAAGTTTCCGTTCTACATTTTCTGGGAGTTTCCCTTCTACAGTGTTCTAGAGGTTTCCATGACAGCTATATATACCGAAACCGAAATTGGACAGATTAGACAATAATAAACTGGTATTCTCAGAAATTCTCTGGAGTTGTTGAATTGCCATTTTTATTTACGTTAACTACATCATACTGGATTATGAACTTATTGGACATATTCCGTTACAGTTAAGAGAAGAATTCCAGATAAAGAAAAGACAAAGGATCGGACATATATTTTAACAGTATAGTTGACATTTCAATTTCAATTTTGTATTATATTTCGTGTAAACTTGTGTATAATAAATCTTGTTAAATTTTATAATTGATTTGTGTCTTTTGTTGGCTACAATTTAAAGGTGATTTCTGGCCGTTACAGAAATTGGGGGCTCGTCCGGGAGAACGTTCATATAAGATTAAATTTTCTTGGTATTTTGAATTAGAATTAGAATTAGCCAACAAAATTCTACAAAATGGCATTTGATGCTGGTAAAATTTTTGAAAACGCCAGACCTGAAAGGGTTTGATAAACTAAAGAAAGAAGAATTAGTGTTGCTTGCTAAGCATCTACAAATAGATTTTAGAGGATCTACGAGAAAACAAATTATAAAAAATTTGGTAATAAACAATTTAGTTGACTCAGAAGTTTTTGGTGAAGAGGCTCTTGAACTCAAGGTCGAAAATGTTGATGCTTTCAAACTAAAACAGCTTGAATTAGAACACGAATTTAAATTAAAACAATTCGAAAACGAAGTTAAATTAAAACAATTGGAAAAAGAAAAAGAAGAAAGACAGGCAGAACTTGAAATGAAGGAAACGTTAGAGATGGAGAAAATAAAAGAAAAAGAAGATGAATTTAAATTAAAACAGGCAGAACTTGAAATGAGGGAAAGGTTAAGATGGAGAAAATAAAAATTGAAATGGTCAACAAAGAAAGCAACACTAATGTAGAGTCAAAATCAGATCATTTTGATGCAGCAAAAAATATACGTTTGGTTCCAGATTTTGTGAAAAAACAGTTGATAAATATTTTTTACAGTTTGAAAAAAATGCTCAAAATTTGAAATGGCCAAAGCCTTATTGAACTACAATGCTGCAATGTGTTTTTGAGGGCAAGGCCGCTGAAATTTACTCAGCACGTTCATCAGAAAATAGTTCTGATTATGACACGGTAAAACAGGAAGTTTTGAAAGCTTATGAGCTAGTGCCAGAAGCAGTTAGACAGAAATTTAGGTCTTATAAAAAGTTATATTCACAAACCTATGTTGAATTTGCTAGGGAAAAAGAAGATCTATTTGATAAATGGCTTACGTCAAAGAAAATAAATAACAATTTTGATAAAATAAGACAATTAATGTTATTAGAAGAGTTCAAGCAGTGTGTTCATTTAGACTTAAAACACATTTAGATGACAAAACTGTTGAGACATTGCAAGATGCAGCTGTTGTTTCCGATAATTATACCCTTTCACAACAAAGAAGTTTCAAAGGTCAAAATTTTAATACTTCGAGTGGAAATTACAAAAATCAAACTACTGAGCGTACTGATAGTAAGCCTGTTGCACAGAATAAGAGTCGATCCAGTAATGAAATGTCTATTCCAAAATTTGATCCTTTTGAGAAGAAGTCACTGACTTGTGCTTATTGAAAGAAAAATGGTGACCTGATGGCTGATTGTTTTAGACTCCAGAAGAAGAATGAAAGAGATAGTAAACCCAAGTCTAGTGCTTGTACGACACCCCTTGTTACCAATAAGTTAATTGGAATGTCCTGCGAGTCAGGCTTGTAAGTCCAGTTTTTGTGATTACATGGAGGATTATAAACCCTTTATGTCTGATGGGTTTGTTTCTATTGTTGATAATACTACTCCTCAGCCTATTAAAGTTTTACGGGACACTGGAGCTTCTCAGACTTTATTGTTAGAAGGTGTGTTGCCTTTGTCCGAGGAGACTTCTGTTGGTGCCTCCGTTTTGTTACAAGGTGTGGATCTGGTTGTATAGATGTTCCCCTCCATCGTATTTATCTGAAGTCAGATTTGATTACTGGACCAGTTGTTGTGGATGTTCGTCCTAATCTTCCTGTTGAGGGTGTTTCATTAGTGCTAGGAAATGATTTAGCTAGGAACAAAGTGGTTTCTGAACCAATTGTTACCAGTGAACCGGTTGTGGATGTTAAATCACCGGAAGATGATGCTGAACTGTATCCAGCTTGTGTTGTTACTAGGGCGATGATGAGGATTTGCAAGAAGACCAGTATGATTATATGAACCTTTCTGACACTTTCCTTGCCGACATTGGAGGTCCCGGTAGCTCAGAAAAGGCCATAAGAAGACCACCTAGTTCTAACAAGCATGTAATTACGCCATGACCAGACGTGAACAGCCATTCATTAGACAAAAGAAGGTTTGCAGAAGAGCAACATAAAGAACTTGAGGTTCTTCAGCTCCGCAAGAGGGCTCAACCACAGGAGGAAGCAGACAAAGTGGCCGAATGTTACTACCATCAAGACGGCATTCTAATGAGGAAATGGAGGCCACCTGATGCTATCCCAGAGGAGGAATGGAGAGTGGTACACCAAGTGGTGGTGCCTAAAGTCTATAGACAAGAAATTATTGGTCTTGCCCATGACACCCCCTTGGCTGGACACTTAGGTATATGGAAGACTTGCCTTAAGATCTTGCAGCATTTCTACTGGCCCAGACTTAGAAATGATGTCACATAATACTGCAAATCATGCCATATATGCCAGGTTGTTGGTAAGCCTAACCAGAAAATACCACCAGCACCACTTCTGCCAATTCCAGCCTTTGAAGAACCCTTCAGTCGAGTACTTATTGATTGCGTTGGACCTTTACCAAAGACCAAGACTGGAAATGCGTATTTATTGACGATCATGTGTACATCCACTCGCTTTCCTGAGGCTATTCGGTTAAGGAATATCAAGACACCAACTATTGTCAAGGCTCTTATCAAATTTTTCACGTTAGTAGGCCTTCCTTAGTCAATACAGTCCGACCAGGGTTCAAATTTCATGTCAGGTTTATTTCAGCAGGTCGTTTACCAGTTAGGGATTGCTCAGTATAGGTCAAGTGTTTATCATCCAGAATCTCAATGTGCCTTAGGGCGTTTCCATCAAACATTGAAGAACATGATTAGAACTTTTTGTCTTCAATTTGACAGAGACTGGGATGATGGTGTTCACTTTCTACTTTTTGCGGTCCGAGAGGCTGTTCAAGAATCACTTGGTTTTAGTCCCTTTGAGTTGGTATTTGGTCATACTGTAAGGGGACCTTTGAAATTGGTTAAGGAAAAATGGCTTACTGAACACACTGACCTGAATCTTCTAGACTATGTATCCAGATTTAAAGAAAAATTGTATACTGCTTGTCAAATTTCTCAGAAAAATTTAAAAACTGTTCAGAATAAGTTGAAAATATGGTATGATAAAGATGCCAGGGACAGAGTTTTTGAGCCTGGTGATAAAGTACTTGTATTTTTGCCAGTCCATGGACATCCTTTACAGGCTAAATACTGTGGTCCTTATACAATAGAGTGTAAAATCAATGATTTAAATTATATTGTAAAAAACTCCAGGTCGGCGCAAACAAAATAGAGTGTGTCACATTAATATGTTAAAAACATATTTTGAGCGTACTAATGAAGGTGAGAGCAAACCAGTTTCCACTTTAGCCATGGTTAAATTGGAGAACAATCATGACAAACCAGATATAATTGAACCACCTTTTAATTCTAAAACTATGAAACAAACAGTTAGACTGTTGTACCCCTATTTTGACATTTTTGCCTATTGTGTCTGTTTGTTTTGTTCACACATCTTTGTCGATGTGGTGGAATTTTGTGCGACTGTCATGCAAGTGAGAGGTTTGGCTAGCTGTAGAGCCAGGTTTGGTCCACCATTTTCTACATAAGAGAATGCCTGTACCAAGTCAGGAATATGACAGTTGTTATCCATTCGTATGATGTGTTTGAGCTTTTGATTTTGCCATTTGATTGGGGACTTTCCGTTTTGAATCTTCCTCGGAGTTAGGTATTTTTGTGATTTTACTTTTTAGATGATTAAATTCAGAAATTTTGTTAAATTCAGACTCAAAACTTGCACATCTGACTTCTGATCGTAAAGAAAAATTGAAAACTTTGGTATTTTCTTTTAAAAATCTTTTCCCAGATGTGCCAAACAAAACCACTGCTGTTTGTCATGATGTCGATGTAGGTGATTCTTCTCCAATTAAGCAACATACTTACCGGCTCAATCCACTAAAACTTGAATTTATGAGACAAGAAATTAAACATATGCTTGACAACGATATAATTGAACCGAGTAACAGTGAATGGAGCTCTCCTTGTCTCCTTGTGCCCAAACCAGATAAAACCTTTCGTTTCGTAACTGATTTCAGAAAAGTAAATTCAGTTTCAAAATCTGATTCCTATCCGATTCCAAGGATAGACGACTGCATTGATAGCATTGGGCAAGCAAAATTTGTGAGCAAATTTGATTTATTGAAAGGTTACTGGCAGGTACCTTTGACACAGAGAGCTCGTGAAATATCAGCTTTTGTCACACCAGACGGCTTATTTCAATATACTGTCATGCCGTTTGGTATTAAAAGTGCTCCAGCTACATGCATTTCAAAGAATGATCTATAATGTTATAAAAGATTTAGACTGTTGTTATGCTTATATTGATGATCTTATTGTATGTAGTTATAGCTGGGAATTATAGGTTTCATAACGAGTGAGAATGGGATATCGCTTGATATCAACTCAAGTTATTTAATTTCAATATAATAATAAACGAACCTTCGGCGAGTTTATTATTACTATTTAAATTAAATAACGAGAGTTGATATCAAGCGATATCCAATTTTCACAAGTTGTTAAACCTATTTCTCTTATGGTCAACACTCTCAATGTGTAAAATTAAAAATTCCGCGAAATGATGATCTAGTCTTTTGCACATTCCAGTATGACGTCATATGTTCTTTTCCGGTGTCAAACTTTAACATCAGACATTTTAAGACTTTTTGTACGCTTCAGAATGTAATAAAATTTGACAAAAAGAAGATTGTCAGGTGAAATATGTGAGTGTTTTGTATATTATTGAAGAAATAACATGCTGGATAAGCCAATCAAATTAACGCAGATTTTCGTATCACTTTTTCGTATCACACTCCGTGCAGTGTGATACGAGAAATATCTATTAATGCAAGAAATAGATAACAGGCCACAACATAAGAGAAGAGCATTTAACACATTTATATGATACTTTTGATAAATTGTCACAATCAAATTTGACTGTTTATCTTGGTAAAAGTGAATTTTGTCAGGCCACTGTTGGTTATTTAGGGCATACAGTTGGCCAAGGTCAGGTGAAACCTATTACGGCTAAAGTGGATGCAATTACCAAATTTCCTCCTCCTACAAATAAAAAACAACTTATGAGATATTTAGGCATGATTGGATTTTACAGAAAATTTTGTTCAAATTTTGCTACTGTTGTTCAACCATTGGCTCATCTTTTACGGAAAGATTCTAAATTTATCTGGAATGATAATTGTCAAAACGCTTTCGAAAATAGCAAATCACTTTTAAGTAACAGTCCAGTTCTGATCACCCCAGACTTTAAAAAACAATTCAAACTTGCCGTTGACGCAAGTGGTGTTAGAGTTGGAGCCGTTTTATATCAAGAGCCAGATGATAATGTTGAGAAACCTATTTCATATTTTTCTAAGAAATTAGATAAACATCAGAAAAATTATTCAACTATTGAAAAAGAGTGTTTTGCACTGTTGCCTGCACTTCAACATTTTGATGTATATCTAAATCCCACTATGCATCCTATTCTTGTTTATACTGATCATAATCCTCTCACCTTCATACATAAAATGAGAAACAAGAACCAGAGGTTGACTAGGTGGAGTTTATTGTTACAGGAATATAATGTTATTGTAAAACATATTAAAGGTAAAGATAATGTAATAGCAGATGGTATATCTAGATCTTATTAAAACACTGTACATACTATGTATTTTTGTATATATTGTTCATGAAAAGTTCTTGTTACACTCAAACTTTTTTTAAGGGGGGAAGTGTTATGATATTGTAATTATGATATTTATTTATCTTGGCCTAATTTGTTTTGTGTGGCCTAATAGTTGTTTACAAAATAATGTTATAACTGTGCAGTTTAGAAATAACTGGAACAATCATAGATACTGATGGAATGATTAGAACTTTCTATTTGACTTACATAATGATTCCAGAATGATCATAATCTACGATGTGTAATTTTAACTTCTACCATATTCTAGAAGTTTCCGTTCTACATTTTCTGGGAGTTTCCCTTCTACAGTATTCAAGAGGTTTCATGAAAGCTATTATATACCGAAACCGAAATTGGACAGATTAGACAATAATAAACTGGTATTCTCAGAAATTCTCTGGAGTTGTACAATTGCCATTTTTATTTACGTTAACTACATCATACTAGATTATGAACTTATTGGACATATTCCGTTACAGAGAAGAATTCCAGATAAAGAAAAGACAAAGGATTGGACATATATTTTAACAGTTAAGTTGACATTTCAATTTGTATAATATTTCTTGTAAACTTGTGTATAATAAATCTTGTTAAATTTTATTATAATTGATTTGTGTCTTTTGTTGGCTACAATTTAAAGGTGATTTCTGGCCGTAACAATGTTCTTTATATTTTAGCATCTCATTTCTCTTTTTTCTTTTTAATTTGGCCTTTTTTCTCTATTCTTTCAGTTTTCTATTTTTTGTAGTCTTGGTCCATTTTTCTCTATTCTGTAAACCCCATCAAAACCCTCAGCTATGCTTTGTTTGACAAAAACGTGATGTAAACTTTGAAATTATTATTTAGTCCGTCAGACTCACGTCAATCTTGGACTATCGATATATATAGGGGGAATTTGCACAATGAAGCCGGATGTATCGATTTAAAGTAAATACTTCAGCTCATAAATGTTTATAAAATTTCCATAATTATTATAAAAATAAGAAGATGTGGTATGATTGCCAATGGGACAACTATCCACCCAAGTTCAAATGAAGTGCAATCTGATTAAAATTCAGACCTATATTAACTCGCGTGCACGTACATATAAGTATAACGAAATCAGAGAACTATATTTTAATTAGATTGAATGAAGTGGATGTAAGCAATTATAGGCAACCGTACGGCCTTCAACAATGAGAAAAAAAAACCATACCGTATAGTCAGCTATAAAAGGCTATAAAAAATATGAAACAATTCAATTGAAAAATCCAACGGCCTAGTTTATAACAAAACAATTTACGAAAAACAAATATGACAGACATGAACCAACGACAACCACTGAACTACAGGCTCCTGACTTAAAGACATAAAGAATGTGGCGGGGTTAAATATGTATGTAAGTCCTCAACCCTCCCCTATCCTGGTGGTCTTACAGCACAACATAAGAACATATCAAAATCAGTTGAAAATAGCTTAACTCATCAGATCGATACAAAGCATGCAGAAAAACATCTAACAAAAACACAGACTGGACGTGGCAGGGTATTTATACATCCCTAACAACAAAAAAGACACAAAGTACAGATATGAGAGTACTCGCAGTTTCCCAACTCATTCGGTATTCAAAAGCTTGCAGCTGCTACTCAGACTTTATAAAACGTCACCAGTGTCTGAGCAGAAAGTTGATGAACCAGGGTTATGTAAAAAAAGTCTCGTCCTATTTCTAAAAAAAAGTTAATCGGAAGATACTAAGACCTTGTTGATATATATTCCGTATCAACTTCACAAATAATACATGATGGTCTTGAAGTATAAGTTCTAGGTTTAGCTAGCTATAAAACCAGGTTTAATCCACCATTTTCTACATAAGGAAATGCCTGTACCAAGTCAGGAATATGACAGTTGTTTTCTATTCGTTTGATTTGTTTGAGCTTTTGATTTTGCCATTTGATAAAGGACTTGCCGTTTTGAATTTTCCTTGGAGTTCGGTATTTTTGTTGTTTTACTTTTTTCTGACAACTAGTTCAAAGCCAATAAAAACTAATAAAAGAAATCATGTATCTAATACTAATGTATCAAGCAGTACACATCCAACATCCAATGTCTTTAGGGTGTAAAGACGTCATTAACGGTCAGAGAAAAACATGTCCTTTTGCAATGCCAAAATATAGGTATCGACAGATTGTATGTTTTATATTTATATGATTCAGTATCGCGGTATATTTACAATATAAAATGCCAACTAAACTGCCCTAAATTTTTGAAATAAATAAAATTTGCGATTTTTTTTTATAGATCAGACGTTTGCCGCAACTAAAAAACTGTGTAAAATGGTTTTGATTTATAAGTGCACGGATCCAATAATTATACTCTTATAGATTCTTTTTATAGAAATTGCAAATGTGTAACGCAGAAATGACCTACTGTAATATATAAATGTGAACTATATTGACTGCCATGATTTCTTCCTTTTTCGTATACGATATCGTTTACGTTATCGCTATATAAAAGGCATGAGATGACAAAATGTGAAACGGTTCAAAAGAGAAAACCATGAATGGCCTAATCTTAACTATATGTTCTTGTTTTGTGACATGTCGATTTTGAATATAAAAGCTTTTGATACTTAAACAATTAAAGAAACCAATTGATTGCAGATAGCAACCAGCGACCATCATTGAATTACAGGCCCATAAAGAATGCGACGATGTTAAACATGTTTTTGAGCGCTTAAACATTCATTATCCGGACAGTCTAGTGTAACAGAACAACATTGAAAACAAAGGTGTAAATGAGTTTGAAAAGGCTTCGGCTTTCGTCGTGACCAGTCATCTGATTGGTACAAAGCGCAGAAGCACTTGAACAGAAAAAGACAAAAAACAAAGTGCCTGACTTAGAGTACTAGCAGTTATTGAAAGTTAGTTCACAGACCAATTATAACTTGCAAAAAAACATGGTTTCCTAAACTATAACATCTATCAGAACACCTCCAACGGATCTGGTGTGAACTTGCCGTGATAAGCAGTGTGATAAAAGCATAACCTTGTGCAATGCAAACAGGTAGGCGGGTAATACTGTGACGTATTAATAACTGGATAACAATAAATTTAGTTATGTATATTATATTAAACTATTAAAAATAAACTAAAAGTTAGTCCTGAAAAAATACAATATATTTTCTCGTGTGATAAGCTGGTATCATATGCTGTGTCAGTTAAATTTTCAAACATTTCGATTGGACTTACCGTCGTCAATAGACGTATTTACACTTGTATGCAAATTTGTCCGCCATTACGTAAAATCACACAGCTAGGTTCCCGTAAACTTTGACATCATAATTCAAAACATTTGACGTCACAATTAAAAAGTGATTGTTGCCTGACGTCAAAAGGTGATTCGGAGTAAATCTAAGGTCATTCGGAGGCAAAATATAGCTAAATACCAAAAGTGTAAATACGTTTATTTTCTTCATGAACGATTTATCTGATTGACACATTTTGTTTTCTTTCATAACGAGTTTCCATGGGAAGAGGAAACATGATAAGTCTTTAAATCAGTAATGATCATTGTGTTTATAATAAACGATCCCATTAATGCAGAATCCAAATATTTTGTGTTTTCTCTTTTTGATATTTTGTTCCCATTATTTCCTTTTTTAGATTTTAGCACTCAATATTCTGTATACACCTTATGGTCAAGCGTCGCAAAAAATTTAGGTCATCAGTAATGATGAGCTGAGGGAGGAAAACGTGCAGAAAAGGGAACATTTTGAAATGTGTACAGTTTTTGATCCAATATTTTGTGAAAAATGCTTTGTTTGGAGTGTCATGTTACAATTGTATAAGCATAACTCTTTGAAAATTTTTATGCGCAATACATTGTTTACAGTGCCCAGTTTGAAAGAGTTGTATAATTTCAGAACTAATCCGGAATGGAATAAATAGCTGAAGGTGTATTGATTTATTTATCTTTTTACCATTTTTCTCTTTTTAATTTTTCGTCGTTATTCTCGAACCGTAAACCCATTCCGGACTCATTTTTAACAAACTCATGTATGTATGTCCTGTATCTTCCTCCTTAAGTAAGAACACCACCATGGGTTATGGTGTAAGGGAGGACATTTAACACACTGTATCCAGATTTAATGTGAGCATTTGCCTACCCAGTTTCCCAACCTGGCCGTGATGGGTCTTACTACCAAAAACAATAAGTACAATGCAATAAAACATACGAACACACCCACTCAACCGATATTCACTCATATTTAAGATCATACACCAAAAAAGACTAACGTTATTTAGATGACTATTTTCCAAGTTCTTGCTTGTACAGCGCCCTTCCTTGTTCATGATTGTATATTAATAACCATTTGGTTATAAACTTTATCGCAGCAGGTGCGCAGATATTCTGTAAACATGTTCATTCCTGCGCATACGTAACCAAAACAATATGGCGGAAAATATTTTGATAGAAGTGCCTGCCATGTGAAAGAAAGTGCATTTTGTAAAAAGCTTGCCTTTACAGGACATTAAAATACAAAATCCAGAAATAATACTATTTTAACAATTCCAAATGTCAAATATTTCGTTATTTCGCAGTTGAGATGAAGTGAAGCGGTAAAATATTTTAAATTTTCTGGTGCTGCGGAAAATGTGTTCCACACTGTTTCATCGTTAGCTGACATTTTCCATTTGTTATTCGATACGTAGAAAAACCTGGTGCAGACATGTTAGCAGGAGCATATTCGTATCCTTATATTGACCTAATTGTCTTAGAAAGTTAGAATATATATATATATATATACAGTAATTTCTTTTGTCATGACTAAAAACTTTTTCAGTTGAAAATCAATGAATGTTGTGTTCTGTTGTAGTATTATTCCTCCACTACATTTGTATCTGGAAAAACTACTGAGTACACAACATAATAAGTCCACTTATATATACACACTCTGTATCTAAATTGATACACCATATTATTGTCCAGGGAAAATGCCAACTTGTGGCCTTTTAATAGTTTTAATACTTTTATAGCGACTATACGGTATGCGTTTTTATCATTGTTGAAGGCCGTATGGTTGCCTATAATTGCTTACATCCACTCTTTCATCTTTGATGGATAGTTTGTCTCATTGCCAATCATACCTCATCTCCTTATTTTTATATTACACATGACTGAAAGGTTTATTGAAAGATCTCTCTGATGAGATCAATAAACCTCCTTCACTCACAAGGTAACAATAAATAGAAGCAAGTCAACTCTTACCACATGTGCCACGTCAACTCGTACCCCTGCGAACTCGTACCATTAAAAATGCAGAATTTTATTGAATTTTAGATTGAAAAAATATACATGATATACAATTTACAAATTTTTTTGCAAATCTTTATGAAAAAATTATGAATTTCTTAATTACCAGTATCATAAACTTGTATTGAATTTTTTATCATTACTTTCCCATTCTAATTAATAACTAAAGATTCCTTTGATTGTGTGATTATCTCTGTTGTTAACTAATCAGCTTGTTTAATTCAATTGTTAAATTATGATTGGTGTTATATAATTTAACAGCTTGGAATTAATTGTATAATGTCTATCTAAAAATAAAATTCCTGATTATCGTAACACATGCTGGAGTTGTCTCTTTTATCAGTAAAAGATAAATAATCAAACTATTCAAGGGGACAACAAAGCCAACCTACTGCAGTTTTCTTCATCTAATTAGCCAAGGAACAATCAGGTACAAATTGATCATTGTGATTAAAAATTATATACTTTTTACAGACTTATAAACATGATAAATGAGTTATTTAGTAAAATTTAAATATTTATTCATCATTTAGCACAATTTGAATGCATTTAAATACATTCAGACATTGCATTTACAAATACAAGTTTGCAATGGTATGAATTTATGTGATACAAGTTTGCTTTAAGTGGTATGAGTTGACATTGGTACAAGTTTGCAATGGTACGATAACTATAATTCCCAACATATGTATCGACTCTCACTATACATATAATAATTTTCCTGTCACCTTGTGACATCAATTCACAGTTCTGATAAAAATTCTGTATGGCACATATTTGCCTGTACTCTGAGTAGATTTTATGGTGTAAATGTGCAGCCATATTTGTAAATTCCTTCTACCATGTCTACCTTAAAGTTATATTTAAATAAACAAGAAGTTTCGAATTTACAACTAAAACTGATTGATCAGATTTTACAAGAAAGTATTTATTATCCTTGCAAAATGTTATTTTCACCAAGTCATCAATAAAAAACATTAAAATGTCTTTCCTCCTAAATTTGTCTCACAAAAGTCCCTGTTTGTGATAACATACATGTATGCTGACTTAACTACATTTTCTATGTTTGGTTCTAAAACTGATCATGCTTATAAAATGATAAAATCAAGCTTATCTGAAATTAATGTTGATGCTTTTCTGACTAATTTATTCAAAATTCAATTCTTATCCTGAACATGCTTGAAATATTTGCCACTAGACATAAAGCAAACAACAACAAAACATCTCACTTTATGATTCAGAACATGCATTTATTTGCAGTGATTTTTTGCATGTACTGCTACAATACAAACATGACAAAGTGGGCTTTATGCTTTTAATACATTTATTTTTTATAAATAATGCATAGTCATTATATTGATTGGTAGTGACTCCGTTTTTGTGTCCAATTGACCATAGGAAAACCTTTAAAATTCTTTACTAATATTTTTATGCCCCTGAGTGGCTTGAGAAAGTGGTGAATTATGACAAAATTGCAGGTCTACCCATTTTCTTATATTCAAGGTTGGCAAGGAAATAATGCCCCATGCTATTCACCTGCAGATTTTTCATAATAATTATACAATATTTTTTGTAGGACTCTGAAACACGGTGGTATCGGAACCTCCATGGTCACGTTGAAGTGCGAATGTTTGTGGCAAAAGTGTGTATTTGATCTAGCTGAAGTATGATGGATTACATTAACTTTATTTCAATACTTTCCTATTCATATGTAGATGTAGAAGTCAATGCAATTTGTTTGTTAGAAGCAGGTTTTTCATTTTTTTTCAGTACAAAAAAAATGTAGATCATAGAGAATATAGCCTGTTTAATTTAAATCAATCTTGATAAATAGTCATTGCATTTCCAGTCATAACTGTAAGCTATGTTGTAGTTTACTTTGTAAATAGGCTTTGACAGAAATAAGACAACATTCATACAACCATTTAGAAATATATCAGTAAAGACGCTACATGCAAAGTTTATTTTCCATTAAAACCAGTACTATTTTAATGACTGAAAATCGTGGTAATTGTTTGAAATGCAAATACTACTTCATTAGTCATAACAAAACAAAATAAGTGAAAAATGTATTTGGTTGAGCATTGTGAATGAGAGCAAGGAATGAGAAAAATCACTGTAGATGTTTTTTCCTGGAGAAAGTATGGAATGTTGGGTATTCATAATAATTAGACATCTGAAGATTTTAAAACTCTAGCTATAAGTTGTCATATATACATGTACATGTACATGTATAGGCCTTCCAACATCAGTGAACAGACCATAGCACTTAGCGTCCACATCCTACATATATATATACCAGTATTTACAACCTGGAAGATACAATTGAAATTTTCAAAGCAGTCTTTCCTATAAAATCTAGTATCACAACATTTGGTCTTAGGAAGGAAATTATTTAGATATTTCATTCAATGTATTTTTAGATCTCTAAAAATGTGTATGCTTAATTATTTCAACATGTTCAAACCTTGATGACAGGTGTATAGGTAAAATAACTACCCCTCCCCCCAATAAATGTTTACATTAAAGTGTAAAAAAGGTTATAAACATGATAAAAGTGAATGGTGTAGACCATTTATAGCAAGACATCAAGGTTTAAAAATTTAGAAAATACAATAAATGTATAAAAAGTGGGTCTAATTTCTTTAGGAGGAACCCTAATTTGATTGGCCTTGATTACATTAAAGTGTTAAATTTAAATTTAATTTATTATAAGGATTTTGACTACGTTCCATATTTCCTCAAATTTAATGACTGGTTGGTGCAGCTATTGTACTGTTCAGTATGTTTTGTGGATTCCTGACATTTTACTTTAGGTTAATTATAAACATTGATAAATGCCTGATGTCTGCAAGATGAAACTAAAGTTTGTATATGTATTTACTACATGTATATATATATATATATAAAGTCTCTGAATGATTGTATAATAAAAACTATAACACAATTTTCCATACGTTTCGGCCATTACAGCCTTCTTCATTGGAATAAATTACAATGAAGAAGGCCGTAATGGCTGAAACGTATGGAAAATTGTGTTATAGTTTTTATTATATATATATATATATATATATATATATATAAAACACTGGCTTGTATTGATTTATTTGAACGTATAGAGCTTATAAAACTTAAATGAATATTATAGACATAAATTGAAAAGTTTAAACTACAACTTTGAGTTACTTCCCTTTAGCTGTTAGCCTATATAAATTTGCAATGTAAATTTTAAGACATTTAAATTTTATCTGTTTATTTGTTGATCTATTTATGCATTAATTCAAATGTTGGATCATAGTTGTTTTGAAAATGGATTTTAGGCCAGTAGTCCAAATGAATCCTATAAAATAAAATATATAATTAGTTCATTATTAGGGTTGACCAGTCTTTAGTTACACATGTTACAGGTTTTCTGTATTGTCAACACGATCAATTAAATTTCTCTTATGTATTTTGCAGAATTTCTGTAAATTGCATAATTTCCTTGATCACAAGTATGGGTAAATCTGACTTTGAAATAATATTGTACATGTCTGTTTGTCCTTTAAATGAACAATCCTTTGCAAATAACTATAGGTATAAAAATATTTGGGCTGCCATTTTCTGTCTGTAAATTTATATTTTTTGTGTTTTATAAATTTTGGTGTTATATCTTTTCTATATACACAGTGATTTCATGGTTATACCTTCATGACCAGTCACCTTTGACCTTTTCACTTTTGATCTTTTTCTGTGTGACCTTAACGGAGATGAGGACCAGGTTATAACCAACTGCAGTTTTGTCTTGATTTTCTTCCAAAAATCCAATTTATGCTTTAGGGTAGGAAATATGAGGCATTGGGAAAGGGTCTGTAGATTGGCTTAACTGAAGTCACAAACTTGATATCAGCTGTTTGGTCTGGGGTTAATCCTTAAGATGTTGGGTCTTAGGCCAAAAACTAAATTTTAATTGTTTGATGTTGCCTATCCACCTTAAAAGCTAAAAAGCAGCCTACCCAAATAATTTTATAACGCAAATCATTTCAAATTTTTTTTTTTTTAATATTTTTTCCTGCTCTTACCTCGTTTTTTTGTCTTAAACATGTAACTTATATGCTGTTGGCAAAAGAAAAAAAAGGAAACTCCCTATGGTGCTATCTACCTACCCAACCTAACAAGGCACAGGTAGGCAACATCAAACAAAGATTTTTGTAGCCTTATATAGTCCTAGAATGTTTTTAAAATATAATATGTAAAATATATTAAATATTATTTCAATAAATTTTCTGATTTCACTCTCCCTCTTCAAACTAAAATGAAAAATCAACATAAAAACAAAGCAGTAATATACATATGTGTTGTAAGTGCTTCTGATTGATGAGTACTTGGGTGTACATCAATAAGACAGCAACCCAAACAACACATTGTAATTTGTAATACTATTATCCCATATTATATATATAAATCAGTTATTTGTGTATAAAATTCTGGTTGTATATTGGATTCAAAAGTGGGAAAAGAAATACATGGTTTATACCAACATAAAGATGTTGTACATGTACATTTTGAGCTTTAAGTGATAAATATTTGCAGGCCAGTTTCTTAATTAAAATTCAGAACAATGTGTTTAAGTCGTGTGCCCTATGCTAAGGAAAGGGAACAGCATTTAGGTAGTGTGCATTTACATGAATAACTCATTTATAATAGGAACAAAGCTTTCAAGGTCATACAAATTGTTTTGATCTCATTAATCTCAATTTTTACTTTAGTGTATATTTATATATATGTGAATATATCAATTATATAAATAGTTGTAAAAAACAAAAAGCAAAATACCAAGGCCAGTAAGCTTTTTAACTAAATGACAACAGCATAAAGTATTGGCTTTCAAGCGTTAAATGAAAATGGTTAATTTGTGGCATTGTTGAAATTTTAATTAGCTGTCAAACCGTCAAAAATTCATTTGAAATCTGAATAGAACATGTTAGTTGAGTTTAAAAACATATTGACACGAAACTATTTATCTAAAATTGTGTCATGGTTAAATGGTTTTAAAAGATTGTTTTAATTCAATATTTTATTCGTAAACTTTAAAGACGTGAATACTATCATTGTTGTTTATAATTGTATGCACCCTCACCATAGTGTACTTTGAATTTGAAAAAGTATGGTTTGTAAAGAAATGATTTTTCACATATTTTCATTTGCAAGTCAATTACTTCATGTGTATACATGTATAAGTCTCTAAGTATATTAACATAGAGGTGTGTACTTTGAGAAAATATATATATGTATACTGTACTTTTGAATTTTGAATGACAAGCCTGCACAGTTCTTGTTGGATACTAACGAATAACTTTAAAAGAACCTAATGCCACCCTTAAAAAATTCTGTTTGATGTTGCCTACCCATGTCTTGTAGGATTGGGTAGGTAGGAATGGATTTTATTTTATTTGGGGGAGGGGCAACAACATAAGTTAAAGTAAACAACGTTATATAAATTAGCAGAAAAAAATCTTTTAAAAGGAAATTTGAATTGATTTGTGTCATAAAATCTTTTGGGTAGGCTGCTTATTAGGTAGGTAGTTAACATCAAACAATCTAAATTTTATTTTTGACCTAAACAAATAATTGGAGTTTTTGCCCTTGTACAGACAAAAGTATGTGTATCTGGGTGAAAGCTTTTCTTTTATTTAATAAAGTTAGATTAATTATCAATGTTTCTATTACAAGCACATTGTACTATGCATGCTTTGACTCAACCACTATCACTATCGTAATATCTCAAACATTACATGGGAAATTTTAGATCTTATGTCATAACTGCTTCATACCCAGTTACCCAAAATTTAAGTTCACATTTTATTAATAACATTTACATGTAATATTAACTGTGTTGGAATAATTGATTAATTTTAATATTTAATTAAAAATATTTTTATGATCATAATGAAATACTTGCAGATATTTTAGTCATGAATTTCTTGATTATTTAGTAACAAAGAATTCAATTCAATTTCCAATAGAGAAATTTGGACCAAAGATTGGTAACCGTTACAATTTCATATGTTGCTTAATCAACTTTCCTGAATGTATTATATAATATTCACTGACATTCAATGTTAAAATTCACCGCAAAATCCAGTCTGGGAAAATTTTTTCAGAAGCTATGTTTTGTGTTTGAATTAAAACACATACATGTTGGCATATACTTTGCCCTAAATTTTTTCTTGGAATTGAAGGCATAAGACTAAGTCATAATGTTCTGTGAAAATGCTTTCATAGCCATTTTGATTGAAAATTATGAAGATGACTTGTGATGGTGAATAGGTATACTGACCCTTTAACTTTAAAAAAAAATTATTAAGACATTCGTTTTAATCTAGGTGAGAGAAATTACGGTAGAAATACAGAAATTTAAAAAATATTCATTATTTCTTATTCAAATCCTGTACAATGTAAAAAGATACAAGTGACTACATACATGTATCATCATATAAGGGGAGATAAGTCAATACATAAGCATGCAGTTGTATATCAATCTACAGCAAAAGTTATATCTATACCAAACCCACTAGGATAAGATAACCTCTGCTGCTGATCAACGACTAGTTACATATAAAAGTGGCATGTTAAAAGGGTAAAATCATTGAAATCAGATTTCATTGCAAATTATCAGATACATGTAGTAAGGGGAAGTAACTCAGTTTGTCGTTCTTCAAAATGATTCATATGATTATTTTTAGCCAAGCTCAACTTTTTATTATTTCCTTAACTAATATCTAGTAAGACCTTTCGGCAGATTGAACAGCAACAGGTAGAACACCTGAAACAGATGGCAGTCAATGGCGAAGACGACGCTCTTTCCAGAGCTAAAAAGTTACAAAACGAAACAAACCGCAGACGGAAGTAAGTAGTCGTGTTTTCTAGTAGATTTAATGTGATTCCATTAATAACAAAGCAAAGGTTAGTACGATAAAAGCAATTGCACATAAATATTTGATGAACATGACATGACAGTAAATTCAAAAATGGGTTAAATGGGACACAAAAAGGGAATTTATTTTTACTGCCACAAAACATATATTTTATTTAGTTTTATAGGGACCAGAGGTTTAGCTGTTTATAGTGATGACTTTAGCTGTAGGGCATGTATGTTACCTTTAAGATTCTCTATGGGATTCTCTGAGCTGATTTATACATGTAGGTTGAGTTACTGGTAACATGCGGATTCAGCCAGTTTGAAAAAAAGGGGGGGGGGATTTCCGACCCCCGGAACACCATGAAAATTTCACATAATTTTTTTTAAAAAAATCCAAAAAAAATGTGGGGGTTTCCTCCCCCAGAAATCTCCCACTGGATCCACGAATGGGTAATTACCAGATTTTGTCCCTGATAATTGTCTAACTGTATAGTTTGTTACCAGAGCATACCATTTACAAATGTACTATGATATATGCTGTTTTTACTAAACTTTACCCAGTATGTGTTTATGTACTTTTTTTCGTGTGTACTAATATTTTTTTAACAAATTTGTTTGTGCCGATGAATTCATGTGTATTTGATTTCAAGGTATTTTGGAACACATAAAAACAAATATAAATAACAGACTTAAAACATTTAAATGTTCATTGATTAAGTCTTTGTCTGTTTCACAATATGAGGCAAAATAAATAAAGATTATTCAGTTATCAAAACAGTTGTCTGTTCAATTGAGTTATTATCCGATTAAGTTGTTAGTTACACAATGAAGCTGTCATATTTGGCTTGGGGGTATTATTTGTTACCTTTTGTCCTTTTATCCTATATTAGTGTTCTGTTTTGATCACTGGTGCTGTATAAATAGTTTCACAGTTCAATTGAGGTTATGTGAGGTGAACAAGCATGTACATTTGTGAATTGCACCATTCATATGATTTTAATGTGCATAACTTCTGCATTTGTATTCTTGTGTTTTTATACGACAGCAAAAAAATTTTGTGGTCGGATATTGCTATGACGTTGGCGTCGTCGTCGTCGTCGTCCGAAGACACATTGGTTTTCGCACTCTAACTTTAGTTTAAGTGAATGGATCTTTTAGAAATTTGACCATAAGGTTAAATACCACAAAAGGAAGGTTGGGATTGATTTTGGGGGTTATGGTACCAACAGTTAAGGAATAAGGGGCCAAAAATAAGCATTTTCTAGTTTCCAGACAATAACTGTGGAACGGTGTATGGATCTCTCTGAAATTATACTGCAAGTTTCCATACCACAAAGGGATGGTTAGGATTTGCTTTGGGGGGTTATGGCTCAAACCGTTTAGGAATTAGGGGCAAAAAAGGGGGAAAAACAAGGTTGCCCTGGTTAATGGACAAATACTTTAGTACAAAACATAATTTAAAGCAGTGTAAGGGAGATAAATCAAATACATCATTGAAATTATCTCCCTTACACTGCTTTTAAATTATGTATAAAGTAATGGTTAATGAACAATAAAGATAATTTAAAACAGTGTAAGGGAGGTAATCCAAATACAACGTTTTGGTTACTTCCCTTACACTGCTTTTAAATTATGTTTAAAGAAATGCATATTTATAAAGGAAGACCAGTAAAAATATCTGCAAATGTTGCATCTTTTTTTTTAAACCAAAAAATCCATATGAAAGATTTGACACTATATTTTTAATTCTATTATAAAATAGATTAAGTTAGACCTATGGTAAATTTAAATGGGTAATTATGGTTGCCAACTCCATTGGAAATTTGAATCGAGATTATGACCATATCTTGAGGGAAAGAATTTTTTGGGGGAAAAAAGAGGGGGGGGGGGATAAAAAGAAATTGTGGGGGGTCAATTTTTTCTCATTTCAGATTTCAGAAATTAAAAAGAATTATTCTTCAAATATTATTTTTTTTTCAAATTTCAAATATTGAAAAATTTCAAGAAGTAATCTTTAATTGCACAGTATGGCGCATTAGATTTGTAAAATCTTTGATCACATTTATTTATTTGTTATGCCGAATCTAACAGTGTATTTAGATTTTTAATTTTGGGTCCAGTTTTCAAATTGGTCTACATTAAGGTCCAAAGGGTCCAAAATTTAACTTTGATTTTAGCAAAAATTGAATATATGAGGTTCTTTGATATGCTGAATCTAAACATGTATTTAGATTTTTGATATTTGGCCCAGTTTTCAAGTTGGTCCAAATTGGGGTCCAAAATTAAACTTTGTTTGATTTCAACAAAAATTGAATATATGGGGTTCTTTGATATGCTGAATCTAACCATGTATTTAGATTTTTTATTTGTGGACCCCGTTATCAAATTGGTTCATATTGAGGTCAAAAGGGTCCAAAATTAAACTTTGTTTGATTTCATCTAAAATTGAATTATTGGGGTTCTTTGATATTCCAAATCTAACCGTGTATTTAGATTTTTAATTTTGGGTCCTGTTTTTTAAATTGCTCTACATTAAGGTCCAAAGGGTCCAAAATTAAACTTAGTTTGATTTTAACAAAAATTGAATTCTTGGGGTTCTTTGATATGCTGAATCTAAACATGTGTTTAGATTTTTGATTATGGGCCCAGTTTTCAAGTTGGTCCAAGATAGGGTCCAGTATTTAAACTTTGTTTGATTTCAACAAAAATTGAATATATGGGGTTCTTTGATATGCTGAATCTAAACATGTATTTAGATTTTTGATTATGGGCCCAGTTTTCAAGTTGGTCCAAATTGGGGTCCAAAATTAAACTTTGTTTGATTTCAACAAAAATTGAATATATGAGGTTCTTTAATTTGATATGCTGAATCGAAACATGTATTTAGATTTTTTATTTGTGGGCCCCGCTATCAAATTGGTTCATATTGAGGTCAAAAGGGTCCAAAATTAAACTTTGTTTGATTTCATCAAAAATTGAATTATTGGGGTTCTTTGATATGCCAAATCTAACCGTGTTTTTAGATTTTTAATTTGGGTCCCGTTTTTTAAATTGGTCTTCATTGAGGTCCAAAGGGTCCAAAATTAAACTTAGATTGATTTTAACAAAAATTGAATTCTTGGGGTTCTTCGATATGCTGAATCTAAACATGTATTTAGATTTTTGATTATGGGCCCAGTTTTCAAGTTGGCCCAAGTTGGGGTCAAATAAAACTTTTTTTGATTTCAACAAAAATTGAATATATGGGGTTCTTTGATATGCTGAATCTAACCATGAATTTTGATTTTGGACATTGGACCATAATAGGTATATTAAAAAAATTCAAGTTCTTAGACCACATTCTTTCTGTGTCAGAAACCTATGCTGTGTCAAATATTTAATAACAATCCAAATTCAGAGCTGTATCAAGCTTGAATGTTGTGTCCATACTTGCCCCAACTGTTCAGGGTTCGACCTCTGCGGTCGTATCAAGCTGTGCCCCAGCGAAGCATTTTATTATTTTTGTGAAATATATGCTAACTGTGAAATTCATGAACTTAAATACAATACAATACAATATTTTTATTTTTCCAAATTAAAGGGCCCATTAAGAGCATAATATTAATAACAAAATGACATAAACATTACAGAGTGATTAAAAGAAACATAAAATAATAGTTCAATACACTGCAGTGAAAAAAGTATAATATACAGTATTAATAGTATTAGCTGTAATGATTTTAGAATACATGTATTGGCCATATATTACCTATTTCATATATATGTACATGTGTATGTATAAATTTACAATTGAGTTTACATTCATTTTACATAATTTATACATGTATTAGCTGTATGGTATGAAAAATACTATTCTAATCTTAGATGTATGTTACAGTACAAATTGGAATTCAGTAGAATCCAGAATCCTCCTAGTAAGAATTGGAATACCAATATCTACTAGTGGTTTATATGTCAATGATATTTGGTATGCAGATATATTAGCATTGAAACGTCTCATTTACATGGAGACTATTTGGCTCCTCCCCTTCAGTCATGGTCTATTGTCAGACTTTGAATATTGTGCATATTTTACATTTTAAAGTTTGTGATTATCAATGATTTTATCAGTTTTAGATTAAGCACTAATATTAAGTCAATGATAGTTGTTATGCAGAACAGGTACTTTGTATAAGCATTTGCAAGTCTCTCTTCCACCTTCATGGAGATTATATGGCCCCACCCTTTGATCATGGTTCATTGACTTTAAAACTTTTGCAATTATATATATTTTACAAGTTAAAGATTGTGTTTAAGTTAGTTTGAAGGGAACCACTTATGATATGTCAGTGGTTTATTTGATATGCAGTTTTATAAGCATTGGCATTTCTCATTTCCATGGAGTTTATTTGGCCCGCACCTGCAGTCATTTTTCATTGACTTTAAAATTGAGAATGGAAATGGGGAATATGTCAAAGAGACAACAACCCAGCCAAAGAGCAGATAACAGCTGCAAGCCACCAATGGGTCTTCAACACAGCGAGAAAATCCCACACCCGAAGGTGGTCCTCAGCTGACCCATAAATAAAAATGTGTACTAGTTCAGGAAAAATGGTCGTCATACTAAACTCCAAAACATATAAATGAACTAAAATTAACAAAACATACAAGACTAACAAAGGCCAGAGGCTCCTGACTTGGGACAGGCATAAAAGTGCGGTGAAGTTAAACATGTTTTGTGAGATCTCAACCCTCCCCCTATACCTCTGGCCAACGTAGAATAAAGAAACACGCAATGATACGCACAGTAAAACTCAGTTTAAAAGAAGTCTGAGTCCGATGTCAGAATTGGTAACAAAAGAAACTAAGCAAAATGACAATGATACATGAATGTTTTGTATAGTTTACATGTTTAAATATTGCCATTTTGATTTCTGCATTTGCATTTTACTATCCAAATTACAAAAAGCAAGCTATAATATCTCTGTGACTGTTTATTTGTTACAACATGTTTTAGATATTGCCAATTTAATTTCAACATTGCATTTCACTGTTAAAGTTTCAAAAAGCGAGAGATATCTCTGTGTGTTAATTTGTTAATTTTTTTTATTATTTTTACATATATGCACTTAATATTAAAGTAGGAAAAGAAAATAAATGATAATATCATAAATGCCACTTTCAATAAAAATATGGTAAAATACATAAACTTTCCTGAAATTCTGTTATTTATTATAACATTTACCAAATTAACAAGACCGTCTTCTTAATATTAATTTTGAGTTATTTTGATTTCAAAAATTTGTTATGGGAACAAACATGTTACAATTTTCTTTGCAATGGATGTCTTGAAGCCTACTGAAATGTCATTTCACAAAAAGTTGTATTTCTTTCCTGATGTTGTTTTTGTCACAAGTTTGCATTTTACTATGTCATACATACATGTATGTATTCAAAATACCCATAGATATATGGTCACACTGGGAATCCCGAGCCAAAATTTGCTCAGGGATGCAAATCTCAAGGAGAGATTACATGAGACTGCAACATGGTAGGTAAGTAAATCTGGATCTGATTCCAACGAACAAGGAATCGGATTCAGATTTTACTTACGAATTCACTAAACAAAGTGTAAGTGCTCCTTTTGTTTGAATCCTTCTGAAGATTTTTGATCAGGATCATAACCAAGTGTGATGTACATGTATGTATATGACAAATATAAAGTGAATAGATTTTAATGTGAAAGTCAATGTCATTAAGATCAATTTATGATTTGTAAGATATCAACTTTGCAATACATCACATCTTTTAAATTTATGTTAGTCTTATCACAGAAATACTATGGCATACATCATAATTTTAAAAGAAATTTTTATGTATGCTTTCTGTTTTACAAAAAAATAATTGGTATAGACTCTAGCTAAGAGAATTATAAATTTCCTTGCTCAAAGCAAGCAAATAAAAAAGTACAATTAACTCACAGGTCCAAATTTAAATAGTGTGGTTAAAATAACATTCAAACTATTTAATTAATAACATTTCAACACATTGTTATTTCAAATCAAATTTTGAGATCAATATGCTTGACGAGAGATCAGAGAACATTACATGTAAAACTCGTCTTTGTAATGCTTTTGTCCGGTTGTATAATGCATAGATTCAAACATGGGATAAAAGAACATTTTATTAGAAGAAAGAAATATGAAGTCTACAAATTTATTTGATATAGAGTATATAAAAGAGGGATTATATTCGATGAAAGAAATCAATTTTGCTCCAACAGTGATAACGTGAATGGGGTGAATTAGCGTTATTGTTCGGTAGAAAATAGGATTTAAATGTTCGTTGTTTTTATGATGCATTTAACATCGGTAGATACCAAGGCCTTTTAAAAGTCTCTAAGTAAAGCAGGGCTAGGGGAAATGTATAAATCAGTGACGGGAAGTCTACATGGAGTTATTAACTGTCAAAATGGGTAGGATTAATGGATTTCAATTATTAACTAATACAGTTGAGGATTAATAAAGTGCTTGTTTAAAAACGTGCTGATTAGAATAGAAATTTGAGAGGTAAAGAAAAGTTGAGATTAAGTTCAATTTAATCCTGACGTCTTGGATGATATATTGTACTTCAATAACAGTCATAAACTTGTTCTGTTCTTGTGTCACAGGTTTGAAGAATTTTGTGGGATTTTGATAAACTTGTTTCAATTCTGGTGTCATCAAGTGTATATTGTACTTTGCCAAATCCATGGTATAACTGAAAAGTTATAGTGAACTTAATAGAAAGAAAAGGGACCTTCAGAAACAGCTTGGGATTTTATTTTTGGATGCAGTTAGACTTGAAAAAATGTCAAAAAAATAATGTGCTTTGGAATACATGTTCATTGTTCAATCATTCTATAGGAACACAGGAACTTTGTTATTTCTGACAACCAGTCCTTAAGTCATCTATGTACATGATTAAGTGTCTGTTAGAATTGACAACAGATGTTGTTGAATTTATCTAGTGTTTTGGATTTTAGAAATGGTAAAGATTGTTTTAATTTAACTGTGGATTTATTGAGGAATAATTGTCGTTTCATGGAAACATGATTGTGTGACAAGTTTTTTGTCCATACATGTCTGTAGCATAGGAAATTTGTAATTTGTTGAACATGTACACTTAAATACAATTTGTGGTTCACCTTAACTGATGAAATCGATGCTACATATTTTTGTGATCCATGTCTAGTGATTAGGTTGTTAATACTCTCTTCTCGTGTCGTGTTGTCAATTGCATCAAAAATCAATTATGAATACTAACGGATTTGTGAAAATAAGATTTCCGAAGTGTATAAATGAGATGATGGAAAAAAGCGATCAGAAATTGCGGATGCATTTAAGTTTGACTGATACCACAACAGGCGTTCCGATCCAACATAACCTAACTAATCTAATCAAAAGTGTGGGATTTATAGAAAGATTACCAGAGTATTCTAGTCATATTTTAAGGTAATAATCATGTAAATGTTTCTAAGAAATATTAATTATGACGTATTGTTTTCATAGGAATAAATTAGTCATATTGGAAGGTAATTTTATTGCTTCTGAGAAATCTTTATCCTGTTATTATATTTTTTGTTCCTTGGAAATATAAATTAGATGCAGCTTTTGAGATTTTTTAATTGATAACTTTATAACAGAAAAAGTAGATGTTCAAAATGTTGAGAAAAAAGCTACATGTATTTAGCTGGCTAATGGCTTCTATAGAAAACAGTGAATATTTTCAGTACCATTTGAAGTAAGAATTATTATTATTTTTCAAATTTGTTCTATTAAAGCTTAAATGCATGATGAGGATGATGTATTTTGTAATGTTCAAGTTTAAGATGCAGGAATTGTCATTATCGCTATTTTACGAAATTTTCCTTTGATCTTGCTGACTGATAATTTCCTTTCTCAGCAGAGTCGAGTGATATGAAAAATTATCGCTAGAAACTAAGGGAACATGTGCCGTCGTCAATGAAATTAACAACGTCGTCATAGGTAAAATAGTGATAAACAGATTATCATCAAATTGGTCATCTCAACTCGATTACTTTTCTCACTTTCGCCGTACTGGCTCAAGCGAGAAAATCAATCTCGTTGAGATGACCAACGATAATCTATAATTATTGTATGAGGATCATTAATGGTTTCACATTTGAAGTTAGAAGAAAGATACTGAATAAAATATATATTATATTCTTAAATTTATTAATTACATGGCAAGATGTTCAGTATATGTTTTATACAATACACTACAGTACTTTAAAAATAGCTCGAAAATTATGAGAGGACAGCCAAAAAAAAATCAGTTGCAAAACCATAAATTAAAATATAAATGGTCTCAGGTAGATAGTTATCTCATTGGCAATAATACCACATCTCCATATTTTACATAAAAAATCTGGACACTTTGTCTTCTGTTTACATCTTATACTGTGAATTTACTAATTTAATTTTGACTTATTTAACATGTATTAAATCTTAATCTCTTGTCAGATTAAAAATTATGAAATTAAGCCAAGTAAATTAACTCAAGCATGCCATATTGTTTAATAAGAAAGGGACAAAATAAATAGTCTGACAGGATTATAAATGTAATTATCTAATATAAAATGGTATTGTATATTTTTGTAAAACATATGTACTGTTCATGTTTGCTGGATTGGAAATTTCAATTCTGTGAAAAAGGGAATGATTGCTAAAATTTATTTCTTGGAAGTTTTTTTATTTATTTCCTGAAATCCTTAGATTTGTGAGGGAACATGATTTAAAGAATACACTTTAAACCATGCTAATAGGGGCAGTACCTCTTTTAGTAGCATGTAATTTGCTATAATTATAATTTCTCTTGTACATTTGTTCTCATTCTTATTCTTTCTATTTCTTTATATAACTACCAAGGGCTGACAGTTTAATACTGTCTTTCAGGCTAATACCACTTTATTTTTGTATCTCGATCATTAATGATACTCTAAGGGTTCTTAGATTTTTTGTAACTAGCTACATGTATCATTGAATTTGATTAAAACCTTGTCAACATAGTGACAATCTTTTAAATTTTTTTTCTTATCTGAAATAATTATATTATTATTATGCAATACAGTTTAAAACATGTGATCTTCACATTTGAAGTAGAAATATTTAAACATCCTTTTATCAGAATTATTGTTTAAAGTGTTAAATAAAAGACACTCATGTTTAGTTATGATATCTGTATGATAAACTTGTAAAACTACAAACAATACAAATCTTATCTTCAACATAAATCAAAATTGTTGTCTGCTGGGTGTTACTGTCTGCTGATCTGCTGGGTGTGATGTACTCAACCTTATATGGTGCTGTCGTCTGCTGGGTGTTACTGTACTCGACCTTATATGGTGCAATTTTATTATCATTTCAAAGCATTGCATGTTCTTTGTTCTTTGTTCTCTAAGTACCAACCATTTTATAAATTTATTAGTAAGGATTAAAAGAAGGCCAAGGATTGTTGTGAATAAAATTCTGATCCATTAAAACTGTCCTGATAACAATTTTTGTTCTGTTTTAGATTTGAGAAATTATTTATGTCTCAAAGTTTTTTTTTAATTGAATTATTAGAAAAAAACTTCAGTATTTTGCACTTTATCATTATTTAAAAAAAATCCTAGACCTATTAAAAATCAAGTTGAATACACATAGATTCTAGCACATAGGACATCCAATATATATTATTGAAAGTCATTGTTAAAGTTTGTAGTCTTAGAAAAAAAAAATAACAATTTGCAAGTCATAAATGAGTTGACTGATGTGAAAAGAGTACTTCATTTTGAAATATGAGGTGGTGTAAAGCAAACACCAATCAATCAATCATTTTGAAATAGTATTGAACTTTAATTTGAAGTATACAGTCAAATGCTTGGATGTTTGAATCTCTTAATCAGATTATTCTAAGCAGGAAAAGTGTGAAATTAAGGAAATGAAAATTACAGATTTGAAACTTAAACTCCAGTTAGAAATTACATAATCTTTGGTTTTATTTTGCATTTTGATGTGCATATATGTTCAATTCTCTATGAAGTAATGTATTTTTAAGAATTAAAGTTGGGTTGCTGTCATATTGGTGTAATTACCCCATATCTCTTTTACTCATTTCTTATCCCGATTCATTGACATAAAGTAGACCCCAGTAGTTTATTAAGTACTAACCGTTTACATGTATTTATAGACCAGAGTTTGTCTTTTCCTTGGTTATACAGTAATTCACACTTCACTGTTCCTATATTGCTATGACCATAAAAGTAAACTGTTTGCATAAGATGGTAATATTGTGACAGCAATGACATGATGTATAGGTTTAAAATTTAGATAAGTATTAAAAGATGTACTTTGTATGAAAGGAAAGTGTTCATTTATTTAATGATTCAGACAACCCTGAATCTTGAAATAAATGAACACATTTTTTATATTTTTTATTAAGTTAGACATGTACAACACATCCTTTAACTTGAAAGAGTTTAGAGTGTTTATTTATTTAATAATTGAGACAACCCAGTGTTAATAAAAAATCTATGAAGAACGTGTTCATGTTTCATAAATTAGACAACACACTTTAAAAACATGTCAGAGTCGAAAGTGTTCATTTATTAAGATTTAGATAACCAAGTCTTAAAGAAAAAATGTAAAGAGGAAGATGGTGATAATTTATTTTATGATTTGTACAAACAACTAAAAATATGTAGGAGGGGATAGATATAAAAATAAGGGGATGTCGTATGTTTAAGGTGGTACCCAACACCTTGACTAATATTAATTTGGCTCGTTTAATATTCATAAAATTTTGACCAAATGTTTACTTTGACCCTTATACAAAAATATAAAAATTTCAAAAAATTTGAACCAACCACTTTATCAGAAAAATTTCATTGGTTATATAGCAGTTTGACAAACACTAATTTTGATCATTGAGAAGCTTAATATTTCCTTAACAATACAACGTAATTAAAACGTTTAGCTGATTTTTACAGAGTTATCTCCCTGTAGTGTTAGGTACCACCTTAAGAAAGTACATGTATGAGGGTTTTGGTGGTGTTTACAGAATAAAGAATAAATTCAATCTTTAAATTTTTGCCCTTTATTCAGCACTTTTTATATCCATTATTCTTTATTTTGTAAACACCACCTAGACCCTCATACATGTACTTCCTTATTTTATGTTTTATTTTTAATTGTTTATATCTTGATTTGAACAGACATGAAACAAAATTTCCACTGGGTAATTAATAATTAAATCAAACAAATACAATCAGTTCTTATTGATTGCCAGAGTTGCCAATGATCCACATGAAATCTTTAAGATCAAAAGAATTGCTTGTCAATTATGGACCATTCAACTTTGAACTTGTCTTCTGACACTTAATTTATGGATAAATTTTTATGTAAACATGTATGATTTTTTTGTTAAGATTACAACTGAAAAAATGTACATTGCTGTACATTAAAGATGCATAAATGTCTGTTCTTTTTCATATATATAGCTAGACAAAACAACCTGGGGAGGGGGGAGGGGGCTAAAAGTACAATCTTTCTAAATTATGTAATTTTTTATTTTAATGGAATATTTATATTGCTTTTAGTAGCGAAGTTAAATTTATTGATCTTTATTTAATAGGGCACAAGCAGTTAAAAGAAAGTTGGAAGCACAAAGAGAAGAAAAAAGGAGACAAAATATTTTAAACAAGCGCAGTGAAGAACAAAGGCAGGCAACTGAGAAATTTCAACGATCGCATATAAGTAGTCGTCCATCCAGTAAAAACAGCAATAGTAGTCACAGTGGTAAGGTTAAATCCAGATTAGAAATAAGCACCTACTGTAAATTCATTTATTATCTTGGGTACCAATTTTTGTGGATTAAGGAAAAAATATATATTTGTGGATATTTGATCATGCTGATTTCGTGGTTTTGTCAATGTCTACACACAAGCCTATAGATAATTGGCACTTCGTTGAACATATATATATTAGTGGTTTACCTATACCCATGAAATCCACGGAATATTTGTGTCCAAAGAAATCCACGAAATATTGGTGTCCCTAGCAATCCACAAAATATTGGTGTCTCACGAAATCCACGAAATATTGGTGTCCCACAAAATCAACTAAAATATTGGTGTCTCACGAAATCCACAAAATATTGGTGTCCCTAGCAATCCACGAAATATTGGTGTCCCACGAATATTAATGAATCCACAGTATGTCATTAGCAAATTAATTTTGACGTAACTTCTTGGAATTCATAATTGACTTTTTGGATGCATGCAAAAAAAATTTTTGATAATGACAAGAGTTTCCAATCAAATTTACAAATGTAGAAAATATAGAAATTTATCTTCATTCATTTATGTATTTAGGCAGTATAGGGGCATAAAGAAAAATTGACAGTTTTCTCCTATTCTTTGTCAAATGTTGTTTATAATCTTGCTATTAAAAAAAAAATACAGGTCTGACACCAAGCTTGTTTTCAAGCTACAGCTGTAAAAGATTGATGTATTTTGTAAGATAAGACAGGGTGAATTTTTATGTTAATAGAAAGAAAACTCAGCAACAGAATTTAGTAAGAAAGCTTTTATGAAATGCATTTAGAAAGTCAAAAAGAAAAAAGGGGGCTAACAGTATTTTTTTCCTGCTGTACTAAAACAAAAATTACCATACATTCTTTATTGACTATTGTATTAAATTTATATCTGAATTTTCTCTCCTTTTTAGGCAGAATTTAAACATTTTTGAAAATCTTGTATTTGTAAAACGTCATTATAATAAGAAAAAATCACATCATCTTATTCATCTAATAGAAAAGTCTTTTAATGAATTTAATGAATTTGATTCCTGCTTCAGTAGTTGCACATTTCAAATAAAACCTTGACATTATATTCTGATGCATGTATATATGATGGCCTAAAAAAACATATACATTGCTGTGTATTAAACATCACAACTATCTATCACCTCCATACTTCCTTTAATAAGGCATTTTTCATCAGATAAGAAAAACTGTTATATAATTATTACTTTGATAATTGATGGACCTTTAAAACCACAGAAAAAATTATAGTGTACCTTAGCATCCCATATTTGATTGATTTTCAAATTGAAATTGCATGTAAGATTGGATTGTGATCTAATTGTTATATTTGTTATTATAAGCCCATGGTACTTCTTTACGTCACTTCTTTTATGTCACATCCAAACTTGTAGAGGTGTTAACTGATTTTCTTGCATTGGGCAGTTTTATTTTGTTATTTATGAATATTAGAGACGATTTATAAAAGTATCAAATTTTTAAACAAATTTTCTGTGTTTAATTTTGGGTGAATCTGTTGAAAATTCAATCTAATTAAAATTAGATCTGTTAATTGCCCCCATTCAGATATGTTGCCCATCATATCAGAAAGGAAGCAGTTGAAGAATTTAATTTTAATTAGATTGAGGAAGATTAAAAGATCACCAGAAGCAAGCTGTTTCACTGAATTATAATAATTATGGTACTATACCCAACAAGTGTCTTATTAAAATTAAAATTTGACTCAACTCTGTCATGAAACTTGGTTAACACAATTATAATTTTGGATGTGATATTGACATAAAACAGCGCAAATTAACTAAGACCATTAAAAATTATACAGAACTCTTCTTCAACATTAAATGCTCCAACATGTTAGGAAAACTAAAGTGGAAACTAGATTTAAGAGGCAGATAGATCTTTTTGATCATATTCTGTTAAATATTCAAAAAAACTTTGAAGTCCCTCAACCAATAATTGAATAAGCTTAAAAGATGAAAGTTATGGTTAAATGGATAGAGAGTTAGATGTAATTTGATGGGAAAGTTATTGTTTTAATTGTGTAAATGCTTACAATGTATGTTTTCAAATGCATTTTTCAATGTATAAAATTTGTGGCAGAGCATAAACATGATATATTATTACAGCTTATTTAATTACAAAGTCTCTCATGGTCTGCATGGTGATGGTGACATGCTGGCAATATATGCATTGAAGTGTTTCATAAAATGCATGTATTAATGTAGTAACATGTAATTATTGATCATCACAGCATCCATGTTAATTTCAATACAACTGTGACATGTTTCATCAAGCTCGAAAATCAATATGATCTTTTTTTAAATAAATTTGCAATTTAAAATTATAATCCCAAATCTTCAATTTTTTGTGAAAGTGGTAAAAAGAAACACAACAATTCTCAATGAATACAATATAGTATATATAATCCTGTTATAATCATCATTTGTAACAGAGTTGTTTTATTTGTTTTTCAGGTAAAAGATCTCCAAAATTTACACAGAGAACCTTGGAAGATACTTTAAAGTTAGTCAGAGGGTCATCGTCAGGGAGACATAGTGCTAAACATCAGACATCACCCTACAGCACCCAGCTGTTTAGTACCGATCCTCTGAATAAACCGTATGTTAATAAATACTCAGGGTCATATCATCACACACCAGAGAAACAAAATGACAACAGCAATGCAAATTACCTTCATAATAATAGTTTACGGAACTTGAACAGTAGCCGAAATTTGTTCGAACAGCAACTGGAACAGCATCAACAACTTCTTGTGGAACAGCAACAAAGGACATTAAATGAATTCAATGATGCAATTAAAAATGAGATTGCTAGCGACAGAAGTGTGCAGGGAGTTGATGTGGAATACGGGCACCAGAATTTACCTCAGTCGCAAAGTCTAGATAGTCTTGATAGTCTGGAGGATTCTGAAGATTCTATAAGACAGAATCGTGATTTAACATATAATCAAAATCAAAGTGAGGCCAACAGGGATCAAGAGTTTATAAATAGATATAGTACAAAAAATGACCTTAGTTATATTAATGGTCATCAGGCTGTTGGACGTTCTCCTGTAAATATTGTTGTGCCGCAAATAAATTGTCAAAATATACAAAATCAGCTAGAAAGTGATCAGTATGAAAACAGTAAAAATGACAGATTTTCTGGCTACCAAGCTAATGGTAGGATTGATTCTTATGATGTAAGCCAGAACGGAGTTAATAATGTAATAAAGGCAAAAACAGCTGCCGATCGTCCAAAAGTACAGCTACGAGCATGGGCCACACCCTCTCCTGTTGATTCAAGCCATAGACAGCCACAACAGGAAATAGTCTCCCAGAACTCTCAGAGAATGGCTACAAATGCTAGTTTATATACACAACGAAATACGATGACAACTGTTACCACTACAACTGCCTATGCCAGAGGTACCAGTAATGCAGGGCAACAGTATGCTCAAAGTAATATAAATACAAATGGGGAACCAGATACCTCTATTATGACAAATGGACCAGGACTGCCTCATCCACAAGTTATGGTCTTTAAAAAACAAAATGAAGGCAGAACAACACAACCAAGTAAAAATATGGAATTTTTAGAAACTGTAACTAATGGTTTTGGTAGTGATAGAAGTGACCTTTATGAAAATAATATAAATGGTAAAATCCAGAGAGAGCCTTCTTCTGGTTCAAATACAACTGTTCCTAAAGAGCCTCCACCTAGCCGTGTTCCACGGCCAGTCACTGTTGTAAAGAAAGTTATTCCAAGTAAACAAATTGCTGTTCCAAGTGCTCCATCAATGACTCCTCCAAGCACTATAAATCAGACAATAGTAAATGCTAAGACAACATCTACACCAGTATCGCAACCAATTGTGGTTTTGTCGGTTTCAAAAGTGGATAATAAGGAAAATAAACCAAAACAAACAAACCAAATTAATGAAAACACACCAAAACTGCAGTTGCTTCCTGGAGGTAAATTAACAGTTTTACCCGACAAACCTGTCATGCCTGTACGACAAGCTGTAGGACAACCGCAGCAGGCGACAGCTAAGCAAGTGTCGTATGCTCCACCACAGAAATCAAAAGATGATAGTGAATTAGAAACGGTCTCAAAGGCAAAATTAAAAGAAATGGAATCTGGAGTTGTGAAAAGTATACTAAAAAGACCTGCTACCTGTAAACTCCCAACGTCTGGAACTATAAAAAGGGCAGGGTCAACTGGAAGTATGAACATTAAGGACAGTTTAGAGGTGGCCAAATCACAGATGCTTCAAGAAAAAGATAAACAAACTAAGGTTTGTATAGTATTTATGATAATGGGAGGATTTTAGATTTTTTTGCTGCATAACTATAAAAATAAAGAGATGAAGTATGATTGCCAATGAGACAACTGAGTCTAGTTGAACATGTTGATTTAAAATAAATCCCTTGTAACTACATGCAAGTTATGCTCTAACTGAAGAATGCTTTGGCAGATATTTTAGATTCTCGTCCATGTTATTTCTTATCCCATCTATTTTCTCTAATGCAATAGAAGATACAACTCCAGTTTTTCATCCCTACGACCATCAAAGTTAGAGATGTTTCATTTTTAGAGTTCAAACTTAGAATTGATCACTTCAATTATATGAAATGGGAATTGAACATATGATCTTTCTCAAATTAAACTATCAAAAACATATATGTATTAGTCATGTTCTTGAAAATGAGATCTGTGAGAACAACACCAACTTGTAGGTAAAATGAGCCTTCAACAAGAATTTTTGTGCATTCGTTATGATTTGATTGAAAACATAAATAAAATAGTATACTAAATACTACTAACATAGATGTATATTAAAATGTATTTTAAAAGTAATTTGGCAGTTACATGCCATTTTTTCAAGTAATTAATTTAAATTATAAAAAATACTCATTAGAAAAAGGATTCCCAGTTTTCCTGCTGAAGGTTTGTGGTTCTCTGTGGGCACTATGGCTTCCTCCACCATTGTCTACCTAGCTCTTAGAGACAGGCCAGGATTCAAAAATTTCAAAAGAAGTGTTATATACCTTTGATAACTATAAACAGTTATTGTTATAATATTCTGTTATTGTTCTATACTGACAACTGTGATACATTCATTGCCAATTGTGCTTTCGTTGTATTGGGTTGAATACATATCTGATTTTAATATTCTGTATTGTAGCCAAAGAAGAAGAGTGTTAGATTTGCTGGTGTGGAATACTCTGACGGGGTAGAGGAAGAAACAGAGGAGGAGGAAGATAAACTATTCACTAAACGCATTTCGGGTATTTGAATTAAATAAAAAAAAAATAGAAAATGACTTAACATGTCTAAGAAGAGTAAATGATCTTATAAAGTAACAATAATCAAAATAACAAATCTATGACAAAAATGGAAATTTTTTTAACAAATATATACTAGATGAACAAAATATAATGATATTTTTGTAACAGCTCTTCAATATTTGGTTTAGGTTTTGATTTATTCATGCATTGAGCATTACTGAAGAGACGTTAGTTGTAAAAATACAGATCTTAAAAATCAAAACTTGCAACATTTTAAAAATTTTATAATTTCCGTGTAAACCCTTACTTTACACAAAGTATTTTAGGTGCAGCTAAAGAGAGTATCATTTCCTTAACATATGAAAACTCACATGGAAACTTCTGTTTTAACTACAAACAAGAGTTTCCATACAAAATTGAAAACTAGAAAAAGAATGGGAACGCTAATAAACATTATAACCTCATCCTAGTAATAGCTTTCTGAAGAAGAATTATATTAATATTTATTGATTATACATTCTTTCTGTTTTTTAGTAAAAATTACTCCAAAGAAGAGGCCATTTTCTGCAAAACCAAATTTACAAACAACTGAAACAGAAACCACACACAAATCCCAAGGGAGGGTTGGGAGTGCATCAGTGCTTTCTCAGAAACACAAATCAACAATACGTCCACAAGCCGCTGCTCATATTATTACCCATAATACTTTGAAGGAAAATAGCCAACCAGAAAAACGAACATCAGTTGTGAATAACAACTTTATGTCGAAAGTACCAGTATCAAGTGTAGCCAAGAGCTTGGTATCACAATTTCAGCCGGTATCATCTGAAATTACTATGTACACTGTACCAGGTGCTAGATTGAATTATGCTGTATCAGCAACGAATTACCCTGTATCGTCAACAGTGGTGTCATCTCAGAAACACGAAGTTACTCCAAACGGTTACTATCAGCAGCCAATGATGAGTGGGTCAACACCAGCACAAGGATTAACAAATGGCATTTATCAAGAAGGACCAGTTTACGACGAGAATGGTATGAGAATTGATAGGACCCCCACAGATGACGAGATCAATTTCTTATGGGACAAAGTAAGAACGTGTTTACATAGGACACCAGCACCTGCTAACAGTCCTACATCTGATCCTGTCAAACCACCGTTCTTTGACCAGCCTGTTTCACGGCAGGCAGCACACGTTTCGCATACAATTATTGATGGGGCTGCTCTTGGACAAATAGCCAATCAAACTCGTGTTTCTAGTTACAACACTACTAATCCTACAACATCAGGTAGGAAAAGTGTTGATCCAAATGGCTATCAAAGAAGATATGGTCTGTTACAGAGACAGAAACAACAGAACCCTAACAGTCTGGGTAAAAATAACCAACAACAAAGGGAGATGATTACCTACCATAGTCCTATGTCAAGTAATCAGGAACCACAACAAGGAAACCCACAGTTTCAACCTCGACAAGACAGTAAGTAGGAGACAGTCCACAATGTTTTCACAAAGACTGATTGTTTGAATTTTGGTGTTTAAAACATTTTAAGCATACTTCGCAGCAAGATTTGTAATTGGTGGTGGAAGCCAAAGTACCAAAAGGGAACCATGATCTTCAGCAGGAAAACAAGCAATCCTAGTCAATTAAGCTCTTGAGTCGAAGACACTTTGTCACAATAGGGGTTTGAACTTACAAAAGAATTTCACAAAGTGTTTTCTTAAAAAAATTAATGATATTAGTTCATATACCGGTAGGTATTTTTTGCATAAGTTGCTGATTTTTCCATTACATCATAAGCACAAAATAGTTTTTCTAGAGTTTTTATACGCCCGTTTACGGGACGTATTATGGTATACCGTTGTCCGTCCGCCCGTCTGTCCGTCCGTCATCAACATGTCGGACATTAACTCAAAAACGCTTTCACCAATTTGCATAAAACTTTGGTGAATTGTTTATATCTATTGACGTGAGCTCCCTTTCGTTTTTTATAAATTTTAGATTTTACGTTTCCGAGTTATGGGGTTTTATTCATTAAAAAAACGGGGATTTTCCAGTTTTCCGACAATAACTCAAAAATGCTGTCAGCAATTCTTATGAAACTTTGGTGAATTGTTTATACCTATTGATGTAAGCTCCGTTTGGAATTTTAGAAATTTTTCATTTATCATTTCTGAGTTATGGGGTTTTATTCATTAAAAAAGGGGGGATTTTCCAGTTTTCGGACAATAACTTCAGCAGTTCTTATGAAACTTTGGTGAATTGTTTATATCTATTGATGTAAGCTCCGTTTAGAATTTTATAAATTTTTCATTTATCATTTCTGAGTTATGGGATTTTATTCATTAAAAAAGGGTGGATTTTCCAGTTTTCGGACAATAACTCAAAAATGCTGTCAGCAATTCTCATGAAACTTTGGTGAATTGTTTATATCTATTGAGGTAAGCTCCCTTTACATTTTCATAAATTTCTAATATGACATTGAGAATTAATTGAACTTTATTTGTTTATAGTCTGACAACAGATTTACTAAGTATTGCACAACAGCACAGTGTATTGCACAACAGCACAGTGTATTGCACAACAATTCATATAACCAATTTCAAGTTCTTTGACTACATTTATTCAGAAACCTATAATATGTCAAATATTTAATTACAATCCAAATTCAGACCTGTATCAAGCTTGAATATTGTGTCCATTTTTGTCCCAACTGTTCAGGGTTGGACCACTGCGGGCGTATACAGCTGCGCTCAGCGAGGCAGTTTATTAGTTAATACAGCATGATAAAATGTGCAGAAGTTTTTGAAAGATAAACTTTCATTTCTTTCAATGTTATTTTAAAAAGATTTGAACTAAACCTTCAGCTAATAAATATACTATAACTTTCCAGGCCAGCTTTGTTCTTTTTAAAATTTATTTTGCACAAACATGACATAAAGAGATGAATATCCAGTAAAAAATAAGACGTCTCAAATGAAGAATTAAACCTGTGAGTTCCTAACATAAAAAATGTTGTCTTAGAAGGAAAAGAGACACTTATTAGTTACTTGTTATCTAAATTACTAATTTCTTGGATAGACTTTAATGAGAGCCTTATTTTTTTAGGTGACTATCAGATTTGACTATATTTATACAATAGAAATCAATGCATGCTTGATATAAAACTGGCAAATAAGCCTGGAAGTTTTCGGTAGGAATCTGAACAGTAACTTTCTTTGTCCAACATGTTCATTCATTAAATGTTATGCAATGACCTACGTATACTGAATGAACTTACTGTAGATTCATTTTTTTCCCTTGATACAACTTTTTATGGATTAAGGAAAAACTGTATTTTCGTGTATACTGTATGACAAATGTAAACTGAATGACTTTGATGTTTTAGCTGCTGACAGTATGACTGCTTTTTTGATGGCTGAACAGTTAGCCCAGCAGTCCATGTCTGAGAGTCAGATACACCATGCCATGAACGATGTACAGAGTAATCCAGTCAGTGCTAACAGGCCTGCTCCTAATGGTAATATACCATTCACAACAAGTGTTAACAGTATATATAAAAATAAGGAGATGTGGTATAAATGCCAATGAGAAAACTATCCTCCAGAGTTGAAAGGAGGAAGATCAAAGCAACTATAGGTTACCTTCAAAAATGAGAAAACCCCATATAGTCAGCTATAAAAGGCCTCTACATAAAAATGTGAAACAATTCATACGAGAAAACTAACGGCCTAATATAACCAGTAAAACAGACCTACTCCTAATGGTAAATATACCTTAACCAATAAGTGTTAACAGACCTGCTGCTAATGGTAATTATACCTTGCACAACAAGTGTTAACAGTATAAAAATTAGATGTGGTATAAATGCCAATGAGACAACTATCCTCCAGAGTTCAAAGGAGGAAGATCAAAGCAACTATAGGTTACCTTCAAAAATGAAATAAACCCATACTGTATAGTCAGCTATAAAAGGCCTTGACATAAAAATGTGAAACAATTCAAACGAGAAAAATAATGGCCTAATTTAAACAATAAAACAGACCTATTCCTAATGGTAAATATATCTTAACCAATAAGTGTTAACAAACCTACTCCTAATGGTAAATATATCTTAACCAATAAGTGTTAACAAACCTACTCCTAATGGTAAATATATCTTAACCAATAAGTGTTAACATGCCTGCTCCTAATGGTAAATATATCTTAACCAATAAGTGCTATCATGCCTGCTCCTAATGGTAAATATATCTTAACCAATAAGTGTTAACATGCCAGCTCCTAATGGTAAATATATCTTAACCAATAAGTGTTAACAAACCTACTCCTAATGGTAAATATATCTTAACCAATAAGTGTTAACATGCCTGCTCCTAATGGTAAATATACCTTAACAAATAAGTGTTAACATGCCTACTCCTAATGGTAAATATACCTTAACCAATAAGTGCTAACATGCCTGCTCCTAATGGTAAATATATCTTAACCAATAAGTGTTAACATGCCAACTCCTAATGGTAAATATACCTTAACCAATAAGTGCTATCATGCCTGCTCCTAATGGTAAATATATCTTAACCAATAAGTGTTAACAAACCTACTCCTAATGGTAAATATATCTTAACCAATAAGTGTTAACATGCCTGCTCCTAATGGTAAATATACCTTAACAAATAAGTGTTTACATGCCTGCTCCTAATGGTAAATATACCTTAACCAATAAGTGCTAACATGCCTGCTCCTAATGGTAAATATATCTTAACCAATAAGTGTTAACATGCCAACTCCTAATGGTAAATATACCTTAACCAATAAGTGCTAACATGCCTGCTCCTAATGGTAAATATACCTTAATCAATAAGTGCTATCATGCCTACTCCTAATGGTAAATATACCTTAACCAATAAGTGCTATCATGCCAGCTCCTAATGGTAAATATACCTAAACCAATAAGTGTTAACATGCCTACTCCTAATGGTAAATATACCTTAACCAATAAGTGTTAACATGCCAGCTCCTAATGGTAAATATACCTTAGCCAATAAGTGCTAACATGCCTGCTCCTAATGGTAAATATACCTTAATCAATAAGTGCTATCATGCCTGCTCCTACTGGTAAATATACCTTAATCAATAAGTGCTATCATGCCTGCTCCTAATGGTAAATATACCTTAACCAATAAGTGTTAACATGCCAGCTCCTAATGGTAAATATATCTTAACCAATAAGTGTTAACATGCCTGCTCCTAATGGTAAATATACCTTAATCAATAAGTGCTATCATGCCTGCTCCTAATGGTAAATATACCTTAATCAATAAGTGCTATCATGCCTGCTCCTAATGGTAAATATATCTTAACCAATAAGTGTTAACATGCCTGCTCCTAATGGTAAATATACCTTAATCAATAAGTGCTATCATGCCTGCTCCTAATGGTAAATATACCTTAACCAATAAGTGTTTACATGCCAGCTCCTAATGGTAAATATACCTTAACCAATAAGTGCTATCATGCCTGCTCCTAATGGTAAATATACCTAAACCAATAAGTGTTAACATGCCAACTCCTACATCATGTACAATGTTTGTGGGGATTGAATTCTGTGGTTAAAAATGAACATAATGTATAGATTCAGCAAAAAATATGTATTTCATTGAGGACCAAGTTTCATAGTTGGAGTTTACTAGTACATAATCCATGAAAACTGGTACCCTTCTGACAGTCAGTTATACAGGGATCATTATATATGGTCTGTGTACTGATATTGGTATAACACATTTTAAATTGATTTTTATTATTTTTTCAGTACCATCAGCTTTGTCTATAGAAGAGAGAAGGTTACTAGAATCACTGGACAAACTAAATGAACAGTTAAAAAGTAAGTTCTGAAGGATATTGTAATTGTTAGGTAAAAGCACACCAATCTTTCAAACTATAAGTTCATGACGGTGGGATGACCTTTAGTGGACATTGAAGTGGTATACCTTGTGCTTGTCTTTAAACATAAAATAAATTAGTATATCTTGTGCTTGTCTTTAAACATAAAATAAATGAAAAAATAAAAAGACAAAAATAATCAGAACATTAAGTTAACATAAATTATTGGATTAAAGGTAAAAATAATTGATGTCATATCTTCTGTATGGAAAAGAGGAGGTAACCTCTTCAAAAATGGCCATTGATATAAAGTCAGTCTATATATTGTTATATATTTCAGTATCTGAGTTTCCAGGACCTCTACCTCAACAAGCCCCTCCCCCTCAGCCAGTACAACAAACGGTACCTCACCATTATGTACATGTAAGTAATCTATAGGATCAAATGCATGTTTTTGCATGAAAACTTCAGTAACCCACAAGTATGACATTCATAATATATAAGTAACAGAATAATATACTCTTTAACGTTTAGGCTTTAAAATGTTGTTTTAGATTTTTTTCCTTGCAGTTTACCATCAGAATTAATTAACTAAATTTGAAGTTATAAACATGGTTTTGATGTATTAGTTTTTTCTGATTTTTCAAGTTTAAATGTTTTAGCATTTTTTACAAGTTTTATAGACAAACTGTCTTGCATTGTTTTTACTGTAGTTAAAGTCAGTTTGTTTGCATTGTATTAATGGACTTTTTAGAATCTTTTTTGTCAGTTTCCACAAATTCTTTCCAAGCTTGTAATTACAACAGATCCAGAAGAAAAATATTTTTTATTATTTGTATCATCAATTTATTTTTTACAGCCACCAAATTATTCAACTGCATACACAATGTACAATCTGAACACTAATGTAAGATTTATGTTCTGTTTGGGTATATATGTGTAGCCATCAACCCTTAACTCAATCATAATCCTTAATTTTATCAATAGTCAGTATTATAATCCTGAACTTCATATCTGTTAAACCATAATCCTGAGCTTCATATCTGTAGTATCATAATCCCTAACTTCATCAATAGTCAGTATTATAATCTTGAACTTTATATCTGGCAAACCATCATAATCCCTAACTTAACCACTGTTTAATTGCACATATTCTGTAACCTTGCTAACATCTGTTATACTCACTTTTGGATGTGAAAAAAAAGTATACATATACAGGTATTATCATGATTCATTGACTATTGAATTTTAAGATTGTTTAAATGTTTTAAGTATTTATGATTAGACATGTATTTGTAGTACCAGTACTTGCAAAGACAATTGATATCTGGAAATTGAGTCTATTAAGATTTGAATACGTATATCTCAATCGCATGAATATTCTGAGGTCTGTAATTTTGATTTTCATTCAATATTAAATTTGAGGTACTGCATTGTTGAATGTAAATATTTTTATGAAGTGATAGTAACATTTTATAAATTGTTAAAGACCAATTTAAGATCTTTTCTAGATTTACATGTACCTTCATTCGAAATTCTTAAACCTAAACATTTAAAAGCCAAGGGATGTATAAATATATAGAAACTTTTGGGCAATATGGCCAAAAAGGACCTAAACAGAATAGCCAAATTAATCTAATGCCAACTTTGCCTGACCACATAAAGTTTTATATGTACTATAAAAGGCAATCTTACAATATACAGATGCTTTGCTTACAAGGATCTGAAAACTCTCGGCTATACTTTCTGTTCTAAAAACTATAAAATCAACCAATGAAATTTCTGCCTCCAAATATTTTTAAGATATGTATCATTAAGAAAAAAGGGGGATCCTGAAAGGTCATTTAAAACTGGAAGTAGAACAGAGCATTGTCAGATATTTGTAAGTGAAGCTTGAACACAGGATCCCTATTTTAATCAGATTATTTTAAAGGAATATCCATGTTAGGTTTCATGTTTTTGACAAAGCAAATAAGTAAATCTCAGTGTCAATAATTCTAATTCAGAATATATGCAAAATACCAAAATATGTCAACTTGTAGACCTATGTGATCCTATAATAAACAGGTCTTAGTTCTAATTCATCATCAAGCTACAAAAGTACTCAAAGTCAAATTTAGTCAATAAAAATTGATTTTTTATGGATCCAATTCACAGTAGATTTTTTTTTTTATTTCTATGAAGGTCTGTTTTTGACTCGCCTGCGACAAAAGCCGTGGAAAGCGAGACATAGGGATTGCTTTTCCAACGACGGTTTCGGCGACGGCATCAACAATTGTTAAGTTTTCTGCCTAAGTTAGTTTGACAAGAACTTCATGTGATAGATCATTGATATTTGATATAAAGTTGCATTACTATCAGAACATATCAGTTAGACGACTATTTTGAGGCCCTGCCCCAAGGACATGGTCCAGTGACTTTGAATAATTAGCAATTTTTCAATGTTAAGTTTTCTGCTTAAGTAAGATTGATAGTAACTACTTACAATAGACAAGGATATTTTCTATACAGTTGTATTACTGTCTATACATCTCAGTTTATCGACCATTTCTAGAACCTACACACAAGATCATGGTCCAGTGACTTTGAGTTAATAAGCAATGTTGCTGTCTATCAGATTGTCTTTTTTCTGAACTCTATGCCGACAGGCAAGACATATCTCTGTGTCAACAGTTTATTAAAAATTGTATTTATAATATTTGTTGTTCCCTTATTTGGAATAAAATGAAATGTTGTTTTTTCATCAAAGACCTAAAGTGCTATTAACACAGGTAAATAAGATTGACTTTGCACATTCTAGTACAGCTTTTGTTTAATGTGCAAGGTAAAAATGCAGTTTTGGATAATATATTTTGCTTTTGATATTTACTCCAAAAGAATTTCAGGATATTTTATTTACATGTTAAAATCATTTGATTTAGGTAAGGCAATTTTGAAATAATTTAACCATATCATCTATTTGTCAAAAAAGTAATATTTTAAAAATATTTTATGCATTCATATTTTAGTATGTCTTGCCTACAAATACACTATATCTGATCCTTTCAAGTGTACCTTTGCTAGTAGAAAAAAAGTATTTCCAACTATTATTTTCACTGGTCGAGATCTTAATTTAACACTGTAATCTTTTTTCTCATAACCTGAACAGAGACACAGGAGAAAGTAAAATTGTAAGGTTGTATTCACCGTAACATTTTGGCTAGGTATAAAGTGTGTTGTGTTACATTGTTGAGTGGTGCATGTTTTTAGGTACAATGTTTATTAAATAAATGCATGGTAATTTTATGTGTAGAGTTACAATGTTATATTGGTTTTATTCCTTGTTGGGCATGAGTTAATTTCCATTTGCAATTTTCAAGCAGAAGAATTGGTTAAAGGGAGATAACACTTAAAAAAAAGTAATGTGTTAGTTGTTTTAAAGTATTTCCTATGAAACAGTTTTAAAATAATCTGTGTAACTTAGAAGCTTAGAATAAATTGATGAAAATGGTTGTCACAAACCTGCTAGTGACTTTTTAAGAGTAACATGTATTCACCCAAAAATATTTGATAGTGAAAGCAAAGTTAGTTGCTTTAGAAACTTTTACTCTATGTTAATGAGGGGATTGATTTCAAAATCCCATATGTGTTATATACCCCCTAAACCAACTAATTAAGAAATGATTTTCCAAGGACTTTAAAAAACCACTCCATTGTGATGAGATTTTATACAAGTGCACATTAAATTATTAGTCTTACAGAGTTATCTTTCTTTATGTGCATGCCTTTTATAGCTATTACAGTTCTTATTGATCAATTTTCAAATTTTAATGCACTGAAGGTTAATTGAAATTTGTATCACATTTCTGTCTCGTTGCCATTAACTATCATTTTTTTTTTAATTTTACTATCAAGTTTTCTTCTTTTTTTTTTTACCAAATTTGAAAATGAGATATATACTTTCTAGACTGAATATTTATGTAAAACAGAGAGGCATCATTCTGATAACAATTGTAACATTTTGAAATTAAGTTAAGAACTGAATTATGATAAATTTGGAAAATTTGTATGATGTTTGATTTTTATGAACAGTCAAATTATAATGATGAATTTGATATTGAAAATATTTGCCAAAAATCACTATTTTATGTCAGCATTTTGCTTTTACAGGCTGGAGGTTTCAGAGGCCACCATCCAATTCAACATAAAAGGAACTCGGCAGGACAGAGAAAAATGTCACCAACGATTCAGAATTTTAGGTTTTCTTGAGAAGAGGACATTGTGTCCCAGATGGTGAAGAAATTGTTTAGTTTTTGTTGTTAGAATAGAATGTTGCTTCAATTATTTATGGTGCAGATCTAATGGATTTCAATATAGAGGGCACTGGAATTATCACAGTTGTCCTACAGAATTAAAGTTTTCATTAAAACCAGTGTATGAAGATTTTCATGATATAGAGTTTCAGTCATCGCACAGACATGGACAATTTTTCTAGCTATACAGTATTAAAGATTTCTCTGAAACTGTAGAAGATAAGAATATATTACCACATTCCTAAAGGACATATGAATATATTACCACATTCCTGAAGGACATAAGAATATATTACCACATTCCTTAGGGACATCATTGATGTATTTTAGGATTTCATGAAAAACTACAGAAAAAAGAAAAGTGTTGGCACAGGCACAAAAATATTTTTCTTAGAGATACAGATTTTATGTTTTTTATAAAGAATTGAGGGACCAAATAAGATGATTTATGAATCTCCAATACCACAGAATAATAGGTTTTCATGAAATCCAAGGGAAATTATTTTGTGATATAACAAGCTTCTGTGATATATTGTTATAAAATGGAATCAATATAATTTTATACCATAATTGTTAGATGTATAAATCGATTGTTGTATGTAATATTTAATGACAAATTAGGACTTGTGATATCAATGTAAATTTTATTAATATTAGATTCAGAAATTATTGCCTGCATTTATTATTGCTATTTCGCCATGACAGACCAAAATGCAAGAATAATTATTGTGATTACAGGAAAAGCTGCATACAAATATATATGTCAGATACCAGAATTACTCATCCAGTCGCATTACTCGCAATAATAAAAACCTAGCAATAATTTCTGAATTAACAGTATTACGAGCTGATTTATATAAAGATGCAGTATATTACTTTCTATTCATTTTTAAGTGCTAATCACTGAGAAAATACCATTTATTTTAATTTATTTGTGTTTTTGGGGTGATGGGTGGGGGGGGGGGGGGGGGGGGGGTAAACGGGGATAACTCATGAAAGATTATTGCATATGTTCAAATCCATTGGCAGATACAAAAGGTGAGTTACTTCCCCTTCTTCAGAATTTGATGCAAATAAGGCAGGAACTAACCAATACCCATCTTTTCCTGTTCATTAGGAATACAATCCATACATATTGTTCACCCCTTGACCAGAATTCTAAGATATGACTACTTTACATTGTCAATATATCTTGTTTTTTTACGATCATATTTAGTTTTCAAAATACAAACTGTTCTTAAAATATTTCAATAGCTCTTTGATAGATCAATTTTTGACTGCTCAACTTTCTCAATAATTTTTGTCATAAAAATGGTTATAAAGAAATATAGATAAAAAAAAATTGATAGAAATACAATAACACGCTAAAACAGATACAATGTAAACTGTTATCATGTTTTTGTCATCAGTTAATGAAATGTCTTTACTTTTGTCAAAATTATTTTTAAAACAAAAATTTTAAAAATGCCAGGTGTGTAGATTGTAAGCAGGACATCATGAGGTGCTCATTGTTAAGTTGACAATGTATTGTTTAGATATGACTTAATTTACTGGTGTAAATGTAAATTTATGACTATATCAATCTTATTAAAATAAGTTCACATCACTTGCTCCTCGATTTTTTATATGTCGCCTTGTGACACACGGCGACATATAAAAAATCGAGGAGCAAGTGATGTGAACTTATTTTATTAAGATTGTGACTATATATAAATGGGTATTGTATATTTTTGTTTATTGAAATCCGTCCATTTATTTTTATTGGGAACATATGAATTCATACAATTATTGTTTTTTTATATTATTTCATTTTATTTTATACTTTTATTCCGTCCATTTACAAAATTTACAAGAATTTTTATATGGTCGCTCATTTATTGACTCTTTTCTTCAGAAAACATTCCAGCCATTTCATATTTGAATATAGTTTTTGCACATTTATTAAATCTGACATATACTTTCTGTATAGAGTAAGGGTGTCTCCCATGGGTGTGTACTTTTAAACAATGCTCAGAATTCCTGAAAAAAATGCCAAATTCCCCAATTCCAGTGAAAATAATGTGTCAGTTTCACAAATTATATATTAAATATCAAATTCACAACAATTTAATTGGCTTTTCCTAAATTCCAGGGAATTGAACTGCTCAATCTCAATTTCATGAAAAAAGTCATTACGCCCCTAGCCTCTATATTTTCTTCTGCCTTATCAGAGAGGTATGTTTCATTGTCATTTTATTCATTTATCCTTTTTATAAATAAGTCTTACCTTCACTATGACATAACTTATTTATAAAGCTAGTCAATTCTTCTTAGAATATTATTATAGAAAATCTGTTACTGTATATAAATATTATTTGATATTTTATTTTTTTTTACATTTGTACTAAATTTGTACATATTTCAGTCCTTTCATTAATCATTTTCCATATTTTCACTCACTGTTTAAATCATCATTTTAAGGCAACACTTTAAATTGACTTTTTGGTCTTTGGATTTACTTTTAAAAAATTGAAATGATATCCGTGATAAATACTTTTCCCTTTGTTTGCAGGGATAATTCTTGAATTCTGCATGAAAAAAATAGAAATAACATTTCACACACTTGCATTTATTTTTATTTTTTGAAGATTTCAATGCAGGATAGAAAATTGATATTTTTAAACCATCAAATGAGTTATTTGATTAACTGACTGGGGATTTTATATTTTATGTTCTTAATTTTGAATTCAAACACTTCTAATATTGTTGGTCCAGGTATTTTTTTGGGCTACCCCAAAAAAAAATGTTGATTTCAAGTATCATAGGATTTTTGCATTTTTATATTGTTGTATTTATTATCTGTATTTTAATTTAGAATTATTACAATTGTTTGACATAAATTGAAATTTAATTATGTTAATATTGAATTCACCAGTTAAAATGGTGTCATTTCATTATAGGACAAAACTGGGTCTAATTTTCAAATTTTGAAGTTAGTAAAGTCTATGTACAGTGCTTTAGTAAAAAAAAAGTGCAAGAAAGGGACCATTTTTCTATGAAATAAATGTTTTTTATGCTTAATACCAAGATAAAAATTGTGCAGGTAATCATTTTACCTAGCTCAAAAGTCATATAAAACGGTAATTGTTATGTGATTTTTTAATGATAAATCCTTAATAATTTGAAACTTATAGTAATTTAGTTTAAACTATTGAGAACTAAAGGTATGTGGGTTTTTAGGTCTTAAATTAATAATTATGCCTTTATCTGAATTTATTAATCAAAGTACATTGTACCTAGGTTTAGATCTGAAGAATTATTATAGAAGTGTTTTATTATAAACAAATTACTGTAGAGTGGAACATTTTTGCATAGAGGTTATTTTTTCCCAAATTTTGAATTGAATATGTTTGGCTCTAGAGGTTGCAAATCTAAATCCAACAAAAATATTCACTCTACTGTAATTTTGAAAAAAAATCAATGTTAACAAGATATCAGTGTATAATTGATAGAAGAAATTAATTTTTTTATTAATTTTCCCAGAATCAGTATTTTCAGGCTTTCAATGTACGTCGATTGTTAGAATTTGACTTTGACTGAGGTGTTTTGCTTTACATGTTTATCAAAATATATGTTAAAAATGATGATGGGTATTGTAAAAAAATAATGCTGACTTCAATTATTTGTTATAATTACATAGATTAATTATCTTTAAAGAATACTAGACATTTGGCCTTATGTGCCTTTTGTAATAAAAAAATATTGAATCTTATTGAATTGCTTTGATAGTACACTTTTATGCCTCCTTGGTGGTCTCCTGGCAGCTTGCTTGCTTGAGTACAGGAGATCCTGGTTTTAATCCTTGTCAGGTCAAACCAAAGACTTCAAAACTGGTATTTGCTGCTTCTCCACTAAGCACACATCATTTAGGAGTCAGATCAAAAGACTGGTCTACTTAATGTCCAAAGTTTCCAAGTATAAATACAAGTTTTCCTGCAGACTGTTCCCTTGTGAAACATGTTAAAAATCTGGCTCAGTGCGAGTGTCTAGTACAAAGCAGGGTTTATATATATATCACAGCATGTACTTGTCCTGATATGCTTGTGATATTTGTCACTGGATTTTAAACGACAAACCATCATCATCATTTTCGTACACTTTTATATTTATTGAATGAAACTGATAGCTTCAATATAGTTTTGACCTTTGAATCTGTCAGTCTAGCAGACAGTTTTTTTTAAACTTGAGAACCTTACTTGGCATTGGAACTTTGACACTTCATCACACATAATGACTGGAAAATCAATTTAGAATTTGAGGTCAATTTATTTCACATCCAGGTCACAGACACAGAAAATAGACCAGAGTTATTGCAGAAGAGGGCTTTCTAGATGATGGTGACAAATGACTAAATAAACATTTGATAGAATTTGAACAAAACTTCAATAAGTGGTCATATATTATGTGAGGAAGGTACCTATGTATTATGGGGTCAACATGTTCAAGATCAAGCTCACAGATGCTTAGTAATACTAAGTTTAGACTAAAATTTAGTGTTGAAAGGGGTTTCCAGATGATATTTCTGGGAGCATACTTACATATATGGCCACATAAAATAAAGAGAAAAATCCTGGCCAATGACATTTGCATAGTTAGGTGGTTATTTTTCCTCTCATGAAACAGGATATCCTCCTAGGTAAGAGTAATATGAAGACTGATAGGAAAGTAAACAATGAAAAATGTAGTTACAGTATTTTCTCACAAAATATTCCACTTTATGTTAAATTTATGATAACTTTCAAAACATCTAAAGTGACCATATGAAACTTCCAATTTGAGTCCACACAACACATGTGTCTGGTATATATAATTTATACGTCCTTGGTCTGGTATAACCTGCTATATCGGATAATTTATGGACTATGTGAGCTATTGCCATCACTTTGATGTCTGTCCTTGTAAACATTAAAAAGAAATCTCTGAAACCACTGAGCTTATTAAGGAAACATGAACTGGATGATCAATACAGTTTCTAGTATAAAGTTTTTTTCCTTGCCAATCAACCAACATGGCTGCCATGGCTAAATATAGAAATGATGGTAAAATAGTAAGTGGATTAATTTTACAATGTCTTGAATGACCAAGTCTAGCATTCATACTTTAAGATTTGTCCACGGTAGAAAAAGGCAATTTTGAAAACTTCAGATAAACGTCTCCTTTAAGTGAAGGATAGGTTTCCTCTAAATCCGCCAAACTGTGTATAAACTCGATTTGAACGGGATATTGTCAGACATAAAAGGTGATTTCCATATAGATCCCCAATGTATTAGGTGGAGTTCGTGTTGATCAATCTTTAGTTTTCTGTGTAGTGTAAAGTGGACCTTTGGTTGTCTTTCGTCATCCAACTTTTGTCAGTTAGTCTCACGATTTTTAATACCTCTTTGAATCTTCTCACTTTATCTACCTCAAATTATGTTTGTTTCCCAGATGTATCCAATTTAAATTACAAACTGCTTATATTTTACTATAATTTTGCCTTATCTATTTGTAAATTTTTCTACAATTGTCTTGTTCTTGATGATTACGGAATTGTTGATGTCAAGAAACTCCGTACTTCGATACAGCAGCAGCCTACACAGGGAAATTTCACTCACATGAATTTGAAGTGAATTTAAATTCATGTGAATCTCACGTGAAATTCATGTGAATTTTTTTTCACGTGAAATTCACATGATTTTAAAATAAAGTTATTCAAATAACATCTAAATTTTCAAATTTAATTAAAATCATAAAAAATGCCAATTATTTTTTTTTTGTAAAGTTCACGTGAAAAATTTCACATGAAATTCACATAATTATTTTCACGTGAGTTTCATGTATAAGCTCGTTTGAGGTGAATCTCACTTGAAATTTTTGACGTGAGATTCACGTGAAATTCACGTGAGCAAAATTTGCCTGTGTATTTAACATATTTTTTCCTAGATATGAATATATCAGCTGTAAGTCTAGGCTAAGAAAATCAATTCCAAACAGACTAATTGTATACATATGATTTTGTTTTTTTAGAGAAAGGTCCAATTGAATGGCCTTCCAATATTTTGAAACTGTGACGATGGTATTCCTCAGAATGTTTTTTTAAGGTTTGATATGACTGCCGACAGTGAAAGCAGAAAGTAGTGTGAAACAAATGCTAAAAATTAAATAGTCTGATCTGATAAGGTTTTACTGTTTTAAGTTGAATTATTTAGATTTCTGAGCGATTGATTGGTTGCTGCTTGCTTAAAACGTCCCGTTGCAATTGACTCGTATATTTTTAGGACATATGAAGTTAACCGTTTTGAACTGAAACATCACGAAGATACAACAAGGTATGTCTGAAATGCGGAGATTTGAAATGCCACTGATAAATTAAGGTATGTCGAATATAGAGGTACCTTTTCTTTGTAACAGGCCACCTATAATCCACTAAGAGGGTTTGTTGCAAGGTTTCTTTTACGATCAGAGAGCGTGGCATTCATCTAACACGGAACATCATAGAATATAACCTCCCTATTCCGACCGGTTATGATTTCTTTGAGAAAGACGGAAGATATAATTCGATGATAATCGATGTTTAAAGTGTGTACATTAATGAGCTATGGTCCCTTATCCCTAGTTCCCTTTTTCAAGGTGAAATTATAGAGAGCCGGGTTGAAATAATAGTGAGCCGGGTTGAAATTATAGTGAGCCGGTTTGAAATTATAGTGAGCCGGGTTGAAATTATAGTGAGCCGGTTTAAAATTATAGTGAGCCGGGTTGCGCAAAGTTCTCTCATCTTTTGGTCATTTGTGTCTGATACCTATTAAGTGCGTAGGACGCATGCACTAGTCGAGACTAAAAGTTTAGACAGCCAAATATACATAAACCATTTCAGAGCATCCCATTTTTTCAGATTTTTTAGTATAATCAATTATAAAAGAACACGTGACATGCACACTTAAAAGATTATCACGTTTACTACTTCATCAAACGTAACAAAGCATGCAATGACGAAGTTATTTTCATTTGAGGCTCGAACAATAAAATTACCTATAGTCCTTCAGATTCTGAAACAGCGAATTGCATGAACTGTGTTATATGCATAGCAAAAGATCCGGAGACTGCGACTTCAGTTTGTATAAATGAACGGAGATATGAGGTCTACGCCAAAGAGAAATCAACCAACCGAATTTTATTTATTTATTTAAAGTGATACCAAGGTAGCAATTAAAACGCAAATATCGAATAGATAGGTTTACACTATGACCCAATAATCCACAAAACATTTCACAGATAACTAAGGATTGAGCAACAAAAACCCTGAATTCGAAGGTTTAATAGTTTCTGCACCACTAGTGATCTAATGTCTCGAACCAGGCGCGGATCCAGGATTTAACGTTGGGGTGGGGATGCACTCCTTGGAATTATAGGAGTTGAAGGACATATTTTGATAATAATTGGCTGTAAATTTATAAATTACATTTTTTTTCTTTTTAGGGGGGAAGGGTCGACGGGTGCACTCAGGTTTGAATCCACGCCTGGGAACGATTCAATTGCATCAAACTATATATAATCGTTTTCATAACAGTGTGGACGAGACAATTTCTTGGCGCGTTCAGGTTATCAATTGACTGGGTCAGATTAGATGAACGTTCGTCTGTAACGCCCACTTATCACATCGTATTTGTTACATATAGACATTTAAACTGTGGGGTCGCCAAATGGTTCTAAACGCCTATATCAAATACTACGAATAACTAGCAGAGGACTTAACCTTGTGTGTTGATTTTAATGTTAAATATTTAAACATTCTTTTTTTCTTCTCATGCACATGCATAAATTTACTCTTTTATTCTATTTAGATCCCCACTGGAAGGCCTCTGACAGACTGAGTGAGCGCAAAATCATTGTTATCGATAGCCGATGACAAACAAGTTAAAGGTAAATGATTCAGTATTATTACCAACATAAGTATTGCGGTTGTCAACACTGTTACGGGAATACCTCTATATAGCAAATGGCATAAAATATTTATATAACAGAACTAAATATATTTATATATGTATGCCTCTATATTTATATAACAAAACAAAATGTAGTTATACATGTTATTGAAATATCAATATACAATTATATGTATTGTACTTTATATTCCAAAATTCATCGGCATCTACAAAATTAAATGTACTAGTCGAACAAATTTTCAAGTATAAATACAGAAAAAAAAACTCACCCTCTAATACGAAAAGAAAAAAACACAAAAAACCGGATTATCTAAAAAAAAATGAATAAATAAATAAAAAACAAACAAAACATTATATATCTCTATCATTCGACTATAAAAATAAGAAGATGTGATATGATTGCCAACGAGACCACCCCAGAGACCAAAGGACGTAGCAGTTTACAGTTATAGGTCATGTAATTGTCAGCTTACAGCTACAAATGTCGTACGTGCAAAACATTGTTGACTTTGATATGCAAGTAAGTTAGTACCTTAGTGTAGGCAGAGGAATATTTCAAAAGGCAGTAAGTAATTTGTAAAATTAATTCGGTATAATCATTTACTTATTCAAACTGAATCATTGTTTAAATCAAATTATAATCAAGAGAACAAAATGAACAATAATTTATTGCTTATATCTAAGTAATCCATGTTTTATCCAGAACGAACATTCCTGCTTGTGATATCCTCCTGTAACGACTAAACCATTAGATAGTACTGCAGTTTTATCTAGAAATTGATCCCAGCGACTTGTACTCGGCTTTCCTGTTTTGACAAAATTTATTTCTTTTCGTAAGGTGTCTGTTAGTTCTTCGTCCTTTTTTGATATTTGGTAATAATATCTTAAGGTGTTAAAAAACGCAAATGCATCAATTCCATGCGCAGAATACTTTGCTTTGAATGGTACTCCGTAAAAATATGCCGGTTCTGTTGGAAAAGCTGTGACAACATATCGGTATACTGGTGCCTTGTAACTGGATCCGATAGCATGAGTCATCACATCTACAGGACAGGTTACACGGATATCTGTTCCCATGGTTGTGTATTGATATTCAGGAGAAATTACTCCCGTTGGATACATTCCAAGTACCTGACTTGCATTTATTGTAGGAAACGTATTCATTTTCTCTGATACTCTGTTAACATAATCATCCCATGTCCAAGACTCGATATCAGTATGCTTGGGAAAGTAGTCCAGTTCCTGAGCTGTACTACCTAAACAAAACAGCCACAAAAAAATATCAACATAGGTATATGATCGGAACTCAGCCGTACCACAGAATGATAAAAGACTTATCCAAAACTCTACAATTTCAAAATTTTTGAAAAAGGTACAGAGTGCTTCGCAATATAATAAATTACGTCAACATGAAGCACTAATTGTTGATGGGGTCTCGAATACCCATACTGTAATTTTTTTTCTCCTGTCCGGGACGTGTTCTAAATTCAAAATATCTCAATTTACCCAATCAAATTCAAGCAACTTTATACAACAACCAATCAGAATCGACATTTGTTAATTATGTCCTCTCTTATGTAAATGTTCTTACATTGAATTTTAATCCCATATTAACTTCTGTGATAATTGCAGTTTTTAATGTTCACGTATTTTTAGTAAAAGAAATTCTAATTGTCGAGGCAATAACTTAAAAAAAAATTGACAACAGCAATTAAAGTGCTGTTTCTTTGCCTTTTGTGTTTTTGCTGTGCATATATACTGTCGTTTTGTGTCATGAATGGATACCCCATATCTTTTTTTTCTATTTTGATATAAATGATATGTTTCATACCTATGATTACTGGAACATCGTTCCCTTTTCCTTTTTTCCAAAGCTCAAAAGGCGAAGCTGGTAAAACTAAACCTGCAATTAGCATACTGTATAATTACAAATAATTACATTACATGTATGTTTCATTATAATACGTTATTGTGATTGGCTAACAGAAACCTCGCGTCATTCTGAAAGTGACATCCATTTCAAAAATGAAATGAAACATTCATCATGACACGAGCTTCCACAAGTTGCACAGGTAAAAAAGAATGAAAAACTCGTGTTTTCATGATCATAGCAAAAAAATGTAATTATAAGTATTGAAGGCTTCTTTTAGTAATTTTATAGGGTTGTAAAAGTGTGACCGTGCGCACATTGTATGATCTTTTATGAATGTACTTCGGTCAACGCTTTCACACCCCTGCCAATAAATTTACAAAAAGAAGCATTCAATTCTTAAATGAAAAATGAATTGAAAAACGAACAGGAATTTGCTCTACACTCAGTTACGCGTGAATTTTTTTTATAATACTATCATTGACATGCCATGACTGACATTCCAGATACATTTATTTGTCAACCCGTCATAAAATCTTTAAAATGGGCAATACATTCCCATTGATATCTTTTGCCTTGTTTTTTCCGAAATTTCAAATGAATTCTATCCATATCAATCTCCAGTTTCTCCTCCTACAACTTAACAATTTATTCCTACCCCTAAAACTAATCTGTCTTGCTAGGTCAGTAACCCCCGAGACTGGAACAACTTTGGACCGGAACTGTCAGTGACTATACGCAGTTATTTAATACACAGGAAGAGACAGACACAAGACATATTCGGCAGTCTCTGTTTCTCTGTTTGCAACTGAATAGATGTTTTTGTAAACAAGTTATCAGACATTTATGTAAATAATTGCAAAAATAACTTTGTGTCTAGTATTTTCTTCATATGTCAAACATCATTGTTCCAGAATGATTGCTTTTTTCAAACCAAAGACGCAAGACGGTTTATACTCGCGTTCATGATCTACGCAATTGGTGGTATGATGTTCAGTACTGACACAAATGACAGTTAATTATGCATTAATAACATTGCATGTATGTTACATTATGATACGTTATTTTGATTGGTTAACAGCAATCTCGCGTCATTCTGAAAAGTTAACCTTCATTTCAAAATAAAATGTAACATTAATGATGACACCAGCATCCACAATAAAATGCACAGGTAAATAAAAGAAAAACTTGAAAGAAATCGTGTTTTCATGATCTTAGCAAAAATGTAATTATAAGTATTGAATGCTTCTTTTAGTAATTTTATAGGGTTGTAAAAGCGTTGACCGTGCGCACATTTTTAGAATGAAGCGCATCCGCGTTTCATACAAAATATACTTCGGTCAACGCCTTTACACCCCAATACATTAACAAAAAGAAGCATTCAATTCTTAATTGAAACAAAACCCATACTGGTATCACCATTCATAATACACTCATTATAGATACCAGGATTAAACTTTGTACGCCAGACGCGCTTTTCGTCTACAAAAGACTTATCAGTAACGCTCGATTCAAAAACGTGTAAAAGCCCAAATAAAATACGAACTTGAAGCAATCAGACGTAAATGTATCAAGCAAATCTTAAACAACATTACCAGATCACGATTTCATTGAAATCTTTTTTAGTTAGCATGAGGGATTTCCGAAAAATTGTCCAAAATGTTTTTAAAAAAATGCGATTTTTGTAAGTCCCCTTCTGGCCTTTGATCACAATTTTCGAAGTTTGCACCACTTTAGCACTCAACGACAGACTTTAATCGAAGGAAATTATATTCATCATCAAAATAAGACCTTGATGATCCGTGAAGAATGTCGGTATATTATTTTTTTAAATTTGCGCTTCTTTTCATCGTACTAAATGTACCGTAAAACTGATTGGAATCTTGTGGGAATGACATTTTCTGTGTACTTTTCATCCAGGTCAATGTCCTTATTCGCTTCCGATACTCATCTCATAATTTTTTCAATTGAAATATATAATGTGTCTCGTGATGAAATATACACATAAAATTATAATTAATTAGTACGTACGACGCCAGATAATGTTGGCTATTGGCTAAATGTAGGCACCATTAATCAAGGTATTTTTTTCTACATACTAGGCGACTTAAATTTAGGTGTCGGTTAGTGTATGAAAAGGTATATACTATGAAATTTAGAGCGAGGGGCTTGCCCCGAGCTCTTAATTTCATAGTATATACCTTTCCATACACTATCCAATTTAGCACATATTTACAACTTGAGTAATCCTGTAATTAGTCTATTGATATGTTTTGGTTGACTAAGTGTAGCTCATTTACGTAGTTTTGTAAATCTACTCACTAGTATCATTGTAAAATATTGAATCCAGAATGAAAAGATGGTAGCTGCTGGTGTAAGTATGTTTATTGACATAAAGCGGTGTTTTTTTATACATGTACTTCTTCACATGGTAAGATGACAAAATAAATTGACTAAAAGCAGGCAATAATTAAATTGCAATGGAAGCTTTACATTCTTGAAAACATTTTTTTCAATTTCACATAAAAACTAAAACTATAATAAATTTTACACATATAGTTTGCAGTGGCGGATCCAAAAATGGGGAGGGGAAGTTCAGGAGGGGGATGGAAAACGCCATTTTTGTGATGATCAATGCTTTTGAATGAGGACATACAGTTGGACCCCCCCCCCCCCCCCTCCCTTTATTTCGGGTTGGAACCCCTTTTAAAAATGACTGGATCTGCGCTGGTATGTACCCATAGGTAGTCTAGTGGATAGTTTTCATGCATGAAATATTTGTCACTGGACATTAAGCAACCAATAATCAATCAATTCATGACGAAATAGATCAAATTGCTTTAATTTCCCTTCACAAGGTTTCATGGTTCACTCTTTTTTGTGTACAAAGTAATTGCATGGAAGATAAATGATTACAATTTTCAGATGGCGTTGTACTCTAATCAAGGTATAAAAAATCATATTTGTTACTCTTTATTTAAATGAAAGAAACTTTTAATTGTCAAAAACATTTTTAGATCCTAAGATTAAATAGTAGGATGTTAAAAAATCAATTTGAAAACTAATTACAAACTAAATTTAGTTTAATTTGGAACACAGCATTTATTTCAAAATAGCCAGTAGCAATTTTTTTTTTAATATCTTGATTACAATACAATGAAATCTTACCCTTGTGGTCATTCATGCGTAGTTACTTAGTACATGGAAAAAGTATGTACTATGAAAATTAGAAGGCAAATATAAGCAATTTGATTGGACGAGAAGTTGTAAGTATGTGCTAAGTTTGTATAGCATTTAGAAAAGTGTTCACTAACACGTTTGTCGTTCAAGTCGTTCCTTTGTGACACTGACTTGTCGATACAGGTTATAATTAGACTGGTTTTTGTTCAATCACTGTCTGTTGTATTTTTGGGTCGATTGACATAAAGCAAGAATGGAATATTTCTTTCACATATTCTTTGAAACTCTTAAATTTAAGGGACCTCGGTGACAAGTGGTCTAAGTAGTCTAACTACTTTATCACAGTGAGACTAGCCTGTCAAAACTGAAGTTGTGAGTTCTAATCGTGCACGTAGCAAGATGTGCTTGACTCCAATCTTAATTGTCACTTTTCCTACCGAAAGTTCTCTCTGGGCACTCCAGCTTCCACAACCAATAAAAACTGACCGCCACCTTAAATCATAATTCCTGTACATTCAGCATATGACGTTACTGTATTATTAGAATGTCTTTAAAATTTAATGTCCCAATAGTCAATCATGACAATGAATATAATGATATGGAATTTTTACCAGGTAATTTTATTTGGGACAATAATTGTCATGAAACATATACAAATGATATTTCATCACCGCAAATAATAAGCAAGTTAGCCAATTTTATGGCAGATGTTGATACAGGAGGTATTACAGATATAAATCAAATGACAAAAAAATTTACAGATATTATTATTGATACTGCTACATCTTGTGTTAAATTTAAATTAAACAAGAAGTTAAAGAAGAAACGCAAGAGAAAACAAGAATGGTTCAATAATAATTGTGAATTAATGAGGAAAGATGTGAGACGTTTAGGTAAAAAGGTACAAAACAAACCTTACAACCATGACCTTAAAGTTAATTATTTTAGGGCTTGTAAAGAATATAAAAAACTAAACAAAAGAACAAAGAGTGCGTTCTTTCAAAATATATATTCACAAATAAATGAACTTGATGAAAAAAATCCTAAATTATTTTGGAAAACAATTGATAAGTTAAAAAAAGGTGGAAAAATACCACAACAAAACCCAATAAAAAAAGACCAATGGGAAAATCATTTTAAAAATTTATTAAAGGAAAATGAAAAAAAACATCTGATTTTATATTTGAATTTAAATCGGATACATACATTGAAACTTTGAATTCACCCATTTTATGTAAAGAAGTCAGAAAAGCTATAAAATCCTTGAAAAATAATAAAAGCGGAGGCATTGACCTTATTCTCAATGAATTTTTGAAATATGGTTCAGAAAGCTTAATATTGCCACTAGTAAAACTCTTTAATAAAATTTTTGAAGCTGGTGTATTCCCAGATATTTGGAATATTTCAACTATCTCAACTCTACATAAAAGTGGTTCCATCTATGACTGTAATAACTACCGTGGAATAAGTATTGGAAGCTGCTTAGGAAAGCTATTTACCAAAATATTGCAGTATAGAATATCTAATTACCTTGAAACAAACAATTTAATTGAAGATAACCAAGTAGGTTTTAGGCAAGATTATAGAACTACAGATCAAATATTTATTTTAAAAACACTGTTAAATAAATACTTACATAAGCTTAAAAAACCTATATTTGTATGTTTTGTTGACTTTTGTAAGGCTTTTGATTCAGTTTGGAGAGAAGCTATGTATTTCAAATTAAGAGAAATTGGAATAACAGGGAATATCTTTAATGTTATAAAAAATATGTATTCAAACACATTTTTCTGCATAAAAAAGAATAATTTTATAACCAATCCAATCAAAAATGATAACGGCGTAAAACAAGGAGACAGTCTTAGCCCTACATTATTTAATATTTTTTTGAATGATTTAGGTAAATGCTTTGATGACAAAGACAACTCCTATCCATTAGATTTAGGAAATCATAAAATCAATCATCTACTATTTGCAGATGTTTACTGCAGATCAAGAATTATCTAATGAAAACTCAAAATGCTGGTTTTCTACACTAAATAAAGTATTTAAAGTACTTAAACTTGATACAAAAAATTTGACCAATAATAGTGTTTTTAAAAATAGTCTGATAAGATACTATAGTCAGCAGTCTGACTTACAAGTACAAAAAATCAAATCTGGAGCTGTGGACAGTAAACTGGTGCTTTTCAATAATATTTTTGTTCCAAATTTTGTTCCCTTCTATCTTCAAACCAATCTTACCAAAAATATAAAAAGTAAAATTACACAACTACGTATCAGTGCTCATTGTTTAAATATAGAACGGGGTAGATATAATAAACCCAAAATTCCAAGAGAACAACGTTTTTGCAAATTTTGCACTGAAGTAGAGACTGTTGAACATTTTTTGATATCTTGTGATAAATATAAAGATATAAGGCAAACTTTTTTCCACCTTATGGTTTAGATTTAAAAGATTTGGGTAATGATTATTTTTCAGTTTCTAAACTTTTAAATCCACAAAATATTACTGAATGTAATTATTTATACAAATTTATTAGAGATGCATTAGAAATAAGAAACAATTCTTAAAAATATGGGTACAACTGTATTATTTTATATATATATATATATATATATATATTACATGTGAAACTTTGAAATGTTGTTTTGTATATTATTATATGATTTGTAATGGAGAACACTAATGTAATATTAGTTATCTTAATAAAGAATCTGAATCTGAATCTGAATGTAATCTACCCCCGAAATACAAGAGAAAGGCTAAAGATGCAAAAGGGGCTTTCAAACGCATAAGTCGAAAATAAATTGACAACGCCATGGCAAAAAAAGAAAAAGACCAAAAGACAAACAACTGCAGTATACAAAACACAGCAGAGAAAACTAAAAACTGCCAACAAAAACACAAATCGCAGAATGGAGATACCATGTGCTCCGGAGTGGTAAGCAGATCCTGCTTCATATATAGCATGTTTCAGCCGTCAAATACCCCTGCCGCAATGTGTGAGGCTACACCTCATTTAAGGCCTTGCTTAATTTCTTCATTGGTCTTAATGTTTTATTCCTCCTGGGATATGTTTCTTGTTGTTGTTGATGTTAAGGTGTTTCGCAGGGGTTGAGCGCTTGCTATAATGTGGATTAGATATCTGTAACTTAACATTACATAAACAATTTAAAAGCTGTTAATTTAAAAAAAAAAAAAAAAGGAAACGTGAGTATATGTACTTACCATCAATTACTGCAAGAGCACCAACAAATAGATTATGAGTAGGTAAATCACCGAAATCATCCATAGCCCAGTATGGATAAACATCACATGGAATGGCCTCCATAATATTTTTGGCGGGAAGATTTATCAAACAATCTGCTCCTGTACATTTAGTATTCTTAAGAAATATCTTATTATCAAATGCGGCTTCCTCGTACGTTTTATTCAATAAGGTAGACCCACTCATCATCCATACTCTATGGAAAAGACCAGATGTCAATGGAGAAGCCATTAAAACCATTATGCTTGTAGCTCCAGAACTCTGTCCAAACAAAGTCACCTGTAAAATTTTTCATCGTGATTGTTAAGGTTATTTTGCTTATTGTTTCCAACATTTCCAATGTTAGAATTTATAAGCCTTTTAATTCATCGGGCAGACATCGAAACAAAAGAAAAACTAGCGTGTTTGCTTCTGTTGCGGAGTGATTTATATGCTTTATAAGTTATCAAGTGCAGCATTACTACATTTTTCAATATTCAATATTCTATTTTGAGGACAGTTAAATGAAGCGTTTTTATTAAATACGAAATACAAAAATGTACTATTTTTAGAGTTATCGTACTTCGTTTAGACAGGATAGACGAGGAGATGTAACATTATAATTGCTAATGATACAAATATCCACTAGAGACCAGACGGACAAGGATACAAGCAACTATAGGGCAACATATAGCCTTCGACAATGAACAAAAACCATACCGTATAGAGAACTATAAATGGCCAAGAAATGACAAAATGTAAAACAATTCAAATTACAAAAATAAACGGTCTGATTTTTTCTTAAAACAATAAGAAAAAATAGTGTAGGCAGGAAATGACGAAACCTCTAAATCCTGGCCCCCGACTAAAGGCTGCGATGGGGTTAAACATGTTTGTGGTAGCTCATCACTTCCTGAACATGAGACAGAACTGTGGAACATTGGATATTGGTGGTTTAGCATATGGAATTCCTTTAAATACATACGATGAAGTTTTTAGTCCTTCGATTGGCCCGCATGAAGTATGAACGAATGGTGCACTCGGTTGCTTCCTTATGCAGGTTTGCATTGCAGAAAGTGACAAAAGCAAGATACATAGCGTGCACTGCTCCTTTCTCATTGTACTTACTTACACACACAACACTCCTGTCCTCACTATTGTACAGATTAACAAACTAATTTAGCTTCATTCCACAGTTCAAAATTTGATCGAATCTTTTATTCTAAACCTATGAGTGCAAAGTTCATACTACAGGAGTTATATAGGTTGTCAACTTTTAAATAATTATTGAACAAATAGAGAAAATAACATATCCTGGATGTCAGATATTTATCTATAAAATGTCGTTTTGTGTTTTCCTATACTATGATTTTCGTTTTTTTTAAGTACAGTAATTATCCCGCAAATTATCAACATAAATCAACTTTATATATTTTGTATATATTCTGCCGTCTGGTATTATTACATATGATACCGTTCACACGGTTTATAAACAATCACTTTATTTTTGCATAGCGTATACATGGTAATGTAGTACAATCAATATGAAAATAAGAAGATGTGGTATGATTTCATATAAAACAACTCTTTACCGGATACCAAATGTCGTAGAAGTTAACAAGTATAGGTCACCGGACGGCCTTCACCAATGAGCAAATTTGTAATGCAAGATAAACAAAAATTATGCTCAAATGACCAAAATGTATTTTTCATTCACCAAAGTTTTTTTTTTTTTTTTTTTTAAACAATAACATCAAAAACACTATGTTTCGTCAGAGTATGACTATTTTTACAATGTTTTCAATGCTGATTGGTTGAACTGCTATATTGTAGTCAGACACTCGAAACGTGAATATCATTCTCACTCTTAGGGTTACAAAATAATCATAGTGATTAGAAAGACGTCTTTACACTAAATCCATTGGATGTTGGATATGCACTGATTGATATTTTAGTCTTTGATACATGATTTTGTTCATTAGTTGTTATTGGCTTTGACCTAGCTGAGGGTAACTGCGAGTACTTTCAGATCTGTACTTAGTGTCTTTTTGTTTTTGGGATATATAAGTACTCGTCCACGTCCACTTTGTGTTTTTGTTAGATGCATTACTATTTGTATCCATCTGATGAGTTAAGCCTTTTTAACTGATTTTTATAGTTTGTTCTTATGCTGTACTGTCACACCACTGTCCAAGGTTAGGGGAGGGTTGAGTGCTCACAAACATGCCTGTCCCAAGTCTGGAGCCTGTATTTCAGTGGTTGTCGTTGGTTCATGTCTGTCACATTTGTTTTCCGTAAACTGTTTTGTAATAAATTAAGCCGTTAGTTTTTTCAATTGAATAGTTTCATATTTTTTCATGTTGGGGCTTCTATAGTCGAACATACGGTATGGGTTTTTCTCATTGTTGAAGTCCGTACGGTTGCCTATAATTGCTTAAATCCACTTCATTTGAACTTTGGTGGATAGTTGTCTCATTGGCAACCATACCACATCTCCTTATTTTTACATGTCGCTATATCGAGGCTCCTTTTTCTGACTCCACGTCTACAAGTCAGCGATCTTACCTCTAAAATGTCGCGTGTCTAGCTAAGAAGCAAATTTGGTTTTTAAAGACGCTAGTTGGAGATCAAACCACCACTTTGCACTCACAGCAAGGTACATAGAGACCAACAAAGTAGGTTTAAGTTATCTTTAAAGGGCTACAAGCTGATATTTTAATTTTAAGATAAGTATTTTTTTATTTTATCAACGGCAAAATTCATTTAATTATATATCTAGGTTATGCAATGCCTTTTACCTTTTCCAGATTGACAGGTTTATCTATACTCAGAATACATTTTGAGGTATAAAAACTATTGCCAAATGCTATAATGAACCTTAGCCATTGACAGTGTGATGTTTCATGCACAATTAAAACAATCAAGAACAATACCCCCCCCCGCCCCCCAAAAAAAAAAAAAAAACAACAAAAAAACAAAACAAAAAAGAAGACAAAAAATGATGATCTGCTTTAATACAAATTACCGATTTAATGACAATATTGACTAAATCATATATATTTTAATTTTTATTTCTCAATTAACTTATAAATTAGTAAACGTATCGTTATTATGAAATTAACACTTTTTTTATGTTTGATAGAACGATCACGTGATAGGTCATACAACTTATTGAAAATAGTAATGATGTATTTATTTGATAAATGTGACCAACTGTCATCTGTATGAGGCGCCGTTTCACTATTTATTCCTTATTAAAATTTTTCTGATATCAAAAAAAGATTTTCTTATATAAAAAAAAATGATTTCCAGATATCTAAAACATTTATTGTCGATTTCTTGATATAAAAACATTTTGTGACATAAAAATTTCGAATTCCTGATATAAAAAAACCCACTTTTTTCTATTTTTCTATCAGAAAATAAGAATGATACTTGTGAAGTTCATTGTTTATAACGAGTACTTTTAAAATTATATATGTTTAAGAGATAATTTGTCATATCAGAAGACAAGGTCCTGATGATATTGTTTTCCTGTGTAAAACATATAAATTGTTCATGAATTTATTGATTACCATCGGAAATAAACACATTTATTCTAAAACCAGTTGTTGGCATGATACGGGTTATGTTCTTCTCATATATTTTATATGGCATGATACTAAACCCCTAACGGGTGGGATTGTGCTTGATTTTATATGATGAAGACATAATCTTGCGATCAGTTTAATTGAGATCTAAAGCTGGCATTTAAGTAACTTCTATTAGTGCTTTGTTATTTATGTATCATTGTCATTTTGCTTAGTTTCTTTTGTTACCTATTTTGACATCGGACTCGGACTTCTTTTAAACTGAGTTTTACTGTGGGTATTGCTGTGTGTTTGTTTATTCTACATTGGCTAGTGGTATAGGGGAGGGTTGACATGTTTAACCCCGCTGCATTTTTGCGCCTGTCCCAAGTCAGGAGCATCTAGCCTTTGTTAGTCTTGTATGTTTTTTTTAGTTTTAGTTCATTTACATGTTTTGGAGTTTAGTGTGGCGTCCTTCGGCTGTTTTCTGCTCTTTGGTCGGGTTGTCTCTTTGACGCATTCCCCATCTCCATTCTCAGTTTTATTTTTATAAATCATATTGAGAATTAAAATAAAAAACCAAATACGCCGATAAGTGATTTATTCTCAGAGATTATAGATTTTACGATTTCTACGGCCAAATCTGTCTCCATCGGGTTGTACCTTATTCTTATTTCTCTTACAGATAAACATTACTTGAGAAGATATTGTAGATTATCCGTTCACACTAACAACAATTATTAAAGACGAAATCATTGACTACCATTGGCTGCAATTAATTGATTTTATGTAAGAAGCGAGAGAAGGTCCAAATCAGTGGCGGATCCAGAGGGGGGCGTAGAGGGCGTACGCCCCCCCTTTGCATGAACTTTTTTTTTTTTTTTTGTAAAATGATTAATCAGACTAGACTTCGTGAACTTTGCCATTACCCGGCCGTGTATTTAATTTTTATGCGACAATTCTTTACTTATAAAGATATTTTTCGCTCGTATTTACTGTAATATATTATTGATTATGTCAAAGTCATGTGATTCGCTACGGTGGAGTTGATCAGTACGTCGAAAAAAACGTCACTCAGTCATTTTGAAATTTAAATTACAGTAACACATTGCTTTCGGCGGAGGATGACAAGCATGACTCTTTCAAAGCGACAAAGGATTGAACAAGAACCACGTATTGACTTCTATTTCACAATTCCACTCAACAGAAAGTAATACTCTATTACACTCTCATGAAAAAAAAGTTCCACAGCAATATTATTTACCTACAAAAATTTGTTTAACCCCAGACGCCCCAGCCAATTAATAACATTGCTGAATAGTGATCCCCAGTCAGTAAGCTCTAGATAGATTTAAAGTCTAAGGTACGGACCATTTGATTTGATAGGGCAGTCTGAGATATTTTAGAGAAAAAATTCTGACCCTGATTTTTGCCTTAAACAAAAATTCTGGCCGTATCTGTATTGAAAACAATTCTCGTGTCCCCTTTTTGCTATCAGAAAAAAAAATCCAACAGAATTATTCAGCATTAAATGAACATGGTGAATAAAAAAACGGGCGTAAATTTTTTTGGGGGTTTGCATGTAAATCCCATATCTGACCGAAATGTCTGTTTCGCCGAACTGATATACTGAATACTTTTTTCAAGGCCCAACTGCAACCTGCCTGCTGGGTGTGGCCTGTCTCCATTTGTCGACCGTCATTCACAACTTCGTTGTCATTTGATTTTCAGACTCATTCGTAGCCTTTGGTTGATTTGGGACCCCTCACTTCCCTTGTTGGGTGAAACATTTCAACCAAACATTTGGATAAAAAATGCTTGTTTGTCTTTGTTCGTGTCAGTCGTATTATAAACTTCATTGAATAGCCGCATATCATCATACATGTTTACAAAAAGAAATCTGTGAGGTTATGCTAACTAACCATACAACAAACGAGAATTTTCCATGTCCATTTTTTACTGACAAATCCCACATCAAATATATTAGTTGTACATAGCTTTGGATCCATTCAGTCATTTTATAATAGACAATTAATGGGGACCTATGTCCAACCCTAGCTTACACTTTAACTATAAAATATACATGCCCCACGTCAGGAACCGTTAAAAATGTGCATTTTACACTTATTTTATGTTTTTTAGCCCCAAAAAGGTCTAAAAATATTTTCGACTCGCTCCGCTCGGCGAACTTTAAATACTACGCCCCCCTTTCCAAAATCCTGGATCCGCCCCTGCAAATAGGCAATCGAGATCAGACAAAACCGCGACTGAAAAGGAAAAACCAACGACGTGACTAAAACGAATAACAAACCATAACACTAAAACTAAAGATTTAACAACACAAACTCAATCAAGCACCAACGCTGAAATCGGGTGCTTTGGAAGGGTAAGCAATTCCTGCTCCACATGTTGAACTAGCCGTGTTTCTCATATAATCATGTCGATTAATTGCATTTGGTAATGTCATAATTGAAGAAAGGTGACTGGGTTGTGTACATATCATTGGTAGTGTAAGTTTTGGATTCATGGTCTTCAAGTTGTGATATTCTCGGTTTCTCCATATTTGTTATCGATAACTGTTGATGAGAAGTACATTTTTAAAATGCAATTCACTTAAGTCATATGCAAAATACCAATGGCAACTAAAATGTTATTACAGACTAGATGGTGAACGAGTTCGGAAATATACTCCGTTAAAAGAGACTAAAGGAACGTGTTCCCCCGAAAATGAAAATAAGCAAAAGGGAACATAAAAAAATATCCTTGATGTCATAAAAGTTAAATAGTTTTTAATTCAATACATTGTCTTGAATATTTTTTTAAAGTTATATTAAAGCTAATTCATATCAAAATTGAAATAAGTGTTGTTGTATACAGCTGTTCAATATCAAGTCTGTCAATTTTGTTTCCCTAAATGTTGCTATAAAATTTCAATACAAAAATTTAAACCAGGCATCTGCATATTACGACGACTGTCACTAGTAAACGATAAAAATTTGATAGTTCCTGTTGCTATTTTTTTTTTTTGTGCTTAGTTAGAAAGTTAGGCTAATTTTGTCTTTTCTAATTTTCTGTTAGCCAAAAGTTTTGAATGTCTATCAATTTGTTATTTATATTCGTCCCTCCCGCAGTACGTTTTAATATTCTTTGCTTTTGATTTTTTTTAGTTAATTAGTATCTCTTAGATGTCAGAGTCACACTTTATTAAAATGAAAAACGGATAGATTGAGTGGTGCTTGTTTAACGTAAAAGGGCAAAATAAAATGAATTTCATGTACTCTAATTTATTTTAATTTCTATATTTAGAAATGTATTTAATATCTTACAATATAGTACGTTTCATTTCAAATGTTTAACTGACAGTGTAGACAGCTACGTCCCCATCCTCCTCGTTGCACACAATTAACACTTTTTTTTCTATATTATAATGAATACTTCTGGGGTTCTTCAAACTGTCTGCTTCGTTCATCAGTATTTTGCTAGCTTCGCCATTTTGTCGAACAGCAGTAAGCTTTTTTTCCTGTTCACTTGCAACAAAAATATGGTTATTATTGTCAACTGCTAAGCCTGTCGGACCCTTAATGGACTGATCCTTATATTCCCAAACCTCCTGTCCAGCCATATCACAACTATGTAATGAGTTGTTGCCATAATCTGTGTAGAATATTCGGTTCTCTGTAACGGCTATATAGTCCACTATTGACGTAGCTAGTGTAATTGTTTTCAGTTTTACCCCCAATAAATCTATAACTGATACCCTGCTTCCATAAATCAAAATATAACATTTCTCATCTCGATGACATATTCCCCAGCAACTATTTTGAAAATATATCTTCTTGTCCTCTGTTCGTTTTGAAATGTTAAGAATTTCTGTGTACTGTCCATTGTGACCATAAGTGATAGCAAGATGGTCAGATTTAATTACTGTGAGGTCAAACGGTGACTTGGAGACATCAATGTTTCTGATATACTGACCGGTTTCGCTATACTCCATGACAACATTCGTACCATTATAATTTGCCAGTAATAAATTACCGTCTGGTGCCATTGCACATCCAGTGATGCTCATTTCCTCTCTCGTATGTTTAATTTTAAACTTTTGTTTCAAACTAAGCCGGGTTCCATGGATTATAGGTACGGAGAGACTAATCGTACTCTGAGCACCTTTGAAACTTGCATTTTTTACTTGAAGACCAGCTATCTTCTCTTCCACCAAAATTTCACCAAACATTTCGACTTTCTTGGAATCTTTCAGGAACTTGCAGAAAAATTGATGTATTGTGATGCCAAATTTGTAATTTTCAGCGGAAATTGCAGTCATATTTATATTTTTTATTTCTTCTTGGACTCTGTCGTTACACTGCCGTGTTGCAAGAAAAAGATGCTGATCCGAAGATCTTAGCTTCATTTGTATGATGAAATCATTAAGTGTCCGGAGTTCTCTGTGTGCTTTTTTGAATTGTTTCATCACTGTTGTGTTTTTTGTTTTGCATATGTCGTACTTCGATTCTAGTTCACTCAGTGATTTCTTTTCTATTTCGTCTAAGCGCTTATTGATATGTTCTCTTGTATTACGAATAACTATTTTAATGTTTTCTTTTTCTTTTTGTATATTTTCTTGTTCTGTCTCCCTATCATGAATTAACTGTTCGATGTTTTCTAAGCTTTCTATGATTGTCTCCTCCAAATCAGCTAGAGCTGTTGATTGGGTAGTATTTTTGGCCGCTTCTTCTATTGAAATAAGTTCTGAACAGTTTTGATGGAGGGCATTAATTTTGAGGCAAGCATCACATATAGTCATGTCATGTATTTTGCAATATTTAATTAGTGTCCTACTGTGTTCAATACAGCTCTGACTTACATGGAATTTGGACATCTTCAACTGAAATAGAGAAAGTACAAATGGGCTACTTCTTAAAGACGGGTAATCACAATTTATTTTAAAGTCTTTTCCTGCAATCTTCGAAATTATACTATACAATGTAGAAGCATAAAATATCAGACAAAGAAAAATAAGGACAACATGTAAAATAATAATAATAAAAGACCAACGGCCTGATTTATGTCCATGTGTTCATCTCTTAATGCATTCTTTTATTATTGATTTGTAACTGTCTAATTGACATATATACAGCAATTAATTGCAATAATATTTTAGCAGTTATAACTTACTATATATAGCCCTTTTGAATATCTAATTTAAGAACGGAATAATTAATAATTTAATATATACATTTCAAACCTGCAAATCATTTCACAAGAAGAGGTAGCTTTTAACCCTTTATAGATACACAAAATATTGACATCAACACAATAAGTCATTATCGATATGTTTTAAAATTTGGAACGATGATAAGAAAAAATACGTCATTTAACCTGATAACGCATTTTCGTCCAATAACTTCATTCATTTATTTATATATATTAATGTTACACACCATTATACAAAACAAAGGAGATGACAAGACAATTTAAAAGCCATTATTTAGCACTGAGATTGAAATTATACAATGTGTATCAATATTTTTTTTCTAAATGCTTAGGTTGAAATATATCTTCCCATTTTCATAAGCAGGGCTTACTATGGACACTTTAATTCCCCCAAAAAAGTAACGTGTGATTTAATGAAAATGTCGAAATGAACTAAATATTTTCTCATAGTTTATGACAAAATTAGGTCTGTTCCGATACTTTACCATTTAAGACATTTTATAAAATTTTACAAATAATATATTCTTTTTTGTATGAATTTTGCGAGTGACAAGATATCACAATTTTACATTAAATTAGAATCGTTATACAAATCAGATAGACGTAATTTAAAAATATAAGTTCTGATATTTGACCGATTAATTATAGTGTCGTACGAACACATCAAAGATGTCATTTGGTCGATCTTTAATACTTTTTATTTATAAACAGCCTTCCCAAAACCTTCTCCTTAAAAATTAAATCTTGTCATGAACAATTGAAAAACATGAAGGCCGTACCTTGTCCTATAATAGTTTACTTTTATAAATTGTAACTTGGATGGAGAGTTGTCTCATTGACACTCATACCACATCTTCCTATATCTATGTACTAATAACTTGCAATATCTAAAGGTCTAAACACTAATCAGTTGTGCATTTTATCCCTTTTTCGTATTTGTTTTTCTGTTTAAAAAAAACAATTAAATTATGAAAAAAAACTTACTGAATTTTTTGGATCGATGTTTTCAAGTCCGACCTATTGGTGAATTTCTACTGGTTTTTCAACTGGTTGTTTCTTTACAACCTTAATATGTTATATAGATTTTATTCAGTCAACGTAAAAAACAATCGTTAAATGATTCAAAGTATAAAGTAAAGTTTTGTGATAAAAAGAATTTCAACTTGATGATATCGAAAATTTAATCTCCTCAAACAATTTAATATCATAGTGTTTTGATAACAACGTTATGTTATCATCTATCAAAGAACTTCAGATAAACCATATCTTTGACAGAAACATTCTCTTATTACTAGAAAAACATTCACAGTAGGGATATAGATATGGTGGCCTGTTTCCCATTGAGACAACTATTCATCAGAGACCAAACGATGCAAACAATACAAAGTGGCCTTTTTCATCCATATTTTAACAGTATTATTGTTTATGATGTAACCAAACTTAGAAAATGACCTCAAATTTTGCCAAGTTGGCTTATTCATGCAGAAGGTTAAGGTTATACTGTGAAAGTTCAATCATTACGTGTCAATTGTTTTTTATATAAATATAATTACGATAATGTACAGTTGCAAGCAATGATAAAACATTTCTTTTGTTTTTCTGCATACTAAGTATAAAAATAAGTAGTAAAAAATTGAAAACAACATGTTTAATAATTTCATGCGTCCGAAGCGCTTTTCTGGATTTACCTTCATCAGGAACGCTCAAAGCCAAACATTTAAAATCCGAGGGATGTATAAGTACCGAAACAGTTGAAGAGCTATATGACAAAAATACATACAACAAATAGCCAAATTCATCTAAGGTCAACTTTGCCTGAGGGAGTTGAAACCTTAGTTTATTTATAATTTCAAAATTTATCAACGAACAATTTTAGAAAGGTTTGTTATAAATCATGTCAGTACCGAAGTACTGACTACTGAGCTGATGATACCCTCGGGGACTGATAGTCCACCAGCAGAGGTATCGACCCAGTGATGTAAAAAATTGAAAACAACACGTTTAATAATTTCATGCGTCCGAAGATTGCCAATAAGACAACTATCCATTAGTGTTCAAATGACGTGGATGGAATTATTTTTGGATTACAGTAAGTCCATCAACAATAAGCAAAACTAATACATCACAGTTAGCTATTAAAGATCCCTACATGACAAAATGTCAAACAATTTAAACAAGGAACAATTGCCATAATTTATAACAACACAATTATCGGAAAACAAATTTAACAGGATGACATAACAAGACGGGTTTCCTCGTTGAAAGGTGACATTCAAGGCAGGTTTAACTGTGTGAAATGCTATAGATGAGTGTATGTAAAAAAGCATAACAAAAATACCGATCTCCAATGCAAATGTGTGTGTATTGTCATAACGTATGCGATTACAATGCCTTGTTTACACTTCTTAATAAAGAGAATCCAATGTAACAAATAATCACCATGATATACAAATAAAATACTTCTTGAGAAAGAAATAAATATATTGAAATAACAGAGATCTAATTAACGCATGTCTCTACCTGCACACAATTTTGCTTATAACTTCGTAACATCTCCATCGAATCGGATTATATGTAGTAACTTGCGGATATTAATGTTTGAACACTTTTCCAATAATATTTATTTTATTATCAGTTTTGTATATTTAAAGAACATAGAAAAATGTGAAACATACCGATAAAATCTGGACATGAAGCTCTTGATAAAAATAAAAAAAGAGGTTAAATAATTAAAAGTACGCCAGTTTTGCTGAAAGATTATATCCTCATTTTCGTTTTAATATGTCTACCAATTCTTCGAAAGATTATTTACAACAGAAAAACTTGGCATCGTTCAAGGAAGTGTCATAACAAACATTCAATACAACAAACCCTTGTCTTGGTTGAATACTATTACCTTGTCCACATATGACATATTCTTTACAACTACTGTGACCACAAAGACCAAAATCCTGAATCTCCAACTAATATGCCTTCGAAATAACTGTTGATGTTTCAATATATGTACCGGAAGAGGAAGGTATGGATAATGCTACATTTATTTGAAAATCAAAAAACTTTATAAATCTATCAAATAACATCGATCTAACGTATTCTTGTTAGCGCATCAAAATTCTTGCATTAAATACAAATAGGCAAGCACTGACAATATTTTCTCATTTTGAGATCTATTCTTTAATATCTATAATTGGTGCAAGTACTTAAAACGATATATTGCTTAAAGATGTCTAAACCAACGATGTGAATGTGGATAACAGATCTTCTTTAAGAAGTCTTAGCTCTCGACTAATTTTACCAAATATAACTGGATTGCTATTTTAGGCCAAATACGTCTATTTCAACATGTTTATGACTTCAAAGTGATATCACAATTTGTATATCATAATATAGCTAAAGTGTCCACATATCATCTTATTAATTCATCAATTCAACTATACAATTTTAAAAGAATTGAAGAATTTTACTTTTTTGTGTTTCTAGGGGTCAAATAATATATTTTCATATACCGTATCCTTTATCAATATGAAATTATTCCTTTTGTTGTTTCAGTAATTGTAGGTTTGTTCTAAAGATATGATATATTTGCAAAAGTGTTGTCACTTAGTATTTTACATATTGATAAACTTAAAGCATATTTTCTATTCATAATTGCACATCCTCAAATATCATCCGCATTTTAGTTTCATTTTTCGTCTATTTTCTGTAAATAGAATTTTGCCTTTTACATGTTTTTATTCAAACGTTATGCTTTTCTTTTAGTTATCCCTCAAATTGTTATTTTCTGGGTTTTGCTAATTACTGTCTTTCCAAACTTTTTTTTTGATATTTATTTTCAAAAGAAAAAAAAATAAAGCATTTGAATAACACATTTTAATAATAACCTATCTCTGTATCAGTATCTTCAGCCGAAAATCTGTTCGGCATTAACAAAATCTGTAGCTCTGAAAATAAAATAATGATTGCCATTATGATTCCTATAAAGTGTACCATAGGCTTTGTTCCATGGGATCATGTCCTGTCCCTCCTATACCATAACTGGCTTGTTGGAAATACTTAAGATACAATCAAATTCATAATTCGATGAGAGACCGAGAAAACCATACCGAAAAACGAAATAGTCGAAATGTCAAACAACTGTCTACAAAATAATACAAGGAAATCGGAAGACAGAGCAAAACGAACCCCAGTTAATACCGTGGGGGTTCTCAGGAGCCTTGGGAGAGTACGCAGATCCTTCTCCACATGTGGCACCAATTGGGTTGCTCATGATAAGTACATATTGGGTCATAAGTCTCATTCGGTAAGTTCACAATCAAAGAAAAGCAGAAGGATTTCGCTTCTATAATTGGAACATATATGTTGTCATCTATGACACAGATATTCCATAACGGTCAACCGACTCATGATAGCGTGCATAAAACCTTCGAAGGGATGATCTTAACTAAACCATGTGGAACCCTGGGATTAATAGCCTCCTTGTAATCGGCGATCCTCAATCATTGGAATCATGATAGAAAACGATAGCTCTGCAATATCATATTAACTAAGAGATATATACTCCATAGAAATATGCAGACGCTTCTAGAGTTTTGCTATATGGAAATGGAAAGCACACAATTGGAAGCTGAAATAATCACAACAGATCAGTTTTCCAAGATTGATTTCGTTATTTATAAAATAAAATATAATTAATTATGAATTGCTATATAATTATGACCACTTATAGTCATACATCCTATCGATATATTTTTGTCATTAAACAAGGTTATGCTTTTCTCAGACTGTAAACACATCTTTTCACTTAATCCAATGGATTTGTACTGCTTTTCGTTTAGTTTTATATTGTGCCAGGTTAAAAGGGCTTGAGCACTCACACATATATTTTAATCTGTCATATTTTTATGCGTTTGTTCCAAGGCAGTAGCCTGTATTTGAGTAGTTGTCGTTGGTTGCTATTTGCCATACAGGTATTTTTTTATTATCATTGTTGTCTATTATAAATCAGACAGTTGTGTTTTCGTTTGTAATGTTTTACATAATCTTATATCGGGACCTTTTATAATATACAAACGGTATAGGATTTGTTCATTATTGACGGCGCACGGGGACCTACTGATGCTTGCACCCACGTCATTTGGTCTCTAGGTGGATAGTTGTCTCATTAACAAGCATACCACATTTCCTTATTTTTACAAAACAAGTTTTCTTAAAATCTTACTCTTTATTATCGTTAAAAAAATCGCAGCACATAGATGCTTCAAAGGATACCGTAATTTTGATTGACAAAACAACAATAGCAGGCATTCCAAAATAATTTCCTAATCAAATATAATGAATCATAGACATGTGCTATGCCGCGTGCTCTTACACGTGCAATTCTCGACAACGTTAACGTTACTTCAATACACAGGAAAACAATGCTTATTTTTGTAATTGTATAAAGGTGTACTAGGGTTGACCGTGCGCTCCTTTTGATAATTGTATAAAGATGTACTAGGGTTGATCGTGCGCTCCTTTTGGTACTTGTATAAAGGTGTAAAAGGGTTGATCATGCGCTCTTTTGATAATTGTATAAAGATGTACTAGGGTTGATCGTGCGCTCCTTTTGGTAATTGTATAAAGGTGTAAAAGGGTTGATCGTGTGGTCTTTGTGGTAATTGTATAAAGGTGTAAAAGGGTGGCTCGTGTATTCTGTTTGGTAGTTGTATAAAGGTGTAAAAGGTTTGATCGTGTGGTCTGTTTGGTAATTGTATAAAGGTGTAAAAGGGTTGATCGTGCACTCTTTTTGGTAATCGTATAAAGGTGCGAAAGGGTTGGTCGTCTGCTCTTTTGGTAATTGTATAAAGGTGTAAACGGGTTGGTCGTGTGCTCTTTTTGGTAATTGTATAAAGGTGTGAACGGGTTGGTCGTGTGCTCTTTTTGTAATTGTATACAGGTGTAAAAGGGTTGATCGTGCACTTTTTTTGGTAATGTATAAAGGTGCGAAAGGGTTGTTCGTGTGCTCTTTTGGTAATTGTATAAAGGCGTAAAAGGGTTGTTCGTGTGGTCTGTTTGGTAATTGTATAAAGGTCTGTTTGATAATTGTACAAAGGTATGAAAGGGTTGGCCTTGTGCTCTTTTGGTAATTGAATAAAGGTGTAAAAGGGTTGGTCGTGTGCTCTTTTTTTGTTATGTATAAAGGTGTGAAAGGGTTGGTCGTGCGCTCCTTTTGGTAATTGTATAAAGTTGTAAAAGGGTTGGTCGTGTGCTCTTTTTGGTAATTGTTAAAGGTGTGAAAGGGTTGGTCGTGTGCTCTTTTGGTAATTGTATAAAGTGTAAATGAAAATAGAACTTTATTAAAAGCGTTCATCCTGCACATACTTTGCAAACTGTGCTTCGTTCAACGCATTACATCCCAAATAAAATTACGTAAAGAAGCATGCAATTCTTAATTAAACGATACCAAAGGTATATATCCTTGATAAAAAATTGACACTGCGTATCTGTGTACCATTAAAAGGAAATTACTCATACTTGCATTTAGATAAACAATACATGCTGTAACTGACCTTCAATTATTTTTTCTATTGAAACAACATGAGATTATGGAATTTGTCGGTTATGTTTAAAGCCGAATTTTCTGCGGGTGTACGTTCAATGATTTTTTTCTCTCGAAGAATAGTTTTCCTATTCATTTTTACACTTCTGAAATGGGGGATGGTCATTACATATAAAAAATTTGTAGGCAGATACGTGAAATGGGTTTTATTCATTCACACGAGCAAACCTCCCTAATTACGAATTATATCCACTTTATGATAAAGCAAAATTAAATCGAAAAACATTTGAAGATCGACAAAAAAACGAAGTATTAACCAATGTATAAAAAGGAACAACAAGAAATGGTCAAGATAGCCTGTTATGACACAGACACATGATGCGGTGTTGATAAACCAGTTTTACGCGCACACAAACATCCCCTTTGCCTATCTAAAATGCAACTAAAAACCGAAACCGTGCGCTATCACTAATTTAAGTAATGGAAAAATGATGACGGCTTATAATTTGGAAAGCAGGTTCATTTATCATCTTTAAGATCTTTTAACCATAAAAATGTAATGTTTAGCTGTTTTAATTTTCTTTGGGTGTAAGCGTTCCTGGTGAAGGTTAATCCAGAAAAACGCTATGGACGCAACAAGTTTAAAAAGTATTATTTTCATGTTTTTCAAATAAACCAAATCATTTCAAGTTTTGTCTAATTTTAAAAGTCCTTGTTGTGTGTTAACATCTTACATCTGAAACTTACTGTTTTTCACAAATGAAATGGACATTTCTATCGTAACAATCGTTGTCGGTCCAATTCAGGTTATCACCATCCAAATAACACATCAAGCAGTTCTTTTTTATAGAAAGTGACGCATTATTATCTGGTTTACCTGGTCCCCAGGCTGTGTAACCTTTTTGTGCGGTACCACTCTCTACCCAAAGCCATTGCCCTTCAAAAACTAGATCTGTTGCTCCAATGAAAAAGTTTCTGAAACCTTCTCCTGTAAGTTAAAGACATTTTCTGCTGCTGCATATGAAATTGAAATACTCATTTGTCAATAATTCATGAAACACATTTAGTCGGAAGAGTTAAATAACATATTTCTACATCATTGATCTTTGATGGATAGTTGTCTCATTAGATCATACCAGATCTTCTGAGTTTTATATTTCTATATAACAGAGAGCGGCGTCCTCAATGCTTTTAACTTGGTACGCATGTTTTACCCTAGAATATTATCATTATACAGTTGGGTCAGTTCTAACCTCTTTTGAAATTTTTCTGAAACTTGGAGGAGAAATGTTCTAGAACCACCATAGAACTGTTCTCGCATACGCTGTTCTGTCATAGAACAGTTTTGGACAGTTCTAAGAACAGCATCGGGTAAACATATTCAGCTTTAATAAAAATGTAAAGTTGACTCACCAGTTAAACTGTCATAAACTGTTCTAGTTTGTATTGTCGAAAACTGTTATAAACTATAACCGTTTCTGACAGTTCTAGTGTCATTAGAACAGCTATAAAACCGATTATACCAGTTATGAAGAGAGGTAAGAACCGATCCCGAATGTGTAATGTAAAAAATATTATTCGTGATGTTATTTTGAATATCAACAGCTAACTTTTTTCAAGCAGTATGCTTTGTGTCAACCAAAAATCGTTTTATCTAACATAAAACCACATCATAAACAAACTAAAAATAAACTTAATTTGTTGTTGTTATGATATTAAAAAAAAAACAACATTGAAGCAACGGTTGTCTATGATAGTTCCTTTAATGTGTCCACGTCTACCTATCTTTTTTGTTTGGAAGCCGCCTCATTGACTTATGCCTCATATCTCTGTTTACTTATATTTTACTAACCATCTAAGATACTGAGAATTTTTTTCATAAATGAATGTTTTTCTGCACTGTCATCTGTCGCTAAATAGGCCTGATGAGATCTACAGGTGTCCTAATAACAAAATGTAAATATATTGTAGAAAAAATACAACATTCTATTCACTTACACATTTGTCATGTTAACGACTTTTTTTCAAACTCCATTGTTGACATCTCATTGAATTTGATCATGACTAGCTCCATTGATTTAATAAATGAGTTTTAATGAGTTTTATGGTTGTGAATCACAGTTTATGACCAAACAAAGAAAAGACCCTTCTAAATATCATTCTATCAATGATAAATCCAACTGTTATCTTTATGAAATTTTTCGTTAAATAATAAAGAATTTTCAAACTATACTGCCGAAATTTACCCGAATGAACTAACTTTGAATAGATAACACATTAAAACCGATAACTAACACAGGCCTACAGCCTATGTTGATACCTATATATTGCACTGCACAAGATCATGATTTTCTCTGACTGATAATGACGTCTTTGCAATAAATCCATTGGATGTTGGATGTGTACTAAATAATACTTTAGTCTTATATACCTGATTTGCTTTGAACTACCGTTCAGTTATCCATTCATTTGATGTGTTTGAGCTTTGCCATTTGCTTGGGACTTTCCGTTTAGAAGTTTCCCCGGAGTTCGGTATTTTTGTTATTTTACTTTTCAGTAACAATGAGTACTGCCAAATTAATATTTTGTGTCCTTAGATTTTTTGTTAGCTGTTTTTGTGCTTGGTATCGATCTTATTAGTTTGTCCCTTTTCAATTTATTTCTACAGTTTGTTCTTACGTAGTTCTATAACACCACTGTCCAAAGTTAAAGAGATGATTAGGCGCCCTCAAACATGCTTGACCCCGCCACATTCTGTATGTGCCTATCCCAAGTCAGGAGCCTGTAATTTAGTGGTTCACGTTTATTGTTGTGTACATAAATCAGCCTGCTAGTTTGTTCGTTTGAATGGTTTCATATTGGTCATTTAGGGGCATTTTAACGATTTCTTGCCGGTATGGGTTTTGTCCTTTGTGAAAGGCATTGCAGTGACTTATAATTACAAGATTCTCCGTAATTTGGTCATCTCATTGGCGATCATATCACATCTTCTTATTCTTATATTAATAATTAACATTCACACATTTGATGATTTTGACCCTTTATCCTTACATGTGGAAATTTGAAAACAGTGTCGACGAGGAAATGCCTATCCTTTTGGAGTTCCACAGTACAACTAAGGTTTTGTTTTGCTATGTTTAGTGTAGTTTCCTTTTTTGTTTCCTTTCAATTTGTCTTCTTTTCATTTCCGTTTTTCTTTCTTTATTGGTATCTCCAAACTTCTCATTAATTTAAAGAGATTTTGCTCTATCTTTTTTATGATAAATTCTTAAGTTTTTCAAATATGATGCTGCAGTAAAATGCAATGTCTCCCTTACTCTATCAATACCTACCGCTAGTTCAGTATTAAAAAAATTAGAGCTATTTTCGTGAGACCAGTTGCATATTTTGACAGTTTAAGTTGGAACAATTAAGGAAAGTTTTTTTTGGGGTAAAACAAATTATAAGTACAAGAACGGTTTAATAAATTATCCTTCTCTAGAAGAAGTCAGTTTGATTTTGCAAACATTTTTTTTATTTAAACTTCGCTTATACAAATTTGACTTGCAAGAAAACAATTCGACGTCATTTTGTTGTCGAGTCATGCCTATGCTATCTTTTATATGAATTTAGTTAGAAATTCTGCATGTGCTCAGCAAGTTCGGTTAATGTCAAAGTCCATCAGGAAGACCGATATCGCTAACTATTCAGACAGATTTGTTTTTTATAATGGTTTAAGGTAAAACGATGATATCGATGACACATAATCTTCAAATGTCATGTTGATGGTTTATTAATACCCTGGAACTGGAAAGATTTTGTGATATTTTTTGTATGTCTTCATGCACTTATTTTATGTTTCCTGTTATACATCTAGTTTTAAAGTATGAAATCGTTCAAATTATAATGGCATATTGTTATTCTAAACTGTTTCCCAAAATTGATCGCCCTGAAGATCATAAAAAACATTTTATTAAAATAAAGTATGTCAATAAAGGTTTTGATTTTGTAAATATTGCCGGTATTTTTAACGACCATTCTGTTAAAGAACAAATTCCTGGATATTTTGATAATACTGAACTCCCTCTTATTTGTTATATTTACAAGAAATCTACCCGGAAATTTGTGTTTAATTATAGCCAAGTCTGTAAAGATGTAAATATCAGTGAAAATACACCTACGTCATGTAATTGTAGTAATTCCGAATACACATATGGCCCCATTTCCCATGTTATAACAGGAGACCTTAACATCGTTCGCGACCGAGAGTTAAAATCATTCCTCAGTAAAGGACCTAAATATCGCCCCCCCCCCCCCCCGTCAATTATTAATTGGAATGAGTGTCGTAATATCATTCACAACTCACTTCGTGCTTACTGTTTGAAATGGATAAAACGGGAAAAAGCTGACAAAAAATCTTTGGACTCTTTTTTTAATTCAGTAATGAAGATAGTTGATATACGTATACAACATTTTAAAGAACATTTTACTCTTAACAACAACCATAAAAATCCTATTTCTCGTATCAAACATAAACTAAAAGAACTAGCCAAGGAATTTGTTTTTGTCCCGGCTGATAAAGCTGCTAATAATATCTGCTAATAATATCATTATAGTTTGACGTAAATTTTACATTGAGGTTCTGCAAAAGGAAATCACGAATTCAACAACATTCCAACTGACTTCATTTTCAGAAAACGATATCTGTAACAAACATAAACTATTAGCTACTTCTTTACAAGCAGAACCAAATACAATGAAAGTCCCAACTATGCACTGGCTTCCAAAGCTACACAAATCACCTTACAAATATAGATTTATTTCGTCTTCAGGTCATTGTTCCACTACTAAATTGTCTATTCTACTTACTAGTACACTTGGTACAATCAAAAACCTGATAATAAATTGTTCTAATAAGGCCTTTGAAAATAGTGGAATTAATTACTTTTGGAGTGTCAAAAACTCATTGGAAGTACTTGATAAATTACATGCATATATTGGTGATTTTGAATCTGTTCAAAGTTTTGATTTTTCTACCCTATATACCACTTTGCCTCATATTCTTATTAAGAAAAAATTCACACACCTAATTAAATGGGCATTTAAAAAGTCGGAATGCGAATACATATGTTCAAACTCTTTTAGGTCATTTTTTAGGAGCAACAAACAAAAGAACTATGTCAATTGGACATGCTTTGATACTATATCTGCCCTTGAATTTTTACTTGATAACATTTTTGTTCGCTTTGGAGATTCCGTATATCGTCAAGTTATCGGAATTCCAATGGGGACCAACTGTGCACCACTTATTGCGGACCTGTTTTTGTATTGTTATGAGTTACAATTTATGATTAAAATCAGCAACGACCCATCGAAACAACATCTGATACAAAAATTTAACAATACTTTTAGATATTTGGATGATATATTGGCTCTCAATAATGACGACTTCAGTATGTATACTAAAGAAATTTATCCTGTTGAACTTACTTTAAATAAAGCTAATACTAACAATGACCACTGTCCTTTCCTCGATCTTGATATCTATATCATTAACGGGAAGCTTAATACAAAAATTTATGATAAAAGAGATGATTTTTCATTTCCTATCGTTAATTATCCATTTTTAGATGGTGACGTTCCATTGTCACCATCTTATGGTGTTTATATATCTCAACTTGTACGATTCGCTCGTGTATGTAACAACGTATTAGATTTTAGCGAGAGAAATTTATGTATTACTGAAAAATTATTACACCAGGATTTTCGATATCATAAACTAGTCAAAACATTTACTAAATTTTATCATCGGTACAAGGACATCATTCATTAATATAACTCAACATGCAGACATCTTATACGTTCGGGTATTTCACATCCAATCTTTTATGGTAATATTCTTTACAAAGCACAAAAATGTCAGTATTCACCTCAAAAGCTAACAAAACCTTTAAATAGACTTATTAAGAAGGGATATAGTTACGATACTGTTGTCAGGTCATTAAAGATTGCATATTTTGGCTTTAATATTGATTCACTTATAGTGTCTTTGCATCGGAATTAAACACATTTGTTCTAAAACTAGTTGTTGGCATGACACGGGTTATGTTCTTCTCATATATTTTATGACGGTATAATACTAAACCCCTAACAGGAGGGATTGTGCCTGATATTCATATGATGAAGACATAATCTTTCAATCAGTTTAATTGAGGTCTGTAGCTGGCATGTCAGTAACTGCTAGTAGTCTGTTGTTATTTATGTATTATTGTCATTTTGTTTATTTTCTTTTGTTTCCTATTCTGACATCGGACTCGGACTTCTCTTATACTGAGTTTTACTGTGCGTACTGTTGTGCGTTTGTTTTTACTACATTGGCTAGAGGTATAGGGGGAGGGTTGAGATCTCAAAAAACATGTTTAACCCCGCCGCATTTTTGCGCCTGTCCCAAGTCAGGAGCCTCTGGCCTTTGTTAGTCTTGTATTATTTTTAATTTTAGTTTCCTGTGTATAATTTGGAGTTTTGTATGACGTCCATTATCACTGAACTAGTATACATATTTGATAAGGGGCCAGCTGAAGGACGCCTCTGGGTGCGGGAGTTTCTCGCTGCATTGAAGACCCATTGGTGGCCTTCGGCTGTTGTCTGCTCTATGGTCGGGTCGTTGTCTCTTTGACACATTCCCCATTTCCATTCTCAATTTTATTAAAGACAGCATGAATCAGTTCGATGGACAGATAATGTCCCATGAATGCATAAAATACGTGACTACAAATCGTTCCATTTAAATTAATTTAAATTCTATAGAAACTTACATGTGCCTCAAACCAATTTTTCTTTTCAGGACTAAACAAGAGACATTCGCCACGAAATTCTGCCCAGCCCTTAGGACACTTGAAGTTGACGTCACGTGTATTATACCTGAAATATAGCTAAAGTAAAGTCCTATACTAAGATAAAAATATAAACGGGATTAATCCCACCATATTTCGTGCCAGGCTATATGCACCATAAACTGGCCAAAAAACTCACAAAATCAGACGTTTTCAACCAAGGGACCGAGTAAAAAAACAACACCCATGCTCCTAACTTAATACAGGCGATATTAATTTCTATTTCCACCGTTCTTGAATGATATATATATAAGCTGTTAATTGGATCGATGTTATGAGAATTATCGAGAAAAAAAAGCAAAAGAGCAGAAAAACGAACTCCAATGAAAAATCAAAACGGCAAGACCCTTATCAAATGGCAAAATCAAAAGCTCAAACATATCAAACGAATGGAAAACAACTGGCATATTCCTGGCTTAGAACAGGCATATCACAGCGTAACTAAAGGGGCATGAGTTGTGTTTTAGACAAAAATCGAAGTACGATTTTTCTAACTGTTTTGAACATTTATAAAAGTGAAATATTGAAGATGCATAACTCATTATTTTGCATGGAAATAATCGCGACCACAAATTATGATTGTATTATTAACGTATAAAAATATCACATGCTTACTACAACAATATCAACACATATTCCATGACGTTAGTACCTTGAAAAATTGTCTATATCCTATAAACATATACTAGAGACCGACCTTCACATAGATGAACTAAAACTTTGATTATAATTGAGAATGGAAAGGGGGAATGTGTCAATGAGACAACAACCCGACCAATGGAAAGAAAAACAGCGTAAGGCCACCAATGGGTTTATAAACACAGCGAGAAGTCTTTATTTCAAAATGTTTAAGTAAAATTGAGTATAAGCGACAGCTTTGAGCCATCAAATAACATGAACTGCGGATGTAAACTATATTGGTAAGGTACTTACTACATAGATTGCATGTCGCTAGGCAGAACATTTTCAAGCCGCTATTACATGCAGATTGATCGCACATGACACGTGAATCATCCGCACAGGATGGTACAGCTTGTGTTGTAACTGTTGTTCTAGCTTGAATTGTAGTTGGTACTGAAAATATATATATATATATAATAAATCACTTTTTCAAAATGTAGCTATTGTCTTAAGTTGAGATGTGAGTTCACCGATAATTTTGGAGATGTTTAGGTTTTATTAAAGGTTAGATCGAAAGAGACAATTTAGTAATACCTGTTCTCTTTTACTTTGATCTTGTGGAACTTATGAAACTAGTGAATCTGGAACTACTCACCGTTTTGTTTCAGCTTGGTTTGTGGTTTTCATCTTGATTGATTTCTTTGTTGGTGCTTTGTTTGACTACTTTCGTCGAATATATATTTTCGTTTTCCAATTGTATCTTGGTATGTTTTTCGTGTTGTGCAGTTTTGATTTCCGTATATTGTTTTGAGACTGTATTAGTGTCAACTTTGTATATGTATGTGCTTCATTGACACACTTTATTTTGATTGTTCCTTTAGTAAATGTGTATTTATTATTTTTTGCGAATTAAAGAATCGGTATAAAAAGTTGGTTTACAGTCATTCCAAAAAATGCTATCGTTAAAGACTTGACAACGGTTTCGCAATTATATCCTTTGTGGATAAGTCTGTTTATAGGTTTGGTTAGCTTTTGAGGTGAATGACGACATTTTTATGCTTTGTATAGAATATTTCTATAAAAGATGGAATGTAAAATACCTGAACGTATAAGATGTCTGCACTTTGATTAATATTTACGAATGACGAAATCAAATATGTTTTTACATGCACTAGCAAATCGAACAAGTTGAGATATATAAACACCATAAGATGGTGCCAAGGTGACGTCACCTACTAAAAATTGATACTTAACAATATGAAATGGAAAATATTTTTATCGTAAATTTTAGTATTAAGAGTGGTTTTAAAGTTATGCTGAACATGTAGGAACACTTATTACAAGCTGGACATCAATTACTAGTTTTACGGTGTTTAATAGAGCGGGTACATTTTGATGACAACCATGTTATCTAATTGGTCTTTTGAAAAGACTGCTTCTGAAAGGTTTCTGAATTGAATAGTTTTGTTTTACCCTGATTTAATCACATTATCGTCCTTCCCTTAGTCAATGTCACCCAGCTCAGTCGATCCGTAATTCTCGTATCGCGACTTTGAAACGTGAACAGAACTTCTCATGAACGTCACAATTTCTGAGGGCGAGTTATCAGCGACGTCACAATGTATGAGGAGACGTTATCAAGCTTACTTTGGCTAGAACACAACTCTCTAAAGTAGGTGATAGTGACCACTAATAGTAAATTTAATAGATTATCGGACTTTCTGTTTATAACTATGGTTTAATATCAAGGTAGAAATCCGATAAATATATATATATATGTAAAGATAAGAAGATGTGGTATGATGTACAATAAGACAGCTCTATCAGAAAAAAAAAAAGAACAAATATACCGATATCGTATGGGCTTCAAAAATGAGCAGAAGCCATACCTCATAGTTAAAGTAAATCGAAAGATACGAAAGGGACAATCGAAATCATAGGTAAAGGGGAGCGTTGGCGCCTTCAAACTCTCAGGTTAAGGCAGGGTTGGCGCCTTCAAATGAGTTTACCTCCGCCACATTCTGTATGTGTCTGTCCCAAGTCAGGAGTCTGTAATTCAGTGGCTGTCGTTTGTTGCTATGTAACATATTTGTTTTTCGTTTATTATTTTTTACATAAATTAGGCCGTTAGTTTTCTCGTTTGAATTGTTTTATATTTGTCATTACGGTGCCTTTTATGGCTGACTATGCGGTATTGACTTTGCTCATTGTTGAAGGCCGTACAATGACCTATAAGTGTTCATTTCTGTGTCTTTGGTCTCATTGGCGATCATACATTTTCTTATTTTAGTATCATAAGTCGAAAATAAACTGACAACGCTATGGCTAAAAAAGAAAAAGACAAACAGACAAACAGACAAACAATAGTACAAAAACACAACATAGAAAACGAAAGTTTTAAACGAAAATAGTTTCGGAAAGGAATCGTTCTATTTACAGAGTTTGATATTAAAACGTTCTTTTCAGACATTCTGTAATAACATCATATGCACACAGATTTACAAAAACAGTTTATCGGACGGTAAAAATTGATTTGAATCGGGAGTTGAATACCTGACAAGTCGTGAATCGTTATAGTTTACAATAAAAACAAATATTCAAAATCTCCCTTTTTTTTAAACTAACTATCGTCGGGAGCTAAGCAGATGCCATCCAGAATAATGCAGGTCTTTTCATAGAAGATCTCTTATAATTGCAAGAGCCTGAACCTTTTGTATTGAATTGTCTGGGAGAAAGATTTTAAAAGCTGATATCTGGATTTCATCGCAATAGGTAAATTTAGACTGATTGATTGCCTATTTGTCATGATCATTAACTAGGAATCCAGGCGTTAATTTAGCTAAAGAAAGGCTGCGGAATATATCAATTGAATTGTTTGGGTGCATATGATCTTGAATAAAGTTCATCGCGTGCTCCACGTTTAAATCATTGCAAGAATATTCAATAAAGTTTATTCATTGAACAGTGAAAAGAAATGAATAATGTTTCTATGATGAGTTTATTCATCAATTCAAGCATTGATTTTGTTATTGAATAATTAAGACAGATCTAATCATTTATCTTACCTCCTATACATTTCTGGGAATGTGATTGGTTGAAAGCAACCGCGTGGAGACCGTGTATATTTCATATTAGGTCAGTGACGGGGCTTATTTCAATACACAGTTAGTAGTGGTGTTACGTTCCTTTATAGAAATAACACGGTGTTGAGGAAAAATCTGAAAGGTTTCAACATACGAAGAACGATTGAAATAAATTCATAAAACACATTTAAAGCTAACAAGTATTGTTATTAGATATAGGAAGATGTGGTATGAGTGCCCATGAGACAACTCTTCATCCAAGTCACAATTATAAAGTAAACCATTATAGGTCAAGGTACGGTCTTCAACACGGAGCCTTGGCTCACACCGAACAGCAACCTATAAAGGGCCCCAAAAAATTACTAGTGTAAAACCATTCAAATGAGAAAACCAACGGTCTAATCTATACAAAAAACGAGAAACACTTATGAACCACATAAACAAACGACAACTACTGAACATCAGATTCCTGACTAAGGACAGGTGCAAACAATTGCAGCGGGATTAAACGTTTTAATGGTACCAAACCTTCTCCCTTATCTGAAACAATGGTGTAACATCACAACATAGAAAGACACACTATAAAATATCAATTGGAATGGCTTAACTCAATCGAAAAACGTTGTAACACAAATTAACACACAATGAACGAATAAATTTGATCTATAATGATACAATGTAAATACAAAGTTAATAAAAATAAGGGATGAATGATTAAAGTAAAAGTATTATACCGCTATGAAATGTTAAGCAATTTCAAAAAACATCAACTTTGAAAAAAAAAAAGAAGGTTATACACAGGTAAATGAAAATAATTTTGTTGTTAAGTATACTTCTTCTTCTGTCTGTATAATCTTCCGTTTAGGAATACCAAGAAATTTCTTGAATATCAATAAAACTAATCTAAAACTTGGTACATGTGGGGTGAATATCAACAATAAAACTATAAAATTGGTGCTCGATAAAACTTTGTGTTCTTCATGTAACAAATGGAAGTTTTTAACGACCTTGACTCTCTATACAGCTCTTGCACGGTCGGTTCTTCATGTAAAGGTCCGGAACAGTATAAAAGGAGAAAGGAAATAATTGTGATGTCCATAGTACGAAGAAGTGCAAATTTGTAGTAATTACAAACAATCAAAGCTGGTATATACATGTTAACATTAAATAACAAAAAAGCATTACAAATAGTATCAACTGGTCAAATTATCAAAGAAAGTACGATTTGAGATTTGACGCAGTTACTGACAGCTAGTTCAAAGCCAAAACAATTAATAATAAAAAATCATGCATCAGAGACTAAAATCAACTAAAACATATCCCAGGGATTTAGTATTTTAACGTCATGGACAGTCAAAGAAGACATGACTTGTGCAATGCCAAAAATAAATGTATCGACAGGCAGTAGGATAGTTAGGTTTTGTTGACATTTGTTTTTGTATAGACCAAAGGAAGTAGGTTCTTAATACTGAGTATTGAAGACGTAATCACTTTGATAGGCCACTAGTCTAAATACTACATGTTAAGATAGTCGGTAAGATAAATTCATTACACAGCGTGCTAGTGACCTAGCTTCGCTCTCACCTCATATGGAATATTCTGACCCCATATAGTTCGTATTAGGTCACTAGCACACTATGTAACGAATAGTATTGAACAATTAAGGTCCGATAACCTATCGATAATTACATTTTGAATATATTCGTTATATGCATACTGATTGATATTTTAGCCAGGGAATAGCCATTTTCAGAATTTATAATAGCTATCAGTAACTGCTTGTACTCTATGTTCGGTAGTTTTTATGTAGTCCCTTTGTTAGATGGTTTTTTTTTTGTGTGTTTGTGGCGAATTGATGAGTTAAGCGCTTTTTAACAGATTTCTTCTCTTTGTTCTAATATTGTGCTGTTACACCACTTTCAAATGTATGGGAAGAGTTGAGCACTCGTAAAACAGTTTGATCCCGCCACAGTTTGTATATACCCGTCCGAAAAAAGTAAAATCACAAAAATACTGAACTCCGAGGAAAATTCAAAACGGAAAGTCCCTAATCAAATACCAAAATCAAAAGCACAAACACATCAAACGAATGTCAGGAGCCTGTAATTTAGTTTATGGTTGGTTGCTGTCTATCATATTTATTTTTATCATAATTGTGGACATAAATCAGGTCATTGTTTTTCTCGTATGAATAGTTTACATTTAGTTATGTCGGGACCTTTTAATGCTTTTCAGATAAAAGTCTTCAAAACAAGATAACAAAGACTGCAAAATGAACTAAACCTAAAACATAGGGTGATCGCATGTACTCCGGAAGGTAATAAAACCTGCTCAACATATGGCGCCCGTCGTGTTGCTCGTGTAAGAATGTTGGTGCTAAGTCTAATTCGGTAACTTTCGATTTATAGAAAGCGGGATTATGGTCATGACAATCGGAAAATATCGATGAAATAGATATTCCAAAACGGTCAACCAAATCGTGATGCCGTTAGTCAAATGATCAACAATTTACTTCAACTTCACCAATTGGAGCCCCTGGTTTCATTCTTGTTTGTTAGTAGTAACAAATATGCTGTCAATCAAGAAATAAAACATCTTGAAAACGTCAGTTTCTGAAAACGTTTTGTTTGAATCTGAGTGGTAGTTGTTTTACAAAAAAAATATTAATCCCTCCATTAAATAAGATATATGTACCTACCTGTACTTTGCCCATACTCTTTTATGACACAAAGTAGCAAATATGTTTTTTCAATTTATCTTGTAATTTGAAATTTTAGTATTCAAAAACTGATTCACCCCCCTCCCTAGCTTATGTATTTTCACAAGAACTCTAAAACCCCGTTATTATTGCTGATAAAGTTAAAATTGATGTTATTAGTTTAGAAAAAGGTTACATGGAACATTTTGAGGACCAATCAATATGACGATGTTTTAAAGACACTCATGTGATTTAGATATCGAAAAAAAAGTGTTTGTAAAAGTACCGAACCCCGGGGTAAATTTAAAAAGCTGTGAACTCCATAAACCTGACAAAAATACTCGGCTATATCAACCAACGGTAGAAATGGAAAGAACTGAAATATTTCTGACTTTGTACAGTCATTTTCTGAACAAAAAAGTGAGTTAAACCTGGTTTTACAGCTGGCTAAACCTACAACTTGAATGACAGTTGTTGATAGTTATATCGACAATATATGGTGCGCAACAAAACAGACTTTATTGGTTCACGTGATGGAAGATCAGTACATCATCATTGCCTAAAATTCCAGATGAATATAGAACAGACGTATGATTTTTTAGTACAAGTATATCCTCTTTGGTAAGTGTCGTGTGGGTATACGTTGAGTATCCAATTGAATTGTAATAACTAATTCCTTAATCAAGTAGTTTATGTAATGTTATTTACACACAATATCAATGTTTCGAACTTTATCTGCGAGGATAACAATACATTGTCATGGAGGAAGGACAGGTCCTTAGCAACACATGGATCTTTAAAATCAATATAGCATGTGTATTCATAGAACCCTTCAGTTTTTTCATTCTGATTTGTTTCAACGACCATATAGGTTGCACTTTGTAAATACAGCTGTTTCTCAAACCACGCCTCTTTTGGGGAGATTTAGAATATTCATAGAAAATTAATTTTGTTTACATACTGGTTCCCAGTTATGCTCTCTGTGTTCCATCTCATAGAGACATAACTAGGGAATGTTACCAGTAAATATACATGTGCATATTGTTTACATTGAAATCTGTGGTAACCCTTCATTCGAGGTAGGGGTAGTTAAGAAAATTAGTGTTAGTTTAAACTCTGAAAAGTTCAGGGCATATAAACGTTGAAAATATGCCGCACAGCCCTATATTTTGACCTTTGAAAACAATTGTAGTGCATATGAACTTTCAATTCTAGGATAAGATTTTGTTCAAAACTTCATAGTAAAAGTGGTACAGTTTTAGCCGTAAAAGGAGTTCCTATGGGAAATTGCATTGTCAATTTTTACAGAAATGCAACCTATAGCCATAACCTATTCAGAAAGAGTATGTACGTCTTCTTTTTCTTTCGCGTTTAGCCCATTGCCTAGCATAATTCTCTACTAAATTCATCATATTTTAAAGTTGTTTCCAATTTTTTCTAAATTGATGGTGTTACGCTAGAAAATATTGCAAAGTGTAATTTATGTGTTGAAAATAAACTTTCAATTGCTAAATGGGTCTAAACGCTAAGGTATAACAATAGTTGCGTATATCTACTTTTGTCACAACCCGTGTTCATAGGAGATATATTTATTGTGGAATCGAATCCCAAAGTTTTGTAATAAGAGATGAACTCATGTTCTGTAGTCCTTTTCTTTGTAACTTTTGAGCCGATTATTTTCCATGGACAGTTAGTATGAGAAGACAGATGCCAATGATATGTACCGAACAACTAGTCAAATAAAAAAATCAAATATGTGTATGCTTCAATCGTGTGAACTGTTCTATAAAATCAATAAGTTGTATATTGACTGATACATAAAATCAAAATAAACCGGTTACGCAAACAGAAAGCTTACCGTTAGTACAGCTTCCACACGACTGTTCTTCATATTTATCTTTAAAATACTGCTGCCTTGTTATATTACAAGACTGCAAGCATTCATCAAAAGATACTTGACGATTTGGAGCTTTTTCACAGCAAATTGGTTTTATTCTGTGTCTTACACCTCCGCAAGTGGAATTACATGCTGTCCAAGCTATCCAAGGAAATGATTCGCATACATTCAGTCCTCTCTGGCAACTTTGTTCGGCTTTCACTAAGGAGATATATAAAAATATGAAGCTACAAAAAAATGTAACTTAATCATTCCTTAAAGTGTTGAAAAATAATGCCGATGTATTAATGTTAACTAAAATGAAGTTCTTATAAAAAAAATGGTCGTGATTTTCATCAATTTATTTTACAAAATATTTTAGTACTTATGAAAATCACCGATCTATTGGGATAAGTATGATCAACTTATTAATATATTAATAATACATAGGAATCACCTAAAATGCTGGATATTACAACAAATTACCAATCATCAACGCTTGACTACTCCGAAAAAATAACATACAGTCATACAATGAACAAATGAAGAAAATTTAATCGACCAAGACACAATAAGATAGCCTGACTTGTTACAAGCACAAAATGTGGTGAGACAAAACCAGTTTTACGTGAGCACAAACATCGCCCCATACCTAAATACCCCGTATGTAGTAAAACTAAAACACGCAATTTGTATTTATTTCTGGTTGTGTATACATTTACATCTAATTGTTTTGTTTTGTTTTCATTTCAATTTTTTCTATAGTTATGAGTATTTTCGATCTATCTTTGGTTTGTTTCCATTATTAGGCCTTTCATGGAAATTGTACTTATGATGTATTACTTCCGCCAATGATTTTCCTTTGCTATATTTTGTCGATATACTATTTGTTATATAAATAGAAGTTAAACTGTGTTCAAATCTCGTAAATATATAATTAAAAGACCATCCAGTATTTATTACAAAGAAAATAGACCAAAAAGGTATACCAACCTTACGTCATAAACAAATTATCATTGATATGGTCATAATTATAAATTAACTGTTTTCAAAACTTTGATTTTTTAAATACTAAGACTTTTCTACCTCAGGAAAAGATTACCTTAGCTGTATTTGGCAAAACTTTTAGGAATTTTTGGTCCTCAATGCTCTTCAACTTCGTACAAAATTTCAATCCTGGTATCTATGATGAGTTTATATATATATCGATTTTTTTTAAACTTTGATGAAAACAATTTTATGGAGGCTTTACACAAAACATGTTTTTTCACAAACACAGCAAATCATTGATATTTAATCTGCCATTGATATGTAGTATCAATTATGTCTGTCAGTAATTAACAAACATGATCTATTTAAATTGTAAAAGAATAAGACATGTAAGGCAAACTGATAAACTTACAGATTAGATGAAAGAAGCTCAGAATTTTTTTTTAGCAGAGCAAAAGGGACACATACTTTACAATAATAGGGGATACATATATTACAACTAACACGTCCTTTCAAAAAATAATTCAAATAATTACGTGAAAGATAAAAAATCCCACAGAAGTTAAATTTAAGATTCCATTTATCAAAATAGATGAAACTAAGAAACTACTTTTAAGCTAGTAAAATCCAACGCAACTGGCCTAGATGATGTTGGCCAATTTGTCTTGAAGATAGCAACACCAAATATAACATTTTTAATTAACTTAAGTATACTAGAAGGAATTTTCCCAGAAAATTAAAAAAAAATAGCTAGTCAGAGTGAATCCAATATTTAAAAGTGGCGATATGAATATACCAGAAAACTACACACCTATATCAATTTATCCTAGTATATCTAAAGTATTTGGAAAAAAAACATGTTGCAAAACATGTTTATCTTTATCTGTCACAATATAAACTATTACACGAGGCACAATCCGGATTTAGATCAAACCACTCATGCCAAACAGCCCTAAACAAATTTATAGATAACTGGCTTAAATATATTGACGAAGGCAATGTTGTAGGAAAGGTCTTTCTGATCTGCATGTGATCTTGTTAATCATGTCGTTCTTTTCTATAAATTATATTTATACAAAGTATGAGATCATTCAGTGAAAACATTTAAGTCATACCTCTCTAAGACACAGCAAAAGTATACTCAGGTAATACCGCTTTGGATTCTGATAATATCAAATATGGAGTTCCTAAATAATTCATTTCAGGTGCCATTTAATGACCAAAATAACTCCAATAGAAACAGTCTAAGAATTTACAGAAAATTTAAAAAAGATATTACCAATGTTGTTTCAACTGATCGGGTGGAGCTAACTTTTTAATTTGCATAAGGACAGTCTATTTGAAGATGTGTGTGATAAGGATGATTCCCGTTATAATTATAATTACTGATTTCTAATTACCTATCAGTGTCACCAATCGGATATACAAAATACAGAGTGTATGTTATGGGACGAATAAAATAGTATGAAAATTAAAAAAATTATAAAACATAAAGGAAATCAAGAAGGTCGAAATACCATTTGCAACATATTCCCGTGGCCCCCTCTCACCTTCCCCCTCCCAACAACAAAAATGCATTCGGAATTAAAGAAAAATGTAAAACAACACGTTATAGAATAATAATATATGCATATTTTGCAAATGCCGCCGTCATACTTTCATATCCACAATTTCCAAAATGTGACAATTTTTACACGTTTTTAAACGGTGTTTTACAGGAAAATCAACGGCTGTGTCCACTATTTATTCACTTTACGAATACACATATAGTGTCAGATATTTTAACAGGATCAATGACCACAACTGGACACTTCATTGATGAGTTTATCCCAACATACCTGTTTATAGATGGAACCAATTAAACCCTGCCCAGTCAAGTGAAATAAATCAAGTAATACTAACTAGAAAATGTTTTATTAATTGATTTTGACCGATACATGATCTATAAATTTAACAAATAAGATTAAGTTATAGTAATCTAAATATTGAACAGGGTAGACACCGTAGATTACCTCTTGAAAAAAGAATATGTCTCCTCTGTAAAAATAGGGTTGAAGAAGAATTTAATTTTGCTTTAAAATGTCAAATTTTAAGAAAATGTAGGTAAACACTTTTTCAGGAAGTAGAGAGTATAGTCCCATCTTTCAACAAAATGTCTGATGAGGAAAAATTATCATCTATGTTTACATTTATTGAGTATGACATAGCTAAATTATATGTAAAAGGGGGTTACTGATATATAAGTACTAAGAAAAAGCCTAGCTGACAATAAAAAACTAGAATTATGTAATACAAATTTGTGACTATTTTCTATTTTTTTTAACATACATGTATATATTTGTTTTGTTATATTTCATAACAAAATCATTAAGAATATTGTACTTTTATTTAAATTTGCAAAAGTATCATCTCCTCCAAAATATCTTAATATATGATATACTTTATAATAGTTGGTTAACTTTGAATATCGTATGTTTGTAAATATTGTCATGTTTGTCTTTGTAACAACCCAATATGTGGATTTTCACCAATAAAAATGATTTGATTTATTTTGATTTGATTTTGTGCCCTACTGCTCGTTTAATTTATAAATGTTATACTGGATGCACCAAAACTAACACATACGTAAAATTGTTAAATTTCAAATCGAAGATTGATATTATCAATTGATTCTTGTTCATTAAATTCTCAATAATAAAGCAACTAATTACCTTAAAGAACTTTGTTGTCCAATTGTCAACCTACCTTAACAATATTTAGACGGGGCTTCAGCTTGTATACATTATACTCTGCATTATACTTAACATCCAATAACATTTAAGTATACTATATACAAACTGAGGCCCCGCCTATCTATTGATTGCAGATGTCAATCTTAATTAATAATGCTTGAGCAAACATTGATACAACATGTACAAACAAAGCAAGCAAGCCAACCAAACCTTTAAACTACAAGCATTCGGAAAATAGCTCTAAATATCTCCCGAAATATATATATTTTTTTTACAATTTATTGGTCATTGCTCAATATTTGTATAGGAAAAAGCATTTGTTCTTTTTGCATAAAACTGGTTGTTATGTGTCCTAGACCTGACTTCATGTATCAACGCGATTAACAAGTGTTTGCCTTTCCCTTTTTAAGAGACTAGGACATATAACTCATTTTCTGTACAAAGAATATATGTGAATTAGAATTATAGCATCTATTTTGGTTTTTTTTTAACAAGAATAGGCTTGATACCCTAACTTGGTACAACAACGGACGGAAACTTTTACTTTTTTACGTGACGGCAATTGATTGGAAATATATTGAAATTATCTCGCACTACTAATGTGTTCTTTGTGTTTGGAATCTGTGTATGATTCGCAATGGGAACGTGACGTAGAAAACAAATATTTAAGAAATACGTTACTCTTACCGATTACAATCGCAGACAAACATAGAATAAACATCTCCATAATTTTCCTTGCGTAATATCTGATAATGCAGGTCGTGACCTACATTGGAATCTTTATACCATTCATGTACACTGCTATCTTAATGAAAACTGTGATAAGATACTATTTCCGATAGTTTATAAAAGAAGGGGGTTCATTAAGACCTACATTTGACCCTTAAGCTGCATTATGTATAATATCATGTCTTTCACTCAATATTTTCTTCAAAAGTATACAACCAACTTTTATGATATAAGACATTTTGTTTATTTAGTAGTTGTTTTGCTAATTGGAAACTTCAATAGTATAGTGTTTTTTCGTTTTTGCAAATTAAATGCAAATTTATGTATATTTCCTTTTAAAAAATTTAAACCAAAACCTTCAACCAACACTAATTTATTGTAAAAGGAAGTGGAGTTTAAACTGACGAAGAATGCATTTGACAAATGCCGTCTGAGACACAAACCATTATTTTTTTATTAGATTGACTTCGTAAACCAAGACTTTGTCCTATAAGTTGGAACTTTTGATAAGTTTAAACTCTAAATATGACATTAAATGTTTAATTACATTATGCTTCTCACAGCCATACAACTTTACAATTTCTAAATCACCGCTATTTAAAATATTGTATTCTGCAAAATTCAAACTTGAAACAAAAGTCACATTGTATTTCAAATATGACCAATTGGTATCACGTCTGTTTCAAATTGTTTGGTTTTGACAATATGCTACTTGTCAACTCGTGATATAGTATATATGCAAAAACGTGTAAGTATCGAAAAAATTTCAAATTAAGATTTGATACCTAAAGAAAACAATTATATAAATTAAATATGTTACCGTAATGGATTGGTTCTGATCTTTATTGTATTTCTTTTTAATATTTTTTTATGTTAAACTATGTTAATGACTGAGAATACTATACATTACTAAGTATTATGAATCAGTATATGCACTTTTGTTGTACTGTAGGTGCTTTGCATGATAACAAACATATTCTTCTCATATATTTTATGATGGTATAATAATTAACCCCTAACAGGAGGGATTGTGCCTGATATTCATATGATGAAGACATAATCTTTCAATCAGTTTAATTGAGGTCTGGAGCTGGTATGTCAGTAACTGCTAGTAGTCTGTTGTTATTTATGTATTATTGTCATTTTGTTTATTTTCTTAAACTGAGTTTTACTGTGCGTACTGTTGTACGTTTGTTTTTTCTACATTGGCTAGAGGTATAGGGGGAGGGTTGAGATCTCAAAAAACATGTTTAACCCAGCCGCATTTAAGTCTGGAGCCTCTGGCCTTTGTTAGTCTTGTATCATTTTTAATTTTAGTTTCTTGTGTAAAATTTGGAGTTTAGTATGACGTCCATTATCACTGAACTAGTATACATATTTGTTAAGGGGCCAGCTGAGGGACGCCTCCGGGTGCGGGAGTTTCTCGCTGCATTGAAGACCCATTGGTGGCCTTCGGCTGTTGTCTGCTCTATGGTCGGGTTGTTGTCTCTTTGACAAATTCCCCATTTCCATTCTCAATTTTATAATATAAAAAAAAGATGTGGTATGATTGCCAATGAGACAACTCTTCACAGCAATTAACAACAATAGGTCACCGTACGGCCCTCAACAACGAACAAAAGCCATATCGCTATAGTCAGCTATAAAAGATCCCTAAATGACAAATGTAAAACAATTCAAACGAGAAAACTAACGGCCTAATTTATGTACAAAATAATGAACGAAACACAAATATGTAACACAGCAACAAACGGCAACCACTGAATTACATGCTCCTGACTTGGAAATTTGTATTTCAGATATTTATTTCAAATATTAGCTAGCGCTTTAGTAACAGTTCACATTTCTGCCGATAATATTGATTGTGTTATTTTGGTATAAACTTATAACTCAAGACACGCGCCGTACTGTTTTAAAAAGGTAGCTATATAATTAATTAAAAATGTTTACTGAGTACACGCGTCATTTGAAATTGTGACGTGTGTCTAAATATTGAAATATATTCAATTGATTATCGTAAGGTGTATAATTGAACCAAAATGTATATATTATATGCACGGATTTTCTAAAAATATTACTTTTAGAAAATATGCAATACATACAAAAAAAAAGATATTTACCAACAGTGTGTGATTTTAAAATGTAACATGTTTAAGAATACAAAATAAATGAACTTGTAATTTCTCAAATTGGAAAAAAAAAACATAGCAAGTTCTTTGGTTGGTCACATAAGGTGCGAATTCTTATGCAAACATTTTTATTATTGGCTTCCTTCTTGAGTGAATAACAGCTTTCGTCCCTTTTCACTGCATTTTCTGACAAACAAAAAATGTTAATATTTATAAAAACAGTTGCAGAAATTTATTACTTTGTTGGTTAATTAACCTCATATTTTTAGAGTTGAAAAATTAATTAAGGATAAATCCGGCAAGCGAACAAATTGTAATTAAAAGTATTAAAGTGTCAAAGTGCTGCTTAATCAAACCAATCATCGGTCTTTATAAAATTTCTAAGACTGGATGCAATTTATATATGTTTAAAAAAATTAAAATCATCTCAAAATGATTTATATTTTAACAAAGTGTTAACTTTTACAAGTATATGATACGAAATAGTAAACTTGTCATTTAATTTCCCATTCAGATATATTGATGATGTTCTTTCCATTAACAATCCAAACTTTTCTGATTGGGTTCCATTAATATATCCCCCAGAACTAGAAATTAAAGAAACAACAGACACGGCTTCCTCCGCCTCATTTTTAGACTTATACCTCGAATTTGACATACGCGGTCATCTCATTACCAGAATCTATGACAAACGAGACGATTTTAATTTTGAAATTATCAATTTCCCCCACCTTAGTAGCAATATACCAACTTCACCTGCATATGGGATATATATTTCCCGACTTATTCGGTATTCAAGAGCTTGCAGCTATGTAAAGCTATAAAACAAGGTTTAATCCACCATTTTCTACATAAGAAAATGCCTGTACCAAGTCAGGAATATGACAGTTATTTAACCATTCGTTTAATGTGTTTGAGCTTTTGATTTTGCAATTTGATTACGGACTTTCCGTTTTGAATTTTCCTCGGAGTTCGGTATTTTTGTTATTTTACTTTTTAGGGTACGAAATGGTTTTTATCGTGGGTACAAAATGGTAAATGTTGGAAATTGTAATTTTGGGTACGAAATGGTCAAGGTACTTAATCGCTTGCTATCATCTATATTCCTCTTCCTGGTTGCCACAGTCATTTCACTGCACATTAATGATTGAGATTATTTGTATGATTTTCTGTTTTCAGTCAAGTTAATTGCAAAGAAATTTTCGAACTTTCAAAGGTAAAATAACAAAGACAAAAATTAAATGTGTTAGGACAATATAAATGCTTTTACCGGCAGCATAAAAACATGTAAACAAAGGATCACAATTCAATAACAACGCCAATTCCATGCAAACAGTTCAATGTTCAACCGCGTCTCTTATCTATTCTGTATCTGTGTCGCTGCTAGTTCAATGATCGTAACGATTTAATTTCCTTTTTCTTATCAAAGCGGTGTCAAAATGAGTTCGACCAGTATTGCAGATTTTATGGCGATGGAGGACATTGAAAAAAGGTTTTTATTCTTTTCTTAAGAATCTTCGTACATTTCTAGATTTATATCACTGTCAGACATTCTTGGAAAGGGCAAAGGAGTAAATGTACTCAGATTTTTCCACTAGAAAACCAAGAAAATCAATCTATCCAACAGGTCAATTAAAGATTGTTTTCATCATGTTCAAATAGGTTTTTGTTGTACACTTGTTATTTCTTTTTTGATATTGTCTTTTGAACGTATTTTAATGCAAAAACATGTCTTCTGCATGGTCTACTGCAATATTCATGACAGAGATAATGAATGTGATTGTGGCTATAGTTAAAAAAATATGTTTAATATAACGACTTATTCTTCGGAAAGGGTTCAAAATTTCTGATATTTGCATTAAATGAATATTTACAGATTATGGCTTTACCAGCAACTGCTGGTGTCCATTGTGATCCATGTACATACAACAAACTGACAACGCCGGTCCAGTTTTTGTGTCTATCATGCGAGGAGGCATTATGTAAATCATGTGCAGATAGTCATAAAGGAATGAAAGCAACAAGAAACCATAAAGTAATAACGTATGAAAAAGGCAAAGAGATTACTTCCTTAGGTCACTTGATTTCACAGCAGTGTAAACAACACAATAAAGTCCTAGACCTTTACTGCCCTACTCATGATGAACCTGCATGCTCTTTATGTATTTCAAAAAACCATAGAGAGTGCAAAGATATGGTATCAATAGACGATGTCACAAAAAACGTTATTTCGTCTACGTCGTATTCCAATCGGTAATCTTGAGGAAAATCTTTCAAGGGTCATGACTAAACGCCAGGAGAACTTAACTAATGTTGAAATCCAGGAATCATCGATAGAGTCATCGATAAAGGATATGAGAAGGAAGTTGGATGAACATTTGAATGATTTACATAAAGATGTTTTACAAGAACTGACATCAAAGGCAGAAATATGCAAAACAAATGTCAAAATGTCATTAGCCGATTCAAAATCAAGACTTGAAGTAGCTTCCGAAATAAATACCAGTATTTCACAACTAAAAGAGGTTGCGACAGATGTCCAAGTGTTTCTTGCCATTAGAGAAATAGAAAAATTGGTAAAGATTGAACATAACTGGTTGCAAGAATCTCTACGTCAGAACAAGATGAATGAATTGTCTTTAGATTTCAATATGGACACAATTAATATTCACTCGACTTTAAAGTCTTTTGGCTCTGTCACAATCTCCAATAAACCCGCTGAAGTTGAAATTGTTGAGTCCACAGTGGGGTCAGCACAAATATCAATAGAACCAACTAATCGAAAAATTGAAAAAATAAAGCTTAAGGAGAAGACAAGGACTACTTCCTACGAAATCATGGCCAACAGTCATAATCATGGATGTCTGATATGGAGTAATGGCGATTTGAAAATTGCAAACGAAGACGAAAAAATGGAAGTTTACAGTGGGTGTGGGCAGTTTAAGTTGGAGATCCCTTTACCTGGTGTTCCAAGTGACATGACAGAAATATCAAATTACTGCATTGCAGTCACATATGGGAACGGAAACAGAATTGAGATAGCCACTTTAAAAAAATACCAATACAAAACCGTCAAAACAATCCTTACAACTAATACCTGCTGGGGCATATCATATTATGACAATAAATTAGCAGTGAAGATATCAGCTTTAGGAATTCATATATATGACGTGAATGGCACATTATTAAAACAACTTAAAAGTGGTGCTGAAGTGGATTTCTTCTACTATATAGCTATGATGAAGAACATTTACTTTTCAAGGAACGACAAAAGCACAGTTCATTGCTGTGACCAACATGGTATTGAATTATGGACGTATCAAAACTACAATCTACAAGTTCCTAGAGGGATAACATCAGACCGTTATGGAAATGTCTTTGTTGTTGGAAGCGCATCGAAAAACTTATTCATAATATCTCATGATGGACAAGGTAGAGAAATATTGAAGATGGAACAGACTCCTTTTTCTGTCTCCTATGATAAGGTGAACAATCAGCTCTTAGTACGGACCAGGGAAACAATTTTACTTTTTGATATAGATTTTGAACAGTAGCTTGCGAGCAAACTTACAAGAAGAAATATAAAACTAACTTTTATTAATTCCTATACCGTAGTTTTAGTAACTAGTTCTAGTTGTATGTAGTCTACTTTGTCCTTTGTTTTTTAGTTTATGTTTTTTATGAGGAGGATAGGAGAAAAATATTCATTATTGGAATATCCATCAATCTAGTATCATCGTGAAAGAAAGACAAAGCCATGGTAGTTTAGAGATTTGTTTATTTCGTGTGATCATTTTCGATATACCAATAAGTTTGAAAATTACACTAGGACAAAGTAAAAAGGTACCAAGAGGGCAATTACAGTCAAAGTGTTCAACATTTGGAATACAAATTAAAGAACCTTAGTGAGCGCGCTCACATACCCCACGTCCCCACATTGTCATTGGAGAAATAAAATAAGTGTAAGAAAAAAAAATTGTATCAAAAAAAAAAATTGAATCATAATTTCCTGTCAATATGCACATCTACATAGTATGTCCTTATTATCTACACAGTTTCATGAAATTCTGTTGTGTGGTTTGAGAGGAGTTGCAATGACAAAAGGTTGCAGTAGTATATTGGGCAAATAAGTTCAAAGGGGCGTAACTCCTGGAAAAAAAATTGAATCGTAATTTCCTGTCGATATGCACATCTACGTAGTATATCCTTATTATCTGAAAAGGTTTCATGAAATTCTGTTGTGTGGTTTGAGAGGAGTTGCGATGACAAAAGGTTGCAGTAGTATATTGGGCAAATAAGTTCAAAGGGGCGTAACTCCTGGAAAAAAAATTGAATCGTAATTTCCTGTCGATATGCACATCTACGTAGTATGTCCTTATTATCTGAAAAGGTTTCATGAAATTCTGTTGTGTGGTTTGAGAGGAGTTGCGATGACAAACTGTTGCAGTAGTACATTAAAGTAAATAAGTTCAAAGGGGCGTAACTCCTAGAAAAAGAATTGAATCGTAATTTCCTCTCGATATGCACAACTACATAGCATGTCCTTATTATCTAAAAAGGTTTCGTGAAATTCTGTTGTGTGGTTTGAGAGGAGTTGCGATGACAAGAAACAGGACTGACGGACTGACGGACGGACAGACAGACGGACGGACGGACTGGTCAAAAACATTATACCCTCCGCAACTCGTTGCGTGGGGTATAATTACAAACAGCATTATGTTTAAGTAAGTCATTAACAGTTTTTGCAAAAAAAAAAATTTCAGCTAATTCAGAATAAAAGGATCTTTTTGCCAATATTAGATCCTATTTTAGCATTAAGATAACATTTTTTTTATCCAATTAAAATAATAGAACATACATAGGTAACTTTTTACAAAGTTTAGTTCACGTTGACCTTGATAGCCTGATATAGTAATTAAAACTATAATGGAAGTGTATAAAAGACTATAATACGTAATTCATCTCTGGAAAAAAAAATTGGACAATTAATTTAAAACATTAATAAATGTGGATACAGATGATGCCCCCGCTTGCATATCATATAGTTATAAAGGGACATAACTGAAGAACAGTAAAAGTGACGCTACCCAAATTTGAACTTTATCTGAGTTTTGTGGTAATAGGCATTGTGTGTAAGTCTCATAACATTTGGTTGAGGCTAACTTAAGTAGAGAACAGAAACTAAAAATTCAGCAATTTTTTATTTGTAAACACGCATAACTCTAGAACGGTTGTGTATAAGTTTTATAACATTTGGTTGAGACAAACTAAAAAATTCAGCAATTTTTATGTTTATATAGGGACATAACTCAAGAATGGTAAAAGTGTCGCCACCTAATTTCGTACTTAATCTGTATTATGTAGTAATAAGCATTGTGTATAAGTTTCATAACATTTGGTTGAGGCAAACTAAAGTCAGAAAACGGAAACAAAAAAATTGTACTTGATCTTAGTTTTGTGGTAATGAATATTGTGTATACGTTTCATGTTTGGTTGGGGCAAACTTAAGTTACAGAATGGAAACTAAAAATTTTGCAATCTTTCGATTTATAAAGGGGCATATCTCAATAATGGTTAAAGTGACACTACCCAAATTCAACTTGATCTGTGTTTTATCAGTGGAAGTCAAAATTTAACATTGCATTGTATAAAGCAATGATTGTAGTTGATTCAACTTTAATCATGGACATGGGAAGATAACTCCAATTTTAAAAATCACTTGATATTTAGAAGAAAATAAAACTTTTGCAATTTTTCGATTTATAAAGGAGCATAACTCTAGAACGGTTAAAGTGACGCCACCAAAATTCAAACTTGATCTGTATTTTGTGGTAATAAGCATTGTGTATAAGTTTCATAATATTTGGTTGAGGCAAACTTAAGTTAGAGAACGGAAACTAAAAATTTTGCAATTTTTCCATTTATAAAGGGGCTTAACTCTAGAACGGTTAAAGTGACGCCACCAAAATTCAAACATGATCTATGTTTTGTGGTAATAAGCATTGTGTATAAGTTTCATAACATTTGGTTGAGGCAAACTCAAGTTAGAGAACGGAAACCAATTTTGGGATGTACGGACGAACGTACGTACAGACGGACAAGGGTAAAACTTAATGCCCCCACCGCTACAGCGGGGCATAAAAAGGGCATTTAATGTAGGTCATAACTGTTCTCCAAGATTGCATCTTTACAGCAAATCAGTGATGTAGGTTACTTAATATCTGAAATCTTAACTAAACTTAGTGCTTCAGTGCAGCCTCAAATGCAGGTTAGAGCGAATTCCTTATTTGTAAGAAACTGCTTTGGGATTTGAACTGGCATGTTAACCTTGTGGTTGAATTGTCATTATTATATGTTATAGATACCTAATTTTTTAAGGGATGCTGCTTTACTTCCAAGATTCATCCTTACATCAGGATACACAAATAAAAAAAAAACAGTAAAAGACAAAATGACCTGTTTTGGCTGGAAACTATCATCCTCCCCTTAATGTATCATTACATCAAGTTATATAATTTTAAATAACTAAGTGTATAAAAATAAAGACGTTAAACTTATTACATGGAACAAAGCCTTTCATCCACTCAACAATAATGTATGGTTCACGTGACCTTCTTCTTACAGCAAATTGACAGTCTCGATGCATGCCTAATTATATGGATGTATGTTTATTAATTTCTGCTGACATGTGCTGAATGATGCATGAGGTACACCGATAATTTAGTGGCATTTGAAGGTCCAACTCTAAATTGATTTTATCCAAACGTAAAAAATAAATCTGTAATCAGAACCAAAGTAATAATAAATATGACATATCTGGTAAACTAAGCTTTGAATTTGTTCAGTATTTCTACTCAACATCTTTGAAAGTGGGACCAATTGGACCACTTTTGGCATCTTGGAGCAATATTGCACTTTGCCTTAGGACAAACAGCACTTTGTAAGTACCTTCTAAGGAACATTTTGTTTATATTTCATTTAATTGGTACCTGATAATAGCAGAAAGTAATATCCAATAGAGTGTTAATGTAAACTTTGACCTCAGAAGACTGCATTTGAATTTCTGTTTGGCCTAAAAGCCACAATTTATAAGAACCTTATTAGGAATATATCATATGGAAAGGAATTTGAAAGGAATATCTTTTCATTATTTCATCATAAAAAACTTTAGTCCTTTCATTTTTTCCCCAGGCTAAATTATTTTAGTGGAATAGCCTCATAAAAAGTTATGAAAAGCACTATCACAGTTACTCACTAAACATTAGTCATCTCAAAGAGGTTGATTTATGGAGTTTTATTTAAGAAAGTAACACACTGGTCATTCAGAGTTGTTCAAATTCCTGTCACAGTGTGGAAACTTGTTAAAACTTCAGTTGTTTTCCATCCAATACAATAAAATGAATTCAGTCTGATTCAAAAAATATAAAGGGGGCTTTTCAAGATCCTACCAATATAAAAATAAGGAGACCAAATATGTGGTTGTAAGTAACTATATGTTGTTTATGGCATTTGACAATGAGCAAAACCTATACCATATAGAAAGCTATAAAAGGCAAAGAAAATTCTATTTTTGTATTGCAGAGATTGTATCACTATAATAGTCATGTTGTACAAGCAACAGCATATTGAACCAATTTTACCAGAGGGAAGATAACTAATGTTTAATATAAAGTGATGGTTAATTAATTTCAGATGGGAAAAGTAAGATGAATAATAATAAAAATGTGATGGAAAATTTAATGTACTGCAAATATTATTAAACAGATTACAGTTATTCTATATGTGAAATTTTTTTAATATAATTGCTTAATGTTATAATCATCATGATCATATCATTAAGTTCATCAATAATACAGAAGATTTTTGAATGACCGATTTAACAGAGATTTCTGTACTGTAAATTGTACAGTAGTTAACAGTAGATATTACAACTATTTATAATAAGATTCAGGTAACATCTATGAACCAGTGATAAAAGCATCTCTTGTTATTCGTAGTACGGAAAATCCAAAAGGTGAAAAAACAAATGTGTATTGAAACAAATGGTTGAACCTTATTAAGTTAAACATAATCTCCCTTTAAATTCAGAAAAAAAGACTTTTCAACTATGTTATGGTGTTAAATCAAAGCATCATCCTAATAATATGGGGTTTTTTTTCTTCACATTAATATGAACAATACAATACAAGTTATTGCAACATATATATTTTGAAGAAAAAAAACTCATCAAAGATACCAAGCTTATAATTGTGTATGCCAGACACGAGTTTGGACTACAAAAGAATCATCAGTGACCCTTGAATCAAACAATGTCTTATAAAATCAACTTCTAACGTCTTGTCAACAAAGCCAAACAAAAAAATATTGGGTATTCAAGTGAAAAGTTATACCTTATTTCAGATAAACTTGAAAATCTTGAACAATATATATGTAGTTTAAGTAGCTATTTGATCTTTTAATAGATGTATTTCAGGTTTGTGTTTATGTGTTGCTGTCACATTGTTGGTTTCCCAGACTCCCCTTTATCTTTAGAATCTGTTTTAAATATACAAGAAAACTTTTTTCATGTTTTATACTTTGAAAACAATGGCAAATTCCCACAATAGGAATAATAGTTCGAAAATTACTATAGAAACTGCTGTAAAAAAAATCCAACAATGGTTGTTCTGAATAAGCTCATGACCTGTTGAGACTTTCAGGGATATACCGCTTACAGATTAGTGAGAAGCTTTTCGATTATGCAGATCACAGTTATTTTATTGTCAACTTTTGTAACTGCCTGATTTATGTATGAACCACATTTCTTAATTTGTTCATCTGTTCTAAATGTGGAAACAAAATCATGCAAATATAATTGCATCAACAAAACACTTCTTTTGCAAAGAGATGGGCAGAAATAATAATCTTCATATTAAATGATAACGCCTTAAAGCTTTTTTATTTATCAGATAGTAAATGACAATGGCCTGACAACTTTTTGTTCTTAAATCTGAAATTATAAGATCAAATAACAATATTTATAATGCATATGAATGAACTCTTCTAAATACTCCACTAAACTACTTTGGAGCATCATTATCTATTATAGCAATTTCTTTCAATACTGAGATGAAGTGTATTTTAAAAACAATAAATTCTTCATCTAGTTAGTGATATATAAAATAACATATCATAATTCCATACAAAAACTAATATGAACACTAATGAGAACATTGCATTGTTTAAACCTAAGAAGTAAACAAAAACAATTTAAAAAAAGGGAATTTGTTTTTAATAATAGATTTACTTTTACTAATTTTAAATTTGTTTTTAATAGACTCTTTCTTTGTCTTCCTCTTTTGACTGTTCAAGTTTTATACTTCAATTATGTTTAGCTATCAACAACTGAATTCAAAATTTAATGGGTATGAGTCATGGAAAACTGTGGAGTCACTAAGGTTTCAATTCATTTAAGTTACCATTTCAATTGATACAATAACCAGACAAATGAGTGTCTATCTTTGAGAAAACAAAGGTAAGTTAATCCCATTGATACAACAAAAGTTGACTTAGCTCATTCAAAACCATTTCCCCTTGTCATTGATAACTCATGACCAAACTGGTTGAGTCAGGTTAAAGTATATCAACACCAAATTGGATGCTCAGTTCAATCAGGTACATAAACTATACACTAATTGTAATCTAAGTGGAACAATACTTAGAATAAACCATAAAGCTTTGAATAGTTGTAATTCATGTCTAAAAGAACAGAAATCTCTCAGGTTGTAATAATAACATACATTAATAAAAAAAATTCATTAAGCAACAAATAAGACAACTATATTCAGTCCACCTCCTCTGTAGAGACTTGTTTTGGTTTTTCTTTTTCAGGTTCCTTATTTCCTTTTCCATCCTCAGATTCTTTCTTTGACTCCTGTTCTAGAGCCCCTTCATTAATTTCATCATATTCTTCTCCCTCATCATCACCCACGGTACTTTGGTCTCCACCCCCTGGCACCCACAGACCAGAATCCACACATCTTTTGATGTGGTAAGAGGCTTCTTCCTGTGGCATTTCAGCCACCACTTTTTGTAGCAGAGCAATGTCTTTTTTATCAAAACAATCTTTTAAAATCTAAATTAAACAAAAAAGAATGTTTCTTGATATTATTTGAATGTAGTAATTTCAATCGAGTGCAATTTTCATAATGATAAACCATAACAATTGCCCTCAAAGTTAAGGAAAGACCATAAAATACATATCAAGATATCTACGATAGATGGATTGATTGAATTGTGGATGTTTAACACCTCATCAGAATACATGGGTTATGTTGCAGAATGTTGTAAAAATTCTATAGTCTTGACAATATAATTTAATATTTTACAGTCTTGCACAAGATGCAGGGTTAAAACAGTAATTATCATTTATTTTGTTTTTTTTTACTATGCCTTTATTTTATTAGTGATCTTTCTATTCTGCTTTCTACTGTAGGTTCTTTTTTAGTTAAATTTTGTTATTCCATGGATTCCTGTAAAAAAAGGGGTATTTCTAAAAAAAATCTGTTTAACCCTTTCACCCATAGCTGCCCCAACAGAAGCTACTCTGAGACGATGGCTTCCCTGGCTACTATGACTCAAGTGGGAGATCTTCATAATTAATGTCAATAAAATGCTCCACTGGGCGCAGCTTGATACGACCGCAGAGGTTGAACCCTGAACAGTTGGGGCAAGTATGGACACAACATTCAAGCTTATACAGCTCTGAATTTGGATTGTGATTAAATATTTGACACAGAATGAATGTGGTCTAAGAACTAAAAAAATTTTAATTCACCTATTCCAATCATATCATTATTATTTGCTTTTATATATAAATCAGAAATAACCAATTTAAAATGGAAAATTTTAAAGAAAAAAAAAGGAAAAAAAGGAAAAAAAAATCCCCCCCCTCCAAATTTTTTGAACCCCCTTATGATTCATCACCCCCAAACTCCATCCCAGCCTACCCTTTGTGGTATGGTACCTTGCAGTACAATTTCAGAGAGATCCATACACTTGAACACAAGTTATTGTCTGGAAACTAGAAAAATGCTTGTTTTTTGGCCCCAAATTCCTAAACGTTTAGGGCAATTACCTCCAAGCTCTAACCCAGCTTTCCCTTTGTGATATGGAACCTTGTAGTACAATTTCATAAAGATCCATACACTTACACACAAGTTATTGTCCTGAAACTAGAAAAATGCTTGTTTTTTGCCCCTTTTTTGCCCCTAATTCCTAAAATTTTGCGGCAATTACCCCCATTATCAATCCCAGCCTTCCCTCTGTGGTATGGTACCTTGCAGTACAATTTCAGAGAGATCCATACACTTGAACACAAGTTATTGTCTGGAAACTAGAAAAATGCTTATTTTTGGCCCCTTATTCCTAAATGTTTTGGGCAATTACCCCCAAACTCAATTCCAGCTTTCCCTTTGTGATATGAAACCTTGTAGTACAATTTCAGAAAGATTCATACACTTACACACAAGTTATTGTCATGAAATTAGAAAAATGCTTGTTTTTTGCCCCTTTTTTGGTCCCTAATTCCTAAAATTTTGAGGTAATTACCCCCAAAATCAATCCCAGCATTCCCTTTGTGATATGGAACCTTGTGGTACAATGTCAGAGAGATCCATACACTAACACACAAGTTATGTCTGGAAGTTACAATAATGTTTATTTTTTGCCCCTAATTCCTTAACTGTTGGTACCATAACCCCTAAAATCAATCCCAACCTTCCTTTTGTGGTATTGAACCTTATGGTAAAATTTCATAGAGATCCATTCACTTAAACTAAAGTTAGAGTGCGAAAACCAATGTGTCTTCGGATGACGATGACGCCCAAGGCGACGACGACAACGCCAACGTCATACCAATAAACGACCGTGGTCGTATAATAAAAACTAGTGTGTAGTTATTTTTGTCTTTATTTCATTCCCTTACACCATGTTCACAGTTTTGTTCATGTTTTGATAATTGTTTCTTCATAAAAAATTTCAAATTTCAAATTTTCATCATTATTTAGGTGGAATTCTCAAAATTCTACTTTTTGACCCAAAATCGTAATTTTTTAACCCAAAACGGCATAAGTTTGAAAAATTGAATGCGGCTGTACAAATTCCTTACACTGAACGATGTCCATTCCAAGTGTTTTGTACATAAAACGGCATTTTATGTCAAAAAAGTATACTAGTCTGGCTTCAATTCTTCCATATTCTTTTTAAAAAAATGTTCCCTTATTTCAAATTCTCATAAATTCTGTGAATTTCATCTGATTTTGACACGGTTTTCAACAAACAGAATCGCCATGTTTACACTTTCATCGGGGTATCAACAAAGAAAGATGACACATGTTTGCAATGTTTTGAGCGGGAAATGTAAAAGAGGTATTCCGAGCCCGGTAAAACAAGACTCATCGTCAGCTGTCTGAAGCGTGAATCCCGGTAAACCAGGACTAGGTGGCAAAAGGGTTAAACCCTGCAACTTATTTCAGTGCCTGCATCCTCGTTTGTGGCTTTCTAGAGTCATATCTTAATGTTTTTTATATTTATCGCATTGATGACGGGGACATATCTTAGATTGTTTCTGTTTAATGTATTCCCTTCTATTGGACTCTTGATTATGAGCTTGTCATACTGTATGGACACTTCTATTCTTCAGGATTACATGTTGCCCTTTGACCCCATTGCTTGGTTGTTTTTGTCATTGGGTTGATGTCTCATTGACATTGAACCAACATTTTTATTTATTCAGATAAAACAAAGTTCAACAAATAAGTTAAAAAGAGACCAAAATATTAGGCCTTACTTGTGGTAAAGATTCAAAGACTTCAACTGGGTCCAATCCACCTGGTCCTAATCTTTTCTGTCTCTCTTCCTGTAAAATCATAACATTGTATTAACATTAAAAAATTTGGGTTTTCTTTTCTTCTTTCAAAAAAATCATTTTATCAGCCTATCAGATGGTCAATTGACCCAGAATATGAAAGAAATATTTGCCACTAAATGTTCTTTAACAAAACAACAATCAAAGAAATGAAAGTTAATTAAAGATCAAGTCAGATCTATTAAAAATATCCAAATTGATTGTTCCAACCTTCTTTATTTAAAAAAATTCACACCTCAGTTTAGATGTAACAATAATCATCAACCAATATAAGTCAGAAATATATTGTACCATGTATCTACCCTTAGAATTCAGGTAAAAAATATACCAATTGTATGAGTTCCGTTAATTAACTGTTATATTTGTTTTATATCACTGGTGTTTATTCTTAATGCTTTACTATACCTCTTCATATTCCTGTATAGCTTTATCTAGTTTTTCTTTGGCTCGAATTTTAACTCTTTCTTTAAAAGCATCTAGTTCACTGTTAAATGCTTCCATATACTGTTTTTCTCCCATTTGTATTCTACAGTAAAAAAAAATCAAATCATGCAATTAACATCCCTTATTTGTATCGAGTTACATGGAGGGAGTTCGTCAATGGCCTGGGGGAGTTAAAGGCTGAGTAAGTAAATAAGTAATTAGCATCACTGAGTAAGGATCTCAGGTTGTCTGTTCAATGCATTTCTTTAGGTTCATTTTAGCACATGTCATGATTACATGAATTTTATCCTCAACCATTGAGGAAAGGTGCGAGTTTATCATCAGGTAAATGCAATTCCTCAATTTAACTTAAGTACACTGCATGATTTAATGCAATTTCTCAACTATTGAAGTTCTATGTTATCAGGTAAGTGCAGTTACTTTAGTTTTACTTTAGTGTATGTCATGATTAAATGAATTGCACAAACAGTAAACAAGCAACATTTATGATACAGAGGCTTATAGAGTTATCTCCCATGTTAAATCTTCATAAATGTATTAAAAAAAAGTAGAGGCAAATGATACAAAAGGGGAATAAAAAATCATGAGATGAAGCAAAGCTGACAGAATTTATTAAAAAAAGATGAAAAGACAACAATCAAGTCCACAAAACATTCTTATTGAAAAAATAAGTTGTCTCCATTATTATCTATTTTTGTACTCAAACTAATTACATGATGAATTCTAACTAATTCATTCTATACATCTTGTAACATCTAATATGCACTTTTTGCCTACTGCTTAGCATAAGTTTAATTTAACAAAATCAGAAACAAGAGCCAGGTGAGCTAAAAAGGGTGTTACAACAATACAGTTTTTGAACATTTTTTCTCTGCAATTCTTCAGTTTGGTACATGTCATGCTGAAATCAGATTCATCTGCATTCCTTGAATTGGTATAATTTATCAGATTTAAGCCAGTTGATGGTAACATCATTATTCTCTATTTACTTGATCAAATCATCTCCGCTAGCCAAGGGTTACGATCCAGTCCCCTCCTCTCCACCCTTGGCGGATTGAGATAGAATTTCGGAGACACAAGGTAATGATTTCTATTGGTCGCAGTTGTATCTGGCTGCATCCAATCAAAAAGCACCTTTAAGATGATTACGTGTAAATGTAGAAAATGTAAATAAACAATTGCCATGTGATGACTGTGCAAAAATCTTTACCCCCAAAACGTAGAACGATATTTGGTGACAATTTTAGTGTTCTAAATTAACTAATTGAAGTTCCTGGGTATGTTTCTCGCATAAATGTTGGAATGTCAACATATATTTTCAGTCCCTGCGTCACGAAATTTGTAAACACTAGACACAACCATTTTTACACCTCAACACTGAAGAGGGTTCAAGTGCTGCCATTGGTCAAGAATGATGATGTTGGAATGGGCGTGACTTTTATCCACCGGTGGATGGCGCAGCATTGTAATCACAAATGTTGGCATAATATGCCAAGGGTGGAGAGGAGGGAACTGGATCGTAACCCTTGGCTAGCAAAGATGTGATCAAATATGCAACTATCACCAGAAATCTTCAGATTTTTGTGACAGTTTTAGTGAATTCACACAAGGTGTGGACATCATCAAATCTGAAGTTTTAACCAGTTATTTTAATTTGTAATTTTGTGTGCAATTATTTTTTTGGCAGTACCTGTGCAAATTTTTTTTTCTCAAAAAATATTCATGATGAATTTACAGTATTTTGACAAATTTTGTTATTTTTCTGTATTTCTAAAACTTCAAAGTTTTTTATGCTTTGAGAGACAAATGGTGATCACATCAAAATATATATTCATTTTATTGTACAGTTTACAAATCAAAAATTGATATGGAAATAATACAACACATGGTTTAATTTGTTCTCACAACATACCTGTTAAAGAATGGTGCCACACATCCTCTTGGATGGATATCCATGGATTTTGCCAATTCTAAGATAAAGTTCAATACAATCAGCTGATGAGCTACATGGGACATTAATTCATGTTTCTGAAAGAAAACAAAACATTATCTAAGTAATAAATTTACCTTACTGAAATGAAAATCATGTATATTAAAGAAACACAAGTTGTCTCCCTTATCATATATTTATGAAAATATATCATATTTGTTTCAGGATTTTAGCTTATCTTGATTTGCTATTTTGTGAGATATTTCGAATTCTCTGGTTTTATCCATGTGGTGCTCACTAACACTACTTTTCTATAATTTCATTACATATAATTCAAAAATAATTTTTGAAAATCTTATAAAATCCTTGTTATTTTTCATAGTTTTTGAAAGAAAAAAGGTGACAATGATAGGGGACCTGACACTAACCTCTTCCATTTCTAAGTCAATACACCAGATGACGAGATAATTTGCCGATTCTTCACAAACTAACTCTGGATTATCCGTAAGATATTGCTGACTATCTTTATACTGTCTCAACATTCCAAACTTCTTTACTTTTTCTTTGTTCTTCTTTACAAATTCTTGCTATGAATAGAAAGAAACATACCACTATAGCAAGAATCTATATAAACAATTAATTTTATGGAGACTTTCTTTCTTAGTTTCAAGAAACAGAGATGTTCTCTTGTGTTAATTGTTCATATGGTTTTAATTTTCTGAAAAATATTTATTCACAAAATATTAAACAAAATTAAAACCCAACAAAATTGTCTGCTTTTAAATTTTTCCATCTTCAATACGATATACATTAAAGACATCTAAAATGGATTTGAAATGTGAAACAAGAGTGCACATGCTGAAATGTCTTGCCTGTTTTACTGACCATTGATTTGATGTTGAAAGTCTTAAAAATAAAGGTTTTACAACAAGTATCACATAAACTTAACATTTTTCAAGAGCGATGATAATGAGGTCAAGGTCGTATAAATCCAGTCAGACAGACATACATGTACACTTTAAAATAATTCCATACACCAAATATAGTTGACCAATTGATTATGGTAATTGAAAAACAAACCAAAAAACAAAAACTTAACACTGACCAATGAACCATAAAAATGAGGTCAAGTTCAGACAATACCTGCCAGAAAGACATGTACACCTTACAATTAGTCCATGCACCATATATAGCTGACCTATTGCTATTAATATTTTAAAAACAGACCAAAACACAAAAACTTATCATTAACCAATGAATCATGAAAATGAGGTCAAGATTAGATGATACACGCTATACAGACATGTGCACCTTACAATCATTCCATACACCAAATATAGTTGATCTATTGCTTATAGTACTTGAAAAACAGACCAAAACACAAAAAATTAACATTGACCAATGAACCATGAAAAAGGTCAAGGTCAGGGGAAACCTGCCAGGCTAACTTGTACCCCTTATTATCATTCCATACACCACATATAGTTAACCTACTGCTTATAGTATCAGAGAAATTGACCTAATCATGAAACTTTGACCTTGATCACTGATCTATGAAATGAGGTTGAGGTCAGGTGATCCCTGTCTGACTGACATGTAGAAGTTGCAAAGAACCCATATACCAAATATAGTTACTCTACTTCTCATAAGCGAAAAATTCACAAAAAACTAAAATTTGTTTTTTCAAGCAGTCACTCAACCATGAAAATGAGGTCAAGGACAATGGACATATGACAGACAGAAACTTCGTAACATGCGGTTTCTGCATACAAGGTATGAAGCATCCAGGTCTTCAACCTTTGGAAATATAAAGCTTTATACAAATAGTTTAAGCAGTCGTGTCAACGGATAGGAATCCCTATGTCTCAGATACTGCGACAAAAGGCGAGACAATAAAAATCTTGTTTTCCTGCAATTCTTTTGACTGTCTCATGGTTACATCATATTACCAGTGTTTTTCATGTATAAAACAATAAGACGCTAGCAACAAGAAGATCAATGGCAAAATGAGGTTTTTTTTTACAGCAATACATTATTTTGTCTATGACTAACAATTGTTACTTTTGTTGTTTTTTTTAACCTACAAATCTTGTGTGTTAACACCACAATGTACTCTTTCTTCTGTCCATTGGCTTAGTAAATCTAACATGATTTGCAAAAAAAGATTTTTTTTATCTTTGACTGGATCCTTCCACTAACTTTTCTGGACATTTTCAATGTAACCAACCTATCTGAGTTGCCATTTCAATCTATTTTTCTAAACCTTGCACAAATAAAACTTTCCCAAAAACTTGTATCCTTAATATATATATATATATATATCAATCTTAAGTTTAATAACATAGCATAATGATTTATGTATAAATCTAATCTTATTATAAGCAGGAAAAATAATCTGTATGTCCTTGGAAAGTCTCATATTTCAATCTATTTCAAAACCTTGCACAAACAAATTTTATTTTCCAAGATATTGTATGATATGTTTCCAGAGCACCATTACCTGTCTTTCAGCCTTTTCTTCCTCTGTTAAAACTTCTACCTTTGGCGCAATCTTATTTATTATCTGTAAAGATAAATCAACAAATTAAATGATGAAATACACAACAAGTGTGGACACACTCAAATGTTTTCAACATGTTAAACTTTCTCGGAATGATATATTAACAACCTTTGAGTGCAAGATCAACTGCCATATGTCATTTTTAAATGCATATCTAACTTCATTTTCAGCTTTTTTCTTGTAAATTACATAACACAGTGTCAACATTCTTCAGAAATAATGTTTTTTCATTACAAATCTTTTTTTAAATAATGGCATTGTTATATGGTGTCAAATCATTCTGCACAAAATCTTTTTACAATTTTGTGTTTTCAAACATGACTGCAAAGAGCATAAAGGTATTCTATATCTCTAGGGCAAAATGATATGTGACACCATTTTTCATTGGCCAACATCTCAAGGTCAATTTCATAGTCGACAGTTGGAGACATTGACAACAACATTGAGCAATTACATTCAATATTTCATTGATTGTTCGTATGTTTTATTTTGAATATTTAAGTATTGCATTAGAATAATAGTAATGTATTTGGTTTAAAGGTCGCAAGTTTCTGTCTTATAGGCTTCACTCCAATCACTAGTAAAGCTACATTTTGTTACCTTTGTTGGTGACTTTTGTGTTGCTGGATGTCAGCTGAACTCGTGTTGCAGTTTAGTGTCTCATTAATTATCTCGAATTTCCATTTATCTATATGTCCATTTTTTGTATTTGCATGTTTTGGTTATTTTTCTTCTTCAAATATTAGGAACAAGGAAAAATCATCATGTGGTTGAACTTGTGTTTTCATACTAGGACTTGGGGCAAGGGAACAACACAAAATTCTATTTTACTTACAGTTTTTGATTTTCCATCATGACAAATAGTGTCTATATTTAATGGAGTCAACTGAAAAAAAAGAAAGAAACATCTTAACTATTTTATACAATTGATCAGTCAGGGGACTTATTGAAATAAGTGATTTTTAAAATACTTATTTAAGTAGCAAATCCAAAGTTTTGTCACAAATTGTGATTTTATAGTTTTACCAAAATTTTAAACACATAGGTTTTGGATATATCTTTTCATTAGTAAAATTGAAAAAAAAATGAACTTTTTGCTTCTTTTAAGCAGCAAGGTTTATTCCTTTGATGCAATCATTTAGCTGCAAATTCTATTTTTGTTGAAAAAATGCTATAAAAATGGCTTTACATAATGAACTGATACTTTCTTAACAGATTTTTCCCAGCAGTGGGAGTATTTTTCTTGTATAATTCAAGGTTTCATCTTATAGATTATGTAATAAAATTCTACTATTTGCGATCAAATTTCACTGTTCGGGGCTGTTGAAATTAGTGGGGGGTTATTAAAATAATGATACTTAAAGAAGTGATTTTTTGGAAGGAAATTGAGGTATGTTACTAAAACAAGTGATTTTTATGTCATTATCCTAGATTTAGTACAAGGTCATCACCTGACATGACCCGGTCATCCTATCAACACAGATGTTGGTTCTGATAATTTTAGCAACATAATTAGTCCCTGGATCATTAGTATTCTATATTTAAAGCTACAATAAAATTAAATCACTTAGTCTAGTGATTAATTTGTACTACTTAAATAGGTGATTATTAAAGAAAGACAACTCTTACTTCCCACCTTCATGGACATAATGTTACTTGAATCAGTGATTTAGAAAATCACTCATTTAAGTAAGTCCCCTGACAATTAAATGTAAAAAATAATATGTTCTAAACAAAAGAAAAACATATTTATGCTGCTATCTAAGTTATTAGAACTATATACCAAATCAGTTTTCCCTTGTTTAATTACACAGTAAGAAGATTTCACGTGGCAATCAGTCATAAGAAGGTTTTCCCTTGTTTAATTACACAGTAAGAAGATTTCATCTGTGCTGTTGCGCAATACTGTGCAATTGAAGATTTCTTGCTATTGTGCAATACGGTGCAATCATTTGAAATTTCAAAAATTTTGAAGAAAAAAAATATGAACCCCCCAAAAAAATCGGAAAAAATAATCCCCCCAAACTTTTTGAAATGATTTGGAACCTTGAAGTACAATTTTAGAGAGATCCATACACTTAAACAAAAGTTACTCTCTGGAAACTATAAAAATGCTTGTTTTTGGCCCCTTTTTTGCCCCTAATTCCTGAACCTTTGGGGCAATTACCCCAAAACTAAATCCCAGCCTTCCCTTTGTGATATGGAACCTTGTGGTACAATTTCTGAGAGATCTATACACTCACACACAAGTTATTGTCTGGAAACTACAAAAATGCTTGTTTTTGGCCCCTTTTTGGCCCCTAATCCCTAAACTGTTGGTACCATAACCCCCAAAATCAATCCCAACCTTAATTTTGTGGTATTGAACCTTCTGGTAACATTTCTTAGAGATCCATTCACTTAAAATGTGTCTTCGGACAACACCAACGACGACACCATAGCATTATACGACGCTTATAATTTTTTGCGGTCGTATAAAAATGCAAAAAAAAAATAGAAATTGAGTGACCAGAACCACAGTGCTAACTCAGGTGATCAGGGAGGCTATATTTTTCTATTGTCTTTTCTAAAGCATTTCCTCCTATTTACATCAGAATTATTTAAAATACTTTACAGTATACATAGACTCAATCAGTTAAAAAGCACTCAGCTGATGTTGACTGAACCTCTCAGAAACATGAAGATTGCTGGTTATAAATATGTCATTTAATATCAATGGAGTTTATAAGATATTTATAGAATAACTAATACAAGAATTTAAATATGAAAAAATATTAAAGGGGCACTAGCTACGAGATAAAGAAAAAAATAAAATGTGATTATTTTTGTCCAATCATTAATGAAAGTGAAATAGTGAAATAAAAATTCACTTTAAGCAGCCAGTTTGGTTCAGTTTTGTCAAAATAAGCACAGAAACATTGCTAATGAATTATTCACTTGCAAGTGAATAATTCAACCTCATTAATTCTGTATTCATGTGAACCTTAATTGAACCTCTTAGCTAGAGATGGGTTATGCATGAACTAGGCGTGTTCAGCTGGCAAAAGGAAAAGAATGACAACATTGAAAGTGAAACAAGGGTAAACCATTTGATTGACTGATTCGATCTACAAAAACTCATTCTTATACAGGTAAAAACGATTATTAATATATTGTTTTAACCTATAATATGAAATCAAACAGACCTAGAAAATCCAATTGCACGAGTTCGCTATCTATTTATCATGTTTATATCTATGTTCATGTTTAAAACAGGTTATATAACTGTCGGCAGTCTACGGAAGGTCACCTCAATGGTTCATTAAATGGCATCTAGACTAAAATACACACGAAATGCTGATACATAATTTCGTGTTTATGCATCGTTAATTGTTTATTTTAGACTTTTTTTTTTATTTGGATATTCATTTTAGTATGTTATATGTCGAATATGAGAATTTGAATCAAATTGGTGAACAAGAATTTGACAGCTATTGCCCCTTTAAAGGAGTAACCGAACAACACATTCATTCACAAATGCATGCAAGGCAATTAAAAAGTTAACTATCAGTGTTGTTCAGTCATAAGTTGAATATTTTTTTGATATTTGAATTCTTTGATGAATTATTGTTTTCATTACATTGAACGTGTGGTTCTTAATAGAATTAAAGTAGAAAATATAAAATCTATATCTTTTTCCATGCATTTTCAAATCGTTTTGATGCAACATCATCGACAACACCCAATTTTGTGCGACATCACAGGAGTGAAATTATCGGAGTTATTTCACATGTGAAATAATCTGTTTAAATTCCACTGGGAAATCATGATAATTCATTGCAACCTTGGTAACAAATAATAGTTTAATCACCCACAATCAGTCACTGTAGAAAATTCATCAATAAAAGTGATTTTTAACTTAATCACCTTGATTGTACTATACAACATACATTTTTTTCATTATGGATTTTGGTCTTAAATCGAGTTTGAAAACATGATTTCAAGAGGATTTTTTATTTCTAAAACAAGTTTTAACAAGAGTGCACACACTGAAATGTCTCGCCTTCTTTACTAATCATTGATATATATGTTGATAGTCCTAAATATAAAGCTTTATTACAACTGTCACATAAACTTAACATTAACCAAGAAAACTAAACATTGACCAATGAACCATGAAAATGAGGTCAAGGTCAGATGAACCGTGCCAGGCAGACATGTACAGTTAACAATTCTTCCATATAACAAATATAGTTGACCTATTGCTTATAGTTTAAGAAAAACAGACCAAAACACAAAAACTTAACACTGATCAATGAACCGTGAAAATGAGGTCAAGGTAATATAAAACCTGCGTGACTGACATATAGATCATAAAATATTTCCATACACCAAATATAGTTGACCTATGGCATATAGTATTAGAAAAAAAGACCAAAACTCAAAAAACTTAACTTTGACCACTGAACCATGAAAACGAGGTCAAGGTCAGATGACACCTGCCAGCTAGACATGTACACCTTACAATCATTCCATACACCAAATATAGTAGGCCTATTGCATACAGTATAAGAAAAACAGACCAAAACACAATAAAATGCTTCGCTGGGGCGCAGCTTGATACGACCGCAGAGGTCGAACCCTGAACAGTTGGGGCAAGTATGGACACAACATTCAAGCTTGATACAGCTCTGAATTTAGATTGTTATTAAATATTTGACACAGCATAGGTTTCTGACACAGAAAGAATGTGGTCTAAGAACTTGAATTTTTTTAATTTACCTATTATGGTCCAATGTCCAAAATCAAAATACATGGTTAGATTCAGCATATCAAAGAACCCCATATATTCAATTTTTGTTAAAATCAAACAAAGTTTAATTTTGGACCCCAACTTGGACAAACTTGAAAACTGGGCCCATAATCAAAAATCTAAACACATGTTTAGATTCAGCATATCAAAGAACCCCAAGAATTCAATTTTTGCTAAAATCAAACTAAGTTTAATTTTGGACCCTTTGGACCTTAATGTAGACCTATTTAAAAAAAGGGACTTAAAATTAAAAATCTAAATACACGGTTAGATTTGGAATATCAAAGAACCCCAATAATTCAATTTTTGATGAAATCAAACAAAGTTTAATTTTGGACCCTTTTGACCTCAATATGAACCAATTTGATAGCGGGGCCCACAAATAAAAAATCTAAATTCATGGTTAGATTCAGCATATCAAAGAACCCAATATATTCAATTTTTGTTGAAATAAAAAAAAGTTTAATTTTGGACCCAAACTTGGACCAACTTGAAAACTGGGCCCATAATCAAAAATCTAAACACATGTTTAGATTCAGCATATCAAAGAACCCCAAGAATTCAATTTTTGTTAAAATCAAACTAAGTTTAATTTTGGACCCTTTGGACCTCAATGAAGACCAATTTAAAAAACGGGACCCAAATTAAAAATCTAAAAACACGGTTAGATTTGGCATATCAAAGAACCCCAATAATTCAATTTTTGATGAAATCAAACAAAGTTTAATTTTGGACCCTTTTGACCTCAATATGAACCAATTTGATAGCGGGGCCTACAAATAAAAAATCTAAATACATGGTTAGATTCAGCATATCAAAGAACCTCATATATTCAATTTTTGTTCAAATCAAACAAAGTTTAATTTTGGACCCCAATTTGGACCAACTTAAAAACTGGGCCCATAATCAAAAATCTAAATATATGTTTAGATTCAGCATATCAAAGAACCTCATATATTCAATTTTTGTTGAAATGAAACAAAGTTTAAATACTGGACCCTATCTTGGACCAACTTGAAAACTGGGCCCATAATCAAAAATCTAAACACATGTTTAGATTCAGCATATCAAAGAACCCCAAGAATTCAATTTTTGTTAAAATCAAACTAAGTTTAATTTTGGACCCTTTGGACCGTAATGTAGACCAATTAAAAAAACAGGACCCAAAATTAAAAATCTAAATACTCGGTTAGATTTGGAATATCAAAGAACCTCAATAATTCAATTTTAGATGAAATCAAACAAAGTTTAATTTTGGACCCTTTTGATAAAGGGGTCCACAAATAAAAAATCTAAATACATGGTTAGATTCAGCATATCAAAGAACCCCACATATTCAATTTTTGTTGAAATCAAACAAAGTTTAATTTTGGACCCCAATTTGGACCAACTTGAAAACTGGGCCAAAAATCAAAAATCTAAATACATGTTTAGATTCAGCATATCAAAGAACCTCATATATTCAATTTTTGCTAAAATCAAACAAAGTTTAATTTTGGACCCTTTGGACCTTAATGTGGACCAATTTGAAAACTGGACCCAAAATTAAAAATCTAAATACACTGTTAGATTCGGCATAACAAATAAATAAATGTGATCAAAGATTTTACAAATCTAATGCGCCATACTGGGCAATTAAAGATTACTTCTTGAAATTTTTCAATATTTGAAATTTGAAAAAAAAAAAATATTTGAAGAATAATTCTTTTTAATTTCTGAAATCTGAAATGAGAAAAAAATTGACCCCCCACAATTTCTTTTTATCCCCCCCCCCCTTTTCCCCCCCAAAAAATTCTTTCCCTCAAGATATGGTCATAATCTCAATTCAAATTTCCAATGGAGTTGGCAACCATAATTACCCATTTAAATTTACCATAGTGCTAACTTAATCTATTTTATAATAGAATTAAAAATATAGTGTCAAATCTTTCATATGAATTTTTTTGTAAAAAAAAAAGATGCAACATTTGCAGATATTTTTACTGGTCTTCCTTTATAAATATGCATTTCTTTAAACATAATTTAAAAGCAGAGTAAGGGAAGTAACCAAAACGTTGTATTTGGATTACCTCCCTTACACTGTTTTAAATTATCTTTATTGTTCATTAACCATTACTTTATACATAATTTAAAAGCAGTGTAAGGGAGATAATTTCAATGATGTATTTGATTTATCTCCCTTACACTGCTTTAAATTATGTTTTGTACTAAAGTATTTGTCCATTAACCAGGACAACCTTGTTTTTCCCCCTTTTTTGCCCCTAATTCCTAAACGGTTTGAGCCATAACCCCCCTAAGCAAATCCTAACCATCCCTTTGTGGTATGGAAACTTAAAGTATAATTTCAGAGAGATCCATACACCGTTCCACAGTCATTGTCTGGAAACTAGAAAATGCTTATTTTTGGCCCCTTTTTGGCCCCTAATTCCTAAACTGTTGGTACCATAACCCCCAAAATCAATCCCAACCTTCCTTTTGTGGTATTTAACCTTATGGTCAAATTTCAAAAAGATCCATTCACTTAAACTAAAGTTAGAGTGCGAAAACCAATGTGTCTTCGGAGGACGACGCCGGAGACGTCGACGCCGGACGACGACGACGCCAACGTCATACCAATATACGACCACAAAATTTTTTTGCGGTGGTATAAAAACTTAGCTATAACCACTGAACCATGAAAATGAGGTCAAGGTCATATGACACCTGCCAGTTGGACATGTACACCTTACAGTCCTTCCATACACCGAATATACTAGACCTATTGCTTATAGTATCTAAGATATGGACTTGACCACCAAAACTTAACCATGAAATGAGGTCGAGGTCAAGTGAAAACTGTCTGACGGGCCTGAAGACCTTGCAAGGTACGCACATACCAAATATAGTTATCCTACTACTTATAATAAGAGAGAATTTAACATTACAAAAAATGTTAACTTTTTTTTCAAGTAGTCACTGAACCCTGAAAATGAGGTCAAGGACATTGGACATGTGACTGATGGAAACTTCGTAGCATGAGGCATCCATATACAAAGTATGAAGCATCCAGGTCTTCCACCTTCTAAAATATAAAGTTTTTAAGAAGTTAGCTAACGCCGCCGTCGGATCAATATCCCTATGTCGAGCTTTCTACGACAAAAGTCGCAGGCTCGAAAAAAATTGTAACTTATGAATAATTAGAACTACTTTTACCATAATATATGTAAAGGGGTATAACTCTAGTTACTTAAATGTAAACTTTTGAGGAGAGAGATAGAGAGAGATTGAAAATATAAACACCAATAATCATCAGCATTCTTTGTAAAAAATCAACATAATAAGACTGACTTTTTAATGAATCAACCACTGCAATTCAAGAAGAATTGACTGAGATATAGATATTGGTCATCCCTTGGACTTCTCCTGTCAGGCAGTAAAACCTTGACTAAAGTTGGCCACCGGTTCGGCTGTGTGGGATGTGAAAATAGGTAGCCACATCAGGATGCAAACATTAAATATGATGCCTCATTTAGAGAGAGAGCCACACTCTCTAAATTCTCTAAATGACCTTTGCAACAAATGTTTAAGGGGGTCTTTTGTTGACCTATTGCAAGGCAAAATTTCGGACTCTATCCAACATACCCTCATTTCCAATGGCAGACAAAACAAATCCTATAGGCCAGTACAGTGCCTACCTATTGTACTAATTGTTCATTTGTGCTCATCCTTAATATGCATGAAATATTAGACACTGGACATTAAGAAAACAAAATTTAATCAACCAAATTTGTGAGTTTGACCAAATTTTACCAAAAAAATTACACTGCAGTAATTCCATTACATGTATGTTTCATAAGAATCTATACTTGAAATTAAACATTCATGACTGCACATGCTTTCCATGACAATAATGCAAAGCATATAATTGTAATTACAAGATTTGAATGGTTCCTTTTGTAATATGAAATATAGGATTTTAAAAGTGTTGATTGTGCACACATGTTTTTGGTGCTTTGGTCAAAGCTTTTACACCCAAATAAAATTACAAAAAGAAACATTAAACTCTTAATTAAAGTAAGTACCTTCTCTTTTTTCTTCAGTTCTTCTTCTTTAGCTCGCCAATCTGCTTCCTGTTGTTCTATTTCTTTCATCTCAAGTTTTAATGTATTTATATCTGGTAATTGGTTCTATCAGAACAATAAAAAGCATTTTCAGCTAAATAAATAGTGAAGGTACATATTACATTATACATCATGTACATATAATTCCAAGATTTTTCTAGTGTTAGGAAAACCATTTAAATATTTAATTAAATCTTTTATTACAAGCAGAATTGAGGATCACATCAGCTAGTTCATACATGTAAAGCATTGATTAAATTCAATCTGTCACTTAGTCAGAACAGTGTGTCATGGTGATATTACATTCATCTTCTAAGAAACACATTGTCAAATAGCATGCATTTTAGTGTGCTGCATCTTTCTATTGATTGTTAGTGTTTTAATGCCACTCTAAGCATGTTTGTTAAATCGTGGCAGCTGGTTTTTATTGGTGGAGGAAGCCCCAGTATCCGCAGAGAACCATCCACCTTCGGTAAGAAAAGTGGCATTCTCAGGCTTTAGATAAGGAGTCAAAAGCACCTGCCACAAGCAGAATTTGAACTCACAAACTCAGTGTTGACAGCTAGCAATCAATATAGATGAAAAACTTAAGCCATTCTTAAGGCCCCTAATTCTATATGTGCCTGGCCCAAGTCCGGCACCAGTAATTCAGTGGCTGTAGTTTATTGCTGTTTGTCATATTTGCTTTTTTGTTTATTGTTTAAGCATAAATCAGGCTTTACACATTTTGTCATGCTATGGCCTTTTTAAAGTTATGTACAGTATGGACGTTTGCTCATTGTTGAAGGCAATACAGTGACCAATAGTTGCTTACATCAATGTCATGTGGTCTGTAGTGGATATTTGACTAATCTGCAATCATACCAAATCTCATTATTATAGCACTAATGAAAATATTCAAAGTAACATAATATATGCAACCACATAATAAACACGGAAAAATGCCTTTCTTTTTTGTAATTCTTACTTTTTCTGCTTCTTTCAGTTTCTGTTGAATTTCTACTTTTTTCTGCTGAAAGCTACAAAAATAAGAATATATATATGATTATTGTATTTTTAGAAAGAATATGAAATAAGGTAATATCAGGGGCGTTTATAGGATATTTGAAAGAGGGGGCGTAGAATCAAATCTTTGGCCGAGTGGAAAGAGGCGAAAATTTTTTTGGACCTTTTTTTTGCTAAAAAAAATAAAATAATTGAGAAATGCACTAATGTAACAATATTAGCAGATTACGATAGTTTTTTTGTTTTTTTTTTTAGAAAAGAGGGGGGGGCGTACGCCCATTACGCCCTCACCTGGACCCGCCACTGAATATGGTCTCTAGGATATGAGGTATAGTTGTCTTGAAAACAAATACACACACAAAAAGTTCTATGAAACGGTTTTTCATTTTAATATAACAAATCTCAATTTATTTGTTAATGTTAAATGGTTTTTAAAACTGCTCTAAATTAACAATGAACATTCATAAACATGATAAAGGTTATATTAAATTAATTGTTAGTCATGACTGTATTTTAACAATAAATCTTAAAACTATATGTACAATGTAAAAAGCAATACAATGAATAGACATATAGCATGTATAGCATTAGAAGTGTAACGTTTGATTCTTTAATTATAAAATATAATAAAGAAATATTTTCTCAACGTCAGACATTTTGATGATTACAAAAACTTCATTGGCATACATGGCAAAAGGGCCTGCCCTTTTTGTTTCACAGTGAAAAAAAATGAAATGAAACTGATTTTATTTTCTGCTGAAATTCATTTTATGTGTTCTGAAAATAAAACAATTTCATAGATTTCTTTTGGATTTTTAAGTCAACTGTCATTGGGTAGTTGTCTAATTAATTTATACCCCACATCGCTTTTATAAATATGCAACAAGTATTTCTCTTTTTAAGAGAAAGATAACTCCCTTACAAATCCATGCTAATGTATGCAATTTTAACATGCACACTGTTAACACAGAGATACCAGTCTGTCTAGCTAGCCTGTGTCGCTTTTAATATCAAAAACTTTAACAATTTTTTATGCTGCTGATGCAGACAACAGCATGCCAAAGTCTTGCTTCCTTGATTTTTCTGACAGATGAGACAAAAACTTAACCTACTCTGTCAATCCTTTACTTAAATCTTCCTTTTCTTTCTTCTGTTGTTCCATTCTTTCAAGACGTGCCTGGTGACGCCATCTGAAGAGACTTGGAGTGTCAATGTTTGGATGAGTGTCATCTTCATCATCAGAGATCTGAAATAAATTATATTAAGACACAACTTGTAAGAAATGTAATTGGGTTGCTGTCTCATTGACTTATACCCCACATGTCCTTTTTTTTAATTGTATTTCAGAGTATTAGTACCTCAGATCAATCACTAGCAATCAACATAACCACCAAACACAGTTGTAAGATTGACCATGTAGTCTTAGAAATAATCAAACCTGTCTTGTATCAAGACAGTATAGGGATTCAAGAGTATGATCTCAGAATCTGCTCTCATCCCCATTTTCTATCCCTAACTATTTTGTTATCAAATGTATATAGTTTTATCTAAATGAAATTTTTCAAATGCACATACATTATATTTTGATTTTTTGATTTTGTTTCTTTTTATTTTTCTTGCTACAATGTAAATTATAAAATTTTATAGTCGACGCCCGGCGAATAATATTCAATAATTGAAGGATCGCTAGAAACTTAAAGAAGAAAAAAAAGAAAAAAGAAAAGACAAAATACTATTTTAGCATACATTTAATAAACAGGTGTAAGTCAAACAAGATATGAGTCCTTTTAGACAGGTGGTGTACATGTACCTAACACTGTAATGAACCAGTAGATTAAATTTAAATCCCATGAGACTTGAGATTTCATGATATGGAAGTCCAGCCTTATTTAATACTTTGAGGATGAGAGATTCAGGTGAGTGTGTGTGCTTGTATGTTTTATTGCATAGAGCATTGTGTAGAAAACTATTGCAATCTTGGATTTTCCCATGTCACAATGCTTATGGAATATGCTTGATTCCAATCGTTATCTTTCCGTCAAAGTGTTTGGTTTAGGTGACTTTATTTGATGTCATTTGTGTGTTTGTTGGGCATAAAACCTTTGTCAGTATGTTGCGCTAAGAGATGAATATTATGATGGGGATAAATTCCTTATGACTGTTTCGATAACTGTTTTTTAAATGATAAAATTAATAAATTAATATATTTCTTTAGACAGGGTTGGATTATGTACATAAGAATAAAGATGGTTGTTTGAAAAATGTCAAGCAGTCACAATTACTTTATCAGTTCAAAGATGTAGGGATACAGTTAGCTAATAAAACGTTTAAATGATGTGAGAAATCTGAATATAGTAAAAGAGTATTTCTGGTAATGGAAATGATTTGGATCAAATGTACATGTTTTTGTATTACGTCACAATAGTGGATTTATTGTTCAATGTCATCATTCCCAATTTTACCCCATGTGACATTGGTTCAACTGGTATAATTTATTCATAAAAAAAGAACTCAAATGGGCCACAACTGATGGTGGCTTTTTTTTTTGGGGGGGGGGGGGGGGGGGGGGTTACTCTCTGGTCATGGTGGTAGTTATAAGACTCTTTATGGACAGGCAGGAGAACGAACTGGGAAGGTATAATGCTCATTATATTTCTGAACCAGTACAGTGATTAAATGTTCCTCCTTACACCAGGAAGGCAGTATAAAGGAAAACATACATACATATACATACTCAATCATGGGTTTTCCAGAACTTTCCACTGTTGAGAACAGTACAAAGCATTACATATGCATTTAGGTGTAGATCGTTTGAACATGTACAATATAACCAAATTAACAAAGAAATATTGATAAAATGATTGTTATTGGGTTTTCCTTTGTGTCTCTTTCGGTTTTTTATGTTATGGCCATGGCCATGCTCGGCATAATTTTCAGCAACAAAAAAGATGAAACATGAGTCTGTTTGTTTATTTTATTTATAATTTCTAGATTTGCTCGTATGTTATATAAATATTTATATAAATATTTACAATGTTACCTCAATGTGATCCCACTTGCTATAGTTTATTGTTGACATTTTGGTAAGCTGGCCTTCACTTTGTCATTTTTTTCAGCGTAAATCAAAACCGGAAGCTTTTGGGTAGGGCGATTCTAATAGCAAAAATCATCGGACCGGATATGAATAAATCGCGGATTTATTTCAGTATTTTAAGCAAGGATTTGTATACTATACAAATCCTTGTTTTAAGAGTGTAGTAAAGCAGGGGCGTAGGGATGAGGAATCCGGGTCCGTTCGCCCCGATTCTTGTTCGCCCTAGTACCTGTTCGCCCTAATACCTGTTCGCCCTGAGTCCGTTCGCTCTTGTTTTTTTTATTTTGTTGTCTTCAGTGTTGTATATTATTATTTGAAAAGATTATGTTAAAGTTTGTTGAAAATTTCGCTGAATACTTATGTTGTATTGCTGCTACCAAAAATTTATTTTCCTTTGATCTGCACTGTAGAGTACAAGGAATACAAGGTATTTGATATAAAACAACTGAAGACCATATGTTATCTGCATGTATTCATCTTTATTGATAAATGTTGACAATTTCAGAACAATCATTAACAGTCATAACAAATTCCAATTCGAACTTCGCATCACAAACCAGTTATGTCCTTAATTATTTACACTATTATTTTAAAGAGCACACATTTTTTTATCATGATAGGAAATGTGTCAAAATGAACTTGAGATCATAGAACCCAAGCTGTGTGCGAATCAAAAATCCCTATTATGTCTTACAATTCGTACATCGTTGTTTTTACTCATTCCAAGCTGACTAGTTTACTTTTTAAAAAATGTTACTTTAAGAATGAAGCCCATTAATGCTCCAAAACAAGCCATTAATTTTTAAATATTTCCATGTTTTTTCATAATTTCGGGAATATATATTTTCTGTAATATTGATCATATAAATATCTGAATATGTTTATTAAACCTTATTACCGCTATATTAATTTTGTTGTAAAGTAGGGCGAACGAACCCAGGGCGAACGGACACAGGGCGAACATGTAACTAGGGCGAACGGACCCGATACCAGGGGCGAGGAGGGACGAAGGATATTAAACATTTTGCCCAATTTAAAAAGTGGGGGAGGAGAAAAACTATGGTTTCTCCCGCTACTTTTTTGGCCCAAAAAGATTTATTGCAAATAAAAAAAAAAATGAAAGTGACTGAGGACACTGAAAAACTACTAGACTTTTAGACTACAGACGTTTTTTTTTTTTTATTGTCACTTTTATAAGTCTCCGCCCTCCCCAATTTTTAGTCTACCTACGACCGTGACTACGAAGTTAGCACTAATATATATATATAAAAAAAACACGGATTCATAGAAATGTGTATTTATTTCATCTTTTATATAAATATATATCATGCTTGGCGTCGGTAGTCACGGAAGTTGTTAAAAATATTAACCTATAACAGGCAAAACTATAAAAAAAAATAAGATCGCAATTAGTCATATATACAAGCCCTGATGTAATTTTCTCGTAGAAGATGGTCCCTTAGTTCCCAAACAGACAATCCAGTCGCAACTGAGAAGGTCGCAACTCATGACTAAAAGTTTACTCTGAGAGGATATCATATTTTTGTTAACCGCCGCGAGTCCTGTTGTGTCTTTGCGGCATTAACTATTTTAATTCTTGACCCGTTAGGTAATTAATTAACCCTTTCATTCTTGATTAACAACTGTTCTGAAGAATTTGAGAATTTTTGCTATTCGGATAGAATCGTAAATGGTTCTTTTGCTTTCAATACACAATAGTTAGTGGGCGTTTCAGAGTCATTTAATACAGTAACACGGTAATGACCATTGGACACACTGTTAGAAAAAATCCAGAATTCATCAACCACGCCTTCTTTTTTAGAAGTTCTATACTAATTTTTTTCTTGTAGGTACATAGGAACAAGTCGGCGGAAAGCGATGTGACAGAATATAAGTTCCCCCATAATATTTGTCCCAAGGAACTTTTATCATATAACAAAAGTTCCATTGGGAGCTTTCCTAATTAATATTTTATCCAATGCTATAAGAAAATTTCCTTCACACAGGATAAAATATTATATAAGAAAAGTTCCCAACGGTGTATAACACGTCTACCAAACCTGACGAACATATGGTCAGCAAAAAAGGGAGCACCTTAAATTGACGAATCCGTTTCATTTCCAGAGAACATTTTTGTTAAAATCAGAACAAATTATATTTGTATCTGTATTGGCTATTATTTTTAAAACTTTTATTTGGGCTTATTCTTTCAACCTGTCATTAAGTTACTTGTGAAAAGGGCGAAGGAATCAAATGCCTTATACTATTCTAATTAGACTTATTACCGGTTTTACATGAGCAACACGACGGGTGCCACACGTGGAGCAGGATCTGCTTACCCTTCCGGAGCACCAGAGATCACCCCCAGTTTTTAGTGGGGTTCGTGTTGCTCAGTCTTAATTTTTCTATATGTTGTGTGTTGTGTACTATCGTTTGTCTGTTGGTCTTTTTTCTTTTTTAGCCATGGCGTTGTCAGTTTATTTTCGACTTATGAGTTTGAATGTCCCTTTGGTATCTTTCGCCTCTCTTTCACGTATTGCACTAAGGGTTTTTTTTTAAAGCATTTACTACTAATTAAGATAAAACTAAAATAAGATTTTATTTGTTTCAAACACTTATAGAAACGTAATACTGAAATCATATTTCGCTATTAGCAGTCACTCTGGTTCAATTTTGTCAAAATAAGCTAAAAAAAAATCACTTATGCATTATTGTTTTGCATTCAAGTGAAATAATCCACCTCTTATAAATCCGTATTCATGCGACCTATGATTTAACCTTGGTTGGAGATGGGTTGTTCTTGTGTCCAGCATGTCGCACTGATGAAACGAATGTCAGCTGAAAATGTGATGCTAGGGAAGGCAACAGAAGACCTATCTCGATGATAGACTCGACCCACAGGCACTTGTCTCTGAATTCCCCATATCCCCCCCCCCCACCTATATACCTTGATGTAACACTTTAAGGTATATAAAGGGGGAACTCAGAGACAAGTGCCTATGATTCGACAGCAAAAACGGCAGTCTGAAGTGATACAGGTTATATGAGTAAATTATTTGCATTTAATCTATATGTGTTTATCTATGAAATGAGATAAAACAGATCTAAGTAAATATATCTTATAGAGCTACATGTACTAAACTGTCATAAGTTTGTATTTTATGTGTGCTTGTGTTGAAGACCGGTCATTTGTGGTCTTGGGCTGCTTTGGTCAGGTTGTTGTCTCTTTGACGCATTCGCCGTTTCCATTCTTAATTTTATTGTCGGTGTTATATTTATGATTAAGAGTACTCGGTGACCGAATGGTATAGATAAAACTCACCAAAGATGCCAGGCTTATACTTTTGTACGCCAAACGCTGTTTTTTTCATCTACAAAATACTCAAAAAGGTCAAATAAAGTACTAATAAAGTTGAAGTGCATTTATGACCAAAAATTCAGAAATGTTTTACCAAATACAGCTAAGATACGGTAAACTATTTCTTGGACAGAAAATCCTTAGTGTTTCGAACAATGCAAAGTTTTAAAAACTATGTATCACTGAGGTTGTTAGTTTGAACCCAGCACGTGGCAGGTGCTTTTGACTCCAATCTTAAATGATTAGGATTGTCAGTTTCATTGCCGTAGGTCGGTGGTTCTCTATTGGTACTTCGGTTTCATCAACCAATGAAAACTGATCGCCATGATATATCCAAAAGTGCTAAAAATGGCGTGAAACACCCCAAATCAATTAATAAATATATATAATTACAACGGGATCATATTTCCATCGACAAGTTTTTTTCTCCGTTTGGGGGCTGGGGGTTGTCACTTCGATACAGATGGTGTCCAGTTAGGAATACACACGAAAAGTTGACACTTTATAATGATTCCAGACATTGTGTATTGTTATCTTTCCAGGCATTGTGTATTGTTATCTTTCTAGACATTGTGTATTGTTATCTTTCCAGACATTGTGTATTGTGTGTATTGTTATCTTTCCAGACATTGTGTATTGTTATCTTTCCAGACATTGTGTATTGTTATCGGTCGAACTTTTGTAATTCTGAATTACGTTTTATGTATATATTTTTTTTTCAAATTTGAGAGTTAAATTAAATTTGGTAGACATACATTGAGCTGACATATACTGTGTATATCAAACGGTTGATTCTATTGGTTGTACCCGTTTAAATATACATGCCAATATTGTTAATCATTGCACAAATAGATTCCAAAGGCCCATGAACAAACTATCATGAGAAAAAGTAACTGTTAATATAGTGTCGCCATTTAAAATTTCAAAATAATATAATAGTTTATGGGTATTCAAACATTTGTTTTCGTTCTTGTTATTTTGCAATTTTTATTTGTTTTAAACACTAAGCAGGGGACAAAATATACAATCCGAAGTTGAATGTAAATTTAGTTTTCTTATTAAATCATCTTAAACGGAAACCTGTTTGAGTACATTATAAATCTGACACTTTGTATACTACAGATTCATACATTAGCTGGTAGTTATATGTACTAAAGGTCACGAATTCGGTGACTTTAAACGGTCTTTTTTAAAGATTTTTTTTGTAAGATGAAAATAACATTCTTTAAGTGCCTGACCCAAATTAAGAAAGTTTTCCAGTGGTTGTTATTGAGATCGTCGTAGGTTGCTGCATGATCTTTAATGCCATAATGTAATAGTGTTACATAACTATAGGCTTATATACATCATTCAAGTTCAGCTATTTGGGAAAAGATATCCCAAAACGTCGAAATAAGCGTCATGAAATTGTACCGCAATTCTTTATTTTTTTTAATTTACGTTTTTCAATACGAGCTATACGTACTAGCATGTTTGAAGGTACGATTATCTATGGTTATATATGTAATATCAAATGAACATACAGACATTTATCTAACGAAAACATCAACTTATAAGACAGTACTTGTTTTGAAAATTTCATTATTCACAGATGATTCCACGACCTTTTTTTTTTTTTTTTTTTTTTTTTTTGTTGCATTTTATGTTTTGATGTTAAGTTTAAGTTTTCTTATACGTTAATGCCTTCAAAATTAATGTTCTGATGAAGGTAAATCCAGAAAAGCGCAAACTTGCAGTGCATGAGGTGTGAGCTTAAATTACCCTGTGTTGAAGCCCTTATTGTGACTGTGAGATGAAAAGCAGCATCCTTTTTTCTCTGCTTATGTCAGTGGTTCTGTCCTGTGCGCATATGGCTTATGTGTCATAAATTAATACGCCACAATCCATTGAACATTCATGAACTGTTATGATCTAAACTAAACACAAAGCATCTCTACCTCAAATTAATATAGTCAAATTAGACAAATTAATAAGAAATACTTCCATTTTAAGCCATAGAGCATCTGCATGCTAATGTAATGCAATTTAAATCAAATGCAACCTGATCATGTAAAACCTTTATTGTCATTCAAACTTAATAATATAAAAAATACAAATCAACACTCAACAAAACTTGTTAATATGTGCAAGTATAAATGTGCATGAAGATTTTGAAATCCCCTGTCCTCAGTACTTAATTGCGGGAAAAAAATAAGAAACTATAAAAATGCATTTACTTTAGATGGTGTGCGAATGTGTAAAACGAGTGACACTTTTTTACTTGATGTCAGCTCATCAAAACTTAATTTTGTACTGTATTCTTACGGTGATAATTTATCATTTGCAATCTATAAGAAACTGCATTTCATCACCTCCAGTATTATCTAAAAGAGACAATAACTTGTGTCAATTCTGCTTTTTTTTTACCAAGGTACAAAAATCACAGACACGTTTCTTTAAAAAAAATTATTATAACTTAATATAACATTAGGGTATATAAGCAAGGATTTGTATATTTGTTTAGTAGGTCTTATTATATAAATTCTTGACATAAGTAACTTTTTTTTTCAGAGACAAGTGCCAGTGATACAAATGATATCTTTTCAAATAAATTAGATATAACTAATAAACTACATAAAATCAACTTTTGTTTTTGCAAATTATAAAACAAAAATAGAACATATGATCAGGTTTTACCCTAAATCGTTTTATTAGCACTTTTGATTAAAGTTCGTTGTGTTTTATAAATAATTAATGACAGAATTTTCGTTTGATTCAGTTTTTTTTAAAACGACTGAAAAATTAAGTAAAAAATAAAAACAGCCCTAAAAAGAAAAGGAAAACACAAGTGGCGTAATTATATTGTGATTGCATGGACGATTATTTACGCTTTTTCAAAAATAGTTTTTGGCCCTGCTACATCACACGTGGAACGTTTGCGATCCATTTCGCTGTCCTTCTTACCAAACATTGCACCTAATTTCTTTGATACATTCACTAAAGAACTTTTCCGCCTTTTCAATAAAGGCTTATTCTGTTGAATAATTTTTGTCTCTCGTAAAAGCGCTTGAAACGCAATGCTAATCGTCACAAAGTCGTCAGCAGCCGACACTTCATAGTACTGGCAATTGTATTCTAGCGCCGCCTGGTGTCCCTCCTCGACACCAACTGTCCGCCTGTGTTCTAAGTCTGTTTTATTGCCTAGCAAAAGAGCTGGACAGTATACACTTGCCCGAGCTTTGTTTATAATATCCAGAATTTTAATGGCTTGTTCAAACGAGGAGTGAACGCATATATCATATACCACAATAAAGGAATCTGTCCATGTTATCACGCTATCTCCTGGTGCGATGGATGTATTCTGAAAGATAAAATATTTTGATGAATTAGTCCATTTCAATTAATCTTTATAGTTAGTTGTAATTCAGTGATTGTCGTTTGATGCTGTATATCATATTTTTGTTTTGTTAATTCTTTTGTATATACTAATCAGTAATCAGGCCGTTAGTTTTATCGTTTAAAGTGTCATTTGTCATTTCGGGGCCTTTTATAGCTGATTATGCGGTATGGGTTTTGCTCATTGTTGAAGGCCGTACGATGACCTTAAGTTGTGAACTCTGTGTCATTCGGTCTTTGGTATAGAGAGTTGTCTCACTTTCAATCATATCACATATATATTTTTATATTTACAGAGGACATTCTTGTTTTGGGGACTTATTTTACCTATATGATTACACTTCTGGGGAAATAAATTGTTTTAAAGTATTATTTTAGTATAAAAAATAAGGAGATGTGGTATGATTGTCAATAAGACAACTATCCACCCAAGTTAAAATGAAGTGGATCTAAGCAATCATAGGCAACCGTACGGCCTTCAACAATGAGAAAAATGTTAGTTTTCTTTCTTTTTCTGTGTGTTATATTACATGCTCCATAAGATTTTTTGTTTGTTAGTACAAAAGAAAATTAATGGTATTCTTGATTCTAGTAGACATTAGTCCAGCCCTGGCCTCAGTGACTTATTTTCAATTTTTTGTTGTTGCTGTCAGTGACAAAACAAAATTGAAAATAAGTCACTGAGGCCAGGGCTGGAATAAGTAGACATTAGAATATAGATTAGACCGTTGGTTTTCCCGTTTGAATGGTTTTACACTAGTATTTTTTTGGGACCCTTTATAGCTTACTGTTCGGTGTGAGCAAAGGCTCCGTGTTGAAGACCGTACTGTGACCTATAATGGTTTACTTTTATAAATTTTGACTTGGATGGAGAGTTGTCTCATTGGCACTCATACCACATCTTCTTATATCTATTAGATTTATCTTAGTATTTAACTTACAATAAATACTATACAAATAGATAATTCATAAAGATCCCATTATTTTGATTGGCAGAAAACAATAATGTGATGTTAAAAAGGGATGTTTTATTCCCCAATAAAACCCAACACCATGGTTACTCGTGCTCTCAGGACAACACCACAACAGTACATAGGAATATTTAAAACAAATCAAACTAAAAGCTTGATTTAACTCATAAGTATAAGAATTGCGTTGAGTGCTTCTTTTATTAGTGTTATGATCTTTTATTGAGTTGTAAAAGCGTTGACCGTGTGAACATTTTAAGTATAAAGCGCTTCCTACAAATTAAGCTTCGGTTTATGCTTTTACATCCCAATAAAACTTCAAAATGCATTTTATTCTTAAATGAATGTAATAATGCGATCAAATTGGCACTGATCAGAAGCGTTGTTAGACAAAGAAAGGCTGATTTTTTTCAAGCCTAAGATATATAAAAACTAAAGGTCTACAAAAAAACGCTTCTAAAAAAGACCTGCTAAAACTTTCGATGTTCAATGTTACAATGATATATTTTTGTACGAGTCACAAAATTTATCAGCTGAGGTGTTATCACTGAATGTTCGTTAAAGCAATATACGCTAATTGTAACTTTGCATCAGAGAAGTAAGCAAATTTTCATGGAAATGGCGTTTTCTAGTAGTATTTTGACACGGATCTTAAAATAAACAAAAATATCAAATATTTGTTTACATGTATATTTACAACTTTTGTCCTGTGTGTTGACAAATAATCTAACTTGTGTCCCAATGATCTTAATTGTCCAATTTAAAGTTTTTGATTTCTTTCATCTGCTCGATATTGAACTAATAAATTTGATAAAACTAGTTAATTTGAGGATAAGAATACACGCTTTGACTTAAATTGACCTTTTAGGGTCAGTGTTATGTCAGAGTTTCTCTCTGTGGGTCATTTACATTTTAATCCTTGATCAAATAAGGTCAACAAACTTCTTTGCTTATGGGATTCGGCTAAGTTTATTGTGACATATGTCACATTAATTGTACTTTCAGTCACTGTTAAAAATTTGGGAGGTTTGAAGAGGCACTGTTTTTGCGGTTATTGGTCCTGGCTTGGTATAAACAAAACGTGGGGAGTTAAAGTTTTCCAGGTACCCTAACTAAAAATATGGTTTATTTAATCGATCTCTCCAGGAAAGTTCAAGTAGAAAACAAGGAATGTGACAGGTGTTCTATTTGTTTACAACAGGTGTTATCCTTATAATTCCATATTTTTAGGAAACATTAATTGTATTTTTTCTGTATTTTGCAGTGAGATTGTCGGGCAACTAATGACATTTTTTCCTCTTTATAGTTTATAATTTGTTGATAGTCCCCAAAAACTGTCTTTTAAATGCATTACTGTATCGTGATCGACAGCTACCAAATAATTTTGCCAAAACTGGTGCTAGTAGCTGTCTTGAGCTTGCAACAAGGTATTGGCGTTTGCTCATAATTGAAGGTCTTTTTACTGTGATTTGGATAAGAAGAACGGCAATAATACTGCTCCTTTGTTTATAGCTTTGTCAAGTGCGCTAAGTGAATCTTCACCATGAGATATTTAAATTTTGAAAGTATTTGGTGTTAACGACATTGGATATTTCCTATATTCACTGCATAGAACTGAAACTTAAAATACTAGAACTCCAATGCTTTGGAGTTTTAGCAGACCTAAAGACACGGACAAAGAAATTTGTTAAAAAGGGTTCCTTCTAATTTTTGTCGATTTTTAAGCAATTTAAAAAAGTTTTCAGCAGAAATTGGAGGTCTCCAAACTCGGAGCCCCTAGTGGTTCGTTAATGATGCTAAACATATATACTGAGATACCTTTTTAGCACACGAATCTAATATTTCTATATCTGTTACATAGTCTTCTTGTTTAATGCTTGACTTGTATATCAGGTCTGAAAAAGAAGTTTTTATGATCAACATACAACTACATAACACATTAGAAATAGTAAAATCTATCATAATGTAACAATATGGTATTTTATTACATGTGGCGTGTAACCTTTTCGCTTAACTGATATTGCAGGTAAAAAGGTGAATTAGGAATTGTACTAAGCTAAAGAAAACTTAAAATATTGATGTTCTGGTTTAAAAAATTATAAATTAACTACACGCAATGTATTTTTAATTGCTATATCGTTGAAAAAAATTAAAGAAAAACATAAAACTCGATTCCGATTTTTTAAAGGTTGAATGCAATACTACAATATTTAAGAATTTTGTCCCCCTCATTCGTTAAATTTTTGCAACCTCAATATTTAAACTAAGACAAAATGAGAATAAGTCATTCAGTTATGTTTGTAAGTTTTACACTGCGTTTGAAAATACATCGTGCTTTTAATTCTAATTTAATACGTCTTGTCGATCGGAATTACGATAATGATTACTACGGTGAGGACAATGAATTTCGTGCTGTTGTCCTTTTTGTGTGTGTAAAGGGTGGTTGGGAGAGTGGGGTATTGTTCTTATCAGGGAAGTGCACTTATGCATTATTTATTACATCATTCAAGTTAACGACAGAGTGCAACGCAAACATATTTCCTGCTCCTTTACAAGTAAATGTCACTGCTTAAAGATATCCAATAATAATACTAATTTTTCCTTAGATTTTAAATTTATATTTTAAGGATAGTGCTGATAAGCTGATAAGGAAACACTTATTTAGTTTAAAATCCAGTCGGAAGGAAATTTTTTGAGAAAAAAATCAAAACACGGAAGTCGTCTTCCTAACCTCTCCTCTTAAAAGTTGAACCCTACCGAAGTCTATTAAGATATTTGTTTTAGTTGCAAATTGAAAGTTAAATATACTTGGCTGCATCAATTCATTTGAACATACATACTTGCACTATAATTATTAGGTTATCTCCTCTTAGGTAATATATTTTATTGTCAATTACATTTTATTTAGATTCTTAACCGATTAAATTATGCAATGTTAACTGTGTCGTGCACTTGCCATGCTTGTTGAGGAGATTAAGGAAATAAAAAAGATTAAAAGAAATTATAAACTATGAACCAAAATTTAAAAAAAACCCGACCGAAATAGGAGGAAGATCACGCGACAACAACTCAGCTTCAGAAACGTTTTAAGAGGTCGCCCGTCTGAAGGCACGACAGAAAACAGTTTTTCATTTTGCTTATAAAGAAAAGACAAGAAGGAAAATTTGGAGCCTCACGTTTTGAAAAAATCCGGGATCAAAAATGACTTAATATCTTTGTTATTATTAAATGTCTTCGTTTAGTTGATAAAAGTTAAAAGTTGTGAATTTCATAAGTGATTTTTTTTTGTCAAGTGGAATGAAATAAATCAATTTGCGCATAAACTCTTAGTGATGAAAAAATTTTGAACCTTCTTTTCTAAACATTCAATACATTTGAAGAAAGTATTTCACAATTAAAACGGAAAATTTAAACGTGTTCCAACCGAGAAACGACAAGATGTATCGGTTAAGGTATAAAAAGGGTAACAGGTGAAGATATCGCCTGTTCGCCCGCTAGCCCAAACGTGGTAATAATTCTCATTACAGCTCTGCGACCGTGCATTATTTTATCATATCATTCAGATTTAAAAGATGTCACGTTATAAAAAAGATGATGTTTTATAAATGATTATAACTGATGACAGTCGAGAGTATTACCAGCCCCGTAGCCACTGCTTGCAGTACTTCGGTACAGGCATGAAATACGATTGTTTTATTGAAATTTTCTGTTATAATATTTGAAATCATTTTAAAGTAAGGAATGTATCTTCCTGATTCCTTGTCCAGATTTGAGTTTACTTTTGCATGGACCTTATTTATCAGCTCTTCAACGTTTATATTAGGTTTTGATTTTTCAAAAATTTAGACCTCGCGCATTACTGGCTAGACATAATAAATTATCGAAATGCGTATCTGATGCAGCAAAATCCCTGCCGTTAATACCAGTTATGAGGAAGTGGGTTAGAGTTTACAAAATGGAGAATAATGGGCAAAAAATATAAAGAATAAAGAAAAAAGGACAAAAAAAAATAAAGAATAGAGAATAATGAGGTGCTGAAATATAAAGATTAGAGAAAAATGGACAAAAAGTATAAAGAATAGAGAAAAATGGCATAAAAAATTAATGAAATACAGAAATGAAGGATCCCCATCCAGACCCCCCCCCCCTCCCCCCTCCCCCCCCCCACACAGTTATAGCATGTACAGTATTTACCCATATTAGAATTGTATTCTCCAATAAATCTTCGTGTAAGAAATCTCACTGTCACTGCTGAAAAATAAAACGTAAGTTAGAAATAATAAACAATATTTATGAGTATGAATTCTTCAGCAACGAATCTTTCTTCGGATAGGTATATATTCAAATATTAAACTATATCCAGTTGCATTTTTTTTTCTATGTAAAAAAAGGTGAATGGAGTACATGGTGTACTACGAGTTAATAATACTCGATTTTATTATCCTACTCCTACTCTTCCTCATCCTTATCATCATCAGCAGCAGCAACAGCATCATTTTTGAATGAAAAACTACGAAAATAACAAGAGAAATACATAGAAAATTATAAAGTGTGGATAAATAGCAATCTAGAGTTATGATTTATAGAACTTGCCATTTTGAAATTGCTTTGTACTTTTTTCAGTTGCAAAAGGTTACTGTACAATCAACTAATTGTATGTAATGTATGCTTAATTCATTCCATTGTATCCTTCGCTTTACTAAAATCTAAGCAAATATGTATATACTTTTATATTTGTGAATTGTATTGAATTTCAATGAATACAATATATATTTAGTTGAAACTACTAAAACATGAAAAGATCTCTGCAAAATGTATATGCAGCATAAAAGCAATTACATTCGGCAAATTGTGGAATTCATGGCTCGATTTTCAGATTGTTTACATTTCTTAGGCATTGTTTTAATAGATAAGAACAAGCATGCACTCTTTTAAGATGCTTACCGGATTTGCCAACATTTTCTGCACCCAAAACAACAACTCGCAATGACATGCTGTAACGGTCTCAAAATTCACAGAAATAAACAGTCATTATTACATATTCAAATATTACCTTACTATTTGTAACTTTTTAATTTCCAAAATTAAAGACACTGAATATCGCGTTAAACTTTACAAATCTAATTTAACTTTGTGATAAACAGGTTTCCTAAAATGAAAATTATCGAATTGGTTTTAAAAATTTCATTTCTGTCACTATATTTACTCTTCACAACTTTATATAAACTAACTGAGCTTTGTGACACCCACGTGGTTAATCTATCAAGGTAAAATTTGTCCATTTAAGAACTTTCAAATGTAAATAGTAACGTCTTTGGTCCCATTTGATGTATGTTTCAAAATAATGTATCAAAGTAACTTGAATTCCTCAACGACATTCTGTTGAACAAAAAACAGTAAATAAACTTAAAACGTCTATGGAATGAGAATTTTTAGATAAACGCGACGAGTTATTTTGGGGGGTTAATATTTATGAATTTTTAAAGCATTGTATATACCAGTACAAAATTCTCAGGCCACGTTCTTCGAATTAATCTGTTGTTAGCTCTAAAATTATTCATTCAATTAGAAAATAAATACTGTATCCTTCTTTCATTTTATTTTATCACTCTTTCTATGTATGCTCGTTTCTCGTTTTTATATAGATTAGATCGTTGGTTTTTCCGTTTGAATGGTTTTACACTAGTAATTTTTTGGGGCCCTTTAAGGCTTGCTGTTCGGTGTGAGCCAATGCTCCGTGTTGAAGGCCATACCTTGACCTATAATGGTTTACTTTTATAAATTGTAACTTGGATGGAAAGTTGTCTCATTGGCACTCATACCACATCTTCCTATATCTATGAATGAGAAATTAAGTCGTGTGGAATTTTCTATTATTTTTTTCTTTTAACCATTTCCTTCAAGATAAGAAAATCCACTAAATCGGTGGTTCAAAATATATGTAGAAGGACATTTTGTATATAAGAAAAAAGTGACAATAACGTGGAGAGCTAGGGTGGTATTTTCTATCATAATGGCAATTTACTCCCTGACTTGACGTAACTATGTTTAAAAACACAAAAAAAATCAATTAATCAAACCAAAAAAAAAAAAATTAAAGATATTTTTTATTTTTTTAAGATTACCTTTAAGTTGTTGTTTATATCTAGGAAGACATATTAAAAGAGAGGCGATGTTAGACATTTATGTAGCCTAGGTACATACCAAATTAAATCAAGTATCTGGTATTTCATTTTATATACGAATGAACCTTATTATACTTTATGCATTTTTCCAGAAGGTAGACGAATAAGTAAAATGCCTGTAGACACATTCTGGGTAATGCCCAATTTGGTCTGCTTGAGTAATAAATTTTACTTAAAATGATCCGCGATGGGTTAACTTAGCAAACCAGTCATGTATGGTTATGATTAACTTACTTTCTATTAATAAAGTCACTAGGGTCACAAATCATCTCCCCCGGACACACTGTTGTGACAAAGCTATGCTTTGTAGCAATACACAGTTAGGGAAAAAAAACTTAAAATTGACACTCATATTGAATTTTAACCACTCTCTTTCCCTTGCTTTCTTACAAATAAGGCGTAATGTGTATGTTATGTATGTGCATATGCATAGAAACAGCATCTTCCATAGTTTTAATTTCCAATAGTTAAAATGATGAAATACAATCTCTTTTTGGTGTAACCATGGCAACAATCTGCATTGTTTTGATACAACATATACACCTTATCGCTATTTAGTCCAATCTGGAAAAAACAGTCACTTATAAGGTGTCATACCACCAATTCACTGCCTCCAATTTAGAACGTATGTAAAAGTAGCCCTACTCTGACACAAAATAGTGCTTTTGATGTCATTGTTTACTTAAACTAACCAATAAATTTGCAGAAATGAGACCATTTTGAGCCAAAATTTATTTGTCCATGAGTTTTCATTAAAAATTGAGGATTCATGCGCTCCATTGTATACTAATTTAAAATTTCCAGAAAACCAGAAAACCAGGGGTTATTTTTAGTAGTACTTGTCTTCCGAAAGGCAGTTCTTTCTTAGAAGCATTTAAACATGGGTTGAAAATTGGCATGTAGAAAGGTGATACATGCACAATTCAGGATATACCTGGTTTCTATGAAGTTAAACTTAAGGTAAAATATTAAGAAAGCTGTAATAATTGCAAAATTTGGTTGAATAGATAGATATTTTCAATTGGTGGTCTGACACCAATACAACTTCCTGTTTGGATCGCACGAGGATAAAAGCTTATGTGAACGGTTACTGCCAGTCACCACTTATAAAAAAGTAGTGCTGCATATACCTACGCGTATAATCATAAACAATACTATAGGTGCCTGCAGGTCACACCAAAATTTATCTGTATCAAATGTGCCTGCAGGTCACATCAAAATGTGTCTGTACGGTACTACCATAGGTGCCTGCAGATCACATCATTTAAGATCTGTAACATAGCCTATAATTTGAGTCTGCAGGTCACACTGTTAATTATCTGTACCATAGCCTATAATATGTGCCTGCAGGTCACATCTCCATAGATCTGCACCATATGCTATTAAAGGTGCCTGCAGGTCACACTTTCATTAATATATATATCTGTATGGTAGGTGCCTGCAGGGCACATCACTATAGATTTGCACCATATATATAAAAGGAAGACGTGGTAACTATGATTGCCAATGAGACAACTCTCCACTATAGACCCAATTACACCCAATGACACAGAAATTAACAACTATAGGTCCCCTTACGGCCTTTAACTATGAGCAAAGCCAATACCGCATAGTCAGCTATAAAAGGCCCCGAAATTACAAATAGAAAACAATTCAAACGAGAAAATTAACGGCCTAATTTATATACAAAATAATGAACGAAAAAACAAATATGAAACTCAGCAACAAATGATAACCACTGAATTACCGGTTTCTGACTTGGGACAGGCACAAACAGAAATAGTTTGAAGGCGCCAATCCTCCTCTAACCTGGGACAGTGGTGTAACAGTACAACATAAGAACAAACTATGTATACGTACATCAGTTGAAAAAGGCTTAACTCATCAGATTGATACAAACAGAAATACATCTAACAAAAACACAAAGTGGAGGTAGATGGGTTCTTGTACATGCGAATAACAACAACAACAAAAAACACTAAGTACAGATCTGAGAGTACTTGCAGTTATCATAGGTGCCTGCATGTCAATTCACTTATGATCTACACCATATCCTATCAAAGGTACCTGCTGGTCACACTGCTATTTATCTGTACCATAGCCTATCATAGATGCATGCAGGTTACATCACCATAGATCAAAGCCTATCATGGGTGCCTGCAGGTCTCACAGCTTTTTATCTGTTCAATAGCCCAGCATAGGTGCTCGTAGGTCACATCACCATATATCTGCCTATAGCCTATCATAGGAGCCTGCAGGTCACACTGCTTATTTATCTGTACCATAGACTATAATAGGTGCCTCCAGGTCACACTGCTATCTATCTGAACCTTAGTCTATTATAGGTGCATGCAGGTCACATCACCATAGAACTGCACCATAGCCTATCATTTGTGCCTGTAGGTCATACAACTTTTTATCTGCACCATAGCCTATCATGGGTCACACTGCTATTTATCTGTACCATAGCCTATTATAGGTGCCTGCTGATCACATCACCATATATCTGCACCAAAGCCTATCATAGGTGCCTGCAGGTCCCAGAGCGTTTTAACTGTACCATAGTCTATAGGTGACTGCAGGTCATACAATTTTTTATGTGTACCATAGACTATCATAGGTGCCTGCAAGTCACACTGACATTTATCTGTTCTATAGTCTATCTATGATATATTATGGGTAAATACCATGGTGACCTACAGGCACCTGTGATAAGATAAGATATGTAGACTAATACGGTGACCTACAGGCACCTATAATATGATACGGAAAATAACAAGGTGACCTACGGGCATCTATAAATGATATGGTAAACTACAGGGTGACATACATGCACATTTGAAATGATATGGTAAAGATCAAAAGCAGTGTAACATACAAGCACATAGGATATGATATGGTACAGATCAATAACAGGGTGACCTACAGTCACTTTTGATAATTACGATAATATATGGTAATGACAATTGCAGTCACCTATAGCTAGTAAGTGAAATTAATAATAACATTGTGACCTGCAGGCACTTATGGTATGGATAAATAGCAGGATGACCTACAGTCACCTATGATAGGGTTTGGTAAATAACATGGTGACCTACAGGCACCTATAATGTGATATGGATAATAACAAGGTGACCTACATGCACCTATGAAAGGATATGTAAATTAACAGAGTGACTTACAGGCATCTATGATATAATATGGATAAATACCATGGTGACCTACAGGCACTTATGATAGGATAAAAAATTAATATGGTGACCTACGGGCACCTATAAAACCTATAATATGATATGGATGAATACCATGGTGACCTACAGGCACCTATAATGTGATATGGATAATAACAAGGTGCCCTACGTGCATATATAATATGACATGGTTGACAACAGAGTGACGTACAGGCACCGTTCAAATGATTGATAAAGATCAAAAGCACTGTGACAGGCACCTATGATATAATATGGTACAAATCAATAACGGGTGACATACGGGAAATTTTGATAAATATGATAGGATATAGTAAAGATAAACATGAATACAATCTTCAGTAGCTATGATAGATAAAGGCAACAGTAGCATAGCCCTGTTCAAAAGTCATAAATCGATAGAGAGAGAAAACAATTCCGGGTTACAAACTAAATCCGAGGGAAACACATCAACTTTAAGACGAAAACAACGGAACAACAGAAACACTGAAGTGCAACAAAAACAAACGCCAACATACATAGAAACGAACTATTTAATAACAACTAAAATATTCCTGACTTGGTAAAGGATATGATAGAGACGAATAGTAGATGACCTACAAACATCTTTGATAGCCATTAGGATATGGTACAGATCAATCACGAGGAAGGTGACATTCAATCACCTTTGAAAGGGTATGATACGGATCAATAGTAATGTGACCTCGTGCATCTTTGATATGATATGGTATATATCAACATCAGGGTGATCTACAGGCATCTTTGAAATGATATGGTACAGATCAATAACAGGGTGACATACAGGTACCTCAGCTGATTATGGCAAAGATCAGTAACAAGGTGACCTACAGGCAACGCAGATAATTATTGTACAGATCAATAGTAGGGTGCTCTACAGGCAACTCAGATAATTATGGAACAGATCAATTATCTACAGGCACCTCAGATAATTATGGTACAGATCAATAGCAGGGGGACCTATGGGCACTTTTGATAATTATGATAGGATATGGTAAAGACAAAGAGGAATATAATCTTCAGCAGCTATGGTAGGATATGGTAGAGACTATTGGTAGATGACCTTCACGCACATTTGATAGGATATGATAGAGACCAAAAGCAATGTGACCTCTTGCACTTTTGATAAGATATGGTACATATCAAAAGCAGAGTGACCTACAGGCTCCTTTGAAATGATATGGTACATATCAATAGCAGGGTTTCATACCGGCACGTTTGAAATGATATGGTAACGATCAGTAACAGGTTGACATACAGGTACCAGACATAATTATGGTACAGTTCAATAACAGGGTGACCTACAGGCATATCGGAAAATTATGGTACAGATCAATAGCAGGGTGACCTACAGGCACCTCAGATAATTATGGTACAGATCAATAGCAGGATGACCTACAGGCATATCGGAAAATTATGGTGCAGATCAATAGCCGGGTTACCTACAGGCACCTCAGATAATTATTGTACAGATCAATAGCAGGGTGACCTACAGGCACCTCATATAATTATGGAACAGATCAATAGCAGGGTGACCTACAGGCACCTCAGATAATTATGGTACAGATCAATAACAGGGTGACCTACAGGCACCTCAGATAATTATGGTACAGATCAATAGCAGGGTGACCTACAGGCACCTCATATAATTATGGAACAGATCAATAGCAGGGTGACCTACAGGCACCTCAGATAATTATGGTACAGATCAATAACAGGGTGACCTACAGGCACCTCAGATAATTATGGTACAAATCAATAGCAGGGTGACCTGTAGACACCTCAGATAATTATTGTAAAGATCAATAACAGGATGACCTACAGGCACTCAGATAATTATGGTACAGATCAATAACAGGGTGGCCTACAGGGAACTCAGATAATTATGGCACAGATCAATAATAGGAAGACCTACATGCAAAACCCAATGAGTTTTATATGTCATACTAAATGGCCAGCAGTAGTTAATATGTTATCAGGAGTAACCTGTCCTTACCAATACGTTTTTCTGTGACATGCAGCTACCCATATATTATTGGGTATGGCTAGCAGTAAATCCAGTGTTATTGAGTATGACTAGCAATAACACGTGCTTTATTGTGTATGACTAGCTGTAAATCCTGTGCTGAAGGGTAGTATTAGTAGCATCACCTGTGTTATCGGGTAAGACTAGCAGTTACTCAAGTCTATTAGTGGCCTGCGATGACCAGTAATCTGTCATTTGACGAGCAGAAAGACGTCTGCATTTTAGTGCGAATTATGCAATGAACAAAGCAATTCTAGTATTTATTGTCAACTGCATTATGCATGGGCCGATATTACAAAATTAAACATGTTCCACATTTATTAAGATGCAAATACTGTGATGCTCTTATCTGGTTGCTTCATCAATGTGCATGGAAGTAACCCTGGTGCTAACCCTACATGTTTACCAGTATACAGCTCAGAACAGAACAGTTCTTTGCATCGGGCAATACAAGAGCCTTAATATGAAGTAATTGTACAAATGCAAATTTATTCAAAATATATAGATGAAAAATTATAGAAAATTGGATTGGCAGAAAACCAAAATCTAATTATAATTATTAATTAGAAAATAAAAGATCTGACAGCTCGCAATACTAGTCATGCCACGAACAGTTCAATTAAACCTTGGTGGACATTCTACGACACCCAATAGTAGTTAAATATTCAACAAATTAATTTATGACCTGCATGTACATGTCGCTTAGACTCCTGCCATGTACCAAATGGTCAATATAAATCATCTGTGTAATTTGCTCCATGGGATGTTTTCAAAATTGCAACGGAGGAAATTTCTTGGAATGACTACTTGAAAGAATATTGATGCCACCAAATAATTCCACACGTGAACACATACATGTCCCCCTTTTAAGTGAAAATCCTGCGGGTTTGCAATAGATCGTCTATGTAGAGTAAAACGGTCATAAATCAGTTAAATAAATTTAAAAGTCCTTTAACACGACACTACTCTTTGACATCATGAATTACCAAAAAAAGGGAAAAAAATGCTGCAACACTCAAGGAAGGGAATGGAAACTAGACTCCACTAAACAACAACATTTGAACTAAGACGAAGTTCACCTGTTGATTCAGTTAACTACCAAGATATGCCCCTGTAGATATTTTCTGGATTTCAAATTCGGTTGCTGTACAGTAAATACCTATGTTTTCACGAAATTATAAGTAGACATTTAATTTTGTTGATTTTTAAAAGTCCAGGGGTTGGATTTCGAAAGTATACTAAGATATGTCATAAGATACATCTTAGGACAAATTTTATGACATCTTATGACTATCATATGATATGTCATAGAACGAAAATCATGGCTGTCATAAGATAGTCATACCTTTGATGCTATTATGACAGTCAAAAGAGAAAATATATATGTATAAAAAACTATTACTATTCTGATCTTATACGAATATTTCATATTTTACATTATAATGAACACGATGAACATGAATGTATATATGAAAACGAGTTATAATCTGAGTTGATAATTTGTATAAATTTAGTTAGATATCATAACTTGAGATCCTTTCGAATACATATCCTACGACTATGACATGTCCTAAAACCATCGTAGGACATGTCTTAGTCATAAGATACTTTTGAAAATCAGATCCGAGGTCGTGCCTTCAATTTCTTCTTTGACTCTCATATGAATAATTGTAAATCCATGATAACCTACGTGAACAGATCTACAACATTTTAAAAGTTGGTGATATGTAAATGTGACCTGCAGTCACCTACCATTTTGCCTGTTATGATTATTAATGGTATTTTAAATATTTTCAATAAACAGTAATTGTCAACGTAATACAAAGAGGATAATCAAAAGATAAAATATCTGAAACCTTAAGTTAAAATTAAAAGACACAAAATGCATATTATAGAGACTGACAGAATTTATGATATTAAGCAACAACTGAGTCACGTGGCATGTAATAAAACAGCGTCGATTTTAATCTCAATGTTTTGCTGGAATTAATCTTACTTGTAAATCACAGGTTATTCTATTTAATTTAATAATCAAGAAAGATTGCACTTCAATGGCAAATAAATGCTCAATAACAATGTTTCCCTTTAGGTATTCAGATCTTCCTTTTTTGGTTGGAACTACATTAACTTGCGTATACAATATTCGTAGTGCTACGGTTTTGACGTTGGGTGACTGGCAGTAACCCTTCACATAAGCTTTTATCCTCGTGCGTTTGGATCAAATCTTACAAAAACAAAAGGTCATCATTAACTAGCTAAGGAAGGGAAAAGTTTAGGAAGCAAACATTTTGAAACTTTGATAGATTATGATCCACTTTTTTATAACACAAATTAATGTAATAAAAATGCTTTGTTTGACGTGTTAACGATAGTTTAAACATTTCTCTTTGAAAATTTTTATGCATAATACATTATTTAAACATTACCCCTGATAGCTGCAACTGGATGCAAAAGTTGTGTAATTTTAGAATTTTCCGGATTTGAATAATTAGCGGTAAGGTGTATTACAAAAAGTGGGCTGTTAAAATGTCACTAAAGTCCCCAAAATTTGGTCCAAAGTAGAATTTCAATCCATTATAGTGATACCTTTTCTGAAACCATTAACATTTATCTACCAAGAAGAAAAAAAAATATTTCGCCTCATTTTTCTATAAAATTGAATTGAAAAGTTCGATCGTCAAATATTTGTTGAAAAACACTACAATAATTTCTGGACCTATGGGCGGTATGGATATGAAAATACGGTCTGTCAAACAGAAAAAGGCCTATAAAACATGGAAAAAACAATCTTGATGTTCATATAAACCCACTTTGAAGGCTATATTATTCTTTAGTTATCTAAAAATCAATTTTATTGCACAATAACTTTCATTTTTGAAATATTCACTATGGCCACTCCTATAACTGTGTATAACAGGTTGTGAACTTGTGCAATGCCAAAATATATGTATCGACAGAATGTAGGGCAATGTTTAGTTATTGTATACATATATATATATCAAACAAAAACAAATCTAATCAATATCAGTACCGATAAAGAATAAATTCAAAGATATAGCAACAATGTTAATTTGACAACCTTAAAAAAAGTAGTTTTTTGAAAGGATCATACAATTATCATAAATCGTTTGAACTCTATATACACTTGAAAATTCAGAGCTTGACATACAATAGTCATTAGGTACATGTCATTGTTGAAGACTGTATGTTGTTATCTAGTAGTCTTTTCGTTATTTTTGACGTATTACTGCTGTCTCATTGACGTTTACCCCACATCTCCATTTATTCATGATACATAGCAAAGCTAATTTAACATTGTTTAATGATCATATGAACCGATTCTAGACATCTTATTTAAAAAAACTATTCTAAATTGCAGTTTATTCAATTTCACAAACATAGACTGGAACTTTCCATGAATTAAATGTTAAAATAAACCGATTAGTATTTCGTTTGAAGCGCATCACCCATGGATATCCAGTGATTGTCTTGTCTATTTCTGATACAGGTATGATCTGGATAAGCTGACCAGTAGAAGTCAGCTGATGTATGTTATGTGAACCGTATCCTACTATGTATATTTTCCCTTCTTTGTCAATTTCCTGATTATACGGATTAGATAAGTTACTATGGTTATACTGAAAACCTTTACCGACAGCTGATTCAAAGTTAATAGTGTGTCCACCCTTACAGTAAATGTATTCACTTTTCTGGTAACACGTGACAAATCGTGTATCTGAGCTTGTTGTTTGTATTTGTTTTATCTTAGCCCCCGTTTCAGCGTTTAACCAAGAAATGTTACCGTTTCTAGCTGTTATGTACTCATTGTCAACCAAACATAATCCCCACAAAGGAACACTGCTATCCAAAGTCTTTACTAATGTTAACGGTTTCACGTTAATTATAAATATTTTCTCTGTATTTGAAGACACGGCTACAGTGCAATCATTCACCTTTGTGATATCAGTTGGGGGTTTCGGAATGTTTAATTTTTCCGTTTGTTTCCCATTTTTCTCATGATGAACCACCATTTTCTTATCATGGTCCGTTATAATGATATCGTCGTTAAAGAATATACCACTGATAAAACTACCTCTAATGTCGATTGTAAACAAAAATTTGATCTTTCCAGTATGAAAGTTTACAGTCTTTAAACCCAGAAAAGACGGCTTTTTTTCATTATAATGTAGGTGACCGAAGCGAACAGTATCTGAAACAATTTCTGTAGCTTCAAACTTAACAGACACGTCCCTTATTCCTTGAATAACTGTAGACAAATCCTTTTCGAACTGCGGAATTTTTCTTGAAATTCCCTCCAATTTGACCAAGCATTGTAGTTCGGTTCCCTGGGATAGACACTTTTCAAATATATTCTTCCAATGATCAAGCTTACTCTTCAATGTGAATAATTCTGTGGAATCCTCGCTTAGTCTTAGAAGATTTCGTTTCCTTGCACCATTTATTTCGTCTCTTATCTTATTTTCCATTTTATCCAATTTTTCATTTACTTTTTTACGCATGTTTGCAACTTCCATTAAGACAACATCTACTTCTTTTTTGTAATTTGTCGTATAATGATTTCGGTTTTTGATAACTCCATCTAATTTTTTACCTGTTTCGTTTAATTTATTCATAAATTCCTGTGCTTTTTTAGACTCTTTTACACCAGCTACAGCCTTATCAATGGTAACCACGTGTTCACATTTTCTATGGTGTACAGTAGCACAAATGGTACAACATGGCTGGGAGTGATCCTTGCAGTAGATTCCAATTGCCATGTCTGGATGTTCATCGCAAGCAACAAACGAACAAATATTTGAAATAGACGTTTCTTCATGCATATCTTTAATCGGTACTATCTTGTGATTTCGGGCCATTTTGTATGATCTGTGATAGTCGTCACAAGTATCACAATATGCTTCCGCACAAACCGTACACCAAGAAATCGCCTCTTTCGAAATACTTTTACTGCTACAAGTATCACAAAGTTTTTCAGTTTTCTTCATTGCTTTCCTATCAATCATCGAAACGACAAAATAATTTCCCGGCAAAGATCTAGCCCATGTCTCAGGATTCTTCATATTGTCTCCCATAGGAACAAAGCGACGACATACTGGACATTTGAATCCCTTTAAGTTGTTTCCCTTCGCCTTTGAAACAATGTATGAACTTATACAAGTCTCACAAAACGTATGAAGGCACGGTAAATACTTTGGCTGTTTAAATATTTCAAAACAAATACTACACGTCAATAAATCGACAAAATCTTCTTTTATATGTTCAGCTTCTTCCTTTACGTTTAACGATGTCGCCATTTTATCCTCATACTAACATGTATAAAATTTCCTTGTTCAAAGAATTTCAACTGATAAATATCTAAATACTTACATACTAATTTTAGTGTACGGATATCGGTACTTTGTCGTAAACTTTATTTATAACAAAGTTAACGTACATAGCATAATGTTAACGGTAACATGTTAGATTGCGTCTATAACATTTTCTTCCGGGGTTAATGTTTGGCTGGCCAGTTAAAAAAACGATGTTTAAAATAAAGTTTTATAAATTGAAAACTTATTGAGAAATTATCCCCCATAGGTAATTTAAAAAAAAATTCTTATCCTCCTACGTGAACTCTGCTCGGTATATCAACAGAAATTATCGTGAAAGAATAAGTAAAAGATGCTAAAAAAGGTTTTATATTTTCCTCCGAGTTCAGTATTTTTGTGATTTTACTTAATACCACTGTTGCCTTTATATACAACAAGTACCAATGAGAAGTTAAAAAAATAAAGCAAAACCTCTAAATGCAATAGTGGCATGTGTCTTAACAACCTGAGGTTACACGATACTCGACCTTTCGTCATTTAGTAAATTGATCATAAAATACCAGGCTTGTAACTACTAGTATGTACTCTTGTCGTCTACATAAGACTAATCAAAGAGGGGCGAAAGATACCAGAGGAACATTCAAACTCATAGCTCGAGAATAAACTGACAACGCCATGACTAAAAAATAAAAAGACAAAAATACCAACAATAGTACACAAGACACAACATTAAAAACTAAAGACTAAGCATCACGAACCACACCAAAAACTGGGGGTGATGTCAGGTGCTCCGGAAGGGCATGCAGATCCTGCTCCACATGTGGCACTCGTCATGTTGGTCATGTTATAACAAACCCGGTAAATAGTCTAATTCGGTGGGTCACATTCGTGAAAAGGGAACGGGATTGTAGTTACGACATTAGGAACATATTCGATATCATCTGTGAAACGGATATTCCATATCGGTCAATCAACTCCTGATGGCGTGCGTAAAATTTCCGTAGGGATGATTTCAACTTCGCCATTTAGAACTCTTGGTTTAATTGCCTCATTATGAGCAACAACCCTCTATCAAGAAAATCATGATAGGAAATACAAGCCCGGGAATATCGTAACAATTGAGAGAGTTATACTCCGTATGCAGGCGCTACTGGAATGTTGCTACATAGAAATGGAAAGTTTACAATCAGGAAGCTGAAATCATTTCTTTTGTTTTAAAGTTTTTTTTTCAACCCACCCGCATTGATAATTTCTAGATGTTAACCAAGATATGAGGTAGACGTAATTGGATCTATTGTATCCTTTATCTTTAGTTCGATGGGATAGATGCGTTCAACATAGTCACCACAATTTGAAATTATTTAGTGAAAGAACATCCTCTATATAGCGGAAAGTAATTTTAAAGGATATTGCTAACTTCCTTTCTTTCTTCCTAAGAAGTTCCTGTATGAAGTCAGCCTCATAAGAATAAAGGAACAAGTCAGGAAGAAGAGGGACTCAGTTGGTTCACATGGAAATGCCGATAGTTTGTTGAAAAACACATCCTCCAAACGTAACAAATATTGTCAATCAAGAAATCAAGCATCTTGATAATGTCAATTTCAGAGAATTTTTTGTTCGAATCAGAGTGATTTTTTACAAAGTAGGATTTATCCCTCCCTGAGACAAGACGCTTTTTCAATTATGTTTTGTTTTGAATGGGGAATACTTGTGTAAAGTGTAGAAAAGTCTGTGCGAAGTGTAGAAAAGTCAAGTGTTTTAATACTTTTGCATGATGAAAGAGTTTTAGATTGTATATACTCTAAAAGATCTTTGGAATTTTTTAGTATCCACATCTGATTCACACCACCTACAGAATAGGCAGTTTCACAATAACTTTGAAGACTGGCTTTGATATCTGATAAAATTGATGTTAATAATTTAGAAAAAGGTTTCGTGGAGCACTTGGAAGACCCAGCAATATACCGTTGTTTGTAATGTCACTTATGTAGTGATTAGTGACGCTATAATCAAGTAAAAAGCTAAATAAAGTACGAAATTGAAGAGCATTGCTTATCAAAAATTCAAAAGGTTTTGCCAAATACTTTGCCGCCTATAATGCACTATAATTTTGGGGGATTATTGGTACAGATATAATGAAGAATAACATCTAACGGAAGAATTTTGACCTGTTTGTACGCAACATATGTTCAGGCTTAGTGTTTTTTGTATGTCTTGTTTGTTACTTTATCTTAGCTGGGGAAAATTTCCTATAATTTCGTTTGTATAAAATATCACTTACATGTATACTCTATATATAACCATATTTCCTAACAAAAGTAATTTCACATGTTTAAGCCATTTAAGTCAGTATTTAATTATAACAATTACATGATGTCGAGATTGTAACGCTTCTTTGTATGTTTAGCAGTACATTATCTCTCACGATCTAGTTCACTGTCATAAAAAATCAGATCTTGATCTTTCACATTGTGCAGTTGATATGCCGAGCATGGCATAAAATAACGAGTCTCACCCGCGAATGCTATAGTGAATTAACTATTGTGTTACCCTCAACCCTTATAAAGTCCCTGTCACATGGTATTCATTTACTCTTGCATGTAAATATACATATGTGTAGGTTTGCCTATGTGTGTAATAAATATGGTGATGATTTAAGTGCTATATAGAAGAGGTGTGTTTGCGTTATGGATATATTTTTGGTTGATCTTGATAACAACAAACACTACAAACCAGTAAAAGTCTGAAATGGCCTATATCTGTACTCGACTGTACTGATTTTTACTCGACCAGTCTGAATTGGTCTGAAATTTACTTGATAATACTCGACTGTAGTCTGAACCATACTTAACAGTCTGAACTTGTACTCGACCAGTACTTAACCATTTTATATGCGTCTGAACCATGCTCGACCTAGTCTGAACCATGCTCGACCTAGTCTGAACCATACTCGACCTAGTCTGAACCATACTCGACCTAGTCCGAACCGTACTTGACCAAGTCTTAACCAACCTAGACCTATTTTTTGTATCTATCTATTGTATTTCATCAATTTAGGAACTGTTTTTAACAACAGCTATTTCCCCTGGCTAGAAATTTGAACAACAATTTGAAATTAAAAATGTATTCAATATAGCATTGAAACCAAAATTTCACAATAAACATAATATAACTTCATCACCATATTCATCAACACTTATATACATACATATATATCACCTTTAAAATAAAAATAAAACAAGCTGATCAAATAATCTCAAAACTGAATTGTGACTAATATTTTCAATGTTATTTAAAATTTTTTGAATGTTTCAGATATATTTTATGGTTACTGGACAATTTTCACCATTAACTTAAGCCTCGTATAGATTTATGGTGTCAGTTGAGTTTAGTTAATAATGCAGTGAACATTTTTTTTATTAAAATATATATATAAAATAGTATATAAAACAACTTAATAAATTTAAAAAATGACACCTTTGTTTTGTTAAACCAAGAATTTAAAATATAATCATGATAATAGAACTTCCATAGTAATCCCGTGATAAACTTTTAAAAAAGGAAATGTGTTCCAAAGTTACAGTAAAAATTTATTTCAATTAAATTTAAATAATTTTTGTCAAAATTAAAGACATGGCATACAAGAAGCACTTTAATAAGGTTTAATTACCTCAGTACATGTGTGTTTTACAGGTTAAAAGAAAGCCCTATTTTTCTTAAACTCGTGTATTACTTATCTAGTGAATTCAAAAGGCCTTGCAATTTAAGTTTCACAGGATGTTGCAATTTTGAATGAATGTTATTTAGAATTTAATACTCTCTGACCAGGTGTGATCTTTTTCATGAGTTTGCCCCAAGCAGGAGGTATTACTTTATACTTCACCACTAATCAGAAGAACAATTTTATTAATTTCTTTAATTTTTATCCCCTTTTTGATATATATTGTATATAATATGTCCCAAATTATAATAACAGATATATTTCTAAAATAAGGTTAAACAATTTCAGTGATTTTGTTGGCTGTTGTTACCTCATTAAAAAGATAATTATATAACTATTGTACATATTTTGTATGTAACCATGAAACCTATGTAGTTTTTATTTAGGAATTTAGGAAAATTAATTAAAAAAAAAACACATGCCAAACAAGAAGCACCTTAATACGGTTTAATTACCCTCAGTATAGGTGTGTTTTTAGGTAAAAGAAAATCTTTTTTTTAACAAAACTCTAAAACTTTAAAATTAATATAATTAAATTATCATATAAGATAATTTGATTTAACTATCTCTATTCGATAAATCTGAGAATCATGTAAGAATGTAAAAATCTGTTTTTATAATATATCTTTATTTTATTGTGGCTGTTGTCATGTCAGTTAAAAAGAAATTTATTTTAACAGTTAAAATTTAGAAAAAGTAGAGGTTATTTGGTCAAGTATGGTTCAGACTGGTCGAGTATTGTTCAGACCTTTGGTCGAGTATGGTTTAGACTGAAAAAAATAGGTCGAGAATGGGTTAAGACTGTTTCAGACTGGTCGAGTAATAGTTCAGACTATTTTCAATGGCAAAGATAAGGGTCTAGTACAAATCAGTACAGTCGAGTATGGTTAAGACTGGGGTCGAGTAATGTCGAGTAAAATTCAGACCAATTCAGACTGGTTGAGTAAAAATCAGTACAGTCGAGTACAGATATAGGCCATTTCAGACTTTTACTGGTTTGTAGTGAAACCGCCTGATATTCGTATACGAATGCAAACCAATTATGAGATACGTCATGAACATCAAACGTCATAACAGAAAATAATTCTTCTTCGACATGAGACTGTGGAAAAACATAGTTTATATATGATTCGTATGGCCATGTTATAACAGGGACATCAGTATCTTTCAAGACCGAGAGGTTATAAAATGTACCGAAAATCGTCCATCATCCAAAATAAATAAATAACGAGAGTGCATCGTCTTACATGTCTCGCATGCTTCTGGTTATGAATAAATTTATATCTTAAGTTGAAAAATAAAGTTTCGACAACAAAAAGTACCAATACATATCAATGGTCCATGTCAACGACGTCAATATCAAAGAAACTGTGACAGATGGGTATGTACTTCACAAAGACTCTGTATTGCAACCATAATTGATTTGTTGTTTACAGTATCTTATAAAGATAACCATTGATTAATGAACCATGTCAAGTAGGCCACAGTAAAAAAAAAACCTGTCTGACGAACATACCACAAATGTATTAAACCTGTTGCTTATTTTCCTGAGAATCCTACCTTGACCACAAAACTGAACATAAACTAAAGAATCATGAGAATAAAGACAACGTCAAACGAACACACCAAAACTGACACTACACCATATAATCACTCCTTTAAGCTAACTTACTTGAACTATTGCCTACATAATCTGAGGGATCATGATGCTTATGCAAGTGCAAACAAGGTCTAATTCGGTAGGTCACACTCGGGGAAATAAGGGTTGGATTGTGGTTACGACGATTGGAATATATTACTAATATGCGTGTACCGACTTTGTAAGTTTTTTCAAATTATTTTTACTGTTTCCTCGTATTGATAAACCTGAAAATCATGAAACGTGTTTTCCTTAAAATATAATACATTAACATATGTATTGGAAAACTAAGTCTAAGTTTTATATTTAATTCTACTTCAATTATATTACACTTCAAAACAGAAACTAGTTCTCCTTCAACATGGTACTGCGGAACATGAAAGTTTATATGTAATCCCTATGGGCATGTTATAACAGTGACATCAACATCACTCAACTTTGACTTTTCTCTCTTAAGGTAAATTTCTAAATTCGTTCGCTATGCATGTTGCATTGACAACTTCTTACAGTGTGTATATTTCCCATTGAGTTCTGTACGCACGTTTAAATTTCAATGAACGTAATCTTTGTATATCTAATAAATCATTAAGTCAGGGATTTCATTACAACAAATCACTTAAAACCTTTAAAAAATATTTTATGAATACCAATATTTTGTTTTGAAGTTCAGCTTTATCTTTAGATATCTTATTGAACAGCACATCTGAGGACTTACCTCAAACAACGGTACATTGCCGGATCATCAGCATGTTCTACAAAGGAATTGTCCATTAGATTGACAAAAATCCTGCTCGCAGTGAAAGAAGGTCTTCAGAAATACTGCGAAACTGTTTACTCGCGTAGTGGTATTAACCATATGTGGATTTCAAAAAAACTCTAAAGAATTTCTGGATAATTTTAAATCTCGATCTTTCTCTGAAATAAATTCTATCAAAACTTTTGATTTTCAACCCTGTATACCACCATTTCCCATGTGAAATTGAAAAATCGTCTAAAAGAAATAATCCACAATGCTTTTCAAAAAAAAAAATGGCAGCATACGCTATAAATTTATGTCTTTGGGATACCATACGGCATATTTTGTTAATAGTGAACAAAAAGGTAAAACATGCTACACAGAGGAACAAGTGATCAGTATGCTGGAGTTTCTTATTGACAACATATTTGTTGAATTTGGAGGTAGACTTTTTCAACAAATTGACGGCATTTCTATGGCAACGAACTGTGCGCCTCTCCTTGTCGACCTCTTCTTATTTTCATATGAATCGGAGTTCCTTCAGACACTTGTCAAAATCAAGAAGATCAAAGAAGCCAGGTTATTTAATTTCACTTTCAGATATATTGATGATGTTCTTTTCATTAACAATCCGAACTTTTCTGATTGGGTTCCATTAATATATCCCCCAGATCTAGAAATTAAAGAAATAACAAACACGGCTTCCTCTGCCTCATTTTGAGATTTATACCTCAAATTTGACATACACAGTCATCTCAGTACCAGAATCTATGACAAACGAGACGATTTGAATTTTGAAATTACCAATTTCCCCCAACTTAGTAGCAATATACCAAATTCACCTGCATATGGGATATACATTTCCCAACTCATTTGGTTTCAAGAGCTTGCAGCTGCTACTCAGGCTTTATGAAACGTAACCAGTGTCTGAGCAGAAAGTTGATGAACCAGGGTTATGTTAAAGAACGTCTCGTCCTTTTTCTAAAAAAAAGTTCATCGGAAGATACCATGATCTTGTTGATAAATATTCCGTATCAACTTCATAAATAATACATGATGGTCTTGAAGTATAGATTCTAGGTACTGACGTTGTTTATTATCTTAATTACGTGTTATAGTGTTCTTTTATTTGTCTTTGTAAATTATGAACCTTTACTATTTAATCCATTTTGGGTATAATCCTTTTGGCTTGGCCCGGTACTTATGCATCTCGCCAATGTGTTGTTGTGCTGTGGCCATTTTTTGTATTCTTGTCTTTCAATTTTGCTTATGTGCTTTGTCTATATGCCATTTTGTTTTTTCTTTATTGACAGATTTGTTTGATTTTATAGTGATTAAGATTATAACACAATGTTGACTGCTGTACTCCTATTTTTGACATTTTTACCTATTATGTCTGTTTGTTTTGTTCACACATTGTTTTTCAGTATAATGGAATTTTATGCAACTGTCATACAAGTGACAGGTTTAGCTAGCTACAAACCAGGTTAAATACACCGTTTTGTACATAAGGAAATGCCTGTACCAAGTCAGGAATAAAACTGTTGTTTTCCATTCGTTTGATGTGTTTGAGCTTTTGATTTGCCATTTGATAAGGGACTTTCCGATTTGAATTTTCCTTGGAGTTCGGTATTTTTGTTATTTTACTTATTTAAAATGTCAAAAATTTAGGTAATATAATCTTTGAATATTGTCTAATATCGGTACAAAATTTGATTTTATGTTTAATAGTTGATATACGTATTTAAACATGTATTGTTATCCATGTATAATAACGTTTATGGTCCTACAATCTGTCGATACATATATTTAGGATTGCGCAAAATAATGCTTCCACAAACTGGGTTATAATAGTTGTTGAATGTCCCAAGTCGTTTACAACCTTGTCCTTTGCTCTTCGGTTGATCGAGCTTTGTTTATTCTAATATTACGCCAATACATTTTATCAAAACGAATAATCAAAGGTATGAAATAAAATTGTAAGTACTTTGCACGTCCTTTTTTCTGACACTCGCTTTAATATTTACATATATTAAACTCAGGAATATTTTTTTCCGAATATGATCCTCGGATTTTCCTTAGGTTTATGCTCAGAGATGGTTTTGTCGGTCAGTTGACCCTTTTTCGCTTGTAGGTTTGCAGTCTTATTACTTTTGCATATTTCACTTATGTAAGTTAAGCAAAACAATTTATATTTTAATAAATAATTTTATTGAGTAAAGAATGATGTGTTGCCGCAAAATCTTATGTACCTTTTGAAGGACATAGACCTCATTTTCGTATTACTAAAGATTATTTTAAAAAGTTACTGACTGCTGAAAAAAGTTCAAATTCACATTTGTTTTACGTGTAAAGTAGTTGATTTAATTGCTCTTATTCTACACACCGTATGTAGACATGGCAAATATTTTGACTGTTTAAATGTTTCAAGACATATAGTACACGTAAAAATATCGGCAAAATCTTCTTTTATTGGTTCAAGTTCTTCATTTTCGTTTACCGGAGTCGCTATTTTGTCCTTATCATAATACTCCTTTGTTTAAAGGCCAATAACTGATCAATGTATATATAGTATATATATATAACAAGTCTAAATAGGTACAACATCACCAAAAAATAATAATAAAATGAACAAATGTTAAATATTTCGGATAACAGATATCCTTCATCAGTATGATCACGATGTAAAATGAATCAAATCAATCTAGTCTGATTATAAAACTATAACAATCTTGAAATTTATACAATAAAACAGTCAAAACTGAACATCATAGAGACGCTTGTACAATTCTAAAATTTTTTTAACATGACGTAGGTTATGTAGCTATTAACAACAGAGACTGCAAAGATATGCTTCAAACGAAAATAGTAATGTGCGATATGAACTGGTACAACTCTGAAATTTCAAAGGTGACCACAGTTAAGATGTTACAACAACGATTGCGTGGAAATACATTCCCAATAAACAGCACTGACCGATCCAAGCTAGTATAATATTTCAAATTTGACAACGGTTGAGTAATTAAAACAGAGGCTGCGTATTTAAACATCCCAAATAGATAGCTAGTTGATAATGATTAAAAGAATAAAAATAAATGTTGACTAAGGTTAAATAATTGAACGTGAATGCGTACTTATACATCCCTCCCAAATGAATAGAACCCTGTAATTTAAACTGGTATAATTAATAAATTCCTTAAAACTGTAAGAGTCCAGTACGGAAGCCTGAGTTACTGGAAACAAGTGATGGTAGGAAAATGAGTGATAGTAGGGAAAATGAGTGAACCGTAAGATTTATCGTTGGCTATTATTCAGTCATTTAGTATATATATATATATATATATATATATATATATATATATATATATATGTATATATATATATATATATATATGTATATATATATATAAGTGCCTATAAATAGCAGCACATGACATACAAATCTATGGGAGTGTGGATTAATCAGTACAGAGATGAATTCAATTACACAAATAAAATTATAGATTGCCTAACAATGTAATTTTAACACACTATTTAGTATGTAAATATAAGAATGTTTAAAATATTTACAAAATGATGAAAATAAACGCAATATTTCGCTAGACTAACTAGCTATATCAAGCGTGCATCTATCCAGGTGAAATCGGATGTAGATGATAAGAAACTTTTGCAGCTCAATGTATATGTTGCACTTGAATTTAGCTGCCTTGAAAATAATACATAATTTGGATGAAGTTCGAGATTTTTACAAAATTGGTAGTTAAAGATAGCAACGTCCATTGGCCAATATTACAAAATAAAAAGGACGATGCTGTGTACTAAATTATTCTTTATCTTTCCTGTATCTTTTCTCATCTTTTTCGTTAAGACCATCAGGTTCTAAAGTGTGGAGTTGGTGGATCCAAAAGTTTTCTCTTCTCGGTGTTGACTTCTATGATTTGGAAAGTAACATTATCAAAAGAATGTTTCGGTGAACGAAGATGTCTTGTGAGAGGACAGTTTTTGTTGGTTTTGTACCATGAGCGATGGTTATTGAGCCGAATATTAAATTTGTCCATTGTTTCTCCCACATACTGAATGTCACAAGTGTCACATGTTAATATATAAATTGAGTTCTCCGTTTTACAGTTGGAATTTGAGTAGATGGTATAATTTTGCTGATGAAAGAACTGCTTGTATTGGCAGCTTTACAACACAAGCAGTTCCTTCGACCACATTGTTTGTAGCAACCGGGAGATGGAGTAGTCTGCTTTGCTAATACAGATGTCACTAATTTGTCATGGATGTTTTTAGGTCTTCTGAAGGCCATGACTGGTAGTGAGGAAAATACTTTTTTAAGATTTGAATCATTTTCTATAATTTTCCAATGCTTCTGAACAATGGAAGACACATTTTTAAAATCAGGATGGTAAGTGAGTACAAGGGGTGTTCTGTTAGCTGCTTTATTCTTATCTTTATACTCTAGAAGTTCTTGGCGACTAGTTTTGTTTGCTCTTTCGAAAGCGCTATCAGTGATGTTGTTATTGTATCCTCGAACAACTAGATGTTTACGTAGTTGTCCAAGTCTAGCATTTTGCGTATTTTCAGTAGAGCATATTCTCTTGATTCGCAAGGCCTGGCTGAATGGGATGCCAGGGGAGCAGTGTTAAGGATGGCAACTTTTAGGAGAAAGAAATTGATGTTTGTCCGTTTGTTTGGTATGAAGGTCCGTTATAATGGTTCCGTTCTTGATGTAACTCGTAGTGTCGAGGAAGTTTATTTTCTCCATAGATGATTCATATGTAAATTTTATTGAAAGGTGGAAAGGGTTACAGTGTCCTAGAAATTCATTAAGATGTTCTTGTGAATCCGTCCATTTGAAATCAATATCGTCAATGAATCGGAACCATGATAAGGGCTGGTATGGAGCACTAGCCAAGAGGCGTTTTTCAAGTTGGCCCATAAATATGTTGGCATATGACGGGGCCATTTTTGTGCCCATACTAGTACCGTCTATCTTGAGATAATGTTTTTCATTGAAAGAGAAATTGTTGTTCTCTAGCACTAGTTTCAGAAGTGTAACAAGGCACTCAGTTGGAGGATTTTTTTCACTACGAGTGTTCCATACCTCTTCACATGCTGCTATTCCTTCGTCTTGTGGAATGTTGGTATATATAGAAGACACGTCCATTGATGCAAGTATAGTATTGCTTGGTAGAGGATTGAGGCTTTCCATTTTCTTTAGATAATCAGTCGTATCTTGAATGTAAGAGGGTAGTTCTTTCACATGAGGTCTTAGATGATGGTCTACAAATTCTGATATCTTTTCAGTTGGATGACTATTTGCTGAAACAATTGGTCGACCTGGATTGCCCGTTTTGTGTATTTTAGGCAACATATAGAATCTTCCGGCCTTTGCTTCGTTCTCAAGAGGTCGGAGATACTAATAATCAAAGGTGTCATTGTCTATATGCTTTTTGTCGAACATCTCTTGAAGGATGGTGATGGTATATATATATATATACAAGTCTAAATTGAAAACAACGTTCAAACCTATGATTGCGTTGGATAAAAACCGCAATTTTTATACGTGTGCATGCAAAACAAATTTCTTGTTAGAGGGGTCTAAATACAGCACAAACAACATTTTCCTAAGGACCAAAAAAGTGAAAAAGTATATTTTAACAAAACGCATTTGACTAACAGGTCGAACAACAAATGTTCTTAAACCCTGCTGACTGCCATTGGCGATTGCTAAATAAACGGATCACCGATGTAATTAATGGACCTTAATTATAAATTTAATACTAAACAGAAAACAATAAACTTGCGGAAAAGATGGTATACCGCAAACAAAAGGTGAAAAGGTTTTTGTACACCATATCCGGATTTCGACAATTAATGTCTCTTCAGTGATGTTAGGAATCGAAACGGTATTTGGAAAGCCATACAATTTACCTCAATTTAGGATAGACTCTTGAATTTTGAGGAGTCAAAATAGGATGAACGGATCATATAAACCCGAAGGCAAATATAATACAAGCCCAAACGAAAAAATATAAACAAGTCTAAATTGAAAACAAGTTCAAACCTATGATTGCGTTGGATAAAAACCGCAATTTTTATACGTGTGCATGCAAAACAAATTTCTTGTTAGTGGGGTCTAAATACAGCACAAACAACATTTTCCAAAAGACCAAAAAAGTGAAAAAGTATATTTTAACAAAACTCATTTGACTAACAGGTCGAACAACAAATGTTCTTAAACCCTGCTGACTATATATATATATATATATATCAATTTTTAGTGTACGGTTGTGGATAGTATGCCATAAATTGATAACAAACGCACCAATCTTGATGTTTACGGTAACGGTCCGTTTACCTAATAAAATAGTCACCTAGCTGTAGGGTCAATTTTCGGCTGACTGGTTCTTGAAGAAGATTTATATAACTGTTTTCAAAATTAAAAAAATATTTAAGAGATTAAAAACGATCCTCAAATATAATTGCTATAAATATATCGAATCATTTTTACACTATTTTAGTAAAATTGTTCGACGCTGTACACCATTTCATTTTTCCTCTGACCGGGTCATCTCGCGTCTCTGGATAAAACATGATACTTGAAAAGGTTAAAATAAGAATTAAAGATTATAGATACACGTAACTGTTTATATAACCATATATATAGATAAAATCTTAAAATGAAGAATCAGTTTTCTGGCATCCTGCGGCTACCTCTTGCATCTGTTCGAGCCTTTTTTAATGCTCTTTTTACAAACAATATCTGACTAAGACCTCAAGTTATTCATAAGGTAATTGTCGACTCATTTTCAAATAGCACTCTGAAATTAGTGCAGCATAGTTATGCTCAATATTTGCAGTCTTTCGTTTATTGAAAAATCTTCATACCATCTCATGGTGGTCTCTACTTTTAACTGATCCAGCTGAACCTATCGTTGATAGAGGTTTACACACACACACACACACACACACACACACACACACACACACACACAGAGGGGCGGATCAAAGTCTTTTATAAGATTAATGGGATACTCTAACGCATTCAATGTTTTTTAACGATTGTTGCTATGCTAAAAGTGTTTTTCCAATTTTATAGAACGAGTGCCGCCTTGGATAGACTTATGTATTATCAATTATTTGTTTCTTATATTTTCAGTGAACTGGATGCGCAGATCATGGTGGTTTGTTTGACTTGTACAAAATGTTATCATTTTGATGAACGATGTAATACAAATATATTACCACAGCATGTATAAGCACTTACAAATTTAAAATTGTATTTTCGACAGAAAATCCTCTCTATTGGTCCCATTTTCATATTACGTAATCTATATTGAAAGGAAGAAGGGCACATAATTTTGTACTAAGAATAACATTTTATCGGGTGGAAAATAGCAAGACTTCCTAAAAACCTAAATCAGTTGACAGAATAAGAAAAGATATACATAAACTAGAGGCTCTAAAGAGCCTGTGTCGCTCACCTTGGTATATGTGCATATTAAACAAAGGACAAAGATGGATTCATGACAAAATTGTGTTTTGGTGATGGTGATGTGTTTGTAGATCTTACTTTACTGAACATTCTTGCTGCTTACAATTATCTCTATCTATAATGAACTTGGCCCAGTAGTTACAGTGGAAAATATTTTGTAAAAATTTACAAAAATTTACAAAATTTATGAAAAAATTGTAAAAAATTGACTATCAAGGGCAATAACTCCTTAAGGGGTCAATTGACAATTTTGGTCATGTTGACTTATTTGTAGATCTTACTTTGCTGTACATTATTGCTGTTTACAGTTTATCTCTATCTATATTAATATTCAAGATAATAACCAAAAGCTGCAAAATTTTCTTAAAATTACAAATTCAGGGGCAGCAACCCAACAACGTGTTGCCTGATTGGTCTGAAAATGTCAGGGCAGATAGATCTTGACCTGATAATCAGTTTTATTCAATGTCAGATTTACTCTAAATGCTTTGGTTTCAGAGATATAAGCCAAAATCTACATTTTACCCCTATGTTCTATTTTTAGCCATGTCGGCCATCTTGGTTCGCGGGTGGGGTCATCGGACACATTTTTTAAACTATATACCCTAATGATGATGGTGTAAAAGTTTGGTTTAATTTGTCTTAGTAGTTTCAGAGGAGAAGATTTTTGTAAAAGATTACAAAAATTTACGAAAAATGGTTAAAAATTGACTATAAAGGGCAATAACTCCTTAAGGGGTCAACTGACCATTTCGGTCAAGTTGACTTAATTGTAGATCTTATTTTGCTGAACATTATTGCTGTTTACAGTTTATCTCTATCTATAGTAATATTCAAGATAATAACCAAAAACTGCAAAATTTCCTTAAAAATACCAATTCAGGGGCAGCAACCCAACAACGGATTGTCAGATTCATCTGACAATTTCAGGGCAGATAGATCTTGACCTGATAAACAATTTTACCCCATGTCAGATTTGCTCTAAATGCTTCGGTTTCAGAGATATAAGCCAAAATCTACATTTTACCCCTATGTTCTATTTTTAGCCATGGCGGCCATCTTGGTTGGTTGACCGGATCACCGGACACATTTTTTAAATAAGATACCCCAATGATGATTGTGACCAAGTTTGGTTAAATTTGTCTTAGTAGTTTCAGAGGAGAAGATTTTTGTAAAAGTTAACAGACGACGACGGACGACGACGACGACGACGACGGACGACGGACGAAAAGTGATGAGAAAAGCTCACTTGGCCCTTCGGGCCAGGTGAGCTAAAAAGAGGGGGGGGGGGACAAAAGGAACCATCCAATTTATATGTGCTATAATAAGTATAATTCAAAGTACTAATAAAAGTCAACAGATAGAGGCGTGATCAAAAGTAATCAATAAAAAAGAAAACACATATCATAGTAAAACGAAAATGAACAGTACCACGTGGTCTTGTCGCCGCAAAGCTATCACCCTTTTTATATTTTACAGAAGTTTCATTTTGAATATTTGGTCCAAAATAAAAATCAAATTACTATTAGTGAACAATGATTAATTTTGCCATAACAGTACTCAAATCGTGCGAGAAATTCTTTTAACGGGAAACAAATTTTTTTAAAGAGTGACAATTACTCTTCAGAAAATAAAAGAAAAAAACTCATGGAAGGTAATGCGGCGATACGCCATTGTGAACAGGAAGAACGAAATTAACACACAATAAATACAGAAAGATATTAGAAGAACGATAATCACCTCAAAATCGGGGGTAAATTAAGTCATCGATTTCTGAAAATAAAATATTTATAATCATGATGCAGAGCTGAAAGATTTCTTTTAAAAGATAGTCAATAACAGATAACTGAGTTAACGATTGGATATTCTTGCCCTTCTTGACTCGTTTCCTGTTTTGTGTGGGATTCTGTCAAAGCTTTTCAATTTTATTTTACGTTTTTCTTGTACTGTTTTTGACTTGTATACTGATTTTTTGTTTTAATTACTACCTCCAATATTTTGTTTTCGTTAATAGATCTTGAAGCAGAAACTTAATATAATAATATGTGTGCAAATCAATTCGAAATTCAGCGACTTTTTATTGGTCAGTGCAGAATAGAAGCTCACAAGAAAGCTATCAAACCAAGAGTTCCATGTGGTGAAGTTTGAAATCATTCCTTCTTAAATTTTACGGACGCCATCACGAGTTGGTTGACCGTTATGGAATATCCGTTTCACAGATGATAGTGGATATGTTCCAAATGTCGTAACTAAAATCCCGTCCTCTTTTCCACGAACGTGACCTACCTAATAAGACTTTATTACCTGGTTTGTACAAACATGAGCAACACGACGGGTGCCACATGTGGAGCAGGATCTGATTACCCTCCGGAGCACCTGAGATCACCCCCAGTTTTGGTGGGGTTCGTGTTGCTCAGTCTTTTGTTTTCTATGTTGTGTTTTGTATACTGTTGTTTGTTTGTTTGTCTTTTTCCTCCTTAGCCATGGCGTTGTCAGTTTATTTTCGACATATGAGTTTGAATGTCCCTTTGGTATTTTTCGCCTCTCTTTGACAATCTCCCGAATTAAAAAGTTGAAAGACATATTAGGGTAGATCGGGTGTCTTCCATCAATTGGCTTGTACAATAGCAGAAAACAATCGGTCAAGAGAGCCATATAAGGGGAGATAACTCCGATAATGTAACTTTTATAAAGGAATGTGTTATGAATTTACCTAATTTTTTTTAGCAAGAAAACGAGTTCCCTGACCTCAATTTTCTATTTATTTTCTGAAAGATTATTACAAGAGGTATCCTTTCATATTTTATCTTAAAATTCTATTGTTAAGTTTTCTTTTTATTTCACAACTATGGTTTTCAATGCAGAATTTATAAAAATGTAATTATTTTCCCCAACCTGTAGCTTGAAAAGAAGCCCCGTGACCCATACGATTTATTATACTTTTGAAAAAAGCATAATAGAGAATAGAGGAAAAGATACTACATTTTGAGAAATTATCAACATAATCTATCGATTTTAATCTAGACCATCTATTTACCTTAAATATATCTTTGTTTCCGTCACAATGAGCATTAATTTCAATTTTCAACTAAATTCAATGAAAACAGAACAATTTACATTGGCAACAGAATCTGAAAAATAAAGCGCCTGGGTCGACAATATTCATCCTTAAAACTATGTTTGTTATAACAAATAACATATCTGACTAGAATATTAGGTTTGTCGAACCCTGCGCTCTATTTTGCATAGACCGAATTTGCTTGAAATTTTGAATTTTGTCAGTTTCACAAAAATTGCGATTCTTTCTACCAATATCGTTCTATTTCACTTCCTTACATGTTTATTCGTCAAATTTAATCACTTGGTCTTAAAATAATGGACTTGGCATTAGGGGCCAAATAGAGCCCTTATCGCATCTATACCTTCTGACACCCGGTAATATTTTTTTAAAGTAAAAACCATGTCTCGTAATATTAAATACGCTGTATGTTTTTGTCAGCCACGTCCGGTCAGCATTGGGAATTTAAATCTGATGCCTCGTGTACAGAGAGTGACACGCTCTCTGCACGTTAAGAGTCCTTGCAAAAACTCTTTGAGTGGTCCGTAGGTGGCTTGTTGCAAAGCTTAATTTCTCTCCATTTCTCCAATTTCTCCTCATTTTCCAGTCCGATCGATACCTATTACAGGACCTATTTATTGTATTTATGGTTAATTTGTTTTCATCCTATGCATACATGAAATATTTTCCAATGGACGTTAAGCTACCACATCCAAATAATCAATCTTTATCGATACTAAAATTGATTTTATGTTTGAAAGCTGCATACATAAATAAGCATGATTTGCTATCCATTAATTATAACACTTATGTATCAACATCCTACCAATACATATATTTAGGCTTTGCGAATAATACCTCATACTGCGTATGAATTCTTTACACTTAATCCGTTGGAGGCTTAAGGGTAGATTTTTGTTATTTATTCTGGTAAAACATCTTTTATTCATTACTTGATTTTTTTAACAGATTTTAGAGTGTGCTCTTATGATGTGCTGTTACAGGTTAAAGGATGAGGGGCGAGTGCTTACAAACATTTTCTTAATCCGCCAAATTCTTTATGTGCATGTCCCAGGCCATGATTCCTAGTCAGGTAGTTATCACTTGTTATTGTTTGGCGTATTTTCGTCTATTGTTTTAGTATAAATCAGGTTGTTTGTTTCCTCTTCTGGTTAGTTTCACATTTTGTCATCCCGTGATCTTTTATAGTTCGATCACTATGTTACTCTGTGGTATGTAAAGCACATCGCTGTTCAATGCCTTACAAACGAATTCCTTAAGTTGTGAACACCTTTGTCCTTTGGTCTTGAGTTGATTGTTGTTTGTTTAGAAATCATACCTTATCTCCTTTTGCTAATATTACACCAATATATATCAAAACAAATAACCAAAGATATGAAATAAGTTATTTGAACGGCCTTATTTCTTTCAACTGCCTTAACCTTTACCTGTCTTTTGTCCAGGACTAATTTTTTACCGAATATAATCCTTGGAATATTCTAAGGTGTATTCTTTGAAATGTCTAATAAAGATGTTATGCCTACCGTTTTCAGTTGGTACCTTATTGATTGTGTTTGGTTGCTGTCTTGCTGCTTTTACCTTTTTTGCATACATAACATCCATACGGGTCAAGCATAAACAGAACATATATCAATAAAATGTTTTTGAAGAGTAAAAAATGATGTATTGCAGCAGAATATTCAAATATAATGTAGCGTTTGAAGCACTTGGCCTAATACTTAATATTTCTTTTAAAAGACAAAAGTTCGAATTTAGAATTTGAATATCTTACTTGGAAGCTAGTTAATCTTTCCTTTAACCAAGTTTCATGTTATTGATTTAAACAAAAATTATCTCCTGAAGTTTAGATCAGTTTACAATTAAGAAAAAAGTGATATTCATCATACAGTTGATTACAACATTTCATACTACTAATCTTATTTCTCCTCTTGTTGCAAAGCAGATTTTATTCATCAAAACAATAAATCATTTTGAACAATGCATGTAAAAAGAACGTTTGTTTAAGACCATATATATGAAAAATGATATAATAACTATTTTAATTTCCCTTAAATGGATATTTAATTTTGCTATCTTGTTTTATCATAGGTTTCAAATAGTGCAGTATCCAATATATATCTTTCTCTAATTCTAACTCGATTTATTCCTTTCCTGACTTGATGATTATTTTTATGTAATCAACGTATGGTTCGTTTGATCTCAGTTCTTCATTGGTCAAAATTCGATTATGACGTCAAATTTTCTTGCTTTCCTCTAAAATTCCTTATGTGACGTCATGAAAAAAGGCGACCATGCCTGATGACGTCACATATAAAGAACACATCTTTTTGCAGGTCATTCGAAAAGAAGGATTAAGATTGTCTGCATATCGTCTAAAAATCATTAAAAAAAAACAGACTCCACCACCAAATTTTGTGCACTACGCTTTTTATCCACTCTCCAAAGTTAAATTTTAAATATTTAAAACGCTCGCGAGGACTATTTAACTGTCTCGAGTGGATGAATATCGTATCAAACTCATATCGAAAGATGCAGTGGTAGAATCTATATTTAATGCATCTTTTTGTTTTTATTAATTTGTATTTGTAAATATTAGTATATAACAAAACATAATACTTTTTTTAGCGCTATGAAAATCATGTCAGTACTACCGTTAAGCTTATTGGTTTATCTCTGTATCTATCTTCTGTACTGAAGAAGTGCGCAATTATAAAACAGATGTTACATGTTTAATATGTACCTGTCCAAAGTCAGTAACCTTGTCGGAGGTTGTATTAAGTAATATCTTTTTTTTTGTGTTATTTGGAGAAATTGGTGCTGGTTTTTGGGGGGTTATTTTTGTCTCTCGTTTGGTCGCTGTCTCATTGACGTATATACCGGCCACATCACCATTCCATTATTATACACTTTAAATCAAAATCACTGATTTGAATCGATTTCTGATATCTTATATTACAATACAAATATCAATAACTCATGTATTAGTATATTAGTTGCAGTTCATTCAATTTCACATACGTATACTGGAACGTTCGAACAATGAAATCTTAACAAATACCGGTTAATATATCGTATAAAGCGCATCACCCAATGACCTTCAGTTACTGTATTATCGATATCTGATAAAGGAATGATCCGGATAAGATCACTTTTGAAACAATATAAGTACTTATGCAAGGCTCAAAAAACGTATGAAGGCACGTTAAATAATGTTTAGACAATTCGTCCACGTCAAGAAATCGTCAAAGTCTTCTTTTAAAGATTCAACTTCTTACTTAACGTTAAATAAAGTCGCCATTTTGTCCTTATTACTTAAGTTCTTTGCTTAAAGACCGATAGATTAAACATATCTCAATATTGGTATATAATGCTTTTTGGTTTACGGATGTGGATAGCATGTCAATCATTGATAACAAACGTATATTCAAAATCTTGATGTTTACAGTGAAGGTCTGTAACCCTATTCATACATGTTCGTCTTGCTCAATTTTCGGCTTGGATTGTATTTCAGTAGATATATGACCTTAATCAAAGTTTTTGTCCTATTAAGATATATAAAAAAATCCTCAAATTAAATTTCTAGAAAATGGAAACGTTTTTACACATTCCTGTGGATTAACTTTGTTATAACTTGAGAAGGTGATAAAAAATATACAAGTGCCTCGTAGACTGTTTCGTATTCTGAAAATCTTTTCTGGAATTATATTCCATCAAATCTATGTTTAATTTTTCAGTGATATCAAAAAACAATTTGTGCAGTTTGTTTTAAACACTGTACAAAATGTTATCGTTTTGACGAACGCTGTAAAAAATAAAGTCCTACTTTTCCATGTTTAAGCCCTAAGACTTCCTAGATCAACTTTGCTACAGTAAGGCCTGTCTTTTGGTCCAAGTTTTTACGTATAATCTTTGTTGAAATGAAGTAGGACAAATATTTTTTTTTATGATAACATTTTGCGGATAGAAAAAAAGGAAGATTACAATTTAAAAACAGTGCGATATATGATATAATTCAAAGGACTAATAAAAGACAAGACGTTTTCAAAAGTCATCATTGGAAAGAAAATGACAATGCATAGTAAAGCTACAATAACAAGGACTCTTTTAAAATTTTATAAAGACGTTTCTTAGTTTTTTTGTACTTTCGAAACCAAATAAACTAATATTGTTGAAGAAAAATATCTTGCCGTACTTATATCGAACAGGTAACAGTTTTATTAACAGGTAGGTGTTTTTTTCAAAGAAGTGGAAATTACTCTTGATAAAAATGTTTATTTTTCAAAGGAAAATATACCCCCAGAAAAGCTTTACGATAAAAACAGCAAAGTACTGAACTAGGTGTACTAGTAGCTACTGAAAGCTAGTTTAAAGCTCAATTTCAACTTATAAGTAAAATCATGTCTCCCCGACTTCAAAGGGATGCCTTCAACTTCACCACTTGGAACTCGTGTTTTAATAGCTTCAAAATTATTAAAATGAAAATCAGTGTTAAAAGGTTAGACGATATTTAAAGATCTTACTACAATGTTGAATTGATAACATAAAAAAAAATAAATGTATACAAAGGATCAACTAATTCACATGGATCCTTCTTTAATTTTATTAGCTCTATAGACTATAGATGATTGAGAGCTTGACATATTTTATAGACACTAGACTTTGGTTGAAGACTATATGCTACCCTTTATATATCTCTTTGGTTATTTTTTGTCACAGGGTTTTGGTCGCATTGACGTATACCCTACACCACCATTTTATTCATAAATATTGATGTTGATTAAAACCGGCTGATTTTGTCACTTTTTGTGGACTTCCCCTTTTTGAATTTGCCTTGGAGTTTGGTATTTTTGTTATACTGTTTTTCATAGTAACTCAAAGTCAATGATATCACTCAATTTCTATAATTTTATTTTCTTTCGACGCAGAATTGTAAAAACCATATAAAAGTTCATCAGTTGCAGTTTATTCAATTTCACATACTAACACTGGACCTGCCGATGCATGAAATGTTAAAAGAAACCGGTTAGTATTTCGTTTGAAGCGCATCACCCAAGGACATCCAGTAATTGTATTGTCGATATCTGATAGAGGAATAATACGGATAAGTTGTCCCGTAGAAGTCAACTGATGGATGTTGTTTGATGAGTATCCTACAACGTATATATTCCCTTCTTCATCAATTTCCTGGTTGTACGGATCTGATAAATTACTATGGTTATACTGAAAACCTTTACCAGCAGCCGATTCAAATTTAATAGAGTGGTCTTCATTTCTATAAATGTACTCATTTTTCTTGTAACAAGTGACAAATCGTGTGTTTGCGCTTGTTGGTAATTCTTTTATTTTAGCACCTGTTGTAGCGTTTAACCAAGAAATAGAATTATTGTAAGTAGTAATGAATTCATCTTCTACCAAGCATAATCCCCACATTGGAACACTAATATCTAATGTCCGAACTAAACTTAACGGCTTTACGTTAATTATACAAATTGTCCGTGCATAAGAAGACACGGCTACAGTTTGATCATTCACTTTAGAGATATCTGTAGGATCGTTCGGAATGTCCAATACTTCTTTTTGCTTCCCGGTTTTGTCATGAAAAACTACCCTGTTTCTATTATAGTCGGTGATAATGATATCGTCGTTGAAGAATATACCACTGATACAACTGCCTTTAATGTCAATTGAAAACATTACTATTATCTTTCCAATATGAAAGTTTATAGTCTTAAATCCAGGTAGAGACGGTCTTTTTTCGTTTAAATGTAGGCGACCGTAGCACTTCGTATTGAAAACAATATTTGTAGCTTCAAACTCTACCGATATGTCCTTTATTTCTTTTACAACTTTATACAAATCATTTTCAAACTGTGGCATTCTCCTGGAAATCTCCTCCATTTTGACCAAGCATTGTATTTCAGACCCTTGTGACAAACAAGCCTCAAATATATTCTTCCAATGATCAAAAGTACTCTTCAAGACTGATAGTTCAGTAGACTCTTCACTTAGTCTGTGAAGATATTTTTTTCTTGTACTATTTACTTCTTCTCTTATTTCATTTTCCAATTTATCCAATTTGTCATTTAATTTTGTACGCATGTTTGTAATTTCAACCAAGACAATATCTATTTCATTTTTGAAATTTGTTGTGTTCTGATTTCGGTTTTTGATAATTGCTTCTATTCTTTTACTTTTTTTTATTAACTTCTTGGTAAGTTCCTGTGAATTTGTAGATATTTTTACTCCAGAAACAGCTTCATCTATGGTAACAACGTGTTCACATTTTCTATGGTGTACAGTAGCACAAACGGTACAACATGACTGGGAGTGATCCTTGCAATATATTTCTATTGTCTTGTCTGGATGCTCATCGCAAGCAACAAACGCACAAATATTTGAAACAGACACATCTTCAATTATGTTTTCAATCGGTACTATCTTATGATTTTGCGACACTTTAAATGTTTTGTGATTAGCTTCACAAGTATCGCAATATGCTTCCTCACAAACCATACACCATTTCATTGCTTCTTTGGAAACACTTTTACTGCTACAAGCATCGCAAAATTTCTCAGATTTCTTCATTGCTTGTCTATCAATCAACGAAACGACAAAATGATTTCCTGGCAAAGTTCTAGCCCATGACTCAGGATTCTCTATACTGTCTCCAATATAAACAAGGCAACGACATACTGGGCATTTGAATCCTTCTGGGTTTTCTTCCTTCACAGAAGAAACAATATAGGTACTTATACAAGTCTCACAGAACGTGTGTAGGCACGGTAAATACTTTGGCTGTTTAAATGTTTCCAAACAAATAGTACACGTCAATAATTCGGAAAAATCTTCATTGATAGGTTTAACTTCTTCTTCTGCCAAATTAATCGAAGTCGCCATTTTTCTCCCTATAAAACTGCCTAGTACAAAGATCGACTTATATCTGTAATATATATATATTCTAATGTTAAGTGTACCGATGTGAATAGTATGTCGTCTGCAAATTCATAACACATTCGTTAATATGTATGTTTGCAGCAACGGTGCGTCTATCTCCATAACATAGTCACCAAGGGGGAATGTTCTGTAGACTGATTCTTAAAGGAGATCTATTTACCTTTTATGACAATTTTAATTAAAAGACGATCCTCAAATTACATTTCTAAAAACAAACAACATTTTTACAAAATTTCCATACAATTGTATGACGGGGTAAACCATTTTTTTTTTCTCCTTGTATTTGTTTTCTTTTAGGGGCATCCCATTTTTGTGGCTTAAAAGGATACTTGTAAAAGTTAAAAATAAGAACAAAAGCTTATAGATATTCTCTAATGTACCACAACATTTAACTGAGATTAAAGAATCAGTGGCACTGACTAGCTGACTTCATCATTTATAGAAGTATACACTCACACACTCAATTCAGATTTACAAATAGACTGATCAAGAATTTGAGGTTAGGAGGGGCTACCCTAATACATTCAATGATATATTACGGTTTTTGCTATTCTAAATTTTTTATTATATTTTAGGAAACTAGCTCCCCTTTCCTTCTCCCGTTGCATCCAGTCATGATTTAGATTGTTATTGATAATTGGAAAACACTTTATGAAAAGTGCAGTGTTGCATTCGGTTTCTTATTCTGAATACCTTAAATGTAATTGCACTTATATTTCACTAGACCTTTTTCCTTTTGTTTTTGATCTGCTCGACTTGATGTACACAATGTTATAATTTTAAGTAATGGTGTAATAAATAAAGCCTGCCAGAGTATTATAAGCCCCTAAAATTCGAAGTGACTTTTCCACAGAAAAGCCCATCTTGTGATCCCATTTTTATACGTATTCGTACATTTCTACCCTATTGTATAGATTGCCCTGGCCGTAATTGGATAAAATTTTAGAAATGTTTGGTTTTTAATGCTCTCCAACTTAGTCTTTGAACTGGCCTTCCGTCAGTTTTGATTGCAGCATCACTGATGATCAAGTCTAAACGAGTATAAACCTAAGACTTTATTAACATTGATTTTATGTGTAATACATATATAACATGATTTTCAATCCATTAATATATCACTTTAATATGATTCTATATCCTGTCGATACACATATTTTTACATTGCGCAAAATAAAGCTACCTTCAGACAGCGTATGTTTTCTTTACACTGAATCCGTAGGAGGTTTAGTAATGGACTTTTAGTCTGGTAAAACATGTTTAATTCATTACCCTATCTCCGTATTCTAATTTTACACCAATATATGTTATAAAAAAAATCCAATGTATAAAACAATATATTGTAAGTGCTTTGACGTCCTCATTTCTGACACCTCTTTTAAATTTTATCCATATTATACCCACAAATATTTTCTCGGATTATGCTAAGGTGTATTCTTTAAAATATTACATAGAGATGTAATGATGGACGTTTCAGTTGATAGATATAGGAAGATGTGGTATGAGTGCCAATGAGACAACTCTCCATCCAAGTTACAATTTATAAAAGTAAACCATTATAGGTCAAGTTACGGCCTTCAACACGGAGCATTGGCTCACACCGAACAACAAGCTATAAAGGGCCCCAAAAAAATTACTAGTGTAAAACCATTCAAACGGAAAAACCAACGGTCTAATCTATATAAAAACGAGAAACACGTATGAACTACATAAACAGACAACAACTACTGTAATCAGATTTCTGACTAAGGACAGGTGCAAACATTTGCAGCGGGATTAAACGTTTTAATGGTACCAAACCTTCTCCCTTTTCTGAAACAATAGAATAACATCACAACATTAAAAAACACACTATAAAATATCAAATGGAAGGCTTAACTCAATCAAAAAACGTAAATTAACACACAATGAACGAAAAAATTTGACCTGTGACACTTGAATGCAAATACACAGTTAATAAAAAATTACAAGGAATAAATAATTAAAGTCAAAAGTAAATAAACAGGTTTAAACAAAGTTAAAGTATGATATCACTGTGAAATGTCAAGCAATTTTTAGAAAATCCACACTTTTGATACCTTTTTGGGTTTGTTTGTCGCTTGAAAACAAAACTTTACGACAAAAGAGATGATGTCAGCTTCCCAATTGTGAACTTTCAATTTCTATGTAGCAACATTTCAGTAGCGCCTGCATACGGAGTATATATCTCCCAATTAATACGATATTCCCGGGCTTGTATATCCTATCATGATTTCCTTGATAAAGGGTTGCTGCTCACAAGGAAGCTATCAAACCAAGAGTTCCAAATGGTGAAGTTGAAATCGTTCCTTCGTAAATTTTACGGACGCCATCACCAGTTGGTTGGTCGTTATGGAATATCCGTTTCACAGATGTTAGCGGATAAGTTCCTATTGTCATAACTACAATCCCGTTCCCTTTTCACGAATGTGACCTACCGAATTAGACTATTTACAGGGTTTGTACTAACATGAGCAATACGACGGTTGCCACATGTGGAGCAGGATCTGCTTACCCCTCCAGAGCACCTGAGATCAACCCCAGTTTTTTGTGGGGTTCGTGTTGCTTAGTCTTAGGTTTTCTATGTTGTGTTTTGTGTTTGTCTGTTTGTCTTTCTCTTTTTTTCGCCCCTCTTTTACAGAGTAAAGATTGATGTGCTGCTGCAGAATATTTCAATATAGTGTAACATTTGAAGGACATGGACCTCACTTTTGCAATTTTAAAAATTACTTTAAAAAGTCAATGGCTGCTGACAAAAGTTTTAATTCAAAATAATATAATTTGTTTTTACTTGAAAAGTAGCTTATCATTTCTTTATCCAAGTTTTATAATATTGATTAAAAAGAAAAATATTGTAGAGTTGATTCAGTTTACAATAAAGAAAACAGTGATATTCATTTAATGTTTAGTACATCATTACACGAATTTGGAGATTAACATTTAAAATTAAAACTAATCCTAGTAATCCTCTTATTTCAAATAAGATTTTATTTTGCTAAAAATAAATTATTGTAAATAGTTCATATTAAAAGAAAGTTTCTTTCAGACTTTTATACGAAAGACGTCATGTAATATCTGTTTTTATTTCATATTAATGAAATATAAAATTCTGCTTTCTTGTTTTATCATAGCTTTCAAATTCTACAGTACCCACAAACGAAAATACCACTATAAATATTGTGCATCCGAAGCGCTTTTTTTGGATTTATTTTCATCATGCACGCTCAAAGCCTAATATTTGAAACCAAAGGATGCATAAGAACCGAAATGGTGACAAACTATATGACCAGTCTACTTTGCCAGAGAGAGTTGAAACCTTAGTTTCTTAATAATGCATAAATTTATAAACGTCAAATTTAAGAGAGGTACGTTATAAATCATTTCAGTACCAAAGTATTAAGCTAATGATACCCTCGTGGTCTGGTAGTCCACTAGTAGCGGTAACGACCCAGTGCTATAAAAATGAAAATAACGCTTTTTACATTTGATGCGTCCGAATCGCTTTTCTGGATTTATTTTCACTAAGAATGCAACGCCGATATACACATGCATCTTTTTTTTAAGTTCGGTGTTTTACAAAACAGAATACAATTTATATGCCTATAAAATCAGATACACGTACTACACTTACGCATGCTGCAGTTTCTCATTGACAACATAATTATTGAATTTGGAGGTAGATTTTTTCAACAATTTGTCGGCATTCCTATGGGAACGAACTGAGCGCCTCTCCTTGTCGACCTCTTCTTATTTTTATATGAGCTGGAGTTCCTTCAAACACTTGTCAAAAACAAGAAGATCAAAGAAGCCAGATCATTTAATTTCACATTCAGATATATTGATGATATTCTTTCCATTAAGAATCCAAACTTTTCTGATTGGGTTCCATCAATATATCCTCCGGAACTAGAAATTAAAGAAACAACAGACACGGCTTCCTCTGTCTCATTTGTAGACTTATACCTCGAATTTGACATAAGCGGCCATCTCAGTCCAGAATCTATGACAAACGAGACGATTAAAATTTTAAAATTATAAATTTCCACACCTTAGCAGGAAAAAACAAACTACCTACATATGGGATATACATTTCCCAAATCATTCGGTATTCAAGAGCTTGCAGCTGCTACTTAGACTTTATAAAACGTCACCAGTGTCTGAGCAGAAAGTTAATGAGCCAGGTTTATGTCAAAGAACTTCTCGTCCTTTTTCTAAAAAATTTCATCGAAAGATACCAAGACCTTGTTGATAAATATTCCGTATCAACTTCACAAATAATACATGATGGTTTGAAGTATAGATTCTATGTACTGCCGTTGCTTATCATCTTAATTATGTGTTATGGTGTTCTTTTTATTTATCTTTGGATATTGTTAACCTTTACTGTTAATTCCATTTTTGGTAATATGCATTTGGCGTGGCTCGGTATTTATACATCCCGCCATTATATTATTGTGCTATGGTCATTTTTTGTATTCTTGTCTTTTATTTTTGCTTATGTACTTTCGTCTATAGAGTGTCTTTATGCCATTTTGGTTTTTTTTGTTGTTGAAATAGTTGTTTGTATTTATATTGATTAATAAAGGCAACAGTAGTATATCGCTGTTCAATTTTTAACACAATGTTAACTGCTGTACCCCAATTTTTGACCATTTTTGTCGAGCCTGCGACTTTTGTCGAAGAAAGCTCGACATAGGGATAGTGATCCGACGGCGGCGGCGGCGTTAGCTAACTTCTTAAGAGCTTTATATTTTAGAAGCTAGAAGACCTGGATGCTTCATACTTTGCATATAGATACCTTATGTTACAAAGTTTCCGTCTGTCATATGTCCATTGTCCTTGACATAATTTCATGGTTCAGTGACTACATGAAAAAAAAAGTCAACATTTTTTGTAATGTTAATTTCTTTCTTATTATGAGTAATAGGATAACTATATTTAGTATGTGCGTACCTTCCAAGGTCCTCATGCCCGTCAAACAATTTTCATTTGACCTCGACCTCATTTCATGGATCAGTGAACAAGGTAAAGTTTCCGTGGTCAAGTCCATATATCAGATACTATAAGCAGTAGGTCTACTATATTTGATATATGGAATGATTGTAAGATGTACATGTCCATTTTCATGGTTCAGTGGTCAAAGTTACGTTTTTGAGTTTTGGTCTTTTATTCTAATACTATATGCAATAGGTCAACTATATTTGGTGTATGGAAATATTTTATGATGTACATGTCAGTATCGCAGGTTTTATTTGACCTTGACCTCATTTTCACGGTTCATTTCTCAGTGTTAAGTTTTTGTGTTTTGGTCTGTTTTTCTTCAACTATAAGCAATAGATCAACTATATTTGTTGTATGGAAGGATTGTAAGGTGTATATGTCTGTCTGGCAGGTATCATCTGACCTTGACCTCATTTTCATGGTTCATTGGTAATGTTAAGTTTTCATGGTTAAGTTTGTTTCTTAGATACTATAAGCAATATGTCAACTATATTTAATGCATAAATTGATTGTAAGGTGTACATTTCTGTCTGGCATGGTTCATCTGACCTTGGCCTCATTTTCATGGTTCATTGGTCAATGTTAAATTTTCTTGTTTAAGACTGTTTCTTAGAAACTATAAGCAATAGGTCAACTATGTTTGGTTTATTGAATGGTTGTAAGGTGTACATGTATTTCTCGTTTGGTTTATCTGACCTTGACCTTATTTTCTTGGATCATTTTAAGTTTATGTGTTACTTGTAGTAAAGCTTTATATTTAGGACTATCAACATAAAATCAATGGTTAGTAAAGAAGGCGAGACATTTCAGCGTGTGCACTCTTGTTCCTATTATGTCTGTGTGTTTTGCTCACGCATTGTTGTTAATATACTGAAATTCGATGCGACTGTCATACAAGTGAGAGGTTTATCTAGCTATAAAACGAGGTTTAATCCACCATTTTCTACTTAAGAAAATGTCTGTACCAAGTCAGGAATATGACAGTTGTTTTCCATTCGTTTGATGTGTTTGATGTGTTTGAGCTTTTGATTTTGCCATTTGGTAAAGGACTTTCCATTTTGAATTTTCCTTGGAGTTCGGTATTTTTGCTATTTGACTTTTTCTGATTTATTTCTGTATTAATCTGCTGTAGAGAGAAATTACCAATAAAGAAAAAAAAACATGACATGTTTGATCATTCAGCATTCGGGTGTCTGTCTCAGCATTGAGGTACCTGATCGGTGGTTGTCAAAAGTAATGTCTTAATTTATTTTTATTATTTGACAAATGATGTTTGTGACAGACCTCTGATTGGTTCTGCTTTATTTATTCACAAATATTATAGAAACAGGATACAAAAGAGAATTGTTGTTGAAGACTGTATGTTGCCCTTTAGATGTCTTTCGGATTTTTTTTATCCGTCGTTGGGTTGGTGTCGCATTGACGTAAACCCTAAACTTCCATTTCATTCATAAATACATGGCAACTCTTTGTCAATGATATAGATCATTTTCTGATATTTTATTTTTCAATAAATCAAAGATTAGTTAATCAACTGCAGTTTATTCAATTTCACACACTAACACTGGACCAGCCGATGCGTGAAACGTTAGAAGAAACCGGTTAGTATTTCTTTTAAAGCGCATCACCCAAGGAAGTGAAACTTCATTGTTGATATCTGATAAAGGAATGATACGAATGAGTTCTCCAGCAGGAGACAACTGATGGATGTTGTGTGAACCGTATCCTACAACGTATATGTTCCCGTCTTGATCAATTTCCTGGTTAAACGGATACTTTAATTTACTGTGGTTATATTGGAAATTTTTCCCGACAGCTGATATAAATTCAACAGAGTGTTCACCTTTCCTATAAATGTACTCACTTTTTGGGTTACAAGTGACAAATCTTGGGTCGTAGCCTATCGTTAATTCTTTGATTTTAGACCCCGTTTCAGCGTTCAACCAAGAAATAGTTTTACTCTGATTAGCTGTTATGAACTCATCCTCCACCAAACATAATCCCCATACAGAAACATCGACATTTAATGTTTTTACTAACGTTAACGGCTTTACATTAATTATATAAATCTTCTTTGCACCAGACGACACAGCTGCAGTCTGATCATTCACTTTAGTGATATCAAACGGTCCCTCCGAAATGTTCAATACTTCCATTTGTTTCCCGGTATTGTCATGATAAACGATCCTGTTCTTATTACAGTCGGTGATAATGATATCATCGTTAAAGAATATGCCACTGATAAATTTGCCTGTAATATCAATTGTAAACAAAACTTTTATCTTTCCAGTATGTAAGTTAATATCTTTAAATCCAAGAAAAGACGGTCTTTGTTCATTGTATTGAAGATGACCAAAGCAAACAGCATTTGAAATATCCGTAGCTTCGAACTTAACCGATATGTCCTTTATTCCTTGTATAACCTTACCGATATCATTTTCGAACTGTGGAATTTTCCTGAAAATCTCCTCCATTTTGACCAGGCATTGTATTTCAGACCCTTGTGACAAACAAGCCTCGAATATAGTCTTCCAATGATCAAAAGTACTCTTCAGGGCTGATAATTCAGTAGACTCTTCACTTAGTTTTAGAAGATTGCTTTTTCTTGTATTATTTACTTCTTCTCTTATTTCATTTTCCACTTTATCCAACTTTTCATTTAATTTTTTACGCATGTTTGCAATTTCAACTTCGACAACGTCTATTTCTTTTTTAAAATTTGTCGTATTTTGATGTCGATTTTGGATAATTCCTTCTAGTTTGTTACTTGTTTCTTCTAACTTCTTCATAACTTTCTGTGCTTTTGTAGACTCTTTAACTCCGGTTATAGCTTTATCTATGGTAACAACATGTTCACATTTTCTATGGTGTACAGTTGCACAAACAGTACAGCATGGTTGGGAGTGATCCTTGCAGTATATTTCAATTGTTTTGTCTGGATGTTCATCACACGTAACAAACGCATAAACAATTGAAATAGACTTATCCTCATTTATATCTTTGATCGGTATTATCTTGTGATTTCGCGTCGCTTTGAATGTTTTGTGATTAGCTTCACAAGTTTCGCAATATGCTTCTTCACAAACCGTACACCATAATATTGCCTCTTTAGAAACACTTTTACTGCTACAAGCATCGCAAAATTTCTCGGCTTTTTTCATTGCTCTCCTATCAATCAATGAAACTACAAAATGATTCCCAGGCAAAGTTCTTGCCCATGTGTCGGGATTCTCCTTACTGTCTCCAACTGGTACAAGTCGACGACATACTGGGCATTTGAATCCCTCTGGTTTTTCTTCCTTCACAGTTGAAACAATATAGGTACTTAGACAGCTCTCACAAAACGTGTGTAAACACGGTAAATACTTTGGCTGTTTAAATGTTTCAAGACAAATTGTACACATCAATAAATCGGCAAATTCTTCTTTTATATGTTCCTCCTTAACGTTTAACGAAGTTGCCATTTTGTCCTTATTATTAAACTTCCTTGTTCAAAGTATGTCTAAATATATTTCTATATATAAACGTTTTGATAGTGTACGGATATGGATAGTTTGACATGTTACCAGGGTCAATTTTCTGCAGATTGATTCTTAAGGGAGACTTATTTGACTCTTTTCGCAATTTCAAATAAAAAACGATACTTAAATTAAATATCTATAAAATAAACACACATTTTCACACAATATTTTGGTACTATTGTACGACGGTGTTCATCACTTCATGTTCTTCTCTTTTTTAAGCTTTCTCTTAGGGACATTCCCGTGGCTTGTGTGGATAAAAAGTTACACTTGTAACAGTTAAAATACGGGAAAAAAACTTATTATAAAATAGAAGATGTGGTATGATTGACAATGAGACAACTCTCCACAAGAGACCAAATGACCCAGAAATTACAACTATAGGTCACCGTACAGCCTTCAACAATGAGCAAAGCCCTTTCCGCATAGTCTGCTATAAAAGACCCCGAAATGACAAATGAAAAACAATTCAAACGAGAAAACTAACTACTACTCTAGCGTATAACACCAGATATCTAAAATCAAAAAACCAATTGCAGTGTTCTGGCATCCTGGGCTATCCTGTCATCAGTTCGAGCTTGTGCACAGTTATACTTTCGTTTATTTAAAAATTGTCATACAATCTAGCTGACTTTATCATTTATCAAGGTATAAACTCACACACACAAGTCACATTTACAGAGAGGCGTTACAAGAATTTGAGGTAAGGGAGCTACCTTATTACATTCAATGATAATAAAACCAGCACAACGCTATTTCTAGTATATAAAAGCTAATACGAAAAGCTTATACGAAGCACTAAGTAAATATGTCTATATTTTTTTTTGTAATGATATGACTAAAATGTTTAGTTGACCTATTTATGAAACATTAAATACATGAACATGTATTAAATTTCCTGCAAATACAGTCAGAACCACTCCAGAACTGAACAATACATTTAAAATGTGTAAATTGTTTTCAGTCCTAAAGTGGTCCGGTAAACCATGGAAGGTATCAATGTTACGTCCATGAGTAAACTACTCCACAGAGAAGCAGCAGAAAAAAGAAAAATTCTTACCATATGCGATAGTTCTAACCTGTGGTATTTCAAGGATGTTACGGTATCTAAAAGAGTATTTATTTGGTTTAATATGAAGCAAATTTTGTAAACATAAATAAGGCAATTTTAAATGCAAATTCTTTTGTATTGGTCCGAAGTTTTGTTAACATGGTTAATATGTAGATGTATAAGGTTGTGATTGTTACCAGATCTTGAAGCAGAAACATTATTTAGTATTTTGTTTGTTAAACAAAGTCTACATTCAGCAATCTGTTATTGAAGCAAGCTTGACAATCTTCCGAAATTAAAAAAAAAAAACGAAAAACTAGTGGAACGCTGCCACGGCCAGAGGTCCTCCCCCTCCCGCACAAGTGTTAAACAAAATAAAAAAACGAGCGTCATTTATGCATGGTTCGTCTTGTAATACATTTATTCGTGCAAAATGAAAAAAATTATTCAAGAGATCTTTATCTCTATACGGAAACCATTTTCCCTAAGTTTCATGGGCTACATTAAAGCAAGTGTTAGGAAACATAATCACACAACAGTGAACCTAGCATTAGATGTATGGGATGGTCCCTCACCATTGGTAAAGCTTGGGAATATAAAGCATGTTTTTGATGAATTTGAAACCGACATTCTCTCTCATTATTTTTTTGGTTTATTTAAGGAATGTACCTCTATATTCTACCCTTGTTGAGAAATGGATTTCATAGTTCATGCAGTGAATAAATTATTATAAGTAGGTTTACAGATTTATTATGTTAAAACCATTGAACAATTTGGACTTGTAGACATATCAACACTTAGCTCAGTTAAAACAACCCTTACGAAAAAATCAGCCTTCTGGCGAACTGTTGCGCAAACACTGCGGTAAGGTTGCTGCAAATAGTTTGCGGCAACTTCACCGCGACTTTTTACCATGCAAATGAAGGTTGTGGCAGACTTGCCGCAAAGTTTGATAGCCTTATATAGTTTGTGGTGAACTTCTGGCGACTATTTGTGGTGAACCTCTGGCGAACTTTGATAGCCTTATATAGTTTGTGGCGAACTTCTGGCAATTTTTGTGGTGAACTTCCTGCAAACTTTCTAAGCCTTTTATAGTTTCCAGTGAACCTCTGGCAAATCAAATGCTAATGATACCCTTTGACTACCTTCCTGTTAATTCTTTTTCAAAACTGTACGTCTCATTCAAAACATGCACATATGGATCAAAATTTAAATTGTATTAATTATTATGACCAATAATTGTTTTTTACCTGCTCCCTGCTGATCAAAATTTCATTTGTAAAGAAATGTGAAAGAGAGAAATATAAATTGTGACCATAAAAAACAATATAGGTACATGTATATCTATTTATTTACTCAGTGCAGAATTTAGAATGAGCTGATTAATTTCTTAACAGATACATAATAAAATATTATTATGTATGAAAAAAATCAAGAACAGATCTGTTTTTATAAGGCCAATTAAAAAGAACTGGGACTACTGCATGACAACATTTATACTGTATTAAGCATAAAATTATATCTAAAATATTGATCAAATGTGATTTAACAATAAAGCATTACAAATTATTTGAACATAAGATGACCATTCCTGCAAAACATCATTACCCACAAAGTTTAAGTTTATAACTGTAATGATATTTCTCTTAGGGCAGTATATAAGGGTGTAACACTATTGTTATTTTCAAAATGGGGGTTCTTTGACATAAATTTTGTACCAATAATACCAAATTAACATGCAAAAAATGTCTAAAATGACTTACAAAGAGATGATCAATGATGCATTGCCTGTTCCAGGAACTAATTGAATCATATATAACTCAGACATCTATCATGTATAACATCCATTTACTTTTTACATGAAAACACCAACATTAAAACTTCCCTCCTATTTCAAATTTAAAGAAGCAAGAAGTCTAATTTTAGTGCAGGGAGCATGCTCAGTATGCAATAAAGTTTGCGGCGAAGTTCCAGCAAACTTTAGGACTGCTGTAAAGTTTGTTTATAAAGTTCCTTCAATTTTAAGAAAGTTAAGAGTTTGCGGCAAACTTGCGGCACACTTTTACATCTCTTTGCCAAAAGGTCGCTGCTAGTGGCGAACACTGGTGAACAACTTTCAGGTCTTCTGGCAAACTAAAATGATTGCCGCAAGGTTACAGCAAAGTTTCTCTTTTCATAAGGGAACGAATCAAGGAGACTTTATCCCACACATTTTTTTGGACTCGTATGTTGTATTTTGTGTATGATATCACTTTAATTTGTTGTTAGTTTTGGATTGGTTGAAATATTGAATATAGTACCATACTCAGCTTAACCTATAACCTGCAATTATTTCAAAAGAAGGTCAAACCGTACTTACACTTACAGAGGATTTAAAATTCAAACTTCGGACAACAAAAAACAAACAATCTCATTTTTTATATAGATTAGACTGTTGGTTTTCTTGTTTGAATTGTTTTACGCTAGTCATTTTGATGCCCTCTATAGCTTGCTGTTCGGTGTGAGCCAAGGTTCTATGTTGAAGGTTGTACTTTGACCTATAATTGTTAACTTTTTATACATTGTGACTTGGATGGAGAGTTGTCTCATTGGCACTCATACCACATCTTCTTATTTTTATATTTACTGTGCAAAAGTTCATTTCAAATTTTTGAAGTGCTTATTCATGCTGTGGAAGGTTTTATTTATTACTCTGTTCCACAAATTTTTGTACAGCAAGTCTAAATAACCACCAAGAAAAAAAACTGTAAAATGCAAAGCATTCCAGGTATTCAAAATAAGCAACAGAGTCTAACAGTGCACTTTTGATATAGTGCTTTGTCAGTATTTAATTCTAACTTCTACATCATATCACATCATTTTTATTTAAATAGATGAATAATGCTATAATAATGAAGGCACTTTTTTTCAAAAAGCCCCAACTGTTTTCAAAGGCTCTCTCTTCAAATCCTCCACACTAGAATCTATTGATTATTCATATAGGCCAGGTGAGTGAAAAAAACAACACATACTGTATATTCTCTATCTTTATTTACTATTAACAGTAAATGACTACAAAAAGCAAAAGCTTTCAAGTGGACGGATTATTGTAAAAATAAAAGATATCAAAACATATCTTGGACCTGTTAAAATATCACACTAATAAATCACTGTTTGTAAAATGTCCAGACATCAATAAATAATCATTTAAACCATATATATATACATGTCTCTAGGTCATATTGAAAACCAGCATGTACTTGCTCACAAAGGAAAATAATTTTAACCTTGTTGTGCAATTAAAATACTATGAGTTATCTCCATTTTCAGACATAATTTATTTTTCCCCGGTTCCAGCTTAAAATTCTTTTTTGTAAAATATATTTGTAATCAACATATCTGTATCATACAATTTTTTGTTAACTAAATATCACTAATCAAACAAATATCACAGAATTGAGCCTTCTTTTCTTCAATCTGACAAATACATTCATTAAAGTAAAATAGTTTATTTATAGTTTGTATAACCATGAAAATATAAAAACTCGTACACTTATTTAGTTCCTGTCAACCAATTGTAGTTGAATTTTCTGTGCAGTAAACATGACTTTCTGGTCTAAAAAAAGGATTTTCATTAAATATTATCTGTGGCACACACAGCTTTAATTAATTTGTATGAAAAAAACAGAATTCCACAATTGAAATATACAAAGTATCTATTTTAAATCATACCTCATACTTTCATGTTGATAGCACTAGACAGAAAATACAGAACCTTTAATAAATACCCCATTCACTGAGATATATAACCATATAAATTTCAGTTGTCACAACTGTTTCAATGCAAGCTCTTACAAATATCTAATTTAGGTATTCAATTCAAAGGAAAATGAAAATAAGCATTCTCAATATTTTTGTACTGTATGTCTGTTAACATTTCAAATTTCATCCGATGGTTTTGTAAAACTTTTACTTCAAAAATAAAGTTCTGAAGGAGTTTTATCTAAATTTCAGAACATCTTGATTAAAAGCATTAAAAGTTTTGTGCCAAAATTCAAACAGGAATATACTGACTATAATCTTCTTAACATTCAACATTAAACTCTTTCCTCTGCAAAAAACCATGCATGTAATTTATTTTTTAGATAATGTTACAATTTAACATTGTTATTAAACTATATGAAAGAAACAATAACAATATCACAATGTGTGTTTTACAGCACCAAACAGCTGTATGTAAAAACTCTACACAATCTTTTATATTGCCTACCTACATTCTAAGGCCCATGCTTGAAATTCTTGAAAAAATATTAAGACTTCAGTTAAAGTTTTACAAATTTTGCTTCAGAAGTAAACAAATTGTGTTACTATGGCAATGTACTGACATTTACATACAGATCTGAGTTCAAAAGTAGAAAATTCTATGCATTTAACATAACGATATATTTAACAACTATCTTCATAAGTTTGGAGCCCATGCCATCACCACTTTGTTGAATGCTACAAACACTCCTTTGTTTGGTTTGCTGTAAAAAAAAATATAGAGAAAATATTTTATGCACAGGAAAAAATATTACTTGAATCTTGGTTTGTTGACATAAAATCGTCTTCTTTACTACATTTTTGTACTTTTTTAGCAGAAGAAATATCCATACTGAAAATATCTGTGGTTGTAATGGACCAATTAAGAAATTGTGTTTGACAAAACTGTCTATTGTTGAAAACTGTATATGGTGTCCAGACATCTTTTGTTTGTATTTGTCTCAATAACATATCTTTTTACTGTGTTGGGTGTTGTGATTGATTAACAAGATGCAGTGTACTGTAATTTACAATGAAAAAAAAAAAGATTTTCTTTATTGTTCATCAGTATTTTTAATTTTCAGTTTTACTCTTGTTCTCTGTGACATCAGATTGGTGTCCATTTGTTTGTTATTTGATGGCCTTAAATACAGAAGTGTTTATTTTTTAATTTTCTAAATTTTAGATAACCTGAAATAAGTACAGATGAACAAAACTATTCATAGAAAATTACTTATCAACATAAAAAAATACAAAAACTGGATGCTCAGAAAATCATTCTGATTTTTTTTTTCTTCTTCATAAAACAGTATGACAGAACTTTGATTGACTTACCATTTGTAATACCTCACTCCTTCGAATGTGCCGTCATGTTTACCATCTAAAATATAATAAAATTCAACTGTTACTAAATTTTGTAAAGATTTAAATTCATACAGAGTCAGATTGCTCTGCAAAACCAATGAAGATTTTCATCTTTGAATGGTAACACTATGTTTCCAGAACAAAATATCTATATACACCAAATTGACACATTAAATATTTTACTTATGATATCAACATGAAATTATGATAATGTTTTCTCACTCAGAAAGTGTATTTTATTGTCAATTTTAGCTTTTTTTTAATAGTTCCGTTTTTTGAAACATAAGCCAAATGCTCTGACCAAAATGAATGTTTGTGAAACTTTTAAATGTCTTCAAATTTCGATTGGTTTAAAAAGAAAAAAAATTTTTGTAAACTTTTAAGTTTGAGGAAAAACTGCTATAGATCTATAAAGTGAACTTCAGTATCCCATTTTTTTTTTCAATCTGTACATTTTGGAACATCCTAACTGCTAAAAGGGCTTAAAGTGAGCAATGGTGAACCTTTTCTTTTATATGTGTGAAGCATCCAGTTTTGGTCACCAAGTAATACCCCACAATTCCTTTATTCATACAATACAGAATACTGGTGAACTTTTTTTTATAGACTTGAACCTCCAGTTTGGTCATTGACATATACTGTGGATTTTTTATTATTGTGGGTGTAAGTAGCCCACGAATTTAAATGTTCAACAAAGTACAAATTATTGCTAGGCTTATATGCAGACTTCAGCAAAACCATGAAATGAAATATCCAAGAATAAAAGAAGAATGTGTCTGAGGAAAAATGGTAAATGACTCACTGCCCAAATACGAATTCTGTTTGTGTGTTGTGGTTTTCAGCATTATGTATGAGTTTCATTAAATTTGTATAAGGCAAACTTAAGTTAGAGTGCGGAAAGGAAATGGGACAGACGGAAAGACGAAAAGATGGACAGTTAAGGTTAATACTTAATGCCCCCATTGCCAAAAGCAGGACATAAAAAATACAATCGTTCCTGAATCCTTGAAAATTGGTGTACATGAAAATAAATAAATCAATAGTATATCTCACACTTCCTTTCATCCTTCTTAGCTCTATTGTCCACTTACCTTCCTTATCAAGCTCTACCCCTAAGTAAATATCACTTCTGCCCGGAAGATGTCCAACGAATTTGATTTTCCCTTGGCTAAGTTTTCCACCTTGTCGAGAGAATTTAACAACATCTTCAATGTTAATATCTCCTGGTGTTCTTGGTGCAAACGGTCTCAAACCTGATGTTATATTTGTTAAAGATCTAAAAAAATATCCAGAATGATTCATGAGTACTCTATTCTTATATATACAATATTTGAAAATTGTAATAATATAAAATTGATGTGTAGGAGCTTAAGAAACAGATAGAAAATTGAGGCTCACCAAGCTTTTCTCCTGTTTTGTTGTCAGAACTTCCTAACCGTTGGATTTGTTTTTGACTGAAATCAACATGATTAAAATGCGGACCGTGATGAGGCCCCAATTGAACTGTGAAGTAAAGTGTAATTTGAATATAACTGATTGCTCACAACAGAAGCAGGATACCAGGAGACTCTAAACGTATAGTATATGTTTATCGCTTAATGTTATCTGTTCACCTGTCAATTTCAGAATAAAAAGTTATCATAGACACCAAATCACATCATTGGTAGTTTTCTTATGTCATATATTAATTTTTTTTGTTATTTGTCGAATTGGTTGATTGATTGATTATTTCTTGCTTAAAATCAAATTAATAAACATCAACAATTTATCTAATAGATTGATTGGATGATTATTGGTGTTTAATGCCACTTTCAGCACTTTTGGCTGTATCATGGCGGCCATTTTTTATTGGCAGAGGAAGCCCGAGTACCCACAGAGAACCTTCTGCAGGAAAACTGGCTATCCTAGTCAATTATGATTAGAATGCACCTGCCACAAGTGGGATTAATCTAATAAAACAAGAGGCTGTCAGAGAGACAGCAAACCGGATTTTCCTGCAGAGGTCGAACCCTGAACAGTTGAGCAAGTACTGTGGATTCATTTATTTTCGTGGGTATCAATTTTCGTGGATAGAGAAAAAAAGACGTTTCGTGGTATACGTAAATTCGTGGATCGCTGATCACAACAAAAATAAAATGCTTCCCTGGGCGCAGCTTGATACGACCGCAGAGGTCGAACCCTGAACAGTTGGGGCAAGTATGGACCAGGGCTTCCAAAACGGTCATATATTCCGGACTTGACCGAAACTTTCATAAAAAGTCCGGCTGCTCTCAGCCTCAAACGGTCAAATAGAATTGGTTTGCCACTTTTTGTTATTCAAGGCATTTTCATAATACGGTCATTTCAATTTTTACCAACTATCGATCGATAAAAATGTCCGTTTGGGGCTTTGGGCATGTCCGTTTGAGCATTTTAGTTTATAATTGTGGCAATCTATTTCACAAAGATATTTCGGTCATAATTGGGTTTAATAAAACAGATGCAGCATATTTCAGATACTTTGAAGTGTTTCAGTTAGTCTAATCCTCTGGGTACATAAATGTACCGCTTGGTCTTTAGCTTGTGTACATCAATAAAAAGTAGAAAAAAAAGATTTCTTTTATTTAAATATTAACAAGCTGTCAAACAGTTATCCCTTCAATAAGTTATATTGAAGCCATAAATCGTTCAATGATTACAGGTTTGTAACCTTTGATGAGGTGTCCTTAGCTTGTCTTTATCAATAGAATTAATGATGCATAACACTGTACATAAAGGTGATCAGGTAAACGAGGTCAAACATGTAAGCGTGTATGGAACAACATCCTATTTAATTACGCTTTATAGATATTATTTTAATTGAGCATTCAGTTTAAAAAAGTATCCTGATATTCAAAAGTTATTCTATTTATAAATGAATAAGTATGATATATATTATTTTATTTAACACTGTACATCGTTTTAAATACTGGGGTACTCTAAAGGGGAAAATTTATTGAAATATATAGGAAAAACACCGAGAATAGCTGAGTTGTCCAATAAATAAGGGGGGGGGGGGGGGGGGGGGCGTTCTCTATTCTTGTTTAGAAGCTTTATTCATAAATGGTTACAACTGTTTTTATGGTTAAGATTTGACAGTATGCTAAATGCCATGTTTTGTGACATTTGTCAAACACATAAACTTAAAAATAACTTTTCGAAAGTCAGCCGTTGTAGAGGATGCTAATAGCAATGACCACGTTCAAGCTCTTAAATTAGAGACAGCTTCCAAAAGTAATCCAATTGTATCAGTATTTGAGAAAGTTCATGAAAAGACTGACAACGCAATGTGCACCTTGTTCCGTAATGCTTACTTTATTGCTAAAGAAAACTTACCAAAGGCAATGGACAAATTTCAGTCAATAAATGATTTAACTAAGTTAAATGGTGCCGTGATCACTTCTAAATTACATCAAGAGAACAATGCCTGCTCCGAATTTATTCAGACAATTTCAGATATTATAGAGAAAGAGGTGATGTCCGACGTAAAGTTAAGTCCCGCCGTGGGAATTATGATCGACGAGTCAACTGATCTGGCTACGCAAAAACATTTAATTTTGTACTTATCATACCTCAAAGCTGGTGAACTGAAAATTAGTTTAAATTATTTATCAACTGAGTATGTTTTTATTTATTCTTCTTATTTTCTAAATCAGGTTGGGAAATTGTACAAAGAAAAATGTTATTACTGTTCAGTAGGTTTTACACGGTTTAAAACAATATCCTTCATTGGGCCTCCTCAATGTTATCTATAAATACCGCATCAGTTGTAGAAGTCACGTGGTCAGGTAATCAATACACAAAAAGAAAAGTATCACGTGTATTGATGATCAAGTTGTACTGCAATTAAAGCCAACATCAACAGTTTCAAATAAGATACCCTTAATTTACAAAGTGTTAAGTACTCACAGAGAGAAGATAGATTATATAAACAGAAACAAAAACATGAGAACAGTCAGGTACTGAAGCTGATTGATGCAATGATGGTTACTGTATTACGATACACAGAAAAATGACACAATACCGAGGATAATATTTTATTTATTTTTAGAATGAAGAAAACAAAACAGTTATAAATAATTTTATTGCATATAACACTACTAATTATTTAGACACATATATCAATTTATGCATCCTCTCAGTTACATTTAAGTATCCAGCTGATCATTGACCGTCAAAAATATTTCTTTGAAAAATGTCTGGCTGTCGTCAGGAAATTTTGGAAGCCCTGGTATGGACACAACATTCAAGCTTGATACAGCTATGAATTTGGATTGTGATTAAATATTTGACACAGCATAGGTTTCTGACACAGAAAGAATGTGGTCTAAGAACTTGATTTTTTTTTTAATTTACCTATTATGGTCCAATGTCCAAAATCAAAATACATGGTTAGATTCAGCATATCAAAGAACCCCATATATTCAATTTTTGTTAAAATCAAACTAAGTTTAATTTTGGACCCTTTGGACCTTAATGTAGACCAATTTAAAAAACGGGACCCAAAATTAAAAATCTAAATACACAGCGAGATTTGGAATATCAAAGAACCCCAATAATTCAATTTTTGATGAAATCAAACAAAGTTTAATTTTGGACCCTTTTGACCTCAATATGAACCAATTTGATAGCGGGGTCCACAAATAAAAAATCTAAATACATGATTAGATTCAGCATATCAAAGAACCCCATATATTCAATTTTTGTTAAAATCAAACAAAGTTTAATTTTGGACCCTTTGGACCTTAATGTAGACCAATGTGATTATTGAACTTGACCTCCATTTTGTTGTCAGTAACAACATATTAAAATTTAAAAAGGTTTGGTTGAACAGTTCATGAGTAAATGCACGGACACGACATTTTTTAAACTTTCAAGAACCGTAACTCCTGAACGGTAAAAGTCAAAATCGTCATTATTGAACTTGACCTCCATTTTGTTGTCAGTAACAACATATTAAAATTTAAAAAGGTTTGGTTGAACAGTTCATGAGTAAATGCACGGACACAACATTTTTTAAACTTTCAAGAACCGTAACTCCTGAACGGTAAAAGTCAAAATCGTCATTATTGAACTTGACCTCCATTTTATTGTCAGTAACAACATATTAAAATTTAAAAAGGTTTGGTTGAACAGTTCATGAGTAAATGCACGGACACGACATTTTTTAAACTTTCAAGAACCGTAACTCCTGAACGGTAAAAGTCAAAATCATCATTATTAAACTTGACCTCCATTTTGTTGTCAGTAACAACATATTAAAATTTTAAAAGGTTTGGTTGAATGGTTCATGAGTAAATGCACGGACAACATTTGGTTGCAGCCCGCCCGCCTGCCCGCCCGCCCGCCCGACCGACCGACCGACCGACCGACCGACCGACCGCCCGCCGTACATCCCCAAATCAATAACCGACATTTTTGACACAAAAATTCGGTTAACAAGCTTTTAAAGGAAATACTGTAAACCAAATAATTATTTATTATAATTAATATACTCTGACATGTGACTTTACACAAATAGAAACCTAATGAGATAACTCATACTTGTGCATATGTCAAACTTTTTTTATATATTTTAATTTTTAGATTCTTACTTTATAAGCATGATATCGTAATTTACTGTTGGGGAGCTCAAAAGTAGGTTTGCACTCAACTTTTGCAACAACAACAAAATTCAGATATTTTCTTTAAGATTTATTCATAAAACTAAAGACCAAAGTTTTTTATTTTTAAACTACAGAACTAGAAGTATTTCTTACTAACCCTCTATCTAATGATCTGTTATGCTGTGTAGGTAAAACATTTGGCGTGATACTACGGAAACCAGGATCTCCTGTCGTTAATCCATATCTGTCTGTTCTGTTGGGAGTAGGTGATCTCCCAGAGCTTCCCATTGGTTCTGTACGTCTTAAAAGCTCTGAAAAATTTAACAAATATAATAATCTGATTAAGCACATGTATAGATAGATAAATATCTAATTCTTTTCTTACTTTTTTGTCGAATAAAATATTAGTTTTAGAAAAGTTTATGAACACAATAACATAAAAGAGCTTGTTGTAAGGTGTAAAAGAAGCCATGAAAACATATTTTCCCCTCAAAAAAGTAAATGGAGTTCAGTCTTTATTTTTAAATTTTGTTCAATTTTAAGAAAGTACTCACATGCCAAAAAATTACTAAATGTATAGTATATAAAAACCTCAAATTCTTTTGAAATTAGTGTTGAATAAGAAATTTTAAAATATTTTGAACAAATAATCAAACAAAAACTAAGTAACAAACAGATTATTTCTTTTCTAAACAAATATTTCACTTCAAACTGCCAGTCACTTTAGTAAAAACATATGATCAAATAAGTAAATGATAAGAACATCGATATGTGCAAACATGTACATTTATACATTGTAATTAATAAACATTATTTACTCATTGGACATGGTTACTTTGATGGGAGATAACTTTATATGAAAATTGAAATCATAAAAAAGTATGTCTGAAAACTGATGACAGAAATATTGGCAAAAGTTGCAAAACACTTAAAAAATGAAGAAGAAAAATTTAAAACTCTTGATAAATCAGAAACCAATACATGTTTCCAAAGTTAGATTAATGGATCAAAAGTAATAATATAACTTTTGTTCACTCATGTATGTCTTTAGCACAGTGTCTCACGTTCTTTCACCAGTATTTTTTTTTAAAACTATACTGTAAATAAACTCAAATCTTTTTTAGCTATCACTGATATGAACTAGACTTCAATGCTTTAAATAAATTGTAATCTCATACATTAAAAGGAAAATATTATGTACAATCAGAGGTCAAAAGTGTATCACGGCGTGAAATTTCCCTATATATATTATAATATTATACAACTCTTAGGTCTGTTTTAGATGGAATTTGTACTTTTAAACTCATATATGTGTCCAGTCTTTTATAATTATCATGCATTATTGTCATGACTTGTCATTACTGAGAAAACAAAAGAATATAAGATTTGTCTTTAAACAGTGATTTCTCTAAAAGTATAAATCATAAAAATATGTCAAAATTATTACAAAAACTGCAGATATTTCTGTATTTAATGGTAAAAATTTTCTTCAAATTGGACAAGAAATTAGTTCGAGACTGTTTCTTTTAAATATGTTTTTACATGAAAAATACCTATGGGAATTTTCAAGGTGTTGACCACTTTTGACCTCCAACTGAACATAATGAAGAATCACAAAATTAATACCTCTTCCATCAGCTGACTTAGATCTGTTGTGTAGTCGTTGTTTACTGTATGATTCTTCCACGTCTTCTATCGATGAGCAGTCAGACCCTAAAGAGTCCCGTCTCTGACTATAACTACGGCGATGATATTTGGAATGAGCTTTATGATCGGGTGACTCTACAGGTGATACAGGTGAAATTCTCTGTTCATATGGTTGGGCTGAGACAAGTATGTCCGTGGCAGTGTCGCTTTCATTCCCGTCACTCTGATAAGATGTGTATTTTTTGTCATAACCTATCAAAGAGAATTCTAGGCTGAAGTTCTACATTCTTATTCTTGAAATAGAAATCTTTATATACATGTATTTCTATACCTTAAATACAAAATTTTATTTACAATACACATATAAGTAAGCATACAGATATTTTGCTATTTCGAACATCTAAATTTTAAAAATAAAAAATTTCGAATATTTTACCTAAAAAAACAAGATTTGCTATTTACATAAACTGTGGATTCATTATTATTACAGGATTTTTTTATAGCTGTTCTTCATCTGAAAGTTACAAAAGGTTTGGTTTAAACAAGTGTCTATTTCTTTCATTATGAAAAAGACAAGGACCATTTTCTCCTTTTTCTGTTTCTATGCCCAACAATTAATTTGGCTTGGGCAAAACAGATTCAGCCACCTTGACTGAGTTAAGCTTGATTTTGGTCCATATCTCATAAAATATAGTGTGATATGCCTAAGATTTCACTACTAGTTCTTTTAGATTTTGTTAAAACACTGTTTGAAGTCATTAGGCTGAAACTAAAAAGAACGACTCCCCCTTTATTTGAGTCCAGTATATTTTCCATCTATAGGACATCCATCCCTGTTCTAAAAATGTATCTGGAATGTATCATTCACTTTTTTTTTCAGTTTCATACTTTGCTTTTCAGTATTTTGGGAGTTAATTTTTACTTTCATACTGTAGACACAGCAAAATTAAAACTGTAGTGAATATTTCCATCTTGTTATATTTTATTCAAAATTATTGGATGAAAATAAATATGAATGAAATAAAAGGAAATAAATTGTTGGAAATCCATCGATGAGACATCAATTCTCAATCATAATGTATAATTATATCAGAATTGTATTGAAGGCATTGGTTCACTGTCGTTTGTAATTAAATCAGAAAAGTTTTCACTTTTCCTATAAACTTACTTTTTCAGCTATATCAATATATAATTTAAATATATATATATGGAAAAGTAAAATATACTTTACAACAAACAAAAAGGGATATATAATAATGGTGAATATCATATTAAAATTGTTAGTTTCATGCTGACTTCATTTCTGCAACACATGTTTATAATTTAGGCAGCAATTGGCAGGCAAACATAACGAGTAAATTAAACAATAGGCAAATCAGTGTTTCAAAAATTCTTAGGTGCAACGGTAAAAAATGAATACAGGTAGTTGTCAGTCTGATCAAATCTGAGCTTTCCTTGGAAAGTATAGAGCTATTGAAACATACACAACTGGTAAAGAAGTACTGATATTTTTTCATAGATGATCATTTTTTTTATTTCAATGTCAACAACAAAAATTTCATGCATATACAGGATATTAAACAATTAAAAAAAACATTAATTCAATAGGTTCTGCTCAGTCAGTAGACCAGGTTGAAGGGCTGGAAATTTGGACTGCCACTTATAGGGGTAGCTATCTTGACTTTTAATGTTATTAATAAACACTTAAAACATTTCAATTGTCAAAATTCATATCTGGTGCAGTAAAATTCTACCATTAATGTTCATAACATAAACATAAAGTTATACATTAAAAAGCAATTTTGCAAAACTGCTTTCTTTTTCAATTAATTGGCTCGTAAAACACATTTATACCTTAGAGATGTCCTGTCAATCAAGTATTTGGACGTAACCATGTAAAAACATTCTAGCATCTTATAGCAACACTAGCCTTTCAGAAATGTCACTGTTGTAGTGAAAGAATTTGTAGCATGGTGGATAACAGATTTTTAAATGTTTATTTCACTATACTGCTTTGTACTTAACTTAACTTTACTGAAAACTGCCCGTTTCATTTTATTTGCATTAATGTTTGTTCAATGCCATCAACTTCGCTAGGTTAAAATGTGTATTTTTAAATACAGTTAATTTATTTTTCTAAAATTCTTATTGCAACTTTAGAGATAAAAAAAGTAAAAGTACTACAATAATTTTATTTTATCCACAATTAACATCATTAGAATTAAATTTCCAATTCAAATGTAATTGGTAAATTTTAAAACTGATGACACTTAGACAGTGTAGCAGTTAAAATTTATTTTAAAGTATACATTGTATTGATCTATTTCAAAGATTAAAATTTACAAATTCTACAAGCACTTTGGTTCATATAAAGTTTAAATAAATAATGGCCAGAGTTACTTCCCATGTCACAATTCTATGTGTAAATTTTGTATTGTCTCCCTTGACACAATCTTTATGATAGAAAGAAAAAAGAAACATAATAACTAATTAATCAAGAAAGGATTAAAAACTCAACATTTATCAGAAATAAAATAAACATAATGGTGTACAATTATTTGGAAATAAATTAAATAATGGAAAAAGTAAATAACAAAAAGTTTTCATTCAATGTGAAGGTAGAAATATTTTTGTTCTGTGCATCTCACAGCATGCAAGGGAAAGTGAAATTTAAATTAAGAGGATAAAGTTTTAAACAAACAGGGTATTGACGTCAAAATATAAAACATACTATTATATGCATCATAATCCCTGTTGTAATAATCTTGTGTTGAATACGACACACGAGTGTCGACTCTAGGTCGTGTGCAAGTATATCTGGACATATCTTCGTCCCTTAAATAACCTTCCGTTCTGTTAAGTCCTAAAATGTAAACAGTTTGAATACATTCAATTTTACACAAGATAACTTATTGTTTAATGTTTTATTTCAATAAAATTAACACTTTGTTTCTTAAGTCAACAATTTTGTTTCTTTGGCACAACTGTTAACTGTGTTACCCATTTTGGAGTTATAAAAAATAGTTTAAAAAAATTAATGTGGAATATACCAAAGTTATTTATTAAAGATATTTATCAAATTTATTTAGTTTAAAATAATTTACCGTAATATTATTATATAAAGCGTGAATCCAAGAAACAAAATCTTAACTGAAAAAGTATTAACATTATCAACTTTGATTTAACAGGCATAAATGCAAAATACTGAAATAATTTTATAAAATTTATATTACAATAATTTAATAAATCTTGTAAAGTTAATTTACTTTTAATATTACAAAAAATTTGCAAGTCTTACTGTGTGAATAAGAGATCCATATTTGCCAAGATACGAGAATGATTTATATTGAAAATGAATTAAAGTTTAAATAAAATCTACTATACAAATTTAAATTCTACCATTTACTGAACCCAAAATACAGGTATAAAACAACTACAAAAGATTAAAGTGTGTATTTGACTTCTATTCAACACAACAATACTCTACTTTAAAGTGTTCATCCACCGAATTATGACCATACACCATTAATGTAAAACTTGTATATCAGAAATCAAACAAGGTGTTATTAATCAAACTATGTTCCATATTCCAAATTATGTTTAAAAACCCACCTCCAAATAGTTACAAAAGCAAATACAATTGTTGTCAACGCTGATTCATTATCAAGAGTTTCTAAAAAAATCATATTAATTGGCATAGCGTAGACAATTAACACATGCCAGGCCCAGAATTTTTCAAACTTTTTATCATTTCACCTTTTCAAAGTGCATTGTCATATCTTAATGTGGATAATGAAGAAAAGGGTATATACATCAATTAGACAGCAACCTAAATACATGTTTACAGGTCATTAAAGATTGCATATTTTGGCGTTAATATTGATTCACTTATAGGGTCTTTGCATCGGCACTAAACACATTTATTTAAAAACCAGTTGTTGGCATGACACGGGTTATGTTCTTCTCATATATGTTATGATGGTATGATACTAAACCCCTAACGGGAAGGATTGTGCCGGATATTCATATGATGAAGACATAATCTTTCAATCAGTTTAATTGAAGTCTGGAGCTGGCATGTCAGTTAACTGCTAGTAGTCTGTTGTTATTTATGTATTATTGTCATTTTGTTTATTTTCTTTGGTTACATCTTCTGACATCAGACTCGGACTTCTCTTGAACTGAATTTTAATGTGCGTATTGTTATGCGTTTACTTTTCTACATTGGCTAGAGGTATAGGGGGAGGGTTGAGATCTCATAAACATGTTTAACCCCGCCGCATTTTTGCTCCTGTCCCAAGTCAGGATCCTCTAGCCTTTGTTAGTCTTGTATTATTTTTAATTTTAGTTTCTTGTGTACAATTTGGAGTTTAGTATGGCGTTCATTATCACTGAACTAGTATATATATTTGTTTAGGGGCCAGCTGAAGGACGCCTCCGGGTGCAGGAATTATTGCTGCATTGAAGACCTGTTGGTGACCTTCTGCTGTTGTCTGTTCTATGGTCGGGTTGTTGTCTCTTTGACACATTCCCCATTTCCATTCTCAATTTTATTACATGTATGACATGTACAACATCTATAGGTCAACATGTAAAGTCTTCAACAGACAGGTGTCAACAACTTCAGTACAGCTGTAATACTTTCATTAAGATTAAAACTACAGAACTCTCCTGGGTATACATCAGCTGAAGCAAAGTTGGTGAAATTCAAATGCTCTAACATGTTGGGTTGAAAAAAAAAAGATTTTTTTTATTGAAAAAGTGTTGAAGGTAGGAAGGACACACAGACAACTGATTAAATAACCTGCAATTTTCATGCTTATACTGAAGCGATTAGAATCATTCCTTGCAGATGTTAAGTTAATGGCAATACAGCAATATTTTATAAAGCCAAGTTAAATAACTCTTAAGCCAAAAAATACAAACCCCCTCCCCCCACCTCAACCTATATTGTGGTAAACTGGCACACAATAAATCATTTACATTTTGTTAACCACAAATATAGAATAACGTAACAAGGATCCAGTTATGGTTATTGGCCCATTAGTATTTAACTGTAAACAACCATAGTGTATGGTAAAATGTGTGACTGGATACTGTCATGGAATTATACTGTTGCAGGGAACATTCATTAGGAACCAGTTAACAGTAATATTTGCAATATCCTTTGGTACATACATGTATTATGTAGCTAACATTTGGTGTACAGGCATACAGAATGAAAACTAATATAAAATAATGTAGTGTAAATATATTTACATGTACATAAGTGAGTAAACAAAGTGCACACAACATTATAAATGCCTTTTATATATGTAATGACACATGTGACATTGCCACCATCACGTTTTCAGTTTCTCAAAATCTAACACTTCTAGTTTTTATCAATGAATTTAAACTTCCAAATTCAGGGTTTAAAAGCAATACTTTTTGAACAAATCAGAAGAGGTGTTCAAATAAATATTACTGGGAGAACTTAAGTGACGTAACCTACATTCCTCTGTAGAAAAGCTAGGAAGTAATGAAAAACAGCGATATTTTTCACAAAAAGCTCAGTATTGAAATAATTTATGAGCTGCGTTGGATAGAAATCAACCTTATGCAAGTGCACATAGACATGTACATGTATAAGATTTTGATTGATTTTGGAAAATTGAAATACGAAATAAAAGATGAATATATTGGTCTGTTTTGTAGATTTTCTTATAACAGCTCAATTTTCAAACAATTACAACAGATTTTCCATAGAGATTTTTTGAACCTAATATAGGTTAACAGATGTATTGATATTCATTTGCATTAGGTCGATTTCTATCCAGCGCAGCTCATGTATTATCTTAATTGCAAAAAAAGTGTATAAACTTTTTGAAGTAACCATTTGATAAATACAACTCACATAATAAAAATGAGAATGGAAACAGGGAATGTGTCAAAGAGACATCAACCCGACCAAAGAGCAGAAAACAGCCTTTAAAGCATTTTAATTCTGGCATTCTCTATTTTGTAAGTTACTTTTTTTTTAAATTGGATTAGGCTGATATAACATAGAAGGCTGTATCAATTTTGAGAAAACTGACTGTCACAACACCAATGACCTGCGCCATAAGCCACATCTATGGTTAATGGTTGGTTACCTAGTAAATGCTTTAGTAAATGGCTTCCACATTGAGCGCATGCAAACCTACCGTCCCATTTATACATTTGATGTGGCATGCGATGTTTTGTGATATTCCTAAAGCGAAAGCCAGAAGGCTTTGGCAACCCTCGTTTAGGGCTGGCAGATCTTGCTGTACAATTGTGCCGATTTGGTGATCTGGAACGCCCTCGTTTAGGACGAAGGTCAACCTCTGATCGGGACATTTCTACAATTGGTCATAATGGTTATGTGTTACTGTGCAAATCTTATTTTTTCATGCCTCAATGTGCAATCAGTTAATTGTGCTCAAAGATAATAAATGCTTTAATCAGACTAAAAGTATGCCTTCATTTCTAATCTGGCAGCTACAGAATAAGCCAAACAACAATTTATTGTAACCATAGCAACAAAAAAGCTTTTCTAACAACTTCATAAATTTAACGATTTATAAAGCAAGTAATTTATGCTTAAATACATTGCACTAGCATAATCAAAAGCCAATCTTGTGCAGAAATCTTGCTTTTCAAATATTTTCCATCTATTTCATTTTCCTTTTTTCTTCCTCATTCCATACAAAACAAAATATACAGCTGGTCTTGGCAAATTAAAGACACAAACATACATAGAAAAAACAGTGACAATCATTTGAAATAAATGATAATGAAATAAAATAAAATTTGCATAAATTACCTCTACGTTTTTCTGCATCAGAGGTAGGTACTATTCTTGCCAGTTCTGGGTAAGATGCTGTCAGAGTTTTATAATCCCTATCTATACTGGTCAGGCTTTTAGATTCTAAGCCATAATCACTCCTTTTTTCATATTCTGTCTTTCTTTCAATTCTGTTGTCATGGTGACGATTTGGGGTCAAATCATATCGCTGACTAGGTGATCTTTCATCTTTGTCACTAATACCATCAGGCATTGACCGATAAGTTTCTGACTTTGGTCGTTCAGGAGTTCTACTTCTATCTAAACTTTTATCAGTTTTTAATCTATCAGTACCTTTCGTTTCATATCTTGTAATTTTGTCTAAATATGAATTTTTCTCTAAACTATTTCTCAATTTTGCTTCTGCCCTTTCCAAGCTACTTCTAAATCGACTTTCATCTTTGTTTTCTACATCTCTAAATGTTCGTGCATCTGTATCATAAGAACTCTTTAAATCATCATTGACGTAACTATTTCGTAGATACGGCTCTGACTTTTCCATACTTGTTCTATATTTAGATTCATCAGTGTGAGTAGAGTACTTATTCACACTTTCTCTTTCACTTAGTCCAGAATACAATTTTTCTTCCTTATTTTGTCGGTAACTATAGCGATGACCGTCTTTTTCTTGAACAGGTCTATGATCAACATGTCCATTTAAAAGAGTCAAACTTGTGGTTGGTGATTTTTCTATTCCTAAACTTGGTAGTTTAGATCTATCAATGCTTGAATATTTTGAGTCCATATGTTCCCTGTCTGAAAAGCATAGAATAAATATGAAATGTAAATCATTTTTATATGAAAAAAATTATGTTCTTAATTTATTCTTTGGTACATATGAACCCAAATTAGTCTATACACAAATTCATCATCCTATGCATAATTCATCACGAGTTGTTAAATTATCTCCCTTTAATTCTTTACATTATCACCTTAGATAGCCAAATTAACCTATAGTACTCCTACTGCAATTTCTTCATTGAAACATATTCATTATAGACAAAAAATCAGGCTGATAATTTTCTCAATTGAATGGTTTCATATTTTTCATGTTGTGGCAACTATAGCCAACTTTACGGTATGGGTTTTTCTCATTGTTGAAGGCCGTGCAGTTGCCTATAATTGCTTACATCCTCTTTATTTAAACTTTGGTGGATAGTTGTCTCATTGGCAATCATACCTCATCTCCTTATTTTAATAAAATTTGGCAATAACTATGATGTACAAACTTATTTTTGGTTGTTAAAGGGGGACAATTTTCCCAAACTAAAATTTATCCTCCTCAAAAAGAGTTTGCAAATGCAAGTTCACTTTTAAAAACCTTCAAATCAAACATTTTGTCAAAAAGGTTTGGATAGGAAATTTTTTACCAACAAAAAGTTTCAAAAAAGTACTACTTAAAAGTCATTCAAAATAAACAAAATTTGTTACTAAGACTCTATTCTATCAAAATTAACAAGTGATGAAAACTAAGCTAACCTAGCCCCAAATTTCCACTGCCAGAGAAATGAAACACAGAGAAATACATTACCTGTATATATTGTTATAAATAAGGCCATTTGTTTTCTCATTTGAATTGTTCCACATTTTTTCATGTCCATACCTTTTATAGCTAACAATACAGTATGGGTTTTGTTAATTGTTTAAGGCTGTATGGCAACCCATCATTGCTTACATCATCATCATTTGAATTCTGGCGGAGGGTTGTCTCATCGGCAATCATACAACATCTTCTTACTATTTTATTAGAAAAATAGAGCCACCTTTAGAAAATTCAAAATAGCAAGCTACTTAAAAAAAGCCACAAAAATCTGCTGTCTCATAATTTAAATAAATGCTACAGTAGAAATGATCTTACCTAAACTACCAACACTGATTCTAGAAATCTTGGAATCTGAACTTTGTCTCTCTAGTACTCTCCTGATTTCTGTAATTTCCTCTTTCAGTTTAAGATTTTCTTCATGTAATTTATAATTCCTTTCCCTGATGGCACGATTGTCGTCTCTCAGTTGTTGATTCTCAACTCTGACCTTATGATCACTGTCTCCATACCCTTGCTCCCAAAGTTTGGATATCTACAAAAGGGTTATTATTAAAACAAATATCTACTCTATTCTTCCTTAAAAAAATATTGTCATTTTTTTAACAAAAAATATCTTTGTAATGAAGTTTATATATTAAACAGTTTTCTACATTTTTAGGTAATGTTTAGGATTGAACTAATTGAATGGTTGTTAACTACTAAATTTCCAATGGCAAAAAAAATCATGCATATTTAGGATGATCAAAGACAATTAAATCAACAAAAATTCACTTGAATTTTTAAAAAAATGACTGGCTTGAGTTGTGTAAAATAAAACTTTTCAAATACATAAAATATTTTGATATTTTTTACCTTGTCATGAAGCATTCTATTTTCTGCATGTAAATCTTGGTGACCAACATTTTGTGTTGTCCTTAAACTCTCATTCTGTTTTGTAAGTTCTTTTATTTTCCTGTCTGAATTATTCACCTCCAAAACAGCCGACTCATTGGCCTCCTGTAAGTCCTGAACTTGACTTTGTAGGTCAGCTATAAATAAATGTAAATTTTTATTGACTTAAACTAAAGCAACAAATTTTATATTCTATAATACTGTAGATTCATTCATTTTTGTGGTTACCAATTTTCATGAATTGAGCAAAAAATTTATTTTTATTGATATTTCATTTAAAGATTTACAAACATCTGCATACGATAAAATTGAGAATGGAAATGGGGAATGTGTCAAAGAGACAACAACCTAGCCAAACAGCAGAAAACAGCCCAAGGCCACCAATGGGTCTTCAACACAGCGAGAAAATCCCGCACCCGGAGGCAGGCTTCAGCTGGCCCCTTAACTAAAATGAGTACTAGTTCAGTGAAAATGGACGTCACACTAAACTCCGAAACATATAAATCAACTAAAATTAAAAAAACATACAAAACTAACAAAGGCCAGAGGCTCCTGGCTTGGGACAGGCGCAAAAATGCAGCGGGGTTAAACATGCTTTGTGAGATCTCAACCCTCCCCCTATACCTCTAGCCAATGAAGAATAAACAAACACACAGCAATACACACAGTAAAATAGAAATATTCATGGTATGTATATACCTTTACCCACAGAGTGCCAAGTATCCCACAAATAATGAGTAATCCACAGTAATTTACCTATATAAATATAAATTCTGCAATTTTTAACCTCTTTTTGCGAAATATTTTATGACTTGACTTTGACGTATTTTATACTCAGCTTTCATGATTCTGGGATTTTGTGAAAATGGCAGCAGGTATTTTTTCATTTATCAACCTTTAAGATATATATATACAATTTACTTCTACTTGTACCATTACACTACCACCATCAACTTAAACTGATTATTCTGTAACTTTCGGATGCCCATGTGAATAATTTATAAGGATTAAGAGAGGAAACACAATCTACCAGTATATACAGTGAAGTTACAAACATACTAGATTGTCTCATGTAGGTGAGTCTTGAAACATTCAAGACTACCAGCACTGTGGGTATTTGATTTTATGGTTTTCTTAAAGTTTGCATAAAAGTCTATAGAAATATTTCATTGAACGTTTAAATTCACGGTTTCCCTATCCCTACGAAATCACGAAAAACTGGTACCCAACGAATGATAATGAATCCACAGTAGTATAAAATTACTAATTACAATCAATGATGAGTTAATTCCTGTAAGTATTACGGGACTGTCCAAAGATTATACACTTGTCTGAAATTTTTTATGAATGAATTACACAGGTTGATCTGTGGTCAATCAGTGTAAACCACGTCATCGAACAATCGGTTCTTACTATGACGTAATAACATAAGCATTGTGACATAGGAATTTATGGGAAAGTATACACAAATTTGAAAGTTGTCTATTTTAAGCACATTTACCGATTTTCCTTTGTAGAGCGTTTGGATTATTTGGATCATAACTACTAATACTAGGATGTGTCTCCCCGTCAGGTCGTCCATCTCTCTCTAATCGTCGCTGTAAATCATTGATGTGATCATGTAGATTGACCACTTCCTGTGCTAATATCTCCTTCTCATTGGATAACAGTCCATATCGCTTTTCTAACTGTAACAAAAAACATAAGTTTGTTTGAAATGACTGCATTTTCTGTTGCTCTTTCAATGAGAAAATTGTAACTGTAAAATAGAGATTGATGTCTTATATTTGACTACATTGTTGATTTACTAATTGAGTGAATAAATAAGTATGAACGAATGCTCTATTGCTTAATTTATGTCATCGTGTATTTTCTTATACTGTAAATTCAGAAATGTTGCCATGTCTCCATTATTGGGGAAAACGTAATAGGATAAGCATCACATTAATTGGATCTCACATTTAAATTTTTAACTTAATTGTAAGCAGCATTTTGAGATCTTAATATTGCATTTTTGTCTGTTGATCAACATTGCATAACATAAATAAATGGTCACACTAATTTCTGAATTTACAGTTGTTTTGAAGTCCAGGGAATGTGAACAAAAGGAAAGAAAAATCACATAGGGAGAGCGTAAAGACAGAAAATACCAATGATTATCGTTATCCAGTTATTTTTGCCAATGTTTCAAGCTCATATTATTTCAGGTTTCCAAAAATCAAGAGCTCAGCCTCTTAGATAGTTTTGATTATTAGAGATGTGAGGTGTATGCCATTGAGGCAGCAACTTAAGTGCCAATCTGCCTAAGAATCAGACAGTGGTGAAAACATGACCAACAAAACCCACTCAAGTTTACATTATTTCAAGTTCAAAATGTATAACGGTGCACAAATAAAACATTCGCTTCATTTTCCTGGTCTGGTATTTCAAGATATAATTTGGTTGAAATGCATTAGAAATACCAACTAAGGGGAGCTAACTCCATAATTTTCTATCATTCTAACCAAAAGTTGTCTAGTGATTTTTCGAATTACCAGACACACAGAAATGAAAGACCTACCATTTCTAATTCAGGACTAGATTAACTTCAAAATAGGATGGTTTAGTTGGCGATTTTTTTAGGTCATGTTTTGAAATTCTTCCAAATTGCCTGATTTTTACAGGCTGGCACTTAAGGACACACAAAAACCTAGGAAGGTATCATTAGTAATATGTAAACATAAGGTCTTCTACAATAGACAAGTGTCTGTATGTATAGCTCTAAATTGTATTATATCGTAAGGAAAGTTGTATAAAAAATTAAACACTGACTATAATTACAGGCTTAATCAAAGATCTGTCGTCAATTGTCTAGTTCCTACTTAAATGACAGAAATATCACCAAGATATAACAAAGGACAACTGCCAAGACTACTAAGGCCCACAAAATTAAAAAAAAAAAATTATTACATCTCAATTTTGTTTTAATTACGTGTTTAATCTTGGAAATAAATAATAACAGCGTAAATTGGTTCACAATAAAGTTTGATGAGCATCATGATTATAAACGAAAATGAAAAAAACTTTTATGAATAACCCCTCTGTAAAGAAGGTAATAATTAAACTAATTCATTACACTATCATTACAATGTTCGCCTCCTTTTACTGAATATTGATTTCCTACGACCAAACTTATAGAACTCTATTATTGAAGAACTTTAAAGAATGTATTATGTAAAACCAGTCATAAATCTCGATCAGATCGTGAGATAATGTAAAACAGAAGTTTTATTACGTTTACCTGATTGACACTTATAACAAGTTTTAACACCTATCGAAATATACCTAGCATACCTAGGTGATTGTTCAAACAACCAATTAATCAATATGACTTGTTATCAATAAACCATATTTTTTATCCAAATCAAAAAGAAATTGTGAAAGTGACAAGCACACTTCAATTAATAAAATACCATTTTCCTCACAGTTTCAATCAATTTAAGGAAAAGAGAAAGAGAATTTTTTTAACTTGGCCAGGAAGGTTGGACATTTATAGAATAACTAGCAAATTAATTTTCCACAGTAATTTTTTCTAAATTGTGAAAATGGGAATATTCGATGACATAAAAAAGGGACATTTTTCTGTTATATTTAGACATACCTACTTATAGCTGGAAGGTTAACCAGTAGATTTCTAGCTTGTCGACATTAATTGTACATGTATTGACTCTTTATAATATTTTGAGTTTTTGAGCTTGTCATTGCATAAAAATAGACTTTGCCTTATCCACATCTTGTACCTGCAACTCATCCTTGAAGATATACATTATCCTGTAAGATGTGGATCCAGGATTTTGAAAAAGGAGGGGGGGCATGGGCCCCAAACTAGACCAAAAATGTAGTGGAAGCAGTAAAAAGTCTGGATTTACCATAAATAAAGCTCCATGAGGGTTCGGGCACCCCACCTAAATCCGTCCCTGCCTATGAGACATTCTTTCTTATAAAATACCATAATGTGCATCATATTCTTTTTTTATTTTCGAATCCATAATTTAAGGGATATTTTGCCGCAAAACATAATTTGCCACATGTGTACAAATTGGATAGCTGGAATATGTATTTATATGCTCTGTTTGCAGTTTTCTAAATTATTTACTTCAGTGGGATACTCTTGAAAGGTGTCCAGGAAAGGTGTACTGGAATAGTGTTTCTGTGAGCTATATTTAGACATACCTCCTGATTACTTCCAGGTTTGGGTGTACTTGACTGTTTCTCTCTGCTGTGTTCCAGATCATCTTGTAAAGACCTATTTATATCTCTAATATCATTTAGTTGATCAGTTAATTCATGGACCTCTTGTTCCCTAGCACTTAATAATTTACGTAGATTTCTGACTGTGTCCTCTAAATCCTCTACCCTTTTCTGCATAACACTGTCCTGTAAGCATAAAAATCATCATTTAAAATTATACTTGCAACATCGCAACTGCACTGACAATAAAACTCATTGATCTTGTAAAATTTGGATTTATAGAGCCACTGACTGACTGTATATTGGGATATTAGGACTTGTAAGAAAGATACATGTTCTCCCAATAGGATATATATTTGTCACCGACTGTATATATAAAGGATATTAGAATGACAAGAAATGTTTACAATTCCCCTCGTTAGGATACATATTTATCACTGACTGTATAAAGCCTTGTTTGTGACATTGAAATTTTATGTGTTTCTGTAGAGTTTATCAATGACGTCTTGAAAAAATTCAGGTTTAAGAAAATAAAATTGAGAATGGAAACGTGGAATGTGTCAAAGAGACAACAACCCAACCAAAGTGCAGAAAACAGCCCAAGGCCACCAATGGGTCTTCAACATGTTTTACCTTGCTGTTTCACACTAAACTCTTGATTTATACCCAAATTATTTCATTTAAAGATGCAGTATAAAGAGAACAACTACACATTGTCTAAAAACACATAAATTGTATTTGTACTTGGCTGGAAACATTAAAGAAATACTTAGCATAGCCTCATATTCTACCTGTTTCTAAGCCTTGTACATTTTATATTTCAAAACAATATATCAAACTTTATTCTATATATATAATCCTCAACAAGACATACTAGGAATCTTAATTGTCTTGAACATTGACCGCAAAGTTTCATCCTCTATCAAATGAAGCAATAGATTTTTTATGACAAAAAAGTGTCTTCATTTTTAATCACAAGTAGCACCTAGGAGGTTATATTAGATGAAGTAATTTAAAGGGCTCTCTTGTAAATGATTGTTTGCATTCACTGAAAAAATATTTAATTTAAGATATTTTATCCTGATTTGTCATATATCTTCTATTAATTTGTTTTAAGCAGATTTTTATGTGCATGTTAATCACTGTCCTCAAGATCTGTTGCTGGGTTTCTGTCACAGTGACAAACCCCATACATGTTGTATATATTGAAGTTCTAAATGCTTAACAACTGACAGGTAATATCTAACCGTGGACATAAAAAGTCATTAAACAATTTAACCACATAAAATGATGAAGTAATCAAATCAATAACGTGATTTTCTTTTCATAAATATAATAAAATTCAACTGTAGACATATAAAAGCTTATTTCTACCTTAGATAAAAAAAAATGTGTTCAAATTATAGACACAAACCTCCATTTTTACTGGACAGGTTTACAAACAAACAAAGTTGGTGACCTTAAATCATGGAATTTTTCATTTTTACCTGGCCATTTAACAAGTTTAAATTTACCTGTTGAAATCGCCCTGATCGATAATCAAACATTAAATAATTAACTTTTCTTATTGATAAATTTTAACAGTTTTATCTGACATGTCGACTTATGTATTTAGGGACAGACAGAAATTCATGTCTAAACACAATTTCCTTAAAGGAGGGATTATTGTTATACAAAGGTATGCACTATGCACAGTCATATCAGTGTGTTATGATTACGTTGGAATTGATTTAGAACGATTGAAATATTTATGCAACATACAATAACTACATTTGAAGATTTGAATAAAAGTTTGCAACAAAAGAAAATAAAATGTGGAAAATGTGGGAATATGCATTCACTTTACTTTTATGTATCTGAAAAAAATAACATTATATGAATAGGTTGGCTGATTGAATGTAATTTGCCAAAACTGTCAAATTGAAAATATTTAATGCATATTCCTAAATGAGAACAAATTAATAATCAGACATGGCAGCTTTAAAAGCTACACATTTTATGGATATTGGATCATATTAGATTCTTTATACCACTTCTTGACAAATAAGAAGACAGGCATTGATGTACAAGATACTTGTGTTAAAGCTGATAAAATAGCTTACCATAGAAAGTTGTCTCTCTGCATCATCCCCTGGTGTTATAGTCCTATTACTGGCCCTGGATGAGGGAGTGGAGCCTCTAGTTGTTGATGATGGTCTAGCTACGGCAGCAGGAGATGTCATGTTACCTGGAACCCGGATATAATTATCTGGTGTCTTACTACGTTTTTCTGCCTGAAGTCTCTGCTGTGTAGTTATTACGGGTAAACTAGATGTGCCGTGAGCTCTATTACCATTATTTTGTATTCCTGAAGCATATTGTTGTGGGGTTGGAGTTTTAGTTGATCCTGTTGAAACAGGTTCACTAAATCTTTTACTGCTTTGCTCAAAGTATTGTGTTAATTCTTGTTCACTTGTCAAACTCAGTGGCCTAGAGCCACCATGACCAGATAATGAGCTGTGTGACCCATACAAATTTTCCTGACTTGTTCTGAAAGACTCAGAAGGAGTTTGTCGCACAGCTGTTTGCAATGGAGTCTGACGTGCAGAACTGTGAGTTGATCCATGAAAGCTTCCAGCAGGAGAGACAGTTTGCACTAAATCATCTAAAGGTGTATGTCTACCCAGTGATTCATGTACGGAACCTTCTAATGGGGTACGTCTATCTGATCCATGAAGAGAACCATCTAAAGGTGTACGTCTATCTGATCCATGCAGAGAACCTTCTAAAGGTGTGTGTCTGGTTGATCCATGCATGGACCCTTCTAACGGAGTACGTCTATCTGAACCATGCAGAGAACCTTCTAAAGGTGTATGCCTAGCTGATCCATGCAGAGAACCTTCTATAGACCTAACAGGAGTTCTACTTTGCTCAAAACTATGGACAGAGCCTTCAGTTGATTTAGGCTGGTCATATCCAAGGACATCCCCTATGTAGTCTCTCTGTGGTGTTTGCCTAGCAGAGCTAGAAGGGGATTTGTAATGCTCAGCAAATTCTAATGATCCATCTCCATTCAAAATCTTATCAGTAGAAGTTCTTTGATCTTCGCTGCTGAAAAAGTCAGCCAGTCTATCAGACTGAGGAGTTGTACGCTCCTGACTTCTGGATTCTCTTAATGTATTTTCAATTATTTCTTCAACTGTAGGCTGTGGGGTATGTGGTTTTGAGGAATGCTGAGATTGGTTAAAACTCTGTTCAATTTCATCTTCCACGACAGATGCATTTAAATGTTTGCTATAAGAATTGTTTAATCCATCTTGGTATGTCTCAAAACCAACATCTCCAATTGGTGTATGTCTTCCAGAACCATGGTCTGATTTAACCGTGAACTCTTGTTCAGGGCTGACTGAATGCATCTGTTGCCGTATAATGTCCTCAATTTTTCCTGTATAATGTAGTCCTGTTTGGTCATTACTAGATTTATTAAGGTCGCTGAATGTATTGACATCTTCCACGGTTGTCTCTCGTCCAGCAGAGAAATTATCCTCAATAACATCTGAAAGTATATCAGAATCAGAGTCACTGTAAGTGTCTTCTATTGCACATGGTATGCGAGAATCTAAAATATATTCGATTCTTGTGCGAGGCATTTTGTAAGGCCACCTGCCTACTTTTAATAAACTAAAATATCCAGAATCCTATTCTTAACTAAGGCCAATTTTAAGCAACAGACACTTGATTTGGACTCTTAAGAACAATACTCCAGGTTCTTACAAATCAAAATTTGATGCAAGAAAAATATCATGTTGCCAAGATAAATTTTGCTCTCTGCAAAAAAAGCTTACTAAAAGTTGCAACAGTATTCACAGAAATGTCATAAAATCACTGAAAGAGTAACTAACACAAATAAAAATCAATCTGGTCGGTTAATTTTCAGAATTAATAGAATCGATTTAATTCAATTCCACAATCGTGAAATAAAATATCTAGCTAATTTCTAAAATCACTTGCTAGTGTATCAGGTAACAAAGAAAAGGTCTCCATTTCATAATATCAATTATCATGTTCATTTCAACTTTTAGAACTGACTAATTATCAAATAAAGTTAATCACAAAATTAATGCCTGCTTCTACAGTTTTTTGTTTCTTAATGACACATCATATTATATGAGCATGCAGATGAAGACATTGTATTTTTGATAGATTTGTTAACACTCTTATGGTCCAGAAACTCAGAAAAATGATCATTTTGCTAATTTCTTAACTAAGCATTTTTATGTGTGATTGAAATTAGGATATTACACCTTTTGTGTATTGAAATCGTTAATCTTTTGAAGTTTTTTTGTTTGTGAATTAAACTATTTAAGATTTAATCAAATAATTCAGTCAAATGGAACAGAAATAAATAACTATTTACTGCATGTATGACAAAAGACACTGGGGGAGCTCAGGAAAGTTCAGACTTGTCAACACCTAATAGCGGTCAATTCTATCTATAGTGTGACAATTAAGGCCACAACAAAATAATCTTGATTTTTATCAAATTCTAGATAGCAAAATTTGAACATGCATGATGTTGATCAACCTTGTTACAAAAAAATGAAAAAATTTACATTATCTTTCAATATCATCCGAATTATTAATGGAAATTTCAGTAAAATACAATTTCAACATTTATTAAAACTAAGAATTATTCTATTGTGGCCTCAATGCATATTATATTGGTCAGAGATTAAATATAGCTGACTTAATTATTTTTTTTTTAACAATATGACCTTTATAGGGTAATAGTCTTGTTATATCTTTTTTTGAACACACTGAGTTAAAAAATAGCAATGAAAGCTTGTCACCTGATAATAATTCAGAAAATTGTAGGGGTTGAGTTTTTTTTGCCACTTGAATAAAAAACATGTTCAATCTGATCTTCAAAAATGATTATTGCAAAAAATGTGACAGGCTAAGTTTCTCAAAAAATTGAATTTGCATTTAATATTTTTTTTGTATTTTTTGTATGCAGCATTTCCAGGAAATCCTTTTAATAAATCTCACATTTTTGTCCAGAGTTCAATAATCAAAATAATAAATGCATGCAATATTTTCTAAATTTATAGTAATCTTTAATAAGACAATAAATTTAAAGGGTATTTTTAAATGCAGTGTAAAGATTTATACCTGGAGACTTTTGACCCTTTTATCTGTTCATTGTTAACCCAAATACATTTAAAATTGGACCATTACTGAGAAGGACTTTTTAAATTAGGACATGAATTTTGTATTCAGCACAAGTGCCACTTTAACACAAGTTCAAATTTAGCCTGCATACTAGTGCTAGGGTTGTAAAGGCATGAAAAAGGACTATATACCAAAGAAACTTGTTTGGTCTCTTTGTTTTACAAATTATGTCAAATGTTTTTATTTGGTAAAATGACAATTTTTTTTCTCTCAAAATCATGAATTTATTTGTCTTCTTTTTAAAATGTAGTCTGTAAACATGGTAAATCAGTTAAACATATAGCCAACACAAAAAATTCTCTTTTAATCATTATTATTCAAACAGACTGAGTATATTGTAGGATCTTAATACCTTTGAAAGTACAACCATGAAAGGTGTTTAGTCAACAGCATAATTAAATTTTCAAATGTACAGATCAAAATCAATTTTAAAACCTTGAATACACTTTGTAACGATCCTACTCTGTTTTATCTTCAATTTTAGGCTTCAGATTGCCCCTCAATATATATTCTCCCCATTTTCAATAATTTTGATTTTTTTCTATTGCAAATGTAAATATTATAATTGGCACTTTTCTCAAAGGATCCACCTGAAACTTTCCACCCCTATTCTTCCTTTATCTATTTTTAACCTCAAATAGTACAAAAAATCAGCCATTAATAACTTTTAAAAAAAAAGAAGAAGATGTGGTATGATTGCGAATGAGAAAACTCTCCACAAGAGACCAAATGACACAGAAATTTAGTCCATTAAGTACACAAAATTGGAAGTACATTAATTTTTAGTAGTATTTACAAAACAAGTCAACTCCATGCTTACCCAACTCATGGAATGCAGAATATTGATAGTGACCTTGCAAAAAAAGGAGTCCAAATATAGATTTATAAACATATAATATAATACATCTTTGGATCTATAATGATAAAAAAAATAATTATGACTAAAGACGTTCAACATGTATCAAAAATTTATAACCACTGCCACTTTTCATGTCAATTTATAAAAGTACATTCTTAAAAGCAATCAGGTTATCAAAAATGATATGAAATAAACCTTATAAAATTCTTACAATACTGGTTAACATATTTTGAACATTATAACCCCTAGCAACGTTCAACACTGCACTTCAATGTAAGTAAGATAATTACCTATGCGTAACTTGCCATGATCCATAATAAAAGTATATTCTGTAGGTAATAAAATATGCACCGTTTATAACTGTTACTTAAATCTCAATCCATTTTTTTCAATTTGTGCTATTTATATATTTTCAAAGTTGATTTCCTCTCCACGACTAAAACCTAAAGGTTTGACTAAAATACACTATTGACAATTCATGAAATAAAATTTGCATGAACTTGATTTCCCTCAACTGAAATGAGCCGTATATTATATTTGCTTCTAATCTATCACTGAATAACCTGTATAATTTACTTTTGACTTCATTCAAATTGTAAGGAAATGTTTAGATTATTTTTATCTTGAAAAGAGGGTACATATTTGAACAAAGAATTATAAGTGCCAACATTAAAGAACAAGCACATTCATTAATGTTGTCCTTTTATGGCCCCTTAGGACATTTTTATTGTTGGGATACTCTCAAGGGAAAATAAAATAAAAGTTTATTATCATTTGTCATTACATGTATTTATTATTCAAGTAATTTAAATATTTTTTAAAAACAATTTTCTCTTGTACATTGTTTTCATAAGAAAAAGTTAAAAATCCTTGAATTTTTTTTATATGTAATATTTTCATTAGGAATACTTCAACTAACTTGTTTAAATTCTTTCTACTTGAGTTTGTCCTCAATCATTTGTCAATGTATATCTTTTTTTAAAATTGTAATTGCATGAAATTAATTATATTCAGTGGCTAGGAATTTTATCTCATTTTATTAAACTTTAAAGACATCCAGGGCATCGACTTTGCACCTGACAACATTCATAAGAATATGCAGAAAAAAGGTTGGCTGCGAAAAAAGGATTAATATTTTTTTTAAATACACCTGATTCTATGAACCTATTTATAAAAATAATGTTGACCCTGTGTTAATCCTAATTAATTTGTCTTTGTTGATAATTAAAGAGCATTTTCCAATTAGCTCCAGTCATGGTAATGAAACTATAATTTATCTTTAAAAGCAAACAATTAATAAACATTTCAAATTAAATCAATTTTGCTAATTGACAGGAATGAAACAGACTATATTGAAAAATGGTGTTTAAAAGGTAAACAGGTGAAATAACAAAACGGTAATTGATTAATCTGCACATGTCATAACAGGTTAAAGTACCTGTAAATTAATAATGGGTTTCTATCAATTCATTTGTCAATGTATCAATATCAATGAATTATTAACCAATGTGTGTGTTACTTAATAAATAAAGTATTTGACTAAATAGACTTAAGAAAAAAAAAGTTTATTATAAAGACCAGTTTAGTTACCTAGGCACCCTGCACCCCCCTAAATCTGCCTCTGAGTTATTCATAATGAGAACTTTTGTATGCTATGTATAAGAATCTTAAAATGTCTACATAAATTGTTGGATTATTAATAATAAACTATATAAAAAATTAATTTTCATCAAGACGTTTGAAGTATGAATCACTAAAAATATTTCTGTCAAAAACAAATTCATGGTGGAGACTTTGCTGTGATTGAAGGCTATTCACTCTGTAAAACTTTTTTTCATAATTGCGAAATTTGCTACTGTATGGAATTTGTAACTCACAAAAATAAAAGTTCACATTTTTTTTATTTTGACAAACTTTCATTTGTGTCCGTTGTTTAACAATTGTAAAAATAAACAAACGCCAAAAAATTCTGAATTTACAATAATCCATAGATCATGATATATAAACCCCACCCCCCAATCTCAACTAAGTTTACAGTTACTGATTGGACACCAAAAAGAAATATTTTAAGATTTTTAACTGATTTTTAACCCAAATTGCGTGTACATATATCTGTGTTAAGAAAGATTTTTAATCAGATAACAAATCAGGCCCATAGCCAGGAAGATTCTGAGGGGGTTATTTTGGATCATGACACTCTGTCACTTCAAACCGAACTGGTCTTTAATAGGCTTAAAACTGTAGTTCAGTGGTTGTCGTTGGTTCATGTCTGTCATATTTGTTTTTTTGCGAATTGTTTTGTTATAAATTAGGCCATTAATTTTCATATTTTTCATGTTAGGGCCTTTTACAGCCGACTATACGGTATGGGTTTTTCTCTCTGTTGAAGGCCGTACGTTTACTTATAATTGCTTACATCCACTTCATTTGAACTTTGGTCATAGTTGTCTCATTGGCAATCATTCCACATCTCCTTATTTTTATATTAAATACTATTTTTTGTTTTTCGGGAGGGGGGGCATAGTCCCATGAATCCACCTGGCTGCAGGTGTGCTAACTTATTCAAAGGGATTTAAAAGCATTATATTACCATCTTTTACATATAGATCAGCTTCAAATGTATAATGTTTTACAGTGACCTCATCTATAGGGTAGGATTTCTCATCAATAACAAGAGTCCCTTTGTACATCCCTGTAGGGACCTCCAAGTCTTTGGAGTAGAAACAATCCGCTCCCTCCGACCATGTCAGCTTTAATGGTTCTTCCTGTCAATAGAAAATTGCTGGTTATTTTAATAGTTAATATCATTATATAAAACATTGATATCTATGAATATATATAAATAATACGTTAAAATCAGAAATTATTGTGATTTTTTTGTTGTTGTGAATAATGTGACTGGGGGAGTATTGCAATAATAAGATTTTGCTTTCTAAAATCTGACATATATATTTGTATGCAACTCTTCCTGTAATCACAATAATTTCTCTCACATTTTGGTCTGTCGTATTCCAAATCGCAATAATAAATGCACATAATAATTTCTGAATTTACAGTAGATGAAAGATGAATAATGCTAAGTTTTAATTTCATTGACAGTTATCATGAGTAATGAGTAAAATCCTAAAAAAAAGTCTGATCCTTATAGCAATAGATCTTAGGCCAGTCAATGGTAGATGTATTACCAAATAGAAGAATTTTAAGTAAGAATTTCAGGAAATTGATAATGAACACATGACATGTTTAACCCCGCCGCATTTTTGCGCCTGTCCCAAGTCAGGAGCCTCTGGCCTTTGTTAGTCTTGTATCATTTTTAATTTTAGTTTCTTGTGTATAATTTGGAGTTTAGTATGACGTCCATTATCACTGAACTAGTATACATATTTGTTTAGGGGCCAGCTGAAGGACGCTTCTGGGTGCAGGTTTTTCTCCCTGCATTGAAGACCCATTCGGCTGTTGTCTGCTCTATGGTCGGGTTGTTGTCTCTATGACACATTCCCCATTTCCATTCTCAATTTTACATGAAATTACACCTAATTGAAACATTCAGAAACTTTCAGAAATCTACCTCAACTTGGATGTAAACTGCTATTAGCTAAACAACATGCATTTTTCCAACTTTACAAAATATATACATGATTTACCAACAATAAACAGATCTAGGATTTTGAAAAGGGTGGTGGAGAGGGGTGTATGCCAATGTTAAAAGTGGTACTTGTAAAAGTCTATGCATTGTAATGTAATTGGTTTTTGGCATTATTGATTGAAACAGTTAACCAGGTAACTGTGATGACCAATGATGACCAATGATGACCATTGATGCAGCCAGATCTATTACAATGTTCCAAAAGAGAGGAACCAAATAAACAATCTATCTTGCATTTAATTTCTCAAAGTTTTACATGTCTTGTATGTAGATCGCATGAACATTATTTTTTTTTATAAAGTTCTGTAAAGAGGTTTTTGGAGTTTGAGATAATTGAAAACTTGACCTTATTGAAATTTTTTTACATTAAATAATAAAATAACGTTACCATTGAAAAGTTAGTTCACTGTTGTCTGGCCTCATGCTACTCAGCTACTAAAGTCATTTGCTCGGATTGACTGAAGAAGTTTCAATTGTCAATAATACCAAGCTTAATTTGATAAGGCACTAACCATTTGATTTTTTTTTGGGGGGGGGGCTGGGATTTTATATCAAGCCAGTTTTTTTTTACCATGCAAGCCAAGCAAGAATATTTTTTTCAGTCAATCCAAAGCAAGAAAGTGTTTTCAACATTCGTAAAGACAATACATGTCATACTTGCTGAAGATTAAATCAAAAGGTCTGTGCCTAATTAGTGTATGTTCTTTTAGAAGTTAAATAGTTTTAAACATGTACCAGAAATTGTGTACTGAAGAAGCCCAACATTTATGAAAAATAATATGCTCTGACAGCAGGTAAGACTTAACCATATTATCAACAATGATATTAAATGGAAGATGATAAAAGAAGAATGTGTATAAGGATACAAACACCCCTGCTCAAGCATGCTTTTCAAACAAAAATGGACAGTAAGACAGAAAGACAGAAGGTCTAAAAGACTGACAATCAACGGTAACACTTTTAAGTTAATGCCCCCTTCACCTTGTGGCAGGGGGCATAAAAATAGATAGGGTATATGCAAACTGAGATTACTATAACACATGCTGTAGTAATCTCAGACGCAAAACAAAGATTTGTAAATTTTACAAATCCTTGTGCACAAGGACATGTGTATGCTTTTTACCATTTTTTCGAGGAAGCCGAAACAGCAAAAAATTAAAAACAGCCTTACAAGGCGTCATGATACATTAGACTTATTGGTTCTGCAAAAGTCCTATAATATATATATGACTTCGCATTCTTCTTCCATTTTGAACATTTTTACAATTATTTATATAAATCCTTGGTTTTTATGCTGATTTTTTTTAAAAGAAAAACCATTTTCAGATATTGCATGGCCTGTTCGTGCGTTTTCCCGCGGGTAGGTAAACATGTAGTGTGACTCTGAGGCCACTAAAACATGTGTAATAGTAGTCTGAATGTGACTGGACGATTTTTAAGAGTTTTTTTCCATAGTTAAAATGTTCACCGGAAATCCATAAAGTAAGACTCAAAATCGTATACGTATGGGCGCTAATTCCGCGTTCGATTCTTTTTTTTAAATGGAGATTTTTTACCCATAATCACTGAAGAAATTTTATTGTCAAAGAGCATCTAGTGCAGTACAATACTATTACAGTATTACAAAAAAAATTTCTTGGTCGTATAAATTTGATCAGAAAGTGCATGACGGGTGATATACCTGATAGCAGGAGACGGCCGCTTATCCATGTTATCGGCAATGTACACTACAGTTGCCTGTAAGTTAATCTTAGTCAACTTGACTTGATGCCATTCAATTCATTTTCACTCTTGTAAGACTTGTACTGAACATCTCTATCCTAACTTAATATTCAACCTACCATTTTATGTGATGAAAAGAATATGATCTCGTTTGAAGATACCGGAATTGTTTTTGCCCATCTAAACCTGAGGTTTGCCCTTTGTAAAGATGGTGACACCACCTCCTCCTCTCGCTTCTCTGGCATTTCTTCTGGTTGATTCTCCTCTTCCCGATGGTCCTGTGTTATGAAAATACCAACCTCCTCTTGTGTTGAGTTCAAACTATCACGCAATAATTCTTCCTGAACTGAAATTTTTTCACTTATCTCACTATCATTCAATAAATTTTCACTGAAAATAATTTCACTTGTTTCACTTTCAAATTTTTCACTCGTTTCAATCTCGAATTTTTCACTCTCCTTAAAATCCGAATCTATATCATCGTTTTTCTCTTCAAAATTTTCCGATTCCGCCGGGGAAATGTCGGTAAAAGTGTCAGCTTCTTGTGATGCTATTTCGTCGCCGTCTTTTTCATCTAAATTTTCCTCCGTATTTTTGATTTTTCCAATACCATTCTGAGCTAATGCAATTAACACTTCTGGTTCAGGGTCTACTGATGAACCGTTGTCTGTTGACACGTGTTCAGTGTCTTTCAACTGTTGTGTCAAGTCTTGTTGACACGTTTGTGAATCAGTGTCCTCCTGGTTTGACACAAGTTGATCTTCAGAACTTTTATTTTCAGTTGATGTCGTTATTTCATTTTCTTCGTGCGTCTCTGATAAACCTGTTCAAAGGTAAGACAGCAAAATGTATTTTCAAATATTTACAGACAATGCACTACAAAATTATTTTTCGACATTTATATAATGGGACACTTTATCTATACCTTGTTTGTGCAATTTCAAATTATCGATAACATCGAGAGAAAATGTCAGATAAGAAATACAGTTTTGGATAACTGAAAGAAGTGGTCACGAAAATTAAGAATATAGACATTTTAAGATTGACGTAATGATTATATGTATTAACATTTTGTCAGTGTGTGTGTGTGTATGTTTGTGTTTTAAATATAAGTTTGCTAAACTGGTAAAGTTTACAAGGCAGATATGTATCTTTTTACAAGTATTATAAATACTCCTATCAAATATGAATAAAAGGGGTATACGCAATTGACACACCAACCTAACGACAAAAAACAAAAAAACAAAACAACAATAGACATGTAGCGGTCAACATGTGGCCTTCAACAACAGACTGGTACCTAACATAAATACAGGATACAGGATTTTGAACAAGTTGGGGGCACTATCAAGGCACATTAGAACTTATAAAAAGTCTAGGCATTAACCATATAATATTATGTAGCGTCCATAAGGAGGACGCCCCTTAAATCTGCCTCTGATCCTAGAGGTTTCATCATACGATGGACGCAGAACTTTTCGTTAAAGAGAATGAGCCATTGTTATTAATCGAAAATCATGCAGAAAGAAAAATCCATGAATGATCATAGAAAAACTCATAAAAGATACCATGCCCACAATTTTGTACGCCAGACGCGCACCTAGTCTACTAAAGACTCATCAGTGACGTTCGAATAAAAAAAGTGAAAGACCAAAAAACAAAAACAAAAAAACAAAAAAAAAACAAAAGTTATATACTAGAGCCCCAGAGTGTGTAATACGTCAGTGGAAAATTTGATTATTCAGCCATTCGATTGTTGCAGTAAAAAGACTTCAAATTTTTTTTATATCAAGTTAGAACATATTATAAAACTGCCGTTGAAATTCAACTTTCATGATGCATTATAAAAGGTCAAAAACCAATTTGGTGTCTCAACATTTTGACATGGAAAATGTTGAAGTAATTTATATGAGATACAGTACAAAGCTTCATAAAATAAATATAAGAGACCGTCAGACAATTGAAAAAAACAAAGCCCCTTGCATAGTAGTAGAACGTAGACATGCATGAGGTTACTGCCTAGTCCTGTACAAATAATTCAAAACGAACAAACAAACAAAAATAAACAAACCATATAAATAAAATAAATAAAATACAACTACGCACTATTGGAATTCAACATTTTTTTTGCAGGTCTTTTTCAGTAACACGAAGGTAAAGAGATTAATGGGCGCGTTAATTAAAACGGAATACCACCTAATTAGATACTCATTCTAATTAATCTTCATGAAATTAGACAATAGCAACATATTAATTTAAAATATTAATATGTTGAGAGCAATTTTCCAGTTGACCAGTTTTGGCTTTTTGACATATAAGGTGACAAAAGTATTTCATTTAAAAAAAGATTAATATATGATATCTATATCTCTTATGACTTACCCGACGGTGTGGGGTCGTCCATTGCTAGTATGGACTTCCAAAATTATTAATTTAACAATAAATCACTTGTTTGAATTCGGTATGGAATTTGTCCGACACGGACCAAATATAGATCATTGCAAACACACAATATAAAGACCTGATTATTATATCACACAATGGTAATATTCATGTAAATACACGCACAGCACAGGTACCATACATTGTTTTTTACACTTTAGTAAAATGTGTATTGATTGATTTTTAAAATGGGTAGCTTTCAAAAGTAATTTGTGCAGGTAGTTAAATATTTGCATAGCGTTTTCACATTGTTTAAGTACATTTTTAAAGGGTAGACGACCTAAGATAAGCATGAAGAAACCATAACACCCATGTCTAAAAAGAAGAAAAGACAACCTCGTCAGGAATTAATGATCTTATGTCATATCTTCATGTTTTTTGTGGTGTTGATGGCAGACCTTGAATAGTTTCTATTTAATCTATTGAATTCAAAACTTTTGTAGACTCGGGACGGCCCAGAAAATGCCATCATAATTGAATAGACAGCTGTCAATAGCTGAAGACTATGTTGCCATCCCGATGTCTTTGGTTTATTTTTGTCGTTGGATTACTATCTCATTGACGTATGTAAACACCACACCTATCTTTACACAAAACAAAACTAAAGACTTGGACAATATAATGCATTGACTGCTACAGTCGGATAAGCATTCTCTGCAGATCTAGACGGTTTGGTTTTCTATACAAACGTGATCACTCTGAAAAACGAGTTCCACTTCAAACATGATACTGGCTGTGTCGCTTCTATCATAAGAGTGTCGCTATTTCATTAATTCTAAAAATGCAAATTACATTATAGTATATCTAGAGGTAGAAAAGTTTTTTGACTTTGAAGACTTGAAAATTTCTGAATGTTGCTTAAAAAATTACACACTAATGAAGAACTACTTCAACAAAAGTTTACAACATTGCATGGACATCCTGTAGTGACTCAATTACAGGGGTATACAGGGGTATACGGCGACTCAATTACAGGGGTATACAGGGGTATACGGCGATGTACATAACTAACAAAACTATCAACATATGTATACTACACAAACTGGTCTCGGCCCTGTATAGACTAACTCCAAGAGAAAATGAACGTGCGGTAATTTATTTTTTGTTGATCACCCAACATTAAAAATGATTGTTACTTCAAAGGTGCCCTATAATGGGGTTGTAGCTGACTTCTGAGATAAAAAAAAGGGTATGTATGTAAGATCGCAAACGTTCTCTACCTTATCTCTTTTTCTCTCAATTCATCTCTGTACCTACACTTATAAGTCTTATCCCCAAATATTTTCAAATGCAATCATGCCGTGTGATTTGAAATAGAAGTGTTTCTCCAAAATCGTAGCACCACAGTTGAAATACATTCCATCATTAACATCTTAGATAACACCATGATAAACAATATAGCACCATGCCACCACGGTCCCATAAGACCCTGTGGAGAACACTGTATATATTACCCTATTTTTTTTACAGCACCACAGCTGAAATACAGTCTTTTATAGCCGACAACATGGTATGGACTTTTCTCATTGTCGAAGGCCGTACGGTTGCATATAATTGCTTAATACATCCATGCATGTCATTTGAACTCTGGTGGGTAGTTTTCTCGTTGTCAATCATACTACATCTCCATATATATATTACTAAACATGTTAGATAACAAAATGGTAAACAATATCAAATTGAAAATGGAAATGGGGAATATGTCAAAGAGACAACAACCCGACCAAAGAGCAGACAACAGCCGAAGGCCACCAATGGGTCTTCAATGCAGCGAGAAAATCCCGCACCTGGAGGTGGTCCTCAGCTGGCCCCTAAATAAAATTGTGTGCTAGTTCAGTGAAAATGGACGTCACACTAAACTCCAAAACATATAAATGAACTAAAATTAAAAAACATACTAGACTAACAAAGGCCAGAGGCTCCTGACTTGGGACAGGAGCCTCTGGCCTCTTCAAGTGCAAAGAGAGCATTCTATAAAACACTACCCTTAATCGTTTTCTATAGTACAACTCCTGAATTCTGCTAATCCGGCCCTAGCAAAATATGTCAAGAATATCGCACCTAAATAACAACACATCGACATACCTGAGACTGCTTCCGCCATTTTTATGAGAGAAAGCATTAATTCCACAGAAACAATCCTTAATTGGAAAATCGATTTTGGTGGTCAGAAATATACATCCCATTTATTTCATTTCCACCTTCAATTAATCTAAGTTGTATATTTCATTGTATACATTTTGTCTTAGTGTCGATATTTCCAGGTATTTTGATGACACGTACAGAATGTCAATGGAGAGATTTTGTCAATATTATTGAATCAAAATAAATGTATATCACATTCCAGAATCACATATATGTCTGCATTTGAAAATTCAGATTTGCTGAACACGTAGAAATGAAAGTATTTTACCTCAACAAATACGTTTCCAATCTATCATTTCACTACATAATTAATAAACATACTGGATATTTTTAAAAGTTATTTACATAGCAAATGAAACTATTGATTTTTTGGATAAATATCATTAAATAATATGTCAACCGATTTAGAATTAAAATTCATTGAAGCGACAGTCCTTTAATTCATAAACAAATTTAATTGCATAATTCACGGATTTGTATTATCCCGTATAAATATTTTAATAGTATTTACAAATTGCATGGATCTATAGTTGTTTCATATGAATCGAACACACCTAGGGAGCTACCATTTGATTTTTATGGGGGCTAGGGTGAAATTTGAAAAAAAAGGAGTTTTGAGTAAAAAAAAAACGGCAGATGAGCAACATTGCAAAAAAAAAAAGGCAGGATGACACTTTATGTTTAAAAAGTCAGGATAAATTAATAAAAAAAAGGCAGGACCGAACAGAGTGAAAAATAAAAAGGCAGGACAGAGATTACAACTAAAAAAATCCAGGACAAAATTTTTCATCCTAGACTCCCCCCCCCCCCCCCTAAAATTCAAATGGTAGCTCCCCTAGATAAAATGCTTTTTGAAATGTTCTGACTGAGTGTCGGAGGATGTTTGATCCACTGATTTTAAAACGTGTATAAGGAGGTATATAAACATAATTGAAATAAAATACCAACATAGAAATATAATATTCCAGAGGGGATGTCAAGCTTTTGTAATGTGGTTATGTAGGGGGTAAATAAGTGGGGATTTTGAATATATATCAATCACAATCCCTCCCGTTAGGGATTTAGTATCATGTCATCATAAATTATACGAGAAGAACATAACCCGTATCCTGCCAACAACTGGTTTCAGAATATATGTGTTTATTTCCGATGCAAAGACCATGAGTGAACGAACTAATTCCAAAAAAAATGCTATCTTTAATGACTTGACAACTGTATCGTAAGTGTATCCCTTGTTAATAAGTCTGTTTAAAGGTCTGGTAAGCTTTTTAGGTGAAGACGAAATTTTTGTGCTTTGTCTAGAATATTACCATAAAAGATGGAATGTGAGATACTTGAACGTATAAGATGTCTGCACGTTGATTTATATTTACGAATGATGGCCTAACTTGCAACGGTACCGATGATAAAATTTAGTAAAAGTTTTGAAAAGTTTGCGATATCAAAATCCCTGGCGTAATAATTTTCCAGTAATACAGAGATTTCTTCCGTTAGAATCAAATGTGTTGTTACATACATGAGCGAATCGAACAAGTTGAGAAATATAAACACCATGCAATATTCCCAAGTGAAACGTCACCATCTAAAAAGGGATAATTAACAATAGGAAACGAAAAATCATCTCTTTTATCGTAAATTGTAGTATTAAGCTTCCCATGAGGGATATAGATATCAAAATACAGGAAAGGGCAGTGTTTGTTGTTATGTATATAGTACAGGGGGATCCAGCCATTTTTAAAAGGGGGTTCCCAACCCAGGATAAAAAGGGGGGGGGTCCAACCATATGTCCCCATTCAAAAGCATAGATCGTAAAAATAAGGGGGTTCCAACCCCGGACCCCTGGATCCGCCACTGTAGTATTAGCTTTGTTTAGTGTAAGTTCAACAGGATAAATCCAACTGACCGCTATCATGAAAAAGAGAACGAAAACAACAGACAATACATGGTCAAAAAGAAAAGACAACAACAAAACATTACACAGAATACTATTAAAAAGTAATTAATTCGCCAAAAAAGTATCTCGTTCTGGTTTGTCCATAACATTACAGACACAATCCGCAATAAGTGGTGCACAGTTAGTCCCCATTGGAATTCCGATAGCTTGGTGATATAAGGAATCTCCATAGCGAACAACAAAAACGTTATCTAATAAAAATTCAAGTGTGATTATCATATCAAAGTAGGTCCAACTGACATAGTTCTTTTGTTTGTTGTTACTAAAAAATGACCTAAAAGAGGTTGGACATATATATTCACATTCTTTTTGAATGCCCACTTAATTAGGTATGTGATTTTTTTCTTAATGAGATTATGAGGCAAAATGGTATATAGGGTAGAAAAGTCAAAACTTGAACAGATTCGAAATCACCAATTTGAGTATGCAATTCATCAAGTACTTCCAACGGATTTCGACACTCCAAAAGTAATTAATTCCACTATTTTCGTAGACGTTATTTGAAAAATTTACCATTAACTATGCGTGAACTTGAAATCTGTATATTTTAAACTTACCTTTTACAAGCACGGAATATAAGCCACAAATTTACTAAGATACGATCGAGATCTCTTAACTGTATTTCACTCCGTGTTACGTGAACAAACAGTACGCCAATTGTCAAATAAACTTCTTATCCAGTGTAAATAATACAGAAAAGACATTCCTTGCTTTCAAATATGAACATAATAAATATAACGCATGCAATTATTAAATATCTACAAACTGATGACATACAGGTCGATATGATATGTGAAATAAAAGTATACACTGTCGACAAACAAGTCAATATGATATGCAAAAGAAGTCAAAGTTCAAGTTTGTAAATGGTAAACGGGCTGTTGAACGCTATCACGAAAAAGAGAAAGAAGATACCTGGTGGGCAATCGAAAATAGAGTCTTGTAAAACAACAGACAATACCATGGTCAAAAATAAAAACAGACAATACCATGGTCAAAAATAAAAACAGACAATACCATGGTCAAAAATAAAAACAGACAATACCATTGTCAAAAATAAAAACAGACAATACCATGGTCAAAAATAAAAACAGACAATACCATGGTCAAAAATTAAAAAAAACAACAAAAGAAAAGACAACAACAAAACATTACACGGAATATTATTAAAAAGTAATTAATTCGCCCAAAAAGTATCTCGTTCAAACGTAATATTAACCGTTCTGGTTTGTCCATAAATGTTTGTGAACTTTATATGAATTAACATTCAGACGCTGAGATTAAGCTCACCCTTTATATATTTTTTTAACTTTAGATCTCAACATCATACTGAGATCAAATCGGATACTATTAAGTGCGCATAGAACGCAAAAAAAAAAATCAAAACGTGTTTACTTTTATCATTATAACCGACTTCAATTCTTTTTTAAAAAAGTACATACTTCTGCCAATTGGGTCAATATCCCTACATGCTAATGGTCTCAAATTGAGGAACACAAAAGTTGTACTTAAACAAAAACTCTTGGTGTAGTGGTATTGGACATGTTTCAATTTTTAACAAGTGACTGGGCTTAACTCTTTGTGTTGATTTGGAGAACAATGGAGCATAGAATAAAGTCTGAAAAAAACTATGAAGTTATTAAATGTATGCAAAGAACTAAATTTTCAAAAAACTTTTTTGTGTGTAAAAAGGGGATGTTTTACCTCGAGAAGCCGCATCACAAAAGACTTTTCGGGGTTTGCTATATCATGGAAAAACGAACCTCACGTACTTCGTATCCCGAAAATTTAATCACATATATGTGAAAATTTCTCAGCTTCAAAACGAGCCATCATAAATATCCAAGTTTACGATATGAGCAGAGGAAATGAGGAAAAGACTACCATTACCACCTACCTAAAATGAAATGCGCATTTGTACCCAATTACATAGAAACTACATGCATATTCATAAATTTGCATGGTGTGATTTATGAAAAATACACACACCTACAGGTTTTTGAATTGATCGAATATAAAGTTGATTTGAAAACAGATTATTAAGATGTTTGAAAGCGGATTACATATTACCAAATAGCATTAAAATCGAATTATTATCACAGTCTGAACACGAACTCTTATTCTGATTTGCAAAACATGCGTTGTTACACGGAAATCGGTTTCAATTGTTAACTAGTATGCGTACATTTATTATTACTGCAGATATGCGAAATTAGCCCTCAAACGCATAGGTTTAGTTTAAAAAAAAAATTATTTGCCAAATATCAGCAAAATGGATGAGACACAAGTAAATCATACTTATGAAGTCTTCTCCGTTATTACAATATAAGTATATATGCAATAATAACATTATGAGCATGCATGTAAAGCGAACAAATTCATTAGATATTAAACGAACTATAATTAAAAAGAAGAAAAGAAAAGAAAAAGAAGCAAATTATATTTTTATGACTAAGGTTTTGACGACGATGATCGTCCGTAAATGTAGCAATAACACTTATGAAGGTACTAAAAATCTGCTAATAAATATCTTGAACATGTTTGAAAATTATGAGATTTTGTTCATTCGAAAGTTCAACGTCTCCGCAAGTTTTAAAATAGTTTAGTATCTAAAACAAATTTTTCAGTAAGCCAATTAAGATTGTTAAGTAAAATTTCTCTACAAGTAGTGTATTTTAGGCAAATAAAAAAAATGATGAACATCCTCAATATCAAACCCACACTGACACGAGGGATCCAGTATAATGTTATCTTTGAAAAGGTCAGAGTTTAGAAATGAAGCGGAACATCGCAATTGAGTTAAAACACTATTCAGTTTCCTCGGTCCGTACATATAATACGTAGCAACTCTACTCTGGACACTTTCATTTTTCACATATAACGCATAGGTACATTTTTTACTTGGGGGACAGGACAACTCTTTTATATTACCCTCCCCTTTTTACCCAAATCCGTAATTTGCCGAGTTTTTTTTCTAGTAATTTCAATTATTTTCGCGTTTTTCTGTATCATATGAACATAACTATACTAGAAATAAATGTAGTTGCTATTTACTATCAATTTCAAGTTTACTATCCACAGCGGTCACAGATTTTTTAATATACAAATACAAGTTATTTTTTTTTTTTTAGATATACCGAACTTTTGAAATATATATGGCATTCCTCTAAGATTTGTATGAACATGCGCCTATTCTAACGATTAATGATTAAAAAACTAAACAAATGACACAAAAGCGTTTTATAAATAGGAATATAGGCCATAAAACAAAAGATCTGTACATATACGTATAAATTATTCAAGTAATAATTTCACGGACTAACCTTGTTTGGTTTAGTTTCATAAACTATTCATGAAACGAAATTCCATCTTCCATTTCTAAATATCCTATGAAAACTAAGACCTATTTGATAGAAACTGACTTTTTAACTCGTGCAAACAAATGTCTTCGCTAGTTCATTGAAAAGCCAGGATACACTCCGATTAAATATACTGATATGGATGAAAGTTGTATATAAACGTACAAAAGGAAATTTAAACAATTATTCCGAGCTTTTAATATATTTAAACGAACAGTATAAGAAAGTCGCACGAATAATGTTAAAAATCTTTATAGTTTAGGTGGGAATAAAAATATTTGCCTTATCTGTTACGTGTAATCTTGTTAAATAACTTCTACTTGAACGTATTTGGTTAAATGTTCTCCAATTTCGTATGAAATGAAAAAGTTTGACAGTAAAATTAATATAAATGTAAATTTCAAACAAGCTCGGACGTCATTTTCGTTGACAGATAAAATGTGTGTATGATAAACTATCAGCTGAATGTGATGGAATTAGTTGCCAGGGTTGTGTGGCTCTGTTTCTAAAATGCAAATAACATGAAGACCAAAGTTTTTTCTCCCCTCTATCTACTTTCGGTCGTTCGTTTCTTTTCACCATTACTATATAGACTTTCCCTTTGCTTTATAGTTTTTATGCTCTCTCTCTCTCTCTCTCTCTCTCTCTCTCTCTCTCTCGATTAAATCAAATGATTTGTTTTCATATAGTCTGTTACATTAAGTTAATGGTATATTAATACTAAAAATTCAATTAGGTTTGCAAACACTAGTTATTGTGCGTATGTGTGTGTGGTTTTCCAGCTAATAGCAGGAACCTTTTGCAGTTTTAAACATTTTTTTTTTCAACACGAAAATTATCTTTGTTATAATGAAATTGAATAACGAAAAATACAGGCGAATATAAGAAAGCTTGTAACAGACCTTATATTCAAAATTTAAGGTATGTATATAATTTTAGATAATTCTAATTCAGGTGATTAATTGCATGTATACAAACAGTACATGCACCGAATTGAATAGCAGTCACACGACTTTAAAGATTTGTATTGATAAACTTGGCAAATTGTATGGAATGTAAAATTACTTTTCAAAACATTATAGAAATTTTAAAATTATACCTACTTTTTTCTTTGCGCTATATAATAATCCATTAAATCAACACGTACATTCCTCAAGAGTCGCTATAATCCGAGAAAACAAATGGTTCCTTTATATTAATATCAAATTGTTATCATTAAAATTAAATTAGATCTTTTCCAATTAGAAATTTGATACGGAAAAGATCCAAAATCTACATCGGATCAATAGAGCACTTCACAAGTTACTAAAGATTGGGTAACCTCTATCACATACAGTCCGTTCAATTGAAGATTTAATTCAAACTTGTGATACCGACGATATGAATAAGATAAATTGCGGCTGGGGAAGTAGATAAATGGATTTCTACCTGCAACAATCTACAAAGTAATCAGATATCTCACAAGCATAAATTATATATTTTACCATAAACTTGTAAATTATAAATACACCGTGACCGTTGGCTCAATAACGCAGTCTCTAGTCGTGTATATATCAAATCCTTTAGAAAAAGAGTACGGATATTGTTTATTGAGATTTTGTGTCATAAAACGGGTCTAGGAAACCGTTGGAAAGTAAGGAATCTCTCTCGTGTATAGCTATGATTCCAGTTGTATGGGTTTGGGTTTACTTTTGGTCCTTTCGTGTTTTATCAGCTCTTCAACGGTCTTCAACCCATGTATATATTATACTATAATGTTTGGGATTTCAAATTTTTTGGTCTCCAGCATCACTGAAAAGACATTAACTTCTGGTGCAGTCATATTACAAGTCGGCATATTGTCACCTGCTAAAGAACAACATGGAACCAATGTTATAGCAATCAAAGCCACTGACTACTCAAACTAAATGCAGTGATTTTAGCTATACTATGCCATGGTTACTGTTGGTGAAATCGGTTACAATATTTAGACCGTTAAAACACAATTATCATGGACGCAGTGTTTAAAAGCAACGATCCACTAATGATGATGGTACTTTAAACCGAAAAAAATGACACATATATATATAGTATTATAAAAATCCTTAACCGAAATACCAAATGCAGGGATACAATAACAACTGGTTGGAATATTCGGACTTCAAAACTTCCGTGATCCACAGGAGATATAATTGGATATCAGGCTGTTGCCGAGTAACTGGTTGGCATATTCGGACTTCAAAACTTCTAATCCATAGGAGATATCATTGGATATCCGTCTGCTACAGTAACTGGTTGACATCTTTAACATTTGCATCTCGGCCATTGCAGTGTGTACCTTACTGATAGAATGACTACTGCCGGGTACATTTAAATTTCAACTCGATACGGACGCGGTATAATAAAGCAATGATCCACAGAGGATGGTATTGTACTAGAGTTTTAATATAAGTCGAGATCTAATATACATATCTATGATATAAACATAAATAGAGAAAAATCAGACAAGTTCAAACAATATATTAACGGTATGACGGATGTAAAACCACCTATTGATAACTTTGTTATTTATATTGGGATTTAACTCTTAAAATATTCTTCAATAACGCTCCAACGACCCGGGAAAATTAAAAAAAAACACACCAAGCATTGATGCATGTAAGGAAACAATACTTTATGGATACACTCAAGTTTTCATCACTAAATTCATTCTACCGAAACAGTGATAACAGTTTGTTGGGAACAGGCACGAGCTAGGATATTTCTGAGGTTATTTGGGGTCATGACGCTCTGACTTTAATAGTCAAACTTCTATCGGAACCTCGACTTTAATAGTATTTTGCAGAGGGAGGGTAAACTAATATGAATAAAGAGCTTAATTTCAATTTAACCTGCAAGTGAAAAACAATTCTTGAAAAAATATATACAAACATCACCATACCATTATACGGCCGCAAATTTTAGCTGTCGTATAAAAAAAACCTGTATCAAACCCTTAAATAACCGGGCTAGGACACATATATAAGTGTAATCGTCCCAAAACCGGGTTACAATATCTTTGATGAATTTTCACAATATGATTGATATATTATTATATTTGCTTAACAAGTGTAAATTTATTCACGCACTTCAGGAATAGAACAAATTAAACTAGAGGCTCATAGGAGCCTGAATTGCTCACTTGGCAAAAACAAAATCATTTTATTATTCGACCTCTTTGCAATTATCGATTATCAATTTGTACTTTTGCATTTCATATTTTGATGGTAGAGATGAACAGCAGGTAGACATTTGATTGGTGATTGCAATATCTCACATGGCTTACTTGGCAATGTGAGCTAACAATTCGTAAAATAGTGGGTACTGCAAAGTGAGTCTATCTGGATGGAAGTTGGAAATTTTGAACTGTGACTGGAAACTAACAGCCTAACAATAAGCAGGTCCGCCTTGTACTTTCAAAACAGGTATCAGATTCGATGTCGCCATTCTAACTGTATCTTATTGTGTTCATTTAAACACCACACACAGCAAAACATCTGAATGTGAATTTAAACACCACACATAGCAAAACATCTGATTGTGAATTCAAACACCACACACAGCAAAACATCTGATTGTGAATTTAAACACCACATTCAGCAAAACATCTGATTGTGAATTTAAACACCACACACAGCAAAACATCTGATTGTGAATTTAACACAACACACAGCAAAACATCTGATTGTGAATTTAAACACCACATTCAGCAAAACATCTGATTGTGAATTTAACACAACACACAGCAAAACATCTGATTGTGAATTTAACACAACACACAGCAAAACATCTGATTGTGAATTTAACACAACACACAGCAAAACATCTGATTGTGAATTTAACACAACACACAGCAAAACATCTGATTGTGAATTTAACACAACACACAGCAAAACATCTGATTGTGAATTCAAACACCACACACAGCAAAACATCTGATTGTGAATTTAAACACCACATTCAGCAAAACATCTGATTGTGAATTTAAACACCACACACAGCAAAACATCTGATTGTGAATTTAAACACCACACACAGCAAAACATCTGATTGTGAATTTAAACACCACACACAGCAAAACAGATGAGCCACCACTACTTAGCAGTAGCAATAAAGGTAAGCATTGTAACCCAAGTCATCCTTGTGGTTCTAGTTGCAATATTTAATGGTAGTAATTCGATAAGCCATGTAAATATGGTAATACCACTAATATTTGTTGCTTTAAGAAGAATCTATTTCCTAGTAGGTAAAGGCAGTATCTACTGGTATGCTAATTTCTATAGAAAACTACAGTCTCCAGAGAATTTTGAGATGAAAAAAGCACAATATTCTTCAGGTGTTTAGGCAAGAGAGCTCACGTTCAATGTAAATTAATCAAGGCTTGAACATTGTAATGGGAGCTGATTGCACACAGTGGCTACCCTTCAGTGAGCATGTTGTTGAAAACAGTTTTCTGTTTTAAAATCTGGGAAATCTGCAATTTTTTTCTAAAATGTGTACCAAAGTGAGGTGCAAATCTTCAATGTATAAACATACATACTAGATAGTTTGAAGGCTGTAGTTTGAACATCACATGTACTAGTATACTATTGTCAATACCCAACTGCTCAATACTTTACACAAGACTTGCACTTCTAGCCAAAAACAGCATTTGAAGGAAGAAGGGGATTAATTGTTGAAAGAAAATGTCAAGAAATACAAAGCAGTCAATATAAGCATATTTTATTGTTGACCATGATAGCTGTTGTACAGTATATAAATACAGAATTAACAATATTTGTATCAATCAATATGCCCCGTTAAAATCCCCATAACAATATTGTACACCATGCCCCAACATAGCATTTTTTATTCATTTTACAGCACGCAAAATCACAAAACGGAGGCTTCATCCTGGTACCAAGTCCTTCTGCATTTTGTCTAGGTACCAGTCTAAATTTACCCTGTATATATAAATTTGCCAGTGATATTTAGCTAAATGCTCACTATATAAATATACATGCATACACCATATGATAAGTAAGGTATTTGGAATTGTAAACATGAAACTGCAATAAATCGAAATTAAGTATGAAGTAAAAGTTACTTTTAACCTTGAAATGATGAAAGTGTGGAAAATAAATAAAAACTGATGGTAAATTTTACAATTATGATGCAGACTACAGGGTTGTGAACAAGAGTACAAATTTCATATTATACTATCTAATTCTGATTGAACAAATTTAACGATCTACATATTGATCATACCCCTACACTTCAAATAAACAACAACCATGGCTTATCTGTTTTGGTTTTACTGTGATGAGGGTTGCTGTCCCATTGAAAAATACCCCAAAAATCTTAATTCATGACTTGCAAAAACTAAAAAAATCTTACAGCTTAAAGTTCTCACGTTTACAAATAACAAAGTAAAACTGTATACCTGGTGTAAGCTGAATTTAGAATGTTCGTCCATCCTTCATATATAATAGACATAAGACAAATACATTCTTCTTATCCAAATATGTGTTGGACCTGGTTGACAGGTATTTTGAGCAACTTCATTCCTAACTTCATATCTCATTTAATGGGGGCAATAAACAACAAAACAGACAAACACACAAAATTGTTACTGCCAATCATTAAAAATTAATGTAAGAAAACTAACAACACGTATTACAGACATATGAGTCTGTGCCAATCAGGATCTTTATTCCTGTGGATTCATTTGATTATTTGGATCTAAAACATCCAAGGAGCCATAATGTAAAATTCATATGAATAAATTTGCAAAAAACTTGACACTCTTTTTATCAATTAACTAATTGGAAACACATTCTAAGCTACCACTTACTAGTATAAATTTCCTCATTGGTAAAACCTGATTATAGACTGGATTCATAATACATCATTTTTAGTAAGGTACCAGTTTTTAATGGATGAATCCACAGTGATCCGTCATATTGGCAGTGTTTATATTTCTATTGCCATAACCAGAATAAAACCAACAATTGTCACCTTACCATCAGGTAAGAATGTTCACTTTTTCTGCATACGAAAAAAGTGGGTATTTAACCAGTATTTAACCACTACTTTAACCAGCATTTAACCACTATTTTAACCAGTATTTAACTAGTATTTAACCAGTATTTAACTCCTTAAGATAAAAAATAGTAGTACTTGTATAAATCATGTCTTTCAAATAACTTTTTTCAGGATAGTGTTGAAAGTGGTGTTAAACAACAAACAATCAATCAATCAATCATATTTAAATATGAATATTAAGATTTCAAAATGAGGCAATTCTGGTTTTTTTTTTTGTAGTTATTACTTACAGAAAATAAACAAGATAAATTTTATATATTATATATGATATCTGACAGAACAATGTCTTCTGAACATCCTACATACATTACTGGTATTTCGAAGATTTTTAATTCTATTTATTTCTGAATCCAATGGGACAAAAATTGTCCTTTTCATACACTTTCCTTTGCTTTATATTTACATTTGCATTGAAATGGCTTGCAGAAATGTACTACAATACAATATTAAAATTATAACTTATAATGCCCTATAATATATATTGTTACCAAATCATAGTCAATTCTATAGAACATAAAGTTAACAAATATTGAAATAATGTTAAAATATGCCAGGTAAACAGTCAAGCTTCATAAAATTATTTTGGTGGTTCTCTATGCCATTTATCGATCTTTTTCTTATTAAGGTTAATGAAACAATATCACTAAGAGATCCAGAATTTTTGAAAAAAAAGGGGGGGGGGGAGGGGGGGGGGGGTAAATTCCTGTTAAGTAAATATATACTTAACTTAATTTTTTGAATGATTTTATACTAAAAAGTTATATATATATATTGTGAAAAAAATTATGTTTTAAATTTTTTGTCGATTAAAGGGTTACACCCTCAATGAACCCTTGATCCGCAACCAAATCAGAATGGAAAAAATTGTTCTTCCATTTGAAACAATTGTAACAGTACAGACATGTTTAGACATACAATATCTTACTGAAAAATGTATAATTGTTACACAAAAATGCTAAATAGGAATGATATATATCTTTTACACCATGTTTAAAAATACCATAAAAAATTCACAATCTGATTACAGTGATACTTCTCACAACTTTTTCTCAATCGACAGATTAGATAATTTTTTGCTTTCCAGCTATATTTTTCACAACTTTTCCAATGTTTAGATTAGATGAGTTTCAATTTCCATAAGTAACTGACAGGTGTTCTATCTATAGATAGGTTTCCAATGAAGTAGTTTGAGTTTGAGTAATTTCCCTTGGTCGTCATTTTGAAGGTATTAATTGTTAATTTTTTCATTCGACTAATCAAATTGAAACATGTGATTCACAAAAGTCTAATAAGAGACCCTTACTAGATCCTAGTGATAAATTTCGAAAGTCTAAACCAACACTTTTTCTAAAGTCTAGCAGTAGGTATAACAAGTTCAATTTGATTGATTTATACGGAATTTATGCACTTAGACCTGCAACATGGCGACACACCTTGTGTGTACTGTTTTTTTATTTCACTTGTTTTACTGCAGTACCTCGTGTGTACTGTTTATTGATTTCACTTGTTTTACTAAATGACCTTGTATGTACTGTTTAATGAATTCACTTGTTTACAGATTCACCTTGTGTGTACTGCTTGTTGATTTCACAAGTTTTTCCTTGTGTGAACTGTTCATTGATTTCACATGTTCAATAGATTCACCTTGTGTGTACTGTTTATTGATTTCACATGTTTTACCTTGTGTGAACTGTTCATTGATTTCACTTGTTCAATAGATTCACCTTGTGTGTACTGTTTCTTGATTTCACATGTTTTACCTTGTGTGAACTGTTCATTGATTTCACTTGTTCAATAGATTCACCTTGTGTGTACTGTTTATTGATTTCACTTGTTCAATAGATTCACCTTGTGTGTACTGTTTATTGATTTCACATGTTTTACCTTGTGTGAACTGTTCATTGAATTCACAGGTTAAAATGAATGACCTTATGTGTACTGTATATGGATTGCACATTCTAAACTGAATGACCTTGTGTGTACTGTTAAATGATTTCACATATTTAACTAATTGACCTTGTGTGTACCATTTATTGATTTCACATGGCTCAAAATCAATTTCACATAAACTCAATCAATTCGGAACTATTGCAAGAATCAAAAGATTATAAGTTCATTCTGTCATCAGATAGGAACTTTCAATGGTATTTATAGATTTAGTGTATAATGCACCATTAATGCCATCAATAAATTGCCTACTTTCAAATTGATATAATGCTTCATACATGTTTTAATTAACTCGTAAAAACAAACCCTCACAGCCAAAAATATTTCCTGTGAGCAGAAAAATTGGCAGAGTAACAGCAAAGCCAAATCTTTCAAGCAATTAAAGCGGGACGGTAGGAGAAAAGAAAAATAGGTAACAGCACAGACAAACAGAGTAAATTGTAGTAAAAAATCTCAATTGAAACAAACCAAAGGTGACAGCTTAGACAGAGTAAAAGCTTCATTACCAAGGTATTATTCAACCTTTTTCACCTTAATTGGTAAAGGCTTACTTCTATTTTCTATCATATAGCTAGAAACAAATGTAAAAGATTTATGGTTCTTACTTTAACACAGAAAATCAACAATTAGAAAGTTTGCCTCATCCTCAAAAGACAGTTATTAAGTGGAATTTAACTTCTACAAAAGGAGCACCAAAATTGGGCAATAAGTTTCTGAGAAAAGGAAGATTAAACTCATTATAAATCAATGAAGCCTAAAATTTAGGTTAAATGACAAATGTTTGCAGGAGGTTTAACCCATACCTGTGTCACATGGTTTTAATCTCCAATGAACTTTCCCTTTGGAGGTCAAGAGTAATTCTTAATCATACTTTTAAGATGAGACAGGATAGGGAAATTATACTTGAGTTGTTTATAAACAGGATTTTACAGCTAAAAGCACCAAACAAGTATGAGAAATATAATAGATATTTGACATGTATCTACTACCAATTCAGTGAATGCCTTGATAAACAGCTAAAAATAAGAACATTTGAAGATGTTTCAAAACATATTAAAATAATTTGAACTTGGAATCTCATAATAAAAATTCAAAGTGCTTGAACATCTGTCCTCTTGTAGGTTACAGATATTATTGAATGACTACTTGCAATGCACATACAGAGCTTAGCTAAGACCTGAAAACAGGTAGATGTTCCATTAAAACATACATGCATCCAAGGGAAGGCACTTTGAAATCTCGTCCATGGGTGGCTGTTTTTATACAGAGAAAGTGTAAGATGATTGATTCATGTTGACTTAATGCCACATTAGGCAAAAGAGAAAGAATTACAGAAGCTCATAAATTGCCTTTATGAGTGGTTATCCCATTTTCAATGTGCCTCCCCTGGGTACCACGTATGTTTTAATGGAACAGTCCTATGTCATGTATGTCATGTATGTCTAAAACATACACTTTGAATAAATATAGACATAAATTCTATAAATTTCATACTATAATCAATTTCAACTCCAAATGTATTGTTAAAAATAAAAGAAGAACGTGTCTGAAGACACAGGACATGAATGCCCCCGCTCAAGCTTCAAACAAACGAAAATGGGATTGACTGATGGAAAGACGGAAGGATAGACAGTCAAGGGTTACACTTAATGCTCCGTTGCCAACAACAAATTATTATGCAAATCTTGATCTATTGAATCATCACAATTCTCAAATCTAATATACCAGTGGTATGTGATGCTTAGTACTGAAAAATTTTAACCGAATCATTCTTATAGAGTTAAAACAACAGGTGTTATTATTGGAGCACGAATTGCTGACCCTCCTTCAGCACACGAGTTCATTCCCCACTTTTGACGCGATTGATGTTGCTCAATATTTAGTTTTCCCAGTAGTGTTTTTCTTTTGGCCATTATTTTGTCTGTATTTCCTGACTTTATTTTAAATTGCCCTTTCCTACACACATCCATTCTAGACCTTTGGGATTAAAAGCTTGACACATTCTATAGACTATTTGATATTGTCTAAAATTTAATACAATAAGTTGTTATCTAAATGGTTTGATCTTTTGTGTAAACACAAGACTAGATAAACCCCATAATGTACCATAGCTAATGTTATTCTTTAGTATTTGTGTGCATTTAAGATTTAGAGTCTTGGGACTAAAACTTATTTATGAAGTTCATTCTTGTATTATCTGCTCCTAGATTCTGATCATCCTTTATGATCATCCTCAAACAAAGAGATATTTTTGCAATTTAAATTTCAATCGAGAAATCAGCAAACAAAAAAAAACCCTCACAAAAATGTTCAATCTTTACAGTGCATGAATTAGGGATACAAGTATGAAACAACTTTTCAGGTATTTCACATACAATTTTCCTCAATTTCAGCTGATAGGCAAGTTAGACACTCAGATATCTATACAACTGCATCATGGTTTTACAACTAAGCTTCAAATTCATAAATTAACTGATAAATGACTACATGGGGATCGCTGTTTAAAATATCACATCATAACTGGGGCCCAGTTCACACTATAATAGCTATAGACTGGTCCCCCAACATTTCTAGTTTTTGGGTACCAGTTGATACTATGATGGCTGTTGACTGGTTCTATATGTTTAAAAATCAGTGCCAGGTATCAGTTTACTAGCTGTAAACTGGTCTCAAATGTTCCAACTGAATCTCTAATGCTATCCTTTGCTCCATAACTTCTTGTAATTCTTGATTTAATTCACTACTTAATCGTTCTAACATGGAATTTCTTTCTTTATGAGTTCGTATTGCCATCTGTAGATCTTTTTTATCTCTACTAACTTGTCTGAAAATAGAACAGGAAATGATAAAATTATATTTCCCAGAAATTTCGAATGAATGGATAAGTGGGTACCGTAATCTTTCATATGTGTTTCTGATATAAACGTGTTAATGTGATATGACAGACTTCTCGAAAACCGTCGGTCCCGTCTGTCCTGACCGCCAAAAATAGGCTAGGACCGACAATTGCATGTGTAGTGGCAGTCCTGATGACCGACAAAATTTTGATGGTTGTTCTCTTTTATTTTAAATCTTGTCGGTATTCAGATAGCTTTTGAACTGGTTACTAATGTAAACAAACTTTAATTGCATAGCTCAAAATTACGGTAATACTTTTGAAAAATAACCAGTCGTAAAAGTCATCATGGCTGCCGCATGGTATTACAAAATTTGAAGCTGATGAATAAACATCAGACTTAGTCTTTTATTTCTATCATTTCAATGCACTTTTCACTGTAATGATTGTAGTATAATGCATGAGACATAAAACAAACATGTAATCAAACTGACAAAGTATAAAAATTAGTGAACAATGCAGAGTTCAAAATTTAATTGAAAACAACCAAATATATAACATAGAAACTAGGATGGAGTTAATATAGTATTGATCAATGACTTACATGTAACTAATAGGTGTTTGATAAATTCAAGTAAAATTACAGGACCACCAGATTTTTAGTCTTGGTGGTCCCAATGACCACCAGGAAAAAAAGATTTCAAGAACTCTGATATGAATGTGAATAGTACTAGAACTCTAGATGTTGTTTGGTTGGTGTCTCATTGATATACATCTCCTTTTATTCAATACAAATGCTCAGTCAGATTTTGAAATAGTAGCTCCATGAATATCCTGTATTAGAAGAGTTGTCATTTAAGCTGGACACAATTTTTGAAATCTTATTGGTCTGCTACTAAGCTTAAATGCCAATTGCATTGCTAAGAATACTTGGGTTTGATCCAGCTTCTCCACTTTAGGGTAAGCATGGTACCATAAGACCAAAGGGGGGTTATTTCATACAAAATGATTTACTTGGAATGTCCTTTTAAAATTAAGGAGATAAAGTATGATTGTCAATGAACAGACTTTCTCTAATTTTTTCACTTTTTCCACATTTCCCAACCGATGGTGAAAAAAATGTTCTCCTCACTAGTGAAATATCTGTTCTCTGCAAATGATTGGTCGAAATTTAATTATGATGTCAAATTTTCTTGGTTTTTTTTCTGAATTTCCTATTGTGACGTCAAGAAAAAAGGCGACCATGATTGATGACGTCACATATAAAGAACACAACTTTCTGCAAATCTTTGAAAAGGGAGTATAAAAATCATTAGAGAAACAGATTCGACCACAATAACTCGTGTATTAAGATATTTCTCCACTCTCAACAGTTAAATTTTAATTATTTAAAAAGCTCGGCAAGCATCACGCTTTAAATATTAAAATTTAACTGTCTTGTTGCAGTGGTGGAATCTATATTTCCGTTAAAGTCCAAATAAGAACACACTGTATAGGAGGAGAAACAGCAAAAACAAGTCTGCTCTTGGTCAGAATATTGTGTGTGGGTATGGTGACCTGTCTTCCTGCTGGCTTGTCACTTTGATAACTAGCACAATATCCTGCTCAGCAAATCAGGAATAATATTCATGTCTAATTAGCATATTCTCGTCCTGATATGCATGTAATATTTGCCACTGGATGTTAAACACCAATCCATCATCATCAACCAAAAGAGAACAATGTAAACAACTTCCGGTCAACAAATGGCTTTCAACTTTCCAGTATGTTCTTTTCTGACCGGGCTGATTTGGTGGTGTTACTTCTTACAATGTTTATCCAAATTATTTTGGCAAAGAATTCTGCTCATGCTGGTTCGAGGGGCCATCTTAAACTTGCAGTGAAGTGAGAGTTTTTTTGCTCACTGTGATTTAGAGATGAAGAACAGCAATAAAATCACTGTTTCTTTGCTTTTTGTGTTTTTTGGCTGTGCATGTACTGATTTTGTTTCATGGATGGATACCCAATATCCTTTGTTTTGGTACAAACGAAAATAAATGAATTCACAGTATATGTATAAGTGTCTTTAAAAGTGTTTACCGATAGGGTAATTTTTGTTTTTCCCCAGCACCTTCTTCCTGATCTTCAGGTACATCCCAAGTCACCGTCGGTGATATCGCCTGTAAATATATAAAATAAAACAAATCAAGTCACAGTTGGTCATATCAAGTATTAACATATGGTATATGGACTTGTCTATTGTAAATAAAATTGAGAATGGAAACGGGGAACGTGTCAAAGAGACAACAACCCGACCAAAGAGCAGAAAACAGCTGAAGGCCACCAATGGGTTTTCAACACAGCGAGAAAATCCCGCACCCGGAAGTGGGCTTCAGCTGGCCCCTAAACAAACATGTGTACTAGTTCAATGAAAATGGACATCACACTAAACTCCAAAACATATAAATGAACTAAAATTAAAAAAAAAAAAAAACATACAAGACTAACAAAGGCCAGAGGCTCCTGACTTGGGACAGGCGCAAAAATGTGGCGGTGTTAAACATGTTTTTTGAGATCTCAACCCTCCCCCTATACCTCTAGCCAATGTAGAATAAACAAACACACAGCAATAAGCACAGAAAAACTCAGTTTAAAAGTCAGAATAGGTAACAAAAGAAACTAAGCAAAATGACAATGATACATAAATTAACAAAGGACTACTAGCAGTTACTGACATGCCAGCTCCAGACCTCAATTAAACTGATTGAAAGATTATGTCTTCATCATATGAAAATCAAGCACAAACCCGTCCCGTTAGGGGTTTAGTATCATAAAATATATGAGAAGAACATAACCCGTTTCATGCCAACAACTGGTTTTAGAATAAATGTGTTTATTTCCAATGCAAAGACCCTATGAGTGAATCAATATTAAAACCAAAATGTGCCATCTTTAATGACCTGACAACAGTATCATAACTATATCCCTTTTGAATAAGACTGTTTAAAGATTTGGTTAGCTTTTGAGGTGAATATTTAAATTTTTGTGCTTTGTATAGAATATTACCATAAAAGGTTGGATGTGAAATACCTGAACGTATTTAAAGATGCCTGCATGTTGATTTATATTTACAAATGATGTCCTTGTACCGATGATAAAATTTAGTAAATGATTTCACTAGTTTGTGATATAGAAAACCCTGGTGTAATAATTATTCAGACTGGTTCTAAATGTCACAATTTTTTGTGTCACACTTATGTATCACGGACTTATACCCTACACAAGGTTTTATTTTCACATTTTTTTTATGTCACACTGATGTATCACAGACTTATACCCCACACAAGGTTTTATTTTCTCTTTTTTTTTTGGGTCCTAAATATTGTATAACTGAAAGATTAAAATTATGTGATGGCATATTTTTGCCACTTTTTTCTTAATCACAAAATTAGCGAATACTCCACTTGCAGTATTCTTGACAACAGACAGGCTTACCTGTGTATCTGAGGACCCAGGTATCACTAGACTAGCATCTGTAAGTAAAATAATCCGAAATCTGTTTATCATGAAATGAGGCTTTTAATCAAACAACAGCATGTTACAACTGATTGTGAAAATCATAAAAATAACCCATAATTTTTCAGATAATAGTGGTCCCCCACAAAAAAACTAAACTGGAAAACTTCCTCTAAAAACAAATTTCCTGACAAAAAAGTAAAATTTTCCACTTTGAAAAGACACACTGACTTTTCTTTTTAATTTGCTAGCTGATAAGAAAGCAGTTAACATGAAGACACATTATTGTCCACAACTAATCTTTGTTCTTTAAATTCTTAATGCTCTGAGGTGAGCATAGAAGCAAACAATATTGATTTAAGTCTTAAATTTTGACACAACTGTAGATGAAACCAAAACCTCCCTTACATGAGGCAAGCATGCTATCACATGACAAACTAGATAATTTTTTTTTCTCATGCGCTGAACAAAATGTCCGATGTCCATGTGAGCTAAACTATTGAAGACGTACCTCCAGCTTCAGCACCTACACTTTTGCTTGGTCCCTGAAATTAAAAAATCAACAAGTTTGAACTTTCTAAAAAGCTGCGGACTACTTAGCTCTATCCTACTTTATGGTCATATGTGTGCATGTGGTTGTTGATTTAGTATTTTAAGGTATTGATTGATATAAAATGGATGTATTAGACATGGAATATTAATTTGTTCACTTTACTTGTTGAAAATTAAAACATTTACAAATAGACACGACTCTGGAGGTGTGCCTAGATTGGCAGAAGTTATAAAATACAGATAATGCATTTTTGTAAACATTGTATAGGAACATTGTTTAGCAAAACAAATCGTGCATATTGCAGATTAACAAAGCAAATAAACACGTATTAATAATTGATATTTGAATTTTAATGTGCAATATATGCATAATAAAACGAACATGAATTGATGACAGTTGATCGGAACTGAAATACACATAGTTAATTTTCCAGCATTTGATTTATTATCCTGAGACGAGAAAAGTAATTCTTTATCTCATTTAAGCCAATAGCTGTTGCTGTATCTCAGCCACATCATAAAGCAACCAATCAGACTCTATATGTGATAAGTAATTATTTCAAGATGGCGTGTATATCAACTGAAACTAATAGCTCTGCACCGTGATGCGAAGCAAGTAGTATTAGATATCTGTTGGTTAAAAACTAACAAATATAAGTTAAGAAATTTCTTATATATAGATAAAAAATTCGTAAGGGTTCCGCGGAACCCAGTGTCTCGCCTACTTTTGCTGTTAATCGCAGCCTCAACAAAAATGAGGAAAAAAATTAATAAAAATATTCCTCTCTATACTATCTTTTGATTGTAAGTAGCTTCTGTCCAAGTTTGGTAAAAATCCAGGATAGTTTATGAATCTAATAAATGTTTTAAAAACCCCAAGTGCAGACTGTATGTAATGTTAACTGGAAGAAAAAATAAGTCCATTTATAAGTAAAATACTGAAAAAATGGAATTTTTTTTTTACTTTTTTACAAAATTTTCTTCTGGATACTATCTTTTGATCATAAACAAGCTTCTTTTCAAGTTTGGTAGAAATCCAGGATAGTTTAAGAAAGTTATTAAAATTTCAAAAACTTTAACCACAGAGTGAATGTAATGTTTCATGGCAGAAAAACTAAGTCCATTTATAAGTAAAATACGGAAAAAATGGAATTTTTTTTTATACAAAATTTACTTCTGGATACTATCTTTTGATCATAAACAAGCTTCTTTCCAAGTTTGGTAGAAATCCAGGATAGTTTAAGAAAGTTATTAAAATTTCAAAAACTTTAACCACAGAGTGAATGTAATGTTTCTTGGGAGAAAAACTAAGTCCATTTATAAGTAAAATACGGAAAAAATGGAATTTTTTTTTTACACAATTTACTTTTGAATATTATCTTATGATCATAAACAAGCTTCTGTCCAAGTTTGGTAGAAATCCAGGATAGTTTAAGAAAGTTATTAAAATTTTAAAAACTTTAACCACAGAGTGAATATTTGTGGACGCCGCCGACGACAACGACGCCGACGGAATGTAGGATCGCTATGTCTCGCTTTTTCGACAAAAGTAGAAGGCTCGACAAAAATAAATGGGGAATGTGTCCATGGGACACCGATGATGCCCCCGCTTGCATATCATATAAAGTTATAAAGGGACATAACTGAAGAACGGTAAAAGTGATGCTACCCAAATTTGTACTTGATCTGAGTTTTGTGGTAATAAGTATTGTGTATAAGTTTCATAACATTTGGTTGAGGCAAACTTAAGAAAGAGAACGGAAACGAAAAATTCAACAATTTTTTCCATTTGTAAAGGGGCATAACTCTAGAACAGTAAAAGTGACACCACCAAAATTCAAACTTGATCTGTATTTTGTGGAAGTAAGCATTGTGTATTAGTTTCAAAACAATTGGTTGAGGCAAACTAAAGTTAGAGAACGGAATCGGAAAATTCAGCAATTTTTCCATTTGTAAAGGGGCATAACTCTAGAACGGTTAAAGTGACGGTACCAAAATTCAAACTTGATCTGGCAATAAGCATTGTGTATAAGTTTCATAAAAATTGGTTGAGGCAAACTGAAGTTAGAGAACGGAAACCAACTTTTGGACGTACAGACGGACAAGGGTAAAACTTAATGCCCCCTCCGCTACAGCGAGGCATAAAAAAAGAAATCAAAGATATATTGTTTAAAATTAAGAAATACTAGCATTAGAAACTTCCTGAGCAAAGATTTTATTGCCACTTAATTTCTTCCATCAAATAAAATCTCATATTATCATGTTCTGCACATGGAAAATCTAACATTAAACAATTCAATGGCATATCTTCAATATTTGATTGTTCACTATGCATAGTTTGAATATTGTAGAGAGAAAACTGTTGGAGTTGTAGATGACACAAACTATATATCTCCTATGTGTTTCAGACAGATAGACTGTTACCAGACCTGTTCTCACCTCTGCTGTAAAACAAAGTTAAACCCATCACATTGAATTGTGGCTGCATTTTCAAATCTTTGATGGTCTATTGAATTAATGAGAATTGTTTGAAGAAAAGAAAAGGTGTGCTTATCTCGTCATACTATTAATTGTAATGAGTAAGCTCTCCTGTGTTAAAATAAACTTACCAAATTATTATAATCTAATGAGTAAGCTCTCCTATGTTTATCTAGTCCATCACTTTGAGACAAACGATTATTTACCTCAGCAGGAACCATGGTGTTGAGAGCCTCTTGTGAAGGAATTGGCTCAAATTTATTGAATTTATTTATTTTTTCTGAACCTATTGCACTAAAAGTCATATTTCCTCTTTTGACAGCTGGACTCTAAAATGAAATAGGAATCATTTCAAAGAAAAACTTTTTTTAAGGATCATAAATAATTGTCAAACATTTTCCCTTTTGTGCTAAAACCACACTTTTCAACAACAACCCCTCCCCCACCCAATAGTATGCATCATCCACTCTCCCAATGTCTGAATATGGTTGACAATTATGAATGACACCTTAATTAATAAAACAGCTGTGCCATGAGCGCATGATACGCCCGTCACTTTTTCAAAGAATAAAGTTCAATAACTTCTCAATGTCATATCAAAAAACTAAAGGGAGGTTATTTTAATAGATATAAAATGCTTCGCTGGGCGCAGCTTGATACGACCGCAGAGGTCGAACCCTGAACAGTTGGGGCAAGTATGGACACAACATTCAAGCTTGATACAGCTCTGAATTTGGATTGTGATTAAATATTTGACACAGCATAGGTTTCTGACACAGAAAGAATGTGGTCTAAGAACTTCAATTTTTTTAATTTACCTATTATGGTCCAATGTCCAAAATCAAAATACATGGTTAGATTCAGCATATCAAAGAACCCCATATATTCAATTTTTGTTGAAATCAAACAAAGTTTAATTTTGGACCCCAACTTGGACAAACTTGAAAACTGGTCCCATAATCAAAAATCTAAACACATGTTTAGATTCAGCATATCAAAGTACCCCAAGAATTCAATTTTTGTTAAAATCAAACTAAGTTTAATTTTGGACCCTTTGGACCTTAATGTAGACCAATTTAAAAAAGGGACCCAAAATTAAAAATCTAAAAACATGGTTAGATTTGGCATATCAAAGAACCCCAATAATTCAATTTTTGATGAAATCAAACAAAGTTTAATTTTGGACCCTTTTGACCTCAATATGAACCAATTTGATAGCGGGCCCACAAAATAAAAAATCTAAATACATGGTAAGATTCAGCATATCAAAGAACCCCATATATTCAATTTTTGTTGAAATCAAACAAAGTTTAATTTTGGACCCCAATTTGGACCAACTTGAAAACTGGGCCAAAAATCTAAAATCTAAATACATGTTTAGATTCAGCATATCAAAGAACCCCATATATTTAATTTTTGTTGAAATCAAACAAAGTTTAATTTTGGACCCCAACTTGGACAAACTTGAAAACTGGTCCCATAATCAAAAATCTAAACACATGTTTAGATTCAGCATATCAAAGAACCCCAAAAATTCAATTTTTGTTAAAATCAAACTAAGTTTAATTTTGGACCCTTTGGACCTTAATGTAGACCAATTTAAAAAACGGGACCCAAAATTAAAAATCTAAATACACGGTTAGATTTGGCATATCAAAGAACCCCAATAATTAAATTTTTGATGAAATCAAACAAAGTTTAATTTTGGACCCTTTTGACCTCAATATGAACCAATTTGATAGCGGGCCCACAAATAAAAAATCTAAATACGTGGTAAGATTCAGCATATCAAAGAACCCCATATATTCAATTTTTGTTGAAATCAAACAAAGTTTAATTTTGGACCCCAATTTGGACCAACTTGAAAACTGGGCCAAAAATCTAAAATCTAAATACATGTTTAGATTCAGCATATCAAAGAACCCCATATATTCAATTTTTGTTGAAATCAAACAAAGTTTAATTTTGGACCCCAACTTGGACAAACTTGAAAACTGGGCTCATAATCAAAAATCTAAACACATGTTTAGATTCAGCATATCAAAGAACCCCAAGAATTCAATTTTTGTTAAAATCAAACTAAGTTTAATTTTGGACCCTTTGGACCTTAATGTAGACCAATTTAAAAACGGTACCCAAAATTAAAAATCTAAATACACGGTTAGATTTGGCATATCAAAGAACCCCAATAATTCAATTTTTGATGAAATCATACAAAGTTTAATTTTGGACCCTTTTGACCTCAATATGAACCAATTTGATAGCGGGTCCACAAATAAAAAATCTAAATACATGGTTAGATTCAGCATATCAAAGAACCCCAAGAATTCAATTTTTGATGAAATCAAACAAAGTTTAATTTTGGACCCTTTTGACCTCAATGTGGACAAAGTTGATAACGGGGCCCAAAAATCAAAAATCTAAATACATGGTTAGATTCAGCATATCAAAGAACCCCATATATTCAATTTTTGTTGAAATCAAACAAAGTTTAATTTTGGACCCCGATTTGGACCAACTTGAAAACTGGGCCCATTATCAAAAATCTAAATACATGTTTAGATTCAGCATATCAAAGAACCCTAAAAATTCATTTTTTGTTAAAATCAAACTAAGTTTAATTTTGGACCCTTTTGACCTTAATGTAGACCAATTTGAAAACGGAACCAAAAATTAAGAATCTAAATACACGGTTAGATTCGGCATATCAAAGAACCCCAATAATTCAATTTTTGATGAAATCAAACAAAGTTAAATTTTGGACCCTTTGGACCTCAATGTGGACCAATTTAAAAACGGGGCCCAAAATCCAAAAACTTAATACACGGTTAGATTCAGCATATTAAAGAACCCCAAGAATTCAAGAATTAACCCATTGAAATTGATCAAGGAATAAGTAATTTATACGAAGTATCTTCTTTTGCACAATACTGTGCAATTGAATATTTCTTGCTATTGTGCAATACTGTACAATTGACAATTTCTTGCTATTGTGCAATATTGTGCTATTGGATATTTCTTGCTATTGCGCAATACTGTGCAATTGAAGATTTCTTGCTATTGCGCAATACTGTGCAATTGAAGATTTCTTGCAATTGTGCAATACTGTGCAATTGAAAATTTCTTGCTATTGCACAATACTTATTATATAATAATTTACACATCCTGTTTGGTGTGTATCTCCTACCATATCATTATTATTTGCTTTTAAATATTAATCAGAAATAACCAACTTAAAATGGAAAATTTTAAAAGAAAAAAAAAAGGAAAAAAAGAAAAAAAAAAAATCCCCCCCCCCCAAATTTTTTGAACCCCCTTATGATTCATCACCCCCAAACTCAATCCCAGCCTTCCCTTTGTGGTATGGTACCTTGCAGTACAATTTCAGAGAGATCCATACACTTGAACACAAGTTATTGTCTGGAAACTAGAAAAATGCTTATTTTTGGCCCCTTTTTGGCCCCCAATTCCTAAACGTTTCGGGCAATTACCCCCAAACTCAAACCCAGCTTTCCCTTTGTGATATGGAACCTTGTAGTACAATTTCAGAAATATCCAAACACTTACACACAAGTTATTGTCATGAAACTAGAAAAATGCTTCTTTTTTGCCCCTTTTTTGGCCCCTAATTCCTAAAATTTTCAGGCAATTACCCCCAAAATCAATTACAGCCTTCCCTTTGTGATATGGAACCTTGTGGTACAATGTCAGAGAGATCCATACACTTACACACAAGTTATTGTCTGGAAGTTACAAAAATGCTTATTTTTGGCCCCTTTTTGGCCCCTAATTCCTTAACTGTTGGTACCATAACCCCCAAAATCAATCCCAACCTTCCTTTTGTGGTATTGAACCTTTTGGTCAAATTTCATGGAGATCCATTCACTTAAACTAAAGTTAGAGTGCGAAAACCAATGTGTCTTCGGACGACGCCGGACGACGCCAGACGAAGACGACGATGACGCCAACGTCATACCAATATACGACCAAAAAATTTTCAATTTTTGCGATCGTATAATAAACCAGTCATTAAAGTTTCATGAAAACTGCTCAAAGCACTTTTGAGTTATTGTCCGAAAACTGGAAAATCGCCACTTTTTTATGAATAAAATCCCATAACTCGGAAACATAAAATCTAAAATTTATAATAATCGAAAGGGAGCTTACGTCAATAGATATAAACAATTAACCAAAGTTTGTTGCAAATTGGTGAAAGCGTTTTTGAGTTATTGTCCGAAAACTGGAAAATCCCCCTTTTTTTAATGAATAACACCCCATAACTGGGAAACGTAAAATCTAAAATTTATAAAAATTAAAAGGGAGCTCACGTCTATAGATATTAACAATTCACCAAAGTTTCATGCAAATTAGTTACAGCGTTATTGAGTTATTGTCCAACATGTTGATGACAGACAGACGGACATGCGGACAGACTGATAGACAGACGAACAGATGGACAACGGTATACCATAATACGTCCCTTAAACAGCCGTATAAAAAAAAGCATCTGTGCCAAGAGCACATGGTACGGCCATCTTGTGCATATTGCTTTGATACCTGAAGAAAATGGAACATTAAGAAGGCTTCTTATCAGAAGCTAGTTAAATAGGTCTGAAGAACACCAATCCAAACAACAGTGTAAAGTTTGTAGATATTTGATCCAAGCATACTTGATTTGGCTCGTGACATATAAAATTGTGCCTTAAATCTGACAGTTAAAGTCCCTACTAAGACAGTCATATTAAAAAGTACGAAATTCAGTAATTACTTAATGCAAATATCATTTAGATAGGATTCACAGTTACTGAAAAAAGTGGTGACAACTTCTTGAATGGAGAAAAATATGATGCCTTAGTAATTATAAGAGGGAGAAAAGAGTTGGAGCAATGACTTACTGTGGATTCATTTATTTTTGTGGGTTCCAATTTTTGTGATTTGAAAAAAACTTGCATTTTTGTGGATATTTGATTTCATGGTTTTACAAAAGTCTGCCTAAAAGCCTATAGAAAATTTGTAATTTGTTGAAAATAAAATTTCCCCTGTATCATGTGTACCATGTGTACCCACGAAATCCACACAAAAATTGGTATCCCACAAATAATCATGAATCCACGGTAATCAAGGCGCAAAAAACGGGAACATTTAGAAATGAAATATGTCAGCACCAAATTCTTACAAGGACAATATACACGAACCTAATGTTCAGTGGTTGTCGTTTGTAGATGTGGTTCATAAGCGTTTCTCTTTTCTTGTTTTTTATACAGATTAGACAGTTGGTTTTCCTGTTTGAATGGTTTTACACTAGTCATTTTTGGGACCCTGAAAAGCTTGCTGTTCGGTGTGAGCCAAGGCTCTGTGTTGAAGGCCGTACTTTGACCTACAATGGTTTACTTTTACAAATTGCGACTTGAATGGAGAGTTGTCTCATTGGCACTCATACCACATCTTCTTATATCTATGAAGAATTTTGAAGATATAACAAAATACAATTATTGACAAGGTTCCAGAGCATGAACATCTAAAGCAAGCTTTTTAAAAAGTTTTCTGTTGTGAAAATTAGTGTTTTGACTTACGTCTTTAGGAGAAGCACGGGGAGGAACAGCTGGTGGCTGTGAAAGACCTACAAACAAATAATGGCATTTCTAACATATATAATAATCATTAAGGCAATTATATTTCAGTTTATGAATCAGTATTTCAAACTTTAAAATTTTTCTTGTTCTTCGAAATTAACACATCAGAATTAATCTATGTGCGTTTTCTTCAAGGGATTACAAAATATTCTTGATTAAACCAAGGTTTTGATTTATTGATTGGTGTTTAATGCCACTTTCAGCACTATTGGCTACTGTAAATTAAGAAATTATTGCGCAAATATATTATTGTGATTTTTGAAAACTAGAGGCTCTAAAGAGCCTGTGTCGCTCACCTTGGTCTATGTGAATATTAAACAAAGGACGCAGATGGATTCATGACAAAATTGTGTTTTGGTGATGGTGATGTGTTTGTACATCTTAATTTACTGAACATTTTTCCTGCTTACAATTATCTCTATCTATAATTAACTTGGCCCAGTAGTTTCAGAGGAGAAGATTTTTGTAAAAGATTACTAAGATTTACGAAAAAATGGTTAAAAATTGACTATAAAGGGCAATAACTCCTAAAGGGGTCAACTGACAATTTCGGTCATGTTGACTTATTTGTAGATCTTACTTTGCCGACATTTATTGTTTTCTACAGTTTATCTCTATCTATAATAATATTCAAGATAATAACCAAAAACAGCAAAATCACCTTAAAATTACCAATTCAGGGGCAGCAACCCAACAACGGGTTGTCCGATTCATCTGAAAATTTCAGGGCAGATAGATCTTGACCTGATAAACAATTTTACTTCATGTCAGATTTGCTTTAAATGATTTGGTTTTTGAGTTAAAAGCCAAAAACTGAATTTTACCCCTATGTTCTATTTTTAGCCGTGGCGGCCATCTTGGTTGGTTGACCAGGTCACGCCACACATTTTTAAAACTAGATACCCCAATGATGATTGTGGCCAAGTTTGGTTAAATTTGGCCCAGTAGTTTCAGAAGAGAAGATTTTTGTAAAAGATTACTAAGATTTACGAAAAATGGTTAAAAATTGACTATAAAGGGCAATTACTCCTAAAGGGGTCAACTGACAATTTCGGTGATATTGACTTATTTGTAAATCTTACTTTGCTGAACATTATTACTGTTTACAGTTTATCTCTATCTATAATAATATTCAAGATAATAACCAAAAACAGCAAAATTTCCTTAAAATTACCAATTCAGGGGCAGCAACCCAATAACGGGTTGTCCGATTCATCTGAAAATTTCAGGGCAGATAGATTTTGACCTGATAATCAATTTTACTTCATGTCAGAATTGCTTTAAATGCTTTGGTTTTTGAGTTAAAAGCCAAAAACTGAATTTTACCCCTATGTTCTATTTTTAGCCGTGGCGGCCATCTTGGTTGGTTGACCAGGTCACGCCACACATTTTTAAAACTAGATAACCAAATGATGATTGTGGCCAAGTTTGAATTAATTTGGCCACGGAGTTTCAGAGGAGAAGATTTTTGTAAAAGATTACTAAGATTTACGAAAAATTGTTAAAAATTGACTATAAAGGGCAATAACTCCTAAAGGGGTCAACTGACCATTTCAGTCATGTTGACTTATTTGTTAATCTTACTTTGCTGAACATTATTGCTGTTTACAGTTTATCTCTATCTATAATAATATTCAAGATAATAACCAAAAACAGCAAAATTTCCTTAAAATTACCAATTCAGGGGCAGCAACCCAACAACAGGTTGTTTGATTCATCTGAATATTTCAGGGCAGATAGATCTTGACCTGATAAACAATTTTACTTCATGTCAGATTTGCTCTAAATGCTTTGGTTTTTGAGTTATAAGCCAAAAACTGCATTTTACCCCTATGTTTTATTTTTAGCTGTGGCGGCCATCTTGGTTGGTTGGCCGGGTCACGCCACACATTTTTTAAACTAGATACCCCAATGATGATTGTGGCCAAGTTTGGTTTAATTTGGCCCAGTTGTTTTAGAGGAGAAGATTTTTGTATAAGATTTACGAAAAATGGTTAAAAATTGACTATAAAGGGCAATTACTCCTAAAGGGGTCAACTGACCATTTCGGTTATATTGACTTATTTGTAAATCTTACTTTGCTGAACATTATTGCTGTTTACAGTTTATCTCTATCTATAATAATATTCAAGATAATAACCAAAAACAGCAAAATTTCCTTAAAATTACCAATTCAGGGGCAGCAACCCAATAACGGGTTGTCTGATTCATCTGAAAATTTCAGGGCAGATAGATCTTGACCTGATGAACAATTTTACCCCATGTCAGATTTGCTCTTAATGCTTTGGTTTTTGAGTTATAAGCTAAAAACTGCATTTTACCCCTATGTTCTATTTTTAGCCGTGGCGGCCATCTTGGTTGGTTGACCGGGTCACGCCACACATTTTTAAAACTAGATACCCCAATGATGATTGTGGCCAAGTTTGGTTAAATTTGGCCCAGTAGTTTCAGAGGAGAAGATTTTTGTAAAAGTTTACGGACGACGGACGACGGACGCAGGACGACGGACGCAGGACGACGGACGACGGACGCAAAGTGATGAGAAAAGCTCACTTGACCTTTCAGGTCAGGTGAGCTAAAAAGGACAAAAATGCAAGATTAATTTTTGGGATTTCAGGAAAATCTGCAAACCAGTCTATGCATCAGATAACAGAATGCGAGTACTTATTATTGTGATACTCACCCATTTGCATATTCACATTTTTAAAAACCTTTCCATCATTTCTGAATTTACAGTATTTCGTGGCAGTCAGTTACCAGGACTGACAAAATGCCTCAATTAAACAATCAATTCCGCACAACCGAATTCAACACAAGGTTCAACAGTATTTTAAAATTAAAATTTTTTTTACCACTACATCATGTAAAATAAAACATTTCACAAAACTTGATTATTTATAAATTTTTAAATACATGTCTTTAAAACCATTAGGGAGCCTGTAATGTTAAAAATTGATAATTGAACTAACTACGGACAGGACATGATAATGTGTGTATGAATATGAATCCATCATTGTTCTTCACTGGAATGCTGAGGAATATCTTTGACAAGCTAGCTCACAGCATCTAGGAAGACATGTCACCCTACATGGAGAAAGATTAACTATAAGCTCACCAATCTTTGCTCTTACACTTAAATGCTGCATGCTTGTTTACTTTGATCAGAGAAATATTATGCCTCATGGGATGTGTGAAAAAGATGAGGTGTGAGTCATGGTGCTTTGACAACCAAAAATCATAACCATACCCTTAGGAACTCAAGGGGAACATGCTACCATGAGAATTGGTGGCAATTCATTGGAAAACACATCATTGATTGTGGTGCTCAGATTTTTATTTACTGTTTTGTTGATGGTTGTTCTTTTTTGATCTTCTATTTTTAGCGGATGTCTGGGAAGATCTAGGTGTTGTCAGAATTTTGTGGGAGAGTCTTAAAAATAAACTATGACTTGAACCTACCTTGGAGATCAACAGAAAGACTACGACCATGTTGCTGTGGGGGTCTTGGTGGTGGGGCAGGGGGTTCTTCCGGTCCCATACCATCAGCTTGACTAGAGGCTTGAACTGGAATTAATAACCCAGTTACGGTTCCTGGAACTTAAAACAACATTGCCACATGATAAGCATACTGTATAGTGGATTTTACAGCTTGTCACATATTTTACTAGTTTAAGACTTAGTAAAAGGATATTAAGAAAAAATTGTTTTCATTAGTTACATAGTGGTTTCACATTTTCAGCTTAATGTTTGTAAACTGTGTGTAAAAAAGACTGAGATGAGAACTTTATATCAACAAATATACAAGCATGCTTATATTTATACATATAACAGGAGTTTTTCTCTTGAAGCCAGATTTTACGATTCCATCAAAATTCATCAATTTCATTATGTTTTTTTTTGGTTTTAAACTGATATATAATGCAATACACTTTACTAATTGATTGATAATTTAGAAGTTAACTGATATTTTTTTACTTTACAATTAATCCATAAAACTGGCATCCAATGATACAAAACTAAATTTGACAGTACATGTATATACATGTATATATAAAACATCAGGAATTAACCATTTCCTAGTTACATATACAACATATCTCCAGATCATGCTCCATAAACATGCACATATCTAATTCACCATTTCAGAATTTAAAGACTATGGGTAATTTAACGATTTCTACACCAAAATAAGGGTATACCATTATTGAATATCAATTTGGTTGAAATCTGTTAACAAATCAAAACAATTTGGTGTACGCTTTTGATAATATTCCCATGATTCTTTTAGATTCTGAAAATGCCAATGCAGCAATGACAATTTTGTATATGACTGCTGATTTCATTTCCGACTTAATGAAGTTTCCTCTACTTTCATATTTCAATGTTCTTTTATGATGTGTGCCTTTTTCAAATTAATTTTATGTAAATTTTCTGACAGGCTCCATAAATGCTGAAGTTATATAAAAACACGGGATGATTCAGGCAAACATCACTTAACATGAATGCTGGTAATTGTAGGTAGATTACTTTGAAATATTACGGTGTAGATTCAATAGATATTGTATAACAGGGTCGTAAATCATGTGATATAAAAAATTCGTAAGGGTTCTGCGGAACCCAGTGTCTCGCCTACTTTTGCTGTTAATCGCAGGCTCAACAAAAATGAGGAAAAAAAATAATAACAATATTACTTTCGATACAATCTTTTGATTGTAAGAAGCTTCTGTCCCAATTTGGTAAAAATCCAGGATAGTTTATGAATCTAATAAATGTTTTAAATCTTTAACTGCAGACTGTATGTAATGTTAACTGGAAGAAAAACTAAGTCCATTTATAAGTAAATAAAATGCTCCGCAGGGCGCAGCTTGATACGACCGCAGAGGTCGAACCCTGAACAGTTGGGGCAAGTATGGACACAACATTCAAGCTTGATACAGCTTTGCATTTGGATTGTGATTAAATATTTGACACAGCATAGGTTTCTGACACAGAATGAATGTGGTCTAAGAACTTAAAAATTTTGAATTGGACATTCACCTATTATGGTCTAATATCCAAAATCTAAATACATGGTTAGATTCAGCATATCAAAGAACCCCAAGAATTCAATTTTTGATGAAATCAAACAAAGTTTAATTTTGGACCTTTTTGACCTCAATGTGGACAAAGTTGATAACGGGGCCAAAAATTCAAAAATCTAAATACATGGTTAGATTCAGCATATCAAAGAACCCCATATATTCAATTTTTGCTTAAAATCAAACTAAGTTTTATTTTGGACCCTTTGGACCTTAATGTAGACCAATTTGAAAACGGAACCAAAAATTAAGAATCTAAATACACGGTTAGATTCGGCATATCAAAGAACCCAAATAATTCAATTTTTGATGAAATCAAACAAAGTTTAATTTTGGACCCTTTGGGCCTCAATGTGGACCAATTTAAAAAGGGGCCCAAAATCCAAAAACTAAATACACGGTTAGATTCAGCATATTAAAGAACCCCAAGAATTCAAGAATAAAACCCCATTGAAATTGGTCAAGAAATAAGCAATTTATACGAAGTATCTTCTTTTGCACAATACTGTGCAATTAAATATTTCTTGCTATTGCGCAATACTGTACAATTGACAATTTCTTGCTATTGCGCAATATTGTGCTATTGGATATTTCTTGCTATTGCGCAATACTGTGCAATTGAAGATTTCTTGCTATTGCGCAATACTGTGCAATTGAAGATTTCTTGCTATTGTACAATACTGTGCAATTGAAAATTTCTTGCTATTGCACAATACTTATTATATAATAATTTACACATCCTGTTTGGTGTGTATCTCCTACCATATCATTATTATTTGCTTTTAAATATAAATCAGAAACAACCAACTTAAAATGGAAAATTTTAAAAGAAAAAAAAAAGGAAAAAAAAAAAAATCCCCCCCCAAATTTTTTGAACCCCCTTATGATTCATCACCCCCAAACTTAATCCTCACCTTCCCTTTGTGGTATGGTACCTTGCAGTACAATTTCAGAGAGATCCATACACCTGAACACAAGTTATTGTCTGGAAACTAGAAAAATGTGTTTTTTGGTCCCTTTTTGGCCCCAAATTCCTAAACGTTTAGGGCAATTACCCCCAAACTCAAACCCAGCTTTCCCTTTGTGATATGGAACCTTGTAGTACAATTTCAGAAAGATCCATACACTTACACACAAGTTATTGTCATGAAACTAGAAAAATGCTTGTTTTTTGCCCCTTTTTTGGCCCCTAATTCCTAACATTTTGAGGCAATTACCCCCAAAATCAATCCCAGCATTCCTTTTGTGATATGGAACCTTGTGGTACAATGTCAAAGAGATCCATACACTAACACACAAGTTATGTCTGGAAGTTACAAAAATGCTTATTTTTGGCCCCTAATTCCTTTACTGTTGGTACCATAACCATCAAAATCAATCCCAACCTTCCTTTTGTGGTATTGAACCTTGTGGTAAAATTTCATAGAGATCCATTCACTTAAACTAAAGTTAGAGTGCGAAAACCAATGTGTCTTCGGACGACGCCAGACGACGACGACGACGACAACGACGACGACGCCAACGTCATACCAATATACGACCACAAAAATTTTTTTGCGGTCGTATAAATAATGATAAACAGGTTCAAAATTTTAAAAAATTTCCTTCAAGATACTAGCTTTTGATCATAAACAAGCTTCTAACCAAGTTTGGTACAAATCCAGGATAGTTTAAGAAAGTTATTAAAATTTTAAAAACTTTAACCACAGAGTGAATGTAATGTTAACTGGCAGAAAAACTAAGTCCATTTATAAGTTAAATACGGAAAAAATGGAATTTTGTTTTTTACAAATTTACTTCTGGATACTATCTTATGATCATAAACCTGCTTCTGTCCAAGTTTGGTAGAAATCCAGGATAGTTTAAGAAAGTTATTAAAATTTTAAAAACTTTAACCACAGAGTGAATGTCATGTTAACTGGCAGAAAAACTAAGTCCATTTATAAGTAAAATACGGAAAAACAGGATTTTTTTTTTACAAAATTTAATTCTGGATACTATCTTATGATCATAAACAAGCTTCTGTCCAAGTTTGGTACAAATCCAGGATAGTTTAAGAAAGTTATTAAAATTTTAAAAACTTTAACCACAGAGTGAATGTAATGTTTCCTGGCAGAAAAACTAAGTCCATTTATAAGTAAAATACGGAAAAACTGGATTTTTTTTTTTACAAAATATAATTCTGGATACTATCTTATGATCATAAACAAGCTTCTGTCCAAGTTTGGTAGAAATCCAGGATAGTTTAAGAAAGTTATTAAAATTTCAAAAACTTTAACCACAGAGTGAATATTTGTGGACGCCGCCGCCGACTACGACGACACCGCCGACGGAATGTAGGATCGCTATGTCTTGCTTTTTCGACAAAAATGAGCAGAAAGAAACTGTGCATCTGCAATGCTTCTTATAATGCAAGGTCATAAATATATATATATATAATGTGTTACTAAATTCTGGTGATTGTTAATGATAAATTTTTTATTAAAGATAATATGAGGTCATAAGAAACAGCCAGTCTCCAAAAATCTTTAAGCTAAAAAAATTGACTAAAAAAAATATGCATGCTTTTGAATATTTGTTTTACTACCATCATTCCAAATTCATTTATGCCATACTCAGTAATGTTAAAAAACATTAATTTAAATGAAAATCTGTATTAATTATCAGTGAATATGACAAAAAGAGTAAAAAATGAGGTCATTACAAAACTTTTAAGCATGTCTGTTCCCTTTTATCTATTTCATCTGTCTAGATTTGGACTCTAACATATATATTAACCGAAATAAATGATTCTTTAAAAAAAAATCAAATAACCAATATTTTGTAAAGACCTTATTATCAAAGATGTGTCTACTATATAACATCATTCATTTGTCTATCACTAGTAGTTCCTTAGATCTGATACTTCAAAATAAAAATTTACAAAACTAACAGGGATAGGCAGACAAATGAAGGAAAAAACAAATAAACAAACAATTGAAAGAGAGAACAAGACAATTTGATCATTGGGATTACAAAAAACAAAATAAGGGCATAATTTTTATTTTCAACTTTCCGAAGATGTTTAAAAATGGGAGACTGGCAGTAACCATTTCCTTCAATTGACATCACTTGTGACAATTTATAAGGGGAGATACAAATGTAATTAGTAAAAATCAATCATGGGAGATAACCACACACACTGCTGTATACCTGGTGCTGGTCTATTTGGTATGGGAGAAGGACCTAGATTTCTGGTTTCAACAGATGCTGGAGGACTAGGCGAGGACTGTACAGGTATTGAGGTGTCTACTAAAGGTGCAGGCTCTGTAAACATAAGCAACATTGATGCAAACAGCCATTACTATTTGACTATTCTAGGAAAAGTTGTATAGCAGATTGAAAGGCACTCCACTCTGCAAAGTGAAGTAGTGAGTTATGGTCGTTATTTTTGACCTAATTATTCTTAAAATAATTATTTACTATATATTGTGGATTGATTTAATTTTCGTGGATATCGAATTTTCCTGGCTTGAGAAAAAATTGCATTACAGCCTATTAAAAAGTTATAACTCGTTGAACATTTAAATCTAGGATAACTGGTACCCCAATAATAAAACTGAATCCACAGTTTATACAAAGAGTGAAAGGATATGGGTTAAAGCCTATTAAAAAGTTATAACTCGTTGAACATTTAAATCCAGGATAACTGGTACCCCAATAATAAAAGTGAATCCACAGTTTATACAAAGAACGAAAGGATATGGGTTAAAGCCTATTAAAAAGTTATAACTCGTTGAACATTTAAATCCAGGATAACTGGTACCCCAATAATAAAAGTGAATCCACAGTTTATACAAAGAGCGAAAGGATATGGGTTAAAGCCTATTAAAAAGTTAAAACTTGTTGAACATTTAAATCCAGGATAACTGGTACCCCAATAATAAAACTGAATCCACAGTTTATACAAAGAGTGAAAGGATATGGGTTTAAGCCTATTAAAAAGTTATAACTCGTTGAACATTTAAATCCAGGATAACTGGTACCCCAATAATAATACTGAATCCACAGTTTATACAAAGAGAGAAAGGATATAGGTTAAAGCCTATTAAAAAGTTATAACTCGTTGAACATTTAAATCCAGGATAACTGGTACCCCAATAATAATACTGAATCCACAGTTTATACAAAGAGAGAAAGGATATGGGTTAAAGCCTATTAAAAAGTTATAACTCGTTGAACATTTAAATCCAGGATAACTGGTACCCCAATAATAATACTGAATCCACAGTTTATACAAAGAGAGAAAGGATATGGGTTAAAGCCTATTAAAAAGTTATAACTCGTTGCACATTTAAATCCAGGATAACTGGTACCCCAATAATAATACTGAATCCACGGTTTATACAAAGAGCGGATGATATGGGTTAAAGCCTATTAGAAAGTTATAATTCAATGAACATTTAAATCCAGAATAACTGGTACCCCAATAATAAAACTGAATCCACAGTATTTGTAAAGAGAGAAAGGATATGGGTTAAATGTGCATTAAACTTGAGATTCACCACTCGTAAATATTTTCCCGGAGTGCCTTCAAACCCCATACTATCAGAAAAGCCTGTACTATAAATAACTTGCACTGTATCCACAGCAATTGGATTGCAAACAGTTGTGACTTACCAGTTTACATTACATTATTTTTAATGCAAATACAAGTAAGGTTTACAACAATCTATCAATGTTTGTATAAATTCCGAATAGAGAATATTTTAATGCAAATACAATGCAAGATATTCTAGTTCTTTATACTATGACAAAGAATTATACAGAGACAAATAAATGTATATCTGTATTTATATGTCACTAATATATCTACATACAACAGATTCACCTTTTGATTCACATTCAAATTATTCTATGCAGTACCACATGAGAAAATGGTATGGTTTGAAAATCTTGTTATTAATTTTTGTCACGAGTTACGATTAAAATTCTTGATTAAAATATTCAAGAGAATCTGTTGTATATACTATTAAACTTATCTCAGACTTACTGTATCTCAAATATTTGAAAATAAAAAGTCAATCAATAATGGTCATGCTAAATGCAAACAATTCAACATTATTACATGCTAGATAATTTAAGCATGTTTAAAATGTAAAAAAAAAAAAAATCATTTTTACTCAGTTTTAATATCTCAAAGTTTTGTTGTGATGAAATTAAATTTGAAATTTAAATTATTTTCAAGATGATGCTGATTTTTGTAAGCAGAGGGCTTCCATGTTTAACATACAAAAAAAAGTTTTTATATGTTTGTTACTTATTTTATTAACAAAAGGATTGATTAATTAGGAGATATGAGCCACAATTTTGATATATTCTTTTGAAACAGAACTATCTTATTTTCAGACATATTCTTAGAAAGTACTTCCAACTGATAATAAACAGTAAAGAGCTCAAGGGAGACAATTCAAATTATCTCCTAATGTATATTCAGTAGTTAAGTTAAATTATTAACAGATTGTGAATTGTGAATTAGAATAAAAACATAATTATCCTCCTTTTATATAGAAAAGATATCAATGGAGACAATTAAAAAATTATCTCCCTTTGTGCAATTACATGGAGGTAATTTAGGGCAGGTAACTAAGGTGTCTATTGTGTTGCGTTCAATTTACTTGTATACATGTCACTATTTCTACCGTATAGGTTACTTGTTCAATTTTGTACGAGTTAACATTCTGGATATGTATATACTGGAATGTTGAAAGTTTTTTCTATTCATGCATATGATATATTGAAGATGCAGAAGCTGAAGAGGATAGATAAATGGAAGAGACATTCTGTATTCTGACATGCTAGTATAACACATGATCATAAACCATGCATGCCATTCACACATGCAGTTAAGATAAGAATACCCTTAACTTAATTTTTGTGACAAACATGAAACTATGTTTCTGAATGCGTCTTAGACAAGAAAATGTTAAAAAATATACTGAAATTGAAAAAAAATATTTTGCATTTCTCAATAATTCACAAAAAAAGAAATTACAAAAAAATACAAAAACAATTAAAAAAAAATACAACCTGGATCATTGTCATATGTGTTGAAATTTACTGATCATTTTCTATTTTATCAGGTCATAATTATAGAAAATATTCATTCATTAAACTATAATTCCAATATTTTAAAAGTCTTTAAAGGCATAGTAATGTTAAAAATAGACTGTGTTAATATTTTACTCTACATAAAACTGACTTCACTCTATTAATACCATAGCTTAATTTGAGAGTTTCCGGTTCTTTAGAAATCTAACAGAGAGTCCAGGAAAATTTGATTTACAAAATCTATTTCAAGTGTTTGTTTATCTTAATTGCTGGTAAAGTGAAGAATAAACTACGACGACAAGGGGGTTTTTAACGACCTTGACAACCCATGAGGGTCTTGCACAGTCGGGAAAAAAAAGAAACTGGAAACTCCCAATTGCAATGTCACCCAAAACTTAATAAATAGAAAAGATCTTGGCATCATGGTATATATTACATAGTTAATTCGTTTCTCTACACAAATGCATGTGATTTCAAAGCACTGTAAGGTTACCATGGTTACCATCAGTTGTTAAAATTTACAAATACTTGTACTTCTATTGAAATTTGTTTCAGATACTGAATGTTGCAGTATAAAACTTTTCTTTTATAAGATAAGATTAACTTTAAATGAAAAATTGGAACTTTCAACAGACACATATAATATTTAGATTGTTTAATATTGATAAAAAAAAGAGTGTGACACACAATCACAAATTCACTAAACATGTGACATTCATGTGACGGTCGATGAAGGTATTTTACTTGATATTCCATGATGAACAAGAAAAGATAAGTTAGTAAGCATGCTATTAGCTCTACCTGAGTATGCCCTAACCCTTTCCCTACCATCTTTCTTTAATGTTTCTGGTGACGCTCTCATAGGGACAGGATGAACAATGACAGCTTCCTACAAAACAAATTCTTGAAGGTCATAATCCAAGTAAAGTTACCTATGCAATTAATTAAACATTTGTTTTTAAATATTATTGCTAATATTTGACAGAGCTGTGTAATAAAATTTGTATCAATCCATGAATAAATGACTTACTGAATCTGTAGGACCCATTCAAGAAAAAAATGGCTTACTGGATCTGATGGAATCAACCAGAAATATAACTCACTGGATCTGAATTCGAAGGAACCAGTTTGGAGAAATGACTTACTGGATTTGAAGGAACCATTCCAGAAAAAATACTTACTGGATCTGAAGGAACCAGTCCAGAAAAATGGCTTACTAGATCTGAAGGAACCAGTCCAGAAGATTGACTAACTGGATCTGAAGGAACCGGTCCAGAAGATTGACTTACTGGATCTGAAGGAACTGGTTTAGAGAAATCAAACTGTACAGGTTGATTAGGTGATGACATATCACTGGGCACCCTTGGGGACTCTTGGATTAATGACTGTGCCCACTGCTGTTGTGCTTGTGGTGATGTTGACTGAGGAGAATTGGCCCTCTTCAATGTACTTCCTTTGGGAAGGTCTGTACTGAATGGTTCTTCTACAATACATGACAAAATTGTAAAAATATTCTTTATTTACTTTTTTCAAGATTTAAGGGTGCTTTTTTTTTCCAAATGAAACTCGTACTTAGTTTTTTTTTATGTAATGCAGTGATGAAATAAGTCAATATAGTATTGTTATAAATTTTTGGTTTTACATTATAAACATGATAAAACATTTATTGCAGAAATATGAAGTTAGATTGTCCTTCTTAGTGTATCATATTGCAGCTGAAACAATCTGTATATTTACATTACAAGCAACAGAGACATTCTTGAAAAGCTTAGCTCAACAGTCAACACATGTAAATATGAAATTTACTTAACATAACTTTAAGTACACAAAACTACACATCAATCATGTCAATATCCAAATCCTGCAAAGTAGAACAAAGTTTTATAGGAAAAGCTTGGACACAGCACCTGTATCTTAATCAATGGCATGATTCTGCAATATGATATACTGCTTTGGAGAACAACCTGGCAAGAGCTCACACATGTTTTGGGACAAAGTAAACAAAAACAGAATTTTCAGATATACCAAACCTTAAGATTTTTATAAGGGCTATTCAATTAAAATGTATGTGGGAGGGTAGGAAGGGACTTTCAAAATATCCCTACAACCAAGAACCATTTTTTATACACATACTGAAAAAAGACCCATGACCCACATTCAATAATTAAACTTCCCTTCCTACCCTCCAACATACATTTTAATGGAATAGCCCTAACAAAACTTCGTTTCCATGCAAGTAAAAAGAATTTCTCAGATTTGTGGTAAGTCTATTTATCTTACCATCTGTGAATGCTGTGTATGGCATCAACGAGAGAGGTAGTCGTTCTGGGAGTTCTATTTCGTGTCTTCGTAACACAACCAGATGCATAGCGATACAGAACTCTTCTAATGACAGAGCACCATCTTTATTGATGTCAGCTAAATTCCTGTAATTAAAAAATAACTGATTCAACATACACTACAAGAAAGCTTTTTAAAAATACCTGGTACAATTTTTGAATGAAATTTGATGTAATTTTGATGATTTAAATTTAATTTTAATATTTTCTTGTTGATTATGGGAGTTTTTTTGTTGTTGAAATATTTTTATAGAAAAATCAATTCATTGAAAAAATGGTTCACATATATTTGTTCAAGAATCTGTTGATGTAATTGTGCATAAATGAATGAGATAACAATATAAACACCTGGTACATATATATCATACAAATAGTATTTGCTTAAACTTTGACCCAAGTAACCGATTGGGAATGTCTACTACACCATTGCATAGTTTTGACTAGTTTTCACCATCTTCAAAGTTATTCAATGTTTTGTACATGGCCAGTGTTGTATATAAATATGATTCAATATCAGACTTATAACCGTTTTCCTCTTTATGCAGAAAAGTTCATTATATTTCAAATTCTAATATGACATGCTTCTTTCGCTTTGTAAACAACACAGTGATAAAATTCTCAATATATCTATACATAGAATAGACTCAGAGATGTACATAATAATGGCTGTTATAATATACCTCCCAGGTAAATACACATGTATCGTAACCTATGTGCAAATGCTATGCCAATTTCGCTGTGTCTTTTTTCGGTAAGGCAAAAAAAAACAAGAAATGATTGTAACAGGATGCTGTTACGAAGTCTCCCAAATGAAGCTACCATAATTCGTAATTCCCAGGGTCGCCTGACACTGGGCAAAGTCCAGTGAAAATTGGTTTGGTCCAGTAAAGTTATATGCATAAGTGATGCCTGGGGACTAACCCTGTATATCATTCAAATCATCTTGGCATGACAAACCAGAATATATATGGTTTAGGGGTGGGGATCTCGACCATTTACAAAATATTAGAACTTTCTCAAATGGCAGGGGGTCGGGATGACCCCTGGGGACTAACCCTGTATATCATTCAAACCATCTTAGCATGACAAACCAGAATATATATGGTTTAGGGGTGGGGATCTTGACCATTTACAAGATATTAGAACTTTCTCAAATGGCAGGGGGTTGGGTTGACCCCTGGGGACTAACCCTGTATATCATTCAAACCATCTTAGCATGACAAACCAGAATATATATGGTTTAGGGGTGGGGATCTTGACCACTTACAAGGTATTAGAACTTTCTTAAATGGCAGGGGGTGGGGGTTACCCCTGGGGACTAACCCTGTATTTCATTTGATTTGCTTTATCATGACAAACCAGAATATATATGGTTTAGGGGTGGGGATCTCGACCATTTACAAGATATTAGAACTTTCTCAAATGGCAGGGGGTCAGGATGACCCCTGGGGACTAACCCTGTATATCATTCAAACCATCTTAGCATGACAAACCAGAATATATATGGTTTAGGGGTGGGGATCTTGACCACTTACAAGGTATTAGAACTTTCTTAAATGGCAGGGGGTGGAGGTGACTGGGGACTGGGGACTAACCCTGTTTTTCATTTAATGGGTTTTATCATTTAGAACATTTTCAATTAAAAAGATTGTGTCTATCACAAACGGTTTTCAATTTATAATCATTTGAAAATTTTAAAAAATAAAATCCCATAGGGTTCTATAGTAAAACCATCTTTTCTTTTTGCCCCTCAAAGTACCCCTTTATAAACCCCATTGCACAAACAAAACCCTAATTGCACCACTAGACATGTTAGTCTAACATATTGTGAAACCCTAAGTTAATCTGACAAGCGGTTTTGGAGAACGGGTGCGGACAAGTTCAAATTTAAAAGCGGCGGAAGAGGAAGAGGAAGAATAATAATAACTAGAATTGCCATTGCAAGCAATAGCGGATGTCACCCTTCCCCCATTGCCACTAAGCGGCAGCCATTTCAAAAAATTTAGTGAATGCACATATATGCATGTACATCTTTCTGTAAATTTTCAGTACATTCAGAGCATTTTAAAAAAATTCACATTTTTGCGATTTCCATGGCAACGGCAGCCATTTTGAAAATTTCAAAGTCAAAAGTGTCATCTTTACTTGCCAGTTAACAATCCTATCAAGTTTCATTAATTTGAAAGCATTTTGAAAATTTTTGACATTTTTGCAGTTTCCATGGCAACGGTGGCCATTTTGGAAATTCCAAAGTCAAAAGTCTCATCCAGACTTGCCAGTCAACAATCATATTAAGTTTCATCAATTTTGGTGCATTTTGAAATTTTTGAAATTTTTGACATTTTAGATGGTTCCTATGGTTACAGAGACCATTCCAAAAATTTATTGGCAGATACCACATTGGTACATGGGAGGGAACATACCATCAAAATTTCAATGGATTTGACCTACCATATTAAGAAAGTAAATGCCACTTTAAGGTTTTTTGAGCATTTTGACCTGTTTTGCATTGTTTCCATGGTAACGGCAGACATTTTCGATATTCCAACGCCAAATTCTTTATCTACCAATGTTGCTCATCGTTACTGTGAAGTTTTATTAAATTTGGAGCATTTCGATATTTTTGAAATTTTTGGTGTAGTATCCATGGCAACATAGCAGTTCCAATGATTGCCAAAATCATCCCAAACCAGTATATAGTGGGCACCTACATTGTATTAAAATCTAAAGATTTTAAGCTTAAGCATTCTCAAATAATTCAGCGAACTCCAAAATTATATTTTTTCACCATTTTTCAGTTTCCATGGTGATGGCAGCCATCTTTTAGTTCCAAAGTTGCACTGCAACTGGAAAGTCAGGGTTCCTTGTTATAGTGAACCATCATTCGGATTGGTAGCTTTGGCTCTGAGAAAGCGGGTGGACAAAATTAGGTGGAAGAAAAATAATAATAATAATAATAATAGGGAAAAAGAAACAGAGGAAAAGCAAAATGTCACCCGACATTGTCGATCGGGTGACATAATAATAATAAGAACTGAGCAAAAACAATAAGTCTTCCCAAACTTCGTTTGGGAGACTTAATAAAATAAATGTGGATTGTGTCCACATGTGGACACAGATGATGCCCCTGCTTACATATCATATAGTTATAAAGGGACATAACTGAAGAACGGTAAAAGTGACGCTACCCAAATTTGAACTTGATCTGAGTTTTGTGTTAATAAGAATTGTGTAAAAGTCTCATAACATTTGGTTGAGGCCAACTTAAGTAGAGAACAGAAACTAAAAATTCAGCAATTTTTCTATTTGTAAACCCGCATAACTTTAGAACCGTTGTGTACAAGTTTTATAACATTTGGTTGAGACAAACTAAAGTTAGAGAACGGAAACGAAAAATTCAGCAATTTTTATGTTTATAAAGGGATATAACTCAAGAATGGTAAAAGTGTCGCCACCAAGTTTCGTACTTAATCTGTATTATATAGTAATAAGCATTGTGTATAAGTTTCATAACATTTGGTTGAGGCAAACTAAAGTTAGAGAACGGAAACAAAAAAATTGTACATTATCTTAGTTTTGAGGTTAGAATATTGTGTATAGGTTTCATAATGTTTGCTTGGGGCAAACTTAAGTTACAGAATGGAAACTAAAAATTTTATAATCGTTCGATTTATAAAGGGGCATAACTCAATAATGGTTAAATGACAATACCCAAATTCAACTTGATCTGTGTTTTATCAGTGGAAGGCAAAATTAAACATTGCATTGTATAAAGCATTGATTGTAGTTGATTCAACTATAATCATGGACAAAGGAAGATAACTCCAATTTTAAAAATTACTTGAATAATGACATTGATATTTTTAGAAATTACATTTAGTTAAAGGGAAACTTCGCAAAAAAATGAAAAATTCATATTCTGTTCATTATGTATAAAAAAGCACAAATTCATAGATATTAAAGTTTTATTCTGCAAGTTAAGAGATCAACATCGATTTTAAATTTAGAGTATCAATTCTCCGCATGCGGCCATTTTGACATCCTCCCCGAATATTGACCACGATATATCTATAAACCACAAAGGACCAAAACAAGCAGTAACCTAACGTAGCCGTAATTGAGTGTCGATATCTTGTCAAGCGTACGGTTGTTTTATCCGACAAGGAAAGCATAAACAGTTACCCGGGTCACAAAAAAGATTATGATAGACATGGTTGTGCAACCTTTCCTAACTAACTTGATACGGAAAATGTAATTTTATATATATTATTTTTTAAATAACTAGTACTAATAGTATGGTCTGTCGTTTTGAAACTGTTTTGTTTACAAAGTATTTAAAACAAGAAATTGAAATTAGTTAAAAAGTCAAAGTTATAAATAAGTGTTCCGTGTAAAATTGTTTTTGAAAATCTAGTTTGTTCATAATTGTTTTATGTAATAAACTTTTTAAAATAAATTCGAACCTTTCCTTATCTGATCACCAGAATGGCTAAAGGAATTGTTCCCAGAGGTATTGTGAGGTGACACGTACAGGTATTCAAGCGATTTCCTGTCGGGCTTTAAAACTGTTATTACACAATTACATAAAACAAAGTTCGTGCATCACTTCTTTTCTGGGGGTATTGATCAGTGTACACGGCCGATAACATGTAACTTCCATTTTGAATCTTTCAGGTGTAATATACAACTTTGTATAGCGTATCCGATAGTGATATACTAGTCATTGCTAAACTCATACGCTTGTTTATAAATAACATTTTTGGTGTAAAGAATGATATTTATGAAAATTTAAATAATTTAAAAAAAAAAGGATTTGATGAAATAAAAATCTATTTACACATTTTCCAAGGGTAAATTGGGGAAAATGTAAGTATATACTCGTTGTCAATAATTATGGACATTTTGAAACATACAAATATTGATTTAACAAAATGTGCGGCACTTGTCGATCATTGGTTTATACGCCTAGATGGAAGGTTTAATACGGAACTATGGATAGTCGCAATATAGAACTAATATCATACAAGTATATTGAATATACGAGAGAAACATCCAGAACCAATCTGATTTAAATACAGGTCGATATCTAACTTGCTTTGGTTCATCGAAGCTATAGACATAGTAAAATCACAGATTTATATTTCAATAAGATTATTTCGAACAGTTTAAGAAATTCGTCATCATCACATTTTCCTGGTCCGACATGCATGTTATATATACATGCCACTGGACGTGCACTAATGATCCCCAAAAGCCTATTTGAAGAAATAAAGAAACTTCACTCCGGATAGACTGATGGTAGTTGTATTAACGTCTGGTCAGCTAGAGGGTTGATTTATTTATTTAGTTAGCTTGTAGGGGATTTAACCACTCTTAATATTGCATTAGATATTAAATGACAGTACCGGTAATATAAGAGAAAATATAAATACGAAAAGTCGCATATCAGATAGAAAAGGACTCACCATGAACTATAGGATTGTACGTACGATTGTCATTCTAAATCGCATGTAACGGACAATCATTTAAATGCATGCATGTACGTTGTGATAAAAAAGGGGTGTCGCAGTTGCAAAGTATTCATCATAAATCTATTTCAAGTTTATTATTTCCTGTTATTTTTATAAGTTAACGCAGAGACATGTATACACTAGATCTCTATTTAACGACAAGGGGGGGGGGGGGGGGGGGTTGGTTGGTCTGAGGTCATGTCTATCTATCTATGATTAACCTTGACATTTCCGGGTATAACAGCTACTTGTATATTACCTGAATGTGGTTAGGTGACGTCCCATGAGGTCTTACGTATACATGTTCATATTTATAATGGTTTCTGATATAACAATTAGGTTTTATAACATTCACACTTCTGCTTGTTCTGTATACCAAATTCGTATCTTTTTTTCAGACCGAATGAGGATGTGAATATTTTCCAAGATCAAATTCATTTCGGGATTTTTTTTATTTCTTTGCATTAAATCTCAGAAATTTACAGAATATACTGCTTGTCCGCTTTAGGAGTTTTCTTGTCAGTTTAAACAGACGTATATATGTTTCTGGTTTAGAGTGGGTTTATGAATGAATGATAAGTCTTACAAAGGTACAAGATATCAAGCACAGTGAAAATTGATTTCGACGTTCTGTCTCCATTTAAAAAAGGAAAGTTGACGTTAGATTAATTCTGCTAATTTTTTAAAACATCGTTGGTCAAATAGCTAAAGAATTATATAAATACGTTGTCATTCCTGATTAGGTAAATGAAGATCGCTTTGGACGACAAAACTATATTTTTGTAACTGATAATTTTCTCTGCACATTTAAATATTCAAGGTTACCGATGATAATTTAAAATAGCACTGTTTTGATTTATACGCTCGTTTTCGTGGGCCATTTATAATATTTATATAATTATTTTATTAAAAGTGATTCAGAATTTCGATGTTACAACAAAATACTCACCTATTTATTTAAAAACTGAGCAAATGCAAAATGTTAAAAAAATATATATATAACGGCGATTAAGGTATTTTGCCACCATATTCCTCCCTTAATAATTAAAAAAAATCTGTCTCATACCTGCAACGGTGAACCCTTGAGGACAAACACCACTCTAGTGAAGATCAAAGGATTAAAATTACATAATGCTAATCTTTTAATTACCGTGAATTTAACCACGCCTTTACCAGGTGGTGTCAGCATAATACACATGCATTGTATTTACACAGTACTAGACTGAAGCAAGGATTTGTATAGTAAGACAAATCCTCGACTGAAGTAATAGGGGAGAATACAAACGTGAATTTCTATATACTATCAGTTATATATGTTGTTCAAAATATCCGTCGAAAAAAAAATCATAAAAAAATTCTATTGTATGATTTGCTTTTATTACTATAATCATATCAGAAATCCTTAAAATATAAATCGTAAATTTTAATTTAAAAAAATGCACGGCTGATCACTTTTCTTTCTGAATTGTTAGTTGGTTAATAGCTACACCAAAAGTCGTTGATGCGCTTTAAATCGCGTTATTAGATGATTAACGAACAAGACTTTAAATGAGATTAATCCACTCCCGGCATGCAAAAAGACTTAAACTACGTCACATAAGTCAGGAAGTTTGAATAAATAGAATTAATAATTCCCAATTTTCTTCATATCCAGATAAAACTTGGTGAATATGTTTTTAATGGTATTATGAACATAATAAGATGATAAGTAAAAAATCGCGAATTTTCCCTTTAAGACAAACTCAAGTTAGAGAATGGAAATGAAAAAAAAAGCAATTTTTTCATTTGTAAAGGGGCATAACCCTAGAATGGTAATCAAAGTGCTTGTAAGCACTGAATGGTAAAGATTACTTTCATTTATCAGCAGGAAGTAAAATTGAATATTGCTTTGTATAAAGCATTGGTTGTAGTTGATTCAACTACCATTATGCACAAAGAAAGATAACCCCAATTTTCAAAGAAGACTTTAAAATATTTTTAGAAATGAAGGGTAAAAACTGCTTTAATTTATCAGTGGAAGCCAAAATTAAACATTGCATTGTATAAAGCATTGATTGTAGTTGATTCAACTATAATCATGGTCAAAGGAAGTTAACTCCAATTTAAAAAAAATGACGATATTTAGAAAAAAAACAAAAGAAAATTTTAACAATTTTTCCATTTGTAAAGGGCATAACTCTAGAACAGTAAAAGTGACGGCACCAAAATTCAAACTTGATCTGTATATTGTGGAAATTAGCATTGTGTATAAGCTTTATAACATTTGGTTGAGACAAACTTAAGTTAGAGAACGGAAATGAAAAATTTAGCAATTTTTCCATTTGTCAAGGAGCATAACTCTAGAACGGTAAAAGTGACGCCACCAAAATTCAAACTTGATCTGTATTTAGTGGTAATAAGCATTGTGTATAAGTTTCATAACATTTGGTTGAGGCAAACTAAAGTTAGAGAACGGATACCAACTTTGGGATGTACGGACGGAGGGACGTACAGACGGACAAGGGTAAAACTTTAGGCCCCCTCCGCTACGGTGGGGGCATAAAAACCCCAAATAGATGTGTTGTCAGATGCATGCCCCCCAAAAAATAGGGCTGGTAGATCAGGATTTTTTTTCTCTCAATACTTTTTTCCCATTGATTTCCCAATGAAGTTCTTTGAACCATTGTTTGAATGGCTTTAAATGTGTGAAACAATCATCAGGTTTATAGTTTCATCAATGGAACTGCGAGCACACTAGTCATTACTTTGCCATTTGTTTACTATCATTCATGGTCACAAAAATGCTTTAACAAATAGCACTAATTAGACCCAGACAATTATGGGACGTGCTTAAGGAAGAGCTTTTTTCCGATCACACCTGGAAACACACTTTTTTTTTGCCTATGGCTGAAATTTATTTCAGAGTATTCATCATGTTTATGTACAGTAATTTCATAAAAAGATCTGTGCAATTTTATCTAATTATTCTATGTTAACTCCATTTATCATACTATTCTCATATCAAAGTCATTCTGCTTTGATGACTTGTCAAATGTCCATACATGAAATACATTATGATTTTATGAGCTTTGATTGACCACAATGGAATATGAGAATGACAGACGACAACGGATATGTTCCAATTGCCAAAACCACAAGCATGCCCTCTTTTCCTCCAATGCGATCTACCGAATTACACTCATCACCAGCTTTGTACTGACATGAGCAACACGACACGTGTCACATGTGTTCACCCTTCCATAGCACCGTAAATCACCCCCAGTTTTTGGTCAGGTTCCTGTTCATTCTGTTGCTGTCTTTAGTTTTCTATGTTGTGTTTTGCATACTGTTTGTCTTTTGATAGTTTTTCACTTTTAGCCATGGCATTGTCAGTTTATTTTCGACTAATGAGTTTGAATGTCCCTTTGGTATCTTTTGCATATCTATTTACCTGGCCTTCTTTTACTTTAGGGGTCCTGACAATTTTGGATTTTACTTTATAGAGGTCCCGGTCCATAATAGTACTTTTTTTGTAATAATATAAAATATTTACTTCTCTACCTGTTGTAAGTATTAAATTTTATTTCCTCACATTCTTTTATTTGATTTTTGTTGTATAGATATTATTTATTAATATTAAGTAAAATGGATGAAAGTACTGGGCTGCTGAAAATTTGGGACCCCTAAAGTAAAAAGAGGACCCCTAAAGTAAAAGAGTTCTATAATGCCTTCTTTTACTATAGGGGTCCGACAACCTATATACAAGCCAATACTTTATAAATAATCAATACAACAGAATATATAATAAAACAACGGCACAATGCATTTTAAATACACTGTTATCTGCTCTTTGGTCGGGTTGTTGTCTCTTTGACATATTCTCCATTTCCATTCTCAATTTTACTATATATTGTGGGACCTTTCATTTTTTAACAGTAATGTTGGGACCCCTAAAGTAAAGGAAGGCCATTGACCTTTACATCCTTGTTCTTTTGATCTAGTTATTTGCCAAAACAATATATCTTACCAGATCTGTGACAATTCTCTGACCGGTAATTTGGACTTCTCGAAAAATTCTTTTGCAACTCCACCTAAAATATTTAATATAATTATGCAAAAACAATCCACTTTGATATTTATCAACTATCAGATTTGAACATTTCAATGTCACTTCTGGAGAACCTTAGTTCATTCCATTTATTTTTCTTTTTTCTTTGCTAATGCTACTTAAGCTTTTAAGCTTAAGTTTTTTCTGTGTAGTGTTTTGGAAAAACAATTGTTTACAAATCCATCAGTTTATTCTGGCAATGGTGTGTCTTGTACTTTTACTTGCATCTTATAATCATGATAACAGTTTACTGGAATATTTTAACACTGAAATGAGTATATGTTTAATTGTAAAAATAAAATTTCAGAAATAATGATATTTAAAAAAAACTTTATTTAACAATTATTTTGGTACCAAAAATCCATTATTTTTAGCATAAAAAAAATTTGGTGAATTTTTGGGTCACATTTTTTCAGTTATTTTGGACAATAAGCTAATTTTGTCAGATAAGTATGGATATTTTAATCGAAAATATATTATGTTGACAAAACTGATATTTCCAAGAGAATTAGGCATATACACAATTATTATTTAACACAAACAACAAAACTTGTATTGTTAAAAGTAACTAATTTCATATTGCATTGTCTTTATTGTCATTAAGACATATGCTATGGACCAAGATAAAAATTTAAATAAATGTGGATAGTGTCCACATGTGGACACAGATGATGCCCCTGCTTGCATATTATAATAGTTAAAAAGGGACATAACTGAAGAACGGTAAAATCTGAGTTTTGTGGTAATAAGCATTGTGTGTAAGTCTCATAACATTTAGTTGAGGCTAACTTAAGAGAACAGAAACTAAAAATTCAGCAATTTTTCTATTTGTAAACACGCATAACTCTAGAACCGTTGTGTATAAGTTTTATAACATTTGGTTGAGACAAACTAAAGTTAGAGAACAGAAAACGAAAAATTCAGCAATTTTTATGTTTATAAAGGGACACAACTCAAGAATGGTGAAAGTGTAGCCACCAAATTTCATACTTAATCTGTATTATGTAGTAATAAGCATTGTGTATAAGTTTCATAACATTTTGTTGAGGCAAACTAAAGTCAGAAAACAGAAACAAAAAATTTGTACTTGATCTTAGTTTTGTGATAATGAATATTGTGTATCGGTTTCATAATGTTTGGTTGGGGCAAACTTAAGTTACAGGATGGAAACTAAAAATTTTGCAATCTTTCGATTTATAAAGGGGCATAACTCAATAATGGTTCAAGTGATACTACCCAAATTAAACTTGATCTGTGTTTTATCAGTGGAAGTCAAAATTAAACATTGCATTGTATAAAGCATTGATTGTAGTTGATTCAACTATAATCATGGACAAAGGAATATAACTCCAATTTTAAAAATTACTTTGATATTTAGAAGAAAATAAAAATTTTGCAATTTTTCCATTTATAAAGGAGCATAACTCTAGAACGGTTAAATTGACGCCACTAAAATCAAACTTGATCTGTGTTTTGTGGTAATAAGCATTGTTTATAAGTTTCATAACATTTGGTTGATGCAAACTTAAGTTAGAGAACGGAAACTAAAAATTTTGCAATTTTTCCATTTCTAAAGGGGCATAACTCTAGAACGGTTAAAGTGACGCCACCAAAATTCAAACTTGATCTGTGTTTTGTGGTAATAGGAATTTTTTTATAAGTTTCATAACATTTGGTTGAGGCAAACTTTAATAAGTTAGAGAACGGACACTAAAAATTTTGCAATTTTTCCATTTATAAAGGGCCATAACTCTAGAACGGTTAAAGTGACGCCACCAAAATTCAAACTTGATCTGTGTTTTGTGGTAATAAGCATTGTGCATAAGTTTCATAACATTTGGTTGAGGCAAACTCAAGTTAGAGAACAGAAACCAATTTTGGGATGTACGTATGTACAGACGGACAAGGGTTAAACTTAATGCCCCATTATCTAGTGGGCAGGGCCTGAAGATAATCATCAAACTAATATGTACTGATAGTAATGCAACCTTATACAAAATATCATTATCTATCACAAGTAGTTCTTATCAAATTGAATAAGCAGAAAACTTAACATTGAAAATTGCTAATTAATTCAAAGTCACTGGACCATGACTTAGGGGACAGGGCCTTGAAATAGTTGTCAGACTGATATGAACTGAGAGTTATGCACCTTCATACAAATATAATTGATCTATCACAAGTAGATCCTATCAAACTAACTTAAGCAGAAAACTTAACATTGAAATGTGCTAATTAATTCAAAGTTTCTGGACCATGACCTAGGGGCAGGGACTCTAAATAGTCGTCAAACTGATATGTACTGATAGTAATGCAACCTTGTATTAAATATCAATCATCTATCACAAGTAGTTCCTATCAAACTAACTTAAGCAGAAAACTTAACAATTGTTGATGCCATCATCGCCAGAAAAGCAATCCCTATGTCACGTTTTCCGCAACTTTCGTTGCAGGTGAGACAAAAACTACAGTTCCTAATCTCAATACAAAATTCTAAAAATGGTTTTCTGGTAATAAAATGGCTGAAGTTTTTATGTTAAAGCTGTAGTACATATACATTTGGGGAAATTAGAATTAAATAGTTAATATCCTTAATCATCAGGATCAGTAAGGTTATAGTAGGTCATTTTTCTAATGTTTTGACAGATCTTTGCTTTCAGGTCATTTTGCAATAGAAATATAAAATTTCGGTTATATACCATTTTTTCCTAGTGGCATACAATAATTGTGGCCATTGACCCCATTAAATCCATTTGGCATCATCTACTTATTTGATTTATTGTTTTATTATGTTCTAGTCCTATATATATGTATGAAATATTTGCTACTGGACAGTCTGCTTGGCTTACCTAACACTCCCCCCCCCCTATTGTTCCAGTAGTCTTACCTATTATAACCCCGTTTAAGTCTGGTTGCATGCTCTGGAATTGTTTGATGTAATATTCTTTTTGTTCGTCACTGATGGCCCAAACATCATCAACACTCTCTGGGTCTGAACTAATGGATGATGAGTCAAACCCAGGGGGCTCTAAATTATATTTCTTTGGACCAGTTCCTAATAAACCTAAAATAAGAAAAACCAACAAAATAATGATTATTTTGAAGACTTATTTTTCACTCATAAATCTTCTGCTATAATCCATCTGTTATTATTTTACCATGAATACAGGAATATGAACAGTGCTAAAGGGTCATGTAACTCATGTATTCTTTTATATGCTGTAAAATGAAAAATTGACGAAAGGATTTATTTTTTGTTAATTACATGAATAAGAAAAAATTGTGTAAATTTGATCTTTAAGGAAAATAGGAATCAGGGACAAGAAAAACCAAAAATAAAACCCCAAGAACTTACCCTAACCGTAGAATCAGAAAACATCAATATCAACATTATGCATACAAAATATGACAGTTATTGATCTATGGTTGAGCCTGTATCATATTGAAAGTTTTGATCTTGACCTTGACCTAAAAACCTCTCCATGGGTATTCAGTTAAAAATTTTAATGTAAATTAACAAAAGGGTATTAAAGCCTGTTTCATGCTGACAATGTTTTATATTTACTTTTGAAATTTTACCTTGAAACTGAATTTGGTTATCATCTTTTTATGCCATAACCAAATGGTAAACTCTTTTTTGTGATGGCAAGGTTCTGAAGTACCCTTGACCGCAGAACTTGACCGACTGTAGTTCTCTCAATTGGCATTAAATTATAAATTTGATGAAGATTAACAAAATGGTTTAGATAAGTCTATAACATTTTGTTTGTACCTAAACCCTTGAACTTTAACCCCAAAAAAATAAATGAGGTCATCCTTTTTTATAATGAAAGAAATACATAAAATCTGCTGAATTTCAACAAAGTGGGTTACCCTGTATTATGTTGACATGGTCCTGACCTTAATCCTTGACCTTAGCTTGACCCTTTACAACTCAATAAGTTGTATTCTTCTTTAAGGAAGGGTTACAGTATACTGTAAATTCAGAAATTATTGCAATGTTTTTATTATTGCGAAAAATATGACAGGGTTATATTCGCAATAATTTAAACTCACATTTTGAAATTTTATATATGAATTAAACAGTATTTTTCTCAATATCGCAAAAATTAAAATCGCATTTTAGTCTAAAATGAAAAAATCGCAATAATAAATGCACGCAATAATTTCTGAATTTACAGTACCTATTTTCAGGTCGTATTAACACATACTAACCATGACTTTCCTCATCTTCAAACGATGCCCAGCCAACCTCATGCGTTGAATTTATTGAATTAAAACTTCCGTGATGGGGAGCTGTTCCTTGTGTTGGCTTCTGTGGATTGACCTGATTTGTGATGGAAACGGTTGGAATGCTTGGCTGATGAGTGGGTGGGGATGATGGAGGGGGAGGAGATGTTTTTTGAGTTGGTGATCTAGGATTTAACGGAGATTCTTCTCTAGTATGTGTCTGAAAAAGAAAATCAATACACAGATGTTAAAATTAATAGTTACAAAAGCCTCTAAATAATTTTTTATTAAATATCATGTATAAGTGTACATCTTACATAAAAATTACACACACAGTTACACACTACTTGTATAGATTCAGAGTAATACAGAGTTTGACATATTTTACAGACACCTGTCTATTGTTGAAGATCATATGTTGCTCTCATTGTCTTTTGTTTCGATTGGTTTTGCATTTTAAATCTTAATATCAATATTTGTAAGCAACATATCACAATAATAATTCATACATTAGCATTAATAACTTAAATTTTTGAAATTTAACATTAAAAAAGATATATTTTTTTTCAAACAATAGTTTCCAGTTCTCAGGATTGCCAAAACCAGAGGAAATTCAGTTGTTACTTAGTACTTGATTTTACCCAAGGAATACAAAAACAAACTTGATCTGTTTGTTGTTTACTGATATTTTACCTGAGTAACCGATTGTTGAGTCTGTTGCTGGGCAGGTAATGGTCCAGGTGGTACAGGTGGTCCAGGGTCCCTATCAACTAATGCCCTTTGTTGACCAGAATCTCTTCGAGTATGTGTTTTCCGTGTAACTGGAGGGGGTGGGAGTTGACCAGCAGGAGGGTGTTGCTGTAAGGGAATCGCCTGACCAGATCTAAATACAAGAAAAAATAACAATGACAGATCATGCCATATGGGGTTACAAAAAGGTTAACAAGATGTAACATCACAACTATTGGTTTGACAACGTTAAAATGAAAGTGAAAGTAAAAGTTAATAATGAATTGTCAGTATCTTTTCCAAAATGGACAACACCTCACCGGACATTCCATACCATTTCAAATGGCTTCACTCTGAATGAGGTACTGCTTCCAATGCCAGTTTTATTTTATTAAGGTTAAACATTTTGGTGATTTCTAAGGCATAATCTGTTTGTTTTATTTTTGTGTTTTTTTGCCCCAGTTCTGATCTTCTAAAATTTATGCAAGGGGAAAGTTTTTAGGTTTTAATTTTGCAATATTAGCAAAAATAAATCGTCAAGATCATACTAATTTTTGGTTTACATAGTTTTAGTTTTAATATTATATTCATTCTAAATAAAAGAGTTCACTTTCCACAGGTTTTTAGTTTAAGCAGCAATTTGGGTGTAAGTTCATTTGGACATACATATACTTAAAAAGACTTAAGGCATTTATTGCAAAATTCATATAGCAAATATAGAGTTCAGAAAAGCTTTCTTTTTTTATTTTTTCTACAACCATATTTGACTTTCCAAGCCATCATTTCAACTGACCTTGAATAATAGTTCAATTTGTAGCAATTTAACTGATTTCATAAGAAAATGATCACTTTTGTTTTGAGATGACAATAAATCTTTTTTTGAGACGAAAAATAAATGAAAAGAAAACCTTTTATTTCCTAAGAAAAGGGTTGTGTGATCACACACATTTAACCCTGACACCTGTGCCTGTTCCAAGTCAGGAGCCTGTCTTTTGTTGCTGTATATCATATTTTGTTTTGTTTAAATTGTTTTGTCATAAATCAGGCTGTTGGTTTTTTCATTTGAATTGTTTCTCACTTGTCATGTCAGGGCCTTTTACAGCTGAGTATAAGGTATGAATTTTACTCATTGTTGAAGGCTGCAGATAATTCATATATTTTTCACAGGTTAGTATATATTTCCATTCTCAATTTTATTGATACTTATATATGAGAACAAGTCAGCTGTTTATTACCATATAGTCATAATCAGACCCTTTGTGGCAAAATGATTTACATCGGTAGTTGGACCAATGGGAAAAAATCTATTTGTGGAGGTCACTTTAGTCTGTTGCCTCCTCGGTAGGGGTTAGTTACTTGAAAAAGAGACAAAGTGATCTTAATCTAATGGTATGTGAAAAAGTTTGTCAGTAATTAGTTGAAGAACAGTGATTTATCCATGGGCACTCTAACAAATGACCAAAACCCATCACCACTTACATGTACCATCATGTTTTGATAGTGTAGAAATCCAATAAACATAGTAAAGAAACAAAATGATGTCAATATGTGCTAAAATCATTTTAAAAATACTTTTAAGATATAAATCGTTAAATTTTGAAATAAGCAGCTTTTGTGTTTTAATTGAGTAGATTAAACCATTGTAATAGGGAAATTGTTTCATTAAATGTCATTTAAAAATCATTTTACTATCTGGTAATAATCAATTTACTTTTCAGTAAAATACTGAGTTAATTCTAATTATCAATCAGATTACTCAATAGACTTGCATACCTTTCTATAGGAACTCCATCTGTTTGGGAATTATAGGAGGCTCCCATATTTTCTACAAGAAAAAAAGTTTTAACATTAGTTTGAAAATAATTACATTATTAAACATTAGATAAATTTTTCATAAGGATCTCATCATTTTGAAGTTCTCATCGTAATGAACATGTGTACTAAGTTTCAAGTTGATGTGACTACAACTTCATGGTAAACTACCTTAACCAAAAATCTAAACCTGATACCAGACCAGTCTTCACGATAAACCTTTGAATCTACAAGCCCGAAGCTGAATTTTATGAAAATTTTAGTTAGATTCTATTGGCTTGTAGAGATGATTTTTTCAGGCCCGACAGCATGTTTACTAGCCTGGGCTGGTGGGCCTGCAGTTGAGTGCGAAGACTGCCAGAATGCACAGACCAGAAAACAATATAAATGTCCACCAACTATCCTAAACATTGTACTATTCCACAGAATCTTACATAGAAATCGAAATACTAAGCAACATGTAAAATCATAGACCTAAGGGTTTACTGGAATATAGAAATATAGTCAACCCTGAATAACACCTGTCCAACCTTTTGGTTGTATGGGACATACAAATACACAATAACATCCAGTCAGAATGTTGATGTTAACTCCCAAGAACTCTGTAGGGGAGTGCAAAGATCTCTGCTCCTTAAAATCCTTGGAACAATTCTGTAAAGGGTCCATAGATGGCCTGTTGTCTGGCAACATTTTTGCCTCTAATAACCAACATACTCAAATTTACTGGTGGTAGTAAAATTTCTGCCCATACCAAATGACATAGGCTTCCCATTTGGCTTCTTATTGTACATTTATTTCTTGTTCTGAATATGCATGAAATAATTGCCACTAGACATTTACTAAGCAGAAACCAACAATCAATCATTCTTGTTAAGCCAGGTGCTTGAAAAGGGTAGACATTTTCTGCTCCACTATTTATATACTGTGAATTCATTTATTTTCGTGGGTACCAATTTTCGTGGATTGAGGAAAACTAGCATTTTCGTGGATATTTGATTTCGTGGTTTTGCCAAAGTCTGCATACATTCTTATAGAAAATTTGTAATTCGTTGTACATTAGAATTCGTGGTTCCGGAACTTCCCAAGTAACGGCAAAATCAACGAAATTTAGTATCCAATGAATAATAATGAATCCACAGCAGTTATTTTCATCTTATGAACTATTTGTATTATGTATTACAAATTGTAATTATCTTCATCAGACATGCACAAGGATTTATCAATTTTGATTCATGTAATTAAATGTCTTTTAAGAAAATCATTGGAGAAAAAGCAAACAAAACTATCTATTCCTTTAATCATGAAAATTGACTTAAATGTTGAAATAGCCTTCTTTCAAATTCAATTTAATGCTAAATTGACCTCTGTTATATAATCTACTAGCCAGGCCTATTACCAAACAAAAATCTATATTTCCCTGGAATCTACATTTAATTATAATCATATTTTTCACTAAATGTAACACAATTGACAATCATATGTTAATAGCATTTTGTTCATTTCAAGGCTGACTAAATATCGAATGTATGTAACATTATATTCTCTTTCTGATCAGTTTCATTACAGCATAGACATCCTTATTACAATTTTCTTGCAAATAAAGTAGCCATTTTTTTTATTAGAAAAGAAGCTAAGAGTGATAGGCAAAATTCCTTTTAGGAAAAGGCTAAACGAACCAATTAGTTCTCCCAGAATTGTCTGTTTAAGTACATCAATTAGTTCTCCCAGAATTGTCTGTTTAAGAACATCAATTAGAGAAGACTTCTGACAAATATAAAGTAAAAGTGTCCAAACATCTATTATATATTTATGTAACTGAAATGAGTAAGCACGTGAAGGTACTTTAAATGTACCAAACATGTGTTAAAGATAAAAAACTAGAGGCTCTAAAGAGCCTGTGTCGCTCACCTTGGTCTATGTGAATATTAAACAAAGGACGCAGATGGATTCATGACAAAATTGTGTTTTGGTGATGGTGATGTGTTTGTACATCTTAATTTACTGAACATTTTTCCTGCTTACAATTATCTCTATCTATAATTAACTTGGCCCAGTAGTTTCAGAGGAGAAGATTTTTGTAAAAGATTACTAAGATTTTCGAAAAAATGGTTAAAAATTGACTATAAAGGGCAATAACTCCTAAAGGGGTCAACTGACAATTTCGGTCATGTTGACTTATTTGTAGATCTTACTTTGCCGACATTTATTGTTTTTTACAGTTTATCTCTATCTATAATAATATTCAAGATAATAACCAAAAACAGCAAAATCACCTTAAAATTACCAATTCAGGGGCAGCAACCCAACAACGGGTTGTCCGATTCATCTGAAAATTTCAGGGCAGATAGATCTTGACCTGATAAACAATTTTACTTCATGTCAGATTTGCTTTAAATGATTTGGTTTTTGAGTTAAAAGCCAAAAACTGAATTTTACCCCTATGTTCTATTTTTAGCCGTGGCGGCCATCTTGGTTGGTTGACCAGGTCACGCCACACATTTTCAAAACTAAATAACCAAATGATGATTGTGGCCAAGTTTGGTTTAATTTGGCCCAGTTGTTTCAGAGGAGAAGATTTTTGTAAAAGATTACTAAGATTTACGAAAAATGGTTAAAAATTGACTATAAAGGGCAATTACTCCTAAATTGGTCAACTGACCATTTCGGTTATATTGACTTATTTGTAAATCTTACTTTGCTGAACATTATTACTGTTTACAGTTTATCTCTATCTATAATAATATTCAAGATAATAACCAAAAACAGCAAAATTTCCTTAAAATTACCAATTCAGGGGCAGCAACCCAATAACGGGTTGTCCGATTCATCTGAAAATTTCAGGGCAGATAGATCTTGACCTGATAAACAATTTTACTTCATGTCAGATTTGCTTTAAATGCTTTGGTTTTTGAGTTAAAAGCCAAAAACTGAATTTTACCCTTATGTTCTATTTTTAGCCGTGGCGGCCATCTTGGTTGGTTGACCAGGTCACGCCACACATTTTTAAAACTAGATAACCAAATGATGATTGTGGCCAAGTTTGGTTTAATTTGGCCACGGATTTTCAGAGGAGAAGATTTTTGTAAAAGATTACTAAGATTTACGAAAAATTGTTAAAAATTGACTATAAAGGGCAATAACTCCTAAAGGGGTCAACTGACCATTTCAGTCATGTTGACTTATTTGTTAATCTTACTTTGCTGAACATTATTGCTGTTTACAGTTTATCTCTATCTATAATAATATTCAAGATAATAACCAAAAACAGCAAAATTTCCTTAAAATTGCCAATTCAGGGGCAGCAACCCAACAACAGGTTGTTCGATTCATCTGAAAATTTCAGGGCAGATAGATCTTGACCTGATAAACAATTTTACTTCATGTCAGATTTGCTTTAAATGCTTTGGTTTTTGAGTTATAAGCCAAAAACTGCATTTTACCCCTATGTTTTATTTTTAGCTGTGGCGGCCATCTTGGTTGGTTGGCCGGGTCACGCCACACATTTTTTAAACTAGATACCCCAATGATGATTGTGGCCAAGTTTGGTTTAATTTGGCCCAGTTGTTTCAGAGGAGAAGATTTTTGTAAAAGATTACTAAGATTTACGAAAAATGGTTAAAAATTGACTATAAAGGGCAATTACTCCTAAAGGGGTCAACTGACCATTTCGGTTATATTGACTTATTTGTAAATCTTACTTTGCTGAACATTATTGCTGTTTACAGTTTATCTCTATCTATAATAATATTCAAGATAATAACCAAAAACAGCAAAATTTCCTTAAAATTACCAATTCAGGGGCAGCAACCCAATAACGGGTTGTCCGATTCATCTGAAAATTTCAGGGCAGATAGATCTTGACCTGATGAACAATTTTACCCCATGTCAGATTTGCTCTTAATGCTTTGGTTTTTGAGTTATAAGCTAAAAACTGCATTTTACCCCTATGTTCTATTTTTAGCCGTGGCGGCCATCTTGGTTGGTTGACCGGGTCACGCCACACATTTTTAAAACTAGATACCCCAATGATGATTGTGGCCAAGTTTGGTTAAATTTGGCCCAGTAGTTTCAGAGGAGAAGATTTTTGTAAAAGTTTACGGACGACGGACGACGGACGCAGGACGACGGACGACGGACGCAAAGTGATGAGAAAAGCTCACTTGACCTTTCAGGTCAGGTGAGCTAAAAAGGAAGACAAGTCAGTTGTTACTCTGTTAAAAATAAAAATAATGTCCCTCCACCTCCCTAAAAGCAGATGGCAAAAGCTCTTTAATTGTTTTTAAAACAGATGACCTTCGCACTCTACGACCCCAATGTTGCCAGTTTATTTTTACTAAGAAACAGCTACAGGAATCAACAGAAGTCAAATTACAAGCTGAACCTACCTATATCAATAGCTAACTGTAATCACTCATGTATTCATTGTAGGCCAGTGTGATCTAATTTTTGAAAGACCTTTAATACCATTCAAAATATATTCTCACTTGAAGCTGCTTAAACACAGATGTAAGTGTAAAACTTTGCATTGATAAAATGAGGAATAACTCACAAACTATTAATACACTGAAAGGCTAGAAAGACACATAATTTCAATAACCATTGTGATGATTTTAAAAATGATCGATTATGTTAGAACTAACAATAGCATTCAAAGATAAAAATACTTTGTTCATGTATTAATCTTCTTTACTTGTGTATTTGTAAGCTAAGTATATCTAACCAGAATAAAAAAAAATAAATGGGAGAATGTGTCCATGGGACACAGATGATGCCCCCGCTTGCATATCATAATAAGCTATAAAGGTACATAACTGAAGAATGGTAAACCTGACGCTACCCAAATTTGTACTTGATCTGTGTTTTGTGGTAATAAGTATTGTGTATAAGTTTCATAACATTTGGTAGAGGCAAACTTAAGTTAGAGAACAGAAACGAATAAAATGCTCCGCAGAGTGCAGATTGATACGACCGCAGAGGTCGAACCCTGAACAGTTGGGGCAAGTATGGACACAACATTCAAGCTTGATACAGCTTTGCATTTGGATTGTGATTAAATATTTGACACAGCATAGGTTTCAAACACAGAATGAATGTGTTCTAAGAACTTAAAAATTTTAAATTGGACATTCACCTATTATGGTCCAATATCCAAAATCTAAATACATGGTTAGATTCAGCATATCAAAGAACCCCAAGAATTCAATTTTTGATGAAATCAAACAAAGTTTAATTTTGGACCCTTTGGACCTCAATGTGGACCAATTTAAAAACGGGGCCCAAAATCCAAAAATTAAATACACGGTTAGATTCAGCATATTAAAGAACCCCAAGAATTCAAGAATAAAACCCCATTGAAATTGGTCAAGAAATAAGCAATTTATACGAAGTATCTTCTTTTGCACAATACTGTGCAATTAAATATTTCTTGCTATTGCCCAATACTGTACAATTGACAATTTCTTGCTATTGCGCAATATTGTGCTATTGGATATTTCTTGCTATTGCGCAATATTGTGCAATTGAAGATTTCTTGCTATTGTGCAATACTGTGCAATTGAAAATTTCTTGCTATTGCACAATACTTATTATATAATAATTTACATATCTTGTTTGGTGTGTATCTCCTACCATATCATTATTATTTGCTTTTAAATATAAATCAGAAATAACCAACTTAAAATGGAAAATTTTAAAAGAAAAAAAAAAGGAAAAAAAGAAAAAAAAAGGAAAAAAATAAAAATCCCCCCCCCAATTTTTTGAACCCCCTTATGATTCATCACCCCCAAACTCCATCCCAGCCTTCCCTTTGTGGTATGGTACCTTGCAGTACAATTTCAGAGATTCATACACTTGAACACAAGTTATTGTCTGGAAACTAGAAAAATGTGTTTTTTGGCCCCTTTTTGGCCCCAAATTCCTAAACGTTTAGGGCAATTACCCCCAAACTCAAACCCAGCTTTCCCTTTGTGATATGGAACCTTGTAGTACAATTTCAGAAAGTTCCATACACTTACACACAAGTTATTGTCCTGAAACTAGAAAAATGCTTGTTTTTTGCCCACTTTTGGCCCCTAATTCCTAAAATATTGAGGCAATTACCCCCATCATCAATCCCAGCCTTCCCTTTGTGGTATGGTACCATGCAGTACAATTTCAGAGAGATCCATACACTTGAACACAAGTTATTGTCTGGAAACTAGAAAAATGCTTATTTTTGGCCCCTTATTCCTAAACGTTTCGGCAATTACACCCAAACTCAATTCCAGCTTTTCCTTTGTGATATGGAACCTTGTAGTACAATTTCAGAAAGATCCATACACTTACACACAAGTTATTGTCATGAAACTAGAAAAATGCTTGTTTTTTGCCCCTTTTTTGGCCCCTAGGCCTAATTCCTAAAATTTTGAGGCAAATACCCCCAAAATCAATCCCAGCATTCCTTTTGTGATATGGAACCTTGTGGTACAATGTCAGAGAGATTCATACACTAACACACAAGTTATGTCTGGAAGTTACAATAAAATGCTTCGCTGGGCACAGCTTGATACGACCGCAGAGGTCGAACCCTGAATAGTTGGGGCAAGTATGGACACAACATTCAAGCTTGATACAGCTCTGAATTTGGATTGTGATTAAATATTTGACACAGCATACGTTTCTGACACAGAAAGAATGTGGTCTAAGAACTTGAATTTTTTTGATTTACCTATTATGGTCCAATGTCCAAAATCAAAATACATAGTTAGATTCAGCATATCAAAGAACCCCATATATTCAATTTTTGTTGAAATCAAACAAAGTTTAATTTTGGACCCCAACTTGGACCAACTTGAAAACTGGGCCCATAATCAAAAATCTAAACACATGTTTAGATTCAGCATATCAAAGAACCCCAAGAATTCAATTTTTGTTAAAATCAAACTAAGTTTAATTTTGGACCCTTTGGACCTTAATGTAGACCAATTTAAAAAACTGGACCCAAAATTAAAAATCTAAATACACGGTTAGATTTGTCATATCAAAGAACCCCAACAATTCAATTTTTGATGAAATCAAACAAAAGTTTAATTTTGGACCCTTTTGACCTCAATATGAACCAATTTGATAGCGGGCCCACAAATAAAAAATCTAAATACATGGTTAGATTCAGCATATCAAAGAACCTCATATATTCAATTTTTGTTGAAATCAAACAAAGTTTAATTTTGGACCCCAATTTGGACCAACTTGAAAACTGGGCCAAAAATCTAAAATCTAAATACGTGTTTAGATTCAGCATATCAAAGAACCCCAAGAATTCAATTTTTGTTAAAATCAAACTAAGTTGAATTTTGGACCCTTTGGACCTTAATGTAGACCAATTTGAAAACTGGACCCAAAATTAAAAATCTAAATACACGGTTAGATTCGGCATAATAAATAAATAAATGTGGTCAAAGATTTTAAAAATCTAATGCGCCATACTGTGCAATTAAAGATTACTTCTTGAAATTTTTCAATATTTGAAATTTGAAAAAAAAATAATATTTGAAGAATAATTCTTTTTAATTTCTGAAATCTGAAATGAGAAAAAATTGACCCCCCACAATTTCTTTTTACCCCCCCCCCCCCCTTTTTTCCCCCAAAAAATTCTTTCCCTCAAGATATGGTCATAATCTCAATCAAATTTCCAATGGAATTTGCAACCATAAGTACCCATTTAAATTTATCATAGTGCTAACTTAATCTATTTTATAATAGAATTTAAAATATAGTGTCAAATCTTTCATATGGATTTTTTTGTAAAAAAAAAAGATGCAACATTTGCAGATATTTTTACTGGTCTTCCTTTATAAATATGCATTTCTTTAAACATAATTTAAAAGCAGTGTATTTGGATTACCTCCCTTACACTGTTTTAAATTATCTTAATTGTTCATTAACCATTACTTTATTCATAATTTAAAAGCAGTGTAAGGGAGATAATTGCAATGATGTATTTGATTTATCTCCCTTACACTGCTTTAAATTATGTTTTGTTCTAAAGTATTTGTCCATTAACCAGGACAACCTTGTTTTTCCCCCTTTTTTGCCCCTAATTCCTAAATGGTTTGAGCCATAACCCCCCAAAGCAAATCCTTACCATCCCTTTGTGGAATGGAAACTTGTAGTATAATTTCAGAGAGATCCATACACCGTTCCACAGTTATTGTCTGTAAACTAGAAAATGCTTATTTTTGGCCCCTTTGTGGCCCCTAATTCCTTAACTGTTGGAACCATAACCCCCAAAATCAATCCCCCCCTTCCTTTTGTGGTATTGAACCTTATGGTAAAATTTCAAAGAGATCCATTCACTTTAACTAAAGTTAGAGTGCGAAAACCAATGTGTCTTCGGACGACGACGACGACGACGACAACGTCATACCAATATACGACCACAAAATTTTTTTGCGGTCGTATAAAAATGCTAATTTTTGGCCCCTTTTTGGCCCCTAATTCCTTTACTGTTGGTACCATAACCCCCAAAATCAATCCCAACCTTCCTTTTGTGGTATTGAACCTTGTGGTAAAATTTCATAGAGATCCATTCACTTAAACTAAAGTTAGAGTGCGAAAACCAATGTGTCTTCGGACGATGCCGGACGACGACGACGCCAACGTCATACCAATATACGACCACAAAAATTTGTTTGCGGTCGTATAAAAATTCAGCAATTTTTCCATTTGTAAAAGGTCATATATATAACTTTAGAACAGTTAAAGTGACACCACCAAAATTCAAACTGGATCTGTATTTTGAAGTAATAAGCATTGTGTATAAGTTTCAAAACATTTGGTTGAGGCAACTAAAGTAACAAGGACAAGGGTAAAAATTTGCTTGACACTGTCAAAACCTCAATGCTTTTTTCAAAGGGGAAAATTATAAGACTGTACCTTGCTCTGGTAACCTTGTAAACTTTGGTAATGGCATTTCTTTTCCTGAAATGATATAGAGAAAAATAATAAGTATTTAAGTGATGGTTTCTAAACAATAATTATCACAAATTAAGTGGAAAATCAACATGCTCATGCCAGGCAGACATGTACATCTAACAATCATTCTATACACAAATTATATTTTACCTATTGTTTATCATGCTCATGGAATCCAAGGAACAAACCTAATTTAAATAAATGGAGAATGTGTCCATTGGACACAGATGATGCCTCTGCTTGTATATAACGTTATAAAGGGACATAACTAGAGAACTGTACAAGTGATGCTACCCAAATTCAAAGTTAATCTGTGTTTTGTGGTAATAAGCATTGTGTATAAGTTTCATTACATTTGGTTGAGGCGAACTAAAGCTGGAGAACGGAAACTAATTTTGGGACTTACGTACAAGAGTAACACTTAGTGCCCCCTCTGCTGCCACAGGGGCATAACAAAAACTTAGGGATCACCAATGAACCATGAATATGAGGTCAAGGACAACAGATATATGCTAGATAAAATCTTTAGACCATAAAGAGTCAAAAATCTAATACAAGAAGAAACAATAATTAATCTTCATGTTTTAAGTATGTAAAGTTATTCCTCAACCATACAACTGAACAATGTAGATAATTTTAACAGACTAAAATATTTTTAAGCCACCAGCTATTGACTTTCATCAAGAGAAATATTTAGTCTATAATGTGACATTACAATAGCCAAAGGATTGGTTGGTGTTTAAATGTATAAAAATGTATTATTAATAAAGGTAGACAGTGTAGTTCAGTAAACTCTCAGCCATTTCAATTAAACCGGGTTAAAAATGTGTTGGCATGAGATGATTAGATCATCATGTCAGCCAAATTAGTTAAAAAAAAACAAGTGAAAAAGGTTATATATATATAGTAATCCATTAGACCCTTATATATTTTAGCCTAAAAATTGGATCCTTGAAATTAAAATGATGAAAGGAAAATATCAAATTTGATATAATATCGACTATTAGAAATAAGAAGATGTGGTATGAGTGCCAAAAATTAAGAGGGCACGTTACTTTGTCAATGTAAACATTAACGACACCATAGGCAAAATAGCGATTAAAAAAATTATCAATGGTCTTTCAAACTCTAGGTTATTTCTCATCCACATCTCACCTCAGGGCTCTCGCCCTTCAATGAGATTGTACTTTGTAGCTGAGAAACACCTTCTCGTTGGAAAAACTATCGATAATCTATATGTATCTGCTGTAATGAAAGCCACCAATAGGGTGTATTATATCTATATAAAAAAATTTGATACTATTCCCTCAGGCCTTTTAACAACTAAAATTAACGATTGGATCTACATGAAAATAATGCAAGAATTGGGTTTATCTAGGTATTTAAAGAAATTTACAAATTGAAATGGGACTTTAAATCAAAGTGTATTTTTTTTGGTATCAAATAACAGCTCAATTAATAAATTTCTGTTTTTCATCAGATTGTATTACTGAGTAATGACAATGTATATGTTGTACTCTCAGCATCAACTGTTATTGTTTATCTTTTAACATAAGTATTTAGTCTATATAGTTTTGGTGTTATCATGGTTATGGTCATAGTCTGGGGCCTAAGCCATACACCCTTATGAAAATTAACAAAAATTTGCCTCACTGTGACTTTGAGATGAAAAAAACAGCAATATAAAAGTGCTGTTCCTTTGCTTTTTGTGTTTTTTGCTGTGCTAGTACTGATTTTGACGTCATGGTTGGATACCCCATATCCTTTGTCTTTCTTTTATTATTTAATTAATTTCTGAAATTCCTGGTTCTGCCTCTGAATGTATTGATCTACACCAGCCGTATGCAAAAATATTTTGTTTTAAAAAAAGATGAGTATTTTATATAGGGGTCTGGTCCAATGCACAGGGGACTATTTTATATATAAGGGATCTGGTCCAACGTATAAGGGACTCTTTAATAAGTGTCTTATTTCTTGTGGAAATTTTTTAAAACCTAAAGAATTACCATATGTTATACATGTGTATAAAAGTTATATACTAATCATCCCCCCTTTTTAAAACCAAACATTTATAAAATTTCTTAAATTCCAGGTTCGTAAACCACCAATAAGTACAGGTTGCTATTTTCCATGATATACACTACACAAAATAATTCAATGATCTTTCCATTGATCATGTTCATCTACACCAATCATATGTAAAAATATGTAAATATCTCTTTATATGATAAAATGTCAAACTTCTTACACGCAAATTGATTATGAAAACCATTTGACCACAGAAAGATTTGGTCAATGCATTGATTTTTAGCTGCTGATACTAAAGTGTTGATCACAGTGATGGGATGATATCCGTTATTGAGATAGGGACAATATCAAATAAATAAGGCAATTAAACAAGACAGATCTTATAGTATTTCTTTTGTTGCTACATTTACTGGTAAATGGATTGCTTTTATAAAATGTTTGATTCTTTTCAGCAGTTATAATTTTAGCTTACAATTCCCTAAAAGTGTATAATTTTTTAAGAAACTAGTATCAATCAGCGGTGGATATAGAGGGCGTATGCACCCTTTGATTGGAATACACATAATTTTTTAGCATAAAATTGTCCAAGATTTTTTTCAGTTTTCATGAATTACAACCCCCCCCCCCCCCCTTTTCAAAAATCCTGGATCTCCCCTGTCTATACAGCCTATCTACCATGTTTACATGTTTACAGTAATTGTGAAACTGGATTGTTTTCCAGATAAAACCACTTAGGACCAATTAAAACATCAACTGTTCTTAAAAGTATTATTTTTTATGAACAGGTGTTTATTTAACAATCCATCTACTCATCACTGCTTGTTAGGGCTATGCATATAATTACCCGATTTGTTTTCCATACTTCCTTCATAATTAATTATACAGCTGATATTTTCTCATCTCAGTTCAGATTAAATAATTTATGATGTAAGATTGCTTGATCAATTTCTACCTTGAAGGCCATCTCATTATTCTTTCAAACATGTTGACAAGAAACATATAATGTACAGGGGAAGATGTAAAACTTATGTAGGGATAATCTTATTTACAATAAATGGAGAATGTGTCCATGGGACACAGATGATGACCCCACTTTTATATAATCGTTATGAAGGGGCATAACTCTAGAACGGTAAAAGTGACTCTATCCAAATTCAACTTTAAGATATGATCTGTGTTTTGTGGTAATAAGCATTGTGTATAAGTTTTATAACATTTGGTAGAGACAAACTAAAGTTAGAGAACAGAAACCAATTTTGGGATGTACATTTGTACATACAGATGGACAAGGGTAATACTTAATGCCCCCTCTGGTGGCATCAGGGCCAAAAAAAAATGTATAGAGCCAGTATCATTCAGGGGCTAAAATCATAAATTTAAGGATTTTCTCATTATAGAAATTTTCAGTTCATTCTAACAGTCTTCACAGTAAAATTTTTTGGACCACAGGCTCACACCCCATTTTTCAGAATTTCTTGTATAAATTCTATAGGCCTGTAAGACTAATTTTAACAGGCCTACCAGGAAGTTTACAAGCCTCGGGCTTGGGACTACTGGTTGATAGTAAAGACTTTTCTACAATCAATCAGAATTTGTTCTACAATCAATCAGAATTAAGAATATCTTTTTGCTTTAAGGTATATTTCTATAGAATTTCCATACGGCATATGTTATAGCACTCAACTGGAACTTTTGTGACAGCATTGTGCCCTGCATATGACCCAAAACAGTATGCCAACTGAAACTAAAATAAAATAATCTGTGTGGAGGGTCTCCAAATCATTAATTTAGCAAAAAAGTAATAAGGTTCCAAAGGGACAAACAAACTCATAACTCAAGTCAAAGATGAATAGGGAATATGGTTGTATTCTGCACTTTGACATTTGCTCCTCATTTCACTCATAATAATACAAGCCATTCCTTAAGGCAGGGATTGATTAAGGAGGTTCAAAACACCTAAGGGAGTTAACTCTTTAAAAATTTGCTGAACTTTTTAATCACATACTAATCATAAAGAGAAATAAGCTTCTCAATGATCAAATTTAGAATTTGTCAAACTGCTATAAATCCAATGAAATTATTCCTGTATATTGTGTGGTTCAATTTTCTGGAAATTTTCATATTTTTGTCAACAGTTCAGATTTATCATTTTATCAAAATTTTTTGAAAATTAAACAAGCCAAATCTATTTTAGTCAAAGTGTTGGGTGCCCCCTTAAGCCATCATATGTACATGTAGCACCAAACTCCAGTTAATTTTCATTTATTTATAAATGGAGAGGTTACAGTTTTTTTAAAAGAAATTCTCATTAATTTTATAATTTTATTTTTACTTATCATATTTGTTACTGAATGGATCAAGCCACCTTAACCATGACAGTACATTGTATATGGTAACCAGAACTTCTCCTGTCTGGCAGTTAGACCCATGCTGATGAGGGGGGCTCATTTTGAATATGAGGAAGCATAAATACACACTACATGTATATATGTCCGTTGAGAATGAGGATACTAATTTTCATAGTGAAAAAAAAAAAAAAGTGCCACAAAATATTGTACCAAGTGACTATATATCATGAAATGTCTATTACTTGGTATAAACCATTGTTAATGTTGTTTATCACAGACTAAATAGTAACTAAACCTTATTTCCAGTATTTCCTGATTAATGGATGCTGAAGGGCGGCAATGGCCAGTGACAAGTATTACATAATATACCATGTACCAACTGATAACTTCTAAATCAGATATGAATTTACACTGCTTACTATCGAAAAATTTAAGTTCTAACTAACAAGGTAAAAGTGGCAGAAACTTTAGGAAGATATGTCACTCTTTCTAAATATATTAGTGAGAAACAAAGTCTATCCATCTTTGCTCCCAAATCCGTGTGCTTGGTGGTGAAGCAGTAAATACTCATCCTAATGCTAATAGTTTGACCTGATTGAAAATCAATCCATTGACCTGAAACACCCTTACCATTCTGGGTCAGGGTGAGCACGTTACCCACAACACCACCATTGAATGGGGTATTAAATTCTGTGATCTTTATAATTGCTGCATTAACATGATTAACTAAATGAAACTCACCAGAGTTTAAGCTATCTAATTTCAAAGGCATTCCCTGTTGTGCTGCTGCTATTAACTTTAAAGCAATATAAAACTGACTCCTTCCAAAATGTCCAAGTCTTTTGGCACCACAGAGTTCTGATATCTGAAATGGTCAAACAAACATATATCTGTATCATGTGTATGTAGCTGTATCATGTGTATGTAGCTGTATCATGTGTATGTAGCATGCTTATAACTGTGTAAACTTAATTTGATACTCGTTTGTTGCTCTTTAATGGCCTGCTTTCAGATTTAACATGTTTAGCTAGCTGTAGGCTTGGGAATAATATAAAGCACAGTTGGTGGTCAAAATTCATTTCTGTTCGATATGTTGAATAACCAAGATCAAGAAGGAAAAACAACAAATAAATTTCGATTAACTATCTCGAATTCCAACCCAATTTATTGTTTATCATCTCTAAATATAGCCAAAACGTATATTTTGTTTTACATATTTCAATCAATCAGGTAAAAATTTCTTGTATGCAAATTTTGGTAAAAACACGCATTCTGGGAGTATTGCATGGCAATACAGTCCCCTACTGGGTAAAAATTCATTTTACTGGAACAAAATGCTAACTTGTTTATAGCATGGTGTAAACAAAAAGTAAATATCATGTCAATATCTTCGAGCATGACTATAGCTAAAAACAGTGTGGAAAACTGATTATATGAGTGAAAAAAAATATTAGATATGATTAATAGTTCTCTAAAATTAGATATGATGAAATACAGTGTATATCTATTTTCAAATTATAATCAAATATAAATAATAGTTCCAAATATTTTTTCTTTCATTTGTCACAAACTAATATAGATTTGTAACTTATCTATAAAAATGTCAACAACTTTTATCTACACAATGTAATGTTTTGAAATATATACATTAATAAAAATAGATTATTATCTAATTTAAGGATTTCTCTTCATAATTTTTTTTATATATATAGCATTCAGAAAATTAGTTTATACTAAATAACAAACAAACCTGCCAAAACATTCTTCAAATAATTTAACAAAGAATGTCTTTTAAAAAATGAGTTATCTCCCTTTGTACAGAAATATGGTTAAATATAGTACTCTAACAATAGATATGGTCCAGAGTTATGGTCCATAACTCTGGACTAAATCATCAGACCAGAACAAAATTCGAACTTGCCCAATAACTTGTCATGATAAAACTATATATCAAATATCAAATCAATATCTTCAAGAACGAAGAAAAAAGTGTGGAAAGCCAATTTGGCGGACTGATGGATGGACAGACGGACAGATGGACAGACAGACGGACGGAGTGGGAACCTAAAGTCCCCTTCGACTTTGTCGGTAGGCAAGGTTGGGCGGTAAATACCACCCCCGGTATTTACCGCCCCTGTCAATACTCCTCAAGTGGTCAATACTGGCAAATACTGGACAATTGAAATTTTCATGGTTCTTTTGACAGATTTTACTATCAATGTTAGTTAAATCTTAGTTGATAGGGGAAATTATTTTAACTTTTTATAAAAAGGATTGATATTGGTATGTTTTATCAACTATTAGCATGAATAATGACTTATTCAGTTCTTATGGGTAATGATATAACATAGTTTAGGTATGGATATAAAATTGCTATATCAGTTATTTCAACATGTATAAAATATATATATTTTTTTCTTGAAAAGGTTTGATTTTAACAGGTAAATAGAATTACAGGTGACTAGATTATCAGGGCATTGCCTATTATATGGCAAGCAGGTGTCAAAAGTTTATTCAATATTACAACTCCCATAATAAATGTTGACATAACAGGAAAAAAGTCATAAAAGTTATTTTTGAAGACTATTTAAAACAATTATTTTATTCCTGACTATTCAACTGCATGATAAATATCTTCTAAAACTAAATACAGAAAATGGAAATTTTGAAGGATCTATACTTTGGCTGCTGCTTTTTCTTTTTCTTTAATTTTATTCTAAAAATCACTGTCCATGATGTGTTCATGTAAAATTTCAATTTATATAAGAAAAGATAACATTAAAAAAGTCTAATTTTGACTTGAAAACTTTCATATTTTCATGACTAACAGTTATTGAATGTAGGGCTAAATATCACAGGACAGAAAGTCACAATGCAATTTTGAAAGAATTGTTTCTTTGATTAAGAAAAGACTAATTTTTAAGACATTGTTTTATTACATTTGATGAAATTACTGTTAAGAAAACAAGCTGCCATAGTCTTTTTCTTGACTGGCTTCATGGTACCAAGAAATATCCTTTGTAGGATTAATATTTAATAAATCTTCATTTAACCATGTTCATTATCAATCTTATAAACATTACAATGAATTCATTTCAAGGATTTTCCCTTACATATTCAAAAACTTGTTAACTAATTAATTGTGAGTTTTTGTCCTTTACAATGTAGTAAATAAGTGACTTTCTCTCCTGTGAATATACTTGTCCATTTACCCTGTAGTTGACCAGGTAGGGACTGTATTTAATAGATATATCTTATCAAAATTTCAATTGACCAGTATTTGCCAGTATTGACCAGTATTTGCCAGTATTTGCCGGTATTTACCGGTATTTACCGCCGGCCTGGTCAATACTAGTATTGACCGCTTTTTTGCCAACCTTGTCGGTAGGGGACTAAAAAAACCCACTGTACATGTGGTATCAATATAAATAAGAAGATGTGGTATGAGTGCCAATGAGACAACTATCAATCCAAGTCACAATGTATAAAAAGTAAACAATTATAGGTCAAAGTAGGGCCTTTAACATGGAGCCTTGGCTCCCACGGAACAGCAAGCTATAAAGGGCCCCAAAACTGTATGATACTGTATGCGCTTAATGTAGTATTTACAAGCAAACAGCCTTTTACAGGGCAATTGTTGGTATATTTTCAAAGTTGATATCAATAAAGGTCCAAAGGTCCCCTGGTGCATTTCAAAGTTCCCTTGGCGTCTGGCGATGAACATATTTTGTTTGTTGTCTAAGGGCAATAACTCCAAATTTGTTTTTTTAATCCTTTAAACTTTTTCGTCATTGTTCATAACTTAAACAAATTAATTATTTATTGCTAATAAACAGCTAAGTGAAATCAAGAACAATTGAAAACATCTTTGATTCAGTGGTAGGATCTCATTATCATGATTATTCATATGCATATATGTAACTAACCTATACTTTACCTATATCCCTATCTTTTTAAATTGTCACAGGTACAAATGTGCATTTTGTAAATCTAAGTGATAAGTTTAAGTTTATCTGAGTGAGTGTGCAGTTAGCTATCATATCTATGGTATTTCACACTTCTATATCTTTAGCTAGATTAAATTTATCTTTATTCTTTTTTTCTTAGTATCATCAATGTTGTTTGGTGAATTCATATTCATTTTCATCAAATCTGCAAATTGTACCATTTTTTAAAAAGCAAAAATAATACCAGAATTTGCATTTAATTCAAGGACAAGTTTTGATATTTATCTTTGAATTAGACTTACATGTACTAATTATGATCATAGAAACTACTTGGGGACAAAATAATAAATAAAATGAAAGCCAAGAGAAGCCACTCTTAACAATTTAAATTATGTCCTACATGTACTTGCAGGTTATGTTTCGATTGTTTAAAAATACATCACTTCTATTGTTTATTGAGATAACAAAAGTTAATTAACATTTTGTTGATCCCAAAGCTGTCAAGTGAAGCCAATAAATTGTTCAAATTGATTTTGACTTTCCAATATTTCGATAATTGAAAGTTTTTGATTGTAAAATAAGCAAAAGTGGCTGATTCATAAAAACCGAAGCAGGGTGACAAGATAACAAAGAAAGAGAACAAAATTAGGGTGTCAAATATAAAAGGCTGGTGCTTCATCCTCTGGAAATTGTCAAGCGGGAGGAACACTGAATACTAACTGCAGTTACTATCTCTCTTGGCAACAATTGTAAAACTACCCCCTCCAAAAAAAAAAAAAAACTTAAAAAAAAACAAGCATTCTGAGAGTATTGCATGGCAATACATAGTCCCCTACCAGTTAAGAATTCATTGTACTGGAACAAAATGCTAACTTGATCTATAGCTTTGCATGGTGTAAACTATATACATGTAACAAATATCAAGTCAATATCTTCAAGCATGACGAAAAAAAGTGTGGAAAACTGATTATTTGAGTGGATTTCTAAGTCCAAGGACCATAACTCTGCACAAAATCATCAGACCAGAACAAAAATTCGAATTTGATCTGTCACTTGTCATGATAAAATTTTTAAACTATATACCAATTATTAAATCAATATCTTCAAGCATGACAAAAAAAAGTGCAGAAAACTGATTATTTGAGTGAATTTTCTAAGTCCAAGGACCATAACTCTGCACAAAATCATCAGACGGGAACATAATTCGACTTGATCTGTAACTTGTCATGATAAAAGTATATACCATATTTGAAATTAATATCTTCAAGCACAAAGAAAAAAAGTGTGGAAAACTGATTTGCTGGACTGACGGATGGACAGACGGACGGTGGGGAGTGCAAACCTTAAGTCCCCTTCGACTTAGTCGGTAGGGGACTAATTAATGAAACCCTAACATTTAAACTATTCTTGTGCTATAATAAACAGGAACAATTTATTAATGTTGACAAACAGTAGAATGAATTAATATTGTTTAGAATTATTTTAAATTGGTTTTTACAGATTTTTTTTATAGCTACAGTACAGAATTAAACATGTTAAAGCTAAGGTCACTAAGGTGACAAGTACATTTTGTTGAACCTTATAAAGACAGGAAAAACATGAAGATATTGAGAACTTCTGGCAATTTTTACCATGTTTATTATATAAACAATACAAGGATCTATATATATACATTCTATAGTAGACTTATCACTTATAAAAACTGAGAAGCCAAACAATACAATGCTATATCCTTTTTACAGTAGTATCCCTTGAACTTTTATGTCAGTCAGGGGTAATACTTATACAAGTAATTTTTATTTACATTAAGATGCAAGTTATTATATACTTTTATAAGTAAATTTGTAACATTCATATTTTCTTTTCAAGGTTTGAATAATCTCCCCTTAATCTTCTCCAAAAATTTACTTGTATAAGTAGTTTTATTATACATGTTATACAACCCCAAAAATTCTTAAGTTTTGGGAGATAAAAACATTCCTGAAACAAATTTTCTCTGGTTTGCTAATATTTTTTAATTAGAGTTTAACCTTTCATCTCACTATTTCAACAAAGAAATCAATTGCGCAAAGATGTTAAGTAACTGTGCAAGACTTTCAAAAATTGCTACCTGGAGGCTTGTAAATGTGCAATATTTTGAAGATAACAGACAAATGAGCTTTTCATTGTCCATGAAATTATACTTATTTGATTAGTAAAGACATCTGCAAAGAACAGACAATTAAGCACTCTATACAAGAAAAGTAGTCAAGAGAAATCCAAGAAAAGAAGAAAATATGACTTTTTTACTTGTGTACAAATGTAAGTAAAAAAAAACTGAATGTCTAAGGGATATAGCTATACCATTAAAATAATTTACATGTACCAGTAGATAAAATACACTTGTATAAGTATTACCCCTGACCGTATGTGCACCTTCTAACAAAATTTAAGCCATGAATATGAGGTCATGGTCTGGTAAACCCTCTCATACAAATATGAACACTGCACTGCCATTCAGAAACAGAACACATATGACATATTACTTCAGTATTCAAGCCACAATTTTAAAGGGACAGGGTGCTAATACTTAAGCATTTAAATTGAGTAAGGAAAAGGGGCACTTTATAGCTTTTCATGCACTTATGCAGAATTTGAAAGAATACATTAGTAAAATAATATTGGTTCTTACATAAGCATCATCATTATACATATATATACATGTACAGGAACAGTATGCTAAGTTATGTATTGTAATAGATTTTGCTGTTTCATCAGTGTCAAATAAAGAGAAAAACTGTCCATTTATAGGAATCAATGTGTAATATGCCATTGTGTTATCCTAAATACATAATTAAAACATGGTTCTGCACAAATTGGAAAACAAAATCAGAAACCTAACAATACATGTAACTTTGGTACACTTACTGCCACTGTGCCAGTAGTGAGTTAATTCTATAATTACTTAAAATTGACCAATGAACCAGAAAAATTAGGTCATGTCAGTTGAACAATGTTAGACCAAAAAGTGCACTTCTCAATCATTCGATAAACTCAAAATAGGTGGCCTACATGTATATATTCTATTACTTAAAGTACAAAATGTATCTGAGAAACGGACCTGACCACAAAAACTGAAATAAATATATGATAAAAAAAATTTTTCTTAAAGTGGTCATATCATTGAACAATAAAAATAAAGTTAAGGATAACAGATATATATATATATGCTGGACAGAAGCCTCAGAGACAGACCACACATATGGCACCTGCATACCATTTATTGATTTCAAGTCCAAGAGCTACACAGCTAAAATCTGACATTGTTTCAATTTATTTTGTTGACTTTGATGTTTTTGAACTTCAATTTCTTTCATTCATTTTAACTCTGATTCACAAAGGGCCTTTTTAAGCTTGTCAAGATCGCTAATTTATGGAGTCTGTATGGTGACCTGTAGACAGTGTTAATGTAGTAATGGAAATTACCATTTGACATGTTTAATTCTTATAATTATCTTTTGTAGGCAAATATAATTAGACACTAAGAGAGTTCAGAGTTCACGAAAATGGTCGGTCCTGTCGGTCCTGTCAGTCAAAATGAGGCTCGGACCAGTATTTTGAAGGCTAGTGCCGGTCCCAATGACCGATGTAAAAACGGCCGTTGTAGTGCATATTTCGGCACTTTTTTACATCGGTTATTAGATGTACTGCAACTGTTTCCAATAAGTGTTTACATCGGTTATCAGATGTATCCGCTGCCAATTTCCGGTAATGGTTTACGGATTTATTATAAACAAACCAAAACGGCGATCTACACGTGGCCTACTTAATTTGTCCATAGAGCCATCCCTGGCAAACAATCGGCGATTGAACCCTACAATGGAGCAAAGAAATACTGTAACAGCCGAGAAAGTGATTCAGATGATGAAATTGATAGTGAAGATGACTTTAAATAAGAACAATCAGAAGACCTGAACTGGTCTTTCATTGTTAATTTGCCTGTGGGTGCGAAGAATAAAACTAATATTAATAAAGTTATTTTTCGATAAAATATGTTATCAATTTTTTTTCAGGATAAAATAGAGAGATTTTGTAGGACTGGCTAAAATTTTGTAGGACTGACAAATAATCATGCTTTGTCGGTCCCATGACCGACGGGTCAAAATAAGTTTTCGCGAACTCTGAGAGTTGTGACTGCTTACTAGGCAATCACACCGAACTTCCTTATTCTTATTTTAATAGAGCTAGAATACGTTGGGGCCTGGAAGATTTGATGCATTAGAATTACCAGACTGGGTATCCTATGACTATGTGAATCTTGACCATATGAGATCATGTTTGTCACACAATTAGGATATAGCAGGTTTTAAGTTCCTAGCAACATCTTTATCTAAATGTATCAGCAAACATTCTATACTATTGTATATTTACTTGCAACAGTGCATCCTGTCCTAAACCAGATGACAGAAATAATTCAGATGCTTTTATCCCAGTTATCCTGCCAGTCCCATCAACATCACATAATTGAAATAACTCCCCATAATTTCTTTGTTCTTGCTGGCTTAGTTTGAGCCCTTCCATGCCAGAATAAACACATATATGTACTATGTTAAAATGTTAACAGTGTCAGTTGTCTACAATTAAGTAGATTTTGTGAAACAGACTTAGTCAGGAAGTTTTCAACGATTATCCACCATGTTGGAAATTTATTACAAGTGTGATACACACTTCACATAATTAGAAATGATATGGTATAAATAAAATGTTTTTAAATGTTACAAAGTTAAGCATATAATATTTAGAGGCAAAACGATCAATTTGGAAATTAATATAAAAATAATTCAAATAATCATCTGTTGCGCATCAATTTAATATATTTCGATATTGTCGTTATTTACTTGGATTTCGACATAACCTATCTATATAATCATATTGAAATGAAAAAGAAAAAAATACTTATCATAATGTAATAGTTATCAGTAAAAACTTCAAAATTCTTTCTATTTTTATTTTTTTTACAATAAAATGAATCGCAGTAAATTATTAAAAATTTGGCGCCATTGATGCGCATGAGTCTTTGTGCCGAAAGATCAACACTTAGAAAGAAAATGACAGAAAAAGACGGTGGTAAAGATTGTCTGTCAGAGGCCTTAACTGAACCATTTTTATTATGCTTTCCAGTAGTCGTTTATTTTTTTCTGTCATTAATTGAGACTGCAACTACCGTGGACACAAGGAAACAAAAAAGGGGGAAATTACCGGTCTCCAAAATTTTATCAAAGATGGGAGGTGACCTCAAAGTCCCTGTCGAAATCAAGTTCTCTCGACAGTAATTTGTATAAGTTGCGGAACCATAGCTATCGGGTCCTACCTTACATTTTCTGATGGATGATGAATGTCCAGTGACTAGTATTACACAATGGCATACATTCAGCATAGCGACGGAACCGTAGCTCTTACTCTTAGGTCCTTATGATAGTTTTTGACTATCTGTGGACCATAGAGCTACGGATTTTTCCTATTTCAAATGTTCGGAATTGCAAACCAGGTTCATGACGCACTTATTTCCCAAAAATTTATTGATTATTGTCTGTGCATAGCTTGTCAATGTATATAATTCGTTTCGTTAGATATTTTTCTAGGATATGACGCACCGATCTATGTTTGAATATTCATTTCCTTGACACTATTATCTAATTATTTCCTTTTGTATATATTCTCCGCCTATTATGTTTGGTCATATTAAATCTTGTCATGACGTCATGAAAAACAAGAAAAGATAACTCTAATAGGAAAACACTTGTTGGTTTGTTTACGTTGTCTTTTATTCTATTTTCATGACTTTTGAATGAAAGAACATTTTATTTAGGATTATTACAAACGGAAATTATAATTCTTCCCAGCAGTTTAAATATTTGGTATTTATTAGTGTTTCAAAGCCTTAAAAACACTTGAATCACGCTTAGAAATATGTTAACATACCAACACATGTTTTCCTTTTCTGAAGGCGTTTGTCAACAAAGGAGATCAAGGATATTAGAGTTATCTTTTCTTGTCCTCTGAAAATACATTGGAGGTAGTATTCTACCTGAAATACGATAATGAAAAAAAACTAAACTGGATGATAAACAACAGCGGCCATTCGGCCTGGAATTCAACAAAATTTTACCAGACTGATCCATTATTCACTGGATTTGTCTGATGGTTTGACGAATTTCGTGTAGTCTGATAACTTGAAATAATTTTTTTGTTTCCGTCTTAAACTTTCCTCATGCAAATATCATGAAACTCATTTACAATGCTAAGAACCAAAACTTATACAGAGTTTGAATTAGGGCAGTGAGTCACTGTTCTAGAGTTATGCCCCTTTATAATTTGGAAAATTGCATATATTTTTGTTTCTGCAGTCTAACAAGTTATTATAAGCAAGCTTGAGGGTGAACATTCATGTCCTCAGACACATTCTTCTTTTATTTTATGAAAGAATCTACACCAATTGACCTTGGCGTAAATGATGTCAGAGAATTGGTTCTTACTACACAGGGCTCACTCTAGCAGGCGACTGGGGCGACAAAGTCGCTTTACCGTCCGTCACTTCGCTTTTCCCGACCGTCAAAAGCGAAATCTAGACACCCTGTTGTTAACGATACTTGCTTTCAGTTGCTTTCGTCATCGGCAATATTCAACATTTACCAAGTCGATGAAACAGCAATTTTTCATTTGAAAATAAAGAAATTTAAAGACATAAACGATTTATTTTCTTTAGGAAAGAGGTTAAAGCAATGATTTTAAAGTTGGTTGCATGTTATTTTCATAAAGACAATTTTTTTATCACTTCCGGTACTTGTTACTGAGAGCGTACATCAAATCATTCTAACTTTTGGCAAAATAAGCTTGTTACTTTATTAGAATGTGATGAAATTTGCCTGAAGTAAATTGGTTATCCTTATATTGCATTAAAAACGTCATATTCCCTTCCAAATAGCGTGTCAAACATCGTTTATTTTTGTAAATTTTTAAGCAAATTATTGTTCAACTATGGATCAGAGTCGGGATTTTATCGGAAACGGACCAGCTATGACGGAAATCCGGATTCTTGCGATAATGACCACGGACGCATGAATGGCACAGCTGACAGAAGATAATTTAATCCCAAAAGGAAAAATTACGCATTCCACAAGCATTAACATACGTTTGGTTAGATCTTCTTGATTAATGTATATATTTCCATGTATATCCATTGTTTCAATTTATAAATTAAAGTTGCTCAACTCTGGGACTATTACACTAGTATAATTATATTATGTCCAAGCTTAACTGTGTTAAATAAAACTGTTAAATTTAAATATCTTTTTAATGAGAAATACTTAATTTCATTAATATGATAACAGAGTAGTTTTTAATTGAATTTTAATTGATATAACAACTTTCTTTTCCTTTTTGATATAAAAAAAAATCTTTTTTTATTATTGCCAGATATTTAATTGTTTTTTTCTGACGAGAACTAATATGATTGTGCAACTAGATATGATAAAATTAAACAACTTTGAATTTGAACTGTTACTTTAATTGTATACCAAGGTACAAATTGAACAATATAAAAAAAATAAGATACATATGGCTCTTTGTATTATAGTAAAAACCAAACATTGCAGCGCTGCGAGCAAATGAGCACTTCTCTTTCAAATCTCACCACTTCTCCCTCTCAGATTCAAAAAGAGAAGTCACTTCTCCCTATGATTCTAGAGTAGTGTGAGCCCTGCTACATATGCATAACATAACATATAAGCATTGTGACATAGGAAATGTGTGGGAACATGCATCTCCTCTGATTCAAAATCCATCATTTTCAACTAGTTCCAAGTCTTTTGAATATATATGTGCAACTGTTTATTCTTGATAGAACTTTGAATGCATGAAAATTAATATTTTTGTTATTTTCATTTTAATTTAAAACATTTTATTTGAGTATAGATTTTTTAAAAATCATATTATGATTTATTTGACATATTCTGTGCTTTGACTCTATACAAATAAATAGATAACTGAAATTTATATATGAACAGGGAACAAAATGAACATTTTGCATCCAGGGCTGAACCTGCCAAAATATGAAAGGACTGAGGAGTAGGGTATATATATATCAATGAGATAGCATAAATTTCGATTAAAAACTAAATAAAACAATTAAGAGTAAATAATCACATGCAAATACAATTACAATTTGTGACATTAGATGTAATAGGCAATCACTTAAACAATTATCAGTTTTGATCCTCTTTTTGAGTGTCTACAAACAAAACTGTTTATATTTTAGAAGGCTTTGATGATGCTGTAGAAGAAAGAGTTATCAACGAAGAATATAAAATATGGAAGAAAAACACCCCTTTTTTGTACGATTTGGTAATGACACATGCTTTAGAATGGCCCAGTCTTACAGCACAATGGTTACCTGATGTCACAAGGTAAGATTTTCATAATATTCTAGGGACCTAGGTAGTCTATATACAGTGATCATCAACCTGCTAAGTCTAGGTTAGCGAATTTGAACCCTGCTTGCTGTGAGGGACATTTGACTCTGATCTTGATATAATACAATGATCATTAGCCTGTTAACTCAGAGGTTACGTTTTAAAACCCTGCTCTCTGCAAGGCTCTTATTACTCTGATCTTAATTTATAATGAATGCTTGGTTTTCTGCTGATGCATGTGGTTCTGTTGTGATCTCCAGCTTCCTCCGTCTTTAAAAACTGATTAGGCCAATGGAGCCGAAAGTGGCACTAAACACCAACACACAAACTTATTAATAGAACTATAAATATGTCGATGCACACTTTCTCCCTCCTTTTGGAGTTCATGCAAGTGAATTCCCTCAGTTTTTATACGACCGCAAAAAAATTTTTGTGGTCGTATATTGGTATGACGTTGGCGTCGTCGTCGTCGTCGTCGTCGTCCTAAGACACATTGGTTTTCGCACTCTAACTTTAGTTTAAGTGAATGGATCTTTATGAAATTTTACCACAAGGTTCAATACCACAAAAGGAAGGTTGGGATTGATTTTGGGGGTTATGGTAATAACAGTAAAGGAATTAGGGGCCAAAAAGGGGCCAAAAATAAGCATTTTTGTAACTTCCAGACATAACTTGTGTGTTAGTGTATGGATCTCTCTGACATTGTACCACAAGGTTCCATATCACTAAAGGAATGCTGGGATTGATTTTGGGGGTAATTGCCTCCAAATTTTAGGAATTAGGGGCCAAAAAAGGGGCAAAAAACAAGCATTTTTCTAGTTTCATGACAATAACTTGTGTGTAAGTGTATGGATCTTTCTGAAATTGTACTACAAGGTTCCATATCACAAAGGGAAAGCTGGGTTTGAGTTTGGGGGTAATTGCCCTAAACGTTTAGGAATTTGGGGCCAAAAAGGGGCCAAAAAACACATTTTTTTCTAGTTTCCAAACAATAACTTGTGTTCAAGTGTATGGATCTCTCTGAAATTGTACTGCAAGGTACCATAACACAAAGGGAAGGCTGGGATTCAGTTTGGGGGTGATGAATCATAATGGGGGTTCAAAAAATTTTGGGGGGGGGGATTTATTTTTTTTTCCTTTTTTTTCTTTTATTTCCTTTTTATACGACCGCAAAAAAAATTTTGTGGTCGTATATTGGTATGACGTTGGCGTCGTCTTCGTCTGGCGTCGTCCACCGTCGTCCGAAGACACATTGGTTTTCGCACTCTAACTTTAGTTTAAGTGGATGGATCTCTATGAAATTTTACCACAAGGTTCAATACCACAAAAGGAAGGTTGGGATTGTTTTTGGGGGTTATGGTACCAACAGTAAAGGAAAAAGGGGCCAAAAATAAGCATTTTTGTAACTTCCAGACATAACTTGTGTGTTAGTGTATGGATCTCTCTGACATTGTACCACAAGGTTCCATATCACAAAAGGAATGCTGGGATTGATTTTGGGGGTAATTGCCTCAAAATTTTAGGAATTAGGGGCCAAAAAAGGGGCAAAAAACAAGCATTTTTCTAGTTTCATAACAATAACTTGTGTGTAAGTGTATGGATCTTTCTGAAATTGTACTACAAGGTTCCATGTCACAAAGGGAAAGCTGGAATTGAGTTTGGGGGTAATTTGCTGAAACGTTTAGGAATTGGGGGCCAAAAAGGGGCCAAAAATAAGCATTTTTCTAGTTTCCAGACAATAACTTGTGTTCAAGTGTATGGATCTCTCTGAAATTGTACTGCGAGGTACCATACCACAAAGGGAAGGCTGGGATTGATGATGGGGGTAATTGCCTCAATATTTTAGGAATTAGGGGCCAAAAAGGGGCAAAAAACAAGCATTTTTCTAGTTTCAGGACAATAACTTGTGTGTAAGTGTATGGATCTTTTTGAAATTGTACTACAAGGTTCCATATCACAAAGGGAAAGCTGGGTTTGAGTTTGGGGGTAATTGCTCTAAACGTTTAGGAATTTGGGGCCAAAAAGGGGCCAAAAAACACATTTTTCTAGTTTCCAGACAATAACTTGTGTTCAAGTGTATGGATCTCTCTGAAATTGTACTGCAAGGTACCATTCCACAAAGGGAAGGCTGGGATTGAGTTTGGGGGTGATGAATCATAAGGGGGTTCAAAATATTTGTGGGGGGGGGATTTTTTTTTTTTTCATTTTTTTTTTCTTTTAAAATTTTCCATTTTAAGTTGGTTATTTCTGATTTATATTTAAAAGCAAATAATAATGATATGGTAGGAGATACACACCAAACAGGATGTGTAAATTATTATATAATAAGTATTGTGCAATAGCAAGAAATTTTCAATTGCGCAGTATTGCACAATAGCAAGAAATCTTCAATTGCACAGTATTGCGCAATAGCAAGAAATCTTCAATTGCACAGTATTGCGCAATAGCAAGAAATATCCAATAGCACAATATTGCGCAATAGCAAGAAATTGTCAATTGTACAGTATTGCGCAATAGCAAGAAATATTTAATTGCACAGTATTGTGCAAAAGAAGATACTTCGTATAAATTGCTTATTTCTTGACCAATTTCAATGGGGTTTTATTCTTGAATTCTTGGGTTTCTTTAATATGCTGAATCTAACCGTGTATTTAGTTTTTGGATTTTGGGCCCCGTTTTTAAATTGGTTCAAATTGAGGTCCAAAGGGTCCAAAATTAAACTTTGTTTGATTTCATCAAAAATTGAATTATTGGGGTTCTTTGATATGCCGAATCTAACCATGTATTTAGATTCTTAATTTTTGGTTCCGTTTTCAAATTGGTCTACATTAAGGTCCAAAGGGTCCAAAATTAAATTAGTTTGATTTTAACAAAAATTGAATTCTTAGGGTTCTTTGATATGCTGAATCTAAACATGTATTTAGATTTTTGATTATGGGCCCAGTTTTCAAGTTGGTCCAAATCGGGGTCCAAAATTAAACTTTGTTTGATTTCAACAAAAATTGAATATATGGGGTTCTTTGATATGCTGAATCTAACCATGTATTTAGATTTTTGATTTTTGGGCCGCGTTTTCAACTTTGTCCACATTGAGGTCAAAAGGGTCCAAAATTAAACTTTGTTTGATTTCATCAAAAATTGAATTCTTGGGGTTCTTTGATATGCTGAATCTAACCATGTATTTAGATTTTGGATATTGGACCATAATAGGTGAATGTCCAATTTAAAATTTTGAAGTTCTTAGACCACATTCATTCTGTGTCAGAAACCTATGCTGTGTCAAATATTTAATCACAATCCAAATGCAAAGCTGTATCAAGCTTGAATGTTGTGTCCATACTTGCCCCAACTGTTCAGGGTTCGACCTCTGCGGTCGTATCAAGCTGCGCCCTGCGGAGCATTTTATTTGTTTCTTTTAAAATTTTCCATTTTAAGTTGGTTATTTCTGATTTATATTTAAAATCAAATAATAATGATATGGTAGGAGATACACACCAAACAGGATGTGTAAATTATTATATAATAAGTATTGTGCAATAGCAAGAAATTTTCAATTGCACAGTATTGCACAATAGCAAGAAATCTTCAATTGCACAGTATTGCGCAATAGCAAGAAATCTTCAATTGCACAGTATTGCGCAATAGCAAGAAATATCCAATAGCACAATATTGCGCAATAGCAAGAAATTGTCAATTGTACAGTATTGCGCAATAGCAAGAAATATTTAATAGCACAGGATTGTGTAAAAGAAGATACTTCCTATAAATTGCTTATTTCTTGACCAATTTCAATGGGGTTTTATTCTTGATTTCATGGGGTTCTTTAATATGCTGAATCTAACCGTGTATTTAGTTTTTGGATTTTGGGCCCCGTTTTTAAATTGGTCCACATTGAGGTCCAAAGGGTCCAAAATTAAACTTTGTTTGATTTCATCAAAAATTGAATTATTGGGGTTCTTTGATATGCCGAATCTAACTGTGTATTTAGATTCTTAAATTTTGGTTCCGTTTTCAAATTGGTCTACATTAAGGTCCAAAGGGTCCAAAATTAAACTTAGTTTGATTTTAACAAAAATTGAATTCTTAGGGTTCTTTGATATGCTGAATCTAAACATGTATTTAGATTTTTGATTATGGGCCCAGTTTTCAAGTTGGTCCAAATCGGGGTCCAAAATTAAACTTTGTTTGATTTCAACAAAAATTGAATATATGGGGTTCTTTGATATGCTGAATCTAACCATGTATTTAGATTTTTGATTTTTGGGCCCCGTTATCAACTTTGTCCGCATTGAGGTCAAAAGGGTCCAAAATTAAACTTTGTTTGATTTCATCAAAAATTGAATTATTGGGGTTCTTTGATATGCCGAATCTAACCGTGTATTTAGATTCTTAATTTTTGGTTCCGTTTTCAAATTGGTCTACATTAAGGTCCAAAGGGTCCAAAATTAAACTTAGTTTGATTTTAACAAAAATTGAATTCTTAGGGTTCTTTGATATGCTGAATCTAAACATGTATTTAGATTTTTGATTATGGGCCCAGTTTTCAAGTTGGTCCAAATCGGGGTCCAAAATTAAACTTTGTTTGATTTCAACAAAAATTGAATATATGGGGTTCTTTGATATGCTGAATCTAACCATGTATTTAGATTTTTGATTTTTGGGCCCCGTTATCAACTTTGTCCACATTGAGGTCAAAAGGGTCCAAAATTAAACTTTGTTTGATTTCATCAAAAATTGAATTCTTGGGGTTCTTTGATATGCTGAATCTAACCATGTATTTAGATTTTGGATATTGGACCATAATAGGTGAATGTCCAATTTAAAATTTTTAAGTTCTGAGACCACATTCAATCTGTGTTAGAAACCTATGCTGTGTCAAATATTTAATCACAATCCAAATCCAAAGCTGTATCAAGCTTGAATGTTGTGTCCATACTTCCCCCAACTGTTCAGGGTTCGACCTCTGCGGTCGTATCAAGCTGCGCCCTGCGGAGCATTTTATTGTTTGTTACCTAGATTTGTCTCTTTTAAATTAATTTACCAGATTTGAACATCAGTTAACAATTGAGCTGTGTCTGATAGAAATTGATCTTATGCAAGTGCTCATATACATGTACATGTATTAAGACTTTGATCCATACGTAATAAATACGAAATAAAAGTTGAATTTTGGTCTGTTTTGTATGGTTCTTATAGCAACTCAATTTTCAACAGTTACAGACTTTCCATAAAGAATTTCGTTTGTTTATCCTGCTGATTTGTATCTACATATAGATTTACCCTGTATACATGCATAAGTACATTTTTATAGCCTTGGAAATTAAAATTTATTTTTTCCTCTTTTTTTCAGACCAGAAGGAAAAGATTATTCTCTTCACAGATTAATTTTAGGAACACACACGTAAGTATAATGGCGTAAATATTTAATGGTGTCAAGAGCATTGTCCAAGAAAGGCAAACCGTCTTAGAGTCTTTGAAATTGATGATTATGTCACAACATAGTATTCAATAATAATTTTGACGTTTTTGTTAAAAAAAAAAAATTCTTAATTATAAAATATAAATGTATTTCAGCCGTGTTAACATATAACCAATTTTTAAACAACTTAAATCATTGGTTTTCAAAATATTCTACTTGCATGGAGTGATGATTATGATGTCATTTGTGTGAACTTATTTGGTAGTGCATTGATGTTGCATTTAAATAGAGAACATAATTTTTTACATAAATTTGTGTTAAAGCGTTCAGGCGAGAAGAATTTTCAGAAGAGAAGTTATTCTGTAAAAATCTTGAATTGTTTCAAAATGATTCCCAATTTTATAACCTCATTTAAGGTAAACTAAAGCAGGGTAGTTTTACTGACTTCTCTTTAATGCCGTCTTCAATACATATATAGAATTTTATTGATGCAACAATTTAAACATGAAAGACCGATGTAGCTTGTGTTTCCGTGCAGCTGTTTACTATATTATTGAGTGTTGAGTAAAATTGCAAATGTTCAGTTGTGCATTTTCACATTTTTGGATGGATAGTGTTCTTTGTATATATCATTTTATTCTGGTATCACCTGAGTTGTACAAAGGTATGCAGAAAAACATATTATTTTACATTACAGTGCGTTGTACATAAGTTGACAAAACAGTTTGTCATTTATAATTCTAATAAATTGGCACAATTTTCTAATGTTTGATTGCTGTATTTGATTCATGGTAGTATTAAAACATTACAGTTCGATAAGTATTTCCTGTCAATTAGTAGTTTTCTATCTGTCAGTAAACTGTTGCATTCCATTGAATAGTGGTATTCGTCACTGATAGCAACTTTGCACAATTGGCACTTTCTCTGTTCTTGTGGTGTATTTTGCCATCTACCATTTTCGATGGTGCTTTCATAGTGGTATCATGATGTCACATCTACTATTATTGTTATTTTATTTCATTGTTTATTTTTATACAAAACTTAGCAGGGAAAATCCTGTTTTCGATAAATTCGCTATATGATTTCGCTATACCCCCCTATGGATTTTACTAACCCTCTAAGGATCAGCAGAGGGTCAGTAGTAAACCATATAACTTATACTGGGGCTAATATTATTTGGTGCCCATCAAATAATTTATTGTTTGTAGGATGGCAGTGAAATATTGAATTGGAAATTCTGTAATAAAGAATGGGATCAGATTATCATTAATACCTGTTTCTCTTTTTCAGATATTTGTTAGTGTAGATTTTATTTTCTGTTTATGGTAAACCCCTCCCTGGTGGAATCATATGAGACTTGTGCTGGTACATTTAATTAACACTATAATAATTAATGAATGCATGCTGTCCTATATAGAGTGGTTTATTGACTCGTCTTTAGGACTTGATTATAAACCACTTAGAAATTTATTGATTATAATGAAAAACAAATATTAATGATTTCTTTTTCTCTTTTTCTTTCACTTAAAGGACAAGGTAAAAAATATCCACATTAAAAAAAGAATGAAAATAAAATGGATAAAAAAGATATAGAAATCCATTATGGAGAGGGTATCATAGTTTTAATTTTGCCTAATTTATTTGTTCAGCTTTTCTGTTCATTCCTGTTCAGTTTAGTTTAATCTTTTTACCCTGCCTAATCTTTTAAGATTAATTAATTTAATCAATTTCATGTTTTTCAAGTGTTTTGAATTAATTTTTGGCATTTTTCTTCAAATTTAACAAGACCTTTTAAGTTAAAAAAAATGTGGCGGTACCTTGGCCTTTACTTTTACAGCTCAGACGAACAGAATCACTTACTCATAGCCAGTGTACAGCTACCCAACGACAACGCACAGTTTGATGCATCACATTATGACAGTGAAAAGGGAGGTAACTATTTTAAGAGAACAGTAGACTGTTATTGCAGTATTGGATTTGGGTCTTGCATTTTGTATGAGCACTGCTTGGTCTGGAAGCAATTGAAAATTTATACACGCACAATATGCATGATAAAGCTTCATAAAATAAGGAGATGTGGTATGATCTCTGATGAGTACAGCTATTCACGAGTCCAAATAATATGGATGTGGATATAAGCAACTATAAGTCACTGTTGATTTAGTTATTGCAAAAACATGTTATACTTGTATAAATAGTGATTGATGATTGGTTGCATGACATGGAGTGGCAAGTGATTGGTTGGTGAATACTACAGAGCCGCTTGGGTATTGTGAAAGATAAGTAAAGTACACACAATGTGATTAACGTAGAAGAAAATAATCTGGCTGTTGTGGGTGAATCACTGAGAAACAGGATGATCTCGGGTGAACAAGGGTAACAATAGTGAAATGTGTATACCCCTGAATTAGTATAGAATATACTCTTGATATTTCAGAGTGATAGGTGTTTTAAAATATTGACAGATTTTCATCTTTTTATTACTATATCCCTACTCAAATGATGTTATATTGCATTCACGTTATCCATTCGTCCAACAAATATTTCCACCACAATTTTCTCAAGTACTTTTGGACAGAATGACTTCAAATTTGGTTTCAACTTAGTATTGATGAGTTGATTGCAGCCTTTCTTACCTGTCACACACCTACTTCCTGTTTATTGATTCCTTGAATTACGAGTGGGGGGTTATTAGCATGGCAATGTCTGCTTTCTTGTTTGAGGTTTTAATTGAGACATGTTACTGTGCTTCGAATTCAAAAGCCAAATACATCAATTGCATTGCAATAGTGTATACAGAATTATCTAATGTCGGACATTAAAATGTTTATTATATTTTTTCAGAATTTGGTGGATTTGGTTCTGTAAGTGGTAAAATAGAAATAGAAATAAAAATAAACCATGAAGGTGAGGTGAACAGAGCCAGATATATGCCACAGAATCCTTGTATTATAGCCACAAAGACGCCGTCCAGCGATGTCTTGGTTTTTGACTACACAAAGCATCCATCAAAACCAGGTTTGTAATGTACTTGTAGCCAAAGAAACATGTTCCAGCAGTTTCTAGATATTTGACAATGCTGTCCAATTCATTCAGTAAATTCATATGTATTAATTTTGTTGATTAAAGAAAAAAATTAGGTTTTTACCTTTCAAGCCCATAGGAAATTTTGTTATAATTGCAAGAAGATACAATTCATTGATGTCTTGGTATTAAGGAAAAAAGTCAAGTTCATTCAAAAACTTTCGTGAAGAAAGAAGGGAAAACGTATAATCAATGGTCTCTTGAAAAGGGGGACATTTTTTGGAGTTTTAATATTTTGTGATAGGAATAACATTGACAAAGATAGTTTTATACATATATTTAAAAAGGACCTGGATGATTTTTTCGGGGTAAAGACTGTGCAAATGCAATAGAAAACCCATTGTCACTGGATTGTTAGCTATATTTCCACCTCTTCTCTGAATACACACATATTGCCATGAGGTGGACATTATTTAAATCCTATTGATGGCCATGTCAAGCAGTTTATTGATAATATAGTTTAATAAGCTATGTTTTAACTTTGTTTTGTAGATCCCAGTGGAGAGTGCAATCCTGAATTGAGATTAAAAGGTCACCAAAAAGAAGGGTAAGACGACTCTAATGTTCACTTTCATTTTGCTGAAAGTGTTCATCATAGAATTGAGAATGAAACGAGAAATGTGTCAAAGAGACGACAACCCAACCAGTGCAGAAAACAACCCAAGGCCACCAATTGGTCTGCAAAAAAAAAATCCTGCATCACGGAGGCCGGCTTCAGCTGGTCCCTAATCAATGATGTATACTAGTTCAGCGAAATGGACTAAAAGTTTTTTTGTATAATCAGTTTTCCAACTTAATGAGGAAAAAAAGATGTTTTATTTGTCTATTCGTTGTTTTATCGTTTTTTGCCATGACATTGTCAGTTAGTTTCGACGTTTGAGTTTGAACATCCCTTTGATACCATTCCCCTCTCTTTCAGAATCTAATGTATTATGGGTAATATTTAAAAGTGTACACCAAAAACTTGTGATAAGTTAACAATGTTCTAAGTTATAGATATTCAACCAGTTCTGCAAGTTCAAACCCCCCCCCTCCCTAATTTTAGAATTTCGATGACATTTTCACTACCATGTATTTTTTAAGGGAACAGCCCATAGGCCTCAGAAATATATCTTTGTTTCCTGTTATTTCATCTTAGTTATTTCAGTCCATTGAATATTTTAAATCTGAAATTTTTTATTTGACCTTCATTAATTGTGTAATTTATATGATTATAGGTATGGTTTGTCATGGAACCCCAATTTAAATGGACATTTACTCAGTGCATCAGATGACCATGTAAGTTTATATAATTTTAAGAAAAAAAAACAATATAAAAATGTCCGCTTTATATAGATATCGTCTATATCTAGTTACATGAATTCTATAAAAGCAAGATTTCCACATATACTATAATTGGTATATAAAAAGTGTACTCTTTTAAGTATTTATTTTTGTGTTTTAATGAGAACAATCATGCAGATCAAATGGCATTATGGACAATGGGAATTTAGATCTATATAGACCTTTTTGCTATTTGGGAATCTGCTACACTCTACCCAAGATTTTGTGACACTTGGAACTATTGACGTCATACAACATTCACTCTTGCATTATGGTCTAAGACATTTTCTTTTGTGATATCAAAATTTTACAGAAACATTTGTGATTTCCAGTAATTGCAGACAAATGGAGATATTTAAGGTGTATTGCAGTTTGTCAATTTCTTGGCAATGGAAATGGAAGAATGTGGTGTATAAATTCATAACCCAAAATTATTACACACACTTGACAAAACCAAGTCTAAAGGGCCAGCATTTAAATTACTATTCTTCTTCTCAAAGTCACAGTGAAACTTCCAGCATGAAGCATAGAAATTATCTCTAAGATAAAAGTGTCACAAGTTTTAAAAATATGAGAGTACCTAACCACTCCAGTTTCCTACATTAATAATGATAAGATATTTAAAAAAATAAAAACACAAGGTTCCAACTCCCTCGGGCAAAGTTGACAAATACATTTTTGCTATTCTTTGTAGGTCTGCTTTGGTCATATACCTCCTAATATGGCTATGTATTTTTACATCCCTGGCAATCAAATGTTAAGGTTTGATGAAGATAAATTTAGAAAAGTGAGATTGTATAAGTGAATAGAGAGTGTCAGGTAAAAACATGAAAAAAAGGACTTTTCATTTGGTCTTTGATGGGTAGTTGTCTCATTGGCAATCATACCACATCTCTTTATTTTTATATTGTAATTGGCTGACCAACCAAACTGACAACAAATTATGATTGCCAACAACAAAGGTCTGTCTAAATGTTTGGTAAATATTCTTGTTATGATAAGTGTTATATCTTCTACCTGTTTATACATTTCAGACAATTTGTTTATGGGACATTAATGCCACACCTCGAGATACAAAATTAGTTGATGCACAGACAATTTTTACAGGACACACTTCAGTGGTTGAAGTAAGTAACTAATAAATATGTTAGAATAGATACAAAGAAGTATGTTTATAGAATATAAAAATATATCTAAAATATATAAATGGATTAGTCGCTGTTTAATGTTAAATGGTAACTATATCATGCATATTCAGGACCAGAACATGTGATATTATTATGAATCCCGCTTTGTTTAAGACCCACAACCTGAGCAAGAATTTGAATAGCTAGTTAACAAGGTTATCTGCAGGAAAACATATCACCCTAACTGAACACACTATATCTGATCCCAACTGACTGGTTTTTGCTTTTACTGCTGAATACAGGGTGATTAGTGAACTAAGGGGCAAATACCATTTTTGTCAAGACTTGATCCAACTCATATCCTTCAGTTATCTAGTATATGCACATAGAAACTACTTATTTATACGAAACAATGACAAAAAAAAACATTGTCTTGCATAGTAATTGACAGGCATCCTCACAAGCAACTTGTTTTGAATTAAGGGATTTTAGGTTTCTTTGCAAAAATTGTTATTTCTTGCCTCTGTTAGACTTTCATCATATAGTGTTACACTCTTTTATCTATTTTACACATACATCTAGGACAAGACACTGAAACAGCTCCTTTGCATATATTTGACATCAGAAGTTTTGAGTCTACCTGATATTTCTGGATTACATTGATCAACCAAGTTTTAACATGTTAAAGTGCATAGAAAACGAGAAACATTAAATATCTGCTGAAAGCAGAAGCTCAGACTTTTATTATGAAAACTGCATTATCGTAGATGCTTAAAGATTGTGTTTGAGAAATTGGTAATTTTTAGTATAAACATTTCATAGCATGTTGTGGAGTAATAAATTATATTTTATCTTTATAGGATGTAGCTTGGCACTTATTACATGAAAGTCTTTTTGGTTCAGTAGCAGATGATCAAAAATTGCTGATGTAAGTTTTAATATATATCAGTAATATATAACCATTAAAATGAATGTAGAAAGGAAGGAAAGAAAGCTTTAAATGTGGACATGGGGTTGTAGATCATCAAATGGTTGTATATCCTTTAGATGTTTTGGTTGAATGGGAATATTGAAAGTCCTTTTCTACTGTTCCACATCTTTGAACTAGAAGACTGTGAATTGATAAGTTTTTGAGTTCCTTTATTATATCAATTGTTGAACAATGTGAAATTAATAATGGTGATTTCAGGAATTGTTGCATACAAAAAAGGCTACCAAAATTGAAAATGCGAGTTTCCATTTTTGCATAGCGCAATTTGTCTTGTCGCAATATTTGCAATAATAAAAACATTGCAAAAAATTTCCAATTTACGGTAGCCTGTTCATGATTTTCTGGATTTTTCAGATTGTTCAAACCACCACATTTTTTCGAAGGACGTGTGTAGTTTTGTTCTGATAGTCGATATAAAATTGACTATAAAATTGTTATAATATACATTTCAGTCAATTAGTTATGCCCTGTTTTATTCAAAACTATAATTTTTTGCAATATTACACCTATATTATGTGGGGGTTGTATCTTGACGAAGGACTTGTTTTTTGCTATAATTAATGGATCAATGTTGAAAACCATAATAGATATTCAAGGCTTGACCAATTATATGCCATGCTGTAATATAATTTTTACTTTTATATATTTATATGATTCTTTTCAGTTGGGATACCAGATCTAAAAGCACATCTAAACCCAGTCACACAGTGGATGCCCACACAGCTGAAGTCAACTGCTTGTCATTTAATCCTTATAGTGAATATATCCTTGCCACAGGTTCTGCAGATAAAGTAAGTTAAATATGCTTTTTATACGCCCGTTTACGGGACGTATTATGGTATACCTCTGTCCGTCCGTCGTCAACATGTAGGACATTAACTCAAAAATGCTTTAACCAACTTGTATAAACTTTGGTAAATTGTTTATATCTATTGACGTGAGCTCCCTTTCGTTTTTTATAAAGTTTAAATTTTACGTTTCTGAGTTCTGGGGTTTTATTCATTAAAAAAAGGGGGATTTTTCAGTTTTCGGACAATAACTCAAGAATGCTTTCACCAACTTGCAAGAAATTGTGGTGAATTGTTTATATCTATTGACATGAGCTCCCTTTCGATTTTTATAAATTTTAGATTTTACGTTTCCGAGTTATGGGGTTTTATTCATGAAAAAAAGGGGGATTTTCCAGTTTTCGGACAATAACTCAAAAATGCTTTCAGCAGTTCTTATGAAACTATGGTGAATTTTTTATATCTATTTAAGTAAGCTCCCTTTAGAATTTTATAAATTTTACATTTTACATTTCTGAGTTATGGGGTTTTATTCATTAAAAAAGGGGGGATTTTCCAGTTTTCGGACAATAACTCAAAAATGCTGTCAGCAATTCTCATGAAACTTATGTGAATTGTTTATATCTATTGATGTCAGCTCCTTTTTGATTTTCATAAATTTCTAATATGACATTGAGAATTAATTGAACTTCATTTGTTTATAGTCTGACAACAGATTTACTAAGTATTGCGCAACAGCACAGTGTATTGCACAACAGCAAGAAATCTTTAATTGAATATAAATTAAATTCATATAACCAATTTCAAGTTCTTTGACTACATTTATTCAGAAACCTATAATATGTCAAATATTTAATTACAATCCAAATTCAGACCTGTATCAAGCTTGAATATTGTGTCCATTTTTGCCCCCAACTGTTCAGGGTTGGACCTCTGCGGGCGTATCCAGCTGCGTTCAGCGAAGTAGTTTATTACTGATCATATGAAGCTGTACAGTGACCTGCAGTGGTTTTGTATATCCTTGTTCTATTGTTTTTTCTCCTGGAGATTTGTCTCATTGGCAATCATACAACATCACCTGAATTTTATATTTAGAGGACAATGTGGTAAAGAAATGTATCCTGGGAAGACAAGGAAATTGGTCAAATGTTTTCAAAGCCTTTAAAATCATTAGAATACCATTTGAAAACAGATTTTAAAATTGAGAAAATAAAAATTGAAATCAGAAAATACTTATAAAAATTATTTAATGAGAATAAAGTGTTTTACTATATTGAAAAGCAAAATTTTGTATCTCGTTTATTAAAAAGAAATAATTTGATTGTATTTCTTTCCTAGACAGTTAGACATATATTTCTATATAGAATGAAATATCAGTGAATTATTAAATAATAATAACAGTTCTACAAAAAGTTAATGACTGATAACCATCTATGTTTTGTAGACTGTTGCATTGTGGGATTTGCGGAATTTAAAGTTGAAGTTACATTCATTTGAGTCGCATAAAGATGAAATATTCCAGGTAAGTATTATTGCTTGACCTTTGAAGATGATTCTGACAACATTCTGAATTCCTGGCCAAGAAAACTTTGAATTCAAAATCAATTAATTGCCTGGAAAATTGGGTAGTCTATCATTATACTGTCATAACATGATTAAGAAATTATTTTTCAACAATTTTGTACAGTGAAACGAACGTCTTCTATTGTCAAATCACTTCAACATGTATTTGTCCTTAAAAATTGTTGAAAGATCATGTTGGACGATTAATACCACTCACCCTCTAACCTTAAATATTCCAAATTTAAAAAAAAGTTATTTCCATGAAATAATTGAAGTTTTGGATAATTTTATGTCCAGGTAAATGTAACTGCATTAAAACCTCAAACTTGAAACTTGATGCAGCGTAAAGCAATCACCAATCAATCAATTAATCAATCAAACTTGAAACTCGACAAAAATGTACGAGTGAGACTTTATGTTCAACTTATATTTCACATGATTACATAAGAACTGTAAGTAACTTTTATCGATATTAAGAGAGGCACATGAAGGGAGAACCTGAGTTATCGCACTGGATGTTTAAAAAAAATAAAAGTCCGAATAAGATTTGATAAAAAATAGATGTAAGGATTTAGCTGCATTTGACTTAAACCTGTTTACTCATGAATAAAAATATTGTATTTAATAACAGGTTCAATGGTCCCCACATAATGAGACAATTCTAGCCTCCAGTGGAACAGATAGAAGACTCCATGTATGGGATCTTAGGTTTGTGGTATTTTTACTTATTTGTTGTAGCTCTTGACCCTTATAGTTGGGGCCATATTGCATTTCCCTGTCTGTCAGTCCGTTCGTCTAAGAAATATTTCGGTCACACTTTTCTCCGGAACTACAAAACAGATTGACTTTATATTTGGTCAGGTGCTTGATAGTGACGAGTTGTGACCCATGAACACTTTTCAGATCGGTCGGACACAGATGTTCCTGTTTTGCTGAAATTTTGAATTTTTATACGCCCGTTTACGGGACGTATTATGGTATACCGTTGTACGTCCGTCTGTCCGTCCGTCCGTCGTCAACATGTCGGACATTAACTCAAAAATGCTTTAACCAATTTGCTTAAAACTTTGGTGAATTGTTTATATCTATTGACGTGAGCTCCCTTTCGTTTTTTATAAATTTTAGATATTACGTTTCCGAGTTATGGGGTTTTATTCATTAAAAAAAGGGGGATTTTCCAGTTTTCGGACATTAACTCAAGAATGCTTTCACCAACTTGCAAGAAATTTTGGTTAATTGTTTATATCTATTGACATGAGCTCCCTTTCGTTTTTTATAAATTTTAGATATTACGTTTCCGAGTTATGGGGTTTTATTCATTAAAAAAAGGGGGATTTTCCAGTTTTCGGACTATAACTCAAGAATGCTTTCACCAACTTGCAAGAAATTTTGGTTAATTGTTTATATCTATTGACATGAGCTCCCTTAGGATTTTTATAAATTTTAGATTTTACGTTTCCGAGTTATGGGGTTTTATTCATGAAAAAAAGGGGGATTTTCCAGTTTTCGGACAATAACTCAAAAATGCTTTCAGCAGTTCTCATGAAACTTTGATGAATTGTTGATATCTATTGATGTAAGCTCCCTTTAGAATTTTATAATTTTTAGATTTTACATTTCCGAATTATGGGGTTTATTCATTAAAAAAGGGGGGATTTTCCAGTTTTCAGACAAAAACTCAAAAATGCTTTCAGCAATTCGTATGAAACTTTGGTGAACTGTTTATATCTATTGATGTAAGCTCCCTTTAGAATTTTATAATTTTTTTTGTTTTTAGTCTGACAACAGATTTACTAAGTATTGGGCAACAGCACAGTGTATTGCACAACAGCAAGAAATCTTTAATTGAATATAAATTCAATTCATATAACCAACTTCAAGTTCTTTGACTACATTAATTCAGAAACCTATAATAGATGTATGTCAAATATTTAATTACAATCCAAATTCAGACCTGTATCAAGCTTGAATATTGTGTCCATTTTTGCCCCAACTGTTCAGGGTTAGACCTTTGCGGGCGTATCCAGCTGCGCTCAGCGAAGCAGTTTATTCATTATGATGAATGAACTAACAATTTTAGTCATGTTTTTCTCAAGTAATACTGAATAGAATGATTTTAAAAGCAGCCTAACAGTAATGAGTTGGAACGTGTGTGTGCCTTCAGGAACTGTTGGACACCTGCTTCCTGTTTTCAGATACTTTCAACTATGAATGGGGTATGCTTAGCACGACAACACATGTATTCTTGTTCTAAAATTACATTGTATCCTGAACCGGTTTACTTAAAGAATCTATTTGCTAATTCCATAGGATGGACATTTATATACATTGACAATGAAGAGCTAATGGAAAGAGCAAAATTATTTATGCATTATTTGTGTTATCCTTAAAATACTTTAAAATCTTGTTTAGCTAAATGTTTTTGATATCAGTAGTTATTATTTCTCAAGGTGGTACCAAACACCTTGACTAAAATTAATTTGGCTCGTTTAATTTTCATAAAATTTTGACAAAGTATTTACTATGACCCTTTGACAAAAATAAAAAAAATTCAAAAAAATTGAACCACACACTTTATCGGAAAAATTTCATTGGATATATAGCAGTTTGTCAAACACTAATTTTGATCATTGAGAAGCTTAATATTTCCTTAACGATAGAACTTGATTAAAACTAAATAAATGAAAAAATGATGAACAACAAAAGTTATCCATGGTATATTAGTGAAGACAAAAGTAATTGGATGACCTTGACCGTAAGCATATCAAGAAACAGCTCTCATTCCCACCTCACCATTGTGAATGTGTGAAATTAACAAAAAAATTAGAAATGAGAGTCTATCATCTATCCTATGGAATTGACATATAGTCTTCTATCATGGAAATCATTTATACATTTGTAAGCATTTTGTTTAAGATAACACGATTGTTTAAAAATTGACTATGTATAGTTTTAACGGAACACATTAATTTATATTAACAGTAAAATAGGAGAAGAGCAGTCAGCAGAGGATGCTGAAGATGGACCACCAGAATTATTGGTAAGTTTACTTTCTTAATTTATTACACCAACCTCCACTTGCATTTGGTGGTTTTCTCCGGCTTTCATGACCCATAAAAACTGGCCTCTACATTATAGCCAACAGTGCTGAAAGTTATGTTAAACACAAAAAATCAATCATTCACTTTCACAGTTGAATGGTCATTGGTAAGTTTTCTTTATTGGATATTTTTCAAAGATACAATAAGTAATATAATTATACCCCATGCAACGAAGTTGCGGAGGGTATAATGTTTTGGCCCATCCGTCTTGTCTGTCCGTCAGTCCTGTTCTTGTCATCGCAACTCCTCTGAAACCACACAGCAGAATTTCATGAAACTTTGTAGATAATAAGGACATACTATTTAGATGTGCATATCGACAGGAAATTATCATATTCCTGACTTGGTACAGGCATTTTCTTATACAGAAAATGGTGGATTAAAACTGGCTTTATAGCTAGCTAAACCTCTCACTTGTATGACAGTTACATAAAATTCAAAGTACAGATCTAAGACTACTGAATGCCAGTCTGAGCCAAACTGTTTTAGAGTTTGTCTGACCGAAAAAGAAATTTGACCTTTTTTACTATATTTTCAACTTAAAAATCTAAAATTTTCTGTATGACTGAATGAATTTTTGTCTGAAATTTTGTCAGTCAGACAGAGTTTGGGATTCACTGGAAAGCTAGTTTTTTTTGTTTGCAAGAATAGTGACATAATAATATTTTATGGCATGCTTATTTTAGTTTATACACGGAGGACATACAGCAAAGATCTCAGACTTCTCTTGGAACCCAAATGAACCCTGGGTAATATGTTCTGTATCAGAAGATAACATTATGCAGGTCTGGCAAATGGTAAGTCTGGAAAATCATTTTATTGCATAGCAATATAATATTTCCCACAGAAAGTAACCAAAAGTTAGCGTGCAATAAATTCTAATATTGCACTAGTGCAATAAATCTTCAAAATTTATGATGTCATCAACGACAAAATCTTAGTTTAAACCAATTTTTACTTTCAAATATTATATTGCTGTACAATAAAAGGGTTATTGCATGAATATTAGAGAATTTTGTCCCTCGTAGAACATAAATTGCACTCCCAAGCTCGTGCAATATAAAATTCTACTCAGGACAATATTCCCCAATATTCATGCAATAACCCTATAGTATAATGATATGAACAGAAAGGTAAAATACAGGCAGAAGATACCATTGGGATAATAAAAGAGAGGCGAAAGATACATTCAAACTCACAAGTCAAAAATAAACTGACAACACCATGGCTAAAAAAGAAAAAAAGACAATAGACCAAAAATAGTATACAGAAAAGAATGGAATAGAATAATTTTATTTCCAAATTACAGGGCCCATAAAGAGAAAATAAATCAAGTACAATGATTAAATTTTATTAATGCGACTGGGCGAGTATCGCAATAATAAGAACTCGCATTCTCATATCTGAGACATATAATGTATTAAGCTTTTCCGAAAATCGCAATAATTAATCTCGCATTTGTGATAATTATTCCAAAATCGCAATAATAAATGCACGCAATAATTTCTGAATTTACAGTATACAAAACACAACATAGAAAACTCAAAGTTTGCAAAAGATTTACATTCTTCAAATGTCTGTACAACGTTTCATGCTCTTTTCACTCTCCTGTAATTGGGGAAAAGGGGGAGAACAAATTTAACAGACTTTCTGACAGAGATCAGAAACTTCACTTTTTAAAGATCTTTTAGATATAACAAGTGACAGAATTGTCCTGAAATATTCACGTAATGTTATTCCAAAAACAGGTTGTTCACAATTATATGGGTACTATAACTTTATGCTAAATTTATATTTTGAGTGAACTCAATTAAGAATAATCCAGAAATGTGTCATTGAAGTGAAAAGATAATTACCAGTGTGAATATATCATTTAATAACTCTCATTGTTTGTCTTGTGAGTTGTAAATTTGATGCCTTTACCACATAATCATTCTAAATAAATAAGTGTCCTAATATTTGTTTCCTCGTGCCTGCAGATTTTGATGATGGCGACTTAGATTGAGTGCTTGTCATTCTGGTTTCATATCTACACATTTAGTTTAGAACTATCTTTGTATTGTTTTTTTTTTTCAATTTTAACTCGTCATTAAATATTTGCTTTTTTTCAGGCTGAGAATATCTACAATGATGAAGAGCCTGATACTCCAGCAACAGAATTAGAGGCCACAGCTTCATGATGTGTGAGACTCCAGAATCATTAAACATTACTTATAACATACTGACTCTAGATAGCAGTGCTGATAAATTATTCATGTAAATCTTGTCATTAAAAATACATTTTTACCAGTCCTGTTGTCACACTAGCAAAGAATGGTGTAAAGAAAAACAAAGATGAAATTCCAGGATGAACCATCAAATAAGTTGTACAAAACTTTATATTTTTGAAGGAATAAGAGTTAGATAGTCCTTATTTTGTACAGTAGACTCCACCTAATCAAATATTGGATAAATGAAAATATCGGCTATTATATTATTTCATAACACCAAACCCTTCCTTATATGTTTAATGTTAATTTTAATCGAATATCGGATATAAGAATATATCCGCAAATAGGATAGGTATATTCAGGAAATTTTATTTATAAAATATACAAGAGCAGCAGGTTTGGAGAATTTTGATAAAACTCTTTAGTGCCCACAGAATCAGAAATATAATTTAAACTGAATGTACCTCTTTCTGAATAATTTATTGCAATATACATATAAATCTCTTTTGACAAGAGAAATCTGACTGTTGTCATATATAATTTTGTACAGTGTGCATGACCACACGTCATGGACCCCATTTTCTTTTGTTAGCTCACCTGACCTGAAAGGTCAAGAGAGCTTTTCTCATCACTTGTTGTCCGTCGTCCTGCGTCCGTCGTCCGTAAACTTTTACAAAAATCTTCTCTGAAACTACTGGGCCAAATTTGACCAAACTTGGCCACAATCATCATTGGGGTATCTAGTTTAAAAAATGTGTCCGGTGACCCGGCCAACCAACCAAGATGGCCACCATGGCTAAAAATAGAACATAGGGGTAAAATGTAGATTTTGGCTTATATCTCTGAAACCAAAGCATTTAGAGCAAATCTGACATGGGGTAAAATTGTTTATCAGGTCTAGATCTATCTGCCCTGAAATTTCAGATGAATCGGACAACCCGTTGTTGGGTTGCTGCCCCTGAATTGGTAATTTTAAGGAAATTTTGCAGTTTTTATACGACCGCAAAAATTGAAAATTTTTTGGTCGTATATTGGTATGACGTCTGGCGTCGTCCGGCGTCGTCCGAAGACACATTGGTTTTCGCACTCTAACTTTAGTTTAAGTGAATGGATCTCCATGAAATTTTACCATAAGGTTCAATACCACAAAAGGAAGGTGGGGATTGATTTTGGGGGTTATGGTACCAACAGTTAAGGAATTAGGGGCCAAAAAGGGGCCAAAAATAAGCATTTTTGTAACTTCCAGACAATAACTTGTGTGTAAGTGTATGGATCTCTCTGACATTGTACCACAAGGTTCCATATCACAAAGGGAAGGCTGTAATTGATTTTGGGGGTAATTGCCTCAAAATTTTAGGAATTAGGGGCCAAAAAAGGGGCAAAAAACAAGCATTTTTCTAGTTTCATGACAATAACTTGTGTGTAAGTGTTTGGATATTTCTGAAATTGTACTACAAGGTTCCATATCACAAAGGGAAAGCTGGAATTGAGTTTGGGGGTAATTGCCCGAAACGTTTAGGAATTGGGGGCCAAAAAGGGGCCAAAAATAAGCATTTTTCTAGTTTCCAGACAATAACTTGTGTTCAAGTGTATGGATCTCTCTGAAATTGTACTGCAAGGTACCATACCACAAAGGGAAGGCTGGGATTGAGTTTGGGGGTGATGAATCATAAGGGGGTTCAAAAAATTTGGGGGGGGGGGGGGGGGTGGTTTTCTTTTTTTTTCTTTTTTTCCTTTTTTTTTTCTTTTAAAATTTTCCATTTTAAGTTGGTTATTTCTGATTGATATTTAAAAGCAAATAATAATGATATGGTAGGAGATACACACCAAACAGGATGTGTAAATTATTATATAATAAGTATTGTGCAATAGCAAGAAATTTTCAATTGCACAGTATTGCACAATAGCAAGAAATCTTCAATTGCACAGTATTGCGCAATAGCAAGAAATCTTCAATTGCACAGTATTGCGCAATAGCAAGAAATATCCAATAGCACAATATTGCGCAATAGCAAGAAATTGTCAATTGTACAGTATTGCACAATAGCAAGAAATATTCAATTGCACAGTATTGTGCAAAAGAAGATACTTCGTATAAATTGCTTATTTCTTGATCAATTTCAATGGGGTTTTATTCTTGAATTCTTGGGGTTCTTTAATATGCTGAATCTAACCGTGTATTAAGTTTTTGGATTTTGGGCCCCGTTTTTAAATTTGTCCACATTGAGGTCCAAAGGGTCCAAAATTTAACTTTGTTTGATTTCATCAAAAATTGAATTCTTGGGGTTCTTTGATATGCTGAATCTAACCATGTATTTAGATTTTTTATTTGTGGACCCGCTATCAAATTGGTTCATATTGAGGTCAAAAGGGTCCAAAATTAAACTTTGTTTGATTTCATCAAAAATTGAATTATTGGGGTTCTTTGATATGCCAAATCTAACCGTGTATTTAGATTTTTAATTTTGGGTCCCGTTTTTAAATTGGTCTACATTAAGGTCCAAAGGGTCCAAAATAAAACTTATTTTGATTTTAACAAAAATTGAATTCTTGGGGTTCTTTGATATGCTGAATCTAAACGTGTTTAGATTTTTGATTATGGGCCCAGTTTTCAAGTTGGTCCAAGTTGGGGTCCAAAATTAAACTTTGTTTGATTTCAACAAAAATTGAATATATGGGGTTCTTTGATATGCTGAATCTAAACATGTATTTAGATTTTAGATTTTTGGCCCAGTTTTCAAGTTGGTCCAAATTGGGGTCCAAAATTAAACTTTGTTTGATTTCAACAAAAATTGAATATATGAGGTTCTTTGATATGCTGAATCTTACCATGTATTTAGATTTTTTATTTGTGGGCCCGCTATCAAATTGGTTCATATTGAGGTCAAAAGGGTCCAAAATTAAACTTTGTTTGATTTCATAAAAAATTTAATTATTGGGGTTCTTTGATATGCCAAATCTAACCGTGTATTTTGATTTTTAATTTTGGGTCCCGTTTTTTAAATTGGTCTACATTAAGGTCCAAAGGGTCCAAAATTAAACTTAGTTTGATTTTAACAAAAATTGAATTTTTGGGGTTCTTTGATATGCTGAATCTAAACATATGTTTAGATTTTTGATTATGGGACCAGTTTTCAAGTTGGGGTCCAAAATTAAACTTTGTTTGATTTCAACAAAAATTGAATATATGGGGTTCTTTGATATGCTGAATCTAACCATGTATTTTGATTTTGGACATTGGACCAGAATAGGTAAATTAAAAAAAATTGAAGTTCTTAGACCACATTCTTTCTGTGTCAGAAACCTATGCTGTGTCAAATATTTAATCACAATCCAAATTCAGAGCTGTATCAAGCTTGAATGTTGTGTCCATACTTGCCCCAACTGTTCAGGGTTCGACCTCTGCGGTCGTATCAAGCTGCGCCCAGCGAAGCATTTTATTGGTTATTATCTTGAACATTATTATAGATAGAGATAAACTGTAAACAGCAATAATGTTCAGCAAAGTAAGATCTACAAATAAGTCAACTTGACCAAAATGGTCAGTTGACCCCTTAAGGAGTTATTGCCCTTTATAGTCAATTTTTAACCATTTTTCGTAATTTTTTGTAATTTTTTACAAAAATCTTCTCCTCTGAAACTACTAAGACAAATTTAACCGAACTTGTCCACAATCATCATTAGGGTATCTAGTTAAAAAATGTGTCTGATGACCCCGCCCGCGAACCAAGATGGCCGACATGGCTAAAAAATAGTACATAGGGTAAAATGCAGTTTTTGGCTCATATCTCTGAAACCAAAGCATTTAGAGCAAATCTGATGATGATAAAATTGTTCATTAGGTCAAGATCTATCTGCCCTGAAATTTTCAGACCAATCAGGCAACCTGTTGTTGGGTTGCTGCCCCTGAATTGGTAATTTTAAGAAAATTTTGCAGCTTTTGGTTATTATCTTGAATATTGTTATAGATAGAGATAAACTGTTAACAGCAATAATGTACAGCAAAGTCAGATCTACAAATAAGGCAACATGACCAAAATTGTCAATTGACCCCTTAAGGAGTTATTGCCCTTTATAGTCAATTTTTAGCTCACCTGACCTGATAGGTCAAGTGAGCTTTTCTCATCACTTGGCGTCCGTCGTCCGTAAACTTTTACAAAAATCTTCTCCTCTGAAACTACTGGGCCAAATTTGACCAAACTTGGCCACAATCATCATTGGGGTATCTTGTTTAAAAAATGTGTCCGGTGACCCGGCCAACCAACCAAGATGGCCGCCATGGCTAAAAATAGAACATAGGGGTAAAATGTAGATTTTGGCTTATATCTCTGAAACCAAAGCATTTAGAGCAAATCTGACAGTGGTAAAATTGTTTATCAGGTCAAGATCTATCTGCCCTGAAATTTTCAGATGAATCGGACAACCCGTTGTTGGGTTGCTGCCCTTGAATTGGTAATTTTAAGGAAATTTTGCAGTTTATGGTTATTATCTTGAACATTATTATAGATAGAGATAAACTGTAAACAGCAATAATGTTCAGCAAAGTAAGATCTACAAATAAGTCAACTTGACCAAAATGGTCATTTGACCCCTTAAGGAGTTATTGCCCTTTATAGTCAATTTTTAACCATTTTTCGTAAATTTTTGTAATCTTTTACAAAAATCTTCTCCTCTGAAACTACTAAGACAAATTTAACCAAACTTGTCCACAATCATCATTAGGGTATCTAGTTTAAAAAATGTGTCCGATGACCCCGCCCGCGAACCAAGATGGCCGACATGGCTAAAAAATAGTACATAGGGTAAAATGCAGTTTTTGGCTCATATCTCTGAAACCAAAGCATTAAGAGCAAATCTGATGATGATAAAATTGTTCATTAGGTCAAGATCTATCTGCCCTGAAATTTTCAGACCAATCAGGCAACCCGTTGTTGGGTTGCTGCCCCTGAATTGGTAATTTTAAGGAAATTTTGCAGTTTTTGGTTATTATCTTGAACATTATTATAGATAGAGATAAACTGTAAACAGCAATAATGTTCAGCAAAGTAAGATCTACAAATAAGTCAACTTGACCAAAATGGTCAGTTGACCCCTTAAGGAGTTATTGCCCTTTATAGTCAATTTTTAACCATTTTTCGTAATTTTTTGTAATTTTTTACAAAAATCTTCTCCTCTGAAACTACTAAGACAAATTTAACCAAACTTGTCCACAATCATCATTAGGGTATCTAGTTTAAAAAATGTGTCCAATGACCCCACCCGCGAACCAAGATGGCCGACATGGCTAAAAAATAGTACATAGGGTAAAATGCAGTTTTTGGCTCATATCTCTGAAACCAAAGCATTTAGAGCAAATCTGATGATGATAAAATTGTTCATTAGGTCAAGATCTATCTGCCCTGAAATTTTCAGACCAATCAGACAACCCGTTGTTGGGTTGCTGCCCCTGAATTGGTAATTTTAAGAAAATTTTGCAGCTTTTGGTTATTATCTTGAATTTTGTTATAGATAGAGATAAACTGTTAACAGCAATAATGTACAGCAAAGTTAGATCTACAAATAAGGCAACATGACCAAAATTGTCAATTGACCCCTTAAGGAGTTATTGCCCTTTATAGTCAATTTTTTACAATTTTCATAAATTTTGTAAATTTTTACAAAGTATTTTCCACTGTAACTACCGGGCCAAGTTCATTATAGATAGAGATAATAGTAAGGAGCAAGAATGTTCAGTAAAGTAAGATCTACAAACACATCATCATCACCAAAACACAATTTTGTCATGAATCCATCTGTGTCCTTTGTTTAATATGCACATAGACCAAGGTGAGCGACACAGGCTCTTTAGAGCCTCTAATTTACAATTTTCTTAAATTTTGTAAATTTTTGTAAATTTGTACAAAGTATTTTCCACTGTAACTACTGGGCCAAGTTCATTATAGATAGAGATAATAGTAAGGAGCAAGAATGTTCAGTAAAGTAAGATCTACAAACACATCACCATCACCAAAACACAATTTTGTCATGAATCCATCTGTGTCCTTTGTTTAATATGCACATAGACCAAGGTGAGCGACACAGGCTCTTTAGAGCCTCTAGTTTACATAATGTGAAGAAGCCTCGAGAACCATGACCTCAACATTAACAGTCTTCAGAAAACTTAAACTTGATGCAATAATATTTTATCAATCATCATTATTTTCATTTATATTGAAATAAATTTGATCATCTAAAGAAATGAAAAAGATAACAAATAAGAAACTCTACACAGAAATGCTGTAATCTATTGATTCAATTAGCTTACCTGTAATGTAAATATAGATTCTACCACTGTATCGATTGTGATACGATATTTATCCACTTGAGACAGTTAAAAACGCAATGCTTGCCGAGCGTTTCAAATATTTAAAATTGATTTTGGGGGTTCTGGTCCAAGCTGTTTAGGAATTAGGGGCCCAAATAAGCATTTTTGTTGTTTCCAGACAATAACTTGTCTTAAAGTGTATGACTTGGGGGGGATTATGGCTCAAACCATTTAGGAATTGGGGGCAAAAAAGGGGAAAAACGGGGTTTTCTGGTTAAAGGACAATTAAGACAAATTAAAAGCAGTGTAAGGGAGGTAATCCAAATCAATTTAAGTAATGTTTGATTACCTCCTTTACACTGCTTGTTAATTATGTATTAAGAAATGATGATTGTCTGAGATACTGACCATAACTTGAGGGAAAGAATTAATTATTGGAATAAGGGAAAGGGGGGAGGTGAAAAAAATTGGATGGGAACAATTTTTTTCTCATTTCAGATTTCAGAAATTAAAAGAAAATTTCTTCAAATACGTTTTTTTGGGGGATTAATATTCAACAGCATAGTGTATTGCACAAATGCAAAAAAAACAGGGAAAAAATTACAAAAGGTTTTACCATATACAGCTTCGTTAATCTATACTTTGGGTAGAAAATCCTGGATATTTTGAAAAATTCAGAGTTATGAAAACTTAATTTAATGTGACCAAATAAATGATAATTAAAAAAATCATATCTTTATTTTTTCAATATCTTGTAGCTAATGTCCCTTTAATTATCCAAAACAAACAAACAAACCATCACGAGTTGGTTGACCGTTATGGAATATCCGTTTCACTGATGATATTGGATATGTTCCTTATGTCGTAACTACAATCCAGTTCCCTTTTCAAGAATGTGACCTACCGAATTAGACTATTTACTGGGTTTGTAATTACATGAGCAACACGACGGGTGCCACATGTGGAGCAGGATCTGCTTACCCTTCTGGTGCACCTGAGGTCACCCCCAGTTTTTGGTGGGGTTCGTGTTGCTAAGTCTTTAGTTTTCTATGTTGTGTCTTGTGTACTATTATTTGTTTGTCATTTTCTTTTTTAGCCATGGCGTTGTCAGTTTATTTTCGATCTATGAGTTTGAATATCCCTCTGGTATCTTTCGCCCCTCTTTTAAACATAGACGACAACAACAACAAATGAATAAATGTTGATATTGATAAAAAATATATTTTCGAACAGTATAGTAAAACAACATAACGACATATTCACACATTCCCAATATATAAAGTTGAAAATGAGTAAAATAAATTACAAGGCTGCATAAATCCTTTTCTAGAGTAAAACATTACATGAAGCTGACAACAAATTAAAGGAAAAACTTATTTGTCCCTGGGAAAATGAGAAGATTCATTCATACATGGCCATTATGCGTTGGAATATATACTGTAAATTCAGAAATTATTGTGTAGATTTATTATTGTGATTTTTGAAAAATGTTCGAAACAGCGAGATTTATTATTGGGATTTCAGGAAAAACTGCCTACAGACATTTATCAGATATCAAAATGCGACTTCTTATTATTGAGATACGCATCTATTCACATTATTCGGATTAATAAAAATCTCACAACAATTTCTGAATTTACAGTAAGTATTTTGTAAACAGGAACTTTATGATCGATAAATCTGAAACCGCATTACATGTGATAGAATTTTCCCACAAAGACTGATAAAAAATTTCGGCTATATCTTAAGAAAATCCAACAAAGGTTTCAAGGGACAAATGGACAGACCGAGGTAAAACAGCTGAATTCCCACCTTCGGAGCATGATATGTTAAATGGCAACAAAATCAACTATTATAAAGTTATATTACCGTTTCATTTTTCAGGAGATGTAAAAGGGAATGAGAGTTCTTGTGATTATTACACTTGATCCTTGCTCCTGTAAATATGGTTTGAGTTGTGATCTTCTCGTTATACTCGTTTTTGTCTACATGAAAGTCATATTCTAAACAATATGATTTGCAGTAAGTCTGTGGCTTCTCTGTAACTTCAGAAACATCTTGACCACGAATTCGGGTTTTCATGCAGCATTCAGAAATCATCCTTTATGGACGATTTCTTTTTCAGATTTGGATTCGGCTTCAGTTTTGGTTATTCTTTGGTTAATCAGCTCTTCTACATTGTATTAGTATTAAGTTTTGGATTAAAATATTTTGACTTGGGCATCACTAAAGAGAGATAAATTGTCAAAATGCGCATTTGGTGTAGTAAAATTTGTACAATTGATCAGACAGAGCAACAAATATTAATAGCAGTTAAACTTAATATGAAACTATACCGGTTTATGAGGATTTATAATTTCAAACCGAGGGTATTAATACAATGATATTGTTTCAATTTCATGAGCTGGGGGTAAGAACATTGTCGCTTGCACATCCTTATTCCTTTCTTTGTCTATGATGCTATATATTTACAAAAAATATACACAATTACAGAGGTGTTATATGATTGTCAATGAGACAACTATGCATAAAGACCATAGGAAATAGATGTGAACAAATACAGGCCATAGTAAGGCATTCAACCATGAGCAAACCCATACCATTCACACATTCAAAATTTTTGAGGTTTGTTTTGTTAACTATGTCTCACAAGAAGTATCACAGTTTTTGTTTTTGCTTTGATAACGATTTCTCAACTTTTTTTTAAGACAATTGAAAAGTGATACCATAAAGTATTGGAATCGCAGATATTTCATGCAAGATTATTGGACATTTTATTTCCGATGAAAATTATTGGACAATATTTATTTTCTATTGATATTATTGGTCAAATTTACGATTGGTTCTAAAATCTGAAGAGATTTACAAAAAGGTATATATTGACAGAACAAAAAAATTGTAGAAAAAATCTCCAAAAAATCTCCAAGTCTATAACTGAAATCATTATCAGCAAGTGAACCATAAGAAAGAACAAGTACCATCAATCATTTGTTACACGGAAGATAAAATGACGGACTTCTAGATGTTTTTGGCGAGATCAGGCGGTGCTGTTTGTGTTGACCGGACTTTCTCAATCTTGGTATTTTTTTGTTACTGCACTGGTTTACAAACACCAGAGAGTGATAATAAAAGACACCAAAGACAACCCTATATTTATTGGACCGACGCTTTTACACAAAAATGCATCCTACAAGACCTACTTTACATTTTCCCGCACCTGGCGTCAGAATTCAACATTAACAGTTTGGAGTTTAGGAATCCAGAGGAACTCGTCTTCGGGTCAGATTATGAGAAGGCATTAATCAAAGCCATCACTGACGCCTTCCTAAAATCTACAAGACTTCTCTTTACTCAATATTTGAAAGACACTCTGAAACAACATTTAGAACAGAGTTGGGGTAGATGATAAATAAAGGACCAAATTGAAGGATGTCATTTTTGTACAGAAGGGGTTGTAAATGCTGACAACACAATAGACTTTGAAGAAAAATCTAGTAACTTCAAGTAAGAATTGAACAATATCCACATCTTCAAGGGCACTTTTTGAAAAACTTTAAGCCGATAATTCAAGAGTTCGTTAACGAGCCGAGGAGCACCAATAAAGACGATTCTCCAAAACTTTGGACTAATAACAGTGACGAAAGTATTAATCATGTTTATTATCCTGCCATCAAATGGAAGCCACAGTCAATGCCAGACTTTATAAGAAAACTGTATGATTGTTTCCTTACACAATTCTTCCACCATTCCTGGACTTTGTGTGAAAACCAAGTTCATTATTTGGTTTCAGTATCAGGAAGTCGAAATTGAACTACACAATAACAAAACAAACCCTAAAATGACATAAATTTTTTGGAACAAAAAAAAAAGAATTCAACTACCAAGAATTAAAAATACCTTAAATAATTATATTGAAATAGACATTTAATTTGAAAAAAATCAACAATGACGTCAATATATATTCACAGAAACAATAACAAATACAAAATACACAAAATACAAATATTTTTATTGGCACAACATAATTAACAATAAATGGTTAAGACCTATTGCATATATATAATTATATTAATTGACATGGTAGAATGAAAAGTTACATTAAAACATATCATGATAGAATGAAAAGTTACATATTGATGTATCATATTAGTTCACTATTCCTTATATTCAGACACTGATATGAAAGAGGAAGACAGTCTAAGTAATAATGCTGAGCTATTGTTAACCAAGAGAGATATTTTTTCATCAGTGGTAATGTTACGCTGTAGTTTAAATATAACATTTGTTTTATTTTCTAATATTTCTTGATTTGAGGTTAATCTATTACATTGTAATAAGAAATGTTGTTCATCTTCAATTTCCCCATTTTTACAGACAGCACAGTATCTTTCCTCTCTACGAATGTTAAGATGTCTTCCCCTTTCAATCATTAAAGAATGTGCACTTATGCGTATTTTGCATATTGCTGCTTTATCATTTAAATTGTTTAGTGAATCAACATATGATGGTCTTTGACCCATTTTGTAGACTTGACGAAAGAAATTGAGTTTAGAAGATTCCTGTATGTTTGCATTTTGATTTTACAAGCACTGATCATAAATTCTTTGTTTTACTTGTCCCAAGTGCTGCTTTGTTTAACAATGTTTTCTACAAGATATGAATATCCTAATTTTTGTAAACTGCATTTAGTTTTTTTTGGATCCAGAGGTTTGAAAACCTTGTTGCACAGAAAATTTTATTTACAAGTGTATTTTCTGATGAAAGTATATGCTTTAAAAAATTTATGCTTGAAATACAATTTTACTTTTGAGTGGAATTCGACCAAGATCAGCACGACAAGCATCATTTGAAGCCTTGCAATGAACATCAAGTGCTTCTTTGATAAATTTAATGTGTAGTTTTTCAAAGGGTTCAGACTTCATAAGGATGAGTAAACGCCCCAAATTTCACAACAGTACATAAGTATAGGTGATATTAATGTATCAAACAATTATTCAAGTAGTCTACATGGATTATTCAGACAAACAGTTTTCTTTATTTTGAAATAGGCTTTTCTTGTTTATTCCATTAGAGTATTAATGGCTAAATTGAAATTACCATTACATTTTATTACAATACCTAAATAAGAATAATGACTAACAGTTTCAATACAAGAATATTGTAAGTAAATTCCTCCAAAAAAGTTTTACCATTTGAATTAAATACAATAACTTTGGATTTATCTGTGTTAACTTGTAGTTTCCAACAGTCACAATAATCATATAAAGCATTAAGACTGTTTTGTAGTCCTTTTTGACTTTGAGACAATAACATAATAAAAAGACTTTCACAAACGCTGTTTATATTCTCCGTTAAATGATTTCTTTTGAAATTGCAATAAAAAATCAACAATTCAACATTTTTTTCTGCTTTTATTGACACACATTATTGATTTTTCATAGTTTTGATTAATTTTTGGGGTGTTCGGCTATATTTGGTGGTGTGCGGTGGTGTTCGGCGGTTAAAAGACCCTGTTCACAAAGTGCAGATATAACATGAAAATTTAATTGATAATTAAACAACTAACAAAATGTTTTGAATTGATTTTTTATTCTCCAGTTGAAGGAACTGGTCGATTTTCCTTCCAAACAATCGTCTTGAACATACATACATATAAATATTTGCCACAGGACGTTAAGCAACAAAAAATCAATCACTCGCTCTTTCAAACTAAAGCACAAATTGAGGATCTTTTTTACATTTCACAAAGTTACATTGCAATAAAACTGAAAGAAAATATAAAGGATATCTTCAATCGTTTCCTATTTTCAAGAAATTATTGTATTTAATTATTTATTTGAAATCAATGTTTCACGACTGATATTGTTTTCAGAAATATAAATTTTGTCGGTATTGTCCAATTGAAAAAAAAGATATATTACATTTATTGGTGTTAAAAGTTATAGTCAGTTAGCTGGAATGTAAACAAAATTTACAGAAATCCACTTGATTAAGGTCATGTCTAAATATAATGCAGTACTGTTGCAATGTACGTTACAAATTAAAGCATTGTGTAATATTATGCATGTAGTTCGGCAGATAGCTTTACTAAAGGCAAATATGTATTAACAACTTAAATCGATCTTAACCAACATGAAGACATACTTAAGCAGATTGTTTTAATCCTATTTGAATAATGTTAACTTCATGCAAGATAAATTTATAAAAACAGATCCTCAATATGTGTCTTAGTTTGGAAGGACGATTGATTGGTGTTGGGTTGGTTAACGTCTAGTGGCAAATATATATATGTATGTATGTTTAAGACGATATTTTGGAAGGTAAAATTGATCAGTGCCTTCATCTGGAGAAAAAAAAAACATCATTTCAAAACATCGATTAATTGTCATTTAAAGGTTCATGTTTTACCTGAATTTTGTGAACCCCAAAGATTGAAACGTGTCCGAATCTAAGACTCAAGTAAACATAACAGACATATATCAATCACAAGGAAAATACAGAAAGTATAATACTTCTTAGTAAAATGATAATAGGGTCAAAGAAAATACGGGGATGCATTCTACAGCAACAAATCCTGTCGCTCTCATCACATATGGAATTTGCTAACACCATATATATCGAATTAGGTCACTAGCACACTGCGTAACTTATAATATCTGACAGGATATGCTCTATATTGATATATTTGACGAGGTTCAGTCACTCAATTATCCACACTTAAGTAAGTGTGCATCTGAAATATCCATTGAGACTAATATGATACTACCAAAACATGAAGTTCTGCTTTATATCTTTATCTTTTCCTCGAGATTGACACATACTGACCACTTCGAAACAATATCTTTGACAAATGAAATGATGTCAAGTTCTCATTTCTAAATAGTGACATACCCTGTGCCCCATAGTATAGTGTTGACATGGTTCAATTGACACGTTACACTCGTGCATGTTCACACTATAAAGACTATAAAGACTCCAAGTAGTAAGGGTGTCCTCCTTTAACACAAACTGCAAATCCTTATTCCTGTCCTCGTCTATGATGCTATATATTTAGCACATGTCTATGTAAAAAAATATACACAATTGCAGAGGTGTAATATGATTGTCAATGATACAACTATGCATAAAGACCATAGGAAATAGATGTACAAACATACAGGCCATTGTAAGGCATTCAGCCATGAGCAAAACCCATACCATTCACACATTCAAAATTTTTGAGGTTTGTATTGCTAACCATGTCTCACAAGAAGTATCACAGTTTTTGTTTTTGCTTTGATAACGATTTCTCAACCTTTTTTAAGACAATTGAAAAGTGATACCATAAAGTATTGGAATCGCAGATATTTCATGCAAGATTATTGGACAACATTTTATTTCCGATGAAAATCATTGGACAATATTTATTTTCTATTGATATTATTGGTCAAATTTACGATTGGTTCTAAAATCTGAAGAGATTTACAAAAAGGTATATATTGACAGAACAAAAAAATTGTAGAAAAAATCTCCAAAAAATCTCCAAGTCTATAACTGAAATCATTATCAGCAAGTGAACCATAAGAAAGAACAAGTACCATCAATCATTTGTTACACGGAAGAACAAATGACGGACTTCTAGATGTTTTTGGCGAGATCAGGCGGTGCTGTTTGTGTTGACCGGACTTTCTCAATCTTGGTATTTTTTTGTTACTGCATTGGTATACAAACACCAGAGAGTGATAATAAAAGACACCAAAGACAACCCTATATTTATTGGACCGACGCTTTTACACAAAGATGCATCCTACAAGACCTACTTTACATTTTCCCGCACCTGGCGTCAGAATTCAACATTAACAGTTTGGAGTTTAGGAATCCAGAGGAACTCGTCTTCGGGTCAGATTATGAGAAGGCATTAATAAAAGCCATCACTGACGCCTTCCTAAAATCTACAAGACTTCTCTTTACTCAATCTTTGAAAGACATTCTGAAACAACATCCAGAAAAGAGTTGGGGTAGATGATAAATAAAGGACCAAATTGAAGGATGTCATTTTTGTACAGAAGGGGTTGTAAATGCTGACAACACAAAATACTTTGAAAAAAAAATCTAGTAACTTAAAGAAAGAATTGAACAATATCCACAGCTTCAAGGGCACTTTTTGAAAAACTTTAAGCCGATAATTCAAGAGTTCGTTAACGAGCCGCGGCGCACCAATAAAGACAATTCTCCAAAAGTTGGACTAATAACAGTGACGAAAGTATTAATCATGTTTATTATCCTGCCATCAAATGGAAGCCACAGTCAATGCCAGACTTTATAAGAAAACTGTATGATTGCTTCCTTACACAATTCTTCCACCATTCCTGGACTTTGTGTGAAAACCAAGTTCATTATCTGGTTTCAGTATCAGGAAGTCGAAATTGAACTACACAATGACAAAACAAACCCTAAAATTACATAAATATATATTTGGAACAAAAAAAAAAAAGAATTCAACTACCAAGAATTAAAAATACCTTAAATAATTTTATTAAAATAGACATTTAATTTGAAAAAAAATCAACAATGACGTCAATATATATTCACAGAAACAATAACAAATACAAAATACACAAAATACAAATATTTTTATTGGCACAAACTCATTAACAATAAATGGTTTAGACCTATTGCATATATATAATTATATTAATTGACATGGTAGAATGAAAAATTACATGAAAACATATCATGATAAAATGAAAAGTTACATATTGATGTATCATATTAGTTCACTATTCCTTATATTCAGACAGTGATATGAAAGAGGAAGACAGTCTAAGTAATAATGCTGAGCTATTGTTAACCAATAGAGATATTTTTTCATTAGTGGTAATGTTACGCTGTATTTTAAATATAACATTTATTTTATTTTCTACTATTTCTTGATTTGAGGTTTATCTATTACATTGTAATAAGAAATGTTGTTCATCGTCAATTTCCCAATTTTTACAGACAGGACAGTATCTTTCCTCTCTAGGAATGTTAAGATGTCTTCCCCTTTCAATCATTAAAGAATGTGCACTTATGCGTATTTTGCATATTGCTGCTCTATCATTTAAATTGTTTAGTGAATCAACATATGATGGTCTTTGACCCATTTTGTAGACTTGACGAAAGAAATTGAGTTTAGAAGATTCCTGTATGTTTGCATTTTGATTTTACAAGCACTGATCATAAATTCTTTGTTTTACTTGTCCCAAGTGCTGCTTTGTTAAATAACTTTTTTCTTCAAGATATGAATATCCTAATTTTTGTAAACTGCATTTAGTTTTTTTTTATCCAGAGGTTTGAAAACCTAGTTGTACAGAAAATTTTATTTACAAGTGTATTTTCTGATGAAAGTATATGCTATAAAAAATTTATGCATGAAAATACAATTTTACTTTTGAGTGGAATTCGACCAAGCTCAGCACGACAAGCATCATTTGAAGCCTTGCAATGAACATCAAGTGCTTCTTTGATAAATTTAATGTGTAGTTTTTCAAAGGATTCAGACTTCATAAGGATGAGTAAACGCCCCAAATTTCACAACAGTACATAAGTATAGGTGATATTAATGTATCTAACAAATATTCAAGTAGTCTAAATGGATTATTCAGACAAACAGTTTTCTTTATTTTGAAATAGGCTTTTCTTGTTTATTCCATTAGAGTATTAATGGCTAAATTGAAATTACCATTACATTTTATTACAATACCTAAATAAGAATAATGACTAACAGTTTCAATACAAGAATATTGTAAGTAAATTCCTCCAAAAAAGTTTTACAATTTGAATTAAATACAATAACTTTGAATTTATCTGTGTTAACTTGTAGTTTCCAACAGTCACAATAATCATATAAAGCATTAAAACTGTTTTGTAGTCCTTTTTGACTTTGAGACAATAACATAATAAAAAGACTTTCACAAACGCTGTTTATATTCTCCGTTAAATGATTCTTTTGAAATTGCGATAAAAAATCAACAATTCAACATTTTTTTCTGTTTTTATTGACACACATTATTGATTTTTCATAGTTTTGATTAATTTTTGGGGTGTTCGGCTATGTTTGGTGGTGTGCGGTGGTGTTCGGCGGTTAAAAGACCCTGTTCACAAAGTGCAGATATATCATGAAAATTTAATTGATAATTAAACAACTAACAAAATGTTTTGAAATGATTTTTTATTCTCGAGATGAAGGAACTGGTCGATTTTCCTTCCAAACAATCGTCTTGAACATACATACATATAAATATTTGCCACAGGACGTTAAGCAACCAAAAACCAATCACTCGCTCTTTCAAACTAAAGCACAAATTGAGGATCTTTTTTACATTTCACAAAGTTACATTGCAATAAAACTGAAAGAAAATATAAAGGATATCTTTAATCGTTTCCTATTTTAAAGAAATTACTGTATTTAATTATTTATTTGAAATCAATGTTTCACGACTGATATTGTTCTCAGAAATATAAAGTTTGTCGGTATTGTCCAATTGAAAAAAAAAGATATATTACATTTATTGGTGTTAAAAGTTAGGCAGTTAGCTGGAATGTAAACAAAATTTACAGAAATCCACTTGATTAAGGTCATGTCTAAATATAATGCAGTTGCAATGTACGTTACAAATTAAAGCATTGTGTAATATTATGCATGTAGTTCGGCAGATAGCTTTACTAAACATGCTAAAGGCAAATATGTATTAACAACTTAAATCGATCTTAACCAACATGAAGACATACTTAAGCAGATTGTTTTGATCCTATTTGAATAATGTTAACTTCATGCAAGATAAATTTATAAAAGCAGATCCTGAATATGTGTCTTAGTTTGGAAGGAGGATTGATTGGTGTTGGGTTGCTTAACATCTAGTGGCAAATATTTATATGTATGTATGTTTAAGACGATATTCTGGAAGGTAAAATTGATCAGTGCCTTCATCTGGAGAAGAAAAAAAAACATCATTTCAAAACATAGATTAATTGTCATTTAAAGGTTCATGTTTTACCTGAATTTTGTGAACCTCAAAGATTAAAACGTGTCCGAATCTAAGACTTAAGTAAACATAACAGACATATATCAATCACAGGGAAATGCAGAAAGTATAGTACTTCTTAGTAAAATGACAATAGGGTCAAAGAAAATACGGGGATGCATTCTACAGCAACAAATCCTGTCGCTCTCATCACATATGGAATTTGTTAACCCCATATATATCGTATTAGGTCACTAGCACACTGCGTAACTTATAATATCTGACAGGATATGCTCTATATTGATATATTTGACGATGTTCAGTCACTCAATAATCCACACTTAAGTAAGTGTGCATCTGAAATATCCATTGAGACTAATGATACTACCAAAACATGAAGTTCTGCTTTATATCTTTATCTTTTCCTCAAGATTGACACATATTGACCACTTCGAAACAATATCTTTGACAAATGAAATGATGTCAAGTTCTCATTTCGAAATAGTGACATACCCTGTGCCCCATAGAATAGTGTTGACATGGTTCAATTGACACGTTACACTCGTGCATGTTCACACTATAAAGACTCCAAGTAGTAAGGGTGTCTTTAACACAAACTGCACATCCTTATTCCTGTCTTCGTCTATGATGCTATATATTTAGCACATGTCTATGTAAAAAAAATATACACAATTACAGAGGTGAAGTATGATTGTCAATGAGACAACTATGCATAAAGACCATAGGAAATAGATGTGAACACATACAGGCCATTGTAAGGCATTCAACCATGAGCAAAACCCCATACCATTCACACATTCAAAATTTTTGAGGTTTGTTTTGTTAACCATGTCTCATAAGAAGTATCACAGTTTTTGTTTTTGCTTTGATAACGATTTCTCAACCTTTTTTAAGACAATTGAAAAGTGATACCATAAAGTATTGGAATCGCAGATATTTCATGCAAGATTATTGGACAACATTTTATTTCCGATGAAAATCATTGGACAATATTTATTTTCTATTGATATTATTGGTCAAATTTACGATTGGTTCTAAAATCTGAAGAGATTTACAAAAAGGTATATATTGACAGAACACAAAAATTGTAGAAAAAATCTCCAAAAAATCTCCAAGTCTATAACTGAAATCATAATCAGCAAGTGAACCATAAGAAAGAACAAGTACCATCAATCGTTTGTTACACGGAAGATCAAATGACGGACTTCTAGATGTTTTTGGCGAGATCAGGCGGTGCTGTTGGTGTTGACCGGACTTTCTCAATCTTGGTATTTTTTTGTTACTGCACTGGTCCACAAACACCAGAGAGTGATAATAAAAGACACCAAAGACAACCCTATATTTATTGGACCGACGCTTTTACACAAAGATGCATCCTACAAGACCTACTTTACATTTTCCCGCACCTGGCGTCAGAATTCAACAGGTCAGATTATGAGAAGGCATTAATCAAAGCCATCACTGACGCCTTCCTAAAATCTACAAGACTTCTCTTTACTCAATATTTGAAAGACATTCTGAAACAACATCCAGAACAGAGTTGGGGTAAATGATAAATAAAGGACCAAATTGAAGGATGTCATTTTTGTACAGAAGGGGTTGTAAATGCTGACAACACAAAATACTTTAAAAAAAAAAATCTAGTAACTTCAAGAAAGAATTGAACAATATCCACATCTTCAAGGGCACTTTTTGAAAAACTTTAAGCCGATAATTCTAGAGTTCGTTAACGAGCCTCGGCGCACCAATAAAGACAATTCTCCAAAACTTTGGACTAATAACAGTGACGAAAGTATTAATCATGTTTATTATTCTGCTATCAAATGGAAGCCACAGTCAATGCCAGACTTTTTAAGAAAATTGTATGATTGTTTCCTTACACAATTCTTCCACCATTCCTTGACTTTGTGTGAAAACCAAGTTCATTATCTGGTTTCAGTATCAGGAAGTCGAAATTGAACTACACAATGACAAAACAAACCCTAAAATGACATAAATATATATTTGGAACAAAAAAAAAAAGAATTCAACTGCCAAGAATCAAAAATACCTTAAATAATTATATTGAAATAGACATTTAATTTGAAAAAAATCAACAATGACGTCAATATATATTCACAGAAACAATAACAAATACAAAATACATAATACAAATATTTTTATTGGCACAAACTCATTAACAATAAATGGTTAAGACCTATTGCATATATATAATTATATTAATTGACATGGTAGAATGAAAAATTACATGAAAACATATCATGATAGAATGAAAAGTTACATATTGATGTATCATATTAGTTCACTATTCCTTATATTCAGACAGTGATATGAAAGAGGAAGACAGTCTAAGTAATAATGCTGAGCTATTGTTAACCTATAGAGATATTTTTTCATCAGTGGTAATAATGTTACGTTGTATTTTAAATATAACATTTATTTTATTTTCTAATATTTCTCGTTTTGAGGTTAATCTATTACATTGTAATAAGAAATGTTCTTCATCTTCAATTTCCCAATTTTTACAGACAGGACAGTATCTTTCCTCACTAGGAATGTTAAGATGTCTTCCCCTTTCAATCATTAAAGAATGTGCACTTATGCGTATTTTGCATATTGCTGCTTTATCATTTAAATTGTTTAGTGAATCAACATATAATGGTCTTTGACCCATTTTGTAGACTTGACGAAAGAAATTGAGTTTAGAAGATTCCTGTATGTTTGCATTTTGATTTTGCAAGCAATTCTTTGTTTTACTTGTCCCAAGTGCTGCTTTGTTAAATAACTTTTTTCTTCAAGATATGAATATCCTAATTTTTGTAAACTACATTTATTTTTTTTGATCCAGAGGTTTGAAAACCTAGTCGCACAGAAAATTATATATACAAGTGTATTTTCTGATGAAAGTATATGCTCTAAAAAATTTATGCATGAAAATACAATTTTACTTTTGAGTGGAATTCGACCAAGCTCAGCACGACAAGCATCATTTGAAGCCTTGCAATGAGCATCAAGTGCTTCTTTGATAAATTTAATGTGTAGTTTTTCAAAGGGTTCAGACCTTATAAGGTTGAGTAAACGCCCCGAATTTCACAACAGTACATAAGTATAGGTGATATTAATGTATCAAACAATTATTCAAGTAGTCTACATGGATTATTCAGACAAACAGTTTTCTTTATTTTGAAATAGGCTTTTCTTGCCTTTTCCATAAGAGTATTAATGGCTAAATTTAAATTACCATTACATTTTATTACAATACCTAAATAAGAATAATGACTAACAGTTTCAATACAAGAATCATTGTAAGTAAATTCCTCCAAAAAAGTTTTACCATTTGAATTAAATACAATAACTTTGGATTTATCTGTGTTAACTTGTAGTTTCCAACAGTCACAATAATCATATAAAGCATTAAGACTGTTTTGTAGTCCTTTTCGACTTTGAGACAATAACATAATAAAAAGACTTTCACAAACGCTGTGTATATTCTCCGTTTAATGATTCTTTTGAAATTGCGATAAAAAATCAACAATTCAACAGTTTTCTGCTTTTATTGACACACAATATTGATTTTTCATAGTTTTGATTAATTTTTGGGGTGTTCGGCTATGTTTGGTGGTGTGCGGTGGTGTTCGGCGGTTAAAAGACCCTGTTCACAAAGTGCAGATATAGCATGAACCTTTAATTGATAATTAAACAACTAACAAAATGTTTGAATTGATTTTTTATTCTCGAGATGAAGGAACTGGTCGATTTTCCTTCCAAACAATCGTCTTAAACATACATACATATTAACATTTGCCACAGGACGTTAAGCAACCAAAAACCAATCACTCGCTCTTTCAATCTAAAGCACAAATTGAGGGTCTTTTTTTTTACATTTCACAAAGTTACATTGCAATAAAACTGAAAGAAAATATAAAGGATATCTTTAATCGTTTCCTATTTTAAAAAAATTACTGTATTCAATTATTTATTTGAAATCAATGTTTCACGACTGATATTGTTTTCAGAAATATAAATTTTGTCGGTATTGTCCAATTGAAAAAAAAAGATATATTACATTTATTGGTATTAAAAGTTAGGCAGTAAGCTGGATTGTAAACAAAATTTACAGAAATGCACTTGATTAAGGTCATGTCTAAATATAATGCAGTTGCAATGTACGTTACAAATTAAAGCATTGTGTAATATTATGCATGTAGTTCGGCAGATAGCTTTACTAAAGGCAAATATGTATCAACAACTTAAATCGATCTTAACCAACAGGAAGACATCCTTAAGCGTCATTTCAAAACATAGATTAATTGCCATTTAAAGGTTCATGTTTTACCTGAATTTTGTGAACCCCAAAGATTGAAACGTGTCCGAATCTAAGACTCAAGTAAACATAACAGACATATATCAATCACAGGGAAAATACAGAAAGTATAATACTTCTTAGTAAAATGATAATAGGGTCAAAGAAAATACGGGGATGCATTCTTCAGCAACAAATCCTGTCGCTCTCATCACATATGGAATTTGCTAACCCCATGTATATCGTATTATGTTACTAGCACACTGCGTAACTTATAATATCTGAAAGGATGTGCTCTATATTGATATATTTGACGATGTTCAGTAACTCAATAATCCACACTTAAGTACGTGTGCATCTGAAATATCCATTGAGACTAATATGATACTACCAAAACATGTGAAGTTCTGCTTTATATCTTTATCTTTTCCCGAGATTGACACATATTGACCACTTCGAAACAATATCTTTGACAAATGAAATGATGTCAAGTTCTCATTTCTAAATAGTGACATACCCTGTGCCTCATAGTATAGTGTTGACATGGTTCAATTGACACGTTACACTCGTGTATGTTCACACTATAAAGACTCCAAGTAGTAAGGGTGTCCTCCTTTAACACAAAACGCTCCAACAGCACTTCGGTGTTGACATAAATATCAATTATTTAGTCTTTTTATAAATTAACTGCTAAGGATTTTCTTATCCCAACTTTAGCCGTATTTGGCACAACTTTTTGGTATTTTGGGTCCTCAATGCTCTTCAACTTTATACTTTTTGGCGTCACTGATGAGTCTTATGTAGACGAAACGCGCGTCTGGCGTATCAAATTATAAGCCTAGTACCTTTGATAACTATATAGAGTTAGCAAAATTCAAATCGATATTATATATATATAAATTTTACGGCCACAATCATTAGTAGTTTGAACGATACGATTTGTCTGGGTCTCAACTTACAAGCAGCATGTTTAACTGTCTTAGATCTTTAGATACCATAATAGTCGTCACATGTGTAATTTTATCGAGTTTGTTCTATTCCTGATAAATGTTACATTTTGACTGGACGTGGATTCGCATGGCGAATGATGCATCCACAGCAAGAGACGCTCACCCTGTCGACGCATCCAATAGCATGGATTTCATGCGATTCCTGGTTTTTGAACATTGTTAGAAAGATTAAAGTTCAAGAATTGAAAAGATGCAAAACGAGCTGCCAGAATTAAACTGGATGTACCAATAATAACACTTATTGTAAATTTTATTTTTCAGGCTAAAATTTTTAATTTTGATTCTGGAAAATCATATCATAGATTAATTCTGGTTCATAACATTCTTGACAATAAAGCATCTTATTCTTAAGGAAATCTGTTGTCGTATGAAAAATCTACACAGCAGAAATATGAGATAGCCTATTCCTCGGTTTGGTTTGCTGTTTTTTTTTTTGTGCGATAACAACAAGGTAATTATGTATTTCATCGTGGATGCATCAGGTCATTCAAATGTAGTCTTTTATTATTAAACAGGCAATTTGAAAGAAACCTAAATCTTTCCGTCACTATTTTGTCAAATATTGTACGTTAAAAAAATAGAATTCCTACTTCAGACTATTCCGGCTTCATCTGCGTTGGGGATTTCCGATGGAGATGATATAGATATGAATATCCAACAAAATAAAATTCCATGTAATCTGTTTTAGAGCGTGGTCATTCTTTGTGTCATTTTTTTTATTCACATACATTCAAAATCCTTCACGGAGACAAACAGTTTCTATTTGCATTTGTAGTTAAGACGACCATAAGCTTGTTAGAAGCTACTTACAAGCAATGAGAAATTTTCACCAAGTGTTTTATTTCGAATAGAATAGGAATAATCCAAGTAATTGGATTCGATTTCAAACTGTAATAAAGGTATATAATCAATTTCCTTGAATTTCTTTCATTTGCACCTTCAAAATATAAAAAAATGTAAAGTAATGAGAATTTTTTAGAATATAAATAATAGACATTACATATTTTATAGGCAACAGGCAAATAAAATTGAGAATGGAAATGGGGAATATGTCAATGAGACAACAACCCGACCAAAGAGCAGACAACAGCCGAAGGCCACCAATGGGTCTTCAACGCAGCGAGAAAATCCCGCACCCGGAGGTGGTTCTCAGCTGGCCCCTAAAGTTTACCTTAAATGAATTTGGCTATAACTTGTAGGTCCCTTATGGTCATATAGCTGTTTCGGTACTTTTACATCATTGGCTTGCAATATCTAAATGGTACAACCATAAGAGCGCTTCTGACTTAAAAAAAAAAAAAAAAACTTTTAACAATTATTTTGCCCATATCCATTGAATCATAATTATTTGACAGCGTTATACATTGTCATTGAAGACAGTTTAAACACAATGTCGCATATATTATATGTTATTTTTTTAAATAAAATTAGCATTGGAGATTATCCTTAACCAACATGAATTAATTTGTATCTGAAAGACAAAATATAGTCTTTTCTTGTATAACTTTTCTTGGTGATAATAACCCAAATTTTTAAAACTTTTAGTTTTAACCCATCTTTAGCCATTTAAATTGGTAACACATTAAAACATATGCTTAAATGCACATCAAAGTTCATATATGACAGATATCACTCGGTAAATTTAAGTAATAATTGGAAAACGTTTTGAAAATGGCGCTTTCATTAAATCTATTTAGGGGAAATTTACCAAACCTCTTTGTAAAGATGACGTAATGTATGAAAAGAATATTACATCAATTCGAGATAAAATATATCCATTAAAAATAAAAACATGCAACAAAGTTTTAAAAAATCAATTACGCGGTACTTGTTTCATTTTCAGAAAATTTAAATTTCTTAAAATATAACTTGCAGGTTTTCTAATTTCAAAATGTAGTTCGACAGTTATCTTAAATGAAAACAACATTTATAAAAATCAGCCTGAGTCACTAGTTAATCAACTACCACTTCACTACTTGGTAATAATAAATGCACGTATCTGAATGTTTTGAAATGAGTGATATCTTATCGTGTGCAGTTGAATATGGCATATGAAATTCTGCAATAAGCCAAGTTAAATTTAAAAATGTATCTAAATCCACTTAATTAATATGGTTCTATGCATATGAAAAGAGAAGTAATATTATTTTGGTCCTGATTGGTGTTATCAGCTATTCAATAGATATAGGAAGATGTGGTATGAGTGTCAATGAGACAACTCTCCATCCAAGCTTGTTTAGATTTGGACTTCGAAATACACATCAGGTGCAGTACACTTGGTACCGTCTATGTGATTCAGGACATTAAATAATAATCAATTTAAATAGATAATTTTTTGCATATTCATTTGACTTTCACAAAAGTATCCAAACAGATATACTAAAACAATGTAAAAGAAACATTTGATTTTGCTATTTTATAAAGGATTCTTCCGTTTCAAATTTCCCTAGGAGTTTTTAGGTATTTTTGTTATTCTGCTTTTAAAGCATTTGAATAAATTATCAAGACAATAATTAATTAATAAGTCACGAGTGTCTGCTATTCGAAATGTAAATGTCATGTGTGTTAATTTTCTGCATCTGCATTTCGAACCGTAAATGAACTTGAGAACTTGGCATAACCTTAAAAAGAATTATATTCTTAGATCGCTGCAAAACGCAGTTATATCATGAATGGTTATAAAAACTATTTGCCATGTTGGCAGACATTTCCAACATGTTCCAGCACTTGAGATTTATATATAATACATTCAGTAAAGATTTATGAAAGAGATAAACCTGTTATCAGAGATGTTTAAGGAATGATAATTCGATATCGTTCTTCTTTTAAAAGTGGTTATCTCGTCAAATGTTTTACAGATGCTTATAAATGGGTTGACTGTATGCAATATCTGATTCACAAATGAACATATATATGCATACCTGCCAACTGTCACTTTTTGTGGGGGATTTCCCTCATGAAAGCTCAAAAATGGAAATTTTGAAAGAAGAATTTTGCTTAAAATTAAAACAAAACACTCAATATAACATGGTTATAGGTTTGCAATAGTAGTAAGAAAACCCCAAAATAACCATTACAATAAATTTGAAGGCCCATTTAAGGGTTTTGTAGAATGATGAGAGCCATCTCGCACATAAAACCCCCATGGGCATTTTGAAATGTTGGCAGGTATGTATATGTTCCATATATACATTTTCCTCTGTGAGCGAAATATTGCGGAATTTTGGTTTCCATAAGCAACACATTGATTTGACTAACCAGTATATTTTTTATATAGCTTTTGATTTTGGCATTTGTAAAGGCACTTTCTGAATTTAAATTTCCTTGGAGTTCGGTATTTTTGTTATTTTACTTCTTTTTTAACAACAGGAGTGTCACGCAGTCTGTGACAAATGTGTGGCAGAATTGCAGACTGCTCAGGGAAACTTGAGTTCATCCTCTGTAAAACCCAAATATATAGCATTGAGAAGTTTGTTAATCTGTTCATCATACGATTATCAAAATTAAGATGTTTCAGAGTTTTCATTCATTAACATGATTAAAAAAACATACAGATCAATTTCAAAGCGAAAAACAAATACAAATCGATATTATCAAAACCATTGTTAAAACTATTTCTTCAGTCTAAATTGTGCTTATTTGAAATTACTAGTTATTGATAAAACCCTGTTATATCAATATTCATTACTCATGTTGTTGAAAAGTATACAAATAACACAAGCATATTTTGAAAAATTATATTTTTAGGATAAATATTACCTGCGTTTTATTTTTAAATAGGTTTATTATGAACAGAATAGCATGAAAGGGATATAGAGGAGGACACTAAATATTCTGCATGTGCTAATTCCAATTCTAGTGTTAGTAGTTGCAATTGGTTTGAATGTTTGGTGCGAGGTAAGATTTGATAGTATATATATATATATATATATATAAATATTCTAAACAATCATATTTCAAATTTAAATTGCTGTAACAGTTTTGTCGAATTTATGCACTTCTATATAGTCAACGCACGGCGTCGGATTATTATAAAGAACAACATTGTACACAATAGATTACTATTAATTGCATATACGTCTTAAAAGTATTTTTTAATCTATACTGATGTTCATGAAAAATATCTTGAACGTAATTACAACAACGTTTGTATAATTTAAATATCTAGAAGTTTACACAAATCAAGTATTTATAGACGAGCCTGTGTATGGAAACAACACATTCAGCTACTGTGGTAAATTAGCACTGCACAATTTGAACTGTACCATTTGGTTGATCCCATTTGATTCCATTTGGTACAATCGGTTTTATTTGTTTTATCTTAAATCTTTCCTTTGCAAATTTCTTCTTCCTAGACCAAGCAGTGTTGTGGTCAATGATTGCAAAAGTCGGTCGATCTACCTAAGTGGGGTAAGGGGGTTCTCGAATATCTACTGTACTGAAAGGAATGTCTTGATTTCATCCACATGTTCTACGATGGTCGCTATTTATTTTGGGGAAATGGCATGTCTGACTCACCAAAAGACTGTTAACCACATTTATACTGTGAAGAGACAGATTGCGAATAACATTGTAACAATGGAATATTTAATGCAAGTGGAGTGACTGTTAAAATTCTGGGTATGCAAATGTTCTTTTGAAATTAGGCATCGTTTGTTCCACCAACACATGCAGAAGCTTGCTGACGAAAGAACCTGGTTCAGAATAAATCAAGGAATCCCAGGAATATTATGACACTTAGTATTTTGACCATTCAATACCTTGTATATAAACAATAAATACTTCATATCAAAATATTGTAAAATAAGATGCATAGAGCGTGCGCTGATACAAGTCGAAACCATAGGTGTAATTTTTTTTTTGTAAATTTTTAAAACAATTTCACTGTGCTTGAATTGTTTAGATTGATAATACCAAGAACTTCTGTAGCAATGCAATTTTGCACTAGCTAGGTAAAGCTAGGTATACATTAACCTAATCAATAACAGGTTATACTACTCCTAATCTAGTAACAAAAAGGGAGAAATAAATACATATGTGAAGGAATATCCCGAATAGAAGCATTTCATTCTTATAATGTTATAAAAATGGTAAAACCTGAACTTTACAGGTTAATTGAAGCTTTCTTTTATTTTTCGTTCCTGTTTATTGTTGTAATTTTGAAGAGGAGGACAAATGCAGTGATTGGTGTTGTGTTTTTTGGAGGAAAAAAACACATGGTCTTGCAATAAAAATGATGGCGTCAATTGAAAATATTTAAAACGTATTTTACTTATTTCCTATTTCAAATTCAAGCAAAAAAGAAATGTTTCAATAAACTTATTAATTAAATTTGTTTTTTTTTTTAGTTTTCAGAAACGCCAAAGAAAAATATATTACTGAAACTAAAGGAGCCAGAAGACACAAAACACATAAATCAGGAGGCGGGAAAGGAGGGGATGGATGGACAATCGGCCGAAGAAGGGGATAAAGGCGGAAAAAGTGGCGGCTGGTTTTGATTATTGTCATCTGAGTACAAAATAATGTTTAGTATATGTATGCTCTAAACTGTTACTGAGTTATACAAAATCATACGCCATGCATCATGCGTATTGTAATATGATTCGATATTAATACAATTGAGTTTAAAATCAATTTACGAGATGCTTTATAGATTTATTTTTAAACAAAATCACAAGCGTATCAAATGTAGGTCATTAAAGATAATCGTTTAAGAACGAACCCGCGTCGTTATTTGTTTGTTACTACAACAATGTCAGTATCTTCGTTTTTGAACCTCGAGTACAACATTCGTCAAGTTTCAGTACAGTCAACATTCAATGTCAGAATTTCCTTAAACATATAGCTCCAAGTCCCTTAGACAGTTGATTAAATACGGATTATGTTGTAAAACTTTGTCATTTATCTGCTGTGAAGATATCTAAAGTTTCATGTATATGGCCTCTTAAACATCCAATTTAAGACAAAATTACTGAAGCATATTTTGTTCGAAGCAAATTTTACATTTCATATTTCAGCTTATAATATGAAAGAAGCCAAACGATGGGGGACTCAAAAATGATGATTCGAAAAAAGAAGCTGAAAAAAAATCTGAACAAAAATCCACAAAGGATCTCACAGAAATCTACAGATTGAGCAGTGAGAGCAGTAAGAGCACAACTAATTATAAAGATATGTCTAATGAGAGTTCTTGCGAGATGGGGATGGCTAGTCCTGTTTTTGGTTTCGACGATGAGAACTGTCATAATGATTATCAATCTCGTCTAATTAGAATTTTTCTAAATGATGTTATCTACTTTTTAAATATCTTATCCATTGCCGTACGTAGTTCATAAAACCTTCCTTTTGTTTCACCAACATATGAAAATAAACAAGATACACTCTAATCCGGAAACACGATTTGTTGATTTACAATTCATATTAAGGTAATCCCTAGGGAAGTAAGATGTGTACTAAAGTTACTTGTACATTGAGCATATCCCAATTTACAGAGTGTGTGGTTTGTATACTACCCCTAAACGTTTCCGGCCATATGATGGTATGACGTTGTCGTCAATCAATATCAACACTAATAAAAACAATATTCAAAGATCAATTATAATGTTAAATTGGTAACCTTTTTGAACAAAGAAGTACTAGTAGTATTACTTGACAACCATATGTGATTATTCATTCAAGCAATATACAAAGGTGCTCAATTATGCATATACTTATAAATGTCTGCCTTGTTGTCTGGTAATAATTTCACTGTCTCTATATGATTTTTCGCACACGCAAAATACAACGGGGTTGCACGTTACTCCATTATATGAACACTTATAACCTTTACTACTTCTATATGATTATTCTCACAAGCAATAACCAAAGGAGATATACTTGTATTTTCACACTTATCAATGTATGCATTGTTGTCCAGTAATACCTTTACTGTATCTATAAGATTATTACGAGAAGCAATAAACAAAGGAGATGCCCCAGTAAATCTTCATTTATTACTGTCTGTCTTGTTGTCCAGTAATACCTTCACTGTCCCTATATGATTGTTTGCACACACAAAATGCAAAGGAGATGTCCGGGCATCCATATACTTATTAATATCTGCATTATTGTCAAGTTACATCTTTACTACTTCTTTGTGATTATTCTGACAATCAATATACCAATGAAATACGCCTGCATCTTTACACTTAGTTATATCTGCTTTGTTGTTTAGTAATACATTTACTACTTCTATATGATTATATTCACAAGCAAGATACAAAGGAAATGTAGTTGCCATTACTTCGATAATGGTATGAGAATACGGAGCTTGTTTGATTTATATTTGCTTGATAAAATTTCAAAATAGTTTTAGATTATTTGATTAAGGAATGTATATCCCTAGTGTATAGTTCTAATTCTTTGTCTGCGTCTTATCAACTCTTCAACGTTTGTATAAGTTTTTGCAAATATAAATAGTCTGGCACAAAGCGTCCCCGAAAAGACAGTAATTGTCGAAATACGCACATGATGTAAAAAAAATTGATTCCGTTAATGTTATTCTTTTGCAATTTATGTGTTGTTTATACCGGTTATAGATTTGACTATCTTTTTTACTGACACCCTCTTTAAAACTTCAAGCTAACAATGCAAAGGTTTACTTGGTTTTATATATATAATCATCAATTGGACTTCTTCAAGTCTATCAGTAAAACCCTTGTCTAAGTGGAGTATCCGTTCATCGCTGCTGGATGAATAAATACTATGGATGTCAACTCAGTGAAGAAAGTACTAATCGAGCAATCGTTTATTTTACCGAAGAATACATGAGTACACGCTCGGAAAAAGGCTTGGTCGCTCTCTATAGACATTAAAACCTAGATACATTATCATTTGGAAAAATTGGAAAAATAAAATAATCCAAGGTAATATTTAAAAGCTCATTAACGACATGTACTAGTATAATAGACAATAATTGAATATATCTCATCAATGATTTGATTATCAATAACCTCATCATAGATATAAACATTGAAATTTTGCACGCAATACACGCGTTTCGTCTTAAAAAATGACGCTCGAATAACAAAAGTTAAAAAAGCAAAACAAAGTGCGAAGTTTAAGAATCAATGACCCGAAAGTTGTGTAAAATAAAGCTGACAGAGGTAATCTATTCCTGAGGTAAAAAATCCTTAGTATTTCGAAAACTCTAAGTTTTGAAAAAAGTTAATTTATAATTATGACTATAGCAATGATCATTCATATCAACACTAAATGATTACGCAAAGACAAACCAAAGTAAACAACAGTTACATTTCTTATCATTACATTATCATGGCCTTTTTAAATTTCTTTTTATTTGAGCGTCTTTAATGAGTATTTTGTAGACAAAACACGCGTCTGCCGTACTAAATTTAAGCCTGGTATCTATGATGAGCTTATTCATTTTACAGCTCTGTTGTGCACAGGTACATTTCAGTTATTTTTATACATGCTGATGTCTTTATATGACACACTAACTCATTCCTTTGAAGTAATAAGTTATAATATATAATCATATCTTAGTCCATCTCTTCTGTTCATAAACTCGGAAATGAAAGCTGAGTTTGGAACCGGATAAATAAAACAAAAGCAATTTCATAGGGTTATTTGTAAAAAAATTATGCTTCAACTGATTTTAAGTTATGACCTCAACATGAAAAAAATATTGACCAAATCTGAGGAGTCCGTAGGTGGCACGTTTTAAGGGAAAATTTCTCTCCTCATCTAAAATTTGTTTTTTTCCCAGTGTTAGTCAAAATGTCCCTCTATTCACCCAGGTTGATCTCTTAACTTGCAGATGCTACCAATTGTATTTTTGCTAGTTTTTTTTATATAGTCATGGGCATTCTTGAAATATATGCCACTTTATCAATCAATCCATAAAGCAATAAATAAATCAATTGACAATTTAAAACTTTCCAGTTGAGAAAGGTATCGGGTATAAACATTACATATTCCGACAATTTAAAGTTATATCATCTGCTTCCGCAAATTTGCAGATTTAACATTGCTGTGCTGATATTAAGAGTAATTATGAATATAATATGTGTTTTCAGCCGTGTATCACCTTCACTGGTTATCCAATGGATGGAACTTTCGTAGAGTTGTCACTTGCTTAGACGAACTTATATTAAAATATATATTTATGTGGAGATGACCACTGATTAAAGAGACATTCATCAATCCTCTCTTCTGATATTATTTAAAAACTGATTTTAATAGGAGTAACAGCGCGAAAATTACTATTACAGTAGGAACGGCTTACCATCCTGAATATCCAAGTTCATCTACTGATTTGTTTGATTCGCAATTGTTCGATTCAGGTAGCACTCCACAGTTATAGTGTGTAGTTTCGCATTTTGGCCCCGGTGGATTTTTCAAATATGAGAGCTAGTGTGCAATAAAATTCATTTTTGGATAGCTGAAGATAAAAATAGCCTTCATAGTGGGTTTATAGGAACATCAACATTATGTAATGTATGTAATATGGGCTGTTTTCTGTATGACAGTCCGTATTTGCATATCCATACCAAAGATTGGTCCGGCAATTATTGTAAGTTTTTTTCCAACTTTTTGTCGCACGAACTTTGTGATTAAATTTTACGAAAAAAGGAGGCGAAAGACACCCATTTTTTATTTGATCATTTGGTAGATTAATGTCAACAGTTTTTGAAAAGGTATCACTCGAAGGCATTGAAATTCTAGTTTGATCCAAATTTTGGGGGGATATGTGACATTTTCACCCCACTTTTTGCAATATTTTATGGTAAATAAATGCAGAATGTTGCCATGGATACAAAATGAAGGAATTACATTTCACCATTTTAACTTTTGAAAATCAAATCTATGGAAGATACTGATTGCATACATATGCACATGTATAACACAAAGAGTTAGGTTAATGTATTAGAAAGACAGGAACAGAAGATGATAAAACATTTTTTGGTTCAATTTTAATTTTATTTTCTAACTGTGGACTGCTACCTTATGGCACATCAGAAAGCACAGAAATGCACTTTTTAAGATAAATTTCACCACAAATCTTTAGTTTTTTAGGTTCTTTTTTTAGTTCTGAAGGGGAAAAATCTTCTTGGATTGCAATACATGTTAATTTTATTGTTTACTGTCCTTAGCAACCAAATATACACATTTTGACACTAAGACATGTTGCGGTCTTAAATTTGTACTCCATTAGCTTCGCCCTAGTGACCAAAGATTGCGCTTTAAATAATAGCCTCAGAATGTATCGCTGTATATTTTTGAATGCGAATAAGTCAAATAAACATTTTTAGCAGGATTTTAAATTATAATTTGGCATTAATTAGAAGTAATGATGCCAGTACTGTTAGAAATGTATACCCTGCTTGAGAGTTTCTAATCCAAGGTTTGGTATGCTATTTACAGCAAAATTGACCTATAAGTGCTTTTAAATACCTAAAAATTGTACAAATTTTCCTCTTTTAAGGTAATTTTATGATTTTAAACAGAAAAAAGGGAAAAGTTTTAGAAATTTACCCCCAAATATGAGACAGACTTGAGGTATTTCACTATGATCAAGCATATTTTTTTAAATCACTTTTTGTCGTGTTTCAACATCAACTGCTAACCTTCATAAAATCTTTATTACTGAACCAATTTTTAAAAACTAAGATACCATTTTAATCGTAACAGCTAGTAGAACACAGAAAATAGTACTAAAAATTGAGGCAGGGGAAAAAAATCATATTAAGGTAGCACTCCACAGTTAGGTGTGTAGTTTCGCATTTTGGCCCCGGTGGATTTTTCAAATATGAGAGCTAGTGTGCAATAAAATTCATTTTTGGATAGCTGAAGATAAAAATAGCCTTCATAGTGGGTTTATAGAAACATCAACATTATGTAATGTATGTAATATGGGCTGTTTTCTGTATGACAGTCCGTATTTGCATATCCATACCAAAGATTGGTCCGGCAATTATTGTTATGTTTTTTTCCAACTTTTTGTCGCACGAACTTTGTGATTATATTTTACGAAAAAAGGAGGCGAAAGACACCCATTTTTTATTTGATCATTTGGTAGATTAATGTCAACAGTTTTTGAAAAGGTATCACTCGTAGACATTGAAATTCTAGTTTGATCCAAATTTTGGGGGGATATGTGACATTTTCACCCCACTTTTTGCAATATTTTATGGTAAATAAATGCAGAATGTTGCCATGGATACACAATGAAGGAATTACATTTCACCATTTTAACTTTTGAAAATCAAATCTATGGAAGATACTGATTGCATACATATGCACATGTATAACACAAAGAGTTAGGTTAATGTATTAGAAAGACAGGAACAGAAGATGATAAAACATTTTTTGGTTCAATTTTAATTTTATTTTCTAACTGTGGACTGCTACCTTATGGCACATCAGAAAGCACAGAAATGCACTTTTTAGGATAAATTTCACCACAAATCTTTAGTTTTTTAGGTTCTTTTTTTAATTCTGAAGGGGAAAAATCTTCTTGGATTGCAATACATGTTAATTTTATTGTTTACTGTCCTTAGCAACCAAATATACACATTTTGACACTAAGACATGTTGCGGTCTTTAATTTGTACTCCATTAGCTTCGCCCTAGTGACCAAAGATTGCGCTTTAAATAATAGCCTCAGAATGTATCGCTGTATATTTTTGAATGCGAATAAGTCAAATAAACATTTTTAGCAGGATTTTAAATTATAATTTGGCATTAATTAGAAGTAATGATGCCAGTACTGTTAGAAATGTATACCCTGCTTGAGAGTTTCTAATCCAAGGTTTGGTATGCTATTTACAGCAAAATTGACCTATAAGTGCTTTTAAATACCTAAAAGTTGTACAAAATTTCCTCTTTTAAGGTAATTTTATGATTTTAAACAGAAAAAAGGGAAAAGTTTTAGAAATTTACCCCCAAATATGAGACAGACTTGAGGTATTTCACTATGATCAAGCATATTTTTTTAAATCACTTTTTGTCGTGTTTCAACATCAACTGCTAACCTTCATAAAATCTTTATTACTGAACCAATTTTTAAAAACTAAGATACCATTTTAATAGTAACAGCTAGTAGAACACAGAAAATAGTACTAAAAATTGAGGCAGGGGAAAAAAAATCATATTAAGGTAGCACTCCACAGTTAGGTGTGTAGTTTCGCATTTTGGCCCCGGTGGATTTTTCAAATATGAGAGCTAGTGTGCAATAAAATTCATTTTTGGATAGCTGAAGATAAAAATAGCCTTCATAGTGGGTTTATAGAAACATCAACATTATGTAATGTATGTAATATGGGCTGTTTTCTGTATGACAGTCCGTATTTGCATATCCATACCAAAGATTGGTCCGGCAATTATTGTTATGTTTTTTTCCAACTTTTTGTCGCACGAACTTTGTGATTAAATTTTACGAAAAAAGGAGGCGAAAGACACCCATTTTTTATTTGATCATTTGGTAGATTAATGTCAACAGTTTTTAAAAAGGTATCACTCGAAGGCATTGAAATTCTAGTTTGATCCAAATTTTGGGGGGATATGTGACATTTTCACCCCACTTTTTGCAATATTTTATGGTAAATAAATGCAGAATGTTGCCATGGATACACAATGAAGGAATTACATTTCAACATTTTAACTTTTGAAAATCAAATCTATGGAAGATACTGATTGCATACATATGCACATGTATGACACAAACAGTTAGGTTAATGTATTAGAAAGACAGGAACAGAAGATGATAAAACATTTTTTGGTTCAATTTTAATTTTATTTTCTAACTGTGGACTGCTACCTTATGGCACATCAGAAAGCACAGAAATGCACTTTTTAAGATAAATTTCACTACAAAACTTTAGTCTTTTAGGTTCTTTTTTTAGTTCTGAAGGGGAAAAATCTTCTTGGATTGCAATACATGTTCATTTTATTGTTTACTGTCCTTAACAACCAAATATACACATTTTGACACTAAGACATGTTGCAGTCTTAAATTTGTACTCCATTAGCTTCGCCCTAGTGACCAAAGATTGCGCTTTAAATAATAGCCTCAGAATGTATCGCTGTATATTTTTGAATGCGAATAAGTCAAATAAACATTTTTAGCAGGATTTTATATTATAATTTGGCATTAATTAGATTTAATGATGCCAGTACTGTTAGAAATGTATACCCTGCTTGAGAGTTTCTAATCGAAGGTTTGGTATGCTATTTACAGCAAAATTGACCTATAAGTGCTTTTAAATACCTAAAAATTGTACAATTTTTCCTCTTTTAAGGTAATTTTATGATTTTAAACAGAAAAAGGGAAAAGTTTTAGAAATTTACCCCCAAATATGAGACAGACTTGAGGTATTTCACTATGATCAAGCATTTTTTTTTAAATCACTTTTTGTCGTGTTTCAACATCAACTGCTTACCTTCATAAAATCTTTATTACTGAACCAATTTTTAAAAACTAAGATACCATTTTTATCGTAACAGCTAGTAGAACACAGAAAATAGTACTTAAAATTGAGGCACGGGAAAAAAAATCATATTAAGGTAGCACTCCACAGTTAGGTGTGTAGTTTCGCATTTTGGCCCCGGTGGATTTTTCAAATATGAGAGCTAGTGTGCAATAAAATTCATTTTTGGATAGCTGAAGATAAAAATAGCCTTCATAGTGGGTTTATAGGAACATCAACATTATGTAATGTATGTAATATGGGCTGTTTTTTGTATGACAGTCCGTATTTGCATATCCATACCAAAGATTGGTCCGGCAATTATTGTTATGTTTTTTTCCAACTTTTTGTCGCACGAACTTTGTGATTAAATTTTACGAAAAAAGGAGGCGAAAGACACCCATTTTTTATTTGATCATTTGGTAGATTAATGTCAACAGTTTTTGAAAAGGTATCACTCGAAGGCATTGAAATTCTAGTTTGATCCAAATTTTGGGGGATATGTGACATTTTCACACCACTTTTTTGCAATATTTTATGGTAAATAAATGCAGAATGTTGCCATGGATACACAATGAAGGAATTACATTTCACCATTTTAACTTTTGAAAATCAAATCTATGGAAGATACTGATTGCATACATATGCACATGTATGACACAAACAGTTAGGTTAATGTATTAGAAAGACAGGAACAGAAGATGATAAAACATTTTTTGGTTCAATTTTAATTTTATTTTTCTAACTGTGGACTGCTACCTTATGGCACATCAGAAAGCACAGAAATGCACTTTTTAAGATAAATTTCACCACAAAACTTAAGTCTTTTAGGTTCTTTTTTTAGTTCTGAAGGGGAAAAATCTTCTTGGATTGCAATACATGTTAATTTTATTGTTTACTGTCCTTAACAACCAAATATACACATTTTGACACTAAGACATGTTGCAGTCTTAAATTTGTACTCCATTAGCTTCGCCCTTGTGACCAAAGATTGCGCTTTAAATAATAGCCTCAGAATGTATCGCTGTATATTTTTGAATGCGAATAAGTCAAATAAACATTTTTAGCAGGATTTTATATTATAATTTTGCATTAATTAGATTTGATGATGCCAGTACTGTTAGAAATGTATACCCTGCTTGAGAGTTTCTAATCGAAGGTTTGGTATGCTATTTACAGCAAAATTGACCTATAAGTGCTTTTAAATACCTAAAAATTGTACAATTTTTCCTCTTTTAAGGTAATTTTATGATTTTAAACAGAAAAAGGGAAATGTTTTAGAAATATACCCCCAAATATGAGACAGACTTGAGGTATTTCACTATGATCAAGCATTTTTTTTTTAAATCACTTTTTGTCGTGTTTCAACATCAACTGCTAACCTTCATAAAATCTTTATTACTGAACAAATTTTAAAAACTAAGATACCATTTTAATCGTAACAGCTAGTAGAACACAGAAAATAGTACTAAAAATTGAGGCAGGGGAAAAAAATCATATTAAGGTAGCACTCCACAGTTAGGTGTGTAGTTTCGCATTTTGGCCCCGGTGGATTTTTGAAATATGAGAGCTAGTGTGCAATAAAATTCATTTTTGGATAGCTGAAGATAAAAATAGCCTTCATAGTGGGTTTATAGGAACATCAACATTATGTAATGTATGTAATATGGGCTGTTTTCTGTATGACAGTCCGTATTTGCATATCCATACCAAAGATTGGTCCGGCAATTATTGTTATGTTTTTTTCCAACTTTTTGTCGCACGAACTTTGTGATTAAATTTTACGAAAAAAGGAGGCGAAAGACACCCATTTTTTATTTGATCATTTGGTAGATTAATGTCAACAGTTTTTGAAAAGGTATCACTCGAAGGCATTAAAATTCTAGTTTGATCCAAATTTTGGGGGGATATGTGACATTTTCACCCCACTTTTTTGCAATATTTTATGGTAAATAAATGCAGAATGTTGCCATGGATACACAATGAAGGAATTACATTTCACCATTTTAACTTTTGAAAATCAAATCTATGGAAGATACTGATTGCATACATATGCACATGTATGACACAAACAGTTAGGTTAATGTATTAGAAAGACAGGAACAGAAGATGATAAAACATTTTTTGTTCAATTCTAATTTTATTTTTCTAACTGTGGACTGCTACCTTATGGCACATCAGAAAGCACAGAAATGCACTTTTTAAGATAAATTTCACTACAAAACTTTAGTCTTTTAGGTTCTTTTTTTAGTTCTGAAGGGGAAAAATCTTCTTGGATTGCAATACATGTTAATTTTATTGTTTACTGTCCTTAACAACCAAATATACACATTTTGACACTAAGACATGTTGCAGTCTTAAATTTGTACTCCATTAGCTTCGCCCTAGTGACCAAAGATTGCGCTTTAAATAATAGCCTCAGAATGTATCGCTGTATATTTTTGAATGCGAATAAGTCAAATAAACATTTTTAGCAGGATTTTATATTATAATTTGGCATTAATTAGATTTAATGATGCCAGTACTGTTAGAAATGTATACCCTGCTTGAGAGTTTCTAATCGAAGGTTTGGTATGCTATTTACAGCAAAATTGACCTATAAGTGCTTTTAAATACCTAAAAATTGTATAATTTTTCCTCTTTTAAGGTAATTTTATGATTTTAAACAGAAAAAAGGGAAAAGTTTTAGAAATTTACCCCCAAATATGAGACAGACTTGAGGTATTTCACTATGATCAAGCATTTTTTTTTTTAAATCACTTTTTGTCGTGTTTCAACATCAACTGCTAACCTTCATAAAATCTTTATTACTGAACAAATTTTTAAAAACTAAGATACCATTTTAATCGTAACAGCTAGTAGAACACAGAAAATAGTACTAAAAATTGATGCAGGGGAAAAAAAAATTCATATTAAGGTAGCACTCCACAGTTAGGTGTGTAGTTTCGCATTTTGGCCCCGGTGGATTTTTCAAATATGAGAGCTAGTGTGCAATAAAATTCATTTTTGGATAGCTGAAGATAAAAATAGCCTTCATAGTGGGTTTATAGGAACATCAACATTATGTAATGTATGTAATATGGGCTGTTTTCTGTATGACAGTCCGTATTTGCATATCCATACCAAAGATTGGTCCGGCAATTATTGTTATGTTTTTTTCCAACTTTTTGTCGCACGAACTTTGTGATTAAATTTTACGAAAAAAGGAGGCAAAAGACACCCATTTTTTATTTGATCATTTGGTAGATTAATGTCAACAGTTTTTGAAAAGGTATCACTCGAAGGCATTGAAATTCTAGTTTGATCCAAATTTTGGGGGGATATGTGACATTTTCACCCCACTTTTTGCAATATTTTATGGTAAATAAATGCAGAATGTTGCCATGGATACACAATGAAGGAATTACATTTCACCATTTTAACTTTTGAAAATCAAATCTATGGAAGATACTGATTGCATACATATGCACATGTATAACACAAAGAGTTAGGTTAATGTATTAGAAAGACAGGAACAGAAGATGATAAAACATTTTTTGGTTCAATTTTAATTTTATTTTCTAACTGTGGACTGCTACCTTATGGCACATCAGAAAGCACAGAAATGCACTTTTTAAGATAAATTTCACCACAAATCTTTAGTTTTTTAGGTTCTTTTTTTAGTTCTGAAGGGGAAAAATCTTCTTGGATTGCAATACATGTTAATCTTATTGTTTACTGTCCTTAGCAACCAAATATACACATTTTGACACTAAGACATGTTGCAGTCTTAAATTTGTACTCCATAAGCTTCGCCCTTGTGACCAAAGATTGCGCTTTAAATAATAGCCTCAGAATGTATCGCTGTATATTTTTGAATGCGAATAAGTCAAATAAACATTTTTAGCAGGATTTTATATTATAATTTGGCATTAATTAGATTTAATGATGCCAGTACTGTTAGAAATGTATACCCTGCTTGAGAGTTTCTAATCGAAGGTTTGGTATGCTATTTACAGCAAAATTGACCTATAAGTGCTTTTAAATACCTAAAAATTGTACAATTTTTTCTCTTTTAAGGTTATTTTATGATTTTAAACAGAAAAAGGGAAAAGTTTTAGAAATTTACCCCCAAATATGAGACAGACTTGAGGTATTTCACTATGATCATGATGATCAAGCATTTTTTTTTTAAATCACTTTTTGTCGTGTTTCAACATCAACTGCTAACCTTCATAAAATCTTTATTACTGAACAAATTTTTAAAAACTAAGATACCATTTTTATCGTAACAGCTAGTAGAACACAGAAAATAGTACTAAAAATTGAGGCAGGGGAAAAAAATCATATTAAGGTAGCACTCCACAGTTAGGTGTGTAGTTTCGCATTTTGGCCCCGGTGGATTTTTCAAATATGAGAGCTAGTGTGCAATAAAATTCATTTTTGGATAGCTGAAGATAAAAATAGCCTTCATAGTGGGTTTATAGGAACATCAACATTATGTAATGTATGTTATATGGGCTGTTTTCTGTATGACAGTCCGTATTTGCATATCCATACCAAAGATTGGTCCGGCAATTATTGTTATGTTTTTTTCCAACTTTTTGTCGCACGAACTTTGTGATTAAATTTTACGAAAAAAGGAGGCGAAAGACACCTATTTTTTATTTGATCATTTGGTAGATTAATGTCAACAGTTTTTGAAAAGGTATCACTCGAAGGCATTGAAATTCTAGTTCGATCCAAATTTTGGGGGGATATGTGACATTTTCACCCCACTTTTTTGCAATATTTTATGGTAAATAAATGCAGAATGTTGCCATGGATACACAATGAAGGAATTACATTTCACCATTTTAACTTTTGAAAATCAAATCTATGAAAGATACTGATTGCATACATATGCACATGTATGACACAAACAGTTAGGTTAATGTATTAGAAAGACAGGAACAGAAGATGATAAAACATTTTTTGGTTCAATTTTAATTTTATTTTTCTAACTGTGGACTGCTACCTTATGGCACATCAGAAAGCACAGAAATGCACTTTTTAAGATAAATTTCACTACAAAACTTTAGTCTTTTAGGTTCTTTTTTTAGTTCTGAAGGGGAAAAATCTTCTTGGATTGCAATACATGTTAATTTTATTGTTTACTGTCCTTAACAACCAAATATACACATTTTGACACTAAGACATGTTGCAGTCTTAAATTTGTACTCCATTAGCTTCGCCCTAGTGACCAAAGATTGCGCTTTAAATAATAGCCTCAGAATGTATCGCTGTATATTTTTGAATGCGAATAGGTCAAATAAACATTTTTAGCAGGATTTTATATTATAATTTGGCATTAATTAGATTTAATGATGCCAGTACTGTTAGAAATGTATACCCTGCTTGAGAGTTTCTAATCGAAGGTTTGGTATGCTATTTACAGCAAAATTGACCTATAAGTGCTTTTAAATACCTAAAAATTGTACAATTTTTCCTCTTTTAAGGTAATTTTATGATTTTAAACAGAAAAAGGGAAAAGTTTTCGAAATTTACCCCCAAATATGAGACAGACTTGAGGTATTTCACTATGATCAAGCATTTTTTTTTTAAATCACTTTTTGTCGTGTTTCAACATCAACTGCTAACCTTCATAAAATCTTTATTACTGAACCAATTTTTAAAAACTAAGATACCATTTTAATCGTAACAGCTAGTAGAACACAGAAAATAGTACTAAAAATTGATGCAGGGGAAAAAAATTCATATTAAGGTAGCACTCCACAGTTAGGTGTGTAGTTTCGCATTTTGGCCCCGGTGGATTTTTCAAATATGAGAGCTAGTGTGCAATAAAATTCATTTTTGGATAGCTGAAGATAAAAATAGCCTTCATAGTGGGTTTATAGGAACATCAACATTATGTAATGTATGTTATATGGGCTGTTTTCTGTATGACAGTCCGTATTTGCATATCCATAACAAAGATTGGTCCGGCAATTATTGTTATGTTTTTTTCCAACTTTTTGTCGCACGAACTTTGTGATTAAATTTTACGAAAAAAGGAGGCAAAAGACACCCATTTTTTATTTGATCATTTGGTAGATTAATGTCAACAGTTTTTGAAAAGGTATCACTCGAAGGCATTGAAATTCTAGTTTGATCCAAATTTTGGGGGGATATGTGACATTTTCACCCCACTTTTTGCAATATTTTATGGTAAATAAATGCAGAATGTTGCCATGGATACACAATGAAGGAATTACATTTCACCATTTTAACTTTTGAAAATCAAATCTATGGAAGATACTGATTGCATACATATGCACATGTATAACACAAAGAGTTAGGTTAATGTATTAGAAAGACAGGAACAGAAGATGATAAAACATTTTTTGGTTCAATTTTAATTTTATTTTCTAACTGTGGACTGCTACCTTATGGCACATCAGAAAGCACAGAAATGCACTTTTTAAGATAAATTTCACCACAAATCTTTAGTTTTTTAGGTTCTTTTTTTAGTTCTGAAGGGGAAAAATCTTCTTGGATTGCAATACATGTTAATCTTATTGTTTATTGTCCTTAGCAACCAAATATACACATTTTGACACTAAGACATGTTGCAGTCTTAAATTTGTACTCCATAAGCTTCGCCCTTGTGACCAAAGATTGCGCTTTAAATAATAGCCTCAGAATGTATCGCTGTATATTTTTGAATGCGAATAAGTCAAATAAACATTTATAGCAGGATTTTATATTATAATTTGGCATTAATTAGATTTAATGATGCCAGTACTGTTAGAAATGTATACCCTGCTTGAGAGTTTCTAATCGAAGGTTTGGTATGCTATTTACAGCAAAATTGACCTATAAGTGCTTTTAAATACCTAAAAATTGTACAATTTTTCCTCTTTTAAGGTTATTTTATGATTTTAAACAGAAAAAGGGAAAAGTTTTAGAAATTTACCCCCAAATATGAGACAGACTTGAGGTATTTCACTACGATCAAGCATTTTTTTTTTAAATCACTTTTTGTCGTGTTTCAACATCAACTGCTAACCTTCATAAAATCTTTATTACTGAACCAATTTTTAAAAACTAAGATACCATTTTAATCGTAACAGCTAGTAGAACACAGAAAATAGTACTAAAAATTGATGCAGGGGAAAAAAAATCATATTAAGGTAGCACTCCACAGTTAGGTGTGTAGTTTCGCATTTTGGCCCCGGTGGATTTTTCAAATATGAGAGCTAGTGTGCAATAAAATTCATTTTTGGATAGCTGAAGATAAAAATAGCCTTCATAGTGGGTTTATAGGAACATCAACATTATGTAATGTATGTTATATGGGCTGTTTTCTGTATGACAGTCTGTATTTGCATATCCATACCAAAGATTGGTCCGGCAATTATTGTTATGTTTTTTTCCAACTTTTTGTCGCACGAACTTTGTGATTAAATTTTACGAAAAAAGGAGGCTAAAGACACCCATTTTTTATTTGATCATTTGGTAGATTAATGTCAACAGTTTTTGAAAAGGTATCACTCGAAGGCATTGAAATTCTAGTTTGATCCAAATTTTGGGGGGATATGTGACATTTTCACCCCACTTTTTTGCAATATTTTATGGTAAATAAATGCAGAATGTTGCCATGGATACACAATGAAGGAATTACATTTCACCATTTTAACTTTTGAAAATCAAATCTATGAAAGATACTGATTGCATACATATGCACATGTATGACACAAACAGTTAGGTTAATGTATTAGAAAGACAGGAACAGAAGATGATAAAACATTTTTTGGTTCAATTTTAATTTTATTTTTCTAACTGTGGACTGCTACCTTATGGCACATCAGAAAGCACAGAAATGCACTTTTTAAGATAAATTTCACTACAAAACTTTAGTCTTTTAGGTTCTTTTTTTAGTTCTGAAGGGGAAAAATCTTCTTGGATTGCAATACATGTTAATTTTATTGTTTACTGTCCTTAACAACCAAATATACACATTTTGACACTAAGACATGTTGCAGTCTTAAATTTGTACTCCATTAGCTTCGCCCTAGTGACCAAAGATTGCGCTTTAAATAATAGCCTCAGAATGTATCGCTGTATATTTTTGAATGCGAATAAGTCAAATAAACATTTTTAGCAGGATTTTATATTATAATTTGGCATTAATTAGATTTAATGATGCCAGTACTGTTAGAAATGTATACCCTGCTTGAGAGTTTCTAATCGAAGTTTTGGTATGCTATTTACAGCAAAATTGACCTATAAGTGCTTTTAAATACCTAAAAATTGTACAATTTTTCCTCTTTTAAGGTAATTTTATGATTTTAAACAGAAAAAAGGGAAAAGTTTTCGAAATTTACCCCCAAATATGAGACAGACTTGAGGTATTTCACTATGATCAAGCATTTTTTTTTTAAATCACTTTTTGTCGTGTTTCAACATCAACTACTAACCTTCATAAAATCTTTATTACTGAACCAAATTTTAAAAACTAAGATACCATTTTAATCGTAACAGCTAGTAGAACACAGAAAATAGTACTAAAAATTGATGCAGGGGAAAAAAATTCATATTAAGGTAGCACTCCACAGTTAGGTGTGTAGTTTCGCATTTTGGCCCCGGTGGATTTTTCAAATATGAGAGCTAGTGTGCAATAAAATTCATTTTTGGATAGCTGAAGATAAAAATAGCCTTCATAGTGGGTTTATAGGAACATCAACATTATGTAATGTATGTAATATGGGCTGTTTTCTGTATGACAGTCCGTATTTGCATATCCATAACAAAGATTGGTCCGGCAATTATTGTTATGTTTTTTTCCAACTTTTTGTCGCACGAACTTTGTGATTAAATTTTACGAAAAAAGGAGGCAAAAGACACCCATTTTTTATTTGATCATTTGGTAGATTAATGTCAACAGTTTTTGAAAAGGTATCACTCGAAGGCATTGAAATTCTAGTTTGATCCAAATTTTGGGGGGATATGTGACATTTTCACCCCACTTTTTGCAATATTTTATGGTAAATAAATGCAGAATGTTGCCATGGATACACAATGAAGGAATTACATTTCACCATTTTAACTTTTGAAAATCAAATCTATGGAAGATACTGATTGCATACATATGCACATGTATAACACAAAGAGTTAGGTTAATGTATTAGAAAGACAGGAACAGAAGATGATAAAACATTTTTTGGTTCAATTTTAATTTTATTTTCTAACTGTGGACTGCTACCTTATGGCACATCAGAAAGCACAGAAATGCACTTTTTAAGATAAATTTCACCACAAATCTTTAGTTTTTTAGGTTCTTTTTTTAGTTCTGAAGGGGAAAAATCTTCTTGGATTGCAATACATGTTAATCTTATTGTTTACTGTCCTTAGCAACCAAATATACACATTTTGACACTAAGACATGTTGCAGTCTTAAATTTGTACTCCATTAGCTTCGCCCTTGTGACCAAAGATTGCGCTTTAAATAATAGCCTCAGAATGTATCGCTGTATATTTTTGAATGCGAATAAGTCAAATAAACATTTTTAGCAGGATTTTATATTATAATTTGGCATTAATTAGATTTAATGATGCCAGTACTGTTAGAAATGTATACCCTGCTTGAGAGTTTCTAATCGAAGGTTTGGTATGCTATTTACAGCAAAATTGACCTATAAGTGCTTTTAAATACCTAAAAATTGTACCTTTTTTCCTCTTTTAAGGTTATTTTATGATTTTAAACAGAAAAAGGGAAAAGTTTTAGAAATTTACCCCCAAATATGAGACAGACTTGAGGTATTTCACTATGATCAAGCATTTTTTTTTTAAATCACTTTTTGTCGTGTTTCAACATCAACTGCTAACCTTCATAAAATCTTTATTACTGAACAAATTTTAAAAACTAAGATACCATTTTAATCGTAACAACTATACTAAAAATTGAGGCAGGGAAAAAAAAAATCGTATTAAGGTAGCACTCCACAGTTAGGTGTGTAGTTTCGCATTTTGGCCCCGGTGGACTTTTCAAATATGAGAGCTAGTGTGCAATAAAATTCATTTTTGGATAGCTGAAGATAAAAATAGCCTTCATAGTGGGTTTATAGGAACATCAACATTATGTAATGTATGTAATATGGGCTGTTTTCTGTATGACAGTCCGTATTTGCATATCCATACCAAAGATTGGTCCGGCAATTATTGTTATGTTTTTTTCCAACTTTTTGTCGCACGAACTTTGTGATTAAATTTTACGAAAAAAGGAGGCGAAAGACACCCATATTTTATTTGATCATTTGGTAGATTAATGTCAACAGTTTTTGAAAAGGTATCACTCGAAGGCATTGAAATTCTAGTTTGATCCAAATTTTGGGGGGATATGTGACATTTTCACACCACTTTTTGCAATATTTTATGGTAAATAAATGCAGAATGTTGCCATGGATACACAATGAAGGAATTACATTTCACCATTTTAACTTTTGAAAATCAAATCTATGGAAGATACTGATTGCATACATATGCACATGTATAACACAAACAGTTAGGTTAATGTATTAGAAAGACAGGAATAGAAGATGATAAAACATTTTATAGTTCAATTTTAATTTTATTTTCTAACTGTGGAGTGCTACCTTATGTGTTTGGTCTGTTGTATGTGTGTTTCGGCTTGAAAATACGTTTGTCATTGACGAGAGGTAATTTTGCATACCGTTGTCTGTCTTTCATTCAATTTACATGTCGTACAAGAACTAGACAATGCTTTCATCAGACATCACGAAAATTATATGGTATACTTGAATAGATGCAAGACATCTCCATTTCGATTTTGATACTTTCTGGATTTGTCCTTCCATTGAAAGAAAGACAAAACATACCAAAGAGATATTCAAACTCATAAGTCGATAAAAAAAAGGGCAATGCCATGGCAAAAAAGGAGACTGACGAAAAAACTGTGCAACACTAACCAAACCAACAACCGGAAGGTGCTCCGGAAGGGTTAAAATTTCTGCTATATATGTGGCATCCGTGGTGTTGCTCATGTAAGTACAAATCCAGTTAACCGTAAGATGTAGCCCATTTTTCATATGTCAACACTAGGTCAAATTTACGTAAATTCGTTTTAAACACTTTGCTGTTGGGGCTGATAAAAAAGATTCTTAGATTTGAAAAATGTCTAGTTTGTCCTTTCAGAATTATTTGACTTTGACTGTATTATTTTTCACGGTCCTTACTTTTCTATGAAAAGGTTTATGAACTGTTGTTTATTTTTGGGAATTGCGTTGTCAATAATGATTTTGAATTTTCTTTTGTTATCTTCCGCCCATTCTGTAACAGTCAGATGTAAGCACTAGTTAGACTATGCATTGCTCAAATTACTACAAACTTTATACTGTTTATGTGATGAGAGCCGTAACTCTTTAGTTTCGGTCAGTCATCGAAAAGATAAATAACACAGTTGAGGATCAAAGGTGATAGAATCAATAAAAGTAAGCAATTACTTTAAAAGAGAGGCGAAAGATACCGGAGGGACATTCAAACTCATAAATCGAAAATAAACTGACAACACTCTTTACCCTTTTACCAAAATCATATTAATTATAAATGCAGATATATATAATATAGAAGGGGCTATTATTTATGTCGATTTTGAATAGCCTTGAACACTCTTAAATAGAAATTTATGTGAGATATTTTATATCACTTGAATTAAATGAATTCAAGAGGGATTAAGCAAGGGTGAATTTATCTGTTCTACTTTTTGTCATATCCGTTGAAATATTGGCACTTAGACTTCGAAATAACAAAGATATAAAAGAATGTCAGATAAAATTTAATATGAAAACAGAATGTATTAAATTAAGCCAATTAGCTGATGATATAATGGTATCGAACTAGCATTGAATCCCTTATTCGGGATTGCTTATAAATAAAAATAAAGCAGAAGGGATATGGATATGAAAACTCAAAAACAGAAAAGACAAGACAGCAAATATCAATTGGACAGATCAACCTGTAAAAGCTTTAGGAATTTATTTAGGACATGATAATGAAGAATGGGAGAAATTAAATTTTGAAAATAAAATAGTTTTTTCTTTGGAAAAGCGAAATCTCACTATGTTAGGAAAAATTTTGATCATCAAATCTTTGATTATACCACTCTTCACCTTTTTATCTAGTTCATGTGTATTTCAAGATAAATATAACAAAGAAATAAAAAGAAAATGTTTTCAATTTATCTGGAATGACAAACCAGATACATTTAAGGTTTGAATATGATTGATATTGAAAGTCACTTTGAATCACTAAAAGCACCATTGATAGGTAGAATATTAGAATTCTATGTAGAAATATGGCAGCTGTTATCTAATAGTTCGTTTCTATGTATGTTGCATTGTCGTTTGTGTTTTGTTGCACTTCAGCGTTCGGTTGTTTCGTTGTTTTCCTCTTATAGTCGATGTGTTTCCCTCGATTTTAGTTTGTAACCCGGATTTGTTTTCTCTTAATCGATTTATGACTTTTGACCAGCGGTATACTACTGTTGCCTTTATTTAGACACATATATTGCCAGTTGGTAACTTATACCTATAAAATAATGTACAAAGCTTAATATAGTAGAATTGTAAATTATATTCATTCTTCACAAGGAGCGTGGACTTATTGAAGACAATGTAACAAGCAATTGATGAAAATAAAGAAATATGTTATTAAAGAAAATATAATAGCTTAGAAGAAAATTGACAGACTTATGGAATTTTTGGCACCTATTTCAAAGAATATCTTCAATAAACAATTCATTGTCGGAATCAGTGTAATACAACAGTTGACTTAAAGCCGAGGCGGTTTCTTGTTAATTTTAAAAAGCTTTTATTTCCATTGAAAACCTTGCCACATTTTGTCTTTGTATTAGTTAGTACACTGTAAAAGAGAGTCGAAATATACAAAAGGGATGAAAAACGAACTAAGAAAATATTGCAAGAAAGGAAAAACGAAAAAAAAACTGTATACAAAATACGACAAAATTTAAGGACTGAGCAATATGAGAAAACTGGGAGTGACCTCAGATGCTCAGGAAAGAGTACGCAGATCCTGCTACACATGTAGCACCCGTCAAGGTACAACCAGTGGTAGGTCTAATCGGTATGTCACAATTAAGCAAAATAGGACGGATTGTGAGAACGACAATCGGAACATATCTAACGCCATCAATGAAACAGATATTCCGTAACGGTCAATCCTCCATCAAGACCGGGATGTTGCTACTGTGACATAGAAATGAAATGTTCATGATTGGGAAGCTGAAATCATCTCTTTTGTCGTAAAGTTTTGTTTCAAACCTACCCTCATTGTCAATTTCTATATGTTAGTCAAGATATGAGGAAAACTTGACTGTATCTGTTGTATTTTTTAAAATGGTTTTTTTTTTTAATTTCAAATTCAAGTTCGATAGATCGGTTCAACAAAGTCACCAAACTTGAATTATTTAGTGGGAGGACCTCACCTAAATAGGAAAACGTCAACTTATTGTATAAAAGTAGCCTCTTTTCATTCTTTCAAAGAAGCTCCTGTATGAATCTACCGCACATTTAGTTCCCATTGTCGGACGAAAAAAGCGTCCGTCCTCCAAACGTAACAAATATCTCATAGCGGGTAAATTTTGTGGGGTGTTTATTTTCGCTTATTTTGACGGATGGAGGAAAATCGCGAAAATGAATTCCGCGAAAATGTATGCATACACTCTGTACTTGAAGCGTTTTGTAAACGATCTATGTTTTTTTCGGTCGACGGGTCCATGACTGTTTATTATAGTTTAAACAACATAAATGCCAAAGGGCATTATTGACATATAATTTATGAAATCGCTGCATGTCAAGCGTTAATGAGTTAATTAGTGTCAAATAATACAAGAGTGTTATAGGGTACTCTGTCAGGTATTTACCCTTTAACTAGTGTCAAATTATATTAGAGTTGCAAGTCATTCTTAATAACTTTATAACACAATTAGTACATCAAAGGTCAATTTCGTAACTAATCAACCGTGAAATTAACAAGAAGTTTGTGCACCTGTGACAAATATCTAAGTATCAGTAATCTATTGATTAACTGTATCAAAATATAATCAATAAATAAGATGTCATGCAGGTAAAACAATCAGGTTACAGTCCAACTCACGTGGATCAAGGACAAGGACCCGGATAAAACATTCAGGAACCCTAAGCCGACCATGCAAAGGAAACAAAAGCCTTCATCTACCAAGAGACGAAATGCTCACCGTTTCAACCAGTGGATGGATTAAAAAAAGTCGTTGCTTTCGTTGCTTCCGCTGCTTCCCTCTGCACCTACTAGCAGTACAAGTTTAGATAACATCTGTCAGATGCAAGCCAGGTATACAGTCATTGGCACACCACTCACACCAACAAAGTATCGTGGAGAACCAGAAGGAGTCAACATCAAGACGGACATTGTCACTAGTCCATACTACTTCCAGAAGGCATGCCAACTCCGTCACTTCTACTTCCATCCAAACCAAGAAGTTAGCGTTGTATGATAGATTTTACAGAGGGATTTGACATCGATGGCTCCGACCTACTTCGCGCACATCTCATACTTCTCCGATATCCTTGTCAGATCCAGAGGCCATTCAAACTGTTTTTCCCTTCCAAGAAAGGCTTGACACTCCGTATCAAACTCAACCACCAGGTCAGAGCAAGAAACAAGGAAAAAACAGCAGATCCATCACTGCAAGAATAGATAATTAAAGTCCGCAATATCTACCAAGATAGGTGGACGCTAAAACTCAACATCATCATAAAACAATCATTTAACCATAACAATAATAAAATTGAGAATGGAAATGGGGAATGTGTCAAAGAGACAACAACCCGACCATAGAGCAGACAACAGCCGAAGGCCACCAATGGGTCTTCAATGCAGCGAGAAACTCCCGCACCCGGAGGCGTCCTTCAACTGGCCCCTGAACAAATATGTATACTAGTTCAGTGATAATGGACGTCATACTAAACTCCAAATTATACACAAGAAACTAAAATTAAAAATGATACAAGACTAACAAAGGCCAGAGGCTCCTGACTTGGGACAGGCGCAAAAATGCGGCGGGGTTAAACATATTTTTTGAGATCTCAACCCTCCCCCTATACCTCTAGCCAATGTAGAAAAAACAAACGTACAACAGTACGCACAGTAAAACTCAGTTTAAGAGAAGTCCGAGTCCGATGTCAGAATAGGAAACAAAAGAAATCTAAACAAAATGACAATAATACATAAATAACAACAGACTACTAGCAGTTACTGACATGCCAGCCCCAGACCTCAATTAAACTGATTGAAAGATTATGTCTTCATCATATGAATACCAGGCACAATCCCTCCTGTTAGGGGTTTAGTACTATACCGTCATAAAATATATGAGAAGAACATAACCTGTGTCACGCCAACAACTGGTTTTAGAATAAATATGTTTAATTCCGATGCAAAGACCCTATATGTGAATCAATATTAAAGCCAAAATATGCAATCTTTAATGACCTGACAACAGTATCGTAACTATATCCCTTCTTAATAAGTCTGTTTAAAGGTTTTGTTAGCTTTTGAGGTGAATACTGACATTTTTGTCCTTTGTAAAGAATATTACCATAAAAGATTGGATGTGAAATACCCGAACGTATAAGATGTCTGCATGTTGAGTTATATTTACGAATGATGTCCTTATACCGATGATAAAATTTAGTAAATGTTTTGACTAGTCTTTGATATCGAAAACCCTGGTGTAATAATTTTTCAGTAATATATAAATTTCTCTCGCTAAAATCTAATACGTAGTTACATACACGAGCGAGATATGTAAACACCATAAGATGGTGACAAGGGAACGTCACCATCTAAATATGTATAATTAACGATAGGAAATGAAATATCATCTCTTTTATCATAAATTTTTGTATTAAGCTTCCTGTTAATGATATAGATATCAAGATCGAGGAAAGGACAGTGGTCATTGTTAGTATTAGCTTTATTTAAAGTAAGTTCAACAGGATAAGTTTCTTTAGTATACATACTGAAGTTGTCGTTATTGAGAGCCAATATATCATCCAAATATCTAAAAGTATTGTTAAATTTTTGTATCAGATGTTGTTTCGATGGGTCTTTGCTGATTTTAGTCATAAATTGTAACTCATAACAATACAAAAAACAGGTCCGCAATAAGTGGTGCACAGTTAGTCCCCATTGGAATTCCGATAAATTGACGATATACGGAATCTCCAAAGCGAACAAAAATGTTATCAAGTAAAAATTCAAGGGCAGATATAGTATCAAAGCATGTCCAATTGACATAGCTCTTTTGTTTGTTGCTACTAAAAAATGACCTAAAAGAGTTTGAACATATGAATTCGCATTCCGACTTTTTAAATGCCCATTTAATTAGGTGTGTGAATTTTTTCTTAATAAGAATATGAGGCAGAGTGGTATATAGGGTAGAAAAATCAAAACTTTGAATCACCAATATATGTATGCATGCAATTTATCAAGTACTTCCAACGAGTTTTTGACACTCCAAATGTAGTTAATTCCACTATTTTCAAAGGCCTTATTTGAACAATTTATGATCAGGTTTTTGATTGTACCAAGTGTACTAGTTAGTAGATTTGTGTAGCTTCGGAAGCCAGTACATAGTTGGGACTTTCATTGTATTTGGTTCTGCTTGTAAAGAAGTAGCTAATAGTTTATGTTTGCTACAGATATCGTTTTCTGAAAATGAAGTCAGTTGGAATGTTGGTGAATTCGTGATTTCCTTTTGCAGAACCTCAGTGTAAAATTTACGTCAAACTATAATGATATTATTAGCAGCTTTATCAGCCGGGACAAAAACAAATTCCTTGGCTAGTTTTTTTTAGTTTATGTTTGATACGAGAGATAGGATTTTTATGGTTGTTGTTAAGAGTAAAATGTTCTTTAAAATGTTGTATACGTATATCAACTATCTTCATTACTGAATTAAAAAAAGAGTCCAAAATTTTTTTGTCAGCTTTTTCCCGTTTTATCCATTTCAAAAAGTAAGCACGAAGTGAGTCGTGGATGATAATACGACACTCATTCCAATTAATAATTGACGGGGGACGATATTTAGGTCCTTTACTGAGGAATGATTTTAACTCTCGGTCGAGAACGATGTTAAGGTCTCCTGTTATAACATGGGAAATGGGGCCATAAGTGTATTCGGAATTACTACAATTACATGACGGAGGTGTATTTTCACTGATATTTACATCTTTATACAGACTTGGCTATAATTAAACACAAATTTTCGGGTAGATTTCTTGTAAATATAACAAATAAGAGGGAGTTCAGTATTATCAAAATATCCAGGAATTTGTTCTTTAACAGAATGGTCGTTAAAAATACCGGCAATATTTACAAAATCAAAACCTTTATTGACATACTTTATTTTAATAAAATGTTTTTTATGATCTTCAGGGCGATCAATTTTGGGAAACAGTTTAGAATAACAATATGCCATTATAATTTGAATGATTTCATACTTAGGACTGGAATATGAAATTGTGTTGCAATCCTCTAAAATTTTATTTAATTTATTTATAGGTAAAGAACAGAGCTTGGTTAATAGATAATGTCTGCCGTTGTTTTTTGAAATAGAAATTAGGTCCGAAATTTTCTTTGATTGCGATTTTTTCTACGCCCATGAGAACGGTTTTTACGAACAGTTTTAGAAACTATATCCAAAATGTTAACAGAATCGGTTCTTGATATATTACCAATTCCGATGATATTATCATTAAGACCGAGAGGGTAGACTGTCTGTATTTTTTTAATCCAATTTAATTCAATTATTTTCCGCGATCGTACAAACTTTGAATGAGATTCACCAGGCTGCTTATTTACTACTTCTAAAGGTTGAACTGTTAAATATTTAATAGGATGAGTGTGCTTTTTAGGATGTTGATAAATGATACTTTTGAATTTATTGGGTCTTTTAAAACGATACAGGTGTTCTTGCGTGCGTTTAGATAAATATCGTCCAGTTTCACCTACGTACTGAATACCGCATCCCGGTTTGTTTCATGTGAGTAAATAAATAATACTGTTTGTTTTTCAAGTTATATCAGTTTCAAAATTTAAAGAAAATGTGCGACCATTAAACGTGGACCTTACCGTATTGTTGGTGGAAAGACGGGGACATGTAAGTCATTTTTTGGCATGACACTTATCGATAGAAGGGTAACCACCACGATTTTTATTGATAAAAATGTTAGCGATGGTAGTATTTTTAGATAAGCGATTTTGAAGATTGAGACGTGTAGATACCCTTTGAACGAGTTTAGTATTTAATATTTTTCCATTTCTAAGCTTCATATCTGTTTTTTGTTATGTGGATTTTATTAGAAAGGAATATACATTTTTGTGTCAATCTTTACAACCTTTTAACTGCAACCATTTCAGATTCCGCTGAAATAAAAATCGTCAAAAGTTTTCGTATATTTTGGTGACCCTAAATCGCGAAATTTTACCATGGTGGCCATGTTGGTTAGCAGGCGGGGTCATCGGACACATTTTTTAAACTAGATTCCCAAATAATGAGTAAGGCCAAGTTTAGTTAAATTTGGCCCAATAGTTTCAGAGGAGAAGATTTTTGTAAAAGTTAGTGAACATCGACAGACGACGATATCGGTGGAAGCCGGACGACAGACGCCAAGTGATGAGAAAAGCTCACTTGGCCCAAATGGACCAGGTGAACTTAAATGGCTATAATGCTGCAATTTGTATATTATTTCTTTATTCAGTTTTCTTATGTTCTTTTCCTTATTTATTTTTGTTATTCGAAGCTGAAAGGGGTGCTTAATATATGATTAACTAATCGACTCAAGAAATATTCTGTAACCAAAAGCTTAAAAACAACAGTATCACTGAACTATATATAGCTACCAGCTTCAACTTAAAAGTTACAATGTACAATTTCAGACCTTAATTGAGCCTCAGAATCTTTTTTGGGTACTGCATCTATAATCCTATATCCTATCTACACCCCTACTATAAACCATGCACTCATACTTTTGTTTTAACTTGAAATTCATTTGTTATTTGCAAACATAAACACATGCACCTCTACAAAAAATTAAATACAGTAAAATTAACTTTGAACTCATGAAAATGGCAGGAACAGAGGAATTTCGTAAGCTTTCTTGATTGCTGTAATATTTATTTGTAGCCATGAGAATTGGGGATTTTCAAGCTGCTAGCTTGCAAGGTAACAGTTTACATATTGACATGTTATCCTCACTCTTAAGCTCAGTAAGCTGCATGACTGACAGAAAAGTATCATATATATTCTAAAACCAGTTGTTGGCATGATACGGGTTATGTTCTTCTCATATATTTTATGATACTAAACCCCTAACGGGAGGGATTCTACTTGATTTTCTTATGATGAAGACATAATTTTTTAATCAGTTTAATTGAGGTCTGGAGCTGGCATGTCAGTAACTGCTAGTAGTCCTTTGTTCACTTATGTATCATTGTCATTTTGCTTACCTATTCTGACATCGGACTCGTACTTCTTTTAAACTGAGTTTTACTGTGCGTATTGCTATGTGTTTCTTTATTCTACATTGGCTAGAGGTATAGGGGGAGGGTTGAGATCTCACAAAACATGTTTAACACCGCCGCATTTTTGCGCCTGTCCCAAGTCAGGAGCCTCTGGCCTTTGTTAGTCTAGTATGTTTTTTAATTTTAGTTCATTTATATGTTTTGGAGTTTAGTGTGACGTCCATTTTCACTGAACTAGCACACAATTTTAATTAGGGGCCAGCTGAGGACCACCTCCGGATGCGGGATTTTCTCGCTGCATTGAAGACCCATTGGTGGCCTTCGGCTGTTGTCTGCTCTTTGGTCGGGTTGTTGTCTCTTTGACATTCCCCATTTCCATTCTCAATTTTACAATAAAAAAAGTTTAACCTCATATTTGATTTATCCAATGCACATGGGCAATAACTAAATAAAACACTTTTTTTTGTTCTTTAAAACAATTTATAAATATCTTAGAGAAATGAAGGTTTCAGAGCAAACGCAATGCGATTTCTGTTATAATATATTTTTCCAAGGGCATAACTCTTAAAAAAAAAAGTCGATTGGCCACCATTATAGAACTTGTCCGAGATATTGCTGATATTAACCTATAGTATAAGTGTTATAAAAATCTGATAAGAACTGTACCTGTGAGAGCACTAACAAGACCGGACAGACGGTACGACACACAGATGCACAAACGCTCGGTATTTCTTGTTCTATGTTTCCTGCCAAAAGTGTTCGCGGGGGACAAAAAGAAGCACCTGTTGTAGGATTGCCAATTAAGACTAAAGGAGAGAGATGTGAATAATTATAATGTGAAAATGCTTTTTTTAAATTCTGTGGTTTAACCGTGACAGCCAAGATCGAACCCAAGGTTTGAGGCAAGAAAATTGGTCCAAAACCAACAAAGCAGTAGATTATAGGAAGAATTTGATAGCGTTGAGAAAAAATAGACATTCCCTAAAAATGTTTTGCCAATGAGTTTTTTCATAAAGTTAAAATTGTATAGACTTTAAGGGACAAAACGTCTAAATAATTTACTGTTACTGGCCAGTCATATCTGTAAATTATAGCTGCAGTCTTACAAAGCTTTATAAGATAATATTTATCATAAATAAAAGAATTCAGTAACGTCACAAAATATAAAATTTTATTCTTAAAATATAAAAATATATCATATAAATATAAAAGTCAGTAAAAACAATCAGTTAGAAAAAAAACATACACATGATTTATTTTCAAAAACGTAACAGATTTCTTAGATATGGTTGTTAATGTTAAATTTGCAGTTACTTATAAAAGAAAAAATTCTCATTGCACAATTATTATTATAATATGGTGGTTTTAAAGATAAATATCATTATCACAGCCATTTACCAGTTTACTATGACTAATTCAATAAAATCTCTGTCCCCCCTTAACATTTTTTCCCATTGGGTAAGCAGATTTTTTTCTTCTAATATTGAGGTATGTCCAATACACGATGTAGTTTCAATATCGACGACATCAACGATTTTCGTATCGATATCAGTATGCACCTTTACTATATGTGTCACAGTAATTGCAACATCAGCCGTCGATATCGATTCGATATTGTCAGTCAAATTTTATACCTGGCACATTTCTTCTGTTTAGGTTGTTAAAATTGCAGAAATCGAGATATCTGAGTCATTGAATCGAGACCACTGATGATTCATTGAAATGAGACCACTGATGAAACATTGAACCGAGACCACTGTTGGGTCATTGAATCGAGAGCCACTGATGAGTCATTGAATCGAGAGCCACTGATGAGTCATCGAATCGAGAACCACTGTTGAGTCATATAATGACAACTGCATGTTTGGCGTCAAAAATTAAAAAGACTGGTATCTTTGATGAAACTTAAAGGGGCACTAGCTACGAGATATATAAAAAAATCTAAAATATGATTTTTTTTGTTTAAACATTAATGAAAGTGCAATAATGAAATAATTATTCGCTTTTAGCAGCCAGTATGGTTCAATTTTGTCAGAATAAGATAAGAAACATTGATGATGAATTATTCACTTGCAAGTGAATAGTTCGACCTCATTGAATCCGTATTCATGTGAACTTCAATTTAACCCCTTCCCTTATGGAACTGAATTGTTTGCCGCAAACTTGCAGCAGACTTGCTGCAAGCTTGCGGCAAACAAAACTTTTGCAGGAACACAGAAAATAATGTTTGCAGATGTTGGCCGCTAGCTGCAAACTTCCGGCAAACATTGCAGCTTTTTGCTGCAAGCTTGCGGCAAATTTGCAGAAACATCAATGTTTGCCGTAAGATTGCCAGATAGTTAAGAATAATAAAGAATGTTTGCCGCAAGATTGCAGAAAACTTTGACCATTCTATATGTTCGCCAGAATATTGCAAGAATTACACAATATTGACTGGGCATGCCTAGTTGGCACTTCCTGGAAGCTAACAATTTGAAATTGTGGCTAGGTCATGTTGATTGTGTTTGGAAAATGCATTTCACATATAAGAGATCAAAGAGGCATTTTGGTTCAATAATATAGGATATTTAATATGTAATTTTGTAAGTACAAATAATTCATAGAACTGCATGTTTTAATAAAATAATTAATGTCACCATCATACATAATTAAGTAAGCAACTATATATATAATATATATGTGTGTTTGAAAAAACATTAGCTGTTATAAATTTGAATTTTGTAACTGATGTACTGTACCATGTTTATTAAAATTAAGTTCAATTCTGTTATGCAATTATTACCTAGCTTTATACCCAATACACATTTGAGATTTATCCTTTTTCATTTCTTAATACAGGTATATGTATGTCATTTGAGAATGACCCCTGCCCCCTTTTCAAAACTCAAATGCATATATATATATGTATTTCCTTAAATCTTTAAGTTTGCAAGAATTCTTTCAATGACTGTTTGTATACAGGCAGGAATTCTTTTTTAAAATGTTGCGGTGTAGTTTGAAGAGATAAATTGAATGTGTCTACACACATGACATTAGTATATGTGTAGTTCCTGCAAGTTTGCCGCAAGTTTGCAACAAACAATTGCCGCAAGCTTGCAGCAAACTATTGCCGCAAGCTTGCGGCAAATCTAATTTGCATAATTATGTTTGCAGCAAGCTTGCCGCAACCTTCATTTGCATGGTAAAATGTTTGCGGCAAGTTTGCAGCAAATGTTTGCTGCAAGCTTGCGGCAATGTTTGCTGCAAACTTGCGGCAAATGTTTGCCGCAGGGCTTATTTTTCGGTAAGGGTTAGCTAGAGATGGATAACACATGAATTGTGCATGTAAAGTTATTTAAAGGAAAAGAATGTCAACATTGAAAGTGAAACAAAGGTCAATCATTTGATTGACTGATTCGATCCACAAAAAATCATTCTTATACAGGTAAAAACGATGAAAAACATATATTTTTAATCTATAATATGAAATTAAACAGACCTAGAAAAATCCAATTCTACGAGTTCGCTTAATCCATTTATATCTATATTTATGTTTATATCGCTTATATGGTCATCGGAGGTCAACTCGATAGTTAATTAATTAGATGGTGTCTAGAATAAAATACACACGAAACGAAGCTACATATTATCGAGCCCATGCCCTGTAAATTGTTTATTTTAGACTTTTAATAGTTTGGATAAATGTTTTACATTGTTATAAATCAAATATGAGAATTTGTGTCAAATGGGTGAACTTGAATTTGACAGCTAGTGCCCCTTTAAGAGAAGAAAGTCAAATAGCATGATTTCCATGCTATTCTTTCACTGGTCGATGAGTTTTAGTGGACCCTTTTTTTCTTTAAGAATCGTTCATTGTAAGAAAGTTCCTACACTGTGGATTAGACATGAAGTACATACATTTACATCTATGCTATGCAGAACTTTTTGTTCAAAAATTATTGTTTAAAAGTAAAGATTTTTTTCTGGCATTAGTTTTAATTGCATGGAAAGCATTAGAATGCAGGATTTCGCATAAAATCTCTTAGATCTTCTAGGGGTAATCCCCTGCCTTAGATCTCCTATGGGCTATCCCCTGCCTCAGATCTGTCAGGGGCTATCCCCTGCCTTTGATCTTCTATGGGTCATTCCTTGCTTTCGATCTTTTATGGGTCATCCCCTGCCTTTAATCTTCTAGGCACCATCCACTGCGTTAAATCCTTTCTGATTTGACCTGAAGGTCCTTCAATATTTTGTTTACACTTAATTTTTAGCTAGCTTAGGGTAAGAAATGTATACATAATCACATGCTAACTTTGCTGTTTAACCTGAGGAAGTATATGTCAAAATACAAATAAATATTGCCTTTGTCTTTGCCAATCCTTCTGCTCAACTCTAAACAAAACAAACAAAAAAAATAATAAACAATGACTTCAGTGGATCAACTACTGCTTGTGAAAAATATCAATGTATAAAGGGTTACACTAAAGACCTGAACGTGGACCTGAAAAGACCTGAATATGTAAGACTCGATTTATTCAAATTACAATTTCTGTTTCATTTTCCAACGGATTTTCTTCAAATTAGAATTTCTTTAAAGGTAAAGATCCACATTTTTAATGTTTCAAATAAAATAACATTTTTTTTATGCCAAAACGTGGACATGAATGGAGAAATGAAAAGACCTGAATGGACCTGAAAATATATGGTTGGACTTATTCAAACTTCAATAACTTTTTAAATATTCAATGGAATTCTTTCAACTTTAGATTTTGTAAAATGAAAAAATTAACATTTTGTTAAAATCAAAAATTAAATAATGAAAAATATGTTTTGGGTGCCAAATCTCGGACCTGAACGGAGAATTAGAAACCTGAATGAACCTGAAATTCAACTTATATAATTTTCAAACTTCATTTATTTTTTTCAAAGAATTTCCTTGAAATCTAGATTTTGTTAAAGTACAAATTAAATATTTTACCAAAAAAAAAAAAAAAACATTAATGAAAAATATTATTTTGGTGACAAGACTTGGACCTGAGAATTAAAAGACATGCATAAACCTGAAAATACATTCTTCAAGGCCGTACGGTGACCTTATAGGTGTTAACTTCTATGTCATTTGCTCTCTTGTCGAGAGTTGTCTCATTGGGATCAAACCACATCTTCTCATTTTTATAAGAACATAAACGGTACCCTTTTTTCTGCACCAAATGCGTATTTTGACAATCAATGTCTCTTCAGTGATGCTCAAGGCCAAAATATTTGAAGATCCAAAGCTTATTTAAAAGATGAAGAGCTATTAACCAAATAGGACAAAAAGTACAGCCAAAGATAGACTTTGTAATAATTTATCAAAAGAAAAAGTTCATAGTAAAATTTGTAACTGAGCAATGTTTTGGTTGTGAACAAGATTAATTGATAATCCAATTAAAAGATTAAAATGAAATGGTTATTTAGACCAAAGATCCAGTTATCACCTAATACAAGGTGTGAATTACAGCTGGCACACGTTCATGTAATTAATACATTCCAATCAACGAACACATGTCTTTAGATTACATGGTTTATGCATGTGCAAATGATACTTTTATTTTCGATATATAAATATCACAATTTAAAACCTATTTTTTTAGAAGTTTATATAGATACAATTTAAACACGTTAATTAGTTGAATAATTTTCCTTGGACAAACCTGTGTTCCCTTCAGGTTCAGGTTTCAACATCAACAAGGTATTTATTACTTAAAAATTTTCCTGTATACATAAAATCAGTCTTTCTCTTCAATATAATTTAATTTAGAATAAAATCAATTAAAAAATTTTAAAAATTCTGTCAGTTTAAATACATCTACCCGTATTTTTCAAGTCTTTTTATTTCCCTGTTAAGGTCAGACTTTTGGAACTAAGAAAATGGTTTTCTAAAAATTCTTTATCATTTCAATAAAATATTATACATTTTCTATAAAAAAATTCAAATTATTGATTGAAAACTAAAACAGTTATAGAACATGAATAAATCTAACCGGAGTTTCCAGGTGAATTCAGGTAATTTAGTTTCCCGTTCAGGTCCGAGTTTTGACACCACAATAATATTTTTCATAATTTCTTTTTAAATATTATTAATATATTGAATTTCTTGTTTCACAAAATCTAAACATGAAGGAATTCCATTGAAAAATAAAACAGTTAGTGAAGTTTGAATATGTCTGATCGTAGAATTTCATGTCCGTTCAGGTCTTTTCATTTCTTCGTTCAGGTCCAAGTTTTGGAATCTAAAATTTGTATTTTATTTAAAATATTTTATTTTTATTATTACGTGGATCTTTACCTTTTATAAAATTCGGACTTGGAGAAAATCCTTTGAATAATAAAAAAGGAATTGTAATTTGAATAAATCGAGTAGTATATCTTCAGGTCTATTCAGGTCTTTTAAGGTCCACATTCAGGTCTTTAGTGTAACCCATGTATAAAAACTATAATAATTATTATATTAATATAAAACAATCATCATAAAAAAAAACTGTAACTGTAAACATTAAAAAATGTATAAATTATTTAACAATAAACATTATATCTCCTATAGAACATCTACTATATTTGCTGTGATTGTCTGGAACATAGAGAATAAATAATTCTTCGAAAACTCAACAACTAAAAGTCTGGAGAGTCTGTTTTCCAACTTCTATTTGTTTGTTGTAGTAATTGTCAATACACAGAAAAAACAAGGTATCATTGACATCTCTGAACACAGCTAACAGTTGTTTCAAAAAAGCTTGAAAATTGTATTTGATATACGCTTTTTAGTTTCATGGCAGTCTTATGTAGTCTCTTCTGATTTTTCACAATACTGTAAAAAAGAAATAACATAATGAGAATTTGGTGTTCATAGACTTAGTAGATATTTGATACAAGTTTACAACTGTGAATTCAGAAATTATTGCATGCATTTATTATTGCAATTTTTAAAACATGGATAAAAATGCGAAATTAATTATTGCGATTTCAGGGAAATCTGCATACAGCTATAAGTATCAGATATCAAAATGTGAGTTCTTATTATTGCTATATTTACCCAGTCATATTATTAGCCTTAATAAAAACCTCGCAATAATTTCTGAATTTACAGTATTTAATTTATTCACAATTTTTTTTTAACTTGGGACAAATTAGAGCTTAACACATTGTAAAAAAATCTATTTGTTTAAGGGGCCTTGATGGCCCAGTAGTCTTAGTGGTTCTTCTACTGCATCACAAGTCTATCAACACTGAGGTTGCGAGTTCAGCACGTGGTAGGTGCCTCTGACTCCAACCTTAATTGACTAGGATTGTTAGATTCCCTCCTGGCACTCTGGCTTCCTCCATCAATAAAGACTGACCATCACTGTATAACCAATAATGCTGAAAATGGTGTTAAACACAAACAATCAATCAATCTGTTATTGAAGACTATATGTTGCCCTGTAAAGACTATATGTTACCCTGTAAAGACTATATGTTACCCTGTAAAGACTATATGTTACCCTGTAAAGACTATATGTTGCCCTGTAAAGACTACATGTTGCCCTGTAGATGCCATTCGATTAGTTTGGATTGCTCTCTTTTTTCATAATTACTTTATTTTAATTTCTCCTTCTTATTCTGAATTTGGATGACTTAGACATGCATTACTAGAACATTATGACTATTACTGGTAGCTTCCAGTGGACTATGCCATTGGTGTCCAAACTGTTCACAGGTTTTTAAACTTGAAAAAAAAAACATAAGGGAGACACAAATAGTTTTCCCTTGATTTACTATGATAGCTTAATTTGTTTTATTTTAATATGCTTGCTAAGACTCAAATGAAAATCTAAAATTGAGCTTACTTCTATGAAGAAATATTGTAACCCACTTTTCAACAGAAGGAGAATTTGTATTATAACAGCAATAGGTTGTTTATGGTATATTTATAGTCTTCTTTGGTTTTGTTAGATCCTCATTTTTAATAAGTTTTTGATTTTCAAGTTTTTTAGCCTGGAGCATGCTGAATCCTTTCTCGTTGAAATGCCTATCTTTTGCAGTAAAATTGGTACCGTAAATTTTTGTACTATTGCCATGGTAACTTACATCTTCCATAAAATCATTATGGTTGGTTACTATCCACAGGTTAGGAGGATTTAATAATGAGTCTTTTATCTTTAGATCATGTATTTCAAATGCTTCCAACATCTGTAAAATAGAAAATTTGTTATTAGATATAAATACAATGATACAGGACAAGATTTCTAATCTTGTCTAAAAAAAAGATGAAAGGTCATTGCTGTTAAATGGAAAAAGGGAGATGACCAGCTATTTGGGAAAATCTTTAAATCACATTTCATCCTCATTGGTCCATCAAACTATAATAATTGACAGAGGATTAAATGACTGATGACTATTTAATATCCAGTGGCAAGTATTACAAGCATATTCAGGATAATAACATGTTAAAGAAAAGCGCTTCCGAGGCAGGAAATTTATAACATGTTGTTTTCATTTTTTTAATGTCTTCCAGTTAACTAGCTATAGAGAACTATAAATTATCTGTAAAATATTACACATGTTACTATCCATTTTAATCAGTAACAGTCCAATTTCCTGCTCTATATCTCAGTTGACCCACTCTACAGGATCTACTTCACCTATATCTCAGTTGACCCACTCTACAGGATCTACTTCACCTATATCTCAGTTGACCCACTCTACAGGATCTACTTCACCTATATCTCAGTTGACCCACTCTACAGGATCTACTTCACCTATATCTCAGTTGACCCACTCTACAGGATCTACTTGGTCTATTTCTCAGTTGACCCACTCTACAGGATCTACTTCACCTATATCTCAGTTGACCCACTCTACAGGATCTACTTGGTCTATTTCTCAGTTGACCCACTCTACAGGATCTACTTCACCTATATCTCAGTTGACCCACTCTACAGGATCTACTTGGTCTATTTCTCAGTTGACACTCTCTAAAGGACATACTTGGTCTTTATCTCAGTTGACTCTCTCTAAAGGACATACTTCGTCTATATCTCAGTTGACCTACCAAATTAGATTTATTACCGGGTTTGTACTTACATGAGCAACACGACGGATGCCAAATGTGGAGCAGGATCTGCTTACCCTTCCGGAGCACCTGAGATCACCCCCAGTTTTTGGTGGGGTTCATGTTGCTCAGTCTTTAGTTTTCTATGTTGTGTTTTGTGTACTATTGTTTGTCTGTTGGTCTTTTTCTTTTTTTAGCCATGGCATTGGCAGTTTACTTTCGACTTATGAGTTTGAATGTCTCTTTGGTATCTTTCACCTCTCTTTTTTTACCCTCGCCGCGATATGGCCTTTTTGTGCTGATGTGGCGTTAAGCAATCACCAATCAATCAATCTTTTTTGACCCACTCTAAAGGAAATACTTGGTCTATATCTCAGCTGACCCGCCCTAAAGGACATATTTGTCTATATCTAAGTTGACCCAATCTCAGGGACCTAATTTGTCTATATCTCAATTGACTCACTCTGAAGGACATACTTCGTCTCATCTTAATTGACCCACTTTGAAGGACCTACTTCATCTATATCTGAGTTGACCCATTTCGTCTATATCTCAGTTAACCCACTCTGAAGGACCTACTTTGTCTAATCTCAGTTGATCCACTCTCAAGGAACTACTTCGTTTATATCTCAGTTGACCCACTCTGAAGGACCTACTTCTTTGATTTAGTGTCATGTTATATTATTCTGAATTTTCATAACATCAATTTTTTAAGAAATATCTATAAACTTGTTTGGAGAAAATACTTTTTTTAACCAATTTTTACCAATAAAATTGAAAATGGAAATGGGAAATGTGTCAAAGAGACAACAACCCGACCAAAGAGCATAAAACAGCCGAAGGCCACCAATGGGTCTTCAACACAGCGAGAAAATCCCGCACCAGGAGGCGTGCTTCAACTGGCCCCTAAACAAAAATGTGTACTAGTTCAGTGAAAATGGACGTCATACTAAACTCCAAAACATATAAATGAACTAAAATTAAAAATCATATAAGACGTACATAGGCCAGAGGCTCCTGACTTGTGACAGGTGCAAAAATGTGGCGGGGTCAAACATGTTTTGTGAGATCTCAACCCTCCCCCTATACCTCTAGCCAATGTAGAAACAAGAATGTGTCCCTAGTACACGGATGCCCCACTCGCACTATCATTTTCTATGTTCAGTGGACCGTGAAATTGGGGTCAAAACTCTAATTTTACATTAAAATTAGAAAGATAATATCATAGGAAACATGTGTACTTAGTTTCAAGTTGATTGGACTTCAGCTTCATCAAAAACTACCTTGACCAAAAACTTTAACCTGAAGCGGGACGGACGGACGAACAGACGCACAGACCGAAAAAACATAATGCCCCTAGGTGGGGCATAAAAACAAACACACAGCAATACGCACAGTAAAACTCAGTTAAAAAGAAGTCTGAGTCCAATGTCAGAATAGATAACAAAAGAAACTAAGAAAAATGACAATGATACATAAATTAACAACAGCAGTTACTGACATGCCATCTCCAGACCTCAATTAAACTAATTGAAAGATTATGACTGTATCATATGAAAATCAAGCACAATCCCTTCAGTAAGGGGTTTAGTATCATACCATCATAAAATATATGAGAAGAACATAACCTGTATCATGCCAACCACTGGTTTTAGAATACATGTGTTTATTTCCGATGCCAAGAACCCTATGAGTAAATCAATATCAATACCAAAATATGCCATCTTTAATGACCTGACAATACCATATTTAAATGTACATGTTTTAAAAGAAAATTCCTTTCATAATATTTCTTAAAATAGTAAAATACATAATTTTTCAATTATTAGCTGGTTTAAAATGCCAATTGTAAACAGTATGTGGAACAGCTCCCATCTACTGTAACTCTCTGTTGAGATTTTGTTTCTTAAAAATTTTATAGGTGTCTTTGACTTTCCAAAGCTTTTGCTATAAGGACTAAAGGACAAACAATTATACATTTGATTTTTTTAAATCCATCAATTTGAAACTATAATAACTGGAAGAGGATTACTATTGACTGATGGATGCTTAATATCCAGTGGCAAATATTTCATGCATATTCAGGAACACAATTCAATGTCCTCATTTCCACTAGAGAACTTGTAGCTGTCTGACTTATGTTATAAGAACATTTACATGTGCATATGTAAAATCAATCATGAAGTATTAATTACAAACCTGGAAAGCACATCTGTCAAATGGCATTTTACCAACAGCAGTTCCAAGACCTGGACAAAGGACACTTCTGATTGGTTGATTTTCTGGGTCTCTGTTGTGTTTCTGAACTGCAATTACAAACAAGCCAACTTTTAACAAGAACTTACAAGCAATGTCATGCAAAGTTCACACACAGACACTGAGGAAAATTGCCGTGCTCAAAGAGTATCATAAAAATTAAAAGTGTCATCAAACAGGAAGTGACTTTCTAGGAGATATGAAAATTGTTTCCACTTTACAAATCAAAATAAAAGAACATCTCGTGAGCACGCTTACACACCCAATGCCTGCATATAAAGGGAAACCCCTTTTAGTGACCTGATGGCAAACTTTATTCTGTTTACTTTAAGGAATGATTTTTTTCTGTTCTAATTTTAGACAGAAAAATTGTACAACTCTATTATCAGTTAGTATGACCTTGACCTTAGATATAGTGACCTAAAAATCACTACTGGTATTTCTCCCATTATACGTGACCATATATATCCAAGTAAGATTTCGATCCCATATGAAGTGTTTTATTTAGCATCAAGAAACCACTTTTCTGCAAAATTGTGGAATATTTTAAGTACCCAAGACCCTAACCTTTGGAGTATCAAGCCTCAAAATCAACAAGGATCTCCCTCTCATTATAAGTTACCACATTATAAATAAGGTTTTAATTCCATATGCAGTATTTGATTCAGCATCAATAAACCTTTCTGTACAAATTGCAGTCAATGCTTTTCATGGCAACACTTCTATCAGTTTACCAAGGAGGTAAAATTTCATTTAATAAATATTTTTTGTTTAAGGTGGTACATAACACTACAGGGAGATAACTCTGTAAAAATCAACTGAACGTTTTAATCACATTCTATTGTTAAGGAAATATTAAGCTTCTCAATGATCAAAATTAGTGTTTGTCAAACTGCTATATATCCAATGAAATTTTTCCAATAAAGTGTGTGGTTCAAGTTTTTGGAAATTTTTATATTTTTGCCAAAGGGTCAAAGTAAATATTTTGTCAAAATTTTATGAAAATAAATTGAGCAAAATTAATTTTAGTGAAGGTGTTTGGTACCACCTTAAGAGAAACAATCTTTCTGACTGGTACTTGTATGTTTTAATGAAAAACCGGTATTATTTTAATAAACTGTTAACACAGAGGTATGTCTCGCCTATTTGTTATTTTGATAATGCAAATGTTGAAATTAAAATAGCAATACTTTAACATGTAAGTTATGCAAATATTTAAAGTCAATGAACCATGACTGAAGGTGCAGGGCTAAACAATCTCCCTGGAAATCAGATGTGCCAATGCTAATACAACTGCATACCAAATACCATTGATTTTTTCATAAATCGTTCCCTTTAAACAAACCTAAACACAAACATTAACTTGTAAACTATGCAAAAGTTTCAAAGTCAATGAACCATAATGAGGGGGTGGGGTTATATAATCTCCGTGGAAATGAAACTTGCAAATGCCAATACATTTGCATACCAAATATCAATGACTTAACATAAGTGGTTCATCTTAAATTGACCTAATCACAAACTAATACATATAAACTAAGCAAAAGTTTCAAAGTCAATAGACCATGACTGAGGGGTAAGGACCAAATATACTCTATGGAAATGAGATGTGCTAATGCTCATACAACTGCATACCAATTATCATTGACCTTCCACTATCAGTTCCCCTTAAACTGACCTAATCACAAACTATACATGAAAACTAATAAAAACTTTCAAAGTCAAAAGACCATGACTAAGGGGGCATGGCCAAATAATCTCCATGGAAATGAGATATGCAAATACTTATACAACTGCATACCAAATATCATTGAACTACCACTAGTGGTTCCCCAGAAACTGACCCAATCACAAACTAATACATGGAAACTAAGCAAAGTTTCAAAGTCAATAGACCATGACTGAGGGGGCAGGGCCAAATAATCTCCATGGTAATGAGATGTGCCAATGCTTATACAACTGCATACCAAATATCATTGACCTTCCACTAGCGGTTCACCATAAACTAGACCTAATCACAAAATAATACATTGTTGACGCTGCCGCCGCTGTAGCCGACGCCGGAAACAGCATACCTATGTCTCCCTTTTTGACTCAGTCAAGGCGAGACAAAAAGCATACCAGCTATGATTATAGCTCTAAATGCCAGGAAAGCATTAGCTGTATCATTCACATCTTTTGGAACTCTCATTGTTGGAGCAGAAATTAGAAATTTTATTGGCCTTCCACCACATAAATTGAATTTCTTCATATTTTCAATTTTTTCTTCATTCGGCTCTTCACTATAAGCTGGGATTATAATGGCATTTCCCTATAAGTAACAAAAATTAGTATAAAATACATAAAGTAACAGATGGATGGAGATGACCTTTAATGAAGGACGGATGTCAATTTCTAAATAACAACAATAATTATTTTATAGCTCAAATTGGCCCAAGTAAACAAAGTGTGCTAAAAACTTGCTTAAATAAACCACATACTTATGAGCCTTTTGCCTATCAGGAATCCAATCAGAAACTGTTTGATTCTTTATCTTTTTAGAGTCTATAAAAGGTATGAGCACCTCTTTAAGATAGGGGGCCTCGGTGGCCGAGTGGTCTAAGTAGTTACTACTGTAATCACTAGCCAGTCAACACTGAGGTTGTGAGTTCGAACCCCGCTCGTGCGGGTGCACTCGACTCCAATCTTAATTGACTAGGATTGTCAGTTTTCCTATCGAAGGTCGGTGGTTTTCTCCGGGCACTCCGGCTTCCTCCACCAATAAAAACTGGCCGCCACGAAATAGCCCAAAAGCGGTGCTTAAAAGTGGCGTTAAAACACCAAAAATCAAATCAAAATCAAATCTTTAAGATAGTATGACTTAAACCTTTTAGAGTCTATAAAAGGTACAAGCACCTCTTTAAGATAGTATGATTGAAATCTTTGAAAGCCGATAAAAGGTACAGGCATCTCTTTAAGATAGTATAACTAAAACCGTTTAGAACCTTTAAAAGGTACTGAAACATCTTAAAGACAGTATGACTTAAACCTTTTAGAGCCTATAAAAGGTATGAGCACCTCCTTAAGATAGTATGACTTAAACCTTTTAGAGCCTATAAAATTACAGTCACCTCTTTAAGATAGTAAAACTTAAAACTTTTAGAGCCTATAAAAGGTACAGGCACTTCTTTCGGATAGTATGTTGACCTCAAAGATATCTTTTCAAGTTTTATTGTGTTGTTCAGTTTGTTCTCATTGATATATATATATTCCTACATCCCATAATCTCATTTACTCCCATGCCAACATATTGTTAAAACTTACAAATGATGATCGGACTTCACATATAAATATATATTTTTTATATATTATTAGTCAATATTAATACCTACTACAACATTTTCACCATTATAGTCCTCTCGTATATTACAAGTCAATATTAATACCTACTACAACATTTTCACCATTATAGTCCTCTCGTATATTACAAGTCAATATTAGTACCTACTACAACATTTTCACCATTATAGTCCTCTCGTATATTACAAGTCAATATTAGTACCTACTACAACATTTTCACCATTATAGTCCTCTCGTATATTACAAGTCAATATTAGTACCTACTACAACATTTTCACCATTATAGTCCTCTCGTATATTACAAGTCAATATTAGTACCTACTACAACATTTTCACCATTATAGTCCTCTCGTATATTACAAGTCAATATTAGTACCTACTACAACATTTTCACCATTATAGTCCTCTCGTATATTACAAGTCAATATTAGTACCTACTACAACATTTTCACCATTATAGTCCTCTCGTATATTACAAGTCAATATTAATACCTACTACAACATTTTCACCATTATAGTCCTCTCGTATATTACAAGTCAATATTAGTACCTACTACAACATTTTCACCATTATAGTCCTCTCGTATATTACAAGTCAATATTAGTACCTACTACAACATTTTCACCATTATAGTCCTCTCGTATATTACAAGTCAATATTAATACCTACTACAACATTTTCACCATTATAGTCCTCTCGTATATTACAAGTCAATATTAATACCTACTACAACATTTTCACCATTATAGTCCTCTCGTATATTACAAGTCAATATTAATACCTACTACAACATTTTCACCATTATAGTCCTCTCGTATCACTTTCTGAAGTCTTTCTTGCCTTAAAAAAAATAGAAAGAAGGCAGCTGGTTACATTAAATTTGGAAAAACAGAATTAATAAACAGCTGCACCATGAGTGCATGAAACCCCGTCGCATTTTCTTAGAATAAAATTCAATAACTTCTCAATGTCATATCAGAAATTTGTGAAAAACTAAAGGGAGGTTATCTTAATAGATATAAACCAGTCACCAAAGTTTAATGAAAACTGCTCAAAGCACTTTAAAGGTATTGTCCGAAAACTGAAAAATCACCCATTTTTTATGAATGTAAAATCTAAAGTTTTTAAAAATCAAAGAGAGATTAAGTATATAGATATAAAAAATGCACCAAAGTTTCATGAGAACTGCTGAAAGCATAAATTTTTTGAGTTATTGTCCCAAAACTGGACAATCCCCCCATTTTCAATGAATAAAACCCCATAACGCAGAAACGTAAAATCTAAAATTTATAAAAATCGAAAGGGAGCTCATGTCAATAGATAAAAAGATTTCACCAAAGTTTCTTGCAAATTGGTGAAAGCATTTTTGAGTTATTGTCCGAAAACTAGAAAAAAACTTTTTTTTTAATGAATAAAACCCCACAACTCAGAAACGTATAATCTGAAATTTATAAAAAACGAAAGGGAGCTCACGTCAATAGATATAAACAATTCACCAAAGTTTTATGCAAATTGGTCGAAGCGTTTTTGAGTTGACATGTTGACGACGGACTGAGGGGCGGACAGACGGACAACGGTATACCATAATACGTCTGTAAACGGGCTTATAAAAATACAGCTTCTTGTCCATTTACTAAATTTTTTAAATATAGAGAATACTTTAATATGATAAAGAGCATTTTGTATAAAGACATGCTGCATCTAACAAAGAAACATATATCTGACAGAGAGCTTAAGGCCTGAGGGCTGATATTGATTGGTACTCATGGATTGTAACATTACAAATCTTGAGATATTCTAAACATATGATATAGGGGATACCAGGTACGTGATCTAGGGTATGTGATAATGATAATACTATATGAGGAAGGTAAGACTGTATCTAAACAGAGATCATATAGGCGATAGCAGGTGCTGATTGAGGGTGTGTGATAATGGTTATACTATGTACGGAAGGTGCGACTACAATGCCCTCTTCAATTCCTAAATGGTTAATTTTGCATTATGTTTCTGACTAATCTCCTTTAACTAATTTAATTGAAGCGTCTTCATCAGAAATCCAAAACAGCAATATTAACAGTTTGAAGAATCAATAAAAAGGATATTGATTAAGAGATTTGCTGCAATTTTCCCTACCTAAACTATAATAGAAAAACAATGGATATGGGTATCCATCCATGACACAAAATCAGTACTTGCACAGCAAAAAAACACACAAAAAGCAAACGAACAGTGGTTTAATTGCTGTTCTTCATCTCAAAGTATGTTGACATTGTTTAAAACAAGATCCTTAATATAAACATGGTTTCGTAAATTGTTTGTTATAAATTAGGCCATTAGTTTTCTTGTTTGATTTGTTTCACATTTTCATGTCGGGGGCCTCTTATAGCCAACTATATGGTATGGATTTTTTCTCATGCTGTATGGTGGCCTTAAATTGCATACCAACCGGTATATCCATTTCATTTGAACTCTTGTGGATAGTTGTCTCTTTGGCAATCGTACCTATTTTTATATTGAATGTGTAGAGATTTAATGGCTTTTAGTCAGAAAAATATTAAAAGAAAATAAACTAGTATATAAATACAGAAACTTACATTTGCCAACCAAACATATTAGTATAGACCATATCTATACCGCCATCCATAAAGCCAAAACTATTTGCTGGTGATACCTGGAAATTATAAAAAGCCATTATTAGGCCACAAAAACTGACAAACAAGGCCATAAAAAAGAATACCCAACCTACCCAGAAAATAGCTGCTTACTCAAAATCTTTTATTGTCCTGATGTGAAAAAGGTTTTTTTTAATCAGTTAGGCATGAAGACTAAAAAACATCTGTCACTTCAATTTCTTTTTGCCGAAAAAAAAAAAAAATGCCTACCTACCTACCCACTGTCTCTACCTTTGGGTAGGGTTTGGGCAAACCAAAATATTTTTAAGTGTGGCCCAACAAAACATGATAGATTTAAAAATAAGTAGGTTCGGTATGATTGCTGATGAGATAACTCTCCCCCCTTATTAGGCCATATAAAATGACAGACAACAAAATATGATAAAAGCCATTATTGGGCCACAAATATTAGCTCAGCAATGTGATGGCAAAATCACGTCCTTATTTCACATATTTCAGAGTAAAAAAGAAATAGTATACCAATAATTCAAACAATTACATTTTACTTAATTGTTATCATGATTACTGTAAATTCAGAAATTATAGGGATATTTTTATTACAGTAAATTTCTGTGGATAAGGCAATATCTTTTTTCAAAAAATTATTGGCCTGGTCTTATATATGCGGTAGATCGACCTATCTAAGGTTTTTTTTTAAATCAGGTAGCCACAAAAAACATGCAGCAGTATCAAATTTGCAATAATAAAAACATGCATTCATAATTTCAGTAGTGATTTTCCTCTATAAAATTGTTGCAATAGCATTAATCAGATTTCACATTATTAAGTCAGGTAAACAAATTTAAGTAATAAATGCATTAATTTTAATTCATGATTATTTAAATTTTTAGTATAAACAAATCAAACTAAATATTACTTTTATTTATCTGTATAACAACCAGTTTGGTATGGCATGTAGCTTATCAAGTTAACCTGACAATTTTATCTTTGATCATCATTATCAAAAATTTGGCATTTCTCAAATTAAGGTTTTTAGGGGATATAAATAAAGCTGTTTGTGTGTAAAGAATAAGCAAACAGTTTCAAATTTGGTAAATTTCAAAATGAAAGAGTATACATTCTTGTATTGACTGATTAAGGCTTAATGTCCATCATGTCCATTGGCAAATATTATATGACCATTCTGGACTATTGTTTCAGAAAAGGGAGAAGGTTAGGTACCATTAAAACGTTTAATCCCGCTGCAAATGTTTGCACCTGTCCTAAGTCAGGAATCTGATATACAGTAGTTGTCGTCTGTTTATGTAGTTCATACATGTTTCTCGTTTTTATATAGATTAGACCGTTGGTTTTCTCGTTTGAATGGTTTTACACTAGTAATTTTTGGGACCCTTTATAGCTTGCTGTTCGGTGTGAGCCAATGCTCCGTGTTGAAGGCCGTACCTTGACCTATAATGGTTTACTTTTATAAATTGTTACTTGGATGGAGAGTTGTCTCGTTGGCACTCATACCACATCTTCCTATATCTATATAACACGGTAGAGATATGTATATCATCTTGCAGTATTGTACAAGATCAAAATGCTGAAGTCTTTTAGATGACCAAGCAAGGGATCCAACCCGAGACCTACCAATTGCCATTCATTATGCACCTATCCAGAGCACTTCAGTTTAAACTCTGTTTTTGTTGGGGTTCATGATGCTCAATTTTTAGTTTTCTATGTTATAATAATGTTTTGTGTATTTTTTGCTTGTATATAATATTGAATCATAGATAACTTGAATATGTATTAGGCTAAACAAAACTTCCATACTATTAACATTAACATAAACAAATATTACATGTGTTCTCCTCTAGTTGTTTTGTACTAAAATTTAAGAAGCCCTTGCTTCACACCATCGAGATAACTTTTTGACAGATTAAATTGGTTAGTTTCCAAGACAAAATTTCATATCATAAACTAATTCTAAAACCTGGATTAATACACCATTTTCTACTTAAGGAAATGCCTGTACCATGTCAGGAATATGACAGTTGTTTTCCATTCATTTGATGTGTTTGAGCTTTTGATTTTGCCATTTAATGTGTTTGAGCTTTTGATTTTGCCATTTGATGTGTTTGAGCTTTTGATTTTGCCATTTGATAAGGGACTTTTCGTTCTGAATTTGCCTTGGAGTTTGGTATTTTTGTTATTTTACTTTTTTTCTAGTATATAGATTTGTATATGATAAAACGATTTAAGATCTGTCTAAAAAAAAATTTTGCAGTAGTTCGTCTAAAAACAAATATCATAAAAAAAAATATTTTCCTTACAGTTCAGCAATTCGATTGAATAGCTTACCAAGGAACATAAAATCATCAACATCTTTTTGTTTATTTAAATCTAAATGTTTCAAACATCTCCGTCAAGCCATACAGCAAAAAAATGTACAGAGATAGATCGTTACCGGTAGTTAACATGAATACTATGTATGATATGAATCTTATGTATATATATACTGCTTGTTTATTTGTATGTACTATTTTATTTTGCACTTATTTTATGAGGGCCTAAAAGAAGCTAAGGGAAAAATAATTGGGTTATGCTCTTTAAATAGAGAATATCATTATTACTATCATTATTATTAAACATCCTAGGCCAATAGGACAATTAACAAATCTTTTGATATGTAACAACTATTTGAATCTAACCAGTGTTAAATAGCCTCAACTGTCATTTCAAGCATTAATTAAGTTAAAAACAAAATATATATATTACCAAAGCATCTGCTTCAGGTGCCCCTCTGAAAATATCTCCTGATGAAATCTGAAATTCATTGTAATGCATTGCAATTATGACTTTTTTGGTGGCAGGATTTAATCAATAAAATCAATGAAATTATAGAATTCTTTACAACTTTAGTATAATTTAGAAATACTACGAGGAAAGCTAAATGTTATACCAGTCTTCCTAGACAAACATTTAAGAAACAATCATTTCCAAACCAATTATACTGGTAAGAACATTTCTGCTTTTTGTATGGTTTTTCCTTAACCCAACAGGTTACCCGAAACAGGGAAAAAATAACAGACAGACAGACCCACAGACTGAAAAACATTATGCTCTCCTACTATTTAAGTTTTGCTCCCCCTATGTGCTTTCAGAGAAGATTAAAAATCAACTGCTGTGTAGCAAGTGATGGCAATATTCTGCAATAGCTAACACAGATCTTCAGTTAAAGTGAGCCAAAGCATACTAAAAATCATCTATAAGTTTCATTGAAAAATAGTCACTGGTTCATGGGAGTTTCAGATACAAATTGAACAGCAATGAATAAACAACAATATCAATTATAATCCAGCCTAGCAAGTGCTACACAAGGAGAATTGGTGGATTGGGTTGTATTATACAGAGAAAATAGTTAAAATCAGGCCGTTTGTTTTCTCGTTTGAATTGTTTTACATTTGTCATTTCTGGCCTTTTATAGCTGACTTTGTGGTATGGGTTTTACTAATGTTAAAGGCTGTATGGTGACCTATAGTTGTTAATTTCTGTGTCATTTGGTCTCTTGTGGAGAGTTGTCTCATTGGCAATCATATCACATCTTCTTATTTTTATATACATGTATGAAATGCAGTTATTGCATCTGGTCAATAGCAATTATAGCAATAATCTGGTGTTTCAATGACCATGTTCTATATCTCCAAGAGAATCTTTATAAATTTCAGAACTTTTGACCTTTCAAAATGCAAATATTATAAAAAATCTATAAAAACCTTTGGTATATTGAAGATCTTACTATGGAGGCCATATTTCCTTCAAAACTTTTAAAAAACACATGCAGATCAAACAGTGTAAATAAAATGTAATTATATGAGGTATGCAGGATATGTTTTGTCAACATATATTGCTTTTCACTACTGCAGCCTTCTTCTTATTTGATGTTGACCTTTACATGACCTTATGAACTTACCTTGACCCTGTTTTCATGATTTTTAAACAACTTTGTCCAAGCATTCACCATCTTAGGTTGAATATCTCTCAAATAATATGTCACTTTTATATCACCTGTGCTTTTCCTTACAGTTGATTGGGCTTCCAAACTTTGGTCACTGGACCCCACTTCTAAACTTTCCATTTCAGAACTTAGTTCAAAACTTGGTCCCTTTTCTAATATTTCTACTCCTTTTTCATCAAGTTTATCCTTCACAGAACTCTTTTCTTCATGACTGGTACTATCAGTCATATTTTACAGGGTACCAGAATAACTGAAAAAGATACACAATATTGTATATATGCTATTTAGTTAATTTTGTCCCATTTCTAAGAGTTGAGCAATCTATAATACTAGACTGACCTTATAAGATGGTTAATCTGTTTTATATTCATTTTAAGATAAATATAAAGCTGAATTTTTCAATAATTCTAACATAGATATAAGAAGATGTGGTATGAGTGCCAATGAGACAACTCTCCATCCAAGTCAAAATTTATAAAAGTAAACCATTATAGGTCACAGTATGGTCTTCAACACGGAGCCTTGGCTCACACCTAACAGTAAGCTATAAAGGGCCCCAAAAATTACTAGTGTTAAACCATTCAAACGGGAAAACCAACGGTCTAATCTATATAAAAAACGAGAAACGAGAAACACTTATGAACCACATCAACAAACGACAACTACTGAACATCAGATTCCTGACTTAGGACAGGTGTATGTATAAGAAATTTATTAAGCACACATCTATCCTTGTTTACCAATAATCAAATAGGAAACAGAGAAGAGCTTAATATAACCTGGTCCACCGTTTATTTCAATTAATGCCTTTTCCAGCTTACTATGGGGTACGGATTTTGCTCATTGTTGAAGGCCATACAATGACCTATAGTTGTTTAACTTTTACACCATCTGGTTTCTGATATGGAGAGTTGTCTCATTGAAAATCATACCATTTCTTATTTTTATATTGATTAAAATCTCAAGATATTTTATCTAGAGAGGCGCTATAATTTTCTAAAAGTCTAAATGAAAAAGGCCATATATATAGGAACTAGCGTATCACTCCATTTCTGATTTTTATATTAAGAAAAATCTGAAGATATTAAATTAAGAGAGGCACTTTCTTAAAGTCTACATGAAAACAGTCACTCTTACATGCTTTCATGACATCCTATAGATATATATATATATATATATCATGTCACATATATCATTAAAGTTTTGGAGCGTCTGGATATTACCCCAAAAATTTAACTTCTTAAAAATTATTTATTTGTTAAAAATATTGTCATACAAAAACTTCAAGCAATATATTTAATTTAGATATGAGAGGAAAATTAAGATATTTAATGATTGAAGAAATACATGTAATATTAACATGATTAACAAAACAAAAAATTCTTACATTTACTATTTACATGTACTTTATTCAAAACAATTATTTTGACTATAATTTCGAACCCTTCTTAAACCGGTAAAACTTAAAACACAGACAAGTATTAACAAAAACTAAAAACATTCAAGCTTGATACAGCTCTAAATTTGGATTGTGATTAAACATTTGACAAAGCATACATAGGTTTCTGACACAAAATGAATGTGTTCAAAGAAATGAAAAAATTGATTTTGGACTTTTACCTACATGTATATATTATGGTCCATTATCCAAAATCTAAATACACAGTTTGATTCAGCATATCCAAGTACATCAAAAATTCAATTTATTTATTTATTAATGGGCAATTATTAGCTTAGTTTTTAGAGAGTTTGCTTCATCGTGAAAAAAAAAAAACAAATAAAAATGATAGCATTCTGAAAATTAATTTATACAGAATATCAAACAAACCAACCACGAAGTTCTTAAAATTTTTTACCAAAAAAAATGAAAAAAAACAAACATTTCCAAAATTTCATTCATCATCAATACAATCATTTGACAATGTCTTTTAAAAAAATCTATCATCTTACCCTTAATTATCTTTTAAATTATCTAATAATGAACAGTAAATTTCAAACAAAAATATATTATTCTTCCCTTAGTTTATTTATTTTGTATTTACATTGTGTCATAGGTCAAATTTATTTGTTCAGTGTATGTTCAATGGTGTTAATATGTCCTTTGATTGAGTTAAGCTATTTCGGTTGATATTTTATAGTGTGTCTTTCTATGTTGTGATGTTACACTATTGTTTCAGAAAAAGGGTGAAGGTTTGGTACCATTGAAACGTTTAAACCCGCTGCATTTGTTTGCACCTGTCCTAAGTCAGGAATCTGATGTTCAGTAGTTGTCGTTTGTTGATGTGGTTCATAAGTGTTTCTCGTCTCTCGTTTTTTATATAGATTAGACCGTTGGTTTTCCCGTTTGAATGGTTTTACACTAGTTATTTTTTGGGGCCCTTTATAGCTTACTGTTCGGTGTGAGCCAAGGCTCTGTGTTGAAGACTGTACTGTGACCTATAATGGTTTACTTTTATAAATTTTTACTTGGATGGAGAGTTGTCTCATTGGCACTCATACCACATCTTCTTATATCTATATAGTTTCTAAAATTAGAATTTTATGATGTATCTATTTCTAACTATGAATCTACTTACAATTTCTTTTAACAGTGCAATACAGCTCTGAATTTGGAAAGTGATAAAATATTTGACATAACATAGGTTTCTGACACAGAATGAATGTGGTCTAAGAACTTAAAAATTTGAAATTGGACATTTACCTTACTTGTCCAAATATGAGAAAATAAAGGGTGGCAGGTAGATGAAATTTACATAAATGAAAGGATAAATGAATAAATTGCTTCGCTAAGTGCAGCTGGATACGACCGCAGAGGTCCAACCCTGAACAGTTGGGGCAAAAATGGACACAATATTCGCGCTTGATACAGGTCTGAATTTGGATTGTAATAAAATATTTGACACATAATAGGTTTCTGACACAGAACAGGAACATATATATTGTTAGATATACTGTTCCCAGCACAGAATAACTGTAGTCAAAGAACGTAGAATTGGTTATATAATTTGAATTTATATTCAATTTTTTGCTTTTGTGCAATACACTATGCTCAGGGTTTCAGCTAGGATTTTGAGGGCTTTAGTCACTTTTGCGCGAGATGAAAATTAACCTTATTTTGGGTATAAGCAATGAATCAAGGACGTATATTTCTAGCTTTACATATGCCCAAGTCCTTCAAGGAATAGGCCTGCTGATGTAGGCAGTCATTGCATGATTTGACTAATGTGATACCTAAATATGAAGATAAGAACAGGGAACCAGAAATCTAGTTCACAATTTCACTTCAGGTATTTGCAAGGGACATTCCTGATCAACAAAAGTTGGGTGTCTCTTTTTTAAAACCACATCATAATTCCCATAAATGAACTTGTAATGACTATTTCACTGCGTAATCATTATCCTTGTGAAGACGTTTAAATTGAAATTTGGAATTCATTTCTTTGAAGTTAGAAAGAAGGATTTGTATCAATCCTTAATGGAACGATTGTTATGGCTGTAAATTGTAAATTAATTGAGAATAGATATCGTTTACTTTCGATTTTTAAACGAAATGAAAACGGGAAGTGACAAGTAGATAATAATTTCAGAATGAAAGCGGATTGGTTAACTAAAGGCAGGAAATTATCATTTTTTAAAAATTAAGTTGCTTAGTAATAAATGTATTTGTCTCTCGTTTAATTTGATACTAAATGATTTCGTATTTAACGTTTTAGTGTCTACAAATTTATAAGAAACATTCACACATGCGCAGTACACAGTAAAGGAAGCACCTGTTTGACTTGTGAAAATATTTCTGAAAGTTTTGAATAAAAATCTTCTATCTTTTTAATCTAAATTGTCGAAAGTTTTGATGAAAAGTTATATCAAATATGACGAAAATACGTTCATATGAAGAAACTACGACAAACAAACTGCAAATTCGGATTGTTTGAGAAATATTGAAATTAAAATGCGAACTGCCCGGTGGGAAACAATTTTGTTTTAATGACGAAACTAGGATAAACGAACTGCAAATTGTGGTTGTTTGATAAATATTGAAATTGAAATTTTTAATGAATAATTATGATGGTCAATTATGAGGTTTATAAACAATTAGCAGATAAGTGACCCATCTGATGGCGATAAGCGGATTAACTGTAATCACAACTGTTAACACCTGTTGTAAACATTAATTAGCTGAGGGTCAGAAACTTGTCAGAAACATGAACACAGGTAGAATTATAGTATTTTAATGCGAAAATTGTTTACACTTTCCAAATTTAAGTGACGAAATTGATTTAAAATACTTTTGTCATTTCAAAAATCGTTTCGTAAAAGACAAAAGTGACGAGCGCTAGCAAAATCACTGACTATGCCGTTGCGAATTGACCCCCCCCCTTTTTTTTGGCAAAAAAAAAAAAATATTTGAAGAAATTTTCTTTTTAATTGCTGAAATCTGAAATGTGAAAAAAATATCCCCCTCACAATTTCTTTTTACCCCCCCCCCCCCCCAAACCCTTATTCCAAAAAAAAAATGTATTTCCCTTAAAATATGGTCATAATCTCAATTCAAATTTCCAATGGAATTTGCAACCATAATTACCCATTTAAATACATCATAAAAGTCTTAAAATAGAAAATGACATACATAATCATGGCTATAATTAATATTCCTTAATCAGCATTTTTAAATAGTAACTTCTAAGAATAAATTGACAGCTTATCACCTCAAGACAATACAACATTTCTTTATACATGATTTAAAAGCAGTGTAAGGGAGGTAATCCAAACATAACATTGTACTTTTTTTTAATTGTCCATTAACCAGGAAACCCTTGTTTTTCCCCCTTTTTTGCCCATAATTCCTAAACGGTTTGAGCCATAACCCCCCGGAAAAGTCAATCTTAACCATCCCTTTGTGGTATGGAAACTTGTGGTATAATTTCAGAGAGATCCATACACCGTTCCATAAGTTATTGTCTGGAAACTAGAAAAATGCTTATTTGGGCCCCTTTTTGGCCTTATTCCTAAACTGTTAGGACTATAACCCCCCAATTCAATCCCAACCTTCCTCTTGTGATTATAAACCTTGTGTTTGAATTTCATAGATTTCTATTTACATTTACTAAAGTTATTGTCCGGAAACCAAATATCTTCAGACGACGCTGACGACGACGACAACGTGATACCAATATAAGACCGCAAAATTTTTTTGTGGTCTTATAAAAATGAACAAATTGAGGCCTGATTTTTATGGATCCAAGGCCCTCAGTCAGCTCCAAAAGCAACAAAGCGGTGCATCCATTTTGGATGGGCAAATTTCCACTTATTGATATAGGACGAGCTCTGACTTTCCACGGCCCCAGCTTGTCTGGCAAAACAGCCATTGGATGTCAGAGTAATCTCGGACTAGTGGTATGGAACCTTGTGGTACAATATCATAAAGATCCATAAAATTATACTCAAGTCATTGTCTGGAAACAAAATATCTTCGGATGACAAAGACGACGATGCAGCTAACGAAGATGACAAGGTCATTACATAATACTAACCCAAAAATTTTGCAGTCGTATATAAGTAGCTTATGATTCTGATGATTATCACACTTTTTTTGCCTTTTGTTGCTACGTGTCGCCTAGTCCAAATAATTATGCCATCTAGAAAGGCTATTTTTGATTTTTGCTGTTACGACTTCCTACGACGGAAGGCGTCCAAAAAAATTATCAAAAAGCTGTACAAAACGTCCTAATTATTTGGACATGTCGCCAAGTAAAATAAATTTGCGACAGTAAAACTACCATGGTCACGTCCGCAAAGCTTCAAATATAATACAGTTATCTCTAAAGTAAAATGCATTTTGTGTGTCAGAACTAAGAGTAGTATATGTCCCAGATCTGACAAAAAGATATATAAATCATAAAACATGAACATTTTGGGGATTTTGCTTTTTGAAGTTTCATCAGAAGGACTAAAAAATAGACAAATATGGCCGTATTTGCACTTTAATATAAACCTGTACCTGTACCTAGATCCTAGATTGTCTTAATATGTACCGAGAGTGCTACAATTATGAATAGAAGCCAAAGCAAGATTTGGTAAAATTTTCAGACAGTGGAATGTTTATCCACAGGAATCGGAAGTAGAGAAGCGATATTGATAGTCGACTTTATTATTTACAGAATTTTATTGATAGAATTTCCGATTCCTGTGGTTTATCTATGTTGTCTCCCCTCAATTATGGCGGGAATTTAAGGGGAGGTAAACAGAGAAAGTAAACAGACAAGGCAGAACCAGGAAATCGGAAGGAATTTAAAAGTATATATATTTTACTGCTTTGTTTTGTACAAAATAGCATATAAATAGGTAATTCGAGTATAAAGCAGAGGTGAACAAAATCTTCATAACATGTTAAGCTTAGAATCTTTAAATAATTAAATTTTATTTTTTACTTTCGGTTTTGATTCATTAGAACATTATAGAATCACAGGAATCGGAAATTCTATCAATAAAATTCTGTAAATAATAAAGTCGACTATCAATAGAGCTTCTCTACAATTCTGTAAATAATAAAGTCGACTATCAATAGAGCTTCTCCTACACCAAAAAAAAAAAGAATTTGATTTAACTATATGATTTTTTGGCAGTGACTTTGTTCCCTGAAATCATTCTTTATAGGAAAAGAAATATCTTTCTGTGAATTTTGAAAATAAAATTCATTCATAACTATACCTGATTATACATAAATTAAGTTGATTAATAAATTTATAAAAAAGAGGAGATCATTTTACTATAATTAAATCTTAAAAAAAAGATTCTGGAATCTTTAATAGTTGAGTAGAGTTGAAAAAGTAATAATTATTATATATGCTTAGTATCATTATATACATGTATATATATTCTTTGCATTATTCTTTGTATTATAATATATCCATTCTTAATTTTATTTACCAAGTTCTTGTTAATTTATACAAACATTTTAGGGCAACAACCTACTTCAAGAATAATTTATCAAACAGACTGGCTGGTTAATTTGGAAAAAAAGACTGTGCAATAGAATTTTTAGGGATATTGTAAAAAAGAGAAACATATTTTCCCCCATCTTCAGGTACATCAACCCTTACTGTGGCCTCTCAGTAGGTTGTCTTTTTATGATGGGTTACAGTAACACCTGAGAGTCTGTTTGTCAATAAACATCCTGTATACAATGTGACACCTTTATAACAAGATTATAGTTTTGTGAATTAAAGGAAGTTTATGGTAATTGGAAAGGTAAAGTGTCTGTGATTAAGACATATTAAACAAGTAATAAAAATAATTTAATTTATAAATTTTATCTTTTTTAATGATGTTAAAATACTGCAAGTAAAGAAATTAAATTAAAAACAAAATAAAATCATATAAACACAACATTAAGAATATGTACTATACAAATCCTTGACAACATTAATTAATTCTTGTAGGTTGACTTGAACATAATATTTGACTTTTTATATACATTGTAGTCATTTATAGTTATGGTCCCTCTAAATTATGCTGTCAATGGTGCCACCCAGACTTTACTTAATGTCCAATTTATCTTGTCAATTAAATATTATATATATGTGTGTGTTTTCAAGCCTGGCAACTTTTTCATTCAAAAATACAATTAATTATTTTAAAGAAATCTTTTTTTTTAAAAGGAATCGGTTAACACATTATATACTTTTTAATTTGTTAAAGAGTTTAGTAAAAAACAATCGAATAAAAATGTTATGTATCTGTCCTTGCATTTTGTAGACAAAAGTGAACCAAAAAAAATCTCAATGTGTATTTCTTAATTTTGGAATTAAACAGGCATTTTTAAAAAGTCTTATATATTTATTAACCTTTTATACTAATATGTTATTCTTACAAAAACAGTTTTAAACCATAATTATATCATTCAATTACCAATTTTGCTTCATGTTTAATCTTGTAATCACAAATAAAACAAGCCAATTGATAAGTTCAATGCACTTTCTAAACTTTTAAATTAATTCCTCTAATAAAGACATAGAAGCCATACAATTAATAATTACTGAAACAACAAATAAACATTTATATTAACCTACATTGATCACTAGATAAACTTCCTTTTGACAAGTAAAGTATGAATTCATTGAACAGTACCAAAAAGTACAGCAAATTATTTCAAAATAGACCCTAAAATGGTATGTATTAATTCTGGCAACAGTATAACAAATACATATATATTCATGATTAAGTTTATAAATGTAAATGTTTTCTAAAAGTATACTGAACCAGGAAAATGTTTCCAAATTTAATAAGATAACATGAAATAATACACAAACTTCTAGACTGTTGTTATAATTGAGCTAACCAATGTAGCATATGAATTTAAGTCTTTGAATTAAATTTTGACTGTTTAACACTATAATTACTGCATGTCTTCATGTTAAATGCAACTGTCTTATTCCCTATAAAGAATTTATATTGAAGCAACTGTTAATGGCCATTATTATACTTAAACATATTGGAAAGAATCAGCTACAAAATATAATTCACTTTCAAAATTTTACTTTTAAAATTCTGCTTTTCATTTCTTATCTTCACTAAATCAAAAAGCAGAATATGAGAAACGTTAAAAAAGTGACGACAAACAAATGATATAATTATGGTGATTAAATAATTAATATACAGGATATCAAGCGACGCTTCCTAAATACTGAAAAAATATATGCTTATTTTTTCAAAACTTACCACGAAATGGTCCGTTTATATAATGAACATACATCCTTGTATATAGTTATGATATATTTACTAACAACATATAAAATTCCTGGTTTCAACTGAAGGTTTAAATGTAACTATTAATATTTACTATTTTTTCTGGCAATTCTTAAACTATCAGGGTTAAATATCTATTTTCTAGTTCATGTAGTTTAATAATAATAAATTTTTAATATACTTTAATTCTCATTTAATTCTTTTCAAACCTTTTTTAGTTAAGCATCATGATTTGACATAAATATTTTCATGTTTCATGTAACGCAAGATGTGCTGTTGAATTGCTGTTTCATTAATGCAAGCTTCAATTCTCATTTTTATCATTCTTCATTGTTTCCATGGTTATATGACCTTACTATTTAGCTTTTTTTTATTTAAATGGTAATGTTCTATACATTTTCATTGAAATGTTTTACCAAAAGTTTATCTACAGTTATAAACAATTTTTTTTAGCAAATAATGTGTTTTGTAAACAACTTATATAAATCTTTTATGGCATATAATAAATCAAGCTTTTTAATGTTTATATAAAATATATTATATTCAAACATAATGATAAAGTTACCTATTGCGAAGTGGAGCAGGTCTTTGAAGTTCAGTGTCAACTATATCAGAGTCAGATGAGCTGGATGATTCAGATACTCGTTTCTTAGATCTTGCATTAACTGATTCTGTAGAGCTTTTACTTCTTTTTCTTCTAGGTCGCTTTGATTGTAATGGTGCAGTATACTGTAAATGAAATATTTAGTATTAAAACGGTGTCAGTTTTCATTACAATTTGCCAAAAAAATATATAACATATTTGAAGACAATATTGAAAAGCACTGCAAAAAGTGTTGAAGCTTTAGTTCTGATTCTTAATTTCCTCCAAGAGGGGCACTGGATCATGTGCTGTTTATTTCTCACTTGTACAACAACACCGCCTATTATATATATATATATATATATATAAATACAAAGATAAAATATATATATACCTGTAATATATACATATATCTTTGTATAAGATCTTATGCAATATTCACAAGCAATTACCATTTAATTTGTAGAAGGATTAAATACAAATAATTTTTTATTTGCCATACTGACATTGACATATACCATGTATACCAAGTAGTTCTTTTAAATACATGTATTCGTATATGATACAAGACAATTTATCTTTCATGATCAGTGTTAACACCAACAAATCAAATATATAATGCTTAATATGCCAGTAAACACATTATCTCTTAGTCTATATAGCATTATTTGATGTCTGTCATATTAATATAAATTAAATTTTTATTTAACATACATTTGTACACGTAATAGCATGAACATAATTGTTTAATGATACCAGTATGAATTTCAATAGAAAATCAACATGAAAATCATACATATTTTCAACTTACACTCATATAAGGCGATGGAAGGCATCTGATTGAAAAAAAAATAGCTTTATGCACTGTGTCTATACTTACTGTTGTACATGTATATCAAACGTATTTTACTAATGGTTACCATACTTCATGTCAGGGGGTCTGAATGGGGATATATCATGCATTTTCATATACTTTAATTTAGGTGATTTTTCTCTATTCTTACTGTACAATATCATCCAATTTTTTCTATTGGCCTGATTTTTGTCTAGTTTTGTTCCATTCATCTGTATTCTCTTAACCTCATTCCAGACAATATTGTATTCATAACAACTTACCCATATTCCAGGTTCTCGAATGCCTGGGCTTTTTCCTTCTCGAGGACTTGCTAACTCTGGAAGTAGCACTTTGTTGTAGAATGCTTCCAGTTTTGGCAACATGGTGTTTTCCCACAAATCAATATTACGATAAATTCGCTGAATAAAAAGTTGATGAGGATTTAAAGTTCTAACTACAAAATCGATCCATTCTCTGTTACAAATGTTGATGAGACCATGGCATTGATAAAAATATATGTGATTTTCTTTAAGTTCCAGTTTTCCATTCAGATTTTTGAGACAAAAGTTTTTGTTTTCCGAAGCTTGCCAAAGATTTATAGGTTTGGAATGTAACAAATTTTTAATTTCAATTAAACCAGAATTTCCTTTAGATGTTGAAACTAAACCATCTGGACTTCCAGCCAAGAATGTTTGAGTTGGATGTATAACAAGTCCACTGCGCTCAACACAAACATTTTCTGATTCCTCAGCTTTTTTCAATTTATATTCTTCAATAGTTGTATCTTCTTCAAGAATACCTTTTCTGGTGTGACGATTTCCAGTAAATGTAGAGTATAGAATATTATGGATAAATTTAGCTGTTAGAAGTGACGGGTTTCGTTTAACAATAGATCCAAAATTAGATGCTGTAATTCTTTTTTTTCTCTCAGAATGCCAAAGACCAGATTGTGATTGTAAAATTGTCAAATTTGTTATGTTTAAGCGTTGTTGTTCCGAAAGGTGAATATGAAGGTTTAAATAGTCTTGTTTCAGTTTTTCGAGATTATCAGAAGAAACGTCATCAGTAACATCTATGGCTTCTGGACCATAAGCTTTGCGAGCTTTCTTGGAGGTGCTTGTTTTGAGACAGGACATCTTTTTCTTCCATCGAACCTGTTGAATATTAGGTTTAGACTTGTGCCTGATCGAATTGGCCAATGTCTGTTCATGACGAGCATACAATTTCCGGAAAAGATGTCCTGGCTCAGTACCAGTACTTGACTCCCAAACCTTACAAGACCACTGTGGTCCTAAATTCATTCGCAGAGCCCCACCATAGCAACGAGCATGCCAAGATCCTCGATTGCAGAGGTTGTGTACCTTGCCCCCATCAAACTTGGTTCGGATATGCATCCAGCTTTCTGCGAGATTGGTTGTGGAGTTGTTTATAAGTCGATCGGATTTTTCAGCAATCCTGCATAAAAGGTTTGTTACATCTTTTATGATGTGCTGCTCCACATTACTGTATGCTATCGTGGTACCAAAGCGAGCCTGTTCCTGCGCTGAAATAGATGCCCCCTCACTCCAGTAATTTATCTGTTGGTCAATTAACTGTTCTTCAATACCTGATTCAGATGTGTTGGTAGATATTTGTAGAGATGTATTATCCTCATTTGTAGTTTGGAGCTGCTGATTTTTTGCCCGACAAAAATCAGAACATTGGCTATGGTTGCCAAAAACATGGTGAACAGAATTCTTTATGTCATGTGTTAGTTTTCTTATGGCATTATATTTATCAATTTTTTTGTCCTTTAGATCTCTGGAGCGGACACGTATCGCACATCTGAGTGCACTTACAAGTCGAACTCGAGTATTTTTTGTCAAGTGATGTTTTCCTTTATAGAGTGGATTATCTGTTACCAATTTTTCTAGGTTTGATCTAAAACATTTACAAAGGTGATTTGCACACTCCTCTTTTGAAACAGACCGTCCCCAACCTGGTACTTCCTCTCTGATTCTAGCAAAAACAGAGGAATCCCCATCCCCTACCAGTCTCATATATCTAAGTCCGTGTCTGTTTTCGGCCTCACGAAACCCTTCCAATATTATGTCACCCTCCATCGACTGACTGTCTTGATCCCAATTTTTGAAGCAAGTATGAGGTGTACTATCATTTTTGTTACAGATGTAGCAATATTTGTTTCGAACTCCAATGTGTAATAATTTTTTTGTTTCTTTGCCAATAATTATAGCTACACCACCAGCTGCATTGTACGAATGTTTATGTGTTCTTTTAGACCACCCACCATCTGCTATAACTGTAATTGCCGGAATTTCTTCATGGAAATCATTTCTTTCAATAGCTAGACGCCTCTCTTCTTGGCCTGCAATCATCATCTCTTTATCTAGAACGCTGTGCCACCAATTGCCTATCTCTGTTTCAATTGCGCTAAAAGACGGCTGCGATAACCCTGGGGAATTTAGAGTTGCTAAAAACTCATTAAGGTGAGATGGGCCATTGCCGGTCACCATACTGCCCCAAACTGCACGTACATTAATGTCATATCTTTTAGATCCTGGGACCTTTGGACTGCTTTCAAGCTTAAATTTCTGTAAACATCCCATGCACTGAGCCAACATAACAGTAGCCAAACCCAGCGAACGCACTTCTGTCTCTAACTTAATTGGTGCCTTCCCTTCCTTAGCCAAGTTTATTGCACCGGCACATAAACAAACATGCAAAGTTATATCAGATATGTGTGCTTGTAGACAGTCTAAATTCATAACCCGATAACCCTTTGCAATTGGCAAGTTGTTTTTTACTTTTCGAATCTTAAGCTTCAAGTCACAACCAGTTGAGAATGTTGTATAAACTTCTTTGTTCCCATACAGTGGTTTGTTATTGAAATGTTTGTTTATTTTGCGTATTTTCAACTTCAAAATGTGTTTTCTTTGGTTTCTCTGCCTTTTAATTTCATAAACTGGTCTACCCAAATGTTTTACTCTTTTAAATGTTCTGTGTCTCCCTAAACCTCTACCAAAAATGCGACCTTTCTTGTATTTGCTCCCCATTTTACTTCATATATATATATTGTTGCAATTCAATCTGTTTCCCTTTGCTTTCCTTAGATTTTTGTTTTATATGTTCCTCTAATGAAACTTATAATTTTTACTTACCTGTCAAAGTATACCATTCTTACCTATATATATGTGCCTCAAAATCATTATTTTTTAAAATAAAATTAGTAATTATTGAAATATTACCTACCGGAAATGCATGTGTGCAGAGAAAATCATTCCACAAACATAGTTGCTTTTTATCCCTTGTACTTACAAACAGCCTCCGATCGTTCATTAATTATGTTATTTGTATCGGGTTTATATATATAAATGACATGACACATAATATTACCTATAAATATTCACCGATTGTCCATAAAAAGTATTAAAACTGTTTGTTTACGTCTTCGTGATCTTTGATCAACCATTTTTCTCTGAACCGGATATAAGTTATCTGAAATAGTTAATGCTTTCGTATAAGAGTTAAGTGTTAAATATTATGTTAATCGTTTGATAACTATGCATTTAATATTAAAATAAACTTCTTCGTATCAAAACCAATGTTGTATTATTAAAAATTTCAATATTATAGAGTTTTCTGTAATTCGAAACAGCGGATTAATTTTAACTTCTACTTTCGGTTTCCAAAGGTATGGACAACTGTAAATAAATGTTGATTTTAAGGTAAAAAAAGGTAAATGCATTTAACAAATAAATGTTATGGACACGCAATACAATATTAAATTTAAGAAAAATCATAATAAAGGGGGATCAAAGCTAGGGATTTCTAATGCATGCTGGAAATTCAACGCCACATTGAAATTTAAAAATAGCGCCCTTTATTTTATGTACAGCAGTCAAACAATTTAGTAGAACTGTTTAACAGATAATTGACATGCATTTTAAATGCTAGCTTGTACTTCATACAAACTTCACCCATACATTGTACGATTCTGGGCAAGGAAAAGTGCTATTTATGAGAACTGGATTTATTGGAAAAATGTGTCTTGGAAAGTCCAATTTTCATCTTTTAAAATCAGAATTACGTATTTTGTTTTTTGAAATTTTCAAAAATCCTTTCATCACAAGTAACTTCATATTGGTGTTAAAGTATGGACTTAATATTAAGACACAAGTGTAAGAACTAGCTTAGAAATAGCACATTTAATATAATGCCTCTTATGAAGAAAAATTTGACTTTAGCGGAACCTTAAATCAACATGCAGGGACATTTTTATTCTGATTTACAAAATTATCACAAACAATTTATATTAGAATATGAAATATACAAAGCATGCCAATAATATAACTTGTAATATCTAATGCAATTAAATGCCCCCTCCCCATCTTTTGGCACATGCTATATTGTCTCTTATTTATAAATTAACAAAATATATGAAAAAAGATAATTACCAGGACTCTCAATAAGATAGGAATACACATCCCCATACTGGAGATCAGGCCATTTACATGGATTATTTTCCCAAACACCTGCTGGCAACTTGTAAGGACACTCTGCACAGTTTATAAGAGTCAGTTTTGATTTATAACGACTTAAAGATTCACCAGTTAATGTTTCTTGATAACTATACGACATAATTAACACTAGCACACATGTATAATCCAGGATTGCTGATTGTCATGTAATGACAAGGTGTTAATTAGCCTTAATTTATAGATAACTCACCTGTGCTCCCCATTGAAGCCATGCGTATCCAAGATGTTGCATCACCGCTTCAAGATGGCGGACATCAGTTGTTAGGGGAAGTGACGTCAGCCCGGAGATGAGAATAGCATTTCCGATTCCTGTGATAGAATATAACTTTTTATTCCTAATCATAGGGCTCATAACAAGCATATAAATCAAGTGCCAAATACAGACAATACAATATAATAATGATTTTAATACATATAACAATAATTGTTCAATAATAAAAGGGGAGAGTCAGTTCACACAGTACACAAAGGAGGATAACTGAGGGGGGGCGAGACCATTTTCGGGACGCCGGGATCGGCCGATTTTAGCAACGGGAAATCGGGATAGCCTTGTTTAAAGATCGGGAATTCGGGATAGAAAAACATCGGGATACGGGAAAGCCACGTTTTTAGCCACGGGAAATCGGGATTTTTATGTTTAAATATAACAGGATTGACAAAAAACTGTACCTTGGACAGATTAAAGTGTCATTTTCATTATACTTCAATTAGAATCGCATCTAGAAACAGAGTAGATCCAGTATTTTTTTTAATTTTATAATGTAAAGCAGCGTTTCGACTACTTTATAGTTCTGTTTATGTCTGTAACTTGGTTGATCCTTGGTTCAGTGGTTTTTCGAATGGTGACTCAATAGATTCAAATTTCTCTCCGTTACAAAACGATTCCAGTGCTTGTCATATAGGTTCTTGTATTGACTTGAACTGGAATTTGGCCAATTTTCTGACTGGCTACTGAAGATTTATGTGAACAAAAATGCTTATATGCAGCTTGACGTCACGGTAATATTGATAATACATATTCGGATTGGTTACGCTGAAAGACTTTGAACATCAATCATACCCGAGACGTTTAAATCGTAAGCATTGAAACTTTAAACTTTAAGATTGGGGAACAAATTTATCGGGATCGGGATTTTTAACAAAATATGTCCGGGATTTCGGGATTTTCTTATATTTAAACCGGGAAATCGAGATGAGACCCCTTCTCGCCCCCCTTCATAACTCCTGGTCCACATCAATTATATATAAACTGTGTGTTACTAACACACATACATATATATAAATATATATATACATATTATATTATTTTGTGAACAGTGGCAGATTGACCGGGTGGGGGGGGTGGGTCTGGGGGTTGCAACCCCCTTTTTTGACGATCAATGCTTTTGAATGGAGACATGCCCTGCTTTCATGATATTCATATATTCATGAATTAGGAAGAATATTCATGAATATTCATGAATATTCCAGTTTTATTCATGGGTTCTATTCCAGTGTCAAATTTATTCATGAATAAGAAGCATGAATAAACTGGAATATACATGAATTCTTAATAACTGTATGAAGACAACCAAAAAGAATTGTTAAAATGCCTAAAGCTTACTATAATGAATTTTTTTTCTTTCTAAAACTAATTTGGGGACAAAAGAAACCTTTTTTTGGGACATGAATAATCATGAATAAACTTGAATGTTTGGACTTAGAATTTTTCTAATACATATAACATGAATAAGGATGAATAATGATGAATGAAATTTGGACTTAAAATATTTCTCGATTGTGTGACAAACATGAATAAGCATGAATAAAGCTGCATGAAAATGACTCAGAATTATATGTGACCAACTGCATTAATATTACCGATGAAAAATGTAATTTGTTCTAGGATTTTGTTGTTTATTTGGACATTTTTTGGCTGATGAAAAAATCATGAATATTTCATGTGACATCAAGCCCTTATGTTTGGTTTTTTCAATGACCCCACCCTAAAACTGCTGCTTTGAAAAATTGGATGCCCTTTTCTTAATATTTCTCCCCCACTTGCTGCTTCTTTAAATGAAAGATATCCACTTTAAGGAATTTGACTTATTATTTTAATGCACTTGATAGATCAATAAATGGAAGTGAAGATGAAAAAAATTATTTTCAAAATATTTATATTTTAAGTGTTTTCAGGTTAAAAATAATTAAAAGTAATATTCTGTTATGCATTTGCATTCAATTTGTTTTATATTTTTTTTTTTAGAAAAAAAAAACCAATAAAGTTAAGGAATATATTGTGAAAAGGTGATAAAACAGGGGAAGTAACTGAAACATTTTTGAAATACACAAATTATTTATGACATAAAGCAAAGTCTTGGTGTTAATTAACAATGTGTTTGACACCAAAGCTGTCAGATGAAGCCCTGCACTTAATGGGTCACAACTAAGCTGAACTTCCTGTTCATGGAAGAATTACGAATTTCAGTTTGACAGTATTTCAAAGTCAGAAAAATGCAGAGATTTTCGCGATAAAAACGACAGGGCGACCGGGAAACGCCAACGGCTGTTTTGCCAGACAAGCTGGATCGTTTCTGATTTTCTACCTGTTGTCCGGCATTTAAATAATTTAGAAAAATTATCTGATCAATGATAGGCCAACGATCAACATAGTAAAACCTTGGTTTCTCAACTTATGTAAAATGTAAACAAGTCATGACCACGTGGTTTTTTTATACGACCGCAAAAAAATTTTGTGGTCGTATATTGGTATGACGTTGGCGTCGTCGTCGTCGTCGTCCGGCGTCGTCGTCCGAATACATATTGGTTTTCGCACTCTAACTTTAGTTTAAGTGAATGGATCTTTTTGAAATTTGACCATAAGGTTAAATACCACAAAAGGAAGGTTGGGATTGATTTTGGGGGTTATGGTACCAACAGTTAAGGAATTAGGGGCCAAAAAGGGGCCAAAAATGAGCATTTTCTAGTTTCCAGACAATAACTGTGGAACGGTGTATGGATCTCTCTGAAATTATACTACAAGTTTCCATACCACAAAGGGATGGTTAGGATTTGCTTTGGGGGGTTATGGCTCAAACTGTTTAGGAATTAGGGGCAAAAAAGGGGGAAAAACAAGGTTGTCCTGGTTAATGGACAAATACTTTAGTACAAAACATAATTTAAAGCAGTGTAAGGGAGATAAATCAAATACATCATTGAAATTATCTCCCTTACACTGCTTTTAAATTATGTATAAAGTAATGGTTAATGAACAATAAAGATAATCTAAAACAGTGTAAGGGAGGTAATCCAAATACAACGTTTTGGTTACTTCCCTTACACTGCTTTTAAATTATGTTTAAAGAAATGCATATTTATAAAGGAAGACCAGTAAAAATATCTGCAAATTTTTCATCTTTTTTTTTTACAAAAAAATCCATATGAAAGATTTGACACTATATTTTTATTAATTCTATTATAAAATAGATTAAGTTAGCACTATGGTAAAATTAAATGGGTAATTATGGTTGCCAACTCCATTGGAAATTTGAATTGAGATTATGACCATATCTTGAGGGAAAGAATTTTTTGGGGGGAAAAAGGGGGGGGGGATAAAAAGAAATTGTGGGGGGCCAATTTTTTCTCATTTCAGATTTCAGAAATTAAAAAGAATTATTCTTCAAATATTATTTTTTTTTCAAATTTCAAATATTGAAAAATTTCAAGAAGTAATCTTTAATTGCACAGTATGGCGCATTAGATTTGTAAAATCTTTGATCACATTTATTTATTTGTTATGCCGAATCTAACAGTGTATTTAGATTTTTAATTTTGGGTCCAGTTTTCAAATTGGTCTACATTAATGTCCAAAGGGTCCAAAATTAAACTTTGTTTGATTTTAGCAAAAATTGAATATATGAGGTTCTTTGATATGCTGAATCTAAACATGTATTTAGATTTTTGATTTTTGGCCCAGTTTTCAAGTTGGTCCAAATTGGGGTCCAAAATTAAACTTTGTTTGATTTCAACAAAAATTGAATATATGGGGTTCTTTGATATGCTGATTCTAACCATGTATTTAGATTTTTTATTTGTGGACCCCGTTATCTAATTGGTTCATATTGAGGTCAAAAGGGTCCAAAATTAAACTTTGTTTGATTTCATCTAAAATTGAATTATTGGGGTTCTTTGATATTCCAAATCTAACCGTCTATTTAGGTTTTTAATTTTGGGTCCTGTTTTTTAAATTGGTCTAAAGGGTCCAAATTAAACTAGTTTGATTTTAACAAAAATTGAATTCTTGGGGTTCTTTGATTTGCTGAATCTAAACATGTGTTTAGATTTTTGATTATGGGCCCAGTTTTCAAGTTGGTCCAAGATAGGGTCCAGTATTTAAACTTTGTTTAATTTCAACAAAAATTGAATATATGGGGTTCTTTGATATGCTGAATCTAAACATGTATTTAGATTTTTGATTATGGGCCCAGTTTTCAAGTTGGTCCAAATTGGGGTCCAAAATTAAACTTTGTTTGATTTCAACAAAAATTGAATATATGAGGTTCTTTGATATGCTGAATCTAACCATGTATTTAGATTTTTTATTTGTAGGCCACGCTATCAAATTGGTTCATATTGAGGTCAAAAGGGTCCAAAATTAAACTTTGTTTGATTTCATCGAAAATTGAATTATTGGGGTTCTTTGATATGCCAAATCTAACCGTGTTTTTAGATTTTTAATTTGGGTCCCGTGTTTTAAATTGGTCTTCATTGAGGTCCAAAGGGTCCAAAATTAAACTTAGTTTGATTTTAGCAAAAATTGAATTCTTGGGGTTCTTTGATATGCTGAATCTAAACATGTGTTTAGATTTTTGATTATGGGCCCAGTTTTCAAGTTGGTCCAAGTTGGGGTCCAAAATTATACTTTTTTTGATTTCAACAAAAATTGAATATATGGGGTTCTTTGATATGCTGAATCTAACCATGAATTTAGATTTTTTATTTGTGGGCCCCGCTATCAAATTGGTTCATATTGAGGTCAAAAGGGTCCAAAATTAAACTTTGTTTGATTTCATCAAAAATTGAATTATTGGGGTTCTTTGATATTCCAAATCTAACCGTGTATTTAGATTTTTAATTTTAAGTCCCGTTTTTTTTAAATTGGTCTACATTAAGGTCCAAAGGGTCCAAAATTAAACTTTGTTTGATTTTAGCAAAAATTGAATATATGAGGTTCTTTGATATGCTGAATCTAAACATGTATTTAGATTTTTGATTTTTGGCCCAGTTTTCAAGTTGGTCCAAATTGGGGTCCAAAATTAAACTTTGTTTGATTTCAACAAAAATTGAATATATGGGGTTCTTTGATATGCTGAATCTAACCATGTTTTTAGATTTTTTATTTGTGGACCCTGTTATCTAATTGGTTCATATTGAGGTCAAAAGGGTCCAAAATTAAACTTTGTTTGATTTCATCTAAAATTGAATTATTGGGGTTCTTTGATATTCCAAATCTAACCGTCTATTTAGGTTTTTAAAGGCAGTGCTTTAATGCCTTTCTAGTTGCCGGGTTAATCCTTCCTTCCGCGATATCCAACTTATCTACGTGGGGGGTCATTAGACTCCAAGTAGATCTGGAAATGTTGAATTCTCTCCTCTTCTTATTGCGATATAAAATGTTTTTTGTTTCATTTCATTTACATTGGGAAATAGAGAAACGATCATTGTGTTTTGTTAGTTTTAAATACTTTTGATATATTAGTATTTTGCATTATAAGCAGTCAACCGATTGACAAACTAGAATTATTTGAATTCCGTGTGGAAAGAGCTCGGGTTAATTTCGAGTGTTATCTGCAATCTAGATGTTTATAAATCATTTCAGTCGTTGATATAATAATTAAAGGTCGACTGAACATGAATTATATTATACAATTTAAAGCGCATTTCTGTTTATGCACGTGAACCCGTCTAACGTTATTTTCGCAGTTATATAAAGTAGCAAATTATCGTTCCTGAATAGGTGGCGCCGTGGTAGCGGATCCTGTTCCTCTACTTCCGGTTTCTGCACTGTGCAACTATTTCAGTTATATTTTTAATTAACGATGCCAAGTACTTGTTGTTGTGTACCTGGATGTCATTTAAGAGGAGGAAATGCATTTCCAAATGACTTAAAAAGAAGGAAATGTTGGACCAACGCCATGGCCCATACGCAGATTGGACGAGAACACGATGATATCATGGAGTCCATCTCAATCAGCTGTTGACAGTGTTGTTTGCAAGGCACGTTTTACTGAAAAAGACTACGTGCAGGAAACTATTCATGGTAAAACTCTATTTTCCTTGTGAAATATATAGTTATATATGTAATCGCCATGCGAATAAACCAAAGTCTGTTTACAACCGCAATTATCGTTTTAGAATAAAAGGGGGTGGGTAATTCAAGACGTCATAATTTTTTGGATTACGATTCAATGTGATCTGTTTGAGATTTTTTGGTGATTGCTACAATTATAATGATTTCTTACAAGAGGTATATCATACTGAGAATTATTTTAGCAGTAATTATGCTAATGTAGTAATGACAGGAATGCATAAGCTATGCCTCATAGACTTTCTTGAAAAATATCAATGACAATGTTAACAGGAACAAAACAATGACATGCTCTCATCTATATTATAGTTATTTAGGTACAAACAATGTACGTTTGTTGCATAAGTCTCTCATTGTTTGTCCTTTGGATTGACATAACATACATTGAATCAGGCAAACATAGTTTTATCCAGATTGTAATGAATAAATCTAGTTAATATTTCGCCAGGTAGTACAAAGTATACATTGCTAATGGAATTTCATTTAATTATAAAAAAAACTAATGTTTTATAACCTTTTTCAGGGCGCAAACCCACCATACAGAGACTTAAGTCTACTGCAATTCCCAGCCTATTTTCCTGGACCAAGCAAGAGACTGAATCGTCCACAAAAAGAAAAATCAGGGCAGTTTCCTGTGAAAACAAAAGAACTAAACTTGATGAATATTGTAGTAGAAATCTAGAGGAAAGTTTTGATTGTAAAGTTGGTTTTCCTGAAGAAGTCATTCATACTGCAGAAAGGATTTATGACTGTCCACCACCAACTGCCGAGCTAATGTTGAGCTTCACAGATGGAATTACGCAAACACCATCAATGCCTATGTTTTCAGCAGAGAATTTTGAAATGAAGACACGTGACACAGCCATGCATTTTTATACCGGTTTAGAGTTGTATACTAAATTTTTATTTGTTTTGACCACACTTGGTCCAGCAGCACATTGTTTGAGATACATATATTTTCAAATTGATAGGGTGTCAGTTGAAAATCAGTTTTTTTATGACTTTGATGAAATTGAGGCATCATACAACCAACTTTGAACTGTCTAGATTCTAGATTGAATCTAGTGTTAAGAATATTGTGTATACATGGATTGTTTTTATGTCTAAACAGTGGTGTGAGGCTAACACTTGGCCATCTAGTGGTTTAGTCAGGTATTTTTCACCATCCAACTTCAAATTAAAGTTTCCTACGACTTGGATTATTATTGACAGCACAGAATATCCCGTGATAAAACCTAAAGCTCCTAGAGCTCAGGCAACCTTTTCATCAAATAAAAACAGAAACACTGAAAATTCTTGAATGTTCGACACCTGGTGGTTTAGTCAACTATGTCTCTATGTCACATAGAGCGAATTGTTGGACTTGGCAAAACATACAAAATTCTAATAGATCCTATGAATGGAACTGAAACAAAACTTTCATCTGAAATAACATTTAGTTGTTTTATGTTGTGTAATTTTAGAACTTGTATTGTGCCAAAGGATGCATAAATAAAAGTGACGCAATGAATTTTGTTCTGATATATATATATTTACAATTACATGCACATGTAAATTGTAATGCATATAAAAATAAGGAGATGTGGTATGATATTCAGTGAGTTTATCAAACTAAAGTGCATAAGAAATGGGTTTAAGCAGTTACAGGTGTTACTGTCACCGTACAATCTCCAACAATGAGAAAAACTCGTACCCTGTAAAAAATTTCAGAGATCTTACAACTAAGTTTTGTTGTCTCACCTTGACTTTGGTGAATTTTTTATATCTGTTGATGTAAATATAAAAAAGAAGATGTGGTATGATTGCCAATGAGACAACTCTCCACACATGCACAAGAGACCAAATGACACAGAAATTAACAGCTATAGGTCACAGTACGGCCTTCAACAATGAGCAAAGCCCATACCGCACAGTCAGCTATAAAAGGCCCAGAAATGACAATGTAAAACAATTCAAACAAGAAAACTAACGGCCTATTTTATGTAAAAAAATGAACAAATATAACAAATATGCAACACATAAACAAACGACAACCTCTGAATTACACTTTTATAGGCTCCTGACTTGGGACAGGCACATACATGTACAAACAGAATGTGGCGGGCTTAAACATGTTAGCGGGATCCCAACCCTCCCCTAACCTGGGACAGTGGTGTAACAGTACAATATAAGAAAGAACTATAAAAATCAGTCGAAAGAGGCTAAACTCATCAGATGGATAAATACAAATACAAGTGGACGTGGTCGGGTAGTTGTACATCCAAACAACAAAAAGACACTAAGTACAAATCTGAGAGTACTCGCAGTTACTGACAGCTAGTTCAAAGCCACTAACAACTGATAAAAAAATCTTGCATCTAAGACTAAATAATCAATCCGTAAGCTCCCTTTAGAATTTTATAAATTTTACATTTTACATTTCTGAGTTATGGGGTTTTATTCATTAAAAAAGGGGGGATTTTCCAGTCTTTGGACAACAACTCAAAAATGCTTTAAGCAGTTCACATGAAACCGTGGTGAATTATTTATAGCTATTGATGTAATCTCCCTATTGATTTTCATCAATTTCAAATATGACATTGAGAAGAAATTGAACTTTATTTGTTTATAGTCTGGCAACAGATTTATTAAGTATTGCACAACAGCACAGTGTATTGCACAACAGCAAGAAATCTTTAATTGAATATAAATTCAATTCATATAACCGATTTCAAGTTCATTGACTACATTTATTCAGAAACTATAATATGTCAAATATTTAATTACAATCCAAATTCAGACCTGTATCAAGCTTGAATATTGTGTCCATTTTTGCCCCAGCTGTTCAGGGTAGTACCTCTGCGGGTGTATCCAGCTCTGCTCAGCGAATCAGTTTATTTCTTAATTAAGAACTCCTTTTTATACGACCGCAAAAAAATTTTTGTGGTCGTATATTGGTATGACGTTGGCGTCGTCGTCGTCGTCGTCCGAAGACACATTAGTTTTCGCACTCTAACTTTAGTTTAAGTGAATGGATCTCAATGAAATTTTAAAATAAGGTTCAATACCACAAAAGGAAAGTGGGGATTGATTTTGGGGGTTATGGTACCAACAGTTAAGGAATTAGGGGCCAAAAATAAGCATTTTTGTAACTTCCAGACATAACTTGTGTGTAAGTGTATGGATCTCTCTGACATTGTACCACAAGGTTCCATATCACAAAGGGAACGCTGGGATTGATTTTTGGGGGTAATTGCCTCCAAATTTTAGGAATTAGGGGCCAAAAAGGGGCAAAAAACAAGCATTTTCGTTTAGTTACATACATTTTTTTTGTACCTGAGGTCGTTGAATATAGATCATTATATAAATAAGGAGATGTGTTATGATTGCCAATGAAAAAAACTAAGGATTTTCTTATCCAAGGAATAGATTACCTTAGCCGTATTTGGCACAACTTTTTGTAATTTTGGGTCCTCAATGCTCTTCAACTTTGTACTTGTTTGGCTTTGTTACTATTTTGATCTGAACGTCACTGATGAGTCTTATGTAGACGAAACACACGTCTGGCGTATTAAATTATAATCCTGGTACCTTTGATAACTAATTTGACTATAAACATAGATAAAAAAGGTACAAACTGGACATAATGCACTAGTTCATAAACAAGTGAGAACAATCGCCTTCATATAGTGCTCAGAATATGACATTCATAAAACTTATTCAATATCATTAGAGAACTCTAAATCTTAAATACTGAAAGCCACCTGTACTATGCAAGATAATGATATAACTGGACTTAAAATACACACAACCTGTAATTAACTGCCTTTACAGCGCTTTCGTGCTTTGATTAATTTTGGGTCCTGTTTTTTAAATTGGTCTACATTGAGGTCCAAAGGGTCCAAATTAAACTAAAATTAATAAAATTGAGAATGGAAATGGGGAATGTGTCAAAGAGACAACAACCCGACCATAGAACAGACAACAGCAGAAGGTCACCAACAGGTCTTCAATGCAGCGAGAAATTCCCGCACCCGGAGGCGTCCTTCAGCTGGCCCCTAAACAAATATATATACTAGTTCAGTGATAATGAACGCCATACTAAACTCCAAATTGTACACAAGAAACTAAAATTAAAAATAATACAAGACTAACAAAGGCTAGAGGCTCCTGACTTGGGACAGGCGCAAAAATGCGGCGGGGTTAAACATGTTTATGAGATCTCAACCCTCCCCCTATACCTCTAGCCAATGTAGAAAAGTAAACGCATAACAATACGCACATTAAAATTCAGTTCAAGAGAAGTCCGAGTCTGATGTCAGAAGATGTAACCAAAGAAAATAAACAAAATGACAATAATACATAAATAACAACAGACTACTAGCAGTTAACTGACATGCCAGCTCCAGACTTCAATTAAACTGATTGAAAGATTATGTCTTCATCATATGAATATCAGGCACAATCCTTCCCGTTAGGGGTTTAGTATCATACCATCATAACATATATGAGAAGAACATAACCCGTGTCATGCCAACAACTGGTTTTTAAATAAATGTGTTTAGTGCCGATGCAAAGACCCTATAAGTGAATCAATATTAACGCCAAAATATGCAATCTTTAATGACCTGACAACAGTATCGTAACTATATCCCTTCTTGATAAGTCTATTTAAAGGTTTTGTTAGTTTCAGAGGTGAATACTGACATTTTTGTGCTTTATAAAGAATATTTCCATAAAAAATTGGATGTGATATACCTGAACGTATAAGAAGTCTGCATGTTGAGCTATATTTACGAATGATGTCCTTATACCGATGATAAAATTTAGTAAATGTTTTGACTAGTTTGTGATATCGAAAACCCTGGTGTAATAATTTTTCAGTAATACATAAATTTCTCTCGTTAAAATCTAAAACATTGTTACATACACGAGCGAATCGTACAAGTTGAGATATATAAACACCGTAAGATGGTGACAAGGGAACGTCACCATCTAAAAATGGATAATTAACGATAGGAAATGAAAAATCATCTCTTTTATCATATATTTTAGTATTAAGCTTTCCGTTAATGATATAGATATCAAGATCGAGGAAAGGGCAGTGGTCATTGTTAGTATTAGCTTTATTTAAAGTAAGTTCAACAGGATAAATTTCTTTAGTATACATACTGAAGTCGTCATTATTGAGAGCCAAAATATCATCCAAATATCTAAAAGTATTATTAAATTTGTGTATCAGATGTTGTTTCGATGGGTCTTTACTGATTTTTGTCATAAATTGTAACTCATAGCAATACAAAAAAAGGTCCGCAATAAGTGGTGCACAGTTAGTCCCCATTGGAATTCCGATAACCTGACGATATACGGAATCTCCAAAGCGAACAAAAATGTTATCTAGTAAAAATTCAAGGGCATATATAGTATCAAAGCATGTCCAATTGACATAGTTTTTTTGTTTATTGCTACTAAAAAATGACCTAAAAGAGTTTGAACATATATATTCACATTCTGACTTTTTAAATGCCCATTTAATTAGGTGTGTGAATTTTTTCTTAATGAGAATGTGAGGCAATGTGGTATATAGGGTAGAAAAATCAAAACTTTGAACAGATTCAAAATCACCAATATATGCATGCAATTTATCAAGTACTTCCAACGAGTTCTTGACACTCCAAAAGTAATTAATTCCACTATTTTCGAAGGCCTTATTTGAACAATTTATTATCAGGTTTTTGATTGTACCAAGTGTACTGGTAAGAAGAATAGACAATTTAGTAGTGGAACAATGGCTTGAAGACGAAATGAATCTATATTTGTAAGGTATTTTGTGTAGCTTCGGAAGCCAATACATAGTTGGGACTTTCATTGTATTTGGTTCTGCTTGTAAAGCGGTAGCTAAAAGTTTATGTTTGTTACAGATGTCGTTTTCTGAAAATGGAGTCAGTTGGAATGTTGGTGAATTGGTGATTTCTTTTTTCAGAACCTCAATGTAAAATTTACGTCAAACAATAATAATATTATTAGCAGCTTTATCGGCCGGGACAAAAACAAATTCCTTGGCTAGTTCTTTTAGTTTGATTTTAACAAAAATTGAATTCTTGGGGTTCTTTGATTTGCTGAATCTAAACATGTGTTTAGATTTTTGATTATGGGCCCAGTTTTCAAGTTGGTCCAAGATAGGGTCCAGTATTTAAACTTTGTTTGATTTCAACAAAAATTGAATATATGGGGTTCTTTGATATGCTGAATCTAAACATGTATTTAGATTTTTGATTATGGGCCCAGTTTTCAAGTTGGTCCAAATTGGGGTCCAAAATTAAACTTTGTTTGATTTCAACAAAAATTGAATATATGAGGTTCTTTGATATGCTGAATCTAACCATGTATTTAGATTTTTTATTTGTAGGCCCCGCTATCAAATTGGTTCATATTGAGGTCAAAAGGGTCCAAAATTAAACTTTGTTTGATTTCATCTAAAATAGAATTATTGGGGTTCTTTGATATGCCAAATCTAACCGTGTTTTTAGATTTTTAATTTGGGTCCCGTTTTTTAAATTGGTCTTCATTGAGGTCCAAAGGGTCCAAAATTAAACTTAGTTTGATTTTAGCAAAAATTGAATTCTTAGGGTTCTTTGATATGCTGAATCTAAACATGTGTTTAGATTTTTGATTATGGGCCCAGTTTTCAAGTTGGTCCAAGTTGGGGTCCAAAATTATACTTTTTTTGATTTCAACAAAAATTGAATATATGGGGTTCTTTGATATGCTGAATCTAACCATGAATTTAGATTTTTTATTTGTGGGCCCCGCTATCAAATTGGTTCATATTGAGGTCAAAAGGGTCCAAAATTAAACTTTGTTTGATTTCATCAAAAATTGAATTATTGGGGTTCTTTGATATTCCAAATCTAACCGTGTATTTAGATTTTTAATTTTAAGTCCCGTTTTTTAAATTGGTCTACATTAAGGTCCAAAGGGTCCAAAATTAAACTTAGTTTAATTTTAGCAAAAATTGAATTCTTGGGGTTCTTTGATATGCTGAATCTAAACATGTGTTTAGATTTTTGATTATGGGCCCAGTTTTCAAGTTTGTCCAAGTTGGGGTCCAAAATTAAACTTTGTTTGATTTTAACAAAAATTGAATATATGGGGTTCTTTGATATGCTGAATCTAACCATGTATTTTGATTTTGGACATTGGACCATAATAGGTAAATTAAAAAAATTCAAGTTCTTAGACCACATTCTTTCTGTGTCAGAAACCTATGCTGTGTCAAATATTTAATAACAATCCAAATTCAGAGCTGTATCAAGCTTGAATGTTGTGTCCATACTTGCCCCAACTGTTCAGGGTTCGACCTCTGCGGTCGTATCAAGCTGCGCCCCAGCGAAGCATTTTATTGTAATTTTACTGAACAGTCCGACCCTAGAAAATACCGTCCTATATAATGCGGCCACTAGTTCATCAGCATGCACCCTGTGCCAATTAAATCAAAGTTGTTTTTTTTCTTATTTTTAAAAACTGGCCAGTAATAAATACTTTTATACGACACCCTTGATTTATTTTTATAATACCGTTACGGGGACGGATCAACTTCTGGCCGTTATAATATGGGGCGAGATTGTCACCTTGACGTTAGCGTACTTAATAAAAACGTCATCAAAATGTGATTAGCTGTTGCAGAATCGAAAACATAGAAGATGTGAAGATGTTTTCAGATAAGTGCATTAAAAATTTAAAATTTAACACGTGTATATAATGAGATTATAAAATATTAATTTATTGAGGAACTATGATTTTTTTTATGGTTTTTACTAATATTTGAGCAAATCAACATCAGAAGGTCTGAAAGCATAAACTGAAAATATATTTATTTTAATTTTAACAACATTGAATAATCTTGTTGTCACATTACAGGCATAACTGGTAGATATGTAAAAATTTAATTGAATTGTGTGAATGGTTATTTGGTGAAAATAATAATGTAGCTAGTTTTTTATCTTCAGAGGATAAAAAAAAGGGGGAGGGTAATTAATTTGATTCCAAATGGCTTCCAATGTATACTGTATAAACATGCAATAATATTTCTGATGAATTTATTGCTACAAAACGTCTAGAACAATTGATTCTTTGTGGATTTTTTTGATACTTTTAGGGGATTAAACGATTAAATGGAGCTGCCAATTTTGAAGGTAAACGGATTGCATGCAGATTCCAGTTACCTTTACTCAAGAAATTGAATACTAGTTGGAAGTACAGAGACAGCAAATTTAATTACAGAAAGGAGGAGAACTTCACATGTATCCTTTATATCTGACACACAATTTTAATATTATAATACTGAATATTATAATATTTGAAACTGAAAAGCGAGCATCATTAAGGATGATCGCTACTCTTGTTTTTGACAGATATTCGGAATCCTCTGGTTTTATCCATGTAGTGCCATTAAAAAAATTTGCCTACTAACACCTACTTTTCTTTTCATAATTTGATTACATATAGTTTAAAATGCCACCTTTGAAAATCTTATTAAGTCTTTGTTATTTTTTCATAGTTTTTGAAAGAAAAAAGGTGCCAATGTTAAATGTATGAAGAGAACCATTTCCCGCCAAATTTTCAATGGCTTTTATCTCGAAAACAAGCACACGGACCCTTAATTTTTTTCTGCTTTTTTAGTTCCTTTATTTATATACTATCATTTCAGAATAGTCTTTTAAAAATCTTGTTATTTTTAAACAGAGTAGCGAACATCCTTAAGCCATGGTGAACAATGCGTATCTAAATACAATTAAGACAATGAAATGCTTGAAGGTGTTAGTGAACATGGGAGGAGAGGGTGGGGTAGGTACCATTTTAATGTTCTAAATTTATTTCTACATTCAATATTCAAGAACATCTATTTCGCATTCATGGTTATTTTAAAATATTCAAGGATATTTCACATTCATGGTTATTCTAAAATATTTAAGGATATTTCACATTCATGGTTATTCTAGAATATTCAAGGATATTTCACATTCATGGTTGTAGGATACTTCACATTCATGGTTATTCTAGAATATTCAACCATTCAATATTCATGGACATCTTATTTCACAGTAATGGTTATCCTAGTCAGTATTCCACTATTCAATACTCATGCCAGTCATGGTCATCCTTTTTCACATTCAAGAATATTCTGTAGATAAATATTCATGTTAATTCTTGGTTATTCAGTTCATACAATATTCATGTATATTCAAGGTGCCATTTAACTTTCATGAATATTCATGCATTGTAACCTTGAATATTCATGAATATTAATGAATATTATGCATGAATGTTCTAGAATTATTCTGGAATATTCATGAATAATTCCAGTTCATGAAAGCAGGGTATGGTTGGAACCCCCCTCTTTATCCTGGGTTGAAACCCCATCTTATTTAAATGTCTGGATCCGCACCTGCTCAAGGTAGAATATTTAATATTTGTTCGCAGATCTTTTGCCCTTCTTGTTTCAAATAAAAATTGAGATAATCACTGAATTCTGATATCAATTGCATGTCATCATTTGACATTATCCAGATCAAAAGATCATCTTTATGCAATTTCCTCAAGTTATGAAATTTTTGAAAAATGTTTTTAAGATATGGTTCTCTAATACTATTATATAGAGGGCATGTAAATAAAAAATGAGCTTCATCTTCCAACTGTGATCAAGTGAGCAAAACTTGCATATTATTATTTATAATCCTGATGAGGTAATGCAACCAATATTTTTCTCAACTATCAAATACTCATATCAACCTTATACATCATTCACCATTCATCTTTTGTGGGGAAATTTTATTTTTTTTCTCTGGTCAATTAATTTTGTTCGTCTGTCCCAAAATATTTATATTTTTTCACTAAATATTAGATGGCATGGATGGGGTCTATCATTTCAGTAAATTTTATTTCGCTCATTATTATTAATCTTTGAAAATAATGGCTATTCTGTAATTACCTGATAACTGTATTCTGGACATTACTATTTTTCTGTAATCAGTATATTTTTACCCAATTCTTTAATTTTTGCAGTTATTCTTTATATTTTAGCACTCGTTATTCTCTTTTGAATTTATTTATTGTTTATGCCCATTTTTGGGAAAGACGGCTTCAAGCTGTCAATTCCCTATGTGGCTGGCCAGACTTCCAAGCCTCTCACGTCACTCATTTTGTTATTATAGTTGGGGAAAACACCTCAAAATTTCATACTGAATTGATGAGAAGGAGAGACACAAATGAACAGATTGACTTAAAACACTTTTTTACACATTTGCCTTCTGTTTCTCGTTAAATTATCGTAGCTTGAGCTCTCCTTTACATTATTTACTTTTTTTTCAATACGGAAAAATCAGTATTACGAAATATTCTAATGTCTACGAATATAGTCCCTAGTGTGAACAGTGTATAACTTGCATTTTTTTTTATACACTTTCCCAATTTATTTCTTGATATTTTATGCATGAAATATTAAGTAAGGGGATGAAATTACATGTTAAAAAAATTTGGGTGCTGAATCTTTATGTTAAGAAGTGATTTGGTCCAGTTAAAAAAGGTCAAAAATTAGAATGTCTGAAGCTGTCAAACTGAATTTTAGCCCCCCTTAACACAGAATTGTCATTATTTTGAGTTAGAGCTGGTAGAAGTTTCTATAATTTGGATATTATTTGTATCAATAGTAGTACACTACACTGTAAAAATCTTTTTGAGATAGAGCAGGTGCGATTTTTTTAATTTGAATTTATTGTCTAAAAGAAATGCACTACGAAATAACTGTGTTCTCGGGCCCACTGTCACAAAAAATGGAAAATGACCCTAGCATGCAGTTCAGTGGTATACAATAAAAAAAATAAAAATATATTGTTGTAGTTTTAATTTTAGATAATTAACTTTCAACTTTAATGAAATGTTTTGAATTAGAAGGTGCCAATCTCTTTTATTGGTCCAAATTGACTCTATGATGAATTCTTGACTATGGAAATGAAATTACATTAACCAACAATTAATTTCAATATTATCAATCTTTCTACATGTTTTTGCTTATTCTCTGTATGAAGACTATTAAAATATACAAAAAAAAAATAGAAACATTGGCCGTCTTTTCCCTCAGAGCTCATCAGCTCTTTGATTCTCTATTCTCCCCCCCCCCTCATTATTCTCCATTCTGTAAACCCCAACCACACCCTCATATTAGGTAATAAAGGAAACTTTTTTGATTCGGAATGAACAAATAAAACACAACTCTTCCCAAACTAATAAACTCGTCATCCAAAGAAAATTTAAGCAGAGAAATATATACAATTATCCTTAAACCAATGGCATACCTGTCAACTGACCTGTATCTTACGGGTGACATATTAAAATTACACACCTCAACCAGGATTTTTTTAATACCCACCAGGTCGTTAAATAACCCAGAAATTCGAAAAATGACCCGTTTTCTACCCAGATTCTTAATTCCTTTAGACTGATTTCATAATTGATTTTCCTTTGAGAACAGGCAAATTCGTGATTCTTTCTGGACAGGAAGTGGAACTAGCTGTGTTAACTGTCAAATTAATTGACCTGTTAATTAACACCCAAATTACCTAGGCTTAAGGTCAAAAATAATTTATGTATTTAAAAGTTGTTTGACAAAAAGTTACTCCCCCTTTTTTGTCACCTTTCACAATCATGACAATATACTCCCTAAATTTATAGTTTTTTTTGTAAAAAAAAATAAATCTAAAGCAAATTGAATATAAATACATATCAGAATATACTTTCTATTTTTTCTACCTTCATGACCTAAGAACAATTAAAAAATTAATTTTTTGAAAATTATTTTTTTCATCTCCGCTTCCTTTAATATTCTCATATTTGATTTATATCAAACTAAAATGATACATGTATATCCAAATTACAAAAAGTTTAGAAAAAACAATTAACAATGCAGGGATTCGATAATGTGTATAAACATTTCATGTGGATTAACCTTTGAGGTCAATACCTCTGAAGACTGCTGATAGTCATATAACCCAATATAAACATAAATAAAATAGAGATATGAATAGAATGTGAACATGTGGAATTGGATTTTTCTAGGTCTGTTTTATGATTTCATATTATAGGTTAAAAATATGTTAATCTTCTTTTACTTGTATAAGAATGAGTTTTTGTGGATTGCATCAGTCAACCAAATGGTTTACCCTTGTTTCACTTTCAATGTTGACATTCTTTTCCTTTTAATAATTGAGCACACCTATTTCGTGCATAACCGATCTCTAGCTATTGGGTTAAATTGAAGTTCACATGAATACAGATTCAATGAGGTTGAATTATTCATTTGCAAGTGATAAATTCATCAGCAATGTTTTTTTTAGCTTATTTTATCTAAATTGAACCAAACTGGCTGCTAAAAGCGAATTATTTTTTCACTTTCATTAATGATTGAACAAAAAAAAAAATTCATATTATTTTTTTTATGTTCTACTTGTAGCTAATGCCCCATTAAATAGTCTTCTTGACTCTGATCTATGCTTATATTTTTTTTATTATATTCTACAATCAATTCGACAGGGAATAATGAACAAAGTTGAACATTTTGATACAGACTGTGGCTTGTGAATTGATTTAAAGTTATGAATGAAACAAGAAGATTGGGTATGGCATGTATGGCTTGGCTTGAATTGATATACAAATGTAGTATAATACATTAATATTTCAAATTTAAGGTTGTACCTAACACTACAGCATGTACAGGGAGACACAAGAGGCCAGAGAACACAGTTATTTTTTAGTGCATTTCTTTTAGACAATAAATTAAAATTTAAAAAAATCGCACCTTCTCTATCGCAATAAGATTTTTAGGCTGTAGTGTACTACTTTTGGGACAAAAAATATCAAAATTATGGAAAAGTCTACCAGCTCTAACTCAAAATATGGACAATTCTATATTAAGGGGGTCCATTATTCAGTTTGACAGCTTCAGACAGACTAATTTTTACCCTTTTTAAGTGGACCAAATCACTATCCTACTGTAGTCTGTAATTGGCCATAATGTCAGTTCGGTCAAAATTTGTTATTGTGCTAATCACGAGACTAAACACCGCATTGACATCACTACACTGATACTAGCGTATAAAATTAGTGCAGAATATGTTTTTCTACAGTTTTGAATAAAATGAGACTTCTAAAGATATGTTTTCATTGTTTTTCATAAGTATACAAGTACAAAAATGCAGATTTTCTAATGGCCTGGCATACAGACAAGAAATGGAAATGTGAATTTGTTGAATTTTAGTGACTCAAGTTAATGACTATTAAGAATATGCATGAAATATCTGTGTCTGGACGGTATGCTTGTGACTCTCGGTCATTTAATTTTTCAGGGACAATACTTTACTGTGATCATCTGATTTTGTTCTTCCAGGGCCCAATAACTACTGAGAAGACTTATTGCAGTCATGGTGGAAGATATTGATACCAACATAACAATCTGCTTTGGTTCTAAAAACATGTGAAACAAAAACTGTGTAGTATCTGATAGGTCCAAATCTAACTGAAATTCCAAAAGTTTTAAAAGCAGTAAAATAAAGGACCATTTACCATGCAATTGACAAGTTTAGAAGTCTCTAAAGACCAACACTTTTTAAGATTACAGTCAATAATTTGATCCCAAGATTAAAGTAACTTTAATGCTGACATATTCAAAAGCTCACCAAGATGGCATCTAATGCTCTCTCACAAGAAGAGGAAAACTATGTACAAATGGCATTGTTACTCACTGGAATTTCTCCACGTGCAGTTCGTGTCCTGTTTGATAAAGAATTTCCTCCAGGATCTTTAAGTTTTACTGTTAATGATAAGATTAAGAAGAAAAAGCTGAATGACTTAAGAGGAAGACGAGTTATTAACCAAGCACAGTGGGATATCCTGTTCCCTAGCAGTGGTAAGTAAATGTAATTAGCCAAGTACAGTGATATTATATACTAGCTATATATATAGGTACAAATGGATTTCATGTTTCTTACCAGTAATACAGTAGTGTGGCTCTACAACTGTCAAACTGGCATGACTGGGGGGGGGGGGGGGAGGTTAAGAAGGTGCTTTGCGACCTGACATCTCATTTAAAAGGACCAGGCATTGATCTTTAAAAATCTTTTAAAATATATTATGTGGATGGCTATTGGTTTCAAATTTGTTTAAAAGTGACCTGAGGCAATTTTAAATGTAAGCCTGGTTCCCAGTTGGCAAGTATGTGTAATAAACCAGACACAGTAGCTTGATTATAGGAAAAATAGGCAAAACAACCTCAGATTAAAAAAAACAAGTAGTTAACAAGGCACAATCTGACATTGTTCTGTTTTCCAGCAGTGGTAAGGTCTTTGGTTTCCTAGCAATTGTAATTATATGTTTAATACACCTTTTACATGTGGTGTCAACTTGTTATAAGAAGAAGGAAGTATATGTATCAAAGCAGGCATAATTGGATCTGTTTCCTAGCAGTGCACTGCACAGTTTTTACGGAGTACCAGTAACATAAAAATAAGAAGATATGATATGATATGATTGCCAATGAGACAACTTTCCACCAGAGACCAAATGACACAGAAATTAACAACTATCGGTCACCATACAGCCTTTAACATTAGTAAAACCCACATCACATAGACAGCTATAAAAAGCCCGAAATGACAAATGTAAAACAATTCAGACGAGAAAACAAACGGCCTGATTTTAACTATTTTCTCTGTATAATACAACCCAATCCACCAATTCTCCTTGTGTAGCACTTGCTAGGCTAGATTATAATTGATATTGTTGTTTATTCATTGCTGTTCAATTTGTATCTGAAACTCCCATGAACCAGTGACTATTTTTCAATGAAACTTTTAGGTGTAATACCACCAAAACATAGTACGTCACCTCCGATTCAGGGTTCGATCTCTGCGGTCGTATCAGGCTGCGCTCAGCAAAGCATTTTATTATATTTATATGCCTTGGTAGAAAAACCTTAGTGTTTTGAATAACTTTAGATAGAAATCGGATATAAACTCAAATAATGAAATATTATACATAGCATTGACTTGGAAATTTTAAAAGGCAGGATGATAATTTACATTTTGGCAAGTATAAAAATTTAATTTGTTGTTTGATTTCATCATGATCCATCTAAAAATATGATTCTAAAGATTTGCAGACAGTTTGGAAAATTTAACAACAATTTCTTCAAGATTATTTGTTCTGTTACCAGGTTTCACAGATTCTAAGACTTTTGATGTGACACTGATGATAGCATTGCTTAGGAGCCTGCCAACCGTGCCCTTGGTTCCTCCGGTAAATGGATATGACAAACTACCTGTTACTATAGAAACAACACCTGCCTCAGATTTAGCAAGAATTAAACACTATAGAAACGCCCTGGCACATCTTCATGATAGCAAGGTAGATGGTGCATTATTTACTACAGCATGGAAGGATATAAGTGATGTAAGTAAAACCTCAGAACAAAACACTGTTGCCATCACTTGGTGTCCGTCTACATAGCTGTTAACTTTTTCAAAGATCATCGCTGAAACTTCTGAACCGATTTCAGACAACATTTGGATGTATGATCCCAGGTATTAGTATAAAAAGTTTGTGTTTCCCCCTCAGTCAATAACCATTGTGGCCATGGCTATAAATGAAACATAAGGATAAAATGCATTACATGTAATTGTCTAATATCTCAAAAAAGTATAATAGATAAAGTCTGACAGGGCAAAATATGATCAGAATGTTAATATCTAACCAATTCCTGTTTGCACCAAAATTAACAGATGACTCATTATAGGAGTAGTTATTCCCCGGAATTGACAGTTTTTTTTACTAATTTTCAAGTCTTTGCCTAATATCGTGAAAACTATAATAGATAGGTAGAAACGGAATAACAAAAATGATCAGCAATAGAAGATCTCCAAAAATGCTCACTGTTTTGTTCAGTTGGATGACTCTTTGTAGGAGTTATTGCCATTTAATGACAATTTTTGACTTATTTACAAGTTTTTATGCCCCCGCCGTAGTGGTGGGGGCATTGAGTTTTACCCTTGTCAGTCTACGTACGTACGTCCGTCCGTCCGTACGTCCCAAAATTGGTTTCTGTTCTCTAACTTAAGTTTGCCTCAACCAAATGTTATGAAACTTATACACAATGCTTATAACCACAAAACACAGATCAAATTTGAATTTTGGTGGGGTCACTTTAACCGTTCTAGAGTTATGCCCCTTTATAAATGGAAAAATTGCAAAAATTTTAATTTCCGTTCTCTAACTTAAGTTTGCCTCAACCAAAAATTATGAAACTTATACACTATGCTAATTACCTCAAAACACAGATCAAATTTAAATTTTGGTGGCGTCACTTTAACCATTCTAGAGTTATGCCCCTTTATAAATGAAAAAATTGCAAAATTTTTAGTTTCCGTTCTCTAACTTAAAGTTTGCCTCAACCAAATGTTATGAAACTTATACACAATGCTTATTACCACAATACAAAGATCAAGTATAAATTTTGGTGGCGTCACTTTAATCGGTCTAGAGTTATGCCCCTTTATAAATGGAAAAAATTGCCAAATATTTAGTTTCCGTTCTCTAACTAAAGTTTGCCTCAACTGAAAGTTATGAAACTTATACACAATGCTTATAACCACAAAACACAGATCAAGTTGGTGGTGTCACTTTAACCGTTCTAGAGAAATGCCCCTTTATAAATGGAAAAATTGCAAAAATTTTATTTTTTCTTCTAAATATCAAGTAATTTTTAAAATTGGAGTTATCTTCCTTTGTCCATGATTATAGTTGAATCATCTACAATCAATGCTTTATACAATGCAATGTTTAATTTTGACTTCCACTGATAAAACACAGATCAAGTTGAATTTGGGTAGTGTCACTTTAACCATTATTGAGCTATACCCCTTTATAAATCGAAATATTGCAAAATTTTTAGTTTCCATTCTGTAACTTAAGTTTGGCCCAACCAAACATTATGAAACCTATACACAATATTCATAACCACAAAACTAAGATCAAGTACAAATTTTTTGTATCCGTTTTCTAACTTTAGTTTGCCTCAACCAAATGTTATGAAACTTATACACAATGCTTATTACTACATAATACAGATTAAGTACGAAATTTGGTGGCAACACTTTTACCATTTTGAATTATGTCCCTTTTATATTAACATAAAAATTGCTGAATTTTTTAGTTTGTCTCAACCAAATGTTATAAAACTTATATACAACCGTTCTAGAGTTATGCGTGTTTACAAATAGAAAAATTGCTGAATTTTTAGTTTCTGTTCTCTACTTTAGTTAGCCTCAACCAAATGTTATGAGACTTACACACAATGCTTATTACCACAAAGCTCAGATCAAGTTAAAATTTGGGTAGCGTCACTTTTACCGTTCTTCAGTTATGTCCCTTTATAACTATATGATATGCAAGCAGGGGCATCATCTGTGTCCACATGTGGACACTATCCACATCTATTTCATATTATATCAAAAACTATAATAGATTGGTAGAAACTGTTTACAGCAAAAATAATTAGAAATACACCATCTACAAAAATATCGATATAACGGAAACCATTGGATGACACCTTATAGGAGTTATTGTCCTTAGCAGGGCTCGACAATAACGCTTGTCTGATTGTCCAGTATCAGAGGAAAAAAAGGTCGGACAAGTAAAATTATTCTGTAGAAAATGAATTAAATGAACTTTGATGTTCAAAGTAATAAACAAAAAACAAGATAAAGATAAAAAACAAATATTAATTTGAAATGTTTACTTGCGATCGATAATTAGTCCCCTACCGAGGAAGTCGAAGGGGACTTTAGGTTTGCACTCTGTCTGTCTGTCAATCCGTCAGTCCGGCAAATCAGTTTTCCACACTTTTTTTCTTTGTGCTTGAAGATATTGATTTGATATTTGGTATAATGTTTTATCATGACAAGTTACAGATCAAGTTCAAATTTTGTTCTGGTCTGATGATTTTGTGCAGAGTTATGGTCCTTAGACTTAGAAAATTCACTCAAATAATCAGTTTTCTACACTTTTTTCGTCATGCTTGAAGATATTGATTTGATAATTGATATAGTTTTATCATGACAAGTTACAGATCAAGTTCGAATTATGTTCCAGTCTAATGATTTTGTGCCGAGTTATGGTCCTTGGACTTAGAAAATTCACTTAAATAATCAGTTTTCAACACTTTTTTTCGTCATGCTTAAAGATATTGACTTGATATTTGTTACTGTAAACAGGGAAATTTTCGCGGCAGTTTTATTTTCACTATTTTCGCGGTAAGAGTTGAAACGCGAAAATAATATGACCGTGAATATTTCACGGAAATCCGAACACGAATATGAAGACCATACATGAACGTATGTCAATAGGATATGTAGATGGCTAATTTAAAACATCGGTTTTACAGACGACAGATCTATACGGCAAATTATAACTTTATTTCTAAAGGAAAGTCAGTGTTAGATATCAAAACTTTATCTCATGATAGCCCTAATTAATCCAAGTGGACATTATGGATATAGCTAAATAAACAACTATCGTTACAGTTATGTAAATGACACCTGTCAATCAGTTTTAAAATGATTACCCATTGTATCTGCTGCACAGATCAATCAGATTTAAATATTAACTAATAAGCAGTAATTCTGTCAGCATTTAATTCACTCTTAATTAGGTAATTCCTCTTTGTTTATTGTGATTGTGTTTTTACAAGCAAACATGTCTAAAAGTTTTAAATGTGAACTGACAAAAAGGAATTTTGATTGGTTTTATCACTTGATTTAAATAGATATAGGAAGATGTGGTATGAGTGCCAATGAGACAACTCTCCATCCAAGTTACAATTTATAAAAGTAAACCATTATAGGTCAATGTACGGCCTTCAACACGGAGCATTGGCTCACACCGAACAGCAAGCTATAAAGGGCCCCAAAAAATTACTAGTGTAAAACCATTCAAACGGAAAAACCAATGGCCTAATCTATACAAAAACATTTATTAACACTGTACAGTTTCCAAATCATTTATGAAAAAAACTTATATAGGACACCGGCCTGGACATTGCGAATTCAAAACGGCGAGAATCTAGTTTTTGTTTTTAAATCGTGAAAAAAAGACGGCGCGAAAATTTCCCGGTTTAGAGTATATAGTTTACACCATGACAAGTTATAGATCAAGTTAGCATTTTGTTCCAGTACAATGAATTTTTAACCAGAAGGGGACTATGTATTGCCATGCAATACTCTCAGAATGCTTGTTTAAAACTGATTCTTTGTCAGATACTTCATAACAGATAAAAGGCATACTATTCTCAGAAACCAGTCTTAATTACCAATCGAAATCAGGGTGTGCTTTGTATATAAGGTAACAAGACAGTTTGGCACCGGCATGGAAACGATTCGGCTCCATGTTTAATAGACAGTTCGGCACTGTTGGAGACATTTCGGGACCAAGACAAACCGGTACCTCCTTTCCCTCCTTATTCTGTTGCTTTATAATAAATATATGATAAATTTTCTTTGATAAAAAAATTAAAAAAAATAAAAATGAAGAAATTGTTGACCATATAATTCAGAATATCATATTTGATCATCTTTAGACAAACAATATTTGATTGTGTTTGAATAAACATTTTCATATATTAAAAACAAAGCTGATTATAGTATATAAGGCATTAATCATAATAATCAATATTTTATCAACAAAAAAGACCAGGATACAAACCAAATGAGTGTAGACTGACAGGCCTACCAGACTGTGCCTGATGTGCAAAGTCTGATGAGACTTTGGCATTGATGAAAACTAGAACCTACGTCCTGTGACTAGACATGAATAGATTCAGTTGTTCTCGACACATATTTTTGAAAAGGATATCAAGAGATATAAATCAAATTCTTTTGTTTAATTCATTTTGTTCATTGAATCAACCGAAAATGCTAAAAAGGTTAATATAAAGTTGGGTTTTTTTGGGACAAGTTACAATTTTATTTGGACAAGTAAGTTTTTGGTATGTACTTGTCCTATTGGGCAAGTTGAAAAAAAAGGTTATTGAAGAGGCCTGCTTAGTTGATGAATTTTAAACTAATTATCAAAATTTTGCCTATTATCTTGAAAACCATAATAGATAGGTAGAAACTGTAAACAATAAGAACTATCAGCAATACAAGATCTATAAAAGTTCTTATATGCCTTAAAACACAGGATGACTCTTTTCTAGAAATAATGCCTTTAAAAGACAATTTTTTGCTTCTAATTAAAATGTTTGACAAGTGAGAGTTTCAGGCCCTCAGGATCCTCTTGTTTATTTGATCACAAAAGAAATTATATATCAAAGTGTGCTTTTGTTTTAAATTGATTTTCAAACATTTAGCCTCCTCATTGTAATCATGGAAGCTGATGTCTCATTTTATCAATTTAAACAATGAAATATATATTTCTTTTCATAATATAGCATTAGTGATAATGATTTGATATTTTCATTGTTTCTTGATTTTGAAATATGATTAGCTGCATAAAAAAGTTGTCAATTGAGAAGGGCTAAATTACATAAATAAACATACGATGTTTATCTGATTTAGAGCTTGTCATATAATGTAGACATGTGTGAAATGTATATGAATTTTTTAATTTTTAATTTTTTTATTTTTTTAAACGATAACAAATATTTTCATTCAATAAATTCCTGATATATAAATACCTAAGTAGCCCAGGTTGCTTACTTAGGGACCCCTGTATTTTTAACAGCCTCACTTGACCAGGGAAAAAATTAAATGAGTTTAAACTCCCATAGTTTTACATTCATATATTTAAATAACCAATACACTTAATTTTACCTGATAAGTATGCATCACTGTAATACATAATCATTATCGTGTATCTGGTTCACTAGATATAAGAAGATGTGGTATGAATGCCAATGAGACAACTCTCCATCCAAGTCACAATGTGTAAAAGTAAACCATTATAGGTCAAAGTACAGCCTTCAACATGAAGCCTTGGCTCACACCGAACAGCAAGCTATAAAGGGCCCCAAAAATGACTAGTGTAAAACCATTCAAATAGGAAAACCAACGGTCTAATCTATATAAAAAACGAGAAATGAGAAACACTTATGAAGCACATCAACAAACGACAACCACTGAACATCAGGTTCCTGACTTAGGATAGGTGCAAACAAATGCAGCAGGTTTAAATGTTTTAACAGGCGCCAACCTTTACCCTACCTGAAACAATAGTGTAGCATCACAACTTAGAAAGACACACTATAAAATATCAATTGAAATGGCTTAACTAAATCAAAAAACATATTAACAAAAACAAGTGAACATACACTAAACAAATAAATTTGATCTATGACACAATGTAAATACAAAATTAATAAAACAAGGGGGTTAGATGTAAAACAATATCAAAAAGACAACCATAACCTTGGACAAAAAGCGGCCAAATAAAATAACGTACACAGGTAAATAACAATAATTTTGTTGTAAGGTATACATGGAGTTCGGAAATAATTTTGTTGTTCCTAGTACGAGAGCAAAAGTGAAAATTTATCAACATACTATACAAACTATCAAAGGGGGTATATATTAAAAATAGTGAGACTAGATATAACACTGAATAAGTAAACATTAAATAACAAAAATACATTACAAATTGTATCAACAAGTCAAATTAACATGAAAGTACGATTTGAGAGTACTCGCAGTTACTGAAAGCTAGTTAAAAGCCAAAAACAATTAAAAATAAAAAATCATGCATCAGAGACTAAAATCAACTAAAACACATCCCAGGGATTTAGTGTTTTAATGTCATGGACAGTCAAAATAGACATGATTTTGGCAATGACTACCATGTGTTAATTTAAACTTGAAAACTATACACTTTATATGTCTAATTTTGTTTTGGGATGCTATGTTACTGACATAATTGTAAACAAGTAAAAACAAACATAAGACTTACATGCAAGACTTTTGGCTGGTGATAGGTGTAAAAAAATGAATAAATGGATATACGAGATATATTGCAATGAGACAGCATCTCAATAACAAAAAATTCCAAAATACATCTACTGATATATATAGATGGCAACATGCAGTCTTAATCAATGGACAAATATTGACATAAAAACTGTTTATAATTGCTAACTGAAGAGATGCCTATTAATACAACTGATTTTGTGTACTTTTCTAGGCTGTGCTTAGATTAGGAGGAAATGCAATGAAGCAAGAATGTGATCAGTTGATGACAAAACCATTGGACATGTCAAGACAAGAAATCTTAAGAGACTTAAAGCAAGCAAACAGAGACATTGAAACAATTAAACAATCACTTGATTTGATTCAAGTTGATCATACAGAGATAAAAACAGACGTGCAAGCATTAAAATCAGGTCATGAGGGTTTTCAGATATCCTTTGATTTCCTTCAAGTGGAACAAACAGAATCCAAAAAAGACATAGAGCTGTTAAAGTCTGACCATGAAAATTTGAAAAAATCCCATGATTTGTTACATAAAGAAACTGTATCAAAACATGAGATGAAAACAGTTAAAACTGATGTGACAACAATTCAGTTAGATCATGATAGTTTGGAAAAGTCACATGGGTTGCTGCAAGTTGATCAGAGGGAAATGAGAATAGATGTACAAAATGTTAAATCAGATTGTGAGAAATTGAAAATGTCTCAAGATTTGCTTCAGAGAGATCAGATAAAAACAAAAGATTATGTGAAAAAGCTGACATGTATTTCTGAGGATCCAGTTCCAAGTAATAGAAGAGGTATTTAATATATTTTTACTAACAACAGTGAATAACCATGATAACCCTATGGACTTTTTTGCATGATAAGTGTCAGACTTGTTCTTTTAACAATAATTTGAAATAGGAAAGCATATGTTTTTAAAAGGGAGAGGTTTGTACAAAATCAACATTTTTATCCATGTTTTTATTATAGGTCCATTGTTTAATCTATTTAAAATACAGATCTCTGATTTCCTTATCCTCATATGATATCTAACACCCTTGTGTATGTAGTTTAACTTCTGAAGGATTTTGTACATGATTTTCTCAAGCAATCAGATTTTGACTTGCTGATTTTGAAAAGTGCACTCGGAACAGAAATTTGAAGCGGTTCATTGAAATGTCCATCTGTTGAAGTGGAAGTGTGGGTAGGTGAAGTTTTAAAATACAATTGTGCCATGCATTATGTTACGTTGCATCTTAATAAAAAATATTTATTTTTATTAGAGGATAATTTCATTACAATACATTGTGTAGATAAAGTTGTTGACTTTGATAGATAAGTTGCAGATATTAATTCGTGAAAAATGAGAAGTATTTTAGCATATGATAATGATTTATTTTCATTATTAATTAGATCTGGGAAATATCTTAGCATATGATAATCATTGGAGTGACAGATTTATTTGAAAATTTTCTGTTTCCTGATAAGATCTGTAGGACTGCATATATAAAGTTTGAAATTTACTAGAAGGACTGTATAAATGAAGTTTGAAATTTACTGTTCATTATTAGACATTTTGTAGATAATTAAGTCTCCCTAAATCATGTATATTCTTACCCCCCCCCCCCCCCCCCCCCCCTTTCAATTTGATAATGTGCTTTTATCTTGTAAACGGTTGAGATCCCCACCCCTAAACCATATATATTCTTGCATGGGACAATAAAACAAATCAAATGAAATAAAAGGCGAGACACCTGGGGTCACCCCACCCCCTTCTGTCTGAGAACTTGTAAACAGTCGAGATTCCCACCCCTAAACCATATATATTCTTGTATGGGACAATAAAACAAATCAAATGAAATATAGGGGAAGTCCAGAGAGGTCACCCCATCCCCCTTCTTTTTGAAAACTTGTAAACGGTCAAGATCCCCATCCCGAAACCATATATAATCTTGTATGGGACAATAAAACAAATCAAATGAAATAAAAGACGAGTCCCCTAGGGTCAACCCCACCACCTCCTGTTTAAGAACTTGTAAATGGTCGAGATTAACACCCCTATACCATATATATTCTTCTATGGGACAATAAAACAAATCAAAAGAAATTAAGGGGAAGTCAATGGGGGTAACCCCCACCCCCCTTCTTTTTGAAAACTTGTAAACGGTCGAGATCCCCACCCCTAAACCATATATATTCTTGTATGGGACAATAAAACAAATCAAATGAAATTTAGGGGAAGTTCTCTGGGGAAACCCCCATCCCCCTTCACTTTGAAACCTTGTAAACGGTCAAGATCCCCACCCCGAAACCATATATATTCTTGAATGGGACAATAAAACAAATCAAATGAAATATTGGTGGAGTCCCCGGGCTCACCCCCACCCCCCTTCTTTTTTGAAAACTTATAAATGGTCAAGATCCCCATCCTGAAACCATATATATTCTTGTATGGGATAATAAAACAAATCAAATGAAATTAAAGGTGAGTCCTTTCGGGTCAACCCTAACCCCTCCTGTTTGAGAACTTGTAAACAGTTGAGATCCCCACCCCTAAACCATATATATTCTTGTATGGGACAAAAAAATAAATCATATGAAATTTAGGGGGAGTCCACTGGGGATCACATCCCCCCTTTTTGAGAACTTGTAAACGGTCGAGATCTCTAACCCTAAACAACCATATATACTCCTGTTCGTCATTTTAAGAAGAATTGAATGACATACAGGGTCAATTCATAGGCGTCACTTATGCGTATCACAAACCAATTTGTACTGGACTTTGGCCAATGTAAGGTGACCATGGGAATGACGAATTATTGGAGCTTTGTTTGGGAGACTTCGTAACAGCATCCTGTTACAATTATTTCTTGTTACTGATAAGTTTTATAGATTTTGAAAAGACATTGTATTAATGATAAATGAGATTTTGGATTTTTTTCTTCTTTTCTTTGGTAAATTGTTTGAAGAATTTTGTGTCATGTTTGTTTGTTATTCTGTAAAAACTAATTTTCTGAATTATATATATTTTTTTTTATGAAGTGAACTCCTTTAAAAACTAAGCTTATATTGTTCATTAATAAACATATATTTAGATTTCTGATTTTGGGCCCAGTTTTCAAGTTGGTCTAAATCGGGGTCCAAAATTAAACTGGATTTGATTTCAACATAAATTGAATAGATATAGGGTTCTTTGAAATGCTTAATTTAAACCTGTATTTCTTTTCATTATTAATAAGATAATACCACATTGAGGTCCAAAGGGTCCTAAATTAAACATTTGTTTAATTTTATCAAAAATTGAATTCTTTGGTTCTTTGATATACTGATTCTAACAATGTTTGAGTGTTAAATCATATCTAATTTTAGAGAACTTAGTCATCACTGGTTGTTGTTATTTTATTATATTATTGATTATAAGTTGAAAAATTGCTTCATATCTTGTTTTAGAAAAAAATTATCCAGTTTGAGATATTTCCCTTTGCACAGAAAATATTATGGATAAAATTAACCTGTGTTTCATTTCAACATAAATTAAATATATATAGGGTTCTTTCAAATGCTGAATCTAAACCTGTATTTAAATATTAAATTTTTGGGCCCAGTTTTCAAGTTGGTCCAAATCAGGGTCCAAAATTAAACTTTGTTTGATTCAACGAAAATTGAATTTATGGGGTTCTTTGGAATGCTGAATCTAACCATGTATTGAGAGATTTTTGATTGTAGGCTTCTTTATCAAATTGGTCCACATGAGGTAAATGTCCAATTTCAAATATTTCAGTTCTTTGACCACATTCACAAACTTATGCTGTGTCAGATATTCAATCACAATCCAAATTCAGAGCTGTTTTAAGCTTAAATGTAGTGTCCATACTTGCTCAACTGTTCAGGGTTCGACCTCTGCAGGAAAATCCGTGTTGCTGTCACTCTGACAGCCTATTGTTCAATTTTGAGCCCAGTTTTTTTAGTTTTTTCAAATCGGGTTCCAAACTTAAACTTTGTTTGATTTAAAATAAATCAATTCTTGTGGTTCTCTTTTATCATAAATTTTGGTATTAATCTTCCCGTTAGTGATATAGGTATCGATATTCCAGGAAAAGGCAGTGTTCATTGTTAGTATAAGCATTTTTAAAGACAGTTCAGCCGGATTATTTTAGTAGTGAACATACTGAAGTCTTCATTATTGAGAGCCATTATATCATCCAAATATCTAAAAGTTTTATTAAATTTTGGTATCAGATGTTGTTTCGATGGGTCTTTGCTGATTTTAGTCATAAATTGTAACTCATAACAATACAGAAACAGGTCCACAACAAGTGGTGCACAGTTAGTCCCCATTGGTGTTTTGTGCAGCTTCGGAAGTCAGTACATAGTTGGAACTTTCATTGTATTTGGTTTTGCTTGTAAAGAAGTAGCTAAAAAATTTATGTTTGTTACAAATGTCATTTTCCGAAAATGGAGTCAATTGGAATGTTGGTGAATTCGTGATTTCCTTTGGCAGAACCTCAATGTAAAATTTACGTCAACAATAATGATATTATTAGCAACCTTATCAGCCGGGACAAATACAAATTCCTTGCCGAGTTCTTTTAACTTATGTTTGATAGGAGAAATGGTGTTATTATGGTTGTTGCTAGGAGGAAAAAATTCTTTAAAATGTTGTATACGTATATCAACTATGTTCATTACTGAATTAAAAAAAGAATCTAAGGATTTCTTGTCAGCTTTTGCTCGTTTTATCCATTTCGAGCAGTAAGTACGGAGTGAGTCGTGGATGATGTTACGACACTTATTCCAATTAATAACTGATGGGGGACGATATTTAGGTCCTTTACTGAGGAATGATTTCAACTCTCGGTCACGAACGATATTAAGGTCTCCTGTTATGACATGGGAACTGGGGCCATAAATGTATTCGGAATTAATGCAATTTCATGACGTAGGTGTATTGTCACTGATAATCTTTACACACTTCCCTATAATTATGCACATATTTCCGGGTAGATTGTTTGTAAACATAACAAATAAGAGGGAGTTCAGTATTATCAAAATAGCTAGGAATTTGTTCTTTAACACAATGATCATTAAAAATACCGGCAATATTTACAAAATCAAAACCGTTATTGACATATTTGATTTTAATCAAATGTTTTTTATGATCTTCAGGGCGATCAATTTTTGGAAACAGTTTAGAATAACAATATGCAATTTGGACGATTTCATACTTAAGGACTGCAATATGGAATTGTGTTGCAATCCTCTAAAATTTGATGTAATTTATTAACAGGTAAACAGAGCTTGGTTTACAGATAATGCCTGTTGTTGTTTTTTGTCCCCCGCGAAATGCGTTGTGGGGGACATGGAAATACCGAGTGTCTGTCCGTCCGTCCGTCTGGTCTTGTAAGCGCTCTCACGGGTACAATTCTTGCCAGATTTTTATAAAACTTATACTATAGGTTAATATTAGCAATATCTCGAACAAGTACAAAAATGGTGGACGATCAACTTTTTTTAAAAGAGTTATACCCCTTAGAAATATTAAATTTATGAAAAATGGCCTCGTTAGCGCTCTCACAGGTTCAATTCTTGCCAGATTTTTATAAAACTTATACTATAGGTTAATATCAGCAATATCTCGGACAAGTTCTAAAATGGTGGACAATCGTCTTTTTTTAAAAGAGTCATGCCCCTTGGAAATATTAAATTTATGGAAAATAGCCTCTTTAGTGCTCTCACATGTACAATTCTTGCCAGATTTTTTATAAAACTTATACTATATGTTAATATCAGTAATATCTCGGACAGGTTTTATAATGGTGGACAATCAACTTTTTTTAAAAGAGTAATGCCGCTTGGAAATATTAAATATTATAAGTGCAACTCAGGGGACATTGGAACTCTGTTCTTTTATTGTAATAGTTCTTATTAGACAGAAACCTATTTTGTGTCAAATATTTAATCAATTCATATTTAGAGCTTTATCATGCTTGAATGTTGAGTCCATGCTTGCCAACTTTGTACAACTGTAGTAATATCAAGCTGCGCCTTGCTGAGTAGTTTATTTTATTTTATTTTGATATAACCAGAACCACACATTAATTTTTATTTAGCCTAATAGGTCAACTATATTTGGTGTATTGATATCCGTTTCTCAGAAGGTATAAAACCACTAATTCATAGCCCCATTGCTTTCTATGCTAAATTTTACAATTTCAAGCATTAATGGCTATTTTGTCTTAAGTTTAAATAAAGTGGCAGTTATTTCATGTCAAAACTATACTTTATCCTGACTTGTGCTGAAAAATTCAGTTACCTATGATTGCAAATTAGAGCGTACTTGTCCCCGGAAGTTTGATAGTACAAAAACAGGTACTTCTGATCTGATCAACAGGGCAAATGTGCCCTCCTATTAAAATTTCATATACTTCTTTGTTATTCAAAAAAACTTTCAACAAGGGTTCTACAGTGATCCCAAGTCCCCAAGCATTCATTTGATACCAAAACTACCCAAATATTTCACCTATTGACAAAGATACAGCTATGCGTAGGAACTTTTTTTTTTAAATATGTACTACTTTCGTGTATGTTCTTTTCGACCAGGCCTGAATAAGTAGTTCTATACCAGAAACTCCATGTATCTGAATACGATCAACTTTATCTGGTGTATGAAATTATGGTAAGGTTTACATGGTTGTCCCACCTTGAAGTCTTTGTCACGAATCATTGATGATGTTAAGTTTATATGATACCAGTAGTAAGACTGTTATCTTTAAGACTTTCAACTTACAATTCAATCATGACCAAATTAAGCAGAACAAATATGATGTTGCTCCCATCAATAAATGCATTATGCACTTATCATCATCTGAGGCATTCAGAGTAACAAGTTAGTAAATTCAAAGTTGTATGAATACATGATGAGTTTTAATACTTTATTGTTTTTAAAATTATCTTTGGCAATGATTTACTCCTTCATGTTTCAGTGCTAATTAGTAAGGTGTTGGACGAATGGCAGAAGAATGCTGATAACTTTGTTGAAACTAGAGCTGCGAAATGTGTGTTGAAAGGTGTTCAGGAAAACAGTTGTCTCACTATTACAGCTAGTTCTGGTGTTGGAAAGACATCCACTTTACATCATGTGGCATTAAAAATGAAAGAAGAAGGGTATGATATACTACCGGTTACTAATCCAAATGACATTGTCCAATTCTATAATCCAAATCAGAAAACACTGTTTGTAATTGATGACTTTTGTGGGACTTATTCCATAAACCAGTCTGACCTTAACAATTGGGAACCAGTTATGGAACAAATAAAGGTGTTGATTGAAAACAAACTCACAAAAATCATTGTCGCTTGTAGATTACAAGTGTTCAAGGATGAAAAGTTTGAATCTTTATCAATGTTCAGGAAATCTGTTTTTAATATGCTGTCGGAGAATTTGAGCTTATTACACACCGAGAAAATGTCAATAGCAGAATTATACCTGAAGACAAAATCATCAGAGATTATTCAGTACTGTGATTTATATGATTGCTTTCCACTTCTCTGTAAATTGTATAGTGATAAACCTGAGCTCAATATAACAGAATTCTTCAAGAATCCATTTTCGGTGTACGAAACCGAAATTGACAAGCTTTATAAAAAAGGACATAATACAAAATACTGTGCCATGGCTCTGTGTGTGGTGTTTAACAACAATTTGAAAGAAGAATGGTTGACAGAAGAGAAAGACGAAGAAACGAGAAAGATCATTGAGAAAACATGTGAGGCATGCAGACTGGACAGAAGAACATCGCGACTTGTCCTACTTGATGAACTAAATTCACTTGAGCATACTTTTATTAAGAAAGAACAAGGTGTATTCAAAACAAAACATGATAAATTATTTGACTTTCTTGCATACTATTTTGGACAAAAAATGATCCAGTGTTTGATCAAGAATGCACACCCTCATGTTATTATGCAGAGATTTTTACTAGAGAGAGAAGATGACATGGATCAGTTTATTACTATTGTACCAACTAAATACCATCATATGTATATACAGAGAATGATTGATGACTGGTCAATTGGTAGAGTAGATTACGTATTTATGAATATCAACTCGAATATACAAAAGTTCAGACACAAATTACTATGTTATTTGAAAACAATTAAAATGTCACTCCAGAGACGATTAGCGCTGAAATTTGATATTTATACTAAAAATACTGCGCTGATACATTGTTGTTACTATAGGGATATTCCTTTTATTTATTGGTGTATTAACCATGATGTTTGTGTTAACCTGTGTAACTGTATAGGTATGAGCCCTTTATATGTAGCAGCATCCGAAGGTTCTCCAGAGATAGTAAAGTTATTACTGGATAACAAGGCAGACATTAATAAGTGTATGGATAATGGAACATCTTCTTTGTATATTGCTTGTGAGAATAATCATATAGAGATAGTGAAGGTATTACTGCATAACAAGGCAGACATTAATAAGTGTAAAGATAATGAAATATCTCCATTGGAGGTTGCTTGTCATAATAATTATATAGAGATAGTAAAAGAACTTCTGCTGAACAAGGCAGACATTAATAAGTGTTTGGACGATGGTGTATCTCCTTTGTTTCTTGCTTGTCAGAATAATCATATAGAGACAGTAAAAGTATTACTGGACAACAAGGCAGATATTAATAAGTGTATGGATGCTGGAGCATCTCCTTTGTATATTGCTTGTCAGAATAATCATATAGAGACAGTAAATGTATTACTGGACAACAATGCAGATGTTAATAAGTGTATGGATGATGGAGTATCTCCCTTGTATATTGCTTGTCATAACAATCATATAGAGATAGTAAAGGTATTACTGGACAAAGAGGCAGATATTGATAAGTGTAATGATAATGGAGTATCTCCTTTGTATGTTGCTTGTCATAAAAATCATATTGAGATAGTAAAGGTATTACTTGACAACAATGTAGACATTGATAAGTGTAAAGATAATGGAGTATCTCCTTTGTATGTTGCTTGTCATAAAAATCATATTGAGATAGTAAAGGAATTACTGGACAACAAGGCAGACATTAACATGTGTGAAGATAATGGAGTATCTCCTATGTTTATTTCTTGTCAGAATAATCATATAGAGATAGTAAAGGTATTACTGGACAACAAGGCAGACATTAATAAGTGTGAAGTTAATGGAGTATCTCCTTTGTATGTTGCTTGTCATAAAAATCATATTGAGATAGTAAAGGAATTACTGGACAACAAGGCAGACATTAACATGTGTGAAGATAATGGAGTATCTCCTATGTTTATTTCTTGTCAGAATAATCATATAGAGATAGTAAAGGTATTACTGAATTACAAGGTAGACATTAATAAGTGTACGAATAATAGAGCAACTCCTTTGTACATTGCTTGTCAGAATAATCATATAGATACAGTAAAAGTATTACTGGACAAAAAGGCAGACATTAATAAGTGTAAAGATAATGGAGTATCTCCTTTGTATGTTGCTTGTCATAAAAATCATATTGAGATAGTAAAGGTATTACTTGACAACAATGTAGACATTGATAAGTGTAAAGATAATAGAGTATCTCCTTTGTATGTTGCTTGTCATAAAAATCATATTGAGATAGTAAAGGTATTACTGCACAACAAGGCAGACATTAATAAGTGTATGGATGATGGAGAATCTCCTTTGTATATTGCTTGTCATAATAATCATATGGAGACAGTAAAGGAATTACTGGACAACAAGGCAGACATTAACATGTGTGAAGATAATGGAGTATCTCCTTTGTTTATTTCTTGTCAGAATAATCATATAGAGATAGTAAAGGTATTACTGGACAACAAGGCAGACATTAATAAGTGTGAAGTTAATGGAGCATCTCCTTTGTATCTTGCTTGTCACAATAATCATATAGAGATAGTAAAGTTATTACTAGACAACAATGCAGACATTAATAAGTGTAAAGATAATGGAGCATCTCCTTTGAATATTGCTTGTCAAAATAATCGTATAGAGATAGTAAAGGTATTACTAGATAACAAGGCACACATTAATAAGTGTATGGATAATGGAGCATCTCCTTTGTATGTTGCTTGTCAGTATAATCATATAGAGACAGTAAAGGTATTACTGATTAACAAGGCAGACATTAATAAGTGTAAAGATAATGGAGCATCTCCTTTGTATATTGCTTGTCAGAATAATCATATAGAGACAGTAAAATTAGTACTTGACAACAAGGCAGACATTACTAAGTGTAAAGATAATGGATCATCTCCTTTGTATATTGCTTGTCAGAATAATCATATAGAGATAGTAAAGGTATTACTAGATAACAAGGCAGACATTAATAAGTGTAAAGATAATGGAGCATCTCCTTTGTATCTTGCTTGTCACAGTAATCATATAGAGATAGTAAAGGTATTACTGGATAACAAAGCAGACATTAATAAGTGTAAGGTTAATGGAGCATCTCCTTTGTATCTTGCTTGTCATAATAATCATATAGAGATAGTAAAGGTATTACTGGATAACAAAGCAGACATTAATAAGTGTATGAATAATGGAGCATCTCCTTTGAATATCGCATGTTGGAATAATTATATAGAGCTAGTAAAGTTATTATTGGACAACAAGGCAGACATTAATAAGTGTATAAATAATGGAGCATCTCCTTTGTATATTGCTTGTCAGTATAATCATATAGAGACAGTAAAGGTATTACTAGATAACAAGGCAGACATTAATCAGTGTAGAGATAATGGAGCATCTCCTTTGTATATTGCTTGTCATAATAAACATATAGCGATAGTAAAGGTATTACTGGATACCAAGGCAGACATTAATAAGTGTGAAGTCAATGGAGCATCTCCTTTGTAACTTGCTTGTCAGAAAAATCTTATAGAAACAGAAAAGATATTACTGGACAAAAAGTCTGACATTGATAAGTGTTAAGTTAATGGAGTGTCTCCTTTGTATATTGCTTGTCAGAATAATCATATAGAGATAGTCAAACTATTATTTGACAACCATGCAGACATTTATAGGTGTACGGATAATCATGATAATGGAACATCTCCTTTGTACTTTAGTTGTTATTATAACCATATAGAGATAGCAAAGGTATTACTGGACAACAATGCAGACATTGATAAGTGTGATGCATATGGAACGAACCCTTTTATATTTCTTTTCGCAATAATCATACAGATATCGTAAGAATGCTGTTGGAGAAGGGATTATATTATAATAAATGTAACAATATTGGGATCTCATCAGTACAAATTACCAGTGAAAATGGACACAATGTCATACTTGCTGTCATTAATGAACATTACGGAGTAGAGGTTATATATATCAAAGAAACTTAAGAGAATATCATCCATAAATAGTGAACAATGTAGGTAAAAACTTTTGCAATGACAGATTTTAGAAAGGAAATTGTGTTTAAGGATATAGATGTAGATAACAATGTTTACAATGAAAGATTTCAGAAAGAAATGATTAACAAATGGTTTCTTCATATGAAATATTTACTTTAATTTTTAATTTTTTTTATCCCATCAGTTATATAAAAATTTGAATCAATGTATTTGATTTTTTGGGGTTATTTAAAAAAAACTTTGTTACAGTGAACACATGCAAACTATAGTTTGTAATTTGAGAATACATTCTATGATCAGAGTAATGTTGGTACTTGTTTATGTAGGGCGCAATTTACATTAAGTATATTATTTAGGATACAAAATAGTGTTGAAAATCATATATAGTTTTTTATATGGACCCTTACCAGGTGAGATATGAATGCTATGGACTGAATTATAAAAACAGTGCTGAGGGAGATAACTCTAATTATTTGAGTGATTATGCACTTGACAAAGGATGCATAAATACATTTTCTCCAATATACAGCCTTGTCAGTATAATTTGTGATGTAGCTCTTTTCCGTCTTTTTAAACCAGTAAAATCGGAACCTTTACATGAGGAAAAGAGGAAATTCCTTCCTGTTTACTTTACCAATACAGGAGTTGATGCAATCAACATAAGCAACGTTCTACATCACAATGAGGTAACATCTAAAATTCCTATTTATTTTCACAATCAGTCTGTTCCTATTGTATCCTACAGTTACACCAAAACCATTGGACCCAAAATATTTAACTATAAACAAGCATTACAGGACCTTGATTTAGAACAATACCTAAAAAACCCTCTGACATGTGACTGTTCCCACACTTGGACACTTTGTCAGAATGGGTCAAAACAATCAGGTCTCTGATAAAACATCGCATTCATAAGTTGAAAAACTGTGTGAATGATCGACCAAAATCCGTTTTCAGAGACAAAGAGGCTGTGAAATGTCCATTATCTCTTCATGATAAGTATGTTCCTGTTCCTGCGGACAAAGCTTCAAATAAAATTGTATTTGTATGTAATTTGACAAGGATGAGATTTTGGCGAATCATAAGTCCTTCATGGTTTCAATTAACATTGCATTGAACAACAAATCGGAGGACTTACCTTGTTTGTATTGGATACCTAAACTTCACCAAATTCCGCACAAACAACGGTACATTGCCGGCTCATCTGCATGTTCCACTAAAGAATTGTCCATTAGATTGACTAAAATTCTGTCCGCAGTGAAAGAGGGTCTTCAGAAATACCGTGAAACTGTTTACTCGCGTAGTGGTATTAACCATATGTGGATTCTTAAAAACTCTTAAGAACTTCTGGATAATTTTAAATCTCGGTCTTTTTCTGAAATAAGTTCTATCAAAACTTTTGATTTTTCAACCTTGTATGCCACCATTCCCCATGTGAAATTGAAAAACCGTCTAAAAGAAATAATCTACAATGCTTTTCAACATAAAAATGGTAGCATACGCTATAAATTTATTACTTTGGGATACCATAAGGCATATTTTGTTAATAGTGAACAAAAGGTTAAAACATGCTACACAGAGGAACAAGTGATCAGTATGCTGGAGTTTCTTATTGACAACATATTTGTTGAATTTGGAGGAAGACTTTTTCAACAAATTGTCGGCATTCCTATGGGAACGAACTGTGCGCCTCTCCTTGCCGACCTCTTCTTATTTTCATATGAATCGGAGTTCCTTCAGACACTTGTCAAAAACAAGAAGATGAAAGAAGCCAGGTTATTTAATTTCACTTTCAGATATATTGATGATGTTCTTTCCATTAACAATCCGAACTTTTCTGATTGGGTTCCATTAATATCCACCAGAAATAGAAATTAAAGAAACACTAGACACGGCTTCCTCCGCCTCATTTTTAGACTTGTACCTCGAATTTGACATACACAGTCATCTCAGTACCAGAATCTATGACAAACGAGACGATTTTAATTTTGAAATATCAATTTCCCCCACCTTGGTAGCAATATACCAACTTCACCTGCATATGGGATATACATTTCCCAACTTATTCGGTATTCAAGAGCTTGCAGCTCCTACTCAGACTTTGTAAAACGTCACCAGTGTATGAACAGAAAGTTGATGAACCAGGGGTATGTCAAAGAACGTCTCGTTCTTTTTCTAAAAAAGTTCATCGGATTGTACCAAGACCTTGTTAATAAATAATCAGTATCAACTTCACAAATAATAAACGATGGTCTTGAAGTAAGGATTCTGCCTACTGACGTTGTTTATCATCTTAATAACGTGTTATAGTATTCTTTTATTTGTCTTTATTAATATTACTTTTACTGTTAAGTCTGTTTTTTTTAGATATCCATAAGTTATTTTATTTATTAATATTACTTTTACTGTTAAGTCTGTTTTTTTGTGATATACATTTAAAGTGACTTTGTACTTATGTATCCCGTCATACTTTGAACGACAAAAATATTTTATTTATTAATATTACTTTTACTGTTAAGTCTGTTTTTTGTGATATCCATTTGACGTGACTCTGTACTTATGTATCCCGTCATACTTTGAACGACAAAATTATTTTAGTTATTAATATTACTTTTACTGTTAAGTCTGTTTTTTGTGATATCCATTTGACGTGACTCTGTACTTATGTATCCCGTCATACTTTGAACGACAAAATTATGTTATGTCTACCTGTGTGAATTTCAAACGCGCGATTTTACGCCAGTACTTAAAACCTTCCATCCTTTATGGGTGGATTTTACATAGATAAGATATTTGTTGGCCTTTTTCACCTTCTTTGACAAGTTAAACAAAGTTTTAAGTAAGATATAATCCTCTAACAGTTCATTCTGTAACAGTCCAATATTTTACAGAATGGAATGTAAGAGGCTTATATCCTTTACAGACATTGGTGACGTTTTATAAAGTCTGAGTAGCATCTGCAAGCTCTTAAAATAATGACCTCAATTTTGTCACTTGCTTGTTTAAATACTGCATTGAAATTCTGCACGGTGGACATATGTCAGGATCATTAATACTTGTACTTTTTTCAACATTGCTCGTGAAATCTTCTCCAAAGTACATCTTAAAATAATTACAATGTAAACTTGATTTCCTATCTTAACGTCACTAGGATATATGAGATGCAAACACTCACTGAAGTATGGGTTGTTGAGTGATAAGCCATCACCAATATATATAAGAGCATAATCTGGATGTGATCAACCCCCCCCCCCCCCCCCCCCCCCCCCCCAGTTTTTGGTGGGGTTCGTGTTGCTTAGTCTATAGTTTTCTATGTTGTGTTTTGTGTACTTTTGTTTGTCTGTTGGTCTTTTTCTTTTTTAGCCATAGCGTGACAAGAAATTTGTTTCTATGGTTCCCACTTTTTGTAGAAAAAGTACTGTTTATTGAGTAGTTAAATTATATCTTCATGAAGCATGGAGTAGTATAGAGCGTAAAAAATATTTGGATATTACTACAAAATTATGTTTATGTAATTGTACAGTTGTTTGGATCATACATTTTTTAGTCCTATGCATCAATGATAATGTATCAGATTGGTCCATCGCTCGGAATGGTAAGAAATTCAATTAAATCGACTTTTTAGCTCACCTTGTTTGAAGGGCCATGCAAGCTTTTACCATCACTATGCGTCCGTCGTCCGCCCGTCCGTCATATGACGTCTGTAAACTTTTCTTTAAATATCTTGACTAAAACTGCTAAATGGATTGAAGTAAAAGTTTGTCAGCTTCATCTGTGGGATGTCAACTATAATTTTTCTCCAGGTTGATCAACCAAAGTTAAACATATGAGTCAAACTACAGTTTTGCTTATGTCTCTCAAACTTTACCAATAAGAGAAAACTGACAGGGTAAAAATGATCAGCACAAGTTCTATTTACTCTGAAAATGTCCTAATGATTTGATTATTGTCCTTGAAACGTTGAATTTTTTTCCGTACGATTTCATCGCAGTATGCTACGCATAGGGATTACTATCCGGCGGCAGCGGTGGCAGTGAAAACTATTTATATGAAGCTTAGTATTCCAGTATGTAGAATATCTTAATACTTCATACAAAATGATTGTTTAGTATACTCCATCAAATATCTCCTCCTTATTCATGTACTTGTGTACCATTAGGAAACGATCATTTGATTTTTTGATGGGGCAGCAGAATTTTTAGTACTGCACTGAATATTCCTTATCATCTGTTGCTATGTCATTTTTATTCAGTTTGTTTTTGGGGAAAACGTTCCTATTCTTCTATAGCTCTGATAGTTAATTCATTTCTTGTGAACTGAATATTAATTTTCACCTGGTGCTAGCGAGACAATTTATGAATATTCGCCGACTTTGTGGAACACCACTACCGTACATAGAGTTTGTTTAAATATTGCCTGGAAAAGTGAATATTAAACAATTCAAAGAAGAAAACAAATTAACAGCATGATCAAATCTGACAATATTAAACACAAAAAACCTTAGGACTACAGGTTATGTTTACGGGACAGGCACATCAAGAGCCTTGGGTTGAATATGATATTGATCGTCAATCCGCTCCTTTGCAGAGGCAGTTGTGTAACAGCTCAACATTACGCATATTGAAAAACTCGCCAGATCGGTTCAAGTCATAGAAATAACAAAAGAAACAAAGTACTTGAAGTTACTAAAACTAGTCATCAGATCGGTTCTAATCACACAATTACAAAAGACACAAAGTACCCGGGCCGTAGTTACTGAAGTAAGTTATCAGATCGGTTCTAATCACAAAAATAACAAAAGACACAAAGTACCCGTAGTTACTGAAACTATTCATTAGATCGGTTCTAATCACAAAAATAACAAAAGACACAAAGTAGTCGTAGTTACTGAAACTATTCATCAGATCGGTTTTAATCACAAAAATAACAAAAGACACAAATTACCCGTAGTAACTGAAACTAGTCATCACATTGGTTCCCGTAAAAGAAATAACAAAAGACACAAAGTATCCGTAGTTACTGAAAAAGCCATAACATTGGTTCTAATCACTAAAAAAACAAAAGACACAAAATATTCGTTGTTACTGAAACCAGTCATCGGATCGGTCTCTAATCACAAAAATAACTAAAGACACAACTCACCCGTAGTTACAGAAACTAGTCATCAGATCGGTTCTAATCACAAAAATAACAAAAGACACAAATTACCCGTAGTTACTGAAACTAGTCATCAGATCGGTTCTAATCACTAAAATAACAAAAGACAAAAAGTAGCCGTAGTTACTGAAACTAGTCATCAGATCGGTTCTAATCACTAAAATAACAAAAGACAAAAAGTAGCCGTAGTTACTGAAACTAGTCGTCAGATCGGTTCTAATCACACAAAAAAACAAAAGACACAAAATACCCGTAGTTACTGAAACTAGTCATCAGATCGGTTCAAGTCACAATAGTAACAAAAGACACAAAGTACCCGAAGTTCCTGAAAGTAGTCATCAGATCGGTTCTTATCACAAAAATAACAGAAGACACAAAGTAGCCGTAGTTACTGAAACTTGTCATCAGATCGGTTCAAGTCACAGTAATAACAAAAGAAACAAAGTACCCGAATTTACTGAAACTAGTCATCAGATCTGTTCTAATTGCAAAAATAACAAAAGACACAAACACCCGAAACTAGCTCAGAGCTCACAAAAATAGACCACACAAACATTAGTACACTTCTAACGGATTTGGTTAAGATTTCATAAATAGTTTGAAGAAAATCCTAAACTTGGCCAACTTCATATATAAGTAATAACGGGATGCAGGATTACAGCACTCATAGTTTATGTAAACTACATATGGTCTGAAGTGTCTGTTTCTTCTTGCAAAATAATTTAAAGATAACTAATTTACCATAGTCAGCTGTATGTCATTTTCATTTGCAGATTAATTAAAGGATTCATGCATTCGTTAAGCGTCGCCCAGTGCCAATACTTAAAAGTAGAATTACAAAAATACCAAACTCCAAGGAAAATTCAAAACGTAAAGTCCCTTATCAAATGGCAAAGTCAAAAGCTCAAACACATCAAACGAATGGAAAACAACTGTCACATTCCAGACTTGGTCAACGTTTTTTTTTAATGTAGAAAATGTTGGATTTAACCTGATTTTATAGCTAACTAAACCTCTCACTTGTACAATTCCATCGACCAAAGACGAAAAGTAGTGACAGTGCAGCTTTATTTTCATTTTATACAAGTAAAAGGAAGAAATATTCGGTCTATTAAAATATGTATGCATGTAAGTCTGATAGGGCTTATTTGATCTTATTTATTAGTTTACGGGATACCAGTATTTTATTTACAACAGTCTGGAGAAGAAGTAAAACTTTTAATCAGACAACTGTCCCTTCAAGTCAAAAGAACAAAGGTTGTGAACAGTAACAGGTCAACGTACGGCCTTCAACAATGAGAAAATCCTAGTTTTATTTCAATCCATTAAAGGTCTCGGTATGACATAATATGCAACTATTCAACGGACAGAACACGGCGGCCTCATTATACTACAACAATGAGCTAAAAACTAACATGACAGTCAGAAACAAACGATAACCACTTTTTTACAGGTTTCGAGTTAGAACATGTTTGTTGGCGCTCAAATCTTTCCCTAACATGAAACCCTGATGTAACAACACAACTTTAAAAAATTGACTCATGCACAAAAGTCAAATAAATGGCGTAAAAACACAAATTACCGACCTAGTATTCGTAGTCATCAAGAAATAACTCAAAGACCAATTTCAACTATCAGATAAACCGTGCTTTCCAAATCTGAAATTTCCTCAGTACACATAAACAAGATTAGAGTAAACACGTCATGCCGGGTCAATAAAGCATAGCCTTATATGGGCATTTGAAAAAAGTGCATTTTTGTGTATTAGTCAAATATATCGTTTTACATGTTTTATGTAAAAAAAATATTGATAGCATATCATATTGATTTAATATGTATAAATAATAAGAGGTTGTATGATTGCCAATGAGACAACGTTTTACCAGAGACCAAATGACTTTAACGTTTGCAACGACGGTCTTTGAATGTGACAAAAACCATGAACAACGACCTGTTTTAATTGAATCCCTTATCGATGTTTGCTAATGTATCATTAATATCTTCCAGGTTATGTGATAAGATTGTTTGCCAGTATTACTCTCTATGGATGAGTCATGTAATTCTAGGGTTCAGTAATTTGGTAGCACGAATGTGTATAACATTTCTGGCTGTCCGACGAGTTGATGGCCACTACATAACAAAGTAGTATTTCGTTATAAACAACATGAACAAAGTCATCCTTGAATCGAGTAGATCTAGGTGGTTTCCTACAACTTCCACTTCAACTTTATGAAGGTTTAGCATAACCTTTTGGCTTATAGGGCCGTATTTACACAACACATTTACTCTGAGTACAAACAAACCTGTGCATCTGGACAAATTTGAAGGCACGGCAGGACTAAGAGAACTACATTTTAAATGCATGTTAAGTTTCAAAAAAATATATAAACTATTCCGGATTTTGAGGTTTCTTTTTTCGTTCCCACAGAAGATTCCAAAATAAACTAAGTTTACAAAAATGTTGGAGATGTTCCCCTTTGTAAATAATTGTAGTGATTTGTATTGATTAACTGGAGAATAGACGGACAATAGATATCTGAACAAAAATAGGTGATTTAAACTGTGTAATTGAGTGGACCATATCAAATGAAACTTGGGTGTATATATTTTTTATTACCTTCTGCAGACATAAAAAATGGAATCTCAAATTTAATTTATTTTTGTTTAATTTTCTGAAATATAAAATGCATTCAAATTTTACTTACCCACATCCTGCCATGCCTTAACACTTTTCTAGGTGCACAATTTTGTGGTGTAAACATGGCCATATTTTTCAATTCCTTCTTATGAACCTTAAGTCATAGACACCGAAATAAAAAAAAAAGTTGCATACTAAGAAAACTACTACTTTAGTATTTAAATTGAATGCCGGTCATAAGACTTTGTGAAACCGTGATATTACAACATGTTATTTTTGTCAGTTCTTGATATTATACAGTTTATTTATGCTTTTCAAATGAAATGACGTCATACAATATCGATGACGTGACATCATACAGGTAAGGGGAATATGACAGTTGTTATCCATTCGTTTGATGTGTTCAAGCTTTTGATTTTGCCATTTGCTTAGGGTCTTTCCGTTTAGAATTTTCCTCGGAGTTCGGTATTTTTGTTATTTTACTTTTTGATGAAGCATTTGTAGCCGTGACTGATATCGACATTCATACGGATGGCTGATACGGCAGGATTACAACTTATTGAATTACACTTACAATTTACTTGTTTTCACTACCAAGTATATAATCAATATGTTTATAATTGTGCATTCTTGTTGAGGGTGATTGATTGTTTACTTAATTGTTTTACTACACAACGTCTTGAATCTCATGACGTCACTTCAGAATCGAGTCAAGAAGGTATAAGGGTAGTCTAATTACAGAACATGTACTCGTTGTAACCCTTGAGGTGTGGAGAATGAATATCATTTTCTATTTTGGTGTGTTAAATTTGATGATATGACGCCTGCTAGTGTACATGTGGGAAATAATATACTTATCCTTTCAAAGCATATGAGTTAATTCCAGGTTTTTTGTTGGGTTCGTGTTGCTCAGCCTTTAGTTTTCTATATAATGTTTTGTTAATTATTGTTGATTGTCCTTTCATCTTTTGATTACCGTTTGTTTTATTGGACTTATGATTATGAATTGCCACCTTGTTATCTCCTCTTCTTTTTAACTATTGCTTACAAATGAAAAAAATAATTGAAAACCTTCTGTAGTAAAGTTATTGATAGGATTCTTTCAAAGACAACTTAAAGGATATTAATAATTATCAAAGTATCACACCACCACGCAACGGTCAATATGAGTACAATAAAATCATGAACATATTTCATTTAATTTGTATCCCACATTTTTATTCCATGCATTACAATATGCTATTTCATGCAGTAGCAGAATAATTATGACTTAGAACAAAAGTCCATCATTTGAGTCCTAGCAACGAACAAAAAGAGGTTATCAAATCTATATTTTGTCGAGCCTCCGACGAACGTCGCCGAATCATGATAAAGCGATTTGATTTTCAGGGCGTCATCGGCGTCTTGGTTCAGTCTGTGGTAAACGTTTTTATTTTTGCACCAAACTTGGACTGATGCTTCTCTTTTTATAAAAAGAAAGTACAATGTTTAATGTCAAGATTTTTTTTCTCTCTATTTTCCAGGTTTTAACCGACACATGATCTTAATTGTTAACTAATAGATATAGTTAATGATTAAAGTTTTTCAGAAATCGGTTAATTTGCTAAACTGTTTTTTTCAATTTTATGAAACTTTATGAAACAGAAGCGTTTATATGATTGAGATAAAACATATGAAGCAAGATTTTGAACATATATTTTGTTAGTTTTGCAGTACTTGCTGTAAGAAATGGATTTCTTTCTAGTTAATATTTACAAACAGCCGGCATGGGTTGAACTGTTTTTAAACATAACTTTGTTAAACCTTCATAGAATGTTACCCTTAAAATGACAATATCTATCTCTTCCACTGGTAATCAACTTTACAAATAATTCCAGACTAAATTTCAACTTATTCCTTAGCATTTACTAAGAAGATTTGCTGATTGGTTAATGAAATAAGTTGCTAAAGGCCCAGTGATAGATATCAAATGTTTTTTTCAGAGAAGTAATATGTTAATGTCATATGAATATAAATGCAAACTGATACTTATAGATCGACATGCAAAGTTGATCTTGAATTTAAAGGAACTCTCTCAAAAGTTAACAGTCCAAAATATGACATGGCACTCTATTGGGACACATTATTCAGTATATGGGTTAGTCAGTCTTTACTTTTACCCCAAAATTAACAGAAAAATAGAAGATGCCTTTTATAAATTCTTTGGTTTGACACATTTAGCAAGATTAACCGTACATAATATCGAAATGTCAATAAAACCCATGACCTCCAAATCTCAAGTCAAGCATGTGCCCACAAAAAAAATACTACAAATACAATCGTTTGTTTTTAAAAGAAGACAATATGTATAGAAAATGTTGATAGTATCAGGAAATAAAAAAACAAAAACTCCAATAGTCTCCATGACAACTAGCTGATACCGGTCTATACAAATCATTGATAACTTAGCTATTTGGGTCCATTTAGGTTGCTTCAAATTATTTAATCCTTTAGAAAGATTGAATGTTTGAAGGCAAATGGATCTTTTTATGAAAGTTTACAATCGGCTATGGACAAACAACATAATTTTAACATTTGTTTGTCTATTATTTTAAAAAGAACAACATTAAACTGAAAATTTAATTGAGGGTCCTTAATGGCTTTCAACTTCATGATTGATTTGATCTGTTTAACATTTTTGATTCGAGCGTCACTGATGAGTCTTATGTAGACGAAAAACACGTCCGGCGTACAAAATTTTAATCCGTGTATCTATGGTGAGTAGCTTATTTAGACCCGCAGGGTCCATGCCACTGCTGGTTGAGGTTCCTCCCCGACGTATCACCCGTGCAGTAATCAGCACGTCTGTGTTGACATGAATGATCATTGATGTGGTCATAATTATAAATTTACTGCGTACGAAACTTTGAATTTTTTCGAAATACTAAGGATTTTCTATATCTTAGGAATAGAATACCTTCACGGTATTCCGCAAAACCTTTCGGAATTATTGGTCCTTAATGCTGATTAGTCTTATGTGAACGAGTCATGCGTCTGGAAAACAATAATGGTTTTATGATGAGTTAACTTACTACCATTGGCATCTCAAATAGCACAGTCAAATTAAAAGGTTTAACTGCAGATCACAAATTTGCTTGTTCCATTTTAAATTCACATCCTTCTTTTGCCTGATCATGTTTTTTATAAAACAAAAACAGGACTGAACACATCTATGTGCACTACATGCAGGCGCATGTTTCGTCTACAAATACAAAAGTCTGTGCAGCTTGAATTGACAAAGTTTAAAAGGCTAGATAAAGAACGAAGGTAAAGTGATGATGATGATGACGATGACCATCTGTCAAACCGGCTAACAAAGCAAAACGTGTGTTTTCGATAAATACAAGTTTTGTTAAAATCCCAGTACTATGTATTTTGGTTTGCATTTTCGTTAATGGTAGGTAATCAATAACTTTTGACACGAGGAATCATTTTGGAATTAAAAATCATACCTACATGTACATATCGGTTTTCACTTTTATAATAGCTGAAAAGGATGTTTCTAAGAAGATAAAAGTTTTGAACCAACACTTTTTCTGTATCATAATTTTGACAAAATGACAGAACTATAAATAACTGGGAAGTCTAGCTAGCAATAAAACAAGGTTTAACCACAATTTTCTCCGAAATATGCCTTTGCCAAGTCAGTTCTTTTCCCCTGTTGATAAAGTCCAACGTTTGATTTTGTCAGTTTTATAAGCTCGACTGTTTTGGATCAGACAGAACTGAGAAACGTCGTCTCCAATATATATTTCAATGGACTTTTGACGAGGTAGATACGTTATATATGGACCTGTTCAGATGATATTGACCGAGACGAAGTCCAAGTGTCGATATAATCTAACAGGTCCATATATAACGTATTGACTGAGTGAATTCCTTAATTTTTATTTTACATATGTAAATAATGTATTAGGAAAATGGACTTCAATGTCCTTTCTGTGTATTTTTAAATTGTATTTTGCAAGATTTTAACATGCCATTGAAAAAGTCAATAAATAAGATGAACTTGTTTTATTGTAGACAAAAACACAGCATATATTGTTTTTTTTATGCCTCACTTAGGGACATTTTTTTTTCGGTCTGTTCGTCCGTACGTTTGTTCGTCCGTCTGTCCCGCTTCAGGTTAAAGTTTTTGGTTAAAGTTTTTGGTCAAGGTAGTTTTTGATAAAGTTGAAGTCCTATCAACTTGAAACTTAGTACACATGTTCCCTATGATTTGATCTTTCTAATTTTAATGCCAAATTAGAGTTTTGACCTGAATTTTACGGTCCACCTAACATAGAAAATGATATTGCGAGTAAGCATCCGCGTACTATGGACACATTCTTGTTATTTCTGTTTTAGAAAAAAATAAGAATTCAAACGTTACTGAATTTTGTCAACAATGTTTGTAAAATGTTTTATAAATGTTTTAAATATGTTTGTTTATAAAATATCCTTTAAAAACATTTTTAAAACATAAAAAAAAAAATTTTTGCAGGATAAAATGTTTAACAAAATGTTTTAATAATGTTTATATTCTCAAAACATCATTTAAAAAAATGAAAAAAAAACACGTTATATAAATTTCATGCGTTCGAAGCGGTTTTCTGGATTTAACTTAATCAGGAACGCTCAAAGCCATATATTTGAAACATTTTAATCATGTTTAAAAACTGAGGCAGATTGGGGTGGGTGGGGTGTCTGCCTGGGCCTCCTTTATGGAGCTACATTTATGGCCAATCTAATTCCACCCATTCCTCTCCAACTTTGTCTTGTTCGGGCCTGTGGCCCCCTTTTCAAAATCCTTGATCTGCATCTGAAAAACAACTGCTGTCATACTGATTTTTAGCCCACATCTCCTTTTAGAATTGTCTGATGTTAAAAAACAAATGCTGTCATACTAATTTTTACCAATTAGCTCTTTTTACAATTGTCTTTTGATGATGACGGTGGAATCTACATATCTTTTGGTTATTTTTGTCGGATTTATGTCTCATTTACATAACCCCACTATTTCCTGTTTTAGATATCACTTTTTTTCACAAATCTGATTTTTATTCAATAGTCCATTTTTATAATGAAGTATTGCTTGAACACGTTACAATTTGTCATGGTTTCATTGACAGAGAGGTATTCTATTTTTCAGGGTTTATATATCTTTGTGCATTTTATTTGGTCCTTATTGAACAAAACATTTTTAGAAGTATTTCTTGATCTTCTGTTTGATCGTGCAGAGGGGGGGGGGGGGGGGGGGGGGGGGGGGGTGGCTGGGTTGGCAGGACCTTTTTCGGGACGTCAGGATCGGCCATTTTCTTATTTGGGAAATCGGGACGCCTGCAATTTAACTCCGGGATTTCGGGAAAAATTGTGAACGAGATTCGGGATTCTCGTTTTTTAAGCTCGGGAAATCGGGATTTTTTGCTTGTCGGGATGACAGTTTTTCCTTAAATTCTTCCAAAATAAATCATAAACAAGCACAATGTGTCCACAGTACACAGATGTCCCACTCGCACTATTATTTTCCATGTTCAGCAAACCATAGTTCCAGGAAATTTAGGTCAAAATCGTAATTTGATATACAATTTAGGCAGATCATATCATAATGAACATTTGTACTTAGTTTCAAGTTGAAGTAACTTCATCTTCATCTTAAAATACCTTGACCAAAATGAGAATGCACTTTTTGTTACAATGTCACATTTCTAAGTTCATTTTTAACCATGCAATTGGTGTCAACACTTTAATTAATTTAGCATACATGTTAGAAAAATAATATCATAAGGAATATGTGTGCGATGTTTCAAGTTGATGTGACTTCTACATCATCATAAACTACCTTGACCACAAACTTTAACCTGATCCGGGACGGACGGTCGGACGCACAGACCAGAAAATATAATTCCCGTCTACTATCATAGGTGGGCATACAAACTATGTAGCAATAAAACTAACAAACAAAATATTAAACGAGTAAATTCCATTTTAATTAAGAGAGTCGGAACCTCATTTGTTTCTTATTTTGACTAATTCCTGAATTTATCGACAAAAAAAATGATACCCCGAGGACAACATGTTCCAGTCCAACAAAAAAAAGATACAAGCTGCATGGGTGGCAATAAACTGGATCAATCTGTGTTTCTAGATTATCCTATTCAGATCTATTGAATCATGCTTGTACACAATAATTTGAAACTGAAGTCAACAGCTCATTTAAATATAGCTTTATAAATAATAAACCAAAGGAGGGGACAAAGGTGTTGTTTCAGCTCAGAACACCAAAATACCATGGTGGCCCGAGTGGTCACGATAATTCCTCATAACTCGTAATGATAACTATACTCATCACTGACTATAATAGCCTGTCAGCACTGGGGTTGTAAGTTAGAATATGATCGCCTTTTTAAAAGCGGATCGTGAAAGACTCGGTTCTGAATTGACAAGGATTTCAGTTTTACTGCCGAAAGTCGGCCTAAAACCATAACAACACCAAACAATCACAAATCAGAATCCGCATAGCAGAAAACAAAAACTGGGGGAATTTATAAAATACGTTTTTAAACTGTCGGTACAAAATACAAACTTCTTTCATTACACACATGCTACAAAGGTCATCCAGTTTCTCTAAGAGGGTCACCATGCCTTGCTAACTTACAGTTTTATATCAATAGATATTCAAAAGACATGTAATCCCATGGAAAAAGTAAGATTGACCTGTTTATCTGAGGTTATAGTCCATGCTTATCATTTCGGGGTTATTCGTTTGTCGGGATCCGGGATTTCAATGTTTTAAGATCGAGAATTCGGTATTTGGGCAAATTAAATTCGGGATTTCGGGATCAGAAACCCCTCCTGTCCCTCTCTGTGCAGCATCTGACTTTTTTTCTGAACAGCGTTTTGACTGTTTTCTTTGCTGCCTTAGTGAACATTATACAATATAGCAACAATAAGAAATGCAAAACATTTATTCAATATTGTCATATCGTTGTTCTTTTTCGATTTTCCTTTTGTTTCATTCTTTTTATTTCTTTTGACATCTGCTGTCTTCTGTAAAAAAAAATGTAAACAAATTAGTCCTTCTGATTAGAGATTCACTAACTAATTATATTATCAAATGACTAAAAACTTTTTTCTTCAATTTAATTCAGTTAAATTTTCTCAACTGAGAGTAGGGCTTGTAACTTTTTTTGGTCTTACAAAAAAAACCAAGTTTCTTAATGGTTATTGTATACTTTAACGCAAATACATGAAATATACTAGTAGATTGAGGATATCAAAGAATAAATACCTGCACAAAATGTGCTCCTACATGATGGTTTGAATCATTTCCAAGCTTATTTACTTCTGCATAATTTGAATATATCCTTAATTTTGGCACTTCTAATTGATACTACAAAAGTAAAAGAAAAAAAAAGTTCATAAATAAAATACAGGTAAGAAAAATTCACACTGTATTAGTAAGCTACAAATGCCACAACATTCAATAATGAAAGACAATTGAAGCAAGAAAACTAATGGCTTAATTTATAATGTTCGACGAAAAACAGTTGTCAGAAATAAACCGACGACCACTACTGACTTGGTACCGGCACATAATAATTATTTACATTTAACTGGCCTGGGCTGTAGGGCTAAATACAAATGTACAAGTAACATAAACAATATATGGTAGAGGCAACAACACTCAAGTTATCGCATGGTAAAAGTTTTGATAGCCATTGCGTGATGGGATTCCCTATAACATTTATATACGTAGCCAGTGTTTGAGCTAGGGAAGTACTGCTTAATAGACTGTTGAAGGACTGACTTGTAATACAGAAGTCCTGGAAGAGAGATGCTCACTGGTTTCACGTGATTTTATTGATGAAGTTTAAAATCATATAGATAACCCTTAAGTTGAACCCCTTTTGTATAAAGCTTAATATACATGGGACATCAACATCATAACAAATGCAATATAGGCTCTGACTAAATCATCACCCTCCCCCTCCCCCCCCCCCCCCCCCCCCCCCCCCCCACACACACACACACACTTTTGCATTGTGTTTGCTTACACTCGTATTAATTCTTGGAATATGTTAATTAATTTAGCTAAGATATTTCCAAAAGTATAAAAATGTTTTAAAAATGTGTACTAGTGTCATATCTTTCCATTATAACGCATGATAAGGTTATTCTTTCCTTTGTCTTTGTTTACAGCAAGGCGGTAAATAAAACTTCCAGTGACTAGTTCCAAAATTGCGTCGGATCATGTTCGTTAATCATCGGGAACAGTTAAATTTTAACTTTCTAAACGTTTGTTGTCGGTCGGCACTGGAACAGAAAATCCGGAAAATAGCAATACGTACACTATATAAAGCTATATCTGGGAAGTACCGCTTCAATTACCTTTAAGTTTCTGTCATTTGATAAAATAAAGATTTTTTCCATACCCTAACTGAATGTTTGCAAAATATTGTTTAAACATTTTTTATTATGTGTTTTTGCGTAAATGTTTTCATAATATTATTTTAAAATGTTGTTAAAATATTAGCAACAAAATGATTTGTAAATACATTTTCCCAATATTAAATGCGTAACGTTTTTAAAAAATGTTCATCAAGTATTGTAAAGAAAATGTTTTTACAATATCAAAAAGGCATGTTATTAAAACATTTCATGGGACGTTTTTAGAAAATGTTTAAAAAACATAGGAACAACATTGTTTAATAGATATAGGAAGATGTGGTATGAGTGCCAATTTATAAAAGTAAACCATTATAGGTCAAGGTATGTCCTTCAACACGGAGCATTGGCGCACATCGAACAGCAAGCTATAAAGGGCCCCAAAAATTACTAGTGTAAAACCATTCAAACAGGAAAACCAACGGTCTAATCTATATAAAAACGAGAAACGAGAAATACGTATGAACTACATAAACAGACGACAACTACTGTACATCAGATTCCTGACTTAGGACAGGTGCAAACTTTTGCAGCGGGATTAAACGTTTTAATGGTACCAAACCTTCTCCTTTTTTCTGAAACAATAGTATAACATCACATCATAGAAAGACACACTATAAAATATCAATTGGAAGGCTTAACTCAATCAAAAAACGTAAATTAACACACAATGAACGAATAACAATGTTTTACCCTTATGCCTTTTAAAATGTTTTTTCAGAGGTAGGACCTACATATCTCCTTTAATTTATATACTATTCATATAAAATATCTTAAAAAAAGTTATTGAAAACATTTTCATGAATATTTTTACATCATTAAAATACCAAAAATATATCTACATAACATAAAAAAAATATTTTCTCGACAACCTTTTGAGACGACATTCATACAACCTTATAAAAATGTTTTGAAAATGTTTTGTGCTACCTGAGGTATCATCTAAAATGAATTTAAATATAGTATGTCACATTTTAAATGAAACACTAGGTTTTTCATTTTCATATTAAATATATGTCAGCTTTGAAAAACTTGAAATAATCGGTCAAACACGTGTGTTCTTAACAAGAATAATTTCAATATACTAAGTTGAGTATTATATACTGTTGACGTGTAATTATATTAAACCATTATATCACATAACAACAATAACAAGATATCAATAACGTATTAACTTTAATACAAATAAAGTGCAAAATCATTCTCTTAGGTGAGTTTAACTGACAATATAACTGGGCATCGTTCCATCTTTATATATAAACGAATAATAGATATCCTGAGGCCGATATTTTGATTTGAAGTTATTTTTAGTCTTGTGACTGTGCACACTGTGATGTTTTAGCTTGCTTTTGTTTTTAAAAAAGGAAGGGACACCTGTCCTGAGACATGCAAACAGATCTTTCCTAGGGATTTGTTATGTTTAATTATTTAATTGCGTTATATCCCTATGTATCCCCTATCTAAGATTAAAGGGAATTTCTAGGATTCCAAAACAGTTACAAACTAACTTTCAGAACAAACACAGGTTACACTGATGTTGTATGATATTGCAAATGAGGTATATTGCCTAATTAGTGTTTTTGGAAATTTGAATTCTAATGGCTTTCAACAGTGTGCTTGATTGTTTCCATTGCACCTGGTCACTCTTATGTTGACGTTACACTCTAGTGTACTGAATCAGGAGCTTGTTATTTCGATGATTTCTAACTTAAAATGAGCTCGACGAAGATAGTTGCAAGTAGCTGCAATGAAACCGGATACAGTTACACTTTGTTGCTGTTATGTTTTGCTCGTATTTATGATGCTTACATCTTTGTGCATCAAAGTGTTTTGTGTAGTGTTTTGAAAATTATTGTGTGCTTATTCGTTCGTCCTTTTGCCATCGGTTTTGACTTTTCGGTTTAATAACGCTTTGGTAATTTCTTTCCTTTTATTATAGTTGTTACCCTAATGTGTCCGTTTGAAATTTTTGCCTGTCTTTCATCAGTTTGATTTGATTTGATTTTTTGTGTTTTTAACGCCACTTTTAAGCACCGCTTTTGGGCTATTTCGTGGCGGCCAGTTTTTATTGGTGGAGGAAGCCGGAGTGCCCGGAGAAAACCACCGACCTTCGATAGGAAAACTGACAGTCCTAGTCAATTAAGATTGGAGTCGAGTGCACCCGCACGAGCGGGGTTCGAACTCACAACCTCAGTGTTGACTGGCTAGTGATTACAGTAGTAACTACTTAGACCACTCGACCACCGAGGCCCTTTTCATCAGTTTGAGGTTTATAACCCTATCAAATACAATTTGTACAAGTACCGAATTAACTCGCCTAGGGAGAGTAATACCAAGTCAAATAGTAGTTCCGTATCGTTCAACCTGTTGTTTCATTTTTTTCAAATACGATTTGTACATGTACAAAGTTAGAGATTTCAGTGGTTGTATTAGTTTTATCCAGTCAAATACTTGATAAGTTTGTGCCAATATATACTGTATCTACTGCAAGTACTCGGCTACCTGAAATCGTATATGCACATGAAACATATATCACATCTTCTACATGTTCTAGACAATCTGTCCATTTTCAGGTATTGCACAACAACAACCAAATATCTTTAAAATATTTTAAAAACAAATTAACAATAATTCAAATTCGCAACATTATTTAGTTAAACATCTTGTCACAAAATCTAAAACAAAATGCATATGAGCACGAAGCAAATTACCATCTAATGAAAGTATCAGTCCAAATATATTTGTAATCCTTGTAAAGGTCATCATCGAGACCAAATTCGCATACTGGATTTTTATTTGATTTAGGTTTTTCTTTTTACTTTTAAACATCAATATGTAATGTATATGTTGTTGATGTTGTAATATGATCGTCTGTTTTTGTATATAATCACGCTATCAGTAGTTGATACAAATCATCATTACATGCTGATTCATGTTTTCGACCAAATACTACAACCCTTTCATATCTGAGTTTTTTTTAAATCATATAAACTTATAATCATTTACAGTACTTAGGATAAATATCTATTTATTAAGTTTCAGTGTAATTTATTGCTTTTACGTTCGACAAAGATGAATGTAAAATCTTAAAGAGCATTCAATGTATGTCACTGAAATAAAAAAAAAGAACACGAGTAGCCGATAAGATACTTAAAGATATCTGTAACCGAATCCCTTCTAAAGTAGCTGCTTTATAATCCCGACATTTCCATAAAAAAAAACGTACTCAATTGGGCGGGAGGTTTAGGTGACAAAATCACAGACTGACATATATCTGTAATAGAAGGCACTATAAGTAGCTCTCGCTATCAATTGGACTATAAGTTTGGTTTTTTTTAAATTGATTCTTTAAAGTGTTGTATTCAAATTTACATAAAACTTAATCCCATTTGATACATGTGTACGAGCTAAAAATGTGTATCATTTTTTCTCACTTAAATAATGTCGAATAATAAAATTTCTCTGTAACCAAATTTAGATGGTTTGGTTGGTACTGTAAAATTCAACTTTGTAATTTATATGGGAAACAAGTGGTGTCTCTTTTTTACGAATATACTGGTCATTAAAAATGAAATAGTTTATGAATTATTAATGTGCAATGACATGTGCATTTTTTATATTATGCTATGTGCAACATGTTATGTAAAAGTACATTTATTTGCTGCACATTTTCCCTGTAAGAATGTAAAAAGATATTTACATTAAAAAAGAAAGATGGAAATTTAGGATGTTCATACGTCTTAAATCTATCAGGGCAAGGGGAAAAAGGGTAACAAACAGAAACTGGGGGAATCGAATGAATTCCTAAAGAAGAAAGACCGGTACAGTCACCAGACTTACAGTCGGCCAATGTTGAGTAATCATTGGTCCGTTGGGCAAACGTCGGTATCGGCTGCAAAGCTTTTGGCTAACGTCGTGATAATGTTAGTTATTATATACTTAGTAGTAAATACAGGTAAATTGTATGTGTAATACGATCAACGACAATCGTGCTGTATCAGCCATCCGTGATGATATCGACATCAGTCACGATTGCAAAGGCTTTATCACATCCTTATTCTATATGACGTGACGTCATCGACACCAGTCACCGTTGCAAAGGCTTTTTCAAACCCCTAATCTGTATGACGTCACGTCACATGAAAAAAAATCTACTTGAGATATATAATAAAGTGGTTTTTCAATATCAAACACCGTATCAATCCTCAACCAATATAATCCCTCGAGCAGAGCTCTTGGGCTTTTATTGGTGTCTCGGGTTGATACGGATGTGATATTAAAAAAAACAAATAATATTCTCTATTAACATTCGTCAGTGTTTGCAATACTTTGTTAAACTAATTTTTGTCCAATATTGGACCTAAACAGACTAAGGGATTTTATTTTCAAGTCAGGAAGATGGAAGTTATTTTCTATTCGTTTAATGTGTTTATTTTTGATATTCTACTTTCAATAGTTCCGTTATATTGACAAAACTGGATGAGCAACTGGTTTCTTTTGTTCCGTATAGCTTTAGAAATTATGTGTTATGATTTGTACTTACTAGATAGATAAAGATACAAAAACAACATAATAACGATCAGGTGGTGTTACATCTTACAAAGTTTATCCAAATTATTTTCGCTCAAGACAGTGCTAGGGGTCGTCTTAAACTTGCCGTGAGTTTAGAGTTTGTTTTTGCTTCGTGTTGAAGGCCTCACTGTGACTTTGAGATGAAAACAGCAATAAAAGCGCTGTTCCTTAGCTTTTTGTGTGTGTTTTTGTTTTTGTTCTTTTTGTTTTTTGTTTTGTTTTTTTGTGCATTAACTGATTTTGTGTCATGGATGGATACTCCATATCCTTTGTTTTCCTATTATAATAAATTATTTAAGTTAATACTGTCTATCATTGAAGGAAAATAAACTGCATGGTATCAAAATGGTATCAAATTCATGCCATTATAAACATAAAATAATTTAGCATTTAGTGACATGAACATGAAGAGATTGAATACAAAAACAAGTCTAAATTCAGGGCAGGATTTAAGAAGCGCATGATAACAACAATGGAAGGTATACAAAAACTAAAGCTTATGACATTTATACTAACATAGAAACCATGAATGAATTGTTCCGAAGGATTTGACATTTTCTTCCTTACATCTAGAAATTGACAATGAGTGTCGGTTGAAAACAAAACTTTACGACAAAAGAGATGATTTCAGCTTCCCAATTGTGAACTTTCCATTTCTATGTAGCAACATTCCAGCAGCGCCTGCATACGGAGTATATATCTCCCAATTGATACGATATTCCCGGGTTTGTATTTCCTATCATGATTTCCTTGATAGAGGATTGCTGCTCACAAGGAAGCTATTAAACCAAGAGTTCCAAATGGTGAAGTTGAAATCATCCCTTCGTAAATTTTACGGACGCCATCACGAGTTGGTTGACCGTTATGGAATAACCGTTTCACAGATGATATCGGATATGTTCCTTATGTCGTAACTACAATACCCTTCCCTTTTCACGAATGTGACCTACCGAATTAGACTATTTACTATTTACTAATAACATAAGCAACACGACGGGTGCCATATGTGGAGCAGGATCTGCTTACCCTTGCGGAACACCTGAGATCACCCCCAGTTTTTGGTGGGGTTCGTGTTGCTTAGTCTTTAATTTTCTATGTTGTGTCATCTGTACTATTATTTGTCTGTTTGTCTTTTTATTTTTTGCCATGGAATTGTCAGTTTGTTTTCGATCTATGAGTTTGACTGTCCCTCTGGTATCTTTCGTCTCTCTTTTATATGATTCGAACGGTTTATACAGTGAACTAGCACAGTGACATAAGTATTGAAATTACTACGTTGGCTCAACATTTTACAAACATAGGTTGTGTTAAACCAACAATTAACAAACTTTTGACCGATGTATTGCATACAACCGTAAAATGTTTGGGAAACTTTGAGACATCATGCTGTGCAAACGTTGGCCAACTTTTCACTTATCCATAGGGCCAAAGGTAATAAAAAACGTCGGGCAAATAAAAAATGAAATATGTTTGGCCAGTGTTTGGTCCAAAGTACTGTATCGTCTGATCGGATCGATAATTCATCTGATATGAAAACATGTAATGACCAGTTAACAGTATATAGTACAAAATTTTACAATATAGAAAGTTAATAATAATTTCTTCCACACCAAAGTGAAGCATTGAAATCTCATTTGATTATTTGAAAATATGTTAAAAAAAACCAAATACATACTATAGATTCTTCATCTTTTAAAAATGAACGAGCAGTAAACACTTGGGAGATTATTGTAAGTTTGTTTGTTAATGTAATTTTTTATCTATGTTGTTAAGTCAACATTGGTTGCTAAAATACCATTAACGCATTAACGAGATATAAGCAAATATTTTGTTTTATATAAATAAACTATTCTAAGCAATTCCAAGAGAAAGAAAGTATCTGTAAATTATAAGTTTTGTGTGTTTAATGCCGGTTTTTCCTAGATTTCACTTCATCAGAATCGATCAATAAAACAAATTTGAAGCCAAGGGTGAATAAATTAAGGTGACATTAGTTTACTGATAATACAAAACCTGAAGGAATCGCATGAACTTCATAAATAGCGAGACCTAGTATCGACATTGTAAGCGTGTTCTGATATGCATGCATTACCCGTCTTACGAATTCGCTTTCGGGAAAAGGACATAATCAGTGAAATTACAGATCAGACGAATAAACTGGTATCTAAAGAGCCAAGGCCGAGAAAACATGTCGCCAGTGAATTGAGACACCGACACATCGTACATAGATATCCAAGTGAACTTGAAATTAATGATACTACCGACAATAGAAGGTCTACTTCATATTTAGAACATTTAAACATAAGGACAACTTGAAACTAGAATCTATGACATCCATGGTGATTTTAAATTTCCAATTGTCAACTTCACATTTATTCAGAAGCAACAATCTCTGCTTCAAGGTATGGCATTTACATTTCTAAGTTAATTCTCTACGTTCTTGCATGTTCACACTTTACGGATTTCATTAACAGAGATGTGTTTCATTTACACACGCTGCTCCAACAAAGTTATTATAAAGAACGACCGAAAACGACACTACAGTTTTACGGTCACCATCACGTATTGGCGTCTTCACTCACTGCTGACATATTTTCGAGGTCTTCGATCTTTAGTAAAGTCGTCTGAACTGTGATTTTACAGACTGTGTCCTTTCCCGATTGTGACATTTTTACTGAGTGTGTATTTGCATTGCTGGTTGTAACGGTGCCTCCATAGCAGATGACGCTTGCCAAATAAGGCATCCGGTTTTGCATCTTTTGGAATTCATGCAATTTCCCAAGTTTCTGTTTGTTACCTTGATGTGTCGTTTTGTGTTCGATTTACGAAATTTGAACACGGGTAAAGCACTGTTGCATTAATTTTTATATTGTTTTGTAAAGACACGTGTTGTCACGTTTGAATTGTTTGAAATATGTCATTTTGGAGCCGTAAAAAAAACCTGACTGTTTTGTTTTCTCATTGCTGAAGGCCGCCGTCCGTGTTACGGTAACCTATAACTGCTTTTATCTTTGTCATTTGAATTCTGGTGGATAGTTGTTTCTTTTCGTGGTTTTGCTAATGTCTGCATAATAGCTTTTAGAAAAATATTGTACTCCATTGCCCTTTTAAATTCGTGGTTGACCTTTACCATGAATGCACGAAAACTTGTATCCCACGAATAATAATGAATCAACAGTATGTTTCTACTGAAATTTCTGAAGAAAAAAAAGGAAAAACGTAAACCTTGATTAAAAAAAAACTTTATCTATATTGATAAAATAAATGCATGTATCTTTTAGCCATATTTCGATATGACGTTTTGAAAATAACTCAGGTATGAAATGTTTGTAGTATTTGTTCGAAAACATGAATCAGCAAGTGTACAAATTATTGCAACGTCACGATAATGGGTATCAGATACTTATAGCGTGATTATATACAAAAACAAACGATCATATTATAACGTAAACAACATATACATTACATATTGATGTTTAAATCAAAAAGAAATATTTTTAGTCAAATCTGAATTTAAAATGCGAAATCATTCTCGATGATGTCCTTTATCAAGGACAAGACTGAGAATCATCTCTTTATTCACGTCTTACAAATAAATCCCGATTGATACTTTTATTTGACGTTTAATTTGCCTTGTGTTCATACACATTGTTCAAAATTTTTAGACATGAAGTTTAACAAAATGATTTGTTATTTGTTTTTTTTTTTGTGACAAGAAAGCTATTTGGTTGTATTGTTTTGCAATATCTGAAAATGGACAGGTTGTCTAGAAGACGAGGGAGCTAAATATAAAGTTTTATCCATTTATATGTTTTATGTACACATACGTAGTCAGGTAGCCGCGTAGTTGCAGTAGTTGAACCAAGTGATAAAACATTATGTGCTATATATATTTAGTCACGACTGTCAGTTGAAGCATAGTTCAAACTGTCGTGCGAAAGAAGATGAAGAAATTCTCTACAAAAATGTTTAAACTGCCGAACTCATGATCTTTAACAGTGTACGAAATTAATAAATGTATTCTTGCTTTTAAGCTAATTATTGCAAGTTAAGAGGCAATTTGGAAATCGCAAGTACAGTGATACCTGTTTTTAGAGACCGCTTTAGGGAGATTATGAAAGTGGTCTCGTAAGACAGGTGGTCTTTTAATACAGGTTCAACTTATATGAAATGCACAACTGATGGACCTTAAAGGAAATGGTTATAACAACTAGTTTTTGTTTAATATAGGTGATCTCTTAATCAGGTATAAAATAGCGAAAGGAAACGGGAAATGTGTCAAAAAGCACATCAGGTGCAGACAAATTGGTACCGTTAATGTTCAGTCTTTACAGTTTTCGTTTGATGGTACTAGCTTCAATCCGATCGTAAGTGCAAGTGTTCTTTTAGTCGTTGTTTCATATCTAACTATCTAAAATATTAAGTGGCTAATTGCCTCTTTGGCAATCATTGGATCTAAATAGTTATATGTAAACTTTATATATATATATATACAGTAATAAGTATCGCTTTTGTATGTCAGACCCTTCAAACATATTTTTTTAAATATTAAATGCGCCTGCTACACACTTCTTACTTATCTTGAAAAAAGTAAAATCACAAAAATACTGAACTCCGCGGAAAATTCAAAAAGGAAAGTCCCTAATCAAATGGCAAAATCAAAAGCTCAAACACATCAAACGAATGGATAACAACTGTCATACTCCTGACTTGGTACAGGCATTTTCTTATGTAGAAAATGGTGGATTGAACCTGGTTTTATAGCTAGCTAAACCTCTCACTTGTATGGCAGTCGCATCAAATTTCTTTATATTGACAACGATGCGTTAACAAAACAAACAGACACAATAGGTATAAATGTCAAAAATAGGGGTACAGCAGTCAACATTGTGTTATCATCTTAATCACTATAAAAACAAAGTGATGTTTGGTGTAAAACTGATTAAAAAAATTCGTTTCTTTTCCAGACCATGTGGCCCACTGGATATATGTTACAGATAGTGTACCTTTTAGTATCTTTACAAAGGCAGGTACAGCAGTGATTTTATAGTAAAACTCACGTTAATGCTTCAAATTAAATAAGAGAAAATGATATGATTGTCAATAAGACAACTATTCACTATAGTCCAAATGACATGATTAAGTAACTATAGGTCACGGTTTGTTCATCAACAATGAAAAAAATTCCAAACAGTTTTGTAAATTATATGTCTGTTCATGTACTTAGTCATTGGTTTCGTTCATAATACTCAATACTTTCTGTTCTGGTAGTTTTTACATCAGAAACAAAAAAATGTATATATAACATGTATAAGCATCTAAAGGTCACCATAAGACATTCAACAGTGAGTAAAAGTAAGACATCCAAATGACGTGAGCTGTATTTTTAAATAAAATATATTAATATGTTTAGGGATATGCATACATAGATACACAACTCCTTACTATGACCGACACTTTTCCACAGTAAAAATATACAGGATTTAAATTTCCCTTATTAATTGAGTTCTTGTTTTATTTTACATTAGCTAGAGGTATAAGTGAAGGTTGAGGTTTCACTAAACATGTTTAACCCCGTCGCATTTTTGCGCTTGTCCCAAGTCAGGAGCCTCTAGCCTTTGTTATTTTGTATCTTTTTTTAAAATCTAGTTCATTTATATGTTTTGGAGTTTAGTGTGACGTCCATATTCATTGAACTAGTACACATTTTTGTTTAAGGGCAAGCTGAAGCCGCCTCCGGGTTCGGGATTTTCTCGCTGTGATGAAGACCCATTGGTGGCCTTCGATTGTTTTCTGCTTTTTGGATGAGTTTTTGTTTCTTTGACATATTCCCCATTTCCATTCTCAATTTTATAATAAAGCTTAAAACGTATCAAATGGAAAATATAAATCGACTGTGTTGTCAATAGTCAGTCGTTTTCATCGTGATCATTAGTGCTCACATTGAAATTCGGTCATTTTAAAATGTACGTTGTATTGAAACAAACATTTGAAATATGAGCAATGTGAACCAGTTCAAATTGTCAACTGTATTTATATAACAAATTATAATATCGGATTTTACAGTGTGTCATGTAGAGGATCTATAGGACAGATTATGTCTAGTGAAAATGATAGCATTTCTTTTGGCCATGATGTTGTCTTACTTTTTTCAACTGACGATGTCAAATTATTACTTACTAACTTTTTCTTACGTTTTGTGATACGTTTAATACTTTATATACCTTTCCAAACTAACAAATGAATTCCGTTTGAAACTAAATTCCTAAAACAATTGATCAGGATTGTTTAAAACCACGTAACATCTGGAATTAAGTTACTAGTAGTTAATAAAATCAAATCAAATTATGACGCCATAATCAATGGATGCATACAAAATTGACAATCCTGGTTATTTATGAAATATCTGGAAAGTTTGATATCACTTCGCGTGTGATACAGCAGCAATTAAATCAAGGATATCGCTTTAACAATGAATGTTTATTTTGAAGTTTGCCGGCAAGTTATGTGATTCTAAAGCGCCAACGAGGTCGGAGGTTATTTCCTCGTTTACATATTATATGAGCTGTGTTGAATAGATATTGAATTGATGCAAATAAATATCATAACATCTGTTAACCTATTTGAAATAATCTCTACACAAAGTCTGTAAGTTTTTTGAAAATTGAGTTGTTATAAGAATCCTACAAGACAGATCAAATTTTCTTTTTTATTTCGCATTTGAATGCTCTAAAATCAGTCAAGTCTTATTCATCCACATGCATACGTTTTCTTGCATAAGGTCGATGTCTATCCAACGCACCTCATATACAGTAATATAAAAAAGAAACATAATATGAAATGTACACGTTTTCTGTACCATATGCGTATTAATACAAATAATATCTCTTTAGTGATGCTCGTAGTCAAAATACTCGAGAAAAGAAACAAGATTTATTACAACCTTTCAAGAGCTGGAATAACCATGATAACCGAAAGAATCCTTAAATATGTATCCAAACCTGGATAAAAGAGAGGCGAACGATAACATAGGGACATTTAAATTTATTAGTCGAAAATAAACTGACAACGCCATGGCTAAAAAAGAAAAAGACCAACAGACAAACAATAGTAGACAAAACACAACATAGATAAGTAATCAGGGCTAATAAAGAATTAAAACATAATCTTGATATGCCATATATCTCTTTGTGGTTTTTATTCTGCATTCAACGTGTACGTCTTGTTAACTTAATCAATGGTCGGTAGCAACTTAGAAAATCTAGTAAAAAATGTTTGGAACTTTCAAAGCGGTTTGTGTTTGTACCGGACGACAAAGCTGCCAACAATGTGTTGGTGGTATGCCGTAAATACTTCACGAACGTTCTTAAGAATGGAATTTAAATTCATCTACATTCAAGTCCGTGCGCTCCGAATATAGTAAACAAACATATCATAACCACATCACAGCTTAAGGCCTCTTCTGGACATTTGAATATCCCTACTATGTATTGGTTACCTAAACTACACAAAAAACCAGTAAAATATCGTTTCATCTCGGCCTCTAATAAGTCTTCCACAACAAATATTTCAGTGCTTATAACTAGTTCCTTATCTACTTTCAAAGAACTTATCATTTACTTTTGTAATAAAATATATGAAAATAGTGTAATTAACTATTTTTAGAGTGTAAAAAATCCTTTGGATGTTTTAGATAAATTACGTGCTTTTGATGATCCTTTTGATTCTGCTGACAGTTTTGACTTTTCACTCTTTACACTACACTTCCAAACAATCCTATCAAACAAAAGTTTTCCTTTTTAAATAAATGGTCGTTTGGTAAATCTAAATGCAAATATATTTGCTGCAACTCTTTTACAGCTTTCTTCTCTAATGAGAAAGGTAAATATGCTAGATATACGTCTTGGAGGTGTGATGAGATGATTGAAGCTGTTAATTTTCTCGTTGATACTATCTATGTACGTTTCAGCAACAAAGTTTAGCGACAGGTATTCCTATGGGCACTAATTGCGCCTCTTTAATAGCAGACTGGTTTTTGTACTGTTGTGAATACATTTTATGACCAAACTCAGTAAAGACCCGTCTAAAATGCATTTAATAGATAAATTCAACATCACTTACTGTTATCTTGATGATATTTTTTCGTTAAATAATCAAGAATTTTCTAAATATACTGCCGAAATTTACCCAAAGGAACTTGCTTTGAATAAATCAAAGTGTAAACGGTAATAAGTGTCCTTCATAGATTTAGATATTTCAGTTTTACACGGGAAACTTCACACTAAAATTTACGACAAAAGGGACGATTATTCGTTCTCTATTGTCAATTTTCCTTTTTTTGGATGGTGATGTTCCTTTGGCACCATCTTACGGTGTTTATATATCACAACTCGTTCGCTATGCTCGTGTCTGTTGTGACGTTTCGGATTTTAATGAACGTAATCTATGTATTACTCGTAAATTACTAAGTTAGGGATTTCGTTACCACAAATTACTTAAAACCTTTACTAAATTCTTTCATAGATATAAAGATTTGGTTTTGAAGTTTGGTTGTACCTGTAAAAGACTTATTCCAAACGGGATAGCACATCCTCATTTTTACGGAGATTTTGTTCACCGTGCCCGGCAATTTAGAAACGATCCTTGTAAACTTATCGATCCTTTTAAATAACACTGTAATGAGATCTTTGAATATTGTTTCTATTGGTATTAATATTGATTTTGTTTCAGTAAATTAAAAACAAACTAAATATGTTTGTTATATAGATATGCACATTCATGGATCTACAATCTGTCCATACCTGTATCTTTGCATTGCACAAGGTCATGTTTTTTGTGACTATTTATGACGTCTTTACACTTAATCTATTGGATGTTGGATGAGTAATGATTGATAATTTAGTCTTAGATACATGATTTTTTATTAGTTTTTAATGGCTTTGAACTAGCTGTGTCAGTAACTGCGAGTACTCTCAGATCTGTACTAAGTGTTTTGTTTGCTGTTGGGATATCGAGTACCCGGCCACGTCAACTCTGTGTTTTGTTAGATGAATTTCTATTTGTATCCATCTGATGAGTTAAGTCTTTTTCAACTGATTTTTATAGTTTGTTCTTATGCTGTACTGTTTCACCACTGTCTCGGGTTAGGGGAGGGTTGAAATCCCGCTTATATGTATAACCCTGCCACATTCTGTATGTATGTGCCTGTCCCAAGTCAGGAGCCTGTAATTCACTAGTTGTCGTTTGTTGCTGTGCTACATATTAGTTTTTTGTTAAGTTTTTTTGCATAAATCAGGCCGTTAGTTTTCTCGTTTGAATTGTTTTACATTAGTAATTTCAGGGCCTTTTATAGCTGACTATGCGGTATGGGCTTAGCTCATTGTTGAAGGCCGTACGGTGACCTATAGTTGATAATTTCTGTGTCAGTTGGTCTCTTGTGAAGAGTTGTCTAATTGGCTATCATACCATATCTTCTTCTGTATATTGATACTAAATGCTTCAATGCAACAATAACAGTTTGCCGACGATTACTGTTTGTTCATGATTTACATGTCTTTCAAGTAAAAAAGTAGAGGATAAAGTGCTTTAGAGGGAAAATTATGCATCAAATTATATCCTTGTGGTATCTTCTGCCTCGATTTTCAATTCACCTTCTCACAATAAACTAAAGACTTACATCGAATTCCATGAAAATTTGTTATAGTATGTTACTGATTGCAACTGGTCAATTAACGTATTGAGAAGCAATGTATCTGAGACAGTATTCATTACAAAAACTTTAATACACACATTCCCGAATAACAAAACCAAATATCAAGAAAAACATTTGAATACTAGTAATTACATACACCCAAATAAGTATATATTCTGCATTACAGCTACTAGTATACAGACACTTTCAAAGATGGTGTTGTGAATGTTATAGTACTTAAAACAATTTTCAGATCCATAATATCTAGGTCAAATGATTTAACACATGTACATGATGTACACACGGAATTTCCGGACGGGAAACGAATATATAAAGTGAGGAAAAAAGTGCATATCAAGTTTGAAATGTTCTTTAAAGTTATTTATTTTACCTTTTCAAAGACTGGAACTTAAATGACCAATAGATGACTAAAGTTCTAGGTGCTACTATCTCATATCGAAAAAAAAAATGAATCGTTCTGATTGGAAGAGAGTGATACATTTTCAATGATCATGCAAAGTTTGCGATGTGTAAAAATCTAAGACGAAGTAAAATTTATGAAAAAGCAAAATTACAGTTCCCTTTCAAGTTAAAAGAGATATATATCAATCTTGATTGAATGTCATGAAGGCACAGAAATAGAAAGGTTGCTTGCAGGTGTTATTAGTTAAATAGCCAAGTATAAAGTGGGCGTTTGTATTGTCAATCTTGCTGAATTTGTATATATTCTGTTTCAACATTGGTAAGCCGAGATAACTGAATTTAGAAATAACACTGAATACTACTGTTAGAAGGCTTTGGAAGTTAAAAGAAACCATCTGAATTAACATGAAGTGCCCAGAAATCGCACTGCAGTAAAAGAGGGACATCATAAATAATATCAGGTTTCTATTTGTAGGTGGTTAATCTCACAGAAGTCAGAACGGATGTCGATTACTTACCGTTTGAAGTTTCCGTCTAAGAGTCAAAATCGAACAAAACAATAGAAATCAAACTTTGCATTTACATGGTCATATTTATAAATTAGAAAATATGAAAACAAAACTTAATAAATTGCACGTGTCCTGACGCTTTTCTGTATTTACCTTAGTCAGAAATCAGGTCGAATATTTGAGATCATTTTAGAGCCAGGGATGTATAGATGTATAAGAAATAGTTGAAGAGCTATATAACCACAAATTCACAACAAATAATATCCAAATCCATCTAAGGTCAACTCTGCATTAAGGAGTTTACAAAAATTTGAATTGTCCGAAAACTAAGATTTTCGACCCTAGGAATAGCTTAACTAAAATAAATGCTTATATGTATGGAATTTCAGGTCGTCAATGCTCTTCAGCTTTGAACTATTAATTGGCCTTTTAACTTTTTTTTATTCGCTTGTCACTGATAGTCTCTTGTGGACAGAATATATTTGCTACTGGCGTACACAATTATAAGTCTGGTATCTTTGATAAATTTTTTTGTAGAGTGCAAAAAAGTTGTTATTTTTCGATAGTTTACAACGGTATCTACGAATTGTAAAAGTTGAGTACAGGTGTATGATTTGAGATATTTGTGTATCTTGCATGCTTATATATAGACAAATTATAGATTGAAGTTTCGAGATGAACTGAATCTTGGTGATTAGATATTGCTTGCATGATTGATTGAATGGTTTTTGGTGGCTTTTACATCCAATGTCTAATAAGTTTAGGACGAGCAAAAATAAACTTTACATCCAATAGATTAAGGCAACCGTAGTTTTTCGATAATCATATCTAATAAATTCATTAGGACAACTCAAGGTAGAAAACAAAAACTGACAGAAACACTGAAGACCGAAACCGGGAGAGTCGACAGGTTTAGATACATATCTAAAAGACAATTTCATCAGTGTAAGGTCGACTAGGATTTAGGGCAGGTAATGTGAATTGCCATTTAGAAATTAGGGAAAATTGGATAAGGTTAGGAATTTGGTCTAGCAACTTGTTCTACTACTTAAAAACTTTTTGAAGTTACATTAACACTTTTTTCTAAGTAATCTTAAAATATATTAATTATTTTGTTCTAGAAAAAGCACTAGAAAATAAAATCGGATACACCATTAACTGACAACCCCGGAAATATCTACAAAGAACACTCGACAACAGACTCTACTTTATACAAATGCAAAACTTCAAATATTTTCAAACTTTGTTTCTTACTCAGAGTAAGCCCGTGAGCAAATCCGTTTTTGATTGGGTAAGCGATGTTTTACTTTTTATGATTTCGCGTTGTGTTATGTGGAACATTGGCTGTCTGTTCGTTTGTCTTTTTCTTTCACCATTGTGGTTCTCGTCTTATTTTGTCTTTTCATTTGTTTTTGTCGATTAGGTATGTTCTTTTCTTTAATTGTAGTAAGTTGTCAAAACCTCATCAAATATCCAATGCACCTGCGCCACGCGTGATACTTGTACCCAAAGGGATAGTTAGAAATACGTCTTTTGTCTGTACAAAGTAAAGTAGTCTATTGGTTGTAGTAGTTATTACCAATCTATTACTTCGTATAACAATAAGGAGAAGTGTTTACAAAAACTCATCAAGAATAAGACTCATCGCCATAAAGCAAATTTGCACAAGAGTTCAAATGACATATATGAATGCAACTATGGGTCATTGTATAACTTTCAAACATGAGGAAACCCATACTGTATAGTCAGCTATATGCCGGATCATGAACCAAGTTAAGATTTTAGTAGCTATAAAACAAAAGGGTATTAAAAAAATACCGAACTCCAAGGTAAATTCAAAAAGGTAGAAGTCCATAAAACCTGATAAAATAAACGCTTGACTATATCAACAAACGAAACGAATGGAAAACAATTTTTATATTCCTGAATGCTACAGGTATTTTCTGGAGAAACTGGTGGGTTAGACCTGGTTTTGTAGCTAGCTTAACCACCAACACCACCAACTTGTATTACAGTTGTATAATAGTTATATCATATCTATTAATGTCAATGCATTATCCAACTCAGAATTTACATAAAAACTGACTCTTCCCTTTATCATAATCAATATTCAAATATGATATAAACAAATAATCAAAACCTAAAGCTTGCAAATATCATTCGAAGGGTTTCGGATGGGTTGATTTAGTTCAACCTTTAGTTTTCTAAGTTATGTTTTCTTATTGATGTTTGTTTTTAAGTTTTTTTTTTAAATTTTGGAAATAGTGTTGTACTTTGTAGTGAGTCCTGATATGTTATTGTCTTTTGGTTTGTTCTCTTTTTACAAAAATAAATAAAAAAAAAAAAAAACAGCACGTTATTAATAAATGCGTCCGAAGCGCTATTCTGGATTTACCTTCATCAAGACGCCCAAAGCCGGAAACATAAAAGCCGAGAATGTATAAGGACCGAAACAGATAAAGTGCTGAATGACAAAATGGGAATTTTTAGTTTTCAGTTTTTGTTTTCATACCAAGTTCCCATAACAAAACAACAATTCTACGTTAAACAAAGTGATCACTAAGATATTTCGCCTGGTTCTCAAGTATCAGGATACTCTCTGCGTGTACGCCTAATTTTCTGTAGACCAAACGTACTCATCTAAATATTACGCCAAATTGCATGCTTTGTTTACACTGAAACGATCTCTCGTACTACAATATTGTATGATATTGATATCTGTTCGTCCGTCTGTCCGAAACACATGAGACAATTTTTCCGGAGTTATTGAACTTGAAATTGAATTTTGAACGCAAATACTCTGGGAACTCTCATATTTAGAAGGATTGTTGGTTATTATGTCTAGTTGACCATTTATATACCGCCATTGTGATTCAACTATCATACCAACATTTGTGGAACTTTCACTGTTTAAGCTCACCAGACAAAAAGCGCCATGGTGAGCTTTTGCAATCACTTAGATTTCTCCGTCTCCGTCCGTTGTCCGTGATGTTTTATACAAACTTTCTCCGATGAAATTACCTTGCTAAATTGAACCACTCATGTCCATAATATTCCTTGGGGTATCATTTGAGTATCTGTGTCCAATGATCTCGCATCCCAACGAATGTGCCCACCAAAGCTGATAATAGAGCAGTGTGGTGAATTGCAAACAATATCTGTTATTTTGAAAACCATAATAAATTGAAAAAATCTGATCATGCCAAAAAAAAAAAAAGTTAAAATGTCAAGATCTACCTTCTGTCTATTTTGATATATATTGTTCAACGACTTCTGATTGAAGTTTTTGCCCTTCAATGACGATTTCTGACTATTTTTTTGTGTTTACCTTTTTCCTTGAGATTAATATATAAAGCTTGGAGAGAGAAACGTCAAATGAAACACGTGATCAGCAAAACAGGATCAACAAATACTTCAACATGAGGAGTTATTCAAATTTCATTTTATTTAAAAATCTTAAGTAAATAACTGTAGAAAGCAAATATTAACAACAAAACAAGATCTACAAATAGGTCAAAATGACTGTCAGTCGATCCCCTACAGCAGTAAAGGTACATAAGACATAATATTTTAAAGAGATATTGAACCCTATATATATGCAAGTGTTCAGTACAACGATTAAATCTGTTATACAATAACATTTTATATTGAAGAACGTTATAAATATCTGTTGTACGTTCACAGTTGTATCATGTTTATTTCTTAATGTCACTAAATCAGTCAACACTAAAATGATCTTGGAAGTGGGTATACAGATGTGTTTTATTTGTTTCGGGTTTACCTAAATTGAACAGACATATAACCCCAGCAATATTATACCCGGACACTTTTCTTTGTGATAAGTCTTGAAGAAGTATACAATTTCAAATTTTAGTCTCCAGCTTTATAATAATATTTGTAAAGTTTTAGCAGTGTCATGCTAAAACTATCTAATCTAAACATTATATTACCAAACAACTATGTAAAGAGTATTACAATTATTTGCTTTATAAATTATTCTACTTTGGGGTTCTCACGGGAATTTGTCATCTCATTTTTATCGTAAGAAGTCAAGCGATTTGAATATGACACTATATAATTTGAATAATATAACTTTAGAATTAATGATATAAGACCGTCTGAGAAGCCGAGGTAAAAAGCCATAAAGATGTCATTCAGTGAAACGTACAGACTTTGCAGCTGAATATAAAATATTTATATAAATAACATGCATAAAGTTTATTGAAATATTTTGTGTCAGGAAAATACTCTTTTTTTTTCTTTTATAGTAATCTACTTTTATAGTATACATCCATACCAAAATCATTCTTGCATAATAATAAAGAAAACTAACTTGTCAAAACTGAATGGTCTTTATTTATATATGTGATATATATTGAACCAAACAATTAAAGATGTAATTCAATAATATTACTTAAGTTCAAGTTTCCTCTCTAAAATACTTATTGTTTTGATGAAAGAATGTTTTTTATTTTTTTTTTAAAGTTCTGTTCTAGTTTTTAAAATTTATCTCAGACCAGAGAAAAATATCAAACATACGTGATAGCAATCTCTATGTGACATGTGGCAAGCTGTGTGTTTAGAATGATGTTTTTTTTATATCAATATCAATTCGTCCGTCTGTCCGTCCGAAACACATGAAGCAAATGTGAACTAATTCGATTTGACAATTTTTTCCGGAGATATTGAACTTTGCAACATTTACACTTTTTGAACGCAAATCCTCTGGGAACTCTCATATTTAAAAGGATTGTTGGTTATTATGTCTATATGACCATTTATATACCGCCATTGTGATTCAACTATCATACCAACATTTGTGGAACTTTCACTGTTTAAGCTCACCAGACAAAAAGCGCCATGTTGAGCTTTTGCAATCACTTGGATTTCTCCGTCTCCGTCCGTTGTCCCTGATGTTTTATACAAACTTTCTCCGATGAAATTACCTTGCTTAATTGAACCACTCATGTCCACAATATTCCTTGGGGTATCATTTGAGTATCTGTGTCAAATTATCTCGCATCCCAACGAATGTGCCCACCAAAGCTGATAATAGAGCAGTGTGGTGAATTGCAAGCAAAATCTGTTATTTTCAAAACCATAATAAATTGGAGAAAATCTGATCATGTCAAAAAAAAGTTAAAATGTCAAGATCTACCTTCTGTCTATTTTGATATATATTGTTCAACGACTTCTGATCGCAGTTATTGCCCTTCAATGACGATTTCTGACTATTTTATTGTTTAGAATGATGTTTTTTTTTAATATCAATAAACAGTAATGCGGGATAGAGACAGTCACTCAAAAACATAAACAAGCAGATAATCTGTATCAATTGACAGGAATATAGTATAAAAAATGTCAGGCTATCAGGTCTTAAGGAAGCATTTATTCAATATCAAAATATTAAGAACGAGTAACAGATCTATTTAAGGCTTTAAACGTCATTTAAACTGATGTATCAGATAAGACAAGGAAAAATCGAGGTAGTTTAAATAATTAAAAGAGCCCAATGTATGAAAAAAGGTTGGTTTTTGTCCAATTCGAAGTCAGATAATCATAACAAAGAAAAAAAAAACATCAAATGGTAACAAGGAGAAGGTCCGATAAGGGCTGATTGCGGCCTAAAACTCGAACTACATATTATTTGGTTATTAAAGACGCTCAAATTCAAGCTTAAATATGAACAATCTATCAAATATACCGTAAAACGTGATTTTTTAGATGGTTTTTGTCTAAAATGGAAATGGCTGCATTCATGCTCCTTCTCAACATTTATATATGATACGTAGTATCTTTAAATACAACATACTTTTAAATATTAAGACGGTACACAAGTGCGGCCACTTCCATTTTAAACAAAACCCATCTTATAATTGGGAAAAATGCTAAATTTGTTAAGATTTCACTATGTTTTGCATGAAAAAAAATGATGCCAGTATCTGATGCATGTCCATTGTATTGTCAAAAACATCCCATATTCATGTAACAAAAGTAATCTACTTTTTGATAAATAGCTGAAAGTGATACTTTAAACAACTTTGTATAAACGCTGTATTTTGGGTCAAAAAGGGGTTTTACTATGCCTACCCCTTTCAAGATCGAAAATACTTTGGATAACCGACAAACATTAGCTAAATTTTAGTGACATAAGATACCTTATACACCTTAATGTGTCTTGTTGCATATGTCAAGGGACAAGAAATGTCATATAGTACAACTCAAGTATTGCCAATCGGCAACCATACGAGGTTCTGCACCTGTGTCATAGTACCAGGGGTGGAGGTGGGCATTTATAAAGGATAGTTTAGGCAATATGTATGAAGACAACTGTTCAGTCATTAAATTTATAAACAGCCAACGTATTTCTACTCATAACAACCTAACTGACAATGAACAAGAACAATGGTTTGGACGTTATATTACCGCGACTATCTTAACATACTGGGGCCGTGATAGGTAAAAGTTTTCACAATTTTCTGAATAAACTCATTCTGTCCATTGGTCATTCGTTTTACTAATAAATTACTGGCCATCATTTACTAATAATACTTTAAAATTTTATCTCGCGTTGTTTTTCCCATTCAAAAACTGATAATATGAAATTAGAAAATAGGAAATTACATTAAGTAATTGAAATTCAAATAATATCACTAATGAAATGAAAAAAAAATCAAGTTTTCATTAAACGCATAAAGTAATTGTCTATAAATTATGGTAACTTTAACATCATCTCACATGTATTTGCGTATCAACTTCAATATGGTCTTACGACTTTAACTATGGTTATCCGTCTCATTCTACTCTCCAAATATTCCTGCTGATCATCTATTGGAACGTCATAATTGTTAGTCATCGTTTGCGTAACTTCCAACGGGTATAGTGTTACCCTCGGTATAGTAGTCTCTTCAGTGCTGATCTTTATCCGTGTGTATCGTACAAGTTTGTTATTACCTCTCACCAGTTCGGTTACGATCTTAATTTTCCAAATTTTTGCAGAGATTCATTGTGAATTTGAACAATGTCTCCTGAGCATGGGTTTATGAACTATTCATTTTTGCCTGCTGTCCTTTGAAATTCATGTAACAACGTAAGATGTTCAATTTCAATCTTTTCTAGAAATGTTTTACCAATTACGGTTGTATTTGTACAGTTTTATTTAGTACGAAATGTCCCCTGTAAATCGGATATGTAATGTCTTCAAATTCTGATTGCGGGAGTGGTAATGTTGAAATAAGTCTTCCGTATAGTAGATGAGACGGCAACAATCTTCATATTCTTTAATATGTAATAGGTCTGTCGTTCAAAATATATTATATTTCCGCAACAATGGTCTGTAATGTTTCCAAGTTTACTAAAAAAAACGTCCGAGCACTTTCTTCAAACTTTTTTTTAGTAGAGCAAGCGTGCGATAACAGAACCCATACCACAGTTGGAAGAGTAGGTACCCAATACGATTATCGTTTGTAAGTACGTGAAGCAATAAGTCCAGAATGGAGTGAACGTTCATGAGCGTCTATCACAATTACTAAAGTAAGCGGATGATTCGCAGGTATCAGATACGGAAATTTCGTAGCCTCTGAAATCAGTGCATCGTGATTTATTTCTTTGAATCTGACAAGACTGTCTTCATCTATGAAGAGTCCTAATTGTCTTATTCTTGGTAATATCATTGTGTTCTTATGTCGTTTGTTCTTAATTTTTCATTTCTACGGAATATGAGGATCTAAAAGCATAGAAAACAACGCAGTACCAATCGCATGCATCGACAAACTTCCACTTTTCCCCTGATGTTTTTATGTCGGCAGTTGGAAATGGACCACTGAACGTAAGTACTTACTCGAATCAACTTTCTAAGACTCCCATATTTCGAAATGTATACTCACTAGGCATCATTAAAGCATTTTTTTCCGTTGATCAGATATGCGGTCGTTTCGAATGGAGCGTGCGATAACAGAACCCATAACACAGTTTGAAGAGTAGGTACCCAATACGATTATCTTTTGTAAGTACGTGAAGCAATAAGTCCAGAATGGAGTGAAAGTTCGTGAGCGTCTATCACAATCACTAAAGTAAGCGGATGATTCGCAGGTATCAGATACGGAAATTTCGTAGCCTCTGAAATCAGTGCATCGTGATTTATTTCTTTGAATCTGACAAGACTGTCTTCATCTATGAAGAGTCCTAATTGTCTTATTCTTGGTAATATCATTGTGTTCTTATGTCGTTTGTTCTTAATTTTTTCATTTCTACGGAATATGAGGGTCTTAAAGCATAGAAAACAACGCACTATCAATCGCATGTATCGACAAACTTCCACTTTTCCCCAGATGTTTGTATGTCGGCAGTTGGAAATTGACCACTGAACGTAAGTACTTACTCGAATCAACTTTCTGAGACTCCCATATTTTGAAATGTATACTCACTAGGCATCATTAAAGCATTTTTTTTTCCGTTGATCAGATATGCGGTCGTTTCGAATGGAGCGTGCGATAACAGAACCCATAATACAGTTTGAAGAGTAGGTACCCAATACGATTATCTTTTGTAAGTACGTGAAGTAATTAGTCCAGAATCGAGTGAACGTTCGTGAGCGTCTATCACAAACACTAAAGTAAGCGGATGATTCGCAGGTATCAGATACGGAAATTTCGTAGCCTCTGAAATCAGTGCATCGTGATTTATTTCTTTGAATCTGACAAGACTGTCTTCATCTATGAAGAGTCCTAATTGTCTTATTCTTGGTAATATCATTGTGTTCTTATGTCGTTTGTTCTTATGTCGTTTGTTCTTAATTTTTTCATTTCTACGGAATATGAGGATCCTAAAGCATAGAAAACAACGCAGTATCAATCGCATGTATTGACAAACTTCCACTTTTCCCCAGATGTTTGTATGTCGGCAGTTAGAAATGGACCACTGAACGTAAGTACTTACTCGAATCAACTTTCTGAGACTCCCATATTTCGAAATGTATACTCACTAGGCATCATTAAAGCAATTTCTTTTCCTTTGATCAGATATGCGGTCGTTTCGGTTGCCTATGGACTTGCATCACAAAATACGGGTAATTGTTCCGCAGTAGAATTACCGTAGAATTGGACCATTTGTGTTGTTTTCTATAATTGGATATAAGAAGATGTGGTATGAGTGCCAATGAGACAACTCTCCATCTAAGTCACAATTTGTAAAAGTAAACCATTATAAGTCAAAGTACGGCCTTCAACACGGAGCCTTGGCTCACACCGAACAGCAAGCTATAAAGGGCCCCAAAAATTACTAGTGTAAAACCAACGGTCTAATCTATATAAAAAATGAGAAAGGAGAAACACTTATGAACCACATCAACAAACGACAACCAATGCACATCAGGTTCCTGACTTAGGACAGGTGCAAACAAATGCAGCGGGTTTAAACGTTTTAATAGGCGCCAACCTTCTAAGTCAAAAAGATGAATCCAGGAAGTGTTAAATATTTCCGGAACTTGTTAATTTAGTTCCAGCCCATGTTTCAATGGATCCTGAATTAGCGTCTTCGGTCTTATTGTCACAGTGCTGAGTAAAACAAGTGAATCTAAATTTTTGAACAATGTATCAAAATCTCTTGGTAACACTGTTTTGTGTTGAAATGTCATGCCTCTAGTACATCATATTTACTTTTCCACAATATTATAAGTATTTTTGTGTTTTTTATCGTTTCAATGCTCTGAAACCTTGTATTTGATTTGGCCTTCCAACTGTTTTAACATGTTTAATTCGAGCACCATTGATGATTCTTATGTAAACGAAACTCACGTCTGCCGTTGCAAATTATAAGTCTGGGATCTTTGATGAGTTTTTTTCCTAGTACATTTTCCTTATTAAGCCGCATGCGTATATTCTCATTTTCTATGTTCCATATCGTAGGTCGATCCCTGCTTTCCATATCTTTTATCTCGCTTTCTAGAAGAATATTTCAGCCTCATCCTCGTAAACTTGTACAAATGATTGCCACGTATAAGTTTATTTGACTATTTCACTCAGTGTAGCTGTTGTACTGCTATTACGTTGTAAATGCCTCAGCAAATAACTAGCCTGATAAAGGAAGCATTTGAACCTGTTAGTCAGTTACTTGGCCAAAAAGAAACATGTTCCGTCTCGGTCATTCTCGTACAATTCTATATAAAAGGCTTTTTCAATATCCTTTTTTAAAGCGACAGGGTTGATTCTAAGTCTAATCAGAATTTTTGTCAGATCGATAAGCTTCGGCGACGTATTTAATAGGGAGTCATACGAACGTTGCGAATTTAGCGACTGACAACAACAACAGTTGTATAAAATCTGATAGGCATAGTGCTCGATTCAATCTTTACTAGATAAAGAGCAATGTAATGTAGCTTATCTGAGATTTCGATTGTTTCATCCGCTTTCTCTATAAATAAATCCACTTCGTTCCTGTTTTTGTATGATGTCTCCGTACTTGTTTAACAAATCGTAAATGTCGTTTTCTGTTCTTCTCTTCCTTACCGAGAAATTTGATGGCAACTAATCATGGTTCTGTTTTCATGGTAACATAGCGATCATTGTATTATTTAGCTTTCTGTTGCTAATATTCGATGTGTTGCTGCCTTTAACGTATGCAGGTCCTGAAAGCAAATACTGAATCTTTAATTTCTCGGTGGTTGGACCGTTTCCTCGTAGAAAGTGGTCTCCATCAGTATTCCAATAGCATTATGTGGCTACTAATATCAAATATCTCGAATGAATCTTGCTGTGACAACCATGCAAATAACCCTACTTCCTTTCAATATAACACATTTGATTCCGTAGTAGCATGGTGATCCTCAGTACTTTCAGTATTGGTAATATGAGTCCTGTATCGGTTTCAGATAAATTTCTGTATTGTCTTGGTGTCTCATGTTTTTCTCTTCACCTCCGAATGCTGATAAATGTATAATTTCTATTTCTATGATTGGATTTCAGAAAATGCCTGTTTGTATTCATTTAGTATTCTATATTGTTGACTGGATCCCTCTGTCAACAACGTTACAGCTTTATCGTAATTTACATTTTGTAAGGGCAAAACCTGCTATAGATCTTAGTGCTTCCAGTAGTCACTAATAGTTTACATTTGGTAATGACAGGTTTAGATGTACGACCAACTTATGTGAGTCTGAGAACGTTTGCAACTCTCAATTTTATTAATGAAAGTTTGCAGCGTATTTTTGGTAGGAGTTGAATGTATTATTAGCTTGGACAAACTTGTTTTCAAATGTCTGTGCGGTTGACTATGATGTGCGTTTGGACAAACGGCATATTTCTGAATTAAATGATGTTGAATTTGGGAATTGCAATTACTTACTGTGACGGGACTGCGTGGTTTTGAAATTACGGATGAAGTAACGTACATGCCGAATTTTGTTTCTATATTTACCGAATATTTAATCTGAATTAATATTTCAATTTCCACATTAACTGGGTCTATTTCAGTCTCCACACAGTTTCTGTTTATGTTTTCCGAGCGTTGCAATTACCTACTTCATCGAAATTCGTACTAGTTTGGAGGCTATGTTCCAGCAATATTCTCAACAACACTGCTTCTACAGATACCATAGATCTTAACGAGTATTGCTTCATTGGCACGGGGTAACTGGTATGTGTATCAGACCAACCAAATTATTGATAACTTCCCATACTATGTGCTTCTGCACTAAGTGAGCAAAATCAAGTACATGAATGTTAAATGCAACAAATTCAATTCTGTTTTTTTATATATATATATTTTATTTGCAGTGATTAAAATTTGTTCAGTTGATTTTCAGAACATAAGTTGCAATTACCTTACTTTTTTAACAACAAATGCTGCATTTTCTTAAAAGATTCCTAACGGCGTTGGAAATTTGTTTTCCTCCCAAGATCATTTACTTCCTCCTCAGAAGCATCTGCAAATCCATTTTCGACCTGCTGGAGTGACGCGTCGTCTGCATTGTCGACCATCTTGTGTATTTGTACTTATCGTTTTCTCAACGAAAAGTCTAGAGGTCTTCGGAAGTGGCGTTATTTTTAGACATGGTATTTTCTATCTGCGGTGGTATTTACTAGCAAATACCCCGGCATATGGAATTCCCTAATGACAAATATGCCGGCAGAGAAAACAAAATCTCAATATATAGAAAATTTGTGAAAAATACCATTTCGCTCATCCAATCAAAATACAGCATTGTTACATAAGGTGGAATCATCTAAGAGATTCTCCAGCGGGAACTAAAATAATATTTGCAATATTTGCAGTTATTAATTAAATATTATATGAATCATCTGAACCAGTCCAGTTTCACCGCCATGTCTTGAATACAGTATAATGACAACTAGTTATTCACTAATGCACGTTATTTTTTTAAATATTTGCAAAAACTAGTAAAATTCAGCCAGACAACTAAATTTTAGATTGATTGATTCATTGTTGCTTACCTTACGTCTTGTGGTAAATATTTCAAGCAAATTGAGGGGGAGGGGGATTGGAAAAATGCAAGTATTAAGATCAGCTAAGTGTTTCGATTGGAAAGAAGAGCCTGAAATTCGAAGTTGCACTCCAAAAAGTATGTTGAATTTCTCGTAACAAGCCACTTACAGACCAATCAAAATCTGATTACAACTGACCTTTTACGTACAAAGAGCGGTGACCCTTTGCCTAGGCTACACACGCCATCATATTTAATGTCCCCATTTCAATCGGACGTGGCTGTGTATTTTTACATCCTGCCAAACGAATTTATTTGCACATCATAAAAAGATGAAAACAGACATGCTTAGAAAAAAAGAGACGAAGAATGCCAAAGGGATATTCAAACTCACAAGTCGAAAATAAACTGACAACGCCTAGGCTAAAAAAGAAAAAGACAAACAACAATACTCAAAGCATAACATAGAAAAACCTTGGGGTGATCTCATGTACTCTGGAAGGGTAAGCAGATTCTGCTCCACATGTGGCTCCAGTCGTGTTGCTCATCTTAGTACAAACCCGCTGATAAGTCTAATTATGTAGATCACATTCGAGGAAAAGGGGCCTGGATTGTAGATACGACAATTGAAACATATCCTTTGTCATCTGTGAAACAGATACTCCATTACGGTCAACCACCTCCTGATAGCGTTCGTAAAATTTACGAAAGGATGATTTCAACTTCCCCACTTGAAACTCTTGGTTTTAACGCTTCCTTGTGAGCAGCAACTCTCTGTCAAGGAAATCATGATAGGAAATACAAGCCCTTGACTATCGTATCAATTGTGATATATAATCTCCGCATCCAGGCGCTTCTAGGATGTTGCTACATAGAATTGGAAAGCTCACAATACGGAGGCTGAAATCATCTCTTTTGTGGTAAAGTTTTGTTTTCAACCGACCATTATTGTCAATTTCTAGATGTAAGTCAAGATATCAGGCAGACTTTACTAACTGTATTTGTTGTATCCTTTTGAATTGTTTAGTAAGAGAACATCATCTATATAGTGGAAAATGAACATGCAAAGCAGCTTGTTGACATTTAGTAAATGCAGAAATCATAAAAATAAAGTGGTTCATTTTGTATTGACGAGTTCTTTTCGCAGGCGCCAAATGAGCAATTTCACAAACTAATAGTATTTCGACGGAAGTGTCAGTTAGTCTGAAATATCTAAAGTATATAAAAAATGTTGATGAATATCAAAACAAGTGTGGACATAGACGTGTGTTGTCTGACGGCGAATTTTGATAATGACTTGTGCAAGGGTTGTTTTTTGTGGGTACTAGCAGGCGAATTTGCCACTACAAAATCTAAAATTCTGTTGTGTTGTCTGGTGGTTGAATGTGGACACTGTTTCACATTGGAATGATAATACTGCAGACACAAAACATTAACAATGAAGGACAACTCTCAAGAGAGAAAAACTTGAAAATTACCACGATAGTTCTACAAATATGTTGCATATTTGATTTTGTCATGCCTAGACTCCTAAGACCAAACTAAAATTAAAAGGATTTAAATAAATATAAAATTAGACCGAATCTTTGAAATATTTATTTAATGCAAGGAAAAAGGGTCATACTTTCAGTGAAAAACTTTGATAATGATAATAAAAATGCAATGAATAAATTTAACGTCTGTTTGGTCTTGCGAGTTTCATCCAATTTACATTGCTAAAAATATCATCATTTGTCACGGAACGCAGTTGTAGACTTTGTATTCGGTATTCGATTTCATCTTGCCTAGACTCTTGACAAAAACTTGAATTTAAAGGATTTAAGTAAAATATTTAAAGCTGAACAATCTTTTGGGATTGAATTGAATGTAAGATATAAAAAGCGATAAAAATGGCACACGATAAAGGAGGGATACCTCTTTGATTTTTTTGTTGACATTTTGATAGAAGGTCAATTCCAGTGTATACGTTTGAAATATGCAAAAAAACAGATATAGCTTTATGACTCATTTTTTAATTGTTTTGGTTCGTAACTTGCATATTTGAAGGAAAACCATAACATCTCACAAGTAAGGACTTTTGAGGAAAGTATCTATATTTTTTAAAAACAAACAGTCGTAATTTAACCATTTTTTTATAAAACGTTCCCTTGATCCATGGCGTTAACATGCTGTATCAAGTTTTAAGTTAAACCCAATAATTATATACTGCATTTATATTACTAAAATGAAATTAAGAAGAGTTGACAATATTTTTGCGTCTACACAGAAGTGCAGAAACAATTCTATCGTTGATTTTTTTCTTGAATTTTGGCGGTGCGTTCTTGAAACAGTACTTGATTTATTTAAAAAAAAAAGTGCTTGCTTTTTCAATAAAAGCCTTTAACGTTGATTTTGTAATGACAATCGTCCCGTATGCCAATTTCAAAACTTCTCAAAAACCCGCGGTTGACTGTTTCCTTTATTTCTTGAAATTATTCTTCTTTTATATGTTCACGAAAAGCTAAAAATGCAGCCGTTGTTATATTACATGACACGTATTTCACCCGCTATTGGCAAAGATTCCGATTTACGACTGAATAGACCCAGTCGGGATTTTGCGACCAATATTTCTCGTAGCGTTGGCCAGATCATTTTTTTTGGAAATCGTATATTTGACAACTGGTTTTAATGTTATTATTACAATGGGACTCATCCGAAGCTTTGCATATTAGGTGACAGACTAAAGGGCTATTCGTATAGAAAAGCGAAAATGGCACTGTTTCATATATTAAGGTTAATAGGCATCAATTTTGAAACGAATGGAATAAAATTGTATCAAAGCTGTTAAAACTAGAGAACTCAAAATGAAATGCAAAATACCTGTTGAGGGACCAACCTTTAATATGTAACATTTTATGAATTTGAATTAGATATTAGCATTATTTTTATCAATGTAACATAATAGTAGAGATTTTGAATTTTGAAATTTTAATTTTATAGATTGCCTCTGTGAAAAAAAATAGATGTACACAGCATAGTAAATTAATCAAAAAGACAAATTCAAATCATTTCAAATTGTGATTCAAACCAAAAATATGCAAGGTATGTCTATGAATAAAAGTAGATGTAAAATTGTGTTTGTTCGTTAATTTCAATATTGATTGGATCATAATGTTTACGAAAAGGGGAGCACTTCTATCCATCCTTTTGTGATAGGATGAGCAGCTGGAATTCAGTCCCCAAACCTTTTCATATATTTTGAATAGTAAATAGACCTTTAGCTTTGTGTCGCTATTTCATAGAGAGTTAAAATTGATTTGTCTAATATATCATGCATTTACCAATGATTTTATTTGCATCTTAAGAAATACTGAATAATTCAAATACTTATACCATATATTTCATCTAAATGTTTTAATCTTCTCGTATATCATGGAGCTGGCAATAGTTCTTTTAGGGGTTCATCCCTACCACCCATACATATATTTTAGTAAGCGCAATCCCCTCTTTTTAACCTCTTTAATATCAACAGCTCCAAAAAGGTGGTCATATATAAGTTATTGGGATATATTTCATAATGTGCTTCCTTGATAATTGCCTTAATCTATATTTAAGAAAAACAAATCCTCTGTATTCAACATTTTCAAACCAGAAGAATTTCCTAATAAGAAAAGTATATTTAGTTTAATCCTGCCACATTTTGTATGTGCCTGTCCCTATTCAGTGGTTGTCATTGGTTGCTGTCTGTTATATATATATATTTTTATAATTGTTTGTCGTACTGTCAGTCCGTTGGTTTTCTACTAATATCAAATATCTCGAATGAATCTTGCTGTGACAACCATGCAAATAACCCTACTTCCTTTCAATATAACACATTTGATTCCGTAGTAGCATGGTGATCCTCAGTACTTTCAGTATTGGTAATATGAGTCCTGTATCGGTTTCAGATAAATTTCTGTATTGTCTTGGTGTCTCATGTTTTTCTCTTCACCTCCGAATGCTGATAAATGTATAATTTCTATTTCTATGATTGGATTTCAGAAAATGCCTGTTTGTATTCATTTAGTATTCTATATTGTTGACTGGATCCCTCTGTCAACAACGTTACAGCTTTATCGTAATTTACATTTTGTAAGGGCAAAACCTGCTATAGATCTTAGTGCTTCCAGTAGTCACTAATAGTTTACATTTGGTAATGACAGGTTTAGATGTACGACCAACTTATGTGAGTCTGAGAACGTTTGCAACTCTCAATTTTATTAATGAAAGTTTGCAGCGTATTTTTGGTAGGAGTTGAATGTATTATTAGCTTGGACAAACTTGTTTTCAAATGTCTGTGCGGTTGACTATGATGTGCGTTTGGACAAACGGCATATTTCTGAATTAAATGATGTTGAATTTGGGAATTGCAATTACTTACTGTGACGGGACTGCGTGGTTTTGAAATTACGGATGAAGTAACGTACATGTCGAATTTTGTTTCTATATTTACCGAATATTTAATCTGAATTAATATTTCAATTTCCACATTAACTGGGTCTATTTCAGTCTCCACACAGTTTCTGTTTATGTTTTCCGAGCGTTGCAATTACCTACTTCATCGAAATTCGTACTAGTTTGGAGGCTATGTTCCAGCAATATTCTCAACAACACTGCTTCTACAGATACCATAGATCTTAACGAGTATTGCTTCATTGGCACGGGGTAACTGGTATGTGTATCAGACCAACCAAATTATTGATAACTTCCCATACTATGTGCTTCTGCACTAAGTGAGCAAAATCAAGTACATGAATGTTAAATGCAACAAATTCAATTCTGTTTTTTTATATATATATATTTTATTTGCAGTGATTAAAATTTGTTCAGTTGATTTTCAGAACATAAGTTGCAATTACCTTACTTTTTTAACAACAAATGCTGCATTTTCTTAAAAGATTCCTAACGGCGTTGGAAATTTGTTTTCCTCCCAAGATCATTTACTTCCTCCTCAGAAGCATCTGCAAATCCATTTTCGACCTGCTGGAGTGACGCGTCGTCTGCATTGTCGACCATCTTGTGTATTTGTACTTATCGTTTTCTCAACGAAAAGTCTAGAGGTCTTCGGAAGTGGCGTTATTTTTAGACATGGTATTTTCTATCTGCGGTGGTATTTACTAGCAAATACCCCGGCATATGGAATTCCCTAATGACAAATATGCCGGCAGAGAAAACAAAATCTCAATATATAGAAAATTTGTGAAAAATACCATTTCGCTCATCCAATCAAAATACAGCATTGTTACATAAGGTGGAATCATCTAAGAGATTCTCCAGCGGGAACTAAAATAATATTTGCAATATTTGCAGTTATTAATTAAATATTATATGAATCATCTGAACCAGTCCAGTTTCACCGCCATGTCTTGAATACAGTATAATGACAACTAGTTATTCACTAATGCACGTTATTTTTTTAAATATTTGCAAAAACTAGTAAAATTCAGCCAGACAACTAAATTTTAGATTGATTGATTCATTGTTGCTTACCTTACGTCTTGTGGTAAATATTTCAAGCAAATTGAGGGGGAGGGGGATTGGAAAAATGCAAGTATTAAGATCAGCTAAGTGTTTCGATTGGAAAGAAGAGCCTGAAATTCGAAGTTGCACTCCAAAAAGTATGTTGAATTTCTCGTAACAAGCCACTTACAGACCAATCAAAATCTGATTACAACTGACCTTTTACGTACAAAGAGCGGTGACCCTTTGCCTAGGCTACACACGCCATCATATTTAATGTCCCCATTTCAATCGGACGTGGCTGTGTATTTTTACATCCTGCCAAACGAATTTATTTGCACATCATAAAAAGATGAAAACAGACATGCTTAGAAAAAAAGAGACGAAGAATGCCAAAGGGATATTCAAACTCACAAGTCGAAAATAAACTGACAACGCCTAGGCTAAAAAAGAAAAAGACAAACAACAATACTCAAAGCATAACATAGAAAAACCTTGGGGTGATCTCATGTACTCTGGAAGGGTAAGCAGATTCTGCTCCACATGTGGCTCCAGTCGTGTTGCTCATCTTAGTACAAACCCGCTGATAAGTCTAATTATGTAGATCACATTCGAGGAAAAGGGGCCTGGATTGTAGATACGACAATTGAAACATATCCTTTGTCATCTGTGAAACAGATACTCCATTACGGTCAACCACCTCCTGATAGCGTTCGTAAAATTTACGAAAGGATGATTTCAACTTCCCCACTTGAAACTCTTGGTTTTAACGCTTCCTTGTGAGCAGCAACTCTCTATCAAGGAAATCATGATAGGAAATACAAGCCCTTGACTATCGTATCAATTGTGATATATAATCTCCGCATCCAGGCGCTTCTAGGATGTTGCTACATAGAATTGGAAAGCTCACAATACGGAGGCTGAAATCATCTCTTTTGTGGTAAAGTTTTGTTTTCAACCGACCATTATTGTCAATTTCTAGATGTAAGTCAAGATATCAAGCAGACTTTACTAACTGTATTTGTTGTATCCTTTTGAATTGTTTAGTAAGAGAACATCATCTATATAGTGGAAAATGAACATGCAAAGCAGCTTGTTGACATTTAGTAAATGCAGAAATCATAAAAATAAAGTGGTTCATTTTGTATTGACGAGTTCTTTTCGCAGGCGCCAAATGAGCAATTTCACAAACTAATAGTATTTCGACGGAAGTGTCAGTTAGTCTGAAATATCTAAAGTATATAAAAAATGTTGATGAATATCAAAACAAGTGTGGACATAGACGTGTGTTGTCTGACGGCGAATTTTGATAATGACTTGTGCAAGGGTTGTTTTTTGTGGGTACTAGCAGGCGAATTTGCCACTACAAAATCTAAAATACTGTTGTGTTGTCTGGTGGTTGAATGTGGACACTGTTTCACATTGGAATGATAATACTGCAGACACAAAACATTAACAATGAAGGACAACTCTCAAGAGAGAAAAACTTGAAAATTACCACGATAGTTCTACAAATATGTTGCATATTTGATTTTGTCATGCCTAGACTCCTAAGACCAAACTGAAATTAAAAGGATTTAAATAAATATAAAATTAGACCGAATCTTTGAAATATTTATTTAATGCAAGGAAAAAGGGTCATACTTTCAGTGAAAAACTTTGATAATGATAATAAAAATGCAATGAATAAATTTAACGTCTGTCTACTTCCTTTCAATATAACACATTTGATTCCGTAGTAGCATGGTGATCCTCAGTACTTTCAGTATTGGTAATATGAGTCCTGTATCGGTTTCAGATAAATTTCTGTATTGTCTTGGTGTCTCATGTTTTTCTCTTCACCTCCGAATGCTGATAAATGTATAATTTCTATTTCTATGATTGGATTTCAGAAAATGCCTGTTTGTATTCATTTAGTATTCTATATTGTTGACTGGATCCCTCTGTCAACAACGTTACAGCTTTATCGTAATTTACATTTTGTAAGGGCAAAACCTGCTATAGATCTTAGTGCTTCCAGTAGTCACTAATAGTTTACATTTGGTAATGACAGGTTTAGATGTACGACCAACTTATGTGAGTCTGAGAACGTTTGCAACTCTCAATTTTATTAATGAAAGTTTGCAGCGTATTTTTGGTAGGAGTTGAATGTATTATTAGCTTGGACAAACTTGTTTTCAAATGTCTGTGCGGTTGACTATGATGTGCGTTTGGACAAACGGCATATTTCTGAATTAAATGATGTTGAATTTGGGAATTGCAATTACTTACTGTGACGGGACTGCGTGGTTTTGAAATTACGGATGAAGTAACGTACATGTCGAATTTTGTTTCTATATTTACCGAATATTTAATCTGAATTAATATTTCAATTTCCACATTAACTGGGTCTATTTCAGTCTCCACACAGTTTCTGTTTATGTTTTCCGAGCGTTGCAATTACCTACTTCATCGAAATTCGTACTAGTTTGGAGGCTATGTTCCAGCAATATTCTCAACAACACTGCTTCTACAGATACCATAGATCTTAACGAGTATTGCTTCATTGGCACGGGGTAACTGGTATGTGTATCAGACCAACCAAATTATTGATAACTTCCCATACTATGTGCTTCTGCACTAAGTGAGCAAAATCAAGTACATGAATGTTAAATGCAACAAATTCAATTCTGTTTTTTTATATATATATATTTTATTTGCAGTGATTAAAATTTGTTCAGTTGATTTTCAGAACATAAGTTGCAATTACCTTACTTTTTTAACAACAAATGCTGCATTTTCTTAAAAGATTCCTAACGGCGTTGGAAATTTGTTTTCCTCCCAAGATCATTTACTTCCTCCTCAGAAGCATCTGCAAATCCATTTTCGACCTGCTGGAGTGACGCGTCGTCTGCATTGTCGACCATCTTGTGTATTTGTACTTATCGTTTTCTCAACGAAAAGTCTAGAGGTCTTCGGAAGTGGCGTTATTTTTAGACATGGTATTTTCTATCTGCGGTGGTATTTACTAGCAAATACCCCGGCATATGGAATTCCCTAATGACAAATATGCCGGCAGAGAAAACAAAATCTCAATATATAGAAAATTTGTGAAAAATACCATTTCGCTCATCCAATCAAAATACAGCATTGTTACATAAGGTGGAATCATCTAAGAGATTCTCCAGCGGGAACTAAAATAATATTTGCAATATTTGCAGTTATTAATTAAATATTATATGAATCATCTGAACCAGTCCAGTTTCACCGCCATGTCTTGAATACAGTATAATGACAACTAGTTATTCACTAATGCACGTTATTTTTTTAAATATTTGCAAAAACTAGTAAAATTCAGCCAGACAACTAAATTTTAGATTGATTGATTCATTGTTGCTTACCTTACGTCTTGTGGTAAATATTTCAAGCAAATTGAGGGGGAGGGGGATTGGAAAAATGCAAGTATTAAGATCAGCTAAGTGTTTCGATTGGAAAGAAGAGCCTGAAATTCGAAGTTGCACTCCAAAAAGTATGTTGAATTTCTCGTAACAAGCCACTTACAGACCAATCAAAATCTGATTACAACTGACCTTTTACGTACAAAGAGCGGTGACCCTTTGCCTAGGCTACACACGCCATCATATTTAATGTCCCCATTTCAATCGGACGTGGCTGTGTATTTTATACATCCTGCCAAACGAATTTATTTGCACATCATAAAAAGATGAAAACAGACATGCTTAGAAAAAAAGAGACGAAGAATGCCAAAGGGATATACAAACTCACAAGTCGAAAATAAACTGACAACGCCTAGGCTAAAAAAGAAAAAGACAAACAACAATACTCAAAGCATAACATAGAAAAACCTTGGGGTGATCTCATGTACTCTGGAAGGGTAAGCAGATTCTGCTCCACATGTGGCTCCAGTCGTGTTGCTCATCTTAGTACAAACCCGCTGATAAGTCTAATTATGTAGATCACATTCGAGGAAAAGGGGCCTGGATTGTAGATACGACAATTGAAACATATCCTTTGTCATCTGTGAAACAGATACTCCATTACGGTCAACCACCTCCTGATAGCGTTCGTAAAATTTACGAAAGGATGATTTCAACTTCCCCACTTGAAACTCTTGGTTTTAACGCTTCCTTGTGAGCAGCAACTCTCTATCAAGGAAATCATGATAGGAAATACAAGCCCTTGACTATCGTATCAATTGTGATATATAATCTCCGCATCCAGGCGCTTCTAGGATGTTGCTACATAGAATTGGAAAGCTCACAATACGGAGGCTGAAATCATCTCTTTTGTGGTAAAGTTTTGTTTTCAACCGACCATTATTGTCAATTTCTAGATGTAAGTCAAGATATCAGGCAGACTTTACTAACTGTATTTGTTGTATCCTTTTGAATTGTTTAGTAAGAGAACATCATCTATATAGTGGAAAATGAACATGCAAAGCAGCTTGTTGACATTTAGTAAATGCAGAAATCATAAAAATAAAGTGGTTCATTTTGTATTGACGAGTTCTTTTCGCAGGCGCCAAATGAGCAATTTCACAAACTAATAGTATTTCGACGGAAGTGTCAGTTAGTCTGAAATATCTAAAGTATATAAAAAATGTTGATGAATATCAAAACAAGTGTGGACATAGACGTGTGTTGTCTGACGGCGAATTTTGATAATGACTTGTGCAAGGGTTGTTTTTTGTGGGTACTAGCAGGCGAATTTGCCACTACAAAATCTAAAATTCTGTTGTGTTGTCTGGTGGTTGAATGTGGACACTGTTTCACATTGGAATGATAATACTGCAGACACAAAACATTAACAATGAAGGACAACTCTCAAGAGAGAAAAACTTGAAAATTACCACGATAGTTCTACAAATATGTTGCATATTTGATTTTGTCATGCCTAGACTCCTAAGACCAAACTGAAATTAAAAGGATTTAAATAAATATAAAATTAGACCGAATCTTTGAAATATTTATTTAATGCAAGGAAAAAGGGTCATACTTTCAGTGAAAAACTTTGATAATGATAATAAAAATGCAATGAATAAATTTAACGTCTGTTTGGTCTTGCGAGTTTCATCCAATTTACATTGCTAAAAATATCATCATTTGTCACGGAACGCAGTTGTAGACTTTGTATTCGGTATTCGATTTCATCTTGCCTAGACTCTTGACAAAAACTTGAATTTAAAGGATTTAAGTAAAAAATTTAAAGCTGAACAATCTTTTGGGATTGAATTGAATGTAAGATATAAAAAGCGATAAAAATGGCACACGATAAAGGAGGGATACCTCTTTGATTTTTTTGTTGACATTTTGATAGAAGGTCAATTCCAGTGTATACGTTTGAAATATGCAAAAAAACAGATATAGCTTTATGACTCATTTTTTAATTGTTTTGGTTCGTAACTTGCATATTTGAAGGAAAACCATAACATCTCACAAGTAAGGACTTTTGAGGAAAGTATCTATATTTTTTAAAAACAAACAGTCGTAATTTAACCATTTTTTTATAAAACGTTCCCTTGATCCATGGCGTTAACATGCTGTATCAAGTTTTAAGTTAAACCCAATAATTATATACTGCATTTATATTACTAAAATGAAATTAAGAAGAGTTGACAATATTTTTGCGTCTACACAGAAGTGCAGAAACAATTCTATCGTTGATTTTTTTCTTGAATTTTGGCGGTGCGTTCTTGAAACAGTACTTGATTTATTTAAAAAAAAAAGTGCTTGCTTTTTCAATAAAAGCCTTTAACGTTGATTTTGTAATGACAATCGTCCCGTATGCCAATTTCAAAACTTCTCAAAAACCCGCGGTTGACTGTTTCCTTTATTTCTTGAAATTATTCTTCTTTTATATGTTCACGAAAAGCTAAAAATGCAGCCGTTGTTATATTACATGACACGTATTTCACCCGCTATTGGCAAAGATTCCGATTTACGACTGAATAGACCCAGTCGGGATTTTGCGACCAATATTTCTCGTAGCGTTGGCCAGATCATTTTTTTTGGAAATCGTATATTTGACAACTGGTTTTAATGTTATTATTACAATGGGACTCATCCGAAGCTTTGCATATTAGGTGACAGACTAAAGGGCTATTCGTATAGAAAAGCGAAAATGGCACTGTTTCATATATTAAGGTTAATAGGCATCAATTTTGAAACGAATGGAATAAAATTGTATCAAAGCTGTTAAAACTAGAGAACTCAAAATGAAATGCAAAATACCTGTTGAGGGACCAACCTTTAATATGTAACATTTTATGAATTTGAATTAGATATGAGCATTATTTTTATCAATGTAACATAATAGTAGAGATTTTGAATTTTGAAATTTTAATTTTATAGATTGCCTCTGTGAAAAAAAATAGATGTACACAGCATAGTAAATTAATCAAAAAGACAAATTCATATTATTTCAAATTGTGATTCAAACCAAAAATATGCAAGGTATGTCTATGAATAAAAGTAGATGTAAAATTGTGTTTGTTCGTTAATTTCAATATTGATTGGATCATAATGTTTACGAAAAGGGGAGCACTTCTATCCATCCTTTTGTGATAGGATGAGCAGCTGGAATTCAGTCCCCAAACCTTTTCATATATTTTGAATAGTAAATAGACCTTTAGCTTTGTGTCGCTATTTCATAGAGAGTTAAAATTGATTTGTCTAATATATCATGCATTTACCAATGATTTTATTTGCATCTTTAGAAATACTGAATAATTCAAATACTTATACCATATATTTCATCTAAATGTTTTAATCTTCTCGTATATCATGGAGCTGGCAATAGTTCTTTTAGGGGTTCATCCCTACCACCCATACATATATTTTAGTAAGTGCAATCCCCTCTTTGTAACCTCTTTAATATCAACAGCTCCAAAAAGGTGGTCATATATAAGTTATTGGGATATATTTCATAATGTGCTTCCTTGATAATTGCCTTAATCTATATTTAAGAAAAAACAAATCCTCTGTATTCAACATTTTCAAACCAGAAGAATTTCCTAGTAAGAAAAGTATATTTAGTTTAATCCTGCCACATTTTGTATGTGCCTGTCCCTATTCAGTGGTTGTCATTGGTTGCTGTCTGTTATATATATATATTTTTATAATTGTTTGTCGTACTGTCAGTCCGTTGGTTTTCTGGATTAAATTGTTTAATATTTTGTCATGTAATGGCCTTTTTATAGAAGACTATACAGTATATGTTTTTTTTTTCATTTTTGAAGGGTGTCTGGTAATTAGGACTCTGCTGGTTAGTTGTCGCATTGCAATTGGCAAATTAATATTTATATAATCAGTACCCTGTATATCATGCATATGAAAATAAGTATTTCTTTCTGACCTGTGACTTTTTTCTCCGTTGTTTGTAAGAAAAAATAATGTTATCCCTAACATTGCAGAAAAAACATATTTTGATCAGGGAAAACGAAAAATAATCTGTTTCATACTCGCCATTAACGTTTTAAAATGTTTAGGTCTTTAAAAAGAATTTCACTCTGTATGACAAAAAAAAACAAACAAAATAAGTTGATGCTTGCACGGATCGTAATGGAAAAAAACATATTAAACTCTTCCCCAAATTAAAATGGTCCTTAATTTGTTATGTTGTATATATACATGTATTTGGTATGATAATATATGATTAATCGATTTTTGTTGGCCCTTTGTCAATTGGCAAATATTTTATGCATGCTCAGGGCGAGTAAATTAACAATAAATCTAATATGAAGATTCTGTGCAAGGTAGGCTGACCAGGAAAGGGAATGGTGGATTTGGACTGCCACTGGAAATAAGTTATCAATGCTTGAAAGGGGCAGAAATTTAGCCCTGCAACTGGCAACCTAAAAAACCTCAAACAGTAAGTGCAGGACAAATATGCAGGAACTATAATGAATAGCTTAGCTGCTAACTTTCGCTTTATCAGTAATTTAAACTACAGAATTCTTATTGTATGCATTGTAAAGTAATGTCCCAATGAATACTTAATGTATAAGTGCAATCGACAACTTTACTGAGCAAAAGCCGATGTATGAATATACTTGTGCGATATTCATTTCAGTATACCACGACTATTAGCAACATGCAACGATAGTATTCAAATCGCTGCTAGCGTAACGGGTCATTTTGCATTTCTCTCTAAGATTATAATCTTCGCCGTGTAGATCTATATGGAAAATAACGACAACGGATTGAAAACTAGAACCAAATATTCAGGCATGAATTTAATATTAAAGAACTTATGCATTTCAGAATAAGTATGAAATAAAACAATAATTGTCGACAGCACATATGCTATCGAGCCTCTCTGTTCTTTCAATTTCTTTAGAAAAAAGAAGAAGAAGAATGTAAGGAGGCAACACAAACCATGTCGACGAAAAATAGACAAAATCATGATCATAAAGAAAAACGACGAAAGTGATTGAATCAGTTCACCAAACATCAAACAGAAAACAAAGTATTTAACTTGTTCCAAAATATTTCTTTTCCAAGAATATACGTATGATATAACTGATACCACAGCAACTCTACAATAAATGTTTAATATCTATAAAATTTTCATGAAGATCAAATGATCACATAAAGTATAATGATTAAATTTAGACATTGTTTATCTTTTTTTTTTTTTTTTTACACATTGTAAAACGTGCATGTGAAAGCAAATGCACACACGTATTCGACTTAATTATGAGTGACAATTTGCATGACCGGACCCTTTGTCTAAAAGTATATATTTATAATTGATCTTATACCAATTCACGCTGTGCATACTTTGTGCAAATTAACGCAAAATATCGAAATGCTAATTATTGTTTAAACATTACTATATTTGGTCACATATGTTAAGATGAAGATCCTTGTTGACGTTGAACTCTTTATATCGTAGGTCATTTACTTAGAATAAACTGGAGAGTATGCAGGAGAGGATTAGCCTGATTATAATTGACGCACCTGTGGGACGATTGAAAAAATCTGAACTATATTGTCACATATAATGAGTGAAATATCCCTGTCAATTTGAAATTAATGTGTCCGAGGTCAAAGTCAGGGATACTATGAATAGACCAAAAAAGGAGGTGAAGTGTTTTATTGTGTATTTTCTGATATATCTAACTAGATTGTGTACTGGTTTTATCTTAATAGAACACTGCGTTCCTGTATCGAGATTGGAAGCCCTGTAGTTGCATGACACCATAAAGTAATAGACCATTAGCCGATCTAGTTTAAAATCACCTCATACTTACTTTGACTTCATCCCCTGAAAGTATTGAACGTTAATGACTAACACATTTTGTATACTGATGTTTTGGAGCGATATCATTGAAACCATAGTATATCTTTGTTTGTAAAGTGAATATTCTTAAGGAGTTACCGTGTAATAAGTTGAAATCAAGATGTAAAGTGGGCATTGTTTAAGAACAATGATGCTACTTTTTATATTTGGTGCTCCAGCATTGTTCACAAGCTTTGATCTTCTTTATTATTTAAATCAACTGTAAGTAAGGGCATTCAAAATATAAGTTAGGAAGAGAGTGGTTTACCGACGTTTAAATCTCTTAAAGCGATTAAGAAGCCAATCAAGGTAAGAGACACAAACTGTTGAAATCGCATGCACTCTAAAAAAAAAAGCAGCACTAGAGGCGTCTACAGGATAAGCTTCTCCTCCTGCTATGCATGCACCAATCGCCAAAAACTTTTATAACATGGTTATACGAAATGGTAGAGTATAACTGCCATAATCTATGGACGTTCTACTTGGAATTTGTTTTATTATAGTCAAAAGAACTTTAACTTAGTGTTTAAAATGTATCGTGTTATGTGGCTGTGATCATGGGCGAAAATATGTGTTTCACTGTTATAATTGTTACAATTTTATTACTATTGAAAGTAAATTTTCATTTGCAAGATATATCCATTTTTTTTAATTTTAAAATCAAAAATATGTATAGTATGAGTGTTAATTTCAATTAAAATTATTCCACACCATAGTGATAAAAATATAGATAAAATAAACTATTAGGGAACCGTTTTACATTTCGGAACACTATTTTTCATTTTGTATCTTTCAGCCATTTAAATTGGTAAAACATAATGTCTTATACATATTATATGTGAGTCACTGCCTAGCTTGACTACTTTTATAAACTATTTTTTGGGTAACATTCCTCTCAGTTAGTTGCAGTATCCTTTGTAATTGCAGATCTAATCTAATCACGCTATCATTGTACGCACAAAGAAAATATTAAGGCGGTGACATACAACACGTGACACGTTTAGAACGGTTTTCAGAAATGCATATAACCGTAACAATCTGTGTATAAATAAAAATGATATGACAATATATGACATTATCACATTGATTTGTTTCTCATACAAGACTTGCATTCAATTTTGGATACAGTAATAATTAACATGTACAATCATTCATTGAAATTTATTTGGAACCTAACCAGTGAACAGGTCAGGGTAAGTCACATTTTATTCGTTTTGTATTCCAGAAAAAATAAGACACTATACATCAGAAAATAGTCACATTGAGAAATTAAAATGACTGAATATGAAAGATAGTATAGCTTTAATCTTTTATGGTAATATTCTTTACAAAGCACAAAAATGTCAGTATTCACATCAAAAGCTAACAAAATCTTTAAACAGACTTATTAAGAAGGGATATAGTTACGATACTGTTGTCTGGTCATTAAAGATTGCATATTTTGGCTTTAATATTGATTCACTTATAGGGTCTTTGCATCGGAATTAAACATATTTATTCTAAAACCAGTTGTTGGCATGACACGGGTTATGTTCTTCTCATATATTTTATGATGGTATAATACTAAACCCCTAACAGGAGGGATTGTGCCTGATATTCATATGAATATGAAGACATAACCTTTCAAACAGTTTAATTGAGGTCTGGAGCTGGCATGTCAGTAACTGCTGGTAGTCTGTTGGTATTTATGTATTATTGTCATTTTGTTTATTTTCTTTTGTTTCCTATTCTGACACCGGACTCGGACTTCTCTTAAACTGAGTTTTACTGTGCGTACTGTTGTACGTTTGTTTTTTCTACATTGGCTAGATGTATAGGGGGAGGGTTGAGATCTCAAAAAACATGTTTAACCCCGCCGCATTTTTGCGCCTGTCCCAAGTCAGGAGCCTCTGGCCTTTGTTAGTCTTGTATCATTTTTAATTTTAGTTTCTTGTGTATAATTTGGAGTTTAGTATGACGTCCATAATCACTGAACTAGTATACATATTTGTTTAGAGGCCAGCTGAAGGACGCCTCCGGGTGCGGGAGTTTCTCGCTGCATTGAAGACCCATTGGTGGCCTTCGGCTGTTGTCTGCTCTTGGTCGGGTTGTTGTCTCTTTGACACATTCCCCATTTCCATTCTCAATTTTTTTAGAATAACGTATAAAGCTAACAAGTGAATGGTCAATTTGAATCGTCCATTTTCTCGGAAGGTATCATATATATATCAACAGGATTATACAAATTGTGCATTTTGACAATGCATAAGGCGTTATACAAATTGTAAATAAGGCGTAACAGTCGACCCAGTTTTGGTTATTAAGATAAAACAATAGAACATAGATTGTTAAATGTTCAAGTTGCGATATACAATATTTAAGTTTACCAAATTAGAATTCTTCTACAAATCATTGAACACATGCATAAAGAAATTGTTTATTAGTTTTGTTTTGGCCAACTGAAATCGTACAATGATTGGGTAAAATCAAGTTTTAATACTTGTCAAGTACATGAACTCGATTTTTTCCACGATTATGACTGCAAAATCATTTTTTTCTCCTCAGTAATAGCCAAACAAACGTGACTCTTGTTTGTAAGATTATATTGAATGCACTTGGAAAGTTGTAGACGTATGTTGTTCGTGCACAAATTCCTACACTAAATACTACAGCTAATGGTTTTGATTTTGTTAACATTGATAAACTATTTGATATTTCTTCAATAATGTTGATAATGTTTAAGATTTAATAAAGGATTATTCCCAGAAAATGATTGTTCTTTGCATAACATGTTGCATGAAAAAAAAAACAAAAACAAAAGCAGCATGCGCCATAACAAACAGATAACTTATGAATAATTTAATTTCAATCTTTGCGTAGAAAGATATTCACGATGTCTCCCTACCAAATATCAAAATTTACTTTTAAAGTATTAACCATACCTTCTAAATTTGGCAAAGGAGGGATGTGTTTGAATAAAAAAAGTTGAGGATTTATGATAGTTTTTTCTTTTTTCCGAAAGCCTATAACTCTGTTGCATATAGTTGTTATTAGCACTTTAAAATAAACATTTGTGTTACATGTATGTAGAAAGATAATCAGTACAGGGGCTTAGATTTAGTACACCTATGGTGTATCAAATGGGAGTAAGACTATATGATTTACTACTACATAATTTGGTTGTAATTAAATTGATACACCAGAAAAAAACATAAACATAGAACTAATTAAAACATATAACATATACGTAGATTAAGTATAAGTAGCTATAAGCAATATTTTGAATGAAAGTTATAAAATGATATCGCAAATATTCCTTTAAAGAGTCTTTTTATTAAAGGATGTACTTAGGTGAAATTAAAAAAAAACAAGAATTTAAAATTGATACTATAGGTCTGAAAAGCATTAGTTAACGAACAAAATAAGCTATAAATATTGATAGGTTAGCTCTTTTCGACATGTTCGAGATATTTAATCTTTAAAAAATAGCGGATAAAGGCTGACTCCGACTCTTACCTTATATTCGCATTGGTATTATTTGAGTCTCAAATCGAAAGAAAAGAAATATAGAATCTGCTTAAATTTTGGTAAATGAGATATCTAAGTCTTATATGAGAAGAAAAATGGGTGTTATGGGGCAAAATATTTTACCTTGTATCGTAGGAAAAAAGCCAAGGAGTCCGAACATCTGACAAAAATTCCTAAACCTGCCCTAAGCACATCCTTAAAGCAATTAATAGGTTAAAGAATACGTAGTGCTCTTGGTGTCTTCTTTAACAGACACAGGTCAGTGTGAGATCCCGTCATGAACCCTTACACAAAAAAAACACATTTTATCTTATATTTTGAACATTCGGAACTATATCTTGAAGGTACATGCAAGGAAGTATCCTGAGTTTTTGTAGAGAAAACAAAATGCCAAATAGAAGAAGTTAAGAGATAATATTAAAATGTTATAATCGTCTGCTCATTTTTTTTCAATGACAGACGGTGAATACCATAGGAGAAAAGCATTTATTTCATTGAATCCAACAATCTGAATATATTACGTAAGTATTTTATATGAGCAGAATATTTTGTTCAAAAGGTGACTTATCATTATGATTTTGATAATATGTCATCTGTAACAACTTTATTTATTTTCGGTCGATATGATTTTGATTTTTGGTGTTTTAACGCCACTTTTAAGCACCGCTTTTGGGCTATTTCGTGGCGGCCAGTTTTTAAGATTGGAGTCGAGTGCACCCGCACGAGCGGGGTTCGAACTCACAACCTCAGTGTTGACTGGCTAGTGATTACAGTAGTAACTACTTAGACCACTCGGCCACCGAGGCCCTATAATTTTCGGTCGTTCACATTAATCAACAAGCGTACACAATTATTGCAATGTACTAAGGATGGGTATCACACACTGAACGCATGATCAGATACGAAAACAAACGATCATGTTATAACTTAAACAACTTATATATAACATAAAAATGTGTAAACGAAAAAGATAAACCTTAATCAAATCGTAATTGAAAATGGAAATTCATTTCAGACGATGAACTTTACAAGGAAAAGACTGGAAATTATCTTCACGTAGTTTATTCATCAATTATGAATATATTTCTACTGATATTTTTATTCAATGTTTATCATGCTTGTGTTTGTAATCATAATAATATTTTGTTATTTCTAGACATGATTTTTTATCAACTATTTTTAGAACCTCACTTGTTACTTGTTTTAAGCAAGCCATTTTATCCTAGTTGTTGTGCTATGCCTGAATATAATCTTGTTGTGCAAACGTTGTGATAATGCATCCAGTTAAATTCCTTATAAACATTTACGAAGTTATTTATACACGTAGTTACAATAACTATACTAATTAAAGGACGTTATGTGTCCGAACGGTCAGTTGTAGCGTACAATGTAGTTGCAATTGCGTGCAAACGATAAAGATTTTTTTACCGGCATTTTTATCAGAAAATCTCTTGTTGCAAGACTACCAGCTATATAGTGAAGCAAGATCTGGTTACTATTCATTATCAATACGGTGAACCCAGTAGAAAAATCATCATAGATACTAGGATTATAATTTTGTACGCTAGACGCGCGTTTCGTCAACATAAGACTCATCAGTGACAAATGAAACAAATAAGGTTTGCCAAATACAGTTATAGCTATGGTCATCAATTCCTTGGGATGGAAATCCTTACTTTTTTGAAAAATTCAAAGTTTCGTAGAGAGTTAATCTATAATCATGACCATGTTTAATTGGACTTAACGATGCTGTTTTGTTTTCGAGTATCATATGCGTTTTTATGTCGTCTTTACAATCTTATTGCCGCTTTGTGTTTTGCCCTCTTTTCTTGTACTATAGTAAAAAATATAATAACAAAAATAACATTTCCAAGGTATAAAAACAAAGAGGAAGTCCATAAAATCTAACACTGCGAAACGCTTGACTGCATCAACTAACGGAAGGACTACAACACAACTGTCATTTTCCTTAATATTAGTAAACATCATCAAATATTATTTGTGCATTTCACGTTTTTTAACATATATAAATAAATATTTGTTTTGACATATGCGTATTGTTCGAGATAGATAATGCAATTTTGAATGCTGTTGTTAACCATAGGACCGTAAATTTAATTCGAGTCACCCGAAAAGTAAACTTATCCAATTTTGACTCATCAATAGTCGAAAAATATATTTTTACATGGAACATAGTTCGAAGCAACATGAAAATTTCGAATTATACGAAATTTCGTGTCAACCGATTTCGAGACAAGGGGACGAAAGATACTAGAGGGACAGTCAAACTCATAGATCGAAAACAAACTGACAACGCCATGGCCAAAATTAAAAAGGCAAACAGACAAATAATAGTACAGATCACACAACATAGAAAACCAAAGACTAAGCAACACGAACCCCACCAAAAACTGGGGGTGATCTCAGGTGCTCCGGAAGGGTAAGCAGATCCTGCTCCACATGTGGCACCCGTATACACATGTACTGCTAAACTAAATCATTTTCCAATGATTAACATTTTTATCGTATATGTCAACTCACAATTCCAAAAATAATGAAATCTTTTATTTAATACATTTGTCATATTTTTTAGAGCTATCAGCGGATGGGAGGAGTATTTAATTCGCATAAATGTTAAAATTACGGCAACCGAAAAACTATTGAAAAAGTTTATGACACGAGCAAAATTCCAAACTGAAGTTTTAGAAATTATTCAGGTATTAATATGTGTAAATCCAGTTTTTATTTATCCAAGTGAATGCAATTTGTTTTTAAATCTGGAGTAATATACAATTGCATCGGAAAGCCTGTTGATAATTACTATTTCCTCATGGATGTAAAAATAATTTATATTGGAAAAACCGGTCTTGCAATGACAAGCATATGACGCTAAATGTGACTTTTATACAAGTGAGAGGTTTAGTAAGCTTTAAATTCTGATTACAGGTTTGACTTCATTATGAACTGTGATGATACTCATTTTTTATAAGCTAAAATATTGCATCTTATGTTTAAACGTAGGAAGATAAATTTGTAAAGTCATAATCATTTCTGAATGTATAAATGAATAAACTTAGGATGGATTGTATAACATAAAATGACAGCAATATTTGAACACAATGACTAAAACAATTCGTCTGTATCAATTTAGAGTTCCAGCATGTCATTTTTTATTAAAATATTGACTCATCACAAAAAATAAGTAGTTTCAACATCTTAGTCTGGCTTGTCTAACAAAATTATTTGACTGCAACAACCAACACTGACCACATTTGTGCTTTGTAATCAAATGTATGTCATGTATGAGGCGATATCAACTGGGGAAAGTTTACTGACTAACCATGCTAACCATATCCATGATATTTGCACTTTGTGATAAAAAATTTAAAACCTTATCTTAAATCAGTAAATATGTTATCTCAGGATTGATTGTATTCAACAAAGTTTAGAAATATTAAAAAGTACACACTGACCATGATGACTACACAATATTGTCCGCATCATTCACCAAGTGCCGTCGTTTCCTAATAATAATAAGATTTAAAATCAATATCTGTGTTTCTAATTTTCAAAATCAGTATTGTATTTAAAAAGTCATTTATACGAACTTCCTCTTTCTTCACTGGTAACGCCTGCCTTATATTACATGTATTATGAGGTCGAAGTCCCCAACAATAGTAGAAAGATAAAAAAAATAAAGATCAATACAAAAATAAGTATATTTATAAATTCAAAATTTTTCAAGTTTCAGACTTTGTTTTTGCCCAAAATACCTTTTGGTAACGTTTCTCTTTTTCAGATCGTTGATTTCAGGACTTTCCGTACGAGATCATAAAGAGCCATACAATTTCTTACAATTTCCTATCTGCTTACATCATAAAGGAGCATACAATTTGCAGCAACTTTGTACATCTGATTACAAAATATATGTGTGAGACAAGTGTTCTTTGATTTGTTATTATATAGATATAGGAAGATGTGGTATGAGTGCCAATGAGACAACTCTCCATCCAAGTTACAATTTATAAAAGTAAACCATTAAAGGTCAAGGTACGGCCTTCAACACGGAGCATTGGCTCACACCGAACAGCAAGCTATAAAGGGCCCCAAAAAATTATTAGTGTAAAACCATTCAAACAGAAAAAACAACGGTCTAATCTATATGAAAACGAGAAACGAGAAACACGTATGAACTACATAAACAGACGACAACTACTGTAATCAGATTCCTGACTTAGGACAGGTGCAAACATTTGCAGCGGGATTAAACGTTTTAATTGTACCAAACCTTCTCCCTTTTCTAAAACAATAGTATAACATCACAACATAAAAAAATGTTGGTTTTAAATAAAAACAAGTCATCAATGCTGATTCAACCTACTATTAGGTAATAAATCCAAAATAAATTTCATGGAAAACTAACCCGAAGATTAATAAAGACGTGGCCGTTTTCGTGTAGAAATAAGTATGATTATAATAAAATAATACTTTAAAAAATATATTAATCGTCATACACTTTTCAACACGAACCATGAGATATTTTTGTAAAAACTTACTGTGTTTTGTTTTGATTTCATGATCTTTTTTTATCAAATAATGTATATATCAATATCATTATGATGTTTTCAATGAAACTATTGTCTTCTGGACTTTTTTTCTAATTCAAATAGTGGTGTTTAAACTTCTACCCGACCAGCTTATTGTACTTTAAATAATGAAGTAAAATATGTTGTTCTTTCTTTTTGTTTGCTACATGTTTGCTGTCAATTATACACGTGTAATACTAAAAGTATGTCTTTGAAATTCATAACTGACTATTTTAACCAAAGCAGAATTTTAAACTACAACATATATTTATAAAAAAAAAATGCATTTGTTGACGTAAAGAAAACCTCCATGCCAGGGTATTTTGTGTTTGTGATCAAGCTTACCTTTAATTTTGGTATTTCACTGTGAGCAAATCTGTGAATTCGGTTGAAATTATTTTTACGAATTAAAAAAAAAAATTAATTGTGCTATATATTTTGTCTCGTCTGATATCAGAGAAATTTCAAGCTTATTCTGAGTAAAATAACAATTGCATTGTGTCAATATGCCTATATTGCGTTCTCTATCATTTTTTTCAACATCAAAACAATATGATTAACTAAACAAACCTGTTCATCTGCCAGGCGGGCAAAATATGAATGCGTAAAAAAAGGTCCTAATGTGCTCGCTGGCCATGGTAGTTAAATGAGGTCGCGACTTTGTGTTCAGACGTCTGACATTCGGCCAAAAACTATTAAGATTCTGTTAACATGGTTAAACCTCTCCATCTCTCATGGTTTTGATATCATAAGGTCGTCAATGTATTTGTCGTGTTTTAAACAAAAGTTAACATCTACATGGTCGGAGATTGATTTTTTTTTTCAATTTCAATTGTCTTATTATAAAATATTCGGGAAAAAATAGTCTGTTATTTCTGCAGTCTTAGATAAATTGTTTTTGTCCTGTTATAGCAAAACTAGAGTTACGGTCTAGTATGATTTTGCAATCATATGAATAATTATTATAAAATAAGGAGATGTGGTGTGAAAACCTATAACGATCGCCTTGTTTTTGCCTTGCAGTAGTGTTTGGCAATTCAATGGCATTGACACATTGCTGACACTTAATTTTTGTTCCGAAAAAAATTTTGAGTGTCCCCTTTGTAATTGAGTTTGCAATACGTTTGTTTTGACGTCATTGCGGCCATTCCAAAACATGACGTAAACTAGAGAAGTCAAGAATTAGACATCAATTTGAGAACTTACAAACAACTTCGATAAGAGGAGCATGTAATCCCTCGACCTTCGATTTGGACTCCAATACCAGCGTGGGTATGACCATCCATACAGTGAGTCAGATCAGACATGACTATCCATTGGTTGGGTCAGATCAGACATAACCATAAAATGGCAATATCAAATCAGACATGACTATCCATTGGCTGGTTCAAATCAGACATGACCATCCATTGCCATTGGCTGGGTCAAATCAAACATGACCATCTATTTGCTTGGTCAGATCAGACATGACCATCCATTGGCTGGGTCAGATCAAACATAACCATCCATGGGCTTGGTCAGATCAGACATGACCATCCATTGGCTGGGTCAGATCAGACATGACTATCCATTGGCTGGGTAAGATCAGACATGACTATCCATTGGTTGGGTCAGATCAGACATGACTATCCATTGGCTAGGTCAGATCAGACATGACTATTCATTGGCTTGGTCAGATCAGACATGACCATCCATGGGCTTAATCAGATCAGACATGACTATCCATTGGCTTAATCAGATCAGACATGACTATTCATTGGCAGACTCAGATCAGACATGACTATCCATTGGCTGGGTCAGATCAGACATGAATATCCATTGGCTGGGTCAGATCAGACATGACTATCCATTGGCTGGGTCAGATCAGACATGACTATCCATTGGCTGGGTCAGATCAGACATGACTATCCATTGGCTTGGTCAGATCAGACATGACTATCCATTGGCTGGGTCAGATCATGACTATCCATTGGCTGGGTCAGATAACTATAATTTAAAAAAAAATAAATAATTATTAGTTTTAAATTAAAGGTGATAAATACTTTTTATATTATAATTGTACATTTAAACTCATAAAACAAAACATAAGACAAAAAATATAACTACGTTTTATATAAGAATTGAAATAAACGAATTGTAAATAGTTAAAATAAAATATATAATCGGTAAAATCATTATATGCTTTGAGTGAGCTGAATTCGAAGTGCCACGGTTTCATACTTAAAACATGACTGTCCACTGGCTGGGTTTAAAAAAAAAAGACTTTAAAATTAAGATAAAATTGAGAATGGAAATGGGGTTTGTATTTACTTTCTTTTCGTCCGTTACTTGAGGTATGTGTTTATATATATATCCATGAATTAAATCATATGTTAATAATAAAGAAACACAAGATAATTTGTTCAATTGATATGTCAACAGAAACTTGTAACAGTGCAATCATGCGCATGTTTTTACTGTGACTATACTTATTGTTTGAAAATGTTTTTAAATAATTTGTTTACAGCAAAGTATCAAAATGCAGCAAATCTTATTTATACCAGAAATATTTGAAAGATTAAGAATGACAAAAATTCAGCGTTAGAATATGTGCTCTTTGTGTATTCCTTATTATAACTTGTGCTGGTTGAAAACCGTAAAACAACGCGCAGGAATCCAAGACGAATAAACTAGTGAATGTACGTTGTCCTACCAGTTTCGATGTTCATTCTTCAATTAGAATTTATGACAATATCACTATACCAATCAGAATGATTTTTTGCAGTGTTTTAAGAAATGAGTTTACTTTGTATTCATGTATTACTTGTGAACCAATAAATGTATTAAAAGGGTGTATTTTCTGTATAAAGTCAATAACTATGTAGACTTTTGAAGCCCAAACTTTCTATTGCCTTACATACGCAAATGAAAGTTCCAAAAAACTATACCAATACAGAATGGCATGTTTTTGGTTGACAAATTTTTATTCGTAATTGCAAAAAAATTACTTAAAATATCTGTAATTTTCCCCATCCAGTTTACCCCTATTACTTATTATAATGTGGACCGGTCATTGTTATTGAATCTTACGCAATTTCATTGGATTAAAATTTAATACGATCGTTTTAAGGTCAATTTCGTTTACCTCACAAAAATCTTGTTAGGCAGTACAGTGATAAATCGGAAAAAAACATGGAGGACGATATCCACGTTAGTCGTATTATTGAGGGAACAAGAGATCCCGAATAAAACAACAGAACATCCGGCATTCAACGGGAAAACTGTCAATTTCTGTCTGTCACGATAGTAGGCAATCACACTTTGTCATGAGAGGGGTTCATACTCACAATTTCTGCCAAGGTTTAAAGGCTAGAGAACACTGTGAATGGACTATTTACACCCCCAGTTGTTAGAGTTTTTTTTTGCAAGAAAATACATAAATGTATTAAAGAATCACACAGATGAAGGGTAATATCAAACAATTGCAGACGATGAAAAAAGGAACAATTACTGTAATGACAATGCCAATATTTAGACAATGAAAATTCTAGAAGATAAACTGAACCATATTATGTAGGGTAAAAGATTCTTTTTGACCACATTACATGTAGCAATTATAACATACAATATAATTCAGAGACTAAAATAAAGTTCACAAATAGATAACTTACTGACAAAATAATGCAAACGTTTAGACATCCAAAATTTTAGAACATAAATTGGGAAAACAAATTTTAGAACATAAATTGGGAAAACAAATTTTAGAACATAAATTGGGAAAAACAAATTTTAGAACATAGATAGGGAAAACAAATTTTAGAACATACATAGGGAGAACAAATAACAATGAAGAAATGATTTAATGATGAAATATAGGGTATTTAATTCGTATGGACTGCATCAAATATAACAATTTCCATAATCATATGACAAGAAATGAAAAGTAAATCAAGTGAATGACTATTAAGAATATGCATGAAATACTTGTTACTGGACGATATCCTGATGACTCAATCAATTCATAACTTTTCAGTTATAATGGTAATTATCTTTTTTTTCTTTCAGGTCTCATTTCATGATATTGACAAGACTCGTTGTAGTCAAAAATAAAAAGTGAGAGGTGACTTAAATATATAAATATGAAGGAAGATATCAATAACATATCAATCTACCCAAGTACTGAAATCATGTGACATAGTGCAGTATAAAGCAAAATAACAAAAAAACCGAACTCCGAGGAAAATTCAAAACGGAAAGTCCCTAATCAAATGGCAAAATCAAACGCTCAAACACATCAAACGAATGGATAACAACTGTCATATTCCTGACTTGGTATCTGATAGTTATAAATCTAAATGACAACTACACGTTTTGAAAAACAGCACTATAAAGGATCAAACATGTAATCAACAAAAAGATGTTAACGACCAATTCTTCTACTGATTACAAACCAAAAATAATGATATCCAGTTTGAATTAATTATAATCCTGATACATTAAAACATATCAAGATGGCAGCTAATGCTCTGTCACAAGAAGAAGAAAACTGTGTACGAATGACATTATTACTCTCTGGAATTTCTGCACGTGCAGTTCGTGTCTTGTTTGATAAAGAATTTCCCCCTGCATCTTTAAGTTCTACTGTAAATGATACACATAATAAGAAAAAGATGGAAAACTTGAAAAGAAAACGAGTTATCAACCAAGCACAGTGGGATCTCCTGTTTCCTAGCATAGGTAAATATGTGTAATTAACCATGTACAATGGAATCTCATGTTTCCTATCAATAGTAAGTATGTGTAATTAACAAGGTACAATGGAAACTCCTAATTCTACCAGTGATAAGTATGTATATTAAAACAGGCAGAATGGGATCTCATATTGCGTAGCAGTGGTAAATATGCGTAATAAAACAGGCACAGGGGGATCTCCTATTTCTCAGCAATGGTAAGTATTGTAATAAATTGTTCTGGCGGACACAGTTTCAAATAATCTCATTTTTGTATGTAAATCGTACTACTACGAGTGTCTTGTAAATGAATAAGGAATAAATGAGCAATTATGTAATCCCACAATCAAAAACATTTGACAAGGATGATATTCGGCGAATCATAAGTCCTTCATTGCTTCAATGAACATGACATTGAACAGCAAATCTGAGGACTGACCTTGTTAGTATTGGATACCTAAGCTTCACAAAGATCCACAAAAACTACGGTACATCGCCGGTTCATTTACATGTTCTACAAAGGAATTGTCCAGTAGATTGATAACAGTTCTGTCCGCAGTGAAACAAGTTCTTCAGAAATTCTCTAAAACTGTTTATTCGCGTTGTAGTATTAACCATATATGGATTCTAAAAAGTACTAAATAATTTTAAATCTCGATCTTTCTCTAACATTAATTCTATCAAAACCGTTGATTTTTCCACCCTTTATACCACCATTCCCCATGTCAAATTGAAAAATTGTCTAAAAGAAATAATCAACAATGCATTTCAATATAAAAGTGGTAGCATACTCTATAAATTTATTGCTTTGGGATACAATTTGATATATTTTGTTAATTGTGAACAAAAAGGTAAAACATGCTACATCGAGGAACAAGTGACCAGTATGCTGGAGGTTCTTATTGACAACATATTTGTTGAATTTGGAGGTAGACTTTTTTCAGCAAATTGTCGGCGTTCCTTTTGGAACGAACTGTGCCCCTCTCCTTGTGACCTTTTCTTATTTTCAAATGAGTTCCTTCAGACACTTGTCAAAAACTAGAAGATCAAAGAAGCCAGATAATTTAGTTTCATATTCAGATATATTGACGATGTTCTTTCCATTAACAATCCAAATTTTTCTGATTGGGATCCATTAATATATCCTCCAGAACTAGACATGACTGAAACGACTGACACGGCTTCCTCCACCGTTTTTAAACTTATACCTCGAATTTGACAAAAGCGGTCATATCAGTACCAAATTCTTTGACAAACGAGACGATTTTAATTTTAAAAATTATCAGTTTCCCCGACCTTAGCATCAGTATACTCGCTTCATCTGCATATGGGATATACATTTCCAAACTCATTCGGTATTCAAGAAATTGCAGCTGCTACTCAGATTTTAAAACATGTCACCAGTGTCTGAGCGGAAAGTTGATGAACCAGGGCTATGTCAAAACGTCTCGTCCTTTTTCTAAAAAAGTTCATCGGAAGATTCCAAGACCTTGTTGATAAATATTCCGTATCATAAATAACACATGATGGTCTTGAAGTATACATTCTAGATACTGACGTTGTTTATCATCTTTATTACGTTTTTTAGTGTTCTTTTATTTTTCTTTGTATGTTATTAACCTAAAATGTTAAGTCGATTTTTGTTAATATCCTTTTGGCGTATCTCGGCTTTTATACATCCCGCCATTGTGTTATTGTGCTATGGTCATTTTTTGTAATCTTGTCTTTAATTTTTGCTTATGTGCTTTGTGTATATGCCAATCTGCTTTTCTTAGTTGACATAGTTGTTTGTTTTCATAGTGACTAAGATTATAACACAATGTTGACTGCCGTACCCAATGTTTGACACTTTTACCTATAATGTCTTTTTGTTTCTTCACACATTGTTGTCAATATAATGGAATTTTATGCGACTGTCATACAAGGTGAGAGGTTTAGCTGGCTATAAAACCAGGTTTAATTCACCATTTTCTACAGAAGGAAATGCCTGTACCAAGTCAGGAATGTGACAGTTGTTTTCCATTCGATTGATGTGTTTGAGCTTTCGATTTTACCATTTGATAAGGGACTTTCCGTTTTGAATTTTCCTTGGGGTTATTTTTATATTTCTGTTAAGCTGCAATTAGATCTCCTGTTTCCTAGCAGTAGTAAGTATGTGTAATTAACAAGGTACAATGGGATCTCTTTATTTCGTAGCAGTAGTAAATCTGCGTAATAAAACAGGTACAATGGGGTCTCCTGTTTCCTAGCAGTGATAAGTATATGTAATAAAACGGGTACAGTGGGATTTCATGTTTCATAGCTGTTGTGATAATGTTTAGTACAGTGGGATCTCATGTGTCCTAGCAGTTGTAAGTTTGTTTAATTAACCGGGTACAGTGTGATCTCCTATTTCCTACCAGTTGTACGTGTGTGTAATAAAACAGGTACAATATAATTTCCTATTTTGAAGCAATGGTCAATTTTCGTAGTAAAACAGGCACACTGGGATCTCCTTTTTCGAATCAGTGGTAAATATATGTAAAAAAACATGTAAAGTTGGATCTCCTTTTCCTAGCAGGGGTATGTGTGTGTAATAAAACAGGAATCTAGTAGAATCTCATGTTTCCTACATGTAGTGAGTACTAGTATGTGTAATAAACCAGGTACAATGGAATCTCCTGCTGTCCAGCAGTTGTAAGTAAGTGTATAAAACCAGGTACTATTGGATCTCATGCTTCCCAGCAGTTGTAAGTATGTTAATAAACCAGGTACTAAATGATCTCATGTTTCCCAGCAGTTGTAAGTATGTGTAATAAACAAGGTACTATAGGATCTCATGTTTCCCAGCAGTTGTAAGTATGTGTAAAAAAACAGGTACTATAGGATCTCATGTTCCCCAACAGTTGTAAGTATGAGTAATAATAAACCAAGTACTATAGGATCTCATGTTTCCCAGCAGTTGTAAATTTGTGTAATAAACAACCAGGCACTGTTGGATCTCATGTTTCCTACCAGTTGTTAATAAACTAATAATAGTGTCCTGTCAGGGTGCTCGGTCATAAAACCTCACTCAGTACTGTGAGTACAAAATATGTGCTCAAAACATCAAATCCAGTATTTTGCTTGGTTGATTTCTGAGTCTGAGTACGAGAGTTGTGCTCCAAACTTTCATGACACAAGGCCAGATCTCCTGTTTCCTAGCAGTGGTAAGTATGTGGTATAAACTAGGTACAGTTGGACCTCCTGTCTCCAAACAATGAAAAGTATGTGTAATAAACCTTAGACAATGGGATATCCTATTTCCAAACAGTGGTAAATATGTGTAATAAACCTGGGACAATGAGATCTCTTGTTGTAAAGTTCCTGTATACCATTGTATCAACAAAGGCTTTTTCATAATAATATTTATATATATATATATATATAAAGTGTTAAGTATGTGTACTAAACAGGTACAGCTGGATATAATTTTGTATACCAATGGTAAATATGAGAAAATTTTCGGGTACAGTAAGATCTCATATTTCCCATCATTGGTAAGATAGTGTATAAAACCAGGTACAACGAGATCCTCTATTTCAACGTAGAGTTAAGTTTGTGTATTAAACCAGTAACAGCTGGATATCATGTTGTATTCAAATGGTAAATATAAGGTAATAAGCAGGTACAATGAGATCTCATGTGTCGTATCATTGCTAAGAATGTGAATCTAACCAGGTAGAGTGGGATCTAATGTTTCCTAACAGTGATTTATATGTGCAATAAGCCAATTGAAGTGAGATCTCATGTTTCATAGCAGTGAAAGGTATGTGTAATAAAGCAGTCACAGTGAGATATTTTGTTTCCTAGCAGTGATAGGTGTGTGTTAAAAGGCTGGTCTAGTCAGATTTTATGTTAGGTGATAAGTATGTTTATTAGAAGATTAACCAGGTACAATGGGATCTCCTGCTTTTTAAAAGTGGTAGGTATATAATGAACCAGGTATATTGGAATCGCATGTCTCCTACCAGCGGTAAGCATGTGCGATAAACCCAACACAATGGATCTCATGCTTCCTATCAATGGTTAGTATGTGTCATTATCTAGCTACAATGTGATCTCAAGTTTTCGAACATGTGTAATAAACCTGGTACAGTCAGATATCCTGTTTCGTAGCTGTGGTAAATACGTTTTAGAAACAAGTTACAATTGGATCTCATGATTCTAAGGAATGGTAAGAAAGAGTAATAAACAACTACAGGGTGATCTCATTTGTCCTACCAGTGATAAGTATATTTGATTAACCATGTACAGTAAGATCTTTTGTTTCCTAGCAGTAATAAATATCTGAAAATAAACAAATTAAAGATGGATCTCATGTTTTCTACCAGTGGCGTATATCAAAATGGTAAGTATGTGTAATAAATCAGGTACAGATAGATCTCATATTTCCTAGCAGTGGTACGTGATTTAAATTTTATCCCATAACATTGATAAAAATAATTGTTTTAAAAAGGTGAGTTATTTACAATCGTTAGCGACGCACGTGTTTGAGGCATTTTTTTACGTCAAAATTTTTTTAACGAAGGTCCGGAAAAGAAAAATATTAAGAAGTAAGAAAAAAACTCTGACTTCAGTCTTGATCCTTGAGCTAGACGGGAAGTATTCGATAAACTTGTTGTAGATGTCAAAAATGATGATTTCATGATCTATTTTGCAATTTTACAGTATCTTTTAAAAAAGTAAATGTTTGTTATTATTGAGTGTTTGTTCATTACAATGTAGATTAAAAAGATAGATATCAAGAATTTTAATAGACAACAATCTTACAAAAGATCTTATTTTTGTGAGAAAAGGAAAATTTTAAACGGAAATATGTTAGTTGGCGAAAACAAATTGAAAGTGGCGAAAAATATATTGTATTGGCAGAGAGGTGGCGAAAAAAAAAGTGTTAAGTATTTGTAATAAACCAGGTACAGTTGGGTATCATGTTGCCTACCAGTGGTAAGCATGAGTAAAAAACCAGGCACAGTGAGATACAGATGGGTGCAGTCCTAACCTGTACAGCAAGTAAACTTGCTAAACAATCATTTTGACTGGTCAAAGTTAACCTGTGACAGGATTTAGGACTGCTCAGACCGGTCCAAGGACCACAATCAAGTTAACTTGAAAAGCGGACATGGTCCTAGGACTTATTTTATGACTGCCGAAAAAGTTAACTTGAAAGAGGTCCGCTACTAAAGTTAACTTCGAAACCAATCCTGTAATAAGTTAACATCGATTTTGACAACTCCGATTGAACCAGACTAGCAAATAGAAAACGATATTTGACGGTTACATCGATAGCGTGCATTGAATATATATTTCAATAAATACCACATTCATCTGACAAGTCGTTTATGTTTTATATAAAATGTCTAAGTTCTGATCTGTTTAAAAATCAAGCAGTAAGCTTAAAAACTTGCTCATCAGATAGAATGGCAACAACGCAGATTACATATAGATTGTGTAAAATAACCTTGATAAATTGAAGCAATATTGCGGTACAGTTACTTATATTCATAGTCGGCTTTAATTAAGAGTGCCCACATTTGTACTGCATCAATTTAGAGTGCCAGCATGCCCTCTTTTTATTCAAAATATTGAATCATCACCATTTATCAGTAGTTTTCATATCTCAGGCTGTTTCGATTATCAAAAGTATTTGACCGCATCAACAAAAACTGACCATATTTACACTTTATTATGAAAAATTATAAAGCCGTATAATAAATCTGTATTTTTTCAAACTCAGGGTGGATTGTTCAATACAAATGACAGCAATATTGGAACACAATGGCTACAAAATTGTGTCTGTATCAATTTAGAGTGCCAGCATGTCTTCTTTTATTTAAAATATTGTCTCGAAAAAAAAAATCAGTAGTTTTGATATCTCAGGCTGGCTCGTTTAACAACGATATTTGACCGCATAAACCAAATCCGACCATATTTGCATCAACCAAAATTTGCCATATCTGCACTTTATGGTGTATTATGAAAATAATTATACAGCCGCATAATAAATCAGTAATTTTTTTTAACTCAGGATGAATTGATTTATACAAATGACAGCAATATTGGAACACAATGACTGCAAAATTTCCCCATCAATTTAGAGTACCAGCATGTCATCTTTTATTCACAATATTGTCCCGTCACAAAAAACAGTTGTTTTTATATCTCAAGCTGGCTCGTATAACAAAAATATTTGACCGCATCAACAAAATTCGACCATATTTGCACTTTGTTAAATAAAAATTTATATGGCCGCGTAATTAATCAGTAATTTCTTAACTCAGGACGGATTGTATAATATAAATAACAGCAATTATATTGGAACACAATGAGTACAAAATTTTGACCGCATCAATTTAGAGTGCCAGCATGACTTCTTTTAATTCAAAATATTAAATTGTTAGCGAAAATCATGTAGTTTTCATATCTCAGGCTGGTTTGTATAACAAAAATATTTGTCTACATCAACCAAAACTGACCATATTTGCACTTTATTGTGCTAATTTATATAGCCGCATGATAAATCAATAAATTTGTTAACTCAGGATGGATTATATAATACAAAATACAGCAATATTGGAACACAATAACTACAAAATTTTGTCCGCATCAATTTAGAGTGCCAGTATTGCCTCTTAGTATATAAAATATTGAACGTTCACTTATGTCAGCAGTTTTTTTATTTCAGAGTGGTTTTGATAACAAAATTATTTGACCGCATCATCCAACACTGACCATATGTGTACTTTATAATGAAAAGTATGAGAAGGTATCATCTGGGAATAGTATAACTGACTGACTGTTAGTATATTATGTCGGTTGATTGATTGGTTGTTGGTTTCTGAACGTCCAGGGTCAAATATTCCATTCATGTTCAAGACGAGTTTATTATCTCGGACGTCCCAGTTATCATTTATATTCGGTAAATATGAATCGGTGGAAATTGACGAGATGGTTCACAACTTCTGTATACAACACTTTATATATCTGGCCACTATGCAACTTTCATTTGAACATTTCATCAACAATAGAATGGTAAATCCACGGAAAACAAAGTGAATTACGATTATAAATCAATGTATTTTAAATGTATAGAATTATATTTAGGAAGATACTTAAAAATTGGGGAACGAAGCAACGTAAATAATGTTGTTTATATCCCATCATATACAAACATTTTTCCAATGCGTTGGATAACCTTTTTATCCGCCTTCCAAATTAATAAAAAAACAAAATTTTCCTTTCTGTTATGATAGCTGTATGTATATGTTTCGTGAAATTTTATAGCCAGTATTATATGATTATAAGAATATAAAATGGGAAAAAAAAGAAAGAAATTTTTAATGTGTATATGTATAAAGAGTCACTAACGAGTATAGTAATTTGTTGTACTGGGAAAAAGAACAATACGATTATTGTTCACATAATAAAAGCTCAGGTCTGATATGAAAAGTCTTAAACACGCCAGTTTGTCGTAAGCAGACCTGTCTTTATGTCTGTTCAAGAGCAGACCTGTCCACAGGTCTGGTCTGCAGCAAACCTGTCAATCGGTCTGGTCTGGGGCAGACCTGTTCCCAGGACTGGTTAATAGCAGACTTGTCCACAGGTCTGGTCTGGGGCAGACCTGTCTTCAGGACTGGTCAATAGCAGACTTGTCCACAGGTCTGGTCTGGAGCAGACTTGCCAATAGGTCTGCAGTAGTCCTACAAAAGCAAACCTAGGTCTGGGCTTCTTCCGATGAAGTTAACTTGCTTAGGTTAACTTGGAAAGCAGTCAACAAGTCTGATCCAAGTAAGCTTGTGTTCAGATTAGGACTGCACCAATCTGTATCATGCTTCATAGCAGTGGTAAGTATGTAATTAACAAGATACAATAGGGCCTCAACTTTCCAATAATAAGGATGTGTAATAATGCAGCCATAATGAGATCTCATGTTTCTTTACAGTGGTAAGTATGAGTTATTAACCAGGAACAGCGGGATCTCCTGTTTCTTAACATTGCTAGTATGTGTATTAACCAGCCATAAGGAAATATCTTTTGTCCTAGCAGATGTAAATGTGCGTTATTAACCAGGTACAGAGAGATATCTTGTGTCCTAGAAGTTACAATCATGATTAATAAACCAGGTGCAGTGGGATCTCCTATGACATAGCAGTTGTAAGTACATGTAGGTGTATAAAAGCAACTACAGTGGAATCTATTGTTTCATAGCATTGCTATGTTTAATAATCCAGTATGTGTAATAAACCAGGTACAATAGGATAACTTGTTTTCTATCAGTTGTAAGTATGTGTCATAAACCATGTACAAAGAGGTCCCATATCTTCTGGCAGTGGTTAACCAATTATAAAGTGATATCTTGTCTCCGTGCAGTAGTAAGTGTACATAATAAACCAGAAAAAAAAACGGAATCTCATGTTTCCTACCAGTGGTAAGTATGTGTTAACAACAAGACACTGTAGGGTTTAATTTTTTTGACAGTGTTAAGTAGACATTTTTGGACCACTTATCTTCCAGGAGTGGTAAATATATGTAATTATACCAATCGCCTTGAGATCCAAGTTCCCTATCAGTGGTACGTATGTGTCATAGATAAGATCCAATCGGATCTCCTTTTTTTTAGCTTAGGTAAATATGTGCAATAATCCATGTACAAAGGATATTATGTTTCCATGCAGTGGTTCGTATTTGTCATTAACAAGGTCCAATTAGATTTCTTCTTTTTAGCTTTTGTTTATGTGTATTTAACCATGTTCAATGGGATCTCTTGCTATCTAGCATTGATTAGTATTTGAAATAAACCCTGTAAACTATGAACCCACGTTTCCCACAAGTGGTACATTTTTGTAATTATGAATACAAACCATGCACAGTGGGATGCTATCTTTCCTATCAGTGGTAAATACGTGTAATAAACCAGACACAGTGCGATCTCATGTATTTTAGCAATGGTTAGTATGTATAATTTACCAGAAACAGTTGTATCTATTTCTTCCTACAAATGGTAAAAATATGCAATAAACATTGGGATCTCCTTTTTCCTTACAATGGTACGATCTATTATGCGTTAGTAACAAGGCATGATTGGGATATCATGTTTCTGACAGTGGTAAGTTTCAGGCAGTGTTTGATCGCATTTTTCCTAGCCGTGGTAAATAAAAGTATATTTTATGGTATTTTTGTTATTTTTCTTTTATGGTTAAGCTGTTTCCTAGCAGTGGTAAATATGTCTAATAAACCAGGTGCAATAAGCTTTTATGGTTTCTACCAATATTCATACCCTAAAGTTAATTTTCATTTTTTAACGGTGATGTTCCTTTGGCACCGTTTTACGGTGTTTATGTATCCCGACTTGTTCGTTATGCCCGTGTCTGTTGTGCGTGTTGGATTTTAATGAGCGTAATCTTTGTTTTACAGGTACATTATTAAGTCAGCGATTTCGTTACCACAAATTACTTAAAACCTTTACTTTTTTTTAGATACAAAGATTTGGAATGCAAGTTTCAAGGTTTCCTGGATCTTGATATCTTTATCTTTAACGGGAGGCTTTTATTGTAATATTCTATACAAAGCACAAAAATGTCGTCATTCACTTCAAAATTAGGCCGTTAATTTTCTCAATTGAATTGTTTTATAGTTTTCATGTCGGGGCCTTTTATAGCCGACTATACGGTATTGGGTTTTCTGATTGAGGAAGGCCGTACGATTGCCTATAGTTGTTTTGCCATCACCAACCACGCATTACCATTGATAAATTTTCTTTATTGACCAAACTGAGAGCTCCATTTGTCTGCTTGGATTTTAAGATTTTTCAAATTTGTAGATTATTTCTTGTCAAGTTTTTTAAAGAGAAAAATCAATGCAATTGTTTAGTGAACTTCTAACTTAAAAGGCTAATTCTTATTTTAAGTTGATCATGTTATAGTACCTGTGTGATGACCCGGAGCGATATATTTTGATATAAGCGAGCTATCAGGCAGTTAAATTGGTGTTGTAGTCCAAGTAAAATTATTCATTCAATATTCCATTTAGTGTATCCAAGGCAGACATTGCTTTAAAATTAATCTGAAGGTAAAACACATAAAAACATTTTTACAATTTATGAGAGTGGTTCAAGTCATGTTCCTTCTTAAAATATGAATCTAAAGGTTAACAAAAGATTTGGAAAATTTACCACCCATATCTGAATGATTGTTGTTTCTGTTTCCAGGTATCACTGATTCTAAGACTTTTGATCTGACTCTGATGATATTATTACTGAGGAACATATCAACATTGAGTTCCCCTATAAATGGATATGACGACCTACCTCCTGCAACAGAAAAGAACCCAGCCTCAGATCTAGCGAGAATTAAACATTATAGAAACTTCCTGGCACATCTTAATGGTGGCAAAATAAATGACGCCTTATTTACTACAGCTTGGAAGGATATATGTGATGTAAGTACAACCTAGAACTAAATACTATAGAAGCATCCTGGCACATTTTCATGATGGAAAGGTAGATGACACATTATTTACTACAGCGTGAAAAGATATATGTTATGCAAGTAAAACCTAGAACTTAACACTATAGAAATATCCTGACACTTCTTTATGATGGCAAGATAAATGACACATTATGTAATACGGCTTGGAACGATATAAGTGATATAAATAAACATTATAACTAGACACTATAGTTACATGTTATGTTACCGATGATGTCCTATTCTCTATTGTGTTATATAATCTGAAATGTGATGTTCATTACGGGTAATTGGCATTCTTTAAGGAGACATTTATTCTTCTGACACACCCGGTTTCTCTCTATTTTGACGCTCATGCAATTCATTCAGTTTTGTTTGTTTGGTATCTGAATTTGTATTTTCTAAATCGATTCATGAGATTTAAACATATGAGCTGCGTCGGATAGAAATCGACCTGATGCAAATTAATATGAATACATTTGCGTACTTATATCGGGTTGAAAAATCTCTATGCAAAGGCTGTAATTGTTTGAAAATTTAGTTCAAATACAAACCTTACAAAACAAATCAAAATTCTTTTATTTCGTATTTGAATGCTCCAAAATCAATCAAAGTGTTATACATGTTCATGTATACGTGCATAAGGTCGATTTCTATTTAATCTTATAAAGATGTCAATACCATAGGGAAAAAAATGCCGGCTCAGATTCCTGACCATATTCTGATTTGCGAAAAAAAGGTCAGTAACGATGCTTTATTTAGGAATGCAATAGGAGCAAGGGAGACACATAAACGGTTAAATGAGTTTCACATAAGGATTTGTTGGTGCAGAATGTTATTTAGGTAACAATTAGAGAGTAGTAGCATGTAATTAGTTTACATAGTAAACATATGTACGTATGAAAATTATATTTCGCAAATATTTCTTAACACCGCCCAAATCTTTATGAACCATTCACTTGTATGTGAGCTAAGGCTCCGTGTTGAAGACCGTACCTTGACCTATAAAGGTGTACTTTTATAAATTGTGACTTGGGTGGAGAGTTGTCTCATTGGCACTCATACCACATCTTCTTATATCTATATATATTAAAACAAAAACTGTAATTTTGTTTGCATGAAAAAAGGGATCACACCGATGAGTTTTTTTTCTGTTTTTTTTTTAATTCGAAAAAATTACCTTTCCCTAGTTGGCTATAATTTGTGTTCTATTGAGTAATTTAATTCATCCTCAAAACAGGAAGAAAACATTAACAATTTCTACAATACATAAAATCTAGAGTAAGTAAAATATTTTGAAAAGTCATGATTATATTTAACTGTTTAAATTTTTTTTCGAAATACTTAAGATTTACTACTCAAGGAATAGATTACCGTAGCTATATTTGGCAAATCCTCTCGTGCTTTTGGGTTCTAAATGCTCTTCAACTTTGCACTTGATTTGGCTTTTTACACTGTTTTATTAATCTTTTGTAGACAAAAACACGCGTCTGGCATACACAGTTTTGAGCCTGGTATCTATGATGAGTTTATATCAGAATTTATTGTAAAATATCAGTTGCAACTCAGAAATATGAAGCTTTTTGCAGTGGTAGTTTCATAATCATGCAAAAAAAAAGAACTGCCCAAATAGACCTATTTAGATTAATAAAAGTAATTCCCTTTATGAAGTGGAGCTAACTTTATATTTTTTACTAGTCACATAATCCACATAGATGAACTTAATTACCAAATAAGCCATTTTAATTCATATTTCAGAAATCATATTTTTCTCATAGATATGGCTGTTGATTTTATATGTTGAATTTATTAATCATATACTTAGCATTAAAATGATTGTTTCTTCATATGTGTAACGAGCGGAAGTAAACTAGACATAAATTCACACTCAGGCTGGTAACCCATATCAGGGGCATCGCGTGTAAATAACCGGTATCAGTGCCTCTCGCGCAAGTTACTATCGGTATTTCCGGAACCGTCTGTTTACAAATAATATCTAACACACAAACACATGACAGAGGGAACTCTGTTTATTTATGTTGCAACTGTGCTATTGGAGCTGTCAAACTGCATTGACTGCATAATCAGATTTGATTTATAGCCACTGATCGTATATCGTCTTGTTAATGACGTTGACAATGCGTTTCTTTAGAGATTATTCATGACGTCAATACAGACTAACGTCTCGAGCTGATATTGGGGTCCCGGGATGATACCCGGTCCGATGTGGAAAAGGCCACGTGGTAATCTCCATATACACATAAATGACATATGTGTTAACTTAATTTGGACAAGGGAAACACAATATGGCAGTACAGTAATAAAAAGTTTTGAAATAATTGATTCATTTAAAAATTAAATAAGAATTATTAATGATTTTAGATCCTACTAAATTGTAAAGGAGGTAAACATAAACAACACCTTGAAGTGAATGCGTGAGCATGTTAATAGCTTACCAACAACTACTGTCAGTTTAGAGTGGCTTCTAATAACTAAATGCGTCGTGCAGGAGCTGTGGAACACACGTCCGACATAGACCATAGACAAAAACAGGCACCCCAGAATTGGAAGGAATCACTTCCTGCTAAGAAACATACTTCTCCTAAAGTTAGGTGCCTCTGAAATTACTAACAATATTCAAATGAACACTCTACTATTATTATATGGAGTACCTTTTTTCAAATCTGTGACAAAATTCCATCTAGACGAGACGAAATGACTATATAGCAGCATTGTGAACAATTTAAAACAACCTTAAATCAGATTGTTAATTTTTTTTCGTTGAATGGTTTTATATATTTTTTGTCCAACGTCATTTACAGCTTACTATACATTGTAGCAAGTTTAAAGAGTTTTACTATTTGATTTCCCTTATGGCATTTGTTCAGATCTTACACGCCACGACAAACAATCATTACGTTAATAATCTGGTTTTAAGCAGATTGACAGTGAATATCAATGATTTCTCTACAACATCATCTCCTTCAAAATATTCATAAAAACTTATATTCTATAAATACATATTTCTTATTTGATTACCAAAGAAATTATGTATCGAAGCGAGCATTTGTTTCTGACGTATTTTCACACATCGTGCCACCTCATTGTAAAATCAGTGGAGTTGGTGTAAACTAAAAGTAGTGTCACATTCTGATGATTTCATCAATGAATATATTTTTCTTTTCAAAATACAGCTTTAATGACGATTGTTTTACCAATATTTGTGTGTTTTTGTCTTATATCTGATAAACTATGGTAGATAGATAGAAACATAAATATGCAAACAATTATTAGCAAGACAATCTTTATTGGAGTTCTGAAGTCGGTTTCAAAAAAGATCTTACGACTAAGATTGATCGTAAGTCATGAACAATTCAGTATACTTACGATCAATCTTAGTCGTACGTTTTTTTGTGAAACTGACTCTTTGTTCTTTAATGACGATTTATTACTAATATTTCACGTTTTTGCCTATTGTTTTGAAAACTATAAAAGATAGATACTTTCAATATTATCAACAAGAAAAGATGAACAAAAAAGTAATATTTTGCCAAAATCCTTAGTAGACTCTTTATTGGAATGATTGCCCTCAGAAAACATTTTTTTTTTTTGGCCTTTGTCGTGTTTTAGGCAAAAACTAAAGAAGATAGAGGGAAAATGTAAACAGAAAAAATGACGAGCATTACAAGATAAACTTAAAAGAGATTTTTGTCATAAATTCTATTTATTTTTTTTATTTTTTCTAGGCTGTTGGTAGAATAGGAGAGCCAGCAATGAAGCAAGAATGTGATCAGCTAATGACAAAATCACTGGGCATGCCAAGCAAAGAAATCTCACAGGACATACAACAAGCCAAATTAGACATTGAAACAATTAAACAATCAATTGATTTGGTTCAAACTGATCATACAGAGATAAAAAAGGATATAAAAACTTTAAAATCAGATCATGACAGTTTGAAAAAAAATCATGAATTCCTTCAAAATGAACAGACAGGATCAAAAAAATGTATAGAAATGATTAAAAAAGAAATGGAAACCATACAGCTAGATCAGGATAGGTTTGAAAAAAATATTCTATCGTTTCAAATCGATGACGTTGTCATGAAGATAGATGTCCTGAATTTACAATCAGATTGTGAGAAGTTGAAGAAATCTTATGATTTACTTAAACAGGATTCAATCAAAATCAAAACTGGTGTGGAAGAATATGAGGATTATGTGCCAAAAAATAGAAGAGGTATTTACTTAATCTAATTATACTATATCCATAATATTTGCCGATACAATAACATGACGTAATACCTAGGTCCTTAAGACATTGTTTAGCAATTTGCGAACCATACAACTACGGATTTTTCAGATTTTAAAATGTTCGGAATTGCGACCCAGGTTCAGGTCACACTTATTTCCAAAATATTCATTGTTTATCAACCGTGCATAGCTTGTCAATGTATATAGTTCGTTTCCTTAGATATTTTTTATATGCTGTGACGTACCTATTTATGTTTGAAAATTCATTTCCTTGAAACTATTATCTAATTATTTCCTATTGTTTATGTCTCCACTTTTGTTCAGCCATTTTATGATAACTAATATGAACATTATTATACCCCACGCAGCAAATTTCCGTAGGGTATAAAGTTTTTGACCCGTCCGTCCGTCCGTTTGTCAGTCAGTCCATCCGTCAGTTCTGGTCTTGTCATCGTATCTCCTGCGAAACCATACAAACAGAATTTCATGAAACTTTGTAGAAAACAAGGACACACTATGTAGATTTTTTTTCTAGAAGTGATTCCTGTTTGAACTGAGAATTTTGACTTTAATATAATACTGCATCAGTTTGTCATCACCATTCCTCTGAAACCACTCAGCAGAATTTTGTGAAACTTTGTAGATAATTAAGACATACTATGTATATGTGCATATCGACAGGAAATGGTAATTCATTGGTTTTTTTCTACGTTATTCCCCTTTGAACTCTTTATGTTTTATTCTATTGCACCAGATACGCATTTCGGCAATAGATATATCTTTACTGATTATCGTGGTCAAATATTTGGAAAAACCGAAATTTTCACAAATGTTTTAAAATAGCTCATCAAACCAAAATAAAGACCTTAAGTGTAACTTAAGACCGAAAGTGTAACCAAATCCGGACAAAGAATTAGCGCTTTGCATGAGGAAGATATAATCCTTAATTCAAATTACTTCCATAATTTCAAAGCAGCAAATTTCAATCAAAAAATATCCGTATTTTCATGCCAGCCACAAAATACTGTCTTCTGAGCTGGTGATATCCTCTGGAACTAATAGTCCACCGACAAAAGTATCGATCCAGTGATAGAAATAGCATTAACGGTACCAATTTCACTGAACAAGAAGCGCTTATGATTTGAATAATCTAGAAAAATGTAATGGTAAACTTTTTTAAGGAGTCTTCTACGGGTTTATTTCCTAGGTTATTCGACATTGGCGAGTGTCTGCATTAGTTTAAACAATATTTTATTATGAATTATACAAATTACAATATAAATTCACATTCACAAATAGAATTCAGAAACAAGCAACACGTGCTTATATTAAATTGGATACAACACAGTCAAATAAATCAAAACTACATGCTCTGTTACATAATAAACATATTGAAAATGTCAGTTGAGTTTCATAATAAACTAAAAAAAACAGAGAAAAATTCAACTTTAAAGATGAAAAGCTTACAGGTATATTGTGTGAATAATTAGTTTGTAAACCTTTCAGATTTAATTATCAACATTTGTACAATAAGAAATAAACTAATGTTTTCTTCATTTGGAATCATACTTGAGCCATTTATTAGTAATTCAGTATCCATTGGTACTGTTAATTGTAGGCTTCCAAATGACATTATCATTTATTGTCTTATGTCGAATATAATGGGAAAAATAATAAAAAAAAATCAAGTTAGTTTCCAAGTCCCTACAGTGACAGTAAGGAGAAGAAAGTTAATTTCTTGGAAACAAGTGACAGTTTAAAGAACTACTATTCATTCTAAATCGTGCATGAAGAATTTGACCTTTTCGACATCCAGCATAAAAGTAGAAAGGGACTCGATCGTTCTTATTACGAATATGTTTCTTAAATACAGAGAGCGATTCACAATTTCTTAACCTTAATAGTAAATGATTCCATAATTTGACGGAAGATAATAATCCGAGTAAAGTGTCTGTATTATGATAATACATAAGTTTTATAAAGTGCCACTTTATATGCATGTGACTTTGAGCATTTATGTAATGGTCAAATTACCAATTCTTTCATTAGGGAAACTCGTTTGAATAATATTCACAATACATTTGTTAATTTTAACATTCGGCAATGGTCATTGTTTACATTTTCGACTACAAATCAGGTTATTGATTTTTAAGAAAGACATGTGTGTCATCTAATACACTCAGGGGTAATCATTTGTTTCACTGAGTTATAGTTCTTAATACTTCTTTGTTTTTTAAAGATGAAAATCAGACTTCATGAGTATCTTAAATTTTAGCCCTAACTTTGACCTCGTTTTATGTGTAAAATGGTCAATCCTTCTTTTTAAAAAGCCTGTTGCTACAAGCAGCATATAGAACCTAAATAGAAAAATTGCAAAATGAATATTCACCAGCGATAAAATAAGTCATTGAAAAAGAGTTCGAACTGCCAATAAACCTCTTCGATTTTAAAAGTATTAGACTGAACCACATACTACATTTAGGGGATCAGCACGATAGAACCATTAGGAGGCATTATAATTGTTCAAATTGTAATTCCATCTGCAAAGGCATACAAAACATCTTTAATTTTATTTTTTTTAAAGGTAAGATAAAGAAAAGTTATTAAAAGATATTGAAAGAACCAATTTTGCACTGCTATGTTTTGTCTAATGCTGCTTAAAGTAGGCAAGTTGATATAGTTGACATCGGTGATAATGACGATTCGATCATTTTAATATATATCTTCCCAACAGTAGTTCATTACACTGTAAAAATATTATTTAGATAGAACAGGTGCGATTCTGTTAATTTCCGTTATTTGTCTACTGGAAATGCACAAGAAATTAAAATGTCAATTGTTCGTGTCTTACCCTTTCATAATGTAATATATATATATGTATAATATATATAATAAGTACGTCTGAACCAGTGACAACTCTACGACAGGTTTTATCCATCGGATCACCAGTGATGGTGATACAAGGCTGAAAACACATTATGTATATATATATAATTCGTCTAAATAACAGCCCAACAATGGTAGATCTGTAAATTTGCGGAAGCAAATTTTTTGTTTTTCCCTGGCCGGGATTCTAACTCATGCTACTGAGATATCGTGGCACCAAATCGCCTTGCACTATGCCCGACGCACTAGACCACTCGACCACCTAGGCTCGACAAAATCAAGCTTTCGATGACCGGGTGGTACCTTTCCTCGTCAGTTTTTATCTAGCATCGTAACACAGTACATGATATATAAGGCATGAAGATGGAATATTACAGATCAGCTGAATTATCTATCGTAGAGGATCTTACAAATTAATGTAGGATGCAGTCACAGAAATAATTATATTATAAGTACTCTGAACCAGTAACAACTCTACGACAGATTTTATCCATCGGATCACAAGTGATGGTGATACTAGGCTGAAAACACACATATGTTTCAATAGGCGTAGAGAATGCTATGAAAAGCCTTAAAACAGACATTAAGCCCTTAAAACAGGATCAAAACCCCATAATTTGCTATTTGGGACATGACGTTGACCTTTGAATTATAAACCCCCTTAACATAATATTTTCTAAATTTTTAGTAAAGGCTGATGACGCTTTCCATAATTTTGATATAATTTGTCCCAACAGTAGTACATTACACTATAAAAATTGGCTTTTCGATAGACCAGATGCAATTCTTTTAATATGCGTTCATTGTCTAAAAGAAATGCCCTAGAAATAAAAATGTCAATTGTTCGCGAACAATGGAGAGGTCTTTCCTTTCCATAATGTAAAATATATGCATTGAAAAGCTTTAAAACAGACATACAATCCTTAAAACAGGTCAACAACACATAATTTGTTATTTGGGACATGACGTTGACCTTTCACCTTATGACCTTGTCAATCTCATTGGTTCCCGATACCATTGCAAATGACGCAATGGGTTTAGGACCTTTGATTTAGGAGTTAAAGCTAATTTTGTATTTTCAGACACTATAAACGGGAGTTATGCCCCTTTCAGAAAGGTCAAATCTCTTCGGCCGTAATGTAACAAAACTGGGCCTTAATGTCCCAAACATTTTCAAATTTAAGTCTTCTGTAAGTGTAATGGTTTCTGAGTAATCACATAGCAAGGATTTAAGTCAAAGGTCAAGGTCAACTAAAAAAAGCTTTATACCTACATAAAACCTCAAAAATAGGGCAATTCGCTATTTAGTTTAATTTTCAAAAGGCTTAACCCTACCAATGATTCTTTGAATCTTTTCGGTCCAAATGTAAAGAAAAACTAGGGTATGGTACAGAACCAAATCCTACCTTCGGTCTTTTCCTACCTATTACGGTAACGGTGTTCATCCCATAACAAGGTTTTTAGGTTTTGGGCAGATAATTCCAGACCGAAAAAATATTACGACTCACAAGGTGAGTTCCGGATTCGTATTTGTGACACTGATACAAAGTGTGAACCTGAAAGCGACATGTCTTACGGTTAATGAGGGAAATTTTGTCAAGGTTTAGCGGAACAAGACAAAAAGTAATCAGAAGAAATACAGATCTTTCTTTCCCTTTCGGAAAATGAAAGACCTTAATAATTAGAACAGAAGAAATACTGTAAGGTCTTTCCCTATTGGAAAAGGAAAGATCTTAACAATCGGAAGAAATACATTAAGGTCTTTCACTTTTGAAAAACAAAAGACCATAATAACCGTGGTGTCATGTCTAAGAGATAAACAAAGTAAATCTACATTTTGTACGTTGGACATTTGGCATTATATAGTCAAAATTAGCATTGTTCGGCAGTTTTATAATGGCTGAGTGATATGCTATATAACAGGTTCCTATATTTAGATATTTGTGTGTTTAGACTTAATTCAAGTTTCATTAATCATTTGTGAACTTGGAATCTGGAAAAAATTCTTTTCTAGTTTTTTCCACCTCATCCAATCAGCATATGCATTCTTTGTATTCGAGTAAGATACAATGCATGTATTATAATTTTGACCTGTTAGTGTCAGTTTAATGTTATGTATATGAAAAAACCAAACAGATGCTCATCATAGAAAACATGTGCAAAATGTGTTGTATTTGGGGATTTAGTTACCATAGATTTATTATTATGAGGATGTTCAGATCTTTTTAAGTAGGTTCTTCTCAGCAGTTTATGTGACAGTCATTATCATTTTCCATAGAGATATTTTACAAAACTATAAAATAAATTTTTCAATAGTATTGTGTAATGGTAGGAAAGAAATGTTAAGTTATGGATACTTTGGAAAAAGTTGTAATTCGTTATTTGAAAGCTGGTTTGAGAGGTAATACCACAATTGTTTTCCCCTATTACTTTTGTTTAATTTTCATTCTTCAAAACATTGGGCAGCATTTGTCTTTTTTTTAAATAAAGAAGTACTTGAGTAAAGTTTTATCCTGTCTAGGACTACAGTAAAAATTCAACATAACATTGTATTTCCCCTCTTAGTCTTTGTTAAACATATTAAATTGGCATGTACCAAAAAATTGTACAGCATTTATCTTTGTTTTAAATAAAGAAGTACTTGGTATGATTAAAGTTTTATCCTCTCCAGTACTACAATTGAAATATAACATAACATTTCATTGTATATAAAAAAGAAAACATCACCCAAAGTTAACAAATCAAATTCCTCTCCCCCTTCATTTTCCTTTTTACAAGCTTTAGTAACCATGTCACCTCATATTTTCAAAATATTTTATAGAAACACCAAAAAAAAAAAAATATATTGGTTTGAAACACCCAAGATATATGTGTATGACTCAAAAGTTTCTGCAATGAAAAGCATGGTTAATTTCCTACAACTGTAAAATTCAAGGCAATAGTTTTTTCGACTCTTTTTGTTTTTTTCCGGATGTGATGTTCTATGTTTTGGTGGTAATACACCTTGAAAGAATTTTCACAATATAATAGAGTATAATAAATGGATTTTAGTTCAGCAATTTTCTATATATCTCTCTTGCATTTTTTTTTAATATATCAAATAACTTCTATCACAAAGAAAGTAAAGCAATATAGAGGAAGCTCAGTCTACATCTGTATGTAGAAAGTCTTTTCATATAGGCCTCTATCAAAACATAGTATAAATATAAACAGATCCTAAATATATAAATTGCATATATAAATTGAATTTCTTTTCTATAAGATTTAAATTAGTTAATTATTTTTTTTTCTTTTTAACTTCATGAGTATAATTATAAAAAACCAACATAAAACAAATTTAATTTTAGGCATAATTATGTACATTGTGGCAGTTTTTGTTAAAAGTTAAAACAAAGAATTTTTGCTTGTTTTGTGTGGTTTAATATTCAATTCTACACACATATTAGAAATGTGATCCCACAATTGTCAAGTAAATATTGATAAAAGTCTGTCTGCATCCTGTTCAATATTACTGTGTAGAATCTGTGTTGAGGCATACCATTATTATCAAAGGTTTATATTACAGCATGATACATGTATGTAAACATTCTTGTTTGAGGGAATAAACCATTTAACAGTTTCAGTAGTGATAAATATCTCAGAGCATCCTCCTTTATGCTCAATATGTATTATTATAGTTTGTTTATGTTAGAATGATGTATGCTGTTTGATTAAAAACATCTTCCATAATAATAATTGAGTTCAATTTTAAAAAAAGGTAAACAGTTATCAAAAAATAAAATAGTAACTGAAGGTATTAGATTATTTAATAGATATATGGTAGATAAGTTATAATTCAACCCCTAATTAAAGTGGTATAGTCGTGACTCCCTAGGGCTATTGGCATATTCCTACAGTCATGACAGTAGTATACTGAATAAAAAAACTGTAATTTTAATATATAGTATTAAATAACGGTATGTTTTAAACTGGTATTCAATTGACTTGAAGCATTAGGGTAATACATCAAAATTCAAAATCTATAGTAGACAACAGAATAAATTTTACAAATGACCTCTCATTTTCAAGATGATTTGCTCTTTTACTTACATTTATGAATAGAAAAAGGAGATTTATATGAATGGAAATCTTGAAATTGGCATTCAGGGTATCAAATGTATTTATTACTTTCTGCATTTTGATTAAGCTTAATGCAGATAGTTTGAATAATAAGTTGACAATGTTTATACAAAACAATATGTATTTAAGAACTAGAATTTAAAATAAAACCAAGAGTTAAGAGCTATTAGCTTATGGCTTAGAAAAGGATGCTCCAATACATTGTATATTTATTAGTATGGTATAAATCATGGCAATGGTATTGGTCTGGGCAGTTGCATAATTGTATTGCACTTTTCTAAGTTATCTGGTAGATATGAAATAGAAACGATACTGAAATCTATGGAAAAATTAAAATAAATTATATTGGAGCTTAATCAAAAAGCTCATAATTTCTTATCAATTACATTTAATCTGTGTATGATATATGAAACATAAACAAGTTTAATAAAACATCTTCTCAACACCTTCCTTTTGATACCATATATAAAATATTTCGAGGAAAGAAGGTGTTTTGCATAGAAAAAAGGGATTCCAGTACAAAGTATAAATTGTTGTCCTAAAGTTTTTCTTCCACTGAATCCCTTTAATTGTCATAAAAAAATCAAAGAAGTTATTCAAGAAAAAGATATAGAGGATCGCTGAACTAAAATCAGTTCATTATAATTATCATATTGTGAAAATTAATATGAAAATGCTGTAAAGACATTTACGTCTTGTGTAGATTTGATATTTCTTTCCTACCATTACACAGTACCATCGAATAATTTCTTAACTATTTTATAGTTTTGTAGAATGTCATGCAAGATGTATTTGAATAGACCAAATGTGTACACAGGTGTTACTTGAGCTTCCTCTATAATGATTAACTTTCCATTTTATAGAAGTGCTATAGATTTGATTGACATCTTCATGGAACATGGTAATGATTTTCACATAACCTGCTGAGAAGAGCTTACTTAAAAGGCTCTGAGCATCGATCCGAGCTTCCTCGTAAGAATAATTAAATGATCCCGAGAGACAACACATTTTGGTGAACATTAATGACCTACTTTATTCCTTAGAGCTACACCATAGCATCTAGTGCGCCATGAGCCTCTTTTACAGTGGTTGTACATTTTACCCCCATCAAAATGGGTCCTCATGTGCATCCAAGATTCGGCAAAGTTGCTGGTGAAATTCCCAATAAGGTTGGATGACTTCTTTGCAAAATTGTTAAGCAAGATGGATATGGCTTGGCGCATTTTTGTATCTATATATGAAGGTAATACGTGTGACATATATCATCATTTTATAACAACAGTTATAAAATAATCTAAATATAATGTCATTTCCTTACTCTATTTTGTCATGAAGACTGAAATAATAAATTATATTGCATTAAAATTTCTTCTACACACTGTTGGACTCACCATGGCAAAAAGTGACGAGTCCCTTGACTTGACTTCAAAAATCTTTTGTGAGAAACTTGAGTTTGTGGTTTGGTAAAATTACTTTTCAGAGTTTACATTGGTGACATTTCTTTGCTCTCTTTAATTTCTGGTTCATGCTTTTTTTTAAATTGGGGTTGTAATAATTTGCAGTCATGTCCTGTGGTGATGTGCCAAGTAATGAGGGATTGACACACACACTCTTCATGGTTAAGAAATTTGGCAACTATTTGGAGGTCGGGGGCCTGTCGTTAGCCTCACTAGACTATTACAAGGTAGAATTTATGTCCCTATCCATCAATTTTTTTTTCTCCAGCAGTGACAATCCAAATTTAACATACTTTAGCCATGTCAATCTGTATTACAGGAAATACCTTTTGTATTAATTGTTTATGTAATCTTCTCAAGAAAAAATGCATGAAATATTTGTTACTGGACATTGGATGTTGGATATGTTAGTTATGATATTTTAGTCTTAGAAACATGCTTTTTAAATAGTTGTCATTGGCATTGAACTAGCTGTCAGTAACTGTGAGTACTCTCAAACATGTACCTAGTGACTGTTTTGTTTTGGGGATGTATAATATCCCTGTCACATCTGGTCTGTGATTTTTTTAGTTTTTCTGCTTTGTATCGATCTGATGAGCTAAGCCTTTTTCAACTGATTTTAATAGTTTGATCTTATGTTGAACCGTTACACAACTGTCCTAGGTTGGGGTACAGTTTGCACCATCAAACATTTTTAACCCCGCCACATTCTATATGTACCTGTCCCAAGTCAGAAGCCTGTAGTTCAGTGGCCGTCGTTTGTTCATGTCTGTCATATTTGTTTTTAGTAAATTGTTTTGTTATAAATATGGCCTTTAGTTTTCTCACTTAAACTGTTTCATGTTTTTCATGTCTTTTTATAACCGACTATACGGTGTGTTTTTTTTCTCATTGTTGACGGCCACACGATTGCTTATAATTGCTGATTGTCTAAAGTATGAGGTCCTTGGTGGCATTTAAGTAGTTTGACTATTGTTATCACTTGCCTGTCAACAATAAGCTCCGGAGTTCGAATCTTCATTGAATAGGATTCCCTTTTTGTGCAGGTCGGTGGTTCTATTTGGACACTCAGACTCAATCCATAAATAAAAACTACCCTCAATGCCACAGCTATGGGTGCTGAAAATGTTGATCAAACACCAACAATCAATGTTTACCTAACAAGTATTCGCGTACGGTTAGTCTTTTAAGACTTGAAATGAGCATTCATGATGAGGATAAATCTAACCAATAAATTTTCCGTTTTGATGTGGAAAATTATGAAGTGTTATTTTTATATGAATATAATTATGATTCTAGTTGTAGTTTGTGACATGATACATGATACATGTGGGTACATTTTATCGGTCTTGTAGATATTGCTAGCATGTATGTATCTACATGTATATTGTTACTATAGCATGTATTTTTGTTAAATAGTTATCAAAGGTTTTGTTAAAATTAGATCTCGCATTGGTTTAGTTATGAGAAGATTTTCATGTATATATTATTTCCTTTTGTATTATCATACATAGTATTAATCAAATATAGGTAATATCACCTTCATGGAAATACAAATTTTTTTATAGCTATATCCTTTCCGTCTTGTATTGCAGCAGTCATTTCACTTTCAACATTTCGAAACTACCAATCTTGTATTTCGTTTTTAATGTTCGTTGTTTCATACCAGGCGAATCAAATATCGCAAAAAACTCATTGGTATGAGCAAGTCAATTTCCAGTCAAAATTGCACCAAATGCTTCTCTTACATTTACGTCATAGTGTCGACTACATGTCGTTTCAAGTCTCGAAACAGAATTAAGTTTTGTGTTTACATCCTTTGCAACTAGCAGAAAGTTTTACGGCTAAGGCATAGTTTGCAATCTGTGACAGTATCTCATCTGACTTTCCACCTCTAATAGTAATATCACGAGCAAATTTACATAAAACTACATGTTTCGCTATCTCGTTGTAATGTTCTTGAAGACAAGTCAAATTTATTATTCTATGACCAGTTGATGCAACGTTGTGTACAGTTTTATTCAAACCTTCACGGTCATGATAAACACGGTATCTTTCCTTCATTCTTTTTTTTAACATGACGAATATATCTTATTGCACACTATTGCTGTTAACAATTTTTTAGTGTCATTCTCAATAAATGTATTCTGTGTTTTCGGTAGCGTCCAGAAGCCATTCCAAACTTTATGGATGATTTCCTTACTCCTCTCCTTGTGACAGCCATAATACATGGAGAATATGCAACAAATTGGAAATTATATATTATAGATAGAAATTACCTAGGCTTGTTTCCTTCGGTGTTCCATAAAATGATAACAAAATATAAGACAAAAAAACTAATATATTTTTTAAACAAAGATATTACTAATTAATATTTGTGCTAAAAGCGTAAACTGTACAAAACAAAATAATTGTTAATTCTTTGTAATAATAACACCAACACCAGTGATCAACGACCATAAAACAAAAACTAGGGTTGATTAGGGGATCGGAATTAAATCTAAGTAATCAAACACTATAGGGACATATAAGGGTATCAACCTACCAATTCAATAGTGTAACATCAATGTTTTAACTCCTTAAATAGTATAATACTCCTTTCTTTTTTTTTCTTGTTCAAAGATCAGCCAAACAACAACTTCCCGTGAAACCGGAAGTACTTACAAAAAAGATAGTCACAGTTGGTTTGATGGAATATTTTAAATTATTCCATGATCGTTTAGCCAAAAATTGATTAACGATTTCTTCAGTTTTGATATTTTTTACCTATTTAAGCAAGTTTAAGAATTCGTTAAAAGTTATTGAAAAATCCGTGTGAATGGACTTGATTTGGTGAGATGAAGAACGATAGCGATCAGAAACTAAAGTGTTAACAATGGTATTATGAGGACAATGGTTACCTTAAGATACACTCGATCTTGATCACATTTACTGTAAATAAAATTGTGACAGAAATAATTGCCCAGCATTATCGACCGAGTGAAGGAAAATATATTGAGTATAAACAGTGTAAAATTGTAGTGATGGGCTACAACATGGCGGCGCCCATTTTCCAACATATTGCATGCAAAGTTCCGAATTTCATCATAACCGATTACAGAATGTAAAAATTGATTGCTAGCATCAACTAGCTATGAAGACAAGGAACTAAAATAAAACATTTTGGTTAAGTTTTTTTTTTTCAAACTTGGACAGTTCAGAAATGCAAAACTATATCTTTATTTTATGCCAATTACAAAGTGAATATTGCCTCAAAATGTATTGAATTCTGGGAGCATTTTGGAATCATGAACCTTACATTGTGCATATTGTACTGACAAAAACATGCGGAAAGAAAAGTTTGTACATGACGATTGCAGAATAAGTCACTTTGAGCACATCAAAACTTGTATTTCTAAGAATGTACCGAAAGAAACGGGTCATGTCAAAATGGAAAGACCCGGTTTTGTCAATGTTGTGTACAATATAAAGACCCGGTTGTTTTCTTTATTTAAGACCCGGTTTTGTTTCGTTTTGAAATCACAAATGTTCATCCAAGATATATTTAACTGGCTTTGGGATGAAAATATTAGTATTAAAATTCATTCTAAAATTACATTGAAGAAGACATGATAACTGGCAATAATCTGATGTCAAGATTTCGTTTATATACTGGAAAGTAACTGAAAAATGAAAACATATTTTCAGAAGCAATAAATCAATCAGCTGGACCGATTTCTACTAGTAGATGACATTTGTAAGACTCAAAAAGATCACCCAGAATACTGCCGTTTAGAGTTCTTAAGCCTGTGGATAATCAGAGTAATAAGCCTTGTCTCCTTCTAGAGTTGACAATTTTTATCATAAAAAATTAATAATTAATCTAAATCATTTTGATGGGAATCAAAAAGTGGTTAATACTCATTATTGATGAAATCTTGTTTCGTTCCTATCCGAGGAGTAAGGTCTCCTGCAATGATAATGATACCCTTTTTCTGAATAATTGAGACCTTCTTTTTTTTTAATCTACCTCGCATTTGACAACAGCGATCATCTCAATACCAGAATCTTAATTTGGATTTGGATTTTGAAATTATCAATTTTCGTCACCTTAGCATCAATATACCAACTTCAACCGCGTATAGAATAAACATTTCACAACTTATACGATATCTTAGAGTTTGCAGCTGCTACTCAGACTTTGTAAAATGTGATCGGTGTCTGCGCAAAAAAATAATGAACCAGACTTTTGCTCCAAAAGATCAAAGGAAAGTACCAAGACCGAATAGATAAATATTCAGTGTCTACTTCACAAATAATGCAAGACGGTCTTGAGTTATATATTCTAGGTGCTGAAGTTGTGTATCTTTTTATTTTAATTTATTACGTTTCCTCGTTATTTACATTCATGCATTTATGCTTTTTGGTCGTATAACTTTTGAAGTGACTCGGTATTTATGCATACCGCCATCGGGTTTCTGACACTTCAACTTAGGCAATTCCTGGTGCAGGTAGTCCTGAGGTGCAATTCGGACACAAAGGGTTTTTATAGTGTTTTTTCTTATTAAGTTTACACTTGTAATTATATATTTTTAATTTTAACTTTATCGAGAACATGCATACTATATGCAGTATGTACTATCAACGACAAAACTTCTTTTGTTGGCGTCATTGTCAAACTTACAAATTTACTATCTACTACACCTTTTTGATGGCGTCTGTGTTATATATTATCTGTATTTTGGTTTGAATTTTTAGTCACTTGTTTTGTATGTCTGTGATATATGTTTGTACAGTTTTGGCTGCTGGATCCCACTTATTGTAACATTAACCGTTTCTGGCTGTTTGGGTTGCTCACCCATTTTGTCAATATAATGGAACTTTGAATAACTGTTATACAAGTGAAAAGTTAAGCTAGCTATAAAAACAGGTTGAACCCACAATTTGTTTTTCGGAAAAATGCCTGTACCGAGTCAGGAATGCCGCAGTTAGGTTTCCCTTGTTCCGATGATTGATAGAGTTAGATTTTATCAGTTTTTATGGACTTCCCATTTTGGAATTTGCCTTGGAGTTTTTATGTCACAATAGTTTTTTTACTTTTTTTCCAGGATGATTATATACACAACATTAATAAAGATGGTCTGGTAAACCACTAGAAAAAGACCTTTTTTATCTAGGTGGATCCATATATTATCAATTGAAAATTTCACTCCAAGTCTTAACATATCTCTAACATATACGGATAGGTAAGCGGACATAAAGTCACAGGACAGATAGTAACAAAATCTGATAGGACAAAAACTCACAAATATTTTTGTTTATAATTGTTTAAATATATAAGAGAAAGTTTGTGTTATAATTTCTTTTTATTACATAAATTCATTTTACAGTTTATGAAATTGTTCATAAGCCTTGATAAATGCCGATGGCACCATGAAGCCTTTTAGGTACCAAGCCACTTTGATGCATTGGTTTCCTAACAGTTATTTGATCATTATTTTTTTTTTTTTAAATATATTTTGTGTGCAAATTTGGTTTATATAGAATAGTTCAAGAAAAATACAAAAATATTTTTTTGAAATATCAGTTGATCAAAGAAATGTAATCTAAAAACTTAATTGTGACTTTATGTCCTGTGATTTTTGTCGGTGTTTTTTTGTCTGATGTGACTTTTTGACATTCTGTCCTACGTTCTACATTGTTCTACGGTTATACCCTCAGACTTTTTACCAGTATCATTTACATCTTAATATAACATAAACGATACCATTTGAATGCAGATTTACATTTTATTTTTTTTTAAACTTTTTGGGAAATAATTGAATACATCCATTTGAACTGTACAGGTATAACTAGCAACAAAATTATTTGCATTTACCTGTGTTTAAAGTAATTGTAAATGGCTGATATTTTTGTTCAAGCATATTGTTTTTCTTAAATTGTTTAACATTTCACAGCGGTATAACATGTTACTTTAATTATTATTCCCTTATTTTATTAAGTTCTTTCAACTCCGTTAGGAAAGACCTTATTGTTTTTCTAATGTTTTTTTTTTCTTTTTTTTTTTCTTTTCTTTTTTTTTCTTCCAACATTTTCTCCACTCGTTTCTATTGGAGTTATCAAGACAAAATATGGACCATCGATAGACCTCATCATGAAGTATTACCAGATGACCCTGTTAAGGATGTCATCATCCCCTTTAGACGTTATGTCCCTTTTATTGTTTTTTTTTCAACATGGCCCCCTCGTTGTATTCAAAGATATCATTACCATATTTGTACTATATGTAGATCTCATCATGATGTATTACCATGTGAGGCTGCTTAGGATTTCATCATCCCCTTTGAGAGTTATATTCCCTTGAAGCAATTTCTTTTGTTTGCATTTTTTTTTAAAGTATTAGAGATAGAATCGAATTGAAAATGGCAGCATCTACAAGAACAGATGGCAATGTTAATAAACATAAACAATTAGTTTGTTATCAACCATTATAAGGAGTTATTTCCCTTTAAAAATTATACACAATTTTTGAAAAATTATTTCGAGAACTGGAAGTCGTAGAGACTTTGGACCTTCACCTATAATCTTTAATTCATGTGACCTTTACCTTGCACCCAAGGTCAAAGGTCACTGAGTGCAAAAAAAATTACGCTGCAATTTCAAACTTACATATTTAGAAAACGATAAGAGTTTGCTGCATACATACTGTGTATAAAATGTTCCTCTCGACGAGCTCTACATTTTACACTGAAGCTCAAAACTGTCCGACTGTCTGTTCAAAAGTTACAACGAGATAATTCTTAAAAGTATAGTATTGTGTGTATATCTTTTAAAAGGTAACAGATATCTACCTACTATAAATTGCAAAAATGATCAGTATTCAAAAACCTTCAATTTGAGGTCAATGTCAGGTCATGATGAAATTTAACCTTGACCTTTAAAGTGTACTATGACATTGACCATGTGACATTTGAAAGGTCAAGTGGTCCTGAGTTGAATGGTGGTAGTCCCATGTCTCTATGACTTCCCGTTCTCATGTTTGGTATTGTATCATATATTTGATTATTCATTGTGACCTTGATGAACCTTGGAATCGTCCACATTTTTTTCTACAATGTTTTCCTTCAACTGCAGATCATTTATCACTTAGCATATTTGAGATATCTGCTGTAGTTTCAAAAATAATTAAGTTTGAAGTTTTGCGAGCGGAGGCATGTATTTCTGAATCAACAACAGGTTACCACCTGAAATTTTATGAAATTGAAGAGTTCAACATGGTTATATATTTGACCAAATACAAAAAAACATTCAATGAGAATAAAAAACAAAAAATTCAATTTAAAATGTTCATGTTTTGCATTGACTTTGTAAGTTTCATAAGTTCTATTTATATAATGGATATTGCATCATTTTTGGCACTTTGCCGAATGGGGTCATATGATATATCAAATTGAAGGTTTTAATGAGCTTTACTAAAAAATGAAAATTTCAAACCTTTTTCATCCCAGTGGGAAGGATTGGGTCATTGAGTGCAAAAATTTCAAACTTCTCAGATGTTTAGGTTGTCGCATATCAAATGAAAGTCCATAAAGCGTACATTTCAAATATCAAATTGACGTTCCCAAAAAATGTGTTGGGTGGGGTCATTGAGTGCAAAACATAAATTTTCTTTTAAGATAAGGTTGTTGTATATCAAATGAAAGATCATCAAGTCTACATTACATATATCATACTTCCGATCTCGAAAATTAGGTGGATGGGTCATTAAGTGTAAAAAGCGAAAAGTTTCAGAAGATATGCTTGTCGTATATCAAATGAAAGGTCGTAAAAAGTACATTACGAAAACATCACTTTTACAGGAAAGACCTTTCAATTGTTTTAAAAACAATTGAGATACTAGTTTATTTTGTATTTACATTGTATCATAGATCAAATTCATTTGTTCAGTGTATGTTTAATGGTGTTAATATGTCTTTTGATTGAGTTAAGCCATTTCAATTGATATTTTATAGTGTGTTTATCTATGTTGCTATGTTACACTATTGTTTCAGATAGGGAGAAGGTTTGGTACCATTAAAACGTTTAAACCCGCTGCAATTGTTTGCACCTGTCCTAAGTCAGGAATCTGATGTTCAGTAGTTGTCGTTTGTTGATGTGGTTCATAAGTGTTTCTCGTTTTTTATATAGATTAGACCATTGGTTTTCCCGTTTGAATGGTTTTACACTAGTCATATTTTGGGCCCTTTATAGCTTGCTGTTCGGTGTGAGCCAAGGCTCCGCGTTGAAGACCGTACTTTGACCTATAATGGTTTACTTTTATAAATTTTGACTTGGATGGAGAGTTGTCTCATTGGCACTCATACCACATCTTCTTATATCTATGATACTTTTTTTTGACATCTAAAGAAAACAATCGTAGGTAGAAACAGGGTTCTGCGAACCCCGTTTATGAATTTGTGACGATAATGTTGAATAATTAAAAGATAGAGACAAACTTTAAACAGCAAAAATGATCAGCAAGACAAAGATTTGCATATTAGTCAACAAAGATGAAGTTATCAATTTACTCCTTATAAAAAGGTGTAATACCACCAAATCATACACTACAAACCAGTAAAAGTCTGAAATGGCCTATATCTGTACTTGACTGTACTGATTTTTTCTCGAAAAGTCTGAATTGGTCTGAATTTTACTTGATATTACTCGACCCCAATCTTAACCATACTCGACTCATTCGACTGTACTGATTTGTACTTGACCCTTATCCTTGCCATTGAAAATAGTCTGAACTATTACTCGACCAGTCTGAAACAGTCTTAACCCATTCTCGACCTGTACTCGACCAATACTTGACCAGTTCTCGACCTATTTTTTTCAGTCTGAACCATACTCGACCAAAGGTCTGAACAATACTCGACCAGTCTGAACAATACTCGACCAGTCTGAACCATAATTGACCAAATAACCACATCTTTTTTTAATTTTAACTGTTTAAATAACTTTCTTTTTAACTGACATGACAACAGCCACAATTAATAAAATAAAAATATATAAAAACAGATTTTTACATCGTTATATGATTATCAGATTTATCGAATCGAAATAGTTAAATTAAATTTTAAAGTCTGAGTTTTGTTTAAAAAAAAATTCTTTTACCTGAATTCCACACCTGTGCTGAGGGTAATATAACCTTATTAAGGTGCTTCTTGTTTGGCATGTGTTTTTTTTTTAAACTAAACTTTAATTTTCCTAAATTCTTAAATAAAAACTACATAAGTTTCAATGTTACATACAATAGTTATATAACTATCTTTTTAACTGAGGTAACAACAGCCAACAAAATCACTGAAATTGTTTAACCTTATATCAGAAATATATCTATATATATCTAAAAGGGATAAAAAATTAAAGAAATGATTAAAATTGTTCTTCTGATAGGGGTAAACTATAAAGTTATACCTCCCGCTCTCTTAGGGTAAAGTCATTAAAAAGATGACACCTGGTCAGAGAGTAATAAACTTTAAATAACATTCATTGAAAATAAAACAACATCCTGTAAAACTTAAATCACAAGGCCTTTTGAATTCATTAGATTAGTAATTCACGAGTTTTCTTTTTACCTGTAAAACACACCTATGCTGAGGTTATTAAACCTTATTAAAGTGCTTCTTGTATGCCATGTCTTTAATTTTGACAAAACTTAAGTAATCAACCTAGATTTTTACTGCAACTTTGGAACACAATTCCTTTTTAAAAGGTTATCGAAGATTGCTATGGAAGTTCTATTATATTAAATTCTTGGTTTTACAAAACAAAGGTGTCATTTTTCAAATTGATGAAGTTGCTTTATATACTATTTTATATATATATATTAATAAAAAAAAAGTTCACTACGTTTTTAACTGAACTCGACTGACACCATAAATCTATACCATGCTTAAGTTAGTGTTGAAAATTTTCCAGTAACCATAAAGGTATTTGAATAATGGTCGAAAGTTCTAGTAATTTTGATGTACATAATACAAAGTGAACGTGATATCATGTAAATAAAAGTTCATTTAACCGAAAACTTAATTTATTACATGATATTTTATTAATCCGACCAGAAATTACCGCCTTTGATCAACTTGTTTTATTTTCATTTTAAAGGTGATATACATTGTGTATATATTTATATGTATAAGTGTTGATGAATGGTAAACGGACAGAACGTCACAGGACAAAAAGTCACAGGACAGAGAGTCACAAATTTGATAGGACAAAAAGTCACAAAAAAATTGTTTATAATTTTTTGAATAAATAAGAAAACATTCTTGAAATAATTCCTTTTTATTACATATATTCATTTTACAGTTTATAAAATTGTTCATAAGCCGTTATAAAGGCCATGCAAAGGATATATTTCTTAGCACCATGAAGCCATTTAAGTACCAAGCCACTTTGACAACTCGTTTTCTTAGCAATTATTTGATCATTATTGTTTTTTTTAGAATAAATGTTGTTTACAAAGTTGCTTTATATTTGATAATTCAAGAAAAATACAAAAATATTTAAAAAAATATTAGTGTTTTCTTATTCATGAAATTATCTCAATGTAGGTATTACTCCTAAATAGGGAAGCTGCACATGCACCAATGACATTATATGTACTGTCATTTTTTTTTTAAATTTCGTACTATTTCACTGTAGTGTTTCAAACATGATATATTTTGAGTGGATTGAGTAACAATAACATATTTGAGAAAAAATTGCCTTTAATTAGGGCTCTACCTTGAATATTAGTAGATAGATCAAGCCAAACTCAGAATTTTTTTGGAGCTTTATCTTACTTTTTCTCCTCATTTCCTATATTGGCATATATTTGTCTCATTGGCACCCATACCATATCTTTTTATTTATATATGTAACACTCCCAAAGGTGTCCGTCCCTTCAAACGTGTCCTATACCCCCAAACGTGTCTATTTCGCCCAAACGTGTCTTTAAAATTCCAAATCGCTTAAACGTGTCCGATTTCACATCCCCAAACCAGTCCGATAATTGTTATTCGCCAAAACGTGTCCACTTTAAAACGCCAGAAGGTCTCAAAACGTTTAGCGATAACATGTCCTCAGTGACGTAAATAACGTTTACGGCAATTCATTGATGGGATACACGATTGAAGATGTCGGATTTGGTTGCAGGATTCTAAAAATAGATCACCAAAGCCGCTATCCAAAGACATCTGGAGGAAAGGTGTAGTGATAGACAAATGACCAAGACATGTTACACTATCCATGGTAATAGATGAAATCACTGACTTCAAATAAACAAACACCAGATATTAAAAAGAATGGCACAATAAAAATTTATTTTTTCTTGCAGTGGTTTTATTATTTTTTTTTATAAGTACGATTATTAGTGTTTTAAATTTTAAATGGAGGTACTTCACATTTAATCAAAAAAGTTTTCCCAGTGCTTTTGATTAACTATTGATCGAGTGGTCATTTTTTAGCAGTGGTTTGTTCAACGCAAGTTGTTAATATTTAGCATGATTGCAAGTTATTTATTTGCAAGACATAAATTAACTCTTGACTGTTAATTGCTTAATGTCCAGTGGCAAAATATGTCATGCGAATATACAAATTGCAGTTAATTAGTTTTGCACTGTTAAATTCATCGTTTACTCTGTGAATTCTTTTGTACACCCTTGGTGCATCTCTGTCTTAATAATATATGAAGGGTATCGCACGGCCTGCTTCCTACAGAAGCGATATCTGCGCTTTTAAAGAGTTGCTGTCCCATTTTTACAACAACAAAACAAAATTAAGGTTCCTGTTATATTATCGATTGGCTTTGTATTTGAAAAACATATGTGATTACGAACCACTATTAAATTACGGTATCCACGTTTGGGTGTTTTTAAGATGTGGACACAATTGAGCGTTCATAAAGGGGAGACGTTCTGGCCTCATATGGACACGTTTTGTGGATTCGACACGTTTGGGCGTTTTTTCTAAAAATAGACACGATTGTGCGTTGATAAAAAGGATACACTTTGACGCCTCTTTACAACTATACATGTTTTGCGGTTCAGTGACGTCATATGAAAACGTTTGTGGAATCGGACACGTTTAGGGGAATGGACACGTTTCTGAGTGTTACATATGTAAAAAAAACTTCTTCCTCAGCAATTCTTTAAGAAATATACAGTAATAAGTAAATGAAATGTTTTTTTAAAGCAATATCAACAAATTAATTAGCAAAAAGGAACCATGGAGTCAGTAAACTTTTATGTGGATATTTCATTTAGCTTGAATACTTCAATTACTCATTAAATATAACATTTCTAACATAAATGTGTGATAGTTACCCCAAAATTTTAATTTATTAGCCTAAAAACAATGAAGATTTTGAGGTAATGAGAAGTATCAATGGACCAAGAGGGACCTTATAATGAAGACAAAGAAATACGTTAGTGGTGCCTATCATCTTAGAGGCATCTTTTGTATCATATTCAACTATTTTTATGCAGATGAGATGAATATTTGATCATTTGATTGTGAATTTATTGGTCCACACTTTATTCTATTGTGATGCGGCGTGATTTGGATTTTTCGAAGAAATCTTCCTCTAATCGCTGAAGATGTTTTCTTACATTATAATGAATTTCTTTCAAACTGTTGAACTGATTATGACAAAACTTGGCAGTAATGATTGAAATAACCAGTATTTCAAAGAGCAATAATCACATTCAGTTTTTTCAAAAAAAATGTCTTCTGTAGGTGTAATACCACCAAATCATAGTATTTCACATCCGGTTTTATACGAAAAAGGGTCAAAAAAAATATTCCCTTGAATTTGACAGTTGTAGGCAGCTAACCCTGCATTTCATTGCAGGTGAAATTTTATGAGTCGTAAACACATACCTGGGGTGCTTCAAAGTATCTTCTTTTTTATTTGGTGTTTCTATGAAATATTTTGGAAACTTGAGGTTACATAGTTACCAAAGCTTGTACACAGAAAAAAAAAGAGGTGACCTTTTGATTGGTTACCTTACAGCGATGGTTATTTTCTTATATGCAATGAAATGTTATGTGACATTTTGTCTGTAGTACTGGACAGGATAAAACTTTACTCAAGCCAAGTATTTCTTTATTTGAAACAAAGATAAATTCTGTACATTTTTTTTAAAAGTGCCAATTTATCAAAGATTTATTGGGGAAATTCAATGTAGCTATTACTCCTGAATAGGGAAGCTGCACGTGCACCAATGACCTTATATGTACTCTCATTTTTTTTTTCATTAATTTCGTACTATTTCACTGTAGTGTTTCAAAAATGAAAAATTCTGAGTGGATTGAGTCACAATAACTTATTTGAGAAAAAATTGCATTGAAACAGGGCTCTACCTTGAATATTAGTAGATAGACCAAGCCACACTCAGAACTTTTTCTCCTAATTTTCTATATTGGCATATATTTGTCTCATTGGCACTCATACCACATCTTCTTATTTATATATAAAAGAAAAACTTCTTCCTCGGCAATTTTTTAAGAAATATACAGTAATAAATAAATGAAATGGTATTTTAAAGCAATAACAACAAATTATTTAGCAAAAGAGAACCATGGAGTCAGTAAACTTTTATGTTGATATTTCATTTAGCTTGAACACTTCAATTACTCATTTAATATCACATTTCTAACATAAATGTGTGATAGTTACTCCAAAATTTTAATGTCTTCTGTAGGTGTAATACCACCAAATCATAGTACTTCACATCCGGTTTCATACGAAAAAGGGCCGAAAAAAATATTTCCTTGAATTTGACAGTTTAGGTAGTTAACCCTGCATTTCATTGCAGGTGAAACTTTATGAGTCATAAACACATAGCTTGGGTGCTTCAAAGTACCTTCTTTTCTATGAAATATTTTGGAAACTTGAGGTTACATGGTTATTAAAGCTTGTACACAGAAAAAAAGAGGTTGCCATTTGATTGGTTAACTTCCAGTGATGGTTATTGTCTCATATGCAATGACATGTTATGTGAAATTTTGTCTGTAGTACTGGATAAAACTTTACTCATGCCATGTGTTTCTTTAATTCAAACACAGATACATTCTGTAGAATTTTTTAAAAAGTGCCAATTTAACAAAGACTTATAGGGATAAATCAATGGTGGTATTACCCCTAAAAGTATTTACCGGTAATCTCGATCTTTATCTATTTGATTTTTTTAGGCAGAATTTTAAATAGATGAAAAGAAAATCTAAATAGCAAATATGATAAGCAATACATTTTACATATAAATTAGATTACCGAGGTTTTCCGATTTGCAACAGTACCAACCGTAGTACGAATTGGGAAACGTCATTGGACTTTGAAAATAATTGATTTACTCTCTTTATATCTACGAATGTTTCGTGATTCTTATTTGTAAGTAGTTTTGGAATTTTAATCTGTAGTTTATATATTAATGTTTCATGGTTTCATATCATATTCATAGCAAAGAGTATTTGGTGTACTCGATTACTTTGTCAAGCAATGGTTGCAGGTAATCGTTGCACAAACGGTGTTTTTTGTGGGTTAGTGTGAGTGAAAATACAAACCCAACGAAGATTTTTTATGATTTATTTAACATTTTTTATAAAAGTATTAAAACAAATACAGAATAAGAAGTTTATTTTGGTTGGGATTTCTAGAACATATTTAAGAAAGAAGTGTCGTTTTGACTTACAAAATTAACCTCTTCCATAATGAATAAATTTTAATCTTTCTTCCGTCCAACACCAATAGATCGTTAAAACCCCCACGTGAATAACATTGTGTAGCTGAATGTAGCAATAAGGACTCAATTTAACCGTAGCAGTAAATGTATGTGTCCGTCACATTAACATATCATACTTCTTCATTATCAAAACCTAATCTAAAATATCTAGGAGATATCAATTATGTACATATTTGAAGTAAGGTAACAAAAAAGTAACAATTAGGGTTCATAGAGGACGCACATACTTTTGCTATTCTCTTTATGTCTCTTTTATTCACATCGCTCCTCGAGTAATTCACTAGCTTTGATTTGTTTTAACGTTCCTAAAGGAGGTAAATACAGGAAAGCGCCTTCGACGTCCCAACTTTATGAACTGCTATTTTATTTGTTAGTATCTAATCACCTCATTACACGACTCGGTCAGGTACAGCACATGTTTTACTATAATTGTATGACATAGGTCTTTCACTCTTTGAAGTATTAATTATAAATAATATTGAGAGTTCGATTTCTCTTTATCTAAGCATTCTGATATACAGAATTAAATACACTTTGCTTTCATTTTATAAACAAAGAAACATATACCACTGAGCATATCTTCCAGTTTATTACTTTAATGAATATTGAATAATGTTGAGGCATCGATTGTCTCGAACAAAAATAATGTTTTGAAGTTGCGATGTGTAAATTCTGATCTGAAAGTGGTAAATAATCAATTTCCCACAAGTACTTGGTGACAGGACATTAATATGTTGTATTGCTTTTGTGTATTTCTATGTAAGTCTTACATAAATAAACTAGAAAAAAACGATTTAAAAATCAGGAGATGTGGTTTAATTGCCAATGACACACTATCCACTAAAGTTAAAATGAAGAAGATGTAAGCAATAATAGGCAACCGTACGGCCTTCAACAATGAGAGAAACCCATAACGTATAGTCGGCTATAAAAGGTCCCGACATGAAAAATATGAAACCATTCAATTGAGAAACTCACGGCCTAATTTATAACAAAACAATTTACCAAAAAACAAATATGACAGACATGAACAAACGACATCCTCTGAACTAAAAGCTTCTGACTTGGGACAGGCACATCAAGAATGTGGCGGGGTTAAACATGTTTGTGGGCGCTCAACTATCCCCCTAATAGTGGTGTAAGTACAGCATGAGAACAAACTATAAAAATCAGTTTAAAAAGGCTTAAGTCATCAGATCAAAACAAACAAAAACATCAAACAGACAGGACGTGGCAGGGTATCTTTCTATTCCTCACTCCTGACAAAAAAAGACACTAAGAATAGATCTGACAGTACTCGCAAAATTCATGTATCTGAGACTAAAATATCAATCAGTACACATCCAACATCAAATGGATTTAGTGTAAAGACGTCATTAACAGTATGAGAAAAACATGACCTTGTGCAATGCCAAAATATAGGTATCGACAAATTGTAGTTCCGTGAAAGTACACACATGTAATATTTAGCATGGTTTAATTTACTGATAAAAAAATCAATATAAACACCAATAAAAACAAAATTTAAAGATGTAATTACAGTGTAATACATATATGCAACAATATTGTGTGGTCATAAGAGACTGTTTCCCCTCTCATTATCACACTGATATGTTTCGTGAACCACTTATAACCTAAAATTGGTACATAATTTCTAAAAATTTCAACTTTAAAACGCGACAGATAAACGGACGGACGCACAGAAAAGAATATATAATATTCCCTTTCTATCAAAATTTTGTCATAAAACTAGAATGATCTTACTTAACGAAACTGCAAACACCAAATGGTACACTAGTTAAATAATTAACCCTTCTTACCAGAGTAAAATAATTATGACCAACACTCAAAATTTAAACTTCAAATAATCTACTATCATCTAATTGTGAATTAAAATAAGATATGGTTTTTGTCAAGACTGTGACATCTTGTCGCGGATGCAAGACACAGCGATCATACATTCCGCCGTCGGCGTCGTCATATTTAGATTAAGTTTGTTTTAAAGTTTATTCCACTTTAATAGCTTTGTCACACCTTCATTGAATTTAATGGAGCTTGGCCAGAAGCTTTTTTTAAGATCAAAGACATTGTCCATAGACAAAATTTAATATATGTTTTTCATGTTTGTTTTCATCATTCTGCATTTTACTGATATGCGAACCTGGTTTTTGACCCAGTTAACATTAAGATAAAGTCTTAGGTTTTAGATCTTAAAGTTTTTTAGACATCAATTACTTTGTCAAATCTTTATAGAGTTTTAGAAATTTTGAATAGCAACTTTCTGAAGATCAAAAGACAGTATCCGCTGCAAAATTATAAAACAAATCTTCCTTTGTCCGTATTGGACGAATAAAAGGACTTAGATTTTTTTAGTTTAGTAATACATTTTGATACAGTCTTGGATTAAAGTTTTTTGACATTCTTTGGCAAACCTTCGTAGTAGACTTTTATGGAACTTTGACTCAAGCTTATTTATGATTGGGAGATGATGTCTGAATCAAAATTTACAAAATGTATTTTTCTATTTTCTGTACTGGCAACTGCACTTCGTCTATTGCAGTTAACATTTAAATACAGGCTCGGAATACATTATTTAGACATCAAAAACATGTTTAAACCTTCACAGAATGTTATGAACTTAGAAAAAATCATCCGCTAGACCATTTCGGAAGAGTTTTTTTCTGTAATTTTCTGACAATTGAACTCATTTTTTGACAATTAACATTACTCGTGTATGCTGACATCAACAATCGGAGGCAAGAAAAAAGGTACTGCGCAACCCTTTACGATTTCTTATGAGTAATATTATTTATCATTTTTCATTTTACTTCATTTTACATCTGCCAGTGCTTGTTTTGTTGTTGTTACTTTAGCTAAATAGTATTTAAGCTGTTTCTGTGATTTGATTCATTATTTCATTTTTACATTCCAGAACTATTTGATAATTGGTTAGATCAAGTGCAGAAGAATACTAAAACCTTTGTTGAAACCAGAGCTGTGAAAAGCGTTTTGAAATATGTACAAGAAGAAAGCATTGTCACTATTACGGCTAGTTCTGGTGTTGGAAAGACATCAACTCTGCGACAAGTGGCATTACGAATGAAAGAAGAAGGTTACGATATATTGCCAGTGACAAATCCAAACGATGTCATCCAGTTTTGTAATCCAAAACAGAAAACACTGTTTGTAATTGATAACTTTTGTGGGACTTATTCCATAAACCTGTCTGACCTTAGCAATTGGGAACCTGTAATGGAACAAATAAAGATGTTGATTGAAAACAAACGTACAAAATTTATAGTTGCATGTCGATTACAAGTTTACCAAGATGACAGATTTAAATCTTTATCAATCTTTAGGACATGTGTATGTAACTTACTATCAGATGATTTATGCTTATCACATTCAGAAAAACAGGCAATAGCAAAATTATATCTGGATACAGAAGCTTCAAAGATTATTCAGTACTGCGATTTACATGATTGTTTCCCACTTCTCTGTAATCTGTATCATGATAATCAAGACCTGGATATTGACGATTTCTTCAAGAACCCATTTTCAGTATACAAAACTGAAATTGACAAACTTTACGAAAGCAAGCATAATGAAAAATATTGTGCCATGGTTTTATGTGTAATGTTTAACAACAACTTGAAGGAGGAATGGTTGACACACGAAATAGATAAAAGATTAAGAATGATAATAAAAAACACATGTGAGGCTTGTAGGCTGGACAGAGGAACATCTCGACTCAAACTACTGGATGAACTGAAGTCTTTTGAAAATACTTTCTTCAAAAAAGAGCAAAATGTATACAAAACAAAGCATGATAAATTATTTGACTTTCTTGTATACTATTTTGGACAAAAAATTATAGAGTGTTTGATCAAAAATGCACATCCTGTTGTTATTATGCAGAGGTTTTTACTAGAACCAAATGATAACATGAATCAGTTTATTACTGTGATACACCCTAGATACCATGAGATGTACATAAAGAGAATGTTTGATGACTGGTTAACTGGCAATTTACAGTATGTGTTTAATAATATTAATATGGCCATTCCAGACTTCAGACAGAGATTCCTCCGTTATTTGGAAAACTATGACATTTCGCTCCACAGACAATTAGCATTGACCTGTGATTTGAAAAGCAACACTTCTGTGCTGATATATGCTTGTTATTTAGGTGATATACCCATGATCCAATGGTGTTTTGATAATTGTGTCGATGTAAACCAATGTAACTGTAGTGGTATAAGTCCCTTGAGTGCATCAGTAGGAAGAGGCCATACAGATGTAGTTAAACTATTACTTGACAAAAATGCAGACATTGATAAATGTACAAATGACGGAGTATCATCTTTGTTTGTTGCATGTCTGATTGGCAACACAGATTTAGTAAAACTTTTACTTGAAAACAACGCAGACATAAGTAAGTGTGAAAATCATGGAGCATCTCCTTTGTTCATTGCTTGTCAAATTAATTATATAGACGTAGTGAAGCTATTACTAAATAACAAGGCAGATATCAATAAATGTAGAGATAATGGAGCTTCTCCTTTGCTGATTGCTTGTGTAAACAATCATAAAGCAGTTGTTAAACTATTACTGGGTAACAAGGCAGTAATTAATAAGTCTAGTGTTTACGGTTTATCACCTTTGCATATTGCTTCTCAGGCAAATCATATAGAAATACTAAAACTATTACTTGATACCAAGACAGATACTAATACCTGTGCAGATTTTGAAGCAACTCCTTTGTTTATTGCTTGTCTGAATAACCATATAGAAGTCGTGAAACTATTACTGGAAAGCAATTCAGACACAAATAGGTGTGCTCATGATGGAGTATCTCCTTTTCATATCGCGTGTAAGCAAAATCATTTAGAAATAGTAGAAATATTGCTGGAAAACAAAACAAACATTCATAAATGTGCAAATGATGGTGTATCACCATTATTTACTGCTTGCCAAAATAACAATTCGAAGTTAGTAAAACTATTACTTGATAACAAGCCAGACATCAATAAATGTAGAGAAGATGGAACATCTCCTTTGTATATTGCCTGTCAAAATAATTATATAGAAGTAGTTGAAATGTTACTGTTTAACGAGGCAGACATTAATACGTGTACAGATAATGGCGCATCTCCTTTGCTGATTGCTTGTTTAAATGATCACGTTACAATACTAAAAATGCTACTGAATAAAAATGCAGACACAAATAAGTGTGCGACTTTGCAATTATCGTCTTCAATAGAAAAGAAGGCAGATAAACATCAATGTGCAACTATGGACGTATCTCCTTTACATATTGCTTGTCTAAAAAAGCATATAAAGGTGGTAAAACTATTGCTGGAAACCAAGACGGACATTAATAAATGTATTTATAATGGAATATCATCTTTACATATTTGTTGTCAGAATAATCATATAGAAGTAATTAAGTTACTACTTGACAACAATGCAGACTTGAATAAATGTACGGATGATGGAGAGTCACCTTTGTTTGTTGCATGTCATTATAATCATAAAGAAATAGTGAAACTTTTACTACAAAAAAATGCAGACAGTAATAAGTGTACATGTGAAGGAGCACCTCCTTTGTCTATTGCATGCCAGAATAATCACATAGAAATAGTAAAACTATTAATTGACAACAATGCAGACATAAATAAGTGTATGGATCCTGGAGTGTCACCTTTGTTTTTAGCATGTAAAAATAATCATATAGAAATCGTGAAGCTATTGCTAGACAATAAGGCAGACATTGATAAGTGTACATGTAAAGGAGCACCTCCTTTATTTATTGCTTGCATGAAGAACTATATAGAGATAGTAAAGATATTATTAGACAGGAAGGCTGACATCAATAAGTGTATGAGTAGTGAAATAACACCTTTGTTTGGTGCCTGTCTACAGAATCAAATAGAACTAGTAAAATTATTACTGGATAAGAACGCAGACGTCAATAAGTGTACAGATAATGGAACATTTCCTTTGTACATTGCTTGTATGGATAATCATATAGAAGTAGTTAAACTGTTGTTGAACAAAAAAGCAGATATTTATAAGTGCACAGACGATGGAAAATCTTCGGCGTATGTTGCTAGCCAAAACAATAATATCGAAGTGTTGAAACTACTATTGAACAACAAGGCAGATATTAATAAGTGTACAGATGAAGGAGGATCTCCTTTGTATATTGCTTGTCAAACTGATCATATAGAAATAGTAAAACTATTGCTGAACAATAAGGCAGACGTTAATAAATGTACAAATACAGGAGCTTCGCCTTTGTTTATTGCTTGCCTGAGTAAGCTTATAGAGATAATAAAGGTGCTACTTGAAAACAAGGCAGACATAGATAAGTGTACAAATGATGGGGTATCTCCTTTATTGTATTCTTGCCAGAATAATGATTTAGAAATAGTTAAAATATTGCTGGATAACAAAGCAGACATTTATAAGTGTGAAGATCATGGAGTATCTCCCATATTTATTGCTTGCGAGAATAATCATATAGGAATTGTAGAACTATTACTAGACAACAAGGCAGACATAAATATGTGTAGGGATGGTGGATTATCTTCTTTGCATGTTGCCTGTCTAAATAATCGAAAAGAACTTGTAGAACTGCTACTGAACAACAAGGCAGATATTAATAAGTGTACAGATGAAGGTGTATCTCCTTTGTATACTGCGTGTCAGAATAATCACATAGAAATAGTAAAACTATTGCTGAACAACAAGGCAGACTTTAATAAGTGTATAGACGACGGAAAATCTCCTATGTATATTGCTTCCCAGAAGGATTATATCGAGGTAGTAAAACTATTGTTGAACTACGAGGCAGATATTGATAAGTGCACAAATGATGGACATTCTCCTTTGTATATTGCTTGTCAGAATAATTATATCGATGTGGTTAAACTATTGTTGAAAAACAATGCAGACATTTATAAATGCACAGAGAATGGACATTCTCCTTTGTACATTGCTTGTCAGAATAATAATATCGAAGTATTAAAACTATTACTGTATTACAAGGCAGACATAAATAAATGTTCAAATGAAGGAATATCTCCCTTGTTTATAGCATGCCAGATTAATCATATAGAAGTTGTAAACTTATTACTGAACAGCAAGGCAGACATAAATAAGTGTATGGGTATGGGAGCATCACCTCTGTATGTCGCCTGTCAGGAAAATCAAATAGAAGTAGTAAAACTATTATTGAACTACGAGGTTGATATTAATATGTGCACAGAGGATAAAAAAAGTCCTTTGTATATTGCTTGCCAGTATAATTATATCGAAATAGTAAAACTATTGTTGAACAGCAAGGCAGACATTAATATGTGTACAGATCATGGACTTTCTCCTTTATATGTTGCTTGCCATAATAATAATATCGAAGTAGTAACACTATTACTATATAACAAGGCCGACATTAATAAATGTTCAAATGAAGGAGTATCCCCGTTGTACATTGCTTGCTACAATAATCATAGAGATATAGTTAAACTGTTATTGTACAATAAAGCGGATATCAATAAGAGTATGGATGTTGGGCCATCTCCTTTGCATGTTGCCTGCCTGCATAATCAATTAGAATTAGTAAAACTATTATTGGACAACCGTGCAAACATAAATAAGTGTACAACTGATGGAATTTCTCCTTTATTAATTGCTTGCGAGGATAATCATTTAGAGGTGGTAAAGTTGTTACTGGAAAATAAGGCGAACATAAATATCTATGCAAATAATGGAATATCTCCTTTATTTATAGCCTGCCAGAATAATCATATAGAACTAGTAAAACTGTTACTGAATAACAAAGCAGACATTCATAAGTGTGATGTTAATGGTGTATCTCCTTTGATGGTTGCTTGTCGGATATATAATATAGAGGTAGTAAAACTATTACTTGATAGATATTAAGTGACCAGATGACGAAAACATTCGATTTATTAATAACTTACTTTACAGTTGAAATCATATATCGTTTTTGTGATTCAGAACTAGACTATGACCAGCTTCAATGGCTCTGTGTTTGGTTGAAGGGTCAATATTGCAACACATCTCCACATGATGAAATATAATATAACAGTTATATTCATGAACTAATGAATTGTGTAAACGTTGGATATGATGCAGGATTGCTTGTACAATGTATTATTTAATGTGCGAATACAGGCAATGTTAAAAAGCTTTCATTTCATATTTATTTTGTAATTAAGCCACAATTAAGCTTGCTCTACATGACAGTAAATGATTATAAACATCCATGTTCTAATTTCGTATTCGTATTTCATTAACTGATTAATGTTTCTAATATAGGTTATTTTCAAAAGTAAGTTCGTGTTTTTTTTTTACATTATGAATGCTAAGAGTTTTCAAATATTATTATTGTTAAGGTTCATCAGAAGGATTTGATGGCCGTGTTCGCAGGAACTAGGTAAATAACACTTTAATGCATTTTATGTTTCAGAAAATTAACACTTACTTGGAATTTGAGCTTCCTTTTTTCAAGCCTGTAATAGATGATAAAATAAACAAACACCTGAGTTTCATTTGAAATAGTCCTCTCATTTACACAGTTTTAATCATCTAATGTATTGCAGATATCTATCTTCAGTCTATTTTCCAGTTAATTAATACAATTCACTACAACTATTTACATAGGATCGTTTCAAACATTTTTCCAAACTTAGTCTTTTTTTTTGCACCTTCTGTGGGAACCAAAAATTAATGTAGGAATCTCAAAATCCAGAAAAGTCTATAATGTTTTGAAACATAAAATGCATTTTAAGTTTAATTATCTAGTTCCTGAAATGCCTAACAACTTTTCCAGGTGTACAGGTATGTCTGCACTCAGAGCAAAATGTGTTGTGTAAAAACGGCTATATTAGAATAAAGATTATGGTGGATCTTAATTGTAAAAAAGGCAACGGAAAATACCAAAGGTCCACACAAACAGTCGAAGAAAACTAGCAATGCCATGGCAAAACATGCAAAACGAAAAAAGATAAACAAATTCACATAACACACCAAAGATACCTAAATAGTTATCAAAGGTACCAGGATTATAATTTAAAACGCCAGACGCGGGTTTCGTCTACATAAGACTCATCAGTGACGCTCTAAACTATCCCACCGAAAACCTAAATTGTACTACATGTGGCACCGTCATGGAGGGGTTAATGCGGTGATAAGTTTCATTCTGTGATGGCATAATCGAGGGAAGGAAAATGTGTTTTTGGTAACGACAATAAGAACATATCCGTAGTCATCAGCGACACAGGTATCGCATAACGGTGAACCAACTCGTAATTGCGTTACTTCAGTGTCGACATCGCATCTCCGAGTCCTACATATATACACCAAGTCTCGTACCCGAAAAAGCAACAACATACCTGCGACTAATACTTTTAATCGAAAAATTGGAGGAAGAAGTGGGGCAAACAAGAGTTGGACATGAGATTCAGGCCAGGGATGGTATGGTAATTTCTCTTGTGTAAATCATTTTTATGTCTTATCTAAACGACAATTCATTTGAAAAGCATGTCTTTCTTACAAAGAATATGGATACACGTCAACTCCCACCTTAACAAACTCTTATCTATTTTATTATTGATCTTTTCCTAAATGTGCATAGTGTGCATGTATCTGATCTATCTGTAAACAAAACAAATGTTCATTGATTAATCTGATGACTTTATTTTATGCCTATTAAATCTCTTTGATTGTCAAGTAAAGAGCCCGACAGTTTTCTCTTTGTTGGTAAATCAGGACATGATACACTTCATCTTGAGCTGGGTCCGAAAATCATTTTGAACAATAACAAAACATTATAAAAGACTAAGAATGGAAACGGGAATTCAATAGATATAAGAAGATTTGGTATGAGTGCCAATGAGACAACTCTCCATCCAAGTCACAATTCGTAAAAGTAAACCATTATATGTCAAAGTACGGTCGTCAACACGTAGCTTTGGCTCACACAGAACAGCAAGCTATAAAAGGCTCCCAAAATTAACTAGTGTAAAACCATTCAAACGGGAAAACCAACGGTTTAATCTATATAAAAAACGAGAAACGAGAAACACTTATGAACCACATCAACAAACGACAACCACTGAACATCAGGTTACATACTACTGAATTTAGAATGCCGAACTTTAATCCCATAAATGTTTTGTTTTCTGTGACAGCAGTGATTGTAAAAACATACCCTCTTAACGGACTTTCATATTCAAAATGCTGCATTTATTCCGAGATTTAAGTTGTATTATAATTAAACCCAAAAGTTATCAATGTGCAGGTATATCGTAGAATGATTACTACTAGTGTATTTTATAATCATAATTGCAAATCTACGTTATATATAAAAAAGAAGATGCGGTGTGATTGCCAATGAGACAACCCTGCACAAGATACCAAATGACACAGAAATTAACAGCCATAGGTCACCGTTCGGCCTTCAACAATGAGGAAAGCCCATACCGCATAGTCTGCTATGAAAGGCCCCGAAATCACAAACGAAAAACAATTCAAACGAGAAAACTAACGGCCTAATTAATGAACAAAAAAATTAACGAAATACAAATATGTAACACAGCAACAAACGACAACCACTGAATTACAGGCTTCTGACTTGGGACAGGCACATACATACAGAATGTTGCGGGGTTAAACATGTTAGCGGGATTCCAACCCTCTCCTAACCTGGGACAGTTGTGTAACATTACAACATAAAAATAGCCAACTTTACATTATGGGTTTTCCTCATTGTTGGAGGTCATAAGGCATAAGTTCCAAAGGTTTTTACGGACCTCAGTGGTCTGTTGGTCTAGTAATTGTTTAAGCATTACTGGTCTAGTCAGTGTTTTTGCAGTCTTTTGCATTATGAGTTTTACAAAACTCTTATATCTACACTGGTTATTTGGTCCAGTAATTGATGACATTTTACTGGACAAAACAATTTATAACTAGACATCGTCATATGTCTTACCTTGGGAATGAATGATATGGTTGCCTATAACTGCTTATATCCACTTCATTTGATTTTTTATTGTTGATAGAACTGTTGTCTATTGTTATCATACACGTCTCCATATTTTTATACATTATTGTTTTTTTACATAAATGTTTTTCAAGCACTTGCTTAACCAAGAAAATGAGGTCATGGACAATATACATTGACACTAAATTTTACTGACATAAGGCATCTGTTTACAAGATATGAAACATCCCGCTCTTCTACATTCAGTTTCATAGTTTTATAAAGCGTTGTAAAATTAAATGTTGATAATGCTCATAAAACTGCATCGTCCTGAACATGCATAACATATTTGCCACTGGACATTTAGCAACTAGCATTCAATCAATCATAAAACTGCGTATCAAATACCATCGATTTATCTTAAGTGTTTCTCTTTAAACTAACCTAAACACAAACTTTAACCTGTAAACCATGTATAAGATTCAAGGTCAATGAACCATGATAAAGGGATGGCCCATATAATCTCCATGTAAATGAGACTAGCAGTTCATCTTAATGATCTAATCACACACTTTAACATGTAAACAATGCAAAAGTTTTAAAGTCAATAGACCAAGACTAAGGGGGCGGGCCAAATAATCTCCATGGAAAGAGATGTGACAACTACGTATAAAATACCATTGACCTACTACTACTATAGCTAGGGGTTCCCCATAAACTTAACCTAATAATAAACTAATGCATTGCTGACGCCGCCACCATCGATGGAAACAGCAGACCTGACAAAAACTCATATATGCCATGCCGATCATCAGCCATGCCTTGTATGCTGTGAGAGTCCTAAAGTAGCTTTTTTAATTGTGCCCCGCTTCATTAGTCGTAATCAAGATCACAGTTAAAATACTTCTGAGGTTTCTAAGGCAGCTTTCCTGTAATGGAAATTTAATTTAACTTTTTTTCTGTTGATAACTTAATCTCGTATTGCTGGAACAATCCTTATATAGAAATTGTGACATTGAGAAATTATCACTCATTTGGAAATAAGAATCATTCAATTCAACTCCCTTGTTGGTCTTTCTTAAACGAACAAAAAAAAGCGTAAAAAAACAAATGACCACAAATCTGTAAACCAAATAAGCATATGAAGATATTTAATATTTCCCCCCCTTTTAATATTAGAATGATAAAAAGTTTGAATAGATTATCTAAATTGAACAAAGCAAAAAAAGTAGAACAGACAAATATGTGAATTAGTCAGACAAAAACTTCATTTTCCTAGCTATCTGTAATTAAACACATTTTTTAGAAATTAATTCGAGGATTAAAAAATAAGAATTAAGCAATGGATGTTTACTTTAATATGTCTGAAATAATTTTGGACAACATTAAAGTTAGGTTTTTGACATCACATAAACTCTGTAGAAATCCTGAAATTCCAGATAAAATATGCTCCTAAAATTTTTTTTTCTAAAGAACATTAAAGTGTAATATACAAATCAATGGTCAACTAAAATACAAGTCCTGATTCATATACAGAATTCATTCAGAAAGTAAGGTTTATAAGAGGTATTTCCCTTTAAGTTGGGAGGTACTTCAAGATGTCGGAAAATATTCCGCTTTGTCGGAAAAATGGTCAATTCGATGGAAAAGTGTTGAATGCTTCACACAAAAATATAACAAAAAGTGTAGTTATTGTAAATGAAATGGCTTGTCCGATTGAAACAGTGCTTCCTTCCCACAGGGAAGGTCTATACTAACGGGACTGGTATCTTATAAAAATGTCCGTACAAATTTGAAGACAGAACTGTGCCGTAGCTGATGTCACGTGACTTCATAGAAAATAATTTCACATTTACGAAGTGTTCTTCGTAACTATATGACTTTTGTTCAAGTTTGATAAAGTAAAATTTCTAGGATAGTTTTTTTTAATTTTTGCTGGAGTGTTCTTCAAAAAGATATGTACATGTCTCAATTTAATAATTTAAAATTTTTTTAAAATCTTATTTTTTTGGTCATGGTAAATGGCTATTATTCAGTTTTTATATTTACAAATATTAAATAACAATGTACTTTGAAATACGCCAAAAAAATACAAGCTTCGTATATCAGAGATATATCAGATTAAATGAGATCTGGAGCTGGCATGTCAGTAACTGCTAGTACCCCGTTGTTAATTTGTGTATCATTTTAATTTGGCTTAGTTTCTTTTGTTACCTATTTTGACATCGAACTCCTTTTAAAATGAGTTTTACTGTTCGTATTGCTGTGTGTTTGTTTATTCTACATTGACTAGAAATATAGGGGAGGGTTGAGATCTCACAAAACATGTTTGACCCCGCCGCATTTTTGCGCCTGTCCAAAGTCAGGAGCCTCTGGCCTTTGTTAGTCTTGTATGTTTTTTAAGTTTTAGTTCATTTATATGTTTTGGAGTTTAGTATGACGTTCATTTTCACTGAACTAGTACACATTTTTATTAAGTGGCCAGCTGAAGTCCACCTTCGGGTAAAGGGATTTTCTCGCTGTGTTGAAGACCCATTGGTGGCCTTCGGCTGTTATCTGCTTTTTGGTCGGTGAGTTGTCTCTTTGGCATATTCCCCATGTCCATTCTCCATTTCAAATTTATGGTTGGATGGGGGGCTTAGTTATTGATTAAAATCGAGTACAGTTCGTATATAAAGTCCGTGCTCCCAAGAAAAGGAAAGTAATTTGGCATGGCGTGATGGTCGAAGAGTGGTTGAGTTGGGTTTACTAGCTGACCAACTTTAAGCTTGCAAGAACTGTCATTCACCATTGTTCTACACAACTGTTTATGAACAAAGGTATGGTCTCGGAAGTATTTTGTATATACCTTGTGGCAGTTGTCTCTATGTGTAAACATATTTTATTAAAGAAATCGTTATATATATATATATAGCTACAAGGGTAAAGACATAAATACGAAATATACAAATGATTAAATAATTGGGATTAGGAAACAAGAGCAGTGCTCTTAAATAAATCCGTCTCTCTAAATTCAAAAATAAAATTACAATCTATGAATACATGCTGAATAGCAAACGATTATGTACGTAACAAAATACAGTCAATGATTACAATAACATAAAAAAAAGCAAAGGAAGGGGGTGAAAGGTGTTGTTAGAAAAATGAGAGTGTTATTAAATATCAGTATATTTTTTTTCTACTGTGAGTCTATCGGAGCCAAAAAGTAAGACATTAGTGGAAATTCTGATTGGAATCTGTAGGTTGTGAATGTGTCTTTGGCGAGGTATATTGAATATTTTGCATTTTAATAAATAGTGTTCCGTTGTTTCAGGGTCTCCACAAACACACTTCGGGGATTGTATCAAGTTTCTGTCATAGAGGTGTTTGTTGAGTCCATTACAGTTCATTCTTATTCTCGCATGATATATTTGACCAGACCTGGAACCACAATGATAAAATACAGGCTTTATTTTTTTAACTTTTGAAGGCGAGAAGGGACGGACTATTTTGTAGTTCACTAGTCCAGGATTTTACTGTTGATGAGAGGAAATAGTTAGAGTATAATGTTGTTCTTGCTGCAATAGGTTGAAAATCATTCGCATTACGCGTATTATATTCATGTATATTATGGAACCATAATAAATATAAGATAAGATGGAGTAATATTGTTTGATATTTTGTAAAAATATATAAGTCTGTGGGCCTCTCATCTATTCTTTAGTTTTTCCCATCCCGTTTGCTTATAAAGTAAATTAATAGATGTTAACCGTATTCCTCCAGTCACAATCCTTGCAGCCTCTACTTGGACGCTTTCTATTTTGTAAACTAAAATCAATGTAGATGTATCCCAAACTACATCAGAATATTCAAGAACTGGCCTTATATAAGAAAAATAAAGTTGTTCTAAAGTTTTTCTGTTTAAAATTAATTTAAATATTTTGTTAGTATATTTAAGCGGGAATAAGCTTTTTTAACTATCATATCGATAAACGTGTGCCAATTATCGTAGTTTGACAATATCACATCAAGATGCTTGTGTTCATTTAAAAAGTTTAAAGGGAAATTATTCATGAAAAGCTGTGGATGAATTTTTTTTTTTTTTTTAAGTTTCCTGGATATATGGTAATGCTCTCAGTTTTATTTGCATTAAAATTTACCAACCACTTCTCAGACCAGTAGTAAATTTTCTTTTAATCTTCATTAAGCTTTAATGCATCATTTACTGGATTGTCCACTATAAGATACAGACTTGTGTCATCTGCAAAAAGTTATATTTTTGACTGAATTTCAGCTACAATATCATTTATAAATATTAAAAAGAAGAGAGGACCAAGGATTGATCATTGAGGAACACCGGCATTAATGTCTCGCCATCCTGATGTTTTATTGTTAATAACCACTCGTTGCTTCCTGCCTCTTAAATAGTCTTTGACCCATAGAAGCAACTGACCTGTTATATCAATTGCTTCTAATTTACGAATTAACCCCTTATGCCAAAATCTATCAAAAGCTTTACTAATATCACAAAATATAACCCGAATTTCCTTACCCTCACATAAAGCCCTACCAAAGTCGTTTGTCAAATATAATAATTGATTGATAGCCGAGTCACCAGGTGTAAATCCTGACTGGTTGTCCGTCAAAATATTATTTTCAAGTAAGTAATTGTAAATATGCTTATATACACATCTTTCCATAACTTTACCGAAAACACTTATCAAGGAAATCGGTCTATAATTTGATACTTCCGTTGAAGATTTTTTTTTTGAAAACAGGAATAACATTGGCAAGTTTCCAGTCACTGGGAAACCTGCCAACAGAAATAGACATGTTAAGTAATTTACAAAAAGGACGTTTAACAGTATTACTCGCTTCTTTCAATAACCGAGGACTTACGCAATCGGGCCCAATAGCTTTCGACGTATCTAAATTTAACAATATGTCCTCGACATCTTTTTCTGTAATTTCTATTGTGGATAATTCTGAAGTATACTTTTCTAAATCTGGCAGTTGGACGTTAGAATCATCGATATTTGATTGATCACTAAAATATACGTTAAAAATATCAACCATTTTTTCACGATCGTCTATTATTTCGTCATTTACTTTCAGTAAAGGAATTTCTTTGTGTTGCTTTCCAAATAATTATTTGACCATTATAGACCAGTTTTTACTCTTAACGGGTTCATTCATAATTTTATCTGATAATTTCTTATAGTAATCTGTGTTGGCGTTTTCAACAGCTGTATTACATTTATTTTTTAATTTTCTAAATTTCTCCCACTGATAGGGTGTGTTTCATCGTTTGGCTTTCTAATGGGACCAATTTTTTTTCTTTATATTTTTTTTCAACATTGTAGTTACATTGGGGGTCGCCTTTTTTTACATTTATAAATCGGTTTGGGATTACTTGCTCTGCCATTTCGAGAATAACTTTAGTTATGTTAATGGTAGTTTTTTCCACATCATCTGCGACGAACAACATTGAACAATTGATACAATTAATTATACCTATAACTGGCAAATGATAACGCGTTTGTTCAAGTAGCGGTGGACCGACATCTGTGTAAACAATACTATTTGGATTGCTTACAATGACTAAATCTAAAATTGACGAGCTATATTCAGTAAAATATGTGTTTTCTTCAATTAATTGATAAAGATTATATTGAGTATTTAAGTTTGCAATTTTGTCATTGGGATTTTTATTATTTAGGTTTATATTTAAATCGCCTGTCAGCATTATGTCATTATTTGCAGAAATCGCAAGGTCAACTGAATGATAACAATGTTCCCATGTTTGTTGTGAACTATTTGGGGGTATGTAAAATGTTCCATATAAATAGGATTTGTTTTTTTATTTTATTTCTAACTAGATGCATTCTAAACTACCTATCTACAAGTCAATATTTTCTTTTATATACACTTCCACGCCGCCGCCGACGCGATAAGTTCTATCATTACGAAACAATTTATCTGATGGAATTGAAATGTCGGTATCATTTACAGATGGATTTAGCCAGCTTTCAGTAAATGACATCAAATCATATTCAGTATATTCTATTGATAATCTATTTAGCTTAGGGACTAAGCTTTGAACGTTTAAGTGATTAAAGGAAATGTTATTTTCAAAGAGTGAAGTGAGATCAAACGAGTTTCCACTAACGGTACTATTAGAATTTTCGTTTAAGCGGTTAGGTCCTGGATTTAGTTCAACATCTCCGATAATCAATAATATGTTAATTAGTAGGCACGTTAAAACTAGTATATATACTGACCTAGTCGCTGATTTTTCGGATCCATAAGAAAATTCGGATTAACCGTGAACCGCTTTGCCGTTTTGGTCATTTTTCTCCGTCAAACAAAAACATACAAATACAATGACAGGGAATATCCTCAATCAATGCGTTTTAAGTAGACAAACACACATTAAATCATTTTTTGACAACCAATACTTTCTATTGGAAAAGAGTGCGAGAGTGTCAAATAAACCTGTTTTCTCTCTGAACTATGTACAATCAATACCCACTATGTAATGCCAGTTTCTTGAATGAATAGGTCAAAAGAGACTACAGGCTTACGTGTATCATGAGGAGAAAAGTCAGCAATCGAAGCCACAACTATAGAAAGAATGTGATGTGTTTCTGGACAAAAGTGCAGTAAGGAAGCATAATAAGTGCTAATAGGGGTAAAGATGGGGAATGTGTGGTGCACAAATAAACGAGCAGTCAAGTAAACTGCAGTGAAGAAAAACGCATACGAGTGCATCAATGACAATTTGAAGGAGTATTGGAGTTTTGAAGATTAATAAATTGTTCATGTTAATTTGTAAAGTAAATATTATTTATATCATACAAAATAAAAAATATTAATGTTGATGTATATCTTTTGTTTCCATTGGACTTACATAAAATTGAGAATAGAAATGGGGAATATGTCAAAGAGACAACAACCCGACAAAAGAGCAGATAACAGCCGAAGGCCATTAATGGGTCTTCAACGCAGCGAGAAAATCTCGCACTCGGAGGTGGTCCTCAGCTGGCCCCTAAATAAAATTGTGTACTGGTTCAGTGAAAATGGACGTCACACAAAACATATAAAGGAACTAAAATTAAAAAACATACAACACTAACAAAGGCCAGAGGCTCCTGACTTGGGACAGGCGCAAAAAATGCGGCGGGGTTAAACATGCTTTGTGAGATCTCAACCCTCCCCTATACCTCTAGCCAATGTAGAATAAAGAAACACATAGCAATACGCACAGTAAAACTCAGTTTAAAAGAAGTCAGAGTCCGATGTCAGAATAGGTAACAAAAGAAACTAAGCAAAATGACAATGATACATAAATTAACAAAGGACTGCTAGCAGTTACTGACATGCCAGTTCCAGACCTCAATTAAACTGATTGAAAGATTATGTCTTCATCTTATGAAAATCAGGTACAAAACCCTCCCGTTAGGGGTTTAGCATCATACTATCATAAAATATATGAGAAGAACATAACCCGTATCTTGCCAACAACTGGTTTTAGAATAAATGTGTTTATTTCCAATGCAAAGACCCTATGAGTGAATCAATATTAATACCAAAATATGCAATCATCCTTAATGACCTGACAACAGTATCGTAACTGTTTCCCTTCCGAATAAATCTGTTTAAAGGAATGGTTAGCTTTTGAAGTGAATGCCGACATTTTTGTTCTTTGTAAAGAATATTACCATAAAATATTGGATGTGAAATACCTGAACGTATAAGATGTCTGCATGTTGATTTATAGTTACGAATGATGTCCTTGTACCGATGATAAAATTAAGTAAATGTTTTGACTAGTTTGTGATATCGAAAACCCTGGTGTAATAATTTTTCAGAAATACAGAGTTATCTTTCGTTGAAATCAACTACGTTGTTACATACACGAGCGAATCGAACAAGTTGAGATATATAAACACCATAAGATGGTGACAAGGGAACGTCACCATCTAAAAATGGATAATTAACAATAGGAAATGAAAAAATCATCTCTTTTATTATAAACTTTGGTATTTAGCTTCCCGTTAAAGATATATATATCAAGATCCAGGAAAAGGGCAGAGTTCATTGTTAGTATTAGCTTTATTTAAAGTCAGTTCGGCAGGATAACATGTACTAATTGCGTATATATAAATATATTTAACACTATATGATGCTGGTAGAGAAAAAAAAACACTTATTTTGTTTATCGTAATGCATATAGAAGTTATTTTAGTCCATTTTTTTACCTGGACACTTATACATTAACAACTATATAGTACGCACACACATGCAGACACTGTCCAAATTGTCACCAAGAAATAAAATTTAAAAATTTCCGAAAAGATTGAGAAAGAAAAAAGTTTGCATTGTTGATTGTTATTGTTTATAAATAGTTCATTTTGATTGGTTACTACATAATTTCTTAATTCTAAGTTACTGTTGACGTACAGTTAAATTAAGTTTATAAGTGGACAATGACATTTTAATTTTTAAGTCTTTTGCCGGTATTCAACATTTCATAATTACGTATAAAAAGAAGAAAATTACATGATTAGGTCTCATACCATGCAATTAACTGACTAAATGCTGTCAATATTGATAAACTTAGGATACTGTACATATAGAGGAGAGAGGAAAAACATACAAGGTTGGTCACGTGAATAATAAGTCACAATAATCAACTTTTTAAATGCAGTCAATCTCAAAGTTAATGAAGATTTTATTTAGTGTTAATAACTTGGATTCATAAGCATGTCGACTGAGAGATACTCGTAATCCAGTTTTGCCTTATAAACTGCTTCGTTGAAGTCATGTGCAGTGTTGATATAATAAACTGTGCCTTAGTCTCTTTCAGGTAGATCTTGCCATTGACAGTCCAGAATTGTGTTGCACCTTTATGTTTGATAAGGCATCTAGTGTGGTAGTACAGTCTGTTCCTATATTAGGTCAGGTCTTCATTAATATAAACGTTGTTATAATTCCTGGACGATTTGAGGTGTTTTCGACATCTCAGGATTCTTATCTTTGTGTTTGGATTTATTACCCGTACCATGATTTGTCGTGATTGTTTCTTAGATCTCGTTTTATTAGGTCTTTCCACTTTTCTGTGGAAAGACCTATTGTATTCGTTCTGATTATTAATTTTTTTTTTTTTTCTTCTTCCGCCACTTTTTTTCTTGCGGGGTATTGTGGTTTTACAAGATGTCGCTTAGATTTTTTGCATATGATATCGAACAGTTATTGCGCTTTTGAAATTGACCCTGCTTAACCGAATACTTTTCTTTGTAGGAGTTATCTCCCCGAACACTGTTTTCCTTGTGACTGCATCTCCTCCGTAACCGTATAAGAAAGCGACAAATTTATTTTATAAAATTGCTCGTTATATCCATCGCATGATTTGTTCAATTTTGACCGAAGCTATACGAACACTCCATATGAGAGTTATTTCCCCTTATGCAATTGATATAAGTGATATGCATTTCTATCTTGCAAACCATAAGTGATAGAGACCTAGGATATTATGATTTGAGGTCCTTGATCCAAAAAAAAGAAAATAAGGTCAAGGTCAGAGGTCAAGGTCATATTTTAAATTTTGATTTTGGCTTATTTTCAATTCTTTTCAAAAACCGTATAAGATATCGACAACATATTTTTACTAAATTGTAAGTTGCGACATGTCGTAACACATAAATTTTGGTTGAAAGGGTACACTAACATTAAATTGGAGTTTTCTCCCCTCTTATATAAAAAATAAGGCATATAGTGATATAACTCATTAACCGTATATAATTAAGACCTATGGTCTTTTGATTTGAAGCCCTTGGTTTATGACCTTAAAATTGAGCTCAAGGTCATAGGTAAATTTGACGTTCTAGATATTGACCTTTGCTTTTACCTCATATGTATATATGATAAAGCCATGTGACTTTTTGCATTACGTTGCAAGCCACTTGACCATGGAAAAGCGAACCTGAAGTTACCATGTGTAAACCGGAAGTAGCTATTTTTTTGTACTTATTTAATGTAAAAGTATATTAAACCATATATTTTTGGAATCAGTATCAAGTAAACTATAAAAAACCCGAAAGTGACATTTTTCAAACCGGAAGTAACAATTTATCTCCCTTATTTAGAAAAAAAATGTATAGAAACCATATATTTTTGGAATCAGTGTACAATAAGCTATCATTTGACGCTGGATATGATATTCATTAGGTCTTTCCACTTTTCGGTGGAAAGACCTATTGTATTTGTTCTGATTATTATTTTTTTTTTTCTTCTTCCGCCACTTTTATTTCTTGCGTATAAATTTTGTTTCGCAAGATGTCGCTTAGATGTTTGGTATATGATATCGAACAGTTTATGCGCCTTTGAAATTAACCCTGCGTAACCGAATAATTTTCTTTGTAGGAGTTATCTCCCCGAACACTGTTTTCCTTGTGACTGCATCTCCTCCGTAAACGTTTAAGAAAGTGACAAATTTATTTTATAAAAATGCTTGTTATATCCTACGCATGATTTGTTCAATTTTGACCGAAGCCATACGAACACTCCATATGAGAGTTATTTCCCCTTATGCATTTGATGTAAGTGATATGCATTTCTATCTTGTAAACCATAAGTGATAGAGACCTAGGATCTTTTGATTTGAGGTCCTTGGTCCAAAAAAAAAGAAAATAAGGTCAAGGTCAGAGGTCAAGGTCATATTTTAAATTTTGATTTTGGCTTATTTTCAATTCTTTTTAAAAACTGTATAAGATATCGACAACATATTTTTACTAAATTGTAAGTTGCGACATGTCGTAACACATAAATTTTGGTTGAAAGGGTACACTAACATTAAATTGGAGTTTTCTCCCTTCTTATATTAAAAATTAGGCATTTAGTGATATAACTCATTAACCATATATAGTTAAGACCTATGGTCTTTTGATTTGAAGAACTTGGTTTATGACCTTGAAATTGAGCTCAAGGTCATAGGTAAATTTGACGTTCTAGATATTGACCTTTGATTTTACCTCATATGTATACATGATAAATCCATGTGACTTTTTGCATTACGTTGCAAGCCACTTGACCATGGAAAAGCCAACCGGAAGTGACCATGTGTAAACCGGAAGTAGCTATTTTTTTGTACTTATTTAATGTAAAAGTATATTAAACCATATATTTTTGGAATCAGTATCAAGTAAACTATAAAAAAAACCCGGAAGTGACATTTTTCAAACCGGAAGTAACAATTTATCTCCCTTATTTAGAAAAAAATGTATAGAAACCATATATTTTTGGAATCAGTGTACAATAAGCTATCATTTGACGCTGAATATGATATTTTAAACCGAATTTTAATAATTCTATATCAAAATAGATCTTTATGGGTGGAAAGACCTTCAATTGTTCTCTGAACAATTGGTTTTTAATTGTTATCATATGTTTGTTCCGTGTCTGAAGTGATGAATTCAGCTGATGTTTCGGAACAATCTGCAGCATCGTCTGTAGGTGTATTTGAATTAGGCGGTGACAGAGGGCCATTTCGATGAGTCCTTTCGACATCTGGTGGCGTATGATTGCTCTTACGTTCCTGACGCTTTTTAAAGTTTTGGTGTTTGTGACATTTGTCAAGAATGCAAATCAACGTAAAGTTGTCTCTATACAAACTTAATATAAACGTCACAGATCAGAGACTTCGAAAGAGGGAATGTTGATATGGGACGTGAATACAAAATGTAGTATTGGTAAAAAATATTACAAACACTTGCATATACACACAATTACAAATTAATGTTTACTCTATAACGTTGACTTTTTTATTTTCATTTTATTTATTGAAATTCCATATCAAATAGGCTTTAGTCGAAGACTTACACTTACAATTGCATACAAAGAAATATATTCGTTTCTCACAACAACTGTCAACATTATGAGATATTCAACTCTCGACAAAAAAGAGGAAATACACTTTTATATGCTTATTAATGATATTCTTGTTTTGATATTCGTGTTAAATCACGTTCTCACATAGATATAAACATTTGGATGTTTATACAAACAAACAAAACCGTTGTTTACAGTGTTTTCTTTCATCCGCAATATGTTGCAATTAGAATTTAGAATTGGAGGTTTTATTTTTGCGATTATGAACATTTTATTGAAATGTTTTTCCAATAAACTTTATTACATACATCGGATATTTATGAAAAACGATTCGTTGTTTAGCTTATGTAGATGGAGGAATGGGTCCACACCAGACAGTCAATTTCCTTGCTGGAATTGACACCTCCTAATATCAGTTAAAAATTTAAAGATAAGAGAAAGAGAAATCGGCAAAACTATAGAAAAGTGTGCTAAAATGTCTGGTAAAAAATCTCTACAAGAAGAAATAGATTTTAGCAGTTAAATCAAAATTGTATATCTTTAAAATTAAGAAGATGTGGTATGAGTGCCATGCAATGAGGCAACTCTCCACAAGAGACATAATGACATAGAAATAAACAACTTTTAGACAGCCGTTCGGCTTCCAATAATGAGTTAAACCCATATCGCATAGTCGGCTTAATAAGGCTGCAAAATACTGTAAGACAATTCAAACGAGATAAAACTAACGGCCTGATTTATGTACAAAATAATAGACGACAAATTAACGGCCTGATTTATGTACAAAATAATAGACGACAAACTAACGGCCTGATTTATGTACAAAATAACAAACGAAAATCAAATATGATAATCGACAACAAATGACAACCACTGAATTACAGGCTCCTGACTTGGGACAAGCACAAACAGAAGGTGGCGGGGTAAACTAGTTTGAAGGCGCTAACCCTACCCATAACTAAGGATAGTGATGTATCTAGTTAGTAATTAACCAATTTTAAGAATATGTCTTTCTGAAATAATAGATCCTTGCAAATGGTGCACATCTAAAATTAAATCTTGTAGTGTCAATGGGTTCAGTATTATGATAAAATCAAACGAAATGCAGGCATCTCCTAACAGTCAATAATATATATATAACGAATAATGATTCATAGATATATTGAAAACAAAGGTAATCTGATTGGCAGCTTGTAAGATTAATTAGCTCTAGAGATAGTTATATAAGCGACCCATTAACACGAAGCATATATTTTTGAGTTGAGGATGATCATTCAAATGGACCTTCAATAACAGAGTCTGTTGATAGTGCTTGGCAGAAAAGAGTTAGTGGAAGGAGCTACAGTAGCTTGACAGGTATAACTATATTCACTGGAAAACGATAAATAGCCGCGAAAGAATCTGACAAAATAAAATAAAAATCTTATTAAGAAAATGACATAGAAATTAACAACAATCTTATTAAGAAATAATTCACACACTTCATTAAATGGGCATTTATAAAGTCAGAATGCGAATAAATATGTTCAAACTCTTTTAGGTCATTTTTTAGTAACAACAAACAAAAGAACTATGTCAATTGGACCTGCTTTGATACTATAAATGCCCTTGAATTTTAACTAGATAATATTTTTGTTTGCTATGGAGATTCCGTATATCGTCACGTTATAGGAATTCCCATGAGGACTAACTGTGCACAACTTATTTTTATATTTCATTTTACACACATGATTTAATTTGTACAGCACAACAAATGTCACACAAAAGTATGTTGCACTGAGTAGGAAAATATGCATAATATTGCCATGGCAACCATCTGCTTTGCATAGCAACCAACTAAGGCTAAACATATACAATGTCAATTTTAAACAAAATGCACAAAAATATGCACTTGAAATCTGACGGGGAAAAAAACCAAAAGCAGTGCAATTGTGCTTAAAATTATTAAAAAATCTCCTTAGCAAAACTACGTTCATGACATAAATGCATAGCAACCAACATATATTTGAAAATATCTACGCTCAATTCATGGATAACAAGCACAATTAAAAAACTAAATAAGAAAAATATAAACAAAATTAGCAAAAGATCAGTTATGCATAATAATATTTAAAAATCCCTATAGCAACGCCACTTATTGCATAGCAACCAACCTATGGGGTGTAAATCATATGCAAAGCCTATATGTAATATAGTGTTTTCGCAGCCAGAATCACTCGCCTGTAAATTTTTGTTTTTTTTTTTCATTAAAATCAATTATTCAGGGTCAATAATCCCCAAAATTTTGTTCAATTTGTTTACAAATTTTGCGACATGTAAATCTTGCCCTTATGAACACTTTAACCTGTCAGATTGATCTAAATGGTTTCGAGTTAAAAGCCAAATTCTACATTCAACCCCTATGTTCTATTTCAGTCATATGCATACGGCCTTGTTTGTTTTAGGTTCAAAACAATAAAACAAAAACAAAAAATACTAGATACCATAAGGATCATTCAGACCAAGTTTTTGCTGAAATTGGTTCCATAGTTTCATAGCAGAAGATCTTTCAAATAGTTTATGACAGACAGATGACAACAGATGTTAAGTGATGACAAAAGCTCATTTATCTTTTTAAGACAGGTGACCTAGAATAGAGACAGAGTGTGTCAGTTGCACCATCCCTTATCTAAAACGCTATTCACAGAAAACATTTTTAATTCAAACTTGACTAGTGGCCCAAAACAATAATTCTAAATTCACAAGATCATGTACGGCAAACTCAGTGTATCAAATAGAAACTCAAATCTTGACATACAAATGTAAGTTCAGTTTGACATACATACATACATACAAATATGGATCAAACTGAATGCCCTCAACACAATGGTGAAGCATCAAAGTAAACTGAATCATAACAAATAGAAATATAATTTTCAAATGCATTTTACAAACAATGTTACACATCTTATTGCACATAGCAACATTAGTTGAAAGGAATGTCATGCTAAGTATACCCTGACTACTTCTTTTTTTGAATAGCCACAATTTTTCATTAAGTTGCAATGTCGCAGATCTAATATTCGTTAATGACACTACTAACAAATGTCAAGCTTTATGCCAAATATCAATCACAAAGTACCAATTCGATCACTACAAGCCCAGATAACTGTGATGAAAAAGTGTATTGTCTATAGTAAAAAGTTCAAAGTATTGGCAAACAGGAAGTGGCAGCGTAGCGATGCTTTAAGAAATTTTTTGAATAAATAACTTTCATCAAGCTTTAGAACAACTATCAAATTCCTACAAAAAAATATATGACTGAAATTAAGGTAAAGGTCAAGTGACACCTGCTAAACTGACATGTACACGTTACTATGTATTTACAGTCGAAATATGATTGACCCATCTGAATTTGAAATTGAGAAATGGAACTAATTATGAAAATGTGATGAAAGTTTTTGAACAGAGACATTTATGTTAAGGTCAAGTGACATATGTCAGACTGACATGTTCATGTAACAATGTATTATTTAATAGTCAGATGACCTACATGGTATAATTAATGTGAACCAGACCTACTAATGAAAATGAGAAGCAAAGTCAGTTATTGAGGTCAAGGTTGTAGTGATATGTACCAAACTGATAAGGGAACCTATTTACCCATAGACCAAATATTTATTGACTGATATGAATGAGATAAAGGACCTGTAACCTTCATTAGACAAATAAGTAACTCAAGTTTATTTTTGCATATTACATGGATGGTCTAGGTCTTCAACCCTTTGCGATATAAAGCCTTATCACAAACTTCATTTTAAAGTAAATTTCGCTGCTTCTGAAAAATCGTACCTATGTCTGTCCTTCATGATTTTTTATATCACAGGCTATTCTATAGAACTTTGTACTATAATTTACATTAGAATAAATGAACAGTAAGCATTGCAAATAACATAGCAATTTTTTCACATTTGCCAAATCTGTAAGATGTCTAAAGTTAACAGCATCATTCTCTGCATCTTGATCTTCTTCGTTCGCTGTAGTCTTGAGGCTTGTTTTTCTTTAAGGCAAGTTTGCTGAAGATGCTGGCTATCTGACTAGCTGATAAAAATTTCAACCGGTTTAAACAATCTCCTTCCATGTTCATCTGATCTCATTAAGGTTGACACATCTTCTGGATCACATTCTTGATCAGACCATCCACCAATTTCAAAGTTATCTGTCATGAAATTCTTTTGAGACTGAGTATTTTTTTTAATTCTCTTTTATATTTTAGAGCTCAACCTGTTGGAAGTTTTGAGGTGTCAGTTGAATCAACAGTTAGAGCATTTACATAGGTGGATTTTACAACTTTGTTCTCAATCTGTATGGAATATAAAACATTTGTTCTGTCTGAAAGGTTTTGAGTCATCTTTGGTTTGGAATGCTTGCTAATATCCAACTGCTTGAGTAAATTTCCATATTTCATAAATGTGCATTTACAAAACTCTTCTAGGCAACTAAATAATCCTCCGTTTTCAAAAACATTTTCTTCAACCATAGTTGTATTAGATGAGTCAGCACTCATTTGACAATGTTTGAACAGTGGTTTCTGGACAATGCCGTTTAGATTTCTCTTTTCTTGCATTATTTTGACCCTCATAAACTTGAACAGCTTGAAGCTCTGGATACGTGCAAAAATCTGGTGTTTTCTTTATCAATTGGCCTTTTCCTATACCATACTGTCTCCATACCCTTATATTGGATGTTCTGTACAGGGCATTGTTGATAGACATAATATTTTAGTAAGGTACTGTGTGAGGTTGTATCCTTCTGACTTGATGGAGGCAGAGCCACAATAACAGACATATTGGTCATCTTAGTTGTTTAAACAGCATGCAGGAATTCATCTGCAGACCTTACATCATGTCCCTCATTTACATATTTCCTCACTGCTGACTTGATGTGTGCAGCTCTACGATCACATATAGATTTCCCACCTTGCGGATCTGCAAAATCCAATCTCTCTATCTTTATGTGACCTGCAGTATTGAGGGTTGGGATCCCAAAGACGAACTTGTACCCATGAAAGCAACCTGCATTATCTGATCTTAAATATGCCAGGGATAAATTTGGATTTTTATTATGAAACCTCAGTAAGCGTCTTTCAGGATGGCGCTGAAAGTTGTGGCATCTTGTGTTGCATTGTCGAAAATGTGCACTTATGTATTTGATCAAAAAGCGTCACCCATTTTGCATGTCCCAACAGTTATGTGCCAGTTCAGACACGCTTAGCAAACCATTTTGATTGTGATTCTTTGAAAAAAAGGTAGAATTTATAGTTAAAATTCATAAATTAAAATGCTTACACTTTATAATACATAAATTAGAATTCATTTGAGTTCCCATGACATGCGTGTTATTGTTGCCAAGTGTTCCAAGAAAAATATTATGAACAATGCCATGACAATAATATTTCCTCATGATCCTGGGAAAAGAATCGGAATAATATGATATACATTTGAATTTAAATTTCTGGAAATGTAAAAAATGTTCCATAGATACAAAGATTTGATTTGCAAGTTTGGCTGTACCTCATTTCAAACGAAGTAGCACATCCTAAATTTCATAGAGATGTTGTCAACAGAGCCCGGAAATTTAGATTCGATCCGGGTAAACATATCAATCCTTTAAATTAACTTTAATATTCTAAAAGGTTACCAATTCAACACTGTAATTACAATTTTCAATATTGTTTTTATTGGTTTAAATATTGATTTTGGTATCGGTAAATTAAAACCATTCTAAATATTTTTGTTTTACACATATGAACTACAATCCGTTGATACCTTTATTCCGTCATTGCGCAAGGTCATGATTTATTCAGACTGTTAATGACGTCTTAACACTAAATCTATTGGATGTTGGATGTGTACTGGTTGATTCTTATATACATTATTTTTTTAATTAGTTGTCATTGGCTTTGAACTAGCTGTCAGTAGATGCGAGTACTATCAGACCTGTCTTTTTGTTGTTAGGGATGAGTGATGAATAAATACCCTGACATGTCCAATCTTTGTTTATGTTTTGTTTTTCTGCTTTGTATCGATCTGATGAGTTAAGCCTTTTTTAACTGATTGTTATAGTTTGTTCTTATGTTGTAACACCACTGTCCCAGGTTAGGAGGGTGTTGAGCACTCACAACAATGTTTAACCCCGCCACATTCTTATGTGTCTGTCCCAAGTCAGAAGCCTGTAGTTCAGTGGTTGTTGTCGGTTCATGTCAGTCATATTTGTTTTTCGTAATTTGTTTTGTTATTTATTAAACCGTTAGTTTCGTTAATCGAATTGTCTCATATTTTTTCACGTTTGGGCCTTTTATAGCCGAGTATTTTACAGTATGGGTTTTTCTCATTGTAGAAGGCCAAACCCTTTTCTATAGTTACTTACATCTACTTCATTTGAACTTTGTCTCATTGGCAATCATACCACATCTCCTTATTTTAAATATGTTTACTTTGTACAGACCATGAAAAAGACAGAAATGTAAGATCTAAGAAACATTTCTGTCAACCTGTTAGGTAAAAATTCATAATTAGTCGGCATTATTTAGTGAGTTTGTTTACTACAAATAACATCAAGAATGTGTATGGCAGATTGTTGCTGGGGTAGCAAGGATTGTGTACTGTTTGGAGTAAATCTCAATTTTTTTGCTCAGTGTTTTATCTTTTTTGTTTATAAATGTTGGCATGTTCTGTGGTTCTATTTGTTGACAAGATATAGCACTACAATAGTCTAAAAGTCTGAAAAGACCAGTTTTTGTCTTAATTTGCATGAACTTTTACTCGACATTCTCCAAAAGTATGACTTGTGTCTTAATTTTTCTTGACAAATTCTCATTTAAATTAAATTTGTATGAAATTTACTCGACATATTCTCGACATTCTGAATATGGTCTTAACATTTCTTGACAAATTCTTGACATTTGAATACTGTCTTGAAATTTCTCGACATATTCTCGACATTCTTATTTTTTCTCAGTATGGCTTGACATATTCTGAACATTTTGAATCGTGTCTTAAATTTACTTGACAGTTCTGAGTTTTACAAATCATGACCAATATTCATGATATAACTTTAATCTTTATTTCTCTTTATATGATACATACTGTTGTTTCAAGTTACACTTCTTTACAACAACAAAAAAAGTTGGGCATGTAAAATAATTGAAAATTTGGGTATATACATATTTTTACAAATGCAAATATGGCTATGAAATCTAAAGTATAAAATAATTCAAATGTGAGTGTGTTGATATAAAACAATTTCAATTCATTCTACATATTTCATTCTACATTCATAATATTCAATTTTGATATGGTAAATAATTATTATACCAAAATGTGGTTTATATAAATAGCAAATTATGATGATATATACAAATCATTCATTTAACAGAAGAAAAATTTGTGTAATGTCATCTGTTGGAATATATTAAGTATTACACATGGACAGGATGTTCCCCATAAAATTAAGGTACTCCACACCCCAGAGTACACACAACTGTCAAATAGAATTTATTGCTTTACCTGTAATCAGCCATACAACTTATCAGTTGACCGACCATGCCACTACAATTTAAAAAGTTTGTTGATAGATGAAAATGAAAATCATCATTTTGATGAAAAAAAATTGAATTGAAATGGATTTTCTTCATCAAAATTATGAAGTTAATTATTTTAACATAGAAACAAATTGAATAATTTCCAAAGATTAAAAGAAAATTTTTATCTACTCCAGGAATAATAAAAAAAATGTATTTATAATGGGCCCCATCAAAGATTTCTATAGAAATCATCGGTCTTATGAAATGGTTCTCAAACAGACATGCATAATATAGAGCTAAACATTTTTTTCTTTTCAGGAAGGAGTTATCACAAATATTTATTTTTGATAAAAAATTATAAAATTCAACACTCAAATTTGAATAAAAAATGTTTTTGGGTTGTTCTAAAAAATGAATAAGGTTTTTTAATTAAGATTGGAACAAATTCTCTGACCTAAACGAAAGCCCCCCCCCCCCCCCCCCTCTTTTTTTAGCCACACAAACCCAAAAGATGAATTGTGGGGTCCAAAAGAGATACAAGACACCTATTTTAGAAAAGCAAATTTGACTGGCAGTTTTGCGAACGGCAAAAATCTAAATGCTGTTTGTCAATACCTTCGATTTATATTCCAAGTGAAAACAATTACTTAAATGTTTAATAAAAATAAATCAAAATTAAACTACATGGGGGATTCAGGGGTTTCATTATCTTTCATGTTGACTGGTACATTCCTATTTGTAGGTGATACTTTTCAAAATACTCAATGAACATCTTATATAAAAATTCCTGAATTCAAGCGGTACTTATCAGTAGCATAGGAGGGTAAAAGTACTGGGTACCGCCACCTAATGAATGGCCTGGGGATTATTCAGGGTATTCCAACTTAGTTGCACCAAAAGGGTATCTTACTATACCAAATTAATCCTTGATTCTTCAAAGTTTAGTTTAGCCATAATAAAAAGGAGTATATAACAGCAATAGAATGTCATAAACAGTGCAGAATAAGTCTGTTCACATTTCAGGCGAAATTTATACTGTTGAGATAATGTCAAGACATATTTAAGACTGTCAAGAATGTGTCGAGACGTATTCAGACATTATTTAGAATGTCAAGAATATGTCGAGACAAATTTCAGACATTATTAAGAATGTCATGAATATGTCAAGACAGATCGAGACAAATTTAAGACAGTCAAGAATTGGTCGAGACTAATCCAGACTCTTATCAGATGATACAGGAAGTGTCGAGAAATTTTAAGACAATGTTCATACTGTGAAGACACTTGTCAAGAAAAATCAAGAACCTTATTATACAAATTCATACTATGTCAAGAATTTTTTAAAATTATTCAGACAAATTAAGAATGTCGAGTAAAAATTCATGCAAATTCAGACAAAAACTGGTCTTTTCAGACTTTTTGACTTTTGTAGTGTAGTATTGTGTCTGTTGATTTATCCACTTGAATAATTTGTCACGGCCATATAGGGCTTTCCACATGGTGTGAGCCGGGTTTCACTATATTGAAGATCGTGTTGTAACTATAGTTTAAATTTTATGATCAGCTACTTCTGCGATTGAAACTTGACTCCTTCACATTTACCGAGTATCTTTTTTTTCATATTACTATATTACACAGTCGATTTCATCAAATTAATCTTGCTATTGAAATCTATCACAATTACTGTACATCATTGGGACAAATTTCATAGCCCAATACCTCTCAATTAAAATTTCCTCATCTCCAAAATTTTCCATTGCATTAAAGTGTTATCCTTGACCGTCCATCCGTCCGTTCCATTTTTGTTTACACAATCTTACTTAAATTTTTCTCATCCAAGTTTTATAAAACTAATCCTCAATGTTATAACCAAAATTTGCAGACATGCAGGGTTCAAATTTGGGCAGTGAGTCGCTTACCGTTCAAGAGTTGTGCCCACTTTTAACCTGGAAAATTGCAAATGTTTTCGTTACCCCACTCTATCTAAAATTTGCCTCATGCAAAATTTTTATGAAACTCATACACAATGCTGATAATCACACACGTAAACAGAGTTCAAATTTGGGTATTGAGTCATTTATTGTTCCAGAATTATGATCATTTTTTACTGGGAAAATTGCAAAGCGGGGGAATTTGTGTCTTTATTTTTGATATCTTTTATTGAAATTTTCAATATGAATGACGTTATAAATTCATATCGATTTTGAATTTATCTTATAATTACAATGATAGGTGAAAAACTGGAAAATTGTGAGTCAATGAACGTAATCAGCAGACTGTAGACTGCAGAAAATAAAATTGAGAATGGAAAAATGAGTAATATGTCAAATAGACAATAACCGGACCAAAGAGCAGTAAACAGCCTTCGTGTTAACAAATTTTGTGGACTGCAGAAATATATAACTGTAAAATTGAATATGGAAATGGGGAATATGTCAAAGAGACAACAACCCGACCAAAGAGCAGATAACAGCCGAAGGCCACGAATGGGTCTTCAACGCAGCGAGAAAATCCCGCACACAGAGGTGGGCCTCAGCTGGCCCCTAAATAAAAATGTGTACTAGTTGAGTGAAAATGAACGTCATACTGAGATTAAAAAACAAAAAATGCAGGACAACATTTTTCGTCCCATTCAACTCCCTAAGTGTTTCTCGTTTCTCGTTTTTTATAAAGATTGTACCGTTGGTTTTCCCGTTTGAATTGATTTACACGAGTAGTTTTTTGGAGCCCTTTATAGCTTGCTGTGCGGTGTGAGCCAAGGCTCCGTGTTGAAGACCGTACTTTGACCTATAATGATTTTTCTTTTACAAATTGTGACTTGGATGGAGAGTTGTCTCATTAGCACTCATACCACATCTTCTTATATCTATCGAAAACATAAATGAACTAAAATTAAAAAAAAAGGCTCCTGACTTGGGACAGGCGTAAAATGCAGCGGGGTTAAATATGTTTTATGAGATCTCTACCCTCCACTATATTTCTAGCCAATGTAGAATAAAGAAATACACAGCAATACGCACAGTAAAACTCAGTTTAAAAGAAATCCCAGTACGATGTCAGAAAAGGTAACAAAAGAAACTAAGCAAAATGACAATGATGCATAAATTAACAAAGGACTACTAATAGTTACTGACATTCCAGCTCCAGACCTCAATTAAACTGATTAAAAGATTATGTCTTCATCATATGAAAATCAAGTACAATCACTCCCATTAGGGTTTAGTATCATGCCATCATAAAATATATGAGAACATAACCCGTATCATGCCAACAACTGGTATTAGAATGAATGTGTTTATTTCCGATGCAAAGACCCTATAAGTGAATCAATATTGATACCAAAATATGCAATCCTTAATGACCTGACAACAGTATCATAACTATATCCCTTCTGAATAAGGACATTTTTGTGCTCTGTTAAGAATATTACCATAAAAGATTGGATGTGAAATACCTGAACGTATAAGATGTCTGCATGTTGATTTATATTTACGAATGATGTCCTTGTACCGATGAAAAAAATCAGTAAATGTTTTGACTAGTTTGTGATATCGAAAACCCTGGAAAATAAATTTTCAGTAATACAGAGATTTCTTTCGTTAAAATTAAATACGTAGTTACAAACACGAGCTAATCGAACGAGTTGAGATATATAAACACCATAAGATGGTGACAAGGGAAACTCATCATCATATTAAAATGGATAATTAACAATAGGAAATGAAAAATCATCTCTTTTATCATAAATTTTTGTATTTGGCCCGATAACACAGTTATTTCGTAGTGCATTTCTTTTAGACAATAAATTCAAATTAAAAAAATCGCACCTGCTCTATCTCAAAAAGATTTTTACAGTGTAGTGTACTACTATTGATATAAATAATATCAAAATTATAGAAATTTCTACCAGCTCTAACTCAAAATATTGACAATTCTGTGTTAAGGGGGGCTAAAATTCAGTTTGACAGCTTCAGACATTCTAATTTTTGACCTTTTTTAACTGGACCAAATCACTACTTAACATAAAGATTCAGCACCCAAATTTTTTTAACATGTAATTTCATCTCCTTACTTAATATTTCATGCATAAAATAGCAAGAAATAAATTGGGAAAGTGTATAAAAAAAAATGCAAGTTATACACTGTTCACACTAGGGACTATATTCGTAGACAACGAAAACCAAAACCAAAGGACGATAACTGTGTCCTTGGACCATTTAGCTTTCCGTTAAAGATATAGATATTAAGATCCAGGAAAGGGCAGTGTTTATTGTTAGTATTAGCTTTATTTAAAGTCAGTTCGGCAGGATAAATCTTTTTAGTATACATACGAGAGTCGTCATTATTGAGAGCCAATATGTCATCCAAATATATAAAAATGTTATTAAATTCTAGAATCAGATGTTGTTTCGATAGGTCTTTGCTGATTTTAGCCATAAATTGTAACTCATTACAATACAGAAATAGGTCCGCAATAAGTTGTGCACAGTTAGTCCCCATGGGTATTCCGATAACTTGACGATATACGGAATCTCCATAGCGAACAACAATATTATCTAGTAAGAATTAGTAGAAGGCCAAACCCTTTCCTATAGTTACTTACATCTACTTCATTTGAACTTTGTCTCATTGGCAATCATACCACATCTCCTTATTTTAAATATGTTTACTTTGTACAGCCCATGAAAAAGACCGAAATGTAAGATCTAAGAAACATTTCTGTCAACCTGTTAGGTGAAAATTCATAACTAGTCGGCATCATCTAGTGAGTTTGTTTACTACAAATAATATCAAGAATGTGTATGGCAGATTGTTGCTGGGGTAGCAAGGATTGTGTACTGTTTGGAGTAAATCCCAATTTTTTTGCTCAGTGTTTTATCTTTTTTGTTTATGAATGTTGGCATGTTCTGTGGTTCTATTTGTTGACATGATATAGTATTGTGTCTGTTGATTTATCCACTTGAATAATTTGTCACGGCCATATAGGGCTTTCCACATGGTGTGAGCCGGTTTTCACTATATTGAAGATCGTGTTGTAACTATAGTTTAAATTTTATGATCAGCTACTTCTGCGATTGAAACTTGACTCCTTCACATTTACAGAGTATCTTTTTTCTCATATTACTTTATTACACAGTCGATTTCATCAAATTAATCTTGCATATATTGAAATCTATCACAATTACTGTACATCATTGGGTCAAATTTCATAGCCCAATACCTCTTAATTAAAATTTCCTCATCTCCAAAATTTTCCATTGCATCAAAGTGTTATCCTTGACCGTCCATCCGTCCGCCCCATTTTTGTTTACACAATCTTACTTAAATTTTTCTCATCCAAGTTTTATAAAACTAATCCTCAATGTTAAAAACCAAAATTTGCAGACATGCAGGGTTCAAATTTGGGCAGTGAGTCGCTTACCGTTCAAGAGTTATGCCCACTTTTAACCTGGAAAATTGCAAATGTTTTCGTTACCCCACTCTATCTAAAATTTGCCTCATGCAAAATTTTATGAAACTCATACACAATGCTGATAATCATACACGTAGACAGAGTTCAAATTTGGGTATTGAGTCATTTATTGTTCTAGAATTATGATCATTTTTTACTGGGAAAATTGCAAAGCGGGAGAATTTGTGTCTTTATTTTTGATATATTTTATTGAAATTTTCAATATGAATGACGTTATAAATTCATATCGATTTTGAATTTATCTTATAATTACAATAAAAGGTGAAAAACTGGAAAATTGTGAGTCAATGAACGTAACCAGCAGACTATAGACTGCAGAAAATAAAATTGAGAATGGAAAAATGGAGAATATGTCAAAGAGACAATAACCGGACCAAAGAGCAGAAAACAGCGTTCGTGTTAACAAATTTTGTGGACTGCAGAAATATATAACTGTAAAATTGAAAATGGAAATGGGGAATATGTCAAAGAGACAACAACCTGACCAAAGATAAGAGCCGAAGGCCACGAATGGGCCTTCAACGCAGCGAGAAAATCCTGCACACAGAGGTGGGCCTCAGCTGGCCCCTAAATGAAAATGTGTACTAGTTGAGTGAAAATGAACGTCATACTAAGCTTAAAAAACAAAAATGCAGGACAACATTTTTCATCCCATTCAACGCACCCCCCCCCCCCCCTCCCCCGCTCCACCCCCACACCCCCCATAAAAATCAAATGGTAGCTCCCTTAGTATTTCTCGTTTCTCGTTTTTTATAAAGATTGTACCGTTGGTTTTCCTGTTTGAATGGTTTTACACAAGTATTTTTTTGGGGCCCTTTATAGCTTGCTGTGCGGTGTGAGCCAAGGCTCCGTGTTGAAGACCGTACTTTGACCTATAATGATTTTTCTTTTACAAATTGTAACTTGGATGGAGAGTTGTCTCATTGGCACTCATACCACATCTTCTTATATCTATCCAAAACATAAATGAACTAAAATAAAAAAAAAATACAAGACTAACAAAGGCCAGAGGCTCCTGACTTGAGACAGGCGTAAAATGCAGCGGGGTTAAACATGTTTTATGAGATCTCAACCCTCCCCTATACCTCTAGCCAATGTAGAATAAAGAAATACACAGCAATACGCACAGTAAAACTCAGTTTAAAAGAAATCCCAGTACGATGTCAGAAAAGGTAACAAAAGAAACTAAGCAAAATGACAATGATGCATAAGTTAACAAAGGACTACTAATAGTTACTGACATTCCAGCTCCAGACCTCAATTAAACTGATTGAAAGATTATGTCTTCATCATATGAAAATCAAGTACAATCCCTCTCATCAGGGCTTTAGTATCATACCATCATAAAATATATGAGAACATAACCCGTATCATGCCGACAACTGGTATTAGAATAAATGTGTTTATTTTCGATGCAAAGACCCTATGAGTGAATCAATATTGATACCAAAATATGCAATCCTTAATGACCTGACAACATTATTATAACTATATCCCTTCTGAATAAGTCTGTTTAAAGGTTATGTTAGCTTTCGAGGTGAATGCCGACATTTTTGTGCTCTGTAAAGAATATTACCATAAAAGATTGGATGTGAAAACTTGAACGTATAAGATGTCTGCATGTTGATTTATATTTACGAATGATGTCCTTGTACCGATGATAAAAATCAGTAAATGTTTTGACTAGTTTGTGATATAGAAAACCCTGGAAAATAATTTTTCAGTAATACAGAGATTTCTTTCGTTAAAATTAAATACGTACTTACAAACACGAGCTAATCGAACGAGTTGAGATATATAAACACCATAAGATGGTGTCAAGGGAAAGTCATCATCATATTAAAATGGATAATTAACAATAGGAAATGAAAAATCATCTCTTTTATCATAAATTTTTGTATTTGGCCCGATAACACAGTTATTTCGTAGTGCATTTCTTTTAGACAATAAATTCAAATTAAAAAAATCGCACCTGCTCTATCTCAAAAAGATTTTTACAGTGTAGTGTACTACTATTGATATAAATAATATCAAAATTATAGAAATTTCTACTAGCTCTAACTCAAAATATTGACAATTCTGTGTTAAGGGGGGCTAAAATTCAGTTTGACAGCTTCAGACATTCTAGTTTTTGACCTTTTTTAACTGGACCAAATCACTACTTTTAAACATAAAGATTCAGCACCCAAATTTTTTTAACATGTTATTCCATCCCCTTACTTAATATTTCATGCATAAAATAGCAAGAAATTAAATGGGAAAGTGTATAAAAAAAAATGCAAGTTATACACTGTTCACACTAGGGACTATAACGAAAACCAAAAACCAAAACCAATGGACGATAACTGTGTCCTTGGACCATTTAGCTTCCCGTTAAAGATATAGATATTAAGATCCAGGAAAGGGCAGTGTTTATTGTTAGTATTAGCTTGATTTAAAGTCAGTTCGGCAGGATAAATCTTTTTAGTATACATACGGAAGTCGTCATTATTGAGAGCCAATATATCATCCAAATATATAAAAATGTTATTTAAAAATTCTAGAATCAGATGTTGTTTCGATAGGTCTTTGCTGATTTTAGCAATAAATTGTAACTCATAACAATACAGAAATAGGTCCGCAATAAGTTGTGCACAGTTAGTCCCCATGGGAATTCCGATAACTTGACGATATACGGAATCTCCATAGCAAACAACAATATTATCTAGTAAAAATTCAAGTGCATTTATAGTATTAAAGCAGGTCCAATTGACATAGTTCTTTTGTTTGTTGATTTAAAATTTTGACTTACCTGCTAAAATCTATTTCTTCTTGTAGAGATTTTTGACCAGACATTTAAGCACACTTTTCTATAGTTTTGTCGATTTCTCTTTCTCTTCTCTTTAAATGTTTAACTGCTATTAGGGGGTGTTAATGCCAGCAAGGAAATTGACTGTCTGGTGTGGACCCATTCCTGCATCTAAATAAGCTAAACAACAAGTCGATTTTTATAAATATCTGATTTGTGTTATAAAGTTTATTGGAAAATCATTTTAATAAAATGTTTATAATCGCAAAAAATAAAACCTCTAATTGTAAATTATTATTGAAACGTATTGCGGACGTGAAAGAAAACACGGTAAACAACGGTGTTTTGTTTTTTTGTATAAACATTCAAATGTTTATATTTATGTGAGAAAGTAATTTAACACGAATATCAAATCAAGAATATCATTATTAAGCATATAAAAGTGTATTCCCTCTTTTTTGGCGAGAGTTGAATATCTCTTAGTGTTGACAGTTGTTTTGAGAAACGAATGTATTTCTTTGTATGCAACTGTAAGTGTAAGTCTTCGACTATAGGCTATTTGCTATGGAATTTCAATAAATAAAATGAAAATAAAAAAGTCAACGTTATAGTGTGAGCTTAAATTTGTTATTGTGTGTATATGCAAGTGTTTGTAATATTCTTACCAATACTACATTTTGTATTCACGTCCCATATCAACATTCCCTTTTTCGAAGTCTCTGATCTGTGACGTTTATATTGAGTTTGTGTAGAGACAACTGCCACAAGGTATATACAAAATACTTCCGAGACCATACCTTTGTTCTTAAACAGTTGTGTAGAACAATGGTGAATGACAGTTCTTGCAGGATTAAAGTTGGTCAGCTAGTAAACCCAACTCAAACACTCTTTGACCATCACGCCATGCCAAATTACTTTCCTTTTCTTGGGAGCAGGGACTTTCTATACCAACGGGACTCGATTTCAATCAATAACTAAGCCGCCAACCAACAATAAATTCAAAATTGAGAATGAACATGGGGAATATGTCAAAGAGACAACAAACCGACCAAAAACCAGATAACAGCCGAAGGCCACCAATGGGTCTTCAACACGGCGAGAAAATCCCGCACCCAAAGGTGGGCTTCAGCTGGCCACTAAATAAAAATATGTACTAGTTCAGTGAAAATCGACGTCATACTAAACTCCAAAACATATAAATGAACTAAAACTTAAAAAACATACAAGACTAACAAAGGCCAGAGGCTCCTGACTTTGGACAGGCGCAAAAATGCGGCGGGGTTAAACATGTTTTGTGAGATCTTTACCCTCCCCTATACCTCTAGTCAATGTAGAATAAACAAACACACAGCAATACAGTAAAACTCATTTTAAAAGGAGTCCGATGTCAGAATAGGTAACAAAAGAAACTATGCAAAATGAAAATGATACACAAATAAACAACGGGGTACTAGCAGTTACTGACATGCCAGCTCCAGACCTCATTTAATCTGATATATCTCTGATATACGAAGCTAGAATTTTTTGGCGTATTTCAAAGTACATTGTTATTTGATATTTGTTAATATATAAACTGATTAATAGCCATTTACCATGACTAAAATATAAGATATTAAGAGAATTTTGAATTATTAGATTGAGACATGTACACGTCGTTTTGAAGAACACGCCAGTCGTGCAAAAAAAAATTAAAAAAAACTATCCTAGAAATCTTTTCAAAAACAGCATTTTGCAATGACAAAATATATAAAATTTTATAAAAATTTTACTTCATTAAACTTGAACAAAAGTCATATAGTTACGAAGAACACTTCGTAAATGTGGAATTTTTTTCTATGAAGTCACGTGACATCAGCGACGGCACAGTTCTGTCTGCCAATTTGAACGGACATTTTTATAAGTGACCATCCCTGTTAGTATAGACCTTCCCTGTTGGGAAGGAAGCAATGTTTCAATCGGACAAGCCATTTCATTTACAATAACTACACTTTGTGTTATATATTGGTGAGAAGCATTCAAAACTTTTCCATCGAATTGACCATTTTTCCGACAAAGCGGAATATCTTCCGACATATTGACGTACATCCCACCTTTAAGGGAAATACCTCTTATAAACCTTACTTTCTGAATGCATTCTGTATATGAATCAGGAGTTGTATTCTAGTTGCTCATTGATTTATATATTACACTATAATGTTCTTTTGAATACTTTTTAGGAGCATATTTTATCTTTTCATAAGAAGAATTTCAGGATTTCTACAGAGTTTATGTCACGTCAGAAACCTAACTTTAATTTAATGGTCGAGTTACTACTGTAATCACTAGCCAGTCAACACTGATGTTGTGAGTTCAAACCCCGACTCCATCTTAATTGACTAGGATTGTCAATTTTCCTATCGAAGGTCGGTGGTTTTCTCCGGGCACTCCGGCCTCCTCCACCAATAAAAACTGGCCACCACGCAATAGCCCAAAAGCGGTGCTTAAAAGTGTCGTTAAAACACCATAAATCTTAACCAAATAAATATCTTTATATGCTTATTTGGTTTACAGATTTGTGGTCCTTTGTTATTTTTTACGCTCTTTTTTGTTTGTTTAAGAAAGACCAACAAGGGAATTGAATTGAAGGATTCTCATTTCCAAATGAATAATAATTTCTCAATGTCACAATTCTATATAAGGATTGTTCCAGCAATACGAGATTTAGTCAACAACAGAAAAAAAGTTAAATTAAATCTACTTTACAGGAAAGATGCCTTAGGAACCTCAGAAGTATTTTAACTTTGATCTTGAATACGATTAATGAACCGGGCACATTTAAAAAAGCTACTTTAGGACTCTCACAGCATACAAGGCATGGATGATGATCGGCATGGCATATATGAGTTTTTGTCAGGTCTGCTGTTTCCATCCACCCATAATGTAAAGTTGGCTATTCTTATGTTGTAATGTTACACAACTCTCCAAGGTTAGGGGAGGGTTGGGATCCCGCTAACATCTTTAACCACGCAACATTATGTATGTATGTGCCTGTCCCCAGTCAGAAGCCTGTAATTCAGTGGTTGTCGTTTGTTGCTGTGTTACATATTTGTTTTTCGTTAATTTTTTTGTTCATTAATTAGGCAGTTAGTTTTCTCGTTTGAATTGTTTTTCATTTGTGATTTCGGGGCCTTTCATAGCTGACTATGCGATGTGGGCTTTGTTCATTGTTGAAGGCCGTACGGTGACCTATGGCTGTTAATTTCTGTGTCATTTGGTCTCTTGAGCAGGGTTGTCTCATTGGCAATCACACCGCATCTTCTTTTTTATATATAACGTAGATTTGAAATCAGGATTATAAAATACACTAGTAGTAATCATTATACGATATACCTGCACATTGATAACTTTTGGGTTTAATTATAATACAACTTAAATCTCGGAATAAATGCAGCATTTTGAATATGAAAGTCCGTTAAGAGGGGTATGTTTTTACAATCAATGCTGACACAAAAAACAAAACATATATGGGATTAAAGTTTGGCATTCTAAATTCAGTAGCATGTAACCTGATGTTCAGTTGTTGTCGTTTGTTGATGTGGTTCATAAGTGTTTCTCGTTTCTCGTTTTTTATATAGATTAGACCGTTGGTTTTCCCGTTTGAATTGTTTTACACTAGTCAATTTTTGGGGCCCTTTATAGCTTGCTGTTCGGTGTGAGCCAAGCCTCCGTGTTGAAGACCGTACTTTGACCTATAATGGTTTACTTTTACGAATTGTGACTTGGATGGAGAGTTGTCTCATTGGCACTCATACCAAATCTTTATATATATATTCAATTCCCGTTTCCGTTCATAGCTTTTTTAATGTTTTGTTATTGTTCAAAATGATCTTCGGATCCAGCTCAAAATAAAGTGTATCATGTCCTGATTTACCAACAAAGAGAAAACTGTCGAGCTCTTTACTTGACAATCAGAGAGATTTAATAGGTATAAAATAAAGTCATCAGGTTTATCAATGAACATGTGTTTTGTTTACAGATAGATCAGATACATGCACACTATGCACATCTAGGACAAGATCAATAATAAAATAGATAAGAGTTTGTTAAGGTGGGAGTTGTCGTGTATCCATATTCTTTGTAAGAGAGACATGCTTTTCAAATGAATTGTCGTTTTACATACGAAATAAAAAGGATGTACACAAGAGAAATTACCATACCATCCATGGCCTAAATCTCATGTCAAACTCTTGTTTTCCCCCCTTCTTCCTCCAACTTTTCGATTAAAAGTATTAGTCGCAAGTACGTTGTTGCTTTTTCGGGTACGAGACTTGGTGTTTATATGTAGGACTCGGAGATGCGATGTCGACAATAAAGTAACGATGGTCTGTGCAGAACTGCGATGGTCCTTTCGCTGATGTAAGATTGGTTGTAAGATGTTTGATGGCTTCTTGGCAATTTTACAGATATCCCACTATCATGAGAGCTTCATTGTTTTATAATTTAGTATATAGATACCAACAGTTCAATATTTTCTCCAGTTGCAGTAAAAAACATCATTGATCTATCTTATATCTTGGTCTGATTAACAGCAGCCGTATAGATTTTTCGCTTATTGTGTCTGACTAACCAAAAAGTATTTGCATATCAAACAACTACCACATTTGTTCAGTCATTGCATTTGGTACTGGTTTAAAAGGAAAAATATCTTTGAATGTAGCATTAATTTCTATATTGCAAAGGGTGCAAAGTTTCTTGTATAATAATGGATGACGATACAAATACTCTGGCTAGATTAAAACAAAGCATTAATTTTGACATTATTAAAAGATCAGACAAAAATCACCAAAGAAAAAATTTTGTTAGTGACTTATACCATGAAAAACACAATGGTAAATTTTCCACCAGTTTAATCAGCAACTTGACAAAAGATTTAGACTATGCAATAGGCCAAAACAAGTGCCGTGCAGAACAAATGAGTCAAAATATTAAATACATCGTTGTCTATTTGTTTGGTGACCATTCTGAAATATTTGTTTACTTTGACCTTGAAACTACAGGGTTCGGTAAGAAATTAATTGATTTTTTGTTGGCTTTCTTTTATTATATTGCCAATAGAATCGTAATCCATTGGGTACATGTTATTGTCTTATTTATTAAGAATTTAAACCGACAGATCTTATTTGATTTGAATGCAAGGGGGCTAATCGGTTGTAAACAAAACAAAAAACGTTTAGGCGAAACCAGGCTGTTAAAGTAACATGTAGGCACATGTTTTATGGATGCATTAAAAGTATTTTATATTGTCATTCAAAAAGGGACAAAAGCCGACTTGGAATATAATGTGTTGCGTTTCTATAGGACCTGGGTATATTACCAGAAACATTATAGTATTAAAGTATATGTTTTTCGTATCTCAATACTTAGAAGTTTGAATATAGGAAAATATCATATGTCTTTATCAATAAGCATAAATATATGCACCACTGAACACTAACTGAGATAATATATAGTTACAGTTTTTAGAATTACATCGACGTCGTACGAATATCCTTCAGCACATTGATGACTATACAATTATTCTGCAACCATGAGGTAATAAGAAATGTTTACTGTTGTGTTTTGTTTACTACTGTTTGTCTCTTGGTCGTTTTTACGTTTTTTTTTCATGACATTGTCAGTTTGTTTTCGACTTTGGTATATTCCGTTACCCTTATTGTGCAGCAGCAAATATTTCATTCATTTTCGGGTCGAAAATGTAAACAATGAATGTATATGGTCATTCGGAGAATTTAATTTTTATAACAGACCTTCAATTGTTTCTGTTTATATTATTTATAACTTTCACAGACTGTACAATTTAGAGCTTGACATATGACATATATTGTTCATTGACTTAAACCCAACACTGATTGAAGAAATAAGTTATACATTGCTAGCTAGGGTCTCATATAATCCGTAGAAAAATAATAATCGAATATACTTTTTGCAGACCGGATAATTATTTCATAGGCGCTATAGTGCATTAGTTTAGAGGAACAAATTATAATCAAAGAGCTACCTTGATGCGGTCGTTGTCTGTATGCGACAAATTTCTATGTTGGCAGACGACGATTCTGCTGATGGAAACTTGACGTTGCGTAATCCGTTTTGGCGACGTCGGCCAATTTCTATCTTTTCCCGTCGGCAACACTCTTTCAACGGCTGATATATAGAAAGGGAGTTCGGTAACCATTGGAAAATAATATATCAAAAGAAAGGAAAATTCTATCATTAAAACATTAAATTTTTATAGAACAATCGTAGGAATGGTTTTAACGGCAGATTGAATTAACCTTGAAATTTCTCATTTTTTGGCGTTCTATATGGTGTTTTTCTAACATTTTCAAATGACTTTGAAAGTAGATCGGTTACCCACTTAAATTTTTCGATTTTTCTTTGAAAAAAGGTGTGTACAATTTCTTTAAAGAAATCACTGGACAAGTCAATTACGTACTTGTTACCTTAAAAAAAATAACAAAAATACCGAACTCCAAGGAAAATCATCTTATTAAATGGCAAAATCAAGAGCTCAAACACATCAATCGTATGGACAACAACAGACCGTCAGTCAAAACAGATGTAGTTGAAGCACTTCTAACAAATTTTTGACACTCCAAAAGTAATCAATTCCACTATTTCCAAAGGCCTTATTTGAACAATTTATTATCAGGTTTTTGATTGTGCCAAGTGTTCTAGTAAGTAGAATAGACAGTTTAGAAGTGGAACAATGTCTTGAAGACGAAATAAATCTATATTTGTAAGGTGTTTCATGCAGCTTCGGAAGCCAGTACATAGTTGGAACTCTCATTGCATTTGGTTCTGCTTGTAAAGAGGTAGCTTAAAGTTTATGTTTGTTACAGATGTCATTTTCCGAAAATGGAGTCAGTTGGAATTATAGTGAATTTCCTTTGTAGAACCTCAATGTAACATTTACATCAAACAATAATGACATTATTAGCAGCCTTATTAGCCGGGACAAAATAAATTCCTTGTCGAGTTTATTCAGCTTATGTTTGAAACGAGAAATTTGTCTATTATATTTGTTGTAAGATGTAAAATGTTCTTTAAATTGTTTTATACGGATATCAACTATGTTCATTACTGAAATAAAAAAGAATTGAAAGATTTCTTGTCTGCTTGTGTGTATTCCTCGATTGTTTAGGCCATTTTTTTCTATTCTTTATATTTTTTGCCCATTATTCTCTGTTTTTTATATTTAAGCACTTCATTATTCTCTATTCATTATTTTTTGGTCCAGCTTTTTTCTATTCTTTATACTTTATGCCCATTTTTCTCTGTATTTTATATTTAACATCTTATCATTCTCTATTCTTTATTATAGGCTTTGTTCATTATTCTTTATTCTGTAAAACCCCGTCCACATCCTCATATTATCCTGTACGTGTTTGTTTTTAATACACAGTTGTAGCGTGATCCACTTCAAGCAAAAATGTCCTTATTTAGTAAATAGGTGGTTGCATGGGACCCTCTTGAACTTGCACTACGGTAAATGTTTTTGTTCCAAGTTGAAGACATCACTGAACATATGACTTTGAAATGTAAAATGGGCTGGTTTTTTTTTCATTTGAGCTGCGTTGGATAGAAATCATCCTTTAATATACACATTTGTACATCTGTTAACCGATTTCCGGTTTAAACAAATCTCTATGCAAATCCTGTAACCGTTTAAGAATTTAGTTGATAAAAGAACCTTACAAGATAGACCAATATTCATCTTTTACTTGGTATTTGAATCTTCCAAATTAGTCAAAGTCTTATACATGTACATGTATATGTGCACTTGTATAAGGTTGATTTCTATCCGACGCAACACATATTTTGTGTTTCTATATCTATATATGCATAGTGATTCGATTGTTTTAAAATGATACACCATATCTTTTTTTATTTATAAACAAGCAACCAATACACATATGCTTCCTAAAACTGAACTGGATTAAGACAAATGAGAGTTATATTGATATGGGAAGGGAAATTGTGAAAGAATATTATTAGTTACATAGTGTGCTAGTGGCCTAATAAGATATATATGGGGTCCATAAATTTCATATGGAATTTGCTGACCCCATATATATCGTATTAGGTCACTAGCACACTATGTAACGAATTTATCTTACCGACTGTACTAACATGTGGTATTTAGACTAGACTAGTGGCATTTCAAAGTGACCAAGTCTTCAATACCGTTAATATTAAGAACCTATACTTCCATTGGTCTATACAAAAGCAAATGCCAACAATAACTACTTGTTAGCTTTAAATGTGTTTTATGAATTTATTTCAATAGTTCATCATTAATTTCTTCGTCTTTTGAAACCTTTAAGATTCTTCCTCAACACCGTGTTGTTTTTTATAAAGAGACGTAACACCACTAATAACCGTGTATTGAAATAAGCCCCGCCTACTTACCCAATATGGAATATACACGGTCTCCACGCGGTTGCTTTTAACCAATCATATTCCGAGAAATGTCTAGGATGTAAGATAAATCCTAATACATCACAAACCAAAGTAATATATTCTGATTAGTATAATTTAGTACTTTCAACATAATCTACTGCAGGAGTTCCCACAAATATATCACCTTCTGTAGTCTGAAATATAAAAACACAATAACTGTACCATCTTGTACCACTTCAATGGTGAAACTTATTAGAAGGGTAATAAACTGCCTCACTCTTATGGCAAGCCGTTTTGCAATTTATTCTAACTTCAAGATATCTCATAAACTTTATAAGATATCTTATAAAGTTTATAAGATATCTTGTATAGTTTATAAGATATCTTATATAGTTTATAACATATCTCATATAATTTTCTTTATAAGATATCTTATAAATCATATACGATATCTTATAAACTATATGAGATATCTTATAAGTATATAAGATATCTTATATAAAAAAAAAGATTATATGAGATATCTTGAAATTCGAATAAATACTAAAACGGCTTGCCATATTTTGCCTGGATTTAAGGCTATAGGAGGGTCTTGATGGGGATCCATCGTTTCTGTAATTTGTAAGGTCATTTGTAGGTAATTCTTTATATATTCTGCCCATTATATTCTCTATTCTTTATATGACAGAACAACATTAATATGTACTCTATTCGCTATTTTTCTCTATCCTAAATTTTTTTAATCCATTTTCTGAAGTATTGGCCGATTATCCCCTATGCTGTCAACTCCATTCAGACCCTCATACAAAAATAATGATTAATAGAAAATTGAATAATAACATTATTGAGAACACTATTTCTCTGTGCCATGCTTTCATCCTGAATGTAAATGGTGTATAAGGAATGTGAGTGATTACCTATCCTTTTTTTACCTGAACCTCTGTCCTCTGGAGGAGAAAGAGTCATTTTGCCGGTGCCGGAGATATAGATATTGTTAGAATTGTGATAATTAAATCAAAGGCTGTTGTGGGAAAGTATGTTTTTGTATATTAAAGAACTTTTAATTGCTACAATGTACTCTATATAATGTCCATATAAAAATAAGGAGATGTGGTATGATTGCCGATGAGACAATTATCCACCGAAGTTCAAATAAAGTGGATGTATGAATTATAAGTAACAGTACAGCCTTCAACAATGAGAAAAACCCATACCGTATAGTCAGTTATAAGAAGCCATCGGTAGTTTTTGGAAGGATAATTTATTTTGTGATTTAACTATGACTATCTTTTTCATAAATAGCTGTTCACTTTCTCATCCTTTATTTCGAGTGAATATTTTTGCAGAACCTACTTAATATATCATTTATTGTTCAATTTCTTCTAATTTTGAACATGCAAAAACATTTGCACCTTAAGATGTAAAACAAGCAAGAATCAAACAATTTTACCAAATATTTTGTCCAGTTTTCCTATAAAGATCTTTAAAATGTCTATTTGTTTTTAGTTAAATTAAAATTAAAGCCTCATCAGACAATGAATAACAGAATTTAAAAGACTGCACATATATATGTTTCTCCTAAACACAAATTTAGAAACTTCTTAAAATTAATATATCATATTCAGAAAAGATGTAAATCATCTTTAAGCTAAGCTCCTAAAAACCAAAATAAAAACATTTTTATAAATGACATCTTTTTCAATATCTGTGTTGAGCAAAATATTCCATATCAGTAGCAGAATCAAAATAAATGTGTATTTATTACCATACAAATACTATTGATTCAATCATTTTAATGGATAATGATAGATTCAGGAAAACAAATATTTTTTTGTGAAATTTCTTTGATTTCTTTGAATTGAAATTGGAAAATGCATAACAGATGTTCCTATCTTTAATTGATGTTTTCCGTGCATCATCTATTTATTCATATTTTATACACATATTTCATTGTAATACATTGACCCTATCTTCTATTTTATACACAGATTTCACTGAAATATCTTGACCCTACATGTATCTTATATGTTATGCACAGATTTCACTGTCATACCTTAACCCAGGGGGGGATGAAGGATTTTGGAAAGGGGGCGTGGAATAAAATCTCTCGACATTTTTTGGACCTTTTTTTGGCTAAAAAACATAAAATAAGTGTAAAATGCACTATTTAATGGTTCCTGACGTGGGGCATGTATATTTTATAGTTAAAGTGTAAGGGTTGGACATTTTTTATGCTGTATTCACCCCATTAATTGTCTAGCTATGTACCAATATAATTGATGTGGGATTTGTCAGTAAAACATGGACGACATGGAAAAATTCTCCCTAGCCAAGTCAGTCACTGAAATAGAGGTCACAACTAGCATCCAAAGAATGCATTGCGAATCTGTGATTCGCATCCCAGATGCATCTGTTCATACATACTAATATAATTGATATTTTACTTTATTCACCTAGCAATAAAAAGATAAATCCACAACAAAATTTATTGAGAGTTTCTAGTGATGACTTCTATACAAATCTGTTGTCTATGCCATAGGGTTCACCAGAAGCATCTTCCTCGGATTTCGTTGAGAAAAAATCGTCAATATTTTTTTCATAACCAAGTTCAAAGGTTTTAATATACTTTAATGACGAGTTTGCCCTTTCTGTGGAACTGGATGTTACGCTGGTCAATGAAAGTTAGTAAACTCAGAACTTTAACGATGATTGGAAAAATCGTGCTACACACTCTTGGGTCTGTTACGGTAGACGTTATTGCCAATGGTTTGTCGATCTGGTCTCGCCATAACTCGTTCCAGAGTCGAAACTCCTGTCTAAAAGAGTCAGGATATGGCATGTCAACTTCGTAGTAACCGACAATGTCTTCGATAGTATCATCTGATGTTTGATGAATGTTGCTTTGAACCAAAGCCAATGCCCTTATAACGGAAACAACATATTCACCAAACCGAATATTGAACTGCTGAACCATGGAGAAATGGTTGATATACGGCCATTCAATGAAATTTACAATACGACCGACACGAAGAAAAACAAAAAAGCTATTTTTATCCAAAGGTATGGTTGAAATATTTCACCCAACAAGGGAAGTGAGTGAGCCCTCTACGCCCACCTCTGGATCCGCCACTGCCTTAACCCTATCTTCTATGATCTTCTATTTTTTACACAGATTTTACTGTAATACCTTGACCCTATCTTCATATTTTCTGAACTTCTGTTTCCATTCTTCTACCATTTTAACTGTCGATGATTCTAGTTGTTCCAGTCTCTTCATTGTTGAGTCTATTTCTGTTTCTGTCAGAGCAGCCATACTTGTTCTTTTCTTTAAACAGGAAGTATAATGGGTGATGACAGAAGGTAGAAGTTTTTACCTATTAAACCCAAACAAAATCATGGAATCAGCAACAAAATAACAAATATATTTCAGATGTTCGGTTTCCTATCAGATTTTCCATGACAAATGTTGCATCATACAATTTGCAAGATTCTCTACTTTAATGGTAAAGCGCATGCAGAATATAAAATCAATCGGATATAAAATTAAACATAACACAGAATCGGAGAACTTAAAAGAAAATGCGAGAAACAATTAATGCATGCCTACAGTAAAATTTCAAAATGTTTTAGAGTGAATACAATATACAATATACGGTTATTAAAGCATTGTTTATTACACCACACCCTGGATCCATCCAATCCAAAGGTGTCTTCTAATATGATATGTTGCATTTCTATAGACACTTAGTATATACATTAACTCCTCTTTAGATTGGAAACTTGCCGTTAAATTTTACAATTACATGTAAATGAGAACAAAATCAATACACCCCCTTTTTACAACAGAATTTTTTATGGCAACAATGAGGCTGAAAAAAAAATAATCTTAATTGTACTAACTGTCTGATCTAGACTTTTTCTATAACTAAATATTTTTAATTTATTTGATTATTGATATAAAAAAAAAATTGTTGAGTTTTTCTAGTATTATTAAGTATTGAAATGTAAAACATGAAACTTACCTCTAAACATTTGTTTTATATGTTTTCATCAGGATATTTTGAAGTGTTATATACCTCCAGCTTTGGGTGACTGACAGTGAGGAACTATTTTCCATATAAAGACATATGACCTCAAACTAAAAACAGTTAATCATACATTCCCATTCTTAAAATATAACTGATTTCCCTGTACAATTTTGATTTACCTCTCTTTCAAAAGTGATTTAAAACATCTGTTTATTTCACTGGAACAAGAGGCTCACGAGAGCTTAAATTGATCACCAAGCAAACTTATGGCATTTTGATATTTAATTATACATCTTATAGTATGTATTAGTTTAAGGAACATATTACTTTCAAGCTTCTATATAAAGCTTTTTTAGGCAATAACCGAGTATCTATACTATTAAATGCGAAGACCTCATTTTGTGTGTCGCTTCTCTTCCTTCCACAATAGATTAATCACCATGCCTCTGTGTCCTATAGGTACCATGCATAGTCGCATTTGTCATCCTCGCTTATGGTTGTTCCGTTTGGGTTATTTTGGGAGGAAAAAACGAAAATAAAGGCGTCCGGTTATTGTTTCCGTCATCGGACGGACTTTTAAGTCATAGACAAGACTTGCACGAGGATGAAAGCTTATGTGAAGGGTTACTGCCGGTCACCACTTATTAAAAAGTAGTGCTGCATATACCTACGCGTATAATCATAAACAATAGTATAGGTGCATGGTGTATAGGTCACACCAAAATTTATCTGTATAAAATGTGCCTGCAGGTCACACCAAAATTTATCTGTATCATAGATGCCTGCAAATCACATCACTTAAGATCTGTAACATAGCCTATCGTTTGAGTCTGCATGTCACATCTCCATAAATCTGCACCATATGCTATTAAGGGTGCCTGCAGGTCACACTTTCATTTACATATATGAATGGTAGGTGCCTGCAGGGCATATCACTTTAGATTTGAACCATATATATATAATGAAGATGTGGTATGATTGCCAATGAGACAACTCTCCACAATTGATCCAATGACACAGAAAGTAACAACTATAGACCTCCTTTCGACCTTTAACAATGAGCAAAGCCCATACCGCATAGTCAGCTATAAAAGGCTACTAATGACAAATGTAAAACAATTCAAACGAGAAAATGAACGAAAAACAAATATGTAACACAGCAACAAATGACAGCCACTGAATTACCGGTTCCTGACTTGGGAAAGGCATATACAGAATTAGTTTGAAGGCGCCAACCCTCCATTAACATGGAACATCGGTGTAACAGTACAACATAAGAACAGACTATACAAATTAGTTGAAAAAGGCTTAAAGGCATACGATACAGTTTCGATCCCATGATGATTTTTTTACGAAAATTTGCATACAAGCTATTTTTCATCTTAGTAATTCAAATATGCCTTCATGTGCTACTTTAAGAGATAACAGATGTAGAAATTTTAGACTTTTACTCAAAATTTCGGTTTTTTGGACTTTTCTATCCTTTGGATAAACACACCAAACTTTTTTTATTTCAACAGATAAACACAAGCGGATTTTTATAGAAACATTATGAAAATCTTCTTTACATAAATGTGGTCTTAATATGTTCAACAGTTATTTGGATATAATTAATTGTTAACAAAATTTCAGGATTTTAGGAAAAAAACGGCAATTTTGCGGTTTATTAATCGAATTTAAAAAAAAATGCCAATGTTGACATCTCATTAGAATTGGTACAAATTATCTTCATACGTAATCAATGTATAATCAGAAGAAGAAAACCAATAAATCTTTCCACAGAAACCTAATGCCATTTTAAAAAAGAGGGGTCCATGTACTCGTTTTCAGGTTAAATCAGTTAAAATCACAAAAGCAGTTGACAAATGCATCTTTTCCCGATATGTCACAGTTGGACGTCGCGAAAATAACATTTTACTTACCTCCCCTGTAACTTTATCGTATGCCCTTATTCATCAGTTGGATACAAATAGAAATACAGCATTATCTAACAAAAACACAAAGTGGACGTGGATGGGTACTTGTACATGCAAATACAAAAAAAAACAATCAGTACAGATCTGAGAGTACTCGCAGTTATCATAGGTGCCTGTAGGTCATTTCACTTATGATCTGCACCATAGCCTATCATAGGAGCCTGCAGGTCACATCGCTATTTATCTGTACCATAACCTATCATAGATGCATGCAAAACACATCACCATAGATCAAAGCCTATCATGGGTGCCTGCAAGTCACAACACCATATATCTGCACTATAGCCTAACATAGGAGCCTGTCGGTCACTTCACTCATATCTGCACTATATCGTATCCTAGGTGCCTGTAGGTCATACAACTTTTCATCTGCACCATAGCCTAACATGGGTTCCTGTAGGTCACACTGCTATTTATCTGTATCATAGCCTATTGTAGTTGCCTGCTGGTCACATCACCATAGATCTGCACCATAGTCTATCATAGGTGCCTGTCGGTCACTTCACTACATATCTGCACTATATCCTATCATAGGTGCCTGTAGGTCATTCAACTTTTTATCTGCACCATAGCCTATCATGGGTGCCTGTAGGTCATACTGCTATTTATCTGTACCATAGCCTATTTTAGGTGCCTCCAAGTCATCCTGATATTTATCTTTTCTATATTCTTGATTAGGTGCCTGCAGATCACATTACCATAGATCTGTACCATAGTCTCTCAAAGGTGCCTGCAGGTCACATCACCATAGATCTGCACCATATCCTTTCATAGGTGCCTGCAGGCCATACAACATGTTATCTGTACCATAGCCTAGCATATGTGCCTACAGGTCACATCACAATAGATATGTACCATAGTCTAGGTTTTCTTAAAATGTCCTGTACCAAGTCAGGAAAATGGCCATTGTTATATTATAGTTCGTTTCTGTGTGTGTTACATTTGAATGTTGTGTTTCTGTTGTGTCGTAGTTCTCCTCTTATATTTGATGTGTTTCCCTCAGTGTTAGTTTGTAACCCGGATTATTTTTTTTCTCAATCGATTTATGAATTTCGAACAGCGGTATACTACTGTTGCCTTTGTCTATCATGGATCTATCATAGGTGCAAGTAGGTCACTTCACTATAGATCTGCACCATAGCCTACCATATGTGCCTACAGGTCACATCGCCATATATCTGTACATAAGCCTTTCGTAGGACCCTTGCAGGTCACACTGATATTTATTTATACCATAGCCTATCATATGTGCCTGTAGGTCACTACGGTTAATTTTATTTACCACATCAAATCATAGGTGCCTGTAGGTCACACCGCTATGTCAAGTACCATATCCCATCATAGATGCCTGCAGGTCACACCAACATTTATCACTACCATCATTGCCTTCAGGTCAAACTTTTATTCATATGTAACATTAGCCTTTTATAGCTACCTGAAGGTCACACTGATATGCATCTGAAAAATAGCCCATCATATGAGCCTTTACGTCATTTCATCAAAGATAGGTGCATGCAGGTCGTATCCTCATAGATCTTTTCCAGAGCCCATCATAGGTGCCTGCAGGTCACACTGCTATGTATATATAACATAGGCTTTAATCGGTGCCTGAAGATCACACAGCTTTTTATTTAAACCATAGCCTATTATATGTGCCTGCAGGTCACATTGATATTTATTTTTACTTTTGCGCATTATAGAATACTTCAGATCCGATCACCATATAGATATGTATTATAGGTACATAAAAGTATGATAGGTAAAAGAAAATAACATGGTGACCTACAGGCACCTATGAAAGGATATGTAAAAATAACAGGGTAACCTACAGGCACCTATAATATAATGCCGGTATGGAAAATAACATGATGACCTACTTTCATCTATGGTAGAATACTAGTATGTAAAATAACAGGGTAACCTACAGACACCTATAATATATATGATATGGAAAATAAGGTACAGGCACCGATGATAGGATATGTAAGATAACACTACGTAACAGGGTGACTTAAGCTTACAGGCCCCTATAATAAGATATGGATAAATACCATTGTGACCTACAGGCACCTATAATGTGATATGGAAAATAACAAGGTGACCTACAGGCACCTATAAAAGGTTAAGTAAATTAACAGGGTGACCTACATGCACATACGATAGGATAAAAAAATAATATGGTGACCTACGGGCACCTGTAATATGATATGAATGAATACCATGGTGACCTACATGCACCTATGATAGGATATGTAATATAACTGGGTGACCGACAGACACCTATATAATATGATATGGAAAATAACTGGATGACCTACAGTCACCTACGATAGGATATGTAAAATAACAAGGTGACTTACAGGCACCTATAATATATATGATATGGAAAATTACAAGGTGACTTACAGGCACCTATAATATATATGATATGGAAAATTACAAGGTGACCTACGGGATTCTATATGTGATATGGAAAATAACAAGGTGACCTATGGGCTTCTATATATGATATGGAAAATTACAAGGTGACCTACGGGCTTCTATATATGATATGGAAAATAATAAGGTGACCTATGGGCATCTATATATGATATGGTAAACAACAGGGTGACATTCAGGCACCGTTGAAATGATATGGTAAAGATAAGAAGCAGTGTTGCATACAGGCACGTAGGATATGATATGGTACAATCAATAACAGGGTGACACACAGTCATTTTTGATAATTATGATAATATATGGTAATGACAATTGCAGTCACCTAGTTAGTGAAATATAACAAAACATTGTGACATTCAGGCACTTATCATGCTTATGGTACGGATAAATAGCAGGACGACCTACATGCACCTATGATAGGGTTTGGTAAATAACATGATGACCTACAGGCACCTATAATGTGATATGGAAAATAACAAGGTGACCTCCGTGCATCTATAATATGACATGGTTAACAACAGAGACGTTCAAATAATTGCTAAAGATCAAAAGCAGTATGACATACAGGCACCTAGGATATAATAGGGTACAAATCAATAACGGGGTGACCTTTTAGATAATTTTGATAATTATGATAATATATGGTAATTAAAAGATAAACAGGAATATAACCTTCAGCAGCTAGCAGCTACGGTAGATAAAGTAAACAAACGCAAACAAACATAGAAACGGACTATGTGGTAACAACTGCTTTATTCGTGACTTGGTACAGGATATGGTAGAGACGAATAGTAGATGACCTACAAGCACCTTTAATAGCCATTAGGATTTATTATACTTCACATTAAAATGCCAGATTTGATTGGCTTATACGAGGGAGACAATTTACGCTATCCCATGACTGAGCGGGAGACAATATTTTGAATGTCACCCTCTAGTGTGGACCAATCAAAAATAGATAATTTAAAGGAAAATGAATTGAATTTACAACAAATAATTAATTATAATGCTCAAGTTCTACGTGTTGGCTCAGAACTTTTTCATGGAATGCCAAAATAAAAAATAAATATCTTGCTTCACTTCTGTTGATTTTTCTAATATCTGTAAAGTTGTTATGTACGTGACGTCCTGGTAAAATACTTTATATTTAAAATTCAACAGTAAAAGACAATAATGATAGCACATTCAGTATAATAAATTAGATAACACATAGCTGAGAGGGTGATCGAGCAGATTGGTACCCCTCGAAAAACATTGTCAATCTTGGCTTCGCCTCAGTTGACAATGTTTTCTCGGGGAAACAACCTGCTCTATCACCCTCTCAGCTATGTGTTAATTATATAATGGTACAGATCAACCACAAGGTGACATTCAAACACCTTTGAAAGGGTATGCTGCGGATCAATAGCAACGTGACCTCTTGTACCTTTGATATGATATGTTACATATTAACATCAGGGTGACCTACAGGCATCTTTGAAATGATATGGTACAGATCAATAGCAGGGTGACATACAGGCACCCAAGATAGCAAAGATCAGTAACAATGTAATCTACAGGCAACTCAGATAATTATTGTAGAGATCAATAGCAGGGTGACCTACAGGCAACTTTGATAATTAAGGTACAAATCAATAGCAGGGTTACCTCCAGGCTACTCAGATAATTATGGAACAGATCAATTACCTACAGACACCTTTAGATAATTATGGTACAGATCAATAGCAGGATGACAAACAGGCACTTTTGATAAATATGATAGGATATGATAGGATATGGTATAGACAAACAGGAATATAATCTTCAGCATCTATGGTAGGATATAGTAGAGACTAATAATAGTTGACCACATTTGATAAGATATGATAGAGATCAATAGCAATGTGACCTCTTGCACTTTTGATAAGATATGGTACATATCAATAGCAGGCTTACATACCTACACGTTTGAAATGATATGATACATATCAGTAATAAGGTGACCTACAGGCACCTCAGATAGTTATGGTACAGATCAATAACAGGGTGACCTACAGGCACCTCAGATAATTATGGTACAGATCAATAACAGAGTGACCTACAGTCACCTCAAATAACTATCGTACAGATCAATAGCAGGGTGATATGCAGGCACCTCCGAAAATTATGGTACAAATCAATAGCAGGATGACCTACATGCAAAACCAAATGAGTTTTATATGTCATACGGAATGGCCAGCAGTAGTTAGTATGTTATCAGGAGTAACCTGTCCTTACCAATACGTTTGTGTGTGCCCTGCAGCTACCCATGTATTATTGGGTATGGCTAGCAGTTAATCCAGTGTTATTGAGTATGACTAGCAATAACTCATGTTTTATTTTGTATGACTAGCAATAACTAATGTTTCATTTTGTACGACTAGCAATAACTAATGTTTTATTTTGTATGACTAGCAGTAAATCCTATGCTTAAGGGAAATATTAGTAGCATCACCTGTGTTATCAGGTAAGACTAGCAGTAAACTGTCATATGACGAGAAGAAAGTCTGCATCTTAGCGCGACTTATTCAATGAACAAAGCCATTCTAGCCTTTAGTGTCAACTGCATTATGCCTGGGCCGATATTACAAAATAAAACATGTTCCACATTTATTAAGATGCAGGTACTGTGATGCTCTTATCTGGTTGCTTCATCAATGTGCATGGAAGTAATCTTGGTGGTACATGTTAACCCTACATGTTTACCAGTATACAGCTCAGAACAGAACAGATCTTTGCATCGTGCTATACAAGAGCCTTAATATGAAGTAATTGTACCAGTGCAAATGTAGTTCAAAATATAGATGTAAAACTATGGAAAATAAGATTAGCAGAAAACCAAAATCTAATTTTAATTATTAATTAAAACAATAAAAGATCTGACAGTTCGTCGTACTAGTCATGCCACGAACAGTTCAATTAAACCTTGGTTGATATTCTACGACACCCAATAGTAGTTAATTATTCAACAAATTAATTTATGACTTGCATGTACATGTCACTTAAACCCCTGCTATGCACCAAATGGTCAATATAAATCATCCGTGTAATTTGCTCCATGGGATGTTTTCAAAATTGCAACGGAGGAAATTTCTTGGCATGACTACTTGCAAGAATATTGATGCCACCAATTAACTCCACACGTGAACACATATTACATTTCCCTCTTTTAAGTGGAACTCCTACGGGTTTCTAATATATCGTCTATGAAGAGTAAAACGGTCAGAAATAACATTTAATTAAATTTAAAAGTCCTTTTACATGTTTAACACGACACCACTCTTTGACATCATGAATTACCAAAAAAAAAGGGAAAAAACACTGCAACACTCAAGAAAGGAAATGGAAACTAAACTCCACTAAAACAACATTTGAAATAAGACAAAGTTCACCTGTTGATTCAGTTAACGTTCAAGATATGCCCCTGTAGATTTTTTCGGGATTCCAAATGCGGTTGATACCTATGTTTTCATGAACTTAATAAGTAGACATTTAATTTCTTTGATTTGTAAAAGTCCAGGGCTGATTTTCGAAAGTATCCCAAGATATGTCATAAGATACATTTTAGGACACATTCTAGGACCATCTTATGACAATCATATGATATTTCTCAGAATGTAAATCATGGCAGTCATAAAATAGTCATCATACTTATGATGCTCGTATGACAGTCAAAAAGATATAGAAGTATGAAAAACTATTACTATTCTGATCTTATACGAACATTTCGTATTTTTCATTATAATGAACACGATGAACATGAAAGTATATATGAAAACGAGTTATAATCTGAGTTGATAATTTGTTTAAATTTAGTTAGAACTTCGCGTATATGTATTATTATAATGAAGTAATTGGGAATACCTTTAAGACATGGTACATCGAATACCCGATTAAAGAAATGCCCGTGCAAATACGTTAATGAATTACTATATAAAGAGAGAAATATCATAAATATTTATTAAAAATAATCATTACCAGGAAAAGGATTCCGAATTTTACGTCGCAGGAGATTCAAATTTTATATCAGTGCCGAAAATAGAGCAAGGGAGTCTCCATGCAGAAACGGATTTAGTAGGAGAGGCAAGGCCTTGCCCCCTATGGAGCTACATATATGGTTTATGTATAGACTTTTAGCATATGCCACTCCAAACGTTGTCTAGTTTGGGCCCCCTTTTTCAAAATCTTGGACCTGCATGTTGCATGTGCAAAACAGATGCAGTAAGTGACACGTATACCTTAGAAACAAATGTGTGATGTCGTAACATTTATGACAATCAAAAGACCATCATAAGTCATGTTGCAAGATGTCTTAAGTGTACGATAAAAGTTATGAATATAATGGAATAATTTGATGCGACTGTCATACAAGTGAGAGGTATAGCGCTATAAAACCAGGTTCAATCCACCATTTTCTACATTTGAAAATGCCTGTACCAAGTCAGGAATATGACAGTTGTTGTCCATTTGTTTGATGTGTTTTATCATTTGATTTTGCCATTTGATTAGGGACTTTCCGTTTTGAATTTTCCTCGGAGTTCAGTATTTTTGTGATTTTACTTTTTATGACATATCTTGAGATCCTTTCGAATACATATCTTACGACTATGACATGAACTAAAACTATCGTAGATCATGTCTTAGTCATAAGATACTTTCGAAAATCAAGTCCGAGGTCTTACCTTTAAATTTCCTTCTTGACCCTCATATGAATAATTGTAAATCCATGATACCCTACGTGTACATATCTACAACATTTTAAAAGTTTGTGATATGTAAATGTGACCTGCAGTCACCTACCATTTTGCCTGATATGATTGTTAATGGTATTTTATATTTCAAATAAACAGTAATTTTCAACGTAATACAGAGAGGATAATCAAAAGATAAAATATATGAAACCTTAAGTTAAAATTAAAAGACACAAAATACATATTATAGAGCCTGTTAGAATTTATAATGTTTAGCATCAACTGAGTCACGTTGCATGTGTAATAACATCGTCGATTTAAATCTAATTTTTTTACTGGAATTAATATTACTTGAAATTACAGGCTATTCTATTTAATAATCAATAATAATGATAATCAAGAAAGATTGCACTTCAATGGCAAATAAATGCTCATTTACAATGTTTCCCTTTAGGTATTTAGATCTACCTTTTTGGTTGGGACAACATTAACTTGCGCAGACAATATTCGTAGTGCTACGGTTTTGACGTTGGGTGACTGTCAGTAACCCTTAACATATGCTTTTATCCTCGTGCACAAGACTTCCGTTTAGGACTGTTTAAGGGAAAACGGTAGTATTTATTCTGCCATAGGCGACAATACATTTTTTAAATTTACCACTTTTTATAATAAAAACCTGGACAAAACAGTTATGTGTGGTGTTAGTACTTTATTATTCTGTTTTAAAAACTGAAGTCAAATCGTATCATGACCAACTTCCAACGGAGCTTGTTTATGTTATCCATGCCCACCGTCATTTTACACCAAATATATGAATGGGTTTCAAAATTTATATTGTAAATATACACATTGCAGTTATTCATAGATAAATAAATAAATATATTGTACCCTTACATCCAATCACAGCGCTCCTAAGTTGACTTCCTATTAAAAAATAAAAAATTAGGGATTTTCAAGCTACAAGCTTGCAAGCTAACAGTTTGCATATTGAAATGTTGTCCTCACTCTTTAATCAATTGAAGATTTCTTGCTATTGCGCAATACTGTGATATTGCGTAATACTGTGCTTTTGCGTAATACTGTGCTAATGCGCAATACTGTGCTGTTGCACAATACTTAGTTAATCTGTTATATGTGATAATTTACACACTCTGTTTGGTGTGTATCTCCTAGCCTGCCATATCAGTAGTTGTTGCTTTTATATATAAATAAAAAAAATATCAATGTAAAAATGGAAAATTGTTTTGAAAAAAAACACAAAAAATTAAAATGTACAATTTCAGAGAGTTCCATTAACTTTAACACAAATTCAAGAATTTGTCTGGAAGCTAGAAAATGCTTGTTTTTGATCACTTTTTTACCCCTAATTCCAGAACGTTTGGGGCAATCACCCCCAAACTCAATTCCAGCCTTCCCTTTGTGTTATGGAACCTTGTGCTACAATATCAGAGAGATCCATACACTTACACACAATTTATTGTCCGGAAACTACAAAAATGCTTTTTTTGGCCCCTAATTCCTAAACTGTTGGTACCATAACCCCCAAAATCAATACCAACCTTCCTTTTGTGGTATTGAAACTTCTGGTAAAATTCCATACAGATCCATTCCCTGAAACTAAAGTAATTGTCTGGAAACCAAATGTGTCTTCGGACGACGACGACATGATGGCATTATACAAACGCAATTTTTTTGCAGTCGTATAAAAAAATTTGATCGGCCACCATTATAGAACTTGTCCGAGATATTAATGATATTAACCTATAGTATAAGTTTTATAAAAATCTGTCAAGAATTGTACCCCTGAGAGCGCTAACGAGGCCATTTTCGATAAATTTAATATTTCCAAGGGGTATACTAGCTCTGGATTCATTATTATTCGTTGGATACCAATTTTCATGGATTTCGTGGGTACAGTTGAACCACGAAATTAAATATCCACGAACATGCAAGTTTTCCTTCATCCACAAAAATTGGTATCCACGAAAATAAATGAATCCATAGTAACTCTTTTAAAAAAAAGTCGATCGGCCACTATTGGAGAACTTTGACCGAGAAATTGCTGATATTAACCTATGGTATAAGTTTTATAACCAGAGGCTTTAAAGAACCTCCCACCAAACACAGAACATTTTAGAAACGTTTTTTAAAGGTTTCAAATAAGTTAGTGTCGAAAAAACGTTTGAGAAATGTTTTTAAAAGGTAAAATTGAAACGTTTTCTGTAACTATAGTAGAAATGTTTCTGCAAACATTTTTTAAACGTAAAAAAAAACATTTTTTCAAAAATGTTTTTGATGAACATAAATAATACATTTTAAAACAACGTTTTTAATTTTGTTTTTTAATAATGTTTCAAAAATGTTTTTTTAATAAGTATAGAAAAACTTTATAAATCATGAACGCAATGTTTTTGTTTTTGATAATTACTTTCAATTTTTAATTTCGAAAAGTCATCTTCGATCTGTCGATATGATGATATGTTATGTCAAAAAAAATTCTTGTATTCTAATAACTGGTTTCTTTTCTGTACAACCGGGAACCAGTTGTAACTTATTAGTTAGTTTCGTATTTTATTTCTATATTTCCATTTATCGAATCTCTAAAGTATTATCATATTCGAAGATAGACATTTTTAATTAATTGAGAAACTCTCACCGCCTTTTTTAAATTGGGAAAACAACGACACTAGACATGCTAGAAGAGCAGTTCTACAGAATAGCGTTCAGTCTATGAGGAATGTATAAAATCAATAAACATTCGAAGTATTTTGTAGTAGTTGAGAGAAATTACTGCATTATTTTCTCCATGACATTCGTATGATTTGCATGAATCTATTTCACTACAAAAGTCAAAAAGTCTGAAAAGACCAGTTTTTGTCTGAATTTGCATGAATTTTTACTCGACATTCTTAATTTGTCTGAATAATTTTTAAAAATTCTTGACATAGAATTAATTTGTCTAATAAGGTTCTTGATTTTTCTTGACAAGTGTCTTGACAGTATGAACATTGTCTTAAAATTTCTCGACACTTCCTGTATCATCTGATAAGAGTCTGGATTAGTCTCGACCAATTCTTGACTATCTTAAATTTGTCTCGATCTGTCTTGACATATTCTTGACATTCTTAATAATGTCTGAATATGTCTCGACATATTCTTGACATTCTAAATAATGTCTGAATATGTCTCGACACATTCTTGACAGTCTTAAATATCACTACAAACCAGTAAAAGTCTGAAATGGCCTATATTTGTACTCGACTGTACTGATTTTTACTCGACCAGTCTGAATTGGTCTGAAATTTACTTGATAATACTCGACTGTAGTCTGAACCATACTTAACAGTCTGAACTTGTACTCGACCAGTACTTAACCATTTTATTTTCGTCTGAACCATGCTCGACCTAGTCTGAACCATACTCGACCTAGTCTGAACCATACTCGACCTAGTCTGAACCATACTCGACTAAGTCTTCACCAACCTAGACCTAATTTTTGTATCTATCTATTGTATTTCATCAATTTAGGAACTGTTTTTAACAGCTATTTCCCCTGGCTAGAAATTTGAACAACAATTTGAAATTTAAAATGTATTCAATATGGCATATTGAAACCAAAATTTCACAATAAACATAATATAAATTCAACACCATATTTATCAACACTTACATATATATATCACCTTTAAAATAAAAAATAAAACAAACTGATCAAATAATCTCAAAACTGAATTGTGACTAATATTTTCAATGTTATTCAAATTTTTTTTAATGTTTCAGATATATTTTATGGTTACTGGACAATTTTCACCATTTACTTAAGCCTTGTATAGATTTATGGTGTCAGTTGAGTTTAGTTAATAATGCAGTGAACATTTTTTTTATCAAAATATATTTAAAATAGTATATAAAGCAACTTAATAAATTTTAAAAATAACACCTTTGTTTTGTAAAACCAAGAATTTAAGATAATCATGATAATAGAACTTCCATAGCAATCCTTGATAACCATTTAAAAAAGGAAATGTGTTCCAAAGTTGTAGAAAAAATTTATTTCAATTAAATTTAAATAACTTTTGTCAAAATTAAAGACATGACATACAAGAAGCACTTTAATAAGGTTTATTTATCTCAGTACATGTGTGTTTTACAGGTAAAAAGAAAGCTATTTTTTTTCTTAAACTCGTGTATTACTTATCTAGTGAATTCAAAAGGCCTTGCGATTTAAGTTTTACAGGATGTTGCAATTTTTAATGAATGTTAATTAGAAATTAATACTCTCTGACCAGGTGTGATCTTTTAATGAGTTTGCCCCAAGCAGGAGGTATTACTTTATACTTTACCACTAATCAAAAGAAAAATTTTATCTATTTCTTTAATTTTTTCATCCCCTTTTGATATATATTATACATAATATATCCCAGATTATAATAAGAATAGATATATTTCTAATATAAGGTTAAACAATTTCAGTGATTTTTTGGCTGTTGTTACCTCATTAAAAAGATAATTATATAACTATTGTATATAACCATGAAACCTATATAGGTTTTCTTTAGGAATTTAGGAAAATTAAGTTTAAAAAAAACCAAAACACACATGCCAAACAAGAAGCACCTTAATAAGGTTTTATTACCCACAGTAAAGGTGTGGTTTTTAGTTAAAAGAAAATCTTTTTTTTAACAAAACTCTAAAACTTTAAAATTGATATAATTAAATTATTATATAAGATAATTTAATTTAACTATCTCTATTTGATAAATCTGAGAATCATGTAAGGATGTAAAAATATATTTTTGTATATATCTTTATTTTATTGTGGCTGTTTTCATGTCAGAAAAAAAGAAATTAATTTAAACAGCTAAAATTTAAAAAAAATTTAGGTTTTTTGGTCAAGTATGGTTCAGACTGGTCGAGTATTGTTCAGACCTTTGGTCGAGTATGGTTTAGACTGAAAAAATTGGTCGAGAATGGGTTAAGACTGTTTCAGACTGGTCGAGTAATAGTTCAGACTATTTTCAATGGCAAAGATAAGGGTCAAGTACAAATCAGTACGGTCGAGTATGGTTAAGACTTGGGTCGAGTAATGTCGAGTAAAATTCAGACCAATTCAGACTGGTCGAGTAAAAATCAGTACAGTCGAGTACAGATATAGGCCATTTCAGACTTTACTGGTTTGTAGTGTATGTCTTGACACTATCTCGACAGTATAAATTTCGCCTGAAATGTGAACAGACTTATTTTGCACTGTTTATGACATTGACATTCTATTGCTGTTATATACTCCTTTTTGTTATGGCTAAACTAAACTTTGAAGAATCAAGGATTAATTTGGTATAGTAAGATACCCTTTTGGTGCAACTAAGTTGGAATACCCTGAATAATCCCCCATGTAGTTTAATTTTGATTTATTTTTATTAAACATTTAAGTAATTCTTTTCACTTGGAATATAAGTCGAAAGTATTGACAAACAGCATTTAGATTTTTGCCGTTCGCAAAACTGCCAGTCAAATTTGCTTTACTAAAATAGGTGTCTTGTATCTCTTTTGGACCCCACAATTCATCTTTTGTGTTTGTGTGGTTAAAAAAAGAGGGGGGGGGGGGCTTTCGTTTAGGTCAAAGAATTTGTTCCCATCTTGATTGAAAAACCTTATTCACTTTTTAGAACAACCCAAAAACATTTTTTATTCAAATTTGAGTGTTGAATTTTATAATTTTTTATCAAAAATAAATATTTGTGATAACTCCTTCCTGAAAAGAAAGAAATGTTTAGATCTATATTATGCATGTCTGTTTGAGAACCATTTCATAAGACCGATGATTTCTATAGAAATCATTGATGGGACCCATCATAAATACATTTTTTTTTATTATTCCTGGAGTAGATAATAATTTTCTTTTAATCTTTGGGAATTATTCAATTTGTTTTAATGTTAAAATAATTAACTTCATAATTTTGATGAAGAAAATCCATTTCAATTCAATTTTTTTTCATCAAAATGATGATTTTCATTTTCATCTATCAACAAACTTTTTAAATTGTAGTGGCATGGTCGGTCAACTGATAAGTTGTATGGCTGATTACAGGTAAAGCAATAACTTCTATTTGACAGTTGCGTGTACTCTGGGGTGTGGAATACCCTAATTTTATGAGGAACATCCTGTCCATGTGTAATACTTAATATATTCCAACAGATGACATTACACAAATTTTTCTTCTGTTAAATGAATGATTTTTATATCATCATAATTTGCTATTTATATAAACCACATTTTGGTATAATAATTATTTACCATATCAAAATTGAATATTATGAATGTAGAATGAAATATGTCTACAGTATGATTGGTTTGAATCATTTAATTTATAAGATTTAGGAATAAAAATTTGTAATTATTTAAAAACCCACATTGAAATTGTTTTATATCAACACACCCACATTTGAATTATATTATACTTTAGATTTCATAGCCATATTTGCATTTGTAAAAATATTTATATACCCAAATTTTCAATTATTTTACATGCCCAACTTTTATTTTTGTTGTAAAGAAGTGTAACTTGAAACAACAGTATATCATATAAAGAGAAATAAAGATTAAAGTTATATCATGAATATTGGTCATGATTTGTAAAACTCAGAACTGTCAAGTAAATTTAAGACACGATTCAAAATGTTCAGAATATGTCAAGCCATACTGAGAAAAAATAAGAATGTCGAGAATATGTCGAGAAATTTGAAGACAATATTCAAATGTCAAGAATTTGTCAAGAAATTTTAAGACCATATTCAGAATGTCGAGAATATGTCGAGTAAATTTCATACAAATTTAATGTAAATGAGAATTTGTCAAGAAAAATTAAGACAGACACAAGTCATACTTTTGGAGAATGTCGAGTAAAAGTTCATGCAAATTAAGACAAAAAATGGTCTTTTCAGACTTATAGACTTTTGTAGTGTTTACATGATTCACAGATTTAACTACTACAGGCATACATTCACATTCACCACTGCATGATGCCATCACGTGTCATTTTGTCATGCCTTGTGGGCTACTGGTCTGACTTTTACACGAGTTAAATAAAAACAAGCATCCGAAGACAGCATAATTAATCATTTAAACTACCCAGAGCGTAGTCAAATAATAACGACGTTTTGTACGGCTTTCTTATTTGACAAAAAAAAAAATGTGGACGCCCTCCTCCAACTTCGTAGCAACAGCAAAAATCAAAAATATCCTTTCAAGACGTCATATTTTTTTTTGGACTACCCATAGCCGTGCTGCCAGTGCTGGGCCTCATTTTACAAGATATATGATGTCTGACTTAAAATAGTAAATAAATTGATTGTAACTTGCCAGTCATGAACAATTCAGTATACCGCAAAATGTAACTGCATTTGATACGTTACACGATAGAAACATATTGATAACAGTTAAAAAGTAATCATAATCAAATGTTTTTTTAAATAAAAATATTACGCAAGGGCACCTGACGAGGATGAACGGCCTTGGTCGAACTTGACCTGAATGATATCCGAAACACCAGGTGTAATATCATCAATTAAAGAAATTCATATACGACCAGTGTTGATTACCACAGATCATTTACGTTGGGGAAATCCTTTCAAATAAATAGATGTGTAAAAGTTTATAATGTAACACCAGAACAATCTACCGAGAAAAGGTCAAATCAGATTTTAACAGTTAAAGGTAATATATATTAATTTAAAGTAAATATATATAAGCGAAACATGCTATATATATGAATAAAAAAATCATGCATTAATAGAATAAACCTGTAATTGAAGAAAAACATTCAAATGCATATAAAATTGCATATAACGTCATACGATACATGGAAAATAATTAAAGAAACTCGATACGGACAAGAAATAAAATATCTTTTAGGCAATAATATTAGTAGGTTTTGCTAAGATTGGTACATGGACACGATTATTTATAAAACAAATATTTGATTTCACGAAAAATAAATAAATAACAACAGGACTAAATTGTAATTTTGTAGGTCCAGTATTTGGTGTCACAGGGTGGTCACAGCCCTTCAAACTGTATAGGAAGGATAATGAAAAAGTGTGGCACTAATCAGTTATGGGCCAAATACAGTCTGAAGGGGCAAAAGGGAAAAGAGGCATTCACAGGTCACCCTTTGTGCAGGATAATCATGAGTAAGTTGTTTTAGAAAATATGTCGAACATTTAAAAGCAAATGCCATTAATAAAGATTGGATTTTTTATCTGACTTTAATCTCAAAAAGAATTCATATGATGAATATGAATATAATGTTTCTCACTTATTATTTTAGATAGAAACAGAGTGCAAAGTTACATAAAGTTATTATATATATATATATATAAAAGTTTAAAGAAGTTAAAAATAATAATGAAATATATCTTTTTAATTCTGTAATATTTTTTCAGAAAGTTGTGCAAGAGTGTTCTTAAATCCAAGGTTTCCGATATGGAGGGAGTCTTAATTGACTTCATAAAACAGGCCCCACACAAGCCAGGAGGACCAAAATATAAGGTATTTTTCAATTGAATAAAATATCTTAATATACGTTTAAGTGGAAGGTTTTATTTATTTAAAAGTTTATTATTGCAATTTGAATATCTATACACAAATTTCTGAGCCACTTATAGCAATATAACATTTGCCAACCATGCAGAACTTCTGTTTATTTAGAGACATTAGAATAATACATTGCTATGTTCTTGACGATGGAACTATTGTCTTTATCCTGCAAGTAAATCATTGAGATATACATTTGTAGCAATTGCTTTTGACATGTAAAATATTATTTATGTTTTTTGCCTATCTTAATAATTACTTGGATTGCAAAAAATAGCATAATTTCCCCTTTATATATTTAATGAAATAGTTTGACTGAAAGGGAGTACAACAACTAACTGGGGTTAAGAGTTATATGCTAAACAGTGTACTTGGGCGTACTGATCTCGTTAAAAAATTGCTTTTGATCATTTCAGAAACCTGTAAGAAAAGGACAGACGATTGCGCAAGAAGAATTGGAGTCTGAACAAATAAATCTGTTTAAAAGTACATTGATTCTACTGATTTTAGTCCTGTCAGTACTGTTTTTTTTTGGTTGCAAAGTGATTAAAGATATTTATAAAACTATATTCCAATTTCTGCAACAATTGAAGCTTTGGTTAAAAACTAGATCATTGATTGAAGTTATTATGATAATATGTCAAATTCTCGGCTTAAGAGATATGTTATCTCCTTGTCAATGCAAGGACCTTATTGAATTCACTTTCAAGGTCACAGGACCAAGTTTAAACAGTTAGGGGTTGACAAGCTTTGCTTTGGCATAGTTTTATAAAGAATATCTTCCTTTAGAGCTTTGGTGTAATGCTGAGTGTGGTCGCCTCAAGTGCGGAGGTTGTGGGTCGGAACTTCGGCCTGGCCAAACCAATGACAATAAAATTATCATTTGTTGCTTCTCCCCAAAATGAGTTAGAGTAAAGACTTCTTTGGCCGTAGTCAGAATAATGTGACATGTCATCCTGCAAACTTGCCTTGTGGGCTAGAACCAAAAAATCTGGCACAACATGTTGGTCTATTACAAGACAGGGTATTAATTTCTAATAATCATGTTCTCATCAAGAATATGCATCTGACTTGCCACTGGTCGTTAAACAACCAACCATCCATCCAAGCTTATGGAGATGTTGCTTTTTCTTCAATAAAACACGTGCATTACCAATTAGGAAATGAATGAAATACAAAACACTGCACAATCAATTATATATTTTTAAACCAAAGTAATGTGGTCGCACTAATGCATCATTGTTACACAAATGTGTTGAAAATGTTTGTTGGAGGTTGACAGAAACGTTTTTCATAAAACCTTATTTCAACGTTTTCTGAATGTTCCAAAATAACGTTTCTTCAAAATGATTTTGAAACATTTATAAGAGTCTACAAATTTTGGTTTTTAAAACGTTTTAATAAAACATTCTAGAAACCAAAACAAAACATTTTTAAAACGTTTTTAAAATGTTGAATTGTTTGCTGGGCTGTGTCGCTCACCTGCATCTTCAACATTGACCACTTTTTAGTAAAAATCATCATTAATAGGGAATAATTCTATCAAGAGTTAACTGGCAATTTCAATCATGTTGGCATATCTGTACATCTTATCCGGCTGATATGTTTTCCTATTTAAAGTTATTATATTATTATAGTTTTGAGATAATACACAAACTAGAGGCTCTCAAGAGCCTGTGTCGCTCACCTGTATCTATTGTGGTTTTGGAAATCATGTAAAATAAGGTTTAAATCATAATAAATAGTAATAGATATCCCAAAAATGATTGAGACCAAGTTTGGTTTAATTTAGCCCAGTAGTTAAATTAAAAGCAGGTCATCCCATTGTAGTCTTACAATAGTTACTGAAGACCCCTTATCATTTTTAAATTAGTTTTCAAGTTGTGACCATTTGAAATTTTTTTTTACAATTTTCCCATGGACTTCTATAGTAAACCCTTATGTTCTATTTTTAGCCATGGCGGCCATTTTGGTTGGATGGCAATTTCACCAGATACATTTCTAAATCAAGATACCCTATTGAAAATTGTGGCTAAGTTTATTTCTGTTTGGCCCAGTAGATTAAGTGGAGAAGATATTTGTAAAAGATTACAAAAATGTACGACAAATTGTGAAAAATTGACTTTAAAGGGCAATAACTCCTGAAGGGGTCGTTGACAATTTTGATCATGTCGACTTATTTGTAGAGCTTACTTTGCTGAACATTTTTGCTGTTTACAGTTTATCTGGTGATGATAGGTTAAAAAAAGACAGCAATCCAACAAAAACAATCTTACAGATTATCTAACGGTATAAATATCTATATGTTCACAGTTTATTTCTATCTATTATAACATGTATTATTTCAAGATAATAACCAAAAACTGCAAAATGTCCTTAAAATTACTAATTCAGGGGCAGCAACCCAACAATGGGTTGTCTGATGCGTCTGAAAATTTCAGGGTAGATAGATCTTGACATGATGAACAATTTAACGTCAGATTTGCTCTAAATGCTTTAGTTTCAGAGATATAATCAAATCAAAGAGCTGATTGCTCTGAGGTGGAAGAAGATGCATAAAAGGTAACTTGAATTACCTTAAGAGCAGCCCCACCAAACCAGTCTGCTTTGTCCCATTATTGCTTTTGACGTATTTTTCTCTTCAAAAAATAGTTAGACTCATAATATAACTCAACCAAAACTCACTATACTTAACATAAAAATCTGCAAATACTGTTGATTCAAATTAATTTTTCTATAACCAGATTCCATACATTCGTCTTGGAAAGGTCAACTTGATGCAATGCAAATTCGCCAAGCAATTATAACATTAATTGATTTGGTTTCACTTAAAAGTTTTCTGTCAAAGGTATATAGTTGGCCTTAAAAAAACTGGCTACCAAGATTTTAGTTAAGTTCGCTAAAACTAGGGTTTTCATTATAAACAGATATTGAAAAATTCTAAATATATCCAATGCAGATATGTATCAGGCCAAGAATTGGGTTTTGGGCACTTATCAGCATTTCAAACTGGTTCCGTACTCGAGCCTCTATAATGGGTGTACCTAAATGACGAATAACGGTAAAGAGCTGGACTATTTAGCTGTCAAGATCACGTTTTTGGTCACTTATAAAACTTTGAATCGTAATGGAATAAAGACAATCATTGGGGACATTTCGACAATGACCGACGGTGCATCGTTTGATGTGTAACACACCAGCAGATTCACGTGTGCGCTTGACTTTTTATTATCGCAATAACATACTAAAATATTCTAACTTTCGTATTAAAAAACACATGTTGTCTAAAACTGGAATATGACTTGATTGCATTAAAGATCTAAACGTAGACGGAACAACCCAATCCGTGTATTTTTTCAAGCATCATTGATTTGAAGTCGTACTCTCCACGAAGAAACTTGACTTTAACACAAGATGGATTGTATGAATATATGCAATTCTGTTTATCAATATTCTGAAACTTTCGTACGCACAAATTGTCAATTAAATTTCCCATTTGTGCACATGCGCAGATATGTAACCAAAATGGTTTAGATTCACCCGAATAATCCAGTTGGTTTATTCCGATAATTCCAATCATTAATCTACAAAAGACAATTATTACAACAATCAGAGAATTATTATCAGGACCTATTAATGCTCCAAGACAAGCCATCAACTTTTAATTATTGTTTTTCATGTGTTTTCATGACTTTCGAGAATTTATACCATATAAATATCTGAATAAGTTTATTAAAATTGAATACCCTTAATATTAATATTTTTTAATAAATGAAAGGACGTATAAAACGTCATTGATAAAAGTAAGTAGAAGGAACTTAGGGCGAACGTAATCTATGGGCGAAAGAACTTAGGACGAACAGACCAAGGGCGAACATTTAAAAAGTGCGAACCGACCCGATACCAAATGCTCGCATGCGTACAATAATCTACATTAAAAACATCCGGTTACAAGTAAACAAATAACGTTCATGTAAGATGAGATGAAATTTAATAATCTACATAAATAAAAGGGTATATATTTTTACATTAAAACATCAGAAACTATAACACTTACGATATTGATTGTTTTTCAAGCCGAACCTATAAATTAAATGATGCAGATGCTTAATCATGTGTAAAAATCGGTGTCACGAAATGGCACGGAAGTAATCAAATTGTAATACACAGAAAGGGATACGGCATACAACCTGGTAACGGTTCAATGATTTTACAGCCGGCAGTGAAGGCTTTCAGAAGACTTGAAGTCTTCTTCCACCAAAAACTGCATTGTACCCCCATGTTCTATTTTTAGCCATGGCGGCCATCTTGGTTGATGGGCGGAGTTAACGAATACATTTATTAAACTAGATACTCTAAGGATGATTTAGGCTAAGTTTGGTTTTATTTGGCTCAGTAGTTGAAGAGATGATTTTTGTAAAAGTTAACGGACGCCTACTGACGACGACGCCGGACGCCAAGTAATGAGAAAAGCTCACTCGGCCCTTTTAGGTCATGTTGACTTATTTATAGAAATCGTCTTGCTGATCATTTTTGCTATTTAAAGTTTCTATCTATCTAATATAGTTTTTAAGATATAAGGCAAACACGCAAAAAAATTGTAAAATCGTCATTATAGAACAACCACCCTAATAAGGAATCGACTAAATAATTTAGCCATGTTGACTTATTTGTAGATTTTGTCTTGCTGATCATTTTTGCTTTTCAAAATTTCTGTCCATCTATTATAATTTTCAAGATAACAGGCGAACATTTTTAAAAAATGTTAAAATTCATCATCTAAAGACAATAACTCAATGTACAATTGGTAGAGATCAACATTCTGAACATTTTTAGCCTTGTCGTGTTTTCTCTATTCATAGCAGTTTTCAAAATAATAGGCAAAACTTGCATTTAACCCCTATGTTCTATTTTTAGCCATGTCAACTAGATACCCTAAGGATGATTTAGGCTAAGTTTGGCAGGATCATCGGACACATTTTTTAAACAAGATACCCTAATATTGATTGTGACCAAGTTTGGTTAAATTTGGCCCAGCAGTTTCAGAGAAGATTTTCGTAAAAGTTAACAGACGACGACGGACGCCAAGTGATGAGAAAGCTCACGTGGCCTTTCAGGCCAGGTGAGCTAAAAATCTGACAAGAATTGTACCTGTGAGAGCGCTAACAAGACCGGACGGACGAACGGACGGATGCACGGTATTTGTATGTTCCCTGCAAAAGCGTACGCTGGGGACAAAAAGAAGCATGTGTTGTAAGATTGCCAAGGAAGACCAAAGGAGAGAGATGTGAACAATTATAATGTGAAAATGCTTATTTTAAAGTCTGTAATTTAACACAGCCAAGATCAAACCCTAGGTGTTGAGGATTAGATGCAAGAAAAATTGTCCAAAACCACCAAAGCAGTTGATTAAAAGAAGAATTTGATAGTGTTGAGAAAAAATAGACATTCCCCAAAAATGTTTTTCCAATGAATTTTTTCATAAATTTAAAATTGCATAGACTCTAAGGGACAAAACGCCTAAATCAGTTACTGTTACTGGCCACTCCCTGTCACATTTGTAATTTATAGCTGCAGTACTATTACAAAGTTTTATAAGAACAAATCATCATAAGTAAAAGTTATGTTACAAAATACAAAATTTTATTCTAAAAATATAAAAGTGTATTATACTAAAATAAAAGTCAGTTAAACAATTAGAAAAAAATCATACACATGATTAATTTTCAAAAACGTATCAGATTTCTAAGATATGGATGTTAATGTTAAAATTTCGGTAACTCAGAGGATAAATTTTGCATTGCACAATTATTATTATAATATGATAGTTTTAAAGATTAACATCATTATCAAAGCCATTTACCAGTTTACTTTGACTAATCCAATAAAAATCTCTGTTCCCACTTGAAATTTTTTACTATTGTGTTAAGCAGATTTTTTTCTTCTAATATTGAGGTATGTCCAAGACACGATGCAGTTGCAATATCGACGACATCAACAATTTTCGTATCGATATTAGTATGCACCATTACTATATGTGTCACAATAATTGCAGTATCAGCCGTCGATATCGATTCGATGTTGTGGTTCAAATTTAATACCTGGCTCGTTTCTTCTGTTTAAATTGTTAAAGTTGTGGGAATCGAAAGAAGGAGAGAACTTTACAGTGAAAACAAATAATTTTATATAAAAGTGAAACAAAAATAGGTTAGGATTGAAATCTCGTTTTAAATACAAGAACACAAACACATACTTTTTCTGGTTCAATGTAACTTCTTTAACAAATGTATTTCAAAAATCTATTGTGGAAACTAATTTTTTTTAAACTCATGTGTGAACTTCTTAAGTTGGATAGCAACATTAACCTCAAAACACACATTTGTAAGCATCTTCCAATCCGCAAAAACTTATTCTCTTAAAAAAATTGTTTTATGGTATAATTTGTTTAAAAAAAATCTAATTTGTAATTATTTGACCTTTGATCTGTTTGGAATCAAGACCACTGATAAGACATTGAATCGAGACCACTGGTGAGATTGAATCGAGACCACTGATGAGTCATTGAATCGAGACCACTGCTGAGTCATTGAATCGAGACCTCTGATGAGTCAATGAATCGAGACCTCTGATGAGTCAATGAATCGAGACCACTGATGAGTCATTGAATCGAGAGCCACTGATGAGTCATTGAATGGAGAGTCACTGATGAGTCATTGAATGGAGAGCCACTGATGAGTCCTTGAATTGAGAGCCACTGATGAGTCATTGAATCGAGAGCCACTTATTAGTCATTGAATCGACTGATGAATCATTGAAACGAGAGCCACTGATGAGTCATTGAATCGACTGATGAGTCATTGAATGAACTGATGAATCATTGAATCGAAAGCCACTGATGAGTCATTGAATCGAGACCACTAATGAGTCAATGAATCGAGACCAATGATGAGTCAAAGAATCAAGACCACTGATGAGTCATTGAATCGAGACCTCTGAGGAGTCAATGAATCAAGACCACTGATGAGTCATTGAATCGAGACCACTGATGAGTCATTGAATCGAGACCACTAATGAGTCAATGAATCGAAACCACCTAATGAGTCAATGAATCAATACCAATGATGAGTAAATGAATCAAGAACACTTATGAGTCATTGAATCGAGACCACTGATGAGTCAATAAATCGAGACCAATGATGAGTCAATGAATCAAGACCACTGATCAGTCATTGAATCCAGACCACTGATGTCTCAATGAATGGAGACCACTAATGAGTCATTGAAAAGAGACCACTGATGAATCATTGAATCGAGACCTCTGATGAGTCAATGAATCAATACCACTGATGAGTCAATGAATCGAAAATTATGATGGGTCAGTGAATCGAAACCACTGATGAGTCAATGAATCGAAAATTATGGGTCAGTGAATCGAGACCTCTGATGAGTCATTGAATCGAGACCACTGATGAGTCATTGAATCGAAAATTATGATGGGTCAGTGAATCGAGACCCCTGATGAGTCAATGAATCGAAAATTATGATGGGTCATTGAATCGAGACCACTGATGAGTCATTGAATCGAAAATTATGTTGGGTCCACTGATGAGTCATTAATCGAGACCTCTGAAGGGTCATTGAATCGAGACTACTGATGAGTCATTGAATTGAGACCTCTGATGAGTCAATAAATCGAGATCACTGATGAGTCATTGATCGAGAACACTGATGAGTCATTGAATGGAGAGTCACTGAAGAGCCATTGAATCGAGAGCAACTGTTGAGTCATATAATGACAAATGAACGTCTGGCATATTATATTAAAAGCCTGGTATCTTTCATGAAGTTAAGAGAGTCAAAATGCATGTTTTATTGATAGTATTTCACTGATATATTCGATGAGTTTTAGTGGAACTTTTTTTCTTTAAGAATCTTTCATTGTAGGAAAGTTCCTACACTGTGAATTAGAGATGAAATAAATTCATTTATGTCTATATGTCTATGCTATGCAGAATTTTTCTAAAAAAATTTTGGGGCATTTTAATTTTTTAATTGCATGGAAAGCATTAGAATGCAGGATTTCGCATAAAATCTCTCAGATCTTCTAGGGGCTATCCCCTGCTTTACATCTTCTAGGGGCTATCCCCTGCCTTGGATTTTCTTGGGCAATTCCCTGCCTTACATCTTCTTGGGGCCATCCACTGCCTTAGATCTTCCAGGGACCATTCACTGCGGCCTTAAATCCTTTCTGATCTGGCATAAAGGTCCTTCAAATATTGTGTTTACACTTAATTTTCAGCTAGCTTAGGGTAAGAAATGTATACATAATCACTTATATTTGTCAAAATACAAACAAATAAATATTGCCTTTGTCTTTGCCAATCCTTCTGCTCAACACTAAACAAAACAAACAAAAATAATAAACAATGACTTCAGTAGATCAACTACTGCTTATGAAAAATATCAATGTATAAAAACTACAAGTTTATTAATATAAAACAATCTTCATAAAATAAAATCTGTAACTGTAAACATTTAAAAATGTATAAGTTATTTAACAATAAACATTATATCTCCTATACATTTATCAAACATCTACTTTTGGTGCTGTGATTGTCTAGAACATATAAAATAGATATATGGAAAATTATACAACTAAATTTCTGGAGAGTCCAATGTTCACCTTGCAAAGGATTCATGTACATCTCTGAACAAATACACACAGCTTACAGTTGTGTCATGAAGCTGGAATAATTGTATTTGGTTTACTCTTTTTTTTTAATTTATTGGCGGTCTTATGCAGTCTCTTCTGATTATTCACTATACATTGTACTGTAAAAAAGAAATATCATAATGAGAATTTGATGTTCATAGCCGATATTTGATACTTTCTTTTTAATTTATTCACAATTTGTTTTTAACTTGGGTCAAATTAGAGCTTACCACATCGTAAAGAAATCTATTTGTTGTTGGGGCCTGAGGTTGTGAGTTCGGACCTCGCATGTGGCAGGTGCATCTGACTCCGATCTTAATTGACTAGGATTGTTAGTTTTCCTTCTGGCCCTCTGGCTTCCTCCTCCAATAAAGATTGACCACCACTGTATAGCCAATAATGCTGAAAATGGCGTTAAACACCAAAACAATCAATCAATCTGTTGTTGAAGACTATATTTTATCCAGTAGATGCCTTTGATGAAATTTGATTGCTCTATTTTTTCATAATTAACTATATTTAATTTTATCCTTCTTATTCTGAATAAGAATGATTTAGACATGTGCTACTAGTACATTATGATCTCGTGTAACTGGTAGCTTCCAGTAGTATAAGCTGTTGGTGTCCAATCAGTTCACAGGTTTTTAAACTTGAAATAAACTGTTGACACAGAGATATGTCTCACCTGTTTTTATAGTAAGATGCAAATATTGAAATTGAATAGCAATACTTTAACACGTAAATTATGCAAAATACTAATAGTCAATGAAACATGACTGAAGGAAGAGGGCCAAATAATTTCTGAGATATAAGATATAAGACATTCCAATGATAATAAAAGAACAGAGTTCCAATGTCCGCCGCATTGCACTCATTTTATATTTCCAAGGGGCATAACTCTTTTTAAAAAAGTCGATCGTCCACCATTATAGAACTTGTCAGAGATATTGCTGATATTAACCTAGAGTATAAGTTTTATAAAAATCTGGCAAGAATTGTACCTGTGAGAGCCCTAACAAGACCGGTTGGACACCCGGTATTTCCTTGTACCCCACAACGTGTTACGCGGGGGACAATAAAACTGCATACTAAATATCATTGACTAATTATCATAAGTGGCTCCCCTAAAACTGACCTAACCACAAACTTTAACATGTAAATTATGCAAAAGTTTCAAAGTCAAAAGACCATGAGGGGGCAGGAACAAATAATATGAGATGTGCCAATGCTTATACCACTGCATACCAAATATCATAGACTTAACATTAATGGTTCCTCTTAAACTGAACTAATCACAAACTAGTAACATGTAAACTATGCAAAAGTTTCGAAGACAATAGAGCATGATTGAGGGGGCTGCTTATATTTTTATTATAATAATTAAAGGTCAAATAATCTCCATGAAAATGAGATGTGTAAATTCTTATACTGCATACCAAATATTATTGATTTACCATTAGTGGTTCCCTACAAACTGATCTAATCACAAACTTTAACAAATTGTTGACACCGAAATAGCATATTTTTAAAAACTTTAATATGATTGAAAAAGCTCAAATGAAATTCTTGCAGTAAAATTCTGTTGCAATGGTAACTTACATCTTCCATGAAATTATCATGGTTGGTTACTGGTTAGGAGGATTTAATAATGAGTCTTTTTTTTAAGATCATGTATTTCAAATGCTTCCAACATCTGTAAAATAAAAAGTTGTTATTAGATGTAAATACAATGAAACAAGAGATTCTGACTTGTCTAGAAACATATCATAGTAATTAGTGTCAAATTGGAAAAAAGGAGTTGAGCAATCAAAGGGGGGGATCTTTAAATCACATCTGATCGTCATTGGTCCATCAAACTATAATAATTGTCAGAGGATTGATTGACTGATGACTACTTAAATGGGCATTAGATACGAGATATATATAAAAAAAAAAATGATTTTTTTTTTCAATCATTAATTAAAGTAAAATAGTTAAATAATAATATGCTTTTACAAGGCATTTTGGTACAATTTTGTCAAAATAAGCTAAGAAACATTGTTGATGAATTATTCACTAGCAAGTGAATAATTCGACCTCATTGTATCCGTATTCATGTGACCTTCAATTTAACCCCTAAGCTAAAGATGGGTTATGCATGAATTAGGCGTGCTCAGCTATTAAAGGGAAAAGAATGTCAACATTGAAAGTAAAACAAGAGTAAACCATTTGGTTGACTGATTTGGTCCACAAAAACTCATTCTTGTACAGGTAAAAACAATGATTAACATATTCTATTAACATATATATATGAAATCAAACAGACCTAGAAAAATCCAATTGCAAGTGTTTGCTATATCTATATCTATTTATATCTATATACATGTTTATATCAGGTTATATGACCGTCAGTAGTCTTCGGAGGTCACCTCCATTGTTAATCAGATGGCGTCTAGACTAAAAATCAAACATAACGCTGACACATATTACCGAGTCTGTGCATCTTAAATTGTTTATTTAAGACTTTTTATAATTTAGATATACTTTTAAGTATGTTATAAATAAAATGTGAGAATTTGAGTCAAATCGATGAACACTGATTTGACAGCTAATGCCCCTTTAATATCAAGTGGCAAGAATTACATGCAAATTCAGAATACATGTAGTGACATATTAACGTCTTCCACTAACTAGCTATAGAGAACTGGAATCTTTCTGTAAAATATTACATGTGTTGCTAATCATTTTCAATATAACTTCTTTTAATCACTAAAAATACAATTTTCTGCCCTAAATCTCAGTTGACCAACTCTGAAGGACCTACTTCCTTTATATCTCAGTTTACTCACTCTGAAAGACCTACTTTGTTTGCCTATATCTCAATAAACCCACTCTACAGGACCTACATCTCAGTTGACCCACTATGGAGGACCTACTTCTTTGATTTCTATCAAACTAGAATAACATGATGAGGATTACTATTGACTGATGGATGCTTAATATCCAGTGGCAAATATTTCATGCACATTCAGGAACACAATTCAATGTCCTCATTTCCACTAGAGAACTAGTAGCTGTGTGACTTACATTATAAGAACATATACATGTGCAAATGGAAAGTCAATCATTTAGTATTAATTACAAACCTGGAAAGCACATCTGTCAAATGGCATATTACCAACAGCAGTTCAAAGACCTGGACATAGTACACTTTTGATTGGTTGATTATCTGTGTCTCTGTTGTGTTTCTGAACTGCAATTACAACAAGCAAATTTTTAACAAGAAGTTGCAAGCAATGTTATGCAAAGTTTACACACAGACACTGAGGAAAAAAAATGACATGCTCAAAGAGTATTATATAAATTAAAAGTGTTTTCAAACAGGAAGTGACTGACCAGGAGATATAAAAATTGTTTCCACAGTACAAATCAAAATAAAAGAACATCTAGTGAGCATGCTTACACACCCCATGCCTCCATATAAAGGGAAACCCCTTTTAGTGACCTGATGGCAAACTTTATTCTGTTTACTTTAAGGAATGATTCTATTCTGTTGTGATTTTAGACAGCAAAATTGCACAACTCTATTATTAGTTAGTATGACCTTAACCTTAGATATAGTGACCACAAAATCACTACTAGTATTTCTCCCATTATACGTGACATATATATTCAAGTAAGATTTCAATCCCATATGAAGTGTTTGATTTAGCATTAAGAAACCACTTTTCTACACAAATTGTGGTCTATTTTTAGTACCCATGACCCTAACCTTTGAGGTATCAAGCCTCAAGATCAACAAGTATCTTCCTCTCATTATAAGTTACCACATTATAAGTAAGGTTTTAATCCCATATGAAGTATGTTATTAAGCACCAAGAAACTTTTTTGCACAAATCGCGGTCTATGATTTCATGGCCACACTTCCATCAGTTGATCGAGGAGGTTAAATATCAAATTTATAAAGATTTTTGGTTTAAGAGAAACAATCTTTCTGACTGGTACTTGTATGTTTTAATGAAACAGGTATTATAAATGCATACCAGCTATGATTGTAGCTCTAAATGCCAGGAAAGCATTAGATGTATTAATCACATCTTTTGGAACTCTCATTGTTGGAGCAGAAATTAAGAAATTTTATTGGCCTTCCACCACATAAATTCAATTTCTTCATATTTTCAATTCTTTCTTCATTTGGCTCTTCACCGTAAGCTGGAATTATAATGGCATTTCCCTATAAGTAAAAGAAAAATTAATATAAAATACATAAATGTAACAGATGGCTGGAGATGACCTAATGAAGGACAGATGTCAATTTCTAAGTGACAGCAATAGCTCAAATTGGCCCAAGTAAACAAAGTGTGCTAAAAACTTGCTTTAAATAAACCACATGTTTAAGAGCCTTTTCCCTATCAGGAATCCAATCAGAAACTGTCTGATTCTTTATCAGATTAATTTTGCCTTAAAAATTAACAAAATTTAAAATTTGGTGTTGATGGCAAATCTTCACAAAGTTTGTCATATGACTTAAACCATTTAGAGCCTTTAAAAGGTACAGGCACCTCTTTAAGATAGTATGACTTAAACCGTTTAGAAACTATAAAAGGTACGGGCACCTCTTTAAGATAGAGACTTAAACCGTTTAGAGCCTATCAAAGGTACGGGCACCTCTTTAAGATAGTATGACTTAAACCATTTAGAGCCTATAAAAGGTACCGGCACCTCATTAAGATAGTATGACTTAAAACCGTTTAGAAACTATAAAAGATACTGGCACCTCTTTAAGATCGTATGACTTAAACCTTTTAGAGTCTATAAAAGGTACGGGCACCTCTTTAAGTTAGTATGACTTAAACTGTTTAGAAACTGTAAAAGGTACGGGCACCTCTTGAAGATAGTATGACTTAATCCGTTTAGAGCCTATAAAAGGTACGGCACCTCTTTAAGTTAGTATGACTTAAACGTTTAGAGCCTATAAAAGGTACGGGCACCTCTTTAAGTTAGTATGACTTAAACCATTTAGAGCCTTTAAAAGGTACGGGCACCTCTTTAAGTTAGTATGACTTAAACCATTTAGAACCTATTAAAGGTACGCGCACCTCTTTAAGATAGTATGACTTAAACGTTTAGAGCCTATAAAAGGTACGGGCATCTCTTTAAGATAGTATGACTTAAACCTTTTAGAGCCTATAAAATTACAGGCACCTTTTTAAGATAATATGACTTAAACCATTTTAAATAGAGCCTATAATAGGTACTAGCACCTCTTTACGACAGTATGACTTAAACCTTTTAGAGCCTATAAAAGGTACGGGCACCTCTTTAAGTTAGTATGACTTAAACCATTTAGAGCCTATAAAAGGTACGGGCACCTCTTTAAGTTAGTATGACTTAAACCATTTAGAAACTATAAAAGGTACGGGCATCTCTTTAAGATAGTATGACTTAAACCGTTTAGAAACTATAAAAGGTACGGGCACCTCTATAAGATAGTATGACTTAAACATTTAGAGCCTATAAAAGGTATGGGCATCTCTTCAAGATAGTATGACTTAAACCTTTTAGAGCCTATAAAATTACAGGCACCTCTTTAAGATAGTATGACTTAAATGTTTAGAGCCTATAAACAATACGGGCACCTCTTTGAGATAGTCCTCTCGTATATTACAAGTCAATATTAGTACCTACTACAACATTTTCACCATTATAGTCCTCTCGTATATTACAAGTCAATATTAGTACCTACTACAACATTTTCACCATTATAGTCCTCTCGTATATTACAAGTCAATATTAGTACCTACTACAACATTTTCACCATTATAGTCCTCTCGTATATTACAAGTCAAAGTACCTACTACAACATTTTCACCATTATAGTCCTCTGGTATATTACAAGTCAATATTAGTACCTACTACAACATTTTCACCATTATAGTCCTCTGGTATATTACAAGTCAATATTAGTACCTACTACAACATTTTCACCATTATAGTCCTCTGGTATATTACAAGTCAATATTAGTACCTACTACAACATTTTCACCATTATAGTCCTCTCGTATATTACAAGTCAATATTAGTACCTACTACAACATTTTCACCATTATAGTCCTCTGGTATATTACAAGTCAATATAAGTACCTACTACAACATTTTCACCATTATAGTCCTCTGGTATATTACAAGTCAATATTAGTACCTACTACAACATTTTCACCATTATAGTCCTCTGGTATATTACAAGTCAATATTAGTACCTACTACAACATTTTCACCATTATAGTCCTCTGGTATATTACAAGTCAATATTAGTACCTACTACAACATTTTCACCATTATAGTCCTCTGGTATATTACAAGTCAATATTAGTACCTACTACAACATTTTCACCATTATAGTCCTCTCGTATATTACAAGTCAATATTAGTACCTACTACAACATTTTCACCATTATAGTCCTCTGGTATATTACAAGTCAATATTAGTACCTACTACAACATTTTCACCATTATAGTCCTCTCGTATCACTTTCTGTAGTCTTTCTTGCCTTAAAAAAAATAAATAAAAAGAAGGCAGCTGGTTACATTAAATTAAGACTACATCTAAACAGAGATGATATAGGCCATAGCAGGTACCTGATTTAGGGTATGTGATAATGGTAATACTATGTAAGGAAGGTGAGACTACATCTAAACAGAGATGATATAGTGGATAGCAGGTACCTGATTTATGGTATGTGATAATGGTAATACTATGTACGGAAGGTGAGACTACATCTAAACAGAGATGATATAGGGGATAGCAGGTACCTGATTTAGGGTATGTGATAATGGTAATACTATGCATGGAAGGTGAGACTACAATGCTCTCTTCAATTCCTTTAGTTTATTTTGCATTATATTTCTCACTAATCTCCTTTAATTTATTTAAATGAAGCATCTTCATCAGAAATCCAAAACAGCAATATTTAAAACAGTTTCAAAAATCAATAAAAATGATCTTGGTTAGGAGATTTGCGGCAATTTTTCCAAACTAAACTATAATAGAAAAAGAATGGATATGGGATATCCATCCACGACACAAAATCAGTACATGTACAGCAAAAAAACACACAAAAGCAAAGGAAAAGTGCTTTTATTGCTGTTCTTCATCTCAAAGTATGTTGACATTGTATAATACAAGATCCTTAATATCAAAATGGTTTCGTAATTGTACATGTTTGTTATAAATTAGGCCATTAGTTTACTTATTTGAATTGTTTCACATTTTTCATGTCTGGGCCTCTTATAGCAAACTACATATGGTATGGAATTTTTCTAATAGTTGAAGGCTGTATGGTGGCCTTTAATTGCATATATCCATTTCATTTGAACTCTTATGGATAGTTGTCTCATTGGCAATCATACCACCTTATTTTTATATTGAATGTGTAGAGATTTGGCTTTTTAAGTCAGAAAAATATTAAAAGAAAAAAAACTAGTATATAAATACAGAACCTTACATTTGCCAACCAAACATATTAGTACAGACCATATCTATACCGCCATCCATAAATCCAAAACTATTTGCTGGTGATACCTGGAAATTATAAAAGTCATTATTAGGCCACAGAAACTGACAAAAAACAAAACATGATAGATATAAAAATAAGAAGGTTCGGTATGATTGCCAATGAGACAACTCTCCCCCTTATAAGGCCATATAAAATGACAGAAAACAAAATATGATAGATATAAAAATATGAAGATGTGGTAAAATTGCTGATGAGAAAACTCTCCCCCTTACAAGGCCAATCCCCATATAAAATGACAGACAACAAAATATGATAAAAGCCATTATTAGGCCACAAATATTAGTTCAGCAATGGGATGGCAAAATCAGGTCCTTAATTTACATATTTCAGAGTAAAAAAGAAACTGTATACCAATAATTCAACTAATCACATTTTACTTGTTATCACATTGATTACTGTAAATTCAGAAATTATGGCGATATTTCTAATACTGTAAATTTCAGTGGATTAGACAATATCTTTTTTCAGAAAATTTTTGGCCTCGTCTTATGCAGCAGATTTTTGTTTTAAATCAGGTCGCCAAAAAAAATAAAATAACTTGCAACAACTCATGCAACAGTATCAAATTTGCAATAATAAAAACATGCATTCATAATTTCAGTAGTGATTTGCCGTTATGAAATTGTTGCAATCCCATTAATTATGTTTCACATTTTTGCTAGTTAGGTAAAAAATTTGCAGTTATAAATGAATTAATTTCGGAATTTAAGTTTTTAATATAAACACTTTAAACTAAATATCCCCCTTTTTTTATCTGTATAACAATCAGTATGGTATGGCATGACTAGCTTATTAAGTTTAATAACCTGACAATTTCACCTTTGATCGTCATTATTCAAAATTTGGCATTTATCAAATCAAGGTTTTTAAGGGATGTAATTTAAGCTTTTTGAGTGTAAAGGATAAGCAAACAGTTTCAAATTTGGTAGATTTCAAAATGAAAGAGTATACTATACTCAGTATACATTCTTGTATTGACTGATTGAGGCTTAATGTCCATTGGCAAATATTACATGAATTTTCAGGACTATAACTAGGTAACGAGATATGTATATTATCCTATTGTATAATGTACAGAATCAACACACTGAACACTTTTGGGTGACCAAGCAAGGGATCCAACCCGAGACCTACCAGTTGCCATTCATTGTGTGCACCTATCCAGAGCACTTGAGTCAAAACTCGATTTTTGTTGGGGTTCATGTCCCTCAATTTTTAGTTTTCTATGTTATAGTAATGTTTTGTGTAAATATTGCTTGTATATAATATTGAATCATAGATAACTTGAATATGTACAAAAATGTATTAGGTCCGAGTACACAGTTATCGTCCTTTGATTTTCGTTGTCCACAAATATAGTCCCTAGTGTGGACAGTGTGTTACTTGCCAATTTTTTTTATACCCCTTCCAAATTTATTTCTCCATGTTTTATGCCTCAAATAGGAAGTAGGGGGATGAAATTACACTGTAAAAAAATTTGGGTCATGAATTTTAAAGGAAAGTAGTGATTTGGTCCAGCTGAAAAAGGTTAAAAATAAGCACTTCGGAAGCTGTCAAAAGATTTCAAGACCCCCTTAACATAAAATTGTCCATATTTTGAGTTAGAGCCGATGAAGTTTTCTATAATTTTGATATAATTTGTCCCAAAAGTAGTACAACACACTGTAAAAATATTATTGAGAAAGCGCAGGTGGGATTTTTTTAATTTTCATTTATTGTCTAAAAGAAATGCACTACGAAATAACTGTGTACTCGGACCTAAGAGGTGAAATCAGGAAATATAGAATCTGTACTTTGGCAACTTCCCTGACAGATTTGATGGTGTGAATTTGTCAAATAGCATGAAACTAAAGGATTTAAACTTTTATTTGATAGAATTTCTGCAAAAATGACCAATTTTGGCATTATATGGTCAAAATAAGCATTTCATAGCTTTTTCAATTTTGATGCATAAGTGGCATTCTGACTTTCTATCTGACAGGTTTTCATGTGTCAATATTTGTGTTTCTATGCTTTAATCCAATTGTACTACTCATTTGTGAACTCTGAATCTACAGAAAAGAAGATTATCTCAGACAATATGTGCAAAATGTGTTGTATAAATGACCCTCGTCTAACACCCTGTTTTGATCAAGTTAAATGTGAGGAGCTTGGTACATAAAAGTTGAAGTCCATAATAAAGACCTCACTAAATTTGTATAAAAAGCACTTAACATTGTCTTTTGTACCTGTTTCATTTCACATAATTTCTTTCTTTTCTGCTGTAGGATAGCAAGTGGTTCAAATATAAGCCTGTTGAGACTTAAAAATTGCCTGCAAGTTTTTCACTAAAAGTGAAAAATCTTTGTATCAGACCATACTGTCTAAAAAAAAAGTTCAATGCGAGAGTCTTTTTGTGCTCAGATTTATTGTATCATGTCACCTGAGTATAGAAATGATAGAAAAGACACACATTTTTATTTCCTATAGCTTCAATATGCATTTTTAGATGTAAATATGTGCTACGGCCTAAATTGACCCTAAACTATTTTCAGTCTTACTTGGCCTAAGACCCTTTTAAACTAATATGATATGTTATTTGTAAGTTTTCTTTCCATTTAAAGTACAGTAAATACATATGTAAGGATTATTCATAACCAAAAAGCTTCACAAATTTAAAATTGCTGGAAAATATTACATCTTCATGTAAGGCCCCCCTTCATTGGAAAACCTCCATTTTTAGGCACAGGCTCATATAAATTTGACTTTGGAATAATTATGCTAAGTCTGATATATCAAATGAGTACTCTATCAGTGTTCTCCTCAGAAATTTCTTATATCATCCTGGTAAACAAGAAATTATGAAATACCATCTTGTTTTTAGAAACTATAGCATCACATCCATAACACTATTTTTTAGAAACTAATTTCAGATAGCATCACTTTCTAGCAATATAGCATCACATTACCATGATGCTAAAAGGCCCTGGGGAGAACTCTGTCTATTGCTTTTAATACATGATATATTGTATATTAAGGCATTTTAAAAGTATTTTTTTGCAATGTTTTAATTTTAAAAGCCCCAAATGTTGATAGTTGAAATTTTTCAATTTTAACTTCAAAATTTAACACGCAAAGTTGAATATAGAATTTATCATATTGTCTATAATATATATCTTATTGCCATGAAACTTTGTAAGCAGTCTCATAATTTATTAAGCTTTGGTCATACCAAGTTTTATCAAGATTGGTCAATTTTTCTATCCTATTAGGTCCGAGTACACAGTTATCGTCCTTTGATTTTCGTTGTCCACAAATATAGTCCCTAGTGTGGACAGTGTGTTACTTGCCAATTTTTTTTATACCCCTTCCAAATTTATTTCTCCATGTTTTATGCCTCAAATAGGAAGTAGGGGGATGAAATTACACTGTAAAAAAATTTGGGTCATGAATTTTAAAGGAAAGTAGTGATTTGGTCCAGCTGAAAAAGGTTAAAAATAAGCACTTCGGAAGCTGTCAAAAGATTTCAAGACCCCCTTAACATAAAATTGTCCATATTTTGAGTTAGAGCCGATGAAGTTTTCTATAATTTTGATATAATTTGTCCCAAAAGTAGTACAACACACTGTAAAAATATTATTGAGAAAGCGCAGGTGGGATTTTTTTAATTTTCATTTATTGTCTAAAAGAAATGCACTACGAAATAACTGTGTACTCGGACCTAAGAGGTGAAATCAGGAAATATAGAATCTGTACTTTGGCAACTTCCCTGACAGATTTGATGGTGTGAATTTGTCAAATAGCATGAAACTAAAGGATTTAAACTTTTATTTGATAGAATTTCTGCAAAAATGACCAATTTTGGCATTATATGGTCAAAATAAGCATTTCATAGCTTTTTCAATTTTGATGCATAAGTGGCATTCTGACTTTCTATCTGACAGGTTTTCATGTGTCAATATTTGTGTTTCTATGCTTTAATCCAATTGTACTACTCATTTGTGAACTCTGAATCTACAGAAAAGAAGATTATCTCAGACAATATGTGCAAAATGTGTTGTATAAATGACCCTCGTCTAACACCCTGTTTTGATCAAGTTAAATGTGAGGAGCTTGGTACATAAAAGTTGAAGTCCATAATAAAGACCTCACTAAATTTGTATAAAAAGCACTTAACATTGTCTTTTGTACCTGTTTCATTTCACATAATTTCTTTCTTTTCTGCTGTAGGATAGCAAGTGGTTCAAATATAAGCCTGTTGAGACTTAAAAATTGCCTGCAAGTTTTTCACTAAAAGTGAAAAATCTTTGTATCAGACCATACTGTCTAAAAAAAAAGTTCAATGCGAGAGTCTTTTTGTGCTCAGATTTATTGTATCATGTCACCTGAGTATAGAAATGATAGAAAAGACACACATTTTTATTTCCTATAGCTTCAATATGCATTTTTAGATGTAAATATGTGCTACGGCCTAAATTGACCCTAAACTATTTTCAGTCTTACTTGGCCTAAGACCCTTTTAAACTAATATGATATGTTATTTGTAAGTTTTCTTTCCATTTAAAGTACAGTAAATACATATGTAAGGATTATTCATAACCAAAAAGCTTCACAAATTTAAAATTGCTGGAAAATATTACATCTTCATGTAAGGCCCCCCTTCATTGGAAAACCTCCATTTTTAGGCACAGGCTCATATAAATTTGACTTTGGAATAATTATGCTAAGTCTGATATATCAAATGAGTACTCTATCAGTGTTCTCCTCAGAAATTTCTTATATCATCCTGGTAAACAAGAAATTATGAAATACCATCTTGTTTTTAGAAACTATAGCATCACATCCATAACACTATTTTTTAGAAACTAATTTCAGATAGCATCACTTTCTAGCAATATAGCATCACATTACCATGATGCTAAAAGGCCCTGGGGAGAACTCTGTCTATTGCTTTTAATACATGATATATTGTATATTAAGGCATTTTAAAAGTATTTTTTTGCAATGTTTTAATTTTAAAAGCCCCAAATGTTGATAGTTGAAATTTTTCAATTTTAACTTCAAAATTTAACACGCAAAGTTGAATATAGAATTTATCATATTGTCTATAATATATATCTTATTGCCATGAAACTTTGTAAGCAGTCTCATAATTTATTAAGCTTTGGTCATACCAAGTTTTATCAAGATTGGTCAATTTTTCTATCCTATTAGGTCCGAGTACACAGTTATCGTCCTTTGATTTTCGTTGTCCACAAATATAGTCCCTAGTGTGGACAGTGTGTTACTTGCCAATTTTTTTTATACCCCTTCCAAATTTATTTCTCCATGTTTTATGCCTCAAATAGGAAGTAGGGGGATGAAATTACACTGTAAAAAAATTTGGGTCATGAATTTTAAAGGAAAGTAGTGATTTGGTCCAGCTGAAAAAGGTTAAAAATAAGCACTTCGGAAGCTGTCAAAAGATTTCAAGACCCCCTTAACATAAAATTGTCCATATTTTGAGTTAGAGCCGATGAAGTTTTCTATAATTTTGATATAATTTGTCCCAAAAGTAGTACAACACACTGTAAAAATATTATTGAGAAAGCGCAGGTGGGATTTTTTTAATTTTCATTTATTGTCTAAAAGAAATGCACTACGAAATAACTGTGTACTCGGACCTAAGAGGTGAAATCAGGAAATATAGAATCTGTACTTTGGCAACTTCCCTGACAGATTTGATGGTGTGAATTTGTCAAATAGCATGAAACTAAAGGATTTAAACTTTTATTTGATAGAATTTCTGCAAAAATGACCAATTTTGGCATTATATGGTCAAAATAAGCATTTCATAGCTTTTTCAATTTTGATGCATAAGTGGCATTCTGACTTTCTATCTGACAGGTTTTCATGTGTCAATATTTGTGTTTCTATGCTTTAATCCAATTGTACTACTCATTTGTGAACTCTGAATCTACAGAAAAGAAGATTATCTCAGACAATATGTGCAAAATGTGTTGTATAAATGACCCTCGTCTAACACCCTGTTTTGATCAAGTTAAATGTGAGGAGCTTGGTACATAAAAGTTGAAGTCCATAATAAAGACCTCACTAAATTTGTATAAAAAGCACTTAACATTGTCTTTTGTACCTGTTTCATTTCACATAATTTCTTTCTTTTCTGCTGTAGGATAGCAAGTGGTTCAAATATAAGCCTGTTGAGACTTAAAAATTGCCTGCAAGTTTTTCACTAAAAGTGAAAAATCTTTGTATCAGACCATACTGTCTAAAAAAAAAGTTCAATGCGAGAGTCTTTTTGTGCTCAGATTTATTGTATCATGTCACCTGAGTATAGAAATGATAGAAAAGACACACATTTTTATTTCCTATAGCTTCAATATGCATTTTTAGATGTAAATATGTGCTACGGCCTAAATTGACCCTAAACTATTTTCAGTCTTACTTGGCCTAAGACCCTTTTAAACTAATATGATATGTTATTTGTAAGTTTTCTTTCCATTTAAAGTACAGTAAATACATATGTAAGGATTATTCATAACCAAAAAGCTTCACAAATTTAAAATTGCTGGAAAATATTACATCTTCATGTAAGGCCCCCCTTCATTGGAAAACCTCCATTTTTAGGCACAGGCTCATATAAATTTGACTTTGGAATAATTATGCTAAGTCTGATATATCAAATGAGTACTCTATCAGTGTTCTCCTCAGAAATTTCTTATATCATCCTGGTAAACAAGAAATTATGAAATACCATCTTGTTTTTAGAAACTATAGCATCACATCCATAACACTATTTTTTAGAAACTAATTTCAGATAGCATCACTTTCTAGCAATATAGCATCACATTACCATGATGCTAAAAGGCCCTGGGGAGAACTCTGTCTATTGCTTTTAATACATGATATATTGTATATTAAGGCATTTTAAAAGTATTTTTTTGCAATGTTTTAATTTTAAAAGCCCCAAATGTTGATAGTTGAAATTTTTCAATTTTAACTTCAAAATTTAACACGCAAAGTTGAATATAGAATTTATCATATTGTCTATAATATATATCTTATTGCCATGAAACTTTGTAAGCAGTCTCATAATTTATTAAGCTTTGGTCATACCAAGTTTTATCAAGATTGGTCAATTTTTCTATCCTATTAGGTCCGAGTACACAGTTATCGTCCTTTGATTTTCGTTGTCCACAAATATAGTCCCTAGTGTGGACAGTGTGTTACTTGCCAATTTTTTTTATACCCCTTCCAAATTTATTTCTCCATGTTTTATGCCTCAAATAGGAAGTAGGGGGATGAAATTACACTGTAAAAAAATTTGGGTCATGAATTTTAAAGGAAAGTAGTGATTTGGTCCAGCTGAAAAAGGTTAAAAATAAGCACTTCGGAAGCTGTCAAAAGATTTCAAGACCCCCTTAACATAAAATTGTCCATATTTTGAGTTAGAGCCGATGAAGTTTTCTATAATTTTGATATAATTTGTCCCAAAAGTAGTACAACACACTGTAAAAATATTATTGAGAAAGCGCAGGTGGGATTTTTTTAATTTTCATTTATTGTCTAAAAGAAATGCACTACGAAATAACTGTGTACTCGGACCTAAGAGGTGAAATCAGGAAATATAGAATCTGTACTTTGGCAACTTCCCTGACAGATTTGATGGTGTGAATTTGTCAAATAGCATGAAACTAAAGGATTTAAACTTTTATTTGATAGAATTTCTGCAAAAATGACCAATTTTGGCATTATATGGTCAAAATAAGCATTTCATAGCTTTTTCAATTTTGATGCATAAGTGGCATTCTGACTTTCTATCTGACAGGTTTTCATGTGTCAATATTTGTGTTTCTATGCTTTAATCCAATTGTACTACTCATTTGTGAACTCTGAATCTACAGAAAAGAAGATTATCTCAGACAATATGTGCAAAATGTGTTGTATAAATGACCCTCGTCTAACACCCTGTTTTGATCAAGTTAAATGTGAGGAGCTTGGTACATAAAAGTTGAAGTCCATAATAAAGACCTCACTAAATTTGTATAAAAAGCACTTAACATTGTCTTTTGTACCTGTTTCATTTCACATAATTTCTTTCTTTTCTGCTGTAGGATAGCAAGTGGTTCAAATATAAGCCTGTTGAGACTTAAAAATTGCCTGCAAGTTTTTCACTAAAAGTGAAAAATCTTTGTATCAGACCATACTGTCTAAAAAAAAAGTTCAATGCGAGAGTCTTTTTGTGCTCAGATTTATTGTATCATGTCACCTGAGTATAGAAATGATAGAAAAGACACACATTTTTATTTCCTATAGCTTCAATATGCATTTTTAGATGTAAATATGTGCTACGGCCTAAATTGACCCTAAACTATTTTCAGTCTTACTTGGCCTAAGACCCTTTTAAACTAATATGATATGTTATTTGTAAGTTTTCTTTCCATTTAAAGTACAGTAAATACATATGTAAGGATTATTCATAACCAAAAAGCTTCACAAATTTAAAATTGCTGGAAAATATTACATCTTCATGTAAGGCCCCCCTTCATTGGAAAACCTCCATTTTTAGGCACAGGCTCATATAAATTTGACTTTGGAATAATTATGCTAAGTCTGATATATCAAATGAGTACTCTATCAGTGTTCTCCTCAGAAATTTCTTATATCATCCTGGTAAACAAGAAATTATGAAATACCATCTTGTTTTTAGAAACTATAGCATCACATCCATAACACTATTTTTTAGAAACTAATTTCAGATAGCATCACTTTCTAGCAATATAGCATCACATTACCATGATGCTAAAAGGCCCTGGGGAGAACTCTGTCTATTGCTTTTAATACATGATATATTGTATATTAAGGCATTTTAAAAGTATTTTTTTGCAATGTTTTAATTTTAAAAGCCCCAAATGTTGATAGTTGAAATTTTTCAATTTTAACTTCAAAATTTAACACGCAAAGTTGAATATAGAATTTATCATATTGTCTATAATATATATCTTATTGCCATGAAACTTTGTAAGCAGTCTCATAATTTATTAAGCTTTGGTCATACCAAGTTTTATCAAGATTGGTCAATTTTTCTATCCTATTAGGTCCGAGTACACAGTTATCGTCCTTTGATTTTCGTTGTCCACAAATATAGTCCCTAGTGTGGACAGTGTGTTACTTGCCAATTTTTTTTATACCCCTTCCAAATTTATTTCTCCATGTTTTATGCCTCAAATAGGAAGTAGGGGGATGAAATTACACTGTAAAAAAATTTGGGTCATGAATTTTAAAGGAAAGTAGTGATTTGGTCCAGCTGAAAAAGGTTAAAAATAAGCACTTCGGAAGCTGTCAAAAGATTTCAAGACCCCCTTAACATAAAATTGTCCATATTTTGAGTTAGAGCCGATGAAGTTTTCTATAATTTTGATATAATTTGTCCCAAAAGTAGTACAACACACTGTAAAAATATTATTGAGAAAGCGCAGGTGGGATTTTTTTAATTTTCATTTATTGTCTAAAAGAAATGCACTACGAAATAACTGTGTACTCGGACCTAAGAGGTGAAATCAGGAAATATAGAATCTGTACTTTGGCAACTTCCCTGACAGATTTGATGGTGTGAATTTGTCAAATAGCATGAAACTAAAGGATTTAAACTTTTATTTGATAGAATTTCTGCAAAAATGACCAATTTTGGCATTATATGGTCAAAATAAGCATTTCATAGCTTTTTCAATTTTGATGCATAAGTGGCATTCTGACTTTCTATCTGACAGGTTTTCATGTGTCAATATTTGTGTTTCTATGCTTTAATCCAATTGTACTACTCATTTGTGAACTCTGAATCTACAGAAAAGAAGATTATCTCAGACAATATGTGCAAAATGTGTTGTATAAATGACCCTCGTCTAACACCCTGTTTTGATCAAGTTAAATGTGAGGAGCTTGGTACATAAAAGTTGAAGTCCATAATAAAGACCTCACTAAATTTGTATAAAAAGCACTTAACATTGTCTTTTGTACCTGTTTCATTTCACATAATTTCTTTCTTTTCTGCTGTAGGATAGCAAGTGGTTCAAATATAAGCCTGTTGAGACTTAAAAATTGCCTGCAAGTTTTTCACTAAAAGTGAAAAATCTTTGTATCAGACCATACTGTCTAAAAAAAAAGTTCAATGCGAGAGTCTTTTTGTGCTCAGATTTATTGTATCATGTCACCTGAGTATAGAAATGATAGAAAAGACACACATTTTTATTTCCTATAGCTTCAATATGCATTTTTAGATGTAAATATGTGCTACGGCCTAAATTGACCCTAAACTATTTTCAGTCTTACTTGGCCTAAGACCCTTTTAAACTAATATGATATGTTATTTGTAAGTTTTCTTTCCATTTAAAGTACAGTAAATACATATGTAAGGATTATTCATAACCAAAAAGCTTCACAAATTTAAAATTGCTGGAAAATATTACATCTTCATGTAAGGCCCCCCTTCATTGGAAAACCTCCATTTTTAGGCACAGGCTCATATAAATTTGACTTTGGAATAATTATGCTAAGTCTGATATATCAAATGAGTACTCTATCAGTGTTCTCCTCAGAAATTTCTTATATCATCCTGGTAAACAAGAAATTATGAAATACCATCTTGTTTTTAGAAACTATAGCATCACATCCATAACACTATTTTTTAGAAACTAATTTCAGATAGCATCACTTTCTAGCAATATAGCATCACATTACCATGATGCTAAAAGGCCCTGGGGAGAACTCTGTCTATTGCTTTTAATACATGATATATTGTATATTAAGGCATTTTAAAAGTATTTTTTTGCAATGTTTTAATTTTAAAAGCCCCAAATGTTGATAGTTGAAATTTTTCAATTTTAACTTCAAAATTTAACACGCAAAGTTGAATATAGAATTTATCATATTGTCTATAATATATATCTTATTGCCATGAAACTTTGTAAGCAGTCTCATAATTTATTAAGCTTTGGTCATACCAAGTTTTATCAAGATTGGTCAATTTTTCTATCCTATTAGGTCCGAGTACACAGTTATCGTCCTTTGATTTTCGTTGTCCACAAATATAGTCCCTAGTGTGGACAGTGTGTTACTTGCCAATTTTTTTTATACCCCTTCCAAATTTATTTCTCCATGTTTTATGCCTCAAATAGGAAGTAGGGGGATGAAATTACACTGTAAAAAAATTTGGGTCATGAATTTTAAAGGAAAGTAGTGATTTGGTCCAGCTGAAAAAGGTTAAAAATAAGCACTTCGGAAGCTGTCAAAAGATTTCAAGACCCCCTTAACATAAAATTGTCCATATTTTGAGTTAGAGCCGATGAAGTTTTCTATAATTTTGATATAATTTGTCCCAAAAGTAGTACAACACACTGTAAAAATATTATTGAGAAAGCGCAGGTGGGATTTTTTTAATTTTCATTTATTGTCTAAAAGAAATGCACTACGAAATAACTGTGTACTCGGACCTAAGAGGTGAAATCAGGAAATATAGAATCTGTACTTTGGCAACTTCCCTGACAGATTTGATGGTGTGAATTTGTCAAATAGCATGAAACTAAAGGATTTAAACTTTTATTTGATAGAATTTCTGCAAAAATGACCAATTTTGGCATTATATGGTCAAAATAAGCATTTCATAGCTTTTTCAATTTTGATGCATAAGTGGCATTCTGACTTTCTATCTGACAGGTTTTCATGTGTCAATATTTGTGTTTCTATGCTTTAATCCAATTGTACTACTCATTTGTGAACTCTGAATCTACAGAAAAGAAGATTATCTCAGACAATATGTGCAAAATGTGTTGTATAAATGACCCTCGTCTAACACCCTGTTTTGATCAAGTTAAATGTGAGGAGCTTGGTACATAAAAGTTGAAGTCCATAATAAAGACCTCACTAAATTTGTATAAAAAGCACTTAACATTGTCTTTTGTACCTGTTTCATTTCACATAATTTCTTTCTTTTCTGCTGTAGGATAGCAAGTGGTTCAAATATAAGCCTGTTGAGACTTAAAAATTGCCTGCAAGTTTTTCACTAAAAGTGAAAAATCTTTGTATCAGACCATACTGTCTAAAAAAAAAGTTCAATGCGAGAGTCTTTTTGTGCTCAGATTTATTGTATCATGTCACCTGAGTATAGAAATGATAGAAAAGACACACATTTTTATTTCCTATAGCTTCAATATGCATTTTTAGATGTAAATATGTGCTACGGCCTAAATTGACCCTAAACTATTTTCAGTCTTACTTGGCCTAAGACCCTTTTAAACTAATATGATATGTTATTTGTAAGTTTTCTTTCCATTTAAAGTACAGTAAATACATATGTAAGGATTATTCATAACCAAAAAGCTTCACAAATTTAAAATTGCTGGAAAATATTACATCTTCATGTAAGGCCCCCCTTCATTGGAAAACCTCCATTTTTAGGCACAGGCTCATATAAATTTGACTTTGGAATAATTATGCTAAGTCTGATATATCAAATGAGTACTCTATCAGTGTTCTCCTCAGAAATTTCTTATATCATCCTGGTAAACAAGAAATTATGAAATACCATCTTGTTTTTAGAAACTATAGCATCACATCCATAACACTATTTTTTAGAAACTAATTTCAGATAGCATCACTTTCTAGCAATATAGCATCACATTACCATGATGCTAAAAGGCCCTGGGGAGAACTCTGTCTATTGCTTTTAATACATGATATATTGTATATTAAGGCATTTTAAAAGTATTTTTTTGCAATGTTTTAATTTTAAAAGCCCCAAATGTTGATAGTTGAAATTTTTCAATTTTAACTTCAAAATTTAACACGCAAAGTTGAATATAGAATTTATCATATTGTCTATAATATATATCTTATTGCCATGAAACTTTGTAAGCAGTCTCATAATTTATTAAGCTTTGGTCATACCAAGTTTTATCAAGATTGGTCAATTTTTCTATCCTATTAGGTCCGAGTACACAGTTATCGTCCTTTGATTTTCGTTGTCCACAAATATAGTCCCTAGTGTGGACAGTGTGTTACTTGCCAATTTTTTTTATACCCCTTCCAAATTTATTTCTCCATGTTTTATGCCTCAAATAGGAAGTAGGGGGATGAAATTACACTGTAAAAAAATTTGGGTCATGAATTTTAAAGGAAAGTAGTGATTTGGTCCAGCTGAAAAAGGTTAAAAATAAGCACTTCGGAAGCTGTCAAAAGATTTCAAGACCCCCTTAACATAAAATTGTCCATATTTTGAGTTAGAGCCGATGAAGTTTTCTATAATTTTGATATAATTTGTCCCAAAAGTAGTACAACACACTGTAAAAATATTATTGAGAAAGCGCAGGTGGGATTTTTTTAATTTTCATTTATTGTCTAAAAGAAATGCACTACGAAATAACTGTGTACTCGGACCTAAGAGGTGAAATCAGGAAATATAGAATCTGTACTTTGGCAACTTCCCTGACAGATTTGATGGTGTGAATTTGTCAAATAGCATGAAACTAAAGGATTTAAACTTTTATTTGATAGAATTTCTGCAAAAATGACCAATTTTGGCATTATATGGTCAAAATAAGCATTTCATAGCTTTTTCAATTTTGATGCATAAGTGGCATTCTGACTTTCTATCTGACAGGTTTTCATGTGTCAATATTTGTGTTTCTATGCTTTAATCCAATTGTACTACTCATTTGTGAACTCTGAATCTACAGAAAAGAAGATTATCTCAGACAATATGTGCAAAATGTGTTGTATAAATGACCCTCGTCTAACACCCTGTTTTGATCAAGTTAAATGTGAGGAGCTTGGTACATAAAAGTTGAAGTCCATAATAAAGACCTCACTAAATTTGTATAAAAAGCACTTAACATTGTCTTTTGTACCTGTTTCATTTCACATAATTTCTTTCTTTTCTGCTGTAGGATAGCAAGTGGTTCAAATATAAGCCTGTTGAGACTTAAAAATTGCCTGCAAGTTTTTCACTAAAAGTGAAAAATCTTTGTATCAGACCATACTGTCTACAAAAAAAGTTCAATGCGAGAGTCTTTTTGTGCTCAGATCTATTGTATCATGTCACCTGAGTATAGAAATGATAGAAAAGACACACATTTTTATTTCCTATAGCTTCAATATGCATTTTTAGATGTAAATATGTGCTACGGCCTAAATTGACCCTAAACTATTTTCAGTCTTACTTGGCCTAAGACCCTTTTAAACTAATATGATATGTTATTTGTAAGTTTTCTTTCCATTTAAAGTACAGTAAATACATATGTAAGGATTATTCATAACCAAAAAGCTTCACAAATTTAAAATTGCTGGAAAATATTACATCTTCATGTAAGGCCCCCCTTCATTGGAAAACCTCCATTTTTAGGCACAGGCTCATATAAATTTGACTTTGGAATAATTATGCTAAGTCTGATATATCAAATGAGTACTCTATCATTGTTCTCCTCAGAAATTTCTTATATCATCCTGGTAAACAAGAAATTATGAAATACCATCTTGTTTTTAGAAACTATAGCATCACATCCATAACACTATTTTTTAGAAACTAATTTCAGATAGCATCACTTTCTAGCAATATAGCATCACATTACCATGATGCTAAAAGGCCCTGGGGAGAACTCTGTCTATTGCTTTTAATACATGATATATTGTATATTAAGGCATTTTAAAAGTATTTTTTTGCAATGTTTTAATTTTAAAAGCCCCAAATGTTGATAGTTGAAATTTTTCAATTTTAACTTCAAAATTTAACACGCAAAGTTGAATATAGAATTTATCATATTGTCTATAATATATATCTTATTGCCATGAAACTTTGTAAGCAGTCTCATAATTTATTAAGCTTTGGTCATACCAAGTTTTATCAAGATTGGTCAATTTTTCTATCCTATTAGGTCCGAGTACACAGTTATCGTCCTTTGATTTTCGTTGTCCACAAATATAGTCCCTAGTGTGGACAGTGTGTTACTTGCCAATTTTTTTTATACCCCTTCCAAATTTATTTCTCCATGTTTTATGCCTCAAATAGGAAGTAGGGGGATGAAATTACACTGTAAAAAAATTTGGGTCATGAATTTTAAAGGAAAGTAGTGATTTGGTCCAGCTGAAAAAGGTTAAAAATAAGCACTTCGGAAGCTGTCAAAAGATTTCAAGACCCCCTTAACATAAAATTGTCCATATTTTGAGTTAGAGCCGATGAAGTTTTCTATAATTTTGATATAATTTGTCCCAAAAGTAGTACAACACACTGTAAAAATATTATTGAGAAAGCGCAGGTGGGATTTTTTTAATTTTCATTTATTGTCTAAAAGAAATGCACTACGAAATAACTGTGTACTCGGACCTAAGAGGTGAAATCAGGAAATATAGAATCTGTACTTTGGCAACTTCCCTGACAGATTTGATGGTGTGAATTTGTCAAATAGCATGAAACTAAAGGATTTAAACTTTTATTTGATAGAATTTCTGCAAAAATGACCAATTTTGGCATTATATGGTCAAAATAAGCATTTCATAGCTTTTTCAATTTTGATGCATAAGTGGCATTCTGACTTTCTATCTGACAGGTTTTCATGTGTCAATATTTGTGTTTCTATGCTTTAATCCAATTGTACTACTCATTTGTGAACTCTGAATCTACAGAAAAGAAGATTATCTCAGACAATATGTGCAAAATGTGTTGTATAAATGACCCTCGTCTAACACCCTGTTTTGATCAAGTTAAATGTGAGGAGCTTGGTACATAAAAGTTGAAGTCCATAATAAAGACCTCACTAAATTTGTATAAAAAGCACTTAACATTGTCTTTTGTACCTGTTTCATTTCACATAATTTCTTTCTTTTCTGCTGTAGGATAGCAAGTGGTTCAAATATAAGCCTGTTGAGACTTAAAAATTGCCTGCAAGTTTTTCACTAAAAGTGAAAAATCTTTGTATCAGACCATACTGTCTACAAAAAAAGTTCAATGCGAGAGTCTTTTTGTGCTCAGATCTATTGTATCATGTCACCTGAGTATAGAAATGATAGAAAAGACACACATTTTTATTTCCTATAGCTTCAATATGCATTTTTAGATGTAAATATGTGCTACGGCCTAAATTGACCCTAAACTATTTTCAGTCTTACTTGGCCTAAGACCCTTTTAAACTAATATGATATGTTATTTGTAAGTTTTCTTTCCATTTAAAGTACAGTAAATACATATGTAAGGATTATTCATAACCAAAAAGCTTCACAAATTTAAAATTGCTGGAAAATATTACATCTTCATGTAAGGCCCCCCTTCATTGGAAAACCTCCATTTTTAGGCACAGGCTCATATAAATTTGACTTTGGAATAATTATGCTAAGTCTGATATATCAAATGAGTACTCTATCATTGTTCTCCTCAGAAATTTCTTATATCATCCTGGTAAACAAGAAATTATGAAATACCATCTTGTTTTTAGAAACTATAGCATCACATCCATAACACTATTTTTTAGAAACTAATTTCAGATAGCATCACTTTCTAGCAATATAGCATCACATTACCATGATGCTAAAAGGCCCTGGGGAGAACTCTGTCTATTGCTTTTAATACATGATATATTGTATATTAAGGCATTTTAAAAGTATTTTTTTGCAATGTTTTAATTTTAAAAGCCCCAAATGTTGATAGTTGAAATTTTTCAATTTTAACTTCAAAATTTAACACGCAAAGTTGAATATAGAATTTATCATATTGTCTATAATATATATCTTATTGCCATGAAACTTTGTAAGCAGTCTCATAATTTATTAAGCTTTGGTCATACCAAGTTTTATCAAGATTGGTCAATTTTTCTATCCTATTAGGTCCGAGTACACAGTTATCGTCCTTTGATTTTCGTTGTCCACAAATATAGTCCCTAGTGTGGACAGTGTGTTACTTGCCAATTTTTTTTATACCCCTTCCAAATTTATTTCTCCATGTTTTATGCCTCAAATAGGAAGTAGGGGGATGAAATTACACTGTAAAAAAATTTGGGTCATGAATTTTAAAGGAAAGTAGTGATTTGGTCCAGCTGAAAAAGGTTAAAAATAAGCACTTCGGAAGCTGTCAAAAGATTTCAAGACCCCCTTAACATAAAATTGTCCATATTTTGAGTTAGAGCCTATGAAGTTTTCTATAATTTTGATATAATTTGTCCCAAAAGTAGTACAACACACTGTAAAAATATTATTGAGAAAGCGCAGGTGGGATTTTTTTAATTTTCATTTATTGTCTAAAAGAAATGCACTACGAAATAACTGTGTACTCGGACCTAAGAGGTGAAATCAGGAAATATAGAATCTGTACTTTAGCAACTTCCCTGACAGATTTGATGGTGTGAATTTGTCAAATAGCATGAAACTAAAGGATTTAAACTTTTATTTGATAGAATTTCTGCAAAAATGACCAATTTTGGCATTATATGGTCAAAATAAGCATTTCATAGCTTTTTCAATTTTGATGCATAAGTGGCATTCTGACTTTCTATCTGACAGGTTTTCATGTGTCAATATTTGTGTTTCTATGCTTTAATCCAATTGTACTACTCATTTGTGAACTCTGAATCTACAGAAAAGAAGATTATCTCAGACAATATGTGCAAAATGTGTTGTATAAATGACCCTCGTCTAACACCCTGTTTTGATCAAGTTAAATGTGAGGAGCTTGGTACATAAAAGTTGAAGTCCATAATAAAGACCTCACTAAATTTGTATAAAAAGCACTTAACATTGTCTTTTGTACCTGTTTCATTTCACATAATTTCTTTCTTTTCTGCTGTAGGATAGCAAGTGGTTCAAATATAAGCCTGTTGAGACTTAAAAATTGCCTGCAAGTTTTTCACTAAAAGTGAAAAATCTTTGTATCAGACCATACTGTCTAAAAAAAAAGTTCAATGCGAGAGTCTTTTTGTGCTCAGATTTATTGTATCATGTCACCTGAGTATAGAAATGATAGAAAAGACACACATTTTTATTTCCTATAGCTTCAATATGCATTTTTAGATGTAAATATGTGCTACGGCCTAAATTGACCCTAAACTATTTTCAGTCTTACTTGGCCTAAGACCCTTTTAAACTAATATGATATGTTATTTGTAAGTTTTCTTTCCATTTAAAGTACAGTAAATACATATGTAAGGATTATTCATAACCAAAAAGCTTCACAAATTTAAAATTGCTGGAAAATATTACATCTTCATGTAAGGCCCCCCTTCATTGGAAAACCTCCATTTTTAGGCACAGGCTCATATAAATTTGACTTTGGAATAATTATGCTAAGTCTGATATATCAAATGAGTACTCTATCAGTGTTCTCCTCAGAAATTTCTTATATCATCCTGGTAAACAAGAAATTATGAAATACCATCTTGTTTTTAGAAACTATAGCATCACATCCATAACACTATTTTTTAGAAACTAATTTCAGATAGCATCACTTTCTAGCAATATAGCATCACATTACCATGATGCTAAAAGGCCCTGGGGAGAACTCTGTCTATTGCTTTTAATACATGATATATTGTATATTAAGGCATTTTAAAAGTATTTTTTTGCAATGTTTTAATTTTAAAAGCCCCAAATGTTGATAGTTGAAATTTTTCAATTTTAACTTCAAAATTTAACACGCAAAGTTGAATATAGAATTTATCATATTGTCTATAATATATATCTTATTGCCATGAAACTTTGTAAGCAGTCTCATAATTTATTAAGCTTTGGTCATACCAAGTTTTATCAAGATTGGTCAATTTTTCTATCCTATTAGGTCCGAGTACACAGTTATCGTCCTTTGATTTTCGTTGTCCACAAATATAGTCCCTAGTGTGGACAGTGTGTTACTTGCCAATTTTTTTTATACCCCTTCCAAATTTATTTCTCCATGTTTTATGCCTCAAATAGGAAGTAGGGGGATGAAATTACACTGTAAAAAAATTTGGGTCATGAATTTTAAAGGAAAGTAGTGATTTGGTCCAGCTGAAAAAGGTTAAAAATAAGCACTTCGGAAGCTGTCAAAAGATTTCAAGACCCCCTTAACATAAAATTGTCCATATTTTGAGTTAGAGCCGATGAAGTTTTCTATAATTTTGATATAATTTGTCCCAAAAGTAGTACAACACACTGTAAAAATATTATTGAGAAAGCGCAGGTGGGATTTTTTTAATTTTCATTTATTGTCTAAAAGAAATGCACTACGAAATAACTGTGTACTCGGACCTAAGAGGTGAAATCAGGAAATATAGAATCTGTACTTTGGCAACTTCCCTGACAGATTTGATGGTGTGAATTTGTCAAATAGCATGAAACTAAAGGATTTAAACTTTTATTTGATAGAATTTCTGCAAAAATGACCAATTTTGGCATTATATGGTCAAAATAAGCATTTCATAGCTTTTTCAATTTTGATGCATAAGTGGCATTCTGACTTTCTATCTGACAGGTTTTCATGTGTCAATATTTGTGTTTCTATGCTTTAATCCAATTGTACTACTCATTTGTGAACTCTGAATCTACAGAAAAGAAGATTATCTCAGACAATATGTGCAAAATGTGTTGTATAAATGACCCTCGTCTAACACCCTGTTTTGATCAAGTTAAATGTGAGGAGCTTGGTACATAAAAGTTGAAGTCCATAATAAAGACCTCACTAAATTTGTATAAAAAGCACTTAACATTGTCTTTTGTACCTGTTTCATTTCACATAATTTCTTTCTTTTCTGCTGTAGGATAGCAAGTGGTTCAAATATAAGCCTGTTGAGACTTAAAAATTGCCTGCAAGTTTTTCACTAAAAGTGAAAAATCTTTGTATCAGACCATACTGTCTAAAAAAAAAGTTCAATGCGAGAGTCTTTTTGTGCTCAGATTTATTGTATCATGTCACCTGAGTATAGAAATGATAGAAAAGACACACATTTTTATTTCCTATAGCTTCAATATGCATTTTTAGATGTAAATATGTGCTACGGCCTAAATTGACCCTAAACTATTTTCAGTCTTACTTGGCCTAAGACCCTTTTAAACTAATATGATATGTTATTTGTAAGTTTTCTTTCCATTTAAAGTACAGTAAATACATATGTAAGGATTATTCATAACCAAAAAGCTTCACAAATTTAAAATTGCTGGAAAATATTACATCTTCATGTAAGGCCCCCCTTCATTGGAAAACCTCCATTTTTAGGCACAGGCTCATATAAATTTGACTTTGGAATAATTATGCTAAGTCTGATATATCAAATGAGTACTCTATCAGTGTTCTCCTCAGAAATTTCTTATATCATCCTGGTAAACAAGAAATTATGAAATACCATCTTGTTTTTAGAAACTATAGCATCACATCCATAACACTATTTTTTAGAAACTAATTTCAGATAGCATCACTTTCTAGCAATATAGCATCACATTACCATGATGCTAAAAGGCCCTGGGGAGAACTCTGTCTATTGCTTTTAATACATGATATATTGTATATTAAGGCATTTTAAAAGTATTTTTTTGCAATGTTTTAATTTTAAAAGCCCCAAATGTTGATAGTTGAAATTTTTCAATTTTAACTTCAAAATTTAACACGCAAAGTTGAATATAGAATTTATCATATTGTCTATAATATATATCTTATTGCCATGAAACTTTGTAAGCAGTCTCATAATTTATTAAGCTTTGGTCATACCAAGTTTTATCAAGATTGGTCAATTTTTCTATCCTATTAGGTCCGAGTACACAGTTATCGTCCTTTGATTTTCGTTGTCCACAAATATAGTCCCTAGTGTGGACAGTGTGTTACTTGCCAATTTTTTTTATACCCCTTCCAAATTTATTTCTCCATGTTTTATGCCTCAAATAGGAAGTAGGGGGATGAAATTACACTGTAAAAAAATTTGGGTCATGAATTTTAAAGGAAAGTAGTGATTTGGTCCAGCTGAAAAAGGTTAAAAATAAGCACTTCGGAAGCTGTCAAAAGATTTCAAGACCCCCTTAACATAAAATTGTCCATATTTTGAGTTAGAGCCGATGAAGTTTTCTATAATTTTGATATAATTTGTCCCAAAAGTAGTACAACACACTGTAAAAATATTATTGAGAAAGCGCAGGTGGGATTTTTTTAATTTTCATTTATTGTCTAAAAGAAATGCACTACGAAATAACTGTGTACTCGGACCTAAGAGGTGAAATCAGGAAATATAGAATCTGTACTTTGGCAACTTCCCTGACAGATTTGATGGTGTGAATTTGTCAAATAGCATGAAACTAAAGGATTTAAACTTTTATTTGATAGAATTTCTGCAAAAATGACCAATTTTGGCATTATATGGTCAAAATAAGCATTTCATAGCTTTTTCAATTTTGATGCATAAGTGGCATTCTGACTTTCTATCTGACAGGTTTTCATGTGTCAATATTTGTGTTTCTATGCTTTAATCCAATTGTACTACTCATTTGTGAACTCTGAATCTACAGAAAAGAAGATTATCTCAGACAATATGTGCAAAATGTGTTGTATAAATGACCCTCGTCTAACACCCTGTTTTGATCAAGTTAAATGTGAGGAGCTTGGTACATAAAAGTTGAAGTCCATAATAAAGACCTCACTAAATTTGTATAAAAAGCACTTAACATTGTCTTTTGTACCTGTTTCATTTCACATAATTTCTTTCTTTTCTGCTGTAGGATAGCAAGTGGTTCAAATATAAGCCTGTTGAGACTTAAAAATTGCCTGCAAGTTTTTCACTAAAAGTGAAAAATCTTTGTATCAGACCATACTGTCTAAAAAAAAAGTTCAATGCGAGAGTCTTTTTGTGCTCAGATTTATTGTATCATGTCACCTGAGTATAGAAATGATAGAAAAGACACACATTTTTATTTCCTATAGCTTCAATATGCATTTTTAGATGTAAATATGTGCTACGGCCTAAATTGACCCTAAACTATTTTCAGTCTTACTTGGCCTAAGACCCTTTTAAACTAATATGATATGTTATTTGTAAGTTTTCTTTCCATTTAAAGTACAGTAAATACATATGTAAGGATTATTCATAACCAAAAAGCTTCACAAATTTAAAATTGCTGGAAAATATTACATCTTCATGTAAGGCCCCCCTTCATTGGAAAACCTCCATTTTTAGGCACAGGCTCATATAAATTTGACTTTGGAATAATTATGCTAAGTCTGATATATCAAATGAGTACTCTATCAGTGTTCTCCTCAGAAATTTCTTATATCATCCTGGTAAACAAGAAATTATGAAATACCATCTTGTTTTTAGAAACTATAGCATCACATCCATAACACTATTTTTTAGAAACTAATTTCAGATAGCATCACTTTCTAGCAATATAGCATCACATTACCATGATGCTAAAAGGCCCTGGGGAGAACTCTGTCTATTGCTTTTAATACATGATATATTGTATATTAAGGCATTTTAAAAGTATTTTTTTGCAATGTTTTAATTTTAAAAGCCCCAAATGTTGATAGTTGAAATTTTTCAATTTTAACTTCAAAATTTAACACGCAAAGTTGAATATAGAATTTATCATATTGTCTATAATATATATCTTATTGCCATGAAACTTTGTAAGCAGTCTCATAATTTATTAAGCTTTGGTCATACCAAGTTTTATCAAGATTGGTCAATTTTTCTATCCTATTAGGTCCGAGTACACAGTTATCGTCCTTTGATTTTCGTTGTCCACAAATATAGTCCCTAGTGTGGACAGTGTGTTACTTGCCAATTTTTTTTATACCCCTTCCAAATTTATTTCTCCATGTTTTATGCCTCAAATAGGAAGTAGGGGGATGAAATTACACTGTAAAAAAATTTGGGTCATGAATTTTAAAGGAAAGTAGTGATTTGGTCCAGCTGAAAAAGGTTAAAAATAAGCACTTCGGAAGCTGTCAAAAGATTTCAAGACCCCCTTAACATAAAATTGTCCATATTTTGAGTTAGAGCCGATGAAGTTTTCTATAATTTTGATATAATTTGTCCCAAAAGTAGTACAACACACTGTAAAAATATTATTGAGAAAGCGCAGGTGGGATTTTTTTAATTTTCATTTATTGTCTAAAAGAAATGCACTACGAAATAACTGTGTACTCGGACCTAAGAGGTGAAATCAGGAAATATAGAATCTGTACTTTGGCAACTTCCCTGACAGATTTGATGGTGTGAATTTGTCAAATAGCATGAAACTAAAGGATTTAAACTTTTATTTGATAGAATTTCTGCAAAAATGACCAATTTTGGCATTATATGGTCAAAATAAGCATTTCATAGCTTTTTCAATTTTGATGCATAAGTGGCATTCTGACTTTCTATCTGACAGGTTTTCATGTGTCAATATTTGTGTTTCTATGCTTTAATCCAATTGTACTACTCATTTGTGAACTCTGAATCTACAGAAAAGAAGATTATCTCAGACAATATGTGCAAAATGTGTTGTATAAATGACCCTCGTCTAACACCCTGTTTTGATCAAGTTAAATGTGAGGAGCTTGGTACATAAAAGTTGAAGTCCATAATAAAGACCTCACTAAATTTGTATAAAAAGCACTTAACATTGTCTTTTGTACCTGTTTCATTTCACATAATTTCTTTCTTTTCTGCTGTAGGATAGCAAGTGGTTCAAATATAAGCCTGTTGAGACTTAAAAATTGCCTGCAAGTTTTTCACTAAAAGTGAAAAATCTTTGTATCAGACCATACTGTCTAAAAAAAAAGTTCAATGCGAGAGTCTTTTTGTGCTCAGATTTATTGTATCATGTCACCTGAGTATAGAAATGATAGAAAAGACACACATTTTTATTTCCTATAGCTTCAATATGCATTTTTAGATGTAAATATGTGCTACGGCCTAAATTGACCCTAAACTATTTTCAGTCTTACTTGGCCTAAGACCCTTTTAAACTAATATGATATGTTATTTGTAAGTTTTCTTTCCATTTAAAGTACAGTAAATACATATGTAAGGATTATTCATAACCAAAAAGCTTCACAAATTTAAAATTGCTGGAAAATATTACATCTTCATGTAAGGCCCCCCTTCATTGGAAAACCTCCATTTTTAGGCACAGGCTCATATAAATTTGACTTTGGAATAATTATGCTAAGTCTGATATATCAAATGAGTACTCTATCAGTGTTCTCCTCAGAAATTTCTTATATCATCCTGGTAAACAAGAAATTATGAAATACCATCTTGTTTTTAGAAACTATAGCATCACATCCATAACACTATTTTTTAGAAACTAATTTCAGATAGCATCACTTTCTAGCAATATAGCATCACATTACCATGATGCTAAAAGGCCCTGGGGAGAACTCTGTCTATTGCTTTTAATACATGATATATTGTATATTAAGGCATTTTAAAAGTATTTTTTTGCAATGTTTTAATTTTAAAAGCCCCAAATGTTGATAGTTGAAATTTTTCAATTTTAACTTCAAAATTTAACACGCAAAGTTGAATATAGAATTTATCATATTGTCTATAATATATATCTTATTGCCATGAAACTTTGTAAGCAGTCTCATAATTTATTAAGCTTTGGTCATACCAAGTTTTATCAAGATTGGTCAATTTTTCTATCCTATTAGGTCCGAGTACACAGTTATCGTCCTTTGATTTTCGTTGTCCACAAATATAGTCCCTAGTGTGGACAGTGTGTTACTTGCCAATTTTTTTTATACCCCTTCCAAATTTATTTCTCCATGTTTTATGCCTCAAATAGGAAGTAGGGGGATGAAATTACACTGTAAAAAAATTTGGGTCATGAATTTTAAAGGAAAGTAGTGATTTGGTCCAGCTGAAAAAGGTTAAAAATAAGCACTTCGGAAGCTGTCAAAAGATTTCAAGACCCCCTTAACATAAAATTGTCCATATTTTGAGTTAGAGCCGATGAAGTTTTCTATAATTTTGATATAATTTGTCCCAAAAGTAGTACAACACACTGTAAAAATATTATTGAGAAAGCGCAGGTGGGATTTTTTTAATTTTCATTTATTGTCTAAAAGAAATGCACTACGAAATAACTGTGTACTCGGACCTAAGAGGTGAAATCAGGAAATATAGAATCTGTACTTTGGCAACTTCCCTGACAGATTTGATGGTGTGAATTTGTCAAATAGCATGAAACTAAAGGATTTAAACTTTTATTTGATAGAATTTCTGCAAAAATGACCAATTTTGGCATTATATGGTCAAAATAAGCATTTCATAGCTTTTTCAATTTTGATGCATAAGTGGCATTCTGACTTTCTATCTGACAGGTTTTCATGTGTCAATATTTGTGTTTCTATGCTTTAATCCAATTGTACTACTCATTTGTGAACTCTGAATCTACAGAAAAGAAGATTATCTCAGACAATATGTGCAAAATGTGTTGTATAAATGACCCTCGTCTAACACCCTGTTTTGATCAAGTTAAATGTGAGGAGCTTGGTACATAAAAGTTGAAGTCCATAATAAAGACCTCACTAAATTTGTATAAAAAGCACTTAACATTGTCTTTTGTACCTGTTTCATTTCACATAATTTCTTTCTTTTCTGCTGTAGGATAGCAAGTGGTTCAAATATAAGCCTGTTGAGACTTAAAAATTGCCTGCAAGTTTTTCACTAAAAGTGAAAAATCTTTGTATCAGACCATACTGTCTAAAAAAAAAGTTCAATGCGAGAGTCTTTTTGTGCTCAGATTTATTGTATCATGTCACCTGAGTATAGAAATGATAGAAAAGACACACATTTTTATTTCCTATAGCTTCAATATGCATTTTTAGATGTAAATATGTGCTACGGCCTAAATTGACCCTAAACTATTTTCAGTCTTACTTGGCCTAAGACCCTTTTAAACTAATATGATATGTTATTTGTAAGTTTTCTTTCCATTTAAAGTACAGTAAATACATATGTAAGGATTATTCATAACCAAAAAGCTTCACAAATTTAAAATTGCTGGAAAATATTACATCTTCATGTAAGGCCCCCCTTCATTGGAAAACCTCCATTTTTAGGCACAGGCTCATATAAATTTGACTTTGGAATAATTATGCTAAGTCTGATATATCAAATGAGTACTCTATCAGTGTTCTCCTCAGAAATTTCTTATATCATCCTGGTAAACAAGAAATTATGAAATACCATCTTGTTTTTAGAAACTATAGCATCACATCCATAACACTATTTTTTAGAAACTAATTTCAGATAGCATCACTTTCTAGCAATATAGCATCACATTACCATGATGCTAAAAGGCCCTGGGGAGAACTCTGTCTATTGCTTTTAATACATGATATATTGTATATTAAGGCATTTTAAAAGTATTTTTTTGCAATGTTTTAATTTTAAAAGCCCCAAATGTTGATAGTTGAAATTTTTCAATTTTAACTTCAAAATTTAACACGCAAAGTTGAATATAGAATTTATCATATTGTCTATAATATATATCTTATTGCCATGAAACTTTGTAAGCAGTCTCATAATTTATTAAGCTTTGGTCATACCAAGTTTTATCAAGATTGGTCAATTTTTCTATCCTATTAGGTCCGAGTACACAGTTATCGTCCTTTGATTTTCGTTGTCCACAAATATAGTCCCTAGTGTGGACAGTGTGTTACTTGCCAATTTTTTTTATACCCCTTCCAAATTTATTTCTCCATGTTTTATGCCTCAAATAGGAAGTAGGGGGATGAAATTACACTGTAAAAAAATTTGGGTCATGAATTTTAAAGGAAAGTAGTGATTTGGTCCAGCTGAAAAAGGTTAAAAATAAGCACTTCGGAAGCTGTCAAAAGATTTCAAGACCCCCTTAACATAAAATTGTCCATATTTTGAGTTAGAGCCGATGAAGTTTTCTATAATTTTGATATAATTTGTCCCAAAAGTAGTACAACACACTGTAAAAATATTATTGAGAAAGCGCAGGTGGGATTTTTTTAATTTTCATTTATTGTCTAAAAGAAATGCACTACGAAATAACTGTGTACTCGGACCTAAGAGGTGAAATCAGGAAATATAGAATCTGTACTTTGGCAACTTCCCTGACAGATTTGATGGTGTGAATTTGTCAAATAGCATGAAACTAAAGGATTTAAACTTTTATTTGATAGAATTTCTGCAAAAATGACCAATTTTGGCATTATATGGTCAAAATAAGCATTTCATAGCTTTTTCAATTTTGATGCATAAGTGGCATTCTGACTTTCTATCTGACAGGTTTTCATGTGTCAATATTTGTGTTTCTATGCTTTAATCCAATTGTACTACTCATTTGTGAACTCTGAATCTACAGAAAAGAAGATTATCTCAGACAATATGTGCAAAATGTGTTGTATAAATGACCCTCGTCTAACACCCTGTTTTGATCAAGTTAAATGTGAGGAGCTTGGTACATAAAAGTTGAAGTCCATAATAAAGACCTCACTAAATTTGTATAAAAAGCACTTAACATTGTCTTTTGTACCTGTTTCATTTCACATAATTTCTTTCTTTTCTGCTGTAGGATAGCAAGTGGTTCAAATATAAGCCTGTTGAGACTTAAAAATTGCCTGCAAGTTTTTCACTAAAAGTGAAAAATCTTTGTATCAGACCATACTGTCTAAAAAAAAAGTTCAATGCGAGAGTCTTTTTGTGCTCAGATTTATTGTATCATGTCACCTGAGTATAGAAATGATAGAAAAGACACACATTTTTATTTCCTATAGCTTCAATATGCATTTTTAGATGTAAATATGTGCTACGGCCTAAATTGACCCTAAACTATTTTCAGTCTTACTTGGCCTAAGACCCTTTTAAACTAATATGATATGTTATTTGTAAGTTTTCTTTCCATTTAAAGTACAGTAAATACATATGTAAGGATTATTCATAACCAAAAAGCTTCACAAATTTAAAATTGCTGGAAAATATTACATCTTCATGTAAGGCCCCCCTTCATTGGAAAACCTCCATTTTTAGGCACAGGCTCATATAAATTTGACTTTGGAATAATTATGCTAAGTCTGATATATCAAATGAGTACTCTATCAGTGTTCTCCTCAGAAATTTCTTATATCATCCTGGTAAACAAGAAATTATGAAATACCATCTTGTTTTTAGAAACTATAGCATCACATCCATAACACTATTTTTTAGAAACTAATTTCAGATAGCATCACTTTCTAGCAATATAGCATCACATTACCATGATGCTAAAAGGCCCTGGGGAGAACTCTGTCTATTGCTTTTAATACATGATATATTGTATATTAAGGCATTTTAAAAGTATTTTTTTGCAATGTTTTAATTTTAAAAGCCCCAAATGTTGATAGTTGAAATTTTTCAATTTTAACTTCAAAATTTAACACGCAAAGTTGAATATAGAATTTATCATATTGTCTATAATATATATCTTATTGCCATGAAACTTTGTAAGCAGTCTCATAATTTATTAAGCTTTGGTCATACCAAGTTTTATCAAGATTGGTCAATTTTTCTATCCTATTAGGTCCGAGTACACAGTTATCGTCCTTTGATTTTCGTTGTCCACAAATATAGTCCCTAGTGTGGACAGTGTGTTACTTGCCAATTTTTTTTATACCCCTTCCAAATTTATTTCTCCATGTTTTATGCCTCAAATAGGAAGTAGGGGGATGAAATTACACTGTAAAAAAATTTGGGTCATGAATTTTAAAGGAAAGTAGTGATTTGGTCCAGCTGAAAAAGGTTAAAAATAAGCACTTCGGAAGCTGTCAAAAGATTTCAAGACCCCCTTAACATAAAATTGTCCATATTTTGAGTTAGAGCCGATGAAGTTTTCTATAATTTTGATATAATTTGTCCCAAAAGTAGTACAACACACTGTAAAAATATTATTGAGAAAGCGCAGGTGGGATTTTTTTAATTTTCATTTATTGTCTAAAAGAAATGCACTACGAAATAACTGTGTACTCGGACCTAAGAGGTGAAATCAGGAAATATAGAATCTGTACTTTGGCAACTTCCCTGACAGATTTGATGGTGTGAATTTGTCAAATAGCATGAAACTAAAGGATTTAAACTTTTATTTGATAGAATTTCTGCACAAATGACCAATTTTGGCATTATATGGTCAAAATAAGCATTTCATAGCTTTTTCAATTTTGATGCATAAGTGGCATTCTGACTTTCTATCTGACAGGTTTTCATGTGTCAATATTTGTGTTTCTATGCTTTAATCCAATTGTACTACTCATTTGTGAACTCTGAATCTACAGAAAAGAAGATTATCTCAGACAATATGTGCAAAATGTGTTGTATAAATGACCCTCGTCTAACACCCTGTTTTGATCAAGTTAAATGTGAGGAGCTTGGTACATAAAAGTTGAAGTCCATAATAAAGACCTCACTAAATTTGTATAAAAAGCACTTAACATTGTCTTTTGTACCTGTTTCATTTCACATAATTTCTTTCTTTTCTGCTGTAGGATAGCAAGTGGTTCAAATATAAGCCTGTTGAGACTTAAAAATTGCCTGCAAGTTTTTCACTAAAAGTGAAAAATCTTTGTATCAGACCATACTGTCTACAAAAAAAGTTCAATGCAAGAGTCTTTTTGTGCTCAGATCTATTGTATCATGTCACCTGAGTATAGAAATGATAGAAAAGACACACATTTTTATTTCCTATAGCTTCAATATGCATTTTTAGATGTAAATATGTGCTACGGCCTTAATTGACCCTAAACTATTTTCAGTCTTACTTGGCCTAAGACCCTTTTTAACTAATATGATATGTTATTTGTAAGTTTTCTTTCAATTTAAAGTACAGTAAATACATATGTAAGGATTATTCATAACCAAAAAGCTTCACAAATTTAAAATTGCTGGAAAATATTACATCTTCATGTAAGGCCCCCCTTCATTGGAAAACCTCCATTTTTAGGCACAGGCTCATATAAATTTGACTTTGGAATAATTATGCTAAGTCTGATATATCAAATGAGTACTCTATCAGTGTTCTCCTCAGAAATTTCTTATATCATCCTGGTAAACAAGAAATTATGAAATACCATCTTGTTTTTAGAAACTATAGCATCACATCCATAACACTATTTTTTAGAAACTAATTTCAGATAGCATCACTTTCTAGCAATATAGCATCACATTACCATGATGCTAAAAGGCCCTGGGGAGAACTCTGTCTATTGCTTTTAATACATGATATATTGTATATTAAGGCATTTTAAAAGTATTTTTTTGCAATGTTTTAATTTTAAAAGCCCCAAATGTTGATAGTTGAAATTTTTCAATTTTAACTTCAAAATTTAACACGCAAAGTTGAATATAGAATTTATCATATTGTCTATAATATATATCTTATTGCCATGAAACTTTGTAAGCAGTCTCATAATTTATTAAGCTTTGGTCATACCAAGTTTTATCAAGATTGGTCAATTTTTCTATCCTATTAGGTCCGAGTACACAGTTATCGTCCTTTGATTTTCGTTGTCCACAAATATAGTCCCTAGTGTGGACAGTGTGTTACTTGCCAATTTTTTTTATACCCCTTCCAAATTTATTTCTCCATGTTTTATGCCTCAAATAGGAAGTAGGGGGATGAAATTACACTGTAAAAAAATTTGGGTCATGAATTTTAAAGGAAAGTAGTGATTTGGTCCAGCTGAAAAAGGTTAAAAATAAGCACTTCGGAAGCTGTCAAAAGATTTCAAGACCCCCTTAACATAAAATTGTCCATATTTTGAGTTAGAGCCGATGAAGTTTTCTATAATTTTGATATAATTTGTCCCAAAAGTAGTACAACACACTGTAAAAATATTATTGAGAAAGCGCAGGTGGGATTTTTTTAATTTTCATTTATTGTCTAAAAGAAATGCACTACGAAATAACTGTGTACTCGGACCTAAGAGGTGAAATCAGGAAATATAGAATCTGTACTTTGGCAACTTCCCTGAATGATTTGATGGTGTGAATTTGTCAAATAGCATGAAACTAAAGGATTTAAACTTTTATTTGATAGAATTTCTGCAAAAATGACCAATTTTGGCATTATATGGTCAAAATAAGCATTTCATAGCTTTTTCAATTTTGATGCATAAGTGGCATTCTGACTTTCTATCTGACAGGTTTTCATGTGTCAATATTTGTGTTTCTATGCTTTAATCCAATTGTACTACTCATTTGTGAACTCTGAATCTACAGAAAAGAAGATTATCTCAGACAATATGTGCAAAATGTGTTGTATAAATGACCCTCGTCTAACACCCTGTTTTGATCAAGTTAAATGTGAGGAGCTTGGTACATAAAAGTTGAAGTCCATAATAAAGACCTCACTAAATTTGTATAAAAAGCACTTAACATTGTCTTTTGTACCTGTTTCATTTCACATAATTTCTTTCTTTTCTGCTGTAGGATAGCAAGTGGTTCAAATATAAGCCTGTTGAGACTTAAAAATTGCCTGCAAGTTTTTCACTAAAAGTGAAAAATCTTTGTATCAGACCATACTGTCTACAAAAAAAGTTCAATGCAAGAGTCTTTTTGTGCTCAGATCTATTGTATCATGTCACCTGAGTATAGAAATGATAGAAAAGACACACATTTTTATTTCCTATAGCTTCAATATGCATTTTTAGATGTAAATATGTGCTACGGCCTAAATTGACCCTAAACTATTTTCAGTCTTACTTGGCCTAAGACCCTTTTAAACTAATATGATATGTTATTTGTAAGTTTTCTTTCCATTTAAAGTACAGTAAATACATATGTAAGGATTATTCATAACCAAAAAGCTTCACAAATTTAAAATTGCTGGAAAATATTACATCTTCATGTAAGGCCCCCCTTCATTGGAAAACCTCCATTTTTAGGCACAGGCTCATATAAATTTGACTTTGGAATAATTATGCTAAGTCTGATATATCAAATGAGTACTCTATCAGTGTTCTCCTCAGAAATTTCTTATATCATCCTGGTAAACAAGAAATTATGAAATACCATCTTGTTTTTAGAAACTATAGCATCACATCCATAACACTATTTTTTAGAAACTAATTTCAGATAGCATCACTTTCTAGCAATATAGCATCACATTACCATGATGCTAAAAGGCCCTGGGGAGAACTCTGTCTATTGCTTTTAATACATGATATATTGTATATTAAGGCATTTTAAAAGTATTTTTTTGCAATGTTTTAATTTTAAAAGCCCCAAATGTTGATAGTTGAAATTTTTCAATTTTAACTTCAAAATTTAACACGCAAAGTTGAATATAGAATTTATCATATTGTCTATAATATATATCTTATTGCCATGAAACTTTGTAAGCAGTCTCATAATTTATTAAGCTTTGGTCATACCAAGTTTTATCAAGATTGGTCAATTTTTCTATCCTATTAGGTCCGAGTACACAGTTATCGTCCTTTGATTTTCGTTGTCCACAAATATAGTCCCTAGTGTGGACAGTGTGTTACTTGCCAATTTTTTTTATACCCCTTCCAAATTTATTTCTCCATGTTTTATGCCTCAAATAGGAAGTAGGGGGATGAAATTACACTGTAAAAAAATTTGGGTCATGAATTTTAAAGGAAAGTAGTGATTTGGTCCAGCTGAAAAAGGTTAAAAATAAGCACTTCGGAAGCTGTCAAAAGATTTCAAGACCCCCTTAACATAAAATTGTCCATATTTTGAGTTAGAGCCGATGAAGTTTTCTATAATTTTGATATAATTTGTCCCAAAAGTAGTACAACACACTGTAAAAATATTATTGAGAAAGCGCAGGTGGGATTTTTTTAATTTTCATTTATTGTCTAAAAGAAATGCACTACGAAATAACTGTGTACTCGGACCTAAGAGGTGAAATCAGGAAATATAGAATCTGTACTTTGGCAACTTCCCTGACAGATTTGATGGTGTGAATTTGTCAAATAGCATGAAACTAAAGGATTTAAACTTTTATTTGATAGAATTTCTGCACAAATGACCAATTTTGGCATTATATGGTCAAAATAAGCATTTCATAGCTTTTTCAATTTTGATGCATAAGTGGCATTCTGACTTTCTATCTGACAGGTTTTCATGTGTCAATATTTGTGTTTCTATGCTTTAATCCAATTGTACTACTCATTTGTGAACTCTGAATCTACAGAAAAGAAGATTATCTCAGACAATATGTGCAAAATGTGTTGTATAAATGACCCTCGTCTAACACCCTGTTTTGATCAAGTTAAATGTGAGGAGCTTGGTACATAAAAGTTGAAGTCCATAATAAAGACCTCACTAAATTTGTATAAAAAGCACTTAACATTGTCTTTTGTACCTGTTTCATTTCACATAATTTCTTTCTTTTCTGCTGTAGGATAGCAAGTGGTTCAAATATAAGCCTGTTGAGACTTAAAAATTGCCTGCAAGTTTTTCACTAAAAGTGAAAAATCTTTGTATCAGACCATACTGTCTACAAAAAAAGTTCAATGCAAGAGTCTTTTTGTGCTCAGATCTATTGTATCATGTCACCTGAGTATAGAAATGATAGAAAAGACACACATTTTTATTTCCTATAGCTTCAATATGCATTTTTAGATGTAAATATGTGCTACGGCCTTAATTGACCCTAAACTATTTTCAGTCTTACTTGGCCTAAGACCCTTTTTAACTAATATGATATGTTATTTGTAAGTTTTCTTTCAATTTAAAGTACAGTAAATACATATGTAAGGATTATTCATAACCAAAAAGCTTCACAAATTTAAAATTGCTGGAAAATATTACATCTTCATGTAAGGCCCCCCTTCATTGGAAAACCTCCATTTTTAGGCACAGGCTCATATAAATTTGACTTTGGAATAATTATGCTAAGTCTGATATATCAAATGAGTACTCTATCAGTGTTCTCCTCAGAAATTTCTTATATCATCCTGGTAAACAAGAAATTATGAAATACCATCTTGTTTTTAGAAACTATAGCATCACATCCATAACACTATTTTTTAGAAACTAATTTCAGATAGCATCACTTTCTAGCAATATAGCATCACATTACCATGATGCTAAAAGGCCCTGGGGAGAACTCTGTCTATTGCTTTTAATACATGATATATTGTATATTAAGGCATTTTAAAAGTATTTTTTTGCAATGTTTTAATTTTAAAAGCCCCAAATGTTGATAGTTGAAATTTTTCAATTTTAACTTCAAAATTTAACACGCAAAGTTGAATATAGAATTTATCATATTGTCTATAATATATATCTTATTGCCATGAAACTTTGTAAGCAGTCTCATAATTTATTAAGCTTTGGTCATACCAAGTTTTATCAAGATTGGTCAATTTTTCTATCCTATTAGGTCCGAGTACACAGTTATCGTCCTTTGATTTTCGTTGTCCACAAATATAGTCCCTAGTGTGGACAGTGTGTTACTTGCCAATTTTTTTTATACCCCTTCCAAATTTATTTCTCCATGTTTTATGCCTCAAATAGGAAGTAGGGGGATGAAATTACACTGTAAAAAAATTTGGGTCATGAATTTTAAAGGAAAGTAGTGATTTGGTCCAGCTGAAAAAGGTTAAAAATAAGCACTTCGGAAGCTGTCAAAAGATTTCAAGACCCCCTTAACATAAAATTGTCCATATTTTGAGTTAGAGCCGATGAAGTTTTCTATAATTTTGATATAATTTGTCCCAAAAGTAGTACAACACACTGTAAAAATATTATTGAGAAAGCGCAGGTGGGATTTTTTTAATTTTCATTTATTGTCTAAAAGAAATGCACTACGAAATAACTGTGTACTCGGACCTAAGAGGTGAAATCAGGAAATATAGAATCTGTACTTTGGCAACTTCCCTGAATGATTTGATGGTGTGAATTTGTCAAATAGCATGAAACTAAAGGATTTAAACTTTTATTTGATAGAATTTCTGCAAAAATGACCAATTTTGGCATTATATGGTCAAAATAAGCATTTCATAGCTTTTTCAATTTTGATGCATAAGTGGCATTCTGACTTTCTATCTGACAGGTTTTCATGTGTCAATATTTGTGTTTCTATGCTTTAATCCAATTGTACTACTCATTTGTGAACTCTGAATCTACAGAAAAGAAGATTATCTCAGACAATATGTGCAAAATGTGTTGTATAAATGACCCTCGTCTAACACCCTGTTTTGATCAAGTTAAATGTGAGGAGCTTGGTACATAAAAGTTGAAGTCCATAATAAAGACCTCACTAAATTTGTATAAAAAGCACTTAACATTGTCTTTTGTACCTGTTTCATTTCACATAATTTCTTTCTTTTCTGCTGTAGGATAGCAAGTGGTTCAAATATAAGCCTGTTGAGACTTAAAAATTGCCTGCAAGTTTTTCACTAAAAGTGAAAAATCTTTGTATCAGACCATACTGTCTACAAAAAAAGTTCAATGCAAGAGTCTTTTTGTGCTCAGATCTATTGTATCATGTCACCTGAGTATAGAAATGATAGAAAAGACACACATTTTTATTTCCTATAGCTTCAATATGCATTTTTAGATGTAAATATGTGCTACGGCCTAAATTGACCCTAAACTATTTTCAGTCTTACTTGGCCTAAGACCCTTTTTAACTAATATGATATGTTATTTGTAAGTTTTCTTTCAATTTAAAGTACAGTAAATACATATGTAAGGATTATTCATAACCAAAAAGCTTCACAAATTTAAAATTGCTGGAAAATATTACATCTTCATGTAAGGCCCCCCTTCATTGGAAAACCTCCATTTTTAGGCACAGGCTCATATAAATTTGACTTTGGAATAATTATGCTAAGTCTGATATATCAAATGAGTACTCTATCAGTGTTCTCCTCAGAAATTTCTTATATCATCCTGGTAAACAAGAAATTATGAAATACCATCTTGTTTTTAGAAACTATAGCATCACATCCATAACACTATTTTTTAGAAACTAATTTCAGATAGCATCACTTTCTAGCAATATAGCATCACATTACCATGATGCTAAAAGGCCCTGGGGAGAACTCTGTCTATTGCTTTTAATACATGATATATTGTATATTAAGGCATTTTAAAAGTATTTTTTTGCAATGTTTTAATTTTAAAAGCCCCAAATGTTGATAGTTGAAATTTTTCAATTTTAACTTCAAAATTTAACACGCAAAGTTGAATATAGAATTTATCATATTGTCTATAATATATATCTTATTGCCATGAAACTTTGTAAGCAGTCTCATAATTTATTAAGCTTTGGTCATACCAAGTTTTATCAAGATTGGTCAATTTTTCTATCCTATTAGGTCCGAGTACACAGTTATCGTCCTTTGATTTTCGTTGTCCACAAATATAGTCCCTAGTGTGGACAGTGTGTTACTTGCCAATTTTTTTTATACCCCTTCCAAATTTATTTCTCCATGTTTTATGCCTCAAATAGGAAGTAGGGGGATGAAATTACACTGTAAAAAAATTTGGGTCATGAATTTTAAAGGAAAGTAGTGATTTGGTCCAGCTGAAAAAGGTTAAAAATAAGCACTTCGGAAGCTGTCAAAAGATTTCAAGACCCCCTTAACATAAAATTGTCCATATTTTGAGTTAGAGCCGATGAAGTTTTCTATAATTTTGATATAATTTGTCCCAAAAGTAGTACAACACACTGTAAAAATATTATTGAGAAAGCGCAGGTGGGATTTTTTTAATTTTCATTTATTGTCTAAAAGAAATGCACTACGAAATAACTGTGTACTCGGACCTAAGAGGTGAAATCAGGAAATATAGAATCTGTACTTTGGCAACTTCCCTGAATGATTTGATGGTGTGAATTTGTCAAATAGCATGAAACTAAAGGATTTAAACTTTTATTTGATAGAATTTCTGCAAAAATGACCAATTTTGGCATTATATGGTCAAAATAAGCATTTCATAGCTTTTTCAATTTTGATGCATAAGTGGCATTCTGACTTTCTATCTGACAGGTTTTCATGTGTCAATATTTGTGTTTCTATGCTTTAATCCAATTGTACTACTCATTTGTGAACTCCCCATATGAAAAACATGACACGTACTCCAGTCGGACAGTAGCCGTACTGTAGCAGTACTGAGAACCGTACTTATAATATTCATTTGGACTTTTCCTTGAATTGCTTATAATAGATACCCCGGCTGGACTTTCAGCGAAATTAGCCGTAAACCGGCTCGAAATATTTAAATTAGCAGGAGTCCGGCTCATAAAGTCCAGCTGGACTTTAATAAAAGTACGTCTGAAAAAAATCCAGCCGGCATTTCTGGCAAAAATATGGACTCTATAAAGTTCAGCCGGACTTTACAAAGTCCGGCTGAACTTTAAAAAGTCCAGCTGAACTCTATAAAGTTCAGCTGGACTTCAAAAAGTGCGGTTTGACTTTCAAAGATGATCTCAGCAGGGGTGAATCCAGATATTTTCAAAAGGGGGGGGGATTCCTAACTCAGGATAGGGGGAGGGGGTTCAACCATATGTCCCCATTCAAATGCATTGATCGTCAAAATAATGGGGGTTCCAACCACCGGAACCCTCCCCCTGGATCCGCCACTGCTCAGTTTTTCTTCAGATGGTTGATTTTTCTGATTTAATTTGCATCATGCATCCCTTGCTATAATCTGAAAATAGAAAAAAAAAACAGATGACATTATGCATATATACTGGTTATTTCTTTTTCTTTTTTGTACTGTCTTACTGGCAAAACCAAGAAATAGGGTATTGAGAAGCTAAATGATAACTTCTAAAAATTTGTGGTTATTAAATAGCCTAAATAATTTTAAAGGGGCTAAAAATAAAATAAAGTTGGCTTTCAAAATCACTTAAAGTGTAGAAATCAATAAACTTTCAAAACAACTCAAATAATAACCATTCCTTAATACAGAGGGAATAAAAAATATAACAATACATTTTTTTACACAACAATTCAAAACAGGAAGTGACAGTGACATAACAGACAAGATGAAAATTATTGCATGAATATAAATATTTGATGTAGATTTCTTATTCTTTTTACTCTTCAAAAATAAGAATTAAGCTATTTATAATATTGTAATTATTTTATTAATATGTTGAATAAAAAGAGCATATCAGATAATATCACCAAAATGGTGGAATTCAATTTATTGTACTTACCAGAATTATGCAATCCAAAACACATGCAAACAGCAATCTTCCTAAATTATCATTGATGCCAGTCAGAAGGATCCATCTTCTCTATTTAATGTGAAAAGAACTACTTCCAAACATTTGCTTTACATCCAATGATATAAAATTCTCATTTTGTTCAAGAAAGAAGACACATCTTCCTGTTTATTCCAAATTCAAATGTTGTTGTATTGCAATACATGAGGTTGTTTAACATGTTAAGGAGTTGTTTTAAATGTTCCTCTAATGACTAATTGCATGTGCCTTAATTTTGAATATGTGATATATTAAAAAAAAGAAAATCAATTAATAATTTGTTTAATTATGAAATTTTTAATAAAAGTGATAGTAATTGCAGAAATATGTATTTCGAAATGTGTTCTCCCACATATGGCCTCAATCTCTGTGGATATAGTACTTCCTGTGACCTGTCCAGACTGAGGTTAATTGAAAACAGATGGCACATTTCTACAAGACTAACTGCTATTAAATCACTGTTGATCACTGTTATATGGCTCAAGTTTCTAATTGATGTTAAAGAATGAATGATAATTATTAATTTTATGCATTCATCTAACATGTCTAATTAAATATAAATATACTAGAAAATGTATAAATTTGACCTGTAACAGATGTTGCTGGTGTTTTTTTTTTATGAAAAAAGTAGAAATGTTAAATAATTGCTGTATATTAAACATATTAACTTGGATATAATTCAATCAAAAGTCAACAAAATTAAATTTTAACTTTCCATCAACAGTCTATGTTAAATATTTCATAATGCCCTAAATGGAATTGAAAATCTAGGGAAAGTATCACATCTTATAGTTTGAACTAAAAGTATATTGCAAAAAAATATTTTATCATTATTATTTATTACTTGCAAACTTTCATTTTTAACTGTTTTACATTTTGAAAGAATTGTTCCTTTCAAAGAACAGAATCTATTGTGGCAAACTTTTTATTTCTGTAAGGGTAGATTTGGCTGATGAAAATTTTCTAAGTCTAAATTCCTGCTCATAAATGAATGTAAAATTTTCTAAGACAAAAATCCTGCTGATCATTCTACAGAAAGGAATAAATTTCCTCAAAAGTCCAGCCGTGTTTATTTTCTTGTAAGCATTACACAAAGTGCGGTTGGACTTTAAAGAAAATACCGGCTGGCAAATAACCTAAGTATAAGAAAAAGTACGTGTACGGCTCATGTCAGACTGGACTTTTCAAAGTCAGACTGGAATACGTCTCAAGTCCAGCTAGAGTCCAGTTGAACTCCTGTTGAAATTTTCATACGGGTGACTGAATCTACAGAAAAGAAGATTATCTCAGACAATATGTGCAAAATGTGTTGTATAAATGACCCTCGTCTAACACCCTGTTTCGATCAAGTTAAATGTGAGGAGCTTGGTACATAAAAGTTGAAGTCCATAATAAAGACCTCACTAAATTTGTATAAAAAGCACTTAACATTGTCTTTTGTACCTGTTTCATTTCACATAATTTCTTTCTTTTCTGCTGTAGGATAGCAAGTGGTTCAAATATAAGCCTGTTGAGACTTAAAAATTGCCTGCAAGTTTTTCACTAAAAGTGAAAAATCTTTGTATCAGACCATACTGTCTACAAAAAAAGTTCAATGCGAGAGTCTTTTTGTGCTCAGATTTATTGTATCATGTCACCTGAGTATAGAAATGATAGAAAAGACACACATTTTTATTTCCTATAGCTTCAATATGCATTTTTAGATGTAAATATGTGCTACGGCCTAAATTGACCCTAAACTATTTTCAGTCTTACTTGGCCTAAGACCCTTTTAAACTAATATGATATGTTATTTGTAAGTTTTCTTTCCATTTAAAGTACAGTAAATACATATGTAAGGATTATTTATAACCAAAAAGCTTCACAAATTTAAAATTGCTGGAAAATATTACATCTTCATGTAAGGCCCCCCTTCATTGGAAAACCTCCATTTTTAGGCACAGGCTCATATAAATTTGACTTTGGAATAATTATGCTAAGTCTGATATATCAAATGAGTACTCTATCAGTGTTCTCCTCAGAAATTTCTTATATCATCCTGGTAAACAAGAAATTATGAAATACCATCTTGTTTTTAGAAACTATAGCATCACATCCATAACACTATTTTTAAGAAACTAATTTCAGATAGCATCACTTTCTAGCAATATAGCATCACATTACCATGATGCTAAAAGGCCCTGGGGAGAACTCTGTCTATTGCTTTTAATACATGATATATTGTATATTAAGGCATTTTAAAAGTATTTTTTTGCAATGTTTTAATTTTAAAAGCCCCAAATGTTGATAGTTGAAATTTTTCAATTTTAACTTCAAAATTTAACACGCAAAGTTGAATATAGAATTTATCATATTGTCTATAATATATATCTTATTGCCATGAAACTTTGTAAGCAGTCTCATAATTTATTAAGCTTTGGTCATACCAAGTTTTATCAAGATTGGTCAATTTTTCTATCCTATTAGGTCCGAGTACACAGTTATCGTCCTTTGATTTTCGTTGTCCACAAATATAGTCCCTAGTGTGGACAGTGTGTTACTTGCCAATTTTTTTTATACCCCTTCCAAATTTATTTCTCCATGTTTTATGCCTCAAATAGGAAGTAGGGGGATGAAATTACACTGTAAAAAAATTTGGGTCATGAATTTTAAAGGAAAGTAGTGATTTGGTCCAGCTGAAAAAGGTTAAAAATAAGCACTTCGGAAGCTGTCAAAAGATTTCAAGACCCCCTTAACATAAAATTGTCCATATTTTGAGTTAGAGCCGATGAAGTTTTCTATAATTTTGATATAATTTGTCCCAAAAGTAGTACAACACACTGTTAAAAAATATTATTGAGAAAGCGCAGGTGGGATTTTTTTAATTTTCATTTATTGTCTAAAAGAAATGCACTACGAAATAACTGTGTACTCGGACCATTAGGCTAAATAACTAGAGGCTCTCAAGAGCCTGTGTCGCTAACCTGTATTTACTGATGCTTTGGAAATCATGTAAAATAAGGTTAAAATCATAATTAATAGTATTAGATATTAGATATTATAATGATATCTAAGATAATAACAAAAAACTGCAAAATTTTTGTAAAATTACTAACTCAGGGGCAGCAACCCAACAACAGGTTGTCTGATTCGTCTATAAATTTCAGGGCAGATAAATCTAAATCTGATGAACATTTTTGCCACCTGTCAGATTTGCTCTAAATGCTTTAGTTTCAGAGATATAAACCAAAAACTGCATTTTACCCCTATGTTCTATTTTTAACAAGTCAGCCATGATGGTTGGAAGGCAGGGTAATCGGACAAATTTTTTAAACTAGATACCCTAATAATGATTATGGCCAAGTATGGTTAAATTTGTCTCAGTAGTTTCAGAGAAGAAGATTTTTGTAAAAGATTACAAAAATTTACAAAAAATTGTTAAAAATTGACTATTAAGGGCAATAACTCCTAAAGGGGTCGACTGATAATTTTGGTCATGACAACTTATTTGTAGATCTTACTTTGCTGAACATTATTGCTGTTTACAGTTTATCTCTATCTATAATAATATTCAAGATAATAACCAAAAACTGCAAAATTTCCTTAAAATTACCAATTCAGGGGCAGCAACCCAACAACAGGTTGTCAGATTTGTCTGAAAATTTCAGGGCAGATAGATCTTGACCTGATAATCAGTTTTACCCTATGTCAGATTTACTCTAAATGCTTTGGTTTCAGAGATATAAGCCAAAATCTACATTTTACCCCTATGTTCAATTTTTAGCCATGGCGGCCATCTTGGTTGGTTGGCGGGGTCATGGGACATATTTTTTAAACTAAACACCCTAATGATGATTGTGGCCAAGTTTGGTTAAATTTGGCCCAGTGGTTTCAGAGGAGAAGATTTTTGTAAAAAGCTAACGACGACGGACAACGGACGCCAAGTGATGAGAAAAGCTCACTTGGCCCTTCGGGCCAGGTGAGCTAAAAACTTCAATACTATCAACATTAACATAAAAAAATATTACATGCGTTAGTTCTGTACTAAAATTCAGAAGCCTTGTCTTCACTCTACAGAGATAACTTTTTTACAGATTAAATTGGTTAGTTCCCAAGACAAAATTTCAAATCATAAACTTATTCTAGTAAATGTATATTAATTTGCATACAATTAAACAATTTAAGATCTGTCTCAAAAAACAATTTTGTGGTAGTTTGACCGAACACAAATATAGTAAAAATATATTTTCCTTTCAGTTCTGCAATTCTATGATCTAAATGTTTCAAATATCTCGGTCAAGCCATACAGAGATAGATAGTTAGTTAACATGGACACTATGTATGATATTAATCTTGTTTATATATACTGCTTGTTTGTTTTATTGTTTATTTGTATGTACTATTTTATTTTGTACTTACTTTATGAGGGCCTAAAGTATTTAAGTATGGGAAACCTAATTGGGTTATGCTCTTTAAATAGAGGATATCATTATTACTATTATTATTATCAAACAGCCTAGGCCAATAGGACAATTAACAAATCTTTTGATATGTAACGACTATTTTGAATCTAACCAGTGTACTTCCTAAATAGTCTCAACTGTCATTACACATATTATTCAAGTTAAAAACAAAATATATAACTTACCAAAGCATCTGCTTCAGGTGCCCCTCGGAAAATATCTCCTGATGAAATCTGAAATTCAATTATAATTTTTTTGGTGGCATTATTTAATCAATAAAATTATAGAATTCTTTACAATTCTAGTATAATGTAGAAACAGTATGAGGAAAGCCAAATAGCATATCCCTCTGCCTAGACAGACATTTAAGAAATATAGATTCCATCACTGCAACATTAGTGTGTTATGATATTTCTCCACTCGAGACAGTTAAATTTTGATATTTAAAGAGTGAGGATTGCCGAGCTTTTTAAATAATTAAAATTTAACTGTTGAGAGTGGAGAAATATCTTAATACACGAGTTACAGTGGTGGAATCTGTTTCTCTAATGATTTTTATCTTTCCTTTTCAAAGATTTGCAGAAAGTTGTGTTCTTTATATGTGACGCCACAATATGAAAATTCATAAGAAACCAAGAAAACTTGACGTCATAATTAAATATTGACCAATCATTTGCTGAAAACAGATATTTCACTAGTGAGGAGAAATATTTCTCTCACACCAATCAAGAAATGTGAAAATAGCACAAAAAATAGAGAAGCAATAATCTACGGACCAATTATATTGGTAAGAACAAATCTACTTTCTGTTTTTTTTTTTTCTTTTACCCAAAAGGTGACCAGAAACAGAGATAAAATATTACAGACACACAGACTGAAAAAAACAGTGCTCTCCTACTAATTTAGTTTTGCCCCCTCTATGTGTTTTCTAAGTGAGAAAAGATTAAAACTGAATGCTGTGTAGCAAATGATGGCAATATTTTTCAATAGCTAACACAGATATTTGGTCTAGGTGAGCCAAAGCATACTTCAAATCATCTACATGTATATACTTTATTGAAAAAATAGTCACTGGTTCATGAGAGTTTCAGATACAAATTAAATTGAAAGGCAATGAATAATCAACAATAACAAATATAATCCAGTGCTACTCAAGGAAAATTGTCGGATTGGGTTGTATTATACAGATAAAATAGGCCTTTTATAGCCGACCATACAGTATGGGTTTTTCTCATTGTTAAAGGCTGTACAGTACAGTTACCTATAATTGCTTACACCCACTTCATTTGAACTTTGGTGGATAGATGCTCATTGGCAATCATACCACATCTTCTTACTTTTATACACATGCATGAAATAGTCATTGATTCTGGTAAATAGCAATAATACCAATAATTATCTGGTACTAGTAACCCCACTTTCTTTTACATATATATTATGCACTATTTCTTTTATACATGATACATCACTGAGTTCAGTCTTAACGCTTAACCACAAGTCCTATGGCATTCACTCACTCAGCCAGGCTTGTTAAATTGCTGTCGGGCTTGTAAAATTCTTCTCTACAAGCCAACAGAATCCAACTAAAATTTTTAAAAATTTGAGCTTCTGGCTTGTGGACTCAAAAGTTAAGCGTGAAGGCTGTGAGTTAGTATAAAAGCTATTTCAATGACCATGTTGTATATCTTCATGGGAAACTTTATACATTTCAGAACTTTGGACCTTCCAAAATACAAAAATTAAAAAAAATCTATAAAAACCTTTGGTATATTGAAGATCTTACTATGGAGGCCATATTTCCTTCAAAACTTTTTAACACATGCAGATCAAACAGTGGAAATAAATTGCAATAATATGAGGTATGCAGGATATATTGTGTTAACATATTGCTTTTCACTACTGCAGCCTTCTTCTTATTTGATGTTGACCTTTACATGACCTTATGAACTTACCTTGACCCTGTTTTCATGATTTTTAAACAACTTTGTCCAAGCATTCACCATCTTAGATTGAATATCTCTCAAATAATATGTCACTTCTATGTCACCTGTGCTTTTCTTTACAGGTGGTTGGGCTTCCAAACTTTGGTCACTGGACCCCACTTCTAAACTTTCCATTTCAGAACTTAGTTCAAAACTTGGTCCCTTTTCTAATATTTCTACTCCTTTTTCATCAAGTTTATCCTTCATAGAATTCTTTTCTTCGTGACTGGTACTATCAGTCATATTTTACAGGGTACCAGAATAATTGAAAAAGATACACAATATTGTATATATGCTATTTAGTTAATTTTGTCCCATTTCTAAGAGTTGAGCAATCTATAATACTAGACTGACCTTATAAGATGGTTAATCTGTTTTATATTCATTTTAAGATAAATATAAAGCTGAATTTTTCAATAATTCTACCATGTATGTATTAGAGATTTATTAAGCCCACATCTATCCTTGTTTACCAATAATCAAATAGGAAACAGAGAAGAGCTTAATATAACCTGGTCCACCGTTTTATTTCAATTAATGCCTTTTCAAGCCTACTATCATGACTATGCGGTATGGATTTTGCTCATTGTTGAAGGCCATACAATGACCTATAGTTGTTAACTTTTACAACATCTGGTTTCTGATATGGAGAGTTGTCTCATTGAAAATCATACCATTTCTTATTTTTACATTGATTAAAATCTCAAGATATTTTATCTAGAGAGGCGCTATAATTTTCTAAAAGTCTACATGAAAAAGGCCATATAGGAACTGAGCGTATCACTCTATTTCTTATTCTTATATTAAGAAAAATCTGAAGATATTTAATTAAGAGAGGCACTTTCTTAAAGTCTACATGAAAACAGTCACTCTTACATGCTTTCATGACAAGGTATAGATATATATATATATCATGTCACATATATCATTAAAATTTTGGAGCTTCTGGATATTACCCCAAAAATTTAACTTCTTAAAAATTATTTTTTTGTTAAAAATATTGTCATACAAAAATTCAAAAGCAATATATTTAATTAAGATATGAGAGGAAAATTAAGATATTTAATGATTGAAGAAATACATGTAATATTAACATGATTAACAAAACAAAAAATTCTTACATTTACTATTTACATGTACTTTATTCAAAACAATATTTTGACTATAATTTTTTTGAACCCTTCTTAAACCGGTAAAACTTAAAACACAGACAAGTATTAACAAAAACTAAAAACATTCAAGCTTGATACAGCTCTAAATTTGGATTGTTATTAAATATTTGACAAAGCATATATAGGTTTCTGACACAAAATGAATGTGTTCAAAGAAATGAAAAAAATGAAATTGAACTTTTACCTACATGTATTATGGTCCATTATCCAAAATCTAAATACACGGTTAGATTCAGCATATCCAAGTACACCAAAAATTCAATTTATTTATTTATTAATGGACAATATTAGCTCAGTTTTTAAGAGGGGTTCGCTTCATCATGAAAAAAAAAATATATAGCATTCTGAAAATTAATTTATACAGAATATCAAACAAACCAACTATGAAGTTCTTAAAGGGGCACTAGCTATGAGATATACAGTGTATAAAAAATTAAAAATATGATTTTTTTTGTTCCATCATTAATGAAAGTGAAATAGTGAAATAATAATTCGCTTTTAGCAGCCAGTATGCATGGTATGGTTCAATTTTGTCAAAATAAGCTAAGAAACATCGATGATGAATTATTCACTTGCAAGTGATTAATTCGACCTCTTTGAATCCGTATTCATGTGACTTTCAATTTAACCCCTTAGCTAGAGATGGATTACGCATGAATTATGCGTGTTCAGTTATCAAAAAGAAAAGAATGTCAACATTGAAAGTGAAACAAAGGTAAATCATTTGATTGACTGATTCGATCCACAAAAACTCATTCTTATACAGGTAAAAACGAAGAATAACATATATTTTAAACCTATAATATGAAATTAACCAGACCTAGAAAAATCCAATTGCACGAGTTAGCTAACTATTTATATCTATATTTATGTTTATATTGCTTATATGACCGTCGGCATTCTTCGGAGGTCAACACGATAGTTAATTAGATGGCGTATAGACTAAAATACACACGAAACGATGATACATATTATCCAGCCCATGCCTTGTAAATTGTTTATTTTAGACTTTTTATAATTTGGATATACGTTTTAGTATGTTATAAATTAAATATGAGAATTTGAGTCAAATCCGTGAACATGAATTTGAAAGCCAATGCCCCTTTAAAAAAATTTTCAAAAAAAATGTAAAAAAAAAATTTCAAAAATTTCATTCATCATCAATACAATCATTTGACAATGTCTGTTAAAAAATCTATAAACCTACCTTTAATAATTTTTTAAATTATCTAATAATGAACAGTAAATTTCAAACCATATTTAATAACGTTTCGAATTACTGTGAAAAATGGCAGTTATGTCTAAATACTAAAAAACCAAAACAAAGAACATTGAACAAAGAACTACAAAACTGGAACCATACATTGTAAGGTTCAACAATGAAAAAATTGATAACCTTACTGAATATAAATTTCTGGGCACTCCGATAAAAAATAAAGGAAATCTAAATGTAAGTTTAACAGATTTACCCAAAAAAGCTAGGAAAGCTCTGTTTCAATAAAATCACACGCAGCGTTTTTGGGAAATTTCCCTGTTAATGTATCCTGTAATCTTTTTGATTCTCTTATTAAACCAATTTTAACATATAATGCAGAAATATCATACATGGATACATTATTATAGAGCAAAAGGCAGATTAAAATCCCAAAACAAAGATAACGATAATTTCCAATATTTGGATAAGACTCCTTTCGAAAAGGTTCATGTTAATTTCTGTAAATATATGCTAGGTACTAAAAAAAACATCTGCTTTATTCACTTGAGTCTAAAAAAAACGCAAGTGGGTAGGTGGGGGCTGGCATTAGTCAGACTGGTCCCGTTACAAATTATTTTCTCGAAATCTACAATCAAATGACTCGTTAATTGTAAGTCAAACGGCAGAAACAGACTAAAAACAATGAGATCTTAAAAGTCATTTAGGTTTTATATTCATGTTAATTCACGCCTGGGAATTCGGGGATGGTGTGTTTTTTTAGTTGGACATAATAAACAAATTCAAGGGGGAGACAAAACGACTGAAAGACGATTAACAGAGTTGCCTTTTGGGGGGAGGGCATATTGCTCACATTAGCGTCAGGGAAAAGCCCGAGGGTTTTCATAGTCTTATATGGAGTTTTTAGAGCAAGTAAACAAGTATGTATGTACGGCTGTTGTCTGCTCTTTGGTCGGGTTGTTGTCTCTTTGACCTATTCCCAATTAATTTCCATTCTCAATTTTATGTATGTAAAAAATAGTGTTGGTGTTTCTTTGTGTGAATAAATGGAGATATGGGATATACAATAAGATAGCAACAGCTATGCAACTAATGATATCAAAACCACATATATCTAGAAAATCGTGACTAATACATTATGGACTAGTATCTTTGTACTTCTAATTTGTAGTTTTAGTAAACGTTGGTCCCCTGGATAGGAAAGATATATAAGTATATTTAGTATAGCAAGAATTAAATCTATCACGTTCACAACAAAAGCCATATTTTAATTATCGTAGTAACATATTTCAGTTGCCAAGTACATATTTGTTTAAGTTGTTAAACTTCTTTTGCTTCTGGAGAAAACTCAAACCATAATGAAATAAGGAGATGTGGTATAGTTGCCAATGAAACAACTTTCGACCAAAGACCAAATGACGTACATGTTTGTTTGCTAACATTGCTTCATTTCAGATCTCCAAATTACCATTTCACTATACATGTAGCTATGAACTGCATATTCAATGATATTTGTATTGTCACCACATTCCTTATAAAATAGCACCATAACATTAAATATATATATATATTGTTTTAACCGTGCCCGTTCGAAAGTCCAATCCGTATTGGGTATAAATATGTTTTATACGGCTAATTTCTTAGGACTGCAGTCTTTTATATTGTATACCTGCTTATAGTAAAATTGCTGCGCATATCGTCAGGTTTATATTTTGTAAATGACATGTTGCTGGATTTGGCATTTTGATAATATAAAAAGGCACGCATAATACCGACTCCGACATGTACAATTTCAAACTGGCACTTTTGCGCAGAGTTTTTTTTACATATATATATAGAGGGTGCATATGTATAAGCGTAATTTCATTCCACCGTGTATTTATTCCGGGTACCTGTTTTTCACTAGAGAATATTGGATGTAAATAGCTTGAAAGCGTCGATCTTGATATATCGTTGTTTTGTTTATATTGACTGGTTTATTGTTTACATACATTTATGGGTTGGAATTAGAATAATTAGAATAATTTTCAAGGAACCAGTGTAATTGATCTGAATCAATCTATCCGGCGTTTTATGATATATAGATGTTGACATAGAAGACATGATTTTAAGTCGATCAAAACGCAAATGCACTGTAAAACTTCGGCAAAGCAGTATATGATTATTACAATTAGTGACAAACTAGTGCAATTAATCCTCGTACAAAATCACTAGTGTAATCATTCCTGGTTCAAAATCAATGTAATCATTGCTGGTTCAAAATCAGTGTAATCATTCCTGGTTCAAAAACACTTGTGTGAACATTGAATTTCCTTCGATGAAAAACACGAGTTTACTTTGTCAATTGTTTTTACATAAATCAACTATGCAAGTTTAAGTTAATTCAAATACCCCCCCAAAAATACCAAGCCCCATTTGTTATATATTTCCCCTTCAAAAAATTTGTCGTCAACGTTAACATTGACTGACGTTTTCTTATGAAAATTACAAGAACAAAAATGGTGACCTAAGTTTTTATTGCATACAATGACATATGCTAATGTAACTCGATTCAAAATACAAGTGTGCCAAAAAAATTTAAATATCGGGAGATCTGCCATTCGGTGTCGTGTTACCGTAACGAGTTTTAAGCGTTGAAAATCTTTATCGATACATTGAATTCGTTTCGTCTACGTTATAGCGTAGAAACGTCACGTTCCGTAATATAGCGTTACTGATGTAAACAAGATCTCCAAAGCTCCGACTGCAAGGGATTTCCTCCTGTTAAAATGAGTTTCCACATAAAATACAACATCTAGAACATTATAGAATAGAATATTTTATTTTCCTAATCAAAGGGTCCCTAACAAGCATATCAATCAAGTGACAGATACAGAAAATACACAATATATTAATGATTATTAATACACATAACAAACAATAATTGTCCAATAATAAAAGTGGGAGAGTCAGTTCATACAGTACACAAAGGAGGATAACTCCTGGTCCACGTCAATTATATGGTTACAAGAGCGCAATTATTCGTAATGCATTTTCCATAGGGTACCAGTGGTGTTCCATATTTTTTTTCTGTTAGACTACACAAACTAGGAAAAAATGGGTAGCAGTTCCTGTTATTAGAAATGTCAGTGTTGTGTAACAGGAGGGTCGGGAGGTTATGCGTCACCGTTCCCTCGTGTCGATTAAACATCGGACATAGGTTCGTTCCTTTGAGACTGAGCTCTGGCAAATGAGACCAAATACTGATGTTCAGATACTTTATTAAATATTGCACATAAATTTACATGTGAACAAATGAAACCAAAACATAAATTTAGTTAATTAAAGTAATAAGTAAATAAGTGCGGAGCTATTTCAGCTCCTCTAAGTAAAATCACAGTCAAAGAGTGTGGAGCAAATACAGCTCCACTGGTCTAATTGAGACCCAGTACAAAATATTTATATTATAAGTCTATTCTTTTTACAAGTTCAGTTATAAGGTATAATTCCTCTATAAGAATGGCAAAGTTTTCTATAAAATATATAGTAAGTTGGAAAAAACGTCTTTAAATCATCATAATATAATTTCATTTATATTTTCACTTTGGTATTCCATTCTTGCACAGTGATATAGTTCATTTTGAGTCATCCCATATTCTAGCAAAGGGAGATTATTTCACAGCATCTCCGTTACATTCCTCCCTTCTTAAAACTCGAAATACAGTGAAGCTTTATTTGAGTTTAGCTTTCGAAATAATCTCACACTTTCTATCGTCACATTGCTTTATACACATTTATCAGCGTCTGTAGCATAATGAACTGCTTTCACTTGTATGTAGGAGACGTTTGATCCCCATGACAAGTAAGCTGTGAATATTCAATTGTTAAGCAAGTAAATTTGCTGAAAGTAGAAAGTAAGCATGAGAAAACTATACTTAAAAGTCAATTCAAACAAAACATAGTACACATAATGTTCATACTGCTAAATTGTTGTACAGTGTTTGAAAATATTCACACAGCTAACCTAGGTACCGGTACTATTTTTCCCAAGTCCTATTAACAGTATAAACAGTTAACTCTGTAAAAACTTAATCAAAATGAAAGACATATTAACATACACACTAGACAAAAGACACATCAATGTGTCAAACACAGATATACAATCACATTAGTCAATCTTGACTTGTGAATGTAAATCTCACCAGTAGCAGCTATACTAGATACCCCTACTAACATATTCGGAAGTACTAGTCTACCCTAACCACTCTGGTCACAAAAATAATTCTCAACCCTTGTGAGAAAAACAACTCATCCAGTGCAAAGTTATATGTCGCTACTATATACTTAAAAATAATAACATGTTTTGAGAATGTAAGTGTATTCCTGTGATTGCTAAACCAAGTGTCTACAAAATGTAATGTATGGAATCATTGAACTCTCAAATATAATTCTCCTCTGTCTCTAATACTAACAGTTGTATACTGCATATTACTTCTGTATATTTATCATATATTCTATAGAACATTTTCTACAAATTTGTCTATTCATTTCCTATTTTTTTTTCTATTTAAACCATAAGTTTATTCCATTTAACAATACTGAAATATGTGAACATCAAGTTTCATACATAAAATCAACAACAACATATATACAATGGTACCATAAAATTCATATTCTGAGTTAAGTAAAAATGAAAGTATCATATCTGGATCTCACTACAAAGTTTCAACTCAAGTCAGATAACACATTGGCCTCCATAAAATGTAACAGGAGGGTCGGGTGGCTATGCGTCACCTTCCCTCGTGTTGATTAAACATCGGACATAGTTTCCTTCCACTGTGACTGAGCTCTGGTAAATGAGACCAAATACTGATGTTCAGATACTTTATTAAATATTCCACATAAATTTACATGTGAACAATGAAACCAAAACATAAATTTAGTTAATTAAAGTAATTAGTAAATAAGTGCGGAGCTATTTCAGCTCCTCTAAGTAAATTCACAGTCAAAGAGTGTGGAGCAAATACAGCTCCACTGGTCTAATTGAGAACCAGTACAAAATGTTTCTATAATAAGTCTATTCTTTTTACAAGTTCAGTTATAAGGTATAATTCCTCCATAAGAATGGCAAAGTTTTCTATAAAATATATAGTAAGTTGGAAAAAACGTCTTTAAATCATCATAATATAATTTCATTAATATTTTCACTTTGTTATTCCGTTCTTGCACAGTGATATAGTTCATTTTGAGTCATCCCATATTCTAGCAAAGGGAGATTATTTCACAGCATCTCCGTTACAGTTGCATAACAATCAAAAAAATATATATTGTCATTCGGCAAAAAATAACTTAAAATGCAGTTGAAAAACATCGTTTATTTTTTTCGCTTAATGAAAAAGGCAGATTTTTAATGGCTCCCATGTGCAGATATTGAAAATATTTTCTATACTTTGTAAATGTGAATTTGATTTTCTGGATTTTTTTAAACCTAATTAGATAAGCTTTCGATTAAAAGAAATTCCAATCCTGTATCATCCAATCAGAAGCCGTACAAGATTCTTTTCTGAGTACCATTTTGGGGTAAAAAAAACTTGCCGGTAAAATGTAAACAAATAATTGCGCTCTTGTTACCATATATAAATTGTGTGTAAGTACTAACACACATACATATATAAATATATTTTATTTTATTTTATTTTGTCAACAGTGGCGGATTGATTTTGGTTGGGGGGGGGGGGGGGGGGGTTCTGGGTGTTGGAACCCCTCTTTTTTGATGGTCAATGCTTTTGAATGGGGACATATGGTTGGACCCTCCCCCCTTTATCCTGGGTTGGAACCCCCATCTTATTAAAATGGCTGGACGCCCCTGGTCAAGATAGAAAATTTAATATTTGTTCACAGATCGTCCAAAAACTAATAAACATATCACCCATTAAAGAAAATTTAAACAGAGAATTATATATACAATTATCTTTAAACCAATGGCAAACCTGTCAACTGGCCTGTATCCTGCGGGTGACACTTTAAAATTTCACCCCTCACCCAGGATTTTTTAAATACCCACCAGGTCATTAAATAACCTAGGAATTAGAAAAATGACCCGTTCTTAAGCCTTTAGACTGATTTCATAATTGATTTTCCTTTGAAAACAGGCAAATTCGTAATTCTTTCTGGACAGGAAGTTCAACTAGCTGTGTTAACTGTCAAATTAATTGACCTGTTAATTAACACCAAATACCTAGGCTTAAGGTCAAAAATAATTTGTGTATAAATTAAAAGTTGTTTGACAAAAAGTTATTCCCCCTTTTTTGCCACCTTTCACAATATACTCCTTAAATTTATGTTTTTTTTGGTAAAAAAAATAAATCTAAGGCAAATTGAATACAAATAAATATCAGAATATTACTTTCTATTTTTTTTTCTACTTTAGAACAATTAAAAAATTAATATTTTGAAAATTAATATTTCATCTCTGCTTCTTTTAATATTCTGGTATATTTGATTTATATCAAATTAAAACGTATCCAAATTACAAAAAGTTTAAAATAAACAATTAACAATGCAGGGATTTGATAATGCGTATCAACATTTCATGTGTATTTTAGTCTAGACGCCATCTAATTAACCTTTGAGGTGACCTCCGAAGACTGCAGATGGTCATATAACCCAATATAAACATAAATTTAGATATAAATAGAAAGTGAACATGATGAATTGGATTTTTCTAGGTCTGTTTGATTTCATATTATAGGTTAAAAAATATATTAATCATCGTTTTTTACTTGCATAAGAATAAGATTTTATTTTTGTGGTCATAATTTTTGCGGTCGTATATTGTGTCGTCGTCCGAAGACACATTGGTTTTCGCACAATAACTTTAATTTAAGTGAATGGATATTTATGAAATTTTACCATAAGGTTCAATACTATATAAGGAAGGTTGGGATTGATTATGGGGGTAATGGTATCAGCAGTTAAGGAATTAGGGGCCAAAAAAGGGCCCAAATACGCATTTTTCTAGTTTCCAGACATTAACTTGTGGAACGGTGTATGAATCTCTCTGAAATTATTCCACAAGTTTCAATACCACAAAGGGATGGTTAGGATTGACTTTAGGGGGTTATGGCTCAAACCGTTTAGGATTTAGGGGGAAAAACAAGGGTTTCTTTGTTAATGGACAATTTAAAAGCTGTGGAAGGGAGGTAATCCAAATATATTTAAAGTATTAAAAAAAAAATTGGATTACCTCCCTTACATTGCTTTTAAATTATGTATAAAGATGTTGTATTGTCTTGAGGTGATTAGCTGTCAATTGATTTTTAGAAGTTACTATTAAAGGAATATTAATTTTAGCCATGATTATGTATGTCATTTTTTCTATTTTATGATGTATTTAAATTGGTAATTATGGTTGCAAACTCCATTGGAAATTTGAATTGAGATTATGACCGTATCTTGAGGGAAAGAATTTTTTTTTTTGGAAAAAGGGGGGGGGGAGGTGAAAAAAATATTGGATGGGGGGGTAAAAAAGAAATTGGGGGGGGGGGCAATTTTTTCTCATTTCAGATTTCAGAAATTAAAAAGAAAATTTATTCAAATATTGTTTTTTTTTGCAAAATTAAGGGGGGTGGGGGGTGTCAATACGCAACAAATTCAACAAATAAATTCAAATCATATAACCAATTCTAAGTTCTTTGACTACAGTTATTCTGTGTCAGAAACCTATAATGTGTCAAATATTTAATTACAATCAAAATTCAGACCTGTATCAAGCGCGAATATTGTGTCCATTTTTGCCCCAACTGTTCAGGGTTGGACCTCTGCGGTCGTATCCAGCTGTGCTCAGCCAAGCATTTTATTGTGGATTGCATTAGTCATCCAAATGGTTTACCCTTGTTGCTGAGTGTGACTTTCAATGTTGACATTCTTTTCCTTTTAATAGTTGAGCATGCCTAGTTTGCTCGTAGCTGATTTCTAGCTATGGGGTTATATTGCATATCACATGAATACGGATTCATTGAGGGCAAATTATTCACTTGCAAGCGAATAATTCATCAGCAATTTTTCTTAACTTATTTTATCTTAATTGAACCAAACTGGCTGCTAAAAGCATTATTTTTTCACTTTCATGAATGATTAAACAGCAAAAAAATCAAATTATTTTATTTTTTTTTTATATCTTGTAGCTAATGCCCCTTTAAATATTCTTCTTGATTCTGATCTATGCTTATATTTTTTATTATGCCTCCGCCGTAGCGGAGGGAGCATTAAGTTTTACCCTTGTCCGTCCGTACGTACGTCCCAAAATTGGTTTCCGTTCTCTAACTTTAGTTTGAATCAACCAAATGTTATGAAACTTATACACAATGCTTATTAGCACAAAACACAGATCAAGTTTTAATTTTGGTGGCGTCACTATTACCGTTCTAGAGTAATGCCCCTTTACAAATGGAAAAATTGCTGAATTTTTCGTTTCCGTTCTCTAACTTAAGTTTGCCACAACCAAATGTTATGAAACTTATACACAATGCTTATTACTACATAATACAGATTAAGTACTAAATTTGGTGGCAACACTTTTACCATTCTTGAGTTATGTCCCTTTATAAACATAAAAATTACTGAATTTTTCGTTTCCGTTCTCTAACTTTAGTTTGTCTCAACCAAATGTTATAAAACTTAAACACAACTGTTCTAGAGTTATGTGTGTTTACAAATAGAAAAATTGCTGAATTTTTAGTTTCTGTTCTCTACTTAAGTTAGCCTCAACCAAATGTTATGAGACTTACACACAATGCTTATTACCACAAAACTCAGATCAAGTTCAAATTTGGGTAGCGTCACTTTTACCGTTCTTCAGTTCTGTCCCTTTATAACTATATGATATGCAAGCGGGGGCATCATCTGTGTCCACATGTGGACACTATCCACATTTATTATATTCTAAAATCAATTGCCTTCAGGGAATAATGAACAAAGTTGAACATTTTGATGCAGACTGTGAAACATGTGGCTTGTGAATTGATTTAAATTTATGAATGAAACAAGAAGATTGGGTATGGCAGTCAGGGGTACTACTTGTACAAGTAATTTTTATTTACTTGAAAAAGTAAATATTAATATACTTATATAAGTAAATTTGTAGGATACTTATACAACTGTATTTTATTTACTTGTATAGGTAAATTATTTTTTGGCTTAGTTGTGTCCCTTAGACATTCAGATTTTATACGACCGCAAAAAAATTGTGTGGTCGTATATTGGTATGATGTTGGCGTCGTCGTCGGCTTCGTCGTCGTTGTCGTCCGAAGACACATTGGTTTTCGTTCTCTAACTTTAGTTTAAGTGAATGGATTTCTTTGAAATTTTACCATGAGGTTCAGTACCACAAAAGGAAGGTGGGGATTGATTTTGGGGGTTATGGTACCAACAGTTAAGGAATTAGGGGCCAAAAAGGGGCCAAAAATAAGCATTTTTGTAACTTCCAGACATAACTTGTGTGTTAGTGTATGGATCTCTCTGACATTGTACCACAAGGTTCCTTGTCACAAAGGGAATGTGGGGATTGATTTTCGGGGTAATTGCCTCCAAATTTTAGGAATTAGGGGCCAAAAAGTGGCAAAAAACAAGCATTTTTCTAGTTTCATGACAATAACTTGTGTGTAAGTGTATGGATCTTTCTGACATTGTACCACAAGGTTCCATATCACAAAGGGAATGCTGGGATTGATTTTGGGGGTAATTGCCTCCAAATTTTAGGAATTAGGGGCCAAAAAGTGGCAAAAAACAAGCATTTTTCTAGTTTCATGACAATAACTTGTGTGTAAGTGTATGGATCTTTATGAAATTGTACTACAAGGTTCCATATCACAAAGGGAAAGCTGGAATTGATTTTGGGGGTAATTGCCCACAACGTTTAGGAATAAGGGGCCAAAAATAAGCATTTTTCTAGTTTCCAGACAATAACTTGTGTTCAAGTGTATGGATCTCTCTGAAATTGTACTGCAAGGTACCATACCACAAAGGGAAGGCTGGGATTGATTTTGGGGGTAATTCCCTAGAAATTTGAGGAATTAGGGGTCATAAAGGGGCAAAAAAACAAGCATTTTTCTAGTTTCAGGACAATAACTTGTGTGTAAGTGTATGGATCTTTATGAAATTGTACTGCAAGGTTCCATATCACAAAGGGAAAGCTGGGTTTCAGTTTGGGGGTAATTGCCCTAAATGTTTAGGAATTAGGGGCCAAAAAGGGGCCAAAAAACAAGCATTTTTCTAGTTTTCAGACAATAACTTGTGTTCAAATGTATGGATCTCTCTGAAATTGTACAGTACACAGTTACATTTACGACAGAATTTATGTCGATTAAAAACCTCCTGATCTGAGTCCTAATCTCCTGACCAAAATTTCTCAAATTCCTGATCTGAGTTTCACAGTCCATCACATGTATGTGTACTGCAAGGTACCATACCACAAAGGGAAGGCTGGGATTGAGTTTGGGGGTGATGAATCATAAGGGGGTTCAACAAATTAGGGGGGGGGGGGGGAATTTTTTTTTCCTTTTTTTTCTTTAAAATTTTCCATTTTAAATTTCTGATTTATATATAAAAGCAAATAATAATGATATGGTTTGAATAGATAAATTAAAATTTTTTAAGTTCTTAGACCACATTCATTCTGTGTCAGAAACCTATGCTGTGTCAAATATTTAATTACAATCCAAATTCAGTGCTGTATCAAGCTTGAATGTTGTGTCCATACTTGCCCCAACTGTTCAGGGTTCGACCTCTGCGGTCGTATCAATCTGCGCCCCAGCGGAGCATTTTATTTTACTTATACAAGTAAAAAAGTCAATGTCATCCTATCTTCTTTTCTTGAATTTCTTAGGACTTCTTTGCTCTAATAGAATTTTTAATTGTCTGTCCTTTGCAGATGTCTTTACTAATCATTTAAGTGTAATTTCATGGACAATGAAAATCTCATTTGTCTGTTATCTTCAGAACACTGCTCATTTACAAGCCCCCAAGGGGCAATTTTTGAAGGCCTTGTGCAAATACTTAAGATCTTTGCGCAATTAGTTTCTTTGTTGAATTAATAAGATGAAACATTGAACTCTAATAAAAAATTATGAGCTAAGCTGAGAAAAATTGTTAAAGGCATGTTTTTACATCTCAAAAATTGAGAATTTTTCGGGATTTAAAAAAAAAATTACTTATACAAGTAAATTTTTGAGAAAATTAAGGGTAGATTATTCAAACATTATAATTTACTTATATAAGTATATTATTATTTACTTCTTCAAGTAAATAAAGATTACTTGTACAAGTAGTACCCCTGACTGTATGGCTTGGCTTGAATTGATATAGTATAATACATTGATATTTTAAATTTAAGGTGGTACATAACACTACAGGGAGATAACTCTGTAAAAATCAGCTGAACCTTTTAATCACGTTCTATTGTTTAGGCAATATTAAGCTTCTCAATGATCAAAATTAGTGTTTATTAAACTGCTATATATCCAATGAAATTTTTCTGATAAAGTGTGTGGTTCAAGTTTTTTAAAACTTTTATATATTTTTGTCAAAGGGTCAAAGTAAATATTTTGTCAAAATTGTATGAAAATTAAACGAGACAAATTAATTTTAGTCAAGGTGTTTGGTACCACCTTAAAATGCAATGAAAAAATAAAATTAAAGTTTTAAATAATTTTCAGTTAATATTTTTAATCATGAGAACGTGTTTTGGAAACAGTTTGATTTAAAATATAAATAAATGTCCCCTATTAAAATACTTAAGGTGGCTGGGGTGTCTTCCTCAATCTTGGATTTTGAAGTAGTAGATAACAATTGGTCTAGATTTTTAATGAAATGTGCCAATTTTGAGAGTTTTATGTAATTCATGTGTAAGACTTTTCATGTTAGTATTGAAAATTGTGTGTTTTATCATATTTATGGTTGTATTTTCTATAAAACACAATATAGTTTTGTTTAATTAATTTTTTTTCCAACTTAGCTTGTAAATTGCATTCGGTGAGAAGAAATCAACAATATTTTAATGCATGTCTATCATAATGATCATGGATCCAAGATTTTGAAGGAAAAATGTGCACATTCTTTCTTTCTACAGGTATGAATCGACGTTCTATATCGCCGCACTCCTGCATAGTAGCATGTTCCAAGGCAAAGTTAGGATTTGGTATTCATGTATGACCCCCTTCCCCCTCCCCCTTAATGACGGTATGGATTGAGGGTCCTTCATTTCTGTATTATTTAATTTTTTAGACCATTATTCTCTATTCTTTAGACTTTTATATACCCATTATTCTTTATTGTAATGTTTTTGGTTCATTCATTCTATACTGAAAACCCCCAGCCAAACCCTCCCTTAATGGCCTTATGCACATTCCTTATTTTTTTATTTTGCTCTTCAAAAAACTCGTATTAGATGAAAATGAAAATAGGAAAATTATTAGAAGTTCATGGCGCAAGTACAGATACAGTATGAAATAACTAGAATGTGTACAGTCCCTATATCATGTACATGCACACCAGACTATATGGCAATATGCAGTGATCATGATCAAATCATTCAGCCACAGGCCAGATGCAACATTTTTTGTATAGTTTTGTATAGATTTTATTGGTGGATGATAGAAATTCTTACAGGCCTGATAGTAAGTTTACAAGCCTAGGCTGGTGAGCCTGTGGCCAACGAGATTCACTTGTTGTTGAGTATCGAGTTGCGAGTTACTAAAGTCGAGTTGCGAGTTACAAAAGTCGGGTTGCGAGGTACGAAAGTCGAGTTGCAAGTTACAAAAGTCGAGTTGCGAGTTACAAAATTAGATTTGCGTGAAAATGGGGAAAACTATTTAAATTTTTTGGTGTACCTCTTTAACATTTTTGAATGATGATTGCTTATAGAATTGTATACAGTATTGTTGATTTTCTTTGTTGTTTGGATTTCATCTGAGTCTTGTGTAAAAAAATGAATGGATTGCTTACATAATCACTACTCAAAGTATGGTTATTTTCTGAAGAAACATATAGCATTTTGAAATACAGTGGATGGTTTGTAGTTTAATTATTATTAAATTTCATAGCTAGCACCGTTATATTTAACGTAAAGGAAGATAGCAACTAAACTATAGTACATATATGTAAAAGACCCCTTCTGCAGATTTCGTTAAGAGTGGGCTCTTTGGGGCAGCTGCAGAGGCAATATTTGTTACGAACCCCAATATTTATTCTTTGGCAGTGACACCGACTCCAAATTGTGGACGTTTAAGTTATATATGTCTACATTTCCTAGAGGTGAAGGGGGAAGGTTGAGCGCTCATAAAACCTGTTTAACCCCGCCGCATTTTTGCGTCTGTCCTAAGTCAGGAATCTCTAGCCTTTGTTGGTCTTGTATATTTTTTAATTTTGGTTCATCTATATGTTTTGAAAGATTGAATAAATTATTAAAAAATTATATGGTGACCTGCATTTTCATTTTCATAGGTTGACAAATAAGGATAACATTTTTGATTCGACACACGAGGCCCGAGAACACAGTTATTTCGTAGTGCATTTTTTTAGTTTTAGACAATAAATTAAACTTTAAAAAAAATCGCACCTTCTCTATCTCAATAAGATTTTTACACTGTAGTGTACTACTTTTGGGACAAATAATATCAAAATTATGGAAAAGTCTACCAGCTCTAACTCAAAATATGGACATTTTGATATTAAGGGGGTCTATAATTCACTTTGACAGCTTCAGACAGACTAATTTTTACCTTTTTTAAGTGGACCAAATGACTATCCTAATGTAGTCTGTAATCGGTCATAATGTCAATTTCAGTCGAAATTTGTTATTGTACTTACCATCTGATTAAACACCGCATTGACGTCACTTCACTGATACTAGCGTATAAAATAAGTGCAAAATATATATATGTTTTTCTACAATTTAAAAAAAGAATGAGACTTCTAAAGATATGTTATTCATAAGTATTTACAAAAATGCAGATTTTCTAATGGCCTGGCATACAGACAAGAAATGAAAATGTGAATTTATTGAATTTTAGTGACTCAAATTAATGACTATTAAAAATATACATCACATATCTGTGACTGAACGGTATGCTTGTGACTCTCGGTCATTTAATTTTTCAGGGACGATACTTAAGTGTGATCATCTTATTTTGTTCTTCCAGGGCTCAATAACTACTGAGAGAACTTACTGTAGTCATGGAGGAAGATATTGATACCAACATAACAATCTGCTTTGGTTTTAAAAACATGTGAAACAGAAACTGCAGTATCTGATAGGTCCAAATCTAATTGAAATTCCAAGTTTTAAAAGCAGTAAAATAAAGGACCGAACATGCAATTGAGAAGAAGTTTCTAAAGACCAACTCTTCTTTTGATTACAGTCCATAATATGATCCCAAGATATAAGTAACTATAATCCTGACATATTCAAAAGCGACCAAGATGGCATCTAATGCTCTGTCACCAGAAGAGGGAAACTATGTACGAATGGCATTGTTACTCACTGGAATTTCTCCACGTGCAGTTCGTGTCCTGTTTGATAAAGAATTTCCTCCAGCATCTCTCAGTTCATCGATAAACACTACGACTACTAAGGCAACGCTGAATAACTTGAAAAGAAGAAAAGTGATTAACAAGAAACAGTGGGATCTCCTGTTTCCTACCAGTGGTAAGTAAATGTAATTAACCAAGCACAGTATGATCTCCTATTTCCTAGCAGTGGTAAGTAAATGTAATAAACCAGGCACAGTGGGATCTCCTGTTTCCTAGCAGTGGTAAGTAAATGTAATTAACCAGGCACAGTGGGATCTCCTGTTTCCTAGCAGTGGTAAGTAAATGTAATTAACCGAGCACAGTGGGATCTCCTGTTTCCTACCAGTGGTAAGTAAATGTAATTAACCAGGCACAGTGGGATCTCCTGATTTCAAGCAGTGGTTAGTAAATGTAATTAACCAGGCACAGTGGGATCTCCTGTTTCCTACCAGTGGTAAGTAAATGTAATTAACCAGGCACAATGGGATCTCGTGTTTCCTACCAGTGGTAAGTAAATGTAATTAACCAGGCACAGTGGGATCTCCTGTTTCCTACCAGTAGTAAGTAAATGTAATTTACCAGACACAGTCATATCTCCTGTTTCCTAGCTACCAGTGGTAAGTAAATGTAATTAACCAGGCACAGTGGGATCTCCTGTTTCCTACCAGTGGTAAGTAAATGTAATTAACCAGGCACAGTGGTATCTCTTATTTTCTAGCAGTAGTAAGTAAATGTTATTAACCAGGCACAGTAGGATCTCCTGTTTCCAAGCAGTGGTAAATAAATGTAATTGACCAGTCACAGTGGGATCTCCTGTTTCCTAGCAGTGGTAAGTAAATGTAATTAACCAGGCACAGTGGGATCTCCTGTTTCCAAGCAGTGTTAAGTAAATGTAATTAACCAGGCACAGTGGGATCTCGTATTTCCTAGCAGTGGTAAGTAAATGTAATTAACCAGGCACCATGGGATCTCCTTTTTCCTAGCAGTGGTAAGTAAATGTAATTAACCAGCCACAGTAGGATCTCCTGTTTCCTAGCAGTGGTAATTTAATGTAATTAACCAGGCATAGTGGGATCTCCTGTTTCCTAGCAGTGTTTACTTAAATGTAATTAACCAGACACAGTGGGATCTCCTATTTCTAAGCAGAAGTAAATAAATGTAATTAACCTGGTACAGTGTGATCTCCCGTTTCCTTCCAGTGGTAAGTCAATGTAATTAACCTGGTACAGAGATATGTCGTGTTCCCTAGCAGTGCTAAGTATATATGTAATCCACTAGGTACAGTGAGATCTCTTGTTTCCTAGCAGTAGAAAGTATTTATTATATACTAGGTACAATTGTTTCCTACCAGTAGCTTGGCTCCAATATGGTCAAATTTGTGTCTCCTGGTTACTCGCAGAAGGAAGTATATATATATGTGTAACAAAGCAGGTACAATGGGATCTCCTGTTTAAAAATAAGATTTTGTGTTGTTATTGCCAATGAGACATCTTTTCACCAGAGACCAAATGATAAAGACATTAACAAATTTAGGTCACCGATGGCCTTCAATAATGAGCAAAAACCCATACCGTATAGTAAGCTATAAAAGACCCCCACCCCCAAAAAAAACCCAAATATTTTACAATTCAGTTAAAAATGACGGCCTGATTTATCATGTTTATGTACAAAACCATTAACAAAAAAACAATATTTGATATACAGCAACAAGCGACAACCACTGAGTTACTGGGTCCTGACTTGGGAAAAGGCAGGGTTAAACATGTTTACTGTCGCTGAACCCTCACCTTAACCTGGTACTGAGGTGTAACTGTACAACATTAGAGCACACAATATAAATCAGTTGAAAAGGGCTTAACTCAGATGAGAACCTCCTTGGTGGTCTTGTGGTAGTGTGTTCTCCTTGAGTGCGGGAGGTTGTGGGTTCGAACCCAGTCGGGTCAAATCAAAGACTTTAAAATTGGTATGTGATGCTTCTCTGCTAAACATGCGGCATTAAGGAGAAAAAGCAAAGACTGGTCAGCTTGAAATCAGAATAATATGTCCGGGTAAGGTGACATGTCTTCCTGCATGTGGACTGTTACCTTGTGAACTTGCATGGTAAAAATTTGTATCAGCTTGTCGGTCTAGCACAAAGCAGGGTTAATATTCATATTATATTAACATGTTCTCGTCCTATTATTAATATATGCATATTAATTTGCTGCTGGACGTTAAACAGCCATCCATCATCATCTTAACTCAGATGAGATCGATACAAAGCACAAAAAAAAACCTAATAAAATCACAAAAGACACAAAGTACAGATCTGAGAGCACTCCCAGTTTCTTAAAGCTAGTGCAGTTCCAGTAACAACTAATAAAAGAATCATGTATCTAAGACTAAAATATCAATCAGTACACATTAAACATCCAATGGATTTAGTGTAAAGAGGTCATTAACAGTCATAGAAAAGCATGACCTTGTGCAAATGCAAAAAAATGAAGTCAGTTGGCCGGCGAGTTTAGCAATTTCAAAATTTTTTAGCAACTGAAATTGTCATTTCACAGGCTAGATTATGGCCTAATAGTTTGGTATGTCAGAAGCATGCTTTGTCTAAAAAGATTCACCAGTGGCGCTCATATCAAAACAGTGGGAGGCAAAATCAAGTACAAAGTTGGAGAGCAGTAAAAACCTAAAATTCTGAGAAGTTGTGCCCAATACAGCTAATGGCAATCCACGCCTGGTGCTAAAAACACCTTAGTGTCCTGTACCAAGTCAGGAATATGGCAGTTGTTATCTAATATTTCTTTTCTATGAATGTTGCATTGTTGTTTGTTTGGTTTTTTTTTTTGCACTTCTGTGTTCTGTTATTTCGTTGTTTTCCTCTTATAGTTGATGTGTATCCCTCGGTTTTAGTTTGTTACCCGGATTTTGCTTAATCGATTTATGACTTTTGAACAGTGGTATACTACTGTTGCCTTTATTTAGTGTTTCAGAAAATTCAATATTTGATAAACAGATAATTTACAGAAAATTAGCATATCAAAGATATTTCATGACAACACAATTTAAAACAGTTCTGACTACTGGGCTGGTGATACATTTGGGGAAGAAATGTGCATTAGCAGTGGCATTGACCACATTGTTAATAATTTGATATGACAGACAGAGGTTTTGTCTACATAAGCATGATAAGACTTATCAGTGGCACTCAAATCAAAACACTTGAAAAGCCAAATAAAATAGAAAGATGAAGAAAACTAAAAACCAAAATGTCTGAAACGTTGAGCCAAATATGGTTATGGCAATCCCCGGGTTAAGGGAGAGTTGGCGCGCCCACATTCCCACAAACATGTTTAACCAGTGTTCAGGCCGTTAGTTTTCTCTATTTGGTATGGATTTTGCTCATTGATCAAAGTCAGCACGGTAACCTATAGTTGCTAACCTTCATCATAATATGGTCTCTTATGTAGAGTTGTCTCATTGGCAATCATACCACACTTTCTTATTTTTATATTTATATGCCTGGTTGTAGAAAAACCTTAGTGTTTTGAATAATTTTAAATAGTAATCGGATCTAAACTCAAATAACAAAATTTTTACATAGCAATGACAGCAATAGCATTAAATTTTAGTATTTTTTAAAAGGCAGAATCGTAATTCACATTTTGGCAAAGTATGAAAACTTAATCTGATGTTTGATTACCGTATAGAGGTTTATTTTCGCGGGTGTAAAATTTCGCGATTTTCATTGAATAAGGTATACAAAAAATTTTGGCGGTTATTATTTTGGCGGATTCAAAACTTTTATCAATACCTTTGCATGTGCCCTTTTAAATTGGCGGAATTTATTTTAGCGGTTTTGTTCTATCCGCGAAAATAAGCGAAAATTTACACCCCGCGAAAATAACCCGCTATACGGTATGTCATGATCATGGTCTATCTAAAATATGATTCTAAAAGTTTTGGAAAGTTTAACAGTCATTTCTTAAAGATTTTTTGTTGTTACCAGGCACCACAGATTCTAAGACTTTTGATGTGACACTGATGATAGCTTTGCTTAGGAACCTGCCAACCTCAACCTTGGTTCCTCCGGTAAATGGGTATGACAATCTACCTGTTACTACAGAAACAATACCTGCCTCAGATTTAGCAAGAATTAAACACTATAGAAACTTACTGGCACATATTCATGATAGCAAGGTTGATGGCACATTATTTACTACAGCGTGGAAGGATATAAGTGATGTAAGTAAATCCTAGAACTAAACACTATAGAAACTTACTGGCACATTTTCATGATGGTAAGGTAGACATGGTTGATCTATGGCACATTATTTACTATGACTTTTAAGGACACAAGTGGTGTTATTAAAACCTATAACTAAACACTATAGAACCATCATATAGCAAAGTAGATGGCACATTATTTACTACAGCTTTGAATGATACAAGTAATGTAAGTAAAACCTGGAACTAAACACTATAAAACATCCTGGCACATCTTCATGATGGCAAGATAGATGGCATTGTTTTACTACATCATTGTAGGATATAAGTAATGTAAGTTAAACCTAGAATTAAACGCTATAGATCCATCATGGCTCATCATCATGATGGCACGGTAGATTGCACATTATTTACTTCAGTTTGGAAGGATATAAGTAATTTAAGTAAAATCTTAGACATGTTAGAACTAAACATGCTAAAACACTGCTGTTATCACTTGGAATCCTTCATTGTATTTGTTAACTTTTACAAAGATGTTCCCTGAAACTACTGTCCCAATTTCAGCCAAAATGTCTGTGAAAGATCCCAGGTATTTAGTATAAAGTTTGTGTTTTTTCCCTTTCAGTCAATTAACATGGCAGCCGTTGCTAAAAATAAAACATGAGGATGATGCATTAATTGTCTGTTATCCCGAAAAATTATAATAGATAAAGTCTGACAGGGCAAAAATGCTCAAAATGTCAATATCTACCTACTTCCTGTTTTAAATTTTTTCAGGATACTCTTGTTTATTTGATCACCAAAGACGATCAATATAAATCAAATTTTGCTTTTGTTTCAGATGGATTTTCAAACATTGAGCCACCTCACGGTAAACACAGGGGAGCTAATGTAAACTAAAAAAGTGTCTCACTCGATTTAAACAATGAAATATATATTTCTTTCCAAAATATAGTCGAAATGCTGTCCTGATCAAATATTTAATATTTACATTGTTTCTTAATTCTGAAATAAATGAACAATGATTAGCTGCATAAAAAAAGTTGTCATATGAGGAGGGCTAAATTACATAAATAAACATACAATGATATACAAGATGTAGGGAGAAATTAGTCTTTAGTTTTATATGTTGCGTTTTGTGTATTGTTCTTTGTCTGATTTTCTTTATTAGTCATGGCGTTGTCAATTATTTTCGACTTATGAGTTTGAATGTCCCTTTTGTATTGTACGCCTCTCTTTTGTGTAACATGTATATGAAAGTTAAAATTACTTTATCTGTCTAATTTTGTTAGGCGTAATAAATGATGAAAAGAGATCTGGGATATATGTCAATGAGACACAAGTTCACAAAACGCAATTACAAACTATTCCAAAATACATATACATTTGTATACAGATATAGATGGTAATATGCAACCTTCAACAATAAACAGATATCTACCGTAGAAAGCTTGTAATTATTAAATAGAGAGCTGCCTGAAAACAAGGAATTATTTGAATCTGGGATATATAATTCTGAATTTTGGAAAATTAACAAGTGTATGATGAAAACTAACAAGGTTTAGCATGTTTAGGAGGGTTAGATAGTTCATACTATAATATCAGTGAAAAACAAGGAATTATTTAAATCTGAAAAAATTTCGAATTCTGGTATTCTGGAAGATTGGTTAGAAATGTGGGTAAGCCATGCGCGGGTTAGCCATGCACGCATGGCTAAGGTTAATTTTACTTTCACTGATATTTCAGTATAAACTAACCCCCTTATCCATGCGCACATGACTAAACCTCCTAAATTGGGTCAGTTTTCAATATAAATTTCTTATACATTTTCCAGAATTCAAAATTAATCCAGATTCAAATAATTCCTTGTTTTAATATTAATACAACTGGTTTTGTAAACTTTTCCAGGCTGTTCTTAGATTAGGAGGAAATACAATGAAGCAAGAATGTGATCAGCTAATTACAAAACAACTTGACACGTCCAGTCAAGAAGTCTTACAAGCCAAGAAAGACATTGAAACAATTGAAAGGTCGCTTGATTTGATTGAAGCTGACCATACCAAGATAAAAAAAGACATAATTACATTAAAATCAGGTCGTGAGAGTTTTAAAAAATCATGTGATTTGCTTCTAACAGAATCAAAAAAAGACATAGTGGTGTTAAAGTCTGACCATAAAAGTTTGAAAAGATCTCATGATTTGCTACAACATGAACAAACTGTGTCAATAAAGGATGGGAAAAGGGTTAAAAAAGATGTGAAATCATTAAAGTTAGATCACGATAGTTTGAAAAAGTCACATGGGTTGCTGCAAGTTGATCAGAAGGAAATGAGAATAGATGTACAAAATGTTAAATCAGATTGTGATATATTGAAAACTTCCCAAGCTTTGATTCAGAGTGATCAGATAAAAACAAAGGAGGATGTGAAAAAGCTGACATCTATTTCTGAGGATCCAGTTCCATGGAATAGAAGAGGTATTTAGTATAATTTTTAAACTAATAACCCTATAGACTTATTAGCATGATAAGGGACTTGTATTTTTAACAAAATTTAAAATAGGAAAACATATTTTATAAAAAAGGAGAGGTTTGAACAAAATTTACACTTTTATCCATGTTTTTATTATACATGTTATACGCCAATCGTTATCCTCATAAGCTTAAGAGATCTTACACCCATGCATATGTAGTTTCACTTCTGAAAGATTTTGCAAGTGATTTTTTTAAGCAATCAGAATTTTACTTACTGATTTTGGAAAGTGCACCCAGAACAGAAATTTCAAGCTGTTCATTGAAATGACAACATCAGCGAACAGAAGTTTCTTGTTTCCACCGTAGCATTGTTTACAACTATATCTCGGACCTTCGTCATTGTAATGAAACCACATAATAACATTCAGTACAAAATATTCTGACAATAGACAAAGAATAGTTAAAGTCTGTGCCGTTTGTCATAGTTTACAGTTGTACCCTGAAAGCCTTTTTCATGTCTTGACTGTTGCGGTCAAACTGAAACTACTATAAAACTGTGTTATAGCAGTCTTGGTCAGATTGTAGTATTTAGGGCACTGTCAACATTTTTAAGGGGTTATTATTTGTGTACAATTTGCAATAACCTACAGGGGCAAAGGAGTGGACTGAAAAGTAAGGGGAACGTCTGAACCCGACGAGAAAAAAATAAAACTTTTCTCAGTATTATAGTCTTTGAGTAATTCAATGTTAGACTTTGAGTTCGTGAGTGTCCTCTTTCATTTTCATGCTTTATTTTCAATAAAAAATATTGCCAAAAAATGGTTATGTCTGTTTTTCAGATGCTATAAGCAATATGTCTCTGATATTTGGTGTTTTGAATTATTGTAAGTTGCACATCTGGCAAGGTTCATTTGACTTTGACCTTATTTTCATGGTTTATTTGTCATTTTACAGTTTTGGTAGTTATGTCCATTTCTCAGATTCTATAAGAAATCACAACGTATATTGTATTTGGCATATAGAATGATTGTAAGTTGTACAAAATGTACATGTCCATCTGGGGGGGGGAGGGGGGGACTTATCTGATCTTTACATCATTTTTATGGTTCATTGGTCAATGTTTAGTTTTCCTGGTAAGGTTCATTTCAGATTTCTCAAATACTATTAGTAAGGCCGAATAAAGATGTGTATATGTGTCACAGTGTATATTCATAACGCTTCCTTTTCGATAGAATCGGCGTTTTTGCTTCCTTTTGCAAGTCAGAAAACGCGAAAACAATTGACCGTTTAACACAATATACAATTAATTAGATTATAATATAAGTTCGGAGTTTTCATTTTATATTATTATAAGATTCCTAACCTTTTCCTTCATGCAAAAACTTTTTTTTTATGAACATCGACCAAAACACCTCCTTTCAGAGTTTGGAAACGCTTCCTTTGAGATAAAAGTTACTAGGAAACGCATCCTTTCAGATAAATTAAAAATGTTTATACCAACGGTCAGACTGTGGATAGATGCATCTCTGTTTAAACATTTTGATGTCCAGTGGCTTATAAAAGTCAAAACGATGGATCTCATATAAGCATTATGTAGTAAAAATATTTTAAAATGAACATTTATGCAAAAAAATTAGATCTGTGTAAATTTTAATTGATAACTTTTGATTTTCCCGACTTCATTGCTTAAGGAAGCATATTAACAAACCTCATGTGAATTGTCTTGTCTGTCAACTCAGGATATTTTACAAAACTGCGTCCTATAATCAATATTGTACATAAGCGACGTGATAACACCCACGCAAACATTTGACGTTCTAAGATAATTACAAATCCTGAGACATGGATGGCATTGAAATTCCGTATTTTATATTCTTTTTTTTTTAATTTACGTTTAAATGATCAGTGCATCCCTGTTAATAATTAACCCTTAATGTTAATAACCCACATTATGAAAATTTAGCAACATTTAGTAATACAACATTGAGCTCCATAATAAATTCTTTTTTTGTAGTAATTAATTTCGAAAAATTTTCTTCTTTTACTTACATGCATATCATTTTAGAGAGATCTAGAGATACAGTTTAAGATAAATTTTATAGAAAAACAAATCCACATTAACCGATACATCCGAGTAGAAGGGGATGCTGGGGATGCAGGGAAGGAGTGGTACTTGCAATAATTTAGAGTGCACTTGTGCCGACAGCATTTTCAAGACTCGAAATTTCCATTTTCTTAGCAAAGTAATAATAAAAATGTGCTTCGCCGATCGCGAGCGCAGCTAAATACGACCGCAGAGGTCAAACCCTGAACAGTTTGGGCAAAAATGGACACAATATTCAAGCTTGATACAGGTCTGAATTTGGATTGTAATTAAATATTTGACACATTATAAGATCTGACACAGAATAAATGTAGTCAATGAACTTGAAATTGATTTGAATTTATTTTCAGTTGAAGATTTCTTGCTGTTGTGCAATACACTGTGCTGTTGCGCAGTACTTAGTAAATCTGTTTTCAGACTATATACCGGTACAAAGAATTAGAATAATAAATTGTGAAAATTTATAGATACCAAATATAAAATCAATATAACAGTAGTCAAGCATGACTATTTGAGTGACTTTTCTAAGTCCAAGGACCATAACTCTGCAAAAAATCATCAGACCAAAACAAAATTCAAACTTGACCTATAACTTGTCATGGTTAAACTATATGGCAAATATGATGTCAATACCTTCAAGCATGACAAAAAAAAGAGCGAAAAACAGATAATATGTGATTTCCTAAGTCTAAGGGCCATAACTCTGCAAAAAGTCATCAGACCGGAACAACATTAGAACTTGATCTGTAACTTGTCATGGTTATACTATATACTAAATATTAAACCAATATCTTCAAGCATGACAAAAAAGTGTGGAAAGCTGATTTGCAGGACGGACGCACAGACAGACGGACGGACGGACAGAGTGCAAACCTAAAGTCCCCTTCAACTTTGTTGGTAGGGAACTAAAAATATAAAGTTACACTATTCTGAAACACGTCTTAGAAATTCTACTTGCCTCTAAGCTGACCGAAATTTCGTGTATTAAATCTATGAGAATTTCTATAAAATACAAAAACCAAGATTATTTTCCTGTCCTCTTTTCATGTAGTCGGATAATTCTCATTTTAAGTTTAAAATACCGATTTAATATAGTGCTTGGGTAAATAATGCGTAGTGGTGTCCGTTGTCTATTAACTTTTCACATTTCAAGTAATCTTCTTCTCTGAAGCGCCTGGACCAAATAAAACTATTAAATTAATCTTGATATAAAGGCATCAAACTTTTCAAGATGAAAAACAGCAATTGAAGCGTTGTTGTTGCATTTCTTGTTGTCTTCCCGGCTAGCCAAAAGAACAGCCATTCGGTATATTGTATACAAGAATAAAGAATACAATTTACAAGTTGTTGTAACCATTTATTGGCCCCATTTAAAAAGCATGAAATGACTACAGTGTGAGAATACATTTGATAATTGTAGAAAAATTCAGATATGTTTTCTTTTAAAATGTCTGATATATTGTACAGTTGATCTCTCAAATGATATAGTCCCTACACTGATAAGTTTATAAATTACTTATCATGTGAAAAAACAGATATATATATAAAATATAATAAAATAAAATAAAGGTCCAACTCTCATCCTTTGTCCAAATATGAAAGCTATACCGGTTGCTCAGGAGGAAAAAGAGACCAAGAGCTAAAAGACTATTCTAATATCCTCTATGCAGAAGTCACCAAGGGTAGATACTATAGTGTCTAGTGTTTGCATAAATACACGGATTTTAATGTATTATTACTTTTATATGGTTATAAATGATCTGCATGAATTTAGAAATTATAGAAATTATCCGTAATTCTGTATACATAGTGTCAATCAGAAAGCTGTCTTCTCTTTATATCACCAAAAATCTTCCCTCAATCCCTCTTTGTTCAAGTTTTTTAAAACTGAGGGAATAAGTAACAGGATTTCATCTAGTATGTTTTCCTCATAAATAGGGGGAAAAGCCTTCTCCTTGTATTCCAGACTGAGCCATTTTGGCGTATAATAGGAGCTTTAACAATTATATCAGACGTAAGCTGTCTTGATTCTGTGTGTGGTGTTGTCTGGTTTTCTTCAGATATAAAAGTTACCTTCTCTTTGGTGCATGAAGCCAAAGTTCTCTCTTTTTTCTTTTAGAATTGATTTTTCTGAAAGTAACAGTATATATATATATATGCATTTCATTGAGAATATGCCCTTTGTTCTTTAAATAATGCCAAAATACAAAGTTCTGCCTCACAATTTTGCTAATGTATAAGAAAGGATATGGGAGATGCAACCTTGACCGAAAATATGATCATTCACGGTGACATTTTATCATGTTCTATATTAATGAAATGTTGTCTCATTGTCACAAAGTCCATATCTTATACTTTTTGTATCATAAAAACACTAAGTTAAAGTCGTGCTTACTTCTTAGCCCGCGCGTACGGCTACATTTTTATTTGTCGAAAAAGCGAGACAAAGCGATCCTACAATCCGTCGGCGTCGTCGGTGTCCACAAATATTCACTCTGTGGTTAAAGTTTTTGAAATTTTAATAACTTTCTTAAACTATCCTGGATTTCTACCAAACTTGGACAGAAGCTTGTTTATGATCATAAGATAATATTCAAAAGTAAATTTTGTAAAAAAAAAAATCCATTTTTTCCGTATTTTACTTATAAATGGACTTAGTTTTCTGCCAGTTAACATTACATTCACTCTGTGGTTAAAGTTTTTAAAATTTTAACAACTTTCTTAAACTATCCTGGATTTGTACCAAACTTGGAAAGAAGCTTGTTTATGATCATAAGATAGTATCCAGAAGTAAATTATATAAAAAAAAAAAATCCATTTTTTCCGTATTTTACTTATAAATGGACTTAGTTTTTCTTCCAGTTAACATTACATAGTCTGCAGTTAAAGTTTTTAAAACATTTATTAGATTCATAAACTATCCTGGATTTTTACCAAACTTGGACAGAAGCTATACTTACAATCAAAAGATAGTATAGAGAGGAATATTTTTATTAATTGTTTTCCTCATTTTTGTTGAGCCTGCGATTAACAGCAAAAGTAGGCGAGACACTGGGTTCCGCGGAACCCTTACGAATTTTTTAAAAATAATATTACTTATACGTGAATCTGAAAGGAGTCGTTTCCTTAGACTCCGAAAGTAAGCGTTTCCAAAATTGACGCTGGGACTGATTTATCGGAAAGGAAGTGTTTCCTTGATTATTTTTTTTAAAAAGTTATACGGATGTTTCAGGTTAGCGGGACAAGGTAAAACCATTTGATAAGTAAAAATATATTGAAAATTTTGCGAATCAATATGCTTCATGCATTTTAAAATAGTTTCTGAGGAAACAAATGTATTTTTTATCTGTAATCGTCAACGACGCTGAGATTGTGGAACTGTTTAAACTGGTTTATATTATTTTTTTAATGAAATCAATTGGAATGAATTAAGACAAAACATTCAAATGTTCCGTGAGCTACATATTTTTATTTAACTTACCTCTTGACGGCAGCATTATTAAGTCTCCCAAACGAAGTTTGGGAAGACTTATTTGTTTTGCTCAGTTATTATTATTTTTATTCTTCTTCTTCTTCTTCTTCCTCTTCCGCCGCTTTTAAATTTGAACTTGTCCGCACCCGTTCTCCAAAACCGCTTATCAGATTAACTTAGGGTTTCACAATATGTTAGACTAACATGTCTAGTGGTGCAATCAGGGTTTTGTTTGTGCAATGGGGTTTATAAAGGGGTACTTTGAGGGGCAAAAAGAAAGGAGGGTTTTACTATAGAACCCTATGGGATTTTATTTTTTAAAATTTTCAAATGATTATAAATTGAAAACCGTTTGTGATAGACACAATCTTTTTAATTGAAAATGTTCTAAATGATAAAGCACATTAAATGAAATACAGGGTTAGTCCCCAGGGGTCATCCCCACCCCCTGCCATTTAAGAAAGTTCTATTATCTTGTAAGTGGTCAATATCCCCACCCCTAAACCATATATATTCTGGTTTGTCATGATAAAGCACATCAAATGAAATACAGGGTTAGTCCCCAGGGGTCACCCCCACCCCCTGCCATTTAAGAAAGTTCTAATATCTTGTAAGTGGTCAAGATCCCCACCCCTAAACCATATATGTACTGGTTTGTCAAGCGAAGATGGTTTGAATGATATACAGGGTTAGTCCCAAGGGGTCATCCCGACCCCCGGTCATTTGAGAAAGTTCTAATATCTTGTAAATGGTCGAGATCCCCACCCCTAAACCATATATATTCTGGTTTGTCATGATAAAGCACATCAAATGAAATACAGGGTTAGTCCCTAGGCCACCCCCACCCCCTGCCATTTAAGAAAGTTCTTATATCTTGTAAGTGGTCAAGATCCCAACCCCTAAACCATATATATTCTGGTTTGTCATGATAAAGCACATCAAATGAAATACAGGGTTAGTCCCGAGGGGTCACCCCCACCCCCTGCCATTTAAGAAAGTTATATTATGTAAGTGGTCACGATCCCCACCCCTAAACCATATATATTCTGGTTTGTCATGCGAAGATGGTTTGAATGATATACAGGGTTAGTCCCCAGGGGTCATCCCGACCCCCTGTCATTTGAGAAAGTTCTAATATCTTGTAAATGGTCGAGATCCCCACCCCTAAACCATATATATTCTGGTTTGTCATGATAAAGCACATCAAATGAAATACAGGGTTAGTCCCCAGGGGTCACCCCCACCCTGCCATTTAAGAAAGTTCTTATATCTTGTAAGTGGTCAAGATCCCCACCCCTAAACCATATATATTCTGGTTTGTCATGAGAAGATGGTGTGAATGATATACAGGGTTAGTCCCCAGGGGCCATCCTGACCCCCTGCTATTTGAGAAAGTTCTAATATCTTGTAAATGGCTGAGATCCCCACCCCTTTACCATATATATTCCTGTTCGTCATCTCTCGAACATTTGAATGACGTAAAGGGTCAGTCCCTAAGTGTTCCCCCCACCCCCAATGTTCTCGTATCTTGTAAATGGTTGAGATCCCCATCCCTAAACCATATATATTCTGGTTTTTCATGCCAAGATGATTTGAATGATATACAGGGTTAGTCCCCAGGCATCATTAATGCATATAACTTTACTGGACCAAACCAATTTTCACTGGACTTTGCCCAATGTCAGGCGACCCTGGGAATTACGAATTATGGGAGCTTCGTTTGGGAGACTTCGTAACAGCATCCTGTTACAATCATTTCTTGTTTATATTTAGCTCGTGCTCCTGTGCGATGTCGTCATCGGAACTCCGAAAGGACGCGTTTTCTGACTCGGAAAGGAAGCAAAAACGCTGATTCTATCAGAAAGGAAGCGTTATGAATATACACCGTGTGTGTGGTTCCGGTTTCCAGACCAACCCTTTTTAAATTGCAAACCTTTATATAACCATGGTAAATATTATATAAATGATTGACTGTATCTTAAATTGAATACATATTTCCAAATTTAATTAATAAACATAGTAATCTTACAAAGACATCAATGTGATTTTCACATGATAAAATTGGTGTATTTACCTTTGTTGACAAACATGTGCTCTTTAGTGGGAAAATATTAACGAAAGAAATTATATTTGATCATTATTATAGACATTAAACAAATTCATCCTTACAAACACTGGAGGTAGAAACTTGTCAATAAAATTTATATAAAGATTATAGTTACTTTCTGGGAAAAAGAGTGAAACAAGTATTATCAAGAATAAAGCACATAGATATCATAAGTGAATATAAAAAAGGCACTGGCTACGGTTACATGGAATGTAACAATAATAAAAATATTATTGTTACATTGGAGACTAATTGCCGGAATGCAAGGTTGGGTAAGGAACCGATTTATTACGAATGTAACAATAAAAATTGATTCTACAGTTACATTGCATTATTGTTTCATTAATGCACTTCCGAATGTACGCTGGGACTAGAAATATATATATTTTATTTAAAATAAAACTTTTATTTGAATTTTACAATAATGCATACATTTTTTTTTATATTATTTACAATGACAGACAGTTTCTTCAAATCCAGTATGTTGTTTTTGGGAGTATTTTTTAGTTCGTCGGATTTTTGAGAAACCAATTTAAGCAGCCATCACAAACGAGTGATGCAACAATGTGCACATCTGTATTGTATCAGGGACTTTTTATACTAACATAGAAAGTCTCCGATTGCATACTATTCAATTCTATTCTGCACTTTCCCTTTTTGAAAGATAAAGAAACTATCGACGTCTGTCGTGCTTCAGGAGAAAAATATTTTTTACTCTTGCGATGTTTATATTTTTGTCCAATATTTTTGTTGTAAGCATTTGAGGTTGTACCAGGTAATTTGATTTCATTGCTGTCCATTACTGATTTTGTGTTCACCTCTGATTTCAATATCCAACTTAACATAGCTGAAAAAACCTTAAAAATACAAGTCATTTGTGAAAGCAATTGATGTTTGGATAAGAGTTTTCAATTTCAGTCCAGATATTTTGTGATCGTAATTTCAATCTTATTGGCGAAAAAAACTATCAAAGGTTTAATCTTGATAAATCTATATTTATAGCTACCGTACATTCGGAAGTGCATTAATCATAACAATAACGCAATGTAACCGCAGACACAATTATTATTGTTACATTCGTAATTAATCAGATCCTTACCCAACCCTGTTTTCCGGCAATTAGCCTCCAATGTAACAATAATATTTTTATTATTGTTACTTTTCCATGTAACCGTAGCCAGTGCCTATAAAAAAAACCAAAATGACATACTTTTCCTATTTTTATACTACGACAAATTTTTTAAATGATATTGCAATGTCTTTTTCATCTTCGTCATCTGAAGACATTCGGATTCCAGACAATTATAATACTTGAGTATAAATGAATGCCTGTCCCAAGTCAGGAACCTCTGACCTTTGTTAGTGATGTAAGTTTTTTTAATTATGCCCCCGCCGTAGCAGAGGTGGCATTGAGTTTTACCCTTGTCTGTACGTCTGTCCATACGTCCCAAAATTGGTTTCCGTTCTTCTTTCGTTTGCCTCAACCAAATGTTATGAATTTTATACACAATTCTTATTATTACAAAACACACATCAAGGTTGAATTAGGGGGCATCACTTTTACGTTTCTAGAGTTATGCCCCTTAACAAATGGAAAAATTGCTAATTTTTCGCCTCTATTTTCTAACTTAAGTTTGCCTCAACCATATGTTATGAATCTTATACACAATGCTTATTACTACAAAATACAGATCAAGTTTGAATTTGTGTGGCGTCACTTTTACCTTTCTAGAGTTATGCCCCTTTACAAATGGAAAAAAATGCTGAGTTTTTCGTTTCCATTCTATAACTTAAGTTTGCCTCAACCAAATGTTATGACTCTTGTACACAATCCTTGTTACCACAAAACACAGATCAAGTTTGAATTTTGGGGGCATCACTTTTACCATTCTACAGTTATGCCCCTTTACAAATGGAAAAATTGCTGAATTTTTTCGTTTCCTTTCTCTAACTTAAGTTTGCCTCAACCAAATGTTATGAAACTTATACACAGTGCTTATAACCACAAAACTAAGATCAAGTATGAATTCGGTTAGTGTCACTTTTCATTCTTGAGTCCCTTTATAACGTTATATACAAGCAAGGGCATCATCTGTGTCCAATGGACACATTCCCAATTTATTTTGGTTAATTTATATGTTTTGGAGTTTACAGTGTAAGTCTGTGACGTCCATTTTCGCTGAATTAGTATATATAATTGTTTAAGGGCCAGCTGAAGCCTGCCTCCGGTTGTGGGATTTTTTCGCTCTGTTCAAAAACCAATGGTGGCCTTGGCTGTTTTCTGCTATTTGGTCGGGTTGTTGTATTTTTTGACACACAAACCACAAAAGGAAGGTTGGGATTGATTTTGGGATTTTTTGTCCCAAATTTTTAGGAATTAGGGACCAAAAAGGGGCCAAAACTAGTATGATGTCTGGTTTCCTGACAATAACTTCAGTAAAAGTCTATGGATCTCTATGAAATTGTACCATAAGGTTTCATACCAAAACAGAAAGGTTGGGATTGATTTTTGGGGGTCATGGCTCTAACCATATAGGAATTAGGGGCCAAAACAATACTTTTCTAATACTTATCATTTTCAAATAGGTCTATGTAAAAGTCCAAAATTAAAGTTAGTTTGATCATGTTGATTTGAACAATAATTGAATTCTTGGGATTCTTTGATAAGCTGAATCCCACCGTATATCTAGACTTTTTCATTTACTCTTGGACCTGGTTTTCAAATTGGTCCACAATAAGGTCCAAAGTGTCCAAAATTAAACTTAGTCTGATGTTAGCAATTATTGAATTCTTCAGGTTCTTTGATATGCTGAATTTAACCGTATATCTAGAATTTTACTCTTGGGCTATTTTCAAATTGTTTCACATTAAGGTCAAAAGGGTCCAAAACTAAACTTTGTTTGATTTCATCAAAAAATCAAATTTGTGTATTTCTTTGATATGCTGAATCTAAATGTTTGTTTAGATTTTTATACGCCCGTTTACGGGACGTATTATGGTATACCGTTGTCCGTCCGTCTGTCCGTCCGTCCGTCTGTCCGTCCGTCCGTCGTCAACATGTCGGACATTAATTCAAAAACGCTTAAACCAATTTGCATAAAACTTTAGTGAATTGTTTATATCTATTGACGTGAGCTCCCTTTAGTTTTTTATAAATTTTAGATTTTACATTTCTGAGTTATGGGGTTTTATTCATTAAAAAAAGGGGGATTTTCCAGTTTTTGGACAATAACTCGAGAATGCTATCACCAACTTGCAAGAAATTGTGGTGAATTGTTTATATCTATTGACAAGAGCTCCCTTTTGATTTTTATATATTTTAGATTTTACATTTCCGAGTTACAGGGTTTTATTCATAAAAAAAAGGGGGATTTTTCAGTTTTCAGACAAAAAATCAAAAATGCTTTCGGCAGTTCTTATGAAACTTTGGTGAATTGTTTATATCTATTGATGTAAGCTCCGTTTAGAATTTTATAAATTTTACATTTTACATTTCTGAGTTATGGGGTTTTATTCATTAAAAAAGGGGGGATTTTCCAGTTTTTGGACAATAACTCAAAAATGCTGTCAGAAATTCTCATGAAACTTTTGTGAATTATTTATATCTATTGATGTAAGCTCCCTTTACATTTTCATAAATTTTTAATATGACATTGAGAATTAATTGAACTTTAATTGTTTATAGTCTGACAACATATTTACTTAGTATTGCGCAACAACACAGTGTATTGCACAACAGCAAGAAATCTTTAATTGAATATAAATTCAATTCATATAACCAATTTCAAGTTCTTTGACTACATTTATTCAGAAACCTATAATATGTTAAATATTTAATACAATCCAAATTCAGACCTGTATCAAGCTTGAATATTGTGTCCATTTTTGTCCCAACTGTTCAGGGTTGGACCTTTGCAGGCGTATCCAGCTGCGCTCAGCGAAGCAGTTTATTTATTTTAGTACCAGTTTTCAAATAAGTCCATATTAAGGTCCAAAGGGTCCAAAATTAAACCTAGCTATATTCTAACAAAAAATGAATTCTTGTGGTTCTTTGATATGTTGAATCGAAACTTATATAATGATTTTTGATTTTGGGCCTAGTTTTTCTAGTTGGTCCAAATCAGGGTCCAAAACTTTATATAGATTTAAGAAGATGAGGTATGAGTGCCAATGAGACAACTCTCCATCCAAGTCAAAATTTATAAAAGTCAACCATTATAGGTCAAAGTAGGTCTTCAACACGGAGCCTTGGCTCACACTGAACAGCAAGCTATAAAGGGCCCCCAAAATTACTAGTATGAAACCATTCAAACGGGAAAACCAACGGTCTTATCTATATAAAAAACGAGAAATGAGAAACACTTATGAACCACATCAACAAACGACAACTACTGAACATCAGATTCCTGACTTAGGGTTTAAACGTTTTAATGGTACCAAACCTTCACCCTTATCTGAAACAATAGTGTAACATCACACATAGAGAACACACTATAAAATATCAATTGAAATGGCTTAACTCAATCAAAAGACATATTAACAACAGTTGAACATACACTGAACAAATATATTTGATCTATGATACAATGCAAATACAAAATAAATAAACTAAGGGAAGAATCATTAATGTAACATGTTATACCGCTGTGAAATGTTAAACAATTTAAGAAAAACAATATACTTGAACAAAAATATCAGCCATTTGCAATTTCTTTAAACAGGTAAATAAAATTAATTTTGTTGTTAGGTATATGTGTACAGTTCAAATAGAGAAAGGAAATATTTTTACAAAATAAATAATTTTGATGTTCACAGAACGAAGAAGTGAAAATTTTATAGTAATACCAAACACTTATCAAAGTTGGTATATAGACCAGATATAACCCTGAATAACATTAAATAACAAAAAAGCATTACAATTAGTATCAACAGGTCAAATAAACAAGAAAGTACGATTTGAGAGTACTCGCAGTTACTGACAGCTAGTTAAAAGCCAAAAACAATTAATAATAAAAAATCATGCATCAGAGACTAAAATTGTTTGATTTCATCAAAAATTGAATTCTTGGGGTTCTTTGATATGCTAAATCTACCCATGTATTTTGATTTTCAATTCTGGGGCCCCATTGTCAAATTGGTCAACATTGAGGTCTAAAATGTCCACAATTAAACTTTGTTTGTTTTCACCAAAAATTGAATTAGTTGGGTTCTATGATATGCCAAATCTAACATAGTATTAAGATTTTTAATTTTGGACCCTATTTTTAAAATGTTTCACATTAAGGTCCAACGGGTCAAAAATTTCATAAAATGTTAAATTCGTGTGGCTCTTTTTAAAATATGCTGAATCTAAGCATGAATTTATATTTTTGATTTTGAGCCTGGTTTTCAAATTGGTCTAAATACAGGTCCAAAGGGTCCAAAATTAAACTTAATTATAAATTTTAACAAAAATTGAAATCTTGTGGTTCTATGACATGTTTGATATGCTGAATAAAAAAGTGTATTTAGATTTTTCTATTTTGGGCCCAGTTTTCTAGTTATTCCAAATCGGGGTCCAAAATTAAACTTTGCTCACACCAAACAGCAAGCTATAAAGGGCTGTATTTAGATTTTGGATATTGGACTGTTAAAGGTAAATGTTCAATTTCAAATTTTTAAGTTCTTATTAGACCATATTCATTCTGTGTCAGAAACCTATGTTGTGTCAAATATTTAATCAATCCAAATTCAGAGCTGTATCTTGAAAGCTTATATGTTGGGTCCATGCTTGCCGCAACTGTGCAGGGTTGGACATCTGGGGTCATATCAAGCTGCGCCCTGCTGAGCTGTTTATATTATTTTGATATATCCAGAACCACACATATATTTTTTTTTAGCCTAATAGGTCAACTATATTTGGTGTATTGATGTTCGTTTCTTAGATGCTATCAGAATTAGGTCAAATTTATTTGATGTCTGAAATTGATGATTGTAAGGTTTACATGGTTGTCGGTCATTGTTCATATGACCTTGACTTCATTATACACCACACAACAAAGTTGCCTAGTGTATAATGTCTTTGACCCGTCTGTCCATCCGTCAGTTCTTCAGTCAAGTTCTTGTCATCACAACTGCTCTGAACCACACAATATAATTTCATGAAACTTTGTAGATAATAAGAACATACTATGTAGATGTGCATATTGACAGGAAATTATGATTCAATTTTTTTTGGAGGAGTTATGTTCCTTTGAACTTGGAACTTTGGCTTTACTGCTGCAACAGTTTGTTGTCACAACTCCTATGAAACCACACAGCAGAATTTCATGAAAATTTGTAGTAAATGAGGACACACTATGTAGATGTGCATATCCACAGGAATTATGATTAAATTTTTTTTCTAGGAGTTATACCCCTATGAACTTATAATTTTGGCCTATACTGATGTAACAGTTTGTCATCACGACTCCTTTGAAACCGTACAACAGAATTTCATGAAACTTATAGTAAATGATGACATAATATGTAGATGTGCATATTCACAAGAAATTTTTATCATTTGACTTTTTAAGAGTTTGAGTCTTTAAAATTAGGAATCTGATGAGATTTTGCCCAGTGACAATGTAGGGGCATGGAGTATGTGCTCACAAAGGTTTTTGATTTTCTTAAATCATTGATGATGTTTAGTTAATGTGATACCGGTAGTAAGATGGTAAGACTGTTATCTTTTAAGATCTTCAATTTACAATTCAATCTTGATCAAATTAAGCAGAATAGATATAATATTGCTCCCATCACTTAATGCATTATGAATTTACCATCATCTGAGGCATTCAAAGTCACAAGTTAGTAAATACAAAGTTGAATGAAAAGTTACATGAAGCATTAATACTTTATTGTTTTTTAAAATTATTTTTGGCAATAATTTACTCCTTGATGTTTCAGTGCTAATTAGTAAGTTGTTGGATGAGTGGCAGGAGAATGCTGATAACTTTGTTGAAACCAGAGCTGCGAAATGTGTGTTGAAAGGTATCAAGGAAAACAGTTGTCTCACTATTACAGCTAGTTCTGGTGTTGGAAAGACATCCATTTTACATCATGTGGCATTAAAAATGAAAGGCGAAGGGTTTGATATACTACCAGTTACTAATCCAAATGATATTATTCAGTTTTATAATCCAAATCAGAAAACACTGTTTGTTATTGATGACATTTGTGGGACTTATTCCATAAACCAGTCTGACCTTGACAGTTGGGAATCAGTTATGGAACAAATAAAGATGTTGATTGAAAACAAATTTACAAAAATTATTGTCGCGTGTCGATTACAAGTGTACCAGGATGAAAAGTTTGAATCTTTATCAATTTTCAGGACATCTGTATGTAACATCCAGTCAGAAGATTTATGTTTAATACAGAAAGAAAAAACTTCAATAGCAGAATTATATCTGGAAACAAAGGCAACAGAGATTATTCAGTACTGCAATTTATATGATTGCTTTCCACTGCTCTGTAAATTGTACAGTGATAATCCTGAGCTCAATATAACAGATTTCTTCAAGAATCCATTTTCCGTATACAAAACTGAAATTGACAAGCTTAATAAAAAAGGTCATAATACAAAATACTGTGCACTGGCTTTGTGTGTTATGTTTAACAACAACTTGAAGGAGGAAATGTTTTCAGAAGAAATAGATGTAGAAACAAGAAAGATCATTGAGAAAACCTGTGAGGCGTGCAGACTGGTCAGAGGAACTTCACGAATTGTCCTACTTGATGAACTTAATTCACTTGAACATACATTTATTAAGAAAGAACAAGGTGTATTCAAAACAAAACATGATAAATTATTTGACTTTCTTGCATACTATTTTGGACAAAATATGATCCAGTGTTTGATCAGAAATGCACATCCTGTTGTTATTATGCAGAGATTTTTACTAGAAAGAAAAGATGACATGGACCAGTTTATTACTATTGTACCAACTAAATACCATCATATGTACATGAAGAGAATGATTGATGACTGGTCAATTGGTAGAGTACATTATGTGTTCAAGAATATCAACTTTATGATACAAGAGTTCAGACACAAATTCCTATGTTATCTCAAAAAATTTGAAATATTACTTCAGAGGCGATTAGCACTGAAAATAGATATAAATAGTAAAGGTACTGCACTGATACTATGTTGTTACTATGGGGATATTCCTTTTATTCATTGGTGTATTAACCATGGTGTTTGTGTTAACCTGTGTAGCTGTAGAGGTGTGAGTCCTTTACATGTAGCTGCAATTAAAGGTCATAAAGAAACAGTAAAGGTATTACTGGACAACAAAGCAAACATTAATAAGTGTGCAGATAATGGAGTATCTCCTTTGCATAGTGCTTGTCATAATAATCATATAGAGATAGTAAAGGTATTACTGGACAACAAGGCAGACATTGATAAGTGTTTGGATGATGGAGTATCTCCTTTGTATATTGCTTGTCATAATAATCATATAGAGATAGTAAAGGTATTACTGGACAACAAGGCAGACATTGATAAATGTTCAGATAAAGGAGCATCTCCTTTGTTTGATGCTTGTCTGAATAATCATATAGAGATAGTAAAGGTATTACTGGACAACAAGGCAGACATTTATAAGTGTGCAGATAATGGAGTATCTCCTTTGCATAGTGCTTGTCATAATAATCATATAGAGATAGTAAAGGTATTACTGGACAACAAGGCAGACATTGATAAGTGTGCAGATAATGGAGTATCTCCTTTGCATAGTGCTTGTCATAATAATCATATAGAGATAGTAAAGGTATTACTGGACAACAAGGCAGACATTGATAAGTGTACAAATAATGGAGTATCTCCTTTGTATGTTACTTGTCAGAATAATCATATAGAGATAGTAAAGGTATTACTGGACAACAAGGCAGACATTGATAAGTGTAAAGATAATGGAGCATCTCCTTTGTATGTTGCTTGTCATAATAATCATATAGAGATAGTAAAGGTATTACTGGACAACAAGGCAGACATTGATAAGTGTATGGATGATGGAGTATCTCCTTTGTATATTGCTTGTCATAATAATCATATAGAGATAGTAAAGGTATTACTGGACAACAAGGCAGACATTGATAAGTGTATGGATGATGAAGTATCTCCTTTGTATATTGCTTGTCAGAATAATCATATAGAGATAGTAAAGGTATTACTGGACAACAAGGCAGACATTGATAAGTGTTTGGATGATGGAGTATCTCCTTTGTATATTGCTTGTCATAATAATCATATAGAGATAGTAAAGGTATTACTGGACAACAAGGCAGACATTGATAAGTGTATGGATGATGAAGTATCTCCTTTGCATAGTGCTTGTCATTATAATCATATAGAGATAGTAAAGGTATTACTGGACAACAAGGCAGATATTGATAAGTGTATGGATGATGGAGTATCTCCTTTGTATATTGCTTGTCAGAATAATCATATGGAGATAGTAAAGGTATTACTGGACAACAAGGCAGACATTGATAAGTGTATGGATGATGGAGTATTTCCTTTGTATGCTGCTTGTCTGAATAATCATATAGAGATAGTAAAGGTATTACTGGACAACAAGGCAGACATTGATAAGTGTGCAGATAAAGGAGCATCTCCTTTGTATGTTGCTTGTCAGAATAATCATATAGAGATAGTAAAGGTATTACTGGACAACAAGGCAGACATTGATAAGTGTACAGATAATGGAGTATCTCCTTTGTATGTTACTTGTCAGAATAATCATATAGAGATAGTAAAGGTATTACTGGACAACAAGGCAGACATTGATAAGTGTAAAGATAATGGAGCATCTCCTTTGTATGTTGCTTGTCATAATAATCATATAGAGATAGTTAAGGTATTATTGGACAACAAGGCAGACATTGATAAGTGTACGGATGATGGAGTATCTCCTTTGCATAGTGCATGTCATAATAATCATATAGACATAGTAAAGGTATTACTGGACAACAAGGCAGACATTGATAAGTGTACAGATAATGGAGTATCTCCTTTGTATGTTACTTGTCAGAATAATCATATAGAGATAGTAAAGGTATTACTGGACAACAAGGCAGACATTGATAAGTGTAAAGATAATGGAGCATCTCCTTTGTATGTTGCTTGTTGGATGAATCATATAGAGACAGTAAAACTATTACTGGACAACAAGGCAGACATTAATAAGTGTACAAATAACGGTATCTCACCCAAACAAATTGCCAGGGAAAACAGATACAATGGCATACTTGCTGTCATTAAAGAACATTCCAGAGAGGAGATTATATATCAAAGAAAATAAAAGGAATTTCAATTATGAATTGTGAATTGGCAAAGAAAGATTTCAGAAAGGAAATTTTGTTACAGATGAAATTGTAATGATTACTTGGTGTTTTTTTTATGTAGAATATTTATTTTAATTTGTTATTTTTTAGTCCCATCAGTTATATTAAACTAATGAATCTGATTTTTTGGGTTTTTTAATAAAGTGAAATTTACTAATGTATTTAATTTGAAAATATATTTGAAATGATGTAATTTTTGTACTGGGATTGATTTTGGGGGTAATTGCCTCAAAATTTTAGGAATAAGGGGCCAAAAAAGGGGCAAAAAACAAGCATTTTTCTAGTTTCATGACAATAACTTGTGTTTAAGTGTATGGATCTTTCTGAAATTGTACTACAAGGTTCCATATCACAAAGGGAAAGCTGGAATTGAGTTTGGGGGTAATTGCCCAAAACATTTAGGAATAAGGGGCCAAAAATAAGCATTTTTCTAGTTTCCAGACAAATAACTTGTGTTCAAGTGCATGGATCTCTCTGATATTGTACTGCAAGGTACCATACCACAAAGGGAAGGCTGGGATTGATTTTGGGGGTAATTGCCTCAAAATTTTAGGAACGAGGGGCCAAAAAGTGGGCAAAAACAAGCATTTTTCTAGTTTCATGACAATAACTTGTGTGTAAGTGTATGGATCGTTATGAAATTGTACTACAAGGTTCCTTATCACAAAAGGAAAGCTGGGTTTGAGTTTGGGGGTAATTGCCCAAAACGATTGGAATAAGGGGCCAAAAATAAACATTTTTCTAGTTTCCAGACAATTACTTGTGTTCAAGTGTATGGATCTCTCTGAAATTGTACTGCAAGGTACCATACCACAAAGAGAAGGCTGGGATTGATTTTGGGGGTAATTGCCTCAAAATTTTAGGAATTAGGGGCCAAAAAGGGGCAAAAAACAAGCATTTTTCTAGTTTCAGGACAATTACTTGTGTGTAATTGTATGGATCTTTATGAAATTGTACTACAAGGTTCCATATCACAAAGGGAAAGCTGGAATGGAGTTTGGGGGTAATTGCCCTAAACGTTAAGGAATTTGGGGCAAAAAAACAAGCATTTTTCTAGTTTCCAGACAATAACTTGTGTTCAAGTGTATGGATCTCTCTGAAATTGTACTGCAAGGTACAATACCACAAAAGGAAGGCTGGGATTGAGTTTGGGGGTGATGAATCATAAGGGGGTTCAAAAAATTTGGGGGGGGGGATTTTGTTTTTCCTTTTTTTCCTTTTTTTTTCTTTAAAATTTTCCATTTTAAGTTGGTTGTTTCTGATTTATATATAAAAGCAAATAATAATGATATGGTTTGATTTCATCAAAAATTGAATTATTGGGGTTCTTTGATATGCTGAATCTTACCGTGTATTTAGATTCTTAATTTTTTGTCCCGTTTTCAAATTGGTCTACATTAAGGTCCAAAGGGTCCAAAATTAAACTTATTTTGATTTGAACAAAAATTGAATTCTTGGGGTTCTTTGATATGCTGAATCTAAACATGTATTTAGATTTTTGATTATGGGCCCAGTTTTCAAGTTGGTCCAAATCGGGGTCCAAAATTACACTTTGTTTGATTTCAACAAAAATTGAATATATTGGGTTCTTTGGTTTGCTGAATCTAACCGTGTATTTAGATTTTTGGATTTTGGGTCTCGTTTTTAAATTTATCCACATTGAGGTCCGAAGGGTCCAAAATTAAACTTTGTTTGATTTCATTAAAAATTGAGTTCTTTGATATGCTTAGAGTTTTTGTCCCAACAGGAATGTGGGGCCAAAAAAGGGTCCAAATAAGCATTTTTCTAGTTTTCAGACAATAACTTGTGGAATGGTGTATGGATCTCTCTGAAATTATAACACAAGTTTCCAAACCACAAAGGGATGGTAAGAATTGGCTTTGGGGGGGGTTATGGCTCAAACCGTTAAGGAATAAGGGGCAAAAAGGGGGAAAAACAAGGGTTTCTAGGTTAATGGACAATTACTTAAGTACAAAACATAATTTAAAAGCAGTGTAAGGTTGGTAATTTAAACTCATTTGAATATCTCACCTACACTGCTTTTAAATTATGTATATTGGAAATTTGCCAAAAACTTTATTGTTAATAAATTCCATTGGGAATTTGCCAATAATTTTAGTATAATAAACTCCATTGGAAAGTAAGAATTGGCTTTGGGGGGTTATGGCTCAAACCTTTAAGGAATAAGGGGCAAAAAAGTGGAAAAAACAAGGGTTTCCAGGTAAATGGACAATTACTTAAGTACAAAACATAATTTAAAGGCAGTGTAAGGTTGGTAATTCAAACTCATTTGAATATCTCACCTACACTGCTTTTAAATTATGTATATTGGAAAGTTGCCAATAACTTTATTTGTTACGTTTGGAGGACGTGTTTTTCAACAGACTGTCGGAATTCCTATGGGAACCAATTGTGCCCCTCTTCTTGCCGACTTGTTTCTTTATTATTATGAGGCTGACTTCATACAGGAACTTCTTAGGAAGAAAGATAAGAAGTTAGCAATATCCTTTAACTTTACGTTCCGCTATATAGATGATGTTCTCTCACTAAATAATACAAAATTTGGTGACTATATGTTGAACGAATCTATCCCATCTAACTAGAGATAAAGGATACTACAGATACAGTTAAGTCTGCCTCATATCTTGATTTACATCTAGAAATTGACAATGAGGGTCGGTTGAAAGCAAAACTACGACAAAAGAGATGATTTCAGCTTCCCAATTGTGAACTTTCCATTTCTATGTAGCAACATTCCAGCAGCGCCTGCATACGGAGTATATATCTCCCAATTGATACGATATTCCAGGGCTCGTATTTCCTATCATGATTTCCTTGATAGAGGATTGCTGCTCACAAGGAAGCTATTAAACCAAGAGTTCCAAATGGTGAAGTTGAAATCATCCCTTCGTAAATTTTACAGACGCCATCACGAGTTGGTTGACCGTTATGGAATAACCGTTTCACAGATGATATCGGATATGTTCCTTATGTCGTAACTACAAAACCCTTCTCTTTTCATGAACGTGACCTACCGAATTAGACTATTTACCGGATTTGTAAGCAACACGACAGGTGCCACATGTGGAGCAGGATCTGCTTACCCTTCCGGAGCACCTGAGATCACCCCCAGTTTTTGATGGGGTTCGTGTTGCTTAGTCTTTAGTTTTCTATGTTGTGTCATCTGTACTATTATTTATCTGTTTGTCTTTTTATTTTTGGCCATGGCGTTGTCAGTTTGTTTTCGATCTGTGAGTTTGACTGTCCCTCTGATATCTTTCGTTCCTCTTTTATTGTTAATAAATTCCATTGGAAATTTTCCAATAACTTTAGTATAATAAACTTCATTGGAAATTTGCCAATATAAAATGTTGCTGACAGGGGCGTATCTACCCGGAGGCTCGACAGCACGTGCATCCACGTCATTTTCACCCTTACCCCCCCCCCCCCCCCCCCCCAAAAAAAAAAAAAAAAAACAGACAGAGAAGGACAAAGTAAACAATATAGGTATTGGTCTTTCTATGTATGCATTTTAAAAACTACACAAAGAATAAAAGCAAGAGGAATACACATGCAGCGAAATTTTTAATCCTGTATAAGACATGTATGTGTACGATAAAAACATACAACTGGTGTAACTATTAGCGGAACTTTTTATATTAAAAACAAAAAACCTACATTGTTGCCGATACCACCACCATAACGTATACTCGCCTCAAGTGCAAAAAAACCCAGAATCCTATAGGGTTAACACAAAAACTTGAAAATTGTTATTTTCCGCTTCGCCCAAAGCACACATCTTACTAGAACGAAGACTCTTCAACTCGTATCGATCCGGGAATAATTACTGTTACCTTGTGAACTAGTTCAAAATTGACTAAGTATGTAGGTCTTGACAACACGAATAGTTCATTTTCACATCACGTCAACGTATTCTCGTTCTGGTATGCATGTAATATTTGCTACCGCACATTAATAACCATTCAATCAATCAATAGTTTCCGTATACTAGTACATGAGAAGTTGGAACTGCTGTTAATATAAAAAAAAAGTACACATTTCCAGTACATGTATTACGTTATTTATTTATTTTACACAAATACATCTTCTATATAGATTCGATAATTCGAAATCGTTTCTATATGGGCCGGCTATACGAATGGTTGATTGTAAAAGCATTTAAATAAATTGTTAATTCTAACTCGTTTTCCTGGACTATTTGGTCATTCAATTTTATTATGAATTTTCTGTCCGAGTCGGGCTCTGAACTGCTGATTCTTGTTCGAAAGATACACCAAACTTTTAATACACGTATCTTTACTGTTCGAATGCATATGTATTTGTAATTAGCTGGATAATTAACAAATGCAGATCATCAATAAGATCGGGATCAAAGTATCATTCCCTCTGGAAATGTTCATTAATATTAACTTCGAGAATACCTAACAGCATAAAATTAGAAATTCCTATCTCTCTCTTGTAGAGTATACCCACAAAATTTTTAAACAACTAAATACATATGTTAAGCAAAATATTGGGGAATGTGTTCACCAAGTATTTGGTATCCAATGGTGTTTATGCTAACAGAAACTCAACATATAGTATTGTGTTTATGTTTATTGTTTGTTTTTTTTATACACCTACTTTGCTCAATACAAATACTAGCATATGGAACAAATCTCCGTGATTTTAAAAGCTCTCACGGCGTACAAAAAACGAAAACGACAATGTTTAGCCTTTATTCGACTCGAAGTTAAACAAATAGTTGACCAAAAAACAACAACAAAAATGTCCGAGTTTTATTACGGTTGTGACTTTTTTTAAAACGCTATATATGGAGACCCATCGCCCTTTAGTTTGTGATTCCACTTCATCAAAAAGGTAGCTACGCCCCTGGCTGATGAAGATTTTTTGTTTAATTTTAGCCATGACTATGATGTCATTTTCTATTTTAATAGCCTTATGATGTATTTAATTTTTATACGACCGCAAAAAATTTTTTGTGGTCGTATATTAGTATGACGTTGGCGTCGTCGTCGTCCGGCGTCGTCGTCGTCGTCTTTGTCGTCGTCGTCGTCGTCGTCGTTGTCGTCGTCGTCGTCGTCGTCGTCCGGCGTCGTCCGAAGACACATTGGTTTTCGCACTCTAACTTTAGTTTAAGTGAATGGATCTCTATGAAATTTTACCATAAGGTTCAATACCACAAAAGGAAGGTTGGGATTGATTTTGGGGGTTATGGTACCAACAGTAAAGGAATTAGGGGCCAAAAGGGGCCAAAAATAAGCATTTTTGTAACTTCCAGACATAACTTGTGTGTTAGTGTATGGATCTCTCTGACATTGTACCACAAGGTTCCATATCACAAAAGGAATGCTGGGATTGATTTTGGGGGTAATTGCCTCAAAATTTTAGGAATTAGGGGCCAAAAAAGGGGCAAAAAACAACCATTTTTCTAGTTTCATGATAATAACTTGTGTGTAAGTGTATGGATCTTTCTGAAATTGTACTACAAGGTTCCATATCACAAAGGGAAAGCTGGAATTGAGTATGGGGGTAATTGCCCAAAACGTTTAGGAATAAGGGGCCAAAAATAAGCATTTTTCTAGTTTCCAGACAATAACTTGTGTTAAAGTGTATGGATCTCTCTGAAATTGTACCACAAGGTTCCATATCACACAGGGAATGCTGGGATTGATTTTGGGGGTAATTGCCTCAAAATATTAGGAATTAGGGGCCAAAAAAGGGGCAAAAAACAAGCATTTTTCTAGTTTCATGATAATAACTTGTGTGTAAGTGTATGGATCTTTCTGAAATTGTACTACAATGTTCCATATCACAAAGGGAAAGCTGGAATTGAGTTTTGGGGTAATTGCATTAAACGTTTAGGAATATGGGACCAAAAAGGGGCCAAAAAACACATTTTTTTTAGTTTCCAGACAATAACTTGTGTTCAAGTGTATGGATCTCTATGAAATTGTAATGCAAGGTACCGTACCACAAAGGGAAGGCTGGGATTGAGTTTGGGGTGATGAATCATAAGGGGGTTCAAAAAATTTGGGGGGGGATTTTTTTTTTTCCTTTTTTTTTTCTTTTAAAATTTTCCATTTTAAGTTGGCTATTTCTGATTTATATTTAAAAGCAAATAATAATGATATGGTAGGAGATACACACCAAACAGGATGTGTAAATTTTTATATAATAAGTATTGTGCAATAGCAAGAAATTTTCAATTGCACAGTATTGCACAATAGCAAGAAATCTTCAATTGCACAGTATTGCGCAATAGCAAGAAATCTTCAATTGCACAGTATTGCGCAATAGCAAGAAATATCCAATAGCACAATATTGCGCAATAGCAAGAAATTGTCAATTGTACAGTATTGCGCAATAGCAGGAAATATTCAATTGCACAGTATTGTGCAAAAGAAGATACTTCGTATAAATTGCTTATTTCTTGACCAATTTCAATGGGGTTTTATTCTTGAATTCTTGGGGTTCTTTAATATGCTGAATCTAACCGTGTATTAAGTTTTTGGATTTTGGGCGCCGTTTTTAAATTGGTCCACATTGAGGTCCAAAGGGTCCAAAATTAAACTTTGTTTGATTTCATCAAAAATTAAATTATTGGGGTTCTTTGATATGCCGAATCTAACCGTGTATTTAGATTCTTAATTTTTGGTTCCGTTTTCAAATTGGTCTACATTAAGGTCCAAAGGGTCCAAAATTAAACTTAGTTTGATTTTAACAAAAATTGAATTCTTGGGGTTCTTTGATATGCTGAATCTAAACATGTATTTAGATTTTTGATAATGGGCCCAGTTTTCAAGTTGGTCCAAATCGGGGTCCAAAATTAAACTTTGTTTGATTTCAACAAAAATTGAATATATGGGGTTCTTTGATATGCTGAATCTAACCATGTATTTAGATTTTTGATTTTTGGGCCCCGTTATCAACTTTGTCCACATTGAGGTCAAAAGGGTCCAATATTAAACTTTGTTTGATTTCATCAAAAATTGAATTCTTGCGGTTCTTTGATATGCTGAATCTAACCATGTATTTAGATTTTGGATATTGGACCATAATAGGTGAATGTCCAATTTAAAATTTTTAAGTTCTTAGACCACATTCATTCTGTGTCAGAAACCTATGCTGTGTCAAATATTTAATCACAATCCAAATGCAAAGCTGTATCAAGCTTGAATGTTGTGTCCATACTTGCCCCAACTGTTCAGGGTTCGACCTCTGCGGTCGTATCAAGCTGCGCCCTGCGGAGCATTTTATTTTAATACTTTTATGATGTATTTAAATGGGCTTTTATGGTTGCAAATTTATTGGGGTTGTAATTCAAACTCATTTGAATATCTCAGCTACACTGGTTTTAAATTATGTATATTGGAAATTTGCCAATAACTTTAGTATTAATAAATTCCATTGGAAATTTGCCTATATAAAATGTTGCTGATGAAGGTTTTTTGTTTATTTTAAGCCATGACTATGATGTCATTTTCTATCTCTCTAAAATTGTACTACAAGTTTCCATACTACAAAGGAAAGACTGCAATTGAGTTTGATGGTTAATGTTAAAAGGGGGATTCAAAAAGTTTGGGGGGAAGGGGGGTTCCAATTTTTTTTTGAAAGGGTTCATATTTTTTTTCAAAATTTTCAAAATTTCAAATTTTTGAAAAGTTTCAAGAAGAAATCTTCAATTGCACAGTATTGTGCATTAGATTTGTAAGATCTTTGACCACATTTATTTTGTGTCAGAAACCTATATTATGTCAAAAATTTGATCCCAATCCAAATTCAGATAGTATCAAGCTTGGATATTGTGTCCAAATTTGCCCTAACTGTTCAGGGTTCGACCACTGCGGTCGTATCAGGCTGCGCTCAGCGAAGCATTTTATTGTCATTAATATAGCTCTGCTAACGAAACTTTGTCATATTGATTCATGATTACTGTCAATATAAACAATAGATGGAAATAAATTGATATAAATATGATCATTGTGTTAAATAAATGAAAGAAAGAAATGACGATATTGTCAACTCTAAAATCAATGACATATTTGTTTAAGATGAAGTCACAAAAAGGTATTGATGTGATTTAGATAGATTAACCTACTGTTAACTGTGTATCAATTGTACTCCTTGGCTTTAAATGTAATTAATATGGTAGTTTGTGTGACGACAATATGTTTCCAAAATATGTCCATCATTGTTATAAAAAGTGACAGATACCAAAGACACAATCAAAACTCGAAAATCCAGGAGAATAAAACTGAGAATGGAAATGGGGAATGAAGCCAACAACAGCATGATAAAAACGAGAAAAATACCCACCAAGACAGGAACAACAGTCTACAAAACACCACCAAGACACGAACAACAGTCTACAAAACACCACCAAGACAGGAACAACAGTCTACAAAACACTATATTGAAATCTAAAAACTGATTAACATGAACGACACCAAAAACCAAAGGTGGTTTTAAGTTACTCTGAAGAGTAAGCATATCATGCTTCACATACTGCAATCGTCCTGTTGCTCATGGTTAATCAACATTCATAATAAGTCTCATTTTGGTGGTCCAATTCTAGGAAAAGATTATGGAGTTGTTGCTGCGACCAATAGATTAACTCTGTGGTCATCTGGCATGATTTCGTTCGTGAAACTTTTAAAAGGATGACCTCAATATTGCAACTTGCTAATTTGAAATATTGCATTGAAATTCTGTACTGTAGACATATGTCAGGATCATTAATACCTGTACTTCCTCAACAATGCTCATGCAATGTAATCCGAAGTACATTTAAAAATAAATAAAATGTAAGCTTACATGATTTCCTAACTTAACGTCACTAGGATATATGAGATGCAAACACGCACTGAAGTATATGGATTGTTAAGTGATAGGCCATCATCAATATATCATATCTGGATGTGAACTTAAAGAACTTAGCAAGATTGTTTTTTTTTTGTCTTTGAGAAGATTCTGTGTCATTTCTGTTTCATATGAATAGAAAAGAAAGTCAGAAGTGTTCACAATAAGTACCCATTAGAATACTGATTGTCCATCAAACGCAACAAAACTAATGTCGAGCGTTTTGATGATGTCATCTTCTGTTTGTTTGTTGTTCAAATCAGTGAGGTTATTTTTCATGACAAGAAATTTGTTTTTATGATTCCCACTTTTTGTAGAAAAAGCTCTGTTTATTGAATAGTTAAATTAGATCTTCATGAAGCATGGAGTAGTATAGAGCGTAGAAAAATAAAATATTTGGATATTACTACAAAATTATTGTCTCGCCTGCGACGAAAGTCGCAGTATGCGAGACATAGGTATTACTTTCCGGTGGCGGCGGCGTAAAAAATATTTGTTTAAATCTTAATATTTCAGGAGGTAGAAGACCTGGATGCTTCATATCTTGTATGCAGATACCTTATGTTATGAAGTTTCCATCTGTCATATGTCCATTGTCCTTGACCTCATTTTTATGGTTCAGTGACTGCTTGAAAAAAAAATGAGTTTTTTGTTCATGTTAATTTCTCACTTATTATGAGAAATAGGATTACTATATTTGGTGTATGGGTTCCTTGCAACGTTTACATGTCCGTCAGACAGGGTTCACCTGACCTCGACCTCATCTCATTCAGTGATCAAGGTTATAGTTACGTGATTAGGTCCGTTTCGCAAATACTATAAGCAGTAGGTCAATTATATTTGGTGTATGGAATGATTGTAATGGGTACATGTCAGTCTGGCAGGTTTCATCTTACCTTGATCTCATTTTCATGGTTCATTGGTCAATGTTAAGTTTTTGTGTTTTTGTCTGTTTTTTTTTCAAATATTATTAGCAATAGATTAGCTATATTTTGTGTGTGTGGAACAATTGTAATTAAGGTGCAAATGTCTGTCTGGCAGGTATAATCTGACCTTGACCTCATTTTCATGGTTCATTGATCAATGTTAAGTTTTTGTGTTTTGGTCTGTTATTCAATTACCATACACAATAGGTCAACTTTATTTAGTGTATAAAAAAAATTGTAAGGTGTATGTCTGTCTGACACGATTTATCTGACCTTGATATCATTGTCATAGATTTTTTAAAATGTCAAGTTTCTGTAATGCTTTTAGTAAAACCTTTATATTTAAGACTTTCAACATAAAATCAATGGTCAGTAAAGCAGGCGAGACATTTCAGCGTGTGCACTCTTGTTTTTATGTAATTGTATAGTTGTTTGGATCATGATTTTTTTACTTCTATGCACTAATGATAATGTATATGATGGGTCCATCGCTCGGAATGGTAAGAAATTCCTGCTTGTCAATTGAGTAGACTTTTTAGATCACCTTGCCGGAAGGGGCATGCATGGTTTTACCATGACTATGCGTCCTCTGTCCATCCGTCATATGCCGTCTGTAACGTTTTCTTTAAAAATCTTGACTAAAACTGCTTAATGGATTGAAGTCAAAGTTTGTCTGCTTCAGCTGTCGGATGTCAACTATTAAGTTAATGATTTTTGTCCAGGTTGATCAACCGACATGGCCGCCATGTCTAAAAAGTTAACATATGAGTCAAACTACAGTTTTTGCTAATATCTCTAAAATTCTAGCGAACAGGGTAGAAACGATCAGCACAAGTTCTATTTACTCTGAAAATGTCCTCATGATTTGATTATTGTACTTGTATGTTGATTTTTGTCTCGCAGGCGATTTAGTCTCAGTATGCGATACATAGGGATTACTATCCGGCGGCAGCAACGGCAGTGAAAACTATTTGTTTGAAGCTTTATACTCCAGAGTTATAAGACCTTAATACTTCATACCTTGTATGCAGATACTTTGTGTTACGATGTTTCCGTATCTCATATGTCCATGCTACTTGATCTTTTTTCATGATTCAGCGACTACTTGACAAAAAATTGAGCAAATTGTTTATGAAAAAAAACTTTCTACAAATACCATTTATCGGACTATTTAACAAAGTTTATGACTAGTGGAACTTTTCTGTCTCAGCGTATATGGAAGCGAATAGTTTAAATATGAATTAAAGGAATGGCAGCAACGTATAAATATAGATAGTGACTTTAACATATTTAAGAAGATACATAAAATATTCCAGCCTCATCATGCATGGACTGTTACATTATATTTTTCGTATTTGCGTAAACAGGCAAATTACATTGTACCCCTGTGTTGTTTGGTCCGCAATACGAACAGTGATATTATTTTATGTGATAAATGTGGTAAACTTTTCACCGACCCGTGTATTCACGCAATTTCGTCGTGTGACTACTTATCCGACATTCGGGATGAATTCTGGTGCGAGTTACTATGTATAAACCCAATCACTTTTAGTGCTTTTCTTGGTTTCTTAGCTGATGATGATTTCTGTTATATTTTACTGTCATGCGAAACCGAATTCGAACTAGACTGTGAGCAGAAAAAACGTTTTCAATTTTTATGCGTCACGTACGTTTACAAATTTTGCAAAACATTTTCTCATTCCTAATAAACAATGTGAAATAAGTTTAAAGTAATTTCGGACACTTATAGAACTGTTCTAATCACAAAAATAACAAAAGACACAAAGTATCCGTAGTAACTGAAACTAGTCATCAGATTGGTTCTAATCACAAAAATAACAAAAGATACAAAGTATCCGTAGTTACTGAAAGACGTAATCATATCGGTTCTATACAAAAAGATAACAAAAGACACAAAGTACCCATAGTTCTTCTGGATACTATCTTATGATTATAAACAATCTTCTGTCCAAGTTTGGTACAAATCTAGGATAGTTCAAGAAAGTTATTAAAATTTCAAAAACTTTAGCCACAGAGTGAATGTAATGTTAACTGGCAGAAAAACTAAGCCCATTTATGAGTAAAATACGGAGAATAGGATTTTTTTTTTTACAAAATTTTCTTCTGGATACTATCTTATGTTCATAAACAAGCTTCTGTCCAAGTTTGGTAGAAATGCAGGATAATTTAAGAAAGTTATTAAAATTTCAAAAACTTTAGCCACAGAGTGAATGTAATGTTAACTGGCAGAAAAACTAAGCCCATTTATGAGTAAAATACGGAAAAATAGGATTTTTTTTTTTACAAAATTTTCTTCTGGATACTATCTTATGTTCATAAACAAGCTTCTGTCCAAGTTTGGTAGAAATGCAGGATAATTTAAGAAAGTTATTAAAATTTCAAAAACTTTAACCACAGGGTGAATATTTGTGGACGCCGTCGACGGAATGTAGGATCGCTATGTCTCGCTTTTGCGACAAAAGTCGCAGGCTCGACAATAAGAAAAGACGCAAAGTATCCGTAGTTACTGAAACTAGTCATCATATCAGTTCTAGTCACAATAATAACAAAAGACACAAAGTACCCGTAGTTACTTTTACAAATTTATTGATTGACTGATTGTTTGTTTGATTGATTGATTGATTCGTTGATTGATTGATCGATCGATCGATTGATTGATTGATTGATTGATTGATTGATTGATTGATTCATTCATTCATTCATTCATTCATTCATTCATTCATTCATTCATTCATTCATTCATTCATTCATTCCATGGGTTATCTGACCTAATTTATTGGTTTAACTAATCCTTAACAAAATAATCTGGAGAAGTGCTAAAATTGTCAGTTAGAAAACTGTCCCTTCTAAGTCCAAAGATCAAAGGTTGTGAACTAGTACAGGCAATCGTACGACCTTCAACAATGAATATTTCTCTTTAGTATGTCATAAGATAATAGGTTATGAAACATATATGTAAGGGACATTATTTCACAAAAGGTTCACATTTTATACTTCAAAAACTTATTTCTCTTTTAAATTAAGATTGCATTTTATTCCTCACTTACTTAATTTTATTTCTCTAGAGCTGGTACGTCATAAAATAATAGATTTTAAAAATTATAAGTAGGGGACATAATAATACAATAAGTTCACTTTCTATATCTCCATTAGTTTTAAGATCTCGCCTTAAGGAAGGTCGACAAGTTGAAACAATCTGTTCTAAGAGATGTTGTTTCTTTGACAACTTTCGAGTTCGATGCATTTCCGTCAAAAACTCTGGTTTTAGTGAACATCATTCGTGCGTCTAGGGGCATCGTCACTTCCATTCCAATGTTGAACAAGTGGTTGGAAAACTATAATGCTATATTGCACGAAATATTCGGCAAATTAAATTCTCATAATTGACAATCAGCACTACTGTCATTAGGGAATTGTGATTAAGTACTTACAAAACAAACATTATTTCTAGTTTATCCTGCACAATGACGATCACTAAGACGCTTGATGGACGTTAATAGTGCAGGGATACAGGCGATCCCCTCTATCTGGTAAATGACGTCATAAAGGCGCGCATAATTGACGAGTTTTTTCCGGTGAAGGATGAACTCGAAAGTGGTCCTATAAAAAATAATCCATATAACATGGAATACCAAAATATAAGGCCTATGATATCATGACCTTAAGTGACAATATACTATACTTGGATCCTAGCAGTACATATTTATCAATGTAAAAGAGTAAAATATAAAAATCAATAAGCGAATTTAGTAAAGACTTTTACTAATCTGTAGCAGCAAAATCTTTGACTTATGATACTTTATCCGTTATAAACACATATTGCCGTTAACTTAAATCGGAAACATACACACACCGGCATGTTTTTTTTTCTTGTCTGTTTGTTTTGGGTAGGATGGCATGCAGTTTCTCCGAACTTAACTATATTGATTTAATGCAACCAGGCATCATCGGAAATTAACCATCAATAAGTTGAACGGTTTCGGTATACAAAGAAGAAGAAAAATATGAGCTCACTATCAAATTATTGACCAAGGATTTAAAATGCGGTGACTCTGTAAATAAGGTGTATATCCTATAGAAAAGAAAGAACACCCCCCTCAAAAAGTGTATCTGGTCCGTTCAGCCACCCTACACGTTCGGACTTTTTTTTTTAAATGAAAAAGCCTGATAAACTATAAGATGTTTTTTAGATGTTTATACAACTCCTTGGTTTATATATTTAAAAAAAAGTCATAAATAAACTGAATTCGGGAATGTTTTAATGAAATATTGTTTTAAATTGATTTGATGATTATATGTAAGTTATGTATGATTACTGTTAATATGGTGTTTACACAGCTAAACTTGGTGTATTGCTATGTGTTTCAAAATCGTGATTGATGGTTAATTTCCTAACTGTAAATATGCGCACATCAGATGTCGAATGGTGGAGGGAGCAACAGCACTGTATATAGAGAGCACTTGAGCTGAGCATGTAAATATGGTTAGATGTCCAATGGTGGAAGGAGAAGCAGCACTGTACATGCCAAGAAATTGCCTCCGTTGAAATTCTGCAAATATCCCATAGAGCAAATTACATGGATGATTAATATTGACCATTTGGTATATGGCTGTGTTCTAAGCGACACGTACATGAAGGTCATAAATTAATTTGTTGAATGAAATCAAATCTTTAACTACTAATGGGTGCCGTAGGAGGTCTACCGGAATTTTTAGCTTAGATTTCTTGGCATGGGTAACACAATAATATGGACACCTTACAGAAAGAAAGAAAGAAAGAAAGAAGGAAAGAAAGAAAGAAAGAAAGAAAGAAACACACACACACACACATATCAATCAATCATGTTTCAAAGGGGGAAAGACCGTTTACAATTGCTTTTTTAAAGCAATTGATTTATATTATAAATCAGCGTTTTTAACCATTCTTATGTACCGTTTATATCACAAAATGTCTCCCTGAGACCCCCTTTTGCCCCCCCCCCCCCCCCCCCCCCCCCCCCGATTTTTTTATACCCTCCACTTACAACTCTTGAATGAAGCTGCATGTGTGCTATCCTGTCAACGGAGACGAACGACAACTCCACTTTTTGTCCTTTAATATTTTTATTAAATCTCTTCTGAAAAAAAAAATCCACATGTATGTTATGTGATCTTCTCGAAAACTGGCTACATGTCCAATTGACCTCAAAATCTGCAGTTAGCAGGGTATACATGTATTAAATCTTCATATAACAACGTTGTGCAGCCACCGCCCAAGAATTTTCGTAGAGAAAAGAAATTGCAATGCCGTAAAAATCGCTTGCTAGCTCCGTAAATCATAACTAAATGTCAATGAAATCCTACAATAAAATGTCTGATCCTAGATTAAAATACAAATCTGTGTTACAAACTGGTGCTGAAAAATGTACATTGTATGAAAATAATCGATAAACGTGTTTTAAATGTACACAGGATCAATTAAATCCAAAGCATGCACTGCTCGTGAACTTTGATCAAAACATCAATTACCTACAATGAGAAAAGAAATACATTGTGTGTATTCCATGCTATACATGTTGTCTGTCCAACGTCCCCACCTAAAAAGAAATAAAAATGCTAAAGTTTTCGCTATTATAAAGCCTCGTCACGTGACGCCACAACCTACATGGCGCGAGACAAAGACGCGCGCGGGACCTGAAATAGAACAAAAACTTTCCAAACTAAATATAAAAACTTAACCATGCCAAGAAATTGCCTCCGTTGAAATTCTGCAAATATCCCATAGAGCAAATTACATGGATGATTAATATTGACCATTTGGTATATGGCTGTGTTCTAAGCGACACGTACATGAAGGTCATAAATTAATTTGTTGAATGAAATCAAATCTTTAACTACTAATGGGTGCCGTAGGAGGTCTACCGGAATTTTTAGCTTAGATTTCTTGGCATGGGTAACACAATAATATGGACACCTTACAGAAAGAAAGAAAGAAAGAAAGAAGGAAAGAAAGAAAGAAAGAAAGAAAGAAACACACACACACACACATATCAATCAATCATGTTTCAAAGGGGGAAAGACCGTTTACAATTGCTTTTTTAAAGCAATTGATTTATATTATAAATAAGCGTTTTTAACCATTCTTATGTACCGTTTATATCACAAAATGTCTCCCTGAGACCCCCTTTTGCCCCCCCCCCCCTCCCCCGATTTTTTTATACCCTCCACTTACAACTCTTGAATGAAGCTGCATGTGTGCTATCCTGTCAACGGAGACGAACGACAACTCCACTTTTTGTCCTTTAATATTTTTATTAAATCTCTTCTGAAAAAAAAAATCCACATGTATGTTATGTGATCTTCTCGAAAACTGGCTACATGTCCAATTGACCTCAAAATCTGCAGTTAGCAGGGTATACATGTATTAAATCTTCATATAACAACGTTGTGCAGCCACCGCCCAAGAATTTTCGTAGAGAAAAGAAATTGCAATGCCGTAAAAATCGCTTGCTAGCTCCGTAAATGTCAATGAAATCCTACAATAAAATGTCTGATCCTAGATTAAAATACAAATCTGTGTTACAAACTGGTGCTGAAAAATGTACATTGTATGAAAATAATCGATAAACGTGTTTTAAATGTACACAGGATCAATTAAATCCAAAGCATGCACTGCTCGTGAACTTTGATCAAAACATCAATTACCTACAATGAGAAAAGAAATACATTGTGTGTATTCCATGCTATACATGTTGTCTGTCCAACGTCCCCACCTAAAAAGAAATAAAAATGCTAAAGTTTTCGCTATTATAAAGCCTCGTCACGTGACGCCACAACCTACATGGCGCGAGACAAAGACGCGCGCGGGACCTGAAATAGAACAAAAACTTTCCAAACTAAATATAAAAACTTAACCATGCCAAGAAATTGCCTCCGTTGAAATTCTGCAAATATCCCATAGAGCAAATTACATGGATGATTAATATTGACCATTTGGTATATGGCTGTGTTCTAAGCGACACGTACATGAAGGTCATAAATTAATTTGTTGAATGAAATCAAATCTTTAACTACTAATGGGTGCCGTAGGAGGTCTACCGGAATTTTTAGCTTAGATTTCTTGGCATGGGTAACACAATAATATGGACACCTTACAGAAAGAAAGAAAGAAAGAAAGAAGGAAAGAAAGAAAGAAAGAAAGAAAGAAACACACACACACACACATATCAATCAATCATGTTTCAAAGGGGGAAAGACCGTTTACAATTGCTTTTTTAAAGCAATTGATTTATATTATAAATAAGCGTTTTTAACCATTCTTATGTACCGTTTATATCACAAAATGTCTCCCTGAGACCCCCTTTTGCCCCCCCCCCCCCCCTCCCCCGATTTTTTTATACCCTCCACTTACAACTCTTGAATGAAGCTGCATGTGTGCTATCCTGTCAACGGAGACGAACGACAACTCCACTTTTTGTCCTTTAATATTTTTATTAAATCTCTTCTGAAAAAAAAAATCCACATGTATGTTATGTGATCTTCTCGAAAACTGGCTACATGTCCAATTGACCTCAAAATCTGCAGTTAGCAGGGTATACATGTATTAAATCTTCATATAACAACGTTGTGCAGCCACCGCCCAAGAATTTTCGTAGAGAAAAGAAATTGCAATGCCGTAAAAATCGCTTGCTAGCTCCGTAAATGTCAATGAAATCCTACAATAAAATGTCTGATCCTAGATTAAAATACAAATCTGTGTTACAAACTGGTGCTGAAAAATGTACATTGTATGAAAATAATCGATAAACGTGTTTTAAATGTACACAGGATCAATTAAATCCAAAGCATGCACTGCTCGTGAACTTTGATCAAAACATCAATTACCTACAATGAGAAAAGAAATACATTGTGTGTATTCCATGCTATACATGTTGTCTGTCCAACGTCCCCACCTAAAAAGAAATAAAAATGCTAAAGTTTTCGCTATTATAAAGCCTCGTCACGTGACGCCACAACCTACATGGCGCGAGACAAAGACGCGCGCGGGACCTGAAATAGAACAAAAACTTTCCAAACTAAATATAAAAACTTAACCATGCCAAGAAATTGCCTCCGTTGAAATTCTGCAAATATCCCATAGAGCAAATTACATGGATGATTAATATTGACCATTTGGTATATGGCTGTGTTCTAAGCGACACGTACATGAAGGTCATAAATTAATTTGTTGAATGAAATCAAATCTTTAACTACTAATGGGTGCCGTAGGAGGTCTACCGGAATTTTTAGCTTAGATTTCTTGGCATGGGTAACACAATAATATGGACACCTTACAGAAAGAAAGAAAGAAAGAAAGAAGGAAAGAAAGAAAGAAAGAAAGAAAGAAACACACACACACACACATATCAATCAATCATGTTTCAAAGGGGGAAAGACCGTTTACAATTGCTTTTTTAAAGCAATTGATTTATATTATAAATAAGCGTTTTTAACCATTCTTATGTACCGTTTATATCACAAAATGTCTCCCTGAGACCCCCTTTTGCCCCCCCCCCCCTCCCCCGATTTTTTTATACCCTCCACTTACAACTCTTGAATGAAGCTGCATGTGTGCTATCCTGTCAACGGAGACGAACGACAACTCCACTTTTTGTCCTTTAATATTTTTATTAAATCTCTTCTGAAAAAAAAAATCCACATGTATGTTATGTGATCTTCTCGAAAACTGGCTACATGTCCAATTGACCTCAAAATCTGCAGTTAGCAGGGTATACATGTATTAAATCTTCATATAACAACGTTGTGCAGCCACCGCCCAAGAATTTTCGTAGAGAAAAGAAATTGCAATGCCGTAAAAATCGCTTGCTAGCTCCGTAAATGTCAATGAAATCCTACAATAAAATGTCTGATCCTAGATTAAAATACAAATCTGTGTTACAAACTGGTGCTGAAAAATGTACATTGTATGAAAATAATCGATAAACGTGTTTTAAATGTACACAGGATCAATTAAATCCAAAGCATGCACTGCTCGTGAACTTTGATCAAAACATCAATTACCTACAATGAGAAAAGAAATACATTGTGTGTATTCCATGCTATACATGTTGTCTGTCCAACGTCCCCACCTAAAAAGAAATAAAAATGCTAAAGTTTTCGCTATTATAAAGCCTCGTCACGTGACGCCACAACCTACATGGCGCGAGACAAAGACGCGCGCGGGACCTGAAATAGAACAAAAACTTTCCAAACTAAATATAAAAACTTAACCATGCCAAGAAATTGCCTCCGTTGAAATTCTGCAAATATCCCATAGAGCAAATTACATGGATGATTAATATTGACCATTTGGTATATGGCTGTGTTCTAAGCGACACGTACATGAAGGTCATAAATTAATTTGTTGAATGAAATCAAATCTTTAACTACTAATGGGTGCCGTAGGAGGTCTACCGGAATTTTTAGCTTAGATTTCTTGGCATGGGTAACACAATAATATGGACACCTTACAGAAAGAAAGAAAGAAAGAAAGAAGGAAAGAAAGAAAGAAAGAAAGAAAGAAACACACACACACACACATATCAATCAATCATGTTTCAAAGGGGGAAAGACCGTTTACAATTGCTTTTTTAAAGCAATTGATTTATATTATAAATCAGCGTTTTTAACCATTCTTATGTACCGTTTATATCACAAAATGTCTCCCTGAGACCCCCTTTTGCCCCCCCCCCCCCCCCCCCCCCCCCCCCGATTTTTTTATACCCTCCACTTACAACTCTTGAATGAAGCTGCATGTGTGCTATCCTGTCAACGGAGACGAACGACAACTCCACTTTTTGTCCTTTAATATTTTTATTAAATCTCTTCTGAAAAAAAAAATCCACATGTATGTTATGTGATCTTCTCGAAAACTGGCTACATGTCCAATTGACCTCAAAATCTGCAGTTAGCAGGGTATACATGTATTAAATCTTCATATAACAACGTTGTGCAGCCACCGCCCAAGAATTTTCGTAGAGAAAAGAAATTGCAATGCCGTAAAAATCGCTTGCTAGCTCCGTAAATCATAACTAAATGTCAATGAAATCCTACAATAAAATGTCTGATCCTAGATTAAAATACAAATCTGTGTTACAAACTGGTGCTGAAAAATGTACATTGTATGAAAATAATCGATAAACGTGTTTTAAATGTACACAGGATCAATTAAATCCAAAGCATGCACTGCTCGTGAACTTTGATCAAAACATCAATTACCTACAATGAGAAAAGAAATACATTGTGTGTATTCCATGCTATACATGTTGTCTGTCCAACGTCCCCACCTAAAAAGAAATAAAAATGCTAAAGTTTTCGCTATTATAAAGCCTCGTCACGTGACGCCACAACCTACATGGCGCGAGACAAAGACGCGCGCGGGACCTGAAATAGAACAAAAACTTTCCAAACTAAATATAAAAACTTAACCATGCCAAGAAATTGCCTCCGTTGAAATTCTGCAAATATCCCATAGAGCAAATTACATGGATGATTAATATTGACCATTTGGTATATGGCTGTGTTCTAAGCGACACGTACATGAAGGTCATAAATTAATTTGTTGAATGAAATCAAATCTTTAACTACTAATGGGTGCCGTAGGAGGTCTACCGGAATTTTTAGCTTAGATTTCTTGGCATGGGTAACACAATAATATGGACACCTTACAGAAAGAAAGAAAGAAAGAAAGAAGGAAAGAAAGAAAGAAAGAAAGAAAGAAACACACACACACACACATATCAATCAATCATGTTTCAAAGGGGGAAAGACCGTTTACAATTGCTTTTTTAAAGCAATTGATTTATATTATAAATCAGCGTTTATAACCATTCTTATGTACCGTTTATATCACAAAATGTCTCCCTGAGACCCCCTTTTGCCCCCCCCCCCCCTCCCCCGATTTTTTTATACCCTCCACTTACAACTCTTGAATGAAGCTGCATGTGTGCTATCCTGTCAACGGAGACGAACGACAACTCCACTTTTTGTCCTTTAATATTTTTATTAAATCTCTTCTGAAAAAAAAAATCCACATGTATGTTATGTGATCTTCTCGAAAACTGGCTACATGTCCAATTGACCTCAAAATCTGCAGTTAGCAGGGTATACATGTATTAAATCTTCATATAACAACGTTGTGCAGCCACCGCCCAAGAATTTTCGTAGAGAAAAGAAATTGCAATGCCGTAAAAATCGCTTGCTAGCTCCGTAAATGTCAATGAAATCCTACAATAAAATGTCTGATCCTAGATTAAAATACAAATCTGTGTTACAAACTGGTGCTGAAAAATGTACATTGTATGAAAATAATCGATAAACGTGTTTTAAATGTACACAGGATCAATTAAATCCAAAGCATGCACTGCTCGTGAACTTTGATCAAAACATCAATTACCTACAATGAGAAAAGAAATACATTGTGTGTATTCCATGCTATACATGTTGTCTGTCCAACGTCCCCACCTAAAAAGAAATAAAAATGCTAAAGTTTTCGCTATTATAAAGCCTCGTCACGTGACGCCACAACCTACATGGCGCGAGACAAAGACGCGCGCGGGACCTGAAATAGAACAAAAACTTTCCAAACTAAATATAAAAACTTAACCATGCCAAGAAATTGCCTCCGTTGAAATTCTGCAAATATCCCATAGAGCAAATTACATGGATGATTAATATTGACCATTTGGTATATGGCTGTGTTCTAAGCGACACGTACATGAAGGTCATAAATTAATTTGTTGAATGAAATCAAATCTTTAACTACTAATGGGTGCCGTAGGAGGTCTACCGGAATTTTTAGCTTAGATTTCTTGGCATGGGTAACACAATAATATGGACACCTTACAGAAAGAAAGAAAGAAAGAAAGAAGGAAAGAAAGAAAGAAAGAAAGAAAGAAACACACACACACACACATATCAATCAATCATGTTTCAAAGGGGGAAAGACCGTTTACAATTGCTTTTTTAAAGCAATTGATTTATATTATAAATCAGCGTTTTTAACCATTCTTATGTACCGTTTATATCACAAAATGTCTCCCTGAGACCCCCTTTTGCCCCCCCCCCCCCCCCCCCCCCCCGATTTTTTTATACCCTCCACTTACAACTCTTGAATGAAGCTGCATGTGTGCTATCCTGTCAACGGAGACGAACGACAACTCCACTTTTTGTCCTTTAATATTTTTATTAAATCTCTTCTGAAAAAAAAAATCCACATGTATGTTATGTGATCTTCTCGAAAACTGGCTACATGTCCAATTGACCTCAAAATCTGCAGTTAGCAGGGTATACATGTATTAAATCTTCATATAACAACGTTGTGCAGCCACCGCCCAAGAATTTTCGTAGAGAAAAGAAATTGCAATGCCGTAAAAATCGCTTGCTAGCTCCAAATGTCAATGAAATCCTACAATAAAATGTCTGATCCTAGATTAAAATACAAATCTGTGTTACAAACTGGTGCTGAAAAATGTACATTGTATGAAAATAATCGATAAACGTGTTTTTAAATGTACACAGGATCAATTAAATCCAAAGCATGCACTGCTCGTGAACTTTGATCAAAACATCAATTACCTACAATGAGAAAAGAAATACATTGTGTGTATTCCATGCTATACATGTTGTCTGTCCAACGTCCCCACCTAAAAAGAAATAAAAATGCTAAAGTTTTCGCTATTATAAAGCCTCGTCACGTGACGCCACAACTTACATGGCGCGAGACAAAGACGCGCGCGGGACCTGAAATAGAACAAAAAACTTTCCAAACTAAATATAAAAACTTAACCATGCCAAGAAATTGCCTCCGTTGAAATTCTGCAAATATCCCATAGAGCAAATTACATGGATGATTAATATTGACCATTTGGTATATGGCTGTGTTCTAAGCGACACGTACATGAAGGTCATAAATTAATTTGTTGAATGAAATCAAATCTTTAACTACTAATGGGTGCCGTAGGAGGTCTACCGGAATTTTTAGCTTAGATTTCTTGGCATGGGTAACACAATAATATGGACACCTTACAGAAAGAAAGAAAGAAAGAAAGAAGGAAAGAAAGAAAGAAAGAAAGAAAGAAACACACACACACACACATATCAATCAATCATGTTTCAAAGGGGGAAAGACCGTTTACAATTGCTTTTTTAAAGCAATTGATTTATATTATAAATAAGCGTTTTTAACCATTCTTATGTACCGTTTATATCACAAAATGTCTCCCTGAGACCCCCTTTTGCCCCCCCCCCCCCCTCCCCCGATTTTTTTATACCCTCCACTTACAACTCTTGAATGAAGCTGCATGTGTGCTATCCTGTCAACGGAGACGAACGACAACTCCACTTTTTGTCCTTTAATATTTTTATTAAATCTCTTCTGAAAAAAAAAATCCACATGTATGTTATGTGATCTTCTCGAAAACTGGCTACATGTCCAATTGACCTCAAAATCTGCAGTTAGCAGGGTATACATGTATTAAATCTTCATATAACAACGTTGTGCAGCCACCGCCCAAGAATTTTCGTAGAGAAAAGAAATTGCAATGCCGTAAAAATCGCTTGCTAGCTCCGTAAATGTCAATGAAATCCTACAATAAAATGTCTGATCCTAGATTAAAATACAAATCTGTGTTACAAACTGGTGCTGAAAAATGTACATTGTATGAAAATAATCGATAAACGTGTTTTAAATGTACACAGGATCAATTAAATCCAAAGCATGCACTGCTCGTGAACTTTGATCAAAACATCAATTACCTACAATGAGAAAAGAAATACATTGTGTGTATTCCATGCTATACATGTTGTCTGTCCAACGTCCCCACCTAAAAAGAAATAAAAATGCTAAAGTTTTCGCTATTATAAAGCCTCGTCACGTGACGCCACAACCTACATGGCGCGAGACAAAGACGCGCGCGGGACCTGAAATAGAACAAAAACTTTCCAAACTAAATATAAAAACTTAACCATGCCAAGAAATTGCCTCCGTTGAAATTCTGCAAATATCCCATAGAGCAAATTACATGGATGATTAATATTGACCATTTGGTATATGGCTGTGTTCTAAGCGACACGTACATGAAGGTCATAAATTAATTTGTTGAATGAAATCAAATCTTTAACTACTAATGGGTGCCGTAGGAGGTCTACCGGAATTTTTAGCTTAGATTTCTTGGCATGGGTAACACAATAATATGGACACCTTACAGAAAGAAAGAAAGAAAGAAAGAAGGAAAGAAAGAAAGAAAGAAAGAAAGAAACACACACACACACACATATCAATCAATCATGTTTCAAAGGGGGAAAGACCGTTTACAATTGCTTTTTTAAAGCAATTGATTTATATTATAAATCAGCGTTTTTAACCATTCTTATGTACCGTTTATATCACAAAATGTCTCCCTGAGACCCCCTTTTGCCCCCCCCCCCCCCCCCTCCCCCGATTTTTTTATACCCTCCACTTACAACTCTTGAATGAAGCTGCATGTGTGCTATCCTGTCAACGGAGACGAACGACAACTCCACTTTTTGTCCTTTAATATTTTTATTAAATCTCTTCTGAAAAAAAAAATCCACATGTATGTTATGTGATCTTCTCGAAAACTGGCTACATGTCCAATTGACCTCAAAATCTGCAGTTAGCAGGGTATACATGTATTAAATCTTCATATAACAACGTTGTGCAGCCACCGCCCAAGAATTTTCGTAGAGAAAAGAAATTGCAATGCCGTAAAAATCGCTTGCTAGCTCCGTAAATGTCAATGAAATCCTACAATAAAATGTCTGATCCTAGATTAAAATACAAATCTGTGTTACAAACTGGTGCTGAAAAATGTACATTGTATGAAAATAATCGATAAACGTGTTTTAAATGTACACAGGATCAATTAAATCCAAAGCATGCACTGCTCGTGAACTTTGATCAAAACATCAATTACCTACAATGAGAAAAGAAATACATTGTGTGTATTCCATGCTATACATGTTGTCTGTCCAACGTCCCCACCTAAAAAGAAATAAAAATGCTAAAGTTTTCGCTATTATAAAGCCTCGTCACGTGACGCCACAACCTACATGGCGCGAGACAAAGACGCGCGCGGGACCTGAAATAGAACAAAAACTTTCCAAACTAAATATAAAAACTTAACCATGCCAAGAAATTGCCTCCGTTGAAATTCTGCAAATATCCCATAGAGCAAATTACATGGATGATTAATATTGACCATTTGGTATATGGCTGTGTTCTAAGCGACACGTACATGAAGGTCATAAATTAATTTGTTGAATGAAATCAAATCTTTAACTACTAATGGGTGCCGTAGGAGGTCTACCGGAATTTTTAGCTTAGATTTCTTGGCATGGGTAACACAATAATATGGACACCTTACAGAAAGAAAGAAAGAAAGAAAGAAGGAAAGAAAGAAAGAAAGAAAGAAAGAAACACACACACACACACATATCAATCAATCATGTTTCAAAGGGGGAAAGACCGTTTACAATTGCTTTTTTAAAGCAATTGATTTATATTATAAATCAGCGTTTTTAACCATTCTTATGTACCGTTTATATCACAAAATGTCTCCCTGAGACCCCCTTTTGCCCCCCCCCCCCCCCCCCCCCCGATTTTTTTATACCCTCCACTTACAACTCTTGAATGAAGCTGCATGTGTGCTATCCTGTCAACGGAGACGAACGACAACTCCACTTTTTGTCCTTTAATATTTTTATTAAATCTCTTCTGAAAAAAAAAATCCACATGTATGTTATGTGATCTTCTCGAAAACTGGCTACATGTCCAATTGACCTCAAAATCTGCAGTTAGCAGGGTATACATGTATTAAATCTTCATATAACAACGTTGTGCAGCCACCGCCCAAGAATTTTCGTAGAGAAAAGAAATTGCAATGCCGTAAAAATCGCTTGCTAGCTCCGTAAATCATAACTAAATGTCAATGAAATCCTACAATAAAATGTCTGATCCTAGATTAAAATACAAATCTGTGTTACAAACTGGTGCTGAAAAATGTACATTGTATGAAAATAATCGATAAACGTGTTTTAAATGTACACAGGATCAATTAAATCCAAAGCATGCACTGCTCGTGAACTTTGATCAAAACATCAATTACCTACAATGAGAAAAGAAATACATTGTGTGTATTCCATGCTATACATGTTGTCTGTCCAACGTCCCCACCTAAAAAGAAATAAAAATGCTAAAGTTTTCGCTATTATAAAGCCTCGTCACGTGACGCCACAACCTACATGGCGCGAGACAAAGACGCGCGCGGGACCTGAAATAGAACAAAAACTTTCCAAACTAAATATAAAAACTTAACCATGCCAAGAAATTGCCTCCGTTGAAATTCTGCAAATATCCCATAGAGCAAATTACATGGATGATTAATATTGACCATTTGGTATATGGCTGTGTTCTAAGCGACACGTACATGAAGGTCATAAATTAATTTGTTGAATGAAATCAAATCTTTAACTACTAATGGGTGCCGTAGGAGGTCTACCGGAATTTTTAGCTTAGATTTCTTGGCATGGGTAACACAATAATATGGACACCTTACAGAAAGAAAGAAAGAAAGAAAGAAGGAAAGAAAGAAAGAAAGAAAGAAAGAAACACACACACACACACATATCAATCAATCATGTTTCAAAGGGGGAAAGACCGTTTACAATTGCTTTTTTAAAGCAATTGATTTATATTATAAATCAGCGTTTTTAACCATTCTTATGTACCGTTTATATCACAAAATGTCTCCCTGAGACCCCCTTTTGCCCCCCCCCCCCCTCCCCCGATTTTTTTATACCCTCCACTTACAACTCTTGAATGAAGCTGCATGTGTGCTATCCTGTCAACGGAGACGAACGACAACTCCACTTTTTGTCCTTTAATATTTTTATTAAATCTCTTCTGAAAAAAAAAATCCACATGTATGTTATGTGATCTTCTCGAAAACTGGCTACATGTCCAATTGACCTCAAAATCTGCAGTTAGCAGGGTATACATGTATTAAATCTTCATATAACAACGTTGTGCAGCCACCGCCCAAGAATTTTCGTAGAGAAAAGAAATTGCAATGCCGTAAAAATCGCTTGCTAGCTCCGTAAATGTCAATGAAATCCTACAATAAAATGTCTGATCCTAGATTAAAATACAAATCTGTGTTACAAACTGGTGCTGAAAAATGTACATTGTATGAAAATAATCGATAAACGTGTTTTAAATGTACACAGGATCAATTAAATCCAAAGCATGCACTGCTCGTGAACTTTGATCAAAACATCAATTACCTACAATGAGAAAAGAAATACATTGTGTGTATTCCATGCTATACATGTTGTCTGTCCAACGTCCCCACCTAAAAAGAAATAAAAATGCTAAAGTTTTCGCTATTATAAAGCCTCGTCACGTGACGCCACAACCTACATGGCGCGAGACAAAGACGCGCGCGGGACCTGAAATAGAACAAAAACTTTCCAAACTAAATATAAAAACTTAACCATGCCAAGAAATTGCCTCCGTTGAAATTCTGCAAATATCCCATAGAGCAAATTACATGGATGATTAATATTGACCATTTGGTATATGGCTGTGTTCTAAGCGACACGTACATGAAGGTCATAAATTAATTTGTTGAATGAAATCAAATCTTTAACTACTAATGGGTGCCGTAGGAGGTCTACCGGAATTTTTAGCTTAGATTTCTTGGCATGGGTAACACAATAATATGGACACCTTACAGAAAGAAAGAAAGAAAGAAAGAAGGAAAGAAAGAAAGAAAGAAAGAAAGAAACACACACACACACACATATCAATCAATCATGTTTCAAAGGGGGAAAGACCGTTTACAATTGCTTTTTTAAAGCAATTGATTTATATTATAAATCAGCGTTTTTAACCATTCTTATGTACCGTTTATATCACAAAATGTCTCCCTGAGACCCCCTTTTGCCCCCCCCCCCCCCCCTCCCCCGATTTTTTTATACCCTCCACTTACAACTCTTGAATGAAGCTGCATGTGTGCTATCCTGTCAACGGAGACGAACGACAACTCCACTTTTTGTCCTTTAATATTTTTATTAAATCTCTTCTGAAAAAAAAAATCCACATGTATGTTATGTGATCTTCTCGAAAACTGGCTACATGTCCAATTGACCTCAAAATCTGCAGTTAGCAGGGTATACATGTATTAAATCTTCATATAACAACGTTGTGCAGCCACCGCCCAAGAATTTTCGTAGAGAAAAGAAATTGCAATGCCGTAAAAATCGCTTGCTAGCTCCGTAAATGTCAATGAAATCCTACAATAAAATGTCTGATCCTAGATTAAAATACAAATCTGTGTTACAAACTGGTGCTGAAAAATGTACATTGTATGAAAATAATCGATAAACGTGTTTTAAATGTACACAGGATCAATTAAATCCAAAGCATGCACTGCTCGTGAACTTTGATCAAAACATCAATTACCTACAATGAGAAAAGAAATACATTGTGTGTATTCCATGCTATACATGTTGTCTGTCCAACGTCCCCACCTAAAAAGAAATAAAAATGCTAAAGTTTTCGCTATTATAAAGCCTCGTCACGTGACGCCACAACCTACATGGCGCGAGACAAAGACGCGCGCGGGACCTGAAATAGAACAAAAACTTTCCAAACTAAATATAAAAACTTAACCATGCCAAGAAATTGCCTCCGTTGAAATTCTGCAAATATCCCATAGAGCAAATTACATGGATGATTAATATTGACCATTTGGTATATGGCTGTGTTCTAAGCGACACGTACATGAAGGTCATAAATTAATTTGTTGAATGAAATCAAATCTTTAACTACTAATGGGTGCCGTAGGAGGTCTACCGGAATTTTTAGCTTAGATTTCTTGGCATGGGTAACACAATAATATGGACACCTTACAGAAAGAAAGAAAGAAAGAAAGAAGGAAAGAAAGAAAGAAAGAAAGAAAGAAACACACACACACACACATATCAATCAATCATGTTTCAAAGGGGGAAAGACCGTTTACAATTGCTTTTTTAAAGCAATTGATTTATATTATAAATCAGCGTTTTTAACCATTCTTATGTACCGTTTATATCACAAAATGTCTCCCTGAGACCCCCTTTTGCCCCCCCCCCCCCCCCCCCCCCCCCCGATTTTTTTATACCCTCCACTTACAACTCTTGAATGAAGCTGCATGTGTGCTATCCTGTCAACGGAGACGAACGACAACTCCACTTTTTGTCCTTTAATATTTTTATTAAATCTCTTCTGAAAAAAAAAATCCACATGTATGTTATGTGATCTTCTCGAAAACTGGCTACATGTCCAATTGACCTCAAAATCTGCAGTTAGCAGGGTATACATGTATTAAATCTTCATATAACAACGTTGTGCAGCCACCGCCCAAGAATTTTCGTAGAGAAAAGAAATTGCAATGCCGTAAAAATCGCTTGCTAGCTCCGTAAATCATAACTAAATGTCAATGAAATCCTACAATAAAATGTCTGATCCTAGATTAAAATACAAATCTGTGTTACAAACTGGTGCTGAAAAATGTACATTGTATGAAAATAATCGATAAACGTGTTTTAAATGTACACAGGATCAATTAAATCCAAAGCATGCACTGCTCGTGAACTTTGATCAAAACATCAATTACCTACAATGAGAAAAGAAATACATTGTGTGTATTCCATGCTATACATGTTGTCTGTCCAACGTCCCCACCTAAAAAGAAATAAAAATGCTAAAGTTTTCGCTATTATAAAGCCTCGTCACGTGACGCCACAACCTACATGGCGCGAGACAAAGACGCGCGCGGGACCTGAAATAGAACAAAAACTTTCCAAACTAAATATAAAAACTTAACCATGCCAAGAAATTGCCTCCGTTGAAATTCTGCAAATATCCCATAGAGCAAATTACATGGATGATTAATATTGACCATTTGGTATATGGCTGTGTTCTAAGCGACACGTACATGAAGGTCATAAATTAATTTGTTGAATGAAATCAAATCTTTAACTACTAATGGGTGCCGTAGGAGGTCTACCGGAATTTTTAGCTTAGATTTCTTGGCATGGGTAACACAATAATATGGACACCTTACAGAAAGAAAGAAAGAAAGAAAGAAGGAAAGAAAGAAAGAAAGAAAGAAAGAAACACACACACACACACATATCAATCAATCATGTTTCAAAGGGGGAAAGACCGTTTACAATTGCTTTTTTAAAGCAATTGATTTATATTATAAATAAGCGTTTTTAACCATTCTTATGTACCGTTTATATCACAAAATGTCTCCCTGAGACCCCCTTTTGCCCCCCCCCCCCCTCCCCCGATTTTTTTATACCCTCCACTTACAACTCTTGAATGAAGCTGCATGTGTGCTATCCTGTCAACGGAGACGAACGACAACTCCACTTTTTGTCCTTTAATATTTTTATTAAATCTCTTCTGAAAAAAAAAATCCACATGTATGTTATGTGATCTTCTCGAAAACTGGCTACATGTCCAATTGACCTCAAAATCTGCAGTTAGCAGGGTATACATGTATTAAATCTTCATATAACAACGTTGTGCAGCCACCGCCCAAGAATTTTCGTAGAGAAAAGAAATTGCAATGCCGTAAAAATCGCTTGCTAGCTCCGTAAATGTCAATGAAATCCTACAATAAAATGTCTGATCCTAGATTAAAATACAAATCTGTGTTACAAACTGGTGCTGAAAAATGTACATTGTATGAAAATAATCGATAAACGTGTTTTAAATGTACACAGGATCAATTAAATCCAAAGCATGCACTGCTCGTGAACTTTGATCAAAACATCAATTACCTACAATGAGAAAAGAAATACATTGTGTGTATTCCATGCTATACATGTTGTCTGTCCAACGTCCCCACCTAAAAAGAAATAAAAATGCTAAAGTTTTCGCTATTATAAAGCCTCGTCACGTGACGCCACAACCTACATGGCGCGAGACAAAGACGCGCGCGGGACCTGAAATAGAACAAAAACTTTCCAAACTAAATATAAAAACTTAACCATGCCAAGAAATTGCCTCCGTTGAAATTCTGCAAATATCCCATAGAGCAAATTACATGGATGATTAATATTGACCATTTGGTATATGGCTGTGTTCTAAGCGACACGTACATGAAGGTCATAAATTAATTTGTTGAATGAAATCAAATCTTTAACTACTAATGGGTGCCGTAGGAGGTCTACCGGAATTTTTAGCTTAGATTTCTTGGCATGGGTAACACAATAATATGGACACCTTACAGAAAGAAAGAAAGAAAGAAAGAAGGAAAGAAAGAAAGAAAGAAAGAAAGAAACACACACACACACACATATCAATCAATCATGTTTCAAAGGGGGAAAGACCGTTTACAATTGCTTTTTTAAAGCAATTGATTTATATTATAAATCAGCGTTTTTAACCATTCTTATGTACCGTTTATATCACAAAATGTCTCCCTGAGACCCCCTTTTGCCCCCCCCCCCCCCCCCTCCCCCGATTTTTTTATACCCTCCACTTACAACTCTTGAATGAAGCTGCATGTGTGCTATCCTGTCAACGGAGACGAACGACAACTCCACTTTTTGTCCTTTAATATTTTTATTAAATCTCTTCTGAAAAAAAAAATCCACATGTATGTTATGTGATCTTCTCGAAAACTGGCTACATGTCCAATTGACCTCAAAATCTGCAGTTAGCAGGGTATACATGTATTAAATCTTCATATAACAACGTTGTGCAGCCACCGCCCAAGAATTTTCGTAGAGAAAAGAAATTGCAATGCCGTAAAAATCGCTTGCTAGCTCCGTAAATGTCAATGAAATCCTACAATAAAATGTCTGATCCTAGATTAAAATACAAATCTGTGTTACAAACTGGTGCTGAAAAATGTACATTGTATGAAAATAATCGATAAACGTGTTTTAAATGTACACAGGATCAATTAAATCCAAAGCATGCACTGCTCGTGAACTTTGATCAAAACATCAATTACCTACAATGAGAAAAGAAATACATTGTGTGTATTCCATGCTATACATGTTGTCTGTCCAACGTCCCCACCTAAAAAGAAATAAAAATGCTAAAGTTTTCGCTATTATAAAGCCTCGTCACGTGACGCCACAACCTACATGGCGCGAGACAAAGACGCGCGCGGGACCTGAAATAGAACAAAAACTTTCCAAACTAAATATAAAAACTTAACCATGCCAAGAAATTGCCTCCGTTGAATCTGCAAATATCCCATAGAGCAAATTACATGGATGATTAATATTGACCATTTGGTATATGGCTGTGTTCTAAGCGACACGTACATGAAGGTCATAAATTAATTTGTTGAATGAAATCAAATCTTTAACTACTAATGGGTGCCGTAGGAGGTCTACCGGAATTTTTAGCTTAGATTTCTTGGCATGGGTAACACAATAATATGGACACCTTACAGAAAGAAAGAAAGAAAGAAAGAAGGAAAGAAAGAAAGAAAGAAAGAAAGAAACACACACACACACACATATCAATCAATCATGTTTCAAAGGGGGAAAGACCGTTTACAATTGCTTTTTTAAAGCAATTGATTTATATTATAAATCAGCGTTTTTAACCATTCTTATGTACCGTTTATATCACAAAATGTCTCCCTGAGACCCCCTTTTGCCCCCCCCCCCCCCCCCCCCCCCCGATTTTTTTATACCCTCCACTTACAACTCTTGAATGAAGCTGCATGTGTGCTATCCTGTCAACGGAGACGAACGACAACTCCACTTTTTGTCCTTTAATATTTTTATTAAATCTCTTCTGAAAAAAAAAATCCACATGTATGTTATGTGATCTTCTCGAAAACTGGCTACATGTCCAATTGACCTCAAAATCTGCAGTTAGCAGGGTATACATGTATTAAATCTTCATATAACAACGTTGTGCAGCCACCGCCCAAGAATTTTCGTAGAGAAAAGAAATTGCAATGCCGTAAAAATCGCTTGCTAGCTCCGTAAATCATAACTAAATGTCAATGAAATCCTACAATAAAATGTCTGATCCTAGATTAAAATACAAATCTGTGTTACAAACTGGTGCTGAAAAATGTACATTGTATGAAAATAATCGATAAACGTGTTTTAAATGTACACAGGATCAATTAAATCCAAAGCATGCACTGCTCGTGAACTTTGATCAAAACATCAATTACCTACAATGAGAAAAGAAATACATTGTGTGTATTCCATGCTATACATGTTGTCTGTCCAACGTCCCCACCTAAAAAGAAATAAAAATGCTAAAGTTTTCGCTATTATAAAGCCTCGTCACGTGACGCCACAACCTACATGGCGCGAGACAAAGACGCGCGCGGGACCTGAAATAGAACAAAAACTTTCCAAACTAAATATAAAAACTTAACCATGCCAAGAAATTGCCTCCGTTGAAATTCTGCAAATATCCCATAGAGCAAATTACATGGATGATTAATATTGACCATTTGGTATATGGCTGTGTTCTAAGCGACACGTACATGAAGGTCATAAATTAATTTGTTGAATGAAATCAAATCTTTAACTACTAATGGGTGCCGTAGGAGGTCTACCGGAATTTTTAGCTTAGATTTCTTGGCATGGGTAACACAATAATATGGACACCTTACAGAAAGAAAGAAAGAAAGAAAGAAGGAAAGAAAGAAAGAAAGAAAGAAAGAAACACACACACACACACATATCAATCAATCATGTTTCAAAGGGGGAAAGACCGTTTACAATTGCTTTTTTAAAGCAATTGATTTATATTATAAATAAGCGTTTTTAACCATTCTTATGTACCGTTTATATCACAAAATGTCTCCCTGAGACCCCCTTTTGCCCCCCCCCCCCCTCCCCCGATTTTTTTATACCCTCCACTTACAACTCTTGAATGAAGCTGCATGTGTGCTATCCTGTCAACGGAGACGAACGACAACTCCACTTTTTGTCCTTTAATATTTTTATTAAATCTCTTCTGAAAAAAAAAATCCACATGTATGTTATGTGATCTTCTCGAAAACTGGCTACATGTCCAATTGACCTCAAAATCTGCAGTTAGCAGGGTATACATGTATTAAATCTTCATATAACAACGTTGTGCAGCCACCGCCCAAGAATTTTCGTAGAGAAAAGAAATTGCAATGCCGTAAAAATCGCTTGCTAGCTCCGTAAATGTCAATGAAATCCTACAATAAAATGTCTGATCCTAGATTAAAATACAAATCTGTGTTACAAACTGGTGCTGAAAAATGTACATTGTATGAAAATAATCGATAAACGTGTTTTAAATGTACACAGGATCAATTAAATCCAAAGCATGCACTGCTCGTGAACTTTGATCAAAACATCAATTACCTACAATGAGAAAAGAAATACATTGTGTGTATTCCATGCTATACATGTTGTCTGTCCAACGTCCCCACCTAAAAAGAAATAAAAATGCTAAAGTTTTCGCTATTATAAAGCCTCGTCACGTGACGCCACAACCTACATGGCGCGAGACAAAGACGCGCGCGGGACCTGAAATAGAACAAAAACTTTCCAAACTAAATATAAAAACTTAACCATGCCAAGAAATTGCCTCCGTTGAAATTCTGCAAATATCCCATAGAGCAAATTACATGGATGATTAATATTGACCATTTGGTATATGGCTGTGTTCTAAGCGACACGTACATGAAGGTCATAAATTAATTTGTTGAATGAAATCAAATCTTTAACTACTAATGGGTGCCGTAGGAGGTCTACCGGAATTTTTAGCTTAGATTTCTTGGCATGGGTAACACAATAATATGGACACCTTACAGAAAGAAAGAAAGAAAGAAAGAAGGAAAGAAAGAAAGAAAGAAAGAAAGAAACACACACACACACACATATCAATCAATCATGTTTCAAAGGGGGAAAGACCGTTTACAATTGCTTTTTTAAAGCAATTGATTTATATTATAAATCAGCGTTTTTAACCATTCTTATGTACCGTTTATATCACAAAATGTCTCCCTGAGACCCCCTTTTGCCCCCCCCCCCCCCCCTCCCCCGATTTTTTTATACCCTCCACTTACAACTCTTGAATGAAGCTGCATGTGTGCTATCCTGTCAACGGAGACGAACGACAACTCCACTTTTTGTCCTTTAATATTTTTATTAAATCTCTTCTGAAAAAAAAAATCCACATGTATGTTATGTGATCTTCTCGAAAACTGGCTACATGTCCAATTGACCTCAAAATCTGCAGTTAGCAGGGTATACATGTATTAAATCTTCATATAACAACGTTGTGCAGCCACCGCCCAAGAATTTTCGTAGAGAAAAGAAATTGCAATGCCGTAAAAATCGCTTGCTAGCTCCGTAAATGTCAATGAAATCCTACAATAAAATGTCTGATCCTAGATTAAAATACAAATCTGTGTTACAAACTGGTGCTGAAAAATGTACATTGTATGAAAATAATCGATAAACGTGTTTTAAATGTACACAGGATCAATTAAATCCAAAGCATGCACTGCTCGTGAACTTTGATCAAAACATCAATTACCTACAATGAGAAAAGAAATACATTGTGTGTATTCCATGCTATACATGTTGTCTGTCCAACGTCCCCACCTAAAAAGAAATAAAAATGCTAAAGTTTTCGCTATTATAAAGCCTCGTCACGTGACGCCACAACCTACATGGCGCGAGACAAAGACGCGCGCGGGACCTGAAATAGAACAAAAACTTTCCAAACTAAATATAAAAACTTAACCATGCCAAGAAATTGCCTCCGTTGAAATTCTGCAAATATCCCATAGAGCAAATTACATGGATGATTAATATTGACCATTTGGTATATGGCTGTGTTCTAAGCGACACGTACATGAAGGTCATAAATTAATTTGTTGAATGAAATCAAATCTTTAACTACTAATGGGTGCCGTAGGAGGTCTACCGGAATTTTTAGCTTAGATTTCTTGGCATGGGTAACACAATAATATGGACACCTTACAGAAAGAAAGAAAGAAAGAAAGAAGGAAAGAAAGAAAGAAAGAAAGAAAGAAACACACACACACACACATATCAATCAATCATGTTTCAAAGGGGGAAAGACCGTTTACAATTGCTTTTTTAAAGCAATTGATTTATATTATAAATAAGCGTTTTTAACCATTCTTATGTACCGTTTATATCACAAAATGTCTCCCTGAGACCCCCTTTTGCCCCCCCCCCCCCTCCCCCGATTTTTTTATACCCTCCACTTACAACTCTTGAATGAAGCTGCATGTGTGCTATCCTGTCAACGGAGACGAACGACAACTCCACTTTTTGTCCTTTAATATTTTTATTAAATCTCTTCTGAAAAAAAAAATCCACATGTATGTTATGTGATCTTCTCGAAAACTGGCTACATGTCCAATTGACCTCAAAATCTGCAGTTAGCAGGGTATACATGTATTAAATCTTCATATAACAACGTTGTGCAGCCACCGCCCAAGAATTTTCGTAGAGAAAAGAAATTGCAATGCCGTAAAAATCGCTTGCTAGCTCCGTAAATGTCAATGAAATCCTACAATAAAATGTCTGATCCTAGATTAAAATACAAATCTGTGTTACAAACTGGTGCTGAAAAATGTACATTGTATGAAAATAATCGATAAACGTGTTTTAAATGTACACAGGATCAATTAAATCCAAAGCATGCACTGCTCGTGAACTTTGATCAAAACATCAATTACCTACAATGAGAAAAGAAATACATTGTGTGTATTCCATGCTATACATGTTGTCTGTCCAACGTCCCCACCTAAAAAGAAATAAAAATGCTAAAGTTTTCGCTATTATAAAGCCTCGTCACGTGACGCCACAACCTACATGGCGCGAGACAAAGACGCGCGCGGGACCTGAAATAGAACAAAAACTTTCCAAACTAAATATAAAAACTTAACCATGCCAAGAAATTGCCTCCGTTGAAATTCTGCAAATATCCCATAGAGCAAATTACATGGATGATTAATATTGACCATTTGGTATATGGCTGTGTTCTAAGCGACACGTACATGAAGGTCATAAATTAATTTGTTGAATGAAATCAAATCTTTAACTACTAATGGGTGCCGTAGGAGGTCTACCGGAATTTTTAGCTTAGATTTCTTGGCATGGGTAACACAATAATATGGACACCTTACAGAAAGAAAGAAAGAAAGAAAGAAGGAAAGAAAGAAAGAAAGAAAGAAAGAAACACACACACACACACATATCAATCAATCATGTTTCAAAGGGGGAAAGACCGTTTACAATTGCTTTTTTAAAGCAATTGATTTATATTATAAATCAGCGTTTTTAACCATTCTTATGTACCGTTTATATCACAAAATGTCTCCCTGAGACCCCCTTTTGCCCCCCCCCCCCCCCCCCCCGATTTTTTTATACCCTCCACTTACAACTCTTGAATGAAGCTGCATGTGTGCTATCCTGTCAACGGAGACGAACGACAACTCCACTTTTTGTCCTTTAATATTTTTATTAAATCTCTTCTGAAAAATCCACATGTATGTTATGTGATCTTCTCGAAAACTGGCTACATGTCCAATTGACCTCAAAATCTGCAGTTAGCAGGGTATACATGTATTAAATCTTCATATAACAACGTTGTGCAGCCACCGCCCAAGAATTTTCGTAGAGAAAAGAAATTGCAATGCCGTAAAAATCGCTTGCTAGCTCCGTAAATGTCAATGAAATCCTACAATAAAATGTCTGATCCTAGATTAAAATACAAATCTGTGTTACAAACTGGTGCTGAAAAATGTACATTGTATGAAAATAATCGATAAACGTGTTTTAAATGTACACAGGATCAATTAAATCCAAAGCATGCACTGCTCGTGAACTTTGATCAAAACATCAATTACCTACAATGAGAAAAGAAATACATTGTGTGTATTCCATGCTATACATGTTGTCTGTCCAACGTCCCCACCTAAAAAGAAATAAAAATGCTAAAGTTTTCGCTATTATAAAGCCTCGTCACGTGACGCCACAACCTACATGGCGCGAGACAAAGACGCGCGCGGGACCTGAAATAGAACAAAAACTTTCCAAACTAAATATAAAAACTTAACCATGCCAAGAAATTGCCTCCGTTGAAATTCTGCAAATATCCCATAGAGCAAATTACATGGATGATTAATATTGACCATTTGGTATATGGCTGTGTTCTAAGCGACACGTACATGAAGGTCATAAATTAATTTGTTGAATGAAATCAAATCTTTAACTACTAATGGGTGCCGTAGGAGGTCTACCGGAATTTTTAGCTTAGATTTCTTGGCATGGGTAACACAATAATATGGACACCTTACAGAAAGAAAGAAAGAAAGAAAGAAGGAAAGAAAGAAAGAAAGAAAGAAAGAAACACACACACACACACATATCAATCAATCATGTTTCAAAGGGGGAAAGACCGTTTACAATTGCTTTTTTAAAGCAATTGATTTATATTATAAATCAGCGTTTTTAACCATTCTTATGTACCGTTTATATCACAAAATGTCTCCCTGAGACCCCCTTTTGCCCCCCCCCCCCCCCCCCCCCCCCCCGATTTTTTTATACCCTCCACTTACAACTCTTGAATGAAGCTGCATGTGTGCTATCCTGTCAACGGAGACGAACGACAACTCCACTTTTTGTCCTTTAATATTTTTATTAAATCTCTTCTGAAAAAAAAAATCCACATGTATGTTATGTGATCTTCTCGAAAACTGGCTACATGTCCAATTGACCTCAAAATCTGCAGTTAGCAGGGTATACATGTATTAAATCTTCATATAACAACGTTGTGCAGCCACCGCCCAAGAATTTTCGTAGAGAAAAGAAATTGCAATGCCGTAAAAATCGCTTGCTAGCTCCGTAAATGTCAATGAAATCCTACAATAAAATGTCTGATCCTAGATTAAAATACAAATCTGTGTTACAAACTGGTGCTGAAAAATGTACATTGTATGAAAATAATCGATAAACGTGTTTTAAATGTACACAGGATCAATTAAATCCAAAGCATGCACTGCTCGTGAACTTTGATCAAAACATCAATTACCTACAATGAGAAAAGAAATACATTGTGTGTATTCCATGCTATACATGTTGTCTGTCCAACGTCCCCACCTAAAAAGAAATAAAAATGCTAAAGTTTTCGCTATTATAAAGCCTCGTCACGTGACGCCACAACCTACATGGCGCGAGACAAAGACGCGCGCGGGACCTGAAATAGAACAAAAACTTTCCAAACTAAATATAAAAACTTAACCATGCCAAGAAATTGCCTCCGTTGAAATTCTGCAAATATCCCATAGAGCAAATTACATGGATGATTAATATTGACCATTTGGTATATGGCTGTGTTCTAAGCGACACGTACATGAAGGTCATAAATTAATTTGTTGAATGAAATCAAATCTTTAACTACTAATGGGTGCCGTAGGAGGTCTACCGGAATTTTTAGCTTAGATTTCTTGGCATGGGTAACACAATAATATGGACACCTTACAGAAAGAAAGAAAGAAAGAAAGAAGGAAAGAAAGAAAGAAAGAAAGAAAGAAACACACACACACACACATATCAATCAATCATGTTTCAAAGGGGGAAAGACCGTTTACAATTGCTTTTTTAAAGCAATTGATTTATATTATAAATCAGCGTTTTTAACCATTCTTATGTACCGTTTATATCACAAAATGTCTCCCTGAGACCCCCTTTTGCCCCCCCCCCCCCCCCCCGATTTTTTTATACCCTCCACTTACAACTCTTGAATGAAGCTGCATGTGTGCTATCCTGTCAACGGAGACGAACGACAACTCCACTTTTTGTCCTTTAATATTTTTATTAAATCTCTTCTGAAAAAAAAAATCCACATGTATGTTATGTGATCTTCTCGAAAACTGGCTACATGTCCAATTGACCTCAAAATCTGCAGTTAGCAGGGTATACATGTATTAAATCTTCATATAACAACGTTGTGCAGCCACCGCCCAAGAATTTTCGTAGAGAAAAGAAATTGCAATGCCGTAAAAATCGCTTGCTAGCTCCGTAAATGTCAATGAAATCCTACAATAAAATGTCTGATCCTAGATTAAAATACAAATCTGTGTTACAAACTGGTGCTGAAAAATGTACATTGTATGAAAATAATCGATAAACGTGTTTTAAATGTACACAGGATCAATTAAATCCAAAGCATGCACTGCTCGTGAACTTTGATCAAAACATCAATTACCTACAATGAGAAAAGAAATACATTGTGTGTATTCCATGCTATACATGTTGTCTGTCCAACGTCCCCACCTAAAAAGAAATAAAAATGCTAAAGTTTTCGCTATTATAAAGCCTCGTCACGTGACGCCACAACCTACATGGCGCGAGACAAAGACGCGCGCGGGACCTGAAATAGAACAAAAACTTTCCAAACTAAATATAAAAACTTAACCATGCCAAGAAATTGCCTCCGTTGAAATTCTGCAAATATCCCATAGAGCAAATTACATGGATGATTAATATTGACCATTTGGTATATGGCTGTGTTCTAAGCGACACGTACATGAAGGTCATAAATTAATTTGTTGAATGAAATCAAATCTTTAACTACTAATGGGTGCCGTAGGAGGTCTACCGGAATTTTTAGCTTAGATTTCTTGGCATGGGTAACACAATAATATGGACACCTTACAGAAAGAAAGAAAGAAAGAAAGAAGGAAAGAAAGAAAGAAAGAAAGAAAGAAACACACACACACACACATATCAATCAATCATGTTTCAAAGGGGGAAAGACCGTTTACAATTGCTTTTTTAAAGCAATTGATTTATATTATAAATCAGCGTTTTTAACCATTCTTATGTACCGTTTATATCACAAAATGTCTCCCTGAGACCCCCTTTTGCCCCCCCCCCCCCCCCCCCCCGATTTTTTTATACCCTCCACTTACAACTCTTGAATGAAGCTGCATGTGTGCTATCCTGTCAACGGAGACGAACGACAACTCCACTTTTTGTCCTTTAATATTTTTATTAAATCTCTTCTGAAAAAAAAAATCCACATGTATGTTATGTGATCTTCTCGAAAACTGGCTACATGTCCAATTGACCTCAAAATCTGCAGTTAGCAGGGTATACATGTATTAAATCTTCATATAACAACGTTGTGCAGCCACCGCCCAAGAATTTTCGTAGAGAAAAGAAATTGCAATGCCGTAAAAATCGCTTGCTAGCTCCGTAAATGTCAATGAAATCCTACAATAAAATGTCTGATCCTAGATTAAAATACAAATCTGTGTTACAAACTGGTGCTGAAAAATGTACATTGTATGAAAATAATCGATAAACGTGTTTTAAATGTACACAGGATCAATTAAATCCAAAGCATGCACTGCTCGTGAACTTTGATCAAAACATCAATTACCTACAATGAGAAAAGAAATACATTGTGTGTATTCCATGCTATACATGTTGTCTGTCCAACGTCCCCACCTAAAAAGAAATAAAAATGCTAAAGTTTTCGCTATTATAAAGCCTCGTCACGTGACGCCACAACCTACATGGCGCGAGACAAAGACGCGCGCGGGACCTGAAATAGAACAAAAACTTTCCAAACTAAATATAAAAACTTAACCATGCCAAGAAATTGCCTCCGTTGAAATTCTGCAAATATCCCATAGAGCAAATTACATGGATGATTAATATTGACCATTTGGTATATGGCTGTGTTCTAAGCGACACGTACATGAAGGTCATAAATTAATTTGTTGAATGAAATCAAATCTTTAACTACTAATGGGTGCCGTAGGAGGTCTACCGGAATTTTTAGCTTAGATTTCTTGGCATGGGTAACACAATAATATGGACACCTTACAGAAAGAAAGAAAGAAAGAAAGAAGGAAAGAAAGAAAGAAAGAAAGAAAGAAACACACACACACACACATATCAATCAATCATGTTTCAAAGGGGGAAAGACCGTTTACAATTGCTTTTTTAAAGCAATTGATTTATATTATAAATCAGCGTTTTTAACCATTCTTATGTACCGTTTATATCACAAAATGTCTCCCTGAGACCCCCTTTTGCCCCCCCCCCCCCCCCCCCCCCCGATTTTTTTATACCCTCCACTTACAACTCTTGAATGAAGCTGCATGTGTGCTATCCTGTCAACGGAGACGAACGACAACTCCACTTTTTGTCCTTTAATATTTTTATTAAATCTCTTCTGAAAAAAAAAATCCACATGTATGTTATGTGATCTTCTCGAAAACTGGCTACATGTCCAATTGACCTCAAAATCTGCAGTTAGCAGGGTATACATGTATTAAATCTTCATATAACAACGTTGTGCAGCCACCGCCCAAGAATTTTCGTAGAGAAAAGAAATTGCAATGCCGTAAAAATCGCTTGCTAGCTCCGTAAATGTCAATGAAATCCTACAATAAAATGTCTGATCCTAGATTAAAATACAAATCTGTGTTACAAACTGGTGCTGAAAAATGTACATTGTATGAAAATAATCGATAAACGTGTTTTAAATGTACACAGGATCAATTAAATCCAAAGCATGCACTGCTCGTGAACTTTGATCAAAACATCAATTACCTACAATGAGAAAAGAAATACATTGTGTGTATTCCATGCTATACATGTTGTCTGTCCAACGTCCCCACCTAAAAAGAAATAAAAATGCTAAAGTTTTCGCTATTATAAAGCCTCGTCACGTGACGCCACAACCTACATGGCGCGAGACAAAGACGCGCGCGGGACCTGAAATAGAACAAAAACTTTCCAAACTAAATATAAAAACTTAACCATGCCAAGAAATTGCCTCCGTTGAAATTCTGCAAATATCCCATAGAGCAAATTACATGGATGATTAATATTGACCATTTGGTATATGGCTGTGTTCTAAGCGACACGTACATGAAGGTCATAAATTAATTTGTTGAATGAAATCAAATCTTTAACTACTAATGGGTGCCGTAGGAGGTCTACCGGAATTTTTAGCTTAGATTTCTTGGCATGGGTAACACAATAATATGGACACCTTACAGAAAGAAAGAAAGAAAGAAAGAAGGAAAGAAAGAAAGAAAGAAAGAAAGAAACACACACACACACACATATCAATCAATCATGTTTCAAAGGGGGAAAGACCGTTTACAATTGCTTTTTTAAAGCAATTGATTTATATTATAAATCAGCGTTTTTAACCATTCTTATGTACCGTTTATATCACAAAATGTCTCCCTGAGACCCCCTTTTGCCCCCCCCCCCCCTCCCCCGATTTTTTTATACCCTCCACTTACAACTCTTGAATGAAGCTGCATGTGTGCTATCCTGTCAACGGAGACGAACGACAACTCCACTTTTTGTCCTTTAATATTTTTATTAAATCTCTTCTGAAAAAAAAAATCCACATGTATGTTATGTGATCTTCTCGAAAACTGGCTACATGTCCAATTGACCTCAAAATCTGCAGTTAGCAGGGTATACATGTATTAAATCTTCATATAACAACGTTGTGCAGCCACCGCCCAAGAATTTTCGTAGAGAAAAGAAATTGCAATGCCGTAAAAATCGCTTGCTAGCTCCGTAAATGTCAATGAAATCCTACAATAAAATGTCTGATCCTAGATTAAAATACAAATCTGTGTTACAAACTGGTGCTGAAAAATGTACATTGTATGAAAATAATCGATAAACGTGTTTTAAATGTACACAGGATCAATTAAATCCAAAGCATGCACTGCTCGTGAACTTTGATCAAAACATCAATTACCTACAATGAGAAAAGAAATACATTGTGTGTATTCCATGCTATACATGTTGTCTGTCCAACGTCCCCACCTAAAAAGAAATAAAAATGCTAAAGTTTTCGCTATTATAAAGCCTCGTCACGTGACGCCACAACCTACATGGCGCGAGACAAAGACGCGCGCGGGACCTGAAATAGAACAAAAACTTTCCAAACTAAATATAAAAACTTAACCATGCCAAGAAATTGCCTCCGTTGAAATTCTGCAAATATCCCATAGAGCAAATTACATGGATGATTAATATTGACCATTTGGTATATGGCTGTGTTCTAAGCGACACGTACATGAAGGTCATAAATTAATTTGTTGAATGAAATCAAATCTTTAACTACTAATGGGTGCCGTAGGAGGTCTACCGGAATTTTTAGCTTAGATTTCTTGGCATGGGTAACACAATAATATGGACACCTTACAGAAAGAAAGAAAGAAAGAAAGAAGGAAAGAAAGAAAGAAAGAAAGAAAGAAACACACACACACACACATATCAATCAATCATGTTTCAAAGGGGGAAAGACCGTTTACAATTGCTTTTTTAAAGCAATTGATTTATATTATAAATCAGCGTTTTTAACCATTCTTATGTACCGTTTATATCACAAAATGTCTCCCTGAGACCCCCTTTTGCCCCCCCCCCCCCCCCCCCCCCCGATTTTTTTATACCCTCCACTTACAACTCTTGAATGAAGCTGCATGTGTGCTATCCTGTCAACGGAGACGAACGACAACTCCACTTTTTGTCCTTTAATATTTTTATTAAATCTCTTCTGAAAAAAAAAATCCACATGTATGTTATGTGATCTTCTCGAAAACTGGCTACATGTCCAATTGACCTCAAAATCTGCAGTTAGCAGGGTATACATGTATTAAATCTTCATATAACAACGTTGTGCAGCCACCGCCCAAGAATTTTCGTAGAGAAAAGAAATTGCAATGCCGTAAAAATCGCTTGCTAGCTCCGTAAATGTCAATGAAATCCTACAATAAAATGTCTGATCCTAGATTAAAATACAAATCTGTGTTACAAACTGGTGCTGAAAAATGTACATTGTATGAAAATAATCGATAAACGTGTTTTAAATGTACACAGGATCAATTAAATCCAAAGCATGCACTGCTCGTGAACTTTGATCAAAACATCAATTACCTACAATGAGAAAAGAAATACATTGTGTGTATTCCATGCTATACATGTTGTCTGTCCAACGTCCCCACCTAAAAAGAAATAAAAATGCTAAAGTTTTCGCTATTATAAAGCCTCGTCACGTGACGCCACAACCTACATGGCGCGAGACAAAGACGCGCGCGGGACCTGAAATAGAACAAAAACTTTCCAAACTAAATATAAAAACTTAACCATGCCAAGAAATTGCCTCCGTTGAAATTCTGCAAATATCCCATAGAGCAAATTACATGGATGATTAATATTGACCATTTGGTATATGGCTGTGTTCTAAGCGACACGTACATGAAGGTCATAAATTAATTTGTTGAATGAAATCAAATCTTTAACTACTAATGGGTGCCGTAGGAGGTCTACCGGAATTTTTAGCTTAGATTTCTTGGCATGGGTAACACAATAATATGGACACCTTACAGAAAGAAAGAAAGAAAGAAAGAAGGAAAGAAAGAAAGAAAGAAAGAAAGAAACACACACACACACACATATCAATCAATCATGTTTCAAAGGGGGAAAGACCGTTTACAATTGCTTTTTTAAAGCAATTGATTTATATTATAAATCAGCGTTTTTAACCATTCTTATGTACCGTTTATATCACAAAATGTCTCCCTGAGACCCCCTTTTGCCCCCCCCCCCCCCCCCCCCCCCCGATTTTTTTATACCCTCCACTTACAACTCTTGAATGAAGCTGCATGTGTGCTATCCTGTCAACGGAGACGAACGACAACTCCACTTTTTGTCCTTTAATATTTTTATTAAATCTCTTCTGAAAAAAAAAATCCACATGTATGTTATGTGATCTTCTCGAAAACTGGCTACATGTCCAATTGACCTCAAAATCTGCAGTTAGCAGGGTATACATGTATTAAATCTTCATATAACAACGTTGTGCAGCCACCGCCCAAGAATTTTCGTAGAGAAAAGAAATTGCAATGCCGTAAAAATCGCTTGCTAGCTCCGTAAATGTCAATGAAATCCTACAATAAAATGTCTGATCCTAGATTAAAATACAAATCTGTGTTACAAACTGGTGCTGAAAAATGTACATTGTATGAAAATAATCGATAAACGTGTTTTAAATGTACACAGGATCAATTAAATCCAAAGCATGCACTGCTCGTGAACTTTGATCAAAACATCAATTACCTACAATGAGAAAAGAAATACATTGTGTGTATTCCATGCTATACATGTTGTCTGTCCAACGTCCCCACCTAAAAAGAAATAAAAATGCTAAAGTTTTCGCTATTATAAAGCCTCGTCACGTGACGCCACAACCTACATGGCGCGAGACAAAGACGCGCGCGGGACCTGAAATAGAACAAAAACTTTCCAAACTAAATATAAAAACTTAACCATGCCAAGAAATTGCCTCCGTTGAAATTCTGCAAATATCCCATAGAGCAAATTACATGGATGATTAATATTGACCATTTGGTATATGGCTGTGTTCTAAGCGACACGTACATGAAGGTCATAAATTAATTTGTTGAATGAAATCAAATCTTTAACTACTAATGGGTGCCGTAGGAGGTCTACCGGAATTTTTAGCTTAGATTTCTTGGCATGGGTAACACAATAATATGGACACCTTACAGAAAGAAAGAAAGAAAGAAAGAAGGAAAGAAAGAAAGAAAGAAAGAAAGAAACACACACACACACACATATCAATCAATCATGTTTCAAAGGGGGAAAGACCGTTTACAATTGCTTTTTTAAAGCAATTGATTTATATTATAAATCAGCGTTTTTAACCATTCTTATGTACCGTTTATATCACAAAATGTCTCCCTGAGACCCCCTTTTGCCCCCCCCCCCCCCCCCCCCCCCCGATTTTTTTATACCCTCCACTTACAACTCTTGAATGAAGCTGCATGTGTGCTATCCTGTCAACGGAGACGAACGACAACTCCACTTTTTGTCCTTTAATATTTTTATTAAATCTCTTCTGAAAAAAAAAATCCACATGTATGTTATGTGATCTTCTCGAAAACTGGCTACATGTCCAATTGACCTCAAAATCTGCAGTTAGCAGGGTATACATGTATTAAATCTTCATATAACAACGTTGTGCAGCCACCGCCCAAGAATTTTCGTAGAGAAAAGAAATTGCAATGCCGTAAAAATCGCTTGCTAGCTCCGTAAATCATAACTAAATGTCAATGAAATCCTACAATAAAATGTCTGATCCTAGATTAAAATACAAATCTGTGTTACAAACTGGTGCTGAAAAATGTACATTGTATGAAAATAATCGATAAACGTGTTTTAAATGTACACAGGATCAATTAAATCCAAAGCATGCACTGCTCGTGAACTTTGATCAAAACATCAATTACCTACAATGAGAAAAGAAATACATTGTGTGTATTCCATGCTATACATGTTGTCTGTCCAACGTCCCCACCTAAAAAGAAATAAAAATGCTAAAGTTTTCGCTATTATAAAGCCTCGTCACGTGACGCCACAACCTACATGGCGCGAGACAAAGACGCGCGCGGGACCTGAAATAGAACAAAAACTTTCCAAACTAAATATAAAAACTTAACCATGCCAAGAAATTGCCTCCGTTGAAATTCTGCAAATATCCCATAGAGCAAATTACATGGATGATTAATATTGACCATTTGGTATATGGCTGTGTTCTAAGCGACACGTACATGAAGGTCATAAATTAATTTGTTGAATGAAATCAAATCTTTAACTACTAATGGGTGCCGTAGGAGGTCTACCGGAATTTTTAGCTTAGATTTCTTGGCATGGGTAACACAATAATATGGACACCTTACAGAAAGAAAGAAAGAAAGAAAGAAGGAAAGAAAGAAAGAAAGAAAGAAAGAAACACACACACACACACATATCAATCAATCATGTTTCAAAGGGGGAAAGACCGTTTACAATTGCTTTTTTAAAGCAATTGATTTATATTATAAATCAGCGTTTTTAACCATTCTTATGTACCGTTTATATCACAAAATGTCTCCCTGAGACCCCCTTTTGCCCCCCCCCCCCCCCCCCCCGATTTTTTTATACCCTCCACTTACAACTCTTGAATGAAGCTGCATGTGTGCTATCCTGTCAACGGAGACGAACGACAACTCCACTTTTTGTCCTTTAATATTTTTATTAAATCTCTTCTGAAAAAAAAAATCCACATGTATGTTATGTGATCTTCTCGAAAACTGGCTACATGTCCAATTGACCTCAAAATCTGCAGTTAGCAGGGTATACATGTATTAAATCTTCATATAACAACGTTGTGCAGCCACCGCCCAAGAATTTTCGTAGAGAAAAGAAATTGCAATGCCGTAAAAATCGCTTGCTAGCTCCGTAAATGTCAATGAAATCCTACAATAAAATGTCTGATCCTAGATTAAAATACAAATCTGTGTTACAAACTGGTGCTGAAAAATGTACATTGTATGAAAATAATCGATAAACGTGTTTTAAATGTACACAGGATCAATTAAATCCAAAGCATGCACTGCTCGTGAACTTTGATCAAAACATCAATTACCTACAATGAGAAAAGAAATACATTGTGTGTATTCCATGCTATACATGTTGTCTGTCCAACGTCCCCACCTAAAAAGAAATAAAAATGCTAAAGTTTTCGCTATTATAAAGCCTCGTCACGTGACGCCACAACCTACATGGCGCGAGACAAAGACGCGCGCGGGACCTGAAATAGAACAAAAACTTTCCAAACTAAATATAAAAACTTAACCATGCCAAGAAATTGCCTCCGTTGAAATTCTGCAAATATCCCATAGAGCAAATTACATGGATGATTAATATTGACCATTTGGTATATGGCTGTGTTCTAAGCGACACGTACATGAAGGTCATAAATTAATTTGTTGAATGAAATCAAATCTTTAACTACTAATGGGTGCCGTAGGAGGTCTACCGGAATTTTTAGCTTAGATTTCTTGGCATGGGTAACACAATAATATGGACACCTTACAGAAAGAAAGAAAGAAAGAAAGAAGGAAAGAAAGAAAGAAAGAAAGAAAGAAACACACACACACACACATATCAATCATTCATGTTTCAAAGGGGGAAAGACCGTTTACAATTGCTTTTTTAAAGCAATTGATTTATATTATAAATCAGCGTTTTTAACCATTCTTATGTACCGTTTATATCACAAAATGTCTCCCTGAGACCCCCTTTTGCCCCCCCCCCCCCCCCCCCCCCCCCCGATTTTTTTATACCCTCCACTTACAACTCTTGAATGAAGCTGCATGTGTGCTATCCTGGAGACGAACGACAACTCCACTTTTTGTCCTTTAATATTTTTATTAAATCTCTTCTGAAAAAAAAAATCCACATGTATGTTATGTGATCTTCTCGAAAACTGGCTACATGTCCAATTGACCTCAAAATCTGCAGTTAGCAGGGTATACATGTATTAAATCTTCATATAACAACGTTGTGCAGCCACCGCCCAAGAATTTTCGTAGAGAAAAGAAATTGCAATGCCGTAAAAATCGCTTGCTAGCTCCGTAAATGTCAATGAAATCCTACAATAAAATGTCTGATCCTAGATTAAAATACAAATCTGTGTTACAAACTGGTGCTGAAAAATGTACATTGTATGAAAATAATCGATAAACGTGTTTTAAATGTACACAGGATCAATTAAATCCAAAGCATGCACTGCTCGTGAACTTTGATCAAAACATCAATTACCTACAATGAGAAAAGAAATACATTGTGTGTATTCCATGCTATACATGTTGTCTGTCCAACGTCCCCACCTAAAAAGAAATAAAAATGCTAAAGTTTTCGCTATTATAAAGCCTCGTCACGTGACGCCACAACCTACATGGCGCGAGACAAAGACGCGCGCGGGACCTGAAATAGAACAAAAACTTTCCAAACTAAATATAAAAACTTAACCATGCCAAGAAATTGCCTCCGTTGAAATTCTGCAAATATCCCATAGAGCAAATTACATGGATGATTAATATTGACCATTTGGTATATGGCTGTGTTCTAAGCGACACGTACATGAAGGTCATAAATTAATTTGTTGAATGAAATCAAATCTTTAACTACTAATGGGTGCCGTAGGAGGTCTACCGGAATTTTTAGCTTAGATTTCTTGGCATGGGTAACACAATAATATGGACACCTTACAGAAAGAAAGAAAGAAAGAAAGAAGGAAAGAAAGAAAGAAAGAAAGAAAGAAACACACACACACACACATATCAATCAATCATGTTTCAAAGGGGGAAAGACCGTTTACAATTGCTTTTTTAAAGCAATTGATTTATATTATAAATCAGCGTTTTTAACCATTCTTATGTACCGTTTATATCACAAAATGTCTCCCTGAGACCCCCTTTTGCCCCCCCCCCCCCCCCCCCCCCCGATTTTTTTATACCCTCCACTTACAACTCTTGAATGAAGCTGCATGTGTGCTATCCTGTCAACGGAGACGAACGACAACTCCACTTTTTGTCCTTTAATATTTTTATTAAATCTCTTCTGAAAAAAAAAATCCACATGTATGTTATGTGATCTTCTCGAAAACTGGCTACATGTCCAATTGACCTCAAAATCTGCAGTTAGCAGGGTATACATGTATTAAATCTTCATATAACAACGTTGTGCAGCCACCGCCCAAGAATTTTCGTAGAGAAAAGAAATTGCAATGCCGTAAAAATCGCTTGCTAGCTCCGTAAATCATAACTAAATGTCAATGAAATCCTACAATAAAATGTCTGATCCTAGATTAAAATACAAATCTGTGTTACAAACTGGTGCTGAAAAATGTACATTGTATGAAAATAATCGATAAACGTGTTTTAAATGTACACAGGATCAATTAAATCCAAAGCATGCACTGCTCGTGAACTTTGATCAAAACATCAATTACCTACAATGAGAAAAGAAATACATTGTGTGTATTCCATGCTATACATGTTGTCTGTCCAACGTCCCCACCTAAAAAGAAATAAAAATGCTAAAGTTTTCGCTATTATAAAGCCTCGTCACGTGACGCCACAACCTACATGGCGCGAGACAAAGACGCGCGCGGGACCTGAAATAGAACAAAAACTTTCCAAACTAAATATAAAAACTTAACCATGCCAAGAAATTGCCTCCGTTGAAATTCTGCAAATATCCCATAGAGCAAATTACATGGATGATTAATATTGACCATTTGGTATATGGCTGTGTTCTAAGCGACACGTACATGAAGGTCATAAATTAATTTGTTGAATGAAATCAAATCTTTAACTACTAATGGGTGCCGTAGGAGGTCTACCGGAATTTTTAGCTTAGATTTCTTGGCATGGGTAACACAATAATATGGACACCTTACAGAAAGAAAGAAAGAAAGAAAGAAAGAAAGAAGGAAAGAAAGAAAGAAAGAAAGAAAGAAACACACACACACACACATATCAATCAATCATGTTTCAAAGGGGGAAAGACCGTTTACAATTGCTTTTTTAAAGCAATTGATTTATATTATAAATCAGCGTTTTTAACCATTCTTATGTACCGTTTATATCACAAAATGTCTCCCTGAGACCCCCTTTTGCCCCCCCCCCCCCCCCCCCCCCCCCCGATTTTTTTATACCCTCCACTTACAACTCTTGAATGAAGCTGCATGTGTGCTATCCTGTCAACGGAGACGAACGACAACTCCACTTTTTGTCCTTTAATATTTTTATTAAATCTCTTCTGAAAAAAAAAATCCACATGTATGTTATGTGATCTTCTCGAAAACTGGCTACATGTCCAATTGACCTCAAAATCTGCAGTTAGCAGGGTATACATGTATTAAATCTTCATATAACAACGTTGTGCAGCCACCGCCCAAGAATTTTCGTAGAGAAAAGAAATTGCAATGCCGTAAAAATCGCTTGCTAGCTCCGTAAATGTCAATGAAATCCTACAATAAAATGTCTGATCCTAGATTAAAATACAAATCTGTGTTACAAACTGGTGCTGAAAAATGTACATTGTATGAAAATAATCGATAAACGTGTTTTAAATGTACACAGGATCAATTAAATCCAAAGCATGCACTGCTCGTGAACTTTGATCAAAACATCAATTACCTACAATGAGAAAAGAAATACATTGTGTGTATTCCATGCTATACATGTTGTCTGTCCAACGTCCCCACCTAAAAAGAAATAAAAATGCTAAAGTTTTCGCTATTATAAAGCCTCGTCACGTGACGCCACAACCTACATGGCGCGAGACAAAGACGCGCGCGGGACCTGAAATAGAACAAAAACTTTCCAAACTAAATATAAAAACTTAACCATGCCAAGAAATTGCCTCCGTTGAAATTCTGCAAATATCCCATAGAGCAAATTACATGGATGATTAATATTGACCATTTGGTATATGGCTGTGTTCTAAGCGACACGTACATGAAGGTCATAAATTAATTTGTTGAATGAAATCAAATCTTTAACTACTAATGGGTGCCGTAGGAGGTCTACCGGAATTTTTAGCTTAGATTTCTTGGCATGGGTAACACAATAATATGGACACCTTACAGAAAGAAAGAAAGAAAGAAAGAAGGAAAGAAAGAAAGAAAGAAAGAAAGAAACACACACACACACACATATCAATCAATCATGTTTCAAAGGGGGAAAGACCGTTTACAATTGCTTTTTTAAAGCAATTGATTTATATTATAAATCAGCGTTTTTAACCATTCTTATGTACCGTTTATATCACAAAATGTCTCCCTGAGACCCCCTTTTGCCCCCCCCCCCCCCCCCGATTTTTTTATACCCTCCACTTACAACTCTTGAATGAAGCTGCATGTGTGCTATCCTGTCAACGGAGACGAACGACAACTCCACTTTTTGTCCTTTAATATTTTTATTAAATCTCTTCTGAAAAAAAAAATCCACATGTATGTTATGTGATCTTCTCGAAAACTGGCTACATGTCCAATTGACCTCAAAATCTGCAGTTAGCAGGGTATACATGTATTAAATCTTCATATAACAACGTTGTGCAGCCACCGCCCAAGAATTTTCGTAGAGAAAAGAAATTGCAATGCCGTAAAAATCGCTTGCTAGCTCCGTAAATGTCAATGAAATCCTACAATAAAATGTCTGATCCTAGATTAAAATACAAATCTGTGTTACAAACTGGTGCTGAAAAATGTACATTGTATGAAAATAATCGATAAACGTGTTTTAAATGTACACAGGATCAATTAAATCCAAAGCATGCACTGCTCGTGAACTTTGATCAAAACATCAATTACCTACAATGAGAAAAGAAATACATTGTGTGTATTCCATGCTATACATGTTGTCTGTCCAACGTCCCCACCTAAAAAGAAATAAAAATGCTAAAGTTTTCGCTATTATAAAGCCTCGTCACGTGACGCCACAACCTACATGGCGCGAGACAAAGACGCGCGCGGGACCTGAAATAGAACAAAAACTTTCCAAACTAAATATAAAAACTTAACCATGCCAAGAAATTGCCTCCGTTGAAATTCTGCAAATATCCCATAGAGCAAATTACATGGATGATTAATATTGACCATTTGGTATATGGCTGTGTTCTAAGCGACACGTACATGAAGGTCATAAATTAATTTGTTGAATGAAATCAAATCTTTAACTACTAATGGGTGCCGTAGGAGGTCTACCGGAATTTTTAGCTTAGATTTCTTGGCATGGGTAACACAATAATATGGACACCTTACAGAAAGAAAGAAAGAAAGAAAGAAAGAAGGAAAGAAAGAAAGAAAGAAAGAAAGAAACACACACACACACACATATCAATCAATCATGTTTCAAAGGGGGAAAGACCGTTTACAATTGCTTTTTTAAAGCAATTGATTTATATTATAAATCAGCGTTTTTAACCATTCTTATGTACCGTTTATATCACAAAATGTCTCCCTGAGACCCCCTTTTGCCCCCCCCCCCCCCGATTTTTTTATACCCTCCACTTACAACTCTTGAATGAAGCTGCATGTGTGCTATCCTGTCAACGGAGACGAACGACAACTCCACTTTTTGTCCTTTAATATTTTTATTAAATCTCTTCTGAAAAAAAAAATCCACATGTATGTTATGTGATCTTCTCGAAAACTGGCTACATGTCCAATTGACCTCAAAATCTGCAGTTAGCAGGGTATACATGTATTAAATCTTCATATAACAACGTTGTGCAGCCACCGCCCAAGAATTTTCGTAGAGAAAAGAAATTGCAATGCCGTAAAAATCGCTTGCTAGCTCCGTAAATGTCAATGAAATCCTACAATAAAATGTCTGATCCTAGATTAAAATACAAATCTGTGTTACAAACTGGTGCTGAAAAATGTACATTGTATGAAAATAATCGATAAACGTGTTTTAAATGTACACAGGATCAATTAAATCCAAAGCATGCACTGCTCGTGAACTTTGATCAAAACATCAATTACCTACAATGAGAAAAGAAATACATTGTGTGTATTCCATGCTATACATGTTGTCTGTCCAACGTCCCCACCTAAAAAGAAATAAAAATGCTAAAGTTTTCGCTATTATAAAGCCTCGTCACGTGACGCCACAACCTACATGGCGCGAGACAAAGACGCGCGCGGGACCTGAAATAGAACAAAAACTTTCCAAACTAAATATAAAAACTTAACCATGCCAAGAAATTGCCTCCGTTGAAATTCTGCAAATATCCCATAGAGCAAATTACATGGATGATTAATATTGACCATTTGGTATATGGCTGTGTTCTAAGCGACACGTACATGAAGGTCATAAATTAATTTGTTGAATGAAATCAAATCTTTAACTACTAATGGGTGCCGTAGGAGGTCTACCGGAATTTTTAGCTTAGATTTCTTGGCATGGGTAACACAATAATATGGACACCTTACAGAAAGAAAGAAAGAAAGAAAGAAGGAAAGAAAGAAAGAAAGAAAGAAAGAAACACACACACACACACATATCAATCAATCATGTTTCAAAGGGGGAAAGACCGTTTACAATTGCTTTTTTAAAGCAATTGATTTATATTATAAATCAGCGTTTTTAACCATTCTTATGTACCGTTTATATCACAAAATGTCTCCCTGAGACCCCCTTTTGCCCCCCCCCCCCCCCCCCCGATTTTTTTATACCCTCCACTTACAACTCTTGAATGAAGCTGCATGTGTGCTATCCTGTCAACGGAGACGAACGACAACTCCACTTTTTGTCCTTTAATATTTTTATTAAATCTCTTCTGAAAAAAAAAATCCACATGTATGTTATGTGATCTTCTCGAAAACTGGCTACATGTCCAATTGACCTCAAAATCTGCAGTTAGCAGGGTATACATGTATTAAATCTTCATATAACAACGTTGTGCAGCCACCGCCCAAGAATTTTCGTAGAGAAAAGAAATTGCAATGCCGTAAAAATCGCTTGCTAGCTCCGTAAATGTCAATGAAATCCTACAATAAAATGTCTGATCCTAGATTAAAATACAAATCTGTGTTACAAACTGGTGCTGAAAAATGTACATTGTATGAAAATAATCGATAAACGTGTTTTAAATGTACACAGGATCAATTAAATCCAAAGCATGCACTGCTCGTGAACTTTGATCAAAACATCAATTACCTACAATGAGAAAAGAAATACATTGTGTGTATTCCATGCTATACATGTTGTCTGTCCAACGTCCCCACCTAAAAAGAAATAAAAATGCTAAAGTTTTCGCTATTATAAAGCCTCGTCACGTGACGCCACAACCTACATGGCGCGAGACAAAGACGCGCGCGGGACCTGAAATAGAACAAAAACTTTCCAAACTAAATATAAAAACTTAACCATGCCAAGAAATTGCCTCCGTTGAAATTCTGCAAATATCCCATAGAGCAAATTACATGGATGATTAATATTGACCATTTGGTATATGGCTGTGTTCTAAGCGACACGTACATGAAGGTCATAAATTAATTTGTTGAATGAAATCAAATCTTTAACTACTAATGGGTGCCGTAGGAGGTCTACCGGAATTTTTAGCTTAGATTTCTTGGCATGGGTAACACAATAATATGGACACCTTACAGAAAGAAAGAAAGAAAGAAAGAAAGAAGGAAAGAAAGAAAGAAAGAAAGAAAGAAACACACACACACACATATCAATCAATCATGTTTCAAAGGGGGAAAGACCGTTTACAATTGCTTTTTTAAAGCAATTGATTTATATTATAAATCAGCGTTTTTAACCATTCTTATGTACCGTTTATATCACAAAATGTCTCCCTGAGACCCCCTTTTGCCCCCCCCCCCCCCCCCCCCCCCCCGATTTTTTTATACCCTCCACTTACAACTCTTGAATGAAGCTGCATGTGTGCTATCCTGTCAACGGAGACGAACGACAACTCCACTTTTTGTCCTTTAATATTTTTATTAAATCTCTTCTGAAAAAAAAAATCCACATGTATGTTATGTGATCTTCTCGAAAACTGGCTACATGTCCAATTGACCTCAAAATCTGCAGTTAGCAGGGTATACATGTATTAAATCTTCATATAACAACGTTGTGCAGCCACCGCCCAAGAATTTTCGTAGAGAAAAGAAATTGCAATGCCGTAAAAATCGCTTGCTAGCTCCGTAAATGTCAATGAAATCCTACAATAAAATGTCTGATCCTAGATTAAAATACAAATCTGTGTTACAAACTGGTGCTGAAAAATGTACATTGTATGAAAATAATCGATAAACGTGTTTTAAATGTACACAGGATCAATTAAATCCAAAGCATGCACTGCTCGTGAACTTTGATCAAAACATCAATTACCTACAATGAGAAAAGAAATACATTGTGTGTATTCCATGCTATACATGTTGTCTGTCCAACGTCCCCACCTAAAAAGAAATAAAAATGCTAAAGTTTTCGCTATTATAAAGCCTCGTCACGTGACGCCACAACCTACATGGCGCGAGACAAAGACGCGCGCGGGACCTGAAATAGAACAAAAACTTTCCAAACTAAATATAAAAACTTAACCATGCCAAGAAATTGCCTCCGTTGAAATTCTGCAAATATCCCATAGAGCAAATTACATGGATGATTAATATTGACCATTTGGTATATGGCTGTGTTCTAAGCGACACGTACATGAAGGTCATAAATTAATTTGTTGAATGAAATCAAATCTTTAACTACTAATGGGTGCCGTAGGAGGTCTACCGGAATTTTTAGCTTAGATTTCTTGGCATGGGTAACACAATAATATGGACACCTTACAGAAAGAAAGAAAGAAAGAAAGAAGGAAAGAAAGAAAGAAAGAAAGAAAGAAACACACACACACACACATATCAATCAATCATGTTTCAAAGGGGGAAAGACCGTTTACAATTGCTTTTTTAAAGCAATTGATTTATATTATAAATCAGCGTTTTTAACCATTCTTATGTACCGTTTATATCACAAAATGTCTCCCTGAGACCCCCTTTTGCCCCCCCCCCCCCCCCCGATTTTTTTATACCCTCCACTTACAACTCTTGAATGAAGCTGCATGTGTGCTATCCTGTCAACGGAGACGAACGACAACTCCACTTTTTGTCCTTTAATATTTTTATTAAATCTCTTCTGAAAAAAAAAATCCACATGTATGTTATGTGATCTTCTCGAAAACTGGCTACATGTCCAATTGACCTCAAAATCTGCAGTTAGCAGGGTATACATGTATTAAATCTTCATATAACAACGTTGTGCAGCCACCGCCCAAGAATTTTCGTAGAGAAAAGAAATTGCAATGCCGTAAAAATCGCTTGCTAGCTCCGTAAATGTCAATGAAATCCTACAATAAAATGTCTGATCCTAGATTAAAATACAAATCTGTGTTACAAACTGGTGCTGAAAAATGTACATTGTATGAAAATAATCGATAAACGTGTTTTAAATGTACACAGGATCAATTAAATCCAAAGCATGCACTGCTCGTGAACTTTGATCAAAACATCAATTACCTACAATGAGAAAAGAAATACATTGTGTGTATTCCATGCTATACATGTTGTCTGTCCAACGTCCCCACCTAAAAAGAAATAAAAATGCTAAAGTTTTCGCTATTATAAAGCCTCGTCACGTGACGCCACAACCTACATGGCGCGAGACAAAGACGCGCGCGGGACCTGAAATAGAACAAAAACTTTCCAAACTAAATATAAAAACTTAACCATGCCAAGAAATTGCCTCCGTTGAAATTCTGCAAATATCCCATAGAGCAAATTACATGGATGATTAATATTGACCATTTGGTATATGGCTGTGTTCTAAGCGACACGTACATGAAGGTCATAAATTAATTTGTTGAATGAAATCAAATCTTTAACTACTAATGGGTGCCGTAGGAGGTCTACCGGAATTTTTAGCTTAGATTTCTTGGCATGATAAAGAGAGCACCTGTTCTACATATGAAAATATGGTTCCTCTACAAAGGGGGTTTAAAGATAAGTTAGATTAGATTAGATTGTTGTTTTAACTAGCTTTGATGTAAATTATGTATGTAGATAGCATGTATTTAGCTTGGTAGAAGTAAAAACAATGAAGATTCAAAACGTTAGTGTTGTTGAGTTTAATAGCGATTTGGTAATTAACAGTAAAACAATATTCAACACAAAAACCTTTTTAGAAAGGGACTTTATTTTGAAACAATGAGATTTTTTTTATAGCAATACACTAACCAAATACACGATACCAATATATCATGTATATTCAACACAAAAACGTCACTTTATTTTGAAACAATTTTTTATAGCAGTACTCTAATAAAGCAAAACACGCCGTTATAAAAATATAGCAATACGTGCACTATACAAATAAAAAACATTGGAAAATTATTAAAAACAAAACCAATAAAAGGGGTGCGAACGGACCCAGGGGTAGAACGTGAATGGGAGCGAACGGACTCAGATTCCCAAAAACTGACAAAGGTAGAGAAAAAGGAGGGTGGGTCCGTGTGGTTCCTAGTTAAAATCCTTGATCGATAATTAAATAAAGTAAATTGGAACAATTACCGCAAATAAATTTAATATTTGTTCAGTACTTTTTTCTACTATTTATCGACGAATCAATCACACGTTTTCTATCATTTAATTTAAGGAAGTTCGCTAATTAGTTTCAAAATAACAAGATTTTCATAACACTAGTATATATTGATAGGGGATTGATAAATGCATTCAAATGGATACCCAAAAATTTGACAAAAAATCCAAAACATGACAAGCGAACATCCTTCAAGGAGAACGGAGGAAAATACACAGGAACGTGTTAGAGAGTTGCAACTGGTACTCGGTAAAAGTGGTAACCCGAACCCGAACCCGAACCGGAATTTGCCGGAAATTTGCCGAACCGGAAATTTATTTTACATATATTATGCCCTTTATGTTTCGTTTTTTTCTACAAAAGTTTATATATTTGATGTATAATTAAATTTTATCTCATGTATGAAAAGGTTTTTTTCCAAACATCACTAACAATGATAAATTTAAGGTTTATTAATTTCCACCTCGGTAAAAGTGGTAACCCGAACCTAAAAGTTTTTCTTAAACCAAACCTTAATCTGCCTAAGTGATTAAATTCGCTTTCTTATTTTATGTCCCAAATGTAATAATCTTTCATATTTGACTTAAAATTGTTCTTACAACTTTTTATCGTGGAAATTACCAAAAAATTGGTCGCCCGAACCTGAAAGGGAGACAACTCCATTTTGTATTTGTATTTTTGGGTCGATTATGACGCTACTGGTTAACTCGGCCTATACCAAATTCGGACCATTACTTCGGCCTATGATTGATGATTGTGTTTTCTGAATTATTATTTCTTTTTTTTTCTATATAGTTTTTGTTTTGTCAAATAGATAGAAGTATTAATTGTTTTAGTTTATTGGCTGTAATGTGGGTTTTTTCTGGTTTTTTTTCTTCGATTAATGAAAAAATAAAACATCCAGTATTTTATGGTTATGATACTTGGTTAAACCAAATACAAAATAATTAAAAGATTTTTTCCCCCAGAAACCGTAACTATCTACTTGTTTTATGTCATAAATGGATTCAATTTTTTGTGTGTGTTTATTTTGAGATTTAAATGTGATTCCTTGATTTTTTATGTTTAATTTATTTTAAAACTTCTATAAGAATGAATTGCTTAATATATGCCGGTGATATTATTCTGTTATCGTCCACTGCAAAGGCCTAACTTATGACAGAGATAGTAATGCCTGGTATCTGACCTTTTGTGGTAGAGAAATCTGGTCACTGTTAATGCAAATACAGCAAGATACTCAGTATCACCATACAATTTATATTCACATCTAATAAGCGAAAAACTGCATGTAAAGTTTTGAAAATAATTTTTAGGTGACATAAAAATAGTATAAACGGAAAAGTCACAAAATACCTTGAAAAGAAGTATGTTGGAATGCAAATGATTATTCATTATGTACATGTATGAAATAAACCATTAAAATATTTTTTGAATGCATGGTAAAAAGTTGTAATACATTTGTATCAGATTAGTTATTGTAAAAGGTAGATATTTAAATGTTTATAGGAAATGCAAAAAAGAAGATGTGGTATGATTGCCAATGAGACAACCTAGTAATGTGCAGACCATATGACAATTTTCATACAAAAACTAATGTGACTAAAAATACCGCCAACTTTCCTGTATTTACAGAACTTGGTTATTTCCCACTATGTTTTTATAAAAAAAATATTCTTTTATATTGGAAATAAAATTGAGAATGGAAATGGGGAATATGTCAAAGAGACAACAATCTGACCAAAGAGCAGAAAACAGCCGAAGGCCACCAATGGGTCTTCAATGCAGCGAGAAAATCCCGCACCCGGAGGTGGTCCTCAGCTGGCCCAGAATGCGTATGAATAAATCCAGAAATTATACAATTAATGCAAATCGTCTTGATATGGATCACTCCAACGTATACTGCAAAATGTTCCAATTATTTCTGTTATATATAAAAGAAGTCGTTCGCTGTGCAAGATGTATAATGTATAATCAGGTCATTAAAGATTGCATATTTTGGCGTTAATATTGATTCACTTATAGGGTCTTTGCATCGGCACTAAACACATTTATTTAAAAACCAGTTGTTGGCATGACACGGGTTATGTTCTTCTCATATATGTTATGATGGTATGATACTAAACCCCTAACGGGAAGGATTGTGCCTGATATTCATATGATGAAGACATAATCTGTCAATCAGTTTAATTGAAGTCTGGAGCTGGCATGTCAGTTAACTGCTAGTAGTCTGTTGTTATTTATGTATTATTGTCATTTTGTTTATTTTCTTTGGTTACATCTTCTGACATCAGACTCGGACTTCTCTTGAACTGAATTTTAATGTGCGTATTGTTAGGCGTTTATTTTTCTACATTGGCTAGAGGTATAGGGGGAGGGTTGAGATCTCATAAACATGTTTAACCCCGCCGCATTTTTGCGCCTGTCCCAAGTCAGGAGCCTCTAGCCTTTGTCAGTCTTGTATTATTTTTAATTTTAGTTTCTTGAGTACAATTTGGAGTTTAGTATGGCGTTCATTATCACTGAACTAGTATATATATTTGTTTAGGGGCCAGCTGAAGGACGCCTCCGGGTGCGGGAATTTCTTGCTGCATTGAAGACCTGTTGGTGACCTTCTGCTGTTGTCTGTTCTATGGTCGGGTTGTTGTCTCTTTGACACATTCCCCATTTCCATTCTCAATTTTATATCTTATATTAGGACAATTTGGCCCATATTATCAGCACTTCTTTACCGCATTTCAATGAGGAGTCTATAGCACTATTGCCTTCTTCAAGTCAAATTTTCAGCCTCTATTGATCACATAATTCTTCAGTGGAGGTTCAAATTTCCAATCCTTCTTCCTGGTCAGCCTACATTGCTATAGTTATAGTTATTCGTTTATTCTCACAAAGGAACATAACTTTTATTGCTGTTCTTCATCTTAAGTCATAGTGAGGCCTTTCAAAAATTTTCTGCGAACTTCAATGTGATTTCTATTACATTTTACATATAAAAATACAAATTGTCTGAATAGGCATATTGAACAGTTCAACTGTTCTAATTCTATATAAGAAGCATTAAAAAAATTCTTCTAGGACTTCAATGACTTGTTTTTTTTTTTTTTGTTTTTTTTTTAATACAATATTCATTACACTGGATTAACATTTGTTATACATAATTGGAAAATGTTATCAAAATAGAAAAGAACTTTGTGAGTAAAACTGGTCATTAGGATATAACCTCACAAATTATAATACTAGCATTTCCCATTCTATGCAGCATCTGAGCATCCCAATTTGATGTGTCTCATAGTCATTGTACATATAAATGGTTGTCGATTCTCCCCAATTTGATTTTATTAGTAAATCAAAGTTCAGGATATGTTTCTAAAATTTTGTGTTCACCTACGAAAACCTATTTGCTTTATATTCTTTTCCTAAGAACAATATCTTTCCTTTTTTGCTTTATATTCTTTTCCTACGAACAATATATTTCCTTTTTTGCTTTTATTCTTTTCCTACGAACAATATCTTTCCTTTTTTGCTTTATATTCTTTTCCTACGAACAATATCTTTCCTTTTTTGCTTTATATTCTTTTCCTACGAACAATATCTTTCCTTTTTTGCTTTATATTCTTTTCCTACGAACAATATCTTTCCTATATTTCTTTAAATTCTTTTCCTACGAACAATATCTTTCTTTTTCTTTCCTTTATTTTCTTTTCCTACAAACAATATCTTTCTTTTTTTTGCTTTATTTTTTCCTACGAACAATATCGTTCCTTCATATATAAAAGGCAATAAAGATGTTTAATGAATTGTTTTTTTTAATGATTTTTCATTTATGTATCAACTTAGTTATTTAACTTTCACCAAGGGCTTCGGACAACCGTACTGCACCTAGATTAGGAACAGGATGTTTTCAAAAACCATCCGTACAAATTTTATGGATTCAAATTTTCAAATTGAAAAAAAATCTCAAAATTCGCTGTTCGTCAAGATAAATGCATTAAACAACTACCTCACTACCAATAGACGGCGATTTAGCAAATTCTGTGACAAATTTACAATTAAAAATTGCTTTGATTAAGTATCCTTTTTCATATGCGGTAAATCATTCAAATCAATTTTACGTGCTGCTTCTGGAATCAGACAGTCGTGTAAAACTTGCAAATTTGTATTGAAATTTTATAAATAAGTCTTTCGAACTCTGAAGCAAACTTTTATTAGGTCTTTCCACCTTTCCGTGGAAAGACCTATTGGTTTTCTTCTGATTATTTTTTTTTTCTTCCGCCTAATTTTTTTCTTGCGGTGTATTTTTGTTTCAAAAGATGTCGCTTAGTTTTTTGGTATATGATATAATACAGTCTATACGCTTTTGAAACTGACCCTGTTTAACCGAACACTTTTCTTTGTAAGAGTTATCTCCCCAAACACTGTTTTTCTTGTTATGAGATCTCCTCCGCAACCGTAAAAGAAAGCGACAAATTTATTTTTCCAAATTGCTCGTTATATCCTCAGGATGTTAGGTTTTATTTTGACCGAAGCCGTATAGAGATTCCATATGAGAGTTATTTCCCCTTTTGTATTTGATATAAGTGAAATGTATTTTTAACTGGAAAACCATGAGTGATAGAGGCCTAGGGTCTTTTGATATGAGGTCCTTGGTCCAAAAAAATGAAAATAAGGTCAAGTTCAAAGGTTAAGGTCATGTTCAAAATTTTGATTTTGGCTTGTTATCTCTTATTTTTAAAAATCATATAAGATATCGACAAAAAATTTTCACACAATTGTTAGTTGCGACATGTCGTAACACGTAAATTTTAGTTGAAAGGGTACGTAGACATTTGATGCGAGTTTTCCCCCTTTTATATCTAATATGAGTCGTATGGTAATAGAACTCATTAATAATATAAAGTAGAGGCCTAGAGTCTTTTGATTTGTGGTCCTTGGTTTATGACCTTGAAATTGAGCTCAAGGTCATAGGTAAATTTAACGTTTTAGATTTTGACCTTTGCTTTTACCTCATATGTATACATGATAAAGCCAAGGGACTTTTTGCATTAGGTTGCAAGCAATGTGACATTGAAAAAGTCAACCGGAAGTGACCTTTTGTAAACCGGAAGTAGCTATTTTTTGTACTAAGTTAATATAAAAGTATATAGAACCATATATTTTTGGAATCAGTGTCAAGTAAAGTATCAAACAATACCGGAAGTAACATCTTTTAAAGTAAAAAATTATCTCCCTTATTTATATCTTTTTGTATAAAAACCATATAATTTTGGAATCAGCGTACAATAAGCTGTCATTTGACGCGGAAATTGACATTTAAAACAAAATTTTAATATTTTCATATCAAAATAGATCCTTACTAGTGGAAAGACCTTCAATTGTTCTCTGAACAATTGGTTTTTAATTACTTAAGGATTTGTTGTCTTTAATACCGAAAACATGTAAAGAATCAAAATTCAATTTCAGATATCTATGTTTCAAGGAGTCACTACTTAGACTTCATTTTTTTAGCATGAAACTTTACCAAAATCCAAGTAGTAATGAACAAAAATAGTAATCTTAATTGAAAATTCTTTATTTTTTATTATTTTTTTTTTTTCAGGTAACACAGTTGCTCTTTTTTGTAGTGCTTTTTATAGTTATGATAACAAGTGAAGTAATGGCATGAAATTTTTTTACGAAAATGAATAGCATGACTGCAAACAAATCAAAACTGTTTTATAAAAGGCATACTGAAATGATTTCAAACTCGTTGAAAACGTACGTTAAATATTTTAATTAACATATAAAGACAACAAAGAAAAGATGACACGCTGTGACAAAGGGAGAGTGAAGCCATAAATGCAAATAACAAATATATTCCACAGGTAACAAATGGATTCAAACTGGAACCGCTAAGTCTACATGTATTGTTATAACTAGTAAAAGAAAAAGGAAATGAGTGTCAAAACCGATACCTATTTAATTTCAAAAATGACGTTTATTACTTTTTTGCCTTTTTCATGTTGCAAAGAATACATTGGTCAATATAGAACTGGAATTTTACTTTCGCTATTTTTGATAAGTCAATTTATTTTTTAAGCCATGATGATTTTATGTAATAAAAGCATGTGTACCATTCTGTCTTTCATTATTTGTATGACTCAAATTCGTAATTCTTTAAATCAATCATGTCTGTTCTAATCGCTGGTCATTCCCAGACCAAGTATTTCCATAAGTATATGCCTTCTGCTTATACCGTATCTTCACACAGCGGTGCTCTCATCCAACAACTCTGGGGGAAAATATACAACATAGTCAGCAGCTTTGCATGTATAGTTCTAGTGATAGGAACCAACAACTTACCATCAGATCCAGTAGACAACATACTGAAGCACTACCAGACATTGCTCCAAAACATCAGAAAGCACAACCCAAGGTTCGTATTTTTCATTTATTTCATGTTTTATAGATAACAGATATATTTGTTTTTCGTTATTGGTTTGTTCATAAATCAGGCCTTTTGTTTTCTCGTTTAAATTGTTTTACATTTGTCATTTCGGTGTCTTTTATAGCTTACTATACGATATAGGTTTGGCTCATTGTTGAATGCCGTAAGGTGATTAATATTTGTTAACATTGCATCACATGGTTCTTCTCAATGTCAAACATGCAACATCTTGATTTTTTTTATATATTATTAAAAAGGGATAGGCAATTTCTTTTAACATTCATTTCAAAATAAGACGATTTTAAAAAGTAAGTTTCTAGACTAAGCAATATCTCATCTTACAGGAATGTTGTATATTCGACTCGGTAGTCTGATAACAATTTTTATCCTCCGTCATGCAGCTCAATACGTATACATAAGTTGTAAATAAATTGTCTTTTTTTGTATTGATAGAAATGCCCAGATGACTAAATGTTGGGAATAAAACATATTGGTACATGGTTTGTTTGTCCTAATTTGAAAATACAAATTATTACAAAAATAAATTTAAAATGATTTTATACAAGAGTTCTTATGATTATTCTTATACTCAAAGGTTGCATCATTTACTATCATTGTTTTCATTATTCTATTTTGATCTCCTTTACTGTTCTTAATCAATCTGTTTTGATGGTGAATATGAACATAGCAACTTTATATTATAAAATTTCACTTCACAATTAGTTATTACTATTAAACTGCCATTTAATTATTAAAGTGTTATTTTCAGTTTTCATAACTCTGGGTTGATACAATGATTCACATTGTTAATCATTCAATCACATTGAAAATAATTTCGGAGACATAATGCACCTTGTTTAACTTTTAAAAAATACGCTGAAAAATATGAACATCTATTAATGTGTCTCAAACTTTAATGTTATAAAGTATATGGGTCATTTTCAAAAAATGTCGAATTTTGAAATTGAAAAATTTATTAAAAGTTACTTATTCAAACAACCCTCTACATAAGCAAATCAAAACAAACAGTACTTATAGAACAACATATTAAAAGATGCAATCTTAATAATGTCATACAAGAATATCTTGAAACATTTTTTGATAGGTGGTACAATATTTTGTCTCTCCTGTTACCATTTTCAAAAGAAATTTTGGGTTATTAAGAAAAGGGTTAGATAAAATTTTAAGCTTGTTTTTCGTAGCCAATTAGGTGGTTTTCAAGAGAATAAACTTCTATATATATTCATTTTGTGAAATAATAGATTATTTGCCAATTTTCCAAGTTGTACTGAAAAATGCCTCTAAAAATTGGTTTTCAAAGGTTGTAAAAATTACCACCAGTAATGCAAGTCTAATATAGCAATTCATATTGTTCGGCATTTTTTCTCTCTTTCAAATAAACCCAACATCAAGTAAATCCCTCACATGTTAGTTTACTTTTGTCTTTATTTCATTGGTAACAGGAACGTACGTTAATGATATATCACTGTATAAAGTTCTATCCTGTTTCCTTTTTGTCTATCCTGTTACCGATATCAATATTGCACCTGCAAATGCTAAATTGGGAAGATTAAGACGTTATAACCTTAAGATGAGTTCAAACAACGAAAGATTTCATTCTGTTTGCAACTATATGTTATGATAAACTTTTTAACGACGTTTCTGTCTACAATTGTCTATCCTGTTACTGTAACCATAGCAACCATAGTAACAGGATAGACATAACAGGATAGACAAATTTCTTCATTTTCGAATGCTGTTGTGAAATAACTACTCCCTTTGGTGAGGTGATAATGCTTTTCTGATGTGAATTTGGTTTCCAACACGTTATTGCACTTTTTACAAGTATACTTTTGGTGTAATTAATCAAAATTGTTGGTAACAGCATAGACATGAAAAAAGTACCCTCTATTTTTTTTCACTAAATGTCTTGAAATTTCTTTTCTCTACACTGTCGTTCAAGAAATGTGCTGTGTTAAATGTAAAGGTTACTTTGCACTTTTGAAATCAACACTGACTAATTCAATATTCATAAGGAGAATAATTTAACGGCTGATTTAAGTAGCGGTAACAGGATGGACATGAACTTCATGTACGCGGATTGAATTAAGTTTGTAGATAAAATGTTACATATAATGATAAAGAAGCTACGGTTTTTCGTTAGAGTAATTATTAATGTTCTTAAAAAGTCCCTTTTGCAGATATCAAGGCGATCAGAAAATCGGAAAAAAATCATTTGAAATGTGTTTTTCTGAAACTGTACGCACACAAATTACCCCAAAATCGGACTTAAATACATTTTAATCTTATGAAAATAGATGTAAATCGTGTTTATTATTAATGTTCTGAATCATAAATCCTGCAAGCTTTCATTTAAACAATTACAACTTAAATTTCCATTAGAAATAAAAAATTTAGCATGGGTGTACTGAAAATTCGACATTTTTTTAAAATGACCCATATGATGTAATCCTTTTAGTGATAAATTTTGCATAATTCGTAAGGGTTAACCATAGGTATTATTCAAAAGAAACCTTTCCAAGACTGACATATAAAATGCTAATATAATAATCACATTGATTTCTATGATAACGTTATATCTCAAATTATAAGCATACCAGAGAGAGAGAATATGTCATTTCAGGGACCGTGTCAACGAAGCTGTCCCAGGACTAGGACGTGTCTTAAGATGGTCTTAGGACACGTCTTAGTCCTAAGTCAGGTTAACGAAAGTCTCCTAACATAACTTAAAGATATGTCCTAAATTTGGCCATAAAGTTAGGATATATAAATATGTGTGGCCTTCGGCTGTTGTCTGCTCTATGGTCGGGTTGTTGTCTCTTTGACACATTCCCCATTTCCATTCTCAATTTTATGTGTCTTAGGATAGTCCTAAAAGTTATACGATATTCGAAGTCGAAATAAAATCAACTAATAAGGCATAAAGTCAATAATAAAAATACTGATACAATTTTAAACTACTAGTATTATACTGTTATTAGAATTAAACTAAAAAAAATTATATTCTTCAATATATGCTTAAAGATTTAAATGTGTAACATTATGTTGAAAATGAAGACAAATTTGACCGATAAAGCACTTCCAGATATAAGAAAAAATTAGCGTTTCTAGCATTCATTTTGAGATTTTTTTAATAATAAGCATAATACAAGAACTTTGTCTGGGTGTTCTAGAACTAACATGGTGCACATGAATATAAATACATTGCGATTTTCCGGATTCATTTAGTGAAGAGCTTTAAGAACTAAAATTGCTTTTCTTTATTCAAAATCATATGATATGGCTTCAATTGGAGCTCTTTAAAACGTATGTTTGACGATGTATTACGCAAATTCAATAATAATCGTGCTGCCCTTTTTGAAGCTTGGAAATTCTATCACCATTAGAAACATTGTTTGCACCTAACCGGTTGTACAATAATAATTGAAATGTAAAAAAAAAAAAAAAACGAGAAAAACTTAAGAACACCACCAACAAACGACAACCACTGGACAACAGGTTCCTGACTTGGGACAGGCGCAAGCAAATGCAGTATTAAACATTTAAACGTTTGAACACGCACAAACCTTCAACCCTAACCTGTAGTATTTGTGTTACATCACAACATAGAATTACACACTATATTATATCAATTGAAATGGATTCACTCAAGCAAATAAACATATTAACAAAAACAAAACATACATACTGTGACCTATAATGGTTTACTTTTATAAATTTTGACTTGGACGGAGAGTTGTCTCATTGGCACTCATACCACATCTTCTTATATCTATTGAACAAATAAATTTGATCTATAACACAAAGTGAATATAATACTAATAAGAAAATATAAGAACATAAAATAAAATCTTTAGTAAATTTTTCAAAATTAATGTTTTTTGGGGCTGTTTTGGGGTAGCAAGACTGAACTTTTCTATGCCCGATAGTTGAAAAGTATTTATTTTCCTTCAAAAAATAACAAGATGCACACGCTGATATGTATCAATTCACATCAACTTGACATTTTCCAATGAACAATACAAATTAGGTCAAGGTAACTTGAACTCTGTTGGCCGGACATGAAAACCTTAAAATCATTCCTTATACCAAATATAGACTATCATAGAACAGTTCCACCCTAAAAAAAAAGGGCCAAGGTCATATAAAACCTTCCAGACAGACATGTACACATGGTTTTACCAAATATAGTTGTCCTATTGCTCAAAACAAGAGAGTATTTCACTCCGAAACAGTATTTTTTATCAACACTCACTGAACCATGAAAATGAGGTGAAGGATAATATGACAGATGAAAACTTCTTAAACAAGGTATCTGCATCCAGGTCTGCTAGCTTCAGAATTATTTAAGGAATGACTGTAATATTTTTGTCTGTCTATGAAGAAATAACATCAAAAATGTGGTGCACACTGAATAACCCGCGTAGCGGGTTATTTTAAAGTGTGCACCACATTTTTTATGTTATTTCGAATAGACAGAAAAAATATTAGTCATTTCTTATAATTTAATTCTAAATTCCATTTTAAACCGGAGTAAACCATGAAAAAACGTTGATGACGTCATGACAAAATTATGTCTATGAGCTGATAAACAAAACAACGTCAGCCAATCAGAAGACGCGTTACATCCAAAATTAAATTAAAAAGTTTTAAACAAAGTTATTCTTAGATGCATGTTTATTTTTATAGTTTTTATAGGCTTTGAACTAGCTGTCAGTAACTGCGAGTACTATCAGATCTGTACAAATATGTTGTGATGTACAAATACCCGTCCACGTATACTCTGTTTTTATTCGATGTATTTCTATTTGTATCCATCTGATTCATTGTACCGTCATACCACTGTCCCATGTTAGGAAGGTTTGGCGCCAAAAAAACGAATTTAACCCCGCTACATTCTGTATTTGCTTGTCCCAAACCAGAAGCCTGTAATTCGGTGGTTGTCGTTTGTTGCTGTGATACATATTTGTTTTTCGTCAGGTTTTTTTTTTCTCGTTTGAATTGTTTTACATTTGTCATTTCGGGGTCTTGTATAGCTGGGTATCAATATGAGCTTATTGAAGGCCGTCATGTTTTTAATTTATGTGACATTTGGTTTCTTGTGAGAGTTGTCTCATTGGCAACCATATCACATCTTCATTTTATATAAACGCCGCAGGATTGTTGTACCTATGTCTCACATTCTGCGAGTTAAAAATGCAAAGTAAAGATGTGCACAAAAGGGTATATTGTGGAACATAAATGGAGCTGTGACCCTCTAATACACGGGCACATGGAAATGTATATGTCAGATCATCTTTTACAAAATTTACACTTGGAAAAACACAATGAGATTACAACATGCCAAGAAATCCTCGCTAAAAAATCCGGTCGACCTCCTACAGCACTCATTAGTAGCTAAAAAAAGATTTGATTTCATTCAACAAATTAATTTATGACCTTCATGTACGTGTCGCTTAGAACACGGCCATATACCAAATGGTCAATATTAATCATCCATGTAATTTGCTCTATGGGGTGTTTGCAGAATTTCAACGGAGGCAATTTCTTGTCATGGGAAAAGGAAGAAAGACCATTCACAATTTGTCTTACATTTGTTTTTCTCTTTTTTAATTTAAAAAAAAAATAACAAACCTTTCAAATGTAGAGTTCATAAGATATAAATATTCCCTGTGGAACACCTCCCCCCCTTTTTTTTTGTGCTCTCTATTTTCAACCCTCGAATTAATCTTTCCAATCTAATTAAAATTAAAACCTTGCTTTCTAACCAATCTATTCATGTACCGGACCGGCAAATTTCTTTATTTAATACGAAAATCTGCAGTGCCGTTAAACACATGCATGTTGTTTGCTTGGAGTCCCCGCCCGAAAAGAAAGAAATAGCTGAACTCCAAGATACTATATTCCTGCATCACGTGATTTTTACCGCGTGGAGCTTACATTTTAATAAATACCGAATATGGAAAGTGAAACTACAATTCAAAACATAAAGTCCGAAGGCACAAATAAGAAAAAGAAGGGGTTTTTTTTGGCAAAGGGTGCCGGGGTAATCTTCTCTGTGTTCATAATATACATGAAATATTTGCCACTGCCCCTTTTCTGTTCTATGAATTCTAACCCTGAGTTTTCTATCTGTTACATGCCATGAAATCCTCGCTAAAAATTCCGGTCGACCTCCTACGGCACTCATTAGTAGATAAAAAAAGATTTGATTTCATTCAACAAATTAATTTATGACCTTCATATGTACGTGTCGCTTAGAACACGGCCATATACCAAATGGTCAATATTAATCATCCATGTAATTTGCTCTATGGGGTGTTTGCAGAATTTCAACAGAGGCAATTCCTTGGCATGAAGCATAAATCACACGCTGATAATTACAAACAAGCGTTGCGAATTAAAAAAACAAACTACATCATATATAAGAAGATGTGGTAGGATTAATTGCCAAATAGAAGACTATAAAGTTCTTATAAAGAGAATGAAAGAAATTATGGGCACCCGCAAGGCCTTAAACAACTAAAGGTCACCGTACGGCCTTCAACAATTGAGCCCTTTATATTCATTTACTGCCACAATTTTTATGATTATCAATATCAAATTTCAAATTCATTGACAATCGACCTATGAAAACAAGATATCGTTTTTTTCCATTTATTTCCAGTTTCCATTGTTTAATTTAAAAAAAAAAGTTTAGCATCATCTGTAAATCCTGCAAGTTTCTGACATAAACATTGTATCATCAGCAAACAGCAAAATAAACCATTATTCATTTTCTGTATCTCTTTAATACAGTTTCTAGCCCTTTAGATTTTGTAGTTTCTAGAAAGTCTTGCAAGTCAATCAAGAATAAAGAAAACGAGATAGATTAGAGATTCCCCCTTGACTTGCTCCTATATCAAATACAAAAAGTAAGGCAGACTTTTCATTATTATAAACTATGCAAGATTTCGTATCTGATACATATCTTTACAACTCTAAAAAAAAAAATCCGGTTCATGGGTTTTGTAGAAGTTTGAAATATAAAGAGTTTCTAAGTACAAAGTCAACAGCTTTATATTAAAATCAACAAACGCACAATAGTTGAAGTACTCCGTATTTCTATGAAATATGCACGAAATTTGTCTTTTTACTTTGAAGTATGAAACCGTGACACTTCGAATTCAACCTCACTTGTTTTTAATGATTACACATTTAGCTATAACTATTTTCGATAAGCTTATATAAAACGAAGTTATAATTTTTGTATTATTTTTTGTTTCATACAATTATAATGTACAATTATTATATACCAATTATATATCACCTTTAATTTAAAACTAATAGTTTTTTCTTATTTAGAATTACAAATGTATGGCTTGGTTTGATACAATATTTTCATTTTCGTTCATTTAAATTTACCATTTACTATAAGGCCATTCATTATACGCCAATACTTAATACAGCGGTTAGGACATCCCAGCTTATATAATCATAAGATAGCTTCGATGTGCATGCTAACCCTTTCTGTCAGTCAGTCCTAACTTTATCCAAATCTCTGTCCTAAGAAATCCTTAGGACCTATCTTAGGACAGTTTCGATATTATGTTGATAAAATGTCATAAGTTATGTTCATTTATATTCCGCAATATACCATCTTCATTATATTTGACATTTATCATTCAGAATCAATTGCACGACGACAATTTACTTTTATTTTCCATTCCACAATAACTTACCAGTAATGATTGGACTGTAAATAGAGAAAAAAAAAAACGATACGGTGATGTGTTATGGAACTATGTTGGCTTTCTATGAAATTCTTTAAACAATTTTTTTATTATATTGTTATTTCCAGTAATTCCATTTATTAATCAATTTATTTATTTATTTATTTATTTATTTATTTATTTATTTATTTATTTATTTATTTATTTATTTATTTATTTATTTATTATTATTTTTTTATTCATTTGTCCTCTTGTTATTTTTACTGTTTTTTCCTGACAATAATCTTAAAAGCATTGACGTGGTTAAAAAATCTTTCCAGAGCCCGGGTTCATACCAAAGTCCATTCGGAATCCGGTACGGTTTTATTGCGTTCATTTACCTGTGCAACTATTTCAAAACGAGTTGTCTCCCTTTCGGGTTCGGTTTCCTACTTATTCACTTAGAAATGAAATAAATGGTTGTGTTTTATACAGTTTGAAAAAAATCTTTGTGTTTATGAAATGAAAGATGATATTCATCACACGAAGTCAGAGTGTTCACTCAAGAAATCAGATAATACAGAGAAATAAAGAAAAATAGGTTCCCGAGTTTGGGTTACCACTTTTACCAAGGCGGAAACATAGAAAACTTTTTTTTCAGTCTTTTGCCAGTTAAGAACAAAAGCGTACTCATACATAACATAAAACTTTATATTTTACACCATATCCATTAATTTTTGTAACAAAAATCTCTAAACAATGATAACAAATCATATTTAAAGATTTCCGGTTCGGCAAATTTCCGGCAAATTCCGGTTCGGGTTCGGGTTCGGGTTACCACTTTTACCGACCACCGTTGCAACTTGCATAAATGTACTCGTTTCTCTCCCCTGTCTTGGTGATGCTCCAGAAAATATGACCTCAAAAATCTTTGGCAGCTATTCTGTGGTGAGATTAACCTGCAAACATGCAGCACTTATATGATCATTATCATATATATAGCCAGGAACATAAATATTTGGGTTGGATATACTGTTCCCAGACATTATTTAAGGTTCATCATAACAAATGGACAAATATGGCCGTATTTTCACCTCAAAAACTGCTCTGTCTCTGTGTACAGACTTAGTTTTTAGGCCTGGCATCCACTAAATATAAAATATCTTATAAGTTAAATGTATTTTGTATATCAGTAAGATAAAAAAAAAATTGGGATTTTAATGAGCATTTTTTTTTAGTACCTGCAGAAGATGTTATATGATTTATCAAGGATTTGTATAGTAATTACTACACAAATCCTTGGATTTATGAATTTACGTGAAAAATCGGTGAAATAATATCTAATAACACAGATGAACTTGGCTAATAATTATGTAGGTAGTAATGCCATTTACCGTCAATCATCAAACGATCATTTTCAGCTATCGTTTATAAGCATCAAATTGAATAAAATTATATTACCATGATTCGTCATCCTTATTTGTGATTCGTAAGAGGTCTCAAATAATTATCGTTACCGTTATTTTTGGAAAAAAATTAACATGTTTCGTCAAATTCAGTTGATTATTTTATTGTCTTAAAAAAGTGTAAATTTTATAGTCCTGCACCAAAAACTACCATTAACGTCATTTGGCAAGATTTATTATCGTAATTCGTCATGAAGGTACACCCATTACAACCCTCAACTATGAATAAATTAATAGAATAATTATAAACAGAACACTAACCAAAAGCATGTGCTTCCCTAAAGTTAATGAAAGCCCTTTTTTTATGCATGAGGGCAGGAAACTAGCATATATTTTTTTTTTATTTGCCAAACTTTTTGTATTACTATACAGGTAATTCCTGGCATCAGCATTTGTTAATGTATCAATGAAATAATTAGGGTAGATGTACATGGTGAAACGGTCATGGTATATGTATCGTGCAGTTTTTTCACAAGTTTTACAATGCTACATGTATAGTGAAAGTCTGAATAGAGAGAGAGTCTAATACTGTGTTCACACTATGAAATCTGCACCAGGTCGAACCCAGGATAATTAGTCCGAATTATTTACCACAGTTCACACTAAATTAAAAATTAACCCATTTTGTAATTTTCCCTCTTAACAAAAATCGAATGTTTATGTAAGTGCCAAAATTGTAACCACGCATCTGTCCACTGTACATGTACATATTAACATTCTTTTTCATTACAGTTGCATTATTTCAAACTCTGAAATTCTTACCACACTCCTTTTCAACCACTTGAAGCTTCGGAGGAATTCCACATCAACCGGTACCATTTTCTGTGTTTTCAAATAACATCACTCTATCAAAATTTTACCCTTCAAAAAGCGTCAGAAATCTTATAGGGATATACGACTGCATGAACAATTTGTATTCTCATTATTTGTCATTATGCAGATCTTTCAACATAGCAAAATATACTAAATCCTCTTGCTGCCGCTGATTTAATATGATTATATTTTGGTGCTAGAAAATACAGTAGCTGGATGTCTGTGATATCACATGTCAAAATATGACGTCATTCGATATGTGAAGACAAGGTAATTAACCAGGGTTCGCCCCACATTAACTCCATCTAAAATGAGGGGTAATTTTAATCCGGGTTCGCCCGGGTTAAGGCGTTCACACTTCCTAAATTTAACCTGGATTAACTAATTCAGGATGAAACCGGTTAAAAAGGCATAGTCAGTGATAGTGTGAATAGGGTATAAGTGTGTCCACATCCAAAGACATTACATGAAATAAAAACTTTCACATCTTAAGGAAACGTACATTCTAAGGATATTTAAATTGTCCTGAAAGTCATTTAAAGGAAAATGACCTATTAAAAACAAAAATGATAATTATAAATCAATGGGCAATTTTTTTTTAAAATTTTGTGACCATTATCATGATTATTAAATATATTTATTTAGCAAATTATTTTTATATTGCACCTTTCTGAAACCACTGATAACCACTATTCATTTTCAATAATAAACAAACTGCCAAAAATAATTTACTTCCACTTTCACATAATGAACAATGATGAATGCTCAATAAACATCGATCTAAACTCTACATCACTTCAGGTCTCTAGACTTTTTAATCTCACCTCTCCATATTTTTATATATAAATGTATATATTAGCAGAAGTCCATTACTAGACGAAAGTGTGCAAGCTGTGCTATATAGTAAGGCGATCACCATGATCACAATGTCCCCATAATCAGTAGAAAGCGTCATATGTGGTCCTCCCAACTCTCGTTTTAGAACTATGGAATCATGGGTAGAAATATTATCAAACAGATAGCTGTTAATTAGTCTCCATGAGTGTTTGATTAATTATCAGTTTGTTGAAAATGAAGTGAGCTGACTTCGTGTGGTGGATTCTTATCATCAGTTATTTAACTTCATTTTCAACATGTTCAACATTTAGAAAATGATATAAAATTTTATAAAAGAATTCATTATTACCAACTTCAGCGCGCAACGGCAAAACTATAAAGTCATATAAATTAAATCTGTAGTGTAGGACTAATCATGTATGGTCTTTTTAAAAGACATAGCTGTTTTTGTCAAAATTGCCTATTTTCATTTAAATAAAACGTTGTGTTGATGAATTACATCTCGATTATTTACGGCACCAGGGAAACTATATACAGTGATGAATTAGCAAAAGACAGGATTTTCTTCGCTTCTACCTAAATACATTTGTCTAAAATAAGCAACCATTTGTTGCTTCAGATGACTTCAAAACAATTCCGAATTTCAAAAGACTCTTGCTTTTTTTAGCTATTTTAAAGCAAGAGACATACATATCCGTCATTATGTTTGCCATTATAAGATTTATATACGTACGTGAGTCAGTTTTGCAACGTGTCATGGTCCTTTTTTGTCGTTTTATATTCACAAGACTGAAGACACCTGTATATCATGCAGATTTAAGTTTTGATTGATCGTTTGTTGCTATCTTATCGTTCAGTGGCAAATATATCACACATTTTCCATGAAAGAGTTGTCGCAAGTGTTGTTTAACATGCACAAAGCTTAACATTAATCCTGAATAAGCGATGTTCTAGGTTTAAAGTCCCTCCTCCGACCTGACATGGCTGCTACTAATTAATACAACCCCACACTTGTAAGAAAAGGCTTTACTGTTGGAACTGGATAATTCCAGGGATTACTTAGAAGGCCACTGTGTGTGTGTGTAATAAGAATAGCTGTTTCAATAATTGGCATTGAAACCTTTCATACATATGTTATTTTTCTATATTTTATTCCAAAAAGAAGCGTTGTGTACTTGGTCGAAAAAAAGTGTCAAATTCACATAGTAAACATATTACACACACGATAAATCCTTATACGTACGGTTATGTTGCACGTTTTATTGAAGTTAGTCGAAGAAGTTGTTTGAACCAAATTATATTAATTAATATCTCATTATATCTGTTGGTGCTTCGTTTTTTTTTTTTGAGGGATGTGCCACTTCTGCCTTAAAAATGTACCAATTTTTATATACTAGTAGTATTCACTGAAATTTGGTTTCAATACTTTAAAAATGACCTTTTATACTTATATAGAATATTGTGATTTAATACACACACCCCAAAAAATGACATTTACAGTTTGTTCCACAGAAAAAATCTCAAATACCAAACTGGCCATTAATACGAAATGTATAATACCTTAAGATATATGAAATCAATATAAAGTAGCTAACCCCATAGTCCAAATAATTATGACGTCTTGGAAGGCTATTTTAAATTTTTGCTTTGATGCTTTCCTGTCGATGTAAGGCGTCAAAGAAAAAAAATATAATAGCCTTTCAAGACGTCATAATTATTTGGACTACTAACCCCAATGCATTTTAATATAGAATTCAGTAGATTAAAAAATTACAAAATATCGTAAAATCATAATCCATATTTGTGCACTTACCCGTACACCAATCAATTACCCTCCCCTTCATTGATCGTTCCTCATTATTTTCACAATGAATGCACCCTTTTCCGCATACCACACAGCTTTATTCATCAGAAAAAGCTTAAAAGCTTAGTTGGAACAGAAAGCTACGATCATCTTCAGTAAACGTTACAATCATCATTGAAAAAAATAAATAATAGATACGATCATCATCGTGTTTTTTTGCATCTCGATTTTCGTTTAGGAAAACAACAGTCAATGGACATGCTTTTAAAGATGTTTCTTGACATAATACAAATCTGAAAATAAGCTCTTGAAGTGAAAAATCGGCCTTGTAAAATTAACCCGAATTCATGTCCGCCATATTGGGATGATCATAATTGCAGTTACGATCATCACGTTGGCACCAGTGAATTAAGAAGTGAGCTTTTTTTTATTCAGTCTGATAATTTTTCTACGGTTATAATTGTAGTTTTTAAATTTGATAAATAATACAATTTTTTTTTATTACTTAGTAATGAAAACATCATAATGACTCATGATTCATGACACTGATATAATATGGCATCTGCTATTCATTAACACATCGATGATCAAACATTATTTTCAACTGTGTGCTAATTAAGTTATAGGGTGTTTCTCAAAAATTATCTCTACCCAGAATGCATCTCAAAAATTTTGGCCATGATTTTAGTTACTATTAATAGCAATCTCGCTCAAATCCCGTTTCAATCACAGTTGGAAGTACGGGGACAAAGTGATCGCCTTACTATAAACCAGGTTGCACACTTCGTCTAGTAATGGACTTCTGATAATTATGTGATATTAGGCATAATCAATATGTGGAAAATATGATACCATTTAATTGTTCAGATTAAGGAGAAAGTTTGGTGACGGCAACATTAGGCCCCGATTATGTACAATTTTTTTGAATTAATCCTTATCATTTACAACCAAAATAGGCCATGTAGGCCAAAAGTAGAGATTTTGGTTAAACTTGACAAAATGGCTTTGATTTCAACCAAATTTAGGCCTAGGTAACATAGAAGGCAGGCTTTGACAAACTTAATATTCAAGTCAGATATATACATGATATATGTAACATGTTATATCAAACATTATGTTAAAAGATATATTTTTGTGGATGCATGTGCTGTATGTTTCTAGTCTCAAAAAATAAATAGATAGTACCTGTTTTCATTGAATTTTTTGCTAAAATCTAAATATGTGCTATTTGTGAAGTCATTAAAAGAACCTTTATACGCTAAACTTCAGCAAAAATACCTATTTCCTATCTAGTCAATGTTTATGCTATGATTCATTGTAATATTGGTCAATAAATCCTAATTTGAAATTTTAGCTAGTAATAATAGGGACCATTTTAAGGCATTATCGAACCGATCTTTTACTTGAGACTCTGTTAGATGATTCTTTGCTAAATATATAAACAGAAATCTATTTTTCCAACTGTACAAATGCTGTATGTTATTTTGCTGTAAATTTAACATTACAAAGATTAATTGTAAACATGATAAATGTGCTTATTATCTTGTTCAGCCCAATGGTGATGTTATGTTCAATAGACAATTGAACTCACTATGGCCTCCAATAATCATGATAATGAATTCTTTGAAATACTGTGGATTCATTATTATAAAATGTAGGAGATGTGGAGTGATTGCCAATGGCATTCGTTGGGTACCAATTTGTGTGGATTTTGTTGGTAAAGATAGACGGTTAAGTTAAATGTTCAACTATATATACATTTCTTATAGACTTATATGCAAAATTTGGCAAAGCAACGAAATTAGGTATCCATAAAATACAACTTTCGTTCAAACCAAGAAAACAAATGAATCCATATAGCAACCCTGACAAAGTATGAAGCAACAACAAATTGTAAACCTCTATTTACTTTAGATCTTAGAACTAGTGATGAAAGCATGCTTACAGGCAAATACTGAAGTTAAAAATTTGACAGCCAAAATCACAGGTTGTGAAATATGCCTGCAGGTAAAACTGTTGGTTGTTATAGAGATGTTGCAAACACCTAGTAAATTAAATATAATCTTGTAGTTATGATTGGGTAGTTTGGGGACATTAATGTAGAGATGTCTGTATCCAAATTTGGAGGTAGTGTTTAAGAAAAAAAACCTGCAGGTGAATCTGTATGTTTTATTGAGGAGGTCTTTATTTAGAACTTGTTACAATGTACTTACATATTTTTTTTTATTTTACAGAAGGTGGTTAAATGTGTAAGGAATTACAGTTCAAAACAGGAATTAAATGTAAGTGTGTCATTTTTTGGAATGTCAAATATATCAATGAGGTGCAATTTCACAGAGATTATACCAATGGGTAGAAATTTATATATCAATGTTTCAAAAATGTTCATTTTATTGTATAAATTGTGTACTGATCTTTATGTAATTATTATAAATGATCCCCTCTGTTTAACATCTAATTAAGATGTCACTTTACAGATTATTTGTCTAGCTGATAGCTGGAAAACAAATGAATGGGTTATGATTTTCCTAAATATATAGTATGGGTAGGAATTTGCACAAGAATCAATATATAAATAGGAGGGATTAAATACAGCAAGATGTCTGTACCCAAGTGTGTACGTTGAAACCCCCTCCAATAAGGACAAGGTAAAGTATGCAGATGTTTAGGGTAACATGGTTACTGTCATTATTATGTTACTCTACATGCTCTATCATTTGTAATCAAGCACTATTAATGTTACTGTTTTCTACAATTATTGTGTGAAAAGCACAAATATTATTTATTTTTAAAACATAAATCTTTTCATCTTACATTTCTACATTAGTTTTTAAACTAAGGCCAAACAAAAAAAATGTGTTTTCAGATATTTTTTGTAAAAATTAATGTGTTTGAAGTGCCTGCTAAGCAGTTTTAGAAATTGACTTAAAAATAAAAAAATCATAGGGGGGTTTAGGGGGCAGGAGGTACGTTGATAGGTTTGTAATTTGTTTTGAAACTACAGTTTTCTTGTCTCAGGAAGTGGTCATAGCCAGTGCAGTTCGGACACCTATTGGATCTTTTCTGAGTTCTTTAGCGGAAGTACCTGCGACTCGTCTGGGATCTATTGCTATCAAAGAATCTATAAATAGAGCAGGTATGTAACAATTGTGATATATTCCACATTTTGATAATAGTTAAAATAATTGATGGTTAACCATGGTTTCCGACAAATTTCATATAGAATGAGAACAGAGGCTTTGTGAAAAACGTACTCATAATTTGATTGAAGATGAACAACATTTTATTATTACCATACCGGTAGTTATCCTGCATACAATGATGATAGAGAGATATTTTTCAAAGAGATAAACCTTTCTTTTTTTTTGTCACCTCAATTTTTCAGATCTCTTAGATTGCACAAAATTGTTTTGGTTATTTACTTATAAAAATTTGTTGTCCTAGAAATTTAGCAAATTATATAATTAAATGTCTAGATGTTAGACATGTTTGAGACCAAGTTGTCAATCAATATACTTAATAATGATGATTATTATTATTTATGGTTCAGATTTTGCCTGAATAAAATGTTGTTGAAAGCTTATACAATGAAGCAAGCCAACTATTTCAGAAATTATATATTTTCAGGAATTAAACCAGAAGATGTTAATGAAGTTTATATGGGCAATGTCTGTACAGCATCAGAAGGTCAAGCTCCATGTAGGCAGGCAACCTTAGGAGCAGGTAATGATATTAATATCTGGGTAATGTCTGTACAGCATCAGAAGGTCAAGCTCCATGTAGGCAGGCAATCTTAGGGGCAGGTAATGATATTAATATCTGGGCAATGTCTGTACAGCATCAGAAGGTCAAGCTCCATGTAGGCAGGCAACCTTAGGAGCAGGTAGTGATATTATTATCTGGGCATTGTCTGTACAGCATCAGAAGGTCATTCTACATGTAGGCAGGAAATCTTAGGGGCAGGTAATGGTATTAATATCTGGGCAATGTCTGTACAGCATCAGAAGGTCAAGCTCCATGTAGGCAGGCAACCTTAGGGGCAGGTAATGGTATTAATATCTGGGCAATGTCTGTACAGCATCAGAAGGTCAAGCTCCATGTAGGCAGGCAACCTTAGGGGCAGGTAATGATATTAATATCTGGGAAATGTCTGTACAGCATCAGAAGGTCAAGTTCCATGTAGGCAGGCAACTTTAGGGGCAGGTAATGATATTGATACCTGGGCAATGGATCGGGCAATGTCTACAGCATCAGAAGGTCAAGTTCCATATAGGCAGGCAACTTCAGGGACAGGTTGTGGTATTATTATATGGGCAATGTCTGTACAGCATCAGAAGGTCAAGCTCCATGTAGGCAGGCAACCTTAGGAGCAGGTAGTGATATTATTATCTGGGCATTGTCTGTACAGCATCAGAAGGTCATTCTACATGTAGGCAGGAAATCTTAGGGGCAGGTAATGGTATTAATATCTGGGCAATGTCTGTACAGCATCAGAAGGTCAAGCTCCATGTAGGCAGGCAACCTTAGGGGCAGGTAATGGTATTAATATCTGGGCAATGTCTGTACAGCATCAGAAGGTCAAGCTCCATGTAGGCAGGCAACCTTAGGGGCAGGTAATGATATTAATATCTGGGAAATGTCTGTACAGCATCAGAAGGTCAAGTTCCATGTAGGCAGGCAACTTTAGGGGCAGGTAATGATATTGATACCTGGGCAATGGATCGGGCAATGTCTACAGCATCAGAAGGTCAAGTTCCATATAGGCAGGCAATTTCAGGGACAGGTTGTGGTATTAATATATGGGCAATGTCTGTACAGCATCAGAAGGTCAAGCTCCATGTAGGCAGGCAACCTTAGGGGCAGGTAATGGTATTAATATCTGGGCAATGTCTGTATAGCATCAGAAGGTCAAGCTCCATGTAGGCAGGCAACCTTTGGGGCAGGTAGTGATATTAATATCTGATAATAGATTTTAGGGACAGCTGATCACATACTTTCTATTTTGGGTAACATCAGGGGTAGGTAATGACATATCTAGTCTACACTATAATATTAAAGGGATACTTCGCAAAAAAATGAAAAATTGATATTATGTTGATTATGTATAAAAAACCACAAATTCATAAATATTAAAGTTTAATTCTGTTAGATAAGAGATCACCATAGATTTTAAATATAGAGTATCACTTCTCCGCGTGCGGCCATTTTGACATCATCCCTGAATAGAAACCATGATATATCTATTAACCACAAAGGACCAAAACAAGCAGTAACCTAATGTAGCCGTAATTGAGTGTCGATATCTTGTCAAGCGTACGGTTGTTTTACCCGACAAGGAAAGCCTATACAATTTCCCGGGTCACAAAAAAAGATTATAATAGACATGGTTGTGCATGCAACCTTTCCTAACTAACTTGTTACGGAAAATGTAATTATATATAATTTTTTTTGAATAACTAGTACTATGGTCTGTCGTTTTAAAACTATTTTTTTTTACTAAGTTTTTGAAACAAGAAATTTTAATAGAAATTAGTTAAAAAGTTCAAAGTGATAAATTAAGTGTTCCGTGTAAAAATGTTTTCAAAAATCTTGTGTGTTCATAATTCATTTATGTAATAACCTTATTTAAATAAACTCGGACCTTCCCTTATCTGATCACCAGCATGGCTAAAGGAATTGTTCCCATGGGTATTGTGAGTTGACACTTCCAGGTATTCAAGCGATTTCCTGTCGGGCTTTAAAACTCTTATTACACAATTACATAAAGCAAGTTCGTGCATCACTTCACCTCTGAGGGTATTGAGAAGTGTACATGGCCGATAACTTGTAACTTTCCATTTTGAAACTATCAGGTGAATATACATCTTTGTCTTGCATGTCCGATAGTGATATGCTAGTCTTTACTAAACCATAGATATAATAGCCATTATATATATGACTAAACTCATACGCTTGTTTATAAATAACATTTATGGTGTAAAGAATATTTATGAAAATCTAAATAATTCCAAAAAAAGATTTGATAAAATAAAAATATATTTACAAATTTTCCAAACGTAAATTGGGGAAAATGTACCGGGGTAAGTAATTACTCGTTGTCAATAATTATGGACATTTTGAAACGTACAAATATTGATTTAACAAAATGTACGCACTTGTCGATCATTGGATTATACGCCTAGATAGAAGGTTACGGAACTATAGATAGTCGCAATTTAGAATATAAACATGTATATTGAATATACGAGAGAAACATCCAAAACCAATCTAATTTAAATACAGGTCGATATCTAACTTGCTTTGGTTCATCGAAGTTATGCACATAGTAAAATCACATATTTTTATTTCAATCAAATTATTTTGAACAGTTTAAGAAAGTTGTCATCATCTCAATGGTTGTGTATTATGTATAATAATGTAATAATGTGAACATGGTTCTATATACCGGTAGTACCTCATGTCAATTTTCCTGTTCCGACTTGCATGTAATATATATGCCACTGGACGTACACTAATGATCCCCAAAAAGCTTATTTGAAGAAATAAAGAAACTTCACTCCGAATAGACTGATAGTAGAAGTATTAACGTCTGGTCAGCTAGAGGGTTGATTAATTCATTTAGTTAGCTTAAAAAGGAGGGGGATAAATCATTCCTAATATTGCACTTATGCATAAAGTATTAAATGAGAGTAATATAAGAGAAAATATAAATACGAAAAGTCACATATCTGGTAAAAAAAAAGTCTCACTGGCAACTATAGAATTTCACGTACGATTGTCATTCTTAATCGAAATAACGGACAGTCATTAAAATATATACATGCATGTACACTTTGATAAAAAGGGGTGCTGCAGTTGCATATTCACTGATTCATCATAAATCTATTTCAAGTATATACTTTCCTGTCATTCTTATAAGTTAACGCAGAGACATGTAACTTTACATCTCTAGTTAACGACAATCAACCATATAAATATTTGAATCTGATGTGACTTACCGTTCATCTCTTTCATTTTTCTTCTTTTTTTTTTGGATTTGGGCAGGTACACAAACATTGTAATGTTAGATATACTGTTCCCAGGTTCAGAGGGGGCGGTGGTTGGAGGTGAAGTATATTGAAAGTTGCAAAATAAGAACGTTGTACTTATGAATTTACATGAAGAATTCTGATCTTGGGTGTAGGTTTCTTTTTTTTTAAGTTCAGTGATTTAAATTGAGAGAAAAAAATCTAGTCAGAATTTAAATCGTACCGGCAATTTCCACCTAAGACTACTCTAAAATCATGAATGGTCATGCTTCACAATCATCAGAATTTTCTTTGCATTGGTACATTCTGTATCGGTAGTGATTTACCTTGACATTTCCGGGTATAACAGAGCTACTTGTATATTACATGTATGTGGTTAGGTGACGTCCCATGAGGTCTTACATATACAGGTTTCTGATATAACAAGGTTTTATGACATTCACACTTCTGCATGTTCTGTATACCAAATTCTTATCTTATTTTCAGACCAAACGAGGATGTGAATATTTTCTAGGAAAAATATTGAGTATCAAAGTATCAAATTAATTTCGGGACTTTTTTCTTTCTTGGTATTAAATCACTGAAACTTAAAGAATATACTGCTTGTCTGCTTTAGGTGTATTCTTGTCCGTTAAGACTGATATATATGTCTCTGGTATATAGTGGGTTTATGAATGAATGATAAGTCTTGCAAAAGTACAAGATATAAAGCACATTGAAAATTGATTCCGCCGGTCTGTCTCCATTCAAAAAAGGAAAGTTGACGTTAGATTGATTCTGTTGTTTTTTTTAAACATCGTTGGTCAAAATAGCTAAATTATGTATACGTTGTGAGATTTTAAATATTTTAATAACTAAGGGCATTCCCGATTAGGTAAATGTAGATCGCTGTGGACGGACCAAGCTATATTAATCATGTAACCGCGATAATTTTCTCTAAACATTGAAATATTCAAGGTTAATACCCATGATAATTTGAAAAAGTAAGTACAGTGTTTGGTTTATACGCTCGTTTTCGTGGGCCATTTTTATTTATAAAATTATTTAATTGAAAGTAATTCACAATTTCGATGTTACAACAAAATACTCACCTATCTATTTTAAAATTAAGCTTACGCAAAATATAAAAGATATACATGTATATAACGGCGATTCAGGTATTTTGCCACCATATTCCTCCCCAAATAATTAATGTTTTTATCATTCATACGAAATGTTGTTCACACCTGTAACGATGAACCGTGTTGGCTAAAATTCACTGAGTGAAGATCAAAAGAATAGAATTGCAGAATGCTAATCTTTTAATTACCTTGAATTTAACCACGCATTCAACAGGTAGTCACTAAGTGGCACAGTACAATACACATTGTATTTACACAGTACTAGTGGGAAATGTTTGCGAGACTGAAGTAAAAGCCTTCAGGTGAGAATACAAACCTGCATTTGTAAAACAATATCAGTTATATATGTTTGTTCAAAATGTCCGTCGGAAAAAAAATTCATAAAAATATATTCTATTGTATGATTTACTTTTATTATTATAATCATATCAGAAATCCTTTAAATATAAATCGTACATTTTAATTTTGAAAGTTGCACGGTTGATCACTTTACATTCTTAATTATTAGTTGGTTAATAGCTACGCCAAAAGTCGTCGATGCGCTTTAAATCGCGTTATTAGATGATTAACGAACAAGACTTACAATGAGATTTATTCACTCCCGACATGCAAAAAGACTTAAACTACGTCACATAAGTCAGGAAGTTGGAATAAATTAAATTATTAATTCCCAATTTTCTTCTTTATTAGTGTTCATATCCAGATAAAACTTGGTAAATATGTTTTTTATGGTATTATGAACATAATAAGATGAAAAGTATAAAATCGCGAATTTTCCCTTTAAGTTGTCTGTTTGCAAGGATATTATTTGTTTCATGTTGATTACTGTGGATTCATTAATATTCATTGGATACCAATTTTCATGGATTTCGTTGGTACAGGGGAACCATGAACTTAAATGTTCAATGAATTTCAAATTTCTAAAGGCGTGAATGCAGACTTTGCCGAAACCATGAAAAAGTTTTCCTCAATCCACGAAAATTGATACCCACAAAATTAAATGAATCCACAGTATACCTTCTTTTACTTTAGGAGTGTCTATACTTTAGGGTTAGGGTTCAATTATGGTTATAGTTAGGTTAGGAATTTTTCTTACTTACGTTTTGGTTTAAGTGTTAGGTTTTGGGTTATCCTTAGTTTAGTGTAAGTCTATAAGGTTACGGACACCTAAAGTAAAAGAAGGCATTAGAAGAGTGTATTAGACTTAAAAGTTCTTTAATAGAATACAAACAAGATTACACAATTACCTAAAATATTTGACAACAGTGGAAAACTACTGCAACTACCAAAAACTACCAGCAATTACTTAATCCAATTACAAGTGAAGTTCTGGTTTTATTGTAGGTTTGCCCATCACCACACCAACAACAACTGTAAATAAAGTTTGTGCCTCAGGGATGAAATCTATAATGATGGCAGCACAGTCACTCATGTGTGGACACCAGGTAAAGAGGTTTGGGGTATAGTTTAGTGGGTAGATAGTTGTCTCATTGGCAATCATACTCGCATCTTTGTTATTTTTAACAGCCTCTGTGGTCTCATTGTAGCATGTTTGACTCGAGTGCAGGAGTTCATGGGTCAGACCCCATACTGGTCAAACCAAAGACTTTAAAATGGATATTTTCTGCTTCTCCGCTAAGCACGCAGCATTAAGTAAGAGCAATGACTGGTGGTTCAGAGTCAGAATAATGTATCCGTTAAGGTTACATGTCTTTCTGCAAACTGTTACCTTGTGAATTAGCATGTTCAAAATCTAGCTAAGCGTGTAGGTCTAGTACAAAGCAGGGTTAATATTCATATTACATTTACATGTTTTCGTCCTGAATATGCATATTAATTTGCCACTGGACTTTAAGTAGCCATCCATCATCATCATCCTTATTTTGAATTGAGAAAAATCTTTTTAAAATGAGGTCTTGCTTTCACATTTTTTATATCCATAACTGAATTGAGAAAATATCCTTTGAATTGAATTCAACACCATTATGTACATATCTTCTTGTAAGCATTTTGGTAAATCACTGCCTTCAGAGAGGTGAATAAAAGGTGATGCAGGATATATGTCAATGAGACAGGATCCCAACAACAAAAAACACCAAAAGACTCCTAGGGGACAACATCCAGTCTTCAACAGTAGAAAGGGGGTGAATGCTATATGTCAAACTCTAATTCTAACTCCATTTCTATCTATTAAGGTGAGTATGTTACCATCAAGGTCATGCTATAAGTGCACTGATTGTCTAAAATATAGAATTTATTTGTACAAGCTTTAGGAAATAGGAAGAAAAGTGAGGCTCCAAGAGCTATTTTCCTGTTCCATAGTGATTACAGATAAATGCCTATATTTTTCTGAAAATGGATACATATTGTTTTTATCCAGCAATTTAACAAAGACTAAAGAGACCTTAGTATACAATAAAAGGGATATAGTATGATTGCCAATGAGACAACTATCACCAAAGTTCAAATAAAATGGGTGTAAGCTATTAAAGGCAACCGTACGGCCTTCAACAATGAGAAAAACCAATACTGTATAGTCAGCTATTAAAGGCCCTGACTTGAAAAATATGAAACAAACTAACAGCCTAACTTATAACAAAACAATTTACAAAAAACAATTATATGACAGTCATGAACCAACAGCAACCACTGAACTACAGGCTCCTGACTTGGGACAGGCACTTAAAGAATGTGGCGGGATTAAACATGTTAGTGGGTGTAACAGTACAACATTTTAAAAAAAAGAACTAAATATAAAAGTCAGTTGAAAAAGGCTTAACTCATCAGATCGATACAAAGAAAAACATCAAACAAAAACATAGACAGGACATGGCAGGGTATATATCCATCTCTCAAGTGTTCAGTTTCTAATTCTTTATCTTTGTCTATAATTCTTAAAGAAAAATCAGCATTGCTTAAATATGAACCACAAAAAGACAACAAAATGACCTGTTTGAAATAAAACAGAAATTTTGATATTACAGTTCGTTCACTAAAAATAGAATCAGAATGTCATTGGAGTTGACAATTTTGTATACTGGATGAATATCAAATAACTTTTTGTATAGTAAAATATCAGGATAAATGTGTTAATGTTAGCTTGTTTCTTCTAATGATTTTAGGAAGTTATGGTAGCAGGAGGGATGGAAAGTATGTCAAATGTCCCGTACTACATGTCCAGGGGACAAACACCTTACGGTAAAGTAGAACTCAAGGTATGTGACATTAGATTGAATATTGTGGATTTATTATAATTTGTGGAATACCAAATTTCGTGGAAATCGTGGGTATAGGTCAACCGCGAATTTTAATGTTCTACGAAGTATACATTTTCGCTAGGCTTGTATGGAGATATTCGCTATACCATGAAATCAAATATCAGAGAAAGAACAATTTTCCTCAGTCCAGGAATATTGGTACCCACGAAAATAAATGAATCCACAGTAGTCTGTTATTGTTTTGATAAACACAAAGTCATCAGCGTTAATTCAGGAAGTGGACAGGGACTTAGAACGCAAGAACCCTTTAGCTTGAAAAGCCTCATATCTTTTAATGAAAATACTGGTAATATCACTGGTATTGTGTGTTCTGTTTCCACTAAGTCATGATTATATACTTAATGCTAGTGTTGACAATGGATAACCAATTAAACATTGGAAGAACCTAATATCAAATACCAAAAATGTTAACCAGTTAATCACACCTTTTTCAGTTCTAATAAAATCGAAATAAATGTATGTTGATCTCATGTATAACAATGGTTTTTAATGAGCTTAGAGAGGGGTTCGAAACCAAACTTTATTCATTTTATCTAAAAAACAAAGTTTAGGTTACTGCTGGAGGAGCACCACCCTTATATAGCCTGTGGTAAACCCTGTATCTAGAAACAACAGGTTTAGGTTACTTAAATGTCTGTTGTTAAATATTCTACTGTCATTTTAGAAATAACTAGATGTGGCATGCTTGTCAATGATTAATTTAATTACTTCAAAATATAAAATTATTGAGAATGGACACAAATGGGAGATTAATTATTGCCATTTCCGGAAAAGCTGCATACATATCTTATTATTGCGATACTCACCCAACCACATTATTCGCATTATTCACATTAATAAAAACCTTGCAATAGTTTCTGAATTTACAGTATATAATTTATATTTTGTCATTTCAGGATGGGATTGTCTTTGATGGTTTAACAGATGCTTATGATCACATCCACATGGTAAATATTGTGAACATTTTTGAAAATCATGTAACTAATTATGTTGGTTTTGTTTTATCATTCATTCACTACAAAAACTTGTGAATATAAAATCTCTGTCTGTTTGTCAAGGATTAATCTTAAATTTGACATAATTACATGCCATCAAGAGGTCTGATTTTATAATTGTTCAACTTAGATCTGCTAGAGTTATGGCACTTTGATAATGTTTTAGTATATTGATGGACCTTTGTCTGATTTTTAAAATTACCTTTGTAAAAATATTTGAATTAGCTATCGCATCAATATAGCAAATACCAACCAATCTATCAATTTAATTTCGGTAAATAAAAAAATAGCAAACACATTACTGAGGTGTCCAATAATCTGAATACAGACAAGAAACATGCCATACTGAAACTTTGAAATAGATTAACCTAATAAATTTTAATTGATTGACGGGACCATCTGGGAGAGTCAACAGGATTTATAATACACCAAATCCAGACAATTTATAAATAATACAATACTTCTAAATTTGTTTTGTCTTTTCAAAACTTTCTAATATAGATTGTTTACAAAATAATGCCATGAATTTAGTATTATGTAGAAAACAGTGCCATGAAATTTAGATTGTTAAGAAAAAAAGTACCATGAAAGCCTTACAAAGAATTATGAAAAGTGTTAGTAAAATGATTGTATAAAAGACTTATTATAGACTATTTGTGTTTGTAGGGAGTATGTGCTGAGAACACAGCAAAGAAATATAATATATCTCGTGACGAGCAGGATGAGTATGCTATCAGAAGTTACAAACTGAGTCAGCAGGCGGCAGCTAGTGGCTTGTTTGGAAAAGAGATTACACCTGTAGAAATAACAAGAAAGAAAGGTTAGCAATCACTACAGTAGTATTAATTTAGAAATTTTTGGGTACTTTCATTAGTGTCATTGCTGAACAACGGACAAAAACACTACTACAGGGTTGTTCACAACCTTGACTACCCTACCCATGCAGGTCTTGTACGGTTGGGCCTGGTTGACCTTTTTCGGCATTTGATATTATTTATTACCTTATGGTATTGAAAGTAATTTAACAAATAAAAATGTAAAAAAAAACATGATGAAATAAAAGAAAAAAGAGAAAGAAATGAAATGCTTAAATTAAAGAAAAAAAATATATTTATTTTGTGAAACAAGGGATAAATACAAAATATTTTAGCAAGTTCAGAAAAAAAAATCAAATATAACTTACCAAACATAAAGCAAAAGAAATTTGACAAAAATACAAGATTAATTATTACTATTTCATTATTTTATAATCTAATTCAACATACAAAAAACGCATTTATAATTTAAAATGTAAGTTGTTTTATTTGTGAAACCAATCCCTACACAGTTTTTGCAAAAAAAGCAAAAAAAGATCTTTTCAAATTTCTTATTTTACAGTAAACTTAAAGAATAAAAGATCAGCTAAAATAAGAGGATTTCTGCTCCTCGCTTTTACTTCCAAAAGAATTTTTGTGTTTATTTATATTATTTATAATGTCATTACATGTATGGTTAGAAAGGTTCTTTTTCAAAAGATGCACAAAGGTTTCATGCTGAAGTTATTTTTGATAATGTTAAAGTAATATGGATCTCTGTGTGTCATTGTTGTGTGGTGTGGTGAGTGCACTGTAGGGGATCTTGGAATTGCAAAGTTAACTTCTTAATGGGGCATTAGCTGTCAAAATCATGATCACTGATTTGACTCAAATTCTCTTATTTGATTTATAACATATTAAAACGTATATCCAAATTACTATAAGTCTGAAATAAACAGTTAACAATGCATGTACTCGATTATATATATCAGAATTTCGTGTGTATTTTAGCCTAGACGCCATCTAATTAACTATTGAGATGACCTCCAGAGACTGCTGACGGTCACATAACCCGATATAAACATAAATATAGATAGATAGCGACCTCGTGCAATTGGATTTTTCTATGTCTGTTTGATTTCATGTTATAGGTTAAAAAAATAAGTTAATTGTAGTTTTTACCTGTATAAGAATGTTTTTTGGGGATCGAATGAGTCAACGAAATGGTTCACCTTTGTTTCACTTTCAATGTTGACATTCTTTCCCTTTTAATGGCTGAACACAACTAATGCATGCGTAACCAATCTCTAGCTAATGGGTTAAATTGAAGGTCACATGAATACGGATTCAATGAGGTCGAATTATTTACTTGCAAGTGAATAATTCATCAGTGATGTTTCTTTGCTTATTTTGACAAAATTGAACCAAATAGGCTGATAAAAGCAAATTATTATTTCATCATTTCACTTTCATTAATGATTGAACCAAACTTAATCATATTCTATTTTTTTTCATATCTCGTAGCTAATGCCATTTAAAAGGACCCCACTGGAAATAAGTTTCATTAACTTTTGAGGGTCATCCTAAGGTATAAGGCTGCAGTGGAAATCTAGTCCATTTAACTAATTATTTACAGTCCAGTCAAAAATTAGAATAATGAAAATTTCCCAAACTTTATCTTTTAAATCATTAATTTTAGTGATCATAACTGTTATTCATTTTTTTGGAAATATTGGAACATGTTCCAACTCTTTCCTAAGGCACTGGCCTCCCAAACAGAAAGTAGACAGATTTGCTACTTATTCAGTAACTAAATCTATATACACTGACATATAGTTCCCAATTGTTCTCGTGTCTGTGTACATATGCACAATTGGACTGTAAAAAATTTGGTTACATCTTAATTTAGAGCATATTTTCAAGAATAATAGTCATTACTTTTTTCAATTTACTGGCTAGTTTTTGTCTTTTTGATTAAGTAAGAGTATTGATACAATATCAGTATGATTGACAACTGTCATGACCAAAGAACAATTACCAAAAGGGTGGAGCAATAATTGGAATTGTATTTAGACCAAATTACATAACTATTGAGTGTATACATAACATGACAGACCACTCAATACACAATAACTTGACCTCATTAGTATCAGATAGATGTTTGATCTATATAGGTCAGTGTCATTAGGTGGTCTCTGTCTTCATGTGTAATGGATGGTTAACATTAATATTAAATGTGCATTTCTTTAATAAAATTGAATACAGATAATAGATTTTAATCATTTACCATATAACTTCTGATTTACACTGCATTAAACAAAAAATTAAATGTAAATTTCAGGAGATAAAAAAAGACTTAGTTTCAAGTCTCTTTATCCAATGGTCCCAGGTTTACTGAGAAACTACAATATTTTTTTTCTTAGGTAATTTCTTCTGTTTCAAAAAAATATAAATATTAAGTTGCAATTTAAAAGAAGTAATTATGCAAATTAGTGACCAACCGACATTGACCTCTATAAAGCTATTTAATGCACTGTGGAATTGCTCATCTTTCTAAAAAATCTGCAGTAATGTAACTTACAAATATGCAATAGTGCTATAGAAACTTTTTCTTGTCCACCAAGCTTCTCGATAAAATGATATGTCTGAAATCTGAAGTTAACATTATAAATTTTCAATGAGTAGGGCACTTATGTCTTTCAGACACATCATCTACAATTTTTATAATTCCAGGAGATCCTGTTGTTATTACAGAAGACGAAGAGTACAAAAAAGTCAACTTTGATAAATTTAAAACTCTCAGGACAGTATTTCAGAAAGATGGTTTGTATTTTAATCCTTTTACAGGCTAGTTGATTATTACACAAATTTAGAAGACAGCTTTTTAAACAAATGAATACAAATTCCAGGAGATGGGCAATTCAGGTCAAACAGAAACCCAACATTATAATAAAGCCAAGAGATTAAGAGCTTAACCTGCATTTTGGGTTTATATACCAATGACATTGAATACAAATAAAAAAGGATGGAAGTATGAATAAAAACAATATGCTTTAGTTTTTTCTTTGTACTCAAATTGCCAATTGACGGCAGTAACTCTTCAACTACAGTCCTCATGTTCCTTAGATGTTAGAAAACAACAATCCAGGACCACAAGGAAACTAAGCAAGGAAGAGTGTTCATGTGAAAATAGTGATTTATTTTTACTTTCTGACGGTCAGTAAACGGATACTGTGTATGTTAGTTAAGTTATATTACCTGTTGTTATTAACATAGAAAATTTGCAGATTTTTAAATGAAAGTTTTCTTATGGCTTACTTATGTACAATTATCAGGGATTCATCATCATATCTATTCAGAAGAAATATTTATAACTTCTTGCAATGTAAGGGGAAGAATAACCACGCTCCAGTGATGACTCTAATCTTGTGATTACTTATTTTTCAGGAACTGTAACTGCTGCAAATGCTAGTACCCTGAATGATGGTGCTGCCGCCCTGGTTTTGATGACAGCTAGTGCAGCAAAGAAGTTGAATGTTACACCACTGGCTAAAATCATTGGTAAGGATTGTAAGAAGTGGTTGCTTTGAAGCAACACAATGTAACTGTTTAAAATAATTAAATGAACTCTTTTAGGACATTTGCATTGGGCAAACATGTGATAGACTGTGAAACTCAGATGAAAAGATTGGGAAATTTTGGTAAGGAGTTTAGACTTAAGATCAGGAGGTTTTATATCGACATTTCTTTGGTCCTAAATGTAAGCATCTTAAGTAAGAATCGTCTTTTTGTGTGTTTTTCTTCGATCTTCCTTCTGAATGTAACATATCAATGTGTTTACAGTACTCTTGTAGTATGTCTTTTAAATGATATCAGTTGTAAGAATAATTGAAAAGATTATGTTTTTGTTTTTGTTTTTCATTATTGATTGTTGACTGCTTGTGAATAAAGTACTATGATTTAACCTTTCCTTTGAGTACAATGAGAAAATTAAAGCATATTGTTTTTATTCATACTTCCTTCCTTTTTAATTTGTATTCAATGTCATTGGCCTACATATATAAGAAAGAAATATGTTATACATTTATAAAATAATGGATGAAAAATTTACAAACAATAACAATAGTTGTGCATTATCTCATTTTGCTAGAAAACTGTCATAAACATTGTCATTGTTTCAAACACTGTCAAAATATTTTAGCTAAAGCTTTGTTTATATTAAATTGACATTGTTATTTAATAACTAAAACACTGGTCTTGGATCACTGGATCATGTAAGAAATACAAGCTGATTTGGCTGTCTTTACTACACTTGGTGTGTAGTTGTTTAACACTTAGGGGGCAGTGAATTGTCTATGAGTCATGGTTGTCCATGTGTTCAGTAACAGTTTGGATCTTCTTAAGCATTCTGAAGGTCCTCTTAATGTCAGCATTGGAGTGTGAAATAGTGAGCATTATTTTGTTCAATTGAAAGTTTATTAAATGGTTTGTTTTTGGCATCAAAACCTTCTGATCAATGATTTGACAACAACATTCCACTTTTGTAGCAATGCTTGTATTTACCTTTAATCAACCTTGATATGTGGCATTAAAAGAAGCCATATCGAGCAATATCCTATCACCTCTTGATTGTTTAATTAAAACTTTATCACTTGTTAATTAGCCTCACACCAGGGTCAAAACTTGTTGTGTAATGTCAGTTTCACTAGATACGTTTGATACACTTAGGAGATAACTGTATTGTCTTTTAAGCTCCAACGGCATCAATTGGTGATTTGATGGTCGGAAATTAAGTTTACTGGTGACGCGATAGCGGAGCCTGTTAACGTATATTTGCGACCATCAAATCACCAATTGATGCGGTCGGAGTTTAAAATACAATATTGTTATCTCCATTCTAATGAATATGACAGAAAACAACGTCAAATCATACATTTTAAATCTGTCATACATCGTCTGCGCTTGCGCGTACATTTTCATAGCATCAATTGTAAATTGATGCCATGAAAATTGGTGACGTTATCCAATCAAAATGAACGTTACAAACAATAGTGCATTAGAATGTGGTTTTTACGTCTTCAATAATGAATATATATACCGGTATTTAAAAAGTGTAGGCTTTGAAAAAATAGCATATATCAAAGACAACAATGTATAAAATGTTATACATTCCCCCTCTGCATTCATCACTAGTTTATATTAAGTTTTTTTGTTAATATTGTTATTTTACCAACATACCTACCCTGCTTTTCAAGTAAAGTTATCTTAAAAGGTGGTTATTTTTTCTGGACAACGGAAATATGAATGTTTGCTACAATGATTCGGATATCTTTTTTTTTTTCAGCTTTTGCAGATGCAGCCATTGCACCTATAGACTTCCCCACAGCACCTGCTTACGCTGTTCCTAAGGTAATCAGAGTTATCTCCTTTGATTTACAATTGTAGACTTTTCTATTTGTATAGCTCCTGCTTTTGTTGTTTCTACACTAAGGTTATCTCCCTTGAGTTACAATTTTGTAATATTGTAGATGTCTCTATGTGTATAGCACATGCTCATGTTGTTTCTACAGCAAACAGAATTATCCCTCTTGATTTACATTTGGAAACGTCCCAATGTGTAAGGCACCTGCTTATGCTGTTTCTATAGCAAACAGAGTTATTTCCCTTGATTCACAATTGAAGATTCCCTATGTATTTAGCACCTGCTTATGCTGTTTATACAGTAATTTGAGTAAACAGAGTTATCCCCCTTGATTTACAATTGTAGACACCCCTATGTGCATAGCACCTATTTATGCTGTTTCTACAGTAAACAGAGTTATCACCCTTGATTTACAATTGTAGAAGTGTCCCTATGTGTATATCAACTTTATATTTGCTTTGTATGTATTAAAGTGTGCACAGCAATTCAGTTTTTATTTGTATCAGAAAAATTACTTTACACTTTTTTGCTTTTTTAAAGCATACTTTGAATTATGGTGTAAAACTGTTTAAGAAATTATAAATCAGCTTAGAATTAGAGAAGATGTTATAACAAACCACACTGTTGTTCATTAGATTCTGAAATGGACAATTCACATACATTAAACCAAAACAGACATGTGGAAGAAAATGGCTTCTTTGTAAGATCACTATTTTTACAAAATTGTTAGAAGATGTTTTCAACTACAAATTCTTTAGAAAATCTGATATCAAATATATGTTAAAAAATCTATGAATTATATGATTTTTGTATAAAGAGTTTTGTAAATAATAAGGACAATTATTATTGTAGGTATTAAAGCAAGCAGGTTTGACAAAAGATGAAATTGACATGTGGGAAATCAATGAAGCTTTTAGTAACGTTGTGCTTGCAAACGTTAAAGAATTAGGGTTGGATATGAACAAAGTAAACATCCATGGTGGAGCTGTCAGTATAGGACATCCTATAGGGTAGGTTACAGTTTTCTTAGTACTTAAAGAACTCAACAACTGATTTTTTTATCACAATATGATGTCACCACAAAAATCAAGACAAGGAGAACAGACAAATTCAAGCAACAAGCAATTTTTGCTTATACAGTATATATTTCCAGATTTTCTGTTTAAGAAAATATAACTACAGAAATGCTCAGTGTTCTTTTCACTAAACATTCTTTGTGCACTTACTGTTATTTATATTTTCCTGGAGGAGTATCATTTCTTAATCAACATAGAAAATACCTGCATTTCTTTTCAATGCCACAAAAGTTATATACTTTTTATTTAAATTTCACAAAGTCCTCTGGTACATAAATTGCTTAAATTTTCATGTTTTTTTTTTTAGTTTGTTATATTTGAAAGAAAAAAAAAATAATAAACATTTGTTTTTTTAATTTATTAATTTCTACATAATTTCATCTTTCACTCCCATTAGAATTTTAGAAATATATGCAATGCTTGTACCACTTTTCGTCTCTCTTATGTCTTGAAAAAAGAAAAGCTAAAAAATGAAATGTCCTAAAAGAGTATGTTTTTGAGCAATTCAATGTCATGATTCAACTACTAATAGGTTAACAATATTTCAGGTTTTTTTTTTTGGATTTAACCAAGAAATCTGTTAAAACTGGAACATTTAGAATCATTATAATTTCACATCTCAACCACCTTGATATAGATGTGGCAGCTCCTAGTACTATTTAGACTTTGGAACTTATTAAGAGATTGAAATATTTTTTTAATATAAACTGTCTATTGTTATGAACATCTATTTAGGAATTCTATGGTGGTTTGTGTTTTAGGTTGCTGCATTTTACTCTACACTTTGGTGTATCAATATTGAAAATATTTTTTTTTTCAGAATGTCAGGAGCGCGTATTACAGGTCACATGGTACACAACTTGTTACCAGGGAAATTTGGAATGGCAGCTATTTGTAATGGAGGAGGTGGAGCTTCAGCCATCTTGATACAGAGATTGTAGTGTAGAACAAAATGAACTGTGATATATTTATACATAAAAAAATTATTTGATGTGAAATAAGCAAGATGCCATTTTGTGTTTTTGAATACACAAAATTAAAATCATTATATTGAAAAAATAATCTTAAATATGAACAGGATGCTTATCTGTGACTTTGTGTGCAAAATTTTTTCTCAATGAAGTTTTGTGTAGATTTTTTTACTCCATACAAAATTGTACATTTTATGTATGGCACTTACATGACTCGAATAAGATGTTATTTGAACTCTCACTGTCTGGATCAAATAAATTATCGAAAGATTTATTTTGTAATTATTTATGTGAGGTTAAATTATAGAGTGAAGTAGTTTTCCTGTATAAATACTGCATTTATTGTATGTTCTTTACATAATATCTAAGAAGATCGAAGGAAATCATGAGCTATGTTGAATTCCTTGTTTTCTCCTTTGAGTAACAGAAAAATAAAGTGATTGAGGAATACCAGCAGGTCATCTTCCAAGCAACAACAATATAAATACATGTAATATGTTGATATGTTGAAAATATGAGCCCTATTTTATGCTAGACTTGCATATGTGGTCTGATCAGAATTTTAAAGGGAGTTACAATGTCAGAACAATTCTTTAGCCTTTACAATCATGTTTGGTGGCAAAGGGGGAACAACTCTATTTTATAATATGTATGTAACTGGTGACTAAAATTTCTGATTACCTTGTCACCAGTTTGTTTGTCGCTGTCTTTGAGTATGGACACAAGCTTGTAACAAGGATAACTTATGAAAATAATGTTTGAAGTCAATGATAGTGAATATGTTTATATCACTGAGTGCATTCAAGTTGAGATGCATTTATTGTACATTTCTGTGCACCAGTTATTCTTAGAAACCGTTTTTCATATAAAATGGATATCAAGAGTTACCTCCCATACACCAAAGATTTTACTATTTGTTACAGTGGGATAAAAATGAGTTTTACAAGTTATTTGTAAGCAGTTTTTTCAACAATTACAGTTGAACATTTGAAAAACAAGTAGATTCTATACCTTTTTACAGAAACACAAAACTGTTTATTTCATTAAATTTAATGAAATAAAAAGATATTGGTCTTACTGACTCTTTTCCAACACCACCCCTGTAATGGTCTCCTGATTTTGATCAAACATCTAATAAATGGTCTTGCGTACTTATCCAACATCTCTGAAATGGTCTCATTGTATTATACACAACTTATCTTTTTATACCCTAAGTTGAACAGGTTATGACTTGTCCCGTCTGTCCATTATGACTTTGTTGGTTACCAGGCTTCATTTTTGATAACATTTTTTATGTGTATTTCAAATTAAACAGACTAATGTGGATTCATTTATTTTCGTGGGTACCAATTTTCGTGGATTGAAGAAAACTTGCATTTTCGTGGATATCTAATTTCGTGGTTTCGGCAAAGTCTGCATATTTCCTTAAGGAAATTTGTAATTCGTTGAACATTTAAATTCGTGGTTCCCCTTTACCCACGAAATCCACGAAAATTCGTATCCAACGAATATTAATGAATCCACAGTATTAAAGAGCTACCGTCAACACCAATTTCTCTATCAAGCAAACAAACAAAAAATATTAGGATATCACATAAGACAACAACTGTTATGGTTCTCGACTTTTTCACTTGAGGTAAAATCTCACCTCTAATTAAAAAAGAAATTCAACATAACTAAATTCATATACTTTTAATTTCATTATTTTAAATTTTATAATAATAATAATAATAAAAATAACAATTTTGTTTATGTATGTATTTATATGAATACGGGTGGATGGAATGCTAATCATTAATGTACATAGTTTGATATAATTATGCTCTGAATTATTGCATATTACACATATGATGAAATTACAACTGAAAAAACCGGACCAGAACTTAAGAGTAGAAAAATATTCAATCTACCAGAGTTACATAGACCATGTCCATTATGTGAAAAATTGGTAAAGAAAATGAATATTATCTGTAACTCCTTAAAATTTTTACCAAAATTCGGCCCTTTACTCGTAATAATTTTATGGAATTATCTAAGAAAATTTGGCATTAATTTGAAATGGAAGTGGGAGAGTAGAAAGGAACTTTTACACCACCACTTCTCCCTTCCAACAAAATGACTTATTTCAATTTGAGATATAATCATCTTCACAGGAAATGAAAACAGTTTTTTTTAACTACTATAAATTCAGAAATAACTGCAATGTTTTTATTAATGCGAAAATTGCGACAGAATTAGGGTTCACAAAAACACTTAGCATTCATAATTTCAATAGCTATTTTCCTAGACAAAATTTTATAATGGTATTATTAAGATCTCACATTTTTACCAGTAATCAGTGATTTCAAAAATAAATGCACATATTCGTTTCTGAATTAACAGTAATACTTTCAATTAACTGGCATCAAAATGATGGACATGCAATACAAAAAAATAACAAATTTATTAATCTAAAAACTGAAGAAAAAAAATGGATTTCACAAAAATCATCTACATGGCCAACTGGGATAAAACAATGACGTCATAGTGGATTTGTTCACTTTTATAGTTTCCAAAAAAATCTCATTAAAATCAGCTGTTTTCATCATGTATACTCTCCACCCTAACTCTAGGTAGAGCTTAGTATCATAACACCAGATTTTAATCGGATTGAGTTTTCAATCTCTGTGAATTGAGAAAAAAAATGTTCTGGATTTTTTTGTAAGTTATTTGATTTCCTAGTTTTGACAAATTTTGCATACAAGCCTACAGACTATTTGTATTTTGTAGAAGACTTAAATAAATGCATATGGATAACCAATGCAAGGAAATCCACGAAAACGTAAGTATAGAAAGAAGAAAAATGAATCATCAGCATTAAAATATCTATGCTGTCAGTTACTGCTTAGAAATCCATTAACATAAAAAAGATTCAAGTTTCTTACAAAAATACAGTAACCAAGATAACAGAATGATTTATCCAATAATATTTCAATATGTCCATGATATCTTACTATAATTATATATAAACAATGAACCATACAAAAGTAAAGAAATTCTGAAATAAGAATTAAGTCCATTATGTACAAATTCAATTAAGACTTATCTACAAATAAAATCATAATATACAATTAAATATATATATAGTTCTGTATTTACAAAATAAATATGAAATTAAAAAATATAAAGTATATAAAATTGTGGAATTCTTACAAAGGAAGAGATCATATTAACAACTTTGTCTTTGGAATGTATCTACAAACAGCTGTCATCAACATTAAATTTTAACACTAAAAGGAAGTATACATAAGGTGTATTGCATTGAGTCCTAGGAGACCAGGAAGCCTGTATCCTAGCTTGAATTGGCCCAGAAATTTCAATAATTTTGTAATTATCTACTGAAAACGGTCAGACCAGATTCCATGGAGATTGCACAACTCATATTTAATCGAAAGCTTTTTCAGGATATGAGAGTAACCCCCCCCCCCCCCCCCCCTCTTTCTCCTTGTCCCCCATTTCATCAACTGTTTTCTTTTTTTTTATTGATATCAGTACATTTTATACTACTGACATGCAAATGAAAAAAATCATATCATTATGATTTCTGATTTTTAACTTATAATTGGTATACTTCTACTACAAATACCTTATATCATAGGCATATGCTCCCTGAATAATATAATGAAAATTGCATAGTTTTTACGTATAATTGTTCTTAATTATTACAGTGTCGATGTGTTGCAAAAGAAATACATTGTACAATAATTTCCCATTAAAATAAACACTGATATTCTACATGTGAAATGAATCCTGTATATTCACTCTTTTGTCTCTGACTCTGACTTCAGACTACAATGAGGTGGTGTCATCCCGAGTTCCCCCCCTCCCCCCCCCCCCCCCCCCCCAAAAAAAAAAAAAGCTGAATCACAATTTCCAGAAAAAATAAAACCTTTTTACTGATCCTGAAAAATTTAATAATTAATTCTATAGCCCTGATAGGTGTTAATCCTGAATTCCCACAAAAATACAGACTCTTTCTCAATGTCTTGAAAAAAGTCCTTCCGCCCCTCAACAATAGGTGTTTGTCAACGAAGTTGAATAGAAAATAAATAAGAATGCATCGAAAAAGATATTGCATAGTTCCTTATATTTTCTACTTTATAAAGTCAATGACATAAGAAGAAAAACTAATCCAAAATTCAAATATCAAATCTTTTTATAAACTGATGTATATTTAAGGCCATATGGCTTGATTGAAAATTAGGCAACTTTTCTATTACCGTAATAAGACTACAGGACAAAAGAGTGAATATGTTCTCATCTACAGTGTCTATAGGTCTTTGAACTGTTAAATTTTAGCCAGTTCTTAATATTTTTTATAAGATTCTTCTAGTCAGACTGTTTTATTATAGAATTACTCATTTTTGATCCATGGAAGAAGGAAGTATATTTAAGATAAATAAGATACTAATTTTGTTCTATAGAAAAAATTTTTTTTTTGTTTCTTCCAATACATGCATTTTTGGTTGAAGTAAAGAATGTGTATAATAGAAATTTTTCAGGACAAATAAAATGCATTTCAACACATTTTCAAGAGTTGTATTTCATATAAAATATTGAATGAATAATTTCTTATTTTTTTTTCCACCAAAGATCATATTTTAATATCTGTTGTATTTGTAAAATTAAGGACTTCATTAGCTAACACAATTACAACTCAACTAAACAAGATAAGAAATTGTAATATTAATTGTTTTGTATCTGTAAAATATGAAATTTGGAATACTATTGCCTTGTTCTTGTAGATACATGCAATATGTTTTTTTGTGGGAAAATGTTTGATTTATGTTAATTCTCAATAAGAAAAACTTAAAAATAAAAAAAAAAGTTTTAAAAGTTTAGCAAGTAAAGTTTAAATGGTATTTTTAACTGTAATGTATCAACATTCAAAATTGCGCTCTCACTTATCCACTTTTAATGATATACAAGTATTTGTCTTAACAAAAAAGCTTAAACATCACTACCCCTAATATAGTTTGGCACCTGATGATAGGATGAATATGTTTGGTTTCCATGGTAAAGTGGTTGCCGTGACTGCTGAGCATACTCATACTGGCTAAAGTCATTTGAATTCTGAATGCCATTAGATAGTGAATGGTAGTCACTATGGTAACCATATTCACCATCATTTAAATTTTTTGCTGCGTCTTTTAACTTGCGTTGGTACCAATGCTGCACATGACTGCTTAAATCTTTCTGATATTGCTGTTGAACGGAGTTTATTTGTGCATAATCACTATGATTGACTTGAGGATGCGGTGAATTATTGCTAGAAAGTGTAATGTTATGGTCAGTTGGTTCAGTACTGAATGAAGATGAAGGCGTACAACTTGTACTGGGAGCATTCCCAGAATTCAAATTACGTCCATAGATTTTACTGCTATATCCAGAATCAGGATTGCTACTATTGTCCTCACGACTTTTGTCTTGAATTGGCGTAGATTGTAAATTCCTATCAGTTCGTGTAATAACTTCCTGACCCTGAATATGTTGTTCCTGATTAAGATGAGATTCAGATTTGCTGCCGATTTTTGACACATTCGTTTGATCCGAATACATGACATTATCATGACCTTGGAAGTTAGGATTGTATGTATTATATGTTTGTCCTGATGGAACAGACACTGGAGTCCTCCCATCGTTTACCCTTCTAGTAAAGTTTTGAACAGATCCATAAGGATTTTCCATATTTGTAGTATCACCGGCCCAAGTAGGCCTGTCTCTATTATAACCAGTCTGTCCACTATTTTGTCTATTCACATCTACATCTCTCGTAGAATTGTAAATCTGTCCTTTTGAACCCAACACAGAATAGTTTACAGGATTTCTGTTTATATTTCCCTGTGAAGAACTATAATATTGACCACTTTGTAAATTTTTATTGTTTTGATCATTAGAATATGGTTTCATATCAGTTCTATCATTTGAATATGACTTTGAATTCCCATACTGTGATGCCGACCTCTTCATTGACTCTAATGGCACACTATAATTTTGACCAGTTCGCGGAGAACTAGGAGTTCCAGATCTCTGCATGGAAGACGGATCCTTCATTTTCAATTTCATCTGATGGGCTGACGACAGGTCAGTATCATCTAATAGTATTCCATCAGTTGACCTTGACCTCTGCCGACTCATTTGCATACTGCTATGACCTTGGGATAAATACATATCATCCCTATTAACATTATTTACAGAATTGATAGCACTATTTTTTAAGTTATTCACACTATTTTGGTCATATACACTCCTCCTATCCATGTGAGGCATTCTCTCCACAGGAATTTGTTTCCCATCATGCCGTGATGGTATTTCAGAGCTTTGAGGTCTATTCATAACTTCACTATGGTAACCATATGTGGAGTCAGACTGTTGAACTGACATACCTGACCTGCGTAAATCTGACGAATCATTTGGATATCCCTTATTCGAGATCGAATTTGTATTGTCTTGAGTATTGTATAATTTTTCCCTCTCTGGATATCCAAATGTTGTGAAAGTTGGCTTATCCACTGCTTTTCCAGCACCAGACTCTGTGAGGGGGCCCTGTCCGGTGCTGGAGGAATTGGAGGTCACATTAGTACCTATGCTTATGTTTGAGGACCCCCTTTCGGGAAAACTCCGCCGTGTTTCACTGTTTCTACTTTCATTCTGTAGAGTTCTAGTCTCCATATTTGATCGTCTCACTTCATTTTGTCTATCAAATTGTTCCCTTTGTGAGTGTTTGTTTTCGTGTTGTGTACTCCTGGGATGTTGATAAATCTGCCGGCTGTCACTATAAATAGTTCGGTCATTCTGAACTTGTCTACTGTCATTTTGAATATTTCTTAACCCACTTTGGTTAATTCTACTCCCACTTTGTGCTTTCCTACTTTCACTTTGAATAGTTCTACTTTCATTTTGTCTAGGTGATAGATTTTCTGGTTCAGTTTTACTTTTCACCATTCTTTGATGAGGAAGATACTGATAATGAAAGGGACTAGATTCTCGTGATTTAGGAGTACTATGATTGAGAGGGCTAGCATCCCTCTGTGCTGTAGTTTTATGAACCATTGGAGTACTATGAGTTAGTGGGCTAGCATCTCTATGCCCGGCAGTTCTAAGTCCTAACACAGTGTTATGAGTTATTGGGCTAGTGTCTCTTTGCACAGAAGTTCTATGATTTAACACAGTATTATGAGTTCGTGGGGTTAATTCTTGACGCACTGATGTTTGATGCTCATGCATTCCATGCAAAGTTTGTGAGGTTGAAAGTTTCTTTGGAATAGCACCTTGATCATAGCCACTGTATTGATTACCATAAACTTGGTCATGTGACAAGTATGGACTACGACTAGTCGAAGCAGTACTCGGTGATATGAAGTCAGGTCGTGAAGATGATCGTACATTTTGATGACTAGTAACAGGCGAAACAAAATGTTGTCTCCCACTTTGCTGATTAGCATTCCTATTGAGAGTTTGTGGGTTCTGAACACCGTAATTGTCTCTACGTCCAACAACCGGATTGTAATTCTTGGCACCCCTGTCTTTACTATAAGGAGGGAGTTGCCATGCCCTGATTTCCTGCATTGCTTGCTGACGTGATTCATAAAATTGTCTCTTACGAAATTTCCCACTGTGATTATCAGACTGCGAAAGCGTCTCATCTGATCGAGAGCGAAATAATCGGCCATTTTCAGTCTGATGAATGTCTGTGAAAATATTATTACTTGGTAAAGCAGTATCGTCATGATGATGGTCTAAACAATGACCATACTTGGACAATTTTGCCTCTAACCAATCATCCACATCCATACCGCCACGATTCTTATGTGCCATATAATGCTGTTGATCAGCTATACGCTGGTCTATCCTATTGTAACAATTTCTCTCTTCTTCGTCAAATCTATCCCTGGACCACCTGTCAAATGTCATAATTTGTTGAGTAGTTTTCTTATCTAACTGATCCATACGATTTTTCAGGATTTGATGAGAAGCATCAATATGTTCATAGATATGTTCCTTATCCTGACCGACTCGCTTCTCCAACTGTTGCAGTGCAGGCATACACTGACAAATTGGGGTGTATCCTATTGGTCCCTGTTGAAAACAAAACAAAAAAATTTCAATAAGCTACCAAATAAGAAATGAATATTACATGTATAAAACATCTCTGTAAATATTCTGCTATTTTTGTCAAGTGCATGTAGCGATTTTGAGTAGAGAATTAATACACCATATCTCTTGGTTCCCACTAAACACTCCTACTGTGCAGAGGACATAAAAGTTTCCCTTAGCTCGAGGTGTTTTATAGTTCTCTTGTATATTTCAGTTGGGGCATATTTATTCCTGAGAAAAGTTTTCTTGTCTGTACTAATTAACTTTCTATTTAAGAATTTTTGTATGTTAAAATTATTACCGGTATGCGGTTTCTCTTTTCCTTGATTGTGACATCACCCAATGAGATTGATCACTGAATTGGTACTTACCATGATGAGCAACATGACGGCTGCCAAATGTGTAGCAGGATCTGCTTACCCTTCTGGAGCACCTGAGATCACCCACGGTTTGTGTTGTTGCTCAATCTTTAGTAGTTTTCTATGTAGTGTTATGTGGACTGTTGTTGTCTTTTTGTCATTTTTCATTATAGTATTTCTAAACCCACGAAAGCCATTAAAATTAGTATCCCATTAAAATTAGTATCCCACGAATAATAATGAATCCACAGTATGCAACCTCGTTATTGTTCAGTGCATATAGGTAACATAATTGGCATCTAGCAAAGGAACCATGGTAAGCATCTAAAAAGAGAGATTTTACTTTTTTTGCAAAACTCATCCCTCAGAATAATAAAACATCGCACAAATTTCTGAATTTAAATTATCAAATTAGCCTATCATACTGAGAGTGATTTAAGTCACGAACCTGCTTTATATTACCAGCTAAATCTCTGTAATACTGTTGTCCAGTCTTAGGTATGTACTGACTAAAGAAGCCATGTACAGCATCTTTACCTTCAGCTGGGTGGACTTGGCTTCCTGGCGGAGCTGGTTTATCTTTCTCCTGAAAATAATCAAACTAATAAAAAAAAATTTCATTGTGACAATTTTTTAAAAGATAAAATGCCACAATTAGTATACCTGCCATCACATAACTATACACTCTATTACAGATACATGTACTATTAGACTAAATTGTGTCAGATCTAATTACCAATAGCGTTTGGTTAGATGATTATTCCAGGCAAAGTGATGCATCTAGGATTCACAAATAAGGGTTAAATGCTACGTCAAGAAATAAAATGGTTTTAAAAACATCTGCATACAAGCCTATGTAAAATTTGTACTTCATTAAACATTTAAATTTGTGGTTCACCTGTACCCATTAAATCCACAAAAATTGGTATCCACAAATAATAAAGAATCCATGGTGTTTATTAATAAACATCCCGTCGGACAACTCATGTGGTGATTCTACTTGTCCGACGCCTATGTCTACTTGTCCCAGACAATAGGACAAATGGTACTGTCGAGCCCTGACCATTTAGTCTTCAAATATAAGAACCCTTTACGGTGAAGTTTTTATCTCGTCTTTCTTGTCTGTTACTAAGTTTACCAATTTGAATTTTCTTCTGCATCGTTTAATTTGGCTTAATGATCATAACACTGTCTACTCATTTGCATATTACCATACTTCTGTCTACTCATTTGCATATTACCATAACACTGTCTTCTCATTTGCATATTACCATAACACTGTCTACTCATTTGCATATTACCATACTTCTGTCTACTCATTGCATATTACCATACTTCTCGTAATATCCTGAAGCTTTATATACATTTTGTTTACCTTTTTCTTTTTCTTCAAGAATGAGAAAAATTTGCTGCCTTTTTCTGCCTTTTCTGTCTTTTGTACAGGTAGGTCTTCATCTGGGACTACAACAGGTCCATCTATATCCACAGGTATTTCACTGAAATTTACCATTTTCGGTGATGGGTGAACCTGAGCTTTGGTCTGAAAAATATAAGGCCCAATAAACCACCTGTAAAACTTCATAAAGGGTTCTGCAGAAAAGAAATGTTAGGTATACATCAATGGGACAGAACCCAGCAACACAAATCACTAAAAGACATATGAAGGGCAACATACAGTCTTTAACATGAGACAGTTGTCTGTACTATATGTTTTGCAGTCAAGAGAGCTCTACAGAATCCTATGTATGCAGTGGACTCAAAATGAATCCTGTATCTCATTTGGTCTCTTGTGGAGAGTTGTATCATTGACAATCATACCAATTCTTCTTATCTTATATCAAAATCAATCCTGTGTTTTTCAGTCAAGTGGACTTGCAGATCCTGTATTTTGCAGTCAAGTGGACTTGCAGATCCTGTGTTTTGCAGTCAAGTGGACTTGCAGGTCCTGTGTTTTGCAGTCAAGTGGACTTGCAGGTCCTGTGTTTTGCAGTCAAGTGGACTTGCAGATCCTGTGTTTTGCAGTCAAGTGGACTTGCAGGTCCTGTGTTTTGCAGTCAAGTGGACTTGCAGGTCCTGTGTTTTGAAGTCGTAGACTTGCAGGTCCTGTGTTTTGCAGTCTAGTGGACTTGCAGGACCATTGTAATTTCCCTAATCTAAGCAATGTCAGTAACAAATTTCACATGAATAAAGGTTACAATAAAGGTTAAAGGATAATATAAACATCACAAAAAATAAGTCACTTTTTGTGGTGTTGATCCATTCATGTGACGATCATTTTATACTTCGTTTGTGGTGTCCTGGTGTGCTGTCGTAAATACATGGGAGGTGTCTGTTGTTATTCTGCGGTTTACATGTTGTAATGTACTATTATATTATTTATTTATGTATTTCTTTTGTCCTGAGTGTTCTTGCATTTATTTGTACTGTATTCCTGTCATGTAGTGTTGTCATTTTAGCGGTAATTTTAACATTGCCATATAAGCGGGAGGTTTGGCTAGCCATAAAACCAGGTTCAACCCACCATTTTTTCTTAAAATATCCTGTACCAAGTCAGGAATATGGTGGTTGTTATCAAATAGTCCTTTTCTATGTATGTTGGCATTTGTTTTTGTTGCAGTTCAGTGTTTCTGTTGTTCTGTTTGTTTCCTCTTATAGTTGATATGTTTCCCTTGGTTTTAGTTTGTAACCCGGATTTGTTTTCGCTTAATCGATTTATGACTTTTAAACAGTGGTATACTACTATTGCTTTTATTTACAATTGCTAAGGATAACTGATCACCAAGATTATCATTTTCTGTAAAATTATATATAAAAAAGAAGTAAAAAATATTGAAAATTTGTCAAAAAGCTTATGGTGCAACCAATATATATATATATAAAGGAATATGTTTCAATTCCTGTAATGATGCACATAATCTTAATTCTCGTATCGTACCTTTAACAGTGATGTAATTGTTATGATGACTTCAGGGTGATCTTTTCGTTTAGCCACATCAATGGCAGTTTCCTCTTGTTTGTTGACAATATAAATATCAATGCCAGCTTCCACTAACAGTTTAGCGATCTTCTTCCTCTTCAAAGCAGAAGAGATATGTAGTGCAGTGTCACCATTCTAAAATAAAATATGCAGCAAATTTTAAATCGGATTATTAGGCCACATCAATATGATTTAAGTCCCTGAATTTTAAAAGAAACCAAACAGGTACAGGTCAGCAACTTTTTCTTTAAATTTTCTTTGTGGTGAAAACTATTATGAAGGAACATTTGCCATAATACAAAGTGGTATCTTATCATTAAATATATGGAGAATATGTCCAGGGGAATCAGATGATGCCCCCACTTGCATATAATGTTATAAAGGAAAATAACTCAAGAATGGTAAAAGTGACACAACCCAAATTTGAACTTGATCTGTGTTTTATGGTAATACTAATAAGCATTGTGTACAAGTTTCATATCATTTGGTTGAGGCAAACTAAAGTTAGAGAACATAAACTAATTTTGGGATGTACATACGTACGTACGGACAGACAAGGATAACACTTAATGCCCCCTCCACCATGGCGGAGGCATAAAATATTGTTAAGTATAGGTTTTGCTCCTCATTGATGGCTCTACTGTACATTAGTTGTATAATTCCTCACTCTTTTCAGTCTCTGGTGGATAGCTGTCTCATTGGCAATCATACCACATCTTTTTACTTATAGTTTTCACTTACTTATATATTTTCCCTTTTATAAATAATCAAATTGAATTCTTTTACCAATATCAATTCTAAAGAAACATGTTCCATGTAAGTCTTGCTATCTCAATTGGGTAAAAAATATACATCTGATAGGTATATACCTTGTTCTGTTCATTGAGCCTACATCTGGCACTGATCAAAATACGTGTGACACCTGCATGTCCATACCTTGCTGCCGTGTGGAGGGCTGTATCTCCATACTGAAAGATAGAAATGTTTTACATTAGTATAACTGATCAAAATACATGTGACACCAGCATGTCCATACCTTGCTGCCGTGTGGAGTGCTGTATCTCCATACTGAAAGATAGAAATCCTTTACTTTAGAACTGATCTGCATTAATGTGAAGTATTCTACTAGGTTCTGCTAAATTAAGCATCATAAAACCAGGGAAATTACCTTTAAAAGTACTTTGGAGGGGCAAGTAGCTCCTTCTCCTTGTGTAAGTGTACAGAAAATTCATTTCAGCCTTGCATTAAATTGTTAGCTGTTCAGTATCACTCTGACCTGCATCTCACAGCTAGGAAGGAGTCTTACATTCTTAACACACTATATAGGATGAATGCCCCATATCCTGTTTTTCTATTAATAATTATGTAATTAATTACTACATGTAGCAATAAAATCATACTTTTTGTGAAACAGAAGCCAGGTCATGAACCAATACCTAAAATATCATTATATTAACTGATTCCACTAGGGAGCTACAATGTCTAAAAGCATTAATTTAAATATTCTGAAAAAAGATGATAATTCAAGCATATCCATAGATTGACATATTTATACAACATTAGTATTGTGACATAGATTTAAACATTTTGATCAACTCCTGAAGAACTGGGCTACTGTGAATTCATTTATTTTGAGGGTTCCCATTTTTGTGGAGGAAAAATAGTTTTTTTCATGGATAGTTGATTTCATTGATTTGCCAAAGTTTGCAAAAAGACTTGCAGGAAATTTGTATTTTGTTGAACACCTAAATTATTTGTCCACCTATACCTATGAAATCCAAGAAAAATTGGTATCCCATGAATAATAAAGAATCCACAAAGTTTCACCAATAATCTAATTCATGAAAATATCTTTTAAATGAAGTTTTAGGGGTATTATTGGTACATGTACTTGACAATTTTATGATGTTTTTATTTCATGGTAGAGAGATCAAAACAACTGTATCATTATAGTTCTTTCTGACGAACATGTGAACAGTACTTAATGATAAATTCTTTTCAAAATTTACTAATGGCTTCATGTACATTTGAATAATCAATGTAATGGCTTCATGTACATTTGAATAATTAATGTAAGAGGGTTTTTTTTATGGGTCATTATTTAAGATTTCTTTGTAAGCATCTTTAATAACACTCTGAATCAAATACAGGTATATGTAATATTTCAAAGTATAAACACTATACTTATAATTATTTAATAAAATTGCATCAAGTTGTTAAATTAGCCACTAAAATTCAAAATGACAGCCTTTTCATAAAGGATGGTATTTTTTTCAAAAGGTAATGTAAACTACTCCATACATCTAAATAATGGATTGAATTTGAAGTACAAGCATTTGAAGATTAAGAATTTTTGATGGGAAAAACTGTTTTCAGAAAAATAATGTTAAATTCATAGGAAGAAACAAATTTAAAACTATTTATCACTGATCAATTGATTGTTTGATAAATATCCAGTGGCAAATATTTCATGCATATTCAGGACATTTAACTGTATGAAAAATACATAAATAAGATTTTTAACAATTTCAGAAGTGTTTTTTTTAGAGAAAATCAGGAAATATTTGTTAAAGAATACTGTAGAAAAAGATTACAAACATCCTTAGGCACTGACATGAAGCTCAGATAGCTCAGATCTGTCTGATAACATGGCTATTTATGCTTACATTGTTTTTTAGGTCTGCATTACAGCCTCCATACAAAAGAACTCTAGCACTTTGATTGTGACCATTCTGACTGGCTAAATGTAGAGCTGTAAATCCAGACTAAAATATATAAAAGTAATAATACATTACTCTCTGTACTTCGAAAGTGATCATTCTGACTGGCTAAATGTAGAGCTGTAAATCCAGACTGAAATAGACCCTATACCTGTCCCCCTTACAGGCTGAGCTGCAAACACAGCTCTATTTCTCCTACTGCATGTACCTTTATACCTATCAAAGACTTGAGAGACATATTTTTGTTAAACTATATAAATACATGTATAAGAAGAATGTGTCTATAGTACACAGATGCCCCACTCGCACTATCATTTTCTATGTTCAGTGGACCGTGAAATTGGGGTCAAAACTCTAATTTGGCACTAAAATTAGAAAGTCCATATGACAGGGAACATGTGTACTAAGTTTCAAGTTGATTGGACTTTATATAACTTCATCAGAAACTACCTTGACCAAAAACTTTAACCTAAAGCGGGACAGACAGACAAACAGACAAACGGACGGACGCACAGACCAGAAAACATAATGCCCTTACTACAATCGTAGGTGGCACATAAAGATCCACAATGCAATGCTAATACCATTTCAATTTTGATCAATGCCAAGGGTATACGAAGGACATAGAAAATTATTTACTGGATCTCTGTCCAGCAGTGGCCAGTCCTGAGGGAGCCTTTGTTTTTGCAGTGAGAGATGTATTACTAGTTATGCATCTACATCCATTCAAAATAAATAAATGGAGAATGTGTCCCCAGGGGCGGATCCAGGATTTTTAAAAGGGGGGGCGTAGAATAGAATCTTTCGCGGAGCGGAGCAAGGCAAAATTTTTTTTTTACCTTTTTTTGGCTAAAAAACATAAAATAAGTGTAAAATGCACTAATTAAACGGTTCTTGACATGCGGCATGTATATTTTATAGTTAAAGTGTAAGGGTTGAACATTTTTGATGCCGTATTCTCCCCATTAATTGTCTATTATAAAATGATTGGATGGATCCAAAGCTATGTACCAATATATTTGATGTGGGATTTGTCAGTAAAAAATGGACATGGAAAAATTCTCCCTAGCCAAGTCAGTCACTGAAATAGAGGTCACAACTAGCATCTGAAGAATGCATTGAGAATTTGTGATTCACACCCCAGATGCATCTGATCATACATACTAATATAATTGATGTTTTACTTTATTCACTTATCAATAAAAAATATATCCACAAAAACATTTATTGTGAGTTTCTAGAGATGACTTCTGTACAAATCTGTCGTCTAAGCCATAGGGTTCACTAGAAGCATCTTCCTCGGATTTCGTCGAGAAAAATCTTCAATGATTTTTTCATAATCAATGATTTTTATCCAAATGTATGGTTGAAATGTTTCACCCAACAAGGGAAGTGAGTGGTTCAAAATCAACCAAAGGCTATGAATGAGTCTGAAATGACAACGAAGTTGTGAATGACTGTCAAAAATGGAGACCTAAAGGCCACACCTAGCAGGCAGGTTGCAGTCGGTCCTTGAAAAAAGTACTCAGTATACCAGTTCGGTGAAACAGACATTCCAGTCACATCCCTCTCTTTAGTCTAAACTCCTTTTAAAAACATTAAGAAACACAAGAATAGTAATTCAAATACCAACAAGAGTTTAGGCACGGACCATTTGATTTTCTGAGGGTGGCCTGGGATTTACATGCGAACCAACAAAAACAAGAGTGCACACGCTGAAATGTCTCGCCTTCTTTACTAATCATTGATATTATGTTGATAGTCCTAAATATAAAGCTTTATTACAACTGTCACATAAACTTAACATTAACCAAGTAAACTAAACATTGACCAATGAACCATGAAAATGAGGTCAAGGTCAGATGAACCATGCTAGGCAGGCATGTACAGCTAACAATTCTTCCATACAACAAATATAGTTGACCTATTGCTTATAGTTTAAGAAAAACAGACCAAAACACAAAAACTTAACACTGAGCAATGAACCTTGAAAATGAGGTCAAGGTCAAATAAAACCTGCGTGACTGCCAAATAGATCATAAAATATTTCCATACACCAAATATAGTTGAACTATTGCATATAGTATTAGAAAAAAAGACCAAAACTCAAAAACTTAACTTTGACCACTGAACCATGAAAATGAGGTCAAGGTCAGATGACACCTGCCCGCTAGACATGTACACCTTACAATCATTCCATACACCAAATATAGTAGACCTATGGCATACAGTATATGAAAACCAGACCAAAACACAAAAACTTAACTATAACCACTGAACCATGAAAATGAGGTCAAGGTCAGATGACACCTGCCAGTTGGACATGTACACCTTACAGTCCTTCCATACACCGAATATACTAGACCTATTGCTTATAGTATCTGAGATACGGACTTGACCACCAAAACTTAACCTTGTTCACTGATCCATGAAATGAGGTCGAGGTCAAGTGAAAACTGTCTGACGGGCATGACGACCTTGCAAGGTACGCACATACCAATTATAGTTATCCTATTACTTATAATAAGAGAGAATCTAACATTACAAAAAATCTGAACTTTTTTTTCAAGTAGTCACTGAACCATGAAAATGAGGTCAAGGACATTGGACATGTGACTGACGGAAACTTCGTAACATGAGGCATCCATATACAAAGTATGAAGCATCCAGACCTTCCACCTTCTAAAATATAAAGCTTTTAAGAAGTTAGCTAACGCCGCCGCCGCCGCCGCCGCCGGATCACTATCCCTATGTCGAGCTTTCTGCGACAAAAGTCGCAGGCTCGACAAAAATTACGCCAGTTTTTTATACATTTAATGCTAAATAATTTTGTTGGAAATTTTTTTTTCTAATAGTATAAAAGTGGGCAAGATTATTGTTTTCAACCCAGGTATGGCCAGAATTTTTTTTTAAGGCAAAAATCAGGGCCAGAATTTTTTTTTCTCTAAAATATCTTAGACCCCCCCAAAAATCAAATGGTCCGTACCTAAGACTTTTAATCTATCTAGAGATTACTGACTGGGGATCATTATTCAGCAATGTTATTAATGGGCTGGGGCGTGTGGGGTTAAACATGTTTTCGTAGGTAAATATTATAGCTGTGGAACTTTTTTTCATCATGTGAGTGTAATAGAGTATTACCTTCTGTTGGGTGGAATTGTGAAATAGGAGTCAATACGTCCTTTGTCGCTTTGAATGAGTCATGCTTGTCTTGTCATCCTCAGCCTTAGCAATGTGTTACTGTAATTTGAATTTCAAAATGACTGAGTGACGTTATTTCGACATACTGGTCAACTCCACGGTAGCGAATCACGTGACTTTGACATAATCAATAATATATTACACGTAAATACGAGCGAATAATATCTTTATAAGTAACGAATTGTCGCATAAAATATACGGGAAATGGCAAAGTAAACGAAATCTAGTCTGATTAATCATTTTACAGTCTTAATTAAAAAAAAAAAAAAAAAGTGCAAGAAAAGGGGGGGGGGGGGGGGGGGGGGGGGGGGGCGTACGCCCCCGCTTGCATACACCATTATAAAGGGACGTAACTCAAGAACAATAAAAGTGACATTACCCAAATTTGTACTTGATCTGAGTTTTAAGGTAATAAGTATTGTGTATAGGTTTCATAATGTTTGGTTAGGGCAAACTTAAGTTACCGAACGGAAACTAAAAATTTTCCAATTTTCCGATTTATAAAGGGGCATAACTCGATAATGATTAAAGTGACGCTACCAAAATTCATCTTGATCTGTGTTTTGTGGTAAAAAGCATTGTGTATAAGTTTCATAACATTTGGTTGAGGCAACTTAAGTTAGAGAAAGGAAACTAAAAATTTTGCATTTTTTTCCATTCATAACGGGGCATAACTCGAGAATGGTTAAAGTGACCCCACCAAAATTCAAACTTGATCTGTATTTTGTGGTAATAAGCATTGTGTATATGTTTCATAAGATTTGGTTGAGGCAAACTTAAGTTAGAGAAAGGAAACTAAAAATTTTGTAATTTTTCCATTTATAAAGGGGCATAACTCTAGAACGGTTAAAGTGATGCTACCAAAATTCAAACTTGATCTGTATTTGGTGGTAATAAGCATTGTGTATAAGTTTCATAACATTTGGTTGAGGAAAACTTAAGTTGGAGAACGGAAACTAAAAATTTTGCAATTTTTCCATTTATAAAGGGGCATAACTCTAGAATGGTTAAAGTGACCCAGACAAAACACAATCTGTGTTTTGTGGTAACTTACATTGTCTATAAGTTTCATAACATTTGGTTGAGGCAAACTCAAGTTAGAGAACGGTAACCAATTTTGGGACGTACGTACAGACGGACAAGGGTAAAACTTAATGCCCCCTCCGCTACGGCGGGGGCATAAAAATTATGAATTCAACTCCTCATTTTTAGAGACTCTTGTCATAACTCTTTTAGGGATCTGTAGTTGACCAATTTCAACACAATTTGTGCCCCTATCCAACCTCCTCTTTTTTTCCAGTAGCAGTCATGATTTCCTGTCCTTCATCAAGTCAACAAACATTTGAACACCTACCTACTAGTAAATGAATTACCTAATAGTAAATGAATTACCTAATAGTAAATGAATTATTCTTATTTTTGTGCTTGCATCTAGACCTCTTATTGGGAGGTGGGGGTTGTTGTAGGATATGCTTAATCATTCTGAGTATGTTATCCCTTTGTTCTCTTATCACACAAATGTAATGCATATGACAAACTTGAAATGGTACACACAAAGTGATTCAGAAAAAACATTATGTGATAAATTACACACAATGTGATTCAGTCAAAAAACATTATATGATCAAGTACACACAAAGTGATTCAGTTAAAATTACTCTTGCAAGTCGACTAACTGTAGTTTAAAAAATCATTGTGTAAATAGTGATTGGGGCTGATTATCATAAACACTTTGATTTATGACCTAGACATATAAAATCTACTGAATACACTGAGATGACATGGAGAGCAGCTAGTCAAAATGATTGTTAAACTGAGATGTACTGATAGTGTTAATGTAACTTTATAGACAATATCATAAATAGTTCCCATCAAACTAATTTAAGCAGAAAAGTTACTATTGAAAATTGGTAATTAATTGAAAGTCACTGGACCATGACCTAGAGAGCAGGGCCTTGAAATAGTCATCAAACTGATATGTACTGATAGTAATGCAACTTTATAGAACATTTCATTGATTCACAAGTAGTTCTTATCAAACATCAAACTAACTTAAGCAGACAACTTAGCATTGAAAATTGAAAGTCACTGGACCATGACCTAGGGGACAAGGCCTCAAAATAGTCTTCAAACTGATATGTACTGATAGTAATGCAACTTTATAGAAAATATCAATGAGCTATCACAAATAGTTCCTTTCAAACTAACTTAAGCAGAAAACTTAATAATTGTTGACACCGCTGCTAACTCCAATGGGGCCTGAAAAGCAACACCTATGACTCATTCCGTCGCAGTTAATGTTAAATCATTAATTATTCAAAAAAAATAATGAAATTCGCTTACCTTATTAGTTAGAATAGCATTGCAATGGTGTTTAATCAACAGTTCTAATGTCTGACTAAAACCATTCCAGGCTGATTCATGGATGACACCATTTCCATGCTGAAAACAGAAAATTAAAAGTCATCAAACATACTCGGCTTATAATTTGGTCAACCAGATTAATGTTTGTCTATATAAGACTCATCAAAAGCACTCAAATCAAAATAGTTTAAAGAACAATTCTATGATCAAGTTAATGAGCATTGAAAATCAAGTAAATATTGTCTACCTGAGTTATCTCCCCTAGATTACAATGAGTTTCTTAACCTTGAATAAGTTGTTCAGTGATTGTCGCGAATGGGGTTTTTCAGTACTCAAACCACTATACTGTAAATTCAGAAATTATTGCGATGTTTTTATTATTGCAAAAAATGTGACAGGGTTCTAATCGCAATAATTTTAACTCGCATTTTGAAATTTTTTATATAAATTAAACAGGATTTTCCTCAAAATCGCATTTTAGTCTAAAATGACAAAATCGCAATAATAAATGCACGCAATAATTTCTGAATTTACAGTAATTATTTTGCTACCCTTTTGTCAGTAACATAATATTCCCCTTACTTATATAGTTCTAAGTTCTCTAAGTGTTTTATTCACTTCAATTTATAAAGCCCCTGTTCTGTCTGCTTCATTTTTCTTTATTTTTTTGTGGGGATGGGATTTTCTTAACTGGATGGTTTTATTACAACTTCATTGAAGAAATCACTTTATTTATATGTGTATATGTGTCAATTTCATTTTTCACCAAATCTTCAACATCATTGATAGTACCCTGACAGTGCGTGTTATAGAACAGCTATGGGTACACCAAAACTAACATCATAGGTGTTCCCTGACAGTGCTATAGAACAGCTATGGGTACACCAAAACTAACATCATAGGTATTCCTTGACAGTGCTATAGAACAGCTATGGGTACACCAAAACTAACATAGGTGTTCCCTGACAGTGTAATAGAACAGCTATGGGTACACCAAAACTAACATCATAGGTGTTCCCTGACAGTGCTATAGAACAGCTATGGGTACACCAAAAATAACATCATAGGTGTTCCCTGACAGTGTAATAGAACAGCTATGGGTACACCAAAAATAACATCATAGGTGTTCCCTGACAGTGTAATAGAACAGCTATGGGTACACCAAAACTAACATCATAGGTGTACCCTGACAGTGTAATAGAACAGCTATGGGTACACCAAAACTAACATAGGTGTTCCCTGACAAAGTCACGAACACCAAAATTTTGACAGGTCACACCATGAAAGGAACTCCTTGACAATGGTATGTGTTCATCCTATACACACAGCGATAAACATCTAACCAGGTAATGAAGTAAAGACCCATAAAACATTTGACTCATCTTGTCTCATTTCACTTCAGACAAACTTTAATTGATAACTTATAAATTATAGTTTTTATATGTTTTTAATTATCGCCCTTTCAAAACTAAATTAAAACAGTCTGATATAATCTTAAACGGTATTTCTATAAAAAGAAACGAAAATGGAGTATTTTTGTAATTAAATTAAAATATGGAAATAAGGCCATTCAATTCAATTAAAAAATAAATATAATAAAAGTAATAGATGAAATGTATCGTGACGTGATGGTATATTGGTCTTAAACTGAATACCAAATCATGAATCACTGCAAACAAATCGACACAAAACAATTTCTTTCAGTCAATTTACTTGTAAATTCAATTTGTTGATGAATTATGTAATATTTAAATACAGGACAGAAATTTTCTTATCAGAAAGACGACACGTATCTGGTACAAAAAATGAGAAATCTAGCACCTGAACATGTTTTACAAATAGTATATAAAACATGACAGCGTTATTTTCTACATGTGTATCAAACAGCGTTAATTAATACAAGCTCATTTCAAAACCAGACACCAAATTTTAATAAAGATTCTGGAATTAGCATAAAAAGGTTCTATTTCAAATTTTGTAAAATTGACCCTACTTTGTATTTTATTTGTTATTTGAGTCTGAAGTGCTATTTCTTTGCTACATTGAATCTTAGGCAGTACAGTGACATTTGAGAGCTCATTCTTATCCTTTATGGTAATACATACGAGTTTTTTGCATTTAATTTGAATAAAAGGAGATGAGAAGTCACATCAATGAGACAGTTACCCAACAATAACAAAAACATCTGAAGGTCAACATAGTTTTTAATGATAGGGATTGCCACAAAAAAAAGATTCAAGTTCAAAATTGCACCGAGTTTAGGAACTAAGCATGCTAAGGCATATTTAAGTCAATAAGAAGATAATTCAAACAAAATTTCTAGGCCAATGAAAAGCATATAGTGTATTACTGTATGAAATCATAAAAAAAACTATGAGGTCACTATATGCCATTCAGGTTTATATTGGGGATGTTGCTCCCTTAAAAATTTTATTTTAGTAACTTTGACCTTGACCTCAGACAGTAAATTCAAAAATCAATAGGACAAATTGTACACACCCATTTTTGTTGAAGATGGTTTTGTTTATTGACCCCTAGGCGTTATTTTTGTTGTTTGGATGATATCTCATTGACATATATACCGCACATACTGATGCTGCTCTGTGGAGCAGTTTCTGCAGTGGTTTTGATTTTAGTCACCAATTTTGGGAAATTTGAAGATAAAAAAATTTGGGGTAAATTACAAAAAATTACTTCTACCCTTAATATGAGACAGCTCTGTGGAAAAGCATTTTTATATATTTTATTATAAAAATAAGGAGATGAGGTATGATTGCCAATGAGACAACTATTGACCAAAGTTCAAATAAAGTGGATGTAAGCAATTATTGGCAACCGTATGGCCTTTACCAATGAGAATAAAATGCTTCGCTGGGGCGCAGCTTGATACGACCGCAGAGGTCGAACCCTGAACAGTTGGGGCAAGTATGGACACAACATTCAAGCTTGATACAGCTCTGAATTTTGATTGTTATTAAATATTTGACACAGCATAGGTTTCTGACACAGAAAGAATGTGGTCTAAGAACTTGAATTTTTTTAATTTACCTATTATGGTCCAATGTCCAAAATCAAAATACATGGTTAGATTCAGCATATCAAAGAACCCCATATATTCAATTTTTGTTAAAATCAAACAAAGTTTCATTTTGGACCCCAACTTGGACAAACTTGAAAACTGGGCCCATAATCAAAAATCTAAACACATGTTTAGATTCAGCATATCAGAGAACCCCAAGAATTCAATTTTTGCTAAAATCAAACTAAGTTTAATTTTGGACCCTTTGGACCTTAATGTAGACCAATTTAAAAAACGGGACTTAAAATTAAAAATCTAAATACACGGTTAGATTTGGAATATCAAAGAACCCCAATAATTCAATTTTTGATGAAATCAAACAAAGTTTAATTTTGGACCCTTTTGACCTCAATATGAACCAATTTGATAGGGGGGCCCACAAATAAAAATTCTAAATTCATGGTTAGATTCAGCATATCAAAGAACCCCATATATTCAATTTTTGTTGAAATCAAAAAAAGTTTAATTTTGGACCCCAACTTGGACCAACTTGAAAACTGGGCCCATAATCAAAAATCTAAACACATGTTTAGATTCAGCATATCAAAGAACCCCAAGAATTCAATTTTTGTTAAAATCAAACTAAGTTTAATTTTGGACCCTTTGGACCTCAATGAAGACCAATTTAAAAAACGGGACCCAAATTAAAAATCTAAAAACACGGTTAGATTTGGCATATCAAAGAACCCCAATAATTCAATTTTCGATGAAATCAAACAAAGTTTAATTTTGGACCCTTTTGACCTCAATATGAACCAATTTGATAGCGGGGCCTACAAATAAAAAATCTAAATACATGGTTAGATTCAGCATATCAAAGAACCTCATATATTCAATTTTTGTTGAAATCAAACAAAGTTTAATTTTGGACCCCAACTTGGACCAACTTGAAAACTGGGCCCATAATCACAAATCTAAATACATGTTTAGATTCAGCATATCAAAGAACCCCATATATTCAATTTTTGTTGAAATCAAACAAAGTTTAAATACTGGACCCTATCTTGGACCAACTTGAAAACTGGGCCCATAATAAAAAATCTAAACACATGTTTAGATTCAGCAAATCAAAGAACCCCAAGAATTCAATTTTTGTTAAAATCAAACTAAGTTTAATTTTGGACCCTTTGGACCTCAATGTAGACCAATTTAAAAAACAGGACCCAAAATTAAAAACCTAAATACACGGTTAGATTTGGAATATCAAAGAACCCCAATAATTCAATTTTAGATGAAATCAAACAAAGTTTAATTTTGGACCCTTTTGACCTCAATATGAACCAATTAGATAACGGGGTCCACAAATAAAAAATTTAAATACATGGTTAGATTCAGCATATCAAAGAACCCCATATATTCAATTTTTGTTGAAATCAAACAAAGTTTAATTTTGGACCCCAATTTGGACCAACTTGAAAACTGGGCCAAAAATCAAAAATCTAAATACATGTTTAGATTCAGCATATCAAAGAACCTCATATATTCAATTTTTGCTAAAATCAAACAAAGTTTAATTTTGGACCCTTTGGACATTAATGTAGACCAATTTGAAAACTGGACCCAAAATTAAAAATCTAAATACACTGTTAGATTCGGCATAACAAATAAATAAATGTGATCAAAGAAAGATTTTACAAATCTAATGAGCCATACTGTGCAATTAAAGATTACTTCTTGAAATTTTTCAATATTTGAAATTTGAAAAAAAAATAATATTTGAAGAATAATTCTTTTTAATTTCTGAAATCTGAAATGAGAAAAAATTGGCCCCCCACAATTTCTTTTTATCCCCCCCCCCCCCCCTTTTTCCCCCCAAAAAAATCTTTCCCTCAAGATATGGTCATAATCTCAATTCAAATTTCCAATGGAGTTGGCAACCATAATTACCCATTTAAATTTACCACAGTGCTAACTTAATCTATTTTATAATAGAATTAATAAAAATATAGTGTCAAATCTTTCATATGGATTTTTTTGTAAAAAAAAAAGATGAAAACATTTGCAGATATTTTTACTGGTCTTCCTTTATAAATATGCATTTCTTTAAACATAATTTAAAAGCAGTGTAAGGGAAGTAACCAAAACGTTGTATTTGGATTACCTCCCTTACACTGTTTTAGATTATCTTTATTGTTCATTAACCATTACTTTATACATAATTTAAAAGCAGTGTAAGGGAGATAATTTCAATGATGTATTTGATTTATCTCCCTTACACTGCTTTAAATTATGTTTTGTACTAAAGTATTTGTCCATTAACCAGGACAACCTTGTTTTTCCCCCTTTTTTGCCCCTAATTCCTAAACGGTTTGAGCCATAACCCCCCAAAGCAAATCCTAACCATCCCTTTGTGGTATGGAAACTTGTAGTATAATTTCAGAGAGATCCATACACCGTTCCACAGTTATTGTCTGGAAACTAGAAAATGCTCATTTTTGGCCCCTTTTTGGCCCCTAATTCCTTAACTGTTGGTACCATAACCCCCAAAATCAATCCCAACCTTCCTTTTGTGGTATTTAACCTTATGGTCAAATTTCAAAAAGATCCATTCACTTAAACTAAAGTTAGAGTGCGAAAACCAATATGTATTCGGACGATGACGCCGGACGACGACGACGACGACGCCAAACGACGACGAGGACGACGACGCCAACGTCATACCAATATACGACCACAAAATTTTTTTGCGGTCGTATAAAAACCGATACTGTATAGTCAGCTATAAAAGGCCCTGACATGATAAATATAAAACAATTCAATTATTGCATGGTTCCTTTACCTTTTTTAGAATTCATGTTAAAAGAAAATACAAATCATAGTTTTTTGTGTATTGTTTTATCATAAATCAGGCCTTTGGTTTTCTCATTTGAATTGTTTCAGCTTACAGTGTGAGTTTTGCTCATTGCAAAGGTCATACTGTGCCCTATACATGTCGTTGCATAAATCAATATGTCATTTAGATAGTTCTCTAATTGCTAATTGCGATCAATTAACCACATCTGTTTTTAAACAGTTAAATATTGGCCTCAAATTTCAAATGAAGCATGTTAATGTCTCAATTTGTTGAATTGTTAAATATTTGCCCCAAATTACCTCATCCTGTGAATCCACATTACATTTGGATGTCAGCAACAATTCTATGGCTTCTACATGTCCTTTGGAGGCTGCTCGATGAAGGGGTGTGTAACCAAGCTGCAAAATGACAAAAAAGTTTTATTAATACTTAATAACTATCAAAATACCTTGCCTCCTTAGTATCAAGGGCAGTATCTCTGGGACAAAGTCAAATATTAAATTCCTAATATACATTTAAATTATTTGATGATTTTAGAGGCTGCTATACATCTAGTGATGAATTAAGAGGCTTTTAGAGACAGTGGTATATCAAGAAACTTTGGAATCTGGGTTATTTTTTTCAAATCATCAAAAAGCAATTTTAAAACCAAGCATTGCTTGATATAAAACAATATACATTTAGTGTTTTTGTTCTAATAGACCTATTTCAAGTTCTGCTTTTATGAATGCGTTATGCCGGCTGACCAAAGGTCAAGGGGCATAAATGACGTCATTGAACAGATGACTCTTCCTGTGACGTTATAACATAAATCATTGTGACATCAGAAATATAAATAAAAACGCACTGCTTTGACAGTTGTCTATGTTGCCAAGAAACTGAAAATTTTCTAAAATTTCTCCATTTATAACTAAAAAAAAATAAACAAATAAAACTAAGGTTCCAACTCCCAAAAATTAAAGTGTTTAATTATAGTTGATTTTATATTCATGTCAAAACTTTTTTGGTCTACAACATTGTGTGATAATATTATTATAATGAAATCTTTAATTTGTCAGTTTTTAACATAAAAAAAATTGAAATTGTCTCAAAAATACATGCATGTGTCACAACACACTGAACAGAAGATTTTTGTGTACAACCGAATATATTGAATAACTGTTTTTATTTTTACATCCTTGTCAGTTGGTGTTTGGTGAATATAATGTCTCATTGGCAATCATACCACACCTACTGTTATTTTCATATCTAAAATTGCAAACATGTAGTCTTATTAAGTTACAGATAGGTTTGAATTGTATACCCAGAGAATGAGCGTGTTTGCCACTTGACAAGCACGCCATATGAGTATAGTAACCTTTCTAATATTACAAAAAAGTAGGTGTTTTAACTTAAATCAAATCTAAATTAATTTTAATATATGTGTTTTACCCTGCCTGCGCATCATACAGAAAATTTAATGAAATTCCTGTGCGCCACATGGAAATTTGATCAAATCCAGTTTGATGCACAGAATTTTTATCAAATACTCCGGAGGTGCAACACAGGATTTTTTCAGTAATTTATTGACTAACACAGGAAAAAATCTTAAAGTACTATTTAACTAAACCTCACCTACAATATACCTTGTTTTGAATTATTAACGCTATTTCCATGTTATTTAACATATGATATCAATATCAAAAACTGACATAATTGATGATTAAACTGAAAAATGACCCTCACTTAATTCATTTTAAAATACGAAAGTATTTTTAAAAATAGATTTTTCTACTAAATATAATGAAAGAACCTTTATTTTACATAATAATTACTTTTAATTTACAAAGTTGAACTAAACAAGCACTGGCAAATATTCTAAAAGGTGGTCGACAAATTTGCTTTATATTATATTACCAGTATATATGTATTCCAGATAAACTGGTATATAGTATTACATTAAAAACTTGCCATGTATTTTTTTAGACATAAAGATGTTTTTTCTAGTAATTTTGCAAAAATGTTTTTTGTTTAGCTCATGTAAGCATTTGTCATTAATCAGGGCTTTTTATAGCTGACTATACAGTATGGGCTTTTGTCATTGTTGAAGGCCGTATGGTGACTTTAGTTGTTAACTTCTATGTCATTTGGTCTCTTGTGGAGAGTTGTCTCATTAACAATCATACCACATCTTCTTATTTTCATATATGAGTAAAAAAATTTACATATTTGTAAGTTTCATTCTAAGAGAAAAAATTTAATGTCAAAATGCTGAGTAACAGCACTCAATGGTTATAAACTTTGTATATATAAGGACAATTTTATTACAAAATTCAGTTATCATGGATTCATCTAACTTCAAGTCAAAATATTCCCTATCATATTTCAAATAAAAAAAAAATAGAATTAATACCAATTTGATCCTTCGAAATAGCTTGTAATGTGATAAATTCAGTAAAATACAGTAAGCACTTTATTAAACTTTCGGCAAAGAAAAGTAATAAACAAGACTATTTTAATAGTCATTAGATTCAAGCTTCAGATAAGTCATTAAGTATTTTGATATACATTTCACAAATGTGATTTCATTTGATGATAAACTTTTAACTAATTTTCATATTTAATAAAATGAACATGAAAATTCATTTCAATTTTATACTTCAATCAATCTGGGGTTAAGAGTACGAGATATGTGTTTACAATATTTTCTTATTGGCTTATAAATTATTAAGAACTCATTCCATTGGTGTCATTTAATTGATATTCTCTTGTCGAAATGTCTAAGTTTAGAGTTTTGGGTTGTTTTTCTCCTTGATATATATACCCCATTTTCTTTTATTCATAAATATATCTTAAAAGCAAAAGAAATAAAAGAACAGAGTTACATTGTCTCACCCTCTGATGCACATATTTTATCTGATAATTCACAATATATTTTTTTAGTTCTTTTAAACTATCTAATAATCTCCTATATGAAATGGATGTGTGAGATTGCAATTTTCCATATACTTTTTATTTCCTAGAGGCATCACTCCTGTAATAGGTGATCTGTGCTGATTATCAAAACTAGTCAAAGACCTAGCTCACTGATATGAAATTTTGATATAAATTTCATAAATATTTGACAAGAAATATAGTCGTGAAAGTAATAACAATGCAATTTTAAATACTGATCATATTTCAAAGGGACATAACTCCTGTCATCATAGTTAATTAGAATTGATTTGAGAACTCATCTAAGACATTACTGATATAAACATGATAAATGTTTGATAGAAATTTCATAAAAATTTGACAAAAAACGTAGGCCTGAAAGCCCTTAAATGCAAAATTCAATATAATAATTATTTCCAAGGACCATAACTCCTTTAACAAAAAGTTGATCAATCACATTGCTTACAAGTTTGACAAACAGACGAAAATTGACAAACACTCAGTATGTCTATGTTCTTTGCAACCCTTACAGAGCGACAAACAATAATATTTTTTGCATACCTGCATATTCTTAAAAGTAATAAGTATATCACTTGAAGTGTAGAAGAAATATTTTTTAAATTGTAAAAAAATGTATACATCAATTTATTAGGTCCCTATCTCCCTCAAGGTGTATCTAATACATACATGGCATTTTTGACACTGAAATTGTAAGATCAATAGAAATCCTCATAAATTGGTAAATAATGACCCATGCTATAATGACATATTAATATTTCCTAATGATATTTGTAATAAAAATGCTTTTATAAACATGTATCTAAAGTTGACTGTACTTTTAAATCAACAAAAATGTACTTTAGAATTATTTTTTACTATATTTTTTATAGTACCGTAACTACCGTTCTAGTTTAATTCCCAGAATTTCAAACAGTTCCTACTCCATATGTTACACTGCCCTAGTTAAGGATTTTATAATTAAAGTACAAAAAACTTATTCTTTGACAATTAGATCGAGTCTTGTACAGTCATTCTTATTTTGCAGTCCTTCCAAAACTTTTAATTCAAAATAAACCATAACTAAAATAGATCTTTTTTCTATTGTTCCATGTTGTGATGTTACACTGTTGTTTCAGATCAGGGTGGAGGTTTGGTTCCATTAAAACGTTTAAATTGTTTGCACCTGTCCTAAGTCAGGAATCTGATGTACAGTAGTTGTCGTTTGTTGATGTGGTTCATAAGTGTTTCTCGTTTTTTATATAGATTAGACCGTTGGTTTTCCCGTTTGAATGGTTTTACACTAGTAATTTTTGGGGCCCTTTATAGCTTGCTGTTCGGTGTGAGCCAAGGCTCCGTGTTGAAGACCGTACTTTGACCTATAATGGTTTACTTTTATAAATTTTGACTTGGATGGAGAGTTGTCTCATTGGCACTCATACCACATCTTCTTTTATCTATTAAATGTTTTAGTTGTGTAAACTTTGAGAGATTTCCTTCTACTTTGCTTTTTTTTGAAGATTTGTTAAAGATTTATTATTGCTTTATTAATTAAAGGAGTAATATATAATCAATATTAAGAATATTATTTCATTTTTTTTATATATTTTATATATCAACGCAGGGAGACAGTTAAACAATTTACAGTGATAGAATTCAGAGTTATGACGTTTCAAATTACAATGCAGTCAAAGAAACAAACTCCATACATTATAATGTGAACACAGATTAATTATAACTGGTCATAAATCCCTGGAAAATAATAGTTTGTACGGAATCCAGGGACTTTTTCTCCTCACTAATGTGTTTATAATTATATTTCAACGTATCATCGCAAAAATGTTTTAATCCTGGGCGATTTTCTTTATACACTTAAAGATGTCTAATAACAATGATAAGGTTAGCTTTTGTTGACTTAAATCAAATTTTAAATAAGGTGTTACTTTTCACATTGTGTATTAAATCGAGTTTTATACAAAGAAAACGTTTGGGTAGTTAAATACTTTTATTTGTACTGGGCAGTTGCCTTTTGACCAATTCAAATGACACAAAATTACATTAGAATTTTATGATGAGACTATTTGACCAATCATGCTGATGTTTAATCTACCATTGTATAAAAATCTGCTTAACTTTTCAACAGAAGAATGTTATTTAGAGATTTAACAATGTGCTTCTAAAAACAAAATTTGAAGATTCATTAATATTTGTGAGGTATTTGGGAACCTGGTTAACTTTATGGACTTCTCTGGACTTTCTCTGCAGTCCACAAAATTTGTTAACAGGAAAATAAATGAATGCACAGTAATACATTTTAAATGTACAAGAATAAATTTTGCTTTGACTTATATCTATGGGTTACTAGTTTCTTTGATGTTTATTCCACAATATCCTTTTATTCAGTTCACTCCTATTTCTTATTCTAGTATTAGGTACTACAGATTTAGAATGTAGAAAACATAAAAAAAATGTAAAATAACAAAAGTACCGAACTCCAAGGAAAATTCAAATTGCAAAGTCCCTTATCAAATGGCAAAATCAAAAGCTCAAACACATCAAACGAATGGAAACAACTGTCATGTTCCTGACTTGGTACAGGCATTTCCTTATGTAGAAAATGGTGGATTAATTCTGGTTTTATAGGTAGCTAAACCTCTCACTTGTATGACAGCCGCATAGAATTCCATTATATTGACAAGAATGTGTGAAAAAAAACCAGACGTAATAGGTAAAAATGTCATAAATAGGGGTACAGCAGTCAACATTGTGTTATAATCATAATCACTATAAAACACAAATATAATGAGGGTATACATACTCAGTAAAATTATCAAATTCATTAAAATTACATAGAAAATTTATGGTCATATAAACATGATACTGATTCTGAAGTTCATATATACAACACATAAAACACGTAAAAACCTTCATGGATGAACAAACAACACCAAAAGTGTTGGAAATCTGATGATATAACTTTTGTCTTACAAAGAAACCCAAGAGCAGTCAGTCCAGGAAGCAAATATTTTTGGTAAATTCAAATCAGAAAAGATACATTTGTCTTGTTTTATTATATCCCATATTTTACAATTTCAAATAAATCTTTACCTATGTATTTAAATTTTATTTAACAATTGTCAACCAAAACCCCATTTCAATCCTCCAATTAAAGTTGCATGAATTAGAATTAAGAAATTACCATTTGAATAGAATAGAATATATTGGTATGTCAAACTTGAGAGATTATAATACTCAGAATTGTAATAAAACTTCAAAAACTATCAGAGCATAACAAAGTAAATTGCATCTTATGCAGCAAAAGTGCAACAGCATGTAATAACTGATATTTGTGAATTTCATTACATTGTTAAATAAAATGAATTAAAATGAAATACAGCTGACTTAACTTTTATCTAATAAATTCAATAAAAAATATAGTTAATTCTGATGTGAATCTTACTTTGCCTAAAAATCTGCAGGTTTGTGATTGAAACATGATTTATAACCCTGCAGAGTGCAAAAGATCATGATGATTATAAATGGATAGTTTTATGTCCAGTGGCAAATTACATGTAAATTCAGGACAACAACACATTAATGCAATATTGATATAAACCCTACTCTGAACTAGACCAACATGCTTGAAACGTTTAAATCCGCTGCATTTGTATGCACCTGTCCCAAGTCAGGAGCCTGTTGTTCAGTTGTTGTCGTTTGTTGATCATCATCATGGTTCATAAGTGTTTCTCGTTTCTCTTTTTTATATAGATTAGACCGTTGGTTTTCCTGTTTGAATTGTTTTACACTAGTCTTTTTGGGGCCCTTTATAGCTTGCTGTTCGGTGTGAGCCAAGGCTCCGTGTTGAAGACTGTACTTTAACCTATAATTGCTTACTTTTTACACATTGTGACTTGGATGGGGAGTTGTCTCATTGGCACTCATACCACATCTTTTTATTTATATAAGCCAGATTTTTTACGTGCTAGTTAACAAGGTAAGAGTCTGCAGAAAGATATGTCAACCTATTACGGTACAATTTTCTGACTATAAGCCGACCAGTCTTTGCTCTTAATCCTAAATGCTGTGTGCTGAGCAGAGAAGGAGCAAATACCAATTTTCAATTCTATAATGGTTTGAACCGGCTTGTGTTCCAACCCGAAACCTCCTGCACTTGAGGCAAGCATGCTACAACAAGACCATTGGCTTTGAGACCTGTTTTTGATCTGAGTGGGAAAGGATATGAATTGACAAAAATCTCGAGAAATACCAGAAAAGTTTCAGTATAGCAAAGAAACAGTACTTTTATTCCTGTTCTTTATCTTGACATTTTCCATGGTTTTCATCTCAAAAGGTCACACCGTGACCTTACAGCAGCTGCAAGGTCATTGTAGAGTACTCTATGCATCACTTTTATGACCTAATGTCATAATGGCAATATCTTCCTCAATTTCCTTTAAAGATAAATTTCTTCTTAATTTATACTCAGTATTATGATATGAATAATTTACAGTACAGCTATTGATTCCCTAATTCTATACTGCACTGGTTCGTCACTGGACATTTAAATCAGCAGAATTTCCACCAGAATGTAATAATATATCATATGAATATATGATATGATATGTTTGAAGTCAAACTTTTCTCTTCTTGCAAGATTTCTTTCTCATAAAATACAGTTAAGAAATCACTTGACGGCAAAATACAGGTTTGAATAGAAAACAACTTATGGGAGAATTGCAAAGAGGACCATAGTCAATTTCACCTGACGTCATTTCGCACCAGGGTCAGTTTCAAAAAGTCCTTCAATTGCAACTAAAATTTAAAGTAACACATTTTAGATTGTTTCACAAATATCAGCCAAACCTCTTTAAAAGAATGTACAATATTTCCTCCTGCATAAAAAAAAAAGATCACAGATATTAAATTTCTTCATCTGTCTTAAGTCAACAATACATTTAAAGATGTTTCATAAGAATTTTTCAACAACTAATCAAAACTGTGAACTGACAAAAAAGGGTGTAACATATACCGTTTTTTGGTCTCAATGTACAAAAAAAAGACAAATCTTTGTCCTTGCACTTTTATAACCCTCTCAGGTAAGTGTTTAACTAATCAAAAAATAATTACAGAAATACAGGTAATTCTATATACCTGAGTAGAGAAATTTCCTTCTATCTGCCAATACTATGAAAATACTGACGCTAACCACAAATTTGTATAGGTCAACACTTAACAAATTCATTATGTGAATATAAATTCCAATTCTTTTCTTTTTTTTTTTTTACATAATAGTGATCCTTGAAAACCTTCGTAATCAATAGATTTAAGTTATAATTTTAGATTCTTTGTATCATGCAAATTTAATTATTACAAGTCCTGTGTCAGAGAGTTGTAAATTTGTCAGTTCCAGCTGTTAGTTTGGTCAGGTAGATTTTGGTTGTAATTTTGTCAGTTCTAGCTGTTAGTTGGGACAGGTAGATTTTGGTTGTAATTTTGTCACTTCTAGCTGTTAATTGGGACAGGTAGATTTTGGTTGTAATTTTGTCAGTTCTAGCTGTTAGTTGGGTCAGGTAGATTTTGGTTGTAATTTTGTCAGTTCCAGCTGTTAGTTGAGACAGGTAGATTTTGGTTGTAATTTTGTCAGTTCTAGCTGTTAGTTGGGACAGGTAGATTTTGGTTGTAATTTTGTCAGTTCTAGCTGTTAATTGGGACAGGTAGATTTGGTTTTAATTTTGTCAGTTCTAGCTGTTCGTTGAGACAGGTAGATTTTGGTTGTAATTTTGTCAGTTCTAGCTGTTAGTTGAGACAGGTAGATTTGGTTGTAATTTTGTCAGTTCTAGCTGTTAGTTGGGACAGGTAGATTTTGGTTGTAATTTTGTCAGTTCTAGCTGTTAGTTGAGACAGGTAGATTTTGGTTGTAATTTTGTCAGTTCTAGCTGTTAGCTGAGACAGGTAGATTTGGTTGTAATTTTGTCAGTTCTAGCTGTTAGTTGAGACAGGTAGATTTTGGTTGTAATTTTGTCAGTTCCAGCTGTTAGTTGGGTCAGGTAGATTTTGGTTGTAATTTTGTCAGTTCCAGCTGTTAGTTGAGACAGGTAGATTTTGGTTGTAACTTTGTCAGTTCCAGCTGTTAGTTGGGTCAGGTAGATTTTGGTTGTAATTTTGTCAGTTCTAGCTGTTAGTTGAGACAGCTAGATTATTGGTTGTAAATTTGTCAGTTCTAGCTGTTAGTTGAGACAGGTAGATTTGTTTGCAAATTTGTCAGTTCTAGCTGTTAGTTGAGACAGGTAGATTTGGTTGCAAATTTGTCAGTTCCAGCTGTTAGTTGAGACAGGTAGATTTGGTTGCAAATTTGTCAGTTCTAGCAGTTAATTGGGACAGGTAGATTTTGGTTGTTAATTTGGCAGTTCTAGCTATTAGTTGGGACAGCTAGAGTTAGAGAAACACTGGTAGGTAAGTTTTGAGTGAAACTGACAAGAAAATTAATATTGCAGACCCAAAGTTTGGCAGACTTTTTTTAACATATGACCTGCGTCAGATAGAAATCGACCTTATGCAAGTGCACTTGTACATTTACATATATAAGTCTTTGGTTGATTATAGAACATTCAAATATGAAATAAAAGATTACTTTTGGTCTGTTTTGTAGGGTTTGTGTACGGTAACAACTCAATTTTCAAACAGTTACAGACTTTCCAAAGAGATTTTTTTCAACTTGAAATAGGTTAACAGATGTATTGATATTCATTTGCATACGGTCGATTTCTATCCGACCCAGCTCATATCATGATATGACCATATGTGGGACTATAAGATCACTGCAGAAATTGTCAAATTTAACACCACTGTAAAACAAACAAGCTGACATGACACGTCAACTAACTTTTGGACACCTCAGGTTGAGGTTCTTGTAATTCCAATAGCTCAAATGATTTGTTGCTTTGAAAAGTATCTATTTTTCTTCAGAAAGCAAAAATGCCAAGCACAGTGCCAAAAGATCAGAGGGGTGCATAGAAAAGGCAGAAGTGCACCCAGGAAGGACAGAGGGTAGCTGTGCCCTTTTATTTTGAGCTAGCTAGGACACTAAATACCTACCACATCTCTTTCATCAATACTACATCCCTGCTGCAGTAAGAATTTACAGATATCTACATGTCCATTCAGTGCAGCATAATGAAGAGCTGTTCTCCCTTCCTGAAACACAAAATATAATCATCAATATAAAGTCCCGTCAGAAAGGATAACAGGTTCAAGCCTGAGGTTCTATAAGTCAATAAATCTTAACAAGGAAGTTAGTATAATAAGTTGGAAATATTTCATCAAAACAACTTTGAGAAAATAAACCTGTTATTGGTAAATACTAAAAAGCTTTAAGTGAATTCAGTTATTTTCATTGGAACCAATTTCTTGGTCAGAGAAAAGTTTACCTTTTTTAGGCCTAGGGTATTTCATTTCTGAAGGTTGTAGAAAATTTTACTATTTTGAAGGTATGTGATTTCTTCATTGTTCTTTGGACGTAGAAAATTTGACTATTTTGAGGGTATATCATTTATAATGGTTGTAGAAAATTTGACTATTTTGAGGGTATATCATTTATAATGGTTGTAGAAAATTTGACTATTTTGAGGGTATATCATTTATAATGGTTGTAGAAAATTTGACTATTTTGAGGGTATATCATTTATAATGGTTGTAGAAAATTTGACTATTTTGAGGGTATATCATTTATAATGGTTAGAGATAATTTGACTATTTTGAGGGTATATCATTTATAATGGTTGGAGATAATTTGAATATTTTGAGGGTATGTCATTATCGATCTAATGGTTGTAGATAATTTGACTACTTTGAGGGAATGTGATTTCTTGGTTTCATCATTTGCTCCAATCAAAATAACAAGAACTTTTGTATTTCATTGAGTAATTCAAGTTTAAGATTATCTTCAAGTAACAAAACAACAAACATTGGTTTCCCATTTAGAATTTCCTCTCAATATAAAATAAGGATATGTGGTATGATTGGTTATGAGACACTTCTCACCAAAGCCAAATTACATAGAAGCAATGAGACAACTATCCAACCAAACAAAAACCAAGGGTCACCAAAATGATCCCATGATATAACAGTGCCAAAGTCATAAAAGTACTTACTTCACAGTACTGATTCACATCAGTCATAAAAGTACTTACTTCACAGTACTGATTCACATCAGTCATAAAAGTACTTACTTCACAATGCAAGCACTGATTCATATCAGTCATAAAAGTACTTACTTCACAATGCAAGTACTGATTCATATCAGTCATAAAAGTACTTACTTCACAGTACTGATTCACATCAGTCATAAAAGTACTTACTTCACAGTACTCAAAAGTACAGCTCAGTGAACTTTATATGACTCACTTTCTGAAGATTAACACAATGTCTAAAATTTTTAGTGGGGAAAATATTTTAGGGGTCTGACACCAATATAACAATGAAACAATAATGTCACACAACTTAACTTTCCAAAATCTTCATCGGAAGCTGTATTCTCAATAATTGGATTATTTAGAAAGCTGATGGATTTTTCATACTTTTTAACATTTACAAAGAATTCCTTAAACACAGGGGGTAAAAATCGCCTCTTTAATTGGAACACAGCAGAACCAATTTTAATGTAGAAATATGTGACTTGGTACATGTCAAATTTACACATAACAGTTATAATCTTTTTCCCATCATTTCAGCTATGTAGCGTTTAATCATTATTTTTATTTCTTTTCGAAATCCCCTTCCATACAGGATAAATCCCGATTTAAATCTAACTATGATTAATTCTCTTTATACTTCTGTTTTTGAATCAAAATTTTTACCGAGAAAGAAAATTATTCATTCCGTATGTAAACAGGTGCAATCCATATGTAGGCCCGATTAATAAATATGCCTAAAAATCTTGAAAAGAAGAGTGTGAATTGTATTTCACTCTTGACATTATAGAAATAACTACGTCATATATGCAAACACAAAAAATTATTCTTTCACTGTTCATTTGACAACTATAGAAATGATTTTTTGCAATTTTGAAAACCTCAATATGGGAATATACTGGAAGTCATAAATTTCATCAAATATTCAAACTGTCTAAACTTTCAAAAAGCCATTGACACAACTGTAATAAAAAATATAGAGTTCAAGTTCAGAGGAAGTTAATGAAAACAAAAATCCAATCCAAACTTAAGAAAAAATAAAAAAATGTAGTTCATGAGTACTTAGTAAAAGTGTTTTATCAGTAAATAAAGAGCTGCGCAATGAGCACATGATACACCTGTTGCTTTTTTCAGTGAATAAAGTTCCATAACTCCTTAATGTCATATCAGAAATTCATAAACTAAAGGGAGCTTATTCTAATAGATATAAACCAGTCATCCAAGTTTCATGAAAACTGCTCAAAGCATTTTTTGAGTTATCCCCCCTTTTTATGAATAAAATACCATAACTCAGAAACGTAAAATCAAAAACTTATAAAAATCAAAAGGGAGCTTAATTAAATAGATATAAACAATATACCAGTGTGACTAATTATCATTACAACAAAAGAATTCTTCAAAATATAATTTAATGTAATTTCAGTTATCAATAAGCATGTTCATTATAACTATACATCTTAAACATCATGTTTACAATCTATTACTACATTACACATCTGTTGTCAGTTATAAGCATTGATTTCAGTTAAAAAATATACAAATGAAATCAATCACCATGTTCATTTCTTTATTACAAATATAATTGTATCAAATTTTATTGACTACAGTGGTTTCTGGGTCACCAAGAACGGATTATACATATACTCAAAAAAAGAAAAATTTCCTGAATAACAGCATGCTGGTGTTGCTGATAAGAAGAAAGAATTTTTTAATTACTTCTTACTAATTCATTGACAAAGATATATAACATGTGTCCTAAACTGTAATCCTAAAGATTATAATAAAATCAATTTGATGAGGCCCTGGGAGACTTAATACATATTTTAGGTATGAATCAAGTGCACCCTTTTAAGACATTGAAGAAAGAAAAGGATTTATTGTTTAAAATCCAATGGTTTTAATTGTATCAGTAGGACATCACACAATAATTTTCATCAAAACAGTACTTTCATTTGTTATGACAGATAATTAAGGTCAGTAGAGGTTATTTAGCAAAGTTGCAGAAAAAAGTTACAGAAAAGATACAAAAGAAGATTTACATATAAAAATCTTAAGTTACAGAAAGACTGACATTTAAATACCATGGCCAAAAGAAAAGGAAGAGAAGACCTTATGAAGTCCTCAAACCACTTCATAGAAAATTAGACTCAGCTGAAGTTAAACTTTAACCATGTTAACCCCTCAAAACACTTTAAAAATATAGAAAACTCGACTCAGCTGAAGTTAAACATTAACCCCTCAAAAACTGGGGGGAATTCAGATGTTCTAGATCTGGAAGGGTCGACAGTCCTGCTCCATGAATGACACTCTGACAACAAAGATATTTTGCAGCGGGCCAGTAGAATTTTACTAAAAGGCTCTTTAGTCCTGTAAAACTTGGTTGCTAATTAAAAGACTGCACTTCATAATGACTACTAGATGTAACTTCAACAACCACTAACTACTGCAAAAGGATTTGATCCATTTATGTTATGACTACTGCAAAAGGATTTGATCCATATATGACTACTGCAAATGGATTTGATCCATCTATGACTACTGCAAAAGGATTTGATCCATTTATGACCTTTAAATGCAAGAAAATATGAATGAGTTTTACTGTGCATATTGTTTATTCTACATTGGCTAGAGGTATAGGGGGAGGGTTGAGATCTCACAAAACATGTTTAACCTTGCTGCATTTTTGCGCCTGTCCCAAGTCAAGAGCCTCTGGCCTTTGTTAGTCTTGTATGTTTTTTTAATTTTAATTCATTTATATGTTTCGGAGTTAAGTGTGACATCCATTTTCACTGAACAAGTACACATTTTTGTTTAGGGACCAGCTGAAGCATGCCTCCAGGTGTGGAATTTTCTCGCTGTGTTGAAGACCAATTGGTGGCCTTGGGCTGTTTTCTGCTCTTTGGTCGGGTTGTTGTCTCTTTGACACATTCCCCATTTCCATTCTCAATTTTACTGCACACAAATTAGCAACAATATTTCAGTCCACATACTAAATGGCATTATCTTTATTTTTTTGGCATCCTCTTTTATTACTTTTTGCAAAATTCACTTAAAAAACAACATTTATCAGAAGCCAGAAATTTCTACAGATAGAAAAAATGAAGAAATTTGCTCTTTCATTGCTTTTTGAAAAGTAACAGCAAAATTGTATTTGGACAAAAAGGAAATTGCAAAACATTTCCTCTCTTTACCAAAACAATCTCTGATTTCCTATTAAGGTGATGATGTAGCATGTTAGGTATACACGGTCGTCGTATAAAAATTTAATTCAAAAAAATATATTTAAATAATTTCCTATCATTACTTTCTAGGCTTGAAACTAGCAGTTATGTTCAAAAGGCACAATCATTAAGAATGTTACATAAATAGTATATTTCCTAACAAGAAACTGTCACATAAAACATAAAATAATTGTTAATTCCTTTTCTTGTTCCTGGTACACAACCAAAAACTTACTAAAGTAAGTTTTTTTTTAAACATGGACGATATTTACATTTGCTCTGCCTTAATCTTGTAATTTAAAAATTTATATACAGTTTCTAAAAAAGTTGGGTAAAATTAAACACTGCTGACCCCTGATAGTAGGTTCTACAAATAACTTGATGGCTTAGGTCTCAGACACCCTTGAAGAAATCTACTTCTACGGTTTTATTTAATACAAGTAACTACCACTTAACCTCCAACTTTCTTTCATTTCCACCTCCTAGGGGGTATGTATTAAACACATATCCAAAATTTCTAATCATAATATCTTAATCTAAGTTGTCATTCACCAGTCGAGGATAAGAAAAAGGTTATTATATTGTTATTATAATATTCCACGACTGGTCATTATATGAAAATCAATACACCTGGGGTCTCTTGAAAAAAACTGTCTTTTGCACCCTTTTATATTATCCATTTAATAAAGTCACATTATGAAACTCGTCAAACATACAATAAATTTAATAGGAAACTTTAAATTGAACATTTTAATCACTGAATTCAACTAAACGTCCCTTGTTGTCACATTTTCTTATTTGATGGAACGAAGTTTATTACGATGTAATTGACGAGGGTACATAGGAAGCAATAAAGAACCCATAACACCCCTAGTAGAAAATTTTATGATGCCATTACCAACAAATCGGAAGATTATGTTCCACCTCAAACAGGCAATAATCATATGTTTGTTTTTTTTCTGTTTTTAGGTGTTTTTTGTATCATAATTAGAATCCATAAATAATTGTACAAGGACTATACTTTAATTTATTTGTCCATCTCTGTGACTAGACAGATTTTTTCCAACATTGTGAAAAAAAAACAAAAACATTTTCATGACTTTTTACAACTGTTAAATTCATTCACCATTGGTATTATTTTTTTGATTTAGGACATTTTATATAGTATTGCATAATATAGACACCTGTCTAGTTGTTGATCACAGTATCATGTTATCAGAGGGTTTCCGTTCAACTAATTTTGTTAATTTGAGATGTTAAAATTCAGATAAATGCAGGATTTTTGTGCAGACTAAAAATTAAGGGCATTGCAAGGAAAAAACTCATCATGTTTTTGTCTTTCCATTACTCAAGGTTAGAAACTGCTGCCCTGTTATCTTCTTACTTTTCTAGCTTAGCTCACTCAAGATTAAGGAAACTTTAAAATGTTAACAGAAAACATGGATACACCTTTAAACTTATTAAATTACTTTACAAAAAATTCTTTGATGAATTAATTTACTGAAATCGTAATAATTAATCACACACTTTTGTATTTTGTTCAACAACAACAATAATGAATATAAACAGACATTTCTGAATTACACAAAGACCTTGCTATTCAGAGTTGCCATCAAAGGCAGATCACTTACTTGATCAGAACTGAACTTGGCACCAGTTTTTACCAGTTCTTTCACAAGATCAAACTGTCCTTGACTTGCTGCCTGTCGTAACGATTCACTGACAGATTTATCTTCTCCTTCTGTCATATCTACAATAATCAAAACATATAATTTTAGGTAACAACTATAGTAAACTCAACTACTGTAAAAACTCATCAAAGACACAAGGCTCTGTAACAGTCGTCAAAAGTTATTTTATGAGGTCTCTGTAAGTGACCTTGTAAATGCCATTTGGGCCAATCAGAATGTCCAATCATATAACCTTATTATCATTTCCTTAATGCAACCTTTTAATGACATTTAAAAATTTACATATTCCTCTAAAAAGGAGATGTGGTATCCAAATATCACCTGAGTCCAAAAGATGTGGATTGTAGCAACTTTTATCACTGTAATGCATTAGATCAATAATGATAAAAGCCTATACCTAGTTTATTGGGTTTTTTTTTTTATTTCTGGTAGTTGCAGTGGAGGTGGTGGTTGTATTGGTGTTGTGGCTTGGGGCTCTATTTTAGTAATGATAAAGTAAGGTTCTCTTAAAAATAACAGTCATAGAGTAAATTTACTCTCTTTTGTTTTACTGACAGCTAGCCTGAGCTGGACAGAGTGACAGTATCTTAATAATTACAAATTTTACCTAGTTAAGGTGAAAATCATGCATTCCACTACCCACAAAGTAGACTTTTATCATTGTACGATTGAGTGACAAGACCTTTCTTTAATTCCAAAATTCTGTGTTTCATGACAATGCAATATAAACAGGATTGCCAACATATAGCAGCTTCTGAATTTTATTAATACAAAAAACTGTGTAACATAAATTAGTTTTAAATTGAAAATAGTTTTACCTATAAAAGGCAAATAAGATATATGTGAACGTACCCCATATCTAACAAATAAGATATATGTGAACAAATATACCCCATATTTAACAAATAATATCACATTACATAAGTATAACTGGAGGAAATATAAGATGCACGTACCTCATTGTCGTGATAATAATTCGTATAGACGGTTGTAATACATTTGTACACCAATAATTACAAGAATACATCACTACATAAATAATTTTAAATTTATACTATGAAATGCTAATTTTATTCAACAGGAGTAAAATCTGTGTGATATTTTCAGCAAGAAGTAACTGTATGACAACAGGACAATGTCGATGGGACATAAAATTTAAATAGCTCCCCTGAATTATTGTGAGGAATTTCTCACAATTCATCAAATTAATGCATAGATTTATTTACAGTGTGACCATGCAAAGAATCATTTTAATAACCGAGGAGCAAAATTATAACATTATATTTTAACAAAAACTGTACAGCTCATGTCCACTTGGCCACTGTACAGCTCAGGTCCACTTGGCCACTGTACAGCTCAGGTCCACTTGGCCACTATCCAGCTCAGGTCCACTTGGCCACTGTACAGCTCAGGTCCACTTGGCCACTGTACAGCTCAGGTCCACTTGGCCACTGTGAGCATGATCTAACAACTAATTGTGTCCTCTCAAATTTAACCTTTCACATTTTGAAGTAATACTGACAAAATTCTTTGATACATAAGCTCAATTTTTTTTGCCTAAGTGTAGAAATGATATTTCAATTCTTATAAAAATGACAAGTTCAATCAACAGGACTACATAGGGTGGTCACACAAGACTGTCCACTCCTAAGGTAGTCACATGAGACTGTCCACTCCATAAGGTGGTCACATAAGACTGTCCACACCATTAGGTGGTCACATGAGATCGTCCACTCAACAGGGTGGTCACATAAGACTGTTCACTCCATAAGGTGGTCACATGAGACTGTCCACTCAATACAATGGTCACAAGAGAAGGTTCACTCCATTGGATGATCACATGAGACTGTCAACTCCATAGGGCAGTCAATGAGACTGTCCACTCCATTGGGTGGTTACATGAGACTGTCCACTCTATAGGGTGGTCACATGAGACTTCCACCCCATAGGGTAGTCACACGAGGCTATCAACTCCATAGGGTGGTCACATGTAACTTTCCACTCCATAGGGTGTCACATAAGACTGTCCACCCCATAGGGTGTTCACAGGAGACTGTCCAATCTACAGGGGGGTCACACAAGACTCTCCACTCCAAAGTGTGGTTACATGAGACTGTCCACTCCATAGGGTTGTCACATAAGACTGTCCACCCCATAGGGTGGTCACATGAGACTGTCCACTCTATAGGAGGGTCACACAAGACTCTCCACTCCAAAGGGTGGTTACATTAGACTGTCCACTCTATAGGGTGGTCACACACGAGTCTCCACTCCAAAGGGTAGTCACAAGAGACTTGTCTACTCTATTTAGTGGTCACATGACTGTCCACTTCATAAGGTGGTCAATTGAGACTGTCCACTCCTTAGGGTGGTCACAAGAGACTGTCCACTCCATAGGGTGGTCACAAGAGACTTATCTTGAATTAAGATTTGTTTGGTGGTTCTGTGCTCATTTCCATCAATAAGGAAGTCTACACAAGCTGTTCACCGTAACTTACAATTAAATAAGGCAGAAATATGTTATAGACCCGTTAAACACTCACACATGCAGAAATTAACCTATATTATAATCTTTTTTTATGCAAAAAAGAAAATAAACTTCAACTTAAAAGCCAGCCCTCACTAATCCAAATGTTTTTGTAGCTCTGAAAAACACACATAGGTGCTTTAAGTGAGGACTGGTCTGATTCAGACTATGAAAAACTTAAAATGTTCTTAAAGATAATAAAAATCAATTTTAATAAAAACAATTTAGTCAGTGAGAGTATAGATTCCCTCATTGTTCCTTGGTTCAAATTGTACAACTTATTGATTTGATTACAGTAAAATATAAGTATCTGCATGTTCTATATATAAAAAAATATTTAACTTTGTGCAAGTCATATATCCATTCTGTAAATTGATTCATTTTCTAGAATCAACACAAAAGAGAATTGTACAATATATCTATTTTACACATCTCAATTCAAATATTTATAGCTTAACTTTATGCAAGTCACTTTAATTTTATGAATTCATTTCCAAAATCTGATATTTTTTTTAATAACTTTACCAGAATTATCTTAATTATACACCCACAAAATAGATACCTTATTTATTTGCTGCTCTGCAATTGGTAGCATTTCTCGATATTACTAGATGTTACCAAAAAAAAAAAAATCATTAATTACAACAATTTACAAAACTACGTCAAAGAGATAACTTTTCAAAAGTAACTTTGTCCTGCCTTGATTTGTGATAGCAATAACTTATAAATTTTCAATCATAAACAACATAAATTATCCCCAAATGTGACAAAAAGTTAATAATCTTTACAATATTGATCAAATGATACCCATTCAAGACCCTCCCTTTACAGTATGCATAGTTTAGATAAAAGTGGATGTCATACCCTCTGTCAAAATTTTTTTTCTTCAATTCAAGTGCAAAAATATATTTTTACACAAAGGGAACAAATAGTTGGTGACAATCTACTCTAAGCAGTGATAAATTGTTAGTAAATTTTATTCTATTCAAAAGATTATTAAATCATCATGAAATAATTGTCTGGTCTCATATATATCACAATATCAAAAGAAGAGATAACTACCTTTATATAAGAATTTCAGTGAATTCTACAAAACTTTTACAGTATTGTGTAATAAAGGGCAGAAAGACCTTTTTAGGGAATTGAGATTGTGCAGTTTAATTCGGGGAATTTCGGGAATGGCCAGTTTAACCTTCTGGAATTCAGGAATTCTTGATTTAATTATATTGTGATACTGGAACGGACACATTATTATTAATAGAAAAACAAAGGATATGGGGTATCCATTTATGACACAAAATTTGTTCATGCACAGCAAAAGAAACACTCAAAAAGCAAGGAAACAGCGCTTTTATTGCTGTTCTTCATCTCAAAGTCACAGTGAGGCCTTCAACACAGAGCACAAAAACTCTCACCTCACTGGAATTAGGCATTTATTTTCTTGGGAATTCAGGATCAGACCCCTCCTTCTCAAACTCCCCCTCTGACCTTTATTCTTCATCAATATTTAGACCAAAATATCTGCAAAAGACTATAACATAAAATCTATAGTATTGTGTATATATGAAGTGTGATAATATTGCAAAGTATAACATCTTATTTGACCTTTTAATATTGTAAAATGGAAATCTTGAAAAATATATCCGCTTCGTGCCTAAATCCAGTGTTCATATCATATGCCAGACTGTAACCTAAACCAAAATCAAGACATCACACTTCCTTACAACATTAACTCAAATTATATCTATGAACAAAAACAGGTTAAAATTCTTTCTGTAGTTTTATCAGATTGGTGGAAGCGACATGTAACAAATCCTACCTGGTCCTGGCTATGTGGGTGGGTAACAACATAGATAATTTTGATATGCCTTTTAACAATAGACATTTAATGATTTATGAGGGAATTTTAATAACATTTTGCTTTTTTGATAAGTCTTCTTTCAACTGATAGGTGTGAAAAGTATTTAAAAGACTTCTTTTTACTTCACAATTTTTTTTTCTGTACTTTATAATTTAATGCATTTGCACTCATAAGCACTAGAGAAACAAGAGTGCACACGCTGAAATGTCTCGCCTTCTTTACTAGCCATTGATTTCATGTTGATAGTCCTAAATATGAAGCTTTACTACAAGTAACACATAAACTTAACATGATCCAAGAAAATGAGGTCCAGGTCAGATAAACCAAACGAGAAATACATGTACACCTTACAATCATTCAATAAACCAAACATAGTTGACCTATTGCTTATAAAATTGAGAATGGAAATGGGGAATGTATAGTTTCTAAGAAACAGTCTTAACCAAGAAAACTTAACATTGACCAATGAACCATGAAAATGAGGTCAAGGTCAGATGATACCTGCCAGACAGACATATACACCTTACAATCCTTCCATACAACAAATATAGTTGATCTATTGCATATAGTTGAAGAAAAACAGACCAAAACACAAAAACTTAACACCGAGAAATGAACCATGAAAATGAGGTCAAGGTCAAATAAAACCTGCGAGACTGACATGTACATCATAAAATATTTCCATACACCAAATGTAGTTGACCTATTGCATATAGTATTAGAAAAAAAGTCCAAAACTCAAAAACTTAACTTTTGACCACTGAATCATGAAAATGAGGTCAAAGTCAGATGACACCTACCAGTTGGACATGTACACCTTACAATCATTCCATATACCAAATATAGTAGACCTACTGCTTATAGTATCTGATATATGGACTTGGTCACAAAAACTTAACCTTGTTCCCTGATCCAGGAAATGAGGTCGAGGTCAAATGAAAATTGTCTGATGGGCATGAGAACCTTGCAAGGTACGTACATACTAAAGATAGTTATCCTATTACTCATAATAAGAAAGAAATTAACATTACAAAAAATTTTGACTTTTTTTTCAAGTATATAGTCACTGAACCATGAAAATGAGATCAAGGACAATTAATTATGGACATATGACAAACGGAAACTTTGTAACATAAGGCATCTATAAACAAAGTATGAAGCATCCAGGTATTCTAGCTTCTAAAATATAAAGCTTTTAAGAAGTTAGCTAACACCTCCGCCGCTGCCAACGGATCACTATCCCTGTGTCAAGCTTTCTGCAACAAAAGTCGCAGGCTCAACAAAAATTACGAAAAAGGAACTAAAAATCGACTGAATCACCTTTTAAAAGATATTTATATCCAATAAAAGTTTGCTTCACTCCAAAATTTTCAAACACATCTGTGTGAAAAATACTCAAGTTTAATATCACTTATTCTTTGGTTGTCAAGCAATTTTTTGTCATGGTTACAGTCAAACAGATAAATTAGAGATAGTCTGTATCAAATCAGGTTTGTGTCAGTTTTGTTCATGATTTCAGTGTTAGAACAGATGCTTAAAATTTTTTCAATCATGTTCACAGCCTTGAACTGAAAAGGGGGCAAAACTTTTGAAAGTGACAAGCAAAAAACAAAAAATACACACACATATAGTCTAGTAGTCCAGAAGTAAGTCAGTGTGTGTCATCTTTCATTTTCATTTCATGTTTTAAATATTTTTTTCCAAAGCTTGATGGGGAGATTTACTGGGCAAATACTCTCCAACTTGCACCATCCCCTCGTATATTTGATAATATGACAACTGTGTTTCTAGTACAACATAACTTTGTGGCTTGTATACAACTGTCTCATTATGGACTTAATAAACCATTAAAGTTGACAATTTTGAACCTGAAGTAACACCTCCCCCTTTTCTAAATAAGCAATGTCCTCAATGAAAGTTTCTGTACCATTATAATACTGCTGTCAACTTTACAGGTTTTAAACCTTAATGTGTTTTGTCAATGCTATAAGTACCACTCAGGGCAGTCTATTCATTTACACGTAGTCAATCCTGGGTAGGATCCGTTATCACGTTACAAGTTTTCTCAATGGGATAGGATTACTTTCAATGTTATTCCCAGTCTCTCTGAGTATTTTCTATTTACAATTGACAACATTTAATCAACAAATATCGCCAGGAAATTAAGTGACATTTTAACATAAATCTCACAAGTCAGTTGTTACAGTTCTAAGCCATGATTAAATACAAATAAATGTACCAGTTACTGTTTGTTTTCAATATAAACATCTACCCAACGATAAATATGAAGCTCCTTTTGTAATGTACTGTCTCTTAAAATGTATTTCCTTAGCTGTATTTTGAAAAACCTTTCAGAAATTTGGGTCCTTATGATCAATGCTCTTCATATTTGTCCTAAATTTGGCCTTTTAATTTTTTCATTAGAGCGTCGCTGACATGAGTCTTTTGGCAAGGTAAAACACATCTGGCATACAAAATTACGAGCCTGATATCCAGTTTTTTTTAGACACAAAAATGCAAGGATTTATGATTGTGTTCATGATAACCTATGGAATAGTGAACTTCCATCACAATTACCTTGAAGCACATTTAGCCACTCTCTTATTAAATTCCTCAGAAATGATTGTACCAAAGTTTACTCCCACATAAATATATATATATATGTACATGAATGTGATGGTAACTTAAGGAATAAATTATAATAGGTCATGTTTCAAAAGACCATCCTTCTTTGTACCTCAGTGTTTATAGGCAATATAAATGTATTGCAGTAGACCTGTCACAATGCATTACAGAGACCACCTTTTCTGCTTTAACTCAATGTACAAAATGTATACTGGTACCCAGGAATCAAAGCACAAAGGTTCCAGAATGACTACACTGGACTTCTTATGTTTACAGACAATAAAAACATATTGCAGTAGACCATTCCTTTAATTCTATGTATATAGTTATCATGAATCAAAGTACAAAGGTTCCTGTCTAGAAAGACCAATTCCTTTCCTCTGTATACAGGTATATAAGAAATTACTTATATGTTCCAAGAGTACAAAATATAGCTGATACAACCTAATTAGATTTACACTAATTAAGGGTAGATTTTATCTTGTACTGTGTTGTTTGTAGAATTCTTTGTGATGATCTTCAAGCAAGTCTCTTAAGATAAGATGAAGAGGTGCAATAAAACCAAATGGATTGACTGGTGATCACTGTCCAGTGGCAAATATTACATGCAAATCAGGACAAAAAACATGTTGATGTGATTTCAATATTAACATACTTTGAAGGTGCTAGAGCATCACTCTGAACTGAACTTTTGACATGTCATAATAATATAGTTCACATGAAGATATGTCACTCTTCCCACACCCATTATTCTGACTCCAAGCTGAGGTTGTGAGTTCAAATCCCGCATATTATTGGTGGAGTAAGCCATTATGGCTTAAGCCTTTGAGAGTTTGTTCTTACTAATCAATGCAAAATTGGGCTGACTGAGGATGAAACAAATACCAATTTCCAAGTCTCTGCGGTTTTGATCCGGCTAAGGATTGATTTGTTGGTATTTAATGCCACTTTCAGCACTAATGTTCTATTCTGTGGCAGTCAGTTTTTATTGGTGGAGAGAACAACAACCTTAGGTAGGAAAACTGACAATCCTAGTCAATTAAGATTGGAGTAAAGTGCACCTGCAACATGCAGGATTCGAACTCACAACCTCAGTGTTAATGATACAGTAGTTGGACTTAACTTAGACCACTCAGCCACCGAGGATCAAGCAGGAAGTTGATAAGTGATGGATGTAAAAACACATCACTGTGTAAAGCATGCCCGGGATTGAACGCAAGCCCAGGTCATTGAATGCATGACCTCTGATATTAGAGACAAGCTGCTACCGAGACCATTTAGGTCATGGTTCTTTTCAAACAGACTACAAGTCATATGCAATGACCTGAAGAATGACTTATATTGAAAGTACTTAAGCACCTTTTTACTTCCGTTCACATGTTCCTGCTTTAATAGAAACAGATATCTGAAGAAAATCCTTGCACAAAGGTCTCGTTAGGAACAAAATTGGCAGATCAATACATGTTGCAGCATCCATGGCCTTTCCAAATGTCAATCAACATATTGTCCCTATTTTGTAGGTGTCAATTAATAAGCTAATTCAAAAACACATGTTATATATATAGGTAGCTTGAGTTCTTTATTTAGTGTAAACACACCATGTATAGACAGAAATTTTGTCAATTTTAATATCACAAACAATTATTATTGAAGTGAGATTTTTACTCGAATTTAGTAGCTGATTGATCTTTGTGTCAGGAGACTCAGGTCTTCAGAGGGAGGTTTTCAATTGTTTTAAAAAACATTTGAAGAGTTAACAACTATGTTTGATATCTAAAATACATACCCACAAGTTAGTTCTTTTTCATGTTCAGAATATGTCAATCATTGAACAAGGATAAACTTTTAACTCCATTATATATAAAATAACAACTAATTTACAATCCATCTATATTCACTTTGTCATAAATAAAATATGATCCTCTAAATTTCATTTCTAAGAATATTTCCTTTCACTTTTAATAAAACCAATAATATCTATTTTATTCCATTATGTTTCCTCCTTGAAAATAGACACACCACTCTTTTAAAATCTACAAAACCAAACAGACTTATTTTCTTTACTCAGATTCCTTTCTTCAAAAATTGTATGCCAAAAAGGATTATTTTTCCAGATATTACACGTTAAGAACATGCACTATAAAAAGGTTAAACTCCATGTTTTGTTTAAATATGCGAGTTAGTCCTGAAACTATCCTGTAGAAGAGTTTTTACCACAACTACCTTTTTGAACAAAACCACTTATCAATTTATTTTACCAAATGACACATATTCAACTTATAAAATTGTAACCACATCAAGAATTTACTGATTATTTCTAGCTTTAAATCAATATAAAATGTAAATCGCACAACACGGCTCTTCACCGTTGATATTTTCCTACGATAAAACGGTAAGCTCATTACGTATTCAGTACAGATAGTGACACCGCCAGGTAAATACAATATCCCTTCATGAGGCCTATTCAAATAAAATCACTTCAGATGCATTTAAAGGAAAAAAATTCAAATCCCACAATATTTGCGATAAATACATCTAAAATCATGTATATGAATGGCCGTCGAACCAACTTTGTGTGAAAATTAAGCTATTCAGTATTCCTATCTTTTATCTTTCTGATTTGTCAAGCAAATACGTTAATGTTTATATGGACAAAACTTTTCTTTAAAGCATTTTTATTATATATATATATATATATGTAATGGTAATACTTTCAACTAGACCCAATTATACCAAGGACTAATATCAATGAATATGCAAAGTATAAGAAATGGAAAAAAATCAATTTCACTTTTGTATTGTTAGTCAAATAAATACCAACCTGAAGTGTGCACCTGACTTTTACAAAAGCTCTCAAGGAACAGCTAGCTTAACTGCAGGTTTCAAAAAATCTCATTTGCATATAAAAATATAATAAATGGGGAATGTGTCCATGGGACACAGATGATACCCCCGCTTGCATATAATGTTATAAAGGGATATAACTCAAGAACTGTAAAAGTGACGCTACCCAAATTTGTACTTTTGTAACATTTGGTTGAGGCAAACTAAAGTAAGAGAACGGAAACTAAATTCAGCAATTTTTCCATTTGTAGAGTGGCATAACTCTAGAATGGCAAAAGTGATGCCACCAAAATTCAAACTTGATAAGTGTTTTGTGGTAATAAGCGTTGTGTATAAGTTTCATAATATTTGGTTGAGGCAAACTAAAGTTAAAGAACAGAAACGAAAAATTCAGCAATTTTTCCATTTGTAAAGGGGCATAAATCTAGAACGGTTAAACTGATGCCACCAAAATTCAAACTTGATCTGTGTTTTGTGGTAATAAGCATGTGTATAAGTTTCATAACATTTGGTAGAGGCAAACTAAAGTTAGAGAAAGGAAACCAATTTTGGGACGTACGTATGGACGTACAGACGGACAAGGGTAAAACTTAAAGCCCCCTCCGCGACGGGGGGTGGGGGCATAAAAAAATCACAAAGATGTTTTAAATTTACAAATGTGTGTACATTTTGACTTAAAACTCTTTAAACTTTCCAAGAGTTTGATCATAATCTGTTCTGCAAAATATTTAGCAGGGGCTCAAATTAACTTTAGGCAATGGAAGGTCCAGGACCATTATTAGACCAAAAATATCATTAAAAGGTCCTCCTTTATTCTAGAAGGTCCAATTTTTATTGAAAATTCAATTCATAAAATCAGAAAATGCTTACCATTCCAAAGCACTAATCATATCTTAATACTATATTAACCTCTTTTTTTTTTTCATTCAGTCAGAAAAAGGGTCCCCCTTTTCCCCCCACCACTATACGCTATGTTTAATAACACTGTGTACCTTTTTAATTATTTTGGTTTCAATTGCTGCTTAAGAAAACACTGGCCTAACTTTGTGTCAGAACAGCTCCACCTCGTTTTCAAACTTGGGGTCAGTTTCTTTTAACCACTTTTTTTGGCAAGATATATAGATGCTAGGAGGTAATTTTTCATCATGATCTTTTATTGGGACAAGTTTTAAGATTTTTGTCCTAACTACCAGTGGGAAGGTCGGAACCCAAAAATGGAAGGTCACGGACCTCTGACCACCACTCATTTAAACCCCTGTTTTAGGCTGTAGGCGTGTTTATCTTTGGCGTGTGTCCTTTCGTTAGTACAGGTTTATGATCTGAGGTCAAAAACATACGAAACATATTTCAGGAAATCGAATCGGCTTCAATGCAAAAATAGATAAAAACCAAAAAATCAAATATCCATTTTTCCTCAATTCAAGATACATACTTGGTTTCCAAGAAGAAAAAAATATCCCCAGAAGTTTATTATGAGTTTTTTTTTTTTAATCCCTGTCAAAGCAGGTCAGTAGGTTTCTGTATATTGACTGACTTGTTGCAAAACAAAACAGACAGACATATGGGTTTTAAATCAACAGACACCTTAAATAACCTGAACATGAATTAAATTACAACAAAAAAATCACTTACGAAAATATCGACCTCGTGAATCACCAACGACCTCAAATAGAAACAAGACAAAATGTTTCTCAAATTAGTAAAAAGTCAATTAGCCTATCCAAGGAAATCATGCTAAAAGATATTTAAAAGTAGGTATTTGTAAGATAATATAAAATGTCAAAAGAAAATTGTAAAAGATTTAAGTGAAGTCTTTTAAGATAAAATCAAGTATTATTAGTTCAATTAACTTTGTAGTCGAATGTCACGCTTCAACGATTCTTCCTAAACAAACAAATACTGATTTTCCTAACATTCAAAATATGTTTTGCAACTGAAAAAAGTCTTGCTTTCTACCCAAACTAAAACCGCATGCTGCAATCATGTTTCATGCTCAGTGCCTTCTTGCAATTTGACAGTACACTGGAACCACACAGAAATTGGTTGCACAAGCATCAGTCCATGCAAACCAAGATCTTATTTGATTGCGGTTTCTTTGAAAGATGATAGCATGTAGTTTGATTGTAGGATGATTGCTGTCAAACCAACTACGAATTTCTTTCAAAAGTTCCAATGTAATTTCGTTTACACTAAATTTTAATTCTTTTTAACAAGTCATAGATTAAGGGGCCACAACAGTGCAAGATAGTGAAAAATTCTGAAGAGTTAGACATCTTCTTCCATTTTGTAACAATATTTTGCATTGGAACAGCTGGAAGTGTTCGTTCTAGTCTCATTAAATATTAAATTTGCTTCAATAATAATAAATGAAATAATATACTTATCAGTCAGATCTTAAAGTTTGATGAGAGACCGTGAGTCAGGGTCTGTAAGTTTTTAATTGAGATGATGAGAGACCGTGAGTCAGGGTCTGTAAGTTTTTAATTGAGATGATGAGAGACCGTGAGTCAGGGTCTGTAAGTTTTTAATTGAGATGAGAGAGACCGTGAGTCAGGGTCTGTAAGTTTTTAATTGAGATGATGAGAGACCGTGAGTCAGGGTCTGTAAGTTTTTAATTGAGATGATGAGAGACTGCGAGTCAGGGTCTGTAAGTTTTTAATTGAGATGATGAGAGACCGTGAGTCAGGGTCTGTAAGTTTTTAATTGAGATGATGAGAGACCGTGAGTCAGGGTCTGTAAGTTTTTAATTGAGATGATGAGAGACTGCGAGTCAGGGTCTGTAAGTTTTTAATTGAGATGATGAGAGACCGTGAGTCAGGGTCTGTAAGTTTTTAATTGAGATGATGAGAGACCGTGAGTCAGGGTCTGTAAGTTTTTAATTGAGATGATGAGAGACTGTGAGTCAGGGTCTGTGAGTTTTTAATTGAGATGATGAGAGACTGTGAGTCAGGGTCTGTGAGTTTTTAATTGAGATGATGAGAGACTGTGAGTCAGGGTCTGTGAGTTTTTAATTGAGATGATGAGAGACTGTGAGTCAGGGTCTGTGAGTTTTTAATTGAGATGATGAGAGACTGTGAGTCAGGGTCTGTGAGTTTTTAATTGAGATGATGAGAGACTGTGAGTCAGGGTCTGTAAGTTTTTAATTGAGAGTCTGTCATGTCTGTGAACTTCAAACTACACAAATGTAGAAAAATAACTGAATCCCTAGAGATTTCTTTAATTCAATCAAGCATTTTATTATTATCATCATAATTCAATTTCAACAGTAATACTATATACATTGTACATGTTGTATAACCAAACTAGTTTCTTAAATTAATGACTTGTAAAAGGAAAATCATCAACCTTCAAAACATTTGGTTCACAAGCTATATCTTAAATATTGTAAAATTAATAAACTTTTTTATTCAAAAGGTTTATGATTTAAATCTTCCTCTAGACTAGATCAACCCCTTAATATTACAGACGAGGTTTTCTTTGGTGGTCCAGTTTTATTTAACAACTCACAATTTTTCACTTCACAAACGATTTGTTGGAATACGATATTCTTTCATCATACAAAAGAAACGACCAGTGTTAAAAGTCTGATACTGGTAAATAGATTTTAATGATTTTGCTGCATGCCTTTTCTCCCCGGATCAACTCATAGATGGAGTGCGTAATAATTACCCGCTCTTTGTAATAATCCATATCCTTTCATTTTGAAATCAATTAAACATAAAAGGAATGTTAAAATAGAAAATTATGGTAGTATATTTTCCCACTTGAATGGAAATATAATTGACAATGTTGAGTTGAAACTGAATTGTTGTTGGAAAGTGAAAGAAACCATGCATAAAAAAGTACCTTGTGTTCATATACACTGTTACCCTTGGTGTCTCCTGCAGACAAATATATAATTCTAGAAGCTCTTATTACTGAAGTTATTTTGTACATATATGTTTTTTTTATAATTCCCAACATAAATCATACCCAAGAGAAAATGAAAACGGGATCTATCGGGATCCCAGTCAAATCCCGGTAAAATTAGCGGGATAAGCCGGGATGGGCCTCAGAAGTCGGGATTCCATTCGGGATAAATATCTGAAACTGGGATCCCATTCGGGATATATGTCTGAAACTGGGATCCCATTGGGATATCTGTCTCAAGCTGGGATCCAATCCCAGTTGAAGCAAGATAAATATACGAAACTGGGATCCCATTGGGATAACTGTCTGAAACCGGGATCCCATCTTACTTTAAGCAGGGAAACATAAACCAGAATTGTGTGTGGAATTTAAAAAAAATTATCCTGGAAATGTAAAATATATCCTGGTTATAGATTTCTGTGAAAAAACCTAAATTTTGTAAATTTTCCTTTTTAAATCAATATATTTTGAATGACCCCACTTAAAACTGGTGCTTTGAAAAATTGGATGCCCTTTTTTAAATGCCTCTCCCCCACTTATTGCTTCTAAAAATAAAAGTTGTCCTCTTTCAATGAAAATTTGAATTATTATTTGAATGCACTTGATAGATCAATTATATTTATAATTAATGGAAGTAAAGATGAAAAACATAATTTTCAAAATATTTATATTTGAAGTGTTTTCAGGTTAAAAATAATTAAAAGTAATATTCTGATATGCATTTGCATTCAATTTGTTTTATTTTATTTTTTTTTAGAAAAAAAAACAATAAATTTAAGGAATATATTGTGAAAAGGTGATAAAAAAGGGGAAGTAACTGAAACATTTTTGAAATACACAAATTATTTATGACATAAAGCAAAGGTTATTTGTGTTAATTAACAATGTGTTTGACACCAAAGCTGTCAGGTGAAGCCCTGCACTTAATGGGTCACTTAATTTGACAGTTTACACAGCTAGCTGAACTTCTGTTGATGGAAGAATTACAAATTTTAGTTTGACAGTATTTCAAAGTCAGAAAAATGCCGAGATTTTCGCGATAAAAACGAAAGGGCGCCCGAGAAACGCCAACGGCTGTTTTGCCAGACAAGCTGGATCGTTTCTGATTTTCTACCTGTTGTCCGGCATTTAAATAACATAGAAAAATTATCAGATCAATGATAGGCCAACGATCGACATCGTAAAACCTTGGTTCTCAACTTATGTAAACAAGTCATGACCACGTGGTTTTTAGTAATTGTACTGAACAGTCCGACCCTAGAAAATACCGTCCTAGATAATGCGGCCACTAGTTCATCCGCATGCACCCTGTGCCGATTAAATTAAAGGGTTTTTTTTTCTTATTTTTAAAAACTGGCCAGTAATAAATACTTTTATACGACACCCTTGATTTATTTTTATAATACCGTTACGGGGACGGATCAACTTCTGGCCGATATAATATGGGGCGAGATTGTCACCTCGACGTTAGAGTACTCAATAAAAACGTCATCAAAATGTGATTACGCTGTAGCAAAATAGAAGATTCCATGTGATGGTGAAAATGTTTTCAGATAAGTGCATTAAAAATTTAATTTAACATGTGTATATAATGAGATTATAAAATATAATTTATTGAGGAACTATGATTTTTTTATGTTTTTTTTTTTTAGCAAATCAACATCAGAAAACTGAAAGCATAAACCTGGGAACATGCAGATATATCTAATATATATATGTTCCTGCATAAACTGAAAAATATATTTATTTTTAACAACATTGAATAATCTTGTTGTCACATAACAGGCATAACTGGTAGATATGTAAAAATTTAATTGAATTGTGTGAATGGTTATTTGGTGAAAATAATAAGTCGCTAGTTCTTTATCTTCAGGGGATAAAAAAAGAGGGAGGGTAATTAATTTGATTCCAACTGGCTTCCAATGTATACTGTATAAACATGCAATAATATTTCTATTGAATTTATTGCTTCAAAATGTCTAGAACAATTGATTCTTTGTGGATTCTTTTGATACTTTTAGGGGATTAAATGATTAAATGGAGCTGCCAATTTTGAAAGTAAACGGATTGCATGCAGATTCCAGTTACCTTTACTCAGCAATACTAGTTGGAAGTACAGAGACAGCAAATTTAATTACAGAAAGGAGGAGAACTTCACATGTATCCTTTATATCTGACACACATTTTTAATATTATAATATTTGAAACTGAACAGCGAGCATCATTAAGCCATGGTGAAAACTGCGTATCTAAATACAATTAAGACAATGAAATGCTTGAAGGTGTTAGTGAACATGGGGAGGAGGGGTGGGGTGAGTACCATATTTAATTAATGGGTAATTTAACAATATAAGCAGCCATTAAAAATGGCAAACAAGTTTGCTAGTAGTACTAGTATCTATAATTTTGATGGAAGTTTAAGGATCTGACATTAAATACAAGTACATTTTTTTTGAATGGGAACTTGACAGCCATTGAAATAAGATATTAAACATGGCCAATACAATGTAATTCATGCCGCAATGTTTATATATACGTGACAGATTTGATACAACAAGGGCAATATTCATCTATCTTATAATGAGTAATAAATGTGTATATTCCCTCAGAAAATGCAAAATCGTAGCATTTCGGGAATCCCGCCAAAAGTCCGGGATTCCCGATGTAAATCCCAGTGGAAATATACTGGGATCCCAGTATATTTCCACTGGGATAAAATTTCGGGAATCCCGCCAAAAGTCCGGGATTCCCGATGTAAATCCCAGTGGAAATATACTGGAATCCCAGTATATTTCCACTGGGATAAAATTTCGGGATTCCCGCTAAAAGAGCGGGATCCCAATCAGAATCCCAGTATATTCCAATCAAAATCCCACAATATCCCAGTGGGATCCCAGTATATTTCAACCGGGATTTACATCGGAATTCCCGGACTTTTGGCGGGATTCCCGAAATTTTATCCCGGTGGAATTAGGTGGGATCCCACTTGGAATCCCATCAAAATTCCAGCTGGGATTTCAGTGGGATTCCAGATTTATTTTCTCTTGGGTATATTATTATATGAGGAGAATGAAAATATTATTCATAAGAACAGCCCCTTTGGTATCTGTTGCAGTAACAATAATCATTTTGAAATTACATTTTTCTTTCTTAAATCTCCTTCAACCAGGTTTAAAATCCCTGTTAGACTATATAAACTTATAATAGCATTTCATGTTGCTAGAATGTGTTTCTTGAATTGTAATTTTGAATTGTCATTTCTCCTCCCCTCTCCCAAACCACTTGAGGAATCTGGACCCTTGGTTTTGTTCATTGTTGAAGGCAGCATACAAGGACTTAATTAGTTGCTAAGAACATGAATAATAGCTGTCTCATTGGCAATTATATCACATTTCCTTATTACATATTAATTGGTCAAATAAAATATTGTGTAATATTGCAAGCACAACAAAACTCTATGACAGTACAGGCCAGCCATAAAATTTGTTGGTTTACAGATCACATTGTTTGTGCACAAATCTTTAGTCCTTATAATTTCTGTTGAATGCATATATTCAAATCTGTTTCAGCAAAAGAACTGTACAACATTGCCCTTCTTTCAAAACAAATTTGTTCTCTTTCATCGATGTTCTTTTTTTTTTGATAATTCCAACAATTTTCCCTTCAAATGACTGAATTCGATTTTCCATTCAACTTAAACCTTTTGATAACCATTTTATATGTGTACAATGTGTAAGTGTAAGTAATAACAATAGTGTTTTTAGAGGATGTATTAAATAATCATACTTTATAATATCACCAACCATATACAGGTGTCGGTTCAAATCAAATCCAACAGTTCAAGTTGACATAAAATGGGTGTCTGTAATAATGACATCACTCCTTGAATGTAACTTTTGACATTAATGTATAGAACATTATTAATGGTTTTATATGGACCAAAGTATACCCAGAGGAAAGCAGATTATTAAAACTTAATTTCGTTGTAAAAAAATATCTTTTATATGTTCATCTATAAGCATGATTGTGTACATGAAAAAGACAAATAATCGTTTTCAAATATTGGAAGCCATCTTATTGGTATTATTGTGTTACTGTCGTCATTAAGCACTTAAAGTCTTCATTCTTGGCTTGCCCACCAGACCAGGTTGTAACCTGCCTTGTAAAATTTTTATCGGGCCTGAAAGAATTTCTACTACAGCCAAAAGATTATCTACAACAAAATTTCCAAACCTATACAAATTAGTAGTAAATTGTAAAGTCAAAGGAATATACTTCACTTAAGGCCAAGAAAAATACTCATGATATTATAAGTTAAAGAGAGGTGAAGAATACTAAAGGGACATACAAACTTATCAGTTGAAAATAAACTGACAACGCCATGGCTAAAAAGTAAAAGACAAACAACAGAGTACATAAAACACAACATAGAAAAAGACTGAGCAACAAGAACCCCAACAAAAACTGGAGTGATCTCAGGTGCAACACTGCAGATATTGAAAAACTTATAAATGTATTTATAATCTCCTTTATACAAGATGTACTTTACTGAGTCAAAGGAGATGGAACATTTAGGAATTTCAATATATTAGATTTCACAACTGGCAATGTTTTCATTAACTCTACCTTGAGACATACTTTATCCTTGAGGTATGCCTATAGAACCAAAAGATATTCAATACATCAACAACCTTCAAATTCCATTTTACTTAAACATTAAATTCTTGAGTGAGGGTGAAATCGGGGTACCACCATATGACTATTAGCGGTATTTTATATTGTTTTTTATAAAGTTAACGATCGCTAAACATTTTACTCTGCTGAATGTTACACTCTTATGGAGTAAAGCTCATAAACAATGGGATCAATGAAGAAAATGTTTTAAGGCTCATCCGATGCTAATAGTAATAAAAAGGGGGGTTAAGGTTCGACATATTAAGGCTATTCTGACCCTTTTGAAAATTCTTTTTTGAAGTTATTTTTCATGCCATTGCATTTTAAAGCCGACCATACGGTATGGGTTTTTCTCAGTGTTGAAGGCTGTACGGTTGCCTATAATTGCTTACATCCACTTCATTTGAACTCTAGTTGTCTCATTGGCAATCATACCACATCTCCTTATTTTTATATAAGACATTTGGTTAATACATCGGTTACTTGGAATTTCCTGAATAAAAGAATCTCCCTTTCATTCCCAGCCCTATTTCAATAATCTTTTGTGGGTTTAAACAAATACCTAAGTCCAGTAAAAAACTTTATTAATCAATATACCCTTACTAAATTATCTACTCAGTTTTTGCAAAGTCACTAAACAAGCAGAGATCAAACTGTGACTATCTCCATTGATGCCGTAATGTTCAGGATTTAAATGTGTGGTGCGTAAGCTATTAGATAATAATGATGTAATTATTAACCACATGCAATAATCTTAGGGCAAAAAATTTATAACAGCTACAAGGATTACTTCTAATATCATATAATATGGAGACCTTTGTTTTAAAAGAAGAATGTCTACTTCAAAAATCATTATATTTTCACATGGAATACTGTCTACTTCAAAAATCATTATATTATCACATGGAATATAAAAAAAACATTCCCTATCTGAGTAAAAGGATGATAGCATGTCTCCATCTTGTCAGTCAAAGACTATGTTTTTTTTCCTTTTGGTCAGTCTGAAGACTGAGGCCTTCCTTTTATTGTCTTTCAAAACTCCATACATGTACAAGTATCTCGTTCTTGTCAGTCAAACATTAATCCAGTTACCGTAGTCTCATTCTGATCACTTAATAAGTCTCAAAGTCTTAAGTTCTAAAATTTTAACTTAAACTATCATTGTAGCAATTGCTTGTCTGGAATATGCATGAAATATTTGCGACTGGACATTAAACAAACAAAAACTAATCAATCCTAATCCATAAACAATTTATGATATATCTACTAGGGGGAACAGAAGGTAGCTGTACAAGATACCAACATTCCTAAGATGAACAGCCACTTGGAAGTTACAAGATATCAAAGGAAATGTATCCTATATCTTTCAGCAACTTAGATGACCTTTGTTTACAGAGTGAACCAAGGTCACAGTAATCAAGCAGATGACATGATTAAGATTTGTGTATTCTATCATACAAATCTGTTTCTAGATTTAAAGGATTAAATGTTTAGGCTTCATAACACTTAAATACAACAATAATTTGACAGACTGATAACAAAAATGTCACCTTTCAGAAAAAATTCTGTATAAAGAGTGCTCCGCTTTTCAAACTTGAGCATTCATAAACCACTGAAAAAAAAAATCACGAAGTTTTTTTATTCTCTCTGTGGACAATTTTCATTACAAAAACACAAATACTATTTAAATATAGTTCTAATCAAGTATGGAATCAGTCAAGTAAATGAAAATCTTTTCTATTCAAACCATTTCTGAGAGTTCAATGACTGAATGTATCTTGTGTTGTAAATAGTTAGGATTCAAGGGCACTCACTGACTGCCTCTGTGAAGATTAGGGGCACAGTTTTAAGATGAAAGGCACATTATCAGGGTTCCCGTCTGTCAACTTGATCATGTTTATAGATAAAAAAAATAAGAAATAATTGAATTATTTTGAGTATTGTGTTTGATTTAAATAGTGTTATATTTAATATATGTATTCAAATACATGTATCAGTGGAAAAGGAAATCCACAAAATCCCTGTTCACTCTCAGAAAGTTCAAACCTTCTTGTGCAAAGGGTTTCTTTAATTTTTTTCTCTCTCTCTCTTTATATATATATATATATTAAAAAGTTGTAGATGTAAGTTTGTATATATGCATGGAAGTAATATTTAAAAGGAATAACAACGTCGTCACTTCAAAGGTTTCATCTGCGTTACTGCCCATCTTTCGACAACTCGTTAATTGGTTTAATATCTGGCATGGACGTTGATTCTCCGCATGTGATCGATCAAATCACTGACACTTTTCGGTCATTTTCGTGTTCACGGAAAACTACAAACAGACAAGTTTTTGTTGTATATACGTGCGAAGTAACCCGAATAGTCCATTCGTTACATTCCGTTGATGTACGCTGCCGAATAGAGTCATTCGTTCAATTTTTATTTTAGTCCAATTTTCCTATTTCTGATTAGTTCGATCTTAATAGTACCGACAGCTATCACATATGAAATTGGAGAACAAGGCTGGGTCATTTTCAATTTTAATATTTACAGACAGTTAAAAAGCCATTTGCGTAAGTTAAGAAGATGATTGTACAAAAAATACGTTTGGAACCCCTTTTATTAAATACGAATAATCTAAGTCTTTCGTGTATTAGTCAATTAAAATATTCACAATTCTAAACGGTTCTATCCTTTAATTTATAGTTCTTGATACATAAACTAATTCGTGTAAAAATGCATTTGCCGTAAGACAGATAGCGTCAAGCTCATTTTGTCGGTTTGTTTTAATTTTTGCTGTAGCTTGTTATATTAATACATATTCCACAATAAACACTTTTTAAAAATATATGTTTACGACCGTATTATCCCTATTTTAGCTGTCCAGTTTCAATAATGTAATCAATGACATTTATGACATATACATAAATTTAGAATACTTCTCGATAAACTTTGCACATTTCAACAGTAAATAAAATGCTCCGCAGGGCGCAGCTTGATACGACCGCAGAGGTCAAACCCTGAACAGTTGGGGCAAGTATGGACACAACATTCAAGCTTGATACAGCTTTGCATTTGGATTGTGATTAAATATTTGACACAGCATAGCTTTCTGACACAGAATGAATGTGGTCTAAGAACTTAAAAAATTTAAATTGGACATTCACCTATTATGGTCCAATATCCAAAATCTAAATACATGGTTAGATTCAGCATATCAAAGAACCCCAAGAATTCAATTTTTGATGAAATCAAACAAAGTTTAATTTTGGACCCTTTCGACCTCAATGTGGACAAAGTTGATAATGGGGCCCAAAAATCAATAATCTAAATACATGGTTAGATTCAGCATATCAAAGAACTCCATATATTCAATTTTTGTTGAAATCAAAAAAAGTTTAATTTTGGACCCCCGATTTGGACCAACTTGAAAACTGGGCCCATAATCAAAAATCTAAATACATGTTTAGATTCGGCATATCAAAGAACCCTAAGAATTCAATTTTTGTTAAAATCAAACTAAGTTTAATTTTGGACCCTTTGGACCTTAATGTAGACCAATTTGAAAACGGAACCAAAAATTAAGAATCTTAAAATACACGGTTAGATTCGGCATATCAAAGAACCCCAATAATTCAATTATTGATGAAATCAAACAAAGTTTAATTTTGGACCCTTTGGACCTCAATGTGGACCAATTTAAAAACGGGGCCCAAAATCCAAAAACTAAATACACGGTTAGATTCAGCATATTAAAGAACCCCAAGAGTTCAAGAATAAAACCCCATTGAAATTGGTCAAGAAATAAGCAATTTATACGAAGTATCTTCTTTTGCACAATACTGTGCAATTAAATATTTCTTGCTATTGCGCAATACTGTACAATTGACAATTTCTTGCTATTGCTCAATATTGTGCTATTGGATATTTCTTGCTATTGCGCAATACTGTGCAATTGAAGATTTCTTGCTATTGCGCAATACTGTGCAATTGAAGATTTCTTGCTATTGTGCAATACTGTGCAATTGAAAATTTCTTTCTATTGCACAATACTTATTATATAATAATTTACACATCCTGTTTGGTGTGTATCTCCTACCATATCATTATTATTTGCTTTTAAATATAAATCAGAAATAACCAACTTAAAATGGAAAATTTAAAAAAAAAAAAAAAGAAAAAAAAGCAAAAAAAGGAAACCCCCCCCCCAAATTTTTTGAACCCCCTTATGATTCATCACACCCAAACTCAATCCCAGCCTTCCCTTTGTGGTATGGTACCTTGCAGTACAATTTCAGAGAGATCCATACACTTGAACACAAGTTATTGTCTGGAAACTAGAAAAATGCTTGTTTTTTGGCCCCTTTTTGGCCCCAAATTCCTAAACGTTTAGGGCAATTACCCCCAAACTCAAACCCAGCTTTCCCTTTGTGATATGGAACCTTGTAGTACAATTTCATAAAGATCCATACACTTACACACAAGTTATTGTCCTGAAACTAGAAAAATGCTTGTTTTTTGCCCCTTTTTGGCCCCTAATTCCTAAAATATTGAGGCAATTACCATCATCATCAATCCCAGCCTTCCCTTTGTGGTATGGTACCTTGCAGTACAATTTCAGAGAGATCCATACACTTGAACACAAGTTATTGTCTGGAAACTAGAAAAATGCTTATTTTTGGCCCCCTTTTGGCCCCCAATTCCTAAACGTTATGGCAATTACCCCCTAACTCAATTCCAGCTGTCCCTTTGTGATATGGAACCTTGTAGTACAATTTCAGAAAGATCCATACACTTACACACAAGTTATTCTCATGAAACTAGAAAAATGCTGGTTTTTTGCCCCTTTTTTGGCCCCTAATTCCTAAAATTTTGATGCAATTACCCCCAAAATCAATCCCAGCATTCCTTTTGTGATGTGGAACCTTGTGGTACAATGTCAGAGAGATCCATACACTAACACACAAGTTATGTCTGGAAGTTACAAAAATGCTTATTTTTGGCCCCTTTTTGGCCCCTAATTCCTTTACTGTTGGTACCATAACCCCCAAAATCAATCCCAACCTTCCTTTTGTGGTACTGTAAATTCAGAAATTATTGCGAGGTTTTTATTAATGCGAATAATGCGATTGAGTGAGTATCGCAATAATAAGAACTCGCATTCTGATATCAGATATATAGAACTGTATGCAGATTTTCCAGCAATCACAATAATTAATCTCGCATTGTTGTCGTTTCCCCAAAAATCGCAATAATAAATGCACGCAATAATTTCTGAATTTACAGTATTGAACCTTGTGGTAAAATTTCATAGAGATGCATTCACTTAAACTAAAGTTAGAGTGCGAAAACCAATGTGTCTTCGGACGACGCCGGACGACGCCAGACAACGACGACGACGGCGACGCCAACGTCATACCAATATACGACCACAAAAATTTTTTTGCGGTCGTATAAAAAATCTATGTCTAGATTTGTCTACATTATTTTGTTAAACATCATGTGAAACCTGATCGATTCATCGGTATTTAACTGTTTTACTCGGGATCCGCTTTTAACCAAAAAATACTTTTAGAACAGTTTAAAACAAACGGTAAAAAGCAAAAATATGCTAAATTAAATACAATTTTCCATGCTAAACTGTTGTAGGTTGAACAATTCTCGTCCGTTTTTCAAGTTTTTTACATCATACGACTTCTTTCTGAAGGTAGAGTTTTATATGATACAGCGCCACCTTCTTATTAATAAACCTCGGATTTCACACAGGTGCTTTATAATTACCGGACTCGATAAAATCACGTGACTGATAAGAAATTCCAGATGCCATTTTACAACCGCGGTATCACAGATAGTATAACCAAAGGGGTCTTGCCACTGAGACTATAATTGGATAAAATCATATGACTTTAGTACAGAGCTCTGCAGGCTGTTAATACATGCTAATTAGTCGTTGTTATTCCTTTTAAATATTACTTCCATGATATATGTAATCAAAAGGCAGCAGATCAATATTTTTTATTCCCGTGTTAAAAAATTACTAAGGATTCGTTTATTTTCATGGGTAACAATTTTCATGTTTTGAGAACAAATTTTATTTACATGGACACATCGACACATCGATTTTGTTATATGAACAAAATGTTCTACATAGAAAACTATCCTTTGACTATAGCATGGATAGTACATTTTTATTTATTTGAACACTTAAAATTGATGATTGACCCTAGAACCCAAAAAAACCACAAAAAAACTCAAGTACCCATAGAATAATAATGAATCAACTGTAATATGATACGGACATGATATTTCATAGTAAACACAAACTTTTCTTCATTGATTTAAAGACATTAAAACATACATGTACTTTCCAAAGTTATCCATATGATATTGACATATACAATTAATAGTACTTTGACATAATTGACTGTTTGGAACTTTCAATCCTACATACATGTATTGACGTCAACAGTTGGAACAACTATGATATATGCAATTTGTCAAGTGGCATATACTAATAAAAATCTGTGTTCTCAGGATTATGACTATATGGAGATATGGGGACTATATATATGTCAACGTAACACCAACCCATCCACACAAAACAACAACCAAAAGACAGAAGGTAAAATAAAAGTCTTCAAAAATAGACATTATTGCATGTATGTGCCTTTCCAAAGTGATCAGGAATCTCTTTGTTAGTATGTTAGTCTTGTTTGTTTTTTTATTTTGGTTCATTTATATGATTTGGAGTTTAGTGTGGCATCCATTTCGATTAACTAGTATACATGATTGTTAAGGGACCAGCAGAAGCCAGACCTACATGTGTGAGATTTTCTCTCAGCGTTTAAGACCCATTGGTGGCCTTTGGCTGTTTTCTGCTCTTTGGTTGGGTTGTTGTCTCTTTGATACATTACCTGTTTCTATTCTCAATTCTATTACTGTATCGATCTATACAAAATTGAAGTTCTGAATTGTCCTGAATCTGAAATTTTTTTTTTTACATAGTATCTATACTTTTAAACAAGATCGAAGACCTCATTTTGTGTGTCGCTTCTCTTCCTTCCACAATAAACCAATCATCATGCCTCTGTGTCCTATAGGTACCATGCATAGTCGCATTTGTCATCCATTCTTATGATTATTCAGTTTCAACTTTGGGTTATTTGGGAGAAAAGCGAAAATAAAGGCATCCGGATATTGTTTCCATCATCAGACCGACTTATAATTCAGACATGACTTCCGGTTTTAACTTGCTCATAATTCAGTTTTACATATTTTAACCGGATCAATGACCATAATTGCACTTCATTGATGAGTTTGTCTAAAGATGTACTGGTCTATGATGAGCTAACGGGTTAAACTCCGCCCTGTCAAGTGAAACAAGAAATGATTGTAACAGGATGCTGTTACGAAGTCTCCCAAACGAAGCTCCCATAATTCGTAATTCCCAGGGTCGCCTGACATTCTGGCAACGTCCAGTGAAAATTGGTTTGGTCCAGTAAAGTTATCTGCATTAGTGATGCCTGGGGACTAACCTTGTATATTATTCAAATCATCTTGGCATGACAAACCAGAATATATATGGTTTAGGGGTGGGGATCTCGACCATTTACAAGATACTAGAACATTGGGGGTGGGCGGAACCCCTGGGGACTGACCCTATACGTCATTCAAATATTCGTTACATGACGAACAGGAATATATATGGTTGAGGGGGGGGATCTCAACCATTTACAAGATATAAGAACATTGGGGGTGGGGGGAACCCCTGGGGACTGACCGTAAACGTCATTCAAATGTTCGAGACATGACAAATAGGAATATATATGGTTTAGGGGTGGGGATCTCAACCATTTACAAGATATTAGAACTTTCTCAAATGGCAGGGGGTCGGGATGATCCCTGGGGACTAACCCTGTATATCATTCAAACCATCTTTGCATGACAAACCAGAATATATATGGTTTAGGGGTGGGGATCTTGACCACTTACAAGATATTAGAACTTTCTCAAATGGCAGGGGGTGGGGGTGACCCCTGGGGACTAACCCTGTATTTCATTTGATGTGCTTTATTATGACAAACCAGAATATATATGGTTTAGGGGTGGGGATCTCGACCATTTACAAGATATTAGAACTTTCTCAAATGGCAGGGGGTCAGGATGACCCCTGGGGACTAACCTTGTATATCATTCAAACCATCTTAGCACGACAAACCAGAATATATATGGTTTAGGGGTGGGGATCTTGACCACTTACAAGATATTAGAACTTTCTCAAATGGCAGGGGGTGGGGGTGACCCCTGGGGACTAACCCTGTATTTCATTTGATGTGCTTTATCATGACAAACCAGAATATATATGGTTTAGGGGTGGGGATCTCGACCATTTACAAGATATTAGAACTTTCTCAAATGGCAGGGGGTCAGGATGACCCCTGGGGACTAACCCTGTATATCAATCAAACCATCTAAGCATGACAAACCAGAATATATATGGTTTAGGGGTGGGGATCTTGACCACTTAGAAGATATAAGAACTTTCTTAAATGGCATGGGGTGGGGGTGACCCCTGGGGACTAACCCTGTATTACATTTGATGTGCTTTATCATGACAAACCAGAATATATATGGTTTAGGGGTGGGGATCTCGCCCATTTACAAGATATTAGAACTTTCTCAAATGGCAGGGGATCGGGATGACCCCTGGGGACTAACCCTGTATATCATTCAAACCATCTTAGCATGACAAACCAAAATATATATGGTTTAGGGGTGGGGATCTTGACCACTTACAAGGTATTAGAACTTTCTTAAATGGCAAGGGATGGGGGTGACCCCTGGGGACTAACCCTTATTTCATTTAATGGGCTTTATCATTTTGAACATTTTCAATTAAAAAGATTGTGTCTATCACAAACAGTTTTCAATTTATAATCATTTGAAAATTTTTAAAAATAAAATCCCATAGGGTTCTATAGTAAAACCCTCTTTTCTTTTTGCCCCTCAAAGTACCCCTTTATAAACCCCATTGCACAAACAAAACCCTGATTGCACCACTAGACATGTTAGTCTAACATATTGTGAAACCCTAAGTTAATCTGACAAGCGGTTTTGGAGAACGGGTGTGGACAAGTTCAAATTTAAAAGCGGCAGAAGAAGAAGAAGAAGAAGAAGAAGAATAATAAGAACTGAGCAAAAACAATAAGTCTTCCCAAACTTCGTTTGGGAGACTTAATAAATCAAGTTTATCTGCATGTACAATGTATACTATGATTATACTACTATAATATATAGAGACTCTCTATATAATATAGCAGTGATCGCCGTGGAGAAGAAACTTAGAATTGATAGTTAATAGCAAATACACTTTATTTATAATATATATACGTATGTTCATAGTATACAGAAACGTGAAATAATGGAATATAACAGAAAACAAAAAATAACGGACTTTGAAAAAAAGGGAGAGGGCTTGAAAATATTGTCCTGTCACCATGTCCCTATTTGACTTTTGATACCTTTTCTGAAATTCTCCAGACATATTTTTTTTACAACAATTCATCCTACAATAGTTTACATACTTCCAACCAAGCTTAAAATGCCCGCGATTTCGCGGGTGTGTTCTAGTTTATATAATTACTGTTTCCGTAAAAAAAAGACAAAAAAGCATCCACGGTTTTTTCATTTCAAAAGATGTTTTTTTCTGGTTAATAATATGGTTGGTCTTACTACAGGGAACCAAAATCTCATAGAAAAAATGGAAAAGGTATGTTGCCTGCCTTTTCCATAGTAATATCATGTAAGCAGATATGAGTCCAACTTCTATGTTTTCAGGTATGTAAAAAACCAAAAAATTTTCAGATTAAAACTTAAAATAGCAGATGCATAAGTTCATTTCCTGCAAAAAAATATTTGCATGTTATTTGGATGAATTTTGTTTTCATTGTGTTGTGGATCAAAAAAGTGTGATGCAGATGACAGAAGTCATAGTTCCAGGGGCGGATCCAGTCATTTTTAAAAGGGGGGTTCCAACCATTTGTCCCCATTCAAAAGCATTGATCGTCAAAAAAAGGGGGGGTTCCAACCCCCCCAACACCCCCCCCCCCCCCTTGATTTCTAATGTGTTGCTAAACATTGCTGTCTGGCAAAACTGTGAAAGCAAAACCACATAGTTAATTTAATTAAGCTACTGTGAACAAAAAATTTGACCAACCATTTTAGGTTTCCCAAAGCACCTAACCTAGCTAGCATGTACAGTTCTGATAACAATAACTATAGCAAGATTGAGCAATGAGGGGCCTCCTCACTCACTGCACATCATTATATGTAGGGCAGTGCAACCTCTTTTAAAGGTGTATCATTAATTGAGAATTTTTCTGTTTTTTCTGCTGAATCATGTTTACTCAAATAAAAAAAAAAAATTTACATTGTTATCTTGTCATATGATAACATATAATTATTTTGGTAACAAGAAAAACATCTCATTGTTCATATCAAGAGGTATCAAAACAAAGTGACATTTAAAACATAAATACGATCTGGATCATCAATTAAGATGACTAAATTCAACCTTTTTCCAGAAAGTCATTTCAGAGCCTGAATTTGATTCTACAATTATAATTTCTTTTACTTGGACCAACATACTTCAATTTTATTTGATTAAAGCTGTAAAATATTTGTAATTAAAGAACCTTAGTGAGCGCGCTCACATACCCCACGTCCCCACATTGTCTTTGGAGAAATAAAATAAGTGTAAGAAAAAAAAAAATGTATAAGAAAAAAAAATTGAATCATAATATCCTGTCAATATGCACTTCTACATAGTATGTCCTTATTATCTAAAAAGTTTCATGAAATTCTGTTGTGTGGTTTCAGAGGAGTTGCGATGACAAACTGTTGCAGAAGTACATTGATGCAAATAAGTTCAAAGGGGCGTAACTCCTAGAAAAAAAATTGAATCGTAATTTCCTGTCGATATACACAACTACATAGTATGTCCTTAATATCTAAAAAGGTTTGATGAAATTCTGTTGTGTGGTTTCAAAGGAGTTGCGATGACAAACTATTGCAGTAGTACATTGAAGCAAATAAGTTCAAAGGGGCGTAACTCCTAGAAAAAAAATTGAATCGTAATTTCCTGTCGATATGCACAACTACATAGTATGTCCTTAATATCGAAAAAGGTTTCATGAAATTCTGTTGTGTGGTTTCAGATGAGTTGCGATGACAAACTGTTGCAGTAGTACATTGAAGCAAATAAGTTCAAAGGGGCGTAACTCCTAGAAAAAAAAATTGAATCGCAATTTCCTGTCGATATGCACAACTACATCGTATGTCCTTATTATCTAAAAAGGTTTCATGAAATTCTGTTGTGTGGTTTGAGAGGAGTTGCGATGACAAGAAACAGGACTGATGGACGGACGGACTGACGGACAGACTGACGGACGGACAGACGGACGGACTGACGGGTCAAAAACATTATACCCTCCGCAACCCGTTGCGTGGGGTATAAAAATATAGTACAGAACTGACATTTTTTTTTTATAATTTCAGCATGTACTGTGAATACATTACTATTCGTGCTGAGGATATCATGTTTCTTGGATTGCATGGGTATAAGTGAACCACGAATTTAAATGTTCAATGCCATAGACGTACATATTTTCTATAGGTTAATATATATACTACAAAATCAAATATCCACGAAAAATAAAATGTTTCCTCCATCCACAAAAATAAATGAATCCAATGCAGTGGCGGATCAAGGGGGGGGGGGGGGGGGGGGGTTCCGGGGGTTGGAACCCCCCTGTTTTTTGACGATCAATGCATTTGAATGGGGACATATAGTTGGAACCCCCCCTTTATCCTGGGTTAGGAACCCCCCCTTTAATAAATGGCTGGATCCGCCCCTGCAATGTATGCTGTATAATGTATGTACATCTCACATTCATTTTTTTATTTCTAGATGTGCATTTTTCAAAGTTCATATAAGAAAGAAGATGTGGTATGATTGCCAATGAGACAACTCATCAATTAAGATGACTAAATTCAACCTTTTTCCAGAAAGTCATTTCAGAGCCTGAATTTGATTCTACAATTATAATTTCTTTTACTTGGACCAACATACTTCAATTTTATTTGATTAAAGCTGTAAAATATTTGTAATTAAAGAACCTTAGTGAGCGCGCTCACATACCCCACGTCCCCACATTGTCTTTGGAGAAATAAAATAAGTGTAAGAAAAAAAAAATTGTATAAGAAAAAAAAATTGAATCATAATATCCTGTCAATATGCACTTCTACATAGTATGTCCTTATTATCTAAAAAGTTTCATGAAATTCTGTTGTGTGGTTTCAGAGGAGTTGCGATGACAAACTGTTGCAGAAGTACATTGATGCAAATAAGTTCAAAGGGGCGTAACTCCTAGAAAAAAAATTGAATCGTAATTTCCTGTCGATATACACAACTACATAGTATGTCCTTAATATCTAAAAAGGTTTGATGAAATTCTGTTGTGTGGTTTCAAAGGAGTTGCGATGACAAACTGTTGCAGTAGTACATTGAAGCAAATAAGTTCAAAGGGGCGTAACTCCTAGAAAAAAAATTGAATCGTAATTTCCTGTCGATATGCACAACTACATAGTATGTCCTTAATATCGAAAAAGGTTTCATGAAATTCTGTTGTGTGGTTTCAGATGAGTTGCGATGACAAACTGTTGCAGTAGTACATTGAAGCAAATAAGTTCAAAGGGGCGTAACTCCTAGAAAAAAAAATTGAATCGCAATTTCCTGTCGATATGCACAACTACATCGTATGTCCTTATTATCTAAAAAGGTTTCATGAAATTCTGTTGTGTGGTTTGAGAGGAGTTGCGATGACAAGAAACAGGACTGATGGACGGACGGACTGACGGACAGACTGACGGACGGACAGACGGACGGACTGACGGGTCAAAAACATTATACCCTCCGCAACCCGTTGCGTGGGGTATAAAAATATAGTACAGAACTGACATTTTTTTTTTATAATTTCAGCATGTACTGTGAATACATTACTATTCGTGCTGAGGATATCATGTTTCTTGGATTGCATGGGTATAAGTGAACCACGAATTTAAATGTTCAATGCCATAGACGTACATATTTTCTATAGGTTAATATATATACTACAAAATCAAATATCCACGAAAAATAAAATGTTTCCTCCATCCACAAAAATAAATGAATCCAATGCAGTGGCGGATCAAGGGGGGGGGGGGGGTTCCGGGGGTTGGAACCCCCCTGTTTTTTGACGATCAATGCATTTGAATGGGGACATATAGTTGGAACCCCCCCTTTATCCTGGGTTAGGAACCCCCCCTTTAATAAATGGCTGGATCCGCCCCTGCAATGTATGCTGTATAATGTATGTACATCTCACATTCATTTTTTTATTTCTAGATGTGCATTTTTCAAAGTTCATATAAGAAAGAAGATGTGGTATGATTGCCAATGAGACAACTCTCCACAAGAGAACAATTAAATGACACAGAAATTAACAACTATAGGTCACTGAACGGCCTTCAACAATGAGCAAAGCCCATACAGCATAGTCAGCTACAATACAGCTATATGGTTCATATAATCAGTTCTTCAAAATGTGTTAAATCAGCAGTGCTTGCTGAGAAGGGAGATATATATAACATGATTTCAATTTTAAAGTCCAAGTCATCTTTCTTTAGATTCTACTTCCTGGAAAGGCTATACAGTCCAACTTGACTACATTGCCACCATTTTTTGAAGTTCACCATAAAGATCACATCTTTTTCTTTTGAAAATAAAGCAAGCCTTTAATCCATAGTCATTTTACAGGGCATAACACTATTCTATTGTTTATTTCATAAAAATAACTGAACTCCTGAACTTTATTTTTTAGCTCACATAAATTCTGAATGCTTGATCAACTCTCAAATCCCTTATCTAAGACCTTCCCTTCTAATTTTCCACCCATAATTTATGGTCATCTCCTGATCATACAGTCACTTAATACAGTACAATTTACTAACACTCCTGTTTTAGCACCATCTCAGAATATAATGCATGCTGGGTAAAATTTTCTACATATGTAACATATACCGAAAACTGTGGTTGGTAAGCGTTATAAACAATGGATATCCAACCAATCGTGTAACATTATTTTGATTTTACTGCATGAACATTAAAACTACCCACAATCCATTAGAATTTCAAATGGCAAATAATTATTTCTCTGTCTAAAGCTTTTGACATGGATATAATTTGGCATATAACTCCTTTCCAGGCCAAAGCCTGAGGATGTTTCTGAGGGGGTTATTTGGGGTCATACAATTGCAAGATGCTCTGACTTTAATAGTCAAACTTCTATCTGAATCTGGACTCTTAATTGTCTATATTAAATCAAGTACTTTTTTTTTACCACCCCCTTACTATGGGTTTAATTTTACTTCAGAACAAATTTTGTTTTTTCCTCTTGGCAATTTTATCTTTTAAAAACCTCACATCTCCTTATTACATTTCAATTAATTCTAATTAGCAGGAAATTGGGCTTTTGAACATCCCCATGTAATAATATCCTTTAGTTAACTTTAAGCAGCTTTTACACTTCTATTATAAAATTAAGGACACCTGCTTTAAAACCAATTTTCTGCTTCAAAAATATTCAAAATGATTTATGTTACACCGTACTGACGCAAGGTGTCTTTAAATACCTCAAAAACCCACTATGTTTTCCTTATACATTCAAGTTTAGAACTACGGCTTTGACAAGACTATACTTCTATTGTGTGTAACACAAGCTTTTCTTTCCAACACAAAATATGAAACCAGTAATTTAGGATAATTTATACGGCACAGGTAAAAGCTATGATGTAAATGAATAAACCCATTAGAATGTAAGACGGTGTAGTATCGTACATGGTTGACATTTAACCCGACAATGCAATCTTTGAATCAGCCTACGTAGAAAGCTAAGCGAAAAAGAAATCTCCCAATATATACTTAATAACTGATTTTGAATGGATCCAAGTATAAAAAATATAAACCCGTTACATTTAACCTTAACGACTTTCCTTTATTAAGAAAATTATAGATGGTATTTCTATTGAAAATAAGAAATGATTTGTGGGAGCAAAGTTTTTGACGATGGCAGATATCTACCTGCCCAGACTCAACTCAGAACAAACCATGAATAAAACTTATTATTTGAAAGCTTTTCAAATTTTATGGTTAAGTGCACGTGACATTTTACAGAACCAAGAAAATTATGATTATTAAATATTGCAGGGATCATAATAACAATAATTATAACTAAGAAGAAACCAATATTATCTCCCCTCCCATGTTAGGAAACAAGAATACAAACACCTTAATTTTTTAATTGTGGTTCATTTGAATGTTTCGAAGTTTAGTATAGCATCCATTTCGCTGAACTACATTGTAGTATACTTTATTGATTAGGGGCCAGCTAAGCAGCCCACCTCTGGGTGTGGGATTTTCTTGCTGTGTTGAAGACCCGTTGGTCGGGTTGTTGTCTCTTTGACACATTCCCAGTTTCCATTCTCTATTTTACTTTAATGTTTGAATTTAGGTATAAATAAAAAGGACATGTTAAATTGAATCTGCCAATCATAAAACAGACTTTGGTATAGATATAAGGTTAGTTATTATGTATTATTTAAATATTTTAACTTTAATTACACCATAAATTAGGCATTTAAATCTCTAAATCAATAACGTTGGCCGCTTAAATATCAAAGGTTTGAACTTTGTTAAAACTGTTTAACAGTTTATGGATATAGTTTTAATTGCAAGATTAAAATTATCTCAAATTTCAAGGATGATTCACTATGATGGGATATATATGATGAATAGTAGATGTGTGTACGTCATTGAAATATCAACCAAATGATACAAAAAAACCTATCCTGAAGTTAACATAATCTGTCTTCAAAAACTGAATCAACAAGAATGTGTTCATAGTACACAGATGCCCTACTCGCAGTATCATTTTCTATGTTCAGTGGACCGTGAAATTGGGGCCATAACTCTAATTTGGCATGAAAATTAAAGATCATATCATAGGGAACATGTGTACTAAGTTTCAAGTTGATTGGACTTCAACTTCATCAAAAACTACCTTGACCAAAAACTTTAACCTGAAGTGGGACAGACGGACGGACGGACGGACTGATGAACGGACTGACGAATGGACGGACGAACGGACAGAGGGATGGACGAAGAACGGACGCACAGACTGAAAAACATAATGCTCCTAGGTGGGGCATAAAAACAGTCAGGGGATAGGGAGTCTGTATACATGTAAATATATATGTAATTATATCTACTAAGTATATAAACAAAAATATGTGCCAATAGGATGCCCCACTCACACTATCCCCACTTCCATGTTCAGTGAACCCACAATTATTCTCTCACATCATAATGAACTCATTTTCAAGTTGATTTTGATTGATTTGATTGATTGATTGCTTTTTAAAACCACTTTCAGCACTTAAGGCCCTAGAGAGAACCATTGGCCTTCGGCAGGAAAACTGACAATCCTAGTTAATTAAGATTGGAGTCGAATTCACCTGCCAAGTGTGGGGTTGGATCTCACATCCTCAGTGTTGACAGGCTAGTGATATAGTAGATGGACTACTTAGACCACTCGGCCACCGAAGCCACTAAAGTTGGTTTTGACTACAACTGCATGATAAGTTAACTTAACAAAAAATTTTAACACGAAAGTATATGCACCACTATCACAAGAGTAGAGCAAACTGATTGGCTAAGTCAGAATAATGTGTCAGGATAAAGTGGGTCTTAATCCAGCATACTGCATTCTAGCACAAGTTAATATAAAGCAGGGCTCATATTCATATCACATTAAAAATATGAAGACATCCTGAATATGTATATTATATTTGCAGATGAACAATATAATGTAATCTAGTTTTACATAGTTATCTATATCTGTCAGCAAGCTTTTTTGGAAAGCTTATACTTTGTTCAAGCTAAGAGGACCAGCACTCTTATTAAACCTTATTTACAGGTATAAAATCATTTCGAGAAAAAACTCTATAAATGATATAATCAGTACAATTGTAGCAAGTTCGATTCCTTCTATTCTTTAATAACTGGTTATTAAAACACAGCAAGGTTGAAAGGTCAAGATGACAGATTAACTTAAAAAATAATAGATTAACTAACACCTGACTTTCTCTCATTTAATTTTAACAAAATCGTTTGAAATATACATATAACATAGCAATAACCGACCATGTATTCATGTACTATACAACTGTTCCACAGAGATCAAAGACAGCCAGCACAGTTGGAACCTGTGTACCTTGTACAAATATCAAACCATACAACTATTTATTTTATTGTAAGTGTCTAGATTTCATATGGTATAAATGTTTGATAAATCGGCAAATATCTTAAAATATTGGTTTTGTTACACAAGTAAGCAATACTGTGCAAATATGATTATGCATTTTCCATTCATTTGCTTTTGTCCCCAATAAATTTAAAGTTATATTTGTAATCAATTTTTCATCTACAAAACAAGTTTAAAACTCTTTGAAAGTATTTTTGATTCTTGGATTCAAGTTTAATAGGAGTGATGAAGATGAGGGGGTGGTTAAATGTCAATGAGAGTGTATATAACCACCAAACATTCAAAACACCCAAAATTTAACCAAGACTCAGGTTTAATAATATTTTAATAAAATGCTCCGCTGGGCGCAGCTTGATACAACCGCAGAGGTCGAACCATGAACAGTTGGGGCAAGTATGGACACAACATTCAAGCTTGATACAGCACTGAATTTGGATTGTGATTAAATATTTGACACAGCATAGGTTTCTGACACAGAATAAATGTGGTCTAAGAACTTAAAAAATTTAATTTACCTATTCAAACCAGATAACCAATATAAAATGGAAAATTTTAAAGGAAAAAAAATCCCTCCCCCAAATTTTTTGAACCCCCTTATGATTCATCACTCCAAAACTCAATCCCAGCCTTCCATTTGTGGTATGGTACAATTTCAGAGAGATCCATACACTTGAACACAAGTTATTTTCTGGAAACTAGAAAAATGCTTGTTTTTTGCCCCGTTTTTTGGCCCCAAATTCCTAAACATATAGGGCAATTACCCCCAAACTCAAACCCAGCTTTCCCTTTGTGATATGGAACCTTGTAGTACAATTTCATAAAGATCCATACACTTACACACAAGTTATTGTCCTGAAACTAGAAAAATGCTTGTTTTTTGCCCCTTTTTGGCCCCTAATTCCTAACATTTTGAGGCAATTACCCCCAAAATCAATCCCAGCCTTCCCTTTGTGGTATGGTACCTTGCAGTACAATTTCAGAGGGATACATACACTTGAACACAAGTTATTGTCTGGAAACTAGAAAATGCTTATTTTTGGCCCCTTATTCCTAAACGTTTTGGGCAATTACCCCAAAACTTAATTCCAGCCTTCCCTTTGTGATATGGAACCTTGTAGTACAATTTCAGAAAGATCCATACACTTACACACAAGTTATTGTCATGAAACTAGAAAAATGCTTGTTTTTTGCCCCTTTTTTGGCCCCTAATTCCTAAAATTTTGAGGCAGTGACCCCCAAAATCAATCCCAGCCTTCCCTTTGTGATATGGAACCTTGTTTTACAATGTCAGAGAGATCCATACACTAACACACAAGTTATGTCTGGAAGTTACAATAAACTGCTTCGCTGAGCGCAGCTAGATACGCCCGCAGAGGTCCAACCCTGAACAGTTGGGGCAAAAATGGACACAATATTCAAGCTTGACTCAGGTCCGAATTTGGATTGTAATTAAATATTTGACATATTATAGGTTTCTGAATAAATGTAGTCAAAGATCTTGAAATTGGTTCATGTCAATAGATATAAACAATTCACCACAATTTCTTGCAAGTTGGTGAAAGCATTCTTGAATTATTGTCCAAAAACTGGAAAATCCCCCTTTTTTTAATGAATAAAACCCCATAACTCGGAAATGTAAAATCTAAATTTTATAAAAAACGAAAGGGAGCTCACGTCAATAGATATAAACAATTCACCAAAGTTTTATGCAAATTGGTTAAAGCATTTTTGAGTTAATGTCTGACATGTTGACGACAGACGGACGGACGGACAGACGAACAACGGTATACCATAATACGTCCCGTAAACGGGCGAATAAAAATGCTTATTTTTGGCCCCTTTTTGGCCCCTAATTCCTTAACTGTTGGTACCATAACCCCCAAAATCAATCCCAACCTTCCTTTTGTGGTATTGAACCTTATGGTAAAATTTCATAGAGATCCATTCACTTTAAACTAAAGTTAGAGTGCGAAAAACCAATGTGTCTTCGGACGACGACAACGAAGACAACAACGACGCCAACAACCACGCCAATGTCATTCCAATATACGACCGCAAAATTTTTTTGCGGTTGTATAAAAATTATGATTTATCAATCATGTTTAAGAATTTCACATACTATTGATCAGAAAATGTATTGTACATGCAATCAATTATATAATCTAATGCAAAAAAAGCTGATTTTTATCAAGATATAAAATAAATAACTACATACAGGAATAATCGTCATTAATTTAAGACCTCCACAAAAGGTTTCAATCTCAGTATACTGACAATTAAACCTTGCATTTTTTTCACCATAAATTTAAATTGAAACCCTCTCAGGTAGAGAAATATAAATGCTAAAATTTGAAAATAGCTTTAAATAAAAGTCAATAAAATCAGATCAGAAACATCAATTTATAGATGAAATTTTCTGATAAAACTTCTTTTGAAACTTTGACAATAAAAATGCAGCAAAATTTATTTCAACCATTAAAATGATTAAGAAAGCTTTTAACATAAAAATCACTGTACCAATTAGTAATGTCACTAGCAGGAAATATGCAAATGAATGATCAGATTCATGTCCTACAAATGCTGCCTACATTTACATGTATCTCATTCTGGTCATTATCATGTAATGTTGCAGAGTAATCGAAAGTGATGGTCCGAAAGGATTTGACCACCAATATTTAGCAACAGACCGACACAACATTGGTATTTTGCAATAGAAATAATAGTGAGGACCAGCAAATTTTCTTCAAGGACCATCGAGGAAAAAAGAATTTGAGAACTCTGATGTTGTCCACTGAAAGTTAAGATTAATTGATTCATGTATGCAACCACAGGCACTTGTCTCTGAAACAAAATTTCCTATATACCTAAAAATAAACTTTTTTTCGGAGACTGTGAAGTTGAAGTAACTGTGGTTTAAACGCATAGGATTGTTTTTTCAGCCTAAGTGACAGTACATTGTTTCTCTGTCTTTGTTTCATAAAATAATGCAAAAGCTATTTTAGAAACTTGCAACCCATCATGTGTGTACAAATTTGTGTAGAGATGAGGCATGGAAGTTATGTTGCAGAGTAATCGAAAGTGATCTCAATGAAATTTTACCATAAGGTTCAATACCACAAAAGGAAGGTGGGGATTGATTTTGGGGGTTATGGTACCAACATTTAAGGAATTAGGGGCCAAAAAGGGGCCAAAAATAAGCATTTTTGTAACTTCCAGACATAACTTGTGTGTAAGTGTATGGATCTCTCTGACATTGTACCACAAGGTTCCATGAAGTTGTAAAGCACAGAAAGGGATATGGTAACACTCCTGGAAACTGTTCAATGGTTTCAAAAACTGAGCCAGCAGTGTATAGGATTTCAGAAGACTTGAAAGTCTTCTTCCCCCAAAAAAGCCTACAAAAAAGAAAGTAAAACAGAGCAGTGTCAGAACCTTAAAGTGAAGTGTGGCCATATAGTCTGGATCTGTATATTAATCAGACTGAATTTTGGTTGTCATGCATGGTTGAATACAAAGATGTGGTATGGTTGCCAATGAAACAATTTTGCACCAGAGATCAAATAACTAAATGGTTAAAGCAACTATAGGTCAACGTACAGCCTTCAACAATGAGCAAACCCTATCAAGTAAGCTATAAAAAGCTTGACGTGACTACATTTTATTTAGTTTCTACATCACAAAGTTTTTATGTGAAAATCAAAACGTTCAATCCATAAACCTCATAGTAAACAGGATATATATGACTTAATATCAATTAAAGCATTTTTTTAAATGCTATAATTTGAAACTTTAGTTCAACTGAAACCAAGTTTTTACATCAGAAAAATACTCACATAAAGGAGGGGATTGACACTCATGGGTAAGGGAAATGGGAATGAGGGGCTGAAAGAGGGAGTTAGCTGGGACGGGAACTAGGGGAAGAGGGGGAGAAAAAAAAGGATATGTTGGAAAAGTTTGTTTTACCAAATTTCATCTGGGAGTAAGCTAAGGGGGAAGGGAAGTGGGTAGTATGTGGGAATCATAAAGCAAAATACCTTTCTCAAACTTAGCTTACATAAAACAGATATTTTTAAAAGCAGTATTTTAAATGCAAAGGCACTTGTCTTTTAAAAAAAAATTCATATACCTTTATATAACAAAAAGGTATAAAGGAAAGTGAATTTCACCCAAATGGAAAAAGCCATTATTAATAAAAGAGTCTAAATTCTATAGCATCTCTATGATTTGAGTTAATTATAACTAAATATATTTGGTCCCATTCTCTTTTCCAACTCAGTTGTACATCAATCGTCACACATAGTTAAGTACTTAATGACATAGCTAGAGTGTGGTACATCTACATCTTTACAATGTTTGATTAATTGTTTAATGTACTATTAAGGAAGTAAAACTTAATGAAGCAGAATATATCATTTTTAAAACTTTTACAATACAGTGACAGACAGAGAATTTTAAAATGGAAATCCTTAACCAAAAGTAAAGGAAGCATGTGAAGTGTTTGTTCATCCTTGGGATTTTTTTTTGTTAGAAATCTGTTAAATAGTGGAATTTAAAAAAATTGTTCAGAACACCGTTTAATAAAGCATACAGACACTCATATATATATGTACATGAAGTTTCTTCACAATTTTATTTTATACACAAACAAAGCATTTGAAAAAATGAAATGCCTGAGAGCAAGGCAATTTTTAGTTTTCCAGAAAAGTAATGTTAACCAAATGAAGCTTGTTGCTGGTAACTGATCGAAACAAATATTGAAATGTTAATTTAGATATGTTTGCTGAAACTTAAAGGCAGATATTTGCACTGTATAAATTTATACCCAATTTGGTTTAATCATTTCATATCCAAAAGAGGTTATTAAGTTATACCCATTTGGGCCATTCAAGTCCCAGACTATTAAAATAAACAACATTCAAAAGGAAGTAAAATACGCTTCAAAGAAAAGAAAAGCTACATGTAACCCCACTGTTATGTCTGTCTGACCCTTATTGTCATTCTATTTATAGAATAATTCCAAAGATCAATTAAAAGCCACCTGTTTAAGAGCAAATAAAGACATAAAAAGCAAAATTCCTTCATTATTTAGCAATTTAAACTTTTCATAATGGCTAATATTTAATTAAGGGAAAGGAGAATTTGATTGGCTTTATCCAAATACTGATACAAATAAATTTATGTCAACAAAACAGAAATACAAAAGTCTTTCAAGTCTCTCTGGGTATTAAAGTAAATGTTTATCTGACCACAGTGACGTACCAAACTTTTAAATAAGTTATATATACAAATCTAAACAGTAAGTAATTTGTTGTCTTTATTGACGACAGTTGACGACAAACATCTCACCTTCCAATGAAAACACAGAGCTTTTAACAGTCAAACTCACTCTATTTTGTATGTATAAGGGATTTATAGAAAGATCTTCTAAACTTGTACATATTTATTAATATTATAATTTCAAACAAGATTTGATTTACCGGTAGTTGATAAATTGTTCCCCTTTTGCTCTTCTAAATATAGAATATGGGATTAGTATAAATAGCTACACACTCATACCATGTCATACTGCATTTTCATTTAATTATTATACCTAAATAAGATAATTTTAAGAATTAGAGCATTTTTCTGGATAGATTTTTATTGTGTTTTTTAAAATATATTTTAATCTTCTTCAATTGATAAAAAAAAAGGGGACGGAGGGTGTAAGCTATAAAAAAAACAATGTATCCCCACACCTGTCCTAATTTGCATGTAAAAGAGCCAAGGATCCCGCATAAACATTTAATATTTCTTATGTGTATTGCTAGGCAAAAAAAAAACAAACAATATATCTTAAATAAATAAACTCTTAAAAAAAGAAAATTCTATCTACAATTCCACAAACAAGAAGATAAAATTGACCTCAACTCTAATACATATTTTATTTTTCAAAAACTGTAATGAAAAAATTTACCCCTCTAGATCTTATTTTAGATGAAAAAAGTATTAAAATACTCCAGAAAACAGCAATTGCTAACTTATAATTTAATGCTTATATGAGGGTGTGGATGGGGTTTACAGAATTATAGAGAATTATATAATGGGCAAAATGTGAAGAATAAAGGACAAAAGAATATAGAACAGAGAAAAATAGGGCAAAATAATAAAGAAAAGGGAATAATGGGGTGCTAAGATATAAAGAATACAGAAATGACCTAAAAAATTAAAGAATACAGAAATGACCTAAAAAATTAAAGAATACAGAAATGACCTAAAAAATTAAAGAATACAGAAATGACCTAATAAATTATAGAATACAGAAATGACCTAAAAAATTAAAGAATACAGAAATGACCTAAAAAATTAAAGAATACAGAAATAAAAGACCTCCATCCAGACCCTCTTGTATGGATCTTCACTATCAAATTTACAGTGACCACCCATAGAGAGACAATTGTTATAATATTTGGCTCCTTTATTACTAGTATTATGTAAAATCAACATTATGACCACTTACATGTTGTTAACTTGGATTACAATTTCTCCCCTTTAGCTATAAATTTTGGAATAAATTCTGACCCTCTCATCATGCTCATGCAAACATATTAAATTTATATTTATCATATAAATTGCAGCCGCAGAGATTTTTAAAAACTTTTGTAACATAGAAAGAAGGATTGGTGTATTAATTTAATTCATAACCCAAAATTCAAAGTATGCACAATTGATAAACAAAAGCAAACAAAATGTACAGAGCTTTTATTGCTAGGTGTTTTATTCAATTATAAACAAGTTAAATCAAGGTTGTAGAAAATAATCCCCAAAACATGAGTATAAATATGTGATAATTCGATTGATACACTCATTTTGATAATTTCATGAATTTACTTGGAGAAAATAGTTTAGGCTTTAAAAAATGTTTTATATACATTAAAACTTTGATGCAAAAATATGTGACATGCACCAATCCTTGCATGCACGCATACATCATAATACGACTCTTTACCAGCACTTAATACAAATATCACATCAAAATTTATATTACATGTAGGTTTAAATGCAATCCAAATACAACCTAGACAGAAATCTGACTATCAAATGTGTACAACCCATAAATAGCCAATTAAAACCATAGGTTCTCAAATTTAAATTGTTTATCAACATTTATTTCTTACAATTTGCTCTGGGATACAATAATCTGAGGTACTAACAACATTAATGGTCAATTTACCTGATAAATATGGATTATGATTTATGAATGTGATAATTCAGGTGGTCAGTAGTACCTGTGTAGTGGACAGCAGGTGATCCAGGTAATCATCTGGTTAATTAACCCAGAAGATAGGTGATAATGATATAGCCCTAAGTGAAAAACAAGTTGTCCTTTTGATGTTAACTGATATGAAGTAAATTACAAAAATTTAAAAGTTACTGTCAAAACTGGTCCTAGTATTAAACTTGTTTTTCTTAATTTATGGAAATCGGAACATCTTGACTGAATCACTACTAACAACTATCTAGCTACTATCATAATACATATATATCTGTACTAACAAAATGCATTAATAGGGTAATAATCTTGTACATGTTTTTCTAAGACTTTTCAGTTTTGGCAAAATTGTGGAATTCATTTAATTTTTCCTCAAAACTGAAAAGAAAATGTATGCCCCTAATACTAACAACAGTCTACCGATGGGGGAGAAAAATGTTGGCTATTTTTTATGTGGTGCTCCATAAAAATTGACAAAATCAAAATCATAATCATAATGGTGACGTGTCAACCAACGTAATGAGTGAAAAACAACTACCATATTCTTGACTTGGTACAGGCAACTATAAAGTATCAAAAGTCATTTGAATTATTTGCTAACCTTATATAAGACCTCATGTATAGGTTTGAATGTTGTTTTCAATTCAGACTTGTATATATACACATGTATATGGTCCTAATACATGTACTTATACCAGACAAAGTTTAAATTACTGTCTACCATATTGACATTTTCTCAAAGTATTAAAAATAACTAGATCCTTAAAGACTCCCATATACACACTTTCCATATTTAGATATAAAGTTATTAATATTAAATCCATAACTATATAACCTTTGGCCTAATGTCTGCCTTCCAATGTTGATAGGGATCAAATTGATTAAATTTTCTATTTACCTTTCTATAATAAACAATGTTAAGAATTTACTTTAGATAAGGTGGGATTGAACAATAGGAAGTCCCCATCACCACTCGTCTGATAAATATGTATTAATTTACATATATACCCTAGGTCATTATAACCTGGATCCACATTACATGTAAACACATCAGTGTTCGTCACTATTGACTCCTTAAGTTAAGGGCAGAGGGGAGCAATTTTGAAAAACTTTTTTTTAAAAGCAGTGTTCTCCTCAGAAATTTCTTATTTCATCCTGATAAAGAGGAAATTATGAAATACCATCCTGTTTCTAGAAACTACAACGTATAGCATTACATCCATAACACTACATGTATCTATAAGAAACTAATTTCAGATAACATCACATTCTAGCAATATAGCATTACATTACCATGATGGTAAAAGGCACTTGCGAGAACACTGCAAAGGGTACTTCAACATGCATAACATGCTCTCAGGTACAAACAGAGTGCATAAATATTAGTTGAACTATACAAATAATGTCTATAACATACATTTACAATTAACAGTTACATTTTCATGCCTTTTACTTCCCCCTCCTTTTTTTGCACTTATAAAATTGTTAAAAAAAATCCAAAAAGATTAGCTATACCATGTATACCATCATGTCCATGTTGTGAAAACTATATTTTGCCATTGCAAAAGGTGGGTTTATCTAACTGTTTATACCTCTAAACACTAAATCTGAAACCCTTGCATGTGTACTGATTGATACTCATTTAAAAATATCCCTAATGTGATATATATGTTAGATTGACATTTAAATTTCACTGAACACATGTTGATATTTAATCTCTCTGCATTGTTTACACTTCTCTTTTCGTTAACCAATCTTTCCGATTAAAAATAACATGTTTGAGTGTTAGTCCTTTGGCTTATTCTCATCTTCAACAAATTACATTTGTATAAATCAAAAATTTAGTGTTTGTCCAAAAGAAATTTGTTATTGAATAGAAGTTGACAAAATATAACATGGAAAGCAAACTGCAGCTCTTAGGTTACTACATGTACATAAAACACTATCAGACGTAAAAAAAATATGAAAGTAAGATCATCTTGAGCAACTTTCAACAAGATGGGACCAGAGGGGCCCAAACTAAAATAAGGTTGGGGCAGTAAAAAATCAGAAAAATGTTCTGAAATAACATAAATAATTTGCCATAAGCTTATGGATCTGCCTATATGCAAAACAGTGTATTTTGTATCTGTTTAAAAAAAAGTAGGAATCATCTGATAATTGTATGTTCAAACATTTCAAATTCACCAATAGAAACACGTATCTGCTATATCAATTGTACATGTACACAAATGTATTTGAATAACTGATGTTAGATCATGTGGATTACAAATAGCAAACTCAGAGTAAAATGATGCATGTTTGTAGAACACTGGAACTCAACTGGTCTCACGGACTTGGTAAAGACACACTGTTTCATCATGTTCATGTCTGGTGAAGTTAGAAATGTGACACTCCTACTACCAACCCCAATAATTGTTTCGAGAAAAATTGTAAATATAGGTGATGTCTGGGATGAATCAATTTGTACTGGTCCCAGGTGATATAAACATGATCAAGCAATTATGAAAATAATTTTTTAATTAGATACATGTACCTATAAATGATGAAAGATTCCAGCATTGTCATGATTGTTGTTGGATGTCAGGACAGGAGTGAAATGCACTTCGCTGAAAATATTTTCTTCAATAACTAGGAGCAACAAATTTTAAAAAAATTGAGACTGCTGTGACCATTCAATTTAGCATGTTTAGTGACTATTTAATACATGTATGTATGCATATAATATTTGGATTTTTTTTCTTCAGAGTTCCTGTGACAATTTTCTCAAGATTGGAACCAGACTCTATATAATACAAAATATATACACTGTATATGAGAATGCTGCTAACCAAAATAATTTTGACTTTAATTATACTTTAAGCTCAATTGTTTGACTCTGATTACAGGTGAACCCCCAGTTTTTGGTGGGGTTTGTGTTGCTTAGTCTTTAGTTTTCTATGTTGTGTCATCTGTACTATTATTTGTCAGTTTGTCTTTTTATTTTTGGCCATGGCGTTGTCAGTTTGTTTTTTCGATCTATGAGTTTGACTGTCCCTCTGGTATCTTTCGTCCCTCATTTACAATGTATTAGACAGAAACAAACAAAAATTTATTTCAGTAAAATCACTTCATTAAATAATCATGTCATGCATGTATTGTCTTCCATAATTTCAGTTGTATACAGATTAGGCACAACAAACCCAATGAGTAAGAGTTATAAATTAAGAATTTTACAAAGTGTTAGGAATATTCAAAATGGCATAAATCTATAAAAATTGAAATAGACTTTTTAAGTTATTTCCAAAAAAAATACTTTCATACGATTTTTAAATAAAAAAAAGTAGTCACTCGGCTTTCAAAAGAATCTGTCTCATCAAAATTTTATTTCCTGTACATGTGATATATAATCTGAAAAAGTAACGCTACAGCCTACTACGTTTTTTTTTAATTCAAATGTGTGATTTCAACAAAATGAACAAATATAAATCATTAATACAAAACGTAACGGAAAAAAGTCTTGCATAAACAAATTCTGCATGTTTGTACAATGTACATATTCGAACTAATATTAGGTATATATACATGTAAATATTATAAGAAAATCTTTATTAATTTTAAAAGTAAATTTTATTTTCTAAATAACCCTGTAAATTTTGCTTTCGATTTTAACTGTACAAACTGCACAAAACAAGGTGTTTTTTTTTTTTTAATTCTTCATAGAAATACTCGTTTAAATCCAATATAAATTATCATATTATACTGTATTTAATCTTTTTTGTCACATTTTCTGATCTTGTTTTTTTTTACATATAACAATGTTATCTGTTTAATGATTTCTATTTGTACACTGGCAGTACGTTTTCAACATTTAAATCGACTGTCAGTCTCAAATACTTTTAAAAGGCATTATCATAGTACTAGACATTTAAATATTCCAGAAAAACAAGGAATAAAATACAAATGCACCTACCGTTATGTTTTCGATTTTCTGTTCAAACGTCTTCATATTTTATATTAATTACAAATCCACACTAATAAAAATCGGCACAATTAATTTCTTACGACATAGATGAAAAAAGAATTAATATTCGTATTAAAATCCACTACATGATCATTTCACAGGTGAGAAACAACTCGCACCTTATATCGCCATTAAAACGCTTCTGTGATTTTAAAAGCATGATCACATGCTTGACAGTGAAAACCAATATCCGGTTACGATCACAGGTAAAATGTAAAGAGGCACAAATAAGGGAAAGGTCGTAGAAGTTTTTATGTCGCTTGGATTGCTGTTTCATTTACAAAGGATTACTATTGAACTCCTTGCATTGATGTATAAACCCACATTTTCTGAATTTGTCTTTTTAATGACCAAAATAACCCTAAAAATGATTATAAATTAGAAAACAAAAATATTAATAGATTTAGACCTGTAAATGATATATAATTTTATTAGAATAAGATTAAGTAATATTAATTTAAATATTGAACAGAGTAGACACCGTAAATTACCCCTTGAAAAAAAGATTATGTCCTCTCTGTAAAAAGAGGGTTGAAGATGAATATCATTTTGCTTTAAAATGTCAAACTTTATAAAAAAAAACCAAGGATTTGCATAGTAAGATCTTAGTGGAAAAGCGTAGGCAAAAACTTTTTCATGAAGTAGAGAATATAGTCCCTTTTTTCAACAAAATGTCTGACTGAGGAAAAATTTACATTTATGTTTATATTTAATTAACGAGTATGACATAACTAAAATTATTGTAAAGGGGGTTAATCATTTATATGAACTTGGCTACGAAATAGCCTAGCTCTCAAGAAAAACTAGAATTATGTACATGTAATACAAATTTGTGATTATTTTTTATTTCTATTACATTTGTTTTGTTATATTTTATAACAATACTGAACCATTAAGAATATTGTACCTTAGTTACTTTCAAATTTGCAAAAAATATCATCTCCTCCAAAATATCTTAATATATGACATACTTATATACATATAGAATAACCACACATTGTCTCGAAATATAAATTTTATTTGTACAAGACTTAGAAACAGGTAGAAAGAGAGGCTTTGCAAATGTCTCTGGTTAAAACGTGTTTTATGCCCCCGCCGTCTCCGGAGGTACATTAAGTGTTACCCTTGTCCGTCTGTACGCCCGCCCGTCCGTACGTATGTCCTGAAATTGGTTTTCGTTCTCTAACTTAAGTTTGCCTCAACCAAATGTTATTAAACTTATACACAATGCTTATTACCACACAACACAGATCAAGTTCGAATTTGGGTGGCGTCACTTTTACCGTTCTCGAGTCATGCTCCTTTATAACTTTATACACAAGCGGGGGCATCATCTGTGTCCCATGGACACGTTCTCCATTTATTTAAACAAACGAAAATAATGGTTTGTATAAAAATAAGAAGATGTGGTATGATTGCCAATGAGACAACTCTTCACAGAAGGGGGGGGGGGGGGCAAGGGGGGTTCCAATACCAGCAAAACAGTGAATTGATTTGGCTTAAAACAGATAACAAGGAATTGAAAAGGGATAAAACAGACAACAGTAAATGCAATATTAAAATCAGTACGGTCCACGACCAATCCAGTAGATCTTATTATATACATGTAACTGGTTGTATGGACCTAGCTAGGCCTTAACAGAGACATATATATAGAAGAAGAAGAAGAAGAAGATGCTTTATTTCCATCAAATGGGCTCACAAGGAGCATAATATAATATCATTATAATATTATTTTTACAAATATAATAAACAATACAGTATACATAGTTACAAACACAAATAAGAAACAATAGTTTTCACATATTCGTATATATATAGGAGTATATTTAAAACCTTCGTCTCAGGCAGACCTCTAGAAAGTAACAAAAAAAAAGAATTCTGTGAGTAGGCTAAATATATCTAGCTTAACTGCAGGAGGCACCAAGGGACGGTGCTATATGGCATGGCGGATGCATATTAAAATGTGTATCGGGACATTAACATGATTAATGATATGGTAAGATATTGTAAGAAGTTGCACATAACTGGTATGTCATCCTCGTGCCTGGTGCAGAGGAGTCAGTACTATTTAAAGTGACACAACTGCAAGAGGCACCAAGGGAAATGCTAATTGACATGCCAAATTGCACATATTACGAAAAGATAAAATATTACCAGTTTAATCAAGAAATATCACAAACAGAAAGGTAATAGAACTTATACGATGTGTCCTGTACCCCACCATGACAACCTCGTGCCTAGTGCAGAAAGCCTGATTTAAATATTTATCTTTCAAGTTATATTTTGTCTTCATCAACTAACTCACAGACAGATATCAAGATATCATGATTCTCTACATTTTATATATATATACATTTTAATTATGATCCTCACCAGGTATCCCTGGCCATATGTTTTCCTTTTTGTTATATTAATAATTGATTTGAATTTAATATGTACGCATGGGGGTACAAGGAATATTATGCCCATATAATAATACGTATAATTCAAATTCAGATAATTCTTAATATCAAGAAAAAGGAAATCATATGGCTATACTAGGGATACCTGATGAGGATAGGCCTAGGTCCATACGACCTTAACATAAACGTCTTTTATATATGTTGTGTACAAGTTATAATTTTGTTCAAATTATGCTTTGTACAAAAAAAATGTACAAATTATAATTTGTATTTTGACTTTGTACAAATTGTAATTTGTAGAAAAAGTGCATGTACAAATTACAATTAGTACAAATTTCGACTTAAATTCACTTAAAACTTGTACAATAATTTATAGTACGGATATTGAAATTTTCTGAACAAAATTACTAGTTTCTGTTTTTGTTAAAGGAATATTTTAAAATCAAGGGCATTTGATAGATCAATTTTTGTGTTGTTTTTTTTTTCAAGAAAATGAAGCCAGTGACCCCATATATTAATTTGATTTTTAGAACGTTTTTTTCTGAAAAGCAATTTATAGTATGGATTTTGTTATAAAAAAAATTGATGCACACTATAGAATTTTTATTCAATAACCACAAAAAAAAACCTTAGTTATAAAATACAAAAATACCCAGATGTAGACAGGAAATGTAATTGATACATGCATGCCAGTTACAGTTATTTCTGATAATATAATAGAAATTGGTCTGAAAACAATAACTACGATTTCCTGTGGCAATATGCAAAAATTAATGGCAGACTTTTAACCGCGAAACATATAGCTTAACTCTGGACTACCTCCCCGACTAGCGGAAATTGCAAATTGTGTGAACACTTTGTTCAAGATATACTGAACCACCAAATATGTATGTGCACAGAGCTTCAATTACAGAGACTTTCACTATAAAACAGATTAACAGAATTGACTAGTGACAATTTAGTGTACATAATGGATTTTAAAATCGGACGAGAGCTTCTCGGATTTTCTGCTTGGCAATCAGGAAGATCTCTGTGACATTTTAACACCAGAGCATCGTTTGAAAGTCTTTAACGAAGGATTTTCCTTCCTAAAATACTGTAAACTGTAAATACTTTTCCATTCAAAATATTAAGTGACATTTCTAATTTTGTGATTTCAAAACTTTATAATTGTACATAATATATGCATTTTGTCTTATGTCAATCTCCTATAGGAGGAAATAAAGTATGATGATGATGACTATTCTGATAGTATAATAGAAATTGGCTCGAGTGACAATTTGGATGACACCAAGTAAAACACCAATCATGCGTCTTTTGTGATATTATTGAACATGGAGAATTTGGGTACCGCATTGGAACAGCTATAGGATATTTAAAAGGATATTTGTCGAGAAATTAAATTGAATCTGTAAAAAGCACATCTTGGTTTGCATCAACAGTTTCTGAGCTTCAACTTTCGCTATGTGAAGCAGGTAAAAAGCTTTAAAAAAAAACTGGTGGTCAGGGTCCTCTTTGATGTAAATGCAAAGAGGGGGAGCAGCGCTTCTAAATGTAAATGCTAAATGCAAAAGATGTTGTGTAATTCCTAAAGCCATAATTCACTCACATGCTCAAACAAATGATACAGAACTATTTTTGTATTTTGTAAATAAGTATAAAAGGAGATGTGGTATGATTGCCAACGAGACAACTCTCCAAAAGAGACCAAATGACACATAAATTAACAACTATAGCCCATCAAACGGCCTTCAACAATGAGCAAACCCATACCGCATAGTCAGATATGAAAGGCCCAGAAATGACAAATGTAAAACAATTCAAACGAGAAAACTAACAGCCTAATTTATCTACAAAATAATGAACGAAAAACTTAGTAACACAGCAACAAACGACAACCTCTGAATTACAGGCTCCTGACTTGGGACAGCCACATACAGAATGTGGCGGGGTTAAACATGTTAGTTGGCGCCCAACCCTCCCCTAACCTGTGACAGTGATGTAACAGTACAACATAAGGTTTATTATGTGGTCATTGAATAAAAATTCTATAGGGTGTACCGATGTTTTTTTTATAACAAAATTCATACTATAAGTTATTTTACAAGTTATAAGTAAATTTTAGTCAAATTTTGTACAAATTGTTACAAAAAAGTATTTGTACAAAGTCAAAATACAAATTATAATTTGTACAAAATGATAATCTAAATACATGTTCAAAGACAAAGGATTTATTACAAATGATAATATTAATATATACTGGAAAGGATCCGATTGTTGTTTTTTTTGTTTATGTGATGTATGTTACTGGAATCCTTCTGCAAATAAGGGACCACCATATTAACAGTGCCAGTGGAAAGACCCTAATAGATATAAGAAGATGTGGTATGAGTGCCAATGAGACAACTCTTCATCCAAGTCACAATGTTAAATTATCTTCAATTTCTACTGAAGATTGGATGCCAAAATGCTAACATTTCAATTTTCAATAACAGTTAACAGCAAATGCATTCTCACAATAACAGATAACAAAAAAAAATAATAGTCCTATAACAGCTAACAAGGAAAAAGACAATAACAGCTAACAGCAAATATATTTTCAGAATAACAGATAACAAAGAACTAAATTGCCCCAAAACAGCATAACAGTTAAACCCCTTGCCCCTCTTCACAAGAGACAAAATGACACAGAAATTAACAACTATAGGTCACCGTACGGCCTTCAACAATGAGTAAAACCCATACCGCATAGTCAGCTATAGAAGGCCCCGAAATGACATATGTAAAATAATTCAAACGAGAAAACTAACGACCTGATTTATGTACAAAATAATAAACGAAAAACAAATATGATCTACAGCAACAAACGACTGGTGAAAGGGAGAAAAAAAAAACAACTTTTTTTATCATAAAACCGCGATGCGTACATCTTTTTTGAAATATCCGTACATCAAACCATATTTGTTTCTTCATATTGGGGTGCCTTCGCTTCTAAATCCGCCATTCATGCTTTATTGCATGAGTACATTTTATTCCAATGTACTCAGTCTCCCTTTATACGGTAAATCATTGTCCGTAATTTAGTCAATATAAAAATAAGAAGATGTGGTGTAATTGCCAATGAGACAACTCTCCACAAGAGACAAAATGACACAGAAATTAATAATTATAGTTCACCGTACGGCCTTCAACGACGAGTAAAACCCATACCGCAAAATGGTGTAACAGTACAACATAAGAACAAACTATAAAAATCAGTTGAAAAGGACTTAACTCATCAGATCGATACAATGTAGAGTTTCCCGTGTAAACTGAAATATCAAAATCTAGGAAAGGACAGTTATTACCGTTTAAACACATTTTAGAGTGTATTGGTATTTTAGTCTGGGAAAACAATTTATGTATTATTTGAAATTGGGCTTTGAACTGGCTATCAGTAACTGCGAGTACTGTTAGATCAGTATTTTGTGTCTTTTGTCGTTCCGTTAATTTTTGTTGTGCTTAGTTACGATTTAATGAATCAAGCCCTTTCCAACTGATTTTTACAATTTTTGATCTTATGTATAGTGCTGTAATAATGCTGTTCAAGATTAGGAGGATAGTTGGGCACTCGCAAACATGTTTAACCCCGTCATATCAGTCTGTGTCTGACCCAAGTCTGGAGCCTACCTGTTACCCGTTGGTTGTCGTTAGTTGTTGCCATTTTCATTTCCTGTTTATTATATTGTAGCTTAAATCTTTTCTTTTAAATTGTTCACATTTTGTCATGCCGGATATTTTATTGCTTACTATACAGTATGGGTTTTGTTCATTGTTGAAGGTCGTGTATAGTTGTTTACAATCCCGTTATTTGATCCCTGGTGAAAAGTTATCTCATTGACAATTATATCACATCTTCTTATATCTATAGTTTATATAAAAAACATTTACAATAAAATAAAATTTAGTATACTTTCGTTATTTAGGTTAATACATAACATAACTTTTAACTATCGGATAATTTCCAAATTTTTTCTTTGACAATAGAAATAAGAACATGTGGTATGAGTGCCAATGAGACAACTCTCCACCCAAGACACAGTGTGTAAAAAGTAAACAATTATAGGTCAAAGTACGGCCTTCAACACGGATCCTTGGCTCACACCGAACAGCAAGCTATAAAGGGCCCCAAAATGACTAGTGTAAAACAATTCAAACAGGAAAACCAACGGTCTAATCTATATAAAAAACGAGAAACGAGAAACACTGACTTAACAACCACATCAACAAACGACAACCACTGAAACAGGTTCCTGACTTAGGACAGGTGCAAACAAATGCAGCGGGTTTAAACGTTTTAACAGGCACCAACCTTCACCCTAACCTGAAATAGTAGTGTAACATTACAAGATAGAAAGACACACTAAAACATCAATTGAAATGGCTTAACTCAATCAAAAAGACATATTAACAAAAACAAGTAAACATACATGGAACGAATAAATTTGATCTATGACAGAATATAAATACAATATTAAATAAAAAAGGGGGATTTAAAACAATGTCAAAAAGACAACTATAACCTTGGACAAAATGGCGTTAAATAAAATAACGTACACAGGTAAATTTAAATATGATAATTTTGTTGTTAGGAGTATATATATACCACACTTTGTAAATAATCGTTTACAACTATGACATTACTCTATGAAAGATACTACGACAATTGACAGTTTATAAGTCCAACACTTAAGCAATATGAAGCATTGAATTTTATTTTATTGAAATAAGTAAATTTGGCGCTAATTTGCAATAGAATATTATATAGGCTTTTATATTCGAATATCAGTAAGTCCTTAGTTTAAACGATTTTCATATTTTGTAACTGTGAATCAAACACAAGTTGACCCTTCCTCTTTGTCATCCTCAACGTATTCTTAATAAGTCAAAAATCAATGGTGACAATGTCTTTTTTATACCTTAACATTAGAATCTCTGATGACGATTTTTATACCCATAGTTATGATAAGCGGAACTACCTTCCCTTTTTCTATCGTAAATCTTCCTTTCTTGATGGCGACGTACCCTCGTCTTATTCTTATGACGTGTGCATATTGTCAGTTAGTTCGATGAGCTCGTCTTTGCATTGTCATCTCGGATTTCAATGCACGTAATATTTCCATTCTTAGAACAAAATTTAAAGCATTGATAAAAAATATCATGCATAAAATATTCAAAATATTTTTAATCAATGTTATCACAAATATACAGATTTTGATGAAGTATGATTCCCCATGCAGAAATTTAATGAAAAGTGGCACCCAGCAGTTTAACGATAATATCATTCATAAAGCCAACACGCATGTTTATGAATTGTCCTTCCACCAATATTAGAGTGTAGGGTGGCTTATTTCAGATCAGTAGGTAAAGTACTTTGAGCTTCCTTTCAGTTATTGTGATTATAACTTGTTTTGTCTTGTGCTTCTTTGTGTTGTGTTGTGATTTGTTTCGTTTTGTTTTATTTTGCTTGTAAGTTTTATTCATTTTCATTTTTCTATGGGGCGGGGATGTTTGGTGCTATTTACTGAATTTGGTGTTAGTGGCAGATGTTTGATACTTTCTGTTTAATTGACGAATAACTTTTATGGATTTACTAAAGCTTGCATACTGTATCGAGACTTGTCTACTGTTGAAGACTGTATGTTGATCACTACAGACGAATTTTGGTTATTTGTGTTTTGGACTGCTGCCTTGTTGATGTATACCCTCTGCATCTCCTTTAATAAGCATATATTTCACCATGAATCTACAGTTGCCACGACTTCGTGTCAGCATTATTATAGTATAGACAAAAAGACCCGGTAAAGGGTAGACAACTTATGATTTTTTTAACACATTTGTTGGATTACTATATCATGTATATGGCCAATGTGTTTCATCGTGCAAAAATAATTAATAAGTTGTATTTGTTAATACATGAACAGATTGTTCAAAATCCAGTTAAATTTGATCAATGTATTTTTTCACATACTCATCTTATTTCCTAAGCCCTTGCATTCAGCAAATGATAACCCGTACTTAATCATGAAACTCTGATCTGGACTAAAAAAAAAACCCCAAAAATGAAATAAAATGAATGTCGATGATTTTTTTCTTCCGTATATGCGTTTACTATATAATAAACGTTTAACCATTAATTAAATAACTCGCAAAACACCCCTTCATGAAACCATGTTATACATGATGTGTAGAAAGTCCTCAAAAATATATGGTGTCAGATGTGGGATTCGAACCCACGCCCACATTCGTGGACCAGAACACTCATTCCCACGAATGGGAAGGTATTAACCTTGAGTCTGGCGCCTTAGACCACTCGGCCAACCTGACATGACAACAATTTTGCTAATTTTAATAGTTAACCATCATCTAAGGTGCAAAAACATTGTGACTGAATATTTTTTCCCTTTTGGAATTTTTTACATTTGGTATTGGCGCATTTTATGATTTGATAATTCTTTTCCACGTCTCGAACCTTTTTTTCTTCTGGCAATGCAAGTTTTATATAATTACTCAAAATGGTTCCAAATGAAGTTGAATCTGGCCATTTTTTTTCATCTCACATTCTTTTACTTCCTAAGTCCTCATTCTTACTCGCACACTTCACTCGAACAGCTGCAGCGGAACCATATAGGGCAAAATCAACAAACCGAAATTTTTATTTCACGAAGCCAGTTGACAAATACATAAAATATCTGCAGAAAAGTTGTAAGGTAGCGTGGCCGAGCGGTCTAAGGCGCTGGTTTTAGGCACCAGTCTCATTGAGGCGTGGGTTCGAATCCCACCGCTGCCAAGAATTTTTTACCGACCAATTCGATTTTTCTTTCCCAAAGACTCTATCTAACCCTGTTCGTTATTTTGAGAGGACAGAGAGAGAAAAGCTAAGAATGCGGAAGATTCTTTCAAGAATTCTTACAACTGAAAGATAGTGAATGATTATCTATTTCGACTGAATACGAAATTCTCTACGTGCAACACACGATTTTCACTTGATGCTGGAAGTCAGCACCTATATTTTTCCCTTTCATTTTTGACACAGCAGGGCTATACACATTTGTACGGACTTCATGCGTATTGAACGGTGGTTGGGATAATGCAATCACGAACGCAAAAAATCAAACATGTTTTCGTGATGTGAAGCGTCGTTCTTTTTGGAAAAAAGATAACGATCAAGATTGCAAAATTTCTTCTCCCGCTCAAACAACCAGCCGCTCCTCCGTTTTAACGGTCTACCCACTATGTAAAACATATTCAATGATTGAGGATTTAATCTATCCTCGAACTGAGTATACATAGCTATTTTCTACAGGACGTTCAGCAAATGATAACCCGTACTTAAATCATGAAACTCTGATCTGGACAAACATAAACAAAAAAATAAATAAAAATGAATGTTTTTTCTTCCGTATATGCGTTTACTACATACTTAACGTTTAACCATTAAATAACTCGCAAAACACCCCTTCATGAAACCATGTTATACATGATGGGTAGAAAGTCCTCAAAAATATATGGTGTCAGATGTGGGATTCGAACCCACGCCCACATTCGTGGACCAGAACACTCATTCCCACGAATGGGAAGGTATTAACCTTGAGTCTGGCGCCTTAGACCACTCGGCCAACCTGACATGACAACAATTTTGCTAATTTTAATAGTTAACCATCATCTAAGGTGCAAAAACATTGTGACTGAATATTTTTTCCCTTTTGGAATTTTTTACATTTGGTATTGGCGCATTTTATGATTTGATAATTCTTTTCCACGTCTCGAACCTTTTTTTCTTCTGGCAATGCAAGTTTTATATAATTACTCAAAATGGTTCCAAATGAAGTTGAATCTGGCCATTTTTTTTCATCTCACATTCTTTTACTTCCTAAGTCCTCATTCTTACTCGCACACTTCACTCGAACAGCTGCAGCGGAACCATATAGGGCAAAATCAACAAACCGAAATTTTTATTTCACGAAGCCAGTTGACAAATACATAAAATATCTGCAGAAAAGTTGTAAGGTAGCGTGGCCGAGCGGTCTAAGGCGCTGGTTTTAGGCACCAGTCTCATTGAGGCGTGGGTTCGAATCCCACCGCTGCCAAGAATTTTTTACCGACCAATTCGATTTTTCTTTCCCAAAGACTCTATCTAACCCTGTTCGTTATTTTGAGAGGACAGAGAGAGAAAAGCTAAGAATGCGGAAGATTCTTTCAAGAATTCTTACAACTGAAAGATAGTGAATGATTATCTATTTCGACTGAATACGAAATTCTCTACGTGCAACACACGATTTTCACTTGATGCTGGAAGTCAGCACCTATATTTTTCCCTTTCATTTTTGACACAGCAGGGCTATACACATTTGTACGGACTTCATGCGTATTGAACGGTGGTTGGGATAATGCAATCACGAACGCAAAAAATCAAACATGTTTTCGTGATGTGAAGCGTCGTTCTTTTTGGAAAAAAGATAACGATCAAGATTGCAAAATTTCTTCTCCCGCTCAAACAACCAGCCGCTCCTCCGTTTTAACGGTCTACCCACTATGTAAAACATATTCAATGATTGAGGATTTAATCTATCCTCGAACTGAGTATACATAGCTATTTTCTACAGGACGTTCAGCAAATGATAACCCGTACTTAAATCATGAAACTCTGATCTGGACAAACATAAACAAAAAAATAAATAAAAATGAATGTTTTTTCTTCCGTATATGCGTTTACTACATACTTAACGTTTAACCATTAAATAACTCGCAAAACACCCCTTCATGAAACCATGTTATACATGATGGGTAGAAAGTCCTCAAAAATATATGGTGTCAGATGTGGGATTCGAACCCACGCCCACATTCGTGGACCAGAACACTCATTCCCACGAATGGGAAGGTATTAACCTTGAGTCTGGCGCCTTAGACCACTCGGCCAACCTGACATGACAACAATTTTGCTAATTTTAATAGTTAACCATCATCTAAGGTGCAAAAACATTGTGACTGAATATTTTTTCCCTTTTGGAATTTTTTACATTTGGTATTGGCGCATTTTATGATTTGATAATTCTTTTCCACGTCTCGAACCTTTTTTTCTTCTGGCAATGCAAGTTTTATATAATTACTCAAAATGGTTCCAAATGAAGTTGAATCTGGCCATTTTTTTTCATCTCACATTCTTTTACTTCCTAAGTCCTCATTCTTACTCGCACACTTCACTCGAACAGCTGCAGCGGAACCATATAGGGCAAAATCAACAAACCGAAATTTTTATTTCACGAAGCCAGTTGACAAATACATAAAATATCTGCAGAAAAGTTGTAAGGTAGCGTGGCCGAGCGGTCTAAGGCGCTGGTTTTAGGCACCAGTCTCATTGAGGCGTGGGTTCGAATCCCACCGCTGCCAAGAATTTTTTACCGACCAATTCGATTTTTCTTTCCCAAAGACTCTATCTAACCCTGTTCGTTATTTTGAGAGGACAGAGAGAGAAAAGCTAAGAATGCGGAAGATTCTTTCAAGAATTCTTACAACTGAAAGATAGTGAATGATTATCTATTTCGACTGAATACGAAATTCTCTACGTGCAACACACGATTTTCACTTGATGCTGGAAGTCAGCACCTATATTTTTCCCTTTCATTTTTGACACAGCAGGGCTATACACATTTGTACGGACTTCATGCGTATTGAACGGTGGTTGGGATAATGCAATCACGAACGCAAAAAATCAAACATGTTTTCGTGATGTGAAGCGTCGTTCTTTTTGGAAAAAAGATAACGATCAAGATTGCAAAATTTCTTCTCCCGCTCAAACAACCAGCCGCTCCTCCGTTTTAACGGTCTACCCACTATGTAAAACATATTCAATGATTGAGGATTTAATCTATCCTCGAACTGAGTATACATAGCTATTTTCTACAGGACGTTCAGCAAATGATAACCCGTACTTAAATCATGAAACTCTGATCTGGACAAACATAAACAAAAAAATAAATAAAAATGAATGTTTTTTCTTCCGTATATGCGTTTACTACATACTTAACGTTTAACCATTAAATAACTCGCAAAACACCCCTTCATGAAACCATGTTATACATGATGGGTAGAAAGTCCTCAAAAATATATGGTGTCAGATGTGGGATTCGAACCCACGCCCACATTCGTGGACCAGAACACTCATTCCCACGAATGGGAAGGTATTAACCTTGAGTCTGGCGCCTTAGACCACTCGGCCAACCTGACATGACAACAATTTTGCTAATTTTAATAGTTAACCATCATCTAAGGTGCAAAAACATTGTGACTGAATATTTTTTCCCTTTTGGAATTTTTTACATTTGGTATTGGCGCATTTTATGATTTGATAATTCTTTTCCACGTCTCGAACCTTTTTTTCTTCTGGCAATGCAAGTTTTATATAATTACTCAAAATGGTTCCAAATGAAGTTGAATCTGGCCATTTTTTTTCATCTCACATTCTTTTACTTCCTAAGTCCTCATTCTTACTCGCACACTTCACTCGAACAGCTGCAGCGGAACCATATAGGGCAAAATCAACAAACCGAAATTTTTATTTCACGAAGCCAGTTGACAAATACATAAAATATCTGCAGAAAAGTTGTAAGGTAGCGTGGCCGAGCGGTCTAAGGCGCTGGTTTTAGGCACCAGTCTCATTGAGGCGTGGGTTCGAATCCCACCGCTGCCAAGAATTTTTTACCGACCAATTCGATTTTTCTTTCCCAAAGACTCTATCTAACCCTGTTCGTTATTTTGAGAGGACAGAGAGAGAAAAGCTAAGAATGCGGAAGATTCTTTCAAGAATTCTTACAACTGAAAGATAGTGAATGATTATCTATTTCGACTGAATACGAAATTCTCTACGTGCAACACACGATTTTCACTTGATGCTGGAAGTCAGCACCTATATTTTTCCCTTTCATTTTTGACACAGCAGGGCTATACACATTTGTACGGACTTCATGCGTATTGAACGGTGGTTGGGATAATGCAATCACGAACGCAAAAAATCAAACATGTTTTCGTGATGTGAAGCGTCGTTCTTTTTGGAAAAAAGATAACGATCAAGATTGCAAAATTTCTTCTCCCGCTCAAACAACCAGCCGCTCCTCCGTTTTAACGGTCTACCCACTATGTAAAACATATTCAATGATTGAGGATTTAATCTATCCTCGAACTGAGTATACATAGCTATTTTCTACAGGACGTTCAGCAAATGATAACCCGTACTTAAATCATGAAACTCTGATCTGGACAAACATAAACAAAAAAATAAATAAAAATGAATGTTTTTTCTTCCGTATATGCGTTTACTACATACTTAACGTTTAACCATTAAATAACTCGCAAAACACCCCTTCATGAAACCATGTTATACATGATGGGTAGAAAGTCCTCAAAAATATATGGTGTCAGATGTGGGATTCGAACCCACGCCCACATTCGTGGACCAGAACACTCATTCCCACGAATGGGAAGGTATTAACCTTGAGTCTGGCGCCTTAGACCACTCGGCCAACCTGACATGACAACAATTTTGCTAATTTTAATAGTTAACCATCATCTAAGGTGCAAAAACATTGTGACTGAATATTTTTTCCCTTTTGGAATTTTTTACATTTGGTATTGGCGCATTTTATGATTTGATAATTCTTTTCCACGTCTCGAACCTTTTTTTCTTCTGGCAATGCAAGTTTTATATAATTACTCAAAATGGTTCCAAATGAAGTTGAATCTGGCCATTTTTTTTCATCTCACATTCTTTTACTTCCTAAGTCCTCATTCTTACTCGCACACTTCACTCGAACAGCTGCAGCGGAACCATATAGGGCAAAATCAACAAACCGAAATTTTTATTTCACGAAGCCAGTTGACAAATACATAAAATATCTGCAGAAAAGTTGTAAGGTAGCGTGGCCGAGCGGTCTAAGGCGCTGGTTTTAGGCACCAGTCTCATTGAGGCGTGGGTTCGAATCCCACCGCTGCCAAGAATTTTTTACCGACCAATTCGATTTTTCTTTCCCAAAGACTCTATCTAACCCTGTTCGTTATTTTGAGAGGACAGAGAGAGAAAAGCTAAGAATGCGGAAGATTCTTTCAAGAATTCTTACAACTGAAAGATAGTGAATGATTATCTATTTCGACTGAATACGAAATTCTCTACGTGCAACACACGATTTTCACTTGATGCTGGAAGTCAGCACCTATATTTTTCCCTTTCATTTTTGACACAGCAGGGCTATACACATTTGTACGGACTTCATGCGTATTGAACGGTGGTTGGGATAATGCAATCACGAACGCAAAAAATCAAACATGTTTTCGTGATGTGAAGCGTCGTTCTTTTTGGAAAAAAGATAACGATCAAGATTGCAAAATTTCTTCTCCCGCTCAAACAACCAGCCGCTCCTCCGTTTTAACGGTCTACCCACTATGTAAAACATATTCAATGATTGAGGATTTAATCTATCCTCGAACTGAGTATACATAGCTATTTTCTACAGGACGTTCAGCAAATGATAACCCGTACTTAAATCATGAAACTCTGATCTGGACAAACATAAACAAAAAAATAAATAAAAATGAATGTTTTTTCTTCCGTATATGCGTTTACTACATACTTAACGTTTAACCATTAAATAACTCGCAAAACACCCCTTCATGAAACCATGTTATACATGATGGGTAGAAAGTCCTCAAAAATATATGGTGTCAGATGTGGGATTCGAACCCACGCCCACATTCGTGGACCAGAACACTCATTCCCACGAATGGGAAGGTATTAACCTTGAGTCTGGCGCCTTAGACCACTCGGCCAACCTGACATGACAACAATTTTGCTAATTTTAATAGTTAACCATCATCTAAGGTGCAAAAACATTGTGACTGAATATTTTTTCCCTTTTGGAATTTTTTACATTTGGTATTGGCGCATTTTATGATTTGATAATTCTTTTCCACGTCTCGAACCTTTTTTTCTTCTGGCAATGCAAGTTTTATATAATTACTCAAAATGGTTCCAAATGAAGTTGAATCTGGCCATTTTTTTTCATCTCACATTCTTTTACTTCCTAAGTCCTCATTCTTACTCGCACACTTCACTCGAACAGCTGCAGCGGAACCATATAGGGCAAAATCAACAAACCGAAATTTTTATTTCACGAAGCCAGTTGACAAATACATAAAATATCTGCAGAAAAGTTGTAAGGTAGCGTGGCCGAGCGGTCTAAGGCGCTGGTTTTAGGCACCAGTCTCATTGAGGCGTGGGTTCGAATCCCACCGCTGCCAAGAATTTTTTACCGACCAATTCGATTTTTCTTTCCCAAAGACTCTATCTAACCCTGTTCGTTATTTTGAGAGGACAGAGAGAGAAAAGCTAAGAATGCGGAAGATTCTTTCAAGAATTCTTACAACTGAAAGATAGTGAATGATTATCTATTTCGACTGAATACGAAATTCTCTACGTGCAACACACGATTTTCACTTGATGCTGGAAGTCAGCACCTATATTTTTCCCTTTCATTTTTGACACAGCAGGGCTATACACATTTGTACGGACTTCATGCGTATTGAACGGTGGTTGGGATAATGCAATCACGAACGCAAAAAATCAAACATGTTTTCGTGATGTGAAGCGTCGTTCTTTTTGGAAAAAAGATAACGATCAAGATTGCAAAATTTCTTCTCCCGCTCAAACAACCAGCCGCTCCTCCGTTTTAACGGTCTACCCACTATGTAAAACATATTCAATGATTGAGGATTTAATCTATCCTCGAACTGAGTATACATAGCTATTTTCTACAGGACGTTCAGCAAATGATAACCCGTACTTAAATCATGAAACTCTGATCTGGACAAACATAAACAAAAAAATAAATAAAAATGAATGTTTTTTCTTCCGTATATGCGTTTACTACATACTTAACGTTTAACCATTAAATAACTCGCAAAACACCCCTTCATGAAACCATGTTATACATGATGGGTAGAAAGTCCTCAAAAATATATGGTGTCAGATGTGGGATTCGAACCCACGCCCACATTCGTGGACCAGAACACTCATTCCCACGAATGGGAAGGTATTAACCTTGAGTCTGGCGCCTTAGACCACTCGGCCAACCTGACATGACAACAATTTTGCTAATTTTAATAGTTAACCATCATCTAAGGTGCAAAAACATTGTGACTGAATATTTTTTCCCTTTTGGAATTTTTTACATTTGGTATTGGCGCATTTTATGATTTGATAATTCTTTTCCACGTCTCGAACCTTTTTTTCTTCTGGCAATGCAAGTTTTATATAATTACTCAAAATGGTTCCAAATGAAGTTGAATCTGGCCATTTTTTTTCATCTCACATTCTTTTACTTCCTAAGTCCTCATTCTTACTCGCACACTTCACTCGAACAGCTGCAGCGGAACCATATAGGGCAAAATCAACAAACCGAAATTTTTATTTCACGAAGCCAGTTGACAAATACATAAAATATCTGCAGAAAAGTTGTAAGGTAGCGTGGCCGAGCGGTCTAAGGCGCTGGTTTTAGGCACCAGTCTCATTGAGGCGTGGGTTCGAATCCCACCGCTGCCAAGAATTTTTTACCGACCAATTCGATTTTTCTTTCCCAAAGACTCTATCTAACCCTGTTCGTTATTTTGAGAGGACAGAGAGAGAAAAGTTAAGAATGCGGAAGATTCTTTCAAGAATTCTTACAACTGAAAGATAGTGAATGATTATCTATTTCGACTGAATACGAAATTCTCTACGTGCAACACACGATTTTCACTTGATGCTGGAAGTCAGCACCTATATTTTTCCCTTTCATTTTTGACACAGCAGGGCTATACACATTTGTACGGACTTCATGCGTATTGAACGGTGGTTGGGATAATGCAATCACGAACGCAAAAAATCAAACATGTTTTCGTGATGTGAAGCGTCGTTCTTTTTGGAAAAAAGATAACGATCAAGATTGCAAAATTTCTTCTCCCGCTCAAACAACCAGCCGCTCCTCCGTTTTAACGGTCTACCCACTATGTAAAACATATTCAATGATTGAGGATTTAATCTATCCTCGAACTGAGTATACATAGCTATTTTCTACAGGACGTTCAGCAAATGATAACCCGTACTTAAATCATGAAACTCTGATCTGGACAAACATAAACAAAAAAATAAATAAAAATGAATGTTTTTTCTTCCGTATATGCGTTTACTACATACTTAACGTTTAACCATTAAATAACTCGCAAAACACCCCTTCATGAAACCATGTTATACATGATGGGTAGAAAGTCCTCAAAAATATATGGTGTCAGATGTGGGATTCGAACCCACGCCCACATTCGTGGACCAGAACACTCATTCCCACGAATGGGAAGGTATTAACCTTGAGTCTGGCGCCTTAGACCACTCGGCCAACCTGACATGACAACAATTTTGCTAATTTTAATAGTTAACCATCATCTAAGGTGCAAAAACATTGTGACTGAATATTTTTTCCCTTTTGGAATTTTTTACATTTGGTATTGGCGCATTTTATGATTTGATAATTCTTTTCCACGTCTCGAACCTTTTTTTCTTCTGGCAATGCAAGTTTTATATAATTACTCAAAATGGTTCCAAATGAAGTTGAATCTGGCCATTTTTTTTCATCTCACATTCTTTTACTTCCTAAGTCCTCATTCTTACTCGCACACTTCACTCGAACAGCTGCAGCGGAACCATATAGGGCAAAATCAACAAACCGAAATTTTTATTTCACGAAGCCAGTTGACAAATACATAAAATATCTGCAGAAAAGTTGTAAGGTAGCGTGGCCGAGCGGTCTAAGGCGCTGGTTTTAGGCACCAGTCTCATTGAGGCGTGGGTTCGAATCCCACCGCTGCCAAGAATTTTTTACCGACCAATTCGATTTTTCTTTCCCAAAGACTCTATCTAACCCTGTTCGTTATTTTGAGAGGACAGAGAGAGAAAAGCTAAGAATGCGGAAGATTCTTTCAAGAATTCTTACAACTGAAAGATAGTGAATGATTATCTATTTCGACTGAATACGAAATTCTCTACGTGCAACACACGATTTTCACTTGATGCTGGAAGTCAGCACCTATATTTTTCCCTTTCATTTTTGACACAGCAGGGCTATACACATTTGTACGGACTTCATGCGTATTGAACGGTGGTTGGGATAATGCAATCACGAACGCAAAAAATCAAACATGTTTTCGTGATGTGAAGCGTCGTTCTTTTTGGAAAAAAGATAACGATCAAGATTGCAAAATTTCTTCTCCCGCTCAAACAACCAGCCGCTCCTCCGTTTTAACGGTCTACCCACTATGTAAAACATATTCAATGATTGAGGATTTAATCTATCCTCGAACTGAGTATACATAGCTATTTTCTACAGGACGTTCAGCAAATGATAACCCGTACTTAAATCATGAAACTCTGATCTGGACAAACATAAACAAAAAAATAAATAAAAATGAATGTTTTTTCTTCCGTATATGCGTTTACTACATACTTAACGTTTAACCATTAAATAACTCGCAAAACACCCCTTCATGAAACCATGTTATACATGATGGGTAGAAAGTCCTCAAAAATATATGGTGTCAGATGTGGGATTCGAACCCACGCCCACATTCGTGGACCAGAACACTCATTCCCACGAATGGGAAGGTATTAACCTTGAGTCTGGCGCCTTAGACCACTCGGCCAACCTGACATGACAACAATTTTGCTAATTTTAATAGTTAACCATCATCTAAGGTGCAAAAACATTGTGACTGAATATTTTTTCCCTTTTGGAATTTTTTACATTTGGTATTGGCGCATTTTATGATTTGATAATTCTTTTCCACGTCTCGAACCTTTTTTTCTTCTGGCAATGCAAGTTTTATATAATTACTCAAAATGGTTCCAAATGAAGTTGAATCTGGCCATTTTTTTTCATCTCACATTCTTTTACTTCCTAAGTCCTCATTCTTACTCGCACACTTCACTCGAACAGCTGCAGCGGAACCATATAGGGCAAAATCAACAAACCGAAATTTTTATTTCACGAAGCCAGTTGACAAATACATAAAATATCTGCAGAAAAGTTGTAAGGTAGCGTGGCCGAGCGGTCTAAGGCGCTGGTTTTAGGCACCAGTCTCATTGAGGCGTGGGTTCGAATCCCACCGCTGCCAAGAATTTTTTACCGACCAATTCGATTTTTCTTTCCCAAAGACTCTATCTAACCCTGTTCGTTATTTTGAGAGGACAGAGAGAGAAAAGCTAAGAATGCGGAAGATTCTTTCAAGAATTCTTACAACTGAAAGATAGTGAATGATTATCTATTTCGACTGAATACGAAATTCTCTACGTGCAACACACGATTTTCACTTGATGCTGGAAGTCAGCACCTATATTTTTCCCTTTCATTTTTGACACAGCAGGGCTATACACATTTGTACGGACTTCATGCGTATTGAACGGTGGTTGGGATAATGCAATCACGAACGCAAAAAATCAAACATGTTTTCGTGATGTGAAGCGTCGTTCTTTTTGGAAAAAAGATAACGATCAAGATTGCAAAATTTCTTCTCCCGCTCAAACAACCAGCCGCTCCTCCGTTTTAACGGTCTACCCACTATGTAAAACATATTCAATGATTGAGGATTTAATCTATCCTCGAACTGAGTATACATAGCTATTTTCTACAGGACGTTCAGCAAATGATAACCCGTACTTAAATCATGAAACTCTGATCTGGACAAACATAAACAAAAAAATAAATAAAAATGAATGTTTTTTCTTCCGTATATGCGTTTACTACATACTTAACGTTTAACCATTAAATAACTCGCAAAACACCCCTTCATGAAACCATGTTATACATGATGGGTAGAAAGTCCTCAAAAATATATGGTGTCAGATGTGGGATTCGAACCCACGCCCACATTCGTGGACCAGAACACTCATTCCCACGAATGGGAAGGTATTAACCTTGAGTCTGGCGCCTTAGACCACTCGGCCAACCTGACATGACAACAATTTTGCTAATTTTAATAGTTAACCATCATCTAAGGTGCAAAAACATTGTGACTGAATATTTTTTCCCTTTTGGAATTTTTTACATTTGGTATTGGCGCATTTTATGATTTGATAATTCTTTTCCACGTCTCGAACCTTTTTTTCTTCTGGCAATGCAAGTTTTATATAATTACTCAAAATGGTTCCAAATGAAGTTGAATCTGGCCATTTTTTTTCATCTCACATTCTTTTACTTCCTAAGTCCTCATTCTTACTCGCACACTTCACTCGAACAGCTGCAGCGGAACCATATAGGGCAAAATCAACAAACCGAAATTTTTATTTCACGAAGCCAGTTGACAAATACATAAAATATCTGCAGAAAAGTTGTAAGGTAGCGTGGCCGAGCGGTCTAAGGCGCTGGTTTTAGGCACCAGTCTCATTGAGGCGTGGGTTCGAATCCCACCGCTGCCAAGAATTTTTTACCGACCAATTCGATTTTTCTTTCCCAAAGACTCTATCTAACCCTGTTCGTTATTTTGAGAGGACAGAGAGAGAAAAGCTAAGAATGCGGAAGATTCTTTCAAGAATTCTTACAACTGAAAGATAGTGAATGATTATCTATTTCGACTGAATACGAAATTCTCTACGTGCAACACACGATTTTCACTTGATGCTGGAAGTCAGCACCTATATTTTTCCCTTTCATTTTTGACACAGCAGGGCTATACACATTTGTACGGACTTCATGCGTATTGAACGGTGGTTGGGATAATGCAATCACGAACGCAAAAAATCAAACATGTTTTCGTGATGTGAAGCGTCGTTCTTTTTGGAAAAAAGATAACGATCAAGATTGCAAAATTTCTTCTCCCGCTCAAACAACCAGCCGCTCCTCCGTTTTAACGGTCTACCCACTATGTAAAACATATTCAATGATTGAGGATTTAATCTATCCTCGAACTGAGTATACATAGCTATTTTCTACAGGACGTTCAGCAAATGATAACCCGTACTTAAATCATGAAACTCTGATCTGGACAAACATAAACAAAAAAATAAATAAAAATGAATGTTTTTTCTTCCGTATATGCGTTTACTACATACTTAACGTTTAACCATTAAATAACTCGCAAAACACCCCTTCATGAAACCATGTTATACATGATGGGTAGAAAGTCCTCAAAAATATATGGTGTCAGATGTGGGATTCGAACCCACGCCCACATTCGTGGACCAGAACACTCATTCCCACGAATGGGAAGGTATTAACCTTGAGTCTGGCGCCTTAGACCACTCGGCCAACCTGACATGACAACAATTTTGCTAATTTTAATAGTTAACCATCATCTAAGGTGCAAAAACATTGTGACTGAATATTTTTTCCCTTTTGGAATTTTTTACATTTGGTATTGGCGCATTTTATGATTTGATAATTCTTTTCCACGTCTCGAACCTTTTTTTCTTCTGGCAATGCAAGTTTTATATAATTACTCAAAATGGTTCCAAATGAAGTTGAATCTGGCCATTTTTTTTCATCTCACATTCTTTTACTTCCTAAGTCCTCATTCTTACTCGCACACTTCACTCGAACAGCTGCAGCGGAACCATATAGGGCAAAATCAACAAACCGAAATTTTTATTTCACGAAGCCAGTTGACAAATACATAAAATATCTGCAGAAAAGTTGTAAGGTAGCGTGGCCGAGCGGTCTAAGGCGCTGGTTTTAGGCACCAGTCTCATTGAGGCGTGGGTTCGAATCCCACCGCTGCCAAGAATTTTTTACCGACCAATTCGATTTTTCTTTCCCAAAGACTCTATCTAACCCTGTTCGTTATTTTGAGAGGACAGAGAGAGAAAAGCTAAGAATGCGGAAGATTCTTTCAAGAATTCTTACAACTGAAAGATAGTGAATGATTATCTATTTCGACTGAATACGAAATTCTCTACGTGCAACACACGATTTTCACTTGATGCTGGAAGTCAGCACCTATATTTTTCCCTTTCATTTTTGACACAGCAGGGCTATACACATTTGTACGGACTTCATGCGTATTGAACGGTGGTTGGGATAATGCAATCACGAACGCAAAAAATCAAACATGTTTTCGTGATGTGAAGCGTCGTTCTTTTTGGAAAAAAGATAACGATCAAGATTGCAAAATTTCTTCTCCCGCTCAAACAACCAGCCGCTCCTCCGTTTTAACGGTCTACCCACTATGTAAAACATATTCAATGATTGAGGATTTAATCTATCCTCGAACTGAGTATACATAGCTATTTTCTACAGGACGTTCAGCAAATGATAACCCGTACTTAAATCATGAAACTCTGATCTGGACAAACATAAACAAAAAAATAAATAAAAATGAATGTTTTTTCTTCCGTATATGCGTTTACTACATACTTAACGTTTAACCATTAAATAACTCGCAAAACACCCCTTCATGAAACCATGTTATACATGATGGGTAGAAAGTCCTCAAAAATATATGGTGTCAGATGTGGGATTCGAACCCACGCCCACATTCGTGGACCAGAACACTCATTCCCACGAATGGGAAGGTATTAACCTTGAGTCTGGCGCCTTAGACCACTCGGCCAACCTGACATGACAACAATTTTGCTAATTTTAATAGTTAACCATCATCTAAGGTGCAAAAACATTGTGACTGAATATTTTTTCCCTTTTGGAATTTTTTACATTTGGTATTGGCGCATTTTATGATTTGATAATTCTTTTCCACGTCTCGAACCTTTTTTTCTTCTGGCAATGCAAGTTTTATATAATTACTCAAAATGGTTCCAAATGAAGTTGAATCTGGCCATTTTTTTTCATCTCACATTCTTTTACTTCCTAAGTCCTCATTCTTACTCGCACACTTCACTCGAACAGCTGCAGCGGAACCATATAGGGCAAAATCAACAAACCGAAATTTTTATTTCACGAAGCCAGTTGACAAATACATAAAATATCTGCAGAAAAGTTGTAAGGTAGCGTGGCCGAGCGGTCTAAGGCGCTGGTTTTAGGCACCAGTCTCATTGAGGCGTGGGTTCGAATCCCACCGCTGCCAAGAATTTTTTACCGACCAATTCGATTTTTCTTTCCCAAAGACTCTATCTAACCCTGTTCGTTATTTTGAGAGGACAGAGAGAGAAAAGCTAAGAATGCGGAAGATTCTTTCAAGAATTCTTACAACTGAAAGATAGTGAATGATTATCTATTTCGACTGAATACGAAATTCTCTACGTGCAACACACGATTTTCACTTGATGCTGGAAGTCAGCACCTATATTTTTCCCTTTCATTTTTGACACAGCAGGGCTATACACATTTGTACGGACTTCATGCGTATTGAACGGTGGTTGGGATAATGCAATCACGAACGCAAAAAATCAAACATGTTTTCGTGATGTGAAGCGTCGTTCTTTTTGGAAAAAAGATAACGATCAAGATTGCAAAATTTCTTCTCCCGCTCAAACAACCAGCCGCTCCTCCGTTTTAACGGTCTACCCACTATGTAAAACATATTCAATGATTGAGGATTTAATCTATCCTCGAACTGAGTATACATAGCTATTTTCTACAGGACGTTCAGCAAATGATAACCCGTACTTAAATCATGAAACTCTGATCTGGACAAACATAAACAAAAAAATAAATAAAAATGAATGTTTTTTCTTCCGTATATGCGTTTACTACATACTTAACGTTTAACCATTAAATAACTCGCAAAACACCCCTTCATGAAACCATGTTATACATGATGGGTAGAAAGTCCTCAAAAATATATGGTGTCAGATGTGGGATTCGAACCCACGCCCACATTCGTGGACCAGAACACTCATTCCCACGAATGGGAAGGTATTAACCTTGAGTCTGGCGCCTTAGACCACTCGGCCAACCTGACATGACAACATTTTTGCTAATTTTAATAGCTAACCATCATCTAAGGTGCAAAAACATTGTGACTGAATATTTTTTCCCTTTTGGAATTTTTTACATTTGGTATTGGCGCATTTTATGATTTGATAATTCTTTTCCACGTCTCGAACCTTTTTTTCTTCTGGCAATGCAAGTTTTATATAATTACTCAAAATGGTTCCAAATGAAGTTGAATCTGGCCATTTTTTTTCATCTCACATTCTTTTACTTCCTAAGTCCTCATTCTTACTCGCACACTTCACTCGAACAGCTGCAGCGGAACCATATAGGGCAAAATCAACAAACCGAAATTTTTATTTCACGAAGCCAGTTGACAAATACATAAAATATCTGCAGAAAAGTTGTAAGGTAGCGTGGCCGAGCGGTCTAAGGCGCTGGTTTTAGGCACCAGTCTCATTGAGGCGTGGGTTCGAATCCCACCGCTGCCAAGAATTTTTTACCGACCAATTCGATTTTTCTTTCCCAAAGACTCTATCTAACCCTGTTCGTTATTTTGAGAGGACAGAGAGAGAAAAGCTAAGAATGCGGAAGATTCTTTCAAGAATTCTTACAACTGAAAGATAGTGAATGATTATCTATTTCGACTGAATACGAAATTCTCTACGTGCAACACACGATTTTCACTTGATGCTGGAAGTCAGCACCTATATTTTTCCCTTTCATTTTTGACACAGCAGGGCTATACACATTTGTACGGACTTCATGCGTATTGAACGGTGGTTGGGATAATGCAATCACGAACGCAAAAAATCAAACATGTTTTCGTGATGTGAAGCGTCGTTCTTTTTGGAAAAAAGATAACGATCAAGATTGCAAAATTTCTTCTCCCGCTCAAACAACCAGCCGCTCCTCCGTTTTAACGGTCTACCCACTATGTAAAACATATTCAATGATTGAGGATTTAATCTATCCTCGAACTGAGTATACATAGCTATTTTCTACAGGACGTTCAGCAAATGATAACCCGTACTTAAATCATGAAACTCTGATCTGGACAAACATAAACAAAAAAATAAATAAAAATGAATGTTTTTTCTTCCGTATATGCGTTTACTACATACTTAACGTTTAACCATTAAATAACTCGCAAAACACCCCTTCATGAAACCATGTTATACATGATGGGTAGAAAGTCCTCAAAAATATATGGTGTCAGATGTGGGATTCGAACCCACGCCCACAATCGTGGACCAGAACACTCATTCCCACGAATGGGAAGGTATTAACCTTGAGTCTGGCGCCTTAGACCACTCGGCCAACCTGACATGACAACAATTTTGCTAATTTTAATAGTTAACCATCATCTAAGGTGCAAAAACATTGTGACTGAATATTTTTTCCCTTTTGGAATTTTTTACATTTGGTATTGGCGCATTTTATGATTTGATAATTCTTTTCCACGTCTCGAACCTTTTTTTCTTCTGGCAATGCAAGTTTTATATAATTACTCAAAATGGTTCCAAATGAAGTTGAATCTGGCCATTTTTTTTCATCTCACATTCTTTTACTTCCTAAGTCCTCATTCTTACTCGCACACTTCACTCGAACAGCTGCAGCGGAACCATATAGGGCAAAATCAACAAACCGAAATTTTTATTTCACGAAGCCAGTTGACAAATACATAAAATATCTGCAGAAAAGTTGTAAGGTAGCGTGGCCGAGCGGTCTAAGGCGCTGGTTTTAGGCACCAGTCTCATTGAGGCGTGGGTTCGAATCCCACCGCTGCCAAGAATTTTTTACCGACCAATTCGATTTTTCTTTCCCAAAGACTCTATCTAACCCTGTTCGTTATTTTGAGAGGACAGAGAGAGAAAAGCTAAGAATGCGGAAGATTCTTTCAAGAATTCTTACAACTGAAAGATAGTGAATGATTATCTATTTCGACTGAATACGAAATTCTCTACGTGCAACACACGATTTTCACTTGATGCTGGAAGTCAGCACCTATATTTTTCCCTTTCATTTTTGACACAGCAGGGCTATACACATTTGTACGGACTTCATGCGTATTGAACGGTGGTTGGGATAATGCAATCACGAACGCAAAAAATCAAACATGTTTTCGTGATGTGAAGCGTCGTTCTTTTTGGAAAAAAGATAACGATCAAGATTGCAAAATTTCTTCTCCCGCTCAAACAACCAGCCGCTCCTCCGTTTTAACGGTCTACCCACTATGTAAAACATATTCAATGATTGAGGATTTAATCTATCCTCGAACTGAGTATACATAGCTATTTTCTACAGGACGTTCAGCAAATGATAACCCGTACTTAAATCATGAAACTCTGATCTGGACAAACATAAACAAAAAAATAAATAAAAATGAATGTTTTTTCTTCCGTATATGCGTTTACTACATACTTAACGTTTAACCATTAAATAACTCGCAAAACACCCCTTCATGAAACCATGTTATACATGATGGGTAGAAAGTCCTCAAAAATATATGGTGTCAGATGTGGGATTCGAACCCACGCCCACATTCGTGGACCAGAACACTCATTCCCACGAATGGGAAGGTATTAACCTTGAGTCTGGCGCCTTAGACCACTCGGCCAACCTGACATGACAACAATTTTGCTAATTTTAATAGTTAACCATCATCTAAGGTGCAAAAACATTGTGACTGAATATTTTTTCCCTTTTGGAATTTTTTACATTTGGTATTGGCGCATTTTATGATTTGATAATTCTTTTCCACGTCTCGAACCTTTTTTTCTTCTGGCAATGCAAGTTTTATATAATTACTCAAAATGGTTCCAAATGAAGTTGAATCTGGCCATTTTTTTTCATCTCACATTCTTTTACTTCCTAAGTCCTCATTCTTACTCGCACACTTCACTCGAACAGCTGCAGCGGAACCATATAGGGCAAAATCAACAAACCGAAATTTTTATTTCACGAAGCCAGTTGACAAATACATAAAATATCTGCAGAAAAGTTGTAAGGTAGCGTGGCCGAGCGGTCTAAGGCGCTGGTTTTAGGCACCAGTCTCATTGAGGCGTGGGTTCGAATCCCACCGCTGCCAAGAATTTTTTACCGACCAATTCGATTTTTCTTTCCCAAAGACTCTATCTAACCCTGTTCGTTATTTTGAGAGGACAGAGAGAGAAAAGCTAAGAATGCGGAAGATTCTTTCAAGAATTCTTACAACTGAAAGATAGTGAATGATTATCTATTTCGACTGAATACGAAATTCTCTACGTGCAACACACGATTTTCACTTGATGCTGGAAGTCAGCACCTATATTTTTCCCTTTCATTTTTGACACAGCAGGGCTATACACATTTGTACGGACTTCATGCGTATTGAACGGTGGTTGGGATAATGCAATCACGAACGCAAAAAATCAAACATGTTTTCGTGATGTGAAGCGTCGTTCTTTTTGGAAAAAAGATAACGATCAAGATTGCAAAATTTCTTCTCCCGCTCAAACAACCAGCCGCTCCTCCGTTTTAACGGTCTACCCACTATGTAAAACATATTCAATGATTGAGGATTTAATCTATCCTCGAACTGAGTATACATAGCTATTTTCTACAGGACGTTCAGCAAATGATAACCCGTACTTAAATCATGAAACTCTGATCTGGACAAACATAAACAAAAAAATAAATAAAAATGAATGTTTTTTCTTCCGTATATGCGTTTACTACATACTTAACGTTTAACCATTAAATAACTCGCAAAACACCCCTTCATGAAACCATGTTATACATGATGGGTAGAAAGTCCTCAAAAATATATGGTGTCAGATGTGGGATTCGAACCCACGCCCACATTCGTGGACCAGAACACTCATTCCCACGAATGGGAAGGTATTAACCTTGAGTCTGGCGCCTTAGACCACTCGGCCAACCTGACATGACAACAATTTTGCTAATTTTAATAGTTAACCATCATCTAAGGTGCAAAAACATTGTGACTGAATATTTTTTCCCTTTTGGAATTTTTTACATTTGGTATTGGCGCATTTTATGATTTGATAATTCTTTTCCACGTCTCGAACCTTTTTTTCTTCTGGCAATGCAAGTTTTATATAATTACTCAAAATGGTTCCAAATGAAGTTGAATCTGGCCATTTTTTTTCATCTCACATTCTTTTACTTCCTAAGTCCTCATTCTTACTCGCACACTTCACTCGAACAGCTGCAGCGGAACCATATAGGGCAAAATCAACAAACCGAAATTTTTATTTCACGAAGCCAGTTGACAAATACATAAAATATCTGCAGAAAAGTTGTAAGGTAGCGTGGCCGAGCGGTCTAAGGCGCTGGTTTTAGGCACCAGTCTCATTGAGGCGTGGGTTCGAATCCCACCGCTGCCAAGAATTTTTTACCGACCAATTCGATTTTTCTTTCCCAAAGACTCTATCTAACCCTGTTCGTTATTTTGAGAGGACAGAGAGAGAAAAGCTAAGAATGCGGAAGATTCTTTCAAGAATTCTTACAACTGAAAGATAGTGAATGATTATCTATTTCGACTGAATACGAAATTCTCTACGTGCAACACACGATTTTCACTTGATGCTGGAAGTCAGCACCTATATTTTTCCCTTTCATTTTTGACACAGCAGGGCTATACACATTTGTACGGACTTCATGCGTATTGAACGGTGGTTGGGATAATGCAATCACGAACGCAAAAAATCAAACATGTTTTCGTGATGTGAAGCGTCGTTCTTTTTGGAAAAAAGATAACGATCAAGATTGCAAAATTTCTTCTCCCGCTCAAACAACCAGCCGCTCCTCCGTTTTAACGGTCTACCCACTATGTAAAACATATTCAATGATTGAGGATTTAATCTATCCTCGAACTGAGTATACATAGCTATTTTCTACAGGACGTTCAGCAAATGATAACCCGTACTTAAATCATGAAACTCTGATCTGGACAAACATAAACAAAAAAATAAATAAAAATGAATGTTTTTTCTTCCGTATATGCGTTTACTACATACTTAACGTTTAACCATTAAATAACTCGCAAAACACCCCTTCATGAAACCATGTTATACATGATGGGTAGAAAGTCCTCAAAAATATATGGTGTCAGATGTGGGATTCGAACCCACGCCCACATTCGTGGACCAGAACACTCATTCCCACGAATGGGAAGGTATTAACCTTGAGTCTGGCGCCTTAGACCACTCGGCCAACCTGACATGACAACAATTTTGCTAATTTTAATAGTTAACCATCATCTAAGGTGCAAAAACATTGTGACTGAATATTTTTTCCCTTTTGGAATTTTTTACATTTGGTATTGGCGCATTTTATGATTTGATAATTCTTTTCCACGTCTCGAACCTTTTTTTCTTCTGGCAATGCAAGTTTTATATAATTACTCAAAATGGTTCCAAATGAAGTTGAATCTGGCCATTTTTTTTCATCTCACATTCTTTTACTTCCTAAGTCCTCATTCTTACTCGCACACTTCACTCGAACAGCTGCAGCGGAACCATATAGGGCAAAATCAACAAACCGAAATTTTTATTTCACGAAGCCAGTTGACAAATACATAAAATATCTGCAGAAAAGTTGTAAGGTAGCGTGGCCGAGCGGTCTAAGGCGCTGGTTTTAGGCACCAGTCTCATTGAGGCGTGGGTTCGAATCCCACCGCTGCCAAGAATTTTTTACCGACCAATTCGATTTTTCTTTCCCAAAGACTCTATCTAACCCTGTTCGTTATTTTGAGAGGACAGAGAGAGAAAAGCTAAGAATGCGGAAGATTCTTTCAAGAATTCTTACAACTGAAAGATAGTGAATGATTATCTATTTCGACTGAATACGAAATTCTCTACGTGCAACACACGATTTTCACTTGATGCTGGAAGTCAGCACCTATATTTTTCCCTTTCATTTTTGACACAGCAGGGCTATACACATTTGTACGGACTTCATGCGTATTGAACGGTGGTTGGGATAATGCAATCACGAACGCAAAAAATCAAACATGTTTTCGTGATGTGAAGCGTCGTTCTTTTTGGAAAAAAGATAACGATCAAGATTGCAAAATTTCTTCTCCCGCTCAAACAACCAGCCGCTCCTCCGTTTTAACGGTCTACCCACTATGTAAAACATATTCAATGATTGAGGATTTAATCTATCCTCGAACTGAGTATACATAGCTATTTTCTACAGGACGTTCAGCAAATGATAACCCGTACTTAAATCATGAAACTCTGATCTGGACAAACATAAACAAAAAAATAAATAAAAATGAATGTTTTTTCTTCCGTATATGCGTTTACTACATACTTAACGTTTAACCATTAAATAACTCGCAAAACACCCCTTCATGAAACCATGTTATACATGATGGGTAGAAAGTCCTCAAAAATATATGGTGTCAGATGTGGGATTCGAACCCACGCCCACATTCGTGGACCAGAACACTCATTCCCACGAATGGGAAGGTATTAACCTTGAGTCTGGCGCCTTAGACCACTCGGCCAACCTGACATGACAACAATTTTGCTAATTTTAATAGTTAACCATCATCTAAGGTGCAAAAACATTGTGACTGAATATTTTTTCCCTTTTGGAATTTTTTACATTTGGTATTGGCGCATTTTATGATTTGATAATTCTTTTCCACGTCTCGAACCTTTTTTTCTTCTGGCAATGCAAGTTTTATATAATTACTCAAAATGGTTCCAAATGAAGTTGAATCTGGCCATTTTTTTTCATCTCACATTCTTTTACTTCCTAAGTCCTCATTCTTACTCGCACACTTCACTCGAACAGCTGCAGCGGAACCATATAGGGCAAAATCAACAAACCGAAATTTTTATTTCACGAAGCCAGTTGACAAATACATAAAATATCTGCAGAAAAGTTGTAAGGTAGCGTGGCCGAGCGGTCTAAGGCGCTGGTTTTAGGCACCAGTCTCATTGAGGCGTGGGTTCGAATCCCACCGCTGCCAAGAATTTTTTACCGACCAATTCGATTTTTCTTTCCCAAAGACTCTATCTAACCCTGTTCGTTATTTTGAGAGGACAGAGAGAGAAAAGCTAAGAATGCGGAAGATTCTTTCAAGAATTCTTACAACTGAAAGATAGTGAATGATTATCTATTTCGACTGAATACGAAATTCTCTACGTGCAACACACGATTTTCACTTGATGCTGGAAGTCAGCACCTATATTTTTCCCTTTCATTTTTGACACAGCAGGGCTATACACATTTGTACGGACTTCATGCGTATTGAACGGTGGTTGGGATAATGCAATCACGAACGCAAAAAATCAAACATGTTTTCGTGATGTGAAGCGTCGTTCTTTTTGGAAAAAAGATAACGATCAAGATTGCAAAATTTCTTCTCCCGCTCAAACAACCAGCCGCTCCTCCGTTTTAACGGTCTACCCACTATGTAAAACATATTCAATGATTGAGGATTTAATCTATCCTCGAACTGAGTATACATAGCTATTTTCTACAGGACGTTCAGCAAATGATAACCCGTACTTAAATCATGAAACTCTGATCTGGACAAACATAAACAAAAAAATAAATAAAAATGAATGTTTTTTCTTCCGTATATGCGTTTACTACATACTTAACGTTTAACCATTAAATAACTCGCAAAACACCCCTTCATGAAACCATGTTATACATGATGGGTAGAAAGTCCTCAAAAATATATGGTGTCAGATGTGGGATTCGAACCCACGCCCACATTCGTGGACCAGAACACTCATTCCCACGAATGGGAAGGTATTAACCTTGAGTCTGGCGCCTTAGACCACTCGGCCAACCTGACATGACAACAATTTTGCTAATTTTAATAGTTAACCATCATCTAAGGTGCAAAAACATTGTGACTGAATATTTTTTCCCTTTTGGAATTTTTTACATTTGGTATTGGCGCATTTTATGATTTGATAATTCTTTTCCACGTCTCGAACCTTTTTTTCTTCTGGCAATGCAAGTTTTATATAATTACTCAAAATGGTTCCAAATGAAGTTGAATCTGGCCATTTTTTTTCATCTCACATTCTTTTACTTCCTAAGTCCTCATTCTTACTCGCACACTTCACTCGAACAGCTGCAGCGGAACCATATAGGGCAAAATCAACAAACCGAAATTTTTATTTCACGAAGCCAGTTGACAAATACATAAAATATCTGCAGAAAAGTTGTAAGGTAGCGTGGCCGAGCGGTCTAAGGCGCTGGTTTTAGGCACCAGTCTCATTGAGGCGTGGGTTCGAATCCCACCGCTGCCAAGAATTTTTTACCGACCAATTCGATTTTTCTTTCCCAAAGACTCTATCTAACCCTGTTCGTTATTTTGAGAGGACAGAGAGAGAAAAGCTAAGAATGCGGAAGATTCTTTCAAGAATTCTTACAACTGAAAGATAGTGAATGATTATCTATTTCGACTGAATACGAAATTCTCTACGTGCAACACACGATTTTCACTTGATGCTGGAAGTCAGCACCTATATTTTTCCCTTTCATTTTTGACACAGCAGGGCTATACACATTTGTACGGACTTCATGCGTATTGAACGGTGGTTGGGATAATGCAATCACGAACGCAAAAAATCAAACATGTTTTCGTGATGTGAAGCGTCGTTCTTTTTGGAAAAAAGATAACGATCAAGATTGCAAAATTTCTTCTCCCGCTCAAACAACCAGCCGCTCCTCCGTTTTAACGGTCTACCCACTATGTAAAACATATTCAATGATTGAGGATTTAATCTATCCTCGAACTGAGTATACATAGCTATTTTCTACAGGACGTTCAGCAAATGATAACCCGTACTTAAATCATGAAACTCTGATCTGGACAAACATAAACAAAAAAATAAATAAAAATGAATGTTTTTTCTTCCGTATATGCGTTTACTACATACTTAACGTTTAACCATTAAATAACTCGCAAAACACCCCTTCATGAAACCATGTTATACATGATGGGTAGAAAGTCCTCAAAAATATATGGTGTCAGATGTGGGATTCGAACCCACGCCCACATTCGTGGACCAGAACACTCATTCCCACGAATGGGAAGGTATTAACCTTGAGTCTGGCGCCTTAGACCACTCGGCCAACCTGACATGACAACAATTTTGCTAATTTTAATAGTTAACCATCATCTAAGGTGCAAAAACATTGTGACTGAATATTTTTTCCCTTTTGGAATTTTTTACATTTGGTATTGGCGCATTTTATGATTTGATAATTCTTTTCCACGTCTCGAACCTTTTTTTCTTCTGGCAATGCAAGTTTTATATAATTACTCAAAATGGTTCCAAATGAAGTTGAATCTGGCCATTTTTTTTCATCTCACATTCTTTTACTTCCTAAGTCCTCATTCTTACTCGCACACTTCACTCGAACAGCTGCAGCGGAACCATATAGGGCAAAATCAACAAACCGAAATTTTTATTTCACGAAGCCAGTTGACAAATACATAAAATATCTGCAGAAAAGTTGTAAGGTAGCGTGGCCGAGCGGTCTAAGGCGCTGGTTTTAGGCACCAGTCTCATTGAGGCGTGGGTTCGAATCCCACCGCTGCCAAGAATTTTTTACCGACCAATTCGATTTTTCTTTCCCAAAGACTCTATCTAACCCTGTTCGTTATTTTGAGAGGACAGAGAGAGAAAAGCTAAGAATGCGGAAGATTCTTTCAAGAATTCTTACAACTGAAAGATAGTGAATGATTATCTATTTCGACTGAATACGAAATTCTCTACGTGCAACACACGATTTTCACTTGATGCTGGAAGTCAGCACCTATATTTTTCCCTTTCATTTTTGACACAGCAGGGCTATACACATTTGTACGGACTTCATGCGTATTGAACGGTGGTTGGGATAATGCAATCACGAACGCAAAAAATCAAACATGTTTTCGTGATGTGAAGCGTCGTTCTTTTTGGAAAAAAGATAACGATCAAGATTGCAAAATTTCTTCTCCCGCTCAAACAACCAGCCGCTCCTCCGTTTTAACGGTCTACCCACTATGTAAAACATATTCAATGATTGAGGATTTAATCTATCCTCGAACTGAGTATACATAGCTATTTTCTACAGGACGTTCAGCAAATGATAACCCGTACTTAAATCATGAAACTCTGATCTGGACAAACATAAACAAAAAAATAAATAAAAATGAATGTTTTTTCTTCCGTATATGCGTTTACTACATACTTAACGTTTAACCATTAAATAACTCGCAAAACACCCCTTCATGAAACCATGTTATACATGATGGGTAGAAAGTCCTCAAAAATATATGGTGTCAGATGTGGGATTCGAACCCACGCCCACATTCGTGGACCAGAACACTCATTCCCACGAATGGGAAGGTATTAACCTTGAGTCTGGCGCCTTAGACCACTCGGCCAACCTGACATGACAACAATTTTGCTAATTTTAATAGTTAACCATCATCTAAGGTGCAAAAACATTGTGACTGAATATTTTTTCTCTTTTGGAATTTTTTACATTTGGTATTGGCGCATTTTATGATTTGATAATTCTTTTCCACGTCTCGAACCTTTTTTTCTTCTGGCAATGCAAGTTTTATATAATTACTCAAAATGGTTCCAAATGAAGTTGAATCTGGCCATTTTTTTTCATCTCACATTCTTTTACTTCCTAAGTCCTCATTCTTACTCGCACACTTCACTCGAACAGCTGCAGCGGAACCATATAGGGCAAAATCAACAAACCGAAATTTTTATTTCACGAAGCCAGTTGACAAATACATAAAATATCTGCAGAAAAGTTGTAAGGTAGCGTGGCCGAGCGGTCTAAGGCGCTGGTTTTAGGCACCAGTCTCATTGAGGCGTGGGTTCGAATCCCACCGCTGCCAAGAATTTTTTACCGACCAATTCGATTTTTCTTTCCCAAAGACTCTATCTAACCCTGTTCGTTATTTTGAGAGGACAGAGAGAGAAAAGCTAAGAATGCGGAAGATTCTTTCAAGAATTCTTACAACTGAAAGATAGTGAATGATTATCTATTTCGACTGAATACGAAATTCTCTACGTGCAACACACGATTTTCACTTGATGCTGGAAGTCAGCACCTATATTTTTCCCTTTCATTTTTGACACAGCAGGGCTATACACATTTGTACGGACTTCATGCGTATTGAACGGTGGTTGGGATAATGCAATCACGAACGCAAAAAATCAAACATGTTTTCGTGATGTGAAGCGTCGTTCTTTTTGGAAAAAAGATAACGATCAAGATTGCAAAATTTCTTCTCCCGCTCAAACAACCAGCCGCTCCTCCGTTTTAACGGTCTACCCACTATGTAAAACATATTCAATGATTGAGGATTTAATCTATCCTCGAACTGAGTATACATAGCTATTTTCTACAGGACGTTCAGCAAATGATAACCCGTACTTAAATCATGAAACTCTGATCTGGACAAACATAAACAAAAAAATAAATAAAAATGAATGTTTTTTCTTCCGTATATGCGTTTACTACATACTTAACGTTTAACCATTAAATAACTCGCAAAACACCCCTTCATGAAACCATGTTATACATGATGGGTAGAAAGTCCTCAAAAATATATGGTGTCAGATGTGGGATTCGAACCCACGCCCACATTCGTGGACCAGAACACTCATTCCCACGAATGGGAAGGTATTAACCTTGAGTCTGGCGCCTTAGACCACTCGGCCAACCTGACATGACAACAATTTTGCTAATTTTAATAGTTAACCATCATCTAAGGTGCAAAAACATTGTGACTGAATATTTTTTCCCTTTTGGAATTTTTTACATTTGGTATTGGCGCATTTTATGATTTGATAATTCTTTTCCACGTCTCGAACCTTTTTTTCTTCTGGCAATGCAAGTTTTATATAATTACTCAAAATGGTTCCAAATGAAGTTGAATCTGGCCATTTTTTTTCATCTCACATTCTTTTACTTCCTAAGTCCTCATTCTTACTCGCACACTTCACTCGAACAGCTGCAGCGGAACCATATAGGGCAAAATCAACAAACCGAAATTTTTATTTCACGAAGCCAGTTGACAAATACATAAAATATCTGCAGAAAAGTTGTAAGGTAGCGTGGCCGAGCGGTCTAAGGCGCTGGTTTTAGGCACCAGTCTCATTGAGGCGTGGGTTCGAATCCCACCGCTGCCAAGAATTTTTTACCGACCAATTCGATTTTTCTTTCCCAAAGACTCTATCTAACCCTGTTCGTTATTTTGAGAGGACAGAGAGAGAAAAGCTAAGAATGCGGAAGATTCTTTCAAGAATTCTTACAACTGAAAGATAGTGAATGATTATCTATTTCGACTGAATACGAAATTCTCTACGTGCAACACACGATTTTCACTTGATGCTGGAAGTCAGCACCTATATTTTTCCCTTTCATTTTTGACACAGCAGGGCTATACACATTTGTACGGACTTCATGCGTATTGAACGGTGGTTGGGATAATGCAATCACGAACGCAAAAAATCAAACATGTTTTCGTGATGTGAAGCGTCGTTCTTTTTGGAAAAAAGATAACGATCAAGATTGCAAAATTTCTTCTCCCGCTCAAACAACCAGCCGCTCCTCCGTTTTAACGGTCTACCCACTATGTAAAACATATTCAATGATTGAGGATTTAATCTATCCTCGAACTGAGTATACATAGCTATTTTCTACAGGACGTTCAGCAAATGATAACCCGTACTTAAATCATGAAACTCTGATCTGGACAAACATAAACAAAAAAATAAATAAAAATGAATGTTTTTTCTTCCGTATATGCGTTTACTACATACTTAACGTTTAACCATTAAATAACTCGCAAAACACCCCTTCATGAAACCATGTTATACATGATGGGTAGAAAGTCCTCAAAAATATATGGTGTCAGATGTGGGATTCGAACCCACGCCCACATTCGTGGACCAGAACACTCATTCCCACGAATGGGAAGGTATTAACCTTGAGTCTGGCGCCTTAGACCACTCGGCCAACCTGACATGACAACAATTTTGCTAATTTTAATAGTTAACCATCATCTAAGGTGCAAAAACATTGTGACTGAATATTTTTTCCCTTTTGGAATTTTTTACATTTGGTATTGGCGCATTTTATGATTTGATAATTCTTTTCCACGTCTCGAACCTTTTTTTCTTCTGGCAATGCAAGTTTTATATAATTACTCAAAATGGTTCCAAATGAAGTTGAATCTGGCCATTTTTTTTCATCTCACATTCTTTTACTTCCTAAGTCCTCATTCTTACTCGCACACTTCACTCGAACAGCTGCAGCGGAACCATATAGGGCAAAATCAACAAACCGAAATTTTTATTTCACGAAGCCAGTTGACAAATACATAAAATATCTGCAGAAAAGTTGTAAGGTAGCGTGGCCGAGCGGTCTAAGGCGCTGGTTTTAGGCACCAGTCTCATTGAGGCGTGGGTTCGAATCCCACCGCTGCCAAGAATTTTTTACCGACCAATTCGATTTTTCTTTCCCAAAGACTCTATCTAACCCTGTTCGTTATTTTGAGAGGACAGAGAGAGAAAAGCTAAGAATGCGGAAGATTCTTTCAAGAATTCTTACAACTGAAAGATAGTGAATGATTATCTATTTCGACTGAATACGAAATTCTCTACGTGCAACACACGATTTTCACTTGATGCTGGAAGTCAGCACCTATATTTTTCCCTTTCATTTTTGACACAGCAGGGCTATACACATTTGTACGGACTTCATGCGTATTGAACGGTGGTTGGGATAATGCAATCACGAACGCAAAAAATCAAACATGTTTTCGTGATGTGAAGCGTCGTTCTTTTTGGAAAAAAGATAACGATCAAGATTGCAAAATTTCTTCTCCCGCTCAAACAACCAGCCGCTCCTCCGTTTTAACGGTCTACCCACTATGTAAAACATATTCAATGATTGAGGATTTAATCTATCCTCGAACTGAGTATACATAGCTATTTTCTACAGGACGTTCAGCAAATGATAACCCGTACTTAAATCATGAAACTCTGATCTGGACAAACATAAACAAAAAAATAAATAAAAATGAATGTTTTTTCTTCCGTATATGCGTTTACTACATACTTAACGTTTAACCATTAAATAACTCGCAAAACACCCCTTCATGAAACCATGTTATACATGATGGGTAGAAAGTCCTCAAAAATATATGGTGTCAGATGTGGGATTCGAACCCACGCCCACATTCGTGGACCAGAACACTCATTCCCACGAATGGGAAGGTATTAACCTTGAGTCTGGCGCCTTAGACCACTCGGCCAACCTGACATGACAACAATTTTGCTAATTTTAATAGTTAACCATCATCTAAGGTGCAAAAACATTGTGACTGAATATTTTTTCTCTTTTGGAATTTTTTACATTTGGTATTGGCGCATTTTATGATTTGATAATTCTTTTCCACGTCTCGAACCTTTTTTTCTTCTGGCAATGCAAGTTTTATATAATTACTCAAAATGGTTCCAAATGAAGTTGAATCTGGCCATTTTTTTTCATCTCACATTCTTTTACTTCCTAAGTCCTCATTCTTACTCGCACACTTCACTCGAACAGCTGCAGCGGAACCATATAGGGCAAAATCAACAAACCGAAATTTTTATTTCACGAAGCCAGTTGACAAATACATAAAATATCTGCAGAAAAGTTGTAAGGTAGCGTGGCCGAGCGGTCTAAGGCGCTGGTTTTAGGCACCAGTCTCATTGAGGCGTGGGTTCGAATCCCACCGCTGCCAAGAATTTTTTACCGACCAATTCGATTTTTCTTTCCCAAAGACTCTATCTAACCCTGTTCGTTATTTTGAGAGGACAGAGAGAGAAAAGCTAAGAATGCGGAAGATTCTTTCAAGAATTCTTACAACTGAAAGATAGTGAATGATTATCTATTTCGACTGAATACGAAATTCTCTACGTGCAACACACGATTTTCACTTGATGCTGGAAGTCAGCACCTATATTTTTCCCTTTCATTTTTGACACAGCAGGGCTATACACATTTGTACGGACTTCATGCGTATTGAACGGTGGTTGGGATAATGCAATCACGAACGCAAAAAATCAAACATGTTTTCGTGATGTGAAGCGTCGTTCTTTTTGGAAAAAAGATAACGATCAAGATTGCAAAATTTCTTCTCCCGCTCAAACAACCAGCCGCTCCTCCGTTTTAACGGTCTACCCACTATGTAAAACATATTCAATGATTGAGGATTTAATCTATCCTCGAACTGAGTATACATAGCTATTTTCTACAGGACGTTCAGCAAATGATAACCCGTACTTAAATCATGAAACTCTGATCTGGACAAACATAAACAAAAAAATAAATAAAAATGAATGTTTTTTCTTCCGTATATGCGTTTACTACATACTTAACGTTTAACCATTAAATAACTCGCAAAACACCCCTTCATGAAACCATGTTATACATGATGGGTAGAAAGTCCTCAAAAATATATGGTGTCAGATGTGGGATTCGAACCCACGCCCACATTCGTGGACCAGAACACTCATTCCCACGAATGGGAAGGTATTAACCTTGAGTCTGGCGCCTTAGACCACTCGGCCAACCTGACATGACAACAATTTTGCTAATTTTAATAGTTAACCATCATCTAAGGTGCAAAAACATTGTGACTGAATATTTTTTCCCTTTTGGAATTTTTTACATTTGGTATTGGCGCATTTTATGATTTGATAATTCTTTTCCACGTCTCGAACCTTTTTTTCTTCTGGCAATGCAAGTTTTATATAATTACTCAAAATGGTTCCAAATGAAGTTGAATCTGGCCATTTTTTTTCATCTCACATTCTTTTACTTCCTAAGTCCTCATTCTTACTCGCACACTTCACTCGAACAGCTGCAGCGGAACCATATAGGGCAAAATCAACAAACCGAAATTTTTATTTCACGAAGCCAGTTGACAAATACATAAAATATCTGCAGAAAAGTTGTAAGGTAGCGTGGCCGAGCGGTCTAAGGCGCTGGTTTTAGGCACCAGTCTCATTGAGGCGTGGGTTCGAATCCCACCGCTGCCAAGAATTTTTTACCGACCAATTCGATTTTTCTTTCCCAAAGACTCTATCTAACCCTGTTCGTTATTTTGAGAGGACAGAGAGAGAAAAGCTAAGAATGCGGAAGATTCTTTCAAGAATTCTTACAACTGAAAGATAGTGAATGATTATCTATTTCGACTGAATACGAAATTCTCTACGTGCAACACACGATTTTCACTTGATGCTGGAAGTCAGCACCTATATTTTTCCCTTTCATTTTTGACACAGCAGGGCTATACACATTTGTACGGACTTCATGCGTATTGAACGGTGGTTGGGATAATGCAATCACGAACGCAAAAAATCAAACATGTTTTCGTGATGTGAAGCGTCGTTCTTTTTGGAAAAAAGATAACGATCAAGATTGCAAAATTTCTTCTCCCGCTCAAACAACCAGCCGCTCCTCCGTTTTAACGGTCTACCCACTATGTAAAACATATTCAATGATTGAGGATTTAATCTATCCTCGAACTGAGTATACATAGCTATTTTCTACAGGACGTTCAGCAAATGATAACCCGTACTTAAATCATGAAACTCTGATCTGGACAAACATAAACAAAAAAATAAATAAAAATGAATGTTTTTTCTTCCGTATATGCGTTTACTACATACTTAACGTTTAACCATTAAATAACTCGCAAAACACCCCTTCATGAAACCATGTTATACATGATGGGTAGAAAGTCCTCAAAAATATATGGTGTCAGATGTGGGATTCGAACCCACGCCCACATTCGTGGACCAGAACACTCATTCCCACGAATGGGAAGGTATTAACCTTGAGTCTGGCGCCTTAGACCACTCGGCCAACCTGACATGACAACAATTTTGCTAATTTTAATAGTTAACCATCATCTAAGGTGCAAAAACATTGTGACTGAATATTTTTTCTCTTTTGGAATTTTTTACATTTGGTATTGGCGCATTTTATGATTTGATAATTCTTTTCCACGTCTCGAACCTTTTTTTCTTCTGGCAATGCAAGTTTTATATAATTACTCAAAATGGTTCCAAATGAAGTTGAATCTGGCCATTTTTTTTCATCTCACATTCTTTTACTTCCTAAGTCCTCATTCTTACTCGCACACTTCACTCGAACAGCTGCAGCGGAACCATATAGGGCAAAATCAACAAACCGAAATTTTTATTTCACGAAGCCAGTTGACAAATACATAAAATATCTGCAGAAAAGTTGTAAGGTAGCGTGGCCGAGCGGTCTAAGGCGCTGGTTTTAGGCACCAGTCTCATTGAGGCGTGGGTTCGAATCCCACCGCTGCCAAGAATTTTTTACCGACCAATTCGATTTTTCTTTCCCAAAGACTCTATCTAACCCTGTTCGTTATTTTGAGAGGACAGAGAGAGAAAAGCTAAGAATGCGGAAGATTCTTTCAAGAATTCTTACAACTGAAAGATAGTGAATGATTATCTATTTCGACTGAATACGAAATTCTCTACGTGCAACACACGATTTTCACTTGATGCTGGAAGTCAGCACCTATATTTTTCCCTTTCATTTTTGACACAGCAGGGCTATACACATTTGTACGGACTTCATGCGTATTGAACGGTGGTTGGGATAATGCAATCACGAACGCAAAAAATCAAACATGTTTTCGTGATGTGAAGCGTCGTTCTTTTTGGAAAAAAGATAACGATCAAGATTGCAAAATTTCTTCTCCCGCTCAAACAACCAGCCGCTCCTCCGTTTTAACGGTCTACCCACTATGTAAAACATATTCAATGATTGAGGATTTAATCTATCCTCGAACTGAGTATACATAGCTATTTTCTACAGGACGTTCAGCAAATGATAACCCGTACTTAAATCATGAAACTCTGATCTGGACAAACATAAACAAAAAAATAAATAAAAATGAATGTTTTTTCTTCCGTATATGCGTTTACTACATACTTAACGTTTAACCATTAAATAACTCGCAAAACACCCCTTCATGAAACCATGTTATACATGATGGGTAGAAAGTCCTCAAAAATATATGGTGTCAGATGTGGGATTCGAACCCACGCCCACATTCGTGGACCAGAACACTCATTCCCACGAATGGGAAGGTATTAACCTTGAGTCTGGCGCCTTAGACCACTCGGCCAACCTGACATGACAACAATTTTGCTAATTTTAATAGTTAACCATCATCTAAGGTGCAAAAACATTGTGACTGAATATTTTTTCTCTTTTGGAATTTTTTACATTTGGTATTGGCGCATTTTATGATTTGATAATTCTTTTCCACGTCTCGAACCTTTTTTTCTTCTGGCAATGCAAGTTTTATATAATTACTCAAAATGGTTCCAAATGAAGTTGAATCTGGCCATTTTTTTTCATCTCACATTCTTTTACTTCCTAAGTCCTCATTCTTACTCGCACACTTCACTCGAACAGCTGCAGCGGAACCATATAGGGCAAAATCAACAAACCGAAATTTTTATTTCACGAAGCCAGTTGACAAATACATAAAATATCTGCAGAAAAGTTGTAAGGTAGCGTGGCCGAGCGGTCTAAGGCGCTGGTTTTAGGCACCAGTCTCATTGAGGCGTGGGTTCGAATCCCACCGCTGCCAAGAATTTTTTACCGACCAATTCGATTTTTCTTTCCCAAAGACTCTATCTAACCCTGTTCGTTATTTTGAGAGGACAGAGAGAGAAAAGCTAAGAATGCGGAAGATTCTTTCAAGAATTCTTACAACTGAAAGATAGTGAATGATTATCTATTTCGACTGAATACGAAATTCTCTACGTGCAACACACGATTTTCACTTGATGCTGGAAGTCAGCACCTATATTTTTCCCTTTCATTTTTGACACAGCAGGGCTATACACATTTGTACGGACTTCATGCGTATTGAACGGTGGTTGGGATAATGCAATCACGAACGCAAAAAATCAAACATGTTTTCGTGATGTGAAGCGTCGTTCTTTTTGGAAAAAAGATAACGATCAAGATTGCAAAATTTCTTCTCCCGCTCAAACAACCAGCCGCTCCTCCGTTTTAACGGTCTACCCACTATGTAAAACATATTCAATGATTGAGGATTTAATCTATCCTCGAACTGAGTATACATAGCTATTTTCTACAGGACGTTCAGCAAATGATAACCCGTACTTAAATCATGAAACTCTGATCTGGACAAACATAAACAAAAAAATAAATAAAAATGAATGTTTTTTCTTCCGTATATGCGTTTACTACATACTTAACGTTTAACCATTAAATAACTCGCAAAACACCCCTTCATGAAACCATGTTATACATGATGGGTAGAAAGTCCTCAAAAATATATGGTGTCAGATGTGGGATTCGAACCCACGCCCACATTCGTGGACCAGAACACTCATTCCCACGAATGGGAAGGTATTAACCTTGAGTCTGGCGCCTTAGACCACTCGGCCAACCTGACATGACAACAATTTTGCTAATTTTAATAGTTAACCATCATCTAAGGTGCAAAAACATTGTGACTGAATATTTTTTCCCTTTTGGAATTTTTTACATTTGGTATTGGCGCATTTTATGATTTGATAATTCTTTTCCACGTCTCGAACCTTTTTTTCTTCTGGCAATGCAAGTTTTATATAATTACTCAAAATGGTTCCAAATGAAGTTGAATCTGGCCATTTTTTTTCATCTCACATTCTTTTACTTCCTAAGTCCTCATTCTTACTCGCACACTTCACTCGAACAGCTGCAGCGGAACCATATAGGGCAAAATCAACAAACCGAAATTTTTATTTCACGAAGCCAGTTGACAAATACATAAAATATCTGCAGAAAAGTTGTAAGGTAGCGTGGCCGAGCGGTCTAAGGCGCTGGTTTTAGGCACCAGTCTCATTGAGGCGTGGGTTCGAATCCCACCGCTGCCAAGAATTTTTTACCGACCAATTCGATTTTTCTTTCCCAAAGACTCTATCTAACCCTGTTCGTTATTTTGAGAGGACAGAGAGAGAAAAGCTAAGAATGCGGAAGATTCTTTCAAGAATTCTTACAACTGAAAGATAGTGAATGATTATCTATTTCGACTGAATACGAAATTCTCTACGTGCAACACACGATTTTCACTTGATGCTGGAAGTCAGCACCTATATTTTTCCCTTTCATTTTTGACACAGCAGGGCTATACACATTTGTACGGACTTCATGCGTATTGAACGGTGGTTGGGATAATGCAATCACGAACGCAAAAAATCAAACATGTTTTCGTGATGTGAAGCGTCGTTCTTTTTGGAAAAAAGATAACGATCAAGATTGCAAAATTTCTTCTCCCGCTCAAACAACCAGCCGCTCCTCCGTTTTAACGGTCTACCCACTATGTAAAACATATTCAATGATTGAGGATTTAATCTATCCTCGAACTGAGTATACATAGCTATTTTCTACAGGACGTTCAGCAAATGATAACCCGTACTTAAATCATGAAACTCTGATCTGGACAAACATAAACAAAAAAATAAATAAAAATGAATGTTTTTTCTTCCGTATATGCGTTTACTACATACTTAACGTTTAACCATTAAATAACTCGCAAAACACCCCTTCATGAAACCATGTTATACATGATGGGTAGAAAGTCCTCAAAAATATATGGTGTCAGATGTGGGATTCGAACCCACGCCCACATTCGTGGACCAGAACACTCATTCCCACGAATGGGAAGGTATTAACCTTGAGTCTGGCGCCTTAGACCACTCGGCCAACCTGACATGACAACAATTTTGCTAATTTTAATAGTTAACCATCATCTAAGGTGCAAAAACATTGTGACTGAATATTTTTTCTCTTTTGGAATTTTTTACATTTGGTATTGGCGCATTTTATGATTTGATAATTCTTTTCCACGTCTCGAACCTTTTTTTCTTCTGGCAATGCAAGTTTTATATAATTACTCAAAATGGTTCCAAATGAAGTTGAATCTGGCCATTTTTTTTCATCTCACATTCTTTTACTTCCTAAGTCCTCATTCTTACTCGCACACTTCACTCGAACAGCTGCAGCGGAACCATATAGGGCAAAATCAACAAACCGAAATTTTTATTTCACGAAGCCAGTTGACAAATACATAAAATATCTGCAGAAAAGTTGTAAGGTAGCGTGGCCGAGCGGTCTAAGGCGCTGGTTTTAGGCACCAGTCTCATTGAGGCGTGGGTTCGAATCCCACCGCTGCCAAGAATTTTTTACCGACCAATTCGATTTTTCTTTCCCAAAGACTCTATCTAACCCTGTTCGTTATTTTGAGAGGACAGAGAGAGAAAAGCTAAGAATGCGGAAGATTCTTTCAAGAATTCTTACAACTGAAAGATAGTGAATGATTATCTATTTCGACTGAATACGAAATTCTCTACGTGCAACACACGATTTTCACTTGATGCTGGAAGTCAGCACCTATATTTTTCCCTTTCATTTTTGACACAGCAGGGCTATACACATTTGTACGGACTTCATGCGTATTGAACGGTGGTTGGGATAATGCAATCACGAACGCAAAAAATCAAACATGTTTTCGTGATGTGAAGCGTCGTTCTTTTTGGAAAAAAGATAACGATCAAGATTGCAAAATTTCTTCTCCCGCTCAAACAACCAGCCGCTCCTCCGTTTTAACGGTCTACCCACTATGTAAAACATATTCAATGATTGAGGATTTAATCTATCCTCGAACTGAGTATACATAGCTATTTTCTACAGGACGTTCAGCAAATGATAACCCGTACTTAAATCATGAAACTCTGATCTGGACAAACATAAACAAAAAAATAAATAAAAATGAATGTTTTTTCTTCCGTATATGCGTTTACTACATACTTAACGTTTAACCATTAAATAACTCGCAAAACACCCCTTCATGAAACCATGTTATACATGATGGGTAGAAAGTCCTCAAAAATATATGGTGTCAGATGTGGGATTCGAACCCACGCCCACATTCGTGGACCAGAACACTCATTCCCACGAATGGGAAGGTATTAACCTTGAGTCTGGCGCCTTAGACCACTCGGCCAACCTGACATGACAACAATTTTGCTAATTTTAATAGTTAACCATCATCTAAGGTGCAAAAACATTGTGACTGAATATTTTTTCTCTTTTGGAATTTTTTACATTTGGTATTGGCGCATTTTATGATTTGATAATTCTTTTCCACGTCTCGAACCTTTTTTTCTTCTGGCAATGCAAGTTTTATATAATTACTCAAAATGGTTCCAAATGAAGTTGAATCTGGCCATTTTTTTTCATCTCACATTCTTTTACTTCCTAAGTCCTCATTCTTACTCGCACACTTCACTCGAACAGCTGCAGCGGAACCATATAGGGCAAAATCAACAAACCGAAATTTTTATTTCACGAAGCCAGTTGACAAATACATAAAATATCTGCAGAAAAGTTGTAAGGTAGCGTGGCCGAGCGGTCTAAGGCGCTGGTTTTAGGCACCAGTCTCATTGAGGCGTGGGTTCGAATCCCACCGCTGCCAAGAATTTTTTACCGACCAATTCGATTTTTCTTTCCCAAAGACTCTATCTAACCCTGTTCGTTATTTTGAGAGGACAGAGAGAGAAAAGCTAAGAATGCGGAAGATTCTTTCAAGAATTCTTACAACTGAAAGATAGTGAATGATTATCTATTTCGACTGAATACGAAATTCTCTACGTGCAACACACGATTTTCACTTGATGCTGGAAGTCAGCACCTATATTTTTCCCTTTCATTTTTGACACAGCAGGGCTATACACATTTGTACGGACTTCATGCGTATTGAACGGTGGTTGGGATAATGCAATCACGAACGCAAAAAATCAAACATGTTTTCGTGATGTGAAGCGTCGTTCTTTTTGGAAAAAAGATAACGATCAAGATTGCAAAATTTCTTCTCCCGCTCAAACAACCAGCCGCTCCTCCGTTTTAACGGTCTACCCACTATGTAAAACATATTCAATGATTGAGGATTTAATCTATCCTCGAACTGAGTATACATAGCTATTTTCTACAGGACGTTCAGCAAATGATAACCCGTACTTAAATCATGAAACTCTGATCTGGACAAACATAAACAAAAAAATAAATAAAAATGAATGTTTTTTCTTCCGTATATGCGTTTACTACATACTTAACGTTTAACCATTAAATAACTCGCAAAACACCCCTTCATGAAACCATGTTATACATGATGGGTAGAAAGTCCTCAAAAATATATGGTGTCAGATGTGGGATTCGAACCCACGCCCACATTCGTGGACCAGAACACTCATTCCCACGAATGGGAAGGTATTAACCTTGAGTCTGGCGCCTTAGACCACTCGGCCAACCTGACATGACAACAATTTTGCTAATTTTAATAGTTAACCATCATCTAAGGTGCAAAAACATTGTGACTGAATATTTTTTCTCTTTTGGAATTTTTTACATTTGGTATTGGCGCATTTTATGATTTGATAATTCTTTTCCACGTCTCGAACCTTTTTTTCTTCTGGCAATGCAAGTTTTATATAATTACTCAAAATGGTTCCAAATGAAGTTGAATCTGGCCATTTTTTTTCATCTCACATTCTTTTACTTCCTAAGTCCTCATTCTTACTCGCACACTTCACTCGAACAGCTGCAGCGGAACCATATAGGGCAAAATCAACAAACCGAAATTTTTATTTCACGAAGCCAGTTGACAAATACATAAAATATCTGCAGAAAAGTTGTAAGGTAGCGTGGCCGAGCGGTCTAAGGCGCTGGTTTTAGGCACCAGTCTCATTGAGGCGTGGGTTCGAATCCCACCGCTGCCAAGAATTTTTTACCGACCAATTCGATTTTTCTTTCCCAAAGACTCTATCTAACCCTGTTCGTTATTTTGAGAGGACAGAGAGAGAAAAGCTAAGAATGCGGAAGATTCTTTCAAGAATTCTTACAACTGAAAGATAGTGAATGATTATCTATTTCGACTGAATACGAAATTCTCTACGTGCAACACACGATTTTCACTTGATGCTGGAAGTCAGCACCTATATTTTTCCCTTTCATTTTTGACACAGCAGGGCTATACACATTTGTACGGACTTCATGCGTATTGAACGGTGGTTGGGATAATGCAATCACGAACGCAAAAAATCAAACATGTTTTCGTGATGTGAAGCGTCGTTCTTTTTGGAAAAAAGATAACGATCAAGATTGCAAAATTTCTTCTCCCGCTCAAACAACCAGCCGCTCCTCCGTTTTAACGGTCTACCCACTATGTAAAACATATTCAATGATTGAGGATTTAATCTATCCTCGAACTGAGTATACATAGCTATTTTCTACAGGACGTTCAGCAAATGATAACCCGTACTTAAATCATGAAACTCTGATCTGGACAAACATAAACAAAAAAATAAATAAAAATGAATGTTTTTTCTTCCGTATATGCGTTTACTACATACTTAACGTTTAACCATTAAATAACTCGCAAAACACCCCTTCATGAAACCATGTTATACATGATGGGTAGAAAGTCCTCAAAAATATATGGTGTCAGATGTGGGATTCGAACCCACGCCCACATTCGTGGACCAGAACACTCATTCCCACGAATGGGAAGGTATTAACCTTGAGTCTGGCGCCTTAGACCACTCGGCCAACCTGACATGACAACAATTTTGCTAATTTTAATAGTTAACCATCATCTAAGGTGCAAAAACATTGTGACTGAATATTTTTTCCCTTTTGGAATTTTTTACATTTGGTATTGGCGCATTTTATGATTTGATAATTCTTTTCCACGTCTCGAACCTTTTTTTCTTCTGGCAATGCAAGTTTTATATAATTACTCAAAATGGTTCCAAATGAAGTTGAATCTGGCCATTTTTTTTCATCTCACATTCTTTTACTTCCTAAGTCCTCATTCTTACTCGCACACTTCACTCGAACAGCTGCAGCGGAACCATATAGGGCAAAATCAACAAACCGAAATTTTTATTTCACGAAGCCAGTTGACAAATACATAAAATATCTGCAGAAAAGTTGTAAGGTAGCGTGGCCGAGCGGTCTAAGGCGCTGGTTTTAGGCACCAGTCTCATTGAGGCGTGGGTTCGAATCCCACCGCTGCCAAGAATTTTTTACCGACCAATTCGATTTTTCTTTCCCAAAGACTCTATCTAACCCTGTTCGTTATTTTGAGAGGACAGAGAGAGAAAAGCTAAGAATGCGGAAGATTCTTTCAAGAATTCTTACAACTGAAAGATAGTGAATGATTATCTATTTCGACTGAATACGAAATTCTCTACGTGCAACACACGATTTTCACTTGATGCTGGAAGTCAGCACCTATATTTTTCCCTTTCATTTTTGACACAGCAGGGCTATACACATTTGTACGGACTTCATGCGTATTGAACGGTGGTTGGGATAATGCAATCACGAACGCAAAAAATCAAACATGTTTTCGTGATGTGAAGCGTCGTTCTTTTTGGAAAAAAGATAACGATCAAGATTGCAAAATTTCTTCTCCCGCTCAAACAACCAGCCGCTCCTCCGTTTTAACGGTCTACCCACTATGTAAAACATATTCAATGATTGAGGATTTAATCTATCCTCGAACTGAGTATACATAGCTATTTTCTACAGGACGTTCAGCAAATGATAACCCGTACTTAAATCATGAAACTCTGATCTGGACAAACATAAACAAAAAAATAAATAAAAATGAATGTTTTTTCTTCCGTATATGCGTTTACTACATACTTAACGTTTAACCATTAAATAACTCGCAAAACACCCCTTCATGAAACCATGTTATACATGATGGGTAGAAAGTCCTCAAAAATATATGGTGTCAGATGTGGGATTCGAACCCACGCCCACATTCGTGGACCAGAACACTCATTCCCACGAATGGGAAGGTATTAACCTTGAGTCTGGCGCCTTAGACCACTCGGCCAACCTGACATGACAACAATTTTGCTAATTTTAATAGTTAACCATCATCTAAGGTGCAAAAACATTGTGACTGAATATTTTTTCTCTTTTGGAATTTTTTACATTTGGTATTGGCGCATTTTATGATTTGATAATTCTTTTCCACGTCTCGAACCTTTTTTTCTTCTGGCAATGCAAGTTTTATATAATTACTCAAAATGGTTCCAAATGAAGTTGAATCTGGCCATTTTTTTTCATCTCACATTCTTTTACTTCCTAAGTCCTCATTCTTACTCGCACACTTCACTCGAACAGCTGCAGCGGAACCATATAGGGCAAAATCAACAAACCGAAATTTTTATTTCACGAAGCCAGTTGACAAATACATAAAATATCTGCAGAAAAGTTGTAAGGTAGCGTGGCCGAGCGGTCTAAGGCGCTGGTTTTAGGCACCAGTCTCATTGAGGCGTGGGTTCGAATCCCACCGCTGCCAAGAATTTTTTACCGACCAATTCGATTTTTCTTTCCCAAAGACTCTATCTAACCCTGTTCGTTATTTTGAGAGGACAGAGAGAGAAAAGCTAAGAATGCGGAAGATTCTTTCAAGAATTCTTACAACTGAAAGATAGTGAATGATTATCTATTTCGACTGAATACGAAATTCTCTACGTGCAACACACGATTTTCACTTGATGCTGGAAGTCAGCACCTATATTTTTCCCTTTCATTTTTGACACAGCAGGGCTATACACATTTGTACGGACTTCATGCGTATTGAACGGTGGTTGGGATAATGCAATCACGAACGCAAAAAATCAAACATGTTTTCGTGATGTGAAGCGTCGTTCTTTTTGGAAAAAAGATAACGATCAAGATTGCAAAATTTCTTCTCCCGCTCAAACAACCAGCCGCTCCTCCGTTTTAACGGTCTACCCACTATGTAAAACATATTCAATGATTGAGGATTTAATCTATCCTCGAACTGAGTATACATAGCTATTTTCTACAGGACGTTCAGCAAATGATAACCCGTACTTAAATCATGAAACTCTGATCTGGACAAACATAAACAAAAAAATAAATAAAAATGAATGTTTTTTCTTCCGTATATGCGTTTACTACATACTTAACGTTTAACCATTAAATAACTCGCAAAACACCCCTTCATGAAACCATGTTATACATGATGGGTAGAAAGTCCTCAAAAATATATGGTGTCAGATGTGGGATTCGAACCCACGCCCACATTCGTGGACCAGAACACTCATTCCCACGAATGGGAAGGTATTAACCTTGAGTCTGGCGCCTTAGACCACTCGGCCAACCTGACATGACAACAATTTTGCTAATTTTAATAGTTAACCATCATCTAAGGTGCAAAAACATTGTGACTGAATATTTTTTCTCTTTTGGAATTTTTTACATTTGGTATTGGCGCATTTTATGATTTGATAATTCTTTTCCACGTCTCGAACCTTTTTTTCTTCTGGCAATGCAAGTTTTATATAATTACTCAAAATGGTTCCAAATGAAGTTGAATCTGGCCATTTTTTTTCATCTCACATTCTTTTACTTCCTAAGTCCTCATTCTTACTCGCACACTTCACTCGAACAGCTGCAGCGGAACCATATAGGGCAAAATCAACAAACCGAAATTTTTATTTCACGAAGCCAGTTGACAAATACATAAAATATCTGCAGAAAAGTTGTAAGGTAGCGTGGCCGAGCGGTCTAAGGCGCTGGTTTTAGGCACCAGTCTCATTGAGGCGTGGGTTCGAATCCCACCGCTGCCAAGAATTTTTTACCGACCAATTCGATTTTTCTTTCCCAAAGACTCTATCTAACCCTGTTCGTTATTTTGAGAGGACAGAGAGAGAAAAGCTAAGAATGCGGAAGATTCTTTCAAGAATTCTTACAACTGAAAGATAGTGAATGATTATCTATTTCGACTGAATACGAAATTCTCTACGTGCAACACACGATTTTCACTTGATGCTGGAAGTCAGCACCTATATTTTTCCCTTTCATTTTTGACACAGCAGGGCTATACACATTTGTACGGACTTCATGCGTATTGAACGGTGGTTGGGATAATGCAATCACGAACGCAAAAAATCAAACATGTTTTCGTGATGTGAAGCGTCGTTCTTTTTGGAAAAAAGATAACGATCAAGATTGCAAAATTTCTTCTCCCGCTCAAACAACCAGCCGCTCCTCCGTTTTAACGGTCTACCCACTATGTAAAACATATTCAATGATTGAGGATTTAATCTATCCTCGAACTGAGTATACATAGCTATTTTCTACAGGACGTTCAGCAAATGATAACCCGTACTTAAATCATGAAACTCTGATCTGGACAAACATAAACAAAAAAATAAATAAAAATGAATGTTTTTTCTTCCGTATATGCGTTTACTACATACTTAACGTTTAACCATTAAATAACTCGCAAAACACCCCTTCATGAAACCATGTTATACATGATGGGTAGAAAGTCCTCAAAAATATATGGTGTCAGATGTGGGATTCGAACCCACGCCCACATTCGTGGACCAGAACACTCATTCCCACGAATGGGAAGGTATTAACCTTGAGTCTGGCGCCTTAGACCACTCGGCCAACCTGACATGACAACAATTTTGCTAATTTTAATAGTTAACCATCATCTAAGGTGCAAAAACATTGTGACTGAATATTTTTTCCCTTTTGGAATTTTTTACATTTGGTATTGGCGCATTTTATGATTTGATAATTCTTTTCCACGTCTCGAACCTTTTTTTCTTCTGGCAATGCAAGTTTTATATAATTACTCAAAATGGTTCCAAATGAAGTTGAATCTGGCCATTTTTTTTCATCTCACATTCTTTTACTTCCTAAGTCCTCATTCTTACTCGCACACTTCACTCGAACAGCTGCAGCGGAACCATATAGGGCAAAATCAACAAACCGAAATTTTTATTTCACGAAGCCAGTTGACAAATACATAAAATATCTGCAGAAAAGTTGTAAGGTAGCGTGGCCGAGCGGTCTAAGGCGCTGGTTTTAGGCACCAGTCTCATTGAGGCGTGGGTTCGAATCCCACCGCTGCCAAGAATTTTTTACCGACCAATTCGATTTTTCTTTCCCAAAGACTCTATCTAACCCTGTTCGTTATTTTGAGAGGACAGAGAGAGAAAAGCTAAGAATGCGGAAGATTCTTTCAAGAATTCTTACAACTGAAAGATAGTGAATGATTATCTATTTCGACTGAATACGAAATTCTCTACGTGCAACACACGATTTTCACTTGATGCTGGAAGTCAGCACCTATATTTTTCCCTTTCATTTTTGACACAGCAGGGCTATACACATTTGTACGGACTTCATGCGTATTGAACGGTGGTTGGGATAATGCAATCACGAACGCAAAAAATCAAACATGTTTTCGTGATGTGAAGCGTCGTTCTTTTTGGAAAAAAGATAACGATCAAGATTGCAAAATTTCTTCTCCCGCTCAAACAACCAGCCGCTCCTCCGTTTTAACGGTCTACCCACTATGTAAAACATATTCAATGATTGAGGATTTAATCTATCCTCGAACTGAGTATACATAGCTATTTTCTACAGGACGTTCAGCAAATGATAACCCGTACTTAAATCATGAAACTCTGATCTGGACAAACATAAACAAAAAAATAAATAAAAATGAATGTTTTTTCTTCCGTATATGCGTTTACTACATACTTAACGTTTAACCATTAAATAACTCGCAAAACACCCCTTCATGAAACCATGTTATACATGATGGGTAGAAAGTCCTCAAAAATATATGGTGTCAGATGTGGGATTCGAACCCACGCCCACATTCGTGGACCAGAACACTCATTCCCACGAATGGGAAGGTATTAACCTTGAGTCTGGCGCCTTAGACCACTCGGCCAACCTGACATGACAACAATTTTGCTAATTTTAATAGTTAACCATCATCTAAGGTGCAAAAACATTGTGACTGAATATTTTTTCTCTTTTGGAATTTTTTACATTTGGTATTGGCGCATTTTATGATTTGATAATTCTTTTCCACGTCTCGAACCTTTTTTTCTTCTGGCAATGCAAGTTTTATATAATTACTCAAAATGGTTCCAAATGAAGTTGAATCTGGCCATTTTTTTTCATCTCACATTCTTTTACTTCCTAAGTCCTCATTCTTACTCGCACACTTCACTCGAACAGCTGCAGCGGAACCATATAGGGCAAAATCAACAAACCGAAATTTTTATTTCACGAAGCCAGTTGACAAATACATAAAATATCTGCAGAAAAGTTGTAAGGTAGCGTGGCCGAGCGGTCTAAGGCGCTGGTTTTAGGCACCAGTCTCATTGAGGCGTGGGTTCGAATCCCACCGCTGCCAAGAATTTTTTACCGACCAATTCGATTTTTCTTTCCCAAAGACTCTATCTAACCCTGTTCGTTATTTTGAGAGGACAGAGAGAGAAAAGCTAAGAATGCGGAAGATTCTTTCAAGAATTCTTACAACTGAAAGATAGTGAATGATTATCTATTTCGACTGAATACGAAATTCTCTACGTGCAACACACGATTTTCACTTGATGCTGGAAGTCAGCACCTATATTTTTCCCTTTCATTTTTGACACAGCAGGGCTATACACATTTGTACGGACTTCATGCGTATTGAACGGTGGTTGGGATAATGCAATCACGAACGCAAAAAATCAAACATGTTTTCGTGATGTGAAGCGTCGTTCTTTTTGGAAAAAAGATAACGATCAAGATTGCAAAATTTCTTCTCCCGCTCAAACAACCAGCCGCTCCTCCGTTTTAACGGTCTACCCACTATGTAAAACATATTCAATGATTGAGGATTTAATCTATCCTCGAACTGAGTATACATAGCTATTTTCTACAGGACGTTCAGCAAATGATAACCCGTACTTAAATCATGAAACTCTGATCTGGACAAACATAAACAAAAAAATAAATAAAAATGAATGTTTTTTCTTCCGTATATGCGTTTACTACATACTTAACGTTTAACCATTAAATAACTCGCAAAACACCCCTTCATGAAACCATGTTATACATGATGGGTAGAAAGTCCTCAAAAATATATGGTGTCAGATGTGGGATTCGAACCCACGCCCACATTCGTGGACCAGAACACTCATTCCCACGAATGGGAAGGTATTAACCTTGAGTCTGGCGCCTTAGACCACTCGGCCAACCTGACATGACAACAATTTTGCTAATTTTAATAGTTAACCATCATCTAAGGTGCAAAAACATTGTGACTGAATATTTTTTCTCTTTTGGAATTTTTTACATTTGGTATTGGCGCATTTTATGATTTGATAATTCTTTTCCACGTCTCGAACCTTTTTTTCTTCTGGCAATGCAAGTTTTATATAATTACTCAAAATGGTTCCAAATGAAGTTGAATCTGGCCATTTTTTTTCATCTCACATTCTTTTACTTCCTAAGTCCTCATTCTTACTCGCACACTTCACTCGAACAGCTGCAGCGGAACCATATAGGGCAAAATCAACAAACCGAAATTTTTATTTCACGAAGCCAGTTGACAAATACATAAAATATCTGCAGAAAAGTTGTAAGGTAGCGTGGCCGAGCGGTCTAAGGCGCTGGTTTTAGGCACCAGTCTCATTGAGGCGTGGGTTCGAATCCCACCGCTGCCAAGAATTTTTTACCGACCAATTCGATTTTTCTTTCCCAAAGACTCTATCTAACCCTGTTCGTTATTTTGAGAGGACAGAGAGAGAAAAGCTAAGAATGCGGAAGATTCTTTCAAGAATTCTTACAACTGAAAGATAGTGAATGATTATCTATTTCGACTGAATACGAAATTCTCTACGTGCAACACACGATTTTCACTTGATGCTGGAAGTCAGCACCTATATTTTTCCCTTTCATTTTTGACACAGCAGGGCTATACACATTTGTACGGACTTCATGCGTATTGAACGGTGGTTGGGATAATGCAATCACGAACGCAAAAAATCAAACATGTTTTCGTGATGTGAAGCGTCGTTCTTTTTGGAAAAAAGATAACGATCAAGATTGCAAAATTTCTTCTCCCGCTCAAACAACCAGCCGCTCCTCCGTTTTAACGGTCTACCCACTATGTAAAACATATTCAATGATTGAGGATTTAATCTATCCTCGAACTGAGTATACATAGCTATTTTCTACAGGACGTTCAGCAAATGATAACCCGTACTTAAATCATGAAACTCTGATCTGGACAAACATAAACAAAAAAATAAATAAAAATGAATGTTTTTTCTTCCGTATATGCGTTTACTACATACTTAACGTTTAACCATTAAATAACTCGCAAAACACCCCTTCATGAAACCATGTTATACATGATGGGTAGAAAGTCCTCAAAAATATATGGTGTCAGATGTGGGATTCGAACCCACGCCCACATTCGTGGACCAGAACACTCATTCCCACGAATGGGAAGGTATTAACCTTGAGTCTGGCGCCTTAGACCACTCGGCCAACCTGACATGACAACAATTTTGCTAATTTTAATAGTTAACCATCATCTAAGGTGCAAAAACATTGTGACTGAATATTTTTTCTCTTTTGGAATTTTTTACATTTGGTATTGGCGCATTTTATGATTTGATAATTCTTTTCCACGTCTCGAACCTTTTTTTCTTCTGGCAATGCAAGTTTTATATAATTACTCAAAATGGTTCCAAATGAAGTTGAATCTGGCCATTTTTTTTCATCTCACATTCTTTTACTTCCTAAGTCCTCATTCTTACTCGCACACTTCACTCGAACAGCTGCAGCGGAACCATATAGGGCAAAATCAACAAACCGAAATTTTTATTTCACGAAGCCAGTTGACAAATACATAAAATATCTGCAGAAAAGTTGTAAGGTAGCGTGGCCGAGCGGTCTAAGGCGCTGGTTTTAGGCACCAGTCTCATTGAGGCGTGGGTTCGAATCCCACCGCTGCCAAGAATTTTTTACCGACCAATTCGATTTTTCTTTCCCAAAGACTCTATCTAACCCTGTTCGTTATTTTGAGAGGACAGAGAGAGAAAAGCTAAGAATGCGGAAGATTCTTTCAAGAATTCTTACAACTGAAAGATAGTGAATGATTATCTATTTCGACTGAATACGAAATTCTCTACGTGCAACACACGATTTTCACTTGATGCTGGAAGTCAGCACCTATATTTTTCCCTTTCATTTTTGACACAGCAGGGCTATACACATTTGTACGGACTTCATGCGTATTGAACGGTGGTTGGGATAATGCAATCACGAACGCAAAAAATCAAACATGTTTTCGTGATGTGAAGCGTCGTTCTTTTTGGAAAAAAGATAACGATCAAGATTGCAAAATTTCTTCTCCCGCTCAAACAACCAGCCGCTCCTCCGTTTTAACGGTCTACCCACTATGTAAAACATATTCAATGATTGAGGATTTAATCTATCCTCGAACTGAGTATACATAGCTATTTTCTACAGGACGTTCAGCAAATGATAACCCGTACTTAAATCATGAAACTCTGATCTGGACAAACATAAACAAAAAAATAAATAAAAATGAATGTTTTTTCTTCCGTATATGCGTTTACTACATACTTAACGTTTAACCATTAAATAACTCGCAAAACACCCCTTCATGAAACCATGTTATACATGATGGGTAGAAAGTCCTCAAAAATATATGGTGTCAGATGTGGGATTCGAACCCACGCCCACATTCGTGGACCAGAACACTCATTCCCACGAATGGGAAGGTATTAACCTTGAGTCTGGCGCCTTAGACCACTCGGCCAACCTGACATGACAACAATTTTGCTAATTTTAATAGTTAACCATCATCTAAGGTGCAAAAACATTGTGACTGAATATTTTTTCCCTTTTGGAATTTTTTACATTTGGTATTGGCGCATTTTATGATTTGATAATTCTTTTCCACGTCTCGAACCTTTTTTTCTTCTGGCAATGCAAGTTTTATATAATTACTCAAAATGGTTCCAAATGAAGTTGAATCTGGCCATTTTTTTTCATCTCACATTCTTTTACTTCCTAAGTCCTCATTCTTACTCGCACACTTCACTCGAACAGCTGCAGCGGAACCATATAGGGCAAAATCAACAAACCGAAATTTTTATTTCACGAAGCCAGTTGACAAATACATAAAATATCTGCAGAAAAGTTGTAAGGTAGCGTGGCCGAGCGGTCTAAGGCGCTGGTTTTAGGCACCAGTCTCATTGAGGCGTGGGTTCGAATCCCACCGCTGCCAAGAATTTTTTACCGACCAATTCGATTTTTCTTTCCCAAAGACTCTATCTAACCCTGTTCGTTATTTTGAGAGGACAGAGAGAGAAAAGCTAAGAATGCGGAAGATTCTTTCAAGAATTCTTACAACTGAAAGATAGTGAATGATTATCTATTTCGACTGAATACGAAATTCTCTACGTGCAACACACGATTTTCACTTGATGCTGGAAGTCAGCACCTATATTTTTCCCTTTCATTTTTGACACAGCAGGGCTATACACATTTGTACGGACTTCATGCGTATTGAACGGTGGTTGGGATAATGCAATCACGAACGCAAAAAATCAAACATGTTTTCGTGATGTGAAGCGTCGTTCTTTTTGGAAAAAAGATAACGATCAAGATTGCAAAATTTCTTCTCCCGCTCAAACAACCAGCCGCTCCTCCGTTTTAACGGTCTACCCACTATGTAAAACATATTCAATGATTGAGGATTTAATCTATCCTCGAACTGAGTATACATAGCTATTTTCTACAGGACGTTCAGCAAATGATAACCCGTACTTAAATCATGAAACTCTGATCTGGACAAACATAAACAAAAAAATAAATAAAAATGAATGTTTTTTCTTCCGTATATGCGTTTACTACATACTTAACGTTTAACCATTAAATAACTCGCAAAACACCCCTTCATGAAACCATGTTATACATGATGGGTAGAAAGTCCTCAAAAATATATGGTGTCAGATGTGGGATTCGAACCCACGCCCACATTCGTGGACCAGAACACTCATTCCCACGAATGGGAAGGTATTAACCTTGAGTCTGGCGCCTTAGACCACTCGGCCAACCTGACATGACAACAATTTTGCTAATTTTAATAGTTAACCATCATCTAAGGTGCAAAAACATTGTGACTGAATATTTTTTCTCTTTTGGAATTTTTTACATTTGGTATTGGCGCATTTTATGATTTGATAATTCTTTTCCACGTCTCGAACCTTTTTTTCTTCTGGCAATGCAAGTTTTATATAATTACTCAAAATGGTTCCAAATGAAGTTGAATCTGGCCATTTTTTTTCATCTCACATTCTTTTACTTCCTAAGTCCTCATTCTTACTCGCACACTTCACTCGAACAGCTGCAGCGGAACCATATAGGGCAAAATCAACAAACCGAAATTTTTATTTCACGAAGCCAGTTGACAAATACATAAAATATCTGCAGAAAAGTTGTAAGGTAGCGTGGCCGAGCGGTCTAAGGCGCTGGTTTTAGGCACCAGTCTCATTGAGGCGTGGGTTCGAATCCCACCGCTGCCAAGAATTTTTTACCGACCAATTCGATTTTTCTTTCCCAAAGACTCTATCTAACCCTGTTCGTTATTTTGAGAGGACAGAGAGAGAAAAGCTAAGAATGCGGAAGATTCTTTCAAGAATTCTTACAACTGAAAGATAGTGAATGATTATCTATTTCGACTGAATACGAAATTCTCTACGTGCAACACACGATTTTCACTTGATGCTGGAAGTCAGCACCTATATTTTTCCCTTTCATTTTTGACACAGCAGGGCTATACACATTTGTACGGACTTCATGCGTATTGAACGGTGGTTGGGATAATGCAATCACGAACGCAAAAAATCAAACATGTTTTCGTGATGTGAAGCGTCGTTCTTTTTGGAAAAAAGATAACGATCAAGATTGCAAAATTTCTTCTCCCGCTCAAACAACCAGCCGCTCCTCCGTTTTAACGGTCTACCCACTATGTAAAACATATTCAATGATTGAGGATTTAATCTATCCTCGAACTGAGTATACATAGCTATTTTCTACAGGACGTTCAGCAAATGATAACCCGTACTTAAATCATGAAACTCTGATCTGGACAAACATAAACAAAAAAATAAATAAAAATGAATGTTTTTTCTTCCGTATATGCGTTTACTACATACTTAACGTTTAACCATTAAATAACTCGCAAAACACCCCTTCATGAAACCATGTTATACATGATGGGTAGAAAGTCCTCAAAAATATATGGTGTCAGATGTGGGATTCGAACCCACGCCCACATTCGTGGACCAGAACACTCATTCCCACGAATGGGAAGGTATTAACCTTGAGTCTGGCGCCTTAGACCACTCGGCCAACCTGACATGACAACAATTTTGCTAATTTTAATAGTTAACCATCATCTAAGGTGCAAAAACATTGTGACTGAATATTTTTTCTCTTTTGGAATTTTTTACATTTGGTATTGGCGCATTTTATGATTTGATAATTCTTTTCCACGTCTCGAACCTTTTTTTCTTCTGGCAATGCAAGTTTTATATAATTACTCAAAATGGTTCCAAATGAAGTTGAATCTGGCCATTTTTTTTCATCTCACATTCTTTTACTTCCTAAGTCCTCATTCTTACTCGCACACTTCACTCGAACAGCTGCAGCGGAACCATATAGGGCAAAATCAACAAACCGAAATTTTTATTTCACGAAGCCAGTTGACAAATACATAAAATATCTGCAGAAAAGTTGTAAGGTAGCGTGGCCGAGCGGTCTAAGGCGCTGGTTTTAGGCACCAGTCTCATTGAGGCGTGGGTTCGAATCCCACCGCTGCCAAGAATTTTTTACCGACCAATTCGATTTTTCTTTCCCAAAGACTCTATCTAACCCTGTTCGTTATTTTGAGAGGACAGAGAGAGAAAAGCTAAGAATGCGGAAGATTCTTTCAAGAATTCTTACAACTGAAAGATAGTGAATGATTATCTATTTCGACTGAATACGAAATTCTCTACGTGCAACACACGATTTTCACTTGATGCTGGAAGTCAGCACCTATATTTTTCCCTTTCATTTTTGACACAGCAGGGCTATACACATTTGTACGGACTTCATGCGTATTGAACGGTGGTTGGGATAATGCAATCACGAACGCAAAAAATCAAACATGTTTTCGTGATGTGAAGCGTCGTTCTTTTTGGAAAAAAGATAACGATCAAGATTGCAAAATTTCTTCTCCCGCTCAAACAACCAGCCGCTCCTCCGTTTTAACGGTCTACCCACTATGTAAAACATATTCAATGATTGAGGATTTAATCTATCCTCGAACTGAGTATACATAGCTATTTTCTACAGGACGTTCAGCAAATGATAACCCGTACTTAAATCATGAAACTCTGATCTGGACAAACATAAACAAAAAAATAAATAAAAATGAATGTTTTTTCTTCCGTATATGCGTTTACTACATACTTAACGTTTAACCATTAAATAACTCGCAAAACACCCCTTCATGAAACCATGTTATACATGATGGGTAGAAAGTCCTCAAAAATATATGGTGTCAGATGTGGGATTCGAACCCACGCCCACATTCGTGGACCAGAACACTCATTCCCACGAATGGGAAGGTATTAACCTTGAGTCTGGCGCCTTAGACCACTCGGCCAACCTGACATGACAACAATTTTGCTAATTTTAATAGTTAACCATCATCTAAGGTGCAAAAACATTGTGACTGAATATTTTTTCCCTTTTGGAATTTTTTACATTTGGTATTGGTGCATTTAATATTTCGTTTTGATAATTTTTTAAATATTTTCTGGATTCTGAAAACCAAAAAACCAAAATGGATTAATATATGTTTTTGAAATAGAATAATTCAACTCGGTGTCATCCAATCACGAGCTGCACAAGATTTTATTCAGAGTATCATCTTGGGGTAAAAAAGTTGCCGGTAAAATGTAAACAAATAACTGCACTCTTGTAAGCTGTTATAGATACAGTAGTATGTTTTATAAACTGAAAAAAGAAGACCTGAATTATGCATTCACGTTTGTGATACCAATTCAAGAACCTTAGGGTAACTTTAATGTCATCATCTATTTGGTCCATGTAGTACCACTTGCTTGTTTTAAAGAATAACCCAGGAGTTATTTATTTATTTTCAAGTCGACATTTATAGCTGTTACATTTATCATTACTTCTCTATTAATGTTACCCCCAAGTGTGACTTGGGAATAGAAATATGGTCACCATTGGTCTTCCTTCGACCGGCAGTAAAACCCTCGCCAAAGTCGGGCGTCCGTTTTGCTGTGCGGTATGTACAAGTTTGCAGCCACGTCCGGTCAGAATGGGGACGTTAAATCCAATGCCTCGTGTAGAGAGAGTGCGACGCTCTTTGCACGTGAAGAACCCTTGCAACAAACTCTTTGAGGGGTCCGTAGGTGGCCTGTTGCAAGCTTAATTTGTGTCCCTCATTTTCCCAAATCCAAATTTCCCCGTTTATTGTTAATTTGTTCTCGTCCTGAAGACGCATGAAATACTTGCCACTCGACGTTAAGCAACCAACAATCAATCAATCTAACAGTGATCGGGAAGGACGTGCGCCTTGCGCCAATTGCGCTTATCGACCAGAAATGGCGCATAGAGTGACAAATGTAAGCGCCCGCGTGGCGCATGATATTTTTCACTTCGTTTTGAAACGTTGAGATATCGTCAAATGGATTTCCGATCGTATTTCGTGCCGCCATGTGTGAGTACACAACTGTGTAGTGTTTACTCCAATGATAGGAGCACCTATATATTTTTGGGACGTCTCGGGTGTTTTCCTATGGTAATATTAGCAACATGCGGTATGACTGATAACCCAAAAAACGTAATTAACCATCATTCATGATATAATTTTTTTATAAACAACTTTAAATTTGTGAAAATTGGCTAGTACCTAATTATAATCTTTTAAGTAAGCTTGCTATTATTTCGATTGAAAAATCCAAAAGCCTTTTTATGAATAGCATAGTATTTGTCTCCATAAAAGGGGCTTAACTGTCCTTGTCAATTTTTTTGGTCTTTGGCTCGTTTTGACATTTTGTAAACATGCCTTCAGCGAATTGTTGTTGTGTCTTATCAATTAACGTTGCTCTCTACTGTTATTCTTGTCATCGTGATGAAGTAATAATAATACAAGTGCAGAGGAAATGTCAGAAACGTCCTCTAATACGGAACGTCTGGAATAAGTATGGTATCGACGAAGACTCAAATTTAATGTAAAAAAAACCATGAACATGAACAAGGGAACAGTACAAGTTTTAACATTGTAAATAAAGGTTATCGTAAATATTGTCCGGTTTGGAAGAAGTTATTGTATATTCATTGAAATTGAAATTACAAAATCACAGGAACAATATCCATGATATTAATTAGAATCATACTTGTAAGTACAGTGAAATATACACTTTTTTTATTTATTTTTTTTATTGTAAACGAATGGCCCACTCATTTGACAACATGGCCCATTAATTCTAAAAATGGCTCATTGAATTTATTTTTGGGGGCCCTGGGCCCATAGAGAAAAAATCCTTCCAGATCACTGATCTATCATTGTTTTTTATTCTGTGTGGGACACATCTCCGGCCTCCCTGTATGGCTATTTATATCATATGGGAATTCCCTATACAATTTTATACCATATGTGTGTGTGTAGTTCATTTATATTCAAACGGCTTTTTCTTTTCTTTGTATGTATAATTGATTATTGTTTTTTTTGTTGTTGTTTAAATAATGTTTTATATTGTAATACTACGTCGTGTGAATCTAATAGTGTTGTATGTCCACTTTTGATAAAAATGGATATAGCTATATATTTGAGATCCAAGTGAATGGTTTATCTCCCTATACAACTATAATACGAAATTTCTACACTCTACGAGTTTTTACCATATCTGCACAGTACTATCTCCACACTCACATTGGACTATAATGGCTTATTCATCTAGTTAGTTCAGAGAAAAATATTTTATAGTGTTGTATCTCCACTATTTCTCATGTATTGTTGTTGTCAAATCATTAAATGGAAAATAAAAAATCTTCTTATAGATATATGTCTCTGTTTATACGAAATTGTGGAAAGCACTTTTAAACTCTCAGTCTATTTTGAGAACACAAACAATAAAAATCAGCTCGAAGAATAAGAAAATATTGTTTTTACATTTAATCGAAATAAAGAAGAAGAAATTATTTGTTACGAATGCTGTTATATAACGTACAATTAATCATGAAGTGGAGCCCTTTTCTATTTCGCCACTGCCAAAAAAATTTCATAGTCGTTGTTCAACGGGAATATTTCTGATACGTCCCTTTTCAAGTTCTAGAGAGAACATTTCACATCATATTTTCGACAAGGCTGATATTTGGTTTCTGGTAAGACATTTTTCCATTCTTCCGTTATGAATTGTGATTTTATATGTTTGTAGGTTCTGAGTTTTTGCATTTTTTGAATACTGTCAATCCACAACAAATCATGACGTCCTTTTAAAGAGTTTTTTACAGTGCCTTTTCTCTCGTTATAACCGGTAGTTGAGAAGAGGAGTAGCCATACACTGAAAACCTAAATTAGTCAATTTGACCAACTTAGTTGGTCATTTTGACTGTCCTCTAGATGACAATGCATTTTAATCATTTTGACTATGCTCTTAGTCGTTTGACTAGATAGTTAGTCACATTTGACTGAGTAGGCTGGTATTTATGACTATGTTAGGAAGTCAAAATGACTATATGTTATACTCGTTATGACGAATTGGATTGTTCAATTGACTATGCACATTTGTCAGTTTGACAATTGAATGCAGTCTATATGACTTATTGAAATGGTCGAAAATGACCATGTTGGTTAGTCAACATGATTACTGTGAATAGTCACGACTGTTAGACTGTTATTTTAATTTGTGTTGTGTTTTTTGTTCTACCATGTTACTTTGTGTGTGTTTCCATCCGTTTTGTACTTTTATGTTTCATTTCTTCTGTTATTCTACTTTATGTTGTTTCTCTTCCATAGGATTGACAAATACATTTGGAATATAATATCATTAAAAATACCACAGCAGCAATACCAACAATGACAACAGTATAGGACCACAAAGTGCTCAATGTTCAAAACCTTCCTATATCTTAAGTTTCCATGTGTTACCATTACTCAGTGACATATATTAAAGTCTAAAAATCAAATAAAGAAAATATATTTATTATAAACTCATTGTTACATACATTATTATATCCCAACTTCAATATATATTTTATACATTTTCAGTATGTCAGAATTCGAAGTGTTTATTTTAGATATTTTGTCGGTATCAACTCTGCATGTGTCAGTGTAATATTCTCTCTGGTAAAAAATCTCTCAGCTGTGTTCATACAATTATAGCAATGTCTTCATTTGCTGAAAAATATAATTATTTCATTTTAAAAGCTAAAATATTACAATAAACAAGTATATCAGTCATGTTAAAAGTTAAAAGAATAAAACAAATTTTAAAATCTTTGATCTAGTGATTTAGTCACTCATCTTATACTATTATTTTGTAATGTAAGCACCGGGATCTTGACAGACACCCATCCTATATCACAACATTGAAATGTAAGCACTAGGATCTTGACAGCCACCCATCTTATACCACAACATTGTAATGTAAGCACCAGGATCTTGACAGCCACCCATCTTATACCACAACATTGTAATGTAAGCACCGGGATCTTGACAGCCACCCATCTTATACCACAACATTGTAATGTAAGCACCAGGATCTTGACAGCCACCCATCTTATACCACAACATTGTAATGTAAGCACCGGGATCTTGACAGCCACCCATCTTATACCACAACATTGTGATGTAAGCACCAGGATCTTGACAGCCACCCATCTTATAACACAACATTGTAATGTAAGCACCAGGATCTTGACAGCCACCCATCTTATAACACAACATTGTAATGTAAGCACCAGGATCTTGACATCCACCCATCCTATATTACAGCATTGTAATGTAAGCACCAGGATCTTGACAGCCAACCTGAGGTTTTTTTTAATTTTTGTTGTGAATATCGATTGCAGTGTTAAATTTATTTTCAACAGTTTTTGGTCAGGTGAAAAAAAGATATCGCTAAATACTCTTTTCAATCAACAATACGTTGTATGTGTATCAGAATTGATATCCCGTATACATATCTCCCCCTTTTTTTATTGTCATTACGTCAACATGTGTCGATTTTACATTCATTACACTTTTTCTTAAATTTAATTTGTGTAAGTTATAATTTAAACAAATATACATAATACTTACTTTAAACAATTGGTTTAATTGACAAAATAACAGTTTCATGCCTCCTGGTTTGTTTACATCTACACGATCTAGGGAACAAAGGGAACGCGAAAGAGTGCGCGTGAAAACTAATACTCTACACCACGTGGTGCTGTGACCACTGACATAGTCAAATTGACCGTGCAGGTAGTCACAATGACTTGATGGGTAGTCATATATGCTGTTGACTACCTTTCGGCTAATATTTGACTAACTGAATAGTCATAGTGACTAATTTAAATTTTCAGTGTACCAACACAAAGAATATAGTTCGTACTGCACGATATTGACGCCTCTCTAATGAATTATACCGTTACCAGCTCCATTCACCGGATGCGTATTCTATTATCGAAGAAACACTGGAACAACACACTGTCTTATATGTAGCATAATCCATTTCATAATATTTCGAGGTGAGTGAACCAAGTGACCTGCTCCATGCTGGTACCAGTACATCAACTAATTTTTTGAAGTCTATGTATTGTGTTATTACTAAGCCGATGTATCTGTATTTTGGAACAAGTGCCATCTCATCAAAGTACTTGAGGGTTTTTAACGACCTTGACTGGCTGGTAAGCCTTCGCACGGTCGGCTCGGTGCCCTAAGGCGTTTGGTGAGCATTAAAATGTTTTTTGTTGTTGTCGTCAAGTTGGAATAAGGCGGCCATTTTGGTTTTCCTACAATGATTTTGTTCGTTGACTATTTTGGTTTGGTTTGAAGTATACTGTCTTCACAACGGCTGTTTCCAGGGCCAGGTTGATCAGCTGAGTAGCCCGATAACCACGTTGTTGTTTTACTGGTCGACAAGTCGTGGACACAGTAATAAATGTCAACAGAAAGCTGGTCAGGATCGGTGTGGTAGCTCGATATCGCGCAATGTATAAAAGTAGAATCTGAATTCACTCTCTGCTTTAAAAGCTTTCCGCACATGCATAACTTTAGTTTTGTCCGTATTGACTTTTAGGTTCCATGTTTTACTCCATTCTCTTACGCGGTTTATCTTCGTTTGCAGTCCTTCGCAGTTATCTGATAGAAGAACTATATCGTCCGCAAAGAGAAGACAACTCATACAATCATTGCCAATATCAATCAGTAAGCTAAGACGATTAATTGATCAAACTAAGTTATCAATAATATATGTATATAGTCAACCTTTATGTTATTATGCTGTCTATCGTCCAACCTCGCGCACTAAAAGATCGCATGCCGTTAACACAGCTCTTAAATGAAACTAGAAGGAACTATAACCCCCAACCCAATAAAAAATATGAAAAACTAAAAAACGCGCATAAAGTACCCAACAAATATCGCTATCACCATTTACAATTCCACCTGTTAAAAATACAGAGCAATCTCAACCTGGTTTTACCGCAGAACAAAATAGAGAAACGTGTATCGCGCTTATAAATTGTGACGGGATTGCTTCCCTTGGAACATATGGTAGATACTTAGCCATGAGCTAGGAAAGTACTTCTTTAGCTCAGTCGGTTAGAGTGCTGCTTTGAAGAACAGAGATCCCGGGTTCGAGTCCCGGAGGAGAGATGATTTTGCAATAGAATCATGCTCTCCGGTTACAAAACAAAATACCGCAATATTCATATCAAACAAAAATTAAGAGCACAAATGATTACAAATATAACAGTATGCCAATGAGTGAACACAAAGTACATACTGAATATATATAGTAGATTATCTGGGGTGATACATTTAATTATATCAACAAACTAATGTGATACAAAATTATCTCCCTTTGGTCGGTTAAAAACTTGCATAGAATTCATCATATGTTTATTATCTAAATTAGGTTTTATTGATAATTCCTCATCTTCTTCGATATTTGAGTTTATCACACGAACGTTTATTGTATATATTTTATCCTCTTGACAAGTTCAATTAAATTCAATCTTTCAGAAGGGAAATTTTGACATTTCAGTATTAAATGAATTTTATAACCGATTTCATTATTGAAACAAAGGAAATGTTGGGTGAACGTCCATGATACAGCGATCCAACGACATAAATACACCCATAAAGTCTAATGTGAGGATACTAAAATTGCACCTATTTTTACTGTTTTTGTCGCTTTTGATTATACTTATGAAACAGACTTCTTTGTTTATTTTGTAAAATTATTTCCTTGTTTACTATTTGAGGGTCTGGATGGGATTTACAAAATAATGGGCCAATGCTACAGAAAAATGGACCCCAAAAAATAAAGAATAGAGAAAAATGGGTCACAAAAATAAAGAATACAGATAAATAGGCCACAAAAATAAAGAATAGAGATAAATAGGTCACAAAAATAAAGAATACAGATAAATAGGCCACAAAAATAAAGAATAGAGATAAATAGGTCACAAAAATAAAGAATAGAGATAAATAGGCCACAAAAATAAAGAGTAGAGATAAATAGTCAATAAAAATAAAAATAGATAATAATTGGGTGCTTAGATATAAAGAAAAAGAATATTGGTCAATATTTGTAAAGAATAGGGAATAATGGGCAGAATTTAAAAAGAATAAAGGCAAATGGTTTAAAAAATTAAAGAATACACATTTGAAGGACACCCCCCCCCCCCCCCACGCCATCCAGACCCTCCCTTATATGTCAACAAACTTGACGTTGAATCTATACTGAATCATAGAAAATGGGTTTGAACCGACCTCCAAACGATCAAAGAATCTGTAATGAAGGATACCTAAAATGCACTCTTGCATATATACACCCGTAAAAATCGAATTACTGATGTTTTGTCATTTTCTCCAGATTTTTGGAACAATTTGACATTGGTTCATACTTATTGTGCACTTTGCAATTGCTTTTTAAAGGTCGACTCTTTGTGTCATGCGACGTTTCCGTAAATTTTACTTTTTTCAATTTGTCTATTTTTTATATCGTTAAGTATATTTAGCTATATTCAAAAACGAGCATAATGATAAATAATAAAAACACAAATTGTTTAATCTCTACCAAAACCTTTAAGATTTCCGTGTATTGCATAATGGGCACACATTTGGTACTCGGTGCAATTTCGGTCCCAGGACGTTATAGATGTCAACATGCATACTGTCCTGCTGGCGGTATGAAGGCTGCAAAAATAAATAAAAATTAAAAATATGTACATAAACTGATCAACCTGTTTGTATTATCACTATACGTTATAACCAGTCTATATGAAATAATCTAAAAATAGGGTACGAGTTGGCGGAGGTACGAGTTGTCGTGTACCCAACATACTGGATACGACAATCGACATGTACATACGTATACAATATAGAAAGCCACTATAGTTTTGTTCAATTGACCGTTTTAGAATCTAAAGGACTATGGGTAATTTTATTGTTTGTACCCCAAAATGAAAATAACGTCACGTCATTGGTTAGATTTTCATTGTTTAGGACTTCTTTAACCAATCACGACGTCTTGGTGTACATTTTTGAAAATATTACCCAGAATGCATTAGATTCTGAAACGGCGAATTCTTTATATAAATGAGGAGATGCGAAATGATTGCCAACGAGAACAATTATCAATCAGATTCAAAATGACGTGCATGGATATAACCAAACAAAATGCATCAATAACAACTATATAGCTCATCGTACGGCTTTAATCAATGAACATAACCCATACCGAACAGTCCGCTATGAAAGGAGGCCCGACATGACAAAGTGTGAAACAATGCAAACGAGAAAACCAACGGCCTGATTTATGTACAAAACAATAAACGAAAAACAAATATGATAAACAGCAACTAACGACAATCACCGAACAACAGGCTTCCGACTTGGACAGGTGCATGAAGAAGTGGCGATGTAAACCATGATTCTGAGCGCTCGACCCTTTCCTAACATGAGACAGTGGTGTAACATAAAAACACACAGTAAAAATTAGTTTGAAATGTATATAATTGAATACTTGCGTATATCAGATGTGTGGATATTCGATTTCGTAGACAACTCAGATTTGCTAAATGAAGAATACATATCTATTATTCAAGCTGTCTTGCTTTTGAATTTATGAGTGTTACTCTCTTTCTAAATCACTTCATGATCACGGTATATACTCATGGTATTCATATGTAAATCATATTAGGTCCGATAATAATATTAGCAAACCCAAAGATGTAACTAAACATAAAAACGGAGACTGTAAGAATTTCAGTAAAAAATTCTTTAAAAATGAATTTCAGCAAAGATATAAAGAAATATATGACAATAAAATATCATCTCTCGACCAAAATAGCAAACTTCTTCTGTTTAAGCATATAAAAGCTGAATATAAACAAGAATTTAATTTGACATACCCTAATCTTGATACAAGAAAACTTATATGCAAATTTAGAATAAGTGATCATTCCCTCGCTATTGAAACTGGAAGATATAAAAATATTCCACGTCCTCAAAGACTTTGTAATAAGTGCAAAGTTCTGGATGATGAATCCCATTTCTTTTTAATATTTAAAATAAATGTTGATTTACTGAGACATTTCTTTTTTAATGATTTAAAAACTCAATACAAAGATTTTTCTGATAATAAAACGAAATATATACTAAATCCAACCACTAGTCAGCAAGTGAAATCTTTAGGCTCCTTTATTAAACAGTCTATGGAACTGAGGACAGGGGCCACTTGAGGTCATTTGTTGTGTTTAATGTTTTGGTTTATTTTTATTTTTTATGTAAATTTTAATGTCATCATTATATTGTTGTTATTACATGTAATTGTCATGCCTTTGGCCCTCTTATGGGTGTAATTTGTGCATTAATAAATAAATAAAAAATTTATTACTATTTTCCAGAAAAACAAATTTGTTTAGTTTTCGATCATGTCTTTGCATATTCGTTGGACAGTATGGTTAAAACGTCATTTGTGACTAATTTACACCATAATTAGGTATAAGATAAGATAAGATAAGATAAGAATTTTATTAATCTAATCAAGAACCCATAAAGGGCATCATTAACAACAATATTAAGCACAATATGATTGGAAAAAAGAAAAACTAGATCCTAATATAATACTATCATATTATGGACAGGATCAGAGCCTAACACATCATGTGTCTTACATAACTATAACAATAATTTCATAATAATTAAATATTATTTTATATATTTTGAATCCACCTGGATCTTATTTCTAAACACTTAATTATATAATTGCCTAGGCACATAAGAGTTGGTAAATGCTCATTTGTGAACAGCCAGAAATATTTTTTATCCTTGGGTAATTCTTTAAAATTATTACAAAAACTGTTTACTTTATCCCATAATAATTTTCTCTGTTCGTTATATAAAGGACAACTTACTGTGAAATGGGTCTCATCTTCAATAGAATTTGATCCATGTGATAGGCAGTGATGACATAGACGCTGACTTCTCTCTATGTATTTTTTACTATATCTATCTTTCTCAATTTTAAGATCATGTGCACTTATTCTCAATTTACATATAGCTCTTCTTATATTAAAATCTTTAATTGATAAATAAGCCTCCTTTACGAAGTCAGTCTTGAGGTTGAAATAATTTTTTAATTTACTATTACCTTGTGATAAGGTATCAGATCTTTTGACCCCCCAAAATGTTTTAAAACTGTTACAAAGTTTACATTTTACAAATTTAATTAATTTATTGAGCTTTGTATTCGAATTTTGTATATCAAGTGATTGAAGGACATATCTCATAGATGAATACCAACATCTAATGTTTCCTGCATCTAAAATTTTATTACAAACATAAGCATCATAAAGTAACCCATCGTCCAATTTGTTAAGCCTGTGTACATATTTTACCATAGATATAATGACAGAAAAATAAAGAGGAAATCTTGCAACCTCTGATAACACTGCCAAATTTGAGGCTTTTTTATTTACACCAAGAATATATTTTAGATACCTGAAATGTGATTTTTCCAAATAATCATTTATGTAAATTAATTCAAATAGATAATCACTTTTTAATCTTAAGTTAATCTTAAAGGTACCCCAGATTTCACTACAATATAATAAAATTGGTTTTATTGTGTGATCATATAAATGGATTGCAGTATCAATACTTGGATTACAAGCTGACATGGATTTTTGTAGTTTAAATTTTGCCTTTAAGGACTTTTTGAATAGCTCTTCTTTCCCCTGCTGAAAAAGACCACTAGAAGTAAAGACTATCCCTAAATATTTATATCTGTTAACACATTCTATAGCCTCATTATCTAAACAAAGTGATTCCTTCAAAAATTTTCCAGGCTTGTTAAAAATTAAAACTTTTGTTTTGGACAAGTTTACATCTAGACACCAATCAATACAATAAGTGTGCAGTTTATCAAGTCGGTTTTGAAGACCCTGTTTAGTGTTTGATAATATAATAATGTCATCGGCGTACATAAGACAATCAATTCTACGCCCATTGATATAAACAGCATCTGGACTCGACTCATATCTTGGAGGCAGATCGTTAATGAAAAGCTTAAATAAATTTGGGCTTAGAACATCCCCTTGCCTAACCCCAACTAGCGAGCTGAAAGATGGCGTTAGTACATTACCCACTTTCACCGACATTTCATTTTTTCTGTACATATCTTTTAAAATAGTATAAAATTTTCCAGATATGTTATTTTCCAATAATTTGTATCTAATACCACAGTGTACGACCCTATCAAAAGCCTTTTTAAAGTCCACAAAGCAAGCATAAATTTTCCCCCCTTTTCTGTTAGTATATTTATCTAATATGGTTTTTAAAACAAACATATGGTCAGATGTTCTGCTCTTTTTTGAGAAACCAACCTGACATGGATGAATTATATTATTTTTATCAAGATGAATGTCAAGTCTTTTATTAAGAATACTGTTAAATAATTTTCCAATGCATGAATTAATTGCTATGCCTCTGTAATTTTCAGGTTTACTAGGACTCCCTGCTTTAAAAATTGGACATATATAAGATAATGACCATTTGCGAGGGTATGTTCCAGAGCAGAATATCAAGTTAAAAAGTTTCTGCAAAACAGGTGCAAATATACTACCCCCTGATTTCAATATCTCGTTTGGGATACCATCTAGTCCTGCAGCTTTATTATTCTTTAGTTTATTTATAGCATCCAAAATTTCTTTTAGGGTTATTTTGTAATCCAGTTCACAAAAAGTTGGATTATTTTCTAAATTTTTTACTTTCTTGTTAATTTCCTCTAATCTGTCTTTAAATTTGTCAGAGTTGAGATTTAAAGATTGAAAATATGAAAACCAGACGTTAGTTTGAATAGAATGTTCTGGACCATCCGAATTGTCTTCTTTTAATTCTTTGATGAGATTCCAATAACTCTTTGGATTATTATCCCTTACATTATCCAGACTGTCAAGAATGTTTTGTTTAAATTTCCTTTGTTTATATTAACGTAGCTTATTATACTCCCTATAACATTTATAGTAAGACCCTTTTATAATTGGGTCCCAGGGGAATTTTGATAACAGCTCACCTTTAGAAATAAGGCTTTTACGTTTTTGTACCAGGTCTTTGTCAAACCATTTTTTGTTTTTGTATTTACGTGCAACTTTTTTCTTGGTTTTACGGAATATTAAACATTTACTGGCAGCATTATCTATTATATCAAAACATTCATTAGCTGCCTTTTCAATATAGTCCTCTGAAAGATTAAATTTTGTGTCTAAAAATTTTTTGATACTGTTTCTAATAATTGGCTGGCATAAAGTATCTTGAAGTTTTTGTGTAGAGGTTTCTGACCATATATATTTTCCTGGAAATAAAATAGTATTGTCTTGCTCCTTAGCTTTATGTGAGTAACTAGCTAACAGGCCAAATGTCAGTTTACAGTGACAGTCTGACAGAGTTGATAAAAAATCAGCAACATGAAAAAATAAAGTATCTTCAATCAAGTCTTCCGACATGATAACATAGTCAACCACACTACTACCTACTGCTTTTATACAAGTGTATTTACCATAAGAATCGCCCCACATTCTCCCATTTAAAATACGTAATTTGGACGCAATACACAAGTCCAGAAGTTGTTTACCTCTTGAATCTACTTTCATATCATAACTACATCTCTTTTCTTGAATAATATCACAACTATAATTATCATACATTGGAATATGTGTATCATTAACATCATTTATTATAAAATCTGGCTCTGACCCTGTCCTTGCATTTAAGTCCCCACACAATATAATACTACCTTGATGGCTAAAATTTATGATATCTTTTTCTATGTTTTCTAGTGTGTCATCTTCTGATTGATCAACATAAAATGAAGTAGCTGGTATAATATATGCCAAACATAGGAATATATCTGTACTTAGATTAAAATAATGTTTATCAAACTGTAACCATTGATAATCTTTACATGTATTTATCAAAATCTTGATGCCCTTGCGAACTTCATATTTGATCAAAATACCTAAGCCCCCATAGTATCTAGAGTTAGCTGATTGTGGTCTACAAATAGGGTAATAGTTAAAACCCTCAATATTGACTGTAGTGTTATAACCTACATGGGTCTCAGTTAATAGTATAACATCATATTTTCTTATCTCTTGAAGAAAAAGGGGATCTGTTATTTTATCATGATGCTTTGAAATAAGCCCACCTATGTTCCAAACACAAAATGTTATGTTGTGAAAAAAATTATTTCTCTTTTGACTGGTCATAATTGCTCTTTTAAAATTCCCTCTCGCCACTGGTTAATTGTACAATAATCTTTTATTAACTTTGACAGTCAGCTTTTGGGCAGGTAATATGAATATGAAATCCTTGTAAAATAATAAAACTCTTTTCCCTCTTATAAAATAACAAACTCCTCTAACTAAGGAAAGGCAAAAATGAAATTATCTTTTTATTGTCCTATATAAATGACAATTTAAGTTTAGATAAAACAGAAAGCAAAACAAAATCTAGCTACAATTGTTTACAATATATCAAACAAAACTTAATTATAACTGGCAACTTTATCTTCTTTACTAAGAAAATCTAAATACAAATGTATCAGCATATTAAGGCTGCCCATATCCACGACCCCGACTTTGATAATTGTTATAAGTGTTATAACCGCGACCACGATATCCACCACGCCCACGATATCCACCACGTCCACGATATCCGCCTCTTGATCCGTTATTCAGGTTAACATTGCTGTTATAAAAAGGTCTACGTTTTGGTAGATCTAGTGCTTCATCAACTATATCCCGAATATTTGCTGCAAACACGTTTACACCTTGATCTGAAAGGTGATATTTATCATCCTCACTAAGAAATCTAGGGATTGCTCTGCCTTTATTAGCTAGGTTACTGTGATCACACAGATATACTTTTTCGGTATCAAAGTATGCCTGCTTCAATAAAGCACTTATCAACTGACCTTTCATATTGAAGCTTTCGTTGTCAGCTCTAGGTGTTGGTGTAGATAAGATAACTTTTGAAGATGGATATAAATCACATGTTAAAGATATAATTTCCTTCATTTTGTTAACACAAATTTCTGCACTTTTTTCACGTAGCTCATTTGTTAAGGAGTGAAACGCAATTATATCAGGTGCATGCTCAATTTCTCGCAAACTTTTCTCGGTATCAGGTAAACTGTAAGCAATTCGCTTCTCCATTGTAAACTTTGATGACAATTTAGATACATCGATTCTTTCAATATTTGACGTTCCAATTAATATAACATGTGGTTTGTCTGCATTATTTTGACGCAAATATATATATATATATATATACTAGTTCTCTGTAACCTTTGCATATCTATATCAGCAGAAATTAATGATCCTGATTCACAATTGGTTTCAGTTTATGACATAATGACCATTTGAGTGTGTGGAAATTGGTCCTTATTCTGTAATGGTCAAAAATTCACCGCGGACTACTGGATTTAATGTCAGAATGTTTACTTTGACTGCGCACTGGGCAGCTCATGCGAATCCACGTGCGTTCGTTCTCTTTTGTTTCATCTTTTCATACTCGGACTCGACTCATTACTGTATTACCTTCATATGTCTCTAAAATCATTATTTTTCATTTTGTTTTTATTTATAATTCTATATATACATGTATGTCTGATAAAATAAGAGTAGGTAATACAGGACAGCCACAATAATTTTAAAGTGAAATAGAGTTGCTTCCCTTTTGCCACTCAACACCGCACAATTTTTTTCATCTTGAATGGCTTTTGAGATATTTTTTTGATAGCTAAAAATAACTCATGGGATGTATCATATCAACAAATGATTCAATACGAATTTACCAAAACAAGTATGTGACAAATATATATGTTCATACAATACATATATGTAATTATAAAATGATATTAAAGGATTATTTGCAGATAAATATTCCGTTCTAATGGTCTCTTCTTCAAGGAGCAACACAGTTTATATGCGTAAGACGGAGATTAAGCAGGGGCGGGTCCAGGTGAGGACGTAATGGGCGTACGCCCCCCTACCCCCTTTAAAAAAAACAAACTATAAAATATACATGCTCCAAGTCAGGAACCGTTAAATTAGTGCATTTCACAATTATTTTATGTTTATTAGCAAAAAAAGGTCCAGAAAGACTTTATTCTACGCCCCCTCTTTCAAATATCATAGAAACGCCCCTGTTAAGAGCGGAGGATTAATTGTGTTTTTTCTCAGCAGCTAACGCAAATAAAATCAAGATTTTCCTCAGTTAAAGAAAAAACAAAACATGTTCTGTAAAATATTGCTTTTACAATGAAATAGAAAAGGAAACATCTTCTGTACAATCTTTTGTATCTATTTATATATATATATATATTACTTTTATAAATTTTGACTTGGATGAAGTGTTGTCTCATTGGCACTCATACCACATCTTCTTATATCTATATATACTTTTTCCATTCTTCTCTGGGGATTTTATTTGTTAAAACTGAGCAGTTTCTTGGGGTTTTTTTTTATAGTTAAAAGTAATGCTTATCTCTTCTGCAAACCAAGCTGTTTTTGTTTGATAAATTATCAATGCAAATGAAATTATTATTGCAAGCATGTGCCTAAAAAATCATCCTCTTTAATTCCTCCCCAAACGGGGCTAGTAACCTACAAGTTAAACAACGATTAAGCCTGATGATGCCTATGTGTTTTGATTAGATATGTTGTTTGGTTGCTGTCTCATTGACGTATACCTAACATCTCAATTTCATTCATGCATCTCACGTCGAGTTGTCGACTTTTTTATTCCTTTGTCTAATGGTATCAAAAAAGAAAAAAAAGATGGTATCCTTCTTTCGTGTTTTGCTTCCGTGCATACATAAGGAGAGGCATTCTGATTGCCAATGAGACAACTATTCACCAGAGTCCAAATGACTTTTATGTTCCCGTACGGCCTACAACAATGAAAATACCCTAGCGTTTAGTAAGTCAGCTATAAAAGGCCCCGTCATGACAAAATGTGAACCAACTTCAACTAAAAAACCACCATGATTTTAATATGAAAGAAATAAAACAATTAACGAGAAACAAATATGACAGGCATCAGACAATTGATGTTGTTCATGTTAGGAAATCTAAAACAGAGATATAACATGAATATTGCAGCAAGGAAATTATGTTTAAACTTTCAAAACAAGTCGCTAGGGGTGATCATTTAATTTTCTGTTGAGGGGCAGGAGGATTTGAAAATGAATTTTCTGGCCTGGTAAGAGCTAAAATAAATATTCTGGAATAAAAGTAAAAAAGCAGGAAACCGTTGTGCATAGAAAACTGAAAAATCGAACGGGAAAAAAACAACCATGCATAACACCAGATGAAAATGAATAGTCCATCCGCAAAAAATCCTCCAGCCTTCTTCCCCCACCCGAGTGTATATAGTTAAGCGTGATAGAACGAAAGGCGTATCAAAATATTGAGAAAGAGAGAAATGCCATATACATATGACATGCGTACAATATCCTTGAACGACGACACATCAGCTGTCTCAGGATGGACGGACCATTGGAGAGCTGATGAATGCCACAGACGTGTCCGATGACACTGATGTGGACATTTAAAAAGGGAAATTAAAAATCTAATTTAATGTCCTTTTGTAGTTTTATGTTCCTTTCTTCGCTGTCCGCCATTATATGAGATATTGACACATGATAACCAGCCATTGTCACCAGCGATAAAAATTTCTGCTTCAGAAAATTCCATCATTTTTGAAAAAGAGAATTTTGTAATGGTGATATACGACGTTTGAATCAAGGTTAATTTTAATTTGATTATAACGATTGGGACATATAATAAAGGGGTTGAAAGTTTTAGAAATTTTAAATGTGTTTACAATTGGTCATTTAAATTTCAAATTGTTTACGATAGCAATTAAATTAAAATTTCTACATATTTGCTATGCTTAGTCATTTTATAATATTTATATATTCTGTTTATACATATGTATCTGTAATAATAAGATAAAACGAACCGTCGATTATCAATTCTGTATTATACTATAAAAGTTCATAAACAATATTTATTGGCGATTTCAATGTATATTTCTATTTGCTTATTCAGTTATCACTCTCGGTTTTAATCAAACATGAACACGTCTTGTATAGCTGAATCACCGCTTTTAGTTTTCGTTGAGAATATTATAGTTGTATTAGACCTTTTCTGGTTATATATAATATATATAGATTATAACATGACATTTTTCATATCCGACCTAGGTCATATCAGCCCGAGAGCCGACATAAATAAAACTCGTTTGCCTCGATGACTGATTTAAGTCGATACACTGATTTCTGTTCGATTATAAATAAGGAGATATGGTATGATCGATCGCCAATGAGTTGTTTTGAGATTCAGATTTGGGTCTGCGCATATTAGTTATTATCGGATCTCACATGATTAGCATGCATATATACCTTGACAGTGAAAAGACTTCAAAAGAGAATTTAGCAGATACGTTTTACTAGAAAGGCGGTCTTCCGCGTACAAAAGTGACCGTGTGCCAATAAAGCAATAAAGCGTGAACTTCTTCAGAGGCGGATTTAGGGGGCAGGGTTTCCGGTCCCCCTTATGAAGCTACATATATGGTACCGTCTGTGCGGGTGCTTTATAGCCAGCCAAGGTCGTTAACAACCCCCATCATCAACATATATGGTAAATGCATAGCCTCTTACATGTTCCACTCCAAACGTTGCCTAGTCCCCCCCCCCTTTTTTTCAAATCCTCATCTGATCTTTCCGATTAAGATCTATCTATGCAACGTTCCTATACATTTCTTTATTCAAAGTGAGTATTTTCAAAACTTATTATTTTTTTTTTAATATTTACAAATTATGGCAGACCAGTATTCAGACTAAAACGCAAACTATGATCATACACACATTTTGAGACGGTTAGCTCCTACTCGTAATCGTTTGGCAAGGGTTACGATCCGGTACCCTTTTTTCCACCTGAAAGTTTGGCTACCGAAAATAGCTTCTATCAAATAAAATTTTGATGGTTGAAAGTTGCACAACTACATCTAAAATACAATATCAATTAAGCTATTATTTTGCATGTTAAGGCAATAGCGACCTTCATACGTTTTACTGTAGTACTGAATCTTAACTAATGTGGTATAAAAAAGACCGCGTATTTCACATGCAAAATACATCTATTTCTCAATGATTTATTTTGACAATTATAGGGTCGATTTGAGGGATTAATGACCCTCTACCTTTTACAACACGGGTGTATTCTGTCATCCTTTTGTTTTTAGTATATACATTCTTTGAAATTTATTTTTATTTATTAAGAAATGCACATTTATACCCTAAAGTATAGTTCAACCTCTGGCCTTTGTTAGTCTTGTGTGTGTTTTTTTTAATTTTGGTTCATTTATATGTTTCGGAGTTTAGTGGGAAGTCCATTTTCTCTGAACTAGTACACATTTATTTTTGGGGGCCAGCTGAAGCCCGCCTCCGGGTGCGGGATTTTCTCACTGTGTTGAAGACCCATTGGTGGCTTTGGGCTGTTTTCTGCTCTTCCGTCGGGTTGTTGTCTCTTTGACACATTCCCCGTTTCCATTCTCAATTTTATTCAACTTTGTTAATATTTTTTTACATTTTTCAATATAGATGAAAAAACATCAATAGCCGATGTTTAAATTTATTTTCATTATTATCAAATTTTGTCTTTTATAATTGTTGTTATTATCTTTATATTTTTTGTTTTTGCTGCTATTTGTCACATTAAAAATGCGTTCTCTGTTCCGTGGTAGTGTTACCACTCGATTTCTACCAAAAACAATTAGAGAATTTTATTACCGAACTGATAATTACGTTATCTGACCTGTTAAATTCACCTCTAGCAGTACGGTATCTCTCACAATCTAATTGTAATTTATCCTTTTCTTACCTCATCAGTTTTATTTTGATGTCACATTCATTATTTTGACAACATAGTATAAATGTGAAACTAATTGAAACACGCGCATTATTACGGAAAAAGTATAGAAATTTCACACCACAAGAGTTTAACAACTATTGTATCCTGGAGTAACGAAAAACGACATATCTAATTATTTCAATTCTAAAGTATGACGCCTGTTTTATATTAATTTATCTTATTTGAAATATATTAAAATATTTTTTATTTAAATGAGATCTGTACAAAATGCATTACAATAAAAGTGTCTCCTTACGTTTGATCACAACTGAATCAATTAAATACCGACACCTTTTTTGCTTTCCAATTATTACTGTTTCGTTGAGATTTAATCCTAATAACGGTTAATTATTTGTGCTTAAATAATTGAATTATATATCATATTTGTTAGCCTCGATTTGCATGCAACGATAATCGCAATATCACAATTCATGTGCTTTAATTTTTATTTAGGGATCATTAACCCCTTTCTTAGCTAGACTGAAGTTGGAAATAAATATACGGTATAAATATAATTTACATATCTGAGAACGGTCTTCTTTTGATTAGAAAAATTCAACAATGCGTGTACTAGATTGAACTGTCGACCCATATGGTACTAGGCGGAGTGATATCTGCTATAAACATGTCAAGAAAACCCTTGATGAGAATGATTGACAACCTTGTCTTCCTTGTAGCGGTATCATCAAAGGCTTTGAAGTACCGCCCACAACACCTTTCATCTTGAATGTGCAGCTTTTGCAAAATAGTTCCGCATTTACAAGAGAACGTTTCCGTTCTAAATTAATATTTTACAACTACTATAATCTACTCATTTGTGTACAAGTTTAAGTTTGTCTTATTCAAACGAACAAAGTTTGTCAACGTTTCTAAAGATTAACCATTTATCGCATATCTACCTCTTAAACAAGTAAACATGGCGGATGAATATATGTAATTAAAGTTGATCAATGTTTACGGTAGAGCGATCGGATACACGACTTTACTGACAGTGTAATAGTCACACAGAGACATTACACAAATAGATAAACTTAAAAGCATGTATCGGATAAATTTTCAGTTTACTTAGTGATTGTCGATTTAATATGGGACAATTTTCGCAGCTTGTCTAAATATTTTTGTTGTTTAACATGGACATAATGCATTGGATTTTATTATTTTGTGTCGTCTGCTGTTTGCCATGCTATCAGACTTTGTCGCCTTTTGACGGACGACATCAATATGCAAAGTGCGAACGTATTACAATTCCAATGTGTATGGATATGAAATATAATTGGACACGGATGCCGAACTTAGTCGGACATTCAAATCAAAAAGATGCTGCGATCCAAGTCCACGAATTTACACCGTTAGTAAGATATGGGTGTTCACGACTTTTGCGATTTTTCCTATGTTCGTTATATGCCCCAATGTGTACTGAAATGGGGGGTGAGACGATGATTATTCCAGTATGCCGCTCCATGTGTTTGGAAGTGCGGCAAAAATGTGAACCAATTCTTAGCCGTTTTAATTTTGAATGGCCAAAAATTCTAGACTGTTCTAAACTTCCACAAAAAAGTGATCCTAAACCGAATAATTTGTGTATGGAAGCACCAAATGTCACACATGAAACCGAACTGGATCCGCAGATATTTGATCCACTCAACAAAAAAGATAAAAAGTGGCAAGAATTGGTAAACAAAATCCGTCCTATATCAAATGACAATTCAGAAAAACATAATATTCACAAACCTATGAAATGTTCGGATAGATTTTATTTATGGGATAAATCTGATCATAATGATACATGCGTACCAAGATGCAATATGGATGTTTTATTCCGCCAAGAGGATAAAGATTTTGCCGAAATTTGGATGATAGTATGGGCCTCAGCATGCTGTTTATCCACAGTCATCACGTTTCTGACGTTTGTTATTGATACAACTCGATTCAAATATCCCGAACGGCCTATTATATTCTTATCAGTGTGCTATGCAATTTATTCCATGGCGTTTATGATCCGTGCCATAATAGGACCGAATGCAATATCTTGTGACAATGGACACGATGGAACTGAATTTCTAATCCAAGAGGGATTGGAGAGTACCTGGTGTATTATAGTCTTTTTGATAATGTATTTCTTTGGAATGGCTAGTCAATTATGGTGGGTGATTTTAACATTGACATGGTTTTTGGCAGCAGGGCGGAAGTGGGGCCAGGAGGCAATCGAATCCTTAAGTAGTTACTTCCACCTAGCCGCATGGGCTATACCAGCCATTAAAACTATTATTATTTTAACAATGCGCCGGGTTGATGGCGATGAACTAACAGGTCTATGTTATGTAGGTAATCAAGATATTTCTGCATTAACAGGTTTTGTACTGACACCTTTAATTTTATACCTTCTGCTAGGTACATTTTTCATATTAGCAGGATTTGTAGCATTATTCCGTATTAGAAACAATTTAAAACAAGACGGAACAAATATTCGTAAATTAGAAAAATTGATGGCAAAAATTGGTGTCTTTGCTGTGTTATATACAGTCCCAGCCACTTGTGTGATAGGCTGTTATTTCTATGAACGTGTGAACTTTCAGACTATGCGAAACGCAGCCGAGTCGTTGCCTTGTCGGACTGCAGATAAAGGAACGTTAGACTGTAGTTTGGACAAATCTCTTCCAAGCGTGGAAGTATATATGTTAAAGATCTTCATGTCATTGGTAGTTGGTATTACCAGTGGTATGTGGATATGGAGTAATAAAACTGTTAGTTCTTGGAAAAAATTCTGTACGAATAGATTTACTAGGAAAAAATACGGAGGCAATGTGACTTATCAACAAGCGCCAGTCGTTGTCGTAAAATCTCATAAATGTGTTCCAAAAACTTCGGGTTCAAGAGTGTAGAATTACAATGATAGTTACATTCATTTTGTGTAAGTAATACAGGTTAATTGCATTACATATATGTTCAATTGATGTCTAGCTTTATACCGGGTCATTCTGTACGGTTTTCTAAATGTACAGTTTAAAAGTGCAATTGTCACATTGTTCAGAATTATATATTGTATACAAATACTTAAGAGGTAGGTTATCCCCCTTTCATTTTGATTAAGAAACGTTTTTTTTTCAATGCTTTTTTATTTGAGGTTCCCAATTTTATCAATTTATATCTAGGTGTGTATACATTACAAGAGAGAAAGACACTGTTGCATAAAGTGGAAAATGCATTTACTCTTTAACATTTTTACGTAATTAACTGTGCCCAGTGATGAACCCACATGGCAATCTTGGATAATATTAATTATTCATAGCATTTTTCTGATAAAACACGTTCGTATAGATCCATGATCAGTAAAAATACTTTTTATCCTGTATGGTGAAAACTTTAACAGAAATTTGATAAGAGCATAGATGTATATACATCTATGATTAGAGGGAACTTGTGGTATAGCAATAACAAAAAGCATCAATATAGTCCTCAAGATATAGTAAAGTCAACAATTAACAACTGTTTACACAATATAAAAAGCTGCAATTCAACCAGGTCTATGATATAAAAGTTGTGAATAAATTTATCCGAAACTATCAAAGAACTGCCATCAATACCAAAGCCTCAAACTATAAAAGCACAAAAGCATTAAGATATTTCACAGAAGACAACCACGGACGATAAGTCGATTCACCATTCTCGTTATAACTCAAAGATAGGGTACATATAGAGATGTTGTAATTTATAAGTTCTGTCTATCCTGAGTGACAAATTTTGACAATGACCACCAAATTTTGGGAGTGTTTTGACATACATATCTACAGCAAGAGATCCACAATGAGTGACAAACTCAAAAAACTTTTCAACAATTCTGTAAATGTATTTTTTTTTTAAATCTTCCCCCCGTTTGTCGCTAGATTTGTTTAATGTTTTCATAATTCTTGGAAAAGGGGATAAATTGTATCGAATTCAAACTTCATATCAACAAAGCCAAAGTTTCTTTTGCGGTAAAATATGCCTAGTTTTAATGGAATGTATAATTTTCTTTAAGTTTTACTATTATCTTAAAGCAGTATGTACATTACATTTTTATACTTAAAGTTAATTGAAGAGTTTAAAACGCGGATTTTCTTTCGTTTTAAAGTTAAACAAAATTCAGAAGTGAAACATTTGAATGGCGTTTGAACGTTAGTTAATTGTTTCTCTCCTTCATCTTTTTAAACAAAGGATATATTTGAAAAAATGTCAATAAGACAGCAACCCAACGTCTCAAACTTTTATTATTGCTTTCATTATTGTTCGTTACCCCACAATTTGTTACCTTAATAACATCATATCTTGTAATTAAAAACCATAAACATACAGTTTAAAAGATAATTTAAAAAGTCTGTTTTGACACAAGATCCTATTGCATAGCTCTGATAATTGAAGGGTTTAGAGAAGTTTGTTATGGTCTTTTATGTGATATCGTGTTACACAACCCTATCCAATTCTTTTAACTATAGGAAACTTTTGATATTCGAACTACCAAATTGCTATTGTTAACTTTAACAAATACGGAAAGCTTAAATCGAAACTTCTCAACTGGAGCTAATAGCTGAAATTATAGGGCAGCCATTAAAGGCAGATATGCACTCTGATTTTTATGCTGTATATGTTTATATAGAGTAGTTTATCGTTCATTCATGTGTGAAATTGTTGATTATGATGACAGAGAGCCATGACTTTATGACTTAATTTTATGTTATTTGTGTTAAAATACGTGCCACATGGAGATTCTTATTAAAGTTTATTTATAAAAAAAAAAGTTTGAGTATTGTATTGTGTCAAAACATTCAATCTTTACGCTATTTAGTGTTTGCACAATTAAACACAGTATTGCATCACTTTACCCTGGGGCCCATTTGTTCATGCAGCTTATTGTGCAACACTTTAATTTACGATAAGGACCGTGGGACGAAAACATGCATGTACAGTACAAGTACTGTTTTAGTAGAACTTTGTTTGCATTTCTTCGTAAGTTGTTGTGATCTATTTGTGAATATAGTTTACACAATATGCATTTTAACCTATAAATTATTCAAAGTGTATACATTTTACACAATACTTAAACGTTCTTTATACGGAATGTTTATCTTTCGCTCTTTGAAGTTAAAAACATAACTCCGCTAGTCGCCAGGTTGAAATTCATTTAAAAGGCCTCTTAAAAATTCACAAACGTATCTTATTCGAAACAAGTCAGTTGTATAGATAAATGGTTTTTTCACATTGTTTGGACTTTCATTAGGAAATTGTTAAAAAAAATCGTAATATTTAAGGCCCCTTAAAATTCACAAACGTATCTTGTAGGAAACAAGTAGTTTTAGAGATAAGTGGTTTCTTTCACATTGTTTGGACTTATTTCATTAGGAAATTGTTAAAAAAAAAATGGTAATATGTTTATTATTGTATTGATGAACACAGGATCAATATTTTTTATTATTCGTTGTGTAGTCTGTCGCCGGTATGTTAATGATTTCATCTTCTCAAATTTCCTGTTTACTAGTCAATGTTTTTATTTATACTGATGTGAGATATTTCCTGATTGATTTCATGCAATATGATAAATGAATGATTGTTGTTTGCTAAACGTCCAGTGGCGGATATTTGATGCATATTCAGGAGGATTATAAATACATGTATACAGTATACACGAAAATCATTCCTTTAAAAATCACCCTTCCTATATAACAGGGAATTTCGGTGAAAGGAGGGGATTGCTAGTGATTCACGAACATTTTATATAATGTTTTGTGTATTCAGAGAGGCATTTCCGAGTGCACGCGAATAACCTACAACCACCAGAAATTCATTATGTATAAAACTCATCACCAATATAAAGATAAGATGTGGTAGAATCTTTCACATTATATAGTGATTTTTTTCTGAATTGGCTCGTGAGTACTGCACACGAGTATCTGGACTACCTGTTGTTTATCATTGTTTGCACGTTTTTTCGAAGGAGTCGGTTGTTGGATGTTGATGGTTTTTGCGGTCTTTGTGTTGTGTTCAATTTAGGTGGGAATTCTTGTTATCCATTTATGTAATAGACAGACACACACTATGATTATGTACTTAAATGTGATTTCGATGGTTAAATTTTTTGTGTTTGATATTTCTTTTCACATTTTAGAACAAATAATATAGTTGTGTTTCCTACTTCCCAACCTACCCTGAATTTGTATACCTAAAGTTGGGCACCATTGTGTATTTTTAACATAATAAATGATTTCACCTACATCACTACTCTACTTTTTCTAACATGATGCAGGAAACGGGTATACATATATAATATACTTATTTTTGGACTTATTTGGACTTAACGTTTGTTGATGTGGTTCATAAGTGTTTCTCGTTTCTCGTTTTTTATATAGATTAGACCGTTGGTTTTCCCGTTTGAATGGTTTTACACTAGTAATTTTTGGGGCCCTTTATAGCTTGCTATTCGGTGTGAGCCAAGGCTCCGTGTTGAAGACCGTACTTTGACCTATAAAGGTTTACTTTTATAAATTTTGACTTGGATTGATAGTTGTCTCATTGGCACTCATACCACATCTTCTTATATCTATTAGATGGTAACTGATACTTCAAAAACAAAACAATGGCATTGTCATGGTTACAATAATACAGTTTCTATAGATCAACCCTTTTTAGGGTGGGTTCGTGTTGCTCAGTCGTTAGATTTCTATGTTTGTGTGTGTGTACTGTTGTTTGTATACTCGCCGTTTTTCGTTTTTTGCCATGTCCGTGTCAGTTTATTTTCGACTTATGAGTTTGAATATCCCTTTGGTATCTTTCTCCTCTCTTTTTCTATAGATAAAAAATAAATGCGCTTGTTCACTATGAAACGGGGCGATTGCTGGTAATTAAAGGTAATCACACTCGTAAACAATATCCGACCGTCATGAGCATAAAATACCTATGTAATATACAGAGAAATATTTCACACATAAACCTACAAAGTAACATATACTGTACAGTTGTAGACCTCATTGCAGAAATTCATCAACAAGAGGGGTTTTTAACTGAATCAACTGGAAAAAAGTTAGAGCATCATCACTGAAAACTGCATATACCATCGCTGTGGATTTTCTAACTAGAATTTGCCAGTAGTACATCATGGTACATAGTACATATATAAAATAAGTATGATTTATTGATACTTGTATTTATTGTTTCCTTATTAAATACATTTTGTAGACTTTTTAGACGTATACATGTATATATATAAGTGCCTAGAAAATCAACCTAACAATGTTGGAGAGTAGATTTGATTCTTTACTTACTCCCCGAAAGGGCTGGAACCTGTACTTATCACTTCTTACTTCTACGACAACACCGCCTAGCATTGCGCAGTCTCCTTATCCACTCCCCCACGTGTAACTATAGCTAATATATATATATATATTGTTTTCAATTTAGACATATATATATATATATATAAACAAGTCTAAATTGAAAACAACGTTCAAACCTATGATTGCGTTGGATAAAAACCGCAATTTTTATACGTGTGCATGCAAAACAAATTTCTTGGAAGAGGGGTCTAAATACAGCACAAACAACATTTTCCAAAAGACCAAATGAGTGAAAAAGTATATTTTAACAAAACGCATTTGACTAGCAGGTCGAACAACTGATGTTCTTAAACCCTGGTGACTGCCATTGGCGATTGCCAAATAAACGGATCACAAGATGTAACAAAACAGATCTTATATATATATATTATATTTCTAAACGCTCGTATTCCATTTAATTTGCTACATTATTGACACTGTCGAAAGTACATTGCAATCAAAGTAACGGGAATTATACCAGATATTTTACAATGTTACCTACTGTACTTTTAGGACTCGCGTGGCCTTGAGGACGAGAAAAAATGTACAGAAAAACTCAAACCAGAGACATACAAATAAAAACAAGTATGTCATCTATGCAAGACGTCGGACGGCAGAATAATCTTTTAATCTGCAATCATTAATTAAATAAAGCTATGTTTTTCGTCATATAAAATTTTTAAAAAAGAGGGCCATATCATGTAATTTATTAAAATTGCAACTTCACGTTATCAACTAAAACATCTCATGTATGAAATTATCATCTATCTCTTAGTTAACAGTAGAAAATTAACTTGGTTTTCGGAAGGAAATATAAACTACAGGGAACCAGGTTATTGAAATTATACATTAATTTGTTAATTTCAAAGTTAAGTGTAAGGTATATATTTTAATTGAAGAGACGGGATACAAAATTAAACCAAACCCGACAGAAAAGTCTGAAAAAGTCATGTAGATCAGGTACGGATCTAGGATTTTGAAAAAAGGGGGCGTGGCAAGCCAACGTTTGGAGCGATACTTGTAAAAAGTATGCATTTATCACATATGTGGCTCCATAAGGGGGCACTTGGCCCACCTAAAACCGCTTCTGTAGGTGACCTCACAAATCACACCAAAGTTAAAGATCTACAAGTTTGTTCACAAAGATAATTTCATTCAAGAGAGTAAAATTGATCTCATAAATTTCTTATATGCTATAGCATCAATGAAATAAAGAAACATGGCAATCTTTATTTCCGTAGATTTATTATATCCAATTACACAAAAAGCCGTCTTTATTTGGATAGCGGTTGAAAATTTAATATATTGATGAAAATCAAACAAAATTCCACTGCAAGCTTCTGAAGAGCTGTCATTGTTACTTTGTATTCCAACTTTACTGTCAAATATGTAACTAGAAGTACAATGATTTACAAATATATATAACAAAACGCAATGAATAATCAGTCTCTTATATGATAGAAAAACTTTATATGGAGCAATCCATTATCTTAAATGTGACAAGTGTTAAATTTATATTTAGTTCATTTACCAGAAAGATGTTAAAATTTACTCAATGTTCGTTTCAAATTTTATGAAAGGCCCGAAAAAGGTTTTTCTAAACTACCTTTTTATAAAATGCCTCCTAATTCATTTTATTGAGGTTAAGTGCTATTAAAGCGAAATATATTTATTGGTCCTATAAGGATAAAGATACTTGTTATTTTTTCTTGGCCTAAAAAAGTCGATTTCTTTTCTGACATTGACCTAATATTCAAATTTATAACTTTTACAAATGTATAAAGAATAGAATAGAATAGAATATTTTTATTTACCTAATTACAGGGCCCATAAAGGGCATAAAATCAGTTACAAATGATTGACATAATTGATAATTACAACAATAAACATCACAGTGTACATGTAAATGTATATTTAGTATATTAGCATTGGTCAGAACCAGAGCCAACAACAATATATATTATGAATGCACAATTGAATAATAAAATTACATTATATGCATTCGTTGTCAAATTATTTACTAGACTTAGTATCAATATTCAGACCTGATCTCCTTAATTCAAAACACTCGCCAATATAACAGCCTATTTTTTTCCATAAGCGATACATTTTCTTGTGTCAAGAGCCATACAAATTTGGAAGATTCATTTAAGTTTTTAAAATTACAACACATGATAGAAATGTATTGAAACAAATCTTCTCTTTTGATATCATATAGGGGACATTCTAATAAAAAATGAAGCTCATCCCCAACTTTACCAAGAGAGCAATTTAAACAAAGACGCTCAGATCTATCTATACGTTTTTTGGAATATCTGTCTGTCTCAATTTTTAAAGAGTGGGCGCTTATTCTTATATCTATTTTAGTTCTGGATTGACTAAACATAACGAAAGATTCTAAGGATGAACACGAAGATACAAGTATAACAGCAAGTTGTGTCTGCTTTGGCAGTTAAATTAAATTTTATTTGTTTTAGTCAGAAGTATACACGTGTAATTACAAGCATTTAATTTCATTTTACTTACATTGATGGCTTATTGACTCTTACTTTTTAGAAAATTGATGCATCATATCGAAATGTTTTAATACATTTCTGAAGGGATTTTTTTTTCTAAAATTTTGCTAAATGTGAAGCGTAGCTCTCATCTTACTAATTTGGACAGCAGTCTTCGCCGATTTGCTATGGTTACAGGATACGCATTTGGCGGAGTCATTTATTAAAATTCAGCACATCAAAGTGTAGTTGTTTCTTTTTGTTATTGTCTTATTAATGTCTTATATTGTACTATGATCCTTGTGAGCCCATTTTATGGAGAGAAAAAACATCTTGTAGTAAAGAATGAACGAATCAGACAAACGGTGTTTCACAAATTATACCCTTCCAAAGCACCTTCTGTAACCATCGGGTTTTTGGTGTAGTTCGTTTTGCTACTTCGTCTCTAGTATTCTATATGCTTATGTTTGTAGACTGTTTGTTTGTCTTTTCGTCGTTTTTCTTTTTTTTTATCATGGTGTCAGTTTAATTGTTTTCGACTTATAAATTTAGATTTCCCTTTGTTTTCTTTCACCTCTCCCTATTGCTAGCTTTTTTTCATGGATATAAACCAAAGTTCTTTTTGTGTAGGTGAAGGGGTAGGCAATGATCATTGTTTGATGCAGCTGGTGTATCCTTTATTTCAAAGGAGTAGGCCCAGTAAGACCCCTTTTTGGCCCCAAAATATAGCAGTTTTATAAAATTGTTAAAATTTTTAGCTATTTATTGGAAAGAGGAATACTTCTGTTACATAAATATGGGCTGTTTTTGACAATACAATGCACATGTATCGGGTACTAGCATCATTAAGTCATGCTAAATTACTGAAATCTTCGAAATTTTAGCATTTTGGTTTATTTTGAGACGGTTTCCGTCTGAAATGAAAGTGGCCGCATTTGTGTTCATTCTTAATATTTAAATGTAAGTTGTATTTGATGATTATACATAACATATATAAAGGTTGAGAATGAACACGGATGCGGCCACTTTCATTTTTGACAAAAACCATCTGAAAAGTGACATATTATGGCATATTTGATAGATTTTTCATATTTAAGCTTGAATTTGAGCGTCTTTAATGACTAAATCAGTTCAAATCTTTCACATAAACTAATTGAATCGACTAAAGTAGACACTTAAGGGTTTAAAAAGTGTCCAAAATCTTTCATCAGATGAACCTGAATTTTGAGGCCAAAATCGGCCCTTACCGGACCTACTCCTTTAGTCAATACTTATAAAGACGATTAACATTGTCAACAAACGTTGGATAAAACATTATCTGAAAATAAAGGAACGCCCTGAAAGAAAAACGCGGAGCACAGTTGGTTCCCATATGAATAGCGATCGTATTTTTGTTAAACACGCCTGCCTTACAACACGTTCCTAATGGAATAACATTGTAAATAATGTAAACTTGAATGTAAGTAATTGGAGAACTCATTTTGTAAAAGGAGACAAACATAACATGTAAAAAGAATCATTAAAATGTAACTCAAACTTGACAAAATATTGATCTATCACAACGGATTCCGTCCAAATAAGGTAAAATCCACCTTTTCAAGACACAGCGCCGCAAAAACCCCATCGAGCACCATTTTCTATGCCATTACCCCTACATATACAAAAAATTGCATCTTTTTTTCAATTCAAATATTTTTCAATGTTTATCGATTTACATCATATAAACCAACATGTCGAGTTAATTCAAATTAATAAACTAGAACATATAGTAATTTGCGCATATTAATTTTTAATTGCTTTATGCTATAAGAGTCTGCATGGTTTTAGTTTATCTTGCAGAAAGGATTATACATTGAAATTATATTAAAAAAAAATGAAAAACATAGGTCTTATGAAATTCTGTTATCAATATTGGATGAAATAGAACGATGAAGTTTTTGTTTCATTATATTACCCACACAAGATTGAAAGATTGTTGGTAAAATACAAACAATTTGGAAAATTAGAAATTTTAATCAAAGTAATGAAATCTGCAAGCAGACGTTACAAACACGCGGAGGGAATTAGCTTGAAGCAGACGATGCTTTTAACAAGAAGTCACGAGGTCACGAAGAAATCATTGATGTTTCTTACATGCAGCTGACTTTAATTTTCATATTTCCTTTTTATCTTTTTATGTATGTAACATTGTTCTTTACTTCGCAACATGTGCTCTGTAATCAACCATTTTATTTCTCCTATAGTCCGTGTAGAATTTCTTCTCTTTTAGATTTTTGGATTTGATTTCTCTCCGTTTGCACTTTTCCTTACATTCGAATTATATTATCGTTTTTTGACATTCCGCAACTTATAAAAAAATGCGTATTCTAATTTTAATGGACTGGTTTCAGTCAAATTTACTTTTGCGTTTGATAGCGAAAAAGATAATTCATGCAAACCCTTCATATATATATTTTGCGAAACACTCATAATCGACACCCTGTTTCTGTAAAGATGCGATAATTTTTACAAACAGTAGAATTATTCCGTTGAAATTCATCATCTATACTATTAAACGAGAAGACCTCATTTTGTGTGTCGCTTCTCTTCCTTACACAATAAATTAATCATCATTCCTCTGTGTCCTATAGGTATAGTCGCATTTATCATCCATTCTTACGATTATTCAGATTGAGTTATTTTGGGAGAAAAACGGAAAAAAAGGCGTCCGGATATTGTTTCCGTCATCAGACTGACTTTAGTCATATATTAGACTTCCGGTTTTAAACTTAACAAATATTTTTGCGTTTATCTACATGTATACTATGATTATACTACTATAATATATAGAGACCCTCTATATAATTATAGGAGTGATCGCCGTGGAGAAGAAACTTGGAATTGATAGTTAAAAGCAAATACACTTTATTTATAATATACGTATGTTTTATAGTATACAGAAGGCTTCAGACCACAATTAATTCCCTTTGTTCGTGCCCTTTGTTCGTGGTCTTGGAATATAATTCCCAATTATGATATGGGGTAATGCTTCCTAAGTATTCTGTCTACTGTTTTCTTTGAAACGTTTACTATTTAAGGGGTCATATCAGTTGCATATATAAATAAGGGAGTTACCATTTGATTTTAATGGGGGGCTAGGATGAAATTTGAAAAAATAGGCAGGACAGGAGTTTAAAGTTAAGAAAAAAGGCAGGATGAGACACTTGCAAAAAAAAAGTCAGGATGACAATTTAGGTAAAAAAAAGTCAGGATAAACTTTAAAAAAATAAAAAAATAAAAAGGCAGGACAGAGATTACAACTAAAAAAAATGCAGGACAAAAATTTTCATCCTAGCCCCTCCCCCCCCCCCCCCCATAAAAATCAAATGGTAGCTCCCTAAGTAAAACATGTGGAAAAAAATTATTGTTGAAAGTGAAAGTAGTGATTTGGCCAAAATGAAAGTAGGGTAGAAATTAGCCTTAGTCATTTATTCAAGATTCAAATCCTACCATTGGCATGTTAATAGGGCTCTCAAAAGAAGAAAGCACTGATGGATTGTCCTAGAAGCATATTTTATTAGAATAATAATGGTCTAAAAGCAGTTACATTTATGTCATGTTTGAAGCGGTGCAATTTTTTTTAATTTAATTTGACTTTTACCAAAAAAATGCATTGTAGCAAAGAAGAATAATTGTGGTCTGAGGCCAGAACCGCGAAAATAATGGAATTTAACAGAAAGGAAACAAATAACGGACTTTGGAAAAAAGGGTGAGGGCTTTTGATACCTTTTATGAAATTCTCGAGACATAAAATCTGTTACAAAAATTCATCCTACAACAGTTTACATACTTTAAACCAAGCTCTAAATGCCCTCGATTTCGCGGGTGTGTTCTAGTCTGATTGAAAACTGTCGAGTTTCCGTTGCCAATACTTGACTGGTAGGAGTTTATTCGATCTACATGAGTCAAGTGGCGTAGCTTAATTCTGAATTTGGTATACGGACAATGAAATTACCCACAATCCACACGTTTCTGACGGCAATGTTACGGACGACAGGAACTCGTTTTATGCTAATCATGCGATCGAGTTGCGTATACTAATATGTTGTTTTTGCTGTTTTTTTTAGATGTAGAAAGAACTTTCAGTAGTTCAATTCTAGCCAATTCAACGTTTCAGAATCAAATGTATTCTGGCCATGTGATTTTCTATATCTTTTTTTCTCTTTTTTTTGTGTGTGTGTGGGGGGGGGGGGGGGGGAGGGGGAGGGTGAATGGTAACAAATATGCATCGAAATCTTTTAAGTTATCTCCTGTTTCCTGACATGAAAATAGCATATTGCATGTTGGACTTTTGTATCCTTTCTTTCTTCTCGTGAAAGTGGTAATGGTGTCCTTATAAGGGAAAATCACTAGATATGCGCATTGCCGACGGCAAAAACATCACTCTACCAAACAGCTTTTGTTAATTAATCGAATAAATTACGATTAAATTATATTGAAACTTACTCCCCGTAACACATTAGGTACCAGAAAAGTCTGTAATTTTAGAATTGGGTTTATTCCTTTTCTGTGTTAAACATTGATCTGTTGATTGACAGTATTATGTCAACCCGATGTCACCTTTAACAATGGCGTGTTTAAGCAATAAAATCTTAAATATCTGAATAATTCATTAAATGTCCTACTTTTCAGTGTATTTTTCTCTTCACTTCAATAATTTGTTCAATATTTAGCAGTAAATTATCTGAGCAATCGAACTTCTTCTTTCATTAACATCTGATGTCACAAAGAAGATATTGTTAATTTAAATTATTGCACTCTCTGATATGTCAATTTGGACAGGCATATATGTTTTAAAAATGAAATGTTATTTGGCCTCAAGCTAGTTATAACGAACAAATCTAGCCGGACATATAAAACAACTCGATAGATAAGAATGAGAGCTCGGGAAATAATCACTTAGTGAGTAAAAACTTCACACTTTGGTTTGTAAATGACAAACTCAATCTGAGTCTTCTCTGCAACTTGTCGTGGAGGGCTTGGGTCAAATTGACATCGAATCACTATCGTAGCCATGGTAATTAAAGAAATAAGTGCATTAAGCATAAGATCAAATGCCCGCTAATCCACTCGATCATTTAGGCCATCATCTTGAAATACAGCTCGAGGGAAATTCATATCATTTTACAATTAGGCTCGACCAATGAACTTTTATACCCCCTTAATATTAATGCTTAATTGTGCATCCAAGGGACCATATTTTATTTTCCTTAGAAATACGCTTGCTTTTTTTTTTATCTCATTTTTTGAATTGATATTTTTAAAAAAATATACTAGCATTGGCTGTTATATGTGATTTTACCAGGGGAGATAACTTTTTAAAATTTGTGTTCTATTCAAGGGGTATAAGCGATGCAAGATAGTATCAATCTCTATAGATAGTGTTAATGTGTTAAATTCACAAATAATTTAATTTTGGATATAACACGTCTTCTGATTGACTTAAAGTTTGTTGTCTATCATCTCATAGACGTAATTTTGTCATGTGACTGACGTCATCAACGTTTTTTCATGATTTACTCCTTAAAAATGGAATTTAGAATTAAATTATAAAGAATGATAAGTTTTCCAATGATAATATATAAAAAAAAATCATAATGTTGGAAACTATCTATCCCTCGCTTACATACTGACACCATAAGATCAATACAGATGCAGGTCCAGGGGGCAAACTTTGCAACGTTAGGGGTGGAACATGTAAAAAGTCAATATGCATTTACCATATATGTAGCTCCATAATTGGAGGACTGGGCCTCACAAAGCCGCTTCTGTTGAGTGAATCTACAGGGGCGGATCCAGCCTTTACTAAAAAAAGGGGGGGGTCCAACCATATGTCCCCATTCAATATCATTGATCGTAAAAAAAAGGTGGTTTCAACCCCTTGAACATCCCCTAACCCCTGGATCCGCCACTGATCTAGGTATTTCAGATGATTATTGGGAAAATTGTAAGATTTTACAACGTTAGATACTGTTTAACCATAATAGTAAATTGTAATACTTCCATGGTTTAACAAACCTATTTTTGAACTCCATTAACAAACACTTATGTTTGATCTAGTTCCTAATCAGAGAGAAGTGTATCAATCATTCAAAAGAAATATACATTAAGTTGTAGTATATTTAGGTAAAACATTATCCGGACATATATATAAATATTCAGCCATGATTCATTCACAAATGCCCCTAAGCAAATTATATATAACTAGTAATGTATTTGCTAACTGTCAATTTCTTCACTTAATCAACTGTGACACTATCTTGTGTGTACTGTATATAAGAGCCTGAAAGCGAGTGACTTTGCTATGTCATAAGTCAACCCTTTACATTACAACGACAGAGTCGTAACGTCGTTTCGTACCGGTAGCCTATAGTTGTATTTACACTAACATGAACAATTGTCGGTGGACGTTTAAAGAGAAATACATCATTACGGCTTATTAAGCAAGTTGTCAGGTGAATGTATTTTGTATTATCATCACGTGGTTATTTATTTACATGCCTACAAAGCTCAGCAGTCGACGATAACTTGTAGGACAGTTATTGACTTGATTCGCGAAGATATTTATATTAACGTTATAAAGATAAAGAAAAAGATACTATGGTTAAAAAAAAATCTATGATAAACCAAGAGACAGAAGATTGAAGAACAAAATATTTCTTTATTTTCATCTTTCTTGTATGTTCATTTCTTCTTTTTTGAAATTGCATACAGTATACTTAATTCAAAACTTAACTATGAGAAAGGAAATTGGAAAAGGACAATACTTATTCCTTTCTTATTTAATTTCTTTCTATTCTAAAAAAAAAAACGGGGCACAAAACATTTAGTATATACATTGCTCTGATCAATAGTCAAAATAATAACAGTTCTATGAAATGCTAAGGCTTTACTTTCAGTATTTTATAAATAACGTTTGAAGTACACAATCGGTTTATTTCATCAGTTGTTATAATAACTCGCAAGACCTTTTAGTAAAGATATCGTTGCTGTGACACTTTTCCTAATGGGTCTATATCGGAAATACTTGATTTCAGGAAACGTCAAAATAATGAGCCATATCCTTCTCGTAATATATACGATATGCTCAGCTGGGGGAAAACAGATTTACTTTCCATATAAAATAAGTTTACGTAACCAAGTGCTGTTTATGAATTGAATAATATTTTAAATAAAAGCAATTTGCAATTATCGTACATGTATTCACCTTCACGTGATATAGAGAATGGGTTTTTCTGGTGTTTTTTCTTCTTCATTTTCAATCTTGACAAATATATATAAGAAGTGAGAGGGAGGATAAATCTTTTAAAAACTTTATGACTCATCAGTGTATTTTAACAAGAGTATACCACGGCAGGTGTCACTGGTGAAGCAGGAACAGCAGACACTTCCGGTGCAAGTGAATGATTTGTGGGATGTTTTTGTCCCTTTTTCGTCAACTTATGTTTTTTTTTCAAACAATTGAAGCAAACAAAAATATCATGTTGAAAGCTCTGAAAACATCAACAGGCTGAGCCGATTTTCACCGTAGAAGCTCGAACAGTCTTCAGGAATTCATATTAAACCCGTCTGACACATAATTCTTACTCTGAACCGATAATTCTTTGGTCTGACCCATAAATTCATCGTGATTATCTGAGAAGCAGAAGACAACAATTCAAAATCTTTGTTTCCGTCTGAATAGAAATATTGAAACAAGAAAAATGAATAGGCAATACCGCGAGCCAAAGCTCCCTCACACTTGCTACCATGAGACAACCGAAGTGGTTGAAATAAATAGGAAGTGCATCCGTTATTTGCTAAGCTTTAAAGTAAAATAATGACCCAAAGTTATTTATTATCGAAATACTAATTTAAGTAAGAACAATCATTATCAAAATCGGAGTAAATAAAACCGTACAATTTGTACATATTTTGATTAACCGTCACCAGGAACACGTTTTGATTTGCCGTCATCAGGAACACCTTTTGATTAACCGTCATCAGGAACACATTTTGATTTACTGTCATCAAGAACACGTTTTGATTTACCGTCATCAAGAACACTTTTTTTAAAAATATATCGTCGTCCGGAACACGTTTAGATTTACCGTCATCAGAAAGACTTCTTGATTTACCGTCACCAGTAACACTTCTGAATTCGTTTTCATCATGCTCACGTGTTGATAAGTCATCAAGAACACGTTTTGATTTACTGTCATCTGAAATGCTTCTTGATTTACCGTCATCAGCACTACTTTTGAAAATACTGTCATCATGATCACGTTTTTTAAATTAGTCATCAATAACACGTTTGGATTTGCCATCATGAGGAAGACTTCATGGTATACCACCATTAGAAACACTCAGTTCATATACCGATACACAAAAGAATGAACATATAATCACAATCGTCTCAAAGTTGTAACAAAAGACCGTCAAAAGTTTACACAGGCTGAAGAATTAACTTATATCTACAGGAGGTCTGCGCGCTTTCTACCGCTGTCTCTCGATATCTAAACTGTTAGTGTCAAATTCAGTCAAACATAAAAATTACAGAAATCATTTTTCGCAATTGTTTTTAAATTTCAATTAAAAAAAAATAACACAAAATGATGCAATGAACCATTGAGTAGGAAACTTATAAATTTTAACGAGCCTTTTCAAACAGACGGCATCGACACGTGTTTCTTCTTTATAACTTTTATAACTTCTATAGAAACGGTACCGTTGTGGCTGAATAAAATTATTAGTTTCAGTGCAATGTGCCATTATTGAATTATATAGTGCATTTGTACGAGAATAAACCTGTATAGCTCTGTACGAATGTAATAATTCAAACCACTAACATGCTATATTTTATGCGATAATTTCTTTGTTATTATCAGTATCATATGTTAAAATGATATAAAATTTTCTTTGATCTTCGAGTGGTCATATAGTCCTTAAGTGAATGTTACTTCAACGTTCTCGCTAAAGTATGCTGCGCCATTAACATAGGGAAGAACTTTACAGTCAGACCGTATTGAGATTGCAAAATGCCGCTCAATCGTTCGCGTTTGTATTACATTTGTAAGTTTATAGATTGTCTTAGTACAATTTAACGGTAATTAAAGTGCCAGCTATCATACCTTATACTCGTCGCAATTGGAAAACTCACTTTTAAAAGGTACGTCAATACAACTTACAGAAAAAGTCTGGCGAAATTTAAACAAAAGGCTCCTTAAAAAAAACCAGAGGTATTAAAATTACTGTCGATGGTAAGTCTTTCATATTTTCTTTTATTCAAACCTTTCCCCCGATTAAGAATTTGACATTTTGCCCAGACACTTTGTCCATTGTTGAACACTTTGTGCTGACATACATACGTCGTTCGGTTCATTCCTCCTATTCCCACTTTTTATAAATCTGGTTAGAAAAGTTAAAATTTCATGTGGGAATAGGGGGAAAACTTGTGCAAACAAAGGATTATACTGTATAAACATTGTTTAATCAACTTTTAATTGACAAGTGTTTTTTTGGATAGGTAATATGTTAGTTTTGTATGTGTACGAATTCTGTGTTTTGATTAAAATAAATATGAAAGAAATGGAAACAAATATAAGTAAATTATTTTATTTCTTTTATAACACAAATTCAACAGTAGATTCAAGCAAGCATTATAAAATGAAACGTTTTAATGGTACCAAACCTTCAGCCTTATCTGAAACAATAGTGTAACATCACAACATAGAAAGACACACTATAAAATATAGTCCGTAAAGGGCGTGTAGTTGATGTTAGTTTCTGGAATAGGCTGGGACAGGAGTAAAATGTACCATCACCATATAGGATATCTGCAGCTGCTAAGTGTGTTAGATTCTTTTGAGTACTGAAGATTAACATACGCCCAACTGTGTTGTCGTCTGTTAGCAGGAATGTGTCACCTTTGGTAGTACGTGCCTATATACCGTTTATATTGATTTTATCAACAGGTTTTGGTAAAACTGGTAGGTTCTTCTTGCGTTTGTTGTACATGGAATTCTTGCAAGATGGGAAAGTTTGTTATAATATTATCTATCATAATTTATTTGTCGGATGACAATTTTTTAAGTTTACAAATTCAATGACTTTTTAGTTCTACTTCAATCTATTGATCTGACTTATTCTTTATTTTTAAGTAATTCTTTGAAGAAGAAAAAAACATATTACAAATAAACAATGTATTTCTTTCTTTCTTTTTTAAATAATATTATACTTAAACAGTGTAAGAAATATGTTTTCTTTTAAAAAATACAGGTAAATCTTAGGTGAATTTTTAATTAACCTTGATTGTTATAAAAACAAATCATTTATCAAAACATCTATTGTTATTTGCATGTGGGAATAGAAGGAATAGTGATTTTTAAAAAGTGGGGTTAGGAGGAAGACACCCGTCGTTCTTTTCTCTTTTGGTTGTTAATGTCTCAACGTTTGGTTGGGTAAAAACTAAAATTACCATTGTATTTTTTATCAAATGTCTGCGATAAAACCGTATATTTGTGATAACATTATGTGGAAAGTATACATTAGTTAATAATACATGTATCCCTGTATAACATATCATATGTTTAACGTGCAAATACACTTGTGTCTGGAATACCATTCGTCAGGTTTGCTATAGGCTAAAAGTGTTGAAAACCAAACATATAAAATACTGAGGAGCACAAAACCCTATATCAGCTATAATGTAGTTAGGCAGCAGTTTTTAAACTACTCGAGTTGCCTTTCTGACAGTGCGTCCAGAAAAAAAACACTCATTTTTTACGGGTTGTTGTTGAAGGGATCACAACATTTACCTCAATATCACAAAGAAACAAAAATATGATGGATTTATATGGAGTCATTATCAATAACCCGTTCAAAATTAAAGTTTTCATGAGATGTGCAACCTTGAATTAGTTTTTGCACGATTATATATTCAGTCTTACACCCATGGTACAATATAGGGCTTAAATCTAGCTCTCCTCTTATCACTTTCCAATTACATAAATTGTTTGTTTTAACTGCCCAGTTGACAGCATCTATTAATCTCCTGCTGATAACCATATTATAATTAGGTGAGGCTTTATGTAATTCTATACAGTCAATGATACATCTGTATTGCTAAGTTTGTTTATATTTTTCACATGTTGATTTCTGTACATAAATGTGTAAAACAAAGAAAAGAATAGGAATGTTTATATGAAGTCTGATATGAAGTTCCAGTTATGAAGAAGAAAAGAAAGAAATACAGATATTTTGTAAGTTATTAATAATTATTGACATTATATGTAAATCAATTAATGAATATAAATAAAACTTTAAAGATGAATTCTTATACTAAAGGAATGGATCCCCCCTTTTCGATAATAGTATTCCCCAAACATATTTTCACTTTGTAAAGGGTACTTGTTCTTGACTTTGTGATAAATCAATAGTAGTAGTTTATACATGCTGCTCATCTATTCCTATTTTCCACTATTTTTTTTTTTGTATTTGTAAGATCTAGAAATATACCGACATACTGTATCATGTGATTCATACAGAAGCACTGGCTATTGCCTACCTTTACGAGGCTCCCTCGAGGACTGATAAGCCACCAACAACGATACCGACCCTTTGATAGTTAAAAACATGATATGGTTTCCGTGCACACAGCATGTGGTTTACAATTCTTCTGTTTTTTTGTTATCGTCTGCTCGATACTCTTTTTATCTTAACCCGTTAAAAAAGAATTGAGAAAACATACTAACGATATTCACGACGCCGAAAAAAATAAGACTAAATAAAAAATAACTCAAATGCGAGAGAATAAGCGCTTCTTGCATTGATATCGAGGCTGAAGAAAATGTGTGGTCTTCACTAAACTGAACATCGGCCAGATTTTTATACTTTAGTGGTTGCATATGTATGGGAAAGTTTATTTAATCAGATTCAATCACAAAACTAGCGTCTTTCATGGAAATCCATAGTGATCATAAATATGAATGAAACAAGCAGATTCATACTATGTACTGGTTTTGATATCACTTCTTATGTAAATAAACAATGCATTTCTCAAATCAATAAAAATATCTTGTTTTTATTAAACATATACATCAATGAACAGTTTCCTTTGATCCTTCTTTATATTGATTTTGTACGGAAAAAGAATCAAGTTTATCTGGTAAATGTTGAAACAACCGGCTACAAAAATATAAAATAGCAAGGAAATTTCAATTTAAAGACGAGCGTCTTTGATGATAACGTCATAATATTATTGTTAGTTACGTGCTTTAGTTATCTGCCTGCTAACTTAGCACTGAGTTGCTGCTTTAAAAACAAATAAGTTTTAATGGCGTCTTTTAAATATCGTTTTCAAAAGCAACATGCATTCGCTAAACAAGTCAATTTAATTCTAGAAAAATGATATAGAAAAATTTCTATTTTTATTTAAACATGGTGATTCAGAATCTTTCTTTTATTTGTTTAGTGCGTAAAACTAATGTCAAAGCACTATTACACAGACCATTCATCTTTTGTAAGGAACATGGCCTTTTAGTTTTAAAATAAATTGTTTGATTCAAAATTTCTTGAAAAAAAATAATTTGTTTTTGAAGGAATGTGATAAGAATAGTTTACTTTCATTGAAAATTACGGGGGAATACATTATTGAGCACGTTCGTGTATGTTATTGGAAAAATACTTATTTTTTTTTATCTTATTTAAGTCGAAATATTTTTGTTGGTAGGAATGACTTGCCGGTGCCGAATGGATATTTCTGTATTTAGTAGTTTCGGGAACCAAGAACACTAATAACCTATTTCGTTTTTTTTTCTCAATCGAAAATATTCCGATTACGTCATACAGAATATTTATTTTAGATAATAGAGACTTTTTTTGAAACGTTGAACAGTAAAGAGGGGCCTCGATGACCGAGTGGTCTAAGTAGTCGAACTACTGTATTACTAAACCTGTCAACACCGAGGTTGTGAGATCTAATCCCGCACGAGGCAGGTGCGCTCGACTCAAATCTGAATCGACTATAGGATTATCAGTTTTCCTACCGAAGATCGGTGCTTCTCTCCGGGCACACCGCCTTCCTCCACAAATAAAAATGACCACCATGAAATAGCACAATAGTGTTGAAAGTGGCGTTAAACACCAATCAATCAATCAATCAGTAAAGTATCCACTAGGTTAATAAACAAGATAAACAAGACGTTGTTAATTTTGTTATGGTGTTTGTTATATTATTAAGCTAACTTTGCTAGATAAAACGTTATCGTTTTTTTTTATTAAAGAAAAACATAACGGAACGATACGATTTCTTGTTTTTGTTATATTGCAAAGAATAGAATCATAACCATTTCGTTTTGTTTCTTGAATCATCTCCTCCCTTGACAATCGAGTTCAATAAAATTATAATGAAGCAAAACGTTAAAAATATAACCCTTTCCTCGGCAACTCGAGTGCGAAACAATCAAATGGAACACCCTAATGATATACTGAACAATTAAAAGCTAGTAAACGGAAGAACATTTTATCTTAAACAGCGCAGCAATATCGATCCAGTAATTAAAGTTCATTTCTTATGTAATAGCCTGTAGTTTAGTATTGCATGTCTACCAGGTTCCTGAATCGTGTCGACGATTGAAATACTGATAGTAGCAATGTGTATTCAATAAAACTATCTGTTGTAAACATTAGCGCTATATACGGAAATTTATGTTTTCACCGTTAATGGTTATTAGTGAATCATCTACATGTATCTGAACTCCGTATTTCAAACTATTATCGAGGCTCTGAAAGGTGTTTTCCTTGCTGTATTCTTTAATTTTTAGGTCATTTTTCTAAATTTTTGTTTTCCTTTTATAATATATTTTCTGTATTTTAGCACCCGGTATGTGATTTTCTTTTCGGTATTTTATTTCCGTTTGGCCCTTTTTCTCTATTCTTCATGTTTTGTCCATTTTTCTGTTTTCTGTAGACCACATCCAGATTCTTATTTATGTCTTTAGTTTTTGTTGTTGGTTAATCAGAAAGAGATAATTATTTGCCAGCATAATGATAATTAATATCGTTTATGGAACCAAGGTGTCTTTCTTTCTGCTTGAAGATTCTGTTTCCTCCAACAAAAAATATTCATTAATTGTTTCTTCAATTATTCCTCTATACGTGCATACAAATTGAAAATTTCATCAACATGTTTTATCGGATTGATTATATACAAATAAAAGGAGCCGTTTGGGTTAACGCCAAAGAGACAGAAACCAAACTAAGGGAGCTACCATTTGATTTTTAGGAGGGGGGCTTTTTATTTTTCACTCTATTCGGTCGTGCCTTTTTTTCATTAGTTTATCCTGACTTTTTTTTTTACATTAATTGTCATCCTGCCTTTTTTTTTTTGCCAAGTTGCTCATCCTGCCTTTTTATACTCAAAACTCCTGTCCTGCCGGTTTTTTTCAAATTTCATCCTAGCACCCCATACAAATCAAATGGTAGTGCCCTATGAGTCTACAAATGACAGGCGTCAACAGTACACCGAAAACTAAAAGTATCTGATAGTATAAAAAGTTATGAACTCTACACAATTGACTGACCATCCTACTTTAACCGGGGTCCTCGGTGGTCGAGTTGTCTATGTAGTTCAATACTATATCACTAGCCTGTCAAAATTGAAGTTGTGAGTTCGGACCCCGCACGTGGCAAGTATGTTCGATTCCAATCTTAATTTACTGGATTGTCAGTTTTCCAGTCGAAGGCAGTTGTTTTCTCTCCGTTTATACCGACTTCCTGCGCCGATTAAACAACTGGCCGCAATGATATAATCATTAGTGCTGATGGTAGAGTTAAGCACCAACAGTTAATCAATCAATATTTCAATCCATTAGCTCTTAATAAAAATCAAAAGAGGATACATGTAATTGGGAGCATAGAGTATATAAACTTACTAAGAAGTAATATTAACGTAGGGCCTTACATACTTCTATAGGGCAGAGTTGGGGGAGTCTTTTATGTACATCGCTATCAAGTATTTTTCTGTATAGAGTAAGACAACTCATTTATTTGCTACCAATTAAGGAAGACAGTCAGACGGTCTGAAATAAGAATATAGGGATTTTTTTTTTAAATAAACAATATGATAATAGTAATATATGTTATTATTACTTCACTGGATATATATAGATCTACTGGACTATTTTTCTTTTATCTAAAACTTCTACAAATTGACAAATTATTGTCAAATTTCGCTATATTTATTCTTATTATCTAAATACAATGTATAAAGTATATTTGGATATCATCATATTGATCATATGATGTTAATTTTTTTTCTCAAGAAATAGAGTTGTAGCAATAGATAAAGCTTAAAAAGACTAGATGTGTCGGAACTACACGAATGGTCCACCTCTCAAATTCAAAAAGTCCAAAACCCGTAATTTCGGCAAAAATCAGCAGAGCGGAACCAAACGTAAAGTCGATCTATAGTAGACTCACTTATTAAAAATCAGCTCAATATGTGAAGGCGTTTAGAAAAAAAGTCCGTATAACTGTTACTTTCAAGAAATTTTCAAAGTCCAAATCCCGTAATTTCGGCAGAAATCAGCGGAGCGGACCAAACGTAAATAAAGGCAAAAGTAGTATACCGGTGTTCAAAAGTCATTAATCGATAGAGAGAAAACAAATCCGGGTTACAAATTAAAACTGAGGGAAACACATCAACTACGAGAGGAAAACAAAGGAACAACAGGAACACTGAAGTGCAACAAAACAAACGCCAACATACATAGAAACGAACTATTTGATAACAACTGCCATATTCCTGACTTGGTACAGGAATTTTTAAGAAAAAATGGTGGGTTGAACCTGGTTAAATGGCTAGCCAAACCTCCCGCTTTATGACAATATTAAAAAATATCGCTAAAATGACAACACTACGTGACAGAAATACAGCACAAACACACGCAAGAACATTCATCACAGAGAAACGCACAAACAAATAATATAATAGTCGACACAACATGCAAACCGCAGAACAACAACGAACATATTCCATCAACGACAAACACCACGGGATATCAAAAACAGTGACGCGCTTACGTAACTAACATGCAATCTCGAACTTTATACAATTATTTTCACAATACTCGTCCAAACTCGATCTGTAACTCATCATAGTAGACTCACACACTAAAAATCAAAATGTGAAGGCGTTAAGAAAAAATGTCCGTATGACTGTTCGTTTTAGAATGACGGATTAGGGTAAAACTATACATCACCGACAACTATGTGGCAGAGCCATAAAATTGCATCTCGTCTTCTATCTTTTTATTATAAAATTTGCACAGGCTATATCCTTTTCTATTTCAAGTTTATGAGCTCCAATTCTAAATCTTGTTAAAATATTTAAGTTTGGTTGGAATAATGATTGATTGATTGATTGTTGGTTGCTTAACGTCCAGTGGCAAATATTTCATGCATGTTCAGGACGAGAGACAAGTTAACAAAATAATAGGTAGTTACTGTGATTGAGGCCGTCCGGGATGATGGTCGAGGAAAAATTAGACTGCCATGGTTGGAATAATAGATGGGTTCTTAGTAGGATACTGGATGTGTTATTTTGTCTTTCATCATTAAAAGATCCTTCTTCTATACGTTACAATAATTTAAATACCACCCATCATCTATTTCTCTCTCGACACGTTTATACCACACACTAAAGTTGATGGAAATAACACTTTAAAAGTTTCGTTCGTCCGAAGCTCTTTCTGGGTGTACCTTCATCAGGAACGATTTTATTATTTCAAAATGGTCAACTAATTTACATATGATTCTTCTTGTAAAATAACTAAATAGATAAAACTAAAGTTAAAAAAAAATGAATAAATAAATGAATGTTATCATCGCTTAGAATTAGCTAAATATTTGTTGAACAAAATGCCTTTCAAGTTATACAGTTTTATTCACTGATTAGAAATCACTGCAGACAAAAAAGTCTAGACTATTCTTTATTTCTAGTGTATATCTAATACAAAGTTGAAGTTTGGTTGGTAAATTGTTTGACACGAAATCAGCAGAAAACCAACTGTATTAACCTATTCGTTATCTAGCTTGTTCTGATACACAAATACTTGAAGAATATTAATTTCTGTGTTCAAAGGGCTTAACGTTAAAACCTTTCATTTTTTCTCAAGTCCTGTAGGCATGAAATTTTGACATATCAAATGAAAGTGTTACAGAGGTTTTAGAAATGTTATTAAAGTATATATCCCACGTAAATCTCTCTGTATGAAATATAGACACGTTTTATGTATAATGAATGACGGTCACTTCTATTTTATCTTAAAGGTAAAATAGCCGTAATGGAACACGTGTACGTTTCTGACATTAAAAGAAATATCACGGTGAAATTAATTAAAAAAACAAGCCAATCCAGTTTATAATTAATCTGTGACTTAATATTTTAAACAATGTTCTGTATTAATTTGATTTTACTGAGTAAAACCATCTGCATTTACGTCAGTTTTTACTTGCCTTCTCTTTCGTATTGTTAATTCGTTCGATTAGCTTGTAACCGTAAAGTGAACATAGGGCCTGTACTTCAATTGGCAAGTAGTGGAAATATGATCAGTATCCTCTTTATCTCGAATGTGACCTACTGAATGAGACTTACTACCAGGTTTGTACTTACATGAGCAACACGACGGGTGCAGCAAGTGGAGCAGGGTCTGCTCACCCTTCCAAAGAACCTGAGATCACCCCCGAATATTTGTGGGGTTCGTGTTGCTCAGTCTTTCGATTCTGTTTGGTTCGATTGGTGTGTTTGGTATACTGTTGTTTGGTTTTTGATCGTTTTCGTTTTTTGCCATGGCGTTGTCAGTTTATTTTAAACTTATGAGTTTGAATGTCCCTTTGGTATCTTTCGCCTTTCTTTTACATAATTTAAACCGTTAAAATTAGAAGAAAAAAAAGGGCAGTTTCTTGACGTTGTTGATGTTCATACAATTGCTATATCTGTTTTAATTGTAACAAAGACAAATCCATTAACCATGTCTTCCAAGGTCCCTACTATCCCGGAGTCTTGAAACTCATTTCCACACATCAAAGATAGGATCATGCGTTAACGTTTTGAATTTTCCACCATCAAATAATATCTAGGGGTGACATATTGTCTCAAATAAGTCAACATTGTGGACGTCTAAAAGCCATTGTATTTACAAATCTTTCTCCAAACAATTAATCATTCACGGAACATTAGTTCCTGAATACGATATGATTGAAAGTGTACTGAAGCGCAATGGAAAAGTGATTTTAAATTGGACCGTAACAGGTTATGGTTAATGATCATCAGTTTGGTATTTAGTAACATGGAAGTTAATGAGAGGTACCATTTAATATAAAGTACGAGAATATTACAAATTCATCTTGGCTCATTGATTAATTTCATTTAATATCTCTCCAGCAATTTATTCATCGCGGGAACAATACTTCATATCCTTTCAATATAAGATATAACCCTTCATGTATGACTTTTCCAGACGCGTTACGTATAATGGAACAATTTTTCACGACACATTTATACCGGGGACGTCAAGTAATAATTAATCATTTTACAAACAGCATTATTTTATATTGCACACATCGAGAAACTTAATTTCATACAACAATTACATCAGTATGTTGAAAAGTACAATTTTACAAAAATATATATGAAAAGGTTTTAACGTAATTTTGATGGCTTTTAAACAATGGAATTCCAAAAACTCAGATTAATGGGAGACTTTCCAGACGCTCAAAGTGTATAGAAAGCATTAAACTATATTCTTTTACTGTAGATTATGAAATCAAATACTATAACATAAATGAAAATAATATAATAAAGAGACTTATACCTTTGTCTTTTAAAATGACTGATACATTTGCTTTTGCATAGACTTTAGAAAAATTAACGAGAAACTGCAATGGACCTTCATCCGCTTCCAGTACATTAAACGAGCTAAACTCATAGAAATTTCATTGGCTGACACTATATATATTAACGGACAAAATAAATTAAAATTATCATTAAATCTACTCATTACAGTCGAGCGAATGGTTCTAGAAACCATTCTTGAAAGAAAACATTTGTTGATGCGCATCATTTTTTTCCACACAATAACAAGAATGGACTTTATATTCGATCACTTGGAAATAATTTGGCACTTTTGAAATGTTTAAATGTGTGCTATAATTATGATAATGGAATATTTCGAAAATTTCATACGATTACAAAAGCATGTAGTGTTATACTTTTTTTCTGCTTCATATAATAAATGTGCAATAGATCAGGGCTTTAATAAGTTGTGTCATGGCCAAGGTGAAACAACAATATATTCTTAATCTGTCGCACACCTCCTTGGATTTGAAAAGAAACATTTAAAGGATAATCGTATAAATGCAAGGGTAAAACAAATTTCCATAAATACTTTTCGTCATTTTCTTTGCTCATGACATGAATACCAGAGTATCGTTAACAACAGCACTTATATCCTTCAAAGCGTCTGTGAATTATACCTTATACCATTAATGTTAACCTACGAAACAATCAAAAACGTTATTATCCTTATCGTAATTTTTATACAATATCATAACATCATATGAAGAGACTCTTCATATTCAACAAAGACCCAGGCAAAACACTTGTTTATCCTTTGAAGTCGGTCTGAATGACCTTTCTACAGGTAAACGAGGATCGTTTCAAACTTTATTTATTTCCTTGAGAGAAACGTTAATTTACAGTACACCTCTATTGAGAGTACACACCAGACATGTCAATTTCAGGTACAAGCCTTTAATATTAGTTGAGATCAAAGGCTTATATCTCCGATCCTAACCGTTTTTGTATTGGTCTGTCAAGTTAAACTATCGTTGTCATATTATATGGGCCTAAGTAAGAACTCTGTCAACAGTAATATATAACATAGCACGATACTTAAGTGATAATTTACTGCAGTGCGCAGTTTAAGAATTTCATAGATTAACATATGTTACAAGTTTTTATTTATACAAGTATCGTAAAATGAAATAAGCTTACACAGGCCATTATTTGAATAAGAATGACAGAGGGTTCCAGGGGGATACAAACTACCATATTTGAAAAATAAATTTCTTTTACCCATCATTGAACTCTCATTTCAATTGCAACTTGAAATTTGAAATGCTCAATTGATTGTTTAAAAGCAAACTGTTGACCCTCAAAACGTTGAACGTGGACTAACCTGACACGAGGCATCGTAAAAAGCGTTTTCACAGTGAAAAAATAAACAAAAAAACGCAAGCATAATACGCTGATTGAATTATATTTATAAAAACTAATCTTGGCGTAGAGATATACTATGACGCGATTCTAGGTAAATGATTAGCACCAATTGACCATTTCTAGCAGTTATTGATATATTTAATCCACAAAACCCGTTCTATTACTGCTAAAAAAATAAGCTTAACTAAATAAACCACTTTTGCATGAAAACACGTTCAGCTACAATGAGCAATTAGATACAAGATATTATTCCATATAGGAGATTATTACGCCATGAACACATGCTGCAGATCAAAGGGAAAAAAATCATTACATATACAACAGATAAAGAATGAACGTAATACATAGTAAATCGCTCTGATGATTTATTTACGGTTAAATCAGATTGAGACGAAAAGATCCGTGGGGACGATAGTCTCAACAGGATATATCTCGTCATGTGTTGTAAATCACCACGTTTTCTTTCGGTTCCGATTTCGGTACGTTTCACGGTTCATTGGACACACGAAATATCAGAATTAGCTAGAGGACTGAAATTGAAACAGAAATATACATTGCAAATGTTAAATACATTTACAGATTGATTTTGCTTCGCTGAAGCCTATGCGCTGAGATGCATTTCCAATTCAAATCATCCAGATTTCATTCGGCACGGTTCCTCTTCGATTTATCAATGCATGTCAAATTTTAATTAGTGTATATTAAACAGTATTTTTAATCTATAGTCTCTATGAAGTAGAATTAATCACATTTCTTTACATTTTTTATATTCGCTAGTAATAAGAATTACGGTTTGGAGCTAATTCTAGTGGAAATTATGAAAAATGTTTTAAAATAATATCTGCATAACACTGTTGCACCACTGCCTCAAAATATGATCAAGGTTATTTATGTACCCATTCCACGGGAGGTGTCTGTAATTATGTGGTAGTCATTGGTTGCTGTTTGCCTTAGTTTTTTTTTGTCAGGGAGCTACCATTTGATTTTTATGGTGGGGGGGGGGGGGGGATTTTTTTTAGTTGTAATCTCTGTCCTGCCTTTTTATTTTTCACTCTATTCGGTCCTGCCTTTATAATTAGTTTATCCAGACTTTTTTTTACATAAAATGCCATCTTGCCCTTTTTTTATTACTCAAAACACCTGTTCTGCCTTTTTTTCAAATTTCATCCTAGCCCCATAAAAATGAAATGTTAGCTTCCTTATTGGAGTTGTAAAAATCAGGTAGTTGGTTTTCTCTTTTGAACTCTGTTTCGCATTTGTTTCATCCCGGGACCTTTAATAGCTTACTATATGTGATGGTTTTTTCTCAATGTTGAAACTCGTACGGTGACCAGTAATTGTTCATATCTTTTCCTTTGATCTTTTCCGGATAGTTGAATCATTGGCGATCGTGCCACATCTTATTTTTTTTATGGCGCATAAAGGAGAATATATCGTAAATCCGCAGAAAATAAAATACTTTTAAGATCCATATTGGTCATGTATTTAGATATGTAAAAATACGCTTCGGGCGAACCAATTTCATAAAATGCGTGTACCATCTTAAAGATAAAAATGAACAATACATAGTTAGAACAAAACAGAACCCCTTTTACAAACGAGATCATGTCTCCAGATTGGTAGAACTGATTAACATTCCCCGGAAATTTCACATTAATATTTTGTTTCCGGAAGGTTAGATATGATATCTTGTCAACTTAAGCCGTTAAGGGTACAAAGGGTATCCTATCTTCGGAAGGCTTCACATTATGTCAGGTTTTCGAAAGGGTTCAAATGTAATCAAAATGAATACTAATGATTACAGTTTCAAGAAGGTTAGGCATGTCCAGCTCCGAATGCTGCACCCAAAATGTTGAATTAAATATCACCATGTAAGTTCGCACACGTGTACCCACCAGGGGACGAAAAGATAAAGAAAGCATTGTAAAATCTATACAACCAGTGTTAAGATCTAAGTCTCAAGTAATTTTCAGATTAATCGTCAATCTCGTAGTAAAAAGTTAAATCACAAAAATACTGAACTCCAAGGAAAATTCAAAACGGAAAGTCCCTAATCAAATGGCAAAATCAAAGCACAAACACATCAAACGAATGGACAACAACTGTCATATTCCTGACTTGGTACAGGCATTTTCTTATGTAGAAAATGTTGGATTGAACCTGGTTTTATAGCGCTAAACCTCTCACTTGTATGACAGTCGCATCAAATTCCATTATGACAACGATGTGTGAATAAAACAAAGAGACATTAAAGGTAAAAAAAAACGGGTATGAAATCTCAATTCTTGTGCATAGGTAAATTCATTACGCTTATAATCTTTCAAACTAAAATCAAGAGATCGACACAAAAAGTGTTCCTTTCGGATTCGAATCCAACAACCTCTTATTTTCAAAAAAAAAACTTTTAATTTGTTTAAGTGTCAGCTTTTGTAACTTTATTCTATTGTTTTCTTGATAGAATTCGAAGTATTTTTTGTGGGGGTGTTCATTTCCTCGGGTCTTTTGGTTGAGTATATACTGATTTGATTATTTGTCAGGATATGTCATTCGTCGAGCATCGCCAGTGATAATTGGACTAATTTCGACGTCAAAGTTAGTTCTGGTGATAATATTGTCATGATTAGTCTCACAATTAATTTTCGTCATAATTGTGAATATTTTATAGCTAATTGAAATGCAGCAATTCCAAAAAATAATATATGTAGAAAAAATACAATAAAAAGGGGCTTTTAAAATAATGTCGAAAATTTATTCTTTGACCAAACTTACGAGAACGAGAAAGTAAGAAATATTTTATAAGATGATCTATACTGATTATAATACCATGCATATCTTGAAAACTCTGGGAATTTTCCTCTCATTTTATCAGCATTTTTCGACGAATTGTGATATATTACGTCTTCGTTACGGAGAACACCATCGTCAAATGAATTATCAAAGGAAACATTTTCGTATAGCACCACAGGTGGCAGCAGTGTTTACAAAAACAAGCTGTTGGTATCATACAATATGATAAGTAATAAACGTTTAAAGCGGAAATTATTATTGATTTCAACTTTCCCTACGAAAAGAAATTCTAAAAACACACTACACAAGCTGTTTTATTCGTTATATTTTGCTTGAAATTATTTTTTCATTTGTGCACGTGCTTTTGAGGTCATGATAAGGTTAGATTAGAATGTCTTTGCTTACACAAAATAAAACAACTTCTATACTATCTTAAGATTTGATTATTTCCTGGATTATTCCAGTCAATCTTTTTATTTTCATTTTTGGGTGCTACTTAAAAAGGGTTCTAGATACACAATGCAGTATAATACAACAAACTTCGTTCGTTTATTTACTATTTTTACATATGCCAAAATACTTTTTTATTGTGCACTGACAATATATTTCTTTCTATCCATTTTTATTTATTTCCTCATAGTGTCTATGTCATTATTATTTTAATGTACTAATGCAGTAAATAAACCAACGAAACAAAGAAACAAATACTGTCATAATATTTTAACACGTGAAAGACCGTATTCATACGCTATAAATACCTTTACATTTAACATACATCCAGTTGCAAGTTGTAGTCTATTGTTTAAAGTTTTTCCAATAAACACTTTTACATGTATTTGTGTCAAATGTTTACCAGGAACCTCTTACCTTCCATCCGGAGTACATGAGTCTACCACTCTTAATTCACGTGTTGCTTGTTGTTCTTCATATGGAACCCTTGGTATTTTGAAACTTCAATATAAACTGATATAAATGGTGTAAATTTGTCTTTTATATTTAAAAAAAATAGAGTACAAATGTCCAAATGGCAATATACAGAGACGAATCTAGTGAAGTCGAGCTCACCCAATTTTGTATATATAACGGAACTATAAAAAAACAACTGTCATACAAGTGGGAGGTTTAGCCAGATATAAAACCAGTTTGAATCCACCATTTCCTTCGGAAAATGCCTGTACCAAGTTAGGAATGTAACAGTTGTTTTTCACTTGTTTCGTTGATTGAAAATGTTTGATTTTGTCAGTTTTATGGACTTCCCCCCTTTTTGAATTTGCCTTGGAATTCGGTATTTATGTTATACTTTTTTACTTTTGACAAGATCAAATTTTATCGTTCTCTAGTAAGTACCTCAATCGCTGACGAAAGACCGTGAAATGTGTCCCCGTTTAGATATGTTTGTATATCTTTTTCTAAACCTATACAATACAACGGAGTTTTTACAAAATGGGAATGTTTCATACGAAAGGATGTTTGCTTTTCACTTTTTCAACTTGATCATCTTATTTTGTAGCCCCGGGTATTTTCCGAGGATTAGTATTAAAATGGTTGTTAGGCTACCCTTATATTTCTCAGTATTATGTATACTTTCGTTTCATAAACACTCCTGGTACATTGTAATATATATACAGAAAGTTTACATTCATTCTTATTACAAGAATTAATGAAAATCAAAAAGAATTTTTCTCGTAAATTTTTTTATTTTTTTCAAATGTTTGTATATAAAACAAATAAGACACACCAACCTATCATAACAATTATACAATTTATTGAATAAGATGTTTAATTATAAACTATAGGTTATTTTGTATTTCAGTAGTTGCAATTGTTATCCATAATGAGAATACTTTTATGATTCAACGTATTGTCCTACATGTATTTCCGTTGAGATGTTATAAAAATCTTGCTAGTTCATACCTTTCAAGGTTTGTGCTAATTTATTCAAAAACAAAATATAACTTTATGAAATACTGTCTTAATTTGACTTTATAATGAGTGGGTATTAAAATCATCACATAAATTATTCCGTAATGTATGGAAGATGCATATCACAAATATAAACCTTCGGGCTTTGTATACACGCTCGTCCAAACTGATTATATATTCCTATTTGAATTTTTCACGGTAAAAGTTTGAATATATTAGATAACGTACACAAATAATAATTACGAAACGCCCTGCTCTTTTCGTTTACCATAAGTATTAATATATATCGATATAGGGGCATGTAATTTGCCCATATTATTGGCAAAAATGAAATTTTAATATAATATTGCAAATTCACGACACGTACTTGCTTCACAAACCACTCCAGCTGGGGTTTTCTTTAAACGCCAAATAACCTTTTCAGGTGTGAATAAAATATAAAGATATTATCGAATAACAGAGTGTTATGATATTTTCTAAGCGTGACCGCATTATAAATGAGGTCATATCTATTGTAGGGAAAACAGCAACCTTTCAATTTATTACTTTTTAAAGACATATTATTAAGAGTATCAACCGTGGAAATCAAAAACCTGCAGATCTATCAAAAGATCTTGTTAGGTGTCACATTACGTCACCTTTAAATCAAAATATTCACGTAAGTTCGTTAATAATGACGGCACTTTTTTTTTTGGAAAACCCTCTTACTGCAAAAATGTTATAATTGCGCTATAGGATAATAAAAATGTCAAAATAGTGTAGAACTGTATTTAATATGTTTCTTTGAGTGTTGCATGTTTTTTTTTGTCTCGTTAATGTCAAATTAATAGCCGTACAAGGAGAAACGTGCGATGTCTTTTATTATATCCACTTTATGTCAAACATATACCAACCAATCTGCTATAAAAGAATTAGGAATATTAACATACTAGTACTTGGTTGCTGTCTCTCATATTTGTTTTTTGTTAACTGTTTTGTCATGAAACAGGCTGTTGGTTTTCTAGTTTAAATTGTTTCACATTGTGTCGGGGCCTTTTATAGCAGACCATGCGGTATGGATTTTTGTTCATTGTTGAGGGCCGTATGGTGACCTGTAGTTGCTTACATCCACGTCACGTGGACCCTGGTGGATAATTGTCTCATTGGTAACCATACACTATCTCCTTATATATATATACTAACTTCAGGGTATCTGGCTAGAATTGGTAAAATTTTTATGAGAACATTTGCCAATTGTTACGGTCATTTTCCTTAATTAGTATAGCCAATAAAGAATTTTGTTGACTTCTAGGTCATTTGGTCTCTGGTGGGGGATTGTCTCATTGGAAATCATACATAATCTTCTTTTATATCAGGTATGCATTTATACAACCACACGGATGTGGCTTTGTTATTATCAAACTCCCCGGCAGTTCCAGCTCCGATCCGCATACTACTCTACACTAATGGAGTAAAGGAAAATAGTTCCGGAACGTAAACGGTCACTGTACGGAGTTTGTGTTACTAAACATCCCTCATAGCAAAACGGATGTCCTCAGTAAAAGTAGATGAAAAGTCTTTGGTTGTCCAGAGACTAGCATACTATATACTTTAAGACATACATATATCTAACATCCCCAATAAAACCGAAAGTGACAACGTATTTAAACATCCCACACAGCCAAACAGGACCCGTTGGCAAGTGTAATTTACAAACTGATACAGTCAAATTTATAAATTTTCTTACAACACATTTTTATCTATAATCCTAAATTGCACAAAAGAATTACCTTGAAAACTACAAACTAAAATAAAGATACTAAGTTAACGTTACCGCAGCGATTGAACCAAACATGTTTGAAATTGACATAGAAATTGTAAGTTCGAAACCACTCACAAAGCACACAATTCACAAAACCATATACTTGTACACGCATGTAAACAAAATCCACAGGAAAGTGTAAGCCCGACACATCTCATAAAAAGAACACTTTGTGTCTTTAATCTTTTTGTTAATTTTTGTTTTGTTTTGTGACAATCATATATGAGTCAAGCCATTTTCGGCTGATTTCTAAAGTTTGTTCCTATATGTTGTGATATAATTAATTATACCACCATGTCAGATAAGGGGAGAAATGAGCGCCCGCAAATTTATTAGACCTCTGTGTGTGCTTGTCCAAATTCGGGAGCCTGTAATGCAGTGGTTGTCTTTAGTTGTTGACTATCATATATTTGTTTTAGTTATTGTTTTGTATATAAATTGAGCTGTTTGTTTTCTCTTGTTTTACATGTTGTCATGTCGGGAACTTTTATAACTTACTATATACGGTATAAGTCATGGTTATTGTTAAAAGCTGCAAGGTGACCAATGAAGCTGCTTATATATCAAAAGAAAGCGTAAGGCTATTCTTATCTCAGCATTCTTGAATATTCTCTTCGGCCAACTTCGATTCGTTCAACTCGGGTTGACTAGAGTTTCAAAATCAGCGTTAATGCGCATGTGCGCAACCTTTCGAATCCAAGTGAAAACACAACTCGAGTTGACTCTCAAAATGGAAGATATAGATATAGCTGAACTTGTTAATTTTTTTTTATGGACGTCAATAAACTCTATGTTCAGATTCGTGTGGACAGTAAACAGTATACATATGTAAGAATTAAACTGGTTCGTTTTATTTGTTTGTGTATTTGTGTTTAATTGTTTGCTTTGTTAGGTTTTGTTTTGATTTGTTCATGATGGGGTTAATAATAGTTTAACGCATATAACAGTGTCAACTTTAAAGGTTTTTTTTCCTCAATAGATGCATGTTCATGCCACCAAAAATAGGCACGTAACATAATCTCAAACAGCAGAATTTTCTTCACATCTGCTACCAAATATGTAAAGTCTAGAGAGTAATGTCACCAGGTTACGAATGTTATCTACAAATATTTTCCCATATGCACTTTGTATACCTTGATAACGATAATATAATGGCAACCTAAGCGTCAAGTGTCTGCCTGTGCCATTAAAATGGTTTTTCTGGTTTGTAATATTGAATACAGATTTGTATTTAATATGCCAGATAAACAATTTTTAATATGAATATATACAACAGTTTTGCATGCATTATAAAATATAATAACTATTATATGTATGGATCTGCTGAATTATGTATGAAAATTGTTTTTCTCACAGTCGGTAAGGAAACAGGTTTCGCTCATACACAATAATTCTCCTACAGTCTTTAATATAGGATTTTATGTAATGATATTAAATTCTTTTATTATACGGCATTATTTTATTTTACACGGAGAAACATCAATATTCAGATCCGTATATAAAGATTAATGTCCCTAATTTTTACAATATTTTAAATCTAAACTTTGTGAACGCAGCTTCGTGTTAAAATGAGATTCTCTTTAAAGTACAAAACATATTGTGAAAAGAGCAGTACAAGATTATGCTTGCAGCGTTGTATTCGCATCAAGTGCTGGTTATTGTAAGAATGGGACAATACATAAAGAAACCTGAAACATTATAAAGAAACATCTGAGAATATGTACAAATAAGCTCATCATAGATACCAGGTTTCAAATTTTGTACGCAAGACGCACGTTTCGTCTAAAAAAGACTCATCAGTGACGCTCGAATGAAATTTTTTAAAATAACATATAAAGAACCAAGTTAAAGAGCATTGAAGACCCAAAATTAAAATTTGAAACGTTTAAAAATTAGAGACAATATGAATATAAGGTGATGTGGTATACCTTATATACAACGAATTACAGGTCACCGCATGGCCTTCGACAATGAACTAAACCTAAATCGTATCGTAAACCTGAATCAGAAGATGTCAAAGTAAGAGTCAAAAATCGCATGTCGAAGAAAAACAAGATATTACCATGAAAAACAAGAAAAACAGATATTACAATGACAAAAAAGAAAAACCGATATTACCATGACAAAAAGAAAAACAGATATTACCATGACAAATAAGAAAAACAGATATTACCATGACAAAAAAGAAAAACAGATATTACCATGACAAAAAAGAAAAACAGATATTACCATGACAAAAAAGAAAAAGATATTACCATGACAAAAAGAAAAACAAATATTACCATGACAAAAAAGAAAAACAGATATTACCATCATGGCAAAAAAATAAAACAGATATTACCATGACAAAAAAGAAAAACAGATATTACCATGACAAAAAGAAAAACAGATATTACCATGACAAAAAGAAAAAACAAATATTACCATGACAAAAAGAAAAACAAATATTACCATGACAAAAACAAAAACAGATATTACCATGACAAAAAGAAAAACAGATATTACCATGACAAAAAGAAAAACAGATATTACCATGACAAAAAGAAAAACAGATATTACCATGACAAAAAGAAAAACAAATATTACCATGACAAAAAGAAAAACAAATATTACCATGACAAAAAGAAAAACAGATATTACCATGACAAAAAGAAAAACAGATATTACCATGACAAAAAGAAAAACAGATATTACCATGACAAAAAGAAAAACAAATATTACCATGACAAAAAAGAAAAACAGATATTACCATCATGGCAAAAAAATAAAACAGATATTACCATGACAAAAAAGAAAAACAGATATTACCATGACAAAAAGAAAAACAGATATTACCATGACAAAAAGAAAAACAGATATTACCATGACAAAAAGAAAAACAAATATTACCATGACAAAAAGAAAAACAAATATTACCATGACAAAAAGAAAAACAGATATTACCATGACAAAAAGAAAAACAAATATTACCATGGCAAAAAAGAAAAACAGATATTACCATGACAAAAAAGAAAAACAAATATTACCATGGCAAAAAAGAAAAACATATATTACCATGACAAAAAAGAAAAACAAATATTACCATGACAAAAAGAAAAACAGATATTACCATGACAAAAAGAAAAACAGATATTACCATGACAAAAAAGAAAAAGATATTACCATGACAAAAAGAAAAACAAATATTACCATGACAAAAAAGAAAAACAGATATTACCATGACAAAAAGAAAAACAAATATTACCATGACAAAAAGAAAAACAGATATTACCATGACAAAAAAGAAAAACAGATATTACCATGATAAAAAGAAAAACAGATATTACCATGGCAAAAAAGAAAAACAGATATTACCATGACAAAACAGATAAACAGATATTACCATGACAAAAAGAAAAACAAATATTACCATGATAAAAAGAAAAACGACGAAAAGACAAACAATTCTACAAACACTGAAATTAACTCTAATGACTGAGAAACAAGAAACCCCATCAAAAAACCTTAGGCGCTCCGAAAGGGTAGGCAGATACTTCACGAGTTATATGAGGTCTCTGAGGCATGCGATTTAGGTATGCAGAAGCTTAATTTATATATATTTATAAAAAGTATATATTTTCCAGTTGATACGGTAACCCTTATTTCCGATAAAGCATTCATTGATACGTGTATATAGGATTTCTGTTTACAAAGACCTAAAGGAAAAGTTGAAGCATTTAAATTATAAACGTAGAAAACTTTATTTTGATTCGGCATAGCATAAAACATACAAACCTAAGCTCTGATGAACTTTTTACCGAATATATTATGATCTTAAAGGTTGGGAACATTTTCGAAGTTTTGTTGATATTCGTCGACAATATAAAGTTTAGAAGCACCAAATGCGCATTTCGAAACTATGTTAATGTCTATTCAGCCAGTGATGTTTTAGGCCAAAATATATGAAAATCCCAAAATATTACAAGCTTTGAAGAGCTGATAAAACAAAAACTGACAACCAGGGCAAAGAAAGAAGACAAACATACATTTATTAATATAATATGATTTCCAAACTTTTGTAACATCAATTTACCATAGTAATATATCTTATCTGTCACATTCTCCATATTACAGTTTTAACGTCTTTTTCATCCCGAAACCATAAATAAATAAATGTTTTTTTTTTCCCGATGTTTAATAGTGTCCAACATGTTCATAGTTTATATTGTATACATTTACCATCGCATTTGTTCTATTCAACATTTTCATCACAGTATTGTTGATAGACATAACATATCAAATTTTCTAAAAATATGATCTTTATAAGTTGGTCTCTTTCCCCTTTTGTAAAAAATTGAAAACAACACGTTTAATAATTTCATGCGTCCGAAGCGCTTTTCTGGATTTACCTTTATCAGGAACGCTCAAAGCCAAACATTTGAAATCCGAGGGATGTATAAGTACTATGAAGAGCTATAGGACTAAAATACCTAAAACAAATAGCCAAATTCAGCTAAGGTCAACTTTGCCTGAGGGAGTTGAAATCTTAGTTTCTTTATAATTTCAAAATTTATAAACGGACAATTTTTAGAAAGGTTTGTTTTAAATCATGTCAGTACCCAAATACTGACTACTGAGCTGGTGATCAGGTGCATTAGAGTCTGGTTGACAAATTTTAATAAAATCATAATTTATCGGCAAAAGTCGAGCGTAAGAACGACACCACAAATAATCTAGATAATGATATGCGATCGTAGTCAACCCCGACACATGCTGTGGTGAATATCCGGAGAAATTATTAATGCAGTTTCCTTATCTATCAAGCAGTGCTGATTGACAATAATGGAACCTTTCACCTGCAGGTGACACACAGACAGAATACGCTGACCGTATGAATATGTAAATTTACTTCCCATTTTCTATAGTGGTCGTAGTTAAACTTACTCATGAAGTGATTTTAACAGTTGGATATTTATACAGACTATATATATATTGCATACTTTCCCTACAAAAGATATAATGATATGAACTTTCCCATGAAACAGAATAGAAAGAATGAATTATTTCGTTTTGAATTCAAATCAATTTAAAATAATTTACATAATGAAATAAATTTGGGTGTTAAGTATGTTAAAAAAACCAAATGTGCATGTTAAATTAAACCCATTATTCCAATCATTAACCACGTCTTTATACATCATGATGCATGTTCACACGAAATCAATTATAAATGTGCAGGTTTCATAGAGATAAAAACTTAAAGGCACAACAGGAAATGAACTTCTATTAAAAATCCCTCTCATTTGTGAAAATTTAGATTGTGTAAAATACAAGATTAATTTTTCGGTTCTTTTTACAAGCGGCTGGTCAAACGAACAAATATTCAGTTTAGTTATTATAAAGATAAGAAAATGTGTTATGATTGCCAATGAGACTGTCTACCAGCGACCAAAGGCTTAGAAGTATATAGGTCACCGTACGGCCTTTAATAATGAACAAATCCAATATCGCATACCAAGCTATACAAGGCCCCATAATGACAAATGCTAAACAATTCATGCGAGACAACTAACGGCCTGATAAAGGATAAACAAATATGATATACAGCAACAAACAATTACTAAATAACACGATCCTGACTTGGGACAAACACATACAAAATGTGGCCATGTTTGCGCCAAACCCTCCCTCTAACCTTAGACAGTGGTGTAACAGCCGAACGAACTATAAAAATCAGTTGAAAAGCATCAGATCTATACAATGCACAAAATCAACTGACACTTAGGACACAAAGTAAAGATCTGAGAGTACTCGCAGCTACTGAATGTTACTGAAAGCTAAATCAAGGCAAACAAAAAATAAAAAAATATGAAACAAGCATGCATCTTAGACTCAAATATCAATCAGTACACGTCTATCATCCGATGGATTTAGTTTAAAGACGTCATTAATTGTTTAACAGTCAGATAAAAACATGATCTTGTGCAATGCCAAAATATAGGAATCGACAGGATGTTGGACCGTAAATGTTTACAGCAATAATATATTTAGTTCGGTTTTAATTTATTGACAACAAAATCAATATTTACACCGATAAAAATAATATTCGTAGATCTTATAACAGTGGCACATTGGTAACTTTTTAGAAGGATTGATGAGTTTACCCGGCTCGTATCTAAATTGACGAGCTCTATAAACAACATCACCGTAAACATTAGTTAGCTTAAAACTTCCTATTTTGAATTGCTCAGAGTGACGAAGAAGATCAGACATAAGTTTTACCAGTTGATTAGGTCTTCCCCTTTGCATAATACAACAAATATTATATAGATGGAACAGAACTATTTTTGAGTTGACGCAGCGTAAAACAATAATCAATTAATCAATCAATCAGAATTATTAGTTTAGCGTGTCCTTAAAAAATTAAACACAATTGAAACACAAAAAGGCACAAAAAAACGTTATTCATACTTTTAAAATCGCAGGAGAAAAAAAAGAAAAAAAGAAAAAATACAGATTTTCAGGGGATGAATACTAAATTAAATATTAGAAATAATGTGGAATCGATAAAATTATCAAGCAAAGAACACATTGCTAATCTCTAACCAAATAGTTAGCTTTTTACGGATTTCATCCGAAGCCTCGTACCCGATGAAAAAGCAATCTTAGTCAACATTCTGTAATAGTGAGTTTAAAGATCTGAAGTACCAGTACGTTTATTGCGTGAGTTCTCAGCTAATAACCAGCGAGAATGACAAGATAACAACATCAAAAGAATACCTATATACCTGTACAAGACGATCAGACGCTCTGATAATAGCAACATATTATAGATACTATTTTACTTTCCCTTTATTTACATACTGAAGGAGTTATTACATAATTACTGACTATTTTCTACTCTAGATGTGATGATATGATAGAAGTTATTATAAAGAACCTTGTTTCAATTTATTTTTGTTTACGTTTAAACAGACGACGCACGCTTTCCGTTTGTTATCCAATGGATATTGTGTCCTTGACCCTTCATATAGAGGATTTTTTAATGCCAAATAGCACGGACGTGTCCAACGTTAGATGTAACAGTCAATAGGTTTGAGACCGCATTCTCCTTTTCGCCGCTTCAGAACCTATAGATGCAATTTGAATAATGTTTTCAAAAGTGTTTACCAAAACATTGCAAATGGTTAATAACTTCAGCTACAATGTGAATTCCACCAATGACGTAACGTGACGTAAATTTGATATTGATGTTTTGACTAATCGCACAACGCAACAAACTCCCCGGCAGTTCCAGCTCCGATCTGCATACTACTCTACACTAATTGATGGAGTAAAGAAAAATAGTTCCGGAACGGAAACGATCACATTACGGAGTTTGACAACGCAAGTAATAGTTATCCTTAATCCTTTAGATTCCGAAACAGCGAGTTTAGTGCATACAAAAAATCGCGTTCCGAAGTGTTCCGAAGTTAGTTGTCTGAAAACGACCATATCACGATTCCTTGCGGTTAAGGTTGCAGACTGTGTAACCTTAAGGTGAAAGGTTGGCAGTCTGCTATCTCAAGGTCAATGCAGCTACACATGTATAATTTAGAATAAAGCAAAACGCGTGTTATATACAATGTACGTAACTTAGACAGCAAACCAATGACCAACCAAAATAAAATAAAGCTTATTTCTAGAGGTCAACATGTGGTACTCTACAACTGGCATGACTATAGTCAATTTTTGTATTCTTGTCTTTCATTTTTATTTATGTGCTTTGTCTGTATGCCATTTTGTTTTTCTTGTTGACATATTTGTTTGTTTTATAGTGATTAAGATTATAACACAATGTTGACTGCTGTACTTCTATATTTGACATTTTTACCTATTATGTTTGGTTTTTTTTGTTCACACATTGTTGTTAATATAATGGAATTCTACGGGACTGTCAAACAAGTGAGAGGTTTAGCTATCTATAAAACCAGGTTTAATCCATTTTCTACATAAGGAAATGCCTGTACCAAGTGAGGAATATGACAGTTATTTTCCATTCGTTTGATGTGTTTGAGCTTATGATTTTGCCATTTGATAAGGGACTTTCCGTTTTGAATTTTCCTTGGAGTTCGGTATTTTTGTAATTTAACTTTCTAGACCAGATCATTAGAAATGTTACGTAGTGTTTCATTTTGATATTATACCGTTGTATCACCGGGTTTGAACTTGCATGAGCAACACGACCGGTGCCACATGTGGAGCAGGATCTGCTTACCCTTATGGAGCACCTGAGATCACCTCTAGTTTTGGTGAAGTTCGTGTTGCTCAGTCTTTAGTTTTCTATGTTTTGTTTTTGTGTACTGTTGTTTGTTTGTCTTTTTCTTTTTTAGACATAGCGTTGTCAGTTTATTTTCAGCTTATGAACTGAATGTCCCTTTGGTATATTTCGCCTCTCTTTTGTAAAACACAGTCAAATATGTCGTATACGCCGAGTAAACGTACGTTTATATTATACTATTGTTTCTTTGTTCTTTATTTTTCTGTTGAAAATTCAATTGTTTCATATTTTTCATGTCGGGGCCTTTTATTGCCGACTAACCGGTATGGGTTTTTTTCTCATTGTTGAAGGCCGTACGGTTGCCTATAATTACTTACATCCACTTCATTTGAACTTTGGTGGATAGTTGTCTCATTGGCAATCATATACCTCATCTCCTTATTTTTATAGTATATTCATTACATGTATATTCGACTTATGAGTTTTTTGCTCCTTTCTCCTTTTGAACATAATTTTTCTACAAGAATATAGGTAAACATACTAGGTTAATAAATTTAATGTTTAAATTTGTTATTCAAATATAAATCTTTTCAGTACATAATGAAGATACCGTCAGGTTTCACATGGAATCATGATTATATTTACATGGTTATGGTTTAATTTTTATTCGCATGTTAAATAGTCATAAACACATATATATTATTGATACTCGTTCTGATGAATTAGTCAAACCATTGGGACATGCTTCGTAAAACAAAGACAAAATTAAATAGACAAATTAAAGTAAATCTTCACAATGCTTATACAAATCTTTTAATATAAATGGGTACATCGTTATAAAGGTAGATAAAACGAGGTTGTGATCACAGGTAAACATCAAAGGGAATACCTGTCAGATGATTCTAGAGTCAAATTACTTACCCGCGCCCTAAACAATGACTTTAACAAACAGGTATGTCAAAACAAAAGATAAAAGAATACATTGCGTTAATAGCAAGGTCAAGGTCTAAGTTCACCCTTTTTATCGTTTGACCTGAAATTTGCCTTGAGTAGATATTCATGTCACATGTGCACTTTAAAGAAAATGATTTCGAATTTTTAAAGAAAATTTTAAAGAAGTAGTCCTTAAACAAAGACAGAATTTGAAATTCTAAGGCGATACATTGTATATTGTATCACTCTGTTAAATTTGTAAATAGAGAAAACCGATAGAGTAAGTTTCATCCAATGAAGTTTCACTATATAGTACTAGTGAACTGAACAAGGTACAAGTATTAGATGTAAGCTTTTCATATCTGAGGGGCGTTAGCCCCGAAGATATAAGACGATTACATCTGATTTACATAGAAGTGATAAAAAGATATTTTATCGTTTCTCTTATTCTAAAAAGAGCAATTAGTTTTGATAAACCAGGAAAAGCGTCATTATCTCAAATTTTCCAGATGCACTGACAATTCCAAAAAATGTTTTGTAATTATAGATTTGGAATGAAATATTGCGTCTATTTTTCTGTCATCAAATTGACACCTTATCACTGTTTTTGTATGGCAATATGATTTGTTGTACTATCTTGTCTTTTTCTGGTTTAATTGCCAAAATCGGAACTGTTTGCTGATAAATGATAAAACTTCTGTGTAAATCAACAAAAGCGTGAACTTTATACATTGTACCTGTTTTATTATATAACGCTACATTCAACTATAGTTCACCGCTTTGAATAATTAGCAAAAGAATACCGTAGAGCAAAGCAAGCTATAAAAACCCCGACATACAACAACATATGAAACATTCCGAAAAAGATAAACAATGTAAAGGTCTTAACTCAGCTTGAAGTTCTTGAATCGAATCAGGAGTGTCACTCGAGGAACAAAAAAGAAAGATAGTTCTTGGGATGGAATCCGCACTTACTTTTTGGTACTTTTTTAAATAGTCGACGAAAAATTAAGTTGGAAACCCCTTTTTATGGTTGAAAGTATTGAATATCCCTTCTAAAGATTTCTGAATCCGTTCATGTGTCACGCGATAGTCATTTCCCATTTCGTGTTATTAATTTTCGGCTTGCTTTTTATGAATTATAATGTATCAGTGTGTATTTCCATGTATGTATGTATGTATAAAAATGGGTATGTAGTATCTGATGTACAGAGATACACAGTGTTTGTAACCCCCAAAAAAGGACAATAAAAATCGGGGGCGGGGGTGGTGGGGGTTCTTTTGCAGGGAAAAAAATCCAATATATCATGATACCAAAAGACTGCATAATCATGTCGGAGTTAGAAATGGACATTTTTATTTGAAATATCCTTACAACTGCTATAATACGAGTGATGGGCATACATAATTAAACTTCTGAAAATATAACATTTAAGACTCACAAACAACAGGTCGAATTATTCATACACCTACAAATACACGTTTCCACGACTTATTTATATAAAATATGTAACGATATGAAAAACATAACCAGATCGCAAATACTTTATCCAAATTGAAACAAAAACCTCCGAAAGCCAAATATGAAATTATATCATAAATACCTGCATGAAAATATAACAGCCGTAGTTTTAAACTAACGACCTTGAACCAAGAGTAATAGTAGACAGTTAGTTCATGTATCCTTAAAATTACAAATTTCCGCGGGTGAAAGCATGCAAACTTACTCGTGCATATAAATGTTGGTATATATATAGAACTTCAGGTCATTGCAGGTCATGTCAGGTCAAGTCAGGTCAAATGAAAAATGTACAAATATATATCAAAATATGAAATGATACAAGTATATGAAACAAACATGATTATGATTGTGAAATGAATTAATACGAAAAAGATATGAATAAATCATTTGTGACACATATAATTTTGACCGAAAAAGTGTGTTGGAAAGGGAGAAGAGTTGTGCCTCCTCATCTATCTTTGAGCGAACCCCTCGTTACGCCATCCATGTAACTGAATACCACCTAACTAAAGTGTATAAGCCAATATGAATAATGTTGCCTTAGGGAGCTACCATTTGATTTTTATGGGGGGACTAGGATGAAAAATTGTGTCCTGCATTTTTTTTTAGTTGTAATCTCGGTCCTGCCTTTTTATTTTTCACTTTATTCGGTCCTGCCTTTTTTTTATTAGTTTATCCTGACTTTTTATACATAATTTGTCATCCTGCCTTTTTTTTCCAAATTGCTCATCCTGCCTTTTTTTTTACTCAAAACTTCTATCCTGCCTTTTTTTTTTACTCAAAACTTCTGTCCTGCCTTTTTTTCAAATTTCATCCTAGCCCCCCTCCCCCCCCCCCCATAAAAATCAAATGGTAGCTCCCTTAGTCTGTTTAAAAATTTCCTTCTTTTGGTCGCGCAACACTTACAGCAAATAGTATCGTACATTAACCGGCAACATTATTGAACTGTCTGGTATGTTTATGTATCGTTATAATGGGTCGCCCCATTGGGGTGTCGGACTAATGAGGTGTCGGAATACAAGGGCTGTCCCGTTAAAGTCGTATGGGAAATGTAAGATTTAGATGATAGTTCTTGTAACCTTCTTCAATTCAAAAAACTATTCAATCAGTACAATACATTTATAATATTATTGCACAAAACGGAACTTAAAACAATCGTCTGATTTCGCCTTGTTGTGCATGAAATAGAACACTGTCGGAAAAGCATCAGTTTTAGGATTTGAAAAATGATAGGTACAAAACAATCACAAAATAATTTCAGGAATTATATGTTAAAACACAGAAATAAGGGTGTGTAAGGGGACATTTGAATTTAAAGAAATATTTGGTTCAAAATAAAAAGTTACAACAAATAATTACTACATATAATTACTACATACAATTATTGAGCAAACAGTTGCCTCAGACGGTACGGCTTCGTTATTAATTTACGGGCGTATGTTTATTTTTAGGTGTAGTTTTCTCCCAGGCTAGCTAGTAGATTTTGAAAATTAAATTTGACGCAAATAAAAAAATAAAATAAAAATACAGACACACACTTGGATGTACTTTTATATTAATGTCTATAGGGTGTATGGAGTATAATTAATTTCTGTGTGGGTGGTAGTACAAAATATGATTAAGATTTACTTCACTTCAGCCTGAGTGTTTGAAAGTCGGTTTGAAAGAAGACGTAAAACTTGAACAATTTTATTTAAGAATTTTGTTGAACATACAAGTATGTAACACATTGCTTTTACATTCACGCTACACTGAGATCAACATAGAATTGTATACAACATACAACAAGACATATGTCGATATCATATGTCAATCCCTGAATCGCCAAGCAAAGACGGCTACAGATCTACAATCAACAGAAATTCAAATTCAAAAAAAAAAAATGGAGGAGGTTTCTGACTTAAGACATTCAAATTAGAATTTGGAGGCATTTATAAGGCATCTAAGTGCTGAACCCTTTTTTGTATTTTATCTTTTAATTTAATTAGTGGAATAGTTCCCGGATAGATTCAAACATATACCCTTCATTTTCTTATTGAAAAAAATAATTTCAGTTTTTCACAACTGAGGCAGCTATCAGACACATTCAATAATGGTGATCAAAGTTTGGATAAAATCCATGATGATTTACTTTTTCGAAGAAACAAAATTGATATCGTCATCGAATGTTTTTTTATTATGAGGGTAGGTATGCCCCTTACCGTCAGGCGTCAAACGGTCATTTCCGGCTACCGTTAGCGTCAAATTGGTTAAAATGTTATCGTGATTCGTCAAATAGTCCTTATCGTGATTCATCAGAGGCCTCAATATTATCCGTTACCGTTAATTTTGGAAAGAATTTAACCTGATTCGTCAAAATCAGTCGATTTTTTTAATGTCCAAAAAAAAGTGTACATTTTATCGTCATGCACATAAAATTGCCGTTAACGTCATTTGGCAAGATTTGTAATCGTTATTCGCCATGGAGGTACCCCCATCACGACCCTCTTTAATGGCAGCAGCCAATGGCATTGCTATCATTTTCTATTGGATACGGTCAACGGCAAACATTTTAAATAATTACGTGTTATAGTGTTCTTTTATTTTTCTTTGTAAATTATCACCCTTTACTGTTTAGTCCATTTTTGGTAATATCCTTTTGGCGTGGCTCGGTATTCATACATCCCGCCATTGTGTTATTGGATTATGGTCATGTTTTGTATTTTTGTCATTCATTTTTGCTTATGTGCTTTGTCTATAGAGTGTCTATATACCATTTTGATATTCTTTGATGACATATTTGTTTGTTTTTATAGTGATTAAGATTATTACACAATGTTGACTGCTGCACCCTTATTTTTGTCATTTTTTTCTATAATGTCTGTTTGTTTTGTTCACACATCGTTGTCAATATAATGAATTATATGAGACTGTCATAATAGTGAGAGGTTTGCTAGCTATAAAAACAGGTTTAATCCAACATTTTCTACATAAGGAAAATTCCTGTACAAAGTCAGGAATATGACAGTATTTCCATTCGTTTGATGTGTTTGAGCTTTTGATTTTGCCATTTGACTTTCCGTTTTGAATTTTCCTTGGAGTTCGGTATTTTTGTTATTTTTACTTTTCAATAAGGAGACAGCTATCCACTAGAGTACAAATGACGTGGATGTATGCAGATGCCTGTAGATATAAAATAAACGGAAAGGTAGACACTTTAAAATAGGGCTTAAATGGAAAATACAAAATTTAACTGATTCAGAAGATTTTAAATGGCGAGATATAAAAACTAAATTTCTTTTTTTTTTTTTTTTTTTATCTAAAATCTGATTTATTGCACTATTGCTGTTAAAATGAATACCATGTCTACAGCATTTGACAGGGCACCCCTGTAGGATTAGTTTTACTGAACAAACAGGGAGATTGCTCAGTACATTAATAATAATAAATTGTTAGATTTACATTCATTTAGATAGCATGCATATTAATTTTTATCACCGACTATACGCGGTACGGGTTTTTCTCATTATTGAAGGTCTTACGGTTGCCTATAATTGCTTACATCCACTTTATTTGAACTTTGGCGGATAGTATTAGCAATCATACCACATCTCCTTATTTTTATATTTACTTATTGCGATTACCACTATTTTGACGATTTTGATTAAAACATTCCTTAAGTCGTTTTATTATAAAAAACATCAACCCTTCGTATCAACTCGGGTTTTATGTAAGTTAATTAAATGTAAAGTACATACACCAGGGACAAACAAAATACCTTTTACACTCACCTGTAAAGTGTAGGTATTTGAATAAGTAAATATCAAACGACTGGTTAATATGTCTTGTTCCTTTGTAGTACTAAAGTCATGTCATGTTATTTAACTACAAAAGTTAATCACCGAGAACATAGCCAGGAAAGGCGGTATGTATTGTTTCTGTAGGGAAAAACAGTACCTGTTTATAAATCACTGGGAACATTAGAGGACAAATTTCTCTAAGGGGAAATATAATTTTACTAAATCATCGCCGACGCTTTTTTGTGGTTACATATGGTGCAATTTACAATACAAACTAATCAAATGAATATATATAGTTTACAATATTAAAAGAAAGAAATTTGCGAGATGATTATCGTCCTTCCGTTTGATTTTAATATAAATTTAAAAGTGCAGATAAAATTGGTACCGTTAATGTTATTAAAGAACACATTGGCACTCATACCACATCTTCTTATTTATACAATAACAATAATAATAAGATTAAGAAACGTACCTATGATAATAGTATTACATTGTACAGTAAGGTATAAATATCTTTATTTCTTATGCAGCAAAAATACTGCAATCTGATTGGTTAATTACCCCGGTGTAAATAACACCCCACCTTTGTTCACCCCGGGATAAATAAAATTTTGCCAAAAAATTTAAAAAAATTAAATTTTGCCAAAATAAAGAAAAAAAAAAATTTTACACTGGAAATTTTTCATTACCATTTTTCAATTTTACATCCTGATTTAAAAATGAGTAAAGGTATTGTTCTTAAGAAATAAATTCGTTATCTTGGTGTAATCAGGGGTGTACGGAATTTTACACCGTTGTTGAAAATTCATACACCCATTCGGCTGCGCCTCAGGGTGTATGAATTTTCAACAACGGTGTAGAATTCTGTACACCCCTGATTACACCAAGATAACTAATAATCCCCCGAATTATTGACTTTTCTCTGTGTAGTCCTTTGATTCAGAGCTGTTCCTCTTTTCGCCGACTTTTTTTAAAATTCGTATTCGACAGACTTCATTGAGCTGTTGTTATATTACAGTAATATATAACTAAGGATTTGTCACAATAAAAAGTAATCAATGACTTGTTGTAGCCAGCATCCCGCCTCTCCTTTTTACCTCGTTTACAACACCACGAAATGAAAATTTTCACCGACAATACAACAAATAAAGCATGAATCGCCTGCCTTTATATACGGAGCACCTTAGGTCGTGCCCTGTTTTTGGTAGGGTCCTGACTGTTCACGCGGATACACGCAGTCTTTTGTGGATTCTCGTTTGTTTATTTCAATTGTTTATAATTTGCATAAGTTTGTTTATATTTGAAAACAAAGATTTTTTCACATCGCCATAAGAAGGGCTAATGAATTCGACCAAAAAGAATTTAACCGTGACACATGTAGTTTTACGTTTTGTTTGGCTAAAATAAAGAACATTTTGTTAATAAATTGAGGCTATGGAGTTTTTAATAACCATTATGTATATGCATCTTTAAACTTTGAACTCTCAACTCTCTAAAGCCATCATTCACAACCGGAAATTGTTACACCCCCCCCCCCCCCCCCCCAACCAAAAAAAAAAGATTGACAAATATTTCAAGAACCACAAAAGTTTGAAGATCGTTTTCATATAGAATATAGTGTACATATATTCATGCATATAAATAAGGTAACCAATAGACAATAAGACGTGTATCCATTAGAGTCTAAATGTTGTTGAAGTAAGCAATGCACATGTTTAATAGATTGATTGATTGATGGTTGCTTAACATGTTTGATATATGAAATGAGTATATCAATAACATTGCACACTTCCGTTGTTTTTTTTAATGTAATACCGGTATATTTTTATTAACTTTTATTGAATCAAATTATAAACTCATATGCTTACGTTACCTGCAGTTCATTCATCAAATTGGTCAATAAATTTTGCGGTCTCACAATTTAATCACTTGTTAGAAAACTTTCGATAATTATAATTAAAAATTCACATTTCCTCGTATATAGTATAACAATAAAAATGTTATCATTTTACAGTGCTAGAATTTTTTTTATATTCAAAATTCATTTACATGTTTAACTACAATTTCAATTGCTCCACAGAGTTTTAACCATGTGTGGTAAATTAGATAGAATAGTGACTGAAAACCGAGGGAATTTGTCAAAGAGACAACAACCTGACCAAAGAGCAGAAAACAGTCCAAGGCCACCAATGACCGGGTCTTCAACGCTGCGAGAAAATCTTGCACCCGGAGGCGGGCTTCAGTTTACAAATACACAATAATGTATACAAGTTCAGCGAAAGGGACGCCACACCAAACTCCGAAACATATAAATAAAACAAAATAAAAAAACAAAGGCTAGATGTTCCTGACTTGGGATAGACACAAACATGCGGTAGGTTAAAAATGTTTTGAGAGATTTCAACCCTCCCCATATACCTCTAGCCAATGTGGAACAATCAAACACACAGTAAAACGTACAGTAAAACTAATTTCAAAAGAAGTCCGAGCCCGAAGTACAGCTTTTTTTTCCAAAGTGACAAGTCCCGGTCATCTTTTGTCCTTTTGACCTTGTTTCCTTGTTCAAAGGTCGCTTGAATAGTCTTTTAGTGGTAAATCTACTCGTAGTAAAAAAGGGGTTCACAGAGGATTTAGACATCAACAGAACGTTTTTTTAAATTGGAGGATCTTCTTGACACTAACTTAAATTCCAATGCCGGCAGCATTACCGAATTACCTAATGTATATTGTGTTTGGAACCTAGTGGCTCTGTTTTGAAAATTTCATTTCGTTGATTTGTAATGTTTGTCTCGCTTTAAAATTCTGACAGAAAAGGTAATGATGTTAACGTTTAACCATGCAAACTCTGTCTCCTTCTACATTTTTAATATAAATTATAATATCGTCTCTATTTTGACATATTAAATTGATATTTGACCTTACCGTATGTTTACTTCTATGTGTATATTGTGTTTTTTTATGTCGTTCGTTTGCTGTCTCATTGACGTTTCCCTCTAACCATTCCTTCAAACCTTCTTGTTTCAAGTTGTATATATACCCTATAAATATCCAAATGAACTATCATTAAAGCGGTAACGTTTTTTAATCAATGTCTCCAGTTGAAAATATATTCCATATTCGGCACACCTCGGCAGATCTAACAATCGGGTTAGATGTACTGTAGTGGAATATAACATGGGTTGACGACTGATATCACATTCGGCACCTCTCGGCAGATCTAACCATCGGGTTAGATGTATGGAAGCGGAATATGCCAAGGTTTGACGACTGATACATTCCACATTCGGCACCCCTAGGCTAATCATCGGTGAAGATGTACAATAGCGGAATATGTCGATGTTTTTCGATTCATAGATTCCATTGTCTCATGCAATTCCCAGTCTTATAGTTTCCGGATGGTTATTGCAAATGTAAAACTGGTTATTTTTTTTATATTGTATAAAGAGGTAGCGCATATGGCTTCAATCTTGATACGAGGATATTCAATGGTACATTTATGTGTTATAAATTAATACGTTATGTTGTAACGGACAAACTAGCTTGTTTAATGAGTATATCTTGCATTTAGAACTTTTATCTTAAGGCTGCAAGCGTAATGAGGTGTTCATTATCTTTTTATACCAATGAGCTTTACAAGCAGGTTGTACATGCAACGATGTCATTATCAGTAGTTTAGAAAATTTCCACTTAGTCAGTACATTTAATATGGGCCAGAATTGGTGCCGATTAGCCAATTCTCATTTTTTTTTTATAATAGTATGTTTGTTTTGAAAATTGTGTTTTCACGGTTTCAGAAAAAAAATAAACAAAATGTTTGGATTTTCTTTTAAAAGAAGCGTAGGTCATTTTTATTGCATTCTGTTCTAATTTTATTTATTAAAAGATTATTACAGATTTGACATAATGGCATATCGAGCTCATAAAGACTTACCATAAGTTCATAAAACCTGGATAATTTTAATGCGAGAAAACGCAAAGAAGACGTTCTAACCATTCTAAAGTGATGTAGGGAATAATATGCATCCAGATTTTAGCATTTTTACATCGCGATGACCTTGAGGTCATCCCGATGTATTGCTATCGCCTAGATTTCCATTATGTAAATTAGTTTTGGGTTTGTAACCGATCTATAAACATGATAAATACGCGCACATAAACGAGTGCAAAATAACATTCCTTATCGTTTGATATAAATACATCTCTTCAATGAATACTGATAAAAATATTTTTGTTTACAGCATAAATTAATAATATGAAAATGTTTTGTAGTTAGATATATATATATGAGTAAAAAATCATTGATAATATCAATGCACACGTACCGAAAAATTGTGTTAAAGCATGCGGAAGAATATCTCAAAGAACGTTTTGTGAAAATACCGTCAAGGACCGGTAACTCTGCAATTGATTTTGCGGGAAAATATGAATGCCTACTCGTATCCAATCTTAGAAAAATCGAATTTTTACAGAAAAGTGTCCACCATGCACTTGCATTGCGCTATTTTTAGAATAGTAGAATAGAATGATATACAAATGGATTCAAATCATATATATATGTAACTGTTATTTTAATATAATATAAACAACAACTCAGTGTATACTGATTTGTATCACTACAATATAATAGTTATTTCGGTGAAGTTGAATTTCCTGTCATTTATTCATCATCCACGCACGAACTTGTCTCAGAAAAAAATATATCTCTGTACATTAACCTCAGTTTTAGGTAAAGAGATATGTTGTTTTTTTCTGAGACAAGTGCTTTTGACCATCCTCAAGAACTTGTGGTCATCCGATGTTCAGTACTTCAGTACTTTGATTCAACGTGTTATACTGTTGTTAAACCGTTTGAAACCAACTTGACAATTTGACCCCTCGGACTCTTACACTTTTTACTGTTGAGATTGTTTCTTTAAACGCACTTGTATACGTTATTATACATTTGCACACACGTGTATACGTTATTATAAATTTACACACACTTGTATACGTTATAATACATTTACACGCACTTGTATACGTTATTCTACATTTACACACACTTGTATACGTTATTATACATTTACACACACTTGTATACGTTTACACACATTTGTATACGTTATTATACATTTACACACACTTGTATACGTTATTATACATTTACACACACTTTATACGTTATTATACATTTGTTTATAGTTTTAGGTTTTGGGTCTGGAACCGTCCGATAAACTTGATGCTGAACGAAAGAAAACGGTAGATACAAAAAAGGAAAAAAAGAGAATTTCGAATGAAAACAGTCTTACGCTAAAGGAATGCATATCATTATACAGGAAACGACTTAAAATGAACTACAGATTTGCAGGTAGTAAGTAGCATCTCCAAGTACAGAAATCATTTTAATTTAGAATAAAGTCAATATATTACATACTACATGTTTACAATACGAAATGAGTAAAATCAATATTTCACACTGGTGTTGGTTTTCTTACATCTAATATGTTTTTGTCGACATCTATAGAATTAAATTATAAACTTATATACATTTTATTTATCAAATTGATCTATAAACTTTTATATTACCTTTTGCGGTCTTACAACTACATATATCACTTGTTTAATCAAAATAAAGCAAACATACAATTTTAGTTTAAAACGAGTTTAGATCGGAAATTTATCAGTAAAAAAATATCATTTCGTGCAAACTGCATGGTGACACTATGGATTCAGTTATCAATATATTTCTCTAGCTTTTTAACAAAATGTCGCCGTTACCAGATTTTTTTATTTCTCTAATGCTTTGGCAATTTAACCCTTTCCGGGTCCATTGTATAAAATAATTTAATCAACGTGTGGTTTTCGATTATCTTAGAAGATGATTGGATGACTTTGTGGAATGTGGAAGGCAATCAAAGGGGATTTTCGTTTATCAAAAATGATAATTTGATCAATCATTAGAGAAACAGATTCTAACATAGTAACTCGTGGATTAATCGGATGTATCCAATCTCGATAGTTAGATTTTCAATTTTAAAGCACCCGCCAAGGCTCGGACTTTAAAATTCGATAATTTAACTATGGTACCAATGTAAGAATCTATTTTAAGCTGTAAATGTTGCACTTTGGAGTTTATTGAAGGATACCATTTTTATTAAAAAAAAATCCCATTCGTTTATGTCTTTGTGGGTTTTTTGTGTTGTTTGGTTGCCGTACCATTGACATTTGCATCTATGTACTTTAAAATTTAATCCCCCGTTATTTATAATCAGAATGAATATCAGCGCTTTTTGTTTAATCAACTTAACACAGCTTTAAAGTTGTGAGCAAGTTAAAAACTCGTGCGCCACTTCTTAACATATAAATCCACTTTAATACATGTACTTATCTCAAGAATACATTGATACACGTACTTCCTTTGGACTCGGTCAGATTAGATATTTATATCTAATGGTACTTGATATGACATATTATAGGATAAAAGTATAATGTTTATATTCTCGTCTACTATCAAGAAATACATCGATACTGATAAGAGAAGTAGTACTCCTACAATAGTCATATTCATCTATATTTTGTATTATCATGAAAAAAAATAAGGATATTTATTAAGAAGGTAGGTGGTCATGCAATTTAGACTGTATAACAGATGTTTATGTGAAAATTACTTGAAGTGCGATAACGAGGTCGTAATAGCGGGGCTACCCGGAGATAACTGTTTTTTGAATTACTACGTGTTTAAAAATACCACTGAAACACTTCAAAATATATACCATATTATAGATTATAAATTATAGACCAGTGTGTGTCGTTGTAAATTTCGTTACTTTTTTTTTCAGTTAAATTAAACGAAGCACTGTTGTCCTTCGCGGTATAACGTGATACATGTATAAAACGAAACGCGAAAAGTAACTGGGGAGGGGGGGGGGGGGCTAACATTTGAAAGCCAGGGATGAATAAATACGTAAAAATGTTAGGAGCTATGTGACTTGAAGGAACATTAAAAATACAGGCACATTCTTCGTGGTCAACTTTGTCTTCGGGAGTTGGAACCTTAGTTTTTTTGTAATACTTTCGTAACTTACAATAGGTAATTAAGGTTTACTCGTTTTACAGTATATTCTCATATCGTCTTGAAATCGCGTTTCAAGTGTAGGAGAAAGCGTGAAAATAGTCCAAACGTCTGACAAAATGCAGAATTCTCGAAAAAAAATTTCCCTGGTGGTCCTTGGAGAAAATCTGCTGTTCCTCGCTATTATTTCAATTACAAAATTATTTCAGCCCATGCAAAACTTTGGTGGTCAAAACAAAACCTTTGGACCACCACTTTTCGAGAATACTGAAACTGGCAATCCCATAATGCTTTGCGAATCATACTATATCAAATTATGGTAGCAAGAGATACATGCACAATAGTGATGAATAATCAATGCGCCTGAAGTAACAGACTTTGGATTTCATTACATATTTAAAAAAAACAGCAATTCATCAATGTATAACAACAGCTTAATCAATTAAATATTTGTCTGTTACATGCAAATTTGCATGTTTGTTCATAAAGTTAATTGTTGGGTAAGAGTTCTAAAAAATATATTTTTCTTGAAACGAGAAAAATAACAAAAGAAAAGTTCATATTTTAAAAAATGGAATTTTCACAAATTAGACAGCCGAAGCCCGCCTCTGGGTGCGGGATTTTATCGCTGTGTTGAAGACCCATTGGTGGCCTTGGGCTGTTTTCTGCTCTTTGTTCGGGTTGTTGTCTCTTTGACACACTCCCCATTTCCATTCTCAATTTTATTGTTTCCATGTATTTACAATTGTCTATAAAACACATCGAATTCTTCAAATGAAATATATAAATCGTTTTAATGAATTTAGAGTGGTTTTGAACCAGACGTGTTTTGCTTTGACATGCATGCAGTGGCTCAAAGGGTAATTAATCAAATGAATCCCAAATAATCTAGTTATTATCCCCCATTACAATGCTTCCTGTTATTTCTGTACGTCTTTGTGACGTTTGGATGGGGTAGACAGAATAGATCTAATAATGGACAAAAACTGCAGAATAAATGGCATAAGAAAAAAAGATTAGAGACAAATAGATAAAACAAAAATAAAGAATAAAGAATAATGGGCAAAAATATAAAGAATAGAGAAAAGTGACATAAAAAAATAAAGAATACAGAAATGAAGGACCACTCATTCAGACCCTCTAGCATTGCTTGACATTTTTTTCAGGAATTCAAAACGAATGTTGTGATTATAAACAAGTTTATCAGAAGTTTGCTTGATTTCTTTTAAATATTATAATGTGTGCTTATAAAAATTTTATTTCATACGGAGATCACAGTTAACAAAAGACCATAGAGTGCAAAGAGTATAAACATTTCAATGTATTTTTAATTCCACAATTCAGTTACAAAGGTCTGACAAATATTTATTTCAATTAATACAAATGAATTAAAATCATCTTTCAAGTTTGCGTGACCAAATTTCATACTTGTCAACACTTTATAGTAGCTCGCTGATCTGTAAAGTGTCGTATTGATAAACATTCAAATCAAATACCATTTGAAATGCATGTATTCTGCAGTATTCAGGATGGTGAAACAAGCATGTCTTCTTTTATCGAGGCACGCCTTTCGCAGAGTTTAATCCACGGTCAACTCGAATATAAAATACTCGCTGTTACTGTCAAATTGTGGTTACCTTCATTGTTGGGTAATGCATTTAAGATACTAGAAAGGTAGAATTCTTTCATCAAGACATTGTATCACGGTGCGGAGAGATATCTTTAACAATTTTGATACTTTTTATTGTCACACGAGACGGTTAAAATGTTTAATCTAGAACTTTTAGATCATTATGGGCAACTTAGATGCAGTCAAATAAGGCTCTTGTGCGGATTAAATTGTCATTTGTTTTCTTTTGATGTCATATTAAAATATGTTTGCACTTCATAAAACTGTATACTTCTTGCAAACCAGAAGTTGAATGTGTTAAAATCTTGTGTTTTATTCTATTAAGGTAAAAATTAATCCGAGTAAAGTCAAATAGTGCCTGAAATTAAAATATAAACAAAATTTATTGCACAAAAGTGCGTGGGAACTCTATAATATTATTTCATTATCTATATGTAGTTTCATATATAATTCTCGTGCTATTGGAGTTAATATTCATTTGTTATACACGCTGCTTTTTGGTATATTCTCCAAACCAAAGGCACACTTCTCTGAAAAAATACCTATATATATTAAGGTTCAAAGGTAATATTTTTCCGGAGACAAGATAAGTGCATGTGCCCCAGGCCCAATGCATCTCCCTCTCACTTTTTTGGAACAGAGCTCTGGTATATATGAGGGTCTGCATGGGGTTTACAGAATAGATAAAAATGGGCAAAAAGAGCAGAATAAAGGACAAAACATATAAAGAATAAAGATGAATTGACAAAAAAAAGTTTAGAAAATAATGAGGTGCTAAAATATAAAGAGAATAGACTGAGAATAATAGGCAAAATAAATAAAAAATACAGGAAAATGGTTATAAATATAAAGAAATGGATGATCCCATCCAGATCCTCATATATTCCTCAGATATCTAAATGGGTTAATTTTCGGCATCAAGACAATTTCGAGCATTCACTCTTTTCATAAACTTTATAGCTACTATTATATGGTATATACCTCTCAATATTAGGTTTAGGAAGGGAAACCAATATTTGCATGTGACCATCACGTCCAGAATATTAAAAAAATATGTCTGTCAGATACCCATGAGCATCTCAAACGATATCCAAGATCTATTTTTTTTGGCGCATGTAAGAAATGATAAAACTTTGTATTTACAAATTAAAAACATCAACGACTTTATGTGACGCAGATAGCAGAACATCCCTGAATACTCCTCCGTGCGTATTCCGTTTCAATTCTTTCTGTCTATTTGACATTTAATGTTACAACGGTAAGTGATTTCATTAGAAAACCAGAGTCCCCGGATGTAGAGTAAATAACAAACCGACTACAAAACTAATGAAAAGTTCAATAGACATTATCTTGTAACTGTTTATTTATGCCGAATCAAAATTAGGCTTTCTATATCTTTGTTATGCCGAATCAAAACTAGGCTTTCTATGTCTTTGTTATGCCGAATCAAACTTAGGCTTTCTATATCTTTGTTATGCCGAATCAAAATTAGACTTTCTATATCTTTGTTATGCTTCACTCTTCGTCAGTAAATGCATTGCTAGAGAAACCCTTCTGTCAGGTGAAGATCGGCAGATGAGCCTCCGATTGGCTACATACTTCGGAACATTTATCATTTTCCAGGCCTGTCAAAAACAATGCCGACTGTGAAAGAAGTCGTGTTGACACGCCATTCTTTATCATTTCAATCTCATGACCATGTTTTTCATGTTTGAAAAATAAAAGGTTTGTCCGCTAATAGTTTTTTTCGATAGAATCATTATTTTTCATTAATGTAAATATTTCTCGTGCACAAATTAAGTGTCAAAATATATGTTTAAGATAAGATCAGTGTAATATTATCACATGAACGTTTTGAGGTTTAATGTAAATTAAGGATGATCGGGCTAAATGAAATAGAATCATTTGAATTTTTAAGTGTGGTCTATAAAATATAATATACGCGATAAGAACGATAATAGAACGAATCCAGAATGTTTCTAGCTTTTATCAATGCGGATATTGTAAACATTTTAATATATTAATATCATCCTATTTAAATTTTGTAAGGTTTCTACATAATATGTGCATTTAATATCAATCCATTAAAGTGAATAATATCTTTAAGTAATAATAATTTCCCACTGTGCATAGCGCCAGGAGACTAAAGTGTTCATTCTTAAATTTGTTTATGGGCTATATGTCTACGCGATAAAAATATACTCTTTATAAACATCGCAGCGTCAATTCAAGGTGGTTTATATTAATATTGTCAAAATTAATTTCATTTCTCGAGTCTTTTCGGTAATTTCGTCGCATTAATGTTCACTAAAGGACACACAATAACGTCGGTTTCAGAATTAATATATTGACGAATCTCTTTAATCCCATTATTTCGCTAAAATAAGTTTTAAAAACTTCAAGTGGTTCTTTTTTGTTTGATAGGGTCGTACGAAATATGAAGAACCCCATGAATTTAATGAAATTCTTAGTGATAAACTTTATCAAAATCAGTCGAGCTTAAGAGTTGATTTTTAACCATGTCTACTTTGGACTCGCTACTAGGCTCGGATTTAAATGCTTAAAAGACAAGCAAACAATTCCTTTTATTTATAGATTCCTATCACTGTACGAGATAAGAATTCATTAAGATAAGGAATTATTAAATGTCTATTTCAGTTTATTACATTTAAAGTTTCTGATATTGAACTTAAAATTATCAGATTTTCTGATAAAAAACTGATAGTTTAAAGTACACCACTCGAGGAACAGATACACGTTATAGCAAAGTTAAATCAAACTTCATGAATGAAAGCACGAAAAGGCTAAGAGAAAGATTGAGGATGTTTTTTTAATGCTTATATGTATATTTATTCTGCTGATTTATGTGGTTTTTTTTTCGCTGTTCAATTATTTGTGTCATTTAATAATAACCTTTTAAAAATATTATATCGAAAATATGCAAATTTTAATACACTTAACTAAACCGATAAACTTGCGAGTATACTAAATCCATCAACACCCAATGATATAAAAGCAGTCGTTTCTTTTATTAAAGAGTCATTAGAACTGAGGAAAGGAGACCAATAACTGTTTTTTTTAAACATGTATCTTAATATTGCTGAGTTTTCTTATGTTTGTTTTGTATCTGTATTGCTATGACCAAAATTGGTTTTTTGTTTGTTTTGCGATAAAGAATTCATTAAAGTATGAGTGCACTGCTGATGAACCTACTCTCTGTATTTAGTAGTACATGTACATATGTCGTAAATGAAAAAGTACATGTATCTAGTAGAACATGTACATATGTCGTAAATGAAAAAGTACAGCACAATGAAAATCTGCAGTTCAGTAACCAGAAGGATGTCCGTCTTAGGGAGCTACCATTTGATTTTTATGGGGGGGGGGGGCTAGGATGAAAAATTTTGTCCTGCCTATTTATTTTTCCCTCTATTCGGTCTTGCCTTTTTTTTTAGTTTATCCTGACTTTTTTTTTACATAAATTGTCATCCTGCCTTTTTTTTTTTTGCAAATATCTCATCCTGCCTTTTTTTTTACTCTAAACTCCTGTCCTGCTTATTTTTTTCAAATTTATATCCTAGCCAATGGTAGCTCCCTTACTTAACACCATTTGACAGCTTTGTATTTCTAGTTTTCTCTCAGCCTGTATTGGTGTCAAAGAGGTATACGCAAAGAAGTATACATATATGACAAGATAGACATCTACAATCGGCAAACCTCGGGTGACTCCGCTTCTCTCCATCTATCCGTTAGATGGAGGTACGGAATCGGCCGACTTGTGACGAGTGAGACATCTATTTATAATCTCAGCAGCCTTGCTTCGCCTTGGTGATAATAATGCTGACGTTATATACTAGAATAGTAGATTTATTTTTTTTTTGCTTTGTTGGGGAGTGGGTTGTAACATTTTCCGTTTATCAAACAGAGATATTAGTTCATGTTTGGAGGGGGGTAATATTTTCCAATTGCAAACAGGGAATATTTAGTTCACTTCACCCCGTACAAGTATCGTTCGTTCGACTTTGATTGTTTGATAACTAAAATATAAAAAATAAGGAGATGCGGTATGATTGTCAATAAGACAACTATCCACCAAAGTTCAAATAAAGTGGACGCATTTTTTCTGTTTCTTTTTCTTATAATAGTAGATGAATATTGATCTTATTTTTTCATCGCCGGTTATCAGTGACATATTCGGGGGGTACATAGAGGGCATACACATCCACCATTTGATTGGAAAATACACCATCTTTTACCATAAAATCGTTTAAATTTTTTCGAATCACTATGCTCGGCGGTATTTCTTCAGTTTTATGGATAACGTTCCCCCTTTTTTTCCAAAATCCTGGATCCGCTCCTGGTAACATACTTTGTTTTACACTCTCCTTTGTTTTTCAAATACTCTCTCTCGAACATGATATGTATACAATATTGCCAACTGCTCAAAACATAAGTACCCAAATTTACACCAGTAATGCACTAAGGAATTTATCACTTTCTTCGTGATTTTCATTTAAACTTTACATGCATTTTGAATGTTAGAATTTCTTGCAATCACGCCTATTATATAATACCACAAATAAAGTGTAATTTCAGTTGAAATTTACAACAAAGAAATTATTTCGAGCAGAAAATATTTATTATAATATCTTAAAACATAAAAAGAAACAATTTTACAAACGACTAATTTCGTAATTATATGACACTTAACGATGAAATACAGTCACAAACGACTGCATATATACCACCCAATTATCATTACTGAGCATACATGAACATACTGATCTCATAATGAAGTCATTATTATATTATAAGACTAGCCGCTTCGTTAGATTTATTTCTAATTAGAAACGTTCCAATTAACCGCCTGGAACTATTTCAAATTCAAAGATTCATACACCAATGGAATTTCCGACGAATCTAGAGAATTTAAAGGCAGCTCATCCTGCGATTTAGGTGAGAGGTTAATAATTACAGCGATAAAGAGTTATTTTGAAACCACAATTACATAATTTTTAAAATTATCTGTTAAACTGTGTACTTTTAAAATCTGCGTGAATATGCACATTGTAAACCGTTAATCTTTACCAAAGAAAACATGCATATTAGGCTTATTGTTCTGATTTTTTCCACAAATATCAACATTTGATGCATATTATTACAAATTTGTCACGGATCTTTGAAATACATATTTTTGTTGGTGTCTTTAATAAAACTTTTGAAAGCTACGTCTCTTCAGGTTTAAAAAATGATAAAGAGATAATTTGTCTACAAGAACAAAAACAGTTATCAAATTCTCGATTATTGATCACGTCTACAAGTTTTGTTTGAATTTGTAATAGTGGCTTTGATTTAACACTCTTTTGCAAGTATTTGTAAACTGTATTATATAACATAAACATGTTAATGCATTCAGTAGTTTTATCCCATTACTTATTGTACAAAATACATTCAAAGACTGTTAGTAAACCTAACGTTTTAAAGATGTTAATTGATCGAAAAATCAATAAATATATTAACATAAAATGTATCTTTAATTTATTCTTCCATATGTATTTTTTTTTTTAGATCTTTTCCTGATTTTCCTCAGCATGATATTTCCAAGGCCTTCCTACTTATTTTCGAGCAAGTCGGTTAACTCGTTCTTTACAGGAACTTTCGATGAATATAAATATATTCATCTTCGTCAAAAGATTTAAAAGCTAATTGTATTTAAAACGGTCAATGGGGACAAGGGACTCTTAATTTACTGATTGTTTTTGTTGTAAAAATGTAGTTTGTAGTTTGTTTGTGACAAGCTGTACTTTATATGTTTTACAACAATAAAGAATATTATGTATTTACAAATTATTACAAATAAAATTGTTTTTGTTTGTTTTTTAATAAAACTAATAGATTATTGCCAATATATATGTTCGGTCTTCTCGGTCTTCTCGAATTATTCGTATTTTGTACACAAGTCCCTCGGTGAAATATTTTCAAAAGCGTTGTTCTTTGTTGTATATAATGTAATTTTGAACTTATCTAATCTAGCCTTGTAGATACTTAGTGTTCTTGAGACATTTACAACCAGAAGAAAAATGTACTGGATTTAGTCTGAGAACAAGCAGTAGAAAAATATTATGAGTTTAATTGGTATGTGTACAGCCGAACGAAAAAAATCCTGAGTTTGGTACGTGTATAGCCGGATGAAAAAAGAATCCTGAGTTTGGTACGTGTATATAGCCGGTACAAAAAAAGGTCGTATTTCCGTTCCATGAAATTTCTGTGGCATTTTTCTGATGACTACAGATACAGCTTCAGGAAATTATTTATGTATCATGTAAGTATGCTATACTGGGTATCGTGGTCTCATCAGATTCGTTGTTCATTAACTTCCTGTTTACCGAATACGTATATATTTTAAACATAATGGTTATACATGAACATTTCGTCGCATTTTTCTAGGGAACTACAAGTAACATCTTCCTGAAACTTGTTATCAATCTTCATGTCAGCGTGCTTTACCGTGAAATTAACACGATTTCAGATTCGTCGCTCATCAACTTCCTGTTTACCGAATACTTAAATATTCTAAGCAAAATAGCCATGTTTGAAATTTTCGTCGCATTTTTTCTATCATGTACAGGGAACTACAATTAAAAACTTCCTAAAATTTGTTTACATGCTTCATGTCCGCATATTATACCGTCTGACACGGTTTCAGATTCATCGCTTACCAACTTCCTGTTTACCGAATACTTAATGGCCATGTATGAAAACTGTCATAACATTTTCTAGTGAACTACAAATGAGGCTTCATGAGATTTCTATCAGGTTTCATCTGAAAATGCTTAAACGTGTAAAATGTTTCAAATTTATTTCTCTTCAACTTCCTTTTACCGAATGCTTAAATTGAGCGGGGTATCATTAGTGAGCAATAGCTGACTGTTCTATTTGTTGAACCAGAGTCACTAACCGACTTGAGCCAAACGGCCTGAGCCCTCCGAACATATCTGATCATAATATAATATTTATACTAATAGGTAATCAATCACATTATCAATAAATACTCGTCATATTAATTTCATGAACTTACAATAATGAACAACCTTCTATACAGGACATACATACTTACATTTAATTGAGTTTAGTTAAGTATTTTGAATGTACTGAAAAAAAAAATATCATACAGTTTAAATTACCACTTGAAATATTCATTAAATTGTTTTCATATCTTATTCTGTAAAATAATTACAATTTCACATATCAAATACATATAGCGTCTAAATTATACCCAATGTATCTGCTACTTAGAATGTTGCAATTAAATATCAAAAAAGATCTGAAGCACTTGATGAAAAAATGTTTAAAGTTGAATTTTGTGCCAGTATAAAATATTTGATAAGCATCTAATTAGTGAAACACTTAGGCGTATCGTTAATGAAATCTTAACTTAATGAGGAACAGCTGAGAATTACGTAGAAATCCGCTCAGTCTAAATTACTTATTACTTTGCAGTACTACATTAAGATGTAATGACAAACAACTGTATTGTGTTTTAACAATTAAGCGTGTGTATGTCTGTAGGTGAGTGCGTGTTTTTATAGATACCAGCCATATAGTCATGCGATAAGGGTAAAAAAAAATTCTGGAGTTTTAAAAATCGGCATTTTATAACTTCCAGAAAATGATATTTGCATAGAATATGATATATTCCTGACGTCTTTGTTTGTCAAATTTCTCAATTGCTAAGACAAATCATTTCAATGGAAGAAGCGGAGGGGTTGAACGCTCTGCGACATGCTTTATATATTCATTATATTCTTAACGTCCATGTCACAAGTCATGAGCCTGTAGCCAAAATCATGCCACATACATGCATGTATGTCATGTATAGGCACCTGTCTATTTATCATATGGAGAACGTATGTTGACCTTGACCTCTATATGTGATGTTTTTTTGTGTCGTTTGTTTACTGTCTTATTGAAGCATACCCCACATTTCCCTTATTCGTGTGACATTTGATGTTAAATTTGAAAATAAAACAATTGGAGCTCGATTAACTCGCCTTAAATTCATCATGTCCATATGCCATACCCTCCGTCGGACATTTAGTAACAGGTTTACAGAATAGACAATAATGGGAAAAGTGTATACGGAAAATATGGGTCAAATAACAGAATAGATAAAAAGAGGACAAAAAATCAAGACTAGAGAAAAAAAGGGTGCTTGAATGTAAAGAATAGGAAATAATGGGCAAAATGAATTAAAACAAAAAGAAGAGAAAAACAATCTAGATGATTAAAGTAGACAGAAATGAAGAGAACCCCAACCCCTATCTAGACCCTCATACATAACAAGGGTTGTATTACGCTAAATATATACACTAAAACATAATTTAACGAACATTTTTTTTTTCAGATCGGTTTCAAGTTGGAGTTCTGACATAAAAACTTGGCTATGTTCCAATATGAATAAAGGACAGCAACCCAGTAACAAAATTTAACAAAAGAATAGCCTTATGACATTTAATCGTTTCGCTCCCCTAATAACATGATGTATACTATATCACACTTCTAATATCCAGCGCCAGGAAGCTCTTAAATTATACTCAAAAGCAAATTCCAGTACGATCAGACAAAAAATAAAGTGCATTACAACTCAAAATTATCCTGAATAATTTCTAAACGTTTGATCTTAACTGACCGTGAGTATTACGATAATCAACCGGAAGTAAGAAATAAACCCCCTATAGATGGCGGTACGTTTGCTGAGATTGAATGATTTCTGCTCCATTTGTTTAACTAAGAAAATCAATAACGAAGTTTACAATACTCAGTTCAACATCAAAGGCTTTAGAAATGTATTTCAATGGATTTTACTTGTAGATTTTATACATCTGTGACATAATTCCGACATCCAATATTAACAAAATTAAAAAAAAAAGTAGTGCCGGTACCTTTGATGTTCCCAATTGTCGTTACGACAGTATGTAAATACTATGTTCTATTTTATGCAACATTTGTAATTATTTTAGTCTATCTTATGATATTCTTTGTTGACCGTGTCTCAGGCAACCCCAGCGATTCTACATTTAAAGGTTTTTTCCTATTGTTATTTTTTTTTATTTCAAACGTTTGAAACTTTGATAGCTTACACCTTTAAAATGCACTTTTGATTTGAAAAGAAATTTATTCAAACATGAGGCGTGTATTTGCACAATGCTCACACTATCATTAAATTGACCTTTATCTTAATTGCGAGCATTGAAGTTTTTTACAAACTTAGATCCTGCAAAGAATATAAAAAAACATCATTGTTAGATTTTTTGCCGTTAACGCATATATAATTTGTCATATATTTGTTTTAAACTAAATTCAATCATATTCAAAATTACGTAATACATGCACAAATATTAACTTTTAACAATAGGACAAACACTTTAATCGATTCCAAAGTCTGGCCAAATGCAAAAAATCGAACAGCCATTTTGTTATTCCATTGAACGAAATTAAAACGGGGAGGACTAGGTACTCAAAACCTAGGTAATGTGTCTGCGCACATTCAGGAAGCCCCCAGTAGTTGTGTCTAGGTCTCATTTCCCCTAACATATTGGGTGTTGATTTTTAATTTCTCTGTTTTTATTTATAGCTTGCCTAGACTGTGTGATTATAAGATCTTTATGCTTGTTTATCCGTTTATGACAGTAAAGCTGACTTCCAGATTCTTTTTATATTTCACTTTATTCATTTCTCATATATAAATCCGCCCGCTACAGAATGAATACAAGAGCAATCTTGTTGCTGAAAAACACACACACACATATCGACCTGACCGAGGAATTAAAAAAGCAAGCAAACAATAATTTTATTGAGAGAACAGTATAATCACCAGGAACTTGCTCGAGCAAACAGAAAACATCAGGGACTCGGTCGAGGGAACAGTTAACATCAGGGACTTGGTCTAGCGAACAGTGAACACCAGGGACTTGGTCGAGGGAACAGTAAACACCAGAGACTTGGACGAGAGAACAGTAAACACCAGGGACTTAGTCGAGGGAACAGTAGACACCAGGGACTTGGTCAAGGGAACGTTAAACATCAGGGACTTGCTCGAGCGAACAGTAAACACCAGGGACTTGGTCGATGGAATAGTAAACACCAGGGACTTGGTCGAGGGAACCGTAACCACCAGGGACTTGGTCGAAAGAACAGTAAACACCAGAGACTTGGTCGAGTGAACAATGCATACAAGAGAGGTTTGAGTTTGAAAAAAATTGTACAAAAAACCAAAAAACTAGTAGAAAGAACCTTTCGTAAACATGTTTCGAACGAAAAGTAAACAAACATCGAATGTATTGCTTGAACCAGGAAGAGTACATAAACAGTGACATGGTCGAAGGAACTATACATTAGAAATGACTTTTATAAGAAAACAGTTGTGAAAAAATAATAAAAAGGTCTAGGATAGTTGTCACATTGGTAATCCTACATGTACCTCATCTTCTATTTTCATAGGGATCGAACAGTTTACAAACAGCAGTATTGCCAGTAAAGACGTTACAAAGCAGCAACATGGCCGATATAATTTCATGTTGACAAAAAGCTGCTTTGTTGTAAACAATTACAAAATGTAAGAAACATATAGTTTATATGGAAAAACATTAACGGTACCAATTTATCTTAACCAGATTCGTATTTTGACAATAAATGTCCTTCAGTGATGCTTTTTTATTATTTGAAAATCCAATTTATATTAAAAAAACGAAGAGCTCATAAACAAAGAAGGACAAAATGAATCAGAGCTTTGCATGAGGGTGATATATTCCTTAATTTAAATAATTTCCAAAATTTTGGGATAGCAAATTTTAATAACGCGAAGTCCGTACTTTCATGCCAGAACGGAGTTACTGACTACTGGGCTGGTGATTCCCGCGGGGACTAACAGTCCACCAGTAGATGTATCGACCCAGTAGTAGTAACAACATTAACAGTACATTTAACTGATTTGATGGAAGGAGCAGCTACCTTACATGTATGTGTTTGGAAGGAGCAGCAACCTTACATGTATGTGTTTGGAAGAAGCAGCAACCTTACATGTATGTGTTTGGAAGGAGCAACAACCTTACATGTATGTGTTTAGAAGAAGCAGCAACCTTACATGTATGTGTTTGGAAGGAGCAACAACCTTACATGTATGTGTTTGGAAGAAGCAGCAACCTTACATGTATGTGTTTGGAAGGAGCAGCAACCTTACATGTATGTGTTTGGAAGAAGCAGCAACCTTACATGTATGTGTTTGGAAGGAGCAACAACCTTACATGTATGTTTTTGGAAGGAGCAGCAACCTTACATGCATGTGTTTGGAAGAAGCAGCAACCTTACATGTAAGTGTTTGGAAGGATCAACAACCTTACATGTATGTGTTTGGAAGGATCAACAACCTTACATGTATGTGTTTGGAAGGATCAACAACCTTACATGTATGTGTTTGGAAGGAGCAGCAACCTTACATGTATGTGTTTGGAAGAAGCAGCAACCTTACATGTATGTGTTTGGAACAACCACCTTACATGTATGTGTTTGGAAGGAGCAGCAACCTTACATGTATGTGTTTGGAAGAAGCAGCAACCTTACATGTATGTGTTTGGAAGGAGCAACAACCTTACATGTATGTGTTTGGAAGGAGCAACAACCTTACATGTATGTGTTTGGAAGAAGCAGCAACCTTACATGTATGTGTTTGGAAGGATCAACAACCTTACATGTATGTGTTTGGAAGGAGCAACAACCTTACATGTATGTGTTTGGAAGGATCAACAACCTTACATGTATGTGTTTGGAAGAAGCAGCAACCTTACATGTATGTGTTTGGAAGGAGCAACAACCTTACATGTACGTGTTTGGAAGGAGCAACAACCTTACATGTATGTGTTTGGAAGGATCAACAACCTTACATGTATGTGTTTGGAAGAAGCAGCAACCTTACATGTCTGTGTTTGGAAGAAACAGCAACCTTACATGTACGTGTTTGGAAGGAGCAACAACCTTACATGTATGTGTTTGGAAGGATCAACAACCTTACATGTATGTGTTTGGAAGAAGCAGCAACCTTACATGTCTGTGTTTGGAAGAAACAGCAACCTTACATGTATGTGTTTGGAAGGAGCAACAACCTTACATGTATGTGTTTGGAAGGAGCAACAACCTTACATGTATGTGTTTGGAAGGATCAACAACCTTACATGTATGTGTTTGGAAGAAGCAGCAACCTTACATGTATGTGTTTGGAAGGAGCAACAACCTTACATGTACGTGTTTGGAAGGAGCAACAACCTTACATGTATGTGTTTGGAAGGATCAACAACCTTACATGTATGTGTTTGGAAGAAGCAGCAACCTTACATGTCTGTGTTTGGAAGAAACAGCAACCTTACATGTATGTGTTTGGAAGGATCAACAACCTTACATGTATGTGTTGTAGTTAATTGTAGTTTCAGTTAATGGTTTCGTTTTGGATGATTTGCTTTAAAAACGGGTTTAAACCAGTTTCGGATTACAAGTTTCGAAACAAATAAAATAATCTGCTAATGGGTTGTTAAACTGGGAGGTAATTAACATTTCAAGCGCTCCTTGAGATTGAGAAAAACTATTAAACATCACAAAAGAACACACCTACCACGATCATCTGACTCCCTGTCGTCTTGAGCATGCATGAAATATTTGTCACTGGACGTTGAGCAACCAAAAAATCAATCAATCCGACTCCTCCGAAGAAACAATCATTAACAAAAACATACAGTTTAGAGCAAGACAAGATACCGATAGTCTGACTTGGTATAGGAACAAAAGAAGGTGGATGTTAAACCGGTTTTTACGTGCGAACAGACATCATATATGTTGTACCGACACAAGAACTTGCAAGGTGAACAACAAAATGATGTACACTCATTTAAATCCACTGATTAAAGGGGAATACTATTTTCTACTCTCATTCTTTCTCTTCTTTGCATTCAAGTACAAAACACATCACACAACATGTTTACCTAACGGAAAATAAATAAGAAATATAAAAACTTAGTGTTATAATTTATGCTTTGGTCATCAAAATGTCAAAATTATGAAATTATGATTACTTTATGGTACATTCACATTGTTTTTTCTCAAAGTTATTAGTTTTTAATGTGTTCAAACTTCACGCTTAATCTGTCAAAAACATCACTTAAAACAGTTATAGTTCAAACCTTTTAATCAACATGAACCACATATTGGTACTACAAATAATTCTAACTTTCCTGTCACTGACTCATTCACTACAAACACAACATGAATAAGAGGGTTACCTTTATTAAGACTGTCAGTGTACAAAGTACTTAAAACTCACCTAAAAGCGAGAACATCTTTAAAAGCTTCTGTTTAATTTTTCACAACGTTTTTTTAGACTGGGACATGTAAAGACGCCTCTATTTTTTGTTGAAGACTATATGTAACGTTGCCCTCCTAAGAATTGTCTTCTTGATTACTAGTATTTAAATCATTTGGTAGCTGTCTCATTGACGTATACACTACATCTTCTATTATTCATATCTGCTACATATACGATACAGACGACAAAAAATATAGTCGAATTAATTAGTTCGAATAATAGGCGAGTGAAATATTTCAGAAAGACGCTTAGTGAACGAATTTAATGCACCCACCTAAAATACGGCTATATTATATATCAATCGAAAGCTTATTGTCTATACTTTCTCAGTTTTGCCCGGTCGACAATAATTCGTACGGTGCATTTTTTGTAAAATCAAGGTCAAAGGTCAAGAATGAACATTCCTAAATTTCGCAAGAATAAAACAAAATGCCTTTTGCGGTTCTTGTATAATATTTTTTTTCTAAAAATCATATGAACATAATACAATAATTCCAAATCAAATGCATATTAAAATGTAATTAAACTATAATTTTTGCAAATTGCTAGAATTTTCAAATCAACACATATAGACTGTAAGTTGATGTAAATAAACTCCTCATAGATACTAGGCTTAAAATGTTGTATGCCAGTAGCGCGTACACGTCTTCAAAAGACTCATCAGTGACACTCGAATAAAAAAATAGCCCAAATAAAGTACGAAATTGATGATCATTGAGGACCAAAATTCCGAAAGGTTTTGCCAAATACAACAGTATGTAACTGCAACATGTCAATTTTCAAATTTTTGTACTAGTAAATTACATAGTCTGATAAGGTTTTCTGGGTTAGCTTAATATTTTTATATAAAGTCCTTTATTTCTTTTTATGATAATCATGAAATTACAACCAAAATAACAAGAAAAGACAGAAGAGATTTTAACAGGCTGGCAATTAAACTACATATTGAAATATCTTTTTGCAGATGGTGGTATTTTGGGTAACTGTATGGTTGTTATGATTGGCTGTGTAATTAGCAAGTCATTGCAGTAATTTTATGATGTCAAAAACTTCCTTAACACTAAATGAAATGTGTTATTTGGTTTTATGGTAATTAACAATTGAATCACAGACAAATGTTTTGGTTTTTCAGTCATTTTTATCCTTTTCATCGGAATTTCAGGGGAAAGGCGCTATTTGTTAAAAATACGTCATTAATATTTTAAAGTGCGTGTGACAATTGACTAATAGTCTCTGTTCTAAAAGTTTTTCATATTTTCATAAAGAATTTTATTACTTAGAAGACCGAATATGCATATAAATACTGACGTCTTGTAAAATAAGAAATTATTTGTCCTTTGATTTGACAGAAATTGCACCGTACAAATATTTGCCGACCGGGTAAAAAAGATAGTACAGATGATATGCTTTCGAATGATATATGATTTAGCCGTATGTTAGGCGGGTGCATTAAAAATGAAATTGTATGGTTAATGTCACTGGACTATAATAAAAACACCTCGTCAAAGTGGTCACGAGACCTTCGGCGATTAGTTTTAAAATTGCAGCAATAAACCTTTTCCGTTCATGGAAAGTTATCAGATATAAGCTAGGTTTTAGAAGTTATAGGCCAGCTTCTTTTTCATGCGAAAAAATATTGCGAGATTGTACGTGACCGGATCAAGTCTACGTGGATAGTTTCCTCCGTAAAATATTCAGTATGCCTTCGGTTTGTCTAACTTGTCAAATAACGGCCGGTTACCATGCAGTATATACAGTTTTAAATACATACCAAGAAGGAAAGGAAAAGTGCGTTACATTTTGAATGCACATTTATCAGTTTACGTAAGAAATAATTTATGTTCAACAGAAATGCTTTATGTAAACTATTATTTTCTCTTAACTATGGTGAATGTATTTATTAATGCAAATCTGAAATGGATTTAATTAAAACAGAATCAATCGGGCAAATGTTTACATCAGAACCTCGTGGTGATCAATAGGCAGTGCTGACATCTGGCGGATCAAGTTATGGTGTTTCTGTTTGATCTTCCGTTAAGTTTATACGTAACAATGCAAAATAATGTTTTCAAAGGGAGCATATGCACTACTATAAAAACGATGCATGTTTGATGTACAGAAATAAATCGTTACTAAATCTTTTGTTGATATAAACGCTACACTCTGAAAATCGTTTTGATAAATCAGTGTTTATCTGACTGAATATATAGGCTATGTATTGGTACCTTTAAAGAATTTTTAAATGGTAAAATCCAAATGTAACTCCCCCCCCCCCCCCAAAAAAAAAAAAAAAAAAATCCGCGCACTCCTGTAAAAAGCAATGGCCATTAGTTTTCTCTTTTGAATTGTTTCACATTTTGTCATACCGGGACCTTTTAAAGCTTACTTTAAGTTTGAATAAGAAGATGTGGTATGATTGCCAATGAGACAACTATCCACCCAAGTCACAATGTATAAAAAGTAAACAATTATAGGTCAAAGTACGGCCATCAACACGGAGTTTTGGCTCACACCGAACAGCAAGCTATAAAGGGCCCCAAAATGACTAGTGTAAAACAATTCAAACAGGAAAACCGACGGTCTTATCTATATAAAAAACGAGAATCGAGAAACACTTATAAACCACACCAACAAACGACAACAGGCTCCTGACTAAGGACAGGTGCATAAAAATGCAGCGGGTTTGAACGTTTTAACAGGCGCCAACCTTCACCCTAACTTGAGACAGTGGTGTAACATTACAACATAAAAAGACATACAATAAAATATCAATTGAAATGGCTTAACTCGATCAAAAGGATATAAACACAAAAACAAGTAAATATACACTGAACATATAAGTTTGATCTATGACACAATATAAATAAAAAAGATGTATCAGTGTCAAAAAGACAACTTTAACCTAGGACAAAATGGCGTTAAATAAAGTAACGTACACAGGTAAATTTAAATAAAATAATTTTGTTGTAAGGAGTACAGAAACATTTTTTACAAAATAATTTTGCTGTTCACAGTACGAGTACAGAAGTGAAAATTTATCGTCATAGTAAATATTTATCAAAGGTGTACATATTAAAAATAGTAAGACGAGATATAACATAAAAAAGTAAACACAGAATAACAGAAATGCATTACAAATTGTGTCAACAGGTCAAAGTAACACGAAAGTACGATTTGAGAGTACTCGCAGTTACTGAAAGCTAGTTAAAATAAAAAAAACAATTAATAATAAAAAAATCATGCATCAAAGACTTAAATCAATTAAAACAAATCCCAGACTTGGATTTAGTGTTTTAACGCCATGGACAGTCAAAGAAGACATGACTTGTGCAACGCCAAAATAAAAGTAACGACAGGCTGTAGGATAGTTAGGATTTAACCTTATAATAAATATATATGATGTTATATATAGAGAAAACAATTTCTACATAGAAAATAGACGTATATATACATAAAAAAAAACATTCGAAAAGAATACAAATTTAGTTATGTTTTAATTTGTTGATGACAAAATCGATGTTAGTGCCAATGAAAACAATATTCAAAGATCATATTACAACATTAATAAGATAACCTTTACTAATAAGTTTGTTTAAAGGTTCGATAAGTTTACACGAGTTTGACTGTCCCTCTGGTATCTTTCGTCCCTCTTTTACACGGATCACATAGTGATTTCCGCGCTTTTAGTACAATATTACCGTAAAATTTAGGATGTGAAATACCGTTTTTGATAAGTTTTCTACATGTACAGCCAAATTTACTAAATCCCTGACTTAATAATTTACCAGTGATACATTGATTACGTTCGTTAAAATCTATGACATCACTACACACACGGGTATATATATAACGAACGAGTTGGGATAAATAAACACCGTATGATGGAGCCAAAATCAACATCGCCGTCTAAAAAGGGAAAATTAACAATAGGGAATGAAAAATCGTCTTTTTTGTTGTAAATTTTCGTATGGAGTTTCCCTTTAGAAATTGAAATGTCTAAATCTAGAAAAGGACAACTACTGCTGTTTGTGTTAGATTTATTTAAAGTAAGTTCCTTTGGGTAAATTTCGGTAGTATATTTGGAGAACTCTGGATTATTTAACGAAAACATATCATCAAGATAACGGTAGGTATTGTTGAATGTGTCAACCAAATGTAACAATGACGTGTCTTTACTGATTTTGGTCATACACTGTGATTCATCTGCTATTAAAGGGGCGCAATTACTGCCCATGGGAATACCTACTACCTGTCGATACACTTTATCGCCGGAACGTACATATATGTTGTCCAGGAGAAAATTTAAAGCTTCAATCATATCTTCACATTTCCAGTAAGTGTATCTAGCATACTTTCCTTTTTCGTTACAGAAAAAGGCTTTAAACGAGTTACAGCAAATAAATTTGCAACGAGATTTTCAAAAGACCATTTAATTAAATACGAAAACTTTTTCTTGATAAGAATGTGTGGAAGTGTAGTGTAGAGAGTAGACAAATCATATAACTGTCAACAGAATTAAAAGAACCATCAAAAGCACGTATTTTAATCTAAAACCTCTAAAGAATCTTTAACACTCCAAAAATAATTAATACCATTATTTTAATAAACTGTATTACAAAAGTTAATAACAAGTTCTTTGATAGTAGTAAGGGAGGTAGTTAGAAGCACTGACAGATTAGTAATAGAACACTTACTAGATGCGGAGATGAAACGAAATTTAAATGGTTAGGTAAACAGTACATAGTCAGGACTTTCAAATGTTTAAGGTATGGGTTTTGTTCATTGTTGAAGATCGTACGATGACCTGTTATTGTTTACATCTTTGTCCTCTGGTCTTTATGGTAAGTTGTGCCATTGGCAATCATATCGTACGCATCTCCTCATTTACATAATAGGTTTCATGATTTTTGACATTTGATTATTTTTAAACGTCAGCAAAAAAAAAAAAAGCAAAAGTAAATTTTAAACCCTATGTTCTATGTTTTTGTAAAATTTGAGAATCTATAAAGATGTACGAATAAATTATGACATACGTCTAAATCCTTAATGAAATGGTAAACTAGATACTAAAAAGGACTGTATATACGAGGCACCTGGATATTTGTCTAAGGATAATATTAAAGGCTCTACTGCAATCCAATTAAATCTAAAACCTATTTAATCTCCTCAAGATCGACAGAATTAGCGCAACTAATTTTCTCATGCATATAATGATATAGAATATATTCTGGTTACGGCGAGAAAGTCCTTTCCCTCAAGTTGAACCACTCGGACAACGACTCCTCTCTATATTAGTATTCAACTTCTAAGTCTGGTAAGGGCGGGAAAGTTCTTTCCCTCAAGTTGAACCATTCGGACACCGACTCCTCTCTATATTAGTATTCAAATTCTAAGTCTGGTAAGGGCGGGAAAGTCCTTTCCATCAAGTTGAACCATTTGGACACCGACTCCTCTTTATTTTAGTATTCAAATTCTAAGTCTGGTAAGGGCAGGAAAGTCCTTTCCATCAAATTGAACCATTCGGACACCGACTCCTCTCTATTTTAGTATTCAAATTATAAGTCTGGTAAGGGCTGGAAAATCCTTTCGCTCAAGTTGAATCATTTTAACACCGACTCCTCTCTATTTAAGTATTCAAATTCTAAGTCTGGTAAGGGCGGGAAAGTGCTTTTTTCTCAAGTTGAATCATTTGGACACCAAGATCAAATTAATAAATTCTTAAAACCTTGACAACAATTTTAAAGATTTTTAGACTCGGGCGATTTACAACTTATAACGTTGTTGGGTTGCTTTCGCATTAATTATATCCCACATCTTCTTCATTCGTAATTTCGTAATGAATTTTCTTTAAAAAATAACAATATATAGACGAAGTCTTGATAGAAAAATAAGCTTCCTCGCCATCATCGCCAACACACACATAATTTTTATAATCTGAAATTTAGCACATGTTTTCCCATCTCATAGCAAGTACGAAAATGTAATACGGTCAGGAAAATGTTATTAACTTGATAAGTTCTAGATCATAAGAATGGTAGACACATTAAATCTGAAAATAGTTGATATTAAAATATCATGATAACGGAGGAAAAGTAATAATTCTAACATTGTGTTTCCCTCCCTAGAGAACAATTTCACTACGGAATATCACAACACCCGTAATCAATTTGTTATTATATGTATAAGCATCCGTGCAATCAAATGAAATGTTGAAATGAGGTTCTGGAAGCGGGTCTTGATGGGGTCCTTCATTTCCGTATTCTTTAATTTTTGAAGCCATTTTTCTTTATTCTGTATAAATTTTGCCAATTTTTCTCTATTCTTTATATCTTAACACGCCATTATTCTCTATTCTTTATTTTTCTTACCTATTTTTCTCTATTCGTTATTTGTTTTAACCATTTTTCTGTAGCATTATCCCATTATTTTCTCTTTCGTAAACCCTATCCAGACCCTCCTTGATGAGGTCACTAGACATTCTGTTAAAATGATTTTCCATGTTACTAATCTTCATATATTTGTAGTTGTCTATTAAAATGATATCTCTTATAAAAGTAAGAATATGTGGTTTGCTTGCCAATGAGACAACTAAATCCAAAGACCAAAGTCTTGTTGTGTTGTTCTATTCGTCTAACGGACATGCAAGTCAGGAGCCTGTAATTCAGTGGTTGTCGTTTGTTGCTATATATCATATTTGTTTCTCGTTCATTGCTTTGTACATAAATCAGGCCGTTAGTTTTCTCGTTTGAATTATTTTACAACATTTGTCATTTCGGGGCATTTTATAGCTGACTATGCTGTATGGGTTTTGCTCATTGTTGAAGACCGTACGGTGACCTATAGTTGTCAACTTCTATGTCATTTGGTCTCTGGTAGAGAGTTATCTCATTGGCAATCATACCACATCTTATTTTTATATTGGTTGGTGAATGTGATCTGTTGTTGTGAAACTTAATGTTTATTTGACGAAGCTATATACACAGTAAAAGATATGAAATATTCTTTTATTAAAACAATAATGGCGCCATTTGCTGAGCAAAGTAACTCATAACAAAACTACATATTATACACAATAAAAACTTTATTCAAAGGGTTTATGAATGCGTAAAATGAGATTATAAATGTATAAAAAAAAATGCACTTGCATTCAAAATAATTCATAATCATCCACAACCCCACCTCGACATATGTTTTGCATGTACCCTTCCTATTTTTAAATATGACTATGTATAACTCATAAAAGTAATAAACAACAAAGTTCTCTTAGTGTTTGAGCCAGCGGTCCCCCATCGGTAGCATCACTCAAACTCAATATTGATCCAGATGATATTACATGGAATATTACGATTATTATACAAAGAGAAACTTTATTTCAATAATTTTCGGATTAGATTGTATTAATTAGCTTTTGATATCTGATGTATGTTAATAATAATTGCCACGAAGGTAATATAAAAACGCACCTGGCGTTACGGGCGATGAGTAAAACTACCGTCTAACTTCCGAACGACGCTAAATTTCCCAATTTACCATTGATGAACACCGTTGATATACTTCTGAATCAATTTCATTCGTAATGTTATTCTTCAAGTTAATTAAAATCATGATTTTCTCTGATTCTATATCATAGTAAGTTAACATGTTTAATAGTTTATTTGCACCATGGATTTTCAGTCTTATCCTGTGCACAAGCCATTTCTGTCAAAATAAGTGAAATACCATAGATAGTGGAAAGATAGTTGTTCCTGGCGTCGGACTTTGGCAGATTTGTTCATGGTATTTGAAGATTATTTGAAGTCTAAATTGAAGAAACAAAAATGGTCAGTAACCCCCTCCCCCCACCGAAATCATCCTACACATCACATTGTTTAGAGCGTACTTTGAATTCAAATTTTGAAGGCGTATGATATCTTTAGAATTGCGAAAATGAGGTCAATGTCCATCAAAGGTTACATTACCATTTATAACTATGTTTTTTTTATGTTTTTTTATGTTTATATTTGTAATTCATCACTTTCTGTATTAGATATGTTTGTATTTGTGTTTGCTTGACCCATATGGGTGTATTTTGCAAATAAAATTATGACAATTTTTTTTTAGTATATACAAATTTTTCATTTTACAATAATGTATTTAAAGATAAGGATTTCAAGGTTAGAAATGGAAATTATACAAAAACAAGACGCCTTTAGATAGGGAAAAAAACAATTAAAAAAGTAACGTTTAATCAAAAGATGGATGTGATCAGGGTTCTGTGTAATACTCACATAATTTGTATATCTCACCTTACTCTTGACAAATATCGGGGTTTTTTCAGACTCATTTGACTCACCACAAACAAAATTTACATATAGTGTAGTAATAAACTAAAGAAAGGGCTTTTTGGATAAAAACCAGAATTTTATCTCCAGTTTAAGCTATTGATAACTGGTGTTTTTTCATTTACACTTTGTCTTTTATTCACTTTCGGCAAGTTAAGACTGTCGGTCAATAAGAAATATGTTATATAGAAAATATCAAAGGTATTTGTATGACCTTTTAAATTTGGCATGATAAATTCTGGTAAGGTCCTTTTGATTGTATAGATATTGCTGTATTCTGTTTCGGTCCATTTGGTTCGAAAGATTTTGACGTAATTTGTGATGGTCCTTTTTGTTGGATAGTTTTTGTCGTATTCTGTTTTTGTCCTTTTGATTTGATCATGACGTATTACGTTGAGGTCATTTTGGTTTGAAGATTTTGGCTTATGGTATTTTGGTCTTTGATTGGATATATGTTGACGTATACTGTTAAGTGTTTTTAGAGAATCAAAGGCGCACGACTTGAAGACTGGCAGTCCAAGTAATTTCAGATCGGAGTCGAACACACCTTGCAACAAGAGGGATTCGAACTCACAACCTCAGTGTGACAGGCTAGTGATAACTGTAGATGAACTTTTAAAAGTCGACCGCTGAGTAACTGAGTTTGTTTTTAATTCTTATAAATAATCTTCGTGATTCCTGTATGTATAAAAAGAAACCAAACGATATTAATTTCAATATTTTTTCTAAGAATGTTTTTCGTATTATATGTTAAAAAAGACATATTGCATCCAGAATCCAAAACAATTGTTTCTATTATAACGACACAATAAAAACAAGTAAAGCACATGTTGAACATTAAGAACAGATATACCTTTGGTTATCGCTTGGTTTTAGGAAGCGCAGCAAGTGTTAACACTCTTAGAAAACAATTACAACTACGCTAATTTGACAAACACATGTTCCAAAAAATTAAGAATAGATAGGGTCTGGAATGTTAATAGAGGGATTCTATAGATAACAGTAAACAAGAAACTTGTCTCATCACCATACACAACTGATAGACCGCTTCAAACAATGAAAAAAAATAGATGAGTATTGTCATGTGGCGTGAAATACTAAGCTTTTCTAGGGTGAAATATGTATTAATTAAATGTTCATTATTACCAAAGTTATGTATTAAACAAAAGCTACTATTGAGAGGTTAATTTGTTTAGCACGTGCAGGTCTTCACGTCATGTGCTCGTGAGGTTTTTTCGCACAAGCCACGTTCGGTCGTATGTATAATTTGAAATAAATGAGATGACAAAGAGTACAAGAAACTGTGCATCTGCAATAGTAATAAACAATATTTAATTACCTTGATGTTTTTTTTTTCAACACATTTATATATGTACATGTAGTTCAAATTGAGATTTGGTTCTACTTTACTCGTTGTCTATCGCTGTGCTTAATCCAACACCATGGTCAAAGTCAAATGGTTTTGACTACTAGCACTTTTTTCTATCTACTTACTTACCCTTCCAGGCTGAGCACCTAAGATCATCCCAAGATTTTAGTGGGATTTGTGTTGTTCAGTTTTTAGTTTTTATTTAGTTTTTTGTCGAATTGTTTGTGTTGTCGTCTCTTTTCGTTTTTTTTTTTGCCATGGCATTGCCTGTTTATTTTCGACTTATGAGTTTTGAATGTGATAATTTTACGACCAGTGACTGTTGATCAAGCAAAATGCAAAACATTTTCCGTTCACTTTCATTTTGACCACGTTCAACACTTTAAAATTTCGTTAGTTTGATTTCGTACATGCAAATGATAAGGGGGTCACTTATACCATGACTTGTGCAACGATTTCAAGAAAGAAAGCGAAACAATATTACCATGAAGTTATCATCCCGGTCGAGCCACCTGGTAGAAACTAAACCTAGTATTGTAATAAGGGATGGGATTTTTTCTCAACAAATGAGAAACCACGTGCTTTATCTTTAGTTATTGGAAAGATTGAAGCCTCAAAATGTATGGGAATTTTAGGGCTTGAATCTTTTTGTATAAAAAGGTATATTTATATACACCTATGCAAAAAACGGCACATTTATCACGAAGGGGTAATAATTTTATTTAAATCGTTTACAAAGTACAAATAATTCATACTTTTTACAGTTTTTAAAAATGTGGGCGAATTACATTTGCGTGCATTTGGGGATTACATTTTTTTTACGTTTGCGCGCATTCATTTTACAGGTAACACAGGTAAAATAAAGATAATTCATAATAAATATGACTATAGTTTATGTTAATATGAATTTTCAACATGTTCTATTTGTAAATTAAAATTATATATTCTTCATATTGAATTTTAAAAAAAATATACAGTGATTATGAGAAATCCCGTACTAGCTTAAGACATACATGTGAGTTAATAGCAAATATTTCAGAGTAAATAGCATTCTGTCTCATAATTTTACCGAATAGCGATTTAACAAATAATTTAAGTAAGTTTGTAAAGTTGTGTCAGGGTACACACATGCAGTTTCGTTTGTCAGAAACAAATCGGGGGAAGGGGGGGGGGATTATTTGTGCATGTACGATGGATTTACTATTCGTATCGACAGAACACTTAAGTGCGGAATATTTCATGGCGATGCACAGTAAATAATTGCAAAGGTATTTTACCAAATTCCCATTTCTTCAACGTCTTTGGTCATCACTATACCGTCAGCAGAATCCAGGCGTACTACAAACGGCCCGGAATCTTTAGATTTACTATGTTTTTTTACATTTTTATCTGTTTATATTTCCAGGACTAAGTGCTTGTGCACAATAAAACGGAAAATTATAGTTAAATAAATAAATAAGTATAATCTGCCTGTATTTACCTGAGTTTACCTGTAAAAGAATGCGCGCAAATGTAATCAAAAGCTGGGCGCAAAAGTAAGGATTTTTGCGCGCAAATGTAATGGTAATGCGCGCAATTGTAATGCACCGAGAAATGTAGACTTAATGAAAAATATCATGTTTCAATAAGATTCGTATTTAATTCTGTAATAAATACTTAATTGTATGTACAACAGGCATTTCGAAATATATTTTTTTTCTATATTTGTCAATATTCAGTCACATTTGAAACCTTCACTTAATACAAACATATTCTTATTATATCTTAAAGGGATATTAATATTAAATGTTTAATCCACCATTTTCTACACAAGAAAATGCCTGTCCCAAGTCAGGAATATGACAGTTGTTTTCCATTTGTTTGATGTGATTGAGCTTTTGAATTTGCCATTTGATAAGGGACTTTCCGTTTAGAACTTTCTTTGGAGTACGTTATTTTTGTTATTTCACTTTTTACATAATTTTGCAAAAGACAATGTATTTGAATGTATGTCCGTTTGTGACCTAACTTTTTCAGGTTTGGGGTATAATTTGAATAAGATATATAATGTGCACCCATGACATTGATATATTGTAATACTGTGTGGTTCCTGCAAGTTTGCATCAACCCCGCAGGAGGAATATTAATTTGCCTAAAATTGTTTGCCGCAGATTTGCAGCAACCACTCATTTGTATGGTTAATTTCGGTAAGCTTGCTACAAATACAAAATACATGTTTGCTGCAAGTCTTCAGCATTTTTGCTGCAGATTTGCAGCATATATTAGTAGGTTACTTATTTTTATTCAGAAAGCGGATCCGTTTAATCTTTAATATAAAAGTTTAACTAACGAAGTCTTCAAAGTCACCGACAAATCATGGGTGTGGAGTGGGCAGGGTCACTTCCTATTCCTATATATGAGGGTGTAAGTCCTGCTGAAATGGACCATTTATTTTTATACATGCATGTCAGATATATTGATAATATCAGAGAATGCATTTTCGCTGAGGTATATATAAATAGCAATAACTGATATGTTAATGGGCCATACATTTACAAAACAGGCGCTATGCGAATGTACACCCCCCTTTTTTTATTTTATTTTTAAATTCATTGGGTGAACAAATAATAGACAGGGGCATCATTCATAAACAAACTGGTATTGCTATATCGTTAAGATAATAATAAGTTTACGTTAAAAACGGGGAAATAAATCCAAATACTGAAGAAATAAATTTAGATACCAAACTGCATGAGAAATTAATTTGAAAAAAGGGGGTCCATTCTTAAAGCACCTGTTATGGTCATCGTTTGTAAATATTGGTCACCACTCTTTATATTTTAGACTATTTTATACGAATGATATGGATATGCATGTGGTTAATATCTTTATCTGCTTAAACACATTGTAAATGTAATAACTGAAAAAGATAATTATGAATGGGGATATGATTTTGGCATGCATATATATCGTTGGGTTGAGATGTTCACAAACCTTCAAAAATATGATAAATTGGGTTGTTTTATATGTTAATACCGCAGATGTACGTCTGTTCCTAAATCTTACATTGAGACCAATATGAAATCTTCTAATGAAACCGTATAATTTTAAATTATGCAAAGAATTACATCCCCTGATTTTGAAAGATTTAAATCATGTGACAATCTATATATAGAAGGTATAACTTCCTTTTCCAAAGAATTGTCCTGTTTGTAAGGCAGGTATACATTTTTTATTGATTCTTTGTGTAATACATTCACAATTCACACACATCCCACACAAGTACGATTACAAATATACACAAACACTCTAGCTTTAATATGTAAAGTTCTTTTAACTTTATTTTTTTTATCAACTTTCGTTTTGTACATAATGTGCTTGAACATGTTTAATGTTTTACTATATTTACCAAATTTTATCTAACCTGGTCTTATGTTTGTTACCTTTAATTGTAATTGGGCTTTCTTTATGCTATAAAATAGAATTAAGGAGATGTAGTATGATTCTCAATCAAATATCTATCCATATTGAACAAAGGACAAAGGTGTTGTTTTTTTAGGATTTGTTTTGGATCGGTTATTTATTTTTGTAAACTAAGAGGACAGATTATCTATTTTCTGCACTATTGAAGCAAGATTTTTCATTTTCATTAAAGCAAGGGACTGATTATTTATTTTCACAACTATATTTATAATATTGAAAAACATACAATTTTTAAATTATTTGTTTATTATAAATAATTCATGTATAGTCGAGTCATTATGTACCATTTAATCAGAATTAATTATTATCCTCTGCAGAAATGAATCTTCTATATTCCCCAATGCATATACATGTATTGCATTCATACACAGTATTAAAGTTTGGTTGTAACTAAGGCTCTTTTAAAAGTATTGGCAAACATGTTTTTTTTTGAAGGGTTTTTGAACCGCTGAAGGCCCAAGAAGCTATAGAACAAATGATGCAAAATCATGCCTTCTGGGTGTTCCCCAGACCCTTTCTTAAACTGAAAATGCAAGTTCTGTTTTAATAATTTTATGACAATATTTTGGTCTCAAAGCAAAATCACGTTATAGATTCAGTGTGAGACTTAAGTTTCTAGGAACAACATCAAAAGACAAATACATGTATGCATGATAAAGCAAAAATGTAATTCACATAGTTAAGTCTGTGGCTGCTGTGTTTTTTTAAACTCATGATCAAGTTAATAATAAAATTACTAAATTACAAAATGAATGCAACACTTACAGAATACAGAAGGGCAATCAATGAACAAAAGACAAATAAATAAGAAACATTGATCCCGAAAAATCGGGGGCTACGTCTGAGGGAGAACAGAACTTGCTTCTTGCAAGGCACTCACGGTGAACACAATATGATATGTAGATAAGCGTTTGGTTTTGAAATTTCCTACATGAGGCATTTGTCTCAATGTAGTTACGGCCCTGAATTAATAAAAGTGAGGTAAGTGTTCCTGAGACAATTAACCTCAAGTTAAATGAAACCAATTTTCTGACATTTCAAGTATATTTAAATAATATTAATACTTTTATTATTAAAAGATATGGGAAGTGTTTCCCGATTTTTTTTTTGGAAAAAAGATGAATTTATGAAGAATCTGGTGCCATCTCATACCCCCCCCCCCCCCCCCCCCCAGAATATCAAATGGTCGTCCCCTAATGCACGAAAAGTGCACATGGATAAAATAGTTGATTGGTGTTCAAGCGAAAAGCAATTGTATATTCTTAAGTATATATAAGATGAATAATACAGAAAGGGACATAAGAATTGAATGTTATTTAAGAATTGAATACTTCTTTTTGTAACTTCATTGGGGTGTAAAAGCGTTGACCGAAGTACATTTTGTATGAAGCGCGGAAGCGCTTCATCCTAAAAATGTGCGCACGGTCAACGCATTTATAACCATTTGAAGTTTCAAAAAGAAGCATTCAATACTTATAATTACATTTTTAGCTAGGATCATGAAAACACGATTTTTATCAAGTTTTTATCTAATTTACATGTGCACTTTATTGTGGGACCTCGTGTCATCATGAATGATAAATTTCATTGTGTAATGAAGTTGATTAAGGAATAACGCGAGATTGCAGTTAGCCAATCAGAATAACGTATTATAATGAAACATGCATCTAATGTAATTATTACGAAATATCGTTTTGAAACTGTAGACATGGTAGAACCTGTATAGTACCATTTTTCTCAGAACTCTAGTATATAGTACAGAAATTAATGTACATGTATCATGTATGTTCAATTACATGACAGATTTTTTGTTTATAATCGAACAGAAAATGCATTTTAACTAGAAAATGATATCGATAGAAACATATAACATAGGCGATTCTAATGGAATACTTTATAACCGCTGAAACTCTTAGAACGAATGCAGTTCATTGTTCGATTTGCTGGATTTTTTTCGAACACCAACAATTAAAAATATTTTTTTTTTATTTAGTTAACACTATACTTATATATAGTTGTGCTCTGTATGCTTCCAAAAACACGAAATTATGCAATCAATTGTCGGTTGGCTTGCTTTAAACATTGGGGTGTCGAAAAAACGGGGCTACCCCACTACACCAACCGATATGTTACCGACTTGCCACGAAGTAAAATGAGTGATCAAGAAAATCTAATGGTGGAAGAAGGAATAAATTACGAGCAATATCAAAGGTCTTTCAAGGAGATGTTGATATATTGAATAAAACATAAATAAGAAGGCCTGTCAACAATAATTATTATGTTTTGTTACATGCATATATATATATATATATATATATATATATATATACAGTAAATAGTTTTATAAATATCCCAATTTTTTCTGTTTTTTTTTTATCCATGATATATTTGTCACTGGACATTAAGCAAATAACAATCATAAGTGACAGAAGGGTAGATAACCCCGTGGTCAAAAGAAGACAAAACCCAACTGGAAATCCAAACGGAGTTTTTCTTCTCATTTAGCTCTTTATCCGTTTATGTTTCTTCGGCTTTTATTCTTTTGGCTTTTCGTTCTTGATCAAGAGAAATCCATGCAGAAAAGTGTTTCGGACGCATTCAATTTATAAAGTGTAATTTTCCTTTTTGGAGACTTGTTCTTTTGCAGTTCTTATTCTTCATCTTCTTCGCCGAGTAAGTCCCAAAGGGTATATTGATTTTTCGTTTTGGAGATTTCTTTAAAAAATTCTGTTAAAACTATAACTTGTTAAAACTGTTAAAAATTGATTTTTTTTTTTTCATTTACATAATCTGTGATAAATTGACTTGGTCATATTGTTATTGTCATCCAGACTTCTCTAATTCTGATGCAGCATGTATTTGGCTGTATGGGATGTATAAATACATAGCCTTGTCCGGTGTGTATCGGGACGTTATATCAGTGCATCATATTTGTAGACTGTTACTCTCTCTAAATCTGAAAGAACCATTGCATCAATTAATTTAGCGGTCCATATTTTACTATAGTCAAGTTTCAATTGAATTTACAAAGTATGTCCCTATTATGTGTATTTGATTATACTTCTATACCTATATAGTTTTCGACTTAGATCTTACAATTGTGCATGCATCTGCTTATTTGATTTTGTTTCTCATTTTTTGCTAACCTGGCCAAAAGGCTAAGTGGGCTATTCTCATTACTTGGTGTCCGTCATCAGTCGTCGTCGTCCGTCGTCGTTAACTCTTACAAAAAATCTTCTCCTCTGAAACTACTGGGTCAAATTTATCCTAACTTGGCCACTATCATTATTGGGATATCTAGTTTAAAAAATGTGTCCGAAGACCCCGTCTGCTAATCAACATGGCCGACATGGCTCAAAATAGAACATACGGGTGAAATGCCAGTTTTGTCTATTTATCTTGAAAACCGCTATGAATAGGGAAAAATCTGACAGGACAGAAATGTTCGGAATGTAAAGATCTACCTGCTGTACGTTTACGCCAAAATTGCCAGATTACTTTTTATAAGAGTTATTCTAATATGACGTTCTTCAAACTCTTTGAGTACACACCCGTGATAAAATATGAATATATTGTTTGGGCAGTTCCGATCAGATCTATTAGAATAGAATTAATTCATGGGGGGCTAGAGTTTATACTGATTTTACCACGGGTTTGCCTTTTATGTCGATATTTTACCCCTCGCTGTCGCTCGTGGTAAAATATTTAGCATAAAGGGCCAACCCGTGGTAAAATCAGTATAAATTTTAGCCCTACTGAATTATTTCTTAAGTGACCTTAAATTTCATTTTTGTCCATTATTTTTAGAATTATAATAGATCGATAGAATTTTTTATAAATTTTTTGCGTTTTTGTCTTACAAAAATCTTCTCCTCTGAAACTACTGGGCCGGCAACACTCATCATTGGGTATCGTGTTTAAATAATATGTCCGATTACCCTGTCGGCTACGGAAGCCGATAAGGGCCATTTAAAAAAAAAACCAATTATGTCGTAATTACGACATCGCTATGTCGTAATTTCGAAATAACAAGTCGTAATAACGACATCGCTATATATATAAAAGAATATGTATTATGATTGCCAAGAGACTAAATGACACAGAAATAAACAACTATAGGTCATCATAATGCCCTCAATAATGAGAAAAGCCCCCGCATAGTCAGCTATAAAAGAGGGACGAAAGATACCAGAGGGAGAGTCCCCGAAATGACAGCTGTTTAACAATTTAATTCAAACGAGTGAAAATAACGGTTTTAATAATGTACAAACAAAGACCGAAACACGAATATGTAACACAGCAACAAATGACAACCACTGAATTACAGACTCCTGACCGCTATCTGATAATAACGACAACCTTATAGTTAACTTTTCACTTTTTGAAGCGATAGGAATTTCAAAATGGTCGCCAGTAAAGGCAAAGTTTGTATCGTAAACAAATTCATCTTTTTTTTTTTGAGAATATTGAACATTTTATACAATCAAACTTAATTAAAGTTATTCACAAGCACCTCAGACTTGCACATACTAGAACTTTATTTATAATCAAGTCAAATGAGACCCAATTGAATAGGGGAGCAATTCAAGCTCCCTGGAGCCTCTAATTATGTTTGGCATTGCAGGTTCTGAATAAGATGAATTTTTAGCTTTTCCCAATAAAGACTATGTTAAACTTTGGACTCATAGTGCTCAGACCCACGGATCTCTGTACCTTCATTTGTACACACTTGAATCTTAATGTACTACTGAGGCTTGATGCAAATTATAACTGTCTTATTTGGGGCCTACAGAGGTTATCAAGGCCTTGGGATACGCTGGTTTGTTCAAAAACGCAACTCTCAACAAGAAACCAATGACACAGAAATTTACAATTAAAGTCACCGTACGGCCTTTAACAATGATCACAGCCCATACCGCATAGTCAGCTATAAAAGGCCCCGAAATGACAAATGTAATACAATTCAAACGAGAAAAACTAGCGGCCTATTTTATGTACAAAAATAAACGAAAAACAAATATGTAAATTAAAGACTTGGGACATACACATACATAAAGAATGTGGCGGGGTTAAACATGTTAGCGGGATCCTAACCCTCCCCTTAAGTTTGTAGGAATAGTTGCCCTGGGGAACAGTGGTTAAAAGAACTTGGGGTACAAAGTTTTAATAGGGCTTCAATGGGGAGGACGCTTTAAGAATCTCATTAAGAACCAACAATAGCAATGCAGTAATAATTTGCATCAAGCCTCAGTAGTTACTGTACATTAAGATTCAAGTGTGTACAAATGAAGGTACAGAGATCCGTGGGTCTGAGCACTATGAATCCAAAGTTTAACATAGTCTTTATTGGGAAAAGCTTAAAATTCATCTTATTCAGAACCTGCAATGGAAATGCAGGACTTCATAATTTATACAAATCTGTACATGCCAAACATAATTAGAGGCTCCAAGGGAGCTTGAATTGCTCCCCTATTCAACTGGGTCTCATTTGACTAGATTATAAATAAAGTTCTAGTATGTGCAAGTCTGAGGTGCAAGTGAATAACTTTAATTAAGCTTGATTGCATATAGTGTTCATTATTATAAAAAAAAAAAAGATGAATTTGTTTCCGCTACAAACTTTGCCTTTACTGACAACCATTTTGAAATGCCTATCGCATCAAAAAGTGAAAAGTTAAACCATAAGGTTGCCGTTATTATCACATAGCGGTCAGGAGTCTGTAATTCAGTGGTTGCTGTGTTATATATTCGTTTTTCGGTCTTTGTTTGTACATTATTAAAACCGTTATTTTCACTCGTTTGAATTAAATTATTAAAAAGCTGTCATGTCGGGGACTCTCCCTCTGGTATCTTTCGTCCCTCTTTTATAGCTGACTATGCGGGGGCTTTTCTCATTATTGAGGGCATTATGATGACCTATAGTTGTTAATTTCTGTGTCATTAAGTCTCTTGGCAATCATAATACATATTCTTATATATATATAGCGATGTCGTTATTACGACATAGTGATGTCGTAATAACGACATGTTATGTCGAAATTACGACATAACGATGTCGTTATAACGACATGTTATGTCGAAATTACGACATGCTATGTCGTAATTACGACATAATTGGTTTTTTTTTTTAATGGCCCTTATCGGCTTCCGTAGTCTGCCAACCAAGATGGCGGACATGGCTAAAAATAGATCAAAGGGGTAAAATGCAAATTTCTACTATTTTCTTGAAAACCGCTATGAATATAGAAAATCTGACAGGAGCACATATGTTCAGAATGTTAAGATCTACCTGCTGTCTATATACACCGCATTTTTGCGCCTGTCCCAAGTCAGGAGCCTCTAGCCTTTGTTAGTCTTGTATTATTTTTAATTTTAGTTTTTTGTGTACAATTTGGAGTTTAGTATGGCGTTCTTTATCACTGAACTAGTATATATATTTGTTTAGGGGCCAGCTGAAGGACGCCTCCGGGTGCGGGAATTTCTCGCTGCATTGAAGACCTGTTGGTGACCTTCTGCTGTTGTCTGTTCTATGGTCGGGTTGTTGTCTCTTTGACACATTCCCCATTTCCATTCTCAATTTGATTGACCAATAGAAATAAGAAGATGTGGTATAAGTGCCAATGAGACAACTCTCCATCCAAGTCACAATGTGTAAAAAGTTAACAATTATAGGTCAAAGTACGGCCTTCAACACGGAGCCTTGGCTCACACCGAACAGCAAGCTATAAAGGGCCCCAAAATGACTAGTGTAAAACAATTCAAACAGGAAAACCAACGGTATAATCTATATAAAAAAAGAGAAACGAGAAACACTTAAGAACCTCATCAACAAACGACAACCACGGAAACAGGTTTCTGACTAAGAACAGAAATAACAAAATTGTCAGATAACTTCTTATAGAACTTATTGCTCTTAAATTTCAAAATTTTATATTTAATTTTTGTCTATCATTTTAATAACTATAATTATTATAGATACAGTGAAATTTTTATTATGAAAAATGATGAGCAAGACAATATCAACAAATAAGTTTACATGGCTGAAATTGTAAGACGACTCCGTATTGGAGTTATTGCTCTATAATGATGATTTTTACCGTTTTTGCCTCAAATCTTAAAAACTATAATAGATAGATAGAAACTTTAAATAGCAAAAATGAACAGCAAAAAGACGAGATCTAAATCTAAGCCATCTGACTGTAAAAATGTTTTACCCTTTTTTTTTTAGTTTTTTCCTATTATCTTGAAAAGTATAATATATAAAAATGTAGATAGAAACTTTGAAAAGCAAAAATGATCAGCAGGAGAAGACCTTCAAATTCAACATGATTGAAATTGTCATGTAACTCTTTATAGAGTTATTGCCCTTTCATGATGATTTTTATCAAAAAGTGGCTATTGTTGAAGATGCAGGTGAGCGACTTGGGCTGATCTTTGACATTTTTTGGCCAAACTTTTTACAGACGATTCAAATTTTGTGTTATCAATTCCTCAAACAGTTTCAATCCTGAACTGCTTGAACGTAATTTCACAGAAAGTTTCCATAACCAATGAAGATACGCACCTCCCATTATAGAGTAGTTACAAGTTTCTGCCTATTTTGTACATTGAATGTTTTCATATATTCAAATAATTATTATTGACTATTCTTCATTGTTAATGAAAATTGTTATGCAAGCGGATTGTTTTTTGTCTTTGACCCATTTCTGTAAGTTTGTTCTCGTTTTGACTATTCATGAAACATTGCCACTGGACGTTAGGTAAAACAATCAAACTAGCTATCAATTAAACAGGGATGCTATTTACAGACGAATATTATGTATCTCTTTAAGTATATGCAATCTCTTTTCAATATACTTTTCAGGATCATGGCCAGTAATTGGAGTCTTTGTGGTGTTTGTGATAGTCGTCAGATAACCAAATCATCAGTAGTCTGGTGTTCCGAATGCGACGAGGGGTTATGTGGAGATTGTATGGAGCATCATAGTAATTCCAAGGCAACAAGAAACCACGAAACCGTTTCCATTGCAGAATACAAGAAATTACCGTTCGAAGTTCTGCAAATCGCTCAGGTTTGTAAAATACATAATGAAAAATACGATCTTTTCTGTAAAAAACACGATTGTCCATGCTGTAAGAAATGTGTGAAATCTCACAACGATTGTAAAGGTTTAACCGACATCAATGAACTCATAAAAAACGTCAAAACTTCAAACGCCTTTTATGAAATCGAACAAACCCTGTTGGAAGTTGTAGATAATATGAATCTAATCATTACTAACCGAAAAGACAATTTAACTTTGCTAAAAAAGAAGAAAACAGGAATCGAAGAAGAAATAAAACAAACCAGGACCAAGATAAATAAGTACCTTGATAAACTTCGGGATGATATGATGAACGAATTAATGGCAACAGAACAAAAAGAAAGCAGTAAGATACAAAACTTGTTGACTACACTAAAACAGAAAGAGAAAGAGATCACTGAATTCAAAGCAAACATCGCTAATATTAAACAGCATGCGTCCGAACTTCAAACTTTTTTGGCAATGAAACAAATCGAGAAAGATATATCAGTCGAAGAAAAATTTATTCAATCGATTATCAAAACGGACACAATGAATCAAGTCATTATTTCATGCCAAATCAACAATTATATACAGCAAATCACGGCCAGCGGTCAGAAGTTTGGAGAAATTAATGTTTCTTCTGATCTCTGTAATTTGTCAATTCAGAAACGGAAGCACAAACAAGCACAAATTATGGTAGCTCTTCCCACCAGAAATATCGATAATCTGACTCTGACATTACAAAAACGTATCAATACAGGGTTGTCAGAGGTCGCAGGTTGTTCTATGCTTCCAGATGGTAGGATGGTATTCTCCTGTATTAGACAAAACAAAGTAAGAGTACTCAAATCTGACGGTTCAAAAGATTTCGAAATAAATGATATCGGTGATACGTTTGATGTGGTATTTATTGGTGATGATTCTATTGCTGTTACATCTTACTTTTCTAAAAAGATAAATATAATCGACATGAAGAATAACAAAAAGAAGAAAACTATAAACACAAGGTCTTGTAACGGTGGAATAGCATACAATGATGGGAGTCTGCTCTATTGTTGCAGGGAGAATGGACTACAGATGATTAATCTTAGTGATGAATCCATAACCAATGTTATCAATGTCAAACTTTCTTCCTTATCGTACGTTACAGTATTCGGTGACAAACTGTTCTACACAAACTGTGACAATAACAGTGTAACCTGTTGTGATTACCATGGTAACATACTGTGGACGTTCTGTGATACAAGTGTTCTGAGATCTCCACTCGGTATCTCTGTAGACAATGATGGTAACGTGTTTGTAGTGGGATATGCTACTAAAAATGTGATCGTTATCTCTCCTGATGGACAACGCTGCAGAGAAGTCGTATCGAGTAAAGATGGACTGATCAGACCAGCGGTTCTGCACTATGACCAATCAAACGATAAGTTGTTAGTTGTTAATTCATGGACATACGCGTTATTATTTGAGGTTAAATGTTGAGTAATGATGTATACTATTTCAGTTACCTGACAAAACATTTCGTTAATCTATAAATTGCAGACTATATTTAAATTAAATTATTTGATATGATCTGCTTTTGTTTATAATTACATTGTTTGCTAATTGGAAAAAATATGTGTTCATCATATACCTAGGTATAAAATGTATGGTATTGGTTATATATGCTTGTGGTTCAAATATTTTTCAGTGATACTCGAAAAAAAGAAGTGAAATCAATTACGATTGCAATGAGCATTAACCAGTATTGGTTTTATATCATTTTGATAATATCCAAATAATTTCATGTCTGCAGACTGTGCCTGTCACTGTGAGCGAAAAGTAAGCAGGAGAAGTGAAGAATACGGTGAACTAATCAGTTTTCCCCAAGGAATGACATTATGTGGCTTAAAATTGTGTCAACTTACCCTGAAGCGAACCATTTTTGGGATAAAATGATGTATCCTTGCGTATGACGTAGTATCCTTTCTAAGCTAAACATCTTTGATTTACATGTATTTAATTTGATAAGGAAACCACACAAAAAAGTCAGGACAGCCTAAGTCTCTTACGTATTGATCCGTCTTTGGTTGACCTTTTGACTTTGACTATGAAAACTATAGGAAGTGAATCCGCGAGTAGACAAGTGTTTTAAGATCTAATTTCTAAAGACATCGTAAAAATCTTATGATTTTCTAATAGTTGCTTTCATTTTGTAGCGTTCAATGCATGTCTTCTAGATCTTTATAAGTGAGGTGGATGTTATATATAAAAAATAAGGAGATGTGGTATGATTTCCAATAAGACAACTATCCACCAAAGTAAAAATAAAGTGGATGTAAGCAATTATAGGCTACAGTACGGCCTTCAACAATGAGAATAACCCATACCGTATAGTCAGCTATAAAAGGCCACGAAATGACAAATGCATAACAATTCAAGCGAGAAAACTAACGACCTGATTTATGTCAAAACACTGAACGAAATACAAACGACAACCACTGAATTACAGGCTCCTGACTTGTTACATGTATTTTTAAAGCACAGGCTTATATCCTGTCAACGTATTCGTTCTTGCTCAGTTTGGACTTCCTGTAATTATCAGTCTTTTTTCTCTTGGTTGGTTTATTCTAAAAATAAATTCTTGGACGTTAGTCCGAACGGGTGTATCTAATTTACACAAAGATGTTTTTGTCAATGCAGAATGATAGTTTTCAATAATTTAGGAGGGGGTCTTTCAGCGATTTGATCATATAGTATTGAAAAGCATATGAGAAATGCAGGGTATCCAATTTCATTTAACGACATCTTCGTGTAAATCTTGTTGTTTTTCTTTTTCTTTCTTTTAAAATTTTCCTTGAATTATTCAATGTAATTTTATGAAATATTAAAAGAGATGTAGGGAATTCAAAACATCGATATGTGCATTATCTTCAGTTGTTAAACCGTCATCATGTTTGAGTGCCATAGCGCAATGTCAAAATATGCTAATATATTTTTGTGTACAATATCCATTTTCCAGTTGAATTAACACTTACACAGTTAAGCAACGTTGGATGATTTATGATTCCATAAAGTAGTTGTTGTTCTTTACCAATTATTATATTCTTAATGCATAGATAATATAAATGGGATTTTGTGACACTCGGGGGTCTATCCAGAAACGACGGAAAGCCTCGTAAATGAGTTCAATGTGTGCCATTTGTAGTGACACTTGAATTTACAATTATACATACTTCATTGATGAAAAAGAATACAGAATAAAGAGACCATTAATAACAGCATGATGCAACGTAAAGCACTTTTAATATCCCATTTTCAAGTATAAACCACAAAAAATAACGATGAAAAAAATCTTGTTTACGTTTTCTAACTGATTTTCTCCCTCTAAACGCGTATATGCAATATGAACTTCAAAATCTAAAGAAACTTTAGTTAAAAAAACTAAGTGGCCATTGCACACATAAAACTTCTTTTTTTTTTAAATTTAAGATGGGAAAAATTAAACTTTGCAATAAAAAGTCAACTCTGAAAAGTTTTCTGAAAATAAGAATACTTAGGTGCTTGAATCTTTTTTTTTAAAATAAATTGACAACATATTTACATGTAGTTTAATAATTCTTCTCCACTTTGCCGTGACTTGGAGGGTCGGATGACTTAAACTGATTAAAAGACAGTGAGGTCGGTAGTTAAGAATTATACCACACCTTCTCAGTTTTATAGTTATGACAAAAGAGAAGATTTCGCGTATACCCCACATTTCGTTCTTCTTACGACAAATTGAACACATCCGTGGTCATCTTTCACAAAGTGAGGTCAATAGCCATTACCCAAAACATGATGGCGTCCGTAGTTTTTTTTTTAAGAGGGGACTTCAACTTTACCACAAGGAACCATGAATTGACTAAGTTGTCACAGCTCAAATAAAAGACCAGGAACAAGTGTGAAGAGTTGAAGTGACAATTCCTCATGTCTATACATCCTTCTAATTGATTGTTGGTTGCTTAATGTCCAGTGGCAAATATTTCATGCATGTTCAAGGCGATATGTAAATAGTTTAATCAAGCATCTGAGTGTATTTATTATCACTACGCTGTCTTTTTACTCAGAAATAAGTAATTTTTATATTGCGTCTTTTTTTCAAAGCAAATTATTCTAATTTTACAGTATTTTAGTAAAAGTGCAGAACGAGTTGTAATCATCTGTTTTGACTCCAGTTAAAAAAAATAAAACAAAAAACAACAACAGGGGGAACATCTACAAAGAGTGTGATGTGTTAAAAAAAGTTCAAGAACAAAGAATATTCTGGACATAGATTTATATAAAAAAATATAATATTGATGGGTGCTAACACGTTAACTTTGAACAATTATTTCATACTTGTACATAGTTCAAAAGTACCAAGAAAAATGTCAAAACTATACCTGAACATATTCTACATGTATTAGGCTAAATCGGCCCTAAATAACCCTCAATCAATCTTTTAATATACGTTCTATATAAAAAAAATATCGTTGCGGGATTGCACCACGTTTGTGCGATTGTCATCTTATTTTCACCCTTAAAATTTCAAATAAAGTGGTTTGATATTTCTGAAACTTGCATTCAATTTAAGCAAACATTTTTTTTCAGGCACCTCAACCTAAACCCATATAACGATCGAACCTTTTGTGACAATTTCACAACGTGGCCAATTTATGCGAATTCGAATACTTCCAAATCGGTAACACAAATGTTTCATCAGTCAGAGTACGTTATAATGCAGCATAAGGTTCAGTTATTTTGATATAATTTAATTATAGATCAATTTGAAATACTATTTTTATATTTTCCCGTAAACATTGTGTTGTTATTCCAATTTTGGACTTCTTTTTCTATTTTCTTTTTCCTTTTGGGGAAAAAGGGGGGGAGGGGTATTCCGACCCTTAATAAAGCTTTTCAAAACACTTCTTTTTACGTTTGGATGTTACATCTCACGATAAATACTAACTAAGTGTAGATTCGATAGACGCCTGGTATTCAAATTGTTTCACTTAATTAACCAATTTTCTAGCTGATTTACTAGCTGATGGGAAAGATAAAAGCATAAATTAAGTTAAGACCATTATATTTTCGTTAGAGGGACAGTTCAGGATTGATATTTATGATATGTTTTTCGCAGTTCAGAAACTATTTACTCGAGTTTGCTACTTTTCCTTCGGGACTGGAAAGATCTAATTTGCTGACGCCATTTTCATCAACAGAAATTTGCAATCACCATTATCGGAATTATAGAAACTCCAACCGTTCTATGAAATCGTTATATTTCTACATATGTTGGAGACACTAGAATATCTCGGCTATGTATTGTTTCGTCAGTAAACATGTTTATACCAAAAATACTACAGATATTGACCTTAGCGTTTTTAAATGTTCAATGTACTTAACATGCTGATATAAAAAGCATGCCGTCCTACACGAGGGTGTGGATAGGGTTTTACAGAATAGAGAATAATGGGCAAAAAATATAAAGAATAGTGAAAAAATGAACCCTCCTACATTTAATATCAGTACACACATGTATACATTTAGTCAATCTTTTGTCTTATAATGAATTTTCAATATTTTTGAATTCCTTTAATTTTTTTCCTTGAATAAGCTATGGACAAGTGCTGTTTTACTCTTTCAAGTATAGAAAGGAATTTAACGATGTCGATGCGGATGGTAAGAAATGCAGTATATCAATTGTTTTATCTTGGTAAAAAACTCAATTCGCGTTATAGAGAATAAGAGAAAGAAGTGAACATAGTTCATGGTAGTCAAGTGGCAGAAAGCTTTATACAAAATCACACATGCAGTCAGTTTATAGAATGGAATAATAGAGAGAAAATTTGAAACTTGAAAGCTTGGAAGAAGTTAAACAAAAAATACAGACACGACAGCCAGTTAGAAGATTAAAACGACGAGTAAAAGAATGACTGCAAGTTTATTATGACTAAAAACTAGGGGGAAACATGGTTGCCCGCTGAAATGTGGTTTATATTTTTCACTTAGGGGCCTTTTATAGATGACTATGCGGTATGGGTTTTGCTCATTTGTTGAATGCCGTACGGTGACCTATAGTTGTTAACTTCTACGTCATTTGGTCTCTTGTGGAGAGTTGTCTCATTGGCAATCATACCACATCTTCTTATTTTATATGTATACAATAAACAAGATAAGCAAATCAGAAGAACACAAATGGAAAATGAATCCTAATAGGAAAGAGTTTGAAGAATTGGCGATATAATAAAATAAAGATAATTGGAAGAATTTCAGAACCATACAAATATGACTGTCTTTTGGAAGAATTGAATATAACACATGAGATTCACTCGTCTAATCACAATCAAAGAAGTGTAATTTTCCCACCCTATCAACTTATTCTCCCCCTTTATTAAACAAAACCATTCCAGTTCCTCAATTGTAAATTGATTGCTACTTTATTAAAAACAAACGGAAATAACAACAACACAGTTCCGTTTAATGTATTCGCTGTCTAATGCGGATAAAATTGCGGACGTTGTATTTATATGGTCCCGTGATTGTATTGCAGTTATAATTTCAAATAAAAGAGAGTAAGAATTATATTTGTTGAACATTAATGCATATGTAAAACTGTAGTCTTTCAACACAACTTAACCAGAAAATGCGTCCAGAAGGCAACGTATGGTTTAATCAATAGACCTGTGTATTCCAAATTTAAGAATTGATACACATGCATGCATATTTAACCCGCATCCAATATGCCTGTTCCAAGCCAAGAGCCTATAAAACAGTGGTGTCGTTGGTCTGCCATAATTGTTTTTCGTTATGAATGTTTTAGTACAAATCAGGCAGTGTTTTTTTAATTGCTTAACATTTTGTAATTGTTGCAATATTTATAGCTTACTCTATATACAGTATGAGATTTGCTCATTGTCGAAGATCGTACATAGTGACCTGTTTTTGTTCGCAATGCCATCTTCGTCTTTTCGTCTTTGGTAGTTAGTCGTCTCATTGCCAATCATACCACATCTCCTTATTTTTATTGTTGTATCACGCTTGCACTTAGCAAATAGATTGAGAATATCGCGGAAACTGTAAGTGTTAATTTTGATGATAGCAATCCCCTTCATAGTGCAATTGTTAAAAAAAATTATCAATAAAATCTACAGTTTTCAACATAACATTAAACAAAATGAGAAATTTGCTAGAAGTAACTTGATTTAAAGTCCGATACAATAATATCAATTTCTATATTGAGGTACATAAAACTGAGTAACATCGGCGCCACATGCTTCAAATTTTGATTTCCATATGAAACAACCACGAAACTAAACATCAAAGGGAAAATAGCTTTGTTACATAAACATCAAAAGATAGTTACAGTTGCAAAACAAATTAAATGTTTTGATAACAAAATCAATTTATTTATTGAATTACATTTGTTTTATAGCTATAATCATTAAATTAGGTACTTAAAGAACGAGATAAAACTTACTTCAGAAGCACGTGCATCACGTGTAAATTATAAAAACGCTCGTGTTTCTTGTCAGAATAATGAAAAGACAATTATATTAATGTGTAAATTCATTTTACAATTTGTATAGTTGCATTTCCTTGCCAAATTGCATTTTTATATTTTAGTCTTTGATTCGAAAAATACGGGGTTAAACATAGTACAATGAAAGTCGACGTCAGGTGTCGCCTTCAAATTGCTGCATGTAATAGAACTTCTTCAGTCCAACACTTGTAACGTTACAACCACTGTTTTCATCAACAAATATTTCCTCAACTTTTATGGAATTTTTTTCTCATACGCAACCGTCCCATATGCGTGTTTCTCTCCAATTAAGAAATCCCCCCGCCAGTGACCGAATGTGTGAAGCACTGTATATATGAATTTGTATTGTATGCTAGTTTTCCAGGATATGCTCATCTGAAATTCAAAATTAATTTCGTATGAACAAAAAAAAAATACAAAACTGCATGAGGAGCGAATTTCCTTAAACAGCCCAAGACCAAGTATGACTAAAATAAAAGCGAAAACACTGTAAGCGTAATAACAAGTTTGTCCAAAATCATTTTCCCTGTTGTATAGTCAAGTTAAAGAACTGCCGCCATTCGCCTGCAGATATTATGATGGTCTCGATAGGGGGATACCTTATTTCTTTATTCTATATTACAAGACCATCTTAATTTTCTCTATTCTTTATATTGTAGCACCCATTATTCTCGATTCTTTATATATTAGCACCCAATTATTGTCTATTCTTTATATATTAGCACCCCATTATTCTCCATTCTTTTTCTTTGTCTTTTTTTTCTCTAATATTATTTGTTTTCCCCTTTTTATTCGCACTTTTTGCCCATTATTAACCCCCATACTCTCTACTATCAGTCTGTTGTTCTAGCAGACCGATACAATAAACTGACACACTGATTTTCATAGTGAAGAAATTGGTATAAAGACCAAGCTTGCAACAAGATTAAAAAAAAAAAAACGCCAAAATGTTCTTTAATAGCTTTTTCACTTATTTTTGTTCAGAACGGTTAACATTGAACTAATATTTTCACTTTTCGTAATTGTATCCATGAATATGTGGTAGTTTTAAATCCCTGACGGTTATTTCCCAAACAGAACATGGACCGAACCAAAACTGAGGTCTATATAGTTTTAAGGAGTTGACCGAATGATCCCAAAACTGCCGTTTGACCCCAAGTGACAAGGCATGTTATTATATTACATTGAACTATTTCTATGTTGAAACAAAAAACGCAGGTGTAATTTTAACCATAAGTACATTTCAAGCCTTATTAATAATATATATACAAGTGTTGTATGGAAACAGCAATCATCTTACATCAAGTGGTTGAATAGAAAATGGTTTCTGAGTGATGGCGACCTTCACCTTTGTTAAGGTTACATGTTCTGAAAACTTAAATACTGAAAATTTCTTTTTTTGTCAAATCTTGTTCATTTATTTTTTGCAATCTTACATTTTTTCAAAATCATCAAGTACCTTAGATAAACATTTTAGTTGATACTACAATTCCCAAGTAATATTTTTTTGTCTGCAGCAATGAATGAACTCTGCAATCCTCAGATCAAATGCAAATGCTCTATATTCTGCATGGATACGGGTGTGATATCGACAAAAAAGCAACTCTGATGAAGATATAGATCATGTGTTTCCGCTTTGCTTACTCTCAGTTTTTGGTAATTATTACAGCAGCAAATGAAATCCCTGTCTACAAGTTTCATTACAGACTGGTACCCGGTCGTTATTTGAAAGCAACTGAAACGTTCAAGTTCAAGGTCAACTTTAGCTCACACCGACAGTTAATATTTATATATTCCGAATGTATGCTGAATATTTTACGACGGGAACCAACCTAAAATTGAGAATGGAAATGGGGAATGTGTCAAAGAGACAACTACCCGACCAAAGAGCAGAAAACAGCCGAAGGACACCAATGGGTCTTCAACACAGCGAGAAAATCCAGCTTCCGGAGGCGGGTTTCAGCTGGCCCCTTAACAAAAATGTGTACTAGTTCATTGAAAATGGACATCACACTAAACTCCAAAACATATAGATGAATAAAAATTAAAAGAGCATACAAGACTAACAAAGGCCAGAGGCTCCTGACTTGGGACAGGCGCAAGAATGCGGCGGGGTTTTGTGAGATCTCAACCCTCCCCTATACCTCTAGCCAATGTAGAATAAACAAACACACAGCAATACTAGTATCATTACGACAAAATCAGAGCATAAAACAGAAAGTTGAACGTAGTGTTTTCAGAAAGCGTAGACATATGATCAGCATTTTAATCAGATTGTTGAAAAAAGATATATAAGAGGGTCCAGATGGGGGTCCTTCATTTCTGTATTCTTCAATTTTTTAAGACCATTTTTATTTTTTTTTTATACTTTTTTCCCATTATTCTGTAATCTTTATATTTTAGCACCTCATTATTCTCTATTCTTTTTTTTTGTACCATTTTTCTTTATCCTTAATATTTTTGCCCGTTATTCTCTATTCTGTAAACCCCCATCCACACCCTCATATAATATTCTCTATTTATCAACTTGAACTTTTATATCATTATCGGCCCTTTTACTTGAAAAAAAAATGAATTCATTTTGAGAACATTCTCTGTTCAAATTTATTACGTCACAGTACAATATACTCATCGGGCCCTCTAATCAGTCCTCAAGTATACGATATATGGACTAGCTGATGTTCAAAAGATAAGCAGGATAGTAATTTGAGTGTTTTTTATATTAAAAAATAGAATACAAAATTATGGAAAAAAATAGAATGGATTGTCTTTCATTAAAATGTGATCCTTTGTGCTTGTTAGACAGCGTTACTTATTTATTAATCATCCTTATATATTTTTCCATTAATAACATTTCAGATAGAATAGATATTTATCTTTTAATGGGCTGCGTATTATTCTAAGTGTTGCAATTTACATTTATAATTGTCAAAATGAGTGAATTGATTAAAAATTAACAATATTATACTGATAGAAGTTAGATACGAGGTGCTATATGCATCAAATAATTGATATTTGTGTTAAGTTTTCCTCCAGAGGAAAATAACTTGTATGCAATCATAAAATAATAGCGAAAAAAGAAAAAGAATTAGAAAAAAACTGGAAAAATGAGATCTAAATATAGAAAAATAACATGATGGTTATTCCGAAATATTTGACTGATGGGAATTACTTTTTTTTATATATTTTTGTTAACATACTAGTATTCATATTCATGATATGTTGTATAAAGAGAAACTAACGAGAGTTCTCTTGCATGAGGGCGTGGATAGGGGTTCCTTCATTTCTGTATTTTTTTATTTTTTAAGGCCATTTTTCTCTATTTTTAATATTATATGTTTTGCCATTATTCTCTATTCTTTACATTTTAGCACCCCATCATTCTCCATCTACTTTTTTGGTCCATTTTCTCTATTTTTTATATTTTTCGCCAATTATTTTCTATTCTGTAAACCCCCATCCAGACCCATTTGCATGGGACCTCTACATTTTGTTGTAAGATCATGTAGTGGCAAAAGTTATAGATTTTAATTATTGCTGTCAAAACTTTATATTTTTCAGTGTAGAATAAATACAATGTATTTGCTACCTATAACTTTGCATACACGTAAGACAAGTGTTTGGTTTTTTTCCTATGAATTGTGACTTTTTCGAACATTAAACTAAGAACATTGAACCAAGCTGCACGGTTTTTTTCTATGTATAAATATTAATATTGTTATCTAGAACCACTTTAATGTACAGCAGCCATTTCTTTAACGTAAGAAAATGATTTCCTTATCAACTAACAAGTACGTTGGGCTGTTTTTCAATAATCGCTAGCCCAATATGGCATTATATACTTTTTCACTTATTTGGTCTTTTGGAAAATGTTGTTTGTGCTGTATTTAGACCCCTCTACCAAGAAATTTGTTTTGCATGCACACGTATAAAAATTGCGGTTTTTATCCAACGGAATCATAGGTTTGAACGTTGTTTTCAATTTAGTCTTGTATATATATTCATATATATATAAAGTGCCTAGAAAATCAACCTAACAATGTTAGAGTAGATTTGATTCTTTACTTCCTCCCCGAGCGGGGCTGGAACCTGTACTTTTCACTTCATACTTCTACGGCAACACCGCCTAGCATTGCGCATATATATATGTATATACATATACATGAGGGTCTGGATGGGGTTTACAGGATAGGGAATAATGGACAAAAAGTGCAGAATAATGAGCAAAAACGTATAGAGAATAAAGAATAATAGGCAAAAATATAAAGAATAGAAAATGATAGGCATAACAATAAAGGATAAACAATAATGGGATGCTTAAATCTAAAGAATAAAGAAATAAGGTACCCCCCCCCCCCCTTTTCTCCTCCAAATCCAGACCCTCATTCATTTGTTTTTGGTTTTCTGTCATAATGAAATATCAGAGTGCTTCATCAGGTAAGGTTAGGGTTAATAAGTTCCAGAGGTTGGCCACTTTTTCGATATTATATACAAATAAGGAGATGTGGTATTTTGTTTGATTGCCAATGCGATAAATATTCACCAGAGTTCAATTGTGGTGAATATAAACAACTATATCTGGGTCACCGTGCGGCCTTCAAAATTGAGAAAACCCATACCGTATGTATAGACGGCTATTTGCATAATTAAAATGAGGACATTTTTACTGTTTTTAGGTTATAAAATCGTATTATTGTGCTGAAACTAAAGGTGCAAATCTCCGAGGCTCAGGCGAAATTAATACTAGACGATTACTGTAAATTCAGAAATTATTGCGATGTTTTTATTATTGCGAATAATGCGACTGGGTGAGTACCGCAATAATAAGAACTCGCATTCTGATGTTAAATATTATATCTGTATGCAGATTTTCCTACAATTGCAATAATTAATCTCTCGATCATTTTTGTCCTTAAAAATAGTTTCTTAAAAATTCGCAATAATAAATGTACGCAATAATTTCTGAATTTACAGTATATAAAATCATATCAGTGTGCTGAAACTAAAGTTGCAACTCTGCAGGGTTAAGTCAAAGTTAACCATAGACGGCTATATAAAATCATATCAGTGTGCTTCAATTGAAAATGTAACTATCCGAGGCTCAGGCGAAGTTAACCATAGACGGCTAAAAGATCATACCGGTGTTCTTACACTTAAGATGAAACTTTCCGAGACTGAATCGAAGTGAAACAAAGACGGCTAAATAAAACCATATAAGTGTGTTTAATGTAAAGATTCAATAACATTAGCGGTACCAATTTTTATGCACCAGATGCGCATTTCCACAATAAATGTCTCTTCATTGTGATTAAACTAAAAGATGCAACTCTCCAGGAATAAGTTGAAGTTGACCATAGGCGGCTATATAAAATCTTATCATTGTGTTTAAACTAAAGATTCAATAACATTAACGGTACCAATTCTTATGCACCAGATGCGCATTTCGACAATAAATGTCTCTTCAGTGAAGCTCGTGGCCAAAATATATGAAAATCCAAAGCTTAGTAAAAAAAAACACGAAGAGTTTATCAACCAAAAAAGGACAAAAAGGTATAGCCAAAGTCTGACAAGGAATCAGAGCTTTTCATGAGGGACAGTATGAGGGACAGTATCCCTCGAAATGTCTCAACTCTCCCAGGCTCAGGCGAAGTTAACCATAGGCGTCTATATAAAATCATATCAGTGTGCTTAAACTACAGTATAAAAATAAGGAAATGTGTTATGAATGCCAATGAGATAACTATATCCACCAAAGTTCACATGAAGTGGATGTAAGCATTTATAGGCAACCGTACGGCGCTAGACTCAAGCTAGCAGCCACTCGCTAGCAGCCACTCCGCTAGCAGCCAGTTTTCAGATATGTCTATAAACCCAAAACATGCATAAGATTCAAACTTACTAAAAGTTTTTGTTTTATATAACCAAAACAATACATGATTTAAATTGAATTTAGCAGTCGAAAACATAATTCAATGAATTTTGAAATTTCATTTCCTGTTCAATATTTTGAAAACAGTATTATGTGCTTTCAACATCGTGCTGCACGCTTTAAGACTTCAACTGTCAACACTGACAAAATGAAATTATTTAAATATTGGCCAAATTTTCTTACTTTTCCATCAGAAAATTTTTGTTCGATATTGTGTGAAATAGCTTTCCATATTCTCGGATTTTTTAGTCAAGCATGCCTAAGGGTCCCAACTTTCATTTGCACCTAGTGTGGAAAAAAGTATTGCCGTAGAAATTTTTTATTAACATTTAAAGTTAGGGTGGGGTAGGGGGTCGGACCCCAACTTTGGACCAATTTTTAAAAAAATCCGTGCTATACCCCACCTGGATTTTTTAGTCAAGCATGCCTAAGGGTCCCAACTTTCATTTGCACCTAGTGTGGAAAAAAGTATTGCCGTAGGAATTTTTTTATTAACTTTTAAAGTTAGGGTGGGGTAGGGGGTCGGACCCCAACTTTGGACCAATTTTTAAAAAAATCCGTGCTATACCCCACCTGGATTTTTTAGTCAAGCATGCCTAAAGGTCCCAACTTTCATTTGCACCTAGTGTGGAAAAAAGTATTGCCGTAGGTATTTTTTTATTAACTTTTAAAGTTAGGGTGGGGTAGGGGGTCGGACCCCAACTTTGGACCAATTTTAAAAAAAATCCGTGCTATACCCCACCTGGATTTTTTAGTCAAGCATGCCTAAGGGTCCCAACTTTCATTTGCACCTAGTGTGGAAAAAAGTATTGCCGTAGGAAATTTTTTATTAACTTTTAAAGTTAGGGTGGGGTAGGGGGTCGGACCCCAACTTTGGACCAATTTTAAAAAAAATCCGTGCTATACCCCACCTGGATTTTTTAGTCAAGCATGCCTAAGGGTCCCAACTTTCATTTGCACCTAGTGTGGAAAAAAGTATTGCCGTAGGAAATTTTTTATTAACTTTTAAAGTTAGGGTGGGGTAGGGGGTCGGACCCCAACTTTGGACCAATTTTAAAAAAAATCCGTGCTATACCCCACCTGGATTTTTTAGTCAAGCATGCCTAAGGGTCCCAACTTTCATTTGCACCTAGTGTGGATAAAAGTATTGCCGTAGGAAATTTTTTATTAACTTTTAAAGTTAGGGTGGGGTAGGGGGTCGGACCCCAACTTTGGACCAATTTTAAAAAAAATCCGTGCTATACCCCACCTGGATTTTTTAGTCAAGCATGCCTAAGGGTCCCAACTTTCATTTGCACCTAGTGTGGAAAAAAGTATTGCCGTAGGAAATTTTTTATTAACTTTTAAAGTTAGGGTGGGGTAGGGGGTCGGACCCCAACTTTGGACCAATTTTAAAAAAAATCCGTGCTATACCCCACCTGGATTTTTTAGTCAAGCATGCCTAAGGGTCCCAACTTTCATTTGCACCTAGTGTGGAAAAAAGTATTGCCGTAGGAAATTTTTTATTAACTTTTAAAGTTAGGGTGGGGTAGGGGGTCGGACCCCAACTTTGGACCAATTTTAAAAAAAAATCCGTGCTATACCCCACCTGGATTTTTTAGTCAAGCATGCCTAAGGGTCCCAACTTTCATTTGCACCTAGTGTGGAAAAAAGTATTGCCGTAGGAAATTTTTTATTAACTTTTAAAGTTAGGGTGGGGTAGGGGGTCGGACCCCAACTTTGGACCAATTTTAAAAAAAATCCGTGCTATACCCCACCTGGATTTTTTAGTCAAGCATGCCTAAGGGTCCCAACTTTCATTTGCACCTAGTGTGGAAAAAAGTATTGCCGTAGGAAATTTTTTATTAACTTTTAAAGTTAGGGTGGGGTAGGGGGTCGGACCCCAACTTTGGACCAATTTTAAAAAAAATCCGTGCTATACCCCACCTGGATTTTTTAGTCAAGCATGCATAAGGGTCCCAACTTTCATTTGCACCTAGTGTGGAAAAAAGTATTGCCGTAGGAAATTTTTTATTAACTTTTAAAGTTAGGGTGGGGTAGGGGGTCGGACCCCAACTTTGGACCAATTTAAAAAAAAATCCGTGCTATACCCCACCTGGATTTTTTAGTCAAGCATGCCTAAGGGTCCCAACTTTCATTTGCACCTAGTGTGGAAAAAAGTATTGCCGTAGGAAATGTTTTATTAACTTTTAAAGTTAGGGTGGGGTAGGGGGTCGGACCCCAACTTTGGACCAATTTTAAAAAAAATCCGTGCTATACCCCACCTGGATTTTTAGTCAAGCATGCCTAAGGGTCCCAACTTTCATTTGCACCTAGTGTGGAAAAAAGTATTGCCGTAGGAAATTTTTTATTAACTTTTAAAGTTAGGGTGGGGTAGGGGGTCGGACCCCAACTTTGGACCAATTTTAAAAAAAATCCGTGCTATACCCCACCTGGATTTTTTAGTCAAGCATGCCTAAGGGTCCCAACTTTCATTTGCACCTAGTGTGGAAAAAAGTATTGCCGTAGGAAATTTTTTATTAACTTTTAAAGTTAGGGTGGGGTAGGGGGTCGGACCCCAACTTTGGACCAATTTTTAAAAAAATCCGTGCTATACCCCACCTGGATTTTTTAGTCAAGCATGCCTAAAGGTCCCAACTTTCATTTGCACCTAGTGTGGAAAAAAGTATTGCCGTAGGTATTTTTTTATTAACTTTTAAAGTTAGGGTGGGGTAGGGGGTCGGACCCCAACTTTGGACCAATTTTAAAAAAAAATCCGTGCTATACCCCACCTGGATTTTTTAGTCAAGCATGCCTAAGGGTCCCAACTTTCATTTGCACCTAGTGTGGAAAAAAGTATTGCCGTAGGAAATTTTTTATTAACTTTTAAAGTTAGGGTGGGGTAGGGGGTCGGACCCCAACTTTGGACCAATTTTAAAAAAAATCCGTGCTATACCCCACCTGGATTTTTTAGTCAAGCATGCCTAAGGGTCCCAACTTTCATTTGCACCTAGTGTGGAAAAAAGTATTGCCGTAGGAAATTTTTTATTAACTTTTAAAGTTAGGGTGGGGTAGGGGGTCGGACCCCAACTTTGGACCAATTTAAAAAAAAATCCGTGCTATACCCCACCTGGATTTTTTAGTCAAGCATGCCTAAGGGTCCCAACTTTCATTTGCACCTAGTGTGGAAAAAAGTATTGCCGTAGGAAATTTTTTATTAACTTTTAAAGTTAGGGTGGGGTAGGGGGTCGGACCCCAACTTTGGACCAATTTTAAAAAAAATCCGTGCTATACCCCACCTGGATTTTTTAGTCAAGCATGCCTAAGGGTCCCAACTTTCATTTGCACCTAGTGTGGAAAAAAGTATTGCCGTAGGAAATTTTTTATTAACTTTTAAAGTTAGGGTGGGGTAGGGGGTCGGACCCCAACTTTGGACCAATTTTAAAAAAAATCCATGCTATACCCCACCTGGATTTTTTAGTCAAGCATGCCTAAGGGTCCCAACTTTCATTTGCACCTAGTGTGGAAAAAAGTATTGCCGTAGGAATTTTTTTATTAACTTTTAAAGTTAGGGTGGGGTAGGGGGTCGGACCCCAACTTTGGACCAATTTTAAAAAAAATCCGTGCTATACCCCACCTGGATTTTTTAGTCAAGCATGCCTAAGGGTCCCAACTTTCATTTGCACCTAGTGTGGAAAAAAGTATTGCCGTAGGAAATTTTTTATTAACTTTTAAAGTTAGGGTGGGGTAGGGGGTCGGACCCCAACTTTGGACCAATTTTAAAAAAAATCCGTGCTATACCCCACCTGGATTTTTTAGTCAAGCATGCCTAAGGGTCCCAACTTTCATTTGCACCTAGTGTGGAAAAAAGTATTGCCGTAGGAAATGTTTTATTAACTTTTAAAGTTAGGGTGGGGTAGGGGGTCGGACCCCAACTTTGGACCATTTTTTTAAAAAATCCGTGCTATACCCCACCTGGATTTTTTAGTCAAGCATGCCTAAGGGTCCCAACTTTCATTTGCACCTAGTGTGGAAAAAAGTATTGCCGTAGGAATTTTTTTATTAACTTTTAAAGTTAGGGTGGGGTAGGGGGTCGGACCCCAACTTTGGACCAATTTTAAAAAAAATCCGTGCTATACCCCACCTGGATTTTTTAGTCAAGCATGCATAAGGGTCCCAACTTTCATTTGCACCTAGTGTGGAAAAAAGTATTGCCGTAGGAAATTTTTTATTAACTTTTAAAGTTAGGGTGGGGTAGGGGGTCGGACCCCAACTTTGGACCAATTTTAAAAAAAATCCGTGCTATACCCCACCTGGATTTTTTAGTCAAGCATGCCTAAGGGTCCCAACTTTCATTTGCACCTAGTGTGGAAAAAAGTATTGCCGTAGGAAATTTTTTATTAACTTTTAAAGTTAGGGTGGGGTAGGGGGTCGAACCCCCACTTTGAACCTATTCAAAAAAATCTAAGATATACGACAACCTGGATGTTCTTCCCCAACTTTCGTTTGTAACTAGTATGGGAAAAAGGAATTTGATGAGTTTAACCACTTTTTTGTCATCGTCGGTTTTACGTGATCGCTCAGATTCAGTCGTATGTTTCAATTGAACAATCACCGTGTCGAGGTATTTGGTTTTTGTTTTGCCCATCGAGAACATGCTTTCAACAATCTCATAAATCAGCTTTTCATTTTGATATAGTTAATGATCATATTTTATAGAAGTAACAAGACTGGTGTCACATGTGGAGCAGGATTGCTTACCCTTTAAAAATATCCTTTTGGCATCTTTCGCCTCTCTTTTAATCACAAAGTGAGCAGACCCTAACCTAGCAAAGAGAATTCTGTAGTAAAAAAAGATGACGAATGTAACGGTGCCGGATCAAGGAACCTACCAAGATTTTAAAAACAATATGAGATAAATGAAAGTTCCAATCATAGTGTACGGAAAGTGTTTAGAGAAATGTTCCCTTGATCCGGATGAATTCCAACTAAGGGCTTGCTATATCAAACGAATTAAAGTAGACACGACTACCCAGTAAACATGAATACGCGACTACCTAGCCAGCCTCAATGATAAATGTGTATTGCGTTACTTGCAGTAGAAGGGTTTTTCTTATGATACTGGACTGCGGTAAAACTCGGATTGCAAATTATAAGCTGGAAAAATTAGACAAACACTTTAATTTGCTAAGACCACATGTATGAGATTTACACGAAGAATGGTCACCAAATTTTACTTTACTTTGTCGAAAACTACATACCTCGGCTGAGGTTTGGATAAATGTACCATCTTTTGTGTTCGATGGATTATTTTTTTCGCAAAGAATATATATCACGCAACAGACTGCCTTGATTAATCAATGGTGTTCCCAGAAAGTAAAAAGTAATTGATTGTGACATCACGTTTCCTGTTAAGAAAATCAAAGGAGATATGATAGCAAAAGAAAGTTTACCTAATGATTGTCCACTGGCTCCACAATCTTTGTAAATCAACGGAGTCAAATCAAGAACCAGTAGCTAATCTTCAGAACAAGACAACATATGTGGTGCATCATGTGCACTTAAAGAGATATCTGGCCACGTGGTTGAAACTTAGGAATCTACATAAAGTTATCATGTTCAACCAAAGCCCACAGTTGAAACCTTACATTGACAAGAAAACGAAACCCCGAGCCGAACATATGGCAACATTTAAAAAAGAATTCAATAGGATGATGAAAGTGTTTGCAAAAGCATTGAAAATATCCGGAACCGTGTTGGTATCCGTAACTACACGAAAGCTTTAAAACTAGCAATCATCCCCAAATTCAAGAAACGGACTATATTTAATGATTTATTGGCTGTAATCCACAGGACACGAGCCAAGCTGGTATTTGACAAACCAATCTACCTACGTTTGGAGATTTTGGACCTGCTAAAAACACTGATGACTGATTATGAATAAGACTACCTAAAAACCAAATACGGAACGCGAGCCACGATCTGCTTCACACACAATACTAAGTCTCGTTTGCAATATTCAGATTACAGACATTTACAAATACATACTGTGGATTCATTTATTTTCGTGGGTATCAATTTTCGTGGATTGAGGAAAACTTGCATTTTCGTGGATATTTGATTTCGTGGTTTTGCCAATCTCTGCATACAAAGCCTATAGAAAATTTGTAATTCGTTGAACATTTGAATTCGTGGTTCAACTTTTCCCACGAAACCCACGAAAATTGGTATCCAACGAATAATAATGAATCAACAGTATATAAACATGTGCTCAGTGGTACGTGTCTCCAATTACCCGACTGACCATAAATCCAAAGTTTAGACTAAGGTCAACAAGAAAGTTCTTGGAATCTTTAACGAGCCGGCTGGCCAATCTAAGATATTCTTCACGTTGCCCATTGTACCAGAGATAAAGGTAGATATTGCCTCCAAAATGGCCAATAGCACTTATGCACTAGACCCGTACGAACTTGTCACATTAGTGTGAGGGGTACATGGTGTGTAACATACTAGTAGTCCAATAACTATTGCCGATTGTCCAAACTTAGATATTCTCCTTGTTGGCAATAGTACCAGAGGTAGAGGGAGACATTAGCTCTATATGGACTTTAGCACTTATACTCTAGACCTGTTGCTTATTCTCCTTCGATATATCATTGGATTTTTGATATTTATCTTTCTGGTACAGCGCTCAAAAATCTTATTCAAGTTTATTCACAATGATCTTGGCCACTGCATTGTACAATGTGTATAGCAAAAAGGTTCTCTTGTTAACACCCTGTCGTCATAGCACTTAATGATATAGCAAATTCCGGGCGGTGTGTGCTTCTGGTAGGGTTTGATGTCTGGTTTGCAGTCATTCATTCTGCACCAGTGACTCATGATTTCTGCGGCTGAGATCTCTTTCTGTTCATTGATTTATTTTACAAAGTCTTTGGCTTGATTTCTCTTCGATCCCTCACAATTTTTTGACTTGACGTCTTCAGTGTAGTGGCGATGAAGACATATAAAATATACATCAGTTCAAGTCAACCATTTAATAACATCTTATTTTGACTTCCGCCCAAGACGACGTACCGACGTCGACAAACGAAAGTACACTAAAAGAGGAACGTAGTTCACGCTATTTTCGCGACATTATCCGGGCACGCAAAGAAAATAATTACAATTATATAAAAAAAAAAATCCAGTTACCAATTAATGACTTTAAATCAAATAATTCTCAAAACATGTCCATGGTTACGGCAGAAAGTAAAATTAACTCTAAACTGTCAATATTAGATTTCACTGAATTTAACTTTAACTTTCACAAATTATTGTCCGTGTATCCACTTCTGAATTCTTTCATTCGCTCGTACTGATGCTTCTGTCAATCTGATTTTCGGCAATGGTGGCGGGTCAGTTTCTCTGTGTGGTTTCCCGCTAACTTTTCGGGAAGTTATACGTTTGTGTAGAACCTTCTTCGCGTACTGGCGAATGCATGGATCCCAATATGTTTGTCTTATCTGAGTTACTGTAGCTAGTACTCCAGAATGTTTCAATGTTTCATGTACATCCAGTACAACCAATGGAGTAAGTGGGGGATCTATAGGTAATAAATAAGGGAATCTAGCAGTCTCTGTCAGTAGTTCGTTGTGAATCAACCCACCGCAACGAATAGTTCCAATTAAATCAAAAAATAATCTTAACTGTTTCACGAGTGACAATCTTTTGCTGGTCTGTGACTTCAAGTTGTTGTAGTTCACTAGTATAAAGCAGCTGGTATGTTTTTCTCTGTGATTTTTGAATTTTACAGTTGTCTACAAATCTCAGAATAAAGGCGGTCACTCGGATCGTTTTGTATAAGGTGCTGTACCGAGTAATGTTCGTAATAATATCAATTCCTGTTTCCTATAGACTGTTTCTTCCTTCTATTGGTGTGTTGTCCTTGTTGTCGTGTTCTACGAAGCATGATTATACGGTACTACTTGTGAGTTCCATGTCGGCCATTTTTTCTCATCTGTTAGCCATTCGGGTCCGTTAAACAACAGTGTGTTCTATAAAAACTGTTCCGCAGTCAATCCTTGAGTCAGTAAGTCTGCTGTACTCTCTTTATGTGGACAATATCTCCATTCATCCTGTGCAGTCAAATTTTTTATCTCATCAATTCTTTTCTTAAAGAATCGTTTTAACTGTCTCGACGTATTCAACCAGTGTAGAACAATTTGGCTGTTTGACCAAAATACCACTTTGTTACTAGGTAGGGTAGTCCTGATGTGGCTAGCGAGGCGAGCGCCGTTAAGTGCTTCCATTAGTTCTAGTTGTGGAAGAGTCAACTTATTTAGTGGTGCTACACGATTCTTCGCCATTACTACTGCTAAATTACTTTCATTACCAATATATGCTACTGCTTCATATGCGCCCATACTTGCATCAACGAAAACATGTAGTTCATTGTGGTCCATGTTGACTGACGAGCTTGTGAAATAGTGTCTCAGTTCTGCAGTTGTTGTGATATTCCCGATTTCCTGGTTCAATTTTACTTCCGGACTAGTTTGTCTGTTGTTGTATCCCAACGTAGTCCAAGTATTTTCGTTTTGGTGTCTTTGTCCAGTACATTTTCACCTTGTGCAAGTTTTCGGGAGATGGTTACTACTTGATGTCCATGAGCGAAGATTAAACCCAGCTTCTGACATTAACGATCTTGCTTCACGGAAGTATTTAAGAGCTTTCATCTCATTTTCAAGGCTTGACAAAATGTTATCAACATACAAATCCTTCTTCATGGTGAACGCAGTTTCCGTTTTGTATTTATATAAGTGCTTCAGTAATGCTGCATTTAAGATAAATGGAGAGCATTTGGTGCCAAATAATACAGATTTAAACCTGTAAGTAGTCAGCTGGCTAGTTGGATTATTCAGATCCATATGAAGCGTGTTACATCTCTGTCACTGTTGTCTAGGCCAACATGTAGAAAGGCGTTCTCAATATCTGTGCTCACTCCAATTTTGTTGAGTCGAAATCTCATCAGAATTTTTGTTAGATCATTAAGTACTGGTGGTATCTGCATTTAACAGTCGTTTAAGCTGGCATGGTTTTGCGATTGTTTGCAGCTTCAATCGTATACTGCTAGTATTCTAATGGGTGTGGTAGCTGAGTCCTTTCTTACAGCATGGTGTGGAATGTAATGAGTTTTGACTGGAATTGTGTCTTAATTTACCTTTTCGATGAATCCTCTTTTCTCCTGCTCTTTAATAATATCCCCATATCTGTGTAGTAACTCTAGTACCCGACAAAGTCTTCTGATTGGGCTCTCTGTTTCCGATTTAGCGATATAAAAGTTTAATGGCAAGTCAAGGTGTTCATGTTTCCATGGCAATTTGGCCTGGTACTGTTCGTTTTCAAATCTTTTAAGTCTGTTTTCAATTCTTTTCTCCTCCATATGATGACTTGATGATGTTCAAAAGGACGGGAGAAATTGATGAAGTCCTGTTATCGCTAACTGATCCTTACAATAAAAAGCCAATCTTGGAGCTAACTGCTGTGAGTCAATCACCTCGTATCACCTTATCCTATACTATCTTACAGTAAAAGTCTGCTCCTATCAGCAACGAAATTTCAAACTGTTCATGTGAAGTCAGTGGATACGCAAATTTAAGACTTCTCAAATACGACAGATTTCTCACGTTACGTGTCATGTTGGTCTGCATAGGAACGTATATGGTTGGAACAATCAGTGCGTGAATTGGTATATTCTCTCCAGAATCGGTCTGTATATCAATGGTTGCAGATTCAAGTTGACGTACATTGTTACTCACATCTCCAAATGCAGCAAGTTGAACTGTTTCTTTTCCTGTGGCGTTAACATTCACTTTCCTGGCTAAACTCTCAGTTATGAAGGAACGATGAGCACCCTCGTGAAATAAAATGTTTGTTTCTGCGTAATTGTGTTCAAAATGTACTGGTGCTATTGCGGTTTTCAACAAAACATTCGAGTGTAGTTTAACTTTAGATGACGGGTGCATTACAACTGGTACGGCTTTCTCTCCGTTTTGACCTTCCGTCTTTACTGACTGTGACTTCTGTCCAGCTACAAATCGACCTTCACACAGGATCGTATGCTTCTTGCTGCATTTTCGGCATTTATTCTGTGAATTACATTCTTTGGCGAGAAGCGATCCAAGGCAATTAAAACATAGCTTCTTACGTTTTACTACGGCAACTCAGGCGCTGGGGTCTTTTACCTTTATACAATCATTAGAATCATTAGAATGGTGTGTTCCGTCACAAAATACGCAAACATGTGTCTCCTTTGGCATTTTTGTCTGTTTATGGGCATAATGAGATTGTTGTCTCGACTTCGCTCCAGCAAAACAAGTAGCTGTCATGCTATTAACTCTGTAATCTGTAGTCTTGCCTACTTCTAGAATGCTGATTTCTTTTACAATCGATTTGCGTAATTCAATCAAAGACATATTGTCGCTGCCATGTTCTCGTGCGATATTTTTCCGAATTTCAGGTGGAAGTTTTCCATGTACAGGGCTCCGTACATCTGATGTGCCTGACCCCCTAACATACGCTTCAAGATTGTCTCCATAACTTGTCAGGCTTTGTGAACTGTTGCTAGGAATCGGCATTTCCATTAACGCTATCATGTAGGTATGAATTATCTTATGGGGCTGTCCAAAACTCTCTTTGAGTAAATTGATGGCTGTGGTGTAATTTGCATTTGTCAGTGCGAAACCTTCAATTGTTTGGGCGACGTGACCATGGAGTTGGGCCTTCTGGTAACTAAATGTCTGTATCTCGGTCAAATTACTGTTGTAATGGATAGTTGATTCATACGAATCCTAAAAGGTTTGCCATTGTAAAATATCCCCATCAAAGTGCGGTAAATCTAGTTTCGATAATCTGTGGTTTTGACTGCTATTTGATACCGAAGAAAAGCCTTGGTTGTACAAATTACTTGTAGACTGCAAGTCACGATGGGTATTTAGCATGGAGCGGAAATCATCAAAATGTGTTTGTTGTACATTTATTCCATTTCCATTGCTGTGTATGACATTGTCATTGGTAAGCGATAAATTCGTCGGGTAAGTTGGCGTAAAACTGTTTGCATTTGGATCTAAAGACGTTGATGCGACTCTTACATTTTGAGACAGGGAATCAGTGTGTGACAGTTTTTTTCGAATTTTCCGAAGCTTGGACTCTTGATTAAACATATACTCATCAGACTCTTGTATTTCCTCCGCTACATCCTCACCCGACGTTGAATCCAGTATCTTTTCATTTAATTCCACGATAGTCCTCTGTTTCTGTTCAATGGCATCCGCTATCAGCTTCACTTCGTCTTTGTCTAAGTCCGAATTCTTTTCAATGTCCTCGAATTTCTTTAGTTACCGTGTCACTTGTCCTTTGTGTCCTGCCCGTACTGCTTTCAACTTCAAACAGTCACGGCACCAAAATGCAGTGGCGATAGGAGACATGTAAAATATACAGTCGTTCAAGTTTACCATTTGATAACATCTTATTTCGACTTCTGCTCAAGCCGACGTCATTGACGTACCGACGTCGACAAACGAAAGTACAATAAAAGAGGAACGTAGTTTGCGCTATTTTCATGACACTCAGGAAAGCAGTCAAATTCTGCGTACACTACGAAATAATGGAACCTTCATTGATCTCATGTGGTTTTTAAAATCTTGTTAAGCCCCTTGATCCGGCATCTTTTCATTCACAGTTATCTTGTTATTATCTTACTCTTTTTGCTGGGATAGGGTCACTTTGGAAGTGATTAAAAGAGAGGCGAAAGATACCAAAGAGACATTAAACTCACAAGTCGAAAACAAACTGTCAATGCCATGGCAAAAAACAAAGCACGACGAAAAAGTAAACAAGTACACAAAGCAATGTGTCAATCCGTCTTTCTCAATCGTCAACAAGTCCACATTCAGTTCTCTTTTCGCAGTGTCCGATATCATCAGTGGGTGGATCCTTTTCTTTTCTAAACCATTCAAGTTGATGTATATATTTGGATTGTTTTTCTCAAACTTGGTAATGTTCTTGAGATTCACTGGGAAATCAATCTTTTCAACGTTAACTCATCTCCCATCGCTGGTACTTGTTCACCCGGCCGTGACTTTTAAGGTCTACCATTCGTGGTGTATTGATGCCAAAACATTGCTCGTCTGGTTCTTTAAATCCACGATCGCTTTATTGTCTGCCAGCCAATTATGTAAGACCTAGTATTGAGATCCGGCAATGGATCTATATTTGCCGATATCAAATTTTATACTAATCACCTCTTTCAGTGCCTCATCACTTTTATCCTATGTCCAACTTGCAAATTTCTCTCCAAAGCAATTATACATCGTTTTCAACATATCTTCAAAGTTGGTCGCCTTTGTGAATAATTTGTCCAGCAATGCATAATTACTAAGCTTCTTCTTCTTCCTTCTTATCACCAACCATCTTTTCAATCATTCAATGTAAAATCACATAATCCATCTAGACTGTGACTTTAATTGTCCTTGACTCGAGGCAAATAACCCATCCAAGGTTTTTTCCTAGGGTTTCATACTTCTCTTACGATTGTTTCTTGTTTCTACTGGTTTCTTCACCACACTTTTTAACAAAGCAGTATTTTTCATTCCACTAACACCCTTCATTCTCTGTTTCCGGGTCCACCTTTAAAGTTCCCTGTATGTCTTTTCCTTACCTTTCCTTTTTGTTCGTTTTGTTTGAATCAGTTAAATTATATGAGCTTTTTCTAATCTATTAATTTTTTCAAGCAGTTGATTCATTGCAATAACTGTTTTACTATTTCAACATCCAACATCCTTCTTTTTGTTAATGCCATTTCGTTATTGTATATCTTTTTATCATCCTTCTAAACAATTGTTTTTATCATTTCAAAGTTTATTTAATAATTTTTTTATACCTACCCCGATACTAGTTACTTATCAACAAGGAGGGAAAATAAGCCTATTAAGATTTAGGGTTTATTTGTAAACCGTTACTTTGAACATAGGTTCCCACCAATTCATTTTCTTTTTTTCTAGTCTAGTGAAAGCCCAGACTGTATTAATTTTCAGTTCTTCTATTCCTAAGAATTAAAAATTTTACTCTGTCAGAATTTTACATCCAATTCTGTAATTTCTGTGATTTTAAATATCACATTTTCTGGTATTTTTTCCCCCATTTTATAGCTTAATGATTCGTTTTCATTCAGATCATCTGTGTAAATACAATCTCTCTCACTTTCCATTTTATTTTTTTAATGTCATGTCTTTATTGTATTTCTCATTTTTATCATTCTCATGCCAGGTCAAATGTTCTTTCGAACTAGACTATTATTTGTAATAGTTAAGGGTTAATGTTTCGGGTTTATATCTTAAAACCCAGTGCTATGTTTTTGTGCAGCCACACTGTCAATTATATAGTACTGGCCTAATGTTTTCTGGAACAAAATACCCAGGGGGAAAAACCCTCGATAGATCTGACCACAGATCCAATATCGAGGTCTGATAATACTTACCTCCTTCCTATGGTCTAAATCTAAATCGAAAAAGATCCCAACTGCAGTACTGTTAACCTGACTATAGCATATGGAAGATAGACTATAAGGTTTTAACGACCAAAAGGCCAAAGATGTGTTTACTAACAAAGGCTCCACATCATAGGCTACAAATCGGGGTCTGAGATTACTGACCCCTTACCATCACTTAATTAAAAAGATTCTTACGACAATATTTTGATCCGCACATGATACAAATTAAAGATGTCAGACCACCAATTCAAAATCCCCATCTATTCAACCAATTTTTTCCATTTTCACAGCTTTCGAAATATTGTACCTTAAGATTAACTTCATGAAAACCAGTTATATCTGGAATTGTATCACCTTTCTACATGCTAATTTTCAACCCATGTTCAACACATCCAGCAGCGGCTGCATACGGAGTATATATCTCCAAGTTGATACGATATTCTAGAGCTTGTATTTTCTGTCATGATTTCCTTGATAGAGGGTTGCTGCTCACAAGGAAACTTCTAAACCAAGAGTTCCAAGTGGTGAAGTTGAAGTCATCCCTTCGTAAATTTTACGGACGCCATCACGTGTTGGTTGACTGTTATGGAATACCGTATAGCGGGTTATTTTCGCGGGGTGTTTATTTTCGCTTATTTTGGCGGGTCAGGGGAAATCACGAAAATTTATGCATACGTTCGATACTTTCTAATAGCTAAAGCGTTTCGTAAACTATCTATGTTTTTCCCGTTCAACGGATCAATAACGGTTTATGTTAATTCAAACAACATAAATGCAAAAGGCCATTGTTCACTGGCTGTTAGGTGTTAATTAGTTTATTGGTTACATAATAAAATGAATAAAATATAAGAGTGTTAGGTACGCTTGTCAAGTATTTCATCCTTATTAATTAGTGTCAAATTATATAAGAGTTGCAAGTCACTCATGATAATTTTATAATCTAATTAGTACATCAAAGGTCCGGTCAATTTTGTAACTAATCAACCGTAACATTTACAAGAAGTTTGTACACCTGTGACAAATAAATATGTTCCGGTATTCTATTCATTAACTGATATAATCAATAAATAAAACGTCATGCAGGTAAAACAATCATTTAACCATAACAATAGACCCTTGTTTGTCAATTTTTACAACTTTTTAACTGCAACCATTTCATTATCCGCCAAAATATTTAACTGGGATTAAATAATTCGCCAAAATAAAAACCGCCAATTTTTTTCGTATACTTTGTTGCCCCTAAATCGCGAAATTTTACACCTGCGAAAATAACCCGCTATACGGTATCCGATTCACAGATGATAACCGATAACGGATATGTTTCGATTGTCGCAACTACAATCCCGTCCTCCCTTTCCCCGAATATGACCTACCGAATTAGACTTATTACTGGGTTCCAACATGAGCAACACGACGGGTGCAACATATGGAGCAGTATCTGCTTACCCTTCCGAAGCTCCTGAGATCACCCCCAGTTTTTGGTGGGGTTCGTGTTGGTTAGTCTTTAGTTTTCTATGTTGTGTTTTGTGTACTGTTGTTTTCTGTTTGTCTTTTTCTTTTTTACCCATGACGTTGTCAGTTTATTTTGACTTATGAGTTTGAATGTCCCTTTCGCCTCTCTTTAAAGTCTTGTAGTAAAATACCAACGTTCCGAAGGTAACTACTACTGTCAATAACCCCTTGTTTTCTGGAAATCTTGAATAAGTATACTATGGAGCGCATTAATCCTCAATTCTTAATGCAAACTTATGGACAAGTAAATTTTGGCTCAATATATATTTTTCTTTCATCAACAGTTTCATTTCTGCAAATTTTTTGGTCAGTATAAGTAAACAATGACATCAAAAGTACTATATATATAGTCAAGAAATGGGCTACTTTTACGTTCTAGATTGGAGTGAGTGAATTTTAGGTCTGACACCTAAAGGCAATGACTTCAGGTTTCCTAGACTAAAATGTTCCGGTATGAGGACTCACGCAAGGACTACCTTATATGTTGAATATGGGGGTCTGATATAACAGACCCCTAAGCTACTCTAAATTTTTCTCCATACGTCAATGCTTTTATCCACACTAGTAACAAAATCAAACCAGTGACCTACGGTTTCTTGAGTCAAATTGCACATTTTGACACAACTCTTGGAAGGTCTACAACACATTTCTATTATCGAGTTCTGACGTTACTGACCTCTGTGGGTTGATATGAATTATCATTGATAATTATGGTCATAATCATAAATTAACAAAACTTTAAACTTTTATAAAAAAAGATTTTCTACCTCAGGAATAGGCTACCTTATAAATTAGCTGTATTTGCAAAACCTTTCGGAATTGTTTGGTCCTCAATGCTGTTCAACTTTGTACTTTAATTTACCATTTTAAACTTTTTGATTTTGAGCGTCACTAACGAGTCTTTTGTAGACGAAACGCGGGTCTGGCGTACAAAATTTTTATCATGGTATCTATAATAAGTTTCTTTTCACAGCCTGAATTTAATCTGTGAAGAGATTCCTACGTCGATAATTTTATTTGCACTAGGCGCATATGAAAGATAGAGGCCAAATATTTATTGGACTAAAAGGCCCAAGCGAGACAACTCAAGGAAGGTCTACAGCATTGGTTCCAAATCGTGGTATGCAATACCTGACCCCATACCTACCCTAATTTCAACCCCCCCCCCTCCCCTCCCCAAAAAATTGATCCTATAAGGCTTTTTATTCACAAAAGGTACAAATAAAAGCAAGTGGCCTATAGTTTTCTAGATCAAATTGTCTAGTGGGATACCTTTTACGCCCTAGATGCAAATGAAAGGCAGTGGTTTATGGATTATTTAATCAAGAAGACCAGATAGGATACTTCACGGAATGTCTAAACCATATATAATATATAGAACATAGAATATCGGAATTACATAACTGACCCTATCAACCATATTTCCATTCGTAAAAGAAGAATTAATACGGCAATGCTTTTATCTGCACTATAATGTTCAAATACAATCCAATAGCCCTATATTTCCTGGACCAAAAGGCTCAAGGGTGAAAATTCACAGAAGGTCTATACCATGGGTCCAATTTCAAGGTATGACTTATCCAACCTAAATCTAACTCATAAACAAATCCTTATGACCATACTTTTATTTGATCTCCACAAGGTATAAATGCAAACGAGAGGCCTAAGGTTTCCTGGACAAAGGCCCAGGTAAGAAATAGTCTAGTTCGAAAGAACAATTGACCTGGCATGAGAATGATAGAAATGAGAAATACAATAAAGACATGGCATTAAAAAATAAAATGGAAAGTGAGGGAGATGGAATTTACACAGATGATCTATCTGAATGAAAACGAATCATTAAGCTATAAAATGGAAAAAAAAATACCAGAAAATGTGATATTTAAAATCATAGAAATTACAGAATTGGATGTAAAATTCTGAAAGAGTAAAATTTTTAATTCTTAGGAATAGAAGAACTGAAAATTAATACAGTCTGGGCTTTCACTAGACTAGAAAAAAAAGAAAATGAATTGGTGAGAACCTATGTTAAAAGTAACGGTTTACAAATAAACCCTAAATCAAAATAGGCTTATTTTCCATCCTTGTTCATAAGTCACTAGTATCGGGGGAGGTATAAAAAAAATTATTAAATAAACTTTGAAATGATAAAAACAATTGTTTAGAAGGATGATAAAAAGATATACAATAACGAAATGGCAATAACAAAAAGAAGGATGTTGGATGTTAAAATAGTAAAACAGTTATTGCAAGGAATCAACTGCTTGAAAAAATTAAAAGATTAGAAAAAGCTCATATAATTGAACTGATTCAAACAAAACGGACAAAAAGGAAAGGTAAGGAAAAGACATACAGGGAACCTTAAAGGTGGACCCGGAAATAGAGAATGAAGGGTTTTAGTGGAATGAAAAAGACTGCTTTGTTAAAAAAGTGTTGTGGAGAAACCGGTAGAAACAAGGAACAATCGTAAGAGAAGTAGGAAACCCTAGGAAAAAACCTTGGATTGGTTATTTGCCTCAAGGACAATTAAACTCACAGTCTAGATGGATTATGTGATTTTACATTCTATGATTGAAAAGATGGTTGAAGATAAGAAGGAAGAAGAAAAACCTTAATAATTATGTATTGCTGGACAAAGTATTCACAAAGGCGACCAACTTTGAAGATATGTTGAAAACGATGTATAATAGCTTTGGAGAGAAATTTGCAAGTTGGACATAGGATAAAAGTGATGAGGCACTGAAAGAGGTGCTTAGTATAAAATTTGATATCGGCAAATATAGATCCATTGCCGGAACTCAATACTAGGTCCTACATAATTTGCTGGCAGACAATAAAGCGATCATGGATGTGACGAACCAGGACGAGCAATGTTTTGGCATCAATACACCACAAATGGTAGACCTTAAAAGTCACGGCCGGGTGAACAAGTACCAGCGAAGGGAGATGAGTTAACGTTGAAAGGTCTGATTTCCCAGTGAATCTCAAGAACATTACCACGTTTGAGAAAAACAATCCAAATATATTCATCAACTTGAATGGTTTAGAAAAGAAAAGGATCTACCCACTGATGATATCGGACACTGCGAAAAGAGAACTGAATGTGGACTTGTTGACGATTGAGAAAGACGGATTGACACATTGCTTTGTGTACTTGTTTATTTTTTCGTCGTGCTTTGTTTTTTGCCATGGCATTGACAGTTTGTTTTCGACTTGTGAGTTTAAATGTCTCTTTGGTATCTTTCGCCTCTCTTTTTATCACTTCCAAAGTGACCCTATCCCAGCAAAAAGAGTAAGATAATAACAAGATAACTGTGAATGTAAAGATGCCGAATCAAGGGGCTTAACAAGATTTTAAAAACCACATGAGATCAATGAAGGTTCCATTATTTCGTAGTAGTGTACGCAGAATTTGACTGCTTTCCTGAGTGTCATGAAAATAGCGCAAACTACGTACTTTCGTTTGTCGACGTCGGTACGTCAATGACGTCGGCTTGGGCAGAAGTCGAAATAAGATGTTATCAAATGGTAAACTTGAACGACTGTATATTTTACATGTCTCCTATTGCCACTGCATTTTGGTGCCGTGACTGTTGGAAATAATGGATTCGAAGTTGAAAGCAGTACGGGCAGGACACATAGGACAACTGACACGGTAACTAAAGATATTCGAGGGTTTGAAAAGAATTCGGACTTAGACAAAGACGAAGTGAAACTTATAGCGGATGCCATTGAACAAAAACAGAGGACTATCGTGGAATTAAATGAAAAGATACTGGATTCAACGTCGGAGGAGGATTTAGCGGAGGAAATACAAGAGTCTGATGAGTATATGTTTAATCAAGAGTCCAAGCTTTGAAAAATTCGAAAAAAAAACTGTCACACACTGATTCTCTGTCTCAAAATGTAAGAGTCGCATCAACGTCTTTAGATCCAAATGCAAACAGTTTTACGCCAACTTACCCGACGAATTCATCGCTTACCAATGACAATGTCATGCACAGCAATGAAAATGGAATAAATGTACAACAAACACATTTTGATGATTTCCGCTCCATGCTAAATACCCATCGTGACTTGCAGTGTACAAGTAATTTGTACAACCAAGGCTTTTCTATGGTAACAAATAGCAGTCAAAACCACAGATTATCGAAACTAGATTTACCGCACTTTGATGGGGACATTTAACAAAGGCAAACCTTTTAGGATTCGTATGAATCAACTATCCATTACAACAGTAATTTGACCGAGATACAGACATTTAGTTACCAGAAGGCCCAACTCCATGGTCACGTCGCCCAAACAATTGAAGGTTTCGCACTGACAAATACAAATTACACCACAGCCATCAATTTACTCAAAGAGAGTTTTGGACAGCCCCATAAGATAATTCATACCTACATGATAGCGTTAATGGAAATGCCGATTCCTAGCAACAGTTCACAAAGCCTGACAAGTTATGGAGACCATCTTGAAGCGTATGTTAGGGGGCTAGAATCAAAAGGCCAGACACAAGAGATGTACTTGTTCTGCTGTAGCGAAGTCGAGACAACAATCTCATTATGACCATAAACAGACAAAAATGCAAAAGGAGACACATGTTTGCGTATTTTGTGACGGAAAACACCATTCTAATGATTCTAATGATTGTATAAAGGTAAAAGACTCCAGCGCCAGAGTTGCCTTAGTAAAAGGTAATAAGCTATGTTTAAATTGAATTTGATCGCTTCTCGCCAAAGAATGTAATTCACAGAATAAATGCTGAAAATGCAGCAAGAAGCATACAATCCTGTGTGAAGGTCGATTTGTAGCTGGACAGAAGTCACAGTCAGTAAAGACGGAAGGTCAAAACGGAGAGAAAACCGTACCAGTTGTAATGCACACGTCATCTAAAGTTAAACTACACTCGAATGTTTTGTTGAAAACCGCAATAGCACCAGTACACTTTGAACACAATTACGCAGAAACAAACATTTTATTTCACGGGGGTGCTCATCGTTCCTTCATAACTGAGAGTTTAGCCAGGAAAGTGAATGTTAACGTCACAGGAAAAGAAACAGTTCAACTTGCTGCATTTGGAGATGTGAGTAACAATGTACGTCAACTTGAATCTGCAACCATTGATATACAGACCGATTCTGGAGAGAATATACCAATTCACGCACTGATTGTTCCAACCATATACGTTCCTATGCAGACCAACATGACACGAAACGTGAGAAATCAGCCGTTGTTTTAGAAGTCTTAAATTTGCGTATCCACTGACTTCACATGAACAGTTTGAAATTTCGTTGCTGATAGGAACAGACTTTTACTGTAAGATAGTATAGGATAAGGTGATACGAGATGATTGACTCACAGCAGTTAGCTCCAAAATTGGCTTTTTATTGTAATGACCAGTTAGCGATAACAGGACTTCATCAATTTCTCCCGTCCTTTTGAACATCATCAAGTCATCATATGGAGGAGAAAAGAATTGAAAACAGACTTAAATGATTTGAAAACAGTACAAGGCCAAATTGCCATGGAAACATGAACACCGTGACTTGCCATCAAACTTTTATATCGCTAAATCGGGAACAGAGAGCCCAATCAGAAGACTTTGTCGGGAACTAGAGTTACTACACAGATATGAGGATATTATTAAAGAGCAGGAGAAAAGAGGATTCATCGAAAAGGTAAATTAAGACACAATTCCAGTCAAAACTCATTACATTCCACACCATGCTGTAAGAAAGGACTCAGCTACCACACCCATTAGAATAGTATACGATTGAAGCTGCAAACAATCGCAAAACCATGCCAGCTTAAACGACTAATTAATGCAGATACCACCAGTACTTAATGATCTAACAAAAATTCTGATGAGATTTCTACTCAACAAAATTGGAGTGAGCACAGATATTGAAAACGCCTTTCTACATGTTGGCCTAGACAACAGTGACAGAGATGTAACACGCTTTATATGGATCTGAATAATCAAACTAGCCAGCTGAGTACTTACAGGTTTAAATCTGTATTATTTGGCACCAAATGCTCTCCATTTATCTTAAATGCAGCATTACCGAAGCACTTAGATGAATACAAAACGGAAACTGCGTTTACCATGAAGAAGGATTTGTATGTTGATAACATATTGTCAAGCCTTGAAAATGAGATGCAACTCTTAAATACTTCCGTGAAGCAAGATCGTTAATGTCAGAAGCTGGGTTTAATCTTTGCTCATGGACATCAAGTAGTAACCATCCCCGAAAACTTGCACAAGCTGAAAATGTACTGGACAAAGACACCAAAACGAAAATACTTGGACTACGTTGGGATACAACAACAGACAAACTAGTCCGGAAGTAAAATTGAACCAGGAAATCGGGAATATCACAAAGCGGGAGATTCTAAGCCAGTCTTCAGGGATTTACGATCCGTTAAGTCCTATTACTGTGTGAGCCAAACTACTAATGCAAGATTTATGGAGACAGAAAATGGACTGGGAGAAACCTCTACCGTCGGAACTACAATATCTATGTATAAAACTTGCTAAATATATAAAGATCACAACAACTGCAGAACTGAGACACTATTTCACAAGCTCGTCAGCCAACAAGGACCACAATGAACTACATGTTTTCGTCGATGCAAGTATGGGCGCATATGGAGCAGTAGCATATATTGGTAATGAAAGTAATTTAGCAGTAGTAATGGCGACGAATCGTGTAGCACCACTAAAGAAGTTGACTCTTCCACAACTAGAACTAAAGGAAGCACTTATCGGCGCTCGACTCGCTAGCCACATCAGGACTACCCTACCTAGCAACAAAGTGGTATTTTGGTCAGACAGCCAAATTGTTCTACACTGGTTGAATACGTCGAGACAGTTAAAACGACGATTCGTTCAGAAAAGAATTGATGAGATAAAAAATTTGACTGCACAGGATGAATGGAGATAATGTCCAACTAAAGAGAATCCAGCAGACGTACTAACTCGAGGACTGACTGCGGAACAGTTTTTATAGAACACACTCTTGTTTAACGGGCCCGAATGGCTAACATATGAGAAAAAAATGGCCGACATGGAACTCACAAGTAGTACCGTATAATCATCTCTCGTAGAACATGACAACAAGGACAACACACCAACAGAAGAAAGGAACAGTCTAAAGGAAACAAGAATTGATATTATTATGAACATTACTCGGTACAGCACCTTATACAAAACGATCAGAGTGACCGCCTATATTCTGAGACACAGACCAGCAAAAGATTGTCACTCGTGAAACAGTTAAGATTTTTTTTTTGATTTAAATGGAACGTATAACTTCCCAAAAAGTTAGCGGGTAACCACACAGAGAAACTGACCCGTCACCATTGCCGAAAATCAGATTGACAGAAGCATCAGTACGAGCGAATGAAAGAATTCACAAGTGGATACACGGACAATAATTTGTTAAATTTATTGAAATCTAATATTGACAGTTTAAAGTTAATTTCACTTTCTGCCGTAACCATGGACCTATTTTGAGAATTATTTGATTTAAAGTCATTAATTGGTAACTGGAATTTTTTTTTTTTATATAATTGTATTTATTTTCTTTGTGTGCCCGGATAATGTCGCGAAAATAGCGCGAACTACGTTCCTCTTTTATTGTACTTTCGTTTGTCGACATCAGTACGTCGTCTTGGGCGGAAGTCAAAATAAGATGTTATTAAATGGTTGACTTGAACGGCTGTATATTTTATAGAATCATGTGCAAAACAGTGTAGCCGAGACCATTGATTGGCGCGCTAAAATATCCCATTGACTTGGTCCGATTAGGTGAACGTTCGTCTGTAACGCCCACAACTCACGACGTATTTATTATAGACATTTAAACTGTGGGGTCACCAAAGGGTCTCAAAGCCTAAATAAAATAATTCGAAAAACTAATCAGGAATAACCTTTGTGTTTTGATTTATATTGAATACTTAAACGTTCTTTACTTGTGTTTTTGTTATGTTTTGATAATGAATTTTTATGATATCGGACGTTCTTTCAGCAAAAAAGGATTTAACTGGCTTTAAAAGTTACAATGGATGTGTTGATTATTATCTTTTTTTCGGACGTCAAAGCGATTTAACAATTGCGGTTGTCCAATTATGTCATCTTTTAACTTTTATCTGGTCAAAATTTTATTTTAGAACGAATGCATGATCAACTTTAAAAAGACATATAGAAAAAACATATAGACAAAACATACTTCTTTCCTGTCTTTTTCGTACTTGCAAGTTATTAGACAGTAAAAAGGCTATTTGGATCAAGCCTTGTGATATTTGCATTTACGTTTTTGAATAGGTAAAATGTATAGTTTGGTGATCTTTTCTGCTAACTACTATACTTGTGAAAAACCCTTGGCAACAGAAACATATTCAGCTTTTTTTTTAATCGATCCAATTTACATAGTAATGGACGACTTCGTACATTTTATGATCGCAAATAAAATATGTATATAATATACTGTGCACTGTAGTTCGTATATATACTGAGACCCTTTGGCAACCCCACAGTTTAAATGTTTATAATAAATACGTCGTGAGTTGTGGGCGTTACAGACGAACGTTCTCCTAATCTGACCCAGTCAATGGGATATTTTAGCGCGCCAATCAATGGTCTCGGCTACACTGTTTTGCACATGATTCTGTGTCTTCATCGCCACTACACTGAAGACGTCAAGTCAAAAAATTGTGAGGGATCGAAGAGAAATCAAGCCAAAGACTTTGTGAAATAAATCAATGAACAGAAAGAGATCTCAGCCGCAGAAATCATGAGTCACTGGTGCCGAATGAATGACTGCAAACCAGACATCAAACCCTACCAGAAGCACACACCGCCCGGAATTTGCTATATCATTAAGTGCTATGACGACAGGGTGTTAACTAGAGAACCACTTTTTTATACACATTGTACAATGCAGTGGCCAAGATCTTTGTGAATAAACTTGAATAAGATTTTTGAGCGCTGTACCAGAAAGATAAATATCAAAAATCCAATGATATATCGAAGGAGAATAAGCAACGGGTCTAGAGTATAAGTGCTAAAGTCCATTTAGAGGTAATGTATCCCTCTACCTCTGGTACTATGGCCAACAAGGAGAATATAGTTTGGACAATCGGCAATAGCTATTGGACTACTAGTATGTGACACACCAGGTACCCCTCGCACTAATGTGACAAGTTCGTACGGGTCTGGTGCATAAGTGCTATTGGCCATTTTAGAGGCAATATCTACCTTTATCTCTGGTACAATGGGCAACTAGGAGAATATCTTAGATTGGCCAGCCGGCTCGTTAAAGGTTCCAAGAACTTTCTTGTAGACCTTAGTCTAAACTTTGGATTTATGGTCAGTCGGGTAATTGGAGATCTCGTACCACTGAGCACATGTTTATATATGTATTTGTAAATGTCTGTGGTCTGAATATTGCAAACGAGACTAAGTATTGTGTGTGAAGCAGATCGTGGCTCGCGTTCCGTATTTGGTTTTTATGTAGTCTTATTCATAATCAGTCATCAGTGTTTTTAGCATGTACAAAATCTCCAAACGTAGGGAGATTGGTTTGTCAAATACCAGCTTGGTTCGTGTCCTGTGGATTACAGCCAATAAATCATTAAATATGATTGCTAGTTTTAAAGCTTTCGTGTTGTTACGGATACCAACACGGTTCCGGATATTTTCAATGCTTTTGCAAACACTTTCATCATCCTATTGAATTCTTTTTTAAATCTTGCCATATGTTCGGCTCGGAGTTTCGTTTTCTTGTCAATGTAAGGTTTCAACCGTGGGCTTTGGTTGAACATGATAATTTTTTGTAGATTCCTAAGTTTCAACCCCGTGGCCAGATATCTCTTTAAGTGCACATGATGCACCACATATGTTGTCTTGTTCTGAAGATTAGCTACTGGTTATTGATTTGACTCCGTTCATTTACAAAGATTGTGGAGCCAGTGGACAATCATTAGGTAACCCTTCTTTTGCTATCATATCTCCATCGATTTCCTTAACAGGAAACGTGATGTCACAATCAATTACTTTTTACTTTCTGGGAACACCATTGATTATCCAGGCAGTCTGTTGCGTGATAAATATTCTTTGCGAAAAAATTATTCCATCGAACACAAAAGATGGTACATTTATCCAAACATCAGCCGAGGCATGTAGTTTTCGACAAAGTAAAGGCCAGTAAAATTTTGCGACCATTCTTCGTGTAAATCTCATACATGTGGTCTTAGCAAATTAAAGTGTGTGTCTAATTTTTCCAGCTTATATTTTGCAATCCGAGTTTTACCGCAGTCCAGTATCATAAGAAAAAACCTTCTACTGCAAGTAACGCAATACGCAATACACTAATCATTGAGGCTGGCTAGGTAGTCGCGTATTCATTTTTACTGGGTAGTCGTGTCTACTGTAATTCGTTTGATATAGCAAGCCCCAAGTTGGAATTCATCCGGATCAAGGGAAAATTTCTCTAAACACTTTCCGTACACTATGATTGGAACTTTCATTTATCTCATATGGTTTTTAAAATCTTGGTAGGTTCCTTGATCCGGCACCGTTACATTCGCAGTCATCTTTTTTATAACAGTATTCTCTTTGCTAGGTTAAGGTCTGCTAACTTTGTGATTAAAAGAGAGGCGAAAGATGCCTAAAGGATATTTTTAAAGGGTAAGCAAATCCTGCTCCACATGTGACACCCGTCGTGTTACTCCTATAAAATATGTTCTTTAACTATATCAAAATGAAAAGATGATGTATGAGCTTGTTCAAAGCATGTTCTCGATGGGCAAAAAAAACCAAATACCTCGACAGGGTGATTGTTCAATTGAAACATACGACTGAATCTGAGCGATCACGTAAATCCAACGATGACAAAAAAGTGGTAAACCTCATCAAAATCCTTTTTCCCATACTAGGTACAAACGAAAGTTGGGAAACTAAGGTCTGCTTGCGAAAGAACATCCAGGGTGTAGTATCTCTTAGATTTTTTTGAATAGGTCCAAAGTTGGGGTCCGACACCCTACCCTACCCTAACTTTCAAAGTTAATAAAAATTTTCCTACGGCAATACTTTTTTCCACACTAGGTGCAAATGAAAGTTGGGACCCTTAGGCATGCTTGACTAAAATTTCCAGGTGGGGTATAGCACGGATTTTTTTTAAAAATGGTCCAAAGTTGGGGTCCGACACCCTACCCTACCCTAACTTTCAAAGTTAATAAAAATTTTCCTACGGCAATACTTTTTTCCACACTAGGTGCAAATGAAAGTTGGGACCCTTAGGCATGCTTGACTAAAATTTCCAGGTGGGGTATAGCACGGATTTTTTTAAAAAATGGTCCAAAGTTGGGGTCCGACACCCTACCCTACCCTAACTTTCAAAGTTAATAAAAATTTTCCTACGGCAATACTTTTTTCCACACTAGGTGCAAATGAAAGTTGGGACCCTTAGGCATGCTTGACTAAAATTTCCAGGTGGGGTATAGCACGGATTTTTTTTAAAAATGGTCCAAAGTTGGGGTCCGACACCCTACCCTACCCTAACTTTCAAAGTTAATAAAAATTTTCCTACGGCAATACTTTTTTCCACACTAGGTGCAAATGAAAGTTGGGACCCTTAGGCATGCTTGACTAAAATTTCCAGGTGGGGTATAGCACGGATTTTTTTTAAAAATGGTCCAAAGTTGGGGTCCGACACCCTACCCTACCCTAACTTTCAAAGTTAATAAAAATTTTCCTACGGCAATACTTTTTTCCACACTAGGTGCAAATGAAAGTTGGGACCCTTAGGCATGCTTGACTAAAATTTCCAGGTGGGGTATAGCACGGATTTTTTTTAAAAATGGTCCAAAGTTGGGGTCCGACACCCTACCCTACCCTAACTTTCAAAGTTAATAAAAATTTTCCTACGGCAATACTTTTTTCCACACTAGGTGCAAATGAAAGTTGGGACCCTTAGGCATGCTTGACTAAAATTTCCAGGTGGGGTATAGCACGGATTTTTTTTAAAAATGGTCCAAAGTTGGGGTCCGACACCCTACCCTACCCTAACTTTCAAAGTTAATAAAAATTTTCCTACGGCAATACTTTTTTCCACACTAGGTGCAAATGAAAGTTGGGACCCTTAGGCATGCTTGACTAAAATTTCCAGGTGGGGTATAGCACGGATTTTTTTTAAAAATGGTCCAAAGTTGGGGTCCGACACCCTACCCTACCCTAACTTTCAAAGTTAATAAAAATTTTCCTACGGCAATACTTTTTTCCACACTAGGTGCAAATGAAAGTTGGGACCCTTAGGCATGCTTGACTAAAATTTCCAGGTGGGGTATAGCACGGATTTTTTTTAAAAATGGTCCAAAGTTGGGGTCCGACACCCTACCCTACCCTAACTTTCAAAGTTAATAAAAATTTTCCTACGGCAATACTTTTTTCCACACTAGGTGCAAATGAAAGTTGGGACCCTTAGGCATGCTTGACTAAAATTTCCAGGTGGGGTATAGCACGGATTTTTTTTAAAAATGGTCCAAAGTTGGGGTCCGACACCCTACCCTACCCTAACTTTCAAAGTTAATAAAAATTTTCCTACGGCAATACTTTTTTCCACACTAGGTGCAAATGAAAGTTGGGACCCTTAGGCATGCTTGACTAAAATTTCCAGGTGGGGTATAGCACGGATTTTTTTTTAAAATGGTCCAAAGTTGGGGTCCGACACCCTACCCTACCCTAACTTTCAAAGTTAATAAAAATTTTCCTACGGCAATACTTTTTTCCACACTAGGTGCAAATGAAAGTTGGGACCCTTAGGCATGCTTGACTAAAATTTCCAGGTGGGGTATAGCACGGATTTTTTTTAAAAATGGTCCAAAGTTGGGGTCCGACACCCTACCCTACCCTAACTTTCAAAGTTAATAAAAATTTTCCTACGGCAATACTTTTTTCCACACTAGGTGCAAATGAAAGTTGGGACCCTTAGGCATGCTTGACTAAAATTTCCAGGTGGGGTATAGCACGGATTTTTTTTAAAAATGGTCCAAAGTTGGGGTCCGACACCCTACCCTACCCTAACTTTCAAAGTTAATAAAAATTTTCCTACGGCAATACTTTTTTCCACACTAGGTGCAAATGAAAGTTGGGACCCTTAGGCATGCTTGACTAAAATTTCCAGGTGGGGTATAGCACGGATTTTTTTTAAAAATGGTCCAAAGTTGGGGTCCGACACCCTACCCTACCCTAACTTTCAAAGTTAATAAAAATTTTCCTACGGCAATACTTTTTTCCACACTAGGTGCAAATGAAAGTTGGGACCCTTAGGCATGCTTGACTAAAATTTCCAGGTGGGGTATAGCACGGATTTTTTTTAAAAATGGTCCAAAGTTGGGGTCCGACACCCTACCCTACCCTAACTTTCAAAGTTAATAAAAATTTTCCTACGGCAATACTTTTTTCCACACTAGGTGCAAATGAAAGTTGGGACCCTTAGGCATGCTTGACTAAAATTTCCAGGTGGGGTATAGCACGGATTTTTTTTTAAAATGGTCCAAAGTTGGGGTCCGACACCCTACCCTACCCTAACTTTCAAAGTTAATAAAAATTTTCCTACGGCAATACTTTTTTCCACACTAGGTGCAAATGAAAGTTGGGACCCTTAGGCATGCTTGACTAAAATTTCCAGGTGGGGTATAGCACGGATTTTTTTTAAAAATGGTCCAAAGTTGGGGTCCGACACCCTACCCTACCCTAACTTTCAAAGTTAATAAAAATTTTCCTACGGCAATACTTTTTTCCACACTAGGTGCAAATGAAAGTTGGGACCCTTAGGCATGCTTGACTAAAATTTCCAGGTGGGGTATAGCACGGATTTTTTTTAAAAATGGTCCAAAGTTGGGGTCCGACACCCTACCCTACCCTAACTTTCAAAGTTAATAAAAATTTTCCTACGGCAATACTTTTTTCCACACTAGGTGCAAATGAAAGTTGGGACCCTTAGGCATGCTTGACTAAAATTTCCAGGTGGGGTATAGCACGGATTTTTTTTTAAAATGGTCCAAAGTTGGGGTCCGACACCCTACCCTACCCTAACTTTCAAAGTTAATAAAAATTTTCCTACGGCAATACTTTTTTCCACACTAGGTGCAAATGAAAGTTGGGACCCTTAGGCATGCTTGACTAAAATTTCCAGGTGGGGTATAGCACGGATTTTTTTTAAAAATGGTCCAAAGTTGGGGTCCGACACCCTACCCTACCCTAACTTTCAAAGTTAATAAAAATTTTCCTACGGCAATACTTTTTTCCACACTAGGTGCAAATGAAAGTTGGGACCCTTAGGCATGCTTGACTAAAATTTCCAGGTGGGGTATAGCACGGATTTTTTTTAAAAATGGTCCAAAGTTGGGGTCCGACACCCTACCCTACCCTAACTTTCAAAGTTAATAAAAATTTTCCTACGGCAATACTTTTTTCCACACTAGGTGCAAATGAAAGTTGGGACCCTTAGGCATGCTTGACTAAAATTTCCAGGTGGGGTATAGCACGGATTTTTTTTAAAAATGGTCCAAAGTTGGGGTCCGACACCCTACCCTACCCTAACTTTCAAAGTTAATAAAAATTTTCCTACGGCAATACTTTTTTCCACACTAGGTGCAAATGAAAGTTGGGACCCTTAGGCATGCTTGACTAAAATTTCCAGGTGGGGTATAGCACGGATTTTTTTTAAAAATGGTCCAAAGTTGGGGTCCGACACCCTACCCTACCCTAACTTTCAAAGTTAATAAAAATTTTCCTACGGCAATACTTTTTTCCACACTAGGTGCAAATGAAAGTTGGGACCCTTAGGCATGCTTGACTAAAATTTCCAGGTGGGGTATAGCACGGATTTTTTTTAAAAATGGTCCAAAGTTGGGGTCCGACACCCTACCCTACCCTAACTTTCAAAGTTAATAAAAATTTTCCTACGGCAATACTTTTTTCCACACTAGGTGCAAATGAAAGTTGGGACCCTTAGGCATGCTTGACTAAAATTTCCAGGTGGGGTATAGCACGGATTTTTTTTAAAAATGGTCCAAAGTTGGGGTCCGACACCCTACCCTACCCTAACTTTCAAAGTTAATAAAAATTTTCCTACGGCAATACTTTTTTCCACACTAGGTGCAAATGAAAGTTGGGACCCTTAGGCATGCTTGACTAAAATTTCCAGGTGGGGTATAGCACGGATTTTTTTTTAAAATGGTCCAAAGTTGGGGTCCGACACCCTACCCTACCCTAACTTTCAAAGTTAATAAAAATTTTCCTACGGCAATACTTTTTTCCACACTAGGTGCAAATGAAAGTTGGGACCCTTAGGCATGCTTGACTAAAATTTCCAGGTGGGGTATAGCACGGATTTTTTTTAAAAATGGTCCAAAGTTGGGGTCCGACACCCTACCCTACCCTAACTTTCAAAGTTAATAAAAATTTTCCTACGGCAATACTTTTTTCCACACTAGGTGCAAATGAAAGTTGGGACCCTTAGGCATGCTTGACTAAAATTTCCAGGTGGGGTATAGCACGGATTTTTTTTAAAAATGGTCCAAAGTTGGGGTCCGACACCCTACCCTACCCTAACTTTCAAAGTTAATAAAAATTTTCCTACGGCAATACTTTTTTCCACACTAGGTGCAAATGAAAGTTGGGACCCTTAGGCATGCTTGACTAAAATTTCCAGGTGGGGTATAGCACGGATTTTTTTTAAAAATGGTCCAAAGTTGGGGTCCGACACCCTACCCTACCCTAACTTTCAAAGTTAATAAAAATTTTCCTACGGCAATACTTTTTTCCACACTAGGTGCAAATGAAAGTTGGGACCCTTAGGCATGCTTGACTAAAATTTCCAGGTGGGGTATAGCACGGATTTTTTTTAAAAATGGTCCAAAGTTGGGGTCCGACACCCTACCCTACCCTAACTTTCAAAGTTAATAAAAATTTTCCTACGGCAATACTTTTTTCCACACTAGGTGCAAATGAAAGTTGGGACCCTTAGGCATGCTTGACTAAAATTTCCAGGTGGGGTATAGCACGGATTTTTTTTTAAAATGGTCCAAAGTTGGGGTCCGACACCCTACCCTACCCTAACTTTCAAAGTTAATAAAAATTTTCCTACGGCAATACTTTTTTCCACACTAGGTGCAAATGAAAGTTGGGACCCTTAGGCATGCTTGACTAAAATTTCCAGGTGGGGTATAGCACGGATTTTTTTTAAAAATGGTCCAAAGTTGGGGTCCGACACCCTACCCTACCCTAACTTTCAAAGTTAATAAAAATTTTCCTACGGCAATACTTTTTTCCACACTAGGTGCAAATGAAAGTTGGGACCCTTAGGCATGCTTGACTAAAATTTCCAGGTGGGGTATAGCACGGATTTTTTTTAAAAATGGTCCAAAGTTGGGGTCCGACACCCTACCCTACCCTAACTTTCAAAGTTAATAAAAATTTTCCTACGGCAATACTTTTTTCCACACTAGGTGCAAATGAAAGTTGGGACCCTTAGGCATGCTTGACTAAAATTTCCAGGTGGGGTATAGCACGGATTTTTTTTTAAAATGGTCCAAAGTTGGGGTCCGACACCCTACCCTACCCTAACTTTCAAAGTTAATAAAAATTTTCCTACGGCAATACTTTTTTCCACACTAGGTGCAAATGAAAGTTGGGACCCTTAGGCATGCTTGACTAAAATTTCCAGGTGGGGTATAGCACGGATTTTTTTTAAAAATGGTCCAAAGTTGGGGTCCGACACCCTACCCTACCCTAACTTTCAAAGTTAATAAAAATTTTCCTACGGCAATACTTTTTTCCACACTAGGTGCAAATGAAAGTTGGGACCCTTAGGCATGCTTGACTAAAATTTCCAGGTGGGGTATAGCACGGATTTTTTTTAAAAATGGTCCAAAGTTGGGGTCCGACACCCTACCCTACCCTAACTTTCAAAGTTAATAAAAATTTTCCTACGGCAATACTTTTTTCCACACTAGGTGCAAATGAAAGTTGGGACCCTTAGGCATGCTTGACTAAAATTTCCAGGTGGGGTATAGCACGGATTTTTTTTTAAAATGGTCCAAAGTTGGGGTCCGACACCCTACCCTACCCTAACTTTCAAAGTTAATAAAAATTTTCCTACGGCAATACTTTTTTCCACACTAGGTGCAAATGAAAGTTGGGACCCTTAGGCATGCTTGACTAAAATTTCCAGGTGGGGTATAGCACGGATTTTTTTTAAAAATGGTCCAAAGTTGGGGTCCGACACCCTACCCTACCCTAACTTTCAAAGTTAATAAAAATTTTCCTACGGCAATACTTTTTTCCACACTAGGTGCAAATGAAAGTTGGGACCCTTAGGCATGCTTGACTAAAATTTCCAGGTGGGGTATAGCACGGATTTTTTTTAAAAATGGTCCAAAGTTGGGGTCCGACACCCTACCCTACCCTAACTTTCAAAGTTAATAAAAATTTTCCTACGGCAATACTTTTTTCCACACTAGGTGCAAATGAAAGTTGGGACCCTTAGGCATGCTTGACTAAAATTTCCAGGTGGGGTATAGCACGGATTTTTTTTTAAAATGGTCCAAAGTTGGGGTCCGACACCCTACCCTACCCTAACTTTCAAAGTTAATAAAAATTTTCCTACGGCAATACTTTTTTCCACACTAGGTGCAAATGAAAGTTGGGACCCTTAGGCATGCTTGACTAAAATTTCCAGGTGGGGTATAGCACGGATTTTTTTTAAAAATGGTCCAAAGTTGGGGTCCGACACCCTACCCTACCCTAACTTTCAAAGTTAATAAAAATTTTCCTACGGCAATACTTTTTTCCACACTAGGTGCAAATGAAAGTTGGGACCCTTAGGCATGCTTGACTAAAATTTCCAGGTGGGGTATAGCACGGATTTTTTTTAAAAATGGTCCAAAGTTGGGGTCCGACACCCTACCCTACCCTAACTTTCAAAGTTAATAAAAATTTTCCTACGGCAATACTTTTTTCCACACTAGGTGCAAATGAAAGTTGGGACCCTTAGGCATGCTTGACTAAAATTTCCAGGTGGGGTATAGCACGGATTTTTTTTAAAAATGGTCCAAAGTTGGGGTCCGACACCCTACCCTACCCTAACTTTCAAAGTTAATAAAAATTTTCCTACGGCAATACTTTTTTCCACACTAGGTGCAAATGAAAGTTGGGACCCTTAGGCATGCTTGACTAAAATTTCCAGGTGGGGTATAGCACGGATTTTTTTTTAAAATGGTCCAAAGTTGGGGTCCGACACCCTACCCTACCCTAACTTTCAAAGTTAATAAAAATTTTCCTACGGCAATACTTTTTTCCACACTAGGTGCAAATGAAAGTTGGGACCCTTAGGCATGCTTGACTAAAATTTCCAGGTGGGGTATAGCACGGATTTTTTTTAAAAATGGTCCAAAGTTGGGGTCCGACACCCTACCCTACCCTAACTTTCAAAGTTAATAAAAATTTTCCTACGGCAATACTTTTTTCCACACTAGGTGCAAATGAAAGTTGGGACCCTTAGGCATGCTTGACTAAAATTTCCAGGTGGGGTATAGCACGGATTTTTTTTAAAAATGGTCCAAAGTTGGGGTCCGACACCCTACCCTACCCTAACTTTCAAAGTTAATAAAAATTTTCCTACGGCAATACTTTTTTCCACACTAGGTGCAAATGAAAGTTGGGACCCTTAGGCATGCTTGACTAAAATTTCCAGGTGGGGTATAGCACGGATTTTTTTTTAAAATGGTCCAAAGTTGGGGTCCGACACCCTACCCTACCCTAACTTTCAAAGTTAATAAAAATTTTCCTACGGCAATACTTTTTTCCACACTAGGTGCAAATGAAAGTTGGGACCCTTAGGCATGCTTGACTAAAATTTCCAGGTGGGGTATAGCACGGATTTTTTTTAAAAATGGTCCAAAGTTGGGGTCCGACACCCTACCCTACCCTAACTTTCAAAGTTAATAAAAATTTTCCTACGGCAATACTTTTTTCCACACTAGGTGCAAATGAAAGTTGGGACCCTTAGGCATGCTTGACTAAAATTTCCAGGTGGGGTATAGCACGGATTTTTTTTAAAAATGGTCCAAAGTTGGGGTCCGACACCCTACCCTACCCTAACTTTCAAAGTTAATAAAAATTTTCCTACGGCAATACTTTTTTCCACACTAGGTGCAAATGAAAGTTGGGACCCTTAGGCATGCTTGACTAAAATTTCCAGGTGGGGTATAGCACGGATTTTTTTTTAAAATGGTCCAAAGTTGGGGTCCGACACCCTACCCTACCCTAACTTTCAAAGTTAATAAAAATTTTCCTACGGCAATACTTTTTTCCACACTAGGTGCAAATGAAAGTTGGGACCCTTAGGCATGCTTGACTAAAATTTCCAGGTGGGGTATAGCACGGATTTTTTTTAAAAATGGTCCAAAGTTGGGGTCCGACACCCTACCCTACCCTAACTTTCAAAGTTAATAAAAATTTTCCTACGGCAATACTTTTTTCCACACTAGGTGCAAATGAAAGTTGGGACCCTTAGGCATGCTTGACTAAAATTTCCAGGTGGGGTATAGCACGGATTTTTTTTAAAAATGGTCCAAAGTTGGGGTCCGACACCCTACCCTACCCTAACTTTCAAAGTTAATAAAAATTTTCCTACGGCAATACTTTTTTCCACACTAGGTGCAAATGAAAGTTGGGACCCTTAGGCATGCTTGACTAAAATTTCCAGGTGGGGTATAGCACGGATTTTTTTTTAAAATGGTCCAAAGTTGGGGTCCGACACCCTACCCTACCCTAACTTTCAAAGTTAATAAAAATTTTCCTACGGCAATACTTTTTTCCACACTAGGTGCAAATGAAAGTTGGGACCCTTAGGCATGCTTGACTAAAATTTCCAGGTGGGGTATAGCACGGATTTTTTTTAAAAATGGTCCAAAGTTGGGGTCCGACACCCTACCCTACCCTAACTTTCAAAGTTAATAAAAATTTTCCTACGGCAATACTTTTTTCCACACTAGGTGCAAATGAAAGTTGGGACCCTTAGGCATGCTTGACTAAAATTTCCAGGTGGGGTATAGCACGGATTTTTTTTAAAAATGGTCCAAAGTTGGGGTCCGACACCCTACCCTACCCTAACTTTCAAAGTTAATAAAAATTTTCCTACGGCAATACTTTTTTCCACACTAGGTGCAAATGAAAGTTGGGACCCTTAGGCATGCTTGACTAAAATTTCCAGGTGGGGTATAGCACGGATTTTTTTTTAAAATGGTCCAAAGTTGGGGTCCGACACCCTACCCTACCCTAACTTTCAAAGTTAATAAAAATTTTCCTACGGCAATACTTTTTTCCACACTAGGTGCAAATGAAAGTTGGGACCCTTAGGCATGCTTGACTAAAATTTCCAGGTGGGGTATAGCACGGATTTTTTTTAAAAATGGTCCAAAGTTGGGGTCCGACACCCTACCCTACCCTAACTTTCAAAGTTAATAAAAATTTTCCTACGGCAATACTTTTTTCCACACTAGGTGCAAATGAAAGTTGGGACCCTTAGGCATGCTTGACTAAAATTTCCAGGTGGGGTATAGCACGGATTTTTTTTAAAAATGGTCCAAAGTTGGGGTCCGACACCCTACCCTACCCTAACTTTCAAAGTTAATAAAAATTTTCCTACGGCAATACTTTTTTCCACACTAGGTGCAAATGAAAGTTGGGACCCTTAGGCATGCTTGACTAAAATTTCCAGGTGGGGTATAGCACGGATTTTTTTTTAAAATGGTCCAAAGTTGGGGTCCGACACCCTACCCTACCCTAACTTTCAAAGTTAATAAAAATTTTCCTACGGCAATACTTTTTTCCACACTAGGTGCAAATGAAAGTTGGGACCCTTAGGCATGCTTGACTAAAATTTCCAGGTGGGGTATAGCACGGATTTTTTTTAAAAATGGTCCAAAGTTGGGGTCCGACACCCTACCCTACCCTAACTTTCAAAGTTAATAAAAATTTTCCTACGGCAATACTTTTTTCCACACTAGGTGCAAATGAAAGTTGGGACCCTTAGGCATGCTTGACTAAAATTTCCAGGTGGGGTATAGCACGGATTTTTTTTAAAAATGGTCCAAAGTTGGGGTCCGACACCCTACCCTACCCTAACTTTCAAAGTTAATAAAAATTTTCCTACGGCAATACTTTTTTCCACACTAGGTGCAAATGAAAGTTGGGACCCTTAGGCATGCTTGACTAAAATTTCCAGGTGGGGTATAGCACGGATTTTTTTTTAAAATGGTCCAAAGTTGGGGTCCGACACCCTACCCTACCCTAACTTTCAAAGTTAATAAAAATTTTCCTACGGCAATACTTTTTTCCACACTAGGTGCAAATGAAAGTTGGGACCCTTAGGCATGCTTGACTAAAATTTCCAGGTGGGGTATAGCACGGATTTTTTTTAAAAATGGTCCAAAGTTGGGGTCCGACACCCTACCCTACCCTAACTTTCAAAGTTAATAAAAATTTTCCTACGGCAATACTTTTTTCCACACTAGGTGCAAATGAAAGTTGGGACCCTTAGGCATGCTTGACTAAAATTTCCAGGTGGGGTATAGCACGGATTTTTTTTAAAAATGGTCCAAAGTTGGGGTCCGACACCCTACCCTACCCTAACTTTCAAAGTTAATAAAAATTTTCCTACGGCAATACTTTTTTCCACACTAGGTGCAAATGAAAGTTGGGACCCTTAGGCATGCTTGACTAAAATTTCCAGGTGGGGTATAGCACGGATTTTTTTTTTAAAATGGTCCAAAGTTGGGGTCCGACACCCTACCCTACCCTAACTTTCAAAGTTAATAAAAATTTTCCTACGGCAATACTTTTTTCCACACTAGGTGCAAATGAAAGTTGGGACCCTTAGGCATGCTTGACTAAAATTTCCAGGTGGGGTATAGCACGGATTTTTTTTAAAAATGGTCCAAAGTTGGGGTCCGACACCCTACCCTACCCTAACTTTCAAAGTTAATAAAAATTTTCCTACGGCAATACTTTTTTCCACACTAGGTGCAAATGAAAGTTGGGACCCTTAGGCATGCTTGACTAAAATTTCCAGGTGGGGTATAGCACGGATTTTTTTTAAAAATGGTCCAAAGTTGGGGTCCGACACCCTACCCTACCCTAACTTTCAAAGTTAATAAAAATTTTCCTACGGCAATACTTTTTTCCACACTAGGTGCAAATGAAAGTTGGGACCCTTAGGCATGCTTGACTAAAATTTCCAGGTGGGGTATAGCACGGATTTTTTTTTAAAATGGTCCAAAGTTGGGGTCCGACACCCTACCCTACCCTAACTTTCAAAGTTAATAAAAATTTTCCTACGGCAATACTTTTTTCCACACTAGGTGCAAATGAAAGTTGGGACCCTTAGGCATGCTTGACTAAAATTTCCAGGTGGGGTATAGCACGGATTTTTTTTAAAAATGGTCCAAAGTTGGGGTCCGACACCCTACCCTACCCTAACTTTCAAAGTTAATAAAAATTTTCCTACGGCAATACTTTTTTCCACACTAGGTGCAAATGAAAGTTGGGACCCTTAGGCATGCTTGACTAAAATTTCCAGGTGGGGTATAGCACGGATTTTTTTTAAAAATGGTCCAAAGTTGGGGTCCGACACCCTACCCTACCCTAACTTTCAAAGTTAATAAAAATTTTCCTACGGCAATACTTTTTTCCACACATTTTTTTTAAATTGGTAATATAGCTAATTAGTAATGTCCCTGCGCACCATACTTTGATTACTTAAAATAATCCCTGCGTATTATCAAAACTTAGCGAAACCCATTGTTATAGAAAGAGAATGATTCGCTAAAACAGGTTTGGCAGACATGAAAGTATTAAAGTACGAACGCAACTTTGAATTCTTGTAGCGTAGAAATATTGTTACTTTTTAGGCACTATTTTACAGGATGCCGAGAATATGGAAAGCTATTTCACACAATATCGAACAAAATTTTTCTGATGGAAAAGTCGATACCATGAAACAAGGAAATTTGGCCATATTTAGATAATTTCATTTTGTCAGTGTTGACAGTTGAAGTTTTAAAGCGTGCAGCACGATGTTGAAAGCACATAATATTGTTTTTAAAATATTGAACAGGAAATGAAATGTCAAAATTCATTGAATTATGTTTTCGACTGCTAAATTCACGTTAAAACAGATATTATTGTGGTTATATAAAATAAAAACGTTTTAGTAAGTTTGAATCTTATGCAACTTTTGGGTTTATAGACATATCTGAAAACTGGCTGCTAGCGGAGTGGCTGCTAGCGAGTGGCTGCTAGCTTGAGTCTAGCCCGTACGGCCTTTAACAACGAGAAAACCCCATACCGTATACTAGTAGTCGGCTATAAAAGGCCCCGACATGTAAAGTATGAAACAATTCAATTGAGAAAACTAACGGCCTTATTTATAACAAAACAATTTACGAAAAAAAAATATGACAGACATGAACCAACGACAACCACTGAACTACAGGCTCTTGACTTGGGACAGGCACATAAAGAATGTGGTTCAGATCTCATACGATCAGGCGAAACTTACCGCATATAGACGGCTATATACACTTTTTATGTCTTCCAATGCAAGCGTCTTTGTCTTCCATCGCTATTATCATTGAATAAATTATTTTTATAATATTCATAGTGTTATTAATAAAATAGATTATATGTTTTATTCTAATCTAAAATATGAAATAACGGTTTAAATTGAACGAAGGATTAGGACAGCTTTGCATTACAGTCTAAGACGTATCCTATGATAGTCCTATAGTCTGTCATAAAAATGTCTACAATAGGACATGTCGAAGGATTATGAAAGCTTATTTGGGTCATTCTATGCTGTAGAAAAAAAAATGTAAGTCGTGGCCACGAATTACTTATTAGTGGCCACGATTTACTAAGTCGTGGCCACGGACAAGTAAGTCGTTGCCACGGACAAGTAATTCGTGGCCAAGGACAAGTAAGTCGTGGCCACGAACTAATAAGTCGTGGCCACGGACAAGTAAGTCGTGGCCACGGACAAGTAATTCGTGGCCACGGACAAATAAGTCGTGGCCACGGACAAATAAGTCTTGGCCACGGACAAGTAAGTCGTGGCCACGAATAAGTAATTCGTGGCCACGACTTACATTTTTTTTTCTACAGCATAGAGTGACCCAAATACGCTTTCATAAAGGATATACTTTGGAAAATCAGGCCCAGTATAATACGCTTATTTTACTTTATATTAATTTTATCCTCTACCGATCGAGTTTAAAAAGAGATCGTACAAATTCTTTGATTATTCAAACTCATATATGTATGATAGTTAAATATCCATTTATTGTCATCATTTTTCTTCAATCGATCAGCATTTTCAATCCACAAAATACATTCTATACATTGATTTTGTTCAAACATATATATTTTCTGTACTTTTATATGAACAATATAAGTATTAAAACTCTATTTTGAAAATTTAGTTCAAGTATTTTTTATAGAAAATTTTAGAGGTTAAGGTCTGAATTTCTTTTATCTACATGTACTTGTAAAAGATAGAAGTACCATTGCAATCGAGCTACTCATCAATTGTAAATTAAATAAAACCGCGTTATATCAATTATCATTTCACACAGTCCCATTCAATTCAATTGACAGCTATCTTCAAATGCCAATATCACTGATGAAAAATAAACATTAAATGAAAATAGGTTCAGATTTCAATCAAAATTTTAATTTGATACTTTATTTCTGGTCATTTTCATTTTAAAAACTCCTTTAATTTTTAGAAATGATAAGGAAATTAGTTTAATGATTCATTATCTAAAGATAACATTTGTAAATGGACTTTGCGGTGGGTCGGTTTTACAATAATTGTTAAACGCTAATGGCAGTGTAAGAATAACTATTCAGGGTGCGAATGTAAAACAGAAAGGAAATTCAGTCTTTACATGTAATTTTCATAATTACGTACTAATCGTCTCGGCGGTCTCGTTATAATATGCTCGCTTCCAGTACGGAAGTTTTTTTTTGGGTTTGAATCTCATTAGTTTCAACCCATAAACTTTTAAATTGCTATTTCCTACGTCTTTGCTAAGTACACGACAGTATTAAATTGATTGTTGGTTGCTTAACGACCAGTGGCAAATATTTCACGCATGTTCAGGACGATGACAGTATTAAGTTATATGAATACAATTTATCAAACTTTAATTGGCCTTGAACTTTGAAAGTGAATAAGTTTAACATAGATGGTGAATGAGTATCATCCGTGGTATATACATTGCAAGAGAACAGTTCATACAGTAAATAATATGATAATTCAGAGCGAATTTTAATCCAAATGATGATGATATTACTATAAAACATAAAAAAGGGAGAAAAAGGGACTAACATTATTTTTTTAGTCTTGTTTTAAATCACAAAAATGCGGACTGATATTTATCTCACAATATATCATATGCGCAATTATACACAACTTTACAATATAATTATAATATCTATTAATAATTCTTATATACTAGCACCCCTCAAAATATGAATAAGTACAACTTCTAGACTTGTTTACTATGTAAAACATATAACCTTAAAAGCATATTTTTTTCTAGAATTCTTGCAAGTTCATGATAGTATACTCAAGGATGAAGTTAGGTGAAATTAAAAAAAAATCTAGAATTTAAAATTGATACAATAAGTCAGAAGAGAATTAGTTAAGGAACAAAATAAGCTAAAAATATGGATAAGTTATGGAACTCCTTTTGAGATATTTGATTTTTTTTAAATGGCGGGAAAAGGCTGACTCGGACTTTTACTTTATATTTAGCATTGGCATTATTTGGGTCTCAAATCGAAAGAAAAAAAACCTAAAATCTGCTTTAATTTTGGTAATGACCTTTTATGAGCTATTGATGTCTTCTATGAACAGAAAAGAGGTTGATATTGGGCAAACTAGTTTACCCTGTATCGAAGGAAAAAATCCAAGGAGTAAGAACATCTGACAAAAATTCATAAATCTGACCCGAGTACATCCTTAAGGATGTTTGGGGCTCTGTTTCAAAACAATAAATCTTTTAAAAGACTGTTGTAAATTAAAAGTATATAAAACGGAACTAAAGAGCATAAGAAAATAATGTTCTTTTTTTTCGAGATATAAGCCATTGAAAATTTGGATGGAAATGATTCTCTCTTTTAGACTAGATTTTTCATACATTTAGCATTGGCATCTGTTTCCTTAGAAAACTATGAAAAATAACAAGGTTGTAATAGGAAAATGGCTTTTTAAACTAAACACAAATGTAATTAAGTTATGAAAAGAAAAATTGGGGGTTCAAGGGTATAATTTTAAATGGCACTAGATGTATAAAACCCGAGGATTCTGAATATCTGGCAGTCAGCGAACATCCTTAATTAATGCATGACAATAAATACATTTGGTCATATCATACTTGGGATGTGGATGGGGTTTACAGAATGGAGAATAATGGGTAAAAAATATGAAAAATAGAGAAAAATGGACCAAAAAAAAAATAAAGAATAGAGAATAACGAGGTGCTAAAATATAATGAGCAAAAAGTATAAAGAATAGAGAAAAATGGCCTAAAAATTAAAGAATAGAGAGATGAAGGACCCCCATCATGACCCTCATTACTAATCATGAAAAACAAACAGTAATATGCACATAAATTATTTTAAACATTACAACACACAATATAATTATTCACACATAATTCGATAGGGGCCAATGATCACCTTTCCTCTGTTCTAAAGTTAAAACACTGTTAAATGAAGGACTAAACCTGTATAATATAGTGTAGTGTTGATGGATTCAGCATTTTTATGATTCAAGTGTTTATTAATAAACGAATATATTTTACATGTTGTCATTTAACATTTTTTTTTAATCCAAGCATTTGCATTTCCAGTTAACCTATAGAACAAAAGGGAGACAACCACACGAACAGATTTAGTTATCATCTTTTTTCCCCCTAATTCCCGACATTTTTATCAACCGAAATCTGAGGTGAGGTGGTTCGCTACCTGACAGGCGGATACTATTAATATATTTTCATCTCATCACGCAGATTTCTGCATTGATTTTATGTAAAACGTGAGTCGACATCCAAACACCGCATTAGAAAACATCAAACGCAATTGACATTTCCCTATTTTTAATATTTGAATATATTAAAATGATTAATCTCTCATTAATAGAGCTTTATATCAATCAGTTTCCATTAATTATCGTTATTTATAAAGGCTTGTGAGTGATGGATGTCATATTAAATTGTAAGGTATGATAAACATATTGCTAAAACCATTTGTAGTCCTGTCATGCGTACTAAGATCATTACCTACAATTACACGGTGATGACAAAAATACAAAGATATTCGGAACGTTTCTAATGCTATTGAAGATGACTGAAGTGATGCAATAAACCGTTGTGAATGATATTGCTGGTGACAGATATAGTACTTTGATCATTCATCTTGTATAAGCGAACTTTAAACCTAGATCAGCACTTTTCGTACACAAAACTACGAAGGCTAATAATACTGGTCTTCAGCAGTCAGACCAAGGCCGTAATACCATTGAGGCAAGTGAGGCAATTGCCTCACTAAAATTTCGACACTGATTTTTTTTTGTGTATTTGTTTATGGGCATTAAATACGAAATATAGTCATTTGTTTTTCCTGTCTGAGTATTCATTTCCCCATTTTCCCCAACTGTATTCGTTCTATGTATACAGATAAACAATATATAAATAATATGAAACCTGCATGGATTAGTTTTTGTCGATGTTTCTTTTACCTTAAAATTTGAAAGAACATCCCGTAATCCAATTTTGACATTATAGAGGGACGGTAGGACCTTTAAAACGAGATTTCATGTTTTTTAATTCGGGACTACGGGTTTTCGTGTCTTTTAATTCAAGATTTCGGGATCAGACCCCTTCCTACTTCCTTCATTATTCGATTGTCGACCTACTGACTATTTCCAGAAATAATCTTAAATCACGGACCTACATGTAAACGGCGAAAACGCCAGTCCAATTTCCCCGTATCCATAAAAAAAAACATAAAAATCAATATTCCTAGAATAACATAAAAAGATATACTAGTTATATCCAATTTGCCGTATCCATAACATTAAAAGGTAGCACGTGGCAAAAAGAAAAAACTAAAAATAATATTCCTAAAATAACATAAAATGACATAGGGGGTACCCCATACCTCAGTGATTTCAGATGAAAAAGATATGATTATCCGATATTATAAGACGTGTTCTTCTGCTTTTATTAACTCTCCCAGTGACGAGTGTTTGCTTTAAACGTTCTTTTTCTGCCTTGAGACGACCGAAAACTTGGGAAAGAGCATGCATACATTAGTGTAGTCCATATAGTTATGACGTCTTGAAAGGCTATTATATTTTTTTCTGGGACGATGGCGTCCCAGAAAAAAAAAACCAAAATAGCCTTTCAAGACGTCATAATTATTTGGACTAGCATGAGTGATGAGGAACTGTGCGGTCTTACCATGCTTCATGTTCATCGCAAAAAGGATGTCAGCAGACCAAATATTCTGAAACGATTTGACGAAACCGGCCATAGAAAAATGGGTAAACTCCAATTTGAATAACAATTGCTACAGAGTCTATGTTTGTTCTGTGTTCTGGCGGCAGACTCAAATTGATATTTGGATGTTTATCCGACATATAAATTTAGATAAAGTTGTTAAAAATTTGGTGTTAGTACATGTCTTAAAATATGAAAAATATATAAAAAGTGTCCAAAAATAAAAACACCAGACAGCTTGTTTCAACGATGTCAAGCTCTCTGGACATGCCCAGAATGCAGGATTTTACACCATTTATCCCAGACCCCTGCCGAAATTTTTCGCCTCGCTACGCTCGGCTCTATTTTTTTCACTTCGCTCTGCTCGGCGATCAGTTCTGCCTCACTAAAATAATATGCCTAGTTACGGCCTTGGCAGATATATGTTTGCAATGGGTCCAGTGTTGCTTAAGTTTTCAATATTTAAGTTTGGACATAGGTCGACATTCGTCTTGTAGAGACAACATGAATGTACTTTAAATTAAATGTAATCGCAGTAAAGTGTTAATTTAGATTCCTAGCACTTGGTCGATACCGCTGCTAGTGGAGTGTTAGTTAGTACCCGAGGGTATCATCAGCTCAGTATTCAGTGCTTAGGTCAAATGTAGGTAAAGGAATGGTTTATACGATACGTTTCTTAAATTTTCCGTTGATAAATTTAGAAAGTATTAATTTCACAATGTAGGGTACTCCTCAGACAACGTTGACTTTAAATGACCTTCACTGTTCTTTTTATGTACATGTCGGACGTATTCCAATATTTATACATTCTTGGCTTTCACAGTGTTGGTGCCACGTGGTTGGGTCACAGTTGAGCGTTCGTGGTGAAGGTAAACCCAGAAAAACGCATCGGACACCCCAAATTATTTTCGTTGACTTGAATAATCAATATATCCATTTTAATATATTGACCATAAGCCTTTTGGTGTACTGTATAAAGGTCCATGCATATCATGAAAATGATCGATACTAATGTATTAGTCCTGTTTAATAATGTCCACATGTTTTCCCGGCTTGCATCTCAGAGGATCATAGATGATAGACCACGTTAACGACCACTACAAACCATTAAAAGTCTGAAATGGCCTATATCTGTACTCGACTGTACTGATTTTTACTCGACCAGTCTGAATTGGTCTGAAACTTACTTGATAATACTCGACTGTAGTCTGCACCATACTTAACAGTCTGAACTTGTACTCAACCTTTACTCGACCAGTACTTAACCATTTTATTTTCGTCTGAACCATGCTCGACCTAGTCTGAACCATGCTCGACCTAGTTTGAACCATTCTCGACCTAGTCTGAACCATACTCGACCTAGTCTGAACCATACTTGACCAAGTCTTAACCAACCTAGACCTATTTTTTGTATCTATCTATTGAATTTCATCAATTTAGGAACTGTTTTTAACAACAGCTATTTCCCCTGGCTAGAAATTTGAATAACAATTTGAAATTAAAAATGTATTCAATATACATGATATAGCATTGAAACCAAAATTTCACAATAAACATAATATAACTTCATCACCATATTCATCAACACTTATATACATACACATATAACACCTTTAAAATAAAAATAAAACAAGCTGATCAAATAATCTCAAAACTGAATTGTGACTAATATTTTCAATGTTATTCAAAATTTTTTGAATGTTTCAGATATATTTTATGTTTACTGGACAATTTTCAACATTAACTTAAGCCTCGTATAGATTTATGGTGTCAGTTGAGTTTAGTTAATAATGCAGTGAACATTTTTTTTATTAAAATATATATAAAATAGCATATAAAGCAACTTAATAAATTTTAAAAATGACACCTTTGTTTTGTTAAACCAAGAATTTAATATAATCATGATAATAGAACTTCCATAGTAATCCGGTGATAAACTTTTTAAAAAGGAAATGTGTTCCAAAGTTACAGTAAAAATTTATTTCAATTAAATTTAAATAATTTTTGTCAAAATTAAAGACATGGTATACAAGAAGCACTTTAATAAGGTTTAATTACCTCAGTACATGTGTGTTTTACAGGTAAAAAGAAAGCCCTATTTTTCTTAAACTTGTGTATTACTTATCTAGTGAATTCAAAAGGCCTTGCGATTTAAGTTTCACAGGATGTTGCAATTTTGAATGAATGTTATTTAGAATTTAATACTCTCTGACCAGGTGTGATCTTTTTCATGAGTTTGCCCCAAGCAGGGGGTATTACTTTATACTTCACCACTAATCAGAAGAACAATTTTATTAATTTTTTTAATTTTTATCCCTTTTTGATATATATTGTACAGTTGTATATAATATATCCCAAATTATAATAATAGATATATTTCTAAAATAAGGTTAAACAATTTCAGTGATTTTGTTGGCTGTTGTTACCTCATTAAAAAGATAATTATATAACTATTATACATTTTTTGTATGTAAATATGAAACCTATGTAGTTTTTATTTAGGAATTTTGGAAAATTAAATTAACAAAAAAAACACATGCCAAACAAGAAGCACCTTAATAAGGTTTAATTACCCTCAGTATAGGTGTGGTTTTTAGGTAAAAGAAAATCTTTTTTTAACAAAACTCTAAAACTTTAAAATTAATATAATTAAATTATTATATAAGATAATTTGATTTAACTATCTCTATTCGATAAATCTGAGAATCATGTAAGAATATAAAAATCTGTTTTTAGAATATATCTTTATTTTATTGTGGCTGTTGTCATGTCAGTTAAAAAGAAATTTATTTTAACAGTTAAAATTTAGAAAAAGTAGAGGTTATATGGTCAAGTATGGTCCAGACTGGTCGAGTATTGTTCAGACCTTTGGTCGAGTATGGTTTAGACTGAAAAAAATAGGTCGAGTACAGGTCGAGAATGGGTTAAGACTGTTTCAGACTGGTCTAGTAATAGTTCAGACTATTTTCAATGGCAAAGATAAGGGTCAAGTACAAATCAGTACAGTCGAGTATGGTTAAGACTGGGGTCGAGTAATGTCGAGTAAAATTCATACCAATTCAGACTGGTCGAGTAAAAATCAGTACAGTCGAGTACAGATATAGGCCATTTCAGACTTTTACTGGTTTGTAGTGGACTGCTTACAAATCGTCGATATCTAAATTATGCCATTTAGCAACGTGGGACGCATCATATTAATCATGAAGCTATCCTCATTGTAAAGTGGTCACATTTGGGCAGCAATATTTGCAATTCAAATTCGTTGTTTCAAAGTATTAAATATAAAACACAAAGAGTATCATTGTGAGAGGGGGTGTAATTTGATTAGATATTTTTATTTTAAATCGATGCAAAATTTCACATTGAAATGAACGGCGTGGCTTTTCGAAAACTGTTACTGAAAGCGGGTGATAGGGTTAATGATAAGCTTCCCTTTGTTTCAAAAAGAATATATATCTCTATAAACATACTCGACCGATCAGTCTTCAATTAAAGCCTCACAATTCTAAATATCTATCCTCTATTAAACCCAAAGATCCTCAATAAATGTCTCATAAATAATATTCATTCTGCTATTTGTTATTCGTACTTCAAATACAAGATCTGCAATGTCGTAAAAATCTTTTGAAGTCTATTATTACGACACTGAAACGACCTATTAACGGTTGCAGCGCGCATGAAATATGTTTAGAAGGGTAATTTAGCGTAGTATGTGAGAACACGCGAGATTCCAGCGGGTTGTCGGACCTACGTTGTTCGATCGTATCACAAACCGTCTTCTAAATGAGTTGTTTGAATGTTTTGCACGTAAACAAATTAATTTAACATGTTTAACTTCTGATAGAAACAATTTTTTTCAGATAATCAAAACAACCCTGTGAGTCTTTGAAGCGGTGAACTCACTTTTTTCTTTTGTCGTAGAAATTTTCTCATTTCGTGCTTGAAAACATCAAATGCTATCGCTCTTTCATCTAGAAAACTATGTTTTCTTGGTAAATTTGTGGAAAACCTAATGATTTTTCCACCTGATAGTATACAATAGGAAATCCTCCTTAACCTTGCCAATTAGACAGGTTTTATATAATGAAGAAAACACCCTAACTAACACCTGCTAGATATTAACGTTCAAAACGAAAAAAATCAACGTATTGTTAATTTACAAGTTTCATGAATCTGATATTTTGGGAAGATCCCTTTTGTTAACATTACAGTATTATAGATGAAGAAAACTTCTCACAAGATTGAAAAGTTTAACCTTGAGTCTGATGTACCAGATTCATCAGTAAAGAACCATTCAAGTTATCAAAAACTATCTAGAAACTTGCCGTTTACAGAGGGTTCATAATTCGACAGTTTTTCAAACAATCGTTTTAGTAAAAGAATTTTTAAACTATTGTAATTTGTTCTTTCGATGTTATATTTTAAATTCATTTTTACAGAAGTTTTTCATCGTACCTTCGAGGCTATTAAAATTTATAGCATTCAACGAAAGACAACTCCTGCATATTTCTTTATAGATATATGTTCCCTGTGAATGCCGATCAAATGACAATATGACATATAGATGTTGGGCTTGCCATATGTGTATAGATCTATGGGCTTGCTAAACTTTTTATCAACTAAAAAGAATGGAATGAATTATAATTGATTATGTCATAGGCACATTCTTGATTTCTAAAATTAGTGATATGTAACAAAATTGTGGTCCGATTTATAAAAATAAATATCGGATCCGGACGTTCAGGGGAAGACTATCAACTTGATTTCCTGTGTGTGGTTTGGATGGGATTGGACAAGACCAGCTCATTCTTGTACGCAAATTTTTTTTAATTGTCCCGCAATTTGTTAGGATAAATATCCATGTTCATCCTGTTTTGGTCAAGGTTATATTCATTTCCAGTTTTAACAAGGTCAGAATATCCATTTCCTCACCCCGCATCAAAATATCAAATGGTTATCCCCTTTACGTTTAAGGTATAATGTTTTTATTTCTCGAAATTTTGAATGTGTTGCGCATTATCATGGATCTAAACATAAAGTCAGATAAATTATTTACTGTCCAAGATGAACTTAGAATACAGAACGAATCATTTCCGACCAGAGTTTAGATATATGGTTACAGATAGGCGAAATATTTTTTTGCGGATTGGCTATTCATTTTCATCTGTTGCTATGCATGCTTATTTTTTTTTTAGCTCTGACCAGGGCAGGACATTATTTTTAATAATCCTCCTGCCTCCCCTCCTCCCTCACAAAAATCACCTTACCTGTATATATATAATTACTTATCAATAAATACGTAAGTTTGGGATTATTGACTTGTCGAATGTTGTACGATCGTTTGTTAACTGATTGCAAGCAAAGACGTATGACCACTGACCTCGGTTTTAAGCCGATTTAGTCATATTTTTGGAAATGTTCGTAGCAAAAAATCTAAAAAAATACGTAATTAATGATCGTTTTATAAAAAAAAATACACATAAATGTTTAGAGGTTTATTCTCAAATCCTACCAGGGTTAATATAACATGGTACGGAGAATGTATCTGGACTCACTAAAGTTTTTATGGCTGCCACAGTAGCTGCTATACCAGCGAGAGTACCTACTAGTATAATCTCGTAATTCAGTACTCTCTCCCAAAGGGGAACAACTCTGAAAAAAAAATGTGTTATAAATTATTCGAGTAAGCTATATTTAAGTGTTATTTTTCCTCGGTCTCATTCAATACCATCATATAACTCCATTTATTTGATTACTTTTGATACAACTAATGCAAAAGTAGACGAATGAATAATGAATGAATAATAAACGAACACAAAAATATAATATCATTAATATTTAGGCAGCTCAGCGAGTGATCACAAAGCCTTTGTAAACGAAAGGAGCACATACATCAAAATATGTGCGAAAATTAGTAAAGACAATTTTAATAAAACTGCAGGTGATGCTTTCCAAAAAGTAAAGGTCACAAGTGCGTTAACGTTTTTATTCTTTAAAACGTTCTCGTGTCACCAGAACGCTTAGAGGCTGGATGTTTTAAAGAAAATAATTTGGTACTGCTGAAAAGAAATATTGGTAACGACATTGTTGAGGAAATACACAACACTATTAACCTCGCTTTTCAGACAATTTCGACATGTACTTCAAAACGAGGTTTAATCATGTGGCATGCATGTTCGTGTGTCTGTCCAGAGTAAGGAACCGGTTCATTGTTTTCCAGTCTGGTCAAATCTTAATGTCATTTGTTATTCGAAGAATTTGGTATTGATGACAGATCTTTTTATATATAATTTCTGAATAATTTGTTTGCAGACTTTTCTTTTATTTCGGAGTGATTTACAGTTTAGACACCTGTCTTTTGTTGAAGAATATAATATTATGGACGTCCTTTGGTTATTTTTGTCGCTGGGTTGATGTATCATTGACCTCAACTCATAGTAGTTATCAATGTGATCTTTCTCAACTAATTTAAAGATTTGAACTTACATTTCTAGAGTTTGTTCTCGGTCTTGTTCTTCATATGAATGTGAAGGAGCACCATTGGCGTCTTTTATGTCATGTTTTGTGGTATTCAGATCTTTCATTAATGGAGTCGTTACCGACCTTTCTGTACCTACTAGCTTGGCGTGATCGCTATCGTCTGTTGATTCAACATTCTGATAAGAAATTCCATTTGTCTTGTGTCGAGTTTGAATTTGATTGTTTGATCCTTTTGCTAACTTCAGATAAAACACACACGGAAGGATATATGATAAAAGTGTAGTTGTCGAACCTCCAATCAAAGATAGAATTGCACCAAAGTGAGGTACACTTTCAGCTACAAACAGAACAACCATTACTATGGCTGATCTCGCAATACATCGTTTCCATGTAAAAGCTGCAAGCAAAAAACTAAAAAATGGAAGTAAATTCAATCAATAGTTAAAAATCTATCTAAAATTATAAAATAATTTAAAGTTTATTAATTTGAAGATTTGTATCACGACTTCTGTAAACTAAGGCTGATTCACAATGATTAGCATGCATTGTCTTTGTAAATTGGCATATGACGTAAACCAACTTATATTTGCGGAAACTGTATTTCGATTTGAGCTCTTTCTTGCACTTCGCGGCGATTTATTTTCTCGATTTTCTAATTTTCATGACGTATGTATATAAGGGAAGATCAAAGTTCACCAATTCGCGACGATTTGTATTCGCGTTATTTTCAAATTCGCGTATGTCGCGAAAATAAATCGCTCGCGAAAATAAGTTGGTTTACAGATTTGCAAAGATAAATAAGTGCCTGTGCTATGTTGAACATAACTGTAGTTGAATAATGCATTAGGACCTGCATATTTATTTCTATTTTCAATTTGTTGCTGGCTTGTAGTCATGATGTGTATGCTGCCCATTTTGTCATTTGTATTTATTTTATTTTAGCAAAAAAAGAAACGAGACAGCAAGTCTACAACCCAAAAAACTCTGAACAAGAACATGTTAACTTCGTGTCTATAATTTATAATTTTCCTTCGGAGAACTTTGATTCATCTAGTTAACTGGTAATATTTGATCAGTTATCAGCATTGTAACAGTTTTAGTGTTACCTCCCCTTACCTAGTAGATTATAACCGGCCGCCATTAGCTTTGCTTTGGGAGTGCTCCTTTATCTCAGTTGGTAGAGCGGTGGTTTACTGTGCCAGGGGTCCCAGGTTCGAATACCGGCTAGTACAGATATTAATTATGGAAGGCAAATCATGCTCTCCGGCTACACAATATTTACTACTTATTAATATGATCTATTTGACAATAAAAAACAATTATTAATCTGTACTGATTTTGAGATTTTGAGAGTAGTGCACAAATCCTTAAAATTTAAAACAATATCTATACCGGGTAAATTTTGCAACAATACCAATTAATCGATACTCAACGTTTTCATAACCATAATTGTACAATGATATCATTCGAATTATTACCACCCCCTCCTTAATCGCTCTGTGTCCCATGAGGAGTGATCGTAGTGAGTGAGCTATAACAACCTATTCATTCGGGTTATCTATGATAGAGTTTTTCAGCATGTAATAAAAAATTCTTTTGAAGTCTTTGATGGGTAATTTTGTGACGGAGGGTTCCGTTATTTAAATTTCATTTTCTATGATATTACGAAACTTACCTTTAGGAACTCCAACTTTAGCCTCTAGTTCCTGACAGACAGGGTTGATGAGTATAATGTATCCAAATATCAAATGTAGAGTCATTAAAATATCTATTATGTAGGTTATAGGTCCTGATGTCATGTTCTTTACAATGTTTGGATTCAGGTTTTGTCCATACACGAAGTAACCGGAAGTTGTGGTCGGGAGATACATCAACATGACAACTGTAACGATAAAGACTATTGGTTAACATTTGCTTTTCAAAAGCGGTTGACATATGTTAATCTTCTAATTCTACTTAGTTTGCCGTTTTTTGTATGATCAACGAACGAGTCAGGTTTAGTTTTCAGAAAGATTTTCAAATGTTCTAATTGTTTTTACAAGAACAATGATGTCCGTCATGATTTTTTTTATCGGATGTAATTTATATGTTTTATCTCATTGAGGTTTTGTTGTGTGTGTTTTTTCTTATTGTTTTGTCGTATGGTCTTTGTTTTTGTTGTTGAGTATGTTTTGTCATGAGTGTTATGTGTCTTTTCTACTGACGTTCTCCGTATCTTTTTTCACAAACAACTAGCTTGAAGACTATAAAGTACTCACTAACATATCCTACCAATATTGCCCATTTAAAATCTGTCTTTTTCTTCATGTCCGCTATAAATGTCGGGAAAGCGGGATGACCACTAACCGAAAACACCAAGGTCCCAAAAGCTGCAGAGAACTTCATAAAATCAGTTGACGAATGTGTTACTGGTGGAGCAGATTCCTTATCGTGTAAAACTTGGATCAGAATCAGGATGCATGCTATTCCTGTTGACAATGTCGCACCAACACCGATAGGCCTTCCAAAAAATTAAATATATTTTATAATATGAGGGGATTGGTATGGTTCAGTATTCAGTTTTCTATGTTGTGTTTTATATACTAGCATTTGTCTTTTGAACGTTCTTCGTTTTTTTTGTGCCATGGCATAGTCAGTTTGTTTTCGACTTATGAGTTTGAATATCCCTTTGGTATCTTTCGCCTCTATTTTATAACACTTATTAAAAAAAACAGTTTAAATATATATAATCACCATACTAGTTGAAAAATACAATAACATAGGAGCGTCCTGGATCTGAGGTCGGGAGCATGATATTTATAATTTCACAGCGCAGAGCGAGTGTGGCATTTTGACGTATTTATGCCGATTTTAGGGATTGGCGCGCCACCGCTTCGCCCCCCTTCCCTCCTGTATATACTATCTCATCGACGTTTATAACACATCTCCGCGTACCATCAGAATACAGCGACGAATATCCAACATCTCCACGTACTCAGAATAACATCGAAGTATATCTCATGTCTCCACGTACTCAAAATAACATCGACGTATATCTCACATCTCCCCGTACTTAGAATAACATTGACGTATATCTCACATCTCCATGTACTCAGAATAACATCGACGTGTATCTCACATCTCCACGTACTTAGAATAACATCGACGTGTATCTCACATCTCCCCGTACTTAGAATAACATTGACGTATATCTCACATCTCCACGTACTCAGAATAACATCGACGTATATCTCACATCTCCCCGTACGCAGAATAACATTGACGTATATTTCACATCTCCATGTACTCAGAATAACATCGACGTGTATCTCACATCTCCACGTACTTAGAATAACATCGACGTATATCTCACATCTCCCCGTACGAAGAATAACATTGACGTATATCTCACATCTCCACGTACGCAGAATAACATTGACGTATATCTCACATCTCCCCGTACGCAGAATAACATTGACGTATATCTAACATCGACGTATATCTCACATCTCCCCGTACGCAGAATAACATTGACGTATATCTCACATCTCCCCGTACGCAAAATAACATCGACGTGTATCTCACATTTCCCCGTACGCAGAATAACATTGACGTATATCTCACATCTCCACGTACTCAGAATAACATCGACGTATATCTCACATCTCCCCGTACGATTGACGTATATCTCACATCTCCCCGTACGCAGAATAACATCGACGTATATCTCACATCTCCCCGTACGCATAATAACATCGACGTGTATCTCACATTTCCCCGTACGCAGAATAACATTGACGTATATCTCACATCTCCACGTACTCAGAATAACACCGACGTATATCCCACATCTCCGCGAATGCAGAATAAACGTATAATAAAAAACAAAACAAATAATAAAATTTTGATATATAATTAAATTTCAACTTTGATTCGATGTAAGACCCATTTTTTTAGCAGTGTGAATTTAAAAGATATGTTTAAAATATATAAAATGTAAAGAACTAAAAATGTCGTAAAAGAATAAAAAAAAAATAATACAGGCGAACCCAAAAAGGGGAAAATGGGGGAACAACGTTCAGCCAAACAACAAAGGATCTGAGCGCTGACAGATGATCAAATAATTTGGATTGGCAAATTGAGAAAGCGTAAATGCACCGGTCTAAACACGCCTGGACCAATCGGAACTTCGAAACTAGTGACGCGATCCAATGATGAAACATCTTTTTGGAATAAGATGGAATCAGAACTAGACAAACTATGCAGTCGTTTTGGTACTCCCCTGGTTTTTACTTACCAAAAGTCTTTCGGAGTGCCAAGACATGTGATTGGAGTTAGTATACCACCAAGTATCAACAACCAATAGCAGAACGAGATATCTTTAGTAACATCGGACATGAGATCTTCGATATTCTCGGATGCCAATATCAAATAAACAGTAGATGCACCAAACAGGGTGAAGTTAATGGAAAATGTCACCAAATGTCTGAAATCAAAATTATGTTGGACACATTTAAGACAGACGATTTAATCTCTATTTTGAATAATAAAATATATATACACTTAAAGTTTTCTAGTCCCCCCCCCCCCCCCCCCCCCTGCTATATGTGGATGTTGGCAGACGTTATTTGTTTGTAGGAAAATAAGTAATAGGCGAAACAATATTTTAGTAGATTACAGTGTTATGATGTGAAAATTAGGCCGAATTACTCATAACCTAAATGAAGGTCAAACCGTTCGTGAACCGGCGACCTAGTTTACACATAGATAACCTTTTAACAAAATGTGCTTAATCCTTATAAATATACCATATTGAAATCGACGTTGTGTTAACATTGGTTACTTTGGTAGTTTCGGCAACCTGGTCTATTGAAATGTGAACCAGGAAAAACAATTTTAACTGACCAATCGTATTCAATTATTTGTACATGTTGATATGCAAATATATAACTTTAAAAGTATTATAAATAACAGCTCACCGTCCATTTTTTCCATAAGCTTTTTCTCCGATTACAGGATAAGGGTCAGGAACGTGATCACGGTATTCTGGGAACCTGTCTTGAATTATCACCCAGGATTTAGCAATAATTGTTCCCGTGTATGATGATGTTAAAGTAAATACTACAAGGAGTGGGATACCAATCCAACCTAAAACCAAAGAATTCATCTAAATTTGAATAAAATGAAATGTTTAGTATTCGTCAATTAGAGATATCAACCTTATGACACAAAATAACAATAACATATACAGGTCAATGGTAAATAGGCGTCATACCATGTAATATAAAAGTCAACGTACTAGAATACGTATGTGTTTTTTATGGTTTGGTTGTTGTCTCATTGTCGCACACCAAAAACAATATTTTATCTACACCTATACATTTACTTAAACGCCAACACTCCTGTCTTCATGCATCAGTTCATAACAGTGCATAATATACACACACATATTAGCAATGTAGTTAAAGGTAGATTCATTGTACACCGCCATCTCGGATTGTATAATAGCAGTACACAATCGGTCTAGTTCTAAATTTGCAAATTTTGAGACTGATATGCAATTAATGTGTAAGACTGTTTATTTGTATAAAGAAAATGCAATATTCAAAATGATTAAACAAATACCAAATATTTCTGCTTTTTAGAATCATTTTTTCAACTTCGCCATTTAAGGGGAGATGAAAGAACCTTAGTGAGCGCGCTCACATACCCCACGTCCCCACATTGTCATTGGAGAAATAAAATAAGTGTAAGAAAAAAAATTGTATCAGAAAAAAAAATTGAATCATAATTTCCTGTCAATATGCACATCTACATAGTATGTCCTTATTATCTACACAGTTTCATGAAATTCTGTAGTGTGGTTTGAGAGGAGTTGCGATGACAAAAGGTTGCAGTAGTATATTTGGCAAATAAGTTCAAAGGGGCGTAACTCCTGGAAAAAAAAATTGAATCATAATTTCCTGTCGATATGCACATCTACGTAGTATGTCCTTATTATCTGAAAAGGTTTCATGAAATTCTGTTGTGTTGTTTGAGAGGAGTTGCGATGACAAAAGGTTGCAGTAGTATATTGGGCAAATAAGTTCAAAGGGGCGTAACTCCTGGAAAAAAAATTGAATCATAAATTCCTGTCGATATGCACATCTACGTAGTATGTCCTTATTATCTGAAAAGGTTTCATGAAATTCTGTTGTGTGGTTTGAGAGGAGTTGCGATGACAAAAGGTTGCAGTAGTATATTGGGCAAATAAGTTCAAAGGGGCGTAACTCCTGGGAAAAAAATGAATCGTAATTTCCTGTCGATATGCACATCTGCGTAGTATGTCCTTATTATCTGAAAAGGTTTCATGAAATTCTGTTGTGTGGTTTGAGAGGAGTTGCGATGACAAACTGTTGCAGTAGTACATTAAAGTAAATAAGTTCAAAGGGGCGTAACTCCTAGAAAAAGAATTGAATCGTAATTTCCTGTCGATATGCACAACTACATAGTATGTCCTTATATAAAAAGGTTTCGTGAAATTCTGTTGTGTGGTTTGAGAGGAGTTGCGTTGACAAGAAACAGGACTGACGGAGTGACGGACTGACGGACTGACGGACGGACAGACGGACAGACGGACGGACGGGTCAAAAACACTATACCCTCCGCAACTCGTTGCGTGCGGTATAATAACTCTTATAGTAAAAAAAATATACTGGAATGACAGTGAAATTTTCATTTTTTACATTTTATTTAGGAAGAAAACAACTTCGGTGACACCATTTTTTCTTTTTTATTTTCTCAAAGCATATTATTATAAAACCTATCTTCTAATATTTTCTTTCAAAATTCTATCGCATAGATTTCTTTTTATTTACAAAAATGTGTTTTTTCATGATCAATCTATGCAAATTTGGGCAATTTTGCACGACTTGTAGCTTGCAAAAAGCACGGTGACCCATACTTTTTATTATATTTTTGAAAAAGCAAAATAAGAAATTCTATCTGAGGGATGCACCTTAAATAGCGAAACGAACGGAAGAACTAAAAATCTTGGGACAAGCTGATACTTGTGTCAGTCTCAATCCTACTATCATAAATAAACGTTTTGTTTAGTAACATAAGACCTTCCAGTATTGTATTGAATATTTTTAAACCGGGCTTTAATTTAGTCTTGAACAACAGAGAGGTGTCTCTACAATTTATCAAGTTCTAAATCATCCCGAATTTAAAAAAAAAAGAAAAGAGAAAAATATACAAACTACAAGCTCTGCCATAAAAAAAACAAACGTAACAAAAACAAAAACACTTAGATAAGACATATGACAACCACTAAAATGTCTCTGGCTTGGAACAGAACATTTCACATACATATTTAGTTATTTCTTGTAGATATCAACCCCATCCCCTTCATTTTCATCTCGATCAGCGCTAGAATGAAGGGTTTCTTTATGTCGGAATATCATTGGACCGTTTTCTCATTAGAATATATAAGAGTCTATAAAACCAAAGAGCCTGCAAATTCAAGAGGTATCGGATGGTCTATATATAGAATTGACGATATAACACAAACAGTAAAACTATAAATTCGTTACACAAATCATTTAAGGTAGATGGGGTCTAAATTAAACTCCATAGATTTTGTTAATAATTTGTCAAAATGTAGTTAATATCATGCTTTTTTCAACATATAATAAAAAGTATGGGTCCGATTTTGTATAAATTATGCACTTATGGAAAACCGAATTTTGTGTGATAAAAAGAAAACTACACCATAGAATTTTAAGATAAAATATGAGAAGATAGCTCTAATAATATGCTGTCAGATAATAAAAAGAAAGAATGGGGTCACCGTACTAGTTTTCTTGCTACATAATAAAATAGGTAAATTCACAACACATTCTATTATAAAAGTTACTTTATCTATCTGAGTTATCTCCCCTTATGTGGCAAAGTTTAAAAAAAATTACCAAGCAAAATATTTTGTTTTTTGTAAAATACAGCCATATATATGATAAAACACATAATTTTCTATATTAATATACAAAGTCTTACACATGAATTACACACTACTCTCGAAATTTGTACATTTCATTAAAGATCTAGACCGATTGTTATCTGCTATTTCAAAATCTAAGATGGAGGAAGACACCCTAGCCACCTTACGCTAACTTTTATTTATATATACTCTGATAAGATACCTCATATCCGTAACATACCTGTATCTTCTACAGCTTTAGGAAGAGCCAGGACCCCACCACCTGCTATTTCTCCTATTATAAAAACAGCTGTTGTCCAAATAGTAAGTCCATGATGACTGGTCTGAAATTTGAAAAAAAAAATAGAACTATAAATAAATATTCATAATATGATTAAAAGGATATGTAGGGTATACGTCAACGCAACGTCATAAATAGTCAAAAGACAACATACAAATTGAATATTCAACAAACGACCGGTGTATAAAGAATAAGTCAAGTCCTAAATCGTCTAGAATCTTTAAAATGTTGTGAATAAAAACAGAACAATAAAGAAATCTGGCATCAACAAACAAATCTCTAAAAAAACGAAAAATATGAAGAGAAAATTAATATTTTATTCGGTTTTTAAATCCAAAATTACATGATTGTTACCAAATATATGATATTCTACATAGTACATACGACAATTCACAAACTGGGCAAAATCCAACAAACAAATGTAGCTTTCTACATAGTAGTGATACAACTACGTTATTCACAAAGTAACGAGAACAAATCTTGTATCAAGTGCAAATGTTTTTAAAGCATACAAATAAAAGGAACTCATCCTTTAATTCTATCATTGAATAAATATGATTTTGAAAGGGTTGAAAAAGTAGTTATTTCTTTTTTTTTGTAATTTCATGGAACTTTGAGCTTGTTTTCAGTAAATGCGAGCATTCTTTGACATTTTTTTTGTTCGTACTTGGGTGTTTTTGGTTACCTGTTATTAAAATATCTCACTGCTTTCCTTTTTTATATATATTTTTGCATTGGACTTTTTTTCGTTAATATCCGTTTAAATTTACGCACAACTTTTTAAGACCTTATTATAAGAAGATATATATATATATATATAATAGCTTAACATATTTTACAGACACCGTCTATTAATGAAGACCGTATGTTGCCCTTCAGATGCATTATTTGTGTTGTCGGGTTGCTGTCTCTTTGACGCTAACATCACAATTCCCTTTTAATTCTATTTCTTTTAACAAAATTTCTGCTTGTAAAGTTGACAGCATTTGTATATTGAAATCATAATCTTCCTTGAACGTAAAATTCAACAAAATCTTTGGAAAATCTATTAGATAAATGGTTACCTAACAATAACTGTGTGTCTCTCACTAAAGAACAATACTAAGCAATACTAAACCCTTCTATCAATGACCATGATAAAGTAATTTGCTTCTTTTTAAAACAGTCATTAGAAATGAGGGCAGAAATCTCATTATTTGCCATGTGCTCATTATATATAATCAAGTGAATTGTTACTTCTTGGTCATATTTTGTGTTCATTCTTTATCATAAATAACTAGCACTGTAACATTGTATATATTCATATGACAATAGAGTATTATTTTTATAACTACTCTTCTGTTGCGCTCGTTATTGAAAAGAACCAGTTCACTAATATAATTATAATTCTAGAGTCAATATCGGGAAACAGGGATATACATGGTATAGACCAAATACCGAAATATCGTTAGTTAACACTCTGCCAAATGATAAAGAGTAACGTTTTTTCTTGTTCTCCGTGTGGACTTTAAATAAATGATTAAAAATTAAACGTTTAATTTCATGCATGCATCCGAGATTATACAAATATTTCGTTTCAACTAAATCAAAAATAAATTCTTACCTGTTCATTACTCATTTTTCAAAAGATTACCTCAAAAGATAATGGGCACATGACTATTTTCATTTTCACATAAGAGTGCATGTGTACTAACAACAAAACATTTCAGAAACCTTCGACTTTGGACAATGTTAAATTTATATTTTCCTTATTCAGGTTGTACAACAATATTAAAATGTATCTATGATTATTTAGGAGGACGGAAAACGTAAATCATTGTTTATAATATAACAACATGTGATTAGAAATAAAAGCGTAACTAGGAATATTCAATTACAATTTTGCATTTATCATGTAATGGAATATTGCAACAACAAAAGAAGGAAAAGAAAAAGAAGTTGATATAATTTAATATAAGATCAACGCGATATAGAACATCAGGTGCGAATAAATATAAGTTATAGGTGACATCTATCTATCAACATTTATATAATAAGTTAATCTATGAGATATGAATCGAGTCAAAATGCTGATCATAATGACATTTATAAATCTATTTGATAGATAAAAATGTAGTAATGATTTTAATTTTTTTTCGTAGTACACGTGCTAGCCACGATCTGTCCCAGAAGCATGGGTTCAAATCCCAATAGAAAAAAATGTAGCCGCTGATTTTTGGGCTTAATTTCAGACAGTGTATACTATAGACATACATAATTTGTGATGATAGCACTCGAAACAAATTTAAAAGGAACCCTAGGACGTCACACTTGGAAAGTGATTGTGTGTGTGTTTGTGGGGATGGGAGTGTCGGAAAGTCAAACATTCTTTATCTAATCATATTGAAATAAGGAAATGTGTTATGACTGCCAATGGGACAACTATATGCATTCAAACGTTACCAAAGGACAAGATTGTAAACATCTATAGGTCATGGTTAAGCTTTCAATGATGAACAAAAACCCATATCGTATAGTAAGCTATAAGCTGGTCCAGCTCTACAAAATGTAAAACTATTCAAAGAGAATTTTATGACAATTTGTACGTGGTTTTGAAAACATCTTCGGAGAAAGGGGCTTCAAACAACCAAAATCTTGATAGATCCGCAAATGTTTATGTTGTAACAGTTGAATTTCCCGAATGGAAATGCATGTTTACGCATTGGTTGACAATTCTTCGTCACATGACATAAGCATTGCCTATTTACATAACCATTAAATAGCTTATAAATAAAATTTGCTTTCAGAAAAACATTAATCTGAAAAACTTACTTTTCCCGCTGAAAAAAAAAATATGTAGTATAATAGAAGTGTTACCTATAAGCATTTGATACGTATTCTTGGACACAGAAAATTTATTGTTCGTTAGATATTGTTTTAAATTCTGGAAACCCGTTCTAAATATTTCATAGGCTGCTAATGTATCAATTGCGGTCATTCTGCTATGGCTGCTATATTTACCGATTGTTAGCTGAAATAAACCTATAGTGAGGTTTGGCCTTCCAACTGTTTCAATTCACGCTCCAATGATGAGTCTTCTGTCGGCGAAACGCGTATCTAACGTACAAAAGAGTTTGGTATCTTCGATTACTAAGTATTTCTTTTTATAAAATTTAAATTTTACATGTTTTTATACATTTTCCATTGAAGAATGTCTTTAACCAAAATGAATTAATTAGTATTTGAAAGACAAAGGACAATGTATAGATTCACTTTCAAAATAATTTCGGTTTTGATTAAGACTGACCGTCTTGGATAAACACATTTTGCGAAAATCTGTAAAAATTTCGGTTTTGAGCTATCTTCAGGAGCTTATACTATTTGCACGTCTGCTAAGGTACTATATTCCATTATTAGAACGAACAGAGCTGTCATATTGTCAATTTAAATAAAGATTGAAAGACTTTTTGAAAATGGCCCTGGTTTAGAATATACATTAAGGGACGGTTGAACATACAGTACTTGTTTACAAAGTAAAAATACAAACAATAAGGCGTTTTCATCTTTTTTTTTTACAAACTCGACTAGTTTTTCGAAAGTAAAAAATTCCTTCATCAATTCGCTCTTTCACAACGTGTATATATATCTGTTCATGAAATCTACGGACGGGATGTCTTCGAAAAGGTAATATATGAATTAAGCTTGCAAAAATCGGTCGAAAATTCCCAGCGTTGGCTCATCATACATGAATTAAGATACTGAAAAAAAGAGGGCGTTAAATTGTCTGACTTGCGTATACATGACTTTGAAATTGCAGGACTACGCTAAATTTATACGGCGACGTCACAGCATTTCATTGTCATAACGTCAAAAAAAAAAAAACAAAGCCCAAAGTGTGTCCATTGTATATCATGTGATATTTGCACTTCCGATCATGGAGTAATATAAGCGGAATAAACATGGGTTCCTAGGAGAGATATATTCAAAATGATGGAATTTGCCGTCATCTCATTTTAGATTCACTATTACAGGACTCGGTTAGTAGCAAAAATGGTAAGTAAGATGTGTCTTTCTTTCAAAATGGTTATACAGCGCGGAAAAGTAAAAAACAATGGCAAAACAGTATTTAGTATCGTATCTACTATCTTTGTTATAAGTCATGCAATTCAAAGCCTTAAGGATTATAAACATTTATTTAGATTTTCTTTATGAGACTAACCATAATTAACCGTTCTATAACTATCTGCAGACAGATTGTGAACAAAATCAAATGAAACAACAAAATATCTAACACCTTCCGAATTTGAAAAAAAAATAAGGAGATGTGGTATGATTGGCCAAAGTTCAAATGAAGTGGATGAAAGCAATTATAGGCAATCGTGTAGCCTTCAACAATGAGAAAAACCCATACCGTATAGTCGGCTATAAAAGTCCCCAACATGAAAAATGTGGAGCAATTCAATAGAGAAAACTAACGGCATAACTTATAACAAAACAATTTCCGAAAAACAAATATGACAGATATGAACGAACGACTACCACTGAACTACAGGCTACTGACTTGGGACAGGCACATAAAAAATGTGGCAAAGTTAAACATGTTATTGAAATTATCAAATGTAACGTTACATTTTTGGTTGGCAATCAAACATATATAGCAGTTTCCTCGCGGAATTATGAATTAAACATTGATATGAAAATCATCACAAAAAGTCATACTTAAAATTCAAAGGCACAAAGGAAAACTATTTCGAATTCATTATAGAAATTACACTCTAATGACAACATAGACCATTTTAACTTAACTTCTGTATATATTCTCTTCTGTATGCTTGTGTGTGTTGTTTTTCTCAAATTTCCTTTACTACATTGCAGGTAAACTTAATATTCTACGAGAAATCTTTTTGCATAATGCACGACCGGATATTCGGCGGAAAGGGGGGGGGGTTAAAAAAAAATAACATGCCCAAAATTGCACCTGGCAGAATTATATGATCTTTCCAAAGGAAGATTAAACATAAATATCCTGATGCAAAAAAAATTGGAAATAGCTCCAACTATTTTAGAATGTTAATTCAGAAGCACATGTCGTCTGCCCCCCAAATTGGGATAAATATATCTTCGTTTGTTGTTTAATTTCTATTTCTTTGCTTGTATTTTTGCGAACCCTCCAACACATATTCTGCTAGAGGTAATCTTCACTTTTGTGTGCCAAACTTAAAAGAGGACTAGGATTGATGATTATTGAACGGCTTCTCCCGAAATGCAATATTATTGTTAACGTTCTACACGGGATTTTACATTGCTTTACAAATCACAAAAAAATACAAATAAACAAGTTATTGTTTAATACAATTATCTTTATGTTCTAAAGACTTGCTCAAAAGGGTTGACAGTATGGACATCTTCCATGTTTATCGTTGGAGCAATAGCCGGTATTGGAGTACTTTCCCTTCCCAAAGCTGTAGAAGATACGGGTATGTTCCTAGCTAGGCCTCTATGTGTAAACGTTAAGATAACTTTTCTTCTAGGTTTGTAAACTTTATACAATATTTTAGGAAAATATAATGTTTGATTAAAATGAATAATTTACACTCTTGCTCATGAACAACCGATGGACAACCGTCTTGGTTATCTCGTGATAGTAATTATCCTCGCTCTAAATGCGGGTTACCGTGGGTTCAATCTGGATCAGCTGGATCAAACCATTGACTTGCAAATTGGTATTTGATATTTCTTCGCAATGCACTCTGTATTTAGGAATAACTTCAATAAGAGCAAAGAATGTCCGATTTGGTTTCAAAATAATGTGTATGGGTAGGGTGACATGTCTTCCTGAGAACTGATTTCTTGTGAACTAGTACGTCTTACTCATCGTGTCGGTGTAGTAAAACAAGGATCACGATTCATTTCTTGTCCTGATATATGCATGCATGTGATCCTTTCCAAAAACCGATCTATCACCACCATCAACTGATGGATTTGAAAGAAGTTTCAGTCTAAGGTTTCTTATCTAAATATATTACCTGATCATATACATTCGCAAGGTTTTTACACTGGGTTTGAATTATCTAACTAAAGTTCCCAAGTCACGAAGCTCTGGCCTATGTCAGTCTTGTATGTTTTTTAATTTTTGATGATTTATAATATGTTTCGGAGTTTAGTGTGACGTCCATTTTCGCTGAACTAGTATACATTATTGCTTAGGGGCCAGCTGAAGTCCGCCTCCAGGTGCAGGGTTTTCTCGCTGTGTCGAATACCCATTGGTGGCCTTTGGCTGTTTTCTGCTCTTTGGTCGGGTTGTTGTCTCTTTGACACATTCCCCCTTTCCATTGTCAATTTTATTCAACATTTTCTGATATGAGAATATGATTCATTTCAGTAAATTTCGTATCTTAATTAAATAAAATTTTCAAAGGAAAATAATTTATTATTATTATTATTATTATTTTTATTGTTATTGATACACATTTATAATTCGTATATTTCTTATCCGCGACATTCATTTTCAACGTTTATAAAAAAGTATTTAATAACGTGTCATTTTTTTTTCATTTACTCTTTTGGTTGTAGGATGGATAGGCCTCTTTTTCATTTTTATATTCATAGTGAAGTCTGCATACACAGCAACACTGATAGGGAAATGTTGGGTGATCATCGAGGATAGATATCCCGAGTATAGATCACACGTTCCTGACCCCTACCCAATTATTGGAGAGAAAGCGTTTGGCCATTTTGGCAGGTATGTAAGGACATTATATATATAGAGAGAGAGAATAAATATAATTGTTTCGAATAATAAAATTTATTTGTGCAAGGCTTAGAAACGGGTACACGAAGAATGCGAGGCTTTGCCAAGTATTTCTATCCTGTTTCGAGCCGAGTATAAATAAGAATTATATTTCGAGACAATGTATAGTTAACCTCTTTATACTGCAACTCTTACAACTGTTAAAAATGAAATCTTTGAAAAACAACCCGATCAATTTGGAATTTGAAGCAGACGACGTAAAAATTTCCGCAAATCTGTATTCTGCATTGACGTCATAAAGATCAAGTCAATTTGACTTGTCAAATAGCTTGGTTGCTGCTTAAATCAAAGAATTTATTAATTCCAGTTAGTGCAGTTGCAGTACCACGATCACATATATTTCGTTTGCAATTTAAATACTGGTGTTAAATCACCGTAATGTTGCTAATAGAAAATCGACATGTGTAGCTAAATAAAGCCCATTTTAAACAAATATAATTACAAAATGGCAAAAATTAATCATCGAATAGGAATTAAATTTTATGCCAATTGACGATGAACCACCAAAACCTAAGCGATCAACGTAAAGCTTCGTAAGATATTATAAGTTATCTACGTTCATATCCGTAGATATGGATATTTTAACACCCTGAAGTATCCAAGTACACCCTGAGGCGAAGCCGAAGGGTGTACAGGGTACTGAAGGGTGTTAAAATATCTACTGATATGAACGTAGATAACGAATTTATCCCCGGTCTTAGTCCAAATCTGTCGATTTTTAGAGAAATTCGACCACAAAGTGTAACGTGGAAGCAACGTTTTTTTCATTTTCTAAAAATCTTTTATTGAAATTTAGGAATTTGACATATCGTTTACGGGGTGTAGGGTTCTACCAAAGAGGGTACTACCTTTGGCAGAACCCTACAGGTAGTCAAATATAAGACGTTTTTAATACGGAGACAGAGAAACTGGAGTGGGTCGAATTTGGCGCTCAATGTTGTGAGAGTTACATCATAGACGGTGTGACGTCAACGTGGGTTATTTGCATAGCTAGGTCATAGTCCAGCCCTGGCCTCAGTGACTTATTTTCAATTTTTATTTTTTTTTGTTGTCACTGAGTCCAGCTCGCCCTCCATTACCTTCAATTGTGCAAGCTCCCGGGTAGATTACCCGGGGACTATATAGACAATACCAGAGCGCTCAAGTACGAAAAATGTATAACAGATGATAAAACTTGATAAAATAAACAAGTTACATACCTGAAATGCTTATACACTATATGGAAACTCATTTTAACAGGAGGAAATCCCTTGCAGTCGGAGCTGTGGAGATCTTGTTTACATCAGTAACGCTATATTACGAAACGTGACGTTTCTACGCTATAACGTAGACGAAACGAAATCAATGTATCAAAACTCGTTACGGTAACACGACACCGAATGGCATATCTCCCGATATTTAATTTTTTTTTGGCTTACTTGTATTTTGAATCGAGTTACATTAGCATATGTCATTGTATGCAATAAAAACTTAGGTCACCATTTTTGTTCTTGTAATTTTCATAAAAAAACGTCAGTCAATGTTAACGTTGATGACAAATTTTTTGAAGGGGAAATATATAACAAATGGGGCTTGGCATTTTTTGGGGATATTTGAATTAACGAAAACTTGCATAGTTGATTTATGTAAAAAATTGACAAAGTAAACTCGTGTTTTTCATCGAAGGAAATTCAATGTTCACACAAGTGTTTTTGAACCAGGAATGATTACGCTAGGTGCTTTTGTACCAGACATGATTACACTGATTTTGAACCAGGAATGATTACATTGATTTTGAACCAGGAATGATTACACTAGTGATTTTGTACGAGGATTAATTGCACTAGTTATTTTGAACCGGGATTCATTACACGAGTGTTTCAGATCCATACATTGATGAAGTGTTTGGGTACTCATTTTGATTTGAACACATGATACCACAATAACGTTTTATTTACAAATTAGATTTAAATGATTTTTGTATGCAAATCTATAAAATCTTATGATTTGAATTGTCACTAATTGTAATAATCATATACTGCATTGCCGAAGTTTTACAGTGCATTTGCGTTTTGATCGACTTAAAATCATGTCTTCTATGTCAATATCTATATATCATAAAACGCCGGATAGATTGATTCAGATCAATTACACTGGTTCCTTGAAAATTATTCTAATTCCAACCCATAAATGTATGTAAACAATAAACCGGTCAATATAAACAGAACAACGATATCAAGATCTACGCTTTCAAGCTATTTACATCCAATATTCTCTAGTGAAAAAACAGGTATCCGGAATAAATCCACGGTGGAATGAAATCACGCTTACATATGCACCCTCTATATACTGCAGTCCTAAGAAATTAGCCGTAAAAACCTATTTATACCCAGTACGGATTGGACTGTCGAACGGGCACGGTTAAAACAATATATATATATATATATATGTTATGGTGCTATTTCATAAGGAATGTGGTGACAATACAAATATCATTGAATATGCAGTTCATAGCTACATGTATAGTGAAATGGTAATTTGGAGATCTAAAATGAAGCAAACAAACATGTACGTCATTTGGTCTTTGGTGGAAAGTTGTTTCATTGACCATTTTACCACATCTCCTTATTTTATTATGGTTTGAGTTTTCTCCAGAAACAAAAGAAGTTTAACGACTTAAACAAATATGTACTAGGAAACTGAAATATGTTACTACGATAATTAAAATATGGCTATTGTTGTGAACGTGATAGATTTAGTTCTTGCTATACTAAATATACTTATATATCTTTCCAAGCCAGGGGACCAACGTTTACTAAAACTACAAATTAGAAGTACAAAGATACTAGTCCATAATGCATTAGTCACGATTTTCTAGATATATGTGGTTTTGATATCATTAGTTGCATAGCTGTTGCTATCTTATTTTATATCCATATCTCCATTTATTCACACAAAGAAACACCAACACTATTTTTTACATACATAAAATTGAGAGTGGATATTGGGAATAGGTCAAAGAGACAACAACCCGACCAAAGAGCAGACAACAGCCGTACATACATACTTGTTTATTTGCTCTAAAAACTCCTTATAAGACTATGAAAACCCTCGGGCTTTTCCCCGACGCCTATGTGAGCAATATGCCCTCCCCCCAAAAGGCAACTCTGTTAATCGTCTTTCAGTCGTTTTGTCTCCCCCTTGAACTTGTTCATTATGTCCAACTAAAAAAAAAACACAAAAAAAAGACCACACCATCCCCGAATTCCCAGGCGTGAATTAACATGAATATAAAACCTAAATGATTTTAAGATCTAATTGTTTTCAGTCTGTTTCTGCCGTTTGACTTACAATTAATGAATCATTTGCTTGTAGAATTCGAGAAAATAATTTGTAACGGGACCAGTCTGACTAATGCCAGCCTCCACCTACCCTCTTGCGTTTTTTTTTAGACTCAAGTGAATACGGGGGAGGGGGTCTGGCTTTAATCAGGGTGTAACGGGACATGAATTATGTAATTTTATTTCTTCCTTACCAAATGCACATGTATTTCTGAGCCTTTGTTAACTTTCTCCTCATTCCGATGTTGCTGTCCCGTGGAGACCCCGTTTATACGATTACAAAGCTAGAACTTTATTTTCAAAATTTTTCCGAAACTATATCAGATTTCTTCTGTACAGACCAATGAATTTCAGAGACTGATTACACTTGGAACACAGGGAAAGTTATTTGGCCAAATAATAAGTTCAACCATTGTTATTTCTCATTCGATGCTAAAAAAACCTCTTTTCTGTATGATCCGATGATGAGTTTCAACGTGTGCTTGTATTGTGCTTTTTTGCCTAATTCCATCCGTATTCTTTCAGTCCAGTAAATTTCGTTTTTTTTTCGAATAATACAAAAGAGTGTCAACCATGCACTTGCAATGCACTATTACTAGAATAGAAGAAATAGAATGATATACAAATGGATGGAAATTAAAAAACCATTCACACCGGTAAAGGAATGGTTTCATGGTTGGCCATATCTTCTAGGACTAAAAAAACTATAATCTGATATAATCACATGACTATTGTCCATATCTTCGTAAATTTTCAGTAAATGACTGGACAATAACAAATCTCTTCATCAATAAATCATTACACTTTTATTCTTTAACAATTTTTCAACCCGAATTTCAACGGAGATGATCCTGCCATGATATGATTTTGGAAACTGGACTTAGTCCGTAAGTCTAGTTTCAAATTATTCACAATTCAAAAAACTTTATTTTGGCCCAAAGGTTAATAGCAGGTATGTGTATCGTTAATTTGAAAGTTAAAAAAAATGTATTAGATTGCATTAAATTCCAATGTTAAATTGAATACACTTATTAAGATATAAAAGACTTTAAGTGAAAAAACAGTTTCAGACTTATCATTCGCTGCTTCAGTAAAAAAAGACTTAACGAGGCCGGAATTTCAGTTGTATATTAACGAGACTTTAAAACAATGAGAGAAAATGGAAATCGTCAGTATTAAAGTTGTTCTCCATTTTGTCACCAGTAACAATAAATTCACATTCAAAAAGCTTTTGAACGAGCGGTTAATATATAAGTTATCGCAAGGAAATCGACAGAGCCGCCTATCAGCCGTACGGCAACCCCAAATAAAAATTCGGGGTTATTCGTTGAAATTCGGGTTGAAAAATGGTTCAAAAAATAAAGTGTGATGATAAATTGATGAAGAGATTTTTTAATATTGTCCCGTCATTTATTGAAAGGAACCATGATATGTGAAAACGTTTAAACTGATTCGGTTTCTGTCGCTTGGAAGAAAAAAAAACACAATCAGTAAACTTCTTCTGAACAACAGAAGGTATACACATACATAATTTAAAGTGTCATAATTTACCAGCAGCATTCAGTGCCCTAAGTCCACGTTTAAAAAGTTTGAGGTGCAACATCGTTGATTTAACGAGTTTAAACGTTGAATATCTTTATCGATACATTGAATTCGTTTCGTCTGCGTTATAGCGTAGAAACGTCACGTTCCGTAATATAGCGTTACTGATGTAAACAAGATCTCCACAGCTCCGACTGCAAGGGATTTCCTCCTGTTAAAATGAGTTTCCATATAGTGTATAAGCATTTCAGGTATGTAACTTGTTTATTTTATCAAGTTTTACCATTTGTTATACATTTTTCGTACTTGAGCGCTCTGGTATTGTCTATCAGAGCTCCAGATAAGCTGCGTATTTGCGTGATCACGCAATAAAAATAATTAAAAACCCAATGCAATTGCCCATTGCAGGGTTCAATAACCCAATTAATTCGGCTTCTTTTTGATAGCTGAGGGAAAGTTATGATGATAACAAGACTCAGCTAGTGATTTTAGGAAGCGGCCATTGAACGCACGGGCGTGTTTGCGTACCATAACGAGAGCATTGCTAGAGCGATAAACACGGGGTTCCGTCAAAAACGAAATCAGTTGGAAAAAGTGAAAGGCCAAATCAATTATCACATGATATGTAGTTGAAAGCATCGGAAACCAAAAGTTCTGATAAGGGACAACTTAACCCAGACTTATGTAAATTGAATTAAACGAAAACAGTTTATATATTATTTTTTTCATTTTAGTTGATGAGTGAATAAACATATATCCGTTTTTTACGTCAATGCAGCTTGACAATTTTTTTTTGTTTTGTTCTAGATGCTTAAGATAGTTGTCTTATTGGCAAGTGCAGTATAACATTGTCATTTATTTACTTGATGTTGCAGAATTATTTGTAAATTTAAGCTGAATGTGGTCTCCGTCATTATAAACCACCCTATAAACCTCAAGGTTTTGGGGTATATCTTAAATCTGGAAACTACTTTTTATTTTTATTAAAAAGTAGATCTGGCAAATAGGTGAAAGGACTGGCAAAACTTTCTTACAGCACCTAAATTTCACATATATTACACAAAAATCTAACACTTAGCCACACCCACCCCAACTATAATTAAACTGTAGTGTGATCATATGGGATCTAGAAAGGCAATTAGTTCCTGTCCAACTAGTAACACCAGCTGCAGTTTACATAAGTTTTGAGAAAATACAAAACTGACAGAACGTTTAAAACGGGACACAAATTAAATGTACAATTGCTCGTCAGTGAATAAAACCAAATAAAACAGCTAGCACATATTTTACAAAGAAAGAAACACATTTAAGATGGAAACACATCTGGGGTTGATATAATGTGATTATAACATGCCTAAATATTCAATATTGTGTTGATGAAAAAACCCAATACATTAAGGAGCTTGGTGGTGAAAAACTCAATTTGATATTTGCTTGAGGGGTGAATTGGAATTGATAATGCAATTAAAAATCTTTATCACCCAATTACATAAAAAAATGGTGGGTAAAAACCCCAATTTGTGAATTCTTATCTGGAGCTCTGTGTCTATATAGTCCCCTGGTAATCTACCCGGGAGCTTGCACCATTGAAGGTAAAGGAGGGCGAGCTGGACTCAGTGACAACAAAAAAAAAATAAAGATTGAAAAAAATTCACTGAGGCCAGGGCTGGACTAAGCTAGGTCAGTAGTCCCATTCATAGACAATGTGGCAGCCAAGTGATGCATTTACTAAAATGAGTGCAAATGATCGACAAAATAAGATAACATCGTTAGTGGATTACATATTTAATTACAGACATCATGAATAATCTACAGAATTCTATATTTCACAAGGAACAACCATGGAACTAAGGAAAACGCGCGTGACGTCCCCGGAGTAATGGATAGCAACGTCCGGGTATATGGGTTAGCAACACCCAGGGGTTATGGGTTTTGTAACGACGTGCGTTATGCAATCAAAATCCTAGAAATATACTAAGCCGGGGATAATTATTTATACGTCACATATTGTGTTCGTAAGGCTCTTCTGTACTTACCTTCAATAACAATATTGAAGCCATTATTTGTAGAAATGTATGCAATTTTTCTTCATTTGAAAGTTGTGTGATTTTTAAGAATTCATGTTAGCTAAAATTGCTTGTATTATTGTGTATGTGTGTGTGTTTTCGCTAGGGCTCCATTCTCCCTATTTCGCAAGTCCTCTGCCCTTTACCTTTGATATTCAATAAAATAATTGGCCGATCAATATCCATATTTCACGCTATTAAATCATTTGTAAACCATAAAAATATCAATTACTGTCTTGCTCATCTGTTTTGTTGTTCAATGTATGTCATGTCATAATGTCTGTAACTATATACTATTTAATGTTTGTTTATTTTTCTAATAAAAATCTAAAGACATATTGTTCCCACTTAAACTCTAGTTTTTCAAAATCAGTATACTCAGAATCGAACACACGACCTATCCCTTGCTGTTTGTTTTATAATTCTAAAGTATTATTTATTGTCTAGATTTTAAAAACACTTCATTCCAAAAAATGCTGTTATTTTAATCATATCAGCTGCGAACATAGTTAATCGTAATAGACTATTTCACAAAACCGACTTTTGACTCCATAATATATAATTTTTCGACAAGTTACATAAAATGTGGTATGCCATTTTGGTATTTGGTCAAGTAGAAGCAAGTAAAAAAAATTAAATCAAGCTTACAATTGGTGCAATTTGGGAAATAAATTAACTTTTTTTTTGGTGTTTTTGTCGTGTATAGATATTAACATAAAAAAATATTTGTTTACCCAAATTGCACCGATTATAAGCATGCTTGTACTTCTTTTAGTTGCTCTTACCTGACCGAGTACCAGAATGTCCTCCCACAGAATTGACAACCTGTCGAAAATTATATAATTGGGAGCCAACAGTCGGTAATATGAAAATAGTCTATTACGATTTCTTCATTTTTTATGATGATCAACAAATTTACTCTTTTATTCCAGAAACTTAGTTACAGTTACTAACAGCATTTTTAACTTCGGAACAGCTGTTGTGTTCATGGTACTTGCTGCAAATAACGCTGTAACATTGCTATCGAACTACACACAAGTCTCTTTCTGTTACTGGTTATTGCTTCTGAGTGTTCTCTTGACGCCAATCACATGTCTTGGAACACCTAAAAACTTTTGGTAAGATTTATTTATTTAGCATGTCTGTTACATAGGTAGAAATTCTGATCAATTTGAGTTGGCTTATATTTTGCCTAATTAAAGTCAAATTACAGTAAATTGGTGATGTCACATCCTTAAAAGATTTGTAATACAGGTTGATACATTTGAAATAAAACTCAAGAATATGATGTATCTATTTTGATATCTAAAATTTAAAGGAATAAATGTTCTTAAAATATATGTGCATTTATATAGAATGCACATAAAATAAGTGAAAAGCATACTTGAAAATGACTACAAATTATCATACTTCCAAAACCAATACATTGATCTATCTTGAAAATTGATAATTAGTTGTAACATACATTTCTGTTTAATCACAGTCACCGACTTCGTTTTTGATAGTACTGTGTTGATAGTCTTGCTACTACTTTTACCATATTTATAGGTACATTGGCATAGGTGCAACAATATCTACAGGTATAGCTTGTGTACTGATAATTATTCAAACATCCTTGGACAAACACAAACAACCAATCGTATATCATTCCGAAACGAGTATATTGAAGATATTTACAGCCTTCGGGAAAATGGTATTTGCTGTGGCAGGTCATTCAATTTTTCCTACAATAATCACTGATATGAAGAAGAAAAATGATTTTAATAAAAGTGCTCTTTTAGGATATTCAAGTAAGTTAAGCATGAAAGTGATATTTTCAGTTCTTTTTTTAATCATCGCATGTATGTGATTTATTTTGTTCGGGTCTTTGAATTAATGATATGTGCGACATGTATGTGATTTATTTTGTTCGGGTCTTTGAGTATATTTGATAAGTGCAATGACATGAGCGACATGTATGTGATTTATTTTGTTCGGGTCTTTGAGTATATTTGATAAGTGCAATGACATGAGCGACATATATGTGATTTATTTTGTTCGGGTCTTTTAGTATATTTGATAAGTGCAATGATATGTGCGACATCTTTAATTGAAGCCCTTTAATGGGTGTTTTGAATCAACCAATAACTAGGCGAAAGCTAGCATGTTTAACCCCCCCCCCCCTCAGTTAAAAAAAACAAGGGTATAATTTATATCAGTAAAAAACAGAGGGATAATTTATATCAGTAAAAAGCGAAGAAGGTAATTAATACCAGTAAATACACAAGGGGGTACTTTATATCGTTAAAAAATAAAGAGGCGTTTAAACCATTAAAAAATAAGGGGTTCTATATCATTAAAAAGCCAGGGAGCTACTTTATATCAGTGAAAAACAAGGGGGTACCTTATATCAGTAAAATCAACGGGGTACTTTCTATACAAAAACAAGGGGGTACCTTATATCAGTAAAATCAACGGGGTACTTTCTATACAAAAACAAGGGGGTACCTTATATCAGTAAAATCAACGGGGTACCTTATATCAGTAAAATCAACGGGGTACCTTATATCAGTAAAAACAACCGGGGTACTATATCATTAATCAAAGTACTGAAGTACTGAACATCGGATGACCGCAAGTTCTTGTGGATTGTCAAAAGCACTTGTCACAGAAAAAAAAATCACATCTCTATACTTGAAACTGAGGTTAATGTACAGAGAAATTTTTTTTCTGAGACAAGTTCGTGCGTGGATGATGAATAAATGACAGGAAATTCAACCTCACCGTAATAACTATTATATTGTAGTGATACAAATCAGTATACACTGGTTTGTTGTTATATATTATATTAATATAACAGTTACATGTATATATAATTTTCATCCATTTGTATATCATTCTATTCTACTATTCTAATAAGAGTGCAGTGCAAGTGCATGGTGGACACTCTTCTGTAAAAATTCGATTTTTCTAAAAGATTGGATATGAGTAGGCATTCATATTTTCCCGCAAAAACAATCTTCCATGCAGAGTTACCGGTCCTTGCCGGGATTGTCGCAAAATGTTCTAGAGATATTCTTCCGCATGCTTTACCATATCCTTTGATTTTTTACTTATATATATATATAGCTAACGACAAAACATTTTCATATTATTAATTTATGTTCTAAACAAAAATATTGTTATCAGTATTCATTGAAGAGATGCATTTATAACAAACGATAAGGAATGTTATTTTGCACTCGTTAATATCTGCGTATTTATCATGTTTATAGATCGGTTACAAACCCAAAACGAAAGTTACGTAATGGAAATCTAGGCGATAGCAATACATCGGAATGCCCTCACGGTCATCGCGATGTAAAAAGCAAGGGGTACTTTATATCAGTAAAAGGAAAAGGGGATACAATGTAGCTACCTTTTTGGATCGTTCCTTCCTTTTTTCATTTATCTTTTACAGTCGTAATGGTGATGTACCTTCCGACGGCACTCTCTGGATACCAGGCGTATGGACGAGATGTTAATGTTAACATATTAAAAAGCCTGTCTGTCGGTTATATTGCTCACATTACGGAACTTTTGATAACAGTTCATCTTCTTTTTGGATTTGTAATTTTTGTGAATCCTATTTGTCAACAATTTGAAGCTCTTGTTGGTGTACCGGAAGGTAAGGAGTTCTATGAAAGTGACGGAAATTAAAAAAATAAAATCTTCAAAGCAAAAGTATTTCTTTCAATTTCTTAATTGATAACTTGTGTATTCGTATTTTGAAGAGCAAGGATAAGTACAACTATTAATTTCTTTACACTTCTTAACGCATTTTGTGAAGCTTGTATTATACCGTAGGGAGCAACCATTTAACTTACAGGGGGGGGGGGGGGGTTATGGTTTTTTGTTTGAGTCAGAAATTTTTTTTTTCGCGCAGAGCGATCGATCTTATTTAGTTTTTCAACGCTATCAATCAAATTATAATTTTCATTATTTAACACTATAAGGTATGTGGAAAATCTGGAATCAGAATATTTTTTTTTGTCATCTGCTTGACCAGAATATTTTTTTTCATCAAATTGGGGATCAGAATATTTTTTTAGTAAAAAACCATACCCACCCCCTTTTGAAGTTAAATGGTCGTTCCCTTATTGTTCTTTTATTCGAATCAACTAGAAGCCTTTCAAATTGCATTTTTGTTTTGAAATATCTTTTTTTGGGGAGGGGGACCGGAAAGTAAGTATTGATCGTAATTTTCAAATATAAAATGTTATGTTTTGAAATGTTCAGGGAATTAAAATGTTGAAAATTTTGCCTGTAAAAAATTCCGAAACTGACTACATCTACTTATCGAGATTAATTAATTAATAAGAGTTACAGCCTAATACACAGCTTAATACACATTCTCTCCTTTATTCATTTCCAGAGTTCACGTGGAAAAGATGTATTGTTCGTCCTTCGATAGTATTAGCAGTACTCTTCGTATCTGAAAGTGTACCTCATTTTGGAACGATCCTGTCATTAGTTGGAGGTTCTGCCACGACATTATTAGCTTATGTTTTCCCGTGTGTATTCTATATGAAACTCTGTAGAGATGTAAACGAGGACCAAAAACTTGACTCACGTCGTGTGGTTAACAACGACGGTACGTTCACTCAGAAGTCAATCGAGCAGTCCCCATTACTAGACCATTTGACTGAAGAGGAAGAAAGAGAGAGTGCGTTTGAATGTGAAATTCCGGAAGACACTTCACGGGCGTCGTCAAGGACAATTATCAACGGGCCAATGTGAGTATTTTGTAAATGTTATGTTTGAAGGGACTGAGTATAATTGACAAAATTACATGTTTAAATATAGATGTACCAAGTGAGGGATAGCAATTTCTAAAGGGATATAACATATTCTCTTATTTTGTGTGCTTGTTAACGGTTCTGACCTGTTAAAAAAATTGTTAGCCACATGTTGATTTAAATTGTCTCGTGTTATTTCCCGCCATATCCATTCGGAACATTGAAATTCCAGATTCTACAATTTTACAGCATTTTCGTTCGTTGGTCCGCGAAAATTCAATGAAAACAGGGAGATTTGCATTCATTATTCTAAGAATTGGAACATAGAGCGCATGCGTCGACAAAAAAATAATCTTTAAACATAATGTTTGTGATAACATTTTACATAATATCGAACTTGAATATTCAGTTTGTCGAGGCGTGCGCTCTATATTTACTAGGCATAAGTTTGATGCCTTATTTGGGTTTAAATTTCAAAAATTTATATGAAAAGCTGTACAAAAAGAATTCTATTTCAATTTCTGGCGTGTCTTTTCATTGGACTTAATATTCGGGACTTAATATTACCGTTACCGAACTTACTCTTTTATAATCAAGAAAGGTGAAACATTTGATATGAATTCCGGAATTTTATCATACATAACTGTTAAAACCTTGCACATATAACTTTAATCGTTTCACTTCTGAACAAATTTACAATTTTGAATTTACATTTGTAAATAACTACCTTCTTACGAATAAATGGTGACGTTGTGAATACGTTAATGCGACAGCAATCCAACGACAAAAATAACCAAAAGAAATCTAGATTTTGATTAGACAGTCGCACTTTTTAGGCAAAATCGGAGTTTAGATATAGCACTTTTACTTATTAGTTGAATTTATTGTGTACTTAAATGTTTGAAGAGTTACAGAAAACCACAAAACCAGCAAATCATTCACAACTAACAAAATACACCAACTCCATGAACAATAAACAAATGCAACGACTTTTGAACTCAGAATTCTTTATTCCACAAAGTGATCAGTATGATCCATGGAAACCATTTATCTACTTATTAAAACCATTGTCATAATTTCACTATTAAGTTTCATCAGTGTTTTAATTTCACAATTAAGTTTTTTGCAGATACATGTATGTCACGTCCTGCCTTCTTGCTTGTAAATGATTCAGTATAATCCTTACATTTAATGAATGACTATTATTTATTTTGAATTTATTGAACCATAAAATTAATTTTTGACTCTTCACATTGAATAATCCGCGAAGCGGATTATGTAAAATGTGAAGAGTCAAAAATTAATTTTATGGTTCAATAAATTCAAAATAAATTATTGTCATTCATTATAAATAAATTTCTATCAAAAATAAGGCTCAAAGAGCTTTTTATATTATTTATATTAACAATAACAACGTACACACATGTTGGCGTATGAATACACAACGTCAGAGTGGGCGTGTCGCCATAAAAATTGACAACATTGAAAATAAAGGTAATACTTTTAACCAATCAGAAGACAGTAAATACACCAAATTTATTTATTAGATGATATTTCAAATGATGTTTAAAAGCTTGATTTTATACCTAATTTCAGCGTCATTCCCATGTGGCAGAAGATTTTAAACACCAAGATAGTAATGATTGGCATATTAGGGGGCACGGCAGCAACAGTGTCCGCCATTATTGATATAACCAATCCGGAGAGTTTGTCCGTTCCGTGTTACGTCACTTTACAAGGAGCAGGAACATGAATTACGTTTACTTCCCATGTCTAGTTCTGGTGAACACAAAGCAAGGAGAGGTTCATGATGGTTTAGATAAAAACCGGAAGTAGAAGAAAGAAGTTGGATTTTAATTGGAAAGACAACTAGTATTCTTTTGACCGGAAGTAAGGGGAAAAGTTAAACAGGGTTATAGTTACTAATTGATCGTTGAAAAGAATCGTACAAAACTATGAAGAATCATAATTATTACGGGTGTTCGCTGATCTTTTCTTTTTGTCAGATATTTTGAATCTTCTGGTTTTATCGATGTAGTGTCCTTAAAAATGTTGCCCACTAATCCCTTACATTTCTTTTTTTGTTTATTTTATTACATATAGTTTAAAAGCCATTTTTGAAAATGCTTGTTATTTTTTCATAGTTTTCATTTCCCGCCAAATTTTCGATGGCTTATATCTAAAAAAAAAAACAAGGACGTAGATATTTAATATTTCAGCTTTTTAGCTCACCGGGGCCCGAAGGGCCCCATGTGAGCTTATGCCATCACTTGGCGTCCGTCGTCGTCCGTCGTCGTCTGTCGTTGTCGTCTGTCGTCGTAAACTATTTCAAAAATCTTCTCCTCTGAAACTACTGGGCCAAATACTTTCAAACTTTAACTGAATGTTTCTTAGGGTATCTAGTTTATAAATTGTATCCGAAGTTTTGATCCATCGACAAACATGGCCGCCATGGCTAAAAATAGAACATAGGGGTCAAATGCAGTTTTTGGCTTATATCTCAAAAACTAAATCTTTTAGAGCAAATCTGACATGCAGTAAAACTGTTCAGTTGGTCAAGATCTATCAGCTCTGAAATTTTCAGACGAATCGAACCCATTGATGGGTTGCTGCCACCGAATTGGTAGTTTTAACAAAATTTTGCAGTTTTTTGTTATTATTTTGAATATTATTATAGATATATATAAACTGTAAGCAGCAATAATGTTCAGCAAAGTAAGATCTACAAAAAAGTTAATATAATCATAATTGTCAATTGACCCCTTAAGGAGTTATTGCCCTTTAAAGACAATTTTACACAATTTGTTCATCAAGTTTGCTAACATTTAAAAATCTTCTCCTCTGAAACTACTGGGCCAATTACCCATCAAATTTTAACTAAATGTTCCTTAGGGTATCTTGTTTATAAATTGTATCCGAAGTTTGTATCCATCGACAACCATGGCCGCCATGGCTAAAAATAGAACATAAGGGTCAAATGCAGTTTTTGGTTATATCTCAAAAACTTAATCTTTTAGAGCAAATGTGACATGGGGTAAAATTGTTTAATTGGTCAAGATCTATCGGCCCTGAAATTATCAGACGAATCGAACAACCCATTGTTGGGTTGCTGCCACCGAATTGGTAGTTTTAACAAAATTTTGCAGTTTTTTGTTAATATTTTGAATATTATTATAGATATATAAACTGTAAGCCGCAAAAATGTTCAGCAAAGTAAGATCTACAAAAAAGTTAATATGACCAAAATTGTCAATTGACCCCTTAAGGAGTTATTGCCCTTTAAAGACAATTTTACACAATTTGTTCATCAAGTTTGCTAACATTTAAAAATTTTCTCCTCTGAAATACAGGTGAGCGATTCAGGCTCTTGAGAGCCTCTTGTTAAGTTCCGTTATTTATAAACTTTCAATTCAGAACAATCTTTTAAAAAGCTTGTTATTTTGAAACAGCAGCGAACATCCTTAAGTGTGAATAGATTGAAATGGTTTGTATGGGCAAATGATGGCCTTATATTTCTGCCCTAGAACAACGACTCTTATAGATATCCAATTAACAAAATGGGATCATGATGACTAACCATACTTTGTAAAATGATGTATCCATAATGTGAACACTTTACCAAAGAATCCTTTCATAGGCACTTCTGTTACATGTTGTACGTAAAGCAGTACGTACTTTTTATCTCGTACATTGTTAGATTTTTATATTTAGTTTATTATGTAATTTACTTGAAAAATAACTTATTAGCTTTTAACATTTTACTCTATTTATCCAATTGATCAGATCTTTATTTTTTTTAATTTTCTGTAAGGTATACGTTATTACCATGTATTAAAAATTATAATAAAATTTCGGATGCATTATGAACTCATTAAACTGTATCTGAATATAGAAAAATGATATACTGTACCATGTATGTAGCATTTAATTCTACAGAGATAGATACATTTAATTAATCGATCAACAAAACGTTTATGATTGAAATATATCTCTTAATGTGTAGAATGCACGTTGAAAGGGCCCCTTTTTACCATAATTATGTGAAGCACTTACAAAGTCAAACTTATTGTCATATTGATATTTAGCTTGGTATATATAGGGACAACAGTTTATCACACCTTGTTGTTTCTCTTTGCAAAAAAACTCTGAAATTGGAAACCAAGTCGGAAGTTTAGAAATGAACTCCTGCGTTTGCTTTGCCTCATTCAAGATATTCGTACAAAATTAAAAATCAATGGTATACCAGAGAATATATATTGAAAGTTGGGCATCACTGGACATAACGTCACCAATCACGGTTCACAATTGAAATTCTCAGCTGTTTCCGACTAAGGCCGAGTCAATCTGAAGTTGTGTCGTTATTTGTTCTTCAGAAAGAAAAAAACGATTTTGAACTATGGAACACATTCGTTTAATTGTCTTTGGTTTCTATATTGTCAGGTCTTTGAAAATGTTGCATATGAATTTGGTGTTTAGAAATTGGCAGTTTAGAGTTCCTGAATGGATTTAATACAACAATACCAACAGTTGTATATTTTCGTATACAAAAATAATTGGTTGTTTGCGTTTCATCTTTTGAAATTATTTAGTGAAAAAAGGAAGGAAGAAACATCTAATTGGTATAGCGCCGTAAGCTTTATTGATAAAAATACAATAAAAATGAGTTCATAAAAATCGTTTTACATTTTTGAATGCACAATTATAACAATGAACAATATCATGAAATTCAGTATAAAAATATAAGATATATTTATAAAACAACAAACAGTAATAGGTATTTAAAATATTGGTATATAAGAAATGTTGACAGGTGGATCTCAACAAGGACATCTTCCTTCACAAGCAACGGTCACGTCACTGAAATAAAGAAAATGACATATTAAGAGATGGTAATATAAGTAAAGTTTGAACTACATGGAATTAAAACGAAGTATTTTGATAGATTTGAATACTCTTTGAGCAAGTCTTTAACTGTTCTATATTGAACATGTGGCTTTTCGACTTCGCAAGTTTCATTAACAATGTTTATGTTTGATTGCAAATGATTCAAATTCTGCATTTTGTCTGTAAATTTTCATTTCATAAAAAGTAAAATAATAAAAATGCCGAACTCCAAGGAAAATTCAAAACGGAAAGTCCTTTATCAAATGGCATAAAAAAATTAATCAAAAGCTCAACTCATCAAACGAATGAAAAACAACTGTCATATTCCTGACTTGGTACAGGCATTTTCCTGAAAATGGTGGATTAAACCTGGTTCTATAGCTAGCTAAACCTCTCAGTTGTATGGCAGTCACATAAAATTCCAGTCAGTCAACATTATGTTATAATCTTATTCACTTTAAAAACAAATAACTATTACAAAAAAGAAAAACAAAATGGCACATAGACACTCTTCAGACAAGGCACATAAGCAAAAAATGAAAGACAAGAATACAAAAAATGACCATAGCACAATAACACAATGGCGGGATGTATAAATACCGAGCCATGCCAAAAGTATATTACCAAAAATGGACTAAACAGTAAAATAATGTTATTAAGCTAAAGCTAATGTTCAATTTCCCAAAGCAAAGTTAACGGTGGATGGTTTTGGTTGTTTTGTTATGGCCTCTTCGATTTTCATTGCAATGTTTTTGAATTTTTATAGTTTTTGTCCAGAGCTAGCATGATGATGCATCTACGAAGTTTTATTCCAAACATCAACAACAACTGCAATGAAGTTACCAAGTGAAAAAAATCCTTTCCAAAACAGGTTGTGAGCGATACTCGTACTCATGGCTTGTAGAATCAGTATCAAGAAAAAATGACAGCCTATCGATTTTATGACACCAACTCTCCAACATTAAATTTAATCGCAGAGATTCATCTTTGCAGAACCAACCACCCATTGCTTAAACAAGATAGGAAAAATCCAAATCAAACCTAAAATTGTGTGTTTACTCTCAAAAGGATACACCAAACCGCAAATTTAAAATGTTGGAACGGAACTATTTCCGTTTTACACATTCTCAGGAAGTGTTCTACATCTTGTTAAATTTCATCAATATTCGCCCAGCCCGTTCGGAGGATTTACACTTACAAGACACATGGATAGATAGAGAGACACACAGATGAACTTGCGGATGGACAGGGAGATTCATATACTAGTATACCTCTTAAAGTTTGTTTGCGGGGGAAAAATATGAAGAATTTGAACAAAAGATTGTCAAAGTTTTATTCCGAATCGTTGTGACAAATGTTTAGTTCGTGATGATGATGATGATGATGATGATGATGATGATGATGATGATGATGATGATGATGATGGGTGGCTGCTTAACGTCCAGCGGCAAATTAATATCCATATTCAGGATGAGAACATGCAATACTAACCTTGCTTTGTACTAGACCGACACGCTTAGCCGGACTTTTAACGTGCTATTTCACAAGGTAACAGTCCACAGGAAGACATGTCACCTTCCCTGGACACATTATTCTTACTCCGAGCCGACCAGTCTTAGCTCTTACTCCTTAATGTCGCGTGCTTAGTGGAGATGCAGCAAATACCAATTTCAAAGTCTTTAGTTTGACCCGGACTGGGTTCGAACCCACGACCCATGTTTAGTTGACTTCCGATATACTGTGAAATAGTTATTTACAAACAATCAGCCAGACACTTATTGTTTTAGGTGTTGCCATCAATACCGCGACCATGTTTCATATCACGTGTAAATAAACCCATCATAGATACCAGGATTGAAATTTTGTACGCCAAATTTGCATATATTTTTCTCACTTCACGAACAGCGCCCTTTACAGATGATTTCAACGTTTCTTAATGATCATTAAAAAGAATATTTGCACAATTAATTGACGCCTTCTAAATTATGTGAAAATGGAAGGAAAATAAACGAGGAAACTAAAGGTCAGCTTTACAGCAACCGGGCTTGCGATTATAAAAAAAATCTTGTACGATTATCGTACTCATACTCTTAATCAACCAATCAAAATACTGGATTTGGTGTTTCGAGCCGAGTTCTGAGTATAGTTTTATGACCGAAACCCCCGATCTTTCATACAGTCATACAGTACTTGGTCCGTGTAACCTTCCCATTTATACCATTCCCCTTCAAATTATATCATCCACTATTAGTTTATGATAACTCTTAATTCAATTAAGCCTCATCGATGATGCAAATTTAATAGAGAATAGTAGGACTAATAAAAGTCAGAGCAAATCTAATGGTAGAATGAGCTAATATTTTCTTTTTGCTCTGAGGCTTCCCAGAATGAATATGTGCAGTTCAAAACATATTTTTGTTAGGCGAAATAAATCGAAGGTGTTAAATTTGATATTATGCAATGTATTTCGTGCACTCACCGACACTCAGCCATACATCTATTACTATATGTCCTGTCATTCATTCCACACACTGGTCTCCTTTCCTTAGTACAACTACATGTCCTTGACGCTTTACAAGGACATCGGCCTTCACAGTCGACTCCATTAGCCCTTGAACAAAAAAAAAATATTTATCAATACATTGTACATGTCTTTAATCTTTTGATCTCTCCTACTGTTTAAATTTCGAACACAAATATGATTAACAAAAACATCTACATTTTTCGTGTTCGCTTTTTTTGTTTGTTTGTTTTAATTCATGTTATTCGTGGTGTAGATGATATGAAGTAAATATTATATACTCACTTGCAATCTGCCATGCATCTGTTTGCGTACGTCTTTCCATTTTTTCCACAGACTAGTTTCCGTTCTCTGGTACACCTACACAGTTTTTGTTTCCTGCATGGGCATTCTTTTTCGCATTTGATATCTACATTCCTTTAAATATAAAATTTATAGAATGAAACTTTTTCCATTAACATGCTCTTGAATGTGATTTAATTGTCCCCTTTCACTAAAACTAATAGTTTATTAATTCAGCAGATAGAATAAAATTCATTGGTTTAATTATTTTTCATATTCTGTGAGAAATTCAAGGTGAGTAAGAATAGAAATTGTAATTGGTATAATTTTCTTTAAACTACATGCAGGTAGCGTATTTTATTTGAGGAATTTCAACATCTTTTAAATCAACTTACTGACATTCCGCCATACATCTGTTGCTGTATGTTTTGCCATCACGACCACAGACTGGTTTCCGTTCTCTGGTACACCTACACAACTTTTCTGTTCTACATGGACATTCACCTTGACATTCAATCTCAACGTTTCTGCAGGAAGGAAAAATAAAGATTTTGTCCGATTTTTTAAAACTTTTATTTGTTAGTACTGTGTGTCTCACATGACCGAAAAGTGTTTATTTGCTATTGGCGTGTGTCTCACATGCCCGTAAGTGTTTTATGAGGAACATCAAACAAAGAAATATTGTTCTGTACAAACAATTTGTTTCTGGTAGTAAATTTGTATATTATTCACTTTGATCAAATACAACTATCTGCTATTTTCGTTAATGATTCCATCAATCAACATTGTTTTCGTTTTTGGAATCAAATAGTGTAAGCACAAGCACATTGACGTCAACATACAAGTTTAGGCAATAATCGTTTCTTTTTGTATTCGCTTTTATCCACGGATATATATCTTTCAATCACCAGCTACACAAAATAAAGCTTAATTACCCTCAAATATCCTTTATACAAAAAATTCAAAAATGTCATTGTGACACACATTTGACAGTCTTGGGAGGGGGCAAATATAATAAGCGAGACTTGCAAAAGGTGTGCATGAATATTCCGTCAAGAAAAATTGTCTTGGCTGTCCCTTCCCACAAACCACAGAATATCAAATGATCGTCCACTTTATAAGTCCCGAAATGTTCAATGTTTGATTTGACATCAACAGTATATTACTGATAGTAGCCATATTTTAATAAAGGAAATGCCCATTTGGTAAATACTTATTGTTACTATCTTCAGTCGTCGTATGACTTTACTACAATGTAGATACTTACTGACAATCGGCACCACATTTGTTCCCATATGTTTTCCCATCAACTCCACATACTAGTCTGTAATCCATTGTACAGATACATTCCTTCCTACATGGACATTCTCCGTTACAAGCTGTAGCCGTACTGGCACAATCCGCTCCACACTTGTTTCCGTACGTTTGGTTGTTGGTTCCACATACCGGGGAATATTCCATTGTACAAACACACAAACTTACCGCGGATCTTGTACAAGGACATTCTCCTTCACATTGAATATGTGCACCTCTGCATAAAAAGGGAGCATATGCACATATTGTATACATTTTATCATATCAATATAAAAATAAGGATATATGGTATGATTGCTAATGAGACAACTATCCATTCAAGTTCAAATGAAATTGATGTAAGCAATAATAGGCAATCGTAATGCCTTTAAAAATGAGAAAAACCCATACGGTATAGTCGGCTATAAAAGGCCCCGAAATGAAAAATATGAAAAAATTTAATTGAGAACAGTAACGGTCTAATCTATATTTCTAAAATGTGATTTAGTAATAGACAAAAGTAATAATAAAAATTCTTCAACTTTTTTGAATTTTTACAGAAAGTAAATAAGAACCGTTACATAGATTTCTAATTCAGATGGGTTTTTGATTTGTGTATTTTTATTGGAATTATGGGCTTTAAATGTCGGTAAAACAACTGGTTTGCGACGGATGCCACATGTGGTCCAATATATGCTTACCCTTCCGAAGCATTTGAGATCGCCATCAGGTTTTGGTGGGGTTCGTGTTGCTCAGTCTTTAGTTTTCTATGTTGTGTTTTGTATACTGTTGTTTGTCATTTAGGCATTTTCGTTTTTTCCCAAGGCATTGTCAGTTTATTTTCGTCTTATGAGTTAAAAAAAATGCATATAAAGGTACTAGTATGCTCAATATGTGATGTAGTTTGTTAGGTATTCATTTTTAAGTATTGTCCGTTCTTATCGTATACGCACATTATTTGAATTTAATGCTGTTGTGTTGGAGTGTCTACTGTATCTTTACATGCTAATTTTTTTTCAAGTTTTTAATGGTAACAAGTCAATGCAGACACGTCCGCTAACGGGAAAATATCTAATCACAGACGAATATAGAAAATATTATTTCTTTCAGAAATGCACATAATTTAAATAGTTTTGAAATTAACTCACTGGCATTCTGCCATACACTTGTTGCTGTATGTTTTTCCATCACGCCCACAGACTGGTTTCCGGTTTCTGGTACACATACATAACTTTTCTTTTCTACATGGACATTTACCTTGACATTCAATCTCAACATTTCTGCAAAAAGCAAAACATATTTGTGTTATTGGCTGGTCTACTTGTCACGGAAATCCCGGTACTTTTTTCTCAGGGAAAATTTAGGAACGAACATCAAACACGCCTTTTCTCATATAAAGGAACGGTAAAATAGTTGTGGAATCCAACCTTGTTAACAGAAACACATATAGTGTCATCACGTATTTACCAAAAAAACTCATCAAAGATACCAGGCTTATAATTTACAAGTTGTTCTCTTAACTCTTTTAAATGCAATATGAACTATGTTGATTTTATAATACTTTTGAATATTCCATGTGATAAAATCAGAAGTGATACACCATGATATTTATAAGTACTGCTAAACAGGATAGTCAAATCTAATATGAATGCACATACCCTAACAAGGAGTGTCAATGAATAAAAGAATGCCGGTGTGTTATTGTCACGAGGAACAAGATATACTGTTCCTTTATAATACCCACTATTCGGTAAACAGGATGTTGAAACAAGATGGATAGGAAACGCATCACATGATATATCATAATCATACCAATCTTGATACCACATTTAAGTAAGCTCTGTTGCTGAGAATAATGAGATAAAGAAATTCCGTGGACCAACGAACGGACGAAGGAAGATTTAGGCAACAGTAGTATACCGACATTCAAAACAGTATACTTCCTCTCTCGAAGCGGTGTTATGAAAATAAAAGTTTCTAAAACAGAATACAAAAACACCTTCTTCTCTCCCCCTTTCATTTAGAATGCATCTTAAAGTTACAAATTAAGAATTCATTACAAACAAGACCTTTCAGCCGATTGCATGTCTCAACATTTACAAATATAAGAAAAATGTCTGAAAATTGTCGGGAAATAATGAAGATCCTCTGTATTCCATTAGAAAGATTTCTGAATGAAAGAAGTGATCAATAAAAGCAAGCGTCACTAATATCCTGTCAGCTAATGAAATGTGGTTTTAACATCTTCTAAATTTAAGCGAAACAGTCTGGAGGTTGTAGCTAAATTTATCAATCAAATGTTGACCTCAAAATAAATGGTGGCATACATAATGATTTTGGGTTGTGATTGTCGATGTTACGATTTTAATACAATATTAGAATAAAGGTTAAATTATCTTGTAAAAACAATAATGAATTATTTGCCATGGCGGGTTTCTAAAATGTAGATACTTACTGACAATCGGCACCACATTTGTTCCCATATGTATTCCCATCAGTTCCACATACAGGTCTGTAATCCATTGTGCAGATACATTCCGTTCTACATGGACATTCTCCGTTACAAGCTATAGCCGTACTGGCACAATCCGCTCCACACTTGTTTCCGTATGTTTGGTTGTTGGTTCCACATACTGGGGAATATTCCATTGTACAAACACACAAACTCTCCGCAGTTCTTGTACAAGGACATTCTCCTTCACATTGAATATGTGCACCTCTGTCAAAAAGGAAGTATATGCACGTGTTGTAAATTTGTTATCACATCATTTAAAAGAAAAAAAATATCAGTATTGAAAAGTTACGCAAGGGAGCCACCAGGAAAAACTATTTGACTGATTCGGTCAACAAAAATTCATTAATATACAGGTAAAACGATGATAGACATATATTATTAATCTATAACAATAAATCAAACAAACCTAGAAAAATTGTCATACGTTTGCAACTGCTTGATTGTTTGTATTTATATCAATATCGGGTTAGATGATCATCGGCAGTCTTTGGAAGTTATCTTGATGGATTATAAGATGGCGTACAGTCTAGAAAACGCACGATATGCTGCTACATTATAACGAGTTCATACATTGTTTATTGTTTCTTTTGGGCTTTTGGTAATTTGAATATACTTTTCAGTATATAACAAATCAAATATGAGAATTTTGGTCAAATGGGTGGACTTAAATTTGACAGCTAATGGCTCAATTAATGCAGATACTTCCACAAACAACAATATGCAATCACGACTAATTTCGAAAACTGCTACTAGTATTTGATTTAAGGTAAGGGATGCACAAAATTTTGATAACTTTGAAATCAACTTACTGACATTCTGCCATACATCTGTTGCTGTATGTTTTGCCATCACGTCCGCACCCAGGTTTGCGTTCTCTGGTACACCTACATAACTTATCTTTTCTACATGGACATTCACCTTGACATTCAATCTCAACGTTTCTGCAAAAAGCAAAATATTTGTTTATGTTATTGTCTATTCAACGGGTTATCTGGTATAGTTGTTTTCAGAGAGATAATTAGTTACTAACACAAAGCACACTTGTTTGATCCAAAACAGAGAGATGAATGCGATATTTGAATTCGTAAAACGAAAACAAGCTAACTATGCCATGGCTAAAAAAGATCTTAAGATGAATAACAGTATACAAAAAACAACAAATGAATCTTTCATTTTGTTATCATAATTTTTCATAGCGGGTTTGTACAATGTAGATACTTACTGACAATCGGAACCACATTTGTTCCCATATGTTTTCCCATCAACTCCACATACAGGTCTGTAATCCATTGTACACATACATTCCGTCTTACATGGACATTCTCCGTTACACGCTATAGCCGTACTGGCACAATCAGCTCCACACTTGTTTCCGTACGTTTGGTTGTTGGTTCCACATACTGGTGAATATTCCATTGTACAAACACACAAACTTTCCGCGGATCTTGTACAAGGACATTCTCCTTCACATTGAATCTGTGCACCTCTGTCAAAAAGGAAGTATATGCACATGCTGTAAATATTTTATCTCATCATTAAAAAGAAAAAAAGTCAGCGTTGAAACGTGAAACAAGGGAGCCACCAGAAAAAAACATTTTGTTGACTGATTCGGCCCACAAAAAACACTCTCATACAGATAAAACGGTGACATACATACATTATTAATCTATAACATTAAACCAAACAAACCTAGAAAATTGTCATTATACGTTTGCAACTGCTTGGTTGTTTGTTTATATTTATATTAATGTTTATATCGGGTTGAATGACCGTCGGCAGTCTTTGGAGGTAATCTCGATAGATAATTAGGTGGCGTCCAGTCTAAAATACGCACGAAATGCTGATACATTATAGCGAGTCCATGCATTGTTTATTGTTTCTTTGGGACTTTTGGTAATTTTAATATACATTTCAGTATGTAACAAATCAAATATGAGAATTTGGGTCAGATGAGTGGACTTGAATTTGACAGCTAATATATATAAAAATAAGGAGATGTGGTATATAATTGTCAATGAGACAACTATCCACCCAAGTTCAAATGAAGTGGATGTAAGCAATAATAGGCAACCGTACGGCCTTCAACAATGAGAAAAGCCCATACCGTATTGTCGGCTTTTCAAGGATCTGACATGCAAAAATATGAAACAATTCAATTGAAAAAAACTAACGGTCTAATTCATAACAAAACACTTTACGAAGAACAAATATGACAGACATAAACCAACGACAACCACTGAACTACAGGCTCCTGACTTGGGACAGGCTCATAAAGGATGTGACGGGGTTAAACATGTTTGTGAGTGCTCAACCCTCTCCTAACCTGGAACAGTGGTGTAACAGTACAACATAAGTACAAACTATAAAAATCAGTTGAAAAAAGGCGTAACTCATCAGATCGATACAAAGAGAAAACACTTTAATGCAGACACTTCCACAGACAAAAATATGAAATCACGACTAATTTCGAAAACTGCTGTTTGATTTTGCGTAAAGAATGCATAAAATTTTGATAACTTTGAAATCAACTTACTGACATTCTGCCATACATCTGTTGCTGTATGTTTTGCCATCACGTCCGCACACAGGTTTGCGTTCTCTGGTACACCTACATAACTTATCTTTTCTACATGGACATTCACCTTGACATTCAATCTCAACGTTTCTGCAAAAAGCAAAATATTTGTTTATGTTTTTGTCTATTCAACGTGCCACGGTTTCCCTGGTATAATTCTTTTCAGGGGGAAAATAGTTACTAACAAAAAAACACACTTGTTTGATCTCATAACAGAGAGATGAAGGATACTAACGGGATATTTGAACTCATAAAACGAAAACAAACCAACTATGCCATGGCTAAAAACGATCAAAAGACAAATCACAGTATACACAAAACAACAAATGAAACTTTCATATGTTTTCATAATTTGTCATTGCGGATTTGTACAATGTAGATACTTACTGACAATCGGCACCACATTTGTTCCCATATGTTTTCCCATCAACTCCACATACAGGTCTGTAATCCATTGTGCAGATACATTCCGTTCTACATGGACATTCTCCGTTACAAGCTATAGCCGTACTGGCACAATCCGCTCCACACTTGTTTCCGTACGTTTGGTTGTTGGTTCCACATACTGGGGAATATTCCATTGTACAAACACACAAACTCTCCGCGGATCGTGTACAAGGACATTCTCCTTCACATTGAATCTGTGCACTTCTGTAAAAGATACATATGCACATGTTTTTGAGTTGAAATGTCTTACAATAATTCAAAATACATACATAACAAAAAGAAAAGACGTCGAAATTGATATATATTGTTTACTGTTTGTATTACAATTCTTTTTACTGCTGTTTGGTTCGAAATTCGGTATGCCAATTGATCCTACTGGCCTTTTAATTGTTGTATTACTATGAATCAAAATGCTTGCAAAGCCTTTTTATAAAGACCATTGAAAATCTGTACAATCAAGTCACAAATAGGATGATTTTTAACAAGTCTATATATACTTTACATTTAACTTACTTGCATACAGCCATACATTTGTTATTATACGTCTTTCTATCACGTCCACATACAGGTTTATACTCTCTAGTACATTGACACAATCGGTTGTTCCTACACGGGCATTCCCCATTACATGCAATCTCGACACCTTCACAATCGGCCTGGCATGTGTTATCGTACGATTCTCCGTTTACTCCACAGACTGGTCTAAACTCCATTGTACAGATACAGGGTTCACTTCTATTACGACATGGACATTCTCCATTACATGCAACGTCAACTTTCGCACAATCAGCACCACATTCGTTCCCATATGTTTGGTCATTAATACCACATACAGGGCGATAGTCACGTGTACATGCACATGGTTTTTTGTTGCCCATACATGGACAATTGCCCTGACAGGAAACAGCAGTATTATCACATCCTGCTCCACATTCGTTGTCATATGTTCTGTTGTTGACACCACAGACAGGGTCATAACTAGCCATACAGTAACAAGGGGCTTTACAAGGACATGTGTCGTTACAGAGGATGTCTGCATTACTGCAAAAAAAGAGTTAAAATAATAATAGAAAAGGTACAATAATGAAACATTAACAAATTTTTACTTTTGGATATTTAGCTATAATGACTAATAAAATTATAAAAGATACCAAGGTCATTAAACATTATTAGAAGGACATTCATTTGTCAAAAGTCAACATTAATGTACCCGTATGAAACCTATTCACAACTGTTCTAATTCAAGCTCCACTAATGGATCTGGTGCAGACGAAACGCGATTTTTGCGTATTAAAATATAAGCCCGGTACCTTTAATGAGTTTTTACAAACACAAGGTCAAAGCCACAAATGATGGACAATTTATCCTCGAGAATATCATCAGCCCATGCAGTAGTCAGCACTTTAGTGTTGACAGAAAACATCATTGTTGTGGTCATTCTATGTAAACTAAATGTTCATGAAATGTTGAAATCATTTGGAAAACTAAGGATTTTCGAGTCCAATGCATATAAAGCCTAAGCCAGATGGGGCTTAATTTTACCTTGACGTTTTAAGTTTCAATGTTCTTCACATTACAAATGAGTTTGCCTTTAAACTGTTTTCATTTGAACACCACTTCTTTAGACGAAACGTGTGTTTGATGTATCTAATTATGAGTCTAGCACGCTTTATAAGCTTTTACATGCAAATGAAACATGTTTCTGGGGTGAAAGTTCAACAGCAATACGAAAGACCAGAAGTTTGGAAAGCTAAATAAAATAATTATTTGTGAGAGGATCACATTCAAAATGACTTAATTAGAACTGTGAATGGCCAACTTTGCCTTGGTATGTTGAAACCTAAATAAAGAAAATCGGGGCCTCGGTGGCTGAGTTGTCCCAGTAGTCGAACTACTGTATCACAAGCCAGTCAACACTGAGGTTGTGAGTTCGAATCCCGTACGTGGCAGTTGCATTCGACTCCAATCTTAATTGACTAGAATTGTCAGTTTTCCTACCTAAGATCGGTGGTTCTCTCCGTACACTCCGGCTTCCTCCACCAATAAAAACTGACCGCCACGAAATACCACAATAGTGTTGATAGTGGCGTTAAACATCAATCAATTAATCAATATAAAGAGGATAAAAATTTACAGTCGAGGTTGAAAAATTATGACAATTCAACAAACAATACCACATTTTCTAAATGAAAGCAAAGTTGTAAGCAACGCCTCTTTTAATTGTGCAACTAGTTCACATGTAGATGGAAACCACATACAAATTTATTTAATACATTGTAGGAAAAACAAATTTCTTAATTGAATTATTCGGAATCTATTAGAAACGTATGCTAGTTATGACTTACTTGCATTCCGCCAAACATCTATTACTGTATGTTTTCTTGTCACTTCCACACACCGGTTTATACTCTCTGCTACATTGACATAATCTCCGACAAGGACACTCGCCATTACACTCCACTTCAATATTGGCACAGTCAGCCCCACATTTGTTACCATATGTTATCCCATCAACACCACATACAGGTCTATAGTCCAATGTACATATACAAGGCCGTTTTGTATTTCCGCAAGGACATTCCCTTTCACAAACGATACTAGCTCCATCGCAGTTGGCCTCACATTTGTTACCGTATGTCCGTCCATTTACACCACAGACTGGTCTGTAATCCATCGTGCAAAGACAAGGTTTTTTTATGTCTTTGCATGGACATTCTCCCTCACATGCGATGATAGTCTTTGCACAGTTAGCGCCGCATTTATTACCATATGTCTGACCATTTGTTCCACATACGGGTCTGTAGTCCATCGTGCAAACGCAATGGTCAGTTGTATTTTGGCATGGACATTCGTCTTTACAGGCCACATCTACCCCAACGCAGTCGGCTTCACATTTATTTAAATATGTTTCATCATTGGTACCACATACTGGAGTATATTCCTTTGAACATGCGCATGCTCCTTTACAAGGACATTCACCATTGCATGCTACCTCTGTTTGATCACAGCCAGCATTGCATTTGTTCCCATAGGTCTTCCCGTTGGTTCCACATACTGGTTGATAGTCCATAGTACATATACAGGATTTGCTTTTACAGGGGCACTCGCCATTACAAGCCACTTCAGCATTGTCGCAATCGGCATTACACTTGTTTCCAAATGTCATGCCGTTGGTTCCACATACAGGTCGATAATCTAAGGTACATATACAAGGCTTTTTGCAAGGGCATTCTCCATCGCATGCAATCTGAGCATTGTCGCAATCGGCATTGCATTTATTGCTATAGGTCTTATTGTTAATGCCACAAACTGGTCTATAGTCCATTGTACAAATACATGGTTTTTTGCAAGGACACTCTCCATTACAAGAAATGGCTACATCACTGAAAGATAAATATAATTATCATACAGTGAATAAAAACCACTCAGAATTCATAAAAATCGACAAATGCATTAAATAACTTATTGTGTTATTTTCATTTTCTAGTACTAGGTCAAAACAACTGGTTTGTAAATTGTTAGTCCCCAAGGGTACCAACAACTCAGTAGTCAGTGCTTCGGTATTGACATGATTTATAACAAAGCTTTCGCAAATTTTCCGTTGATGAATTTAGAAATGATCACGAAACTAAGGTTCCAACTCCTTCCCGTAAAGTTGACCTTAGATAAATTTGACTACATATATATAGATCTTCGCGTGATTTTGTCTTGTACATCCTTGGCTTTTAAATGTTTGGGTTGGAGTTTTCCTGATGAAGATAAATCCAAAAAAGAACTTCGGACACAACGCACGAAATTATTGAATTGTTATTGTCATTCAGTATACTAGTACATGGAACAATTTTCATGAAAACCCATTACCAGTAACATTAGAGACTAAAAGTTTTCACGCCAAAATGACGACAAAATAAATGTGTTGATATTCAAAACGAGACAGTCATATTTGCAAGCGCTTGAAGCATTGACACAATAATATGGACGGTCGCAATCCTGCTAACCTTGACAAGCGACGAATGTGATCTTCAAACGTAGGTTTCCAGGCTTCTTTTGTGCATGAAAATCATTACTGCATTGACTAGATACTTACATTTTACCATTACTATATATTAAACATGAAGCAAGATGAATAATGTATGCAGGCTGAGATTTAATTAAAATTGGATCGGTTTTATTTATGAAATGACTTACTGACATTTCGCCATACAGTTATTGCTGTATGTTTTTCCATCACGCCCACAGACCGGTTTTCTTTCCCTGGTACACATACATAACTTGTCTGGTCTACACGGACAATCACCTTGACATTCAATTGCAACGTTTCTACAAAATGCACAAAAAAAATTAAACGATTGTTTGCTTCATTTTATTCGAGGGCTACTATTTGGTTTTGCTTTTCATTGCAGATAAACATAAATTCTAGTTTTAAGGTAAAGCTTAGTCCCTTAGAACCATACTGATAAAAGATGCTGTACATAATATCTTTTAATAAAAGCATGAGTTATGTCAGTTTGCAATGTATAAATGTACTTACTGACATTCCGCCATACAGGTGTTGCTGTATGTTTTACCATCACGTCCACAAACTGGTTTCCGTTCTCTCGTACACTTACACAACTTTTCTTCCCTGCATGGACATGGGCCTTTGCATTGTATCTTAGTTTTTCTGTAAAGACAAATTGCTAAATTTATTACAAAACATTTTTTTTAGAAAGACATAAAAATCATATGAGACAAAAATCATTAGAATTATAACTCTGATGTTCTTTCTAAAACATTTCTTTAAGCAAATAATGGTTTTTAGATTTTGGTGTTAAATTGCTTTACGAAGTTTTATATTATGCTACCACAATTTGGTAGGCAATTCCACAAGTAAAAATCTACATATAATTGAGAATGGAAATAGACATAGAATTGATGGACATAATGTTCACCGTTCGGACAACGATTTGACTAAAATAACTATGAAAAATGATAAGATATGGTATGATGCCAATGAGACAACTCTCCACTACTCTTTGAAGTAAGACAAAAGACTAAATATAAATAACAGCGATATTTAAAACAATATTTCTGTTCAGAAAACACCAAAATAAAAACAAACCCTTATAACATTTATTTTTTTTTTAATATCAATAGTAGATTTCCCAACAGGTATTCCTATTTTTTAAAAATAGCCAAAATGTAAATCGTATGACATTTCTATAACAGTTAACAAACAACTCCAACAAAAACAACAACCCAAAAAGCCCAGTTTCAATCTATAAAGTTTGAATCTGATCTCTCTCCGCTCGCAGTTCAAACCATTTAAACTATTTTCACGTCTATTTCTGTGTTTTTGCTTGAACGAGATTTATCAACTGGCAACGGTTAACTTATACCAACTTTGTGTATTAATCTTATATATCACAAACATATGTATGATACGAGGCAGTATTTTGACCTACGGTCCTAGAACCTTTTAGTAAAATTAAAGAAAAGCATTGATAATTGAAAGCTTTTAAAATACTCACGAGCATTTCGCCATGCAGGGGTTGTTGTAAGTTTTCCCATCTCTGCCGCACACCGGTTGAAACTTCCGGTTACAGAGACATCTTATATCCAGTGCTTCCGTTTGACCTTCACAAGGACAATCCCCTTTACATTTAGGTTTAGTTCCACTTTAATAAAATGAATCTAATATTTTATTTTATAATTATCCAGTAATAATAAAATGATAATAAAACGCTCGAACACATAATCATTGTTTTTTTCATGTTTGAACATATTTCTGTTGCATACCAACATCTAAATTTCGAAAACTTAGACAATATGTAGGTAAGTCAGATTAGATTCTATAAAAATCACAAATCGTGGCCGTTTATAGCTGACTATCCCGTATGTGTTTTGCGCATTGTTGAAGGCCATACGGTGACTGGTAATTGCCTACATCAACGTTATTTGGTTTCTGGTGGATAGTGGTATCATTGGCAATCATACAACATCTCTTTTCTATAGGAACACTTAATTCGTTGATGCTATTACTGTTTTCCCCAAGTTTTTGTTTTTACATTGATTTTGTATCTTTTTGTAAACCTGCATATATAAAGTTCTACCTTCGCACCAGAGAATACTGACCGTATAAGAGAGTTGACCATTTAATGGAGGTTTAAAATGTAAAGGTATTTCTGCAGTTGTGAAAGAAGAAGAGGGTGACCTATCAGGTCAAGACACAGAATTTTTTTTAATACAAGTCACTTTCATAACAGGGGTCAATTGACTCTACATAATAAGTTCGAGTTCGATGAATATCGTCCAATCTTACAGAAGGGTAAGTTCCTAAGAGTACTCTAGATATCTTGATATATAATCAGGAAGTGAACATGCAAGGATACCTTTAAACGCACTGTAATACAAATATAACAAACTTAAGAATAGAAAATATATATGCTTTGGAAAAATTAGGGAGTTGAGAGCAGATTTCCAATATCCCTTTGCAATAACTTACTCGCATTTAGCCAAACATCTATTCAAGTATGATTTTCCATTTCTGCCACAAACTGGTTTCCGTCTTTTTTTACATCCACATGCCAGGCACGGACATTCATAGTTGCATGAAACAGTTGAATTTCTGTGATAAAGCGTAGAAAAGACATTCTCAAGAAAGAAAACATGCTTTTGTGTAAATTGTAAAAAAGACCAATTCCTTGTATGTATCTTAATTGGGTATTTTTTCTCTCTCTGCTCGAGAAAAAACTTAGTTTAATACACGTATGATGAATAACTTACAATTATAAAAAAAAATTAAGATTTCCAATTGATTTTCCTGGGATATAGGATAACGGAAAGCTTCAGCAAACATCTTTCCTAAACAAATGAATGCTTAATCAATTATTTCGTTTCAATGGTAACATCCAAGTTCTTCTGTTTTTTTTATTACTGATTTAATGGTTTTCTTTCTTTCAAGACAAACAAAACAAGGAAATTTTCATGGTATAACAAAGAATTTAGAAAAATCCACTATCTTACTATTTTATCATGAGCTGATGCTTTGTTTTAGATGGTTTATAAAGTTTTGAACTCATTAAGAAAATATATTTCATTGTTGAGGATAAATTGTATGCAAGAAAAAATAATAACTTTAAGAAAATACCGGAATTGGCAACAAATTGTTTTGAAGAAAAAAATGAAAATAACTGAAGAAATACCGGAAGTGGCAATATAAAATCGTAAGCCAAAGAAGGTTGATGAACATAACGGAGAAAAGAAAAAAGAGTAACAACAGACAACAAAACACCATGCAAAACAATAATTGTCATTTAAATATTGAATAACAGGAACCCCACTGAAACACTTAACTCATATGCTTCGAAAGGATCAATTCCTGTACCAAGTCGACTGGAATCCATTTTGATAAGTTTTAAAGAAGAAAAGGCATTTTGATATACATGCAATTTCCATAAAATTAACATGCCGATAAAAGCCCTGTTAGTAATTGAAAGCAACACTCGGTATTTAAATTTTCAAATTCATAGGTACATGCACGTGCATTTAAATTCATAATAATGATAAAAAAAAAAGATCTTTATCTGTATGCCTCTATTTTATGGTTTTTGTTTCAACTGACCATACAGAGTTCTATCAGAAAATTAAAAGATAATTCAATAAATAATCTGCAACATTTCATTTTTATTATAATTCTTTGAAATTTAATTTTTAAGTTCGTACCCGCAACCTGCTAAGCATTCATTTTCGTATGTCCTCCCATCAGCACCACACACTGGGTTGTAATCTTTTCTACAGGCACATGGAGGAAGTCCTTTACACGGACACATACCTTTACACAGTAACTTAACACCACTGTGAAAAATAAATATTAGTAAGATATACTGGAACCATAAAAACGGTTCCAACAGTACTATAAAAACACAGAGTTAGATCACAAGCCATTTTTATTAATTTTGTTTTAGAGAAGAATGTTTATCAAATAGAATTGTAGTCCCATCTTAAAATATTGTTCATTTTCTATGAAGAAACGTTATCTTTTTACTTGAAATCTGGATTAAAATTTCAATTGTATTATCAATTAAAACCACTGTGCATCAAATCGTCCAGTACAAACAAAAACACACACAAAATTGTGACAGATTTAGCTGCCTACTTTATACGGAAAATTACTCACCGGCATTTGGCCAAACATCCGTTTCGGTAAGTGGCTCCATCGGCACCACATACGGGTTTTTTTCTCTTACCACACGTGTCACATGACTTCAATGGCTTACATGGACATTCACGCTGACATCGTGGCTTAATTCCTCTATAAAATAAATGCAAGCAAAGATGCAGCGTTATCGACAACTAACAAAGAATTGTGCTAAAACTACTGTTACAGACCGGCTTGAAATAGCAGTTAGAAGTGAGTTTTTGATTCATGCTGAAGACATCCCTGTAACTTTAAGATGAACAACAGAAATGAAAGTGCTGTTCCTTTGCTTTGTGTTTCAAAAAAATATATAAATCTGCTTAGTTTTAAGTTTGTTTTAACAAATTTCATACTGATATAGGGAAAAAGTATGAAGTTTTCTGAATAAATTTTTATCTGAAACTAACAAATGTCAAATTTCTCACCCGGCTGTTACAAAATTACTAACTATAAACGAACAAAAAAAAATCAATAAAAAATTCGAAACAACAACATTATTCCTAAAGTTGCTGTATTGTCAAAAAAAAAAAATGATTTCCTTTTCTGTATTTATTTCCTTATATTTCTTATCTATGTAATGTTCAATCATTCCTATATGTGCTACAGGAAGACTTGAAATCTGTAGAATGGTCGTAAACTATCTAAATTTCCCTGTGAATATATATTTATGGTTTTACATTTTGTTTGGACATGGGTCTCTTAAATACTTGTTTTTTCTTCAAATCTGACATCTTGATCAATTTGTTGCAAAAGTAGCTTGCACAGCTTGTAAAGTTTGGCTTTAGGGGAAATGGAAATTGTCAGAATAGAAATAAAAATATAACCCGGAAATATACATGAATTGTCAGCGGATTCCATACTTACTTGCATCTTGCCTGGCAGATGTTAGAATATGTTTTGCCGTCTACTCCACACAAAGGCTTGTAGTTCTTTGTACAGGCACATGGTGTACATGGACATTCGTGCTTACAACCTATCTCTAATCCTCTAAAATATAACGGAACGTTTTTAAAGAATATTTTCTATGGAATCCAATCGTTATCAATCACAATCAAATGTTATTCATCACGAGTAATGAAAAATTGGCGGGAAATGATTTTCTCTAGATTTTTCATACATGTAACATTGGCACTTTTGTTCTTTCATAAACTATGAAAAATAACAAGGATTTTATAAGATTTTCAAATATGGCTTTTTAAACTACATGTAATAAAATTACGAAAAGAAAAGTAGGGGTTAGCGGGCATAATATTTATTGGCACTTCATGGATAAAACCAGAGGATTTCGAATATCTGACAAAAATTCAAAAACAAGAGGAGCGAACATCCTTAATTTTTATAAATAGCTACATGTAAAGCTTCTCACATAACGATACAGTATTTGCTAGATTACTCTCTCCCTTACATGAGAGATTTTGACCTGTGTTTAAGGCCTTATTGTGACATTAAGATGAAGCACAGCAATAAAGGAACTGTTCTTTTGGATCGTGTTTTGTCAAGTTAGTGTAGGGATTTTTTTTATCATGAATTAGTACATCAAATCCTGTAAATATTAACTTGCTGGTGTGTCCCTAGTAAGGTTTTTGGAGCGCTGTAATTGGATAAATCAGTATATTATATACATGTTTTGTTTATCTATGAACAACTAGATAGTATAAAAAAGGGAGATGTGGTATGATTGCCAATGAGATAAACTATCCGGCAGAGTCTAGATGACGTGGGTATAAGATCACTATACGGCTTTCAACACTGAACAACACCTTTATCGAAAATTCAGCTATCAAAGGATCTGAATTGGTAAAATATGAAACATTGCAAACGAAAAAAACACAAACGGCCTGGTTTATGTTCCCAACAGTAAACAAAAAACCAAATATGATATACAGTAACAATGTGACAACCACTGAGTTACAGGCTCCTGACTTGGAAAAGGCACATACAGAATGTTGTGTGGTTAAACATGTTTGCGATCACCCAATCCTCCCCATATTTGGGACTGAAGTCATTCTCGAATGGGAAAGATAGGTGTTGATAACCGACTGTACCGGACACTTTATATAATATCTACATGTATATATACGTACCTCCTAATTGCAGCGCATTCATGTTTGTAAGTTTTACCGTTTTGAGCACAAACTGGACCGCTTTTCTTGCTACATTTAGGACCTATAAAAACAATGTTATGATTCAACTGTGTCGTTACCAACATCACCAGATGCTGTTATACGTTGTACGTATTTTTGAAATTTTATGACACGGTACATGACGTAATTGGTCTAAGTTCGTCCAGCAAAAAACTATCTAGGGATCGAGCTACGATAGCGAGACGAAATATCGTCTTCTCCAGTTTTTCGTTATCTGATGAGGGACTGAGAGTACAAATGGACTATTATTGCTCTTATATGAGAGTCTGGACGGGTTTTACAGTTAAGAGAATAATGAGCAAAAAGTGCAAAATAAATAGCTATAATAATACCGAATACAGAAAACTAGTTTAAAAAAAGAATAGAGAATAATGGGGTGTTAAAATATAAAGAATAGGGAATAATGGGGTGTTAAAATATAAATAATAGAGAATAATGGGGTGTTAAATTATAAAGAATAGAGAACAATGTGGTGCTAAAATATAAAGAATAGAGAATAATGAGGTGCTAAAATATAAAGAATAGAGAATAATGGGGTGATAAATTATAAAAAATGGAGAATTATGTGCAAAATAAATAAAGTATAGAGAAAAATATGAAAAAAATAAAGAATAAAGAAATTAAGGACCCCTCCCCCCTAATCCAGACCATCATATATTTAAACAATGTTTAACTTTAATTTTTAATTGATTTAATGAAATCATAATTCATAACTTGGACTCATATAACAAATTAATCAACTGTTTATATACATGTTTTTATAGTATAAAACTTTCATTTTTCAATAAATTTCAGTAAAGTATGAAGACGGAAATACATATACAGCACATTTGTAAATACGTTTTTTGACATCTGTCTTTGTTTCGGGGGTTATTATGTCACGTGTAAGCCAGTGGACATATGCATCCTCTAAAAATTTTGAAAATTATTGATAAGTCCCGATTGCAAAGAAACGGTTGGGACGTTGACTTTTAACCAAAAAAAAAGTCCAGCAAAATGCAGGAACTTGATGTGAACAAAAGTGAAAATAAATTTTCGAACGACATGGCCGCAATAAATAAGCAAGAGTCGCAAAAGCTGTAAGTGAAAATGCCCCTTCTAGAATATCAAATGGTCGTCCCCTAAATAAATAAATAAACCACTTACCTGATTTTCGACGCAAACATTGCACAGTCGTAAGGCAAAGAACAGCAATGAAAATTTTTATTCTCATTTTTGCGTTTGCAGTCGTCAGCCTGTGAACAAAGTATGTATCAATAAGTTATAAATAATATAACCACAATTATGAAGTTTTTATATACGTAAATACTTCAATCTTATCTGACAGGAAACTTGTCCAAACTTTCACTATCTTCATTTAAAGCGTTTTCCACCTATAAGTTAGTTTTATAAAACAAAAGAGGATCAAATCGAATTGGTATTTAAAGTCTTGTGAAATTTTATTCAATTTTCTTACGTGAATTTGTTACGTCGTTTTTTGTATAATTATTAATCGCAAATATACTACTTTCTTTTACCTTTAATCCTCTTTTAGCATAAAAATAATTATAGAATAACTAATCGAAGAATTCAAATAGAGAAAAATATTCAACGAGTGACCGAACAACACATTAATTCACGAATGCGCGTAGCGCATGAGTTAATAATCAGTGTTGTTCAGTCACGAGTTGAATATTTTTCGATATTTGAATTCTTTGATTAGTTATTCTTTTTATTACATTGGCAAATGGCTTTTTTAATGAAATTAATGTAGAAAATGTAAGGAACTATATCTTTTTTCTACACATTCACAATTTGTTTTGATCCGACGTTATCGACGTCTTGACAACGCCTATCGTTGTATGACGTCAGAGAGTGAAATAACCACGTTTATTCCATATTGATAGAACTTTAGTAGGTTTTTCTATATGAATGGGATTTTGAATAAATAAGCATATTCACCTGCGGAAAAAGCATATTCACCGCGCAAAACGTCGCGTGCTTTTACGTGTATAATAACGATACAATGTTTGACGTTTAGTTGGTTTTTGGTAAATAACTGTTATTTTATACATATTTTTCTCGCTCGGAACATGGAATAAAACAATTCCTGTCTTTTGTTTCGGTAAATATGTGGTTTAATTGACTTTTGAAAAACCTAGTGACATTCACTTCGGCCGTTGGCCTCAGTGAATATCAGTTTTTCAAAAGTCAATAAAACCACACATTTACCTCATCAAAAGACAGTAATTGTATATTATTTCACATGTGAAATTATCGGTTTTTATTAGACTGGGAAATCAATGTAATTCAATGCTACCAATGTAATAATTTTATATAATTTGATACGTTAAAATAAGTAAGAAAATTCTGAGTACTAAAGAAATAAATGCACGCTCAGACTGCTTTAATTATTACAACTTCTATTGGTTCTTGATGCTTAAGTTGAAGTCTCCTCTTTGAAAATTCTGTACCGGCATTTTTTGGAAATGTTTTACCGTTACGGAAAATCTGTGTCAGAGATGATCATGAATATCTTCCATAACTCTTAGCGACACACCCGTTCCTCGGTACTAGTTATGACTACACATCAATGGATTTTTCTAGTTGTGAAGTTTTTATGATAGGGGGAAATGCACATGAAAGAACATGAAATGAAATTGTATACATGTACACGTATTTACGTTAAAGGGAAAGTATTTTCGAGGCTTTAATAGCACATTTCTAACATTTAATCAAGGCAAAATTTAGAGTTCGGCATAATGCACAGCCACCTATCTATAATTGTTGAAGACCGTGTATTGACTTGGTGATTTCTGTTGGTTTTTCTGTGGTGTCGTTGGGTTGCTATGTCATCAATGTACACCAAAATCTCCCTTTTTTCATTTTATAAACTAAATATTTCAAATTGATACAGACAAACGCATTGCGTTATCATATCTTACAAATATAAAAAGAAGCTTCAATATCATATTAAAATGTGATTAAATCCAGGTCTCTCACTTTATTGCATAAGTTTTGATGCCGAGCTGAGGCGAGTGAGAGACCTGATTTTCATCAGACTGCATAGTACATTACCTTGTCTAAAAGTTTCCAAAATATAAAGATAAACAATTTCCCACCTATTTATGATAGAATTGCCAAACCTCTGACATTCGTCATAATATTCCCACATATAATAAACGATGTTTATAGTACTTGTGTAATTTATGGTTCTTATAACAAATCATTGTTTATCAATATTTTAAAATATTTTTTGTGCGAATTAAAATTTGAATTAGTTTACTACTAGTTACGGGATTTGTTTTATGGCATGCTACTATCAGGTTCATGTAGTACACATACAGATGGACACGCAAATATATCGAGCAGGAATTCAGTATATGAATTGTTTCACATTTTGTCATGTCAGGGTCATTTACATGTATTATAGCTGACTTTACGGTGTGGGATTTGCTCATTGTTGAAGGTCGTACGGTGACCTATAGTTGCCTAATTCTTCGTCATTTAGGCTTTGGTGGATATTTGTTGATTGGCAATGAATCCTACTACGCCTCCTTATTTTATTAATGTTTAAATTGGCAAAACTGTGAATCAACCTAGGAAAGGGTCCATAGATTTTTTTTTTCAGAAAGTTACATTATTCAGAAAAACGGATGTTTCTTCGTGCATTTATCATGCTGAATAACTGAGACTTTCAGTGGAGTTCCATAGTTCAAAATTTTAATCTGGTCCAATCAGCATCGAACGTCCCATCAAAAATAAAGTCGAAAAAGAGAAGAAGAAAAAAACAAGCAAAAAACAAAAAACCTTATAAATCTAAGGCTTATTTAAGGCTCACTCAGAAGAGTTGTATCTGAGAGTGAAAGTGCGGAAATATGTCATATTGTTATGTATATTTATAAATGTGCAACTATGAGGGTGAGAATGGAGTATCCCATATAACGATAAAAGAGTAACAATGAACAATTACCTGCGTTAAACGAAACGGTAGGTCATGATCAATTCTATGATATGACGAATGGCAATTAAATGTTAAGGCTCATTTGAAGGTAAGGGCAGTGAAAAGGGGGGGTACTGGACGCAAGATGATGAAGGCCTTTTCTTCCCTCAACTATGGACGAGAGAGTCCATCCGGTATTTGGGAAGGAAAAAAAGTACTTAACAATGACAAATTTATTATCAAGTATTAATGATTCATTGAAAAGGTCGTGGGAAAAAACGTTTTGAAGTGTTCTTTACATAGAATTTTATGACTGTTGTATAAATATACCTGCAGATATTAAGTACGCATATTCTGGTTTGATCATAAAGATATTTCTAAACATACTATACACATCAGAACTTACTATGCTTACGTAATCTAAGTAAACGGTAAAAGTGATCATGGTTGTTTGTTTGTTCACGTTTTTTAATGATATTAGTAATTTCTCGAGATTTTTGTGACAAGGGATGAGGGTGAAAACGCATCACACGGTAGCACATGCTCCAATAAAGCTGAATACCAAATTTCAGGAAGATTCGCGGTTCCTTTGAAAAATGAGACGTAACTTTCATAGGATGGACAGACGAAAAGACGAAATCCAGTATACCTTCCTCCTACTAAGCGGGGGTATATTTAGCAATTGTAAATTATACAAGATATATGAATACTTGTATCTGAGTTCACTCTCGGTTTTCGGTGGGGTTCGTGTTACACGATCTTTAATTTTCTGTTTGTCTTTTTTACTGCTGTATGTCTGTTGGTATGTTGGTCTTTTCTATTAGAAATTATGTTTTTTTATTGCACCTTTGGTATTGTATCCTTCCTTCTTAACATCGTGTAAAATTTCACGTGATTAGGTAAAACATACTTGACTTATCGCGAGAAGTGCAAAAAATACAGGAATGCAACAAGGCTTACCAAAATTGAAATGTAGCTGGCCTTCATAAAAGCTAGAATGTTGTTGAAAAAACAAATTGATCAGAATTCGTTATAGCATATAACACGGTGGTGTCACTGGTGAACCTTGAACTGTTGGTCCCTTCCGGAGCAATCAAGTTCACCCAAGAGTTTTAGTGTGGTTCATGCTGTTCAATCTTTTAGTTTTCTGTGTAGCGTTTTGTGGACTGTTGCTCTTCTTTTCGTCGTTCATCTTGTGTTTTCCAAGGTTTTGTCTCTTTTATGGAATTCTATGCGACTGTCATACAAGCGAGAGGTTTAGCTAGCTATAAAACCAGATTTAATCCACCATTTTCTACATAAGGGAATGACTGTACCAAGACAGGAATATAATAGTTATTTTCCATTCGTTTGATGTGTTTGAGCTTTTGATTTTGCCATTTGATAAAAGACTTTCCGTTTTGAATTTTCCTTGGAGTTTGGTATTTTTGTTATTTTACTTTTTACTGGACCTCTGGTTTTGTCTCTTTTACTGGACTTCTGGTTTTGTGTTGCCTTTTTGGAATCTTCGCCCTGTTTTTTGAGTAATTGCGATGTGTGCGGGTTACACTTAAATGTAATTTCCTGACCGACAGAAAATGAAAATTATTGTTTTCTTCTTGATGTATATAGACCACTATCCCAGGTTTGGGGAGGGTTGGCACCAACAAACTAGTTTAACCCCGCCATATTCTGCATGTGCCTGTCCCAAGTCAGGAGACTGTAATTCAGTGGTTGTCGTTTGTTGCTGTATATCATTTTTTTTTCAATATTTTGTACGTAAATCGGGTCGTTAGTTTTCTCGTTTGAATTGTTTTACATTTGTCATTTCGGGGCATTTTATAGCTGATTATGCGGTATGGGTATTGCTCATTGTTGAAGGCCGTACGGTGACCTATAGTTGATGATGTTCATGTCATTTGGTCTCATGTGGAGAGTTTTCTCATTGACAATCATATCACATCTTCTTATTTTCATAGTTAGAAATTTAAATAATTATAAAAAAAATACTTATTCATTTAGACCAAATAACAGCCAACGAAAATATTTTAAAGGGTAAAAACACTACCTGACCACCGTCAACTTTGCCGTTACCAATGACCTGATCGTTAGAAATTATATTTGGAAAAATTATTTTCAGAACGGATCAACTATTATAAATTCGGAACATACCAAATTTCAATCGTTAACTTTGTTTAAAAGATTTCAGAAAAATTAAGGTAAAAAAAAATGGACCAGAAAAGTGTCAACTTAACAAACCTTAATACGCATAAAAATATATTAATACTTACCTTTTTATTATTATTGACAATAAAGATATCCGAACACAACATTAAAAGCAGACAGTATATGTAAATAGCTGAAAGGATTGAGAAATTTGAATGCAATATACTGAATGTGAGTATTATTTATTCCTTCTTTCATTCATAGTTATGTGTGTTAATTTGATTAGGGACTAAGTGAGATTACTTAATTACGGTCTTGTTAATCCAATTAAACAATCATGGACGTGAACTGTGATCAGTTACTGTCAGGAATGGGTATTTCAAATAAAACATAAAGCATAAAAAAGTTTTCTTGAATATATGAGAGAAAAATTTGAAATCAAAATAATATTGCAATTTTTAAGCAAAAAAGTTGACCGGTGTCAACTTTTTCATATCAAATTTGTGTTCTATATTTGTCTGCAATTGCAATGGGTCAGGAAATCAGGGGGTTAAGTCGGTGAAGACTTTTGGGTCTTAAAAAGTAAGATTTTGCTTTGTTTTAAATCCGCTGAAAAAAAGTTTGAATTTTGATATGTCCCAATCTGATTTAAAACTTTCTCTGTGCTCCGTTATATTTGTTTGTTGCTCGTGTCATGTCAGATCTACATTTTATTAGATCATGATAAGAATATATTTTTTTTTGTTTCGTTTAGTGGCTGTCTCATCTTCATTTACCAAACTTTTAATATCGAAAAAAAAACTTCAAATATTTACTAATAAATACTTTTTTTAAAGGATTTTTCATTTTGCAGTTGTCCAGTTTTTGACAACATTTAATCCCAGGCATTTATCTATACAAGACAATGATAAAAGTGTAGCAGAGCTAAGTATATATCTTTATTTATCCCATTTCAATAGAAATGATCCTCCCAACATGGACACTGCTTATAACAGGAAACAAGTACACCTCTGAAAAATTACAGTAAATAAATGATAAATGCATACAAATCAAGTTACTAGTATATCTTTTTATCATTAATCTAATTAGAATATAATAAAATAAAGATCCTAATGTATCATTATTTCAAGTGGCAGTCTAAATTTCCCACCCTTAATTCCAAAAGACCCCCGTTACAAGACCTACGTATTGTATTTTTTATTAATCTGGTCTCGTCTTGGACATTTATATATGATACTTAAATTGAGAATGGAAATGGGGAATGTGTCAAATAGACAACAACCCGACCAAAGAGCATAAAACGTTTGCCACTGGACGTTACAATCTATCAATCAATCAAATGTTAAAGGCGAATATATATCTTATTATTGATTGTAATAGATGGTTTTTAAATCGGCAGAAAATATATTTGGAAAATGAAATATAAAAAAGTAATTGCTCCCGCCCCCTCCTTTTCCACCTTTTTACCTCACTGCCTTATAGGTTAAATACAACAAAGCTTAGGTACAAACCTCACGATATCAAAAAAAAAAATGGTTAAAATATAAATATTGCGATGTACCAAATTACTATGAATGTAATGTTTTTATTTAAACATTATGTGAAAAATATTCTATTACATGAATTAATCCTATAATCATGATAATCATAACATGTTTATAAAAAACCCTAGCTTATATCGTAATATATACTGAGTGCCAATGAAAACGCAACACTTGTAAATTTCAAATATTTTAAAATATATAAATATTTTTTTTAAAATGATTACCTATATCGGTTTGAAAATGAATCGTCAGACTTCTTTCGACAACTTTACGCTTGAATGATTTTAGAAAAAAAAGTTACGTGCTTGGTTACAGAAAAAGGGGGTGAGTCGAGTGCACCGCTATTTTTCGCACGAGTGATTTTTTAATTGTGTGTTTTGGAAAGCCTCGCTTAAGAATTTAACTTTCCCATCCTTTTTTGTAAGCCACTGCAATAAACTAAGGCGTAGATGCCAAGACTTTCAGACAACCAGAGACATGAAGTTTGGAGCATGGTGCAAGGAGGCATTTCAAGTCGTGAAATTGCACGCAGAATGCAGTGTTCAGCCTCAACAATTACCAGACTTATCCAAAGATTCAACCAAACTGGGTCTTTGAATGATAACCACGTCCCGGAAGACAGAGAGCAACTACTGCCCAACAGGACCGATACATTCGTCTTCAGCATCTGCGAGATCAGTTCCGTACGGCTGTCCAAACAGCACGGGAGACTGTCGGCGTCCATAAGAGACAAATTGGAGCAAACACGGTAAGACGCCGTTTGCGCAGCAGTGGATTAAGGGCACGGAGGCCTTTCCGTGGTAACATGCTGACAGCAGTACGACGCCAAAATCGCTTTAGATGGACACAACAGCGTCAGAGATGGTCACACGGGCAATGGACAACTGTCTTATGGACGGACGAATCAAGATTCCATCTTCGCCGTAGTGATGGACGAACTCGTGTGTGGAGACGAAGAGGAGAACGCTATGCAGATTCGTGTATCCAAGAGACAGATCGTTGGGGTGGTGGTAGTGTCATGGTATGGGGAGGAATATCATTCAACCATAAAACTCCGCTCATCACTATCAATGGCAATTTAAACGCTCAAAAACATTGATGAAGTTTTACGGCCGACCGTTATACCGTTTATGGCTAGGCATCAAGATGTTAATCTTTTTCAGCAAGATAACACTCGTGCACACTCCGCCCGACTCATAACTGCGTTTATCAACAACAACCATCCATGTTCAGACATTACCATGGCCAGCCTTTTCGCCGGATTGAGTCCAATTGAACACTTATGGGATCAAATTGGACAAGCCGTAAGACGACGACAGCCACCACCAGTTACGTTGCGCCAACTCGAAATTGCATTGCGGGAAGAATGGACAAACATTCCACAACACCGTATCCGACGTCTGGTCAGGTCAATGCCACGTCGTTGTAGAGCTTGCGTTGCAGCACGCGGTGGACACATTCGTTAATGAGACTGTGAGTTAGTGAACTGTAGCGTTGTGATGCATAACCGTATTGCATTCGAATCGTGGCAATTGAACATTTTTGTTTGACTTTTATCTTTAGATAAACCCTTTAACTGTCATTAACAATTACTATATAGAAAATATTATTTTGTATAAAAATGTTATTTCTAAAAAACTTAGTGTTGCGTTTTCATTGGCACTCAGTATAGTATACATCTTCTTTTATCGAGATTTGATATAGACCAAATTTGCCCAAAATTTTCACGTCAATTACTAGGTTTACCAGTAGAGACCACTAGTCCTCAAATTTTTACTTACGCGCATTTTGCCCAGCACGCATTATAATATGTTTTCCAATCATCACCACATACTGGGTTGTATATATACGGACATTCACAGTGCCTTTTACACGGACATCTGCCAGTACATTCTACTTTTATCGATCTATAAAAAACGAAAACAACACTATAAATTTGATGCGTCCGAAGCGCTTTTCATAATTTCCCTTGATCAAGAACGCTGAAAGCTGATTATTTGAAAGCCAATGTTGTATAAAAAACGAAAAAGTTAAAGAGCTTTATGACAAAAAATGACCTATTATAAATAATAGCCAAATCCATCTAAGGTGAACTTTGCCTGAGGGAGTTTAAACCTTAGTTTCATACTAAGTTCTAAATTTATAAACGGACAATTTAAGAATGGTTTGTATAAATATAGATATAATATATCCATATATTTATGCGTTTTGCTAGAAATTAAGAAAATCATTACTGGACCAGTACTAAGCAAAATCATAAGCTACATATTACCACAAATACACAATATGTAGGTCACCTTGGCTTACTTACTATATCAACATAGCATCCCTTATTCAAGAGATCTGGCATCAACAGCATAATCTTAGATTGCAAAACAGTAGAAAACAGCTCTCATAAAATAGACGTCCCTTCATAATGTAAGTTCCAAATGGAATAAATACTCTGGAATATTATTTCTATTGGAACAAATATAAACATATGGAATATTTGTTTCAACAGAAACTGATATTATGTCATTGTTAAGTAGTTTGTAAGTAGCCTGTTGCAAGGCAACATTTCAGCCCCTAACTAACGTACCCCAATTATCCAATTGCAGTCCAAAAATCTTGCCCTTCACTTTTTGCATAACCTACCTATTATATTAATTGTAAATTTCTTCTCTCATGAAAATGCATGACATATTTGCCACTGGACGTTAAGAGTATACGATGAGACGTCGCAAGATACTGGCGTCCAGATGCGGATCCAGAAATTTTCATAAGTTGGGGCCCACTGGCTACCTATTAAAGAGGGGCCCGCTCCCATCATGCCTCAGTGATTCCCTATATAATCAACTAAATTTTTCCCACAAATGGGGGGCCGGGCCCCCTGCCCCCCCCTAAATCCGCCTCTGGCGTTACCTAACGTAACACGCTTACGACGTTTTTAATGTAACACGATACCAAATGACGTTACGTTATGAGTAGTTGTTCCTGGTGTTATTGAACAAAGTCAATGGAGCAGTAGGTTCCGTCGTGTTTCTGGCGTTTGACGACACAATACATGTAGGCTGTACTTTTATCTCGAAATGAAAAAGTAATGAATTACACTTTTATTTTTAATTAACATCTTGATAGTAACTTTGCATGAGGGATTTAATGCATAATTACACCTTATGTAAGAATCCTGGGTTTTGATTGGTTGATAGCCAGTGTATTTTTCACCAATTTACTTTTATCAAATGAATATCGTTCATTTTTAACAGCGCCGGGGTATATGCAAAAAGGATATGCCTTTCTTACCCTCTCTGCCGTGGTATTTGCCAAAAAATACTCTATCCGACTGGACGCTTGTAATGTCACGATCATCAATGCGTTTTGTACGTTAACATTCGGTGTGATTAAACAGATATAGCATGTTCTTGAGGGGTATTTGCGAAAAATACCAGTCTTGAGAATGAATTTCCCTCGCCTTACGGCTCGCGAAATTTAACATTCTCTCGACTGGTATTTTCGCAAATATCCCTCCTTAACATGATATATCTGTTCAATACGTTAGTTGACATTGATTGCTTCGTTGTCTTCCTCCCATTCTTCTCACTCTTTACATTTAAGGTCAAGGAACAGTAAATAGCCTATGTCACAGATTTCGCTAAAATTTTGCATACAACTTTGGCTCGTTGAACTATAACAGAAATCGAAAAAAATATGCATTTATCTCTTTTATCATCTGAAATATTACTAATTGAATTCTTTCAAAATAGGTGAACATTTACTGTAACTTGACCTTAAATATATTGTCGATGATTGCAAGTTCGTTATGATAGCAAGTTCGTGACATTTGGGGATTTCCACTTAATCGTGACGTCATGCATAAGTATTTATCATCGGCAACGTGTTACTTCAAAAAAAACTTGACCGGACATTTTTCATTACTTTATCACTAATATCGGCATGAAAAAGAGAAGTTGTGTATGTTCCTCAAGGTATGTTCTTGCATTTTTTTTTAATAACATAAACGGTACCAATTTTTCTGCATTAGATGCGCATTTCGACAATCAATGTCTTTCCAGTGATACTCGAGGCCAAAATATTTGAAAATCCAAAGCTTATTAAAAAGATGAAGAGCGATAAACCAAAAAGGACAAACAAATATAGTCGGGCAAGGAATCAGAGCTTTACATAAGGGAGATATATTCCTTAATTTAAAAATAAATTTCCAAAATTTTGTAACAGCAAATTTTAATAACACAAAATCCGTATAATCATGCCAGTACCGATTTAAGTACTGGCTACTAGGCTGGTGATACATTGCACCCTCGGTGGCCTATCAGTCCACCAGCAGAGGCATCGACCTAGTGGTAGTAATATCATAAACGTTACCAATTTTTCTGCACCGGATGCGCATTTCGACAATCAATGTCTCTTCAGTGAATATGCTCGATCGAGGCCAAAATATTTGAAAATCCAAAACTTATTAAAAAGATGAAGAAAAACGTCTGTTTCCACTATTACTGTTTTATTTCTCTCCTAGAATTTCGTTGAATTCTTGGAAAAATCCTTTCAGCAATGTTATTGACATCTCAATAATAAGTCATCATCTATTTTTAGGTCATGTGGCGCTTTTTTTTTATGGCCAAGAGTATTATTTTTTCTTAAAGTCTGTAAGTGAGCGGATTTTTTAAGATCAGAAAATGATTTGATGATAAAACAAAACCTGCCGAATATTGGCTCGTAAAGAGTAAAGAGTAAATTAATCCTATGCCATTGAATGCAAATTGAAAGAAAAAATACTTTAATGCATCAATGTCATTGTGACCATCGTTATAGTTACCTTAACGTGTTTAAAGTGTTTAATTCTGGACTTTCCAATTAACCATTGGAAGTCACGAGTAAAAATTAGAATGATTGTTGTAGGGAGAATAAAAAAGTTAGTAAGTCCTAATTTATCTTTTTTTTTTTTGCGAGATATTCATTTGTTATTTGATCTCAAATTTATTTCCAATACACATAATACAATAGGCCTGACCTATATATTGTTACACACGCGCAAAAGCCACCGTCTAAGACAAAGGTCACGAACTTAAAAGCATGGCTACTTATTTTACGGAATCGGGTTGCAATATGAAACATAGAAAGATTGACCATGTGTCGAAGCTATTCATCAATTAAGTGTATATCGGACTGATAAGTAAGCATTTGTACGATAAATTTATAGCATAACAGACTGAGCTTTTTATTCTGGGTTGATTTTTAATGATTTATTAATGATGCACACCGTTTCCCGATAAAATTTTGTTTTGAAAGTAGAAATCCAAATTTTAGAAACGTATGATAAACGGATGATAATGTGTGAAAATACGGGGAATTGTACCAAAATTAGTGCAATTCCGCTAAGAAACCCATTCGTTTTAAAATGGTCACCGAAAAACGCCACTAGCAAAATAGAAAAAGAAAAATTTATTTGGAAAAGAATACGGATAGAATTTAGCGAAAAAAAAGGACCGTACAAGCAGACGATGAAACTCAGACAGAAAATGGTTTGTTGGGATGAAATGAAAAAAGAAGAGTAGTTGACAACTTTCCCTATGTTTCAAGTGTAAACAAGTCTTTGAATTTATAGGACTGTACAGAAGAAATCCGATATTGTTTCGATAACTTGTTTAAAATAAACTACTATGGCCATGTTATTACGGGGACCTCAGTATCGTTCAAGATCAAGAGGTTAAAAACTTTCTGAAAAAAGGACCAACATATCGTCCTCCATCAAAAATATATCGGAAACAGTGTCGTCAGGTCACAAAAGACGCTCTTTCATTATATTGTAAAAAATGGTGTAAACGGGAAAAATCTGATAAAAAATCTCATGCTTCTTATTTGAATAAATGTATGAATGTTGTGGATATTCGAATATCACATTTTGAAAATAATTCAGAAATAAATAAAAGAGTACATAATACGCCTATTTCTAGAATAAGAAACAAACTTCAAGTACTTTCAAAGCGGTTCGTGTTTGTACCGGCCGACAAAGCAGCCAACAATGTGGTGGTGGTATGCCGTAAATACTACACGGACGTTCTTAAGAATGAAATTTTAAATTCTTCTACATTCAAGTCCGTGCGCTCCACAGAGAGTCATATAGTAAACAATCATATCATAACCACATCACATCTCTTCTGATCACGTGAAGGTCCCTACTATGCATTAGTTACCTAAACTACACAAAAAACCAGTAAAATATCGCTTCATCTTGGCCTCTAGTAAGTGTTCTACAACTAATCTTTCAGTGCTTTTAACTAGTTCCTTAACTACTAACAAAAACTTATCATTAACTTTTGTAATAAAATATATGAAAATAGTGGAATTAACTTTTTTTGGAGTTTAAAAAATTCTTTGGATAATTTAAACAATTTACGTCCTTTTGATGGTCTTTTTGGTTCTGTTGACAATTTTGACTTTTCAACGCTTTACCCAACACTACCATACAATCTTATCAAACAATAGTTTTCCTATTTAATCAAATGGTCGTTTTGTAAATCTGAATGCAAATATATTTGCTGCAACTCATTTAAAGCCTTCTTCTCTAATGAGAAAGGTTAATATGCTAGATATAGGAAGATGTGGTATGAGTGCCAATGAGACAACTCTCCATCCAAGTTACAATTTATAAAATATAAAAGTAAACCATTATAGGTCAAGGCGTATACGATACACTTACTGGAGGTGTGATGAGATGATAGAAGCTGTTAATTTTCTCCTTAATAATATTTATGTACAGTTTATCGACAGGTTGTATGCATTCCTATGGGCATCAATTGCGCCCCTTTAATAGCAGACTTGTTCTTGTATTGTTATGACCAAACTCAGTAAAGACCCGTCTGAGTTGCATTTAATTGATAAATTCAACAACACTTACCGTTATCTTGATGATATTTTTTCGTTAAATAATCCAGAATTTTCTAAATATACTGCCGAAATTTACCCAAATGAACTTACTTTAATTAAATCAAATATAGAGGTAATAACTGTCATTTCCTAGATTTAGATACTTCAGTTTTACACGGGAAACTCTACACTAAAATTTACGACAAAAGGGACGATTTTTCGTTTCCCATTGTTAATTTTGCTTTTTTGGACGGTGATGTCCCTTTGGCACGATCTAACGGTGTTTATATATCACAAACCATTTGCTATATATGTCCGTGTCTATTGTGACGTTTTGGATTTCAAGGAAAGTAATCTATATATTACTGGTAAATTATTAAGACAGTGATTATGTTACCACAAATTACTTAAAATCTTTACTAAATTCTTCCATAAATATAAAGATTTGGTTTTGAAGTTTGGTTATACCCGTATAAAACTTATTTCAGATGGGATAGCGCATCCTAATTTTTACGGAGATATTGTTTACCGAGCCCGGAAATTTAGATACGATCCGGGTAAACTTATCGATCCTTTAAATAAACTTATTTTAAACGGTTACCAATTCAACACTGTAATTAGATCTTTGAACATTGTTTTATTGGTATTAATATACATTTTGTTATCAGTAAAATTAAGATCAAACTTAATATTATTTTGATATACATATGCACATTGGCTCTACAATCTGTCGATACATGTATCTTGGCATTGCACAAGGTCATATTTTTCCCTGACTGTTAATGACGTCTTTACACTAAATCCATTGGATGTTGGATGTGTACTGATTAATATTTCAGTCTTAAATGCATGATTTTTTTATTAGTTGTTATTGGCTCTGAACTAGCTGCCAGTAACTGCGAGTACTCTCAGATCTGTACTTAGTGTTTTTTTGTTGTATAAGTATACATTGCAACGTCCACTCTGTGTTTTTTGTTATATGTATTTCTGTTTGTATCCATCTGATGAGCTGACAGATGATTAGCAAATGTGCCTTTTTGGGGTATGGGCATACAGCTCACACAGGCGTCGGGAAAAGCCCGAGTTATAAGGAGTTTTAACAACAAGTATACAAGTGTGTATGTAAATTAAAAGGGTTGTTATTTCTTTGTGTGCATAAATAGAGATGTGGGATATATATTAAAACAGCAACTGACCAATTAACGACTCACAAATACAAAGACATCCAGATAACACGTGACTAATGCAGAATGGAAGAGTATTTTTTTTTTACTGCTAATTTGTAGTTTTAGTAAAGATTCGTTGGTCCCTTGAATAGGAAAGTTAATAAGTACATTTGGTATATCAAGTTTAATAACATCTCATGTTCACAACATAAGTCAGATTTTAATTATAACAGCAACATATTTCAGGCTTCTAGTACGTATTTTTCATTCTTTAAACTAATTGTATTCAGGAGAAAACTCAGACCATTATGAAATAAGGAGATGTGGTATGATTGCCAATTAGACAATTTTTCATCAAAGACCAAACGACGTAGATGTTAGCTTGCTTGCATTGCTACATTTTAGATCTCCCAATTACCATTCCACTATGAACAGCTGATTCAAAAAGATAGTTTACCACCAAATGCCTTACAAAATAGAACATCATCATCAGTATATATGCTAATATATATTTTGCTCCCTTCGACAAAATGCTGGGAGCATATTGTTTTATCCGTGTTCGTTCGACAGTCCGTCCCGCACTTTGCACATAGGGTTTATACGGCCTATTTCTTAGGACTACAGTTTTTAAGCTTAAAATTCTAAATTATGTACCTTGTGTTAGTATATATACTAAAGATGCGCATCTTGTCAGAGTCCCTTTACCTATGTTGAGGGTGCATATATATTCTCAGGATTTAAAAAAAATAATTTTCCACGATCGAATGACAGAATGTTGTACTTTGTCCTCTTAAGTGTAATTTTGTATACAGTTTGCAAGGGTTGTCCGACTAACTACAAACACAACTCACACGTTTACACCATACAGAGTATACTATATTTATAATGTATATTTTATCAGGATGTTGACTTTCTTTATGATTTTCACAACTAACAGAATGTTTAACCTTTTCTGACGGATGCATCAAATGTGTCTTTTAGACACAACTATATCAAATTGCATTGTATCGTCCTGAAAATGTATGAAGTATTTGTCACTGGACGTTAAGCAACCATCAATCCATTAATTCAAATTGTACTTCATCATCACTGTCTACCAAATCAAATTTTTGAAGAACTTTATCTTATTCATGCATGGATACAGCGGTGACACCACCTTTTCCTAGTTTGGTAGGGTTAAGTTGAAGATTCAGTTTTGAAAAGTTAAAAGTGCACCCAGTTAGGACGAACTAAAGTTAACTCAGTAGAATGTTATTTTAAATAATGGGAAATTTACGACAGGGGGAATGAAAATAAAATAACAAACACCATTCAGATCCCGTTAAATATTTTTTTTCAATACCTCTGAGTAAAAATAACACTATTCTGTATTCAGTAACGTCACACGTTTTTTGTCAAGTTCTAAGCGTATTGGTCAACTTTGAAGCAATGTATCTAAAAATCAAGGATCGTTTCTATACATGCATAGATTCAGTATACAATCCTGGATATTATGTTAGTTTTTAGTGTTTCTCCATATATAAGAACATATAGCCACCCATTGAAAAATCTTAAAAAATATGTTAAAAAAAGGTATTTTCCATATATTTGTCGCCAAAATTGACGTTTCTTATAAAAATTACAAAAAAACAAAAATGGTGACCCCTATTTTTTATTTCATATTCGATGTAGTATTTCATATTCGATGTAACTCAAATCAAAGAACAATTGTGCCAAAATTTTAGAAATCAGGAGATATGCCATTTGGTATTGTGTTACCTTAAGTAACGCCAAGAACAGATTTTCTACAGACCATTTATTTAAGGATTCTTTCTCTAAATAAAATAATTGTATAACAATTGAAGTATGATGTTTTATTCACATATTGTTGTAATGACCTATATGTAATTATTGGACTTTCTGAAAATGTCTTGATGTCATGATTCTAGTCACAAAATATCATTTGCATAAATTTCGGACACAGATAAAAGCAACCGATACAGCAGTTACAATGGCAATTGTATTTGTTATATAAGTTCGTATTTAGGTGGATTTGTCGGATCACGGTCATAGTAAGGACCTTTCGGTTTCGTTAATTTTGATGTTGGCCTGCTTCAGACCGCTTATTTCTCTCGATACTTTCTCTTTTTTGTTTGCTTTTCGTGTGTCTTTTACATGTTCTTCTTTTATTTTAACATCACAGTTTTTGTAGTATGATTTGATTTTTCGTTTTCTTCTTTTCTAAATCTGTTCCTCTTTATAACGTTTAAGGCTTTCTGTGCAGTCATTTTTTTAATTTTCCTGAAATTAGGAAGTTTTTGTAAGTCATTTATTTGTACCAGTGTGTTATGTATACTGCGGCTTTCTTGCGTCTCGACGTTCAAAACGTTAAATATTAGCTCGGGGGACATTGAGTTGGACATAGCTAAAATTGAGAATGGAAATGGGGAATGTGTCAAAGAGACAACAACCCGACCATAGAACAGACAACAGCAGATGGTCACCAACAGGTCTTCAATGCAGCGAGAAATTCCCGCACCCGGAGGCGTCCCTCAGCTGGCCCCTAAACTAATATATATACTAGTTCAGTGATAATGAACGCCATAACTGTTTATTGATATCGGTTTTATTCTGTATCGCACTATCAACATACATGAATGGTTTTACACTAGTGGGGTCCTTTATAGCTTGCTGTTCGGTGTGAGCCAAGGCTTCGTGTTGAAGGCCGTACTTTGACCTATAATGGTTTACTTTCACAGATTGTGACTTGGATGGAGAGTTGCCTCATTGGCACTCATACCGCATCTTCTTATATCTATTGAGTATTTGTACTTTTCAAGACTTGAAAAATTTGAATCATAAATCTTGTTGAATGTGAGTTTTCTAGCACTTAGAATATACATGTAACACAGAAACGTACATTTTGTGTTAAAGGGACAATTTTTCGGACATTTATATTTATTTCATAAAAATTCGGAACACGAATTTAGTTGGACTTTTCATAGTGAGAAAAAGTACAGTTATAATACTTTTTTTTGTATAAAAACATATTACTTTTGATAAGTTTCTATTTATCATTTTTATCTTTAAATCTGATATAATGTTAAATTTCGCAACATTGAGTGATACGGGACATACCCCATACATCATCTGATTCCCATTTTTTTCGACTCCAACCGCTTTTGAAGGGAACATAGATATTGCAACATGAAGGTGTTATGACGTTCATGAACGGAAAACGAAATGAAGCAATTTCGAGGGAAGCAAGAATCCAATACATTCGTTTTATGTTGAATAACATCATGCAAAATGTAACGCGGGACAGGACACAATTTACAATTTTACGAGCTTTGGACTATTATTTCTCATAACCTTATCATCACACTGCATAATGCTTGCAAAATCAAAAACAAAAGAAGAAATAAGCTTTATTTTGGTATAACGCATGACATCAATACTTATTATATAACTACTGAAACATGTTTTAGAATAGGTAGAGCACGTTTATTCGAAGCAATACCAGTATCTTGCGACGTCTCGATACAGTTACAGGGGAGATAACGACGTCGCTTACGTAAAATGCGTCAATCTGTGACATTTTAGGAAAAGATATAATTTTTCACTCAATTTAATTATACATGTACATGTAAGCCTGAAAACGAGTGCATTGACCTATACTTTTTTAAAATGATATGTGGCTTGATTATGTATGAAGATTATTTGTCCAAATTTTTATGAACAAATCACGATGGAAAGTTTTAAAATCAGATAAATATACCACAAAAAAATGCCGTTTTTTTTTAACTAAAATTACGAAAAGTTGATAAAAATGAATTATTACCGAAGAATTGTTGCACAAATTTAGAGCAAGTGTATGTAAATAATAATCCTTTTGTAACATAAAAGTTAGGTATGTCTATCCAACGGATAGAAATATCCACGAAACCGAAATTACGAGTAAATGTCTAAAATTGCGACCCCATTTATCTCTAGAAGTATCATATGAAAGGTATATTTGTTATTACATATTTGAATTAATTATGTGAAAAATAGCTTGCATGCAAATTTTCGTTAAGAAACATCACCGTGGTATCAAAACAGTATCGTATGCCCTTAAGCAGACGTCAATCAATCAATGAAACATGTCAATGTTATCATGGTAGCTTCTTTTTGTTTATTGTTGAATGAAACTACTTGACTTTTTGAAAGTTTATGAATGTGACCACGATGTTGATGATGATGGATGGCTGCTTAACGTCCAGCTGCAAATGTCTTTAACTGGCTAGTTTACAAGGTAACAGTCCGCAGAAAGACATGTCACCTTACCCGGACACATTATTCAGACTCCGAGCCGACCAGTCTTTGCTCTTACTCTTTAATGCCGCATACTTAGCGGAGAAGCAGAAAATACCAATTTTGAAGTCTTTGGTTTGACCCGAGCGGATGGATGCTTAACGTCCAGCAGCAAATTAAATGCATATTCAGGAAGAGATAATGTTGTTGTTTATAACCCTGCTTTGTACTATATCGAAATGCTGAGGTCGGATTTTTAACGTGCTAGTTCACAAAGAAATAGTTCGCAAAGAGACATATCACCCTACCCGAACACATTATTCTGCCTCAGAGTCGACCAGTCTTAGCTCTCACTCCTTGATACCGTGTGCTAAGCGGAGAAGCAGCAAATCACAATTTTAAAGTCTTCGGTTAAGTCTTTGGTTCGACCCGGCTGGGTTGGAACCCTATATCTCCCGCACTCGAGGCGAACACGCTACCACGAGACCCCCGAAAGGGTTGCATTTGGTTTAGACATGTTTATGTCTAGTATTTATCAAAATCAGATGTTGCCGTTTTATTTCTATTTAAATTATAATTATTTTTACCACCATTTTATGATCAATTTGCTGGGTATTCATACATTAAAATTAAATATAATTCTACCTGCATTTCGGAAAGCATTCATTCGTGTAGGATCTCCCATCAGCGGCACATACAGGTTTATATAATGTAGAGCAATTGCATGGTTCTCTACATGGACATTTTCCTTGGCACTGGACGCTCACTTTTCTGAAAGGGCACATTTAAAGGTAAAAGAAGAGTAATGAAATTTTATACATTTTACAAAATTTTCAATACAAACAACAATTAAATTTTACACACTGTCGTGATAAGCATTCCACAACTCGTAATTCAAAGTACTAGTAAGCAGAAAGAAGGTGTCCGAAAAACGTTTCAACTTATTGATGTCAAGCTGTTGACAAAATGTGAAATCAATCTGTCCGGTGTGTTCCATTTTTTCCCATCAAGATGAATGGGCATTAAAATTGTCGTCAAACAGTCAATGACAGATCCGAAAGGTACTTACCTAATACGTTACAACTTATCATTATCAGGTTGATGATCTGTTTCCTACTTATGTTTGACGGAAACATTTTTGGACGGACGGACGGACAGAAAAGCTGAAGGTGATTGAAATATAACCCCCTTCCTTGGGGAGATTTATTCATGCAAATGTTTGTAGGTTAAAGGCAACGATTGCAGACTTTCGAGTTATGTCATAGCAAAATTGATTTATTAAGATCATGCTTTAAAAAACTCAAACCCCCGGTTTACAATTTATAAACTGATAAGAAATTCAGACTGATTTGATGTGTATAACACGTAACTCATACATACACACATATGTACCGATACAGACAAAAAATCCTTACGAGATATGCTATAGTTAATACTGCATATTTTATATTTATTTGAATTTTCATGCAAAATATCTTTTGCTTGCAAAAATATTTTATGGAAGTTATTACTTATATATCATGTTGTTACTTATTACACTAAAGTGTGTCTAAAATTGCATATTTTAACAGATAATAACGCTTAATCATTTCACAAATTCAATGAAATTCACAAGAAAACTAGGAACACCAAGTGTTGTGCTGTTTAAAGACTAGTGCAGCGTGAACCACGTTTTGATATTGCATTTTTTTTCTAAAAAAAATATTTTCAGGATTTTTCACATGAAATACCAAATTTCACCAAAAACCGAATTTTTTATTTCAAATTTTATTTTTATAAATTGCAGTCTCTCAACATGTATTTCACTCAGGACAAGACAAAATGTTTTTAAGAATGATACCTGTTAGAAAGTTCCATTTTGGGGTTACTCATTTTAATGTCAGTCACAAATTATGTCTGCCATATGTTCTGTTTTTCCCTTTTTGTCATACATACAGAAGTATTATAGCAGAAATTCAAAAGGAACAAAGAACAATCAAACTAAGTATATTTACCGACAATTTGCAGTACACTTGTTGGCATATGTTTGATCATTGGTTCCACATACTGGTTTGTATTCTGTAGAACACCCACAGTTACACGGACACCGACCTGAACATTTTATCCCAACTTTGCTGTTGATTTGAAAAAAAATTGATACAGATTTTCACGTGCACGATACGTGTTTCGAGATTACAATACGTCAAATATGCTTAAGACTAAAAGTTTGGAAAGCCAAACATATGAACCTGTCACCTTTAATAGTATAAAAACCAAACGTGCCTATAAAGTTGTCTTTTAGCAATGGAGGAAGTTATGTAATAAATCATTCGGACAGACTTGAGGGTCTGTAGGAGGAGGAGGTCTTCATTTATTTTTTCATCATTTTTTTTCTATTCATTAACACATATGCCAATTGTTCTTTTTTTTTCTTCTCTATATTGTAGCACCAATTTATTCTTTATATTTTAGACCCACTTTTCTCTATTCTGTAAACCCCTTCTAGACCCTCATAAATTGGAGTGAAAACAGAGGGGATCGCATAAACACTAAGGGTTTTACAGCAGGTGCACCGACAAAGTTATCTCCCCTTTGTAACGCATCTACTTCTATATAAAATAATATGGATGAAACATGACTAGACAAAAGCATTACTGATTCAACGAGTTATCTGCTTTTATCAAGGTCCACCAACCCTTTATATGAAGGTCTGTATGGGGTCCTTTTTCTTTGTTCTTTATATTTTTAGACCATTTTCCTCCATTCTTTATTTATTTTGCCTAGTTTTTCTTTTAACAATAGATTAGAGCTTACCGATTTTTCTCTATTCTTTATTGATTGCTCATTTGTCTCTAATTCTTATTTTCGGGGCCCTTTATTCTGTGCGTTTTGCTCAACCTTCATCCAGACCCTCTTATATAAGTTTTGTTTTAACTTACCTGCATTTTGCATGACATTCGCTATCATAAGTTATATCATCAGTGCCACAAACAGGATTGTAAGTTTTACGACAGTCACATGGTTCTGGGCATGGACATACGGACTTACATTTGACAGCAGTATTACTGTAAAAACAATATCAACTATACTAGTATTCCTTAATCATCAATGAAGATCTTAGACATTCAACGTATTATGAATGGACCAATTCTTATGTGGCTGGTATTTTTCAAACTTGATTTTTCTTTCGTTTTGTTATTCCGTTTTTGAGTCTGTATTATTGGGTTTTTTTTTCGGCCCGTTTGTACAGCGTAGCTACCTATAAAACCAGATTTAATCCACCATTTTCTACAGAAAGAAATGCTGGTACCAAGTCAGGAATATGACAGTTGTTTTCCATTCGTTAGATGTGTTTGAGCTTTTGATTTTGCCATTTTATAAAGGACTTTCCGTTTTGAATTTCCCTTGGAGTTCGGTATTTTTGTTAATTTGCTTCTTTCCTTTCACTCTGCAATGACTGATAGTTGCATAAATATGCTTGAGAACATTGTTTTGTTTAACAATAAAACAATTATCCAAACCTACATTTTTTTGGCACGCAGCAATTTACATAATTTACTTCCTTTGAATGTTCTCCGAATTCTGTGTATACTCTTATTTATTTATCAGTCTATCAAGTTTATGTTGTTTACATTTTAAAATTTTCTAAGCGAGGTAGAAGGCGGACAAAAAGTTTAGCCCCTGCTTCGAAGAGCCGCATCGGCCTATGAAATTTTTGTAGCGAGGTAGAAGGCGGACAAAAAGTTTAGCCCCTTTTTAATTATACACTACTGTAATGAATTTTCCCTATAAACAAAACTTGTACACAGGGAAAATTTAACTTGCCCATTTTGTTATAAAATCTTGAAAAAAAAGCCGACGCGATACACGCTATTTGGACGTGAGTTTAGCTCTTTTACGTTAATATGAATTGTATGGAGATACTGACACACATAAACTATTTACCTCAGTTTGGCATAGCATTCATTGTTATACATCCTGCCATTTACCCCACAGACTGGTTCATATACATCAGAACATGGTTTTACCTCCTCACATGGACACTTCGTATAACATTTTATTGGAACTTTGCTGAAATTGCAAAATAAATGAAAACACATAAATGATATCAGTCTAATTATAACATTGATGTTTAATACCAATGTTACTGCATTGCGGCAATTATTGCCTTTTAAATAAGGCTCGAGGACAAAATATTTGAAAATCAAAAACCTTATACAAATGTTGACGGACTGACAAAACCAAAAGAGGATTAATAAAAGCTTACAAGACAGGCAGTAATTCCAAATATATTTATGGCCCCAGTTCGCATGTTATAACAGGAGACCTTAATATCGTCCATGACCGAGAGTTGGAATCATTCCTCAGTAAAATATCGTCCCCCGTCAATTATTAATTGGAATGAATGTCGTAACATCATCCACGACTCACTCCGTACTTACTGCACGAAATGGATAAAACGAGAAAAAGCTGAAAAAATCCTTAGATTCTTTTTTTAATTCAGTAATAAACATAGTTGATATTCGTATTAAACATTTTAAATAAATTTCCCTCCTAACAACAACCATAATAGCTCTAGCTATTCTTCGTATCAAACATAGGCTAAAAGAACTCGCCAAGTAATTTGTTTTTGTCCCGGCTGATAAGGCTGCCAATAATATCATTATTGTTTGACGTAAATTTAATATTGAGGTTCTGCAAACGGAAATCACGAATTCACAAACATTCCAACTGACTCCATTTTCGGAAAATAACATCTGTAACACACATAAACTTTTAGCTGTACCTCTTTACAAGCAGCACCGAATAACATGAAAGTTCCAGCTATGTACTGGCTTCCAAAGCTGCACAAAACACCTTACAAATGTATATTTATTTCGTCTTCAAGACATTGTTCCACTACTAAACTGTCTATTCTACTTACTAGTACACTTGGTGCAATCAAAAACCTGATAATTAATTGTTCAAATAAAGCCTTTGAAAATATTGGAAATAAACTCATCATATATAACAGGATTGAAAATTTGTACGCAAGACGCGCGTTTAGTCTAAAAAAGACTCATCAGTGACGCTCGAATCAAAAAAGTTAAAAAGGCCAAACAAAGTAAGAAGATGAAGAGCATTGAGGACCAAACATTCCTAAAAGTTTTGCCAAACACAGCTAAGGTAATCTTTTCCTGGGGTAGAAAGTCCTTAGTATTTCGAAAAATTCAAAGTTTTGTAAACAGTTAATCTATAATTATGACCATATCGATGATAATTCATGTCAACTCAGAAGTGCTGACTACTGCGCTGGTGATACCCTCGGGGAGAAAAACTCCACCAGCAGTGGCATCGACCCAGTGGTTGCAAATAAACTCATCATAGATAACAGGATTGAAATTTTGTACGCCAGACGGAATTAATTACTTCTAAAGTGTCAAAAATTCGTTGGAAGTACTTTGTAAATTGCATGCTCATATTGGTGATTTTGAATGTGTTCAAATTTTTGCTTTTTCTACGCTGTATACCACTTTGCCTCATAATCTCATTAAGAAAAACTTCATACACCTAATCAAATGGGCATTTAAAAAGTCAGAATGCGAATATATATGTTCAAACTCTTTCAGGTTATGTTTTGGTAACAACAAACAAAAGAACTATCATAATGTCAATTGGACCTGCTTTGATACGATCACTGCAATTGAATTTTTACTAGATACAAATGTAACATTTCTATTCGCTATGGAGATTCCGTATATCGTCAAGTTATCGGAATTCCAATGGGGACTAACTGTGCACCAGTTATTGCGGACCTGTTTTTGTATTGTTACGAGTTACAATTTGTGACTAAAATCAACAAAGACCCATCGAAACAACATCTGATACAAACATTTAATAACACTTATATTTAGATGATATATTGGCTCTCAATAATGCCGACTTCAGTATGTACACTAAAGAGATTTATCCTGCTGAACTGACTTCAAATAAAGCTAATACTAACATTGAACACTGCCCTTTCCTAGATCTTGATATCTATATCTTTAACGGGAAGCTTAATACCAAAATTCACGACAAAAGAGATGGTGACGTTCCCTCGTATATATCTCAACTTGTTCGATTCGCTCGTGTTTGTAACAACGTATTTGATTTTAACGAAAGAAATCGCTGTATTACTGAAAAATTATTACACCAGGGTTTTCGATATCACAAAACTTGTCAAAACATTTACTAAATTTTATCATAGGTACAACGACATCATTGAATTTCGTAAATATAAATCAACGTGCAGACATCTTATACGTTCAGGTATTTCACATTCAATCTTTTATGGTAATAGTCTATAAAAATTAATTGGAATTAATATTGATTCACTCATAGGGTATTTGCCACGGAAATAAACACATTTATTCTAAAACAAGTTGTTGGCATGATACGGATTATATTCTTCTCGTATAATTTATGATGGTGTGGTACTCTACCCCTAACAGGAGGGATTGTGCTTGATTTTCATATGATGAAGACATAATCTTTCAATCAGTTTAACTGAGGTCTGGTGCTGGCATGTCAGTAACTGCTAGTAGTCCTTTGTTAATTTATGTTGATCATTGTCATTTTGCTAAGTTTCTTCTGTTACCTATTCTAACATTGGACTCGGACTTCTTTTAAACTGAGTTTTACTATGCGTATTGCTGTATGTTTGTTTATTCTACATTGGCTAAAGGTATAGGGGGAGGGTTGAGATCTCACAAAACATGTTTTACCCCGCCGTATTTTTGCGCCTGTCCTAAGTCAGGAACCTCTGGCCTTTGTTAGTCTTGGATGTTTTTTTTTTTCATTTTGACTCAAACTATTCATTTTGCTTTGTTTTTTAAAGTGAAAAAGTGTTTGGTATTATGATAAGTAATAGACTATTTTCATATTACCGACTTTTGACTCCGGATTATATAATTTTTCGACAGGTTACCTTTTCTGTGGTTAGACATCCTGGTACTCGGTCAAGTAAGAGCAACCAAAAGAAGAAAAATCAAACACATAATCCGTGCAATTGGACGGGGAAAGCTTTCTGTTTTCTGATGATTTTATCGTGTTAAGAAAATATAAAGCAGTTAATTTCCTCCATAAATTGTATCGATTAAAAGCCTGATTTTACTTTTTTACGTTGCTCTTACTTGACCGAGTACCAGGATGTCTTACCACAGAGTAACCTGTCGAAAAAATATCAACTCCAGAATCAAAAGTCGGTAATAATTACAAATATCCCTTTTTATTTCCATTGAAAAGAACTGGGTTTACTGTAAGGCAGTGCGAGGCTTTTGATAAAACCTCGAAAGCTTTGAGTATAAAACTAATAACAATGTTAATATTACTTACGCACATTTAGCTTGACATTCATTTGAATATTGGCTACGATCGATACCACAAACAGGAGTGACGTCAGAAGGACAGGTACAACATGGACATTTGTGGTCACATGACACTTCAACATCCCTATAGAATCGTCAGCAATATTAAAGACATGTAAAAAAAAATATAGTTCTTACTACACGACGTTAATTATGTCAGTTACGTGTATATATTCGAGATAGTAAATAAATTTCAAAATTTGCAAATCTAAATATGGAAAGTGTAAGTATTACAATCAATTAAGTAATAGAAACTATTTCTCAAATGACTTAAGGAAAACTCCGAGTCAAGTGTTCCGAAGATGATAGAACTATTTCTCAAATGACTTTAGGAAAACTCTGAGTCAAATGTTCCGAAGATGATAGAACTATTTCTCAAATGACTTAAGGAAAACCCTGAGTCAAATGTTCCGAAGACGATAGAAATTATTTCTCAAATGACTTAAGGAAAACTCCGAGTCAAATGTTCCGAAGATATGATAATTTACTCCGCTGATATTTTATTTTAACGGGAATGTTGATGATCTATGGTTGCTTACATTTATGTCATTTGGTCTCTGGTGGATAATTGTCTCATTTGCAATCATACCTCATCTACTTTACCTATGCAATAGTTTCAGTATAAACTATAGTCCACCTCACACAAGTATTGTTGACCTTTTTAATTAAAAGTTTCTTGTTTTTTGTGTTTACGTTTGTATTATAGTTTTAATTCACAAAGGTTTTGCTTTTTTCGTTCAACAAATACAATTTCAGCGTATATGATGAAATGAATCTAAGAGAAACCAACATGATAAGCCCTAAAACTGATATATGGACAGTTTGTGATTTGCCAACTGCAAGATATGCAATATGCATTTTAAACTTTTGATAATTAATTCATAAATGTAGACCATACAACATCATAGTCAAGGTGTTCTGCAAGTTTAATTAATTTATTTATTTCTATTGATTACTATTTTCCGTATTTTGACAACTCTGAACCTACAGTTTATTTTTACTGGACTCACTTGCATGACGCTAAACAAGTATTAGCATATGTTTTACCATCTACACCACATACTGGATGATAATTTCTCGGACACATACACTTCTTACAAGGACATTTCCCTGTGCATAGTACAGTTGTTTTGCTGTAAAATAGTAAAGACATGGGTCCAGGGTATATTCATGAAAACTTATAAACACAAAGCAAAAACTTCATAAAAGGTCTTGTTATGTTAATATTCTGTTTTTGAATGACCAAAAACAAGTTCAAACATATGCTGATGTTCAACACTTTTCTATTTTTTTAGACCATATGTCTTTATCTTTGCTTTCTTGTTATCACTTTCTTCTAAGTTCATACAACATGTACCATGAATGCAATTTTAATGAAAATGAATGACAGGATATATTTTTTCCCTTTTCCCCTGATTGGCTGTCGTCCCTAGTTACGCGTTGCACTCATCTTGCTAAACATTTTTAAAGTTCCCATATCAAGTGAGGTGGCTAGAACGCACCAATAGCCAACACAAGACATATATGGCATCAAAATTCACCTGGCCATGCCATACCTTGTGACACATATTCGGTTCGTTAAAATTACAACTTTTATCATAACAAGTCATCTGGGACTATTTTACTAACAGTATGCATGTAGTATAATAGTCCCAGGTCGTTTTTCTCATTTCTTTATATTTTAGCATTTAAATATTCTCTATTCTTTATTCTTTTGGCCTATTTTTCTCTATTATTTTTTTTGTGTCCATTTTTGTCTATTCTTTATCTCCCCCCCCCCATTTTTCTGTAGATTTGGCCCATTATTCTCTATTCTGTAAGCCCCATCCTGACCCTCGTATATAAAATTTTCGTCTTATTTAGCCAAATACATAGATCGGTGATATAAATACATAGATCGGTGATATAAATACATAGATCGGTGATATAAATACATAGATCGGTGATATAAATACATAGATCGGTGGTATAAATACATAGATCGGTGATATAAATACATAGATCGGTGATATAATAAGTGACCAATGGCTCACATTTCGTCTCATGCCAACAAAAATAGGACCAACCATCGCTTGAATTTGTAGATTATTTATAATCATTTATATTTAAACAAGCAAACTGTAGAATAACACAAACTTAATATAATGCTATATATGATTTGTAAATACCTGCAAGCAGCTTTACATTTGTTGACATACGTCTTACCATTGATGCCACATACAGGTTCGTATTGGAGTGTACACTGACATGGAGGTTTTACGGTGGTGAATGATCCTACAGGACAGGGACAACGATGGTAACATTTAGTCTTAACCTCCCTAGAAAACAAGGGAATGTCTCAACTACTTTTGAATCCACATTCGAGGTTCTTTGTTATGACATTATGAATAATTTTTCATAAAAATAATTATTTAGTAATTAATTCGGCATGTTTATATTCCCAAACCTGTTGTCTGGTACACTGTGCTTATACTCCAACTCTAAAGAGCCGAAAATAGTCGTCTGTTCTGAAATTTACTGAATATAACCTGTCCTTTATCATGCCATTTTACTAAATCTGGATTCGAAAAGCGGTTGACGCTTACCAAGTCGACACACCTTGCCTCGCTCCCTTTAAGTCCATTCGATACCATCTTGGTTAGCAAGATATCATGATTCATTTATACTCGGAATATGTACTACAAATGTATATGCAAATTTTCATTAAAGTTCGATCTGCATTGGCATATTTACGATTACGCACATTTAGCATAACATGGCATACTTGCGCACATTTAGCATGGCATACTTACGCACATTTAGTATATCATGGCATACTTACGCACATTTAGCCTAACATGGCATACTTGCTCACATTTAGCATGGCATACTTACGCAAATTTAGCATATCATGGTATACTTACACACATTAAGCATAACATAGCATACCAACTCAAATTTAGCATATCATTGAATACTTACGCACATTCAGCCTAACATGGCATACTTACGCACATTTGTTATAACATGGCATATTTACGCACATTCAGCCTAACACGGCATACTTACATGTATGCACATTTAGCATAGAATAGCATACTTAGGCACATTTATCATAATATGGCATACTTACGCACATAACATGGCTTATTTATGCACATTTAGCATAACATGGCATACTTACGCACATTTAGCAAGGCATAATTACGCACATTAAGCATAACATTTCATACTTACGCACATTTAGCAAAGTACGGCATACTTACACACATTTAGCATAAGCTAGCATGACATGTTTACGCATATTTAGCCTAAAATGGCATACTTACGCATATTTAGCATAACAAGGCATACATGTACTTACGCACATTTAGCATAACATAGCGTAATTACGCACATAAAGCATAGCTTGGTATACTTACGCACATTTAGCATAACATTCATTATAGTATGTCTTATTATCCTCTCCACACACATCACTTTTGTATGGTGAACATTTACATGCACATGGACATTTTCCCTTACAAGATACTGTAACTCCTCTGTAAAAAAATCAACCATGTTTTTAATTTATAAAATTCATGTACATGTATTAGAATAACCGTTGCAGTTCAAGGAGTACAAAAGTCAATATTCAAAACAACTAAACGTTTTTTTTTTTTATTTTTATTGTATGTAAATTGTATTTCTCTAAAAATACTAGAAGTATAGACATTGAGTTGAAAGTTCACTTCTTGGTTAAAGATATATTGTTCATACTCTTTCACGAGTTCGTATTCTTCATATTTTTTTAAACTTCTTTTAAAATCTTTATGAAATCGGTTCGACAAAACATCTACGGATCATATAATTCATTCAGTCTTTTCTCGTGTTTCATGTTTCTAAGGAATGAATAACAAAAAGAACAAAAAACAAAATAAGAAGTGATTAACTTTCATTTGATGATAATAAAAACCTTTAAATGACAAGTTCGAACGCAATGTACCGTATACATTTTGTCTTCATTTTGGGGAAATTTTTGCTGCATTGTCAATTCAATATATCTCATTTTATGTTGATAATTCACATTCTAATCTGATTACTTAGTACTTAGTTAGTTTTATAGCTGTTTTCAGTATTCCAAAGTAGACACGCTTACGTTATACAAAATACATTGACCGTTTGTTTTCTTACTTGCAATTTGCTGTACATGTATTATCGTACGTGACGTCATCTGATCCACACACAGGCTGATACACAGCAGGACAGACGCATTTCTGTTTACAGGGACACTCGTTATCACACTTTATAGGGACATTTCTGAAATCAATTAAGGCATTTATTCATATTTTGTTTGATAATCTTTAGACTTATACTACACTTTTTGCTGTAAAGTTTGAACATTTTATGTTTCCTTTTCTCTGCCAGACTTTTGATCTTTCTGTGTTGTGATGTGTTTTCTTTAACGTTGTTAGTTTTGTTTACATTTTTTTTCTTTTGGAAATGGTGGATGACTGTTTTTCTATTGATGATTTTTATTGTCCCCTAAACTAATGTATATTGCTTACTTGCATGAAGCTCGACACTGGTTGCTGTAAGTGTTACCATCAGTACCACAAACAGGTTTATATATGGCTGGACACACACAAGATGGAGCACACGGACACTTTTTATTACACTTAATTGGCATCTTTCTGAAATTATATATTTTAAATTCATATAAAGGATAGAAGGAATCACAAAAACGTTTCTCGTTTTTTATATAGATTAGACCGTTGGTTTTCCCGTTTGAATGGTTTTACAATAGTAATTTTTTGGGGCCCTTTATAGCTTACTGTTCGGTGTGAGCCAAGGCTCCGTGTTGAAGACCGTACTGTGACCTAAAATGGTTTACTTTTATAAATTTTGACTTGGATGGAGAGTTGTCTCATTGGCACTCATACCACATCTTCTTATATCTATAGACAGTAGGACAGACAACATAAATCAAACTCCCGACTCCTAAAAAATAAATCGGACGTTTAGAACAACGCATGGTCAAGATATCTGGACTTGGTACATGCCATACTTGGTTTGATTAAACCAGTTTTACGCGCGCACAAACTTTTCCCTTTGACTAACTAGATACTCTGCGCAGTATAGCTACCAAGAAGATGATCAATACATGAAATATAACTTTGACAGTAATATGTAGTATATAAAAAATAATTCATAACAAAAATCTGCATCCCATATTTCAACTTGAGAAGAATAGAACAGCTCAATAATTACCGGGGGTTGATAGTCTGTAGTATTTGGTCCGGGTTTCAATATGTAGTATGACTGTTTAGAGATGTACGAAATAGACCTTATTTTGCATGATAGTTTTAGAGAAAAAAGTAACAAAAATAGGTTAATAGCCTGGCCATTCAGGTATTATGATAGAACTAAAGACCCCCTCTGCTAGTTGATCTAGTGGAGATCTTCTTTAGCTCAGTTTGTAGAGTGGATGTTTTTGGCGCAGAAGGTACGGGGTTCGGACCTAACCCGGGATGCTGCAGAATTGCAAAAAAGACCTTACTTTGCAGGTTAATTCTAGAGATGTACGAAAGATAGGTTATTTTGCAGGATAATTCTACAGATGGATGGAATATACCTTATTTTGCAGGATAATCCTAGAGGTGTGCGAAGAATACCATATTTTGCAAAAGAATTCTAGAGATGAACGCAATACACTTTTTTTTTTTTATAATCCTAGAGATGTAAGATATATACTTTATGTTGCTGGATAATTCTAGAGATGAACGAAATGGACCTTATTTTGCTGGATGGAGGTTTGTGTTCTATATCAAAAGAACCAGTATAAAGCAGACATTATTACTTTGGGGCATAAAATAAATCTTGAAATGCATCAAGTCATATTGGCTATTTTTCTAATACACGTACTAAAGTATATGCTTTTAACGATCACTGCTATATTTCTGAATCGTTTTTTAGTTTCAATAATCCGTTTCTGAAGGTTATTATATTCTAAATATTCACAATTTTGCACACTGTTTTAAAATGGTTGTTTTACTCCAATTTAAACAAATGAACACCATAGAAGTTCATTTTCGTGTGCTGTTGAATTCTGTCTCATTGACTTATACCCCATCCCCTCAATATTTTCATATAATATATATTTAGCTTACTTGCATCTGGCTTGACATTCGTTGTCGTACGTGTCACCGTCCGTTCCACAAACAGGTTCATACACTTCTGGACAAACACAGGATGGAGTACACGGACATTCACGATGACATTTTATAGACACCTTTCTAAAACAATTAAAGATTCCCAAAACCAACGTACATGTAAACTCTTTGCTCTTTTACTTATTATGTTAGTTAACTAATTTCACCAGATCTGGTATTTGTTTTGAATATAGTTTTTTGTTATCCGAGTTGTGGCAGCCACGAAGATATGAGACGACTACACGAGACGGGTACATGTATACAGAATCTAATGCACATAGAAGTAATACATAACCATTTTATTTTTTTCTCTCATTCTAAAAAGAGCAATAATTGTTTTGATAAATCATGGGACACAGATGATGCCCCGCTTGCATATAACAGTATAAAGGGACACAACTCAAGATCCGAGTTTTGTGATAATAAGCGTTGTGTGTAAGTTTCATAACATTTGGTTGAGGCAAACTTAAGTTAGAGAACGGAAACGAAAAAATCAGGAACTTTTCCATTTGTAAAGGAGCATAACTCTAGAACGATAAAAGCGATGCCCCCAAATTCAAACTTGGTCTCTGTTTTGGGGTAATAAGCATTGTGTATAAGTGTCATAACATTTGGTTGAGGCAAACTAAAGTTAGAGAACGTAAACTAATTTTTGGACGTAAGTACGGACGTACAGACGGACAAGGGTAACACTTAATGTCCCCTCCGCTGCGGCGTGGGCATAATAAAACAGGAATCGTTACACTTTCAGAAGATGTTTTATAGTTACGTATTTGGAATGAAATCTTAATTGCTTCTCTTTTTCGGTCATCAAATTGATAGCTTATCACTGCTTTTGTGATATGAATTGATCACTCTTCTATCTTGTCTTTTTTGGTTTAATTGCCACAAACCTGAACTTATATGTAAAGGTTTATTATAAGGTGAACTTAGGATCACAACTAACATGTTTGCAGTCGAGATACGAATTTTTTTTTATACTAGAACACTTATTGGTTGCCTCAAAGTTAAAAAAGAGACTGCTGATCAAACTTATATTAGATTTATCGCCCCTGAGGTCAATTAACGCATCTATATTTTTTTCGATTTCAAATCATGATCAGTCATCTTGTTTATAATGATTTCAACAATTTTACACAACACTCGTTATATTATCAAATACTGAATATTATTACCGACAATTTGCAGTACACTTGTTGGCATACGTCTGACCATTGGTTCCACATACTGGTTTATATTCCGTAGAACATCCACAGTTACATGGACACCGATCTGGACATTTTATCCCAACATTGCTGTTGATTTGAAAAAGAGCATTGCTCATAGAATATAAAATAATGAAAGAGTACAAAAGAAGAAATTACTACAATAGCTCTACGTTTTAGAAATACAAAATGTTAAAACTAAAACCGCTTTAAGATAGAGGAAGATAAACATAATTGTGTTATCTGGTTTTATTCAGTTGGTGCACGTGTCACTATGACAGCAACCAAACGATTCCTTTCATTCATCTCTCAAACAGAAGATTAGAATCAAATATATTCAAGATTGACATGCTAAATCTAGTTTCAAACTCAAAAAAAAATCTATCGCAGTAAAATGATTTATTGATTTATTCCTTCTGCAGAAAAAGAGTTTAATTGCGTTGAGATCTCATAAACATGTTTAACCCCGCCGCATTTTTGCGCCTGTCCCAAGTCAGGAGCCTCTAGCCTTTGTTAGTCTTGTATTATTTTTAATTTTAGTTTCTTGTGTACAATTTGGAGTTTAGTATGGCGTTCATTATCACTGATCTAGTATATATATTTGTTTAGGGGCCAGCTGAAGGACGCCTCCGGGTGCGGGAATTTCTCGCTGCATTGAAGACCTGTTGGACAGGTGATCTTCTGCTGTTGTCTGTTCTATGGTCGAGTTGTTGTCTCTTTGACACATTCCCCATTTCCATTCTCAATTTTATTGTGTAACATTATAACACATAAAAGAGATAACAGGAATCGTCAAATATACCACACGGAACATCCAACCACATTCACCAACAAACTCCGTACAGTAATCGTTTCCGTTCCGGAACTATTTTCCTATATTCAATTAGTGTAGAGTAGTATGCGGATCGGAGCTTGAACTGCCGGGGAGTTTGATTCACCAAAAACACTGCTCCTCCGAAGAAATCAAACAAAAAAAAAACAAACCGACAAACAAACAAAGACAAACAATAACGGACAACACATGGTCTAGATAGTCTGTCTTGTAAAACATGATAGTTATCATTTTTTTTAATATAGTTATAAAAATAAGGAGATGTGGTATGATTACCAATGAGACAACTATCCACCAAAGTTTTAAAAAAGTGGATGTAAGCCATTATAGGCAATCGTACGGCCTTCAACAACGAGAAAAACCCATACCGTATATTCGGCTATAAAAGGCCCCGACATGAAAAATATGAAACAATTCAATTGATAAAACTAACGGCCTTATTCATAGCAAAACAATCATCGAAAAACAAGTATGACAGACATGAACCAACGACAACCACTGAACTACAGGCTCCTAACTTAGGAAAGGCACATAAAGAATGTGGCGGGGTTATACATGTTCGTGAGCGTTCAACCCTCCCCTAACCTAGGACAGTGGTGTAACAGCACAAAATAAGAACATACTATAAAAATCAGTTAAAAAAGGCTGAACTCATCAGATCGATACAAAGCAGAAAAACATCAAACATAAACACAGACCGGACGTGGCAGGGTATTTATCCACCCCTCATCCCTAACAACAGAAAGGACACTAAGTACAGATCTGAGAGTACTCGCAATTGCTGACAGCTAGTTCTAAGCCAATAACAACTAATACCTTTTTATATTTGTTCTAATGAACTTTTTAACGCATACTACAAACAAGCTTATTTATATGTTCGCATCACTATAATTTTCTTTGGATTTGTTGTAAGACATAGAACTTTAAAAAAGTAAACTTCAAGATAACAAATACAAATGTCTTTCCATTACATAAAAATGAAAATATAAATGTTAGATAAAACTTTAAGTTTCGAAAAATGCAAATCTATAGACTTACCTGCATTTAGCATGACACTCGCTGTCATACGTTTTATCATCAGTGCCACAAACAGCATTGTAGGTTTTAGGACAGTCACATGGTTCTGGACAAGGACACTCAGTCTTACATTTAACAACTGTATTACTGGAAACAAAGTTTGCATTTGAAATATTCATATGGACCATATCTATAACTAAAGTTATAATTTTTATTCTTTTTATATCGTGTGCATTTGTTTTGATTTTAGATCAATTTTAAATTTTCTTATGAAAACCTTTCACAATCGGTCCTGACGGTCTGGACGTGGTTTACAGATACAAAATAGAGAATACTGGGCCTGTTATACAGAAAAATGGAATTAAAAAAAGAATAAGAAAAAAAAAGTCCACAGAAGAAAAGAATAGTGGGGTGTTAAAATATAAACAACAGAGAATAATGGGCAAAATTTATAAAGAATAGAGAAAAATGGCTAATAGTGAAGGATCCCAACAATCCAGACATCGGTCATGTGTTAGGATGTATTGAAAATTTGGTTGAACCCCTTTAAAAAGTTAGTTTAGACAGTTACAAGTTGCAAAATGATTTACTAATCAGCTACTTTTTAAAACATCGACTCCACTTTTCAAAGTAGAACCCCCTATAACCCTTCTGTTAAAAAAATGCTATGACTTGTGCTTGCCTTGTACTTTTTCCATTTTCCTATGTACGTGTAAGCCTTGGTTTCTTACATTCGGTTTCTACTTTGAAGGTATATTACTAGTCTCTTCATTCTGCGTGTGTCAAAATAATCCAAAAGAAACATCATGAAAAACATTTGTTTTGTTAATATACAGAATGATGATGCATCGAGCAACACTACTGACGATGCGTCGAGCAACATTACTAACGATGCATCCAGCAACATTACTGACGATGCATCGAGCAACATTACTGACGATGCGTCGAGCGACATTACTGACGATGCGTCGAGCAACATTACTGACGATGCATCCAGCAACACTACTGACGATGCATCGAGCAACATTACTGACGATGCATCCAGCAACATTACTGACGATGCATCGAGCAACATTACTGACGAGTGTAAATTAATTTTCCATTTTTACTCTTTTCTGCTCAATTTCTTTTCACTGTAGCCGACCCTGTACAATTCGAACTTAAATCTAAAACTGATATTTACCTTAATCTAGCGTAACATTCATTGTCATATGTCTTGCTATTCGTTCCACAAACAGGTTCATATTTTTTAGAACAGTATTCAGTCTTTTTACATGGACATTTTGTATGACATTTAACTGGAACTTTCCTGCAATGTTATGAAGAATATTTGTTTTAATCTCTGTTACTTCATTCTAAATGCCATAATCTCAAGATCTATACCATATTCAAGCAAAAATCCGAACACACCGTCAGTGATCATCCTTTTAAAAATAAGGAGATGTGGTATGATTGCCAATGATACAACCATCCACCATTTATAGATAATTATATGTTTGTTTTGATACTCATTTTCTTTTTCTTTTACTTTTCTTTTACTGTTTTTGTTTTACTTTCTTTATTTTTGTCTTTTTGTTTCTTTTTTCTGTTTTTTGATAGATAAACAAAGGATATGGGGTATCCATCCATAACACAAAATTAGTACATGCACAACAAAAAACACACACACAAAGCAAAGGAACAGCGCTTTAATTACTTTTCTTCATCTCAAAGTCAAAGTGAGGCCTTGAGACAGTTAGTGTCTTTTATAGGTTTCTTTCTTTCTTTCTTTTTGTTTAGTTTTTGATCTTTTGGGACGAAGAGGGGGCTGTGATTTTTGTTCTTTGTGATATTATTATGCTTCGTCAGCTGCTTAAAACAGGAATGATCAAAACATTTTTTTCGTAAAAACTAAATGCTTTATTATTATTAAAAAATAAACAGCTTACTATACATGATATAATTTTTTTTTACAAGTGAACAAATCTGTGATAATTGCAAAATTGGAAAAAAATGAATACGCAAGCTTAATTGTAGTAAATAAATATACGGCCTTCAACAATGAGAAAAAACATTACCGTATAGTCGGCTATAAAAGGACCCAAAATATGAAATAATTTAATTGAGAAAACTAACGGCCTACTCTATAAAATAAACAAATGTTGTCTTTTCTCATATCCAAATAATACATGATTGTCAACTGTTAAATTCACTACAATTTTTTTTTTACACTGGGTATGATTTCGAGCTGCACATATTGTTCGAACTCCTGATATTTATTTTTGAAGCCTGTATGTTGACCTCTATAGATGTACTTTACTTATTTGCGTTGCTGGTATCTTATTGTCGTATACCGCACATCTCGTTTTGTTCACAATAACAAATACATTTTCTCTTAAGCAAATGTAGACATATATATATAAAGTCCAATAGCATACATACATTTTTAAAAGAGAGGTGATAGATAACAAAGGGACATTCAAACTCATTAGTCGAAAATAAGCCGACAACGCCATGATGAAATAAAGGAAAAGACCAAAAGACATACACCAGTATACAAAACACAATATAGAAAACTAAAGACTCGGCAACACGAACCCCATCAAAAAACGTGGTGATCTCAGGTGCTCCGGAAGTGTAATCAGATCCTGCTCCTTATATGGCACCACAACAGTCTTTCTGCATATTCGTATTTTAAAATATCATCTACGAGTGCCAATTTAACGCTTTTGGGGGATTCAACACACGTACAATATCTATTCAAGGAAAAAACCTGACACTCGATTTATCAGCTAGCATTTGTCAAATCTGTGTGGTTTTCTTAATCGAAACAATAGATATTCTCCCTTTGACAATATAACCGAAAACTTAAAAATTTCGGGTCAAACATTGCACTAGTTTCACGATGAGTTGAACAGGATGGTAAAGTCATAAGGTGTACCGATAAGATGCTATCAACATGATTAGGTTTTATGCAAATGAGATATACTAATACTTACTTGCAGGAAGCGAAACATGTGTTTTGATATGATTTACCATTAGCACCACAAACAGGATTATATTCTTTAGGACATTCACATTTCTTACACGGACATTTCCCTGTACAGGATACACGCACTTTTCTTAAATGTAATTAAATCCTTATTAAGCATAATTGGTAACTGTGGTAAAACAGTGAATCAAAGAGCTTAAGAGCTCTGAGGGAAAAGACGGCCATTGTTTCTATTTTTTTTTTGGGTATCTTTTGATAGTATTCATACAAAGAATGAGCAAAAGAACAGCTAGAACATGCAGAAAGGTTGACAATATTGAAATTAATTATTGTTTAATGTAATTTCATTTCCTTAGTCAAGAATTCATCATGGAGTCAATTTGGACCAATGGAAGAGATTGGCACCTTCTAAATCAAAACATTTGATGAAAGTTGAAAGTTAATTATCTAAAATTCAATTGAATTCTATCATTTAATAACTTCTTCCATATATTCAAATTTTTTTTGTGTACCACTTAACTTCAGGCTAGGGTCATTCTCCATTTTTTTGTGACAGTGCTCTAAGATTTTTAATTGATTACAACTGTCTCAAGAAAGTGAGGACTGAAAAGTCTATTTAGTTTTAAATTTCCATTGATAAAGTTCCCAGTTACAACTCTCATCACAGGGATACATGTACTTACAAAAATCAATCAGATTGATATAAGCTGTGTGCAGCTTGTTTCAAGATCCTACATTTTGATATATGTAATTTCATGAATACATATGTTTAAACTACAAAAAGCAACATTTGAAAATTTTATAATTTTTTTACCATTATGCTGGTACACAAAATTTTGTTGAAATGGAAGACTACTTATCATATAATAAATGTCAAATTTTAAGTGTTCAGATACATTAACTTTTATTTTGGTGGATAATTACTCATCAATTGAGGTCCTCCTGTATTGGAGGAAGATTCTCAATACAGTGACAGAAAGAATGAAAACTGTCGTTTTTCTCCCCAATCTCATGTATCCCCATTGTTTACCGCGAAAGTTGGCCTACAAATTAAAGCATTGATGTTGGAATCATCTACAGCAAACATAATTATGTTTAAATAAACAAATACCGATTTTGAAATCGTACACTATTTCTGTGAATGATTTTAATAATGAGTAAAGGATATCCCTTCTTCTACGTAGTGTGGAATTCCAACCATGACGTCACTAGGTTGGATATATTTAGAATATTTCGTAATACTGATTTTTCCGGATTGTAAAAGAAACGTAAATAGTGTAAGGGAGAGCTCAAGATACGATGATTTCACGAGAAACAGAAGGGAAATGTGTAAAAAAAGTGTTTAAAGTCAATCTGTTCATTTGTGTGTCTCCTCATCAATTTAGTATGAAATTTTGAGGTGTTTTCCCAACTATAAAAACAAAATGATTGACATGAGAAGCTTGGAAGTCTGGCCAACCAAATAGGGAATTGACGGCTTGAAGCCGTCTTTCCCCAATAAAAATTGGTGGCAGATCGTTCTTTGTTTCTGTTTATTTTTTTTACAACTTAATTATATAGACTTAGGAAGATTTATAGCTTGAATATAAAAAATGTAGAATAGATACCCGAGTTTCTATTAATGAAGACAACTGTATGTTGCTCTTTGGATGTCTTTTGGTTGTTTTTGTCGTTGAGTTACTGTCTTATTGATGTAAACCAACATTTCCTTTATCTTAATTTTTTAAAGTACAAGTCAAAACATCTTATATCGTTCTGTGAAAGTTTCTGTGATTTTTTTTATTAAAAAAAAGATGCGCATGCGTCAACTATAAGCCAACCACCGGTTTAGGCTAAGCGTACAGACACACCAAGCAACCAACACGCATCATATGACAGGAGTTGCTGGGTTCTTGTCCCGTTGACAAATACCCCACATCTAATTTAGTTTACTTTTTTTCCCCAAAATCAATTGTAGACATGACATTCAATAGTATATCTTCTTACTAATATGTACTCACGCGCATTTTGCATAGCATTCATTTGAATATTGTTTCCCATTAGTCCCACAGACTGGTGTTATGTCAGCCGGGCATTCACAACATGGGCATTTGTGGTTACACGAGACTTTTACGTTTCTAGAAAATCAGAAAAAAAAACTATGAAAAGGAAAATCATAAACTGTAGGTCGCAGAATACGGTCAAAACTATGATACCCCCCCCAAAACCCCCCCCCCCCCCCGAAAATAACACTTTACAAAAAAATACAAAGAGAAATACAGGATTGAGGACAAAAACGCTACATATCGTGTTCCAATTGCATCACCCGTCGTGTTATGAAAACATAAGTGAAAAGCTTAATATCACAACAGATTGACGATTTTGAAAATAAGCCATACATTATAGTGCTTTGACGTTTTTGGCATTAGGCCATACATTATGGTGATTCGGAAAATTCCACAAACTCATGACCAATAAATAAAGATTAGAACAAGCAAATTCAGAATTGCAATACAAGTTTACAGGTGTACTACGTAAATATAAAAATAAGAAGATGTGGTATGATTGTCAATGAGACAACTCTCCACAAGAGACCAAATGACACAGAAATTGACAACTATAGGTCACCGTACAGCCTTTAACAATGAGCAAAGCCCATACCGCATAGTCAGCTATAAAAGGCCCCAAAATGACAAATGTAAAACTGTTACAATTCAAACGAGAAAACTTACGGCTTAATTTATGTACAAAATAATGAACGAAAAACAAATATGTTACACAGCAACAAACTACGTAACTCTATACTTCTCGGGGTAAAATGATAATAGAGACGGGTTTTCATCCATATTGTCTGGTTTATTACAATATTCAATCCCAAAGATTGATCTGATGGGTCGTTTGAACTCTAATTTCCGTATGCTATTTATCACCAGTGTTGGTTTCATCGTTGGGCGGTACCGATTATCTAACCCGAATAATTCAGTCCCTCCCCGTCATCGACTCTCCCACTCGTTAATGTAGCAACCGTAGAGCAGCGGAAAATGTCGACTGGATGATTACCTGGTAACCGATTATCAGGTTTTCTGCCTATTAATATTGTGTAAAATGCCATTCCAAGTATGAAGCTTTTTAGGAGAATGAGCAATCGGTGCGTTATATATTTTAGAATAAGACATGATATAATGGTTCATTTATGAGTTTTTTATAATCACAAACGGTAGTTTTTCTTTCTTTGACAAGAAACCTTAATATTTTCGGGTCTAACATCTCATGAGATTTAACGCTAGCTTAGCAGGATGGTAAAAGCACAGGGTGTACCTAAAATATGTTATTAACATGCTAATGTTTGATGTAAATGGTATATACTAAAACTTACTTGCAGGAAGCGAAACATGTGTTTTGATATGATTTACCATTATCGCCACAAACAGGATTATATTCTTTAGGACATGCACATTTTTTACATGGACATTTTCCTGTACAGGATACGGGCACTTTTCTGAAATACAATTAAATCCTGATTTAGCATAATGGGTAACTATGGCATTACAGTAGATAGAAGTTAGTGGCAGATCTTTTATGTTTTCTGTTTAATTCATTTACAACATTTAAAGACTCGGGGCGATTTATAGCTAGTAGATAAATATAAGAAGATGTGGTATGAGTGCCAATGAGACAACTCTCCATCCAAGTCAAAATTTATAAAAGTAACCCATTATAGGTCAAAGTACGGTCTTCAACATACTAGTATAGACACTTTGTCTATTATTGAAGACTGCCTGTTGTCCTTTTGGACGTCTTTTGGTTGTTTTTCTCATTGATTTATACCCAGCATTTACCTTTATCATAACTTTTTAAAGTACAAAACACATTATATCTTTCTGTGCAAGTTTTGAGCGTCATGAACAGTCAGAGAAAAACATGACCTTGTGCAATACCAAGATACAGGTATCGACAGATTGTAGAGCCATGAGTGTGCATATATATAACAATAATATTTAGTTTGATTTTAATTTACTAATAACAAAATCAATATTAATACCAATAAAACAATATTCAAAGATCTAATTACAGTGTTGAATTGGTAACCTTGCATATGTCAACTATACAGCTAACCACCGATACAAGTTAATAGATTTAAGGTAAGCCTACAAACACAAACGTTGGAAATCATCTGATAGGCACAAGCTCACACAGGTTTAGACAAGCCATGAATATATCAAGCAAACAATCAAATATCTGACACCAGCATTGGATTCTAAGGAGATGATACCACTTTGCAACCACCCCATGAATACGTTACAAACCTTTTTCATACGGTAAGTTAAAAAATCACAGTACGACAAGGGGTACATCTATACTAACTGTTTTCAATATAGTATTTCAAGAATGCATTTTACTTCTAAACATAACAATAGAATAATTGATTTAACCCCCAAAAAATAAAATAAATCATAAGATGTTATTCTCAATCGACAAAAAGAAAAAATATCAACGATTTACTTCCGCAACTTTGTAAACTTTTACTTCAAAGTTTTTCAATTAAAATATATGTTGCTAAACTTTTTTTAATCAGTAAAGTATCATTATTTCGATGCCCACATGACGACAAGCAAATCAGTAAGAAAAGTTTGAATCTGAGTTACATCGATCAATATAGACATTAAAAGTTCTATATACAGTGAAACCTGTCTAAAACGAATCTTGAATAAACCGAAAACCTGTCTAAACCAAACATGTTCTTAAGTCCAATCATAACAACTTTTATGAGTTGTGAACCTGATATAACCGAACATCTACCAAAACCGAACAAAATCTTAAGAGGTTCGGTTAAGACAGCTTCGACTGTACAAAGATACCTACCTACAATTTGCTTTACACTTGTTGATGTATGTTTTACCGTTGGCCCCACACACAGGTTTGTACTGTCGACTACATCGACAAGGAGGCTTCACGTGTTTGTAAGATCCATAAGGACAGGGACAATGCATGTAACACTTGGTTTTCACCTCTCTACAAATACATGGTGTAGTTTACGTTTGAAAATCTGTATTTTATCATGATCCATATGTAGAGCATAGTCAAATTTAGATGTGTGTTGCATTATACTGTTTATGTGTACATATAAAAATAAGAAGATGTGGTATGATTGCCAATGAGACAACTCTCCACAAGAGACCAAATGGCACAGACATTAACAACTATATATCATCGTACGGCCTTCAACAATGAGTAAAACTTATACCGCATAGTCAGCTATAAAAGGCCCCGAAAAGACAAATGTAAAACAATGCAAACGAGAAAACTAAGAGCCTGATTAGACGGATAATTAAGAGAATCCTCTTTATTATTTTTAAATGAAATTCTTGTAAATGTTATAAAAATAATCAAAACATTTTCATTATATAATGGAGACTAACAGAGATGTCAATTGGTATCCTGCCTTCAGCTTACTAGTGCTTACATTCAATACAATTTAGATTTAATGCAATCTTTCTACTATGGTATACACAAGAGTTTGCTGTTCTGTCATTCTGGTATACATATTCAAAATAAACATTTTATTGTTGCAAAGTTTGCATGATTATAGTATATTCACAAGACAAACATCTGTTTTTTTTTTCTTTCTATAATTCGAATTTGACATTTGTGCGTTCATCATTCGGGTAAGACAACTGAGTTTTAGTCGAGCATAATTAAGCATATCTGCCAGCACAAACATACCAACATGACTTACGTATGCAAAGTTGGCGAAACATTAGTTCCAGTATGGCTTACTGACGCATATTTGCCAAATCATTACTTTCAGTATGGCATATTTACGCACATTTGGCAATACATTCGTTTCTGATTAGATGACTTATGCAGATTTGGCAAAACATTCGTTTCTGTATGGCTAACTTATGTAGATTTGGCAAAACATTAATTCCAATATACCTTACTTACGCACATTTGGCAAAGCATTCGTTCCAATATGTTTTATCATCTTGACCACAAACTTGTCGTCTTTGCTGGGAACATTTGCATCCACATGGACAGTTTCCCTTACACGATACCGCAACACCTCTGTAAATCATACAAATAATCTGTCGTCTTACAAGAAAAAAGCAGATATCAAAAAGAGCAACAAAAAAAACAGATTTTAAAAATGATGAGGCTTGATCAAATCAGAAATGCTTTGCCATTATGGGAACTCACTTTATCATTTGAACTCCCAAACAAATCGACAAGAACGTTAACAGTTTATACACAAAATCTGTTTCAGTGAATAATTAAACGTCAGAAATAAATATTCATAATTGAAAAACATCAATTCAGACATATCCTCTTTTCAATTATAAAGCGTACATCTATGTGTCCACAAAAGAATAAGCAAACCAGAAATGACCTCTCATTGTATCAAAATCAAATACTGACCTCTAGATGTCCTTTAGGGTTTTGTATCGTTGGGTATCTGTCTCTTTGATGTAAATCTTATACCCCGTTTTATTCATGTATAACATCGACCTCCATATTTCTAAATTGGTTTTTAAAATAGATTGGTTGGCATCTCGTTTAATTCTGAATATACTAGTACACTACCTAATCGTTGTCTTTATGATTATTTTTGTTATTTGGCTACTGTCTTGATGGCGTATATCACTACAAACTTGTAAAGGTCTGAAATGGCCTGTACTGGACTGTATCGATATTTACTCGACCAGTCTGAATTGGTCTGAAATTTACTTGATATTACTCGAATGTAGCCTGAACCATACTTAACAGTCTGAACTTGTACTCGACCAGTAATTAACAATTTTACATGCGTCTGATCCATACTCGACATAGTCTTAACTATTCTTGACCAAGTCTTACCATGCTCGACCAAGTCTTACCATGCTCGACCTAGTCTGAACCATACTCGACCAAGTCTTAACCATACTCGACAAAGTCTTAACCAACCTAGACCTACTATTTGTATCTATCTATTGTATTTCATCAAATTTAATTTAAGAACTGTTATACATACACACACATATATATATATATATACAAATTGAATGTATATCTACGGAGCCCTTTTGGTCTCACACAGATTATAAAGTGTCTTTTAAAGTCCTGCGCTGAAGATTTGTAAAGTCTAGCGCTGGAGATGTAAAGTCTAGCGCTGGAGATGTAAAGTCTAGCGCTGGAGATGTAAAGTCCAGCGCTGAAGATGTAAAGTCTAGCGCTGGAGATGTAAAGTCCAGCGCTGGAGATCTAAAGTCTAGCGCTGGAGATGTAAAGTCAAGCGCTGAAGATGTAAAGTCTAGCGCTGGAGATGTAAAGTCAAGCGCTGGAGATGTAAAGTCTAGCGCTGGAGATGTAAAATCAATCGAATTATACGAATTCCAAACAAAAAGAAATTAGAAAATTCAGCAAAGAGTCAGAAACTCACTAAAATAAGTAAGAAAATACCAAAACGAGAATAAAAAAAATTATAGACGGAAGAAGAAATGAAGCACAATATGACCAGCAAACAACCATTAGATAGCTGATAGTGGGGGCATAAAGCAACCCTCAGGTAGCTGATAGTGAGCATAAAGAACACTCAGATAGCTGATAGTGGGCATAAAGAACCCTCAGATAGCTGATAGTGGGCAAAAAGAACCCTTAGATAGCTGATAGTGGACATAAAGAACCCTTAGATAACTGATAGTGGGCATACAGAACCCTTAGATAGTTGATAGTGGGCATTACGCAGCAAAGAACAAAACACCCTCAGATAGCTGATAGTGGGCAAAGCGAACCCTCAGATAACTGATAGTGGGCATAACAAACTCTTAGATAGCTGATAGTGGTCATAACGAACCCTCAGATAGATGATAGTGGGCATAACGAACCCTTAGATAGCTGATAATGTGCATAACGAACCCTTAGAAAGCTGATAGTGGGCATAACGAACCCTTAGATAGCTGATAGTGGGCATAACGAATCCTTAGATAGCTGATAGTGGGCATAAAGAACCCTTAGATAGCTGGTAGTGGGCAAAGCGAACCCTCAGATAGCTGATAGTGGGCATAACGAACCCTTAGATAGCTGATAGTTGGCATAACGAACCTTTAGAAAGCTGCATTCTGGTACAGGATTGTGTGAATGTTCGCCAACGTCGCCAACGTCGCCAACGTCGCCAACATTTACAAAATCATTACTGTTCGCCAACGTCGCCAACGTCGCCAACGAAATCATTACTGTTCGCCAACGTCGCCAACGTCGCCAACCTTTATGAAATCAATACTGTTCGCCAAAGTCGCCAACCTTTATTCTATTCTATTCACTATCAGCTATCTAATGGTTCGTTATGCCCACTATCATCTATCTATGGGTTTTTTATGTCCACTATCAGCTATCTAAGGGTTCTTTATGCCCATTTTCAGCTAGCTAAGGGTTCCTTATGCCAATATTAGCTATCTAGGGGTTCGCTTTGCCCACTATCAGCTATCTGAGGGTTCTTTATGCCCACTATCAGCTATCTGAGGGTTCTTTATGCTCACTATCAGCTATCTGAGGGTTCTTTATGCCCCCACTATCAGCTATCTAATGGTTGTTTGCTGGTCATAGTGTGCTTCATTTCTTCTTCCGTCTATAAATTTTTTATTCTCGTTTTGGTATTTTCTTACTTATTTTAGTGAGTTTCTGACTCTTTGCTGAATTTTCTAATTTCTTTTTGTTTGGAATTCGTATAATTCGATTGATTTTATATCTCCAGCGCTAGACTTTACATCTCCAGCGCTTGACTTTACATCTCCAGCGCTGGACTTTACATTTCCAGCGCTTGACTTTACATCTCCAGCGGTAGACTTTACATCTTCAGCGCTTGACTTTACATCTTCAGCGCTTGACTTTACATCTCCAGCGCTTGATTATACATCTTCAGCGCTAGACTTTACATCTCCAGCGCTTGATTTTACATCTCCAGCGTTTGAATTTACATCTCCAGCGCTAGACTCTGCATATCTCCAGCGCAAGATTTTACACATCTCCAGCGCTAGACTTTACATCCCCAGCGCTAGACTTTACATCTTCAGCGCTTGACTTTACATCTCCAGCGCTAGACTTTAGATCTCCAGCGCTGGACTTTACATCTCCAGCGCTAGACTTTACATCTTCAGCGCTGGACTTTACATCTCCAGCGCTAGACTTTACATCTCTAGCGCTAGACTTTACATCTCCAGCGCTAGACTTTACACATCTTCAGCGCTGGACTTTAAAAGACACTTAATAATCTGTGTGAGACCAACAGGGCTCCGTATATATCACCTTTAAAATTAAAATAAAACAAGGTGATTTAAGGAAGTAATTTCTGGTTGGATTACAAAAACATCATGAAATAAATTAAGTTTTCGTTAAATGAATTTTTAAATACATGGTATCATGTTCACATTGCTATGTACATCAGAAATACTAGAACTTTCAACCATTATTCAAATATCTCAAATGTTATTCAATTTTTTTTTAATGTTTCAGATATATTTTATGGTTACTGGACAATTTTCACCACTAACTTAAGCCTGGTATAGATTTATGGTGTCAGTCGAGATTAGTTAATAATGCAGTGAACATTTTTTTTATCAAAATATATATAAAATAGTAAATAAAGCAACTTAATAAATGTTAAAAATGACACCTTTGTTTTGTAAAACCAAGAATTTAATATAATACAGATAATAAAACTCTCATAGCAATCCTTGTTAACCTTTTAAAAAGTTGCAGTAAAAATTCATTTTAATTAAATTTAAATACGTTTTGTCAAAATTAAAGACATGGCATACAAGAAGCTAAGGTTTAATCACCTTAGTACAGTGCGTCTAAAACCTGCTAAGGACTCCTTAGTGCACTAAGGACTTATATTATGCCACTAAGGACTAGATGGGGTGCTATTACATGTAAACAAATTTCATATCATGGTAGAGATTGATATTTAATGCATAAATTCCAAATTCTATCGAAAAAGAATCACAAAATAAATGAACAATTGAACAATGTTTAAGCACGTGCCGGTTTTTCATTCATTTTGCCGAAAATCAGTGAACCGTAAGACACGTGTCAAATTACAAAACTGATTATACTATTATCTTTAAAAAAAAAATGAAATATTAATTGTTTGCATAAGAAACTAACTAGACATTAGATGTGTTTACCATAAAAATATTTAGGTTGTGTTAAAATCTTTTTTTTTTTAATTCAATATATCTATATTATAAAATCTAAAGTATACATCGATTAATTTAATTATAAAACACATAAATTGTTTAGTGTTTTTAGGGAAAGAAAAAAGTTTGATCCGAGAAAAAATGTATGAAAGTATTTCACAGTGACTTGGTGAAGGTCAAATTTCACCTGTACGCGGGACAGTAGGAAGATGATTTAAAGGCATCGAAACAGTGTATTTGTAAAAGTGCAGATGACCTTTAATAAAAGGTTGCTTGGCGGGTATATCGGAGTTTAATTTTTTTGGTCGTAATGAATTTTCCTAGTGTATGCAATAGGCAACTCCATAACACCAAACATAAATATATTTTTCGCAATAGTTAAAAAATATTGACAGTTATATTTAGGTGGTGCTTAACTTTTGGCGGACTGTATAGTAACGATAAACTCGCAGAAGGCTCGTTTATTATTATATTGTAATTAAATATCTCGAGTTGATATCAAGCGATATCGAATTCTCACTCGCTATGAAACCTATATCAATACAAACCTAAATGACACATGACATTCGTTTGTATACGTAATCATATCTTCTCCACACACCTCCCCACTGTCAAAATTACAATCTGAAACCTATATTAATACAAACCTATGTGATCCATGACATTCTTTTTTATACGTTATCATATCTTCTCCAAACACCTCCCGACTGTCAATATTACAATCTGAAACTTATATCAATACAAACCTATGTGATCCATGACATTCGTTCTGATACGTTATCATCTCTTCTCCACACACCTCCCTACTGTCAGTATTACAATCTGTAACCCATATCTATACAAACCTATGTGATGCACGACGCTCGTTTGTATACGTTATCATATCGTCTCCACACACCTCCCCACTGTCAGTATTACAATTTGCAACCTTTTTCTATACAAACCTATTTGATGCATGACATTCGTTATGATACGTTATCATATCTTCTCCACACACCTTCCCACTGTCAGCATTACAATCTGAAACAAATATTGTAATAGGAAATTGTTAAAAATTTATTTGAACACATTTTGTGGCTTTATATATGACTTTTCAAGTGCTAAACGTTTTATATTCAGTATCTATTGTAATTGCTATAGCAGGGGAAGTTATGCACTCCCCCTCCAAATGGGACAGTCGCACAACAGCACAATATTATAAGAACAAACTGTAAGCGGTTTCCTAGTTTAGTCCAGACTCTGGTTTTGGAAGTTTCGATAGATGCTTGATGTTTATCGTTTTTGTGAAGGTAGGTAATGACAGAACACGTGCTTTAGACACTAGACTACGATATGTAGTACAAGAGCTTTCTTACATTTTAACGAAAGGTACGAACGAACGTACAGGGAGCATGTATTACATTCCAACGATAAAACTCAGTCTATGTTTTATCCGGTAAAACCGCATTCTCTTCCGAATCAAAGGTATCTTTAAAAATTTAAGTATGTCGCATATAAAACTCGCATTTAATATCTAAAAATAAAGAAAAATAGTTTAAAATACACGTACGTCCAACATGTTGCTTATGTTAACCACGATTACACACATTTGCGCGGGAATTGTTCACGCATGCTTTATAAATGTTTAAACTATGAACACAATGGAACATTTTAATGAACTTCTTGAAGTATGATACTCTAAGGGAGTTACATTTTTATGGGGACTAGGATTAAATTTGAAAAAAAAGCAGGACAGGGGTTTTGAGTAAAAAAAAAGGCAGGATGAGCAACTTGGCAAAAAAAAAGGCAGTATGACAATTTATGTAAAAAAAGTCAGGATAAATTAATAATAAAAAGGCAGGACCGAATAGAGTGAAAAATAAAAAGGCAGGATAGAGATATAACTAAAATAAAATGCAGGACAAAACTTTTAATCCTAGCCCCCCCCCCCCCCCCCCCCTCTCCCCACCACCCCACCCATAAAAATCAAATGGTAGCTCCCTAAATTTAACGACAAAATTCTTAATTCTTTCTATATATTAAGGAGTATGCCATCATCAAATTGTAAACGTGAATCATCAAGATTTGCCAGACAAGGATGCAACAAGGTATGGAAATTAAAAAAAACTGGGAGACAGAAAAAAAAATGATTTTTTGTGAAGTTCTTTCCATTAATTTAAAGGTCAAATGTAAACAAAATCGAGCGAAGTCGTGAAATCCCGTGTCAATTCCAGTGGAACAATTATCACAAAAAAAGTTTTGATTTAGATACTAGAAGATGAATATAGGATAAATGTCCACGAACCTACAAATAAATGATCTTGTACTACATATATTCTGAATTTCAATACTGATGATTTAACAATAAACACGCTTGGAAGAAAACGCAATTACACGCTGAAAAAAAGAATCCATGGGTGAGTATTAAAGACTCGGTGTATTTTCTCCGCACAAGGTAACAGGCAGTAATAAACAGGGGGAGGCGGGCAATTTCTATAAAAGTTATTAAACGAGACCAATAACATTTTGGCGCCATATTTTCACTGTTGAATTTACTAGGGGGTGCAAATAAAAAAGTATTTAGGAAGTAATGTTTTAGGTAAAAAAAAAAATTTTGGAGGGGGGGGTATATTTGCCTTTGTATTTTTTTCATTTATTTATTTATTTATTTTTTGGTGTAGGGGAGTTTGAGCACAATCTTTTATTTTTAGGGGTATTTTTTTTCTTCTGACGAGGCCTTTGTTAAGCAAATTTTGTTGGGTTATCTCCTTCCCCTGGTGGAATTATATATTTACCTCGTATATCCAGAAATTCCTATGTCACACGAAATTCAAGTTTGACCTGTGTCGTTGCATGCAGTGTAATGGTCTAACATAGACAAACATTCAGGCGAAAGGTCATCGAAGTCCCACGACAGCATTGATTATGATTACAAAGATATGTCATATTTTGAAAAGAGTCAAAACAGAAGATCCCTCAACCGGGTCTAACGTATGATTCGTCAACCGTACAAATCGTCAAATTGTAAGAAAGCTCTATTAAGCACTACGTAACGGTTCCAATGTGGGTTTTTGGGTTTTGTTTTTGTTGTTATGTTGGGGAATTCAGTGATAATGGCAGTATTTCAGGAGGCGCTTTTATATTCACATTTTGTCTAGACGCAAAGCGATTTGGAACGAGATTGACATATTGTATACATTTTGTGGAAGACTGAATATTGACATCCAGTTATTTTTTTTAGTTGTTGGCATATTGACATATACATTTTTGTACCGGTATCTCATTTTAACCTTAAAATTACCAGTGTATGGAATCGGTCATTTATTTGCATACCTTGGCTTGAAGCTTCTGTACTTGATACAACCATTGCTAACAATAATAATACAAACTTCATATTCTTCAGGTTTGTCTTTTCAATATTTTTCTACAGAAGAAAACATCTCATTTAATTTTATTTGACTTTGGAGAATGATTGAAACAAAGATCAAAGATACCCTTCCCAACTTTCAATACTACAATCATACATAATGCCATTCTTGATGGTTAACAATGTCAAATCTAGCAAATATAAGATTTTAAATTCAACGGACAAACAAACATACAGAAGGACCGACACTAGTATCATAACATATCTTTGAGAAGATAAGAAAATTTTATATTACATTAGCGTGTATTTATTTATAGTAAAACAAATCAAATAATTGAACATTCAACCGAAACGTTAATATACTTGCAAACTGCCAAACTGCACATGATCAGCTCGACAAAATGGAGTGTTTCTTTCGATTGCTTAAACAACCATTCCATTATGTATATCTGTGCCTGTGTGTGTTTGTGAAAAGTGGTGGCAAGGGGATGATTTGGGTATTCACCAAATATTTGTATAACATTTGGATATATATATTCTTGTACTTTAATAAATATTTGAACAACATGACTTGTGTCTTACAATGTTGCATCAAAGCATCGAAAACCAACAATATGCCTGACTATTCAATTTGGGATTTTCTCATTGTTGAAGGTCGTATAGTGGAATATGATTACATAAGTCCATGTCAGTTTAACTTTGGTGAATAGCTGTCGCATTGGTAATCATAAGGCACCTCCTTCATTGTTATCTAGTTTAGTTTGGCACGATACTTTATAATGAAAAGACGTAGAGATGAAATGCCAACGACAAACACAAAAAGATGAGAACTGCAAATGAAACTAATTTCTATCGTGTTTTGTGGTGATTTAAAATTTTGCCGTGCTTATGGTGTTGTTCTTCTTATATATGGGCATATGGGAACTATTTCGTTTTCTCGCTTCCGGTCAGATTATTTATTAAAATCTATTTATTATATAGTTGACTCGAACTGTAAGCCATATTCATATGAAACTTCCAGCAGAGTTAACTAACATACATCTTGGTGTGACTCAGGGTTGTCTAAATGTTTGTATTATTTCAATATTTTTCAGTTAAATTGTTGGTCAATTTAGGACATAGACATTAGATTTTTACGCCAGAATAATAACTACTAGTAATTTGTTGAAATTAAATATGTTTAATTTACCCTTCACATTAAGGCCTTTTTATGCTCGCATACGTTTTTTTTTTTTGGCTTATGGTACGTTTGGTCAGAGGCTTAATTGATTTAGATTTTGCCAGAAACAGGTGTTGTGCGATCGAATTTCAAATATATTTTTTGCTGATTTGTGTGGTTTTTTTTAATACAATTAAGATTTTCTCTCTACAGGGAATATTTGTTCTAGCAAGAGATCGGTGTTTACCTAACGCATGTTGTATGTCAATTTTAAATCATGAGACTAAATATAAAAAAAAGTAACTTTTATTTAATATTATTTTAACATCAACTTACCTAGATAAATGTTTCCATTTGTTTGTGACGTTTGTGAAATTTCACGGATATTTTTTTGGATTTTCATTCAATACATTTCCCCCAATATAAAAATAATCCGTCTTGTCGTAGAAAACTATTGTATAGAATTTTTTTCAGTCTCTGCACAATATTATATAATATAGTATATCATTACAATATGTATAACGCAAATCTAAAAATGAATATGTTGGTTGGTTAGTTTGTTTTCTGTAATTTATTTGCAATTTGATTGCTTCATATGGTTTGAATAGGGATTTAATCCGTTAAAGCGATTATTTATTGTGTTAAACAAGATTTACCCCTTGCAACAGGTTTGCGAAAATCGTTTCCTGAAGATATATGATTTACATTAGCTATTTTACATGCTGATTTTTAATGGCGAAAATGTTAACAATGTAAAACATGCGATATAAAGACAAATTAATAGGAACCGACTTAAAAGAGCTCTTATTGTGTTTAGGGAAGAAAGTTTTAAAAAATAATGTTTTTTTTTCTTCAAAACTTTACAACATTTTATTGTTTTACTATTGATTTCAAAACGTGCAGTGATAAATGCATTATCCATCATGCATATTCATGTCTACACTAAATGCCCTAGTCGAAGTATACAGATAAATTAATAAAAATACGTATACATCGTGTTTTAAAATCTGTATCTAATGTTAATGATCTGATAACAGATTACAGCTTTTGGTTCCTATTCAAATGTGTTCCTTCAGTAAAAAGATGGAATGAGATTTTGATTTTCGTAATCTCCCGTCATACTTTATTTAAACGGAAACATTATTACAGACAAGAAAAGATCTTCCTTTGAACGAAAACCACCTCGGTGGTCTCGAGGTAGAATGTTCGCCTCGAGTGCGGCAGGTCATGGGTTCTAACCCCGGCTGGGTCAAACCAAAGACTTTAAAAAAGATATTTGCTGCTTCTCCGCGCTAAACACGCGGCATTAAGGAGCAAGAGCAAAGATTGGTCAGCTCGGAGTCAGAATAATGTGTCCGGGTAAGATGACATGTCTTCCTGCGAACTGTTACCTTGTGAACTAGCACGTTAAAGAAAATCCGGCTCAGCGTGTCGGTCTAGTACAAAGCAGGGTTAATATTCATATTACATGAACATGTTATCGTCTTGAATATGTATATTAATTTGCCACTGGACGTTAAGCAGTCATACATCCATTATCACCCTTTGAACAAAGTACGTTAACTGATGCGTCTTGTAGGGAGCTCATGAAACACTTGCGACAACTATTTGAAGGGTCCGTAGGTGGCATATTGCAAGTCCCTATCCAATATACACTCATTTTGCAATGCAAATTTCGCCCACTACCATGCCGGACGGCCTATATAACAGGACCTGCCTATTGTATTTATGTTGATATGTCGTGAACATGCATAAAAGATTTGCCACTAGACGTTAAAAAACAACAATCAATCAATCATCGAATATCAAAATGGCAACTGTCTTTGCAAATTGATTAATGGCCAGTGGCGTAGCTGGGCCCTTATTTCTAGTGAGGCGAAGGAAGTCAAGAACCCCAATGCTGCTTTGGAGGGCATAAGTCAAGGATACTTCCCGTGTCTAAAAAACAATTTCAGCATTTAAAATGTAATTTTTTTTATGTTACTTAGCATTCAGCGGCAAATATTTTATACATATTTAGGACTAGAACAAATAAACAACAAATCGAGCAGTAGGTTGATTCTGAAACAAACGGCTAACTAGGATAACGTGTGGGTAAATTTGGACTGCCACTAAAAAGAGGATATGCTGGATAGTGGCAGAAATACTGTCATGCAACATGCCACCTAGGCACTCCTTAATGTACAGTCGCAAGGATTCTTTAGTGTAGCACGCTCCCTATACGAGGCACCGGATTTAATGTCTCATTCTGACAAGAAATACATTTGTATCTTTCTATCTTTTTTCCCTTTTGATTGTTCACACATTTGCAGTAAACCCTTTTCTATAGATTTATTTTTTATTTTTTATTGATTCAGCAAAGAAGTTTTGGTAGCGTTTCGATGTCGAAAGATTTAATGCTATCAATTTTGAAAAAAAAAGATTCTGTTATAATGAACATTATTTAAGTGCCTGTCCCAAGTCAGGAGCCTGTAGTTCAGTGGATGTCATTGGTTCATGTGGGTCATATTTGTTTTTCGTAAATAATTCTGTTATAAATTTGGCCGTTAGTTTTATCAATTGAATTAATTCGGGGCCTTTTATAACCGACTATACGGTATGGGTTTTTCTCATTGTTGAAGGATAGTTGTCTCATGGGCAATCATACCACATCTCCTTATTTTTATACTTGTCGTTTTATGGAAGGTTCACGCTTGTCTTTTTGAAATAAGGATATGCATTAGCTGTTTACTGAAGTTAAGTTATAGCGTAATAATTTAATTTTGGATTTAACGCGTCTACTGATTGGCTGACTTTGTTTTGTTTATCAGCTCATAGACATATCTTTGTCATGTGACCGTGACGTCATCGACGTTTTTTCATGGTTTACTCAGGTCTAAAATGGAATATAGAATTAAATTATAAGAAATGACTGTAATATTTTTTCTGTCTATTCGAAATAACATAAAAAATGTGGTGCACACTTTAAAATAACCCGCTACGCGGGTTATTCAGAGTGCACCACATTTTTGATGTGATTTCTTCATAGACAGAAAAAATATTACAGTCATTCCTTAAATGAAGACTCGTTTATTGCAATCAAGGAGGGAGAGGCGATACCAAAGGACAATCAAAAACCATAAGTCGAAGGAAATTACAACACCCAGACCAAAAAAAAAAGAAATTAGACAAAACCCAGACCCAAAAAAATTATACAACACCCAGACTAAAAAAACAATTAGACAACACCCAGACAAAAAAAAAAAATAGACAACACCTAGACCAGAAAAGAAAAAAACTAGACAACACCCAGACCAAAATAAAATTAGATAACACCTAGACCAAAAAAAATTAGACAACTCTGACAAAAAGAAAAAATAGACAACACCTAGACCAGAAAAAAAAAATAGACAACACCCTGACAAAAAGAAAAAATAGACAACACCCTGACAAAAGGAAAAAATAGACAACACCCTGACAAAAAAGAAAATTAGACAACACCCAGACCAAAAAAAAATTAGACAACACCCAGACCAAAAAAAAAATAAAAAAAATAGACAACATCCTGACAAAAAGAAAAAAATGCGACCCAACAGACAGACAATTATTCAACAAACAATACAAAAAAATCATTCCGCAACACGAACCACAAAAAACAAAAGAACGGAACTCAAGCAGATGCATTGGTATAGGGTAACTTGAGCAGTTCCTGCTCCACAAGTGGAACCCGTCGTTTTGCTTAATGTAATAATTAAGTTAAAACCAGTTGATAAATATAATTCTGTGATGCCGTAAATTTGGGAAAAAAGACAGGGTTGTGGCTACTGATATTTTGAAAAAAATTCTTGGCCATATGTAACATAAATGATCAATTCATGATGGCGTCAATAAAACAAGTGATAACTACAACTTTATCTTAAGAACCCTTGGTTCACCAGCTTCATTGAAAGAAACGATTTTTTATCACTATTATCATTATAAGAGTTTGATCTTAGAGGTATATACTCCATACTCAGGTTTTACTATAAAAAAGGAAGAATTACAATGGGAAGAAATTTTCTCTTTTGTTTTCTCAACTTATCTGTCAGTTTTTAAATCCAATTCTAGATATTAAGCAGACATAACTGTATATGTGGTATCCTGTATTTCAAGTTCAAAGAAATAGATAGTTAGTTTTCTGAATTGAATTGTTTCATATTTTTCATGTCGGGGCCTTTTATACCCGACTATACAGTATGGTTTTTTCTCATTGTTGAAGACCGTACGGTTGCAGATAATTGCTTACATCCACTTTATTTGAACTTTGGTGGATAGTTGTCTCATTGGCAGTCATACCTTATTTATATACGCTCAACATTGTCACCAAATTTTAGTTATTCAGTGAGATAACAGTACATACATAATGGAACGTAAAAGATAATGCTAGCTTCTCTTCTATTCCAGGAGACTCTATATATATGAAGTCTGAATCATACGAATAAATTTAAAGAATAAGTCGGTGAAAAAAGGAGAACATTTGTTTCAATAGGAACGCTAACGTTCTGTTGACTAGCTATTCCACCAAAAGTAACAAATATGGTGTCATCTTAAAGGTGCCAGTTTATAGAACTTCTTGTTTGATGTGTATTTATTGAGTAGGTGTTCCTGGCTAAAACAAGATATATGTATCTACACTGAAAGAGTTGAACTAATTATTCCAATCCGTCTTACGTTTGGAGGGAGAAATACTTGTGTAAACAGTAGAGAAGTCAAATGTTTATAACCATCCAATACTACAAAATAATAATTGCACATTTTTTTTTCTTAAATTTTTCTTGGTCAAACATTTAGTGAGGCAGTTGCCTCATTGCCAAATCGAAGCTACGCCACTGATGATGAAATGAACCTTGCAACATCGATTTCGTACATATGTGATTGAAATAAACCATTGTTTTCCAGAATCAGTCCAAATTACACGGCCTTCATCCCTGTCCTCCCACCTAGCAGAATCTACCCATTTTATTAACTCTTCATATTTTATCATCCTGAATATGCATGATGACATAATTATCCATTGATGCAACAATTAATCAACCCCCCTGCACCGACAGTCTCAGTGAGTGGTTTAATGTTTAATTAGGTAACATCGGTTTTAAATCAGAAAATAAACATGCAATGGTATTTTTAGATCGTGTATACATAAAGTAAATAATCCATATCTATTATATAACAGTCAAATATATATATATATATATATCTTGTGGTAATCTGGTACAGGAAGGATGAACATTTATCGAACTTCAAGCGGACATTTTGTATGGACACACACAAAAAGGGAAAATACCGTTTCCTCTATCAGGAAATAATCTATGATAATCAGTGAGGGATGCAAGGAGGGAGGGGGAGCGTAATAATACGTCATATTTTTTACGATTTATTTAAATTTTTAGCATAAAATCATCCAAAAATATTTTATATATAATCCGTTTTATGGACTAACGCCCTTTTCAAAAATCCTGGATTCGCCCCTGATATTGACTAGTATTCTAGTTTATTTCAGATAATTTTATCTTGTATTGATCAATTATAGCGTTTATTTTTTTTTTTACTATAGAATATTTTTAAAAATATGTAACATTAAAAAAAAATTATGTCAAGTACTTTGTTATAGTTTTATTGCACTTATCTACTTATACAATGATAAATCATCCATTAATGATAAAAATAATTGCCTCGATTACACTTCCGTATTAAAGCATAGGATGAGATTTGGTGTTTTGATTCTTTACACAAAATCCTATAACGCACTTGGGAAATAAAAAGCACAGGAACAGCACATTTATTTTATTTGGATACGTTTTATAAGTAAGTATTGCACAGCGCTTTTTTTTAATAAAATTTTATCTCTCTAAGGTTTCGAAATTATCTGTGTTTAACAAGCATCATAACCGATCATTGTTGAGCCTTTCCTTTTCATACCGTAACAAATCTTTAGACTTTCAAATGTTATTAAGGTGGTCCCAAACACCTTGACTAAAAAAATTTTGACAAAATATTCACTTTGACCCTTTGACAAAAATATAAAAATTTAAAAAAACTAGAACCACACACTTTATCGGAAAAAATTCATTGGATATATAGCAGTTTGACAAACACTAATTTTGATCATTGAGAAGCTTAATATTTTCTTAACAATAGAACATGATTAAAACGTTCAGGTGATTTTTACATAGTTATATCCCTGTAGTGTTATGTACCACCTTTAATGGTTTGGATATTTATAGTATTTTTGTAGTTTCATGGGCTCATCATACTTCCCCCTTTTTTCGGTATCTATATTCGTTATCCATTTTGATTTGAAAAGTTTTGAGAAACAAAACGTGATTGAATCATAATGATTTTGTACTGTAAGAATTTGGTTGTGTTTTATTTCTTCACAACTTTTTAAACTCTGGGCGGATTATTGCTTAACCCCCCGTCACACTAGACCAACACCATGAAGATCCCACTACGATCAATAAAAAAATAAGATCGCCGTGAGATCGTGGTATGGTCGGCTTGAATATTCAACACGTTCATACCACGACCTTGCTATGATTCTGATAAGCTGCTACGATAGTAACACGTTCTAGTTACAATCTTGTCACGCTCTTGCTACGTCTAATAAGACCTTACCACGATTTACACGATCTCTGTACGCTTCTACCAAGACCTTCCCGATCGCATTACGATCTCAATACGAGTCTACTACGATCGAACCACGACTCCACTACGTTTCCACTACGTTGTCACTGCGCTCTAGAATATGGCTTCATCAAATAAGTTCTCAACCCAAATGCGTCGTCACCCAAGATGAAGTATGGCATGTACAGGTCGTCATTAGGTAAGAGATCTGTTTCTGGAAATCCAATAGTCTTATCTTCCAAACACTCCTTTAATTCTGCCGCGTTGTAAATCTGGGCGTCCGACATGGAACCATATCCTCCTACATCTATCCATAAAATTTGTAGTCTGCATCCACCAAGGCAAGGAGCACTAACGAAAATAAACCTTTATAGTTATGAAACAAGGATCTGCTTTTAGGCGGCCTTCTAATAGCAACATGCTTTCCGTCGAGGGCGCCACAAGCGTGTGGCACGTTCCATCTTCTCTGAAAATCTTTTGTTCCTGTTGGACAGGATATGACTTCATCTTTATATTCCTGTACAATTGCCTGGCAAACCTCAGGAATAAAAGTACTTACAGTATTGCGCGCGACTCTGAAATCGTACTGAAGTAGTTGATACCTATCGCCAGAAGCTAAGTGCCTTAAGGTAATAACAACTTTCAGACCGGGATCTAGTGCCTTTCTGAATCGGGTGTCTCTCTTTTGAATTCGAGGACTTACTCTGTTTTGAAGTTCATCAAACATTTCTGGAGGCATTCTTAAAAAATCAAAGAATGACTGTTGATCCTCCATCCTTAATTCTTTCATAAGTCGGTCGTAATCCCCAAACTGGAGTCTACTTTCAACAGAAAGCTAAGGACGCACCTAACAGGACCTAAGCTGTCTAGTATGTCTTCTCCTTCATATAACTAAAACTGTAGCCTGATCAGCCAAATCGATACAGTGCAGCTGAAGATTGTAGAAGTAGGTTTTGCTCATGTGTGTCCATGGTTGAACTACAGGTAGGAGTTATTGCATCCGTTTTTTTTATATCAACAGAATCAGGTCGTGCAATTATCGTGGCTAGGACGACAAGCGCGCAGTAGCAGCGTACTATTGTATTCCGCATCGTAGTATAATCGTATCAATATCGCAGTAGAAGCGTAATAAAGACGTAGTGATTCCGGGGTAGTCGCAGTGAAATCGTAGTAAGGTCGCAGCGAAATCTTTTCCATCGGCTTCATATAATTGCACCACGATTTCCAATACGATGCTTCTACGCCCATCCTGATCTTACTACGTCCTAACTACGACCTTCCTACGCTTCTAGTACGACTAGTTTTGGCCACGACTGCACTACGAATATTTTAAGCATGTTCAAAGTTGGTCGTGGACCTCCACGATCATGAAGATCTTGGCACGTCCTTACCACGACCACCACGATCTTACAACGACTTCCAAAATATTTCGTAATTTTTGAGGTCGTAGCGGGATCGTGGTCCTAGTGTGATGGGGTTATTAGAAACCTCTCTTTCTGTTGAGGACTGTATGTTGACCTTCAGAAGTATTTTGCATTTTATTTATTTTTGTCGTTTGATTAATGTCTCATCGATGTGTTCCCAGAAGACACACAAACTTGGTAAAGAAAGTTTGTAACAGAATGTTATGTGTATTTTTATTCATTTTTAAGGCGAAGTTTCGCTTTTCCACAAATTAGTCATACGTTTCTTCAAATATAATGTTGCTTTTTCGCAAATTTGACATATCTTACTTTTCTGCAATATTTTCGATAGAGTTCAAAAACACTTGTTTACGGTTCCGAAACTTTTTCCCCACTTTGGTTAGTTATGTAAACATTTTGCTTTTGCGAAATGGTACTTTAACTTCAAATAGATTAATCAAATTTTATCTAAAATACTTGTATTGAAACTTAATCACATCTTCTTATATAACACATTTAAACTACAAAACGTTTCATTTTTAAAATTTTCTGTGGCTCAGAACTTTATATAAATTTAGCAATCTGCAAGAGAATTAAATAAGATAAAATTTAGATGTACATGTAATACATTTTGACTATCTTCTATATATACATCCTTGTCTTTCGGTCTTTAGTGGATAGTTGTCTAGTTGGCATTCATATCACTTCTTCTTTTTGTATATATCATAAGGCTTCGAAAGCACCAAATATTAAAAGTGTTAATTTCATATTCTGCATTTCTTTATCTAGCGTTGATTACAAGAAAATTGCTCAGTACACATTTCGATCGCAAAGGCAGTACGCACTTTATACGGAAGCGTAGCATACATCTTTACAGAAGTGTAATATACAATAAAATATACAGAGTAATACTGTGTCTTTAGGAAATTTGTGCAAATGTCAAACCAACACCCGTTTTAAGATATTACTTTTAATTTGGCTGATAACATTTTGCCACAGTGATAAAATGACAATGATGTACGCGCGAACAGTTTTTGTTTGTATGTGTTATATCTATACTTAATTTTTATTACAGGAAATTTTTCTGAACTTTTATGATTTTTCTGGTTCGTTGCCCTAGTGATACTACTTTGTTATTTTCTCAGTTGTTAACAATTTGCCACAGACATGCAGGGTTTGACTATATGTACAACAGCAGTGTTTATTATTGGAGAGATAGCAGGTGTTGGTGTGTTGGCTTTGCCTAGGGCTGTAGACGATACAGGTACAGTAATGATGTAACGGCTAGCTGAATTGTGTAACAATGTTTTAATTTATTACAAAGATTTCCAGACATAAAGTTTGATCTGATAATATAAAATAATGTTTCTCAGTATGATCTATTTTCCAGTTAGAAAACCAAACACCTTAAATTCCTAAATTAAAAAAGATCTTTATCTTATATTCCTCGACTCACATAAGCCATTTTTTATTTTGCTTTGTTGTATGATCGGTTAAGGGCCTTGGATAGGGGAGGTGCAAGATGTCTCAAGAGCACGGTTTAAAAAATCCGGGTACGGGTGAAAACACAAAAATTATTTCAATTTTTTTTCAAGCTAGATAAAATTCTTTTACAGGATGGATTGGGTTTGTTTTAATAGTTGTATTTACATTGCTGTCAACATACACTGCCACATTGATAGGAAAATGCTGGGCAATGATTCAGGAGAGATATCCCGAATATCGATCTCATGTTCCGGATCCTTATCCAATCATGGGCGAGAAAACGTATGGCAAGACTGGCAGGTAGAATTTATATTTTATTTGTTTTAAAGATGTTAAAACAATAGAGGTTACTCTAAATTTCTTTTCGTAGTTATTTAACCTGTGAGAAACACACAAAATGCGTTACTTTTGAATTTTGAAAGTAAAGACAATTTATTACAATGTTAAATGTAAAGACAACCCCAACTGAACGAATAGGCAAAACCATATAATGACAAGTTTATTTTTTCAAAATAAAACAATTGGTTACATCTTCGTCATTTGATCCTTAGTGGATAGTTGTCTAATTGGCAAACATACCACATCTACTTTTTAGCTCACCTTTCCTAAAAGGAAATGTGAGCTTTTGCCATCACTTGGCGTCCTTCGTCCGTCTTCCGTCGTCCGTCCGGTGTAAACTATTTCAAAGATCTTCTCCTCTGAAACAATTAACCAATTCCAACCAAACTTAAGCTGAATGATCCTTAGGGTATCTAAAATAAAGTTTGTGTTTTATTTTCTGTTTCGTCAAAAAACATGGCCGCCATGGCTAAAAATAGAACATAAGGGTACAGTGCAGTTTTTGGCTTATATCTAAAAAAATAAAGCATTTAGAGCAAATCTGACATGGGTAAAAATGTTCATTAGATCAAGTTCTATCAGCCCTGAAATTTTCAGATGAATCTGACAACCCATTGTTGGGTTGCTGCCACTAAATTGTTAATTTCAAGGAAATTTTGCTGTTTTTGGTTATTATCTTGAATATTATTATAGATAAAGATAAACTGTAAACAGCAAAAATGTCCAGCAAGGTAAGATCTACAAATAAGTTTAATGATCAAAATTGTCAATTGATCCCTGAAGGAGTTATTGCCCTTTAAAGACAATTTTACACAATTTGTTTATCATGTTTTCTAACTTTAAAAAATCTTCTCCTCTGAAACTACAGAACCAAATTGAACCAAACTTAAGCTGAATGATTCTTAGGTTATCTAGAATAAAGTTTGTGCATTATTTTATGTTTCCTCAGAAAACATGGCCGCCATGGCTAAAAATAGAACAATGGGTAAAATGCAGTTTTTGACTTATATCTCAAAAACTAAAGCATTTAGAGCAAATCAGACAAGAAGTTAAAGTATTCATTAGGTCAAAGTCTACCTGCCCTGAAATTATCAGTAAAATCGGATATCTGAATTTTAGGTTATTGCCCCTGAATTGATGATTTAAAGGAAATTTTGCAGTTTTCGGTTATTATCTTGAATATTATTATAGATAAAGATAAACTGTAAACAGCAAAAATGTTCAACAATCTAAGATCTACAAATAAGTGTATATAACAAAAATTGTCAATTGACCCCTTAAGGAGCTATTGCCCTTTAAAGACAATTTTTCACAATTTGTTCATCTAGTTTGCTTACTTTAAAAAATCTTCTACTTTGAAACTGCTGAATCAATTTCAGCCAAACTTGGGCTGAATGAGTTTCAGAGTATCTAGTATAAATTTTGTATTTTGTTTCCTTGTACGTCAAGAAACATAGCCACTATGGCTAAAGTGAAACATAGGGGTAAAATGCATTTTTTTGCTTTTGAGGAAAATATGACAGATACAATGAACATTTAAATGGCATTTTTAAGCCACTCATTAATATTTATTGAAAAGCAAAAATAATCATTGATGAAATATTCAAGTAAAAACTTAAAGGTGATTGATTCAGGCTCTTGCGAGCCTCTTGTTTATTATCTTGGTCAGATACGGGGAAAAAAAACACGTAAAAGAAAAAAAATACAAATACAAAAAAAAGCAAAAATGAAAAAAACCAACACAAGTTTCTGGAACCTCGTAACCAAATTTTTCTGAAATTAAACTAACAAGCCGTAAAATATGATACTATGTTTTTTAAAGATTTAAACCTTTATATATTCGAAAACTCGAGTTGTTTACCAATTTCACTTGAGATAAGAGTAGAAACATAGCAGTTTTACAGTAGTCGAACGATCACATTAATACATAATTATCTCGAAAATGAAAATATTTGTATCTTAAACATCGTAATTGGACTTAGGTACTCTCTCATAGTGGGAAAACATGTAAAAAAGTAGTCGAAGTTTTCAATTAATCAACGTTATATCTACACGATAAGCGGAACGGAGATAAATTACGGTTCTACATGTAAAAAGCAAAATAACAAAAATACCGAACTTCAAGGAAAACCCAAAACGGAAAGTCCCTTATAAAACGGCAAAACCAAAAGCTCAAACACATCAAACGAATGGAAAACAACTGTCATATTCCTGACCTGGGAACTAATTAATCAAATAAGTGTCTGAATTGAGTACTAATGATAAAACTACAATGGCTTTCGTAAAGTACAATGTAAAGATATATCATCATAGTGGACAATGGTGATATTTTTATTACGAATTAAATAAAATAGCAGTCACTTGAGGAGGAGCTCCTCTACGAAGGAAAGAAGACATCTGAAAGAAGAGCTCTGAACAGGACAATATGAGACAGTAAAGAAACTAAAAAAAAAAAAAATCACCAAGGCAGGTTTGAAGGGATAGAGCAGAAAATCCAAAGACGCGCTGGTTAAGCTTATCGAAGATTATTGCGTTGAACGAGGCATGATCAACTACACCAGTAAGATGAGATATGACTTGAGAAAGTCTTTGGAAAACGATTTTGCTATTCTTTAAAGTCCATTTCGGTCTTAAAGCTCCTGAAGTATTCATCATTGGCTTTCCGATTCTTTGGTGTGAGTGTTCTTTATACAGGTTAATAATAACCTTAGACTAATGATCACATTCACTTTTAATTGCCTTCACTCATCAACTTTTTTCTTTAAATGGTAGGGTAACTCGCCATTCATTCAACTGTGTATATTGCTTTTATAATTTCTTTATTTGAAGTGTACAAAAAAAAAAAAACAGTTACTGTACAAAAATAAAAAAGACAATTAAAATGAACTATCGAGTAAAAGGATGCATTCATAATCCAGTCAACTTTCCGTACTGTAATGAATTTTGACAAAAGCATACATTTACTTCACAGTATAGGCGAAGTATGTTTTTAAGGAGTAAGTAAGGAAATACAATTGAAACTCAAAATTGACAAACTGACAATAACATGGCAAAAACCGAAAAACGACGAAAAGATAAACATCTGGTCACACAACTCAACATAGAAAACTGAAGACTGAGCAACACGAACCTCACCAAAACATTATAGAATTTTAAATCTTACACGCTAATGATATCATATCCATTGTCCTATTACTTTTTTTCAGATATTTAGTTACAATTACGTTGAATATTTTCAATTTTGGAAGTTCTGTTGTTTTCTTGGTATTAGCGGCTGGAAATATTGAGACTTTACTAACTGACGTCATCAAAGATATATCGTTCTGTTATTGGTTGATGATACTGACGTGTATTGTTGTTCCAATCGTTTGTCTTGGTACACCAAAAGACTTCTGGTAACTGATTAGCATTACGGTTACCATAAAAATGATCATCAAAAATATATGATTAACGATCGAGAACCACACTGTTTTATTAACTATAAATTTAGTAAACAATTCACATGAGTGATCATTAAACATGTTTCTTAGTAATACACGATATACACAATATATGTACAGTAACACCTATCTTTATTTTGGTAAAGCATGTTAGCAGGTTAGTCAAGGAACATTTATGACGTCACTGGGCTATCAGGATTTTAAGTTTTTCAATTGGTCCGATCATATAAAAATAACATTTACAGAACAACTCTTTCCCTTGGCTTTCAGATGTTAAGGTTAGAGTGCGTTCTCAGTGACGGTTAATACAGAACAGCGCTTCAGACGCAAGAAATTTATGATTTGTTATTTTTTTTAAAAATAGAAATATTGTTGATATTTTATGCTTATAGAAAATAAAATATTACTTCTGCCACATCGATTCTTTACCAGTATAATTTATTTACAATAAAAAAATTCTGAAACATTTATTTTGACATCCTCACTGGAACTAACGGGAATTGTAAAGCATTTGATGTAACTGTGGTATTTTTCCTCTTACCGTCAAAAGTTTTCTGGATCAAATTGATCTCTAACTGTTACTAAATTATTCCTCATTATGAACTGAATGGGCATAATATTTGATATATAAAATATTAACACTTCATAAAAAAGGCCAATAAAGAAACGCATATCTCGCATTGGAAATGAAGAAATGATTCTTTGTATAAGATTAGATTCTAACAGAAATGTACCTGAAACTGAAGATGCAGTCTTTTTGTGTTTTATTAAAAGACTTTTTAACCATTATAAATTGCCGTTTCATACAGTAGCTCGTACATAGATAAAGCCAAAATTATCCTTTAACTTTACACCCGACTATATTAAAATAAGTCACTAATTCATCGATGTTCAAATCAAATAAGAAGATGCTAATCAAGGTAACAAATAAAAAAAACTGATAAAATCGAATAAAGTTGAAACGGGACGAGAGAAGGTGCGTAAGCAGGGTAAGCGTCTTCTTCAATTAATGCATCAACTGCACTCGATCAAAACGTAACAATCGGGAATAGGACGCAATCGGTAAAATTACAGCTAGGAAGACTAAAAGTTTCCAATGAATAAAAAAACTCAACGTTGAGATTACTTTGCTGGTCCAGTGCCTTAAACTTACAATTATCATACATGAAGCACAAACACATTTAGGGTTCCTCCTTATTATGATTTACCTAAGGGGGCACATCCTATAAACAAGGTATACGAAAAGGTATACATTTTTAAAATCTAAATTATATGAAAAGGGTAGGGTAACAGTACCCCAGCGGCACCCCTATCAATTAAGTATTGAAGTGCCCCAACCCCGAGGGATTTACATCTTCAAAAAGAGAGTTAATATCGATTTCAGTAAAAAACGAAACATGCATTTAAATGAATTATTCATTTTTAAGTTGTAAGAAGGAAATGGACAAAAGAAAACAACCAAACGCCAGTCTACAAAAAATTACATAGATAAACTAAATATTGAGCTACACAAATCCTACCAAACACTTGGTAAACTCGGGTGCACTGGAAGGTTAATGGTTCTATAGTAGGTGCAGCCGTTATTCTGGTCCTGTTGGTTATGACTATTAAAAAAAATCTGCTTAAAAGTTGAAATCAGTGTGGTCACGAATGAAGAAATGAAGAACGAATAGTGACTTCGACAGCTGGACACATATATTTCATAACATTCAAATACTGATGATTTCCGTAACAAATTCGAAAAGATACTTAGTCTTAACCTTGAAAGAGCCCTTGATTTAATTCATTCCGTGTACAACAGCACTCTATTAAGGAAATTACGAAAAGCAGGCCAAAGTTATAGATAACATCAATAATTTTGACGTTTTATGTAATGAACAACCATTCATATCTAAATAAATAACATATTTCTACCTTTTTAGGCCAATTGGAGTTGGCGCAGCAATTTCCACTGGAATAGCTTGTACATTAATTATCATACAAATTTTCCAAGACAACTCTCACAGTAAAAATACTACTGTGCACTCAAACATTAAGCTTCAAAACTTTTCCTCGGCCTTTGGAACAATGGTTTTTGCTGTCAGTGGTCATTCCGTATTTCCAACAATTATAACAGACATGAAGAAAAAGGAAGACTTCAAACTTGCAGCGCTCCTTGGATATGGAAGTAATATGAATATGTAAATTTAAAAGATACAATAAAATTCATTTAAACCTGATACAAAACTATCTGTAAAGGTATACGACTATTTGGGGGTATGATACACAGGTGACAAATTATCGACAGAAAAAGTTACCATACAAAAAGGTTGAGCACAAAGAAGTGTTCAAACTTTGAAAGTGAAATACAAATGAATGCACGGCAATCAAGTTATCAATTGTTTGTATCTACTGTATACCGTTTGTATTCAGATTTTTCATTCACTCGATGTAAAATGTACAGTTTGTACCTTAAATGGAAGAGGAAAAATATATAAGCATTTAAAGAAATTCATGTCAAAGATGCATCGTAACAACCATTAGATGATTCTTCTAGTTATTATTTGAAGATAGAAATGAAAAAAGTCAGCCTAGTTTAATTTGTATTTTAATTTAGATACATTTGTTTTATATTTTCAAAGTTGTCCTCCTAATGTACATACCAACAGCAGCGTCTGGATACTTTGTGTATGGTAGAGATGTTAATGTCAATATAATTAGAAGTATACCAGCTGGTCCTCTCGCGTATGTAGTGGATATTTTGGTCACATTGCATCTTCTCTTGGGATTTATAATCTATATGAACCCTGTGTGCCAGCAGTTTGAAGCTAAAGTAGGCGTTCCTAAAGGTGAGATAAAAAGATAAACCAACAGATACAAAACAATTGGAACGAATATTTCAAGAAATCCGTGACTGGTGTATATGATGCTGAAACACAGACCTGAAAATACGATGTGTAATTATTATAGTAAAATATAAAAATAAAAAGATGTGGGGTGTCTATGAGACAAAAAAAGAAATAAACTTAGTTGGAAATAAACTTAAAAAATGTCCAAATAACCAACTTAAAAAACAGAAATATTTTGAAATGTTAAAAAGTTTTAAAAAAATGGTGAAATTTTAAAAAAAGCACAATATAGAGAGAAGATATTTAGTTCGTTGACAGACAGTTTTAATAAGAAACTTAAAGATTATTGGGAAATACTTAAAGGATTGAAAAATTTACAAAAAATTTGGTAATGAAGTACCGGAAATTTTAAAAGACGAAGAAATAATTACGAAGCATATTCAGGACCAAGGAAAACCCACATTTGTAAATATAAAATGGAAAGAGGAAATAGAAAAACAACTTGTTAATATTGAAAAGAACATTACATCCAATAGAGAAACAGATGCTCCCATAAAATACTCTGAAATAAAAAACGTTATTAGTTAGCTCAAAAAAGAAAAAGCTCCTGGGCCAGATACCATTATTAATGAAATAGTAAAATTTAGTAAAAATGTATCTATCAAAAGCATTGTTCAACTGTTTAACCTAATTTTAAATACAGGTATTTACCCATCACTATGGAAATGCTCATATTTAATTTTATTGCATAAATCAGGAGAAAAAAGTGATCATAATAATTACAGGGGAGTATCCCTGATAATTTGCTTACCAAAGTTATTTAATGCTGTATTAAATGAAAGATTGATTAAACTGATGGAAAATACTATTAGTAATACTCAATTTGGCTCTAGGAAAAATCATAGAACCTCTGATAGTATATTTGTTCTTAAGTCTTTAATAAACAAATACTTACACAAAAATTAAAAAAAAAAATATATGCCTGCTTTGTAGATTTAAAAAAAAGGCATTTGATTCTGTCTGGAGAAAAGCCTTACTTTATAAACTGTATAACGCAGGAGCAGGGAAAAAATATTTAATATTATTAAAGTACAGTATGAGGAAACAAAATCTGCTTTTAAGCACCAAGAGTGGCATTCAGCATATTTTGAGGTCTCTCAAGGGGTTAAGCAAGGGGATTCATTGAGTCCTACTTGATTTAATTTATTTATAAATGATTTAGATGCAGAGTTTTCAAATGAAAAAAAGCTGTCCATTGGAACTGATTGATACTAAAGTAGGATCTTTATAATTTGCTGATGACCTTTTAATATTATCTGAAAGTAAAGAAGGCCTACAAAATAGTCTTAACAACTTAGACAAATATTGTGAAAAGTGGCAATTGACTTTAAATATTAATAAAACTAAAACAATGATTCTGCAGCAATATAATAAAAAAAAAGTGGGAACATCTTTTGCAAAATATAAGAATGAAAATTTGACAAATGTCTCTGAATATCCATTTCTTGGAATTCTTGTAAAAACAAATGAAAACTTATTGAATAGCTCTGAAGAACTTGTAAATAAAGCAAGGAAAGTGATGTTTGCCAATAAAACTTATACTGGTTCTTTAAATATTCTGCCAGTTAAAGTAGCTTGCAGTCACATCGAATCCAATTTAGATTCATTCATTCAGTCACGTCTCAGTCATTACAACTGAACGGACGTGCTAGGTCAGCTCTCCTTTACCCGCTATCTTCGATGAGGGTTTATTGTTAGATGGATCAACGACTTACTACTTTCGATGACAGAAACCAATCCAACGCTGTACAGACTACGTTAGGCTATAATCCGCGTAGGGCAAATTCCCGCGTCAACATACACTCCAAAACCCATTATTGATGGGGGGGGGGGGGGGGGGGGTGGTATGCCGAGTGACGTCCGAGGGCTGTATCCTAGGTGTTAGATGATGGACCACCATTTCACTGTCTCACGACTTTGGTCCTGATAATGCTTCCTGTCATCGTTAATACTACGTCCGAGACTCATCTACCAGTACTCCATCATCGAGGTTAGCGGGCTGCCAAGCTGACTAATCTGGCCCTGAAAGCAGCCGTTGTGAAGAACATCAAAATAGTCAACAAAAGAAAAACCAAAACAACTCACAAAACAAAGATGGCGGCCTACCAAAATGGCGTCCTCCACCTGTTCCTGACCGATGGCACAAAATTATTTAAACGCTCACCAAACGCTTCGGGCACCGAGCCGACCGTGCGAGGGATGTATATCCAGTCAAGGTCGTTAAACACTTCCATTTGTTGTAGCTTGCAGTCTTTTTGACTCTATAGTTTAAACCAATAGCCACTTACAATTCAGAAATTACTTATATGGATACATATGTTTCAAAATTTAGAGCAGAAAAACGTGCAAATATCTCCAAAACAAATATATACCTCCTAAATGTTACTGATAAATCATGTTTAGAAAAATTACATTTGTTTTTCTGTGAGTATATCCTCTGAACAAGAAAATCTTCAGCAAACATAGCCGTGAGAACAGAGTTAGGGAGATACCCACCAGAGATGCATATAAAAACTCACAGTATACTTTACCTAACAAGATTATTAAATTCTGAATTTAATCCATTATTATATGAAATCTTTTTACTTTCAAAAAATTTGGATGAATCAGGTTGCTATACCTGGTTTACATATGTTAAAAATATTTTGAAAGAGGTAAACATAGAATTATCCATTCTTGAGGGAAACAAAGGAAAAAGTACTCAAAGTTGTTAAAAAAAAAACAACTTAAAACACCAATTTTTAAATTTCTACAAAAATATATTTGAACAAAAATTTGGAAAAATAGATAAAAAAAAGTAAATTATATTTATATAAAAGCTTAGGGTCCCTTTTTAAACAGGCATTATAATTGAGGAAAGGGGACTCTTGATTTATTTATATAAATATATTATGTGCTTTTTTTACTTATACATGTATTATGGGATATGTTTTCCTATGGGTTTTTTTTTTGTCTTTTTGTGTATGTTTGCATTCATATAATGTTTATATGTTATCTTTTTCTATGTTAATGTCACAAATCCTTTTAAAATGATTTATATGGCAATAAAATTATTTGAATTTGAATTTGGTATGACTGCATATGAGACAACTTTCCACCAGAAACCAAATGACGAAGACGTTTGTTTTTCAGCTTTCACTTGGAAGAGATGTATCGTTAGACCACTGATCGTACTGGTTGTCCTATTCATTGCTGAAAGTGTTCCTCATTTTGGTGCTATTTTATCTTTGGTTGGCGGCTCAACAACAACTTTACTCTCTTATGTATTCCCTTGCTTATTCTATATGAAATTATGCAATAGTAACTGTGGTAACAAAACCGATCATCCATCATCCGTCATAGAGTGGAGTTTAGTGCTCAGAATGACGTCTCACGTGACGATACAGACGAAATAGTAACTGCTAAAACGCCCCTTTTGAAAAACCGAACAATGACTGCTAGTGATGAGAAAATTAAAGCTGACAATAATTTGTTAGCAAGTTCAAGCAAGCAAAATGTTCAAGCGAATTCTGAGCCGCATCCAAGCACAGAACGTATGTAAGTTATCTTTAAAACTGAAACTAAATCTTAAATCCAACCCGAATAATTGAAACGTTTACTTGAATTACCATTAAGGAATATCTAGGTATGAAAACTGTTGCATTTTAACATTACATCATTTTAAAAATCTGACAACTTTATAATAATTTTCTTGCAAAAAGTATGCTCACCCTGATGGCAACACGTCAATAAAAATAGCCTCAGTTTAAGATCTTTTTATTAATATTTAGACCTGAGCAATAGTCTGACACTAAAATATAATCTGCTTAAAAATTTCATTTTACAAAGATGTTGATGTGAGTAAAAGATTTTTTTTTCTCGTATAAAACTGTTGCTCATTATTAACTTGACTAAAGTATATGTACAAAAATAGCCATTTTGCTAGGATTAGGATACATGTATCACAGTGACACGAAAAAAAAATATATTTCTAAACTGAAGTCTCCAGATTTTACTTTGTAAGGTCTGAGAAAAGTTGTCATTTTGTTGTATGTTGTTAATTTTTGTAAGTACAACCCAAATTATAGCTAATATAACATATCGAAAAACAATTATTTTTATTTTCAAAGAAAAACCAAAATAAGTTGTTAATTTTTTATTATACAACAGTTCAGCAGAATTTATATTTTCTCTGGAGTGTTAACAGTTGCCATCTTGATTAAGCAAATTAAACTACATGCTTTTTTTGGTTCTTTTTCAGATTTATTCCTCTTTGGCAAAAGGTTTTGAATATCGAAATCATCTGCATCGGTATCATAGGCGGATTTGCTGCAACCGTGTCCGCCATCATTGCCATAGCAACTCCTGATAGTTTGTCTGTGCCGTGTTATGTTAGTCTAAATGGAGCAGGGTCATAATTACTATGGGTCAAATTATTTATGCATTATGAAGAATAGAAGATAAATTCATTTTTAACTTTATAAATGGCTAAAATGAAAATTTTAAATTTGAAGTTATGATAATATGAATAGCTCATAATACAATAATAAAAATAGTAGTAATAATTTAAAGAGTATTTTTTGGTGGAAGCACATGTAGTGGTAGTGGTGGTGTAGCGGTAGTGATTCTTGTTATCATTGATTACTCAGTGCTTTTCATGTTACAATCTATTTTAAACAGTTTGAATACAAAAATATATATAATAAAATAGTATCAATGTCATGTTTTAAATGATCATGTTTAGTTTCTATAATATCGAACATCAAGATTATAAAATTGTAATGCCTCTATGATATATGTAATAAGCAGCTGACCAAAAGATCATTGTTAAAAAGAATTTTTTTAATATTATAAATGAATGCTTTTATAGAGGGAACATTCATTATATAGCCATAATCATCACTTTATAGAAACCGATTCATTCTGCTATTGTGGTGCAAGTCAATGTAAAATCCCAGTAAAATATTTTTGTGATTGTTTATGTTACAATTAATTGAAAGTCCCCTTTCGGTGATATAAATCAACCTTTTAAACATAGATAATTACATTTGAGTAAAACCTCGTCACCGGTTGTCTCAGCTTGATGTCAGATCCTTGTTAGTCTCAGCCCACTGTTTGAGGTCTAGCATGTACAATTTTATACCTTTACCAATTTTAAACGACCATGAAGCGAAGGTGTCATTCCACTAGAATATATAGAATCATTATCACAAATAACCTTTGGATGTCTATTTGATAGTAAACTTATTTCAAAAGTGACCTTTGGGTGTCCAGGGTTCGACACTTTCAATTCTTCAGTTCATGTTGAATTGCGTATATATCTGCAAAAAAAAGAAATATAATTCGCTATTCCCACATTTCACCATCCTCTCTTATCAATATTTTCTAAACCGCTACTAGGTAAGGTTATCTACTAAACAGGCTAATACGAATTACTCCCCTGTAAAACAAATTCATTCGGACTATTTGGTTATTTTTTTGAACATTTTATAAAATGAAATAAGTTATAGTCCCTATCAAGGGAGAATAGTCAGATGTAGAATAAAGATGGCGTTTTGATAAAAGAAAATGGCGTTATTGATAAAAGAAAATGGCGTTATTGATAAAAGAAAATGGCGTTATTGATAAAAGAAAACTACATAACAAAGACAACAACAAAGATATAGGAATATTATCACCTACTCCTATCTTGTTTAGTAGAAGGAACCATTCTAGCTTACAGGGTCTATATTGCTCCTTTAACACAGATACTGACGAAAGAAACAAATAGGTTCTTTTAAATTAAATTTCTCAATTTAGAGAGTGCTTGTAATTACATCCCTGCAACAATTTGTTCGGGTCTAAATTGTAATGTTGCAAGATGAACATTTATGAACTTCAAGATCCACTGTTCCGATAGAACCTGCCTAACTAATTAATACTTTACCTATATTTGATTTTTGCGTCTTCTGAAAAAATAGTACGTCCGTAACTATATCACACCGTGGCCTTTTAGCTTACTGTACGGTACGCGTTTTGCTCATTATTGAAGGCATTACAATGACCTATAGTTGCTTACATTCACGTCATTTAGACTTTGGTGGATAGTTGTCTCAGTGACAATTATGCCGCATCTCCTTATTTTAAATCTAAAGTAATTAGTTTTCAGGTATCCTGACTTAATAGATAGATGCAGTTTATACAGTTTTCTGCTAACAATGATTCCAAAAACAAGTTGTTCAAAAAAAAGGAACCCGAAACCGCTGACTTGTCACCAAGAAATTGTGGATGAATTGTTTTGCTTTTGATTTGAAATAATTGATTGTGAATAGAACAAGGTAATAATGATGTTGAAACACCTTTATTGGAAATATGTTATTGTGTGTAGATTCTTGCAAAAGGTAATTTTAAAAAACACTATTGGATTTTAGTTGCAAATCGAATAGTGTATACAGCTACCATTTGAATTTACATATAAACATGATAAAGGCTTGATTATTTTATTTATTACTTGGGAGTTCACATTGTTTTTTCTCCTCGTGTTTAATTGCAATTCCCAGTTTCTGCAAACCGGATGTCTATAGCAAAATGTACAGACCAATCGAATATAAAATCAAACTTAGTTTGCAGTATAATCTGGATGCGTTTATTTTATCTTTCATATTTTGTTTCCTGAATGCCTTCAATTATTCTTAAACTCTGTACTGAGGCTGTCTGTACCCATAGTAGAGATGGTATAGAGAAATTGAAAGTCCAATTTTCATGTGAAGTCTTACTCACTGTGATGCAACTTATGACTTTATGAGAAGGTTTCGTATTTTGTTCTTGAAATTAAAAGAGAGGCGAACGATACAAACTCATAAGTCGAAAATAAACTGACAACGACATTGCAAAAAAGAAAAATCAATTATTTAGATTAGTTTTAATAAGGAATGTTGGAAATCTTTCATGAATCAACTTTTTACTTTTGATAATTGGTCAATTTTCATACAGATAGGAAGAGTAACTGTTTTCGTAAAAGTTAAGTATTTTCCAATCTACAAAAAAATGTGCAATCAGCATGCGCTTGGGTGTATGTTTCTTTCTTCGTTTATATGCAAACATGCGACAACAACCGGTTAGAAAAAGAATACAAGGAACGCTGATGTTTAAGAAAAGCGCACCAAATGAGAAATGCAATGAATTTTTTTAAATAACTTTTCCTGTGTCGATTGGTTTATTAATATACAATATAATATTAATCGACTGTTGAATTTTAGGCAAAATTTGAAATTTGAAGTAGTATTGTAAAAAACAGTTTTACTTTTAAAAGTGTATCGTCTGTTTTGAATTTTGAAGTGTATATATACAACGCAACTTGATATTATCCCACTCGTTGAACTAAAAATACATAACAACATGTAAACAAGATTAAACTTATTCATAAATCTTCCTTGAGCAAACATGTTGAGCAGCTTAAACATTTTATAAATCCATAACGTTGAACAATTAATTATTAAATAATACTAAACATAAAAACTTCCAAATCAACCATGTAAGCTAGAGAACAATGTAAAATGATACTTATCACATATCATTATGTAAATAGTAGGCAGTCTATTTTTATCTCGTTATTGATATTTGACAAGGAAGTTTAACAATAAGAACAAAATGGCGACTTCAGCAGACGCAAACTTTAAGGAAGAATCTATCAACGAAGATTTTGGCGATTTATTGACGTGTTCTATTTGTCTTGAAACATTTAAACAGCCAAAGTATTTACCTTGTCTACATACGTTCTGTGAATCATGTATAAATACATATATTGTTTCAACCGTGAAGGAAGAAAAACCAGAAGGATTTAAGTGCCCAGTATGTCGTCGTCTTGTATCGTCTAGCGACAGTATGGTGAAACCCGACACGTGGGCTAGAAACCTACCTGGAAATCATTTTGTCAATTCAATGATTGACCGGAGAGCTATGAAGAAAGCGGAGAAACTTTGCGATGCGTGTAGCAACGAAAACGTCTCTCAAAAAGCCATATCATGGTGCACTGTTTGTGATGAAGCTTATTGTGGTCCATGTGAAGTAAGTCATAAAAGATTCAAAATTACACGGAACCACAACTTATTAGCTATTACAGATATAAATGCAGAAATGAATGCTCCAAATATTTTTGCTTCTGTTGCTTGCGATGACCATCCAGACAAAACAATAGAAATATACTGCAAGGATCACTCCAAGCCATGTTGTACCGTTTGTGCTACTGTACACCATAGAAAATGTGAACACGTCATTACTATAGATAAAGCTGTAACCGGTGTCAAGGAATCTACAAAAGCAAAGGAACTTCTGACGAAGTTGAAAGAAACAGTTAGAAAATTAGAAGCAGTTATTAATACTCGTAAACAAAATACGACAAATTTCGAAGGAGAAACAGATGCTGTTTTAGTAGAAATTGGGAATGTTCGTGAAAAATTAAACAAAAAACTAGATGAACTCGAGAACAAGATAAGAGACGAAGTAAATAGTACAAGGAAAAACAATGTTCTACGATTAAGTGAAGAGTCTGCTGACTTATTATCATTGAAGAGTACGTACGATCAGTGGAAAAATATATTTGAGGCTTGTATATCACAAGGATCTGAAATACAATGTTTGGTCAAAATGGAGGAGATTTCCAGGAAAATGCCGGACATCGAAAATGATTTGTCTAAAGCTATACAGGGTATTAAGGACATTCATATTAAGTTTGAAGCTACGGACGTTATTTCGGACACTGCTTGTTTCGGTCGCCTGCAGTTCAATGACCATAGACCGTCTCTTCCTGGATTAAAGACAATAGACTTTCATACTGGAAAGATAAAAGTGTTGTTTACAATTGAGATTAAAGGCTCTTTTGTCAGTGGAATATTCTTCAACGACGATATCATTATAACCGATTATGATAAGAAAAGGATCGTTTATCACGACAATACCGGAAAACAAACAGATGAATTGAACATTCCGAATACCCCGTCTGATGTCACTAAAGTGAATGATCAAACTGTAGCCGTGTCTTCTGATGCAAGCAAGATTTTTATAATTAACGTTAAACCGTTTACTGTAGCAAAGACATTAAATATTAAAGCTGCTGTATGGGGATTGTGTTTGATAGAAAATGAGTACATAACTGCTAACAATAATACCATTTATTGGCTAAACGCTGAAACGGGTGCTAAAATAAAAGAATTAGCAGCAGGTGTAGACACACGATTTGTTACTTGTTACAAGAAAAATGAATACGTTTATATGAATAACACCAATTCTATTAAGGTTCAATTAGCTGACGGAAAAGATTTTCCGTATACTCATAGTAAATTATCCTTTCCGTATAATCAGGAAATTGATCAAGATGGGAACATATACGTTGTAGGACATAGTTCAAACAACATCCATCAGCTAAATCCTACTGGACAACTTATCCGTATCATACCTGTATCAGATATCTACAATACAGCTAAATATCCCTGGGTGATGCGCTTTAAACGAAATACTAACCGGTTTCTTTTAACGTTTCCATCATCGGCTGGTCCAGTGTTAGTATGTGAAATTGAATAAACTGAAATTAATGAACTACTATTTGTATTTTTAATATTAATACTGTAAATTGTAAAATTTTTACACATGTTTTACAAAACCTGCATCATTTAATATTTTTATATATCTCAGTTTAATTTTGATTGTATTGCATGTTTTGTTTGTTTGAATTTCAATTATAATAAGTAATTTTTCTTTTTATTTTGGTTCTCGTTTTAGAAAAATATTACATGATTGAGTAAATAAATTATTTATACTTTATTCTTACTATTCATAACACTTTTCATTAAGTTCCCAAAACTCACGTGTACAGAATATATTGCAAAGTGCCTAACACTATTTTCATTAACAAAGGGAAAGAACCCATTTCAGTTACCTCAAGTGAAAATATTACATGAAGTTCGTTTTCCTTCAAATCTTTGTCGTATTCGTGCAACTAAATATGAATTCAAAGTTAATATTCAACTAAATGACAAAAAAGGATCGATATCAACGCACCTGTTCCTTCGGCCACCGAGGCCTCTCCTTCGTCAAAACAAATGTGGAACACGTATGCACGTATTGAAATAATTTGAAAGTATAACTGTGAATCGCAGTTTACTAGCATCATAGGTAAAAAAAAAGAAGAGAGAGAGAAAACAAATAGAAAAAGAAAGTTTGAAAAGTCATATAGTTATCACTGAACTAGTATACATATTTGTTTAGGGGCCAGCTGAAGGACGCCTCCGGGTGCGGGAGTTTCTCGCTGCATTGAAGACCAATTGGTAGCCTTCGGCTGTTGTCTGCTCTATGATCGGGTTGTTGTCTCTTTGACACATTACCCATTTCCATTCTCAATTTTATATAATTCTGTGATGATGACGTGAGTGTTGATGATGATGTTGATGATGATGATGTTTCGTGTCAGTATCAATAACGCTTTATGAAGGTACAAGAAATTTGTTTGACCTTTTGATGAAATTTTGAACATGTTTGAAAATTTGAATATTTTGTTCGTTTGAAAGTTACAAGTGTCCACAAATTAATAGTTTTGTATCTAAAACAAAGTTTTCGGAAAGCCAGTTAAGACTATTGAATAAGGTTTTTCAACATGGAGTGTATTTTGGACAAACGAAGAAGTAATGATGGACATCCTCATTATCTGACCCACATTGGCAAGAAGGATCATTTACAATATTAGCTCGAAAAAGGTCATAGTTTAAGAATGAAGCGGAGCATCGCAATTGCGTTAAGATAATATTCAATTTCCTCGGGCCGTATAAATAAAACGTTTCAACTTTACTTAGTAGGTTATCGTTTTTCTTTCTTAAATTTAGAAATAGAGTCGACACTGCGAATTTTTGGATCAAGTTTATTCCACTCACGTATTGTAGAGGAAATAAACGATTCAGTAGTAAGGGAAAGTCTGCAAAATGGAAGAATAATATCATGACCATTTCGCAACGGATAGTTGGTTGTACTTTGTACACATGGAGGTACAAGATTACATAGGTACATGTACTCTGGTGCATGTTATTGGTTCATGTTATAAAACATCTGTAATTTTCTTCTCCATCTTCTTTCAAAAAGAGATTCCCAGCCAACCTCAGAGTATAAAGTTTCAGTTATAGTGAATATTGGTAGACCGGTTACTATTCTCGCGGCCTCTAATTGCAAATTTTCTAATTTATGCGAGTAGCATATTCCACAATTATCCCAAAATTCCGTGGCATATTCAAAAATGGGTCGAATGAAAACTAAGTACATTTTTTCTAAATTGTTTCGAGATATCGGTATTTAAGTTTACGTAAAAAATTTAAGTGTTTCTTTACACTTGTAATTATACTTTCAATATGATTGTTTCATTTTGCGTCACTACTGAAATTAACTCCAAGGTTCGTATGAGATGTACTTAAAGGGGCACTAGCTGTCAAATTCATGTTCACCGATTTGACTCAAATTCTCATATTTGATTTATAACCATGTAAAACATTTATCCAAATTATAAAAAGTCTAAAATAAACAATTTACAGAGCATGGGCTCGATAATATGTAGCTTCGTTTCGTGTGTATTTTAGTCTTGACGCCATCTAATTAACTATCGAGTTGACCTCCGAAGACTTTCGATGGTCATCTAAGCGATATAAACATAAAATATAGATATAAATACAAAGCGAACACGTGCAATTGTATTTTTCTAGGTCTGTTTAATTTTATATTATAGATTAAAATTATTTCTTTTCCTTTAAATAACCGAACACGCACACTGCATGCGTTATCCATTTTTAGTTAAGGGGTTAAATTGAAGTTCACATGAATACGGATTCAATGAGGTCGAATTATTCACTTGCAAGTGAATAATTCATCATCAATGTTTCTTAGCTTATTTTGACAAAATTGAACCATACTGGCTGCTAAAAGCGAATTATTATTTCACTATTTCACCTTCATTAATGATTGAAAAAAAATCATACTTTAGATTTTTTATATATCTCGTAGCTAGTGCCCCTTTAAAGGTATATTTTTACCATTTAAGGAAAAGCTGAGGTCTGGAGTCTCAATATTTGAGAAAATCATATTTTCGGTTTTATCTATGATAGCTCATATTATATTCTATAAACTGTTTGCTGTACATGCATGCCCATTATATTATACTTTTAAATTGTAATTTTAAATTGTATTATGGAGAAGACTTCATACATGTAAGTATGGTTTAGTTGTGTCTTTTCCATCTTGCTTTAATTCAGCAAATAAAATATGTTTAAACTAAACCAGCATTATGTTGTGAACAGTGGATCACATCAAATTATAAAGTTACGACGCTTCTGTGAGTCTTGTATTGCTAAACCATATCGACTTTGATGCATTGACGCCTTACCAATTCTAAACACATTTATACAAACATAACATGGTTGTAAAAATAATAACATAGGTCCTTGAAAAATATTTAAAAATACATGAACAATAACCAAAATAAAATATTCTTGACTAAAGCATTTTTCAAATTATTATCAACTAAAGATCCAACATAATCATGAACATATGACCTAAGATGGACGCAGCTATTCCTCTTTAGGTCCCAGTTAGTTGTATTGGTAAATTAATAATGCCGACCGTTATTAATACACAAATTAATGCAAAGTCATTGTCATGCTTCTTAATGAAGCATTATATTTATTTAGCAGAGGGATACAGAATGAAACAAATAAGTAGTATATTGTTATCAGAGCAATATAAATCTAATAGTGTATTTTCTATTCATCAAATTCTCCAAATAAAGAATTTGAGGAGACGAAAGCACACGTGTAAAACTTTACAGCATGGTGTTCCTGTATTAAGACATACTATCTGGATCTTGTGTTGTGTTGTTGGTGGTTGGTGACGTTTTTCGATGATGTTAGGTGTCGTCTGTTGTTGTTGGCTGGTATCATGTGTTGTAGTTGTTTGGTGTCGTCTGTTGTTGGTGAGAAAGTGCCAGCGCCATATAAATAAACGGAAAACGACTAAAGGACATTTAAATAATTCTATCCTTGAAACGATCATGCGTTTTGGCATCCAGTGAAAAAAACATTATCACTATAAAAGGAAATTTCCTTGCACCTTTGAACCCAAACTTCAAAGCCAACAATCACAGTCAACAACTTTAAAAAAACTATTGATATATACATTTTGTTCAATATTGTTACTCTGAAATATGAGGTGACAAAAATTAGACTCAACATACAAACTAATCTAACTCAGTCCATTCGTCCAGACTTAAGATGAAAAAAAAAAACATTTTGTTTTTTTTCAATCAAATTCATTGATTATAATGGAATACATGTGAATACTAAGATAAAAGGATAGTTCATATCTTGACGAAGAAGATGTTTTATTAAAACATTGTTGTGACGTCAGTCCATTGTTGTACCCGTTCTCTATTTCAGTGATTGGACTATCATTTACCTGTAAGAAACCATTATGTTACCTTTAACTGTCCAATATTTTTAAGAATTGCCCTCCTTATTCAAGAACTGAGAAAAAAACTATCAATTCCCACAATTATTTTCTTCAAACAAAATACAACAAAAGAACAAATGGTGATATTTTATTAAAATTACTTTCAAAAACAATAATAACTTTGTCACTCATCAAGACGGTTTCTTGAGAAAAAAAATCACTCTCAAATTGATTTTAACAATACCGATACTTATATCACAGCCATTTTTCTCATGTTTTGGGTTGTCTCCTTTAGCACCAATTTAATCGGTTGTAAGTCTTGTTTTTGTTGCTTTTAGGTATTTCTTGTTTTTAAAGATTTATCCTCGTCCGTCTTTGGTTAACAAAATCGACCTCTGTTGTTGGTCTTATTCTTCCTAATATAAAAAGAAGATGTGGTATGATTGCCAATGAGACAAATCTCCACAAGAGACCAAATGACACAGAAATTAACAACTATAGGTCACAGTACGGCCTTCAACAATGAGCAAAGCCCATACCTAACAACATTTTCAGCTACAATTAAAATGAAAAAAAAAATAAAATAAACTAATGCTTCTAACGTTTGATAGATCATGCCGCAATACAAGGACCAAAGTAAACTAATGTAGAGAAAATCATTCATCTGAAGTAAATGTTTTACGAAGTGTTGATGTGCAAGCCACATATTGTTCCTTGGACAAAATAGCTAATCACGAATTTGATTAACAACCTAAACCTCACCCTGTGTACAAAGTGCAAATCGAGAACTTGCTTTATGAACTAGGGGACTATAATAGTTTTTATAATTCTCATGTGTCGGCGCACTGGCACTTGTCTCGGAAATCTTTTTCCTATTTTTTCCTATATACCTTAATGTAACAGGGTAAATATATTTAAAAATATAAAAGTGCTATTGTGTCGGCGACTCGCCGTTGGTTTACAAGTTTGCTTTTTTAAACTGATATTATTGCTTGAATATGAGTATAACTGTATAATGCAACACTTTGCTTATGAACGACGATGATTATTGGGAGAAGAATAAAGGAACACGTTATAACCGCAAGTTACCTGTTAAACAAATTAATCATGTGTCCGATTTGCACTTTGTTCGTAGTGATAGTTTTTTTTTGTTATGAAAGAAAATAAGAAAACCTTTTTTGCAAAAGGAAATCGGGACACAAAATTTTTTTTTCGGTAACATTAAAAAAAACAAAACACAAGTGACATCAATACACAAATAAACGAAAAGACATAAAAAGAAAAATGAGGGATATTCAAGTGCATGGTACCGTTTGGGTAAACCATAACCGTCTCTTGCAAGACAACCACCTAGATTAATTGTGGTGAACGAGGAAGGAAAGAAGGGCTTGCGTCATACTGTCATACGGGAGATACATTTTGGTGAACGAGGAAGGAAAGAGAGGACCTGCGTCATTCTGTCATACACGAAAATTGATATATATATAACCTTTGGGTTTATATGATCCGTTCATCCTATTTATACTCTTCGAAATTCAAGAGTCTATCCTTAATTAAGGTAAATTATATGGTTCTTCCAAATTCCGTTTCGATTCCTAACATCACTGAAGAGACATTAATTGTCGAAATCCGGATATGGTGTACAAATTTTTGCACCTCATGTTTGCGGTATACCATCTTTTCCGCAAGTTTATTGTTTTCTGTTTGGTATTAAATTAATTATAAAGATCCATTTTGTTACATCTTGTAATCCGTTTATTTGGCAATCGCCAATGGCAGTCAGCAGGGTTTAAGAACATCCGTTGTTCGACCTGTTAGTCAAATGCGTTTTGCTAAAATATACTTTTTCACTTTTTTGGTCTTTTGGAAAATGTTGTTTGTGCTGTATTTAGACCCCTCTACCAAGAAATTTGTTTTGCATGGACACGTATAAATATTGCGGTTTTTATACAACGCAATCATAGGTTTGAACGTTGTTTTCAATTTAGACTTATATATAACTCGTCTAAACATCAGCCCAAGAATGTTAGATCTGTAAATTTGCTTTCGCAAATTTTTAGTTCTTCCCTCGCCGGCTTTCGAACTCATGCTACTGAGATATCGTAACACCAAATCGCCTCCACTGTATCCGACACGCTAGACCACTCAACCACCTAGGCTTCACAAAATAATAAAGCTTTCGTTGGCCGGGTGTTACCTTTCCTCGTCAGTTTTAATCTAGCGTCGTAATACAGTACATGATATATAAGGCATGAAGATGGAATTGTTACAGATCAGCTGAAATATCTATTGTAAATGATCCTACAAATTAATGCAAGATACAGTCACAGAAATAATTATATTTTATAAGTACGTCTGAACCAGTGACAAATCTACAACAGATTGATCCATCGGATCACCAGCAGTGCCAACATGGCCATGTATCACCATCACTGCTGGTGATCCGATGGATCACCGGACATTTCATTGCGATGTATTAAATATTGACTATATTGATTTATTCTTACAAATAAAAGATTTAATATTTGGATCACAATTCTCTCCAATTTCATTAAAATAATATAAGATGGAAAAATTCCGATGAACAACAAAAAAATTTAAATTGATTGCATTTAGTTATCTCTTCATTTGTTCGTATTAATTGTTTATTTGAAATAAAATCGACTGCGGTGCACTCGATATGGTTAAATATTTTTCTTCAACCTGAACCTGTTTCCACATGTTCTTCTTTTTTTCTCATTCACCTAATAAGAAATAAAACCCCAGAAGAAACAAGAAACTAATAGGAGAGGACCACATTTTGAAATATAATATATATAAAACTTGCCATTATTAGCTGCTATAACTATATCCTCTTTGTAATCCAAACTGAAATCGAATATATCTGAATACTCATTTGATTTTAATCGAAAGTTTGAAACAACACAATCACTAATTACGACACCACTTTCTTCGTTTTTTGCTGTAAGAATATGCTTTCATCATCTTTATCCATTTTGAAACACCAAACGCATGTAAAGGTATTCACGGAAAATATATAGAGTAGTCCAAGCGCACGCACAAATCATGATACGCATACGCTGTGTCTTTATCTTCATGTAGCAATACATGTTGTTTACATTCAGCTGTACATTTTTTGTCTATTGTTTAAGTTGAGCTACTGTTTAAAGAGGCTAACATGTGGGCTTCCTCTGCCTCATTTTTAGACTTATACATACACAGTCATCTCAGTACCAGAATCTATGACAAAAAATTGAAAACAACACGTTTAATAATGTCATGCGTCCGAAGCGCTTTTCTGGATTTACCTTCATCAGGAACGCTCAAAGCCAAACATTTGAAATCCGAGGATGTATAAGTATCGAAACAGTTGAAGAGCTATATGTCAAAAATACATAAAAAAAATATAGCCAAATGCATCTAAGGCCAACTTTGCCTGAGGGAGTTGAAACCTTAGTTTCTTTATAATTTCAAAATTTATAAACGGACAATTTTAGAAAGGTTAGTTATAAACACAACGAGACGATTTTAATTTTGAAATCATCAATTTCCCCCACCTTAGTAGCAATATACCAACTTATTCGGTATTCAAGAGCTTGCAGCTCCTACTCAGGCTTCGTAAAACGTCACCAGTGTCTGAGCAGAAAGTTGATGAACCAGGGGTATGTCAAAGAACGTCTCTTCCTTTTTCTAAAAAAGTTCATCGGAAGGTACCAAGTCCTTGTTGATAAATATTCCGTATCAACTTTAGAAATAATACACGATGGTCTTGAAGTATAGATTTTGCGTACTGACGTTGTTTATCATCTTAATAACGTGTTAAAGTATTCTTTTATTTGTCTTTATTAATATTACTTTTACTGTTAAGTCTGTTTTTTGAGATATCCATTTGACGTGACTCTGTACTTGTGTATCCCGTCATACTTTGAAAGACAAAATTATTTTATTTATTAATATTACTTTTACTGTTAAGTCTGTTTTTGTGATATACATTTGACGTGACTCTGTACTTATGTATCCCGTCATACTTTGAACCACAAAATTATATTTTATTTAATATTACTTTTACTGTTAAGTCTGTTTTTTTGTGATATCCATTTTACGTGACTTTGTACTTATGTATCCCGTCATACTTTGAACGACAAAATTATTTTATGTCTACCTGTGCGATTTTTTTTCTCAAACGCGCGATTTTACGCCAGTACTTAAAACCTTCCATCCTTTATGGGTGGATTTTTCATAAATAAATAAAATCGTATAATAAAAAAGCAAAATGAGGATGTTAAATTTGATGTATGCCTTTTTGTGCTTCTTTGTTACATTTGTTTGTTTTTATAGTGATTAAGATGATAACACAATGTTGACTGCTGTACCCCTATCTTTGACATTTTTACCTATTATGTCTGTTTGTTTTGTTCACGCATCGTTGTCAATATAATGGAATTTGATGCGACTGTCATACAAGTGAGAGGTTTTAAATTAGCTAGCTATAAACCCAGGTTCAGTCCACAGAAAATGCCTGTACCAAGTCATGAATATGACAGTTGTTATCCATTCGTTTGATGTGTTTGAGTTTTTGATTTTGTCATTTGATTAGGAACTTTCCTTTTTGAATTTTCCTCGGAGTTCAGTATTTTTGTGATTTTACTTTTTAATGTAAAGAAAGTTTTTTCACAAAACAATTTTCACACTTGATGAAAATAAATCTTACAAGTTTGTATTTGTTTGCTTTTGTCACCTTTTTTGAGGTGTCAAACAATGTTCTAAGTAAGATATAAGCCTCTAACAGTCCATGCGGCCTCAGACCTGTCCAATATTTTACAGAATGGACTGTTATCGGCTTATATCCGTTACTGATTATTAATACCTGTTGATCTATTTTGTCTTCACGTTTGTTCATGACATTGAACCGAAAAAGAATTTTTTGTCTAAACTTTTACTTCCAGATATCTAAAACTGTAATACAATAATGCATTATCAGTACCATCTACGGCTATTGGCAGGGCTAGTACGCCACCACCTGCTATATTCCCTACTACAATAAACAAATATCGTCCATACAGTCAGGTCATGATTATTGATCTGTACACTTTTATATTCCATTAAGCGTGTGGGTCTTTATACATGTTATTACATAAAACTATGGAATTAGCTGTATATTCGATTCCGGATACGCTTATCTGATAAACACAATTATTCAAAACAAAACAAAACAAGTGGTTGCATACGTTAGTGTGCATGTACATTTATAAAGTTCTGACAGTTTATTTATACATTTTTATTATTTCTGTCTAGTTGTAATTGTGATTTCTATAGCTTTCCTGGACAGTTTAAGATACCTTGAAAAAGAGATACGAAAGATACCAAAGCGACATTCGAACTCATAAGTCAAAAATAAACCGACAATTCATAGCTGAAAAAGAAAACACAAACTGACAAACAACTGTGAACAAAACACAGGATAGAAAACTTAGGACTGAGCAACACGAGCCACACAAAAAAAAAACTGGAGGTTATCTCAGTCGCTCCGGAAGGGTAAGCAGATTCTTTAAAGTTTTATTTCATCTCTTGCATGAGCGTCCACTGGTCCATCTCTTTTTATCTTAAATGAAAGACAAAAAAATAAATTTCGAACATAATAAAAGATGACACGGATAATTAATATTTCCAAACCTATAATGGTTAAATAATCATCTGAGTACATTGAACTTATATAAAACAAGGAGACGTAGTATGATTGCCAATGAGCGTTTCACCCAGTGGATGGACTTCAAAAAAGCCGTTGCTTCCGCTGCTACCCCTGTAACTACCACCAGTACAAGCGTAGATAACATCTGTCAGACGCAAGCCAGGGATACAGTTATTGGTATACCACTTAAACCAACAAAATATCGTGGAGAACCAGAGGGAATCAACATCAAGACGGACAAAGTCACTAGTCCGTACAACTCCTAGAAGGCATGCCATCGCCGTTACTTCTATACTCCATCCAAACCTAGAAGTAAGTAAGCGTAGTAGGATAGACTTCACATAGGGTTTCGACATTGATGGCCCCGACCTACTTCGCACACCATCACATACCTCACCAATATCCATGCCAGATCCAGAGGCCATTCAAACTGCCTTTGCCTTACAAGAACGGTCAGACACTCCGTACCAACCTCAACCACCAGGTCGGAGCAAGATGAAAGGGAAAAGAACAGCAGATCCAACACTGCAAGAATAGGTTATTGTAGTCCGCAATATCTATCAAGATAGCCGGACGATAAAACCCAACATCAATCAATGATTGCCAATGAGACGAACATCAACAAGATTTTAAACGTGCATGTAGCTAGGCTACTATATTATGTCATTGTATGGTTTTCAACAATTAAACGTCTTTAAAGTTGTGCATATTTTGTTCAGAGAACAATCAAAGATCTGAAAACAGCAGGGAAAATGTGTACTAGACAAAAATCAAACCTTTATCATACATCAATAAAAGGCGTAAATTCTAAACTTCGCAATTTAGATCATATTGCTTTCATATGTAAGTGTAAGTAAAAAAAATTCATCACGCATTAAACATACCGTAAATTAGTACTCAATATAAATAAAAGGAGGTGTGGGATGAGCTTCATTATGACGTCAGTCCTCCCTAAATAAAACACAAAAAAATGATATCTAATGTCAACAAATTGTCTTACATCTTCGGTATAATGTTCGATCCGTTCTATTGTTTAGGTAATTGGTTTAACTGACGTAACTGGGTACAATAAAAAAAGTATAATAAAAATACAGTACTCCAAGGTAAATTCAAAAAGGGGAAGTCAATACAAACTTACAAAACAAAGTTATCAACCAACGAAACAAGTGAAAAACAACTGTCATATTCCACACTTGGAACAGAATTTTCCGATGAAAACGGTGGGTTTAACCTGGTTAGATGTTTATAGTTCCGACTGTTTTGATGTGAGTTTTAACACGGTTTTGTGAATGACAGAAGGCTTTGCTCGTAATGTGCTCAATTATATGTAAGAAGATTTATCAAAAATTATTTGTCACATGGTTGTTTAGTTGGTACCTTGGCACTTTAGTGTCTTCTTCCAAAAAAGAAACCACATCAAAGATACCAACCAGGTCGATGTTTATGTTACCGTACTGACCCACACGGTATTATAATGACTGTACAACGTGCTGTTAATCAACAAAATGATTCGTTTAAGACAATTATTAAAACCAAGGTGAGGACAATATATTATAGATCGCCTTGTAGGATTGAGTATAAACTGAGGTACATTTCAATTATTTGACCCTAATACTAAACTGGCGGATATCATAATTTGGCAGTTGGCGCAATCAGCTTACAATGCTTATGTAATACATTCAAAATGGTTAGGAAAAAAAATAATAGATGACTTATAGATATTAACACAGAGCAGAATGTCCTAGAAACAAAAGGCCAAATTTATTAAAAACTCAATTTTTAGTTTTCTATGCTGTGTTCTGTATACTTTTGTCTAATGATCGTTTTTTTTTTTCGTTTTTTGCCATGGCATTGTTTGTTTAATTTCGACTCATGAATTTAAATGTCTCTTTGGTAATCTTTCGTCTCTCTTTCACAATGTGAGGATGTTAGTTACATTGCAGAAAGACAGACAGAAGACATTTTGAAAGAAGTAGTAACAGGGTGAAATGAGATACATTAATTGTAATAAGGTATTATGAGACCCGTCGGATTTTTACTTGTGTCTTCAATTTAGCCTTTCGTTTTTACGGCAGATAAATACAAAAATTAAATCAATAAGTAGATAAGTTTTCTGACCACTATTAATAGTTATATGATATTTCATGTGTCTCAAATAACGAATTAACGGAGACAAATGGTATATACGTAAAACTGGTTTAATTCCACTGCATTGTATGCATGTTCCAAGTTAGGTTATCTGGGCAATAATAAGCTGTTTGCTGTTGTATGTATTTCTAGGATTTTTTCGGAGGAGTCGTTTATTGGTGTTTGATATTGTCTGTTGCACTTTGCTGTATTATGGCGATGCTCGTTAACCCTTTATATCTCATTTGGCTCAACGGACCAGTATGAGCTTTCCAATTACTAAGTCGTCGTCCGTCGTCCATTAACGTTGACAAAAATCTGCTCTAAAACTACGAATCCAAATTGAACAAACTTGGCCACAATCATCCTTAGAGTATTCAGTTTAGGAAATGTGTCCGATGATTCCATCTGTCAACCAACATGGCTGCAAAAGCTAAATATTAACAATAGGGGTATTGTATCTTGTAAACCGCAATAGATAAAGAAACTCGAATTAAGACCGAGATGTTCAGAATGTTAAGATCTACCTACCATTCTTTTAGACAGGAGTTATATCCCTTGAAAGACCCTTTTACCTATTTTTTGGTTTTTTTTTTAAACTGAAGTTGATAAAGAGAATCTATGTACTAGTGTGACAAAAAATACCAGCAGGACAAGATCTTCTATCAAGGTAGCAAGGATGAAATTGTCAATTGACTTCTTGTATGAGTTGCTGCCCTTGAAAGTCGCTTTTTAACCTTTTTTGTTATCTGTGCGTAAATTATAGTAGATGAAGAGAACCGCAAACAGATCTCCCAGTCACGTCTCAGTCATTACAACTGAACGGACGTGCTTGGTCAGCTCCTCTTTACCCGCTATCTGCGTTTTTGGTTTACTGATAGATGGCTCAACGACTTACTACTTTCGATAACAGAAACCAATCCAACGCTTTATAGTCTAAATTGTGGTCTATGTAAATACCCACGTCAGCATACACTCCAAAACCCATTATGGATGGGGGAGTGTTATGCCAACTGATGTCCAAGGGCCTGTATCCTAGGAGTTAGATAATGGACCGCCATTTCACTGTCTCACGACATTGGTCCTGATAATGCTTCATGTGATCGTTATTACTATGATCGAGACTCATCGACCAGTACTCCATCATCTTGGTTAGCGGGCTGCACAGCTGGCCAACCTGGCACTGAAAGCAGCCGTTGTGAAGAGAGTAGACTGCAAACCAACCAAACAACAATAGTAAAAAAACAAATAAATCCAGCAAAACCAAAATGGCCGCCTTGTTCCAACTTGACAACAAAAACATTTAAATGCTCACCAATCGCATTCGGGCACCGAGCCGACCGTGCGAGGGCTTACCAGCCAGTCAAGGTCGTTTAACACCACCAGTTAGTTAACAGATCTCCTTGCGCAAAACAAATGACAAACAGTATATGAAGTTGTTTGTTTTAATAATGTTGATACGGAAAATGTTTAAAATGTGATATTGTGTAAACTGATTTACATAAATGACATTACAGATATACAATCTTTCCTAATCACCTGAGATCACTCCCGACTGTTTGTTTTTAAGTTTTTTATGTGGTATAATGTAAACTGTTCTTTGTCTATAGGTCGTTTTTCGGTTTTTGCCATTGTAATTTCGTGTTTGAAGATCCATTTGGTATTTTCACCTATCTTTTTCATGACTGATTGTATTATTTCAAAAAGAATGAACGGTTGGATTATAAGGTGAGTTTATTTTCAATTGTATATTTTGGGTTACAAATGTTTCAATGATACGCTCTAAAGACTCAAACACTGATTACCTAATCAAGGAAATATCAAATTTAGGCTTTCAACTTGATGACAAAACAAACAGGACTGGATGACAAAATTGCTGATTTTATAGATACGAAGCAAAAATAACACATTTTTCTAATTAATAAAGGACACTGCTAAGCGGGAATCAAAGTAACTGGAAGTATGTCAGATGAATGCATTAGCATGGTAATTGTGCGTTTAAAGTAGAATGTAGAAAAAAAAAATACAACATTAATACGACAAAGATTTTCGTTAATTATGCCTTTTGACATCTTATAACAATCAACCAATCCGCCTGTAGACAATATTGTAAATAAATTGTTAGATAAAGTTAAAAAATAAAAGAACCAAAATCCTGATTTTGTTTTAAATATCGTTTTGGAAGATGATCAAGTATTAGCTTTATTTCCAATAATAAAATTGGAATAGATTTAACTATGCAGGTTGGAGATTGGAATAAACTATTTACTTCATGCCTTTTACAATAACCAGGAATTCATTTTTGCAAAATTTAGAATAACACATTATATCATGTAATCACTTTTATCTGAATGCAAAATGAACTATGAACTTTTTGTTCAGAAATCAAGGGGAATACAATGTTATACAAAATTGTCAACATGAAAAGCTGGATTAGAAATTATAACAGTCAAAAAGTAAATAATATGTTTTTACTATTTAAGTTAAAGATTTTTGTATAACACACTGATGGGTGTAATGATAGGTCAAACAGAAGGCTGACCGTATACGACAAGAAAACCATTAAAAGATGCATTATCTGACTGATATACCGAACAAATATAATTATTTTCAAAGATTTGTAAGACAAGAGAGGCGAAAGATACCAAAAGGACATTACAACTCATAAGTCGAAAATAAACTGACAACGGCTAAACTAGAAAAAGACCAACAGACAAACAATAGTACACAAAACACAACATAGAAAACTAAAGACTGAGCAAAACGAACCCCATTAAAAACTGGGGGTTATCATAGGTGCTTTAAGAGGGTAAGCAGATCCTGCTCCACACGTGTCACCCGTCGTGTTGCTCATGTTAGAACAAACCCGGTAAAAATCTAATTCGGTAGGTCACATTCGGGAAAAGGGGACGGGAGATTATTTACGACATTAGGAACATATCCGCTATCATCAGTGAAACGAATATTACGTAACGGTAAACCAACTCGTGATGGCGTCCGTAAAATTTACGAAGGGATGATTTCAACATCACCACTTGGAACTCTTGGTTTAATATCTTCCTTGTGAGCAGCAACCCTCTATCAAGGAAATCATGATAGGAAATACAAGCCCTAGAGTATCGTATCAACTGGGAGATATATCCTCCGTATGCAGGCGCTGCTGGAATGTTGCTGCATAAAAATGGAAAGTTCACAATTGGGAAGCAGAAATCATCTCTTTTGTCATAAAGTTTTGTTTTCAACTGACCCTCATTGTCAATTTCTAGATCCAAGTCAAGATATGAGGCAGACTAAACTGTATCTGTTGTATCTCAAGTTCGATGGGATAGATACATTCAAAATAGTCACCACATTTATCACATTTTTCCGATCACATTAAAATGGGATTTTTTTCTTTATCCTATTAGGTATAACCACGTCAATCAAAAGGTGAATTAAAATCACTAATTTAGATATAAATGAGTTTTTTTCGGCGCATGAAATAATTTACAGGTCTTGGTAAGTAATTCATTATATTAATAACTCTATAAGTTGGGTGCTAGGGTTTTTCCCTCTTGTTATATGACATTTTTACCGAGGAAAGCTGATTAAATTTTTAAAAATTTTAAACGCAATATTCAGAAATTTTTTTTTCGCTCTTTTGTCTGGCAATACAATGATGTAAAAAAATGAGAACCAGGATAGAATATTATGATCTATTATGCCCTTCCCCAGTTAGATGACGTGGTTTTTCGCCAATAGAAAATGGGAACAGTCGGTAATTTGATAATGTAAAAGAAAAGGTATATATAAATGCTTAAAAATATGAACTGACACAAACTGAGCTCCATAGGTCAAATAACGATTTCTAATCAGTGTGAATCAACATTACAAGATAGTATGCTTTTGTATATTTTTTTAATAATCCTACACATAAATGTGTTAAAATGTGGCCTGTTTTAAACAAGTTTTGTATAATTAATTTTGTCTCACACTTCTATTAAAGCAATAAATCATCAAAACTTCAGATTGTTTGTTTTGAAAACTGAACTATGATTTAACAGATTGGTTGTGATATTTGAGTCTAAATATCGAAGGAATGGATTGTTTCTGTCTAAAAACTTTATAGACTATTAAAGATGGAAAATTGTACACTAATACCCAATTAACAACAAACCACGATTACTATCAAATTAATTAAATGTTTAACAAACTGTAGTTTGCATTTTAATCAGGATACATAATGACCTTACACGAGTAATTATTTTATGCCCTGAAGCACATTTTAATAAACTTGGTGTCTTTCGGGTTGTTTTTTTATCTCAAAAGAATGACCTATCATTATGAAAGGAAATAACTCAATATAGTTATATAGATACTATATATACAAATGTAGATGTAAAATATTGCACACAAGATGTGGTGGGATACGATATTTAGAATATTACTAGTAGATAAGTATAAAAGAATACTCGGTATGTTTCTTAACCCCTACACAAATAGTTAAAAAAACAGGAGGGCCTCGGTGGCCGAGTGGTCTAAGTAGTTACTACTGTAATTACTAGCCAGTCAACACTGAGGTTGTGAGTTCGAACCCCTCTCGTGCGGGTCCAATCAACTCCAATCTTGATTGACTAGGATTGTCAGTTTTCCTATCGAAGGTCGGTGGTTTTCTCCGGGCACTCCGGCTTCCTCCGCCAATAAAAACTGGCCGCCACGAAATAGCCCAAAAACGTTGCTTAAAAGTGGCATTAAAACGTCAAAAATCAAATCAAATCAGTTAAAAAACAATTTCAGAAGTGGTTATTGGCACAAAGCAGCATTCAATTAACCAAATCAATTGTAATATATTACCTTGTATCCTGAAAACTTTATCAATCTTAAAAGTGTAACGTAATTTTCATACATTGTGCAAAAAACTGTATTATGTAATTTCGCATGTTTCATTTTGATAGATTAAAAAAAAACAAAAAAAAAAAAAAACGAAAATTTGTCTACTTGCCTTGTACGTGATTATTAACAAGTGATACTACAAATAAATATCCGACTAATTCAAAAAGTAAAGAATTTATGTTGATAAGTTCATTACAAGAACACTACGTTTAGTCTTTATCAATTAACATTCCTTTTGTGGACTCTTGGTATATGATTGGAAGGGTAACTTTCTTTTTTATGTTGCCACTGGACGTAAACAACCAACAATTAATCAATTCTTTTTTCTGTAAAAACAAATATTTACCAACCTAACAAATACAAATGTCCATATATAGCGCACGTCGATTTCTTTGTTCGTATATAAACAAGATAACAACCAGAATATTTCATAGAATCCCACTCAATCATCTAAAAATAGTATGCATTCTATATTTATCTCGTTATTTATATTTCAACAAGGAACTTTAACAGTAAAGACAAAATGGCGACTTTAGCTAACGTAAAGGAAGAAACGTTAAAAGAAGATTTAACCGATTTATTGACGTGTACTATTTGCCTTGAAACATTTAAACAGTCAAAGACTTTACCGTGCCTACACACGTTTTGTGAGAGCTGTTTAAGTACATATGTTGTTTCAACAGTAAAGGAAGAAAAACCAGAAGGATTCAAGTGCCCATTATGTAGTCGCCTTGTTCTGGTTGGAGACATCATCGCAAAACCTGATACATGGGTAAAAACTTTGCCTGCAAATCATTTTATTAATTCATTGATTGACAGGAGAACAATGAAACAGGATGAGAAATTTTGTGATGTTTGTAGCAGTGAAAACATTTCCAAAAAAGCAATCTCATGGTGCACGATTTGTGAAGAGGCCTATTGCGATTCTTGTGAAGTCAATCATACAAAATATAAAATGGCGAGAAATCACAAGATAGTTTTGATTCAAGATATAACGGAAGATACGCTTATTGGAAATGTCTTTGGATTTGTTGCTTGCGATGAACATCCAGACAAGACAATCGAAACATACTGCAAAGATCACTCCAAACCATGTTGTACCGTTTGTGCTACTGTACATCATAGAAAATGTGAACACTTGGTTACCATAGATAAAGCTGTAACTGGTATAAAAAAAATCTATAAAAGCACAGGAACTAATGATGGAATTAAAAGAAACAAGTAACAAGTTGGAAGTAATTATTGACAATAGGAAACAAAGTACAACAAATTTCGAAAAAGATATAGATGTTGTTTTGACAGAAATCGGTAACATGCGACAAACATTGAATGACCGTTTAGATGAACTTGAACTGAAAATCAAAGAAGAAGTAAAAAGTGTAAGAAAAACTAATATTCTAAGACTGAATGAAGAGATTAGTGAATTAGTGGCCTTGAAGAGTGCCTTTGATTATTGGAAGTATATCTTCAGGGCCTGTTTGTCCCAAGGTTCTGAAATTCATTGCCTGGTCAAAATGGAGGATATTTCAAGTAAAATGCCACACTTTAAAAATGACTTGTCCACAGTTTTACAAGGTATAAGAGACATATCAATAAAGTTCGAAACAATGAATATCATTTCAGACACTATGTGCTTTGGTCGCTTGCATTTGAAAGAAAACAAACCCTCCCTTTTAGGGAAGATACACGTGATTTTTACGATTGATGTTAGAGGTGCTTACACCAGTGGCATATTCTTTAAAGACGACATCATCATAACGGAGTACAATGAAAACAGAATAGCCTACCACGATAATACTGGAAAACAAATAGACACATTAGAATTTCAAATTAATGAACGTCCAACCGATATTATTAAGGTGAATGATCATACAGTAGCCGTGTCCATTTATCAATGCCGTTCTTATGGAAAGACTTTTATAATTAACGTTAAATCTTTGATAACAATCAAAACAGTCAATATAAATGTTGGAATGTTCGGAATGTGCATGTTCATTCATGAAGAAATCATTGCACATAGTAGTATCATTTCCTTGTCCAACACTGAATATGGTGCTAAATAAGAGGAGTACCACACGACATTTGTAGGTAGTCATAGGGAAAATAAGAACATTTTTAGGAATACACATTCAATAAGATTTGAATCATTTGTCGGAACAGATTTTGACTGCAAGAGTAACTTGAGCTCACCGTTTCACCAGAATATTGATCGCGACGGCAACATATACATAGTAGAACATTATGCTAAAAACATCCATCAGGTGACACCTGACGGACAACTCGCCCGTACCATTGCTTTATCAGACATAGACGAAGATATGACTGAAAGGCCATGGGTAATGCGTTTTAAACAAAATACTAACAAGTTTCTTGTGACATTTCATGGATCTAGAAGTGAAGCATACATATGTGAAATTAATTAAACTGTTTTAAGTTTATGAGTTTTAACCTCTATTAGTATATCATGTGTAAATGTCACCGACTGAATTAACATTTATTGTAATTAGTAACAGAAGGAGTTTTAAGATATTTATAAGTCGAGTGCTGCCTTTCATAGTTTTAATGGCCTGTAAAAGTGTTAACATTATTATATTAAAGTATTTTTTTGTATATATTTCTTTATATTAAATTATATTTTTACGGAAGCCGATAAGGGCCATTCAAAAAAAAATAATTATGTCGTAATTACGACATAGCATGTCGTAATTTCGACATAACATGTCGTTATAACGACATCGCTATGTCGTAATTTCGACATAACATGTCGTTATTACGACATCCCTATGTCGTAATAACGACATAGCTATGTCGTAATAACGACATCGCTATATATATATAAGAATATGTATTATGATTGCCAAGAGACTTAATGACACAGAAATTAACAACTATAGGTCATCATAATGCCCTCAATAATGAGAAAAGCCCCCGCATAGTCAGCTATAAAAGAGGGACGAAAGATACCAGAGGGAGAGTCCCCGACATGACAGCTGTTTAATAATTTAATTCAAACGAGTGAAAATAACGGTTTTAATAATGTACAAACAAAGACCGAAAAACGAATATGTAACACAGCAACAAATGACAATTCCACTGAATTACAGACTCCTGACCGCTATGTGATAATAACGGCAACCTTATAGTTTAACTTTTCACTTTTTGATGCGATAGGCATTTCAAAATGGTTGTCAGTAAAGGCAAAGTTTGTAGCGGAAAGAAATTCATCTTTTTTTTTTAGAATAATGAACACTATATGCAATCAAGCTTAATTAAAGTTATTCACTTGCACCTCAGACTTGCACATACTAGAACTTTGTTTATAATCAAGTCAAATGAGACCCAGTTGAATAGGGGAGCAATTCAAACTCCTTGGAGCCTCTAATTATGTTTGACATGTACAGATTTGTGTAAATTATGAAGTCCTGCATTTCCATTGCAAGTTCTGAATAAGATGAATTTAAGCTTTTCCCAATAAAGACTATGTTAAACTTTGTACTCATAGTGCTCAGACCCACGGATCTCTGTACCTTCATTTGTACACACTTGAATCTTAATGTACAGTAACTACTGAGGCTTGATGCAAATTATTACTGCATTGCTATTGTTGGTTCTTAATGAGATTCTTCAAGCGTCCTCCCCATTGAAGACCTATTAAAACTTTGTACCCCAAGTCCTTTTAACCACTGTTCCCCAGGGCAACTATTCCTACAAACTTAAGGGGAGGGTTAGGATCCCGCTAACATGTTTAACCCCGCCACATTCTTTATGTATGTGTATGTCCCAAGTCTTTAATTTACACATTTGTTTTTCGTTTATTTTTGTACATAAAATAGGCCGCTAGTTTTTTTCGTTTGAATTGTATTACATTTGTCATTTCGGGGACTTTTATAGCTGACTATGCGATATGGCTGTGATCATTGTTGAAGGCCGTACGGTGACCTTTAATTGTAAATTTCTGTGTCATTTGGTTTCTTGTTGAGAGTTGCGTTTTTGAACAAACCAGCGTATCCCAAGGCCTTGATAACCTCTGTAGGCCCCAAATAAGACGAAAAAAACATCAAAATTGGAGAGAAAACTGAAAAAAAATGGTTTCTAACCTCAGGGATATTAACCCTTGGCTATCTTAGATTTAATGCAATCAGTATGCATCAGCATCAGGGTACAGCTCATTTGCATATCATTTGCATATTTTTACAAATACTCGAAATTTAGACAATTTCTGATAACAATTCAGCATGCCAAGGGTTAATATCCCTGAGGTTAGAAACCATTTATTTTCAGTTTTCTCTCCAATTTTGATGTTTTTTCGTCTTATTTGGGGCCTACAGAGGTTATCAAGGCTTTGGGATACGCTGGTTTGTTAAAAAACGCAGCTCTCCACAAGAAACCAAATGACACAGAAATTAACAGTTATAGGTCACCGTACGGACTTCAACAATGATCACAGCCCATACCGCATAGTCAGCTATAAAAGGCCCCGAAATGACAAATGTAATACAATTCAAACGAGAAAAACTAGCGGCCTATTTTATGTACAAAAATAAACGAAAAACAAATATGTAAATTAAAGACTTGGGACAGACACATACATTAAGAATGTGGCGGGGTTAAACATGTTAGCGGGATCCCAATCCTCCCTCTAAGTTTGTAGGAATAGTTGCCCTGGGGAACAGTGGTTAAAAGAACTTGGGATGCAAAGTTTTAATAGGGCTTCAATAGGGAGGACGCTTGAAGAATCTCATTAAGAACCAACAATAGCAATGCAGTTATAATTTGCATCAAGCCTCAGTAGTACATTAAGATTCAAGTGTGTACAAATGAAGGTACAGAGATCCGTGGGTCTGAGCACTATGAGTCCAAAGTTTAACATAGTCTTTATTGGACAAAGCTTAAAATTCATCTTATTCATAACCTGCAATGCCAAACATAATTAGAGGCTCCAGGGAGCTTGAATTGCTCCCCTATTCAACTGGGTCTCATTTGACTTGATTATAAATAAAGTTCTAGTATGTGCAAGTCTGAGGTGCTAGTGAATAACTTTAATTAAGCTTGATTGCATAAAGTGTTCAATATTCTCAAAAAAAAGATGAATTTGTTTACGCTACAAACTTTGCCTTTACTGGCGACCATTTTGAAATTCCTATCGAATCAAAAAGTGAAAAGTTAACCTATAAGGTTGTCGTTATTATCAGATAGCGGTCAGGAGTCTGTAATTCAGTGGTTGTCATTTGTTGCTGGGTTACATATTCGTGTTTCGGTCTTTGTTTATCCATTATTAAAACCGTTATTTTCACTCGTTTGAATTAAATTGTTAAACAGCTGTCATTTCGGGGACTCTCCCTCTGGTATCTTTCGTCCCTCTTTTATAGCTGACTATGCGGGGGCTTTTCTCATTATTGAAGGCATTATGATGACCTTTAGTTGTTAATTTCTGTGTCATTTAGTCTCTTGGCAATCATAATACATATTCTTTTATATATATAGCGATGTCGTTATTACGACATAGCTATGTCGTAATTACGACATAGTGATGTCGTAATTACGACTTGTTATGTCGAAATTACGACATAGCGATGTCGTTATAACGACATGCTATGTCGAAATTACGACATAGTGATGTCGTTATTACGACATGTTACGACATAATTCTTTTTTTTTGAATGGCCCTTATCGGCTTCCGTATATTTTGCTTTCCATTCATATAATTTTACATTTTGAAAACAACTTCGAAACAAGCCAGTTTCACATGACTTACTAAACACACAGTTATAAATCAATACAGTTTACATAAATGTCGATCAGAGAAAAGGCGTGCCTAATAATTGTGAGTATCTTTTGATCAGATTGTCATACTGACATTGAATTTTGATCTGATGATTTCATAAAGGTTTAAAATATATGTATGAGACAAGCAGAAAATGTAGAAATGTAGAAATGAAACGAAAACATATTTTTTTCAACAAAATTTTTTTCAACAAAATTTTTTTTCAACAAGATTTTTTTTCAACAAGATTTTTTTCAACAAACATGTTTGTCTTTCTTTCTATCAATCTGTCAGTCACACTTGTGAGCGCGACGTTCACAGAAAAAAAATCATGGATGATTTGGAGAGATTTAATAAGTGATGGAAACATATGTTCTTAATTCTTCCATCTGACAAAGCACATAACATTCTTGAGCAACTGAGTTCAATTCTGTTTTTGGTAGCATTCGTGTCGCCCAACATTTAATTATATTTTTAGTGTTTTGTGGACTGCCATTTTATTTCTTGTCGTTTTCCATTTTGACCAAAGTGTTGTGTTTTAGTTGTTGTAGACATGAAAGAGTGTCCAGAGCACACTTTTGAAAATATTGCTATTATATTTTATTTTCATTTTTCTGTATTTTACTGATAAATGAACAAAGTTTTTTTGCAGTAATGAAATTTAGATACAGTGTAATTCTAAAGTTTTTCATACATCAATAACTCTGTCAAACCGTCTCATAAATTTAGGAAACTTAGACAAAAGTGATAAAAGTGCCAAAGTTTAGGATTACCAACACTGTTATTTGAAACAAATGTAAGTTCTACTGAAAAGAACTGTGTTTTTTTTTCTGTTTCCAAAACAATTTCATGAATAATTGTCAATGTTTAAAAAGTAAAATAACAAAAATACCGAACTCCGAGAAAGATTCAAAACGGAAAGTCCATAATCAAATGGCAAAATCAAAAGCTCAAACTCTTCAAACGAATGGATAACAACTGTCATATTCCTGACTTGGTACATATATTTTTTTATGTAGAAAATGGTGAATTAAACCTGGTTTTATAGTTAGCTTAACCTCTCACTTGTATGACAGTCGTATAAAATTTAAAGTCATTTCTCCATTGTATACGTACGTCCGCGTCAATAAATTCGCGTTTAATGCAAAGTTGATCTTAGATAAAAGTTGTTTTTTTTTCGTTTTGTGTACATTTTGGTAAAACAGTATTTAAGCATTGATGCATCTTTGGCTTTCACATTTTATTGGTTATTCCTGATGAAGATAAATCAAGAAATCGCTTTGAAAATAGCAGATGTATAATATGTTCAATTTTGTTCCATTTTGATTTACAACAGACAGGACTAAATGACAAAAGTGCAGCTTGTACGGATAAAAAGAAAAACTGACACGTGCTGTAGGAAATAATAAGAGATAATATGAACCAGAAAATTAAAAACTGCTCATAAGTTTGAAACTTGCTAAAATTCCTGAGTTATAAGAAGATTGAAAATTTTATAAAAATTACTTACCAAATTTACCTAAGACTTTTTTGAAACCTGAATGCATGTGTTTGCGAGTGTTCGAATGTGCGACATCACTAGGTCAGAAAAAGAATTCAAGGAACATCAATCATTCACCATTGATCGAATAAAGCTTTTCAAGTGATAAATCCAATTATGTTTGAACAAGGGTTTCTCTTTTTGCTTGCATCTTCAATACGCACGGTAACAGCTGGTTTCCCAATAACTCAAATGTCTTTTTTCAAATGCATTATAAAATTATTGTACTGCTTTAGCTTATTAATCGAATTCGAGGAACGTATAAAGGAATTTGCTGCTTAATTAACCTTGACTATTTGTTTTGGAACTTGTAAACTGCCAAATTATGTACCGTGTCTGCATCCACTCTGTGAGACCTGTATACATGTCTTTTTTGTTTCAACTGTAAAAGGCGAAAAAAAAAACTAGAGGGATTCGAGTGCCCAGTATGCGGAGGCATTGTATCGTGTGGATACAGTACGGAGAAACCTGAGGTGTGGTCTAGAAACTGACTTTAAAAACATTTGATTGACAGGAGGGCTATGAAGAAAGCAAAGAAAGTTTGCGATGCTTGTAGCAATTAGAACATCTCTCACAAAGCAGTTTCATGGTGCACTGTTTGTGTCGAAGCGTATAGTGGACCATGTGAAGTCATTCATGAAAGATTCAAAAGTACTCGGAACCACAAGTTAGTAGTCATTACAGATATAAATGTATGCTCCAAATATGTTTGCTTCTATTTCTTGCGATGAACATCTAGATAAGACTATCGAAATATACTGCAAGTCTCTCACAACAATGTTGTGCCGATTGTGTTACAGTACACCACAGAAAATTGAACACGTTGTTACGATAGATAAAGCTGTATCTGTGTGAAGGAATCCACAAAAGCAAAGGAGATTAGGAAGAATAAAAACGAAATAAGTGACAAACTAGAAGTAATTATTCAAACCCGAAAGCAAACTGTGATAAATTTCGAAAGATAAATAGATGTTGTGTTAGTAGAAATAACAAGTTTACAGTAGAAAATAAAGACAAAGTTAGATAAACAAGAAAATAAAACTTAAAAAAGAAGTAAGTACTAGGAAAAACATTTTGGTTTCTATTAACATTTCATTATAACGTTCCAGTATACGTATGTGAAATTGAATAAAACGAAATAAATAAGTTACTATATGTATGTAGATATTCAGCTCCTCAAGTATTTGAACCCTTACACATTCTTGTTTTTCAAAGTTTTTGGTTTTAGCATTCCTGGTAAAAATAAATAATGAAAAACACACGCACCAAATTTATAAAACAAAATTGTTATTTTTCTTTATTCAGTTCTTAATTTTTTTAAATTAATAAAATTCTACAAATAAAGAATTCAAGGAAACGAAAAGTATACACGTAAACTTGGTTTTAACTTTAGTACATTTTGTGCCTGTATTAAGTCATGTTATCTGTATATTGCGTTGATCGTTGCTGTTTATCTTTCTTTGTGAATATAAAAAAGGAAGATGTGGTATGGTTGCTAATGAGACAACTCTCCACGAGAGACCAAATGACACAGAAATCAACAGCTATAGGTCACCGTACGACCTTCAACAATGAGCGAAGCCGATACCGCATAGTCAGCTATAAAAGGCCCCGAAATCATAAATGTAAAACAATTCAAACGAGAAAACTAACGGCCTAATAAGTGTACAAAAAAAATGTAACACAGCAACAAACGACAAATACTGAATTACAGGCTCCTGACTTGGGACAGGCACATACATACAGAATGTGTCGGAAGTTAAATATGTTAGCGAGATCCCAACCCTTCCTTTCACCTGGGACAGTGATTTAACAGTACAGCATAACAACGAACTATAAAAATCAGTTGAAAAAGGCTTAACTCATCAGATGGATAGATAGAAGTACATAAAAGAAAAACACAGATTGGACGTGGGTGGAATCTTGTACATCCAAACAACAAAAAGACACTAAGTACAGATCTGAGTGTACTCGCACTTAATGACAGCTAGTTCAAAGCCAATAACAACTAATAAAACAATTCATGTATCTAAGACTAATTTATCAATCAGTACACATCCAACATCCCATGGATTTTGTGTAAAGACGCCATAAACAGTCAGCGAAAAACATGACTTTTGTGCAATGCCAAGATACAGGATCCATGAAAGTGCATATGTTTATAACAATAATGTTTAGTTTGCTTTTAATTTACTGATAACAAAATCAATATTAAATGTGGTAGGATTTTCAATGAGACACTTATCCACCAGAGACCAAGAAAGACAAAAACTAACGATAAACACAAGATCTAGATAGCCTTACTTGATACCGGCACAACATGTACTACAAAAGATATTTTGTATCTTTAGTTATATCAAAACTATTGATATGTTAACTTTGTGGTATTTTTTAACAGAGCAGCCATATTGTACCGCGATACGTCAGCTAATCCAATTACATTAACTAATGAACGAATCGAATGATATAACGGAGGTATAAGACAACTTGTTGACATTCGATTACTACTGTCGTTTTTAGCATATTCTTAGGTTGGTTTTTTCATTCACGTAAATTTGAAGCTCGTCCCACACCTCTTTTTATTTATATTGTGTAATGATTGGCGAAATTTCAGTTGTGGATTTTGATTGCTTACATATGAAAACACAATATGATTTGACCTGGAATTTGTCGGAATTTATGCGTTTTAAAAACCACTGATTTATAAAGTTGTAAATGTATGATTAAGGTTTGAATTTCTGTGTAGCACACATTTTCTCGGTTGTTATCAGATTTTTAATTGTTACTTTAAAACAAATTGCATAACTTATAAATACTTTTCTTGTTGAAGGTGTGATAAGGAAAAATGCACCATCACTTTTTCTTATAGATCTTTTACTTATTTTTACTATAGTTTTAATAGAAATGAGTTTTAATTTATTTTATAAATAAAAAGAATTTCACTGTCGTCATGTCACCCGAATTTATAAGTTAATTTTTAAAGAGATTATATAAAATACCAGAATTAGACAAAGAAATAAAATAGCTATAAATTGTCATTTTTCTACAAAAGATTTACAAAAGCTATAAATTAGAGTTTATTATATTATCTATTAGCGATAGCAAATATTATGTAACCTTTGACTATATGTTGGATTAGCGTGTCCGGATTAAGACCACGCTATCATAGATTTTAGCTCTTAGGTGACATGGGGCCAGTGACAGGGTTTATGAGATATTTTCCTTTGTGTATATAATTATTTTACCTAATTGGGCCTCACCTGGGAATGAAACAAAATTTGTATTTTATGAAATTGTGGTCACTTGAACATTGACCAGCAATTAATAAAGATCTATTATTTTACAAATTGGTAGAGGACTGACTCTTTCCTGTTACCTCGCTCTACTGTCTACATGCCATACAGAAACACAGCTGGTGCCAAGTCAACGACAGGGGCAACACCGTCCAATTATAACACAAGGGCCAAAGCACAAGTCGCAGAGGACATATACTCCACAGATCTAGAGGAAATTCTGGTAAACATAACCGAACAACAACCAGGTGACGATCAAACAGAGATTGTCAACATAACTGAACAGGAACCAGTAGCAAATAACCAGATAAATTTGCAAGACACAGAACAAGCAGAAGAAGAAATAGAAATAGAACCAGAAGCTGAACAACAGATAGTGCAAATTATTCCAATAGGTTTGACAAATAATACAAAACGAGTAATGTCACATATAAATTTAGCTCATTTTCATGATGAAACAAGCCAGGTTCCTGCCATTTGGTGGACCATGTTTGAAAATTACATTAAACTACAAAATTATCAGAATGAGGCAGCTTTAGCTGCATTTTCATTTCATGTGGAGGGACAAGCCTCAACATGGTATCATTCCTTACCTACAGAAACACGTGATGATCTGACAAATTTGAAAGCTGCTTTTCTGGACAGATTTAAACACCATAACACAAACAATGAGTTGTACCGCCTTAAACAACATCCGCATGAGACCGGGATACAGTACTTAACTAGAGTGCAAAACCTAGCAAGTGGTGCACAGAACATTAGTGAGCAGACAATTGTGGGTTTATGTAAAAATGGGCTTAACCCAGATATCAAACCGTTTGTGGTAGGGAAAGATCCCAAAACAATAAATGAATTAAGAGAAGCAATTTACCTTGCAACTAGTGTAGCAGAATGTAAAGCTAGTGATGTTAACACGAACAATACAAACATAACTACACAAAATGTTCAAAAATTAAATGTAGAAAGTGTAAACAATGTACATTCAATTAATGATTTATGTTCTTCTTTAGTAGAGGGTATTAGATCAGTTTTTAAAGAACAAGTGATGGCAGTGGGTGTACCTCATCATGATCAAAACAAGCCAAATTACAGTCAAAATTATAGAGGATCAAGGCAGCAGTCACTGACCAAATGCAAGTTTTGTGGTAAGTCACATGTATTTGATAGGAGAAAATGCCCAGCATACAATGTTGAATGTTTTTATTGTCACAAGTTTGGTCATTTTAAAGAGGTATGTGATAAGAAAGAATTTGATGAGCGAAAGGCAAATTCACAAAACTGGCAACCAAGACAACAATCTAATTCACAAAACTGGCAACCAAGACAATCTAATTATAGGGTAGATTATTGACACACAAAACAAAGGCAAGAGAGACAACACCAAAACAGAAATTTCAAAAACAGAAAAGAAACACATAAAAATGAAAATTTAAAATTACCAGAAATTGCACAGTTGTCAAAATTAAATGGCAATACAGTTCACGTTACAATAAAAGGTAACAACGTAAAAAGTTTGGTTGACACAGGAGCAGCTATTAGCTGCTGCTCAGTAAATTTACTCAAATCTTTAAACTTTGATCTTAAACAAATTCAGCGAACAAGAGTTCAAGATGCTGTAGGTGTTGGGGGTGAACACCATCCCATTTTAGGACTTATCCTTTTGCCTTTTACTATAGGAAATATTTCTTTTGTCTATCGTTTTCATGTCTTTTCCAAAATGCAACAAAGTATGATTTTAGGATTTGATTTTCTAACTGAAAATGGAGCAATCATTGATTGTCCCTCTAACACTCTGTTTATCCCAGAGCCAGACACTGATGAAAAACTTGTCCATTCTGTAGAGTTAAACAATGGATTAGCTCGCACAAAGAGACACATTCACATCAAAGGGTTACATCAAGTTGACATTCCAGTCAAAGTGTCCAATTTAAGAAACCAAACTGCTCTTTTAGAACCCTTGCACACATTACCAAGTCAATCATTAGCTGGGGCAAAGTCCATTGTTCAACTAGATGACACTGGCAATTCTTTCATGAGAGTGATGAATCCTACAGAAAAAACTATTCATTTGCCAGCTAACTTTGTTGTTGCTTCAGTTTCTGCAGTTGACTCTAAATCTATCATTTCTTTAACAGACACTCAAGTTGATAAGAAAACTCAGAATTCTAAATCTGATGATCAGTGTGACATCTTAGACTTTGATTTTAGTGACTCAGATCTGTCTGAAGATCAAAAAACTATTCTCCAAGCATTTCTTTCTAAAAATAGACGAGTTTTTGCCAAAGATCTTAGTGAACTAGGAAATACAAATCTATACAAACATACAATTGACACTGGTGATGCGCCACCAATACGAAAAAGGTTTTACAGACAATCTCCACCAGTTCTAGAAGAAATGAACAAACAAATTGACAAAATGCTTGAACACGGTATCATAGAAGAGTCCACCAGTGAATGGGCTGCACCTGTAGTCATGTGCAAAAAGAAATCGGGAGAACTAAGGTTCTGTTGTGATTTTCGCTCCCTTAATAAGGTGTCACGTCCCAAGTTTTTTCCTTTGCCTCGCATTGAGGATGTTCTTGACTCCTTAGGGCGCTCACAAGCGCAGATATTCACAACTTTAGATCTTTTGTCCGGATATTGGCAATGTCAGTTAGACCCAGCCACGGCTCATAAATCTGCTTTTGTCACTCCTAGTGGAGTTTATCAGTGGAAAAGGCTTCCTTTTGGTTTATCAGCAGCACCATCTTCTTTTCAACATCTTTTGACTCAGGTTCTTCATCGTCTCAATTACCAGATTGCTCTAGTCTATGTAGATGACATACTTGTCTTTAGCAGAACATTTGAAGAACATTTAAAACATCTTCAGCTTGTTTTTGACAGATTGAAAGCTGCAAATCTCACACTTAAACCAAGCAAATGTCAGTTTGCACGAAAAGAAGTCATTTATCTAGGCCATAAAGTTTCTAAGAAAGGTGTTGAAGTTGACAAATCTAAAATTGAAACTGTAGAATCTTTTCCTGTGCCTAAAACTGAAAAACAGGTCAGAAGTTTCTTAGGTCTCTGTAACTATTACAGAAAATTTGTTCAAGGGTATAGCCACATTGCAGGTCCATTGCATAATCTGACTAAGGACAATGTACCTTTTGAATGGACAGAGGATTGTCAAGTTGCTTTTGATAAACTCAAAAAGACTCTGATTTCATCTCCTATTCTTGCTTATCCTGACATGTCGAAAGACTTTATTCTTACCACTGATGCCAGCGGCACAGCTATTGGTTATTTTCTTGCTCAATTAGATTCTGAAGGCCAAGAGAAAGTTATAGCTTATGGTGGTCGAAGTTTAACGGAAGCAGAGAGGAAATGGTCAGCTAGTGAGCATGAATGTCTAGCTATATTGGAAGGTGTCAAAACATATCATGTTTACCTAGCATACAAACATTTTAAAGTGTATACAGATCACAATGCTCTAAAATTTCTGAACAACATCAAACAATCTACTGGTCGCTTGGCCAGATGGTCAGTTTTGTTACAAGGTTATGACATGGAAATTTTATACAGACAAGGTAAAACAAATGTTGTTGCTGATTGTCTTTCTAGACGTGAATATCCAGTCACAAAAGAATCTGATATTTCTGAACCTGAAGATGTCATTCCTTCAATTCATACTATTGACCAATCTGAAAATCCTTTTCTTGAAGTTACTTTTGTCTATTCTGATCAGCCTAAAAGCAAATCACCTTTAGTTGCAGAATTAACAACATCTGATATCATACCCATAGAAATAGGCAAACTTCAGAGTGAATGTCCAGATTTTAGTCTCATATATGAATATGTTAAAAACAACACACTACCAGATGACAAGAAAATAGCACAAAAGGTTGTCCTAGAGGCAAGCCAATATATCATGCAAGATGATGTCCTGTATCATCAGTACCAACCAAGACAAAAAGGTTTAAGAAAAATCAAAAGGTTCATTAAACAACTTGCATTGCCACGTACACTTAGAAATGATCTAATGAAGGCATACCATGATCACGGACACTTTGGTTTTGATCGGACATACCAGTCTATTCAAGAAAAGTACTATTTTCCACGCATGTACCAAGTAGTTACAGAATACATTAGAGGTTGTGAACCATGTCAAAAAGCAAAATATCCACCACATTCCAAAAGAGTTCCAATGACACCAATGCCAATTACAGATACATTTGCTCGATGGCACATGGACTTTATTGGTCCTTTTAAGAGAGAGACAAGCGAAGGACATCGCTTCATCTTGATCATAGTCGATTCCTTCAGTAAATGGGTAGAATGTTTTCCAGTTAAGTCAGAAAGTGCAGCAGAAATTGCCTCTGTATTACACAAGGAGATATTTACAAGATTTGGAAGCCCAGTTTCCATCTGTACAGATCGTGGTCAAGGATTCATGAGCAAGCTTGTTGCAGCAGTTAACCACATTTTTAATGTCAAACATTCCTTCACAAGCTCTTACCATCCTCAAACAAATTCAATTGCTGAGCGTACCAACAAAACCATCATACAATGCATTAGAACTGTCATTAATGAACAACAGTCAAATTGGCCAGAACTACTGCCTGGTATTCTAATGGCTTTTCGCATGACTCCATCTGCTTCTTCAGAGTACTCTCCATTCTATCTTGTTTTTAGCAAAGACATGAACCTTCCTTTTGATGTCAACCTTATCCCAAGGGAAGATCTTAACAAAAACCTGAAAACACATATTGATAATATATTGGACAACTTGAAAATAGCTAAGGCAATAGCTACAGAAAACTTAAACCATGCTCAACAAAAGCAGAAAACAAATTATGACAAACGTACAGAATTGCCAAAGTTTGAAGTAAACGACCAAGTTTTAGTATTTACTCCAAAAGTACCAGTTGGATATTCTTCCAAACTTTACAAGAAACAAGATGGACCATTCTACATTGTTGACAAAGGTTCGAATTACACATACAAATTGCGCAGATGTAGCGACCATAAATTACTCAAAAGTATGATCAATGCAAACAGGCTAAAACTATACCACCCACCTGATCACAGACAAAATTTAAACGCACCTCCCATGGATGTGCCTCGTCCAGATTTACCAATGCCAGTTCAGCCACAAGTACAACCTCAACAGGAGGCACAACAAGCACCTATTGTTGATGATGATGACAATGATGCAGATCCAAAGGATCAAAATGATGACCAGGAGTACCCAATAGAAAGAATTATTAGGTCAAGGACAATTGACGGTCAAAAACAATATTTAATAAAGTGGAAAGGTTACAGAGGACTTACATGGCAACTTGCCAAAGATTTAAGTGATGACATTATCAATAATTTCCATGCTACGAAAACACAACAGGGGAGAAGACGCAAACGCCCACAAAGGAATCCATGTTTTGTATAGCAATTTTGAAAATTTTTCTTACAATTGACTTTCATGAGATAGATTATTACATATATATATATAACTTTTACGGTAGTGGTTTTTACAATTTTACATATATATCTAAAACTTCATACATTGGTCACCTATCTATCTGTGAAACATTATATGAGGATGTTGGCATAACTGAACACTCTTACTATAAAATTCTTTCTTTGCTTTCTGTGTAATGTTTGTTAAAAATTATGAGCCTATGCTCATGTTACTTAGTGCTAAAAGAGGCATGCAACCTCTTACCCAACAAACATTTCACATTCTATCAATTTCCTTTTTCTTTGTTTTCTATAGGAGTTATAAGTCTTGCCAGGATTTTTATATGGTTGTGGATAATGATATATGTGTCAGCTGACAAGGTGCACCAGATACAGCGTATCAATTATGGAGTAGTGTTTGAGAGACAACCAAATTTACTTTCGGGTCGTGAAAATTGGCTTCACACTTTCAAGATTCCCCTTCCTAGCAAACAAACTGATGATCACTTTGAACAATGTGATATTACACATCAACATTGTTACATTTTAAACCAAGTCTTATCACAACTTACTGCAATTAGAACTCAAGTATCATCAAATGTGAATCACACAGTCGATGTTATTCATAAACTTATTCCACATATTGATATTGAAGACAAATCCAATACAGAATCTAGACTAAAGCGTGGACTATTTGACTTTATTGGTTCAATTTCCAAATCTTTATTTGGCACAGCAACTACTGAGGATGTAAATAGACTAGCAAAACATGTAAACATTTTAATCAGAAGAAATAATCAATTTGCAAAAGATATTACACATCACGATAAATTGTTATCATCATATATGTCAAAAACAAATAAGAGATTTGATAATATCATAGTTGGTATAAAAAACAATTATGAAGGTATTCAAAATATCACTAAAGAAACTGCAAAATTCATCTCACAATTTGAGAAACTAAGCATCAAATTGTCAAAATTTTTACTCAAACAAATGAATGAAACAGCTGAAATTAATAAGTATCTAGAAGAACTCAAAATAGCTGTCCATGAGTTAGTTAAAGGCAAATTATCACCATTTTTAATTTCACCACAAAATCTCAAACGTACAATTCAGCATATTCAATCTATCTTAAATGACAAATTCAAAGGTTTTTACTTAAATAATGTGAACCCATCATATTATTATTCACAAGCTAACATTTTATATACTAGACATCACAAAAATTTATTCATTAGCATCAAATTTCCAATTACTACATTTGTGAATCCACTCACTCTATACAAAATAAACTCATACCCTGTACCTATAAATACAACCAGCAATCACGCAACTCAATTATTAGATCTCCCACAGTACTTAGTAATCACATCTGATAACAGACAGTATGCAGAATTATCAGATGAATTTGTAAAAACATGTTCAGGAATAGATACACTGTACTGCACAAAAACTTTTCCTTTACTTTCATCTGTTTCACCAAGTTGTTCCTTTGCACTACTGTTCAATGACAAAGAAAGCGTACATTCAAATTGCAATTTCCGATTCCTTACAAATATCATACAGCCAGCAGTCAAAGAAATAACTGACACAAGTTTACTTATATACAAAACCAAAACACTTGCTTTTGACTGTCCATCAGGTCATAAAATTGAAAAAGGATGTTCCTTTTGTATTATACATGTTCCATGTCTTTGTTCTGTAAAAACAGATTCGTTATTTATACCTGCAAAAAAAGGATTGTGCGATAACAGTACAAATACAGTGACTATAGTACATCCAGTAAATTTAGCACTTATTCAACACTTTTTCTCATCAGAAACTTATAATTCGATATTAGGTGACACAACTTTTACAGACCCAGCAGACATTACACTTCCCAACCTTCATTTTTATAACCATACATTTAACTCAGTCATTGCACAAGACAATAATTTACACTTAAGCCTGAAAAGAATAGCAAAAGCAGCAAAAGCAGACAGAAAAATATTTACCTCATTGTCAGAACCATTACTTGATGGTGAAATTGATATCGACGATTCTTGGCCAAACACAAATGAGATGATCTCGCTAATATCTCTTGTGTTATCAATACTTTTGACGATTGCTTGCATTGCACTATTTAACAAAGTTCGTGCCTTGACAACAGCACTTATACTGTTACAAAAAGCTCCATCATCAGCTGCATTTGTGACACCACAAACACCACCAACATTTCATTACATGCAATCACCTATATCAACAACTCAAAATTATGATTCATTATTATCACCACAGTTAAATCAGTGGCCATCAATTGTGTTGGCAGCAATCACAATTATCTCATTTGTTGGAGTATTGCATTATTTATATAAACAAGTATGCACAAGACATCACACTAAAATCATACTTGAAATCAGCAATGGTTTAACATGCTTGACAATACCAGTTGTCAATTTACCATTATGTCCATCAGATTGGGATATTGCAACACCAAATAACATAACAAACATGAGAATATCTGGTACTTTTTATAAAAAACTACATGTTGAAATGTCAGGCTTAAGCATAGTAAATGTTCACACAAAACAACAAATCAAGGTACCTGACACGTTTACAGTCAATCCATTAAAGCAAAAATGTTGAGAAACATTTTTAAATCACCATTCACATCATACATTTTAGTTGTACACAACAATTTTTTCAAGGTTGTTTATTGATTGCCATAGTAATGTGAATTGCCTCAATATGAACACTGGTACGATACAATTCTTTCACAGATATACCTATTTATTCAAATTTTACATTGTGTGACATAAAACATTAATATTTGAATTGTATGCGTGTATGCTGAAAAAGGGCACAATATCCTATTGTATTCATGTGACTTGTTGCAAATATGTATTTCAGAAGTGTATGTTGACTTGATCCCAGAGGGAAACTTTTAGATATTTGGATTTTTTTACTTTATTTCTTATGTTCTTTGAGGACAAAGAATCTTTAATGACGGGGATATTTGTGATAAGGAAAAATGCACCATCACTTTTTCTTATAGATCTTTTACTTATTTTTACTATAGTTTTAATAGAAATGAGTTTTAATTTATTTTATAAATAAAAAGAATTTCACTGTCGTCATGTCACCCGAATTTATAAGTTAATTTTTAAAGAGATTATATAAAATACCAGAATTAGACAAAGAAATAAAATAGCTATAAATTGTCATTTTTCTACAAAAGATTTACAAAAGCTATAAATTAGAGTTTATTATATTATCTATTAGCGATAGCAAATATTATGTAACCTTTGACTATATGTTGGATTAGCATGTCCGGATTAAGACCACGCTATCATAGATTTTAGCTCTTAGGTGACATGGGGCCAGTGACAGGGTTTATGAGATATTTTCCTTTGTGTATATAATTATTTTACCTAATTGGGCCTCACCTGGGAATGAAACAAAATTTGTATTTTATGAAATTGTGGTCACTTGAACATTGACCAGCAATTAATAAAGATCTATTATTTTCCAAAGAATTGGTTTTTCATTCCAGGTGAGTGTAACTTTAAGTTTTATAAGTTGATATTTTTAAATGAATATTTTCATGTTTTATGCATTGATATTTTAAATGATAATTCTCTAGATGTTAAGATATTAGAAACTAAAAAGGGTATAGTTGCAGTCGTAACAGCTTATTTGAAGTTAAAAGTATTTTTACAATTACAGAATTTTCTAATGTAAATAGTCATGTTTTAGAGACAAAGTCTTTATGTTTCCTATTATTGAATTTAGCATTTTTTATCCTTCTTTTTAATAATTAGATAATTGCAATGTTTAAATAACGCGACTTTGTCACATATTTTGATATTTCATAATGTTTAAGTATTTGAAAGAAAAGACTTACTTATTTTAGTCATTTGCTTTATCGTGTAAATATTCTTTAGCGTCGGTATTTTTATTGAGTTATTTAGTAGTTAATTTGAATCTGATCATAAAGCGCAAGTAGTTATGGTACGTTTCATTCCATTTTTTATGTTGAAAAACAGAGCGATATTAAGCTGTATTTAACAGAGTTATCTCCACTTTTAAGAATAAAATAAACACTGCGTCAAATGCAAAATTATTAAGAATGTGCATTTTATTCACTATGAAGGCTCAAAGGTAACAACCAGAGTTGTGTATATTGATTTAGTAATTAAGACAGTTTAAGTATGCATTCGAATCATGTATAAATGGTTGTTTTAAAGTCAGAACTAGAAATGAAAATAAAGCGCAATTCTCTCCTTGTAGCCATATACATTTTTATTGTTCAGATTTCATTGTTGTATATAAGTATAATGTTTTATACTCTTGTGTTTAAATTAATAATGTTCTGTTTACACTTCATTAATTTAACTTAGTTCTAAAGTAAATTATTTGGTTACCATGGCAACACTTATCAAAATTCAAAAAGAGGCCCTTGTCTCACTCATGTTGACATTATTTGGCATCAGCACATTAATTTAATTGAGCTAGTTAGCTCCCCCATTTTATCTTTATTGTTTTACAATGCGAATATATATGTTCCATCTTTATATTATTATGCATTCAGTTTAAATAATTAATGTTATTTCAATTATATATGTATGAACTTATTATGTATTGTTTATCATGTATGCACTTGAACATTGACCAGCAATTAATAAAGATCTATTATTTTACAAAGAATTGGTTTTTCATTCCAGCTATTATAGCCATATACCAACAAACAAACCAAAACGAACTATTCCACGTTCACAAAGGCCCTACGATGACACATTATAGTTGCTTACATGCATGCCATTATTTTGACTCTTTTGGATATTTTCTCATTGTCAATCATACTACATCTCCTTGTTATTTAGAGGCGTCGGTTGGTAGTGGTCGTTTTCGTCTATTGTTGTTACGCGAGTGCTAACGCCATCGCAAAAAAGAAAGACGACGAAAAGAAAAACAAACAAGAAAATAAATAATGTGGTAGGATTGTAAATGAGACACTTATCCACCAGAGACCAAGAAAGACAAAAACCAACGATAAACACAAGATCTAGATAGCCTTACTTCATACAGGCACAACATGTACTACAGAAGATATTTTGTATCTCTGGTATTTAGGCCAGATTAAAAAAAACATCCAATTCTCAAGGCCACTTTTAAAGCTTCGTGAATCTACTCATTTGTTCATATGTCTATTAAACGCTACGTTTGCAGTAGACATTTTTACGCAAAAGTAGCTCTGCGCAATATTGCACTGCCCATTCAAATATATATAACAAAACTATAAAAGGCGTAGAATGAACACGACGACGATGTATTTGTCCCTTCAACGACCTTAACGCAAACAAATCTCGACGTGAAAATAACCTGATAAACAGTATCTCATATTGTTTGTTCTGATAAAATTGTTGTGTAAATGTATATGTAATAATGTGTAAACTGATTTATAGAAATGACAGTGCAGTTAAACTATCATGACTGATTGTCGTAATTCTCAACAATAGTGCAATAGAATATATAAGTATGTATATTTTCAAATTGTTTATTTTAATCAATATGATCACTGTCTGAAGACCTAAATACTGATTATTTCATAAAGACTAGATTTTTTTCATTAGTTATTATTGGCTTTTGACTAGCTGTCAGTAACTGCGAGTACTCTCAGATCTATACTTTGTGTCTTTTTTGTTGTTAGAGATATATAAATATCCTGCCACGTCTGGTCTGTGTTTTGTTTGATGTTATTCTTCTTTGTATCGATCTAATGAGTCAAGCCCTTTTCAACTGTTGTTTATACTTTGTTCTTCTGTGCTGTAAAACCACTGTCCCAGGTTGAGGGGAGGGTTGAGCGCTCACCAACATTTTTAACCCCGCCACATTCTTTATATTCCTGTCCCAAATCAGGAGCCTGAAGTTCAGTGGTTGTCTTTGGTTCGTGTCATTTTTGTTTTCCGTAAATTGTTTTGTTATAAATAATGCCGTTAGTTTTCTCAACTGAATTGTTTCATATTTTTCATGTTGGTGCCTTTTATAGCCGACTATACGGTATGGGTTTTTTCTAATTGTTGAAGGCCGTACGGTTGCCTTTAATTGCTTACATCCACTTCTTTTGAACTCTTGTGGATAGTTGTCTTATTGGCAATCATACCACATCTCCTTCTGTAAATTGCCATCATCCGTCATTTGAGCAGAAAAGTCACATAATGTCAATTTACTTCAAATCACAACCCGTCTTTCAACGCGATCTATATATTGTCATCACCTGGTGTCTTGAATGAATCAATTGATTAATATTTTTTCTAATTAACACCACGTTCCTCAGGTCATTATAATATCATATGGGTCCGTTTAGTATTATTGTCATAGACCAGCTGATATCTTTGATAAGGTTTTTTTAAAGGCGGCAAAGGGCGCGAAAGTGCCAGAGGAACCAATCAAAAAACTTTTGATGAACCGTCTTACATACATTGCAGTTCATGCATGCAAAGCCATTTTATCATTCACAAAACCGTATTTGAACTCAAACCGAGCAGTCATATGGTACTCCGATCCGTCAGCTAATCCAATTACTAGTACCTAAACCATCGAACGATATAACAAAGGTATAGGACAACTTGTTGACATTCGATTACTATTGTCGTTTTTAGCATATTCTTGGGTTGGTTTTTTCATTCACGTAAATTTGAAGCTCGTCCCACACCTCTTTTTATTTATATTGCGTAATGATTGGCAAAATTTTAGTTGTGGATTTTGTTTTCTTACATATGAAAACACAATATGATTTGACCTGGAATTTGTCAGAATTTATGCGTTTGAAAAACCACTGATTTATAAAGTTGTATATGTATGATTAAGGTTTGAATTTCTGTGTAGTACACATTTTCTCGGTTGTTGTCAGATTTTTAATTGTTTCTGTTAAACAAATTGCACAACTTTCAAATACTTTTTTTTTATTGTTGAAGGCCCTATGATGACACATTATAGTTGCTTAAGTGCACGTCATTAGTTTTGACTCTGGTTGATATTTGTCTCATTGTTAATCATACTACATCTCCTTTACAGAGGTATCACGCTTACTTCTAATGTTTAAAAAGTATATGCAAAAATTTTGGAAGAATCTGTAATGTCCCATTTGGAAGAAAATAATATTTTAGGCGAGGTCCAGGGAGCATTTCGAAAAAACAGAAGAACCGAGGACCATATTTTTACACTGCAAGGTATTTGTTCTATTCGTAAAGCTAAAAAAACATAAAACGTTTCTCGCTTTCCTAGACCTGTCCAAGGCTTTTGATAGAGTCTGGCGAGATGGCCTTTTCTATCTATAATTGTGGAAAAATGGCATTCAAGGCAAGTGCTGAAAATTGCTCAAATCTCTTTATAGCAATGTATCAAATAAAGTCTTGATTGATGCTAGTGAAACAGGTTTCTTCGACCAAGAACTTGGCTTGAAACAAGGCTGTGTTTTGTCTCCAACATTTTTTTCTGTTTTAATGAATGACCTCATAGGTATGCTTGAAACCAGTAATTTGGGCGTCGAGCTCTCTTCACAAATTTTGAACTGTTTGATGTTTGCTGATGATATGGTTCTTATCGGGAAGTCAAAGAAGGAACTGCAGTGTCTGCTAGATATAACAGCAAAATTTGCATCAAAGTGGAATTTAAAGTTTAACCCAAACAAATCTAAGATTATGATAGTAGGCAAACGCTGAGATAAAACTAAGAAATGGTACCTAGGAAACGAGCATTTGGACGAGACTAATGAATATAAATATCTTGGAGTTTATTTTACCCGCTCTTTGACCTTTGCTTACCATATCAATCATTTCTTAAAAGATATTTTCGAGCGCAAACTGAATTATATGACTTAGCTACTTAATGAGCATGCACGGATCTTTTAATCGCATATCTTTTAGGGATGCTCTCTGGAACTCGGTCATCCGACCGTCTCTAGCACACGGATATGCCGTATGGCTACCGTCATCTGCTTCAAGTCAACAAATACTTGAAACATGGCAATATAAAACGGCGAAACTGATTTTTAATACTAAGATGAATATCCCAAAAGCTGCCCTTTTCCTAGACTTGGGATGGGAGCCTATAAACGTTTTTCTTGATAGACAAAGGGTGTCTTATTTTGCTAGGATTCAAGGTCTTGGCACACGTACATTGTGTCGACTTGTATTTGAAGAACTTAAGTCCCTAACGTTTCAAAGGGGGTGGAATTATCCGCAACATATGATAAATTTATTTAATATGGTTGGTCTGGATCACTTTTACAACTCGAATGTTAACTCTAATATATTTAAACAGTTTCTTAGAAGGTTTGTTCGTAGAAGGGAATATCAAGAAATAAATGATAAAAGCAGTCTAGATATTTTCTCCAAATTTAATTTTGCACAAGGAAGGCAACCCTATCTGTCGAACTTGCTGGACTTTAAGTCTGCAAGACTAAAATTGTTAACACGTACAAATTGTTTACCTGTGAACCAAGTCTTGTATAGGATGAATCTTAGCGAGAGTCACACTTGCCAAATATGTTTATGTAATTCTGACGAGTCTATTGAACATTGCCTTCTAGAGTGTTCTGATATAAATGAATATCTAAGTTTTACTTTCCCGGGCCTCTGCTTCACAGAGTTATCGTCCTACGATAAAATACAAATACTTATTGGTGATTATTTTTATCAGATTGATCCTTACATCAGTAATACTTTGGACAGTTTAAGTAAGAAAATGTTGAGCGAAATGCACACTCAGAGATCTTTGGTTTTGGAACCTAAACTTTAAATGTTTTTTGTTTATGTAATATGTTTACGTAACTCTTAGTTTAGTTCATATTTTAATATTGTACATAATGTGTATTTTTCTTATGTAAGATGTCTTATTTTATAATGTACCAATTTTTAGCTCTGAAAATGACATATGAGTGTCCCCCGTTGTAAAGGGGTAGTTTCTAAATAAATAAATATATATATGTATTGATTTATGTAAGTACTCAGATGAATATTAAACCCTGCCCAGTATGTTTGGAAATTTCTGTTATCCATTTTCGTTCTATTATTATGTCCGAGAATTTTCCGTTAATTTAAGTTTCTGATCATCAATCAAATGTGTTGAATTTATTAAATTTTTGCATAAATATGAGAAAACATTTATACGATATAGCGGGGATTAATTGCTCTTTATGTTTTTGACAAGAATTGGCTTTTTCATTTTTTAGATAAAAAGAGATGGAACAGTGGACGTTGATACAAGAGGTAAAAGAAAACTTGAAGTTATGTTAAAATGTCTGAGAAAACCGTGGAAATCACAAACAAAACTAAACAGAAATAATATAATGTATAAATAAACTGTTTTTGCATTTTATCAATATTCATGTACACACTAATTATAGCAAATAGGGAAATAAATAGAACAAATATGTTCCCACTTCAGATTTTTAATAACTCAACTTGAAAATAGATAGCTTTATCCTTGATAAGTAAAGTATTTTCATTGAATAATTCGTCAATTGTGTTCATCAGATAAGTGTAGACGGAATCAAACACACCTCCAATCGCATTGCTTCATGTAATAACATGTATACGGACCCACACGCTATAAAATGGAACCTATTATTTTACAGAACAATAAACATGGCCTTACAGTTTGGACGACGTCTGTTTTTATCGTAGGAAATATAGCAGGTGGTGGCGTATTAGCCCTACCAAAAGCTGTTGAAGATACAGGTAATATATTATTGAATTACAGTTTATAAGAGTTTTTGGAAGTTTAAGACAAAAATTGCGTTTTTATCTTGTCAATTCATAAATAGTCCACAAGAAAAATGAATTAAAAGATACCGTTAACCCACCCTAATCTTTATCCTGAAATTGTAGTCTGTATTCCATTGTTATCAACGGAATTTATTTGCAAAAAATCTAAATCAATAATTTTTAGATAGAGGAGTAATAAAAACATTCCTTAATACCTCGTCAGTTAGTCTCTGGCTGACAGCAGTCTCATTGGCAACTGTACCATATCTTGTCATTTCTATAAATAAATATTTGTTAATTCTAAGAAATCTTTAGACCATTTATCTAACTCATAAAATTTTTTAACCATCATCTAATCTTTTGATGAGTTTTTCTAAGACATCAATTTTACATGTTTTTGGAATAATTTGTTTCATGTATATTATTTTCTATTTACATAATGATTTTCAGTATAATATTATACAGGTTGGATCGGGTTCATTTTGATTATTGTCTTTGGAATATTTTCTACATACACTGCCACATTAATTGGTGAATCGTGGGTAATCATTCAAGAACGGTATCCAGAATATCGATCACATGTGCCAGATCCTTATCCAGTAATTGGGGAGAAAGCATATGGCAGAAGAGGAAGGTAATATTGTTATATAGGTAAATTTTAACTAAAATCTATATACTAGTATACGGATTACTACATGTAATTAAAGGGTAGTATAATATTCTTCATTAAAGTCCACACATCTCAAACAAGGATATTTGTACATTTTAGATATATCATGTTAAATAGCAACATTCATACAGCGCCTGCATAGTGAGCATATATCTCCCGGGGTATGCAGATTTGTCGTTTCCGAACAGGTTTTTTTTTTGCCGGAAAATTGCAACATACTAGAATTTATTGAACCAAATGTTCTTATTTTTAAAGTTTGGGTCATCTCTTCTCAAGTTTGACAGACCCAAAATTAATTTGACCATTATGATTGATTGATTGATTGTTGGTTGCTTAACGTCCAGTGGCAAATATTTCATGCATATTCAGGACGAGAACAAATTAACAATAAATACAATAGGTAGGTTCTGTAATAGGGGCTTCCGGGATTAAGGTCGGAGAAATTTAGACTGCCACAGGAAATGAGGGTATATTGGATAGGACAGAAATTTAGCCTTGCAACAGGCCACCTACGGACCCCTCAAAGAGTTGTTGCAAGGGTTCTTAACGTGCAAAGAGCGTGGCACTCTCTTTACACGAGGCATCGGATTTAACGTCCCCATTCTGACCGGACGTGACTGCGAACTTGTACATCCCGCACAGCCAAACGGACGCCCCACTTTAGCGAGGGTTTTACCGCCGGTCGGAGGAAGACCAATGGTGACCATATTTCTATTCCCCAGTCACCCTTGGGGGTTTGACCATTATGTAATATCTTGTCACAGAGGGCCATGGGTACGTTCCAATTGTCGTAGCCAGAATTCCGTCCTCTTACCGAATACGACTTAAATGACATCAAAAATAAAATCAACAGACGCAAAATAGAGCAGACAAAACCTTAAAAACTAATCTTTAGTATTATAATAATTAACTCATGGCATGATGCTAATAAACAAGAAATTGCCCAAGCGCTCATTAAAATGATTTGTTTATAAACCTTCACAAGGAAATTATTCAAAAATATTCAGGTCGAGATCATATTAAATTTTTTAAAATTATTAGAACCCTGTTTTGTACGTTCGGATAAGCTGATATGCTTATCTGCTAACTTTCAAAGATAAATTTCTCCAGGAATAAGATCAACCCTATAAAACACTTTATTCTATGTCGTCAAACGTCTGCTATTATTCGAAGCTTGACAAAAAGCCAACAGACTACATGTACTTTGCTTTTCGTTTTAGTTTGACGCAACCTTTGAATTTTTTTTTAATTTGTTTATAAATGTTGTTCAACTTCGTAATTCATTTTTGGCCTTTTAGCTGTTTAGATTCGAGCGCTACTAGTTAAGTATATGCGTACGAAACGCGCGTCTGGTGTTGTGAATTATTAGCGCAGTATCATTGGTGATTCCCGCGCCTTTTGCAATTACGATGCCACGGGAATATCGACATGATTTCAAGCATATGCGAACCATATGTGTAAGAGAATAATTTTGAGTTATCTGTTTTATTATCCAATTATTATAGAAACATTGTGAACGTTGTGATGAACATCTACAACTATGGCAGTGCTGTGGTATATATGGTGTTAGCTGCTGGAAACATCGAGACGTTGTTGGCAAAAGTGACAAAAGATATATCTTTGTGCTATTGGCTAATCATATTAGCCGGAGTCCTAGCACCACTTATATGTTTTGGAACACCAACAGATTTCTGGTAAAATAATATTTATGTTTAGTATTATTAACTGATTTTTAGTGCAATAGGTAGATTGTTTAATCAAGAAAGGGACAGCCATGACGCACTATTTTATGATTCCTTGTTAAAAAGATATACACTCGAAACCAACTGTTTGACCCCACCACCTCCACCAAACAAAAAAAAAAAAGAAAATGTAAGTTTTATATTAATCTAAACATACTGTGAAGGGAACTACGAAACTATTTCCGTGATGTTTTTCTCCACGAAATGCTACTAGTAATTAATTTTCATTTTTTATGGAATTCACTAAACAACCATTATTGCATCCTTTTATTACAGGCCGATAGGCGTGGGAGCCACGTTTACCACCGGTATAGCGTGTATTTTGATAATTATCCAGTCACTAAACGACAAGGACCAACACAAGCCTGTTTCCCATTCAACTACAGACCCGCTTAAGTTTTCTACATCATTCGGAACAATGGTGTTTGCTGTTAGTGGTCATTCGGTACTGCCTACCATAATAAATGACATGAAGAAAAAGGAAGATTTCAAAAAAGCAGCTTTCCTTGGATATGCAAGTAAATTTGTAAGCTTTGTTATCTCCATGGTAAATAGTTCGAGCTTTAGTGGTGATCTATCGGATAAGGCACTTACCATAGTAAATTAAACCGTTTTCATTTTAAATTTTCAAATTTGGTCAAGCTATCAGCTAGAAAATTTATAAGACAGATGATGTATACATATTGACGTAGTGTTAGAAAAGCCAATCCACTGTTTTATAATGTATAATCCCGTGGCTTTTAACGGGAATAACATGGCGGTTGTTACTAATGAAGCAGATCCGAATATCCATCCACAGCATCACCGCGGGTTAAAGAGTGGTTGGTTTGTGTCGCTTTGTCTTAGTTTTCTGTTTGTTATGCTAACTGTCGTTTCTATTTGTTCAAAGATGTTCTCTGATTTTGTCTTTAACACATTGTTTTCGATTTCCCCCTTGTGTTACATGTATATAAGTGTTGGGTGTTAGTGGGTGTAAAATAATTTGCTTCCCAAAGTTTGGTGAAGAAAGTTTGATCTGTCATTAGAAGGGGTGAATCTTCAAACTAGCTTGTTTGATTAAAAGTAACTGCGATTGGTACATTATTTTTCACGCTTTATTATTAATTTTTTTCAATTATCATGAAATCTCGTATCGACAATGTTGTACATTATGCTTTACATGCGGTAAATTTCTACAACGACAATCTCAAAGAAGAAAGAAAAAAAATCAAACATCTTATTTACTTTTTATATGTGAAAACTGAGGCAGTTGTTCGAGGGAATTTCTTTTCTAATTCTGACCCATTTCCCAAATCGGGGGTGTTTAGTGAATTCAACTACCCATTAAACATACCTCAGTGTTGCAAATTTGCTAAATATGATCCTGTGAAGCGTTAAAAAAGAGGGACGAAAGATACCAGAGGGACAGTCAAACTCATAGATCGAAAACAAACTGACAACGCCAAGGCCAAAAATAAAAAGACAAACAGACAAATAATAGTACAGATGGCACAACATAGAAAACTAAAGACTAGGCAACACGAACCCCACAAAAAACTGGGGGTGATCTCAGGTGCTCTTGCTTTCGCCTTTTTGGAGCATTTAAATCTTATGGTATTTAGCCAAAATCATGGCATTTTTTTCCCCATTAAACATACCTCAGTGTTGCAAATTTGCTAAATATGATCTTGTGAAGCGTACTCCGGAAGGGTAAGCAGATCCTGCTCCACATGTGGCACCCGTCGTGTTGCTTATGTTATTACAAATCCGGTAAATAGTCTAATTCGGTAGGTCACATTCGTGAAAAGGGAAGGGTATTGTAGTTAATCGTCTATTTGCAGTTGTGTTAATGATGTATATGCCAACAGCAGTTGTAGGATACATGGTGTATGGAGAGAATCTCAATGAAAATATTATAAAGAGTGTGTCAGCTGGTCCATGTGCCTATACGGTAGAGGTTTTGGTTACGTTACACTTGTTGTTGGGTTTCATTATCTTGATGAACCCTGTCTGTCAACAGTTAGAAGCTAAACTTGGAGTTTCACCAGGTACGTATACAGTTATCTCCATAGATCATGATTATTTTTTATATATGTAGTTTACAAATGTGCATGTCTTAAGCGGAAGAGAATGGATATGGTATATGAGGTAATAACACAGAATTACTCGGAAAAAAAATAGAGAGAGAACATTTTCATTGCTGTTCTTCATCTCAAAGCCACAGTGAGGCATTTGATATTTGTTGTGGCATTGACTCCATTTCAAGCTTGAAAAAGAAGGTATGCTTACACGCATTCAGTCAAATCAGTGTTTTCGTGAGATTAGATTTAGATGCTGACATGTGCTGTAAGAAAAATATGAATCAACTACAATAAAATATTGAAAAAAAACTAATAACCTGATAGGAAAAAAATACATCTGTATAAAAGGTAATTCAGCAAGGAAATGTAATTTTAACCGACATCGTTAATTTTAAAGTGAAAACAAATAATACTTTTATTCTTTTGTGCAAAAGAGAATAGCATCAAGCAAGTTTTGGTGCCATAACGTCAATATAACAAAACATTTTGCCATTTTTTTTAACTTTTAGCATTCACCTGGAAAAGATGCGTGGTCAGACCTTTAATTGTCATATCAGTATTGTTCATTGCCGAGTCTATACCACATTTTGGTTCGATTTTATCACTTGTTGGTGGTTTGACAACAACACTTCTATCGTATGTCTTTCCATGCATATTTTATACGAAACTATGCAAGAATGATCACGTAACTGAGAGAAATACAATTAAGAGTAAAACTGACATACAAAAACAATCGGAATCACAATCGCTATTGGAAAGTATAGATAACACAGGCTCATGGCAAATAAGAGAACAGTCCAGCACTCCTATAGAAGACGCAGCATTAGTGGGAAGAAGAGAACATTCCATCACTCCAGTTGATGTTCGACGAGCTATTTTGCATAATACAAGGAATTCTTCTGAAATGTGAGTATTGTAAAAAAACAATGAATATATATCATGTATATGTAAAAGAAAATTACGCAAAGTCGACATTTATGTAAAAATTTCGAAATGAATATAAAGAGAAGTAAATTTTGCAAAAGCAGGTTAATCTTAAAAGAGAATTGAATATAACTGCTATGATTGGCATAGTCATAAAACTGGCTAACTGCCAATTTTGTAAATTTCTTGACAATTGAATTATACATGAAACTAAAAAAAAATTACCTTTAATTTAACCCGATATCGGAAAATTCAAACTCAAAAAGCTTGTTCAGAAATAGGAAATAAAGAGAAAATAGATTTTCCGAAGAACCAACGTAAACTTATTAATAAATTTACCTCTAATCTCGTTCAATCAATCTAATCCAAATCATATTGATTTCACTTATACAATTTTGATTTTCATATCAGATGTTGTAAAATCTTGATTTTCATACTTGTCGTTCGGAAATCGTAATTTTATTTCATAAAAACTGTGAATTTTATCAGATACATAAAAATAGTGTAATATGATACAATTAACTATTTTCAAGTTGTGCTTCTACTGTTGAAAAGAATAGTTTTGATAAACGTCAATGAGACAGCTACACATCGATACTAGTAACAAAAAGAAATCTAGAGTTCTTAGACTATATGTACATGTACAGTCTTCTTTCAGGAATCTTAATATATAGTCTTTCAGCCTTGGCTTTCATACGAGCCAACCCCATAAAAATTACAACTAGCGCAATATATCTTCAATTGATTAAGAAATGCAAAGCACTTTTATACTGAAGCTGTGCTTTACATTTTACGGTAACCGTATTGATAATTATTGTTATATTAGAGAATATCTTGAATGTTGTACTTTACTTCTATATATCAAAACTGATATAGTTTCTAATATTTTCGAGAAATAAGTCAACATATCCCTTGCAGTGTAAAACTTACATGTACATGTATCATTTGTTAGATATTTAGACGCAGGTGCACATGCGCATTGCATAAATAATTTCATAAATATCCGAGAGATTGTCCATTTATAAGTTCCTCTTACCTTAAGGCGACAAAACAATTATTTGATACGAAGAAATTGCAACAGCAAAGAATTTGCGTAGATATATCTTGCAAAAAGTCTGATTAATACTTAACGTTTTAAAGCAAATAGTCTTTCTCTTTCAGATATATTCCACTGTGGCAGAGAGTTTTCAGTTTAGAGATTATATTTATTGGAATCATAGGTGGCGTTGCGGCGACTGTGTCTGCCATTATTGCCATAGCTAGTCCAAATAGTTTATCTGTACCGTGCTATGTTCATCTACAAGGAACGTAAAGATTGGCAATAGATAATGTTTAATTGCATACAATGCAAATTTTTCAGTGTTTTAAACATCTTTAATAAAGTGTAAAAAATATCATGATAAATGTGGTGAACAATGGTACCCTTTTCGTAGTGGACGATTTATTTTGAATGCTTTTGTAAAATTGTCAAAGGATACATTTTTTTTAATTAACAAAAAGTTTGTTTATAGATAACCTTCGATAATTTGTATCCACATGTAATCTGTTTTAAGTTTATACGTGTTTTACATGTTTTTATACGTATTTTACTGTCTAACTTGTTGACTCTGAACAATCTTAATAGATGTTATTTATTAGATCTTGACTTAAAGTATTATTATAATAGACACTTGTTTACTATCTGAAGTTTTTGATAGGTATATAGTTTTGCTACGTGTTGAAGGTCTCACTGTGACTTTGAGCTGAAGAACAGCAAGAAAAGCGCAGTTCCTTTTCTTGTTGTGCTATTTGCTGTGTATGTACTGATTTTGTGTCATGGAGGATACCCCATATCCTTTCTTTTCTAGTAACACTGTTATATTTAGAATCATTAGGAATCAGAATCACGAGTATATAAAAACAAATTAATCGATGACATGATTTTCAGTGCGCACAACACGTGTGTCTGGGATGACATGTATCCAGTACGCTCGAGACACGTGTGTCTAGAATAACTTCCATTCGATACACTCGAGACACATGTTCCTTAAATAACCTTTATCCGGTACGCTCGAGACACATGTTCCTTAAATAACCTTTATCCGGTACGCTCGAGACACGTGCGTCTGGAATAACTTTCATTCGATACCCTTGGGACACGTGTGTATGGAATAACTTTCATTCGATACACTCGAGACGCCTGTGTCTGGAATACGATTCATCAGGTTCCCTTGACTCGATACCAAACGAAAGTTTTAAAAGCTTAAAAATATACAAGAGTGCAGATAATGTCTCGCCTGTTTATATGATCATAATTGAAATTTATGTTGAAAGTCTTCAACGTATACTACAAGTATCACACAACCTTAACAAGGTCAGAAGAACCCTATCAGACGAACATGTACACCTTATAATCATTCCATACACAAAATAAAGTTGACCTATTGTTTACCGTATATCTGAGAAATAGACCCAACCACAAAAAACAACGATGACCAATATACCATTTAAAAGTAGGTTAAGGTCAGATTAACATTGGCAGGCAAACATGTAAAACTTTACATTCATTCCATACACAAGTATAGTTGATAAATTGTTTATAGTATCTTAAACTTAACCTTGAACACTGATCCATGAAATAAGCTCAAGGTCAAGCGAACCCTGCTTAGCGTAAATACACGAACATGTATTACCCTTGCAGTGATCTTATAATGAGTGAGAAAAAAGCATTTCGTAAGCAGTTGATGAACCGTGAAAATTAGGCCAGGGACGGTAGTCATTTTACAGACAGAAACTTCATAACATAAGGCATCTGTTGTTTCCCCGGTTTCTAACATCTTAAAAATAAAGCTTTATACAAATATATTTATGCCACCTACTGCTGAGCATCACTCTTTCTCTAATGTTCATGCTTTTTTCACATGTCTCGATCGGTGTGAGAAATACATTTCTCATCTCTAGAGAAAACTTTGTTCTCGGCAGATGATTGGTCGAAATTTCAATTATGACGTCAAATTTTCTTGATTTCATCTTCATTTTCTATTGTGACGTCATGGAAAAAAGGCGACTATGCCTGATGACGTCACATATAAAGAACATGTAAATTAGAGAAACAGATTCCATCGCTATATCTCGTGTATTACGATATTTCTCCGCTCTCAACAGTTAAATTGTAAATATTAAAAAAAAAATCGTCAAGCCTCGCGTTTTAAATTTTAAAATTTAACTGTTGAGAGTGGAGGAATATCGTTACACACTTGATGCAGTGGTGGAATCTATATTTTTTGCATTAAACAAAGCGATGAATTTAAACGTGTTTGATCATAAATGGAAAACGAACAAAACAGAGCGTAAACGTTGAGTGTCAAATTGCTCTGAGGGAGTTGCAATCATGCAATTAAAAAAAATTACTTTATCGACTAGAAGTTTACGGACAAAATACTTCACATGTGTATCTCAATTAAGTGATGCCAATAGAGAAAAGTAAAATCACAAAAATACCGAACTCTGGGGAAAATTCAAAACGGAAAGTCGCTAATCAAATGGCAAAATCAAAAAACACACTTCTTTGAGTTAAGCTTTTTTTTTCTTCAGTATGAAGTAATACAGTTCTTTCATCGGTATTTAATCCTTTGTAGTTTGAACAGAATAAAATGAAAAACTCATCAAAGATACCAGGCTTATATTTTTTCTTATTTCTTGTTTTCTTAACGTCCAGTGGAAAACATCTGAGGGTTAGAACAGATTAAACAATAGATCAATGAGGTAAGAAAAATATTTTTGGTCGATTAAAAGAGAGGCGAATGATACCACAGGGACATTCAATCTCATAAGAACGACATTTTGGGATATCAACTATATTGACCTTTGTACAAGTTGTGATTAAAAGCACAACATCTTCTTTCATTCATACCAATCAATGGCCGGGATCTATTGATACCTGATTGCTTAATGCCCAGTGACAAATATTTCATGCATGTTGTGGATGACCAATCTGATTGAGAGTATTTGCCATTAAACTTAATGTTAAGTTCTTTTAAAATTCAAATAATTTGATGCTTGAGAGGTACGAAAAAAATTTCAGAATGAAACAAAAAAAAATAATACTCCTCCCCTCAAAGTTAAATGGTTTTCTTTTACATAGATATATTTTCTCATTTTCTATTATTCAGTAATGTTTTCCTTGACATGATTATGATATATATATGAAATAAAATCCACATGCGGCAATTAAAGTTAGTATAAAAAACGTTACTGATTAAATGGTTATTTTTATAATTTAGTTGTGTCAGAAATTAAATGACATTTAGTACATTTATATACATATATATATCGTTGATTATTTATTTTGATATAAATTGATCATGCAAATAAAGTTGTTCGTAATATATAGACATTGTGTAATGTTATATACAGTTATATAGTCAAGGGTGACTGACTTTTACACAAAGAGAAGTAAAGGGTATATTGGTAAGTATGTTTTTATACTATATTCAATGTAAAAAAAAATAATGTTGACGTGGGATAGATACGTACAATTTGCACAGACACAAATCTAAAAGAACTTGAATATTCACAGCCGAGAGATTCGAATGGTTTTTTACTTCGTCAAAAGGAATGACAACTAGAAAATGGAGTAATAACGAAACTATAACATATACATGTAGGTAAGCTGTCACTGAGAAATATGAAATATTTCAATATAAATTGTTGATAGAAACAAATATATTCCTTTTTTTTTATAATTTTGATGTTTGTTTGTTCGTTTTTTTTAAATTTATTTTAAAGGCATTAACACGAGGAGCTTTGTATATATACAATTACTGTACCTTATTCTAAAAATACTTAGAATAACAGGTAGTTAAACAGGGAAGTGTAATAAACACGATAAAATAGTAAAGTTACGACTCCGTCTAGTACAGTTCAGACTCGGTCTTGTACAGTGTATACTCTTTCTAGTACAACTTATAATCGGTCTAGTTCAGTTTAGATTCTTACTTGTACAGCTTCTCGGTTTTAATTTATGTTAAGACTCATGTACAAGAAAAATTAAGGCTCGGTCTGGAATATCTAAAGCTCAGTCTAGTACTGAATAGACTTGCTCTAGTAGAGTTAAGACTCTAGATCTGTTGGGTACGGTTCAGTTCTGGTCGATTTCAAACAATTGGAGAAGTTATCTGAAAATCTTGTTCTAGCATTATTTCCTCCGGGTTTGTACTAACATGAGAAAAACGACGGGTGCCACATGTGGAGCAGAATCTGATCACCCTTCCGGAGCTCCTGAGATCACCCCCAGGTTTTGGTGGGGTTCGTCATGTTCGTGTTGCCCAGTCTTTAGTTTTCTGTGTTGTGTTTTATGTACTGTTGTTTGTCTGTTTGTCCTTTTTTGCCATGGCGTTGTTAGTTTATTTTCGACTTACGAGTTTGAATGTCCCTTTGGTATCTTTCTCCTCTCTTTTAAAATTAATTACTACTGGTTTTTTTTATTCAGGGCGAATGGAAACCGAAAATATTATAAGTATAGGATCAAGTCAATTTGTTCGTGAATTTTGAAGTTTGGTTGCTGTCTATTCTTATGTATATTCCATAGTTCCTTTTATATATAACGATAAAATTGAGAATGGAAATGGGGAATGTGTCAAAGAGACAACAACCCGACCACAGAACAGACAACAGCAGAAGGCCACCAACAGGTCTTCAATGCAGCGAGAAATTCCCGCACCCGGAGGCGTCCTTCAGCTGGCCCCTAAACAAATATATATACTAGTTCAGTGATAATGAACGCCATTCTAAACTCCAAATTGTACACAAGAAACTAAAATTAAAAATAATACAAGACTAACAAAGGCTAGAGGCTCCTGACTTGGGACAGGCGCAAAAATGCGGCGGGGTTAAACATGTTTATGAGATCTCAACCCTCCCCCTATACCTCTAGCCAATGTAGAAAAGTAAACGCATAACAATACGCACATTAAAATTCAGTTCAAGAGAAGTCCGAGTCTGATGTCAGAAGATGTAACCAAAGAAAATAAACAAAATGACAATAATACATAAATAACAACAGACTACTAGCAGTTAACTGACATGCCAGCTCCAGACTTCAATTAAACTGATTGAAAGATTATGTCTTCATCATATGAATATCAGGCACAATCCTTCCCGTTAGGGGTTTAGTATCATACCATCATAACATATATGAGAAGAACATAACCCGTGTCATGCCAACAACTGGTTTTTAAATAAATGTGTTTAGTGCCGATGCAAAGACCCTATAAGTGAATCAATATTAACGCCAAAATATGCAATCTTTAATGACCTGACAACAGTATCGTAACTATATCCCTTCTTAATAAGCCTATTTAAAGGTTTTGTTAGTTTCAGAGGTAAATACTGACATTTTTGTGCTTTATAAAGAATATTTCCATAAAAAATTGGATGTGAAATACCTGAACGTATAAGAAGTCTGCATGTTGAGCTATATTTACGAATGATGTCCTTATACCGATGATAAAATTTAGTAAATGTTTTGACTAGTTTGTGATATCGAAAACCCTGGTGTAATAATTTTTCAGTAATACATAAATTTCTCTCGTTAAAATCTAAAACATTGTTACATACACGAGCGAATCGTACAAGTTGAGATATAAAACCGTAAGATGGTGACAAGGGAACGTCACCATCTAAAAATGGATAATTAACGATAGGAAATGAAAAATCATCTCTTTTATCATATATTTTAGTATTAAGCTTTCCGTTAATGATATAGATATCAAGATCGAGGAAAGGGCAGTGGTCATTGTTAGTATTAGCTTTATTTAAAGTAAGTTCAACAGGATAAATTTCTTTAGTATACATACTGAAGTCGTCATTATTGAGAGCCAAAATATCATCCAAATATCTAAAAGTATTATTAAATTTGTGTATCAGATGTTGTTTCGATGGGTCTTTACTGATTTTTGTCATAAATTGTAACTCATAGCAATACAAAAAAAGGTCCGCAATAAGTGGTGCACAGTTAGTCCCCATTGGAATTCCGATAACCTGACGATATACGGAATCTCCAAAGCGAACAAAAATGTTATCTAGTAAAAATTCAAGGGCATATATAGTATCAAAGCATGTCCAATTGACATAGTTTTTTTGTTTATTGCTACTAAAAAATGACCTAAAAGAGTTTGAACATATATATTCACATTCTGACTTTTTAAATGCCCATTTAATTAGGTGTGTGAATTTTTTCTTAATGAGAATGTGAGGCAATGTGGTATATAGGGTAGAAAAATCAAAACTTTGAACAGATTCAAAATCACCAATATATGCATGCAATTTATCAAGTACTTCCAACGAGTTCTTGACACTCCAAAAGTAATTAATTCCACTATTTTCGAAGGCCTTATTTGAACAATTTATTATCAGAATTTTTGATTGTACCAAGTGTACTGGTAAGAAGAATAGACAATTTAGTAGTGGAACAATGGCTTGAAGACGAAATGAATCTATATTTTGTAAGGTGTTTTGTGTAGCTTCGGAAGCCAATACATAGTTGGGACTTTCATTGTATTTGGTTCTGCTTGTAAAGCGGTAGCTAAAAGTTTATGTTTGTTACAGATGTCGTTTTCTGAAAATGGAGTCAGTTGGAATGTTGGTGAATTGGTGATTTCTTTTTTCAGAACCTCAATGTAAAATTTACGTCAAACAATAATAATATTATTAGCAGCTTTATCGGCCGGGACAAAAACAAATTCCTTGGCTAGTTCTTTTAGTTTATGTTTGATACGAGAAATAGGTTTATTGTGGTTATTGTTAAGAGTAAAATGTTCTTTAAAATGTTGAATACGTATATCAACTATATTCATTACTGATTTAAAAAAAGAGTCCAAAGATTTTTTGTCAGCTTTTTCCCGTTTTATCCATTTCAAACAGTAAGTATGGAGTGAGTCGTGGATGATATTACGACACTCATTCCAATTAATAATTGACGGGGGACGATATTTAGGTCCTTTACTGAGGAATGATTTTAACTCTCGGTCTTGAACGATGTTAAGATCTCCTGTTATAACATGGGAAATGGGTCCATAAATGTATTCGGAATTACTGCAATTACATGAAGTAGGTGTATTTTCACTGATATTAACATCTTTACACAATTGGCTATAATTAAACACAAATTTCCGGGTAGATTTCTTGTAAATATAACAAATAAGAGGGAGCTAAGTATTATCAAAATATCAGGGAATTTGTTCTTTAACAGAATGGTCGTTAAAATACCGGCAATATTTACAAAATCAAAACCTTTATTGACATACTGGTTGAGAAAATGCAATCCAATCAAAGGCCAAAATCACAAATAAATAACACAAAAAAAAAACCAAAAAAAAAACTAACGTTAACAAATTGACCTTAGAAAATTCCTGGTCTAAGTCCAAAAGGGGGATATCAACAAAACGTTTAGCAGGAGTGTTTTTATCGAATAAATATATTTTAATGATATACATGTGGCTGAGAATTTAATTTGCTATTTAGTGTATTCATTTTGATATACATTTTTTTCAAAATTTGCCGAAGTTACTGTTCAAGGGGAGATAACAAAAGGTTTTTTTTATCAACTTTTGTCGATGAACGCAAGGCCGTATCTAGGCATATTATTTTAGTGAGGCAAAACTGATCGCCACGAAAAAAATTAGGTGGGGGGTCTTGGATAAATGGTGTAAAATCCTGCATTTCCAGAGAGCTTGACATCGTTGGATAGATTGAAGATGTCATGGTTTGATTTCAAACCGTTACAATGCAGACAGAGCCATAATATCACTTTTCAGTTTTAAGCCTTGCAACGGATATATTGGAATCTACTTTGCCATTTCACATTCAGGAATATCGGATAATCATAACTTTGTCATCTGGATTCAGAGATATGGGGTGTAAACCCTATGCCACTTTATGTTGTTTTAGGAATATTATTTTGGTTCTTCTTTTTGCCAAAAGCTACCTTTTTATGTTATGGATACGAGAAATCGAATATAACAATACCGTTTTATGTTATTCTAGGATTTTTTTTTTATGGACACGGGGAAATTGGACTGAAGTTTTCGCCGTTTTTAGATTATTTCTGGAAAGAGTCAGTGGTAAGATATTTTAGATCAACAATCGCATAACGAGGGGGTAGGAAGGGGTCCGATCCCGAAATTCCTAATTGAAAGACACGAAATCCCGGTCCCAAATTATTAAACACGAAATCCCGTTTTCAAGGTCCTACCGTTTCTCAATAATGTCAAAATTGGATTATGGGATGTTCTTTCAAATTTTAAGAACGCATAAAGTTTGGGAAAACGGGGAAATGAATACTCAGACAGGACTGCTCCCATGTGGTACCCCAGTACTTGATTTGTCAGTCTATTTATATTTTGGATTAGTTCCAATGAATATATATTCAATACTGGAACCCTTAACACCTGTTGTGATCACAAATAACATCCAATAGTTTTCCATCCTCACCTTCGGTATTGCTTTTCCTTTTTCTGCAAGAGCCTGTTTTTAACAGAGACCCATGATGATTAGCGGTTACTAGGTTAATGTAATCGAGAAACATCAAGCGGTGACTGAGAGTTATATGCGGGAAGAATAATTTATAAGGAACGATGTCAAGTTGTAGGAATCAAGGTTGAGACAGAAAAACAAATGATGAAAAACAAAACTGATGTTCAGTGGTTGTCATTTGTTTATGTGGTTCATAAGTGTTTCTCGTTTCTCGTATTTTATATAGATTAGACCGTTGGTTTTCCTGTTGGAATTGTTTTCCACTAGTCATTTTTGGGGCCTTTTATAGCTTGCTGTTCGGTGTGAGCCAAGGCTGCGTGTTGAAGGCATTAACCTATAATGGTTTACTTTTACAAATTGTGACTTGGATGGAGAGTTGTCTCATTGGCACTCATACCACATCTTCTTATATCTAACAAATGACTATATTTCGTATTTGATTACCATAAACAAATACACAAAAAAAAATATTTCACTGTCGAAATTTTAGTGAGGCAATTGCCTCACTTGCCTCAATGGTAGTTACGGCCTTGGAAAGTTCCTATAATTTGTACTTCCTGTCACATATCAGTATTCATTATTATATACTATAATTATTGCACCTTTGTTTACCATGTTGTTCTAGTGTAAATACGTTTACGCTTTTATTGTTTGTTAAAATGTTGTACTAACATACCCCATGTGAAATAAAATGTCTTATGTCTTATATGAAAATTAAAATAAGTTTCTCTCTCTCTCTCTCTCTCTCTCTCTCTCTATATATATATATATATATTGCATACATAATCAGTTTTGATGTAATACAACTTAACCATATGTAACGTTCGTGACAATCAATCAAAATATTCGACAATATTTTTGCAAACCACTCATCGTCTCACCACTAAAAAGGTCAGTGACAGATATACATGGAAAATAATTTATATATTACATCACAATTCTTTCTTTAGTCAATCTCCGTGTGCAAGATATAAACAGTTTCGTCATTTGTCTAGATTACCGTTGAGTATGATTTTCGAGTCTTTTGATCGGTAAGGCATGCACGGGAAATGCCTTCTTTTTAGTGTACCTAACGGAATTCATTTTATTTTCACTAAAGGTTTTCTGTCTGTATTTTAGTTTATTTCTAAGGCCACACCAATTTGATTTGTAGTTCTTCGGACAAAAGCTCCAAAAAATATGGGGCGAGCGAGCGAAATGTTTTTGATTGTATTTTTTTCTTGAAAATGAGTTTTTTTGAGGCGGGTGCTCTTCAAGTGAAGCGGGCGGTATATTTTTTTTTTTTAATTGTGCGATTTGGAATTTATGTTCATGTTAAAACTGGGTGACTTCATAGAAAAAGGAGGAGACACATGCTCTTGTGCATATAATTTGATGTATTGGTGCCTGTAGCATACCAAACTTTCTTGTTTGGCTGTGGTTTTGTTAATTTTGATTATTTTCGTCAATTAGCTTTTTCTGCGTGAATTTTTAGTTTAAATTCATACATGTGTATATATTAATGAAGCATATCATATGCAGTTTAACAAGAGGGATTATGTTAGTTAGGTAAATGACATATGTTGAATAAAATTAAAATATGTGTATGTATCCCAAAAAGTGCCCCTGAAAAATATTAAATATTTTTTTATATAGTTGTTTTCATTATATGGTAATGATTGTTTATTGGCTGCTTGACATCCAATTGGAACTATTTATCCATACTAAGGATCAACATAATGAATGAGGTGAATATTTCAACAACATCCTGAGTAAGATAGTTATATTGCTATTGTGACGATATGGGCCTCGTCTTTTAACTTTAGTTTTTGTAGTTTGGGAACGAGCTCATAAGAAATACGTCTTACATCAACGACATTTATTACCCGAGAGAGAGAGTTAACAAAAAGTCGTTTCCGGACATCACTTATACAATTCCGTATAAGCATAGGAAACTGAATTACACATATAATATATATATATATATAAATATATAACACTATGCATGTAGATCTCAATGTATTAAAATATTCCCTTACAATACCTGTCACCACATTTGCATGCATTATCATGACTGACCAAAATACTCTTTCCTTTTGCCCCTAAAACCTGCAATGTATTTTAAACTCTTTAGCTTGACTAGAAGTGGTTTGACCAATTACACATCCCTAATTATCATGAGCATACCAATAACAATTCCACCACTTTGGTCTCGAACGTTGGAACTCTTAAATTTTTCCTTACAAAAGAGGTCTGATTGCATGTCAATAGACTAACAAGGGGATATGAAGTTTTCATCGAAATAAGATAAATCTGTGATTTTTAAAAAATTCATGTAAGTTTAAAATTAATTTCATCCAAGATAGATAATATGTCTATGTCTGTTGAAACAATGATCGGTGATGACGATGGTTATTACAAATATTGATGTGGTCGTGGTCATCTAAGGAAAGATTTTTATTTTTTGTCTCCTAGAACAGGTCTTCATAGGTAAAACGAGATGCATTTCGGATAACTGTGTATTCAATAACTACTTGTCCACGGCAATTCAGCTGACACAACTTCATGTTGGCATCCCGATTTTTGACCTTTTATTTACAAATCGATTTATCACACGTGCGTTTGAATCGATCGGAGCAATATAAGCACAAGAAAAACTAACTCGAATAATTCAAGCCCTTTTCGTGTCCGATTTTCTCCCACACGAGCCTTCGTAGATCAGCGGAATATAACGACTGAATTATTCGGGTTAAAGAAAAACGTCTATGTGAAAAAAAAATTTCAAGGAGAAACTAATTTTGGAGCGGCATGCGGCCCAAAAATTTGCGGAAGCGGTAATTATTTTTTTTTATTGAAAAGTCAATTTTCTCCAAAACAGGAGCGGGAAAATCCAAAGAACTATTAATCAAATTGGTGTGGCCTAATGGTATTCTTTTTTCCTATTTAACATGTGGTTTTCCTAAGTTTGTTTTTCTTTGGAACTTCTTCGTGTTCTATTCCGTTTACTCCTTATATTTATCAAACGGCAGTTGTTTCCCTTTTATTTAAGTGTTGCAATTTTATTCTATACTCTACGTTTGAAAATGATATGAATTTGGTCAATTTGGGGTCGAGGTCAAGACGGCAGTACATCAGCAACGCACAAAAAACATCAAGTAGTCTGCATACTAATTTCTAGGCTAATGCGTGATGCCTAATCACTTTATATAACTTCTCAACATATTTCAAGGAGTTAATCTGCGGGTGTCACATGTGCGGCAGGATCTGCCTACCCCTCCGGAGCACTTGAGATCACACCCGATGTTTGATGGGGTTCGTGTTGCTCAGTCTCTAGTTTTCTGTTGTGTTTTGTATACTGTTATAAGTCTTTTGATCGTTTTTCTTTTCTTGCCATGACATTGTCAGTATATTTTCGACTTACGAGTTTATATATTCTTTTGGTATCTTTCGGCTCTCTTTTATTTTCTGTATCTCTGCATTTTTGTAATTTTATTGAAGTGAAATATCCCAAAGAAAGAGGATTCGTTCAGTATACATAGAATTGTACGAAATGTAAGCATAAGAATTACATCTTTTGGAAGAAAATCACCCTGATGTGTATGTACCACGTAAAAGACTCTCGTATTTGCTCCTTTCTTCCTAAAATATTCCTGATTTGTTCTTTAAAAAATATTGCTTATCCCATGCAATTTTTTATATCTAAATAAAGGTTGGGTATACTTAAATCTGGTTACTTTATTTATGATATAGATATCTGGGTGCAGAGAGTTTCAAAGTATCAGATAAAATCAAAGTTATCTACTATTAAAATTAGATTTATTATCTATAATGTTTAGTATATTGTAGACGTGTGAAATATGTACGATAAGTCATGTGATTTGGATTCAGATGACATGTGATATAAAAACTGAAGGTAAGAACAATAAATTATTCGAGTAATTTACATTTACACTTACATACCTTAGTCATGTTAGTTTTAAAACAGTATGAAAAAACCGTAATTTCGATTGTACAACGTGTGACTCATGTATAAATCAAATATTCTCTATATTTGCCAGGGGGTATTATAATAACTTTTGCACAACTGCGTTCACAATAACAGAATAAAAACAGAAACAATAAAAAACGAAACGAAACGAAACAAAAATAATTTTAAACAAATCAAGAATAAAACGAACAAAAAATTTAACGAAACAAAACGAAACAAGTCAATATATTCTGAAAAAGTAGAGCTTATGCCATAACTTAAAATGATGAACTTTATAAATCCACATGTTTCCGTAATCCTCTAGTTTTGAGAGTGCATTTTAAAATGTTGATTTTATTTTACAGATACTCCATATAAAATGAAACCTACTTAAGAAACTTAACCGAAATTTACACAAATTTGTGATGTCATCTGATGTTTCTTATGAGATCAATCAGGTAACTAGTTCTTCGTAACTTACCTATTTTTACATTCTTATAAATAAAATGGATTTGATATGTAAAACATTTACATCAAACATAGAACACACACTATTAAATAAATGTAACTTTCCTCATTTTCCAACATCGAATAGATCTTTGGCGCGGTGTTACAAGTTGAATGAAAGCTGTATAAAATGTCTAAAACGAACGATTTTTTAGATTGGGTTGTAACCCATTGTAAAAAACTACATTTTAACAAACCAAATCTCAACTGGGTCAAAGGTGACAGTCCGTAATGACTGTAGAAGATCATGGTTAAGTAATTGAGAAAACAACAAGATTGCTTCCTTTTTCAAAAAGAGTAAAAAAAAAAAAAACAGGTACTAAATGTAGCATTTATAGATCGTACAAACACATGTTAAATTTGAAGGATACTCTATTATGATTTTTATATGTTGAAGCCGACTCATGGGTTGACAATATGGAGTACCTCTGTATTTATCGTTGGTGAGATAGCAGGATCTGGTGTCCTAGCATTACCGAAAGCAGTCGACAGTTCAGGTTAGTCATAAATATGAAATAGCAACCTATTTCGAAAGTAAAAGGTTTCCAAACTAATATTATGACTTACTTTTTAAATCACTATGGGAAATTCTTGTCAAAATTCACAAAATATTTACAGCATTTTATCGAAGGAAAATGTAGTTCAAGTCTATCTACATACAATTTCTTTTGTCTTTTTTTTTATATTGAGTGCTCTGTTAGTTTTATTAAGAAAAGAAAAAAAATTCGCCGCTACCGCTGCCGTCTCCAAAACAGATAATTGCACCACTCTTCGTTTCATAGAAAACACTCATGTCAAACTTTATAGGACCAACTTTGCTTCTGTTATTTCCACATGACTCCAATGTTCGTAGTCCTTCCAAGGATTTTTTCCTGGTCCTACATTTCATATAATTTCCATTATATTTTTCCTTAACTGAAGATTTATTTTTTATGTATCTAGGATGGATTGGTCTGGTATTAATAGTTGTATGCGCCATCGCCTCGGCGTATACTGGTGCCATATTAGGAAGAGCTTGGCTGATAGTCCAAAGTAGAAATCCCCAGTACCAGTCACATGTTGTTGATCCTTATCCAATCATAGGCGAGCAAGCATTCGGAAAATTTGGAAGGTATTTTTATTAGACAATTCATCGCGTATTGCCCTCTGATTTGTCAAGGGAATGTTGTTGTTTTTTTAAACAGAAGGTGGTGTCAAACGCAATATGTACACATATTATTTGGAATATTTTCGGTGTTTAAAAGATCTCTCTTATAACCTTTTCACAATAGTTTTTTCAGTCAGGAACAGGAACATATTTCTTTGGATTGGTGTTTGACGTCATGAAAAAGTTGTGTAAATTATTTTTTTTATGTGGATTAACTTCCGACTGCAAACTCGTCGTGGGGATCATTTTTATCACGTTCACAGGTGGCTTTTGAGATATATATATATTTATTTTTCCGTATAACTATATTTTCATTAAATGCTTTTTGCAGTTTGTAGTAAATAGTTATTCCAAAATTCTCTATTCTCCTTGGACATCTTGTTTTTCATTCCCTCACATTTAACTGTAAAAAAGAGGTAAATTTGTCTCTCACTTTTAAAAGATAGGCAATCAAATTTGCTGCTCACATTGGACGAAATCTCCATTTTTGATAGAATTTAAAGATAAATGTGGGTAAATACTGTTGTAAATAATGAGAACGGAACATTAATTTAAAGAGATATTAAAGATACAATCTGAAAGTCACTTCACTAAGAAATACATCTATGAAAACAAACTTCCTGGCATGTCAGTAACTGCTAGTAGTCTGTTGTTATTTATGTATTATTGTCATTTTGTTTATTTTCTTTTGTATTCTATTCTGACATCGGACTCGGACTTCTCTTATACTGAGTTTTACTGTGCGTACTGTTGTGCGTTTGTTTTTTCTACATTGGCTAGAGGTATAGGGGGAGGGTTGAGATCTCAAAAAACATGTTTAACCCCGCCGCATTTTTGCGCCTGTCCCAAGTCAGGAGCCTCTGGCCTTTGTGAGTCTTGTATCATTTTTAATTTTAGTTTCCTGTGTATAATTTGGAGTTTAGTATGACGTCCATTATCACTGAACTAGTATACTTATTTGTTTAGGGGCCATCTGAAGGACGCCTCCGGGTGCGGGAGTTTCTCGCTGCATTGAAGACCCATTGGTGGCCTTCGGCTGTTGTCTGCTCTATGGTAGGGTTGTTGTCTCTTTGACACATTCCCCATTTCCATTCTCAATTTTACTCCTTTAGTTTATATATACAACTCGTCTCCGCCTAAAACCGGATGAATTCGGTTTCTCTGGATAGATAATCAGTTTACCGCCTTTTGATATATATTTTTTTTTTATATTCATTATCCATTATGTTACATTGTACCTAGTGTCCATTTTATATTGGTAATTATATATTATCTTTTTATTTACATGTGTCTGTTATGAATATATTTATCGTGTTCTATTTACCCTATTTCGTATGTTTATAGTATATCTAATTTTATTGTAGATATTTAGTTTCGTTTTCTATAAATTTCACCCTGTTTGGTGTGTCTGTAGTATTTCTGATTCTGGCAGCCGAGAATCTACAAGATCTGATCAGTCATGCCACAAAAGAAGTATCGTTCTGTTACTTTATAATCATACTAGCAGTGGTATTGATGCCTGTTGTGTGTCTGGGAACACCAAAAGATTTCTGGTATGTAAGGCAACGCTAAAATACGCCGTTTTAAAATCTAAAGATTTATGGGTAATTTTATTGTTCTGACACCAAAACGAAATTAATGTCTTGCTATTGGTTAAATGCTAAATTGTACTAGTTTTTTTTTCTCTGAGAGTGAGAAATTTAGAGAATGAGCAGCAGAAACTCCACAATAACTTGAAGATGAGCTCATGCACTCCGGAAGGGAATGCATTAACTTAGTTATACAACCAATTTGTTTTGAAATGTACAATCACTTTATTTTGGATCCGCACTATATTTGATCATTTTCTTCTTTCGGAATCGATATACAGAAAGTAAACTAACAGATGTGTTTGCCTCTTGAAAATCAACAGAATTTAGCAATAAATTGGTGTAATTAATAAATCGAAAGGATGTACAATATATTTGTATCTTTTCCTTAAGATATCTAAGGATATAAAATAAATTAAAAAATATTGATATATTGAATAATATTTGCTCAACGTCCGGCGGTAAATGTTACATGTGTAGTCCTTTGGACGATACCATATTCGTGAGATATGCATATACCCTGCTTGATACTAGACAGACACTGTTCGTATTATTTGGAACTTAATTATAGTATCCGACATTTCTTTCCAAATGAAATATAATTTTGAAGTCATAAAACATCACAAATTTGATACAACGAGACATGCTAATTGATAAGACAATACATCTCAACGCTCCAGGAGCAGGATATCTGCTTGTTTTTATATCTTGAAAATATTTATTTGCTATTATTACACAATTGATACTTGAAACTCCACTATCATAAAATTGACAATGAATCAAGATCGAGTAAAAATAGGAAACCAAGAAACGATCTTCAATAATAGAAATGTTAAGGCTCTAGAGAAGTTGCTTGTTTACCAAATGTCCACAAGTAGCTTAGTAAAAACTTGTAGAAAATACAAACAAAAAAATCAATACCCATATCGAAACGATCTTGAAAATCGATCCAAAGTGAGCGAAAGAGAAAACACGTTGTCCCCTCGTTACCGAAGCTAGACGATTTCTCCCCAGTTTAGTTTTATATATTATACTTCATGCCATCCGAACATTTTGCTTTTAGCTGGTCAATAATTATGAGAGATCTTGTATTTTAGGCCAATAGCAGTTGGAGCAACATTAGCCACAGGATTGGCATGTATCTTATTGCTAGCAAGAATCATTCAAGACAAAGACAAGCACGGAACGACAGTAGAACACTCAAAACAAGAATTCACTTCATTTTTCACAGCTTTTGGCACAATAGTGTTTGCATTTGGTGGACATCCAGCTTTTCCTACATTTCAAGCGGATATGAGAAATAAGGCAGACTTTAAATGGGCTGTGTTGCTCGGATACATGAGTAGGTTGTTAGGTTATAAAATTTCGAATGTGACAAATAAAAAAATATATACTATAAAATCAAAAAGGCAATGATAATTATGCATATTGCTCAAATAACTATAAAAGGCGATCTTGGTAAATAAAGAGATGTATGTTTTAAATGGCCAATACTATACATTTATCGATGGTATTTGTATAGTAGAAAAGTCGATTCCAGGAAATATAGATATATTCTATGCATGATAACAAAATAATTGAATTTTATTTATTTTTGATAAATTATTTCAAATAGAATAGAGGATGGAAATGGGGAATTGGAAATGGGGAATGTGTCAAAGAGACAACAACCCAACCAAAGAGCAAAACAAACCAAAAAGACAGCCCAAGGCCACCAATGGGTCTTCAATGCATTGAAAAAATCGCGCAACGACTGATTGCATTCGATTGAACTAGGGATTTTCATTCGAAAGACATTCTACATAATAGAAAACACATGATTTGCAGTGGCAATAATTACAATGTGATTTTAATGTAATAATCGCATTCTTCTTCTGTGTTTACAGTTGTCTTGGCAATGTATCTTCCAACATCGACGTCTGCGTTTTTCATCTATGGCAACACAGTAAAGGATAACATTTTACTAACAACTACAGACGGTCCTATCACCTACATTGTTCAGACTCTTATAACGCTTCATCTGTTATTTGGATTTGTGATAGTCATCAACCCATTTTGTCAGGAAATAGAGTCAAAATTTGGAGTTCCAACAGGTAGGAAAAACCTCCAATTATGATGAGTATTGCTTTTTGCCTAACGTTCCGTGGCAAGTATTTCATGAACATTCAGGACGCTGGATTCTTTTTTTTTATCAGTGCAGATTGGAGAATATTGAATTTATTCGGTGTCTTACTTGACGTAACTTTAATACAGCAATGTATTCTGATCTCGCTGGCAATATTTTGGTCTACTAGTATTTATTTTACAGTGGCTGTCTTTTTTATGAAGATTTTGATGCAAAATTTTGATGCAAAATATTAAAAAAGAGTTATACATGTATCTTCATTGGCGACATATGAAATCTTCTATTTCATTTAATGATTGCTTTACAAACCAAACGTGGTGATTGAACTTTTAAAATTATATGAAAAACTGAGGGAAAATTTACAGTTCCTATGGGAAAAATCAGGACATCATTAATTGCTAGCAGTTATGATATAAAACCAAGAAATGCTAAGTCTTTTAATTATGTTTTATTTGAGGTTATTGCTTTTTGGGCTCAATTTGATTTGAATATTTAAAGTAATTTAACACATTTATGAATCTTATCAAGCGCTATAGATAGGTACAGTATAAATAAATAACAAAATATGTTGGTACATGTTAGGCGATCATGTTAGGTAATTAAAACAATATGTGAAAATTCACATTCAAGTGTTGTAACTATTTCCCCAGTGGGTTTTATGATCTTTTATTGTTTTTTTTTTGTCTTTTTTGTCCGTTTCAGAATTCACATGGAAACGATGTGTTGCTAGGCCAGTGATGGTGCTATGTGCATTGTTTGTAGCAGAATCAATACCACGTTTTGGCGCCATTTTAGCATTAGTTGGTGGTTCAACAACAACTCTATTAGCCTACATTTGTCCTTCAGTATTTTACCTTAAACTTTGTCGGAAACCACGTGATGACACAGCGCCATTTGTCAGAGATGAATTCATTGAAAACGAAGAAAGTCTTCAAAAGCTTGACACGGACTTTATGTAAATATATTTCACTAAGATAAAGAAGTTTATATATGATAAATACATACTTTGAAAATATCAATATAATGAATATTATCAAGATTTCGATGTCAAATTTTGAAAATATTGAAAGAGCAAAAAAGTCTAAAATCTGTATTTTTGCGGGTTTAAACTCTTTTTTTTTTACTTTTCATGCCTCTCCTGATGTAAGGTCCCTTTATATTATTCTTTGTATAACGCTGCAAGAATAAAATTGGCTGTAATTGGCAAAATATTGAATAGAAGAGATCCTAGTTTTATAGCAGGAACATTAGAGGTCCAAAACGTTACCAATTGGGATTACCGATTGATTAGCATATAATGTTGATTCCTTTTCTCAATTTGAGAAAGACTGTTGTTTTCTAGTTGACCACGACCCTCCCCAACTTTTATGCCAAAGTTATTTATAAAAATAAGAAGATGTGGTATAATTGCCAATGAGACCACTCTCTTGTTTACTTTAATTAGTAATATTGTGTGTGGAACAATGTCAAATGCTTAACCGTGAAATTACCTTCAGGTTGGGGTTCGATATTTTGTTAATTTCTGTTAATACATTTTTTACTGAAGTCTAGAACTAGTAGATGAACTAGTTGGTGTTTTTGTCGAGGTATCGTGCAATCTCTTTTATTGTAACGTTTAGTTGTAATTTGCGGAAACTTCCCAATCGAAATCCATCTTCAAAATTAGAAAGTGTGGGATTTTGACAGAAATGCTGTAATATGGGGCATGTACTAGCCAATAGGCTTGCAAAGTTTTTGATGAATGTTTGTTTTATTTATCATCATACTTTTTAGATATACAATTTTTCGGGAAATCGAATGCTCCTCCGATACAATTTTAAGGGAAATCGTATGTTTCTTAATGATGATTTAGGAAAAATTCTGTAAATGCATGAAAAAGCGGAAAGGTTCTTGTAGAGTTTTGTTTAACAGTTCTGTCTTCATCCGCTATGACGTCTGAAATACTAGTGTTAAAATCTGCCAATGTACCTTTTGGTTATGTCTTGCTGTTCTAGAGTGTATTTAATGAACGATCTTAAGTGTTCTAATGCTTGTTTTGTGGATTATGAAATCCGCTTGTGTACAAGGGCTTATTACTTTCAACCTGTATTTTGTGTATGCAATCTTCGGTGGACAAAATGTTCAAAAAAATTCAGGAACAATGCAAAGAAGAAAAAAGTACGTCTTAATTTTGATGTGAAAAAATTGAGGATTACTTTTTTCCCCTTAGCCCCTTAAAATCAAATGGTTGCTTTCCAAATACTAATGAATATTCATGTTTATATTTTTCAGAGAGGTACCATTATGGGAGAAAATTTTAAACTATGAGATTATATTTATCGGATTAATAGCAGGAATAGCTTCGACAGCATCCGCCATTAAAGACATAGCAAGTCCGTCGAGTTTTACAGTGCCATGTTACGTCAACCCGAACAAAGCAGCATAATTACAAGATCGGCAAATATCGGCAGATTCCGTAACCCTACAACAAACACTACCAAGATGTGCTGAACGAATAATTACTGTGGACATGTTCATATATCTGTGATGCATATTTGTGAATGTTTATGTTTGGAAAATATTATATTTAAAAATTGTCATTTTAGAAATGACATCGGTGCCAAGATTTTATACCTGAATTAAAAAATGTAAAAATCATATTTACAGATTCAAGCTAAATTAGCATAAAGTTAGAACTTTTAAAGAGTATTATCAAAAACTGATAAATTAAATATTTCGAACGTTATTTTTTTCATTCGACATTTGTTGATTTTTAATGCGTTTTTGTGATGTTAATTGGTTATAAACTATACTATCATTGCATTTCGTGTCGTTTAATTAAATAATTATTTTGTTCCTTACATGTTTCGTAAAAAAAATCGACATATTTCTCAAGTCTTAATTTTTTTGTATTTTTTTTCTTAGGGTTATTGCGCTTATATTGGTTCTTATTTTACCTACCTTTTAAAAGTTATATCGTCTTGTTTACAAACTGAGAGTGAAATGTTTCTATTATACTGCATTACAAAGATGAAACCACATCTTTCAAACCTTCGGAATGCTATGTATGACTAAAACTGCAAGTGATTGCATAAAAAAAAGACGAATGAGTAAAAAGCAATCTTTTGTGATTTATTGTAACATTTGTAGGTTGTACATGAAAATAAGATTAAATTATTAACTAAAGTCCAATATAAATATATTTTTAACTGTTCTGATCATACTCTACGGTAGATAACTCGCGTTCATTACAAATATTTAACAACCCTTTCTTTGGAAGATGTCTAATTACTCCGTCATCCAAGATGAGCAAACACTTTTGAAATAGCAGACTTTATAAAAATATAGAATTTCTATTTTCTTATTTTGAAGTTCGTTAATTCGTTGCTAGATATTTACGACTTTTAGCGAATGAATAAAAATAGTATATAACCGCATACACATCTCCAATGGACATCTTTACCATAAGCCGTAAGCTAAACCGAAACTGAAATCGAAACCAAGGTTTAATAATGCAACTCTTATCTGAATTAAATGAATTTAATGAAAAAAATTTGTGTGCTTTCGGCAAAACAACTTTCAGGAAGTTATTGAACGTTTCATATTTTCTTATCTATCTACTTTTTTTTCACTTCACTTCAGGTAGATGTTGTTTATATCCATTTCCATTCTCAATTTTACATCCTATGTTTTGCTGTTGGCAATTTCCGTTTTGGCATGATAGGTGATGGCGTAAATAGACTTTCTGGTTTATTCATATACTCAACTGTAAAAATGCGTAAGAATAGGTATGGGCTTCGATCATTGCTGAAGGCCGTATGTTGACATATAGTTACTTAAATCTACGTCATTTGGTCTCTTAGACTAGTAGATAGTTGTCTCATAGGCCATGATACCATATCTGAGATGCATTGAATTATTGTGTTTATGTACATACCAGTGACATCAGTGTCATTGCTTAGAGATGTTTTACCTCCGAATATTAAACAACGCATATCGATATATCAACATTTCAATTGTTATTTTAAAAGACATACATTGTAATTGTATTTTTTTTTTAATTCATGATGAACATAGTGTTGAATTCCAATCTAATTAAAAGCATAATAAAAATGAAATTCTGTAGAGATGTGTCCATACAAATACTTTAATCAAAAATAAATCCCAAGAAGAAAACGGCAGCATAAGGCACAGACAGCATACACATACGTTGTGCTGACAGAACAATTTGGAAAACTGTTACAGAGAATAATTGTTCACAAAAAAACTTCATACTTGCGACCCCCTCGGTCCGATTATTACGGACATCATTCATAGTATTGAGACTTTTAGTAGATACTTTTCTAGTAATTTCTTCTTTGGAATTCAATGTTTTGTTGCTTACGATTTTCTGCATCTTGCACATATCTTTGACTATATATCTAGAACTTTATAGAAATGCAGAAGTTGCTTTTCAGATTTATTATGAAATAATGTAAGGATGGATTTAAAATATAAATGCTTTTTTTATTAACAAAAAAAAATATTTAGGTTTTGGTGAGGTCAAGTTATGTTTAATTAATATCTATGGGTGGACAGTTCTGTAGTGTATCTAGGTTTTGGTGAGGCCAAGTTATGTTTAATTAATATCTATTGGTGGACAGTTCTGTAGTGTATCTAAACACTTACAGTTTTGTCGATGAATGCATATGTAATGCTCTGTGTCTGATATTGATATATATTTCTCAATGAAGAACAATTTTTGTATTACTTATGGAATTATCTTTAAAACCAAAAATGTATTTTGATACCTTACTTAATCATCGTGAATTTAACTGTTTTTGGAGGGCATCAGAAAACGTGACCTCTCAATCTGTCTTTCGAATGAAAAGAAAATTATATTTTTATATAAATTTCGACCCATCCTGCAAAGCGTTTTCATGATTTCAGCTTGTTTTTATGAGTTTTAAGGTAGATTTTATTTGCATGGTATCAAATTTACAGATAGTAGTACTCCATAAATTTCACGACATTATGATTGTAAAATCATACCTACATGTTAACATGCATTAAAAACTTACGGATTATTTTTTATTTCTGATAAGCATAACCTAAAGTGACACAAAGACTATAACATTAATAGTAACATGAATGGTACTTTTTCCTTTGGTTCTCGATTGAGTTAAATTCTGTTATTTTTAAAAGAATGCTGAATGATTTTTTAGTTATTGCACTCTCCGGTCCCGCCATGTATAGTCCAGGAAATATAAGAAAAACCCTGCACAATGTGGTAAAAGCATCAAACTTGGTATATAAGCTCCTAATACCATTCTAAGCAAATTAAGATATGGAGCCAACCTGAAAAAATCAACTTCCGGTTTTTTCCAAGATGGCGGACAAAATTGCAAAAATTCTAAGCTAAATATCAAAGAAACCATACACAAGGTGGTAAAACAATGAAACTTTATATATTATCTCTTTAGACCCTTCTTAACAAATAAAGATATGAAACCAATATGAAAAACTATCAACTTCCGGTTTTTTCTAAGATGGTGGCTGAAATAAAAAAAAAAAAAAATAAAACAAGTCAATAGGACGTTGCAATATTTTCAAAAAAAATATATCAGATGAGTACAATTGAAAGTAATATATATACAGTAACTGTTATATGCAATAACACGTTCGTTCATCTTGTTTGTGTCGGTAAACCCTATACTCTGCAGTCCATCAGGCACAATCTCCACCACACTTGCCTAAAGCTGTATTCTGAAGGGCGGATTTGAAACCCTTGCATTGTCCTCGACAACCTTTCTTGCATCCACAGTGAACAAATACCTGTAGTGAAGAGGTTGCCACTGTCAATATTGTCCAGAACGGGTTCTTACATGCCGTTGTCTTGCTTCTTCCAACCATACAAGTCTGGGGATGGAAGAACAGGCTGTAAAAGCAAACACTATATCCAAATCAATCCAGCTTGGTACACAGAACGTTTGGCATGTTGGTAAAGTGCCTCTCGTGTTGGTGGTACAGACTTGATTGATCTACCTTTATGTGGAGTATTTTTCTAGCTTCATTTACACTGTTGGATTCACTTGTTCGATGGTACAAAATAACAACTTATCACTCCAGCAATGGTAGAATTGAATCAGGCATATTGTACTTGGTTGGTCTGTCATCTGTCTAAAAGCAGCTGATACCTCGGGGAAAGTATTCCTTGTATCCCATGCTGTTTTCTTTCCTCGTCCTGCAAATGAAGATACAATGTCACAACCTGTAAAGGCGTGGAATATTGGTAAAAGCAGGGATTGAAGAGGACCCAAAGATTGTGCAATATGATGAATAGGAATGTAACGGAAATGTTTCCCGGTTGAAAATGCTATCCATATCTCATCAGCTTCTGTGTCCTTAAATACAGATATAGCGATCATAATTAGGTCTGTATCCACAGTTTTAATGCTGATCTTTTTAAAACCATCCCTGACTGCATCTGCAACGTGAATCATAACTATTGTATCTGCTTCTTCGTGTTTGCACGGTTGCAGTTTTGACTTTTCTATGTGTGCCTGATTTGAAATCCCATTCGTTCCAACTGTACAGATAACGTTCTTTTCAGTATTTGCTACTTCTGCCAACTTTTCCGATAGAAACTGAAACAGCTCCCTTTTATTCTCATCAACTCGTAGAACGTCATACCAATTCTAAGGGATATTTGTTTAAGCTTGAACTCGCCTTCGAATTCCCTTCCCTCTCTTTTCTCTGATTGCACTTTTGAGGCTGTTTTCTACATATGTGTCCCATACTACATCAACGCGTCCAACATCGCTATTTCTGTTTACTATGTAGGGAACAAACAATTTTACTGCATAAAAGAAATAGCATTGGTCCAACCTGACGCTTTCAGCCTATCGCCAATAGTTTTTTTAAAATGGCCATCTCGATATGAAGACCTTCAAACAAAATGAAGAGTTTATCTTCGCCGTAACCAGAAGAATCCGCCATCATGAATCAAAATGGGACCATACGTCAGTGTGATAAGTCAGATCTATCAAAAAAATGTCTTAAGCCGTTAATATCTAAAACAATAGTTAACCCTCAAGTGAATGCAACAATAATTGACGGTGCAGCAGTAGTCAATATGCTCAAGCCTGGTGCAGCATATCATTTCATGATTATGCGATAAAAGTGTTCTTCACTACATAGTAAACCGAAATAGCGATGTTGGACGCGTTGATGTAGTATGGGACACATATGTAGAAAACAGCCTCAAAAGTGCAACCAGAGAAAATAGAGGGAAGGGAATTCGAAGGCGAGTTCAAGCTCAAACAAATATCCCTAAGAACTGGCATGGCTTTCTACGGGTTGATGAGAATAAAAGGGAGCTGTTTCAGTTTCTATCGAAAAAGGTTGACAGAAGCAGCAAATACTGAAAAGAAAGTTATCTGTACAGTTGGAGAGAATTTAATTTCAATCCAGGCACACATAGACAAGTCCTAACTAAAACCGTGCAAACACGAAGAAACTGTTACAAGAGTTATGCTTTACGTTGCAGATGCATTTAGGGACGGTTTTAAAAAGATCAGCATTAAAACTGTGGATACAGACGTAATTGTGATCGCTTTATCTGTATTTAAGGACACAGAAGCTGATGAGTGAGATATGGATAACATTTGCAACCGGGAAACATTTCCATTACATTCCTATTCATGATATTGCACAATCTTTGGGTCCTCTTGAATCCCTGCTTTTACCAATATTCCACGCCTTTACAGGTTGCGACATTGTATCTTCATTTGCAGGACGAGAAAAGAAACAGCATGGGATACATGGAATACTTTCCCCGAGATATCAGCTGCTTTTAGACAGATGGCAGACCAACCAAGGACAATATGCGGTGATTCAATTCTACCATTGCTGGAGCAATATGTTGTTCTTTTTGTACCATCGGATAAGTGAATCAAACAGTGTAAATGAAGCTAGAAAAGTGCTCTTTGCACATAAAGGTAGATCAATCGAGTTTGTACCACCAAAACGAGAGGCATTTTCCCCACATGCAAAACGTTCTGTGTACCAAGCTGGATTGATATGGAAACAGTGTTTGCTTTTACAGCCTGTTCTTCAATCCCCAGACTTGTATGGTTGGAAAAAGCAAGACAACGGCATGTAAGAACCCGTTCTAGACAATATTGGCAGAGGCAACCCCTTCACTACAGGAGCTTGTTCACTGTGGCAGCAAGAAAGGTTGTCGAAGACAATGCAAAGGTTTCAAATCCGCCCTTCAGAATACAGCTTTAGGCAAGTGTGGTGGAGATTGTGCCTGATGGACTGCAGCGAGTATAGGGTTTACCGACACAAACAAGATGAATGAACGTGTTATTGCATATAACAGCTACTGTATATATATATATTACTTTCAATTGTACTCATCTGATATATTTTTTTTGTAAATATTGCAACGTCCTATTGACTTGTTTTATTTTTTTTTTGTTATTTCAGCCGCCATCTTACAAAAAACCGGAAGTTGATAGTTTTTTATATTGGTTTCATATCTTTATATGTTTAGAAGGGTCTAAAGAGATAATATACAAAGTTTCATTGTTTTACCATCTTGTGAACGGTTTCTTTAATATTTAGTTTAGAATTTTTGCAATTTTGTCCGCCATCTTGGAAAAAACCGGAAGTTGTTTTTTTCAGGTTGGCTCCATATCTTATTTTGCTTAGAATGGTGCTAGGAGCGTATATACCAAGTTTGATGCTTTTACCACATTTTGCAGAATTCTGATGAAAAATTGGACATAGCTGCTTGACTAGTATCGCTTGTCACAGGAAAAGCAAATAATAGGAGGAGCTTAGACCAGTGCTCTGACTTCCATCTCAGAAGTTGTTATTTCACTCTCTAGCTCCGCCGCCTTGGTCAATAAACAATGACTGAAATCAATGACGACCATAAAATGTCCTAATAAATTTAAACAAAAAGCATACACAACAATATATCAAAAATAAATTCGGGAAGGGGTGTTACCCCTAACTCTAGCAAAACTTGTAAACCTAACCCTAAATTAAAAATCATTCCCTATACTTGAAACAATTGAATGCCCGAAGAGAGCTACAAAAAGGAATAACATGGTCTATAAACGAAGAGGCGATAGTGATAAATTGGTGGATATTTGTTTTTATCGTGTCAAATATAGATATTCCAAAAAAAAAATTCACTGGATTTTTAGTCGTCTCAATTTGTGACGGTATATCTCCGTGAATTAAGCAAGCTTATAATATCTATCTCTGGACCTTACGCAATCAACAGCCCATCTATTAATTGATAATTTTCACGGTGTTGGGAAAGGCAGAATACTTTCACAATAAGTTTAAACAACGTTTCTTTCTTTTACCTCTTCTAAAACTACACGTTCCTATTGGGTTTGAAAGCAGGCAGCATGGTTTACATCTATATACCAAGATTTTGCATCCATCCCCTCAAGAATTTTCGCCCGGGAGGGGGCACTTCAATAACACATAAATCGCTCCCTGGTCTTTAAACAATAATGAAAGTATCACGGCAACAATTATTTTACATGTACATCTAACATTAAATCAAATCCTACTAAAAAAACCGATCTATGAGTTCATTTTCTTGTTGGTCTCATTGGGGTCTAAGCGTGACCCGGGATAGCCGATTTTTTGTAAGCGTGACACGTGAAAGTCAAATTATTGTGACGTGAAAACGGGAAATGAAGTCTAGCGGGACACGGGAAATGAAGTCTAGCGGGACTCGGGAAATTACAAAAAAATGAGAATTGCTTACGTACATAGTGTAAGCGGGATACGGGAATCTGACAAAACAGTAAGCGGGATCCGGGATCAGAACCCCCCAATGAGACCCCCTTTCTGAAAATAAGAGACGTTTTGTCATAGAAAGCGCCACTACTTGAGTGACATATTTAACTCGTGAAAAGTACAGTTAAGTTTAACCTTTGACATGTGTTATCGGCCATTAATGTTACAAATCATATGGCCACGCCTGATACTGATTAACATATTTAATCCACTCAAAGCTATGCTTTTCATGAATTAAATACGTTAATTCGTAAAAGGCGTGCTATATATATATATATATAACTTAACGTTCATTCTTAAAATGATAGGAATGTTTGAAAGTAAGAAAATCTCCTAATAACCTTTATTCCTTAATCGACTGAATAAGCAAAATGTAGAAGAATATCGATAGATATGGTCATAAAAATTTTCATTAATAAAAGTTATGTCGTATTTATAAAACATAACTTGTACGTTTACGCTATGTTGATGTGTGATGTAATCTGCTACATTATTAACATGTGTTACACAACAATAACAGAAAATTATCCCGTATTAACAAAGTTTACACTATGTTTATTACTGATGTAATCTGCTACTTTGTTAACATGTGTTACACAACAATTACAGTAAAAACCAGCAATAAAATGAAAATAACATTGTATGAATAGTGCGTCCGAACTGTTTCTTGATTTACCTTCACCAAGAACGCACAAACTCAACACTTTGGAAGCGAACAAAACTCAACACTTTGGAAGCGAACAAAACCCAACACTTTGGAAGCGAACAAAACCCAACACTTCGGAAGCGAACAAAGCCCAACACTTCGGAAGCGAACAAAACCCAACACTTTGGAAGCGAACAAAGCCCAACACTTTGAAAGCGAACAAAACCCAACACTTTGGAAGCGAACAAAGCCCAAAACTTTGGAAGCGAACAAAACCCAACACTTTGGAAGCGAACAAAGCCCAACACTTTTGAAGCGAAGATGTATAAATACCTAAATACGCGGGAAGCTATATGACCAAGGATCTCTAAAAAGAATAGCCAACTTCATTTTAAGTTGATGAGTCAAAGTTTTGAATACGAAATGCGAATCTGGAGTGCAAAATTATAAGCAAGGTTGCGTTCAATATCGTAGCAGCCAGTATAACCGCTTTGTCTTAGATATCTATTTGTTTTGAACGATATGCTACTAGCTAGGCTATCCAATTGACATCGTTGATAATAACCTATCCGACGCTATTTTGGATTCTCTAGATAGCATGAATTGTTTGGGCTATCTAGATCTATTTAGCGTCTAGGCTATACGTTCAGTAGTCGATCTACATAGCCCTAAGTAGCAGCTATGATATTGAACACACCCCAGGCAACTTTGATGAGTTTTATTAGCATAAAAAAGTTGGTTTACTGTTGGAATTTTAATTTTCGACTGATATTTGCAATTCTAAATGTAAGATTGATTTAAACCTGTGTTATGGTTGATATAATATATCCTTTGTATTATTCACGCGAATTGGCATATCAATAACACAAGGTATTTTTTTATCAATAAACACATTTTTCCATTAATGAAAAAAAAACTTCACTTTCCTAACAATACCATTGCATTTTATCATATTTTGAAGACTTCTTCCATATCAGAAAATTATTTTAAGCACGATTAAAAGGGTAGCATTAACGTTCTGTTTCGTTTAATGATACTCCTATTTCATCAAATCATTGATTATGAAATAAAGTTGTACAAAATATATAATTGCAAACAGTACTTTATATAGATATGTAAAACATATTTGCAAGTAAACCTTTTGACACTATTCTCAAAGAAAATGGAACTTGTAAAATAATAATATTGAATAAAACAAAAGCAACACTTTTCTATATATTAGAATACTAACTCCAAAGTTGTTTAACTTACAATACAGCAATTTGTTCATTTAAATTGTGTCATGTTTATATTCCTGACTACAACAGAAGAGGAGCATGACATAATCAATGTCTGTCCGTCCGTCCGTCCCTTAACAAGTTATGGTTTTGGTATATGATAGGCTAAAGAAGCCGAATATATCAAGCGGGCGTTTAAAACTCATAGGTCGAAAAAATAAACTAAGCCATTAAAAAAAAAGAACAAAAAGATGACGAAAAGACAATCAAATTGAAAAAAAAACTGAATATTTCTGGTTTACGATAGTTTATGGTCCTAATAACCTAAACTTTGTACACATGACAAAGTCATCTCTTTATTTTATGTTCAAAGGAAAAGGAGGGATTTGACCAAGACTCCATGGATCACTGAATACGAAAGAAAAGAATATGAGGTGGACTTGCTGTGATATAGACACATATTCTTGTTTTCAACTGTTGTATTTTCGTATATAGTTTTTTTCTTTTCATTATGGTATCTGTCCTTTTTTCTCTTCTCTATGGTATGTGTACTTTTTTCTTTTAACTATGGTATGTCTCCTTTTTTTTCTTTTCACTGTGGCATTTGTCCTTTTTTCTTTTCACTATGGTATGTGTCCTTTTTTCTTTTCACTATGGTATGTCTCCTTTTTTTTCTTTTCACTATGGTATGTAGAAATAAGAAGATGTGGTATGTGTGCCAATGAGACAACTCTCCATCCAAGTCACAATGTGTAAAAAGTAAACAATTATAGGTCAAACTACGGCCTTCAACAAGGAGCCTTGGCTCACACCGAACAGCAAATTATAAAGGGCACCAAAATGACTAGTGTAAAACAATTCAAACAGGAAAACCAACGATCTAATTTATATAAAAAACGAAAAACAAGAAACACTTACGAACTACACCAACAAACGACAACCACTGAACAACAGGCTCCTGACTTAGGACATGTGCATACAAATGAAGCGGGTTTAAACGTTTTAACAGGCGTCAACCTTCACCCTAACCAGAAACAGTAGTGTAACACTATGGTATATGTCCTTTTTTCTTTTTGCTGTAGTATGTGTCCTTGTTTTCTTTTCACTGTGATATTTGAAATTTTTTGTTTTCACTGTGGTATGTCTCCTTTTTTTACTTTTCACTATGGTATGTTTCCTTTTTTTTACTTTTCACTATGGTATGTTTCCTTGTTTTTTTTACTTTTCACTATGGTATGTCTCCTTTTTTTTACTTTTCACTATGGTATGTCTCTTTTTTTTACTTTTCACTATGGTATGTTTCCTTTTTTTCTTTTCAGTATGGTATGTGTCCTTTTCTTTTCACTGTGGTATGTCTGTTTTTTTTCACTATGGTATGTGTCCTTTTCTTTTCACAATGGTATGTGTCTTTTTTCTTCTTTTCACAATGGCATGTGTCCTTTTTTCTTTTCACTATGGTATGTCTCCTTTTTTTTTTCAGTATCTATGGTATGTCTCATCTTTTTTCTTTTCACTACAGTATGTTTCCTTTTTCTTTTCACTGTGGTATGTCTTTTTTTTTCTTTTCACTATGGTAAGTCTCCTTTTTTCACTAAGGTATGTATTTTTTTTTTCACTATGGTATTTTTCTTTTATTTTCTTGTCACTATGGTATGTCTCCTTTTATTCTTTTCTCTATGGTAGGTGTCCTTTTTTCTTTTCACTAGTGTATGTCTCCTTTTTTTCTTTTCAACATGGTATGTCTCTTTTTTTTTTTCTTCTTTTCACTATGGTATGTCTCCTTTTTTTCTTTTGACCATGGCATGTCTTCTTCTTTTTTCTTTTCACCATGGCATGTCTCCTTTTTCTTCTCATCATGGCATGTCTTTTTTTTCACCATGGTATGTTTCCTTTTTTTTCTATTCACCATGCCATACCTCCTTTTTTCACAATGGCATATCTCCTTTTTTGATTTTTAATTTAACTACCCCATTCTGACTGGACGTGATTGCGTATCTATAGGTCGTCCCACCGTCTGTATCACTCAGCTCATCTGTTTATCAAATTACATATCACGGCTTTGTGACGTCAAATACGTTGACCTGGCCTAAATAAATTTGACCCGGACATATCACTAACGTCATAATGAATGAACCGACGTTGATAAGTTTGACCCGAACTTATCAAGTCATCTTCGAATTCTCCAGTGAAACAAAGAAAACACTTGTTTCTATCATGCAAAACTCACAAATACAATCCGATAAATCAGTTTTCAACATATTTATATTTTAAAATATCAGCTGCTCAACATAATATGAAGCCTTTTTTTAACTAGTTCGCTGATCTCACTCAACAAAAAGCTTCATATTGTTACTCTCAGCTGATATTTTACAATATCAATATGCAAACAACTTTATAATTGGTATTTATTCATCCCACAAAGAGAAACACTCACCACTGTGAAAAGGTTTTTACTGTCGGTCGGAGAAGTCCAAGGGACCAAAGTCTATACCCACAGTCACATCAAGCGTTTCATTGATTTCCGATATTTTGGAATTAATTCAATCGAAGGAAATAAATAGTGTACGTCAATGAGATAGTAACCCAACGACAAAAATACCAAAAAGACATGCAGCTAGACGCCAATATACAGTCTTCTTCAGATGTTGAAATAGGTCATGTTATAAATCTGCCCTAGTCTTCTTAACAAGTTATGTAAATTAAACAGAAGCTATTAAAGATATGACATCTACGTAACAAATTAAAATTTTTTTTTAAAAAAAATTGAATACGACAACCATTGACGAGGTTGATAATTAGTGACAAGTACATGGATCTTTTGAAAGGTAAATCTAGCTTTCTGAGATCATAACTCCCTACCCCTTTTTAATCTTTAGAATTTAGGAGTAAGAAAAGACTGGTTGGTTCGGAATACTTTTCCCAGGTAGAGTGCAACAGAAATTTACCTTGTGATCTATAACAGTGTCGGTCTGATACAAAGCAAGATATATGTTCACATCTCATTTGCATGTTATCCTCCAGAATATGCATAATATTTTCCGCTGGACATATAGCAAACATCAATCAATAAATCAATCGTTCATTTGAAACGTAAGAATAATTTATATGATGCCAATTTCTGCGCACGACATGTGCTTCTCAAATAACATTTATTGTATATTGTATATCGATCCTTCGAATAAAACTGTTCCTAAAGGATATCATTTTAATAGTTAAATCTTTGAATATTGTTTTGATCCATACTAGCATTGATTTTGTTTTTGATGAAGAATTAAACTAAATTTGTTTATGATATATAATGATGAAAACTTATGGTCCTCCATTCTGTTGATATTATGTACTCATATTTTGGTATTGCTCAATGTCACATTTTTCTCATACTGTGTACGGCGTCTTTACGCCTAATCCGTTTTATTATAAGCTTTGAACTAGCTTTCAGTAACTGCGAGTACTTTTAGGAAGGTACTTGTGTGTCTTTTCTCATTTGTTAGATGTTTTTTGGGTTTCATGTCGATCTGATGATTCAAGCCATTTCCAACGAATACAGTTTGTCTTATGTTGTGCTGTTACACCAGTGTCTCCTCGGTTAATGAGATAGCATTATGTGCTCATAAACATTTTTAATCCCGTCATTTTATATCTGTGTCTGCCCCAAGTCAGGAGCCTGTAATTCAGTGGTTATTGGTGGTTGCTGTAGTAAAAAAATCCACAGCATTCAGTTGCAAAATGCAACAGGTTGATAACGTACACATCAATCATCGTTTTGTATCCACAACATGATTATATGTTATTAGTTTTGTTTTCTTTTGTTCAATCATTCATTTGTACATTTCTTAACGAATTAAAAGTGATGATACAGAACTTTTAAATAAGAAAAGGAGGGATGGTATAATGAGGCCACTTTTTGGGGTCATTCGTATATATTTGCATGAGCGCTCCAAACTGTTTGCAGATAATAGAAACTACAAAACCTATATAGTCTTATTATGACATTTTGTCAATAGATTAACAGATACAGAGGTCTTTACAAAAAGCTACTTTGTCTATTAAAAGAGGTTTGTCTTTGAGTAACATTTCTTTTCGTGTGAAATGGATATTTAAGGTCAAATACGTCAATTTAAAATTGAATATGACGTCATTGCGACATCACAACTTCTTAATATAATAAAAGCAGGAAAGGTCTTTTTTATTGTAAGTGGAGAGTGTTGACGACGGTGTATTCGTCGTCCTTCGCGATCCGGAATGTATTGTCCAGAAAGAAAACATAGAAAAATCTATGAACATGATGAAGTAGATAAACCAGAGTGCAATATGGAAGTATAACTCGACGATTACGATCGATATCTTACTTCGACTGTTTTCTACTCTTTGGTCGGGTTGTTGACTTTTTGACACATTCCCCGTTTCCATTCTCAAATTTAATTGAAAATGACAGAGAGAAATGAGGACGTCAGACAAACTGATAAAGATATGGTGATAAAACTATTTTTGAAATTCTTTTATTTTCCGTCAATAAATATTGTGTGTTAGTTTTTTCATTATGCCATTTGAGATACTCAAAATCAGATATTAGTCTTTTTTATTAGACTCGAAAAAGGAATAAACTTTATATGTTTAAAGTTTTAAAAACTCTATGCAAATAACCTTGAACGAAGAAAGGTTGTTTGCTTCGGATTAGATTTTTTAACGCATCAAAAATAAGTTCTGACATTTAAATATGGGTCGGGTATCAGGTACTTTCCTTTAGGAAAATTGTTCGTTAGGTATTTGTTACATGACTCAATTTATGTACTCAAATTCCAATAGAAGTCTTATTTTCCACACCCGAAAAAGGGTTAACCTTAATATTTTTAAAGTGTGAAAAAGTTCATGTAAATACTTGGACGAAGAAATACTTCTTTCTTCTGTATTTTTTTCGCGTAAAAAAATCGATTGTCAACGAATTGTAGTGTCTTAAAAATAACATGTCATGTCAATATGGTCGAGATTCCTGTATGAAAATTGTGCTTTATGTTTTGTTTACATGACTCACTTGTAGATACAGAAAATCCTTAAGCCTAATCTTTTTTAAAAACTCTAAATGGTTAACCTTCATATTTTAAAAAATGTTGAAAAAGTGTCAAGTATATGATATGCGACTCTTTGATATTCTTGTAGGGTTTGACAACTTTTAGATTCTGACAATGGGAGTGAATAAATACAGGGAAAATTAGCCCTATCTCAAAATGGTTCGTTGCCATGGTTATACTCGTCAAACAAGAAATTTCTTTTTCTTTTTCTTAAAACCGTTAACCTTAGTATTTTTAGGTCACGTTTACTTTTAAATTAGTACTAGTAATTAGGCACAATTAATAAGAGCCTTATTAGCCATTCTCCTTTTACTGTTCTGCATTCGTTTTTATATTGTCACGATTTTAAACTCGTGCAATGACAGTAAATTCATTGTACGTAATAAGGCATTATCAACAGATTTCTAAAAATAGATTTCGTGTTTTCCAAAAGTCTTGAAGTAATGATTACGTGTCTCGGTTTGCAATCTTTTAATAGATACCTTGTATCCATAGCCGTGCTGACAGCAATATCTGTAAGTTTTTCATAATGTTTTTTTAATACATAAATCTTTCATGTTCATAGTTTTTTTTATGTTTAAGTGAAAACAGAGTATGTATCATTTTGTTTTGATCTGAACACACAATAATCATGGTTTGCTTCAATATTTTATAAAAATGTGAACGTAGCTGCATCTACATTCAATTGGCAGAAGACTTTTCGTGTATTGATGGTGGATATATCAACCAAATAGGTGCAGGACATATTTGGTTATTAACTGCATCGCATTGATTATCATAAAGTAAACAATATCATTTAGTGACGTAATCGAAAAAAAACAGGGGATAATCTGATACTATTTTAAGACAGATCAATGTATATAAATGTACATATCTTAACATAAATATTTTGATTAGTCAAACATGTCTTTTATGACCCCGCCGGTGCGGAGGGGGCATTAAGTTTTACCTACGTCTGTCCGTCCTAACGTTTGTCCGTCCGTACGTCCCAAAATTAGTGTCCGTTCCTAACTTTAGTTTGCCTCTACCAAATGTTATGAATCTTATACATAATGCTTATTACTACCTAAAACAGATCAAGGTTGAGTTTGGGTGGCGTCACTTTCACCGTTCTCTAGTTATGTCCCTTTATAAATAGAAACATTGCTAAATTTGCCGTTTCTATAACTATAACTTTAGTTTGTCTCAAACAAATGTTATGAACCTTATACACATTGCTTATTACCACCAAACAATGATCAAGTTCGTATTTGGGTGGCGTCACTTTCACTGTTCTGGAGTTGTGTCCCTTTGTAAATTAAAAAAAGCAGAATTTGTAATATACAAGCGGGGGCATTTTGTCCCATAGACACATTCTTCATTTAATTCTTTTTAATTAGGAGGTCTGATATATCTTTCTGTGTTATTTCACAGCTAAATCAGTCTTGCAATGAAAAAAAGAGGTCTGGTCGTGCAAGTACTCTGTACGGGAAATGATTTCATTATGATGTTTATCTAATTTGAATTCTGTGTTATCTAATGCCTTAATCTTTTAAATCAATGATATTGCCGTGTTGATACTTTTATACACATTGTGGTCCTATTGATTCAATATAATTGAACGATTTTTGTTTGTTTAGTGTCAAGCGGAAATATTTCATATGAAATGAAGAGATTAGTTCCCCTACAGAGTACTGTCATTGCATGATTGCCAAGGACACGTTGATGTAAATCTATAGGTCACGACAACATCTACGGTTATCAACAATCAGCAAAACCCATACCGTTTTCAGATATAAGGGTCCCGACATGCATATTTACCACGAGATACGTCATTGAGACAGATACCTATCGAAACAAATAACATATAGACATCTAAAGAGCAACATACTGTCGTCAGCAATGGAAATTTCATTATGAAAATCGCTCGAAGACTCAAAATACGAATGAATCAATTAAAAAGAAATTATCAAAGATTTACATTTAGCACTATATTAATATCAAAACACCATTACAAGTACAGGCAAATATAATGACAATATATCGTATCAAAAATACTAGTGGATGCTTAAAGAAAGCTTACAATATTGTACCCACTTATTATCATGCATTTCAAGCAATCTTGCACTCTAATATCGGTAAAAAATGTACATCTTAGAAAATGTCATGCAGCAACGGCATATGCAATACTGGCAGACACAATCTTGTGCAGTACGCATGACAAAATGTACAAAATTCCAATGAAGAAAAAAAAAGAACAAACAATTTAGTACTCCAACAAACTATCTCTCATCCCTCAACCCATGAATAAGCAGTATAATTTATAACATTCTAAAATAAGCCTGTTAAACAAAATTGAAATATTTGAAGTTTTTCTAGGCGTTATACATTTAGGATCAACTTAGGGACACCGTGCCAATAATAGCTGTCGTCAATTGCATATAAATATTTGTAGCTTCCGAACAAGTAGAACAAGTAATAGCGTTTTTAAAAAGCTGCACCAATAAAATGTGTTGGAATGCATAACAAAACCAGCACTTAGAAAAGAGCTAACACATTTTGAGATTTTGTTTTTTGTTGCGATCTATAATATAGAAACTTCTGAAAAGCTGGTAGTTTCTTAATCAACTGTTTATCATTTTGATATAGACTTTGTATCTATAAGTATATGTATTGGTTTTTTCTATTGGTTCATTTTTTCTCTCCTTCAAATATTAACGGAAACATCCATTGCTCCACGAAATCAACTTGTGTGTATAAATGTTAAAATAAAATAATGATGTACTTATGGAAAGCAATTTGTTTATCCTATACCCATCCCCCAAAAAACACTACATTCAGTATGAAGAAAGAAAATTACAATCACTATATGATTAATAACAAATGACCTGAAAAGACATCTTCACCATAGCAGATTTTATAACTCCATAGTTATTTGCTTTAGACGATATTTACCGTAATTTTATATTTTTATACAATTTTCGTAGCAATAGACAGTTCCCATCATTATGACGATAATATTTGCTGATATTTTTATGATGATAGTTATTTTTTTCAATGTTTACTGCAACGTTTTTGTCCATCATGTAGCTGATATTAATCTTGAAACCAAAATTCCTTCTGTCGATTTGCGACGAACTGCTTCCTGTTGCTAATGCAAGTATTTGGGACTATTTCGTTGATGAAAACGATGATTATCGCCAGTGATAATGATTATGATTTTACTGTACAAAATCTTATTCCTTTCTTTACGGATCTAGGACTGTCTGCTCTATTACCACAGACTGATACAAATAGAGGACAAACAAATATCAATGGTTATTCCCTAGCAGTTGTAACGTCAGTAATGTATGTGGTTGTCGGAAAGAGGGATTTTGAAAATGATCCATGGAACAATAATTTTATTTTGTCAATTTAATTCTACCCCAGATTTATGAGCAACGACGAAACCAGCATAGAACTTGATAATAAAATTCAACGACGTGAATAAACCACGCCCACTTAGATGGAATGAATCCGTTACGATAGCTGATTGGTCTACCAGACAAAGCGATGAGGATAATTTTAGAACATTGAAAAACAAAATTAAAGCAATGACTGAAGCACTGTTTATGACTGAAAAAAATTATGTACTTGTCCATTGCAGTAACTAGTTTGTAAATTTTACCAGAACAGGCTTTACAGTCATAAACATTTCAAGTACGACTATCGTACTCTGACTCAAAATCAACAAATCAAAATATTGAATTTATTTATAAATAATGATTGATTTGTGAGTTTTCAATCACGTATATATTGCTCAACAATACGATATCAACATAAACCTGACAATCAAAAGCAAAATTGACATTCAAACTTATAAGAAATAAATAAAGTCTATGCACAAACGTTTGTTCAAACATAAAAAAAAAAAATGAAACAATTTCTTTCAGTTATAAAATTTTACTGAGTACGCGGAGTACAAAATTTGTGATCGAAACATTAAATTCAATATTTTGATGTGTTACCATACCATAACATTAACAATAACACGTCACTATGTTTGTGTTGTTTATGTTCAGACGTTTATTTGTTTACTTCTTTTTTATAATTCGGAACATTAAGATTAGAAAAAAGAAAAAGGAATAAGTATACTAATAACAAGACAACTTTTTTACTCCTTGTATTAAATATCATACAATATTATACATTTATAAGATAAAATTTATTTTAGTTATTCACAAGACATTAGACTGTCAGATTTCAGTATTTTTAAAATGTGTCGTACATATTTGAATGGACGCTTTAAACCTTTTGCATGTTGAAACTTATATATCCTCATTTTGATAGTATAGTCAATATTTAATTGAATATTAAAAGATTAGCAAAGGCCATACTCACAAAGATTACACCTTTCTGTCTGCGAGTTACATCTTTTTTGATAACTTATTTTATGAAAATCTATTTTACTTGTGATTGATAAGCAAATGAGTGAGCTGATCATGGATTTCATGTATTTTTGTAGGAATTTGTAGAAAGGAGAAGTGGGGCATATGTCAATGAGACAGTAACCCAAAACATTTACTTCAAAAATATAGCTAGTTTCTCGTTTCTCGTTTTTTATATAAATTAGATCATTGGTTTTCCTGTTTGAATGGTTTTACACTAGTCATTTTTGGGGCCCTTATAGCTTGTTGTTCGGTGTGAGCCAAGGCTCCGTGTTGAATGCCGTACTTTAACCTATAATGGTTTACTTTTACAAATTGTGACTTGGATGGAGAGTTGTCTCATTGGCACTCATACCACATCTTCTTATATCTACTTAATATAGTGTCTTTTACAATGGACAGATGTCTTCATAATATTCTATGTGCTAAATCTTCCCGAGTTTAAACTAGTTATGGATACATTTTTTTAAATCAAAGATTTAATATGAACACAAAATTCGACAAAAAAAGTATTTAGATATGACTATCATTCTGATATCATAACCCCTTCCCCTTTTTTGTTTCTAGCATTCAGGAGTAAGAGGAGACTGTTTTCGGGTCAAAAGAAATTCTCTAGGTAAAGTGCAGTAGAAATTTACGTTGTGATCTATATTCTTTCTAAATTTACCGTGTCGGTCTAATAAAGAGCATGGTATATTCACATCTCATTTCATCCCCCAGAATATGCATGTAATATTTTCTGCTGGACGTTAAGCAGACATCAATTAATAAAGCAATCTTTTATTTTTGCTTACACGACATGTGCTTCTCAAATAAACTTCATTGGGTATGCTCGATTTCAAACGGTACGAAATTAAAAAAAGAACTTAAAAAAGACTATCCATGTAAACTCAGTGATCCTTCGAATAAACCTATTCCCAAAGGATACTATTTCAATAGCAATATCTTTGAACATTGTTTTCAGCGGTACTTACATTGATTTTTGTTTTTTATACACTAAATCTTTTAATATGTATTGCTACAAATATTCATGAAATATTATGGTCCTACATTCTGTCGATATTATGTATTCATAGCTTGGCATTGCACAAGGTCATACTTTTGTCTGACTGTTTATGGCGTCTTTACACTAAATCACTTGGATATGTTCTGAGTGATACATATTTGCGCTTTAAACAAAATAAGTAGTTCTCATCAATGATTCAATACTTCAAAAAAAAAAATTTGTAAAATAACAATAAGATATATATTATGTATATCACACGCGAATGGACGAAATCTTATTTGTTGCTAATCGAAATCGTCCAGGGGACCAAAAAGGAATGCATTAAAAATTAAAAGAAACAACTTTTTTTAGCAAAATATTGTTTATCTTTTATCTAACAAAAAAGCTGCTACATAAAGAAAAAATGCCTTTTCCATTCCGAGGTAGCTGCTACACACAATGGCCAAATAAGTATCATTTTCCTGTGTTCGATGGACATTTTATATCTTTATTTACTGTTACACATTTGGAATCACTCAGGGGTTCACAAATACCTAAAATTGAATAAAATGAGGTTTTTCATAACAAATATTACATTATTATGTAACCGCGATATTATTTCATATACCTTGTATTTCACCTAGCCTTTAATTTTGTATTAAACTATCTATCAAACTTAATTTCCCTTACAAACACTACTACAATTATCACCAGGTCAATAGTTAGTGCTTTGGTACTGACATGATTTATAAAATGCCTCTCTTTGAATCTCCTATGACAAATTTATACATTATTTAGAAACTAAGATTCCAACTACCTTAGTCAACTTTTACCCTAGATGAATTTAAATAACCTTTGTTTTCTCTCTCTGTTGATCATTAAGTTCTTCACGTGTTCGGGTACTTAAACATACTTGACTTTTAAATTGTATTTGGGTCTGAGGGTTGCTGGAATAGAAAAAAGAAGAAAAGTGTTTCGAATGCACCAATTGAATTATAAAGTGATTTATTTTCATTTCCTAAAATGTATTTTATATAGCATACAAAAACGCCTGTTTTGTCGAGGACTACTCAGAACTATTCCTGTGGCTATTGTGGAACAAGGTCAATAAAAGTGAAATATTCCTTGTCCTACTTACCTGGGTGACTAGACGCATCAGCACTAGGAGTTTCGCCTTTTTTCCACGTGCAGTCCGGGTCTCCAAGTTCTTGTCCATTCGTACGACCATCTTGGTCTGAATCTGTTTGACACAGTTCCTTCGTCCATTTGAATCCAGCGGCCTTAAAGTCCTGTAAATTTCCATACAGCAATTTAAAGATAACTCTGATTAGTCGATCAAGAAACAAAGCAGGGTAGTTTATATCGTTTCCAAGTCAAAAGTTTATTCAAAATGAATGTTCTAAAAATTTAAAAGAATACTGTGGATTAATTATTGTTCATAGGGTAACAAAGTTCGTTGATTTCGTGGGCATAGGTAAACCTTGAATTTAAAGATTCAACAAAATATAAATTTTACTTAGATTGTTTGCATGCTTTTGCAAAACCACGAAACCAAATATAAGTGAAAATACATGTTTATGCCCCACCTAGGGACATTATGTTTTTCGGTCTGTGCATCCGTTTGTTCGTTCGTCCGTCCGTCTGTCCCGCTTCAGGTTAAAGTTTTTGGTTAAAGTTGTTGGTTAAAGTTTTTGGTCAAGGTAGTTGAAACAATCAACTTGAAACTTAGTACACGTATTTCCTATGATACCGGTATAATCTTTCTAATTTTAATGCCAAATTAAAGTTTTGACCCCAATTTCATGGTCCATTGAACAACGAAAATGATAGTGCGAGTAGGGCATCCGTGTACTATGGACACATTCTTGTTTTTCATCAATCAACAATAATTGGAACACACGAAAATACACAGAATGCGATATTCATATCATAAACAGCAGTTATAGAGAGATTTTCAGCTCGATAATCAAAATGGTAAGGGAAATCATGCACAAGTACTACTGAATATTAGAGCATTGTATCGTCTATCTCTGTTTAAAGAGACATATCAACACTTTGTCAATGTCAGAAAATTTACATTGATCTAAATCTAATACATCTGGAATAAAAAAAAACGGTGAAAATCGAACAATGATCCTCTGAGTCAGACCATTTGCCATTTAGGGTTAGAGGCAGATCCTCCAAAAAATGCCAATGAAAAATGTTTATGGCACTAGGCAGGTGTGCAGCGGTATTTAATAACATGTTTACTGTTTAATAGTATACAAATGCAAAATATCTGCAGAACTGTAATCCGTACGTTAATTTTTAATCTTTATATTTGATATATACAAATATAAAAGAAATGTGGCATCATTGCCAATGCGACAACTATCCATCATCAAACAAAAAACTAGGATGTAGATATAAGATCTATATTCGTTTACATTAATATCCGTAAAACAGAAAATTATAAGAAGAATGAATGTTTTACCAGTCCAAATTGACATCTTGTCCCTCCTCCTGGTTCCTTGTCGTGTCCTACTCCTCTCCATATCTGATCAGTCCGTCCATTACAAGGATCCGGTACCTTGTTTCCGTTGGGAATATTATTTTTAAACCCTGGAAATCCAAAACCAACGGTTGCCAAGACTAGATATACAATTCCTCTGAACATGACCGCTCTTTTTTAGTATTTCAAAAATATCGATATGAATTTCGCAAGATATGACATGGAATAATTGATCCTTTATCTGGGCTTATGTAAAATAACTACAGTAAAATCTGAGTTAATCGAAACTTTTTGTTATTTAATTTTTTTAGTTATATACATAAAAGTTTAGTCTAAAGAGATACTATCTTCATATACGATCCCGTCTACTTTTTTATATTTTGACATCACATAATGCGACTTATCAATTATTTTTATTTATATAAACAACACGAGTGTTACTAGTGGAGCAGGATCTGTTTACACTTCGGAAGATTATCATCGGTTTTGATTTTTGGTTCGTATTGCTGGTGTTTGTCTTTTCGTTGTTTTTTATTTTGCATGAATCTGTTTTTCTCCGACTTATTATAATGAATGTACCCTTTCCTTTTTATCATATTTTGTACAACTGGTTCCTTTTCTTCTGGCATAAGTTTAAGCCCAATTTCGATTAATTTAGAATGAATATATATATGTAGAAAGTGTTATACCATCAAATCATAGTACGTCACATCCTGTTTCATACAAAAAAAGGGTCGAACAAAATATTCCCTTGGATTTGACAGTTGTAGGAAGCTAACCCAATGATTCATTGCTGAAAAAATTTTCTATTTCTAAAATATATCCTGAGTTTTTCAAAGCACCATTTTGGAGTTTCTATGATATATTTTTGAAACTTGAAGTTACATGGTTACTACAGCTTGTAAACAGGAAAAAGGGGCGAACATTCGATTGGTTAACTTCCAGTCATGTTGTTATCTTATATGCTAAGAAATGTATGTGAAATTTCTGTAGTACTGGACAGGATAAAATTTCATTCATGCTTAGTATTTCCGTATTTTGTTGGCGTTTTTTTTTTGTAGCAGTTTATGTTGTTCTGTTGTTTTCCTCTTATAGTTGATGTGTTTCCCTCGGTTTTTGGTTTTTGACCTGGATTTGTTTTCGCTTAATTCATTTACGACTATTGAACAGCGGTATACTACTGTTGCCTTTATTTGAAACAAGATAAATTCTGCATAATTTTTTGAAAAGTGTCACTTTAACATAGCCTATTAGTGGAAATAAATGGTGAAAAGGGGAAGCTTCACATGCACAAATGACCTTGTAAGTATTCATGCTATGTCGCCGAAGTATTGAAAACAAGAAATATTCTTTATTGGGCTATAAAAGAAAACTTTTCCTCTGAGTCAGTAATTCTCAATGCATTTCAACAGAATCATGGGTGTTACAATGTAAGTTTTTCTCCTGTATATTGACTTTCAATAACACTTTAATAACATTAGGGAAAAAAGTTGTGCTTTATGCTTAATCAGATGCATAAAAATAACACTGTGAATTATTTTCTATAGTTAAAAAAATATCCTTGTACCCACCGTGCTCATGTACACAAAACCAATCTGGGTTTATCTGCAAACAACTTCATGGTGAAATTTTTATTCTAAAAATGCATAATTAAAATTCATTTATTTTTCCTTAGTGTTGGTTCGGTCAATCCGCATTGCACGATTAGAGTGATAAATTTTTCTCTGATTGCTTCTGAATCAGTGAATTTTATATTTTACCTTGCTGGTCCATTTCAATTGGTCCTGTTTAATTTCTACTCAGTATTTTTTTCTTTCAAATCTTTATCTTTGTATTGTCATTCTTCTTATCAGTTTTCTGAACAGGTTGTAATTTTTATTAAGTTGACGCATCGATCGACTTAAATTTATAATTCTTGAAATACTCGTCCACCCAGCATTATTTAAATATATTTTTTTTTATTCAGAACTTTCTCTCCCGTGTATTTTCTTTAGGTCAAGAAAACCATCAACATTTTTAGGATTACTTTCCGGCGCATGTCTGTGTGAGGTTGCTTTAAAGTGAAGTATATTTTTTTCCTTTAATTGTAAACTTTATAAATTTTATTTAACTTTTAATTTGTACATTTTGTATATAAATATATTTTTTTCATATTAAGATAAAAACAATAGGCTCATTTAATTTAGGTGTCAGAATGTTTTAATGAGGACTTCATGAATGAGTGCATCCTTAAAGTTGTCTGTGAGGTTTGGTTGGAATTTCCAGGTGGCTATTTATTCCAATCTTTGAGTGAATTTAAAACTGTCTTTGTTATATTGAAGTTGCCTGTATGTTTATTGATGGGTAGATCTTGTTTTAGACGGTCTTTTTATGAGTATATCTTGCGATGGTATTGCAATTTCATTGTTTATGAATTTTTGAAACGTTTGAAGGGCTGATTTTTAACCTGCGTTCTTGTAAGGCTTGCCAGTTTAGATTATGTAGCATTTCAGATACACTGTTGGTGTTGGGACATCTGTTGCAAGTATATCGTGCATCATGCAGCTCTTCTTTGCACTTGTTCAAATCTGTATATATTTTCTGAGGTGTGTGGATCCCAGACTGTGCAGCAATATTCTAAATATTGGTCTTGCTATAGTTGATAAGCTCTGTCCTTTACCACTTTTGATTTAATCTCTTAATGATAAGAATTGATTTGCTTTTGCTGCTGATTGTTGTATATATTTGTTTCATTTGAATTCTGAAGAAAGTGTAATGCCTAGATATTTTGTTGATTGGACTTGTTCTAAGATATGGCCATGCATGTTGTAATAAAAATGCATTTGTTTTTTCTTATTTTAGACTTCAAGGATGTTACATTTGTCTGAGTGGAATGACATGAGTCAGTCTTTCTCCCATTTTATAGATGATTCTATATTTTCTTGAAGCTTAAGAGAATCGTTTTGGCAGGTAATAGTACGGTAGATAATGCTGTCGTCTGCAAAGAATCATCTTATTTGGCTGTTTGTTTTATATATATGTAGTCAGGTAAGTCGATAGATAAGAAGTATTGGTCCTAGTACTGTGCCCTGAGGAACGCCTGATGTTACTGAAATTTCTTTCTTCAGATGTTGTGTTTCCGAGAAGGACTGTTTGAGTTCTGTTGGATAGGAATGATTAAATCCATTGAATTGCCTTATCTGAACTTGAGTAGTGTTATTTCATTCAAATTGACGATTAATAAAACGTTTGAACTACGTTGATTCTACGATTGATTAACCCATATAATGACGGTTCAAAAATTTAATATCGGGCATGATTCGCTTCGTTTATTTCCAAGAAAGGTCCAAACATATTTAAGGTCCATCTTTGATATGTTTTGTGTTACTAGTATCCCCTTTTTTTCACCTTCCAATCAGAACTATTTGGGTAAAGTTATTTTCCGACCTCGATTGTTGATGTACATGTTGTCCGTGAAAGATAAAAAAGTAGAATTACAAAAATACCGAACTCCAAGGAAAATTCCAAACGGAATTATCAAATGGCAAAATTAAAAGCTCATACACATCAAACGAATGGAAAACACTTGGCATATTCCTGACTTGGTAAGGCCTTTCCGTGTGTAGAAAAATGTGGATTAGACCTAGTTTTATAGCTAGCTAAACCTCTCACTTATATGCCAGTCGCATATTAATCCATTATCTTAACGACAATGTGTAAACAAAGAGACATAATAGGGAAAATGTCACAATAGGGGTACAGCAGTCGACATTGTGTTATAATCATAATCACTATAAAAACAAACAAATATGTCAACAAAGAACGATATACCAGTATGTTATTCCATATTTTATTGATGTATGAGTTGAAATCGATCTCCTTTTCCCAAACCAAATTAACAAAACTTGTATGTTCCTTTAAAATAATATAAACGGTACCAATTTTTTGCACCAGATGCGCATTTCGACAAGCAATGTCTTTTCAGTGATGTTCGAGGCCAAAATATTTTAAAATCATAAGCTTACACAATTTAATCCTTGTATTTATGATAAGTATAATGGTACGTCAACCTCATTTCTTCAGTGAGGATCGGATAAAGGCTGTTGTCAGTTATTTTCGACTTATGAGTTTGAATGTCTGAGTTTGGTATATTTCGCCTCTCTTTGTGATGGTGATGATGATGGATGGCTGCTAAACGTCCAGTGGCAAATTAGTATGCATATTCAGGACCAGAACATGTTTATGTAATATGAACCCTGCTTTGTACTTAACCGACACACTGAGCCGGATGTTAACGTCCTAGTTCACAAGGTAACAGTCCACGAGGAGACATGTCACCTTACCCGGACACATTATTCTGACTCCAAGCCAACCAGTCTTTGCTCTTACTCCTTAATGCCGCGTGTTTAGCGCAGAAGCAGCAAATACCAATTTTTAAGTCTTTGGTTTGAACCGGCCGTGGTTCGAACCCACGACCTCCCGAACTCGAGACGAACACACTACCACGAGACCACCGTTCTCTATTTTTGAAGTCCAAATTGTAGATCATTAGTAAGTTTTGTGATTCAACGCAAAACGTACTTCACAAGGTTATGATGCAAAATGGTCAAAAGTAAAATCACAAAAATACTGTACTCTGAGAAAAATTCAAAAAGGAAAGTCCCCAATCAAATGGCAAAATCAATAACAACAAACACATCAAACGAATGGATAACAACTGTCATATTCTTGACTTGGTACAGGCATTTTCTTATTTAGAAAATGGTGGGTTGAACCTGGTTTTATAGCTAGCTAAACCTCTCACTTGTATGCCAGTCGCATCAAATTTCATTATATTGACAACGATGCGTGAACAAAACAAACAGACACAATAGGTAAAAATGTCAAAAATAGAGGTACAGCAGTCAACATTGTGTTATCATCTTGATCACTATAAAAACAAACAAATGTAACAAAGAAGCACAAAAAGGCATACATCAAATTTAATATCCTCATTTTGCTTATATTATACGATTTTATTTATCTATGTAAAATCCACCCATAAAGGATGGAAGCTTTTAAGTAGTGGCGTAAAATCGCGCGTTTGAAATTCGCACAGGTAGACTTTAAAATAATTTTGTCGTTCAAAGTATGACAGGATACATAAATACAGAGTCACGTAAAATGGATATAACAAAAAAACAGACTTAACAGTAAAAGTAATATTAATAAATAAAATAAAATAATTGTGTGGTACAAAGTTTGACGATATACATAAGTGCAGAGTCACGTAAAATGTATATCACAAAAAAACAGACTCAGCAGTAAAAGTAATATTAATAAATAAAATAATTTTGTCGTTCAATTATGACGGGATACATAAGCACAGAGTCACGTCAAATGGATATCTCAAAAAACTAGACTTAACAGTAAAAGTAATAATAATAAAGATGAATAAAAGAATATTATAACACGTTATTAAGATGATAAACAACGTCAGTACGCAAAATCTATACTTCAAGACCATCGTGTATTATTTGTGAAGTTGATACGGAATATTTATCAACAAGTTCTTGGTACCTTCCTATGAACTTTTTTAGAAAAAGGACGAGACGTTCTTTGACATACCCCTGGTTCATCAACTTTCTGCTCAGACACTGGTGACGTTTTACAAAGTCTGAGTAGGAGCTGCAAGCTCTTGAATACCGACTAACTTGGGAAATGTATATCCCATATGCAGGTGAAGTTGGTATATTGCTACTAAGGTGGGGGAAATTGATAATTTCAAAATTAAAATCGTCTCGTTTATCATAGATTCTGGTACTGAGATGACTGTGTATGTTAAATTCGAGGTATAAGTTTAAAAATAAGGCGGAGGAAGCCGTGTCTGTTGTTTCTTTAATTTCTAGTTCTGGTGGAAATATTAATGGAACCCAATCAGAAAAGTTCGGATTGTTAATGGAAAGAACATCATCAATATATCTGAAAGTGAAATTATATAACCTGGCTTCTTTGATCTTCTTGTTTATGACAAATGTCTGAAGGAACTCCGATTCATATGAAAACAAGAAGAGGTCGGCAAGGAGAGGCGCACAGTTCGTTCCCATAGGAATGACGACAATTTGTTGAAAAAGTCTACCTCCAAATTCAACAAATATGTTGTCAATAAGAAACTCCAGCATACTGATCACTTTTTCCTCTGTGTAGCATGTTTTACCCTTTTGTTCACTATTAACAAAATATGCCTTATGGTATCCCAAAGTAATAAATTTATAGCGTATGCTACCATTTTTATGATGAAAAGCATTGTGGATTATTTCTTTTAGACGGGTTTTCAATTTCACATGGGGAATGATGGTATACAAGGTTGAAAAATCAAAAGTTTTGATAGAACTAATTTCAGAAAAAGACCGAGATTTAAAATTATCCAGAAGTTCTTTAGAGTTTTTAAGAATCCACATATGGTTAATACCACTACGCGAGTAAACAGTTTCACAGTATTTCTGAAGACCCTCTTTCACTGCGGACAGAATTTTAGTCAATTTAATGGACAATTCTTTAGTGGAACATGCAGATGAGCCGGCAATGTACCGTTGTTTGTACGGAAGTTTGTGAAGTTTAGGTATCCAATACAAACAAGGTATGTCCTCCGATTTGTTGTTCAATGCAATGTTCATTGAAGCCATGAAGGACTTATGATACGCCAAAATCTCATCCTTGTCAAATGATATGTTTTTGTGTGTGGGATTACCTGAGTGCTCATTTATTCCTAATTCTTTTACAAGACACTCGTAGTGATACGATTTACATATAAAGACAATATTATTTGAAGCTTTGTCCACAGGAACAACAACATACTTATCTTGAAGAGATGATAGACATTTCACAGCCTCTTTGTCTCTGAAAACGGACTTTGGTCGATCATTCACACAGTTTTTCAACTTATGAATTCAACGTTTTATCAGAGACCTGATTGTTTTGACCCATTCTAACAAAGTGTCTAGTTGAACTTCTTCTCGTTTAGCCCATGCTCTGGCGTAGTCCTCAATGGAATCCATAATTATTTTGAAGTTATGGTTCCAATTGATGTGTTGGGGTTCTCTAAACTTAGGACCATGAAAAATCATCTTTCGGAGATTTTCATTGTGAATTATGTTTAGATCCCCAGTAATAACATGGCCAGAGGGGCTGTAATTGTAAGGCGAGTGGGAACAGTCATATGTCAGAGGCTTTTTTAGGTATTGTTTTAAATGAAGGTCATGTAATGCTTGTTTATAGTTAAATATTTTGGGTGCAATGGTTTTGGTGTAACTGTAGGATACAATAGGAACAGACTGATTTTGAAAATAAATAGGAATTTTAGATGTTACCTCCTTGTGATGTAGAACGTTGCTGATGTTGATTGCATCAATTCCTCTATTGGTAAAGTAAACAGGAAGGAATTTCCTCTTTTCCTCATGTAAAGGTTTCGATCTTACTGGTTTAAAAAGACGGAAAAGAGCTACATCACAAATTATACTGACAAGTCTGTATATTGGAGAATATGTATTTATGCATACTTTGTCAAGTGCATAATCTGTCAAACATTTTAGAAAATTAACAGGCAGTGAAAATAGAATAGTTCTAATGTAATGTAACCCTAGCGGATGATGAAGATGAGAAAGAAGGTCATCAAAGCTCCTAGAGGGTGATCTAGATTTGGAAGACTTTTTTACATTAGGCCGATGGTAACGTGTTTGCCCATGACTACGTTGGTTTCGTAAGGTAGTGTTAAATAAACTCATTACATTAACATCACTGCAGGCTGGACTTGACAAATTTCCTACTCCTTTGACATTATCATTGCAACCATATGGCATTGCAGTAACTAGTTCCCTTATCCAGAAATTTTCTCTATCTTTTCGGAAAGGAGTACTAAGTACCGGGCTATTTGTGTGGTGATAAATTTTCTCGATGATGCGTACTTTTAGATATGTTTTTGAATGTCTTTTTATTATCGTTCGCCTCTCTTCTGTTATGTTTCGAATCTCTAAATATGTGCCGCAAGCATCGCTGAAGAGACATTGCGCATCTATTGCAGTAAATTTTGTATATTCAATGTCATTTCTGTCATTTCTGTTGAGTGTGACTTTGGAATAGCATGACGGGTGGTGGAGGTAAAGCATGAGGTAGTTACACTTTCGATGCATCAAACGTTTTAGAATATTAAGGAATATGGATATAGTGAATTTCATTGTTAGTACTAAAAAAAAAAAAAAATAATGTCAAGTCAATGGTTGAAGTTCTTTGTTTTGACGTTTTTAACTAATCACACAACATTTTGGTATACGCTTTTAAAAATAAAGCCGGGAATTAGATTCTGAAACTTTATACTGCAATTTAATCTTTTTTCTTCAAATTCAAATTAAGACAACTCCAGCAAGGTACTAGTAACAGATCTCTCAAATGGAATATATTTGTACGTAACCTAAGGTGAACGCTCCCAGACAAAGTTAAAAATTTCAGTTGTTTTGTTTGTTTATGTCTCTATCAAATATGATGCTGGTCAAAGCTTCACGTTTGAGTGAGTGAGTGAGGGTGTGGATGGGGGTCTTCAGAATAGAAAATAATGGGCAAAAAATATAAGGAATAGAGAATAATGGACAAAAGGTATAAGAATTCAGAAATGAAGAACCACTATCTAGACCCTCGTGAATAAACCTGATGCATGATATTCCAAGATCCATTTGTCGAACGTATTGCAATTGGTATAACCACATTGTTTATGTGACTGTCACTAGTCAGGATCGTCAGTGGTTGTCGTTTGTGTTGTCTGTTAGGTATATGTTTTGTCCCCCGCATAACGCGTAGCGGAGAACATGGAAATACCGGGCATCCGTCCGTTCATGTGTCCGTCCGGTCTTGTTAGCGCTCTCACGGGTAGTATTCTTGCCAGATTTTTATAAAACTTATACTATAGTTTATATATCAGCAATATCTCGGACAAGTTCTAAAATGGTGGACGATCGACTTTTCTAAAAGAGTTCTGCATCTTGGAAATATTAAATTTATGGAAAATGACCTCGTTAGCGCTCTCACGGGTACAATTCTTGCCAGAGTTTTATGAAACTTATACTATAGGTTAATATTAGTAATATCTCGGACAAGTTCTATTGTGGTGGACGATCGACTTTTTTAAAAGAGTTATGCCCCTTGGAAATATTAAATTTATTGAAAATGACCTCGTTAGCGCTCTCACGGGAACAATTCTTGCCAGAGTTTTATAAAACTTATACTATAGGTTAATATCAGTAATATCTCGGACAAGTTCTATTATTGTGGACGATCGACTTTTTTAAAAAGAGTTATGCCCCTTGGAAATAATAAATTTATGGAAATGGCCTCGTGAGCGCTCTCACGGGTACAATTCTTGCCAGATTTATATAAAACTTATACTATAGGTTAATATCAGCAATATCTCGGTCAAGTTCTATTATGGTTGACGATCGACTTTTTTTAAAGGGTTATGTCCCTTGCAAATATAAAATAAGTGCAACGCCGGGGACATTGGAACTCTGTTCTTTTATTTTATTGTTATTATCGCTGACGGTACAGTATTGACATTTTTGAAGGTAGTACGGTTACCCTTAGTTTCTTACATCCACGTCACATGGGTTCTGGTTGATAGTTGTCTCAATGGCAATCATACAACATCCTTATTTTCATAACGTACGTTTATTTTTTTGGTATTATCGATAAGGACGTTTCCTTTTGATATTAATTCAATGTAGATTAGAGTAAGCAATGAAAGTTGTTAATGGAAATTTCATTTATTAATATCTCCCAAATTATATACAATTTGTAAAAAAAGTAGTTAAGATAAAATGTCAAACGGAAGAGAAGCATAAATGATAAAAAAGTTATAATGCATTATGACAGATGTGACATTTTGTGAATTAAAAGCAATGACATAAAATAAAGGACATTTTCTAAACGGTTGGTTTAGCCAAAACACAGAATGTTTGTGTGTCCGTTGTTGGGAATCTCGTTTCAGTTCGTCTTAGTTTGAGGTTTTGGGTTATCAGCCTTTGCTAATAGACAATCTAAATATAAACTAAATGTCTTTGTGTGACGTTATCTTCATGAGGATTTAGAATCTTTGTTTCAGTGTTATTATAAAAACCGGTTTTCAGCGTGTAATGAAAAGATCTGATACTATTGTTAAATTTATGAATATGCTATAAAGGAAATCTAAAATTAACTCAACTCACACACAAGGACATCATTTAAAAGTGAAAAAAAATTATAACAATGCTACAGGTCGTAAATTGTTGTCAATTTTGAGGAATTTCTTCTTTTCAGTATATTATAAGTTATTCTTAAATTAACTCAGCTAACAAACATTGACGTCATTCAAAAGTGAAACAAAATGCATATTTAAATGTTACCAGTTATTGAATTTTGAAATGAAAAGATCTAATACTATTTTGAAATTGATCAAGATCAAGGTGTTATAAAGGAATGCTAAAATCAACTCAACTGACAAACAAGGAAATCATTTAAAAATGAAAAAAATTACAATGCTACAGTCGTAGAACCTTGTCAGTTTTGAGGACATTTTCCAGTTTATTATAAGGTTATTCTTAAATAATCTCAATTTACAAACATAGACGTCATTTCATAGGGAAAGAAAATGCATATTAAAATGTTCCCAGTTGTTGAATTTTGTCAATTTTGGAAACATTTGCCATTCTGGGGTAAAGTTCTGAAGGCACCGAAAGGTCAGAATAAACATGTATATATAAAGAAGTGTGAACTAAAATTTTGTTTAACTTATCAAAATGTCCATGTGTCTTTTCCTGGTCATGAAATTTGTCTGTTGTTGTCGTCTTATGTCAGGACTTAATGTTTTGTGTTTTTTGGAGAATTCAGTACTGATTGCAATTACCAGATAGCTTTTATTTATCCCTTTTAATGAGTTTCATGATAAGGGTCGATTATGAAGTGAACCTGATTTGTAGAAACCCATCGTACTGTATGTTGACCTCCAGATGCTTTTTGTTGGTTATGGGTTTTAAGGGGGATGCGGTTGACAATAAGGATTCGTTTATTCATAGGTATAAGTTTTCGTGCTTCATAAAAAATAGTATTTTCCTGAATACTTAATTTCTTTGTTTTGACAAATTCTGCATACAAGCCTGTAAAAAAATTATTTTTTTTCGTTGACTAGTTAGATTTATGCTTCGCATATAACGATGAAATCCTCGAAAATTAGTATCCTACGAATAACGGAGGATCAAAAGTATTTGTGTCGTTAGTTTGTACTCTCACTAACATATAATCTCGCATCTGCGTTTTTCATATTCAACCTAAGCTTCAATTAAATATCAACATAATCTGATTATGAAGGTAAGATGCCATCACCAAAATACTAAAAACATGCCAATTCCGTTTTTTAGGAAGTTAGTCTTGCTCAGTCTTAAGTTTTCTGTGTTGTGCTTTGTATACTGTTATTTGTCTTTTTCGACGGTTTTTTTTGTGGGTTATTTTGCCATGGCATTCTCAGTTTGTTTTCGACTCATGAGTTTGAATATTCCTTTTGTATCTTTCACCTCTTTTTTTTATCATGAGATCAAATATTAGTTAATTAGCAAAAACAGAATGAACAAAAAACCGATGTCTAAGGTTAATTCGAAAGCGGAGAAGTCCATAAAAATGACAAAATCAAACGTTCGACTGTATCAACTAACGGAACGAACGGAAAACAACTGTCTTGGTACCGGCATTCCCGAGAAAAAAATGATGGGTTAAACCTGGTTTTATAGTTAGCCAAACTTCATACTTATAATAGTTGTTTACAGTTCCGTTATACTGACACAATTAGGTGAGCAAATAGACCATGATAAGTCTTTGTACAGTAGCAAACACATTCAAAATCGCACGAAATTCTAAACGGAGAGAACCAAGTTATAGCTCCAGCAATTCATATATAAACATTAACAAAAACACAATTTGTGGAAGTTTCAATGCCTGGATCATGACAATCTGGTAATATGTGAGATTGACATTAGAGGAAGTTCAGTATGTATGACAAAGTTAAAATGTGTAAATGTTTTAAGTTATTAATTCTTTTTACTGCTGTCAAGGATTAGTTAAATTATTGTTTTATTCACATGCTCTACGAAATTGTCGATACAAATATATATATAAATTTATCATAAATATCGCAACAATATATATATCTACGTGTTTATCCATTTGAAATTCATTCTAATGTAATCTTTTATTGGCGTTATTTATTATTTTCATCAATGACGTCGGAATTTTCAGAGTATTCTTTCCCAATTGATGCCGTCAAAGATGTCACACAGGCGCAAACGACACCGTCGTGATTTTTAAATGTTCTGTTTGACAGAATTTCATCATGATGCTCCAAAATGGAGATACCAGTACGGTATTTGAAAAATTTTCGCTATCCATGGTAGAATAATGCTAACAATTTTGTTGAAAATAAAACATTATTGTTTTTATGAACAGTTTTTTTCATTATTGTTGGGTACTCTTTACTGTTGACGAGTACTTAAGATATGTATTATGTACAAACATGCAAGTATTGTTCAGGATAGTTAATTGTGATCTTAAAACTTGTTTGTAAATCCGCTGGGCATATACGATATTTGCCTGGAGTATCAAAGTGTTAGGATGTTGAAAATTAAAGAAAAAGAACTTCAAATTTTCAAATAATGTTATCATTGGGATGGTAAAAAAAGGGAAGACTCCCATCTCATTCCATTAGACTAGAAAGCTGGAATAAAATTTGCAAAGCATCAAATAATGACATGTGTATTTCTAAAAAAAACATTTTAGTTTAAAACAAGTGCTTTATATTAAAGAAATATATTTTGGCACATTTAAGATCCAGCTTAGAATATCCGCAAAATGTTTAGGATCAAATTATCTCCTGACAAAATTTCACGTTAAGATTTATTTCCATAATTTGCTGAGAAAAAGACAATTTTTTTCGAACAAGCTTTTAAAAGTTTATAGATCACCAACATTTAAAAAAAAGATAATTATAAACACTATTTTTCTACGCTTTTTGTTGGTATTATTAGAGTTACCTTCTCTTGGGAAAATCTGTTTGGTTGGAACTTGTTTTAATTGACATTTTGATTTAGTTCTCAAACAAAATACAAGACAGTAATAAATGAGCTTGCTTATATAAGCAACTAAGAAATTGCGAAAGATATTTGCGATTTCAAGAGTTAATCAATACTAGTTATCAAGTATGATCTTGAGTTCGAATAGCGTGAATAAAGAAAGCGTACATATTTTTCCTAGACTAAAGATCCAAATGCTTGACTTGTACATAGAGTTGTATATTTGAAATGAGTATCCCTTACACGGAAAATATTGGGTATCGCTGCTTTGTACTAGACCCGCACGCTTAACAGGATAATTAACGCTAAAGTTCACAAGGAAAACATCCGCATGCATAAATCTCGCCCTAATTGTACACATTATTTTACTCCGAGTCGACCAGTCTTTAATCTTACTCTGAAATGCCGCTTAGCGAGAAACCAGCAAAATCAAGGTTTCAGAACCTTTACCTTCATCCAACCGCGATCAAAACAAAAGACCACTCACATTAGTGGCAAGTTACCACTAGACCACCTTAATGGTTTCCAAAGTTTGGAAACCAGGAGTAATTAGAATTAAAATCATGAAACAAAAAGGCCTTAAAAAATAGCCAAAATAATATAAGGTCAACTTTACCTGTTTTAAGGCATAGATTACCTTAGCCGTATTTGGCACAACTTTTTTTAAATTTTGGATCCTCAATGCTCTTCAACTTTGTACTTGTTTGGCTTTATAACTATTTTGATATGAGCGTCACTGATGAGTCTTATGTAGACGAAACGCGCATCTGGCGTACTAAATTATAATCCTGGTACCTTTGATAACTATTATAACAGTAAAGTCATTTTTCAATATACAATTGTATACGTTAGAACCAAACGAAAATTACCATGTGGGCACATATAAAATGTCTAAAAAATAATTTCAATAATTATAGTGATATTATTCGTCTGAAGCACGTGATATCCCTTGTATCTAGTCATTTCGTACCATTGCCATTTGGTACGCAAAATTACCATTTCGTACCATGAATTTGTCATTTCGTACCATGAATATAAACCATTTCGTACCATAAGAACCATTTCGTACCATAAGAAACATTTCGTACCATATGGAAAAAATGCTTTACCATTTTGTACCATATGGAAAAAATGCCTTATGTGTAATACCACCATTGATTTTCTCATATTAGTCTTTGTTAAATTTGCACTTTTCAAAAAATTGTGAAGAATTTATCTTTGTTTCAAATAAAGAAATACTTGGCATGAGTAAAGTTTTATCCAGTCCAGTACTTTGGACAAAATTTCACATAACATTTCATTGCATATAAGAAAATAACCATCACTGGAAGTTAACCAATCAAATTTTCACCCCTTTTCTTCCTTTGTACAAGCTTTAGTAAGTTTCCAAAATATTCTATAGAAACACCAAATAAAAAAATGGTGCTTTGAAACACCCAAGATATATCTTCATGACTCAGAAATTTTTTACTGCAATGAAATGTAGGATTAATTTCTTGCAACTGTCAAATTCAAGGGAATATTTTTTTTCGACCCTTTTTCGTAATAGGTATAAAACCACTAATTCATAGCCCCATTGCTTTCTATGTTAAATTCTGCAATTTCAAGCATAAATGGCTACTTTGTCTTAAGTTCAAATAAAGTGGCAGTTATTTCATGTCAAAACTGTACCTTATGCTGACTTGTGCTGAAAAAATCAACAATTGCATATTAGAGCGTATTGGTTCTGATCTGAACAACAGGCCAAATGAGCCCTCCTATTAAAATTTCATATACTTCTTTATTATTTAAATAAAACTTTCAACACGGGTTCTACAGTGATCATAAGTCCCCAACCTTTCATTTGATACTAAAACTACCCAAATATTCCAACTATTGACAAAGTAACAGCTATGCGTATTTTGTTTAAAATATGTACTACTTTCTTGTATGTTCTTTCCGACCGGGCCTGAATTAGTGGTTCTATACCTGCAACCAGATGTGACGTAGTATGATTTGGTGGTATTACACCTTTACCATTTTGTACCGTAATGAAAAAAAATGCTTTATCATTTGCAATTAAAGGACTAATCATTAGTTTAATTTGAGTGCCTTTTAGGTATACAATTTAGTGCAGTTAAAATACTTATCCCTTTTTTATTTTGAGTACAGTCCATGTGCAGTTTCAATTTAGTACAATTTGTTATTGATCTTTCAATTGTTATTGTTATGTATATATGTACAAAAATAAATAATGAAATAAAATCTGTTTCTTTATTTTAATTGATATTCCTTGTTTGCGGTTACGAGAGTTATCGTTCGTTGTCGGAGTTGTCTTTCTTGTTATCAGGTGTCCAACCATTTCCGGAATTAAGACAATGGGGAAACCTAATATTGTGCTATTAAAGACTGTCACAATAAGTCCGGAGACAAAGGGAGATTTGATAGAACTGTTAAACTTCATAGACTACCAAAAGAAGGAATCGTACGATCGGCGTGTCTACGTGCAATTAGTTGGAAAGACTTTAAACCATCAACATACACCTCAGTGTGTTCAGATCATTTTCCGAGAGGAGAAGGACGTACAACCCTTCATCAAGTACCAAGTCTTCACCTCCCACAAAAATTAGTCATAGAAGGCAAATCTAGGAACACAAAAAACAGTCTAGGATCCACCAGTTTTTCGGAAACCGAGTCAATGTTGCAACCATCCATTTCAAATTCCGACCAGCCTAAGCCTTGTTGTTCTATAGATGTGATTGAGCAAAACCATTCGTAAGTTGTAAATAACATAAAACGGTTCCTATTTTATTGCACCAGATGCATATTTCAACAAATAATGTCTCTTCAGTGATGCTCGAGACCAAAATATTTAAAAACAAAATAGTTAAGCACCTCCGGGTGCAGGATTTTCTCGCTTCATTGACGACCTATTGGTGGCCTTCGGCTGTTTTCTGCTCTTTGGTCGGGTTATTGTCTCTTTGACATATTTCCTATTTCCAATCTCAATTTTGATAATATTTAAAATGTTGAATATCAAATCAAATCAAAGCAAGTAAAAAAAGTCATAGCATTACCTTATTTTTCTTTAAATCAAAATTTATTTGTTCAAAATTGGTGGTTGACATTATTGGCTGTGAACTGTTTTTCTATGTTCCTAATCTCAAAATGTAGAGTTACATGGGGTAACATGGCACTTATACAACATCTTGTTATTTATAATTATATTACTGTGAACCTTTTTGTACAAAACCTATCAAATGACCCATCGTTACGCATCAATCAATGTTATACATGTCCATGCATCCACTTAAACACAAAATAACCAAAGTCCTTGATGCATAAAATGTGGGTCAAAAGTGACCTTATTTATAGTGCACCATTGCACTAGTCTACCCAAGAGTGATCCACTGGTACAAAATCACTGTTTATATAATACAATAAATGTACATCTAGTGAATGTGATATCCACCTGAACATACAATTCAACCAATTTGCATTGAATGTAAATGTATGTCAAAATGACCTTATTGATAGTGAATCATAGTACACTGTTTCTTTATCATTGCAAGACCATTTCTTGTAACTGAGATATCCACATAAAGATACAATTTTAACAAATTTAGGACATACACGTACACCATATACGTTTTGTACATTGCATTTTGTACATTGTACATGTAGACAAACAAGGGTCAATCTATGCACCCTCTTCCTGATAGGGGATTAAAATCAATTGAACAAAAATATGTCTACATATCACATAAACATATGGGTTCATCCATATTCTTGTTTATATCCACTTTAATAAATTGTATTGAATATTTCAGGTACTCAAAAACTCCAGTGAGGCAGACACTTTGTAAATCTGGAACAGAAAGTGAAAATATGCCATTATCAACAACTTCATGTACACATTATGACCAAATAACTCAAACCCATACACCAACTGCTGAATTATCAGTTCAGGTCACAAGACCAGAAATTATAATAGATGACATAGCTTCATCAGATGAGGAGGTATTGTTTTATACAGGTTTACCATGCTACCAGGCATTTATAGCTTTTTTTTGATACTCTCATAGCTGCAGGGGCTAATCGAATGAATGTAGATGATGAAATAATGATGCAAGAAAAGTCTTATAGGAAGTTACGGTTGATTGATGAGTTTTTCATGGTAATGGTGAGACTTCGTTTAGGTTTATTGTTAAATGATTTGCAATATAGGTTTAAGATTTCAATAGGAGGAGTTTCCAGAATTTTTAATTCATGGATAAGCCTAATGGCAACATGCCTTAAAACAATTGTGTTCTTGCCGCCTCTTCAAACACTTCAACAGAAAGTACCTGATTGCTTTAAAAACTTTAGTGACACAAGAATTGTTCTCGACTGTACACAAATATTTATAGAAACTCCATCAGCATTAGAAAATAAATCACTGACTTATTATAGCTATAAATTCCAAAATACTTTTAAAGCACTAGTAGGTGTAAGCATGACAGGAGCTGTTGTTTTCTTATCAATTTTATGGGGCGGCTCAGCATCTGATGTTCATATTACAAAAAACAAGGGTTTCATTCACATACAGTTAGATTTTTAAAAAAGGAGTTAAATTGTATTGTCCGCCATTTATGTCCTCTAAAAGGAATCAGTTTTCGAAATCTGAAGTTGAATGAACAAGGAGGAAAGCATCTGCCAGAATTCATGTGGAAAGAAAAATGGAACAGATCAAGAACTTTCGCATCTTACAAGGAATATTACCCATCAGTTTGAGTTCAAAGTCAGATGCCATATTTTTTTGTGTGTTCTGCTTTTACTGTTTTATTGCCTCCACTTGTGAAGTGATTGCATGCCATAGTAATTGAATAATGTTATGCCAATTTTACAAGCACTTGCTTTTTATAATGCCTTTATTCATTGTTGAAGGCGTTCTCTTAATGAGATTTTGTATTTAAGTGTTTTGGGATCATTTTCTCATGCAATATATTTAAATAAATGAAGCCTGTGGTAAATGTATATGAGACAATGTCTCAACAATATGTCATGGTAAAAATAGATAAAAGAAAAGGATTACAATGCTATTTGTTGTTCCTCATCTTAATTTAACAATTATTCAAGATGTGGTATGAGTACAATGAGACAACTTTCTATTGAAAACACAATGTCGTTTATGTAAGCAATTATAGGTCACAGTACGGCCTTCAACGACGCGAAACCTTGGCTCACTCCTAACAGGAAGCTATAAACTGCCCTAAAAATGACCAGTGTGAAACAATTAAAATGGGAAAATCAACAGCCTAATTTATGTAAAATATAACAGCAACTGAACAACAGGCTTCGACTTAGAACAGGTACAAGATGCAGCAGGGTTTCATATTTTTAAATCTAATACCAATCTTCTCCCTAACCTGAGACAGGAGTGAACATAATGGACACACTATAAAGATTAAAGGAAAAAGGCTTCTCATTTGATGGACACAATGTAAACCAAAAAAAACAAAAACAAAATAAGTTATATCCATGACTGTATTGACACAATAAGTAAGACTTTATCAATTAGCAAATAACTGCTACATGTAGGCCTTTTCTGTATATAAAAAGATTTGTTGGATTGTAAACATTTATTCCGGGATCCATATCACAATGTTTTCCATGTAAACAATTGACCAGAAGTGACATCAGTGTTCATTGTTGAAGACTACTAGGTGTACTTTAAATGATATTGTGTATTTTGCTGTGTTGTTGGATTATTGTGGCGGTCTCGTGGTTAATCATACACGTCTCAGTTTTTCCAATAGACAAATGACAAAATGTGCATGATACCTGAAGGAAAAATTTAGTTTGGTTTCATTTCAGAAAAAAAAGGGTTTGGAATAGATGATTGATTGACTGACTGAATGGGATTGCATGCCTCTTTCGGCAGTGGTCAGTTTTACCGGTGTACTTTATAACTTTATTGTAAGTATACCAACACTGCATTGGAATGGGAATATACAAAGCAAATAATAATAAAGGCTAAAAATGTCAGAAAATAATTTTTTATGTCATTTACTGACAAAACACAACATTTTCATATAATTCAATGTAACAAAAGATGTAAAAATATAAAATTTCAACAAACATGACAAACAACAATGATAATATGAATACTAGTATTAACAAGAAAAAATGCAGGACTGATATATTCACACTTGTATCTATAAAATATGTAAACAAAATAGCAAAAAGCACCTAAACATTACTTAGGGAGCAACCATTTAACTTTAAGGGAGAGTTATGGTTTTTTGTTTGAGTCAGAATTTTTTTTTTGCGCAAATCGCGAACAAATTTTTTTATTTTTAGTTTTTCGACGCTATCAATCAAACTATTTTATTTCAAAATTTAACACTATAAGGTATGGGAAAATCTGGATTCAGAATATTTGTTTTTGTCATCTGCTTGACCACAAAATATTTTTTTATCAAATTGGGGATCAGAACATTTTTTTTAGGAAAAACCATAACCCCCCCCCCCCCTGAAGTTAAATGGTCGTTCCCGTAACCTGAGATCATAAACATGACTAGTTATACTTTAGGGGATTCTTTTTAAGGATTTTAAAAAAAATGAGATGGTGCAATAAAACCCTTATTTGGCCCAAATATTAGTACAAATTTAAAAGTTACAATACATAATCTTTACTTTGTCAAAACTACACTAAGGTACAGGGTGTTCAGAAAATAAAAAACAAATTTCACATTTAACGAGTTACCATGGCAACACACTATAACAAAATGTGTATACTTTGTAAAATATTTTGATTTTCCTTGTTTTACGTCAACTTTGAAGTGGAATGAAATAGAGTTTAAATGAAGGCAAAACCAATGATGTTAAAAAAATGAGGAATTTATATTGTATTGACAAGAGATGTGTTTTCCAGACCTTACCTTCATTTTATCAAACATTATATATGTATATATATATATATGTGTATTTCCTAGAAATTATTTCTTTAAAAATTCATGTCATTATGATATTCTGCGATAACTCAAAATGGAAAGACTGTCATGACTTATGAAAAATAAGGCCAAATAAAATTGTATTTAGATTGTCATCCTTCTACCACTAGAAATATAAGGGAGAGTAAGGAAAACATACAGCTGGTTTCTTAAATGAAAGATTAATGTGCAATTGTTTTAAAATGGAAACTAAATTATCATTTTGCCACTCAGAAAACAGGAGAGGGAGGGGATGAGGAAATAAAAATTAAATTTTATTTAGCCGTACTACATGTTACTTGTTATATTACTAGAAATGTCACTCAAATCAATCATCAACACACTCATGACTCTCATATTTACAAATTCCCATTTGTCCTTGTATTTGGGAAAAAATACTTGTGTGAATTTTTCAATTGTATATTGTTTTGTTCGTCAATTTCACAGAAAAAGTCTTTGCTCAAACATGCCTCTCTGATTGTTTTCATTCTCCATTTCCATGGACATTTGATCTCAAGTACACATTTTTGTTCACCAAACTTTGTGCAATTTTTAACAAGTCCATTAGGACTATCACCAAGAAATATAAATGTGTCACATAAGAATATACCACATTATTTCACAAAAATCTTTTCACCATATTTTAATCTCCTGTGAACAATATATTTCTTTCTTGCTATGGGTTCATGTTTTCTTCCCCAAATTAATGGTGCCACATTGATTAGCTTATCCGGCTTAGAAAAAGATTGCATTAACTTTTCAACATATGCCTTCTTGCAAGCAACAATCTGATGAAAATTTGAACTTGTTATTCTGAATTCTCTTGTTTCAAACCAAAGTGGATTTTCAGACTGACCTACTGTTATGTTTTCTATTTCATCAATTACAATTTGGGGAATATTCCCAAATTTGTCAAGCAGTATGGTTTCATTCATTGGTGGTTCTTTTTGAACAATCGACATAATGTCTATGTAGTTGTCAGATTCATAGTGTAAATATTCGGATGTTTCAACTTCTTCAAAATTAATTACATTTATGTCACTATTAATGTCATAAACTTCATAACTTGGGGCAACTAAATAAAAAAATGCTGGAGTATAATTCAAATTTCCTAATTTAGCTGTTAATAATGATAAAAAATCCTGACTTTAGTCAGTAATGGAATTTTCACAGTAAATTTATTTTTCTTTTCTTTTACACAAGGTTCATTTCCACCATATTTCAACTTTTTGAAAGACATGTTTAGTACTTCTTGTGGATCCCTTAAAGAGTTATGACCAATAGAAATAGGCAAACAATTTCCACAGGAAAAATAATCAATGTTTCATGTACATGTATCTCACAAGTTGATGAAAACATTCATGCGAAATTTGCATAATGTAAAGTGAAATTGTTGAACAAAAATATAGTCTGACCATTGATCTCAACTCATTTCTGTTAACCAAGCACGAGAATGCTTACTATTACTTGAGTGACCCCTTAAAATGCACCGACCCCCTCAGCTGATAAATAATGACTGTTCCCTAACATTGGTTAATCAAGTCACTTACATGTATTACATTTACATACTTCTTTTATATTTTTCATAAATTTATCTGTTCATATTTGACTTCATTTCGTCAGTGTAAACTTGACACTATAATCACTCTGGTAATGTCACTTTGGTTTGAGTGTAATTTTGTGTTTGGCCTGTCAGTGTCACCTGTTTACTATATATTTTTAAAAGGAAATTTGAAGTTTAGGTATGGAGACAGGGATAGTTTAATAAAAAGAAAGCCTTATTGTCATTATTGTGTAACTGTTGAAAACTTATAATGAAAGTGTTAAAATAAAAAAATATATCCATGCATACCCATCTGGACAACTACAATTGGCTTTGAAAACTACAACAGGTGTTTTCTTTGAAATTAAAATCCATTGTTTATATGGTCCCTGTTGTTTCATGGAAGGATAACACTTTGATCTAATGTAACAACTTTCACACTCATCGTCTATACTGTTAATCATTAAGTAATGGACATAGTTCACTTTAAAAAAGTTATATCCACGGATGAACTGGCGATAACATAACATTTGCTCATTGCCGCCAGTTCTGTGACTGCTGTAGATGAGAAAAGATTCTGCATCTTGGTGGGAAACAAGTGGCAGCAAAGCCAGATCACTAGTCCAGCCAGAGTTAAGTTCATTATAAAGGGGAATATCAACATTGTCATTATTGTTAGAGTGTTGAGAAACAAGAACTGACGACAGAGACGCAGTCAAACCATTGTTGGTTTGATTAGTTTCAAAGGCTCTTCGTGCAAGTTCGTCCTTGTTCCCAGATATATTTGCACCGCTTGATCGAAGGAATAATATTAAATCACTTTTTTTCAAAGTTAAAAAGTCCTCGACAGTAGTTTTTTTCATTTATATCTGCTATTTTCATTAGTTTACTGATTCTTTACACATGTTACAGAAGAGAAGGAAGTGATGCACCTTCACGCAAGAATGATAACTCCGATTACGACCGATAACTCTGTATATCGAAAGTCGGGAATTCATGAAATAAATGAATAAAAGAACATGTGAAGTATACACCATTTAGACAGTAATTACATCCAATCAATCATATGACAAAGAATAGGGTATCGAAAGTTTGAACTAAATTCGGGTTCTTTTCTCATCTCAAATCAAGGAATTTCCTGTACACACATTCTATCAAATGGTAGGCAATTGAACATAGGAAAACTTACCTTCAGAACTAAATTGTGAATACATATAAAGATAGCATACACGGGTACGAAATGGTAAACATTATAATCTCCCATATGGTACGAGAATTGTAAACATTATAATCTTCCATATGGTAGGAAAAGGTATACATTATAATCTTCCATATGGTACGAAATGATCATGTTACCAAATGGTTATGGTACGAAATGGTTTTTGTTATGGTACGAAATGGGTGGTACGAAATGGTTATGGTAAGAAATAACTATGATTCATATCCCTTATGTTTTTTTTGTAATGTTTTGTGCATTAACCCAGGAATTGTTTTTTCTAGTGTTTGTTAAAGTTACTTAAGCATTTTTCACGCTTAAGGAGGGTTTTTTTACATTCAACGTGAGAGATTGAGATACTTGTGTAGCACTTCGGACGCATGAAATGTATAACGTGTTGCTTCATATTTTACAGCACTTGGTCGATACCTCTGCTGGTGGACTACCAGTCCCCGAGGGTATCATCAGCTCAGTAGTCAGTACTTCGGTACTGACATGCTTTATAACAAACCTTTCTTAAATGGTCCGTTAATAAATTTTGAAATTATATGAAACTAAGGTTTCAGCTCCCTCAAATTGACCATAGATAAATTTGGCTATTTATAGCTTTTCAACTGTTTAGATTATTATACATTCTTTGCTTTCAAAAATTCGGCTTTGCGCGTTCCTGGTGAAGGCAATACAGACAAATGCTTCGGACGCATGACATTTATAACGTGTTGTTTTCGTTTTTTGTGTTATTGACGTCATACAACTATTACTAGTACACTGTGGCATCATATATTTTCTCTTGTGACGTAAAATTTTTCGAGAAAGTATGGATTTTAAGTAATCGCAGACAAAAAACCGTGAGATGTATTGTTAAGGTATCTGATGAAATAAAAGCCTAAGATTATATGTTTTAATTTCACAAAGGGTGTTAAACGACAAGAAAATGTTGAACCTCAATAAAAATGTAAATTTTCATTGTATGTTTGTTTTACTTTTTTCGTTTAGTTTTCAAGACAAATAGATGAGGCTGAATGAAGTTAAGTAAGGGAAGGAGCTAGGAGGCATTCTATTGGACTTTTGGGACATCACATTTATCCTAGAGAATATCACATATAACCTGTTGGAAGAGTAACAATGCCTGTAAATCGATTATCACCAGTCTATGATACAGTTGACAGAAATAGTAGGGTTCATGCTGCACAAATTAATGTTTTAAAATATTTAATTTCCCTTACTGTTTTTAGTATTGTACCATTTTTGGTTTATCACGATTTCAATTCAATAGAAGACTTGAACTTAGCAATAATTTTTTGTCAGATCATATCAGTGTCCTTTTCAATGTTGGTACCAGTGAAAATGAAATTAATTTTTTGTTACATATTACCAATTGTTATTGTTCCGTTTGAATTTGAATACTTAAAAACTGAAAACTTAAAGGCGTCTTATTTTGGCAAAACCTGTGATCACTACAAAGACTTTACACTTTTACTTTTGCCAATGTTTTCGTCACTCAGTGTATATTATGCGTGGTATGTAGTTAGATTTCTTTTAATTCTATTTCAAAAATGGTCATTTTATCGTAAGAAAATAAGCATTGTTGGATATGTGGTTTTGTTTTTTGTAAATGCAGTGATCCTTTCTTATTTTCTATATTTAGTAACTTTTTACATTTTCCCTGGATACTTATCTTTCCTTGTACGCTCCGACGTGGATAATTTCACAATATCTGTAGAGGTTTCGGATATTTTCCGGACAAATGATTATGTTTTGAAACCTCTACAACCTTTTGAAAGAACTCTTTCCTGGAAAATAAACCATGAAGATAGCAGCCATACTTGGACATCTACAGGATGTGATGCAACATTCGATGGGGATAAACTTCCAGTATGTAGAGGCATTTATTATAGAGTTGAGGGTGAAGATGTTGACATCATCTGTCAAATTAATAACACTAATGGACTAGTTAAAGTGAATGAGGGATACGAAACTAACTTCATAAGTTTTTTGGTCTTTAATCATTTCGAATGGAATCTTGGTAAAGGCTTACCGACTAGTTCGGTGAATGCATCCGCCAAAATAAAATCTATCAATATATCAGAACTGACACTTCAAATCATTGACTTAACAGCTGAGAATTTTAACCATGAAATAACTTTGTGGGGACTTTTTAAAAAAAGCACAGACGGAATATTAAAAGTAAAGTTCGGATCATTCATTTTAAAAAAGCAAAAGAAAATATTTAAGTATATTCATGTACCTCAAGGGCATATTGTATCTTTAACTGCAATTCCATTTTATAGTCTTTGGGACAATTTTGATCATTTGGTATTCCATAATATATCAAGGTTTGCAGAGGAGGATATAACCGGTGATAATAAAGCCACATGTTCTGACATTGACAAGGGCTGCGGACCGATGATACACGCGTTGTTTAATATAAGTAAGATAGAAAATATATTCAATGAAAACACGTTTTCTAATGACATTACGTTAAATTCTATCTACGTTTCTACTCGTCTAAACGAAAGTGGGAAACACACTGCAAAGTCATACACATGCGTCTGCGAAAATAGTTATGGCCAACATACCTATAGTATTCTGAGGAACCACTATAACGCTTCAAGCAAAAAGTCATATATGTCTGAGATTAAATTACCATATACGTTTGTCATCCTACCAAGGGGACTCACGCATTATGCGGCGAATAAGTATAAAGAATTACAAAAATATGTCAGAAAAGCAATAAATGAAGAGAACAATAACTGGAAAGATCCTTGGAAATATTTTGCCGATGATCTACGTTTTTATAATGGCATTAATAACCAATTGCAAAAAGTCATTATATTGATAATTTTGATTGAAATTCCTATGATTATAGGGATTTTGATCAAAGTTTACTGCATCGTTTGTGTCCATCATTTGGATAAGACAATATTAAAACCGAAATCCCCCCTTGTGATTTGCGCCGAATTGCATACATGTATTTCTCAGACGAATATTGGTAACTTTGTTGTTGATGAAAACGTTACACATGACATTATGATTATCGCCAGTGATAATAACTATGATTTTGTTGTAAAAAATCTATTTCCTTTCTTCAAGAATCTAGGACTTTCCGTTCTATTTCCACAAACTGATATTAATGGCGGACAATCCAACATTAATGGCTATTCTCAAGCTGTTGTTTCGTCAGTTATGTATGCGGTTGTCGCAACTACGGAATTTGAAAATGATCCATGGAGTAATAATTTTATTTTGTCTGATTTAATTCTACCCCAGATGTATGAGCAACGACGAAACCATCACAGAATCTTGATAATAAAATTCAACGATGTGAACATCCCACGCCCACTTAGATGGAATGAATACGTTACGATAGCTGATTGGTCAACCAGACAAAGTGATGAGGATAATTTAAGAACATTGAGAAACAAATTTAAATTAATGACTGAAGCTCTTTTAATGACTGAAAATAATGTATGAATATGGAACTCCAAAACTATCTTAGTATGTATATTTTCATTATATGATGTGCTTTTGCCTTTATATGATGTGCTTTTACCTTTGTTTGACGTGCACTTGTTTTTATATGGTATCCAGTTGAAAAATATCCTTATATGATGTGCAAATATTCTTATATGATGTCAAAAATACTTATAAGATTCCGAATATACTTCAAAAATACTTATATGATGTGCAAAGATCCTTATATGAAGTGCAAATGTACTTATATCAAGGTCAAATATCCTTATATGTGTAAATATACTTATATGATGTGCAAATATACTTATATGATGTGCAAATATCCTTATATGATGTGCAAATATATTTATATGAAATTAAAATATTCTTATATGATGGGCATTTTCCTTGATATCATGTGAAAACATTCTAGTATGTGCTTGTAACGTGTTATGTGGTTTTTATATATGATATGCACTTGTCTTTATATGATGTGCATACACCTTTACATGGTGTACAGTTAATATTATATGATGTGCAAATATCCTGATATGATGTGCAAATGTACTTATATAATGAGCAAATATCCTTATATGATATGTAAGTATACGTATATGGTGTGCATAGCTCCTTAAATGATGTGCAAATATACTTATATAGCCGACTATACGGTATGGGTTTTTCTCATTGTTGAAGGACGTACGTTGCCTATAATTGCTAACATCCACTCTATTTGAACTTTAATGGATAGTTGTCTCATTGGCAATCATACCTCATCTCCTTATTTTTATATGCAAATATACTTTAGATGTGCAAATGTTTTTATATGATGTGCATTTTCCCTTATATTATGTGCAAACATCTTTATATGATGTGGTTGTGTCAATATATTACGTGCTTGTAACATTATATGATGTGGTTCGATTTATTTCATTATGATGTCAAAACATCCTTATATGATGTGCTTTCATTGTTGTTATAGTCAATAAACATGATTACGATTAAAACGATTACTGTCTACGTCAAAACTGGTTCCAATCTGATTCTCCGGAATTACTATCAACCATGCTAATATCTGTAGCTATCGTTTTGTTCCGATTTTAAAAGAGATAAACCTAGGCACGTTGGAACTTCGTTTTAAAAATTAGAAATTCACTCCTGATATTGTTGGACAACTGTCAAAATATGAATTGCAAAGTTTAGGTTTAATCGAAGGGTCTACAATAATGAACATACCGTCAAAGTGATTAAATTGTGGGTCCTCGTCTTTGTACTGAGCACCTGGAGTTCATGGAGGGAAGGAGGGGCATTTATATTTTTTTTAATTGTTTGTTTCCAAATTTCTTGACAAGACATTATTTATTTCAGAAGGGAAGCGAGATAATAGTGTGTTTCTGAAAATGAGGGGAAAATAAAACAACAATGAAATAAAAAAAATAATCTTGTTATTGAAAAGAAAAGTTTATTTTCTATCAAAGTCGAAAAAAATATTCGTCCTGAGCCCAAAAAAGATGCTCCCGCCCACAAAAGATGAATAGTCGGTGTCTTACTGAACATAAAAAATTGCATTCATTTATTATTTACGGAGCCCTGTTGGTCTCATACAGATAGAAAGTTGAGTTATTTTTTTCTTTAAAGTGAAGCACTAAACAGGGGCTTATTTAGGCAGGGGCTTGGCGGGCGTGCGCCCCCCTAAAATTTGCAAAGCATGGGTTGTCTTCATCTTAATAAAGAATATTTCGATAATTTTACCTCCGCTCAGCGAAAATTTAAGTTCCCCCCCTCCCCTTACCTAAAATCCTGGATCCGCCCCTGCTAGAGATGTGAAGTCTAGCGCTCCAGATGTTAAGTCCAGCGCTGTAGATATAATGTCCAGCATGGTAAATTTAAATCTAGTTCCGATTAGTTGAAAATAATACCACCAGAGTCATTCTTAAAATTTGACCGGTCAGTTTAAAACTAGAGGCTCTAAAGAGCCTGTGCCGCTCACCTAGGTCAATGTGCATCTTTAACTATGGGCTTTCCTCCACATTATTCACTACATTTGGGGCCTTTTATAGTTTATTATGCGGTATGGGTTTTGCTCATTGTTGAAGGCCGTACGGTGAACTATAGTTGTTAACTTCTATGTCATTTGGTCTGTGGTGGAGAGGTGTCACATTGGCAACTCTACCACATATTCGTATTTTTATATAGAATAGAATTCATGAAAAAAAACTCTTTTTTTTTTATCTTTTATTGCTGAAACAAGACGAAAAAGGTAAACAATCGTCTTTTATTGGTAATCACTCTTATACAGATTCTACGTTTCAATTGATATTTTATAGTGTGTCTTCCTATGTTGTGATGTTACTCTATTGTTTCAGGTTAGGGTGAAGGTTGGCGCCTGTTAAAACGTTTAAACCCGCTGCATTTGTTTGCACCTGTCTTAAGTCAGGAACCTGTTGTTCAATGCTTGTCTTTTGTTGATGTGGTTCATAAGTTTCTCGTTTCTCGTTTTTTATATAGATTAGACCATTGGTTTTCCTGTTTGAATGGTTTTACACTAGTTAATTTTTTGGGCCCTTTATAGTTTACTGTTCGGTGTGAGCCAAGGCTCCGTGTTGAAGGCCGTACTTTGACCTATAATGGTTTACTTTTACAAATTGTGACTTGGATGGAGAGTTGTCTCTTTGGCACTCATACCACATCTTCTTATATCTATCTACGAACGATTTCGGCAAAATTATACTTATTTATAAATCTCGCTTGCTGATCAATTTTGATATTTAAAATATTATTTATCTACTATACTGTAAGATAATAGTCAAAGTTGAAAAAAAGAAAAATTCGTTTTTAAAGGGAAATAACTCCTATAAGAATTCGTTTTATGTGAAAAGACAATATGTAAATCTTCTTGTCTTGACGTTTCTGCCCCTGTCAGATTTTCTCTAGTCATAGCAGTTTTTTGTCGGTCATGTTGGTTAGCAGGTGAGGTCATCGGACATATTTTCAAACTAGATCTCCCAATTGTGATTGTGGCTTAGTTTGGTTAAATTCGGTTTCAGAAAAGAAGATTTTTGTAAAAGCATAACAGACGACGACAGTCTTTTACCAGGTTTAAACCAGGTCTAATCCACCATTTTCTATGTATGAAAATTCCTGTACCAAATCAGGAATGTGACAGTTGTTGTCCATTCGTTTGATGTGTTTGAGCTCTAGATTTTGCCATTTGATTAGGGACTTTTCGTTTTGAATTTTCCTCGGAGTTCGGTATTTTTGTTATTTTACTTTTTTTGTAGATGAAACGCGCATCTGGCGTACAAAATTTCAACCCTTGTATCTATGATGAGCTTATTGACGGACGACGGACACCAAATGATAAGAAAAGCTCACCTGACTCAAATGATCAAGTGAACTTTTCTCGTCATTTGGTGTCCGTGGTCCGTCAAAAAGCTCATCACAGATAAAAATCCTGTTCACTGAAACTACAAAGCAATATGTTTGGAAACTCTACATGATTGATGATAAGGATACCCATTTCAACGATTACCATTTACTATTGATAGGTTGCAAATAGTAGTCACAGTGGCACATAGTTTCCATTGAAATGCAACGGGATATAGTATTATTAAACCACTTTTCCATTAAAAAAAATGTTCTAAATGTCAAGATCTATACCTACATGTACTTCCGATTTCCGCCAAATTTTATTCATGCCATGAATCCTTGTAGGAGTAATTGGCTTTAAATAATTGTTTTTGGGTAGAACAGTTGAAATGGTAACCAATACACGATCTACAGCATTACCCAAATATATAGCCCTAGCTTTTCATATTGATTTTGGATAAAGACTCGAGTATCCCATTTTGAATTTTTAAAAACATTTATACGGGTAAAAATAATGTTTTGTAAATATTTGTCCCTCCAAGCATACCAAAATTGTGAACCCTTGAAATTAAAAAAACATTTTTCTCGAAAAAGGTTCAGTATGGGGAGACTCACTTTGCAGCAGCGGCAGCGGCTTTTAATCTTTTATGCCTTTATCTTGAAAACTACAAAAAAAGTAAAATAACAAAAATACTGAACTCCAAGGAAAATTCGAAAAGGAAAGTCCCTTATCAAATGGCAAAATCAAAAGCTCAAATACATCAAACGAATGGAAAACAACTGTCATATTTCTGAATTGGTACGGGCATAAAGAATAAAAAAAGAGTGTAATGATAACAGTCTGAATATGCGCTGTAGTGAGAGTCCAATTTTGGCAATTTGTGCTCTTATGAGTTTTGTTGTTTTATTAAAACAAATTAATGTCTTTCGAGCCAAAACATTACATCATTTGTTACTCTAGGGGGAGCTTAGGGTGTGGGCACCTGATTACGCCTTATCAGGTCATAAAGGAAAATTATTCATCTAAAGACATGTTAAAAATGTCAAACCTCACTCCCAGATATTATCTTAAACCATTGATAAATATGATCAATCATGTGCTTTACGGTTAATCATGTAAGGAAACAGCTATTAATATTATAAGTGTTTTTTGTTTACTATATAAAAAGGAGTATAATCATAAAAGCTTCGAAAAAAACCTGCAAAAACTTAGACTAAACCATTAATCTCTGATATTGTCGTTCTTCGTGTCAAAAAAACAAAAACAAACAGAAGATGGTCACGACATACACGAAACAAATATGGAATTAAAGATTGAAGCCAAAAATGGAGACAAAAGAGATAGATATGTCACTCGAATCAAGTGTTAAATAATCAGATACTGATTTAGTGTATTCACCAAATAAGCTATAATATTTGCATGCTTGAAATACAAAATCGCTTAAATTTTGTAAACAAATTTTGATGTCCCCATTTGAAGTATTAAAATACTCCCTTTTAATTCTCAACAATGTTCAAGCCCCCCGTTAAGTTACTCCCCACCCCCAATTCCGGTTACAAAATGACCGGTCCCTCACATGAGTTATTGCCCTTCCAATGTGTTTTTTTTCTAACATCTTCAGAAAAGTAATATATAAAGAGAAATTTAAACAGCTAAAATGATGATCAGCAAAGGCAAAATAACAAAAAGTTACATACTTGAAATTTTTGTTTCAACTTCTTATATAAGAAAGTGCCTATAAATAAAAGAGACATTGTCAATGTAAACAGACTATTATTTTGACTTCCCTTCTAAATCAAGAAATGTCTTTTTAATAAATTTGTAAACACACATTTAAAAAAAAACATGCCCCTCCGCTCCCCCAAAAAGAAAATGAACGGTCGATACCGTAGCCCTGTTTACAGTTCGATGCCTCGCTTCTGGAGGTGTCTATATGAGCGGCTTCCCATGAAACCTTTTATGTTGCAGGTATCCGGTTACTGGCTAGTCGAATCTGAAAAATGAATGAGCTCAAACACATTAAAAAGATGCGCGCAAATGTAATGCACCGAGTTGAAGGTCATCCGGTATAATTATGCATGATTAGAAAATGTTACAGCTATTGTTATGAAATACTTTTAAACATGACTGTGATTTAATTGGTATAGAAAAAATAATGAAATAAAGTGACAATTCAGACAGAGGGAATAAACATAACGGTATAGTGTTCTTTTGCACTAAAAGTTGTTTTTTAAAATATATTTTCGCTACAGCCGGGAATCTAGTTCCTTTGATAATGGATCGAAATCTTCTTCCAAAATGTTTGAAACGTTGACTTTTGTTAAATTGTACTATCTCATTCTTTCTATCAGTTGCACTTTCGGAAGCTAATACGAGGTTGGTGTTTCTATATGAGAAAGAGTTAACTGGCATTAAAACAATTATTGCAGAATATCATCTGGTAGATCAAATATTTGAACTCCAGGTGCTCAGTACACAGTCGGGGACCCATCATGATTTATTCACCTTAACCGTATGTTCATTATGGTAGAACTTTCGGTTAAACCTATTTGCTGTTCATATCTTGTCAATTTCACCAAAATATAAGGTGTGATTTTTTTTCATTTTTAAAACAAGGTACTAACGTTCCGAGGTTTATCTCTTTTAAAATCTGAACCAAACGATAGCTTCAGATTTTAGCCGGGTTAATGGTAACAAGTGCATGTTTATCTCGGACAGTTAATGATGTCTTTACACTTAATCCATTGGATGTTGGATGTGTACTGATTGATATTTTAGTCTAAGATACATGATTTTTTTATTAGTTGTTATTGGCTTTAAACTAGCTGTCAGTAACTGCCAGTACTCTAAGATCTGTACTTGGTGTCTTTTTTTGTTTTTAGGGATAAGGTATGGATAAATACCCTGCCATTTCCGGTCTGTGTTTTTGTTTGATGATTTTTTGCTTTGTATCGATCAAATGGCTTTAAACTAGCTGTCAGTAACTGCCAGTACTCTAAGATCTGTACTTGGTGTCTTTTTTTGTTTTTAGGGATAAGGTATGGATAAATACCCTGCCATTTCCGGTCTGTGTTTTTGTTTGATGATTTTTTGCTTTGTATCGATCAAATGAGTTAAGCCTTTTTCAACTGATTTGTATAGTTTATTCTTATGTTGTGTTGTTACACCACTGTCCCAGGTTAAAGGAGGGTTGAGCGCTCACAAACATGTTAAACCCCGCCACATTCTTTATGTGCCTGTCCCAAGTCAGAAGCCAGTGGTTCAGTGGTTGTCGTTGGTTCATGTCTGTCATATTTGTTTTTCGTAAGTTGCTTTGTTATAAACTAGGTCGTTAGTTTTCTCAATTAAATTGTATCATATTTTTTCATGTCGGTGCCTTTTATAGCCGACTATACAGTATGGGTTTTTTTCATTGTTGAAGACCGTAGAGTTGCCTATAATTGCTTACATCCACTTCATTTGAACTTTGGTGGATAGTTGTCTCATTGGGAATCATACCACATCTCCTTGTTTTATGTACTAGTAAGACAGTTTTTTCGTTCCGTATTGTGAACTTGTCAGTTGTAGTTATTAGCTGTAATTATACTTGTACAGAATTATAAGAAATGAGAATTATCCAAAAATGATCCTATCAATCAGAACACCAAAGTCGGTACATGTATCATTATTTTAGGTTTAAACACAGTCACGTTTATTCATATCTTATTCATACTCATTATTGACAAGCTCGTGTGGCGGTATTTTTTTCAATTTTAACTTTCCGTAGCTGAAGGATTGTTTGACAATGTATCAATAGCTGAAATAAGTGTAAAAAATAATTAAGCGGACCATAGGTTTCCGCCTTTTGTGATGTAACTAGTTTGAAAAAGATATGGGGTATACGTCAATGAGACAGTAACCCAACGACACAAACACCACTACTTGTGTGCAAATGAATCAGAAGCTATTAAGTAGCTAACATTTACATAACAAAACACATTAAGATATTACATACGAAAACCACTGACGAGGTTGATAATTGGTAAAAAAGTAAAATAACAAACAAACCGAACTCCGAGAAAAATTCAAATGGCAAAATCCAAAGCTCAAACACATCAAACGGATGGATAACAACTGTCATATTCCTGACTTGGTACAGGCATTTTCTTATGTAGAAAATGGTGGATTGAACAAGGTTTTTTTTTTATCTTTATTATTATAACAAGGTTTTATAGCTAGCTAAACCTTTCACTTGCATTACAGTCCCATAAAATTCCATCATATTCACAACAATGTGTGAACAAAACAAACAGACATAATACTAGATTAAAATGTCAAAAATAAGGGTACAGCAATCAGCATTGTGTTATGATCTCAATCACTATAAAAACAAACAAATATGTAAAACAAAGAAAAACAAGAAAGTTACATGGATCTTTTTTAAGGTTTACATAGTTTTCTGAGATATTCACCCCTGTCCCTTTCAAAAATCTAGCATTTATGAGTAAGAGCCGGAATAATAAAAAGCATGGTTTGTAATCTTTTAGAATTATTGACCATATTTCAACTTTTTACATTGACGTTGTAACACTTTAAACATGTAAAGGTTATTCCTTTTTCGAGTCTAATAAAAAAGACTACTATATGATTTTAAGTAGCTCAAATGGAGTTAGGAAAAAACTAACACACAATATTTATTCGAAGGAAAATGTAAGAATTCCAAAAATAGTTTTGTACACCATCGCTTTATAATTTTGTCTTTCCTTCTCATTTCTCTCTGTCATTTTCAAAGTGTGTTTCCAAGAACGGATAAGATATCGATCGTAATCGTAGACGGTAGAGGTATATACTTCCATATCGCACTTTGGTTTATCTACTTCATTATGTTCATAGACTTTTCTATGTTTTCTTTCTGGACAAGACATACTTCCGGATCGCGAAGGACGATGAATACACCGTCGTCAACACTCTCCACTTGCAATAGAATAAAGACGTTTCCTGCTTTGATTGTATAAAGAAGTTGTGATGTCGTAATGATGTCATATTTATTTTGAAATTGACGTATTTGACCTTAAATATCAATTTTATTCCAAAAGAGATCTTTTTAACGACAAAAGCCAAGTATCTTTTTATAAAGGTCTCTGTCTCTGTTACTTTAATTGACAAAATGCCATGATAAGGCTATATAAGTTTTGTAGTTCCCATTATCTGCAAACAGCTTGGAGCGCTCATGCACATATGTACGAATGACCCCCAAAAAGTGGCCTGATTATACAATCTCCTTTTCTTATCTAAGAGTTCCGAATCATATATTTCAATTCGTTAAGAAATGTAAAAATGGATGATTGAACAAGAGAAAATAAAAATAATCATGTTGTGGAAACAAAACGATGATTTATTTGTACGTTTTAAACCTGTTGCATTTTGCAACTGAATGCTATGTTTTTTTACTACTGCAACCACCAACAACCACTGAATTACAGGCTCCTGACTTGGGGCAGGCACAAATATAAAATGACGGGATTTAAAATGTTTATGAGCACTTAATCCTCTCTCATAAACTGAGACAGTGGTGTAACAGCACAACATAAAGCAAACTGTATTCGTTGGAAATAGCTTGACTCATCAGATCGAAATGAAACACGAAAACCAACTAAAAGAAAAGACACAAAAGTATCTATATAAAAAGTACTCGCAGTTACTGAAAACTAGTTCAAAGCTTACTATAACTAATACATAGATCACCTAAAGTATCAATCAGTTTACATGCAACTTTATTAGACGTAAAGACGCCGTAAACAGTCTGAGAAAAGTATGACTTTGAGCAATGCCAAAATATGAGTACATAATATCGACAGAATGTAGAACCATAAGTGTTCATAATTATATATAATAAATTTAATTTTAATTCATCAAAAACAAAATCAATGCTATTATGGATAAAAACTGTATTCAATGATTTAACTATTGAAATGATATCCTTTAGGAACCGATTTATTCGAAGAATCAATGAGTTTACATGGATAATCTTTTGAATTTCGTTACGTTTGAATCGAGCTTCTCCAATAAAGGTTACTTGAGAAGCACATGTCGTGTGAATAGAAATCAGCATCATAAATAATTATGCTTATATACCCAATAGAATATTGATTTATTGATTGATGTCTGCTGAACGTCCAGCAGAAAATATGACAAACAAAATATGATGATGTGGTACGATTGCCAATCAGACAACTCTCCACCAGAGACCAAATGACATAGAAGTCCACAACTATTAGTCGCCGTATGGCTTTCAAAAATGAGCAAAACCCATACCGCATAGTCAGCTATACAAGGTCCCGAAATGACGTGTTACCCAATTCAAACGAGAAAACTAATGGCCTGATTTATGTACAAAAGTATGAACGAAAAACAAATGTGATAAACAGTAACAGACGCCAACCACTGAATTACAGGCTCATGACTTGGGACAGTCACATACAGTATGTGGTGTGCCTAAACAACAACCACTAAATTACTGGCTTATGACTTGGGACAGTCACATACAGTATGTGGTGAGCCTAAACAACAACCACTGAATAACAGGCTCCTGATTTCTGACTGGCAGATACAGTATGTGGTGACTGTGGTAAAGTTAAACGAGAACCACTGAATTACAGGCTCCTGACTTGGGACAGTCACATACAGTATGTGGTGAGGTTGAACAACAACCACTGAATTACAGGTTCCTGGTTTCGGACTGGCAGATACAGTATGAGGTGACTGTGGTAAAGTTAAACGAGAACCACTGAATTACAGGCTCTTGACTTTGGACAGGCACATACAGTATGTGGTGAGGTTAAACAACAACCACTGAATTACAGGCTCTTGACTTTTGACTTTGGATGTGGCGGGGTTGAACTAGTTTGCTGGCGTCAATGACTGTGACTGTGGTATAGGAATATGGTTAATAATTCTACAAGATGACAAACCATGCTTTGTATTATCTTGTTCTTACTCATAAATGCTACATTTTAAAAGGGACAGGGGTGAAGATCTCAGAAAACTATGTAAACCTCTAAAACGATCAATGTAACTTTCACCAATTATCAACCTCGTCAGTGATTGTCGTATGTAACATCTTAATTTGTTTTTTGTGTAAATGTTAGCTACTTAATAGCTTCTCTTTCATTTCCACACAACTTGTTAAGAAGACAGGGAAAGATTTGAATTATGACATATTTAGATTTTTGTTGAAGACTGTATATTGACCTCTAGTTGTACGTCTAGTGGTGTTTGTGTCGTTGGGTTACTGTCTCATTGACGTATACCCCATATCTTTTTCAAACTAGTTACATCACAAAAGGCGGAAGTCTATGGTCCGCTTAATCATTTTTTACACTTATTTCAGCTATTGATACATTGTCAAACAATCCTTCAGCTACGGAAAGTTAAAATTGAAAAAAATACCGCCATACGATCTTGTCAATAAAGAGTATGAATAAGATATGAATAAACGTGACTGTGTTTAAACCTAAAATAATGATACATGTACCGACTTTGGTGTTCTGATTGATAGGATCTTATTTGTATAATTCTAATTTCTTATTATTCTATTCCAGTATAAGTTATAGCTAATTACTACAATTGACATGTTCATAATATGGAACGCCCAAACTGTCTTACAAAAAAAAAAGGTGTGATATGATTGCCAATGCGACAAATGTCAACCAAAGTTCAAATGAAGTGGATGTAAGCAATTATAGACGGTCTTTAACAATGAGAAAAACCCATACCGTATAGTCGGATATAAAAGGCTCCGACATGAAAAATATGATACAATTTAATTGAGAAAACTAACGACCTAGTTTATAACAAAGCAACTTACGAAAAACAAATATGACAGAAATGAACCAACGGCAACCACTGAACTACCGGCTTCTGACTTGGGACAGGCACATAAAGAATATGGCGGGGTTAAATGTGTTTGTGAGCGTTCAACCCTCCTTTAACCTGGGACAGCGGTCTAACAGCACAACATAAGAATAAACTATACAAATCAGTTGAAAAAGGCTTAACTCATCAGATCGATACAAAGCAGAAAAACATCAAATACAGACCGGACGTGGTAGGGTATTTATCCATCCCTTATCCCGAAAAAACAAAAAAAGACAACAAGTACAGATCATAGAGTACTTGCAGTTACTGATAGTTAGTTCAAAGCCAATGACATCTAAAAAAAATAAGGTATCTAAAACTAAAATATCAATTATTATTATCATTATTATTATTACCATAACAATTACACGTCACTATATTTGTTTTGCTTATGTTCAGACGTTAATTTGTTCACTTCGTTTCCTCTTTGTTATGATTCGGAACATTTACAATTAGAAAAGGAGTAAGTGTACTAGTAACGAGGCTTGACCTCTTGTATTAGTATAGATATCATACAATATTATTTATTTATAAAATAACATTTATTAGATATTCACGAGATGTTAGACTGTCATATTTGTATGAACGCTTTTCACCTTTTGCATTTTAAATTGAAAACTGCAAATTTTAGATAGCCTCATTTTGATGGTTTGTTAATATTCAATTGAATATCAGAAGATAAGCAAAAGACATAAAAACAAAGATTCCATGCTTCTGTCTTATACAAATATTTTTTGCGAGTTACATCTTTTCTGTAAGGCCTGCTCTAATAACCAATTTCATCAAAATCTATATTACTTGTGACTAATAAGCAAATGAGTAGCTGATCATGGATTTTGGGTATTTTGATATGTAATTGTTGAAAGGAGACGTGTGGAATGTGTCAATGCCACAGTACCGGTAAAGCAAAAACTTTTAAAAAAAAAACAGCGAGAGCTTTATATAATAGTCTTTTACAATAGACAGATGTCTTCATGAGTTGCCATGTTCTAAAGCTTCCCTAGACGAGGTTGCTAATTAGGGAAAGGTTCATTGATCTTTTAAACGTTTAATCTAGCCATTTGTAATCTTCAGCATTTAGGATTAAGAAAAGACTGGTCGGTTCGGAATAATTTTCCCGGGTAAGATTCAGTAGAAATTTACGTTGTGATCTATAATCTTTAAAAAATTTGACCTTGTCGTTACAAAACATAGTATATGTTTACATCTCATTTACATGTTATCCTCCACAATATACATGTAATATTTTCTGCTTGACGTTCAGCATACATCAATCAATACATCAATCTTTTATTAGTTTTGCAAGCATAAATTTTATAATGCCGATTTCAAACATGGAATATGTTTACATCTCATTAACATGCTATCCTCCAAAATATGCATGTAATAGTTTCTGCTTGATGTTCAGCAGACATCAATCAATAAATTAATCTTTTATTTGTTTTGCATGTATAAGTTTTATTATGCAGATGTTTGTGCACACGACAAGTGTTTCTCAAATAACCTTCAAATTGTTGTTTTGCGATTACTGTGACATTGACATATACCACACATCTCCTTCCAACAATTTCCTACCAAAATACCGGAAATCAAAATACCTCACCAGTCGACTGGTAATAAATTGTTCAAATAAGGCCTTTGAAAAGAGTGGAATTCATTTTGATTTTTCTACCCTATATACCACTTTGCCTCATAATCTCATTAAGAAAAAAATCACACATCTAATTAAATGGGCATTGTAACTTGGATGGAGAGTTGTCTCATTGGCACTCATACCACATCTTCCTATATCTATTTAAAAAGTAAGAATTGACATGTATATGTTCAAACTCTTTTAGGTATTTTTTTAGTAACACCAAACAAAAGAACTATGTCAATTGGACCTGCTTTGATACTATAACTGCACTTGAATTTTTACTAGAAAACATTTTTGTTCGCTATTGAGATTCCGTATAACGTCAAATTATCGGAATTCTAATGGGGACTAACTGTGCACATCTTATTGCAGACCTGTTTCTGTATTGTTATGAGTTACAATTTATGAATAAATTCAGCAAAGACCCATCCAGACAACATCTGCTATAAACATTTAATAACACTTTTAGATATTTGTATGATATATTGGGTCTCAACAATGACGACTTCAGTATGTACACTAAAGTGATTTATCCTGCAGAACTGACTATAAATAAAGCTAATACTAACAATGAACACTGCCCTTTCCTGAATCTTGATATCTATATCTTTAACGGGAAGCTTAATACGAAAATTTACGATAAAAGAGATGATTTTTCATTTCCTATTGTTAAGTATCCATTTTTAGATGGTAACGTTCCCTTGTCACCATCTTATGGTGTTTATATATCTCAACTTGTTCGATTCGCTCGTGTATGTAACAACGTATTTGACTTTAACGAAAGAAATCTATGTATTACTGAAACATTATTACACCAGGGTTTTCGATATCACAAACTAGTCAAAACATTTACTAATTTTTATCATCGGTACAAGGACATCATTCGTAAATATATATCAACAAGCAGACATCCTATACGTTCAGGTATTTCACATCCAATCTTTTATGATAATATTCTATACAAAGCACAAAAATGTCGTCATTCACCTCAAAAGCTAACTAAACCTTTAAACAGACTTATTCAGAAGGGATATAGTGACGATACTGTTGTCAGGTCATTAAAAATTGCATATTTTGGAATTGATTTACTCATAGGGTCTTTGCACCGGAAATAAACAAATTTATACTAAAACCAGTCGTTGGCATGATACGGATTATATTCTTCTCGTATAATTTATGATGGTATGATACTAAACCCCTAATAAGAGGGATTGTGCTTAATTTTCATATGATGATGACATATTGTTTCAATCAGTTTATTTGAGGTCTGGAGCTGGCATGTCAGTAACTGTTAGTAGTCCTTTGTTAATTTATGTATCATTGTTATTTGCTTAGTTTCTTCTGTTGCCTATTCTGACATCGGATTCGGGCTTCTTTTTAACTGAGTTTTACTGTACGTATTGCTGTATGTTTGTTAATTCTACATTGGCTAGAGGTATAGGGGAGGGTTGAGATCTCATTAAACATGTTTAACCCCGCCGCATTTTTAAGCCTGTCTCAAGTCAGGAGCCTCTGGCCTTTGTATGTTTTGTATGTTGTTTTTTTTAATTATAGTTCATTTATTTGTTGCGGAGTTAAGTGTGACGTCCATTTTCACTGAACTAGTACACATTTTTGTTTAGGAGCATGCTAAAGCTCGCCTACGGGTGCGGGATGTTCTCGCTGTGTTGAAGACCCATTGGTGTCTTGGGCTGTTTTCTGCTCTTTGGTCGGGTTGTTATCTTTTTGACACATTCCTCATTTCCATTCTCAATTTTATTCATTGGGTTAGCTCGATTCGAAACGTTACGACATTCAAAAGAACTCGATGTACACTCACGGTTCTTTCGAATAAACATCTTCCTAAAGGATATCATTTAATGAAACTTAATCATAATCCGTTGCATGATTGATACTTTAGCCTGATTTATTTATTAGTTGAAATAAGCTCTGAACTAGCTTTCAGTAACTGCGAGTAATTTAAGTTAGGTACTTTGTGGTTTTTTTTTTACTGTTGATAGTTGTTTTTTTTCCAGCTTTATTTCGATGTGATGAAGCCAAGCGATTTCCAACAGGTTATACAGCTCGTCTTATGTTATGCTATTACACCACTGTCCCCGTTTATGAGAGGATTGAGGGCACATAAACATGTTTAATCCCGCCATATCATATTCGTGCCTGCCCCAAGTAAGGAGGCTGTAATTCAGTGGTTTTGGTTGGTTGCTGTCTGTTATGTTTGTTTTTTCCTTTATTGTTTAGTCATAAATCAAGTCGTTTGGTTTTTCTTCGTTTGAATTGCTGTACGTGCATATAATATAATTCAAGTAAAATCATGTCAGTACATAATGGGGAACTTGCAGTCAATATACAAACAGTTTAAATATGCACAGTTTTACCAAAAAAAATTCAGCACAATTTGCGTGTTTAAAAAAATAAGTATTTCTCATCAGTGATACCATACTACAAAAAAATTTTCTGTGTGAAGTTTTGTCGATTAATGTATCCTCGTCACTTTCCTCTGGCTCTGGTTTGCATCTCTTCGACTTATAGTTTGTTACGGTCCCTATGGTATCTCCGTACTTTTTACTGAAAAGCAAAAGCTTTCTCCGCGGTAACATGTTATTAAATGTTTAGAAAGTGTATTTTGAGTTAAGAGATGCAGGAACCATCATGACACAGCACCCTGCACTGATGTCTTTAGTTACAGACATGGGGTAATTGAAATATGTAACTGTAATTGACCGTAATGAATCAAAATTCTCAAGTAATTGAATGTAATGTGTACTTGAACATTTTTTCAATTACAAGTAATTGAAAGTATTGAATTACATAGCGAAAATTGTCTGTAATTGACAATTACTTTTGAAAATAGTCGCTTTAGGTCTAATTTGTTGTTACTATAAAGCAATGTATGATAGAAACTTATGAACATTTCATAGAATAAATGCATGTTTTAAATATCTTATCTTAATTTTTCATTTCAAAAGTAATTGAAGTAATTAAATGCATTTGCCACGTATTTGGAAAGAAATTAATTACACTGGTAAAAAAAAGTCTATGTAATATGTAATTTAATCGAAGATTTTGTAATTGAAATTGAATTTAATTAATTACTTTTAAAAGTAATTGACCCCATATCTTTGGTTAATGATTCGGTACTGACATGACATAACCTATTTTTCTAGAATTTCCCTTTGATGAATTTAGAAATTACTTAGAAACTAAGTTTCGAACTCCATCGGGCAAAGTTGATCTGAGATGAATCGTACAGATTTTACAATTACATGTATTCTTATCCCTGCCTTTCTGTTGTTTAGGCGTTCCTGATGAACCCAAAAGAGCGCTTCAAAACGCACGAAATTTATAAAGTGCTATTACCTTTTAAAGTAAATACAACTGTTTTATGCTTTCAAATCTAAAAGTTATTTACTACTAGTATACGGCGAAAATGTAAGGTACAATTAAATTTTCTAATTCTGTCTAGGTCTTATACAATAAAGCAAATAGCCATGTTATTTATTAATCGAAATGGGGAGAAAATATGTAATTACAATGTAAATTTGTTTAAAGGTTCCTATTAGTATTAATTTATAAAACAAACATTACTGTGACATAAATATACATCTTATTAAAATCTATTGTGCAGAAATTGTCACAAAAAAATAACAAAATTTTAAGGTTTCATGGATTCAAATTTGCAATACTGTTTTATATTTTCCATATGTCGCATGTTATGGCACTTCTTTGTATTTCACAAAGGTTTTGAATGTTGAGGTTTTTTTTTATATGAATGAAAAATACCCCAAATTTCACTAAAAGTTTATCATTTCATTTTGTTTATTAGGCTTTTTTTATATTAACTACAGCTTATTGGGTGCAAATCTTCAATTATTTAAGGATCGTAACTCATAGAGATTTACAATAAGTGTATAACTTCGAACCAACTCTGTATAGGAAAAAGAATGAGACTAGAATCGATTGATTATTCTTAACACCCACTGGCAATTATCTCTTGCATATTTTAGACGATGAACCATTAACAATTAACAGATAGGTCCTGCAAGGTAAATCGACAGGAATTAAGATCGGAAAAATTTCACCTACAACTGGAAAATGACGGTATGTTTGAAAGAGGCAGAAATTGATCTTTGCAACAGACCAACAACGGACCCCTAAAAGTGTTGTTGCAAGATTTTTTACGTTCATAGAGCTTGGCTCTCTCTCAAAACAAGGAATTGGATTTACGTCCCCATTCGGACCGGGCATGACTGCGTATATCCCAAACAGCCAAACGGACGTCCACTGTTACAAGGGTTTCACTACCGGAGAAGTCTATGTGAACACATTTCTATACTCCAGTCACCCTTGCGTGAGGAAATATTAAAGTGGATCATAGATTTCATATGTTTTGGTATGACCTAGTAAGTTGGAAGGAGATGTTATGTATACGGCAATACGATAGTAAATAAACAAAACAAATATCAAAGATATAGCTAGAGGCCAATATACCGTCTTCACTATATGCCATGTTCTAAATCTTCCCAAGTTTTAACAAGTTGTGAATAAATTAAACAGAAGCTATCAAAGATCTGAAATGAACATAACAAAACAAAAACGTATAAGACAACCACTGACAAGGTTCATATAAGGTACATGAATATTTTGAGATTAAACTATTTTTTTTATGTGATCTTATACCCTATCCCTTTTTTAATTCCTAGCATTTCGGAGCAGGAGTAGACAGTTCGGTTTGGACTAATTTTTCCGGCAAGAGTGCAGCAGAAAATTACCGTTTAGCATTTGACCGTGTCGGACTAGTACAAAGCATGGTATATTCACATTCCATTAACATGTTATCGTATATACCTAAATATACATGCAATATTTTTCCGCTGAACGTTCAATAAATCAATCATTTGTTATGTATGCATAGTTCTAATGATGCCGATTTCTGCGTACACGACACATGCTTCCGAATAATATTCATTGATTCCAACGTTACCAAATTTAAAAAGAACTATCCATGAAAATTCTCTGATCCTTCGAATAATGTTATTCTAAAGCATGGTTTTGATAATAAGATCTTTGAAAAAAAAAATTTGGTACTTGCATTGATTGTGTTCTTGATAAATGAAAACTAAATATGTCTTGCTATATATTTATAGAAATAAAAGAAGAATGTGTCTGAGGACACGAAAGCCCTCGCTCAAGCTTTGCAAATTTCCAAGTTAAATTGAGGCATAACTCTAGAACAGTAAATGACTCAATACCAAAATTCGAACTCTATCTGAATGTTGTAGTTCTTAGTATTGTGTAGGAGTTTCATAAAATTTGAATAAGACAATCTTAAGTTAGAGTGTGGAAACGGAAAAATGCAATTTTTCCAAGTTACAATGTAAAAAAGGTCATAATTCTAGAACGGTAAATGACTAACTGCCTAAATTCGAATTCTGTCTTCTAGTTTTTGTTCTTATCATTGTGTATGAGTTTCATATAATTAACATGAGGTAAACTTACGTTAGAGTGCGGAGACGAAATTTGGACGGACGGACGGACGGAAAGACGGACGATCAAGGGTAACACTTAATGTCCCCGTTGCCTACAAGGGGAGCATAAACATTATGGTCCTAAATTCAGTCGATATCGTGTGTGTACTCATATCTTGGCATCGCACAAGGTCGTGCTTTTCTCATGACTGTTTATGGCGTCATTCCGATAAATCCGTTGCATGCGTACTAATTGATACTTTAGCCTGGGTAAAATGATGTAATAAGCTTTGAACTGGCTTTCACTTACAACGAGTACTTAAGGTACTTAGTGTCTTTTCTCTTCAGTTAGATGTTTTTCGCGCTTCATGTCGATAGGATGAGTCAAGCCATTCCTTACTGTTTAAACAGTTCGTCTTATGTTGTGTTGTTACACCACTGTCCCGGGTTAGGAGAGGGTAGATGGCTTATATACATATTTAATCCCGCCATAATATATATATGCCTGGCCATTGTTAGGAGCCTGCAGCTCATTGGTTTATTGCTGTCTGTTATATTTGTTTTTTCGTTTATTGTTTGGGCAAAAATCAGGCCGTCTGTTTTTGTTAGTTTACCTAAACATATCAATATTAAATTAAAATCATGTCAGTACATAAAGGGAACTTGTAGTCTATCACAAGCAAATGTATGCTATTTTTATTTATAGTTTATGTAAAAAGAATGCATAAGAAAATTTAAAAACAAGTTTTCGGCAAAAAAATGCTTACTTTTTTTATTTAACAAAAAGGCTGCGTTGCAAATAAATATTGGCTCTTCTATTCCGAGATAATTCTTACACACAATGACCAAATATGCATCATTTTCCTGTGTTCCATGGACATTTTATATCTTTATTTACTGTTTCACATTTGGAATCATTCAGGGGTTCACAAATACCTAAAATGAAATGATAGAAAAAAAATGAGTAAAATAATAATTATTGAATTATTATGTAACCACGATGTTATTTCATTTACCTTGTATTATACCCAGCCTTAAATTTTGTATTAAAATATCTATCAAATAGTAACTTCTTTTCCCCTTACAAACACTACTACAATTATCACCAGGCCAATGGTCAGTGCCTCGGTACTAACATGATTTATAAAATGCCTCTCTTTGAATCTCCGATGATAAATTTAGAAATTATTTAGAAACTAAGATTCCAACAACCTTAGCCAACTTTGACCTTCAATGAATTTAAATAAACTTTTTTTTTCTGTGTTGATCATCAAGTTCTTCACGTGCTCGGGTACTTAAACATACAGGTTAACTCCAAACTATCCTACTGCCTGTCGATACTTTTATTTTGGCATTGCACAAGTCATGTCTTCTTTGACTGTCCATAACGTTCAAACACTAAATCCCTGGCTGCGTTTTAGTTGATTTTAGTCTCTGATGCATGATTTTTTATTATTAATTGCTTTTGGCTTTTAACTAGCTTTAAGTAACTGCGAGTACTCTCAAATCGTACTTTTGTGTTAATTTGACCTGTTGATACAATTTGTAATTTTTTTGTAATTTAATGTTTACTAATTTTGTGTTATATCTAGTCTCACTATTTTTAATATGTACCACCTTTGATATGTGTGTTGTATGACGATAAATTTTCACTTGTGTTCTCGTACTAGGAACAACAAAATTATTTATCTTTTTAAAAATTATTTCCGTACTCCATGTATTATTATTATTATTACAACAAAATTATTTTTATTTACCTTTGTACGTTATTTTATTTGGCGGCATTTTGTCCAAGTTATGGTTGTCTTTTTGATATTGGTTAACATCTGATCTCCTTGTTTTTTTCATTTTGTATTTACATTGTGTCATAGATCATATTTATTCGTTCAGTGTATGTTCATTTGTTTTTGTTTATATGACTTTTGATTTAGCTTAGCCATTTTAATTGATATTTTATAGTGTGTCTTTCTATTTTGTGATGTTACACTATTGTTTTTGGTAGGGTTAAGGTTGGCGCATATTAAAACGTTTAAACCCGTTGCATTTGTTTGAACCTGTCCTAAGTCAGGAACCTGATGTTCAGTTCTCGTTTTTTATATAGATTAGACCATTGGTTTTCCTGTTTGAATGGTTTTACACTAGTTAATTTTTTGGGCCCTTTATAGCTTACTGTTCGGTGTGAGCAAAGGCTCCGTGTTGAAGACCGTGCTTTGACCTATAATGGTTTACTTTTACAAATTGTGACTTAGATGGAGAGTTGTGTCATTGGCACTCATACCACATCTTCTTATATCTATTGACTTTCAAATTGTTTTTGGGTCTGAGGGTTCCTGGAGTAGGTAAAAGAAACAAGCTTTTTCGGATGCAACAAGTGAATTATAAAGTGCTATTTTCATTTTTTAACATGTATTCTACATAGCATAAACAAATACCTGTTTTGTAGAGGACTACTCAGCAACATTTCCAGTGGCTTTAGTGCAACATGTTCAATAAACGTGAAATGTTTCCTGTCCTACTTACCTGGGTGACCAGATGCAGCCCCACTAGGAGTTCCGCCTTTTATCCACGTGCAGTCTGGGTCTCCAAGTTCTTGTCCATTTGTACGACCATCTTGGTCTGAATCTGTTTGACACAGTTCCTTTGTCCATTTAAATCCAGCGGTCTTAAAGTCCTGTAAATTTCCATACAGTAATTCAAAATTAATTGAATACACAGAATACGATATTTATATCATACACAGCAGTTATAGAGAGATTTTCAGCTCGATAATCAAAATGGTAAGGAAAAACATGCACAAGTAGTACTTAATATTAGAGCATTGTATTTTATGTCACTGTTTAAAGAGACATATTAACACTAAGTCGATGTCAGTAAATTTACATTGATTAAATCTAATGTCTCTGGAATAACAAACTGTAAAAATCGAACAACGATCCTCTGAGTCAGACCATTTGGTCATTAAGGGTTTGTGGTAGATCCTCCAAAAAAAGCCAATGAAAAATGTTTATGGCACAAGGTCGGTACGCAACGGTATTCAATAACATGTTTGCTGTTTAGTAGTATGCAAAAGCAAAATGTATGCAGAACTGTAACCCGTACGTTTTCATTTATCAGACGAGAATTGTGCACTTTCCCATTATTTTTTTTTCTTAATTTTGGTATTTGTTTTGTATACAAATATAAAAGAAATGTGGTATCATTGCCAATGAGACAATTATCCATCATCAAACAAAACACGATGATGTAGACAAAGGATCTATTTTCGTTTACCTTAATATCCGTAAAGCGGATGTGCAGCGGTATTCCATAACATGTTTGCTGTTTAGCAGTAAACAAAACCAAAATGTCTACAGAACTACAGGCCTTTTTTTTTGTTTCATTTTTTAGACGAAAATTATAAACTTTTCAATTATTTAACGGATATCCGAAAATAAATTCAATTATTTTTACATCTCAATGTTTCATTGATATACAAATATAAATGAGATGTGATATCATTACCAATATACATCAAAGATAAAACGAGGATGTAGATATATATGACCTATTTTCGTTTGCATTGATATCAATAATTGATTATGATTAGAAAATACTAGTAATAAGAAGATTTTTTTACCAGTCCAAATTGATTTCGAGCCCCTCCTCCTGGTTCCTTGTCGTGTCCTACTCCTCGCCATATCTGATCAGTCTGTCCGTTGCAAGGATCTGGTACTAAATTTCCGTTTGGAATATTATTTCTAAACCATGGAAATCCAAAAACAACGGTTACCAAGACTAGATATACAATTCCTCTGAACATGACCACTCTATCGTATTATTTTAAAATATCGAAGTTTCACAAGAAATCACATGTAATGATTGATCCTTTATCTGGGCTTATGTAAAGTACATGTAACTACAGTAAAACCTAAGTTAATCTAACTTTTTTGTTACTAAATTTGTTTATTTATATATATAAAAGTTTGGTTTGAGGAGATACTATCTTCATATACTATCCCGTCCGCTTTTTGTAGATTTTGAAATCACCGAATGCAACCTACCACGACGAGTGCTACTAATGGAACAGGATCTGTGTACCCTTCGGAAGATTATCATCGGTTTTGATTTGGGTTCGTGTTGCTCGTGTTTTTTTTCGTCGTTTTTTATTTTGCAAGAATTTTTCTGTAATTTTCTCCGACTTATTATAATGAATGTTCCCTTTCCTCTCTTTTATATAATGTACAACTGGTTCCTTTTCTTCTGGCATAAGTTTAAGCCCAATTTCGATTAATTTAAAATGAATACATATGAAGAAGGTGTTATACCACCAAATCATAGAACGTCATATCAGGTTTCATACGAAAAAGGGTCGAAAAAAATATTCCCTTGGATTTGACAGTTGTAGGAAGTAAACCCTGCTTTTACATAAACATATATCCTGGGTGTTTCAAAGCACCATTCTTTTTTTATTTGGTGTTTCTATAAAATATTTTGGAAACTTGAGGTTATATGGTTACTAAAGCATGTAAATAGGAAAAAGGGGTGAACATATGATTGGTTAACTTCCAGTGATGTATATGTGATGAAATGTATGTGAAATGTTGTCTGCCTTACCGGACAGGATAAAACTTCCCTTATGCCAAGTATTTCTGTATTTGAAACAAAAATAATTTCTGCAAATTTTTTGAAGTACCAATTTAATAAAGACTAAAAGGGGAAAATCAATGGTGGCATTACCCCTAGAAATAAGATTATATATGATTGTTAACTATCCACCAAAGACCGGGCACGGGTGTAAATAACTACAGAAATGTAACACTTGCTAAATGATCATTTTATTTCACCATGACGCAAAATCATAGTTCACAAGTATTATATCTACAATATGCATATAATGAAGGTAACATAAGACCGGTAGCCAGCTAATGTTTGAGCAATACTAATAAATGATAATTACATTCGAATAATCTTAATAGGGACAACATCAAAGGATCGATTTAGGATACAATTCATAATTCACACAGTTTTTTTGATAATCCCCCCCAACCTCTCTGAAAATCTGAGAAGTTAAAATTAATTGACCCGTAAAGACATATGCGTACAGAGTATATTTTTCACAATGCATTTCAACAGGATCATGGGTGTTACAATGTAAGTTTTGTTTTTCTTCTGTGTATTGTATATTGACTTGCAGTAACACTTGAATAACATCAGGGGGAAAAGTTGTGCTTTATGCATAATCAGATGCATAAAAATAACACTGTGAATTATTTCCAATAGTTTAAAAAAAATATCCTTGTATCCACCGTGCTTATGTACACAAAACAAATCTAGGTTTATCTGCAAACGACTTCATGGTATAATATTTATCCTAAAAATGCATAATTAAAATTCATTTATCTTTTATTTGTTTTCTATGACTATAAGCATTTACTTTTCCTTAGTGCTGGTTCAGTTAATCCGCTTGAACGGTTAGAGTGATACATTTGTTTTCATTGGTGTAGTGACTTTTACAATTTAACGTAGCTGGTCCATTTCAACTGGTCCTGTTTAATTTCTACTCAGTAAAGTTTTCCTTTCAAATCATTAATCTTCCTACCGTCATTCTTATTATCCGTTTTCTCTGAACAGGTCATAGTTTTTATTAAGTTGACGCGTCGTTCGACTTAAAGTTATAATTCTTGAAATACCCATCCACCCAGCTCTATTGTAATGATATTTTTTATTCAGAACTTTTTCTCCAGTATGTCATCTTTAGGTAACCATCAACATTTTGAGGATTACTTTCTGGCGCATGCCTGTGTGAGGTTGCTTTAAAGTTAATTACAATTTTTCTTTTATTTATAAACTTTACAAGTTTTATTTAACTTTAAATATGTACAGTTTATATATATATATTATTTTTTTTCATATTAAGAAACAAACAATAGGCACATTTAGTTTAGTTGAGAGAATGCTAGTAGTCCTTTGTTCATTCATGCCAGGCAATGGGCTAAACGCGAGAGAGAAGACGTAGATACTCTTTCCGAATGGATTAAGGCTGTGAGGTCGTTGATACAAATCCGAATTAAGAAACTAAATGGGCATATCAATACCCACGCTACATAAATTTTTAAAGACCCAAATGTTGCAAAACACTTGTCCTACCTCCATGACAAATATGTTGTTGTCCCCGCAGATAAAGCCCCAAACAACATCGTTTTTGTGTGTAAATATCATTACATAAACTGCTTGATAAATGAATTAGGTATTCACAATTCACTTGGAAACTCAACATATACCCTCACGACACTTACCAAAGAGGAAATCCTGGATAATCATAGGTCTGTTCTATGTTCCTTTGGAATTTCAACCAAAGATGAAGAACTGGATCTTCCATCACTGTATTGGATACTTAAACTACATAAGTATCCTTACAAACAACGGTATATTGCTGGGTCTTCCAAGTGCTCCACGAAACCTCTTTCTAAATTATTAACATCTATTTTTTCAGCAATCAAAGCCGGGCTCCAAAGTTATTGTGAAACTGCCTATTTTAGAGGTGACGTGAATCAGATGTGGATACTAAAAAATTCGAAAGATCTTTTAGAGCACATACAATCTAAGACTCTCTCATCTTGCAATAGTATTAAAACATTTGACTTTTCTACACTTTACACAAGTATTCCCCATTCCAAACTAAAAGACAAATTGAAAGAGTTGGCATTACTTTGTTTCATTAAAAAGAATGGCGAACGTAGATACAAGTATCTTGTCTTGGGGAGGGATAAATCCTACTTTGCAAAGAATCACTCTGATTCAAACAAAAAATTCTCTGAAACTGACATTATCAAGATGCTTGATTTCTTGATTGACAACATATTTGTTACGTTTGGAGGACGTGTTTTTCAACAGACTGTCGGAAATCCAATGGGAATCAATTGTGCCCCTCTTCTTGTCGACTTGTTTCTTTATTATTATGAGGCTGACTGCATACAGGAACTTCTAAGGAAGAAAGATAAAAAGTTAGCAATATCCTTTAACTCTACGTTCCGCTATATAGATGATGTTCTCTCACTAAATAATACAAAATTTGGTGACTATGTTGAACGAATCTTTCCCATCGAACTAGAGATAAAGGATACTACAGATACAGTTAAGTCTGCCTCATATCTTGACTTACATCTAGAAATTGACAATGAGGGTCGGTTGTAAACAAAACTTTACGACAAAAGAGATGATTTCAGCTTCCCAATTGTGAACTTTCCATTTCTATGTAGCAACATTCCAGCAGCGCCTGCATACGGAGTATATATCTCCCAATTGATACGATATTCCCGGGCTTGTGTTTCCTATCATGATTTCCTTGATAGAGGATTGCTGCTCACAAAGAAGCTATTAAGCCAAGAGTTCCAAATGGTGAAGTTGAAATCATCCCTTCATAAATTTTACGGACGCCATCACGAGTTGGTTGACCGTTATGGAATAACCGTTTCACAGATGATATCGGATATGTTCCTTATGTCGTAACTACAATACCCTTCCCTTTTCACGAATGTGACTTACCGAATTAGACTATTTACCGGATTTGTAATAACATAAGCAACACGACGGGTGCCACATGTGGAGCAGGATCTGCTTACCCTTCCAGAGCACCTGAGATCACCCCCAGTTTTTGGTGGGGTTCGTGTTGCTTAGTCTTTAGTTTTCTATGTTGTGTCATCTGTACTATTATTTGTCTGTTTGTCTTTTTATTTTTGGCCATGGCGTTGTCAGTTTGTTTTCGATCTATGAGTTTGACTGTCCCTCTGGTATCTTTCGTCCCTCTTTTATGTATCATTGTCATTTTGCTTAGTTTCTTTTGTTACCTATTATGACATCGGACTCGGACTTCTTTTAAACTGAATTTTTACTGTGCGTATTGCTATGTGTTTCTTTATTCTACATTGGCTAGAGGTATAGGGGGAGGGTTGAGATCTCACAAAACATGTTTAACCCCGCCGCATTTTTGCGCCTGTCCCAAGTCAGGAGCCTCTGGCCTTTGTTAGTCTTGTATGTTTTTTAATTTTAGTTCATTTATATGTTTTGGAGTTTAGTGTGACGTCCATTTTCACTGAACTAGTACACAATTTTATTTAGGGGCCAGCTGAGGACCACCTAAGTTACCTGTATGTTTGTTGGTAGGTAGATCTTGTTTTAGACTGGCTTTTTATGAGTATATCTTGCGATGGTATTGCAATTTCATTGTTTATTTATTTGTGGAACGTTTGAAGTTTGGTTTTTAACTGCGTTCTTGTAAGATAATTCTATTCACATTTCATCTACTCTTGCATAAACTGGGAAACAAACTATAAACTCATACGCATGCGTTTGCAAAAATTATTATGGCCAACATACTTTCAGTGCTATGACTAGACACTACAACGCTTCAAGTAATAAGTCGTATTTATCTGAGATACATTTACCATATACGTTTGTCATCCTACCAAGGGGACTCACGCATTTTGCGGCGAATAAGTATAAAGAATTGCAAAAAGACATCAGAAAAGCAATAAATGAAGGGAAAAATGATTAGAGGGATCCTTGGCGATATTTTGCCGATGATCTACGTTTTGATAATTTCATTACTAACCAAGTGCAAAAAGTGTTTTTTATTAGGATAATTTTGGTTGAAAGTACTATAATTATAGGGATATTTATCAAGGTTTACTGCAAAGATTGTGTCCAGTATTTTGCTAAGATAATATTAAAACCGAAATTTCCCCGTGAATGTATTTCTCAGGCAAATATTGGGAACTTTGTTGTTGATGAAAATGTAATACATGACATTATGATTAGCAGTGATGATAACTATGATTTTGTAGTGAAAAATCTATACTTTCCATTTTATTTCAACAGACTGATATTCACGGCGGACAATCAAATATTAATGGCTACTCTCAAGCAGTTGTTTCGTCAGTAATATATTTGGTTGTCGCAACTACCGATTTTGAAAATGATCCATGGAGCAATAATTCTATTTTGTCCGATTTAATTCTACCCAAGATGTATGAGCAACGACGAAACCATCACAGAATCTTGATAATAAAATCCAACGATGTGATCATCCCACGCACACTCAGATGGAATGAATACGTTACGATAGCTGATTGGTCTACCAGACAAAGCGATGAGGATAATTTAAGAACATTGAGAAATAAGTTTAAATTTATGACTGAAGCTCTGTTAATGAATGAAAATAATGTATGAATTTGTCCATTGTAGTAATTAGTTTGCAATTTATACCGGAACAATATAAGAAAATATTAAGTTAAATCCAAATCATAAAATGTACTTACCAAAACAACAAACCTGGCCTTACAGTCATAAACATTTCAAGTGCGATTATCGTACTGAAATCAAAATATAGAATTTGATGCTTCGATCACAAATTTTGTACTCCGAGTACTGACTAAAGTTTTATGTCTGAAAGGCCTGGTTTTGTTTTTACTATTTTATTTTTGAAAACACGTTTATGCACAGCCTTTATTTATTTTATATAGGTTTGAATGTCGATATTGCTTTTCATTGTCAATTTTTAAGTTTATGTTGATATCGTATTGTTCGGCAATGTACACGTGACTGAAAACTCACAAATGAATCATTATCTATTATTATTATTACCATAACAGTACACGTCACTGTTTGTATTGTTTATGTTCAGACGTTCATTTGTTCACTTCTTTGTTATGATTCGAAACATTTAGATTAGAAAAGGAAAAAGAATAAGTATACTAGGAACAAGACAGCTGTTTGACCCCTTGTATTAAATATCATACAATATCATACATTAGAAAATAAAATTTTATTAGATATTCACGAGGTATTAGACTGTCAGATTTAAGAATTTTTGTAATGTGTCGTACATATTTGCATAAACGCTTTAAACCTTTAACATTTTTAAAGGAAAACTGTAAAATTTAAATAGCCTCATTCTGATAATTAATCAATATTTAATTGAATATTAAAAGATTATCAAAGGCCATAACCACAAAGATTTCATCCTTCTGTCTTAAACAAATATTTTTTTGCGAGTTACATCTTGTTAGCCTGCGCTAGTAACTTATTTTATCAAAATTTATATTACTTGTGATTGATTAGCAAATGAGTTAGCTGATCATGGATTTCAGGTATTTTTGTATGAGTTTGTGGGAAGGAGATGTGGCCATCATGTGGGGTATATGTAAATGAGATAGTAACTGAAAACTTTAACTTCAAAAATACAGCTTGGGCTTAATATAAAGTCTTTAATAATAGACAGATGACTTCATAATATGCCATGTTCTAAATCTTCCCGAGTTTAAATTAGTTATGAATAAGTTTTATAAATCGAAGATTTGGTATGAACACAAACTTCGCCAAAAAAAACAACAACAAAAAACACATAAAGATATGACATACGACAACCACTGACGAGGTTGCTAATTAGAGACTGTTACATTTATCTTTTGAAAGATAAATCTAGCTTTCTGAGATCATAACCCCATGCCCCTTTTACATTGTAATCTGTAGCATTTTGGAGTAAGAAAAGTCACGCAAATGGAAGGAATTTTATGTAAAGCTTATATAAACCGTCCTGTGGAACGATAAGGAAAGCATTAAAAATAAAAATAAATGTTTATATATATTTTATCTAACAAAAAGCTACTATGCAAAGAAATATTGGCTCTTCCATTCCGAGGTAGCTGCTACACACAATGACCAAATAGGCACCATTTTCCTGTGTTCGATGGACATTTTATATCTTTATTTACTGTTGCACATTTGGAATCACTCAGTGGTTCACAAATACCTAAAATGTAATAAATAAAAGAGTTTTTTTTTTTCGTAATAAATATTGCATTATTATGGAACGCCGATGTTATTTTATTGACCTTTATTTACTTCCAGCCTTTAGTCCCACATGTTTTCATCAAGGTCAATAGTCAGTACTTCGATATTGATATGATTTATAACATACCTGTCTTTGAATCTCCGTTGATAAAGTAAAAAAATATTTAGAAACCAAAACTTTATCTCCCTTTAATTTAGAAAAAAAATACAATAGATGAATTTCGCAAACGTTTTTATTTTTTGTTGGTAATTAAGTTCTTCTCATGTTCGGGTAATTGACTTTCAAATTAGTTTTGGGACTGAGAGGTCCTGAAATTGGTAAAAGCAGAAAAGCTTCGGATGCACCAAATAAATCACAGTGTTATTTTTATTACCTAAGATGTATTCTATATAGCATACAAAAATGCCTGTTTTGTCGAAAACTTCTTTCTAATATTTCATGTGGCTAATGACTATAGTGCAATAAGGTCAATAAACGTGAACTGTTCCCTGTCCTCCTTACCTGGGTGACCAGATGCAGCGGCACTAGGAGTTCCACCTTTTGTCCACGTACAATCAGGGTCTCCAAGTTCTTGACCATTTGTACGACCATCTTGGTCTGAATCTTTTTGACACAAATCTTTTGTCCATTTAAATCCAGCGGCCTTAAAGTCCTGCATGGTTAAGAACAACAGTTTAAAGATAATTCAGATCAGACGATCAACAACCAAAGCTGGGTTTTTATATCGTTTCCAATAGAAAATTTTCATATTAACAACTAATCAAGCTAACAATCGGTGCAACTCGGGGAAACATTAACTGTTTTATGTTTTCTATACACGACAAAATTTGCAAAACAGTTAATTTTTCCCTAGATTGCACCGATTGTAAGCTAGCTGTTGCTTCTTCTATTTGTTCTTACTTTACCGAATACTAGAATGATCTGCCACAAAGAAGGTAGTCTGTCGACAAATTAGTCAAAATTCGGTAATATAAAAATTGACTATTCAAAAGCTAATATTAGAAATAAATGTGCTAAAAAAAATTAACAAATATGCGATACACAATTACAGAGAGATTTTCATGTCGCTTATCAAAATGGTAGGGGAAAGCATGTGCAATTTATACTGAATATTAGATCATTGTATTACATGTTTTTGATTAAAGCAAAAAAAAAATTACTAGAAGTCAATTTCGGTCAATTTATATTGATTAAGTTTAATACGTCTAAAATTACAAACTGTGAAAATCGAACAAGGATCCTCAGACCTTTTTGTCATTTATAGAAATTTGAGGCAGATCCGCCAAAAACGCTTATGAAACATATTTACAGCGGAAAAGCGGATGTGCAGCGGTATTCCATAACATGTTTGCTGTTTAGCAGTAAACAAAACCAAAATGTCTACAGAACTACAGGCCTTTTTTTTTGTTTCATTTTTTAGACGAAAATTATAAACTTTTCAATTATTTAACGGATATCCGAAAATAAATTCAATTATTTTTACATCTCAATGTTTCATTGATATACAAATATAAATGAGATGTGATATCATTACCAATATACATCAAAGATAAAACGAGGATGTAGATATATATGACCTATTTTCGTTTGCATTAATATCAATAATTGATTATGATTAGAAAATACTAGTAATAAGAAGATTTTTTTACCAGTCCAAATTGATTTCGAGCCCCTCCTCCTGGTTCCTTGTCGTGTCCTACTCCTCGCCATATCTGATCAGTCTGTCCGTTGCAAGGATCTGGTACTTTGTTTCCGTTTGGAATATCATTTCTAAACCATGGAAATCCAAAAACAACTGCTACCAAGGCTAGATATACAGTTCCTCTGAACATGACCGCTCTATCGTAGTATTTCAAAAATATCGAAGTGAGTTTGTCTCTCTTTGCAAGAAATCACATGGAATGATTGAGCCTTTATCTGGGCTTATGTAAAGTAACTACAGTGAAATCTAAGTCAATCGAACCTTTTTGTGCCTAAATTTTGTTTAGTTATATAAAATAAAATTGAGAATGGAAATGGGGAATGTGACAAAGAGACAACAACCCGACCAAACAGCAGAAAACAGCCGAAGGCCACCAATGGGTCTTCAATAAAAGTTTGGTTTAAAGAGATACTAGCTTCGTACACTATCCCGTCCGCTTTTTCTAGATTTTGACATCACCGAATGCGACTTATCATAGATTTTTAATTACAATAAGCAACACGACGAGTGCCACTAGTGGAGCAGGATCTGTGTTTCCTTCGGAAGATCATCCTCGGTTTTTTATTTGGGTTCGTGTTTCTAAGTCTTTAGTTATTTGTTAGTGTTTGTAGACTTTTATTTGTCTTTTTGTCGTTTCTCTTTTTTGACAAGGTATTGTTGGTTTTTCTTCGACTTATGATATTTGATTATCCCCCTTTGCCCTTAGCCCTTGGTATATTTCTCCTCTTTTTTATACTGTGTACAACTGGTACCCTGTCTTCTGTTGACCATTTCGATTCATTTAGATAAATATAGAGAAAGAAATAAGATCCTGTATATGATTGTAAGCTATCCACCAAAGACCAGAGGATATAGGTGTAAACAATAACAGAGATGTCACACTTATTTTATGATTATTGAAAAGTGAATGAAACGGGGAATGTGTCACAGAAAATTGGCTACCAACGGGTCTTTTATGCAGCGGCTACCCCTAAACAATAATGCATACTAGTTCAGTCAAATCCCATACACGGAGGCGTGCTTCAGCTGGCCCCTAAAATATAATGCATACCAGTTACGTAAGTCAAAAATATTGTCTTAATATGATGAGGCGGAATTAGATTCACAAATATTGTATCTAGAATAGGCATACTATGAGGGAAGACATCGATTTTGTACTGGAATGTTTGTGCAACGAAAGTAATAAAAGATAATTATATTCGAGTATTGTTTAAAGAGACAACATTAAAAGTTCGATGTTGGATAAAAAAATCTTAATTCACATTTTTTTTTTCAAAGACCAACTCGCCCCTTTCTTAACCTAATTTGGTAAATATGATTACCCCTACAGGCGTTGAGAGTATATACTTTTCAAAATGCGTTTCAAAAGAATCATGTGTGTTATTTTTCACCTATGATTATGTTTTTTTTTCTTCTATAAATTGAGTTAATTTCGACATCAAATTCATAATATTTGGAGGAAGAATCGTGAATTATAATAAGTTACATTAACAGAATACTGAATTATTATATTATTGTAATAGTGTCCATGTGCACCAAAACAAACTGTGATTGTCTATAATATACGATTGCATGTAATTCAAATTGACGGATAGTTTTTATTTGCTAGAAATATCCGAATATATGTTAGGCCAAACTTTGATATGAAATTATTCTACCCAAAAATCGATGTCAGAAAAAAATGTTGTATGAGTGCCAATGGGACAACTCTCCATCCAAGTCACAATGTATAAAAAGTAAGCAATTATAGGTTAAAGTACGGCCTTCAACAAGGAGCCTTGGCTCAGACCGAACTGTGATCCATTCATTCTGAAGGACTCGAAAGTCTGAGGATTATATTACATACAACATCTCCTTATAGTTTTGTAAGTAGATGTAGCCTCTAGATACAAATGTAGCCAAGGTTTTGGGTATCTGTTGCTAGTATGTAGATAAATCGACATGTGGAGTATAGTATGTCAACGAGACAACAACCAATCGGCAAAAATATATATATATATAAATAATATAGCAACTATCCAAGATGTTCTATCATCACCAACGTCTTCTAAGGACAAAATCATTGGACATAACTAAATACCATAGTGTGGTCATGCGCCAAGTCAGACTATTTATTCCTTAATTAATGATGTTTTTTCGGTTGTGTTTTTGAATTTTTTTTATACTGATATTTTTAAAGCGCTGCATTGCTAGTTGGTAACTACATTTTCTTTATGCGGATAGAAAAAAAGCAGGAAGAAACTAAAGGAGGTGATAAAAAAAATGTCATCATAACAATTTTCATGTTAATTACTTCGCAAAAAATCTGATTATGTACAAGTGAAATATGAAAGAACCCCATCAAACTCTATCGGGTTTTGTTAACAGTCTGATTAGGTCTGTACAGGTTTAACTGTATATTCTCTGCTCTCATTCCTTTGACCTTTTGTTTGTTCTAATTTCATGGACATTCGCTGTTATCTTATTAAATTCTTTATTTCCGTAGATGTCACAATCTGGGTTTTATTTAAGTACATCTATACGAAGTTATGCAAGAAATTAAGAATTATAGAGTCTATATATTGTTAAGATAAAGCATGATCTTCAGAAGAATAATAACTATGCATTGGCATCTAAAACCTATAGATTGAAAATTTTAACAAATGTATTCCATATTTGGTGGATGCATGGGGTGCAATGTAACCCCTTTTCCAAAATCCAAATGACAAGCCCTATCTGTCCTTAAAAATGGAGGAAAGTTATTCTGATGACATCCTTGCCTATGTTATACCACATTTGGTGGATGAATGGGATGGTATCCAGCTCCGTTTCCCAAACAGAAATAAGAAAACTTGTATGTTCCTTTATAAGCGAAAGAACGGTTACTCGTAAACACTTGTACACTTTAAAAAAATAACTGATATAAGCTTCAGAAACAATTCTTAAGACAAACAAATGTTAAAAAAAAAAAGAACATTGCTGATTTTACTGGAGGACACATCCAGTGCGTCCATATGTGAAAGCGGATGGCTTATCTACCACATTTTCTTGAAGAAGACAATGTATTTACCATAAACTGAACACCTGTTGTGTTCACTTTTCGCTACACCAACCTTCGAGGCGGATGTTAAGATGGAATGTCGGACCAGTTTAATATTTACCATTTGTCGAAATACAGTCAAACTATCATTTATAAATATTCTTTAAATCTTATAATTAACCCATGTATAACCTTATACGCCATTAATCAATGTTAAGATTGACAGGAAAGACCCTTTATTATGACTCGATAGACTTAATATTTTTATTATTGATAACATTTTGTATATTTCAATTTTACTTTGTGTTGTTTCGTGAACCAATAGATTGAGCAGTCTTGCCAAATTTTTAAGGAAATCTTCACCAACACACAACAGTACTAACACAATGCTCTTACATGATACATGTAACATAGCACACATACCATGCCATGCCCAGTGTATGTATCATTTCTATGTATAAAAGCAAAATAACTGCTTTAGTCTATAATGTAACTAACTACTTGAATTGGTTATGAAAACAGAGAATAAAAATCAAGTCATCAACGAAACAATAACCCAACAATAATAAGCGTGTTATGCATTGTCAATCCCTCAGAATTGATTAAGATTCAAATAGAAAACAACTAAGAAGATGTGGTATGGTTGTCAATGTGATAACTATCAACCAGACTTCAAATGTCGTGATAGTAAGCAAGTATAGTTCATCGTACGGCCTTCAACAAATAGCAAAACCAATACTACATATAGTCGTACTAGGTTTGATTTTGTTATATTTTTTCATTTTTTATTTCTGTTTTGGTTTCGATGATTTATGTCAGTAGGGGTTAACAAAAAAAAGTGTAATTTACCATCTCAAAAATATAGACAGTCCTAACTTACATTATTATACTTCATGTCAAAATGCCAGATTTTGATTGGTTAATACGAGGGCGACAATTTACTCTATCCTGTGGTAAATACTCTATTACCCTTCACGGAGACGCTTGATCAAGTGTGCACTTTATTAATACGGATGGTTGTTATATATATGTACAAGACGTCATAGTTTATTACTTTGAATTTGAAATTTAATAGACAGTAATAACAGAACCTTCAGTATAATAAATTAAATAACACATATCTGAGAGGGTGATAGAGCAGATTGTTACCCCTCGAAAAGACATTGTTAACCTTGGCTTCGCCTCAGTTGACAATGTTACGGGGTAACAATCTGCTCTATCACCCTCTCAGCTATGTGTTATTTATATAATGTTTCTACCTTCTAAGGCTACTGTGAGCCAGTTTTGTGACACAATGTGAATGATGTGCTCTTTTTACACTGAGGGGGTCTCGAATACTTAAAATCCATCCCTTTGATATTGCAAAACTTGACACATTCCTAAAGCTTCTGTCTAACCAACCAATGTGATTCTGAAGGATTTGTTGAATACACTGGATAATCTTGTTTCATAAATACGGATTAGGAAATGTATCTTTAAAACCTATTTATAGCAGTATGTACTAACCTACCATGATATTTCGTGTTTGTACTCTTAAAAATAGATGCGTTCTTAAGATTTTACACGTTTATGAAAGTGATATTTATGAAGGTTATAAACATTTGCTTCTTATCACGAAGACAATTTTACAGTGTGTTGCATTGTAACTGTCTTACGACAAGGCAAGGTCAAACATGCTCAATTGAGTGGGTTTTCTAAAATAAAACAAATTATGATGTGACATTGATTTTCATTTTTTTTTATGTTTAACTTATCAAAGATACAGGGTTATTATTTAGTACGCCTCACGCGTGTAAGACACTCGAATCAAAACAGTTAGAAGGCCAAATCAAATACGATATTGCAGCGCATTGATTGACACAATTCCAAAAAATGTGCAAAATCTATCTTAGGCCGCCATCTATTCTTAGAGGTAGAACACCGAAATGTATCGAATGATTTTAACCTTTTATGAACAGTGAATTTACAGAAAATGACCGTATCAATATTTAAAGCCATCACGTACAGCAGCACTGATTATTGTGCTCCTAATACCCTAGCGGAAGAAACGTTCGCCAGCAGTGGCATAGATCTAGTGGTAGTATAAACTCTTCAGTGGGGCTCGAATGAAAACAGGTAGAAGGTCAAATTGTAGAGCATTTGAAAACCAAAAATTCGAAAAATGTGTGCCTTATAAATCTTAAATAATCGTTTCAGTCCATATAGAAATACGAAGATGTGGTATGATTACCAATGAGATAACTCTCCGTCAGATACCAAGAAGATGTGGTATGATTGCCAATCAGAGACTAATTGAAGTACAGGTTGTCGTACGGCCTTTAACAATAAATGTAAAACAATTCAAATGAGAAAATTGACGGCCTGACTTATGAACAAAACAATAAAACGAAAAAAACAGATATGATATACAACAACAAACGTTTCAGTTAATACCATATGTATGGAACGCCAAAACTGTCTTATTATGTCCATTTGCCATTATATGATGTGATTTTACCTTTATATCATGTGCATTTGTCAATTTATGATGTGTACAAACCTTTATATGGTGTCCAGTTGACAGTATATGATGTGCAAATATACTTATATGATGTGCAAATATCTTTATATGATGTGCAAATATCTTTATAAATATGATATGTTTCAAATCAAACCCTACTTCAACAAGGTTAATATGAGGATGAATGGCCGAAATTATCACTTCATAAGTTTTACAATCATGAATTGGTTGACCGTTTCAGTGTCCCTGTTTCTCAACTTACCTGTCACATTATAACTCTGTCATAAATCCACAAGGATAATTATGTAAATTGTACATTTTTACATCGTGAAGTCATGTTTATGTAAATTTTACATTTGTACCTGGTGAAGTCATGTTTATGTAAATTGTACATTTGTACCTGGTGAAGTCATGTTTATGTAAATTGTACATGTTTACCTGGTGAAGTCATGTTTATGTAAATTGTACATGTTTACCTGGTGAAGTCATGTTTATGTAAATTGTACATGTTTACCTGGTGAAGTCATGTTTATGTAAATTGTACATTTTTATCTGGTGAAGTCATGTTTATGTAAATTGTACATGTTTACCTGGTGAAGTCATGTTTATGTAAATTGTACATGTTTACCTGGTGAAGTCATGTTTATGTAAGGTGAAGTCATGTTTATGTAAATTTTACATTTTTACCTGGTGAAGTCATGTTTATGTAAATTTTACATTTTTACCTGGTGAAGTCATGTTTATGTAAATTTTACATTTTTACCTGGTGAAGTCATGTTTATGTAAATGTTTGGGTTAGAGAGTTCCTGGTGAAGGTAAATTCAGATAAGAACTTCAGACGCACGAAATTTTTAAAATCTTATTTACATCTTTGAAACTTACCAATCGGTGTCATAGCCCTTTCAACGTTACCACATTTGGAGCAGGATCTACTTGCCCTTCCGGAGCACCTCAGATCCCCACGGTTATTAGTGGGGTTTGTGTTGTTCAGTCTTTATTTTTTTTATTCTGTTTTGTATACTGTTGTGGGTCTTTTTGTCGTTTTTCGTTTTTTGCCATGGTTGATTTTGAAATAAGGAGATATGGTATGATTGCCAATGAGACAACTATCCACCAAATTTTAAATGAAGTGGATGTAAAAATTATACGCAACCGTACTGCCTTCAACAATGAGAAAACCCCATACCGTATAGTCGGTTATAAAAGGTCCCGACATGAAAAATATGAAACAATTCAATTGAGAAATCTAACGGCCTTATTTATTACGAAACAATTTACGAAAAACAAATATGACAGACATGAAACAACGACAACCACTGTATTACAGGCTCTTGACTTGGTACAGACACATGAAGAATATGGCGGGGTTAAACATATGTTTGAAGCCCCAACCTTCCCCCTAACCTGGGACAGTGGTGTAACAGTACAGCATAAGAACAAACAATCAAATCAGTTCAAAAGGGCTTAACTCATTAGATCAATACAAAGCAGAAAAAATCTAGCAAAAACACAGACGTGACGTGGCAGGGTATTTATACATCCCTAAGTTTGTTTTCGACTTATGAGTGTGAATGTCCCTTAAGTATCTTTCGCATTTCTTCTATAATATTTAGAATTTTCGAATATGTGCCGCGAGTATCACTTTGCGCATCTGGTGCATTAATATTGGTACCCTTAATGTTATTTCTATTGAGTGTGCCTTTGGAATAGTATGACGGGTGATGGAGGCAAAGCAGGATATGGTTACCCTGTCGATGCACCTGATCACACTCCGTTTGGAGTTCATGCGATTCTGCTCCTACATTTTTTTGTTACATACCTGATTTATACTATGCGAGTTTCGCCGTTTTAGAATATAAAGGAATATGGATACATTGAATTTCATTGCTCGTACTCCAAAAATGAAAATAACGTAACATCAATGGTTGAATTTCCATTGTTTATGTCCTTTTTAAACCAATCACAACGTTTTGGTGTATACATATTCGAATGAGTTTCACAAAAAAACTTACGACTAAAATTGATTGCAAGTATACTAAATTGTGTAAGATTTACGATCAACTTAATTTAGGCGTAAGATTTTTTTTTTGTGAAAAATATAGCCCGTAATTGAGATTCTGAAAAGTCGAATTGTTGGAATACCTGTTTATATTACATCACAAAAGAGATGGCTTTCAAACTAAGTGCCAGTCTTTGTAAGAAAGGCAATTTAGAAATGTATCAAAACATGACCTAACCATCCTATTTTGAAGTTATCCTCATCCTGAAATAGTAGGTCTTTCGTTTCTGTGTGTCTGGTTATTCGAGTAATCTCTTAATTGTTTATTTCTAGTGCGTTTCAACCAAATTATATCTTGAAATACGAGAACAGAAAAAAGGAAAAGAATGTTATATTCATTTTGTCATGTCGGGGCCTTTAATAGCTGAGTAAACGGTATGGGTTTTACTCATTGTTGAAGGTCGTACAGTGACCTTTTGTTGCTTGTATCCACCTTATTTGACCCTTGTGGATAGTAGTCACCATTGCAATCATACCACATATTTATATGATAATAAAATTGAGAATGGAAATGGGGAATGTGTCAAAGAGACAACAACCCGACCATAGAGCAGACAACAGCCGAAGGCCACCAATGGGTCTTCAATGCAGCGAGAAACTCCCGCACCCGGAGGCGTCCTTCAGCTGGCCCCTAAACAAATATGTATACTACTTCAGTGATAATGGACGTCATACTAAATTCCAAATTATACACAGGAAACTAAAATTAAAAATGGTACAAGACTAACAAAGGACAGAGGCTCCTGACTTGGGACAGGCGCAAAAATGCGGCGGGGTTAAACATGTTTTTTGAGATCTCAACCCTCCCCCTATACCTCTAGCCAATGTAGAAAAAACAAAAACAAAAATAAGACTATGTTGGTATTATCAATGAGGACGTTTCCTGTTTTTGGTTTTCATTTATACATTGCAGTAACTACATTACTGTAGTTAATAGACCAAAGATGACTGACGAAATAGTATCATAATCTGTCCAGTTCTGAAACCGGATCTGACCTCTAGTCAATACTAAGGATACTGCGTGTGCATCGATGTATACCTTACTGAAGACTGACATCACTTTGGATTATAATTGGAACATTGAATACGTCTGCGCGCGCTTTACTACGTGCCAGCTTTTCTGAAAGATATCTTGGTCTTGTACATTGCTATTTCTGATTCCTTTTCGACAGTTTCGACTCTTTACATATTTTATGATATACAATTAGTGTAGATTAGAGTTAGCAATGAAAGTCATTAAATATTGAAATTTCTTTTATTTTTTCAAAACTATTTACAGTTTGTAAACGAATAAATGTTGTAAATGATAAAATGACAAATGGAAAACATGCATAAATGATAATATTTTATAATGACAGATGTGACATTTTGTTAATAAAAGCAATGACATTAAATAAATGACATTTTGTAGAATAGTCATATTGCACATGGTTGGTGTAGCCGAAACACAGAATGTTTACGTGTCCGTTGTTAGGAATCCCTTTCCAGTTCGTCTTAGTTAGATACCTGATTATCGGCCAAATTTTGGGTTTGGATGGTTACAATATATACCCAAATTCTTTATTAAACATTTTGCACTACTCATTGGTTCGCATATTCCTACAACAAGAAAACAAAATTAAACATATATAGAAAGAAGGAGGTGTGATATGTTTAAGGAGCTACCATTTGATTTTTAGGGGGGGGGGGAGGGGGGCTACGATGAAATTTGAAAAAAAAAGAGTTTTGAGTAAAAAAAAAGGCAGGATGACAATTTATGTAAAAAAGTCAGGATAAACTAATAAAAAAGGCAAGACCGAATAGAGTGAAAAATAAATAGGCAGGACAGAGATTACAACTAAAAAAAAAATGCAGGACAAAATTTTTCACCCTAGTCCCCAAAAAAATCAAATGGTAGCTCCCTTAGAATAGAAAAAGAAAATATATGGGGTATCCATCCATAACATAAAATCAATCCATGCACAGCAACAACAAAAAAAAAACACACACACATAAAGCAAAGGAAAAGCGCTTTTATTGTCCTTTATTAAGGAATAGCAGTCCTTTCCCGTACAAACGTCATAAATGCAGCGACCTAGCACAGACAAAATATTGCGTTTATTTGCAATGTAACGTGTGTCACATCTAATTTTGAACATCAAAACTTTTATTGTTTTTGTTCATTATCTGTAATTTACCGATAAATCTAAAATCTAGGTTGCCCCGAGCATACCGGATGTTAGATAATTATTCCAAAAAGACGTGGTATGCACATGGAAAATACGTCATACGTTTTTACACAAAAGTGTTAATATAATGACGGTAAGTAAGATGAAAATAAACGGAAAATGAATAAACCATCAATGGTTCACTATCCATATCAAGATCAACATCAATACATTGCAGTCTTAGTCACTAAATTTCTCGAGATTGAACGATATTGAACATTGTTTTGTTGTTCGAAGTTGTTTAACAACTTTTCTACTTTGAATCAAACTTAAAGGAACATATATGTCAGGCTATTATATAAAGAAACGGACAAAACAACATGAAAATATGACAAAAACGAAGTTCCTACTACAATCCTACTACAATCATTCCTCATCTCCTTATCTTTATATTCCTAGTACAAGTGATTTTATAGACTGTCGATTCTTGCCGTTGGGTGGGTGTCACATTGACGAATACAACACATCTTTTTTATTCATGCATAAAAAATCATTCAGTTTACCTTTAAAGTGCATGTATGGCGGACCGTACAACAACATGTACTGCAGGGCTGATATGCATAAAACTACTTAAGTTAAGATTTGTTCCGAACGGACGGATTTTTCTACATGTCCTACGTTCAATTAGTACTACGATTGGATATCTTAACTTAAGTGGTTTTATGCATATCAGCCCTGATCTCTAATTAAAAACATCAATGGCGCATTTAAACACTGTGTACAATTCTTATGACAAACTGACCTGGATGTCCAGTTGCGTTAAATATCACTGGGTGTGTTGCTTCCATGTACCATTCACATTTTGGATCTCCTAATTCTTCTCCGTTGGTTTTGCCGTCACCATCAGAATCCATTTCACAAAGGTTAACAGTCCATCTTAAACCAGCTTGGAAAAAGTCCTAAATACAAAAACAGTTTGTATAATTGTATGTTTTTCTCTTCCCTTTTACATAGATCGAGTTAAAAAAAAACAGGAATCGAGTTACTGAAAAAAGCAGGAATTTTTCCTTGCATCAGGAACATATATATTGTTAGATATACTGTTCCCAACTTAGATCGAGTTGAATAAAAACAAGACTTTTCCTTAGATCGAGTTAAAAAAAAACAAGAATTTTTCCTTAGATCGAGTTAAATAAAAACAGGATTTTTTCCTTAGATCGAGTTAAAAAAAACAGGAATTAAAAAAAAAATTCCTTAGATCGAGATAAAAATAAAACAGGTGAGGGAGAGTAGTCAAAACTTGTTTAATTTCGTCACATCTCAATTGTCTATCTAATGTTATGAACCACGTCAGTATTTGTCTCAGTTATAGTTTTGTCAGTGTCCTTTAAGGAATTAGCAAATCTTTGACAGATATTTTGTTTAAGACATTTATCCATTGTTAAAGATCGTAATATGTTGACCAGTAAATGTATTTCCTTTTTTATTGTTGTTGTTTTGTAGTCGTATAAAAACATATATCGTCCTATCCAATTAAAGTTTGTCAAATTTTCATTTTTTTGTAAAAAGTTTAAACTTCCTAAGAAGGATAATTAAAACCCCATAGATTAATGAACAGCAGTGTATAGTTAGTATCAAGCAATACTGACAACTTTCTGGAATATTTCTATATTTGATTAACATGTTTATTAGAAATTTTTCTTCGGAATAAAGTAATATAAAAAAACGAATAAACAAAATAAAAACATCTCAATAGTTTGAATATAAATATGATTTTAAAGTATGCAACGACGAACATAGTATATGAAAAGTCTTTGAATAAAATGAAAACGACACGACTGTTGGTCAGTTTTTTGTTGCTTTAAAATGTTCAGTGGCAAATAGTTCATAAATACTATTGACGAAAAGATGCCACACTCGATAGATACAACACTCCTACACAATAGAAGAAGTACAAGACGGTCACCATAAAAGTATTTTCATTTTTATCTTAAAAAATTGTCATTTTGCTCCTAGACTTAAAAAAAACCCACACAAATCAATTAAATGATCACCTTACCTGACCAAATATATTACGGTTTCCTCCTCCTACTTCTCTTAGATGTCCAACACCTAGCCATGTTCCTTTGTTACAGGGGTTCGGAACACGGTTGCCATTCGGAATCCTTCCCTGGAACCAGGGAAATCCATATACCAAAGAAAACAATGAAACAGAAATCAATATTTGTTGCATATTGCAAAGTTTGAACATTTGACGTTTACAATCAGGTTATTTTATTCACGTTGAGAGAGTTGTATACCAAAATTTCAGAAAGGGTTCTTATTTATATACCAAGCGTAGTGGGCGGGCTTTTTAATCCAATAAACACGTCTTTAAGAGGGACACCCAAGAATTTTCATTCCCACCTTTTAAAACTTCAGTTGATAACATTTGAATACATTAAGTTTGTTTATTTGTTTAAGAAATACAGGCCGAAATACCCCATGTGCAGTTTGTCTTTTCGTGAGTACGTGTAAATAGCCACTGCGAAGGGTTTGTAATCGATAGGACATTGATGTATACAACTAATTTGCATGATTTCGTTTTGACTCCTTAAGTCAAGATAACTTTATTATAATGTTATATGGTAGCTAGGCCTTATCCTTAAAAGGTGCATTTTATAATAATATCTTATAATCTGTATTTTTTAGAATAATTATTAATAATCCTTTTATCTATTTTTTATTAATTTATTCTTATTCTTTTTATATATCTTATCATTCTTGTTATTATTATCAAATTGCAATCAAGACATACATTATAAAAGAATAAAGCGCAAAGAATTCGGAAACTTTTAACTTATGAACGAATTGAAACAAATAATTTCAATTTTTTATACTTTAAATTAAAAAAACACTAAAACTACTGCCAAAAAAGTAATGTACTTTTATGACATTTTTTTCATAATGGATCTGCGATTCTTAAAAATCTTAGCTCGATTAAAAAATACAAAAAAATATTTATTATAGCATTAATTGAAACCATTTTAATTACTATAATGGTATTCTTTAAAACACGTCGTTCAACGCACGTATACAACAGAGAATTCGTTCAATTTGAAATTCAGATTTTTTTTTTAAGTTTGTAAGTTGGAATGAAACTTAAAATCAACACAAGATATAGTTACGATTCGAATAAACTTAATTGTCCACCGGTTACTTTTGGTCGTTTTCTGTTGTGACGGTAAAATTAATACGGAAATTGTTTTATTTCATGCAAAGAAGGACAGTACGTAGATGTAATATATTTAAATTCTAGAAATAATGCTGCCTTTCATTCTAATATCGGCCGCAGTACTTCTGAGGTGATTTCATACAGAAAAGTCATTGACAGTGCAGAACGAAATGACCTTGTGTAATGCTCAAAATAAATATGTACAGAATTTCGATAAATAAAAAAATATAAAGAAACATTTAATTAATGTTTCCAACTATGGTGTTATGAACAGATATATCATGTTAAGGAGGGGTATTTTCGAAAAATACCAGTCGAGAGAATGTTAAATTTCGCGAGCCGTAAGGCGAGGGAAATTCATTCTCGACTGGTATTTTTCGCAAATACCCCTCAAGAACATGCTATATCTGTTTAATTACACCGAATGTTAACGTTCAAAAACGCATTGATGATCGTTTCCCCAAATAATACCAGACACAGATTTAAGAGTAACAGTATAAATCAAACCATTAAGGAATCATAGTCGAATAAGCCACGGGGGGTTACTTCCTATTATTGGGTATACGGGGATGTGCCAAAAATATGGGTCATTATTTTGCGAGATTTTATATAAAAATGACCCTCCTTCTTAATGACGTCCTATATTATAATACATTTACGTTTGATAACTGTATATTGATTTGGGGTATGATCTACATATCATATATAAATCTTACATTATTAATGGTCAATTATTATATTGAATTAAATCAATTCATTTGAAACTTCACCTTTCAAATAAGTTCCCAAAATGAACCCTGGATGTCAATTCATATATACAAACTTAAGGGTAGCTGTATATTTATGAATTATGAGTGATGATATAGATTAAGTGCTTATATAAGCACGGGTCATATTTTTAAATATTGTATATATTTTATTAAGTATAGGTCATTCTTTCGTAAATATTTATATAACTATAGGTACTGAATTTCAGTGAATGTTATATTAAAATGGGTACGCTTTTAGGCAAAAATGGCACATCCCTATCAAAAAAATATCGAGGTAACCCCCCCCCCCCCTCCCCCCCCCCCCTGGAATAAGCAATAAAAAAAGATTGAATTGTCAGTTCCTAAACTTATTTGCCTTTTAGATACTATTATCATGCAAAGCTTCGTATATATAATACAATTATATTTTAAGTTGCAATTGGAATTGCTATTAATTACTATTATGATATATTTCTGTATGAATTCGTGATAAAATTTAGTTAATGGTTTCACTTAGGGTTATTTTAAATGATCTTCATTTGATAAAATTGTCTTATCATTATCATTTTAGTTTTCCTAAACATATTTTTTAACTTGTCTGTTTTCAAAACGAATATTTCTTTTTTGCTTAAAGGTTACCTTACAAGGTCACACAAAAACGCTATAAAAAAAAATTTATGACAATCAAACCGATTTTAATCATTCTTTATCTTAGTCACCAACCCTTCATATTTGTGAAAGTATATGTGGGAGCATGTTGTTTTTTTTTCACGGGAAGACATTTTTTTCAACGTTAATCAAAAACAAATTTTGCAACAAACAATTTTTCAACTCCTCTTATGAAAGTTTGTTTTCTCCAGACATTTAGAATCGAGCAACGTATTTCAATAATTGTGTTATTCTCGAAATTAATGGTCGATTCCTTATTTTAAGAGAATTGCCAACAACCAGTGGCTACGTGTGGGTATCCTCAATACTCCGTAAATACCTTAACCAATTATCTACCTTACAAGTCTTACATAGCTAATTATCTGCCTTACAAGACTTACATAGCTTTGCTATTACGATTTTAGTAAATAGTTACTTAATATGATAATATAATGAGGTTTTTAAAAATGCGTTACACTTGATCGTTTGTTTACTCCTAGATGTCTTAAATGTTTAAATGTGTTGCTGAATTGGTGCCTCGTCGAAGTATACCACGGGCCCACATTTGCATCATTGATACGATAGTATGTTATACTACCATTGGCGGGTCTAGGGGTGTTCTGGGGGTTGGAACCCCCCTTTTTTGTTGTTTTTTATATTTTTTTTTATTTTTATTTTTTTTAATTATGTGAACGTTTCATTGTTTTCCGAGGTTTGGACTCCCCCTTTTCAAAATGGCTGGATCCGCGGCTGACTAATGATAATTTGCTAAGACTAAAGGATAAAGTAACATTTTCAATTTAATGACATTTCCTTTGCATATTTACCTCGTAAACCGATCAATTTCAAGGTCAAATTTTAGGACCAAATACTATCATTGAATTTCGGGGGGTCTGGGTTACTAAAACCGAAAATACATATCGATGATATATTTAAATAAATCGCCCGACCTTGTCACGTTTTTATAATTGATAAGTTTCTCTAACACAGATTAGGAATTGTATTTTTAGCCTCAAACACTTATTTATGTTCGTCTTAACCTTGAAATTAATATCATAAGAAATATATGTATACCATGTCACGCTTAAACATGATAAAGATTTGTTTTTATGATTCCATAGCCAATCAACATTAAACAGATACGGAATGTTTCTGCAAACTAAAATCGTGACTTGCAGCTCATTCTGACGTCTTCTTCGTGGTTGGCGTATAAACAATATAAATAAGAAGATGTGGTATGAGTGCCAATGAGACAACTCTCCATCCAAGTCACAATGTGTAAAAAGTAAACAATTTTAGGTCAAAGTACGGCCTTCAACACGGAGCCTTGGCTCACACCGAACAGCTGTCTATAAAGGGCCCCAAAATGACTAGTGTAAAACCATTCAAACAGGAAAACCAACGGTCTAATCTATATAAAAAACGAGAAACGAGAAACACTTATGAACCACACCAACAAACGACAACCACTGAACAACAGGCTCCTGACTTAGGACAGGTGCATACAAATGCAGCGGGTTTAGGGGCCCTTTATAGCTTGCTGTTCGTTGTGAGCCAAGGCTCTATGTTGAAGGCCGTACTTTGACCTATAATGGTTTACTTTTACAAATTGTGACTTGGATAGAGAGTTGCCTCATTAGCACTCGTACCACATCTTCTTATATCTATTTCACATAAAAGAAAAGATTGGCCAACACAAACCGGACAAAAAGGTGTGCCTCGCAAAGGTCAGCAGTTTCTTCGCCAACAGTGATATAGGCGGAGTTGCTCAGGACAAGTGAAACTGTGATGATAGGCAGCATTCGGTAGTCCAAACGAGAAAATAAGGACGAAATTGTTACTACGACAAACGGAACAAACCTGGATTTATCTGTGACAAAGACTTTCCGTAACAATCATTCCACTTATAGCCCACATCTCTTTCTATTCATATTGAAAATTATAACAGAGATATAGGAAATACGTCAATGAGACAGCAACCCAACTAAATCAATAACCAAATAAAACCTAGAGGTCAACATACAGTCGTTAACAATAGACAGATGTCTATCAATCATACCAAGCTCTAACTCGCCTTGAAGTGTCTATCGTATATATATATATATATATATATAACAGAGCGAATCATTTATTTTGTATATAAACAAGTGTGGACACAGATCAGTGTGGATAGTATGATTGGATGTTTAAAAGTGTTTTATATGACAGAAGGAGTTCTATGTTTTATGTTTTCTATGTATTAACTGTGTTGCACAATGACAACCAACATGAGCATTAGGGGTGTTGTTTATGTAATATTTAGTTTTTTATGTTCAACACGGGCATGGAAGAGATACTAATTGCATTAATTACCAAATGATTATGATAGAATATATATGTTCCACCTCTTTGATTTTGGATACATTTTGTAGCTAGGAGAGGAACACATAATAGGTTCATTTTTTTCTTAATGTGATTTTTTTATATGGTAGATGGTATCTGAGAACATGTATTTGCTTACTATTTCTATGGTTCTATTTATATTACTTTGTGGGGGATTGTCAGTATCATAAGTAAAAGATTTCGGTTAAATATGGAAATTGTTTCTCAGTTTAGAAGAAATTTAATGTTTTTTAGTAATGACAATGCCTGACATGATGATTGGGGCTAGATGAGCTAGAAAGTGAATTTCTGTGTTATTTGTTTATTAATTCTTTGAAAATATCTCCTCCAAAGCTGGTCAAAGCAAAAAAATGTTTTGACCAGTATGAAAATGATATCAACAAAAGAACCTTTGTGAGCATGCTTCAAAGACTCATAACTAACTACAGAAGTCATATGATAAAATGTCAAGTGGATATTATGAACATCTTCTTAATATGTCTAAATATCTAAAAAGTTTTAGTATTCAATATGAAAAAGCTATTGCAAAAGTACTCTCTTTTCAGTTTTTTTTGTTATATGGATACAAATATAAGTTATACCAATACAGTAAGGCAGTTTTGTTATGGTATGAAAGTGTAGTAATTAACATTTACTGTTAATTCACACCAATTAAGAAATAAACAAATGAATGATAAATGTTGAACATGTACAATGAAATATATTTTAGAAATCAATCGGCCAGATAGGCCTTATAAATTTTGGTCTTTTTAATAACATACTGTATGACCATTTATACTCAGGACTGAGTCGCCAGTAGGCAGTACAGATGTAAAAAAATAAAGTGCAACAAAAGAACCTAGCATCATATTGCTAGTAGCGCCAGTAGCATTGTTTGGTGAATTTGTGTTTTTTTTTTTTAGTTTGGCTAATGGTCAAAAATGTTTGGTTCAAATCTAAATAAAATGCTTTTATCTCCCTATTACTTACATTGTACATAGAATGGATACTACTTTGACAATTCCTTGTACATGAGAGTTGTCTGTCAAATCTTTATTTCACAAAGAATGAATTGCATAACAATGAACTGAGCTCAAAGCAAAGCACTTTAATAATACACTTAGACAATGAGCTCAATCCAGTGATATACTTTGTACTACAGGTCCTTCATGAATCCTACTGGCCAAAACCATATCTCACAAACATGCCATACTACATGGTTGGATCAGAAGTCCTGAAAAAGACATGAACTTTATTAACATATTTTAAGTATATACACCGGTTAAAACTTTCACAAATGTGTGGTAAAATTATTCAGTATCTAGCAACCTGTCAATCGCTTCATGCACAAATTGATATAGGTTGAGTACCCCTCTGTCAGAAATAAGAACATACCTCCACCTAATTTTAGTTAACTGATGAAAAAACATTCAAAACTATAAAATGTTATCTAATAGACTAGCTGCAATGAAATCCCAGTTTTATAAAATGGTAGGTGGATTGTTCGAGACTGTATATTGACCTCTAGATGTCTTTCAATTACATCCAGTTTGGCGTGGGTTGATGTTTGATTGTTGTACATGTTATACATCGACGTGGGATTTGTTTATATAAATTAGGCGTGAAATAATTTTGGTTAACTGAAATCCTTTAACTTGCTTCCAAATTAATGTTGATACTGAGGGAAAAAATTACATTGCTAAATAACCACTTTAAAACACATGCAAACTTTTCGAGAGGAAGGCATAATGCATGTAACATCTATTAGATCTTTTTTTAAACCATTCTAAACTACTGATAAGTGATAAAGTTTGTTAACTGTTACTTACCTTCAAAAAGGGGGTTGCATTCACTTTACTACATATACATATAAATATAATCAACAATACTGAGTGCAACACCTAGGATAAATAGAAGATTGTTTTGTAAGAATAGTTGCTGAAATAAGCAGGCAATATTCAAAGTAGAATAAAAAATATTACAGGACTGTGTTTTAAAGTAATAAGCATTGTGCAGGGCTCACGTTACTATGCTACTGGGGCGACAAAGTCGCTTACCCGGTCGCCACTTCGCTTTGATCGACCTTCAAAAGCAAAATCTAGTAGCCCTGTTGTTTACGATACTCAAATTTAGTCGCTTTCATCATCGGCAATATTCAACATTTACCAAGTCGATGAAACAGCAATTTTTCATTTGAAAGTAGAGATATTCAAAGACATAAACGATTTATTTTCTTTAGGAGGTTAAAGCATTGATTTTTAAGTTGGTTGCATGTTATTTTCATAAAGACAATTTTTTTATCACTTCTGGTACTTGTTACTCAAGCGTAGATCAAATCATTCTAACTTTCGGCAAAATAAGCTTGTTACTTCATTAGAACGTGATGAAATAAAAAATTTCTTGCTGTTGTGCAATACACTGTGCTGTTGCGCAATACTTAGTAAATCTGTCGTCAGACTATAAACAAATAAAGTTCAATTAATTCCCAGTCATATTAGAAATTTATGAAAATGTAAGGGGAGCTTGCATCAATAGATATAAACAATTCACTTAAGTTTCATGAGAATTGCTGACAGCATTTTTGAGCTATTGTCCGAAAACTGGAAAATCACCCCTTTTTTAATGAATAAAACCCCATCACTCAGAAATGTAAAATGTAAAATTTATAAAATTCTAAACGGAGCTTACATCAATATAGATATAAACAATTCACCAAAGTTTCATACAAAGTTTCATACAAACTGCTGAAAGCATATTTGATTTTTGTCCGAAACTGGTATATAAATGATAAAACTATATTTATAAAGTTACTTATACATATGCGATAAACTGCTACATTTTATCATTATTATCATTTTCATGGTAGGTAACAATGCATATTTTATTGCCACAACTTTTTGGTATTTTACTTACATGTTTTTTTTTAGATAGAAAAATTGACATAATTTTCGATTAGAAATATGGACATCTGGACGATGACCTATAGGTACACAAATCTGCGTCATTTTGGATTCATAGATTTCTCATCGGCAAGCATACCACATCATCTAATTTTTATATTTCCCTTTTATTTCATAGTTGTCCATGTTGAGGAAAATACCTTTTTAATTTTTGTTCAGAATAATCCATTTTAAGCAAAAGATATTCCTATCGTTTCTTTCATTTATCCTTCAACATTACAGCATATTAGGCAAAAGTCAACTTTTTTTCAAAGCTGTCCCTATTATCTTATCAAAAATTGTATGTTTTCAAAAAAATATTCTGTGAACTCATTTCTTAACCACTTTCCATGAAAATGTCTTCGTTATGCTAGGTAATATTTTTGTTGTTGTTGTTCAGTAATATCTGATGTTCGATCTTTCTCATCGGCAACTCCTCGTGTTTTTGTGAATGCTCTTTTGTATGCATTCCTATTTGACAATCATTAGATTTGTACTTGTCATGAGCAACACTAGGAAAGGTTGGTTTTCTCCCTTGCAATATTATAAACGGTACCAATTTTTCTGCACCAAATGTGCATTTCGACAATCAATGTCTCTTCAGTGATGCTCGAGGCCAAAATATTTGAAAATTCAAAGCTTTAATAAAAGATGAAGAGCTATAAACCTAAAAGGACAAAAAAAGTATAGCCAAAAGCAACATACGCGTATCTGGGTCCCTCTTGTTGTTACTTATATCGGTCAGACTCAAACAGATAAAGGACAGGGTACCAGTCTACACGACAGTAATGCTGGTTCTCTCCCTTGCAACATACGAGTATCTGAGTCACCCGTGTTGTCACTTATATCTGACAGACTCAAACAGATAAAAGACAGGGAACCAGTCTACAAAACGGGTGTCAAAAGTTGGACAGGAAGTGCTCTTCCTGGTTTGAGAAGAGATTTGTATTGGTCAAACTTAACTTTTGTACACAGTACTATGTGAACTCCTTGATATATTCTGTTGTGGCGCATTCATGGGAGCGTAGAGGGTGTACGCTCCCCTCTCATTGGAAAATATATCATTTCAAAGTGTAAAATCGTCCCAAAATAAATTTCGCCTCGCTGCACTCAGCAGTATTTCTTCAGTTTTATGAAATTACGCCCCCTTTCAAAAAACATAAATCATATTTTGTTTGACCTTGCCGTCTATAAACCATATACGATACAGCATCGCTTAATAGTTGCATCATTAAGGCATCTGATACATAAAAGTATGTCAGACAAATGGAATGTTATCGCTAACGAATGTGGCGGATAAAAATGAATGTCCCCTTGGTATCTTCCGTCTCTTTTTTATGATGCAAAGTCCAGCACGATTAAAGGATCAATACCATATACAACAAATACAATGTGATATAAACAGTAAAGGCAGTATTTAAATGTACATATAAAAATAAGAAGAAGTGGTATGATTGCCAAGGAGACAATTCTCAACCAGAGACCAAATGACGTAGAAGTTAGCAACTATAGGTCACCGTACGGCCTTCAACAATGAGCACAAACCATACCGCATAGTCAGCTATAAAAGGCCCCGAAATGACAATTGCTAAATAATTCAAACGAGAAGAATAGCGGCCTGATTTATAGGCAAAACAACAAACGAAAAAAACAAATATGGTATACAGCAATTAACGACATCTACTGAATTACAGGCTCCTGACTTGGGACAGGCACATACAGTCGATATAGAAAAGCGTTATCATGATTATGTTCGGTGAAAATAAAATTTTAATGTAGTCTGTCCTCAGTGCTTGTGGCTGTTGTAAAATAAGGTTCGAAGTAATTTCACTAGCACATTATTTAGTGGGTATAGGATATTTCCACTATTTCTTCTTGTGTGGAAAAAGATCTGTTTTATATATGTCTTCGTAGATATATTTCTCGGATTTTCATTAAATTAGTTTACAATCAAAGAAAAAAAAATAGATTTATCCTCTACTGCAATAATATAATTTTATGAACTAGAAATTGTAAAACTGGGATTATGTAGAGACTTCTGTAATTTTCTGTAATAATCTGTATTAAAACATTCATAGCAAAGGCTATCAATATATAAGACAGAAAATGTATTCTAGACGATAATTTCTGAAAACTGAAAAACAGCTAAGGGTTCGATCTATTGACACTAAAACAACACAGATAATTGCAAAAAGCATGCGGCTTTTATTGTCGATCCCTTGTATCTATATCTCTAATAATACACATAATAAAGGTCAATACACATGAAAATATAGTTTTACAGATAAAATAAAATGCAATTACAAAATATGTTTTGTTATGTTTTGTTCGTGGATGGCATTTTATAAAACAACGTCATATTGCACTTGTTCGTGTAACCGAACAATGATTGTGTGTTTGTTATGCAGAATTCCTTTCCAGTTCGTCTTGCATGGTTTGAAAGCTGCTTATCGGCCAAATTTTCCACTAACACTGTCACAGTATATCCCTACATTTTTGTCTCTGCATTTAAGACTACTCATGGGTTCACATATTCCTGAAATTATACATAAAAAATTTATTTAATGACTATTTATAATACCTTTGTTTTTATATTATAGTGGAAAATGATTTTAGGTTTCTTCTTTTATATGTTTATTTATTTACTGTTTTCTTATTTCATTTTTTTTATATTTTTGATGAAATTCTATCTCGTTGAAATAAATTTAGAAAAAATAATAAAATCGTTGTTGTACTATAGTTTGCGATCAACAACTCATACGAGCTCCAATAATCAACAAAGTTTTTCAAACAATACCGGAAAGAAATGTCCTTTTTTGTTGGTTGGCTTGTGTAATTGTTTTGTTGCCACATTGATGTTAAACCCAAAACTAATTTCTTTCATTCTTATTGAACAATTGTCTCTGGGGTTGATGTGGTCTGTACAATTAGATACACGGATCATATAAAATCAACTGCAAGCACGAAGACAATAAAAAATGAAAACAACATGTTATAAATTTGATGCGTCTGAAGTGCTTTTCTGGATTTACCTTCACCAGGAACGCTCAAAGCCAAATATTTGAAAGCCAAGGATGTATAAGAACAGAAACAGTGGAAGAGCTGTTTGGCCAGAAAGACCTAAATAATAGGCCAATCCATCTAAGGTCAACTTTGCCTGAGGTAGTTGAAACCTCAGTTTCTTTATAATTTCAAAATTCATAAACGGACAATTCTAGAAATGTTTGTTATAAATCATGTCAGTACCGAAGTACTGACTACTGAGCTGATGATACCCTCGGGGACTAATAGTTAACCAACATAGGTATCGACCCAGTGCTGTAAAAACTGAAATCAACACGTTGTAAATGTAATGCGTCCGACGCACTTTTCTGGATTTACCTTCATCAGGAACGCTCAAAGCCGAATGACATAGGAAAAATATGTTAAAGACTTTAAGTGTTTCAATTAACTTCATTGTACGTTTATAGTCTATTATAAACTTTCCAATGGACTAACCTGGATGTCCAGTGGCGTTAGATATCACTGGGTTTGTTGCTTCCATGTACCATTCACATTTTGGATCTCCTAGTTCCTCTCCATTGGTCTTACCGTCACCGTCAGAATCCATTTCACAAATATTAACAGTCCATCGGAAATTAGCTAGGAAAAAGTCCTACAAAAAAAGTCCCGATTAAATTGTTTGTCGATTTACATATTGGGGGACCATGTTTTTGTTTTAACCTCTTGATACTTTTATTGCATACAATGAATTGTCTTTATCAAATCAAACTCAATGAAACTAACGAAAATAAATTCAACAATATATATTCAGTTTTTACAACTGCATATTTATTGAAAGGTAGTATTATTTTGCTCTGGTACCACACCAAATTTAAATTGACAGCATAGCCACATGCTCGTAGAACAACCACCCTAAATATGTTCATTTTATAACATATGTCATGTAAAATTAAAAACTCACCTGACCGAAACTGTTCCTTGGACCGCTTCCTGCTTCGCTTTTATGTCCTACACCAAGCCATATGTACGAGCCTCCTTTACAGGGATCAGGCACTTTATTACCATTTGGAATTTTCCCCTGGAACCACGGATATCCATATGTCAAAGAAATTAAGAATACAGAAATCAAAATCTGACGCATTATTGATATTTGCAATTGTCAAAAAACTGTTTCGTCAAGCCTGAAGTTATTGTATATCAAAATTTCAGAATTGCGTTATTTATATATATAACGTATAAATAGAATTTTGACCTAAAAAAGTCAGTAGATAACATTTAGAAGAATTGAAATCAATTAATTAAAAAGAAGTCACATGCCTTAATACATTTTAGATGGTACGTGAGTACATGTAAATAGCCATTGCAAAGCTATGAAATTAATAGGAAACATTTTTTTTATTTCAAGGAGAAACTACAGGGAGTATGTGTCGTAGGTTTTAATAATAGATTGTAAAAAAATTAAGATACGTTTTTCTTGTGCACGACATGTACCTGATAAAGTTAACGTCAAGTTTCTTTTCCAAAAGCCATAAACAACTAACAAAGTGAGTGCATAATTTAACACAAGTCATAAAGAGAACGTAAGAAAACCAGAAAAGGTCTGATGTTTGCTACGGCTTATTTGCTTTGTCCATACGTTATCAATTTGTTGTCACTTCCAGAATGACGCCTTCATTCTGGTCAACTTACTTTTAAAACCATTCTATTTGTGTGCATGTATCATGTCGGGAGCCTGTAGTTCAGTGGTAGCCGTTGGTTTATGTCTGTCATATTTTTTTTTTTCGTAAAATGTTTTTTTATAAATTAGGCCGTTAGTTTTTTTTTTTTTTCATTTGAATTGTTACATATTTTTTATGTCTGGACCTTTTCAAGCCGACTATACGGTATTGTTTTTTTTTTTCATTGTTGAAGGCTGTACGGTTACCTATAATTGCTTTCACCCACTTAGTTTGGCTTTTGGTGGATAGTTGTCTCATTGGCAATCATACCACAACTTTTTCTATTTATATTGGTGAGTTCATTATCAGGAACATCGAAAATATTAAACATTTGTTATTATTTAGACATATATATTTCGCTGCCTTTTTAGCTGCCAACCATCACATTTAAATGTGAACTTCGATGATCTTTTTATGATAATACAACCAAATAGTAAACTTCACTATATATGTAGCATGGAAGCATAGAAGAAAGAAGCCTTATCACGGTGGGTAAGGTTGTCCTGCGAGAGAACGTTCTGTGCTGGTGGGTCCTGATTCTGTGCTGGTGGGTTTGTTTACATTGTATCAGAACGGCAATAAAACTGCCGTTTTGTTGCTTATGTTTTTCTCTGATACGTCATAAGTACCATGCAAAGAATATTACAACAATTTTTTATTGCAAAAGTCGTGCAAGTTCGCCAAACGAAATTGTCCTGACGATGTGCTGGTGATTAGAAAAACGGTCCTGGTTCTGTGCTCCTATGTCCTGGTTCTGTGCCTTTATATTTTAGTTAAAAGTGGCAAATATTCAAGATCATTGATGCTTAACTGTTATTGACTAATTAGCTGTTATCTGTTTTCTTAAAATTGACATTGTTGTGAATCTGTTAACTGTTATATGAAAAAAAAAAATACCCCTATTAACTGTAATCTTATTTATTGAACTGTTAATGGAACTCCTCTTGTCACCTTTTAAGAAAAGAAGAAAATATGTTTACGATTTTCGGGATTACGATTCTTTTGCATGATCACCAAACAACGGTGTAAAATATACAATACCTATATGAAAAAGATGATGTGGTATGTTTGTCAATGGACAAATTTCCATAATAAACCAAAGGAAGTATGTGTTAACAACCATGCGTCATCGTACGACCTTCAACAATGACCCAAAAAATCAAAATGTAAAAGGTTTTGCATAAAAATGGAGAGCATAAATATAGAACAAAGGACTTTTTTCTGATAAAATTGAGAATGGAAACAGGCAATGTGTCAGAGACAACTACCTGACCATAGAGCAGGTAACAACTGACGGCCACCAATGGTTCTTCAACACAGCGAAAATAATACACCATCCAGAGGCGGGCTTCAGCCGGCCCTTAAACAAAATGTAATCTAGTTCAATGAAAATTGATGTCACACTCAACTTCATAACATATAAATGAACTAAAATTTAAAAAAAAACTTACAAGACTAACAAAGGCAAGCGGCTCCTGACTTGGGCGAGGCGCTAAAATGCATCGGGATTAAACATTTTTTATAATAATCAGGCACAAACAATTAGGTGAGCCTGAACACTTCTTAGATGAGTTTAGATAATACATTCAGTGTAACATACATGTAAGCATCCTGAATACTAGTGATGTTTCTCTGACAAATTTTTACGATACTGTAGATACTTTTCTTTTTATTCAACCAAATGAAACTTTGCCTTGTTTCTGCGCGTAAGAATCATGTGTCTTCAGCAGCTAAAATCTTTTTTCTTTGTGAGCAATTTAGTGCTGACTAAAAGGATGACAAAAGTATTGCGTTTTTGTTTTTGTTTTTGTTTTTTTTTTTGGGGGGGGGGGGGGAGGGGATAAGGAAGAGGGAGGTCACAGTGAAAGTTTTTAAGCTTGGAATAGTTTTTAAATTCTAAAATTGTTGATAAAAAATAATTTGATGCAGATGCTCAAGAACGATTTTATTACTGCAGATGATAATTTTACCATAAAAACATTTTGTAAGAGTGGCACGGAGTTTCCCGTAAGATTTAAAAGTTGTACTTTAAAATAAAAATGTATCTATTAGCTATTAAGCATGACTTGCTATATCTTTAAGATTTTTTCACCATAAAAGTTTTGTCTGAACGGTTGTCAGTTTTTTTTTCGGGAGTTCAATAGAACACTTAAAAAAATATTTCACTATTTTATGGAAAGGCAGACTAGAATTTGTCAGAGAATGAAGACGAGATAACCTAGATAACACTAACAGAAATAAGATTTTTTAAGTTTTGCATTTTATAATGCCAAAATAAAGTCTGTTGTCAAGGATTTTTGATAAAGAACTAAGGGAAAGGGAGTAAACGATGTCTCCTACTTTTCTATATGAGAAATCGACCTTATGCAAATGAATTCGAATACATCTGTAAACCTATTTCGGATTGAAAAAATCTCCACGGAAAGTCTGTAACTGTTTGGAAATCGAGTTGTCATAAGAACCCTACAAAGCAGTTCAAAATTCATCTTTTATTTCGTATTTGAATGTTATATAATCAATCATAGTCTTACACATGTACATGTCAACGTGCACTTGCATAAGGTCGATTTCTATCCGACGCAGCTCATATTTAAATATATTTCATTAATAATTAAATTTGAAAAAAAATTTGTTAACGCGTTTTCTTGTTATTCTGCTGACAAGCTGTTTGGCAGCCACCAGTAGATCCGCCCAGCCGCCCGCCGTATGTCACCATTTTAATAACCGATATTTCCTTCGAAAATCCGGTTAAAAATAAAATATGCCTTAATTTTAATTGAAAATAAGTGAAAAATGAGTGAACGGAAAAAAATACCAGACTAAGAAATACACTTTTATTTAAATATTGGTAATATCACGATGCTTTTAAGTTTTGTGTGTCAAACTCTGAAGTAATTAATCGTTACTAAGGTATTTCACTTCACCCATTTATTTTATTATTTTATACTGTAAATTCTTAGTATTATTATATTAACATGTAGCCTTTACATATATTTAAAAAAAAAATCGAATCTAAAGCCAGATATATCAAACAATTTTTTTTATTTATGCGTTTTCAGGACAAAACAATCAACTCAAACACGCCTTGAAAGTAAAATACGTACTCGACTGTCTCTTTACGATAAGATAATTGCCCATTTATAGACCCCCCCCCCCCCAAAAAAAAAAAAAAAAAAGATGTTGCCGGGGGGTGGTTCAGAGATTCGTATATGGTTTTTTTTCAGTTTAATTTATTCTTGTGCATATTAAAAATCCAGAAGTATATGCACCTATTGAAATCGGTTGTTTTGTTAAATGTGCCTTTAATTTCAAAAATTAAAATATCTCGTATCTTCATACTACCAATTGAATATAAACAAGTATATAAGATGCAAAAAAATCTTGAATTATACACCTACATTTAACTTTTAAAAGCCATAAAAGATTAAAACAATCCAAACCTACACACTTTACAAAACTGGTTTAATTTCAACTGGTTATCAACCCGTTTCGCTATTATCTCACCTGTGTTGAGGGGCCGTGTGAGCTACATGTATTGACTTGGCGTCCGTAATTACAAAAAGATCTTTTCTGAAATTACTTGACCAAATGTTATCAAATGATTTTTCAAGAGTGAATCTAGGAAAAACAATATTCATCTACAAACATGACCACTGTCTTTTAAAATGTATTCGAGTTTTTAGTTTATATCGCAAAAGTTCAAGCAGTTAGAGCAAAACTTACCGAGTAAATACATTCAAAAGGCCAATGTCTATCTACCTTGCACTTTTCAGAAAATTCAGATCAGATAACAAACTTGGTCCAGCAACATTTATAAGCAATATAAGATTTTGACCAACACAGATATTCTTGTTACAACGAATCATTTTAAATGCAAAAATACCAGTTCCAGCCTTTAGTTTGTTTATTTATATATGTATATGAATTTAATTATGAAAGACAGCAGGGTCACCAGGGTGTGAAGTCCATGTCATCTGAAATAAATACTAAGCATAGATCTAGAAATCGATAGATAATCATGACATTTGAAAAAAATCTCTCTTGTATTCGAAGAGTTTGCAGTTGTGTTTTGCCTAAACAAATTGACACACAAAATGAATATAGTATTGTTGAATTTTTTAATAATGTTCAATACATTGGTAACACCAGTTACTAGGATAATAATCCTGTCACGTATGAATTGGGTAAAATATTTCAGAAAACAAGATGGAAATGTGACAGTTTACGTGCGGTAGGTGCAACAGGATACCGACAGCTTACATGGCTCGTCAGGGTGGAAGCTAAAAAGTAGATCAAAGTCCATGAAAATTTGATTTAAAACGTTTATTCGTTCCAACAAAGTTATTGAGATTTTGTTGAGGATTTGACCATTTATGGCAACAAGAAACTTTTTAGAATTTAATGCAAAGAAGGTTTAAAGTCTTTCGCCAAAAAATACTATAAATTTCTTCTTATCCTATGTTAACTTCCATGCAATCTCCATCCCTTCATGATCATTAAATTGAACTGTAAAATATTTCTTAGTATCTTCCGAATGCCTTTATAATGTCTGATGTATACATAATTATGACAATAACTGTTGTGAGCACAAGATTCACTGCACACTTTAAAAGTTCTGCTTTATCAAACATTAAAATGTACTGTGAACTGAAGTTTTGCGAAATTTTTTGATCGGTACGATTGAGATTTTATCTAAGAGAACATGGTTTATCTATAAGTTGAAAATGCGGCTATGCACTAGCTTTCAGTAGCTGCGAGTATTCGTTGTTCAATAGTTTGTGTCTTAATGTTATTATTTTATGTGCTAAATTGTTGTGTTGTTACACCACTTTACCAATAAAGGAGGAAAGGAGGAGGGGTTGGTTGGGTGGAGGTGGGGAGGGGTGTGTGGAGCGCAAACAAACATGTTAATGACTATGCGGTATGGGCTTTGTTCATTGTTGAAGGCCGTACGGTGACCTATAGTTGTTAATTTCTGTGTCATTTGGTCTTTTGTGGAGAGTTGTCTCATTGGCAATCATACCACATCTTCTTTTTTTATAAGTTAAGCCCTGTCAGGAGTGCCCAAAACAAGTGATTGTCGATGGTTGCTTTCTGTCATATTTGTATTTTGTTCAAAGTTGTAGTTAAAATCAGGCCGAAGGTATTCATTTTTTAATCGTTTACATTTTTATAGCTAGTATTCGTTATGGTTTTTGCTCGTTTTTGAAGGTCATACTTTGAATCGCAATTGTACACATTTTGTTCCATTCTAGTTAGTTTTTATCAGTCATGTTTGAAAAGCAAGTCTAGGTAGGTTTTTTTCATCCAGTCGAAGTTTATGGGAGACAGTGTATATATTTAGGAAGAAATTAGAGGCACCAGTAATTAGATCATCTATCCTCATATATTTAACTGAAATAAACCAGTCAAACCTTTATTGTCTTTATAAATGTCGCTTAACTTTAAGCACCTTTTAAAACTGTTTAGGTTGGTATATTATGTAGATAATCATAAATTTAAGGGCATTTAATATCTTAAATAAAACTATTCTAATTAGATGTACTTTCATCTGATATTGGACGGAAGACGTTGGCCTTTTATGTTTTATAAGTTACGATTATTTTGAAAACGCTTATTAAACAGCCAAATGGATGCACAAAAGTAAAAATAGGAGTCACAGATCCGATTGAATACAATATCTGCCCAATTTTATTGATTTTGTAACATTTGTTTCAAATATGACCAACTTTTTATCCAAAATCACCAGCACCGTATCAGGACCCACCAGCACAATGACAGGACCCACCAGCACAGTATCAGGACATGAATAAACTGAAAAAATGCAAAATTTTGATAAATTGCACTGGTTTTTCACAAAATAATTTTGTCGTGTGGATTTGGGTATAGAAAGCGAACTCTTGGAGCATTTTTGTTTTATTTTGTCAGTTCTCGATTTTCTGAAAATGAGCATTTTTGTGTTACGCTTACTGAAACAGTTTAGAGGGTCACAATTTTAATGGTTTGCCTATGAACCCATAAGAATCAAAATTAAAAAATCTCAACTGTTTCCTTCGATTTTTTATGAGAGAAAACGTCAAAAATCATCATTTTTGTCTTTGTTTACATATTTTCAATGATCACCAGCACCAGTCAGGACCGAATCACCAGCACATAACGTTTTCTCGCAGGACAACCTTACCCACCGTGCTTATATTAAGATAAACATGATTGAGTTCAAAATATTATCGTTATTGGTTTGTAAATATTGACATTTTATTTCCGCAATGTCAGTGTATGAATTTATCTTGAGGTTTTGGTCATGAAATTTAATTGTTTGTTAAATTGTAAATAATGCGATAAGATTGGGTTTGTATGACGTCACATTGATCCCCACGTAGCTAGATAAACACTCTTTATCGCCACATTGATGTACCAGTACGTATTTTACAAGCCGTCAAGATACTTTCAAGAGGTATTTTAAAGTGTTAATTAAGGAAACCGACATCAACCTAAAAAGAGTACATTTAAAAAATCAGCGTTTATTTGACATTTTCTGATCAAAATAACAAGATAAATATAAAGAATAAGAACTCCAACAGAGACAAAATGACTTTGAAGTTAGCGCTTACGCGTCGCCGTACGGACCTCAATAATGAGCAAAACCCATACCACTTAACAAGCTATAGAAAGCCCCAAAATTACAAAAGTAAAACAATTCAAACGAGACAAATGACGGTCTGATATATCTAGAAAAACAATAAACAAAAAGCAAATATGATATATAGAAAGAAACGACAAGTCCTGAATTACTGCCTCCTGACTTGGGACAGGCATACACAGAATGTTAAACATGTTAGCTGGGGCCCTACCCTCCCCTTAACCTGAGACAGTGGTGTACAGCACAACACAAGAACAAACTATAAAAATCAACTGAAAAGGGCTTAACTCATATCTCCCTTCCGGAATTTGATTACACATTAGTTCGAGATTTTTAAGTTGTCGAAACCTGATGTGTCATGTTTTTTTTTCTCTGACTGTTAATGACGTCTTTACACTAAATCCATTTGATGTTGGATGTGTACTGATTGATATTTTAGTCTAAGATACATGATTTTTTTATTGGTTGTGATTGGATTTGAACTAGCTGTCAGTAACTGCGAGTACTCTCAGATCTGTACTTAGTGTCCTTTTTGTTGTTAGGGATGAGGGATGTATAAATACACTGCCACGTCCGTTTTTATATTTGATATTTTTCTGCTTTGTATCGATGTGATGAGTTGCCTTTTTCAACTGATTTTTATAGTTCGTTCTTATGTTGTGCTGTTACACGACTGTCCGAGGTTAGGGGAGGGTTGAGCGCTCACAAACATGTTTAACCCCGCCACATTCTTTATGTACCTGTACAAAGTCAGGAGCCTGTAGTTCAGTGGTTGTCGTTGGTTTATGTTGTCATATTTGTTTTTCGTTGTTTTATTATAAATTAGGCCGTTAGTTTTCTCAATTGAATTGTTTCATATTTTTCATGTCGGGGCCTTTAATAGCGGACTATACGGTATGGATTTTTCTCATTGTTGAAGGTCGTACGGTTGCCTATAATTGCTTACATCCACTTTATTTGAACTTTGGTGGATAGATGTCTCATTGGCAATCATACATCATCTCCTTATTTTCATATTGAACTTGAATACAAAGTCTTTAATACAGTAATCATTCATGTCATTCAAATAATATGAAAAACATTTTTAACCAATTTTACATTAATCAATAAGATATTAAAAATATACAATATGGCAAATTTCAATTGTTTTTCTTAAAATGTGAATCAAAGAACATCCATTATATTATTATATTGGATAGTTTTTTTGTTTTTTTTCTATTTGTGAAAAAATAATGATCCAACTCCCACACTGGGTGTAAATAATTTGAAAATATGACATTTATATAATCTCGTACTATATATTATGTTTATTTAACCACTGAAAACAGATGTCAAAGGGCGTACACATTTATGCCATAAATATATTTTAGTTTAATTATAAAATTTAATAACCAAAACATAGCGGATCTTCACACTGGTTGATTTGTTTATAACAATGTTCAGGGTGGTACATGTTGTAAGGGATGATTAAAGACACTGGTATTTGTATTAAAAGAATAGCACTGGTTACCAAAGATAAGGCTGTCTTGCCTAATTGTTTTTATTTTATTTTATATTTTGGATACATGTAGTGTGGTTTACTAGTAAATCAATTTTGAATTTTAAAAACTGTCTTTAGTTTTCTATGTAAGGGAGCTACCATTTGATTTTTATGGGGGGCTAGGATGAAATTTGAAAAAAAATAGGCAGGACAGTAGTTTTGAGTAAAAAAAAAGGCAGGATGAGACACTTGCAAAAAAACTTTTAGCTTAGCTTTAAAAAATTAATTAGCGCTTTTAGCACAAATGTAACAATTGATATACAAATGGCTACAAATGGCTAAGTCTTAACTAGATCATTGAAATACACCCCCTTATAATTCAATTTAGGTAAAAAAAAGTCAGTATAAACTAAAAAAAAAAGGCAGGACCGAATAGAGTGAAAAATAAAAAGGCAGGACAGAGATTACAACTAAAAAAAAAATGCAGGACAAAATTTTTCATCCTAGCCCCCCATAAAAATCAAATGGTAGCTCCCTTATGTTTTGTGTCTTGTTGTTTGTCTTTTCATCGTTTTTAGTTGTTTTGTTTTTTAGCCATGGCATTGTCAGTTTGTTTTCGACTTATGAATTTGAATATCCCTTTAGTATCTTTCGCCTCTTTTTTTTGAATCTGAAGTTATTACAAACAAATTTTTTAAATCTTGCAGTCAATGATTTGGTGTTCGTAGACGTACCAATTTAACCCTTTATTTATTCAACATAATTTAAGAAAATATTTTGGTTTATATGTCAAGGAAAGTCAGATTAAGCCATACATTGGTCTGATTACTATTAAGTATAAAGATCAAGATTGCATTGTGTTTACGTCTTTATTACGGTATTATGAAATGAATTAAACATTCTTAGATAACAATTTCATTCATTGATTGGTTATTTATCATAATAATTTATTTATTTGTCAGATACTTATAAATGTCAATTTTTCTGGACCTTGGTCGATTTATGTTGATCAAAGAATTTTTATCAGTCAAATGTTAAATTAAAATATTTAAGATTAAACGTTGATTTGAAAGTTTTAAATTATTTACATAATTAATTGAAAACTTGGCCTCGGCCTGCGTTTTTCATAACGATAAATTAAATGCAAATCGTAGCAAGTCAGATGTGATTTATCTAATGAGTTCCATAACCTAGTCAACTTAGACGGTTACTTGCAGTGAATGCACTAGGCAATTTGCACGTTCAAATAATGAAAAGTCCCGCCAAACTCTAACAACGCTCTCTGTAATGACAGGTGACTATTTCTTTCAATATTGCTTATAACTACACAGGAATGAAAAAAATACACAATTAACATTATTTAGATAATGCACTATATGCGTATCGAATATTTAATCTTGCGTGTTTTAAAAAAAGGCGACAGCAGTATACCCTGTTCAATAGTCATAAATCGATTAAGCGAAAACAAATCCGGGTCACAAACCAAAACAGAGGGAAACACATCAACTATAAGAGGAAAACAACGGAACAACAGTAACACTGAACTGCATAAAAAAAACACCAACATTCATAGAAACGAACTATTTGATAACAACTGCCATATTCCTGAATTGGTACAGGACATTTTAAGAAAAAAATGGTGGGTTGAACCTGGTTTTATGGCTAGCCAAACCTCCCGCTTATATGGTAAAGTTAAAAATGCTAAAATGACAACATTACGGTACAGGAATGCAGTACAAATATACGCAAGAACACTCAGGACAGAGAAGCACATAAATAATTAATATAATAGTACATTACAACATGTAAACCACAGAATAACAACGGACAACTCCCATGAATCCAATGCAGCACACCAGGACACAAAAACGAATTTTAAGCTGTACGTCACACGAATGTTTCAACGCCACAAAAAGTGACGTATTTTTTCTGACGTTTATATTATCACAGGTAAATTTCTAAAAATAGAATAGATTTGTTATATTGTAGACACGTACGTAATGATGCTATTTTATGTATTTTCTAACCATGACAAGAATATTAAAATGGAACTGTGTTTGTAATGGTGTTATTGTTTGTATTTTCTAACCACCAGAACAAACTCTGATCTATTGATCGATTTGATGAGTCGGTTTAGTGGTAAATTCGTAGTTTATGTTTGCTATACAATGTATGAGTGGCAAATTCGTAGTTTTATTTCATTTGATTTTAAACATATTTTATTCATTAAGATACTATGAAAAAGATTCAGCAACAGACACAGCTAAAAAAGCTCTCACAAGGTATACATCATATATTAACAACTGTACTTAAAGTAGTAGAACTACAGTGGAAAATACATACTACTGTACTTTAATAAGCACATACAAACACATACATATGACAATGAACAAAAAAAAAACACAAATCCGTCAAATGTCATTTAATACATGAGTTAAATGTCAACGAATACGTAAATATGAAGGCTTCAAGAAAAGTGAATATAAAAATAAGAAGATGTTGTATGATTGCCAATGAGATAACTCTCCACAAGAGACCAAATGACACAGAAATTAACAATTTAATACAGGTCACCGCACGGCCTTCAACAATGAGTAAAACCCATACTGCATAGTCTGGATATCTATAAAGACATATATCTTGAATATTTTTCTAGTGTCTTGACATCTCAGGTATCAAATGTTAAGTAACAAGGTTCACACATTTGAGCTGCCACTTTTTAGTGCTCATAGTAATAATGTAACTCGAAATTGTTTCAATCAGATAAACAATCAGTATGGTCAATATGCGGATCAATTAAATAAATATTAATTGCAATCGAATAATCGATGCCTCAAAAACGCAATCATTTTCATACTATTTGAAAGTTTATAATTGTGACAACACATGGTGGTATCTGTTTAGCCAGCAGAAGAATACATACTAAAAGAAAACGATCATTATTGATTTTTTTTCAATCCATTTTTTTTTCGTTCCTTGCCAGCATCAAATTATTTATTTATGATTTTTTCTTTAATCTAATGACAAAAATTCTCTATCAGAACATTTTTTTGTTCTCTTCTCCCTTTAATATCGAAATTATTTTTTTCTTCAAAGTTGGTTATCAGAATATTTTTTTAGTAAAAAGCCATAACCCCTCAGAGTTAAATGATCGTTCTCAAAGTGTGAATCAATTGTAAATAAACGGGAATATTGGTATAACCATGTTTAAGACGTCTTGTCTTCAAATGCAATAATATTTTGGCTCATTTTTATCATTTGACTAAGCAAAGTGACGATTATTTTAATCATAAGATACAGTTTCCTCATTTTATATGAAGAGAAACAAAACACATTTAACCACTGGACGTTAAGCAACCAACAATCAATCAACCAAATACATTTAAACCAATGTGATCTGTAATTTAGGTGAACCATTTTCTAAATTCCACATTTACTTCGCATTCGCAAGGTCAGAACTATTTAAGGTTGACATTTTTGTCACATTTAGAAGGAAACGTCATTAATAAAACCTTCTGTAAATAGTATCCAACAGAAAAAATGTAACCTGTATATAATTAATCATTGTGTAATGAAAACCTATAAAGTAAACTATATATATCTTAACGTAATTTATCTGATTCAGTAAAGAAAACCTACATAATAATTCCTTACATAAAATCGCTCTTATCGGAATTCCCTTGACACTATATTTAAATATTTCCATATGTTGTAGAATATCCTTGACCTTTTTAAATTTTACAAGCTCTTGACATTATCAGAGAACTCCAATTGCGTACTTAGGAACTATCAAATATTGTAATAAGGAACGAATCATGGTTCACATCTTTTCGATAGATTCGGGACGAATAAAAACTTGACATTTTGTATTAATCTGCTGATATCTCTTTGGTTTGTCTGTTCCCACCGAGTGTCCCGGTGGTTCTCTCCGAGTACTTCGGCTTCCTCCACCATAATAACAGACTTCCCGGCGTCCTAGCACTCCCTTTGTGTTGGGGTGGGGATTGTCCTTGTAAATATTGTTGTAAATACGTTAGTGACACATCTCCATTAATCCTGATAGGGAGTGTACACGGATTCCACTGTACCATCGCAGCTCTCGAGGGGTGCTCCGAATAACAGAGGAATCTACCAGTACATATATACATAGACTGCTGTTCCATTGACATAAACCCCACGTGACCTTTTATTTATACCCAGTCGCAGTCTAAATTCCTATGGTTTACGTTTGCAAAAATATGGCCTTGAATATTAACGTTATCATATATATTATCAAAAAGGTCACAATTTTGTTCTTGAATGGATCTATTTCAAAAGACATAAAGTAAAACAAATATCTACATAAAATAATGTTATAGACTCCAAAATCAGCGCATTTGGAAGATGATGTCATAAAACAATGATTTTGTGCATTTTTCACACATAAAAGCTTCAGGACAATTTCGCCGCAACCTACAATCCCAAGTTAATTTATTGATAAATTGGACACACAACTAAAGTTTCAACACAATTAATGCATAATTAAGGGGTTTTACCTTCCTTAGATATAACTTGAGACGTTGGTTTGTATCAATTGTTTCATCACAACTATTTCTGTGTAAAATTTGTAGTATTCAGGTAAGATTAATTAAAAAATGTAATCTAAGGGCCAAGATTAACCCTTCGTGAACCTTCTCCAAAGTCCCAGTCCACCGAAATGCAGTACCTAAAGTCTATACCTGTTGACCCATAGATGTATTATGTGTTTGTGACGTTATGTTGTTGTCTTGTTGACGTTTACCTCATCTCAATAATCCAGATTTCGAAAAAAAATACCTAGGGAAAACTTTCCATAGAATGTCAATAAAATCGTTCGAACCATTCCGAGGCCTTGGTTTTTTATGAAAGGACATTTAAGATCTGTTTAAGTCTCATCCAATGAACTACTGTCGAAAATAACTTTTACAGAAATGCCATTAAGGCTAAAATTGCAATTATCACAAACAACTGGAAATACTTGTATGACCTTATCTCGTCAAATATATAACCAAATTTTATCATGAATTCACCTGGCGGAGCATTGTATTTGTCTTGTGGTTACAGAATAAGTAGGACCAACAAATCCTGTATTTTTTTATTTAATAACTGTATCTAACTGAATTTGTTGTAAATTTGTAGTTTCTCTAAAATTCGTTGACAACCTTTGAAAGAAATTTAGAAAAATAACGGTCTTTATACCAAAGGGCAATTAAAAAACCGAAAGTCGAAGAAAGACCAATCATTGTCCAACACACCAAAGGTGCAAAAAACAAATATTTCATAAGCTTTTCATAGCTTACTGTGCGATGTGGGGTTTTCCCATTGTCGAAGGACTTATAGTTGTTGACTTCTACGTCATTTGGTCCCTGGTGGAGAGTTGTGTCAATGGTAATCATACCACATTTCCTTAGTCTTTAGTTATATTGTTTACATCCACGTGATTTGAACTTTGGTGGATAGTTGTCTCAATATCAATCATACCACATCTCCTTATTTTTCGATAGAGTTTGACATGTGATGTGTTCACCTGTCTTTTACTGGAGATAGTATATTGACCTCTAGATGTATTTTCGTATTGCATTGTATTGTTTGGTTGCTGTTTCATCGGTGTATCTCAATATAAAAATATAAAAAAGAAGATGTGGTATGATTGCCATAGACAACTCTCCACAAGAGACTAAATGACACAGACAGACATTAACAACTATAGGTCAGCGTACGACCTTCAACATTGAGTAAAACCCATAACGTATAGTCAGCTATAAAAGGCCCCGAAATGACAAATGTAAAACAATTCAAACAAGAAAACTAACGGTATCCTTATGTTTGCTATGTTTTAAATTATACTATGTATACTATTATATAATTTCTTTAACACTGTGTATACTAGTATAATTTATGATGTAGTCAGATGATTACGTCTACCAAGTACAGTCTCTAATGGTTATGGCTTCTTTTAATCTTAAGTTTTTAGAAAATGATGGAGACATCATGTCAATATGGGGTCAATATACTCAAACATGCTCCATTTTAATCATCCTTTAATTTTATATGAATATTTATACATATTTCACGTAAACAACACAAATTATCAACAAAACCCATTAAAATAAAACATTTTAATTGATAACAAAAAAAACTCAAAAAATTTCATAACATCCTAATCTATCTTGTTGTTTTGCAAGCGCAACATAAATAAATTCTGAACAATTTGCTACCAAGCTTGTTTGGTCTTTTATATTTTGTTTCTGTAGGAGAGTCTCTATTTGCTATAGTACAGAATTCATTTTCCTCTGGGGGTGCTTCCGTTGAACAATGTCTGTCTGTTATTTCCCAGAATTCCCCATACTCTGAGGCTGTTTCCGTTAAACAGTCTTTACTTGTTATATCCCAGAATTCATCACTGAAAAAGATCTCAAAATCTGTACATAAATCAATCCATTCATTATCCATGGTCATTTGCGTCGTCGTAAATTCTGAAAAGAAAAGAATCTTTGGATAATATTAAAATGAAAAAGAAACCGGAGTTGTTTCCTTTTAAAATAGGTGTTTAAATAGCTTTTCTTGCATACAATTTTATAGATTGTACTGCATGCTGTTTAATTGTTAATGTTTGTTCTGACTAACTCTTCCAGAAAATATGTCCCTTGTTGTTTCCAGAAATATTATATTTATATATTGCTTCACAACGTGTAACTAATGCCATAAGTTTAACTCTGTTCTTCTGACAGTGTGTTTTGTTAAAATGGTACATGAAAAGTTCCAATTCCTCCCTTTCCCCCTAAAACACATGAATCTTTCCCAACAATATATGTGAAACCTTGACAGTTACCTTGCTGATAATATTCCTCGTCGTCTTCATAACAAAACTCTGTATCAGCTGTCTGTCTAGATTTTACTCGTCTGGTCATTGAAACTTTAATCTAGAAGAAAAAAGAAAATTGAAATGTCTGAAAAACATAAATCTACAAATTCGTATTCTGTAACGTTTAATATTTTTTTCTGCGTCCCGTTGCAAATATTACTTGCATATTCAGGACAAAGTTCACACGAGGTATACTGTGCTTTGTAGTAGACAGACAAAACGGGTCTTTTCTTAAACATATTCACTCACATAGACTTTTACCTGTCCGCGTATACTACATATCACTCGAACCTTCCTCGAACACATTATTCTGAATAGGAGCGAACTAGCAACAATTGTTCTATTGTTCCCCAATTATGCATAATTTGCGTAAAAGCAAGCATAAATTCATTGCGTATAGTATAACCATGTCGATTATCGTCTGCCTTTAAACCATACGACCTAAAAGGGAACCATAAAGGCAGTTAAAAATAATACTAGTACCTTTAGTGCGGATTTTAAATGAAATATGGTCGCGCCATATTTCTCAATTAGAAACGAAAGATATCAAAGAGACATTCAAACTCATAAGTCGAAAAAAAAACTTACAATACCATGGCAAAAATAGATGAAAGGACTAACAACAGTACAAAAAACACAACATAGAAAAATAAAGACTGAGCAACACAAACCCCACCAAAAACCCGCGGGTGAACTCAAGTGTTCCGGAAGGGTAAGCAGATCCTGTTCCACATGAGGCACCCGTCGTATCCTATTTATAGACAGGCTCTATATGTACATTAATAAGATATGTCCTAGGACCTCTCAGTTTTGTTTATTTTTTAATGACTTGTATTGATGTATTTATGTTAAAATTCCTTTTAGTTATTAGTTATATAAGATGATCTGGATGATGGTCCTTTAGTTCTGTATTCTTCAGTTTTTTTAGCCATTTTTCTCAAGTCTTTATAAATTTTGTCCATTATTGTCTATTCTTTATGGTTAAGCATCCCTTTTTCCTCTATTCTTTATTTTTGTGGCCTATTTTCTCTATTCCTTATTTTGTTTGCCCATTTTTCTATAGTATTTTCCTTTATTCTCTATTCTGTAAACCCCCATCCAGACCCTCGTTTAAGTATTGATTATACTTTGTGGCATTAACATAATCAGCCCTTTCTTAATTACCTTCATAACTTTGTTGAGTACACGCCTCGCAAAAGACAATTTCTTCTTGTTTGATGCTTTATCTAAAAAAGTCAATGTTTTTAAATATATATATATGTATAAAATATAACACTATAACGGTAAAATGAAAGATTCGCACTCTCAATGGAAGTGACTGAAATACCGATTTATGTCTAAAATTTCTACTTTTTCATTTTACACGATCTATGAGAAAAAAGTAAAATAACAAAAATACCGCACTCCAAGGAAAATTCAAAACGTAAAGGCCTTTATCAAATGGCAAAATAAAAAGCTCAAACACATCAAACGAATGGAAAACAACTGTCATATTCCTGACTTGGTACAGGCATTTCCTTATATATGTAGGAAATGGTGGATTAAACCTGGTTTTATAGCAAGCTAAATCTCTCAATTCCATGATATTGACACCAATGTGTGAGCAAAACAAACAGACATAATAGGTAAACATGTCAAAAATTGGGGTACAGCAGTCAACATTGTGTTATAATCTAAATCTCTATTAAATCAAATAACCATGGTAACAAAGAAAATCATCCTATTTCTTTGAAATTCACTCTACCTTTTGGAAGCATTGTAAAAGCTATTTCTTTAAGTTTCTCGTTCAAAAAACTTACTGTTTAAATCAGTAATCAACATTTCTTCAACGGGATTCTTCGTGTGTGTTCTTCTGAAATTATCTTTTTTTCTGAAGAAGAATAAATGAAGATATCTTTGTAACAATCTACATTATACACGAATTTTATATCGTATAGAATTTGTAGCTTTAAATATCAGAATTTATTTTGTTATTTCTTTTTTTATAATGTCAACAGAATTGCATTTGAAAGGTTTGCTAAAATTTGATGAACATTAAAATCTATCGGAACTCGTGTTCTCGTCGAAGCTCATATTAGAGGGTGTGGATGGGGGTTTACTGAATAGAGAATAACAGGAAAAAATATAAAGAATAGAGAAAAAAGAATACAGAAATGAAGGACCCCCATCAAGACCCTTATATGAGCATACCGAAATCAGAGATCTGTATTTTTATTAGATTGAGGTTTGCTGGCATTAATTGACGACCATTTGATGACCGCAAATTGAGGTTTTAGCGACGAGATATTACGAATTCCAAAATTTGTAATTACAGATTTAATATGCATTAGGATTTTTTATTTGAACAAAACCTATTAGAAATGTAATGGTCTTTTGATTTCCTTCGTTGGTTTTAACCGATGACTTTTTTTATTTAATCGTGCGAGTCTTGTTAAAAGTATCAGTATTCTGCAGATAACAAGCTTCCAATCAGTAAACTAACCTCAATATTTATTCCATGTTGTGTTTTGTCGCTGCAAGCAGCAGGCAGGATGATAGAAACGTCTCTAGAGCAAGATCTATCCATATCTTTGTTGAGAAAAAAAAAGAAACATATCTAGAGCCAGATCTATCAATATCTTTCCTGAGAAAAAAAGAATCCACTGTGAATAATTCTCAAGTATTTTGTTATTTTTTTCCAGCCATGTGTAAATTACATTTTGTTGCTCGGAGACGGATTCTACTGTTACGCTTTGGTCTGTTTCAGTTGTGTATGAACTCTGGTCTATTTGTTTTTTGTACATTATTTTTTATTACTGTTTTTCAAGTATTTATGGCTTCTAATTAAATTAATAAAAAATATAATAAAGACATTAACATATGCGTTAGCAGACAGTTCAAACAAATTATGTTTTTTTGTCAAGGAACCCAATCTCTCTCTTTGATATATTTGTTTTTATCAATGTTTTTTTTTTTTTTTGTATATAATTGTTAAATTAAAATATATACTTACCAAATCTTTATTCGAGAAATCTATATTATAGATCCAAAATAAGATTCAAACTCAGATCTATCGACTATCTTGAAGATGGATAACGCCGGGAAGATATCTCCTTGTCAACAGTGGTATATATTGTGACGTAAATGACGTCGGAAGTCACATGTATGAAAACGGTATTCTGTAAACACTGGTTATTTGTTACATCACAACAAAAGTTGTACGCCAAAAAATATAGACGTCAAGACGGAACTTTGAAAATTGCATTAATGAAAACATAATATATAAAAAAATCTTCATATATTTTTTTTCTTTTATTAACATATACAACTTAACTAAAGGCGATAAGATTAGGCCTAATCATTTTTTCCCCATTGTGAATTTTCCATTTCTTCTACCAATATCCAGTAGCACCTATGAAACGAGTGGATAGACTTGTTTCATTGTACTAACTTCACGAGTGCACGTTCTAGACCCATACTATCTAATTTGTATACTATGATAGATTAGCATTTATTAACAAAATATAAATATCTAATAACTATATATTTATATTCCGAACACTGTTCGAGTTTTTTTTTTTTTGTCTTGTCAAAGAAGTAAAGAACAGTTTTTGTCTTGTTATGTACTGTACCTGTGCATTCATTTCATGTGAAGTTAATATCGAACTGTCCATTGTCCAGTAAAACTCCTCTTAGCTCTCTAGGTTAAACATTTTAAAGAAATGGGTTACATGATACGGTATGATCTTGGAATTTTCGTATCACACATTCTTATTTCATTCCATAAACAATGATATTTCATGACGAACAGAGAATACGGCACTGAAAATCCTACTTGATATAAAGCATTACAGACTACAAAGCACTATGGATTTAAAGACAGGCGCATAATTTATATGCACAATCTATATGTAATATAGACTGGGACATCTGTCTATTGTTGAACACTTTATGATGACCCTTAGCTGTCTTTCGGTTATTTTTTGTTGTTTGGTTGGCATTCAAGCCACACCTCATTTATTTCCAAGCCAAAGTTTAAAACCAGTTATAAATGACATCATTTACTCGTACACGTGTATTTAGCAAAGGTAAGGGAAAATGACATCATTTACTCGTACACATGTATTTAGCAAAGGTAAGGGAAAGTGACATCATTTACTCGTACACGTGTATTTAGCAAAGGTAAGGGAAAATAAAGGGAAGGTTTATTATTTACTCGTACACGTGTATTAAGCAAAGGTAATGGAAAATAAACTGTTAACACAGAGATATGTCTCGCCTATTTGTTATTTTGATAATGCAAATGTTGAAATTAAAATTACAATACTTTAACATGTCAGTTATGCAAATATTCACAGTCAATGAACAATGACTGAAGGTACAGGGCTAAACAATCTCCATGGAAATGAGATGTGCCAATGCTAATACAACTGCAAACCAAATACCATTGATTTTTCATAAGTCGTTCCCTTTAAACAAACTTAAACACAAACATTAACTTGTAAACTATGTAAAAGTTTCAAAGTTAGTGAACCATAATTAGGGGTGGGGTTATATAATCTGGAAATGAAACTTGCAAATGCCAATACATTTGCATACCAAATACCATTGGCTTAACATTAGTGGTTCATCTTAAACTGACCTAATCAGACTAATCACAAACTAATACATGTAAACTAAGCAAAAGTTTCAAAGTCAATAGACCATGACTGAGGGTTAAGGACCAAATATTCTCCATGGAAATAAGGTGTGCTAATGCTTATACAACTGCATACCAATTATCATCGACCTACCACTAACGGTTCCACTTAAACTGACCTAATCACAATCTAATACATGTAAACTAAGCAAAAAATTTAAAGTCAATAGACCATGACTGAGGGGGCGGGGCCAAATATTCTCCATGGAAATGAGATATGCCAATGCTTATACAAATGCATACCAAATATCATTGACCTACCATTAGTGGTTCCCCATAAACTGACCTAATCACAAACTTATACATGTAAACAATGCAAAGTTTCAAAGTCAATAGACCTTGACTGAGAGGGCGGGGCCAAATAATCTCCATGGTAATGAGATGTGCCAATGATAATACAACTGCATACCAAATATCATTGACCTACCACTATTGGTTCACCATGAAGTAGACCTAATCACAAACTAATACATTGTTGACGCCGCCGCCGCCGCCGTGGCTGGATACAGCATACATATGTCTCGCTTGTTGACTCCGTCAAGGCGAGACAATAAAGGGAAGGTTTATTATTTACTCGTACACGTGTATTTAGCAAAGGTTAGGGGAAATAAAGGGAAGGTTTATTATTTCATGACACAAAATCACTACGTGCAAAAAGAAAAACAATAAAATAAAATATCACGTGGTGACTCGAGATTTCTGTTTCCCGTGTTGCATTGTGCGAAGTTATGATTTTTTCGTTTCTTTTCCCATATCCGTTCTTTTTCTCACTATTGTCAGTCCATTATGTGCTATTGGAACTCAAACAAAAAATATAATCAAAATATAAAATTGGACAGGAGCAGTTTGTGAAAGTTCTGTTCATATTGTCATTGAATACGGAATTCATTTAACCATCAAATTGACGAATTAAAAAACAAAAACTTATAGAGTACATGTACATTATGGCGGTTTCCGAGACCAAGACTAACTGACATTGTAAAGACACGAGCCGACCTTGTTGATAGATGTAAAACATTTACTACTGAAATAAAAAGTGGGTTTCTTTTCTTTTGCTTTGTTTTTTCTTTCATTTTACCAGTTTTATCAAGGAAGCAAGCTAGAATCTCGTTTTTGAAAAGTTGAATAAGACATTGATGATCTCCCTTTTTTTCATATCAATTCAAAAATAATATTGAAACAGTAATCAACGAATGCTTTTCAACCAAAACAAGAACAATAGTGTTGTGGTAAGTATAACATACATGAGGGGGTGGACAGGGGTGAGGGAACACAGGAATTAGGGACAGGAAGCAGGATTCCGGGGGAGAAAAGTTGTAGTCAAAGGGGGAAGTCAAGGGGGAGGGAACCCGGGAGAGGTGTAGTAAAAATACGGATATTCTGGGATTTTTTTTATCAATTTCCGTCTGGAAGTAAGAAGGATGAAAGTGGGAGTAGGGAGAGGAAATTTGGGGTAGAGGGGGAAGTGGGAGTAGGGAATAGGAACGTCGGAATCAGGGACCACCCGTCCATCCTCTCATTCATATAGGCAAACATGTTTTTTTTTTCGGAGGCGATCTCGGTTGGTCAGGAAGGGAAAGCAGATCCTGTTCCACATGTGACACCCGTCGTGTTGCTCATGTAAGTACAAACCCGGTGACAAGTCTTATTCGATAGGTCATATTCGAGGAAAAGAGGACGGAATTGTGGTTGCGACAATTGGAACATATCCGTCGTCATCTGTCAAACACCTCGTGATGGCGTCCGTGAAATTTTCGAAGGGAAAATTTTAACTTCAGCACTTGGAGCTCTTGATTTAATAGCTTCCTTATTAGCATCAATCCTCTATCAATGAAATCATGATAGGAATTGCAAGCTCTTGGATATCGTATCAACTGGGCGATATACTCCATATGCGGGAGCTGTCGGAATATTGCTAGAAATCGAAAGTTCACAATTGGAAAGCTGTAATCATCTCTTTTGTCATAAAGTTTTATTCTCGACCGACCCTCGGTGTCAATTTATAGATGTTAATAGAAATAAGAAGATGTGGTATGAGTGCCAATGAGACAACTCTCCATCCAAGTCACAATTTGTAAAAAGTAAACAATTATAGGTCGTCAAGATACGAGGTAGACTTGACTTTTTCTGTTATATCCTTTATTTCAAGTTCGATGGGATAGATGCGTTGAACAAAGTCACCAAACTTTGAATTATTTAGTGAGAGGACATCATATATATAGCGGAACGTGAAGTTAAAGGATAATGCTAGTTTCTTTTCATTCATGTGTAACTTCAAGGCATATTTTACCGGCGATCGATATCTCTCAAAATTGCTGCACTTTTCTTGTATCCCTGGTGCTTTCGACTGGAGAACCGTCGTACACAAGCATCGCACAAGTTGACACTCTGAGGCGGGTGGGGAGCAAGAAGGTGAACTGTGGTTTATTTTTATCAATAGTACCGCTTAAGTCGACGCTAGGGACCGTCTTGACCTTGTTGTAGGGTATGAATGATTCGTTCATTGTTGAAGACCCTACATCAACTGTCAAGATGAAGAACAGGAGTAAAAGCCCTGTTCATTGATAATTTTCTATGTTTTCTATGTATTGTGTGCGATTTTGTCCCATGTACATTTACTCCATATCCTTTCATTTTCTATTCCTCAGAAGCTCTTGTATTAAGTTAGCCTCGTAGGAATGAGGGAACCAATCGGCAGAGAAGAGGAGCACAGTTGGTTCACAAGGGAATGTCATTTTTTTGTTGACGTCCTCCAAACGACACATATATGTTGTCAATCAAGAAATGAAGCATCTTGATCTGCTGATAATGTCAGTTTCAGAATATTTTTTTGTTTGAATCAAAGTGTTTTTTTACAGAGTACGTGTATCCCTCCACAAGACAGGATACTTATATATACGTTGGCCATTCATTTTGATTAAACAAAAACAGTAAACTACTAGTAACAATCATATACATTTGAACGATCGATCATCACTACTTTTGAGACGACCAGTTAAATTTTACCTGTCGGTGTCGTCGTCAACTGTAGGTATAGACATTTATTGAAAAGGTCTTCTAGAGACGCTTGGACTTTCGACTTTACTTTACATTTGTTATCGGCGATAGAAAAGGTCTACTAGCGACGGCCGGACTTTCGACAGTACTTTAAATTTGCAATCGGCGATTTTAAAACATTGTTGAATTGGATTATCTCCCGTATAACACTGAGAACAAAATTTCATTAAGAAGGAAAAAACCGTAACGGATGCATTATTGATCATAATACATGTATGTGAGATAAGTCAAATACTTAAGGAAAGTACAAGCTATGTCGAATTTCAAGACGCTTCTAATAATGGGTTACTTTAAAGGTACGGGAAACCTCTGAATTTGTTTAATTCATGAACCGCCTTCAGTGTAGAAGGTCGTTCTTTCAATCCCTAGTCGGGTCAACCATGGCTTAGGTAGCAATATACAGTTAGGAACAAAATTAAAAAATGTACCCTCATAAGTTTTACCATCCCCTTTTCCTTGCTTTATTACAAATTCTATTTACTGTTTGTGTCATACATGTGCATAAGTATCTTCCAGAGAGAGATTTAATATCCCGTAGTTTAAATGGTTAAAGATAATTTCTTTTTGGTGTATCCATTGCAACAACCTGTATGTATTTGCATTAAAATAGCCCATAAAACATGTAAAAATTAATCTTGATGTTCTTATAAAGCCACTTTGAAGGCTAAATTAGTCATCAGCTGTCTAAAAATAAATTTTATTGCACAATAACCTTTATATTTGAAAATTCCACCGTGGCCAAAATCCGAAACCACATTCCTAACTATGTATTGCTACCTTATTAAATTGATATTTGCAGATTTTTTTCCCCCACTGAACACGCGGCATTAAGAATTAAGAACAAAAACTTGTTGGCTTGGAACCAGAATATTGTGTCCTGATAGAGAGACGTGTCATCCTGTGAGCAGTAAGTTACCTTGTGAACTAGCACATTAGAAATACGATCCAGCGTGTCGGTCTATTACAAAGCAGGTTTCATATTCATATCGTATTAAGATGTTCTCGTCCTGAATATGCATGCAATTTACCACCGGAAGTTAAAAAGAATCAGCTAGTTGATGAAACTTAATGCTTAATGAAATTTGAATAATAAAGTGTCTACATGATACACTTCAACAATAGTATAACCATTTGTTCTATGTCCATAAAATCAACTGTGTGTATGTGCTACTCATTGATAATGAAGACAACTTTGAAAAAAATGCAAAATTTGCAATTCATATAAAATTTTGCATCGAAGGACACCCTTACCAAAATGAATTAAACTGTATCTGAAAAATACTTCGATAAACATTGATATTGGTTAAGAATGTTTGTCTCATTAAATTTTATCGAGCCTTCGACATTTTGTCGCGGAAGCGAAATAATATAATAAAATATTATCGTAAACATTATAATATGACAGTTTTATTAGGATTGGAAAACAAGTGAATTTTCACTTTTACAAATTTCTCTCCCATATGATATAATAATAGATGGATGGCGTCAACATATTTTTTTTTTAACTGAAATAAAAAGTAATTGTTGACCATATCCACTACTGTACTACAGTGCTACCAAACTATACAGGTAATATAAATATAGATTAACGAAAATTTTTTTATACATAATTATATATCTCAATGCATGTATATAAAATTCATACGAATCTCTTTGTTTTAAGAATAAAATCTTGAATAATAAGAAAGTTATCAGTATTCTTAATGTCGGATATCAAAGGATGACCATATAGTAAGTTATGTTTATTAGGCTGACATGACAAGTTACTCAGCATAAACTCTCTAAGTAATTGGTACTGCGGACAACGCAATAAAATGTGTTCAGATGTTTCAATCTGTCTACATTTACAAAAAGGATCAGTAACTAAATTTTTTCTATACAAATGTTCATTCAGACCACTGCTCTCAGTTCTGATTCTAGTATGCAAAATTTGTCCTAGTCTACTACCACTGTAAAAACATTTTGGGACAACCGAAGTTTTCTTTAAAAACTTCTTAAAAATATAAAAGGAAGAATTTCTTATATGAATCGGTCATAAAGTCTTGCGATTACATGATCAAGACATAGAATTAGAAGAAAAAAAATGATTTTTTTAAAATATGTCTCTATTTTTCTGAAAAATGGGCCTAGCTTTTGTCAAACAACAATACACTTTTACACTGTCAGCAGCAATCGCAGGTGAAAGACAAGATTCTATGGAACCCTTTAGGTATTCGACCACTAATTCACTCATTTCAATTTAGGACGTATGTAAAAGTAACCCTTCCCTGACAAAAATAGTGCTTTTGATGTCATTGTTTACTTAAACTAAACAACAAATTTGCAGAAATGAAACTTTTGGTCATAAAGAAATATATGCAGACCATTTTGAGCAAAAGTTACTTGCGCTTAAGTTTGCATTGAAAAGTGAGGATAAATGCGCTATACAGTAATAAACTATGTCAGTATTCACCTCAAAAGCTAACAAAACCTTTAAACAGACTTATTAAGAAGGGATATAGTTACGATACTGTTGTCAGTTCATAAGATTGCATATTTTGGCTTTAATATTGATTCACTTATAGGGTCTTTGCATCGGAATTAAGCATATTTATTCTAAAACCAGTTGTTGGCATGACACGGGTTATGTTCTTCTCGTATATTTTATGATGGTATAATACTAAACCCCTAACAGGAGGGATTGTGCCTGATCTTCATATGATGAAGACATAATCTTTCAATCAGTTTAATTGAGGTCTGGAGCTGGCATGTCAGTAACTGCTAGTAGTCTGTTGTTATTTATGTATTATTGTCATTTTGATTATTTTCTTTTGTTTCCTATTCTGACATCGGACTCGGACTTCTCTTAAACTGAGTTTTACTGTGCGTACTGTTGTACGTTTGTTTTTTCTACATTGGCTAGAGGTATAGGGGGAGGGTTGAGATCTCAAAAAACATGTTTAACCCCGCCGCATTTTTGCGCCTGTCCCAAGTCCGGAGCCTCTGGCCTTTGTTAGTCTTGTATCATTTTTAATTTTAGTTTCTTATGTATAATTTGGAGTTAAGTATGACGTCCATTATCACTGAACTAGTATACATATTTGTTTAGGGGCCAGCTGAAGGACGCCTCCGGGTGCGGGAGTTTCTCGCTGCATTGAAGACCCATTGGTAGCCTTCGGCTGTTTTCTGCTCTTTGGTCTGGGTGTTGTCTCTTTGACACATTCCCCATTTCCATTCTCAATTTTATTTTATACTTATAAAATTTAATATTTCCAGAAAACCAGAGGTAATTTTTAGTAGTACTTGACTTCCGAACGGTAGTATTTCATTAAAATACTTTAAACATTGGTTGGAAATTGGCATGTAGAAAGGTGATACATGTACAATTCAGAATATACCTGGTTTCTATGAAGTTAGAAAGAGGTGAAAGTTGCAAAATTCGGTTGCATAGATAAAGATTTTGAATTGGTGGTCTTAGGGAGCTACCATTTGATTTTTATGGAGGCTAGGATGAAATTTGAAAAAAAATAGGCAGGACAGGAGCTTTGAGTAAAAAAAAAGGCAGGATGAGACACTTGCAAAAAAAAAAAGTCAGGATGACAATTTAGGTAAAAAAAGTCAGGATAAACTTTAAAAAAAAAGGCAGGACCGAACAGAGTGAAAAATAAAAAGGCAGGACAGAGATTACAACTAAAAAAAAATGCAGGACACAATTTTTCATCCTAGCCTCCCCATAAAAATCAAATGGTAGCTCCCTTAAACCTTTACGAAATTTTTGAATAAATACTTGAAATTTGCCGAAATCGTACAAAAAGTCAATTGAATGGATTCATACTTCGGCTACAAGTTCAGAAACACGACATCAATTTGTTTATTTAAATTCAAGGAACACATATTAAACAGCGATACTATAAAAAATTGTTACGATCGGAGAACCTTTTGGAAATGGCTTTAGTGCATGTAAAATAAGTTGCGGGAAATTTGTTCATCACTTTTAAAGTGTATGATGACAGAAACAACATACAAGACATTGTGAAACACTTATCAGTGTCACATCCGAGGATTATTTCCTTATACATGTAACTGCTGTTGTTGACATGCCTACACATAGCATTCTTGTACAATTTGTGCTTCTGGCCAAACGTAGTGATCATGGATTCAGCTGCTTAAGGTAATATATGTACGTATATGTTTATTAGATTAACCTTTAGTTAATATCTTTCCATCGGGAAGTGAAGTACATCATTATTTTATTGAGGCCCAACATGGATGGAGAGTCAATTGAATGGATTCATACTCATACCACATCTTCTTATATCTATATATGTATATACTTTCTCCTGCCTCGTTATGAAAAAAATAGGATAGATAGGTAAGTAAAATTATTTAATTTTTAGATATTTTATATTTACTCTATACTTGTATAGGAAAATATTCTGGAGTTAACGGTGCTTAGCCACACATGTTTTGACTTTGGTGGTGTTTAACCGAAATTGCCCATAAAATGTTTTAGGCTAGGCGTGACCGTTAAGGAAAGGTAGGAAGGAACCAGGCAGAACTATATGAAGGCATGTAACAACAAAACAAATACTATAATAAACTCAAGCATCTTGATGTTGCGTTAATTTGCAAATATGTTCTGATGAACAAATTAAAGAACACAACCAACAAATATGCTTGTGATGAACAACGAACACACCCAACAAATATTGTATTTTAATATGTTTTCATTCCAGTAAAAATGATCTACTATTATCAAATAATTACATTTATTTACATAAAATTAAATCCTAAATTTTGATTGGCTGACAACAATCGCGAGGTATTCAACAGCAATGACTGCACGTGCTATCCGTGATATCGCGAGGTATTCAACAGCTATGACTGCACGTGCTATCCGTGATATCGCGAGGTATTCAACAGCAATGACTGCACGTGCTATCCGTGATATCGCGAGGTATTCAACAGCTATGACTGCACGTGCTATCCGTGACAATGTTAAAATAGTACATTGAAAAGTTAACGAAAAACTTGATTTATTATACTTCATGTCAAAATGCCAGATTTTGATAGGTTAATACGAGGGAGACAATTTACTCTATCCCATGGCAAATACTCTATTACCCTTCACGGAGACGCTTGCTCAAGTGGAAATATGCTTTGGTCAACGCTTTCACATCCCGATAAAATTATAAAAAAAAGCATTTAGTTCTTAAAAGCTACCAGCAGCTAATTTGGAAACTAAAATTGCCATATTTCCTCGCTGTTTTACTACAATTATTGTCATAGGTCAGTCGTATTGAATCCCAGGGGATAAGATTTAAAATATTTAAATGTATATATAATATTGTCAAAAATCTATTAAAAGGTTGTCAGAAAATTCAAAAAGTCTCCTGCGGAAAGAAAATAGTTTCTCTATAGAAGTTTAGATTTAAAAAATGATAAAACTCAACACACTGATACAATATACTGTACTGTAACACCACTGTCCCAGGTTAGGAGGAGGGTTGATCGTTTCAAACATGTTTAACCCCGCCACATTCTATATGTGCCTGTTCCAAGTCAGGAGCCTGTAGTTCAGTGGTTGTCGTTGGTCCATGTCTGTCATATTTGTTATTTGTAAACTGTTTTGTTATAAATGAGGCCGTTAGTTTTCTCAATTGAATTGTTTCATATTTTTCAATGTCGGGGCCTTTTATAGCCGACCATACGGTATGGGTTTTTCTCATTGTTTAAGGCCGTACAGTTGCCTATAATTGCTTACATCCACTTCATTTGAACTTAAGTGGATAGTTGTCTCATTGGCAATCATACCACATCTCCTTATCTTTATAAGGAAGAAGCACACAAACAATGGATTTTAAATATTTATATCCCAAATGAAGCAACATCTTTGATCACATTGTAAATCTATTTAAAATTCTCAAATAGTTTATCAAGAAAAAAAATATTTCCTTCACAGAAATATATATTTTGAGGCGAATCTAAGCTTATTTTACATAAAATTTCAGAAAGAGGAAACCGGAAAATTTATCATCTGATATGATTAATAACAAAGAATATGTCAATATTTCCAAGAATATGTGTACTTTATAAGTTTTCAATTAAATAATCCTTGATAGAAATATTCATATGTACATGTATGTCAAAAGATACGGATAATTTAGATGAACACATAAATATACAATATTAGGTCAATGTAAGAAAAATATAAACTTTCTTGTATGAGGCTGAGGAACTGGGGAAGGGCGAGGTTGTACCAAGCCCTTCCCCAGTTTTGTGCCGAATACAAAAAAGTTTATATTTTTCTGACATTGACCTGATATTGTTTTTATACTGCAACTTAAAATTAATACACTGATAGCTATTTTAATTGTAACAAACATTTCAAACTTATTTTCATCCCTAAATGGACCCCTGATTGTGGAAAAAGTGATCCATGATGAAATTGACATTGCACACAATATAGCTTTGTTACTATATTTAGGAAATAAACACAACTAGCTGTAGTATAAACATATTTGAATGTATGGCCGACCAAAAAAAAGAGTGTTAATAATGATATAACAGATAAAGGATGCAACAATCTTTGTAATATATTCCACTGGACGTTAAGTAAGCAAAAATAAACCAATCAAATTATACCATAGGACCGATGATACGTGGTTCACACGCAATTCAAATGACGATAACATATATAATATGTATTAATTTTATATTGATCGGCACACTCTACTCGAGTCAGTACTTTAAAATAAAAAAAATTTCTCACATTTTCCGATCCACGATGTGATTAAGACCTTGACCTCTGCTACATGAAGGTGTGGATGGGGGTTTACAGAATAGAGAAAACTGGACAAACAATATAAAAAATAGAGAAAAGTGGACTAAAATATAAAAAATAGAGAAAAGTGGACTAAAATAAAAAAAATAGAGAAAAGTGGACTAAAATATAAAAAATAGAGAATAATTGGGAAAAGTATAAAGGATATAGAAGAATAGGCAAAAAGTATAAATAATAGAGAAAAATGGGCTAAAAAATTAAAGAATACAGAAATGAAGACCCCCTCCCCCCAAATCCAGACCCTCCTACATGTTCTCGTAGGTGGTTTAAGACTTTTCTTTTTGTATTTGTGTTCCGTCATCTTATTTTAATATCTTCAATGAAACTTAGAAATGACTTCAAATCTTCTGTTTAAAAGTACTTCAAAATATATGTCATCTTGCACCCCAACATCTGTTTTTCTGAGCATTACGCCCAATGCAGTCAATACGTTATCTAATCCGGGTTGTATTTGGCATAGCAAAAAACAATATTGTCGTCCGTAAACGATCAGTACGTTTTCGAAATGCATTGGAACACTTCTGGCGGTTGTGCCATAAAATTAAAAAAGTCGGGCGGACCCGATTCCGGAACATGAAAGGCAATCCAGTGACTTCTCATTTTGTCAAAGTTGTCCGTATTGGGTTTGTCAATCATGTATGTTGATAAGTCTTTTGCACAGCAAACGGTGACCGACCGTCCACTAAAGATTTTTTCAGATGTCTTTCCTGTCTTCGGAAAGTCGACTGATTTGTATGTGACCCAGTTTAAAGCCCCGGCGGTTACAAAGACCAGTATGCAGCAGGTATGACAAGCTTTAAGATCCTCTTTGCTATCAATTGGGTCAGAGTTTTCTCCATGTAAGGTCACTTCATCCGAGGTGTCGGACGCGTCTTCCGATATTTTGTCTTCCTCTATCTCTTGACTGGGGTAGGGGTATCGACTCCTTTGCCTGCGAACAAGGCATTAGCGCGCAGTCTCAACGACTACGGGGTTCACGCTTTCATATCAACCAAGAGAAAGCCGAACATTTTGTCCGAAGCCAACAATCACGCAGTGGTATGACATAAATACTGCAATGAAGTTCTTAAAGGGACATCAGCCTCGATTTAGACAGCAGATTGAAGTATGAATATTTTTTCAGCCATTTATAAACACTGAAGAGTGAAAGATTAATTTGCTTTTAGCAGTCATCTTGGTTCAATTTTGTCAAAAAAAGCCCAACATCATCGATGATACATTATTGTCTTAAAAAAACAATAATAGAACCTCATTTTGGTTCGTTTGTATGACACCTTTGGTTTTGATCCTTAGTTGGAGATAGATTGTGCCTGTGCTCAGCATGTTCAGTTATTAACAACACAAGAATGTTAAGGATATATTCTTCTGATGTTTCAGTCTCGTTGAAATCTCGTTCGGGAATTATTTCCAAAACATGTGATACAATTGGAAAATAAACAATGAATTGAAAAAAATATTATAATAAAACTAAACTCTATGAAAAAATTGTGTACTACAATGAGTAGTTTTTGAATAATAAGATTTTCAAATTTTATAACCAATCCTGTCAGTGTCATCAGCTAAAATGTTGAGAAAATGGGTGAGAAGAACAAAGAACTAAATGATTTTACCAAAACATGTACATCCCATATCAATTTTTTCTTTTCAAAATTCTTAGATATGTATTTTTTCAATTATTTATAACGAAGAAGTTGAAATAATATCCTTTTGTTCAAAAAAAAGAGAAAAATCACAAATTGGCAAAATTGACAGCATGGTCAATTTGACACGAAAAAGCAACAAAATTTTATAAAACTTTCTAATATTAACACCAACATATAGTTTTTTTTAAGTTAAATTTATTCAGATTGGTCCACTTCATCTTTAGTGAAAGTATGAAAAAAAGTTTAATTGTGAAACTGATTTTTTTCATGATAGTAGCCCAAAAATGGGTAAAAATTGATGAAAAATGGGGAAATCATTAAGAATTGGTACTTTCAAATGGCCGTAGCAAAAAAAGTAATTACTTTCTTACAGTCATATATGAACCCAAAAATCAGGTTAAGAAAAAAAGTTTAATTCTAGAAACTTTTGGCCCCTGAAATTGCGACAAAGTTAACCTTATTCAAGCCTTTTAAAATTACGTTAATTTTTTTGATACGTGAACAGGTTAGTATAATTTGGACAACTTAGCTTATAAAGGTCACTTATAATGTCACTATGACGTCATAAACATGTCAAAATTTACGTTTTGACAAAAAATTGCCATTTAAACGCATAGTTTTTGATTTATTATTCAAAATAGATTTTTTTATGCTGGTAAATATTTTTGTATGTTACAACTCAAATTAAAGAGCTTGAGTCAATTCGGTGGTCATGAATTTGGAAGCAAATGTATGCTCCATTAAGAATAGAATTGTAATTTCTTTTACATCAAATGTTATAAAAGTCAAAAAGTAAACAAACCTACCTCATATCTCAGCTTAATACCTCACAAAAGATGTGATTGGGTTGTACGAAGGTTTTCAGCAATTTACCAATTTAAGTGCATTGTAGAATAAACACAAGTAAGATCGGTGGGATCGAAGTAAATCATTGAATAAAATGTAAATAAAAACAAGAATGTGCCTGAGGACCCGAATGCTCTGGCTCAATTTTCAATTTTCAAAGTTAAAAAGGGGCATGACTCTAGAAAAGTAAGTGACTCGCTGTCCAAATTCGAACTCTGTCTGCATGTTTTGTTCTTTAGCATTGTGTATGAGCTTCATAAAATTTTTATGAGGCAAACTTATGTGTTAGAGTGCAAAAACGAAAATATGACGGACGGAAGGACGGTCGGTCAGGGGTAACACTTAATGCACCCGTTGCCTAAGCGGGGGCATAGAAATGATTTCCTTGGATTGAGTCCTATCTGTAATTCGGTTTCTTTTTTAGTGTTAAATAATTACATTTCATTTTTGTTTCATCAGAATTCGTAATTTTGATTTGGCTGACAACAATCCAGAGGCACTCCAATATCAAATTCTATTTCCTTATAAAATACAACAGATATGACTGCACGTGCTATCCGTGACAATGTTAAAACAATGCATAGAAAAATAAACGAAAAGCTTGAAATAACTCTTAATGTCATGGTTGTAGCATAAAAAAAGTAATTATAAGAATTGAATGCTTCTTTTTATAATGATTTAGGGTTCGGTCAACGCCTAAACATCCCATAAAGTTATAAAAAGAAGCGTTCAACTTTTAGATGCAATCTCCCTTGTTCGTAAGTTTAAGAATTGTCATATTTTACACAAAAAAAAGCATTCAATATTTGAATGCAATCGCCTTTGTTCGTAAGTTTGAAAATTGTCATATTTTTCAAAAAGAAGCATTCAATTTTAATACAATCTCCTTTGTTCGTAAGTTTGAAAATTGTCATATTTAAGCCAAAAAAAAATGATAAAAAAAAGGTCTTCCTGTAAATGCTTCCATAGCAACTTTTATTATTGTCTTTCTCATTAAAATGTTTGTAAGATAGCGTGTTCTCCTTTAATTTTTTATGTGTCTCAGAAAGCGGTAATGGTCTTCTTACTATCTTTCATACTAGGCCTCGGTGGCCAAGTAGTCTAAGTAGTCAAACTATTGTAGCCTGTCAACACTGAGGTTGTGAGTTCGAATCCCTCACGTCTCAATCTTTATTGACTAGAATGGTCAGTTTTCCTACTGGAGGTCGGTGGTTATCTCCGGGCACTCCGGGTTCCTCCACCCATAAAACTGACCGCCACGAAATATCACAATAGTTCTGAAAATTGCGTTAATAATTTTTTTTGATTTTAGTTCATTTATATGTTTTGGAGTTTAGTGTGACGTCCATTTTCACTGAACTAGTACACATTTTTGTTTAGGGGCTAGCTGAAGCCCGCCTCCGGGTGCGGGATTTTCTCGCTGTGTTGAAGACCCATTGGTAGCCTTCGGCTGTTTTCTGCTCTTTGGTCTGGGTGTTGTCTCTTTGACACATTCCCCATTTCCATTCTCAATTCTATTAAACATCAATCAATCAATCAATCAATCAATCAATCAATATTTTAAACCTCTTGTCATTGATAGTAAAATAAGAAGATATGGTATGATTGCCAATGAGACAACTCTCAACAAGAGACGAAATGACACAGAAATTAACAACTATAGGTCATCGTACGGCCTTCAACAATGAGTAAAACCCATACCGCATAGTCAGCTATAAAAGCCTCAAAATGACAAATGTTAAACAATTCAAAGAAAAACTAACGACAAGATTTATGTACAAAATAATGAACGAAAAACAAATATGATATACAGCAACAAACGACGACCACTGAATTACAGGCTCCTGACTTGGGACAGGCACATACAGAATGTGGCGGTGTTAGACTAGTTGGAAGGCGCCAACCCTCCCCTAACCTGTGACAGTGGTGTAACAGTACAACATAAGAACAAACTAAATAAATCATTTGAAAAGGGCTTAATTCATCAGATGGATACAAAGCAGAAATACATCTAACAAAAACACAGAGTGGACGTGGCAGGGTACTTATACATCCCCACAACAAAAAGACATCAAGTACAGATCTGAGAGTACCCGCAGTTACTGACAGCTAGTTCAAAATCAATAACAACTTATGAAAAAAATCATGCATCTAAGGTCATTGAGCATGTTGAGGTTTGTGTATATTCATTGTAACTAGATTATAATGCAATATCAATATTGTCCTTTTAGTCAAGTGATTTTTTTTGCAAAATATCATTAAAATTCGATACTTTTACAACAAATTCTAATTGAGTGTTGTTGTTTTGATATACATGTAGTATTAAGTCTTCCAAGATAATGATAGTAAACATTGTTGATTTTGGGTAAAATAATAGTTTTTTTAATATAGAAAATCAATGAAAACAAAAAAAATAGATGTTTATGCCATTAAGGGGGGGTCTTAATTTAATCAATAGATTTTTTTAATAATTTGTCAAAATGTAGTTTTTATCATGCTTTTTTCCAAAATATAATAAAAAGTATGGGTCACCGGACTTTTTTTTCACGCTACAGGTTGTGCAAAATTGTCAGATTTTTTATAGATTATGCATTGAAAATCCAATTTTATGTGATAAAAAGAAAACTGCACCATAGAATTTTAAGATAAAATGTGAGAAGATAGCTCTTATAACATGCTTTCAGATAAGAAAAAGAAAAAATGGGGTCACCCGACTTGTTTTCTTGCTACATATTAAAATAGGTTAATTCATAACACTTTCTATTATAAAAATATAAAAATTACTTTATCTGAGTTATCTCCCCTACTATCTGAGTTATCTCCCCTTATGTGTCAAAGTAAAAAAAAAAACAACAAACAAACAAAAATATTGTGTTTTTTAGAAAATACAGTCGTAAATATGATAAAACACATAATTTTCTATATAAACATGAAAAGTCTTACACATGAATTACATACTACTCTCAAATTTGCACATTTGATTAAAGATCTAGACCAATTGTTATCTGCTACTTCAAAATCCAAGATGGAGGAAGACACCCCAGCCACCTTAAGGGAGCAAAATCTTTCTATACAATGTTTAAAACATCACGAACACGATTGTATAAGGAAACTGGCAAAATTTCAGGACTAGAAATAAGTATTTTGATAAACTCTTTGAAAACAGGAAACCGGAAAATTTGTCATATGTTATTCTATTTAAAACTTCACCAACATGATTGTATAAGGAAACTGAAACAAAATGATGAGCAGAAACTAGTATGATCTGGGGAAAACTAACATTTTTATCAGAGAATCGTCGAAAACAGGAAATTTGTCTAATGTAAAGCAAATTAACTTGAAGATTTCTTTGTCAATATTTAAAATCTTTGTCATAAAACTAAATCAGACAATAAAAAAACACAGCATAGTCCAACTACAAACAGGATGACCATTAACTTGAACAAATTAGGGGGAGGGGGAGGGAGGAGGGGCAGACAATTTGGAAAGCAGAGTCAAAGTGTGATCGACACTACATGAAGCTAGCGAAAGCATCTACACCTGTCGGATGGATACTGCCGGTTAAAACAAAAACAAAATTTGAAGCCAATTTCCATATTTCTCTTCTTTATTTCATGCGAAATTATAGAGAAACAAATGTACCATTAAATTCATAAGTTGAAGAAAAGGCAGACGACATAAAGGCATATACAAAACAACAGTCCGCAACATACTTCACATAAAACTAAAGATTTGGTAACATGCACCGCTAAGTATGTTCTTGCTTCTAGTAGTATCGTCGTGTTGGGCATGAATGACAAGTCAAAATAATTCGATTTGTCTTGAACAAAAAAAAAAATGGAGATATATGTAGTAAAACTGAGCCTTTTTATGGTCATCAGTGACACATTTATTCTATAATGGTCAACAAATTCAGGAAGATTTTTTCTATCAACCCTATATCAAAGAAATCCTTTTAAGAAATCACGTGTTAAAGAAACTTTTGTCCTTTGTCTCGGGAAGCACGTGTTTTTTTTTAGTTTTACTGGATTATCATCTAGAAATGTCTTAAGGAATATATTACCTTAGCTGTAATTGGCAAAACCTTTCGGAATCTTGGATCGTAAAATAGCAGAAAACAATGAAATAAGAAAATTTTGAGACAAGAATGCAACTTCTTAGGAAGACTTTTCATTTCATTGAAGAACAATGTCTGATTAGTTCTTATTATTTCAACTGTTTGTACAGATACAGATATCAATATGTTTGAATGATTAAAAAAATAATAAATTTAGCTTTATAAGGGGAGCCAACTCGGATAGATTAATTTTATAAAAGAATGCACAATTATTTGTTCTTTTTTTTATTAAAGCAATAAAAGACGTACGGTGACCCAAATGTTTCTTTAAATTATCTAAACGTATTTCATGAGAGCTATCCTCTTATATTTGTTTTTCTTTCAAAATACTCTCAGTTAGGTTTCTTTGTATTCACATTTATTTTCTCTCCATATACTCTCATTTAGTTTCTTGGTATTCACATAGTAACTAGTTTCGCTTCAAAGCAAAACTTATTGTCCCTGTTATTTACTAGCTTTTCTAGCCGTTCTTGTTAAAAATACTCTATAGAAATGAAAAATACTTATTCAACTAGAAAGACTGGTAGATTTGACTAGAAAGGCAAGTAAATTAACAAAATACACTGCTTAAAATTTCTGTTACTTGGTAAGTTAATACATCCTCTAGTTAATTTTTTTTCAATGAGATGGATAATGCCTACGTGATATTTTTTTTTCACAACCTTAAAAACAATTAAGTTTGGTGACCTATAATTTTCCTTATATTTCTGGAAAAAAGCACGATATAAACTACATTTGTATACAAAGCATGATGGTTCTTCTTTTTTTAAATACCAAATATACTACCTTAAGCACATCATGATTATCCTAAGTCGAATTAAATGCTGTAATTGTTTTTATGGAAACAGATGCTCTAACTGTCTATTGTGGAAAATTTATTTTTCTTTCTAAATGCCTTTTGTTGCTGAATCATCAAATAAATAAACATTCCACAGTATCTTATATAAATTTGAAGAATGTTGTTATATAAATTAAGAAGCTGTTTATAATTCTATAGGTGATTGATGCTGATAAAAGATGAAAAAAGACTGATTATTTTGGATCAAAGTTGATCTTCAGAGGCTCAAAAGTTTAATCATGACTTCGATGTCACATCTTACAGATGAAGAGAGAAACTTCGCCAGATTTTTCTTTCTCAACTTTAAAGTATCACCCGACATTGTCAGGCGATTTTTTGACGGAGTGTTTCCGCCAAAAGTCTTAGCTCAAACTATTAACAGTAATGTGTGTGCCATCATCAAATTACACAACAAACATAGAATCAATGCGGTCCAATTAGAAATATTAAAGGGTGTAACAGGAACGATATGGCCACCCTCACTTCCTTCGACGTCAGTTGGAACAAAAGGTAAATATTTTTATATTGTTATTAGTTTTTCTAATGCACATTCTGTTTTCAAATAGGAGTAAAATATTGAGCCATACTTTTCAATTTGATTGTGAACAATTACACTTGTGTTATTGTACCACGATAAAGAATCGCGACTTTTCTGTCAATTCAAGAGAGAAAACTTACGGCCGAATGTAAACAAATGACTATATGAATGGTAATCTTCGATTGAGTTTTAGAGAGGAGTGCATTAACATGACGTTTTTCAGTTACTGCTCTATCCAACCCAGCAGTTGACCGCTTTTCATAGGAAAAGCAAATATTAGGAAGAGCTTAGACCAGTGCATTAAATTCGATCTCAATGCACTGTCTGGATCGGTCTCTTTGGAATGTGAAAAATGAGAGAACAAAACAAAATTAGATAAAAAAAAATAGAATACATGTAGAGACACCAAATCAACAAATCATCAATTTGGGGGGTGGGAGCATCGTTCTCTACAGGACCCGACACATATAGGAGTTAACTTAATTTACCCTCCCCCCAAGACTAACTCTTACCTATACCTAACCCAAACACTAGACAAACGTCTAATTTTGAATTAAAATAAACACTGACCTAATTTAACCATAGCATCAACTAAACACTGAAATATTGCAAGTTTTACATGGATAGTAAAATTGTTTTTTGGAAGACATTCATGGCCTTAATCATGAAATGAATTTGTATCAGAACGACAGTTACTTCAGAGTAAATTCGTCTTTGGTTAAAATGTTCTCTTTCTTTTGCTTTAATAAATGCTCGAAGTTTGCTGAAATCTTTTGAAATTAAAGTTTTAACTCACCGTTAGTTACATATCAATAAACTGCTAATAAAAAATAAATTAGGCCGTTGGTTATCCCAATTGAATTGATTCATATTTTTCATGTCGGGTTTGGGGATTTTCTCATTGTTGAAGGCCGTCCGGTTGCCGATGATTGCTTACATCCACTTCATTTTAACTCTCATTGACAATCATAACACATCTCCTTAATTTTTCACGACAAAATGTTGTTAATACCGCAAAGTAGGCGTTTAATGGTGCGATAATGCTTATTCCCTCATTATTTTTTTCTAGCTACCTCGTCTAAGGACTTTGATCTGACAATGATGATATGTCTGCTGCGCAATCTAGGAGGTTTATCCTCGCCCTGCAATGGGTGGGATCAACTTCCGCTTCCGAATGATACGTCATCGGGAGCTGACTTGGCTACACTGAAATGGTACAGAAATCAGTTGGCCCATACGACAGTTATTACTATGGATAACAATGAATTCACAGAAAAGTGGTCTCAAGTCGAAAAGGTACGTTGTGACAACAAAAGCATATTTCTTCATTTTGTTCAGATGATAGCCATTGTAATTTAAAAGACATGAAACTAAAAGTAAACGGGTTAAGAATACACGGGTTGCTTCAGCTAATGTACAAGAGGTTCAAGATTAATTCGAGTACCCGTGAGAGGAATAGATTCTGAAAAATTAGCTGGCGATATTCTTTGTTACTTGTACACCTTGTGTTATGTATAAAATGCACTTTACACAAGATCATCGGAAACAAACAGTTGTTTGATTCATTATAATTTACTAAATGGCAAATTGTAAACAAAATCATATGAGCAATGCTGCTGCATACATTTGGAAAAAAATAGCAGGCTTATAATTGTGTACACCAGACCCTTGTTTTATCTATAAAAGACTCAACAGCGACGCTCGAATCAAAAATGATAAAAGGCCAAATAAAATATGAAAGATGGTTAGGTTTATTATACGTTCTTCTCTAATGAAGAGCCGTTACATTTTGATGCTGTATGAAAATTAACGGCAGATGGCGTTAAATATCAACAGTTGGAAGGTCTTCGTGTTAAACATGACAACCTAAAGAATAGAAGAACAACTGATTGATGCCGAATGCTTTTTCTAATTACAAACCCAAAATTTAAATTATGAAATGTTTTAAAAGGTAATATGCCCTTTTAGAGAATAGATTTATCATCAATTACTTGTATGCTCTTCTCATTTTAGGCATTAACATCTTTAAATAAAAGTCAAAGACCACCCGAGGTCACTGAAATCTTGAATTACGATCTTGATGGAGAGCAAGCAAAAATATTAGCAAACACAGAACTGAGGCAACTAAAAAAACAATACATGGATTGTGAAAAGGAAAAAGAGCAAATAGAAAGTGATTTAGCTTATTACAGGGAAGGAAATCTTCCGAAAAACATTGCAGGTTTGTTTCAATCTTATCAATAAATCAAGTTTAAATCGTCTCTTATTTGTTGTAAGTTCATTTTCTTCTTGTTATCTCTAATTTACGGGCCTTTTTTAGTTGACTATGCGGTATGGGCTTTGCTCATTGTTGACGGCCGTACGGTGTTAATTTCTGTGTCATTTGGTCTCTTGTGAAGAGTTGTCTCGTTGGCAATTATACCACATCTTCTTATTTTTAAATTCTATGTATATAGTTGATTGTAAATGGATGTGGTGTGGTTTAGTTAATAACATTATGTATCCGATGATGTGTTGACTTTTTACTATAAAAGCTCACTAAATTAGTTGACTGGTTGACAGAGGAAGAGGAATATTGTCCCCTGGACTTCTCCAGTCCGACAGGAAGAACCTTGCAAAAGAGACGGGATGGTGCGGGGTGCATGATTATGCAGCCAAGACTGGTCCAAATGAGAATTGTGAATTCTTTTGATGCCCTGGGTTTGAAGAGTGTCAAGCCCTCCAAACGTCATATAATCATTCCGATAACTCTTGGTGGGGTCTGTCCAACAGAACCTCTTTTTCGAATCCGAAATTCCATTTCTTCACCCCTGTCTATGCACTCTGTAGGACCTATTCAATTAATGAATAATTATTGTTAAATGTGTTCTCGTCCTGAATATGAATAAGATATTTGCCACTGTGCATTAAATAAACAAACAATCAATCACTACTAAGTTGGATATTGTAAGGAAGGAGGACCTTCAAACATTTCAAAGGCAAAACAAAAATAGTGTTTTGTGAACTGTTGGTTGTCTTTCGTCTTTTTCGTCCCCAAACAGTAAAGCCAAATAGGGCATATGTCCGTCCGTCTGTTAGTCAGTCGGTAACACTTAAGTGTTCGGTACTTGTTTCCATTATGATTAAATCAATTGCTAAGATTGATTGATTGATTGATTGATTGATTGATTGCCTCTTGCTTAACGCCAAGTGGAATAAAATGCATGTACATTCAGAAGAAGAACACATAAACAATAAATACAATAGGGAGTTTCAGCAATATAGGTCGACCAGAATGAAGGGCGGGAAGTTTGGACTGCCATTGAAAAATACGTGTATGTTGGAAAGGGGCATTCATTTCGCTCAATTGGTTAGATTTATTGACTGAGTGTTGGTTTTTAACGCCACTTTAAACCCTCTTTCATATATGGTGGGTGATCAGTAGTGCCAGGGAAAATGGCAATCCTAGTCAATTAAGATTGGAGTCGAACGCACAGCACCTGCCACTAGCGGGGTTTGAATTCTTAACCTTAGTATTGTCAGAATTGTAGATCTGTAGATGAACTACTCAATTGAGTAGATACTTCCATGCTGGTATATCATAAAAACGTTTCAGATACAGTTCGAATTTCGTTCTAATTGTGTGAATTATTCGGATGTCGTGTCCCTCGGACATAGGAAATGTTTTGAAAATATCTGTTTCCACCTCTTATCTGTTATTCTTTGATTAGTTGATTAGCTATTTGGTATAAAAGCTAGAGTGCTACGGTCATTGGAAACTGGAAAAATATCGCGCTTTTCTCTGCTATGCCCCTACTAGAGAAAAGAGTGGAAAGCTGGTATTTTCAACCAGTTTTCCGCACCATTGACTTCCTGTTTTTTATTCTTTTAGTCATTTTATAAGAATCAGAAACAGTTTGAGTTTAAGGTTTGTTACAGTTGGGCAATTGCTGCAGAAGTTGTGGCCTTATGACATCTAACATTGCTTAAACAATATGTATTAAAATCTTTTTTTTGTATGCTTTTTATTTGTCACACGCTTATATTTGCTTATATGACAATCAAGAGTTTAAATATTAAACAGTTAACACAGGCGGTTAGTAGATTCAAAGGTTGTTCAAAGCTTAATTTATTTGTAAATTATGACCTCTCCATAGACAAAAGGAAAACTACTGGATTTGCGAATTGGGAACTGCGACACCATATTGTTCCAATGATAAAATGGTAGAGGTATTATATTTTGTCCTTTCTCTAGCTCGTTGAATGTGATGAATACTTTCAACTCTGCTCCTTGACGTAGACATAGTCATGATCATCGTCGTCATACATCACATACTGTCCGTAATGTCTCTACAAATGACCTTCTACAATTGATTCATCTTTGTATAACTTATATTTGGAAACCACTGATACAAACCCTTATCCAAACCAATATACATGTAAAGTTATAGCTAACATCTCGGATATTGTCAGTCACAGACTTTTCAGACTGGTTCGCATTTGAAAAGAAATTTCTTCGTTCTTTAACTTTCCACCAACTTGTGCAATTTCCTTCAATATAAATCAGTTTACTCGAAAAGACCTCCCTACTTTAAAAGATCAGTTTGTACCTTTCATTTCTTTTACCTATACCAAACCGATTGCGACTAAGATTTTCAACTACAAACACGTGTTGCAGGATATCAATATTGATGACTTCAAGTCAAACTCTCCGGATTGCAGCTGTGGTAGTTCCCTATTCATATAGAACCCAACTGTCCACGTTATTACTGGTGATACGAACATTGTCAATAACAATTCTCAGCGAAATGTGTTATCCAAAGCCCCGACCTATCGTAAGCCTAAATTCATCAATTGAAAACACAACTTCAAAATACTGATGGATTTAGTCGAGGATTATGCCAGGCAATGGGCTGAAAGCATAAAAAAGATGTAGAAACTCTTTCCGAATGTGTAAGGCTGTGAAGTCGTTGTTACAAATTAGAATTCTAAAACTGAAAGGGTCTATGAATACAAACTCTACATCGATCTTAAAAGACAAAAATGTAGCTAAGCACCTGTTCTACCTCTATGACAAATATGTTGTTGTCCCCGGAGATAAAGCCCCCAACAACATCGTGTATGTGTGTAAATCACATTACATTAACTGCTTGATAAAGGAAGACGGTAATGACAATTCACATCAAAACTCAGCATATATCCTCATGACATTTACCAAAGAGAAAATCATGAATAATCACAGGTTTGTTATATGTTCCTTTGGAATTTCAAGCAAAGAATAAGAACTAGATTTATCTTCATTGCATTTGATACCTAAATTATGTATATACATATAAGTGTCCTCACAAACAGGGTTTTCCAAGTGCTCCACGAAACCTCTGTCTAAATTATTAACATCAATTTAATCAACAATAATAGGCGCGCTTCACAGTTATGATGAAACTACCTACTCTTGGGTGGAGTAAATCAGATGTGGATATTACAGAATTCCACAAATCTGTTAAAATACATACAAATTTAAGTCTCTTTCCTCTTGCACTAGTATTAAACATTTGACTTTTCTAACTATTACACAAGTATTCCCAAACTAAAAGACAAATTGAAATAGTTGGTCCTGCTATGTTTCATAGAAGAGAATGACCAACGTGTCTTAGGGAGTGATGAATCGTACTTTGTAGAAAATATTCGAATTCAAAGAAAAATTCTCTAAAACTGACATTATCGCGATGCTTGATTTTTTATTGACAATACATTTTCTCCGTTTGGATGACGTGTTTTTAATGATCAATCGGCACTCCCATGGAAACCAACTGTGTCCTCTTCTTGCAGACTTGTTCCTTTATTCACATGAGGAACACTTCATACAAGAGCTTCTTAGGAAGAATGGAAAAATAGCATTATCCTTTTACTGCACGTTCTGCCATATAGATGATGTCTTCTCAATAAATAATTCTAATGTTGGTTACTATGTTGAACGCATCCATCTAATCAAACTTGAAATAAAGGATTCAACAGATAGAGTTAAGTCTGCATCATATTTTGACTTACATCTGGAAGTTGACATCGAGGGTCAGTTGAAAACAAAACTTTACGACAAAAAAGATAATATTAGCTTCGATGAAGTTTGTGTTTAAAGAGAACCACTTAAGATAAGTCAATGGTATTTTGTATGCAGTTGTATTAGCATTGGCATTTCTCATTTCCACGGCAGATATTTGGCCTTGCACATTCAGTCATGGTTCATTGACTTTGAATGTTTTGCAGAGATAATATATTAAAGCATTGTCATTTTAATTTCAACACTTGCATAATTCTATCAAAATTACATAAAGGTGAGACATATCTCTGTGTCAACAGTTTATTCTCACATCTTGAGGTATGCCCTTGATAATGTAGAAAATAACCTTGATAATGTAGAAAATTACCAAGTTTAGGGTTTCTATATTAGTTGAGTATGCGTCTATATCAAAAAAGTAAAACAAAATACCGAACTCCAAGGAAAATTCAAAACGGATAGTCCCTTAACAATTGGCAAAATCAAAAGCTCAAACACATCATACGAATGGAAAATGTACCTGACTTGTTACAGGCTTCAACTTAAATTTTAATATGATCTATTGAACATTTAAATATACAGATTTCTTAATTATTGTATCAGATAATTTATAACCTAAACAATGTGGAAAGTATCCTTATTTGGAGTATCAATTATTGATTATATAATTGATTTTTAACAGATGTGAATGCAACATTGGTGGAAACATGGCTAAAAGATGACACAAGTTTTTATGAGACAAAGGGATCAGAACTTGTTTATGATAAAGTAAAGGATTGTAGCTGTACTTTGGTGACATCCAATTCAGGATTAGGAAAGACAGCCACCATCAGACATATCGCATTAAAATTTAAACGTGAAGGCTTTGAAATTGTTCCCGTAGAGTCCCCAAAGGATATAATCAAATACAGGACAAAACAAAAACAAGTGTTTCTTATTGATGATGTTCTTGGTAAATACGATTTGAGTCCGACACTGTTGGATAAATGGGAAAGAATGAACGAAAAGCTAATAAGCTGCCTGGAAACAAAGTTCGGTTCAAACAAACTATTGTGTACACTGAGATCACAAATAGCAGTCCATAAAAGATTTAAAAACGCATTGACAATTTTAAACAAAGAAGTCATAAATTTAGAGCGCGAGTCTAATGCCCTTTCAAACGAGGAAAAGGAGAAAATATTTATTGAACATCTTAAGAAAAATAACTTAGAAAAGGAAATTAAAACAGGTGAGGTAGAGATAATTTGTAAAACGAATTATGCATTTCCTCTTCTTTGCAGATTGGTTTCAATTGACGAGGAAAGATTCAGAAAAAGAATTGCATTCTTTAGGCAACCATTATCACTGTTAAGGAATGAAATTGATAGAATAAGTAATGAAAATAAGAAGCTATACTGCATTTTGGTGATATGTATGTTGTATAATGGTTTATTGAGTAAAAGTATATTTGATATTGACTCAGATGAATACGATGCGAAAATACACCGAATAATGCAAACTTGCGGACTTCAAAGAAACATGCATAAAACAGAACTTAAAGATAGCGCTCTTTCTGCAGTAGGATCTTATCTAACCAAGGACATTTATAATTTCCGGTTTATTCACGATGCTCTTGAAGAGATTACAGGCTGTCATTTCTATGCGTTTGATCCCAGAGTAATGTTTTCGGACTGTGATATCTTCTTTATTAGAGATCGAGACAGAGTTCATGCCAATGAAAACATGATTGAAAATGGTGATGAAAATATTGTGATTATTAGGGAAGATGAATTGAATAGTCTTACACCTTTATATACGAGATTGTGGACTGAATTAAGCAATGGGAGATTTTCAAGTGTGTTGATGAGTCACCTTTTTAAGAATAAAAATTTTGTTCGTATATTTGGAACACATTTTGAAGATAATCAGAGCATACTGGGATCAATAAATACTTTTTTAAAGATTGTAAGTTCCGAGCGGAGAGAGAGTGGCGACCAGTCAGTCTTTAACAAGTTTTTAAAGATTCTATCCAATGATGAATTACAAGATAAAAAAGATGCCATTAGTCGAGTTATAGAGGCTATACCTTTCAGAAGTACACTTATGTACTGGATTGTAGCTTTTGGCTGCTATGAATTCTTTCAATATGCTTGGAGTAAGATTACAACTTTAGATCGTAATTGGATGTTGGCTAGCGATTATATTTTCCTACCCCCAGTAAAACCCTTCTTTCCCCTGGCTGTTCTGGGTGGAAGCTTAGATATTGTAACAGAACTAATTCGTTCCGGTGCAGATGTTAACTGCTTTTCCGAATTTTGGGAAACACCTTTATATATAGCAGTTAAATCAGGCCGGTATGATATGGTACACTTACTGGTGAGAAATGAAGCACAGGTAAACCTTAGAGGATGGTTTACAATGAATATCCCAATTGCGGTTACTTCAAACAAACACGAATTAAATAGTTTGATTCTTGAATATGATTCGAACAAAACAGAGTTTCATGAAGCTGTCCGACATAACGACTTAAAACATTTGAGATCAAATATTCGATCAGAGAATATTGATTCTAAAACAAAAAGCGGATGGACAGTCCTACATTACGCTGTATTATTAAAAAATTTAGAAGCTGTGAAGGTTTTGTTCCATGAAGAACTGCCCCAAAACGAAGATTCCAATTTTGACTTGACGCAAGTTGACCAAGGAGAATTTGTGTGTAGAAAGCGGACACCTAAAGTAAGCATACCTGACAATAATGGACTAACTGCTGTCCATCTAGCAGTTATTACAAATAATATCGATATACTATCTATTTTGCTTCGTAATAAAGCTGAAGTAAAGGTTCGTGATGTATTTGATAGAACCCCTTTACATTACATAACGAGTGAAAGTGCAACAAAAACATTGCTCACTCATACCTCTCGGAACCAGCGCATAGAGACTAATCGAAACGTAGGGGAGGATATAGAGTATACAAATTCACCGATACCATCTTTCGGGGTCATGTGTTTTAATATCACTCTAAAAACTTCTTTCAGAAATGTTTTTCGTGACTGTGTAAACATGCCAGACTGGGAGGGTAATACCCCCTTACATTCTGTTATTAAGAGGCGCCTTCTAAAAGAGGAAAGCAGTATTTGTATAGAAACGTTGCTGGAATATGGCGCAAATCCGTATTTACTTAATGACAGTAACACTTCAGCATTAGAGTTAATCAAAAGCAGTTGTGATACAGCCAAATACATAAACAATAGTGAAAAATATAGACAATCAATTGAGACGACTTATAAAGTTTTTGCTTTAGTCATGTTCTTCTTAATGGGAGTGACTTTTGGCCTAACTATATATCTTTCCTCTGTTATTAGAAAGGAAAGTCAAAATGCATTTTTTTGCGTTAGCCATGCCAAAGAATCTGGTAGTATATCCTTGGTGCAGGTGACGAGAAGCATAAACGTTGTATTACTCACTTTTGTACTTCTTTGGATATTATCAATAACGTTTTACATGAGGTATTCAGATATCATTCGGCGATTTTTATTTTTGTTTTTTGTATTAATACTATTAGGGGGTATTTTATTCATATTATTTGGTGCGTTTGCATACATTCAAATCATATACCAGTTTATGTATTCAATGTTTTACGGTGTTATTTTGTGTTCGATACTTATAAAAATGTTGTTTGTTTTAAAAAATGTAGCATTAGCATCAGTAAATTTAAAAACAGGGAATATACATTTTCTAATGTATTTATTCATTCCAATCATTTTTATTTTCTTACTGTTTGTTTTATCTATTACATCTAGTGATAACCAACAATTCGACAATTTCTATACCATGAACAATATAAATACACTGAACATAGCAGCTCCAAATTGTACAGAATTTAGTACTGTAAATATCTCATGTAAAAGTTTAACTTATAATAATACTTATAAAAATGGTGTCGATTTCTCTGTACAGTGTAGTATTGTGCCAAATGTTACAGGTTTTAATGGTACACATGGAACACTTACAGTGGAATCAGGAGTAATAGACTTGTCAGAAATAGGACTCATGTCTTTGTTTTGTTTGAATCTTTCGTTACATGCAACATGTGCTTATAGTTTTTTAAACAGTATGTTTGTAGTATTTGTTAAGAAAATACTCAGAGGGAATTTCGATAAAATGATCCCGTTTATGAATGGACTGGCAGTGATGTTTTTATATGTAGATATATTGTGTCAATTTATGTTTGTATTTGTGAATTAGTTTGAGAGAATGTTGTAGAAAATAAATAAAAACTGAAACAATAACGACTTAGAATAATATATATGTCATGTGACCAAATCAATCCAACAAATCATGAATTTCCTCAAAATAATTATCCTGTGATGTTTAGGAGTCATAAAAACATACCAAGGAATATTTAAAGTAAAACCGTCAGGTAAACATGTCAAAGTATACCGTGAGTGAAACAATGATTATAAAGGTTTATCATGAACTTGTTTACATAACATGTAAAACATCACAGGATACTCATGGTCTCACAACAGGTATACCATGATCTGTTTACCTGATATGTAAAACATCACAGGATAATCATGGTCTCACAACAGGTATACCATGATCTGTTTACCTGACATGTAAAACATCACAGGATACTCATGGTCTCACAACAGGTATACCATGATCTGTTTAACTGACATGTAAAACATCACAGGATACTCATGGTCTCACAACAGGTATACCATGATCTGTTTACCTGACATGTAAAACATCACAGGATACTCATGGTGTCAGAACAGGTATACCGTGATCTGTTTACCTGACATGTAAAACATCACAGGATAATCATGGTCTCACAACAGGTATACCGTGATCTGTTTACCTGACATGTAAAACATCACAGGATACTCATGGTCTCACAACAGGTATACCATGATCTGTTTACCTGACATGTAAAACATCACAGGATACTCATGGTCTCACAACAAGTATACCATGATCTGTTTAACTGACATGTAAAACATCACAGGATACTCATGGTCTCACAACAGGTATATCATGATCTGTTTACCTGACATGTAAAACATCACAGGATACTCATGGTCTCACAACAGGTATACCATGATCTGTTTAACTGACATGTAAAACATCACAGGATACTCATGGTCTCACAACAGGTATACCATGATCTGTTTACCTGACATGTAAAACATCACAGGATACTCATGGTCTCACAACAGGTATACCATGATCTGTTTAACTGACATGTAAAACATCACAGGATACTCATGGTCTCACAACAGGTATACCATGATCTGTTTACCTGACATGTAAAACATCACAGGATACTCATGGTCTCACAACGGGTATACCATGATCTGTTTACATAACAGGTAAAACATCACAGGATACTCATGGTCTAACAACAGGAATACCATGATCTGTTTACATAACATGTAAAACATCACAGGATACTCATGGACTCACAACAGGAATACCATGATCTGTTTACCTGACATGTAAAACATCACAGGATACTCATGGTCTCACAACGGGTATACCATGATCTGTTTACCTGACATGTAAAACATCACAGGATACTCATGGTCTCACAACAGGTATACCATGATCTGTTTACCTGACATGTAAATATCACAGGATACTCATGGTCTCACAACAGGTATACCATGATCTGTTTACTTGACATGTAATACATCACAGGATACTCATGGTCTCACAACAGGTATACCATGATCTGTTTACCTGACAGGTAAAATATCACATGATAATCATGGTTGAACTAAAGGTTTACCATGATCTGTTTGCCTGACATGTAAAATATCACATGATAATCATGGTTGAACTAAAGGTTTACCATGATCTGTTTGCCTGACATGAAAACATCACATGATAATCATGGTCTCACAACAGGAATACCATGATCGGTTTACCTGACGTGTAAAACATTACATGATAATCCTGGTTGAACTAAAGGTTTACCATGACACGTTTTCCTGACAGGTAAAACATCTCAAGGTAATCATGGCCCCAATAAAGGCATAACTTGACATGTTTACCTGACATGTAATACGTGACAGGATACTCTTAGTTACACTGAAGGTACACCATTACATGTATAACTGACAGGTTAAACATCACAGGATAATCATTTTTTCACTAAAGGTATACCAAGACATGTTTACCTGACGGGTAGAACATCATATGATAATCACGGTTTCACTAAAGGTATACCAAGACACGTTTACCTGACAGGTAAAACATCACAGAATAATCATGGTTTCATTAAAGGTATACCATGACACGTTTATCTGACAGGTAAAACATCACAGAATAATCATGGTTTCATTAAAGGTATACCAAGACACGTTTACCTGACAGGTAAAACATCACAGAATATTCATGGTTTCACTAAAGGTATACCAAGAAACGTTTACCTGACAGGTAAAACATCACAGAATAATCATGGTTTCACTACAGGTATACCATGAAACGTTTACCTGACAGGTAAAACATCACAGAATAATCATGGTTTCACTACAGGTATACCATGAAACGTTTACCTGACAGGTAAAACATCACAGAATAATCATGGTGTCACTAAAGGTATACCATGACACGTTTACCTGACAGGTAAAATATCACAGAATAATCATGGTTTCATTAAAGGTATACCAAGACACGTTTATCTGACAGGTAAAACATCACATGATAATCACGGTTTCACCAAAGGTTTACCTTGACATGTTACCTGACATGTAAAACATCACAGGATAATACTAGTTTCACTTAAGGTATACCATGCCATGTTCACCTTACAGATAAAACATCACAAGATAATCATGGTTTCACTAAAGGTTAACCTTGACATGTTTACCTGACAGGTAAAATATTAAAGATAATCATGGTTTCACTAAAGGTTTACCTTGACATGTTTACCTGACAGTTAAAACATCACAGGATTCTCATGGTGTCACTGAAGGTATACCAAGACATGTTTACCTGACAGGTAAAACATCACAGGATTTTATGATGTCACATAAGATATACCTAGACATGTTAACCTGACAGTTTATACTGTATATAGCCTTAGGGAACTAGATTTGTAATGTCACCATGTGAAGTCCCGCAGAGTTTAAACGTTTCATTTAGGAACCCAACTCTTATATGGAAGAAGAAGGTAAAACATCAGAGGATTCTCATGGTGTCACTGAAGGTATACCAAGACATGTTTACCTGAAACTTTAACATTACAGGATAACCATGGTTTCATTAAAGGTATACCGAGACATGTTTACCCGACAGGTAGAACATCACAGTATAATCATTGTTTCACTAAAGGTATACCAAGACACGTTTACCTGACAGGTAAAACATTACAGGATACAACTGGTTTCATTTAAGGTATACCGAGACATGTTTACCTGACAGGTAGAACATAATATGATAATTATGGTTTCACTAAAGGTATACCAAGACATGTTTACCTGACATAGTTGTATACCTCTACATCTACATCATTTGGACACAGTGTATTGTGTATTGTGTATACAATACGCTAATAAATAGATTCTTATGATGTATAATCATGAGATGAGATGCTATAATGTCTCCATGGTGATAAATATATATTATTTGTACTTACAGTCGTGATATGAAATAACTGTTTAAAACTGAATTAAAAATTAAAAAAAAACAAAAAAAAAACAAATAGGCTCATTATGATCAAATAAAAATATGGAAGCACACCTTATGATATTTTTGAAACATTTCAATCTATATAAGAACCATTTTACAAAATAAATGCATCTGAATTCATGTATTATTGTTAACGTCATCAGTTATGTATCACAACAAGCCCCTGATAATAAGTGATGCCTGGTCGATCGATGATGTAACATTACTAGTGATGCTTCATCAACCCTCAAGTTAACCTTTGACTGGTATACGTCATCAAATTAAAAATCCCCCTGCGTACACAGATATTCATGATTTTGTACTAATCTATTTCTCACGACAAAACATATTACAAATAAATGTTCGTAAAAAATGTTTTCATGAAATTTCATTGATAAGTGTTTACAGTTTTAACATGTTTAAAAGCACAACTCAGGAAAACGATAGGCCAATGGGAACAGTCACAACCTTCCTCTTTCAGTAACAACATGGTAAAACTATAAGAGTTGTTCAAAGTAGATGAGACTTGGTAGCATGTTCGCCTCGAGTGCGTTAGGTGGTGTGTTCGAAGCCCTACCGGGTCAAACCAAAGACTTTAAAATTGGTATTTGCTATTTCTCCGCTAAGAACGCGGCAATAAGGAGTAAGATCAAAGATTGGACGGTTCGGAGTCAGAATAATGTGCCCGGCTCAGCGTGTTTGTCTAGTACTAATCAGGGTTAAATTTCATATAACATAAACATGTTCTTGTCCTGAATATGCATTTAATTTGCCGCTGGACGTTAAACAGCAATCCATCTATCATCATCAGAAGTAGAAGAAGTAGAAGAAATTGCCAGTTAGCATTACTTCGGATTTCATGTAACATAATAAAAAGGAGAGAATAAATAAAACTAGAGGCTCCAAGGAGCCTGTGTCGCTCACCTGATATTTTTGTTTATAATTGATGCATGAAATAATGCAACCATTATACTTTTGCTTTAGTTTCAGAGATATAAGCCAAAAACTGCGTTTTACCCCTATGTTCTATTTTTAGCCATGTCGGCCATGTTCGTTAACAGGCGGGGTCATTGGACACATTTTTTAAACTAAATACCCAAATGATGATTGTAGCCAAGTTTGGATATATTTGTCTCAGTAGTTTCAGAGGAGAAGATTTTTGTAAAAGGTTAAAAATAGACTTTAAAGGGCAATAAGTCCTTAAGGGGTCAATTGATAATTTTGGTCATGTTGACTTATTTGTAGATCTTACTTTGCTAAACATTATTGCTGTAAACAGTTTATCTCTATCTATAATAATATTCAAGATAGTAACCAAAAACTGCAAAATTTCCTTAAAATTACCAATTGAGGGACAGCAACCCAACAACGGGTTGTCCGATTCGTCTGAAATTTCAGGGAAGATAGATCTCAACCTGCTGAACATTTTTATCTGTCAGATTTACTCTAAATGCTTTATTTTTAGAGATATATGCAAAAAACTGCATTTTACTCCTATGTTCTATTTTTAGCCATGGAGGCCATGTTGGTTGGCAGGCGAGGTCGTCGGTCACATTTTTTAAACTAGATACCCAAATGATGATTGTGGCCAACTTTGGTTAAATTTGGCCCAGTAGTTTCAGAGGAGAAGATTTTTGTAAAAGTTAACGACGACGGACGACGGACGCCAAGTGATGAGAAAAGCTCACTTGGCCTTTCAGGCCAGGTGAGCTAATAACATATGTATTCTTATTATTTCATATGAAGATTTTCGCAAATTAGTAGTACAGAATTTATATGAGTATATTAATATGTAGATTTTGACTGTTGTTAAACAAGATTAATTCTGTCAAGGAATAGTATACTTACGTCAATATATTTTGTCCCAGATCTGTTAATTATTTAATATATATTTTATTAGCACAAACTTACAACTTCTCGTCCAATCAAATGGCTTGAATTTGCTTTCTTATTTTTATGGAACTGATCTATCTGCAAGACTATCTATAAGGACATACTATCTGTGTGTTTCAAATTTATAATAGCTTTAGTTTTACTGTGAAATAAAAAAATGTTTTCAAAACATGTAAAGCTTCCACTGCAATTTAATTATTGTCTGCTTTTAGTCAAATTATTTTGTCATCTTATCATGTAAAGAAGTACATGAATAGTATAAAACCGCTTTATATCAAAAACATACTTACACCAAGAGCTACCATCTTTTCATTCTGGAGTCAAGGGCCTCTTGAAATCACGTATTTTACTATGATACTAGTGAGAAGATTTACAAAACATATAACTTCGTTAATGAACTACGTTTTACAAACACCTGTGATACAAGTAGTCAGCCAAAATAAACTATAAATAGACCAATTAAAAGATTACTTGAGTTGTAAATATGTGCTAAATTGGATGTAAAGGTTAGACAATACTTGGTCATGTTTTATGAAGATTTAAAGCCCAAGGCGTAGTCGAGGGTTTTAAATGTTCATAAAACATGACCAAGTATTGTCTGACCAATTTAGAACATATTCACATCTTCGAGTGACCTTACAAATTATCCTTTCCTATTGTAATATTCAAACGTTCAAAAGAAATGTTAGTAATGTTCAATTGTAAACTTCCTCATACTTGAAAGAATTAGTTATTATATAGATACATTTCATTCTAATTATGTGTAAACGTAATCAAAATGATTAGCGATCACATAAACCGGTTTCATAAAAGTATACGTGATGTATATAATTTAAATGAATGAACGAATGAACATTCCATAGCAAAAATCACTGTCACAAGAATAGAGAATTTATTTGGAAAAGTATTTCCGGATGTAAACTTGACAGTTTTTGTCTGATTGGAATGAAACTTACAAAACGGAATATATAGGAAATGGGAAGACGCTTGTTGATTTGGGGGTCAATAGGTCAAAGTTCAAGGTCATTGTACTAAAAATCTACACTTTTTGAAAAAAAACAATTTTCATATGGTCACTTAGTTTTTCTTTATTGTATAGAATGTGGAAAATATAGGAAAGAGGATGATACCTATCGATTTTGGAGTCAATAAGTCAAAGTTCAAGATTACAGCATGTTACTAAACTAGTAACTTTTAGAAAAATATCGTTTCTTTAAATTATGACTTTTTTTGAAAAATGTTTTGGCAACATTATCAGTCTTTTGCCCGTAAATTCACTTGGAGGGTCAGCCATAGTAAGGGGAACCCCATTGCAATTTGTTTAATGTGGATTAAAAAACAAGATAAGATAAAACCAAATAATTTATTTGAACCTGTTCAATTATCTCAATGAACGAAATGTCCTATTCGGTAAGTTTGAAATAATCATTTAACGTTATATACAGAAGCGTCACCTTTAGAAGTAGCCACTAACAATGTATTGGTACATTGGTCATAGTGCAGAACTGTCGGATGAACCAGTCCAGCTCTTCGCGATAAAAGTTGTCTGTGGCGTTTTCATCGGGAGATATGACGACCACATTGTGAGAAGCATATCCAACTACAAACACGTTACCGCCATTGTCTACAGAGATACCGAGTGGATAAATCAGAACGCTTGTATCACAGAATGTCCACAATATGTTACCATGGTAATCATAACAGGTTACACTGTTATTGTTGCCTTTTGTATAGATCAGTCTGTCAGCAGATGTTGTAACGTACGCATTAGGAGGTAGTTCGTCACGAAGAACATTGGCAATGGATTCATCACTAAGACTAATCATCTTTAGTCCTTTCTTCCTCGAACAATAAATCAAATGTTCATCTTTGTATACTACTCCATAATTGCCTGAATTTACCTTTATTTGTTTCTTCAGTTTTTGCTTCTTTATGTCGATTATATTAATCTTATCTGATTCGGCAGATGTTACAGCAATCGAATCATTACCAATAAATGCCACATCAAACGTATGATCAATTGTCTTTATTTCAAAATCTGTTGATCCGCCTGATTTCAATACTTTTATTTCTTTTTGGTAATAACAGGAGAATACCATCCTACCATTTGGAAGCATTGAACAACCTCGGACCTCTGACAACCCTGTATTGATACGTTTCAGTAGCGTCAAAGTCAGTTTATGGATATTTCTGGTTGGAAGAGCTACCATAATCTGGGCTTGTCTATCTTTTTGTTTCTGAATGGCCAAATCACATCGAGCAGAACTGAGATTCCTATTTCCAAACTTCTGTACGCTGTCTGTGATTTCCTGGCAAAATTCTGACCACTGGCTATGTTTTGTTGTAAAGACTTGTTAATTTTGCATGAAATATATACTTGATCTGTGGTGTCACTTTTGAACAGCGATTGAACAAATGTTTCTTCAACAGCCATATCTTTTTGAAAATGCTTCATTGACAAAAATGTTTGCAGCTCCGATGCATACAGTTTTATATTAGCAACATTTGCTTGGTATTTTGCCATCTTTTGTTCCTTCTGTTTTAAAGTAGTTAACAACTTTCGTATTTTGTTGCTTTCTTTTTGTTCCGTCGCCATTAATTCTTTCATCAAATCATTCTGAAGTTTATCAAGGTGATTATTTATCTTGGTTCTGGTTTGTTTTATTTCTTCTTCGATTTCTCTTTTCTGGTTTACCAGCCTTGTTAAATTGTCTTCCCTGTTAGAACTAATCCGTTTGATATTCACAACAGCTTCTAGCAAGGATTGATCGATTTCATGGAATGCATTTGAAGTTTTGACGTTTTTTACTACTTTGTTGATGTCAGTTATACCTTTGCAACCTTTATGATATTTCAAACAACATTTACAGCATACACAATCGTGATTTCTACAGAAAAACTCGTATTTCTTGTTATGCATTTCGCAGACTTGTGCGATTTGAAGGGTTTCAGTCGGTAATTTCTTGTAATCGACTATGGAAACTGTTGCATGGTTGTTTCGTTCCCTTAGAAACACCATGATGTTCTTTACAATCTGTACACAGTCCTTCCTCACATTCGGAACACCAGACTTCTGATGAGTTGGTTATATGACGATTATCACAAACACCACACATACTCCAATTACTGGCCATGATCCTGCAACATAAATGTTAAAGAGATTGCAAGTACCTAACAGATTACATTATATTCAAATTACCATCTGAAGCATGATTGTATAATAAGTTATTTGATTTTTGTTTACTTTAGTTTCATTGGCAAATATTTCGGTAAAAATTCCATATTGCACTCCTCGGAATAACCTGTAATATGCTATTGTTTTCGTTTAGTATGGTGGGATGCCATATGGAATTCTTACCAATATTTCATGCAAATTCAGGACGAGAACACATTAAACAATACTTAGAAAACGTGAGTTCTGAAACATTGTTGAACTGGAATGATGAGTGGCAAATTTGGATTTCCACTTGAAAAATTGCGTGTACTTCGTAGGGAAGATATTTAGCCTTCTGACAGGTCACCATTTATATACTACATTATACAGACCTTTGAAATGATTGATGCAACGATTCTCATATGTGAAAAGAGTGTGACACTCTACCTATATGAGGCATTGTAGACATTATTCAAATATAAAGTTGCTAATAATGGTTCGAGCTTAAATTTTTTAAATTGAACTTCTGATTTATTTAATGAATGGCTATTATTTATTTTAAATTTATTGAACCATAAAATTAATTTTTGACTCTTCACATTGAATAATCCGCGAAGCGGATTATGTAAAATGTGAAGAGTCAAAAACTAATTTTATGGTTCAATAAATTCAAAATAAATAATAGCCATTCATTATGAATAAATTTCTATCAAAAATAAGGCTCAAAGAGCTTTTTATATTATTTATATTAACAATAGCAAAGTACACACATGTTGGCGTATGAATACACAACGTCAGAGTGGGCGTGTCGCCTTAAAAATTAACAACATTGAAAATAAAGGTAATACTTTTAACCAATCAGAAGACAGTAAATACACCAAATTTATTTATATTCTAGTATTATAACAACAAACATCATTATTCATACTTTCTAAGCTGAATGTATTCCAAGAAAAATGTCCCATCAAACAACACTTTACAAAAGATTTTTTTAAACTTCAAACATTTCGGCATGCTTGTTAGAGTTCATTTAGATATGAATAAATACAATCAATGTGACATAAACCTCAGGACACTAAAAACCAAAAAAGCTCATATGGCATTCAACATCAGACAGGACACGAATAACCCCAAAAATACACACATAGTCTTCAATACCAGACAGGACACCAATAACCAAAAAACACATGGTCTTCAAAACCAGAAGGACACGAAAAACCAAAAAAAAACATATGGTCTTCAACATCAGACAGGACATGAATAATAAAAAAAACGCATATAGTCTTCGACACTTGACAGGACACGAATAACAAAAAAATCACATATAGTCTTCAACACCAGACAGGACACGAATAACCAAAAAAACACAAAGAGTCTTTAACACCAGACAAGACACTAATAACCAAAAAAACACAAATAGTCATCAACACCAGACAGGACATGCATAACAAATGAACACATATAGTCTTCAACACTAGACAGGACACGAATAACCAAAGAAAATACAACAAATATATAGTCTACCACACCAGACAGGACATGAATAACCAAAAAAAAAACATATAGTTTTCAACACCAGACAGGTGTTTTTGTTTTTTTAATAATCGAAAATAACAGAGATCTGCAATCAACACCAAATTCTCCAAATAATAAGAATCATTAAAATTTTACATTTGACATCCATTGAAGAAGTTCCCGACTTGAAAAAGTCCTATGAATCGGTAGCGTACATGATTAAACTATTGTTTTTAAATGTAAGCTCACATCCTGAATTTGTTATCAACATTACCATTAGAATTTGTATAATACATAAAGATGAATGAATCTCGAAAACCTAAATTAATATATTAAGATGTGGTATGATTGCTAGTGAGACAAAAGACCATAGTGCTTGATTGTAAGGAACTAGATAGATCATGGATAATGTAACACAAATCTATATAGTCATTGTGCTTTGTATTATAGATAAACGCATAAATGGACATGTCAAGAGAATAATAATAAACAAAAACGTATAGTGCAATGCTCTTTTCAAATTTTCAATAGCAAGGTGATCTAACTGTCAGTTTTTGTTAATTCTTCAGAATACACAATTAGTTTTCTAGAACGTCAATCAACTATTTTAATGCAATTCGTTTGGAACGATAATTTTCATTGCACATTAGAGTTAGATTCCACTTTCTACCAGTCCGTAAGGAAAGCCACCATTTTGGATTCCGATTATTTTGGTATGTAATTTCTCCGAAAATAAACAAAAAAGGAACATTTTGTGCCTCAAAATCTTCTTTTTGTCAATATTTAAACAATTCAGAAGCGTACGAAAAGTGCAAATACGCGTCGCTAGGTAAACTCAATTTGCTAGTAAAATCTACGTTTTACGAAGGCCAAGCTTAAAATACAAAAACAGTTATCAAATAATATTTTGATGCTTTGTGAAAAAAATGTTAAAAAAAAATAAATGGAACAAGAATTAGAATAGAAAATACGCAATCAAATCACAAATACATATTAGGTAAATAGATATAAGAAGATGTGGTATGAGTGCCAATGAGACAACTCTCCATCCAAGTCAAAATGTATAAAAGTAAACCATTATAGGTCACAGTACGGTCTTCAACATGCATAGTAAAACATTCAGCATGTTCAAATCTATCTGGTGGAAGATACAAAACGAAAATCGACAAAATGAAATACCCGTTAACAAACTCTATATGTGTGTGTATGGGTGTTTGAATGCAAGTGCAAGGTTGTACGTATAAGCTTTGAATTTGTTTAAAATAGAGAAACGTAAAACAAAATACATACCGTAACAATATAAATAAGGAGATGTGGTATGATATTGCCAATGAAACATCTATTTAAAAAAAACGATGAATGGAAAAAAAGCATTTATGAGTCGTTGTACGACATTCCACAATGAGTTAAACCCATAACGTATAATGACATTTCTTGGAAAAAGGAAGTTCTATAGTTTCCTTGATTTACATACTAGTATTTAAAGTTGAGGACACAACTCTTCATAACTGAAATATCAAAGTTTTACACAAAGAGTTTAAAAGACTACATTCAAACAGGAAAACCAACGGTCAAATCTATATAAAAAACGAGAAACGAGAAACACTTATGAACCACATCAACAAACAACAACCACTGAACATCAGGTTCATGACTTAGGACAGTTGCAAACAAATGCAGCGGGTTTAAACGTTTTAATGGGCGCCAAACTTCACCCTAACCTGAAACAATAGTGTAACATCACAACATAGAAAGACACACTATAAAATATCAATTGAAATGGCTTAACTCAATCAAAAGACATATTAACAAAAACAAGTGAACATACACTGAACGATAAATTTGATCTATGACACAGTGTAAATACAAAATTAATAAAACAAAGTTTACATAGTTCGTGATCGTAACTCTTCCTTAAATTTTAAAATGCTTAACCTATAGCTTTTGTATTTGTTTTGTATGATTTTTATAGACAACACACGTCAGATATATCCATATTGAGGTAAAGGGACAGGGTAATGTCACAGATTTTGGTAAAAATTTAAGCAAACGAAACCAGTCGAATTGAATTTTTTAATTGTTGCACTACATGAGTGTCATTTGTAAAATGTAAGAATCGTTTGATATCCCTTAAATTGTTTAAGACTACACCGTCTTAAGGTCAAGTTACAGTAAATGTGCTTGTCCTAGGTTGACATTGAAACATCTTTTTTATTCATATTGTGTCATAGACCAAACTTATTCGTTCAGTGTATATCTACTTGTTGTTGTGTATTGTCTTTTTGATCGAATTAAGCCATTTCAATTGATATTTAATTTTGTGTCTTTTTATGTTGTAATGTTATACCACACTTTCAGGTTCGGGTGGAGGTTGGCGCCTGTTAAAACATTAAAACCTGCTGCATTTTTATGCACCTGTCCTAAGTCAGGAGCCTGTTGTTCAGTGGTTGCCGTTTGTTGGTGTGGTTCATAAGTATTTCTCGTTTCTCGTTTTTATATAGATTAGACCGTTGGTTTTCTGCTTGAATTGTTTTACAATAGTCATTTTGGGGCCCTTTATAGCTTGCTGTTCGGTGTGAGCCAAGGCTTCGTGTTGAAGGCCGTACTTTGACCTATAATTGTTTACTTTTTACACATTGTGACTTGGATGGATAGTTGTCTCATTGGCACTCATACCATATCTTCTTATTTATATTTGTTACAGATTTTGGTAGAATTTTGCATACAACAAGTTGAACTGAAACAAAAATCGAAAAGTAATGCATGTATCTCTTTTTTTTTTAAATATTAATGATTGAATAGTTTTAAAATAGGTGAGCATTTGTATAAAAAGCACGTAAAATTGACGTAAACGTTCTTAAAATTTCCAACGATACAAAAGACTTAATAGTTCGACAAAGGTCTCCAGCAGTAGGCAAACCAATGCAATATGTCAAATTATAAAACAATTCAATTCCTTAAAAGTTGCTAATATCTGTTACCTACATCAATTTCTCTAAAATGTAAAAATGAAAAAAAAAATCATCATAATATTTATTTATTTTGTATAAAGGAAACACATTCAAAAACTGTTTTTATGGAATAAGCAAAAAGTTTTTTGTTTAACATTTCTCTGGCGTTTTACCTCTGTCAAATACAATTATCATTGTTCAGATAGGTGAAGCAGTGTAATATTCGCCTAATAATAACACATTGCTGTCCTGAATATTCAATTAGTAATTGGCGTTTGATATAGAGCACCCGTAAATGAATTAATCAATCGCATAGGGTACAACAGTGCATCTAATAAAGAACAGAGAGAGAAGACTGTGTGACATTCTTTAAAACAGGCATCAAGTTTTGCATGCCTATTCCGAAAAAAAAATTCGGTCGGCAAAGTGTAATTATACCCCATGCAACGAGTTGCGGAGGGTATAATGTTTGTGACCCGTCCGTCCGTCCGTCTGTCCGTCCGTCCGTCAGTCCGTCAGACCTATTTCTTGTCATCGCAACTCCTCTCAAACCACACAACAGAATTTCACGGAACCTTTTTAGATAATAAGGACATACTATGTAGTTGTGCATATCGACAGGAAATTACGATTCAATATTTTTTCTAGGAGTTACGCCCCTTTGAACTTATTTACTTTAATGTACTACTGCAACAGTTTGTCATCGCAACTCCTCTCAAACCACACGACAGAATTTCATGAAACCTTTCCAGATAATAAGGACATACTACGTAGATGTGCATATCGACAGGAAATTACGATTTAATCTTTTTTCCAGGAGTTACGCCCCTTTGAACTTATTTGCCCAATATACTACTGCAACCTTTTGTCATCGTAACTCCTTTCAAACCACATAACAGAATTTCATGAAACCTTTTCAGATAATAAGGACATACTACGTAGATGTGCATATCGACAGGAAACTCCGATTCAATATTTTTTCTAGGAGTTACGCCCCTTTGAACTTATTTACTTTAATGTACTACTGCAACAGTTTGTCATCGCAACTCCTCTCAAACCACACGACAGAATTTGATGAAACCTTTCCAGATAATAAGGACATACTACGTAGATGTGCATATCGACAGGAAATTACGATTCAATTTTTTTTCCTGGAGTTACGCCCCTTTGAACTTATTTGCCCAATATACTACTGCAACCTTTTGTCATCGCAACTTCCTCTCGAACCACACAACAGAATTTCATGAAACCTTTTCAGATAATAAGGACATACCTCGTAGATGTGCATATCGGCAGGAAATTACGATTCAATTTTTTCCCAGGAGTTACGCCCCTTTGAACTTATTTGCCCAATATACTACTGCAACCTTTTTGTCATTGCAACTCCTCTCAAACCACACAACAGAATTTCATGAAACTGTGTAGATAATAAGGACATACTATGTAGATGTGCATATTGACAGGAAATTATGATTCAATTTTTTTTTCTGCTACAATTTTTTTTCTTAAACTTATTTTATTTCTCCAATGACAATGTGGGGACGTGGGGTATGTGAGAGTGCTCACTAAGGTTCTTTCATTTAATTGCAAACTTGAATGATCAGTGCATAGACCACTTTCGAGTTAAGTCCTTCACCGGAAAATTTCGTCAATTTTGTGCGCCTTTGTGACGTCGTTTACCAGATAGAGGGAATCGCCTGTATCCCTGCTCTATTAAAGTTCATCAAGCGTCTTTGTGATCGTCATTATGCAGGATAAACTAGATATAATATTTGTTCCGTAAGTACTTACAATTCCCTTATGATATCAGTGCTGAATATCAATTATAAGAATTTAATTTTACTTTTCTTAATGTATAAATTTTAAATCCATCAGAAATATGTGACAAATGACAATTATATACTGTAAAGAGGGGACAATTTGAAATTTAGGGATGGGAGGGGGAAGGGGATTCTTGAAATTAGTATACAGAGGAAAAATAGAAGTTTACCTAAAGATGAAAAAAATGAAAACATACGCGCACAAATATAAGCAAGATTCGCAAAATATTAAACATGAATATTTTTGAATTAAAGGGAAGACCGTTTGATTAGGAGGGGGCGTGAGGATTAAGAAAATGAATAACTTGGTCTAGTAAGAACTGAAAATAGATAACTTTGCACAAGACAGGATGAAAATGAGTATTCCGCAACGCAAAATGCAGAAATCAAATGTATACAAAAGAGAAAATAACAATTTCAAGCTCTTCTTTATCTCAGAGTTTAAGTTTAAACATCTGTACTCAATACATGACTTGTATGTATCATTATTGAATTCTATTTATAAAATTTCCGTATATAGATACTATCTCGTGATTTCGATTGTTTTTCTGTGATCTGGTTTTCTTTGTTTGAATAAAACAACTGTGTCAGTTTAAAGTATTTCCTACAATTGTTTTGAAATTGTATAGAGTTTCCTTGAAAAATATATTTTGAATTTGTACAAGGTTATGCCCACATCAAACAGCAGTTACATTAAGAATCCATTTCCGTTTTCTATATATTATATGAAATTATTATAATATAAATTAATTCTCTGAACATAAAAAAAACACAGTTTATTTTTATTGCTTTTATCCTCATAACCAGTCATTAAGTGTTTTATTATACCCCCCCAAAAAATAGAATATTTAAAAAATCCAAACACCCCATCTGACCTCGTGCAATACTTGATATCTCAGATATACAAACTTGCTATTATCCTCATAACCAGTCAATAAGTATATTATCTTACACCGTTTTATGTGTCTCATAATTTAAAAATTTAGGTTTTTTTATAGTTTAGATTAAATAAACAACGCCGTAATTGTAATAAAACGACACAATACCATGTTTTTAGTGATAGCTAAACACTATTTTCGACAAATCGACAAATCCTAGTTTTTTTCAATTAATCTGAAATAAATGCACTGTTTCTGCTTTATCACCATTATTTTTTTAACTGTCTTAAACGAATTCGGGTAAACAATGCTTAATATCTTATGTTTTCTTATGCTTGCATTTATGCATAGAAAATACATTATATCGAAATGGTTCTAAGTGTGACGTGTTTGTTAGAAGACGATCGCAAATTCAGAATGTTAAAAATACAAATGTTACAAACAATCATCAAAATCGGACTTCATGCACTGATTTGTCGTAAAACGAAAGTAGACGATTACTCTGTAGAATACTGGTTTTGAATTAGGTATAATTTTTAATTGGTTGGTTTGTAGTAAAATCAAATTGTTTTTATAATCAGGAAGAAATGATTTACCAAAATTGCAGTGGCAGATATAACGTCGGTAACGTCAGAATCCAACAGAGTCTCTACTTAATGTCTAAAATCCAACAATTAATAAATTTATTAATTTTTCCATTTATTATATTTTCAACTCATCTTGTAATCGACTGAGCTAGTGCACGGTTGTCATCGAGAAAAAGGATTGGGAAAAGAATAAGTAACGTTACTGTGTTCAAGCATTGCGATTTGGTCGTACGTGTAAGATCTGGTATTGTATCTTGAATTCTATTCAACTTCAAAATCTGTGAAGAAATATGTTGACGAATTATCAAAAGGCGCCAAAAATTAGTAAAGAAATATGGCTGTCATAATTGTTATTATTCCACAATGATATTGTGTACTAAATTTTAAAAAAAGCGGTACTATCTAATAAACACGAAAGGCGACACATAATCATATGCGAATCATTAAAGAAAAATCACGTTTAAATCTATAATAACATAAACAGTACCATTTTTTTCTGCACCATAATGGTCATATTACAATAAATCATAAATTATTCGAAACTCAATCGTGTGTGTGTCAGAAAGTACAGTAAAATAGATTTGGTGTTTTCCTTGTAAGGTTCAAATAATTATTTCTTTAAAGTTTGATTTTTCAAAGGCAATTTCTAAATGGCTCGTCTTATCATGAATTGAAAGCTTAAATGAATGCGATTACTTTAAATCATAGACAGACCTAACTGCACAGACAAACGAAACTGTACAGGTTAAAATAGGTAAAACTACCATGAAACTGAACTCAAATATATAATATTGCGGAACTGGTGCTGGAATATAGGTGCCTATGGAGTAAAAAACGAAACAAAAAGAAACTAAACGAAATAAAAAGAAACGGAACGACACAAAAAAAAACAAAATCAACGAAAAAATAAAACGACGAGAAATAGAAATCAACGAAGCGAAAAGAAATTAAAAACATTTGTTAAAAATATGTGACACCAAATGAAATGAATCAAAACATTATATTATTAAAATGAAAAACAGTAAACATATTCGGCACTTTAGAATAATTTGTAAAAAGAAATAAAAGGAAAGTGAAATTGACAAAATAATCAAAGAACTGCAGCCAAATTACGGTATTATATAATGATGCACAAGAGTAAGGTCAATTTGTAGAAATAATCATTATTATTCAGAAAATATATATAAAAATTTGACAATTGAAACTATTTTTTTACGCAAAAAAGCCTCCGCAAAATTTGAAAAAAAAGCCGTTTTCATTTGACACATTTATTGAAATTCCAAAAACTTAGCTCTGCCTGCAGTCTACATTTAATGTAACATGCCTCTTACTCTATATTTCATCAACTCGTTGTTCTTGTTATACGTTCTTCTTTATAAAACTTGTTTGCCTTCTGTTTAAGTTTTATTTTAAATCAGATTTGCACATATGGAAGATATATATACAGAACGAATTGGGAGACATCAACTAATTCACCAATTCTAAACATTAAACGGAAAGAGTGAATTGAATTATATTTATTTTAGTAATTGTTATTTCTCTTCGTTTTTAGCAATATGTTTTATTGCGTTTCGTTTCGTTAATTCTTATTCTTATTCGTTCTGTTTTCGTTCATTTTATTTCGTTTCTGATGTTTCGTTTCGTGTAATTTCGTTTCGTTTCTACTTCGTTTCCTATTTTAAAGACACCCTTGGAATATTCAGGTCATTCTGAATTCATGTTTTCCACGTACCTGAAAGATCATGGAAAAGAATACTCCTCCCGAAAACAAAAGGAAAATTAACTACAACATCGTTTTTGTTTAAAATAACCGTAGTTGCATCCAGCTGCTCTCGTTTCAACGATATATCTGGGTTTATTTCCTGACACACCTTGTTTATTTTGTCATTCATTTCTATCCGGTGTTTGGGTAGTCCGTGTTTTTTTTAAGTACATGAAAAAAAAGAGTTCCAAATCCTTCGTTGAATTTTATTGCTGTATACTTCATCATCTTCAAATATATATATTAATAAAGTTGACAATTCGAAGAATTTGATGAATGATTTTGTTAATAAATAAACGCAACCTCAAGAAAAGGGGTGATTGCAGTGTAGCGTAGAATTATATTACCATTGTTTCGGAGTTTGTCTTGCTTCCAATTGTAAACAACATAAATGCGTGATCACTGTTTCAATTACAGCTAGATAAAAACGCACTAATGTCCTTCGAAGACCTTTGAAAGAGTTGTCTCCCACACCCAAGTCTATTCCCTTAATTGATTATAAGTTTGGCGCTTTTGATAAATTATGTATGGATAAAGGGTTGTTGTTTTATAGCAGCACGGTATATATTTTGTGATTTTACGGCGCTTAAATACATTAGGTCCCATCGCGTTTCATGGTGTTTTCTCTTTTCTCAAATTAACAAAGACTTCCGGTCCTTGATAATATACTTTTAAGGACAAATGTGTGTTTGTATGAAATCTTATTTATAACTTTTACCAGGGGAAAAAATGCAGTTGATATTACAAACAATTACAGATATCCAGTTATTTATATCTCTACGGATTCCCTTTACAATTGGCTGCGCCCATGTAACTTTATTAAGTACGTTGTGCAAGTATAACACAAGTGGAGATAAAGAGAATTAAAATTTTCCATACCATGAGACACAGAGAAATGAAGTCCATCAAAAGACAACAACTGAAAAAAAACTACCTGTATTCTTCAGATCAAATTAAAAGATCATCACAGTATAAAGTCATATTAATTAAAATATTCATAGTTTTTTTTTTACTAGGATCTTTAAAAAGCTGAACATTGATATGAGATCAAGAGATTGTAAGGTTTTCTCTAACTATAGCAGTTTTCAGGATAGTAGACAAAACTTACATTTTACCCGTATGTTCTATTCTTAGTCATGTCGGGCTCACCTGATACACGTTTTAAAATAAATACAAACATATGACAAGGTTAGTTCCGATTAGCCCAGAAGATTATATGAAAAATATTTTTGTAAAAGTTAACAGACGACGGACGACAAGTGATCAGAATAGCTCATGTGTGATAAGAATCAGTTTGAAAATATTTGACTTATCAGAATGTTACTTAGCACAAAAATAATTTGTCTATTTAATAAAAATACCATGTTCTCGCTAATTTTATTGGTAAAATGTGATGTTCTACACTTGTCACAAGCTAACATTTGCTTAAATGATGGAAAAAGAGGGCCGAAAGATACCAGAGGGACATTCAAACTCATATGTCGAAAATAAACAGACAACGCCAAGGCTAAAAAAGAAAAAGACCAATAGACAAATAAAATTTCCTAAAACACAACATAGAAAGACTAAAGACTGAGCAACACGAACCCCACCAAAAGCTAGGGGTGATTTCAGGTGCTCCGGAAGGGTAAGCAGATCCTGCTCCACATGTGGCACCCGTCGTGCTGCTCATGTTATTTCAAACCCGGTAATAAGTCTAATTCGGTAGGTCACATTCGGGAAAAGGGTACGGGACTGTAGTTACGACATTAGGAACATATCCGTTATCATCTGTGAAACGGATATTCCATAACGGTCAACCAACTCGTGTTGGCGTCCGTAAAAACTTACGAAGTGATGACTTCAACTTCACCAATTGAAACTATTGCTTTAATAGCTTCCTTGTTAGCAGCAACCCTCTTTTAAGGAAATCATGATAGGAAATACAAGCCCTGGAATATCGTATCAACTGGGATATATATACTCCGTATGCTGGCGCTGCTGGAATGTTGCTATATAGAAATGGAAAGTTCACAATTTGGAAGCTGAAATCATCTTTTTTGTCGTAAAGTTTTGTTTTCAACTGACCCTCATTGTCAATTTCTAGATGTAAGTCAAGATATGAGGCAGACTTAACTGTACATGTTGTATCCTTTAGCCTAGCTATAAAACCAAGAAAATGCTTGTTCCAAGTCAGGAATACGACAGTTGTTATCCATTCGTTTGATGTGTTTGAGGTTTTGATTTGAGCCATTTGCTTAGGGACTTTAGTTTAGAATTTTCCTCGGAGTTCGGTATTTTTTTTATTTTACTTTTTATATCAAGTTCGATGGGAAAGATTCGTTCAACATAGTCACCAAATTTTGAATTAGTTAGAGAGAGAACATCATCTATATAGCGGAAAGTAAAGTTAAAGGATATTGCTAACTTCTATTCTTACTTTCTTAATAATTATAATAGACCAAATTCCAATTAAAACAATATAAAAAAATCAAGACCCGTAGATAAAAAATAGTTTATTTTAAAACGTGTCAGTAATCTAGATAAAAAAATGTTGTTGTGTCAGGTAGTTTTATTTTGAAAATATTATACTAATACAACTTCATACACAAAAGCGTCATTGGAGTCATTTGCGACCAATAATTTATTGGTAGATTGGTCATAGTGCAGAACCGTAGGGTTATCCAATCCATCTTCACCTGCTAAAAGTTGTCTGTGATTTTGTCCATTCGGAGATATGACGACCACATTGTTGGTAAGGTATCCTACTACAAACACGTTACCATACATGTCTACAGCGATACCGAGTGGATACTTCAGAACACTTGTATCACAGAACGTCCACAGTATGTTACCATGATAATCGCAACAGTTTACACTGTTTTTGTTTGTGTAGAACAGCTTTTCACTGAATGTTGCAACATATGCATAGAGAGGAAGTTTGGCACTGATTACATTGGTAACGGATTCATCACTAAGACTAATCATCTGTAGTCCTTTCTTCCTGGCACAATAAATCAATTTTCCATCTTTGTATGCCACTCCATCATTGTGTGAATTTACTTCTATTGTTTTCTTAAGTTTTTTGTTCTCTAAGTCGATTATATTAATCTTATCTGATTCGCTAGATGTAACAGCAAGAGACGCACCACCAAGGAATACCACATCAAACGTATCACCAATTTCCTTTACTTCGAAATCTGTTGATCCGTCAGATTTTAGTACTCTTATTATGTCTTGGGCATAACAGGAGAATACCATTCTACCATCGGGTAGCATAGAACAACCTCGGATATTTGACAACTCTGTATTGATACGTTTCTGTAACGTCACGGTCAGGTTATCGATATTCCCGGTAGGGAGAGCTACCATAATCTGGGCTTGTCTGTCCTTCCGATTCTGAATTGAAAAATCGCATGGATCAGAACTAACGCTGACTTCTCCAAACTTCTGCACGCTGGTTGTAATTTCCTGTACAGTCTTGTTAATTTGACATGAAATATTGACGTAATTCGTGGTGTTATTTTTCACAAGCGATTGAATAAATTTTTCTTCGACTGCAATATCTTTTTCGATTTGTTTCATAGACAAAAATATTTGAAGATCCGATGCATACTGTTTTATTTTAGAAAAGTTTGCTTGGTATTTTGCGATATCTTTTTCTTTCTTTTTCAGAGAAGTCAACAACGTCTGTATGTTGCTGCTTTCGTTTTGTTCCGTCGCCATTAATTCTTTTATTAAATTATCCTGAAGATTATCAAGGTGACGAGTTATATTTGTCCTTATTTGTTTTATTTCTGCTTCAATTTCTCTTTTCTTGCTTTTTATATATATATAATTGTCCTCCCGGCTAATACTGATTCGTTTAATATTTTCGAAAACTTCCGGTATGGTTTGTTCAAGTTCATAAAAGGCATTTGAAGTCTTGACGTTTTTTATGACTTCATTAATGTCGGTTAAACCTTTACACTTGCTGTGAACTTTCGCACATTTCTTACAGCATGGACAATCGTGTTTTCTACAGAAAAGATCGAATTTCTTTTTATGTATTTTGCAAACCTGTGCGATGTTTAGGACATCGGTTGGGTAACTTTTTGAATTCTGCAATGGAAACGGTTTCATGGTTTTTTGTTTCCTTGAAATTACTGTGATGTTCCTTACAATCTCTACATAGTCCTTCATTACATTCAGAACACCAGACTACTGATGATTTGGTTATCTGACGATTATCACAAACACCGCACAGACTCCAATTACTTGCCATGGTCCTGCAATAGCTGTGTGAAATAAAAATAACACTTTAAAAAGTTTTTGTGTTGGAATGGCTTTTCTACAGGATCGCTCAATACCAAAAGAAATTGAAGGTATCAATCCAGGCCCGGTTTTGCCAATTAAAGATGATAAGGTTTTATGAACTATTTCACGTAATATTAGGAAATACATAAATTCAAGAAATAGAAATCAATTTGCATAAGGTTTTTGATGTTATGATGTATCAATTACGTCATAATATGCATTGTTTTCGTGAAAACGAAGAAAATTGTGCAAACATCGTGCGCAACTAAGAAACAGCAAAATAATTTAATAAAAGCTGTATTATAACTATTGACATAATTTCACCAAATATAGAATTGTTTCTTGGCTGCGCACATACTTTTCCAATTTATTATTTACTAAATAATTGGTGTAAAAAAGGAATTATCATGCAAAAATTTAAAAACATATACAAATTTCGTCACGTTTTTGCAATCATTGGTAACTCGCTAAATGCGAAATTCTTCTTTATTTTTTTAACACCTTGTACCTTAGTTTAGTCATGACAAATAATATACAAAAAATATGTATGTTAAATTTTCAATTATTGTCCCTACTACTTTGCAAGCTAGTGGAGCATACCAGCACTGCATTTGTAGACAGAAAAGAAATAAAGATCAAGCTAGGAATAAGTTAGTAAAAAAGTATAACAAAAGCACTGAACTTCAAAGCAAATTTAAAACGGGGAAGTCCATAAAAGCTCACAAAATCAAACACTATCAATCAATGGAACAAGCGAAAAAAAACTACTGTATTCATGACTTGGAACCGACATTTTCCGAAGAAAATAGTGGATTAACCCTGGTTTTACAGCTAGCTTACTAAAACCTCCCACTTGTACGACAGTTGTTTATAGTTCCGTTATATTGATAAAATTGGATGAGCAACTCCAACCTAAAAAAATAATCACATTGTACATTGATTTAAATAGACTCTGATCGATCGGTCATCGATTTTGGTTATACTTGGCGTCTAACTGGACATCGATGGGAGGGTAAAAAAATTATACCTTGTTTTGATAATATGACGGTCAGATTGGACTTCAATTTGATAAACGGACGTTTTTATCTTAATCATGAAAACGAACAGCAAAAAATGTGAAAGCCATGAAAGAGATTATATGTACATAATATTCTACCTGTCATCTGAAAATGATTACTAAATCATGAAGCATGTTTTTGTAAGTACTTTTTGATATTTATTTACTGAAAGTTTTCAAGCACACATAATAATATAAAATAAAGAGATATGGTATGATTACCAATTAGAAAAACCATGCAACAGAGCCCAAACGACGTGCATTCAAGCATTGGTACATATTTATGACGACAAGTGACAAGAATATTTTCTGTATGGATGGACCGCGATGAAGTGCCCTAATTCGATAGTCGAACAAAGAGATCACCTACGTTTATGGTCCTCTCAAATAGTTGATTTAATGCGTTTTTAATGTGCAGATAGCATGGCACTATCCCCACACGAGGCACTGGATTTAACGTTTCGATTATAAACAGACAGGATTGTGTATTTACACATCCGCACACATCCAGAAAAAACGTCCCCAGAATGGGTCTTTCTGTCTGGATAGAGAAGTTTTACTGACCATTTTTCTCTACACCAATCAACCTGTGGTGCTTGTATCCAATTGCAATGCCCTAATTCGTTATATCTTCGTTAAGAAAATTTTTTATGGAACTTTAAAAAATCTTGCATTTTGGTAAAATTTAAACATTCCGGCAGATTGGCAAATGTCGAGTCAAATATAAATAATTGGAGATATTGGGTATGTGTTAATAAGACAGCAAGCAACCAAGGATACAAATAACCAAAGACATCAAGTGGTCATCATAAGGTGTTCAACTATAGATAGGTAGTTATACAACATGTCAAGCTATGAATTGCTTCGAGTCTTAAAGAGTTCGGAATATTGAAAACATACTTTAGACTCTAAATATGAACTGTGACGTACACATTCGACAACCACTGACTTATGCCCATTATATTACTATAGGGGATCACTAGTTTTCAGAGATATCAACCCAACCCCTTATGTTTATATATCGATATTACCATTCAAATTTGCTTTATGCATACATGAAAGCGTAAACTGTTATGTTTGCATAATTATGTGCAATGAGGAAACATGTACTGCATTTAATCTTTACAAGTCATACCAAAGTAGGATTTCAACGTTTCCCATTAAATGAGCTCAGTTTGATTTATTTCAGACATTAACAATTTAGTACAAATATATATATATATGAATGTTAAAATGCTTAATTTGATAAAGAGACTAAAAAACTAACTGAGCATAAATAGAAATCTTCAAGGCGATCTTATCATTTGTATTTCCATAATATTACAGAATATACAATACATATTCACTGAACAACAGTCTACCATTTCATAAGGTTGCACTTCTAGTGCATTGACTTTCAAATTTTTTTTCCTAATCATGTTTGCTTAAATGTGATTTATAGGGATAACAGTACTGTATTTGAAGTGTTGTCACCATCAGTTGGGGATTTGACGGTCGCAAATGAAGTTTTACGATAATAAAACCGATATTTGCGAACATCATATCCAAAATTGACGGCAACAACTCTTCAAATATAGTACTGCTATTCCCATTCTTATGCAATATCTGACATTGTTCAAAATTAAACATTTCAAATAAACGTCGACTCCTATTGCCCAAAGATGTTGCCAATGACTCCGACCGTGGAATTGATGGTAGACGTCATCCAATAATAATTGGCGTAACATGCATAATTGCATAAGAATTAATCTTAATTGTTAACATATAAGCAAATCGGAGAAAAACAAATGCGGAAAAGCACACAAATCATGTTAGTAATACATTGGTATAAACAGTAACACACATGTTTAAACATATTTGTTACAGAATTCAAAATGAAAGTTTTTCAAAAGAAATAAGAGTAAAAAACCTAGTTAACTCTATAAGAGTGTGTGTTTTTTTGAATGTATGTGCGTGAGTATGCTTATTGTGTATTACACGGAGAATCAAGAAAACAAAAAACATACCTGAATCGCCTTAAAGAGACATTACGTTGAAAACAGGGAGATCGATTGATAATATTTAGTCACGGGACATAATTCTTCACAACTGAAAACAATGAAATATGTATTATTATATAAAGCAATTGTTTGAATAAGTGAACGGAACTTTTGGTTGATCGGCTACATTAATTTTTTTGTTTCGGTTAATTGATACTGAATACCACAAATATATGTTCAATTAAATGAAGGTTTTTTTTACCTGCGAAAAAATAACGTGCACAATGTCAGGGGATGACAATTTGATTCATATCATATCTTAACTAGGAAAGATTTTTTTGTCATTCAGATCATGCCAGAATATTTTTTTTAAACCTCCTGGTGACAGGCAAGCAAACTAGAACAAACGAAATACTAGTACCGTACTAGTACAGTCCTTTGCGATATAAATACGATGTACCTAAACTGTTAATGAAACAGATGGAGAAAACAGAAAACACGGCAAAATTGAAACCAATCAAAAGGCTACACAACAATTCAATTCTTTCAATTGTGTCTGGAATATCGAATTGTTACACAATAATCATACTCACGCACATACATAAACAAACACACACACACTTACAGAGTTAACTAGATTTGTTTACTCTAATTTCTCTTTAAATATAGCTACATATTATGAAAACTATACCTGAAAGAACTGTTTTGGGGGGTTTATAGTACTCGTTCCACGGTTCCTTCTGAAGCCCGGACCCAACCTCTGAGGCCCAGAATAAAATAAACTGTTGAAGGAGCGGCACGTTATAGCCCATAACATGTAGAATGGAATAAAACGATAAAATAAGAAAGGAACACGGAGTCTGAGGTTTAAAGACATGACTTCCATTTGACACCCCTATCAATAAAGGCAACAGTAGTATACCGCTGTTCGAAACTCATAAATCGATAGAGATAAAAACAAATCCGGGTTACAAACTAAAACTAAGGGAAACGCATCAAAAATAAGAGGAGAACAACGACACAACAAAAACACAACATTAAAATGTAGCACACACAGAAACGAACTATAATATAACAATGGCCATTTTCCTGACTTGGTACAGGACATTTTAAGAAAAAAATGGTGGGTTAAACCTGGTTTTGTGGCTGGCAAACCTACCGCATTAATGGCAACGTCAAACACAACACCAAAACGACAACATCACATGACAGGACCACAATACAAATAAATGGGAGAACATATAGGACAAAGAAACACACGAATAATAGCTAACAAAAGGTACAGGCTTAAAATTTAATACGCCAGACGTGCGTCTCGTCCACACAAGACCATCCAGTGACGCTCAGATGAAAAAAGCTTGAAAGCCAAAACAAGTACAAAGCCGAAGAGCACCGAGGACCAAAACTTCCAAAATGTTGCGCCTAACACGTCCAGGGTTTTCTGCCTGGGACAAGAACATCCTTATTATTTAGAATAATTTATAATTTTGCAAACAGTAAATTTTATAAAATGACTATATAATAGATATACATGATAAAACCGAAGTGGGGACTAACTACAGAATAAAAACGGATACATTACATAAAACAACTTAATCCAACATATAAAAATACACAGCGGAGTTAGTCAAAGCATCAACGCACAAAGTGACGTCACATTTGAAATTAAAAAAAAAAAACACACAAAGTGACGTTACATTTGAATTTGTAAAAATATTTCCCAAAAATAAGATAGGATTAGGATTGATTCAAGATTAGATTTGTAATACTGACATTACATTTATTAATAACAATGAAAATTACAATACTTATTAATATCAAATTGTGGTAGTAATTAGATAATTAATTGTATTATATAGCTATGTCGGTGTTTCTTCTGAATCAAACTGTAAACCAAATATATCGTATAAATTTCGTTGAATCAAACTAAAATCTAATAAATGAAGGGGTGATTAATTATTTTTACCAAAACACACGAATATAACAGAAAAGACGTTAAGACATTTGACAAAATCCGACGAGAATAACAAATATAACATCAAAATTAAATACATGAATTTGGGGTAGAAAGGTACCGTGACACGTCTTATAGCAATGCGGTTTCGCACTCAGCAAAACAGTCACAATCGGGAATAAGTCACGTTCGGTAATTAAAAGATCAGACGACGTAATGACAAACCACAATCTAACACGTGGTAAAAATGTCCTTAGTTAGTTTGGACAAAGACACATCGTATGGACTAACCAATTCGTGATGGTGTCCGTAAAATTTACGGAGTGTCATTTTTAATCTGTCCTCCTCATAACTTTGTTGGAGCAGTTTCTGTGTAAGGAGCACACTCCTGTATATGAAGTCCGTATAGTGTGAACAAGCACGAGAATAACGTATCAATTGAGATATGTAAACACCATACGAAGGGGCAGAGGGTATGTTACTGCTGAGAAATTGGAAATTGATAATTGGGAAGTTGAAATCGTCCCGTTTATCATAGATTTTCGTGTGAAGTATTGGATGAAATATGGGTTATTCAATGATAGAACATCATCAATATATCGGAAAGTAAAATTAAAGAATTTCGCAAGGTGCTTTTTCTTTTTGTCTTTTAGAAGGTTCTGAATGAATTCTGCTTCATACGAGTACAAAAACAAATCGGCCAGTAGGGGTGCACAATTAGTTCCCATTGGAATACCGACTGTCTGTTGAAATATAAATCCTCCAAACTCAACAAATATATTGTCGATCAAAAAGTCCAGCATTTTGATAATATCATCTTCAGTATATTTTCCGGTAGATTCAGTGCGGTTTTTCACAAAATATGAATTATTGTAACCCAAAACAAGAAATTTGTATCTACGATTCCCATTTTTATAGAAAAAGCTCTGTTTAATGAGATGGTGAAGTCGATCTTTCAACTGAGCATGCGGAATAGAAGTGTAAAGCGTAGAAAAATCAAAAGTCTTTATGTTGCTGCAAAATTGCAAAGATTGTGATCGAAGATTAAGCAGTAGATCTTTCGAATTTTTGAGAATCCACATCTGGTTAACACCACTGGTAGAATATATCTCATCACAATATTTTTGAAGCCCATCTTTAACTGTAGAAAGAATAGTAGTCAGTACTTTAGAAAGATGTTTAGTCGAACATTTTGACGACCCAGCTATGTATCGTTCTTTATATGGAGTTTTGTGTAGTTTTGGTATCCAGTATAATGATGGTAAATTTTCTTCGTTTTCTTTGATGTTGATACCAAAAGAAAGAAGGACAGATTTGTGATTTTGTAAAATTTCGTCCTTGGTAAATGATGTTAAAGAATATGTAGGGTTACCAGTAGTTCTATTTATTTCAAGCTCTGTTGTGAGACATTGAAAATAATGGTTTTTACATATGAAGACAATATTATTATCTGCTGGAACAACGACATATTTGTCATGCAAAGAGGATAAAGCATCCACAACATCCTGATTTTTGAAAGGGTTAGTAACTCTTGTGCTCATATTGCATCGTATTTTTTGAATGCGCTTCTGAATGCATGATCAAATAGCTTTGATCCATTCAGACAAAGTGTCCAGTTCTGGTTCGTCTGGTTCGCGCTTTACCGATTTTTTTGCATAGTCCTCAACTGCATCCATCAGTAACTTGAAATTCTTTGTCCAGTTGATGGGCTGGGGAATTCTATATTTTGGTCCCTTGGCTAACAACTCTCTTAGTTGTTCATTGGTAACGATGCCAAGGTCACCAGTAATAACATGACCAGCTGAACTAGACTTGTATTGTGACGATGCACATGAGCAATCCGGAGGCTTGGATTTCACATATTTGAGGTTAGAGGCCTCCAAAACTCTCTTGTGGTTGAAAATCTTGGATGCAATAGACTTGGTGTAAGTATAAGAAATGACAGGTGTTGCTTTATTTTTGAAGTAATCATGTATAGTTTTTTGTACAGATTTCTGATGGAAAATATTGCTAATATTTACAGCATCTAAACCTTTATTGGCGAACTCTACCTTAAAAAAATTACGTTTTTCCTCATTTTTGGATGTAGTCGATACGGGTTTGAATAGTCTATGGTTAGCAATGTTCATGATTATTGCAACTAATCTATACAAAAAAGAACGAGAATCAGTAACGGAAGTATTTTGGGCCTATTGAAATAGTAAAAAAAGTTTTGACAATGGAATGGAGTATGATTTAGTTCTGATATGATGAATTCCTAAAGGTTTTTGAACAGGCGTTAACAGACTATCAATTGTCACGGTGTGCACAGCAGATGGTATATATTTTCTGTGACCATGACTTGTATTTCGTCGAGCAGATGTATTAAATAATTGTAATGTATTGACAGTACTACACCTGGGACTAGACAAAATACCTACACCATCAATTTTGTCATTGCATCCATAGGGAATGGCTGTTCCCAATTCTCTTATCCAAAAGTCTTCTCTTTGTAAACGATATGGTGTACTCAATATGGGGTCATTTTTTTGAATGATATATTTTCTCTATAATCCGGACTTTCATTGAAACAATAGAATGGTCAGGCTGATCGAAATGTTTATAGAGAAATTTGTTGTTATTAGGATCATTTACATTAGACCGATGATCATTCATTCTATAATTGAGTCTTTTTCGAGTTTCCCCGACGTAGATTAATCCACAAAAAGTACATTCAATACCGTACACAATATTGGAAGCAGTGCAATTCAGATCCTCATGACTGTGTGTATTGTAACTTTTGGTGGTTAAATTACTTTGAAAGTGGGTATCAGATATTAGTATATCACAGGTTTTACAATTTTTTCGGTTACATTTGGAAATAGAGCAATATTGGTGGTTTTCATTGAAATCTAAAATATCTGAAAGTTGAACAGTACAGGGCCGAATATGATAAAATCGGTGTTCTTGTGTCCTTGACAACATCCGATTGACACCTTTTTATCCTGGGCGGCGTGTCATCCAGTATAATATTTTTTATTCTACTAGTTTTCATGCTGTTAGGCTACCGGACTGGTAGAATCCTCGGGGACAGATTGTCCACCAGCAGAGATTCCGGTCCGGTGGTGATAAATAAAGGCAACAGTAGTATACCGCTGTTCGAAACTCATAAATCGATAGAGAAAAAAACAAATCCGGGTTACAAACTAAAACTGAGGGAAACGCATCAAAAATAAGAGGAGAACAACGACACAACAAAAACACAACATTAAAATGTAACACACACAAAAACGAACTATAATTTAACAATGGTCATTTTCCTGACTTGGTACAGGACATTTTAAGAAAAAAATGGTGGGTTGAACCTGGTTTTGTGGCATGCCAAACCTCCCGCATTAATGGCAACGTCAAACACAACACCAAAACGACAACACCACATGACAGGACCACAATACAAATAAATGGGAGAACATATAGGACAAAGAAACACACGAATAATAGCTAACAAAAGGTACAGGCTTAAAATTCAATACGCCAGACGTGCGTCTCGTCCACACAAGACCATCCAGTGACGCTCAGATGAAAAAAGCTTGAAAGCCAAAACAAGTACAAAGCCGAAGAGCACCGAGGACCAAAACTTCCAAAATGTTGCGCCTAACACGTCCAGGGTTTTCTGCCTGGGACAAGAACATCCTTATTATTTAGAATAATTTATAATTTTGCAAACAGTAAATTTTATAAAATGACTATATAATAGATATACATGATAAAACCGAAGCGGGGACTAACTACAGAATAAAAACGGATACATTACATAAAACAACTTAATCCAACATATAAAAATACACAGCCGAGTTAGCCAAAGCATCAACGCACAAAGTGACGTCACATTTGAAATTCTAAAAAAAACACACAAAGTGACGTCACATTTGAATTTGTAAAAATATTTCCCAAAAATAAGATAGGATTAAGATTGATTCAAGATTAGATTTGTAATACTGACATTACATTTATTAATAACAATGAAAATTACAATACTTATTAATATCAAATTGTGGTAGTAATTAGATAATTAATTGTATTATCTAGCTATGTCGGTGTTTCTTCTGAATCAAACTGTAAACCAAATATATCGTATAAATTTCGTTGAACCAAACTAAAATCTAATAAATGAAGGGGGTGATTAATTATCTTTACCATAACACACGAATATAACAGAAAAGACGTTAAGACATTTGACAAAATCCGACGAGAATAACAAATATAACATCAAAATTAAATACATGAATTTGGGATAGAAAGTTACCGTGACACGTCTTATAGCAATGCGGTTTCACACTCAGCAAAACATTCACAATCGGGAATAAGTCACGTTCGGTAATTAAAAGATCAGACGACGTAATGACAAACCACAATCTAACACGTGGTAAAAATTTCCTTAGTTAGTTTGGACAAAGACACATCGTATGGACTAACCAATTCGTGATGGTGTCCGTAAAATTTACGGAGTGTCATTTTTAATCTGTCCTCCTCATAACTTTGTTGGAGCAGTTTCTGTGTAAGGAGCACACTCCTGTATATGAAGTCCGTATAGTGTGAACAAGCACGAGAATAACGTATCAATTGAGATATGTAAACACCATACGAAGTGGCAGAGGGTATGTTACTGCTGAGAAATTGATAATTGATAATTGGGAAGTTGAAATCGTCCCGTTTATCATAGATTTTCGTGTGAAGACGTCCATCTGAGTCAATATTGAGGAAAAGATCAAGGTATGAAGCAGTCCTTCTAGTATCAGTAGTATCCTTAATTTCAAGTTCACTGGGATATATGAGATGTAAGAATTGGCTGAAATATGGGTTATTCAATGATAGAACATCATCAATATATCGGAAAGTAAAATTAAAGAATTTCGCAAGGTGCTTTTTCTTTTTGTCTTTTAGAAGGTTCTGAATGAATTCTGCTTCATACGAGTACAAAAACAAATCGGCCAGTAGGGGTGCACAATTAGTTCCCATTGGAATACCGACTGTCTGTTGAAATACAAATCCTCCAAACTCAACAAATATATTGTCGATCAAAAAGTCCAGCATTTTGATAATTACATCTTCAGTATATTTTCTGGTAGATTCAGTGTGGTTTTTTTACAAAATATGAATTATTGTAACCTAAAACAAGAAATTTGTATCTACGATTCCCATTTTTATAGAAAAAGCTCTGTTTAATGAGATGGTGAAGTCGATCTTTCAACTGAGCATGCGGAATAGTAGTGTAAAGCGTAGAAAAATCAAAAGTCTTTATGTTGCTGCAAAATTGCAAAGATTGTGATCGAAGATTAAGCAGTAGATCTTTCGAATTTTTGAGAATCCACATCTGGTTAACACCACTGGTAGAATATATCTCATCACAATATTAGAGGCTTTATCTGCTGGAAAAACGACATATTTGTCATGCAAAGAGGATAAAGCATCCACAACATCCTGATTTTTGAAAGGGTTAGTAACTCTTTTGCTCATATTGCATCGTAGTTTTTGAATGCGCTTCTGAATGCATGGTCGAATAGCTTTGATCAATTCAGACAAAGTGTCCAGTTTATGGTACTCATGATACCTCAATAGTATATATATTTTAGTCTACAAGTTATTTCTATCGCTATTCAAGTTAATCAAGATTTATTAAATCTGCATATTAGGATGCTTAGATGACAAGCATTAAAAAAATCTGCACTTACACCGCGTCCTTCAATGAGGTGATACGAGGATAACAAATAAATTAATAAAATTGGGAATGGAAATGGGGAATGTGTCAAAGAGACAACAACCCGACCAAATAGCAGAAAACAGCCCAAGGCCACCAATTGGTCTTCAACACAGGGAGAAAATTCCGCACCCGGAGACGGGCTTCAGCTGGCCCCTAAATAATAATGTATACTAGTTCAGCGTGAAATGGAAGTCCCACTAAATTCCGAAACATATATATGAACCAAAAGTTAAAAAAAAACATACAAGACTAACAAAGGCCAGAGGTTCCTAACTTGACCTTCTATGGTACTTTATTGTTGCTTTCTTCTTTCCCCTTTTAAGTATTTTTATTATTGATAATTATCTCCTACATATAAGACCACTTTTTTATAATGCAGATAGCATTGCTGGAGTATGATTAGTGTTTGACGACAGTAAAGATGAAATTAATTCATTATGGAAGAGGGCATTTTTGTAAGTTAAAACGACACTGATTTTTGTTTAATATTTTCTAACTTTAAACAATTGTCACCTATTTATTCTGTATTGCTAAAAGACTTTTGCGAAACTGATATAAATCTTAAAAGTTCTTCATTATTTTTCTATCTTGACCAAAGCTATTTCAGCGAAAATAATACAAAATGACACATCCGATTCGTTCAACGGTTGCTTGTCTACGTAAAATTAATATCGAGTTGCAGATAAAAGTTCCAAAAATGCTTACAAATAGGTATCACAAAACATGTCCTGATATAAAGAGTAAACACATTTTCTATTGTTCAAAGTCGGCTCCCAGTTCGTAGAACGGATCGTAAGGTATGACCTCCGGAAAAACCTCTAATAAGCCAGCGTTATACTAAAACAAAGCATCACTATAGAGAAAAGATATAACGATCAAACTGAGAATTAATTATCCCTTGGTATAAGACATCGATAAGAGTAGATTCTTCTTGATCGGACATTGATTTTAGTAATACATTACGTTACATTGGACATCAATTAGACGGTAACAAAACTTTTAAAAAAATGATGTCAGACTGGACGTCAATTTGAGTTAAGAAAGACTTGCCTTAGATCTGAGTCTGACTTATATATCATACCAGTGTCAGTGTCTAAGCACTGGTTACCTGGCTATTGATACTCTCCGAGACTTACAGTTCATCACCATCCGTATAGTGCTGTGAGGCATTTTTCTGGATTTATCTTAATCAGAAAAGTTCAAACTAAAAACGTGTTTGCCATTAAGGAAATTGCATGTACATAAATAAACATTATATTCCAACTGTCATCTAAATATTATTACTTTATCATGAAAACATGCTTCTGTAATTTCTTTTTGATTGCTATTTACTGAAAGTCCTTTGACAAACATAATAATATGAAATAAGGAGATGTGATGTGATTCCCAATGAGAAACATACCCAACAGAGCCAATGACTGTTATTAACTGAAAGTACATTGGCAAACATTTTAACATAAAATAAGGAATATTGCCAATTAGACAATCAGCCAACAGAGCCCGTACGACGTGGATTTAAGAACTGCATATTTATGACAAGAACAAATCATCAATACATGTGACAAGAGTAAGTTGTGTAGGAGCGGACCGGGATGAAGTGCCCTAAATTCGATTGTCGTGCACAAAAAGAGATCACCTACGTTTACGGTACTATCCTCAAATAGTTGATGCAATGTAGTTTTATGGTGCAGATAACGTGGCACTTATCCCACATGAGGCATTCATTTGATTTGATGTCCCCATTCAAACCGGACATGGCTGCGCTTTTATACACCTTCACAGTCAAATGAACTCTTTTATCACGAGTCTTTCCGTCTGACGGTAGAAGTCTATTTGACCTTTGGTGCTTGTATTCAACGCCCTAAATCGTTCTATCTTAGTTGTTTTGGCTGATGTTGTATTGCGAAGTTTAGTTTGGGAAGGCAAAAATATACATTTATAACAGTTTGGGTATTTCTTTTTTTTTTTTTTTTTTTTGCGATTATAGAAATTGATATAAAAACTATGTGCAGCTCTTTGTCTTTTTGTCATTTTTCGTTTCGTCTTACTTTTTCAATAGAGATGCTCTTTTGTACAAACTTTATAATATGGGAGTAGAAAAGAAACTTTTAAACATTATAAAACATCAATATGATGACACTAGGTCTTCACTTAAATACAAAAACATGGTAACTGATGTGTTTGATATTACAAGAGGGGTAAAGCAAGGTGATTCACTGAGTCCTACTTTATTTAATATTTTCATTAATTATATTACAGAGGTCTTTGAAAATTATTTATGTTATCTTCTAAGAATCATAGACTCAAAACTAAGTTGCCTGCTTTTAATATTATCAGAAACTTAAACAGAACTACAGAATGGTCTCAATAATTTAGCCATATACTGTGATAAATGGCAGATAGAACTAAATATTAAAAAGAAAAAATCCATGATATTTGATAGGACATGCTCTAAACTGGAACCAACGTTTAAAAGTTTTAAAAACATTTGCATTAATAATGTATCAGAATTTTCATTTTTAGGCTTATTACTTAAGTGTAATGGCAACCTGTCTCATAGTACTAAAGAACTAGTAAAAAAAGCCAAAAAGCTTTATTTGGTTTGAAAGCTTATACAAAGTCTTTGAATAATTTACCAGTAAAAGAAGCATGCCATCTCTTTGATTCCCTCATAAAACCAATTATGATATATAACTCTGAAGTATCATATTTAGACACATATATATATATATATATCTAATTTTAGAGCAAAAAATAGAGCTTTAAATTCTGGAAAAGAAGTAGATATTTTAAATTTTTCTGAAAAAAGTCCAACTGAAAAAATACATTTGGAATTTTGTAAATTTTTACTGGGAACTAGAAAAATGCAACTAGAGCTGAATTGGGGCAACTACATATAGAATTAAATATTAAAGCACAAACTTTATTATATTTAAAGAGATTTGAATGTTGAAAGTTAAATCCTCTTTTGAAAGAAGCTTACATGCTTAGCAAAAATTTAGACACAGAAGGAGTATTCTCCTGGTTTACCTATATAGAAAATATTTTAAGTGAACTTAATTTAGATATAACACAAATACAACAAGATACTAGTTCAGACCTAAAAATAAATAATTCATTTAAAGGTTATATAAAAACAAGCTCTAAAAACTACTTTGAAAATTTAATTCATAATAAGATGCAAAATATTTATGAAAAAAGTAAACTTTATTTATATAAGAACCTTAAACCAAATCTATTTTTGAAGACTATTTAAGAACATCAAACTTTGCATATAGACAATTAATAACAAAACTAAGAATTAGTGACCATAATTTAAGTATAGAAAAAGGGAGACATTCTAATATTCCTAAAGAGCAGAGGTTGTGCCTTAAATGTTACATATTAGAAGATGAAAAACATTTTTTATTAGATTACCTGTATAAGAATGAGGTTTTGTGGATCGAATCAGTCAATTAAATGATTTACCTTTATTTCACTCTCAATGTTGCCATTCTTTTCCTTTTAATAACTGAACACGCATAATTCATGCGTAATCCATCTCTAGCTAAGGGATTAAATTGAAGGTCACATGAATACGGATTCAATGATGTCGAATTATTCACTTGCAAGTGAATAATTCGTCATCGATGTTTCTTAGCTTATTTTGACAAAATTGAATCATACTGGCCGCAAAAAGCGAATTATTATTTCACTATTTCACTTTCATCAATGATTGAACAAAAAAAATTATATGTTAATTTTTTTTATACATCTCGTAGCTAGTGCCCCTTTAATGCTTTTTTTACACATATACTTCTGGCTTTTGTCCTGTTGTGGCTTGAAACAATGAAATAAGGTGATCATATATAAGTTATATGTCATTGTCAATACTATTTGTGTCTCTCAGTTACAAAAATAAATGTAATAACCAAAAAAACACATATAGTTTTCATCACCAGACAGGACACGAATAATCAAAAACACATATAGTCTTCAACACCAAACTGGACACGAATAAAAGAAAAAAAACACATATGGTTTTAAACACCAAACAGGACACGAATAATAAAAAAAACACATATAGTCTTCAACACCAGACAGGACACGAATAACCAAAAAAAGAACCTACATATGGTCTTCAACACCAAACTGGACACGAATAACAAAAAAACCAGATATGATTTTAACACCAGACAGGACACGAATTACCAAAAACAAATTAAGTCTTCAAAACCAGACAGGAAACCAATAACATAAAAAAAACATATATAGTCTTTAACACCAAACTGGACACGATAACCAAAACAACACATATAGTCTTGAACACTAGACAGGACACAAATAACCAAAAAAACACATATGGTCCTCGACACTAGACATGACACGAAAAACCAAAACAACACATATAGTCATTAACACCAGTCAGGACACGAAAATCAAAAAAACTAATAAAATCTTCAACATCAGACAGGACACGAATATTAAAAAAACATATTTAGTTTTCAAAATCAGACAGTACACGAATAACCAAAAAAGCACGTATGGTCTTAAACACCAGACAGTACACGAATAACAAAAAAACAAATACATAAAGTCTTCAACACCAGACAGAACACGAATAACCAAAAAAACAACATAAAGTCTTCAACACCAGACAGGACAAAATAACCAAAAAAACACATATGGTCTTCAACACCAGTCAGGACACGAAAAACCAAAAAAACACATAAAGTCTTCAGACACCAAAAACCAAAAAACCTATTTAGTCTTCAATACCAGACAGGACACGAATGACCAAGAAAACACATATGGTCTTAAACACTAGACAGGACACCATAAATAAAAAAAACATATTTAGTCTTCAACACCAGACAGGACACAAATAACCAAAAAAACACATATGGTCCTCGACACCAGACAAGATACGAAAAACCAAAACAACACATATAGTCTTTAACACCAGTCAGGACACGAAAAATCAAAAAAACTAATAAAATCTTCAACATCAGACAGGACACGAATATTAAAAAAACACATATGGTCTTCAACACCAGATAGACACCAATAACCAAAAAAACATATTTAGTTTTCAACATCAGACAGGACAGGAATAACCAAAAAAAACACATATGGTCCTCAACACCAGACTGGACACGAATAACCAGGAAAGCACGTATGGTCTTAAACACCAGACAGTACACGAATAACCAAAAAACAAATACATAAAGTCTTCAACACCAGACAGGACACGAATAACTAAAAAACAACATAAAGTCTTCAACACCAGACAGGACAAAATAACCAAAAAAAAACACATATGGTCTTCAACACCAGTCAGAACACGAAAAACCAAAAAAACACATAAAGTCTTCAGACACCAATAACCAAAAAACGTATTTAGTCTTCAACACCAGACAGGACACGAATAACCAAGAAAATACAAATTGTCCCTAACTCCAGACAGGACACGATTAAAGCAAAAATGTAATATAATAGTCTTCAACATCAAACAGGACACGACTAACCAAAAAAAAACACATATGGTCTTCAACACCAGACAGGACACCAATAACCAAAAAAAACATATTTAGTTTTCAACAACAGACATAACACGAATAACCAAGAAAACACAAATGGTCCTCAACACCAGACAGGACACGAAAAACCAAAAAAAAACCAAAAAGTCCTCACAACTAATCTAACACACTTCCCTGCCATTGACCAGGAATCGTAAGATTTTATAGGATATTTTGATGCTTTGTGAAAATAAATCTTAACAAAAAATCAAGGGAAAAAGAAAAAGAACTAAAATAAAACAAAGGCAATCTTGTTAAAAATACATAGGTAAATATCATGACTAGAAGTAGCACTTTGAGGCAAAAATGAACATTTTATCATGAAACCTTCGAAATATGAAGCCGGAAATGTTATCCCATGTAACTATATTTTAAATAAAACAAACGTGATTGTTTACGGAAACTGACACATTTGGTATTCAGGTTTGTTTTAAATCAGAAACTAAAATTTGTATCGTGAAATTTCAGGAAACAGGAAAGCGGAAAAATTAATCAAATGTTAAGTATGAGTAGCAGAAAAAAAATGATTGATAATACAGCTTAAGTCGAATTATTACAACACAACTGTATAAGTTTGGCTATTATCAAGATTATACATGTAGCTGGTAGATTCAGATACAAGGAATGGCATAGTGTCTGTTAGATTCCGGCCAATGTCTGATTATAAATGTGTATGTATATAAAAATAAGGAGATGATTACCAGTGAGACACCTATTCACTATAGTCCAAAATGACATGACTGTAAGCAAGAATAGATCACCACACGCAGACCTTCCACAATGAGCAAACCCCATATCGTATGGTCAGCTATGAAAGGTCACAATATAACAAAATATGAAACACTTCGAACCCGAAAACCAAACAAATCGTTAGTTATTAATTAATTAATTAAGTTCATTTAACTTGTTTGATTAATAAAGTTCATTAATTAACCTACTGAAAATATTCCCACAAAAAAAAAGTGGAGAAAACGTAAATATTCTTGTGCTTGGCCCTTGGCTAACTTCACAACTTAACATTGACATGGGATAAAGAGTTGTGGTTAAATTAAAATTTTGTGAGTAGACTATAGAAGTTAAAGGTGTTTGTTTTCGATCTAATTAAAATCAGATCTTTATTTTTGCCCCTTCTTATACGACCGACATGAATATATATCGGAGCAAAGTGTAAGGTCTGATTTTAATCAGATCGTCTATTTTGGAGGGTTTTCATAGGTTTGGACATTCTAATTAGCCGGTGCAAGTCTTCTTGCCGAAGTACAATGTGTTGCAAAAAGTTCTGTGACTTTGGTCAGTGATGGCATTTCCAGACAAGATAGTATTTTCAATTGCTGGCTTAAATATTATTTCATGAATTTCATTGTTGATATGTTATGAAGGTCTGTGTGGGCTTAAAGAATAAATAATAAATGAACAAAACGAAAAATAGAAAAATGAGCATAGAGCACGGCAAGATAGAATTATTTCGATTCTAATACTGGAAAATTTAGATATGTTGTATTTCGAAGCGGACCTATAATAGGTGTTCGAAAAGCATCCATTTTGATTTGATGATGCTGTTGGCCTCAGTCAATATCAGTTTTTTCAAAAGTCAATTAAACCACATGTTTACCTCATCAAAAGACAGTAATTGTATAATATTATATAAAATAAGGAGATGTGGTATGATTTTTAATGATACAACTATCCAACTGAGTTTAAATGAATGAAGCATATTAAAGTAACTATAGGTCACCGTACGGCCTTCAACAATGAGCAAGACCCATACCGTATAGTCAGCTATAAAAGTCCCCGACATGACAAAAGAGTCAATTCAAACGGGAAAAAACACCGGCCTGATTTATGACAAAACAATAAACGAAGACAAATATGACAGACGACAACCACTTAATTACATGCTCCTTACCTTGGATACACACATTTATAATATAACAGGTTTGCATTTGTGAGTCTTTAACCATCCACTAAAACTTGGGACATCAGTACTACAGGACAACATAAGAACAAACTGTAAAAATCAGTTAGAAATTGCTTGATTAATCAGATCGGCACGAAACAACAAAAAAAAACACTGACAAAAAGACAAAAGACACAATGTGTCGATTAACAAGTACTCACAGTTACTGATAGCAAGTTCAAAGCCAATAACAACTTATAAATAAATCATGTTCTACCAGACTAAAGCATACTAATATGCAATATGCTAGTTGAAACAAAATATGTAAACCATGTCAGTAATCTAAATAAAGACGCAATGTTATGTAATTTTTTTTAACGGTTTTACGGACTTTTCCATTTATGGCATTTTCAAGCCAAATTATTTACTAAAATGGAATTTATTTTGATACGTGGCATTAGAATGGAGATAACTGTGTATTGTATTTTGACAATTATCTCCTAACTAGTATTCCATTTAAACAAAATATATTTGATGAACAACTCAAGATCAGAAAATACCAATGGTTTGTTTTAGACCTGGTTAGTAATCTAGATAACGACGCAATGTTTTGTTAGGTAATTTAATTTTGAAAATATTATACTAATTTAGCTTCATACACGAACGCGACATTGGATTCATTTGCAACTAAAAATCTGTTCGTAGATTGGTCATAGTGCAGAACCCATGGATATCTCAATCCATCATCACTTGATAAAAGTTGTCTGTGGTGTTTTCCATCTGGAGAGATTACGACTACGTTGTGTGTATGATAACCCACTACAAACACGTTTCCATCATTGTCTACTGAGATACCGTATGGAGTATCCAGAACACTCATATCACTGAACTTCCACAGTATGTTACCATGGTGATCAGAACAGGTTACACTGTCATCGTTATAGTTTGTGTAGAACAGTTTGTCATCGAATGTTGTAACGTACGATAAGCCCGAAAGTTCCTGATTGATAACATTGGTAGTGGCTTCATCACTAAGACTAATCATCTGTAGTCCTTTTCTCCTACAACAAAAAATCAAATTACCATCTTTGTATGCTACTCCATCATTGTTTGAATGTACTGTTATTGTTTTTCTCAGTTTTTTTTTCTTTATGTCAATTATATTTATCTCATTTGAATAGCTGCTAGACGTTACAGCAATACAATCATTACCGATGAATACCACATCAAACGTACCACCGATATTACTTATTTCAAAATCTATTGATCCATCAGATTTCAATACGCTTACTTTCTTTTCGGAAAAAGAGGAGAATACCATCCTATCATCAGGGAGTATAGAACAACCTCGTACATTTGACACCTCTGTAGTGATACGTTTCTGTAACGTCACAGTCAGGTTGTCGATAATTCTGGTCGGAAGAGCTACCATAATCTGGGCTTGACTGTTTTTTCGTTTCTGAACTGACAAACCGCATGGATCCGAACTTATGTTCATTTCTCCAAATTTCTGTATGCTTGCTGTAAGTTGCTGTAAAGACTTGTTAATTTCGCATGAAATTTTGGTTTGATTCAAAAAATCATTTTTGATAATGGATTCAATAAATTTTTCTTCGACTGCAATATCTTTTTCGATCTGTTTCATGAACAAAAAGGTGTGAAGCTCCGAAGAATGTTGTTTTATATGAACAAAGTTGGATTGGTGTTTTGCTATCTCCTTTTCCTTCCTTTTTAGAGTGGTCAACACTTTTTTTATTTTGCTGCTTTCATTTTGTTCAGTTGTAATTAAATCTTTCATCAAATCATCCTGAAGTTTATCAAGGTGATGATTTATCTTTGTTCGGGTTTGTTTTACTTCTGCTTCAATTTCTCTTTTCTTGTTTTTCAGCCATGTGCGATTGTCTTCTCGGTTACCACTGATTCGTTCGATATTCTCGACAACTTCCAGTAAGGTTTGTTCGATTTCATAAAATGCATTTGAAGTTTTGACGTTTTTTATGATTTCAATGATGTCGGTTAAATCTTTACAATCGGCGTGAATTTGAACACATTTCTTACAGCATAGACAATCGTGTTTTATACAGAATAACTCGTATTTCTCATCATGTATTTTGCAGACATGTGCGGCTTGTAGAACATCGGTCTGTAACTTATAGTAATCGGCGATGGGAGCGATTTCGTGGTCTTTTGTTTCCTCAGAAATACTGTGATATTCCTTACAATCTCCACATAGTCCTTCGTCACATTCAAAACACCAGACTACTGATGATGTAATTATCTGATGATAATCACAAATACCACAAAGTCTCCAATTACTGGCCATGACCCTGTAATATATGTGTGTAATAACACTTTATAAGTGGTGAAGTTGAAAACATCCCTTTGTAAATTTTACGGACGCCATTACGAGTTGGTTGACCGTTATGGATTATCTGTTTCACAGATGACAATGAATATGTTCCAAAAGTCATAATTACAATCCCGTCCCCTTTATCCCGAATGTGACCTACCCAACTAGACTTATCACCGGGTTTGGACTAACATGAGCAACACGACGGGTGCCACATGTGGAGCAGGATTTGCTTACCCTTCCGTAGCACCTGAGATCACCCCCAGTTTTTGGTGGGGTTATTGTTGCTCACTCTTCAGTTTTTCTATGTTGTGTTTTGTGTACTTTTGATACATTTGTTTTTTTCGCTAGCTCTTCATTGTCTATGACAATTTCTGTCCCTCCTAAGAAATGGATTTCAAATAGCAAGGTCAATTACGGGAATTGGCGAATAAACTATTCAGAACTTTATATCATCAAACCAGAAAAACTATGTAAAGAACTTGGGAACGATAATTATGATTGGAAGTAATGTCCAAATATTAGTTTCATATTAGAAAGAGGGTGTTTTAATAACCCTTCGAACTTAGAGGAAAGGCCCTTTTCTAATTGCTAAGGAAAGATTTCTCAACAGTTGTATATAATTTTTACAAATCATTTAGAACCTAATAAGATAACTTCCCAAAAAGAGATAGGATTCAAAAAAGGATGTAGAACTAGCGACTTGATTTTAAGAATGTTCGCTCCTCTATTTAAAAATTTAAAAGACTGTTATAGATTGATAGAATATGAATAAGGGAACTTAAAAATTAGAAAAAAATGATAGGTCTGTGTTCTAGTTTTTGAGATATAATCAATAAAAATTTGGCGGGAAATAGTTCTCTCAAGATTTTTCATATATTTTGAACATTGACACCTTTATCCTTTCATAAACTATGAAAAAGTAACAAGGATTTTATAAAATTTTCAAAAATGACTTTTAAAACTATATGCAATAAAATTCTGAAAAGAAAAGTAGGGGTTAGCGGGCAAATATTTTTAATGGCATTACATGAACATACCTGTCAACTGACCCGGATCCTGCGGGTGTGACCCGAGATTTTCACAATTCTGAGGGGTCACCCGGAACACCCGCCGGGTGACCAAATAACCCGGGAATTCGGAAAATAACCCGTTTTCACCCAGATTCCTAAGCCTTCAGACTGATTATATATAAACTGATTTCTTTAAAATACCGGCAAATTCGTAATTCTTCCTGGACAAGAAGTTCAACTAGCTGTGTAAACTCAGCTCAAGTAACCCATTTCAGTGCATGGCTTCACTTGACAGCTTTGGTGTCAAACACACTGTAAATTAGCACCAATTACCTTAGCTTTAGGTCGTAAATAATTTGTGAATTTCAAAATTGTTTTAAAAACAATTTGAGTTGCTTCCCCTTTTTTGTCAATTCACAATTTACTCCTTCAACTTATGTTTTTTTTTGTAAAAAGATTAAATCTAAAATGAAATGAATGCAAAAACATATCAGAATAATACTTTTACTTATTGTTCTACCTTAGAACAATTGAAAATAAAAATTTTGAAAATTACTTTTTTCATCTATACCTCCTTTAATTGTTTAACTCTATTTTATTATACTCTAATATCAAGCTCTGATATGTCCTACTGTCTAAAAGCTGCACAAATGTATGCAAAGAAAACACAAATTGGCACATTGTATGTCATGGACTAAATATGAACAGGAATAAAGGCAATGTAACACAAATCTATCAATGGCCTCCAAGTGCAATGAAATAATAAAATGTACAATTTTAAATTACTTAACCATGTGGACATGTTTTGGAAACTTTGATATAAATTATAAGAAAAATGTCCCCTAAATACTGAAATTCAGCTCGAAAAAGTTCGTACGCGTTATGACCTGAGATTTCATTCTTCTATGCAGGTCATCACCTGAATTTCATTGTCATAGGTTGACAGGTATGCATGAATAACCAGAGGATTCCGAAAATCTGGCAAAAATTCAAAAAACAAAAGGAGCAAACATCCTTAACAATAAAAACTAGAAAAGTTTGTGGCACTATCAACAGGGAGACCTTTCTCTACAAACTTTTTACACATAACATAATAGGGCCTTTTTGATATTTTGACGATATGTATTAGAAAAAATTTTTAAAGATACCAGGCTTACAATTTGTTACACCTGACGAGCGCTACGTTTACATAACCTTCATCAGTGGCGCTCGAATCAGATCAGTTGCAAGGCCAAATCTAATACGAAAAGCATTATAAACAGAAAATTCCGAAACATTTTGTAATAAAGATTTATTTGCAGTTAGAATTATTGATTGTATTTCTGAAATCTTCCCAACGATGGTCGGGGTAAAGCAAGGCTGTATTTAAAGCCCTTCTTTATTCTCTTTATGTAGATGACTTAACCTCCCTTTTTGATGGCAAGTGTGATACTGTAATATACCAAATATACCACGATTTAGAATTGTTCTTTTGTCTATACGCCGATGTCTTTGTATAAATATCAGAATAAGAAAATATATGATAAAAGTTCAAGTTGGACACAGGTGTTACATGTATGGATAACATAAAGGGAAAATACTGAAAAGCCTGCATGTTGGGGGAAAAAACCAGTAAAAATGTCAAGTATAAAAAAATCTAATAAATTAATGTTAAAGGTTGATACATAAAGCCTATCCAGGCTACAAGTTCTCCTTGATACAAGAAATAAAAATACAGAACCCGTCACACTACAAAGTTTAAACATAGTCTTCACATTTTTTTCATAAAATTCTTAATTGAAAGTTTATTGAGGACGAGTATGAATATGCTGAGTTTAAATGCATAGAAATGACCAATTCATGTTTCAACACATAATCTGTCAAGACAAATTTGTCGGAAATGCATTATGAGAGAAAAAATGTGTGAAAAATATGACATATGGATGATTATCGTGAATGGCATTGGTGAAATGTATAATTGCAGAAACAACATGTACAATTATACACGGATTTTGTATTTTACATGTTTAGTTTTATATGGATATGTTTTTTTCTTTTGAATAATCTATTATATTAATGTATTTATATAGAATAAAGGCATCTTTGTTTTTGATATTGACTTCATCTTTATATGGATATGTAGTTCGCAAGAACATATCTTTATATGGATATGTAGTTCGCAAGAACATATCTGTATATGGATATGTAGTTCACAAGAACATATCTGTATATGGATATGTAGTTCGCAAGAACATCTATCAACCATTTCTTAAGTTAGCTCTTCTAGTACATTGACTATGAAACGTTATATTTTGTTCATAATTATGTGTGCTAAAATGTGATATAATAAATAAATGTTAACAACATCTGCCAATCGAAGAAACATATATTCAGAAGAGAACGTAAATCATGTTAGAAATGCATTGATAAATATAGTAATAGTTACACATTTAGCATGTTTAAACATATTGGATATATAATGCATTAACGAAAGTTGATAAAAAGAAATAAAAGTTAAAATAATAACCTATTGATAACTAAGTTAGATTGTGTGTGTGTGTGTGTGTGTGTGTGCGTGTGAACATTAGGGAAAGTCACTACACGTATTAGAATACACACCAACAAAGTGACTACCTTTTGGAAAGTCACTACATACACTCTGGTAGTGACTTTGTAAAATTTATTAAAATGCTCATTTTGGTGAGTATAACATGTTCACAAATTTATACTCGTTGTTTCATTTTACGGTGTGTGTGGGTTTTCCCTCACAATATTTCAACGTCGATTTAATGACTTCACACATTTTACGTCAATATATTTCGCGCATGCTCGACCGGAACAACATGGCGGCCTCTGGAGTAGCAAGGTACGTTACTTTAATAGTTGTTCAACATTTTATCACGTTTTCCCTTTCATATCATTCATGTTTTTTATTAAGGAAGGGCAATGCCCCTAAAATTTAGCATGGGCTGTCGATCGACCATAATTACAGTCCTGGGTAGGGGCTGATGATGTATTCAACTTTTTTCAAAGGGGCGTAAATTCCATGAAATGGCTATACTATAGCCTATACATTGGAAGATTTTCGCACCGAGTGGATTGACGCAAAAACAATTTGGACGATTTTATGACATTTTATGCAAAAAATGATACTGTTTAGGGAGCTGCCATATGATTTTAATGGGAGGGCTAGGATGAAAAATTTTGTCCTGCATGTTTTTTTTTAGTTGTAATCCACAGGCACTTGTCTCAGAAAAAAATGTTCCTTAGTCCAACTCTTGCAAACTTAAACCAAAGAGCCAAATTTTGAAAAAAAATTCCCATGATCCTTTAAACAAGGCATTATGGGTATTATGGTTTACGCCATACCAACAGTTTTACGCCCGTAAGAAAATTTATGCCTTGCTTATTTCAATTTACGCCAGGTTTACCACTTTTTTCTACGCCTGTAAGGACTACAAATTTATGTTTCCTGCTCCCTTACGCCTGGATCTAGACACGTAACTACCACTTACGCCTGGTTTACGCCTTATTTCCTATAATTTCCTACGGGAATATGTTGATATAACACAAGGTACTTAACTTGCTTTTTTGAAAAAAGTCAGCCGGTCGCTAAATTCCGTTATATGCCGATTTGTCGGTTGTCAACCCCACTAAAACTTGTTATGTCGTAAATCTAAATTGATTTTTCTACACAATGGTGTATATATAACACGCCTACTTTTGTTTGTCTCAGAATTTTTTTTTTCCTATATACCTTAATGTTATATTAAGGTATATAGGAAAAAAATTTCTGAGACAAGTGCCTGTGGGCGTATGTGTGAGCCAAAGTTTTTTCCTGTGAAAAAAGTTCCAGTGGAACTGTGACGGGATTGCTTCCCTCAGAATATGTGGTAGATACTTTAATATAGTCAGCCGTAAGTGATTGAGCTAAGGAAGTACTTCTTTAGCCCAGTCGGTTAACACGCTTTTTTTTAACACAGAGGTCCCAGGTTCGAGTCCCGGTGGAGACAAAGATGATTTTGTAAGAAGAATCATTCTCCGGTTACAGAACTAATATCACAGAAAGTATGAACTGGGAGAACTTTTTTCACAGATAATTTCTATATAACATGTTCCATCTCTATAAAATAAGTTCCACACTTTACCTGGTGAAATAAGTTCTGGTTTGGTGAAATTTGTTCCTTACCTATTGAAATAAGTTCCGGGTTTGTGAGATTTGTTCCTTACCTGGTGAAATAAATTCTGGGTTTGTGAGATTAGTTGCTCACCTGGTGAAATAAGTTCCTAGTCTGTATAATATGTTCCACTGGTTAATCAAGTTATCTTATATACTAAGCATTTGTCATCAGTGAGTTTAAAGTTATTATTCAAGTACATTTAAATAAAAACATGTATTATCGCTATTTTATGAAATTTTCCTTTGATCTTACCAACTGATTATTTCCTTTCTCAGCACAGTAGCGTGATATGAAAACTTATCGCTAGAAACTAAGGGCGCAAATGGCCATTGTCAATGAAATTAACAACGTCGTCATAGGTAAAATAGCGATAAACAGATTATCATTCACTGGGGTAAAGCTGATGACCGTAATTCGATTCATCCCAAGATGGTGGATGCAGAATTAGGTCAGAGTCTATATTGTCTATTTAAGTGTTTCTATGATATATTCTATAATATAAAACATACATTGGTATGATATAAATTTATAAAAGATTCACACGGAAATCATAAATTACTACCGACACATGACCGAGAAATGTATATGAGACAGAAAATTCAATTTGAAAAAATCGCTAAGATGACCTTAATTCATCATTATTATTTTTTCAAGATGACTGTAACATATAACATGTATGACCGTGATTCCATAATCCAAGCAACAGATAATATTGAGTTTGTCTCCATAGGGGCTTGGTTAATGGATATAAATATGTTTCCAACGAGAAAACTAACGGCTAAATTAATGTATAAAAAACAAATATGTAACACATCATCAAATGACAACCACTGAATATTACAGGCTCCCAACTTGGGACAGGCACATACATACAGAATGTGACTGGATTAAACATCTTAGCGGGATCCCAACCCTCCCCTAACTTGGGACAATGGTACACCGGTGTAACAGTACAACATAAGAACAAACTATAAAAATCAGTTGAAAAAGGCTTAGCTCATCAGATGGGTACAAATAGAAATACATCGTACATCTATTAACAAAAACACATAGAGGATGTTGCTGGGTACTTGTACATCCTAACAACAAAAAGACACTAAGTACAGATCTGAGAGTACTCTTAGTTACTGACAGCTACATGTAGTTTAAAAGCAAATGACAACTAATAAAAAAAATCATGCATCTAAGACTAAAAATCATGCATCTTACATGTCTTAGACAAAAGAACATTCATTTAAAGGAAAATTTCAAATAAGATCAGTAGTTTTCTTTTTTTTTCCTTTACGGTCATCTGTGGACCATATTTCCTATGAAATTTGTTCCGGCGGAACAAATGTCACCGGAACATATGTTTTGTTACATATGCTCTCTACCAGAGTTGTTAAATTTACCAGTCTGCCCGAGGAGAGGCGCTGGTGGGCTTGCTATTTTATTCCCAAATTTGTACAGCTATATCATGTCACATGTGTATATAGCAGAATTTTTTTAAAATCTATGTTCAGGATTGGCTTGAAATATGAATGAATTTACAACATGGTGTCATCGGGGTTAAATTCAGAGCTTGCTGTATGGGTGGGTTTCCACTATGTTGAAGACCTTGAGGTGACCTCTGGATGCAGTCTTCCACTGAACTTTTTGAAGCACAGGCCAAAGGGGCCTGTACTTTCAAAATTTCACAGGCCCACTTGTAAATCTACAAGCCGAAAATTCTCAAGTCATTTTTGAGGCATTTTAAAATGAAAAACCCATACTTCAAATCCAGCAAAGCCAAAGAAATTAAGGTTTATGACCCCTTCTGTAGCCATGTGAATTACGAAATTTTCAAACTGCAATAGTATCAAAACAGAAAAGATACATTTATAATGAATAATAGAGATGGTCCATTTTGTACATATACAATGTATACCAAGGGGAAACTTTGTGCAAAGCATTATTATTATACGACAGCAAAAAAAAATTTGCGTCGAACAATGCTTTGATGTCGCCGTCGTCCAAAGACACATTTGGTTTCCGGACAATAACTTTAGTTTAAGTGAATGGATCTCTATGAAATTTTAACAGAAGGTTCAATACCACAAAAGGAAGACCCTGTTGGGATTGATATTTTGGGTTATGGTACCAACAGTTTAGGAATTAGGGGCCAAAAACAAGCATTTTGTAGTTTCCGGACAATAACTTGTGTGTAAGTGTACGTCAAGATTCAATATCACAAAGGAAAGGCTGGGATTGAGTTTTGGGGTAATTGCCCCAAATGTTCAGGTATTAGGGGTAAAAAAGGGGCCAAAAAAACAAGCATTTTTCTAGTTTCCAGACAATAACTTGTGTTTAAGTGTATGGATCTCTCTAAAATTGTACTACAAAGTTCCATACCACAAAGGGAAGGCTGGGATTGAGTTGGGGGGGGGGGGGGGGGGGGGGGTTTCCCAATTTTTTTGGGGGGTTCATTTTTTTCACAATCCAAATTCAGACAGTCATGACAGTATCAAGTTTGAATATTGTGTCCAAACTTGCCCCAACTGTTCAGGGCTTGATTTCTGCGGTCATGTCAGGCTGCGCTCAGCAAAGCAATTTATTTATTGTTGTTATTGGTTTTGGTAGGCGGCTTACTTATGTAGAAATTGCGCCTTTAATTCATATAACATAAATATTATGTATATATGCTCATTCCTTAATTTATTTTTAGTATACATTTTGGCGAGTAATTATATGAAACTGTGACGAACAGGGTTGACTGTGTTACAATAAAGTTTTCTGTATACAATAGTATATGAAAAAAAAAAAACACAGAAAAAAAAGTAATAGGAAAATGAAAAAAAAGCAAAAAAATATAATAATAGTTCTTGATGAAATGTAATTTATTAACTGATAGGAATCATAAAATTGTTTAGAAATTTCATCTTATTGTTCACCTTTGTGTCGTCTGTGATATACTTCATGTTTTTTGTACTTACAAAAATAAAGTATATATATATCAAGAAACGTAGAACAAGACATGTGCTAGTTAAATGCTACCAATGTAAGGACGTCTCCCACGATTGATGTAGCAGATAAAGAACCCTTTTGTAAGGATTGATATTTTTTTTATTATTATTTATTGTTTCATTGAATTTAATCATGTTAATGGAAAAAGTGGATTTTGTGGCAAATAAACCTAGATTTTTGTAGAAAATCCACAGACTTTAATACAGAAATTTTTGTTATTAAATTTTAAACATAGATTACTCACTTATTTTTAGCTCACCTGGCCCAAAGGGCCAAGTGAGCTTTTCTCATCACTTGGCGTCCGTCGTCCATCGTCGTCGTCGTCCGTTAACTTTTACAAAAATCTTCTCCTCTGAAACTACTAGGCCAAATTTAACCAAACTTGGCCACAATCATCATTAGGGTATCTTGTTTAAAAAATGTGTCCGATGACCCCGCCTGCCAACCAAGATGGCCGCCATGGCTAAAAATAGAACATAGGGGTAAAATGCAGTTTTTGGCTTATATCTCTAAAACCAAAGCATTTAGAGCAAATCTGACATGGGTAAAATTGTTCATTAGGTCAAGATCTATCTGCCCTTAAATTTTCAGATGAATCGGACAACCCGTTGTTGGGTTGCTGCCCCTGAATTGGTAATTTTAAGGAAATTTTGCCGTTTCTGGTTATTATCTTGAATATTATTATAGATAGAGATAAACTGTAAACAGCAATAATGTTCAGCAAAGAAAGATCTACAAATAAGTTAACTTGACTAAAATGGTCAGTTGACCCCTTAAGGAGTTATTGCCCTTTATAGTCAATTTTTAACCATTTTTCGTAATTTTTTGTAATCTTTTACAAAAATCTTCTCCTCTGAAACTACTAAGACAAATTTAACCAAACTTGTCCACAATCATCATTAGGGTATCTAGTTTAAAAAATGTGTCCGATGACCCCGCCGCGAACCAAGATGGCCAACATGGCTAAAAAATAGTACATAGGGTAAAATGCAGTTTTTGGCTCATATCTTTGAAACCAAAGCATTTAGAGCAAATCTGATGGGAATAAAATTGTTCATTAGGTCAAGATCTATCTGCCCTGAAATTTGCAGACCAATCAGGCAACCCCTTGTTGGGTTGCTGCCCCTGAATGGTAATTTTAAGGAAATTTTGCTATTTTTGGTTATTATCTTGAATATTATTATAGATAGAGATAAACTGTAAACAGCAATAATGTACAGCAAAGTAAGATCTACTAATAAGTCAACATGATCAAAATGGTCAGTTGACCCCTTAAGGAGTTATTGCCCTTTATAGTCAATTTTTAACCATTTTTCGTAAATTTTTGTAATCTTTTACAAAAATCTTCTCCTCTGAAACTACTAAGACAAATTTAACCAAACTTTTACACAATCATCATTAGGGTATATAGTTTAAAAAATGTGTCCGATGACCCCGCCAGCGAACCAAGATGGCCGACATGGCTGAAAATAGAACATAGGGGTAAAATGTAGATTTTGGCTTATATCTCTGAAACCAAAGCATTTAGAGTAAATCTGACAGAGGGTAAAACTGATTATCAGGTCAATATCTATCTGCCCTGAAATTTTCAGACCAATCAGGGAACACGTTGTTGGGTTGCTGCCCCTGAATTGGTAATTTTAAGAAAATTTTGCAGCTTTTGGTTATTATCTTGAATATTATTATAGATAGAGATAAACTGTAAACAGCAATAATGTACAGCAAAGTAAGATCTACAAATAAGTCAACATGACCAAAATTGTCAATTGACCCCTTAAGGAGTTATTGCCCTTTATAGTCAATTTTTTTACAATTTTTTCATAAATTTTGTAAATTTTTGTAAATTTTTACAAAATATTTTCCACTGTAACTACTGGGCCAAGTTCATCATAGATAGAGATAATTGTAAGCAGCAAGAATGTTCAGTAAAGTAAGATCTACAAACACATCACCATCACCAAAACACAATTTTGTCATGAATCCATCTTTGTCTTTTGTTTAATATGCACATATACCAAGGTGAGCGACACAGGCTCTTTAGAGCCTCTAGTTTTTCGAGCTCAGTATTATATTGTGTTGTGAAAAGTCGAGATGACTATACCAGCTAATGCTTTGATAAAAGTTCTTGTAAGTTCTTATGTCTTTTATAAGCTATAATGCCTTTAATGGGCTGATGATTAAATATGGTCACACATTCAGGGTTTTGTGAAATAAGATGCCAGTGTTTCATTATTATATTTTTAGTTTCTGTATAGATGGGTTGAATTTTGTTAACATTACTACATTACATACTGTTTCGCTGGGCGATGTGTTAGCAAGTTTTCCCTTTCTGTATTTTGTGTTTGATAAAAAAAATCGTTGATTTCAGATATTTGATATCCTTGTTTAAGCGTTTTTTTAAGATCAGTTTTGCTGCTTGTGTTTCTGAGATACCTCAATACTTCACCCTTGATAAATCCTTTCAATGAAAACACTTTTTGGGTGTGAGCTGTGTCTGTGCAGATATTGATATGTTTCAGTTGGTTTGATATTGGTTTTAATGTCTTGTATCATACTACTCCTTCGTTAAAGAATCTTTCTCCTTTGTATAATTATGACAGTGTATAAGAATATTGTTTCATTACAGGAAAATTCGTAGGTGAACTTCAACTATCATTATCATTTTGTTTCTCTGTGTTGAAAGCGTTGTAAAATGTGTTAAAGAATTAACAAACATTGTAAGGTCTGCTAACTCAGCGAATGCTGATCCGCACATAGGCACGCCCAAGTGTTCATGGTAAAGTTTATTGGTAAAAATAAATTCTTAGTTTTCTAGAATAAGCCTTAATAGGCGTAGTCATACTTGCTTGGATCAGGGTTTGTGGCTTCTTAAGTATTCCTTAAATGAAAAACAAGTGTACATATTTTTTGCATCGAATGTTACTAGGTAGCAGTCTCGTTGGGGTTTTATATTTTCAATTGAATTAATAAAACTATAAGAAAAATATAGAACCGTGTCTCAATTTATATGTGGTCTACTCTAAGTCACAAAGACATTGATATTTATTAACATTTTCTAGTCTAGAAATTGTAAGGTCTTCTAGTCATGCATAATACGTTATACAGTATGTTGTTTTAGTATCAATAAAGTTCAATTTGTTGTTTTTCTGTGTTTTCCTGTGTGTTAGATATATTTCAGGGATTTTCTCTAAAAAAAAAAAAATGCCTACCTACCTACCCACTTCCAAAATGGTGGGTAGGGTAAGGGGAAACAAAGATATTTTTAATTGCGGCCTAAACGTGTGTTTTTTACTGTGTTTATATTAAGGTCACAGGTCAAAAAGTAGAATCTAGATATTTTATCACTTTGAGATAATAATGTCAAAAAAACTGCCTAAAATTGATTTTTGTCTCGTCTTGACATACATAGGTATGCTGTTTCCGGCGTCGGCGACGGCAGCGTCAACAATGTATTAGTTTGTGATTAGGTCTAGTTCATGGTGAACCACTAGTGGTAGGTCAATGATATTTGGTATGCAGTTGTATTAGCATTGGCACATCTCATTACCATGGTGATTATTTGGCCCTTCCCCCTCAGTCAAGGCCGGTCTATTGACTTTGAAACTTTTCATAGTTTACATGTAGTAGTTTGTGATTAGGTCAATTTATGGGGAACCACTGGTGGTAGGTCAATGATATTTGGTATGCAGTTGTATAAGCATTGGCATATCTCAATTCCATGGAGATTATTTGGCTCCGCCCCCTTAGTCATGGTCTATAGACTTTGAAAATTTTGCTAAGTTAACATGTATTAGTTTGTGATTAGGTCAGTTCAAGGGGAACCATTAGTGGTAGGCCAATGTTAATTGGTGTTCAGTTGTATAAGCATTAGCACATCTCATTTCCATGGAGAATATTTGGCCCCGCCCCCTCAGTCATGGTCTATTTACTTTGAAACTTTTGCTTAGTTTACATGTATTAGTTTGTGATTAGATCATGATATTTGGTATGCAAATTTTTTGGCATTTGCAAGTATTGTTTCCATGGAGATTATATAGCCCCACCCCTGATCATGGTTCATTGACTTTGAAACTTTTACATAGTTTACAAGTTAATGTTTGTGTTTAGGTTTGTTTAAAGGGAACGACTTATAATAAGTCAATGGTATTTGGTATGCAGTTGTGTTAGCATTGGCACATCTCATTCCATGGAGATTGTTTAGCCATGTACCTGCAGTCATGGTTCATCGACTTTGAATATTTGCATAACTTACATGTTAAAGTATTGCTATTTTAATTTCAACATTTGCATTATCAAATTTACAAAAAGGCGAGACATATCTCTGTGATAACAGTTTATTTCAAATACTAACTGTTCCTCCAATCCATGCCTGGTTTTTTTTTCATTCGATATAAACATTTTTTTTTCCAAATTGTTCGTCTATATGAGAGCTTAATTCCATATTACATGTTTGTGGATGGATTTGACCTTTAACCGTTTTCAAGATATAGGGGCCCAAAGTGGGGCTTCAGCCTTAAAAGTAAGAATTATTTTCAATGGATTACTCATGAATATCCCTGCCTTCGTTTTTCAATCAGATTTCAGATATCTCTTATGGTTTTCGGGTTAAAAGGGGGTCAAAGAGGCAAAAAACGTCATATTAAATCCTATATCAGCGATTTATTTCCAATTGATTATCCAAGACTTTAAATGTCAAAGATGCTTAGTCAATCCACCATTATTTGCATGTGCCAACTCAAACACTAATAGTGTGTCCATATTGGTACCCAACATACAGAGTTCAACATGCTGCTCTTGGCGTAGCTCTTGGTTTATATTTGTCTTTTAACAATTTACACATAATGAGCAGAATGATACGAAATTTGTAATCTATGATTACCTATGTTCTTAATTATATAAACACAAAAATTTCTTCATGGAGATTTGATTAACATTACAACAAAGTATTGCAAAATATTTTGACGGCACAACTACTTCGTTAGTTGCAAAACGTAGACTGCCTAGAGATCCAAAAGTAAACAAATTATGTGAAATTCATTATCAAAGATGTGGTCATGGTTGACTTTGATGACATCAACTTGTTTACTTTTGTATCTCTAGGAAGTCAATGTTTTGCAACTGCCGAAGACAGTTGTGCCATTAAAATATTTTGCAATACTGTGTGTTAATGTTACAACGTTTTTTTTTGGGGGGGGGGATGGTATATATGAATCACCCTGTCCGTCCGTCTGCAAGCGAAACTCGTTCTTAACAGATGGACCGATACTTATGAAACTTTACACAGTTGCAGTTCACAACCTGAGAATTTGCATGAAGGCTAATAATCCTGGTCAGAAATTATTCCAAGGGAGATAACAGGGACTAAACTTAACAGTCACCCAGTGCCCAACGCAACCAGATTTTCAGCTGGGCAAATATATTTATCATCCTGATTGCCCAGCTGGTGCAGAAAATATTTTTCATTGAATCCCATGTCATGTCTACCCTTTCCCCGTGATATAAACACAAAACTGATCCCAAAAGAAACCTGATTGTGTAATCAAAGCGGTGAAATTAAACAGAGGATTTCTGGAAACCAGTTAGTTCATTTTGATAATCAAAACCTGGTCGGACAACTAAAATTTTCGATGCAAAGTCACGATTTGACATATACCCCTTCTTAAAACATGTTTTCTATATTTCTCTTTTGAAGCTTCTAATTCATTGTTTTTTAGTGTTTTCGTTACACTGTTGAATCTGAATTGCTTCAGAAATGTATTCCAGTTGTCCAGTGGGTCATTACAAATCCGTTTTTGACAAAAACTTGTACTCACAACTTGTTCTTCTATGAAAAAACAAAACGCAAAATCTCGTAATAAATATCAAAATATCTAGTATGCTTACCAATCTTCGATAAAAAGTAATAGAATAATATTTTTGATTAACACTATAAGAGAATGGCTTGGATTTGAAATAGCTTTTAATGATTCTTATAAAACAGCCATATTGTCAACAAGAAGTTCAAATTGAAGGGAGACAATTTTGGTGGGAAATGTTCTAAAATCAGTATTGTCAAATCTTATGATATGTTTCTGGTGGCAATAATTCAAATATTATAAAGTTATCGCACATAATCTTTACCAGACTCAAACATTACATATAGGATTACCTAAAACGGCTTTATAAGTATATCAAAAGTATTTTTAAGTTTTGTTTTATTAGTACAAAATTTGGTTGGGCCCCTCAAATTTCAACTGGGCCCCTGAAAGAAATATTTTTGGGGCCCAACTGGCTGGAGAAAAAGAGTTAAGTTTATTCCCTGAGATAACAATGGATAATTAAACTTACTTAGTTACAATATTGCAATATGTGGCAACAGGTCTCATAAGCGCAACTCCTCCTAATTGAACGGCTGGATCGATATTGATGAAACATTACACAGTTGCAGTACAATTGACCTGAGGTTGTGCATGAAGGAGGATAATATTGGTCTGAAATTATTCCAAGGGAGGTGATTGAACTTACTTAGTTCTAATATTGCAATATGTGGCAACAGGTCCGTTGTAAGCGCAACTCCTCCTAAACTGCTGGATCAATATTGATGAAACATTATACAGTTGCAGTACACGACCTGAGAATGTGCATGAAGGAGGATAGTCTTGGTCCAAACTATTTCAAAGGAGATAATTGAACTTACTTAGTTATAATATTGCTATCTTAAACATATAAATAGTAGTGTGGGACAAGGGGGAGTGTATCATTTTGTGAGATGACTCCCAGTTCTAGTTCAAATATGATCCATGAATAAAAGTTTGTGTATATAAAAATATAAGAATACTGTGTTTAAATGTATGTTCTTAACTTCTTATAGTTATTTAAAATAATTCGCCATTACTACAATAGATATAAGAAGATGTGGTATGAGTGCCAATGAGACGACTCTCCATCCAAGTCACAATTTGTAAAAGAAAAACCATTATAGGTCAAAGTACGGTCTTCAACAGGACGCCTTGGCTCACACCGAACTGCAGGGCCACAAAAATGACTAGTGTAAAACAATTCAAACAGGAAAACCAATCGTTCTAATCTGTATAAAAAACAAGAAATGAGAAACACTTATGAAGGAAAATACCAAATTAAATTCTGCTGAAATTTGATTTAAATGAAGAATATATTCATTTGTGATACTTCATTGTCTAAAATTGTGAAAACTTACACCTGCTTTTGTGTTGGTATATACTTGCATTAAATAAGACAGCATGCACGTAGAAAAGGTCGTAGTGACCCACTTTTCATGCTCTATTAAATTTGGTTAAAGGTTTTGACATAAATTGATTGTCATAAATGAGTTATACATTGGAACTGAATCATTCTCCTGAGATAACTTGAGGCATGATATACTTCTTGTCTTCAGATTTAGTTATATAGTTTCTTTTGATAAAATGAAGATCTAGTTCCATTTTGACAATCGTCGTGTTTGTCATTTCAGAGTTATATGGCCATTAAGATAGATCGATACTTATCATGCTTATAGAACTAGTAAATAGAATATTCTTAAATTTCTCTTGATCAATGATCTAGAAAAAAAAAACACATTTAAAATAAAGGCTATTGGACCTTCTTTGAGATATAATTTCTTTTTTTTATAAATAGAGAAAACACATATTTTGCCCTTTAAAAACAAATCGTCAGGCACAAAGGCTTTGAACTTTATACCAGAAAGTTGGATTTGGAATTTAAAAAAAAAATAATGGGGCACTGGACCTTATTTTCTATATATATATATATCAGTATAATATAATAAATAGACTTAGTTTTCTTTAGGAAAAATATTTCCCCTTTTGTTTTATTCAATTTGAAACAATTCTAAATTATACAAAAATTGTAATGACACATATTTTTATTGGGAAACATTACAGTCCGGAATGATATGCAGCATTTTCAAATATTTGCAAAAGTGAACTTTTATATATATCTCATTTGAAATTTTTCGATAGATGCCCAGAGGATAGTATCTATCTACCTTAAATGGTTGTAAAATGGGACTAACTATTTTCTTGCAATAACTTAATATTCTCGTCAACAAACAGAAAAAAAGTGAAAATACCAGATTTGGCGAATTTAAATACAGACCAGTGAAAAATGATTGTTGGTCCACTTGGTATAGCTGGTCAAAAGGAGAACACAATGGATTGTAGTATTTTTATGCCCCCGCCGTGGTGGAGGGGGCATTAAGTTTTACCCTTGTCCGTCTGTACGTACGTCCGTACGTCCCAAAATTGGTTTCCGTTCTCTAACTTTAGTTTTCCTCAACAAAATGTTATTAAACTTATACACAATGCTTATTACCACAAGACACGGATCAAGTTTGAATTTTGGTGGCGTCACTTTTACTGTTCTAGAGTTATGCCCCTTTACCAATGGAAAAATTGCTGAATTTTTCGTTTCCATTCTCTAAGTTTAGTTTGCCAGCACCAAATGTTATGAAACTTATACACAATGCTTATTACCACAAAACACAGATCAAGTTTGAATATTGGTGGCGTCACTTTAATCGTTCTAGAGTTATGCCCCTTTAAAATTGAAAAAAATTGCTGAATTTTTCATTTCCGTTCTCTTACTTAAGTTTGCCTCAACTAAATGTTGTGAAACTTATACACAATGCTTATTACCACAAAACACAGATCAAGTTTGAATTTGGGTTGAGTCACTTAAACCGTTCTAGAGTTATGCCCCTTTACAAATAGAAAAAATACTGAATATTTCGTTTTTGTTCTCTAACTTTAGTTTGCCTCAACCAAATGTTATGAAGCTTATACACAATGCTTATTACCACAAAGCACAGATTGAGTTTGAATTTGGGTGGCGTCACGTCTTCTGCTCTAGAGTTATGCCCCTTTACAAATGGAAAAATTGCTGATTTTATTGTTTCCGTTCTCTTACTTAAGTTTGCCTAAACTAAATGTTATGAAACTTATACACAATGCTTATTACAAAACTCAGATCAAGTACAAATTTGGGTAGTGTCACTTTTACCGTTCTTAAGTTATGTCTCTTTATAATATGACATTTACAACATCAAACTATTTTGATTAATATATAAATCTTATTGTTGACAGATAGAGTAGAGCCCTCTGTTGATGAAAGAGATTATCCTGATCAAGAATATCCTGCACTTTATCTACCTAAAATTGGAATAACTTTTCAAACTATAGAAAATAAAACTATGAAAGGAACTCGAGAGAACAAGAAGCATTGTTGTGTGTATTGCAACAAAATGTATCCAAATATTGCTAGACATTTGGAAAGAAAACATGGCAAAGAAATTAAAGTTAGGAAAATCTTAGCACTACCAAAAAAGTCAGCTGAAAGAAGAAAGCAATGGGAAAAGCTTGTCAATGAAGGGGACTTTGCACATAATTATGACGTTTATGAATCAGGGAAAGGGGAAGTTATTCCAAAATGCCGATCCTCCAAAGAAGATGATGTCAAACTAATACCTTGTTGATTTTGTCATGGTATGTACCGCAAAAGCGAACTATGGAGACATTACAAAAAGTGTGGTGAATCAGAAAACAAAACCAAGAGTAAAGAAGGTAATGAAAGTTCAGCTTTGAAAATTGGAAAAAAACTTATGCCGACAAGTTGCAGTTCACAAGTATTCAGTAATAATATACTTGACAATATGCGTGATGATCAGGTGAAAGCAGCTGTTTTATCAGATCCTGACATTATACTGTTGGGAATGAACATGTACGTTGATCATGGGAATCAGACTCATCGGCATGTTTATATAAATAACAAAATGAGGGAACTTGGAAGATTACTTATTGAATTAAGAAAACATGGCATTTCATCTATATATGAAGCTATTGGAAATTCTAATTGGAATACTCTTATTAGTTCAGTGCAAGAACTGTGTCAATTTGAGCCAACTTCAAATACTTTTGGAATTCCATCCCTGGCCTGTAAAGTTGGCCAGTCTCTCAAGAATATTGCAGACGACATTCTTTTTCAGAAATTGAAAACAGGAGACTCAGAAGGAGGAGAAATTGCAGAAACTTTTTTAAAGTTATATGACCTAGGGTGGACAAAAGACATATCTGCAAAAGCAATAAGAACATTACAAATGAACAAATACAATAAACGTAAGTTACTACCTTTAGTTGAGGATGTTGTTAAAATCAGCAAATATATAGATAGAAGGTGTAAAGAACTAGAACTAACAAGTGATTGCTATAGGGAATATTGCCAACTTATTCTTGCACAGATAATTCTTTTCAACCGTAAAAGTGGAGGGGAAACTGAAAGAATGACATTAAAGAATTTTCAAGATTCTCAGTGTGGAGGAGTTGTTGACAATGTAGTTTTAAGCACTCTTACAGAATTTGAAAAGAATCTATGCAAAACCCATCTAAGGGTGGAAATTATAGGCAAGAAAAACAGAAAAGTGCTAGTTTTACTAACAGAAACAATGAAAAAGAACATTATGTTTCTTATTGAAATGAGATCTACAGAAGGCATAACAAGCAACTTTCTCTTCGCGTGGCCTGGAGAAGCTAGACACCCCTTTCGAGGTGTTGATGCTCTTAGAAATGTTGTAAGAGAGGCAGATGTTAAACACCCAGAATTGCTGACTTCAACGTTGCTAAGAAAACAGATGGCAACTTTAGCCCAAGTGTTGAATCTTAGTGAGACATCTCAAGATATTTTGGCAACGTTCCAGGGCTACATCATACGAGTTCATCGCCAATTTTACAGGCTATCAGAAGAAACCATGCAAGTGGCAAAGGTCTCAAAGTTGTTACACTGTATTAATAGTGGAACCATTGCTAGATTTAAAGGACAGGATTTCAATGATATTACCTTTGATGTTAATGGTATGTATATTAATCTTATATGTTAATGATTATGTAATAACTCAACTCATTTCTGATAAATTACATTAAAAATATTGATTTGTCTGTTAGCCATGGTCGATATGCAAATTAGCACTGTTTTCATTAAAAAATTGAACAAAAATCTTCATCAGAACCACTGGGCTGGGCAAAATGAAACACAATTTAAAAATAGTCCTTGAATGGTCCCCTTTAAAAATTGTGTCCGTTGACCTGGTCGTCTTGGTCGATATGCAAATAAGCACTGTTTTCATTAAAAATTCAAACAAAAATCTTCTTCTCCAGAACAAATAGTCCTTGAATGGTCCCCATTGAAAATTGTGTCCATTGACATGGTCCCCTATCCAAGATGGCCGCCATAGCCGATATGCAAATTAGCACTGTTTTCATTAAAAAAATTAAATACAATCTTCTTCTTTAGAAACACTTTGCCATGACCAAGTGAAACCAATGAAAAATGTGTCGGTTGGCTGGATCCAATATCCAATAGCACTGTCATGACTGTTTTGTTAAATATCATGAATATCAAATGGTTGGGTTTTACTATCTAGCAAATGGTGCAATAAGATTACTGGTGAATGGTGATCAACTACAGGCTCCCGGAAGCCTATTTTTTTATTTTGTTTTTTTTGATATACATGATATATTTCTGGATTTATTTAATATGAATGTCATGAACATTGATGTCTTGACTTAAATATATGTTTTTATACAACCTGCAAACCAAGTTTTTTGGGGTATTTAGGAATCAATCTGTCTGTCTGTCCGTCTGTCTGTCTGTCCATATGTCTAGTACATGTTGTAAGCGCAACTCCTCCTAAACATATGGACATTATTCCAAGGGAGGTGATTGAACTTACTTAGTTTTAATATTGCAATATGTGAGGGACGGGGGGGGGATCCTTTTGTTTCACTTCATGCACTTGATGATCATTTTTTTCTTTTTCATAAAATAAATAAAATTGAGAATGGAAATGGGGAATGTGTCAAAGAGACAACAACCCGACCATAGAACAGACAACAGCAGAAGGTCATCAACAGGTCTTCAATGCAGCGAGAAATTCCCGCACCCGGAGGCGTTCTTCAGCTGGCCCCTAAACAAATATATATACTAGTTCAGTGATAATGAACGCCATACTAAACTCCAAATTGTACACAGGAAACTAAAATTAAAAATAATACAAGACTAACATAGGCTAGAGGCTCCTGACTTGCGGCGGGGTTAAACATGTTTATGAGATCTCAACCCTCCCCCTATACCTCTAGCCAATGTAGAAAAGTAAACGCATAACAATACGCACATTAAAATTCAGTTCAAGAGAAGTCCGAGTCTGATGTCAGAAGATGTAACCAAAGAAAATAAACAAAATGACAATGATACATAAATAACAACAGACTACTAGCAGTTAACTGACATGCCAGCTCCAGACTTCAATAAAACTGATTGAAAGATTATGTCTTCATCATATGAATATCAGTCACAATCCTTCCCGTTAGGGGTTTAGTATCATACCATCATAACATATATGAGAAGAACATAACCCGTGTCATGCCAACAACTGGTTTTTAAATAAATGTGTTTAGTTCCGATGCAAAGACCCTATAAGTGAATCAATATTAACGCCAAAATATGCAATCTTTATAATGACCTGACAACAGTATCGTAACTATATCCCTTCTTAATAAGTCTATTTAAAGTTTTGTTAGCTTCAGAGGTGAATACTGACATTTTTGTGCTTTATAAAGAATATTTCCATAAAAAACATCTTTATAACATGTATAAGTTTTGAAAATATTTCAAAATTTTGATTAAATTGAATTTTGTCAAGCATAATATTTTACTTGTCCTAGGGCAACCCAGACAAAAAAAATACTTGTCTGGGTGTTCAAATGTACGAGTCGGGCATAGTATTTCCACACCCCCATGACCCCTGAGTCCATATCTCACCTAGAGCAACAATATTTGGAATAATATGATTCACTAGGGGCACATGTTAGTCTGCAACATGTTAATTTGCCTTGACCTACTTTTCACGGTTCACTGAATTTGTCAAATTTTGGGTTTTGAATTTTGTGCATTAACTTAATTGCAGGTGAGACATATTTGTTTGTTAACTTCTTGGTGTGTTAAGGTCTGTTTCTCAGATTCTAGTTAGGTCACTTTGACCTACATTTTCTGCTTTAGCGACATATAGGTCCTGCTCCTGGTATAGTGGTATGGTGTCTGTAGACATGGTTGACAATTGGTTTCGACAAGCTAAATTAAGATCTCTTTGTTTAATCCTTTTGAAATTTGAATATGTTATTACATGTACTTATATCACTAAAGGTAGGTTCCTATTTAATTAGTTAAGAGATTGCTAGCCCATATTAAGGAACTAAAATTGCTACTTTTGCTAAATAAATTAAATATAGAGCAATTATTTTTTTTATGCCCTCACCAATCAGTGTCTGAAGCAATAAGTGTTACATGTAACGGTGTGCATTCAGTCATGTAGGTTAATGGTTGATCTGAATTTGTAAGACATACATGTGCATGTGAGTGAAATGCATTACCAGGGCTTTCAATATCTTTTTAGCAGGAGATCTAGATATACTTTTAATAAAGCAGATGTTCCTACTTAAATTTGACATGGGTCTAGGGCCACTTAAAAGAAACATTAATGTTGATTTTAGTATTCTCTGACATAATGTATTGTTGACGTCGTAGACATTGCATAGCGTAGAGCAACGATAAACACATTATTGTTGGTCTACTTTACACGATCTATCTCATATGATACGATAATCTGCAATTACCTGGTTATCACATGTACATGTTGTATTTATAGATGAACTAGAAAGTGACAATGAGAGTGAGCAAGATGCTGAGGAGGATAAGGAAGAGAAAGAAGAGATAGTAATTGAGGAAGTACCCATTCAGGAAGCCACCAAAAAGTGCAGAAAAAGAAACCTGAACAGAAGCGAGTGTGTAGTTCAGCTGAAAAGAAACTGTTGAACAGTCAATGACAGTAAATTTGAAAAAGAAATTAGGCTAGGGAAAGTTCCAGGAAAAAATATTGTTGTAACTGCTCAGAGAGGATCTCCTCTTTTGGCAGCAATCCCTTGGAGCAAAATAAAGTTTGCTGTGTATAATATTATAAAGTCAAGAAAGAACCTTAAATGTTAGGTGATTTAACACTTCAATAATATCTTCATTAATCACATTTTTCATGTTGTTGGGTGCATACCATGGTAAAAACATAAGAACCAATCTTTGAGGAAAACATCAAAACATTCATTGATGTACCAATTGAGTTTATTTCTTCAAGAATCAAACAAGTCAGTCCTAAAATTGTATTATTATTTAACTAGATATATCAAAGAGGTATGATATCGACAGGTTTATTAGTTCGTTTTTGAGATATAAGTGATTTAAGATTTTGCGGGAGACTGAACTCCTCTAGTTTTTTCATAAGTTTAAGACAGACAATGTTTCTGGAATATTTATATGGTTGCTTCTTATGATGTATTTTATAGAATTATGAAAAGAAAATAGGTGGTCAAAGGGCAAAAAAGTATAATGTATTTGAATGGATAAAACAAGAGGAGTCTGAAAATTTTGCTTATAACTCAAAACCTCAAGATCATATCTCCTTAATTTGTAGATTATCATTGACCCTCCAAAACTGAAATAATATGGGGCAGATGATGGATTTTATTCATTACTCTTTTTTTTTCAAAGAAAAGATTAAGCTAAAGTAAACATTGATAATTGGTAAGTTTCTGTTATCAGTATTGTTTATAATAGGCAAACAGTGAACGGATTAACAACTTATGCTTTGCATACTGAACAAATTGATAGAAAGTACAACAAAACATATCAAATTTTCTTGTTCTACCAGACATGAAGAAATTCCTGAATTTGAAATTTTAACAAATAGTTTGGAGCGGTGGGGCTGTTTTACACCAAAAGAATTATATATGGTCAATTTGAACAGTTTTAGAGCACCTTAGGTAATGAGACACCCTATGGCATATGAAATGTGTACTGAACATAGTTATGGAAATCATCTAAACATTTCCATTCATATTTGTTATATGTTTTAATAGCAAATTCAAAGAGATTAATCTTCATCATGATTAAATGAAATTTAGTACTGAATGAAAATTTCTTCTTTTTCACTTGCCTAGCCAAAGGCCAGTGTGAGTTTTTGCCAACACTTGGAGTCTGTTGTCCGTCTGGTGTTAACTCTATACACATCTTCATCTTCTCTGATGGATTTTTTCTGAACTTGGCATGAAGATGTATGGAAGTGCCTCTACAAATAATCCTTATTTGGTTCTGATTAGATAAAAAATATGGCTGTCAGAGATATTCTTGGTCATTTTCAAAAATGTAATCCTATGAATATAGTTTTGAAACTTTGTAGGAATGATCTATGGGGGGTCCTTTACAAAAGATCTTTGTTTGGTCATGATTGAATGAAAAACATGGCTGTCAAGTTTATAGAAACCCAATGGGACAAAATCGTCAATTAACCCCTGAAGGAGTTATTGCCCTTTAAAAGCAATTTTCACAATTTTTCGTAAATTTTTGTAAACTTCTTCCTTTCTTAAACTACTGGGACAAATTAAAGCAAACTTGGCCTCGATCATTATTAGAAAATCTATTTTGGTGTTAACCTTATTTAAAAATGATTTCCAAAACCACAGTACATTCAGGTGAGAGACACAGGCTCTTTAGAGCCTTTAGTTTATTTGAAAATATGCATCTTCTTTCATTCTGTAAAGTAGTTTTGAATCAAATATTGTACAAATGTCATGATCTATTAATATATGTTTACAGATTTTTAATTGTTTATTTTAGGCCAAACAAATAGATATAAGAAGATGTGGTATGAGTGCTAATGAGACAACTCTCCACCCAAGTCATAATTTGTAAAAGTAAACCATTATAGGTCAAAGTACTGTCTTCAACACGGAGTAATATGTTTATGGTTAGCCAACCAAATCCCAGACCTGAACTTTTTTTCTTCCAATAAATGAAACATTCATAGATATTCTACTCTAATAACTAAAGTTGTTCTCTTAACAATGACCACATCAGAATTTGTGTTAGTTACAATCCTCTGTTCGAGGGACGAGAGGATTGTAACTAATTTAAACCACAGTAACTTTTTGATTCAGTGGAACCAACCAATACATCAATTTTGTCATTATTTATTGCTCAGTGGAACCACCAATACATCAATTTTGTAATAAATATTTATTGTTGTTTTCCATATATAACCAACTGACCCATATTTAACTGTGGTGTAAAAGGGAATACAATACAATCATGACATTTAAGATTTCCAATTGATTTTTTCTTGAAAATTTGAAACAATGTCAATAATGGTATGTACTTTCCAAATACTGGTACCGTAAGAAAAGCATACCTTCATTATATACTTTTTTAAATATTTGAGTTTCAATTTGACATATTCCTGTTCAAAATGTCTTGAATTTAATACATGTATATTTCATTATTAGAAAATTTTATAACTATTGCATATAAATTTATTTTTAACTGATACCACTTTTAAGTCTATCCAGAACTTTATTAGTATATTTATTTGTCAATAAAGTATTTTGGATGTTTTTTATGGAGACTTTATCTGTGTGTATATATATAGAAATTTATAATTGCCCGTAGTTGTTCTCCTGAAATTTTGAAATGAAATTCCCAATATGAAATGACAGTTAAAAAAAAAAAATCTCACTTTTTGTGCTTATCCAGCCATTTTTTTTTTTTACTTTTGAGATGATGTTATATCTACAACATCATAATCTCTCCGTTTCTGTATCATAGCATAGTTTAATTTTTGATCTTATAAAGGCAGAACTGATGATTTTTGTAAAACAGTTATAATAAGAACAAGTTTCAGGAACATAAGATTTTCCATATTTGATGATAAAATTACGATTTTTATACGACCGCAAAAATATTTTTGTGGTCGTATATTGGTATGACGTTGGCGTCGTCGTCGTCGTCCTAAGACACATTAGTTTTCGCACTCTAACTTTAGTTTAAGTGAATGGATCTTAATGAAATTTTACCATAAGGTTCAATACCACAAAAGGAAGGTGGGGATTGATTTTGGGGGTTATGGTACCCACAGTTAAGGAATTAGGGGCCAAAAGTAAGCATTTTTGTAACTTCCAGACATAACTTGTGTGTAAGTGTATGGATCTCTCTGACATTGTACCACAAGGTTCCATATCACAAAGGGAATGCTGGGATTGATTTTGGGGGTAATTGCCTCCAAATTTTAGGAATTGGGGGCCAAAAAGGGGCAAAAACAAGCATTTTTCTAGTTTCATGACAATAACTTGTGTGTAAGTGTATGGATCTCTCTGACATTGTATCTCAAGGTTCCATATCACAAAGGGAATGCTGGGATTGATTTTGGGGGTAATTGCCTCCAAATTTTAGGAATTAGGGGCCAAAAAGGGGCAAAAAACAAGCATTTTTCTAGTTTCATGACAATAACTTGTGTGAAAGTGTATGGATCTTTATGAAATTGTACTACAAGGTTCCATATCACAAAGGGAAAGCTGGAATTGAGTTTGGGGGTAATTGCCCAAAAAGTTTAGGAATAAGGGGACAAAAAGGGGCAAAAAATAAGCATTTTTTTAGTTTCCAGACAATAACATGTGTTCAAATGTATGGATCTCTCTGAAATTGTACTGGACGGTACCATACCACAAAGGGAAGGCTGGGATTGATTTTGGGGGTAATTCCCTCAAAATTTTAGTAATTAGGGGCCATAAAAGGGCAAAAAAACAAGCATTTTTCTTGTTTCAGGACAATAACTTGTGTGTAAGTGTATGGATCTTTATGAAATTGTACTGCAAGGTTCCATATCACAAAGGGAAAGCTGGGTTTGAGTTTGGGGGTAATTGCCCTAAACGTTTAGGAATTTGGGGCCAAAAAACAAGCATTTTTATACGACCGCAAAAAAAATTTTGTGGTCGTATATTGGTATGACGTTGGCGTCGTCGTCGTCGTCGTCGTCGTCGTCCGGCGTCGTCGTCCGAAGACGCATTAGTTTTCGCACTCTAACTTTAGTTTAAGTGAATGGATCTCTGTGAAATTTTACCATAAGGTTCAATACCACAAAAGGAAGGTGGGGATTGATTTTGTTGCATCTTTTTTTTTACAAAAAAATCCATATGAAAGATTTGACACTATATTTTAAATTCTATTATAAAATAGATTAAGTTAGCACTATGGTAAATTTAAATGGGTAATTATGGTTGCAAATTCCATTGGAAATTTGAATTGAGATTATGACCATATCTTGAGGGAAAGAATTTTTTCTCATTTCAGATTTCAGAAATTAAAAAGAATTATTCTTCAAATATTATTTTTTTTCAAATTTCAAATATTGAAAAATTTCAAGAAGTAATCTTTAATTGCACAGTATGGCACATTAGATTTGTAAAATCTTTGACCACATATATATTTATTTGTTATGCTGAATCTAACCGTGTATTTAGATTTTTAATTTTGGGTCCAGTTTTCAAATTGGTCTACATTAAGGTCCAAAGGGTCCAAAATTAAACTTTGTTTGATTTTAACAAAAATTGAATATATGGGGTTCTTTGATATGCTGAATCTAAACATGTATTTAGATTTTTGATTTTGGCCCAGTTTTCAAGTTGGTCCAAATTGGGGTCCAAGATTAAACTTTGTTTGATTTCAACAAAAATTGAATATATAGGGTTCTTTGATATGCTGAATCTAAACATGTATTTAGATTTTAGATTTTTGGCCCAGTTTTCAAGTTGGTCCAAATTGGGGTCCAAAATTAAACTTTGTTTGATTTCAACAAAAATTGAATATATGGGGTTCTTTGATATGCTGAATCTAAACATGTATTTAGATTTTAGATTTTTGGCCCAGTTTTCAAGTTGGTCCAAATTGGGGTCCAAAATTAAACTTTGTTTGATTTCAACAAAAAATGAATATATAGGGTTCTTTGATATGCTGAATCTTACCATGTATTTAGATATTTTATTTGTGGGCCCGCTATCAAATTGGTTCATATTGAGATCAAAAGGGTCCAAAATTAAACTTTGTTTGATTTCATCAAAAATTGAATTATTGGGGTTCTTTGATATGCCAAATCTAACCGTGTTTTTAGATTTTTAATTTTGGTTCCCGTTTTTTAAATTGGTCTACATTAAGGTCCAAAGGGTCCAAAATTAAACTTAGTTTGATTTTAACAAAAATTGAATTCTTGGGGTACTTTCATATGCTGAATCTAAACATGTGTTTAGATTTTTGATTATGGGCCCAGTTTTCAAGTTGGTCCAAGTTGGGGTCCAAAATTAAACTTTGTTTGATTTCAACAAAAATTGAATATATGGGGTTCTTTGATATGCTGAATCTAAACATGTATTTAGATTTTAGATTTTTTGGCCCAGTTTTCAAGTTGGTCCAAATTGGGGTCCAAAATTAAACTTTTATTGATTTCAACAAAAATTGAATATATGGGGTTCTTTGATATGCTGAATCTTACCGTGTATTTAGATTTTTTATTTGTGGGCCCGCTATCAAATTGGTTCATATTGAGGTCAAAAGGGTCCAAAATTAAACTTTGTTTGATTTCATCAAAAATTGAATTATTGGGGTTCCTTGATATGCCAAATCTAACCGTGTTTTTAGATTTTTAATTTTGGGTCCCGTTTTTTAAATTGGTCTACATTAATGTCCAAAGGGTCCAAAATGAAACTTAGTTTGATTTTAACAAAAATTGAATTCTTGGGGTACTTTGATATGCTGAATCTAAACATGTGTTTAGATTTTTGATTATGGGCCCAGTTTTCAAGTTGGTCCAAGTTGGGGTCCAAAATTAAACTTTGTTTGATTTTCAACAAAATTGAATATATGGGGTCCTTTGATATGCTGAATCTAAACATGTATTTAGATTTTAGATTTTTGGCCCAGTTTTCAAGTTGGTCCAAATTGGGGTCCAAAATTAAACTTTGTTTGATTTCAACAAAAATTGAATATATGGGGTTCTTTGATATGCTGAATCTTACCTTGTATTTAGATTTTTTATTTGTGGGCCCGCTATCAAATTGGTTCATATTGAGGTCAAAAGGGTCCAAAATTAAACTTTGTTTGATTTCATCATAAATTGAATTATTGGGGTTCTTTGATATGCCAAATCTAACCGTGTTTTTAGATTTTTAATTTTGGTTCCCGTTTTTTAAATTGGTCTACATTAAGGTCCAAAGGGTCCAAAAATAAACTTAGTTTGATTTTAACAAAAATTGAATTCTTGGGGTACTTTGATATGCTGAATCTAAACATGTGTTTAGATTTTTGATTATGGGACCAGTTTTCAAGTTGGTCCAAGTTAGGGTCCAAAATTAAACTTTGTTTGATTTCAACAAAAATTGAATATATGGGGTTCTTTGATATGCTGAATCTAACCATGTATTTTGATTTTGGACATTGGACCATGATAGGTAAATTAAAAAAATTGAAGTTCTTAGACCACATTCTTTCTGTGTCAGAAACCTATGCTGTGTCAAATATTTAATCACAATCCAAATTCAGAGCTGTATCAAGCTTGAATGTTGTGTCCATACTTGCCCCAACTGTTCAGGGTTCGACCTCTGCGGTCGTATCAAGCTGCGCCCAGCGAAGCATTTTATTCTAGTTTCCAGACAATAACTTGTGTTCAAGTGAATGGATCTCTCTGAAATTGTACTGCAAGGTACCATACCACCAAGGGAAAGCTGGGATTGAGTTTGGGGGTGATGAATCATAAAATTGGGAGGGGATTTTTTTTTCCTTTTTTTTCTTTAAAATTTTCCATTTTAAATTGGTTATTTCTGATTTATATATAAAAGCAAATAATAATGATATGGTTTGAATAGGTAAATTAAAAAATTTTAAGTTCTTAGACCACTTTTATTCTGTGTGAGAAACCTATGCTGTGTCAAATATTTAATTACAATCCAAATTCAGTGCTGTATCAAGCTTGAATGTTGTGTCCATACTTGCCCCAACTGTTCAGGGTTCGACCTCTGCGGTCGTATCAAGCTGCGCCCCAGCGGAGCATTTTATTAAAATATCATTTGCTACTGTATTTTTTATTTAACACAATTTTTGTTTTATTGGTCTTATATTGTTTAAATAGACATTCTAAAACTATCAAGTAACTATTGTTGTTGTTCCTTCGGACTGTTTCTTAGAAACCATAATTGTGACAAGAGAAGGGATTATGGGTTAGTCACTATAGGTGGGTGTACATGTATGTTTTAATTATAAAACTCATTTATTATTTATGATCATCTTTAAGAGATATTATCACTTGTTGCCCCTATTGTTCTTGTTTATGTTTATAATAGTTTATGTTTGTTATTGATTATGAAATGTTTTTTTACTCAAATGTTTAAATATGTTATTGTTTAAAGAAATTAATGAATAAAAAGCTGTTTTGTCATGTAAAAGAGTGTCTTCCTTCTTTTCAAGAAACCAAATTCGTTTAATGTTTTATACAATTTAAATTAGTTGTTGTTGTAGACTTCATACGTTTTTTTTACAGTGTTTTCAAATATCAAATCTGTAATAGAACATGTAGAATTGGAGATGTACTGGTTTACCATTTTATGTCCGTCTGTTTGTTATAGCGCTAATTCTTGATCACATTTTTCTCATCAACTACACATTGCAGAATCCTGATATTTGGTAACAAACTTCAGTCTAGGAAAACATGATCTATTTTGTTGTTGTTTCTTTTGTGCTTGCTATATATTGATCTGATAAGTCCTGCCTTTTGCAACTGATTTTAATAGGTTGTTATCAGACCTGTTGGGACTAAATTGTTATTTTCTATTTAAGAAAGCAGAGCTTCGTGTTGGACGTTAGATTCATATGAACCATTTGAATTGTGGTTTGTGATTTCAGTTGAATGTGTTTATTATTAAACTTGCTGTTTAGGGCAAGACCTAAGGGCAAATGACGGGTACCACTATGGCTCTTTGGCAGTATCAAGATACAGGTCCGTATACAGAACCTTCATCAGTCAACCCGGGAATCTGGATAGAGCCCTCTAACAAAGTTTTTATTACATAAAAATTACCCTGTTTGTATACATTCCATTGACACAGAAAGGTCCCCATTTAAACATCTTTGGTAACACGAAAAGTCTTTATTTAGAAATCTCATATCATACTGTGTACCATACTATATACATTACATGAAATATTTTTCTCTTGACACTGCTAGGGAAAGAACACAGGGTAACAGACTATATCTCACTGGCCACCTTGGTCTCTGCTACGTGGAAATAAATATGGTCATGCTGAATAACATCCCTGTAAGCACAATGACAGTAACACTTCAGCATTAGAGTTAATTAAAAGCAGTTGTGATACAGCCAAATACATAAACAATAGTGAAAAATATAGACAATCAATTGAGAAGACTTATAAAGTATTTGCTTTAGTCATGTTCTTCTTTATGGGAGTGACTTTTGGCATAACTATATATCTTTCCTCTGTTATTAGAAAGGAAAGTCAAAATGCATTTTTTTGCGTTAGCCATGCCGCAGAATTTGGTAGTATATCCTTGGTGCAGGTGACGAGAAGCATAAACGTTGTATTACTCACTTTTGTACTTCTTTGGTTATTATCAATAACGTTTTATATGAGGTATTCAGATCTTCTTCGGCGATTTTTATTTTTGATTTTTGTATTAATACTTCTAGGGGGTATTTTTTTCATATTATTTGGGCGTTTGCAATCATTCAAATCATATACCGGTTTATGTATTGAATATTTTACGGTGTTATTTTGTGTTCGATACTTATAAAAATGATGTATGTTTTAAAAAATGTAGCATTAGCATCAGTAAATTTAAAAACAGGAAATATACATTTTTTTATGTTTTTATTCATTCCAATCATTTTTACTTTCTTATTGTTTGTTTTATCTATTACATCTAGTGATAACCAACAATTCGACAATTTCTATACCATGAACAATATAAATACACTGAACATAACAGCTCTAAATTGTACAGAATTTAGCACTGTAAATATCTCATGTACAAGTTTAACTTATACTATTACTTATGAGAATGGTGTCGATTTCTCTGTACAGTGTCGTACTGTCCCAAATGTTACAGAATACAATGGTACACATGGAACACTTACAGTGGAATCAGGAGTAACAGACTTGTCAGAAATAGGACTCATGTCTTTGTTTTGTTTGAATCTTTCGTTTCATGCAACATGTGCTTATAGTTTTTTAAACAGTATATTTATAGTATTTGTTAAGAAAATACTCAGAGGGAATTTCGATAAAATGATCCCGTTTATGAATGGACTGGCAGTGATGTTTTTATATGTAGATATATTGGCTCAATTTATGTTTGTATTTGTGAATTAGTTTGAGAGAATGTTGTAGAAAATAAATAAAAACTGAAACAATAACGACTAAAAATAATATATATGTCATTTGACCAAATCAATCCAACAAATCATGAATTTCCTCAAAATAATTATCCTGTGATGTTTTAGAAGTCATAAAAACATACCAAGGAATATTTAAAGTAAAACTGTCAGGTAAACATGTCAAAGTATACCGTGAGTGAAACAGTGATTATAAAGGTTTATCATGAACTGTTTACATAACAGGTAAAACATTACAGGATACTCATGGTCTCACAACAGGAATACCATGATCTGTTTACCTGACATGTAAACATCACAGGATACTCATGGTCTCACAACAGGTATACCATGATCTGTTTACCTGACATGTAAACATCACAGGATACTCATGGTCTCACAACAGGTATACCATGATCTGTTCACCTGACATGTAAAACATCAAAGGATACTCATGGTCTCACAACAGGAATACCATGATCTGTTTACCTGACATGTAAAACATCACAGGATACTCATGGTCTTACAACAGGTATACCATGATCTGTTTACCTGACATGTAAGACATCACATGATACTCATGGTCTCACAACAGGTATACCATGATCTGTTTACCTGACATGTAAAACAACACAGGATACTCATGGTCTCACAACAGGTATACCATGATCTGTTTACTTGACATGTAAAACATCACAGGATACTCATGGTCTCACAACAGGTATACCATAATCTGTTTACCTGACGTAAAACATCACAGGATACACATAGTCTCACAACAGGAATACCATGATCTGTTTACCTGACATGTAAAACATCAAATGATAATCCTGGTTGAAATAAAGGTTTACCATGACACGTTTTCCTGACAGGTAAAACATCACAAGGTAAGCATGGCCTCAATAAAGGCATAACTTGACATGTTTACCTGACATGTAATACATAACAGGATACTCTTAGTTACACTGAAGGTACACCATTACATGTATAACTGACAAGTAAAACATCACAGAATAATCATGGTTTCATTAAAGGTATACCAAGACACGTTTACCTGACAGGTAAAACATCACAGAATAATCATGGTTTCACTAAAGGTATACCAAGACACGTTTACCTGACAGGTAAAACATAACGAAATAATCTTTGTTTCACTAAAGGTTTACCTTGACATGTTTACCTGACAAGTAAAACATCACAGAATAATCATGGTTTCATTAAAGGTATACCAAGACACGTTTACCTGACAGGTAAAACATCACAGAATAATCATGGTTTCACTTAAGGTATATCAAGACACGTTTACCTGACAGGTAAAAAATCACAGAATAATCATGGTTTCACTAAAGGTATACCTGACATGTTTATCTGACATGTTAAACATCACAGGATACTCATGGTTTCACTAAAGGTATACTAAGACATGTTTACCCGACAGGTAGAACATCACATGATAATCACGGTTTCACCAAAGGTTTACCTTGACATGTTACCTGACATGTAAAACATCACAGGATGATACTAGTTTCACTTAAGGTATACCATGCCATGTTCACATTACAGATAAAACATCACAAGATAATCATGGTTTCACTAAAGGTTAACCTTGACATGTTGACCTGACAGTTAAAACATCACAGGATTCTCATGGTGTCACTGAAGGTATACCAAGACATGTTTACCTGACATGTTAAACATCACAGGATAATCACGGTTTTACTAAAGTATACCAAGACATGTTTACCTGACAGGTAAAATATCACAGGATTTTCATGATGTCACTTAAGGTATACCTAGACATGTTAACCTGACAGTTTATACTGTATATAGCCTTAGGGAACTAGATTTGTAATGTCACCATGTGTAGTCCAGCAGAGTTTAAACGTTTCATTTAGGAACCCAGCTCTTATATGGAAGAAGAAGGTAAAACATTAGAGGATTATCATGGTGTCACTGAAGGTATACCAAGACAGGTTTACCTGAAACTTTAACATCACAGGATAACTATGGTTTCATTAAAGGTATACCGAGACATGTTTACCCGACAGGTAGAACATCACAGAATAATCATTGTTTCACTAAAGGTATACCAAGACACGTTTCCCTGACAGGTAAAACATTACAGGATACAACTGGTTTCATTTAAGGTATACAGAGACATGTTTACCTGACAGGTAGAACATAATATGATAATTATGGTTTCACTAAAGGTATACCAAGACATGTTTACCTGACAGGTAGAACATAATATGATAATTATGGTTTCACTAAAGGTATACCAAGACATGTTTACCTGACATAGTTGTATACATCTACATCTACATCATTTGGACACAGTGTATTGTGTATTGTGTATACAATACGCTAATAAATAGATACTAATGATGTATAATCATGAGATGAGATGTTTTAATGTCTCCATGGTGATACATATATATTATTTGTACTTACAGTCGTGATATGCAATAACTGTTTAAAACTGGATTAAAAATAAAAAAAAAAAAAAACAACATACAGGCTCATTATGATCAAATAAAAATATGGAAGCACACCTTAAGATATTTTTGAAACATTTATTCTATATAAGAACCTTTGTACAAAATAAATGCATCTGAATTCATGTATTATTGTTATCGTCATCAGTTATGTATCACAACAAGCCCCTGATAATAAGTGATGCCTGGTCGATCGATGATGTAACATTACTAGTGATGCTTCATCAACCCTCAAGTTAACCTTTGACTGGTATACGTCATCAAATTAAAAATCCCCCCGCGTACACAGATATTCATGATTTTGTACTAATCTATTTCTCACGACAAAACATATTACATATAAATGTTCGTAAAAAATGTTTTCATGAAATTTCATTGATAAGTGTTTACAGTTTTAACATGTTTAAAAGCACAACTCAGGAAAACGATAGGCCAATGGGAACAGTCACAACCTTCCTATTTCAGTAACAACATGGTAAAACTATAAGAGTTGTTCAAAGTAGATGAGACTTGGTAGCGTGTTCGCCTCGAGTACGTTAGGTGGTGTGTTCGAAGCCCTACCGGGTCAAACCAAAGACTTTAAAATTGGTATTTGCTATTTCTCCGCTAAGAACGCGGCAATAAGGAGTAAGATCAAAGATTGGACGGTTCGGAGTCAGAATAATGTGCCCGGCTCAGCGTGTTTGTCTAGTACTAATCAGGGTTAAATTTCATATAACATAAACATGTTCTTGTCCTGAATATGCATTTAATTTGCCGCTGGACGTTAAACAGCAATCCATCTATCATCATCAGAAGTAGAAGAAGTAGAAGAAATTGCCAGTTAGCATTACTTCGGATTTCATGTAACATAATAAAAAGGAGAGAATAAATAAAACTAGAGGCTCCAAGGAGCCTGTGTCGCCCCCCATGATATTTTTGTTTATAATTGATGCATGAAATAATGCAACCATTATACTTTTGCTTTAGCTTCAGAGATATAAGCCAAAAACTGCGTTTTACCCCTATGTTCTATTTTTAGCCATGTCGGCCATGTTGGTTAACAGGCGGGGTCATTGGACACATTTTTTAAACTAAATACCCAAATGATGATTGTAGCCAAGTTTGGGTATATTTGTTTCAGTAGTTTCAGAGGAGAAGATTTTTGTAAAAGGTTACAAAAATTTACGAAAATTTTTTAAAAATAGACTTTAAAGGGCAATAAGTCCTTAAGGGGTCAATTGACAATTTTGGTCATGTTGAATTATTTGTAGATCTTACTTTGCTAAACATTATTGCTGTAAACAGTTTATCTCTATCTATAACAATATTCAAGATAATAACCAAAAACTGCAAAATTTCCTTAAAATTACCAATTGAGGGACAGCAACCCAACAACGGTTGTCCGATTCGTCTGAAAACCTGCTGAACATTTTTATTTGTCAGATTTACTCTAAATGCTTTATTTTTAGAGATATATGCAAAAAACTGCATTTTACTCCTATGTTCTATTTTTAGCCATGGAGGCCATGTTGGTTGGCAAGCGGGGTTGTCGGTCTCATTTTTTAAACTAGATACCCAAATGATGATTGCGGCCAACTTTGGTTAAATTTGGCCCAGTAGTTTCAGAGGAGAAGATTTTTGTAAAAGTTAACGACGACGGACGACGGACGCCAAGTGATGAGAAAAGCTCACTTGGCCTTTCAGGCCAGGTGAGCTAATAACATATGTATTCTTATTATTTCATATGAAGATTTTCGCAAATTGGTAGTACAGAATTTATATGAGTATATTAATATGTAGATTTTGACTGTTGTTAAACAAGATTAATTCTGTCAAGGAATAGTATACTTACGTCAATATATTTTGTCCCAGATCTGTTAATTATTTAATATATATTTTATTAGCACAAACTTACAACTTCTCGTCCAATCAAATGGCTTGAATTTGCTTTCTTATTTTCATAGTACATACTTTTTCTGTGTACTAAGTAACTATGCATGAATGACCACAAGGGTAAGATTTCATTGTATCGTCATCAAGATATTAAAACAAAAATTGCCACTGGCTATTTTGAAATAAATTGCTGTGTTCCAAATTAAATTGAATAGTTTGTAATTAGTTTGCACATTGATTTTGGAATATCCTGCTACTAAAATATTTGGATCTAAAAATGTTTTTGACAATTGCAAGTTTCTTACATTTAAATATAAAGAGTAACACATATTAAAATTGTGATAATTTATCATCCATGCAATTACTTTGTACACAAAAAAGTGTGTACTATGAAACCTTGTGAAGGGAAATTAAGGCAACTTGATGATGATTTTTTAACTTTCGTAAGGAAATTGATCTATTTTGTCGTGAAGTGATTGATTGATTGATTGATTGTTGGTTGCTTAATGTCCAGTGGCAAATATTTCATGCATGTTCACGACGATGTCATGAATTGAAAAACCGCGTAATGTCTGAAGGGAATGAGCCACCTATATAAATATATGTATACATATTCTGATAAATCTTTTAGTTTTACTTTGAAATAAAAAAAAACACAAAACCTATAATCTTTGATCGATCTGCAAGACTATCTATAAGGACATACTATCTGTGTGTTTCAAATTTATAATAGCTTTAGTTTTTCTATGAAATAAAAAAATGTTTTCAAAACATGTAAAGCTTCCACTGCAATTTAATTATTGCCTGCTTTTAGTCAAATTATTTTGTCATCTTACCATGTAAAGAAGTGCATGAATAGTATAAAACCGCTTTATATCAAAAACATACTTACACCAACAGCTACCATCTTTTCATTCTGGAGTCAAGGGCCTTTTGAAATCACGTATTTTACTATGATACTAGTGAGAAGATTTACAAAACATATAACTTCGTTAATAAACTACGTTTTACAAACACCTGTGATACAAGTAGTCAGCCAAAATAAACTATGAATAGACCAATTAAAAGATTAATTGAGTTGTAAATATGTGCTAAATTGGATGTAAATGTTAGACAATACTTGGTCATGTTTTATGAAGATTTAAAGCCCAAGGCGTAGTCGAGGGTTTTAAATGTTCATAAAACATGACCAAGTATTGTCTGACCAATTTAGAACATATTCACACCTTCGAGTGACCTTACAAATTAACCTTTCCTATTGTAATATTCAAACGTTCAAAAGAAATGTTAGTAAGGTTCAATTGTAAACTTCCTCATACTTGAAAGAATTAGTTATAATATAGATACATTTCATTCTAATTATGTGTAAACGTAATCAAAATGATAAGCGATCACATAAACCGGTTTCATAAAAGTATACGTGATGTATATAATTTAAATGAATGAACGAATGAACATTCCATAGCAAAAATCACTGTCACAAGAATAGAGAATTTATTTGGAAAAGTATTTCCGGATGTAAACTTGAGAGTTCCTTGTCTGATTGGAATGAAACTTACAAAACGGAATATATAGGAAATGGGAAGACGCTTGTTGATTTGGGGGTCAATAGGTCAAAGTTCAAGGTCATTGTACTAAAAATCTACACTTTTTGAAAAAAAAAACAATTTTCATATGGTCATTTAGTTTTTCTTGCTTTATTGTATAGAATGTGGAAAATATAGAGAAGAGGATGATACCTATCGATTTTGGAGTCAATAAGTCAAAGTTCAAGGTCACAGCATGTTACTAAACTAGTAACTTTTAGAAAAATATCGTTTCTTTAAATTATGACTTTTTTTTTTTAAATGTTTTGGCAACATTATCAGTCTTTTGCCCGTAAATTCACTTGGAGGGTCAGCCATAGTAAGGGGAACCCCATTGCAATTTGTTTAATGTGGATTAAAAAACAAGATAAGATAAAACCAAATAATTTATTTGAACCTATTCAATTATCTCAATGAACGAAATGTCCTATTCGGTAAGTTTGAAATAATCATTTAACGTTATATACAGAAGCGTCACCTTTAGAAGTAGCCACTAACAATGTATTGGTACATTGGTCATAGTGCAGAACTGTCGGATGAACCAGTCCAGCTCTTCGCGATAAAAGTTGTCTGTGGCGTTGTCCATCGGGAGATATGACGACCACATTGTGAGAAGCATATCCAACTACAAACACGTTACCGCCATTGTCTACAGAGATACCGAGTGGATAAATCAGAACGCTTGTATCACAGAATGTCCACAATATGTTACCATGGTAATCACAACAGGTTACACTGTTATTGTTGCCTTTTGTATAGATCAGTCTGTCAGCAAATGTTGTAACGTACGCATTAGGAGGTAGTTCGTCACGAAGAACATTGGCAATGGAATCATCACCAAGACTAATCATCTTTAGTCCTTTCTTCCTCGAACAATAAATCAAATGTTCGTCTTTGTATACTACTCCATAATTGCCTGAATTTACCTTTATTAGTTTCTTCAGTTTGTGCTTCTTTATGTCGATTATATTAATCTTATCTGATTCGGCAGATGTTACAGCAATCGAATCATTACCAATAAATGCCACATCAAACGTATGATCAATTGTCTTTATTTCAAAATCTGTTGATCCGTCTGATTTCAATACTTTTATTTCTTTTTGGTAATAACAGGAGAATACCATCCTACCATTTGGAAGCATTGAACAACCTCGGACCTCTGACAACCCTGTATTGATACGTTTCAGTAGCGTCAAAGTCAGTTTATGGATATTTCTGGTTGGAAGAGCTACCATAATCTGGGCTTGTCTATCTTTTTGTTTCTGAATGGCCAAATCACATCGAGCAGAACTGACATTCCTATCTTCAAACTTCTGTACGCTCTCTGTGATTTCCTGGCTATCAATATTTCTGGTTGAAAGAGCTACCATAATCTGGGCTTGTTTGTGCTTCCGTATCTGAATGGACACATTACAAAGTTCGGAAGAAACATTAATTTCTCCAAACTTCTGACCGCTGTCTGTGATTTGTTGTAAAGACTTGTTAATTTTGCATGAAATATTGACTTGATCCGTGGTGTCACTTTTGATCAGCAATTGAATAAATTTGTCTTCGATTGCCATATCTTTTTGAATATGCTTCATTGACAAAAATGTTTGCAGCTCCGATGCATACTGATTTATATTAGCAATATTTTTTTGGTATTTTGCCACCTTTTGTTCCTTCTGTTTTAAAGAAGTTAACAACTTTTGTATTTTGCTGCTTTCTTTTTGTTCCGTCGCTGTCAATTCTTTCATCAAATCATTCTGAAGTTTATCAAGGTGATTATTTATCTTGGTTCTGGTTTGTTTTATTTCTTCTTCGATTTCTATTTTCTGGTTTACCAGCGAAGTTAAATTATCTTCCCTGTTAGAACTAATCCGTTTGATATTCACAACAGCTTCTAGCAATGATTGATCGATTTCATGGAATTCATTTGAAGTTTTGACGTTTTTTATTACTTTGTTGATGTCAGTTACACATTTGCAACCTTTATGATATTTCAAACAACATTTACAGCATACACAATCGTGATTTCTACAGAAAAACTCGTATTTTCTGTTATGCATTTCGCAGACCTGTGCGATTTGAAGGATTTCAGTCGGTAATTTCTTGTAATCGACTATGGAAACTGTTGCATGGTGTTTCGTTCCCTTAGAAACACCATGATGTTCTTTACAATCTGTACACAGTCCTTCCTCACATTCGGAACACCAGACTTCTGATGGGTTGGTTATATGACGATTATCACAAACACCACACAGACTCCAATTACTGGCCATGATCCTGCAACACAAATGTTAAAGAGATTGCAAGAACCTAACAGATTACATTATATTCAAATTGCCATCTGAATCATGATTGTATAATAAGTTATTTGATTTTTGTTTACTTTACTTTAATTGGCAAATATTTCGGGAAAAATTCCATATTGCACTCCACGGAATAAACTGTAATATGATATTGTTTTCGTTTAGTATGGTGGGATGCCATATGGAATTCTTACCAATATTTCATACAAATTCTGGACGAAAACACATTAAACAATACTTAGAAAACGTGAGTTCTGAAACATTTTTGAACCGGAATGATGAGTGGCAAATTTGGGTTTCCACTTGAAAAATAGCGTCGTGTACTTCGTAGGGAAGATATTTAGCCTTCTGACAGTTCACCTTCATATACTTATAGATTATCGTTGGTCATTTCAACGAGATTGATTTTCTCGCTTGAGCCGTTACGACGAAAGTGAGAAAAGCAATCGAGTTGAGATGACTAATGATAATCTGTTTATCGCTATTTTACCTATGACGACGATGTTAATTTCATTGACCTGCACGTGCGCCCTTAGTTTTAGGCGATATTTTTTCATATCACTCTACTGTCCTGAGAAAGGAAATTATCAGTCAGTAAGATCAAAGGAAAATTTCGTAAAATAGCGATAATACATTATACAGACCTTTGAAATGGTTGATGCAACGATTCTCATACGTGAAAAGAATGTGACACTCTACCTATATGAGGCAATGTATACATTATTCAAATATAAAGTTGCTCATAATGTTTCCAGCTTAAATTTTTTAAATTGAACTGCTGATTTATATTCTAGTATTATAACAACAAACATCATTATTCATACTTTCTAAGCTGAATAAATTCCAAGAAAAATGTCCCATCAAACAACACTTTACATATGATTTTTTGAAATTTCAAACATTTCGACATGCTTGTTAGATTTCATTTAGATATGAATAAAAACAATCAATGTGACACAACGTCAGGACACGAAAAACCAAAAAGGCGCACATGGCCTTCAACATCAGGCAGGATACGAATAACACCAAAAACACATATAGTCTTCAACACCAGACAGGGCACGAATAACCAAAAAAAACACATATAGTATTCAACACCAGACAGGTCATTTTTCAAATAATCAAAAATAACCGAAATCTGCCATCAACACCAAGTTCTCAAAACAGCAAGAAGCCTTGAAATGATAAAATAGCTCATAACTACTGGGCATATCAAGAGAATAGTACCAACAACAAAACATATATTTAAACGTTCTTTTCAAATTTTACAATTGCAAGGTAATCTAATCGTCTGGGTTTTTTTTTCATTATTCTTCATAATACACAATTAAAATAGGTTTTCTAGAACATCAATCACACTTCCCTGACATTGACCAGGAATCGTAAGATTTTTTATAAGGTATTTTGATGCTTTGTGAAAAAAATGTTAACACAAAAAAATAAAGGAAACAAGAATTAGAATAGAAAATATGGAATCAAGTTACAAATACATTTTAGGTAAATATATAGTAAAACATTGAGCATGTTCAAACCTATCTGGTGAAAGATAAAAAACGAAAATCGACAAAAAGAAACTAACATACTGTATATGTGTGTGTATGGGTGTTTGACTGCAAGTGCAAGGGAGCAAGGGTGTGCTTTAAATTTGTTTAATACAGAGAAATTTGAAACAAAATACATACCTTAACAATATAAATAAGGAGATGTGGTATGCTATTTCCAATGAAACATATATCCAAAAGAATTTAAATGAAGCTGAATTAATTAAAGCAGTTACAAGTCACTCTACTGTCTTCCACAATGAGCTTAATCCATACCGTATAATGACATTTCTTGGTAATAGGAAGTTATATAGTTTCCTTGATTTAGATATTAAAAGTATATGGAAGTATCTCTTTATAAGTAAACAATCAAAGTTTTACATAAATAGTTTAAAAGATTACTCTATGAAGCGATAACGATGGTAATTCAGTTACGATAAACTGTCTATCTGAAATGTCTGGAACAAGTCAGGAATATGACAGTTGTTTTCCATTCGTTAGATGTGTATGAGCTTTCGATTTTGATAAAGGACTTTCCGTTTTGAATTTCCCTTGGAGTTCGGTATTTTTGTTATTTTACTTTTTTTCGAGAAAATAAATCAATACAACACAAAATTTATTTATCAATTTAATATTTTCATGCAAAAAAATAACACTTGACTTGTGCTAAACTACTTCCGTCCATATACATGTTTTATACCTAGAATAGACAAAGAAAATGATATTGATTATAACAAAAGTCTATTACTAGGGGCAGTACTCAAGCTGTGCTAAATAGCTGGGCGATCACATTGTCCTCAGTCACACTAAAAAACGCCATTAGTGGTCATCCCCAATCTCGTTTTGTTCAACTATGGAATCATTGGTAGAAGTATTAGTCTCCTTCAGCTTTTGATCATAGAAGTTGAGAAGCATAAACTTCAGTATCAACAAATACTAGAATATGATTTCAAATTCTATAAAAAAAATTACATTGGTACCATTTATTAAATTGCGGAAAGGCAAGTGAGAACTTGACAGTTGTATCAAATCTGTCGTGATAAAAAGATGTATCGTCTGTTTAGAAGAAATTGTCTATTTGTAAAAATATTGTCCAGATGTAGATTAGGGGGGGGGGGCTTTCAAAACTACATGTATGGTTAATGCAGACTTTTCACCTCTTTCTCTCCAAAAGGCGCCTTCGTTGCAACGTCTCTATAGTCTTTTTAGGTCTATTTATATACACAAAACTGAAGAAAACCATACGAATTAATGTTTTGATTGGTCGATTGTTGCTCGCTGAACCTTCAGTAGCAAATATTTCATGCATATCCAGGACGAGAACAAAATAAAGGGAAATTAATTACAATATATAAGTTCAAACATAATAGGTCGATCGGGGTGAAGGGGGAAGAATTTGGACTGCCAGTGGACATTACAGATTGGAAAGGAGCAGAACATGTTTTCCTTGTTAAAAAAGGGCACCTTCACACCCTTCAACGCATTCATCATGTTTATGCAAGGTACCGAATTAAACGTCCCTTCCTCGACCTGACGTGGCTGCGAATTTATACATCCCGCGCTTTAGCAATGGTTTTGCTGTCGGAAACGAAGTTTTTCCATGGATTACCATATTTCAATACATAAGTCAACAATTAAGATTGATTTAGTACGTGAACAAATTAAATAACATGTGTTTCAGCTAGATTGTTGAAGGACGACTTTTTCAGTATAAATATTCCTACGTCAAGATTATATTTCTTACTTATGATTATATACCGTATAGCGGTTTTTTTTCGCGGGTGTAAAATTTCGCGATTTAGGGGCAACAAAGTATACGAAAAATATATTGCGGTTTTTATTTTGGTGGATTCTTAAATCCCAATTAAATATTTTGGTGGATACTGAAATTGTTGCAGTTAAAAAGTTGTAAAACTTGACAAACAAGTGTCTATTGTTATGGTTAATTGATTTTTTTTACCGGAATTACCTCTTATTTATTGATTAGATTATGATACAGTTAATCATTAGAATACCGCTAACTTAGATATTTGTTACAGGTATTCAAACGTCTTGTAAATTTTACGACTGACTAGTTACGAAATTGACCGGACCTTTGATATACTTACTAAATACATGTAGGTTACAAAATTATCATGAGTGTTTACAACTCTTATATAAGTTGACACTAATTGATAAGGGCAATTACCTGTTGTGAGTACCTTACACTCTTATTCTAATTGACACTTATTAATAGGGGTATACACACCTGACAGTCATTTTATAAAATACATTTATGTACAATGCCCTTTGGCATTTATCTTGTTAAAACTAACATATGCCGTTATTGACCTGCCGACAGGAAAAAATAGATCGTTTACAAAATCCTTTAACCATTTTAACTTCGAAACTACCCAACGTATGCATAAATTTTCGCAATTTTCGTTTATCCGCCAAAATAAGCGAAAACAAACACCCCTCGAAAATAACCCGCTATACGGTAATTCGTTATCGCAACTCTTCTTACAATTTTAATATGTTAAATATATAGCTGTTGTGTTTATTTCGCATGATTTTTATACAAAACACACGTCAGATATTTCCATATTAAGGTCAAGGAACGCTATGTCATAGATTTTAGCAAACAAAACGAGCTGAATTTATTTTATTTAATTGTTGCACTACATGAGTGGCATTTGTGGGATGTAAGAAACGTTTTATATCCCTAAAATTGTTTAAGACTACACCGCCTTAATGTCATGTTACGCTAAATGTTCTGTGTTACAGATTTTGGTGGAATATTGTATACAACTTTGGCTAGTTGAACTAAAACAGAAAATCGAAAAATAATGCATTTATTTCAATTGTTCGAAAATATTAATGATTGAAATGTTTCAAGATAGGTGAGCATTTGTATAAAAAGCATGTAAAATTGACGAAAACGTTCTTAAGGGCATACGATACAGTTTTGATCCCACGGTGATTTTTTTTTACAAAAATTTGCATACCAGCTATTTTTTACCAAGTCAATTCAAATATGTAATAAAAAATATACCTGCATTTGCTACTTTCAGAGATAAATGGGGTTGGAATTTTAGACATTTACTCAAAATGTCGATTTCTTTGATATTTCTGTCCTTTTGATAGACGTACCTAACTTTTTTGTGACAGAAGATAAACACAAGCAGATTTTAAAAAAAATGGAAAAATCTTCTTTACATAAGTAAGCTCTAAGTAACATTTTTTGGGGAAATAGTTTATTTTTATCGAAGTTTCATGATTATAGAAAAAAACGGCAGTTTTTGCTGTATATTTATCTAATTTGCAAAAAAAACATAATCGGTGACTTTTTTCAAAAACATTGTACAAATAATCTCCATGCATAATTCAACCAAATGTCATTTTAAAAATGAGGGGTCAATGTACTCGTTTTCAAGCTAACGATTAAAATCAGTGGAAAAATACATCTTTTCTTGATATGTCAAAGTTTGATGTCTCGACAAATAACATTTTACGTTAGAAACGTCATTAACACCCTTGTAATTGTATCGTATGCCCTTGTCCGACGTGATAGGTTTGTAAAAAGTTGAAAACTCGCGGTTAAGATTGTGTTGGCAATATTTGTATTCAGCATATAAATTAATTTTTTTTCAATTAAAGGGACGACCATTTGATTAGGAGAGGGCATGAGAATGTAGAAAATGAATAACTTGGCCTAATAAGAACAGAAAATAAATAACTAAATGAACAAGACAGGATGAAAATGAGTATTTCGCAACACAAAGTGCAAGAATAAAATGTATACAAAAGAGAAAATAACAATTACAAGCTCTTCGTTATCTTAGATTTTAAATTAATCACATGTACTCAATACTTGACTTGCATTTATCATTATTCAATTCTATTTTTGTCATTTATAAGGAGATATACTTATATATAACATTTCCGTCTATAGGTACTATCACGTAATTTCAATTGTTTTTCTGTGATATGGTTTTCTTTGTTTGAATAAAACAACGGTGTAAGTTTAAGTATTTCCTACAATTGTTATGCTATTGTGAAAGTAAATTGTATAGAGTTCAATAGAGAAATATATTTTAAATCTGTACAAGGTTATGCCCCACATCAAACAGCATTTACATTAAGAATCCATTTCTGTTTTCTACATATTATATAAAAAAAGAATAGCAATATAATAGATGACTTCTCTGAACTTAAAAAGAAACACAGTTTATTAGTTATTGCTCTTATCCTCATAACCAGTCGTTAAGTGTTTTATTATGCTTAAAAAATAGTATATTCAAAGTAATACCCCATATGATCTCGTCCAATACTTGATATCTCAGATGTACAAACTGTCTATTATCCCAATAACCAGTCATTAAGTATATTATCTTACACCGTTTTATTTGTCTCATAATTTTAAAGTTTGTTTTTTTAAACGAAAGTTTAGATAGAAATAGACGGCGTAATCGTGATGAAAGTAGACAACGTAATACTATGTTTTTAGTGATGGAAGCCCTTTTTGTATAAGTATATTCTATGGCTATGTAAACGGTAATCATAACTTAAATTATTTTTTATCTGTAGAATAGAATGGGACTTGGATAAACTGCGAAATTTTCCGAAATTCCTAAATAAATCTGATATAAATGCACTTGTTTCTGCTTTAACACCATTATTTAGGTTTTGAAAAGTAATTACGTGGCCTGGTAAGAACTGAAAATAAATTACTTTCCATAATACAGGATTAAAATGAATTTTCCGCAACAAAAATGCAGGAATCAAATGCATACAAAAGTGAAAATTACAGCAACAAGCTCTTCATTATTTTAGTAAACAAATATAAGCTTAGGTTTCTGCTTTGTTAAAAGTTTAAAATGTTACATCTGAACTCGATACTTGACTTTTATGTATCATTATTGAATTAGACTTTTGTCATTTATTAAGAATAAACTTGAAGAGCATTGACACATGATTAAGGAACCAAAATTCCTAAAAGTTTGCCTAATACATCTAAAGTAATCTTTTCCTAATAGATTAGAAAATCCTTCGTTTTTCGAAAAATTTAGTCTGTAAACAGTGAATTTATAACGATGACCATATCAATAATAATGCATGTCAACACAGAAGTGATACCCGTCGGGAGAATAACTCCACAAGCAGTGGTAAAGACCAAGTAATTGAAAATAAGGGTTGATATTGTGTACGCCAGACGCACTTTTCGTCTACAAAAGACTATAGAATTTCTAACATTTCCGTTAATGGGTATTATCTCGTGATTTCGATTGTTTTTCTTTGATGTAGTCGAAGTTTAAGTACTTCCTACAATTGTTGTGATATTATGAAAGTACATTGTTAAGAGTTCCCTAAGAGAATATAAGTTGTTGTTCAGTGCACCTCAAGGCACTTTAAAGATATATGAGCATATCGAAAAATTAAACAATCTTCATAATTTAGAAATATATTTCAATTTGTACAAATTTATGCCCCATATCAAACAGCAGTTACATTAGAATCCACTTCCGTTTTCAACATGTTATATACAAATGAGTAATATAGATTGATTCTTTTGGCGCGTATGCATAAAGCTACTTAAAATGTTCCGCCCGGACAGATTTTTCTACACGTCCTACGATAAATTAGTACTACGATTGGATATCTTAACTTAAGTAGTTTTATGCATATCAGCCCTGATCTTTAAAAAAACCAGTTTGTATAACTATAACTATAACTTTTATCCTCATAACTAGTCAACTGTGGTATATAATATCGATAAACAGAATTTTCAAAGAAAATCAAATACTCCATCTGGCCTCGTGCAATAATTGATCTCAGATATACAATGTTTGATCAAAGAAATACAATTCATGTTTTTTTTTCTCTGACTGTTAATGACGTCTTTACACTAAATGCATTGGATGTTCGATGTGTACTGATTGATATTTTAGTCTAAGATACATGATTTGTTTATATTTGTTATTGGCTGCTTTAAACTAGATGTCAGTAACTGCAAGTTCTCTTAGATCTGTACTTAGTGTCTTTTTTGTTGTTATGGATGTATAAATACCCTGACACATCCGGTTTGTTAGACGTTTTTCTGCTTTATATCGATCTGATGAGTTGAACCATATTCAACTGATTTTTATAGTTTGTTCTTATGTTGTGCTGTTACGCCACTGTCCCAGGTTATATGAGGGTTAAGCGCTCACAACCATGTTTTACCCCACCACATTCTGTATGTGCCTGTCCCAAGTCAGAAGCCTGTAGTTTAGTAGTTGTCGTTGGTTCATGTCTGTCATATGTGTTTTAGTATAGTATATAATGATGCACAGAAGTAGGGTCCATTTATTTGTAGAAATAATCATTATTATTCAGAAAAGATATATAAAAATTTGACCATTGAAACTATTTTCTTACTCCAAAAAGCTTCCACAAATTTCGAAAAAAAACGTTTTCATTTGACAATTTTATTGAAGTTCTAAAAACTTAGCTCTGCCTGCAGTCTACATTTAATGTAACTATATTCATTCGCACTAAACTAAGACAAGGTGTCTGTTAATATACGGATCAATCTTTTGAGTCCAGCCTCTTTCTCGGTATTTCATCAACTCGTTGTTCTTCTTTATACAACTTGTTTGCCCTCAGTTTAAGTTTTATTTTAGATCAGAATTGATCTAAACTTATGCACATATGGAAGAAATATATACAGAACGAATTGGGAGGCATTAACTGATCCATCAATTCTAAAATTTAAACGGAAAGAGTGAATTATATTGTATTTATATTAGTTATTCTTATTTCTCTTCGTTTTTAAAAATTTGTTTCGTTTCGTTAATTCGTATTCGTTTCGTTTCGTTTTGTTTTCGTTCATTTTATTTCGTTTCTTCTGTTTCGTTTCTATTTCGTTTCGCATTTTATAGGCACCCCTGGAATATTCATTTCTCTCTGAATTCATGTTTTCCACGTACCTGAAAGAGCATGGAAAAGTATTTTCCTCCCGAAACCAACAGGAAAGTTAACTACAACATCTTTTTTGTTCAAAATAGCTGTAGTTGCATCCAGGTGCTCTCGTTTCAACGATATATCTGGGTTTATTTCCTGACACACCATGTGTTTTTTTGTCACTCATTTCACCCCGGTGTGTGGGTAGTGCGTGTTTTGTTTGTACACGAAATAAAGTTCTAAATCCTTCGTTGAATTTTCTTGTGTATACTTCATCGTCTTCAAATATAATATATATTGTATATTTGTTTAATACAAGAGTGCACACGCTGAAATGTCTCGCTTGCTTTACTGACCATTGATTTTATGTTGAAAATTTTCAAGATAAAGGTTCAACTAAAAACATCACAGAAACTCAGGTCAGCTAAATGCTGCCATTGCAGTCATTCCATACACCAAATATAGTTGACCTATTGCTTATAGTACTTAAAAAAAACACACAAAAAACACAAAAATTTAACATTGACCAAAGAACCATGAAAATGAGATCAAGGTCAGATGATTCCTGCCAGAAAGACATATACACCTTAAAACCATTCCATACACCAAATGTAGTTGACCTATTGCTCGAAGTACTTGAAAAACAGACCAAAACACAAAAACTTAACATTGACCAATGAACCATGAAAATGAGGTTAAAGTCAGATGATACCTGCCGGACAGACATATATAACTTACAGCCATTCCATACAGCAAATATAGTTGACCTATTGCTTATAGTACTTGAAAAACAGACCAAACCACAAAAACATTGACCAAAGAACCATGAAAAATGAGGTCAAGGTCTAATGAAACCTGCCAGGCTGACAAGCACCCATTACAGTCATTCCATACACCAAATATAGTTGACCTATTGCTTATAGTACTTGAAAAACAGACCAAAACACAAAAACTTAACATTGACCAATGAACCATGAAAATGAGGTCAAGGCCAGATGGTAACTACCAGACAGACATGTATACCTTACAATCATTCCATACACCAAACATAGTTGACCTGTTGCTTATAGTACTTGAAATACAGACCAAAACACAAAAACTTAACATTAACCCATGAACCATGAAAATGAGGTTTGAGGTCAGATGAAATCTGCCAAACTGACATGTACCCATTACAGTCATTCCATACACCACATATAGTTTACAGCTGCTTAAAGTATTTGAGAAACGGACCTTATCACGTAACTTTAACCTTGATCACTGATCCATGAAATGAGGTCGAAGTCAGGTGAACCCTGTCTGACGGACATATAGACGTTGCAAGGAACCCATATACCAAATATGGTTATCCTATTACTCATAATAAGTGAGAAATTCACATGACAAAAAAACTTTTTTTCAAGCTGTCCCTGAACCATGCAAATGAGGTCAAGGACATTGAACATATGGCAGACGGAAACTTCGTAACATAAGGTATCTTCATACAAGATATGAAGTACCCAGGTTTTCTTTCTTCTTAAATATAAAGCTTTAAACAAACAATTTACGCCGGATAGTAATACCTATGTCTCGCATACTGCGACTTTACCGGATTTGTAATAACATAAGCAACACGACGGGTGCCACATGTGGAGCAGGATCTGCTTACCCTTCCCGAGCACCTGAGATCACCCCCAGTTTTTGGTGGGGTTCGTGTTGTTTAGTCTTTAGTTTTCTATGTTGTGTCATCTGTACTATTATTTGTCTGTTTGTCTTTTTATTTTTGGCCATGGCGTTGTCAGTTTGTTTTCGATCTATGAGTTTGACTGTCCCTCTGGTATCTTTCGTCCCTCTTTCATCTCAGGCGAGACAAAAATTGACAATTCGAAGAATTTGATAAATAATTTTGTTAATATTTAAGCGCAACCTCAAAATCTTGTGATTTTGAAAAGGAGTAACTGCAGTGTAGCGTAGCATAATGTTACCACTGTTTCAGAGTTTGTCTTGCTTCATTCTCATAAACAAATGTAAACAACATAATGTGTGATCAATGTTTCAATTACAGATAGATTAAAACGCACAAATGACTTCAAATACCTGTGTAAGAGTTGGCTCCAATACCCCAAGTATATTCCTTTAATTGATTGATTAATTAAGTTTTGCGCTTTTGATAAATTATCTATGGATAAAGGGATTTTTCAAATAGGAGCACGATATATATTTTGTGATTGTATGGTGCTTAAGTATATTGGGTCCCATAGCGTTTTATGATGCTTTTTCTTTTCTCAAATTAACAAAACATTCCGGTCCTTGATAATATACTTTTAAGGACAAAGTTGTGCTTGCATGAAATCTTATTTATATTTTATTCAAGGGGAAAAAATATGCAATTGATATAACAACCAATCACAGACATTCAGTTATTTATATCTCTATGGATTCCGTTTACAAATGGCTGCTCCCATGTAACTTTATTTAGTACATTGTACAAGTATAACACAAGTGGAGATAGAGAAATAAAATTCTCTACAAAGCATGAGACACAGAGAAATGAAGTCCATCAAAAGACAGCAACTAAAAAGAAACTACCTATATTCTTGAGATCATATTAAAAGATCATCACAGTATAAAGTCATATTATTTAAAATATGTATAGTTTTTTTTTCCCTAGGCTCATTAAAAAGCTGAACATTGACATGGGATCAAGATGTTGTGAGATTTTCTCTTTCTATAGCAGTTTTCAGGATAAAACAAAACTTGCATTTTACCCTATGTTCTATGTTTAGTCATATCGGGCTCACCTGATACACGTTTTAAAATAGATACCAACATATGATCATAGACAAGGTCGGTTCCGATTAGCCCGGAAGATTCTAAAAACAAGATTTTCGTCAAAGTTAACAGACGACGGACGACAAGGGATAAGAACAGCTCATGTGTGATAAGAATCAGTTTGAAAATATTTGACTAATTAGAATGTTACTTAGCACAAAAACAATTTTCTTAATTAATAAAAATACCATGTTCTTCCTAATTTTACTGTTAAAATGTGATGTTCTACACTTGTCACAAGCTAACATTGGCTTTTAATGATAGAAATAATTATAATAGACCATATTCCAATTGCAACAATTTAAAGAACAAATCAAGATCAGTAAATATAAAAAAAAATATTTTAAAACAAATAAAAGATATTGTTTTGTCAGGTAATTTCATTTTGGAATTATTATACTAATTCAACTTCATACACAAACGCGTCATTGTAGTCATTTGCGACCAATAATTTATTGGTAGATTGGTCATAGTGCAGAACCGTAGGGTTATCCAATCCATCTTCACATGATAAAAGTTGTCTGTGATTTTGTCCATCAGGAGAGATGACGACCACATTGTTGGTAAGATATCCCACTACAAACACGTTTCCACCATTGTCTACAGAGATACCGAGTGGATACTTCAAACAACTTCTATGACAGAACGTCCACAGTATGTTACCATGATAATCACAACAGTTCACACTCTTATTGTTTGTGTAGAACAGTTTTTCACCGAATGTTGTAACGTATGCATCATGTGCATAGAGAGGAAGTTTGGCATTGATAACATTGGTAACGGATTCATCACTAAGACTAATCATCTGTAGTCCTTTCTTCCTGGCACAATAAATCAATTTTCCGTCTTTGTATGCTACTTCATCATTGTGTGAATTAACTTTTATTGTTTTCTTCAGTATTTTGTTCTTTAAGTCGATTATATTAATCTTATCTGATTCGCTAGATGTAACAGCAAGAGACTCACCACCAATTAATACAACATCAAACGTTTCACCTATTTCGAAATCTGTTGATCCGTCTGATTTTAGTACTCTTATTATGTCTTTGGCATAACAGGAGAATACCATCCTACCATCGGGTAGCATAGAACAACCTCGGATATTTGACAACTCTGTATCTATACGTTTCTGTAACGTCAGGGTCAGGTTATCGATATTCCCGGTAGGCAGAGCTACCATAATCTGGGCTTGTCTGTCCTTCTGATTCTGAATAGAAACATCGCATGGATCAGAACTAACGCTGACTTCTCCAAACTTCTGCACGATGGTTGTAATGTCCTGTACAGACTTGTTAATTTGACATGAAATATTGACGTAGTTCTTGGTGTTATTTTTCACAAGCGATTGAACAAATTTTTCTTCGACTGCAATATCTTTTTCGATTTTTTTCATAGACAAAAATGTTTGAAGCTCCGATGCATACTGTTTTATTTTAGAAAAGTTTGCTTGGTATATTGCGATGTCTTTTTCTTTCTTTTACAGAGAAGTCAATAACGTCTGTAATTTGCTGCTTTCGTTTTGTTCCGTCGCAATTAATTCTTTCATCAAATTATCCTGAAGATTATCAAGGTGACGAGTTATATTTGTCCTGATTTGTTTTATTTCTGCTCTAATTTCTTTTTTCTTGCTTTTTAGATATGTATAATTGTCTTCCCGGCTATTGCTGATTAGTTTAATATTCTCGAAAACTTCAAGTATGGTTTGTTCAATTTCATAAAAGGCATTTGAAGTTTTGACGTTCTTTATAAGTTCATTTATGTCAGTTAAACCTTTACACTCGCTGTGAACATTCGCACATTTCTTACAGCATGGACAATCGTGTTTTCTACAGAAAAGATCGAATTTCGTATTATGTATTTTGCAAATCTGTGCGATTTTCAGGACATCGTTCGGTAACTTCTTGTATTCTGCAATGGACACGGTTTCATGGTTTTTTGTTTCCTTGAAATTATTGTGATGTTCCTTAAAATCTCCACATAGTCCTTCGTTACATTCAGAACACCAGACTACTGATGATTTGGTTATCTGACGATTATCACAAACACCACACAGACTCCAAATACTTGCCATGATCCTGAAATAGCTGTGTGAAATAAAAAAAAAAACACTTTATAAAGTTATTGTGTTGGATGGGCTTTTCTACTGGAACGTTCAGTACCAAAAGAAATTGAAGTAAGGACATTCTGGCCTAGTTTTGCCAATTAAAGAAGATGAGGTTTTGTGAACTGTTTCACATATTATGTTAGGAAATACATATTTTCAAGAAATAGAAATCAATTTGTTTATGATTTTTGATGTTATAATGTCACAATTACGCCAAAATATGCAACGTTTTCATGAAAACGAAGGAAACTACTGAATTATGTAGTTTTGCAAAGTTTTTTCATAGTGGACAAAACAACAAAATAATTTAATAAAAGCTTCATTATAACTATTGACATAATCTCATCAAATATAAAATTGTTTCTTAGCTGCGCACATACTTTTCCAATTCCTTACTTTCTAAATAATTGATGTAAAAAAGGAATTATCATGCAAAAATTTAAAAAAAATAGAAAATGTCGTCACGTTTTTGCAATCATTGGTAACTCGTTAAATGTGAAATTCGTCTTTATTTTTTGAACACCTTGTACCTTAATTTAGTCATGACAAATAATATACAAAGAATATGTATGTTAACTTTTTGATTTGCACTTATATTTGGGGCAAATAAGGGACTTAATTTCCCTACTTTTTTGCAAGTTAGTGGAGCATAACAACACTACATTTGTACATAGAAAAGGAATAAAGATCAAACTAGGATGAAGTTAATTAAAAAAGTATAACAAAAATACTCAACTTCAAGGCAAATTTAAAAAGGGGAAATCCATAAAAATTGTACACTATCAATCAATGGAACAAGCGAAAAAACAATTCCATATTCATGACTTAGAACAGGCTTTTTCCAAAGAAAAATGGTAGATTTCATCTGGTTTTACAGCTAGCTAAACCTCCAACTTTTACGACAGTTCTTTATAATTCCGTTATATTGATAAAATTGGATGAGCAACTTAAACCCCCAAAAATAAATCATATTATACATTGATTTAAATAGACTCTGATTGATCGGACATCGATTTTGGTTTTACTTGGCACCACACAGTACATCGATGGGAAAGTAAAAAATTATAACTTGTTTTGATAATATGGCGGTCAGATTGGACTTCAATTTGAGAAACGGACGTTTTTACCTTAATCAGGAAAATTAACAGCAAAAAAAATGAAAGCCATGAAAGAGATTACATGTACATAAGGATACATAATATTCTACCTGTCATCTGAAAATGATTACTAAATCATGAAGCATGTTTTTGTAAGTACTTTTTGATAGTTATTTACTAAAAGTTTCAGGCACACATAATGATATAAAATAAGGAGATGTGGTATGATTACTAATGACAAAACCCTTCCAACAGAGCCAAAACGACGTGTATTCAAGCATTGATGCATTTTTATGACGACAAAAAATCAAGTGACAAGAATAATTTCTGTATGGATAGACCGAGATGAAGTGCCCTAATTCGATAGTCGAAAAAGAGAGATCACCTACGTTTATGGTCCTCTCAAATAGTTGAAGCAATGCGTTTTTAATGTGCAGATAACGTGGAACTATCCCCACACGAGGCACTGGATTTAACGTTTCCATTTAAAACAGACAAGACTGTGTATTTACACATCCGCACACAGCCAGAAAAACGCCCACAGAGTAGGTCTTTCTGTTTGGATAGAGAAGTCTTACTGACCATTTTGCTCTACACCAATCAATCCTTGGTGCTTGTATCAAATTGCAATGCCCTAATTCGTTATATCTTCGTAAAGAAATTTTTTTTTATAGAAATTTAAAAAATCTTGCATTTTGGTAAAATTAAAACATTCCGGCAGATTGGCAAATTTCGAGTCAAATATAAATAATTGGAGATATTAGGTGTGTGTTAATAAGACAGCAAGCAACCAAGGATACAAATAACCAAGACATCAAGTGGTCATCATAAGCTGTTCAACTATAGATAGGTAGTTATACAACATGTAAAGCTATGAATTGCTTCGAGTCTGAAAGAGTTCGGAATAATAAAAACATAGACTCCAAAGATTTACTGTGACGTACAAATTCGACACCACTGACTTATGCCTTATATCATCCCAACCCCTTATGTTTATATATCGATATTACCATTCAAATTTGCTTTATGCATACATGAAAGCGTGAACTGTTATGTTTGCATAATTATGTGCAATGAGGAAACATGTACTGCATTTAATCTTTTCAAGTCAAACCAATGTAGGATATCAACGTTTCCCATTAAATGAGCTCAGTATGATTTATTACAGACATTAACAATTTAGTACAAAAGAATATATATATATATATGAATGTTAAAATGCTTAATTTGATAAAGAGACTAAAAACTAACTGAGCATAAATAGAAAGAAATAGTCACAAAAACGTGTATTTCAACGTTTTTTATACATCTTCAATCTTCAAGGCGATCTTATCATTTGTATTTCCATAATATTACAGAATATACAATACATATTCACTGAACAACAGTCTACCATTTCATAAGATTGCACTTCTAGTGCATTGACTTTCAAATTTTTTTCCTAATCATGTTTGCTTGAATGTGATTTATAGGGATAACAGTACTGTATTTGAAGTGTTGTCACCATCAGTTGGGGATTTGACGGTCGCAAATGAAGTTTTACGATAATAAAACTGATATTTGCGAACATCAAATCCAAAATTGACGGCGACAACTCTTCAAATATAGTACTGTTATTCCCATTCTTATGCAATATCTGACATTGTTCAAAATTAAACATTTCAAATAAACGTCGAATGCTATTGCCCAAAGTTGTTGCCAATGACTACGACCGTGGAATTGATGGTAGACGTCATCCAATAATAATTGGCGTAACATGCATAATTGCATTAGAATTAATCTTAATTGTTAACATATAAGCAAATCGGAGAAAAACAAATGCGGAAAAGAACACAAATCATGTTGGTAATACATTGGTATAAACAGTAACACACATGTTTAAACATGTTTGTTACAGAATTCAAAATGAAAGTTTTTCAAAAGAAATAAGAGTAAAAAAATCTAGTTAACTCTATAAGAGTGTGTGTGTTTTTAATGTATGTGCGTGAGTATGCTTATTGTGTATTACACGGAGAATCAAGAAAACAAAACACATACCTGAATCGCCTTAAAGAGACATTACGTTGAAAACAGGGAGATCGATCGATAATATTTAGTCATGGGACATAATTCTTCACAACTAAAAACAATGAAATATGTATTATTATACAAAGCAATTGTTTGAATAAGTGAACGGAACTTTTGGTTGATCGGCTACATTAATTTTTTTGTTTCGGTTAAATGAATTTAATGAAGGTTTTTTTACCTGCGAAAAAATAACGTGCACAATGTTCGGGGATGACAATTTGATTCATATCATATCTTAACTAGGAAAGATTTTTTTGTCATTCATATCATGCCAGAATATTTTGTTTAAACCTCCTGGTGACAGGCAAGCAAACTAGAACAAACGAAATACTAGTACCGTACTAGCACAGTCCTTTGCGATATAAATACGATGTACCTAAAAAAAACTGTTAATGAAACAGATGGAGAAAACAGAAAACACGGCAAAATTGAAACCAATCAAAAGGCTACACAACAATTCAATTCTTTAAATTGTGTCTGGAATATCGAATTGATACACAATAATCATACTCACGCACATACATAAACAAACACACACACTCTTACAGAGTTAACTAGATTTCTCTTTAAATATAGCTACATATTATGAAAACTATACCTGAAAGAACTGTTTTGGGGGGTTTATAGTACTCGTTCCATGGTTCCTTCTGAAGCCCGGACCCAACCTCTGAAGCCCAGAGTAAAATAAAATGTTGAAGGAGCGGCACGTTATAGCCCATAATATGGAGAATGGAATAAAACGATAAAATAAGAAAGGAACACGGAGTCTGAGGTTTAAAGACATGACTTCCATTTGACACCCCTATCAACAGGCACTTTATGGTACTCATGATACCTCAATAGTATATATATTTTAGTCTACAAGTTATTTCTATCGCTATTCAAGTTAATCTAGATTTATTAAATCTGCATATTAGGATGCTTAGATGACAAGCATTAAAAACATCTGCACTTACACCGCGTCCTTCAATGAGGTGATACGAGGATAACAAATGAATTAATAAAATTGGGAATGGAAATGGGGAATGTGTCAAAGAGACAACAACCCGACCAAATAGCAGAAAACAGCCCAAGGCCACCAATTGGTCTTCAACACAGGGAGAAAATTCCGCACCCGGAGACGGGCTTCAGCTGGCCCCTAAATAATAATGTATACTAGTTCAGCGTAAAATGGAAGTCCCACTAAATTCCGAAACATATATATGAACCAAAAGTTAAAAAAAACCATACCAGACTAACAAAGGCCAGAGGTTCCTAACTTGACCTTCTATGGTACTTTATTGTTGCTTTCTTCTTTCCCCTTTTAAGTATTTTTATTATTGATAATTATCTCCTACATATAAGACCACTTTTTTATAATGCAGATAGCATTGCTGGAGTATGATTAGTGTTGGACGACAGTAAAAATGAAATTAATTCATTATGGAAGAGGGCATTTTTTGTAAGTTAAAACGGCACTGATTTTTGTTTAATATTTTCTAACTTTAAACAATTGTCACCTATTTATTCTGTATTGCTAAAAGACTTTTGCGAAACTGATATAAATCTTAAAAGTGCTTCATTATTTTTCTATCTTGACCAAAGCTATTTCAGCGAAAATAATACAAAATGACACATCCTATTCGTTCAACGGTTGCTTGTCTACGTAAAATTAATATCGAGTTGCAGATAAAAGTTCCAAAAATGCTTACAAATAGGTATCACAAAACATGTCCTGATATAAAGAGTAAACACATTTTCTATTGTTCAAAGTCGGCTCCCAGTTCGTAGAACGGATCGTAAGGTATGACCTCCGGAAAAACCTCTAATAAGCCAGCGTTATACTCAAACAAAGCATCACTATAGAGAAAAGATATAACGATCAAACTTAGAATTAATTATCCCTTGGTATAAGACATCGATAAGAGTAGATTCTTCTTGATCGGACATTGATTTTGGTAATACATTACGTTACATTGGACATCAATTAGACGGTAACAAAACTTTTAAAAAAATGATGTCAGACTGGACGTCAATTTGAGTTAAGAAAGACTTGCCTTAGATCTGAGTCTGACTTATATATCATATCAGTGTCAGTGTCTAAGCACTTGTTACCTGGCTATTGATACTCTCCGAGACTTACAGTTCATCACCATCCGTATAGTGCTGTGAGGCATTTTTCTGGATTTATCTTAATCAGAAAAGTTCAAACTAAAAACGTGATTGCCATTAAGGAAATTGCATGTACATAAATAAACATTATATTCCAACGGTCATCTACATATTATTACTTTATCATGAAAACATGCTTGTGTAATTTCTTTTTGATTGCTATTTACTGAAAGTCCTTTGACAAACATAATAATATGAAATAAGGAGATGTGATGTGATTCCCAATGAGAAACATACCCAACAGAGCCAATGACTGTTATTAACTGAAAGTACATTGGCAAACATTTTAACATAAAATAAGGAATATTGCCAATTAGACAATCAGCCAACAGAGCCCGTACGACGTGGATTTAAGAACTGCATATTTATGACGAGAACAAATCATCAATACATGTGACAAGAGTAAGTTGTGTAGGAGCGGACCGGGATGAAGTGCCCTAAATTCGATTGTCGTGCACAAAAAGAGATCACCTACGTTTACGGTACTATCCTCAAATAGTTGATGCAATGTAGTTTTATGGTGCAGATAACGTGGCACTTATCCCACATGAGGCATTCATTTGAGTTGATGTCCCCATTCAAACCTGACATGGCTGCGCTTTTATACACCTTCACAGTCAAATGAACTCTTTTATCACGAGTCTTTCCGTCTGACGGTAGAAGTCTATTTGACCTTTGATGCTTGTATTCAACGCCCTAAATCGTTCTATCTTAGTTGTTTTGGCTGGTGTTGTATTGCGAAGTTTAGTTTGGGAAGGAAAAAATATACATTTATAACAGTTTGGGTATTTCTTTTTTTTTTTTTGCGATTATAGAAATTGATATAAAAACTATGTGCAGCTCTTTGTCTTTTTGTCATTTTTCGTTTCGTCTTACTTTTTCAATAGAGATGCTCTTTTGTACAAACTTTATAATATGGGAGTAGAAAAGAAACTTTTAAACATTATAAAACATCAATATGATGACACTAGGTCTTCACTTAAATACAAAAACATGGTAACTGATGTGTTTGATATTACAAGAGGGGTAAAGCAAGGTGATTCACTGAGTCCTACTTTATTTAATATTTTCATTAATTATATTACAGAGGTCTTTGAAAATTATTTATGTTATCTTCTAAGAATCATAGACTCAAAACTAAGTTGCCTGCTTTTAATATTATCAGAAACTTAAACAGGACTACAGAATGGTCTCAATAATTTAGCCATATACTGTGATAAATGGCAGATAGAACTAAATATTTAAAAGACAAAATCCATGATATTTGATAGGACATGCTCTAAACTGGAACCAACATTTAAAAGTTTTAAAAACACTTGCATTAATAATGTATCAGAATTTTCATTTTTAGGCTTATTACTTAAGTGTAATGGCAACCTGTCTCATAGTACTAAAGAACTAGTAAAAAAAGCTAAAAAGCTTTATTTGGTTTGAAAGCTTATACAAAGTCTTTGAATAATTTACCAGTAAAAGAAGCATGCCATCTCTTTGATTCCCTCATAAAACCAATTATGATATACAACTCTGAAGTATCATATTTAGACACACATATATATATATATATCTACTTTTAGAGCAAAAAATAGAGCTTTAAATTCTGGAAAAGAAGTAGATATTTTAAATTTTTCTGAAAAAAGTCCAATTGAAAAAATACATTTGGAATTTTGTAAATTTTTACTGGGAACTAGAAAAATGCATCTAATAATGCAACTAGAGCTGAATTGGGGCAACCACCTATAGAATTAAATATTAAAGCACAAACTTTATTATATTTAAAGAGATTTGAATGTTGAAAGTTAAATCCTCTTTTGAAAGAAGCTTACATGCTTAGCAAAAATTTAGACACAGAAGGAGTATTCTCCTGGTTTACCTATATAGAAAATATTTAAAGTGAACTTAATTACGATATAACACAAATACAACAAGATACTAGTTCAGACCTAAAAATAAATAATTCATTTAAATGTTATATAAAAACAAGCTCTAAAAACTACTTTGAAAATTTAATTCATAATAAGATGCAAAATATTGATGAAAAAAGTAAACTTTATTTATATAAGAACCTTAAACCAAATCTATTTTTGAAGACTATTTAAGAACATCAAACTTTGCATATAGACACATTCCCCATTTCCATTCTCAATTTTATAATTAATAACAAAACTAAGAATTAGTGACCATAATTTAAATATAGAAAAAAGGAGACATTCTAATATTCCTAAAGAGCAGAGGTTATGCCTTAAATGTTACATATTAGAAGATGAAAAACATTTTTTATTAGATTACCTGTATAAGAATGAGGTTTTGTGGATCGAATCAGTCAATTAAATGATTTACCTTTATTTCACTCTCAATGTTGCCATTCTTTTCCTTTTAATAACTGAACACGCATAATTCATGCGTAATCCATCTTTAGCTAAGGGGTTAAATTGAAGGTCACATGAATACGGATTCAATGATGTCGAATTATTCACTTGCAAGTGAATAATTCGTCATCGATGTTTCTTAGCTTATTTTGACAAAATTGAATCATACTGGCCGCTAAAAGCGAATTATTATTTCACTATTTCACTTTCATCAATGATTGAACAAAAAAAATAATATGTTAACTTTTTTTTATACATCTCGTAGCTAGTGCCCCTTTAATGCTTTTTTAACACATATACTTCTGGCTTTTGTCCTGTTGTGGCTTGAAACAATGAAATAAGGTGATCATATATAAGTTATATGTCATTGTCAATACTATTTGTGTCTCTCAGTTACAAAAATAAATGTAATAACCAAAAAAACACATATAGTTTTCATCACCAGACAGGACACGAATAATCAAAAACACATATAGTCTTCAACACCAAACTGGACACGAATAAAAGAAAAAAAAACACATATGGTTTTAAATACCAAACAGGACACGAATAATAAAAAAAACACATATAGTCTTCAACACCAGACAGGACACGAATAACCAAAAAAAAAAAACCCACATATGGTCTTCAACACCAAACTGGACACGAATAAAAAAAAAAACAGATATGATTTTAACACCAGACAGGACACGAATTACCAAAAACAAATAAAGTCTTCAAAACCAGACAGGAAACCAATAACATAAAAAAAACATATATAGTCTTTAACACCAAACTGGACACGATAACCAAAACAACACATATAGTCTTGAACACTAGACAGGACACGAATAACCAAAAAAACACATATGGTCTTCAACGCGAGACAGGACACCAAATAACCTAAAAAAAAACACATATAGTCTTCAACACAAGTCAGGACACGAATAACCATAAAACCTAATAAAGTCTTCAACACCAGACAGGACGCGAAAAACCAAAAAAATAAATATAGTCTTCAAGATTAAGCAGGACACGAATAACCAAAAAAAACATATTTAGTCATCAACACCAGACAGGACACGAATAACCAAGAAAACACATATGGTCAGCAACTCCAGACAAGACACGAATAAGCAAACAATATAGTCTTCAACATCAGACAGGACACGACTTACCAAAAAAACACATATGGTCCTTGACACCAGACATGACACGAAAAACCAAAACAACACATATAATCTTCACCAACAGACATGACACGAGCAACCAAAACACATATAGTCTTCAACACCAAACTGGATACGAATAAAAAAGAAAAAAAAACTATGGTTTTCAACACCAGACAGGACACGAATAATAAAAAAAACACACATAGTCGTCAACACCAGACAGGACACGAATAACCAAAAAAACACATATGATTTTAACACTAAACAGGACATGAATTACCAAAAAACACATATAGTCTTCAAAACCATATAGGACACCAATAACATAAAAAAACACATACAGTCTTCAACACCAAACTGGACACGATTACCAAAAAAATACATATAGTCTTAAACGCTAGACAGGACACAAATAACCAAAAAAACACATATGGTCTTCAACACGAGACAGGACACCAATAAACAAAAAACACATATAGTCTTCAACAGCAGTCAAGACACGAATAACCAAAAAAATAAATATATTCTTCATGATTAGACAGGACACGAATAACCAAAAAAGACACATATGGTCTTCAACGCCAGACAGGACACGAATAACCAAAAAAAAACCACATATGGTCTTCAACACTAGACTGGACACCAACAACCAAAAAACATATTAAGTCTTCATCACCAGACAGGACACGAATAACCAAGAAAACATATGGTCAGCAACTCCAGACAGGACACGAATAAACAAAACAAATATAGTCTTCAACATCACACAGGAAACGACTAAACAAAAAAACGCATATGGTCTTAAACACTAGACAGGACACCAAAAATTAAAAAAAAACATATTTAGTCTTCAACACCAGACAGGACACAAATAACCAAAAAAACACATATGGTCCTCGACACTAGACATTACACGAAAAACCAAAACAAAACATATAGTCATTAACACCAGTCAGGACACGAAAATCAAAAAAACTAATAAAATCTTCAACATCAGACAGGACACGAATATTAAAAAAACAGATATGGTCATCAACACCAGATAGACACCAATAACCAAAAAAACATATTTAGTTTTCAACATCAGACAGGACACGAATAACCAAAAAAGCACGTATGGTCTTAAACACCAGACAGTACACGAATAACCAAAAAACAAATACATAAAGTCTTCAACACCAGACAGGACACGAATAACAAAAAAAACAACATAAAGTCTTCAACACCAGACAGGACAAAATAACCAAAAAAAACACATATGGTCTTCAACACCAGTCAGGACACGAAAAACCAAAAAAACACATAAAGTCTTCAGACACCAAAAACCAAAAAAACCTATTTAGTCTTCAATACCAGACAGGACACGAATGACCAAGAAAACACATATGGTCTTAAACACTAGACAGGACACCATAAATAAAAAAAAACATATTTAGTCTCTAACACCAGACAGGACACAAATAACCAAAAAAAAACATATGGTCCTCGACACCAGACATGACACGAAAAACCAAAACAACACATATAGTCTTTAACACCAGTCAGGACACGAAAAATCAAAAAAACTAATAAAATCTTCAACATCAGACAGGACACGTATATTAAAAAAACACATATGGTCTTCAACACCAGATAGACACCAATAACCAAAAAAACATATTTAGTTTTCAACATCAGACAGGACAGGAATAACCAAAAAAAACACATATGGTCCTCAACACCAGACTAGACACGAATAACCAAAAAAGCACGTATGGTCTTAAACACCAGACAGTACACGAATAACCAAAAAACAAATACATAATGTCTTCAACACCAGACAGGACACGAATAACTAAAAAACAACATAAAGTCTTCAACACCAGACAGGACAAAATAACCAAAAAAAAACACATATGGTCTTCAACACCAGTCAGAACACGAAAAACCAAAAAAACACATAAAGTCTTCAGACACCAATAACCAAAAAACGTATTTAGTCTTTAACACCAGTCAGGACACGAAAAATCAAAAAAACTAATAAAATCTTCAACATCAGACAGGACACGAATATTAAAAAAACACATATGGTCTTCAACACCAGATAGACACCAATAACCAAAAAAACATATTTAGTTTTCAACATCAGACAGGACAGGAATAACCAAAAAAAACACATATGGTCCTCAACACCAGACTGGACACGAATAACCAAAAAAGCACGTATGGTCTTAAACACCAGACAGTACACGAATAACCAAAAAACAAATACATAAAGTCTTCAACACCAGACAGGACACGAATAACTAAAAAACAACATAAAGTCTTCAACACCAGACAGGACAAAATAACCAAAAAAAAACACATATGGTCTTCAACACCAGTCAGAACACGAAAAAACCAAAAAAACACATAAAGTCTTCAGACACCAATAACCAAAAAACGTATTTAGTCTTCAACACCAGACAGGACACGAATAACCAAGAAAATACAAATTGTCCCTAACTCCAGACAGGACACGATTAAAGCAAAAATATGATATAGTCTTCAACATCAAACAGGACTCGACTAACCAAAAAAAAAACACATATGGTCTTCAACACCAGACAGGACACCAATAACCAAAAAAAACATATTTAGTTTTCAACATCAGACAGAACACGAATAACCAAGAAAACACAAATGGTCCTCAACACCAGACAGGACACGAAAAACCAAAAAAAAACCAAAAAGTCCTCACAACTAATCTAACACACTTCCCTGACATTGACCAGGAATCGTAAGATTTTATAGGATATTTTGATGCTTTGTGAAAATAAATCTTAACAAAAAATCAAGGGAAAAAGAAAAAGAACTAAAATACAACAAAGGCAATCTTGTTAAAAATACATAGGTAAATCTATGATAAAACATTCAACATGATCAAACCTATCCGGAAGAAGATACAAAACGAAAATTGACAAAAAAGAAATTAACGTTAACAAACTCTATATGTTTATGTATGAGTGCATGAATGCATGTACAAATGTGTATGATTTGAATTTATTTAACATAGAGAAACGTGAAACAAAACAAAGTTAAAAAGGCCTGACACAAAACGAAGTTAAAGAGCATTGAGGACCCAAAATTCCAAAAGGTTTTGCCATAAAAAGCTTATGTAATCTATTCCTGTTTCAGTGATATTTGGTAAGCAGTTGTATTATCATTAAGATATCTCATTTCCATGGAGATTATTTGGCACTGCACATTTAGTCTTCGTTCATTGACTTAAATGTTTGGCATAGTTTACATGTTAAAGTATTGCCATTTTAATTTCAACATTTGTATTATACTATCAAAATTACATTTATCTCTGTGTCAACAGTTTATTTGTTAAAATGATTTGCTTTTATATTTATTCCTTGAAAAACTTTTAATTAAATCGGTGACCGGTTGGCTCGTAGTATTCAATCTATGAAGGAAAAGCTTAAACCTTACAAAATTTTGTATTTATGTTCTTAATGAAGCAAAATATTTTGTTACAATATAACTCTATTTTAAACATCACAAACAAGATCGTATAAGGAAACTGACAAAATATCATGACTAGAAAGTAGCAATTTGAGGCAAAAATGAAAATTTTATCATGAAGCCTTCGAAATATGAAGCCGGAAATGTTATCCCATGTAACTATATTTTAAATAAAACAAACGTGATTGTTTACGGAAACTGACACATTTGGTATTCAGATTTTTTTTTTAAATCAGAAACTAAGATTTGTATCGTGAAATTTCAGGAAACAGGAAAGCGGAAAAATTAATAAATGTTAAGTATGAGTAGCAGGAAAAAAATGATTGATAATACAGCTTAAGTCGAATTATTACAACTGTATAAGTTTGGCTATTATCAAGATTATACATGTAGCTGGTAGATTCAGATACAAAGAATGGCATAGTGTTAGATTCCGGCCAATGTCTGATTATAAATGTGTATGTATATAAAAATAAGGAGATGATTACCAGTGAGACACCTACTCACTATAGTCCAAAATGACATGACTGTAAGCAAGAATAGATCACCGCACGCAGACCTTCAACAATGAGCAAACCCTATATCGTATGGTCAGCTATGAAAGGTCACAATATAACAAAATATGAAACACTTCGAACCCGAAAACCAAACAAATCGTTAGTTATTAATTATTCTAATATGACGTGCTTCTTTCGCTTTGTAAACAACACCGTGATAAAATCCTCGATATATCTATACTTAGCGCAGACTCAAAGATGTGCATATTGGTGGCTGTTACTATTTACCTCAGGATAAAATTCGAATATCACGGCCCTGGCCATGTGTAAATGTCCAACAAATCTATGGCTTCCATGAATTATTTCTTAAATTAATTAAGTTCATTTAACTTGTTTGATTAATAAAGTTCATTAATTAACCTACTGAAAATATTCCCACAAATAAAACAAGTGGAGAAAACGTAAATATTCTTGTGCTTGGCCCTTGGCTAACTTCACAACTTAACATTGACATGGGATACTGAAAGAGTTGTGGTTAAATTAAAATTTTGTGAGTAGACTATAGAAGTTAAAGGTGTTTGTTTTCGATCTAATTAAAATCAGATCTTTATTTTTGCCCCTTCTTATACGACCGACATGCATATATATCGGAGCAAAGTGTAAGGTCTGATTTTTAATCAGATCGTCTATTTTGGAGGGTTTTCATCGGTTTGGACATTCTAATTAGCCGGTGCAAGTCTTCTTGCCGAAGTACAATGTGTTGCAAAAAGTTCTCTGACTTTGGTCAGTGATGGCATTTCCAGACAAGATAATATTTTCAATTGCTGGCTTAAATATTATTTCATGAATTTCATTGTTTATATGTTATGAAGGTCTGTGTGGGCTTAAAGAATAAATAATAAATGGACAAAACGAAAAATAGAAAAAAATGGACCCAAACATTGATTGATTGTTTTGTGTTTAGTGTCAAGCGGGAACAATGGAAAATATTTCGATGCTAAACTATAAAGAAAAGATAATATTAGGCAAAGAAATTAAAAAAAATAATAGAAAAACACTATAAAATAAAATAAAAACAGAATACCCCCCCCCCCCCCCCCCCCCGGTCCCCTCATTCTCCCCACAAAAAAATTCCAGATAATCTTCTTTGTAACTTATTGACTTTTAATATTTGACTGCACGCTTATTGACTTTAGTTCCTTTTGAACATTTCGTCTCACTGAGTCTGACTCTAAATTCGCCTTTGGCTGCAAAACTCTCCTATTTTGGAGCTGAGGACCGGCAAATTTTAGTTATTTTGCTTGTACATATTCAAATTTATATGGTGATTTAGAAATAATTCATGAACCATAAACTTTTTGGAAATTATTACATGGCCTTAGCTGTTATATTTAAATTGTATGCCGAGCGTTAATGCAAAAATCAACATTAACAATTAGGCATGAACTGTGTATTTTACATGTACAGTTTTATATGGATATCTTTTTCTTTTGAATTGTCTAGAATGAACTTATAATAAAGGTAGGCAACGTTTCTTCTTTTTTATCAGTTTTGAATATAATAATGTTGTGATTTACTAAATTGAGGCAAGACATATTGTTAATCATCCAAAAAAAAACAAAACAAACAAATATTAAATTTTTTTTGTCAATCTAAGTTATTTGTCTGGTTAATTGAAGAAATGATTCTTCATGCCATGCTCTATGCTCAATTTAACATGGGTAGGCATTATATTTGTCAATATCTTTATACTGAGCGTAAGCTAGTTGTAAAATGTTGAAAAATATAATGCCTACCCATTTTAAAATGAGCATAGAGCACGGCATGATAGAATTATTTCGATTCTAATACTGGAAAATTTAGATATGTTGTACTTCGAAGCGGACCTATAATAGGTGATCGAAAAGCATCCATTTTGATTTGATGAAGCTGTTGGCCTCAGTGAATATCAGTTTTTTTCAAAAGTCAATTAAACCACATGTTTACCTCATCAAAAGACAGTAATTGTATAATATTATATAAAATAAGGAGATGTGGTATGATTTTTAATGATACAACTATCCAACTGAGTTTAAATGAATGAAGCATATTAAAGTAACTATAGGTCACCGTACGGCCTTCAACAATGAGCAAGACCCATACCGTATAGTCAGCTATAAAAGTCCCCGACATGACAAAAGAGTCAATTCAAACGGGAAAAAACACCGGCCTGATTTATGACAAAACAATAAACGAAGACAAATATGACAGACGACAACCACTTAATTACATGCTCCTTACCTGGGATACACACATTTATAATATAACAGGTTTGCATTTGTGAGTCTTTAACCATCCACTAAAACTTTGGACATCAGTACTACAGGACAACATAAGAACAAACTGTAAAAATCAGTTAGAAATTGCTTGATTAATCAGATCGGCACGAAACAACAACAAAAAAACACTGATAAAAAGACAAAAGACACAATGTGTCGATTAACAAGTACTCACAGTTACTGATAGCAAGTTCAAAGCCAATAACAACTTATAAATAAATCATGTTCTACCAGACTAAAGCATACTAATATGCAATATGCTAGTTGAAACAAAATATGTAAACCATGTCAGTAATCTAAATAAAGACGCAATGTTATGTAATTTTTTTTTAACGGTTTTGCGGACTTTTTCATTTATGGCATTTTCAAGCCAAATTATTTACTAAAATGGAATTTATTTTGATACGTGGCATTAGAATGGAGATAACTGTGTATTGTATTTTGACAATTATCTCCTAACTAGTATTCCATTTAAACAAAATATATTTGATGAACAACTCAAGATCAGAACATACCAATGGTTTGTTTTAGACCTGGTTAGTAATCTAGATAACGACGCAATGTTTTGTTAGGTAATTTAATTTTGAAAATATTATACTAATTTAGCTTCATACACGAACGCGACATTGGATTCATTTGCAACTAAAAATCTGTTCGTAGATTGGTCATAGTGCAGAACCCATGGGTATCTCAATCCATCATCTCTTGATAAAAGTTGTCTGTGGTGTTTTCCATCTGGAGAGATTACGACTACGTTGTGTGTATGATAACCCACTACAAACACGTTTCCATCATTGTCTACTGAGATACCGTATGGAGTATCCAGAACACTCATATCACTGAACTTCCACAGTATGTTACCATGGTAATCAGAACAGGTTACACTGTCATCGTTATAGTTTGTGTAGAACAGTTTGTCATCGAATGTTGTAACGTACGATAAGCCCGAAAGTTCCTGATTGATAACATTGGTAGTGGCTTCATCACTAAGACTAATCATCTGTAGTCCTTTTCTCCTACAACAAAAAATCAAATTACCATCTTTGTATGCTACTCCATCATTGTTTGAATGTACTGTTATTGTTTTTCTCAGTTTTTTTTCTTTATGTCAATTATATTTATCTCATTTGAATAGCTGCTAGACGTTACAGCAATACAATCATTACCGATGAATACCACATCAAACGTACCACCGATATTACTTATTTCAAAATCTATTAATCCATCAGATTTCAATACGCTTACTTTCTTTTCGGAAAAAGAGGAGAATACCATCCTACCATCAGGGAGTATAGAACAACCTCGTACATTTGACACCTCTGTAGTGATACGTTTCTGTAACGTCACAGTCAGGTTGTCGATAATTCTGGTCGGAAGAGCTACCATAATCTGGGCTTGACTGTTTTTTCGTTTCTGAACTGACAAACCGCATGGATCCGAACTTATGTTCATTTCTCCAAATTTCTGTATGCTTGCTGTAAGTTGATGTAAAGACTTGTTAATTTCGCATGAAATTTTGGTTTGATTCAAAAAATCATTTTTGATAATGGATTCAATAAATTTTTCTTCGACTGCAATATCTTTTTCGATCTGTTTCATGAACAAAAAGGTGTTAAGCTCCGATGAATGTTGTTTTATATGAACAAAGTTGGCTTGGTGTTTTGCTATCTCCTTTTCCTTCCTTTTTAGAGTGGTCAACACTTTTTTTATTTTGCTGCTTTCATTTTGTTCAGTTGTAATTAAATCTTTCATCAAATCATCCTGAAGTTTATCAAGGTGATGATTTATCTTTGTTCGGGTTTGTTTTACTTCTGCTTCAATTTCTCTTTTCTTGTTTTTCAGCCATGTGAGATTGTCTTCTCGGTTACCACTGATTCGTTCGATATTCTCGACAACTTCCAGTAAGGTTTGTTCGATTTCATAAAATGCATTTGAAGTTTTGACGTTTTTTATGATTTCATTGATGTCGGTTAAATCTTTACAATCGGTGTGAATTTGAACACATTTCTTACAGCATAGACAATCGTGTTTTATACAGAAAAGCTCGTATCTCTCATCATGTATTTTGCAGACCTGTGCGTCTTGTAGAACATCGGTCTGTAACTTATAGTAATCGGCGATGGGAGCGATTTCGTGGTCTTTAGTTTCCTCGGAAATACTGTGATATTCCTTACAATCTCCACATAGTCCTTCGTCACATTCGAAACACCAGATTACTGATGATGTGATTATCTGATGATAATCACAAATACCACAAAGTCTACAATTACTAGCCATGACCCTGTAATATATGTGTGTAATAAAAAATATCTGATGATAATCACAAATACCACAAAGTCTCCAATTACTGGCCATGACCCTGTAATATATGTGTGTAATAAAAAATAACACTTTATAAGTGGTAAGTTGAAATCATCCCTTTGTAAATTTTGCGGAAGCCATTACGAATTGGTTGACCGTTATGGAATGACAACGGATATGTCCCAAAAAGAGATAGGATTCAAATAAGGATGTAGAATTAGCGATTGATTTTAACAACAAAAACTAGAAAAGTTTGTGGCACTATCAACAGGGAGACCTTTTTCTACAAACTTTTTACACATAACATAATAGGGCCTTTTTGAAATTTTGACGATATGTATTAGAACAAAATTTCAAAGATACCAAGCTTACAATGTGTTACACCTGACGAGCGCTTCGTTTACATAAACCTTCATCAGTGGCGCTCGAATCAGATCAGTTGCAACGCCAAATATAATACGAAGAGCATTAAAAACAGAAAATTCCGAAAAATTTTGTAATAAAGAGTTTTATATGCAGTTAGAATTATTGATTGTATTTCTGAAATCTTCCCAACGATGGTCGGGGTAAAGCAAGGCTGTATTTAAAGCCCTTCTTTATTTTCTCTTTATGTAGATGACTTAACCTCACTTATTGATGGCAAGTGTGATACTGTAATATACCAAATATACCACGATTTAGAATTGTTCTTTTGTCTATACGCCGATGTCTTTGTATAAATATCAGAATAAGAAAATATCTGATAAAAGTTCAAGTTGGACACAGGTGTTACATGTATGGATAACATAAAGGGAAAAATACTGAAAAGCCTGCATGTTGGGAAAAAAAACAGTAAAAATGCCAAGTATAAAAAAAAATCTAATAAATTAATGTGAAAAGTTGATACATAAAGCCTATTCAGGCTACAAGTTCTACTTGATACAGAACATAGTCTTCACATTTTTTTCATAAAATTCTTAATTGAAATTTTATTGAGGACGAGTATGAATATGCTGGGTTTAACCGCATAGAAATGACCAATTCATGTTTCAACACATAATCTGTCAATACAAATTTGTCGGAAATGCATTATGAGAGAAAAAATGTGTGAAAAATTTGACATATTGATGATTATCGTGAATGGCATTGGTGAAATGTATAATTGCAGAAACAACATGTACAATTGTACACGGATTTTGTATTTTACATGTTTAGTTTTATATAGATATGTAGTTCGCAAGAACATATCTTTATTTAAGAAATGACTGTAATAGTTTTTTCTGTCTATGAAGAAATAACATCAAAAATGTGGTGCACACTGAATAACCCGCGTACTGGCGAGCTATTTTAAAGTGTGCACAACATTTTTTATGTTATTTCGAATAGACAGAAAAAATATTACAGTCATTCCTTATAATTTAATTCTAAATAGATATAAGAAGCTGTGGTATGAGTGCCAATGAGACAACTCTCCATCCAAGTCAAAATTTATAAACGTATACCATTATAGCCGGTTTAAAATCCATTTTAAACCGGAGTAAATCATGAAAAAACGTTGATGGCGTCACGGTCACATGACAAAATTATGTCTATCAGCTGATAAACAAAATAACGTCAGCCAATCAGAAGACGCGTTACATCCAAAATTAAATTATATGGATTATAAGTTATCTACGTTCATATCCATATCTACGGATATGAACGTAGATAACGAATTTATCCCCGGTCTTAGTCCAAATCTGGCCATTTTTAGAGAAATTCGACCACAAAGTGTAACGTGAAAGCAACGTGTTTTTCATTTTATAAAAATCTTATATTGAAATTTGGGAATTCGACGTATTTTTTACGGGGTGTAGGGTACCTTTGGTAGAACCTTACAGGTAGTCAAATATAAGACGTTTTTAATCCGGAGACAGAGAAACTGGAATGGGTCGAACTTGGCGCTCAATGTTGTGATAGTTACATCATAGACGATGTGACGTCAACGTGGGTCATTTGCATAGCTAGGTCAGTAGTTCCATTCATTGACAATGTGGCAGCCAAGTGATGCGTTTACTAAAATGAGTGCAAATGATCGACATAATAAGATAAAATCGTTAGTTGATTAAATATTTAATTACAGACATCATGGATTTTCTACAGAATTCTATATTTCACAAGGAACAACCATGGAACTAAGGAAAACGCGCGTGACGTCTACCGGGGTAATGGATAGCAACGTCCGGGTATATGGGTTAACAACACCCAGGGGCTATGGGTTTTGTAACGACGTGCGTTAACCAATCAAAATCCTAGAAATATACTAAGCCGGGGATAAATATAGTTCGCAAGAACATCTATCAACCATTTTATAAGTCAGCTCTTCTAGTACATTGAATATGAAACGTTATATTTTGTTCATAATTATGTGTGCTAAAATGTGATATAGTAAATAAATGTTAACAACATCTGCCAATCGAAGAAACATATATTCAGAAGAGAACGTAAATCATGTTAGAAAAGCATTGATAAATATAGTAATATTACACATTTAGCATGTTTAAACATATTTGATACATAATGCATTAACGAAAGTTGATAAAAAGAAATAAAAGTTAAAATAATAACCTATTGATAACTATGTGTGTGTGTGTGTGTGTGATGTATAACACGAAGATTCATGGAGATAACATACATACCTCAATCAACCTAAACAAGACATTTCGTAGAAAAAGGTAGATCGATAATATTACGTCAGGGGACATAATTCTCCACAACTAAAAACAAATAAATCTGTATTATTATTTAAACCAACCGTATGAAGAAGTGATCGAATGCCTTAATTTTCTCTTTCGACAAAATAAAACACTGCATATCAAAACTATATGTTCAATTTAATACACGTTTTTTCTTAAACTACATGCGGAAAAAACGTGATTAAGATTAGGGGATGACCATTTGATTTAACGGGGTGGGGCATATTTTGGGGAAGAATATTCATTTTCATCCATTTCATACCAGGCCTGAACATCCATTTTGAAAATCCCCGCTTACCATCTAGCAAACCAGAATAAATGGAATACGAGAGAATTAAAATATTGCAGTTTTTTTCAATATTAATTAGATCTACTTCAAAAATGGACCCACTTAAAAACGTGGAGAAAACGCAAAACAATTTCGAGACACTGCAAATTGAAACCAATCAAAAGGCTATACAGCAGTTTTGTTCTTGAATTGTTTCTGAATTTAAAAAAAATGTTGTATAATTGTATTATGAAAATATATTTGAACGAACTGTTTTATGGTGATAGCACGGGTTCGAACGTTCCTTTTGAGGCACAGGTCCCATGCACGTATCTTGAGCCCGGATTTGAACCTCTGAAGACCAGATTCCATGCCCAAAGGATCCGGGCCTTGCGCCCATATCATAAATGATTGTTATGATTGATAGGATTAATATATTTGTTAAATGGGGTCCTTGCAAGTTCTACTTGTGCATCAGATAGGTTCGCCTTACCATGACCTCATTTTATGGGTCAGTATCACGGTTAGCTTTTCGTGGTCAAGTTCGTTACCTTATCTCGAATACTTCAAATGATAGGTCAACTATATTTGGTGTATGGTGCACATGTCTTTCTGGCAGGGTCCATTTGACATCGACCTTATTTTCATGGTTCATTGGTCATTGTGACGATGGTGTTGTTTAAAGCTGTAACAGCACATGCGTATGAGCTGATGAAAATATTTATCTGCTCTCTCCTTTCTTGTAATATATTTTGGCCGGTGTTATAAATGTTTAAAAATGTGGTAAATACATTCTTTGAGAATCGTAATCTTGTACCCAAGTTAACTTTTGGACTAAATTTCCACTCTCCCCCCAAAGAGTTTTCATAATATTATAAAAATTGTAGTTGTAAGTACTATGAAGTATTTGTATTTAACTACAACTTTGTTCGTAGATAAGTCCAATAAGGTATTCCTATAACATTCTAATAACGCAAAATGTGTTTTACTTCCTATTTCGAAAAGTTTACCAAAAAATATATTTAAACACGCTGTTACGGCCAGAAATCACCTTTAAATTGTAGCCAACAAAAGACACAAATCAATAAAAAAATTTAACAAGATTTATTATACAATTTTACAAGAAGTATTATACAAATTGAAATGTCAACTTAACTGTTAAAATATATGTTCGATCCTTTGTCTTTTCTTTACCCGGAATTCTTCTCTTAACTGTAACGGAATATGTCCAATAAGTTCACAATCTAGTATGATGTATTTGACGTAAATAAAAGTGTCAATCCAACAACCAGAGATCTTCTGAGAATACAAGTATATTAATGTCTGTCTGAAAGTCTAACTTTGGTGTCTGTATATATATATAGTTGTCACGGAAACTTCTAGAACACTGTAGAAAGGAAAGTCCTAGAAAACTTTAGAACGGATACTTCTTGAATATTGTAGAAGTTGAAATTACACATCGTAGATTATGATCATTCCAGAATTATTATGCAAGTCAAATAGAAAGTTCTAATCATTCCATCAGTATTTATGATTGTTCCAGTGATTTCTAAATTGCACAGTTATAACATTATTTTGTAAACAAGTATAAGGCTACACAAAACAAATTTGGCCAAGATAAATAAATATCACAATTACAATATCATAACAACACTATCATATACTAGTATATTAAATTTCTTTCTGCGGAAACTGTGCAGATCCGTGCTGCTTTAAAAAAAAGTGGTTTCAAAACGAAACAAATTCGTGTCCTTTTTAAGGACAAAACCGGGTCCTTATATTGTAAACAACATTGACAAACCGGGTCCTTCCGTTTTAACATGACTCATTTCCTTCGTTCCATGCATAGAAATACAACTATTGAAGTGCTCAACGTGGTCAATTCTGCAATCTACATGTATAGATCTTTCTTTCAGTACGTTTCTTTCCTTACAATATGCACAATTTAATAAGAAATTAAACAAATTCGAGTTAAGATTTAATCTGGTCATCATTTTGATGTATTTTTTTCTTTCTCTTTTAATCTGGCACGGTGATAGAAAGTATTACATCTCTGAATCGAAAATAGTAGTGTGTGTATCTATATTCTACAAATTCATACATATAACAAATAGATATAAGGAAATCCTACAGTTTCTCTGTCTGTATGTGGTCAGTTACCGTATCGTATATAAGATAATATTGAGAAGAAATATTTTTTGCCGCGGTACTTAAGACACAGTGATTATGTCCATGAACAAATCATCAAGTAAATTATACCAACTTTGTAGACATATACTAGAAGAGGTAAACACCAACCCATACCTCGGACCCCAAATATCAGACAACCTAAAATGGAGAACATATATAGCTAACACCAGCAAAAAAGCAAGTTCTACCCTGGGGATCCTCAGACGTAACTTACAACATTGCCCAAAAGAATGAAGGAACAACGCATAAATATCCCATATAGAAGAACAGAGATAGACCAACTAGAAAGGATACAAAGAAGGGCCGTGTATTTTATCAAAAAAGATAACAAATAAAGAGTTGATGGATGCATTACAAAAATGATGCAAGATCTAGGACTCTATCACGACTAGAAGACAGACGAAAACAACAGCGGTTAATATTTTTTAGAGGGTGGTTGATGGTCAGCTAACAGCTATGCCGCCCTCTGGTCACATAATCCTAAATCAAGGAAGACCAAAACAATTTCAAGACTATATTTCATCGAATATTGTGGAAAGACAATCCCACAAAAATACAAAAACACAGTTAAGATCCAGTATTCATTAACCGACCAATCAAAAAACTCATTCTTCATCGGAACTGCTGTTGACTAAAACAACCTTGAAGACAGCATAGTGACAGCAAAGTCAACCAAAGGCTTCAAAGCGGCACTATATAGCCGCACTCGGGACTAATATACGTCCTCCGTCCCCGTTGTGATAAAGCCCACTTAGGATTCTACGACGTACCCATTCAGATACAGATACAATCAAAGTACTGAAGTACTGAACATCGGATGACCGCAAGTTCTGGTGGATGGTCACAAGCACTTGTCTCAGAAAAAAAATCACATCTCTATACCTGAAAGTTAGGTTAAGGAACATAGATATATTTTTTTCGGAGACAAGTTCCTGTGTGGATGATGATTAAATGACAAGAAATTCAACCTCACCATTATAACTATTATATTGTAGTGATATAATCATTTGTTATCAGTATACTCTGGTTTGTTGTTATATATTATATTAATATTTGTATAACAGTTATATATAATTTTTATCCATTTGTATATCATTCTATTCTACTATTCTAATGATAGTGCAGTGCAAGTGCATGGTGGACACTCTTCTGTAATAATTCGTTTTTCTAATAGATTGGATTTGAGTAGGCATTCATATTTTCCCGCGTTTGTTACAAAACGTTCTTGAGATATTCTTCCGCATGCGTTAACACAGATTTTCGGTATTCTTGATTTGTTATTGATATATATATTTCTCACGACAAAACATTTTCATATCATTTATCTATGTTCTTAAAAATTATTTTCATGAATATTTATTGATGAAATTAATATATAACAAGCGATACGGAATGTTATTTTGCACTCGATAATATCCGCGTAATTATACGAAATACGTTCGGTTATCAGTCAAAAACGCAAGTCTCGTGGGTTAAGAAATGTCTGCGGCAACATTTCACCGGAATGCCCTCACGGTCATCCGCTGTAAAAAGGATTTGCGCAAATTGCACTGTGGCAGATATAACGTAGGTAACGAATCCCCCAGAGTCTCTACTAAACGTCTAAAAATAAGCAATCAATCAATTATTCGTTTGTCCATTTATCATATTTCAACTTCTCATTTAATTGACTGAGCTAGTGCACGAATGTCATTTGGTATATCGCGAGAAGGGCTTGTGAAAGAATAAGTGACGGTGGTCAAGTATTGGGATCGGGTGGTGTAAAATCTGGTATCGGATCGTGAATACTGTTCAACATCAAAATATGTGAAAAAATCCATTATATATATATATATAACGAAAAGGCGGACAAAATAAGAAAAAAAAGAAATATCTCTGTCAAAATGATTATTGTTCCTTAATGATTCTGTGTACTATGGTAAAGATAATTGCAGTACTATTTAGGAAAACACAAAAGGCGACACATTATCCATGCAAAGAAAATTCAATTGTTAATCAAAATTTATCCTGGAAGATCACGCAACACATTGGTTTGATCGTGAAAGCTATGCTTGGCCAATTCCGACTTCATAGGTTTTTCTCATGTTTGAAGACCTGTAATTGCTTACATCTTTGTATATTACAAATTGGTCTATGGTAGATAGATATCTCATGACAATCTTTCAACGTCTTCTTAGTTTTTTTGTTTTTTTTTATTAAGAACTGAAAATTAGATTTATTAAACCAATTGGTGTGCTTTCATTTATTGAAGCGTATTAGCGTGTTATATCTTAATAAGAACGTAAATAACGGTTTTGTTTTTTTTATTGGTGTAAATGACCAACACCTCATTTTCTACAAAACTTTTCCAAAAAGCTCAGTTACAAAATAATACTATTTATATTTATATACAATGTGTAACTTCCATGGTCATTCATGATGAAAAATAAACAAGATGTGTATGTTAGAATAATTACTTTTATTGCATAGCAATATAATATTTCCCACAGAAAGTAACCAAAAGTTAGCGTGCAATAAATTCTAATATTGCACTAGTGCAATAAATCTTATGTCATCAACGACAAAATCTTAGTTTAAACCAATTTTTACTTTCAAATATTATATTGCTATACAATAAAAGGGTTATTGCATGAATATTGGGGAATATTCATGCAATAACCCTATATTATAACAGGAGAAAAACATTTTTATTTATACATGTATATATAAAGTATTAGACCTGTTTTCAATGATAACTAGACATTCAAAATAATAAGGCCACCAGGAGCCTTTCTTGTTGAAAAATAAGTGTCTTTTGTATCTGCAATGATAAATTCTATTGCTAAATTCGCGTAGCGAGAGGGGGCCTGGTGACTTTCCTGGAGGAAAAAAAAACATTTGAACCTGCGCAAAACTTCGTTTTTTAGCGTTATAGTGATGACGCCCATGGCAACCCATCTTATTATTAATTATATTGTTTGTCGTTCGTACTTTCACGTCAATGTACCAAACTAGGTGGTGAAAATACCAACGTACACACTCGAGTGTGGTCGGTTCGATTCCCAGTTTGGTCTGTAAATTTACCGATTGCGTTCTATTCCCGATCGTAACCATGTTGAATTAGTCTGAATTCGCTTACCTGGCGAAACATGCATAGTAGAAGATGATTATCTTGTGTTCACATTCGGTCTCGCTCAGTTTGAAGAAAATTAGTTATCAAAATTTATACACCTACGACGCAAAAAAATGGGGCAAACAATGAGTAACGCAAGCTATAGGAGTGTTTTGTAAAAAATGTAAAAAATATTCAAACAGAAACACACCAATCCCCCGTAAATTATAAAACTTTACCAGAAAAGTTCATAATTTTTTTTTTCAAAAACAAAGTGATATAGCAGCAAAAATGAACACTTATGAATTGAAGTCTTTCAAGCAAGTTAAGGCGAACCTCATTTGGACATAAAAATTTCGTTCGATTAAATCAATCAAAGTGTATATTGTTACGAAGGTTTCGGAGTTTTGATATTTGTCATAAGGGAGCAACCATTTAACTTCAAGAGGGGGTTGGGGTTATGGTTTTTAGTCTGATTCAGATATTTTTTCATTTTTTTTTTTTAGTTTTTCGACGCTATCAATCAAATTATTTTTTTCAAAATTTAACACTATAAGGTATCATGGGTTAAATCTGGATTCAGAATATTTTTTTTTTGTCATCTGCTTGACCAGAATTTTTTTTCTTCATCAAATTAAAGATCAGAATATTTTTTTAAGGAAAAACCCAGATTTGCACAACGATATTAATATAAGATGGTAATATACGAAGATGATGTTATAAAATCGTGTTGACAAATATTTCGGCTTAACAAATAGCCTTCGTCTGTGTCAATGATTTTTATAATTCTAATTGTTTGTGTAAAATAACTCGGGTAAGTTTTGGTCTATTGATTTAATCCCAAATCTTGAACCTCATCACATAAAACCAAACTCAATACTCTATAAACGTGCCTGCATATATATACATCCCAAATTGTCAAAACGCAGAAGTAAATAAGAATGTGTGTAAAATAATAGAAGAGTCCCTCTATAAAACTGCTAGTATTTCTTATTGATGCCGTTTGGATGATGCACATTTAGTTCCTTTATCCAAAAGCTTTCCCGAACCTGTCGCTGGGCATTACTCCAGTGAATGTTCTGTTCAATCACTAGGATTTTCATGCGGTTAAAGTCATCATAACAACAAACAACTGACTAACTTGGAGGAGTGGCTTCTTAGAGATATCACTCCTATGGCCATTGAGGCGTTTGTGAAAAGGCTGCTTTGACTCATCGACATATTGGAGGCCACAAACCGAACATTCTAGAATGTAAATAACATTCATACTTTTGCAAGTCACAATGCAAAATATGCTATAGTTATTTTTGGTTGCCTTATAGTGAAAAGTTGATGAGTGATGCATCTGTAGGCAGCATTTACAGCGTTTTTCATCACACGAACGACATTCTCCAGTAGTACTTCTCGGATCAGACACTTCAGCCAGCACCAGCAGGTTCCACAGACTATTGGGTTGCCTAAAATCTATCGGGGGGAGAGCTCGGGAAAAATCTTGGATAGTTTGGAATTCTTTTCAACTGTTTGCCAATGCTCACGAATGACACCGAAGCTGTTTTTTAGAGATGGGTGGTAAGTAAGAACACATGGAGTCCTTTTATTTCTATTTTTATCTTTGTATTCCAGCACTTTGCGCTTTGAGATATTTTCCGCTTTCTGAAAAACTGTTTGAATAGTCTTGTGTTCATAGCCCCTTCTCTTCAAGCGGCTTTCGGGTTGACTCAGTCGTTTTTTAGTAGTTTCTGTGTTGGAACATGTACGTTTGACTCTGAGTGCCTGACTGTATGGAATGCTCTGAGTGCCTGACTGTGTGGAATGCTCTGAGTGCCTGACTGTGAGGAATGCTCTGAGTGCCTGACTGTATGAAATATAAAACTAAACCAGAGAAGTTCAAGAAAAATATATCATCAAAAACAGTTCTAGAATGATAAAACAGCAAAGATGAACACTTCTTAATTTAAGTATTTCAAACAAGTTTTCATTCGAATGAATCAAGAAGACCCCACATATATGTGCAACAGTGCATAAATGAAGAAAATTGCACATGTATGTGCAACAGTGCAACACGTGAGACCGCATAATCTATAATATTTTTTTAATGACAAACTTTAATATCTAGTAATTGTGTTTGTCTCGCCTCTACGAAGTAGTTGTGGCTAGACTGAGGCATGCTGTTTTCGGCGTCGGCGTCAATGATTTGTTAGATTTTATGAGTAGGTTAGTTTAAGAATAACTGCAAATGGAAAGTCAATAAAATTTAGTATGCATTTGTATTATCATTGACACATTTCATTTTCATGTTGATTATTTGGCTTTGTCCCATCAGTCATATTCTATTGATTTTGAAACTTTTGCTTATTTTAAATGTTAAAGTTTGTGATAAAGACGGTTTAAGTTTAACCCATTATGGCAAGTCAGTAATATTTGGTACTCAGTTGTTTTAGCATTAAGGTGTCTCATTTCCATTGAGATTATTAGTCCATTTTAATCTCAACATCTGCATTATAGCTTAAGGATGTTCGCTACTCTGTTTCAAAATAACAAGCTTTTAAAAAGACTGTTATAAATTGATAGTATATAAACAAAGGAACTATAAAAGCAGAAAAAAATTAAGGGTCCGTGAGCTTGCTTTCGAGATATAAGCCATTGAAAATTTTGCGGGAAATGATTCTCTCTAGATTTTTCATACATTTAACATTGGCACCTTTTTTCCGTCAAAAAATATGAAAAAATAACAAGGATTTGATAAGATTTTCAAAGATGGCATTTTAAACTATATTTAATCAAATTATGAAAAGAAAAGACGGGGTTAGTGGGCAAACATTTTTAATGGCACTACATGGATAAAACCAGAGGATTCCGAATATCTGGCAAAAATTCAAAAACAAGAGGAGCGAACATCCTTAAACTGTTTTGTCTTTATGTTTATCCCTGGAGAAATTTTTATTTTAAATCGGTGGCTGGTGATTTATAGTCCAGTCAATCTACGAAAAAAGGCTCAAAACATTGACAAAAATGCAACAAAAACTACTTGTGTGTTTTTATTTTCATGATAACATTATATTTGATAAACTGAAAGTTTACCAAATTAATAGTAATGGAAATAGATGAGTTTGGGTTAAAATTATAATAAAACTAGATGTGTCGGAACGACACGAATGACCCCGTCTCAAAAAGTTGAAAAATCTGCAATTTCAACAACACATGTGGACACAAACATACATGGATAGTATCCAGCTCTCAAGACCAATACTAGTTTGATGAAAAATTTCCTTGATCAAAGAGTAATTAAATTTTAAACTATCAGCAAACAGGAAGTGGATGAACTGAAGATGTGTTGAAACAACATGAAAATCAGCATATCGGAACGAAACATAAACTTGATCTGTAACTCATCATGGTAGACTCACATATCAAAAATCAGCGCAAAATCTGAAGGCATATAGAAAAAAAGTCCGTACTATAACTGTGATTTTCAACAATTTTCAAAGTTCAAAGCCCGTAATTTCGGCAAAAATTAGCAGAGCGGAATGAAACTTAAACTTGATCTGTAATTCATCATGGTTAACTCACATACCAAAAAAAATAAACCCAATATCTGAAGGCATTTAGAAAAAAAGTCCGTAAAACTGATTTTCAACAATTTATCAAAGTCCAAAGCCTGTAATTTCGGCAAAAATTAGCAGAGCGGAACGAAACTTTAACTTGATCTGTAACTCATCATGGTTAACTCACATACCAAAAATCAGCCCAATATATGAAGGCGTTTAGAAAAAAAGTCCGTATAACTGTGATTTTCAACAATTTATCAAAGTCCAAAGCCCGTAATTTCGGCAAAAATTAGCAGAGCGGAACGAAACTTAAACTTGATCTGTAACTCATCATGGTCAACTCACATCCCGAAAATCAGCCCAATATCTGAAGGCGTTTAGAAAAAAAGTCCGTATAATGGTTTGTTGCGGAATGACGGAATGACGGAATGACATAATAAAGGAATGACGGAATGACGGACAAGGGTAAAACTATATGCCCCCGACAACTTTGTTGCGGGGCCATAAAAAATGAAAACTGTAAAATTTAAATATTCATGTTATTTATTGATGAAGCAAGCCTGTTATTGAAATATAACTCTATTTGAACCATCACAAACATGATTGTATAAGGAAGCTTTTGAGGCAAAAATTGTCATAAAGTCTCCGAAACAGGAAATCGGTAATTTTTTCAAAGTATATACATGATTGTTTACGGAAACTGACAAAATTTCATTACCAGAAATTACAATATCGAGTCAAAAACTAAGATTTATACGATGAAATCTCCGAAAACAGGAAACAGGAAAATTTGTCAAATGGTTGGCAAATTAAGATATGTTGTCAATATTTTCCAAATTATATACTGAATAAGTTGAAATATTTAAAATCTCTCATGACAAACAATTATAACTTGGATGACCGTTATATCTGTGTGACAGTTTACGATGGATAATTTAAGCTTGTAGATGTTACCATAGACTGAACTTATCAATGGATTAGGCTTCTAAAGTTGCTTTCCCCCCAGGTTTCCCCCATAGTCTTGAGCTTTCTATGTACACTTCCCCCAGGTTCCCCCCACCCCTAGTCTTGAGCTTTCTATATACACTTCCCCCAAGTTCCCCCCCCCCCCCCCCCCATAGTCTTGAGCTTTCTATGTGCACTCCCCCCAGGTTTCCCCCCATAGTCTTGAGCTTACTATATACACTTCCCCTAGCCCTAGTCTTGAGCTTTCTATGTACACTTCCCTCAGGTTCCCTCCATAGTCTTGAGATTTCTACGTGCATCTCCCTGTATATTCTTGAGTTTGCATTTAATAATATATATAACATTCGTATCGCATATTAAGATTATGCTTACCTTGGGGTTATTAATTTTTTGGGTGGAGTGGGGGCTACTCAATTGTGATTTGTATGTATATAATTGCGCCAATATATGGAATTCATCTGGGCCAGATTACCTATACACAAAATTATCGTACATAATAATCATAAATAAATGTAACTATAATAATTGTTGCTTGAAAAATAAAATGAAAGGTTAGTATACAATAAAAAAAAGTGTATGATCATAATTTATGTTCGGAGATATTTCATATTGAAAATATCACCTGGAAAAAAAAATGATTTGAACTGTATCAGACAATCCATTTTCAGTGAAAAACCCAGCTAGTCCATAAAAGGTTTAGGAAATTTTATATAAAGATGAAATCGTAACAAATAAGGATGAATATTTTGTTTTAGTAAATGATATTGACTGCGACATTGTGATTTTTTGGTTGTGAAACGTACATAAGATTTCTTTGCTTTGATGCAAAAGATGTATTTGCAGATGCAGTGGCGGATTCCAGGATAAGACCCCCTTTTTTATCGCAAAAAAAGACAGAAAAATCTTCTCACAATTCGTATTATTATTTTTATTATTATTATTATTATTTTTATTATTATTATTATTATTATTATTATTATTATTATTATCATCATATGATTTTTAGCATAAAATCGTCTAAAAATGTTTCGCTTCGCTTCGATCAGCAGTATAGTTTGCCTATTCTTGAATTAAGCCCCCTGGATCCGCCCCTGAGATGGAACATTAAATTATTTCCCGAAGAGTTAATACCTATATTCAATATTATAACCAGGAAGGAAGTCATTCTTTTTTAATTGGCGCAATCGTATACTTTATTTTTGGCGCAAATGATGCTAAGTATTTTGAATACTATAGCTAGTAGCGCAAACATAGCATTGACACAAATGAGTTGTGGCAAAAGGATGCATTTTTTGCACAAACGGATGTCTCCAGATGTATAAAATGCTGTATGCAAATGTTACCACGGGTAAAGCTCACAAATATAATTTACCGAATAATCCTTTGTTTTTACTGTAATCAAAAGATTCTACTGTAAAGAAAAATCAATGACATAATTTGAAAGGTAACACTAAGACATTTGTTCGTGTCTAAATATAATTCAGATTTAATTTCATGATTGAATGATACTTTGCTTCATGGCAAGAAAAGCTTAACACACATTAAGATGTAAGGGAGCTACAATTTGATTTTTATGGGGGGGGGGGGGGGGGGGGGGGGGGGGGGGGGCTAGGATGAAAAATTTTGTCCTGCATTTTTTTTTAGTTGTAATCTCTGTCCTGCCTTTTTATTTTTCACTCTATTCGGTACTGCCTTTTTTTTATTAGTTTATCCTGACTTTTTTAACATAAATTGTCATCCTGCCTTTTTTTGGCGAAGTTGCTCATCCTAGCCCCCCCCCTAAAAAATCAAATGATAGCTCCGTAAGGATGAAAAATAAGGATCAGGAAGAAAATAAAATAATTTCCCTGTACAAATTAATTCTACTTGGGGGATTTTAATGGTCGGACTTTAAGTTGGTTTTTTTTAAATGCCATTTTTTTCAAATTACTTTTACAATGCAACATCTCTCAAACTCACAATATGTCATCATTTAGACTGCTAAATATATCAATTAAATCTGCACCAAGCATAAAGAACTCATTCCTTTAAATATATTTCTTTCCTTGATAAAGGTCTTTTGAACTGGGGAATGGAGATGCTAGAGCTGTCTAAATTTCCTATTGAAATATGCGCGATAATTTTACGTTTATTGTGTGTGAGCATCTTTTAATGTGCATTTAAATATTTGTATTTAATTTGTAAATAACGTTATATGACCAAATGATCTTTTGGCTGCATTAATAAAGTTGTGCATATATATTTCATATATACATGTATTTTGTTTTTGTTTTGTTTATGTTTTGAATGTGTCACACGCTTATATTTGCCTTTTTGACAATAACGAGTAAAACCACATGTCCTTTGAAAACATTTTATGAAATAACAATATGAAAATAAGATTTGGTATGATTGCCAATGGAACAACCATCCATGGAACAAAGGACAAATATGTGAAACATGTGATTACGGGTCATCGTACGGCCTTTAACTATGATCAAAATCCATACCGTATATATAGTTAGCTTTAAAAGGCTCCGGTATGACAAATTTGAAACAATCGAAAAGAGAAAATCAACGGCATAATTAATGTTGCAACAATGAAGAAAATACAAGTATGACATACAGCAACTGACGATCACTACTATTTTGAGACAGATTGGCAATTGATGTGTGAGACTGTTTATGTGAATAAAGAAAAATAAGTGATTTTTTGCATTTTTTAGACTGTTTTAACTAATACCAAATATTTGTTTTGTTCGAATCAATTTTTCAACTTAGCCATTTAAGGGAAGATAACTCTAATAGTAGCAATTTTATAAAGGAAAGTGAATGAAATTCTAATTTTTACTTATAGCAAGAAAACAAGTTCGGTAACACCATTTTTTCTTTTTATTCGCTTAAAACATTTTATAAAAACATACCTTCTCATATTTTATTTCAAAACTCTATCTCATAGATTTCTTTTTAATTACTAAAAAAAGGGTTTTACATGAATAATATGTGCGACTCGTAGCTTGAAAAATAGAACTTTTTTATATTTTGTAATAAAGCGTAGTCAAATTTACATTTCGCAAAGTATAAGAAAATTCTGTCTGAGGAAATATATACCGATGATTCACCTTAACTTCATACATGAAAGCGTCAATGGTTTCATTTTCGACCAATAATTTATTTGTAGATTTGTCATGGTGCGCAACCTGTGGGTATCTCAGTCCATCATCACGTGATAAAAGGTGTCTGTAGCGTTGTCCATCAGGATATATGACGATCACTTTGTGAGTACTACATCCCACTACAAACACGTTGCCATCATTGTCTACGGATATACCGAGAGGATACCCGACAACTCTGGTACAGTATGTTACCATGGTACATGTAATAACAACAAATTTTATATACTGTTACTATTCAAAGACCAAAGGACACATGTGAAGAGATGACGCTCATCGTAAGGTCTTCAACAATGAGCCTAAGCCATACTGTATAGTAAACCAATGGTCTAATTAATAGTGAAACAGTAAACCAATGGTCTAATTAATAGTGAAACAAAACCAATGGTCTAATTAATAGTGAAACAAAACCAATGGTCTAATTAATAGTGAAACAGTAAACCAATGGTCTAATTAATAGTGAAACAGTAAACCAATGGTCTAATCAATAGTGAAACAAAACCAATGGTCTAATTAATAGTGAAACAGTAAACCAATGGTCTAATTAATAGTGAAACAAAACTAATGGTCTAATTAATAGTGAAACAAAACCAATGGTCTAATTAATAGTGAAACAGTAAACCAATGGTCTAATTAATAGTGAAACAGTAAACCAATGGTCTAATTAATAGTGAAACAAAACCAATGGTCTAATTAATAGTGAAACAGTAAACCAATGGTCTAATTAATAGTGAAACAAAACTAATGGTCTAATTAATAGTGAAACAAAACCAATGGTCTAATTAATAGTGAAACAGTAAACAGTGAAACAGTAAACCAATGGTCTAATTAATAGTGAAACAAAACCAATGGTCTAATTAATAGTGAAACAAAACCAATGGTCTAATTAATAGTGAAACAGTAAACCAATGGTCTAATTAATAGTGAAACAAAACCAATTGTCTAATTAATAGTGAAACAGTAAACTAAGAAAACAAATATGATATACAGCAAGAAACGACAACCACCTGATCATGTTGATTAGAAGTTACCGGTTTGGAAAAGGCACATACATAATTTTTTGGAAAGAATTAAAATTTTAAATGATTTCATCACAGTTCCAATGAGTATATATAGAATGTTATAATATTCATTACAGGAGAAGATTTATATGAATAACAGAAAATTACCTTGCCTACAAGTTTTTCAAAGGACGAGATCAGATCAAAATAAATAATTTATTTAAATCTTAGTCTGTAATCTAGAACAACGCAATATTTTGTTAGGTTAGATTTATACTGAAATATTTAATTACATACATCAACGCGTCTTTATTGCAATTTGCCACTAACAATTTATTGGTAGATGTGTCATAGTGCAGAACTGTTGGAGTCATCAGCCCATCTTCAATTGATAAAAGTTGTCTGTAGCGTTGTCCATCAGGAGAGATGACGACCACATTGTGAGAATTATATCCCACTACAAACACGTTACCATCACTGTCTACAGATATACCGAGTGGAGTCATCAGAACACTTGTATCACTGAAAGTCCACAGTATGTTACCAAGGTAGTCACAACAGGTTACACTGTGATTGTCATAGTTTGTGTAGAACAGTTTGTCCCCGGACGTTGCAACGTACGCATAATTAGAAAGTTCGTTACTGGTAACATTGGTAATGGATTCATCACCAAGACTAATCATCTGTAGTCCTTTCTCCCTGGCACAATAAATCAAATGTCCGGCTTTGTATACTGCTCCATCATTGCCTGACTTTACGTATATTGATGTCTTTAGTTTGTGCTTCTTTAAGTCGATTATATTAATCTTACATGATTCGCCAGATGTTACAGCAATAGAATCATCACCAATAAACAACACATCAAACGTAAAACCAATTTTGTTGATTTCAAAATCTTTTAATCCGTCTGATTTCAATACTTTTATTTTGTTTTGGTAATGACAGGAGAATATCATCCTTCCATCAGGAAGCATAGAACAACCTTGGACATTTGACAGATCTGATACGTTTCTGTAACGTCAAAGTTAGGTTATCGATATTTCTGTTTGGAAAAGCTACCATAATCTGGGCTTGTCTGTCCTTCCGTTTCTGAATGGAAAAATCACACGGATCAGAACGGACATTGATATCTCCAAACCTCTGTACGTTGGCCGTGATTTGCTGTAAAGACTTGTTAATTTGGTATGAAATATTGACTTGATTTAGGGTGTCACTTTTGGTAAGCGATTGAATAAATGTTTCTTCGACAGCCATATCTTTTTGAATATGCTTCATTGACAAAAATGTTTGCAGCTCCGATGCATAATGTTTTATATAAGCAAAGTTTGCTTGGTATTTTGCGATCTCTTGTTCCTTCTGTCTTAAAGTAGTCAGCAACTGTCGTATTTTGTTGCTTTCTTTTTGTTCCATCGCCATTAATTCTTTCATCAAATCCTCCTGAAGTTTATCAAGGTGATGATTTATCTTGGTCCTGGTTTGTTTTATATCTACTTTAATTTCTTTTTTCTTGGTTTCCAGCGATGATAAATTGTCATCCCGGTTAGTACTGATTTGTTTAATATTTTCGACAAGTTCCAGCAAGGATTGTTCGATTTCATAAAATGCATTTGAAGCTTTGACGTTTTTTATGGCTTCGTTAATGCCAGTTAAACATTTGTAATCTTTGTGAGATTTCAAACATTTCTTACAGCATGGACAATCGTGTTTTCTACAGAAAAACTCGTATTTCTCGTTATGTTTTTTGCAGACCTGGAGAATTTCCATCGGTAATTTCTTGTATTCGACCATGGAAACTGTTGCATGGTGTTTCGTTACCTTGGAAACACTGTGGTGTTCTTGGCAGTCTGTACATAGTCCTTCGTCACATTCAGAACACCAGACTTCTGATGGTTTGGTTATCTGACGATTATCACAAACACCACACAGACCACAATTACTGGCCATGATCCTGCAATATAGATGATAAAGAGAGTGCATGTATATAAAAGATTACAGTAAATTTAAACTGCCACCTGAAACATAATTGAATAATTAGTTATTTGATTGTTGTTTACTTCACGTTCATTGGCAAATAGTTCATGCATATTCAGGAAGAGAACACATTGTTGTAAATTACTTTGCTCTTCATTGGCCCTTTAATTGGAATGAAAAAATATCTAATCTTATCGTATCTTATTCAGGAACAGAACGCATACATGGAAAAAAATAAGTTCTGCAAAGTTCGTGCACCGGCAGGAAGAGCGGGAAATTTGGATTTCCAATTGAATGATAGGATTACTGCGTAGGTCACCTTCATATACAAATCTTATAAATAATTGATGCAATGGTTCTTTATCGAGTGGAGGGTGACACTCTACCTACATGAGGCATTGAATTTAATGACTCATTTCCGACAGGGCACGACTATGTATTCATATGTAAGCATAGTTTCATTTCGCCGTGAGGGGACTCGGTGGCCGTGTGGTCTAAGTAGTTACTACTGTAATCACTAGCCAGTCAACACTGAGGTTGTGAGTTCGAACCCCGCTCGTGCGGGTGCACTCGACTCCAATCTTAACTGATTAGGATTGCCAGTTTTCCTATCGAAGGTCGGTGGTTTTCTCCGGGCACTCCGGCTTCCTCCACCAATAAAAACTGGCCGCCACGAAATAGCCCAAAAGCGGTGCTTAAAAATGGCGTTAAAAACACAAAAATCAAATCAAAATCAAATCATTCCGCCGTGTATTTATTCCGGGTAACTGTTTTTCACTAGAGAATATTGGATGTAAATAGTATGAAAGCGTCGATCTAGATATTGTTATTTTGTTTATATTAGACCGGTTTATTGTTTACATAAATAAATGGGTTAAAATTGAAATAATTTTCAAGGAACCAGTTTAATTAATCTGAGTCAATCTAGTAAATAATATTGATGATGACGAAGAGGATATTTTTATAACTCAAAATACTTTATCAATGATCAGGACATTGAACTTGATACAAACCAAATTTAAAGAGAGCAGATGTGTTCTTACATAAAGTTTCAATTATAGAAGCATCCTTTGATATTGACAAAGAAGATATGATTTTATATCCAAGTCGACCAAAGAGCAAATCAGGAACATATATATTGACATGTTAGATATACTGTTAAAGCATATGATTTTATAGATTTGCATAGAAAAATTATTTAAATCTTATTCGTTAATAAGCATTATTGTGTTATCGTGTGTTCAAAATGAGTACTAATCACTTCATCAATGTATGGATCTAAAGCCCTAGTGTAATTAATCCCGGTATAAAATCACTAGTGTAATCATTCCTGGTTCAAAAACACTAGTGTAAACATTCCTTGGATGAAAACTCTCCACTTTTTATATAAACCAGCGATGCAAGTTTCAAATACACTAAAAACTATTAAGCCACATTTTATATATATTTCCCCTTCAATAAAAACTTTTTAGAACCTTATAATGACTGGTGGATGTTTTACACTGAACCCGGATAGAAAAACCTAGTGAATTTTTGTTGGTGGATAAAAATCACTGGGGATTTTCTTCCTCCGGATAAAGTACACTGGCGGAATCAAACCACTGTTACACATACACCCTGCACACTAAAATGGCCGCCCCTCAGCATGGGTATTACTGACGGCAGAAAGGAGTCCCAGTCACGATATTCCTATATTCAATTCAACCCTTGATGTTTGTGTCCTCTTGCCTAAATCATTATATCTTACAGTATGATAGTATATTTTTCTTTTTAGGTCGGTGTATAATTTCGCGGTTTGGAAGTTTAAATAATACATGAATTTTAGCGTTTTTGACTATTTTTGTGATTATGGAATTTAAACAAAAAAAGGAATTATTATGAGCAGCTGTTTGTCTTTTACTCTTTTTTATTCTTTTTGGCCTCGGTGTTGTCTGTCCTTCTCATTGATTGATTGGTCATTTGCTTAACGTCCAGTGGCAAATATTTCCTGCAAACTGAGGATGATATAAGAATAAACACCTCAGATTAAAAAGAATTTAAAATTGTATACATTTTTTAGATATATTGTTGCTCTATATGTCTCGAGCTTTAATTGTTTGAACTTCATATCAATATCTTTGTATTATAAAGTACGTACAACAAATAAAAGTATTCATATTTTCAAAACTGAATGTATTCAAAGAAAAATTCCCATTAGGCTACACAGAATTAAAGTTTTTTAAAACTTTAGAAAATTTCATTTAAATATGAATGAATAGTCATGTTTGCTAACCGTCAAAGAGGCACAACCTTAGGACATGAACACAGTGGACACGAATAACCAAAAATACCTATGAGGGCGTGGATCGAGGTTTACAGAATAGAGAACAATGGGCAAAAAATATAAAGAATAGAGAAAAATGAACCACAAAAATAAAGAACAGAGAAAAATGAGGTTCTAAAATATAAAGAATAGAGAATAATAGGCAAAAAATATAAAGAATAAAGAAAAATGACCTTAAAAAATAAAGAATACAGAAATAAAAGGTTCCCATCCAGACCCTCACCTAAGTCTTCAACACCAGACAGGTGAAGTTGTGAATAAACTTTACAGAAACTATTACAGATCTGCCATCAACACCAAATTAACCGCCTCGGTGGTCTCTTGGTAACGTGATCGCCTGGAGTGCGGGAGGTCGTGGGTTCGAACCCCAACCGGGTCAAACCAATGACTTTAAAATGGTTATTTGCTGCTTCTCCGCTAAGCACGCGGTATTAAGGAATAAGAGCAAAGATTGGTCAGCTCGGAGTCAGAATAATATGTCCAGGTAAGGTGACATGTCTTCCTGTGGACTGTTACCTTGTGAACTAGCACGTTAAATATCCGGCTCAGCGTGTCGGTCTAGTACAAAGCAGGGTAAATATTCATATTACATTAACATGTTTTCGCCCTGAATATGCATATTAATTTGCCGCTGGACGTTAAGCAGCCATCCATCCATTCATCCATCAACACCAAATTCTCCAAATAACAAGATCCCTTAGAATATGAATATGAAGTGTGCATAATGCAACTATAGTTTTAGATTTAAATCCACATCATTAATTTTAAATCGTTATTTCCATTATGATTTGTGTAATACATATTAAATTCAAATGAACTACGAAAACCTAAACTCATATACAAATATATGAAGATGTTTTAGATTGTCAGTGAGACACATCTGCAAGGTGGTCTTACCGTTGTTTTTCATAATTATTCAGAATATACAATTAAAATATGTTCGCTAGAACATGAATCAACAATTTCACCAGTTTGCACTTCCTGGACAAATTTGATCTAGTACTATAACAAATGACTCCCCATTTTCTTTTCTGTTTTCTATTTTTAAGGCTGCTACATTTTTTGCTGTTTTTTGTTTTATTGAAATGTGAAGTCATATAGGATAATGTCATTTATCTATGACACTTTCTTACATGATTTCAGGGCGGAAAGAAAATGGCTAAACATATCTACCAGAAACGCTATAAAGGCAATCGAAGTAATTCTTTTCATGAAATGTTGTAAATCAAACGGTAAAATGCTCATTATTGCACAATGTTCACCTAAATTGCATTTTAATTTCGAAAACACAAGACATATTTCTAAGCAGTAATCTTGAAATTCATACAATTTTAATTTACCCGAGATTCAAACTTTCACAATTTCTCACAAGATAAATATTTCATCCATCCAAAATGGAAACTTTCTTGGTGATAATTTAAATTGTATCGAGTAAATCGTAAAAATAATTCTGTTTTCTCACGGAATTTTATAATTAAATAAGTTTCAGATTTTGTTACGGGGAATAAGCGACTTATATCTAAAGCAAATTTCAGAGTACAAACGTTTAATAGAGAACATGAACCCAAGGTATCGACTTACTTAGGGAGCAACCATTTATCTTCAGGGGGGGGGGGGGGGGGGGGTATGTATTTTATTGTCTGAGTCAGAAAAATATTTTCGAGCAAAGCGCGAACGCTTTCAGTCAAATAATTTTTTTCAAAATTTAACACTATAAGGTATGGGGAAATCTGGATTCAGAATATTTTTTTTGTCATCTGCTCGACCACAATATATTTTTTCATCAAATTGGGGATCAGAATATTTTTTTAGGAAAAAACCATAACACCCCCCCCCCCCCCCTCCTTCCTCTTTTTTTAAGTTAAATGGTCGTTCACTTATACATGTTATAGGACTAGGCATTAACCTTGTATCGTAAGATTTTTTATAGGATATTTTGAAGCTTTGTGAATATTTTTAGCTAACAAAAGACTCAAGGCAACACAAAATGCAATCAGGTTAAATACACAGGTAAATATAGTAAAACATTCACATATTCAAACCTATCTAAAACGAAAGTTGATAAAAAGAAATAAGCGTAAATATACTCTATTTGTGTGTGTATGCGTGTTTATTTGTGCGTGTAAGGGTGTGTGCTTTGAATTTGTACACAGGGAACCATGAAAAAAATACATACCTTAACAAGACATTACTTGTTGACACATTGGAAGTTAAATAATTTACTGGATTTAAATAGTTAAAGTCAGGGGACGTTACTCTTCATAACTAAATACTTTAAATAGCTTTTAAAAAAACACAACCTTATGAAGAATTTGTTTTTCTATTTATTATTTAAATGCAGTAAGAAAGGCACATTTACCTTAATTACTTAATGTATATATTTGAAAATCTCATTAAAATCAATTCTTTTTAACTTAGCTCCCTTATATTTGCTTATCGCTATTTACACCAGCGAAATGCAAATATATCCGAGCAAAGTGGAGGTTCTGATTTTTATCAGATCGTCTGTTTTTGAGGATTTTCATTTGTTTGGTCTTTGCAGGTCCTTCTGTCGAAGAACAATGTGTTGCATTAAGTTCTTTGACTTTGGTCCGTGAGGACATTTTCAGAAAATGAAATGTTTTTTCGATTCCTGGCTTAGATATTATTTTATGATTTGCATTGTTTAATATTCTATGGATTGGGTTTAGTGAATAAAGAATAAATGGAAATAATAAACAACAAAGAAAAATGCAATCTGATTAAAATATAGATCTTTGATTTCGTTATGCTTATATTCGACGAGTAAGCGAGTATATGATAGATATGAATTTAATCATATTGAGAATAATGGGGGGGGGGGGGGGGGGGATGAAAAGACACATTCTTGCTTGTTTAACGTCAAGCGGCAATAATGGGAGAATAAAGGGGGTGAGAATAAAAATATAAAGAAAAGAGAATGATGAAATAAAACAAATAGAAAAATCAGTAAAAAAAAACTGAATACAGAAATGAAAGCACACCATCCCCCCCTCCCACAACTCCGACAAAAAAGACCGTCTTTTGTTATTTATTGACTTTTAACATTTGACTGAAGCCTTATTGACTTGTCCTTTTTGTTTTCACTCTACATTCGCTTTTGAACGCCTCAAAGTTGATCTGATACTTGTCTCAGAGTTGATCCAACTGCAAACTTCTCCTATTTTGGATCTGAAGACAGGGATTTTTAGTTGTTTTGCTTGTATATAATATTCAAATCTAAATGTGTGATTGTTTATATAAAATACAGAGGTGATATGGTTGTAAATGAGGCAACTGTCCATAAAGAGAAAAGGACAAAATGTGGACAATGACAAGTAACTAATCGTACAGTCTTCAACAATGGACAAAACCCATACCGTATAGTAAGCTATGAAAGGCCCCGGCGTGACAAAAAGCGAAATAAAGAAATCCAACGGCATATTTAATACTGCAAAAATGACACGGTAGGTATAGTGTCAAGTTTGGTTTTTTTTAGAGTGATCGGTCCGCTTTTTCAGAGTATAGAACAGATTTTATCGAGTTGGATATCTTGCGATCAAATCGATTTACTCCTATTTTGCTAGTGTATCAATTTTATTCATGATTGCCTAACTTATTTTCAATGATATAAAAGTTTTCAGTACAAGCAACCCAAAATGTCCTTATATTTCTCTTAAAAATAAAGCTTTTTACATGGTCCGGATTTTTTTTCTCAAAACTAGTCCGGATTTTTTAAAGGGAAAAGAACAATAAAGAATCGCTCGGGATCATTAAATCTGATTTTTTTTATTTTTACAAAACAATCTATACAAAAACACTTTTTTATGAAATGAATAAATACAGCATTATCAAAATTGTTTAAAGAAGACATAAATGTTATAACATCTGATTGTGATTTTTTACCTTTGAAATACTGGTTATTTCAAGCATTTTTTAATGTCAAGTTTTGTCATAATCAGTTTAATAGTTTAAGAGAACATTAATTTAATGTTAGACGATTTGAGTAGAATTTCTCCGAAAAATCCAAATCACGCGGCATCATCATAAAAAGTGTTGACCAATAAATGATCAAATGTTAATCGAATTGGATTAGATACAAAAGAAGACTCTCCACCATTTTCTAAATACGGAAATGTATGTTGGAAGTCAGGAATATAACAGTTGTTTTCCATTCGTTTGATGTGTTTGAGCTTTTGATTTTGCCATTTGATAAAGGAATTTCCGTTTTGAATTTGACTTGGAGTTCGGTATTTTTTTTATTTTAAAATTTGGATGATTAACATCTTTAAGGCACCTCTCTGTCTTCATTATAATGTCCTTTTTTGTCCATTTATACTTCTTCATCCCTCAAAATTTTAACTTTTTAGGCTCATAAATCAAATTTTGGAGTAACTATCACACATATTTATTAGAAATGTGATAATAAATGAGTTATTGAAGTGTACAAGCTGAATGAACTACCTCTTTGAAAGTTAACTGAATTCGTTGAGGTTTCCATAAGTCCTTACGTAAAATCTAAGTTTACGCCTCGTTCCAGAGAAGGACACATAATGGTTCCCTTTTAGTGAATAATTTATTGTATGTGCTTTAGAAATCATTTCTTTACTTATTACTTATATTTCTTAAAGATTTACTGAGGAAAATATTTACTTTTATAGAAAATATAGGAAATAGGGAGGAAGAGTCAGAAAAAATCCCCAAAACACTGAATATGACTGTTCTGTCTATAAATATGACAGATCATTCATGGTATAGCCCTATTACAAGGCAACTTTCCTTCAAATGTATTTTTGAGACTCAATCCACTTAGAATATTCAATTTTTGCAATAATTAATCAGGTAAAATAGCATAAAATTTCAAAAGTACATAAAGGTCAAAGGTGCATGTGCATATTTCCTAAATAGGGGTAATACCACCATTGTTTTTTCCCGTATTAGTCATTGTTAAATTGGCATTTTTCAAAAAATTGTTCAGAATTTACCTTTGTTTCAAATAATGAAATACTTGGCAAGAATAAATTTTTATCCTGTTTAATACTACAGTGACAATTTCACACAACTTTTCATTGCATATAAGAAATTAACTTTCACTGGAAGTAATTAAACAACGCAACTCCCCCTTTTTTCCTGTTTACAAGCTTTAGTAACCAGGTCACCTCAAGTTTTCAAAATATTATCATGTTATTCCTGACTTAACTGTTAAAATGTTATTTTTCATACCTATCACAAGCTGACATTTGCTTATATGGAAATAATGATAAAAGATCATATTATATAAGATAGGGAGATGTGGTATGATTGCAAATGAGACAACTATCCAACAGATTCCAAATGAAGCGGATTTAAGCAACTATTGGGTCACCGTACGGCCAGCAAAAGTGAGTAAAAACCATACCGTATAGTCAGTGATAAAAGGCCCCGACATGACAAAATGTGATTTAATTTAAACGAAAATAAAACCAACGGCCTGATTTATGACAAAATAATATACGAAAAACAAATATGACAGACAGCAACCAACGACAACCTATGAATGACAGGCTTCTGATATGGGACAGGCACATATAGAATATGGCATGGTAAAACAAGTTTGTGAGCGCTCAACCCTCCCCTAACCTGGGACAGTGGTGTAACAGCACAACATATGAACAAATTGTAAAAATCAGTTGGAAAGGGCTTGATTCATTAGACTAGCGTAGCGAGGCGAAACATTTTTTGGACGATTGGTAATAACAACAGATTACACTGTTACTGTCAATTTCATAGACCAAAGGATACATAAGTGACTGCATACCGCTCACCGTAAGGCCTTCAACAATGAGCTTAAGCCATACTGTATAGTTAGCTATAAAAGGCCCATGTATGATAAAATGTTAAACAATTAAAAAAAGAGAAAACCAAAGGTCTGATTAATACAGCAACACACATGTTTCCATGGAGAAAAATCTTATTTTTTTAATGATTTCATCACAGTTCCAGTGATTATATCTAGAATATTATAATTTTCATCACAGAAGAAGATTTATATGAATAATAGCAAATAAATTTCCCTTCAAAGAACGGGATCAGATCAAAACAAATTATTCATTTTAAATCTAGTCAGTTGTCTATAACAATGCAATTTTTTGTTATGTAAGTTTGATACTAAAATATGTAATCATTTAACATTATACACGACCGCGACATAATTGTAATTTGCCACTAATAATGTATTGGTAGATGTGTCATAGTGCAGACCCTGTGGGTATTCAAGTCCATCTTCACGAGATAAAAGTTGTTGGTGGTGTTGTCCATCAGGAGAAATGACAATCACATTGCCAGAACGATATCCAACTACAAACACATTACCCTTACTGTCTACAGAGATACCGCATGGTTCACGAAGAACACTTGTATCACTGAACGTCCACAGTATGTTACCATGGTAATCACAACAGGTTACTCTGTGTTTGATATCGTTTGTATAGAACAGTTTATCACCGAATGTTGTAACGTGCGCCTGGTAAGGAATTTTTTTATTGGTAATATTGGTAATGGATTCATCACTAAGACTAATCATCTTAAGTCCTTTCTTCCTGGAACAATAAATCAAATGTCCATCTTTGAATGCCATTCCATCATTGCCTGACTTTACTTTTATTGTTCTCTTCAGTTTGTGCTTATTTAAGTCGATTACTAGTATATTAATGTTACATGATTCGCCAGATGTAACAGCAATAGAATCATCACCAATAAATACCACATCAAACGTATCACCGATATTATTTATTTGAAAATCTTCTGATCCGTCCGATTTGAATACTCTTATTTTGCTTTGGGAATAACAGGAAAAAAACATTCTACCATCAGGGAGCATACAACAACCTTTGACATTTGACATCATTGTATTGATATGTTTCTGTAATGTCAGAGTCAGGTTATCGATATTTCTGGTTGGAAGAGCTACTACCATAATCTGGGCTTGTTTGTCCTTCCGTTTCTGAATGGACAAATAGCATTGATCAGAACTGACATTGATATCTCCAAACCTCTGCACGCTGGCTGTAATTTCCTGTAAAGACTTGTTAATTCGGAATGAAATATTGACTTGATTCGTGGTGTCACTTTTGGTGAGAGATTGAATAAATGCTTCTTCGACTGCAATATCTTTTTCGAGTTGTTTCATGGACAAAAAAGTTTGAAGCTCCGATGCATACTGTTTTATATGAGCAAAGTTTGTTTGAAATTTTTTGATCTCTTGTTCCTTCTTTGTCAGAGTTGTCAACAATTGTCGAATTTTGTTACTTTCTTCTTGTTCTGTTGCCATTAATTCTTTCATCAAATCATACTGAAGTTTATCAAGGTAACGATTCATCTTTGTCCTGGTTTGTTTTATTTCTGCCTCAATTTCTCTTTTCTTGTTTTCTAGGTATACTAAATTGTCATCCCGGTTAGTACTTATTCGTTTAATATTCTCGACAACTTCCAGCAGGGTTTGTTCGATTTCGTAAAAGGCGTTGGAAGTTTTGACGTTTTTTATGATTTCATTAATGTCGGTTAAACTTTTACAATCGTTGTGAGACTTCACACATTTCTTACAGCATGGACAATCGTGTTTTCTACAGAAAAGCTCGTATTTCTCATTATGTTTTGTGCAAACCTTGGAAATTTGCAGGACTTCGGTCGGTAACTTGTATTCGCCAATGGAAACTGTTTTATGGTTTTGTGTTCCCTTTGAAAAATTGTGATGTTCTTTACAATCTCCACATAATCCTTCATCACATTCGGAACACCAAACTACTGAGGATTTAGTAATCTTATCATTATCACAGATATCACAAAGACTCTAATTACTGGCCATGATCCTGCAACATATGTGTGAGATAAACATTACATTTCATAAAGTTATTGCGTCTAAAGCGCTTTTCTGCAGGAATGCTAAAAAAATCTTCAATTTGAAATCCAGGAAAGTATAGATATCTCAGGGGCTTTATGACCAAAGAGACCAAGAAGGACTAAAAATGAATAGCATAAACCATCTACGGTCATCTTTCCCTGGAGGAGCTGGAAATTAAGTTTCTTTATAATTTTTAAATAAATCAACAGAAAATTTAAGTGATGTTATACTATATAAATCATGTCAGTGGTTAAGCACGGTTGACTACTAAGCTCATATACCCTCCGGGACTATCAGTTTATCATGCGTCTGAGTCGCTTTTCTGGATCTACGTTCATCGGGAAGGCTTAAAACCAACAAATTTAAAGCAACGAAAGAGGTTGGTTGTACATAAAAATACAATATTTGAACTGTCATTTGAAATTAATCACTTTCCTGAAACATGCGTTTCTAATTTCTTTTTTTATTGTAATTTACGTCCATTGGCAAAAATTTCAAGCATATTTATGACGAGAACAAATTAATAAATACATGAACAGACTAGGCTCTGTAAAAGTAAATGGACCGGAATGAAATGCCCGAAATTTCGATTGCCGCTCGAAAAAGGTCCTGATTTTATGGTTCCCTCAAATAGTTGATGCAATGATTATTGAAGTGCAGATAGCGAGGCACACTCCCTATACACGAGTTTAACGTCCTCATTCAAATCGGACATGGCAGTGAATTTATACACCCAGGCTGTCAGCCAAATGAATGCCCAAGGCCTTCGTATAAGTCTTTCTCCCTGACGAGCGACGACTATTTGACCTTATTTCTCTTCCCTAATCTACCATTCGTGTTTTTATTCAACGCCCTAAATCGTAATATCCTAGTTATTTTAGTAGGAAATTGCGAGGTTTGGAAGGTGAAATATACATTTACAAACTTTAATTATTTTTTTTGCGTTTATAGAAATTGAAGAAAAAAACTTAACTTATGAACTGTCACTGCTCAATGCCTTTTCATCTCCTTTTGTTTCGTTGCGTCTTTTTTATCTGTACTTTCGTGTCTTCTGTGTCTTATGCTTTCGACTGTCCCCTTAGTATACGTTTATTCCTTTGTGTGTAGTGAAAGGTCCATGTCCTAAAAATCGAGAATTGATTGATGTTGACTTAACGTTCAGTGGCCATCAACACCAAATTCTTCAAACAACAAATAAACCGAGATATGACATAAACATCCAACAACCACGGGGCCTCGGTGGGCGAGTGGTCTACGTACTAGTAGTTCCAACTACTGTATCACTAGCCAACCAACACTGAGGTTGTGAGTTCTAGTCCCGCACGTGGCAGGTGCGTTCGACTCCAATGATAATTGACTAGGATTGTCAGTTTTCCTACCGAAGCCGCCTGACCGCCACTGAATAGCCAACATTGCTGAAAGAGGCATTCAACACCACACCAATCAATCAATCAATCATCAAATAACCACTGACGACGTCCTGACTTATGACAGACACATGAAGTATGGGGAGGGGTTTTATAAGTTTTTCGACATCTAAACCCTACCCCGTTTAATTACTATGTTTGTTACCATTAGAATTTGTATACTAGTAATACATATAGGAAAGCTAAATGATTTTAACATACTCATTGTGCTATGAAGATATAATACATAGTATTGCATTATTTGAATGGTTGTATTGGTCCGATAATTTTCTCATTCTACATCACTGTTCATTTTCCATTAAATGGGTTCAGAAGGAGTAAACTATGATAATTTACTTCAGACAAACAATAAGATAATTTGAACATATAATTCATGTCTTTTTTATTATTTTTGTGATGTATTATGTAGTGTTATTTTGTTTTCGTTTATGCCATCAACCCCATTGGGGTATAATATTTCATTATTTTCAATAATAAACTTATATAAACTTTTTATACAATGATATATATATTTAAGAATTGAATGCTTCTTTTTGTAATTTTATTGGGATGTAAATGCGTTGCCCGGAGTACGATTTGTATGAAGAGCTTCGCTATGGTTTTTTGAGGAGTTGATTTTGCTTCATTTCGTAATTTTGCATAACCATTTATCTAGAAACGTACCATTTGGAAATGCCTTAAACCTCTCCTACATTCTGTGTGGCTACAAATAAGGTGCACTCGAATCGGTTATGTGCCAGATGCGAGATGTTTGAACTTGGACATTTATTTGGTACAAACATAGTGCCTCGTACCGCGTAAGTGCAGCTCCTACACATTTCCTATGATATTTCACTCAAGGATAGTACGACATATGAAACAATTCGCAACTATCATGACTATAGTTCGAACTATGATCTGAGATCATCTAAGATAAACCAGATGTAAATTAATCAGTTGCCCTAAAGTTTCTAAAGTATCCGTTATTCTCTAAAAAGAGTACATAGGGTTAAGTCATAATCGTGATTATATTATTTTAGTATGTCCCTAGATACGTATACGTCAACGTATCTGATACAGTTAGACACGTTTTAAATTGACCGACCTCTAATAGCACTTCTCGTACATTATAAACGGGACAGCCCCGATATTCCGACACCACATTAGCCCGACACCTCAATAATCCAACCCCCCATTAGTCCTGCAGCGTAACTCAAAACACAAACTACTTTGGAAAGAGTTGTCGAATTACTTAGATATCTCTAGAACGCTCTCTCTCAGACACAGTTTAAAGGTGCCGCACTAAGAAGATAAAGGAACTAGAGCCTGTGGTTCGGTGGTTGTCGTTTGTTGTTGTGTAACATATTTGTTTTTCGTTCATTATTTTTACATAAATTATGTCGTTAGTTTTCTCGTTTGAATTGTTTTACATTTGTCATTTCGGGGCCTTCTATAGCTGACTATGCGGTATGGGCTTTGCTCATTGTTGAAGGCCGTACGGTGACCTATATTTGTTAATTTATGTGTCATTTGGTCTCTTGTGGAGAGTTGTCTCATTGGCAATCATAGCACATCTTCTAATTTTTATATAATGAAGCTTTATTTACCTCCCTTCCAAGTAATACAATCCAAGGAATCTATTGACTACTAGTATATGAGTTTACAAAATATGTTCTGGTAAAACGTAAATGGGAAAAATAGCAATACAATAGATTTATCATATAAATAATTTCATAATTTTTCCTCGACATGACAAACGATTATACTATAAGGCTATTGGACTTTTGTGTTAAAATCAATTTTTTACTGTTACATACTTGATCTTTGAATTCAAGTTCAGTATAGATAAATGAAAACCAACATGCTTGGATAAAATAAGTTTCTTTTCATTGTAAATGATATCTTTTAAGTTTTGACCGTTTTGGAGAGTATATCGCGGTCTGGGCATTTCTCTTTACGACGATAGGCTGTTCTTCGAATTCTATTCCCTTGCAAAGTGGGTCATCCTTTTGGCTATGCAGGATGTATAGATACGCAGGCTTGTTTGGTCAGAATTGGGACGTTATATCCGATGCCTCGTGCAGAGAGAGTGCCACGCTATCTGCACATTAAAAACCTTGCAACAACTCTATGAGGGATCCGTTACGGTAGGTTGCCTGTTACAATGCTAATTTTCTGTCCCTTTCCAATATAGCCTCATATTCCGGTGGCTGTCCAAATTTCTCGAGTCAATATTACATGACTTACCTATTGTATTAGTTGTAAATGCATTCCCGTCCTGGATATGCATAAAATATTTGCCATTGGACGTGAAGCAAACACTACTCAATCAATCAACATGATCAAATGCCCTAGACCCTTATGGGTGTAATTTTGCAATAAAGATTATATATATATATATTTAGCGGATTGTTTTGTGAAATAGCTTGGTCATACTGTGTATTATTAAGGGGACGACCATTTGATATTCTTGGGGGGGGGGGAGGATTTTGAAAATAAACAACTCAGCCTTGATAATAACAAAAATGAATGGTTTGTTCTGTGGTAGTTTGAAAATAAATAATCTGACTTACAATGTATTGAAAATAAAAAACTCAGCAGGTCTTTTAAATCATTTTATAAAAGCTATTCTAACGTATGAAATGGCACCAGATTCTTCAAAAATTCGTCTTTTTTCATATTTTTTTCAGAAAAAACTTCCCAAATCTTTTATAATACAATGTATATATATTAATGTACTTGAAATGTCTGAAAATGGGATCATTTAACAAGAGGTATATTATTTCAGGAACATTTGCCTGACTTTCATAACAGGGCTGTAACTAAATTGAGGCAAATGCCTCATGTAGGAAATTTCAAAAACAAAAGCTTGTGTACATGTTTTTACTTCGAATACCTTGCAAGAAGCAAGTTCTGTTCACCCTCTGACATAGCCCCCGTTTTTCGGGATCCATGCTTCTCATTTAATTTTAGTTTTCAGTGTTATTCGTCTATTATAATGTTTGTCGTTTTGTGTTTTATCTGTTCCAGGGTTTGTCTATTGTTCATTGATTGCCCTTCTTAATTTTGTTAGTGGTGCATTCAATTTGTAATTCAGTAATTTTTTATTTTTTTTAAGGACTTTTTATCTAATTTTACAAACTATATGTAATTCAAATTGTATCTCAGTTAGGAACTACATCAAGTCGTAATTTAAATGTGTTATAAAAACTTACTTGATATAGTTATATCAATGATAATCAGCCCCTCTTAACTTAATTTGAGAAAAAACACATAATTGACAGGTATATTAAAAATTTTCTGCAAGCCAAAACACTAAAAAAAAAAACAAACACAAACATAAGTTTGTGAATTACACTTTTTGCTTTATCCTAAATATTGGTCTTTTGATGTTGTCCCTAAAAACTAAAAGTCTTACACTGTATCTATATATTTTGCTTTGAGACCAAAATAATGTAGGAAAAAATAATTAACAGAACTTGCGTTTCATATTAAGAAAGTATCAGGGAAACGCAAAGAATGCATGATTTTGCTTCATTTTTCTATATCTTCTTGGGGCCTTCAACGGCCCCAAAAACATTCGCCGAATTTTTTAGCCTCGGCAAAAATGTTTGACATTACTTTTAAAAGAGGCTTAGTTACAGGCCCCACTTTAATACCTTGTACGTATGCAATAATTGCAGTTTGGAATTCAGAAGATTCACTTCCAGAGGATGATGATTAATTCTGATTAAACATGTTAAATGGTATAATGATTTGACTATACATGTATTATCTATTTGGGAATAAAAAACATAATTTACACATTTTGTGTTTTCAAATATTATAAATATAATTGTGAAAATAAATAATCAGTCCCTTGTTTTAACGAAAATTAAAAATTATGTTCAACAGTGCAGAAAATAGATAATCTCTTCCTCTAATTCACAAAAATAAATAACCGATCCAAAACAAATCCTCCTGGCACCCACCAGAATATCAAATGGTCGTCCCCTAAGCAAAATATTGCAAGGTTGTCAATTGCCTCATATCTATAGGATCATAGTATTTGTTACATCATACTAGATGCATGGAGTGCTGTCTTTTCTAAGTGTTCATAAGTCTGTTTGACTTGTGTCGAAGCCAATTTGTGTTTATGCAAATAAAATACTCAGAAGAGAGTATACACTAGTTTAAATACAGGTGTCGGACAAATGGGGACAGATGCGGATCCAGGATTTTGAAAAAGGGGGGCCCGCGGGCACCCAAACTAGACAAAATTTGTAGTGGAACCGGTGAAAAGTCTGGATTACCCTTAAATGAAGCTCCATAAAGGGGGCGGGAACCCCGGACCTCCCCCTAAATTTGCCTCTATGGGGTGTCGGAATAGCGGGACGACCCCTTATAAACTATGAAACGTTATCTTTTTTCGTAACTATGTTTGTTTAATTGTAAATTAATATTATTAAATGTTAACCATATTAACAACAACAACAAATCAAATCAGAAAAGAACGACAATCACGTTAGAAATACATTGATAAATATAGTAACAAGTTCAACATGTTTAAACATATTTGGTAAATAATACAAAACGAAAGTTGATAAAAAGAAATAAACGTAAACAAACTCTAGATAACTAAGTTAGAGTGTCGTGTGTTTATGTGTTTGTTGGCTTTTGTGCTTAGCGTTTTTAAACGGAGAACCATTGAAACAAAATGCATACCTCAATCAGCTTTAACAAGATATTTCTTTGGAATAGGAAGATCGATATTATATAGTCAGGGGACATAATTCTTTACAAATAAAAACTATTTTACAAAACAAGCGTATGAAGAAGTGCCCGAATCGTTTGGTCATTCGGTTACCTTAATTTTCTCTTTATACGAAATATTACACTGTATATAAAAAAAAAATATGTGCTCACTTCAATGCACGTGTTTTGTCTACATTTGCGTGCTGAAAAAAAAGTGCATATAAAGGTTAGAAAAAAACCATTTGATTTTCGGGGTGGGGACATTTTGTAGGGTAGAATATTCATTTTCGTCCTATTTTGACTGGGAAAGATTATTTTTTCAGTTCATCACAGGTCAGAAAATTTGTTTTGAAAATCCTCATGCACAGCCCCCTCCCCTTTTCGAATTATTAAAGTAGTTGGTGAAAATGTAATCCGATATACGATTGATTATTGTAGGATATACTATTTTTACATTATAGATAATTTCTATGTGTAAGTACCACTGTCGGCATTTTATTGTATCTTTATAATCTCATAAAGTATCAGATTGCCGATTGGAAACATCACTGGGAAAATTGATAACTTACTAACAGACTATTGAAATACAAATGCAACTGGTCATCACTGAATCCCCTTTTGAATACAAAATCATTTTGGTCACGCTGCGAGACTATTTATTACCTGATGGCGTCCATGTAAGGGTGGAATCAGCTAGCACAAGTCACTGCAGTTGTATTCGAGAGCTACTATCGGATTGTTTTAGTTAAACCCTGTCTTGGTTAGGTCTTCAAAAATATTTAATTTTAGTCATGATTATATTCCACTTCTAGTAGTTGCAAGGACTAGATTTAATACAAAAATCATTGTTTAGGCGGTATCTATTACATTTTAGTTTTGCATAAATGAAAATAAATTTGATTGTAAACTTTGATAATTTATTGTTGAAGTTAGAACTTTGTATTTTTAAAGTTTATACACAGAAATAACAAACCAAAATTCAGTCCTTATTAAATTATTAAAAAAATGCAATTCTTGAAAAATATAAGGGGACGTAACTGTGTATCACTGCGATGAACCATAATCAAATGACGATATATTAACTAATTTCATGTGCCATAGTAGATCAAACTAATTCTTACTGCAACCCTAATTTTACCGTGCACTTTGAATTCACTTCCTATTTAATGAGTGGTAGGAATGAGCTACAAGAATAGGTCACATTTTCAAGATTTTCAAGATCATGAAGATGAGATATTTTCAAGCCGGATGCTGAATAAATCAAAAGTTTCTGAAACCAATCATATTTCCATAGTTTTCACTGTTGCAATTAAAACCAATTAAATATTTGTCAAATCTATTTTTCTATCCATGCCTGAAATAACATAAGTGAATGGTAATTTTCTATCATTGGAAAAAAGGGGAGGAAACATATGAATTTCTGAATCTGCTATGTGGAGCAGGATCTGCTTACCCTTCCAGAGCACCTGAGATTACCCCCAGTTTTTGGTGGGGTTCCGTGTTGCTTAGTCTTTAGTTTTCTAGCTAAATGACCTAAAATTGACCAGTGTTATACAAGATATAAATCAATGGCAATATTTTTATACAAAAAAACGAAAAACAGACACGATAATAAGCAAACAAAAAAAAACAGGCTCCAGATTTGGGACAGGTATATTAAGTATACATGTATAAGCAGCATATTTGAATGTATTAGCTGGATCCAATCCCATTTCTAAGGTGGAACAGGAATTTATGACACAAAATAAAATGGTAAGCAAGTAGATTTTGTCTTATTTGGTAGGAATAAACCTTCCACATTTTATGAAACAAAATATCGTACTTGCTCTGAAATATGTTTTTTAAAAAAGAAAAGTTAATAAATTACTGAGGGATTCTAGGTGAAATATTACCTCTACCAATAAAAACCCTAGAAGTGTCATCCATTGGTAGTAGTTCGACCTTTGACACTGGTAAAAATGAAAGCTAACACCATCCAGAAATGAACTATTGAAATAAAAACATTCTTTATCTCCTCACTTTATATTTAACACCACTCTCAACATGCCATAATTCTCCTGATTTACAATTAAAAGAAAATATTATCCTCCACACACATGGTAATGAAAATACTGAGATATAATTTACAATTCAGTTGAAATAATAATTAGCATAAAAAAAAAGTTCTAAGGTTCACGTATTGACTCTTTTTTTAAAAAGCAACTTGTTTGTTTATCATTGATATTTGGCGGGAATGGACATATCTGCAAATACTAAAACTGTAACTGATACATTAGTATAGGGGTGTGAGAAATTTTTTAAGAATGATAAAGATTCATGTTTAAAACAAAACAGCAAAATTCTTTATCATAATTTTTCTTTTCAAAGCTCGTAAAGGTTTATCTCCTAAATTTGTCAAAAATTATTAACAAAATATATTACATATATATTTGACTTGATAACTTATATACCCCTTCTTAAATTAGATAGATTGATCCATATTTCAGATAAAATTACCACCTCAGTCTTTCTTATAGTATTTCTAATAGTATTTTTTGTCAATGATCTTTGTTGAAAAATGTCAGAAAGTGAGAAAACAGCTAGAAAAAGAACTCCGTGTTTTCGGATTGAAGTGTCAGGTACTGAGGAAAAGAAGGATGACATTTTTGGAAAATTTGCTTCAATTAGACAAGAGTTGACTAAAAAAAACAACAAACATATGGGAAACCTGCAGGTTATTGAAGCTTTACTGCAAAAATGAAATGAAGAGAATGATACCAGTAACACCCAGTCAAAAGAGTTTCAAGAGGAACCCTGTCCATCCACATTTATCAGATCAAAGAAAGTAGACACAAACCAACATATTTTTCTGACTGCAGAAGATTCATTTAAGTGGCTTATATCGGATGTTGATTGGCATGCAAGATGTTGTAAATAAAAACTTAAACCTACAAAAATGCTAAAAAAAGGACATGTTTGCAAAACAAGCCTAAAATGTAACGATAAAGAGACACCTCATGTATTTTCTTAGTCCTCCTCTCCTTAATTGTTCACAAAGGATTACTTAGTGAATAGTAGAGTGAATCATGGATTACATGTAGTGGAATATTGCCTGCAGTCTACAAGAGATTTGCACAAGGATCAGGAATACGGGTTATAAGTGATGAAAATCGTGCATCATTTCAATGTTCACAGTCATACAAGAAGAGGAGTATAAATATTCAACTGACATAGCACTTTTACAAGAGATAGCATCTTATGAAGAACTTGATAGCAAGATAGACATTATGTCAGATGCCAAACACGGCTGGCGTAAGAATGCAAAAGATACAAGTGTTGTTTGCATTGGAGAAAAAACACATAAAGTTATCAGTTGTGAACATGTTACGAAAACAATGGACCCTGTATCTCAAAGACATGAAAGATTTGGGACAGAGAAGATCTTCAACCATTTACATGAAAACGATGTAACAGTGAATGTTCATTGCCATGACAGGAATTTATCAATAAACAAATACGTAAGGAAAATACAGAAGCAATCAATCAGAACGATGTTTGGCATTGTGTTAAGTCTGTAAAATCAGAAGGTGTCAACTGGATCTGAATCTTCTGAGGGGAAAACATGGTCATTCCAGTTATCGGACAAGGTTGAACCTGTGGCTACCCAAATGCATTTGGCTATTCAGAACTGCAACCAAGATAAAAAGAAACTGCAGAAGAGTTTATTAAATATCCTCGATCACTATAAGAATACTCACACTGACTGCCATGAGAGTGCCAGGTGTAAGGTTGATGCCAAATAGGAACCGTCACGAATTGTAATAACCTCTGTGTAATACTTAATTCAACTGTATACACATATACAAAGGACTATGTTCTTGGAAGGGATACATTTTATGTTGAAAGTTTTAACAATGTTACAAATATTTACCAAAACAAAAGAATTGCGGTCGGTGATAGCCAATACAATGCACTTCACTGGAATGAAAATGTTGATAGAGACTTTACTTCAGTGTCAATTATTCAAAATCACATGATGCCAAGGATATTTCAAATAAAATTCATTTTCTGCAGTTTTCAAGACATTTGATTTTGTAATTTATTAGAAATAATCTCAGCACGAGAAATTTAGTACTGTCTGACTGTAATATTTTCTGTAAATTTTTGTATTCTATTATTTTTATTTATGATTTAGGTATTTACTGTAAATTGTTCATACTTTTTAATTTTTATTATTCACTGGAATTTTAATTATACTGACAAATATACAAAAAAAAACACTTCTGTTACAAAGGTACATAAAAATTTATCATTCAGATACAACCATGTGTTATTATTGTAAACAGATGATGTGTGTATTTATAAATAGGATTTTTATAACAAGCTCCTACCATCCCCATATAGGTTTTATTCCTTACCACCTGGTAATTTTTATAGGTCAAGTCAGGTCTAAAGTATATATACTAAGATACTTGGGCTGTTTTTTGCCTTTTGGTCGGGTTTTTCTCTTTGACACATTCCCCGTTTCCATTCTCAATCAATTTAAGTACTAACAAAGGACAATAAAGAGATAATGTGAAGCTGTCCCAAGTCAGGAACCTCGGCAGAGCTGGTATTATGTCATATCATATTGTTATTTGGAGATTTAACTTAGTTTTGATGGCAGAACTTTCTTTGAATGTCTAATGTATTCAAAACTCGGGACAATTTAGAGATTGGAATTTTGTACATATTGCCCTCTGTATGTCTTTGGGTTATTTTTGTCGTTGGGTAGCTGTATTGTTGACGTTTACCCCATGTCTCCTTTTTAAAACATTGCTTTTTGTGAATGTAACAAGACCGCACTCGCTTGTCATGTTTAAATTCCTTTGGTATATCAATCCCAGATGGAAGAACTATTACAAAATTTGTTTCTTACGGAAAAAAGGGTGTTTAATTTCTGTTCCAACAGGAAAATATATTATAGCTGGTGTAATAAGTTTTAGACAAATCTGTTAAGGGGAACAAATATATGTTGATCCTGAGTTGCTGGAAAGTCTGTTATGACAATGTTGAGCATTGACATGAGGTATGACATAAATGTAATACTAATTTCAGGCATACAGATATAGCTGTAAGAAAGGTGGAATGTCCTACTGCTGTAAACTCTTAAAAATGCAATTTAAGGATTGTCTTTTCAGGCAAATGCAAGTATTGCTTTCAATGTGTGTACCTTTCTAAACATTTTGTCCTCTTCGAACAATTTCTCCACCTGAACTCATATTTGGTGGAATAGTCTATGGGTGGTTTTCTCTCAATATCATCCTACAGCTACTAGAGCCTCTGATTGGTTTGTTTGTTTTTAAGGATCTTGAGAGTTGTAGCTTAATTTATTAAAACTTTTCTAGAATTAAGGCAATTTAAGTTCGACAAATATTGTCAAGATACTGAAGTCTATTTGTTGACCTCTTGATGTTGTATGGTTTGTTTTTCGTTGTAAAATTGTTTACTCATTGATAAACACCCTACACTCTTTTGATTCCTTTCATTTCTTTTTACAAATTGAAACATTTCATTTGGAACCAAAATTTAGTGGAAAGATCTTTGTGTGGTCTCACAAAAGTGTAAACACAGCCAAATCCATCAATTTAATTTTCAGAATTGGTTTTCAAGTCTTTATTCAAACACTTTAGACAACTGAAACCTAGCTTTTCCTTTGATGATCTTCCTTCTATATCTTAAATACCAATTCCACCCATCATCTAAGATGGCCGCCAGACAGACAATAACAACATCACATGATCCCAACCATTCAATATTGTCATGCTTCATTCATCAGCAATATATGGTTTTTGTGATTAGGCCAGTCTGAATTCTAAATTGATTGATTGTTGCTTGCTTAATATCAAGTGGCAAATATGTCATGCAGTGGCGGATCCAGGGGGGTCCGGGGGTTGGAACCCCCTTTTTTTGACGATCAATGCGTTTGAATGGGGACATATCGTTGGAACCCTCCCTTTTAAAAATGGCTGGATCCGCCCCTGTCATGCATATTGAGGACGATTTAATTACTAGAGGTAGAGGTCAACCAAACAACCAAACATCAGGTTACAGTACCACTGTAAGGTGCTCAGGTTTTTCTTACAGGGGCACCTTGACCATGACTTCATTTTCATAATCCATTCAAAACTGTTTTCTTATTAATCTAGTATGATTAATGTGTAATCATAAATTATTGGGAGGTTTTTATTAATGCGAATAATGCGACTGAGTGAGTATCACAATAAAAAGAACTTGCATTCTGATAACAGATACATATACCTTTATGCAGATTTTCCTGCTATCGCAATAATTGATCTTGCATTTTCGTCCATTTTTCAAAAATCGCAAAAATAAATGCATGCAATAATTTCTCAATTTACAGTAAAAGTAAATGTGGGTATACACAATGAAACAGTGAGCTATTGACAACAATACTTTAAACCAACTTATTTTCGTGGATACTTTTTTTCACGTTTAGCCATTTCTCTCCTACTGTGCGGCAATTTAATTTCACGATTTTCAAATTTTCTTGAAGTAAATGAATAAGAAATAATATGATTTATACACATTCGAGACGATTTATATTCGCGTTATTTTCCTACTCGCGAAAGTCGCGAAAATTTGTTGGTTTACAGTAATCAAAAGACATCTAGAGAGAAACATACATCTTCATCAATAAGCAGCCTTTACATAATGTCAAGTTATAAATCTTCATGAGTCTATGATCAGAAGTGTTGTGAATAAATTTACAGAAACAATCAAAGATTTGCAATAAATAATGACTGCTAACAAGGCACATGAAAGTACGACAGTATATGAAACTAGAAATTTTGATATCTCAATCCTCCATCTTTTTAATCATGATCAGCATGATCAGCAGATTAATAAAACGTATATGAAAGAACATACAATAAAAACCGGTACAGGAAAACACTTAACTCTAAAATAACAATATAACAGATAACAAAAACACAAAAAACAAAACAAATAATTTATAATGTATTGAAGAATGCTAGCAGTTATTCAAAACATGCTCAAAGTACTAAACGAGCTTAAGATATGATGTCCTACATGTCAATGATATTGATGGGGTGTCCAAGTAATCACATAATCACAAATTTTTTGCCAATATAATCACATAATCATTAATTATTTTTTTAAACAAGATAATCAAATATTCAAAAATATAGTCCTAGATTATCAAATAAGCTAATAATCATGAAATATTTCGTCTGGTAATCAAATAATCACTCTAAAAACGGCCAAGAAATCACATAATCAAAAACCCCAAGAGGAGGCTCATAATTATCAGGTACATTTGTAGCTTTGGTTGACTATACTTTGTCTGTATGACAGGGTTTACTTAACCTTAACTACATTTTCATTGGTGATTAATCAAGGTTAATTTTTCATTTTTTGGTCCAGTATTTCATTTAAAAAATCATTGTAAGGTTTAAATGTATATCTGATGAGACCATTTGACCTTGACCTCATTTTCGTGGTTTATTAATTCACATGGACTTTTTTAAAATTTGTAGTCTGCTGTAATTGCAATGAACTCTGACAAGTTTGAAACATGGAGTTTGATCTTGTTATTCTAGACTTTCAAAATGTCATTCTGTAATGACCAATCATGCAGGCAAGACATTTCTGCATGTCTATGGATCTTTTTAACCATTTATGTAAATAAATATTTCTTGAGAAGGGGAATTCTACGTCTTCAAAAAAAAACTAGAGACTCTAAAGAGCCAGTGTCGCTCACTTGCATCTTCAACAATTGCCACTTTTTAGTAAAAATCATCATTAAAGGAGAATAACTGTATTAAGAGTTAACTTACAATTTCAGTCATGTTGACGTATTTGTAGATAATTTTTTCCTTTTTTAAAGTTTCTATCTACCTATTATAGTTTTCAAGATAATAGGCAAAAAACGCCCCAAAAAATGGTAAAATTACCGTATCATAAAAGGACAATAATTCAAATAAAAAGTCAACTGAAGATTTCGACCATGATGGCTTATTTGTAGATCTTATCTTGCTGATCATTTTTTTTTTAAGTTTCTATCTATCTATTATAATTTTCAAGATAATAGGCAAAAATGAAAAATTGGGAAAATCGTCGCTTAAAGGCAATAACTTCAATAAGGAGTCGACCAACGACTTCGGTAGTATGACTTATTTGTAGATCTTGTCTTGCTGATAATTTTTTGATATTAAAAATTTCTATCTATCTATTATAGTTTTCAAGATAATAAGCAACAAGAATGTGTCCATAGTACACGGATGCCCCACTCTCACTATCATTTTCTATGTTCAGTGGACCGTGAAATTGGGGTCAAAACTCTAATTTGCCATTAAAATTAGAAAGATCATATCATAGGGAACATATGTACTAAGTTTCAAGTTGATTGGACTTAAACTTCATCAAAAACTACCTTGACCAAAAACTTTAACCTGAAGCGGGAAAGACAGATGAACGAATGGAAGTACGAACGAACGAACAGATGCAGATACCAAAAAACATAATGCCCCAAAGCCAAAAATTGTCATTAAAGGGCAATAACTTCAATAAGGTGTCGACTAAAAATTTCGATCATGATGACTTATTTGTAGGTCTTGTCTTGCTGATCATTTTTGTCATTTAACGTTTCGTTTTATCTATTTTAATTTTTAAGAGATAATGGGCAAAAATGAATAACATTGGTAAAATTTGTTGTTTAAGGGCAATATCTCCTATAAAAAGTCGTCTGACAGTTTTGATATCATTAGCCATAAGGTAGATCTCATTATTTTGAACATTTTTAAAACATCAGATTTTCTCTATCTTCAACGCTTTTCAAAATAATAGCCAAACATTGCATTTTACCCCTTTGTTCTATTTTTAGCCATGTCAGCCATGTTGGTAGGCAGGCGGGGTCATCAGACATATTTTTTTAACTAAATACCCCAATGATGATTGTGGCCAAGTTTGGTTCCAATTGGCCTAATAGTTTCAGAGGAGAAGTTTTTTGTAAAAGTTAATGGACAACAGAGGACACCAAGTGATGAGAAAAGCTCACTTGGCCCTCTGCAAATAAGGCTTGGAGACCTATTATTTTGTGGTTTCATTAATTTGAAAACAAATAACAATACAAAACAATTTTATTACAGAATTGTAAAACAACAAATAATTCATCCACATGCAGACATCATAAATACTTCACGACTTCACTATTTACCAATAATTAAAATGTGGATCTAATATACTCATATAGACATCATAAATATCCTTTGTCTTCATCTTTTGGCCACCATTCTGGTGGCATAGCTTGCACATTATAAATTTGTCCATCTGTATTTGTTACTGAAATAGTTCCTTTGATTTCAGCCACTCTAAGTAAACCAAGTCCATGTTTTCCAGCACAATTACGGAACTTCCCAATAGACTTTCCTTTCTCATTTACAATGTTATCACCTGCTGACAAACCAGTGGGTACACTGAAAATAAAGGGATGATTTTTTAGTTTTATTGGTAGAGAAATTGACTGGTGCTTATCTACACTTTTCAGATTTTTTACTCCCTCCCAAAGGTCACTGTTTCAGTGGTGGATCCAAGGGGGTGTTCCGGTCGTCAGAACATGGTTGGAACAACCTTTTTTAAATGACTTGTATGTGCTGGAAACCCCCCCCCCCCCCTTTTTTTAAAGGTGGCTTATTTTTATAGAGGACAATTTTAATAAAAACACAATTGCTTCCCTGAGGCAAAATGTCCCAAGATATTAAATCTAGTGCATTGTTTTAAATAATGTAATGTTATCTATTCAGTGCACTGTTTAGCTTAAATCAAATGAAAATCAGAAAATATTAAAGAACCTTTGTGAGCACGCTCACATACCCCATAGCCCCACATTGTCACTGGGCAAACATAATCTAAACAGATTCTTAAGTTCAAAGACTCATAACTCATACAAAAGTCAACTGATAAGAATTTCCTGTGGATATGCACATCTACATATTATGTCCTTATTATCTATAAAGTTTCATGATTTTTTTTGTCGTGTGGTTTCAGAGGAGTTGCAATGACAAACTGATGCAGTAGTATACTTAGGCAAAATTCTAAGTTCAAAGGGGCATAACTCCTAGAAAATAAATTGAATCATGATTTCCTGTCGATATGCAAGTCTACATAGTATGTCCTAATTATCTACAAAGTTTCATGAAATTCTGTTCAGTGAATTCAGAGGAGTTGCGATGACAAACTGTTGCAGTAGTATATTTAGGCAAAATTCTGAGTTCGAAGGGGCATAACTCCTAAAAAAAAATTGAATCATAATTTCCTGTTGATATGCACATCTACACAGTATGTTCTTATTATCTACAAAGTTTCATGAAATTCTGTTTTGTGGTTTCAGAGGAGTTGTGATGATAAGAACAGGACTGACGGACGGACCGGTCAAAAACATTATACCCTACGGAACTTTGTTCTGTGGGGTATAATAAAAATTAATGAGGAATCAGTATTTTTCGTGGGATACCAATTTTCCATGGGTTAAGGTGAACCATGTTTTAGAATATTTAACGGAGTACAAATTTTCAATAGGTTTGTATACAGACTTTGGCAAAACACCAAAATCAAATATCCCCAAAAACACAATTTTTTTTTAATCCACAAAAATTGGTACCAACAAAAATAAATAAATCAATAGTATATGAAATTATGCAACAATCTGTTATTAGTATCATCCTAAACTTGATTTTGTGACCAGAGACAACTTACCTTTCAAATTTTAATGGCATAAGACGTTTCCTTGTTACTCCTGTATGAAATGTACGCGCTGTCAGTTCTTGACCAATGTAACAGCCTTTATGGAAACACACTGAAAAAAATAGTTTTACACTGCATTTAAAAACACCATTGATCATTCAATATCTGATTAATGATCAAGACTTCTGGTAAGATTAAGTGATTATCTATAATATGTTGTTTTTTAAGCCGTATAACATTAATATGGTTAAATGGTTGTCTACTGAATGTTATTTTCATTTTTTCTATTTATATCTAAGGGGATTCAAATGTTTAAATAGATATTATTTTCCATTGCAAATTCTAAAATATTTTGAAACACTGTTCTTGCAATCTGTTACTTCAGATATTAAAACAAAGTGAGGCCAATTTTGCACAAATTTATAATACCACAATAAAAACTTTTCTACCTTCTTGGAAAATCTCTTTTTTAGACTACCAAAAACCATTTTCCAACAACTTTTTACCTATTTAGTTAAACAAATACGGAGGAATATTTTTATGCTTCATTGACTTTAAAAAAATATTTGTGTATATAGTGAAACATCCAAAACACACCAAAAGTTTTACCTTATCAATAATGTTTTAAGAAGTTAAGATCTATTGATGTCTACAAAAAAAATACTAATTTGTGTTAGACACAATTATTGGGGTTTGGAGTAAATTTCAAGATGAACATAATTAACCATGTAAATATCTTATTTCAGTTCATTCACAAAAAATTATGACCAACAGTCTCATCAATTACTAGCTTAAATAATTTTGAAAAATCAAAATATTTTACCTCCATTTAGATAAACTAAATTACTCTCTAATGGAAAACAGTTGCCTGGAGGTATATCAATGATGCCCTCACTGAGCCCAAGCATGTATCGTCTCTCATGGTACTCATCTTCTGTGGAGGGAATTAACTCTGATCCTTGATGGACACCTACAAATGTAAAGAAGGGGCCTTAACTCTGATTCTTGATGAGCAACTGAAAACATAGCCAAAGGAACCAACTCTGATTCCTAATGGGCATCTGCAAATATAGACAAGGGAACTAACTCTGATTCTTGATGAGCAACTGAAACATAGCCAAGGGAACCAACTCTGATTCCTAATGGGCATCTGCAAATATAGACAAGGGAAGTAATTCTAATCCTTGATGAACACCTGCAAATAAAGACAAGGGAATTTACAAAGATCATTGGTGACCAATAGCAAATTAAATACTGAAACTATCTCTGATTCTTGATTAACACCTGCAAATATAAACAAGGGAACTAACTCTGATATTTGATGGACACCTGCAAATATAGACAAGACAACTAACTCTGGTCCTTGACGAACAGCTGAAAATATTGACAAAAGAACTATCTCTGATTTTGATGGAACTTAAAATACAGACAAAGGAACTGTCTTCTCTATAATATTAAGTACTCATCTTATTTTTGCAGGAACTTTTTGTTATGTCCGACTCTTACTGCAATCCTGAATATAAGTATATAAGTGAGGTGAGAGTTGTTTTGCTCCTTGTTAGGCCTCACTGTGACTTTGAGATGAAGAACAGCAATAAAAGCTCTGTTCCTTTCCATTTTTTTGTGTGTGTTTTGCTGTGCATGTACTGATTTTGTGTCATGGATGAATACCCCATATCCTTTGTTTTTCTATTATATAGGTACTTTTGTTGAATAGTCAACACTGCAAGTACAAATACTAAGCAAAACAAATTTATTATAGATATTTTGTAGAAGTACAAGTGTCTTTGGGAAGAACAAATGTTTTGACAGCAGACAAAAACAATCTATAGATGTGTTTAAGTTTTTTTTTAGAAACATACATATTTATATGTGACATGTGGCCAGGGATCTATAGAAGCAGCTAACTGTCATCTGTCTTTTGACAGTGACAAATATTTCAGATTTTTTGGCAGCCATAAGGATAATTAGGCTATTAAATCCTCATGCACATTTAAACACCCTGAAAACAGGTTGAAAAGCAACTTCCTGCCTATTCTTTGCCATCTTATTTCTGGTTAAGCCAAATCAGTCATGACTTTATAGGATAAAAGGCACCTGATTTTGGTTACTTTGTTTCTTTTTAAGGTCACAGGCACCTAAATCTTAGTGAACAAAGTGTTTTTCCAGAAAAAGATTTTTTAAACTACTGAAAACACTGTTTAAAAACAACATACATTTCATCATATTGTCTTCACTAGGTGCCACAATTCTCCTTCCAAAAGTGTTGATTCTTGGATCTTCACAAGAAAGGTATAGAGATTTATGTTCCAATGAAAGGTCAGTTTCACATGATTCATCACCAGGGGGCAGTGCTGCAAAAACCTGCAGGTCATCACTTATATCCAATATATTCACCTGTAAATAAAGAAAATATAATTTTTGAACACCAACTTTCATTAAGTACAGCACACAGTGAAAAGTCTTGCTGTCTGGTGTTGACTGCTCCATAGTGAAACAGGGGGATTGTTGGTTTGTCATTTCTAACATTTGTAAAATACATTATGGCATTTCTGGATGAGTAAACAACAAACAGTAATATTCACTTCAAAAATTCACCACCTAAAGTAATTTTATAAAGATAACAAAATTAGTATAATTGAAAATAAGAGCAAACGATGTGAATGTGAGCAGGTATTCGTCACCATATATCCTTCAACAAAGAGTAAAACCCATACATCCTTCAACAATGACCAAAACCCATACTGTATAGACTCACTTTTTAGTGCTTAAATAATGTTTCAGGACTGTTTTTTTAGTACATGTAGCTAAAATACAATTGAATTCAGATTTAAATTGTGGTTACAGTTGTATGTAACTGTACAACAAAAAATGTGTCTTTACTAAATTATGTATAAACCAGACAACTACATTTAACCATGTGGTGAAGGATTGGTGTTTGTCCCGTGGCAAATATTACATGCTATCAGGACGAGAACATATTAATTAAAAGGATATAAACCATGCTTTGTATTAGACCGAAACACTGAGTAAAATGTTTTAGCTAAGCTAATTCACAAAGTAACAATCTGCAGGAAAACTGTCACTCTACTTACATGACTAATAGCATGAATAGTACTCAGATTAAGACATCAACCAATCAAAATAAATAATTTGGTGTTTCAAGCACAAATTTCGTACTCCAAGTACTGAGTCAAGTTAAATGATCAAAAGGCTAGGACACATAAGTTTGATTCCAAGCTGACCTGTCTTTTCTCTTATTCCTGAATATCATGTGCTTACTGGAAAAGTAGCGATATAAATTATCAAGTTCTTGGCTTAACCTGGTCAGGGATCAAACTCAATTTCTATAATTTCTCCAGCACTCTTGGCAAGCACACTTCCACCAAATCACTGATGAGGTTACATGAAACTTTCTCCAATAATTTAAAACATTAAATCCAAATCAAACCAGAGCAATATCATTAACTAGGGTTAAATCATTTTACCTACCTTTTTCCTTATCCTATATCTTTTTAATGTTTTTATAAGATCTGTTGTTATCCTTCTGTCGTGTTCCACTATTACACTTGGATTGTCTTCTAATACTTTATGGTATAAAAGTAGATCATACATCACTCTTCCCTGCAAAAAAAGATAATATATTCTTGGATTAATGTTCTTTTTCCACAGGAAACCAGAATTCTAAGTGTATTTTTGTTTTTAGAGTGTTGTTGGATTGCTGTCACATTGATGAATACCCCAAATCTCTTTAAATGCATATGTTTGTTTTAGTTAACTAAACCTGTCTCCCGTTCCATGTTGTGGGAATTATACCTGCTGTTTATCGACGGGAAATATATGACATCTAATGTACCGAAAGAAGTACAATATGTTCATGTCAAGGCACTATGACTCACAAAACATATGCTACCCTTATATTTCAAGTTTACTTTGATATGATGATTCTGTTCAAATAAAATACCTTGAAATGTTTTTTGAATATGTAGAACTGACCCTCGCCATGTTCTATGTTTTTATTTTATAACCAAAAACATATCTCATTCTGTTATATACCTGAACATTAAGAAGCATAGCATGCAATGAGGTACATTTAGGACCCAGTACTGTGACATCATTTGTGACAAGGCCTTGCAGGAAAGGGTTGACATCTGTCCCAGACAGCTGGATCAGTCCACGGCTTTTAAGTGCATGTAAGGTCCATGAGCCAGATGATGAAATATTTCTTCTGCAGACAATGACGCTGTGAGCCACATGTAGTCGTGATGAAATGTGTTGTAAAGTTTTCAGAAGGATCTTCATGCTAGCAGTGACACCTCAGTATCATCATAATAATCTAATAATCTGCAAGTAATAATGTTTTCTAAATTAATATAAATAAGAAGATGTGGTATGAGTACCAATGAGACAACTCTCCATCCAAGTCACTATGTATAATAAATTGCTTCGCTGAGTGCAGCTGGATACGACCGCAGATGTCCAACCCTGAAAAGTTGGGGCCAAAATGGACACAATATTCACGCTTGATACATGTCTGAATTTGGATTGTAATTAAATTTTTGACACATAATAGGTTTCTGACACAAAATAACTGTAGTCAAAGAACTTCAAATTGGTTATATGATTTGAATTTATATTCAATTTTTTGCTTTTGTGCAATACACTATGCGAATTGACCCCCACAAAAAAAAAATTTTACCCCGTTTTTTTGCGTTTGTGCAATACACTATGCTGTTGAATATTAACCCCCCAAAAAAAATTATTTGAAGAAATTTTCTTTTAATTTCTGAAATCTGAAATGAGAAAAATTGTCCCCCTCCAATTTTTTTCACCTCCCCCCTTTCCCGTTTTTAAAAAAAAATAATTCTTTCCCTCAAGTTATGGTCAGTATCTCAGACAATCATCATTTCTAAATACATAATTTACAAGCAGTGTAAGGAAGGTAATCAAACATTGTTATTTAAATTGATTTGGATTTTGATTTGGATTACCTCCCTTACACTGCTTCTAAATTGTCTCAATTGTCCTTTAACCAGAAAAACCCTTGTTTTTCCCCTTTTTTGCCCCTAATTCTAAATGGTTTGAGCCATAACCCCCAAAAGTCAATCCTAACCATCCCTTTGTAGTATGGAAACTTGTGGTATAATTTCAGAGAGATTCATACACTTTAACACAAGTTATTGTCTGGAAACTACAAAAATGCTTATTTGGGCCCCTTTTTTGGCCCCTAATTCCTAAACAGTTGGGACCATAACCCCCAAAATCAATCCCAATCTTCCTTTAGTGGTTATAAACCTTGTGTTAAAATTTTATTGATTTCTATTATTATCCGGAAACCATCTGTCTTCGGATGACGCTGACGACGACAACTTGATACCAATATACGACAAAAAAAATTTTATTTTTTGCGTTCATATAAAAAGTTAACAATTATAGGTCAGAGTATGGCCTTCAACACAGAGCCTTGGCTCACACCAAACAGCAAGCTATAATGGGCCCCAAAAGGACTAGTGTAAAACAATTCAAACAGGAAAACCAACGGTCTAATCTATATAAAAAACGAGAAACGAGAAACACTTATTTACATGACTTATATACATCTGCAATGCGGACAACTTTCATTTTCATGTTAAATCAACCAATTACACAAGCATAATAAAATGCTCTGCTGGGCACAGCTTAATACGACCGAAGAGGTCGAACCCTGAACAGTTGGGGCAAGTATGGACACAACATTCAAGCTTGATAAAGCACTGAAGTTGGATTGTGATTAAATATTTGACACAGCATAGGTTTCTGACACAGAATGAATGTGGTCTAAGAACTTAAAAAATTTTAATTTACCTATTCAAACCATATCATTATTATTTGCTTTTATATATAAATCAGAAATAACCAATATAAAATGGAAAATTTAAAGAAAAAAAAGGGAAAAAAAATCCCCCCTCAAATTTTTTAACCCCCTTATGATTCATCACCCCCAAACTCAATCCCAGCCTTTCCTTTGTGGTATGGTACCTTGCAGTACAATTTTAGAGAGATCCATACACTTGAACACAAGTTATTGTCTGGAAAGTAGAAAAATGCTTGTTTTTTGGCCCCAAATTCCTAAACGTTTAGGGCAATTACCCCCAAACTCAAACCCAGCTTTCTCTTTGTGATATGGAACTATGTAGTACAATTTCATAAAGATCCATACACTTACACACAAGTTATTGTCCTGAAACTAGAAAAATGCTTGTTTTTTTGCCCCTTTTTGGCCCCTAATTCCTAAAATTTTGAGGCAATTACCCCCAAAATCAATCCCAGCCTTCCCTTTGTGGTATGGTACCTTGCAGTACAATTTCAGAGAGATCTGTACACTTGAACACAAGTTATTGTCTGCAGTACAATTTCAGAGAGATCCATACACTTGAACACAAGTTATTGTCTGGAAACTAGAAAAATGCTTATTTTTGGCCCCTTATTCCTAAACGTTTTGGGCAATTACCCCAAACTCAATTCCAGCTTTCCCTTTGTGATATGGAACCTTGTAGTACAATTTCATAAAGATCCATACACTTATACACAAGTTATTGTCATGAAACTAGAAAAATGCTTGTTTTTTGCCCCTTTTTTGGCCCCTAGTTCCTAAAATTTTGAGGCAATTACCCCCAAAATCAATCCCAGCATTCCCTTTGTGATATGGAACCTTGTGGTACAATGTCAGAGAGATCCATACACTAACACACAAGTTATGTCTGGAAGTTACAAAAATGCTTATTTTTTGCCCCCAATTTCTTAACTGTTGGTACTATAACCCCAAAACAAAAATCAATCCCAACCTTCCTTTTGTGATATTGAACCTTATGGTAAAATTTCATAGAGATCCATTCACTTAAACTAAAGTTAGAGTGTGAAAACCAATGTGTCTTCGGAAGACGACAACGCCAACGTCATACCAATATACGGTCGTATAAAAAGCATGAAACCAAAACAATATAAAATACATGTACATGTATGGCCTTTATCAAAAGTAAATATCCAAAACTATTATATAGAGAAAAGGTTCTTACTAAAATTAAATATTTTTGATAATAACTTTTGATGAAGACCATAATTGAATTATACTGAACTAAATGATGAAGTAATGTTCTGTGTTTTCAGAGTATTTTTATTTATTAAATCTTTTCGAAAACAGCTTGAAAAAGACATAAATAATATTCATCCAGGATTTATGGTATCATCCAAAACAGATAGATTCCAATTACTTTTATCGTCATCTAATATTATATAGTTTATTAAAAAATCATTTGCACTGAGGAGAGTGTACACCACAACTGAATAACTAATATTGCACTTTTTTTATATTGGTATATGATGTTTAAATATAATATAATTTGTGCATTGTGTATATTATTGTATTGTTTGCCTTCAATCCAACGAGTATAAATGTGCATTTCTTAATTATAAAAATATATTGTAGAATATTTTCTACATTGTACATCTTAATTAGAACTGCACAACACCTTTATCAAGACTTTAATTATTTGAACGAAATTTAACTACTGATTTTGACATACAGGGCAGTAATTAATGGCATCAACTTAGAAGGTTGGTATTTCCAATCTTTTAATTACTTCTCAATGATTTTAATTGCAAAAGGAAAAGGTCCGGTAATGGCTAATTTTGGCCTCAAATTTGAAGTACATCTGATGAAAGATTTTTGACATTTTTTAAACACTTAAGTGTCTACTTCAGTCGATTCAGTTAGTTTTTTGTAAAAGATTTGAACTGATTTGGTCATCAAAAACGCTCAAATTCAAGTTTTAATATGAAAAATCTATCGAATTTGCCATAAAATGTCACTTTTCAGATGGTTTTTGTATAAAATGAAAGTGGCCGCATTCGTGTTCAGTCTCAACCTTTATATATGTTATGTAATATCATCAAGTACAACATATATTTAAATATTAAGACTAAACACAAGTGCGGCCACTTCAATTTTAGACAAAAAACGTCTACAAATTAGTACAAATGTTACAATTGTGAAGATTTCAGTAATTTTGCATGAATTAATGATGCTAGTACCTGATGTATGTGCATTGCATTGTCAAAAACAGCCAATATTTATGTAGCAAAAGTATTCTAGTACAGAGCTCCAGATAAGCTGCGTATTTGCGTGATCACGCAATACAAATAATTAAAAACTCAATGCAATTGCCCATTGGCATTGCAGGGTTCAAAAACCCAATTCATTCAAAGGAAACCCCAATTATATGCCAAAACCATGAGTTCTTAACGCTTTTATTCGCTATCGTTTGCGTTATTTACACTTATCTGATTACAGTCTTCGCGTAAATCTATTTTTATAATATTTATAATTGGAAATGTCCTTTGTTCTAAAAATAGAGCCCTGCATCAAGTAGCCGAAATGGGTCCCTGTTGGAATTTTCCGTTGCTCAAAAGGGACACGTGTTTATGAAAACATTTCGATCTTCTCGGCGTTTATCCAATTAGCGTTTGTCTTGTTGTCATATTTTTTTCGAATTGCTCGGGATTTATCATAACATACAATGAATTAAAACGAAAGTAAATATCCGATAAAAATATTGAATAGAAGCATGTTTTCAGCTTCTTTTTGATACTTTAGGGAAAGTTATTATGATGATAACAAGACCCGTTTGCGTACCTTAACGAGAACATTGCTAGAACGATAAACACGGGGTTTTGTCAAGAACGAAATCAGTTGGAAAAAGTGAAAGGCCAAATCAATTATGACATGATATGTAGTTTGAAAGCATCGGAAACCAAAAGTTCTGATAAGGGACAATTTAACCCAGATTTATGTAAATTGAATTAAACGAAAACAGTTTATATATATTATTTTTTTCCTTTTAGTTGATGAGTGAATACACATATCCGTTTTTCACGTCAATGCATCTTGACACTTTCTTTGTTTTGGTCTTATTGTTCTGTATGCTTATGATAGTTGTCTTATTGGCAAGTGCAGTTTAACATTGTCATTTATTTATTTGATGTTGCAGAATTATTTGTAAATTTAACTCTGTAAATTTAAGTTGAATGTGGTCTCCGTCATTAAACCTATAAACCTGGTCACGGTTTTGGGGTATATCTTAAATCTGGGAACTACTTATTATTATTATTATTAAAAAGTAGATCTGGCAAATAGGTGAAAGGACTGGCAAAACTTTCTTACAGCACCTAAATTTCACATATATTACATAAAAATCTAAACACTTAGCCACGCCTACCCCAACTAAACTGAAGGGTGATCATATGTGATCTAAAAAGGTAATTAGTAACTGTCCAACTAGTGACACCAGCTGCAGTTTATATAAGTTGTGAGAAAATACAAAACTGGCAGAACGTTTAAAATCGGACACAAATTAAATGTACAGTTGCTCATCAGTGAATAAACCAAATAAAACAGCTAGCATATATACAAAGAAAGAAACACATTTAAGATGGAAAAACATCTGCATGGGGTTGATATAATGTGATTATAACATGCCTAAACATTCAATATTGTGTTGATGAAAAAACCCAATACATTAAAGAGCTTGATGGTGAAAAACCCAATTTGATATTTGCTTGAGGGGTGCTTGGAATTGATAATGCAATTTAAAAACTTTATTACCCAATTACATAATAAAATGGTGGGTAAAAACCCCAATTTGTGAATTCTTATCTGGAGCTCTGAATTCTACTTTCCAATAAATCATGTAAATAGCTAAAAGTTTACATTTAAACAAATTTGTAAAAATGCTATATTTTGGGGCAAAAAAGGGGTCTTATCGGGCCTACTCCTTTGATTTATAAATTGGTAAATCCAGATGTGCATCAAATGAATGGGGGACAACTCAGCCAAGAAACAAGTCAGACCTAGACAAATCGGACCGTCTAATAAGTCAACTCTGACCCCTATAAAATCAACTAGGACCGTCTATAATGACAGCTCTGACAGATAATGTATTAAAAGAGGATTTAAACTATATAAATGATTATAAATTATTAAATGTTATATTTTACATGACAATATATATATATATATATATATATCATTTGCATGTTGCCGAATTTGCAAAACATAATAAAAACAGTTATTGTATAACATGTATAACATTTTGTATAATGTGAATTCAAAATTTTTACATATCTATATCAATTTATTATAAAACTTATATGAAGCAACAAAAAAGAGAAAGCTAGGCTGAATTTGTTTTATTTATTTGTTGAATTCTTTATTTATTATTTTAAAGTCAACTTGGACTGTCTATAATGCCAACTCCAACAAGAATGAACAAAGTATGAACATTGTACTATTTAAATGATAACATGTTATATTTTACATCAAAGTATTTAATATAGATTCTTATTTCTACTTCATCATGCCATGGTGATTCTATAATTTGAATAAAATCTTCATTAATTCGTTAATTAAATTTGTTATTTCATAATAATAATTAATTATATCAACAATCAATAATGTAAATTTAATTCTTCTTAACAGAATCTACCAGAACATTACACTTTATTTACTCATACAGCTTTCAAACAACAGAAATAAAAAAATCTTAGTGAGCTGAATTCATTCAATTAGTGTAGACACCAGAGTCATCTTTTTTGTCAAAATTGGTGTCAAAACTTTACTAGAGACTTCTCTTCGGACACATCAAAAACTCATCAAAACTCTTATTTTATACTTAATCTGAGTTGGCATTATAGATGGTCCAATATGACTCATAGACTGTCTGAGTTGACTTGTTGACAGTCTTGTAGACATGATGATCATGAGTGCTTTGGAACCGGTAAGAATTTTCTGGTTTCATAAATTGAATGTTGCACGATTATAATTGGACCTTCTAAGCATAATGGAGGACCTTTCAGTCCTTTTGGTCAAAGGTCCTTTGCTTACCATTTGCCTTAAGTAAGTTTGAACCCCTGGCCCTGTGCCAGTGCAATGTATTTTTTTAATTTGGTATAAATATTAAGGAAATATGTAAAATAATAGAAATAGAAAACATATTTCCTTGATTTTACTCTGAACACGTTAGAAGTCTAGTGATTCTATCATCATGCACACTAACTAAAAATGTTTTAATCCTGGTCATAAACATAGGCTGATGTTAGGTAACTGACTTCATTGTATATGGGATAAATTATCGGTCAAGCTGGTCCTTACATAAAAGTTTAATATTCAACAGATTTAGTTCCTATATCTACAGACCAGAGGCACTAGTCAAATCTGTGACAGCTGAACCGGTGAAGAAAACAGCGAAACTGAAAGTCAACTTTTCAATCATAGGATAGGGGAGATCACTCAAAATTGACGTTGTTGGTTAAGTCGGCCTATAATAATCTCGGCCTATCACAAACTCGGACTATTACAAACTCGGTCTATGATTTGTAGATGGTGTTGTTTACTGTACTTTTCTACTTCTACTTTTTCTTAACTTTACATAATTTACAACAGCTTTATATAAATGAGGATAATCAACTGCACCACTTTTTTTCACTTTTAAAAGTAAAGACTCATCAAGCTCGGGGACTTTTATACTGAGCTGACTGTGCGGTATGGGCTTTGCTCATTGTTGAAGGCCGTACGGTGACCTATAGTTGTTAATTTCTGTGTCATTTGGTCTCTTGTGGAGAGTTGTCTCATTGGCAATCATACCACATCTTCTTTTTTATATTATGACCGATCATTTAAGCTGCGGATTCTTTTTGCTTATTTAAGTTTCTATCTATCTATTAACAGTTGTTTCAAATATTAGGCAAAACGCCAAAAAAATAGTGAAAATCATTATCAAAGGGCAATAACTCCAATAAGGAGACGTCAGACGATTTCAAGATTGAAACTAATTTGTAGGTCTTGTCTTGATGATCACTTTATAGCTTTTTAAAGTTTATATCTATCTATAACAGTTTCTACTATAGGTTTGTAGATATTAGGCGAACATGAAAAAAGTTAACGACGAAGGACGTCAAGTGATGAGAAAAGCTCATTTGCCCTTTCAGGCTAGGTGAGCTAAAAAAAAAAAAGGTTACCCGGGTGGCAAAAGAGAGAAAATAATTATTAGTATTCCTAATAGTTCGTTAAAACGGTTGAAAAATAATCTTCAGCAAGTTAACTGTTATAATATGAAACGTTTATATTATCACGTAAATAATTTATGAGTAGTAACTTATTAAAATATCTTCAATACCATATTTTTTTTCTATTTAAGGAAGTGAAAATATTTTCACTTAAACTGAATCAGGAAATTGCGGTGGTTTGTGAACCACATATCATCTGTTAAAATGTGACATCATTTCTGCTGTCAAAACTCTACAACAGTCTAACATTTATGAGTCGAGCATAAGTTAGACTCGCCAAAATCGACAAGATAAGTTATGTCCTAAATATGGTCATAAAGTTAGGATATATACATAGTTGTCTTATGATGGTTTTAGGATAGTCCTAAAAGTTACGATGTTTAGGATAGTCCTAAAAGTTACGATGTCCCAAGTTGAAATAAAAACAACAAATATGGCCTTCAGTCAGTATATGAAGAATTTACTCCGTGAAGATACTATCCCATGTCTTCTCCTTAATATTTACTCCGTGTAGATACTATCCCATGTCTTCTCCTTAATATTATTCGTCCCCACATTTGATAGCTTGTTGAATAAAATCCACGGGTGCTTATTTACTTCGGCAAGTCGACTTTAATAATAATTATCCTTTCCTTTATTTCAACAGGATAAATTATTTAGTCGAAAGACTAGTTTACAATAAGGTCCTGCATTACATATATTACAACATAACGTATAAAATTCAATAATAAAAATACTAATACAAATATTAAGCTATAATACTGTTAATAGAATAATCTTCAATATATGTAATTAAAATTTTCAATTGTGTTACATTGTTATAAATTTGTAGACAAATTGTTCCATGAAATACTATCAGATTATTACATGGCATTTTTCATATCACATGTATTATCAGCCCAAGGTTCAATATCAGCCAAAGAGCCGAAGGCTCGAGGGCTGATATTGACCGAGGGCTGAAAATACATCGGATATGAAAAATGACATGTTACGATCTTTTTATCATATATGCTTCAACCCATGGAGAAAAAATAACAGTTTAATATATTGATTCTTTTAAGTGGTTCTCAAGTAGAAGTTCAAAAAGTGAAAAGTTTAAGGACGTCGGACACGAAATGTAATACATTCGATATGAAATCTTTCTATCATATGCCTCAACAGAGGAGAAAAACAATAGTATAATATATTTTTATATTGACGATAAAAAAAAATCAACAAAACATAATGAACACTGTTTGGAAAAGTCAACATTTGTAAAGTAACTTTCTCAATTATACTGGAAACCTTTAAAAATTCATTATTGTATCATTTGGTTTTTTTTTTTGCATTTTAAATAACGGTAATATATTTTCCTGTTTCCTAATAATTGTTTTGTACCCTACTTTGTTATGTTTTTCACTGAAAACGTACCATTGAGGTTATTTTCCGGAATTTGCCGAGTAACGCCGGAATGCCATGCGATAACGTTACTGAAAGGCATGTGATAATTAAGAAATGACTGCAATATTTTTTCTGTCTATGAAGAAATAACATCAAAAATGTGGTGCACACTGAATAACCCGCGTAGCCGGTTATTTTAAAGTGTGCACCACATTTTTTATGTTATTTCGAATAGACAGAAAAAATATTACAGTCATTTCTTGTAATTTAATTCTTAATTCCATTTTAAACCGGTGTAAATCATGAAAAAACGTTGATGACGTCAAGGTCACATGACAAAATTATGTCTATGAGCTGATAAACAAAACAACGTCAGCCAATCGGAAGACGCGTTACATCCAAAATTAAATTATTAGCTGAAACATGTGATAAATTTTTCATATCAGCCCGCTAAACACCAATTCGGAAAATATGGAATTATCATAAATTTAATGCTATTATCATACTGTAAAAATTATAAGTTATTTACTCTAAGTATATGATAATTATAGAATAACTAATCGAAGATTTCAAATAGAGAAAAATATTCAACGAGTGACCGAACAACACATTAATTCACGAATGCGCGTAGCGCATGAGTTAATTATCAGTGTTGTTCTTTCACGAGTTGAATATTTTTCGATATTTGAATTCTTTGATTAGTTATTCTTTTTATTACATTGGCAAATGGCTTTTTTATGAAATAAAGTAGAAAACGTAAGGAACTATATCTTTTTCTACGCATTTACAATTTGTTTTGATCCGCATTATCGACGTCTTGACAACGCCTATTGTTGTATGACGTCAGAGGAGTGAAATAACCACGTTTATTTCACATGTGAAATTATCGGTTTTTATTTCACTGGGAAATCAATGTAATTCATTGCAACCAATGTAATAATTCCAGATATCATCAAGGAGCGTTTATAGTATTCAGTTCCGGGGGTTGGAACCCCCCCCCCCCCCCCATTCTTTTGACGATCAATGCTTTTGAATGGGGACATATGGTGGACCCCCCTTTTTTTAAATGACGGGACTGGATCCGCCCCTGTACTTTGTCTGGTTGTTCTAGAACTAACCTGATGCACATAGCTAATTACATTGAGATGTTCCGGAGTCATTTGGTGAAGTACTTTAATAGCTGTACAATTATTTTTCTATATACAAAATCATGAATGTGAAATGGGCATTCATTGCAGCTCTTCAAAAACTTTTTTGACGATGTCATATTATAACGCTCCTTTAAAATGATTTCTGCTGCCCTTTTTTGAAGTTTAAAAATTATATCAATCTAAGCAACATTTATTGCACCTGACCAAATGGTACATTGATATTAATTGAAATGTGGAAAACATTTGAATTTCGGTTTCAGAAAAAAAAATTGACTTATTTTCTTACTAAGGCTGATTCAATACATGTAATGAAATCGAATGGACCTAAGGACAAAACTAGCCTCTAACAAAGTTTTGCGACAATTGTAGTTTAGTTGTTGTATGGAATTTATTTATCATTTTAATAGTATATAATATTTATGTATGAGTATTACGTTAAAACTTTATTCTGCGTTAAAAAAAATAAAAGATGCAACCTCCCGACCTCTACATATATACGGAAATACATTAAAATATATTTCATTTAATTCTCTACATATTTTTATTAATTAAATAAATGTGATAGGATGGTCCTAGGACAATCGTAGTTAGGACTGTCCTAAGATAGCTTTGTTTTCCATCCTATGACATGTCTTAGACACGTCCTAAAGCATCCTAAATAATGTCCTAAGACATATCTTAAGACATATCCTAGGATACTTTCATTGACTTGGCCCCACGTTATGAAACATGTATTACAAGTTTGACAAAGCTGATTGAAAATGTATAAGAAAAACATATAATTAAAGTTTATCTGTTGTAAACCATATATCACTGTTACTTTTACTGTTAAATTATATGGCTTTGTTGTAAATAGTTTGCTTCTTTATTTTTTTCCTTTTCATTCAGATATACCGATTAATTTAATTTTATTTTTTGGTAGTCGTTCAGTTGCAAATATTTTAGGTATATTCTAGACAAGGAAAAATTAATGCGTAGGTTATTTGATCACAGTAGGGCGGGAACGTTGGTCTACTGCTGTCGGAAGTGTGTCTATTGAGTAAGTACACACATTTTTCGTTGTAACTTGTCAGCTAAGCGCTGAAGTTGTTCAATCACGGTCAGAAAATAAATATATGATTATTTCTATATAGATTCAAATGAGGTTGCCGTAATGAAATCTAGATATGTCCGTTTAGGACAATTAATTTCGCCGGTTAGTTCGTATTTAAGACTTCGATTGGTATATATGTATTTAAAAAACATATCAAAAAACAATATATCTAGAATGAAACGCGTGTTCGTTCTTTATTATAATTTGACCGTAGGCTACAGTTTTATGCTCGATAAAGTTTGTTGTTCAATAAGGTTGTGGTCAAATAAATTTTGTGAGTAGTTTTAGTGACGAGGGTGTGTCTTGTTTTGCTGGTTCTCATTGGTTTGAAGTTTTGTGACTTATAATTTTGGCCAGTGGAAAACTTCCCGCCGAAGTGTTTCACATAACACTTTGTCTTCAGAAGAACAAGTTGGACATAATTCACAGAAGCAAAAGATTTGATGTGAACTTTGAAGCTGTTCGTGAAGCCACACATACACAAGGTAGATATTTACGCCTTGATATTTTCCCAGATTATTTTCGTTATATGAATCAAAGCATGACTTTTAAAATCTTTTCTCATAAATTTTGGATATGATACAGAAGACAATCTAACGTTGAATTTTCGATGAAGTTACGACTTTTAAAAATATGATATGCACTCACTCAATATGGAAAGAAAAATATGTCTTTATAGCTCGATATATCTCTATATGATTTCGAATTTTTGAGGTAAAGATGCAAAATTTCAGATTCCAATACTTTGACAGAATTTAAAAAAAAAAATACTACATCAATAGTATATATCATTTTATAATGATTTTTTCGTTGTCATATTAGAGACATATTAATCTTTAATGTTTTATTTACTAATTTATTTGTATTTCAAATTTCAAAAGCAGCAACTGATGAAATTTGAGATGCGGGCTCGTGTTCATTGTTTTTAGACAACGGAATAAATAAAAATAAACTGTAGAGCTTGCACTGGTTATTAAAAAAAAAGAGCCTGGCTCAATGCACTCAAATTAACTTTGCAACAGGAAGTATCTTGATATTTGTCAAGTGGCACCAACTGAAATTTCAAAAATATAAATGCATTAATACAGATAGCATGTTTTTTGCTCAACTAACGATAGAGGGTGAAAAACCCAGGTCCCTTAATTGCTGGAAAGATCGATATTGAACTTTTTTTGTTATTTTTTACCCGCACCACATAGTTCACCGTATTTAAAATTCTGTGTCCGAATGTCCCTTCAATAACCCCCCCCATTTTTATTGTTTATCAAGTTTCTGCTTTTTAGGACAGTCGTTTCTATTTACTTGACCGTCCTGATTATGCACAAAATATAATTATTAGCACAGAAAGTCACTGAGCCGATGGAATAATCAATCTATTTTTAAAAATTCAAATCGAATGAACTTTTTTCAGTGGTCAAGGTCAGCATAAGCGGGTGATGCTTTTGTCCGAGATTTTAACCTCCCTGCGCATGCATTTGTTTCGAGATTTGTTTAACTATAAACGGAATTTACGATTTGAGTTTGCAATTCATTCAATTGACATTACCGGTCTTTACAGTCTTATAAATGGGCAACAAATAGAGAGATGTCATACTCCTCACAAATTTAAAGGCCAAACGTTAAACGAAGGGACAGAAAGCTGCTTTAAAGTTTCCGGTTCATCGTAACCTTTTAGCAAATATTGTCGTATTTACACCACAAATTTCACTCTGGTTACAGGCAAACCTGTGCATCTGGAAAACCCAGGTCCCCTTAATTGCCGGAAAGATCGATATTGAACTTTTTTTGTTAATTTTTACCCGCACCACATAGTTCACCGTATTTAAAATTCTGTGTAGGTAAGTCTCCTACTAGGTGATAACTTATAGGATATCATGAAAACATAACAGTACTATTTTGTTGGTCTTTGGTTTTTTATTTTTTATTTTTTTTTTGTATACATTGTTTAATTTTTTGGTTGAATAATGGAAATAATTGGAAATTTTCATGAATTTTACATTGCGGTTTTTCAATGTTGAAAGGTTTTATTAAAAATTACTTAATGTAACTTGCATGTATAGTGGTCAAATCACAGTAATCTTATTTTAGTACTTTACCATGCAACCATCAAATTTTTTTTTTTTTGGTCACAAAAAGCGTGATTTTTTTCTCAGGAACTTATTATTGAATTTAGTGGCAAAAAACCCTGAAATTTGTTTTCCTTCAAAATTTTTTTATAATCATTCTTAACCCCCCTCCCCCCAAGATTCCAGCTTGATATTAAACATCAATCAATCAAAAGATTTCACAAAACCATCTAAATTCAATAAATGATACAGACCATGGCTTTGTAAGGAGACATTTGAATAAGAAAATGCACTGACTGCTATATCCTTTGTTTTGTGTTTTGTAGGAGCTTGCTATTACTGTTTTATAAGGAATCTAAATAAACAGAATGACTTCATAATGACAAGACAGCAAGCCTTAAAGGAAAGACATTTAGTTGCAGAATGGTAAGTAAATGTTATATATAGCGATTACATTTGTATTAAGCAAGAAAGAAATAATTTCATTATCATTCAAAATCTGAGTTATCTCCCATATTTAAAGTATACTAAATAGTTTAATACATCTTTATTAAATCAAAACTTATAAGAGGGGGGAAAAAGAAAGAGTTTTACAAGTAATAATATTCTATATGTAACAAATAAAATAGTTTTTCCTACCAAATGTTTTGTAAAAAATAATATCATCTAGAATGGAACCGAAGTTAAATTTTATGAAATTATCTCCCTTTAATCAGCACAATATGTCTTAAAGTTTTCAAAGGAAATATGTACATTATACTGAAACCTCAGATTGAGTTTGTGTTATGATGAAGGTAAACAATTGTAAAATTGTGCACACTTAAACAAAAACATATCATTGTTTTTTTTTTTTTATAATTTAACCCAGCAACACATGCATATGCTTGTTCCAAATCAGGAAACTATGTATGGTTAGATTTTGTCAAATCTTATTGTGGTTTTTGTTGTCATTTCTGAGAAATTGGTGTTAATGGAAGATCTTTGATAACTTCTGCATTTCTCAACTTGAATAATTTATAGCTTGATAAAATCTGAAGTTACTATTCCTGAAGACAGTATGTTTAACCGCCAGATGTGTTTTGAGTTTTTTCTGTAATTTTATAAATTTTGTATTCAGGAAAAAAGTATGGATACAAGCATTTCCTGCTTCCTCATAGATGGATGCTACAGGGCTTGTATATCAGAATGTTATAAGTATGACATCAATTCAAAATTTCTTTTTCATTTGTTTCTGAATTATTCGATGATATTGTAATGTACTCTCAACCTTTAGATAGTTGTAAGAAATTCAAACAAAATTATAAACAGTGATGCTTAAATGGGGTTTGAAAATTCATTTCAAAGTTAAAATTTATGATCTAAGAGCAAAACACCATAATGTTAGAAGGTTCAGCGTAGCACAGTTTGCTTGTCAGTGTTTACAATTTGTTTCAAAGCAAAATGGATTGTAACCTTTGGTTTGCAAAACACAAGAAATCAAGAGCATGGCATGGATTAACATAGCAACAGCACCACCCTACCACAACCAATAGCATGCATTTAGCACAGTATATAACTTAAATGCTATGCTGACCTGCTGATCTTATGGTTGTTTTTACTCTTTCAATTTCAGTTAAATTTTATTTTAATTGACAAAAGTTGATGAATTGATAGTTTTCTGATGTGCTTGTGAAGAGCCAGTTGAAAGCGAAAGATTCTTATGAAGTTTGAGATTCTGTAAGTTAATACTATATATCAGGTTATTTTTAAACATCAGGTTTGTTCTTGGTTTGGACCTCAAATATGACAATTAAATCTTCACTACATTTATTTTTATTTTTATGTTTAATGGCCTTATACAGTGTATTTTAATGAACAGAAAAAATATTTGCGAACAATGTTTTGCAAGGTTTAATGTTTACTGTGAAATAGCAAGAATCATATACTAAAAAATTCCCCAATATATAGTATTTCGTTTTATTTGATGGATCCTGTTTTATGGTTTGTATATGTTGGCTTACATATTAGCATTATCACAGTAATATAAAGATAGAGGGGCCTCGGTGGCTGAGTGGTCTAAGTAGTTAACTACTGTAATCACTAGCCAGTCAACACTGAGGTTGTGAGTTCGAACCCCCCTCATGCGGGTGCACTCGACTACAATCTTAATTGACTAGGATTGTCAGTTTTCCTATTGAAGGTCGGTGATTTTCTCCGGGCACTCCGGCTTCCTCCACCAATAAAAACTGGCCGCCACGAAATAGCCCAAAAGTGGTGCTTAAAAGTGGCGTTAAAACACCAAAAATAATAATAATAATATAAAGATAGAATTTAACAGAACAGAACAGACCAGAACTCTTAATGTAAATTCAAAGGATTTTTCATACTGAATCAGAATCTGTTTAACAATTAAAAACAAAGCTATATTGTGTTGTGCTATCATTCAATTGAAAAGTTATAAGCATGAGACAACTAAAATAAAGTACATTCCTCTCCACTATACATATTCCAAAATGTGTTTAATTTTCTAATGTGTAAAAAATTTAATCGATTATACAGATTTTGATGTCAGTTCCTTTTAATTTTGCTGGAATATCACAAACATTTTGATTTAATGTACCTCAAAAGAAAGTCAGCCCATGAACATTTCATACAATCTCATAATTTCAAAACTGATCTTTTCTTTTCAGACTTTCATCTTGTATAGTTGAACAAGATTATATGCCAGTCTGCATCCTTAATTTATCAGATGTATGTCAGCCTGTAAGTTTATACTGCATATGTCAGGTTATTGTTTGCATCAGGTTTTGTTCCTTGTTTGGACTTTAAATTTTAATCTAGTGAACTTTTATGTAAATTCACTGGATTTTTTATTCTGAATCTGAATCAGTGTTATACCAGTATTTAATTACAATATTACTGTGTTTTGCACAATCATTCAATCAAAAAGTTTAAAGCATGAGACAACTAAAGGTTAGTATAACATGTATAAAGCATGAGACAACTAAAGGTTAGTATAACATGTATAAAGCATGACAACTAAAGGTTAGTATAACATGTATAAAGCATGAGACAACTAAAGGTTAGTATAACATGTATAAAGCATGAGACAACTAAAGGTTAGTATAACATGTATAAAGCATGACAACTAAAGGTTAGTATAACATGTATAAAGCATGAGACAACTAAAGGTTAGTATAACATGTATAAAGCATGAGACAACTAAGGGTAAGTATAACATGTATAAAGCATGACAACTAAAGGTTAGTATAACATGTATAAAGCATGACAACTAAAGGTTAGTATAACATGTATAAAGCATGACAACTCAAGGTAAGTATAACATGTATAAAGCATGAGACAACTAAAGGTTAGTATAACATGTATAAAGCATGAGACAACTAAAGGTTAGTATAACATGTATAAAGCATGAGACAACTAAAGGTTAGTATAACATGTATAAAGAATGAGACAACTAAAGGTTAGTATAACATGTATAAAGCATGACAACTTAAGGTTAGTATAACATGTATAAAGCATGAGACAACTAAAGGTTAGTATAACATGTATAAAGCATGACAACTAAAGGTTAGTATAACATGTATAAAGCATGACAACTAAAGGTTAGTATAACATATATAAAGCATGACAACTTAAGGTTAGTATAACATGTATAAAGCATGAGACAACTAAAGGTTAGTATAACATGTATAAAGCATGACAACTAAAGGTTAGTATAACATGTATAAAGCATGACAACTAAAGGTTAGTATAACACGTATAAAGCATGAGACAACTAAAGGTTAGTATAACATGTATAAAGCATGCGACAACTAAAGGTTAGTATAACATGTATAAAGCATGGCAACTCAAGGTAAGTATAACATGTATAAAGCATGACAACTCAAGGTAAGTATAACATGTATAAAGCATGAGACAACTAAAGGTTAGTATAACATGTATAAAGCATGACAACTTAAGGTTAGTATAACATGTATAAAGCATGAGACAACTAAAGGTTAGTATAACATGTATAAAGCATGACAACTAAAGGTTAGTATAACATGTATAAAGCATGACAACTAAAGGTTAGTATAACACGTATAAAGCATGAGACAACTAAAGGTTAGTATAACATGTATAAAGCATGCGACAACTAAAGGTTAGTATAACATGTATAAAGCATGGCAACTCAAGGTAAGTATAACATGTATAAAGCATGACAACTAAAGGTTAGATAACATGTATAAAGCATGAGACAACTAAAGGTTAGTATAACATGTATAAAGCATGACAACTCAAGGTAAGTATAACACGTATAAAGCATGACAACTAAAGGTTAGTATAACATGTATAAAGCATGAGACAACTAAAGGTTAGTATAACATGTATAAAGCATGACAACTAAAGGTTAGTATACCATGTATAAAGCATGCGACAACTAAAGGTTAGTATAACATGTATAAAGCATGACAACTAAAGGTTAGTATAACATGTATAAAGCATGAGACAACTAAAGGTTAGTATAACATGTATAAAGCATGAGACAACTAAAGGTTAGTATAACATGTATAAAGCATGCGACAACTAAAGGTTAGTATAACATGTATAAAGCATGACAACTCAAGGTAAGTATAACATGTATAAAGCATGACAACTAAAGGTTAGTATAACATGTATAAAGCATGAGACAACTAAAGGTTAGTATAACATATATAAAGCATGACAACTAAAGGTTAGTATAACATGTATAAAGCATGAGACAACTAAAGGTTAGTATAACATGTATAAAGCATGACAACTCAAGGTAAGTATAACATGTATAAAGCATGACAACTTAAGGTTAGTATAACATGTATAAAGCATGAGACAACTAAGGGTAAGTATAACATGTATAAAGCATGACAACTAAAGGTAACTATAACATGTATAAAGCATGACAACTAAAGGTTAGTATAACATGTATAAAGCATGAGACAACTAAAGGTTAGTATAACATGTATAAAGCATGCGACAACTAAAGGTTAGTATAACATGTATAAAGCATGACAACTCAAGGTTAGTATAACATGTATAAAGCATGACAACTAAAGGTAAGTATAACTCGTATAAAGCATGAGACAACTAAAGGTTAGTATAACACGTATAAAGCATGACAACTAAAGGTTAGTATAACATGTATAAAGCATGACAACTAAAGGTTAGTATAACATGTATAAAGCATGAGACAACTAAAGGTTAGTATAACATGTATAAAGCATGAGACAACTAAAGGTTAGTATAACATGTATAAAGCATGAGACAACTAAAGGTTAGTATAACACGTATAAAGCATGACAACTAAAGGTAAGTATAACATGTATAAAGCATGAGACAACTAAAGGTTAGTATAACATGTATAAAGCATGACAACTCAAGGTAAGTATAACATGTATAAAGCATGAGACAACTAAAGGTTAGTATAACATGTATAAAGCATGAGACAACTAAGGGTAAGTATAACATGTATAAAGCATGACAACTAAAGGTTAGTATAACATGTATAAAGCATGACAACTAAAGGTTAGTATAACATGTATAAAGCATGACAACTAAAGGTTAGTATAACATGTATAAAGCATGAGACAACTAAAGGTTAGTATAACATGTATAAAGCATGAGACAACTAAGGGTAAGTATAACATGTATAAAGCATGACAACTAAAGGTTAGTATAACATGTATAAAGCATGACAACTAAAGGTTAGTATAACATGTATAAAGCATGACAACTCAAGGTAAGTATAACATGTATAAAGCATGAGACAACTAAAGGTTAGTATAACATGTATAAAGCATGAGACAACTAAAGGTTAGTATAACATGTATAAAGCATGAGACAACTAAAGGTTAGTATAACATGTATAAAGAATGAGACAACTAAAGGTTAGTATAACATGTATAAAGCATGACAACTTAAGGTTAGTATAACATGTATAAAGCATGAGACAACTAAAGGTTAGTATAACATGTATAAAGCATGACAACTAAAGGTTAGTATAACATGTATAAAGCATGACAACTAAAGGTTAGTATAACATATATAAAGCATGACAACTTAAGGTTAGTATAACATGTATAAAGCATGAGACAACTAAAGGTTAGTATAACATGTATAAAGCATGACAACTAAAGGTTAGTATAACATGTATAAAGCATGACAACTAAAGGTTAGTATAACACGTATAAAGCATGAGACAACTAAAGGTTAGTATAACATGTATAAAGCATGCGACAACTAAAGGTTAGTATAACATGTATAAAGCATGGCAACTCAAGGTAAGTATAACATGTATAAAGCATGACAACTCAAGGTAAGTATAACATGTATAAAGCATGAGACAACTAAAGGTTAGTATAACATGTATAAAGCATGACAACTTAAGGTTAGTATAACATGTATAAAGCATGAGACAACTAAAGGTTAGTATAACATGTATAAAGCATGACAACTAAAGGTTAGTATAACATGTATAAAGCATGACAACTAAAGGTTAGTATAACACGTATAAAGCATGAGACAACTAAAGGTTAGTATAACATGTATAAAGCATGCGACAACTAAAGGTTAGTATAACATGTATAAAGCATGGCAACTCAAGGTAAGTATAACATGTATAAAGCATGACAACTAAAGGTTAGATAACATGTATAAAGCATGAGACAACTAAAGGTTAGTATAACATGTATAAAGCATGACAACTCAAGGTAAGTATAACACGTATAAAGCATGACAACTAAAGGTTAGTATAACATGTATAAAGCATGAGACAACTAAAGGTTAGTATAACATGTATAAAGCATGACAACTAAAGGTTAGTATACCATGTATAAAGCATGCGACAACTAAAGGTTAGTATAACATGTATAAAGCATGACAACTAAAGGTTAGTATAACATGTATAAAGCATGAGACAACTAAAGGTTAGTATAACATGTATAAAGCATGAGACAACTAAAGGTTAGTATAACATGTATAAAGCATGCGACAACTAAAGGTTAGTATAACATGTATAAAGCATGACAACTCAAGGTAAGTATAACATGTATAAAGCATGACAACTAAAGGTTAGTATAACATGTATAAAGCATGAGACAACTAAAGGTTAGTATAACATATATAAAGCATGACAACTAAAGGTTAGTATAACATGTATAAAGCATGAGACAACTAAAGGTTAGTATAACATGTATAAAGCATGACAACTCAAGGTAAGTATAACATGTATAAAGCATGACAACTTAAGGTTAGTATAACATGTATAAAGCATGAGACAACTAAGGGTAAGTATAACATGTATAAAGCATGACAACTAAAGGTAACTATAACATGTATAAAGCATGACAACTAAAGGTTAGTATAACATGTATAAAGCATGAGACAACTAAAGGTTAGTATAACATGTATAAAGCATGCGACAACTAAAGGTTAGTATAACATGTATAAAGCATGACAACTCAAGGTTAGTATAACATGTATAAAGCATGACAACTAAAGGTAAGTATAACTCGTATAAAGCATGAGACAACTAAAGGTTAGTATAACATGTATAAAGCATGACAACTAAAGGTTAGTATACCATGTATAAAGCATGACAACTAAAGGTTAGTATACCATGTATAAAGCATGCGACAACTAAAGGTTAGTATAACATGTATAAAGCATGAGACAACTAAAGGTTAGTATAACATGTATAAAGCATGACAACGCAAGGAATGTATAACATGTATAAAGCATGAGACAACTAAAGGTTAGTATAACATGTATAAAGCATGAGACAACTAAAGGTTAGTATAACACGTATAAAGCATGACAACTAAAGGTTAGTATAACATGTATAAAGCATGACAACTAAAGGTTAGTATAACATGTATAAAGCATGAGACAACTAAAGGTTAGTATAACATGTATAAAGCATGAGACAACTAAAGGTTAGTATAACATGTATAAAGCATGAGACAACTAAAGGTTAGTATAACACGTATAAAGCATGACAACTAAAGGTAAGTATAACATGTATAAAGCATGAGACAACTAAAGGTTAGTATAACATGTATAAAGCATGACAACTCAAGGTAAGTATAACATGTATAAAGCATGAGACAACTAAAGGTTAGTATAACATGTATAAAGCATGAGACAACTAAGGGTAAGTATAACATGTATAAAGCATGACAACTAAAGGTTAGTATAACATGTATAAAGCATGACAACTAAAGGTTAGTATAACATGTATAAAGCATGACAACTCAAGGTAAGTATAACATGTATAAAGCATGAGACAACTAAAGGTTAGTATAACATGTATAAAGCATGACAACTCAAGGTAAGTATAACATGTATAAAGCATGAGACAACTAAAGGTTAGTATAACATGTATAAAGCATGACAACTAAAGGTTAGTATAACATGTATAAAGCATGACAACTAAAGGTTAGTATAACATGTATAAAGCATGCGACAACTAAAGGTTAGTATAACATGTATAAAGCATGACAACTCAAGGTAAGTATAACATGTATAAAGCATGACAACTAAAGGTTAGTATAACATGTATAAAGCATGAGACAACTAAAGGTTAGTATAACATGTATAAAGCATGACAACTAAAGGTTAGTATACCATGTATAAAGCATGCGACAACTAAAGGTTAGTATAACATGTATAAAGCATGACAACTAAAGGTTAGTATACCATGTATAAAGCATGCGACAACTAAAGGTTAGTATAACATGTATAAAGCATGAGACAACTAAAGGTTAGTATAACATGTATAAAGCATGAGACAACTAAAGGTTAGTATAACATGTATAAAGCATGACAACTAAAGGTTAGTATAACATGTATAAAGCATGACAACTAAAGGTTAGTATAACATGTATAAAGCATGACAACTCAAGGTTAGTATAACATGTATAAAGCATGAGACAACTAAAGGTTAGTATAACATGTATAAAGCATGAGACAACTAAAGGTTAGTATAACACGTATAAAGCATGACAACGCAAGGTAAGTATAACATGTATAAAGCATGAGACAACTAAAGGTTAGTATAACACGTATAAAGCATGACAACGCAAGGTAAGTATAACATGTATAAAGCATGACAACTTAAGGTTAGTATAACATGTATAAAGCATGAGACAACTAAAGGTTAGTATAACATGTATAAAGCATGAGACAACTAAAGGTTAGTATAACATGTATAAAGCATGAGACAACTAAAGGTTAGTATAACATGTATAAAGCATGACAACTCAAGGTTAGTATAACATGTATAAAGCATGAGACAACTAAAGGTTAGTATAACATGTATAAAGCATGAGACAACTAAAGGTTAGTATAACACGTATAAAGCATGACAACTAAAGGTTAGTATAACATGTATAAAGCATGAGACGACTAAAGGTTAGTATAAGATGTATAAAGCATGAGACAACTAAGGGTAAGTATAACATGTATAAAGCATGACAACTCAAGGTAAGTATAACATGTAAAAAGCATGAGACAACTAAAGGTTAGTATAACATGTATAAAGCATGACAACTAAAGGTTAGTATAACATGTATAAAGCATGACAACTTAAGGTTAGTATAACATGTATAAAGCATGACAACTAAAGGTTAGTATAACACGTATAAAGCATGAGACAACTAAAGGTTAGTATAACATGTATAAAGCATGCGACAACTAAAGGTTAGTATAACATGTATAAAGCATGACAACTCAAGGTAAGTATAACATGTATAAAGCATGACAACTAAAGGTTAGTATAACATGTATAAAGCATGAGACAACTAAAGGTTAGTATAACATGTATAAAGCATGACAACTCAAGGTAAGTATAACACGTATAAAGCATGACAACTCAAGGTAAGTATAACATGTATAAAGCATGAGACAACTAAAGGTTAGTATAACATGTATAAAGCATGACAACTAAAGGTTAGTATACCATGTATAAAGCATGCGACAACTAAAGGTTAGTATAACATGTATAAAGCATGAGACAACTAAAGGTTAGTATAACATGTATAAAGCATGAGACAACTAAAGGTTAGTATAACATGTATAAAGCATGACAACTCAAGGTAAGTATAACATGTATAAAGCATGACAACTTAAGGTTAGTATAACATGTATAAAGCATGAGACAACTAAGGGTAAGTATAACATGTATAAAGCATGACAACTAAAGGTAAGTATAACATGTATAAAGCATGACAACTAAAGGTTAGTATAACATGTATAAAGCATGAGACAACTAAAGGTTAGTATAACATGTATAAAGCATGCGACAACTAAAGGTTAGTATAACATGTATAAAGCATGAGACAACTAAAGGTTAGTATAACATGTATAAAGCATGAGACAACTAAGGGTAAGTATAACATGTATAAAGCATGACAACTAAAGGTAAGTATAACATGTATAAAGCATGACAACTAAAGGTTAGTATAACATGTATAAAGCATGAGACAACTAAGGGTAAGTATAACATGTATAAAGCATGACAACTAAAGGTAAGTATAACACGTATAAAGCATGAGACAACTAAAGGTTAGTATCACATGTATAAAGCATGAGACAACTAAAGGTTAGTATAACATATATAAAGCATGACAACTTAAGGTTAGTATAACATGTATAAAGCATGAGACAACTAAAGGTTAGTATAACATGTATAAAGCATGACAACTAAAGGTTAGTATAACATGTATAAAGCATGACAACTAAAGGTTAGTATAACACGTATAAAGCATGAGACAACTAAAGGTTAGTATAACATGTATAAAGCATGCGACAACTAAAGGTTAGTATAACATGTATAAAGCATGGCAACTCAAGGTAAGTATAACATGTATAAAGCATGACAACTCAAGGTAAGTATAACATGTATAAAGCATGAGACAACTAAAGGTTAGTATAACATGTATAAAGCATGACAACTTAAGGTTAGTATAACATGTATAAAGCATGAGACAACTAAAGGTTAGTATAACATGTATAAAGCATGACAACTAAAGGTTAGTATAACATGTATAAAGCATGACAACTAAAGGTTAGTATAACACGTATAAAGCATGAGACAACTAAAGGTTAGTATAACATGTATAAAGCATGCGACAACTAAAGGTTAGTATAACATGTATAAAGCATGGCAACTCAAGGTAAGTATAACATGTATAAAGCATGACAACTAAAGGTTAGATAACATGTATAAAGCATGAGACAACTAAAGGTTAGTATAACATGTATAAAGCATGACAACTCAAGGTAAGTATAACACGTATAAAGCATGACAACTAAAGGTTAGTATAACATGTATAAAGCATGAGACAACTAAAGGTTAGTATAACATGTATAAAGCATGACAACTAAAGGTTAGTATACCATGTATAAAGCATGCGACAACTAAAGGTTAGTATAACATGTATAAAGCATGACAACTAAAGGTTAGTATAACATGTATAAAGCATGAGACAACTAAAGGTTAGTATAACATGTATAAAGCATGAGACAACTAAAGGTTAGTATAACATGTATAAAGCATGCGACAACTAAAGGTTAGTATAACATGTATAAAGCATGAGACAACTAAAGGTTAGTATAACATATATAAAGCATGACAACTAAAGGTTAGTATAACATGTATAAAGCATGAGACAACTAAAGGTTAGTATAACATATATAAAGCATGACAACTAAAGGTTAGTATAACATGTATAAAGCATGAGACAACTAAAGGTTAGTATAACATGTATAAAGCATGAGACAACTAAAGGTTAGTATAACATATATAAAGCATGACAACTAAAGGTTAGTATAACATGTATAAAGCATGAGACAACTAAAGGTTAGTATAACATGTATAAAGCATGACAACTCAAGGTAAGTATAACATGTATAAAGCATGACAACTTAAGGTTAGTATAACATGTATAAAGCATGAGACAACTAAGGGTAAGTATAACATGTATAAAGCATGACAACTAAAGGTAAGTATAACATGTATAAAGCATGACAACTAAAGGTTAGTATAACATGTATAAAGCATGAGACAACTAAAGGTTAGTATAACATGTATAAAGCATGCGACAACTAAAGGTTAGTATAACATGTATAAAGCATGACAACTCAAGGTTAGTATAACATGTATAAAGCATGACAACTAAAGGTAAGTATAACTCGTATAAAGCATGAGACAACTAAAGGTTAGTATAACATGTATAAAGCATGACAACTAAAGGTTAGTATACCATGTATAAAGCATGACAACTAAAGGTTAGTATACCATGTATAAAGCATGCGACAACTAAAGGTTAGTATAACATGTATAAAGCATGAGACAACTAAAGGTTAGTATAACATGTATAAAGCATGACAACGCAAGGTAAGTATAACATGTATAAAGCATGAGACAACTAAAGGTTAGTATAACATGTATAAAGCATGAGACAACTAAAGGTTAGTATAACACGTATAAAGCATGACAACTAAAGGTTAGTATAACATGTATAAAGCATGACAACTAAAGGTTAGTATAACATGTATAAAGCATGAGACAACTAAAGGTTAGTATAACATGTATAAAGCATGAGACAACTAAAGGTTAGTATAACATGTATAAAGCATGAGACAACTAAAGGTTAGTATAACACGTATAAAGCATGACAACTAAAGGTAAGTATAACATGTATAAAGCATGAGACAACTAAAGGTTAGTATAACATGTATAAAGCATGACAACTCAAGGTAAGTATAACATGTATAAAGCATGAGACAACTAAAGGTTAGTATAACATGTATAAAGCATGAGACAACTAAGGGTAAGTATAACATGTATAAAGCATGACAACTAAAGGTTAGTATAACATGTATAAAGCATGACAACTAAAGGTTAGTATAACATGTATAAAGCATGACAACTCAAGGTAAGTATAACATGTATAAAGCATGAGACAACTAAAGGTTAGTATAACATGTATAAAGCATGACAACTCAAGGTAAGTATAACATGTATAAAGCATGAGACAACTAAAGGTTAGTATAACATGTATAAAGCATGACAACTAAAGGTTAGTATAACATGTATAAAGCATGACAACTAAAGGTTAGTATAACATGTATAAAGCATGCGACAACTAAAGGTTAGTATAACATGTATAAAGCATGACAACTCAAGGTAAGTATAACATGTATAAAGCATGACAACTAAAGGTTAGTATAACATGTATAAAGCATGAGACAACTAAAGGTTAGTATAACATGTATAAAGCATGACAACTAAAGGTTAGTATACCATGTATAAAGCATGCGACAACTAAAGGTTAGTATAACATGTATAAAGCATGACAACTAAAGGTTAGTATACCATGTATAAAGCATGCGACAACTAAAGGTTAGTATAACATGTATAAAGCATGAGACAACTAAAGGTTAGTATAACATGTATAAAGCATGAGACAACTAAAGGTTAGTATAACATGTATAAAGCATGACAACTAAAGGTTAGTATAACATGTATAAAGCATGACAACTAAAGGTTAGTATAACATGTATAAAGCATGACAACTCAAGGTTAGTATAACATGTATAAAGCATGAGACAACTAAAGGTTAGTATAACATGTATAAAGCATGAGACAACTAAAGGTTAGTATAACACGTATAAAGCATGACAACGCAAGGTAAGTATAACATGTATAAAGCAAGAGACAACTAAAGGTTAGTATAACACGTATAAAGCATGACAACGCAAGGTAAGTATAACATGTATAAAGCATGACAACTTAAGGTTAGTATAACATGTATAAAGCATGAGACAACTAAAGGTTAGTATAACATGTATAAAGCATGAGACAACTAAAGGTTAGTATAACATGTATAAAGCATGAGACAACTAAAGGTTAGTATAACATGTATAAAGCATGACAACTCAAGGTTAGTATAACATGTATAAAGCATGAGACAACTAAAGGTTAGTATAACATGTATAAAGCATGAGACAACTAAAGGTTAGTATAACACGTATAAAGCATGACAACTAAAGGTTAGTATAACATGTATAAAGCATGAGACGACTAAAGGTTAGTATAAGATGTATAAAGCATGAGACAACTAAGGGTAAGTATAACATGTATAAAGCATGACAACTTAAGGTTAGTATAACATGTATAAAGCATGACAACTAAAGGTTAGTATAACATGTATAAAGCATGACAACTCAAGGTAAGTATAACATGTAAAAAGCATGAGACAACTAAAGGTTAGTATAACATGTATAAAGCATGACAACTAAAGGTTAGTATAACATGTATAAAGCATGACAACTAAAGGTTAGTATAACATGTATAAAGCATGAGACAACTAAAGGTTAGTATAACATGTATAAAGCATGAGACAACTAAAGGTTAGTATAACATGTATAAAGCATGCGACAACTAAAGGTTAGTATAACATGTATAAAGCATGACAACTCAAGGTAAGTATAACATGTATAAAGCATGACAACTAAAGGTTAGTATAACATGTATAAAGCATGAGACAACTAAAGGTTAGTATAACATGTATAAAGCATGACAACTCAAGGTAAGTATAACACGTATAAAGCATGACAACTCAAGGTAAGTATAACATGTATAAAGCATGAGACAACTAAAGGTTAGTATAACATGTATAAAGCATGACAACTAAAGGTTAGTATACCATGTATAAAGCATGCGACAACTAAAGGTTAGTATAACATGTATAAAGCATGAGACAACTAAAGGTTAGTATAACATGTATAAAGCATGAGACAACTAAAGGTTAGTATAACATGTATAAAGCATGACAACTCAAGGTAAGTATAACATGTATAAAGCATGACAACTTAAGGTTAGTATAACATGTATAAAGCATGAGACAACTAAGGGTAAGTATAACATGTATAAAGCATGACAACTAAAGGTAAGTATAACATGTATAAAGCATGACAACTAAAGGTTAGTATAACATGTATAAAGCATGAGACAACTAAAGGTTAGTATAACATGTATAAAGCATGCGACAACTAAAGGTTAGTATAACATGTATAAAGCATGAGACAACTAAAGGTTAGTATAACATGTATAAAGCATGAGACAACTAAGGGTAAGTATAACATGTATAAAGCATGACAACTAAAGGTAAGTATAACATGTATAAAGCATGACAACTAAAGGTTAGTATAACATGTATAAAGCATGAGACAACTAAGGGTAAGTATAACATGTATAAAGCATGACAACTAAAGGTAAGTATAACACGTATAAAGCATGAGACAACTAAAGGTTAGTATAACATGTATAAAGCATGCGACAACTAAAGGTTAGTATAACATGTATAAAGCATGGCAACTCAAGGTAAGTATAACATGTATAAAGCATGACAACTCAAGGTAAGTATAACATGTATAAAGCATGAGACAACTAAAGGTTAGTATAACATGTATAAAGCATGACAACTTAAGGTTAGTATAACATGTATAAAGCATGAGACAACTAAAGGTTAGTATAACATGTATAAAGCATGACAACTAAAGGTTAGTATAACATGTATAAAGCATGACAACTAAAGGTTAGTATAACACGTATAAAGCATGAGACAACTAAAGGTTAGTATAACATGTATAAAGCATGCGACAACTAAAGGTTAGTATAACATGTATAAAGCATGGCAACTCAAGGTAAGTATAACATGTATAAAGCATGACAACTAAAGGTTAGATAACATGTATAAAGCATGAGACAACTAAAGGTTAGTATAACATGTATAAAGCATGACAACTCAAGGTAAGTATAACACGTATAAAGCATGACAACTAAAGGTTAGTATAACATGTATAAAGCATGAGACAACTAAAGGTTAGTATAACATGTATAAAGCATGACAACTAAAGGTTAGTATACCATGTATAAAGCATGCGACAACTAAAGGTTAGTATAACATGTATAAAGCATGACAACTAAAGGTTAGTATAACATGTATAAAGCATGAGACAACTAAAGGTTAGTATAACATGTATAAAGCATGAGACAACTAAAGGTTAGTATAACATGTATAAAGCATGCGACAACTAAAGGTTAGTATAACATGTATAAAGCATGACAACTCAAGGTAAGTATAACATGTATAAAGCATGACAACTAAAGGTTAGTATAACATGTATAAAGCATGAGACAACTAAAGGTTAGTATAACATATATAAAGCATGACAACTAAAGGTTAGTATAACATGTATAAAGCATGAGACAACTAAAGGTTAGTATAACATGTATAAAGCATGACAACTCAAGGTAAGTATAACATGTATAAAGCATGACAACTTAAGGTTAGTATAACATGTATAAAGCATGAGACAACTAAGGGTAAGTATAACATGTATAAAGCATGACAACTAAAGGTAACTATAACATGTATAAAGCATGACAACTAAAGGTTAGTATAACATGTATAAAGCATGAGACAACTAAAGGTTAGTATAACATGTATAAAGCATGCGACAACTAAAGGTTAGTATAACATGTATAAAGCATGACAACTCAAGGTTAGTATAACATGTATAAAGCATGACAACTAAAGGTAAGTATAACTCGTATAAAGCATGAGACAACTAAAGGTTAGTATAACATGTATAAAGCATGACAACTAAAGGTTAGTATACCATGTATAAAGCATGACAACTAAAGGTTAGTATACCATGTATAAAGCATGCGACAACTAAAGGTTAGTATAACATGTATAAAGCATGAGACAACTAAAGGTTAGTATAACATGTATAAAGCATGACAACGCAAGGAATGTATAACATGTATAAAGCATGAGACAACTAAAGGTTAGTATAACATGTATAAAGCATGAGACAACTAAAGGTTAGTATAACACGTATAAAGCATGACAACTAAAGGTTAGTATAACATGTATAAAGCATGACAACTAAAGGTTAGTATAACATGTATAAAGCATGAGACAACTAAAGGTTAGTATAACATGTATAAAGCATGAGACAACTAAAGGTTAGTATAACATGTATAAAGCATGAGACAACTAAAGGTTAGTATAACACGTATAAAGCATGACAACTAAAGGTAAGTATAACATGTATAAAGCATGAGACAACTAAAGGTTAGTATAACATGTATAAAGCATGACAACTCAAGGTAAGTATAACATGTATAAAGCATGAGACAACTAAAGGTTAGTATAACATGTATAAAGCATGAGACAACTAAGGGTAAGTATAACATGTATAAAGCATGACAACTAAAGGTTAGTATAACATGTATAAAGCATGACAACTAAAGGTTAGTATAACATGTATAAAGCATGACAACTCAAGGTAAGTATAACATGTATAAAGCATGAGACAACTAAAGGTTAGTATAACATGTATAAAGCATGACAACTCAAGGTAAGTATAACATGTATAAAGCATGAGACAACTAAAGGTTAGTATAACATGTATAAAGCATGACAACTAAAGGTTAGTATAACATGTATAAAGCATGACAACTAAAGGTTAGTATAACATGTATAAAGCATGCGACAACTAAAGGTTAGTATAACATGTATAAAGCATGACAACTCAAGGTAAGTATAACATGTATAAAGCATGACAACTAAAGGTTAGTATAACATGTATAAAGCATGAGACAACTAAAGGTTAGTATAACATGTATAAAGCATGACAACTAAAGGTTAGTATACCATGTATAAAGCATGCGACAACTAAAGGTTAGTATAACATGTATAAAGCATGACAACTAAAGGTTAGTATACCATGTATAAAGCATGCGACAACTAAAGGTTAGTATAACATGTATAAAGCATGAGACAACTAAAGGTTAGTATAACATGTATAAAGCATGAGACAACTAAAGGTTAGTATAACATGTATAAAGCATGACAACTAAAGGTTAGTATAACATGTATAAAGCATGACAACTAAAGGTTAGTATAACATGTATAAAGCATGACAACTCAAGGTTAGTATAACATGTATAAAGCATGAGACAACTAAAGGTTAGTATAACATGTATAAAGCATGAGACAACTAAAGGTTAGTATAACACGTATAAAGCATGACAACGCAAGGTAAGTATAACATGTATAAAGCATGAGACAACTAAAGGTTAGTATAACACGTATAAAGCATGACAACGCAAGGTAAGTATAACATGTATAAAGCATGACAACTTAAGGTTAGTATAACATGTATAAAGCATGAGACAACTAAAGGTTAGTATAACATGTATAAAGCATGAGACAACTAAAGGTTAGTATAACATGTATAAAGCATGAGACAACTAAAGGTTAGTATAACATGTATAAAGCATGACAACTCAAGGTTAGTATAACATGTATAAAGCATGAGACAACTAAAGGTTAGTATAACATGTATAAAGCATGAGACAACTAAAGGTTAGTATAACACGTATAAAGCATGACAACTAAAGGTTAGTATAACATGTATAAAGCATGAGACGACTAAAGGTTAGTATAAGATGTATAAAGCATGAGACAACTAAGGGTAAGTATAACATGTATAAAGCATGACAACTCAAGGTAAGTATAACATGTAAAAAGCATGAGACAACTAAAGGTTAGTATAACATGTATAAAGCATGACAACTAAAGGTTAGTATAACATGTATAAAGCATGACAACTTAAGGTTAGTATAACATGTATAAAGCATGACAACTAAAGGTTAGTATAACACGTATAAAGCATGAGACAACTAAAGGTTAGTATAACATGTATAAAGCATGCGACAACTAAAGGTTAGTATAACATGTATAAAGCATGACAACTCAAGGTAAGTATAACATGTATAAAGCATGACAACTAAAGGTTAGTATAACATGTATAAAGCATGAGACAACTAAAGGTTAGTATAACATGTATAAAGCATGACAACTCAAGGTAAGTATAACACGTATAAAGCATGACAACTCAAGGTAAGTATAACATGTATAAAGCATGAGACAACTAAAGGTTAGTATAACATGTATAAAGCATGACAACTAAAGGTTAGTATACCATGTATAAAGCATGCGACAACTAAAGGTTAGTATAACATGTATAAAGCATGAGACAACTAAAGGTTAGTATAACATGTATAAAGCATGAGACAACTAAAGGTTAGTATAACATGTATAAAGCATGACAACTCAAGGTAAGTATAACATGTATAAAGCATGACAACTTAAGGTTAGTATAACATGTATAAAGCATGAGACAACTAAGGGTAAGTATAACATGTATAAAGCATGACAACTAAAGGTAAGTATAACATGTATAAAGCATGACAACTAAAGGTTAGTATAACATGTATAAAGCATGAGACAACTAAAGGTTAGTATAACATGTATAAAGCATGCGACAACTAAAGGTTAGTATAACATGTATAAAGCATGAGACAACTAAAGGTTAGTATAACATGTATAAAGCATGAGACAACTAAGGGTAAGTATAACATGTATAAAGCATGACAACTAAAGGTAAGTATAACATGTATAAAGCATGACAACTAAAGGTTAGTATAACATGTATAAAGCATGAGACAACTAAGGGTAAGTATAACATGTATAAAGCATGACAACTAAAGGTAAGTATAACACGTATAAAGCATGAGACAACTAAAGGTTAGTATCACATGTATAAAGCATGAGACAACTAAAGGTTAGTATAACATATATAAAGCATGACAACTTAAGGTTAGTATAACATGTATAAAGCATGAGACAACTAAAGGTTAGTATAACATGTATAAAGCATGACAACTAAAGGTTAGTATAACATGTATAAAGCATGACAACTAAAGGTTAGTATAACACGTATAAAGCATGAGACAACTAAAGGTTAGTATAACATGTATAAAGCATGCGACAACTAAAGGTTAGTATAACATGTATAAAGCATGGCAACTCAAGGTAAGTATAACATGTATAAAGCATGACAACTCAAGGTAAGTATAACATGTATAAAGCATGAGACAACTAAAGGTTAGTATAACATGTATAAAGCATGACAACTTAAGGTTAGTATAACATGTATAAAGCATGAGACAACTAAAGGTTAGTATAACATGTATAAAGCATGACAACTAAAGGTTAGTATAACATGTATAAAGCATGACAACTAAAGGTTAGTATAACACGTATAAAGCATGAGACAACTAAAGGTTAGTATAACATGTATAAAGCATGCGACAACTAAAGGTTAGTATAACATGTATAAAGCATGGCAACTCAAGGTAAGTATAACATGTATAAAGCATGACAACTAAAGGTTAGATAACATGTATAAAGCATGAGACAACTAAAGGTTAGTATAACATGTATAAAGCATGACAACTCAAGGTAAGTATAACACGTATAAAGCATGACAACTAAAGGTTAGTATAACATGTATAAAGCATGAGACAACTAAAGGTTAGTATAACATGTATAAAGCATGACAACTAAAGGTTAGTATACCATGTATAAAGCATGCGACAACTAAAGGTTAGTATAACATGTATAAAGCATGACAACTAAAGGTTAGTATAACATGTATAAAGCATGAGACAACTAAAGGTTAGTATAACATGTATAAAGCATGAGACAACTAAAGGTTAGTATAACATGTATAAAGCATGCGACAACTAAAGGTTAGTATAACATGTATAAAGCATGACAACTCAAGGTAAGTATAACATGTATAAAGCATGACAACTAAAGGTTAGTATAACATGTATAAAGCATGAGACAACTAAAGGTTAGTATAACATATATAAAGCATGACAACTAAAGGTTAGTATAACATGTATAAAGCATGAGACAACTAAAGGTTAGTATAACATGTATAAAGCATGACAACTCAAGGTAAGTATAACATGTATAAAGCATGACAACTTAAGGTTAGTATAACATGTATAAAGCATGAGACAACTAAGGGTAAGTATAACATGTATAAAGCATGACAACTAAAGGTAAGTATAACATGTATAAAGCATGACAACTAAAGGTTAGTATAACATGTATAAAGCATGAGACAACTAAAGGTTAGTATAACATGTATAAAGCATGCGACAACTAAAGGTTAGTATAACATGTATAAAGCATGACAACTCAAGGTTAGTATAACATGTATAAAGCATGACAACTAAAGGTAAGTATAACTCGTATAAAGCATGAGACAACTAAAGGTTAGTATAACATGTATAAAGCATGACAACTAAAGGTTAGTATACCATGTATAAAGCATGACAACTAAAGGTTAGTATACCATGTATAAAGCATGCGACAACTAAAGGTTAGTATACCATGTATAAAGCATGAGACAACTAAAGGTTAGTATAACATGTATAAAGCATGACAACGCAAGGTAAGTATAACATGTATAAAGCATGAGACAACTAAAGGTTAGTATAACATGTATAAAGCATGAGACAACTAAAGGTTAGTATAACACGTATAAAGCATGACAACTAAAGGTTAGTATAACATGTATAAAGCATGACAACTAAAGGTTAGTATAACATGTATAAAGCATGAGACAACTAAAGGTTAGTATAACATGTATAAAGCATGAGACAACTAAAGGTTAGTATAACATGTATAAAGCATGAGACAACTAAAGGTTAGTATAACACGTATAAAGCATGACAACTAAAGGTAAGTATAACATGTATAAAGCATGAGACAACTAAAGGTTAGTATAACATGTATAAAGCATGACAACTCAAGGTAAGTATAACATGTATAAAGCATGAGACAACTAAAGGTTAGTATAACATGTATAAAGCATGAGACAACTAAGGGTAAGTATAACATGTATAAAGCATGACAACTAAAGGTTAGTATAACATGTATAAAGCATGACAACTAAAGGTTAGTATAACATGTATAAAGCATGACAACTCAAGGTAAGTATAACATGTATAAAGCATGAGACAACTAAAGGTTAGTATAACATGTATAAAGCATGACAACTCAAGGTAAGTATAACATGTATAAAGCATGAGACAACTAAAGGTTAGTATAACATGTATAAAGCATGACAACTAAAGGTTAGTATAACATGTATAAAGCATGACAACTAAAGGTTAGTATAACATGTATAAAGCATGCGACAACTAAAGGTTAGTATAACATGTATAAAGCATGACAACTCAAGGTAAGTATAACATGTATAAAGCATGACAACTAAAGGTTAGTATAACATGTATAAAGCATGAGACAACTAAAGGTTAGTATAACATGTATAAAGCATGACAACTAAAGGTTAGTATACCATGTATAAAGCATGCGACAACTAAAGGTTAGTATAACATGTATAAAGCATGACAACTAAAGGTTAGTATACCATGTATAAAGCATGCGACAACTAAAGGTTAGTATAACATGTATAAAGCATGAGACAACTAAAGGTTAGTATAACATGTATAAAGCATGAGACAACTAAAGGTTAGTATAACATGTATAAAGCATGACAACTAAAGGTTAGTATAACATGTATAAAGCATGACAACTAAAGGTTAGTATAACATGTATAAAGCATGACAACTCAAGGTTAGTATAACATGTATAAAGCATGAGACAACTAAAGGTTAGTATAACATGTATAAAGCATGAGACAACTAAAGGTTAGTATAACACGTATAAAGCATGACAACGCAAGGTAAGTATAACATGTATAAAGCAAGAGACAACTAAAGGTTAGTATAACACGTATAAAGCATGACAACGCAAGGTAAGTATAACATGTATAAAGCATGACAACTTAAGGTTAGTATAACATGTATAAAGCATGAGACAACTAAAGGTTAGTATAACATGTATAAAGCATGAGACAACTAAAGGTTAGTATAACATGTATAAAGCATGAGACAACTAAAGGTTAGTATAACATGTATAAAGCATGACAACTCAAGGTTAGTATAACATGTATAAAGCATGAGACAACTAAAGGTTAGTATAACATGTATAAAGCATGAGACAACTAAAGGTTAGTATAACACGTATAAAGCATGACAACTAAAGGTTAGTATAACATGTATAAAGCATGAGACGACTAAAGGTTAGTATAAGATGTATAAAGCATGAGACAACTAAGGGTAAGTATAACATGTATAAAGCATGACAACTTAAGGTTAGTATAACATGTATAAAGCATGACAACTAAAGGTTAGTATAACATGTATAAAGCATGACAACTCAAGGTAAGTATAACATGTAAAAAGCATGAGACAACTAAAGGTTAGTATAACATGTATAAAGCATGACAACTAAAGGTTAGTATAACATGTATAAAGCATGACAACTTAAGGTTAGTATAACATGTATAAAGCATGACAACTAAAGGTTAGTATAACACGTATAAAGCATGAGACAACTAAAGGTTAGTATAACATGTATAAAGCATGCGACAACTAAAGGTTAGTATAACATGTATAAAGCATGACAACTCAAGGTAAGTATAACATGTATAAAGCATGACAACTAAAGGTTAGTATAACATGTATAAAGCATGAGACAACTAAAGGTTAGTATAACATGTATAAAGCATGACAACTCAAGGTAAGTATAACACGTATAAAGCATGACAACTCAAGGTAAGTATAACATGTATAAAGCATGAGACAACTAAAGGTTAGTATAACATGTATAAAGCATGACAACTAAAGGTTAGTATACCATGTATAAAGCATGCGACAACTAAAGGTTAGTATAACATGTATAAAGCATGAGACAACTAAAGGTTAGTATAACATGTATAAAGCATGAGACAACTAAAGGTTAGTATAACATGTATAAAGCATGACAACTCAAGGTAAGTATAACATGTATAAAGCATGACAACTTAAGGTTAGTATAACATGTATAAAGCATGAGACAACTAAGGGTAAGTATAACATGTATAAAGCATGACAACTAAAGGTAAGTATAACATGTATAAAGCATGACAACTAAAGGTTAGTATAACATGTATAAAGCATGAGACAACTAAAGGTTAGTATAACATGTATAAAGCATGCGACAACTAAAGGTTAGTATAACATGTATAAAGCATGAGACAACTAAAGGTTAGTATAACATGTATAAAGCATGAGACAACTAAGGGTAAGTATAACATGTATAAAGCATGACAACTAAAGGTAAGTATAACATGTATAAAGCATGACAACTAAAGGTTAGTATAACATGTATAAAGCATGAGACAACTAAGGGTAAGTATAACATGTATAAAGCATGACAACTAAAGGTAAGTATAACACGTATAAAGCATGAGACAACTAAAGGTTAGTATCACATGTATAAAGCATGAGACAACTAAAGGTTAGTATCACATGTATAAAGCATGCGACAACTAAAGGTTAGTATAACATGTATAAAGCATGACAACTCAAGGTAAGTATAACATGTATAAAGCATGACAACTAAAGGTTAGTATACCATGTATAAAGCATGAGACAACTAAAGGTTAGTATAACATGTATAAAGCATGACAACTAAAGGTTAGTATAACATGTATAAAGCATGAGACAACTAAAGGTTAGTATAACATGTATAAAGCATGACAACTCAAGGTAAGTATAGCATGTATAAAGCATGACAACTAAAGGTAAGTATAACACGTATAAAGCATGAGACAACTAAAGGTTAGTATAACATGTATAAAGCATGAGACAACTAAAGGTTAGTATAACATGTATAAAGCATGACAACTCAAGGTTAGTATAACATGTATAAAGCATGACAACTAAAGGTTAGTATAACATGTATAAAGCATGACAACTAAAGGTTAGTATAACATGTATAAAGCATGAGACAACTAAGGGTAAGTATAACATGTATAAAGCATGACAACTAAAGGTAAGTATAACATGTATAAAGCATGACAACTAAAGGTTAGTATAACATGTATAAAGCATGAGACAACTAAAGGTTAGTATAACATGTATAAAGCATGCGACAACTAAAGGTTAGTATAACATGTATAAAGCATGACAACTCAAGGTAAGTATAACATGTATAAAGCATGACAACTAAAGGTAAGTATAACATGTATAAAGCATGAGACAACTAAAGGTTAGTATAACATGTATAAAGCATGATACAACTAAAGGTTAGTATAACATGTATAAAGCATGCGACAACTAAAGGTTAGTATAACATGTATAAAGCATGACAACTCAAGGTAAGTATAACATGTATAAAGCATGACAACTAAAGGTAAGTATAACACGTATAAAGCATGAGACAACTAAAGGTTAGTATAACATGTATAAAGCATGAGACAACTAAAGGTTAGTATAACATGTATAAAGCATGACAACTCAAGGTAAGTATAACACGTATAAAGCTTGAGACAACTAAAGGTTAGTATTACATGTATAAAGCATGCGACAACTAAAGGTTAGTATACCATGTATAAAGCATGACAACTAAAGGTTAGTATACCATGTATAAAGCATGCGACAACTAAAGGTTAGTATCACATGTATAAAGCATGAGACAACTAAAGGTTAGTATAACATGTATAAAGCATGACAACTAAAGGTTAGTATAACATGTATAAAGCATGAGACAACTAAAGGTTAGTATAACATGTATAAAGCATGACAACTCAAGGTAAGTATAACATGTATAAAGCATGACAACTTAAGGTTAGTATAACATGTATAAAGCATGAGACAACTAAGGGTAAGTATAACATGTATAAAGCATGACAACTAAAGGTAAGTATAACATGTATAAAGCATGACAACTAAAGGTTAGTATAACATGTATAAAGCATGAGACAACTAAAGGTTAGTATAACATGTATAAAGCATGACAACTAAAGGTTAGTATACCATGTATAAAGCATGCGACAACTAAAGGTTAGTATAACATGTATAAAGCATGACAACTAAAGGTTAGTATACCATGTATAAAGCATGCGACAACTAAAGGTTAGTATAACATGTATAAAGCATGAGACAACTAAAGGTTAGTATAACATGTATAAAGCATGAGACAACTAAAGGTTAGTATAACATGTATAAAGCATGACAACTAAAGGTTAGTATAACATGTATAAAGCATGACAACTAAAGGTTAGTATAACATGTATAAAGCATGACAACTCAAGGTTAGTATAACATGTATAAAGCATGAGACAACTAAAGGTTAGTATAACATGTATAAAGCATGAGACAACTAAAGGTTAGTATAACACGTATAAAGCATGACAACGCAAGGTAAGTATAACATGTATAAAGCATGAGACAACTAAAGGTTAGTATAACACGTATAAAGCATGACAACGCAAGGTAAGTATAACATGTATAAAGCATGACAACTTAAGGTTAGTATAACATGTATAAAGCATGAGACAACTAAAGGTTAGTATAACATGTATAAAGCATGAGACAACTAAAGGTTAGTATAACATGTATAAAGCATGAGACAACTAAAGGTTAGTATAACATGTATAAAGCATGACAACTCAAGGTTAGTATAACATGTATAAAGCATGAGACAACTAAAGGTTAGTATAACATGTATAAAGCATGAGACAACTAAAGGTTAGTATAACACGTATAAAGCATGACAACTAAAGGTTAGTATAACATGTATAAAGCATGAGACGACTAAAGGTTAGTATAAGATGTATAAAGCATGAGACAACTAAGGGTAAGTATAACATGTATAAAGCATGACAACTCAAGGTAAGTATAACATGTAAAAAGCATGAGACAACTAAAGGTTAGTATAACATGTATAAAGCATGACAACTAAAGGTTAGTATAACATGTATAAAGCATGACAACTTAAGGTTAGTATAACATGTATAAAGCATGACAACTAAAGGTTAGTATAACACGTATAAAGCATGAGACAACTAAAGGTTAGTATAACATGTATAAAGCATGCGACAACTAAAGGTTAGTATAACATGTATAAAGCATGACAACTCAAGGTAAGTATAACATGTATAAAGCATGACAACTAAAGGTTAGTATAACATGTATAAAGCATGAGACAACTAAAGGTTAGTATAACATGTATAAAGCATGACAACTCAAGGTAAGTATAACACGTATAAAGCATGACAACTCAAGGTAAGTATAACATGTATAAAGCATGAGACAACTAAAGGTTAGTATAACATGTATAAAGCATGACAACTAAAGGTTAGTATACCATGTATAAAGCATGCGACAACTAAAGGTTAGTATAACATGTATAAAGCATGAGACAACTAAAGGTTAGTATAACATGTATAAAGCATGAGACAACTAAAGGTTAGTATAACATGTATAAAGCATGACAACTCAAGGTAAGTATAACATGTATAAAGCATGACAACTTAAGGTTAGTATAACATGTATAAAGCATGAGACAACTAAGGGTAAGTATAACATGTATAAAGCATGACAACTAAAGGTAAGTATAACATGTATAAAGCATGACAACTAAAGGTTAGTATAACATGTATAAAGCATGAGACAACTAAAGGTTAGTATAACATGTATAAAGCATGCGACAACTAAAGGTTAGTATAACATGTATAAAGCATGAGACAACTAAAGGTTAGTATAACATGTATAAAGCATGAGACAACTAAGGGTAAGTATAACATGTATAAAGCATGACAACTAAAGGTAAGTATAACATGTATAAAGCATGACAACTAAAGGTTAGTATAACATGTATAAAGCATGAGACAACTAAGGGTAAGTATAACATGTATAAAGCATGACAACTAAAGGTAAGTATAACACGTATAAAGCATGAGACAACTAAAGGTTAGTATCACATGTATAAAGCATGAGACAACTAAAGGTTAGTATAACATATATAAAGCATGACAACTTAAGGTTAGTATAACATGTATAAAGCATGAGACAACTAAAGGTTAGTATAACATGTATAAAGCATGACAACTAAAGGTTAGTATAACATGTATAAAGCATGACAACTAAAGGTTAGTATAACACGTATAAAGCATGAGACAACTAAAGGTTAGTATAACATGTATAAAGCATGCGACAACTAAAGGTTAGTATAACATGTATAAAGCATGGCAACTCAAGGTAAGTATAACATGTATAAAGCATGACAACTCAAGGTAAGTATAACATGTATAAAGCATGAGACAACTAAAGGTTAGTATAACATGTATAAAGCATGACAACTTAAGGTTAGTATAACATGTATAAAGCATGAGACAACTAAAGGTTAGTATAACATGTATAAAGCATGACAACTAAAGGTTAGTATAACATGTATAAAGCATGACAACTAAAGGTTAGTATAACACGTATAAAGCATGAGACAACTAAAGGTTAGTATAACATGTATAAAGCATGCGACAACTAAAGGTTAGTATAACATGTATAAAGCATGGCAACTCAAGGTAAGTATAACATGTATAAAGCATGACAACTAAAGGTTAGATAACATGTATAAAGCATGAGACAACTAAAGGTTAGTATAACATGTATAAAGCATGACAACTCAAGGTAAGTATAACACGTATAAAGCATGACAACTAAAGGTTAGTATAACATGTATAAAGCATGAGACAACTAAAGGTTAGTATAACATGTATAAAGCATGACAACTAAAGGTTAGTATACCATGTATAAAGCATGCGACAACTAAAGGTTAGTATAACATGTATAAAGCATGACAACTAAAGGTTAGTATAACATGTATAAAGCATGAGACAACTAAAGGTTAGTATAACATGTATAAAGCATGAGACAACTAAAGGTTAGTATAACATGTATAAAGCATGCGACAACTAAAGGTTAGTATAACATGTATAAAGCATGACAACTCAAGGTAAGTATAACATGTATAAAGCATGACAACTAAAGGTTAGTATAACATGTATAAAGCATGAGACAACTAAAGGTTAGTATAACATATATAAAGCATGACAACTAAAGGTTAGTATAACATGTATAAAGCATGAGACAACTAAAGGTTAGTATAACATGTATAAAGCATGACAACTCAAGGTAAGTATAACATGTATAAAGCATGACAACTTAAGGTTAGTATAACATGTATAAAGCATGAGACAACTAAGGGTAAGTATAACATGTATAAAGCATGACAACTAAAGGTAAGTATAACATGTATAAAGCATGACAACTAAAGGTTAGTATAACATGTATAAAGCATGAGACAACTAAAGGTTAGTATAACATGTATAAAGCATGCGACAACTAAAGGTTAGTATAACATGTATAAAGCATGACAACTCAAGGTTAGTATAACATGTATAAAGCATGACAACTAAAGGTAAGTATAACTCGTATAAAGCATGAGACAACTAAAGGTTAGTATAACATGTATAAAGCATGACAACTAAAGGTTAGTATACCATGTATAAAGCATGACAACTAAAGGTTAGTATACCATGTATAAAGCATGCGACAACTAAAGGTTAGTATACCATGTATAAAGCATGAGACAACTAAAGGTTAGTATAACATGTATAAAGCATGACAACGCAAGGTAAGTATAACATGTATAAAGCATGAGACAACTAAAGGTTAGTATAACATGTATAAAGCATGAGACAACTAAAGGTTAGTATAACACGTATAAAGCATGACAACTAAAGGTTAGTATAACATGTATAAAGCATGACAACTAAAGGTTAGTATAACATGTATAAAGCATGAGACAACTAAAGGTTAGTATAACATGTATAAAGCATGAGACAACTAAAGGTTAGTATAACATGTATAAAGCATGAGACAACTAAAGGTTAGTATAACACGTATAAAGCATGACAACTAAAGGTAAGTATAACATGTATAAAGCATGAGACAACTAAAGGTTAGTATAACATGTATAAAGCATGACAACTCAAGGTAAGTATAACATGTATAAAGCATGAGACAACTAAAGGTTAGTATAACATGTATAAAGCATGAGACAACTAAGGGTAAGTATAACATGTATAAAGCATGACAACTAAAGGTTAGTATAACATGTATAAAGCATGACAACTAAAGGTTAGTATAACATGTATAAAGCATGACAACTCAAGGTAAGTATAACATGTATAAAGCATGAGACAACTAAAGGTTAGTATAACATGTATAAAGCATGACAACTCAAGGTAAGTATAACATGTATAAAGCATGAGACAACTAAAGGTTAGTATAACATGTATAAAGCATGACAACTAAAGGTTAGTATAACATGTATAAAGCATGACAACTAAAGGTTAGTATAACATGTATAAAGCATGCGACAACTAAAGGTTAGTATAACATGTATAAAGCATGACAACTCAAGGTAAGTATAACATGTATAAAGCATGACAACTAAAGGTTAGTATAACATGTATAAAGCATGAGACAACTAAAGGTTAGTATAACATGTATAAAGCATGACAACTAAAGGTTAGTATACCATGTATAAAGCATGCGACAACTAAAGGTTAGTATAACATGTATAAAGCATGACAACTAAAGGTTAGTATACCATGTATAAAGCATGCGACAACTAAAGGTTAGTATAACATGTATAAAGCATGAGACAACTAAAGGTTAGTATAACATGTATAAAGCATGAGACAACTAAAGGTTAGTATAACATGTATAAAGCATGACAACTAAAGGTTAGTATAACATGTATAAAGCATGACAACTAAAGGTTAGTATAACATGTATAAAGCATGACAACTCAAGGTTAGTATAACATGTATAAAGCATGAGACAACTAAAGGTTAGTATAACATGTATAAAGCATGAGACAACTAAAGGTTAGTATAACACGTATAAAGCATGACAACGCAAGGTAAGTATAACATGTATAAAGCAAGAGACAACTAAAGGTTAGTATAACACGTATAAAGCATGACAACGCAAGGTAAGTATAACATGTATAAAGCATGACAACTTAAGGTTAGTATAACATGTATAAAGCATGAGACAACTAAAGGTTAGTATAACATGTATAAAGCATGAGACAACTAAAGGTTAGTATAACATGTATAAAGCATGAGACAACTAAAGGTTAGTATAACATGTATAAAGCATGACAACTCAAGGTTAGTATAACATGTATAAAGCATGAGACAACTAAAGGTTAGTATAACATGTATAAAGCATGAGACAACTAAAGGTTAGTATAACACGTATAAAGCATGACAACTAAAGGTTAGTATAACATGTATAAAGCATGAGACGACTAAAGGTTAGTATAAGATGTATAAAGCATGAGACAACTAAGGGTAAGTATAACATGTATAAAGCATGACAACTTAAGGTTAGTATAACATGTATAAAGCATGACAACTAAAGGTTAGTATAACATGTATAAAGCATGACAACTCAAGGTAAGTATAACATGTAAAAAGCATGAGACAACTAAAGGTTAGTATAACATGTATAAAGCATGACAACTAAAGGTTAGTATAACATGTATAAAGCATGACAACTTAAGGTTAGTATAACATGTATAAAGCATGACAACTAAAGGTTAGTATAACACGTATAAAGCATGAGACAACTAAAGGTTAGTATAACATGTATAAAGCATGCGACAACTAAAGGTTAGTATAACATGTATAAAGCATGACAACTCAAGGTAAGTATAACATGTATAAAGCATGACAACTAAAGGTTAGTATAACATGTATAAAGCATGAGACAACTAAAGGTTAGTATAACATGTATAAAGCATGACAACTCAAGGTAAGTATAACACGTATAAAGCATGACAACTCAAGGTAAGTATAACATGTATAAAGCATGAGACAACTAAAGGTTAGTATAACATGTATAAAGCATGACAACTAAAGGTTAGTATACCATGTATAAAGCATGCGACAACTAAAGGTTAGTATAACATGTATAAAGCATGAGACAACTAAAGGTTAGTATAACATGTATAAAGCATGAGACAACTAAAGGTTAGTATAACATGTATAAAGCATGACAACTCAAGGTAAGTATAACATGTATAAAGCATGACAACTTAAGGTTAGTATAACATGTATAAAGCATGAGACAACTAAGGGTAAGTATAACATGTATAAAGCATGACAACTAAAGGTAAGTATAACATGTATAAAGCATGACAACTAAAGGTTAGTATAACATGTATAAAGCATGAGACAACTAAAGGTTAGTATAACATGTATAAAGCATGCGACAACTAAAGGTTAGTATAACATGTATAAAGCATGAGACAACTAAAGGTTAGTATAACATGTATAAAGCATGAGACAACTAAGGGTAAGTATAACATGTATAAAGCATGACAACTAAAGGTAAGTATAACATGTATAAAGCATGACAACTAAAGGTTAGTATAACATGTATAAAGCATGAGACAACTAAGGGTAAGTATAACATGTATAAAGCATGACAACTAAAGGTAAGTATAACACGTATAAAGCATGAGACAACTAAAGGTTAGTATCACATGTATAAAGCATGAGACAACTAAAGGTTAGTATCACATGTATAAAGCATGCGACAACTAAAGGTTAGTATAACATGTATAAAGCATGACAACTCAAGGTAAGTATAACATGTATAAAGCATGACAACTAAAGGTTAGTATACCATGTATAAAGCATGAGACAACTAAAGGTTAGTATAACATGTATAAAGCATGACAACTAAAGGTTAGTATAACATGTATAAAGCATGAGACAACTAAAGGTTAGTATAACATGTATAAAGCATGACAACTCAAGGTAAGTATAGCATGTATAAAGCATGACAACTAAAGGTAAGTATAACACGTATAAAGCATGAGACAACTAAAGGTTAGTATAACATGTATAAAGCATGAGACAACTAAAGGTTAGTATAACATGTATAAAGCATGACAACTCAAGGTTAGTATAACATGTATAAAGCATGACAACTAAAGGTTAGTATAACATGTATAAAGCATGACAACTAAAGGTTAGTATAACATGTATAAAGCATGAGACAACTAAGGGTAAGTATAACATGTATAAAGCATGACAACTAAAGGTAAGTATAACATGTATAAAGCATGACAACTAAAGGTTAGTATAACATGTATAAAGCATGAGACAACTAAAGGTTAGTATAACATGTATAAAGCATGCGACAACTAAAGGTTAGTATAACATGTATAAAGCATGACAACTCAAGGTAAGTATAACATGTATAAAGCATGACAACTAAAGGTAAGTATAACATGTATAAAGCATGAGACAACTAAAGGTTAGTATAACATGTATAAAGCATGATACAACTAAAGGTTAGTATAACATGTATAAAGCATGCGACAACTAAAGGTTAGTATAACATGTATAAAGCATGACAACTCAAGGTAAGTATAACATGTATAAAGCATGACAACTAAAGGTAAGTATAACACGTATAAAGCATGAGACAACTAAAGGTTAGTATAACATGTATAAAGCATGAGACAACTAAAGGTTAGTATAACATGTATAAAGCATGACAACTCAAGGTAAGTATAACACGTATAAAGCTTGAGACAACTAAAGGTTAGTATTACATGTATAAAGCATGCGACAACTAAAGGTTAGTATACCATGTATAAAGCATGACAACTAAAGGTTAGTATACCATGTATAAAGCATGCGACAACTAAAGGTTAGTATCACATGTATAAAGCATGAGACAACTAAAGGTTAGTATAACATGTATAAAGCATGACAACTAAAGGTTAGTATAACATGTATAAAGCATGAGACAACTAAAGGTTAGTATAACATGTATAAAGCATGACAACTCAAGGTAAGTATAACATGTATAAAGCATGACAACTTAAGGTTAGTATAACATGTATAAAGCATGAGACAACTAAGGGTAAGTATAACATGTATAAAGCATGACAACTAAAGGTAAGTATAACATGTATAAAGCATGACAACTAAAGGTTAGTATAACATGTATAAAGCATGAGACAACTAAAGGTTAGTATAACATGTATAAAGCATGCGACAACTAAAGGTTAGTATAACATGTATAAAGCATGACAACTCAAGGTAAGTATAGCATGTATAAAGCATGACAACTAAAGGTAAGTATAACACGTATAAAGCATGAGACAACTAAAGGTTAGTATAACATGTATAAAGCATGAGACAACTCAAGGTTAGTATAACATGTATAAAGCATGACAACTCAAGGTTAGTATAACATGTATAAAGCATGACAACTAAAGGTTAGTATACCATGTATAAAGCATGCGACAACTAAAAGGTTAGTATAACATGTATAAAGCATGAGACAACTAAAGGTTAGTATAACATGTATAAAGCATGAGACAACTAAAGGTTAGTATAACATGTATAAAGTATGACAACTAAAGGTTAGTATAACATGTATAAAGCATGACAACTAAAGGTTAGTGTAACATGTATAAAGCATGAGACAACTAAAGGTTAGTATAACATGTATAAAGCATGAGACAACTAAAGGTTAGTATAACATGTATAAAGCATGACAACTAAAGGTTAGTATAACATGTATAAAGCATGACAACTAAAGGTTAGTATAACATGTATAAAGCATGACAACTAAAGGTTAGTATAACATGTATAAAGCATGAGACAACTAAAGGTTAGTATAACATGTATAAAGCATGACAACTAAAGGTTAGTGTAACACATATAAAGCATGACAACTAAAGGTTAGTAAACTCCACTATGTTTTCCCAAATATGTAAGTTTAATTTAAATGTGTAAAAAAATGAATAGAAATTACTCCTACAGATTTTGATGTCTTCCCTTTAATTCAGCTGGATATAAATCATTTGCTTAATAATACCACAAAGACAGGAAACACTCATAATTATAAGCCTGTTCTTTTCATTTCAGACTCTCCATCTTGTGAACTTGAACCAAATTATATGCCAACCTGTATCCTTACTATATCAGATGTATGCCAGCCTGTATCCTATGCCAGTCTGTATCCTATGCCATTCTGTATCCTTACTATATCATATATGCCAGTCTGTATCCTTACTATATCAGATGTATGTCAGTCTGTATCCTTACTATACCAGATGTATGCCAGTCTGTACCCTTACTATATCAGATGTATGCCAGTATGTATTTTTAATGTTTCAGAAGTTTTCCAACCTGTATCCTTAACCTATCAGATGTATGCCAGCCTGTATCCTTATGTTTCAGATGTATGCCATCCTGTATCCTTACTATATCATGTATGCCAGTCTGTATCCTTACTATATCAGATGTATGCCAGTCTGTATCCTTACTATATTAGATGTATGCCAGCCTGTATCTTTACTATATCAGATGTATGCCAGTCTCTATCCTTACTATATCAGATATATGCCAGTCTGTATCCTTACTATATCAGATGTATGCCAGTCTGTATCCTTACTATATTAGATGTATGCCAGCCTGTATCCTTCATGTATCAGATGTATGCCAGTATGTATCCTTACTTTATCAGATGTATGCCAGCCTGTATCCTTACTGTATTAGATGTATGCCAGCCTGTATCCTTACTATATCAGATGTATGCCAGCCTGTATCCTTTCTATATCATATGTATGCCAGTCTGTATTTTTAATGTTTTAGAAGTTTGCCAACCTGTATCCTTAACCTACCAGATATATGTTAGCCTGTATCCTTCATGTATCAGATGTATGCCATCCTGTATCCTTACTATATCAGGTGTATGCCAGTCTGTATCCCATCCTGTATCCTTACTATATCAGATGTATGCCAGTCTGTATCCTTACTATATTAGATGTATGCCAGCCTGTATCCTTCATGTATCAGATGTATGCCAGTATGTATCCTTACTTTATCAGATGTATGCCAGCCTGTATCCTTACTGTATTAGATGTATGCCAGCCTGTATCCTTACTATATCAGATGTATGCCAGCCTGTATCCTTTCTATATCATATGTATGCCAGTCTGTATTTTTAATGTTTTAGAAGTTTGCCAACCTGTATCCTTAACCTACCAGATATATGTTAGCCTGTATCCTTCATGTATCAGATGTATGCCATCCTGTATCCTTACTATATCAGGTGTATGCCAGTCTGTATCCCATCCTGTATCCTTACTATATCAGATGTATGCCAGTCTGTATCCTTTCTATATCGTGTATGCCAGTCTGTATCCTTACTATATCAGATGTATGACAGTCTGTATCCTTATTATATCAGATGTATGCCAGCCTGTATCCTTCATGTATCAGATGTATGCCAGTCTGTATCCTTACTATTTCAGATGTATGCCAGTCTGTATCCTTACTCTATCAGATGTATGCCAGTCTGTATCCTTACTATAACAGATATATTCCAGTCTGTAACCTTACTATATCATATATGCCAGTCTGTATCCTTACTATATCAGATGTATGCCAGTCTGTATCCTTACTATATCAGATGTATGCCAGTCTGTATCCTTACTATATCAGATGTATGCCAGTCTGTATCCTTACTATATCAGATGTATGCCAGCATGTATCCTTACTGTATCAGATGTATGCCAGCCTGTATCCTTACTATATCAGATGTATGCCAGCCTGTATCCTTACTATATCATATGTATGCCAGTCTGTATTTTTAATGTTTCAGAAGTTTGCCAACCTGTATCCTTAACCTACCAGATATATGTTAGCCTGTATCCTTCATGTTTCAAATGTATGCCAGCATGTATCCTTACTATATCAGATGTATGCCAGTCTGTATCCTTACTATATCATGTATGCCAGTCTGTATACTTACTATATCAGATGTATGCCAGTCTGTATTTTTAATGTTTCAGAAGTTTGCCAACCTGTATCCTTAACCTACCAGATATATGTTAGCCTGTATCCTTCATGTTTCAAATGTATGCCAGCATGTATCCTTACTATATCAGATGTATGCCAGTCTGTATCCTTACTATACCAGATGTATGCCAGTCAGTATCCTTCCTATATCAGATGTATGCCAGTATGTATTTTTAACCTACCAGATATATGTTAGCCTGTATCCCTCATGTATCAGATGTATGCCAGCCTGTATCCTTACTATATCAGATGTATGCCAGTCTGTATCCTTACTATATCATGTATGCCAGTCTGTATCCTTACTATATCAGATGTATGCCAGTCTGTATCCTTACTATATTAGATGTATGCCAGCCTGTATCCTTACTATATCATATGTATGCCAGTCTGTATTTTTAATGTTTCAGAAGTTTTCCAACCTGTATCCTTAACCTATCTGATGTATGCCAGCCTGTATCCTTATGTTTCAGATGTATGCCATCCTGTATCCTTAACCTATCAGATATATGCTATCCTGTATCCTCAAAGTTTCAGATGTTTGCCATCCTTCATCTTAACCTTTCAAATGTTTGTCAGCCTGTAAGTTTATACTATAAATATTAGGTTCTTCTTTGCATCAGGTTTTAGACCTTAAATTTCGACAGTAAGATATTCACTGCATTTATTTTTTATGTCTCATCAGATCTCATGACCACAGTGAATTTTAATGAACAGAAAAAAAATGTTCGTGAACAATTTATTACCTGGTTAAATGTCTGCTGCCAAAAAAAGACATGATATACATATTTGTGTTATTATATGATGGATTCAGTTTTATGGTTTGTAAATGTTTGCTTACAGATTTACATTTAGCACAGTAATATATGCTAAACAGATTTGTAGACCTGTAAATCTTTTAACATTTCAATTAAGGAAACTTCTCATACTAATTCACTGGATTTTCATTCTGAATCTGAATCAGTTTTATATATTCAGAAACCAAATTACTGTGTTTTGCACAATTATGCAAAATTAAGGTTTGGTTGGCTTGCTTGCTTTGTTTGTATAAATGTTTGCTCAAGCATTGTAATTAAGATTGGCATCTTCAATCAATAGATAGGCTAGGCTTCAGCTTGTATACATTATTGATACTTAAATATTATTGGTTGTTATGTATATTTTAAACAAACTGAAGTCCCGCTATCTATTGATTGGAGATGTCAATCTTAATTACAATGCTTGAGCAAACATTTATACATACAATGCAAGCAAGCCAATCAAACCTTAAAATTGCTAGCATTAGGATAACAGCTTTAATTCCTCTCTTATTTTGTGTTATAGGACAACTATATTTGGTATGTGTGTACCTTGCAAGGTCCTCATGCCCATCAGACAGTTTTCACTTGACCTCGACCTCATTTCATGGATCAGTGAACAAGATTAAGTGTTCGTGGTTAACTCCATATCTCAGATACTCTAAGCCATAGGTCTACTATATTTGGTGTATGGAATGATTTTAAGGTGTACATGTCCAACTGGCATGTTTTATTTGACCTTGACCTCATTTTTATTGTTCAGCTCAATGTTAAGTTTTTGTTTTTTGGTCTGTATTTCTAATACTACAAGCAATAGGTTAACTATATTTGGTGTATGGAATGATTGTAAGGTGTAAATGTCTGTTTGGCAATTATCATCTGACCATGACCTCATTTGCATGGTTAATTGATCAATGTTAAGTTTTCCTGGTTAAGTTTATTTCTTAGATGTGCAATTGGTCAACAATATTTAAAGCATATTTGGTGTATGGAATGATTGTAAGGTGTACATGTATTTCCAGTTTGGTTTATCTGACCTTGATCTCATTTTCTTGGATCATGTTAATTGTTAAGTTTATGTGATAGTTGTAGTAAAGCTTAATATTTAGGACTATCAACATAATATCAATGGTTAGTAAATAAGGCGAGACATTTCAGTGTGTGCACTCTTGTTCATTCTGCATCTGAATCAGACTATATATTTAAAAACAAAACTACTGTTTTACACACTCATTCAATTGAAAGTAATGAGCATGAGACAACTAAAATTAAGTATACTCAGATAACTCCACTATGTATTCCCAATTGTGTTTTAATTTTTTAATGTTGCATAATTTAATGGAAACTATTCATACAGTTTTTGATGACTTCGGTTCAATTTTGCTGGATTTTCATAAACATTTTGATTTGTTCTTCCACAAAGACAGTTGGGCCATGTTCATAATTTCAAAACTTTTTCTTTTCAGACTTTCATCTAGAATGTATATATATGCTTGAACAAGATTATATGCTAGCCTGCATCTTCAACCTATCAGATGTTTGCCAACTTCTATCCACCATGTATCAGATGTTAGCCAGCCTGTATCCTTAACATATCAGATGTATGTCAGCCTGTATCCTTCAGATGTATTCAAGCCTGTATCCTTAATGTATCAGATGTATGCAATATCCTGTATCCTTAACACATCAGATTTATTTTTACTTCGGAATGGACCAAGAAAATAGTCTTAAGTCATACACTTTGAGATTGGCTCCGTTGTAGATGACCCGGACGGGGTAGTTGACAGTTCCACTGCGTTCCTGCAGCAATTACAGGCCTCCTACCCAGAGCTTGTAAAAGGGTACCATTACTTGAGGATATGACCTCAGACAGTCTCCAATTTGTTTTTATTTCAGAATGGACCAAGAGAATCTTCATAAGTTGGGTACTTTGAGGATATGACAGCAGAAGATATCCCACAGATATCTTATAAAATATTTGTATTTTTTGCAGGATCTACAAATAGAACTTTAAATTTCATTGTTGAAGGATTTAAATCTAATTAGTTGTTAATTAGTCCTTAATGTATCAGATGGATGCCATCCTGTATCCTTAACATATCAGATTTATTTCCGCTTATAATAGAAAAACAAAGGATATGGGGTATCCATCTATGACACAAAATCGGTACATGCACAGCAAAAAACAGATGTATCAGATGTATGCTAGTTTGCATCCATTTAGAAACACATATATTGAATTGCTGATTTTACATCTCGTTATAATTTTTTTCATTAAAGGAGATTTTAACGAGAATGAACGATGTAAAAAAAAATCATAAATAGTTTAGAGATTTATACTCATTTATAGTTTGGAAATTGCAGCTTTGAAAGTTGGCATTTGACACAACCTGTTAAACATCATAAAGACTTTGTGGATATGAATAAAAGTAGATTTGATCATAGATCATTGATCAATAACAAAATATAAGAAAATTTACATAAAAAATTATGGTCTCCAACAATCAAGAATTAAGTGTCTTATACAATATGTCAAGATTTAAAACACTAATCTAGAAAAAAATGAATTAATTCAGCTGAGACTATCAAAGATCTTCCATCATCAACAAATGTGCTAAATAACAAAAAAAAATCTGTATTCATGTTCATGTAATACTCAGTTTGAATGTCGTGTACTATTTTGTTAATGAATAAATTCAAGATATTATTAGGTGTTAATGGTCATTATTAATTACCTTATGTAAAGAGGAATATTTGCACTACATTATAAATTGACAGAAAAAAATATTTTTATTCAAAAGTAATTCTACTAATGCAAATAAATATCAAATAATGAATTCAGAAATACATCTTACTTACTAGCCATTTCTGTACGAACATTTAACAATCTAACAGACCTAACTTTTGTTCTTTATCAATGATATGTCTAATCTTCAGTTGTCATTTCTGAGTTGTATTTTCTTTGTTTCTTGCTTTTTTGCTGGTTTGAATGGTTTCCTATATTTGATAGTTGAAATGTTGTCTAGTTTTTATAAGAGTTCCTGAGTTATGCATTTCTGAAGTTTATTTATTTGATATTTTTAAAAGCTTTGAAAATAAGGTGTCACTGTAAAAATTTTATTTTTTTAAAATTATTTAAAAATTATATAACCAGTGTAGTGCATATTATTCATTTACTAAAGTTGTCCAGATCCTTGTCCGTTTTTGTCTTATATCATTTATGTTGTTTAGAGAATTTGGTGTTAATAGCAGTTCTTTAATGTTTTCTGTTTTAAGTGTATTCACAAATTTTAAATATTAAATGCTTAAAAGCAGATTAAAAAAAATATTTAAGATATTTTTGTAAAATTCAAAAATGTTAATTTCAGTGAAATATTTCCTTCTTGTCATGATCATATATGAATTGCTTTAAGCATGTATTTTTACATGTTGTAGAAGACGCTCTTGATGTCTTTTTGTCGAGCCTTCGACTTTTGTCGAAAAAGCGAGACATAGCGATCCTACATTCCGTCGGCGTCGTTGGCGGCGTCCACAAATATTCACTCTGTGGTTAAAGTTTTTGAAATTTTAATAACTTTCTTAAACTATCCTGGATTTCTACCAAACTTGGAAAGAAGCTTCTTTATGATCATAAGATAGTATCCAGAAGTAAATTTTGTAAAAAAAAAAATCATTTTGTCAGTATTTTACTTATAAATGGACTTAGTTTTTCTGCCAGTTAACATTACATTCACTCTGTGGTTAAAGTTTTTAAAATTTTAACAACTTTCTTAAACTATCTTGGATTTGTACCAAACTTGGACAGAAGCTTGTTTATGATTAAAAGCTAGTATCTAGAAGGAAATTTTGTTAAAATTTTGTTCCATTTTTTCCGTATTTAACTTATAAATGGACTTAGTTTTTCTTCCAGTTAACATTACATACAGTCTGCAGTTTAAGTTTTTTAAACATTTATTAGATTCATAATCTATCCTGGATTTTTACCAAACTTGGACAGAAGCTACTTACAATCAAAAGATAGTATAGAGAGGAATATTTTTATTAATTTTTTTCCTCATTTTTGTTGAGCCTGCGATTAACAGCAAAAGTAGGCGAGACACTGGGTTCCGCGGAACCCTTACGATTTTTTTTCATTTAAAATACTTTAAAAATATAGAAAAACAAACTTTTCTAAGAAATTGAGCAGACAGTAAAATTAAATTTTGATTAGAAATACACCAATATGAACCCCTTTTTTGTTCATTCTTTTATGAGGTAAAATGCTTCTTTCTACATATTGATTTTGAACTATAAAATATAGTGTATTTCCATGACTATATATATATATTATAATTATAGTATAATTGGTTGAAAATTCCTAGGATCATTCACCTTGAAAACTCTATGTTACTGGCAAAAAATTCTTTATCACAAACGAATGGATCAAATGCACTCTGCTATTTAAAAGAAATTACTGTGTCATTTTAAAGTCCCTATGTAGTCTTTAGTTTTCTGAATGCATATGGTCATTATGAGGACACCAATTTTAATTAGGTCTATAACTCAAGAAAGGAAAAATGAAAACAACAAAAAGTTTGTTACAAAATTGACTAAGTCGGAAATTTCCAAATTAAATAGGATTACGGTAATAGGAAAGTATTATACTAAACAAAACCGACTTATAAAACATACATGTACTATATATTCTTAAAAATAAAAATAATGGAATTTATATGTCTGACTTGCCTTGCCCAGCAATTTTTGGTTTATTAACCCATTTTTAGACATTCCTGAATCTGAGCCTATTCAGTACACAAAAATAAGAACTATTAAAGTGTTTGGGAATTTTAAACATGATGTCCTTTTTTAATTTCTGCTTTTATTTTTGGGAGATACATAAAATGTAGATGATGAATACACCAGAAATCAAGTTCTTTTATCAGATTTTATTTTACTTGCTAATTTATCATTGTCAGATGATCAGGGTATTCTTGCTTCTGTCTTGAGGAGATGTGACCTTTCTAAAAACTGTTCTTATCAGACCATTGTCTTAACAAGATTTAGCTGTGTTTTATATGATTTTAAACTGTTTTTATATTGTTTTTAGAAGTTTTATATTGTTTTAACTGGTTTTTACATGCTTTTACCTGTGACAGATAAATCTTGTTATCACGTAGATTTTCAGTGTTAAATAGAATGTACTGTTACAATTAAAACTTATTAAGACTAATTAACAGAGAAAGAAATTTCCTTGAAATAATAAGATCTGACTTTTTTTATATCATTTACTGGAATAATTTTAATGAGATTATGGGAGGGTCCTAACAATTTTTTAATAAAGATTACAACTGCTGAAAAGTATTTTGTAAAAGGAACTGATCCAGGAATTTTTAGTTTTGGGGGTATGACATCAAAATCATTTGCCGAGCACAGTGGGTGGAAGACATTTTACAGACTTTTGGCACAAATATTGCATGTTTTTCATTTGTTTTGATTTGGTGAGGTACTTGCCTGTCATGACACTTTATAAAATGTAACCTAGTCCATATATTAATATTAAATGAACCTTTCTTCACACAAAAGATTTAAATAGTCATTTATGAAAAATGGCAAAGTGCTCTTGATCAATAGGTATATGGAAAGAATTTTTTTCAATTACTCACAGAAAATAATGTGATTTGCTCCCTTTTTATTTTCTCCGACTAAGAAACTTATAAAACTGTAAGAATGTGTAGAAAGGTGTTTTTGTAGAAGTTCAATAAAAGTGCTTTTTCTCATATGGGTGTAGCGATTTTGTGTCATGAATTGACACAACATATCAGGATCCTTTCTTTATAAACAAAATATTTTCAATCATTTATCAATTTTGAAATGAATAGTAAATTAATTTTTGTGTAAACACACCTTTTTGTATCAGTTTGATTTTCAACACTTTAAAATATCTGTATGCCTTAGATTTGTATAATTTCCTGACACACTTTTTAGTATTTTCATGATTTATAGATGAGAGGTTCATGGTACCTTTGAAAAAGCATAAGAGTTGAAATAAAAAAAATAACTAGTTTTTCATAAAAAAAAAAAACAATTTCATTTTTGTTAAACAAACATATAATCTTAGTACAATGTAATTCAAAAAAGTTTTTAATTTTTTTTGGTTAAAAGAACAGTGAAAATATGAAGTCCTATTTTATGATGCTACAGTTCTTGAACATTTTTATATCTTGTCCATTTTATGCTTTGCCATGATGAAAAATGCAATTATGGGCAAAATGTAGATTTTTTCTACAAAGATTTACAACAGAATATGAATAAGTAAATTACAAATAAAGTTGGAACGGGGAAAGGTGGTTTATATAGGCAATCTCAAACATTTTATCAATATAAAATTACCAGGTTTATCCAAATTGGGAAACACCAAGGGTTAATTGGGGTATAGAAGTATTGTCATCTGGACTTCTCCCATCCAGCAGAAAAAAACTTATTTGAAGTGGCCATCTAGCTGTTTTTGTTGTGAGGAATATATTAAATATACAACCATGTCCAGTCAGAATGTGGACTTTAAATCAGATGCCTTGTGTAGGGAGAGTGGTCTCTGCACGTTAAAGAACCCTTGCAACAACTCTCTGAGGGGTTAATAGGGTTGCCTGTTGCAAGGCAAAATTTCTGCCCCTTTTTTCTATGGTAGTTTAAATTTTATACCTTTCATCCTGGTTTACCAATTTTGCAAAACCTACCCACTGGAGTTATTGTCCTGAATATGCATGAAATAATTGCAACTGGACATCAACTGGCTGCAACGAGATGGAATATTGTGATAGATTATCCATGACCAGAGCAAAGGTCTGATGGAAGAAGATAAACTTTCCATTGATGATGACAGATTTAATTTCAACCAGAAAGATGGTCATTTCAGATGTATCAAGAAATCAAGGCTTTTCCATGTTTATTTTTAAGGTATGCCATGTTGTTTATATAATTTTGCTCGCATAAGTTGTAATATTGGAAAATGTAATTAAAACAGCAACCTAACAGAAGTTATAGTAAACTAGTGAACATTAAGAGGTAAAACTATATTTGATTATTCACAGTAATACATTGATAACTGATAAGTTAATAAGCAGAAAAAAACTAAGTATTATAAAGTACCAGTGGTGAAGTATATTTCAATGACAAGTTATTCCATCCTTTTTCAGATGCTAACTTAACACAAGTTTAATTCAATGTTGCTGCAGGACTTGGAAGTTTGGTGCTATTTTATCTCAGGTTTGTTAAAAAAAGATTAATAGTTAAGAAAGCAACAGTTTTGTTTTGTTGCTCTGTGAAATTGACATATTTATTAAAGGGGCAGTAATTATTTTCAGTCAATTTCTGTAACATAAAAAGAATGTTTTCAAAGGATGGTGATTATCTTTTAAACTAGCTAGATTACACATTCAAATTTAAATCTATAATAAGGAATAAGTTTAATTTGTAATTGGGAAATTAGGGTGGATTCATCATCTATTGCAGTAAAATGATTTTGATATTGATATGGATTTTAGATATAAACTGGAAATTCAGAAATTGGTTTTTTTTTATAATTGCAAATAATGTGACTGGGTGAGTATCACAATACAAAACTCTTTCTGAAATCCAATACATATGTATGTATGCAGATTTTTCTGAAATTGCAATAATAAGTCTCGCTTTTCCAGCCATTCTCTCTTAAAAAATCACAATGATAAATGCATGCAATAATTTCTGAATTTATAGCTAGTATTTATATCTTTTTCAGATGCCGACATCACATAAGAAGGTTAATTCAATGTTGCTGCAGGACTTGGAATTTATATCCTGTTTTATCTCAGGTTTGTTAAAAAATATTTAATGTAAAGAAAGCAATGATTTTGTTTTGTTGCTCTGTCAAGTTCTTATATCTTTAAGGGGTAAAATATATAGTGAACATAACATTTTGCAAAAAAATTTGTCAAAATTCTGTAACATAAATAGAATATTGCAATTAAGGATGTTGGTAATTCTTTTTCACGAATGTGACCTACCGAATGAGACTATTTACCGGATTTGTAATAACATAAGCAACATGACGGGTGCCACATGTGGAGCAGGTTCTGCTTACCCTTCCGGAGCAACTGAGATCACCCCCAGTTTTTGGTGGGGTTCGTGTTGCTTAGTCTTTAGTTTTCTATGGTGTGTCATCTGTACTATTATTTGTCTGTTTGTCTTTTTATTTTTGGCCATGGCGTTGTCAGTTTGTTTACGATGTATGAGTTTGACTGTCCCTCCGGTATCTTTCGTCCCTCATTTAAACTGGAACACACTCAAATTTAAATCTATATGAAAGAATTGAAATTATGTTCAATTTTAATTCACCATTCAGGATGAATTTATCTTCTTTTGCAGAAAAAATATTTTGATGTTGAAGATTATTTACATATTAATAATTAGTATTTTAAGATATGTATATATGAACTTACTTTTTATTTTCAGTGTAGAACAAAAATTGAGATAAATTGCTGTCAAAAATTTTGTAGACTTGAGAATGAAAAACAACATTTCATCAACAAAATAGTAAGTAGCATATTTTAAATTCCTTCAGGAAATAATTTTCCCCTTTAATGCGTCCATTCAATGTTTGTATTTAAGAAAAACGCAAAGAAAAGTCTGGTACCTATGATTATTATTAGAAGAAAGTGTGAATGAAATATTTCAAAGTTAAGTTATAGGAATTAAATTTTAAATATCATTAAAATCAGATCATATGCGTTTCCAATTATATCAATTATTTTAACTTTAAACATTTTTTCTTCTATTTTTCATAAAGAAAATTAAACTGGGACTTTTTTTTCAGGATGAAAATAGCAAACAGGAAGTTGTCAAGGGATTGTTACCTCAAGTCTGAAGTGGTTCAATGCAAATCATGAGGTAAGTTTTCTGAAGCTATTTTCAATATTTAGAACATTGATTTATAATAGTCCTGTATCAATAAGACCCAGTCTGCTATCTGGTTGTGACTTTAGAAATCTCTTATTTGTGACAATATGGGGGAAATACAAAAGAGAAAAATCCAATCAGAATGATGGATGTGATTTATTCTGGGAAAATTGTTCTTGTTTCAAAAATTATCTTAAATTGAGAGCAGCTGCTCAGATGGATTTACTTTCACAGAATATCTATTAAAGGGGCACTAGCTACGAGATATATAAAAAATCTAATGTATTATTTTTTTTTGCTCAATCATTAATGAAATGGAAATAGTGAAATAATAATTCGCTTTTAGCAGCCAGTATGGTTCAATTTTGTCAAAATAAGCTAAAAAACATTGATTATGAATTATTCACTTGCAAGTGAATAATTCGACCTCATTGCATCCGTATTCATGTGAACTTCAATTTAACCCCTTAGCTTGAGATGGATAACACGTGAATTGTATGTGTAAAGTTTTTTAAAGGAAAAGAATGTCAACATTGAAAGTGAAACAAAGGTAAATCATTGATTGACTGATTCGATCCACAAAAAATCATTCTTATACAGGTAAAAACGATGATAAACATTTATTTTTCATCTATAAAATGAAATTAAATAGACCTAGAAAAATCCAATTAACAGGGCACGGGCATGAAAATACTTAGCTTCGTTTCGTGTGTATTTTAGTCTAGACGCCATCTAATTAACTATCGAGTTGACCTCTCAAGTCATCCGATGACCATATAAGCGATGTAAACATAAATATAGATATAAATAGATTAAGCAAACTCGTGCTGTTGTTTATTTTAGACTTTTGATACTTTGGATAATTGTTTTACATTGTTATCAATCAAATATGAGAATTTGATTAAAATCGGTGAACATGAATTTGACAGCTAATGCCCCTTTAAAAAAAGATGCAAAATCCAGAATAGAAAGGAGTAATATTTTATATTGCTTTCAAATTGTTTCATACAGAAAATAAGTATCTCATGACAGTAAAACAAGATGATAAATTTATTTTTCAGCTTCATTCATGCATTGCTGGTATTCACAAAATGCCATGATTTAAGATGAAGACTTTATAGGAAGATATTATCTGATGTTTAGGTAAGTCAGCATTACTATTTTAACACTACACAAATGCATTGATAAGAGATTGGTTGTATCCTTGTACAAAATTTGTTAAAGAATTCAGTTGACAGTTATTTCCCTTTTTTTAACAGTAGATATTACTATGTATATATTATATCCTCAAAACTAGTTGACACACAACAGTATTGAATTATTTTGTATAATCTGCTATATTTTCAAAACTATAAAGTTATTTTTAACCAAAAAAAACCACCAGGATTTTTCTTCTTAATTTATTATCATTCCAAGAAGGGGGACAACTATTGCAAATGGAACATATGGGTGACAAAAGATCATCAGCACACTTAAATACGACTCATTGCTTAGAGAATGGTTTTTCTTTCATTAATATCAATTTAAAAACATACTAATTATATAAAAATGTGTGCATATCACAATCATACTGAGGAAAGGGGAAAATGCATTGCTGAAAATTATCATTTCAAGGGAGACAATTTTAGTGATTTTTTTTCTTGATGAATAATTTATAAATACAATTTTATACCATCATCAAAACAGATTTGCAAATAGGACTGAAATGACAACTGATCTTACTGTATGGTTCAGTTTTTTATCCAAGACACTCAGAATGGTAAAGTTTTACTATTTGAATAATTTTTATATTCTTAAAACCAAATATTCACCGCCTGGCTTGCATTGTAAATGGAAATTCAATGTTGGACACCAAATGGTTTAAAAATCAAGAAACTTTCTGCACTTAGCAGCAAAACTTAATCTAAACTGTCAATGATAAACACAATTATGAAGAGCAAATATTGTGATACAGAAAAAGATAAACTATTTCTCCTTTTTATATTTAAGAATCTTGTGATAAAATTTCCATTCCATTTGTAGGTAATGTTTGATGCTTCCAATTCTGGATATTTTGAAAAAAAGGTGAAAATGAAGGAAGGATGTCAATACGCAGAAAATAATTTTAAAAAGAGAGCGGTACTCAGTTACAAAATATAACTCTGGAATTAATTTGCTGTGAAAGAAGGACTAAAACACTAATGGACTCCGGAAAACAAGTTGAGCAAGGGGAAGAGACTTAAACAAAACAACAGACTCAGGAATATGTTGTGCAAAACAAGAGACTTAAAAAAAAACAAAAAATAGACCCAGGAATATGATTTGCACGACAAGAAACTTTTATTAAACAAAACTATAGAATATAATCAGTGATGAAATAAAAACTTTGTTTAGCATGAATTTTTTATTTATTAGTTATAAATTTGAGGAGAGAAAGTGGAATATGATTTTCATTGAAGATTATTTTTTTTTCTTTTTAAAGATTACTGCTTATCTACAATGTTTGATTAAAAATGTGTTTTTTTTTTTCTTCAAAATTTAGATTTTGAAAGTCATGTTAAAATTTGAGAGAGTTAGAATATTCATTTGTAAAGATTTATCCTGTTTCAACCATAAAGCTCATAATATTATTACCATTTTTAACGAGTGGTTTGACAATAGACTGTCACTGCTAGTTTTTTTTTTTTTTTTTTTTTTGCATTTATGGTTTAAACAGGATTAATCTAAGAGAAAGAAAAATGCAGTGTATGAAAGAGAGAAAGAGGGACTATGTAAAGGTCTATTCTCTTTCAGCAAAACAGCAGGTTCTTTTTTTACGATTTCTTGTATTGAAATCAAGCACCTGCCAATTTGTTTAAATTGGATGAATCTTGGATGAGTATGACATTGTGTATTGAAAACTGTATTTTTAAAAATGCATTTTCGACACACTTAAAATATTACATATTAAAAAATTTAGATAATTAATTTTTATTTTATATCTAAATTATCACAATCATGCTATATATTTTAAGTGTATCATTTTTTATATATATTTTTTTAAGTTTTCAACACAGGAAGTGTAATCTAAGTATGATGAATGGGGAGCTAATAGGTTTTATTTACAGCAAGGGGAGGGAATACACCTATTTACCTCCTAATACTGGTTGCTTCCTTTGATGAAAGTTAATTTATTATACTTTGATAATTATGTGAAGTTGCTTTAAGGGTTCATCAGATGATATCAAAATTTGCCATTTTGTAGAGCTTAGTAAAGTCAAAATGTAAAAAAAGAGAAAAGAAACAAAAACTATTAAAAAAAATAGAAGAAGAAAAAACTGTAAACTAAGTTCCAGGAAATGGCAGTATGGGTTGTTCTAAAATTTATAAGTTGTATTGGATCCAAAAATATTCTTACAACTTAAATACATCTGATGTGTGTGTGTGTGTGAGGGAGAGAAAGATAATATTTTGTGAAGGTTTATTCTCTTTCAGCTAAACAGCAGGTGCTTCTTACAACTTTTAGTAGACTGGTCTCAAACAAGTTGCCAAAACCTGCCAGTTGGTTTAGATATGATAAATCTAGAAGTGTAAGATAGTATTTTGAGATGCTACTTTTTCTCTGATTTTTTTTTTGTGGCTTGAATCTATCTATGAACAAAGAATATACACTTGAATATGACACGGATCAAAATTTAATAAATAAGCTCTCATTTTTTTAAACATCACAGCCATGTTCTATTCTATGTGTATTATGTCATTTTGTTAAACCTTTCAACACAGAAAGTAAAATCCAGGTGTGATGAATGAGGAGCTAATAGGGTGAAGTGTATGGCAAGGGGACGGAATACACCTATTTACCTCCTTATTCTGGTAGCTTCCTTTGGTGGAAGTTAATTAATTAGACATTAATAGGAGCACCTCAGATGATATCAAAATTTAACATTTTGTAGAGCTTAGTAAAAAAAAATGTATAAAAAAAATGTAAAAAAAAAAATGAAATGAAAGAAAAGAAGAAAAAACTGTAAACTAAGTTCTAGAAAATAGCAGTATGGGTTGGTTTGAAATTTAATGATTTCTTTTGGATATGAAATTCTTCTTTTTGCATTTTAAATTCATCTGATTTGCATATGTGATAGAGAGAGAGAACAAGACTTTGTTAAGGTTTATTCTGTTTTCATCTAACAGCAGGTGCTTCTTTCATCTTACTGTAGTCATTTCTTATAAAATTACTAAAACCTGTCAGTAGATTAGAATTGAATAAATCTAGAAAGAGGGTAAAGTATTTTCATTATTTGGATTAGATTTTTTTTTTTGTTATAGACATTTTTCATAATTAGTTGTTAGATGAAGGTGGAGAACATATTTTATTAAAACATTTAAGTGGTTTTATTTAATTAAAACTTATTTGCTAATAGTTTTAAAAGAAGCTATTACAATTTTGACAAATATTTACAATGGAAAGAAAAACAGCTATTATCTCCCTTTATCAAGACCTACTTTTTACAATAAAAGAAACAAATGTATAAGAAAACAAAAATGTTTAATAATTTCTGAATTTGCAGTAATTGTACTCTTCACAGCATTTCTTACTCATAAATTTTTTTTAACACTTTAACTCATGTTCTTTGCTTAATTATTTTTTTTTACACATGAAAAATGTACTGCTTTGTTTTTTTTCTGTCTTTGTATGCCAAGATGTGTGTTTTTTGTATTACAAAGTTGCAATCAGACTTCACCCTGATTACCAGCTAGAGACCATTTGTTATATATATATTGCCAGTAATAAAATTTACTTAAGAGAAATGCAGTATAGCTGTTATGTTGATATGGAATAAATGAAGGCTTTTCATGTATGATTTATATTGACATAATAATATTCATTAATAAAAAATTATATAGAAAATAGCAATGGTGGCTTGTTGTCCTATCATATCCCTACTCTAAGAGTTGGGGCTATATTGCATTCACCTTGTCTGTCCCTCTGTATGCCAGTTTGTCCAACAAATATTTCTGTCACGTTTTTCTCAGGTACTGCTGAACAGAATGGCTATCATTTTGGTCAACAGCTCGACATTGATGAGTGGTAACATGTGAGGACTTTTCAGATGTCAGACACCTACTTTCTGTTTGCTGATACTTTTGAGTTTAAAAAACGTGATAATATTTTAACAGGACGTGGTCAATGATGTTTGGTACACGTTTACATCATAATACCAGTTATAATTTTATTGAAAATTATTTGGTGTTCAACCACTCGTCCTGTTTTCTTTATTCATGGTCCATTGAAACGCGTTTTTTTCCCTAGTTTACATGTTTCTTGATGGGTAAAATTATCAGGACCAACTCCAACTGAAGATGAGTAACAGTAATATGCTTTAGCATCTACACATGATTTTTATCAGAAGATTAAGCCTGGACTTCAGTCATGGTCAATGGACACCCAAATGTAAAGGTTTTGATCATGTCAATGTAGAAGGATCAGAATTATCATATCGTTCAGTTATTTAACGGTCAGTTCTGTGAGTCATATTCAACTGCTGAGCTGCTTGCATTTTATACATTTTGCTTTGTTCATATAAAAGCTATTGATTGTTTTGTTCTATCCCAATTTTACATCTGATGGTACTATCATACTATCCCACTTTTCGCCCCTCCTATAACAGTTACAACACAAGGACAGGAAAGCATAAGTTTCCTTTCTTTCGTAGTCGGGGCATAAAAATAATTAAATTATGAAATATATATGTGAAATTCAGACAAATGAAGGAGCTACAAGATATTTTTGTTTATTTCCAATAGAGGACCCATTATTGGCAAAGTCAGTACATTGATTAGTATATTCCACATTTACCATAGAGATAATACAAACAAAAAAAACCAGCTCAAACATTGAATAAAAGATGTGTTAATAATTTAACAATATGAACAACCCCCATAATGATCGGTGTTCGTTGACCATGTACTGGAAGCAGCATTATATCCATTATGAAATGAGCTCATGAGTTGAGTCCTCATCGTGGCTGATGCATATGAACACAAATTATATTTATCCAAATACAGGCGTCACCAAGGGCATGTGCTTAAATGACACTCAAACAAATACACATAGATATGAATATTTAAGCACATTACAATACATTTATAAACAAATATTCAAAAATGTATTATCTAGTCTTCCTCGTGGCATGAAAACAAGAATACTTATATTCTAATTCGTAAACTCGAATATAAAATATTTGTCAAATAACCACAAACTCTCACATGGGAGACGCCACTTGCAGAGACAAGTGCACTCGAAACACAAAGAACGGGAAAATAGCATTGAATATTTATTGAATTCGTAAATTTTGAGAAACAGATAACTGTGCTTAAATGTCTTCTCTACCGTAACAACCATTTGCTCTGTCTGATTTACACTTGTCATGCTTCATAAAAATTCCTATCAGAAATACCGCGTTAGCCCTGGCTCTTGTATATAAGATACGTCTGGAATCATTTCGAATCTTAAGAACATTGGACTTCTTATTGAATGTTATTTTAACGAAAAATAAATTTACCATCTTCAAAATGTTTGTCAGCATCTTTAATAGAACTATTTAGACAAGTATATGGACATGTTATTTTTTAATCTGAAACATGTATAAACAAATAGAAAATATTTTACCAGTTGAAAAACAGTTTTTGCAGAAAATAGCTGGAAATATTCTAATACACAACGTGTATTTTATGTATCAGGGTAGTTCTGTCCAATGACACTAATAAAAATGTTATCTTGTTCATACCAAATAATATACTAATATGTTTTTCGGATGTTCAGCCCAGTGGCTTCAATAACAATCAGCACAACGTCTAAAAACAATCGCCCAGTGGTTTTAATTAACATTCTCTAATTTTTATGAAATGAGACCAGTATCGTTTGTATGATCAGTGAAAAACATACAAGAAAAATGTTTGATTATCCCCCTTTTACCACAAATGATGACTGTAAAAAAATGCTTGATATTTACCTCTACCATTGCAAAATATAACGCATAAGCTCATTTTAGGGGACAACCATTTGATATTCTCGCGGGGGGGGGGGGGGGGGGGGGGGGGTATACATTTTCATCCTGTCTCATGCAAGGTTATTTATTTTCAGCTCTTTCCAGGCAAGGATAGTATCAAAAATCCTCCAGCCTACAAAAATCAAATGGTCGTCCCCTTATCTGAAGGGCCAACTTAATCCACTGCCCGGCCTCATTTAGCTTCTGTTTTTATTTGGGATTTAAACATGACCATTGGTTCCTATTTTTTTTTAGTAAAAACACAGTGTACCGTTTTGGCATTCTTAAGATTCCTGCTTGGCCTGAGCGATGTGGAAATGATCGTTTGGTTGATCCTGTTGAATGACCTTTCGCTGACCATCCGATATGTCCGCACTTACTGTATAAATGAAAACATTGGTCAAAATAACAAACAATTTGATTACTTTATAACAATTTAGCATGAGTAGTTTGAAACGAAACCGGCGTAAACCCCCTTTTTAATATTCCTCACGGTACAGGAAACACTCAGTTGAGTAAAAGCATTTAATAAAATTGAGAATGGAAATGGGGAATGTGTCAAAGAGACAACAACCCGACCAAAGAGCAGAAAACAGCCGCAGGCCACCAATGGGTCTTCAACACAGCGAGAATATCCCGCACCCGGAGGCGGGCTTCAGCTGGCCATTAAACAAAAATGTGTACTAGTTCCATGAAAATGGACGTCACACTAAACTCCAAAACATATAAATGAACTAAAATTAGAATTTAACTATATAATATCGGTACAGTGACTGTAGTCGACATAATCACACGCAAAATGATACTAAATTACAGGGTGAAAGAATGCTCGCAGTTACTTAAAGCAAATTGAAAGAAATAGAGGTCTCTTACATCCTTATCGGCTTCTGGACTTCCAGCAAGATTTCATACAGCCTCGTCAGAAAACGTGCAAGAAAACAAGATAGTGTGCAGTGCCTAAAGTAAAAATTTGTGTATAGAATCTCAATACAATAAAGACAAAGCCAATGAATTCATTTCTTTATAAATTTTCAAGGAGAAATGAGTTTTCTTACATAAATAAAAGGAGAAATGGGATTTCCGTGAGACAAAAACACACGATACAAACAATCAACTTCATTACACCAGTTTAATACTTAAGAATTGAATGCTTCTTTTTATAATTTTATTGGGGTGTAAAAGCGCATTATTATTTTTGTATGCAGCGCAAATGTGCGCACAATCAATGCTTTTATAACCTTACAAAATTATAAAACAAAGCATTCAGTTCTTATAATGACATTTTTATGCTACAACCATGAAATTAAGAGTTATATATCAAGCTTTTCGTTTGTTTTTCAATGCATTATTATTCTAACATTGTCATGAATAGCACGTGCAGTCATAGCTCTTGTATTTTATACGGAAATAAAATTTGATATTATAGTGCCTCAGTCACGATTCTTGTCAGCCAATCCAAGTTACGGATTGAAATGAAACATACATGTAATTATTATTCTTTAAAAGGCTAACTAATTCAAATTCTTTTTCTGCTATAAAGGACATAGAGGTGTTAGATGTGAAATAATACCCATAGCAGACGTATAGTTGGTTTGTTTCAATAACTGTTGTTAAATGTCTCAATTGAAAAAAGACAATGAACAAAACTGTTACAACTATGATCTACTGAACATTACTTGATCAAATATTGTCTCCTCAAAGAGTAAACTATAGTAATATTAACATATGGCTATCACAATATATGATACAAAAAATTTCTGATTTTGTTTGCATTTCATGACTGGTACCCGCCTACCTACTCAGGCAACCAGCTGCAGCAACAATTGAGTTTTATTATCTAGCTCTGTTTTTTTTACCCTTTTATATAAATTTCACGATGATATGAACAAAAACGGGAAATAAATAGTCTTATTTATTTGTTTCTAATGAACTCGTAGATACAAAAGACTGTTCATTTTACAAACCATTTTGGCGACAACTAAGTTCGATTTTGATGTAGGGGAAAACATTTCTAATTGATGTAATTCATTTGAAGAAAATTGATGCATGAGTATTCGACAGCTGGGAATATAATAAAAGTTGATAAACAGTTTGAATCGTTTAACTTTTTCATATACAGAATAATTGAGAAACTATCACCATCGATCCAAGTAACAGGTTTTCTTGTTTGGGCTTTCTTTAATTCAGCAGTTTGCAAATTGTTCATTGTAATTTTATGTTAACTTTTATAGACTGTTACTGGAAATATAAACAGAGGCCCATACGGAGGACGAAGACTGGGGAATACTTACAGAGGCCCATACGGAGGACGAAGACTGGGGAATACTTACAGAGGCCCATACGGAGGACGGATACTAGGGAATATTTACAGAGGCTCATACGGAGGACGGATACTGGGGAATATTTACAGAGGCTCATACGGAGGACGGATACTGGGGAATATTTACAGAAGCTCATACGGAGGACGGATACTGGGAAATATTTACAGAGGCTCATACGGAGGACGGATACTGGGGAATATTTACAGAGGCTCATACGGAGGACGGATACTGGGGAATATTTACAGAGGCTCATACGGAGGACGGATACTGGGAAATATTTACAGAGGCTCATACGGAGGACGGATACTGGGGAATATTTACAGAGGCCCATACGGAGGACGGATACTGGGGAATATTTACAGAGGCCCATACGGAGGACGGATACTGGGGTCAATTTACAGAAGCCCATAAGAGGACGGATACTGGGGCTATTTACAGAAGCCCATACGGCGGACAGATACTGGGGACTATTTACTGAGGTCCATACGGTGGACGGATACTGGGGAATATTTACAGAGGCCCATATGGTGGATGGATACTGTGGAATATTTACAGAGGCACATACGTTGGACGGATACTGGGGACAATTTACAGAAGGCCATAAGAGGACAGATACTGGTGGTTATTTACAGACTCCCATATGGTGGACAGATACTGGGGACTATTTACAGAGGCCCATACGGAGGACGGATACTGGGGACTATTTACAGAGGCCCATACGGAGCACGAATACTAGGGCCTATTTACAGAAGCCCATACGGTGGACGGATACTGGGGCTATTTACATAGGTCCATAAGGTGGACGGATATTGGGGACTATTTACAGAGGCCCATACGGTGGACAGATACTGGGGACTATTTACAGAGGCCCATACGGTGGACGGATAATGGGGGCTATTTACAGAGGCCCGTACGGAGGACGGATACTGGGGGCTATTTACAGAGGCCCATACGGTGGACGGATATTTGCGAAGATTGTCAGAATTTCTAAAATGTCTACTTTATTTCTCATGAGCAGACATGATTTCGTGGTATTAACCATATAGCAAATCACAAGTGACCAGACTGATGTCCTCTTTCTCCAGATAAGCATTTTGTGGTTCGATGTATGCTCTCGCTCTTTGAAACCAGTGCTCCCGCCATATCTTACTCTGTCCACCCGAAGTCATGAATTTTGGCATTGTTTTTGTTTTATGTTTATGTTGTTGTCTATATGATATCGATGTTAGATCTTCGGGCTTCGGGCTTCACTGCTGACTTCTTTCAATGTGACTTAATCATCGATTAAGGACGTCTGGTGATCTCTAGATGTCTTGGTTTTGTTGGGTTTTTTTTCTCACGTGTTTCTAATGGAAACGCTTATAAAGTCAAAAGAACGCTTAAACTGTTTGACTAATATATATTTGGAGGACTCGGAGATGCGATGGGGACGCTGAAGCGCGATGGTCACGCTGAACTGCGATGGTCCTTTCTCTGATGTGCGATGGTGCTTTCTCTGATGTGCGATGGTCCTTTCTCTGATGTGCGATGGTCCTTTCTCTGATGTGCGATGGTCCTTTCTCTGATGTGCGATGGTCTCTAAGATGCTTGATGGCTATAGGTAAAATCTACAGATATTTTATTTTTCCAATTATTATGAGATTTTGTTATTTTATTAATTAGTATATACTTGTAAATACCGAACATTGAATGTTTTCTCCTGTTGCAGTAAAAACTATCTTGTTCCTTGTTTTCATTCACAGCAGCCGTATAGATTTTCCGTGTATTTTGTTCCGTTCTGACTAATCGAGTAGTATTTGCATTTCAAATAACTACTTCGTTTTTAAGTCATTGCAATAAGTACTGGTTTTAAAGGAAAAATAACATTTTATGTAGCGTTTATAGTGGTCAATATCTAAACGATTTTATAATCTATAATAAATAATTGCTTTTTTTCTGGAGCTTTTTACAAAGTACACTACAACGTTACAATGCAGTTAGGACTTGAAATGCAATGACTATCTATCATGACTGTTTTCAATTAAACAGGTTATACTCTCGATATTTTACCTTAAAAAAAACTGAAAAGCTACTTCCAACAAACTTCTACATTGACATATGAACATTGGTTTATGTAATCCATCGATCTTCAGCGTTACCACCATAGCACTTCGGCGTAGCTATCAACCAGATAGCGTCACAATCTCACTATCGCACTTCATCGTGATCATAAACGCACTTCATTGTCAAACCATCGCGGTTCGGGGTACCATCGCGGTTCAGAGTCCTACATAATTATTTTCAAAATGGAATGGATTTGAGAAAAAAAAGTGAATTAAGAAACTAAGGAAGCATAATAAACCATAAGTGGAGGAGTCGCAAACAACATGGTCAAAAGACCAAAAACCAGACAGAAACACAACAGTCAGTAAAATAATCAACACAGAAAACTGCAGATTGAGTAAAAGGAACCCGGTCAAAAATCGGGGGTATACTCCGGTGCTTTTGAAGCGTAGCAGTACTTGTTCCACTATTGGCACCCGTCATGCTTACCACGGTACTCAAAAGGTACAATCGGTTTCACTAGGAATGGTTAATTGCCCATATATTCATTTCATCCATCGGGTTATTTTCAGTGTTAACTTTACTAAAAATAACGGATTTATAGCGTTATGTGTATACTCTTTTGGAATTAATATTGATTCACTATTGCTGTTGGTCTGTTTTGGGAGATTCCAAAAGTGTAAATTTTTGTTGTTGACTGGATTTGTAAAAGAACAAAAAATGTTAACTTCCGTTTATTGTCTGGTTTGGTGAGATACCAAAAAATGACAAGTTTTATTGTTGTATACAAAAATAAGTGTTAACTTTTGTTGTTTAATGGTTTTGTGAGATAACAACATGTGTGAAAAGTAAAATCACAAAAATACAGAACTCCGAGGAAAATTCAAAACGGAAAACGGAAAGTCCCTAATCAAATGGCAAAATCAAAAGCTCAAACACATCAAACAAATGGATAACAACTGTCATATTCCTGACTTGGTACAGGCATATTCTTATGTAGAAAATGGTGGATTAAACCTGTTTTTATAGCTGGCTAAACCTCTCACTTGTATGACAGTCGCATAAAATTACATTATATTGACAAAGATGTTTAAACAAAACAAACAGACATAATAGGTAAAAATATCAAAATAGGGGTACAACAGTCAACATTGTGTTATAATCATAATCACTACAAAAACAAACAAATGTGTCAACAAAGAACACACAATGACGGGATGTGTAAGTACCGAGCCACGTCAAATGGATATCACCAAAAATAGGCTAAACAGTAAAAGTAATATTCAAAAGGACAATTAAAAGAATACTATAAGAAAAAGTCAGAATGTGAATATATATGTTCAAACTCTTTAAGGTCATTTTTTAGTAGCAATAAATAAAAAAACTATGTCAATTGGACATGCTTTGATACTATATATGCCCTTGAATTTTTACTAGATAACATTTTTGTTCGCTTTGGAGATTCCGTATATCGTCAGGTTATCGGAATTCCAATGGGGACTAACTGTGCACCACTTATTGCGGACCTTTTTTTGTATTGCTATGAGTTACAATTTATGACAAAAATCAGCAAAGACCCATCGAAACAACATCTGATACACAAATTTAATAATACTTTTAGATATTTGGATGATATTTTGGCTCTCAATAATGACGACTTCAGTATGTATACTAAAGAAATTTATCCTGTTGAACTTACTTTAAATAAAGCTAATACTAACAATGACCACTGCCCTTTCCTCGATCTTGATATCTATATCATTAACGGAAAGCTTAATACTAAAATATATGATAAAAGAGATGATTTTTCATTTCCTATCGTTAATTATCCATTTTTAGATAGTGACGTTCCCTTGTCACCATCTTACGGTGTTTATATATCTCAACTTGTACGATTCGCTCGTGTATGTAACAATGTTTAAGATTTTAACGAGAGAAATTTATGTATTACTGAAAAATTATTACACCAGGGTTTTCGATATCACAAACTAGTCAAAACATTTACTAAATTTTATCATCGGTATAAGGACATCATTCGTAAATATACCTCAACATGCAGACTTCTTATACGTTCAGGTATTTCACATCCAATTTTTTATGGAAATATTCTTTATAAAGCACAAAAATGTCAGTATTCACCTCTGAAGCTAACAAAACCTTTAAATAGACTTATTAAGAAGGGATATAGTTACGATACTGTTGTCAGGTCATTAAAGATTGCATATTTTGGCGTTAATATTGATTCACTTATAGGGTCTTTGCATCGGCACTAAACACATTTATTTAAAAACCAGTTGTTGGCATGACACGGGTTATGTTCTTCTCATATATGTTATGATGGTATAATACTAAACCCCTAACGGGAAGGATTGTGCCTGATATTCATATGATGAAGACATAATCTTTCAATCAGTTTAATTGAAGTCTGGAGCTGGCATGTCAGTTAACTGCTAGTAGTCTGTTGTTATTTATGTATTATTGTCATTTTGTTTATTTTCTTTGGTTACATCTTCTGACATCAGACTCGGACTTCTCTTGAACTGAATTTTAATGTGCGTATTGTTATGCGTTTACTTTTCTACATTGGCTAGAGGTATAGGGGGAGGGTTGAGATCTCATAAACATGTTTAACCCCGCCGCATTTTTGCGCCTGTCCCAAGTCAGGAGCCTCTATCCTTTGTCAGTCTTGTATTATTTTTAATTTTAGTTTCGTGTGTACAATTTGGAGTTTAGTATGGCGTTCATTATCACTGAACTAGTATATATATTTGTTTAGGGGCCAGCTGAAGGACGCCTCCGGGTGCGGGAATTTCTCGCTGCATTGAAGACCTGTTTGTGACCTTCTGCTGTTGTCTGTTCTATGGTCGGGTTGTTGTCTCTTTGACACATTCCCCATTTCCATTCTCAATTTTATAACACGTTATTCAGATGATAAACAGTGTCAGTACCCAGAATCTATACTTCAAATCCATCGTGTATTATTTGTGAAGTTGATACGGAATATTTATCAACAAGGTCTTGGTACCTTCCGATGAACTTTTTTAGAAAAAGGACGAGACGTTCTTTGACATACCCCTAGTTCATCAACTTTCTACTCAGACACTGGTGACATTTTACAAAGTCTGAGTAGAGATATCGGTAAATGTAACCTTTGTCGTCGATAGATGTTTTCCGGCGAATTGATATTCATAGGGTTTGGGGTTTAAATGAATATTCTGGCCTGATTAGACCTGAAAATTAATAAGTTTGCCCAAGACTGGACGAATATAAATATCATGCAGCATAAAATGCTGCCATTTGCAGGAGTAGTTGTGTACAAAATAGAAAGCGAGTCTCCGAGATGAAAATAAACATTTAGTCTGACCTGACCCCACCCCCTTTCCAAATAGAATATCAAATTGTTGTTCCCTTAGCTTTGTTTGCTTTTTAAATTATTATTAAAAACCATTAATTGCATTGCTTCTAAAAAGAAAAAAAACTCTTATTACATGGGCATCAATATTTCAAAAGACTAGATTCACTTGATTAATTTGCTCTTGTTAAAACCATTGTTTAAAAAACAGATTTATTATGCAGCAATTCAGCTAACCATTGTTGTGTCATAGCAAATTGCATGCTATTCTATATATCATGTTGAGTGATTTTTAGTCAAATGTTCACCTTACTAACTTAAACAATCTTTCCATTTACCCTCTAAATTATCAACCAATCGCTATTTCTATATCCACCCATGAGGGTCTGGATGGGGTTTACAGAATAGAGAATAATGGACAAAAATTGCAGAATAAATGGCTAAAAAGAAGAATAAAAATAAATAGGAAAAAATATTAAGAATAGAGAATAATGGAGTGCTGAAATATAAAGAATAGAGAATAATGGGCAAAAGAAATAAAAAATATTGAAAAATGGTCTAAATGATTAAAGACTAAAGAAATCAAGGACCATATCCACACCCTCATTTATGCCACGGAAACTAAGTCTGCAATAGAAAACACATTGAGAGGTAACCAAACCTTGACAAAGCATGACAACACTTCTCTCATTAATACTCACCTGGACGTACCTGCGATTTTCAATATCCTCCAAGGTGAAAAATAAAATCATTTTAAGTGCTTTTTGTATCAGTTTTCAATATCAGTTACAATTTATATCATTTTCTTATTTCAATTAATGTCAAATGGTCGGCATTGTGGGACAAGAATTTGAAATTTTGAATGATGACCGTTTAACATGCGTAGTTCTAGGACAAATTCATAAACCAAAGGCAGACGATACGAGGATGGGGAAGCAGTGACAGCAACAGACATCGAGACACGCGGTTCTAAATTAATATAGAAAGAAGCGACTGTTATCTCCTTTCGAGTTATGAGAAATGTCACAATCGAAACAAAAATTAATTGCTAATGTTTGATTTTGGTAAAATGAGATTCGATCATTAATTTTTTTTTGGTGGCCAAATTAGAAATTTATCAATTTCATATGTGAAATATTGTTATTTTGATATTTTTTTCTTCGATATAAAAAAACAGGTGTGTACGACTGTTTATAAAAAAAACTGTATCATTTAGGTTACATGGGCCATTTAAATATATATACATGTTGCACTGGTTCTTTGTAATTAATTGATATGAATTATTCCATCGTTGAACATTTTCGACCCTTCTAAGTAAATATGTCTTTAGATATTCTACCTAATATTACAATTATGTGTCTTCTGAAGCTGACCGAAGCCTGTTTAAGTTCCAATAGCAGGGTCCAAGAGGGTCCTAAAGGATCATATAAAACATATGTGACGAAAAGATGCATTGAGGGCATACACACACTCCCGTTTTTAATTAGAAATATAAGTTTTTAGCATACAATTGTCTTAAAGATTCAGTATATATATTTAATTCGGGAATGACGCCCCCTTTTTCAGAAATCCTGCATCCGTCCCTGGCAATAGATAAAATTATATTGTAATTTATAAATGCAAAGTTCGGAGATATCAGACAATATCTTTGTCAAGTGCAAATTTCTGCCGGAAGTGCCAGTTCTAACATCTTCAAACTTTAGTTACCTGTTTTCTCTTTAACGTGAATAAATCTATGGGGATTTTTCAAGAAGGAGTTACGATGCAGTTATCATAGGATATAAAGACCACAACAGGTTGAAAATGAAGAGTTTAGCATATAATGCTAGGAGTACACTGATTGGGTTTCGACTTTTGAAGGTTAAATAAACTATTATAGTTAAAAGAGACGCCATGTATTCTTCAGTTTTGTTTTATTGAAAAATCAATGTATTTTAAGGTTTTTAAAAGAAAGCATCATCGGTGCATAGAAACTTTACTTTGTATCATATTTTGTCGATTCTAATCATTTCACCATTTATCATATTTACAGAAGTCTGTCTTTTATTCTTGTCCCTTGATGTATCATATTTTAAGGACAAAATCTGATAACACATAAACATTGAAACAAATATATTGTTTCAGCGAAACCTATGTATCATATTTAACAACTGTATAAAAAGTATATTTAAGCGAAGGTGAAGCGGAGAGTTTTCTTACGGACTAAAACAAAGAAAACGAACCGATGTGGAAAGTGGCTTTGTTTTGCTTGAGGTTTATCATGAAACGAATATCATGTAACTTTCAAAAGAGAAATTTGTATCAATGTAAGGAATAAAAGAAAGAATTTTATCGTGACATATATATCCTAAAGGATGTTGGTAAAAGCACTGACAGTTGTTCATCCTTAAAAATAGATAAATACATATAGTTTTTCACTGGTGGATTTATCGTCGCCAATCTAAACATATGGGGTCCTGGTCCATTTGTTTGTTCAGTGGTGATTTAAACAATAACCCTGCATCTGTTTAACTATAGCATTCATCATATTTAAAAAAAACAACATTACAGAATAGTTATTTACAAATGGTATTTACAATCTGTATACAATTGAAACACCATCATACCGCTTTTTCAGTGAACGCTTTTTATCATTTTTATTCCAAGGTGTGTTTTTTTGTTTTTGTTTTGTTATATATGTTCATATGTAAGTTTAACTTTTGTTTGTTTTCACAAATTTCTTGTACTTTTTGGGGTTTTTATTTGGGGTGGGGTGTAACACAATGCTATTTTAGTAAGTAGATTTTCTGCTTATATCAAATTAGTTAGTACCATATACAAATCGTTTATTCGAGCTACACTTTGACAGTACAAATATCAGTATCATTACTTTTTAAAATGAAACAAGATTTCTCTTGTTCAGACGTATTTATTTGCTTGTTTATTTTTTTCCTAAATTTCGTTTTGGTTGTCACTAGCGCACCTTTTACAGGATATGTTTGTTTTAACAGAGTTGATTATGTGGAAAAACTTTTTTGTCGAACAATGTAAGACGAATTATACCCCCCCCCCCCTTCCCCCCGCCCTCCCCCCTAGTTTTATACTCTTTTGATAAATAGGTAAGACCAATTGACCATCAATTCATTTCATACCAAGGCCGATTAGAAAGTCTCTCAATCGTTAGTTAAATTCGTATTACCACAAGTTCACTTTAAAATCATAATAAAATCGTTCCGTACTTCTACTGATAAATGCCTTAATATCGACTCAAAACTACATTTTTTTTTTATAAATTTACCAGTTATATTTTTATCAATAATCTGGGGAAAAAGATTGATTGTATATTGTTGAACGTCCAGTGGCAACTATTTCATGCATATTCAGGACGAGAAGGACAAAACTAAATTCAGTATTCTAGTGTATCGAAAGTTAAGCTATGTACTTTTTCAAATACAAGTTAATTCCTTCAAGGCGAAATATCGCAAAAATGTGTAAATTTTACATATTGTGACGCCCTCTACGTCCACCTCAAACCGCCACTGCTATGTTGACCTCTAAATATCTTTCGGTATTTTTGTCGCTGGGTTGTTGTCTCATTGACTTATACGTGTATTTCTTACTAATTTGCCTCCGTTTCATTCTATAGCTTTAGGTTTTAGCCTCATAACTTTGGTTTTGACTATAGTGTGCTTATATCCTCTGTTTAGCCTGGAATCATGTCCGCGTCAGTCGAGCTGTGAACCAGGATCCCAGACTAATAAACGTTGTACTGATTCTCCTTTCGAGTTTCTTCACCGTGAGCGTTTTCAAAGAAGGCAAATCAAAAGGCATGCTTATCGAATGCAGCAGTTTCTATACATACATATCTATAATTTCACCTTGTATCTCATATTAGCAAGGCTATTGCTATCTTTTTCATCTTATTGTTTTTTTAATTGAAGAATTACTAAATTTCCGTATCTTGGTATCGTTTTAAAATAAAAGCAACAGTGATAATTTTAAAATAACAGCAATTTATACGGCGTTTAAAAAATTACATCAAGACACTTCGTATATGTACGGATCAAAAGAATTGTCAAATTATATTTGTATTCGAAAATTGCAGAAAAGTATTTTATCAATGTGCATTTTGAACACTTTATATAAATGATATCGGGTTTGTATCAATTTTTCACACTAAACTATACGTCCATTCACTCTTAACATGACAAAAACCAATAATATTACAGCTAATACCAGCCATTATGTCAATTATTTCGATTCTCATCTAACAGTTCGAAGTTTTACTTGTCAGGGGGTAGGATCTTATCATCTTTAAACAGCAAATTAATTCTCAATTTTCTAAACTTTAGAAATTCTAAATAAATAAAAAAGACATCTAAAGTAAACACTAATTATGATATGTCCTTTTTATGATTATTTAAATATACCGTATTTGAAAACGAATTTAAACAACTTAACTTTCTCGTAAAAGTTGAGTATTGTATTAAATATATAATTCATTTTTCACTCAAGGATAGATCTCAAGGCAAATCCCATTGAAAACTTATAAAGTTATGATATAGTTAAGATATAGTTAAATTGTATGGCAGCACGCACATATAATTTTCACTTTTGTCGCCGTTTTTCTTCAATGGCCAATTGAAAAGCTTATAACAATCCCAAGCTCCATCACTTGAAAATTTCGAGTGCATATAGCTAGAGGATCGGGGTATGGACGACACCTAGAGAACGACACCTTTTGCATAACTTTGTCAAACTTTATATATTTATGAAGTTCCAATTCATAAAAACATCAAGCTCGAACCTCTTTGAAAAGGCGAATTTTAATTTTTTTTAAATATAGGAACAGTGTGATCTATACTTAAGACTTGAATGCTTCTTTTAATAAGTTTAAAAGCGTTGACCGAAGCACATTTTGTTCCAAATTAAAAATGTGCACACGATCAACGCTTTTACAACCCAATAGAATTATCAAAAGAAGCATTCAACTCTTATACTTACATTTTTATGCCACAACCATGAAATTAAGAGCTATATCAAGCTTTTCGTTTGTTTTTCAATGCATTACTTAACATTTATACGGAAATAACATGATATTGGAGTGCCTTGCGATATCATCCAATCAAAATTGCGTATTCTCATAAAACATACTGTAATGTAATTATACGGAAATAAAATATGATTTTGGAGTGCGCATATTTTTAGCGCTTCATACAAAATGTGTTTCGGTCAACGCTTTTACACCCCAATAAAATTATTAAAAGAAGCATTCAATTTTTATATGAAATATGATATCGGAGTGCCTTGTGATTGTTGTCAGCCCATCAAAATTACGGATTCTAACGAAAGATACATGAAATGTAATTATTCGAAAACATTGTCATATTAAAACTAATGAATGTTTTCAAAAGTTGCAAGTCTTGAAAACTGGTGCTTGGAGCGACGACCCCCTTATTGGTGTGTGTCTAATTTATTCTAGTAAGTATTCTTTGTTATTTCAACTTATTTTCACTTTTATTTAATGTGTCCTTAGCTGTTCTTATCCATACGATATTACATTGCTCTTCTATCATGTAACATATAAACAGAGGGGCAGCATATATAAACTACTGTTATTGTAATATCGTATGGATAAGAGCAAGAGCACATACAGTAGATGAACATAAGTTGAAATATTTAAGAATGATAAATAAGTAATTTAAAACATTAAAAAAAAGAAGAAATAAGAGGCTCTCAAGAGCCTGAATCGCTCACCTGTATTTCAGAGGAGAAGATTTTGTAATGTTAGCAAACTTGATGAACAAATTGTGTAAAATTGTCTTTAAAGGGCAATAACTCCTTAAGGGGTCAATTGACAATTTTGGTCATATTAACTTTTTTGTAGATCTTACTTTGCTGAACATTATTGCTGCTTACAGTTTATATATATCTATAATAATATTCAAAATAATAACAAAAAACTGCAGAATTTTGTTAAAACTACCAATTCGGTGGCAGTAACCCAACAATGGGCTGTTCGATTCGTCTGATAATTGTAGGGCCGATAGATCTTGACCAATTAAACAATTTTACCCCATGTCACATTTGCTCTAAAAGATTTAGTTTTTGAGATATAAGCCAAAAACTGCATTTGACCCTTATGTTCTATTTTTAGCCATGGCGGCCATGTTTGTCGATGGATACAAACTTCGGATACAATTTATAAACAAGATACCCTAAGGAACATTTATTTAAAGTTTGAAGGTAATTGGCCCAGTAGTTTCAGAGGAGAAAATTTTTTAATGTTAGCAAACTTGATGAACAAATTGTGTAAAATTGTCTTTAAAGGGAAATAACTCCTTAAGGGGTCAATTGACAATTATGATCATATAAACTTTTTTGTAGATCCTACTTTGCTGAACATTATTGCTGCTTACAGTTTATATATATCTATAATAATATTCAAAATAATATAAAAAAACTGCAAAATTTTGTTAAAACTACCAATTCGGTGGCAGCAACCCAACAATGGGTTGTTCGATTCGTCTGAAAATTTGAGAGCTGATAGGTCTTGACCAATTGAACAATTTTACCCCATGTCAGATTTGCTCTAAAAGCTTTAGTTCTTGAGATATAAGCCAAAAACTGCATTTGACTCCTATGTTCTATTTTTAGCCATGGCGGCCATGTTTGTCGATGGATCAAAACTGCGGTTACAATTTATAAACTAGATACCCTAAGGAACATTTAGTTAAATTTGAAGGTATTTGGCCTAGTAGTTTCAGAGGAGAAGATTTTTGAAATAGTTTACGACGACAGACGACGACGACAACGACAGACGACGACGACAGACGACGACGACAGACGACGACAGACGACGACGACAGACGACGACAGACGACGACGACGGACGCCAAGTGATGGCATAAGCTCACATAAAAAAGGGGGTTTGTGCCCCAAGCGCCTGTGGTCTTGAAAAAAAATGAAAAAAATAACGATTGGTCAACTTATTGTAAAAAGTAGTCTAATTCGCATTCTGGGTAATATTTTCAAAAGCGTACACCAAAACCCTATGATTGGCTAACAACGTCCCAAACAATTGAAAGTCAACCAATAACGTGACATTGTTTTCATTTTGGGGTACGAACAATGAAATTACACAGAATGCATTAGATTCTGAAACGGCGAATTATGATGAGAAAGTTTATACTTTGTTTTAATAAGATGAAAGCAAAACTGTACACAGATTTGATCAAGACTGAATAAACCAGTATCTATATTACATTTGAATCCTTTCGTCATTTACGTAAACCAGTCATGTGATTTCCGCGTTTTTCAATTCATTAATCTCAAATGAATTAGAAATTAAAAGATAAAGTAGTTAAATTGTAATATAAGATCTTATACCTCTGTGACTTTCACTGACAAATGTTGTTCCTCACGCTAGCGACGACTCATCCATGAATACTAAAAAATAAAACTTTTTTTTCTAAAATGACCAGGGTTTATAAGGTCAAACCTTACGTGTTAGTGACTAAACTTCATGGTAAACCTTTAATATCTAATATCACTTTTTCCTTGTGAATCCATGGGATTACAATTTATCTGAGATAATTTATTAGATAACAATTAATCCGATATGGTTATTTTTTGTTAAGAGATGAAACTGTTGTCGCCAAGGAGAAGAGAAACAAAATTCTGATAGAAATTTAAGATGGTGAAAAAAACGATGAGCTCACACATCCGATTGTCATGTTTAGAAGAATTAAGGACTTTCCATTGATAACATCTAAATATTCTCTTAAAGTACTAAAAACTTTTAGGCGTAGAGCAAATTCCCACGGTTTTGTCACCAAAGAAGCTCGTAACATTTTGCTAAAGACGCTAAGAAGAAACTGATACCAATATTATTGTCCGGTGTTAGTATGAATCTAGTTATTAGTACAATGTAATATATAGCATAGAAATTTTAATATGTCCAGCCACAACCGTCTCTAAAATTGGTAATTGTTAGATAAGAGGTATTTTTCGGCTCACGCGTAAATTCCTCTTGTATAACAGGTTTAACAGACATCATAATGCCGTAAATTTTTATGAGTGGCACCAAATACAAAAATTTAGATATGGTCTTAGTATTTCTTATATAAAATAAGAAGATGTGGTAATATTATCAATGAAACAACTATACACCAGAGACCAAATGACCGGCATAGAAGTAAACAACTATAGGTCATCGTACGGACTTCAATACTGAGCAAAATCCATACCGTACAGTCCGCTTTAAAACGCCCCGAAATGACAAATGTAAAACAATTCAAACAAGAAAACTAACGGCCTGATTTATGTACAAAATATATGTCCAGCCACGACCGTCTCTAAAATTGGTACTAATCGTGAGATAAAAGGTATTTTTCGGCTCAAGTAAATTCCTCTTGTATAACAGGTTTAACCGACACCATTTGTAATGCCGTCTGTAAAAACAACGATACAAAAAAATAAAAAATGCTTCAGGCCAAACTGACCATAGAAAACAAAACATCGATAAAGTGCGAAGTCAAAATAATAGCGCATTCGAGAACGTAGCTTATGAAATAAAATCCAAAATAACATTATTTTGAAGAGATGAAGTTTTTATATTTTTTTTCTATATGAAAATGTGTAATACATAAAAATTATGGAAAATAAAGACAGGTAACACGCACTCCCTCTCCCTTTTTAAAATCCCATGTAGTTGTCACCTGTCTATTTGGCTTTTACTTGATTTTAAGTTTCTACATTGCAGAGCATACACCAGCGATATGTATTATATGTCTCTGCATACACCATTTAAGAAAATCGATTTCAAGTTTGATTTCCGATTTGTTCTCAACTTTGCTGGTAAGTGAGAATTTGAAATATGTTACAACTTTTCCATCATCGATTTCCTAAGGAATAGTTATAAAACTACGAATGATATGTTTTGTTGATAAGTAGTGAAATAAAATAAATATATTTGAATATCATCGTACAAATCAATGAAAACAAAAATAATGTTATTTTCAAAATCAGATATATAGATATGCGTTCAGCTTCGGAGAGGTCCCTCAAGGAGATCACATGTTTTACCATGGTAGTCATGTAATAAAAATTTTCATGGTAAATTCTAGTAATAAGAACTAAATACTTTCCAGTAGATTGGTTGTTCTAACCATATTTATTTCAGTTATTCGTGGCTTACAAATCGATCCTCTTGTTATCAACACAAATTCAGTGCTTACAATTACTACCTTTCATACCATTTTATATTTTGACAGGTGCACCCGTCCTTCCTGGTCATTTAAAACCACGACAGGACGTATAAAATGTGCAGACAATATGATATTAAGCAATGTTGCACATGGCAGTCCTTCATGTACATTTGATATCAAGATAGGATAAAACCTGTCCTTCCTTATAATTCGACATCATAACAGCACGCGCCTGTCCTTCCGAAATGTACATGCACGTCCTGCGCATTTAAGATTTAAATAAGTTTCGCAATGTCTATCTAGTGCATTTGATGTCACGAAAGGCTGTTCATGTCTTTCATGAGCACCTGACAAACGAGACGGTGATCTTATATACCATGAGCATTTGATACCATGACGAGATGTATCTATCTTTCATGAGCAATCGATATCGAGACAAGATGTACTTAACCTTCGTTAGCAATTGATATCCAGACAAGCTGTTCCTATCCATCATGAGAGTTTGATGTCAAGACAGGTTATACCTGTTCTTCCAGACTGTTTGATATCAAGACAGGATGTACCTGATCCCTCAAACAATTTGATGTCAAGATAGGATGTACCTGTCCTCCCAGACCGCTTGGTATCAAAACAGAACGTACATGTCCTTCAAGACCATTTGATATCAAGACTAAAGTGCTTGTCCTTCCAGGGCATTTGATATCAGGACAGGTTGTACCTGTCCTCACATACCATGACAGCCCGTTTAATGTCAAGACAGGATGTACCTGTCCTCTCAGACCGTTTTATATCAAGACAGGATGTACCTGTCCTCCCAGACCGTTTGATGTCAAGACAGGAAGTATCTGTCTTCCTAGACCGTTTGATGTCAAGACACAAAGACCGTTTAATGTCAATATATGATGTACCTGTCCTCCCAGACCATCCGATGTCAAAACAGGATGCACCTGTCCTCCTAGACCGTTTGATTGCAAGAGAGTATGGAACTGTCCTCCCGGACCGTTTGATGTCAAGACAGGAAGAAATTGTCCGCCCAGACCGTCTGATGTCAAGACAGTATGTAACTGCCCTCCCAGACCATTTGTTGTCAAGATAATATGTACCTGTCCTCCGAGACTGTTTGATGTCAAGACAGTATGTAATTGCCCTCCTAGACCATTTGTTTCAAGATAGGATGCACCTGTCCTCCCAGATCATTTGATATCAAGGATGTACCTGTCCTCCCAAGCAATTTGATGTCAATTCAGGATGAACCTGTCCTCTAATGCATTTGATGTCAAGTCACACTGTACCTGTCCTCCCAGACCGTTTGATGTCAAGTCAGGATGTACCTGTCCTCCCAGGCCGTTTGATGTCAAGTCAGAATGTACCTGTCCTCCCAGACCGTTTGATGACAAGACAGGACAAACTGTCTTCCCAGACCGTTTGATGTCAAGGCAGTATGTAACCTGTCTGCCAAGACCGTTTAATGCAAAGACAGGTTGTACCTGTCCTCCCAGACCATTTGATGTCAAGACAGGTTGTACCTGTCCTCCCAGACCATTTGATGTCAAGACAGGATGTACCTGTCCACCCAGACGTTTCATATCAAGACGGGACAAACTGTCTTCTCAGACCTTTTAATGTCAAGACAGTATGTACCAGTCCTCCCTGACCGTTTGATGTCAAGACCGGATGTACCTGTTCTCCCAGACCGTTTGATGTCAAGACAGGATGTACCTGCTCCCCCATATCGCTTGATGTCAAGACATGAATGTACCTGTCCTCATAGACTGTTTGATGTCAAGACAGGATTTACCTGTTCCCCCAGACCGTTTGATGTCAAGACAGGATGTACCTGTCCTCTCAGACAGTCTGATGTCAAGACGGGGTGTACCTGTTTTCTCAGACCGTCTGATGTGCCGACAGGATGTACCATACCTCCTAGACCGTTTGATGTCACGACAGGATGTACCTGTCCTCCCAGACCGTCTGATGTCACGACAGGATGTACCATTCCTCCTAGACCGTTTGATGTCACGACAGGATGTACCTGTCCTCCCAGACCGTCTGATGTCAAGACAGGATGTACCTGTTCTCTCAGACCGTCTGATGTCACGACAGGATGTACCTGTTCTCCCAGACCATTTGATAACATGATAATGTGTTTCTGTCTTTGTTGAGCATTTGATTAAGGGAGCTGCCATTTGATTTTTATAGGAGGGCTAGGAAGAAAAATTTTGTCCTGCATTTTTTTAGTTGTAATCTCTGTCCTGCCTTTTTATTTTTCACTCTATTCGGTCCTGCCTTTTTTATTTAGTTCATCCTGACTTTTTTTTACATAAATTGTGATCCTGCCTTTTTTTTTGCAAAGTGTCTCATCCTGCCTTTTTTTTCTCAAAACTCCTGTCCTGCCTATTTTTTTCAAATTTCATCCTAGCACCCCATAAAAATCAAATGGTAGCTCCTTAAAGGCCAGAATATGATTTCCCAAAGATGCCAAAAATATGTCTTGATATCAAATTATGAAAGGACAGCAGTAGACATCCTTTAATCTTCTAAACAGACAATTATGTTATTCTTTTAGTCAGTTTTATTTACAAAATACTATAAAGCAGTGTAATGGTATGGGTGTCACACAAACAAATGAGAAAATAAGGTGATTAACAGTGTTTGAGAAGGAAAATATGGTGAAACCTGTCAAAGCAAACCCTGTAAAAATTAAAGTTTTGTTTAGTTTAGAAAAGAGTTCCCTTAGCTTTTGCAAATAATAATAAATATGAGGAGACCCTTCTCAAAACTAAATTGTTCTTATATGTGACCTTGACATTTGACCTATGTCCTTCCGTCATGTTATATATGATTCATCATTTGATCATTGGGAAATATTGTACCAAAAATTGGTGAAGATCAGATGGAGTTCATGTTTGTACTTTCAAGGTTTTACATGCCATTATGTAAATATAGGCAGATAGACAGATTGGTTTTTGGTTATTTATGTTGTTGGGTTGCTGCGTCATTGATGTACACCCAACATCTCAATTTATTTGAACTCCTATTCATCCCTTCTACAGCTTCATTGTTGAGTAATGGATTAAGAATTAAAATTACTGACTCCATAGTATTGAAGATATAAGATAAAACAAACACTTTTCAGACATAATACTCTTTTATTTTTGATTTTTGTAACAAAAAAAAACAACCTTTAAACACAAGGTTATATAGTTAACATGTCATGGTCCTCTGATTGTGTGCACACATAACAAATGCAATATACAGTACATAATATGACTGGTTCCCTCAATGTCTAAAACCAAATGGTACCAGTGGTTTTAATCTACCAATGATCTGATGGAAGCTAGTATGAGTTTAGAAATTACTTGTAAAAATCTGATTTAGAAAAATGCAATATAACTAATATCGTCTTGATCCAAACTCATTTTTTTTATTGTGGTTTATTTCTATTTTAATATTTCTGCAATCATATCAATTATATCTTGCACCAGTTAATGTTCTGGAATAGTTGATGATAAATGTACTGATTAATTTCAAATTAAAAACTATTTCAAATCAAACCACTTTCAATGTTGCTATATTTTACAGTTTTCAAATCTAAAGTGAATTGAATTGTTCTAAATGAGTTTGAGAATACACTAATGCATTTACTATTGCAGCTGAAAAAATCAAACATAAATCGTGTTTTCAAATTGAATGATTTTATTTTTGCTATCTGTTTAATAAAAGCGTGTTACTGAAAACAAACCGCTTCACAAAAACAAACATTTTAAATGTCTCTCAAACGTCTTTATTTCAATTCCTTACGGAAGCCATGTTTGTTCTTTGCAAACCTTTTAATTATGACATTTAACAATATAGAATTAAAGCAATACACCAGTATGACATATCAATTAAACCATCCTTTCTCTAAGACCATAGGTCTCAATAAAACTCCTATTACCGGTCTCGGATATTACTACCGGAAACACAGACATAAATAAAATCAAAACTTGACAAATATTGACATCCTTTAGAACAGAAATTGAAATATGTTCGCTTTACAGTAAAAAGTAAACTTTCACAATAGAAGACTATAAACAGCTTAATTGTATAAATATTTTTCAACATGATCATATCTCGGAAAATAATCAAATGTTTGACAAGTTTTGTTATAATGGTTGATTTCTATGAAACAGCCTTTTGATTCTTACTTAGTTAACAAGTGGCACTAAGTGATGCATACAGAATATTATTTGTCTAGTTAATGGAGGTCGAGAGATGGGAGAGAATGGAAAACTCGCCAATTTCCTATCCTCATTCATTGGACTATAATACCAGCATCATGTAACCTTTCATTGGGGAATAACACAAAGTGAAATGAATAATCGCACCAGAGACATGAAACGTCACTGTGTAAAAACATTAAACTTGTACTAATCATCCAAAACACCTGTTAATAACAAGCTCTCGATAGATACAATTGAAATTATCAATTAACGTAACTGATATTAATTTACAAAATTGAGGTAAAATGCATTAAAACACTTTTAAGAATTGAAATTTAAGACAGTTTTTATCCCCCACATAATTGCACAAAGCTGTAACGACTTTCGTCTTTTTTCTTTCCTGTACAGGTATAATATATTGTATGATGATATTCAGTCCGATAAGAAAGCAATCTCATTTTATAGCTGTACGAGGACACTTTTATTCACAATATGATTGTCACATTAGAACGTATGAGAGAATAATCCCATATCAAGTTTACTATTAAGTATTTTAATATTTAACTTAATGTTTCAGATTAGTAAATTTCCCTATGGTGGAAAAAAATATGACTTATAGTGTTGTAAATCATTTACTTAAACAAGTCCGCAAAAAACCAACTAAAAATAAAAAATCCATCCATACATTTTGAAGAAAAATTTATACAATTTTTACTTATTAAATCATAAGAGTTTCTATGTGAAAGCTTTTAACCAGAAGCATAGTAGAAAATGTTGCAATCATTGAGACTACAATAAGACTTCAAAATATGTCAAGTATTGAAAATTAACGTCTGATAAAGTTTTTAACACATGAGCTTCTCACAACTTTTCTTTAAAAATTCTATTCACATATGTTACATTTACAGACAATTATGCACACATTTCACATTTTAAAACAATAGTTTGTGTAAATTATCATAAAGTAGATTTATAAATGTTAGAAAAACCTAGATTGTCAAATTATAATGCAAGATTTTCTGGTGTGCCTTTCCAACACTTTTCCTCGACTTGTTATTGAAGTAAAATTCAGAAGCATGCAAATGTTATATTAATAGAATAATGGATATTATGCTTGTATTACAGTATAAACAAAAATCAAAATCACTAAGAGTTAAATATGGCACTCTAAAACCTTGGTTAGAATAACTATAGACCAGAAGTCATACTCCCAAAAAGACCAAATGCATTGGTTCACTCCAATTATAAATAAAAAACACATATATACATAAAAAATGCTGCCTAAGTCACAGAAGAAGAAGAGTCTGGAATTAAAAATGCATCAGTTTCATTTAATGTGAATTCCTTTGTTCTAAATTTAAACAAAAATTCAATGATCTTATCTTTCTTTTTCAAATATCATACAAAAATTAGACAATTTTTCATGGCACCCAAAACCGTATATGGCACTCACTTTGATTGCAAATACAAAACAAATCTTTAAAAAAGATAATCAAAAATATTTACAAATAAATAACAAGAAAAATATACTTTACCAAACAAAATATGTCATGATTGATTCATGTTCATGTAAAACAAAAACGTTGAAATCTGAAACTAATAGATCTCACATTTTGTTTTCAATACTTAATTTCATTGCCCCTAGTTACAAAACAATTATAATCAGTTTCAAAATTATTACTTTATATCTTTCAACAACAAAAAAATAAACATGTTGACAAGATATTAGCTTGATATTTATTTATCCAAACTAAATGCAAATGCATGCTTATATTTAGTTAATTTACTGTGCAATAATAACATTTGATCTAAAAGTGCAAATGCTGTTTATACATGTGCAATAATATTACAATGACTAGATGTCCTTTCATTTGGCAACAATTTTTGGGACTTTGAAAAATTAGCAGAACAATACAACCTTTTATATAAATGCAATAATTTGCGCCCTACATAGGTATGACTTTAAAAAGTTTAAATGCACTACACTGATTTACTGGGTATAAGAAGCTTTGTCAGCTGGAGCCAAAACAAATTGTCATTTTTCTGTTTATGATGCAGTAATGGCTTCTACACTGTGAGACAGAGATGTTGGAGGAGAAACCATCCTCGGTGAAGGACTCAAATAATGGATCGGTTTAGTATAATTGTCATTACTATCTTGGTCGGATTCCATTGGCATGGTCATGTGATCTTTTATCTCTTCCTCATCCTCACTGCCATTCTCACTAGTATTACAGCTATTTAGACGGAGATGATTTGAACTCTCTGGATCATATGAGGTCTGATGGCTGTATGAATTATTATGATTGTCGAATGAGTTTGACTCATTGTCATAAGAGTTGCTGTTTGGATTGTCAAAAACATTTTGATTGTTTGTACTGTTCATGATACTGAGTTCAATTTGTTCCCGAACTTCCTGAGACAAAGTGCTGTCATCTAAATTATCTAATCTGTCACGGCTAAGTATAGACTGATGTGTGTTCTCTAACAAAGCATTATAGTCTATATTCATCCCAGACGGGATACAGTTACCTGTTTTCCAATGAGTTTTTAGTCCACTAGCACTAATGTATTTACGATTACACTGAGGACATTCGTAAGGTCGCTCATTTGTGTGCAGTCTCTTATGAAGCTTTAGATGGACAAATTGAGTGAATTTAGCAGGGCACAATTTACAATGGAATGGCTTTTCTCCACTATGTAAACGCATATGTGTTTTGAGGTTGCTGGTTGAACTGAAACGTTTCCCACACACCTGACATTCGTGTGGTTTCTCCCCAGTGTGTACCAGATGATGTTTCTGTAAATGTGCAAGTTGTGTGAAGCCTTTACCACATGTCTGGCAAACAAAAGGACGTTCACCAGTATGTGTGCGCAGATGAACTTTGAGGTTGGATAACTGTCCAAAAGTCTTTGAACAAACGTTGCATTCATAATGCATCTTCCCATCTCTCTTACGTAATGGATACGGCAATGACCTGTGACCTCTAGAATCAATCTTAGGCTTGCTTAGGTTGAGTACCTGATCAGGCTGCTGTCCAATTGGATGGAAGGGTGGTGACATCTGTTGCTGATTGGCCATTGGATGACCAGGATGGAATTGTGGATACATCTGCCAAGCTAGTCCAGGATGATAAGGAGGGAATGGAAACATTCCTGGCATAGGATACATTCCAGGCATTGTTGGAGTCGGGAAGTATAATGGCGGCCCAGACGAGGGCATTTTTCCCATACCTTGTGTCATCATTTTGTTGAACTCTTCTGTTCGACTCATAAACTGTTGCATCGGTGACTTGTCCATAAATGGACTCGGAGGCATGAACTTTGGAGGATATGGAAAGAATGGATTGAACTGTGGCATTTGATCGGGAGTTTGCTTCTCTGGAAACTGTTCCATCTTAACCTTATGTTCATGAGCTGGTGTGATCTGAGGTTTTACGTCTAGACTAGACTTGTTGAATGGAAACACGTTGCCACCATTTAACATCTTTTCTGGTATTTCCTCACCTGATTCTTTCATTTTCTTCAACAGTAAATTTTCGATTATGCCGGAGTTCTTTTTTGGTGTACTATGAGCCATTGTTCTGTTCTGACCAGGAAAAATACTGGTTGGGCTGTTCTGAATGGGTGAAATCTGTTCATTTTCTTTGCCGCTATCATACTTGTCTGGTGTTCCACATCTAGATTTGTTTTTGTTATCATGGTGATCATTATCATCACTTGTAGGACTGCCATCACGTTTGTGCATGCTGTAATCAATTGCATACCCATCACTATGACTGTAATCATTTTCAACCATACATTTTTCCTTTGGTGACCTCTCAATCTCTGGCTTCAGTTCTGGCAGTGCCTCTTTGAATATTGGTCGATTAGGACAGATTGGTAAGAATGGCTTAGGCATTGGGATTTGTCTTTCTAACATCTGCCTCCCTGAAAAGATAAAAGAAAACTATATAGTATTTAAATATTTTACTGTTTTTATCCACAGAAAGCTTAAAAAAAGTTTTTTAGGACACGTTCCATTTTAATGTTTATTGTAGGTAGGCAATTTTAAAAATTCCTTAGAATTTTTTTTTGGAATTATCTCCCTTTTGCATTGTTATAAAGAAGGTGTTCTACAGCATCTATCAAACATTTAGGTCTAAATCAAAAAAAAATTTCCAAGTTGAAATAAATTTTTATTGGTTGTTACTTAGGATTCAATGCAACTTTAACTTTGAATACATTTGCATCATTTTGGTGGCAGCACATTATCTTGAAAATTCCCAATAGAATAGAATGGGAGTAACTGAAAAACTCCATCATATGTGAATTGATCAAGTGCACCTGGTTACATTTGAAAATGATCAGAGCTCTTCTTATGTTATAATTTAAGTTAATTCAATGGGGTAAAAATGAAATAAAAAAGCAAATTTAGATGATTTGGGGTTCAATTATAAGTCTTTATATAAAAGACAGTTTGGGGAGGCAGGTGGTAAGGAGAAGGAAAGGTCAGGGAGTTGATGCAGAAAACTACGATCTTTGTTAAAAAATTTGGGATTCTACATATTTTGAAAGGTAAAGAAGTTTTAAAAATAAATTATGATTAATCTGTGCTAAACTTAAAAAAAATATTCTTTGTCATAGGTTTTGTGAATGTCGTTGAACTAAGAAATGACTTAAGTTACTTAAAATTTTTAATTTTACAGAAAGTGTGGACAATCCTTATTTTTCTAGTCAATTTCCAAGTTGACAAAACCAAATTTCTCAATTCATATTCAAAGGCTTTTAACGCATAAATATCTTCAAATCTTAATTTTCCAAAGAAATAACTGTAGGAAGATTCTTAAATTTCAATTTAAAATTTTTTAACTTTTAATTTCATTTAAATTTGAGCATTAAAATGTCATTATGTCAAGTTAATAAGCAAACTTAATGTTGATACAGGTGTCTCATCCAAAAAAAAATCCTTTCTACAAAACACTTCCAGCGAAAAACTTTTACAAAATTACAATCAGCAAATTAAAAAAAAAAATCAACGTTAAAACGATATAGACTCTTGACAGTGCTTTAGTCTAATGAATAGACCGGAGTCTCATCCCTGTGAAGTATCCATGCAATCACTTTATATAATAGTAAAATAAAACTGAAGTCTAATGAAATAGAAAATGATAATACAGGCTAGTACTTGACAAATCACTTGTAAGAGTGTTTTATATAACTGTTTGTTTGTCTTGGTAAAGAGCGTTTGGTGTTTTAATTCAAAGAAAGAATACTTGACATTAATAGGCGACTTGTTAACAGTCAATTATCCGATGGCTTCAAAGAGATGATAGGCACTCGCCTTTATTTTCGTTTTCACTTCAGAAAAGGAATGTTCTCAGTGCACCCTGATTACGATCGGGGAACATTTTTTGCGTTGTTGTATTTGTTAATTAATTCAAAATCAATTTCTCACCACTGACAAAAAATATCTTGACTTTGTGTGTAACTTCTTGATATTAATTCTCAATCAAATAATAAAGATGATTCCCAAAATGAGAACGTCATTTTTTTTATCGCTTTGTTTCGGGGAATTACTCATGTCTGCTGGAGGTTGATTCAAACAATGATGAACCATTAAACTAGACCAAAGTCATTATTGATGAAGGGAAAAGAAATTGATGCTATATATATACAGCTGTATATTTTGTTGACTTCTGCTCATACCAAGCCTAGATCAGTCAGTTTCTATAAAGGTTTTAAAATATATTAAATATGTTCTTACCAATATGATATCTATGTGTAGAAGGTACAAATGTAACGCTTGATCGAGAAGCCTTCTTTTTTTATCAGGTTGGGGTTGAAAACAAGTTGCAAAGTCAAAATAAGAAGTTAAAACTTTTAATTGAGAGAGAGGCTTAAAACTGCATAAATCAAACATTTCTGATTGATCGAATGCTATATAGTACCAAAGTTTTTCTTACATATTCATGACAAGAAAGCACACTTAGCATCACTTTGTTAGTTTGTAAAAAGTTTGTCTAGTAGCTTAAAGGACTCAAGAGATGTCTTCTACTGGTAAAAAGAGGGCATGTAATTTGTGAAGTAGTGAAAGAAATTTTCCTTGCTATGACTTAAATGGGCCACCATACAATCAATTAAATTGGTCACATTTATTTATGCCTAATCAATATTTTTAAAAGATGAAATTTAAAAACACATGAAGAGCGAGCTTATTTTCCAACATCCATAACAAATGGATGTTGATAAGTATCAAAATATTGAGAAAACTGACAATGGATATGCCGCCAGTTGAATAATGCTAGCTGATTGGTCCATGCAGATAATTATTAATAATCTTTTATTTTTTTTTGGGTACAGATAAAATCTTTTAGATGACAATTTTATGCTTTGTTATAATCATCTAATTTTAATTATGTAATTATATCTTTGTTCTTTACCTTAGCAAACATAGAAACCTTTCTGTGGACACAATTTCATGACCTCACTTGGACCAAAGAAGTCAATCGAGCAAATGTACTTGAATTATTTTTCACAAACATCTGTGATTTTTACTTTTTAATGATGATATTTCAAATTATTTTCGCTTCACCAGTTTTAATGATTTTGAATAAAAGCTTGTGTTGTGTGGATTTGATATAAATTCTTACAGGGTAAATATCGGAGAATGGTTTTGAAGAGAAAGTTGTCAAACCCCATAATTAGGGGCAAGTATCAAGTTTCTTGTCAGAAATTATTATTAGGTTTAAGCATGCAGAACACGTCATGCTTGGTCTTTATTTTTTCATTGATTGATATTAAAACTGCAAGTTTAGTACAAAAATATAATCAAAGTCGGGTATTTAATGGACGATGGATGATTTTGGTGCTTTTAAAAAGAAATAAATTAACTTCTTAATTGTAATAAGTTAATATTAGGCTTGTAATTTTGTTGATTAACATTTTAATCTTTGCTGACACGTGTACCTAATTTTCCTATGAAATTTTTCATACATTTTTAATTTTCAATATTATTAATTTTGTTAAACAAATTCAATTTTTATAATTCACCTAACATTTTCCTGACAAGATTTTTGTTTTTTTGTTTTTGTTATGTGATTGCTGTCTCATTAACATAATCCCACATATCCTTTTATCTGTATTAAATATCAATGGCTATAATTCTATTTATATTAGGAAATAGTTTCATAAATTCTAAAATGAAACGTCTTAGCTTGAAGCACAAATAAAAATCAATTACAAAAACATGAGACACAATAAACCATTTTCATTAACTTGTTTCATCGTTTTTAGTTCCTTTGAAATTCCAAGGCATGGAAAAAGCCAAATAATATCAAACACACCCTAAGCTAGCATCAGTAAAATTAATCATACAAAAAATGATAATAGAGTTCTCTTGTACCTTTCACCACACAAGGCAAAAGTCATAAAAAATTCTGTGCTCTTTGTAGCCTTTTCTTATTAATTACTTGTTTTTCAACAGTATTAATTTCTAGAAGTTTTATGGATTTAGAAATGACGGTAATTTTCATCATGTTTCACAGAATCGTCAGACAAAAATTCTAATATTAATCTAGCAGTAAAATACCTAATAATATCTTATGAAACAATATAATTTGGCCTTTGGCTTCTCTTCACCTTTCATTTTTTTCTTCAAGACATTACAGTAAACTCTTCTAATATCTATCACACAGAAAAAGTAACGAATGTTCATGGTACTTAGGGGTTGCTACTTTTGGATTAAGGTGATTAAGGTGATTAGGGGGGGGGGGGCTACCTTAATGTTTTTTCTTCCCCGTTTACAGGGAATGCATTGTGTTTCCAAAACTTATATTATCCCCACCATAATTCATTGAAAAGGGAGATAATTAGCTCATATTTAAGGGAATATTTACATACGGGATAAATAAGCATAACTTAACAGATGCAAAAATTTCCCACCTTACATTATTTGATTGATTGATTGATTGATTGATTGATTGATTGCTGAAAATATCCTATGGCAAACATTTTTATGGTTTATAAAGGGCTTCTCAATTACAGGTGTAACCAATGAAAATAACACTACATTAGAATTGAATATGAAGATGTTTTAACACATATGAACTAGAATATACAGTCTAGAGATATCAAGCCCCAGAATTTTATTGGGTCTGTCAGATGGAAAATGTAAATCTATAATTCAGATTTTGGGATAAATTTAGTATTGTTTCATAAAAGGTATGAAATTTAAAAAAAAAAAACTACAACTAAAAATTTTAAAATCTCCAATTAAGGAATTAGTCGAAGTCTAAAACAAGCATATGTTTAATCAAGACCAATGTGGGTTTTTACATGTATTAATCAGCTACCCTCCTATTCAATTATTTCTCAATGCTAACAAACTTTCCCAATTACAAGGAACAAAATTAGTTTAGTAGCTAACATTCTTCCAAGAAGAAACCCTCATTGATAAAAAAAACATTTACTACAATGGCAATCCACTTGAGTATTATACGTACAATCTTGCAATAAAAAATAGGTGAAAAGAGATAAAAAGTTTGTTTTAAGGATCTTCGAAGGTTATGGTCACAGGAAAACCTTAAGTATGACGTAAAAAAAAAAAAAACTACTAGAATACACACGTTGTAAACAGGAAGAAATTCTATTGTATTAATTAAAAATTTCCAAAGGACCTAATTGAAAAGATGACAATATTAAACAAATTCATCATACCGACTCTCATTCATTTTTTTTTAATAGACCCTGTTGAAATTTTTAATAAAGAGTTAAAAATATCTGTACTTTCCACAAACAATAAGGAATACTATGAACCATAGTTAAAATTCTCATAAAACAGGCAAAAGTGACTATCTCAGTCAATTACACCAATTTGGGGTTTACCCTTAAAATGAAAGTTGATTTTTCACTGTTTATGTTGCATATGCAGGCTAGATTTTTCAGTTATCTTTTCTTTTTTTTTTCGCTCATGAGAGAGCTGTCTAGATTTACAGTCTTGTGAATAATTGTATCATTTGCAATCATACCCCATATAGATACAAGAAATCCGAGATGAAAATCATAATCTGATATGGTAGCCATCTTGAACTTTGGATTGGCAAAGCAAGAAAATAGTCAAGAATGTATGATACCCATAATTGATTTTATAATTATCATATATTCCAACTGGCATTAAAATTTATTGATATTACATATAAATTTATTAAAGTATCAGGAAAAATGAGAAAATTAAACCTGACACAAACATATATGTTCCTAAAAACTAATTCAAACACTTTCAAAAATAATGCAGAAAATAAAACTTATTTACAGTTATTAAATGATGTATTTGTTTCTCATACTCGTAGATAAAGATAAATGATAGTTGCTACTGATATTATAAAAAATATCCTGGTATCATTTTACATGTACAGAGAAACAGATGCTGTCTCAAAGATTGTCAACTTTATGAAGTGGTTAAGTACTCTGTCAAAACAACTACATCTAATTATTTTACTGAGTACCTCTTTTATTTATAAGTTACAGGGTTCAGTCAGTTACTGGTCATAAGGTCAAAGTTTAAAAAGGGGTACAGGTACTCAAATTTGTTCCAACAATGAAACTCAAGTCAGGACATGGTACAGGGTTCAGTCAGTAACTGCCTATAAGGTCAAAGTTTAAAGAGGGGTACTGGTTCTCAGATTTGTTCCAACAATAAACCTACTGGACATGGCATTGTAAGAAAGTGTGACAATTGACATTAGCACCTCCTCCGCAAACTCTTTTTTCAAAAACAAAAACCAATTTCAAATGCAAATGTAGATACTACACAAAATGGAATACTATGTGGATTCGTTTCTATTCGTGGGATACCAATTTTCGTGGATTTGGTTGATAAAGGTTAACTACGAATTTAAATATTCAACAAAGTACAAATTTTTCTATAGGCTTGTATGCAGACTTTTGTAATAATCACCAAATCAAATATACACGATAATACAATTATCCCTCAATCCACAAAAATTGGTATCCACGACAATAAATGAATCCACAATATATAGTCCTCCTTTCATCACGATTCAGTTTTTCAAATCAAAGGAAACCTGATATAAACAGACTGGATTCCTAAAAATTTGCCATTTACATTATTATTCAAATCCACAGAAATTTGACCAATTTTTTCTGAATTACTTTTGGAATAATATAATTTCTTATCTTACAACACAAGGTGACTGTTTATATTTCAAATATGTAACAAAATATTCAACTCTAAAATTTGAATGATAACTTTCACTTCTCGAAGTTACAAAAATAAGGTTATAACCGGTAAAAATTAATTAATAAGTGAAACTTACGCCATGTTTGTAGCATCTCTTCGCCCGTGAGGGGGTAGTTGAGGCGGTCAGCATATTCTCTGCAGTACCAGACCATTAGTTCTGTGTTTGGAGGAATAGGTTTTGTTGTGTAGAAATAAATATTAAAGTCAATCTGACAGGCGATTAGATTCTGCTGCGCTGCTGAGTTGTAAGAGAAATTAACATAGTGCATCCAACTGGATTTGGTCGTATCGCAATTATCAATAAACTGGTAGACAGTATTGTTTTTGAAAACCTGCAAAAAAAATAAATTAAAAAATATATATACCAGTATAGCAATAAAAAAAAAAAAAAATATTCATAATTTTAATCAAATATTTGATTAAATTTGAAGTGAGAAATATAATTATAAATTTTTTATCAACATGCAGCTGAAATATTAATAAAAAATTAAATTTTTAAAAACCTATGAAATAAGTCAAAAATTAGTTCAAACACATGGCAAAATCTATCAAAAAATCTGATATTAGAAAGTAACTTTTACATATGAGATTATTTTAATCATAAACATTTCTCATATTTCACAAATTTTGTGATGAAACATTATTTTTTACCCAAATTAACAGGTGTCCGATAAGAAGTAAAACAAGCACCTGTGATTGAAGACTTCACTCCTCCATATTCATCTAACATTTAAACATCTTTTCACTTAAACACAAAAATTAAATGCAACAAAAAAATGTTTCTATCAGTTAAGAGATTTAACACGCTATTAGTCCCGCAGGTGAAGCTTCGATGATTTGTGATCGTAGCCAATCAAATTAGGTGTTACAAATAGTACCTACAGCAAACTCAATAATTGACGTGCAATCATTTACAGAAACTTTCAATAGAAGTTTCACATTTTAAAAATTCAGATTTAATCGAAATTATTTGAAATATTTAGAGTGGATATTATAATTTTGAACTGCTGGATTGTGATGCAACTTAATTAACATAATAAAGTTCTTTTAAGTTTGATTAGACTCCCAACCTTCATTAAAATTTCATTATATAATTTTCAAAAGCAAATGTCATCGTATTGTCCTAACAATACAGTAATTATTACGATGTTCATGAATAAGATATGTATCAGTGAAAGTGAACATCAGCCGAAACACATTAATCAAACGGAAATTTAAATATGAGTAATATTTTCTATTCTTATCCATATTTTAAAATTATGATAGAAATATAATTATCATGAATTCAATATCAAGGCTATATGATAACAGACTACCATTAAAACAAGATGAATGATTTTTGAGTGTCTTGTGCTTTTGCATTTCAATTTATACAGTGAAAGGGATGTTTAACACATACTTAATGGACTACAGAAAATTTATTATTTTTCTATTATAATAACATGTTTTGAAAAAAAAAATTGTGCATTTAAAAAGTTAAATGGGAATAAAAGTGAATTAATAAATTAGCACACTTATTTTATCAAAAAAAATATTTATGAGACAAATTATGATAATAAAATTAAAACTATGTAATTCACTTTGAAATTATTCAATTTTGCAATTCACTTTCTATAGGAAAATTAAGAAGAGAAATATTTTTACCTTCCAAATTGAAATGCGTTCAGGTTCTGTATTCACGTAAGGTTCTTTGGTATACACTTCTCCGACTAGAGGTCCAAATCTTGTTCCTCTTGGAATATAATCTAAACTCCAGACTCCTAAACTCTGAAGAAAAAAAACATCAATAATCAAAATATTTTAAAAATTGCAGTTGGCGATAAAACCCATAGGGAAGAAGTTACTTCACCTACTTGTAACTTAAGAATGAAAAGAGTAAAATCTTTTCATCTTTCTATTCTAGATGTATTTAACTGCATGAAAAACCAACAACAATACATTTTAAACATTATGCATCTCACACCCTTGGAACATGAAAAGATAATTAATTTACCATATTTTAAAATTCATTTTTTAAACAGTACAAGCATAAACAAAAATGAAATAATTTTTTTTTTAAGTTCCTACCTCAAAGCTTGTAAAGAAACAGAGAAATTCTGACAAGTGTTCCAGTATATATTTACTATAGATATGAATATTAATCTATCACCCCCCACACTTATAAGTACTGATAAAATAAGAGATGATTTTTTATGATGAACTGATTAAAAGTCAGTAAATTACATCTCTAACTTTGATGGCATCGGGTCAACCCTGGAGCTGTTTTGAAGATAAGCCCAGTTGGAGCTAAGCAAAAACAAAAACCCTATATAAACCATACATTTTTCTAGGTATATTCAGCTGTGTCAAGGAGTGGAAATTAGGTATTTGTTTACTTTGCTTCATGGGGAGCTATTTATTTTGAATGAAACAGAATTCTAGTATCAAATCGTTGAACTATCTATTTAAGCCAGGTGATTTAGAATTGACACAAATCATTTACTTCATATCATAAATTTTTTTCTTCATATTTTGATGTTTATTTCACTGTTGTTTTTTTATGTAACTGACATTTGAAAAGACCTTTTAAATAACAATAAAAATGTGAAAGATGATATACATAAATAATAATTTTTTTGACAGGAAAATCGTTTTTCTGCAGAAAACTTCAGTTTTGTTCTTTTAATATTTTAGATTTTTTTTTTATGGCTTTAATCTTAATCCTGTCTACACTCTTGCAATAGCTTATCATATAGTATGAATACTTATGTTGTGACTCCAAATTGTGGTCGTTGGTTTCTAGCCTGTTTGGTTGCTGTCTCATTGACATTTATCCCACAACTCTTTTATTCTTAATGATTGATTAATTTATGATGTTTGTAGCTATCTTATTATACAATGACTATTATGACATCTTGTTCTAAAATCTGCTAAAAGACAAATTTTATAAATAACAGACCATCAAACTATTTTAAGAACTTCTTACAAGCTTTCAGGGGTGCTTTTGGTCCCTTATTTGGTCATGTAATTCCTCACAAAATGATATATTATTATACATCCTTGGAATAAAATTTTTGGGTTTTTAGCATTTCCTATCAAGTAAAACTAGAACAGTACTTTTGGATGGACCAAAGTCAGTTTTAAAAATCTCGTACAAATAAAATAAATCCGAAAATCTAGAGAAAAGTGCACTTCAAATGTAAAAGCCTAAAATTGAAGAATATCTCCAAAATTTTTTTTTAACGGTTACTGACCTGTTACAGAATAATGAACGAAAAATATTCCAAACGATTAAATCAGAGATTTACCATCTCAAACTGGATATTGTTAGTCAACAGCTACGTTCAAAGCTCAGAAATTGAAAAAATCCAGAAATCTTTTTCATAAAACAGATAACAACTACACTGATTTTCACCAGTTTAAATTACATCTAATTCAAATAATTTCTCGTACTAAATAATCATTTTTCCACGTAAACTTGACCCTAAGTTGTGGATAATCATCACTACAATTATCGGGCGCCTTATAAAGCTGGTAAAATTGGTCGATCCTTTCACTTTTGGACAAAACTGATTGTCCACAAATTAACTTTAATACTATTATGATGGTATCAATAACTTTATGACAAATATCATAGCGGACTTAATTTCTGTAATTTGTATGTATCTTATAATGACCTCTGAAGACAGTAACGATCGGGTTTGATCTATTTGCTTTTAACCCAACAATAGCTGTATTGGTTAAATGTAAATTAATCTACCAATTTTTTGAAACCAGAATAAAAAGTGACGAAATCTTGAGGTGAAAGTTTGAGAAAGAAATTAACTAGATGAAGGTCACTTGCAATCTATCGCTCACTTAAATCAAATGATTAGAAAATACTTATCAATAATTTTCCACCTCGTAATATTTTTTCTCCACGCTTGAGGTGTATAATTAACAGGAAATTGAGCACTATCGTTTAACCAATCTTATTGAGTTGTCAGAAAGTATGTAGATGTCTCTCAAGATCATTCACAAATATTTAAACTCTCCAATCAAATCTATTTCCAACTGATCAATATATTTATGTGACTCAAAGATGAAAAATTTTAATTTCATCAATATAATATAGATAATATTAACTTATAAAGAATAGATATACTGAATCAATAATGAGATAAAGGTAGACAACACCACAAGGTCAAAAGACGGCAAATCTTGTAACACCACCAGGACAAAAGACGGCAAATCTCAGTGTCCTTAAAATCCCCATAAAGCATTACTGCTGACTAAAGATCTAATAATATCTTAGATTGTTTTTTAATGGCATATATCTAGTAAAATCTTGAAAAAAACAACAACAACAACAAAAACAACTTCATATACCATTGAAGGAAAATATTCATGAAGGAGCATAAATAAAAAAAAAATAAAACTTTAAAAGCATTCTTAAAAATACTATCATTGATTGTCAGGCATAAGACTACAATCGCAACAAAACAGACAACCACATGTATCTTCATGAATTTTGAAGGAAAACAGGACAATGAAGAGAAAGTGAAATCATAATAGGCAAGACAGGAAAATGTGTTTTTCTTTATTTATCAGTCAATGATTGGAATGATTAAAGTCTAATAGTAAAGTGTCTTTGCCAAAAAGTAGAATGAAGGAAAAACATTGACCCATGGTCAGAGGCAATGACTTGTTAAGCATATCATATCTTGTATAAGTTCATTCCTGAAATGTATGCCAGTAAAAATACCAGAATAAAACCAACCAAAAGTAGCCTTAACGTTTTGTTCTATAGAAGAAAATGTAGGGGAAAAGTCATTGCAGACAACATATTAACAAAAATTATCATAATATATTATAACTGTTAATTTAGAAATTATTGCGAGGTTTTTATTAATGTGAAAAAATCAACTGGGTTACAATCGCAATAATTAAAACTTGCATTCTGATATCTGATATATGCTCTGTATGCAGAATTTCCTGAAATCGCAATAATAAATCTCGCATCGTTGTCCATTCTTTATAAATTGCAATAATAAATACATGCAATAACTTCTGAATTTATAGTATTTAAAATGTACACACAGGTATGATCATAAGAAAAAAGTAAAATCTGATATCTAAAAAACCTATACCAATATAACAATTACAATGATAAGACAGAAAAAGGTATAAAGTTTCCTTATACATGTATTAAAGTTTCAGCATAAGTCAAATTAGAATATAAATATAATATATGCATCAACAACCAAGTCAGGCTATCTGTGTAGTTGTTGGTTGTATGTCTGTTATTTAAGAGTTGGTGGTTTTTGCAATGCTATATGGGTTCTTTATTTGGTGATTCCCATTATCATATTTATGTATAATGTCTCTCTCAGATTTTATTGTTCATCATGCTTGAGATTTTGGTTTGGCTGATATCCTTAATCAATTTTCTACGATATCAAAAATGATTATTATTTGTTATTTAATGTTATTTTATACAGTGCTCATTGTGGAAATAAAAAAAAAAAAAATTTATGTGAGTAATCTCCCCTTGTGTATTTATCTAACGAGTTGTCTCCCCTTAACAATGCCAAAGTAAACACTTGTTGATGCTTTTCGACATTTTTCTTCTTAAGTTCTGACACTGGTTTACATGATACAAAATTTGTAATAGCATCCTCAATACTAAAGTAAAATATGGTTAACCAAGAAAATTTATCTCTAACTTTTAATCCTTCTTTATTAAAACTTGTGTTATTATGAATTATTGCTCATTTATTACCATTCAAACTTTCCAATCTCCTTCATCCATCGTTTTTAGCTTTTCATACACAAAAATGAGCGGAAAATCATAATCAATTTTATCATTTCAATCTAAACAAATAAAATTAATCAATTTATCAAATGATAAGGATGTTTATCTATGGTCCAAATTTTATTTTAATATTTCGTACAATTTATTCGAAATTTCATTTTCTTTTATCAACGAAAAAGAAAGAATTTTGAAGAATATGTACATTTGCCAAGGACTTTCATTCAATAGAAAGTGACAGCTTATTTTTCATCTTTATGAATATCTTGTCCTGTTAATTATATTTTAAATTGACAGGAAAAGCTATCATATTTCAAAGGAATGAAAGATTTAACTTTCTGATGTATTAATCATGCTATTAAAGCTATGATTTTGCATTTAAATGTGAAATAAGAAATAAAATCAAATCTTTTAAGGCATTTACATAGTAATTATACAGTCAGTAGGACTTGCAAGGTTTAATGTCGCACCTCAGAACCTAATGATTTTGAATTTTTTTTCTCAAACCTACTAAATTGAATTCTATATTTTAAATATCAAACAATTTGGATTGGTAAATAATTATCATTCAAGAAAACAAAAATCTTCAAAGAAAATGTACAATCAAGGATATTACACCCAATCCTACCGATTAAACATTGAATATTATTACTTTTTAGTGGATGGCTTTTTCCATTCTCTATAGAAAACCATGCATTCTATGTGGACCATTGAATACCAAATTAAACAATTTATTGAATAATTGTGAGTTTTTAACGAGATCTTATTTTGGATTTCAGTTCATGTTCATAGAAAAAATGGACAACTAGCTATCCTATCTTAAATAATCCATATTACTTTCTGAGTGTAAAAATTTCTTTACCTTATCTTGCCTGCAAACTGCTTCTTAATACTTTGCAATAAGACTTTCGATCAAACCAAACTCTTGACAGGTTGAAACCGTAAAGCCGTTTGAAGTCAGACATAGAAGGAGTATTGTTTTAACAACTTTGACATAATTCTAGAGCCTAGTATACACGTATTATGTAACGTATTGGTGTAGTTGGTCAAAAGGACATGTCAGTATTTTAAAGTTACCCAAATATTTATGCCAAATGTTTGTACTGATTCTCGAGTGTCGTGGAGAAAGTAACGATCAAATCGATTGATTTCTCCGCTGTGGTAAAATATTCTAAAAACAATGAGATCATCGTTGTCCTTTTGGAGCTTTTCTACTATCACTTTCCAGATAAGAGTGACACGTTAAAACAAAACAAATTTTCCTTGATATTACATGTTGTCAGTCAATGGCAAGATTAAGCCAGACTAACGGAGAATGTTGCACATATTTAAATATCGATAAGATTATAATATTTACGGAGGATGATAAAGGGAGATAACACCAACAATTATCCATTCACAAACTGTTGTTCAAGTGTTTTCACTACTCTCTCGTAAAATACTTGTAATAGCTTGCTTTGTCCATTTATCGTGTATTTGTTTATTTATCCGATCATCCTAGATCATGTGATGTGACCTCACAATTTCAAATGTCATGTGAAAGTTTCGAATCAAGGGAAACATTTCTTATTCATAAACTCTAATTTCAATGTGCACTTTTATAATTTTGATTAATTTATTTAAAATTTTTTTTTTTAGTATTTTATCTTAACACCTGCCCAAACATTTGCAGAAAATAACAAACTTCTATATTGTTCCATAGTAGTGCAAGCTGCAGTTTAAGTACTTCTTGAAATATGAAAACTGCAAGCAATCCTACTTCAAAGACAGCCTTCCTATCTTTCAAAGAAAAAAATCATCACACTAATCCAATCCCGACAAAAATTATACCTAAACGTTGACATTTCATCAGTCCTTATTCTTTTTTTCAATCTTATTTTCTTTTCATATCATTAAGTCATTAAAGATGTCCTAATATTCTTTTTTCTTCAACCAAAACATTTTTTTCATATTTTTTTTCCACATTCAATGTATTGTTTACTCTTACCTTAAATACGGAGTTATTTCACAAAATAAACAATTAATTAAAACAAAATGTCATTTCTCATAAACAGCTCCACATTTATCCAAATCAATCTTATAACTCAACTTTCCAAAATAAAAAACGTCTATCCTTTCTCTGTATATATAATTAACGTAGAATTCTAACCTTGATGTAAAGTATCAAACCACTCTACTTCTACTCTCTTGACGAAAAGTGACACTCTTATTAAATACTAACTTTTACTGAAAACTGACCCGCTTAGTTAAACCATGTAAAATCAGACTTTGAAAGTCATCCAGTTGAAAAATAATTTCCCTTTTACACAATAAGTATCCTTGCAATCTAACAAAGTCTCGTCATAATTTGTAGAAGTATGTATTATATACAAAGGACGGTATTATTATGATAAAGACGTCTTTCACTTAATGTATGAAAACTTCAAATATAAAATAAAACGGAAAGTGAATTCATTTATTTTTTTCAAGACTCAACCTTGTTAAAAGCCCATCTCTTTAAACTTCAGTTTAAGTAAATATCTCATATGAAAGAGATAGCTACGAGGAAAGTGTGCTACTCAGAAAGCTACAATGTCCTAATCCTCAACAGAGAAAGAAAATATGTATCAGAAGTTATTAAAATTTGAAAAATTACTTGAAAAAATTTTCAATGTCACTCTAGTTTTTCTTTACTCACGAGTTGAGACAGTGATCTGAGTTGAAGGATTATCAAAACGAGTAGTTTTGAACTTTGTTTGTTATCATAAAGAGTTTTCAAGATCAAAGTTTTTACTTTAATACATAATTTTGTTACAGACATACTGCATGTGTAGTAGGTGGCTTACAAGAAAATCAATTAGAAAGTCCTTTATTTCATTTGAATTTCACTATTGCATATGTTTGCTGCTTGGATGCAGAAGAATGTATTCCTGTGTTTTTAGGTGTAAACTCATTGTCCAGTAGCAAATATTTCATGCTTGTAAGGACCATTATTTTGTTGGCCTATATGTTGACCTTTAGATGTCTTTTTACTATTTGTGTTGGTTTGCTGTCTCATTGAAGTGACACTTGAAGTCTTCTTTCATTCATACAATTCAAGTTACTAGATAGAAAGGAAAAGATCTCACAAGCTTTTATGTCCTTTATGTTTTACTCTGAGAATATGACCAGTTTCTATCTTTTTCTGACAATTCTAGCTTGCCTGAACTCATTGCTGTAATGCTATTAGCACAGTCACTTAAGCAAAACCTGGAACCAACTTTAGTTTATAAATGCCATAAAAAATCGTCTTTTTGTAGTAAAAAAAAACCAAATTAAGTGAGCTGCTAATTGGGAAATACCAGGAAATAGATTTGATTGTAAAATTAGGTCATTTTTGCATACTGTGGATTCAATATTATTCAATTAAGTTCAAATTGACATGGATTTCAAGGGTAAAAATTGGTGAAACAAATTTATGAAAACCAAGAAAACAAGAATCCAAAAAAAAATTTTTTATTTCCCCAATCCATGAAAATAAGTATTGGTATCCACAAAAATAAAAGCAGCCATAGTAATTTAAATTTTTACTTTCATGTCATTTAGTAAAAGATTTCAATGTAAGTGTACAAGTTTAGTTTCTACCCACTAAAAATTATAAGAATCTCTTCCGACTGTTTGAAATATTTTGAAGTAGATCAAAATATACTTTCTTCACAAGTACATCTTCTTAGATATTTAAATAAACTGCCAAAATCTTAAAACTGGATTAAAGTAATTTTTTCAACAAGTACTTCACTTCTGAAGTGTGTTTAGTTATATGTTAAAAATTTTGTTCCTCCAAATCTCAGCATTAAGAGGGTATGTCATGCTGGTCTTATCTATGGAAAGTCATTTTAAATAAATCGTAGAGAATTTATTAGAAGAATAATTAGTTGAACTAATTAATGTACCAAGTCAGGAATATGACAGTTGTTTTCCATTCGTTTGATGTGTTAGATCTTTTGATTTTGCCATTTGATAAAGGAATATCTGTTTTTAATTTTCCTTGGAGTTCTGTATTTTTGTTATTCTACTTTTTATGTCAAAGAGAGGCGAAAGATACCAAAGGGACATTCAAACTCATAAGTCGAAAATAAACTGACAACGCCATGGCTAAAAAAGAAAAAGACTGATAGACATACAACAGTACTTAAAACACAACACAGAAAACTAAAGACTGAGCAACACGAACCTCACCAAAAACTCAGGGTGCTCCGGAAGGGTAAGCAGATCCTGCTCCACATGTGGCAACCGACAAACTATCAGCTAAACAAGAATTTTATAAACAGGGAGTTATTTTACTTTTTTTTGGATATAACTTCACTACCCTATATATATATACACCTAATTTTGTGATAAAAGGGATTCCCTGCCTTTTTACAGAACCCCACCCCTTCCCAAGCCACCCACTTATTTATAGACCTGACTTGACTTTTGTTTGCTTGTTTGTTTGTCTGTGTTTAATGCCACTTTAATGACCTTTGCAATCATGTAGGACAGTTTTTAAGAGTGTATGAAGTCGAAGTACCTGGAGAGAACAATCAACCTTCTGCAAGATAACCTCACTTAATCCACTGTAAAAAAAATACCATAAATAATTTATTTGTAAAAAAAATAGCTTTTTTGACCAAAGATAGTTTTTTTCTAGGGGAGATAACTCAGAAAGTTTCAATGTAACAAAAGACAGAATGAACAAAAAGACGCATAACAAATTGAGATCTTATTCGTATACTAATATTATGTAACAAGTTTTCTTTATGAAATTTAAATCTTCAAATAGTGACAAAAAAACTTTCCCATGAAATTCCGATACTTTTTTGTTCCTTTTTAATGTTCTCCTCTGTAATTATAAGACGTTGATAAATTATTCACACCCATCTAATAACAGTGCTATCATTACATATAAAGTCTCATTACAATGTTAAACGAAAGTTGATTTTTCTCTCTTAATCGATGAAAACGTTTAAATACTAGAAAAAAGCCATTTAAGGACGTGCTATAAGAAACGTCAAGATTTAATAGGGATGGCATGCTGGGTTGACTAACATGAACTTTCAAACACCTTTTATTTGCGAAAAGGGGAAAAGAAATAATATCAGAATAGTGTCCATTTTCTGTAAACAGTATACATTTATTAGAGTAAATATTGAAATTAACTAATCCTGATGAAGTACTACAGTCATCTACAACTACCTAAAAATTGTCTTATACTAGTGTATGTCCAAAATATACTACAGTAATTTACAACTACCTAAAAATTGTCTTATACTAGTGTATGTCCAAAATCAAAAATACGGTGGAATCATTTCTCTTGTCTGAATAAATCTAGTGGAAAATATATATATGAGGAAAAGAACATCATAATATAAACCAGGTTGAAATCAATTTAATCGAATTACAGGATGCCTAATGAATAAGTAGGTAATTACATACATTGTACACCTCCCAATACTTCCTTTAAGACTCCTCAAAGATGACTTATAGTTTGGCTATGAAAGGCTCTCTCTTAAGCACCTTGTGTCCCTCAATAATTTCCCAAAAACTGTCAATTTTCTACTTTTTATTTTGAAATGAATGTAAAATTAAATAATCATATAAAAACTGATGTTATTTTTCCTCATAATTTTTCAATATCATGGAAGGAACTGGTCTTTGATTATGTTAACTCCAATTCTGGTTGAAATTGATAACCTTGTAACAATAAAAAAAATATCAAAAAAGGGTAAATATATAAAAACATTGCAATGAAACCAATTTTATAAGGGGAGATAACTCATTTAATATCTTATTCCGAATTTTTTTATAAAAAAAGGTTTCCTGCTCTAAATATAAGAGGTCTGCTTGTCCAAGACAAAACCATGCAGCCATAGATGAATTGATTCTTGGTGTTTTAAACCACTTTCAGCCCTTTTGGCTTTGTAGTGGCTACCAATTTTTGTTTGTGGAGGAAGCAAGAGTGCTAGGAAAAAAAGCACCAACCTTTGGCAATTCCAGTCTAACACACCTGCCACGAGCAAGGTTTGAACTCACAACCTCAGTTTTGACCATCAAGTGATCACTGCAGATGAACTACTTAGACCAATCAGTTTACAGAGGGCCAAGCAGCCATCGACTACTCTGATCTAAATAGCACAATTCCTAGGCGTTAGAATCAGAAATGGGGCTGACAACTGTCACGCTGTTCAAAATCTTAATCTCTCTTTCATAAATCAATTTTGTTATTAAACACATATCGGCTTTGTTTTAACTAAATCAATAGATTATACATTTGTGTATCTAAGTAAGCGTTACATGAAATATATATTTCACTCTTATTTGATTCTTGTGACTATGCAAAATTTCAACATTAAAAAATAAGAGGTTTTTATACCTTAGGTAACATTTTTGACATTAGTATGGAAAGACATTAAAAAAAGTTTAAAAGGTGCAACATTTTACTTCTTTTCATTAAAATGGCTTTATTGTGGTATTTTGCAAAATTGAGAATCGTCTTATTTCATGTAAAATAGTTTTTTGCAACAATGCATTGTTCTCCTCTCCAACAGCCCACCAATTCAACAAGTTTCAAATATCTAATGGAATTTGTTAATTCCAGATCAAAGATGCATTAAAGGCTTATCAATGCAGGAAAAAACAATTAACAAAATCAATTAAAAAAAAATCTAAAAATAACAAACACAGTTTCATTTCCATACAGATTATCTCATTTCTCTATTAATATAAGTCTATTAAAATTTATAAATAATTCCTGATATAAACCAGAAAATCTTTAATCTAAAAAAATCACTTCCTATAAATCTGTCATTTGCCAAAAAAATTGTAAAAAAATATCAAAAAATCAGCAAAAAAATCAAAATAACATATCTCATACACATACCTTATGACCTTTACTGTCTCTTTACAATGAAATATACCAGATAACAAAATCAAATCTTATATCCCAAAATCTCTGATAACCCAATCAAATTGATCTAATTTTAAATATTTAAAACAAGTGAGTTGCTGTTTTAACATTTAGTAAAAGTCTTTGAAGTTCACTGATTAACACTGATAGGGGAGATAATTATTGTCAAAACACTTTTTCTTCTTATCTTTCCTCAGTTTTGTGGCTTCTTATTTTTAAATGGCTTCTTCATTTGTACTTTCTTTATTGAAAAAATGTTAAATCTTCTCTTTCTGAATTTGCATAATTAATATTGATAAAACGGTTTATGATTTACTTAAAAAATACCAATAGAAATTAATTTAATTTTGAAAAATTGAAATAGTTCCAATCTTTTTATTTCGAAATGATCTAGATGTTATCTTTGATTTTATAATCTTAGGATTTATTTTCAACATTTCACATTTTTTCTATTTTATACAATATAATCAAAACTTTTAAACCTTTCTAAGTATTTGTTAATTAACTATTACAGCAAAACGGAATTCAATTTGACAAAAAAATTAAACCACTTTATAAACTACGTTAACATTGCAGTTTCCTAAACTTTTCAGGAAATTGAACAGTCCTGAAGTGTTATTTTACAGATATCAATCAAGGTTTTTAACTTCTCACTTTCACTAATATAAGAGGATCTAGATGGGGGTTTACAAAACAAGAATAATGGGCTAAAAATTATAGAACAGATAATAATGGGGTGCTGAAATATAAAGAATAGAGAATAATATGTAAGAAAAGATAAAAATTGCCTTAAATCATTTCAGAAAACAACCCCATGAAGATCCTCATTTGAAAGAACTTCCATAAAAACTACAAGTCTCAAATCTAAGTGCTGACATAACTTACTCTGTGAAGTTTCATTTTGTGATTCTTAGGGTTACTTACCAGTAAAGTACTAAGGTCTGTTGTATGGTTGTCAGGAGATTGTAGGGACCAATTTATAACATGCTAATTTTAGTCCCATTATTCTGAGAGAAAAGAATTCAGGGTTATTTAGGAGTAATGCCTGGGGTCTAATGGTATGAGGGACTGGGAACTATCTATATTGTACTAGCATTTGTCCCATTATTCTGTGAAAGTTTACATGGGAGATTCCTTGGAAGTGATGTCTTAGTTCCTGAAGTCTGAGGTATGGTATGAGGGGACCAGGGACTATCTTTATCGTACTTACATTTGTCCAATCATTCTGTGAAGGTTTAAGTGTGAGATTCCTTGGAAGTGATGTCTTAGTTCCTGAAGTCTGAGGTATGATATGAGGGGACCTGAGGACTATCTATATTGTACTTACATTTGTCCCATTATTCTGTGAAGGTTTAAGTGTGAGATTCCTTGGAAGTGATGCCTGGGCTCTGTTTGGACAGACTCGTTCACAAGCTCTGTCATGGACAATGTAAACACAAAATTCTTCAAAGTCGTCTTCCTTTAAACTAGAAATGTCCCAGTTATCGTCCATATCTGAAAACATAAAACAACACAAAGTTAAAATTAATTTTCATAACTTAAGGCAATTCTTCAAACCTTGCCACATGTAAATGTATTAATAAAAGAAGATGTTGTATAAATGTCAATGAGACAGTATCCCAACAATACAAAAAAGAAAAGAAGATCTAACAGTCAACATCTCAGAACTCATGCATTAATATGATATACAATGTGATGGTCCTTTCCTGTATAACATATAATAACCACTATATATGTATTTCTTTTTACTTTTGTTGGTAAGTTGCTGTCTCATTGAAATTCATCCCATATTTCTTTTACTGTGTATTCATTATTGATACCAATTACAGTGGATTTGGTTGGTTTTGGTTACCCACAAATATAAATGTTCTACAACTGGATTTTACAGGAAGTGGTAAACCACGAATCTGAATATTTGATAAAATACAAATTTTAAGTCACTACAAAAATAAATTATTCAGCAGTATACATTGTCAGGTTTTTTTTTTACACTATGCTTACAAAACTGCATGGCTTTTGTAATTTGTCTACAGAAAGAAAAAAACTTACCTTCCTTTCTTCAACATGGAAGCAAAGAGTTTTCTAAGAATCATCAGATAATACTTTAATGCAGTTTTTTGGACACTATGCTTCCAAAGTGCAAGGCGTATGTTATTTGTATAAAGAAAGAAATATTAACATATAAACCTACCTGTTTTTAACATGGAAGCAAAGAGTTTTCTGAGAACAGTAGATGCACCTAACCTGCAGGGAAGTTGTAAAATGACTACTAAGCTTCTCCCTAATTTCATTTTGAAAGCTGAAAGTGTTGGATAATATTTGTTCTTAGCAATCTTCTTCCCTGTTAACTCCTAATTCTATTTCCTTATTTCATATATAGAAAGTCAAATATCCTCTATACAGTCATTGAATCCTCGTACTGATAGGCAAAGTAGCGTCCTTGAGTCTACATTGTTAATTAGTGGACAAAAAAAAAACATTTTTTAAAACCCAGAAATAGGGAGGTTAATTTGATATCTCATACAAAAACAAGAAAATAAAGAAACATTTAAAAAAAGCAAGTTTCTTATGTTGTAAATAGCTTGACTTTATTCCTTATCATAAATATCAGCAAACAATCTATTTGTTCAATAGTTATCTTCACTGAAAGTCTTGACCTCTTAAAAGGGGGAAAATGATACTGAAACAATTTCTAGGAATTATTTTGACAGTTTACACATACAACTTCCTGAACATTCAGATTAAATATCATGTACTGAAAGAAACCAAAAAGGTTAAGAAAATAATAAACCAGAGTTTTCTCCCCTTGATTTCCAAGGCCAATTTTTATTTTTATCAGTGAAGGATGTTCCGTCTGCAGCCCACAGAGAGGGAGATAGGACAGTATCTAAAGCAAACACTTTCCGACCAGCCAGTTTAGACACGAAATGAAACTGTTATCATTCAAAAATAACACTTAACGTGTATCTTGTGGACTTTCAACGTAACTAACTGACAAATTTTTACTTGCAGAAAAGAAAAATGGGCAACCACTCATCAAAATCTGTGTCAGATGATTACAATATTTCATATTTTATCGCAGTAATGTGTAATTTTTCACTGTTTATCTGCTAAAGCTCCGCAGGTATAGGTCCAAAGTTATCATCGCTAAAACAATTTTTAATATCTGTCTGTAACCTTTCCCATCCTGACCAGAGCTTGGCACGGCAGATATTAAAAGTTTTTTTTATTAAGATTAATAAACCTTCTCCTCTAAACATGATTTAAACCAAAATTTCTTGCTGATACGATTATGACAGATATATATAAAAAAAATAGTAACAGGAAATAATAAAAAAAAATTGAAGAAAGATTGTAAGAGATTATTTCACACTGCTAGACATGACATAAAAATATCGGAGAAAACCTTTAAGTATTCATCAGGTCAAAGGAACATCTATTTCATCTCAAATCTGCCAAGGAAAACAAGCAATGAAACTTCTCTATGATAAACATTTTTATATTTCACTTAAGTTTTCAATCTTTCAATTATAAACGATCATAATTTTGATAATTTTATCTTATCTGCATGAAGGCATTTGCTATAAAAGTTGTCAGTTTTTACTTTCTAATCAAGCTATTATTAGTTCTAAAGGAGATGTCTTATTTCATGATTATATTTTTGTCTCTCAGCATGTAAGATTTCTCCTTGGATTTAAATTTAAACTTCTAAATTTGACTGATATTTTAAGTAACCCACAGAAGAAGTGGCAAAAATACAAACAATAATAAAAAAAATTTAAATAAAAATAAAGATTTTTGTCTCTCAGCATGTTAGATTTCTCCTCGGATTTAATTTTAAACTTCAAAGTTGAATGAGATTTTAAAGTAAGAAATACTCAGTTAAAGGGCAGAGGCAAAGACGAACAATGATACAAATATCTAAAAATAAAAATAAAGATCAAGCAACAATACCTGTTTAATAAACAATTAAATGTTGACACATAAATGTCTTGGTTTTATCATTGGGTTGCTGTCTCATTGAAGTGTATCTAACATCCCTACATTGTTAAAGATGTGGTGTTAATACAGGTTTCACCATACAAATGATACACTGAGTCTGACTTTGAGTACATGTGTACTTGTTTATGTATCCTATACAATTATATTTTTACTAAATGTTTATGAATTAAAGGATATATATGGGTAAATATCAACGAGAGTTCCGAGACAGCAACCCCAAAAAAATATAATTACAGTTCTTTGTTTTTCTCTTTCTGAACTTTCAAAAACTAAACAGATTTGACCCCTTGTTGTCTTTTCTAATTTTCGGTTGTTAGTTGCTGTCTCATTTTATCCACATTTGGTTGTATTCTGTCAGATAACAATGCAAATCAATATGGATAGGGGAATACACTAGATCTTTAATCGTTTCAGCTAAATTCATTCACAACTTTTTTAGACTTTTTTAAGAGCTTGTCATATATATATTGTTAAAGATATCTGTCTATTGTAGAATATAAAAATAAGGAGATGAGGTATGATTGCCAATAAGACAACTATCCACCAAAGTTCAAATAAAGTGGATGTAAGCAATTATAGGCAACTGTACGGCCTTCAACAATGAGAAAAACCTATACCGTATTTGACCTCTAGATGCCTTTTGATTATTTGTGTAGTCGGGTTACTGCACATTGACATATACCCCACATCTACTTTTTTTCCCACTAAACAATTTTTCCCTGTTTAAGTGAAGCTATTAAAGACAAATTTTGTTTTCTCTTTATCAGAGAAAAAAAAGTGATAAAGATTGTCTGTAGTGTTACACCTAGTTTTACGGTCAGAAGGAGGGACATTGTCAGTTCCGATCAAATATCAAACTTCATTTTTCATAAAAAAAAATCAGTAAAATGATTACATAATTACTAAATCTATTTAGGTTTATCTATAGATATTATAATGTTGGTAAAACCATTGATCTATGGTATCATTACTAGTTAAATATGCAAAAATTAGAAATCAAAAGACAATCATAAGTTTATGTAGGATTGCAGAAAAATTAAAAATGTCATTTCAGTCGAATTTAAAATTGTGATATCACAGGCATTGAATGAATATAATTTTTCTGGACTATAGATGAAAAAAGATGTTGGGAATATGTCAATGTGACAACAAACCAACAAAAATAACCTAAAAGACAAACAGACCTTAATAACAGACGAGTGTCTTTACAATATGTGAAGCTCTGAATTGCCGAAAGTTGTGCAGGTTGCTTTTTTACCTTCTTCAGGTAGCCTGAGGTGATCACAGTGCAAGTGTTATATACTTCTGACAAGCATAAGTGAAAAAAAAAAACCAAAAAACAAATGCTTGTAAACCTCCAATATCATAAAGTATTTTAAAACCATTAAAATTTAATATTACATATTAATATAAATGTCATAAGACTTATTACTGACTAAAATGTTTGGCTGCAAATGGGAGAGGCAAAGTCAGCCTCGCTTTTGAGAATGGAGGGAAATTGCAAACCTTGCCCACTTAATTTTCTAATGCTGTTAACCACAATTATGGAAAGACAAAGGAATATATTGACAAACAACAGGGCAATAAAGAGTTCAACTTGGGCTCATGAATGTGTAAACATTCAGGCCACCTTTCTCAACAGTGGAAGGCAATATATTTTGACAAAATTTCATTGTCCTAAAATTACTTTGTACAAAAGTACAAAAGTACATTTAATTATATATATCTTATTGTTCACCTCAGTGTCCTTAAATTACTTTGATATAAAAGTTGATTTAAGTTAAATTATATAATCGGGCCCTTATGGTTAGGAAAAGCAAATTATTTTGATACTAAAAAGATCTTAGATTCATAGCATCAACTAACTGCGTAGAAATTAATATTTCCAAATCTAACGACTGGAAAACAAAAAACGGATTAAAAAACTTATGCAATTTGTGCAACAAAATAAACATTTTTCCCCCGCAATCAATGAAAAATACTTAAATGGTAGATTAATTTGAGCATGGACACACTTTTGTTACATCGGTGAGATATTATCAATTAAATATGGTACCAGCTGAAGGATATAGTCAATAACCAAAAATTAATAATGAAAACTAAAACAAGTTTTAATTTACTGTTAGATAAGATAAAGTGATGTCATTGGCAAAGAAAGCGTTCGGCAACAGATTGTGGCACTCGTTTTTTTCCTCTACGGTGGGCAACATGTTGTGCAATTGTTCTACTAGATCGTCATTAGATTAAAAGCTAATGTGAAAATACTAGAAAAATCTAATGAAAAGCTATTAGTCTTTATATCAAATGATCAACAATTGATTTGTCATTATAAATTTTGTCATAAAAGGGTTTTTTTTTTCTATTTCAATAATTTGCTGTTACACTATTCAGTCAATAATTTTACACTGTAAATTATAAGAAATACCTAAGTTTAATCGAACTCAAATTTTGAGGACTCCAATACTTTTAGTTTGAACCCATAAAAATTGAGAAATCTAATTTCTTTTCAGACTTTTCAATTCTCAAAATTATTACTATTACTATTCTAATTCAAAGAGTAAAAATATTGTTTAATTTTAATTAGCAGTTGTAACTTCAAAAGATTTTCCATTTGTCTATATAAAGTTAATTATGTTACTCAACTACAATGAAAATTAATAGCTTTAACCAAAAAATATATTACACAATGAAAATCACATTACAATATATTTTACAATATTTAATAATCTTATAAAAGACAAATGCTAATTACATTTACTCATACCGAGGAATAAATATAAACCCATAAATTTCACTGATGTTAAAATTAAATAATTTAAAAGATGCCAAAATTATTGAAACAAATTTAAAAGAAAAGAAAATTTTGAAATATAATTTTCTTACTGTTCATTCTAAAATTTCTTCTAAATCCAGGAAAGTTTCTGTACAGCATCTTGACACAATCTGTACTATTGTTTTACCTGTACAGGTACGCCTCTATCTACCTGGGCCACCACAGGTGGGCTGGGACAATTTTATTACACAGCATCTTTTATCTCCAATGACATGTTTATCTTATTAAAAAAGGAGAAGCAAGCAAAAATCTGAGAAATTACAATTCAAACATTGATTTTGTTTAATATTAAATATTTCATACATGGATTTCAATAAAAGTGGGCGTTTTCTCAATGATAGCAAATATTATGTACATTTCAGCAGGCATCAGTTTCGATCTATAATTCTCACAGCAAGCAATCAATTGTCTGTGGCTGCAACTGATCATTGGATTGGTTGATAAAATGAAATTAATTAACCTCATATAATTACAAAACTGTTGATGGGTCACACCCCCTTTTGTCTGATGGTGTTTTATTTACAGTAAAACTAGAAGCAAAAGGAAGCTAATCAGACTTGATATGTTAATTTTTATTTAAAAGAAATATGTTTATTTATTAATATAAGATGTCATAGTTTGTTGTATTTAAACATTTAAAGAATGAATATCTATATATAAAAGCATAATACTAACTCTATTTTTCGTTTTCAATGCAATAAACAGGCTACTGAAATGACTTTGATTTTAGTATGAAATTAACAATTAATTGTGCCTGAAAAAAATAGTTTTTAATAAAAGATGGCCATTAATAAGTATTAAATTTTCAGTGTTCTTTAAAAAAACAAATATAAAATAATATATATCTCATTCAAAAAGAAAATGTAGATAAATTTATTATTCCTCTATCACTAAACGTGGACTTGAACTTTTCTTTTTATCCCTAAGTTTTGACAGGGCTTGAATTTATCAGCCTTTATCCATGATTTTCACAGCCTTTTATCAAAATGTTTATCAATTTTCCATTATTTGAATCATTTTAAACTCACTATAACTTTTTATCATGGACTTTACTGCTAATTTATTATCATTTAAATACCAGTGTAAACAACTGCGGATTCAGCAATCCACTCTAGGTATCCTGGATAATTCATTTAAATCCCCCAATGTTATAGATTTAACGGGATTATGACATCACGATTTAACTTCCTTTGTTTCAATTTATTTAAAAAATCAATAAATTTTTCTCCTAAAAAATTATACCAATTTTTTTATTAAAATTAACGCTTTAAAGCATGCTGTATTTTATAAGTATCTGAGAAAGGAAAGGATAAAAAGCCATGAAGGTGGTTGAATTCAAACGTCGCAGTTCTTAACAAAATCATAACCTATCTGTTTTCTAATTGATATAATCTATTGACTTTAACACCTGTGTGATTCTTTAAGCCCATCGGTCTAAAACCCATTGATTTCTGACCCCTTGACCAAAGTTCAAGAGAATTACTCCACTAGATAAATTCAATGTTTATTTATTCTTTACTTAAATTTAGCCTTTGTTTTTCTATATCAATTGGTCCAAAGCAAACAAAGGTAGCTTTTTTATTCAACTATAAAATCTTTTATCTGTGTTTGTATGGAAGGCACTAACATTTTTTTGTAATGCTCAATTGTTGTTTGTTTTGTGTTCAGTGGCAAATATTTCATACATGTTCAATGAGGAGAATGTAGAAATAATCCAGAAAGGATAAAAATCAGAATCAAATCAGAAGTTATTGGTATTAGAGAGTAATAAATTGAGATGAAATTCAAACTCAGGACAAATTAAATTTGTAAAAGTATATACCTATGCTGCTTAGCAAAATAAACAGGTAAACAGAAAGAAGAAAACAAGATTGACTTTCCAATCATAATATTGGTATCTGATTTCCAAATTTTAAATTCAATTTCAAACTCATTACTTGAAAATCAAAATATGTAAAATATTCTAAATCAATGATTAAAACTTGTCAATCAAATAGGAATGTCAGACATTTTCAATTTCTGATTTATTAAAGAAAGCTGGCATATTAATTGCCATCCCTGTCAACATTGGTCAGTGGGTGGCCAATCCTGGTCATTGATTGGTCACTTGAAAGTCAGACAGGTGATTTTCTCTTCAATACACTATGTACATGTATTTCAGTGATTACAATGTGTCTTAATTGCACCCTGCTGATTGAAATAGTTAATAAAGGTGTCTTAATTGTATCCTGCTGACATAAACAAAATGATAACCCAAAATCACAACTTTTATAAATCACATTTATATCTTTATGATTGCAACTGTGTGGATTTTGAAAATTATGAAATCAAAAATATATTTTACACATATTGAATCACCTGTCCTCCTTCAAACAAAATTCAAAATATTAAAAAAAATAATAAAAAAAATAACTGAAAAAATAAAGCCTGCAATTAATATACATATTGACAGGTTATACATTTTAACATTGAAAAATTGCAATTGCAATATTTTCTTTTTTACCAAAAAAAATTGTCGAAAAAATAATCACCCCCCTATGCCTATAATTTTTCACTGAAAGCATAATTACAGTGAATGAAGTTACAATGGCAGTCTTCATTCCAGATAAAATTTAATTTGATAGACTTCTTCATAAAATCAGCAAATCATATATTTATAAAATTATACGGCAGACTATGAATTTCATTTTCTTTCCCTATAGAAATTTATTTGAATATCGTCGCCAGACTTAATAATGCATTACATCTAAAATTACACAGTGCGGAAAAAAGAATCAGAGAACAAGCTATAAAGTGTCATCCACAAATGTTGACATAGCCAGTGCATTACCTGCAAAAATACAACAATTTCATCGTTTTTATAAAGAAGGTCTTGTTCTCCGAGATTTGTTAGAAAACTGAAATATTGACTTTCTTTTCAAGAAAGAGTAAATATAAATTATTAATTTTGTATCCATTCATTAAAAAAACATGATGTTCCTTTTTCTGAAAACTTTCACCTTTTTTTATAAAAGTTGTATGATTATACGCTAAGTGGGTAAACATTCAGATAAAAAATTATTTCTTTAAAAGAAATTCAATTACTTTCCTGGCTGTTCATTTTTTAACAGCTTTTGAAGTTAGTGGAAGACCTTGTTGACAAATATTAATTCATTGTTAAGAAATTGAAAAGTTGGAGTAAAAACTTACATATACAATGAAGACTATGGCCAACGGGAGTAAAACAGTTATGACTTTGTTCCAGCACAGCCTTGACAAAACTATATAATTCAATCATATCTAATGTAACATAAAAATTATTTCTTTTTTTTTCACAGCATAAAAATTGTGTCAATTAGAACTATAGTCCAGTTAAAGCTTTCACTGAAACAGTTTCAAGGTTCCCTTACAGTTCTCGTTAAAAGAAAGTTTGAATTTTTACAGCTGCAATCTTAATTTGATGATATGAAGTTAATCATCCTAGCGGCATATCCATGAAATATTTGTCACTGGACATAAAGCAAACAACAAGCAATCTATCAGTCAAATTCATACAAAAAAAATATATCAGAACAATGGATAGAAATAGACGCAGAGGAATATGTCAAATGAAACAGCTTTAACTTAACCAAAAAAAGAAACTGTATAAATGATTATAATAAAAAAAAAAAAAATTACAGGAAAATTTAAGAAATAAAATAGACACCACAAAATCAAAAGACAAAGACATCTAGCAAGGGTCATCCTTACATTAAACAAGGACATGGGGGTAATGGTTAAGTCTTGCTGGGTGCAAAATAAGGTCTGTTAGATCAGTGTAAGAACAACTTACAGTAACTTTGATGAAGAACAGTAAGAAAGACTGCTCCTGACCAATCTATGATGATATAAGATTTGTTTCATTAAAATCAAAATTTTATCTACAGCATGAAATATTTGTCACTGAACATTTTTAATAACGTAAACAAAAACCAACAGGATGAACATAAAACTTCAAGTTTAATTTTTTTTATTATTAATATTTGCTAAAGTCATGTACATGAATTACATTATGCATAAATAATCATGTATTAGTTTCTAGTTGCAAATTTGGATACTTTATGGAATAGCGAAATGACCACCAACGCATTTAATCCCAAGATCTCCGACCGTGAATATTGACCGTGAATATTGACCGCGATCCATTGATAACTGATGAAGACCTCCTCAACAACATTGAAAGTTTTATCATTCCTAATATGATCTATCCAAACATAGCAGTTTTATTATCATGTCGATTTCCTTTCAATTCAGGTATTTAAAGATCAGAAAATCACTTTCAATGTGTTTGTTTATACAATAATCCAGATCTACCAGGTGTTGTAAAGAACAAAGGTCACAGGTCATTATTGTAGTAATGCTTCCTTCAGTTTTATTAACTTTGTAAAGATTTATGTATTTTTCAGATTTTTAAATCTTTCATTCAAAAATGAAGATATTTAATCTGATAATTCATTTTTCAAAGAAGACTGTGTACTTAAAAAAGTGTTTTTTTTTGTTTCTGTTGGGATCCTCAACAGACAAGGAATCAGAAATCCAGGAAAAAGGTGTTGAATTCCAGTCTTCTTTTTGTCTATTTTCATGTGATTATTTGAAGAAAAAAATTAAGAAAGGGGATAAGGAGTCCTTGCCCTCTACCACTTCTGAATCTGTCAATGCTGGGAACAAAATCAAATTACAACATCATTAAAACCACCAGAATCTAATTGCCATGCTTTAACTTACTTCTTTAAAATATTATTATTTTGATGCCATCATGAGTTTGTTGACCGTTATGGAATATCCGTTTCACAGATGATAGGGCATATGTTCCAAATGTCGCAACTACAATCCTGTCCCCTTTTCCCCAAATGTGACCTACCGAATTACACTTATTACGGGGTTTGTACTAACATGAGCAACTCAACGGGTGCCACATCTGGAGCAGGATCTGCTTACCCTTCTGGAGTACCATAAGATCACCCCCAGTTTTTGTTGGTTTTTGTGTTGCTCAGTCTTTAGTTTTCTATGTTGTGTTTTGTATACTGTTGTTTGTCTGTTGGTCTTTTTCTTTTTTTAACCATGGCGTTGTTAGTTTATTTTCGACCTTATGAGTTTGAATGTCGCTTTGGTTTCTTTTTACCTCTCTTTTACTGAATAAGATGAAGTATACTCAAATTCACGTCAGGATAAACTGACAATGCCTAGGCAAAAAACCAGGCAAGACGAGTAGGCAGAAAAAACAAAACTGTACCAAACTAACTTAGTTTCGATGTTCCTTCTTCAAATCACTTGTTCCAATATACATAAATCAACAAAATAAATCAAATTTTATTAATAATTTACCAAATTAGCAAGTTACATTTGGATCTGGCTGCCAAGTATTAAATTTGATTGCCACACAATTGGTAAAATTTCTGCAGTGCAAAAAAGCGCTTGCTGCATTGTCCCAAATTTCAAGATTTGAACTTTTCAATATTGTAAATTTCCTAATAAAGTCAGTCTACTTGATATAATCTTCCCTTCCCTAGATTAGATACTTTAACAAAAAAAAAGACAAATTTAATCTTGGTTTCAATCCTATTGTCTACAAAAAACCATATAAATTTCTAATATTAGCCTAACTTGATGATAATAAAAAGATAAAAATTGACAACGAAATAATCTTTCGCCAAGCCCACGTTTCTCATCCACAGCATGGCATCAATCTCCGACAAACTACCGATTTTCTATATTATATCTTCAACAACTTTCCATATCATGATATCTAAGGGACACGTTCACCTGTATGGAATTTACCTGGTATCTAAGTGAAATATACAAGTCGACCTGACGGACAAGTAGTATATAAGTGGATAAAAAAGTATCCAGCATCGTAGAGCATTATGACTTCCGCCATGTGAATAAACAAAGCGTTAGTTCAGGTGTAATGCATATTTTCTCTTCAATCAAAATCAAACTTTTTTCTGAGGTGTAGATAAGGTTTCCATAGAAACTAATGTAGGACGGTCCACGGTCATCTTCAACATCACTTCACTTCTGATCATTATGTGGCCGATTTTCTATTAAATTGCGGATTATGACCTATTCAAACTTAAGAGCTGCGGAATAAATATCGTTTTTGAAGATAGTAACTAAATATTTTGCAATATTATTCAAGTGAGGGCAAAAACATTTATTTATTGACAAAACCACGGAAACAATCTTATTTCTCGAAATCAGTGATAAAAATCTCACTATCAAAAGAAATGATATAAAATATTAAGTAATGATGAATTAAGTCATAAAATGATAAAAAAATATCAATCATAAATAATATTTAATTACAGAGTATTTATATTTATGACTCTTCTATGACACAAGTAGATCATTTTTATGTAACTTTTTGAAGGCTTTTTAAAACCCATTGAAAATGTTGAATGTCTTCATTATAAAATTATCTTTGTTCTATTTATGAATGAAAGGAAATGTGGGGTACAATTCAATTAGACATGCAACAGCCCTATATAAATAAAAGACATCTAGGTGGCAGCACTACAGTTTTCATTTATAGACATGTGTCTAATATACAATAAGTCTTGAAGCTTTAAATTTTCCTGAGCCTCTAATTAATTGCCACAGTGTGAAAATCTTAAATTTATCAACTTTTTGAGACATCCTAAATAACAAGCAACATGATCAAAATAGTCAATTTATAGACTACATGACCACAGACTCTTCCTTAAATGATATTTATTTGTAATGTAGCTATCCTTCTCTTTGTTGTGCGTCTATTTAATTTTATAAAATATGCAAGGGACAAAAACTTTTCACAAAATAAGACATTTTTTTTTAAATTTCCGATTGTGGCCTTAAAATCGATCACTATCAAAACACGATTAGATTTGGCTGTGTAACAAACTATTGGTTGAAGACTTAATAAAACAATAAAAATAGAATTGAAAATATCATTATATAAACATATCACAAATCATTTTACAAAAGATTTTCAAATTGTTATTTTTTTCTCATTTTTATTGCTCAACTGGTGTGAATAGTCAATTTGCCTGCCTCATCGATTTTCAATAGGAGCTTGCATGACGAAACCATAGCTTCATTTAATAGATCAAAAACCGCAGATAAAAGTCAGATATATTTTGATAGCAAAGTGGGGGTTCTTTAATGGTGAAAACAAGACCATGATTTTCTTCTAATCACCAATAACTGACCAGTCATTGTAACACATAAAGATATTTTTTAAATTTATCAGATGAATGCTAGAAATCAAACCGAAAAGAAATCGTGCATCATGCACGTTAAGTTTTGATCAGTGAAGATATATTGTTCTAATGGTTGAAATTCAACGGATTGGGGTGACAATGGGGTCAACCAAATTGATGATCATCGAAAAGATAATTAAATGACAAGGACCGGAGGATCATGGGTAATTATCCAACGATTTAAATGTAAATGATTCCACAATTGATATTTCTCTTATTTTACACATTCCTCAAATAATATTTGATTTATATGATTATATTGTTATATTTTGCATAAAGACGAGTAAAGAGGAGTCGGGTGTTGGATGTGGTTTGTTGTACTTTACAATATTTTTAGTAATTCCTGTGGTCCAGTATATGCACTTAAAAAATACTTTCGATCCTTTATATTGATGTGAAGAGTGAAAAATGATTTTTCAGAGTACTGTAAATTCAGAAATAAATTCAAGCAATTATTATTGAGATTTTTGACAAAAGGACACAAATGCCATATATATAAGAAGATGTGGTATCAGTGCCAATGAGACAACTCTCCATCCCAGTCAAAATTTGTAAAAGTAAACCATTATAGGTCAAAGTACGGCCTTCAACACGGGGCCAATGGCTCACACCGAACAGCAAGCATATATATATGTATCAGATATCAGAATGCAAGTTCTTATTATTGTGACACTCAAATAGTTGCATTTAATTCACATTAATAAAAACCTCACAATAATTTCTTAATTTACAGTATATTATTATATGCATAGCCAATCAAACAACAATTCTCTTGTCACCCCATCTGCTAAATTTAAAGTTATATTTTATCTGGTTTTGTCTTCTCCATAAAGATTTGTCCATTAAAATAGAAATATTCAAATGTGGTCAATTTGAAATTTTGAAGTATTTTTTTATTTCCTATTTTAAAGAATAAAGTACAAAGTGAATCTGATTTAAGCTCACTACATTTTATGCCTGTACCAAGTCAGACTATCTTGACCATTTGTTGGTCCTTGCTTTTGTCTGCTTAGGTCCAATATTTGATGTAATTCCTGTGATCAGTAACCATTTGTTGTTGTACACCTTTGTTTGTGCGTTCATTTTTCCGGAGAAGTCGTGACCGTGTTGATAGTTTAAGTGTGGTCTGTTGTTTCTTTGGTTATATGTCTTATCCTTTTAATTAATATTTATGATATATCCCAAACCCTAACAAGAACCATCTGCCATTAATTAGACAATATCTACTATTTACAATTCAGATACATAACTTTTTACTTTATTGCTTCTTTTTATCCATACCTCTTATCTAAATGAATGAAATTGTTAGTGACAGATATAATAACAATTGTGTAAATAAATTATTCAGAAAGTAAAAACAACTATTACAGTAGATGATCTAATAGTACTGATAGCCAGGAAGTCAAATCTCAATTGTTAACAGATATATATACATATAGCCTGTTGTTCAGTGGTTGTCGTTTGTTGGTGTGGTTCATAAGTGTTTCTCGTTTTTTTATATAGATTAGACCGTTGGTTTTCCTGTTTGAATTGTTTTACATTAGTCATTTTGGGGCCCTTTATAGCTTGCTGTTCAGTGTGAGCCAAGACTCTGTGTTGAAGGTCGTTCTTTGACCTATAATTTACTTTTTATACATTGTGACTTGGATGGAGAGTTGTCTCATTGGCACTCATACCACATCTTCTGATATCTATTTGACATTGCAAAATTTAAAGTGATGTTGAATTGGGGTAGAAATAGATGGAATGAACTGCATTACGTGCATATAGTCTTTCAGTTTCCATAAACCTGGGTGTTCTTCAAAACTATTAAATCCTTTCTGTTTAGACATCAATAAAATCAAAACAGAAAGTGAACATCAAACTTCTTTAATAGAAAACACAATCTGATTTCATATTTTGATATAAGTATAAATTGGAGATACCAGTTATATCAGATTGTAGGAAATTTATTTTCAACTTTTTATGTATAATTTACAACCTATCTTAAGTTCTGTTGGATTTTGATACAAAGGCAATATTCCACAAAATAACCCATGTCAAAATTTCTATCTTAAATCTTTATCAAGTAAAACTTCCTGCATTAATGGCAGAAAATACTATTTTTCATAATTTTTCCAGAGATTCTTATCACTAGAGAGTTCGGCACGAGTCACCTGTTAACTATTCATAACCTAGGTGCCAAAGAAAAATAATTTTCAAATAAATACTTAATTTCCTTCCTTCTATCTTTTCATTCTATCTGGTTATCATCTCCCGGCATGATCAACATGTGTACTTTCATTTTGAACACTTTACTTTACTCCTAACCATTCATAAATAACATCGCTAATCTCATCGTTATAGATATAACAAGATATCATAATGTTCTACGATTTCCTCTCTCCTTCAAGACACAGCTTCACCGTAGTACGCAGCCATGGCTCCTTAAGTACAAGTCAAATGGCGATTTTACAGATAGCGAAAATGTTTATGTTTTTTCATTTGAAATTAGTGTCGGAGGCTCGTGGGGATTATTAAATCTATAGATATTTCCTGATTACATCTGCATTATCTTCATCATCTCTTACTTGAAAAAAGTCATTTAAGTTTTTTATGTAAAGTAATCCTAACTGGAGTCAAGAGGCTGCTGATAGAACCTCAGTCAAAAGTAAAAGTTTTGATGTTGGGATTTAAAAGAAATCTATAACTTTTGAAAGAATCTTTATGTCCTTAGAAGATGCCGATAAGCAAATTTAAAAAGAAGGAAACAGTTCTTTTCGTTAATGAAGATTTTATTTTTTAATAGATGAAAAATCTTTTTTTTATTTATGTAGTTTTTATTTATACTTATGTATGATATGACCTCTAGATAGTAATCTTATATCAACCCAATACACTAAACCTTTGATGTTTGTCGGCCCTTAATTATAACACAGTTGTTTAAAATCTTAACATAAGAGGGATAATAAAATAGAGAAGAAATAAATCTCTTAAATTAAGCTACTTTGTACAGGAGATTTAGAGTTTTGTGTCAGAAATTAAAGAAAAAAATGAAAAATAATTTCTTTTCTTTCATAATTATGATTTCCCAATGAATTTATCCATATAAAAAATGTCATTTCAAAATCAGGCGTTTTTTATTACCTAAATTAATTAAAACAATATTTTTCTCATTATTGAGATTGGTATTTTAAACATTTCACAATCCTATTTCAGAAGATGGTTTTTCATTATTATAACAAGATTTAAATAAAACCTAAATCATAAAACACCATTTTTTTCCTTTCTGAGAATTTCAAAGTATTACAAACCTGTCTCAGGAGAAGATTTTTCATCATTATTACACGATTCAGAATTACTTTCGTCTTCATCTGATGTTTTGGGACTGTCCAATTTCTGCATTTTGGATCAAACACTTTCCACTGACAACTGGGTGGTACAACAATGGGAAAATAACATGTAGCGATTACTCGGGCATCATCCACAAACTAATCATAAGATGTTACCCTTCATTCGAAAAATTGTCACAAGGGGCCAAGTCATGCGGAACAGAAGTGCAAAATTGGAAAAAGAAAATTTTAATAGGACTGCCTTCCCATCATTAAACATTCAAAGTGGGGATGGTATTAAATTTGTTCAGAACGATGTGAATAGTATTAAATGCTTTATGCGCTTAAGCTAGTGTGAAAGTTAATTGTGACAGCATAAAATTTTAATACTTGTTTATCGTTTTTCACCTGCGGTGACTTTTGAAGATGGAGGTTTTAAAATCCATATTGAATTATCATTTCAAACATAATTTAAGGTACATAAATGAAACTGAAATGATTTTATTTGACTGTCATTGCAAATAAATTTTATGACTAAAAGGAACACTGGTTTAATTCGACAAGAATTTTACACCTTATTTATTTTGGCCATGTACAAGTAATTATCTCGGCTCATCCTTTAGAAATGAAATTGTTTGGAATTTTCACTTGCAGACAGAAATCAATTTTTTCTTATAATTCTAAATTATTAACCGTATTTATTTTAATTCATTTAAATGTCATATCTAGTCCGGGTTTGGTTACATGACATTTATCATTTTAATAATTACATATTATTTAATTAAAGTGAAAACACATTTCGTCCTTGCGCTTTTAGCCTTAATTATCCATAATATATCAATCATCCTTTCTCTTCCATTGGTAAATATCTCTATTAAATTTCATACAAATAATATTTTCAAGGAGTTTACATAGATCACATTTCAACAAATTACTTCACTAATAACCTGTAAAACTTATCATAATCAATTTTGACAAAATTTAAAAGTGAGTTTCTATGTTGTATCCACAAAAGCAACAAGAGTTTTAGATTAGATAATTAAATTTCAATTTGATAACTATGTCCAGATCAATTATTAATCAAGCAATTTCTGTAAAACCAAGACATTCGGAAAAGGATTGTACACCTTTTCACCCAATGCAAATAAACTATGCATATTAGAGAAAAAAAAATTAATAAAATTTTGTTTTGAGCCAGTATTTTATTCCAATCCTGAATTTTATATTTCCTATCATAGTCTTGAACATCATATTTTTGCAATACATGAACTAATATTCATTTTAATTTAATTCTGTAGAAAAGTTATTACATGTACCAGATATATTCTTCACACCTCAAGAGGCATACATATGATGTAAGGAGATGTTAAATATATGACATTGAGACAGCAGCCCAGCTATACAAATAACCAAACGATTTGCAAACAAATACACATGATACTATTTTTGATCAGTGAATTAATACTGAAAGAAAATCACTTAAAAGGGCATTCGAATTCACATAGGTAACCAATGATGTCTTCTTTCTCCATGTTACTATACATCTTAGCAATGCCCATATATATGCGATAAGTGGGGAAAAAATCAAACTTTGGACTGATATCCAGCACAGAAAACAAATGTGGTTGACAAATGCGATATCCTATCATACCATGAGTACACAATACTCAAGAAAAACATTTATTTCAAAGTAGTTAGTCTATCTTCTGCAAATGATTCATTTCTAATCACAAATGCATCAAAGTAGATTTTGATATAATGCAAAACAATTCTAACCATGTACAATGTATAGGTTCTAATCAAATGTATTTTTTGAAGTATAAAATGTGAAAATAAAGTCAAAATTTGTAAAAAGAATAAATACTAAAATGGGAGACATATCTTTTCTTTGGGTTGCTGTCTTATTGACATATACAATACAAAGATTCTGCTGCCTCATAAAACACAGAACACATTAGATGATTCACATACAAAATGATTAAAATAGAAGGTGATTCACACACAAGTGATTCAAATAGAAAGTAAATCACACACAATGTGATCAAACATAGAAAGTGAATCACACACACACAGCAATCCTTAAAGGTGGTTCATACACCAAAAATGATCCAAATAGATAAGATTTTCACACAGTGTAATTAAAATAGAAAATAAATCACAGACAGTGATCCAAATAGAAAGTGAATCACACAGTGATCCAAATAGAAAGTGGATAACACAGTGATCCAAACAGAAAGTGAATCACATTGATCAAAATAGAAAGTGAATGACACACATAGTGATCAAATTAGAAAATAAATCACACACAAAGTGATTCAAATATGAAGTGAATGACACACAAAGTGATCCAAATATAAGGTTATTCACAAAGTGATCCAAATATAAGATTATTCACAAAGTGATCCATATATAAAATGAATTACACACAAAGTGATCAAAATAGAAAGTGAATCACATACAAAGTGATCAAAATGAAAGTGAACCACACACAAAGTGATCAAAATATGAAGTGAATCACACACACAATGGTCCAAATAAAAATGAATCACACACAAAAGTGATCAAAATAGAAAGTAAATCACACACAAAGTGATCCAAATATAAAGTGAATCATACACACAAAGTGATCTAAATATAAAGTGAATCACACACAAAAGTGATCAAAATAGAAAGTAAATCACACACAAAGTGATCCATATTTAAAGTGAATCATACACACAAAGTGATCTAAATATAAAGTGAATCACACACAAAGTGATCCAAATATAAAGTGAAGTGCACAAAATGATCCAAATAAAAGTTAATCACATACAAAGTGATCAAAATAAAAAGTAAATGACACACAATGTGAACCTTGAAGGTGATTCACATACATAATTATCCAAATAGAAGGTGATATAGTAATAACTGATGACACAGAGATATGTCTCACTTGTATGTAATTTGATAGTAAAATACTAATGTCCTTCAAGGTGAGACAAAATCTCATTCTTGCTGGTGTTGAGTGAATCACTGTGAAAATTGGTGATTGCTGGCGAGTTGAGGAGATTGCACTTTCATTAATGACCCTGTCATAGACTATGTGATGAATATACAGACAGATATTTCTGGCTGACCCACCAACAATCACTATGACCATTAACAACGGAGAATGATTTTAACTGAATTGTGTTGAATATACATAATAAAAGGTGGCAAGAGAATACTGTAGACAGAAATCTGTCATCTTGACAAAACTTGTACAAGTTATTTTTATAAAAAAAATTAACATTTGCCTACATACCTACCTACCCATACCTAAAATGATGGATGGAAGATGGGCAAACAAACATATTTCTAATATTGGTCTAGAAACTAATCATTGGTATAAAGTTATGTTTAATATTCAGTCTATCATCAAGTATTGGAATTTTCAATGCTGTTTTTATACTGCTTGTACAAGTTAGAAACAAATTCAATGTTTCAAATCAATTACAATATCTTATAAGTCTAAACATGATAATGGTTTTCATTAATGACACAAAGGCAGACAAAAATTAGAATTTTTTTCTTTCGATTAAAATGACTTTGCAAGTTTTTACTTTAAAGTACAAAAGTAAACACAGAAAAAATACACACGATTTTCTACATGCACCTCACTTCTATTGATGTTAATGGTAGATACTAAACAGAAAGACATCAATTATTTTATGTAAATATCAAATCATTAATCATGAGTTCTGTCACTGAGTTTCAATGAGCAAAAATTGACCCTTTAAATTATCGTCAAAATTCAATCATATATTGCAGAAAAAAATATAATTTACTTACGGTAAAAAATAATAATAAAAACATCATTTATAAGTGATTATTATTTATTAAAATCATATGCAAAATTTATGCAGTATCTCTTCCGTTAACAAAGCATGGGAGTGTGACTCTATCAAAGATGAAAGCTTGCAATGCGTGTGCATCTCAAATAATTCCAAACAGAATGCCTCCAGCAAGTGAGACGTGCGACTGGCACAAACGTGTTTATAGATGACCATATATATGTATTACAAAGCAGTAAGTTTTTCTTGCACTTTTCATCAACAAGAAATATCATTAAATGAAATTTGAAGAGGATTTTGTTATTTTAGACTGAAGATTAGCATACGAATATCTTCTCGGAGTACCCCTTGCCAAGATAAACAGAAACGATGATGTCGTATAATTGTCCTCCCTTTATCAAATGAAATCATATTATGAAGCTCAAGGACAATTAAAAGTTACGTGCAGCTTTACGTGAACGTTACTTTGACTGACCTTCAGATCTACTTTAGAACGGAGGTCACATGAATAATTAATCAGCAAATGAAATTTATGAGTGTCCTTTTAATATATAAAAATATTTGCAAGTCTGTTGTAGAAAAATTGGGACTATTAAAATGATTCAAATAAAATTTGAATACAACTAAAAGTCTCCAATTTATATTAACCCTAAATTATTCAGTTTTCACAAAATTACAGGTTTGAGTGAAAATAAAACTTTTACTTCATCTAACTTTTCAAACATAATGTACAATGAATTAGCCTTTTTTCATATTCTGAAGATAATTTTGTTATTTTATACATACTGTTAAATACATATATTTGTGGTTCATCAACTTCTTATTTGAGTGAATATGATATGAGTAAAAGAAGAGGTTGATTGGAACTGCAATCTAATAATACAAGCTAGGTCAAAGGAAGAGTTTGAAAGAGCAAAATACCAGTGATTAGAAATGTAGAAATTACTGAATACAATAAACCAACTTAAATTTTTGTGCTGTCCCAAGTCAGGAGCCTCTGGCTTTTGTTAGTCTTGTGTGTTTTTTAAATTAAGTTCATTTATATGTTTTGGAGTTTAGTGTGATGTCCATTTTCACTGAACCAGTACACATTTTTATTTAGGGGCCAGCTGAAGCCCGCCTCTGGGTGGGGGATTTTCTCGCTGTGTTGAAGACCCATTGGTGGCCTTTGGCTGTTTTCTGCTCTTTGGTCTGGTTGTTGTCTCTTTGACACATTCCCCATTTCCATTCTCAATTTTATTAAAGGTTACTGCATGCTTAAAACAAATGGATGAACTTTCAAATGCCAGATATAAAATGGAAAGGTGAATCTGTGACCTATATATTGACCTCTATTTGTCTTGTGTATTTATTACTTTTGCATTGTTGATTGATTGATCGTTGGTTACTTAATGTCCAGTGGCAAATATTTCATGCATGTTCAGAACGAACTTTTGCATTGTAGCTGACTCAAAAGAATATTTTCTGAATGAAGTACTGTAAATTCGGAAATTATAACATGCATTTATTATTGCGATTAGTTTATGAACCAATAAAAATGCGAGATTTATTATTGCTATTTTGGAAAAGCTGCATACAGATTTATGTATCTGATACCTGAGAATCTGAATCTTTTTATTGCGATACTCACCCTGTAGCATTATTTGCATTAATAAAAATGTCGCAGTAATTGCTGAATTTTTAGAATGATAAATTTTGAATCAAGAGAAGACAGCAGCATTGAAGATGAAACTTTTTTAGTAACAAGTTTTAACTACTTATTTTTCGTTAATTCTAGAGTTTTGTTGTTACAATAATTAGCATATTTGATTTATGCTTGCTCCAATTACCATGTAATGTCTATATCTAATTATTGGCTGTGTCGAAAAAACTTGCGACATGTTGCATCCAGCACCAAGTGTTAATTGGCCCAAAATCGTAACTAAATACTTTTATTTTTCAATTTAAATTCTAACACGTGTTACAACTGGGCCCAGAGGCTGAATAATTTAAAAAGAAACATTACTCGGGTGCCTTCAAAAATTAAATAAGGTCAAAACCTCTTTTCACAGCCAACGGTAAAAAACGAAACCAAAACTTTAGATAAATAATTAACTCCTCAATGCAACATATCCAATTTCTACGTTAGTCAAACATATTTAACGTCAAAAGGGATTGCGTTAAACTGCGTAAATATGATCCATGCATATATTGATGATAATACATCAGATGACACAGCCTTTGTACAAAATTTATTATCAAGAGCAACTATTGTTCCCTTCCTAATGAAAAGATGTAAAAAGTAATTAATTTTCCCACTTGAAAGAGAGAAGAGAAAAGGTTAATTAGATTTGAATGTCTTAATATTAAATTCTGTAGTGAAACCAGCTCTTGTTATAAATGTTTTGCAAGGCCATAAAAATTCTTGTCTAGAAAACTAAGTTAATGGAAGTCCATTTCCAACTCAGAAAACAATAACATATATATAATAATTGTCATAATTGTCATAAAAAATAAACTATGTCATTTAAACTACCCAAATAAAATCCCAGTTTTCTATCCAAGCCATGGATATAACTTTGAAAGACTATTGCTGTAATAGTCTCTTTGAAAATAAAACAGAAGAAGAACATTATATAAATAAGAAGATGTGGTATGAGTGCCAATGAGGCAACTATCCATCCAAGTCGCAAAAAGTAAACAATTATAGGTCAAAGTACGGCCTTCAACACATGTCAACATTTATTTTTGTTGGTACCAATTTTTAGGGATTAAGGAAACATTTTGTTTTCGTGGACATTTAATTTTATGGTTTTACAAAGGTCTGCATACAAGCCTATAGAAAATTTGTACTTCATTGAACATTTAAATTGGTGGTTAGTCTGTACCCACCAAATTCACGAAAATTAGGTATTCAACTACGGAAAAGCATTGTTATAATATAGCAAGCTCTAAAATTCCTTCTGTTCTCATACATTCTTCTGTTCTCATACAAAAAAGACAATACAAAACAAAAAATTCAAAACAAACCCAAATTGAAACAAAGAAAAAAAAACTTTAAAAAAAAAAATAAATACCTTGCAGAAAACAAAACGATGAAATCAGCTTGAAAAATTGATCACTAAATTGTAAAGTCTGAGAACAAAGTATTATAAAAATATAAACTGAACAATTGTTAAAAAGAATTTTCATCTTTTGTTGGAGGTTACTTAAAACTTATCAAGATAATTCCCCCTAGTATATCACTTTCATCAACATCTCAAGTCATGTATCCTCTTTCAGACACAGAATAAGAAAACACTGAAAGAAAGATCAGGTTTGTTTGTCAAAAGATTCATTGGACTTTACGAAAATTCTATTTCTCTATCTTGAAATTAGAAACTGTATCACTTAGTATTTATTTGCTCATAAAAAGTGAAAAGTGTTGAATGTGATCCGTCCATTTAAATGTTCAAGATACAGGTGAATTTTAAAAGACTTTGGATTCCAAAGGGAATATTATGTCTTTACCAGTGATTTACCGATACAGCACCATGCAATTTGCAAGTAATAGCAAATGTAATAATGACTGTAAACGGAAACCGTCCGCAACAAAATGTTTTAGAAATAGAAACAAAATACTATGCAAATGAATACCAAAGAACTGAGAGAAAAGAGTTGAAATGATTTTGTTTTCAATTTAACACTCAGGTAAAAACGTAATAAATTACGTGCTATGAAAACACCTTAAAAGCCTGTCTATCTTATTCTCTCAGGAGCATCTCTATCTCCATCTAACTGTCAACATTACATCTTGATGAAATTTAACGATTCTTTTACACCTGAGTGTACCTCAAATTCTACCGGGTAAATACAAAAACAAAAGACTGGTATTTTTATGTCCTAGTTTCACTATAGATGCCATCTTTGATTTCAAACATTTTTCAAATCATACAATTCCCAATAGTATCAATTTCATTTATCCGTAACACTTTTCTGCAGACGGTTCTTTCAAATTGGTAAAAGTTCAATAAAGAAGATACAATAAAGGTCATATTTTTTCCCATTAGCGACAAGAATTTTTATAAAAAATGACATCCTTTTGTTGAAATTGAAAACTTTTACTTCAGAATTACCTTTTTGTTTACAATTACAAGTATATCTTTTGGAATCTTAATGGATGCAGAACACAATGTTTACAAAAATAATAGTTCCAAGGTTACAAGAAAAGGATCTTTACAAAAACATTTCTCGTATCTTTTTTAAAGAAATTTCCCAGAATTGGCAAATATAGGCAACCGGAAAATGTTTGAAATTAGTTGGAGCTTTTTTCTTAATTATTTCTTATATGCATTACTACAAACTTCTGAATTTAATAATATAATTGCATCTGTATTTTGAGAAAAATGGATATTTTTGTGTCTTTCCAATGGCATCTTACATCACCAAAACCAGAAACATTTTGGTTGGTAATATATTCAATGAATCTGAATCTTCTAATGTTTTAAAAAAAAAATCAAGTTTTTAATCTCAATTTTTTAATATTGCATCTGGTTCCTTTAATATCTTAATTTTTAAAATTAAGTGATATTCCCCCAAATATAAAAGTATTTCATTGTGAAGTATGTCATCAGTCAAAGCTATAATTCACCACTAAAGTACAATACAATCATACGTGAGCTAGTGAAAAAAAATGAAGAGAGAATTTTTGCTATTCTCCTCTCATTTTGTATTTGTGATATTTGTATCATAAAAAGTTATTTGAATACTCAATAAGCTACCATATTTGCCTGACTGATATTTCAACAGTTGACTATCTTTCCTTTTTTCACAATGCTACCATTTTTTTTTACCTCATTCACAATTTAGGATTTTGGGTTAGGATGCATTCTTAATAAAAAATAAATAATTCCCACACATTTAAAATTGACCAAATTAACCTTATCTCCAGTTTATTCATAAACATGATAAATAATCTCTGACATTTTTTATAATTACTTATTTCAATGAATTTAACAAAAAATCATTTGTATTTGAAATATCTTATTAATTCATTTTATCTAAATTTTGTATAATTAATTGAATTAATAATAATATAGTATTGCCCAGTTTGCATTATCCTTCAATAAAAAAGCAATAATATTCATAAGTCCCACCCCTTTTACTTTCCTTTACAGTTGAATGGGTGAAAGTTAAAACAGAAAGTTCAAATTGTCCAATAATTTCACTTCTATTAGTCATGTGACTTACTTGTTGTTTCTTCCTGTTGAACAATATGATCACTGTCCGATGCTGAGTTACATCTGCTTGCCATGATGGACAACTTTCTACAACAAATTTACATTTAGAAATGATAACTTTTATTTCAAATTAAAATTTTATACACCAGATAAAGAGATTTTACAGTTGAATGGAATTTTTTCAGCTTTTGTTGTAATCAACTTTAAACAATTGAACGGGACAAGATTTTTTCTGTAATCTGATCCCAAATTCATTGTTCATTAGAAATAACTTGAGTTAAAGATACAATTCAAATGTTACAATTTCGTCAATGTGAGTGCCCGCCTACAAAACAAAGACAAATGTCATCTTCGCTGAATACTTTAACGGAAAATCTTATAGAGAATAGTGTGTTTTGCTTGGCTTATTTTCACACTGGTTAATAAGAACTATAGGATCGTAATGATAACAAATTTCTCAGTAGGGGACGGTTTCGATACAAAGTTTCAAATCATTTCAGAATTATGATGGCTTTTATCTTTAACATGCATTGACACGGAACACGCTTGATAAACGTTTAGTAACTTTTGTATCATATTTAATTGTTTTTAGCGTGACTGTACCAGTAAATTTCATGTTTAGTCGCAAATCTCTAATTAAAATTCAGCTTATGTATTCAAATTATTGGTATAAAACAAATATGTTTCTCTTACGGTATTATTTAATATGATAAAAGAAAATTTTATGCAAATTTCATTTAAATTTCAACAATGAATTAACAAAAGTCTTCGGATAACACTTAGATCCAGTATCTAAACTGATTCATGCTGCCACCTTATAAAATTTTCACAATCATAAATGTTAAATTATCTAAAACGTTACTGGATAACAGGGACCCTAGAAAATGAAAACCACAATGTGCTAATTTATTCATAAGCTTTTAAGCTGTTTACACACAAAATAGACAACATTATATTAAACCTATAAAACTAGATGTTAAAAAGATTAAATTTAACTTCCAAAATATTGGATCTTTTGTAAAAACCTAGTAAATCTCTAAATTAACCACCACTTTTTCTCACTCTCATGAAAAACGGTGAATCCTTTTGTTACAAATAATGGTGTGAAAATGGAATAGAGAAACAGGCGATACTTCCGATATTTTGTTAAAAAAAGTTAAATGACTCACTTTATAATAACTATATAGACTTCTGGAATGGATATCCCTCCTCCTTATTCCATCTTCCTCTCTCACCTAGAAAAAGAAAAGATACAAAGATAAAATGCTATATAACATCATGTTTAATCATATAATAAACCTCTTCAAAAAGTCATCATAAGATGCACTTTCTTTCCAATTTGCTTTTATATACTTTTTTGCTTTAATATGCATATATATTCAGATGGAAGCTTAAATACTAAAAAATAACAGAAACAAAAGAAATTATCTTTATAAAGTAATTTACAATAATTTTTGAACTTAATATTTCCCTCCAATACATTAAAGAAAAATTTCAAGGTAGCTAGAATCTGTATAAAATATAGTAAAGAGTCCTATCCAAAACCAAACTCCTTATTTGCAGTGAAACACTGGAGCCTGATTTTCCTTCCAAAATTACAACTGTACCAACCAGGGTTTAAAGTTGGGACTCCTGGTACAGTTAGCTACCGCTCTACCAACTGAGCTAAAGGAGTACTCCACTTACACAGCTAATGGGGAAATGTTATGCATATCAACTTAGTCAAGGGAGGCACTGCTACACAGTAGTATACTTTTACCAAGCTTGTGCCAGGCAAGCAAGCATGATGCAAATGAACTTCTTAAATATTTAGTTGCACAATGCTAGCTGATGATTGTGGAACTTCTGCCAGCAAACTACAAATAAACTACATATAAACTACATATATACACTGAACTTAAGTATGATGGAGAGTTGTCTCATTGGCACTCATACCACATCTTCTTATATCTATATACATTATTGTTTGGGGCCAGCTGAAGCCCTCCTCTGGGTGCAGGATTTTCTCTCTGCGTTGGAAGACCCATTGGTGGCCTTCGGCTGTTTTCTGTTCTTTGGTCGGGTTGTTTTCTCTTTGACACATTCCCCATTTCCATTCTCAATTTTACATAAAGCATTTTTCAGCTATCATTCATGCCTGCTACATACTACTGGTAGTTAATGATTGCCAAACTTTTAGTAAGCAAGATAAAAGAATGCATTTTTTTGGATATTATTCAAGCTTGCCAGAAAGTTAGTGCATATTTGATTGTAGAATCTTTTGACTTATACTCTGGATTCATTATCATTCGTGGAATATCAATTCTCATGGATTTCATGGGTATAGTGGAATATCAATTATCATGGATTTCATGGGTATGGTGGAATATCAATTCTCATGAATTTCATGGGTATAGTGGAATATCAATTATCATGGATTTCTTGGGTATGGTGGAATATCAATTCTCATGGATTTCATGGGTATAGTGGAATATCAATTCTCATGGATTTCATGGGTATAGTGGAATATCAATTATCATGGATTTCTTGGGTATGGTGGAATATCAATTCTCATGGATTTCTTGGGTATGGTGGAATATCAATTCTCATGGATTTCATGGGTAAAGTAGAATATCAATTATCATGGATTTCTTGGGTATGGTGGAATATCAATTCTCATGGATTTCATGGGTATAGTGGAATATCAATTATCATGGATTTCTTGGGTATGGTGGAATATCAATTCTCATAGATTTCTTGGGTAAAGTGGAATATCAAATCTCATGGATTTTTTTAGTAAGATGGAATATCAATTCTCATGGATTTCTTGGGTATGGTGGAATATCAATTCTTATGGATTTCTTGGGTATGGTGGAATATCAATTCTCATGGATTTCATGGGTATAAGTAACCATGATTTTAAATGTCCAACGAAAGACACATTTTCTATAGGACTGCATGGACAACAAAATAAATTTTCCACAAACATACAATTTTTCCCCAATCCACTAAATTAGTATCCACAAAAATAAATAAATCCACAGATAATACTTCGAAAAATATAATAATGTCACTTATAATGTCATCAGTGTTTTAATTGACTGTCCAGGTATTCAGCAAGAGATGACCATACCAACTAGAGAAAACATGAATGAACTGTGTATCCATTTATTTTCAGGGATACCAAATTCCATGAAATGAAGAAAAATTGTTTTTTCCAGAATTTTTGTATAAATTTGCATACAAGCCTATACATAAATTTGTTATTCGTTGTTCCTAAATTTGCTAGTTTGGCCTAACAAACAACTATGAGTGACCTCAGGTGCTCCAGAAAAGTCAGCACCTCCCACTCCCCTATCGGCACTCTTGTGCTGATGATAAATCTTTTATAGTCTTTTTTCAAGTTCTATAAAATCAGAATTTTGGCATCCCTTGGACTGAATAGGATTTATAAATACTCAGTAATTTTTCCTGGCTTAATTGGAATCTTAATATAATTGTATTCTCCTTTTGGAAAAGTGCCATGTTCCTGCACATAAAGGACCCCTTGCAATAAATGAAGGGTCCATATCTGTGACATATTAAAATAAATTAAAATAAAATCTCTGTCCCTTACTATCATACCCTCATTTTCTAGTGACAGTCCAAATCAGTGCCCTTGATCACAGCTCTACAGAACCTACCTGAATATGCATGAACTATTTGCCAATGGAGATTCAGTAAATGTCCCATTTTGCTAATACTAAATTTATACAATGGAATCACTATCATTTGTGGGATACCAGTCTTATGTGTACAGAAGAATCCCGAATCATGAATGTTCTCGCCAAAGTTTTTCGTGCAGTTTGTGTTGCTCAATTTTTTAGTTTTCTGTGTAACATTTGTTTGTTAATTTTTATTATGACCATATAATGATGCATGTTTTTCTTGGCCATTTTTGATTGCCTCTTTGTATCTTCTACCCCTATATTTTACAATTAAATATATAATTCTAATTTCTCTACATAGACTATCATCAATAGCTGCGAAAAATTCATTTTTTTCATCTGTAATGTAAAATGACCCAAACTTAATTATTTTACCAAAATTTATGGGTATTATTTCAATATATCAGCATACTAATAAAAACTAGTACTGTAAAAATATAATGGTCAAAAGTACCTTGTTAACTTCCTGTGATTAAAAAAAAACAATGGAAAATATAACTGAAAATAATTGTATCCCGATTAAAAACATTATCTGACAATTACTATTAATTTCAATGTTACTGTGCAATACCTTTTCAATGGATAGGTTTCATCCATGGCTTAAAGCAGAAGTAGCACAATGAGGAATGTCTGACTACTGGAGCAAAAAGCTGCTGACCTCCCTGGACTTATAATGAGTTCTCTCCCTTCCCTCCTCCTTATTTTTTAATGAAGTTTATGTTGATCCGTCTTTTGTTTTCTGGAGTATTGGTCTGTTAATTTCGTTTCCTTTGGCCATGGTGATGTTTGTCTTTCTAAGTGTATTTTTATTACCTTTTTGTTAACCTCTATCCATTTTTTTACCATTAATTTTTGCACATAGACTGGTATTACTAGTTTAAACTAATTCAGCTTTTTTCGTCTGTAAGGTAAATGGTCCAAATTAATTTTTTTTACCATTTATGATTATTTTTTCATAGATCTGCATACTAATCAAAATTAGTTCTATAAAAAGACCAAAACCAAAGAATTTTCTAATAACTTATTCCTGAATATAATGGTCAAAAGTACCTTGTTAACTTCCTGTGATGAAAAAAGCAATCGAAAATCAAGCTGAAAATAATTATATGATTAACAAAAATTATCTGAAAATTACTATAAATTTCAATTAATTCTCTTCTAAATAAATGCTTATTTAACAGATTAATAAGTCAGGTGTGAACCTGTGAGGGTTGTACAAGCTGAAATATCATGACAAGGAATCGTTGGCAGTAAAAAATTATCGAATATGATGTTTTCTTAATAATCTTAACATTAAAAACTCGGAAACCACCAGTCGTGGTACAAGTTGTTTGATATTTAATTTTGAGAAATAATTAATATGTTTGACGATCTTTAATGAAAAAGCATGAAAATACAGGGTTGCATGGTTTAAGAATATAATCGAATAAACCAGCAATTTCTAACTGCACTGAAACGGAAGAATAATTCGTCGAAAGAGGTCACAAAGAAGTTTCTTATTTTAAAAAAAAAAATTCAGTGATTTATAATTTATCTTATCACTGTAATCAGATAGGGAAGAAAATGACCAGAGGAAAATACCGCTAATAGATAATTTACTTCCGTCCAGCTTTCATTACAGAAATATCTACTATAATTTCATATAAACAAAAGAGAAAATCATTTTAATCGCATGACACAAAAAAAGATGAAATTTTTTTTCACAAATTCTTTTGTATTTTTAGTTTTTGTTAATTTCTGCAGGAAATAAAGTTTTTAAAATAAAATGGAAACCCGACAGATATCCTACATGTCCATTCAGTCTTTGTATTGGATATTAGTTACTTATGGGCAGACATTTGTCTCCTGTTTTGTTTAATCATACTTTACACAGCCGGAAACCTACATAACTCTCCATTTAAATTTCCCAGCCACACTGGTTTGTTGATGATTTTACCCATATTAAGTTTTTTTTATTTATTCTCAGAACCTTCATTTACCAAGGTCATTATCACTTACCAAGGTCATTATCACTTACCAAGGTCATTATCACTCCTAAGGTAGGAAATCTTCAGGTTTTCCACCATTTTGATTTCCAATCAGCAAACTTCACCACCTTTTTTCTTCATTTTTTTCTTTTTCCTTCCATATTTTGGTCATATGCTCTCCAAAAGCGGTTAAACCTTCAGTTCTCTACCATTCTGAATATTGCTGACTACATCACCAGATTTCATCATTTTCTATTCTTCCTTCAATGTAACCATACCTCAATGAACTTAAAAAACAATGCATTTTCAATAAAGTTGTCACATATAGCATTAGATGGGTACAATTGCCAATGAGCCAACCATCAACAAGAGGCCTAATGATGTGGATGCAAGCAAACATTGATATGAACAGCAAGTTTTTATATACATTTTATCAGAGAGTAAGAACAATGTAAAGATTACTTAAAAAGAAAGTATAAATAAATTAATGGAGATGTGGGGTAAGCATCAATAAGAGAATAGATAGCAAAAAAAAAACAAACAAATGACAAACTGTGGTTTCTAATTTAGTCAGGGTTTGTTTTAGACTGGTTTCCAGTTTATTGAGGGTTCGACTTGCACAGGTTTCTGCTTTAGTCAGGGTTTGTTTTAGACAGGATTCCATTTTGTTGAGGGTTTGTTTGAGACAGGATTCCATTTTGTTGAGGGTTTGTTTGAGACAGGTCTCTGATTTAGTCAGGGTTTGTTTTAGACAGGTTTCCAGTTTATTGAGGGTTTGACTTACACAGGTTTCTGCTTTGGTCAGGGTTTGTTTTAGACAGGTTACCATTTTGTTGAGGATTTGTTTGAGACAGGTCTCTGATTTAGTCAGGGTTTGTTTTAGACAGGTTCCCAGTTTATTGAGGGTTTGACTTACACAGGTTTCTGCTTTAGTCAGGGTTTGTTTTAGACATGTTTCCATTTTGTTGAGGGTTTGTTTGAGACAGGTCTCTGATTTAGTCAGGGATTGTTTGAGACAGGTTTCCATTTTATTGAGGGTTTTTTTGAGACAGGTCTCTGATTAAGTCAGGGTTTGTTTTAGACAGGTTTCCAGTTTATTGAAGGTTTGACTTACACAGGTTTCTGCTTTAGTCAGGGTTTGTTTTAGACAGGTTTCCATTTTATTGAGGGTTTGTTTAAGACAGGTCTCTGATTTAGTTTGGATTTGTTTTAGACAAGTTTCCAGTTTATTGAGGATTTGACTAACACAGGTCTCTGATGTAGTCAGGGTTTGTTTAGACAAGTTTCTAGTTTAATCATGGTTTGTTTTAGACAGATATTTCACTGTATATGAAAATAAGAAGATGTGGTATGATTGCCTATGAGACAACTCTCCAACAGAGACCAGAAGTTAACAACTATAGTTCACCATATGGCCTTCAACAATGAGCAAAACACATACCGCATAGTAAGGTATAAATGGCCCGGATATGACATTTGTAAAACAATTCAAATGAGAAAAATAATGGCATGATTTATGTGAAAAATAATACAAGAAAAACAAATATGATATATAGCAACAAACGACAACCACTGAAATACAGGCTTTTGGCTGGGGACAGGCACATACAGAAAGTGGTTGGTTTAAACATGTGTTCTGGCACCAAACCATCCCCCAAACCTGGGACAGTGGTGTGACAGTACAACATTAAGAACAAAATATAAAAATCAGTTGAAAAGGGCTTAACTTATCAGATCGATACAAAGCACAAAAAAACTAACAGTACTGTTGCTAAAGTTTGTAGAATAGTGTTAACCCCAGACATTACTGTAAAACTATAAATTTAGGAAAAGGGGGAGATTTTCATTTATTTCATGATCCTATTTAACGCACAGAGATTCCCCTAAAGTAATTTGCAGAAATAAACAATACCTATGTGAACAGCTCACTTTATCACTGAGGGCTTGAATCCATAACAAGCAAAGTTCACGCACCAATTATTGTGAAAATATCAACATATAAAGTTCATCTTTTTTAAAGATAACCTTGCTTTTTCTCATGAAAAACCCATTCGTAAACAATATATCTGGACCATTCATTTGTATAAACTTTGATTCAATTTCCTCTCCTATGTTCTAATTGCAGTTTTAATTACATAATTGTCTACAATGAACTTGAAAACGTTATATTTTTGTAAAAATAGAGACATGATATTTCCTCTCAAATCAAATTTCCAAAATTTATAATTGCAGGAATATTATAGTTGAAACCTGCAGTATAGTACTTCTTTCAAATTTACCCCCAAAATATCAGTTTTGTTTCTATGGAAATAAATTCTGTAATTTCTTTATCTCACTTCCATCATTTTGTCTTTCATGTTGCTGTATTAGTAATAAATGGCTAATGAGTCTAAAATGCAAACTTGAAAAAAGTTAATTTAAATGCTTATGAAAAAAATTATAACAAAAATACCAAACTCCAAGCCATTTTGAAAAAGGGGAATTCCATAAAAACTGACAAAATCAAACTGAAAAACACTTTTAAATAACATATATTTTAGTCTTAGATGCATGATTTTTTTATTAGTTGTTACTGGCTTTGAACTAGCTGTCAGTAACTGTTAGTACTCTCAGATCTGTACTTAGTGTCTTTTTGTTGTTGGGACGTAAAAGTACCCTGCCACGTCAAGTGTTTTTGTTACTTGTTTCTGCTTTGTATCTATCTGATGAGTTAAGCCCTTTTCAACTGATTTTTATAGTTTGTTCATATGTTGTACCGTTACACCACTGTCCCAGGTTAGGGGGAGGGTTGGGCGCCCGCTAACATGTTTAACCCCGCCACATTCTGTATGTGCCTATCCTAAGTCAGGAGCCTGTAATTTAGTGGTTTTTTTTGTTGCTGTATATCATGTTTGTTTTTTGTTCATTATTTTGTACATATATCAGGCCGTTAGTTTTCTCATTTGAATAGTTTTACATTTGTCATCTTGGGGCCTTTTATAGCTGACTATGAGGTTTGTTTTTTACCCATTGTTGAAGGCCGTACGGTGACCTATCTCTTGTGGAGAGTTGTCTCATTGGCAATCATACCACTCCTTCTTATTGTTATATTAACCAGCTGAAACTGAGGTTTAGATTTTACTACCTTTAATTCAGTTTACCAAACAACAAATAATGGAGCTGGGAAAATTAACTGACCTTTAAGGAGCAAGCTTACATACCCTGTGCTCCCCATATAAGGGGGGAAAAGCTTATATTGACATGATTGCAGGGAAAATTAACTGACCTTTAAGGAGCAAGCTTACATACCCCACACTCCCCATATAAAGGAGAAAAGCTTACATTAGCCTGATGACAGGGACAATTAACTGACCTTTAATGAGCAAGTTAACGTAACCTATACTCCCCACATAAAGGGGAAAAGCTAAAATTGACCTGATGGCAGTTTTTTCTATCTACTTTAAGATATGATTCTTTTTGGTTATGGTTTCAGAGAGTAGTATTTTTTATAACAATGACCTTGACCTTGGATGTTTGAATTTATGACCTAAAAATCAAAAAGGGATCTTCCTCTTATTGTATGTGATTATATATCCAAGTAAGATAACAATGCATCCCATATATAGTATGTATTTGCATCTGGATACCACATTTCTATTCAAATTTTAGTCTATTTCTAGTAACTTTGACCTTTAACTTCGATGTAGTATACCTCAAAATCAATAGTGATCTTCCTTCCATTATGTATGACCATATATTCTAGTATGGTTGTAATCTGATGTGTAGTATTAGCCTTCAACAACGAAAATAGCTGAATGTCACACTGACAGACAGAATGACAGTCTGATAGACAGGTCATAAACTATGTACCTCTGCTACTTTGAAGTGTAGTGTAAAAAAGATAGTGGCAACGGTTAAATTAAGATTTATTTCCATGGAAATTTAAACACAAAACTGTTAAAAAGAACCTTTAGAGACCAACCTGACATACCTTCTCCAATATGAAGGAGAAAAGCTTATATTGACCTGACGGCATAGTTTTTCTGTTTACTTTTTGAAGGTATGATTTCAGACAGTAATATTGTGTTACATGACAGACAGATGGAGTGGTCAAAAACTTTATACTCCCGCTAATTTGTAGTGTGGAGTATTCTATCACAAAGCAAAAAAAACAATTATTTTCCCCAGAAACACACAAATTCTTAGTGATTCCTGTTATCCTCTTCATGTACTATAAATCAAAATTCTATGAAATGCTGTTGGTAGTTTTTGCTGATTTTTGGACATCTATGACATGTTGTTGGTAGTTTTGCTGATTTGGGGACATTTGTAAAATGTTGTTGGTGGTTATGCTGATTCTGGACATCTGTAAAATGTTGTTGGTAGTTTTTGATGATTTTGTTTTACATCTATGAAATGTTGTGTGTGTGTGGGTGGGGGGGGGGGGGGGGAGGGGTTGCTTAGTTTTGTACATCTATGAAATGTTTTTGGTAATTGTGCTGATTTGGGGACAACTGTAAAATGTTGTTGGTAATTGTGCTGATTTGGAGATATCTGTAAAATGTTATTGGTAGTGTTTGGTGAAATTTGTACATCTATGAAATGTTATGGGGGGTTTTGTTGATTTTTGGACATCTATGAATATTGGGGGAGGGGGGTTGCTGATTTGGGGACATCTATGAAAAGATGTTGGGGATTTTGATGATTTTTGGACATCTGTAAAATGTTGATGGTGGTTTTGCTGATTTGGGGACATCAGTAAAATGTTATTGGTAGTTTTTGGTGAAATTTGTACATCTAGGAAATGTTATGGGGGTTTTGCTGATTTTTGGACATCTATGAATGTTGGGGGAGGGGGTTGCTGATTTTGGACATCTATGAATGTTGGGGGGAAGGGGGGGGGGTGCTGATTTTTGGACATCTATGAATGTTGGGGGGGGGGGGGTTGCTGATTTTAGACATCTGTAAAATGTTGTTGGGGATTTTGATGATTTTTGGACATCTGTAAAATGTTGATGGTGGTTTAGCTGATTTGGGGACATCTGTAAAATGTTGTTGGGGATTTTGATGATTTTTGGACATCTGTAAAATGTTGATGGTGATTTATTGGACATCTAAGAAATGTTGTTAGTAAATTATTGGACCTCTAAGATATGTTGTTAGTAAATTATTGGACATCTATGAAATGTTTTTGGTGTTTTTGTGGAATTGGGACATGTAAATAAAATCAAAACATTTGTGGTGAAGTCATTGTATCTATCAAAAAAAAAAAAATGGGTGCTGAGCACAAAAAATTGTGTTTAGACATAATTTGGAGACAAGGGCAATTTGCTTCTAAAGTAAAAAAATACTTGGACTTGGACATAGTTAAAAAAAAAATTCACACCAGTTTAGTATAAATCCAGATTTTTTTTTGTAATAAAAATAGTAATTTTCAAAGATAATCATTTCAGTCTCTTAAATTTCGATTTACTAGAAGTTTTTCCTAAATGAATACTTAAAGGCAATACAGATGGTCATGGATTAACTAAAATAATTGAATGGTAGGCCTTCATGGACAAATAAATAAAAAAAATCTTTCACATATTCTTTCTTTCAAACATTTATCTTTTCATGGAATATGTTAGATAAAATTTCATGCAAACTCAGTGGTCCTGGATTTACTGCTTGGTAAATTAAAATAAAGAATTATCAGACACGAAAATTAATCATCTTATCTGCCATGGTACGAATGTTAAAACCCAGTGAATTTAAACAGTAGCTATTTCTGTTAAAAGTAAAAGTGAAACTTGAGAGCTGTCTCTCTAATCTTTTAATTTACAAAAGAATGAAAAGATCGTAGAAATCAATGATTTTTAACAGTTTCCCTTATTTTTCTTTCAGCGGGTCATTAGTAAAGGAAAGATACCTTTTAAATCTTATCAATTTCTACCTTAACAGATGAGCATCAGGTTTCGTCTCAGTTTCTCGACGTTCTATCACCTGATCACAAAACGTATCACAGGACACCTGTTGGTTGATACTATTTCATGTAACGTTAAGGTGAGCTTAAAGAAAATCTAGCGAAACACCTGGGTGAGCGTCTATTCTGTAGGTATAGTGACAGCGATATGTTCGTCATGATTAAAAACAAAAACATTTCGCTGTCTTGTGGGAACTTTTTCTCCGGTAGATATCTTATCTTAATGATGAGTATCAAAAGACACAAAAGGTGACGAATTAGATCATTTCATCGTCCAAAAAGAGAGCAATAAAAATTTTATCTACATCGTTATTGGTTCTCTTTTGAAAAGAACGATTTTCCACTTGTTGAGTGTCTTTGTTTCCACTTCATCGGCTGACAAAGAATAGTGTAATTTTGGTACGCTGGGAAAATAGCAGAGGAACAATAGAATTCGAATTTTTAAAACATACAAGTGATTCTTTTTTAACATTGATCAATAAAATCTAAACGGAATCCAATTGAACAATGATAATTTTGTATCCAATTTCTGTTAGAATTTAATTTTCTTCATTTCGTCACATTCTTATGTGATGAAGTTTTGTTGTGTGTTTTCTCACACATATAACGTTTTTATCTGTGTTAGAACGAGTTAACGGTCTACATTGTTAGAGAGGCTGACCTTTCGAATGTTTGGATGCTCTCTATCGATACATCAGTAAATAGAATGAAATTTGAAACAAGTTAAAAACAGACAAATAATCAAAGAAAAATTTAAATGTCATTTTGAAAATTCTGTTATGTTCTTTTTTTTATAACCCATGGGAAATAAACAACATTTTAGCTATGAGTGTTGATATTCTATCTCAGTCAAATATTTTCTTTTATGACAAATGAAACTGTATCCCATATAATCATACAAAATCAAATTAAGTACTTACATGATTATAAACTCTAAATTTTTTAAAGGGTTAAGATTTTCCATTTTGGAAAAGTGTTCCCAGCCATTATAGAGCATAAATAAGGCGATCTAGACTTGATATCAATATTAAAAATATTTTATGGAATTGGGCAGTCTCTCAGACCTGCATGGTACTGGAAACATTATTTTTGTTATTCTCTGCTTGTCTTCTTGTTTCTTATACAATAGTATTGCATTGTGGGACACTAAATGACAGTATTTGTAGGAAGGCCTGACCAATTATTAAAATTATTTTGAAAAAAATTTATGTCGTTTAGAAAATCAGATATGGAACATATTTCATATTTCCATTACCATTATTCATTGAGAAGTTCTGCTCAATATGTATCTTTACAAACATTTGCAGATGTTTTGACAAATGACAGTATTTGGAGAAAGTCATTGCCATTTATTTCCCTTATTTATTTAAACTTCAGCTTAATATTAACCTGAATAATTCAGTCCCTCCCCGTAATTGATGTCTCCTACTTGCGAGGGCCTGAATTCCATACACGATAAAAACTCTTCAGGAATCCTGAATATTGATTGGTGCCCTGTAGAAGAGGTGACCAATCAGCAATCAGCTCAATTTTATTGAGGTAGGTAAATCCCAAGTTAATTCCGAATGATTGATAGAAGATTTTTCATTGTCAATGCATTCAGGCATTGATGGAGTAATGGTAGATCAGCAGAATATAACGACTGAATTATTCGGGTTAGCTAAATATGTATCTACATGAATAGTTGTTGCTGTTTCCATGGATATCAGAGAGTACCTCTCAAGTTATTGATAGGAACCAGGGACTGTCTAGATCTTACTTCAAAGTGTTGATTTAAATCAAGGAAGACATTTCAGTAACAATCAAGATGTAGAACAGCAATAAAAAAGCTTGTAACTTTTCACTTATTTTGTTCAGACACATAGCTATTGTATATTGTCCTCTATATGACATTTGTTATTTGTGTTAGGTTGCTGTCTCAGTGACATAAAGCCTACATCTACTTTAATTAATATAAACAGTGTAAAATTTCAAGCTTTTCTAAATCTATTTTAAAGCCGGCATGAATCTTGGGATCAAACTGCACTTTAAATCTGAAGACCAAAACAACAAATTTTCTTTGACAATTAATAAACAGATCTCTAAAAGCATGAAACATGATTGCAGCAAAGAAAAAAAAAATACTTGGACAGGGGCAAGATATTGAGTCAAAGATCTTGATAATAATACGGGTAAATTAGAAATAAACATCCCCACCCCCTTCCAGTAATCTGAGGTCATCAGCAACAGATCTGTAAACATATCTATTATCTTTATTCACTGACTGAGGAGACTTATTTTTAAGAGGTCTCCATGCTTGGTTATTGCAAACCGATTGTACCCTGGGCAACTAGAGGGCAATTAAATTTTATTGAGTGCAATAAAATTGAGAATGAAAATGGGGAATGTGTCAAAGAGACAACAACCGCAAAGAGCAGAAAACAGCCCAAGGCCACCAATGGGTCTTCAACACAGCGAGAAAATCCTGCACCTGGAGGCGGGATTCAGCTGGCTCCTAAACAAAAATGTGTACTAGTTCAATGAAAATGGACGTCACACTAAACTCCGAAACATACAAATAAACTATATTGTTAGAGAGGCTGACCTTTTGGATGCTTTAAATTTTTTAAAGGGTTAAAATTTTCCATTTTTTAAAAAGTGTTCCCAGCCATTAGATCTTAAATAAGGCGATCTAGACTTGATATCAATATTAAAAATATTTTATAGAATTGGGCAGTCTCTCAGACAAATTAAAAGGAAACTCGTCAGCAATGCCAGATGGACATGACTTTTTATATCTACACCCGTATCACCCGCCAGATTAACTACAACATTTTTGGATTTTTCTAAGTAATGCATGTAAAATAACAATCGGAACAAAATGTTTTAAATTTTCACCGGTTTTTAACTGGTGATATAAAAGGATTAACAATTAATTATAAAAGTCACAAACTATAAATTCTAGATTTTTCAAACTAGTACATGCAAAAAACAATTTGAAATGTAAAACCCCTAAATAGTATAAAATATCCCGTTTGGAGTACTGCCACTGACCTATAGCAGTAGATCAGTGGAAGATGTAATATCATTTTCAATTTTTTATATAAAATTTGCAAGCAAATGTTAATTTTGAATTAAAAAATCCCATAAATTTCCGGTGTTTACAATTAATCAAATGCATACAGTTATAGTGTAGGGCTGAAATATCAGTAAAACTGATGGCCTACCCTGCTGCAACATGATCTATAAACTGCATGATTACAAGTTTTGTTACCCTTTTAATATGCCAATCCTACAACCTGCATATACCAAATCTGTTCCACACCAATTTTTCTTTTTGAATATATTAAACCTATTTTTTTTCTTCCAGCATGCATTTTTGTATATAGATTAATCTGTATTGAACTTTTTTCAATGCAGAACAAGGATAATAAATTTGGAGGAAAACATATTTAAACATTTAAATAAAAAATTTGTAAGGGTTCCGCGGAACCCAGTGTCTCGCCTACTTTTTCTATTAATCGCAGGCTCAACAAAAATGAGGAAGTAAATCAATAAAAATATTCCTCTTGATACTATCTTTTGATTGTAAGAAGCTTCTGTCAAAGTTTGGTAAAAATCCAGGATAGTTTATGAATCTAATAAATGTTTAAAAACTTTAACTGCAGACTGAATGTAATGTTAACTGGAAGAAAACAAAATTTCCTTCTAGATACTAGCATTTGATCATAAACAAGCTTCTGTCCAAGTTTGGTACAAATCCAAAATAGTATAAGAAAGTTATTAAAATTTTAAAAACTTTAACCACAGAGTGAATATGTTGTTTCCTGGCAGAAAATCTAAGTCCATTTAAAAGTAAAATATGGAAAAAATAGATTTATTTTTTTACAAAATTCCTTCTAGATACTAGCTTTTGATCATAAACAAGCTTCTGTCCAAGTTTGGTACAAACCCAGGATAGTTTAAGAAAGTTATTAAAATTTTAAAAACTTTAACCACAGAGTGAATGTAATATTTCCCAGCAGAAAAACTAAGTCCATATATAAGTAAAATACGGAAAAAATGGAATTTTATTTTTACAAAATTTACTTCTGGATATTATCTAATGATCATAAACAAGCTTCTGTCCAAGTTTGGTACAAACCCAGGATAGTTTAAGAAAGTTATTAAAATTTTAAAAACTTTAACCACAGAGTGAATGTAATATTTCCCAGCAGAAAAACTAAGTCCATTTATAAGTTAAATACGGAAAAAATGAAATTTTATTTTTACAAAATTTACTTCTGGATACTATCTTATGATCATAAACAAGCTTCTGTCCAAGTTTGGTAGAAATCCAGGAGAGTTTAAGAAAGTTATTAAAATTTCAAAAACTTTAACCACAGAGTGAATATTTGTGGACGCCGCAGACGCCGACAGAATGTAGGATCGCTATGTCTCGCTTTTTCGACTAAAGTCGAGGGCTCAACAAAAATATAAAAATAAATAAATAAAGGAATTTCATTATACAATTAAATAGACCAGGTCCAAATTCAGACGGGGCATCTGGCAAGTGTCTCCCCTCCATTTTTACATAAGGAAATAAATAATTATTCTCAAGAGCGCCCATTCCCCTCCCCCCAACCCCCACCCCCACCACTGACATCAAATCCTGGATCCACACCTGTAGACTCTGAACATTCTCTGATTCTTCATCTATTTGTAAAATTATATTATCCAGAAGATCCATTAAAGGACATGTGAGTTTACCAAATTAACCAAATGATGAAAATTTAAAAAAATTCAAGTTATTTCTAATCTCGCCTAAAGACAAAAAAAAATTGAAAAGTTTACAACAAATTCATATTTTTTTTTATGACTCTCCCAAAGATAAAAGACTGGAGAGTTCCCCCAAATTCATATTATTTTCATTACTCCCTTATAAGACTAGAGAGTTTCCAAATTGATGTTATTTTTACGACTCCCCCAAAGACAAAAGACAGGAGAGATCAGCTATCATAGCAAGAGTAATTAAAATGCATCAAACCATACAAATAAGATAAACCTCTGATAATCTCTAGGGTTAGTTTTTTTGTCATTAGTTTCAATTGAAATTGCGTGATATTCTATCCCGACTGATTGAAATTACGATGAAATAGTTTGGCAGAATTCCCTGCCTTTTATGCTTCTGTAATGAAGAGAATCACGTTTACAGTTAAGATTTCTATTGATGGCATATTTGAAACTGTTACCAAGTTAGTTAATCTCTTTCATTTATCGCAATAAATATCGACAGTCAACCGAGGGTGACAATGCCAATTAAACCCGCCATTTAATTTTGACAAATATTCAAATTAAAAGGACACAGATACACTTCAAATTTCAATCATAAAACCATCTGTAATATATGGCTTTAAATCTTGCATATGCAAAATGAAGAAAAGTAAAAATTAGAAACAAACATTTTTATTTTCATCAACTTTTCGTTACTGGTTTATACCCTCAATTTAAGCTGAGGAGAGTGCACAGGCTAGTTTATACATGTCTAATCTTTTATTAAATTGTTATTGTTTCAAAAATGACATTGTTATCAATTTCTTTAAATGTTTATCAGCATTTTGAAATGAATAGCGTGAGATTAAAATTTGAACTGCAGCCCAATTTTCTTAATAAATCAGATCTAATTTATTGTTTCGAAAAGCTACAATTCACAATTGAAACATGATCAAATTTCAAGTTCAATATTAGTTAATGAAGCAATCAATTTATATTACTTTAAAAAAAATTGTAAATACATTGACCTCGTTCAATCTTCATAAGAGAGAAAATGGGAGGGATTTGTGTTTGTTACAAGTTTTTATTTTATATATATTAGAAATGAAGTTCGAAAAACCTTGGGAGGAATCAGAAAAAAAATTGTAGCTACCCGGTAGATTGATCTCATTAAATCTTACGAAGAAAATGAGGGGTTGTACGTAACTGATTCAGATTTTAATTTTTTATTTATCAAATAAGAAATGAGGAAACCTGGATTGAACCAGAGAGGGTGTTTGGGGAACGGGAGCTTTAGGGTTTAGGGATGCTGAACCCCACTTTTTTAAAATTTTATCTAAAATCACATAAAAATTGAATTGATCCTTTTTGGATAAAAACTCCTAGAATAAATCTTTGTCAGGATATCACAGAAGTTCACAAAAATTTTAACATCATATTGACAAAAGTGATAATTGTATGACTGTCAATAAGTCGAATGATTCTTCTGATCAAATCTAAAACATCTCTTGATTTAGTTTAAATGCTAGATTCAAAACTTTCTTACAAATGACAAGTATACTGTAATTCAACAAAGGAGTAGGTCCGGTAAAGGCTGATTTTGGCCTCAAAATTCAGGTTCATCTGATGAAAGATTTTGGACACTTTTTAAACACTTAAGTGTCTACTTCAGTCGATTTAGTTAGTTTATGTAAACGATTTTAACTGATGTAGTCATTAAAGACGCTCAAATTCGAGCTTAAATATGAAAAATCTATCAAATATGCCATAATATGTCACTTTTCAGATGGTTTTTGTCAAAAATGAAAGTGGCCGCATCCGTGTTCATTCTCAACCTTTATATATGTTATGTATTATCATCAAATACAACTTACATTTAAATATTAAGAATGAACACAAATGCGGCCACTTCCATTTCAGACGGAAACCGTCTAAAAATTAACCAAAATGCTAAAATTTGAAGATTTCAGTAATTTAGCATTACTTAATGATGCTAGTACCCGATACATGTGTATTGTATTGTCAAAAACAGCCCATATTTATGTAACAGGAGTATTCTTCTTTCCAATAAATAGCTAAAAATTTACATTTTAACAATTTTGTAAAACTGCTATATTTTGGGGCCAAAAAGGGGTCCTACTAGGCCTACTTCTTTAACATTTTATTTAAACATATTACCTTTTATTATTTTTTTTCTCAATCCCCACAGGATTCTAATACCATCAGACACAGTGACATCTACTGATGGTGTAACCATGTTTCTTGTGATCAAATGTGGAATTAATATCTGAAAAACATTAGATTAAAAGACTCAAATAGCCAGGTGGCACAAAATGTTTCTTAACCAAGGTCTATGATCTACAATGAACATTGAAAACATATATATGGAAATATAACATGTAAGAAATGGGTCAAATCTCAAACAGCAGGGTTGCAATATTTGTGACTAAATGTTGCTGAAAAATGACTAAATTCTGAAGTCTAGAGAAATGAGATAAAAATCCTCAAACACTTCCATGATAGCAGGTGCACAACTTCAACATATGTGCAACCTTCCTGTAACGTGTCAGAGATCTGGGTTCAAAATAATGAGTTGAACCCATTTTTCCCCGCATACCTGATATCACCAAACTATAAGCCGGTTTAGGATTTCATCCAACTCATCCAAAAATGGAAAACAATTCTTCAAACAACTCCATAATGGGAGGTGTAAATCTTCAAGATGTGTGCAATTTTAAATTATGTGAAGTTTCAAGGATCTGTGTTAAAAACTGCAGGAGAAGCTTTTTTAATAATACACAATTAGTACTATCTATTGAAAATTTTGCTGACCAAATGGCATGAAAGTAAGCAACTATATGCCACCCAAGTTTGTTCAGGGCTACTTTTCAGTATTGGTTGTGTTGTCTTTAGTTTTCTATGTTGTGTTTTGTATGCTGTTGTTTGTCTTTTGGTCATTTTTCATTCTTTTACCATGACATAGTCAGTTCCTTTTTGACTTTTTACCATGACATAGTCAGTTCCTTTTTGACTTATGAGTTTGACTATCCCTTTGGTATCTTCTGCCTTCTCTCTTTCAGTAATATGCAACTATAGAATAAACTGCTTTGCCGAGCGCAGCTGGATACGACTGCAGAGGTCCAACCCTGAACAGTTGGGCCAAAAATGGACACAATATTCAAGCTTGATACAGGTCTGAATTTGGATTGTAATCAAATATTTGATATATTATAGGTTTCTGAATAAATGTAGTCAAAGAACTTGAAATTGGTTATATGATTTGAATTTATATTCAATTGAAGATTTCTTGCTTTTGGGGCAATACACTGTGCTGTTGCGCAATACTAAGTAAATCTGTTTTCAGACTATATATATACAAAGAATTAGCAAAATAAATTGTGACCCCCAATTTTTCTTTGGAAAATTTTTTTGTGGTCGTATAAAAATAGAAAAAACTATATGTTTTCTATGTTGTGTTTTGTATACTGTTGTTTGTCTGTTGGTCATTTTCTTTTTTTAGCCATGGCATTGTCAGTTTATTTTGGACTTACGAGTTTGAATGTCCCTTTAGTATCTTTTGCCTCTCTTATTCATAACAGCTAACAATTTCATGTGGTATCAAAATACAAAATTTCTAAAGGGTAAAATTACCTTGCACTGACTACATTTGCTTTATGTTTTAGAATTTATATGTACTAATGCTTTATGAATTTGGCAATGTTACTTAAATTGCCCCATGGTATTTTGTCTTTCTTCAACTTATGGTTTTATATTCAACATTGTCCCCTTAGAATCTACTTCTGTTCCCTTGGAATCTACTTCAAAAAATTATTTTGTACTGCCTTTTTTTGGTTTCACCTATTTTTTCAAGGATATGTACAAAGAACTTTTATTTTAAATTTTCTATAAAAATACATAAGATCTTCTTAATCATATATTTCATTATTTAGTTTTTAGATCCAAATTTCAAGATGGCTGTAGGAGACAGTTTTGAAAAAATCTTGAATTTGTCTTTGTCTCAATTTGGTCTGGAGGGGAGAGTTGTCTCATTGGCAATCATACCACATCTTTTTATTTTCATATCTAGTATTAGACTTGTCTATATGTTTGTTCCAAGTCAGAAACATTGCCAGTGGTCTTTTTTTCAGCTTGAAACATTGACCTCTATAATTATTTTTTTTCTATGTTTTATGTTGTTAGGTTGCTGTACACATGATTTATACCCCACATATATATCTTTCTTTTATACACATTGATAGATTTAAAGCTTTTAAAATAATTTAGCACTTTATTGGTAACCTCCAATTGTCCTTTACAAAAACGTCAACAATTCTTTGGTGACATACCGTCTGATTAAGGTCACCCTGTCCAACTACTGATGGACATCTGGCCACCTCTGGGCTAATTTTATTCAATGGTCAGTTTAGACTGACCCCTGTAATTACACATTGTGTACTAAAGTTAAACGAGACTGAGGCTGTAATTTGAATTAAACGTAATCGTCACTTATAACTACACATACTGTTCGCTATTCATATATGCACTTGCCCTGACCTTAATTCGTTTGACGTGCATTTCATTTTTCTCGTATTTGAAGGGAAGTAATCAGCGCTGACAGAAGTAAATTTGTAGCAATCATTTTAAAATGAAATGTTTGTTGGCTAATTATATATCTATGGGAAATAGAATGTCATTTTAGTCACATTTAACCCATACATGTCCGTCATAAATTCTGCAGGTCAATTCTAAAAATTCAGCAATGAACTTTCTCAGTTTTCAAATTTCTGAAGGGAGAAATAATTACAATTAACTTTACTAAAAACTGTGAGATAAAATATCCAAGCAAGAAGAGGGGGGATAAATTTAATTTCATGGCAAATCATACCTCACACAGGATCCTCAGGGTCATTAAGACCCCCTTTTATAGCTTTAAAGATTTGACAGTTATGAGTGATAATTTTATAAAAAAAAATGATAAAGCTATAATCATTTTAACTGTCCATTTCTTTAAAAATTCATTTAGGATTTCTCATGTAATTACGTTGGAATTCTATTCTTGGATTTGGGACTTTGAAAGGCATTATTAAATATTCAGCTTACTGGTAAAGACACTGTTTCTTAAATAAAATGCTCACATTTAAATTGTTTTGAAAAAAAAAATGAATTCCTCCTAGCTTAAAATGCTTTTCATTTTAAATTAGTAAAATAGTGTAGAATATTCAAAAAAAAATTGCTTGCAAAAATCAAACAATTTCACACTGACATGTACTTCATAGAAACGAGTGGTGGAATTTGATCCATCGAATTATCTTTCACAGAAAACGAAAAATACCCTTTAAACATTTAAAAATTTGAATTACTAATTATTTAACCAACAATACACTACAACAAATTGTGATAATAAACTAGAGATATTCAAATATTAACTAAAACTTTTGACTCTGCTTAAGGCTGAAAGTTTTGACTTTGCATACAAACTTTTGTAATTGGCGGCGACTGTAAACATGACGATTTTTCCTTCAATAAGAAGCAACAAATGCTATACAGAATTTTTCCCACATTCGAGTTTCCTGTGAAAGTTGCCTGGAGTAACCATACACCTGTCACTTTCAATACCTTATAATTACCTTAAATCAAGGTCAAACAAGGTCAACGACAGCTCATCATCTGTTAAATCTGAAATAGTAAAAGTATTAGGTTATCTAAGAATTTTGCTTTCAATTTAAAAAATGTACTTTTAATAAACTTTCCATTTAAACAAAATTGAACACAATTAACATACAGGCTTTACATACTCTTAAATGGTCATATGAGAAGTATATATTGAAACTTGAGTTGTAATTTTTTTTAACTTCAAAATTTAAAACTCATACCTGTTAAAAAAGTGAGACAAACATATCCCCTTAAAATGAACCCTCTCCAAAACAAATCAACAATTCTACATTGGCTAGAGGTATAGGGGGAGGGTTGAGATCTCACAAAACATGTTTAACCCTGCCGCATTTTTGCGCCTGTCCCAAGTCAGGAGCCTCTGGCCTTTGTTAGTCTTGTATGTTTTTTTAATTTTAGTTCATTTATATGTTTTTGAGTTTAGTGTGACGTCCATTTTCACTGAACTAGTACACAATTTTATTTAGGAGCCGGCTGAGGACCACCTCCGGGTGTGGGAATTTCTCGCTGCGTTGAAGATCCATTGGTGGCCTTCGGTTGTTGTCTGCTCTTTGGTCGGGTTGTTGTCTCTTTGACATATTCCCCATTTCCATTCTCAATTTTAAAACCACTAAAATATACTTATAATATCAACAAGTATTCCATAATTTCTTGATTAATATATATCAGATAAACTCAAGAGTCAAGAATTGCAAAAGTGAAAGCTGATGACAATTTTCTAAGTTTAACCATCTAAAAATCTGCAAAAATGCCCCAATCTCATTCCTTATCTCACCTTTAAACTCTTAAAAATTCCTTCAAACTTTATAAAAACCAACCAAAAACAACAGAATTCTTCCTCCTACCAATATTTGTGGGGAAATATGGTTAAAATTCTTTAAAAAAAAATATAACTTCTAAAATTGACAGAGTCAGATATTGGACATGGTCACAATTTCAGTTACACTAACAAGCATTTCTTCCAAATTAAATAAAATCTACATAACAGTCTTTCCTTTCTTTAATACAACATTTTTGTAGGACTGAAGGATGAGAATGTTAAAGTGAATTCGTTGGCCTTAAATAATCTGGTAAAATAAAGTTTAAAAATCTGAAGGAACTGCATATTGTGTGTACTTAGTTCATGGGTTATTTATTACCTCTTTGGTCATGTTGGTAGGGCATGTGTAAATAAAATGATACTCGTTCTCAAATATCAAGAAAGTGTGGAATTCTATCATTATAAATGTCCATGTTTACAATTTCTGAAATTTATATACATTCAAATTAAATTTATGAATGGATAAATCTATGAATGAATAAAAAGTGAGTTTATCTATTGTCTGAAACTAGAGAAACTGCACAGATTAAATTCACCGGGGATTTAAATAAAAACAATTATAAATGCAGAATAAATGTGATTTCATGTAAAAAATTTATCCTTTCTATGGTAAAATTTCATCTCACAACAGATTTTGAATAATCTTTTAGTGTTCCTCAGTGTAGACGAAACCAATATCTATGAAATGAAACTTCAAGCATGTACATACTCACGTAGGCCATTGGAATATATTTGCTTACATGTAACATTGTAAATTTCATCTAAAGAACCTTGTGGGGGGCAGGGCTAATGTTTACTGCAATTTCAGTAAAGAATCATTTTATTAGGGTTAATTATAAATACATTTGTTTTGTAATTTTGGAATTTAAAAGTAAATTTTCTCTAGTGGTATTAAAAACTCCCATTAAAATATTTGCAGACCAGCAATCTGGATGGACTTTGCAAATGACACCAAATCATATTTCAAACAGCTGATGAAATTAAATACAACTAACATAGAGTAATATAAAGCCTTGAGCCTCACCAGAGTTACATCCACTCAAATAGCTAAAGAAACAACTCCCTTTGGTTACAAATATATATATGGTCATAGTGATACAAATGTGCAATGTTTGCTATGTTAAAGTGGAATTAGATGTGAGATTTTTTCTGGCTGACAGTAGTAGAAAGCATGTTTTGACTTTGCCTTCCAAATTATGCACCATTTTCTATTTCCTTTTTTAGGTTAAAGGTCATTCTGATGGCAGTTGCACTGTGCAGGTTTCTTATTGTGTGTTTTGGTTTTATGACATATGGTCATGATACTGGAAAAGAAGGGGGGAGGTTGTACACATAATAAACTTATAAACCAAAAGTGAACCAATGCCTGGTGAATCTGTAGAGCGGTAGAATCCCATATTAAACTTGTCTAATCCAATAAACATTTTGTGCCTGTACAAAGTCAGACTATCTGGCCCATGTGTAGTTAGTTGTTGTTTTTCTTTGTTAGTAAAGTCTGTTTTTTGAAGGAACCAAGTGTCTGGGGTTGATGTGGTATGGTAGTATGTTTTTTGGAGGAATCAGGTTTTGTTGGTTGATGTGGTATGGTGGTTTGTTCTTTGGAGGAACCAAGTGTTTGATGGTTGATGTGGTATGGTGGTATGGTAGTATGTTCTTGGGAGGAACCAAGTTTTGGTGGTTGATGTGGTATGGTGGTATGTTTTTTGGAGGAACCAAGTGTCATGGGTTGATGTGGTATAATGGTATGTTTTTTGGAGGAATCAGGTTTTGGTGGTTGATGTGGTATGGTGGTATGTTTTTTGGAGGAACCAAGTGTTGGTGGTTGATGTGGAATGGTGGTATGTTTTTTGGAGAAATCAGGTTTTGGTGGTTGATGAGGTATAATGGTATGTTTTTTGGAGGAATCAGGTTTTGGTGGTTGATGTGGTATAATGGTATGTTTTTGGAGGAACCAAGTGTCATGGGTTGATGTGGTATAATGGTATGTTTTTTGGAGGAATCAGGTTTTGGTGGTTGATGTGGTATGGTGGTATGTTTTTTGGAGGAATCAGGTTTTGGTGGTTGATGTGGTATGGTGGCATGTTTTTCGGAGGAATCAGGTTTTGGTGGTTGATGTGGTATGGTGGTATGTTTTTTGGAGGAACCAAGTGTCATGGGTTGATGTGGTATAATGGTATGTTTTTTGGAGGAATCAGGTTTTGGTGGTTGATGTGGTATAATGGTATGTTTTTGGAGGAACCAAGTGTTGGTGGTTGATGTGGTATAATGGTATGTTTTTTGGAGGAATCAGGTTTTGGTGGTTGATGTGGTATGGTGGTATGTTTTTTGGAGGAATCAGGTTTTGGTGGTTGATGTGGTATGGTGGTATGTTTTTTGGAGGAATCAGGTTTTGGTGGTTGATGTGGTATGGTGGTATGTTTTTTGGAGGAATCAGGTTTTGGTGGTTGATGTGGTATGGTGGTATGTTTTTTGGAGAAACCAAGTGTCATGGGTTGATGTGGTATAATGGTATGTTTTTTGGAGGAATCAGGTTTTGGTGGTTGATGTGGTATGGTGGTATGTTTTTTGGAGGAACCAAGTGTTGGTGGTTGATGTGGAATGGTGGTATGTTTTTTGGAGAAATCAGGTTTTGGTGGTTGATGTGGTATGGTGGTATGTTTTTTGGAGGAATCAGGTTTTGGTGGTTGATGAGGTATGGTGGTTTGTTCTTTGGAGGAATCAGGTTTTGGTGGTTGATGTGGTATGGTGGTTTGTTCTTTGGAGGAACCAAATGTTGGTGGTTGATGTGGAATGGTTGTATGTTTTTTGGAGAAAACAGGTTTTGGTGGTTGATGTGGTATGGTGGTATGTTTTTTGGAGAAATCAGGTTTTGGTGGTTGATGTGGTATGGTGGTATGGTTTTTGGAGGAATCAAGTTTTGGTGGTTGATGTGGTATAATGGTATGTTTTTTGGAGGAACCAAGTGTTGGTGGTTGATGTGGTATAATGGTATGTTTTTTGGAGGAATCAGGTTTTGGTGGTTGATGTGGTATGTTTTTTGGAGGAACCAAGTGTTGGTGGTTGATGTGGTATGGTGGTATGTTTTTGGGAGGAATCAGGTTTTGGTGGTTGATGTGGTATGGTGGCATGCTTTTTGGAGGAATCAGGTTTTGGTGGTTGATGTGGTATGGTGGTATGTTTTTTGGAGGAACCAAGTGTCATGGGTTGATGTGGTATAATGGTATGTTTTTTGGAGGAATCAGGTTTTGGTGGTTGATGTGGTATGGTGGTATGTTTTTTGGAGGAACCAAGTGTTGGTGATTGATGTGGTATGGTGGTATGTTTTTTGGAGAAATCAGGTTTTGGTGGTTGTTTTTTGGAGAAATCAGGTTTTGGTGGTTGATGTGGTATGGTGGTATGTTTTTTGGAGGAATCAGGTTTTGGTGGTTGATGTGGTATGGTGGTATGTTTTTTTGGAGGAATCAGGTTTTGGTGGTTGATGTGGTATAATGGTATGTTTTTTGGAGGAACCAAGTGTTGGTGGTTGATGTGGTATAATGGTATGTTTTTTGGAGGAATCAGGTTTTGGTGGTTGATGTGGTATGGTGGTATGTTTTTTGGAGAAATCAGGTTTTGGTGGTTGATGTGGTATGGTGGTATGTTTTTTGGAGAAATCAGGTTTTGGTGGTTGATGTGGTATGGTGGTATGTTTTTTGGAGAAATCAGGTTTTGGTGGTTGATGTGGTATGGTGGTATGTTTTTTGGAGGAATCAGGTTTTGGTGGTTGATGTGGTATGGTGGTATGTTTTTTAGAGAATTCAGGTTTTGGTGGTTGATGTGGTATGGTGGTATGTTTTTTGGAGGAACCAAGTGTTGGTGGTTGATGTGGTATGGTGGTATGTTTTTTGGAGGAACCAAGTGTCATGGGTTGATGTGGTATGGTGGTATGTTTTTTGGAGGAACCAAGTGTCATGGGTTGATGTGGTATTGTGGTATGTTTTTTGGAGGAACCAAGTGTCATGGGTTGATGTGGTATGGTAGTATGCTTTTTGGAGGAACCAAGTGTCATGGGTTGATGTGGTATGGTGGTAGGTTTTTTGGAGGAACCAAGTGTCATGGGTTGATGTGGAATGGTAGTATGCTTTTTGGAGGAACCAAGTGTCATGGGTTGATGTGGTATGGTGGTAGGTTCTTTGGAGGAACCAAGTGTTGGTGGTTGATGTGGAATGGTGGTATGTTTTTTGGAGGAATCAGGTTTTGGTGGTTGATGTGGTATGGTGGTATTTTTTTTTTAGGAATCAAGTTTTGGTGGTTGATGTGGTATAATGGTATGTTTTTTTGTTTTGGAGGAATCAGGTTTTGGTGGTTGATGTGGTATATTTTTCTGTACAGAGATTTCTGTGATTCTTTTGATGTTTGATATTTTCAATCTGAGGAGAAAACTTCAAGCGGTAGATCCAACTTTGTATGAAAAAGCTCAGTCATAAGTATCAACAGAAAATCATTTTCAAAGTCTTATATTTTGTAAAACTTGGAACTCAAGTATTACTAATCCAAGGGAAAAAAATCTGCTTCACTTTTCTAAGTGAAAATTTTAAAGGACCTTAAAAATTTCAAATTCAGAACAAAACTGTTCATATAATTTTATAAAGAGTTAAATTGGATTGTAGTTCTTTGATGTGTTTAAGATATTAACAAATTTTCATATTTAGCACTTTAAATTTGCATTTTATACAAAAAATGCCACTTGAAACTGGGTTAAATAATTGCCTTAACAAGTTAATACCAGATTAAGTTTCCAATAAAACCATACATTTGACCACAGTTACAAATGTTAGAATTTAATAATGAAATTTTACACGCTATTTTACCCGACTAAATAAAACAAAATTGAATAGAGTACAAGAACCAATTATATAAATCAACACGAAATTTACTTTTCAAATTTTTTACTTTTTTTAATCGAATTGTCCGTATTCTTTGTAGCTCCACAGGTGGGACAGGTGATGTTGGCCAAACACGGCTATTTGACTTCATTATTTTTATTTCTACTACAGACATTTGATATTTTTTAGTATAAAATTTCAAGGATGACACTTCAAGTTTTTCTTATTATCCATTATCATAAGAAACATCTTCCTTTTCTATCGAACCCCGCTAGTTCACATCTTGGAAACACATAAATCTTTAGACAATAAAATTTTATTTTAAAGTTTCATGAAAGAGAGAATTTAATTCCATCATCACTGATGTCCGAGTCATAGAAACAAATAAATCTTATGCCAATTGTCTTTTACAAAGTTTTTATGAACTTGAAAGTTACAATTAACTGTTCCGAAATCAATTTCCATAAATCTTTGGTCATTTACATTTTATGATACAAACGTTATGAAGATGAATCTAATTTTCTTAATCAGAGTATTAATTTTGTGACTTCTGATTCTGAAAGAAATTCTGGCATTTTCTAAACAAGGGGTTTTATTCAAATGGTTATTATACTGTCACTGACCAAAGTCTTAAATCACTTTTAAACACAAAGACAAAATTATAGATTTCTTTAAATTTTAGTGACTAGTACCTTTTAAAGAAGATGAAAAAGTACAGTTCTTAGATCTTGGGGTCATTTTGAACAAAAGGTGAGTTAAAAAATTTCAACCAAAAAAGGTTTTGCTATATTATGCCTTTTTTTTACCTTACTTCACTGTAGGGGTTTAGCACATTGTTGAAGGCCCCACAGTGACCAGTAGATACTTTCTCATCAACATCATTTGGTCTCTGGTGGATATATAAGGGTGAAGGTTGGTACCTATTAAAACATTTCAACCCGCTGCATTTGTTTGCACCTATCCTAAGTCAGGAATCTGATGTTCAGTCATTTGTTGATGTGGTTCATAAGTGTTTCTCCTTTCTCTTTTTTTTTTTTTATATAGATTAGACCGTTGGTTTTCCCATTTGAATGGTTTTACACTAGTCATTTTTGGGGACCTTCATAGCTTGCTGTTCGGTGTGAGCCAAGGCTCCGTGTTGAAGACCGTACTTTGACCTATAATGGTTTACTTTTACAAATTGTGACTTGGATGGAGAGTTGTCTCATTGGCACTCATACCACATCTTCTTATATCTATATAGTTGGCTCATTGGCAATCATACAACATCTCCTTTGTATATTTATTTTAAGAATTTGTATTTCCTTAAATCAAACCAGGCTACAATATATCACATACCATTCATTACAAATATAATAAGAACTGCAGAACTCCTGATGTTTTTTTTTTATCATTATTTAACTATTTAGATCTTTGTACCCTTTATATAATATTTCTACCATCTTTTAAGTTTAACATACAGTGGCTTCTTTATAATTTGTTGGGTTTCAATTTTCGCATATAATGGTTCAATAACACATAAATTTTCTATATGCTAATATAAACAGACTTTGTCAAAACCATGAAGTCAAATATCCATGAATACATTTTTTCCCTCAATGGGCAAAAATTGGGGCTTCAAATATAAATAGATCCATAGTATTCAGATTTTATATAATACTATCACAAGAATGTCGATATAAAATTGGTTCTTAAAACTACTTTCAAATCCTACAAAAAGAAGATACTTTCTATGATAAACCTTTACTGTAAATTCAGAAATTAATGTGTGCATTTATTACTGCTAATCACTGATTACTGTTAAAAATGTGAGATCTAATTAATGCGATTGCAAAAGTTTTGTGAAAGAAAATCACTACTGAAATTATGAATGCAACTTTTTATTATTTTTATTATTGCAAACCTGAATTCCGAATTTACAGAAATTTAAATGTGAAAGTTCTTTATGCTAATTGAAACTATCATTCCTTCTTCTGGGAGAAATTTATACCATAATGCTCTTGTTAAGTGAGAAAAAATGTTTACAGTGCTCAATCATTTATATCCCCTTTCTGGTTCTCTCTATCTAACAAAGCCATTGTTAAAATAGAGAGGTATGATATAAGTGCCAAGGAGACAGCTACCCACCAAACACCAAAGGACTAGGATTTGAGAAGATATAGGATTTATATGCTTGATTATGGGTAAATAAAAAAAAAAGTTGGCTTATTTGAATAATAAAATAGGTCGTGTACCATGAGGATCTGAAGAATTTCTCAAAATTTCACTGAAATATACAACTGATTTAAGGGGAGCTACAGAGAACCTTATCATGTAAACATAGTATTCTTTTTTTTTGGTTCTTGCAACCCTAAAACAACATTTACCTAAATCATTAGTGACCAAAAAGAGCCTTTAAATTAGTGCTCACCTTAATTCAGTGTTTTAGCTAGAGGTAGCACAACCCAATCAACAGGTGTTTTAACTTTATTTGGTCAGCACTTTCAAGAAATTGTTTTGAAAATTAATGTTGATTGATTGATTGGTGTTTAACTCCACTTTCAGGACTATTAACTATATCATGGCAGTCAGTTTTTATTAGTGAAAGAAGCAGAAGTGGCCGGAGATAAGATTGGAGTCAAGCGCACCTGACACATGCCAAATTCGAACTCACAACCTCAGTGTTGAAAGACTAGTGATACAATAGTTAAACTACTTAGACCTCTTGCCCATTGAGGCCCCTAAAATTAATGTTGAGTTTAAATTTGTTTTATAAAGTAATATATATACCAAATGCTTTCCTTTCCAATATAAAAAAGTGTATTGAAGATTTCCTTGCTTAGGAATATGTCTTTCTTATGAACATATACCTTTATTTCATTGTAGATGTCAAGCAGGGGTGGATATAAGATGGTCAGTTCAACTGACCAGAGGGTAAGTCCCTTTAACATTGTCTTGCTGTCAATAAAGATTTACAAAAATGTACTTGCCCTTTAAATAGGGTAAAATGAATGAAATCAGAACAACTGGCCAGGATCACAAGTTAAAAATGGGTTTAGCTCGTCCTGTATAAAATCTACTTGCAATGAGCAAGGGGGAGACCTCTTTATAACTGGTAAGGATAACAAGTAGAACTTGGCATAAATTTACCCTGTATAAAATTAACTTGCCATGGACAGGGTGGACCTCTTTATAATATGCAAGGAGAGCAAGATGAACTTGGCTTAATTTTGCCCTGTATAAAAACTGTAGAAACTGCTTATGTCATGTCTGAATTCCGTCAGAAATTTAAATCAAGATTTTAGTCTGTTAGCTGATTCAGAAAATCCTAATAAAGAAATGGGGAATGTGTCCATGGGACACAGATGATGCCCCCGCTTGCATATCATAATAAGTTATAAAGGGACATAACTGAAGAACAGTAAAAGTGACACTACCCAAATTTGTACTTGATCTGAGTTTTGTGGTAATAAGTATTGTGTATAAGTTTCATAACATTTGGTTGAGGCAAACTTAAGTTAGAGAACGGAAATGAAAAATTCAGCAATTTTTCCGTTTGTAAAGGGGCATAACTCTAGAACAGTAAAAGTGACACCACCAAAATTTGTACTTGATCAGTATTTTGTAGTAATAAGCATTGTGTATAAGATTCATAACATTTGGTTGAGGCAAACTAAAGTTAGAGAAAGGAAATGAAAAATTCAGCCATTTTTCCATTTGTAAAGGGGCATAACTCTAAAACAGTTAAAGTGACGCCACCAAAATTCAAATTTGATCTGTGTTTTGTGGTAATAAGCATTGTGTATAAGTTTCATAACAATTGGTTGAGGAAAACTAAAGTTAGAGAACGGAAACCAACTTTGGGACATACGTATGAATGGACGGACGTACGGACGAGGGTAAAACTTAATGCCCCCTCCACTACGGCAGGGGCATAAAAAAATACTTTTGTTTTTGCTAACCCTTAACCTACCCTTATTTTAAGTGCCTACACTAAAGATCTTTTTTGTCATTTTTGAACATGCACTATTTAAGTCTGACTGTTTCTCCTGTTTTGACAAGATATATATGAATTTTTGCCGACCTACCTACCCTAATTGATATTTATATGTTTTGGCTTACCTACCTACCCAAATTTTTTTTAGTATGTTTTCTGAAACACTGATCTTTTCTTTTTATTAGGCCTTATCAGGAGGTAAGGCTGTTAAAAAGTAGACCATCCTGGATTTTAAACATATAAAAGACCATTTAACCCATTTGAAAGTTGGAGATATGCTTTCTCACACATCTCTCAAAGTTCAAAGTGTTCGATTACTTTTAACTTACACCTCCTAGGTCGAATGATGTGTCAAAATATTATCCGATGAATATATCCATAAACAAGTGATTATTACACCCAAAAAATTAAATTTTCAAAAAAATTTGTTCCTCTGATATCCTGGAATTTCTTTTAGAAAAATTCATAATTTTTCCTTTCAAGATGCTATCGTGTTATTAAACGATTATCTAAACCTAACATTTTACACATGTATAGGATTAAGTAACAGTAGAAAATCAATCATCTCTGGCCTTAGATCCCCATCCAGGAGTTATATAAGGCTTAACACAAAGAGAAAGTCGGATCAAAAGTGGATTACTGATGTATCAACACTCGTGAAATGTTTCCGATGAATGACAGAAAATCGATGCATAATCCGTATATCATCGGCACATTTCAGCCCTGTAAAGATCATATTTATTTTTATTTGTCTTTAACATTTTAAGATTCTGGTGAAGAAAGTATTTTTGTGAAAACGATGACAAAACAGAATTATTTCAGTAAATACTGACAGATGTCGTTAGGTGAGCATTTTTTTTTTTATCATTTAAGTTTTATATTCAATTTCTGTTATATTTTCCAGTGATTTGAAGGGCGATATTGATAACAGATTGAACATATGGAACCAACTGCATTCAAATAGAATCAGAGTCTAGAAGAACATTGCAAATCAAAAGCAGATACTGTAAATTCAGAAATAATTGCGATGTTTTTATTACTGCGAAAAATGTGACAGGGTTATAATCGCAATAATTTAAACTCGCATTTTGAGATTTTTTATATGAATTAAACAGGATTTTTCTCAATATCACAAAAATTTAAATCACATTTTAGTCTAAAATGATAAAGTTGCAATAATTAATGCATGCAATAATTTCTGAATTTACAGTGCTATATATTCAGAAATTTTTGCATGCATTTATTACTGTGATTGTTAAAACAATAAGAATGATTTTTAAAATTCCAGAAATTGCTGCATTCAAATATTGTTATCAACATTTCAAAATCAGAATTTTAATTTTTTCAAAATGTATCCTGTTGCAATTTTAGCAATAAATAAACTGTTGACACAGAGATATGTCTTGCCTGTCCGCATAAAATTCAGAAAAAGACAATCTGATGGAGAGCAACATTGCTTATTAATTCAAAGTCGTTGGACCATGATCTTGTGGGCAGGGCCTAGAAATGGTCGACAAACTGAGATGTACTGATAGTAATGCAACTTTATACAAAATATCATTGATCTGTCACAAGCAGTTCTATCAAACTGACTTTAGCAGAAAACTTAACATTGAAAATTGCAAATTAATTCAAAGTCACTGGACCATAACCTAAGGGGCAAGGCCTCAAAATAGTCATCAAACAGATATGTACTGATAGTAATGCAACTTTATATTAAATATCAATGATCTATATCACAAGTAGTTCCTATCAAACTAACTTAAGCAGAAAACTTAACAAGTGTTGACGCCACTGCAGCAGCTGTCGCCAGAAAAGCAATCCCTATGTCTTGCTTGTCGCAGGGGAGACAAAATAATATCCTGATAATTTCTGAAATTCACAGTACAAATTTTCTAAAGTCTTGTATGCAGACTTTGCCAAAACCATGAAATCAATTAATAAAATTGTGTCTCAATCCCTGAAAATTGATATCCCCTCAACAAAAATGTAGGAATCCACAGTACTTGGAAAAAACAGAATGCAAGGTCAATGTACCTAAAACAAATCTGTAATAAAATCCTAGAAAATTACCTATATAGCTAGGCACCATTATTTTATTGCTGTTCCTCATCTAAACAGTTACTAGAGGTCTTCATAAATGAGCTATAGAACTCACACCTTACAATATGAAGTCCCTATAGAGTTGACTTCAGCAGAAATCTATGATATTAAATGATACCCTTTATCTTTAAAGAGACTTATGAAAGATTACAATTTGCATGTAAGACTGGTTAAGTCTTCACACAAATTCTATCATTTGTTGCCTTAAAAGGACTCACCAGATATTATTTTGGGAATAATTAGTGCATTTCAATTTTTTTTAAATCATTGGCATAGGGAAACATATTTTAGGTTAAACAGACTGTTCCCTGTCAATGCAATACTAAAGGGAAAGGCATACATGTATGTCTTTAGTTAAGAATCCAGCAGAAAATGTATGAACAAGGCAAAGCAAAAGCAAAAAGACATATGTACAGACAAACAAGTAAAGATTAGTATTCAAACATCAATCATACCAATTCATTACTTATCAACCTATATTTAATTCCATTTTTACAAAAATATGTGATCTACTTACCAAGTCAAAATTATTGTTCAATCCCACACACCATGCTCATTCCATTTTCTCTTCTCTCTCTAGGCATGGATACAGTTTGTCCAACCAAAGAGTTGCTTCCCTTTGAACAAAATCTAAAATTGGAAAAAAAAGTCAGGAATTTTGAAATGGACAGCTTTAAACAAATGTATTCTGATTGATAAATTACCATGAAATAAATTTTTCACTACAAAATGTAGAATTTTTTAAACATTTATTTTGATACTTGTTTTGTAATTTTGTAATTTGTACTTTGAAAGTTATTACAAGTATTAAACACATATATTTTAATTTTTCTTCTATAATATCATTCTTCAATTTCAGCAAAGTCGAATATAAAACAAAAAAACATATTATTTGTGTTTTAATGAGAATATTTTATATAATAAAGCCTAATAAAATATACTAATAAACAACTTTCAGGTTTGTTGCATTTCCGTCAAAAACATTGGTTTTAGTGAACATCATTCGTGCGTTTAGGGGCATCGTCACTTCCTTCCCATGTTGAGCAAGTGGTTGAAAAAATATAATGCTGTATTGCATGAATTTTTCGGCAAATAAAATTCTTATAATTGATAATCAGCACTGCTGTCATTAGGGAATTGTGATAAAGTACCTAAGGAACAAACATTATTTCTAGTTTATCCTGCATAATGACGATCACCAAGGCGCTTGATGAATTTTAATAGTGCAACAGGCCATCCCCTCTATCTGGTAAATGACTTCATAAAGGCGCGCATAATTGACGAACTTTTCCGGTGTAGAACATGACTCGAAAGTGGTCTATTGAAAGAAACTATAGAAAGCTCTACAAATCTTGGTGAAAATTTTCCTTTTCTTTTAAGTATGTTATTTTAGAATATCTATAGCAAATGCAAGAAGATAACAAGTGATGCTGTGCTAAGCATGCTACCACTGGTAATTCAAAGTAATAGAAAACAGAAAGTACAAGGTGTCTGATAGAAATGCATCAATGTTGCAACTCATCACTGTCCAGCTGTTGACCAAATATGAAGTCATTCTGTTCAATTCTGCCTGACAATAGTGTTACAGGAATATTTGTTGGACAAACAGACAATAGGACAGGATGCCCCCACTGCTAGAGTGGGGTAGGGTATGAAAAAATATTGAAACTGGTGACTGCATATGCAAAAACACAATCACTGTACAAATTTCCTCCTTTTGTTTCAAAGTGGAATAAAACATATAAGTTAATGACAAAAAAGAGAAAAAGAAAGCTAAATGGACCTTTAATCTTTATGTGTACATGTATAACAAAAAATCTCTTTCAAGATTAGATATGTTCTGTCTGCTAAGCATTCACAAAGTTGTACAAAGGGAGACAATACACAAATAAATATTAAGTTTTTTTCCCTACCAAAGCTTTCAAGAAATCAAATAATATGTATGTTGAACTATAAAGCTATCAATTGTTCAATCCTTAGCTTTCTATGGTTTGTTTTGTATACTGTTGGTTGTTTTGGGTTTTTTTTTGCCATGGCTTTGTTAATTCGTCATCCACTTAGTTTTTTTTATCGATTTTGTTTCTGCAGTCTCTCTTCTATAAATAGTCTGCTTACTGTACAAAGAAGATATGTCTACGGGACTTATCATTTTTTACCTGGGAGGGGGACTGGTCAAAATGTAGGGGGATCAAGATGAAACATTTGTGAACTTTTGAATCTTCAAGTATATCCTACATATCATGTGTGTCAAAGGTAAATGTTAAGCATGTTAAAATTTTGGCATGTTTAATAGAGGGGGATCACAATTTTTAAAATGTTTTGAGGGGGATAAAATAAAAATAGTGATATATTATTGGGGGGATCAAGAAAATTATATATGTTTGATTTCAAGATGACCAGCCCCCCCCCCCCCCCCCCCCCCTTCCCAGGTAAAAATCATATGTCCCTAAATGTATATTGTTGTAATTTCTGACCTTATATTAATAAATTGCTTCGCTGAGCGCAGCTGGATACACCCGCAGAGGTCCAACCCTGAACAGTTGGGGCAAAAATGGACACAATATTCAAGCTTGATACAGGTCTGAATTTGGATTGTAATTAAATATTTGACATATTATAGGTTTGTGAATAAATGTAGTCAAAGAACTTGAAATTGGTTATATGAATTGAATTTATATTCAATTAAAGATTTCTTGCTGTAGTGCAATACACTGTGCTGTTGCGCAATACTTAGTAAATCTGTTGTCAGAATATCAACAAATAAAGTTCAATTTATTCTCAATGTCATATTAGAAATTTATGAAAATGTAAAGGGAGCTTACATCAATAGATATAAACAATTCACCAAAGTTTCATGAGAATTGCTGACAGCATTTTTGAGTTATTGTCCGAAAACTGGAAAATCCCCCCTTTTTTAATGAATAAAACCCCATACCTCAGAAATGATAAATGAAAAATTTATAAAATTCTAAACAGAGCTTACATCAATAGTTATAAACAATTCACATAAGTTTCATAAGAACCGCTGAAAGCATTTTTGATTTTTTGTGCGGAAACTGGAAAATCCACCCTTTTTTTATGAATAAAACCCTGTAACTATGAAATATAAAATCTAAAATATATAAAAATCAAAAGGGAGCTCATGTCAATAGATATAAACAATTCACCACAATTTCTTGCAAGTTGGTGAAAGCATTCTTGAGTTATTGTCCGAAAACTGGAAAATCCCCCTTTTTTTAATGAATAAAACCCCATAACTCGGAAACGTAAAATCTAAAATTTATAAAAAACGAAAGGGAGCTCACATCAATAGATATAAACAATTCACCAAATTTTTATGCAAATTGGTTAAAGCGTTTTTGAGTTAATGTCCGACATGTTGATGACGGAAGGACAGACGGATTGTAATTAAATATTTGACATATTATAGGTTTGTGAATAAATGTAGTCAAAGAACTTGAAATTGGTTATATGAATTGAATTTATATTCAATTAAAGATTTCTTGCTGTTGTGCAATACACTGTGCTGTTGCGCAATACTTTTAAATCTGTTGTCAGAATATCAACAAATAAAGTTCAATTTATTCTCAATGTCATATTAGAAAGGAGTAGGTCCAGTAAGGGCCTATTTTGGCCTCAAATTTCAGGTTCATCTGATGTTGGATTTTGGACACTTTTTAAACACTTACGTGTCTACTTCAGTAGATTCAATTAGTTTATGTGAAAGATTTGAACCGATTTAGTCATTAAAGACGTTCAAATTCAAGCTTAAATATGAAAAATCTATCTAATATGCCATAATATGTCACTTTTCAGATAGTTTTTGTCAAAAATGAAAGTGGCCGCATCTGTGTTCACTCTTGACCTTTATATATGTTATGTATTATCATCAAATACAACTTACATTTAAATATTAAGAATGAACACAAATGCGGCCACTTCCATTTAAGATGGAAACTGTCTAATATTTAACTCAAATGCTAAAATTGTGAAGAATTCAGTAATTTAGCATGACTAAATGATGGTAGTACCCGATATATGTGCAATGTATTGTCAAAAACAGCCCATATTTATGTAGCAGAAGTATTCTACTTTTCAATAAATAACTGAAAGTTTACATTTTAACAATTTTGTAAAACTGCTATATTTTGGGGCCAAAAAGGGGTTTTACTGGACTTACTCCTTTATGAAAATGTTTTATGTAAATTGATTAAAGCGTTTTTGAGTTAATGTCCGACATGTTGACGACGGACGGACAGACGGACAGATGGACAAAGGTATACCATAATACATCCTGTAAACGGGCGTATAAAAACAAATCGGTCAATTCATAAATAACTCTATTTTATTGAACTTTAAATTGGTAAAGATATTCAATTGTAATTTCCATGTAGAAATTCAAATGGCAGATGAAAAATTTAAGCAAAAAAAAATATTATCTTTAAAAATTAAACTTTATAATGTTATTAACTAAAAATCTTAAATTTTTTTTCATATTTCAGATGTTGTTTAAGCTGTTTATTCTTTTTACCAATTAAAAAAAAAAAAAAATTGGAATCGATGTCTTTTATCTTATTTATCACTTATTAAAGCCAGAGCTTGGGAAAGGCTCACTTATTGTACAGTTGGAGCCCAAAAGATTTTCTCTTTTTACGTAAGGTTCAAGAAAGGATCCTCCTTCTATCTCATTACAAATACCAGATCGGCAGGAGTGACTGATATAAGATTACTTACGATTATTTTATATTAAAGGGTCACAAAATAAACAACAAATGACCAACAAAAGTAAACACATCTTTTTACAAAATCTGTGAAATATTATACAAATATGTTGACTTAGACAACACCGTTAGTTTTCTAAATTCTTCGGTAAATCTGTTTACTTAGGGTCCGTGTGAATCATCAACAAGATGTAAGATTAATGACATTGTTTAATGATCAGGTGTTAAAATAACTAAAACGGAAAGTGTAGCTATCGTATAAACTTTTCCCTGCGGATTCCATCATTGTTTTCTACATTTGCTCTCCTGCATGTGAAATCCTGATGAAATCGTAGTGACGATAATCGAATGAAAAAATTTCAGGAAAACTGATTGCACCTGTTGGTGTTTTTATATACTGATTCAATATCAAAAGCAGAGACTGTTTCTGTAGTGAAGATTCACTGTCAAAAGATCAAAGGGCCGTAGAAATTAATAACTATTTTTTTTTTACTCAACAATGACATTTTTGTTTTAAGAGATATTAATTAATATCTTTAGAACTTTATTAAATTTGGAATGTCCTATATATGTCTGACAGATAACATTAAGCCTGGTAAGAACAGTTTGTTTTAAGATTTTGTATGTAATGAACTGTCAAAAACCAAATTATTACTTTTTTTTAAAGTTCTGTCAGGGACTAGATATTTAATTGAATGTTAGATCTTTTAACAGGGCTTTAGCTAAGATTTCAACATTAAAAGTTGAAAATAATTAAATAATTTTTTCTTTGCTTTAAACATTTACATTATAGAATGGAATTTTGGATAATGTTAGACTATGCGGTATGGGCTTTGCTCATTGTTAAAGGCCGTATGGTGACCTATAGCTGTAAATTTCTGTGTTCTCTTGTGGAGAGTTGTCTCATTGGCAATCATACCACATCTTCTTTTATATTAGTAATAAGAAGTCGATTTGATTCAATTATGTCAAAGTCAGCCCAAAAAGTTTGCTGATACATTTTTGACTTGCAAGACAATAATTCGACTTCATTTATATCCATATGCATGCGACCTTTGATTTATCCCAAGTTAAATATGATTGTGCATGTGCTCAACAAGTTAAGTAATTGAATAGAATGTCAGCCTAACAATTGAAAGATGAAGTACAATACATGTATATGTTTTTCTCTCTTATAAGACATGAAACAGATTTACCAATATTCTATTGTATGTGCTATTAATATTCATCTTTTTATATTTTCTATAATTTGTATATTATTTAAACGACAATCTTAAAATGTCATGTGGATTGTTTAACCCGGCCACATTCTTTATGTGCCTGTCCCAAGTCAGGAGCCTGTAGTTCAGTGGTTGTCGTTGGTTAATGTCTGTCATATTTGTTTTGATATGAATTAGGCTGTTAGTTTTCTCAATTGAATTGTTTCATATTTTTCATGTTGGGGCCTTTTATAGCTGACTATACGGTATGGGTTTTTCTCATTGTTGAAGGCCGTACAGTTGCCTATAATTGCTTACATCCTTTTTATTTGAACTTTGGTGTATAGTTGTCTCATTGGCAATCCTACCTCATCTCCCTATTGTTATGTTTATTAGATGTTTTCTGTTTGGTCCCAAAATGTTGATACTCTCAAAGAAACCATATGCCAGTGGCGGATCCAGAACTTTTCATAAGGGGGGGCCCGCTGACTGAGCTAAGGGGGGCCCGCTCCAGTCATGCTTCAGTGATTCCCTATATAATCAACCAAATTTTTCCCACAAAAGGGGGGCCCGGGCTGGATAATGATGAATACAACTAGACAGAGAAAAAGACTTACATTTACCATCAAGGGTCCAATCTAACACCATGCATGCCTTATGAAAGTTTAACATAACAATATGGACCTTTCAAGCCAAAATTTAGTTGCCTAGCCTAAATTTTAGTAGCCTAGACTACTGGGCCATGGTTATTGTTTTTCCCTGCTAAGGACATTTTGGTTACATGGTCTAGTGTTCTAAAATTCCTGTCCCAAGCTTCCAATGAGGAAGCGAAAATGTGTTTAGGGAGTGAAAAAAATAGACCATGTTTAATTAGACAAACTAAATTTAATCCAACAACCAAGGAGGAAAATCAAGTCAAAATGGCCCTTAATCTTTCTGTGTATGACAAAAAAAATCACTTTGCAAAGATATATCTGTCTTTTACCACTAAGTTGTACAAAGGGAGACAACTAACAAATTAATTTAGGGTTTTCACCTACCATATCATTGAAGTAATTAAATAATATATATTTAAACTAAGTTAACTCAACTTTTCTTACTATATATAAAGGAGATTGATATAAGAAGATGATGAGACAACTCTCCATCCAAGTCACAATTTGTGTGAGATAGGTCTAAATGTATATTGTAATTTTTTACCAAATGTAAAAAAAGATATCAGTCAATGCATATCATTTATTTTATTTGACATTTATTATAATAGGTAAAGATATTCAACTGTAATTTACATATAAAAAATTCCCTCAACTTTTGTGTGTTGCCTTGATTTGTCTTTTCCTAAGAAGTAGGGGCATTAAGGCCCGGTTTTGGCCTGAGAAAATAAAATGTTTCATGAAAATAATGAAAAATACAGAATTTATGCAGTTTTCCATCGTTATTTCATTGTGGAAACATGGTGCGCAGCCAAAAAACAACAAAATAATTTAAGAGAAGCTTTATTATAATTACTGACATAATCTCACCAAATATAAAGTTGTTTCTTGGGTGCGCACATACTTTGCAAATCTGAAATATAATAAACATTTGATGAAAAACAAGGAAAATTAAGAAATTTTACAAAATATACAAATTTCGTCTTGGTTTGTTGCCATGGTAACTCGTTAAATGTGAAATTTGTTTTCATTTTCTGAATACCTTGTACCATTGTCTAGATAGGACAAATTTAAGAATATGTATGATAAATTTGCAGTAATATTTGGACCAAATAAGGGCCTTATTACCCCTACTCCTTAACTTCAAGATTTGAACATTGGTAATCTACTGTCTCCTTTATATATCAAAGTCAACATTTTAACCAGGCCCATAGATTTTTTTTTCTTTATGCTTGACGCTCTTTTACCTAGTATATTATATACACATTGTACATGATATAGGGACCAAGGATTCACTACCAAAAGTGTTATTAAAACTTTAGTGTAGGCTTTTGAGGCTTACAAAAAAAGGTGAGCCGGGAAACTCAAAACACATGATTTTTTTCTAATCATACCTAAATTAAATGGAAAAATTATGTCTCGCTCAACGATCAGATTAAAGAATTTTGTTTAGATTCTTCTGACACTGGGATGTTTCAAACATCAAAAAAGTTTATCAAATTTTGGATAATACTAATAAAGATTTATTAATTTAAGCATCTTAGCCAATCTGAGTCCTAAAAAATAGACCTGAGTCATTAAACTTCCAAAAAGGAGCTGTGCTGATCAAGTCAGGGCTAAGTCAGTGTTATTCTCGTTGTTCCAAAAATTTCCTACCTATCAATTAATAAATCCAGAACTAATTTAAAGATTTGACTTACATTGTTACATATGTTCCATCATTTACCCACCTGTCTATCATCAGAAAATAATTTTGTGCAGGCATTACCACATTGCACCATTGTGTTATTCTTGCAGACATAATACTACACCAAACTGAAAACAATAAGCCTACAAAATAAAATCCAACTTTCTTAATATATTTAAAAAAAAAAATAGATCTATATAAGCATTTTTTTACTGCCTTTAAGTATAGAAACAATTTTAATATTCAAACCCTCTATTTATAAATTCTATTCATAACTGCATTATGCATAAAAGTACAAATTCTTGTGAATAGTAATTAGACTAGAGTTATCTCCCTTACCATACTGTATAGCTTGCTAATGATAAATTATTTCAGGAATGTCATGGCAACTGGTTCTGTATCTAATTAACATAATGAGAAAAGTTTCACTGGAATAAAGTCATGGCCAGGTAAGATGATATAAGTGTTGATCAAGTATTGTGTAACCTTCATTTTTTTAAAGTTGTGATGAAAACTCCTCCACAGTCTTAACAAATAATCTTCATCCTAAAGCAAGCTTAGCATACATCTATGTCAAAGATACAGTATTATTAGAAGGGGCAGTTTGGTCAAAGTTAAAAAAAACATTATGTGACACACAGGGCTTATGCTATAATAATGAATATTATCTATAAATGTAAGGTTTATAATGACTTCATAAAAAAGATCATATTAAATACCCATTTTTAACTGTTAATTAATAAAGGCCTCTCTCTCATGGCAGAAACCTGTTTTGTTACAAATGTCATCCTCACTTTGTAACTTTTTAACTTGTCAATATTTTAATTTGTGGGTAACAGACTTTTAATCTGAAAGGTTAAGTAAATTGGGTTTGTGATTTCGATAACACAGAGATCATTACTTCTAGATGGTGCCACTTGTCCAGATTATTTTTAGAACACAAACACAACAGTTGATGTGCAATCTGTTATGTTAACGTATTTACAAATTATCTGAAGGTAAAAAGCCTTGCAGATATTTTTTTTATATTTCAGTGTGATTTGTTCTGTAGGGGCTGCTGGAATAACAATAAAGATCAAACTAATTTTCTATTTTTTTCTGAAATTTGAAAAAATTAGGTCAGCGGATCCATAAACTAACAAACTACATACTTACATACTTAGTACATATGTAGTAAGTTTTTGGTAATTAATAAAAAAACTTGTTTAAAAAAAAATTAAAAAGCTTTGAGCAGCTCAAATAAAATTTATAAACAAATTGTGTACAAAACATAGTTGAAGATTTCAGCAAGGATTTTAATATATACTGTAAATTCAGAAATTATTGCGTGCATTTATTATTGCGATTTTGTCATTTTAGACTAAATTACGATTTTAATTTTTGCGATATTGAGAAAAATCCTGTTTAATTCATATAAAAATTTTCAAAATGCAAGTTTAAATTATTGCGATTATAACCCTGTTGCATTTTTCGCAATAATAAAAACATCGCAATAATTTCTGAATTTACAGTACAGTTTGAAATCTAGTGAACGAAAACAAAAGAAAATTCACTCTTCTTATGATAGAGTCGAGAAAGTCAATAATAAAACAATGCCAGTGACGATACTGATCAAAATGTATTTCTAATTAATAATTGTACATTTGAAAGAAATTATTTGTTAAACTGTGTTATTAGAAATATACATGCAAATACACGATGTTTTATGTTCAGTATTTATCGAGATAATTGCATTAGAAGCTTGTAAAACTAAAATTTAAAAAATGCCAATCTTTCTTGCATATTGGTTAAAAAAAATTGGAAAAAATCTTGTACATACAAAATCTAAAGATCTTTCTGGTCACCAATTTTTGGAGTGTTCCACAAAGTCCTTAGCATGTCTCAATTTCTCAAAGCATACTATTTTTTCAAACCTAAGTTATCGAGCACACCAGTCTGCTCTTGTCACATGTACATTCAATAGAGAAATATTGTCTTTTCCTGAATATAAATTTTTAAAAGTCTGTCTGTGCAGGTTAAGAAATTAAAGATAACTTTTCTAATAAAGTAGGTATCTTTTAACTATTTTTTTTACAATTTTAAGAAAAGGTCATCTCGATTTTTTTACATGTATTTGCGGTCTTCTCATTCTTTTCGCATTCAGTGTTTACATCGAGATAAGGTCTGTTTGAATTTGCTTTGTTACTTAATTTCAAAAGTGCCAATCTGCTGCATATCTATAGATTCCTTTGGTATTTTTACCCAGACTTTCTCTGATCTAGCTGTATATATATATATATATATATAAAAGACCAAAAAAGTGAAAAAGTATATTTTAACAAAACGCATTTGACTAGCAGGTCGAACAACAAATGTTCTTAAACCCCTGCTGACTGCCATTGGCGATTGCCAAATAAACGGATCACCGATGTAATAAATGGATCTTAAATATAAATTTAATACTAAACAGAAAACAATAAACTTGCGGAAAAGATGGTATACCGCAAACAAAAGGTGCAAAGGTTTTTGTACACCATATCCGGATTTCGACAATTCATGTCTCTTCAGTGATGTTAGGAATCGAAACGGTATTAGGAAAGCCATATAATTTACCTCAATTTAGGATAGACTCTTGAATTTTGAGGAGTCAAAATAGGATGAACGGATCATATAAACCCGAAGGCAAATATAATACAAGCCCAAACGAAAAAGTATAAACAAGTCTAAATTGAAAACAACGTTCAAACCTATGATTGCGTTGGATAAAAACCGCAATTTTTATACATGTGCATGCAAAGCAAATTTCTTGTTAGAGGGGTCTAAATACAGCACAAACAACATTTTCCAAAAGACCAAAAAAGTGAAAAAGTATATTTTAACAAAACGCATTTGACTAGCAGGTCGAACAACAAATGTTCTTAAACCCCTGCTGACTGCCATTGGTGATTGCCAAATAAACGGATCACCGATGTAATAAATGGATCTTAAATATAAATTTAATACTAAACAGAAAACAATAAACTTGCAGAAAAGATGGTATACCGCAAACAAAAGGTGCAAAGGTTTTTGTACACCATATCCGGATTCCGCAAGTTTATTGTTTTCTGTTTAGTATTAAATTTATATTTAAGATCCATTTATTACATCGGTGATCCGTTTATTTGGCAATCGCCAATGGCAGTCAGCAGGGGTTTAAGAACATTTGTTTTTTCAACGAAATCTACAGAGTTTAAAAAAATTTTTCATCCTAGCCTTAGTTATCTAAACAGTTTCTAAATTTTTCAATTCAGAATTTTATAAAGGTTTGTGTTAAATGATGTCAGTACCAAAGCACTGACATCTGAGCTGATGATACAATGGGTACCCCATCTTCCATTTTATCAAATGGTCAACTCCTTCACGGGTCCCCTGTACTTATGAAATTTTTGTTTTGTAGGTGATTACTTCCCGACTACTAAGAGATGTGTTGCTCAACAGAACGTGGTTGCGCATTTATCAGTTTATACATCTCGTCTCTCGGCACGCTCCAGCTTAATGCCGTGTAAGAGAAATGGATAATTTACCTGGTTTATAGAGCACGGCAATTCAAAATTGTAAATTTGTCTATTTCTTCATTCAATTGACCTGGTATAAATCATACATCAGATGTTTACATTTTCCATGTGTGAATTGCGTACAGTAAAGGGTTCATTTTATCCTCTGTACGATAATCGAGTATACCGGATGCGAGTTGAAGAACTTATACGAAAACAAAATTACTTTATTCTGCTATACTTATATATTATGTGCATATATTGTTTTTATTCTGCAATTTACACCCGGCACTTTATGGGTTTAGTTGTTTAACTCCAAATAAATGTCTGACTTTTCAACGAAATCTACAGAGTTTAAACGTGGACAGCGAAGAAGACCCCAAAATGAACTGTCACAAAAAAAGAAATGTTCGTAGAATCGTTTGCTCAATATGAAAGCGGAGTAACAGGAGACTTTATAAGTCCTTTCAAAACATGATTTGTATTCCAGTCGGTCACGAACTTGAATAGTAACCCTCAGTACTTATAATTTTCAAACAAACAAAAATGTTCACATCAAAGTAAATTTGAGATTATTATAACTTGTATGATCAGAGGGGGGTTAGTAAATGGATATTTAGAACAATTTTAAATGACAAAAGAAGATGCGGATTATGCGCCAACAATATAACAAAACGATATCAAATTAACCCAAACAAAGGACATCTAAAGGTAAAAACACAGACACGGTCTTCATCAATGTAACATTCTTTCCAGAATTCATATGCTTGGAACGTCATTAAATACATTTTTGATTGTTTATTGTTTTTTTTTTGCGTTTTTCATGATGTTACAAAATTCAATAGTAGGCATATATTCAAGATTATTATCTCTTACTAAATATTTTTGATATTTGTTTTCAGTGTTCTTGACAGTGTTAAAAACAACAACATTCCCATCTTAAAAGTCCTACTAAAGGTTCCACAAAGTATCAAGAAAAGCGACCTTGATCTTGGTTTGTTGCAAGCTGCCAAATTGGGCCATACTGAGTGTGTGAGTTGTATCCTAGCAACAAAGTATGTGTGTCAAGATATTTCAGATTCACATGGCAATACACCACTCTTTCTATCAGTCCAGGCAAACAAGCCTGAAGTTGTGACATTACTTGTGAATAATGGCGATACAATAAACTCAAAAGGAGTGGGGAAATGCTCACCGTTGCACATCGCAGCCAAACTTGGACTTGAAGAATGCCTGGACATATTAATCAACAATGGTGCATACCTAAATTCCCGAGATTCTGCTGGAAATACTCCATTGATTCTTGCTGCCAAACACAGCCATCTTCTAATAATACAGAAACTTTTAAACGTAAAATGTGATATAAATGCAAAGAACAATGATGGTTGGACAGCACTTCACTACTGTAGCCGTAAAGCCATGGGAGTTGACATTTTACTAGAGGCCGGGGCAGATGTAAATGTAGCAGATGAAGACAATATAACGCCATTACTCGTGGCGGCCACGGAGGGTTTTGATCGTGTTGTCAAAACTTTAATAAAAGCTGGTTGCCAGGTCAACATGGCAAACACGCTGTCAAATAAGACGGCGCTTCACGTTTTAACATATAAAGGACATACGGATTGTGTTGGAGATCTGATTGAAGCAGATGCTGACGTGAACATTTATGATTTCGAATATCATACACCTTTATGGTACGCTATTAAAAATAAACAGAATGAAATTGCTAAGTTTTTACTTCGAGCTAACTGCATGGTGGATACATTCCACTGTGCTGGACACATCCCGATAGAAGAATGTCCCATTACGCTAGCGCTATCATTGAATGCAGTAGACATAATTAAATTATTCATTTTAACAGGATACGATAGAGCTCACATGAAAGCAGCCATTCAGAATGACGAAGTGCGAGAAAAACTAAAGCAATTTGACATTGATCATTGGTTCGATCATGCAAATGACATTAGGAGTTTAAAGCAAACGTGTAGGATGTGGATTAGACATCATTTAGGCAACTCATTCTATCACAATGTTATGGAGCTACCCATTCCACAAGTCATGAGAGATTTTATATTCATGAAAGAAATTGATGAATATCACTAATTAGGATTTCTTTCGTAGAAAAATAAATCATTACCAATTCCTTCTATGGCCAACTTCCCGTTTAAAAAATTGACTTGATAGAACAATAAAACAACATTTAAGATAGTTGTTTTCCTTCAATAAACCATTTCGGTATAAGATAAGGGTCTGATACTAATGTTCAGATTTCTGCATCGAACTTTTAATGCTCTTTTACCAACGGTTCTTTCCTGCAAGTGGGAGTACTTTATATATAGGTGTAAAGAGTGATCCGCGCATGTTCGGCAGTTGTAAAAAAGTAAATTAACAAACATACCGAACTCCAAAGAAAGTCCCTTATCAAATGACAAATTTAAAAGCTCAAACACATCAAACGAAATGAAAACAACTGTCATATTCCTGACTTAGTACAGACATTTCCTAATGTAGAAAATGGTGAATTAAATCTGGTTTTATAGCTAGCTAGACCTCCCACTTGTATGACACAGACAGTCGCATAGAATTTCATTATATTGACAACAATGTGTGAGCAATACAAACAGATGTAAGTTACCCTACTTGTTTAAATTCACTATGCTGTATGCAATCCCTAAAATGTGGGTTATTGAGTGATAGGACATCATCAATACATGTGAAAGTGAAATTCAAATACTTCGCAAGATGCTTCTTTTGAGTCTTTGAGATGGTTTTGCAACTGTACAAGAACTTAAAAGCTCACACAGTGCACGAGACGCCCTTAAGAATATGAGCACATACACCCTAAGCACTATAAACTCTCTTCAATCTAGAAATAAAAACTGTACTCTTGTAAAAGAAAATAAGTGGTTTGAAGTACATGTATTTACCTCTATTTTCTATTTGTAGCAAACACGGTCTTGTTTGTTAATGAATGAAATATTTTACAACTAAGTTCCTCGATGAACATTTTGACAAAGATTGATAACATTAGACCCAGCTGTTTCACTGAAGTAGACGTTTACGACGACGGACAAACGGATGAACGACGATGACGGACATCTGTAGGCAAGGTAAGCTAACACCTGCACTGTCCAGCTACCAATAGCATGACCACTAAATTGAACCAAAAAATAAATAAGATACATGATTCGACAAGCAAGGATTTTAAATGTTAATATAAATCTAACTGTATGTGTGTATTTTTCGATCCCAACTCATTAGGATAAAATTAAAAATACGCTGTAGGTAGGGAAACCAAAGCTTCAGAACTTAACTACCAAAAATGTTTTAGTCCATAGATAAAAATGACTTAAAGGAAAGGCTAGAAAAGTCGAAGAACTTTCGGCTGTGTTTAGCTTATTCCCGATTATGACATTTTCCCTGAATGCATGCATAGTAGGAGACCTTTAATTTGTCGACGCACCCGGTTTCTCTCCTTTTTGAGTTGATGCGATTCCCTCAGTTTATGTTTTAGCTTGATTTTGGTTTTTGATGGGGTTCAGTCTTTAGTTTTCTATGTTGTGTTTTGTGTACTGTTGTTTGTCTGTTTGTCTTTTTTATTTTTTTAGCCATGGCGTTGTCAGTTTATTTTCGACTTATGAGTTTGAAAGTCCCTTTGGTATCTTTCGCCTCTCTTTGATTTGTATCTTCTTAATCGATTTATAAGAATTGAACATTGATAAACTACTGTTGCATAAATTTACTCAGATAAAAGTTTCCCAGAATTTTATGTCTAGGTTCTTTAAATTGTATGATAGTAGGACAGGGGTAGTTTTGATCTTTCTACTGTCCATTTCTCTTCTCTTTTATTGTGTCTTTTTTTTCTTTAAATTTCTTATGCACTATTTCTTTTTTCTACGACTCCTATCACCTTTATCCCTACGGTCGTCTTACATTTTTTTCTAAATCCCCATTTTGTTCAGGTCTCCCAACACCTTGTCAACCCTAAATATATTGTATTGAAGTATTGTTTGTCATGCTGCTCTACATGACATGCTTCTGTGTATTAATACATGCTAGAATAAATAATTAAGTTTTTCAATAAGTTTTGGATTTTCAAATATTTTGGTCTGGAGCATCACTCAAGAGACATTAATTGTCGAAATGCACATCCGGTGGAGTAAAATTGGTATCGTTTATGTTAATAAGAACAATCCATGTAGAAGCAATCCTTTGCAAAGTTTTTAAAATATAATCACCGATTGTCTTTTAATCACATGAACCAATCTGCAATCTTCACAACATGAATTTTTCCATTTTGACCATCCAATCCTCTACATCCGATTAATAAAAGTCCCTCATTGTCAATACATAATGCACTAGCTATTACTATATTTAACTTGACAAGATACTGTAAAGCAAGGAGAATTCCCTTTGGATTCAAAACATGTAAAGCATTGTTAAGGTTGTCCAGCAGTACGATGTTATCTATTGGTGTAATAGCAAATGAATACGGACAGAATGCACCTAAACTAGGTGGTCCTCTGTAAGAAAATTTCAAGCGCTCAGTTCTGTTTACTGCTAGTAGCTTTCCCGTAAAGTCTAATATGTACAAATCAGCTACATACAAAACGTTTTCGGAATCAGTAAGAAGGATAAGAAAACAATTTTCTCCCTTTGGTATCCTTTTCCAAATTAATTGGGCGTCGATAGTCACTACCAAATATTGCAATTTGGCGCACGGAAAAATCAAGTACTGGAAATGCTGGTCCTTGTTCTCGTAAACCAAGCACAAATTCGTTATCTTTGTTTACATGCAAAGTAGTTAATAGCATGGGTGTGGGGTCCATGACAGTTCTGATTTCATCCGGAGATGAAATCATACGAACAGGACTTTCCTTTTCAGAAGATATATTAGTAAAAAGAACTTCGTCATTCCTGTTCAAGGTAAAGTTAAACATTGGAAGAGGATAAGTTTTTAGTACCTTAAATGATGCTTTTAGTATCTTCCCTTTAATAAATACGCATTCCGTTAGTTTAACGTTGTAGAGAATGTATACTATATCATCATTTGAACACGATAAGTAAGAAACTGTCGGTACGGAAGTAGTATACGAATTGACAACCGAAGTAATTATCTCAGATGGCACTTCATTCGAATCCGCATGCGTATCCTGAATATCATGAATGGAAGCTACTTTATGGCCTTGAGAACATTTCAATTTTCCGTGAACTTTCTCTTTGCAAGCACTACACATAAACACATCAAATTCCTCACATTTCCACTTAGCCTTTGGTCCGTTACAAACGTAGCAGGAAACGGGTACTTGTGCTTTTCTGATACTGGCTGATTGGATCATTGACAATTAGGTGGTTATCTCAGGTTTGGTAATGTTTCACTTTATGTAACTCTTTTGAATCATCACAAACAACTGACAAAATGTCATGACCAGAGATTAGTATTTAGTTTAGGCAAACACTAAGATTTTTATCATGAATTCGCTGGAAACAGGAACCAGGAAAATTTGTATAGAATGAAAACTATATCATCATTTGAACATGATAAGTAAGAAATTGTCAGCACGGAAGTAGTATACGAATTGACAACCGAAGTAATTACCTTAGATGGCACTTCGTTCGAATCCGCAAGAATATCCTGAATATCATGAATGGTAGCTACTTCATGGCCTTGAGAACATTTCAATTATCCGTGAACTTTCTCTTTGAAGGCAGTACACATAAACACATCGAATTCCTCACATTTCCATTTAGCCCTTGGTCCGTTACAAACGTGGCAGGAAACGGGTACTTGTGCTTTTCTGATACTGGCTGATTTGATTGATTTTTCCCTTGGAAATTAGGTTTATCTCAGGTTTAAAAATGTTTCACTTTATGAAACTCTTTTTGAATCATCACAAGGAAACTAACAAAATTTCTTGACCAGAAAAATTAGTATTCAGTAGACGCAAAAACAGAAACAAGGAAAATGTCTCAAATACAACGGAACTGTACACAACTGTCATCCGTTACAAGTGGGAGGTTAAGCTAGCTATAAAACCAGGTTTCACCCACCATTTTCTTTGGAAAATGCCTGTACCAAGTCCAGAATTTGGCAGTTGTTTTTCACTTGTTCCGTTGATTGATAGCGTTTGATTTTGTCAGTTTCTATGAATTTCACTTTTTTTTAAATTTGCCTTGGAGTTCGGTATTTTTGTTATACTTTTTTTACTTTATCACTCTATTTGAAACATAACAAACATACATGTATGAGGAAACTTACAAAATTTCATCACAAAATTTAATAAGTATTTTTAGTTACAATTAGAGATTTTTATCTTTAAATATCAGAACAAAGGAAACCGGAAAATTTGTCAAATGTGATTCAAATGTAAATGAAGATTTTATGTATAATATTAACCAACATATACACGGACTAAGTTAAAATGTATGAAATTTCTCAAATAAAAGTAATAGTGATAATTTAGTCAAAAGCTTCCTTTTAAAAAGAAATCACCCAAAACTGGACAACCAAATAAAATGTATCTGTTTCAAAAATATAGCAGCAGTTTTCGATATGATTTTATTATTTATAGTATTATAACGACATCAATTTAGGATTAATAGAAATAATTATATATAGCCATAAAAAGATGTTATTAAGGATTAATAATTGAAAATAACTAGTTTGGATGTAACATTTATAATCTAATAATAAGTTAACAGTCTGTGAAACACGAATGATTTAGAACGTTCTTGATATTACCTATATACAAAGACACAAACCGTACATGTAAAAATAATTAGTGAACTGAGATGTACAAAAAGCTAGCATTTAAATTTTGAGTAAGGCCAACAATTTCCGTGTATTTGTTTCACTCACAGTGTAAAAATTAAAAAAGTTGTAAAATCCTACTTGAAATTTATTATAACAGAGTCTATATCATATACTTAAAAATAGTGTTTCACATTTTACATATTTCCATAAAACAAAAAGTTAATCAGTGGTGCATGTTGCTGTTGAAGGCATTTTGATACAAGATTGCAAATTTAACATGTGCATTTTGAATGTGACCTACCGAATTAGACTTATCAACGGGTTTGTACTTACATGAGCAACGCGACAGGATCCACATGTGCCGCATGTGGAACAGAATTTTTTTTTTCAAATTCTATATAATTTTATTTCAAGGGGGATCTACGTCATCACGCAGGGTGTCGACGATTGACATTGGACCACCATCTTGTCGCTTGAAGGTAAGAATTTTACTTATTATGCCAGTTATATGAGGGTTATGGCTATACAAAACAGTCCATCACAGACCTTATAAACTAGGAAAATAAATGAGCCATCACTCATTGTTATTGGTTCTCTCATTTGTGCAAACACATCGATACAAGTTTTAAGAATTAGGTCAAATTTGCAGGATATCGAGTACAATAAATAATTCGGACATGTTCATTTGTTGATAAAGTAGGCTGTTCCTGTTATTCAAGATGTTGTTATGAAAAATTTTGCCGATATCCTGCAAGTTTGACCTAATTCCTAAAACTTGTATCGAAGTGTTTGCAAAAATGAGAGATGGCTCATTTATTTTCCTAGTTTATAAGGTCTTTGATGGACTGTTTTGTATAACCATAACCCTCATATAACTGGCATAATAAGTAAAATTCTTACCTTCAAGCGACAAGATGGTGGTCCAATGTCAATCGCCGACACCCTGCGTGATGACGTAGATCCCCCCCTTGTATTTGAAATGTACATTTGTTAGAGATACTTAAAGTACCGGTACATTATCCCGGCCTCGTTAACGTTAATATATAGCATTTCAGTGATAAGGTTAGTACTTGTTAGTACACAATATACAGTTTTGCTAATAAATAATGTACACCAGAATAAAAAGAAATTATTAATAATATGATATATTATAAATCTTAGTTTAAGAAGATAAATTAATTTTTTCTGCAACCAAATTGTAGAAGTTTTTATATTTGCCTTGTTTATTTGTCAATATTTCGTAATGTTGTAGAAGTTCATTTTTTTAAATTTCAAACACATTAATTTGTTGTTTTCTGCTCGGATATATAATATACTTTATATATAGTAAACGGTATAATTGTTAGAAAATCGTTAATATTGTAATAATTTGTATCGTTTATCTTGTATCCATACAAAAGTTATGCCAGTGATATTATATGATGTCCTATTTTAAGTTTGTCTAGTATCAGTTTTATTTCATCCCAAAATGATTTCAGATATTTGCATGTCATAAAGTAATGTTCATAATCTTCAATGACATAACATATATTACATAAAGGAGTTTTAGTTATTTTTCAAGAGAAAAGTAATTGTTTGGTTGGTAAAATGTAATGTAGAAATTTCCATCTTAACATTCTCAATTTATTATCTTGGATATAGTTAAAGATAAAGTACAACATTTGTTCTCTTTTCTTTGTATTGTTATCTAAATTAAGAATTCTGTCCCATTTTTAGTACAACATTTGTTCTCTTTTCTTTGTATTGTTATCTAAATTAAGAATTCTGTCCCATTTTTGAAATCCTATTGCTTTCTCTTAATATCTTTTTAAAAGGGAGATGTAGATATCTTTGGAGGAAAATGTTTTTATTGGTACCAATTTTCCTTCTCTGTCTTGAAATTTAAATTCGGGGTCGGTAGCGACTTTTGTTTAATTGGTTCTTCTATTATTAGCTCTTGTAACTACTGTTTTTGGTATTGCTTTCATCAATTTAGAATATTCCGAAAACCAATTAACATGGTAAGATAGTTTATCTAAAATCATATTTTGATTAACTTTTCCTTTATCATCAATTATGTCATTTACGAATAAAATTTTACTGTTTATCCAGTTTTTGAAAATAAGACATTTACCATTTAATTTGATATGCTTGTTGCCCCTTATTAGTTGCTGTCTGATATGTTTATATGTTAGTCGATCTGATTCTTTTTTTTTAATTTATCCATGATATGATTATGTTTAATTAAAATTCTGGGACAATTTCTTTTAGTTTATTAATCAAATTAATATTGTTAAAGTCCATTTTAAATATAAGGAATTCTTGTCCAAATTTGTCTAAGTAAAATTTTGGTAAGTCTTTCCAATTTGGTGACGAGTCTTCATTATCAATGAGTCTTTTTACCCAATTAATATTTATGGATTCTATATATTTATCTATGTCTATCATTTTAAGCCCGCCATCATGATAATTTTTACTTATTATAGCTCTTTTAACTTTTTCTGTTTTATTGTTCCATATAAAACTTTTTATTTTTAATTTTGCGAGGTATTCTTTATCAATTTATGTTACTGATGCAATATAGGTGATATTTGGTAGGATTAGTGATTTAACAAGAGTTATTTTACCTAACATATTTAATTTTCTTTTATTCCAATCTTTAATTATTTTTTCCGATTTTTCGTATTGTCTTTGCAAGTTTATTTTTTTACACTCATTTTTATTAAGTCCAAAATATATTCCTAATACTTTTATAGGTTCTTGTGTCCACTTAATGTTTTCAACTTTATCTTAACAGGACTTTAAATTTCCGAGCCATATCCGCTCTGTTTTATTTCGATTAAGCTTTAGGCCTGAAAATGATCCGAAATTTTCAATAATGTTCAAATTTAATGAAACTTCTTGTTTTGGATTTAAAAATAAAGTGGTGTCATCTGCAAGCTGGCTTAACTTTAGAGCATGGGTTTTATTATCTAATTTGATTTGAAAACCTTTAAATGTTTTATCTTGTCTTAATCTACAGGCTAAAATTTCAACAGCAATAACGAAAATTATAGAACTCGCGGGACACCCTTGACGGATTCCGCGCTCAATGCTGAAGGGTCTTGAAACCCACCCATTATTCAATTAGGATCTGCTTACCCTTCTTGAGCACCTGAGATCACCCTCGGTTTTTTTTAAAGGAAAGTGTTGCTCAGTCTTTAGTTTTTTTATTGTGTGTTTTGTGTACTGTTGATTGTCTTTCGGTCCTTTTTTTTTGCCATGGCGTTGTCAGTGTATTTTTTACTTATGAGTTTGAATGTTCCTTTGGTATCATTTGCCTCTTTTGTAATTGTCAGATTTTGTATCGATGGACATCGCTATCCAAAATGAATACATTTGTATCCGAAAGACAATTACTTTTAACGTAATTTGGGTTTGGGTTAACGATGTTCTTTTTTTTTGATAAATACTAAAAATGTGCCAAAATCTCTCAAAATTGCGCTTTGGGCATTCTTTGGGCGTTTACAATTTGATGACCTACTAGTACTTATAAATAAGCCAACATATTGTTAGACTCTGGGCTGTGCTTCTACGAATTTAAGTAAAGATTGAAAGACTTTTGAAAATGACCCTGGTGTAATAAATTCAGGGGAAATTATCTACTCCTTCGTATCAATATGACTGTCTGATTGCTCATCTGGAAGTCCATCAATAACATCGTTAATTCTGTGATATGACAAATGTACATATGTGGTAACGATATCGATCAATACGACACGTGTGTCTATATGTTTATACTGCTATCAGATACTATCGATGGATGGATGGATAGTTGTTTAACGTCCAATCGCAAATGCTAGTTGCATATCAATACTAGAATATGTTAATGTGATCAGTTGATTCGAATTTTTAACGTGCCATTGCACATTGTAAAACTGGTAGGAAGACGTGTCATGACCCTTCACGGCGTTTTTCAGGTCTGTGAGCCGACCAGTCTTTGTTCCTACTCGTGCTTAGTGGTAGAGCAGGGATTATCATTTTTCGACTCCTTTTATTGTCCGGTCAGGGATCGTACCCTCGACCTCCTGTTCACTACCACTAGACACCCGAAGGAGTATTTAAGCGCAAAAACAAAAGTTAAGGAAGCCAAAGTGCTTATAAAAGGTCAACTTTGCCATGGGCATGGGAAGTTTCAACCCAAAGTTAGTTTAAAAACAGTTATAATCGCGGGCGATTAAGAACTTGGCATTGTATGAATACCTGCCTCTATCGTAAAAGTCTGCATGTTGTCTTTCAAATGTCTTGGTTTTTTTTTATCGTTGGTTGATGTCCCGTTGACTCAATCCTACATTTAATTAATACATAATAAAAGAACAGAGTTTCAATGTTCCCCGCGTTGCACATATTTATTCTGTTCAAGGTCTAAGGGCAATAACTTCTCCTCAACTCAATAGGATGTAATTGCAATAAAACAATTATAAAATTATAAATACTCGAGTGTAGGGAGCCCAAAGCTTAAGACATAAACTGCAAAATTAAATTTTAGTCAAAGAAAAAAATATTTAAGGATAAGTAAGAAAAATTGAAGAAGTTTGGGCTGTGTTACTCAGAAAGCAATTTCCCGGACTTTTATGTCTATATGTTCTTTTTATTTGACAAACGATGGACAGGGTAAGTTTTTTTCTTTCGATATTGGTTCATGCTCTTCTGTTTATCTCCCGTCTCCATTTTTTCTTAAATATTCTCATACACAACACTTTCTTTCGTGGACCCCTTCTCATTTATTTTAACTGTGATCCCTTTCCCCTATTTCTTAATCTCAATTTCCCAGTTCATCTACAACCCTGTCAGGCCCTTATGTATTGTACTGAAATACTGTTTGTCATGAGGCTCTGCATGAGATGTATCTGTTAATCAAACTAAGTAGTTGATGTATATTATTTAATAATTGGGTTTTTTTTTAAACATGTTCAGAACAATCCATTAATCAAATTATTGACAAAGTTATAAAATAATCACTGACTTATTGTATAATTATCACATTAAATGTTCTGCCATTTTCACAACATGAATTTTTCCATTTTCATCATCATTTCCTCTACACCCGATAAGCAGAAATCCCTCATTGTCAATACATATTGCATTGGATCTATATATATATTGAAGTCGTTAAGAAACTGTAAAGCAAGGAAAATTCCCTTTTGATTCAAAACATGTAAAGCATTGTTAAGATAATCTCACAGTACGATGTTATCTTTTGGTGTAACAGCCACCGCAGTCGGTCGGATTTCTTCTAAACTAGACGGTCCGCTGTATGAAAATTTCAAATGTCCAGTTCTGTCTACCGCTAGTAGCTTTCCAGTCCACAAAGCATTCTCCGAATTAATTACATATATAACGTTTTTCGAATCCGTACGGATACATAACGGGTAGGAAAACAGCTTTCTCCCCTTAGTATCATGTTAAAGACTAATTTTTCGTCGATAGTCACTACCAAATATCACAATTTGACGCACGGAAAAATCATGTACTGGATAAGGAGGGCCTTGTTCTCATAAACCACATATCAATTCGTTATCTCTGTTTACATGTATGGCCAGTAATCTCATAGGTTTGGGGTCCAAAACGGTTATTATTATACCCGATGACGAAATCAGACGAACAGGACTTTCTTCTTCACATGATAAATTAGTAAATAGTACTTCATCGCGCCTGTTCAATGTAAAGTCGAACATTGGTAGAGCATGAGTTTCTAGTATCCTAATTGATGCCTTCTGTAGTTTTCCTTTGATAAATGTGCATTCCGTTGGTTTGTTGTAAAGAATGTATACTATATCATCATTTGAGCACAACAAAACAGAAATATGTGGCACGGAAGTAGTATACGAATTGAAAATAGAAGTAACTACCTCAGATGTCACTTCGTTCGAAGCAAGCGTATCCTTTGAAGTATCGTAAATCGAAACTATTTCATGGCTTTGAGAAGATTTCAATTTGCCATGAACTTTCTCTTTGCAGGAACTACACATAAAAACGTCGCACTCTTCACATTTCCATTTAGTCCCTAGTCCGTTACAAAAGTGACAAGAAACTGGTACTTGTGCCTTTCCAATACTGACTGATTTAGCCGATTCAGCCATTGGAAATATGGTGGATATGTAGGTTTGTTATCTTTTCACTTCCTTGTACCCATGGTTGATCTGGGTATAGGTCACTGAACTTATATCACTTTACAATGTATGATATCTACCTTATAGCACAATGTGCACAAAGATACAAGTGCGCTCTACATAACTGATAATTTAGATTAACATTCTAAAAGGCTGTTAAAGTTTCGTGAAGTATTTTGAACATTGTTAGTTTATTACTATCATTTGTCAAAGTCAATTTGTTCTAATTTGTGACAGCACTTACTCTAATAAGTAGGTCATTAAATGCTTCCTCGACGTTTTCTCGTATCCCAAGAAAAGTTATAGTTAGTGTTTCTAGTTTGGACAATCCATATAAAAGCAATCCTTTGCAAAGTTATCAGAATTAATCAATTATAGTCCATTTATCACATGAAACGATCTGCGATCTTCACGACATGAATTTCCATTTTGACGATCCTCTCCTCTACACCCGATTAATAAAAGTCCCTCATTGTCAATACACAATGCACTAACTATTACTATATTTAACTTGACAAGAGACTGTAAAGCAAGGAGAATTCCCCTTGGATTCAAAACATGCAAAGCATTGTTAAGGTTGTCCAGCAGTACGATGTTATCTATTGGTGTAATAGCAAATGAATACGGACAGAATACACCTAAACTAGGTGGTCCTTGGTATGAAAATTTCAAGTGCTCAGTTCTGTCTACCGCTAGTAGCCTTCCCGTAAAGTCTAATGTGTCCAAATCAGCTACATACAAAACATTTTCCGAATCAGTTCTGATGAAAGAAGGATAAGAAAACAATTTTCTCCCTTTGGTATCCTTTTCCAAATTAATTTGGCGTCGATAGTCACTACCAAATATTGCAATTTGGCGCACGGAAAAATCAAGTACTGGAAATGCTGGTCCTTGTTCTCGTAAAACAAACACCAAATCGTTATCTTTGTTTACATGCAAAGCAGTTAATAGCATGGGTTTTTGGTCCATGACAGTTTTGATTTCATCCGAAGATGAAATCATACGAACAGGACTTTCCCTTTCAGAGGATATATTAGTAAAAATAACTTCGTCATTCGTGTTCAAGGTTAAGTTAAACATTGGAAGAGGATAAGTTTTTAGTACCTTAAATGATGCTTTCAGTATCTTTCCTTTAATAAATATGCATTCCGTTAGTTTAACGTTGTAGAGAATGTAAACTATATCATCATTTGAACATGATAAGTAAGAAATTGTCGGAACGGAAGTAGTATACGAATTTACAACCGAAGTAATTATCTCAGATAGCACTTCGTTCGAATCCGCAAGCGTATCCTGAATATCACGAATTGAAGCTACTTCATGGCCTTGAGAACATTTCAATTTTCCATTATTTTTTTTCTTTGCAGGCACTACACATAAACACATCGAATTCCTCACATTTCCATTTAGCCCCTGGTCCATTACAAACGTGGCAGGAAACGGGTACTTGTGCTTTTCTGATACTGGATGATTTGATCGATTTTTCCATTGGAAATTGGGTGGTTATCTCAAGTTTAATAATGTTTCACTTTATGTAACACTTTTTTAATCATCGCAAGGAAACTGACAAAATTTCTTGACAAGAAAAAATAGTATTCAGTAGACGCAAACATTTTTATCAAAAATCCCCGAAAACAGGAACAAGGAAAATGTCTCAAATATAACGGAACTGTACACAACTGTCATCCGTTACATGTGGGAGGTTAAGCTAGCTATAAAACCAGGTTTCATTCACCATTTTATTCGGAAAATGCCTGTACCAAGTCCAGAATTTGGCAGTTGTTTTTCACTTGTTCCGTTGATTGATAGCGTTTGATTTTGTCAGTTTCTATGAATTTCACTTTTTTTTAAATTTGCCTTGGAGTTCGGTATTTTTGTTATACTTTTTTTTCTTTATCACTCTATTTTAAACATTACGAACATACTTGTATGAGGAAACTTACAAAATTTCATCACAAAGTTTAATTAGTATTTTTAGTTAAAATTAGAGATTTTTATCTTTAAATGTCAGAACAAAGGAAACCGGAAAATTTGTCAAATGTAATTCGAATGTAAATGAAGATTTTATGTATAATATAACCCTACATATACACTTCTCTCAAATAAAAGTATTTATGATAATTTAATCAAAAGCTTCCTTTAAAAAGAAATCACCACACACTGGAAAACCAAATAAAATGTATATGTTTCAAAAATATTGCAACAGTTCTCAACATGATCTAATTCTTTATAGTATTATAATTTAATTTTGGGATGTAACACGTCTTCTAATTAGCTGAAAGTTTTTTTTTGTCTATCAGCTCATATACATCTTTTCGTCATGTGACCGTGACGTCATTAACGTTTTTTTTCATGATTTACTCCTTAAAAATGGAATTTAAAATTAAATTATAAGGAATGACTTTAACATTTTTTCTGTCTATGAAGAAATAACCTCAAAAATGTGGTGAACACTGATGATAACCCAAACATTCCTTAAATAACGGCATCAGTTCAGGATGAATAGAAAATAATTAAACACAGCCCTAAAAAGATGTTATTAAGAATTAATGATTGAAAATTACTAGTTTGGATGTAACATTTAAAATCTATTATTAAGTTGACAATCTGTGAAACCTGAACACTAATGAACGTTCTTGATATTACCTATACAGATACACAAACCGTACATGTAAATTAATAACTGAACTGAGATGAACAAAACAGCTAGCATTTAAATTCTGAGTAGGGCCAACAATTTCCGTGTATTTGTTTCACAGTGTAAAAATAAAAAAGTTGTCAAATCCCTCTTGAAATTTAATATTACAGAGTCTATATCATATACTTAAAATAGTGTTTCGCATTTTTATATATTTCCATAAAATCAAAAAGTTGTTAACGGGTACATGTAACATTTGGAGGTGTAATACCACCAAATCATAGTACGTCACACCCGGTTGCATATGAAAAAGGGTCGAAAAAAATATTCCCTTGAATTTGACAGTTGTAGGAAATTAATCCTACATTTCATTGCAGTAAAAAATTTCTGAGTCATAAACATATATCTTGGGTGTTTCAAAGCACCATTCTTTTTGTATTTGGTGTTTCTATAGAATATTTTGGAAACTTGAGGTTACATGGTTACTTAAGCTTGTACACAGGAAAAAAAGGGGTGAAAATTTGATTGGTTAACGTCCAGTGATGGTTATTTTCTTATATGCAATGAAATGTTATGTGAAATTTTGTCTGTAGTACTGGACAGGATAAAACTTTACTCATGCCAAGTATTTCTTTATTTGAAACAAAGATAAATTCTGCACAATTTTTTGAAAAGTGCAGATTTAACAAAGACTAATAGGGGAAAAACAATGGTGGTATTACACCTATTATGGGACGCTGCACATGCACCTTTGACCTTGTATGTACTCTTATTTGTTAAATTTCAAGCTATTTAAGTGAAATATTACAAAAATGAAATATTCTGAGTGGATTGATACATTTTAAGAGAAAATAGCCTTGAAATAGGACTCTACCATGAATATTAGTAGACAGAGCAAGCCATGCATACTCAGTGTTTTGGGGAGCTTTTTCTGACTTTTCTACTTATTTCTTATATTTTGTTATAATAGAAAACTTTTTCCTAAGTAATACTTTAATAAATATACAGTTATAAGTAAATGAAATTATTTTTGAAGCAGTAACAACAAATTATTCACTTAAAGGGAAGCTTGTTATGTCCCTCTCTGATTCGCGGCGTAAATTTAAGTTTTACGTAAGGACTTATTGAAACCTCCATGGAGTCAGTAAACTTTTATATGGATAGTTCATTCAGCTTGAATACTTCAATTACTCATTCATTATCACATTTCTTGCATAAATGTGTGAAAGTTACCCCAAAATTTTGATTTATTAGCCTAAAAATTTGAAATTTTGAGGAAATTAGAGGTATAAATGGACAAAATGGGACCTTATAATGAAGACAAAGAGATCCATTAGTGGTATTTATCATCATAGAGTTATCTTTTGTGTCATATTCAACTGTTTGTAGGTAGATGAGATAAATATTTGATCATTTATTGGTACACACTATATTCTATCATGATGCAGCTTGATTTGGATTTTCCGAAGAAGTTTTGCTCGAATCGCTGTAGATGTCGTCTTACATTATACTAGATTTTTCTCAAACTATTGAACTGATTATGGCAAAACTTGACAGTAATGCTTGAAATAACCAGTATTACAAAGGAAAAAATTATATTAAGTTTGTTCAACAAAAAAGTCTTCTTTGGATACAAAATTGCAAATTTAACATGTATATGTCAAATTTTGCATCGATGGACATCGCTAAATAACATGAATACATTTGTATTCTAAGACAATTACTTCAAACATAATTTTGATTCAGGTTAACGATGTCCTTCTCATACCCAACTATATCAGTCCTATTCAGGACCGAAAACTCTGTCGATAAATATTGTCGGGTATACAATGTTGTTGAAATCAGAGCAATTGTATTATATGTCTCTGTTGAAATGTATACAATAACATTTTTTTTTACACAAGTTTAACTTTATATCGATTTATTGAATGCCTGGATTTTGCTTAAAATATTGAATTAAAAAAATAAATAATAAAATCATATTCAATGAAATCTCGTTTAAATTTTTACGAAATAATACAAAATCCATTTAAATTAAAATTTGAATCAAAATATTTCTTTAAAATAATTATAGAAACATAAATATTAGTTTGATTATCTTTTAAAGCAAAAATTATTTTTTTAAAGATTTTTTTTTATAATATTCATATTTTCTTTAAGTTTATTATGATACATACTTCTTCTGCTTTGACACGGGGAAGAGAAGATATTTATTTGTACAGTTATGAAAACTTTTGTATATCACAAAATTTAAACTCTGGTAATACAGGTATACACAGGATGTTTAATGCCACCTGGTTGCTTTTGGTTTGCACGTCTACCTGACAATATATTGTTATGTAACATTACATCCAAAGTCAGAGTTCACCTGTTCGTCAAGTGATGGAATTTTGAAGGAATGGAATATTTATCTATAATAATTGTTGGGATTTTTTTCTCTCTTGGGACGTAAATATTTTTTTGTTCTAAAAGGAATGTATAAATATATTTCTAAAGAAAGATAAATTATACAGAAAACAGGAAAAAAACCTTTTAAAAAAAGAAGAGAAAAAATTTTATTATAAATTTTATTGTTAACTATTTTCTTGTAACAGTATATCCTGGATATCTGTCAAAATAAAATTTTCCCGTGTCACACTTAAAATAATATTTTTTTAATCAATAAATTTTGAAATCAATCATATCGAAATATCACCAAAGAAAATAACAGAAACATCAGAGATTCTACATGAAAATTAAATTAAATCAAGGAAAGTCTTACTATACAAATCCTCGATTTGATGCAACATTTCCATATACATCATCCGCCATTTTGAAAAATCCCGAAATATTCACTTTTTTAAATCGATTTTTGACCGAAATTGCCCAGAAATTAAACTGTTTTAAATAGTATTTTTCGCCAGATATATGTTTGAATATACTTAATCGAGTTGCAAAGTTTTATTTTTATTAACGGAATTTCTTTATTTGTTATACAAGTAGACATGGGTATCGGTAATTTAGCATTGAGTCAACGGAGAAATAACGAGAAAAAGTACATGTTTTTACGATTCTCCAGTGACAGAATTTAATCAAAAATTAAACTGTTAGGACCAACATTGTTTGATAGAAATATGTTTGAATATCAAGGATTGATTTGCAAAAGTTAGAAAACGGGTCAGGTTCATGAGAAAACTCAACTTTATTGAAGCACCTATGCATTTTATATGGGGCAATATAATACAAAATGGCGGTTAGTATACGTCACAAAAGTCACGTGATGTCTGACTTAGTTGGATATGTATACATTTTTTCGATAAATACTCAAAATTGGCCAAAATCTCTAAAAATTCCGGCTTTGGGCATTCTTCATGCGTTTGCAATTTTATAACCTGTCTATCAAAAACCAAAGTATTGTTAGAACCTTAAAGCACACACATTGAGCTGTGCTTCTACTAATTTAAGTAAAGATTGATATACTTCTGAAAATGGCCCTGGTGTGAAATATATTCAGGGAATATTGTATACCCCTTCTTTTATATCAGTATGACTGTCAAATGTCTGATCTGAAGTCCAGTAACATTTTTAATGGTGTTAGGGTTAGGGTTAGGGTCACTGCGAGAGTAGGAATGTACATGGTTGGTAACGGTATCGGTCAATACGATACGTGTTTCTAGATGTATATACTACTACCAAGTTCTCTCGATGGATGGATAGGTATTTAACTTCCAATGGCAAGTGCTACTTGCATATCAGTACTAGAATATGTTAATGGGATATCATAAGCTGAGTCAGATTTTTAAGGTGCTATTTCACATGGTTAAAGTCGAGGGAAGACTGGTCAGGGCCCTACACGGCGTTACTAAAGTACTGTTTGTCAAGAGGCTCTGCAGGATATGTATATATCTGTTCATTAAACAAAGTAATTAATGTATTTTATTTATATAAGTTTTCGTATACAGTACTGGTTTAGAGCAATTCATAAAACGTTCATGTTATCAAATAGTCACTCATTAGTGGTCTTATTATCACTTGAAACGCTCTGCGATCTTCACGACATGAATTTCCCCATTTTTACCATCCTTTCTGTTACTCCCGATTAGCAAAAATCCCTCATTGTCAATACCTATTGCACTGGAATATCCTATATTTAAGTCGTTAAGAAACTGTAACGCAAGTAGAATTCCTTTTGTATTCAAAACATGTAAAGCATTGTTCCGTTGGTCCATCAGGATGATGTTATCTTCTGGTGTAACAGCAACAGACGACGGTCTAATTTTGTTTATATCCGGCGGTCCCCTGTATGAAAATTTCAAATGTCCTGTTCTGTCTACAGCTACTAACTTTCCAATTTGGTCTTTATTTTCCCAATCAGCTACATACATTACGTTTTGTGAATCCGTGCGGATGGTAGCAGGACCCGCAAATAGTTTTCTCCCCTTAGTATCATTTTCTAAGGTAATTTTTCTTTGGTTGTCACTACCAAATATTACAATTTGACGGACGGAAAAATCATGAACTGGAAAAGGTGGACCCTGCTCTCTTAAACCACATATTAATTCGTTATCTCTGTTTATATGTAAGGCAGTTAATCGCATCGGTTTTGGGTCCACTACGGTTCTGATTTCACCCGATGAAATCAAGCGAACAGGACTGTCTGCTTCACACGATAAATTTGTAAAAAGTACTTCGTCGTTCCTATCCAATGTAAAGTCAAACATTGGTAGGGTATGAGTTTCTAGTATTCTAATTGATGCTTTCAGTAGTTTCCCTTTAATAAATATACATTCCGTTGATTTGTGATTGTAGAGAATGTAAATTGTATCATCATTTGAGCATAACAAACACGAAACTGCTGGTACAGAAGTTGTATATGAATTGAAAACCGAAGTAACTACCTCAGATGCAACTTCATTCGATGCAAGTGTTTTCCTTGAAGTATCATAAATCGAAACTACTTCATGGCTATGAGAAGACTTCAATTTTCCATGAACTTTCTCTTTGCAGGAACTACACATAAAAACATCGCACTCTTCACATTTCCATTTGGTCCCTAATCCGTTGCAAAAATGACAAGAAACAGGTACTTGTGCCTTTGCAATACTGACTGAATTAGACGATTTAGCCATCATCGCCAAAATGGTGATTTGACATATATTTTTACTTCCTTGTTGTCATGGCAGAAGTTCAACTTGGTTTTTGGGTCACTGAACTTAGGGGACGACCATTTGATATTCTGGGGGGGGGGGGGGGGGGGGGGGCAGGAGGATTTTGAAAATAAATAACTCAGCCTTGATAATCACAAAAATGAATGGTTTGTTCTGTGGTAGTTTGAAAATAAATAACCTGACTTACAATGTATTGAAAATAAATAACTCAGCAGGTCTTTGAAACCATCTTATAAATGCATGTTTTAAAGTATGAGGTGGTACCAAATTCTACCAAAATTCGTCTTTTTTCAAATTTTTTTCGGGAAAAACTTCCCAAATCTTTTAATAATATATATTCTACACCATATGTAAATATTAATGTTTTTGAAATGTCTGAAAATGTGTTTCATTTCACTTAAGGTATATTGTCTCATGAACATTTACTTCACTTTAATACCTTTTCCAATTTTAACCTATATTGTTTTTGTACGTATGCAATATATGCAGTTTTGAATTCAGAAGATTCACTTCCAGATGATGATGATTAATTTGGTTTAAATGGTACATAATGTATTTCATCTCATCGAATTATATTAAAATCAGTCGGGTCCAGGACCAATCCAGTATATCTTATTATAATCCATTGTAATAAATTCCATTTTTTATGTACATGTATCTAGAGTTATTTATTAATTGTTTTGGCTTTTAACTAGCTGTCAGTAACTGCGAGTACTCTCAAATCGTACTTTCTTGTTTATTTGACCTCTTGATACTAATTGTATTGCTTTTTTGTTATTTTAAGTTATTCAGGGTTATATCTGGTCTATATACCAGCTTTTATAAGTGTTTGGTATTACTATAAATTTTCACTTCGTACTATGAACATCAAAATTATTTATTTTGTAAAAATATTTCCTTTCTCTATTGGAACTGTATACGTATACCTAACAACAAAATTATTTTCATTTACATGTGTTTAAAGTTATTGCAAACGGCTGATATTTTTGTTCTAGCAGATTGTTTTTCCTTAATTGTTTAACATTTCATACCTATATAACATGTTACTTTTATTATTCTTCCCTTAGTTTATTTATTTTGTATTTACATTGTATCATAGGTCAAATTTATTTGTTCAGTGTATGTTCAATGGTGTTAATATGTCCTTTGATTGAGTTAAGCTATTTCAGTTGATATTTTATAGTGTGTCTTTCTATGTTGTGATGTTACACTATTGTTTCAGAAAAAAGGTGAAGGTTTGGTACCATTAAAACGTTTAAACCCGCTGCATTTGTTTGCACCTGTCCTAAGTCAGGAATCTGATGTTCAGTAGTTGTCGTTTGTTGATGTGGTTCATAAGTGTTTCTCGTATCTTGTTTTTTATATAGATTAGACCGTTGGTTTTCCCGTTTGAATGGTTTTACACACGTTATTTTAGGGGCCCTTTATAGCTTACTGTTCTGTATGAGCCAAGGCTCCGTGTTGAAGACCGTATTGTGACCTATAATGGTTTACTTTTATAAATTTTGACTTGGATGGAGAGTTGTCTCATTGGCACTCATACCACATCTTCTTATATCTATTTATATAGAATTGGTTTACTCAATGTATGATGATAATGTTTTGTTATGGAATACTTTTTCCAGCATTTATTTTTGTACTTTTAAAGAAACTCATACATGCTTGTTATTCAAATAGTGTGTGTATTCTTAGAAAAGAATCACAGAGCTGAGTCTGTGTTCCTTATAATATAAAAGGTGTTTCGGTTAAGGTCGTATGGACCATACGACCTTAACCGAAACACCTTTTATTGGACCTAGGCCTATCCTCATCAGGTAACCGTGACCATATGTTTTCCTTTTAGTAATATTAAGAATTGTTTGAATAAATTACTCACATGTATTTATATTCTCCCTCACTACGTTCGTCCGAATATAAAGTAATTATATTCTATGGCCTTAACAAAGAACAAAAGATTAAATGTAGGTGTGCTACTCGCTATAACCTTTAATTCTATATCTTATGTATCAAATATAAACATGATAATTATAGTAATCATAATTACAAATACAAATATACATTAAATCATCCGTGAATACACGTGTCTCTTCTTTAGGCTATAGCGAGAGTCGATGGTCAGAAAGATGACCGCACGGGTTTTAAGTGCAAACGAATGGTCACATGTCATGAATATTCATGAACGGACAACGAACTAAATTTTATTTATATTCTCCCTCACTACGTTCGTCCGAATATAAAGTAATTATATTCTATGGCCTTAACAAAGAACAAAAGATTAAATGTAGGTGTGCTACTCGCTATAACCTCGAGACAAAGGGAAAATAGTCAAGTAATGGTGTACGTGAGCTGAATAATGTGAGTAAATAATAACACCAAAAGAAAAAATGTCTTATAACTCGTTATATACCAAGATTTGACGAAACCGTTAGTTGCTTTTTAACAGAATCTTTGATATAACCGTCTCTAGCAAAATCGGTACGCCACCTTCCATGTTCTTTAATTAAACGATCAGAAACACCATATCTTGCAGCAGCAGTGGCACCACCGCTGCGCAAACTATGTAGACAAAATAGTTTACAATCAAGACCAATCGCAGATAATGTGCCCAAGAATAATTCCCTAGCTCTTGTATAAGTTAAAGGACGATTAACTTCTGCTAACTTATAAGAATTTGTTGACTTCAAAAATCTAACAGAACGGAAAACACATGAACATATTCATCAGAATCTGAAGACAGTTTAGCTAAATTAATGTATGTCAATAACCAGACTACTGGACAGGTAGACAAATTTGTTCTAGAAATTATAACATTATTTTCCCTTCTATATATATCAGTTTTCCCGGATTCAATATTCAAAGAAACATAAGTGTCAAAAATTTTTATGTTAGACATCTTTAAATTTGCAATCTCACTGTAGCGTAAAAATCCTGCATAACCAACTAACATCATTGTACAAATTCTAACATTCGGCAAATGAGAACGATCAATGCCAATTTTGTCTACTATCTTCTGTAAATGATCTGCTGTAATTGATTCTTTTTTCAATATTGGTTTACCAAGGATTTTCTTCGCTCCTTCAATCATCATCTGAATAAGCTTGTCTTCGCACGGATTATACACTAAATTGAAATCATGATACCACTTTATGCTATAAAAATGAGCTAATAAAACTGACTCAGATACGGATTGCTGTACAAGGCCACTAATATAAACTGCAACAGATGATACACTTGCGGGCAACGGAATAACTTTATATGTAACACACCATTCTTTAAATTTTTTGAAATACACATCATACTTTTTATTTGTAGAAATTGCTTTACTGCTTCTCACAATATTGAAAATGCTTTTTTCACATCCAATAAATTGTTGATTTGAATCCGCAAACTGAGAAATTTCCCTCCATGTTACACTGCCCTGTAATAATGAAACATAAATAGAACTAAACACAACAACTTAGCTAAAAAATCAAAATGCATCATAATAACATAACAATCATGCAAAGTGCATCTTTAACAACTGCACGATGTGCATTTTTATCCAATAACCGCACACTATGCATATTTCATTTTTTAACCGCACAAGGTGCATTCTTACTGTTAAACCACTCAAGGTACCGCACAAGATGCATTTTTTGTACTTCAACCGCACAAGGTGCTTCTCAATCATAAACTGCACAAGGTGCTTCTCAAACATAAACTGCACAAGATGCATCTCCATTCTATCAATTTATATAACTAATAATGTATACAGATGTAATCGTATGGTCCATTCCGTAGTAGTTACCTAGACACGTTTATTTTACCTTGTAGTAATAAATTTACAACCGATAGTAAAAAAGTGCACTGAACCGTACAAAAGAATGTGACCTCCTATGATGAACAATCAAGTTTACAAACGAGGACGTTACTGATGAATGGGGATTGAGCGAACACACTGTCTTTGTCTGAACCAGATAAAAAGAAATGTTTTGGACGATCAAATTCAACAAAATCTGTAATAAAATCGTAAAATTTATTTTCCGTGTTGTTCCAAACCATAGGCCAAAACAAAGCAGACGTCCATTTAGGATCTATCAATACACCTTTTGCTCGACAAGTTAACATATGATTTAGTACTCGGCAAACTAACCCAACCGGGGGCACAATCCAATTGTTTTTCCTGACCAGTCGAAAGCGAAAGCGTCGACTCCTAGAGTTCCAGGAACCCAAAACTTTGAATTAAATCGAGCAATCTTATGATTTTTATCGTCTACAAATCTGTCAAAAGTAAATTTTCCCCATCTGTTATTAAACAAACTAAAAACGCTGTCGGACACAGCCCAGTCATCAAAATCAAAAATTCTACTATAGTAATCTGCTTGTACGTTTTCCGATCTTGGGATCCACTCAACTTCAATCGTTATACTATTAACTATGCAAATTGTATAAATATTCATAGCAAGTTCATGTAAATCAGGCTTCATGCTACCCACTTTGCATATATGCACGACATTTTGATTGCCAGTATAAATTTTTACAAGTTTTCCTGTTAACTGTGCAAACATACTTTCTAAAAGAAACTCAAAAGATTTCAACTCTCTCCAAGTGGAGCTCTTAAGTCTTTCTTGTTCACTAAACATATTATGAGCAATTTGTAAAACATTGCCATCGATAAAACCTGCTCCAGCATACATACTGGCATCGGAAAAAATAATTCGTTCTGGAATCTTGTGTATAGGACACACTAATAAATTTGGTATATATTCACAATTACTTTTCCAAAATTCCAGTTCGATTTTGACTTGGGTGGGAATTTCAAAATACGAGTCCCAAGTATTTCTCTGGCAAACAGACATGCATAAATTACGTGTCATCAATTGGCAAATGTTACCAAAAGCTGGAATCAAAGATATAATCTTCCCGAGAACACATGCCAAATTTCTAGCAGTTGAACGATTATCTGAAAGAATTTTTTCGATTTTGAACTGTATTTTTTCAATTTTATTGTAGGGAACTTCAATAACACCAGATATTAGATCCCATGAAAAACCTAACCAGTCTAATTTTTGCACTGGTGAAAAAATAGATTTTTCAAAATTTGGTAAAAACCCAGATTTCAATAAAGTATGTAAAACAGATTTTGACATACGTAAACACCTTTCCTTGTTATCACAAGCCCATCCGTTGTCCAAATACACAATGATCGGGAAACTTTGTTATCTCCAAAAATTAACTAATGTACGAACAACTTTAGTAAAAATATGTCCAGCAGAAGATAGTCCAAAAGGTAAAACTGAGAAAATGAAATATCTTTCTTGTCCATCAATTACCCAGGAAAAACCTAGAAATTTCTGATGTTCTGGATGTATATTAATGTGATGATAACCAGAACGTAAATCGAATTTAAACATGAAAAAACCCTTTTTTGCGTATTGCTTGGCCTCTTTAACGCCTTCAAATTTTATTTTCTGTTTTTGTACATATTTGTTAACGTGTCTCAGATCTAAAACTAATCTCTCTTTCTTCGTATCACTAATAGCTACAGTCAGAGGATTTATTACATAAGGTTTATTTGAAACTTCAGTGATACAGCCATTCATTTTTAAATCTGTAATAGCTTTCAAAACAAATGAAGAATTATTAAATGCTGATCTGTTATTATTCAAATAAACTGATGGAGGTTCTTGAATAAAAGGAATAACGTAACCAAATTTTACAGTGCTTAAAACTAATTCAGAAGGCTTTAAACTATCTTCCCAAAACTGAACATGATCTTTTAATCGATTTTTCACAGTCTTATTTCCATCAGTGTATTCATAACTTTTAAATTCTATATCATACTCAACTTTTTCATTAAGACAGGGGTGGTGCACTTGTAATAGTGGCTGGTGCTGACTTGGTACTGCTGAATGTACGTCGTTTGTAGGGACAGAATCGGGCAGTGTGACCTGGCCTTTTACAGTAAAAGCACAGTCCGTCGTTGTACTGCTGCTGGAAGTTGTTTTGCTGACTGTAGTTGTCATTTCTGGGCCTAGATTCTTTGCTGAAGCCACGAAAAAAGTCTCTAGCATTAAAGCCTCCTCTGCCACCACCTCCGCTGTAAGGCTTGTTAACTGTACGCTTACGGGTAGCTCTGAAAACGGCAGTTCGTAGTTTTGAAGCATCTTCAACACTGTCAGCAAGAGGATCGTCCAGATATTCATGAACGGTATCCCACCCATGGCGATCTGCAATTTTCAAAATCTTATTGCGCTGGCTTAAAGTGTCAAGTTCAGTTTTAACAATAGACTGTAGATCAAGTGTTTGGTTGAGTGACTCGGAATTTAGCAAATGTTCAATTCTTCTCAAAGCTGAAATACGGTCAGTGTTGAAATTGAACTGAATCTTAATCCCTTCTTGTCTAAAATCAAAAACCGGAGGCTGGGAAGCAATAGTAGAGGATTGACCGCTGGTGATAGTGCGTGTATTTGAATTTACAGAGCTTACTTGTGTCTTCTTGAACTCCGACAAAATTTCACTTTTCTGTCTTTGTAGAGCTTTATTCAAAGAACTATTAAATAAAGAAACTGCATCAGCTGTTGAAAGATCACTGTCGTCTTCTTTTAAAAGTTGACTTTCGTCCATTTGTTCAACTACCGAAATTTCTTCTTCAGACATAATACACGTGTCTCTTCTTTAGGCTATAGCGAGAGTCGATGGTCAGAAAGATGACCGCACGGGTTTTAAGTGCAAACGAATGGTCACATGTCATGAATATTCATGAACGGACAACGAACTAAATTTTATTTCTGATATATGAAACCAATTAGTTAACACTTACTACATTTTATCATCGGTACAAGGACATCATTTGTTAATATAAATCAACGTGCAGACATCTTATACGTTCAGGTATTTCACATCCTATCTTTTATGGTAATATTCTACCACAAAAAAAAACATGTACAAGGACAGAGCCTTTTTTGTACTTAATTTTAAATTTTGATTAAGCTTTCAATTTATATTTGTTTTAGAGTTACTTTTCAACAATATTACAATGACTGCAGTTTTAACATCGCAGAAAAGATGGGCTGGCTTCTCCACCTTTTTTTTGTACAGATTTTGTAATTTCTTTACAATTAGTTTTAGCATAATAAACTGTTGACACAAAGATATGTCTTACCTGCATTTAATTTTGATGGCAAAATGCAAATATTGAAATTAAAATAGCAATAATTTATCATGTAAAGTATGCACAATACTCAATACTCAAAAGTCAATGGACCATGACTGAAGGACCAGGGCCAAATAGTATCTGAGATATAAGATATGCCAATGCTGATACATGTACAACTGCATACTAAATATCATTGACTTATCATAAGTGGTTCCCCTTAAACTGACCTAATCACAAACTTCAACATGTAAACTATGCAAAAGTTTTAAGTCAATAGACAATGACCTTTGTCTCGCCTTGATGGAGTCAAAAAGCTAGTTTGTGATTAGGTAAGTATAAAAGGCCTCGCTTTTTGACTCCGTCAAGGCGAGACAAAAATAAGGAGATGTAGCATGATTGCAATTAGAGACAACTTTCCATCAGAATTCAAAAGACGAAGATATAACCAATGGTAGGTCACCATTCAGCCTTCAACGATGAGAAAAACCCATACCGTAAGGTCACCTATAAAAGGCCTTGACTTGAAAAATGTGAAACAATTCAAACGAGAAACTAACAGCCTAATTTATAACAATACAATTAATGAAAATAAAGGAAGAATGTGTCTGAGGAAACGAATGCCCCTGCTCAAGCTTTGCAATTTTCCAAGTTAAAAAGGGGCATAACTCTAAAACGATAAGGGACTCACTGCCCAAATTCAAACTCTGTCTAGCAGTTTAGGTTCTTAGTATTGTATATGAGTTTCATAAAATTTGCATGAGGCAAACTTAAGTAAGAGTGCGGAAACGGAAAAATTTGCGTTTTTTTAATTTATAAAGGGGCAAAACTCTAGAACGAGAAGCGGCTCACTGCCCAAATTCGAATTCTGTCTGGCATTTTTGGTTCTTAGCATTGTGTAAGAGTTTCATGAAATTTGCATGATGCAAACTTAAGTAAGAGTGTGGAAACGAAAAAAATTGTAATTTTCCAAATTATAAAGGGGCATAACCCTAGAACGGTAAGCTACTCACTGCCCAAATGCAAACTCTGTCTGTGTGATATGGTATGTAGCATTGTTTATGAGTTTCATAAAGTTTGCATGAGGCAAACGTAAGTAAGAGTGCGGAAACGAAAATGGGACGGACGGAAGGTCAAGGGTAACACTTAATGCCCCCTTTGCCTACGACAGGGACATAAAAAATTCGACACACACAGAAATAAACAACGACACCACTGAATAGAAGGCTCCTGACTTTGGACAGGCACAAAAAACACCTCAAATAAAAGAACAGAGTTCCAATGTCCCTCGCGTTGCACATATTTTATATTTCCAAGGGGCATAACTCTTTAAAAAAAAGTCGATCGGCCACCATTATAGAACTTGTCCGAGATATTGCTGATATTAACCTATAGTATAAGTTTTATAAAAATCTGGCAAGAATTGTACCCGTGAGAGCGCTAACGAAACCATTTTCCATAAATCTAATATTTCCAATGGGCATAACTCTTTTAAAAAAAGTCGATCGTCCACCATTATAAACCCTGTCCGAGATATTGCTGATATTAACCTATAGTATAAGTTTTATAAAAATCTGGCAAGAATTGTACCCGTAAGAGCGCTAACGAGGCCATTTTCCATAAATTTAATATTTCCCATGGGCATAACTCTTTTAAAAAAAGTCGATCGTCCACCATTATAGAACTTGTCCGAGATATTGCTGATATTAACCTATAGTATAAGTTTTATAAAAATCTGGCAAGAATTGTACCCGTGAGAGCGCTAGCAAGGCCATTTTCCATAAATTTAATATTTCCAAGATGCATAACTCTTTTTAAAAAAGTCGATCGTCCACCATTATAGAACTTGTCCGAGATATTGCTGATATTAACCTATAGTATAAGTTTTATAAAAATCTGGCAAGAACTGTACCCGTGAGAGCGATAACAAGACCGGACGGACGGACAGACGGACGGACGGACGCCCGGTATTTCTATGTCCCCCGCAACGCGTTACGCAGGGGACAATAAAAACGATAGACACAAAGAACTTAGTTTCTATATGATTAGGTTCTCAAGTAAATATTTATGCAGGTACTTGCATGTGCTACCAACTTTTTTTTAACCAAAATCACCTGATTTGGTAATGCTTCATTTTTTAGGCCAAATATGGTGCGGCCCTTATGGAAACCCTCTTTTGTGGTGTTGTATCTTAACTGTGTTCAACAGTAATGTATAGTGATGAATATCATTTGAATTTAATAGATATATGTATATATGAAAATTGTACAGAAGTCTTTATATATATTACCTTGTCTTGTTAACATTCAAATTTGCCTAGAATGAAACAAAAAAATCACTCTTTTACTATTAAAATCATATCTGATCGAAATTGCTGTCAAACAGCACTGTGAGTCTGTGTATCTCTGAATAACATTCAGATTTTTATAAATATGAAAACAACAATTCTTACCTGTCAGAAATGTTTTTTTTTCATTTTTGACAATGCACAGTATTTTTGGTGACAGCAATTTTTCAGACAAGCAAGAACCAAAGCACTTAAAACTATATCAAAACCATTCAATCAAAACAAACAGAAATTACATTTTATAGCTATGGCTTGTGTAAAGATTTCAAAAGACTGATGTTTTGATTCGATTGCAACTCATGAGTCTTATGTAGACTATACAAGGGTCAGCGTACCAAACTATAAGCCTGGTGTCTTTGATGAGTTTTTTTTTAAATTGGTAAGGGGTTCCGCGGAACCCTGTGCCTCGCCTGCGATTGCTGCTGTCAGTGTAAAAGTGTAATGTTGACTTAAAAGTCCATTTATCAGTAAAATACAGAATTTAAAAAAAAAAAATCAAACTTTTCTTTATGTGCTTTTTCTTGGTCTTGAAGATTAGCTTCTGTCCAAGTTTCATAACAATCCATGAAGGTTTACAAATTAAATTTACCATGTGATCCCAGACTGTATGTAAATGTTATCTGTAAAAAAAACTACCGGGTAAGTCCATCTATCAAAAAAACCCACTAAAAATGAAAAAAATATATTTTCAAAGGTTTGCTTGAGACCTCTGCCAAAGTTTCATAAAACTATATGAAGGTTTGACAAAGTAATTGATGTGTAACAAACTTAAACCCCAGACTGTATCTTCTTATTAACTGTAAAGAAAAACTAAGTTCATTTATCAGTAAAATACGGAAAAATGAAAATAAATATTTTCGAAATTTCGCCCTGGATGCTGTCTTTTGTTCATAAACAAGCTTCTTTCCAATCTTCATAAAATTCCATGAAGGTTTGACAAAGTTATTGATGACTGAAAAACTTTAACCTCAGACTGAATCTGAATGTTAACTGTAAAAAAAAACAAAGTCCATTTATCAGTAAAATATGGAAAAATGAAAATAAATATTTTAAAAATTTTGCTCTGGATACTGTCTTTTGGTCATAAATAAGCTTCTGTCCAAATATCATAAAACTCCATGTAGGTTTGACAAAGTTGTTGATGTCTTTAATCTTAGACTGAACCTAAATATTGACGCCGATGACGGAATCTATGATCGCTATGTCTCGATTTCGCGAAATGAATATCACAGGCTCAACAAAAAACATACTTTAACTATCATCATGACCTTATTTGGCGAATAATAGACATTTGGTATCAAGAAAGGACTTGAGCCCCTACTTAAGTGGTAATAGTCTGAATTACTTTATGCGAGTAAATGTTGACCAACTACAGAGAACTCCAAGTTCCGCAACACCTCATATCAATATACCGTGGATCAAAGAAAGAGAACTCCATGTGCCACAATCCCCTCCAATCAATATACTGATAATACATCACAAAGTAAAATAACAAACACAGATCAAACTGACAAAAACATTTGTAATCTATTTTGACAAATGCACAATATTTGTTTGTGACATAATCATATTTTAATAACAAATATATTACATATTAACAACATTTTATACAATCAAACTCCCACAAAAATCCTTGTGTAAGAAATATGAAGTGCTGTCCTGTGGTATAATGAAACATACTCTCAGTAAAACGCTTTTTTTATGTTATTTACAAAATGTGAATGAAATGAAATGAAACACACGTTACTCAATAACCTAGTACAAATAGAAGAGGATGGCATATAGGGGACGATCTAGGATATGAGGTTATGAGGGTGTAACCATAATAATTTTGCTGAGCGGAACGAGGTCGAAATGTTTTTTGATGTTTTTATAAAAGAAAAATTATATTTTTCTCATTTAAGGGAGAAACAACAGCTGTGCTCCAAACTGTACCCGCCACTGGCAATACATTGTCAAGATGATCTTTGAACGTTTTGGGTGGTGTTAGAATTACATTAGAGGGTCCACTGACACTACTAAATATAATTTAAACTGAAATTATCAATTTAATTTTAATTGATATGAAAAGGCTTAGTAAGAAGTTATCCCGGGTTCAGATTATCACTAAACTTTTGAAACTTACAGCAATAATAAATACAATACTGATCAATCTTCTAAGTTCTAATCAGTCTATTTCTACAGTGTTTTGTTGGTACTTCATCGTAATTATCAATAAATACTGAAAAGGCTGAAAGGTCACTCGAAACCCCGTTTTGACTGCAATTAAAGTCTTCAGTATTACTGAAAATACTTAACAGAGTTTTACCATATGTTTTGAATTAAACAATGGCATCAATGGATAACATTTTAAAATTTCTGGATAACAATTAAGACAGTTTAAGTTTTCTTATTAAACCTTAATCATGTAAATAATAGAAGTATCGGGTACTTCCGAGCAAGGCGTTTTTCTGGGTAAATAATCAACTTGTTTGCAAACAAATTTTCTGATTTAATCATTTAAAATTATTATTATATATTAATAACATTTATTATAATACATAGCACTATATTATGTCTATTAATCATATACATAACAAAACATCATAAATTACCTAATGTGGATTAAGTACAAGTCTTATGAAGAATAAGCAATCAAAAGTAGATCACACAACATTGGATTAATGAAAATCTGTAAAACTATGAATGCTTATCTAATTATACAATAATATATAGTAATATTAGTATGAATAAAAAGAGAGGGCCAATATATATCAATCAGGCAGCATAACGATGCAAATAACCAAAAGACATGTAAAGGTGATCACACAATTGTCTTTAATAGAAAAGTGTATATGTAGTACATCAATCCTTGAATAGACCAAGAGTCTAGAAATTTTGTGAATATATATTTAAATCTGCTATCAACACCAAATTTCCCCTCAATAGCAAAACAATTGAGATACTCTACAGATCACGTTAGTTCTATCTTTTCCACTAGTCCACAGTTGGAGTGGGCAAAACCTTCAGGTTATCCCCTGTAGAAACCTCTTTAAGTACACATGCCATTTTACTTCTTTAATCGTTAGAATTGAACTAAGAAAACTGTGGAGACATAAGTTTAAGATTTGTATTCAATATTTTTTACAAATCTTTTACAAGCTGTAAAAATGGTCCTGCATGCTTATGTGCACCAAAAGAAATAACACCTTAGCCTCATCTACAAGTTGTTAATATGTAAAGTTGTGATAATCATGTATAATAACAAAGTGCTCTTTCATTAACTCTTCCCAATTTTGTGTTTCTTTAGTACAAAAATGCCAGGCCAAAGGACAGAAACTAAACTAACTCGATGTAAATGTATGAAATAAAGCAAGTTTATTTAATATTGGAGTAAAAAGTCCAAAACATGTACTGAAATAAAGCTGCTGGGATGCTTTTCTACTCAAATTTATCTTATACGTAAATCAAAATTTAACTGGTAATGATCCAACAATTTAACCAGTTTCACAAGATAAATCATATATAGAATTTCGAATATGTATTTATGGGCTCTTCTGCCATCTGCCAACACTTGAAATTTGTTAGAATAAAGTTGCATTTTATGTATAAAGGCAGCAGTAGTATACCGCTGTTCAATAGTCATAAATCGATTAAGAGAAAACAAATCCGGGTTACAGACTAAAACCGAGGGAAATACATCAACTATAAGGAACAACAGAAACACTGAACTGCAACAAAACAAACGCCAACATACATAGAAACGGACTATTGATAACAACTGCTATATTCCTGACTTGGTACAGGACATTTTAAGAAAAAATGGTGGGTTGAACCTGGTTTTATGGCTAGCCAAACCTCCCGCTTATATGGCAATGAATATTATACCTGCCAATCAGATGTTTGGATTTATTTTGTAATTTAGATATAAGCTTGATTAATCTCCTGTTTACAAAGGTGTCTTATCTGTATTTTCCCAATTTTTCATGCACCAACCTTTCTTTCCCTTTTTCCAATATGATTTCCAACATTGGTTCGCTTTTCTCAAGTTCTCCCACTACCTTCCCCCCCCCCCCCCTCTTTTCCATTTATTTACTAAAAATGGTTGTCATTAAGCTCTTCGTGAGATGTGACTTTTTACAATAAACTCTGTAATTTATTATGAAGTAATTATGCAATTAGTTAATAATTAAAGGTGACGGTAAACCTATTCACAGCAATCCTTAAATAATTCTTGATAAAGTTATCAAATAATCCCACATATATAGTCTAATCATCACACAAAACGGTCTGCAATCTTTACGACATGAATTTTTCCATTTTTACTTTCATTTCGTTTACATCCGATAAGCAGAAATCCCTCATTGTCAACACATATTGTTTGGGATTTTTCTATATTAAACTCGTTTAGAAACTGTAACGCAAGGAGATTTCCCTTTGTATTCAAAGCATGTAAAGCATTGTTAATATAGTCTAGCAGTATGATGATGTCTGTTGGTGTTACAGCCAACGATGTCGGTCTTGTTTCTACTAGACTAGGCGGTCCTCTGTATGAAAATTTTAAACGCCCGGTTCTGTCTACCGCTAGTAGCTTTCCAGTCCAGTCTGTATTCTCCATATCAACCACGTACATAATGTTTTTTTCGAATCCGTGCGGATACGAGTAGAGCACATAAAGAGCTTCCTGCCCTTAGTATCATTTTCCAAAGTAATATTTCGTCGGTAGTCACTTCCAAATATTACAATTTGACGGACGGAAAAATCATGCACTGGAAATACTGGCCCTTGTTCTCTTAAACCGCATATTAATTCGTTATCTCTGTTTATATGTAAAACGTTAATCGCATCGGTTTATGATTCAAAACGGTTCTAATTTCACCCGACAAAATCATGCGAACAGGGCATTCTTCTTCTGTAGATAAATAAGTGGAAAGTAATTCGTCGTTCCGATTTAGAGTAATGTCAAACATTGGATGATCATACGATTCTAGTATCCTAATGGATGCCTTCAGTAGTTTTCCTTTAATAAATTGGCATTTCGTTGGTTTAATGTTGTAGAGAATGTATACTATATCATCATTTGAACATAACAAGCAAGAAACCGCTGGAACAGAAGTAGCATACGAATTGAAAACCGAAGTAACTACATCAGATGCAATTTCCTTCCAAGCAAGCGTATTGTTTGGAGTATCATAAATCGAAACAATTTCATGGCTTTGAGAAGATTATTTCAGTTTTCCGTGAACTTTCTCTTTGCAGGAACTACACATAAAAACATCACATTCCTCACATTTCCATTTAGTCCCTAGTCCTCTACAAAAGTGGTAGGAAACTGGAACTTGTGCATCGTCATTATACTGGCTGATTTAACCGATTTAGCCATTACAAATATGGTGATTGTGTAGGTTTGTTTTATATGCACTTCCTTGTTCCCATGGTAGAACTTGAATTTTGGGTTACTAAACTTATACCACTTTACAATTTATAATGTCTGCCTTATAGCACAATGTGCATATTTCTTTTTTTACCAACTTTACATTATTATTTATTTCATTTTACTGTTTTTAAACAAATAATGAGTCAGCAAATTAGTTGTAAAATTCATATTAATTACTTTGTTATTTGAAGCGTAATTAATTGGCAATAAAATTATTGTATTGTACTGTTAAAAGCATAAAGGTTATGTATAATTGACAGAAAAGTTTAAATGCTGGACCCATACGACTGTTTAGTTGGATTTTAATATAAACATTATGAGGAGGGGGCATAGACTATGTGCTGAGTGGTTGGGATGAGCCGCTATCCATCGGACCTCAGAGAGGAAAACGTAACATTATGTTGCAAATATTTTATTTACAACCTCAAATGATTTGGCATGAATGAATCACAAAAACTTTGTCATTTGCTTCGACACAGGGATGGATTGAAACCATCAGAGATTTAAGTTGAAAGCCATAACATTAATTGCAAAATACATCATAAAGCTCTGATCGTCTATCCAAACTCTATCAATCGATTAGCGATGAGCAGTGGTTTAAAGTTATTCTCTGAAAGTTTGCAAGTCAGGGGATAAGCTCAAAATGACTTTGGTACTAAAGTTGTCCATGTGTCAATTTAGGAAATCATGGGAGCATAAAGGATAAAGCATATACTTTTTTGCCTTGATCTGAGATAATTTCGACTTGGTTTAAGAGAAAAATTGTCAAATCACAAAAGTAATATCAAATTCACATTCTAAAAGACTGTTCAGTTTTGGTGAAGTCTTTTGAACATGGTTTACATGTTGTAACGACTATTATATTATTTACTGATGCGTTTCTCTGTGCTGAGTGTTCTTGCGTTTGTTTGTGCTGTATTTCTGTCACGTAGTGTTGTCATTTTAGCGATATTTTTTAACATTGCCATATAAGCGGGAGGTTTGGCTAGCCATAAAACCAGGTTCAACCCATCATTTTTTCTTAAAATGTCCTGTACCAAGTCACGAATATGGCGGTTGTTATCAAATAGTTCGTTTCTATGTATGTTGGCGATTGTTTTTGTTGCACTTCAGTGTTTCTGTTGTTCCTTTGTTTTCCTCTTATAGTTGATGTGTTTCCTTCGGTTGAAGTTTGTAACCCGGATTTGTGTTCTCTCAATCGATTTATGACTTTTGAACAGCGGTATACTACTGTTGCCTTTATTCAGTCTATTACCATCATTTGTCAAAGTATTTTTTTTCTTTTTTGCGACAGTACTTGTGTTTTAGATTGTAACCCGGATTTGTTTTCGCTTAATCGATTTATGACTATTGAACAGCGGTATACTACTGTTGCCTTTATTTAAAAGGAGGCATTATAATAGAGGGAGTGGGTCTGTGGTCAGATGCTGAGCAGTTTTTCACGTTTTATCTTCTTTTTTGTTTTTTGCCTTTTTCCGAGATATATTGACTTAGTTTTAAGAGAAAAAATTCGTAAGGGTTCCGCGGAACCCAGTGTCTCGCCTACTTTTGCTGTTGTCTATGTTTTCAGTGTGATAGGGGAATGCACATAATAGATTTACAGTTAATGAGATAAAACGTTTGAAATGTATGAAAAAAAGTTATGCTTGTAAAAAATGAATACAGAATGTAATCAAATCTATAGATTTATAAAAGAGTTGAAACATAAATTTATTGAATGAACAAACGATAAAGAAGATAATTTTTACATTGCTTGATGATTTGTCCCTTAATTCAGACGACGACGGAATGTAGGATCGCTATGTCTCGCTTATGCGACAAAAGTCGCAGGTTCAACAAAAATGGGGAAAAGATTATTAAAAATTTTCTTCTAGATACTATCTTTTGATTGTAAGAAGCTTCTGTCCAAGTTTGGTACAAATCCAGGTGGTTTATGAATATAATAAATGTTTTAAAAACTTTAACTGCAGACTGTATGTAATGTTAACTGGAAGAAAAACTAAGTCAATTTATAAGCAATATACGGAAAAAACAGGGAATAAATTTTTACAAAATTTCATTCTAGATACTAGCTTTTGATCATAAACAAGCTTCTGTCCAAGTTTGGTACAAATCCTGGATAGTTTAAAAAAGTTATTAAAATTTTAAAACTTTAACCACAGAGTGAATGTAATGTTAACTGGCAGAAAAACTAAGTCCATTTATAAGTAAAATACGGATAAACAGGATTATTTTTTTTACAAAATTTACTTCTGGATACTATCTTATGATCATAAACAAGCTTCTGTCCAAGTTTGGTAGAAATCCAGGATATTTTAAGAAAGTTATAAAAAATTCTAAAATTTTAACCACAGAGTGAATGTAATGTTACCTGTCAGAAAAACTAAGTCCATTTATAAGTAAAATACGGATAAACAGGATTATTTTTTTTACAAAATTTACTTCTGGATACTATCTTATGATTATAAACAATCTTCTGACCAAGTTTGGTACAAATCTAGGATAGTTTAAGAAAGCTATTAACATTTCTAAAACTTTAACCACAGAGTGAATATTTGTGGACACCGCCGACGACGACGCCGACGACGGAATGTAGGATCGCTATGTCTCGTTTTTGCGACAAAAGTCGCAGGCTCGGCAAAAATGTCAAATCACAAAATTTAGAGTGCACTCTACATAACTGAAAATTTAGATTAATAATATCAAATTCATATTCTAAAAGGCTGTTAAAGTTTGGTGCAGTATTTTAAACATTGTTAGTTTATTAACTGGGTCGATGCCACTGCTGGTGGACGTTTCGTCACCGAGGGTATCACCAGCCCAGTAGTCAGAACTTCGGTGATGACATGAATATCAATTATATGGTCATTTGTTATAAATTTCCTGTTACAAAACTTTGAATTTTTCGAAAAAACTAAGGATTTTCTTATCCCAGGAATAGATTACCTTAGCCGTATTTGGCACAACGTTTTGGAATTTTGGTTCAATGCTCTTCAACTTTGTACTTGTTTGGCTTTATAACTATTTTGATCTGAGCGACACTGATGAGTCTTATGTAGACGAAACGCGCGTCTGTTAAATTATAATCCTGGTACCTTTGATAACTATTATTACCATTTGTCAAAGTCATTTTGTTCTATTTTGCGACAGTACTTGCTCTAATAAGCAGGCCATTAAATGCTTCCTCGTCGTTTTTTTGTATCTCAAGAAAAGATATAGTTAATATTCTTATTTGGACATGCGCTACCACAAGATCACTGTTTTCAGATTAAAGTTCTCGGTTACAACGGCAACCGCTATTATTTCAAAGATAAGGCAAAGTATACGTTTCAGACTTTTATGAAATTTTGAACGCATTTGGAACTCGTTTAAATGCATATGAATATCTAAACTAGATATAGACGATGTCCCCCTTTTAGTTCCACATACTTTAGTTTTGACAAACAGTGATGTTAAAAGTACAACTTGAAATTGTTTCGCTATCTGTAAGACACAAATGATGCCACCGCCTGACCATAAGAAATTATAAATTTAACACTATGTATGATGATATATCTTTTATTTTTATTCTGAATGTCTACACTTGCAGGACTGAATGTCCAGGCAAACGGCTTCAACTTTCCAGTTTTAGTAGTCACCAAGTTCAACTTTCTATATTCAGTGGTCACATAAAATTCCATGAAGGTTTGACAACATTATGAATGTCTAAACAAACTTTAACCACAGACTGAACCTTATGTTGACGACACCGACGATCGACGCCTACCATGGAATGTAGTATCGCTATGTCTTGCTTCCGCGACAAAAATAAAATAAGTACCATTTAAGAGATACAATCAATAGAAATTTTATGAAAATGGTCTATAAATGTATAGAATTAAGGTAAAAAAGCGTCGATAAAATACATTAGATGCACTTTAATTCCAATTCTTAATATTCCATTCATAAAATTCCACGCCTTTTGTGTTTGCATGCGGTTTTTTTAATGCTGCATATGAGGCAGAATAGAAAATGTTCAGTGCTATATCAACATATACTAATTATGTTTTGAGGCATGAGGTACATGACCAATCTGTTGAGCAGTCAAAGTGGTGGCTTTACTTACTTGACGTTAAGCATCTCTACAACTTCTCTGTGCAGCTTGGACTTCAAGAACCAACTATCTACAAATCACCTTTCTCTAATGAAAATCTTTATTAGAATCACAAGCTTTGTAAAATATTTATCAACAGATTTCTGTTAATATACTGAAATAACAATTATATTATACTTGCAAAGAATAAAAATGAAAGCAGTTAATTATGCTTCATACAAATACTATTGACTGAAAGCAGAAATAGATTGATTGATTGGTGTTTAACGCCATTTTTAGCACTATTGTGCTATTTCGTGGCGTTCAGTTTTTATTGGTGGAGGAAGCCGGAGTTCCAAGAGAGAACCACCGACCTTCGGTAGGAAAACTGACAATCCTCATCAATTAAGATTGGAGTCAAGCGCACCTGCCACGTGCGGGATTTGAACTTGCAACCTCAGTGTTGACAGGCTAGTTATACAGTAGTTCGACTACTTAGACCACTTGGCCTCCGAGAGCCCCGAAAGCAGAAATAGGGCCTGCTGTCTTTTCAGAAATCATATCTATGTATTTTCTTATAAATAAATTAATTTTGGTTACAGATTTCCTTTGAAGCCAATGAAGCAGGACAATTTCCATTAAATTTATTTCTCACGAATGCCATTTCGTAAAAGTTCTCAACTCTCCACTAAAATTCACAATATCAAAACTACTAATGAGAACTTTGAGTTGAATAAATGACACACATGAATCTCTGAACATGTAATACATAAATTAATGAATAAATGTATATTTGTTCAAGAATTAGTTTTCAATGATATTACAATAACTGCATAAATTGGCTCCTTTATAAACAGTCATTAGAACTGAGGGTGGGTAGAAGTCTTATAATTTTTTCCCTGTGTTCATTTATTATAGAATTGTTGTTTCTTTGCTATATTATGTTTTGTATTTGTTTTCGTCACAAACTAAGTATATTGATATTACAAAAATGATATTATTATTAACATAAATTCTGTGAATAGTCATGACATTTTAAAGATCTCTCATCCAAAGTCACCTGATTTGGTAATGCATTTTTTAGGCAAAAAAAAGGCTCTTTAAGAGGGCACGACCTCTTTTACCTCTGTTGTATCTAGACTGTCTTCAACAGAAGTGTAGAGAGCTAAATAGCATTTTTATTTTATGAATATATGTATAAATGTAGGAAAAGTTGTCTTGTTAACATTAGAATTAGCCATTAGTGAAACAAAAACATACCTTTTTTCTAAAACATACCCAATCTGTAAATACTCATCAAAATTGTTGTTAAACATCAATGTTAAGCGTCGAATAACATTCCAATTTTTATAAATATTAAAACTACAATACTTACCTGTCAAAAATGCTTTTTAATTTTTGACAATGCACACAGTATTGTTGGTGACAACAACTTTTCAGACAAGCAAGGATCAGAACACTTTAAAACTAAGTCAAAACCATCAAAACAAAATAAACTGAAATTCCATTTAATAGCCAAGGCTTGTATAAAATTTTAAAAGACAGGAGTTTTTATTCAAGTGCCACTGATGAGCCTTATGTAGATGATACACATGTCTAAAATATAAAATTGCAAGCCTGGTATATTGATAAATATTTTTTTAAACCATACTAAAATAAAATGCCTCGCTGAGCGCAGCCTGATACAACTGCAGAGGTCGAACCCTGAACAGTTTGGGCAAATTTGGACACAATATTCAAGCTTGATACTGTCTGAATTCGGATTGTGATCAAATTTTGACATAATATAGGTTTCTGACACAAAATAAATGTGGTCAAAGATCTTACAAATCTATTGCACAATACTGTGCAATTGAAGATTTCTTCTTGAAACTTTTCAAAAATTCGAAATTTGAAAAATTTTGAAAAAAAATCCCCCACCCCCCACCAACTTTTAAAAACCCCCCTTGGAGCAATAACCCCAAAACTCAATCCCAGCCTTTCCTTTGTAGTATGGAACATTGTAGTACAATTTCAGAGAGATCCATACACTTAAACACAAGTTATTGTCTGGAAACTAGAAAATGCTTGTTTTTGGCCCTTTTTGGCCCCTAATTCCTACATGTTTGGGGCAATTAACCCCAAACTCAATCACAGCCTTCCCTTTGTTATATGGAACCTTGTGGTACAATGTCAGAGAGATCCATACACTTACACACAAGTTATTGTCTGGAAACTAGAAAAATGCTTGTTTTTGGCCCCTTTTTGGTCCTTAATTCCTAAACTGTTGGCCCCATAACCCCTAAAATGAATCCCAACCTTTTACTTGTGGTATTAAACATTGTGGTACAATTTCGGAGAAATTGAAATACTTATACACAAGTTATTATCCTGAAACTAGAAAAATGCTTGTTTTGGCCCCTTTTGGACCCCGAATTCCTAAACGGTTGGGACCATAGAGATCCATTCACTTAAACTAAAGTTATTGTCTGGAAACCAATGTGTCTTCGGACGACGACGACATCATACCATTATACGATCCCAAAATTTTTTTTGTGGTCGTATAAAAATGTGGATAGTGTCCACATGTGTCCACAGATGATGCCCCTGCTTGCATATCATATACTTATAAAGGGACATAACTGAAGAACGGTAAAAGTGACGCTACCCAAATTTGAACTTGATCTGAGTTTTGTGGTAATGAATATTGTGTATAGGTTTCATAATGTTTGGTTGGGGCAAACTTAAGTTACAGAATGGAAACTAAAAATTTTGCAATCTTTCGATTTATAAAGGGGCATAACTCAATAATGGTTAAAGTGACACTACCCAAATTCAACTTGATCTGTGTTTTATCAGTGGAAGTCAAAATTAAACATTGCATTGTATAAAGCATTGATTGTAGTTGATTCAACTAAAATCATGGACAAAGGAAGATAACTCCAATTTTAATAAAAATTACTTGATATTTAGAAGAAAATAAAAATTTTGCAATTTTTCCATTTATAAAGGGGCATAACTCTAGAACGGTTAAAGTGACGCCACCAAAATTCAAATTTGATCTATGTTTGTGATAATAAGCATTGTGTATAAGTTTCATAACATTTGGTTGAGGCAAAACTTAAGTTAGAGAACGGAAACTAAAAATTTTGCAATTTTTCCATTTATAAAGGGGCATAACTCTAGAACAGTTAAAGTGACGCCACCAAAATTCAAACTTGATCTGTGTTTTGTGGTAATAAGCATTGTGTATAAGTTTCATAACATTTGGTTGAGGCAAACTCGGAAACCAATTTTGGGACGTACGGACGGACGTATGGACGGACGTACGTACAGACGGACAAGGGTAAAACTTAATGCCCCCTCCGCTACTGCGTGGGCATAACTATCATCTTAACCTTATATGACGAAGAATAGACATTTGGTATTGATGAAGTACTGGAGCCCTTACCTAAGGTAGATCAATGGTATACCGCCATCTTGGATTGTAAAATAGCAGTTCACAATAGGTCTAGTTCTTTTCTTAAATCTGCAAATTTTGAGACAGAGTGGCAAATAATGGGTTAGACTGTTTATTTGAATAAAGATAAATATGTGATTTATTGCATTATTCAGACTGATTTATTAACTACTATCTTTCCTAGGTACAGGGGCAATAACTAAAAAAAAACACTTTTTTTTTTGTTCTTTAAAACAATTTATAAATACAAATGTATCTTAGAGAAATAAAGGATTCAGAGTAAATGCAATGCGATTTCTGTTATAATTTATTTTTCCAAGGGGCATAACTCGTTAAAAATACTTGATCAGCACTTATTTTCGAAAGTGTCAAAGACATTCTGATATAAACCTATGATATAAATTTCATAAAATTCTGGAAAGAATTGTACGCATGAGAGCGCTAACAATGCAATTTTCCATATAATCAATATTTTCTAGGGACATAACTCTTTTAAAAATAATTGATCGTCACTGATTTTCGAACTCGTCCAAGACATTGCTAATATAAACCTATGATATAAGTTTCATAAAAATCTGGATAGAATTGTACACATGAGAGCGCTAACAATGCAATTTTCTATATAATTAATGTTTCTAAGGGGCATAACTCTTTTAAAAACAAGAATGTGTCCATAGTACACAGATGCCCCACTCGCACTATCATTTTCTATGTTCAGTGGACCGGGAAATTGGGGTCAAAACTCTATAATTTGATATTAAAATTAGAAAGATCATATCATAGGGAACATGTGTACTAAGTTTCAAGTTGATTGTAATTCAACTTCATCAAAAACTACCTAGACCAAAAACTTTAACCTGAAGCGGGACAGACGGACGGACGAACGAACGAACGATCGAACAAACGGACGCACACACCGAAAAACATAATGCCCCTCTACTATCGTAGGTGGGGCTTAATAATTGATCAGCACTGATTTTCTAACTTGTCCAAGACATTGCTGATATAAACCTATGATATAAGTTTCAAAAAAATCTGGCAAGAACTGTACATGTGAGAGCGCTAACAAGACCGGACGGACGTATGCCTGGTGTTTCCATGTCCCCCGAAACGCGGGGGACAAAAATAGCACGGTGACCCATACTCTTTATTATATTTTTTAAATAAAATGCTCCGCAGGGCGCAGCTTGATACGACCGCAGAGGTCGAACCCTGAACAGTTGGGGGAAGTATGGACACAACATTCAAGCTTGATACAGCTTTGGATTTGGATTGTGATTAAATATTTGACACAGCATAGGTTTCTAACACAGATTGAATGTGGTCTAAGAACTTAAAAATTTTAAATTGGACATTCACCTATTATGGTCCAATATCCAAAATCTAAATACATGGTTAGATTCAGCATATCAAAGAACCCCAAGAATTCAATTTTTGATGAAATCAAACAAAGTTTAATTTCGGACCCTTTTGACCTCAATGTGGACAAAGTTGATAACGGGGCCCAAAAATCAAAAATCTAAATACATGGTTAGATTCAGCATATCAAAGAACCCCATATATTCAATTTTTGTTGAAATCAAACAAAGTTTAATTTTGGACCCCGATTTGGACCAACTTGAAAACTGGGCCCATAATCAAAAATCTAAATACATGTTTAGATTCAGCATATCAAAGAACCCGAAGAATTCAATTTTTGTTAAAATCAAACTAAGTTTAATTTTGGACCCTTTCGACCTTAATGTAGACCAATTTGAAAACGGAACCAAAATTTAAGAATCTAAATACACAGTTAGATTCAGCATATCAAAGAACCCCAATAATTCAATTTTTGATGAAATCAAACAAAGTTTAATTTTGGACCCTTTTGACCTCAATGTGGACAAAGTTGATAACGGGGCCCAAAAATCAAAAATCTAAATACATGGTTAGATTCAGCATATCAAAGAACCCCATATATTCAATTTTTGTTGAAATCAAACAAAGTTTAATTTTGGACCCCGATTTGGACCAACTTGAAAACTGGGCCCATAATCAAAAATCTAAATACATGTTTAGATTCAGCATATCAAAGAACCCGAAGAATTCAATTTTTGTTAAAATCAAACTAAGTTTAATTTTGGACCCTTTGGACCTTAATGTAGACCAATTTGAAAACGGAACCAAAATTTAAGAATCTAAATACACAGTTAGATTCGGCATATCAAAGAACCCCAATAATTCAATTTTTGATGAAATCAAACAAAGTTTAATTTTGGACCCTTTGGACCTCAATGTGGACCAATTTAAAAACGGGGCCCAAAATCCAAAAACTAAATACACGGTTATATTCAGCATATTAAAGAACCCCATGAAATCAAGAATAAAACCCCATTGAAATTGGTCAAGAAATAAGCAATTTATAGGAAGTATCTTCTTTTGCACAATCCTGTGCTATTAAATATTTCTTGCTATTGCGCAATACTGTACAATTGACAATTTCTTGCTATTGCGCAATATTGTGCTATTGGATATTTCTTGCTATTGCGCAATACTGTGCAATTGAAGATTTCTTGCTATTGCGCAATACTGTGCAATTGAAGATTTCTTGCTATTGTGCAATACTGTGCAATTGAAAATTTCTTGCTATTGCACAATACTTATTATATAATAATTTACACATCCTGTTTGGTGTGTATCTCCTACCATATCATTATTATTTGATTTTAAATATAAATCAGAAATAACCAACTTAAAATGGAAAATTTTAAAAGAAACAAAAAAGGAAAAAAAGAAAAAAAAGGAAAAAAAAATAAATCCCCCCAAAAAATTTTTTGAACCCCCATTATGATTCATCACCCCCAAACTCAATCCCAGCCTTCCCTTTGTGGTATGGTACCTTGCAGTACAATTTCAGAGAGATCCATACACTTGAACACAAGCTATTGTCTGGAAACTAGAAAAAAATGTGTTTTTTGGCCCCAAATTCCTAAACGTTTAGGGCAATTACCCCCAAACTCAAACCCAGCTTTCCCTTTGTGATATGGAACCTTGTAGTACAATTTCAGAAAGATCCATACACTTACACACAAGTTATTGTCATGAAACTAGAAAAATGCTTGTTTTTTGCCCCTTTTTTGGCCCCTAATTCCTAAAATTTGGAGGCAATTACCCCCAAAATCAATCCCAGCATTCCTTTAGTGATATGGAACCTTGTGGTACAATGTCAGAGAGATCCATACACTAACACACAAGTTATGTCTGGAAGTTACAAAAATGCTTATTTTTGGCCCCTTTTTGGCCCCTAATTCCTTAACTGTTATTACCATAACCCCCAAAATTAATCCCAACCTTCCTTTTGTGGTATTGAACCTTGTGGTAAAATTTCATAAAGATCCATTCACTTAAACTAAAGTTAGAGTGCGAAAACCAATGTGTCTTCGGACGACGCTGGACGACGCCGGACGACGACGACGGACGACGACGACGCCAACGTCATACCAATATACGACCACAAAAATTTTTTTGCGGTCGTATAAAAAGCATGAAAAAAACATTCTGGCAAAGTATAAGAAAATTCTATCTGAGGTTATATATATGCCAATGATCCACCTTAAGTGGAAATAGTTTGAATTAATTTATACAAGTAAATGTTGACCAACTACAGAGAACTTCAAATGTGGCAACACCTCAAATCAATATACTGTGGATCAAATACAGAGAACTCCAAGTGTCGCAACACCTCAAATCAATATACCGTTGATCAACCGAAGAGAACTCCAAGTGCCACAATCCTCTCCAATCAATATACTGATAAAACATCACAAAGTAAAACAACAAACACAGATTAAACTGACAAAAACATTTTTAATTTATTTTGACAAATGCACAATATTTGTTTGTGACATTATCATATTTTAATAACAATTATATTACATATTAACAACATATTATACAATCAAACTCCCACAAAATTCCTTGTGTAAGAAATATGAAGTGCCAATGCAATAAATATTCGTGTCCTGTCCTGTGGTATAATGAAACATACTCTCAGTAAAATTTTATTTACAAAATGTGAATGAAATGAAATGAAATACACATTACTCAATGATAGTCTAGTACAAATAAAAGACAGCAGCCTACAGGGGCAGATCCAGGAATTGAATTAAGGTAGTTGTGACCATAATAAGTTTGCAGAGCAGAGCAGAGCAAGGTGAAATTTTTTTTTGAAGTTTTTGATGAAATTTTTTTTTTAACTGATTGGGTGCATGCCAGCAATGCTCCCAAGTCAATCCGCCCCTTCAGAACATTTTGTGTGTGTTATAATCTCATTAAACGATTGATTTTTAAACTTACAACCTTAAAACATACAATACTGTTCAGTCTTCTAAGTTCTGATCAGTCTATTCCTAAAATGATAAAAATGATTCTTAATTGTATTTAATAATAAATGCTGAAATGGCTGAAAGGTGACTCTAAATCTAAATCATGTAACAAATAGAGGTATCTGGGACACCTGAGCAACTTTTTCTGTGTAAATAATTAACCTGTTTGCAAACCAATGTAACAAATTTTTTTACTGACTGAAACACTTAGAACCTATTTTAGTATAAAAATCCCTTGTTGTGGAGGAAAGTTAATAACATTTAATATCATACATAGCACTATACTGTGTCTATAAATCATATAAATAACAAAACATCCTGAATTATATAAAATGGAAATAAAAAAAATCAATTATTTTAAGTACCAGTCTTTAGAAGGGTGTACAAGCAATCAAAAGTAAGTCACAAAAACATGGTCTTAAAAAACTGTAAAACTATAAATGCTTATCTAATTTTAAAATGCCTAGGTCTTCAGTCATGTTAGTATGAATAAAAAGAGAGGGTAAAAAAATGTCAATTTGACAGCAACCCAACAATGCAAATAACTAAGACATTTAGAAGTGACCTTATAACAGAAGAAAGACATATTTCTTTGAATAGACAGTCTTTAAAGGTTGTGAATAAACTCAACAGAAACTATTCAATATAAAAATAAGAAGATGTGGTATGATTGCCAATGAGACAACTCTCAACCAGAGACCAAATGAACTTTACCATTAACATCAAATGTTCCATAAACGACTTAAACATTAAGATACATGTACATTATAACAACCACTTTTAAACAAGGTTTCCGATTAAACACAACATTTACCTTGATGTGATTTTTGCGGTTGCCTGAAGTCAAGACCCTTGTCAGTGTTAGCTGTTAAAACATTTTCTATGCAGCATGCTTATCATGTTTATTTAGAATTCAAATATATATATTCAGCAATGTTGAATTGTACACAAATTGTCTCCACTCTTGGTGATTTAAATTTTAGAAATTATCTATGGTGGGGGAACTTATCTTTTTTTGAAGGCCATATTGTGACCTCTAGATGTCTATCATGATTAACTTGTGTTGTTGTGTTGCTGTCTTGCTGACATTTTCCCTTTTACTTTTTTTATAATTTATATTGATATTGTCTGAGTTATCTCCCTTTATTATTACATGCTTTTCAGTTACCATATCAAGGTAAAAAACTAAAAATTCATTTTCTGAATTATGCAATTTGATGTAAGTTTCTAAATTTGATCACTTCCAAGTATCTTATTTTTGACTGGCAATGAAATGATTTACATTTACACATGTAATAACATGTACACATGGAATAGCAATCACATATGAGATTTACAAATAGAATAGCACTCAACACATGAGATGAACAATAACATTTGTAACTTTTTTGTTCTTGTTCTACCTTATAAGTAAACCTGAATTTCCTTTCCACACTTCTTAAATTTTTCAATATTTTAGAGATTTATAATTCATTCTGATGTCAATCTAAATTTCTGATCATTTTGTTGGAATGGTTAGCATGGTTGGTATATTTATATTTTGTCATATCAAGCATATCAAGGTAAGGAGGTGAAAACTAAAAACTAAAAATACATTTTTTTTAATTATCCAATTTGATGTAAATTAATTTCTTTTTTTTTTTTTTTTATTATTTCCTGGTATGTTTTATGTCAAATTGTAGATATAACTTTTTATCATTGTACCCATCTATCCTACAGTTTGAAATTGACCCTTCTCAGTGTTAGTAAAATAATAGATAACAGGATATTAAAGATAATTACTTAAATTTCCAAAAATTTAACCCATTGAACTATAATTTTCTCCAATAGCTGACCTAATGAAATTTTCTAACATAATCTCTTTTCCTTTGATGCTCATTATTTCCTATTCATAATTGTTAAACCAAAATTTCTTTGTCATGGCATAATATCAGATAGATGGAAAAAGTGATATAAATTTTCTTTCCTGACATGCAGGGGCAAACTTTCTCAATCATGTGTTATCTCCATTTTTTTTTTCCAAAACAGAAGTTTAGTATGCCTCTTGACAATTTCACATTGAATTTGTCCCTCTAAGCAGAATGTGGAAGGCATTCATCGTTTAACAATAACCCCCAATTAATTCTATGATCCATGTCTATCTCTCTCATAATGTATAACATATCTAAACTCATTCATTGCACCTCAAACTTTTTTTCTCAAACTCAAATCTCCTTTTTAAAAAGTAAAATTCAATATACATTGCTTCAAATTCTTTTGACAAGGCAATTTCTAGTTCTCATGATCTGTTGGGCATTTCAATTTTACTGACTTGACATTCTATAGTCTATTTCATTTTACATCCTCTTTCACTGTCTATTCTATATTCCTGATTTCAACAACTTTCGATTTCATGACTCTTACGAATACATAATTCAATGTCTTTGGTGAGTGTCACATAACAATGAGTTATCTGCCCTTTGTCATGATTTTTGTTTTTCATTGTCATATCTTTCTTTCAATGTCATCACCAGTTCCTTGATTTCTTCTCGTTTTCTTGTCACTCGTTCCTCTGTGAACCAGTTTGCTAAGCTTTTCATCGGGAATGAAAAATTAAATATTGGATCCTGAAAAGTAAAATGACGTAGCCTTATTATTTCGGATTCTGTATGACAAATATACAATATTAGGTCAATGTCAGAAAATATCAATTTGTTTATATGAGGCTTAGAAACTGTGGAGGGCAAGGTTTACCAAGCCCTTTCATGCCATATATACAAAAAAATTGATATTTTTCTAACATTGACCTATTGTTTTTATGCTGTTGCTAAAAATTGGCTACATTTATAGTTATGAAAATGTTAACACAAAAATAACATGCATATTCCATCCTTTAACGTACCCCAAATTGTGAAGTTAAGTGACGTAACATGAAATTGACATTGCACAAAATATCACTTTGTTACTATAATTAGAAGATAAAGGCAACAGGAAGTGTTCTACCTGGAGCAGAAATCATGTACTTTGGTCTACTTAATACATTAATACATGGAAATGTGATGGATTATTTAATAACAACAACATGCACATGTCGACATAGAAATATCTTTTAACAAATTTTTCTTTTCTGAATGCTTACTTTATTTTTGCAACAGATTGTATGTCAGAATTTTAAATTCATCTTTAAAGTTTGTACTAAGGGCTCAGCCACAAGCACACCATCCCAGTGAAATCACAAAAAAATACTCCTTTTAATATTTTTTATGTTATACTGTACAGGTAAAGTATATTCTATTACTTATATAATTACCTCAAAGAAGCTATCAACATATTGTAAGACATACACTCCACAATCACTGTAATTTGTTTGCTGAGGCACTTTAGGGGAAGCTCCTTTAAATTTTTCCCTGATACTTCCAGTCTGACTTTTCTTGCAGTTCCATTCTACTTGCAAATAACTGTAATGTTGGAAAGTATAAAATTCATGTGTACATCCTTTGTTCTGTTCACTTTATAAAAGTTTATAAAAATTAAACAGTCAATTCAATATTGAAAATAATGGCAAAGTATTTGAAAAGTGTGGAATCATATCCAACTTGTCTTAAAAATATTGGAAGCAATATTTGTAAGACATGATTTAATGGCAAATTTACATCAATATTGACATGACTTTCTAGTATGTACCTAATTGCAGAAGTAGAAAATATTTTATCACACTTTTCTAGCTCTAAATCTGAACAGAAGACAAACTTAAAATAATTGATTTGCAAATGTCATTTTATCAACCAGTACATAACTATGGACAGTCATTTTATAGGCCCTAAATTTGTAACAAAGGTCAGTTCAGAAGACAAGTAACATATAAATATACAAACAACTTACTCTTTTAAACTATTTATAATTCTCTGTCTTGACTGACCAGCTAATGAATCCATTACCATTATACACGGTCTGAAAATATAGAAATTTTACAAAAATAAATACATCGTTCTATAGTTTCTGCAGTCATAAGTCTAGATGTGAATGAACACAGATATCTTGGCACAAGGCAAATGAAACACATTTTGAATCTACTGGAATGCTTTAACTTGCACTTTCATAATCCTTTTCACAACAAAAGCCAAATATTGTGTAAGCTATCAAAATTAAAAGCTTGTTTCATATATACTGCAGCAATTTTCAAAATGATACCACCAAGTGAAAAAGTTCCTTTGTCTACATGATATTTTTTTTTAGTTTTGATGACAAGTATATTAATACTACTGTAAATTCACAAATAATTGCATGCATTTATTATATTGCATTTTTTGAAGGATGGACAAAAATGTGAGATCAACTGTTGTGAATTCATAAAAATCCCAATACATTGATATGTATCAGGTATCAGAATGTGAGATCTTATTATTGCGATACCCACCTACTCGCAATTTTTCACATTAATAAAAACCTCGCAATAATTTCTGAATTTACAGTATTTTATATAGGTTTATAACAAATATATGATCCCCTGAACATAATACAGCTGTCCAGACTGGATGTGACCCCCTGAACATAATACAGCTGTCCAGACTGGATGTGACCCCCTGAACATAATACAGCTGTCCAGACTGGATGTGACCCCCTGAACATAATACAACTGTCCAGACTGGATGTGACCCCCTGAACATAATACAGCTGTCCAGACTGGACGTGACCCCCTGAACATAATACAGCTGTCCAGACTGGATGTGACCCCCTGAACATAATACAGCTGTCCAGACTGGACGTGACCCCCTGAACATAATACAGCTGTCCAGACTGGACGTGACCCCCTGAACATAATACAGCTGTCCAGACTGGATGTGACCCCCTGTCCAGACTGGATGTGACCCCCTGAACATAATACAGCTGTCCAGACTGGATGTGACCCCCTGAACATAATACAGCTGTCCAGACTGGATGTGACCCCCTGAACATAATACAGCTGTCCAGACTGGATGTGACCCCCTGAACATAATACAGCTGTCCAGACTGGATGTGACCCCCCTGAACATAATACAGCTGTCCAGACTGGATGTGACCCCCCTGAACATAATACAGCTGTCCAGACTGGATGTGACCCCCCTAAACATAATACAGCTGTCCAGACTGGATGTGACCCCCTGAACATAATACAGCTTTCCAGACTGGATGTGACCCCCTGAACATAATACAGCTGTCCAGACTGGATGTGACCCCCTGAACATAATACAGCTGTCTAGACTGGACGTGACTCCCTAAACATAATACAGCTGTCCAGACTGGACGTGACCCCCTGAACATAATACAGCTGTCCAGACTGGATGTGACCCCCTAAACATAATACAGCTGTCCAGACTGGATGTGACCCCCCTGAACATAATACAACTGTCCAGACTGGATGTGACCCCCTGAACATAATACAGCTGTCCAGACTGGACGTGACCCCCTGAACATAATACAGCTGTCCAGACTGGATGTGACCCCCTGAACATAATACAGCTGTCCAGACTGGATGTGACCCCCTGTCCAGACTGGATGTGACCCCCTGAACATAATACAACTGTCCAGACTGGATGTGACCCCCTGAACATAATACAGCTGTCCAGACTGGATGTGACCCCCTGTCCAGACTGGATGTGACCCCCTGAACATAATACAGCTGTCCAGACTGGATGTGACCCCCTGTCCAGACTGGACGTGACCCCCTGAACATAATACAGCTGTCCAGACTGGATGTGACCCCCTGAACATAATACAGCTGTCCAGACTGGATGTGACCCCCTGTCCAGACTGGATGTGACCCCCTGAACATAATACAGCTGTCCAGACTGGATGTGACCCCCTGAACATAATACAGCTGTCCAGACTGGATGTGACCCCCTGAACATAATACATCTGTCCAGACTGGACGTGACCCACTGAACATAATACAGCTGTCCAGACTGGACGTGACTCCCTAAACATAATACAGCTGTCCAGACTGGATGTGACCCCCTGAACATAATACAGCTGTCCAGACTGGATGTGACCCCCTGTCCAGACTGGATGTGACCCCCTGAACATAATACAGCTGTCCAGACTGGATGTGACCCCCTGAACATAATACATCTGTCCAGACTGGACGTGACCCACTGAACATAATACAGCTGTCCAGACTGGACGTGACCCCCTGAACATAATACAGCTGTCCAGACTGGATGTGACCCCCTGAACATAATACAACTGTCCAGACTGGACGTGACCCCCTGAACATAATACAACTGTCCAGACTGGATGTGACCCCCTGAACATAATACAGCTGTCCAGACTGGATGTGACCCCCTGAACATAATACAGCTGTCCAGACTGGATGTGACCCCCTGAACATAATACATCTGTCCAGACTGGACGTGACCCACTGAACATAATACAGCTGTCCAGACTGGACGTGACTCCCTAAACATAATACAGCTGTCCAGACTGGATGTGACCCCCTGAACATAATACAGCTGTCCAGACTGGATGTGACCCCCTGTCCAGACTGGATGTGACCCCCTGAACATAATACAGCTGTCCAGACTGGATGTGACCCCCTGAACATAATACAGCTGTCTAGACTGGACGTGACTCCCTAAACATAATACAGCTGTCCAGACTGGACGTGACCCCCTGAACATAATACAGCTGTCCAGACTGGATGTGACCCCCTGAACATAATACAGCTGTCCAGACTGGATGTGACCCCCTGAACATAATACAGCTGTCCAGACTGGATGTGACCCCCCTAAACATAATACAGCTGTCCTGACTGGATGTGACCCCCTGAACATAATACAGCTTTCCAGACTGGATGTGACCCCCTGAACATAATACAGCTGTCCAGACTGGATGTGACCCCCTGAACATAATACAGCTGTCTAGACTGGACGTGACTCCCTAAACATAATACAGCTGTCCAGACTGGACGTGACCCCCTGAACATAATACAGCTGTCCAGACTGGATGTGACCCCCTGTCCAGACTGGATGTGACCCCCTGAACATAATACAGCTGTCCAGACTGGACGTGACCCCCTGAACATAATACAGCTGTCCAGACTGGATGTGACCCCCTGAACATAATACAGCTGTCCAGACTGGATGTGACCCCCTGAACATAATACAGCTGTCCAGACTGGATGTGACCCCCTGAACATAATACAGCTGTCCAGACTGGATGTGACCCCCCTGAACATAATACAGCTGTCAAGACTGGACGTGACCCCCCTGAACATAATACAGCTGTCCAGACTGGACGTGACCCCCTGAACATAATACAGCTGTCCAGACTGGATGTGACCCCCTGAACATAATACAGCTGTCCAGACTGGATGTGACCCCCCTGAACATAATACAGCTGTCCAGACTGGATGTGACCCCCTGAACATAATACAGCTGTCCAGACTGGATGTGACCCCCTGAACATAATACAGCTGTCCAGACTGGACGTGACCCCCTGAACATAATACAGCTTTCCAGACTGGATGTGACCCCCTGAACATAATACAGCTGTCCAGACTGGATGTGACCCCCTGAACATAATACAGCTGTCCAGACTGGATGTGACCCCCTGAACATAATACAGCTGTCCAGACTGGATGTGACCCCCTGAACATAATACAGCTGTCTAGACTGGACGTGACTCCCTAAACATAATACAGCTGTCCAGACTGGACGTGACCCCCTGAACATAATACAGCTGTCCAGACTGGATGTGACCCCCTAAACATAATACAGCTGTCCAGACTGGACGTGACCCCCTGAACATAATACAGCTGTCCAGACTGGATGTGACCCCCCTGAACATAATACAGCTGTCCAGACTGGACGTGACCCCCTGAACATAATACAGCTGTCCAGACTGGATGTGACCCCCCTGAACATAATACAGCTGTCCAGACTGGACGTGACCCCCCTGAACATAATACAGCTGTCCAGACTGGATGTGACCCCCTGAACATAATACAGCTGTCCAGACTGGATGTGACCCCCTGTCCAGACTGGATGTGACCCCCTGAACATAATACAGCTGTCCAGACTGGATGTGACCCCCTGAACATAATACAGCTGTCCAGACTGGATGTGACCCCCTGAACATAATACAGCTGTCCAGACTGGATGTGACCCCCTGTCCAGACTGGATGTGACCCCCTGAACATAATACAGCTGTCCAGACTGGATGTGACCCCCTGAACATAATACAGCTTTCCAGACTGGATGTGACCCCCTGAACATAATACAGCTGTCCAGACTGGATGTGACCCCCTGAACATAATACAGCTGTCCAGACTGGATGTGACCCCCTGAACATAATACAACTGTCCAGACTGGATGTGACCCCCTGAACATAATACAGCTGTCCAGACTGGATGTGACCCCCTGAACATAATACAGCTGTCCAGACTGGATGTGACCCCCTGTCCAGACTGGATGTGACCCCCTGAACATAATACAGCTGTCCAGACTGGATGTGACCCCCTGTCCAGACTGGATGTGACCCCCTGAACATAATACAGCTTTCCAGACTGGATGTGACCCCCTGAACATAATACAGCTTTCCAGACTGGATGTGACCCCCTGAACATAATACAGCTGTCCAGACTGGATGTGACCCCCTGAACATAATACAGCTGTCCAGACTGGATGTGACCCCCTGAACATAATACAACTGTCCAGACTGGATGTGACCCCCTGAACATAATACAGCTGTCCAGACTGGATGTGACCCCCTGAACATAATACAGCTGTCCAGACTGGATGTGACCCCCTGAACACCCTGAACATAATACAGCTGTCCAGACTGGATGTGACCCCCTGAACATAATACAGCTGTCCAGACTGGATGTGACCCCCTGAACATAATACAGCTGTCCAGACTGGATGTGACCCCCTGTCCAGACTGGATGTGACCCCCTGAACATAATACAGCTGTCCAGACTGGATGTGACCCCCTGAACATAATACAGCTGTCCAGACTGGATGTGACCCCCTGAACATAATACAGCTGTCCAGACTGGATGTGACCCCCTGAACTGCCTTTAATGAAATCTTACTGTTGTATCCCCTCTTTAGAATTCTTTATCATTTCTGGATCTTTTAATTCCTCTTCAGTCAATAATCTGCCCCTAGGTTCCTGTAAAAACAAAAATATTGTTAACTAATTTAAATCTATATGTATTATATATATTTTATCAGTGCCATATTTATACTTGAAATGCATTTCTCATCAAGCTGTCTGGAAAATTATGTTAAGTGAATTATGCAGGTCTTTGATTGTCTCTGTTAAACTCATTAAAAAAATTTGTAACTTTGGAGCAACTCAGAACTTGACATATTGTGTATGTTGACCTCTAGATCATAGATGTAAATGTGTTTTTTTTGTTTTCATTATTGACATTTACTCTTCATCTCCTTTTATTTATTATTAGACATTTGTTTGGCACTAGATGAATTGCAATGAACTTGTGGATGCCAAGCATAAACATTTTCGCTGAAAAGATAAGTTACTCAAAATTTTAAAAATAGAATGCCTGCCTTCTAATTTTTGAAGGGTGTATATTATTATCACAAAACCTAAGGATCCTGAAAGGTCATCCAAACAGAAAGAAAAACTGAGCGTTTTCAGATCCTTGTTAGGGAAGAGTAGATCCAGAATCTGTATTTTAATCAGATTCAGTACATAATAACAATGTGCAAACCTGTGAATCAACACCACTATTGGAACCAGTCTCAGCTGTATCCATGTTTGTTTCAGTTTCATTTGTGTCCATTGGCTCTTCATTATCCTGTAAGATAAAAATATTCTCTTGTAAATTTATGTTCTCCATTTAAGGTTATTCCAAGAGAAGCTAAGGGTAGGCTTGGATTAAAACACCCTGTTTCTTATCAAAATTGTATATGTAAAGGTAAAGAAAAAGAGTGCTGCCTGTCACAACTCTTTTGATATTCTTTAAAATGCTTCACACTCACTTAATTCTTATTGGAGGGTGGTAAAGGGTTATTTTCGTGCAACGTATTTTGTCATTTTTATTTCACGTGCAGCCGTGAAAAAGGTTCGTTATTCAACGTGTTTCGTGTTCGGTAAAAAGATCAACGTGCAAGAAATTTTGAATTGTTCGTTCATCGTGAAATGGCAATTTTATTTCGCGTTCTTCCGTGCAGATACTCCCCCTTTACGCCCCTCTTATTGGTATCAATTTCTATAGAAGTAAAAACATTTGCTATTTTATGACAATCTAATTTCATGGTTTGATAATTTGCTTCTATGAAAATAACTAATAAAATGCTTTTCTGGGCACAGCTTGATACAACCGCAGAGGTCGAACCCTGAACAGTTAGGGCAAGTATGGACACAACATTCAAGTTTGATACACACTGAATTTGGATTGTGATTAAATATTTGACACAGCATAGGTTTCTGACACAGAATGAATGTGGTCTAAGAACTTATAAATTTTTAATTTATCTATTCAAACCAAATCATTTTTATTTGTTTTTATTTATAAATCAGAAATAACCAATTTAAAATGGAAAATCTAAAAGAAAAAAAAAAAGGAAAAAAAAATCCCCCCGTCCAATTTTTTGAACCCCCTTATAATTCATCACCCCCCAAACTCAATCCCAGCCTTCCCTTTGTGGTATGGTACCTTGCAGTACAATTTCAGAGAGATCCATACACTTGAACACAAGTTATTGTCTGGAAACTAGAAAAATGCTTATTTTTGGCCCCTTTTTGGCCCCAAATTCCTAAACGTTTTGGGCAATCACCCCCAAACTCAATTCCAGCTTTCCCTTTGTGATATTGAACCTTGTAGTACAATTTCAGAAAGATCCATACACTTACACACAAGTTATTGTCATGAACTAGAAAAATGCTTGTTTTTTGCCCCTTTTTTGGCCCCCAATTCCTAAAATTTTGAGGCAATTAGCCCCAAAATCAATCCCAGCATTCCCTTTGTGATATGGAACCTTGTGTACAATGTCAGAGAGATCCATACACTAACACACAAGTTATGTCTGGAAGTTACAAAAATGCTTATTTTTGGCCCCTCATTCCCTAACTGTTGGTACCATAACCCCCAAAATCAATCCCAACCTTTCTTTTGTGGTATTGAACCTTATGGTAAAATTTCATACAGATCCATTCACTTAAACTAAAGTTAGAGTGCGAAAACCAATGTGTCTTCGGACGACGACGCCGACAACGCCAACGCCAACGTCATACCAATATCAATATACGACCACAAAATTTTTTTGCGGTCATATAAAAATGTGTTTCTTGGTATCACTATCTTTTATTCTTCCTTCTTTTTAAGAGAGGGGATTGGGTGGGGGGGGGGGGGGGGGGGGTCAAATAATGCTTACCTGTTCTTCATCTTCTTCCATAGGAGATTCTTGTTTACATTTCACATCATTTGATTTTTCACTGCTCTCCTCCTCAGTATTTTGATTTTCCTTGTTGTTATTTTCACCTACAGATGGCTGTTGAGATTCATCAGTGTCTGTCTGAGAATTATCTCCCTTTGATTCAGGGGTTTCCTCCGCCGTAGTTTCTCGACAAAAATATCGAACAGTTTTTACCTCTGTATATCCAGGAAAACAAATTATTGCTAAAAACCAATGTGACCTGAAACAGAATAATTTATTTGGGTTAATAGTATTGCTTAAAGCTGAAACCATCCTCTTAAAAAATATTGGCCATTCTAAACTTTTGATTTGAATTTTCAAGTATTTGTCGAAATTTTCCTTTGTGCCAAGTTTGCCAATGTAACACTATAATTCTTAACATAAGTATTTAAGTACATATTGCATAATATCTAGCCTAGTATCTTTAAAATTCAAACCTCTCTTTTCAGTGTTGCGCAATTTCATGTGTAACATATTGAGGATGTTTTTCTTTATTTTATTTTTTTTTTGGGGGGGGGGGGGGGGGGGGAGGTGGGGGGTGATGTCTTTTTACTCTATGACAATGATCTTGTCTTGTCTTTGCTTTTTCTTTTTCAGTGCTAGACCTGAGGTTGTTACTCCACCAGGCAGAGCTGACCTTAGTTTAGACATACAAGGTTTTTTTTTTATGTTTTTGTGCTACTCAATCTCTGGAATATAACTGACAGAGGATATAAAATGTGGTTTGTGATCAAAATCATATAATTTTTTAGAGGTGATTACCCTCTTGGTATTTTGAAGCTTATTGTTTGGATTGTATCTCTTTGTTATGTATTGCCTTCTTGGTATAAGATTTTTCAATATAAATGTCACAGACAAAACAAAACATACCTTTTATCACTTTCAACATATGACACTTACCACTAAACAAGCCTCAACATACCTTTCATTTATTGGAACTATTATAAAGTCTTTTTCAAACAAATCTACATGCTTTGTCCATTTCTTCACTCGAGCGTGTCTTCTTTCTGATAAACTGCAATACAGACATTAGTCACAATAGTTCTTTGTTTAATATTGAAAACTCAATGTAGGTCATATAAAAAGCTGGTTCAATTATTTACATCCCTGAACAAATTCAGAAAGTTATGGTAAAGAGCGCTATTCCAAAATTTAAATGTATGGGGAATTGAAGTGAATATTTTCCTCTAAGACCCCCAACCCAGGCCATAATCTTGCCGGCGAAATGACGATTTAAGTCGCCAAAGAATTTTGAAAATCGCTAAATATTGCCAGCCGACTGACTTCATGGCGAAGTCAAATCGCTATGAAAATCGGTAAAAGGGAGACAACTTGTGAATTACAAGTCTCCCAGGTTAAAAAAAAATGGCGACTGCCAAGGAAAATCGAGATTTTCGAAACGACCCAGGACTAATACTGTCGACGATCAAATTAAATAAATAAAACGGCGACTTTGAACATCCTTGGATAAAACATTCAAAACTATTCAATCGGAAAACTGACCGTCTGTTAAAGTTATCATTTTACGATGATTTTTATCTGAGGATGTTGCGTAATCACTCAGCTGATTTGTTTTATTTTTATTTATTACGAGTCGATCAAATTGTACTATTCGGTGGGTTAAGGGTGGGAATTAACGGTAGATTTATTATATTCATTGAATAAAAACTGAAATATAAAAGGTAGAAAGACAGCTGACGGATAATGTGATTGCAAACGTACGACACTCGACTAGCTGTGATCAGCAGTGAATTTTTTTTTTCACCACAATTTCGTTGATAGGGAATTTATCTTTAAAAAATGATAGAAATTAGCTCTGTATCGGTTAATTAATATGTGATTGACAGATATTTTCATTTATAGGCTTACAATCTTTAACGAGAATCTCAATTTACAACTACATGTAACATGATGTCCTGGACATTCAATAATGTTTTACAAAATAATGACAAGTGGTGATATAAATTAAATTCCCAGTCATGTGAAATTCATCAGGTAAACTGGGAGTCATATTTTTCTGGACATTTAATAATAAATTGAGGCAGATGCACATGAATTTAATGCATCATAATATTACTAGGCTACTCCCTCATGTCCCAAGCAACAAATTTTATTTAAACTTAAATTCAAGTTGACAGTACAAATGGTATCAATGAATAAATAACAAATATATTGTCAAAACCTTTTTATTAACAACTTTCTATATATACATTTTGTACAATAACATGATAAAACTGCATGTATATTTTTTATTGCATATAAAACAATTTCCTTAGTGATAAGCACGAGAACACTATGCAACCGAGACGGTAATGGAATCTCACTTCTCCCTTCTCTCTCATGGAAGGAGAAGTCACTTCTCCCTCTCCAAAATCCTATATTAGGCCCTGCCCCAACCATAAAATTCTAATTAGAAATCTGATGCATTACTGTGAAAAAAGTTGTATAGAAACCTCCTACCCTTGTATTATCAATAATAGGTGCCTTCAAAATTCCCATATCATTCCATAATTCTATAATTCTAAAACACCAATGTCCATATCAGCAGGGATATCATCCCTTAAGTTACAATTATAACCAAAACATTTTCATTCTTTTCTTCTTCTTCTTTTCAGATATATCATTTAGTTACGCCCCTGACTAACAATGTTTGTAATCTTTCTAAACAAGACACCAATATCTTACATGATGTATATGTATTAAGCTATAATAATCAATTCTAGGTACTAAAGAGGCATATATTAAATTATAGATTATCGTTGGTTATCTCAACGAGATTAATTTTCTCGCTTGAGCTGGTACGGCGAAAGTGAGAAAAGCAATCGAGTAGAAATGACCAATGATAATCTGTTTATCGCTACTTTACCTATGAAGACGTTGTAAATTTCCTTGACAACGGCACGTGTTCCCTTAGTTTCTAGCGATAATTTTCATAATCACTCGACTCCACTGAGACGGGAAATTATCAGTCAGCAAGATCAAAGGAAAAATTCGAAAAATAGCGAGAATTGGTTTTATTTGTCCCTTGTTCTTTAAGTTTTTTTTCCAAATATTCTTTATTAACTTGACATCCTATTAAACAGCTGTTATTTGTTTTCTTCTGATTAACAGAATTGATTAAGTTGTTGAAGGTACCTGTTTATATAAATTCATCTCACACTAGCAGCCAGTAAGCTATCATGAAATCATATGTTCTACAGTTTAAGTCAAATAAAAAATTGACATGCCCCTTGTGAAAGAATTTTTTCTCTGATACAAACCTCATTTCTACATCTCCATGTGGATCTATACTTCTATTAATTCGCTGTGTCAATCGTTTGAAGAAGAAGGAACTGAAGACATGGGTCCTCTTACGATCTGATTCACTCAGTTTTTCATGGACAAGATATCTGAAATATAATTAAGAAGAATAAAGACCTAGTTATTTTCAGCTTCTTCTAGGAATACTGCTCCCATGTAAAATTAATTATAGATTCACAATGGTTCTTCAAACAAGACAGAGTTTGTTGGCAACAATCTCATCGAAGGGTGATAATTTTGAAAGATCATTGAAAATCTGTTTGTCATTATTTTCCTAAGTAAATTCAATGATCATGGCTTAAGATGGATGACAAGCATTCCTTTTTTTCTTCAGAAAAATTGGTATCACTCGATTGAAACAATATATAAATGTTGATTATAGATCTCTTAATCCTATTAAGCTCCTCCCATATTTTAGTTGTTATATATACATGGCTTTCGAATTGTTTGGTTAGTGTATTCCAAATGAAGATATATCCAGAAAATGTTCCAGATGCATAAAGTTTGTAGAATGTTTCTTCATTCTAAAGTAAAATCTCCAGATTTCGAGGTGTGGACGGTTGACACATACAGGTATTATTTTGTTATTAAGTTGATGATGATCCTATCCATCTATCTTCATGTCTACAATCATATTTAGCAAACATACACAACATTATATTTAAAAGTTGTGAATGAAATACTTACTTGAGGTAGAAATCAATGATAACATCATTTAGGAACTCTCCATCAGTGAGACAGAAAAGGTCTTCATTTGTCACAGTTATTCCCCCTGTTGCAGGAGGAGGTGGATATGTAATTAACCTGAAACAGTCAATTAGAATAAGCATTTTCAGATACTCAACCTTTTTCTTTTTTTCAATAAATATTTTTACACTTTAAGTGTGCCATGAGCATGTTTGTTTAATAACAGTATTACTGATGTATTAACAAAAAAAATCTTAGAGAGCTTGCTTGGTAAAGGAAGGCTCTATAAATCTTAGCAAGGTTGGGTTTTTTCTGAACATTTTTTAAGACTTTCACGAGGGATGATATTTCAAATTCAAAAGTGATACTTGAAAATAGAACTACATAACATTTTGAAAATATACTGAATAAAATAAACTGCAAGTGTTCAGGTCCAGTTATTTCTTTAAAAAATGCAACTATATGATATTGAAATAAAAAGTGAGTATAATAATTTGATTACTGAATAGCAATAAACCTATCAAAATACATAATGTGAGTTCAAAATCAGCAATACAATTTTTTTTTAAATGTTGATGTTTTTTTTTGTGGGTTGTTTTTTTCAAATTTTAATGTGTAAACTTTTCACACTAGTTTGATGTGTGCATTGAACAATAAATGAGCCCTTCACCTTAATATTGTTGATTATGACATACTGTTTGCAGTCAAAATATTTTCAAGCAATTTTTATATATGAGAAGTATGCAAAAATAACACCCAATAAAATATCAATGTTTACAGAATGTAGTTGTGACATGCAATTGATTTAGATTGATTTCAATGTTCTTAAAAGTCATATTTTAAAAATTTAAATTTTTTTTTTTAAATTTAAAAAAAAAAAGACATCTTACTTTTCTACTGTGCCACTAAACAGTATTCTCGGCGGTGACGGTGATCGTTCTTCACCATCTTCTGCTGGAGTCACTGCCCTTGAATTTGACGGAGTTACTGCCCTTGAGTCTGTACTGTCCTCAGTAGAATTCGATTCTTCTAATGTCTTTTGTTTGGCTATTTCCATAGTTTTTGAACTAATGTTAGGTGCAGTTTTAAGTAACAGTTTATGCTGGTCATCTTCATCAAGTTGCATGAGGAACTCACGTTTTTTAGAATTCTTGTAGGACTTGAGAACACTTCGCAACTGTTTAAATTCTAGCTTGCATTGATCGTTCATAAAAAATGTTATATACGTATCTTTATTCACTGAAACGGAAGAAAATAGAAATATATGTAACAAAAGATATTGCTCCCATTGATAAAACTTGTTTACAACACTTGTTCATATTGCCAGCATTCTGTATAAGGCCCCTTTTGTAGCATGTTCTTCTGATAAGGTCAGATGACCATTTTAAAATCCTGTTAATTTCATACTTCAAGTCCCCATTTCAGAATCTAATGCATTTTGAGTTATAATTTCATAAGTGTACACCAAAAAGTTGTGATTAGCTAAAAATATACTGTCAATGGAAATTCAACTGCTAATATAACGTTCTTACTTTTTGCTGCACTACTTTGCACTTGCTACATGTATATTGTGTAGGCAACTGATCATTGGTCAAGATTTTACCATGCACTATAGATGTTTCATTCAATTACTGTATAACTGCCTCATTCATTTTTAACCTTAATTTTTCTTTTTGTTAACTCAAAACTCATCAATCTTTTTTCAATCATAGTTTTCAATGTAAAGTTTTGTTATAACTTGCCTTTTGTCCTTTTTCTTTTCACCTGTTTTAACGGTTTTTGATTGCACCCTTTGATGGATGCCTGATTACGAGAAATAGCATACAGAAATTTGTGGGTTTAACCAGTACCTGTCCATTAAAATATATAGATGATTGATGATTGATTGGTGGTTGCTTAATGTCCAGTGGCAAATATTTCATGCATATTCAGGACAAGAACAAATTAGAAATAAATACAATAGGTAGGTCCTGTAAGAGAGGCCGTCCGGGATGAAGGTCGGGCAAATTTCGACTACCACTGGAAAATGAGGGTGTATTGGAAAGGGACAGAAATTTGGCCTTGCAACAGGCCACCTACAGACCCCTCAAAGAGTTGTTGCAAGGGTTCTTAACGTGCAAAGAGTGTGGCACTCTCTCTACACAAGGCATCGGATTTAACATCTCCATTCTGAACATGAAATAAAATATCACTACAAAAGTCAAAAAGTCTGAAAAGACCAGTTTTTGTCTGAATTTGCATGAATTTTTACTCGACATTCTTAATTTGTCTGAATAATTTTTAAAAATTCTTGACATAGTATGAATTTGTCTAATAAGGTTCTTGATTTTTCTTGACAAGTGTCTTGACAGTATGAACATTGTTTTAAAATTTCTCGACACTTCCTGTATCATCTGATAAGAGTCTGGATTAGTCTCGACCAATTCTTGACTGTCTTAAATTTGTCTCGATCTGTCTTGACATATTCTTGACATTCTTAATAATGTCTGAATATGTCTCGACATATTCTTGACATTCTTAATAATGTATGAATATGTCTCGACACATTCTTGACAGTCTTAAATATGTCTTGACACTATCTCAACAGTATAAATTTCGCCTGAAATGTGAACAGACTTATGCTGCACTGTTTTTGACATTCTATTGCTGTTGTATACTCCTTTTTATTATGGCTAAACTAAACTTTGAAGAATCAAGGATTAATTTGGTATAGTAAGATACCCTTTTGGTGCAACTAAGTTGGAATACCCTGAATAATCCCCCATGTAGTTTAATTTTGATTTATTTTTATTAAACATTTAAGTAATTGTTTTCATTTGGAATATAAGTCGAAGGTATTGACAAACAGCATTTAGATTTTTGCCGTTCGCAAAACTGCCAGTCAAATTTGCTTTACTAAAATAGGTGTCTTGTATCTCATTTGGACCCCACAATTCATCTTTTGGGTTTGTGTGGCTAAAAAAAGAGGGGGGGCTTTCGTTTAGGTCAAAGAATTTGTTCCCATCTTGATTCAAAAACCTTATTCATTTTTTAGAACAACCCAAAAACATTTTTTATTCAAATTTGAGTGTTGAATTTTACTTTTATCAAAAATAAATATTTGTGATAACTCCTTCCTGAAAAGAAAAAAATGTTTAGATCTATATTATGCATGTCTGTTTGAGAACCATTTCACAAGACCGATGATTTCTATAGAAATCATTGATGGGACCCATTATAAATACATTTTTTTTATTTTTCCTGGAGTAGATAATAATTTTCTTTTAATCTTTGGGAATTATTCAATTTGTTTTTATGTTAAAATAATTAACTTCATAATTTTGATGAAGAAAATCCATTTCAATTCAATTTTTTTTCATCAAAATGATGATTTTTATTTTCATCTATCAACAAACTTTTTAAATTGTAGTGGCATGGTCGGTCAACTGATAAGTTGTATGGCTGATTACAGGTAAAGCAATAACTTCTATTTGACAGTTGCGTGTACTCTGGGGTGTGGAATACCTTAATTTTATTGGGAACATCCTGTCCATGTTAATACTTAATATATTCCAACAGATGACATTACACAAATTTTTCTTCTGTTAAATGAATGATTTGTATATCATCATAATTTGCTATTTATATAAACCACATTTTGGTATAATAATTATTTACCATATCAACATTGAATATTATGAATGTAGAATGAAATATGTCTACAGTATGATTGGTTTGAATCATTTAATTTATAAGATTTAGGAATCAAAATTTGTAATTATTTAAAAACCCACATTTGAATTATTTTATACATTAGATTTCATAGCCATATTTGCATTTGTAAAAATATTTATATACCCAAATTTTCAATTATTTTACATGCCCAACTTTTATTTTTGTTGTAAAGAAGTGTAACTTGACAGTATATCATATAAAGAGAAATAAAGATTAAAGTTATATCATGAATATTGGTCATGATTTGTAAAACTCAGAACTGTCTAGTAAATTTAAGACACGATTCAAAATGTTCAGAATATGTCAAGCCATACTGAGAAAAAATAAGAATGTCGAGAAATTTCAAGACAGTATTCAAATGTCAAGAATTTGTCAAGAAATTTTAAGACCATATTCAGAATGTCGAGAATATGTCGAGTAAATTTCATACAAATTTAATATAAATGAGAATTTGTCAAGAAAAATTAAGACACAAGTCATACTTTTGGAGAATGTCGAGTAAAAGTTCATGCAAATTAAGACAAAAACTGGTCTTTTCAGACTTTTAGACTTTTGTAGTGTATATAGATGACCCAATGATTATTTTCTTACAGTCTTACCTGAACCACCAGGATCAAAATATGCCTTGCCATCCACTTTTTCCTTCATACTTAAACATTCCCGGACTTTTTTACCAGCTTCAATGTTTGTTAATAAAAATATCACATTACATTTCTTTCCATAAAGGCACTGTACAACATCGTCTGAATTTATTTTTAGATTGTGGAAATCATCTTCTCCTGGAATAAAAAATATCACTATTTATAACTGAGAGCTTTTCCAGAAGGGGGTTTGGAATTTACCTTACCAGAATTTAGCTGTAAAATGAACTAGTCTGATATGGCATGGATATATTAAAAAAAAACAATTAATGGAATCTGTATGATCAAGCAATTTTTTTGGCCATTGAATTAAGAAGTGAAAAAGGATTAATATAAATTTATCAAGTAACATCATTCAGAAGTTAATAAGACATTAGTCAGTGAGATATTTATATCTACATTTTAATAAAATTTTGTTTTACACATATTTGCATTATGGCTCTAAACTTCTTGCATTTAATGCATAACTGCAAAAACAGCCAAAAAACCGACTTACATTGAGATTTTGTCTTTAATATTTAGATATAAGATAAGCTTGACTGAAAGAGATATTTTGCCCAAAATATCTTTTTCAAAAATAGTATTGTCTGTAAAATTTCATTTTTTTTTCGGTAAGCCTATATCTAATTTGTATATATTTAAAAAAAAAAATACATGTGTAAAATGGCCATTTTAAGTCAGATATGTCCATTAAGAAATATTTGTGACATCTAAGTGACATCACAAATGACATTTCTGCACTTAATTGTCAAGATTACATTTATTCATTTCATTATTAATATAATAAAGAACATGTTTGTAAGACAACAAGAATCTTTCTAACTTTAAAATTGAAGGTACCAATAAATGGCCCTTGACCATACCTCCTCCTTTGTCTAAAAACAGTGAATTTAACTTAAAACACATTACTGTAAATTCAGAAATTATTGCGATGTTTTTATTATTGCGAAAAATGCGACAGGGTTATAATCGCAATAATTTAAACTCACATTTTGAAATTTTTTATATGAATTAAACAGGATTTTTCTCAATATCGCAAAAATTAAAATCGCATTTTAGTCTAAAATGACAAAATCGCAATAATAAATGCACGCAATAATTTCTGAATTTACAGTAGAATAAGACAAATACCTAGTCATAAATTTTTTTTAATTTTGCTTTTATCTTTCTGTGTGATAAATTCAATCTCAAGAAACTCGACCAATAATGACTTTACTCAATCGGGTCGAGTGAGAACATAATGACATCATAAGCCTACGTTATTGACACTGCCTAGGAAAATAGTGATTAACAGATTATCTATGGTCAGTCAACTCAAGGAAGTTTCTACAATGAGATTGAAGCTGTGAAACTTCCTCTTAGTTTTTAAAACCAACAATCTATAAATATGCATCTATAGGACACCATGTTTAGCTCACATGGTCACATTTCCTTGTCTACTGAACCATGACATCTAGGTCAAAATCCTTAATCGACACATTTTTTTTAAGGTGCATAGTTTATTGAGTATGTGTACAAAGTTTCGATTTGATATGACCACAACTTCAGAATAATCTACCTTAAACCAAAACTTAAACCTGATACAGGACAGCATGCAAGGTGAACAGACAGATGATGCACAAGTTTTAAAACACAAAATCCTCTTATATCCTATGTTGAGCAAAAAAAATGTAATAAGTACCAGAGTTCTCGATAAGTGGTGGTCCTAGGGATTTGACCACCACATTTTTGGTAATTTGCAATAGAAATTATAGTGAGGACCTGCATATTTTCTTCAAGGACCACCAGGCAAAAAAAGATTTCGAGAACTCTGAAGTACTCAAATTATTCAATTTTATATTTGGTTGCATACCTTCCATGTTAAATGAAATATTAGTAGTAGTAATAAAGACAGGTTCCACGGCAGTCCCCTTCAAACTACCAACACGAATGCTTCGACAATCAAGTGCAAGAGGGTCAAGTGTTCCAGTCACTTCGTCATCCTCTGTCATCTCTGTCGTACCAGACTTCGTATCAATCACAGCAGTCTTAGTAGATACTGTCCGAATTGGTGTCATCCCATCACCTGAGTTTTGTCTCTTCACTTTCCGTACTGGCTGACCATCCTTTGATTAAAAATAAAATGAATACCAATTAATTATCCTCGTAAGGAACGTATGACTGTGAAATGTAAGTAGTTCAAATGAGAGGCTTTATTTTTTCTAAATCTAAAGATTGATTTTTAACATTGTTTTGATTATAGTTATATGCATTGTTGGGTCACTGTCTTGTTAACTTACACCACACTCTTCTTTTTATTCATAAAATATAACAATAAGCAATGAAAACTGTAAACCTTATTTTCGTGGATACATCAATTTCAGGAAGCTCGAATTTGTCATTCCCGAGAAATTTGAGACACATATTTTCTTGGATCAGACGAACAAAGGTAAACCATCATATCCTCTTCTTTGGCACAGTGGTCAGTCAAGGGTATGACTTAAACAACTTATTAGAGAAAATAATAGGCATACTGTTATTGTGGGAATTCTGACAAAGTTATCTCCTCCTGTCATGAATCGTGCTCAAATAACACGTCCATTATTGTACAAAAAAACATTGTCTGTTATAACTTTGATTTATCACAAATATTTTTGTCAGGTCAAATGCAAATTAGATCTGCTACTTTCAAATTTAGCACTGTTTGTTTTGTTGTTTAGATCTTTTGTGATTTCAACATGTTTACATTATTATTCGTGACTTCCAGTGAATCAATGTGGGCACAGTGATTACCAGTATGTTGTATTTTATGGTAGCATTGTCTTGAAATAATTTTTCTTTTAGCAGAATTGATTAAATATTACATATTTTTGGGATTATTCTAGCAATTCGTCAATGATACCTCATGATTCAATGGTAACTTATCCTTCAATTTCAGTTATATAATCTACTAATTTTCTCTAATAACTTGTTGAAGATATACCCTTGACTGGTGACAAAATTTGTAAAATTTAATGTGAAAATGTGCTGAGATATTTTAACTTCAGAAGTGCTGCATCCTAAAGTAGTTAAAAAATTCGTAAGGGTTCCGTGGAACCCAGTGTCTTGCCTACTTTTTCTGTTAATCGCAGGCTCAACAAAAATGAGGAGGTAAATCAATAAAAATATTCCACTTGATACTATCTTTTGATTGTTAGAAGCTTCTGTCCAAGTTTGGTAAAAATCCAGGATAGTTTATGAATCTAACAAAAGTTTAAAAACTTTAACTGCAGACTGAATGTAATGTTAACTGGAAGAAAACAAAATTTCCTTCTAGATACTAGCATTTGATCATAAACAAGCCTCTGTCCAAGTTTGGTACAAATCCAAAATAGTATAAGAAAGTTATTAAAATTTTAAAAACTTTAATCGTTGTTTCCTGGCAGAAAATCCAAGTCCATTTAAAAGAAAAAATTCAGAAAAAATGGATTTATTTTTTTATAAAATTTCCTTCTAGATACTAGCTTTTGATCATAAACAAGCTTCTGTCCAAGTTTGGTACAAATCCAAAATAGTATAAGAAAGTTATTAAAATTTTAAAAACTTTAACCACAGAGTGAATGTGTTGTTTCCTGGCAGAAAATCTAAGTCCATTTAAAAATAAAATAAGGAAAAAATGGATTTATTTTTTTACAAAATTTACTTCTGGATACTATCTTATGATCATAAACAAACTTCTGTCCAAGATTGGTAGAAATCCAGGATAGTTTAAGAAAGTTATTAAAATTTCAAAAACTTTAACCACAGAGTGAATATTTGTGGACGCCGCCGACGGAATGTAAGATCGCTATGTCTCGCTTTTTCGACTAAAGTCGAAGGCTCGACAACAAATAATAATCAATGTGCTACTGAGCATTGAAGGGACAAGATTGCGTTCATTTTGAAATGTAAAATTAAATATTCAGATTTGATCATAAATCAGGCTGTTGGTTTTCTTGTTTGAATTGTTTACATTTTGTCATTTAGAGCCTTTTACTGCTTACTTTAGATACAGTATGGGTTTTGTTCATTGTTGAAGGCCAGAAGGTGACCTATTGTTTCTAGCATCCACATTTTTTGGTCTCTGGTGGGTAGTTGTTTCATGGGCAATCATTTCACATCTCCTTATTTTTACTTAAAATTAAATGAATGCATTTATTTTCTTTCTTTGGGTCATCTTCATTTCTCCATAATATATAATTATTACCTGATTTTCCATCCTAGCAATTCTATTTCCTTTCCCAAATGTCGGAGATGCTGGTCGTTTTAATGGAATAACATTTACTAAATCACTTAGTTCATCAGGCTCATTGTTTTTAACTTCCTGTTTGGAATTCTGGGTAATTTGTTCTGATTTCGTATTGGTTTCTGGTTCATCTTCATCAGAAGATATAGTAACAGTAACTGTAAAGAAAATTTTTTTAAATTTTTTTATAGATAAAATTTATCGAACTATATAAACAACTTACTAACTGTCATTTAAAAGTTAACCGCAATGGCTAAATGAAAAAAAATTCAAACATTTTTTTACATATAACTCCTCCCCTGTATGCACAAAGGAGAGGAAACCTCCCCTCTTCTATTTTCCAAAGCACTTCTTGAAACTATCTAAATTTGAAAATATCCAATGAAATATTTATCAAAATTTTCACTCATTTCATTCGTAGTAAAAGTAAAAGATGCAAGTATTTTCAGAAGTTAATTCCTAGACAAAATGATAGGTTAAATTAATTTCAGAGAACAATGAAATCACTATTCAGTCGTCTGCTGAAGAAATCATGATTTAAATCAAAAGCAACAAGCATGAAATATTTGACAATTGAAATCCTTGTTTGCCGTGTCTGCTTTTACCTGGTTCTGGAATTGTATTAATCCTCCTTGTATGAACCAGTTTATACTGTTTCCCAGAATTCCTCACTGTACGTCCAGATTTGATTGGGTCCTGTGTAAGTTTTACTGTATGACCTGCATGCTTTATGGTATATCCACCATAAACAGAAGCTTGTTCACTAATTTTGTTGGAATAAAACTTTTGTTTATCTACTAACGGTTTACAGGAGTCTGTCACTGGTCGCAATTTTATATCATCAGGAAACGTCCGAGAACATCGTTCACATCTAGTTAAATTACTACTTAAATGACCACAGTATTTACAGATAGCCACATATTCCTTGCTAAAATTGTCATCCTGTAAAATAAAGAAAAAGATATACATTATTCAATAAACCTTGTTCATCCTGTTAATGCTAAAATAAACATTGAACTTCCATGAATTTATAAAAGTCACAGTCTACTCATGGCCTTAATATTAACTATCTATTGGTGTTTTAACAATAACATCCAGTGGCAAACATTACATGCATATCAGGATGAGAATAAGTTTATATGTTTATATGTTATGAATATGAACCCTGCTTTGTACTAGATAGACACACCAAATTAAATTTTTAATGTGCTAGTTTACAAGGTAACGGTCTGTGGAAGATTTTGTACTAGAAAGACATGTTAAGGTCAATTTTTAACATGCAAGTCATAACAGTCTGTGCAAGACATTTCACACTACTTGGACCCATTATTATGACTGGGACCCTACCACTCTTTGCTCTTGCTCCCAAATTCTGTGTGCTTAGGGGCGAAGCAACAAATACCAACTGTCTTCGGTTTGACCTAGCCAGAGATCAAACCCACAACCCTCAGCATTAGAGGCGAGCAAGCTACCACAAGACCCCCGCTGCAGTTAATTTACTTAATTAGGTGATGATTGAGAACCAACAGGTGAATGGTTAAATTCAAGATGTAACCTTTAAATTAAGTCTTATGAAAGGTATGCACAATATTGACTTACTTCTTTTTTTACATCACTAGAATCTTTTGACTGACTAGAATTATCTGAAATATAACAGACAAAATATTTAACAGGATTTCATAAATGTATGATTTTGAGGTCAAAGACCTTTCCATACTGTTTAAGGATATTTTATATTTCTATATCGATGTCCTGCAGACCTATAAAGTGTATAGTTTGTGTGATTAATAATCAAGAAAGGTATCTTTTACTAGTTATAGAGGTCAATTGTCTTTTCCAAAATCGTTTCGACAAAGAATGAATAAAATATCGGTAGTATATTCTATCTTCATATTGCATTTAAACTTGTCTACTGACAGGGCTAAAATTTAAAACCTTACTATTTACTATAGAATTCAGCTAAATTGTTTGATTATTGTTGTCCTAAACACCACTCTCAGCACTCTTGGGTATATCATGGCAGCCAATTGTTATTGGTGGAGCTGATTGCCTAGAGAGAACAATGACCTTCAACAGTAAAAACTGACAATCCTGGCAAATTATAATAGGAGTCAAATGTACCTTGCCACAAACTTGCAAATTATGATAGGAGTCAAATGTACCTTGCCACAAACTGGCAAATTAAGATAGGAGTCAAATGTACCTTGCCACAAACTGGCAAATTATAATAGGAGTCAAATGTACCTTGCCACAAACTGGCAAATTATAATAGGAGTCAAATGTACCTTGCCACAAACTGGCAAATTATAATAAGAGTCAAATGCACCTTGCCACAAACTGGCAAATTATAATAGGAGTCAAATGTACCTTGCCACAAACTTGCAAATTATGATAGGAGTCAAATGTACCTTGCCACAGCCACAAACTGGCGAATTATAATAGGAGTCAAATGCACCTTGCCACAAACTGGCAAATTATGATGAGTCAAATGCACCTTGCCACAAACTGGCAAATTATAATAAGAGTCAAATGCACCTTGCCACAAACTGGCAAATTATAATAGGAGTCAAATGTACCTTGCCACAGCCACAAACTGGCAAATTATAATAGGAGTCAAATGTACCTTGCCACAAACTGGCAAATTATGATAGGAGTCAAATGTACCTTGCCACAAACTGGCAAATTATGATGAGTCAAATGCACCTTGCCACAAACTGGCAAATTATAATAGGAGTCAAATGTACCTTGCCACAAACTTGCAAATTATGATAGGAATCAAATGTACCTTGCCTCAGTCACAAACTGGCAAATTATAATAGGAGTCAAATGTACCTTGCCACAAACTTGCAAATTATGATAGGAGTCAAATGTACCTTGCCACAGCCACAAACTGGCGAATTATAATAGGAGTCAAATGCACCTTGCCACAAACTGGCAAATTATGATGAGTCAAATGCACCTTGCCACAAACTGGCAAATTATAATAAGAGTCAAATGCACCTTGCCACAAACTGGCAAATTATAATAGGAGTTAAATGTACCTTGCCACAAACTTGCAAATTATGATAGGAATCAAATGTACCTTGCCACAAACTGGCAAATTATGATAGGAGTCAAATGTACCTTGCCACAGTCACCAACTGGCAAATTATAATAGGAGTCAAATGTACCTTGCCACAAACTGGCAAATTATGATAGGAGTCAAATGTACCTTGCCACAGCCACAAACTGGCGAATTATAATAGGAGTCAAATGCACCTTGCCACAAACTGGCAAATTATTATAAGAGTCAAATGCACCTTGCCACAAATTGGCAAATTAAGATAGGAGTCAAATGTACCTTGCCACAAACTAAGTTGACAATCTAGTGATCATGGTAGAAGAACAACATAGAACACTTGGCCATCAAGGACCCATGATAAATAGAAAGTCTGGTAACCATAAATTTAAATGCACCAAGAAAGACGACGTTACTTTAATAGAAGCAAAATAGCTAAATTCTATTCAACCACAAGAATTGACACCAAAGAAGACAAATGAATCAAGAGTGATTGTTTTCATAAGTTTACATATTTCATATGTAATTACCTGACCTGACTCTGTAAAGGAAGACTATCTTTCTCTTTTAACTGTTAACAGAAATTTCAGATATTTTGGTATACTAAGGATTTTCTACCCCTAGGAATAGCTGTATTCGGCAAAACCTTCCAGATGTTTGAGTCCTCAATGCTCTTCAACTTCATACTTTATTTGGCCTTTTTAACTATTTTGATTTGAATGTCACTGACAAGTCTTTTGTAGACAAAACACGCGTCTGGCATGCAAAACTTTAATCCTGGTATCTATGAGGATTTTTATATTTAATGCATTCTTATTAAAGGACAATCATTTTATTTTTTTATATGTTATGTACTACAAAGCCCTTTTAAACTATTTAACAGACAACAATGTAATTTCTTACAAAAACATGGAGCTGGTAAATCTTACCTTGACAGGACTCAGAATCTGTTCCTTTGTTTGGATGTAGAGGTGGTCTGAAAGTAACAATGAAATTAATAATAGCTACCATAAAATGTGTATTCAGGAAATGATGCATACAATTAATATTGTCATAATTCAAAAATACAAGTGTATTTTTTAGCAAGACCTATCCAGTAGCTATTTTCGCCAAAAAATTAATTAAAAACAAAACTGTCTGAATTTTAACACATTCATTCCTCACGAATTATTGAAATATGTTTAATACTGACTAACATTCATCCCAATCGTCCATTTTGTACAGTAATTGCTTGGTATTTTCAGAGACTTAATCAATGATTTCTGTGTTGTGAAAATGCACTTTTTTCCAATAATGATCCCTGAGGGTGAAGGACAATGACAAGGACACCTACAGAATCTGGATTGATCACATGTCTCTGTTGGTGTTACCAAGCAACTATGTGTTTTATGTTATCTAAATCTAGCAAAGACTTCAGCTCAAGCAAGTGCTAGGGGATGTCTGGAAGTATGTCTCACTCTGCCTTCGAGATGAAGAACAACAATTAAATGCTATCCCACTGCTTTCCCAAATGACCTAGATGTTAGCAACTATATATCGCTGTAAAACCTTCAACAAAGAGCAAAGCCCATACCACATAGCAAGCTATAAAAGGACCCAAATATAACAAAATGTAAAACAATTCAAATGATTCATCAACAAACAACAACCACTGAATTACAGGCTCCTGACTGGAGCCCATATAGGACAACCTTTAATGTTGAAAAGTTTGGAGATGGTTAAACATATTTCATTTGACATTTAATACACAGTACTATGCTCAATTGCCTAAGTTTTAATGACATCAAATTAGGAAACCAACAGCCTGATTTATGTATTCATGCACAAAGCAACAAACTAAAAACAAACATGATATACAGCAACAAAAATAACCAATAAATTACAGGCTCCTGACTGAAGCCCATATAGGACAATGTTTAATGTGGAAAAGTCTGGATATGGTTAAACATATTTCATTTGATATTCAATACACAGTACCTTGCTAAATTTGTTGCCGATGGAGGATCAGTATATTTCCACTGTCTACCTATACCATTTGGTAATGTTTGTGAATTGGAATCTGAATCTGTATAATTTTCTCTAAAATGCAAAATAAAAACTGTGCAATCACAAATTATATGAATCTTATTAGTGGTTAGTAACATGTTATGTTCTTCCTAAAATTATTTACAAATTCAGTCATAAATTACCAAAACTTAATCAACATGTGCTCACAATGCCCTCAGCTAATAATTGACAATTAAATACAGTGATTCAGTAAAAATTCGTAAGGGTTCCGTGGAACCCAGTGCCTCGCCTACTTTTGCTGTTAGTCGCAGGCTCAACAAAAATGGGGAAATAATTATTAAAAATTTTCCTCTAGATACTATCTTTTGAATGTAAGAAGCTTCTGTTCAAGTTTGGTAAAAATTCAGGATGGTTTATGAATCTAATAAATGTTTTAAAAACTTTAACTGCAGACTGTATGTAATGTTAACTGGAAGAAAAACTAAGTCTATTTATAAGTAATATATGCCGGAAAAACAGGAATTTTTTTTTTACAAAATTTCCTTCTAGATACTAGCTTTTGACGGATAAACAGGATTTTTTTTTTAACAAAATTTACTTTTGAATATTATCTTATGATCATAAACAAGCTTCTGTCCAAGTATGGTACAAATCCAAGATAGTTTAAGAAAGTGATTAAAATTTGAAAAACTTTAACCACAGAGTGAATGTAATGTTAACTGCCAGAAAAACTAAGTCCATTTATGGGTAAAATACAGATAAACAGGATTTTTTTTTTACAAAATTTACTTCTGGATACTATCTTATGATCATAAACAAGTTTCTGTCCAAGTTTGGTAGAAATCCAGGATAGTTTAAAAAAGTTATTCAAATTTGAAAAACTTTAACCACAGAGTGAATATTTGTGGACGCCGACAACGGAATGTAGGATCGCTATGTCTCGCTTTTGCGACAAAAGTCGCAGGCTCGACAAAATCATTCATAAATACAAGAGTGTTCTTATTTGTAGTGTATTCATAAGATTCCTTTCAGGAAAACATTAAAATATGGTTAATTTTTTTACAATGAGTAATTTTATTACAATGAGTCATTTTTTTACACTGAGATTGTCATACAAATCCTGTGAGAGGATCTGTCAACACTACTTTATGTTTCAATAATTTATATAACAACCAATAAATTTCAGCCTTTAAAGAAGAAAGTTAGCTTTTATGATTATTTTTCCTTTAAGTAAATTCACTGAAAATAAAAAAAAATTGTATGATTCCAATACTTTTCATGTCTCTTTTGAACTTGAGTTTAGTTTTGCCTGTCAACACTGAGCTTGTAAGTTTAAACCCGGGTTGTGGCAAGATGTGTTCGACTCTGATCTTTATTGCCTAGGATTGCCAGTTTTCTTGTCAAGGTTGCTGCCTATCAACAGTTTATGCTTATCCTTACCTAACCATGTTCAATCATGTGTCATTACCTATAAACAGTTTGTCCTTACCTAACCATATTTAATCCAGTGGCATTGCCTTTCAATAGTTTGTCCTTACGACCCCCACCTATCATGGATCCATCTGGTGCCTGTTCTGGTGCTGTAAGACAAAATAAATGTAAGGACAAGAAAAAATTAATTTGTTTTCAGCCTCCTGACAAACAAAAAAAATAGATAGGTAAAATAATTTAATTTTTGAAAAATGATCATAAAATGTGTTTGGGTAGACATGAAAATATGTTAATGTACATTTGTAGGTACATGTAGGTAGACAGGAAACAGAACTATATTTGTTTTGCCTTATGGTTTTATATAAATAATTCTTTACATCTTTTTTTGTAGTCTAGTTTAGTTGATCTTTAAACCTGAGACTACTATAACACAGAGATTGGTCACTTCCCGTACTGACCAGTCAAATAGTAGTTAATTGTAAGTCTTCGATCACGTGACTCGGCACGTGACTCGCAATGATTGACAAGAAGGATTGGACCGCCATTTTGACAGCGAAAGAGAAAATAATAATTAACAAATGTGGATTTATGAAGAGTGTTATGTTCCGGTAAGTGTGAATATAAGATTTGACATGTTAATAAATGTTGGCTTATAAGCACTTTAAATAAAATAAGTGCAGTTATAGACTTGAATTTACCGACCAAACCGGAAAGTAACCTCGAGTTATTACCAGTCCGTGGGACAGGGTCAATGAGCAACTCACCCATAACTTACATTCAGATGAACAATCTGTTTTCCGGATAATGTATGTGCAAGCCTTAGTAATTAACCGATGTAATGATGTAAAATTTGTAATTATATGAAATTCCAATTTTTCTGTATCAGTAAGTTCCCGCTGCAGAAGTTGCCAGAACTGAGAAACACACGAGACAAGTTGCACACACACAACATGAGGTCTGATAGGTGAATTTGTATTGTTAGTGAAAGAAATTTAGATTTATATTTGGTTCCCCTGATAATATATATGCAGTCTATACATGCTAGTATAATAATATTATGCAATGAAAATGTGTCACCATGTGAAATACCAGTACATCATGAGTTCCTAAATAGACGTATTTTTTTTCAAATAATTGACTCTAACATGATGTAAAAAGTACATGCACCTTTGGTCTGCATCCTTTATCAGTTTAACTATTTTGATCCATATTGACATGATTGGTCAATTACTGCTGAGTCTCAAGTCTCAGATTACTGTCTCAAAAATTAATGAATTGCCTATGCTATAAACTTGACAAAGATTATTTCTTTTTATTTATAATATATTCTTTATTGTAGGAATACCCCCAGAAAGAAATCACGCATTAGAAGAAGGGAGAAGTACTACAGGAGAAAATGACTTTTTTTAGTATTTTTTTTAATTTCATTGAATTTGTCATGCTTGTCTTACATGGAGAAATAAATATTTAAGTCTTTGAATATACATTTTTATTATTATATACATTAAAACTAAGACAGGAATGCAGAAATTCACTAACACGCTCAGTTTGGATAACAGTTCAATGAAAGAAAAAAAAACAAGTAACCACACATCTTTATATATTAAAGGAATAGCCACTTGAAGCAAACTTTAAGGAGATTTTTATATATTTTTGCTAATGATCATCAGACAACTCCTTTAGTCCAAATGAAGTTCAATGAAGTGGATGTAAGTTATTGGAATGCACCGTAATTACCGTCAACAATGAGAAAACCTATACCGTGCAGTCAGCTTCAAAAGTCCCCGACATGGAAAATATATAACAATTCACTAGAGAAAACGAAGTGTCTACAATAACAAAGCAATTTACGAAAATTCAAATATGACGGACATGAACCAACAGCAACCACTGAATTACAGGCTCCTGACTTGAGACGGGCACATAAAGAATGTGACAATGTTAAATATTTTTAGGCGCTCATCACCACCACTAGCATGGGACATTGGTGTAACGACATAACATAAAAACAAACTTTAAACATAATTTGAAAATAGTTCATTTCGGTTTAATCAGGCTGACTGTACATGAAATATTTGCCATTGACAAGCAGTTGTGAATCGAAGTTGAATTTACAGAAAGGTGACATCAATATATGCTATCATATTTAACATTCTTGCTACGTATTTATACATTCTGCATTATTTTTGGCTTCTCAGAATTTTCACATGGTAAACTGTCAGCAGTTACCCAACAAAAAAATGTTATAGGGAAAAAAAAATTTACGTTGGATAATCTGAATGAGGGTCTGGATGGGGGTTCTTTATTTCCTATAATTTCTATGCCATTTTTCTCTATTCTTTAAATCTTAATAACTTATTATTTTCTCTTCTCTATTCTTTTTTGTCGGTCCATTTTTCTCCATTCTATACTTTTTTGCCCCTATTTCTCCATTCTATAAAACCCCATCCACACCCTCCTGAATCCTACCACAAGTGCACCGACGATATTTGACAAGGTTTACTACAATAAACATGTATATTGGGCACTCAGCAGTGAAATACCTTACAAGTATAGAATAAAAGTTTACTGCAATTAACGGAGCCTCGTGTACCTTGGGCACCCAGCTGTGAAACAAAATTCATCTCCCATGCTTTAAGACTACCTGTCTTTACAGGTAAAATATTTATATATTAGATACAATTAACGGACGTGTAGCAAAACAATGTAACTGTAAGATTGATAAGATTAATCACATTCACATTTTCAAGAGTGACCGCATAATAACAAACTATTAACAAATTATTAATGATTAAAAACAAAAAATTAAATATGAATAGAGATAACTGCATTTGAAAGATAAAAACTATATTCTTTTTTTTTTTTATTAATTCAATTTTGTTTTTAAATTATTTTTAAAAGAAAAATAATAATATCCGATACTGTTATAGTATTCTCAGTGATAGGTGATATATGTCGTCTGCTACGGTCGAATATGAAACTACATTAAAATAACGTAGCTAACTACCGGAGACTCAGATAATCCGATAAATCTATAGTGACCAATCTCTGTGTTATAGTAGTCTCAGTTTAAACAGACAATAAATATTCACTGTCACATGACTATAAATGTTCAATGTCATATGACAAAAATTGTCAATGTCACATAAAAATAAATGTTCAATGTCACATGACAAAAATTTTCTAAGTAACATGACATAAATGTTCAATGTAGGTAAAATGCTTTTATTTTTTTTCAATATTAACATAGACCATGACATAAACTAGTATATCATGTTTACATACAGGGAAATGTTCTGGACTTTTAAAAAATCAAAACTGTCTGGATTTCAACTGTGCTTAACCAAAAATGTCCATAAAATGTGTTAAGGTAGACATGAAAATTTAGGATATTTAGGGAAAAAGGAAACAGAACCATATCTATTTTTGGTCTTGTATGTTGACATTAAAATGTCATTAGTACTTACATGACAGCTCACCTGACGGTTCCACAAAATTTTCTCCATTAAACACCATTCTCTTCTGCAGTCCATTTGGCCCAGACACCATGTATGTTGTCCCTGCAATTAAATCTCCCCCGTCCTTACAGCGAACAAACTTCTTATTAATAACTGGGGTAACATTTGGTGAACTTCCATTCACTTGTCCCTCGGATAAAGTTGAATCACTTTCCGTTGTATTGACTAACTTTGTCGGAGATGTAATTAAGTCTATAATATCTGATGACTGGTTTTGTGCATTCATTCGCACTTTTTGCGTTGATGTCTCACAACTATTTGGAACAACATAGGATACATTCTTACCTTGACTGTCTTTTTGAACAATAATATATTGCTGTCCAAGATTTCTACTACTAGCTGCTTTTGTTTGACCCCTCCCTCGCCCTCTACTATTAATACTACCACGCCCCCTCTTGTTCGTCATAGTCCCTTGATTATTCTTCGTAGAAGGGGAGGTAATTATTGTATATGTAACGTTTTGCGGACTAGACGATACAGTTGTCTGAGTTAATTTCCCTTGTGCTGAGCTAATAGCTGATAGAATGTCTTGGGCAGATGATGCAGATAATACCTTAGAATTGCCACCAATATTCATCATATTTTGTGTAATTATCTCCCCATTGTTTGCAGATAATGTTGTCACATACTGATTCTGAGCGGTCTTAGATTGTACAGTGTTTGTAACGTTTCCTACACTATTACTAGGGGCAATGAAAACCTTGTTGCCTATAATATGTTGCGAAGGTTGAATAACTCTTACAGCTTGACTACTGGTGGTACTATTACACACAGTTGCCTGCCCTGTACGAGACGGTACAATATATGGTATCACCACAGGCGACTTCTGTTGGTTAGGTACTACCATTGCTGTTTGGGGGGTCTGTATCCTAGGAACCATAGTAACACTTCCAGGAGTTTGGCCCCTTGAGACCAGCACTGTTTTTTGGGGTGCTACTACTTTTATCCCTGAACCAGCTGCTGTCTTCATCGGTATATTTGTCAGTATCTGGGGTGACTGAACTGTAGCACTTCCTGTCAATAAAGAAGTCAATCTGGGAGCACCTGAGTGCTGAACATTATTAATTTGATTTTTTGCACTGTTGAGTGGAGTGGACTGATTGCATGATGAAATATGCTGAATCTGGTGTACAGCTTGGGCACTATTTCCTTGTGAAGTAGTAACATATTTGAATCTCTGAGCGCCAGAAAAAAGTGGAGTCTTTTGTTGAAGTATTGCTTGTATAGTTTCAGTGGTAAGCGTAGCAACACTTGTTGTTCCTCCCTGCATTTTAGGTATCAAGATAACATCAGATGTTTTGATTGGACTTTGTGTCATTGCATTCTGTGTAATAACAGATCCCCCAGTCACATGATTTGTTGTCAAGGCAGTGGTAGTATTAGGTGCAAGTATTGTTGTGGCATTACTTCCTGCAACTGTTGTCAAGGTAACAGCACTAGAAACAGAATCAACAGTCTGTTCATTATTTGCATTGAGATAAACATATTCATCTGAAGCTGGAACATTGTTGTCATCTGTTGGTAGATGCACCAAAGTACCGTCAGCAGACACAGTCACATTGAAAGTTTTAACTGGACCCTCAGAGGTCAATTCAGACGTCAAATTAGTGCCTGGATTTACAACCATTCCATCACTTGTTAAAAAAGAAACAGTGCCCATGATGTTTTGAATGTTATTGCTTTCTGCACAGGGGATGTTTTGGATATTATTGCTGTTTACATTTGCAATATTCTGAACATTACCACTATCTAGAAGATTGTAATCAACAACTGAAACTTGACTAGCATCACTTGCATCTGTATATGACTGAATGAGTTCTTGTGAATTACATCCATCTATATATTCACTGAAAATATTAAAAAAAGAACTGATTAAAAAGTTTAATTTTTTCATATTCAATTCCCTAGTACATGTAGTATTAGAACATCTTGTTTAATAAGTGGTCCTCAGATTTGCTTGAGATGAGCGTCTTTAGTTTGACCCCCTTGAGATGAGGATCTTTAGTTTGACCCCCTTGAGATGAGCAACTTTGGTTTGGCCCCCTTGAGATGAGCAACTTTGGTTTATTCCCCTTGAGATGAGTGTCTTTAGGTTGACCCCCTTGAGATAATGCTGGAAGATATAAAGTTTAATTGGTCCTGCAACATTATTTTTATATTTCAACCCTTGATTATGTTGATGACAGAAATATCAAGTCTTAAAAAATATGTTACCCCGTTGAATATTGACCAGGAACAAACTGGTCCTGGGCTACTTCCTCAACTACAACACTATTATCTGACCAGCCATCCAGACTTGCGATTGGCTGAGAATCTGGTGTATTACTGGTGAACATCTGGTTCCCTGTTCCACTAGTTGCCGTGTTCGGAGATTCTTGAGAAAAAAAATTGGCCTGGGACCAGCCATGATCTACTTTATTCTCTTGGTCCTGCAGAGCTGCAAAAGTAAACAAAGTTTATAAATGAAATATTAACTGATGTTTCATGTTTACTGTAGGGCAATGGATGACAGCATTTGTAGAATTATGATACTAATTGTTATTAAAATTACTTTTACTTATACATTCATAAATTTAATCCACAATTGTAACCTACAAAGTGCATTCACATGTATTATGTGTATATCATAATATCAAGTAATGCTGTTCCTATTATCATTATTATGCAAAGAGTTTGATTGATTATTTAGGGGTTAAGCCATTTTCAGCACTATTGGTTATTTCGTGGCAGTCAGTTTTTATTGAAGGAGTATAGAAGTGCCCGGAGAGAACAATGACCTTCAGTAAGAAACAAACAAACCTAGTCAATTAAGATTGGAGTCGAGCACACCTGCCATGTGCGGGATTAGGTTTGTCAGTTTTCCTACTGAAGGTCGTGGTTAGGCTCAGTGTTGACAGGCTAGTGATGCAGTAGTTGGACTACTTAGACCACTTGCCCACCGAAGCCCCTTATGGATGTTTCATTGGTGATAAAAATACGATCAATTGGCTGGTCTGTAAATTGTTTTTTTATCCTGCAATCGACCTTTCTACTACACAAATACAGGTGTACAGATAACACAAAGCAAAACCGTAAAGTATATGTATATAGTCTCCTGTAAGGCCAAAAGTAAAATTAAGTTTGTTTCCTGAATATCGTATTACAACAAATGACCTGTTTGACACATATATATATAATTCATTTACTATGGCTCTGATGTTGGCAGGAAAGATATTTGTGCACATTGTGCATCAGTTGACCGTCCAAAGAATCCTGCATTGATGACCAAATTTAAAATTGTTCTGCCAGTGTGTCAACTGTGCATTGCTGCTAAAGGGGGATTTTCCCAAACGAAATCCAAAAAAATAAAACAGTTTTACAGTATTCTGATTATGATGTCATATTTGTTTGATTCTGTTTGATTCTAGTCACTTGTTTAATAAATATTTTGTTTCATATATCAATTCTTTTTAATACAATGACCTGGCATATTGTATATCTGACACTGAGGTGAAGAGCAATCATTGATCTTAGAAATTCAGTGTTCTATGACCATTCAGGCAATACATGCTTCTAAAAAGATACCAATATTAAACATTAGGAAAAGCCATTAATAACACACCAAAAACATGTGGACACAGATGATGCCCCCGCTTGCATATCATATAGTTATAAAGGGACATAACTGAAGAACGGTAAAAGTGATGCTACCCAAATTTGAACTTGATCTGAGTTTTGTGGTAATAAGCATTGTGTGTAAGTCTCATAACATTTGGTTGAGGCTAACTTAAGTAGAGAACAGAAACTAAAAATTCAGCAATTTTTCTTTTTGTAAACACGCATTACTCTAGAACGGTTGTGTATAAGTTGTATAACATTTGGTTGAGACAAACTAAAGTTAGAGAACGGAAACGAAAAATTCAGCAATTTTTATGTTTATAAGGGGACATAACTCAAGAATGGTAAACGTGTCGCCACCAAATTTCGTACTTAATCTGTATTATGTAGTAATAAGCATTGTGTATAAGTTTCATAACATTTGGTTGAGGCAAACTCAAGTTAGAGAACGGAAACCAATTTTGGGCCGTACATATTACCAAACAGGAGAAAAACTCAGTGAGATCTTTTAAATACTGAGGTTGTGAGTTCGAATCCCACACGTGCCAGGTGCTCGACTCCAATCTCAATTGACTAGGATTGTCAGTTTTCCTACCGAAGGTCGGTGGTTTTCTCTGGCTTCCTCACTGCCACGTATTAGCACAATAGTGTTGACAGTGGCCTTAAACATCAATCAATCAATCAATTTTATCACTGTCTCTAAAGCTTGTCAAATAAATAAATTTTATATTTTTCTACACTATAAGAATATTGTATATTATTACTTCATGTCATACGTGTGTCATATTGCAGTTTTTTGTAGTTTTCTTAGCTAGTCAACTGTCAACCTGGGGCATAATTCCAGATACACTAACACACCATGGTGTGCATATACAAACGGAGGAGGAGAAAGACATGGAACATGTGGAATATGAAAAAACAATATGAAAAAAAACCAGAAGTGAAAATTCCAGAAGTCATACCTAACAGATTTCCCCTGGCTCTCCAGTGAAAAAACTTCTAAAAATAAATTAAATTTTTGCATAATTTGTATGAAACACCCATATCGATCTTGCTGTTCAAAAGTCTAACTTATTTGTTGGCAAATTATTAGCTAGACAGGACACTTAACATGCTTAATGATCTATTATTTAGTCTTCATTTCTTCACTGGTTTCAAAACTTAGTACAGGAAATCTACTGGCTAGCATTTTAAAAACATTGCACATGTTGCAAAACTGCCCTCTAGATGTTTTTCAGGTTTTGTTTTTTTTGCTGTTGGATTTCTGTCTCCTACATTGATGTTAACCCCATTATCCTTTTATTCATACACATAAACACATATCATTTATATTGCAATACAAAACAGTTTAGTTTAAAGAGTCATTCAAGCTTACGGTAAAATATTTCAATATTTATTGGGAAATTCAGGGCAAGTAACTTTTTTTCTGGACAAGTAAAATTTACAGTTTAACTAGCTCACAGACAAGTGCTCAGTCACAACAAATATTTCCACACCCCTGTACATGTCATGCACAATTCTTTTATCATAAAGGAGCATACAATTTCCTGAAAATTTTAATGTCTGATTTCCAAAAAGTATCAATTCATGGTATTGATAATTAAGGGCTTAATCCTCTTTCACATTTAACAATCCTTACATTAAGAGGACCTTCAGCGTGCTTAAGATGATCAAAACTGACAGCAGGAAAAACCTTAACTTAAAGACAATGTACAGCCTCCTCTGACAGTGTTAAGATTAACATCTACACGAATTGTTACCAGTACAGAGGCAATTGTAGTAAAGGCTGCCAAGTCACTTTGTACTACTTACATATACATGACCCAGTGGTCCAAGATAAGTGCTTTAGTTATTAAATAACAATGTCAATGTAATATAGACAGTGTTTTAGCTAATATACTAATATATAATATGTATTTTGACAGTGTTTGAAACAATGGCAATGTTAAGTTTTCAAAATGACTTTATTAATGCTTAAAAACCATGCATAATTATTTTTATTGTTGGTTAATTTTTTCATCAATTTATTATGCAATACACATGATAAATGTATAGCATTTTTCTTTCTTAAATATCTAGGCCAATGACATTGAATACAAATAAAAAAGATTGAGGCATGAATTAAACACTACATGTATGCTTCAATTTTCTCTTTATATTCCGTAATTCTCATATGGCTTTTAGACATGAGCAGACATTATCAGCAATGTCTCAATGAGCATGATGTGCGAAGAGACATCATCAAGCATACTTTCGACAGTTTCGTCAAGCGTAAAACTTTCTACGGGAGGGTGAGAGACCAGTAATCAAAATGGAACGATAAACAGATTTTCAGAATTTTCTACATATACATATCGTAGAATAACAGCTGCTTAAAACAATGTAAGCTTTTTTGCTCACTCTCAAAACAGATGCACATGCTGAATGGTAACATCAGTGCCTGGCGTGTTGATGGAGTGCTGAATTACAAAGAAGAGAGCAGAGGTCCAGAGCTTATAAGTTCTTTGTGCCAACAGATAATAGGCCTATCTGATTGGGGCATACTAAGAGACAGTTTTAATTCCTACTCAATTATCATGATACATGTATGTCCATGATTTAACTGTTGTATTTTACTGAAGTAAACCACCTTTACCATATATCAAGAATCATTAAAGTGTATCTTCATTTAATTTGATTGTTTGGTTACGTATCATTAGAAAAACGCTGAATTGAATGTTCGTTCAAATGTTCAATCCCAAACATCACGATATAAAGCAAGGCCTAAAACAACAAAGCCCAAAAATCGGCCAAATATTTATGTGGAAATAAAGATCAATGTTGCTTCTTGTTGGTATGAACTTACCAGTGAGAAAGAACGACATGATTTTACATTTTATGCGCTGTAATTGTGAAATTATTTCAAAATCTAACGCAAGAGATTTTACAAGTCTCACACAACATTCAACACCATTTTTCGTGACGTCATTTCCGTGAGCTGCTCGATATTGAAATATAAAATGTCATTTATCTGCGAACTAAAAATCTTAGTTTTGTCAACACCGGAATATCTTATATGGGTATCGTAGAGTTGCAATATTTTATTGTGTATAAACACACATATGATTGTGTAAAGAGGGCTCAGAAGTGTTTCTGTTGTCAAGGGAGATAACACAAATAGTTTTCTTGTATTTTACTGGCGGGAATTAAAAAAATTGTCTCCCTTATCGATATATTGCTTTCGTAATATAAACGTAATATTAGGGTAATATGAGGGTGGTAAAGGGTTATTTTCTTGCAACGTGTTTTGTCATTTTTATTTCACGTGCAGCCGTGAAAAAGGTTCGTTATTCGCCGTGTTTCGTGAAATCGGTCAAAAAGATGATCAAAGATCAACGTGCAAGAAATTTTTAATTGTTCGTTCATCGTGAAATGGCAATTTTATTTCGAGTTCTTCCGTGCAGATACTCCCCCCTTTTTACGCCCCTATTATATCTGGATATTGAATTATTTTTTCAATTAAAAAATTGTAATCTTCAACCCAAATGGAAAAACCACACCATCGAAATACCAAATCAAATCAAATCATTTTATTCCTAATTAAAGGGCCCTTAACTTAAGGGCATATCAATTACAAACAAGAAAATAACAAAAAGATAAACGTGTATACATTCATTTAAGACATAAACATTCATTAAAAATTATTTTATGATTTATATAACATCAGATACATATAATACAATTATTATATGTCTCTGATAACATGTACTTAAAAAAACAATTTTTGAGAGAGCCAGCTGGGTAAAAGAAAGATAACTCCAATCTACATAATGTCACTAAAAACCTGCTGTTAGGTGTGTCAATTTGGTAAATTTGTTTTCCAATTTTTAGTTTTCTAGTTTTAAAACTTATGTTCAGGTATTTGCATAAAGATGTTATACAGCTTTTGTCGTCATTTGACATAATCCAAACGAATAAATTCTCTAAGTTTATTATTCTCAAATTTGGATATATTTGATAAATAGACTATCTAGGAAAACTTTTCTTGATGCTGCATATAAAGGACACTCCAATACAAAATGGAGCTCATCCTCAATCACATTCAAATTGCAATAATTACAAATTCGTTCACATCTTGGAATATATTCCAATTTACCTGAAGAGTTGAACATCCCCATAAATATAACAAAGCTAAATATTATCTGAGATTACTATACAAAAAAAAAAGTAAAATAACAAAATTCCGATCTCCAAGGAAAATTCAAAACAGAAAGTCCTTCATCAAATTGCAAAATCAAATGCTCAAACACACCAAACGAATGGAAAACAGCTGTCATATTCCTGACTTGTGTTACAGTAGTCTCAGTATACATGCAGATTTTATTAACGACATATATTAAATATTGTAATTGTATATATATGACTCTGATATTATTGTGTTCCAGAGACCCGAGATTACTACAATCAGAAACAAATATTTAATACAATGTCTCAGCTATAGTTAACACAGTGTATTATAGCTGAGACTTCTATAACATATGTGTTATATTGGTCTCAGGTTATATCAGACATATATATGTCACTGGTTAGCGTTATAGCAGAGACATATAATTGTATTATATGTCTCTGGTTATAGCTAGTGATTCTCATTCAGAGACTTACCATGATATAAGATTGCAATATATGTCTGGTATGATGTTATTATATTATATCTCTATAGTTTGCTTAACCAGAGACATATAAAATATATTTGTTTATATGTATCATCTCTTGCTTAACCTGGGACTATGTTAGTCAAAGGCTTAACGTAAATTCACTCTGTGATTAGTTCCAGATAAACTAATATATCCTAAAGTTTTAACGGAATTCCTAACTTGAATTTAAAAAAAGAGACAATAACTTAAAAAAAACCATCCAGCTTGCATAACGTGTACGGTACCCAAGTTGCACCGAGTACCTTATTTGCACCTATTTAGCAAAAAAAAAGCATCGGAAATCTTATAGGGTTTCTAAGAGACTAAACAATTCATATTTTGATCATTTGACTTTATATCACATACGTACTAGATCCGTCAATTTTAAGCGGTAGAGGTGTTCCTGATGTCCAGCTAAAAGTTAAAAGTGGTTTTATTAATATTCTAACCTACGACAGTGGTGTAAGAGCACAACATACGAACAAACTACAAAAAAGTCAGTTGAAAAAGGCATGACACATCAGATCGATACAAAGCACACACAAAAAAACTAACAAAGACTTAAGACACAAAGTACCAATCTGAGAGTACTCTCAGTTACTGGCTGAGAAAGTGACCAGCCAATAACAAGTAACAAAAAAAATTCTGTATTCAATGCTAAAATATCAATAAGAAAACATCCAATGGATTTAGTATAAAGACGTCTTTAACAGTCAGAGAAATATGATCTTGTGCAATGCAAAAATTAAAAAGCACTGTAAATGTTTATAGCTGAGGGTCTTACGGGGTTTCCCGAATACAGAATAATGGACTAAAAACCCAGAATAAAGGGCCAAAAATAAAGATAAGAGAAAAAAAAAGACCTAAAAGAGCATAATATGGTGCTAAAATTTAAACAGTCGAGAATAATGGTAAAAAAACAACATAAAGAATAAAAAAATATGGTATAAACTATTTAAAAATATAGAGTTGAAGGACCCCATCCAAACCCTCATATCTGTATTAAGGACAAGTGGACTGACTCTTCTTCCCATTTAAATATGCTTATGAGTAGTATTGTGATCAATTAATTCCAATCCGAGTGATCGTTGAATGAAAAGATGAATGAAAGTAGTTGGCGCCTATTAAAACGTTTAAACCCGCTGCATTTGTCTGCACCTGTCCTAAGTCAGGAATCTGATGTTCAGTGGTTGTCGTTTGTTGATGTGGTTCATAAGTGTTTCTCGTTTCTCGTTTTTTATATAGATTAGACTGTTGGTTTTCCTGTTTGAATGGTTTTACACTAGTCATTTTTGGGGCCCTTTATATCTTGCTGTTCGGTGTGAGCCAAGGCTCCGTGTTGAAGGCCGTACTTTGACCTATAATGGTTTACTTTTACAAATTGTGACTTGGATGGAGAGTTGTCTCATTGGCACTCATACCACATCTTCTTATATCTATATATTGTATATCTGTATTTGTTATGATTTATATGCCTGTCTTTGGGCCCTCACGGTGATTAGATTAATATTTGAATTTGCATTTGAATTTGACTTTGACTTTGACTTTGAATTTGAATTTGAATTTGAATTTGAATTTGAGTTTGAATTTGAATTTGAATTTGTATATCAATAATATTTCAGTTCTGTTTTAATGAATTGATATTAACAGCAATGTTTAACAATATTTAAAGATCTAGCTTATTACAGTGTTAAATTTATATCCCTTTAGAATAAGTTTACACGGATCGTATCTAAGTTTACGGGCACTACAAACAACATCACCGTAAAAATTAGGATGTAGTAATTTAAGTTATCTAGCCAAACCTCCAAACAAAATCTTTGTATCTATGAAAGAATTTAGTAAAGGTTTTAAGTAATTTTTGGTAACGGAATCCTTGAAAATTCATCAAGATAACGGTAAATAATGTTGAATTTTGCTATCAATCATGTATGCGTAGGCATAAATAAGAGTAGTTCAAATATTGATGTAAATTGTAATCAAAAGCTATAATTTGCTTTTCGTTTTTTAAGAAGAAGAAGAAGAAGAAGAAGAAGATGTTTTATTTCCATTAAATGGGCTCACAAGGAGCATAGTACAATATAAGACATTAATAAGACAATAACAAAAAGAAACAACAATAGTCTAGTATACATATACAAAGAAAAGAAAAGGCAGTTTAAACATCATGAACTACACACATATATAAATATATATACATATAACGTTCAACAGTGTTTCCCTCCTTCTCAGGTACACCCCAACATGAAAAAGTTCCTAAAATAAATTGCCAATGTATTGGATATTTAATTTATCTGCAAAAGCCACCAAAGGACGGTGCTGCAAGGCAAGGTGGGAGATAGACTCACATGGTATACATGAATGTAAAATAGATAATTTCTGGTTATGATATTATGAGCAGATGCACAAACCTGGCATGTCATCCTCGTGCCTGATGCAGAAGGGGTTGATACATAATGTAAGATGACCCGACTGCAAGAGGCACCAAGGGACGATGCTAAATGACATGCTCAAGTTTACATAGCACGAAATAGAAAAATACTTAAATATAATGTATATGGTAATAATTCTGATTGTCAATGATAAAATAAATACAAGAAGGTACATTATTATTATTATAGGTGAGTCTAGGTAACCACCATGCCATCCTCGTGCCTGATGTAGATAAGCTAGATCTATATTTTGCCTTCATCAATCAGATCACAAACAGATATTAATATATCAACATTCTCTACATTAAGTAGCCAGGTTAGTTTTTGGCTAGGAATCAAGTGCGTAAAGTTAGGACACAGTGAGTTGATCATGGAGTACATGCAGTTTCTTCTAGTTAAAGATGATGTACATGAAAATAAAAAATGTTTTTCATCATCAATTTCATTTGAGGTGCACCTGAGACATATTGTGTTTTGTCGAGAAACACCATGATATCTACCTTGTTCAATTCTAAGTCTATGTGAGGAAATACGCAATCGAGTAAAATTTCTTCCACTCAGGGGATCGCAATAGAATAAAATATCTTTCAAGACCAAAAATTGGTCTTGAAAGTGCTATAGTTACAGAGCTTTCCATCAGAACAGTTGTGCATTTGGAGTCTCCACTGATCCTCATAGTACTGGTACAGAATTTTTTGTATAAAAATTTAAAGCTGTAATTACTTGTAGAAGCTAAATTGCCAACCCCTTTAATATTCTTTAGAAAGAAGTTTAAGGATCCATACCATGAAGGAATTTTTGACTCATGTAGTAATTTTGACTCTAAATATGCCTCCTTTAGTAGTGGAAAAGATGATCCCAAATTTTCGAGCCTGTGCCAGTATCTGATCATAGACTTTGTAATGTCAAAATGCAGAAGGAATCTACCTAGTTCAGAAAGTGTGGTAAAATTTGTTGCCCTTTTGGTAACGCCAAGCAAATGTTTACAAAATTTAATGTGTAGTCTTTCTGAAAGAAGCTTAAGATAAGCCTGGTCTACATTTGTAGTCATAGATTTTAGTTTTTTTTTTGAAAGGGTTAAAATATCCCCAAATTTCTTAACTATATATATATAAAGAGAATAGGTTTAATTATATGATCAAATACATGGAGGCTGTTTTTTAAACTTGGATTCAGTGACCGAAAGTCCTTGAGTAGCTTATGGTAGGCTTTTAACGCCTTATTATACAATTCTCTCTGAGCGAAGGAAAAAGATCCAGATGCACTAAAAGTTATTCCTAAATAATTACAATGTTGAGCACAATCAATAAGTATGTTATTAAAATAAAATCTATGTTTGATATGTCTACCTGCCTTGTTAAATACAAGCACCTTAATTTTATTGGGATTAATTTTCAAACACCAATCTTTACAATAAGTACTTAATCGTTTATTGATATTTTTACCCAAAAATAAGTCCGTAAGTATTCTCGTTTGTTAGTCCTGAATATGTATGAAATATTTGCCACTGGATGTTAATCAAACATTAATCAATCAGTGGCGGATTCAGAACTTTTTATAAGGGGACCCACTGACTGACCTAAAGGGGGCCCCGCCCTAGTCTTGCTTCAGTGATTCCTTATATAATCAACAAAATTTTTCCCACAAAAGGGGGGGGCGGGCCCCCAGGCCCCCCTGGATTCGCCTATGTCAATCAATCGTTTGAATTGTTTAACATGATATAATTTGAATTAAATTGTTAACAGTTCAGAATTTCGACATTAATATTCGCCTACTATTAGTTGTTTGGTGCTATATATAAAAATGGTGTTGACGTCAGGCCTTTGCCTATATGATTCTCTGAATTCATGCACACAAAAAATTTCCATACCTGGGACAATTATATTCTGAATTTGAGGGAATTTAGGATCGCTTGTTAAAGTTAAGATGAACTTATTTGTTTATTTTGCATCGACCTTTATTGATACTCAAGTAAAGAAGTTATTAATCTAATTAAAATTCAGATCTTTCGTAACTTGCGTCCTCATATGATGATAACGAAATCAGAGATATATATATATATTTTAAATAGATTGAGATATATGTAATAAAATATAGGATTGATTGATTGGTGTTTAACGCCATTCAGCACTATTGGCTATTTCGTGGCGTTCAGTTTTTATTGGTAAAGGGAGTCAATCAGCCCGGAGAGAACCACTAACTTTCAGCAGGAAAATTAATAATAGCATATATAAGGCAAACATCGTCATATCAATGAGACACTTATTAAAGACAACACAAGTTTACTAAAAATACCGTGATATTTGATCGCTTAACGGAACATATTCTATGCATATTCGGGTCGATAATCAACATCTGGTAAGCTTATCATATAACCTTCAATTGTGTGTGTATGTGTGTGTGTGTTTACCTTCATCTGTCAGGCTTGGTTTTATTTTTGAATGTGAATAAAAGGATGTGTGAGGTATACTTAAATGAGACAGCATCAACCCAACACAAAAACATTGACATCTAGAGGTTTAATTAATTGCTGTCTCGGAGATATATACTGTACATCTTTTATTTTCTGTATTTGTTATAGTCAAAATGTGCATCATCAGGGGGTTGAAACCTCATACAGAAAGAAACAAGAAGCTCATTTATATGTTTTGGAGTTTAGTGTGACGTCCATTTTATGATGAACTAGTACACATATTTGCTTAGGGGCCAGCTGAAGCCCGCCTCCGGGTGCGTGATTTTCTCGCCTTGTTGAAGACCCAAGTTGACGATCTTCCACGAAACAAAACGTCACAATGTCGAAAGAATATCATTATATATGCCATTAGAAATTAATAAATAAACGAAGGAAAATTTTTTATCCAGGAAACTTATTCCGTTTTAGTTTTATGATACTCGACGTGATATTTGTTCAATTATCAAGCAAAAGCACTTGTTCGAACCTGTTCAAAATTGGATGGAAAAACGTATCGTGTAAACAGGACGCTGTACGATTTACCTAAGCGTTGGTATAAAATCGGATTGAAAATCGGATGGAAAATCGTACCGTGTAAACGCACCTTAAGCCTAATAAGGGGAGATAAGTCAATTAAACTTACTTACCACTTTTGTTAAATATACATCATGTGTAGAAAGTAATCAAATCCCATGACTTTGATTTTCTCACATTTTAAGCAAATTTTTAGAATTATCTTCTCATATTTCGTTTTAAAATTATACATTTTATTGTTCTTTCTATCACACAAAGTTTGTTTTTTCCATTTATCAACTATACAAATTCTGACAATTTTTACACAACTTGTAGATTATAAAAAAAAAGAATAAAGCAAGATATTAACTTTATTTTTGCAAATTATCAAAAAATTCTATTGATTTTAATTTAGACCCTTTACAATTTGAGAACTTTGACAAAGTAATTTAAGAAATAATTTCTTCATGTCATGCTCTAGCTCATTTTAACATGGGTAGGCATTATATTTGTCGATATTTTACACGGAGCGTTGACGTTAACTGTTGACGAAGCTACAGCTTCAATGACAAAATGTTGCAGACTTGAAAAAAATATCTAAGGAATAATATCATATGCATTGCAAGGGAGACAAACCAATACTTTTTTAGTAGTTTAATCATATTCCACATGTCATTTGCCGAAATATTTATCAATTATGGACTTTTGACGAGGTCAATACGTTATATATGGACCTGTTCAGATTATTTTGACCGAGGACGAAGTCCGAGTGTCAATATAATCTAACAGGTCCATATATATAACGTATTGACTGAGTGAAAGTCCTTAATTTCTATATTACATATGTAAATAATGTATTAGGAAAATGACGTTCAGTGTTCTTTCTGTTGTATTTTGCAAGAATTTTAACATGTTACTGAAAACAAGAATTTGTATAGTACTATACAATTCCTTGCTGAAAATATCATTTTTTTTATTTTTAAACTTCATAGCTTGTTGCATTAGCATTGATTCTTGTATTCTTATCGTCTGCATTTAACATAAAATTTTTGAAATCTCCTGATAAACTTGCAACTCTTCTTTTCTGATGTGGGGCTTCCTCCGTGGTTGTTATGTGTGACGTCATGAAGTCATAAATCTAAATTTAGTAACATTTTCATATTGACCACCAATATACGTATAAGGCAGCAACCATTTGATTTTCTAGGGGGGGGGGGGGGGGGGGGGGGGGGGGGGGGGAGGCTATGGATTTTTTTTTCCGGACAAACTATGGCGAAAATCAATCTATTTTTTTGGCGACAAGTCGAAAACAATTTTTTTCTTTCAATTTTAGCATTGCAGTTGAGGGTGAAACAAAAAAAAATTTTTCTCAGGGTCATAAACGAATTATTTTTTTCTCCAAAAACTGGAAACAAACCTTTTTTTTGCAAAAAAAATCAATAGCCAAGAAGAACAATGTTATCAAAAATTTGTCCCGAATGGCTTTATGACTTGGTCAGGAATGATCAGGAATGCTCACAGGGAAATGTCTTGCCCGTGTAACTGATGATGGATGGGCAATGGCTGCTTAAGTTCAACTGCAAATTAATATGCATATTAAGAATGAGAACATGTGAATCTTATATAAATATTAACCCTGCTTTGTACTAAACAGACAGGCTGAAAACTGAAAATTGAATTCTATGTTGAAAGACCAAAAATGCAGGTTTTAATCTAGGTATAACAGAACATTTACATTATCATTGACCCATGAATATAAGGTCAATTTCAGATAAACCCTGTCAGAGGCAAATATAAACCATACTACACCTTACAATTATTTTATACACTCACTATAGTTCCGACCTACTCATAATAAAATGCACTGCAGGGCACAGTTTGTTACAACCACAGAGGTTGAACCATGAACAATTGGGGCAAGTATGAACACAATATTCAAGCTTGATTCAGCTCTTAATTTGGATTGTGATAAAATATTTGACACAGCATTCCAAATGAATGTGGTCTAAGAATTCAAAAATACATTTACTATACCCTAATATCCAAAATCTAAAATAAATTAGAATCAGCATTTCAAAGAACTCAAAAAATTCAATTTTTAATTTTTTGATTTTGGACCCTTTGGACCTCAATTTGAACTAGTTTGTTAACAGGGCTAAAAATCCAAAATCTAAATACAGATAACAGTTACCAGTAGATTCAGCATATCAAAGAACCACAAGAATTAAAATTTTGGTTTAAATCAAACAAAGTTTAATTTTGGACCATTTGGACCTCAATGTGACCCAATTTGATAATGGGCCCAATATCTAAATACACAATTTGATTATATAAAAAAAATCCAAAGAATTCAATTTTGGGTTTAAATCAAACTTAGATTAATTTTGGACCCTTTGGACCTGAATGTGAACCAATTCGAAAACAGAAATACACAAACATGGTAACAGATTCAGCATATTAAAGAACCCAAAGAATACATGATTCTCATCGAAATTGAAATTGGTCAAGAAACAAATAATGTATACAAAGTATTGGTGTTTGTTTGGTTCCTAATTCATAAACAGTTTGGGCCATAATCACCAAAATCAATTCCAACTTTCCCTTTTTGGTTTGAAATCTTGTATAATAATTTCATAGAAATCCATGGATTTATTCTCAAGTTATGGTCTGGAAACCCCGGAAAATATTTTTTTTAACCTTTATTCCTAAAATGTTAGGGCAATAACCCCAAATTCAATTCATACCTTCCTTTTGTGGTATGGGACCTTGTGGTTTTATTTCTTTGAGATCTATACACATATACTCAAGTTTTTGTCTGGAAAACATATGTCTACAGACCACAATGACGACATATCCACACCATTATAAAATGGCAAAAGTTTTGCTGTCTATAAAAACTTAATGTTGACCACACTTCAAAAAAGGCCAAGGTCAGATGTATCTCATCAGACAATCATATTCACATTACAATCATTCTGTACACCATACATTGTTGACCTAGAGAATCTGACCGAGAACAGACCAAATCATGGAACCTAAATGATGACCAAATGGTGCAGGATAAGCCACTCAAATTAAATTTTTCGTAAACCTTTTTCTTATCCCAATCCATGCAATGTGATACAAAATACATCTCTTCATGTGAGATATAGATCAAAGGCAATAACCATAAGAGAATTAATTGTCCTTATTACACATAAAAACTGTCAAATTAATTTGAAAACAAATAATGTACACATACCCTTAAAAATGGAATCAAGATAATGTTCATATGCCAGATTAAACCAGACCATAAGGCAACTGCATACAAGATTTGGATTAACTCATTCTTCTTCAGTCTGAATTATGAAGTTTTATATCAGGAGCATCCACTGCTAGGTCTGTATCCCTGTGTTTTGTATCTGATGAGCCTTCATATAAACTAGATCATTTTAGAATTCTAGATCTATTTAAAGACTTGGCAGCCAATCAGGTAATCAGCAAGTCCAATAACATTTCTGTCATGTAATTCCTAAGTATCATTTGTGTCAAGTCTTGTTTAAACTAGCAAAGAAGTTTCTGTGACATTTAAAACTCAAAACATGTTGTTGAAAGATACCAAGAGATGGAAATATAAACTGTTGACACAGAGATATGTCTTGTGTTTTTTGGTGGTATAATGCAAATGTTGAAATTAAATTGCAATATTTAAACTTATTATCTATGCAATGAACCATGACTGACGGTTCAGGGCAAAATAAAAACACCACGGAAATGCTAATGCTTATAAAACTGCATACCCAACACCATTGACTTATCAATTGGTTCCTTGTTAAACTGTGAAAGTTTCAAAGTCCATGAACCATGATAAGGAAGTGGGACCAAATAATCTCTATGAAAATGAGACTTGATAATGCCAATACAACTGCATACCAAATATCAGATATTAGTCACTAATCTTAAACTGATCTAATCACAAATCACATGTAAATAATGCAAAACATTCAGTCAATAAACCATGACTGAGGCTGGAGCTGAAAATTCTCTATAGATCTGAGATTTGTCAATGCTTATACATCTGTATACCAAATATCATTAACATACCTCTTATAGTTCCCTTTCAAATGACCTAATCACAAACTTATACATGTAAACTAAAAGTTTTAAGTCGACTATGACTAAGGGAGAGAAGCAAAATAATCTCCTTAGAAATAAGATGTTTCAATGCTTATATAACTGCATACCAAATATCATTGACCTACCACTAGTTGTTTTCTTTAATTTGAACTTCAATCAAATACATTGTTGAAGCTGCTGCTTATTGAAAAAGCATGCCCAAGTCTCACTTTTTCAACTTCGTCCATACCATACAATAAATCAGCTGTGTGTTACCCTTGACCACAGAAACCTCTTCCCCCTTTATTTGTCATTCAGACTCAAATAAAATATAAGATAGGTTTTCTCAATTAAATTTTTATTTACCTATTTATTTATATCATTATCATGCATCATAATATAAAATACCCAAATGAAACAAGACCCATTCTGCTCCATCAAGTGTGTAAAAATACCAAAGAAATTGTAATACATGTAATAATAAGTATTTAGTCCCTTTATAAGTAAAAGGAAGAAAAGGATCTGCATCATGGGTAAGGTATCATTGGTTAAATATTACAATTATACAAAATAACTGACAGTGCTGAGGATTCTTTTTAGTTTCTTGATACCAGTTCCCAGACTAGCTGTTGAAATAGAATTTAGAAAATCAATTCTGTTCTGAGATACATGTCTTAAATTTTAATATCCTTAGATCTTAAAGGAATATTTTTTTTTGCTCAATATTAAACTTGGTGCTTTCCAATACTTTTAAATACCAAACTTAAAAATGAATTTATATAATTCCATAAAATATATGAATCCTCAGTTTGTCACATACGAAGAGGCATTTACAAATATAACAAGGAATACAATGGTAAATACTAAGATAAAAAATGCATAAAAATACATGAACCAAATTCATTTATGAGGTGTACTCAATTTATTTACTGGGTTATTTAAATAAACTAATATCGTGATCTGTGCAAAAATTATTAGATCACCAAGGAAATAGTTAACTGCATTTCATTAAACATTTATAACCCCAAGCTCTTATATTGTATATAAAGTTTCTTTATAATTCCTCCCAGTTTCTAACCAAAGTCAATTCTTTATATCAAAGTAGGATAGTTATTTAACAATACATGTATGATATAAATATTTTTTTTTATTATTTTCTTGGAACCAGAACTTTTTGCCCAGGAAGTAATAAGTAATTATTTCATATAAAATAAAAAGAGGAGATATGATTGCCAACGAGACAACTCTCCACCAGAGACCAAATGACATAGAATTTAACAACTATCAGTCACCTACAGCCTTCAACCATGAGCAAAACCCATACCATTAGTCCATATCCTTTAGGAAATGTGCCATAGTAAGCAAGTATATCATCTGTTTGCTCATCCGTCTACAACTTCCAATCACAATTAAAGGATTGAATTGTTTTTGCCTAAACTTTCAAATAATCTTCAGTATCTGTTGGCATTGTGTATATTTTTTTCACATCCAAAGGTTCCCCAATCGAAGAATGGACTTTTCCATTTATAAAATTTTATTACTCATATTGAAGGATAGGTTGGTTCAGCTGATAAGAACATAGATTTAGTTAGAGCAAGATTCTGCATTTATAAATCTTGTAATTTGGTCAATCTTCAACGACCACTTCAATATTTATGATCATTCATTTTTCTATTTTATCCACTAAGAAGAGTTAAAAGCATAATAAATGTCTGATCTCATTATGTAAATATATATTTTGAATTGCATGTATAATCACATTATATAAACTCAATCATACTAAGGCTTGGTATAACAAGATTTGACAGTAAAAACAAATAAAATCACATAAAAACCACTAAAATCAGATAAAACCAGATAAAACACAAATCTTGTTATAGCAAAGCCTTATAAAATTTACATTAAAGCTACAGTGGTAATATATATCAGTGTGAACCCCAAATTTATTTTGAATTTAAGTCATTAAAATGTTGTCATAATGAGATCCAACTACTAAAAACATGATTAAAAACAAATATATTTGAACCAACCTATCCTTCATATGAAAAAATGGTGGTATGAGAAGCTTCCTTTCCTTTTTTTTCAAATACTTAGGAGGTCCATACATTACAATTGAGAACCCCAAAATTTCATAATAAAAAAAATACACACAGCCATTAGATACAGAAGATAATCTGAAAGTTTAAATGAAAACCTTCCAATAGTTTATAAGCTGTGGATGAGAGATGATGATGGACAAACACAGACAAATCTTCTTTAATAAACTTTTTATGCTCAACATGAGTGCAGATGGGCATGGGATTTGGTCCTGCCCTGGGTCATATCAAAGAATTGAAAATTGGTATTTGATGCTCCCCTGCTAAGCATTCAGCAATTAGGAGTAGGAGCAAAGACTGGTCAGCTGGAAGTCAGAATAATGTGTTCAGGTAGGGTTAGATGTCTTGTGCAGACTTTTACATTATGAACTAGCACATTAAAAAATTCTTGCATTTTTAATTATCCGTCCATCCTTCAAAATCAAAACTTCTTTTACAGGAATCCTAGTTATACATGTGGCGGGGGGGAGGTAATTGTTTAGAAGCTGAGTACAAGCCTCAAAAATCAAACATTAAAATATAAATAATCATAAATGAGAAAATATGACAAACTGCAAAAACTATGTAATTATTTTCACTTGAGTGGTCTCAGATGCTGAATAATGCATTTAGAACATATAAACAAAACCAATAATTAAAACTGACAGCCATTGATTTGTATGAATGTAAAGAATGCAGAGTCAAAACAAACCATCTAACTAAACATTTTTATTTCTAGTTCATATTGCACCAAAAACTCAGTACTTAAATTGTTTAACAGGGGATTTGTTTTATTCCCTTTTAGTGTTTGGCCATCAAAGTCCTACTTAACTGGTTTCTAACCAGAAAAAATCATTTCACAAGGACTTATAATTCTTAACCAGTGTACATAACTTAAAAAATATATGTGAACTGAAGCAAGTCTTATGGGTATCTTGTGAAACCATACGTCATACCTTTGGGACCTCTCAAATAACAATAATTTCAGTTTTTTTTTATATTTCTTCAATCACAAAACAATAATTGAATGCAAGAAAAAATAATGAAATAAATATTTATAATTTGAATAACAAAGCATTAAAAATTAATTGCATTTATAATTCATTCTGCTTATAAGACAAATATCCGATTTTTTTTACAAAAGATAGCAACAGTTCATCCAATGGTTTGCAGGATTGTAGTCTGAGGATTTTACCATACAAGGAAGGCAGCAACAGCAACTCTTTCGACTGAAAAAGAAACAAAGTTAAATTTCAATTGTTGATTCTTAATTTTTAAAATAATCTAACGGGAATAAAGAAACAGACATCAGTGTATGTTAAACAATTTGTTTATTACTTATATAATGATTACTCAAAAATATATAGTATCAAAAATATCCGATTTTATAGTTATCTCCCCTTCATATATCTTCTTCAGATCTAGTATCTGCTTTAAAGGGTACATTATTTTAAAATGAAAAGATTGAATACTGATTTTTTTTAATTGTAAATTAAAAAAATATATATATTGAAACCTATTTAGTGACATTCATCACACTATAACATAAACAGTCATTAAAGTTGTATGTTGATGAATAAGTTCTCACCTTATTACAGCTTTATCCCAGCAAGTAACCCAATGGAAACCTGATGCTAACCTGGAATATAAAGGTAGTCAGTTATACTAAACTTTCCTAAAAAAAATTAATACACATGTACTAAATCTAAAATTGCACTAGGATAACAAAAAATTCGTAAGGGTTCCGCGGAACCCAGTGTCTCCCCTACTTTTGCTGTTAATCGCAGGCTCAACAAAAATGAGGAAAATATTCCTCACTATACTATCTTTTGATTGTAAGTAGCTTCTGTCCAAGTTTGGTAAAAATCCAGGATAATTTATGAATCTAATAAATGTTTTAAAAACTTAAACTGCAGACTGTATGTTATGTTGACTGGAAGAAAAACTAAGTCCATTTATAAGTAAAATACGGAAAAAATGGAACAAAATTTTATCAAAATTTCCTTCTAGATACTAGCTTTTGATCATAAACAAACTTCTGTCCAAGTGTGGTACAAATCCAGGATAGTTTAAGAAAGTTGTTAAAATTTTAAAAACTTTAACCACAGAGTGAATGTTATATTTCCTGGCAGAAAAACTAAGTCCATTTATAAGTAAAATACGGAAAAAATATTTTTACAAAATTTACTTCTGGATACTATCTTATGATCATAAACAAGCTTCTTTCCAAGTTTGGTAGAAATCCAGGATAGTTTAAGAAAGTGATTAAAATTTCAAAAACTTTAACCACAGAGTGAATATTTGTGGCCGCCGCCGACGGAATGTAGGATCGCTATGTCTAGCTTTTTCGACAAAAGTCGAAGGCTCGACAAAAATCATGGAAAAAATATTTGGTATTCTGAATTATAAACTGTTTTATATTTACCAAAAAAAATTCAACTGGTATCTCATCAGTGTAAAATTATTTTTTTGGTACTAAAGAACCTTATGAAATTGATTTCAAATATTATATTACTAAAAAGATGCTTGATTACCTACCAACATGTGAACAATATCAGACATCCAAGTCTTACTCCCAACACCATGAAAACATCATCATTATAACAACCTAAAAATAAAAAAAATAAAAAAAATAATTACTTGTTTTAATTACAGATCAATCTGTCTCTAAGAAGACTAACAAAATAATGCTATGTTTCATTTATTTAAACCTGTTATACATTACTGTATCATCTTCACTATATAAACTTAAAACTGCTAGAGATAGAAATTGACCTTGTACAAGTGCACGTATATGTATATGACAATGATTTTGGAATATTCAATTACAAAATCAGATGGTTTTGTTCTCTTTTGATGGTTCTTAAAATCATCAATAACAGTGATTTTACGCTCACTCAGTCTGTCAGAGGCCTTCCAATAGGAATTTAAATAGAATAAAAGAGCAAAGTACATGTAGGCACAAGAGAAGAAAAAAAGAAAATAATTATTCAACATTTAAATCAACACATAAGGTTTAGTGCTCTGCTTGTAATTCGTACTATTTGATATAGGCATTTAGAACCTTTGGCGACCCCAGTTTAAATGTCTATAACACATTCAATGTGACAAGTGGGCGTTACAGACCAACTTTCACCTTATCTGACCCAGTCAATAGATAACATAAGAGCTCCAAGAAATCGTCTTGCCCACGCTTGTATGAAAATGATTCTATATCAATTCAAAATTCAAACAGTTACAGACTTTGCATAAAAATTTGTTCGACCCAAATAAGTTTTAAAATTCATTGATAATAACTTGCATACAGTTGGTTTCTATCCAACACAGCTCACTCGATACCAGACAGAAAACAAATGTAAGACTAGATACTCTAAAAATCAAACACTGATAGAAAAGAACCCTTAAAAAATAATGTTAAATGCCTATATATATATTATTACCAAGGGTCTGGAAACAGTCATATATGCCAGTCATGTCCTAAGATGAAACTATTTGTCCTAAACGAGTAATTGGGATTTAGGACAAATTTTATTTTTTTAAAGAAGAAATTTCGGTCATTTCATTGACTCAATGATTGAAATCGGATTTCTTAATCGCCATTTTGCACTGTCTTGTGTAAGTTGTGATCACTTGTTTTTGTTTATAATCCCTTTCCTGTAATAAAACTGCCACTCTATTAAATTGATAATCCTGAGGGCCCTCCTAATATCTATATCAATGCCTCCGGGAAACATTGGCTAATGATCGCTAATCACTTTTTACCTGTGGTTTTAATTCACACCTGACAGTGATAACAAGCTCAGTCTCAGAATAATATCTTAACAAAAATTGAAATTCCCTGACAAGTGTATTCATTATTTAATTACTTTTCAGCAAGGACAATCATCAGATCTGATTTAAAAATTAAACCTAAATTTACGGAGAAAAAAGTATTTTTTCATGTGCTTTATTTACTATATAATATGCATGCGTGAAATTGTCTTCAGCAAATTTAATGTTTAATCGTAAAATGCAAATTGATTTCATGCTAAATTAAACGAGTGCAACTATTGTCTGTTACATTCAAACACTTTTAAAGGTAATAAAATAAAAAAGCCATAAAATGCTGGTGATTTCCTGTCAATTTGATAAACAAAACAAATCCCGGAAATGAATCCGGAATTATTTGTACTTTAACTTTATCGCAAACTTCCGGTTTTACTTTTGTCAAATCGAAAGAAACGTAAGCAATGTCTGAGAGATTTACCATTTTGAGTCATTAAAATCATTTCAATTTTAAACTATTGTCTTCCCTAAACTGTTCTTCATGGTAATGGCAAGACATTTACTTACCGGTAGTAAATGCGATGAAACAGCAATACAAGTTCGTTAATGCTATGAATCTAGTCAACTTGACCGACAATTTGGAAAGGGGCACCAACTTTTCAAAATGACCGAAATTGTGTGGAAAAATTTCCGGATCCTTGATTATTACCATAAAATTTGTGGAATATATAAACTTACCACATATTTTTCATGGTAAAGCCTCAGACTTGGTGAAGATTAAATTGACCATCTCCCTTAGAGCTGCTTTCCCGGCTGACAAGGTGGCTCTCCTCATCATCTTTACATCTTTTTTTTTTAAATATAGTTTAAATTTATACATTAAATATATCCGATGCATTTCCAATAAATCCCCTTTCTTGAAAATTTCAGCAAATCAATTGTTAATGACCCAAGATTTCTCCCACCCTGCATACTTATTATCTAGAGCTCTGCTTACATTTATTTTTTTTTATTACAGAGCTCTAAATAATAGTCAATATTAGCTAGTATACATCTGATATTAAAAAAAAATGTACAAATATGAATATCCAAGTAGATGAAAATCCTAACATTGAGGGAATTTCAGGTATGTGGAGTTAAACAGGGGTATAATAAATTGCCTCCCTTTGACCCAAATTTCACCCTGTTCGGACTCCACATCCTTGTTATATTAAACAAAATAAATAAAATAGTACAATTGAAATTAAAGAATAGATTGATAACAAAAATCTAACACATTTCAATAAAATATTTCGTACTGATCGACTTATGGCGGCAGAGTGGTCCTATAAGCAGTTCAACTACTGTATCACTAGCTTGTCAACACTGAGAACCCTCACATGAAATGTGTAACTTCATTCTTAATTTGACTAGGGTTTGCCTGTTTTCCTGATGGTGATGTTTTCACCAGGCACTCTGGCTGTCTCCACAAATAAAAATTTACAGCCAAAATTATAGTAAATCATGCTAAAGTGGTGTTTAACACCAAAAATTCGTAAGGGTTCCACGGAACCCAGTGTCTCGCCTACTTTTTCTGTTAATCGCAGGCTCAACAAAAATGAGGAAGTAAATCAATAAAAATATTCCTCTTGATACTATCTTTTGATTGAAAGAAGCTTCTGTCCAAGTTTGGTAAAAATCCAGGATAGTTTATGAATCTAATAAATGTTTAAAAACTTTAACTGCAGACTGAATGTAATGTTAACTGGAAGAAAACAAAATTTCCTTCTAGATACATTGTACTAGCATTTGATCATAAACAAGCTTCTGTCCAAGTTTGGTACAAATCCAAAATAGAATAAGAAAGTTATTAAAATTTTAAAAACTTTAACCACAGAGTGAATATGTTGTTTCCTGGCAGAAAATCTAAGTCCATTTAAAAGTAAAATACGAAAAAAATGGATTTATTTTTTTACAAAATTTCCTTCTAGATACTAGCTTTTGATCATAAACAAGCTTTTGTCCAAGTTTGGTACAAATCCAAAATAGTATAAGAAAGTTATTAAAATTTTAAAAACTTTAACCACAGAGTGAATGTGTTGTTTCCTGGCAGAACATCTAAGTCCATTTAAAAGTACAATAAGGAAAAAATGGATTTATTTTTTTACAAACTTTACTTCTAGATACTATCTTATGATCATAAACAAGCTTCTGTCCAAGTTTGGTACAAACCCAGGATAGTTTAAGAAAGTTATTAAAATTTAAAAAACTTTAACCACAGAGTGAATGTGTTGTTTCCTGGCAGAAAAACTAAGTCCATTTATAAGTAAAATACGGAAAAAATGGAATTTTATTTTTACAAAATTTACTTCTGGATACTATCTTATGATCATAAACAAGCTTCTGTCTAAGTTTGGTAGAAATCCAGGATAGTTAAGAAAGTTATTAAAATTTCAAAAACTTTAACCACAGAGTGAATATTTGTGGACGCCGCCGACGGAATGTAGGATCGCTATGTCTCGCTTTTTCGACTAAAGTCGAAGGCTCGACAAAAAATCAACCAATCCAATTTCAACAAGATGTTCTTCAACTATGCCTTTTGTAAAATTATTCTTTAAAAAATATCACCTTGGTTACAAACCAAAATCAGCTAAAAATGACAAAAAAAGTGCAAAAAATATATTTCTAACTTCTTAACTTCGTAAATTCCTCTGCATTAGAGCACCCTTGTCACATATCTTAAAGATATTAAAATTAACATGAAAGAAAAGGTTGTAAGGGGATATATTTACTGCAGACCATTATTCATCACTTTAGTTTACACTAGAGAGGCATTTGCTATGGTAAGGTAAAAAAAACAAAAATAATCAAAATTTTTGCTAAGAAATTTAGTGGGAATATTCACATCTGCAGATTTAATTGCATCAACTACATGTATAAAAAAAACTTGTAAAATTTGAAAGTATCTCAAATCCTAAAATAACAAAAAGATGGCAAAAATATATACATTACAATTTGCAAAAAAAAAATACATTTCAATAATTGAACATTTTTTTTTCTTTTTTCTTTCTTTTTCTTTTAGATTATCCATTCTTAAACTGCTGGAAGTGTTTTGACTAGACATGAGTATAAACAGAAAATAGAAAGAATTTTTGTAATGTCAAATACAAGTAAACCTACAACTTCCAATCTTGTTGAAAATGGAGAATCTTTACATTTTTTTTTTGTAAAAAACACAAAAATAGTCTGAATTACATTCTTTACTGTTGCAGTTATATCACACAACCATTCTATGCAGCCACAGTTATCTGAAAAAGAAATATACATTACTCATGAACATTGAAATAATATTTAATGCAAAACAATTATAATTAACTGAGCATTACAATTATAATATATAGAACATTTCTTTTTCTTTGTTATAAAGTGATTTGTTGACATAAATTTTAAAGTACCAGTATTTCTTAGCAATAAAACGATGAAAAACATGTCATTGGCTGATGTCTTGACAAATATCTTTTTAACATTGTTTTATAGCTATATATAGTATATCAGGCTATAACATACTTGATTGAATTTTTTAACATTTAGTCATGTTGAACCTTTATAGCTAGCTATACAATATAGGTTTTGCTCATGGTTGAAGGCATAGGGTGACATTTAGTTGCATCCACATCATTTGGTCTCTGGTTGATAGCTGTCTGAGCATTGGCATACATACCACACTTACATATTTTCATGTATGGGGACAACTACAGATAACAAAAAAACTGAAATCCCAAGATTTCGCATTGTACATTATACTTTTTGACTTCCCTTATATATCTTTATATCTCCTTCTAAATTGTTTATTCAACTATAAGTAAAGAAGACATTAATATGTAAGATTTACATCTGTGCCTAACAAAAATCTTGGGCTTTAAAATGCTCTTGGATGAAAAGTTCATAAATCTATGTATTGATTCTTACCATAAAAGTCAGCTCCAATGCCCACTCCCAGCTTCAATCCTTACAGACAAGCTGTGATGCTAACCTGAAATATAAAATGATAATTCATTAATAAAACCCTGTAACTCGGAAACGTACAATCTAAAATTTATAAAAAACAAAAGGGAGCTCATGTCAATAGATATAAACAATTCACCACAATTTCTCGCAAGTTGGTGAAAGCATTCTTGAGTTATTGTCCGAAAACTGGAAAACCCCCCCTTTTTAAATGAATAAAACCCCATAACTCGGAAACATAAAATCTAAAATTTATAAAAAACGAAAGGGAGCTCACGTCAATAGATATAAACAATTCACAAAAGCTTTATGCAAATTGGTTAAAGCGTTTTTGAGTTAATGTCCAACATGTTGATGACGGACGGACGGACAACGGTATACCATAATACGTCCCGTAAATGGGCGTATAAAAACTGTTTAAAAGATTCTTTGTTGGTATTATGTATGTATATTGAATAGATTGAATGATTGGTTGTTGGTTGCTTAAGGTCCAGTGGCAAATCATTAAATAGAAATAGTCTTAAAATGTGTTATATATGTCAAGAACATATGGATGAAAAAATCTTTTAAGCGTTCAAATCTTGTTTTTCCATAAAATATTTATAATACATTTGAGTTTTCCAAAACAGGACTAACATACTGGTACATACCTTTGTATTAGCTGTATAAGACCACCAAGTCTTATTCCCACACCATGAAAACATGTCTCAGAAAGAACCTGAAATGAAATAATCAAAATCAACACATTATACATTTTGTAAATCAATTTGTGTGTTACCGATAACCTAAAATTACTAAATATTGTTCTGATTTCTTATTGCAGGTAGACAATTGTATAAAATCTTTTTTTTTTAAATCAATATAAAAGATAGAAAAGTAAAAAAATGTCAAGATTTAAATTTAACTGCACAAAAAATATATCTGAATATTTTACAAAGTTATCTCCCATTGAATGCAAAATTGTGTTTTAAATTGTACTGGTCTTTTCTTGAAGTTTAATGACCATTTTTAGGATTTACTATTGATACTTTAATAGAAAATCTTGTTCATGTATCTTGTATCTTTAAATACTAAACTGGTAAATTAATTCATCAATGGTGTTTCAAATGCAATATTTCAGAAGGGTCTGTTATCTTAAAAGATCTGACTAAATTAAACTTGCCTTTTCTATTTTCATGGTAAAGAGTCAGACTTGGTTGAAGATTTAATTGACCATCTTCCTAAGAGCTGCTATCTTGGCTGACAAGGTGGTTCTTCTCAATATCTTATTATCAATCTATGTTGTGTCCATTTGTATGTAGAAAATAAAGTAACATACATAAAAAATATTAGATGCACTTTCAATTAATAAACTTTTTGAAAAATTTCACGTAATTATTTTAAGTGACACATAATTTTTCCCACCCTAAATTTCTATTATCTAGAAAACATCTGATATGTAAAAGTGCATAAATGTGAGTATCCAAGTAAATAAATTTTATAACCGTATAAACTCGCCTAATAGTCGATCCTACTATAAGTCGGGGTCCCTTTTCAGCTCCAAATTCTAAGGATTTAGTCTTGACCCTCGTATAAGTCGGACAAAATTTGGGCATTTTTTTTTTCAGCTGACAGTAACTGAACGCCGGTAAAACCAATGCAAATCCAGGAATAATATTCATTTCTGCATTAATGTTTGTTTGGTTTGAATTTAGTTGATGCTCATCATGATAATTTATATTGCTGTTAATAATAAAGATGTATTCATTTCTCTTGTTTTGTTCACTGTTCAAATGTCAGATAAGCCATGTGTTGTTTACGTAATGCATCAATGATTTTGTAGGGTATGACTAACAACCTATTGTTTGAGAAAAGCGAATGTAAACCAATATGAACCTGAAAAATTTAAAGTCAATCAACACTTGATGAAAATATTTTTCACAGCATACATAACTCGGTGTTAAATGAGCATGAACACTTCATAATTCTTATTATATTGTGATGATTAAAGGATTAAAAAAATTAAGTGAAGCTAATCAATATATTAAAATAACTAACTCCAACTCATTAGTGTCATCTGTTTACCTATCACTGATAGTTTTCACACCTTTAGTGAATACAACTCTTTGTCTCTTAATTGGGGTTATCAATGGATTATATTGGCTTGTCAATCAATTTTGTAATTTTTGTTTACCTGAGACACTATAATGAATAATATTTTGATTTTGGGAATGAATCTTAAAATTATTTTTTGATTATTATATGATTTATAAGCATTGAATTGATATCATGATATCACAATAATGACACAATAACTCTGCTGAAAACATCCTTTCACATATTTGGTACATTGTTATCTCCTTTTCATTTTTGGTTCTTGGCTCTTCTTTTGGGTTTATAGGAAAACCATGTGACCATGAAAATCAATACACAAACCGGAAACAGTAGAATTTCAACACGAATTTGCAGAAAATGTTTACCAAAGAACAAATAAAACACAAAGACAGTATTGAAGTCATTTATTTTCAACAAAAACTTTTTATTTATTGATTTATGTAGGTTTGGCAATCAAAAACGTAGTTTTGACCAGGAAATTCACTCCTGACCACTTTTCTCAAGCTTGGATTTTTCCTCTGGTCGCTAGATCTCGTCTATTAGTCGGCCCCCCTCTCTGGATTATGAATTTTACTCCCAATTTTCCGACTAATAAGCGAGTAGGAACGGGTAACCTACAACTTCCAATCTTGTTGAAAATGGAGAACCTGTACATAATTTTTTTTTCTTTTTGTAAAAATTATAAACATTTTCTCAAACATACACAAAAATAGTCTGAATTACATTCTTTACTGTTACAGTAAAATCACATAGCCCTTTTATGCAGCCACAGTTACCTGAAAAAGAAATATACAGAATTAAACGTAATTGTCAAAATCTGAAATTTGAAACAATATCAAATGCAAAATAATAAATAACTGGTCATTATAATCATGATTCATAAAACCTTTCTCTTACTTTGTTTAAAAGTGATTTGCTGATATATTTTTTGAACTACCAGTCTGTATTAACAGAAACGGATGAAAAACAAGTCAATGGTAGATGTCTAACATATTTCTTTCTTTACATATTGTTTTTTTTTGTATTGGTTCTTACCATAAAAGTCAGCTCCAATGCCCACTCCCAGCTTCAATCTTTACAGACAAGCTGTGATGCTAACCTGAAAAATAAAATTAGTCATTCAAGATTGCTTAAAAGGATCATTTTTGATATACTGTATGTATATTCCATATTTTGAATGATTGATTCATTTGATTGTTGGTTGCTAAATGTCCAATGGCAAATTAAATTAAAGAACCTAAGTGAACACGCTCACATACCCCACGTCCCCACATTGTCTTTGTAGAAATAAAATAAGTGTAAGAAAAAAAAAATTGTATCAGAAAAAAAAATTGAATCATAATTTCCTGTCAATATGCACATCTACATAGTATGTCCTTATTATCTACACAGTTTCATGAAATTCTGTTGTGTGGTTTGAGAGGAGTTGCGATGACAAAAGGTTGCAGTAGTATATTGGGCAAATAAGTTCAAAGGGGTGTAACTCCTGGGAAAAAAATTAATTCGTAATTTCCTGTCGATATGCACATCTACGTAGTATGTCCTTATTATCTGAAAAGGTTTCATGAAATTCTGTTGTGTGGTTTGAGAGGAGTTGCGATGACAAAAGGTTGCAGTAGTATATTGGGCAAACAAGTTCAAAGGGGCGTAACTGCTGGAAAAAAAATTGAATCGTAATTTCCTGTCGATATGCACATCTACGTAGTATGTCCTTATTATCTGAAAAGGTTTCATGAAATTCTGTTGTGTGGTTTGAGAGGAGCTGCGATGACAAAAAGTTGCAGTAGTATATTTGGCAAATAAGTTCAAAGGGGCGTAACTCCTGGGAAAAAAATTGAATCGTAATTTCCTGTCGATATGCACATCTACTTTGTATGTCCTTATTATCTGAAAAGGTTTCATGAAATTCTGTTGTGTGGTTTGAGAGGAGTTGCGATGACAAAAAGTTGCAGTAGTACATTAAAGTAAATAAGTTCAAAGGGGCGTAACTCCTAGAAAAAAAAATTAAATCGTAATTTCCTGTCGATATGCACAACTACATAGTATGTCCTTATTATCTAAAAAGGTTTCGTGAAATTCTGTTGTGTGGTTTGAGAGGAGTTGCGATGACAAGAAATAGGACTGACGGACTGACGGACAGACGGACAGGTCAAAAACATTATACCCTCCGCAACTCGTTGCGTGGGGTATAATTAAAGTCTATTAATATGTAATAGAAGTTGAGAACAGCAAACCAGCATCCCAACAAACTTTTACATAATCAAATCAGATAATTAAATTTACTCCTTTATTAAAGGCAATTAAAGAAAGCAAAGACTTCTTACCAAACTCATACAAACCTTCATGCTTAGAGCACATGCTATTTCCAAATACATTTTATAATACTTTTTCTTTTTTCAAAACAGGACTAACATACTGGTACATACCTTTGTATTAGCTGTATTAGACCACCAAGTCTTATTCCCACACCATGAAAACATATCACAGAAGAACCTAAAAAGAATTAAAAAAGACACATTATATATTTTACAAATCCATTTCTCTATAAATATAAAGTCACTATATAATGTTCTGATTTCTTAAAAAAAGTATACACTAGTACCAACACAAGTTTGTAAGATAAACTGTTGACAGAGATGTCTCACCTATCAGCGGAAAATGAAAAACATCTGATGATTAGCAACATTGCTAATTTATTCGATAATTTGTTCGTAATGCAAATAAATACAAAATGTCATTGATCTATAGCAAGGAGTAACTATTAACCTGACTAAACAGAAAACTTGACATAATAAAAATAAAACAAGTCAAAGGTTTTTGTTTGGAATTGAACTGCACAAAAGTGATGTGCAAATTTAACAGTTATATCCCATTGAATGAACAAATCTTGCTGTTAATTGTACTTGTCTCCCCTTGAAGTTTTAAATATTTTGATCTAAAATCTTGTTCAAGAAAATGGTAACTTAAATTATAAAACTTATTAAAATTAATACATCAATGGTGTTTTGCATGCAGAAGATCAGAAGGGTGCTGGCGTGTTGTCTTAATATGCACTTCTTGTCTAATATTTCTAGAAAATGTATACAAATATTTGGCTTAAATAAACTTGCCTTCTTAATTTCTTGGTAAAGCCTCAGACTTGGTTGAAGAGTTATTTGACCATCTTCCTTGGAGCTGCTATCCTGGCTGCTTTCAAAGGTTTTCCATCATAGTTTTTTATGCTAATCAGTCCACTGAATCCATTTTATCTAAGTAATGAAATGTCCTTTCCATTGTACATTATAAAATGTACAATAGTCACCAGAATGTTCAAAGGCATCTCACATTATTTTTCCAATCATGGAAACTGAAGAAATTCTCAATTTAAAATACAAATAATTTATTAAATTCATTTAAAAAGTACTGTAAAAATACCAGACATGCTTTTAAACAGGTAACTTGTATTTTGATAATTTACGAAATGTATTCTGTACCCCACAATTTCTTCCAAAAAAAGTACAGTGTAGTAATAGTATAATAAACACATATAAATCAACATTTTTTAAATATTTTGAAGCATAGTTTAATCAAAAATATCTCATTTTCAAGGTTTACTACTCATGTACATAGTAGTCATGTATAGTCCCAAAATTTGTAAAAGCCTCTATAGATTTGCAAACTCTCTGTGAATTCCAAAAGATATGGGTTAAAAACTATTTATTTTACCTTTGATGAAAAATTACTTAGTTCCCAAGTCAGGAAAAAAATTATCAAACAATTCCATAGTACCAAGTGGACAACTTAAATATTTGTACAATCATTGTGTGAAGCTAAAAAGATTGAGATTGAAAACTGCAGGAGTTGATTACACAAAATCAGTACCATCTTTGAAAATTTTGGAAAACAATCATCAAGATCAGAATTAAGGGAAAAATGGGGGGAAATTCCTCAAACAATTTCATATAAGCAGGTACACAACTTCAAAATGTACGCAATTATTCTGTGAAGTTTCAGTGGTACAAGAAAGAGAAGCTGAAATGAAAAAATACAAATATGATGCAAAATGATATTACATGTATCAAGTATGAAATCTTTAGATTGAATTAAAAAATTTAGAAAGAAAAAATTAAGAACTCAAAGAAATGATATAAATACTGATTCTTTATAATAAAAATTAATTTCAATACTTTATAATTCAAATTAATTTCAAAACTCAAATGGCACGTAATACTTCAATAAAATAGATTTTTACTTTTTACTTTAGTTTTATACTTGAAACAAGAGTGCACACGCTGAAATGTCTCACCTTCTTTACTAATCATTGATATTATGTTGATAGTCCTAAATATAAAGCTTTATTACAACTGTCACATAAACTTAACATTAACCAAGAAAACTAAACATTGACCAATGAACCATGAAAATGAGGTCAAGGTCAGATGAACCATGCCAGGCAGACATGTACAGTTAACAATTCTTCCATATAACAAAAATAGTTGACCTATTGCTTATAATTTAAGAAAAACAAACCAAAACACAAAAACTTAACACTGAGCAATGAATCGTGAAAATGAGGTCATGGTCATATAAATCCTGCGCGACTGACATATAGATCATAAAATATTTCCATACACCAAATATAGTTGACCTATTGCATATAGTATTAGAAAAAAAGACCAAAACTCAAAAACTTAACTTTGACCACTGAACCATGAAAACGAGGTCAAGGTCAGATGACACCTGCCAGCTAGACATGTACACCTTACAATCATTCCATACACCAAATATAGTAGACCTATTGCATACAGTATAAGAAAAACAGACCAAAACACAAAAACTTAACTATAACCACTGAACCATGAAAATGAGGTCAAGGTCAGATGACACCTGCCAGTTGGACATGTACACCTTATAGTCCTTCCATACACCGAATATACTAGACCTATTGCTTATAGTATCTGAGATATGGACTTGACCACGAAAACTTAACCTTGTTCACTGATCCATGAAATGAGGTCGAGGTCAAGTGAAAACTGTCTGACGGGCATGAGGACCTTGCAAGGTACGCACATACCAAATATAGTTATCCTACTACTTATAATAAGAGAGAATTTAACATTACAAAAAATGTTAACTTTTTTTTCAAGTAGTCACTGAACCATGAAAATGAGGTCAAGGACATTGGACATGTGACTGACGGAAACTTCGTAACATGAGGCATCCATATACAAAGTATGAAGCATCCAGGTCTTCTACCTTCTAAAATATAAAGCTTTTAAGAAGTTAGCTAACGCCGCCGCCGCCGCCGTAGGATCACTATCCCTATGTCGAGCTTTCTGCGACAAAAGTCGCAGGCTCAACAAAAAAGTAGCAAAATTTACAATTGAAAAAGTAAAATTTTTTGTTCCAGATTATTTATGATAGCATTTTTGATTGGTTATATCAAAATTTGTTTTATATAAGATTACTTCCAATGACTTTTGTCAGAAAAAAAGGAAAATCACTGATATCTTGACAATAATGGACTGAGGCAAGGTTACTGCACTCTCCAGAATCATTGGTTCCTTAAATGGATAAGAACCAGAAGCAGCCAATATACAGACTTACAGGAATCAGCTCTTTTTTGCTACCGGGAAATGAAAACAGATTACCAGTTAAATCTAAAATAGTCTGGTTATCTTTAACTATCTTAGTGATTAAATCCCCAAAGTCTGAAACAGGGTCTTATATAAATCTAAAACTGCTTGGTTAACAGAACTGATTGTAAGCTATCGCTCAGGCAAAAATAATCACATATATAATGCCTACTCATGTTAAAACTACAATAAAGTATAGCTTGCAACAATTATTTCTTAATTATTATGGAATAATGGAAAACTCCTTTGAACTAATGAGGCTAAAGTTGGATCCCAGTTAAAAAGTCATCAACATGCTCTTAGATCACTCTTTGTCTGGCCATGAGTTTCAAAAAGGATCCAATGAAGAATAGCTGCAGTCAGTTATTGATAATTGGGTTTTACTTATTTTATTTTTCAAAGTATTTTATGATGGCAAGTGCTTTACCTATATTTTAATTACCAAATTTGAAAAAGATAGAATGGTTTGATACCAAGGAGCAAATTAATTTATGTTGTAATTCAAACGGTATGATAGGGTTAAGATCAGTCTAATACCTTTTTCAATAAAAGATCTAAATTGTATAAAATAGCTATATTTCAACAAACATGATTTGAAATTTTTGTGTTGTACAATCTACTCCTTTTCATGTACACATGATAAATAGAATAAAATAGACCAGTTTTCAGCTCCTTTTTTGTGATCTTGAAATGATCCTGCTCACTGTCAATACTTTTGATTGCAAAAAAGAAAAATTGTTTCAAGAAGCTGGACAAAATTATCCTTTAATATATTGATCACAGAATGGCTTGGGAAGTTAAAAAGATTAATTTTCTATTAAACCGGAAATTTTTACAAAGAAATGCTTAAACTCAAGACAATTTAATTTTACAAATTACGGTGAGCAATTGTTAAATGGGACTAACAAGTAAAATTAAAACATTAATACCAGTTGTCAATTATGGTCTCATAATAATGAAGTTATCATTAATGTCTGGAATCTGTGGATGAAAACCTTAAGTTTGAAGGTGAGAGTTGAAAATTAACCCAAGGTTGAGAAGCTTGAAGCAAAGGGAGATAACTACTGTAAGATATCGGGATTGATAAGTTAGATAACTCTTCACTTGGAGATGATGATAGTTTCAGATAACTCAAAATGAAGTTTTTAGGGTATTGGAAATCATTATAAATTTCGATGGTCATCTCAACGAGATTGATTTTCTCCCTTGAGCCGGTAAGGCGAAAGTGAGAAAAACAATCAAGTTGAGATGACCAATGATAATCTGTTTATCGCTATTTTGCGTATGACGACGTTGAAATTTACATTGACAATGGCACGTGCAGCCTAGTTTCTAGAGATACTTTCCATATCTTTCTACTATACTGAGAAAGAAAATTATCAGTAAGATCAAAGGAAAATTCAGTAAAATAGTGATAATAATATATATATCATAGAAATTTATCATTGTTCACCAAATATTAAGACTTGTACAAGCTTTCAGTCATTTAAGAATTAATAACCTTTGCGATTATGTTTATAACTCTATAATAAATGTAGATTGAACATCCAAATTCTTTTTTGTATGGCAGAATTTTCGTTATGGCTTGACTGTTATAAAAATGTATTTTAACTTCTTTATTATCTTAATAGCGATCAGTGCTTTAAAGATGTAGATACCCAGAAACAATTTTGAAGAAGATAAAGTATATCTAAAAAACTTTTGGGATCATTTTCCACTTCCCCTGAATTCAACTTAATTCACGAGAATATGTTATCTAGTTTTCCATTTCATCATAATATGTCAAATACAATTTAGATTTTGATTTTGATTGAAGATATTCATTTTCAATTTTGAAAATAAGAAATTAAAGAAAGTATGAAAAATCGTACAGATTCAAAGTTCAAAGCAGCTTTATGCTCAAATATTTGATTATTTTTTTTATGACTCGAAATATCAAATATTTTTCATTTCAGAATTACATATATAGATTCCTTCGAATGGTAAACACCACACCCTAAATACCTCAAAACCAAAGAACCATCCAAAGAACAACTGAAACAAACAGAAGATATAACCAACCCTACTACTTAAACACCAATAAGCAACTTTGTTATGTGTTAGTACAGACATGCAGCGCTCCAAGCATAATGTATTTCTGAAATGATCATTTGATATTTGTTAAGTCTACACCAAAACTCTGAAGATAAAGAATGTTTCGCTTCGGAACTTTGCATGCACTAGACTACGAGTTTAAATCAATTTCAAGTACTATGTTATTCTATAATCTGACAACTACAATGCTTTGAAAATGTAAAAATTTTAGGAAAATTATTATTTCATTATAAATCTGAAATTTTAATTTAAATGTCTTAGGAAAATTTTCATTATAAATCTGAAATTTTAATTTAAATGACATCTTTTTTTTTAACGAAGAACCAAAAAAAATGCATTTACTCATTATCTTTTGATTTTGCCATTTGATTAGGGACTTTCCGTTTTGACTTTTCCTCAGCGTTCAGTATTTTTGTGATTTTACTTTTTTTTCACCACAAAAAAAGCACTGATAGACCTTTAAGACAATGTTAAAAAAAACTTTCAATCTTTGGATCAAATGACAGTCTGTAGTGGTGAAAATACAGAGAAATTAATCATAACCAGGATAAACCTCATCTGAAGTTATTGCAACAGTATCATCATCTCTGTATTGATAACTTTTAATATTAAATTAACACCCCAAATATAAAGAAGGCGTTATACCCTGGGTTAATCTCCAACTTCTATATTTTGCTTCTTATGTTGTTGCACATTAATAGATGCATAATTTAACTATTGAAAATTATGGACAAATCTTTTACTGCATTCAAGAAGAAAAAATAGACATGTTTTGAGTACAGGTACTTGGCTATCATGGATCAAATGATCATTTGGCTACTGTTGTAATAAATAACATGAAAACTTTCACAATTAAAAATTGCTCATCATAATCCTTCAGAAATATTAGAAATTTTAATGGTGAATATTTATAACAAATATAAAAGAAGACTTTTTCATATAAAAATAACTAATTCAGAATTAAAGTATTTTTAACTTGGGGTGTACTGGATGACACACACAGTACATCTGTGTTATAGAAATTTCCCCTGCAGATTAACCACATAGTAGTAGTAGAAGTAAATGTGTGCATTTTCAAATCATCAAAAGTTGAGATATTTAAAAAATTACTGCATTCAAATTTTGTTCTAAATACCGGTACATATTAAGAGTAAAAATATGAAATTTAAATAATCTGAACCCAGTCATATTTTTTCAATTGATAAATACTTCACATAAATATCTAAATTTTGAGTCTGGGGGTTGGAATCCCTCCTTTTATTCTGATTCCTCTTTTTTTTTAATATGTGAACGTTTCATGGTGTTCCTAGGTTTGGAACCCCCCTTTTCAAAATGGCTGTATCCACACATTGTACTGACTCAACTTCCCTAATGTAAAATAATATACACAAATGACTTCTCTGAGCATGGTCCCTGGGTCTTACTTTACAAATGTATAGCTCAATTGGATCATGTAGTTTAAATTCTTTCAAATTTGTAAATTCATTTCATATGAGTTACCTCCCCTTCACTCAGTGAAATTTTTAAATTTTCTATCATCATGGAGGGGCATAAGGATTTTTTACAGACTTCAGGTTATTTATTTTTGAAGCCAAAAAAATTCAGTACATGTGTATAAGGACTTTATTTTTCGTGGGAATTTGATTCACCCTTATCAGAACTCTGGAATTAATGAGTAATTTTTCTGACTCAGTGAGTGAAAGCTTTATTCTTTTACACAAATTTTGGTAGCACCCCTTGCTAAAGCCCCTCATAATGCAAGATACCAGTGTTTTCATGGAGTAAGACTGAGTCATCATTATCTTAACTTGACTCACATGAATGTTAAAATAGATAACCAATATTTTCTGTGAAAAAAAGGTGTATCAATTTAATAAATTTTGGAGCATATTTTTTTTTAAGTTAAATTGAAGTTAAAATTTTGTCAAAAATGAAGATACTTCAAAATAACAAACAAAAGAATAATAATTCTAAAAAACTATATTTGAAAATTATGTGCCATCTTTATCTTGTTACATTTAAAATTTAGAATTGAAGAAAGAATGAATGAAAAAAACACCCTTGACTTTGTCAATTTGTAAATTTGTTAACATATCAATTACTTACCCACTTCTGTCCTGTCCTGGTAGTAAAAAACCCATCCTAGTAGAACTTCTATCCTGGGTCACCTGAGTTCATCCCCTGGTCTCTGGTTGGCTTGATGTTGTACATTTTTAGTTTTCAGTTTAGTGCTTTGTAGACTTTTGTCTGTAATTTCTTTTGGTTCCAACTTCCTGGATCACCTGAGTTCATCCTTGGTCTTTGATTGGGTTGGTGTTGTACATTTTTAGTTTTATTGTTTTGTTTATTTTTGTCCTTTCTTTTGGTTATGGGGAAGTCTGTCTTTCTTCATCCATACTTATAAAGGAATTAAATTTATTTTCGTCTGTGTGTTTTATCCCATTGACATTAATACCACATACTATTTCTTTATGACAAACTGACAAACATAGGACCAAAAAAAATAAAAAATACGGTATACCTATATTCTCTGTATAAACTCTGTAATGGAAACAGATAATAAAGATAAGTGATGTATTTGAGAAATTTGTTGTTAATTCCATCGAAGCAGATCTCTAATAAGCCAAGGTTTATGACTGAATCTGCCTCTGGCCCCCATCTGTAACAAAAATTAAATTTACAAATTAGTAGTGTTGGGGAATGTTGGCGTCACTTCTATCAAACAGGCCCTTTAACAATCTCAGAGTAGAATGATCTTGTTACTATTGTATAGCGTTACGAGAACTATATGCTACTCTCCCTAGTCTGCTACAACGGAGTCTATCCAAGGTCTATGACTGAAACATCCTCCCAGCTGCATCTGTAACGAAAATAAAATTCATAAATTAGTAGTGTTGGAGAACGTTGGCGTCACTTCTATCAAACAGGCCCTTTAACAATCTCAGAGTAGAATGATCTTGTTACTATTGTATAGCGTTACGAGAACTATATGCTACTCTCCCTAGTCTGCTACAACGGAGTCTATCCAAGGTCTATGACTGAAACATCCTCCCGGTGGCATCTGTAACAAAAATAAAATTTATAAATTAAATGTCTGTGGTAAACCTTAAAATGAAATAGAAATACATATAAAACATTACACATAAAAACATAAAATAAAATGGATCAACCAACCTTATTTCAATTCTTTGAAGTAACTTTACCCCCTGAAATGAAATATAAATATTTATTATACCTCAGTTATCATTTTCTATATAAAATAAGTACACAATATTTTGACTTATAAGCTTTGAACTATTGGACCAGTCAATAGCTTCCAACTATTGGACCTCGTTGAAACTATTTGACTGCAAGCTTCATTATATTTCGCGGGATTTCCAATGCAGCTATAATGGAGGATTTTGAAAATACCAGGGAGAGTAATTTTTTACCTATTGTATCTAGGGTTGACGTCAGTGCAAGACGTAGCCTTCGCATTTCAGAATATTTATGAAGTAAACGTTATGGTTGGGTTTCTGCTTTGTATATTACGATAGTTGATTTATCACAGCCATTTATTGTCTGTTGTCTTTTTTTTATATAATAAAACACTTACGGACTGGATATTTGTGGAAAAGTAAGTTTATTGTCCCCTCGGATACAACTATTGCCCTCGGCTACGCCTCAGGACAATAGTTGCACCATGAGGGACAATAGTTGCACCATAAGGGACAATAAACTTACTACTCCATTCATACACAGTCAATAAGTATACAATATGGATTACACATAAACATATAAAAAAAAAAAAGATTATTATATATAAAACAACTTTTTTATAGTTCTTTTAAGTAACTTTAAACCTTTATAGAAGTTTTTTTTACCTCACTTTACCATACAATTTGCAGGGAATAAGACTGCTGTCAAAAAACAATATCAGATTTTTACTTTCAAGGAAAATTCTCTCAAGCTAGTCAAAAATGGAAGCATAAAAATTTTCGTTTTACCTGTGAAAGAATATTTTATGGGGACCAAATTAGTCAGGGATGCTGTTATTTGTGGTTGCTTCCTTTTTATTAAATTTTGACATTTCTTTCCTTTAAAGATCTGACCATGCTGTACATGTGTGCAACCATCCACTACTATTGGTCAAATTAAATGTTGCATGCAATACAGACCAAAATAAGGTTCAATTTTTGTCTTGGAAAACAATAATATATCAGCTATGTTTTTAAGCTCAATTTTACAAAATTTACCCAAGTGGCTGCTTAAATCAAATTATTACTTCATTATTTCATTTTAATTAATGTTTAAAAAAAAATCCTGTTACCCTTTAAGGGATAAATATTTTAAATGTATTTTTTTTCAAACTTTAAAAAAAGAGTGGAAGCTGGCTAAAATACACAATATAATTAAATGTTTTTTATAACCATTTCAACCTCAAAGAAAAAGATAGTCTTTCCTTTTTCAAATTTGTTCGTTCATTTTTTGTTGAGGAACAGTGACAACCTCTTTGTCCAAAAAAGTTTACTCTAGTGCATAAACCCTCAGCCTTGCTATCAAAAGTAAAAAATATAAATTAATGGAATATTGAAATCAAATCTTCTCAACACTTGGAATAGATAAGCTGGGTTTTGATCAAACTCATTTAAACTCTGCAGACACTAAAAATAAGTCTACAGTCAAAGTCAATCAGATGTCTGGCAGTTATAATGCACTGAACATTTACATGAAACTAAGGAACATATGTTTCTATGTGAGACTTCATCTAAGAGATCAAAGCACTTAAAACTACCAACAATGATAGAGTGCTTTCCACGTCCTAAAACCCAGTCGGCAATAGTTCATTCAACTCTATTGAGTACCGGTACTTGTTTGTCAGAAGTCTCTGTGCATCAGTCAAAGTGCTGGCGAAATAGTCTCTATAGAGTAGAAATGAGTAAAATCTTTTAAATAAAAATTCTTTTTCACAAACTTAATTAATTGTATATTAACATTATTGAATAATATTTGCATTATGAAGTAGGATACACTTTTGACATGTTAGTGTGATGATGTGGGTCTCCATGCTGTGATGTTTTGTTAGAATGACATCCTACATCACTGCCTTATTTTTGTGGAAAATGAAAAAAAAAAGTGTTGACGTAAGCATGGCAAAGGGTTATGTTATGTAACCAATTTCTGTAATTCTTTATCTTCAGTTATCAATTATGAATATAAAAGACATTACAAATAGGAACAATTGAGAGAAGATATTCAGTTTCTTTTAAAAATGAAATTTTGCTTCATTTAAAAACTCATAAGAAAAAGCTATCAAAGTTACCTCCCATTGATAAAAGGTGATTTTCATCAAAACAACTTCCATTCACTTGTAAAAATTTGAATAAATTAAAGTACCGGTACCAGAGCAATTGAAAAATTAACAATGTTAAAGGCCAATGATAAAGTATTTAAAAAAAATAACAGGATTGAAATTTTTCTCTTGGTGTCATCTCATAGATTTTCAAAAATGTTTCGTTGCATCTGTTTTGTTTAAAAGAACATAAATTAGCAAATCTAAACTTTGAAGCCGTTAAAAATAATTCTGCTTGAAATTATGTAGTTTGATTTAGGCATTGCACAAGTTTTCATATCAACAGGTCTAAAAATTTGAGCATTCTTCAATTTATTTTTAAGGGTGGGCTTTGAGATATGAAAAAATACTTTCGTTGGGTTGCTGCTTCATTGATGTATACCTGCATCCCTTTTTTTCCTAATGAGGATCTAAGAAAAAATTATAGTGTCCTGATGCATAAATTTTAATCAACAAAAAAGTACTTACCATGTATAATTATAGACGAGGTTCTTACCACACTCTTTGGTGACTACAGAGATGGATATCTTACTGTACACATTGCTTACTCTTCAAGGTCATTGCTCAATTTTTGGGTTTCTGAAAAATATCGGTTTTGTATATAATATTTGAAAGGGTGGAAACTTATATTATTTCTGGTTCTTTAAAAAATTTCAATCTAAGACAGTCATCATGGTCATATGTTTTCTTTGATGCATCTCCTTTAATCATTGCTATCTTTCACTTTAATTCTAATACTGTAAATTTAGAAATTATTGCGATGTTTTTATTATACAGGATTTCTAAAATGACAAATTCGCAATAATAAATGCACGCAACAATTTCTGAATTTACAGTACATGTATATTTATCTCAAAAAGATATTAATATTGTCCCGTAAAAATAACTGATCAAAAATGTTTTTGCATGCAAGTATCATTAACTTTGATTATGGTTATTGTTCCATGACCTATGGCTGTTTATAAAAAGAAATTGTCTCAATAGCAATCATACCACATCATCTTATTAATACCAGTATTATTTATACTGTCAAACCCAGTCATTTGTTTTTTCTTTCTGCTTATAGGTTGAACCTCTGTAAATATAGACAATGCAATTTCCAAAAGAAAGGAACTCCTTTTAAGGATAAAAAAAAAAAATTACTATAAAGTTTCGTAAATAGACTGTTATCATGGAGAAATGTCTCGCTTTTTTGTAATTTCAATAATGCAAATGTTGAAATTAAAATAGCAACACTTTAACATGCAAGTTTGGCAATTATTCAAAGTAAATGAACCCTGACTGAAGGTACATGGCAAAGCAATTTCCATGGAAATGAGATGTACCAAAGCTAATACAACTGCATACCAAATACCATTGACTTATCATAAGTAGTTTCCTTTAAACAAACTTAACAAAAACTAATACATGTAAACTTAGCAAAATTTCAAAGTCAATAAACCATAACTGAGGGGGTGGGGTCAAATAATCTTGATGGTAATGAGATGTGCCAATGCTAATACAACTGCATACCAAATATCATTGACCTACCACTAGTGGTTCCCCATAAACAGACCTAATCACAAACTAATACATGAAAACTAAGCAAAAGTTTCAAAGTCAATAGACCATGACTGAGGGAGCAGGACCAAATAATCTCCATGGAAATGAGATATGTCATTGCTTATACAACTGCAGACCTATTATCATTAACCTACCACTAGTGGTTCCCCATAAACTAACCTAATCACAAACTAATACATGAAAACTAAGCAAAAATTACAAAGTCAATAGACCATAACTAAGGGGGCAGGGCCAAATAGTCTCCATGGAAATGAGATATGCCAATGCTTATACAACTGCAGACCTATTATCATTAACCTACCACTAGTGGTTCCCCATAAACTAGACCTTATCACAAACTAATACATTGTTGACGTCACCGCCGCCGAAAACAGCATACCTATGTCTCTCTTTTTTACTCTGTCAAGCTAGACAAAAATCATATCCTGGAATCTTAAGTTCATATGCACTGTTATTTTTTACAAAGTTGAAAACACAGGGCTGTGCAGTATATTTTCAACATGTTTATGCCTTTCAAAGCCTTTTTAATAAACAAGGTAATTAATATTGTACTTAAAAAAAAAATCATTTTAATGTTGAAAATTGATGAAGGGAAATGTAATATTCAACCAATACAAACCTTATAGATGAATGCAACTGGCCGATTCTTTTATATTGTTGTATATACTATACAGCCTAGGTTTTCTGTAGGTCTTCTTTAAGTTTCTGTGGTTTAACAATTCATCAAAATGAGAATGTTGTGGATAGTCTTTTAAATTCTCTGAAATACAAAATTCAATTTACTTTTCCATATATATATGCCTTTTTCAGCTGCACTGGTTTTTCTGTGATCAATTTGCTGTAACATTTTCAAAAGCATACACAAAAACATTATGATTGGTTTAAAAAAATCTTAAAAATGGAAATTAATCAATGATATAATGTTGTTTTTTTTTTTTGGTGTACAACCAATGAGATTACCCATAGTCCTTAGATTTTGAAAAGGAAAATTACATTTGTTGCGTAAACACAGCCAACTTTGCTAAATGATTATGATGAACTAAAACCAAAGGAAATTACATATTATAAGCTTTCCAAATAGATACCATGGTCCCAATTTATTATATTAGTAAACTCAAGGAGATGGTGTTTATAACCTCCTTGTTCAATTAAATGTCTTTTACTGACCTTTGTGGCATTTTAAATAGCTACTGAAAGTACAATTTCTTTGAAAAATATTGATTTTAGTTGAAATGATAGGACGTTTTTTCAGTGGAAACTCACTTTTGTCCTGACTGTATATACTCTGAGTCTAGCATTGTTGAAAATCTATATAATGGCGTATAGTGTCTGGTTTTCCTATCTAATACCAATTAAGATGACTTTAAGTTCCTAGAATCCAAGAACTGAAAAGAAACATTTAATATTAAAACAAGTCAATGAAAAAATGTTATACTTCTCAAATAAATAAACCAACTTGAAGAAATGGTTAAGAGTCATCATTGTGTTTCCCATCCAACCTTATTATGTATGAAAAATTTGTGAAATCTTTAATTCTTTAAAAGTAATTTTCTGGAACTAAAAGTTTGAAATCCAGAACAGAATACATTAAGGTTTATGACCCCTTCTGTAGCCATCTGAATTCGAAATTTTCAAACTGCAATAATATCAAAACAGCAAAGATAATGTACAGTAGAGATTAGCCATTTTGTACATATACCAAGGGGAAACTTCCAACAAAGCATTATTATTTATAGTTTCATTGCATTCGATAGAAAATGGGAATTTTGAGACAAATAAAACCAGATTTTTGTAGAAAATCCACAGACTTTAATACTGAGATTTTCGTTATAAAATTCTAAACACAGATTACTTACTTGTTTGTCCATGGTGTGCTAGCGTTTATTGTTTACAAAAAGTCCTAAATAACCTTTTAATTCCAAAAAAACTCGTGGTGAGTCATTAAAGTCTAGCGCACCCTAGAAGGTGTACTTGAATAGGTCCGTATATACATTTGTTTAAACCAACATCTTAATTTATAATTTTGTTTTAAGGAAATCATTGCTAGCACTGCATGCAATTATCGTCTATCAATCAAGCACCGAATTGTCAAATATTAGATTACAAGGGGAAAGGCTGTGGATTTTCTATAAAATTTCCATATGTTTAGCATTGAACATGTTGAATCAACAGAAGGGTACATAATCCTTAAAGTAAATAATTATTACTACATTAAATACCTTAAACTCGTCTTGAAACTTTAAACTTTTTCATGTCTTCAAAAATTTTAAGGAAATAATGCAAGTCTTTGTCCAAGTAAAGATCAAACTAATTTGAATTCAAATCCTAACCTGTAAGTCACATGATCATACGTACAGGTAAAAATCTTTTCACTTGAAATCTGCTCACTTCATACTTGAGTAACTGGCTGGGTAGAAAAGTATAATAAATGAAACCTGACACAAGGTGTTTCACAAAATATGTAACAGAATTTTGTTCAGATAATAAAGCATTCCCCTAAAGGGAAAATGAACAGTAAAATCTAAAAACATGAGGCTCCAATAACCTGCATAATTTTTGAAAATTTTGCATGATATTGTCGAAAGCATTTAAATGAGTACATATCTAAACACTGATATTTGGGTTAACTCAGTTAAAAAAAAAAGTTTTTACAATATGAACAAAGTTAATTTTGGACCCTTTGGGCCCTTATGTTGACCCATAGTAAAATGTGGCTAAAATAAAAAAAATCCAAAAACAGTTAAATTCAGCATATCAAAGAACCTCAACAATGCAATTTTTGATGACACTTTAGACCCCAATGTGGACCAATTTGAAACGGGGCCCAAAATCTGAATACAAGAGTAGATTCAGCATATTTTAAAAAGTTTGATTGATTGATTTTTGGTGTTTTGGTGTTAATATCAAGATCAGAATAATGTGATAAAGAAGAATAGTTATACACCAAACACAAATCAGAAAACGTTTTACTATCACGGGGGTCATAGGACAATTTCAAAGTCAGAGTGACCTTACTTTGGTAAATGATACACCCCAATCTCCATGTTGTATCAGCATAACAAAATTAGTCTACCTAAGTTCTATGGTACAAAAATTATGAGTGACCTGACTTTTGGATATGACACATCCTTGAAGCCCATGATGCAACTGCATACCAAGTTTGGTTAACGTTAGTTGAATAGTATAAAAGTAACCTGACACAGACGGACAGACACATATTACTAAATTAGATATGTGTAAGCTGTTCATCTACAGTAGAGACATTATGATCCATTATAATATCCACCAAATCTGTGACTGTTGTGTGGGACCATAATCAGTTCTTTGAATAGCTATTTCCAATATAGAAACAAAGTTGTTATTGGTTGCTTGCAGAAAAAAATCTTATATAAACTTGATGCACCTCATGATAATGTTGGTCAACTTCTAATTCCTCCCACAGTTTAGAATAAAAGTAGATGTTTGGGATGTGTTATAGAGAAAGATCGTGTATTTTTAAAACCTATGGTTTCTTCTTTTAAACAAAATTCTTATTTTCATCCATAAATGGTGTAAAGTAAAAGATTAAAAGAGTAAGACTCTTAAATGAAGATCTAGAGCTGTTACAGTCATTTCCATTGCAGTCTTGGATACAGGTTTTTTGGTAATAATCTTGGAATGTCACCGATTTTATTTCTAATATTTGAGTAACAGACACAGTTGAAATCAATTTGAAGATTTTTTTTGCTCTTATAGTCACATTAATGATTTTGACATTATATAGGCATCTGTTGAAGATCATATCAAGATCTCTTCCTATTGTTTTTGTTTTGTTATGATGTGTCTCATTGGCATATACTCCACATCTCTTTTTAAACTTATTCATTCATTGACAAGTTGTTATTTCAATTTTGAAACTTAAAGAATCGTAGCAAGCATGCTCATGTACCCCATGCCCCCACATTGTCACTGAACAAACAAAATCTCACCAGAATCCTAAGTTCAAAGACTCGTCACTCCTACAAAAGATAAGTTCTTGTAGATATACACATCTACATATTATGTCCTATTTAACTACAAAGTTTCATGAAATTCTGTTATGTGGATTCAGATGAGTTGCTACAACTAACTGTTGCAGTAGTATATTTAGACCAAAATTCTAAGTTCAAAGGGGCATAACTCTAAGAAGAATAAAAATTGAATCATAATTTTCTGTCATTTTGCACATCTATTTACTACGGTATGTCCTTAACAGTAACCTACACAGTTTGATTTTGATATGGTCTCAGAGGGGTGGGATGCAAGAACAGGACTGATGAATAGACAGACAGACTGACACGTCACAGACAGATCTACTTTCAATATTATTATTTTCTTTACACTTTCACCTCAGCATCACTTGTGCCTATGTGTTTTTTATTCATTGTATTATATGTAATTCTAAATATTTCATGAAATTTTTGTCTTAAGTATATTCATCTTATACCCTATAGCGGTTATGACAAAATGGATTAGTAAAAACTGACTGTTGTCAATGTAACGAAAATAAGATACAGTCTGTGTTTGAGGCAATATATGTCAAAAATGAAAATTCTAAAACAGAATATGAAAGTAAATTTTACTAGCTAAAATGAAAGATACAACAATGAAAAAATTATATAATTTGTCCATCACATTCAATTGTAGTACAGTACAGTCTTAAGTTTCTTCTTCAGTCATGGTACATTTAAAATTCATTTATGCCATGTCAAGTTTTTTGTCTCTTTTGATCAGGAGGAGATAATCCATTCTCTTCTTCATCATCATCATCATCATCATCATGATGATGATCTTCTTCATCATTTTCTTCATCATCTTTATTTTTTTCTGCAGACTTTTCACCTATTTAAAATTTTACTTAACATATTATATAGGTAAATATAAAAAAAAAATCTTTATTAAAAATCTATATCTTTGCAATTATATATATATTTAATAGATATATGGAGATGTGGTATGAGTGCCAATGGCAATGATACAACTCTCCATCCAAGTCACAATTTGTAAAAGTCAACCATTATAGGTCAAAGTACGGTCTTCATTTTACCATGTTAATTGTCCATTATCAATACTGCGAACTCTTGCCAATTTCGCATGAGATGCCAGTCTTTTGTCCAGCAATACTAAATTCTTTTAAAAGAATAATCACCCAAATTAAAAACAGTATTTTCTTCCATGAAAAGGGTTCCATGAATAACCTGTTTGCTTGTATTTATTTATTAGACCTTTGTGTACACAGTTGCGGATCCAGAGGGGGGATCCAGGGGGTGGACCCTCCCTTTTTTTTTAACAATCAATGCTTTGGAATGGGGACATATGGTTGGGTCACCCCCTTTTATCCTGGGTTGGAACCCCCTTTTAAAATGGCTGGATCCACCCCTGCTACAACGTATATAAAATGATAAAATACTAATTCATTTGTTATATATCTGTATTTTTTTTTAAATCAAGCATCATTAATTTAGTCATGAATTTAAAAATTAATCAAAATAAAGAACTTAAGTTGAATAGTTAACATGATTCTGTAATTTTTTTTATAGATTTAATTAACGTTTCAAATGTGCTCGACTTCAACACACTGTATGAGGGTCATGATGGATGGTACATTCATGACAAATAAAAGTAAAAATTCATGTCAAACGATGTTAACGGTAATTTTTGGTGCATGACAATAAAATGTACACTTTCTTTTAGACGATAAAAAAAACGACTAATCAGTTTAAATTTAAAAAAAAAGTCAGGGACACAAATTCGTCAGACAAAATAAATTTATAAATATAAGTTAAATTTTATGAGTCGTGGCATATGCACCAGACAAAAGGTGTTTTGAAATACAAGGAAAACCCAACATATCAACGAAGAAGGGCCTTTTTTGTTGTGCATAAGATTAAAATTTGTCACCAGGTCTTCAGCAATCGGCTTTTTAATATTCATTTACAATGACAACACATTCATCATTATAACAGAAACCAACATTCAATGTGTTGTAAGCGTTACATTTTTTCACACAAGAACATTTCAAACAGTGTATTTCTAAAATGACCGAGAGTCAACTTAAATGTGTTTTGTATTGCACCATTAAGTAAAAATAACAATATATAGAAAATGACAAATTAAAAGAAGAAATAAAAAAATAAAAGCAGCAAATTAAACTATCTATACATAGATAACACTAATCAATTTACCTCCATGGTCAAACCAAGGAATTGTATATTTAAATATACAATTCCTTGGTCAAACTAAAGAGCGAGGAACACGATTCCCTAAAAAAGAGTGATTTGAAAGATTTTTTGCATTAGATTTCGAGTTCTCAAATTTGTTTTAATAGTTCCACCACATTGATGTAATGTCATTACAGGATGATACTCACATAACAAACCGTGCATATATTTATTACATGTACATATGTCACCAATTAACACAAGTTGTATTGTTTCAGATTCAATTTAATAAAACAAACAGTGACATCCTGTTGAGCATATATAAGACATCGTAATTGGAGATAGGAAAGACAATCAAGCGATAGGGTGCCTGCTGATAATAAAATTCATTTGACAATATATCAATTTCGAGCTTTTTTAATATACCACCTTTTCATTTTCTTTAAATATTATCGAAATACAAATGATGGAAAAATGTTGTACGGGTGAAAAAAAATTGAACAGCGAATCGTTTATTATTATTTAAATGTAAATGTATACTTTATCATTTATCATTAAATATGTTTCGCCAAATATTTTGTATTCAATATTTATCGTTTCTATTTGAACAATAAAAAATAGCCGCAGTGAATACTTTGAATTTGAACTTATTATGTATTATTTCATTTATTTAAGAACAACTGGAATTTATTTTACATGTATAACAGTATGATCTCGCTAATGTTCGTTGTTTTTGTATATTACATTTGTGTTGGTTATTTTTTTTCAAAGACAACTTTTCAAAACGCCGGAGACCTAAGAATTTCCTAATTTAAACTGACTTTTCTGACATCAAAATATAGCTTTTTGACAGGAGTATTCGACAGTATGTGTTAATAGTATTTCCTTTGCATATTAAGTGTGCTTCAATTTTTTTAGTTACTGCTGTCTCGTTTCTTTTGAGGTAATTCATCGTTATTTACTGATGTGAGTAAGGGAATTTAGATAATGAAATTTAAAAAAATCGGAGACCTAACAATGAGATAAGATAAACTGATTTTTTTTATACCACCAGAAAGGTAAATCTATGTAGAATTCGGTCGTATGTGTTAATAAGAATTCAGATGATTAATAAAAATAATATGAAGAATTGATGAAGGGTAACCATTTATTTTCCCATTACTTTCTATGTTAATCGAACATCATTAAAAACATTGCACCCCGGGTGTCGCTGATAAGGGTAATCGGCCATTAGTGTCCTTCATTCTTGGGTATGCATTGGTGGCCTTGGGCCGTTTTCTGCTCTTTAGTCGGGTTGTCTCTTTGACACATTCCCCGTTTCCATTCTCAATTTTAAGCTTGCATTTATAGACCATTTGACAGTCGTGTCTTGTGGAATCTAGTATTATAAGTATTAAAATTCTGTTTTATTTCACATAGGTCTCCGTTTAAAAGTACCCCCCCCCCCCACCCCCAATCATGGGTATGTTTGGATACTGAACGAAAATGTAACAAACCTTAAGAAGTACCCAGCAAGTCTTTGTTTTATCTTTCAAAGGTTCCAGAGACATGCTGTGTACACTGATATTTGTATCATACACTTATATATAAAAAGAAGCTTTGATAATGAAGGGTTGAGCACTAAAAGTCATTTTTACCAGCACCCCATTCTTTATGTGCCTGTAATTCAATGGTTGTGATTGGTTGCTGTCTGTTATATTTGTTTTTCCTTTAGTGTTATATCTTACTATAGGGTAAAAGGTATAGGTTTGCTCTATAAAGACTGTACAGTGCCCTATACTTGTTTAAATTTTTAACCTTTGATGTCTTGTGGATTTTATCTCATTGGCAATTTTACCACTTGTCCTGATTTTTATATAACAGGCTAAGTGAGCATGTCTCAGTGGCGGATCCAGAAATTTTCATAAGTGGGGGCCCACTGACTGCCCAAGAGGGGACCACTTCAGTCACGCTTCAGTGATTCCCTATATAATCAACCAATTTTTTCCCACAAAAGGGGGGGGGGGGGGGGCTGGGCCCCCTGCCCCCCTCTAAATCTGCCTCTGTGTCTGTCAGATGGGGAATGCTACTTCTTTGGTCAAATGGAACTGAACAAGTGGGAGGTATACCAGGCTGAATAATGTTGTTCAACCTATTTCATTTGTGCCAAGTCAGGACTAAGTTTGTATAAAAAAAATCAATTAGTAAGTATATTTTTCTTTAAATTAGGCTTTTCCATGGTGCTTGTTGTCATTTAATGTCATAAATTGATACAACATTTCAATTATACATTTATTTTTTCAATCAGAATATAGTATCCAATTATATGTGCCATGCATGTAATATCCATCTTAGTTATCAGTCTAGTGTAAAGCAGGGTATATATTCATACAACTTTGAAATGATCTTTTTCTGAATATAGATGTAATGTTAAACATCCAGCCACCAAACCTTTCAGACTGGGGAAGTAATAATTGTAAAAACAATATTTAAGAACATTTTTTATTACTGAAAATAGCTTCCATTAACGAACAAGTAAATAAACCCTTCAACATACAAATATAGCTCAACATAAAATATCATTCATACAACAGGATTTCACAATGCAATGGATTTTTCTTACATCATCAATATATACTGAGAGTCTTAAATAACACAACAGTCTAATTTATTTTCTATAGAATAAAGATGAAATGTAACAATTTTTGGACGATAAAGTAACTAATAAATCATTTTGCATGGTGATTTGGTATAGCAGCTCAACTTTTTACCATAGAACATTGAATAAACATAAAATGCATTTTTTACAACATTTCCACCACATTCTATCCTGATATCAAAAGATATCATATGCCAAGTTCAAAGGTTAAACAAGACACTACATTCATATGCATAATTGTTTTGTCATTTAATGACATTTATTTAAAAGAGTAAAATGTTAACCCCTTTCAACATTTGAAATTTTCACTTATACATCAACTTGTTCTTACACAAAACAATCCATTCCAAACCCTCAGACAAATGAAAAGAAATTTCAACAAGGAACAATTGTTGATACTAAATTAAAGCAGAAGTCTTTAACATATCCTCAATTTTAGAATTATCTCAACAAAATAAAGATCCTATGACTAAGCTTGCAAGGCTCCTTTCTAATTTGTTCTTGATCAACATTTCAGAATACTAGGGTTTTGCCATAATGAAACACATCTTAAAAAAAATTGGAGGAAGACATTTCATTGGTTGGCAATGATTAGAACAGGAAGTAGAAGGGAGTGTTGTCTGAGCCTTGTTAGCAAAGCAAGGGCACAGGATCTATATTTCAATTAGATTGCACTTTTAATGTTGCATCATTAAAGTTCATGTCTACTAATAAGTTCACATTTTGTAGCCTTTTAAGTTTTTAAGCATTTGCTAGTGCTGTTGAGAGAAAAAAAGATGGCCTTATTTAAGTCCTTAAGAACATAATCTACTAATAAGTTCACATTTTCTAGCCCTTTTAATTATTTGCTAAAGCTGTTGAGAAAAAAAAATATGATAGAAAAAAACAAATCAGGCATTTGGAATTTTTTTTGACTATCTTTGTTCCCTCAGCACTAAAATCAGGTAACTCATGTACATGTAAGGACACAATTCTCATTTTAAGTCCCCTGTGGTAAATTAACTAATTTTAGAACAATAGACTAATGAGTTTATACTACAAAATCTTTGTACCCTCTTTTTAAACCTTGCTTCATACACAATATACTCCATACATTAAAAATAATCATTTGTGATTCTGATATTTAAAGTCTAAAAACAGCAATACAATACAATACAATACAATACAATATTTTATTTTTCCAAATTAAAGGGCCCATTAAGAGCATAACATTACTAACAACATGACATAAACATTACAGAGTGTTAGAGAAACATAGAATAATAGTTCAAATGCATGAGGAAAGGGTCAGTGGTCAAAGGGAGATAATTTTGCTATGATTCAACAAACATACATATAATACCTTATAACCATTATAAATAAAATGCTCTGACAGAAAGGATACAATGCAGGTCAATTTAATATACACGAATACATAAAATCATGAATGCTGAGGAATACACTGTTGCAATTTTTTTTTCAGAATATCAAGACTAGTTACTTGTCAAATGTATAACAGAAAAATATCAAACTTAAAAGTCTAAAAACAACTCATCATAACTGAAGAAAAGTTCAGTTTTCTACATCAAATTAAAATCTATTTTTAAATTAAATTACAGCTGCTTTTCTTATATTAAAGATGGAAATATACAATGTGGTGATTGCTGACTTGTTATACTAGCTATAATACCCTTCTCAATAAATATTTGCTATACAGTAAGCAATAGACATATACACTACACAATAATACTTTAATTCAATTGATTATAGAGGATTTAAACTACTCAGGACCATGCATCCGATCCAAATAAACTATTAAAGAACTCATAAAATTGACAAAAACAGATGATTTATTGTCTTTAACACAGTTACACATTGTAAACATACAAAAAGTGTTTCAATATATCCACGAAAACTAACAAATGAATTTGACCTCGTGCATGTGGTTAATTTTTCAGCAGATATGTAATGTAAATTTCTACATCTTGCATAAATATATTTCTAATGTATTTTACAAGTTTCTTTCTCATGATAAATTTCTTATTCAAGGACAATAAATTATTATGATTTAGGGATCATTTCTACACTCAAAATCAGTCAGATTTTTTCCCAATAAAGTTTCATTTGAATTTTTGACAATTTTTCCAACTGAAAACACAACATGTGTTTATAAAAGGAGATTATGCCAGACATCAAAGAGACAGCAACCCATTAACACAAATATTCATTACCAAGATTGGAAGTTATTTCACAAATAGGAACTCCGAAACTGAAAAAATTAAGAAGTATACACCTGGTTATCTCCCTTGTAGCTTAAGAAACTTTGCTACAACCATTGGCACTGTTCAGTTTTCAGTAGCCATTTTTGTGTTGGATTCTGAAATTTGTGCATATATTCAGAACAAGGATTCCCAGAAATTCCATTTAAAATAGCTGTCATTTCATTTAAAGCTATGACAACAAAACATGATCAATTCACAATTTCCCAAGATATAGGCCATGTTTTCCATGGTGGCTGAACATATTTCTTTGACTTATCATTTAACAGAGCAAATGAGTGACTAACTGGTACCTGTAAGTTCTGAACAGAAAGAACAGGCATACCCTTCCCCCCTAATGATTCATTATGCTCAAAATAATTATGAGAATTCAGTTTTACTTCATACGTGGTTACTCAAAACCTTTAACCCATCAAATATAGGGCTTCTCAAATTAGATTAATGTGGGAGGGTAGGAAGGGAAGATTTATTTCTGGACATGGGTAAGTTATGGTTGCATGTCCATTTGATGCATGAGGGTCTGGATGGGGTTGGCAGATTAGAGAATAATGGCCGAAAACCAATTAATGAATACAGCAAAATGCAATCTGATTTAAATACGGATTCTGTATCTTAACTTTGCTTACAAGGATATGAAAATTTTTTGACAACACTCGTTTTTAATTTGTTCTGGTAATTATCACATCAGCCAATGAAATTTCAGCCTTCAAATTTTTGAAGGTATGTATTAATCCCACAGAACCAGAGGATCCCAAAAGGTCTTTTAACAGAAATTAGAACAGAGTTTTAAAATCCTTGTAAGCAAAGCTTGGACATTGAATTTGTATTTTAATCAGATCGAGAAAAATGGGGTGTTAAAGTATAAAGATTAACTGTGGAAAATAAAATTAGGAGATACAAGTATGTAAAATAACTGAGAATATGTTGATTGTGGTGACATGAAAGTCCTTTCCTACACTCCCACATCCATTTAATGGTACAGCCCTTATAAACAGTCATTTATAAAAACTATTATTTGAGATGGTCCTCTAGCAATTGCACTGGATAGAAATACATAATTTGGAATTTCAAGAGAACAGAGAAGAATTTCTTGCATCTTTGTAATTTGCAGCTCTTTTCACAAAAAGTCTTACTCATAAGTCATTAGTATTTCAATTTAACTTAAGATCTTTGTAATAAGAGCAGCAGTACTTTGAAGATGATTCTTAGTCTGAATTCTTCTGTTTACTGAAATATTTCTGAGCTTCCTTAGGATCTGGAATGATCTGAAAAAAGAAAAAAATCATTTAAGTCAGCCTTTTCTTATATACTATAAATGCAGAAATTATTGTGATGAATTTAATTTCGTTTATTTTAAGGATATATATTATCAATAAAATGAAAAACCCAAACAAAAAATTAACATCTAAAGAGTGTGACTTTCTCAAATTGGAAACCACCAAAATAAATCCCAATGAAATCAGTTTAGTGCAAATATCCTAATTTTTTTAATTGTAAAAATCTATAATAAAATAAATGGGGAATGTGTCCACGGGACACAGATGATGCCCCCGCTTGCATATAACCTTATAAAGGGACATAACTCAAGAACAGTAAAAGTGACACTACCCAAATGTGTACTTGATCTGAGTTTTGTGGTAATAAGCATTGTGTATAAGTTTCATAACATTTGGTTGAGGCTAACTTAAGTTAGAGAACCGAAACGAAAAATTTCAGCAATTTTTCCATTTGTAAAGGGGCATAACTCTAGAACGGTTAAAGTGACACCTCCAAAATTAATCCTTGATCTGAATTTTGTGGTTATAAGCATTATGTATAAGTTTCATAACATTTGGTTGAGGCTAACTTAAGTTAGAAAACGGGAACGAAAAATTCAGCAATTTTTCCATTTGTAAAGGGGCATAACTCTAGAATGGTTAAAGTGACGGCACCAAAATTCAAACGTGATCTGTGTTATGTGGTAATAAGCATTGTGTATAAGTTTCATAACATTTGGTTGAGGCAAACTAAAGTTAGAGAACGGAAATCAACTTTGGGATGTACGGACGTACGTACAGACGGACAAGGGTAAAACTTAATGCCCCCTCCGTTACGGCGGGGACATAAAAATCTTGTTTGAAAGACAACAAATACGACATTTCTACTGACAAGAAAAATAACTTTTTCATCCTCTTTCAAACTTAACAGAATTGACAATATACATACTGTATCACTGCCCGGTTTCCACCCAGCTGGGCATACTTCTCCATGCTTGTCTGTATACTGGAATGCCTGTACTAATCTCAATGTCTCGTCAACAGATCTACCGACAGGAAGATCGTTCATTGTAATCTGTCGTAATATCCCCTTAGGATCAATGATAAATAAACCTCTGAAATGATCAAGCCAAATATGGGGTAAAACGTAATTAATACATGTAAATGCATATCTAATATTTGTCATGTGGCATTTGAAATGTAACCATAATGTACACAAAACAAGTTTATCTCTAACAAAACGTAAATAATATATATGTGAATGCATTTCAAATATTTGCCATGTGGCATTTGAAATGTAACTATAAATGTACACAAAACAAGTTTATCTCTAACAAAACGTAAATAATATATATGTGAATGCATTTCAAATATTTGCCATGTGGCATTTGAAATACAACTATAATGTACACAAAAACAAGTTTATCTCTAACAAAACATGAATTATATGTGAATGCATTTCAAATATTTGCCATGTGGCATTTGAAATGTAACTATAATGTACACAAAGGATGTTTAATCCTGACATATTCTTTACCTGCATTTCACAAGTCAAAAAACTGTAATCCAATTGTTGTCGTTTGTTGCTGTCTTCTCAACTTTGCGTATTCATTTAGTGTATATGTTTAAATCAGGCAGTAGGTTTTCTCTTTTCAATTGTTTTATATTTCATCATGTCAGGGCCTTTCATAGCTTTCTATTAAGTATGGATTTTTCTCAATGTTAAAAGCCTATGGTGACCATAATTAATTACATACACTTCCTCTGGTCTCCAATGAGCAGTTGTCTCATTGGCAATCATACCACATCTCCTTATTCATAGGTTTTGTTGATTTAAGAATTATATATGGCGTTGTTTTGGTCACTTGTTTAATATTGTTTTATATTTCAATTCTCAGATAAGATATTCTATACTTGTATTGAAGTAGTGAAAGCTAATTAACCTAATAAATCTAAATGAAATTTGGATAAAAGGGCTTACCTCAAACTATGTCCTAAATCTTGTAAGAATACACCATATGCTTTGGAGATTTCATGTGTGATGTCAGACAAAAGAGGAATTTTGATTGGTCCAAGTCCTCCCTCATTTCTAGCCTTGCTTATCCTGAAATTACATAAATTATACAGAGGGTAACTTTTTATCCCATACACCAGTTGTTACATCCAAGGGATTGCATATGACAAGGATCCAGTTCCTATCCCGTATTGCTGAGGTGTATTTTTAAAAGTTGCTACATGATCCTGCTTTGTCATTTTAGTTTTTAAAGGATTTATTCATATATAACAGCAATGTATTGTATACAAGTAGCCTGCGGATGACAAGGACACATATTATTCGCTAGCTATGCAGTGTTCTTATTCAAACTGCATGGCCTGAAACTTCCTAAAGCTTTGGTTATTGGTTACACCTCTAGTAAATGGGCAATTTAATGGTATCATATATTGTGTATACAGCTACAAGTATGTACAGAAAAACCTGCAGTTTTTCATCTCGTAAGTCATGTTTAGGAATTGAAATTCTTATGAATCAAGCTCTCCCTATGCTTTACATGTAGAATTCAGGGATGACTGATGAATATTAGATGCAAGCCACAGAGTCAGTTAAACTTTTACATCCTAATTCACTTTGTAACCTTGACCTGTGACCTTTTACCTACAAATGGATTGATACACTCCCTAGGTATAGCCATGCTATTAACATTTTTAAACAAAGATTGAATGCAAGACTGCATCTATGGTACCAGCAGTTTGTGAGGAGTGAACAGTTAAGATATAATAACAGATGCATAGATATATACTACTTTCTTTTATCAGTTTTCTTGAAAGAGGATAGAAAAAAGACTTACATCAAAGGGAGGTATGAAAGATTAACTTCATTCACTAACAATTATGTTGTAACTTACCAAGCCAGATGTGTAAATTGTGAATCCACAGAACATGCAATGACCTGAGTGTTGATCTTCTCAAATTCTTTAACCCTATCACTGAAGGCAATAATTTCTGTTGGACAAACAAATGTGCTGTAACAATAGAAAATTTATGTTTTTAAATGCATAACAATTTTGTATTATTCAATCAAAAATGTAATGATTAAATGTTCTTTAAAAAAATACATCTTACTGCAATACTTTGGATGTATAAATATGTAATAGTATTTATGGATCAGTGATCAAGTGCAATGCTTCTGGAACTGACGTTGGTCAACATGTAAAAGATGATGAAAAATAATAATTCTGCTTTTTTATCATATTTGATTATATTATGGTATCTCAAATACTAATTAAAAGTCCTAACAACATGAAACATAATAAAACATTTATATTATTATCACATATTTTTCTTTTAATTAACAGGTAAATAGGTAATTTTTTTCAAAGATAACTAGTGTGGTCTGGCAACATTGTTTAATACCTTTTATCACCAGAGGATGACAAGGTGCTACTTACAAATCAAGAGGATAAAAGAAGAAAACAAGCCATTTCCCTTTAAAATCTACTAGTCTGATATCCTTAAATGCTCCATCTATCACAGCAGTACCATTCCAATCAGGAGCTGGCTTAGAGACTGAAAAAAAATAACACATACCAGTGTTACATATACTAGTAAATACTCTTGTTGTATATATATATGTGTCTTCACTTCAGTGCAGTTTGGTTTATTTTGACAATTAAACCTGTCTATTTTTGGAGTTGTCACTTCATTTCCCATTGGTAACCATTTAATGGACCATTTTTCATGTTTTACATCTTTCATCATAAGAACTGAACATATGAAAATGTGGAAGAAAAATTGATTTTAATATTTTAATAAAATATGGCATTGCTGAAAAAGACTGCATGTTATGGACATAAAATCACTCTGAACTTGGAATCCCAAAACATGCAAAAGGGATTTAAACTTGTGGGTAATTTATATTGTTTCATATTATAATTGTTAATCTCTTTTGGGAATCTGTGTCAGTGTCTGGAGAGATTTTTCTGCCCTCAGAATCTGTTATCAATCTTTATTAAGGTTCATCAGAAGGAATTAAAAAATATGGCTGTGTTTACACCACAAAATATACTCTGAATACAGACAAACATGTGCACCTAGAAAAGTTTTAAAGTATGGCAGGAACTAGGTAAATAAAATTTGAATGCATTTTATGTTTCAGATAAATCCTTAAATTGAATTTGAGATTCCTTTTTTATAAGTCTGTAGAAGGCGATAAAATAAACAAACACCTGAGTTTCATTTGAAATAGTCCACTCATTTACACATGTACAGTTAAAATCACCTATTTTTGTGCAGATATCTATTGTCCATTTAAGCAATGCAATTCACTACAATTATTATCATAGGGGAACATCTCAAACGTTTTTCCAACCTTAGTTATTTTGGCATCTTCTGTGGGAACAAAAAAAAAGCATTCTCAAAATCCAGAAAAATTATAATTTTCTGAAACATAAAATGCATTTAAAATTCAATTATCCAGTTCCTGCCTCGTCCTGAATATGCATGAAATATTTGCCACTGGACGTTAAGCAACCAACAATCAATCAATCAATCCAGTTCCTGCCATGCTGTAATTTTTTCCAGGCGCACAGGTTTGTCTGTAATCAGAGTAAATTTTGTGGTGTAAATACGGCCATATGAGTCAAAAGGTAATGATGAACCTTAACTATATTTAGGAAAATTTTGATAAACAACATACCTCACCTTGTACCATAATCCCTTTTGGGATTCTGAGTTGAGAGCGATTTTTTGATTTGGCCAACCTTAGAAATCCTTATCATTTAAGATATCTTACCTTTAACGGAAGGCTTGATAAGGGATTCTGATGGCTGCCAAATAAAAAAATCACTCCTGACACAAATGCCAAAAGGGATGTAAAGTACACATTAAAAAAAAATTCAATAGAGGCTACCTTGTCATCAACAACAGCAAGACAAATCTGAAGATTGGAGATAACATCATTGTGGGTGTCGGTTAAAAGCTATACAGAGCTTTATAATGCAATTTGTGATAAATTTGTACAACTTTAAGTGTAGTTTTATTAATCAATTAATCTAAAGGTAAAACATACTGACAGCTTGGCTCCACTGAATTGCATGTCCTGACGTTCTACGAGTTTCCTGAGGATAGACATGCCCTCCTGGAGAGGCATAACACTGTCTGTCACCACCAAATGTGTAGCACTGTCCGTCATCGGCTAAAGAAACTTGCAAAACACCGACCAAAAGGGAGAAGCAGACAGCTGACAACACATGTACCATTTTGCAACGTAGACTTCCGTTTTGAGGATCTCTCTAGCTTTTACCTCAGACTCAGTGGTAACATCAAAGCAGCTTAGTATAAAGTGTTAATTCGAGACGTTCTATCTCACATCATCGGACAATCATGGGTACCAACTGTACACCCGTGTCTTTGATTCAAATTCAATCAAATATAGCATACTTCTTGCAACGTGACAAAAGGGAAACGAAACGAAACACAAGTTAATATCATTTTGTTGGGTATTATTTCAATCACCAAAACAGCAAAAACAAACAAACTGAGAAAAATACTTCACTTGCCAATCACGGCTGACAGGATATTCAAACATTTGTCATCATATTGATTAACTGTTATACAGAAATCGGTGTTTTTATAAGTCTTTATTTTGTCTTAAACTTTATCAGAAATGTTTTCACATCACACAGTGAGGTATGATTACTGGTAAATTGATTAATTTATAAATTGGTTTGAAATATTTTTACACACTATAATTTCTGTAAAGAATATGATATGAACATTTCACATAAACTGTCAATTTCAGATAACCATATCACGCATAATTCAGTGTTTGAAGATGAACAAAAAATCGAACTTGGAATGAAACTAAGTTTGATATTCCTATATATATAATAACTGAATTGAAATGTTTCGTTAAGATTATAATATTATTGTATAGGTGTGAACAGTATATAATTATGCATACACATATACATATATAATGCGTTTAATGATAGTGTATGTCTGTATAATCAAATTATGGTTATTAATACTGAAATATATTGTCAATTACAAATTACAACCAATTTCTTAAAAATGGTGATTAATTCATTATTGTCAATTACAATTAATTTTTCAATTACCACATTTTATGATAACCGTCGGTAGACTCGCACTCATTTCCAATGTAGGTATTCCATTGACACATGTTTGCTGCATACAACCATTAGAATCAGCAGATCCTAATAGATAAACAGGCGCGGATCAAGCAATTTTGAAAGGGGTCCCGTGAATCCCCGGAACACCTTGAAGGGTTCACATAATTAAAAGAAATCGAAAAAAGGGTGTTCTAACCCCCGGACCCCACCTTCCCCCTTCCCTCTGTATCCGCAAATTATACGCTTTTTTTAAAGTCGTACGGTCGTCATAGTGTTTTTGATTCCTTCAATTCTCCACCCCCTTAAATTCTCAAGCTTTTGTGATAAATGTAGAATCTTATTTGACTTACATCTAATGTAATGCTTAAATCTTCCTTCTATTGTACAAGTCCTCAGTGAGTATGCATTAACATTACGTTAGTTCAGTCTGGGTCCCATAAAAGAAAACTATATAGATAAAATATTAAGTGTAAAGATATGATTAAAACAGAAGAAACTATAAATGATAAATATCGACCTGACGAATGAAGCCCTTTTCGCCTGGTTTTACCATAAACAGATAAAGAGATTATCGTTGTTGTAACACAGCTCTCCAGTGTAAAGGATTAATATGCTCAAAAACAGGTGGATGTCGTCTGTCAAAATTGTTTTTTGTTTAAGGATATAAACTTAATCAGGACGTTAGATTTCAAATTTGAAATATATCACATTGTGTTCACCATGCCTATTATAGCTTATGGGTTTAGGATAACTTTAATTTAATTCAATATATAAATGACAACTGAATACTTGCGAAGGTCAATTTAACGAAAAGACAATTTTATGTATTTGTTATATTAAAATTTTGTCTGTTGCTACATTGCCGACACTCGTGTACATAGATGTCTTTTAGTTAATCGCTGAGTTGCTGTCTCAATGACACCCCTAAATCTGCTTTGTACGTTACAGCGTTTGTTGACATGGATTGTTATTTTGATAGAGAAAAATATTGAATATTTTTTGTCATTGAAAGTACTGAGAACTTATTTTGTCAAAATGAAAAATGTTCTTTGCCTTTCTCAAATTGTTTCAGCATTAACAAAGTTAAATTAAACTAGTTACATATATGAAATCCTTAGTATACCTGAAATATGATTAACAGAAATGATCAAGTGAGTCCAAAGTTCATGCTGACAACTGTACATGATGTTGTTTTAAAATTCCCAGTTCTCATTTGTTGAATCACACATATATAAAACTTATAAATTTTAACACCCCTTCACATTTTGTAAATATCCTTGTAAATATTTGTGAAGTGTTAAACCTCTATTACAATTGGGAGTGCTCTGATATATAACGGAGGGTACATGTACAGAACAGAACATACCGATGCCTTTTACGCATTTCTGTACGGTATTTGTTTTGCTCATGGTTGAAGGTGGTGCATTGCTCCATAGCTCTTAACATACTCGTCCAATGGTCTCTGGTGGTAAGTTGTCTCTTTGGTAATCATACCTCATTTCCTTACTCATATATCAAATTTCATAAAACACGGTTGTAAACCAAATCTTCTGGATTTTGGAGACATCTAATTAATCAGATTTTAAACAAGTTTATATTTACATACAGTTCATACAACTTTAGTGGTTTAAATCATTTCCTCCCATCCCTCGTGAAAAAAAGCTCCTATTTAACCCTAACCCAACCATATGTGAAATCATTAGTGATTTCGATGCAAAAATTAGTTTGCATACATTTTGTATCCCGGGACACACGGACAAAATAATAAATTATAAATAATAGTACTATAATAATTCAGTTTAAGGCTTGATAATTTTCTGTTTTCTATGCATTGTGTGCGGTTTTGTCCCATGTACATTTACTCCATATCCTTTCATTTTCTATTGATATCACACATTTGATCGTTTTTAATGTAAAATGCCACAAATGTAAATTTTATATAGATACGCTTTTCTAAAACACAAATTATAAGTAATTTAGAATTGGCATGTGTAGGCACCGGACACAGCCATATAGGACACCAATATCAATAATACTCAAATAATTACTGTTTTATGCTGTAATTCATGATCATGACAGAGATTTAATCGTCTGTACAAATTTATGCCTTAATGTGAAATTGTATGTAAAGACTTTGGCAAAAATCTATCATTACGGAATCCAGGGTAACCGTTGGGACTAGTAGAAGGATAGACAGTTTCCTGATTTAAAAGACCGACAACAACAGGTTGTGGTAGATAGGTGAAATATATTAAGGAAAAAAATCTTCATGATATTGTTACGGCATATCTTATGATTTGAAGAAAACAAGGCATGACCACTGCATAATGTGGTCACGGTCGACCATCTGCATAATGATTATCTAGCGTGAAGACTTGTTCACTGTGTACCAACTGCAGATCCCAAACTGGACGAACGGAAATGTCAAAATCGACTTGAAATCAGTGTAGTGTATGTCTTTACATAAATATGAAAAAATGTGACGTGACTTTAAATTACTTCTGTTGTTTTGTGTCGTTGGATTGATGTTTCTTTGGAGTTTACCTTACGTTTCCCTTTATTCAAATTAACTTTGATTGTCAGAGTCTTATTCAGCTGGTGTTTGTCTTGTTTGCTTTTTAAATTTTACAAAAATTGCAAAAGTGTCGATGTAAGATGTTTTGTGAATTATTTTTATACCAAAGCTATAGTTATATTATTATTATTATTATTTATGGTGTTTTAACGCCACTTTTAAGCACCGCGTTTGGGCTATTTCGTGGCGGCCAGTTTTTATTGGTGGAGGAAGCCGGAGTGCCCGGAGAAAACCACCGACCTTCGATAGGAAAACTGACAATCCTAGTCAATTAAGATTGGAGTCGAGTGCACCCTCACGAGCGGGGTTCGAACCCACAACCTCAGTGTTGACTGACTAGTGATTACAGTAGTAACTACTTAGACCACTCGGCCACCGAGGCCCCGCTATAGTTATAACAACAATCATGATTTTCAAACACATAACAATAATACCAAATTATCTTTTGTAAATACCAATTAGCAGCTATCATAAATAATTAACATTTAAGAATTAATCATCTAATCACAAAAAAGACCCCAATATTTCATTTAGAATATTCACGAAATAAAAAAGTTCACGTGGTGCTTTTCTTTTTTTAATTTACCTTACCTTACCGCTGAATCTTTCTCCGTCCTTCAGGACAACCTCTTAGTAGAGTGCATTAGTACATACGACCCTCCACCATCCAGAATATCATACAAATATATATATACAGTTATATACAGGTCCGCAATTGTTTGTTTAATTGCTGTCACTAGTTCTGTTGAATCAGTTAATACTCAATCAGTATACACTTATTTTGAGTGTTTCTTCTGCATACTTATGGTTCTAGCTCTTATACTATGCAGTGCATAGCACAACTTTCTGGAAATTAGTTCACACAGTTGTTCTGTTTTTCTATCCAATAATAAATCTGGTTTCTGATGTCTAAGTTTAGTACAGTCCATAATTAATTGTGTCTGAATATTTGCAGACAATTTGTAAAAGGAAATGGACGCATCTTTAAGTATATTTTCTTCAATTTGATTTATGAAGGGACTTCTTATAGGTTCTAGAACCTTACATTTTAATAGTAGATGTTCAATATCTTCATCTTCATCGTCACAGAGTTTACATAAAGGAGATTCACTTTTTGTAAAGCTAGCACGTTTGATTTGTGTCATAAAAGTTCCAGTGACTAATTTAAGTTTAATCGCAATCGATAGCGCACCTTTTGACGGATTGTTGTCAATATTGAGATCAATAATTGGATGATTTTTTCTTGGTAAAAATATATCACAATTTAAATATGTCAACGTTGGATATGATCTACTGTTTTGAATTATTTTATGGATCCAATACAGATCTACTTTTTTCTGTATGATATTTTTCCATTCAAGTTTCTTCGGAGGATTATCAAGGAATTGAATGATATCAGAAAAGTCATATTTATATAATAATTTCTTGATGGCTATATACCAACTATTGCTATTGTCTGGTTTGATAAGCAGCTGTCTATATGCAAGTTGTTTTTCTTTTGATCTATCATTTTGTCTGCATATGTTATTAAATAAGGTTAGACTTTTTGTGTCAATTTGTGCTTCTATAGGAAGTAAACCTGAGATAACGTAGATTGCTGGATCTGGGGTATTTGGAGGTAATGACAAAATTTTCTTCAATATTGTTTTTTGAAACAGCTCTAATTTTTGCATATTTGTTGAGTTCGGAAGTACTACTTCTAGACCGTACGTTAAGACAGGTTGGATGTATGTCTTATATATTGATACAGATGTTATCGGATCTAGACCGTTATTCCCATGAAAACCGGCTGATAGTAAACTGTATGCTGTTCTGCGAGCTTTTGTGATATTTTGTTCTATATTGTGATTATCTGATTTTGACTTAGTTGTTGAACGAATTATTCCTAAATGTGTGGATTTGTCCAAATTTGGCATTTCTTTGTTATCAAGATTAAAATTCCAATTATGATTAGCTGTTTTCTTTGCTTTGTTCTCTACTTGGATAATGACACTTTTTTGAGGTTGTAGAGTATAATGATGGAGTTGACTGTATTGTAAGGCATGGTTAACCAAAATTTGTAGGTCATAAGGATTATCACTGAGTAGTGCAATGTCATCTGCGCATGCAACAGCATTGATATTGATGTTACCTATCTTACAGCCTAGTGTTGAGTTTTCATATAATGATAACAAGTCTTCTATGTATAGTTTATACAGGTCAGCACTTAACAATCCACCTTGTTTGACCCCTTGATATACTTTGAATTCCTGGGATAGTTGATTCTTCCATTTGATACTACAGCTTGTATTTTTATGAAGTTCGTCAATTATGGACCAAGTTGCTGGGTCTATATCTAGTAAAAATAACTTTCTCATCAGCATATTTATGATGACGACATCAAATGCCGACTTAGCATCGAGTAGCGCAATGTAAAAAGGACTATTACAGTCGGTGTACTCTCTGTATATTTCTTCAAATATAATTGCTGCATTTAATGGGGAAGTATTTGGTGTAAATCCTCTTTGTAGTGGGGATTGTTTTTCAAGTAATATTGGTCTAAAGTCTATTCTGGCGATATATTCAATGATTTTACATAGAATGGGTAACACAACAATTCCTCTATAGTTCTTAGAGTCATTCTTACTTCCTTTGTTTTTAAATATAGGAGATAATAGTCCTAATTTAATTATTTCAGGTAATAATTTATCATGAATAATGTTATTAACCAGACAAAGTAGATAATCTGTGAAGTCATCTCCTGCATTTAGAATATGCTCAATTGACAGACCAAAGATATCTTCTGATTTTCCTGTATTTATAGATTTAATTGCCTCAAGGAGTTCTGATTTTGTTACTATTCTAGGTGAAGTTTGACTGCATAGGTATTTTATTGCTTGATAATCTACATCACATAATTTCTGATGTTTGGAATCATATGTACTATTCTGGATTGGTTCAGCAAGGGTTTTAAAATGATTGTGCCATCCATTAATCACCCCCTCATTTTCATATGTTTTATCTGATACATGTAAATCATTAATAAAGATGTTTTTGTTATTTCTTTGTTTTTTAATAAGTTGGTAAAACAGTCTTTTATTCTGCGTATTTGCAGTTATAATTCTGTCTCTTTCTATATGTTTGCGCTTATTTTCTTCCTTTCTCAGTTCAGTTCTAAATAGTTTTCTAGTTTCCTTTTTTTCTATAACCAGTGGATGTTCAGGGTCATTCGGTCTATCCGCATTTTTCCAATTCTTGTATGCTATTTTATTTTGATGTAAAGTATGTTTAATCTCCTGATTCCATAATTTTAATTTCAGTTTGTTTTTCCCATACGTTTTTTGAGCGGAGCATTTCTTAGCCGTACTTGAAAGCATTTCCATGGTTTGTTCTATTGTGGTCGTAACTGAATTTTGTTGATTCTGTAATTTTTCCTTTAACATAGGAATTTCTTGTGCTATAATATTAGTATATTGATTAATATCAACTTTGTCCCATCTAATTCTTGATTGTACATTACTCTCTAATATGTCATCTTTCTTTAAAAATTTACATGGAAGTGTGATCATGATCGGATGATGATCAGATACATTGGATGCTACATCAGTTAATCTTGAGGTTTTGTGAATGACTTCTGTCTTGTATATGAAGTAGTCGATTTCAGAGATTTCTTCTCCTTTAACATTGATGAAGGTTGGACCTTTAAAATCTACTTTCATGTTACATTCATCTATCAATTTTTTCAATTTTAATGCTCTTCTTGAGTTATTTATTTTTGAAATATCCTCATTGAAATCTCCTCCAATTACGAGGTTATGTGTAAGCTCATATTTTTGAATAATCTCAAATAGTTGGTCTATACATTCACTGAACTCTTCAAATTTGTCATTTTCTGCTTTTGTTGGCAGATATGCAGAGACTAATAAAATCGGATTTTTTAGGGCTAGTTCAATACATTGAATTCTATTGTTTCCATCAATTATGGGTTTTACATACTGATCAATTGAGCGGTCCCATATTATGGCCACACCTCCATATCCCCTGACTGATTTTATCAATAAATCACATGTGTTTTTCCCAGAGTTAATCGACTTTCCTTTGCCACAAAAATGTGAGTTTAATTCATCTAAGAGATTAAGCTCATGATCGAATAACCAATGCTCTTGAAGTAATATAATATCTACTTGATTTCTCATGTTCTCAATAAATGGGGCTATAGTCTTTACATTTTTACAATTAAAAGATAAAATTCGTAGTTCACTCTGCTGTGGAGTCGTCTTAATAGGAGTTGTGTTCAATCAACACTTTATCACAATATCTTTCATGCAAAGCTAACGAAGCACCTGCTGGTATTTTCGAATAAATAGATCGGTAATTTTTCAAAAAGATGCTTCATTTTAATTTTTCATTGATTATATTGTATGATATTATTTTCAATATATTTAAAGTTGAAGTATAAGAAAACAACAAAAAGTATGCATTCGAAACCGTGGCTTAATTTAGAGGAAGTGAACATTACCAAGGTATCGCCGTCCAAACAACATAAGCGTATCCGCTTCAAAGTTATTTCCGTTTATTTACATTTTATTGACTAAACCGATGAATTCATGACATAAAACAGGTAATACACTACCCATTTATATACAGCACATATCAAATTTGTCGTTAAAATGTCTCCGTAAAGGCCAATATTGATTTGTTCCTACTTGACAACTAGCATGTGCGTGTTCAGCTTCTCATTTGTATTTACCAAGCAGCTTACATCTGTGCATGCCAGTTCCACGATATGAACGTAATAGTATTCTGGTCATTTCTAAATTGTAAAACAAGATAACATTATCTGAGATTTTAAACAATAAGGGAACTAATTACCAGAAAAATAAGACAAGACAAAAGTACTTTTGTTTATATTATGAAGAAGGTGCTACCTAATGAGACAGAGCTCCCAGAAGATTATTGGTGCATGTTTGTTTTATATATCGTCATATCCTATTTGGTTATCAGATATATAAGTTTGCTGGAAATCGTATGCTTCTCTATAAATATATTAATTATGATGTTTACGAAAAGAAACGAAAACTAATAGAGATTAATCTTCCTCTGTTGAAGGTTTTTCAGTACCAAAGTGGTATTGGAAGCAAGTTACCTCGTACCATTGCAAACTCATACCATGTCAACTTGTACCAATGTTAACTCTTACCTCTGTGAATTCATACCACTGCCAACTCATACAATAAAAGATTATGAAAAATATAATATATATACAAATTCTTATGAATTGTTTTTTATTATCTTTACATTACTTTCTATTTACCTTTCTCATCAATGCTCATTGATAAATTAAATTCCTTTAATTGTGTGCTTATGTCTGTAGTTAACTTATCAACTTGTTCAATCCAATTATTGAATTATGATTGATGTTACATGTATATAATTTTAAAGCTTGGAATTAATTGTATAGTGTTTTATTATCAAATAAAATTCCTCATTATTAAAACACTAGAGTCCTGTAATAGTTTATGTATGCTAAATGTTGTTGAAATTGTGGCCAATAAAGTATCAAAATTAAAACTTATTCTTTCTAACGTTATCATGGCTCGGACTCGGACTTCTTTTAAACTGAGTTTTACTGTTTGTATTGCTGTGTGTTTGTTTATTCTACATTGGCTAGAGGTATAGGGGAGGGTTGAAAACTCACAAAACATGTTGAACTGCGCCACATTTTTTGCGCCTGTCCCAAGTCAGGGCTTTGTTAGCCTGGAATGTTTTTTTAATTTTAGTTCTATTATATGTTTCCAAGTTTAGTGTGACTTCCATTTTCACTGAACTAGTACACATTTTTGTTAAGGGGTCAGCTGAAGCCCGCCTCCAGGTGCGGGATTTTCTCGCTGTGTTGAAGACCCATTGGTGGCCTTGGGCTGTTTCCTGCTCTTTGGTCGAGTTGTTGTCTCTTTGACACATTCCCCATTTCCATTATCAATTTTACTAAATAGAAAAATACAAGTAGACACAACACAAAAACACATCTGAACATGCTGAACTAATTTACCCTCTATTTTCTTCATCCAATTAACCAAGGAACAATCAGCTGCAGATTGGTCAATGTGACTTTCAAATTATATATATACCTTTTAGTATTATGAGGGAGTTATTCAGTTAGATTTAAATATATTCAACATTTAACACCATTTGAATGCATTGAAGTAAGTTGGTACGAGTTTCAAATGGTACAAATTTACTGTGGTACAATGCAAGTTGACATTGGTACGTAACGAGATAACTATAATTTGTGGTATTGACCCTTCTATCATTTATGGGGCCTTCAGGCATTGCGTCAGGACCATAGTAAGCTTTTTTATTTGGCTATCTTGTGAAATCTAAGGTGACAAAATGATGATTCATTCAAATGACACGTGTAAAAGAGACAATAGCAGTTCCAATAGGACAATGTTATATTTTGGTAATCCTTAAACATTTATCAACAGCAAAATTGTCTCCGACACTACATGTACATGTAGTTTGCTATTTGTTATATATATATGTACTGCAGAGTTCTCGAAAAGTGGTGGTCCGAAGGTTTTTACCACCAAAATTTCCAAAGGACCACCACAATTTTGGTAATTGGCAATAGAAATATTAGTGAGAACAAGCAAATTTTCTTTAAGGACCACCAGGCGAAGAAAGATTTTGAGAACTTTGCATGTAGCATGGTGGTAGATGGGACTGCATGACCTCCTACTTTAAAGACTAGCATGTTACCATGATACCATCTTGCCATGATCTAGGAAGTTTGATCTTGTTAAAAGCAAGGTTCATATGTTTATTATAAAGCATGTTCTTGTCCTGAATCTATGTAATATTTCTCATTGGACATGAAATGACGAAACATCCAATCATAATCAATGTTATTTTTCATGTTTTTTAAATTCATTATTGTTTGTCTAGACTCAGGTGATGTAAACATTATGAGTTTAACTGCGTATTGCTATGTGTTTCTTTATTCTACATTGGCTAGAGGTATAGGGGGAGGGTTGAGATCTCATAAAAATGTTTAACCCCGCCGCATTTTTGCGCCTGTCCCAAGTCAGGAGCCTCTGGCCTTTGTTAGTCTTGAATGTTTTTTAATTTTAGTTCATTTATATGTTTGGAGTTTAGTGTGATGTCCATTTTCACTGAACTAGTACACAATTTTATTTGGGGGCCAGCTGAGGACCAGTTCTTGGTGCAGTATTTTCTCGCTGCGTTGAAGACCCATTGGTGGCCCTCGGCTGTTGTCTGCTCTTTGGTTGGGTTGTTGTCTGCTCTTTGGTTGGGTTGTTGTCTCTGTGACATATTCCCCATTGCCATTCTCAATTTTATGGTATAGACATGATGGATGGTTGACCAGTGACCACTTTGACCTTTTGATATCTTAAATTTAAATAAAAGAAATAACTGGGGGACCTCATGTGAATTACAATATACTGTCAATTCAGAAATTATTGCGTGCATTTATTATTGCGATTTTTGAAGAATGGACTAAAATGCGAGATTAATTATTGCGATTTCAGGAAAATCTGCATACAGATATAAGTATCAGATATCAGAATGCGAGTTCTTATTATTGCGACCTTCATCCACTCTCATTATTCGCATTAATAAAAACCTCGCAATAATTTCTGAATTTACAGTAGACGATTTGTTCTCTGTTCTACTAATTGACAGGGAAATTATAGGTCAAAGTATTCGGCTGCAATTTCTATTTCTTAGTTTTGATTGTTATATATTTTTTTTTGTGTGTTTTTACCTCTGATTTTGTCTTTTAACCAATTATTTATTTTTTGTGAAATCTACATGTAGTTTGTAAGGGCATATATGAACATGACACACAGGATGATTCTGTTAAAAAAAGACAGTTGCTGGTGGAGAGTGTTTCAGAGTGAAAAAATGTAATTGCTGGTGATTTAGAGTGATTTAGAGTGACAACAATATATTACCTGAGTGTTATTTCTAGAGGTTTATGTATGTTGATGCCCATTTAAATTAAAATTATACCCCCATTCTTTAAAACTTGAACTGCCCTATTATAATTAAGCCCCCATCCTTTCAGTTAATCCCTGATCCTTCAAACAATTTTTAGGAAAAACCATGATCTATGTTAAATACAAAATGATACATTGTATTTCAGAGTGAGCCACCAACAACCACCAGTATTCACGGTGGAAAATCACCAGCAAAGTGATTTATAACTGAATCACCTAATGTATACTGTACAATTGTATTGTTTTGTAGATCACATGACAACAAATGAGAATTATTTTCGAGGTTCTGTCAATAACATGGTGAGATAATTCCATGATTTATTCATATCCTTCATCACTTTATGTCCCATGATATCGCTTATTATTGATCTACAGACAAAATGATCATCAAATTAATTAATCGAATGGCTATGCATTTTTTAGTAGTAATATTTCTCGATTGGAAATTAGATAATGTCATTTTACTTGCATGCTTTATTTTCGTTAAATAATTTAATGGGAGATTGTATTGGAGGGAAGCATTAATTTAAATTTATGAAAAACAAATTTAAAGAGTTCTTTTTTTTTTCATTTAATAAGTGCTAGTTGATTAATTACAAAATTAATGAGTTGGTTTTCATTTGGGAAAATGTATTTTTGACTCGTCCAGGGTCATCCTACACATGTGAAATTCCTTATAAACATTATGATATTATATATATCAATATAAAAGTCTTAAGATTTGTGTAACGATACAGTCGTACTGATGAAAGATAAAAATATACCAACAAGATGAAATTAAATCATATTGACAGACATTTCGGCACAACAAGTGCCCTTCATCAGTCTCATTCCTTTTTCAAAATTTTATAAAACAGTGAGTTTACAGGGTGTTAAAAGAACTCACTCATACAGGTAGACATGTGTTTTGTTATCTTGTAATTTATCCAATAAAAAAATTAAAAAATTAATATAAAGGGACATGAATGCTTAAGTTTAAATACTGCACTTTTCTTGTATCCCTGGTGCTTTCGACTAGAGAACCGTCGTACACAAGCATCGCACAAGTTGGCACTCTGAGGCGGGTGGGGAGCAAGAAGGTGAACTGTGGTTTATTTTCATCAATAGTACAGCTTAAGTCGACGCTGTCAACTGTCAAGATGAAGAACAGGAATAAAAGCGCTATTCATTGATAATTTTCTATGTTATCTATGTATTGTGTGTGATTTTGTCCCATATACATTTACTCCATATCCTTTCATTTTCTATTTAGGTAGGATAATTATTATACATGTACAAAGATTTTTCACCACAATCAGACAACTTTAAACTGATGTAATTACTTTCATACAACTCTAAAATTCATAAATTAGGATCCATTCTACTAATAGAAAGAAGAAAGAATAATCTTTTGGTGGTTTCAAATATATCTGTTTTACTTGCTCCACTAACATAACTATGCATTGCCGTTAAAACTGCATTTGCAACAGTCAAATCACCAATTGATGGTGGCAAATCTTCCAATTTCAGGACTGTTATTCCTTAAGTTGATGTCTGAAATCATGATATAAATCGGTATTTAGCTGCAGTCTTCACGATGAACTGCTAAATCTACAGGCCCGGAGCTCAATTTTTGAAAATTTTTAGTTAGATTCTGTTGGCTTGTAGATATGATTTTTACAGGCCCGAGAGCAATATTACAAGCCTGGGCTGCCTGGGCTGCCACTCAGCGTGAAGACTGTAGCTGACTGTCAGTTTCTAAGAAAAACTCTGGTGATAATTTGAATTCAGTTATAAAGTATTGAGTAGGTGTTTTATCACTAAAATAAGTAATTAATGGAATTCAATAACCTATTAATAGTTAATGTTATGTCTAAACTATTGATAATAATTAGTAGCTGTAAACTGAAAAGACAAGGATATATACAAGTGAACAGGTTACTTTTCACTGGAACAATCCTGTAACAATTAAACATGACGTTGTAAGGATATCAGATTGAGATGGATATAAAATCGTCAATTCATTTTACTGTGCATCCTAACCACACCAGAAAATGATTTTTATATGGTAATACAAAGTTCCTATTTATATTCAAGTTTATTAGTGCTAAATAAGTTTAGAAAGGTTTACATATTTTTAAAATTTTAATTCAGCTTGTGATTTAAAACGTGGATAATGTACATTTTATATCATATTTTGATTTCAGTAGTTAAATAAAATTTTCTCCTGTCTTTGTGGTCTTTGTATAAAACATTTTTCATAGGGGATTTAAAAAAATAATGTGCAATTGAATTGCAACAGATATATCTCAAACTTTGGTCTTCAATTATTGAATCTATACAGAGTGTATATGAATATAACAAAGTTAAAAAATTAAGAATGTAAATTGAAGTGAACATGGTGAAGTCGGCTATAAACTGTCAACAAAAATAAGCTGGTTTACAGTTATGTTATCGGTTAGATTTTTCTCCCGACTTTGTATCTATATTTTTAGTTGGAAGTGGTTAAAGTGTCTTAGTACCTTGCATTTGATGTTAGTGGTTAAATTTTTCATATATTTGTATAGTATATACCCAGCTCCAAAGATGAGACAGGATATACTGGTTTATCTCCATTCAACCTTTTTTCTGAAGTACATTTCTGTTGCATTTTTTTCAGCAACTACAAGTTATAGCTTTTGATAAATAGCACCAAGGTTCAATTGCTTATACAGCACTGAATGAAATGTTCTTTGTTCCTTGAATATGTATATTCTACTTCCTCTTCGCAAATAATCTTAAAAATGTCATGCACATGTATGAAATTTTTGTTACATTTTTCTCAGCAACTACATTTGTATCTTCTTTAGCCATGTTAGATTTGCCTGAGAATAAGAAGCGAGCAATAGCTCACAGTACTCTCTTATATCAATGTACATGATGTACGTTGTATAAATTGTAAAGCATTTGTTTATGTCTTTTTAATGGTTATTGTGTAGTAGGTTAAATTTTGAATTTCTGTTTTATATCATGTTTATAGTGGGACTCATTGGGGTGTAATCATGATGCGGGATTTGCTGATATTTTGTTAGCGTGACATGTGAAAGTCAAATTATTTTGCGTGAAAACGGGAAATGAAGTTTGGCGGGACACATGAAATTACAAGTGCTATTTTTACCATGATAGGCGGACACAAGATTTTGACAAAACAATAAGTGGGATCCGGGATCAGAGCCCCCCAATGAGACCCCCTTTATAGTGGATGGTTAAAACGAAATAAAATGGTGTATTCATTGATAACACAAAATAAATATGTGGACTTGAAAAAAATTAAAATCTCTAGAATACCTTTTGCTATACCGTTCTTCGTCCGAAAGTCACAGTTGAAGCCTTCAACATGAAGCAAAAACTCTCACATTACCACAATTTCAAAAAGTCCTAACCACTGGTTTGAGCTGAATTGTTTGCAAATTGTCAATTTGCTTTCATTCATTCTACACATGCATTGGGTAAATTTTCTCTTTGTGTTTTATAGAAGACAGTCAGGATGACCACTACAGAGTCTCCAAAAATTGAAGTCACCAGTTTTGATGATGATGACGATGACGAATTAGAGAAAGAATTAGACTCATTTATAGAAGAAAATGAAAACAAGAAAGAAGATAAAGAAAAAGAAGACGATGAGTTGTCAGATAAAGATAAAGGAGAAGATGATGAGGTATCTTTCTTTCTTTCTTTTTTTTTTCCCCCTTTTTTTGCCTTGTTTTTTTTAAGACAAAGTTCTTAGACCCTACCTTTCACCACCTGAATAGAGAATTTTGTAACGTGTTTATTTTTTTTCAATTTTGTGTAAAAGCGTTGAACAACATTGCCAGTTTAAAAAATATTTCAAATTCATAATGAATGCATTGTTTCCAAGAGCACTTCTGAAGAAGGTAAATTCAAAAAGAAAAGTAACTGACACACCAAATTTATAAAGTGTTTTTTTTTTTTAAATTAGTAAGTCTGATTCAAGTGTGTGTTTTGATATTGATTCATGTGTCAGATTCAATGCAAGATAGTCATATAGTCAACTCTCTGAATTTTCTCCCAAAATTCTTAACCATAACTATTAATCTGAGAAGGTAAAACTATTTACTATTGAATCGAAACGATTAAATTTCAGATTCAAATTAATTTATTTAGTCAAGAATTTCCTTCAAAGTAACTTCGCCAAAATATGCAGTATACTGTAAACATGGATATTTTTCACAGGTTGTTTATTAGTTTTTCATGAATACATTTTCTTTTCACATGGGGATTAAGTTTGCACATCAACAATAAATTTGCACTTCACATCGATGTTTTTGCCTTCTAAAAACTACTTTTGTGCAAATGATGTGAACGCGAAAATTTCCATGTCTACAGATGAATGAAAAATTAATACATGTAGCATTTTATATCTGATCTAAAATTATGGAAAATCTGTGATATTATTATTTAGACTCATTTATTTATGTGCATACTTATTTTTGGTGATTGAGGGAATATTGTAGTGGATATTTGATATTTTTGGTTTTTGTCAGTCTTCATAAATACCTATAGTAAATTTGTACTTCTTGCAATGTTAAAATTTGTGGTTTGCCTTTACCAACAAAATCCATGATAATTTGTATCACACGAAATATTAATGAATCCACTCTGTGACAATGTACACTAAATTTTATTTGATGATATTTATTATTTTTTTAAATCGAGGAATATGGAGTAAATGAGTTTTTTGACAAAAACTATTAATGCATCTCTTCAGAATATATTACCTATGTAAAGAAAACGGCTTACATTATTAAATGCATTCCTTGTTCAATAATAAAATAGCACTTAAATTACTACTATATCTTTATTGTTGATCTGGCTGCCAAGCTGTGATTTAAAGGAACATTAATTTTAAAAAGAATTAATTTATGTATTATGTAAATTGATATGGTAGGTATTTAACAAACAAATATATGTCATGTATGTAAATAAATGATCATGTATGTATAAAGAGGTGATCTAATGGTGTATTCAGTGCTGAAAATGGTACTGTACAGTGTTATACCCAGATAATTTTATGGCCCAGCTGTAGGGGATGGGGGCATTAAGTGTTACCCTTGACCGTCGGTCTTTCCTTCCTTCTTTCCGTCCGTCCTATTTTTGTTGCAAAGCTTGAGCAGGGGGCATTCGTGTCCTTAGACACATTCTTCTTTTATCAAGATAGTTAAGTAGTTTGTAAAATCTTCTTTTCGTATGTCATACTATGAACTGATTTGGATCCTGGCAGTGTTGTCTACTGAAGAGTTGCTAGCATTGAACTGTAATGTGAACATTTTTTTTTTTTTAGCTGTTCTAATATGTTTAGTAATTTATAAAAGGCGGGAGAGAATGTTTTAACTATTCAGATCAAAATGGGACATAGAACTAATACAGAATTTACCATGATGTGGTCTGGCAACTGGTCATTGTTAAAGTCTGAATTGTGACAATGAATAAAAGGGGGGTGTATTTTGATGATCTAGTTAAGACTTAGCCGTTTGTATAGCAATTGTTACATTTGTGCTTGAAAGCGCTAACTAATTTTTAGCTCACCTGACCTGAAAGGTCAAGTGAGCTTTTCTCATCACTGCGTCCGTCGTCCGTCGTCCGTAAACTTTTACAAAAATCTTCTCCTCTGAAACTACTGGGCCAAATTTGAGCAAACTTGGCCACAATCATCATTGGGGTATCTAGTTTAAAAATTGTGTCCGATGACCCCGCCAACCAACCAAGATGGCCGCCATGGCTAAAAATAGAACATAGGGGTAAAATGTAGATTTTGGCTTATATCTCTGAAACCAAATCATTTAGAGCAAATCTGACATGGGGTAAAATTGTTTATCAGGTCAAGATCTATCTGCCCTGAAATTTTCAGATGAATCAGACAACCCGTTGTTGGGTTGCTGCCCCTGAATTGGTAATTTTAAGGAAATTTTGCCGTTTTTGGTTATTATCTTGAATATTATTATAGATAGAGATAAACTGTAAACAGCAATAATGTTCAGCAAAGTATGATCTACAAATAAGTCAACTTGACCAAAATGGTCAGTTGACCCCTTAAGGAGTTATTGCCCTTTATAGTCAATTTTTAACCATTTTTCGTAAATTTTTGTAATCTTTTACAAAAATCTTCTCCTCTGAAACTACTAAGACAAATTTAACCAAAATTGTCCACAATCATCATTAGGGTATCTAGTTTAAAAAATGTGTCCGATGACCCTGCCCGCAAACCAAGATGGCCGACATGGCAAAAAATTATACATAGGGTAAAATGCAGTTTTTGGCTCATATCTCTGAAACCAAAGCATTTAGAGCAAATCTGATGGTATAAAATTGTTCATTAGGTCAAGATCTATCTGCCCTGAAATTTTCAGACCAATCAGGCAACATGTTGTTGGGTTGCTGCCCCTGAATAGGTAATTTTAAGAAAATTTTGCAGCTTTTGGTTATTATCTTGAATATTATTATAGATAGAGATAAACTGTAAACAGCAATAATGTACAGCAAAGTTAGATCTACAAATAAGTCAACATGACCAAAATTGTCAATTGACCCCTTAAGGAGTTATTGCCCTTTATAGTCAATTTTTTACAATTTTCATAAATTTTGTAAATTTTTGTAAATTTTTACAAAATATTTTCCACTGTAACTACTGGGCCAAGTTCATTATAGATAGAGATAATAGTAAGGAGCAAGAATGTTCAGTAAAGTAAGATCTACAAACACATCACCATCACCAAAACACGATTTTGTCATGAATCCATCTGTGTCCATTGACATTGTTTAATATGCACATAGACCAAGGTGAGCGAGTTTAATATGCACATAGACCAAGGTGAGCGACACAGGCTCTTTAGAGCCTCTAGTTTAAAGCAAGTTAAAAGTATTTTAATGTTGAACAAGTATTCTTGATTATTAATATTTATCCAGATTTATCCAGGAAGGGTGTTTATGGTCTTGATATCCTGTTAAGACCACCTTAAAGAGACATAACAAGTACTGAGAGGGTACAAAAATGTACAACACATTTTGAAAATTAAATCAATTTACTACACATTTTTAGCTCACCTGGCCCAAAGGGCCAAGTTAGCTTTTCTCATCACTTGGCGTCCGTGGTCGTTGTCGTCCGTCATCGTCGTCATCCGTCGTCGTTAACTTTTACAAAAATCTTCTCCTCTGAAACTACTGGGCCGAATTTGACCAAACTTGGCCACAATCATCATTGGGGTATCTAGTTTAAAAAATGTGTCCGGTGACCCGGCCAACCAACCAAGATGGCCGCCATGGCTAAAAATAGAACATAGGGGTAAAATGTAGATTTTGGCTTATATCTCTGAAACCGAAGCATTTAGAGCAAATCTGACACGTGGTAAAATTGTTTATCAGGTCAAGATCTATCTGCCCTGAAAGTTTCAGATGAATCAGACAACCCGTTGTTGGGTTGCTGCCCCTGAATTGGTAATTTTAAGGAAATTTTGCTGTTTTTGGTTATTATCTTGAATATTATTATAGATAGAGATAAACTGTAAACAGCAATAATGTTCAGCAAAGTAAGATCTACAAATAAGTCAACTTTACCAAAATGGCCAGTTGACCTCTTTAGGAGTTATTGCCCTTTATAGTCAATTTTTAACCATTTTTCGTAAATTTTTGTAATCTTTTACAAAAATCTTCTCCTCTGAATCTACTAAGACAAATTTAACCAAACTTGTCCACAATCATCATTGGGGTTATCTAGTTTAAAAAATGTGTCCGATGACCCCGCCCGCCAACCAAGATGGCCGACATGGCTAAAAAATAGTACATAGGGTAAAATGCAGTTTTTGGCTCATATCTCTGAAACCAAAGCATTTAGAGCAAATCTGATGGGATAAAATTGTTCATTAGGTCAAGATCTATCTGCCCTGAAATTTTCAGACCAATCAGGCAACACGTTGTTGGGTTGCTGCCCCTGAATTGGTAATTTTAAGAAAATTTTGCAGCTTTTGGTTATTATCTTGAATATTATTATAGATAGAGATAAACTGTAAACAGCAATAATGTACAGCAAAGTTAGATCTACAAATAAGTCAACATGACCAAAATTGTCAATTGACCCCTTAAGGAGTTATTGCCCTTTATAGTCAATTTTTTACAATTTTCATAAATTTTGTAAATTTTTGTAAATTTTTACAAAATATTTTCCACTGTAACTACCGGGCCAAGTTCATTATAGATAGAGATAATAGTAAGGAGCAAGAATGTTCAGTTAAGTAAGATCTACAAACACATCACCATCACCAAAACACGATTTTGTCATGAATCCATCTGTGCCCTTTGTTTAATATGCACATAGACCAAGGTGAGCGACACAGGCTCTTTAGAGCCTCTAGTTTTAGTGTTGTTATTAAATAAGATGCCATTGTTTATTTCTGGGTTCATATTTAATATATCCATCATGTGTGGTAAAAATCTTCCTTGATCACTTTTTAAACTTTTTTTTATGGGGGGTGGCCTTTTTTTCTTTTGGTTGGTAAATTGCTATCTGAATGATATTTAACTCTCATCTCTTTTAAGGGGAAATTTTTTTAATGCTTATGTACATAGAGATTTACATCGTGTAAAGAATTATAGTGATTTACCTGAATAACTAAACAAACTTAATTAGCATTGTAAATTTAAGTTTTAAAGGATTATAAGATTAAACGGTTTGAGCATTATAATCTTAATTTGAAGAGACGGACAGGTGTCCTTTTCACACAAACAGAAAAGTTTGTAGTAAGTTTTCTTTTTAAATATGGATATAAAAGGTGTAAGTGAGATATATATTATGTAATTTTTACATAACATTTTTAGTTTGCTAAGATATGACAATTGTAAAGTGCATAAGGATTCTATGTACTGTAAATTCAGAAATTATTGCCAGGTTTTTATTAATACGAATAATGCAACTGGTTGAGTATCGCAATGATAAGAACTCGCATTCTAATATTTGAGAAGTAAATCTGTATACAGCTTTCAAGAAATCACAATTAATCTCACATTTTTGTCCATTCTTTAAAAAATCACAATAATAAATGCATGCAATAATTTCTGAATTTACAATAAACTGTTTATTTTTTACGATTGCTGATCAACAGAGAAAAATGTTAGATTAATTAGTGCAATTTTAGTAAATGCTGCATTCTAAAAAATGATGTTATTCATAATGGAGACTTTTCCTCTAACTTTTTTTATCAACATTAAAGAGAAAGCAGCCACACTTTCTGATTTTATGATATTTTACATCAAAATTATGAGGAAATGCATGTCCTAATAATTCATAATTTTGAGACGGAAATTCTATTCAAAACTAAAGAGGTTAAACCTAGAACTGAGATATTTTTATAAATTAATCTTTATTTATATAACATACTCATGCAAGAATGATAAATGGACAAATATTTTCTAATCAATCGGTCATCAATTTTACAGTCCTATTATGATAATTATCTCCCTTTTATGATAACTTTATGACATGTGTCAGGTCATAAAAGAACTAATAAAGACTTCATACAAAAGTTTTCAAAGACTTTCAGATTTATGTTTAGATAATCATTTTGTAATGAAAGTGATGGCATTTTAAAAAGATATGGGATTTAAATTTCAATGATACCTTTGTATCACTTTGGGAAAATTAATGGACTTATTCTTAATCAAAGATAAGGGGACATAAATAGTTTATGTTAGTAAAATGAAGTATTTATGATCCCTAATAAAAGTTTTTTTTGGGCTATAGAGGAAAGATGATATACATACTAAGTCCGAGATATAGTTAAATCTGCTTTGTTCTTCCTGTGTTAGAAAAGCAGTGGTCTTTTTTACTGTTAATTTTTTTTATCCAATACAAAAAATGAGGGCATTTGGTATGGGGGAAAGAGGATAACATATTATGTCCTAGTAATAGTTGAGTCTGCTTTATCCTTTCTTGTGTAAAAAAAGGCAGTGGTCTTTTTTAATGCTAAATTAGATGCCCCCGCTACTTTGGAGGATGCATTAAGTGTTACTCTTGTCCGTCTGTATGTCCATAATCTGTATGTATGTCTAGAAATGGGTTTCTGTTCTCTAACTTTAGTTTGCCTCAACCAAATGTTATGAAACTTATACACAATGCTTATTACCACAAAACACATCTCAAGTTTGAATTTGGGTGGCATCAGTTTTACTGTTCTAGAGTAATGCCCCTTTATAAATGAAAAAAATGCTGACTTTTTTGTTTCCGTTCTCCAACTTAGGTTTGCTCAACCAAATGTTATGAAACTTATACACCACAATATGTGATCAAGTTCAAATTTGGGTGGCGTCACTTTTACCTAGAGTTATGTCCCTTTATAACATTATATGCAAGCGGGGGCATCATCTGTGTCCCATGGACACATTCTCCATTTATTTTTTATCCAAAACGAAAAGTAAGGAAATTTTGGTTTGGCTGTTAGTTTTGTGCTATAGATTTCTGGATTAAAGGGAAAATAGAAAAAAATAATTTTCTGAAGTTTTTGCAGTGTTAATTTTCTTGGTCAAAAGATAGAGTTAAGGAGATGTAGCATGGTTGTAATAAGATAAAGGTTTTACTAAATACATTTGTACCTAAAGGTCAAGGAAATAACAAGACATCTGAAGTTGGCATTGCACAAGAATGACAAGGTCATGTTTTTCTCTGACTGTTTATGACGTCTTTACACTAAATCCATTGGATGTTGGATGTGTACGGATTGATAATTTAGTCTTAGATGCATGATTTTTTTATACGACCGCAAAAAAATTTTTGTGGTCGTATATTGGTATGACGTTGGCGTCGCCGTCGTCATCATCGTCGTCGTCGTCCGAAGACGCATTAGTTTTCGCACTCTAACTTTAGTTTAAGTGAATGGATCTCTATGAAATTTTACAATAAGGTTCAATACAACAAAAGGAAGGTGGGGATTGATTTTGGGGGTTATGGTACCAACAGTTAAGGAATTAGGGGCCAAAAAGGGGCCAAAAATAAGCATTTTCTAGTTTCCAGACAATAACTGTGGAAAGGTGTATGGATCTCTCTGAAATTATACTACAAGTTTCCATACCACAAAGGGATGGTTAGGATTTGCTTTGGGGGGTTATGGCTCAAACCGTTTAAGAATTAGGGGCAAAAAAGGGGGAAAAACAAGGTTGTCCTGGTTAATGGACAAATACTTTAGTACAAAACATAATTTAAAGCAGTGTAAGGGAGATAAATCAAATACATCATTGAAATTATCTCCCTTACACTGCTTTTAAATTATGTATAAAGTAATGATTAATGAACAATTAAGATAATTTAAAACAGTGTAAGGGAGGTAATCCAAATACGTTTTGGTTACTTCCCTTACACTGCTTTTAAATTGTGTTTAAAGAAATGCATATTTATAAAGGAAGACCAGTAAAAATATCTGCAAATGTTGCATCTTTTTTTTTTACAACAAAATCCATATGAAAGATTTGACACTATATTTTAAATTCTATTATAAAATAGATTAAGTTAGCACTATGGTAAATTTAAATGGGTAATTATGGTTGCAAACTCCATTGGAAATTTGAATTGAGATTATGACCATATCTTGAGGGAAAGAATTTTTTGGGGAAAAGAAGGGGAGGGGTTTAAAGAAATTGTGGGGGGTCAATTTTTTCTCATTTCAGATTTCAGAAATTAAAAAGAATTATTCTTCAAATATTATTTTTTTTTCAAATTTCAAATATTGAAAAATTTCAAGAAGTAATCTTTAATTGGACAGTATGGCGCTTTAGATTTGTAAAATCTTTGACCACATTTATTTATTTGTTATGCCGAATCTAACCGTGTATTTAGATTTTTAATTTTGGGTCCAGTTTTCAAATTGGTCTACATTAAGGTCCATAGGGTCCAAAATTAAACTTTGTTTGATTTTAACAAAAATTGAATATGTGGGGTTCTTTGATATGCTGAATCTAAACATGTATTTAGATTTTTGATTTTTGGCCCAGTTTTCAAGTTGGTCCAAATTGGGGTCCAAAATTAAACTTTGTTTGATTTCAACAAAAATTTAATATATGGGGTTCTTTGATATGCTGAATCTAACCATGTATTTAGATTTTTTATTTGTGGACCCCGCTATCAAATTGGTTCATATTGAGTTCAAAAGGGTCCAAAATTAAACTTTGTTTGATTTCAACAAAAATTGAATATATGGGGTTCTTTGATATGCTGAATCTAACCATGTATTTAGATTTTTGATTTTTGGGCCCCGTTATCAACTTTGTCCACATTGAGGTCAAAAGGGTCCAAAATTAAACTTAGTTAGATTTTAACAAAAATTGAATTCTTGGGGTTCTTTGATATGCTGAATCTAAACATGTGTTTAGATTTTTGATAATGGGCCCAGTTTTCAAGTTGGTCCAAGTTGGGGTCCAAAATTAAACTTTGTTTGATTTCAACAAAAATTGAAAATATGGGGTTCTTTGATATGCTGAATCTAAACATGTATTTAGATTTTAGATTTTTGGCCCAGTTTTCAAGTGGCCCAAATTGGGGTCCAAAATTAAACTTTGTTTGATTTCAACAAAAATTGAATATATGGGGTTCTTTGATATGCTGAATCTTACCATGTATTTAGATTTTTGATTTTTGGGCCCGCTATCAAATTGGTTCATATTGAGTTCAAAAGGGTCCAAAATTAAACTTTGTTTGATTTCATCAAAAATTGAATTATTGGGGTTCTTTGATATGCCAAATCTAACCGTGTTTTTAGATTTTTAATTTTGGGTCCCATTTTTAAATTGGTCTACATTAAGGTCCAAGTTGGGGTCCAAAATTAAACTTAGTTTGATTTTAACAAAAATTGAATTCTTAGGGTTCTTTGATATGCTGAATCTAAACATGTGTTTAGATTTTTGATTATGGGCCCAGTTTTCAAGTTTGTCCAAGTTGGGGTCCAAAATTAAACTTTGTTTGATTTCAAACAAAAATTGAATATATGGGGTTCTTTGATATGCTGAATCTAACCATGTATTTTGATTTTGGACATTGGACCATAATAGGTAAATTAAAAAAATTGAAGTTCTTAGACCACATTCTTTCTGTGTCAGAAACCTATGCTGTGTCAAATATTTAATCACAATCCAAATTCAGAGCTGTATCAAGCTTGAATGTTGTGTCCATACTTGCCCCAACTGTTCAGGGTTCGACCTCTGCGGTCGTATCAAGCTGCGCCCAGCGAAGCATTTTAGTTTTTATTAGTTGTTAGTGGCTTTTAACTAGCTATCAGTAACTGCGTGTACTCTCAGATCTGTACTTAGTGTCTTTTTGTTGTTTGGATGTACAAGTGCCCGGCCACGTCCACTTGTATTTGTAGTATTTGTATTTTTATCCATCTGATGAGTTAAGCCTCTTTCAACTGATTTTTATAGTTCGTTCTTATGTTGTACTGTTACACCACTGTCCCAGGTTAGGGGGAGGGTTGGGATCCCGCTAACATTTTTAACCCCACCACATTCTGTATGTATGTGCCTGTCCTAAGTCAGGAGCCTGTAATTCAGTGGTTGTCGTTTGTTTATGTGTCACATATTTGTTATTCGTTATTTTTTGTACATAAATTAGGCCGTTAGTTTTCTCGTTTGAATTGTTTTACATTGTCATTTCGGGGCCTTTTATAGCTGACTGTGCAGTATGTGCTTTACTCATTGTTGAAGGCCATACGGTGACCTATAGTTGTTAATTTCTGTGTCATTTGGAGAGTTGTCTCATTGGCAATCATACCACATCTTCTTTTTTATATTTACAACAAAACCTATAAAATGTGATGTTATTAAAGAATTAACATTTTTCCTCAGTGTTTTTGAATCCCTTGATTTAAGCTGTAATCATGAAAAATCAGCAGAAATTTATGATTTATTGAAACAAAAAGTAATCCAATTAAAAGTGCTTCTACATCTATAAGTGAAGAAAGAAAATATACAAAATAAAATTGAAAAATAATTTATAGTTTTAACCCTCATAAAATATAGGGTTCATGATAAAGTCTTTTTCAAAACTATCGAAGGTCGGTGGTTTTCTCCGGGCACTCTGGCTTCCTCCACCAATAAAAACTAGCCGCCACGAAATAGCCCAAAAGCGGTGATTAAAAGTGGCGTTAAAACACCAAAAATCAAATCAAATCAAATCTTTTTCAAAATTGTAATTTGTATTTGTTTATCATGGAAACAATCAACAATTATGTGACTATTTTCTGTTAATTTTTGTTATAATTTGTATTAATATTTTTGGATTTTGCTGAAGGATGTGATTTAATTAAATTATTATATATGACCTTCCTCTGCCAACTTTTAGGATGAAGAACAACAAAAGAATTCTATGAGATTTTTATCTAGTGTCGAACATACTCAGTACATCCTATTTTTCCCAATTACATAATGTATGACAAAAAGTCATCTTTAAATTCGAATTTTGTGTCATTGTCATTGCATTTTGTTGAACACGATCAATTCTCAACAAGTCAAAAAAAGGTGCACTAAATTTAAATACACGTTTGTGAATTGAAAACTTAATTAGTTCTTGCTCCGCCTACCAATAGAATTTTATTTTGATAATGTTTAGGTGACAGCTTTGATCAGAAGTATGATATTTATGTGATAATACCACAAGGGAAATGTCTGGACGAAATCAATACAGCGCGGTATTTTTTGTGTCAATAGCAACAGATAAATCCGAACATCAAACATGAAAGACTTTTTAATACTGCCAAGTATAAGCCTAATAACTGATAACTGGTTGTCAGGCCAAATTTAAACATGTTGTCATCGGTAGCTGTATAGAATAAACAAATACAGAAGAGCCAGAAATGTTGACAAGTGAATGCCATTATTGAATTATCTTTGTTATGCAAATATTAAACAATTAAGAGCATTTTTCTGTTGTTTATGATTTTATCTGATTTATTATTAATACTTATTTGTTCTTTGGATTAAAAATTATTTTAATTTTACAGTAAAATCTGTATTAATCATGTAACAGGTCATTGCTACCTCTTTATAGCAAGTCTATGAAGGATGGTTTGATTCCCTATTTTTGAAGATAGCTGACTAGTGAAATTGACCTCCGTATAAAGACCATCCGTTCATAAGCCTACATAATTCTCTTCCCTTGGTTGTCCTTTGCCTATACAGGTTTGACTGTCATTACTTTTAAAAATATTTTGGTTTTTATTTAACCAGATTTAACATGCAATGTTTTTCATTTGAATGGTCAATTACAAGTTTTTCCAACTCATTAAAATGAAATATTTAAATCTTTTTTATTCCTTTAAAATATTATTAAATCTCCAAGGATGTAATTGAATACAAGACAATATTTATTAATTCTGTTACAAAGTTTTTATTTATAAATTTTGCCTTTTATAGATATTAGACAAATAATTTATTTCAGGCCTGTAGCCATGATGTCTCTGAGGGGAGTTATTAGGGGTCCTGACACTCTGATTTCAATATACAATTTCAGTCTGAGTCTTGGTTCATAAATTTGCAGCACATTTAAAAATCAATTGAAAACTTCTTTCAAAATTTTATTAGATAGTAGATTTTGTAATCCACAAAAATTGGTACCAGAGGGATTTTACTATTTCACAATAATAATAAACATTTAGTAAAACATATTTTGTGTAAATTTTCCAATAATTTCAATGTTGTATTTGGTTTTAATTAAATTTTTATTTAGTTTTCTATGCAAACATCAAACAAACACATGCACGCAAATTATGAAATATCACGTGTCCTTTCATTTATGTTGAGATTTTTTAAAGTGTTCTTGATAATGTACATTTAGAAAGTAACAAAAAGAAAGAAATTGCATAAAAAAGGTAACAAGAATAACCAAAGTAATTTGACCTTTCATAGAACACACCATGGACCAACCAATAACATGTGACTCCTGGGAAAAAGTAGATATACAAACTGAACAATACAGGTACAAAATGTTGTTGGGTAAAATCAGTTATACATGCTGACAAAATATGGATATATGGTATGATTGCCAATGAGACAACTATCCACCAAAGTTCAAATGATGTATATGTTAGCAGTATGCAACTGTACGGCCTTCAACAATGAGAAAAACCTGTACCATATAGTGCTGACAAATCGATCCCTTTTTTCGTTTAAAAATATGGATATGTGAAATGATTGCCAATGAGACAACTACCCACCAAAGTTCAAATGACATATGTTAGCAATTGTAGGCAACTATATGGCCTTCAACAATGAGAAAAACCTGTACCATATAGTCTGTTATAGTCTGTTATAAAATGCCCCGACATGAAAAATGTGAAACAATTCAATTGAGAAAACTAAAGGCCTAATTTATAACAAAACAATTTAGGAAAAACTTCCTAGACCATTTATCATGAATGTAAAACTGCATTTTCATACCTCGTACTGGTAAATTATATTAAAAAAGACCATATGTCCCCTCATTTGGTCTCTGGTGGAGAGTTCCCTCATTGGCAATCATTCCATCTCTTATTTTTATATAGTATCATGAAGGTTTATAAAGATGATAATTTTGTCATCTTATAGAGACTGATTGATAAATGGAGTAGACATTTTATTGTACAGTGCAGTGTTAAATAGTCATAGATAGATCACACCATTAAATGTTTACTATCATGGAACATCACTTTTCATGATGCAACATGTATTGTTAGTATCTATATAAATAGTTTTACAATTCCAGTTGTCTCTTAGAGATTGGTATCTTTAGGCCACAGTTTGTAATTCTCCAAAACTATTAATAAAAAAGAAAAAGATTTACAAAGATAAAAAAATATTTAGACCAGACAGATGACATAAAAAAATTTCACCTCCTTTTAATAACGTTTCTTTTTTTTATTACTTTGAAAACATTACTAAAAAAGTGAAGGCTCATCTGCTGTGAAATATAATTTTGTAACTTTGGCCTAGTTTTATATTTATTGTTATAAATGTGTCTCTGCTGAGATGAATTTCCTAACAAAGAAAATGTTTTATTCTCCATTTCATTATCATTGAGATTTTTCCATCATTTATTCAATTCTAAGCACAGTTCATTTAACTGGCAAATGTATGTTTATTTCTTAGTAATTTATCTTAGTGTTTTTAATATTAATATCTGTTAAAATGGAGAAGAAAGCAGAATTATTTGGAAATAGTTAAGAAATGATAAAGAGACTTTTCACATGAAATAAAGAGATAATGCTAACTAATTCAAAGGAAAATGAGGAGGATTTCAGATGCATGGAATTACATCTTCAGAAAAGTAATGTCATTAATTTGGAAATCGGCTTAGTATTTTTAGAGAAAATGTAGTTAGTATGATATATGGATTATATCTGTCTGCGGAAAATGGAATATTGACATTCAGACAATTTATATGGTTGATTGGTGTATTTAAATTGGAATGAATTTAGTGCAATTGTTTTTCATGTTTAAAAGTTAGAATGGTAAAGGAATTGTAAGATGTTTCATAATATTGATGATTTGAATATAAGGAGATGTTAGGTATAGCATGCCACCCAACAACAGTCAATCCAAAAGACAATTGGAGGGAAATAATACAAACAAACAAAAATTTTTGCGAGGTTTTTATTATTGCGAATAATGCGATTCCTTGATAATCGCAATAATAAGAACTCGCATTTTGATATCTTGAACATATAGCTTTGTATAGCATTTCCTCAAATCGCAATAATTAAATTCGCATTTTTGCTCATTCTTCAAAAATCGCAATAATAAATGCACGCAATAATTTCTGAATTTACAGTACAGTAAATTCCGAAATTAATGCGAGGTTTTTATTAATGCGAATATTGTGACTTCTTGAGTATCGCAATAATAAGAACTCCAATTCTGATACTAGTATATGATACATATACATGTATATATATATGTAAGAAGCTTTTCCTTAGATTGCAATAATTAAACTCGTAGTTTTGTTAATTCTTCAAAAATTGCAATAATGAATGCACGCAATAATTTCTGAATTTACAGTAATTCATTTTTATATGGTAGAATCTTACATTTTGAAGCTTTACCATATAATAGGGAAGCAGCATCATTAACACAGACAATTTGTGCAGTGCTAAATTATAAAATTTCTCTTATATTTTAGGATAATGATGAATTGAAGAATAAAAGAGATAAAATTGAGACTGAATCTCCAAATAAAAGTGACGATGAAGAAGACAAAGGTCAAAAAGGTCGTTCAACTGATGATGAGGATTCTGAGCTTGAAGATTATAAAATAACTGAAGATCAGAAGAGAGCCTTGGAAGAAATGGAAATGATGAAAAGTGAATTAGGGTTACCAGGTAAAGCAGACTTGAAGACTGTACAGGAACCTATAATTGCTTATATCTACTTATTTGAACTCTGGTGGATAGTTGGCAATCATAGGACATCTCCTTATTTTTATAATCGATATTTTTGTGGGTTGTTATTTTGGTGATTTTAATGCATGAACTTTTCACATTCAGGTTGTATTTGCACATTGAACAAAAGATGCTTTGACCTTTGAACTTAAAATAGGTTAATTGTACAAGTTATTGATGTAGTGGATATTTTGGGGGATTTTTACCTGATTATGTATATTTTCTTATGCTGTTTGGGGATTTTATTAGATTGCCTATTTTTAGATACCTAATATTTTTACTTATTCCGTAAAAATGAACAGATTTTGGCTATATGAGATACGATACAAAAAAGAATAAAATGTGACAGAACAACTTGAATTAATAACATACATTGTAGACTTGATTATATAATAACATTATACAGAGAGTCTATTGAAGCCTTTAGGGGAGAATCTCATCATTAGATTCTCAGAAAAGAAGTCCTGAATTGATGTATTGTTAAAGGCTCTATGGATATTCGCAAATGTAAGTGATGGGTGGAATGTGTTTTATGGGTTAGTCAAACTCATGATTATCTATACTCTCTATCCAAGAGACAAAATTTCCAAGATAAATAGATAAAAAAAAAAAACAAAAAAACAGAGCACCCTGATTGCTGTTCTTTATCTTGTCTTTTTACCTTTTGTAGAAGAAGACCCTCCTGAGTACGATGTGAAAGAAAAATTGAAAGTTTATAATGAAGAGTTGGCCAATGACCCGACTCCACTGGACAAAAGGAAGGATTCAAAAGTTGGATTCAAAGACACTTTAGTTGATTTGGTGGTGCCCCCTAGTGATGATGATGAAACACCACGACCCTCAGAGAAATCAAAGCCAGATTCTGAAAATAAAAACAATAATAGTGAAAAAATTGTCATAGAACAAGATGGAAAATTTGAAGTTGTAAGTAGCGATGATGTTAGAGCCAAAGAAATGGGACTACCACAGTTCATTGACGAATCGTTAAACGAGGATAACAAGGAAAATCGTTCATCATCGTCCTCCCGACAACCCACACCTCCGTCCAATCCACGTCCATCAAGCACTTCTTCCAGTTCTAGAAGAGTTGTTCGCCCTGGTTCATCAAAACAGCGTGCTCAGTCAGCACGAACAACACAAGATTCTCATAGACCATTAGAAAATTTTTCATATAATTCACCTTATGCAATGACACCGGAGGATAAGAAACGACTGAAGCAGCAACAGGAAGAAAAAGAAAGAAGAAAACAAGAGGAAAAGAGGAGAAAAGAAGAGGAAGAATATACAAAACAACGAGATAACGATGACATTTTTCAATCTTGGTGGTCGAAAAAGAGAGAACAAAAGAGAGAGCAACAGAAACAGGAAGATCAGGAAAGAAAAAAGAACGGAAATCAAGAAAAAGTAAGTATGATATAAAGATGTATGGAGGGGGTCTAGGGTCATACAACTTCAATAATAAAAAAATTCAAGGTCAAACCAGATGGACATTAAAAATCATTTAATTTATCATCAGCTTTGGTGATTTTTTCTCATTGTTTGGTAAAAAGACGCAGTCCCAATGAGAATTATTTCAAGATGAAGTAAAATTCTCAGATTATTACTTTTTACTTCTTTATTGACTTTGGATAGGTAGTCAGAGTAATTTTGACTAATGTTGCTGTTTGAAATACCAACTAAATGGATCATAAAAAAAGAGGGAAGAAAAAACCAAGTGACCAATAAAAAATCATAAAAAAGAACCAACACCATGACCAAAAGAAAAAAAAAAAAAAAAAAAAAACCAACTGTCCTCAATATAATACACAGAAAACTAAAGATTGAGCAACACAAACCCAACCAAAAACTGGGCAAATATCTCTCCTTAGAATATCTTCCTCAAAATATGACACTTATGTATAAAGCCAAGAAATAGAAATGTCGTCTTTTCAGTTACGAACCTGAAATTGATAGGGTCAAACAGGATATTTTTAAAATTTTGTTTTCAAACTTTTTATTTGATCAGGCGATTAATTTATCTTATAAACTATTGAAAAGTTTGAAGTCTTTCAGGGAAACTGTTTTTGTTGTTAATGTCAACGTTTTGATGTTTTTCACCCTGTATACAGAATTTATGAAATATGTTGCACAGTAGCTGCTGAACTGCAGCTCTTATGGTCCTTGAGATATTTTTTGACAATTTGCGGGCAGCTAGTTACACAGAAGAAGGCAAAACTGAAAGTTTTTAAGTCTTATTTTTACAGGAAGTTTCACGGTGTTGTTGTCTAATTGATGTTTACCCCATGACCCTTTTTTCCGTATTGATGTTTACCCCAATTCCCCTTTTATTCATATTAACAGTATACGTATCATTTATTAATTATCAATTATTTTACATTTTTTATTTGGCTGGTTGTATCTATGATAACAATGTATTTTTTCCACTAGTCATCTGTAATTGAATTAATTATTGCCAACTTCACAACTGCTGCTAAACTATTTTTACAGATTTTTTTTTTTTTAAACATATGTAATTCAGTTCTTCATTGTTTGAAATTCATTTCAGATTTTCCTTCTTTTGCAAAGACAAAAAAAGGCAACAATGCTTGATTAAGCTTTATTGAAAGAACAAAATCTGATTGCAGATCATTGTAAGAAAAAAGATAAGGTTCAGATCAGAGAGGATTTTTATTTTCTCAGGGGTTTGATTGAAAGCCGTTTCAATGTAATGGAGTATAAGATAGTTTTAAAATTCATATTCTCTCATCATGCTCATTCATAGCAGATTCATCCATTTCCTGACCTGTTTATTATTTTTTTTTAAACAACATGTAGTTTGTTTGATCTCAGTTCTTCATTGGTCAAAATTCAATAAAGATGTTTGGTTGACCATGTCTGATGACCTCACATAAAAAGAACACATATGTTTGCAGATCATTGGAAAAGAAAGATTAATTTTGTCTGCATATCATCTGAAAGCCATTAGAAAAACAGATTCCACTACCAAATCTCTTGCAATATGATATTTCTCCACTCTCGATAGTTAAAGTTTATACATTTACAATTGTTTCTGAACTATTTTACTTACCAAATGCCCTTGTTTTCCTCAGAAGTTGGCAGCATGCTATTCTTTAACTTTGTGATTTTAGCCCTATACTTTTTTGTCAAAATATTCTGAAAACTGTCTTAAAAGTATTTGCTTAAGATGTGCAATCTGCTGTCTACTTTTAGGGTAACACTGACTTGATATTCAGACAATTTTATACATGTACTATTTTTAAAAAGGTGTTTAGAAACTAATTGATTCATTACCAAATACAATGTGGGCATTTCAATCGTTTTTATAACAGCATTACTTGTTTTTTAAATTCTTTCATACACATGAATCATTGCTTTACAGAAGTCTATATACGTTTGACTTGTTACACACTGGCGTGCATGTCTCATATATATACATGTATCTTAAATATTCCATACAAATCGTAGTTGCAGGCATGTGTGCTTGTTTGTAATAAATATTTAGTCTTGCACTGATAAGGCCATAATAAAAAATTCCTGGATTAACTTTTCCCTCCCATCCTGCTTTTTTCAGAGCATAAACAAACTAATTTTTATTTCTGACTATTTCTTTTATTTTGCTAGAATTTTCACAATAAATAACAAAAAATAACTTCCCTCCTTCCCCCTCGCACCAGTTGGATGAGAATCTAGGATTTTTTTATAGGTAATGGCCTAATGTTCTTAGCAGCTGTAATGAAGTTGGTTTTAATTTTGTTTGTGGTTGACTGTATTGTATGTATTTGCTGTGAACTAATATATTTAACTATCTGACTATAGAAATATCGCAGAGACCAGCAGGATGAAGGGTCAGATGATCATCTCAATGACGACGATGATGAGGTAGGACAAAACTTCTCACTAGAGGGCTCTGTTGTTGTTCTTTTTAAAATTCTAATGCTTGTAGCATGACATTATACTTCTAATATGGTTTCTGGGTCTGACCTGTGCAGTATTCCTTATTACCATGCATGAGAAATTGGCTCACTTATATCTGTTTTCAATTTCTTCCATTTTGTAGGCAAACAATAAAAAAAACTTAAATGTTAACTGAAATTGTAAAAATTTTAGTTCTTGTAATTATTTTTTCTAATAAAATGTTAACTATTACCATGCTAGTTAAGGAGATTTAATCTTCCAAATTATGCAATATAAAAAGAGAATTCAGCTTTGTTTTGTTTTCTTTTTTAGCATTTTATGATTCACATTTGGCATTGGGAAGCAAACTATCCAGCTTATGCAATAATTTCTTTTTAAGAGATGAAATTAAAATTGTCTTTCAATTAAAGTTTTTTAACCAACGATGTGATGCAGCACCCTTTTATAAAGTATTATTAACTTTAAAAAAAATTGAAATATTTCTCATTTAAAAAAAAAGGAAAGAAAAATGAAATGTTATTCAGGTTTTTATCATTGAAATATGTAATACAAAACATGCAAAAAAGACAAAGACATATTCTATTTTTTTTTGTTACTGTGCAGATGAATTACGACTGAAAATTGGAAGATTAATAGTTTATAGATTTTTACTCTTCATTCATATGAGGTTTCCAACATTTTTATTGACAGTTATTTTACAGTGTATTTTATATATCTTATATTACTACATGTATGTGCCCTGGAGACAAATCAAAATTAATCTGGATCCCAAACAAGATATAAAAAATTATTTGTAGATCCTTTAATAAAGTACTGTTCATATACAGTTGTCCTAATTGTGTTTGGATTTGTGATTTTGCTATTATGTTAATTGTACTTTTATAATTTGGAGCCCTCTAGGAGGAGCAAATTTTGGCTAACAACTAACAGCACAACTTTTCACTACTCTCATTCAAAATAAAAAAAAGGAAATATTTCTTTCAGTTTATCTCCATTAATGTTTGTTGTTTAACTATAAATGTTGACCCAAATTATTTTAATTTCATATTTTGGACCAGCATGGAGATGAGAATGAGTCCATTACTGAATCAGAGGTAGGCCCAAACTTTATACTGTAAGAGAACATAGTCCACTGACACCAATTTGAGTGATTTGTGCAGAATTGCTTTATTCGTCTGTTCTTGTAAAGCTTAAGTCTAGAATTTTCATTTTTTGAGCACTATTGCTGTATATCCTGGTCCTGTACACCAGATATTGCTTTTAATTTGAATCCAAGGGATTTTTATGAGACAGGGATTCAGTTTACTGTAGATTGTCACTGGATCCCTGCTTGATAATTCTATTGTTAGCTGAATGCTTTGTTGGTTGCCAGTAAGCAGCAATGTCTTTGGGATACACAGTGCAAATGATCTAAAACAATACAACTTACACAAATTGATAGATGATATTTTTTTTTGCATTTTCCAAATTTTATTTTCTGGTTTTTAATTTAACATTGGTTGTCTCCCTTTACAAGAGGTATATTATACATTTGTATTACAGCAGGTATTACATTACAACAGACTTTTTCAAATTTATTTAAGGAATGACTGTAATATTTTTTCTGTCTATGAAGAAATAACATCAAAAATGTGGTGCACACTGAATAACCCGCATAGCTGGTTATTCAAAAGTGTGCACCACATTTTTTATGTTATTTCGAATAGACAGAAAAAATATTAAAGTCATTCCTTATAATTTAATTCTAAAAAGGAGTAAATAATGATAAAAACGTTGATGACGTCGCGGTCACATGACAAAATTATGTCTATGAGCTGATAGACAGAACACTTTCAGCCAATCAGAAGACATGTTACATCCAAAATTAAATTATATAAAAATGTGAGCAAAGAAATGTTTTGAACCACCTTGTATACATTGAAATTAAATTATACTGTGTATTCATTATTATTTGTTGGATACCAAGTTTCGTTGATTTTGTGGGTACAGGTGAACCACGAATTTAAATGTTCAACGAATTACAAATTTTCTAAAGGAATGTATGCAGACTTTGCCAAAACAACGAAATTAAATATCCACGAAAATGCAAGTTTTCCTCAATCCACGAAAATTGGTACCAACGAAAATAAATGAATCTACAATATTTTAGGATTACTGTCTCATTTATGTTTTCTAGACATATTCCTAATGGGAAAATTGAACTGAAACAAATTAATACATTTATATGTTTCAATTAGATAAAAATATTCAAACTTGTACTTCCTGTAAAAAGTAGTTGATTTGTCCTTTAGCTAAAAATATTTACCTGCTGATATAAGAAATACCTCTAATAAAAGGGAGCTAGGAGACATTGTTAATTAAATGATTTTGAGGAACACTTCAAAAATTTAGATTGGAGAATGTATCTTTGCTTTTTTGCTATAATTCATTATTTAATTCAAATATTTGTTATCTTTCATATATATATTACACTTTTAATTTAATTTTGCACTTCTTCGATCTACTTACAAATTCTAAGATCTTTTAACACTGAGCTTGTGAGTTCAAATCCCTCATGTGGCAGGTGCATTAGACTCAAGTCTTAATTGACAAGGATTGTGGTTCTCCCTGGCATTATCTGGCTTCCTCCATCAATAACAACTGACCGCCACAAAATAGCCAATAGCGCTGAAAGTGACGTTTAACACCAATCAATCAACCTAAGATTTTTTTAAGTCTTCCTAGATGTTTGTTCATCACATATGAAAACAAATGTTAAAAGCTTTTTACTGCATTATATGTAAAACAATACATTTTTATTGATTGAATGAGGGTAGTGATAAATTTGCTGTTTTAGAAATTACATTTTGAGTCATAAACGATTACAAACAGTCAACCTCCTTGCTTCGGTTTGAGGACATAATTATTACTTTCATATATGTTTTAGTTTTGGTCATCAATGCTAATAAATTTTGGCATCAGTCTTAGTGTTACCAGACACTATGATTTATCACTCCTGATGTAAATCTGTCACCAGGGATTTCAGTTTGTCATCAAAAATGAAGATTTGTCATAAAAAATGTTTCAGTTTGTTATTGTGATAAAATTCCTGAACAATTTGAAAAAAAAAATGTAAAGGTGAAAGTTGTGAGTTATTAGATTATTTGATTTCTTGTGAATATTTATATTTAAAGTTTTTAATGACATTTGATTGGTTGAATTGATTAGTGACTGAGGTGACACATTAAAGTATTAAGCAATACATAGATTTGAATTGCTGGTGACAGATAGAAGTCAACACTTACTTTTAAAAGTCATAAGTCATAAAAAGAAGTTTTGGGTGACATTTTGAACTCTCTATTGATAATTTAAGGTTTCTGGTATCAGGTTGAAGGGGCTATTGACAGAAGTCACAATGGAAAGTCAGAAAGAAACCATACAAACAAGGGAAACTGTATGCTTTAAAACTGGGTTTTTAAAATCTTTGAGATTATTATGATTATAGATAAACCATAGAGATGAATATGGAATCTAAGAGATGATCATGATAACAAACGAATCAAAGTATTGGTCATTTTTATAAGAAAAAACTGTCATATCATTATTGGATTATGTTTATTTGTTTTATTTCAAACTCACTATTGAAGTTGCTTTTTTTTGTCACAGGCATTTAGCATTATCAATACAATTTGTTCATTTATCATTTGCAAATTAGATGTTTTCTTTGAAAAAGTTGAAAAATAATATGTTCCATTATATTTCTGTTAACATAAAATTGCAGTTGAATTATTTACTATTCTGCTTCCAGGTTATTTCACACATAGCTTTAGACATGAATGTGCTCTGTTCATTAATGTTGGTGTGTTTTTGTCTGTATATCTGTCTAGTTGCTGATTTCCCTACATCTGTCTTGTTGCTATTGTCTGTAAATCTATCTTGTTGTCATCTGTTGTCTGATGCCTGTCTTTGTCTTTTAACTTTTACAAAGATCTTCTCTTTTGAAATTACCAGGCCAATTGCAACCAAACTTGGCCAACTCATCCTTAAAGTTTTAAGTAGTAAGTGTAAAATGTATGCTCAATGAACCTGCTGACTAACCAACATGGGCCGGCTACCAAGGCTTGAAATAGAACATTGGGGTAAAATGCTAGTATTCTCTATTATCTAAATCCCTTAACAATAGAGAATATCTGCCTTGGTAAACATGTTTAGAAAGTAAAGATGTACCTTCTGCCCATTTTGTCCAAAACTGTCAGATGTCTCCTTATATGAGTATTGCCTATAGATGACTATTATTACAAGTGTTTTAATTTTTTGGCCTTTTTTTTTACAACTGAAATAGAGAGAGCCTTTAAAATGCAAAAGTTATCAGCAAGAAAAGATCTTCAAATTATTCAGATGGCAGTATTGGTCAGTTGTTTTTTATGGGAGGTATTGTCCTTTTTTTAGCCTTTATTTGCGATTTTGGATATTGTCTTGAAAGCTATAAAAGATAAAAAAAAAAAAAAGAAGAAACACTTTAGTTTGCAAAAATTATCAGCAAGAAGATCTCCAAAAAGTCAACATGAGTGAAATTGATATTCAACCTCTTCTAGGAGTCATTGCCCTTGAAAGATGATTTTTACCCTTTTTTAGCTCACCTGGCCCAATCATCATTGGGGTATCTAGTTTAAAAAATGTTTCAGATTACCCAGCCTGCCAACCAAGATGGCCGACATTTTTTGGCTAAAAAAAGAACAATGGGGTAAAATGCAAGTTTTGTCTACTATTTTCAAAACCGTTATAAATAGAGAAAATCTGACAGGGGGCAGAAATGTTCAGAATATTGACCTCTACCAATTGTTCATTTAAGTCAAAACTGCCAGGGGACTTCTTATAGGAGTTATTGCCCTTAAATGATAAATTTTGCCTTTTTTTTTTTCATTTTTGCCTGTTAACTGGAAAAATAAATTAGATACAGAGAAACTTCAAGTGCAAAAATGATCAGCAAGACAAGATCTACAAATAAGTCTGCATTGTTGAAATCGTCAGTCGACTCCTTATTAGAGTAATTGCCTTTTGATGACGATTTTTACTAATTTTTTGCGTTTTTGCTGTATATCTTAAAAATTATGATAGATAGATAGAAACTTAAATAAGCAATAAATAAGCAGACAATATTGAGGAAATTGTCAGACGACTCCTTGTTGGAGTTATTTTTACCATTTTTTTTGCATTTTGCCCTACATGATAAAAATTAGAATAGATAAATAGAAACTTTAAATAGCAAAAATGATCAGCAAGGCAAGATCTACAAACAAGTCAAATTTTGCTGATATAGTTAGTAGACTGTCACTCTTTATAGGAGTGATTGCCCTTAAATGAGGATTTTTTTTAACCTCTTTTGTGTTTTGAGCAAAAACTAAAGAAGATAGAGAGAAACTAAACAGACAAAACGATCAGCAATACAAGATTTACAAAAAAGAGATTTTTGTCATGAATTCTATTCTCGTCTACAATGTTGAAGAGTGTCCTCAGTTGAATATGCACATAGACCTAGGAAAGCGACATAGGCTCTTTAGAGCCTCTAGTTATGTTTTAGGCTAGTATCTTGAAAAATATAAAAGTTAAAGAGAAATCTGATTAACTAGTAAGTGACAGATGGAGTTTTACGTTATATCTTATTCATACTTTCACCTAGGGTGACTTACTAAAGTCGAAAGCATTTATATTATATCTCATTCCTACTTTGAACTAGGGTGACATCATTATATTACAGTCAAACCTGTATTAACCAGGCACTCTTGGGAAGTATCAAAAGTGACTGCTGAAGAGAGGTGACCTGTAAAACGAGGTTCCAAAAAAGTCAAATTCCGACATCGCCCTTAACCGGGATCGGGGGAAATTGTTTTAGTATTTCCAATTGTCAGAGTTATCGTCCTTGCGAGCAGTGAAATAAAAAATATTAGTTGAGAAATAAGTCGGGGATACTGTTTTCAATAGAAACTGAAAGGTTGGAACACGGGGAGTTGACGAATCCACCTTCTATTACGTGACATTGGTTGCAAACGTATTTCGATTTTAATTGTAACTTCGACATTGACATAAAAAATCTTTGTTTTGAAGATTTTTTGCAGTTTAAAACATTATAATGACCATTGTTAAAAGTTGAAATTACGATGTCTTTCGAAAATTAGATGACTGCTGAAACGAGTTAAATTATATAGAAAAAACGTTTGGGAGGGTCTAAAAGTGATCATTAGAGGCAGTCGACCGCTGAAACGAGGTAACCGTTAAGGCAGTTTTGACTGGATATCTCATTCCAACTTTCACCTAGAGTGAAAGCATTTACAATATATCTCATTGTTACTTTGATCTCGAGTGACAGCATTTACAATATATCTCATTCCTACTTTCACTTAGGGTAACAGCATTTACAATATATCTCATTCCTACTTTCACTTAGGGTGACAGCATTTACAATATATCTCATTCTTACTTTCACCTAGGGTGACATCATTTACAATATATCTCATTCCTACTTTCCCCTAGGGTGACATCATTTACAATATATCTCATTCGTACTTTCACTTAGGGTGACATCATTTACAATATATCTCATTCTTACTTTCCCCTAGGGTGACATTTACAATATATCTCATTCTTACTTTTGCCGAGGGTGACATCATTTACAATATATCTCATTGCTACGTTCACCTAGGGTGACATCATTTACAATATATCTCATTCCTACTTTTATCTAAGGTGACATCATTTACAGTTTATATCATTCTTACTATCAACTTAGGTGGCAGCCTTTTCAGTATATCTCATTCTTACTTTTACCAAGGTTAACAATGCTTTAGCATTGTCAGTCAGTCATGGTAAAAAATCCTTATTGCAGATGACTTGGTTTTCATTCTCCAGTTGACAATTTCTCACTTTTCAGGAAGCCTAAACTCATTTTCTTCTAAATATTGCAGTGGACAAGATTTTTTTTTTGTTCAAATATTATCATAACGGTCTAAATATGATACCTCAAACTCCTTAAATATATATAAATAAAAGTGCTATCAAAGGTCTGCTTGGATAAGTGGTAATGGTTCATTTGATATAATTGAATTTATTTTTAGGCAAAAGAAATAGAAGAGGCATATAACAATTGGTTAAAGACAAAATCACGACAAGTAAGAGAAGAAAAATTGCTTAAAAGACGTCAAGAGAAAGAACAGACTGATGGATTTATTATCAGGAGTAGAACAGATTGTGACCAAGCTTTCAGAGGGTATGTGTATACACGGTGGGCAAGTGGGAAAAGCAAAATCCATGTGGTCTGTTGTGTACCTTTATCTTGATTTATTTACTTTTTTGTCCATCTAAAATTACTGTTTCTTCTACCATTTGTTTGTTTGTCCTTTCTTACTTCTGTTGATTTATTATTATTCATGAGGTAATAATTTTCATGGATACAGGTGAACAATAAATTTCAGGTTAAAAAAAATACAAATATCTTAAAGGCTTAAAGGTAGAAATATTACTGTATCTATTAAAATACAATTTTGCCCCAATACTTGAAAAAGGGATCCACATTTATTTTTGCGACTTCTGCTGAATAAGAGATGATTTCTGTGACCCTTTCAGAAAGTCCTTCTCCTAATGGTTTTCTACAAATCTTTTATTATTTTTTGAAAGATTAGTAGTGTATCTGGTAGCAAATCCATACCTTTACTGGACTACAAATCGAGTTTCAGTTTAGTTCTGGTTGAGAGTTGTCATCCTTGGACTTATAAAATTGATTAAAAATATAAGTTTTTAGATAAATAAAATCCTTATATGCTTCAGGTGTTAGGCTGTAGTTGTTAACAATACCAGTATAATTAATAAATATTGTGACCCATTTTATAATAAGATGGAAATTTCCTCACTACATCAGTCACAAACAATGCTTCTCCCATAAGGTTTAAGTGGTTATGGTAGCATTTTCTTAAATTCCTCTGCTTATAAACACTTGGATATCTATGGTGGCTTGTTTCAAAGCTGAGACATTTTCACATTTTAGAGGTCTGAAGTGTGATTAATTTTTCTGTAATTTGGATACCCCTAAAAGCCCTTTGTAATGATGTTTCTTGAGGCAAAAAATCCCTATTTTCACACAAAAATTTGTTCTGATAATTCCATGATTTGCAAACGTCTAATAGCTACATAGTTTTTACACCTTTATTCTATAATCCTCTGCTCTTCAAAACATTACAAATGGTTTTGCTTAGTCATTTGTTAAAAATAACAACATGTCCAATATCACTTTACAGAGACTTTTTGTTCACAATTTGAGGTGCATTAGGGATATTGATCCATATAAGTGTAAACACATCCAATGTAAAAGTTACAGCTAGTAGGGGATATTGTATTGCCTTTGCAATAGCCTCAGAATGCTTGTACCTTTGATTGATTTATTTTGGTGGATACTAATTTTCATGAATTGAGGAAAACTTATATATTTGTGGATATATTTGTTTTTGTGGTTTTGCCAAATTCTGCATACAAATCTATAGAAAAAAACATTTCAATTCATGGTTAACCTATAGCCACAAAATCTACGACAATTAGCAATAAAATAATAATAAATCCACAGTAGATTAATAAAAGGAGATGTAAGGTACACATCAGTGAGACAGCTACCCAAAGTGAAAAATAGTTTATGTGATTTTCATTGTGAAAAAATGCCAAGAATCACCATAAAAAAAAATATTAACAGAAATACCAGGCTTATTATTTTGTACGCCAGACACAGGTTTTGTTTTCATGAGACTCATCAGTGATGTTCTTTGGAAAATAAGAAAATTGCATTTCATCCAATGAAAAATTTTATTAATATAATCTTTTCCTTTTTAGATGGTTGAAGAGAAAGAATTTAGAAGCAAAAAGACACAGACAGGAAGAGAAACAGCTAGCAAGAATGCATCGCCTTGCAGCACGGAAATCAAGGAAATCTCTTGCTCTCGCCAAAGCCATAAAACAATCAAATGCATTTAAATATGTTGACTATTATGGCTACAGATTTTAATCATTGCTATGGAAACTAGCGTGAAATATGCAAGGGCTTATGGGATGTCTGACTGACAAGGAAGAGAGTAGATCTGAGAATTGCTATGGTTACCTCATTATATCTATTACTGCCAGTTTCAATGGCAACTATGATGTTTCCATGGCAAGGTACAAAGTTTCTGTGATATTTGATTAAATTTATCTCTTTAGGAATGGTGTAGAATGTTGATTGTAATTTGTTACTATATTTTTATCAGGAAAATCATGTTCACGATTGATGAATGTGTGTGTAAGTATGCCATATTCTGTATTCATGGAAAACTTTGAATGATGCCTTCTTGGGGCAGGAGATGGAGAGCAAAAGATATGTATAGAAAATCGAGGCATCTTTCAAAAGACGAAAAATTCAGAAGAAAATAGAAACATTTTGAAGAAATTGAATGTTTTTATATTTTTTGGTAAAAAGCTGAACAGAGCTTTAAACTATGCTGAATTCAAGTTAAGTTTTCTATGTTTATGTATGTGTATAAGAATCCATGTTTTTCTCCCCTTTCCTGCTGAATACAGAGTATAGATTAGAGTATAAATGCTTAATTAGCCATTAGTATGTATATTTTTTTGTCAACTGGCCACATTTTTTACTGTTTAGGAAATAGAAATTTAGGAAAAAACATTCCATGTTCTATAGATTTCATAATTCTGGTCCTTTAAATCATTATTTTTTTTTATAAAGTTTTGTCAAAGAAGAAAAAAATTTTGCTGTAGTGCGATTTTTTCTGTAACTTTTTCCTGTTATTAATTTTATGTTGCTTTAATGTATAATGTCATCGTCAATATAATCTACAGAACAAGTGTTTAGCCATGTCTCGTAGAAATAGTTAGTATGTCATTTTCATTATATGTTTTTTTTTTTCCAAAGTGATAAAAAGTAAAGTTTCGTAGAAAACAGTTGTAAAATAAAGTTATTGACGATATGAATCAAAATTGCAGTATTTGAATGGGTAATTTCATTTCTATTTTATGTACCCTGACCTCATTGTTTTGGAAATATTTGAAATAAATACAAAACTAGATTTATTTATTGGTTTAATTCAGTTGATTTATATATTTGATTTGCTGATGATTTTATTTTTGTTTTAAAAAAAAAAAGGAAATGTCAAAATAGTAAAATAAACATCAGAGAAATCTTCTAATGGATCAGGATTTGATATAACAAAATTGACAAGAAAAGAATTCAGAACAAAATTCTTAAATATTGTTTTTTAAAGAAATAAAGAGTTGGAGAATTATGCAGACCAAATATTTTCACTCATAAAACTGGGAATGGAAATAGGGAATGTGTCAAAGAGACAACAACCCGACCAAAGAGTAGAAAACAGCCCAAGGCCACCAATGGGTCTTCAACACAGCGAGAAAATCCTGCACCCAGATGCGGTCTTCAGCGGGCTCATAACTTTATATATTATGGCTTTAAATTTTTTTCAGCAATTTAGCAATATCTGTATTCATTTGATAAATTCATGAATTATTTTTTAATGTTTACTCTTATAATTGTGCTAGATTGTCCTGAATGTCCATGAAATACTTGCTACTAGACAATAAGCAAGCAGCAAGCAATCATTCTTATGCTAGAGAATAATTCTTTTATTACTAAAAACAATTTCATGGTTTTAATTTGAGGCTTTCTGATTATAAACAGTTAGATTAGAATTCTGATACATTTATTTTCACATACTTTAAGCATAAATGTTAACACCTATGACCACCATACATTATTTCTAAAAAATAGTAGAGTTTCAACTTCAAAGTAATGTGTTAGATGAAAAAAAATTATTGGGGTTACTAGGAAAATATTGTTCTATTGAATAAAAAAAAACTAGAGTAGTAACACAACACAAATGCCAACAGCCTTCACACAAATTTGCACAGGATCAAAACATACTCAAATCAAGTCTGTTAATTTATTTAAATACTTGTCCAGAATGGGCGATATTTACCTGAGTTATCTCCCCTAACTTGTTGTTGTACAATTCATGTTATGCAAACGATATCTCCAGTTGGCAGATTTATGTTACTGCAAATTCTAAATGAAATCCAGTGTACATTGTGATAGATTGATTTGCTGCTTTCCTGGTGCCAATTTTAAATGACAGATCAGCACTAAATTTTACCTCAAGAGATAATTTAAGGCTAATTAAAAAAATTCATTTATCTCCTTGATATTTGATTTGTGAATTTTCTGTTTAAAAAAAAAAATTATTGCATGGTTCTTTTCGGTAAAAATAGTGCTCCCTTCCTCCATTGAATATTTATTGTTGTTGAAAAATGTAAAGATTTATAGTGTATGGCCTTATATAAATGTTACTTCTACGCATTATGGCCTATTTTGAAAATTTAACCTTTTTCTTGGGTATGGTTCCTTGAATAATTAAGAACAGATGACATTTTGTTTTAATGATATTTAATCATGTTTTAATATGTACAATTCACACAAGGTTATTCTAATAAAAATAACTATTGTTGGTAAATATTCACAGTGAATGGTGAGATTCTGCCCAATTCACTGAAATATCAGTTTATCTTTACCTTGTGGATTGTAATACATAGATAGAAAAAAAATAAAGAAATTGTAGAAAAGGGACTAGCATAAATATTTCTTTATAAAGTAAATCTGAAAAATTATTTGTTGTATTCCATGGACATAAACATGAATTTTGGAATAAAATTCTATATGACCCCTGTATGAATGGGTTTGACTTTACAAGGTGTTTGTTTAAATTACTTCTTAATTTGCTTTTTTAACATGTTTCATAGGTAATCTGTATTAGTGTGATCATGAGCATCAAGAGGAAAAATTACATTAAGAAAAAATGGTTTCTTAAATTTGTTGATCAACTTGCAGAATTTATTGCAGTATGTACAAGTGACTTACCACATGTTGAGTTACCATCTCAAAATTAAACAATTTATTTCCAACTTTTGAGAAACACTCATAAGTAGGCAAAGCAGACATTAATAAAAGGAGATATATGAGGGAACTGAAAGGATATGCAAACGATTACTAGTTTTCAGTTGTAATTGTCATACAATGCAGTATTGGTTTTGCTCATTGTTTATTTCAGTACTGTGACCTATAGTTGCTAACTTCTACATCATTTGGTCTCTTGTGGAGAGTTGTCTCATTGGCAAGCATACTACATCTTCTTTTATTTTGATATAGTACTAAAATTCAGTCATCAATGTTGTGCTTTTTTTTTTCTCTCACTTTTATTCAAGAGAAGTAGATAGACAATTGGAGTCAACTAAAGTTACATTCCTTTAAAGTAATAACATTTTAAGATGGACCCTCTTAATAATTAACTCATGTATCTGAATTAATGGATTTTACTGTAGTTTAATGAATTATTTATACTTATTATGCATACAATTGTTTTTATATGTTTATTGTAACAGAATGTGTTTGGAAGTGAGTGCTGTCATCATACTGTGTCATTTTATCTGGTAGAACATTTTACAAATAAATAAATATTTTATAATTATGTCTGTGTTCAAAATGTGTGTGGAAATAAGTGGTAGGTTTTGAATCATCCTTCCATAATACTGAAACTGAAAAGGCCATATAATATGATAAAAAGATATTTTGAAAATGTCAGAGACAGTAACCAAAAAACATACAGTCAACGTTAAATAACACTTGACAGAAAAATCAAAATTTAAATCTAAATGTGGTTTCTGTTTTATATAGGTTATGCATGTATATCAGGAGACGCTTACTTTGTTGAAAAACCTGAACTCACTGTAATTAGAGTTTTTGATTTATTCCTTCATGATATCTTGTAATCTTGATTTCATGAGCTTTAATGAATTGATGACATTTGAGTATCAACAGTCTTCAGTGTTTTAGTATATTGTTTTTGTTTTGTGTATTGATATGATGAGTTGAGACCTTTTCAGTATATACTTTCATAGTTTGTTCTTATAGAGTGCTGTTACACCACCGTTCTTCCAGGTCAAGGGGATTGTTGGGTGTCCACAAGCTTGTTTAACCGCACCCTGTCTGTATGTGCCTGTCCCAAGTCAGGAGCCTGAAATTTAGTAGTTGCTGATTGTTGCTGAATACCATATTTGTTTTTATGCCCTGCCATAGCGGAGGGGGCATTAAGTTTTACCCTTGTCCGTCTGTAAGTACGTACGTATGTACTTCCGTACATCCCAAAATTGGTTTCCGTTCTCTAACTTGAGTTTGCCTCTACCGAATGTTATGAAACTTATACACAATGCTAATTACCACAAAAAACAGATCAAGTTTGAGTTTTGGTGGCATCACTTTAACTGTTCTAGAGTTATGCCCCTTTATAAATGGAATAATTGCAAAATTTTCAGTTTCCGTTCTCTAACTTAAGTTTGCCTCAACTAAATGTTATCAAACTTATACACAATGCTAATTACCACAAAACACAGATCAAGATGGAATTTTGGTAGCGTCACTCTAACTGTTCTAGAGTTATGCCCTTTCATAAATGGAAAAATTGCAAATTTTTAGTTTCCGTTCTCTTAAGTTTGCCTCAACCAAATTTTATGAAACATATACACAATGCTTATTACCACAAAATAAAGATCAAGTTTGAATTTTGGTGGGGTCACTTTAACCATTCTCGAGTTATGCCCCTTTATAAATGGAAAAAAATGCTAAATTTTTAGTTTCCTCTCTCTAAATTTAGTTGCCTCAACCAAATGTTATGAAACTTATACACAATTCTTTTTACCACAAAACAAAGATCAAGTTAAATTTTATATTTGAACCTATTATATTTCTCTCATTAGTTGGTACAGGTATTTCAAACTGGACAGTGGTCACTTTCATTGGAAGTTTCACTGTTTTACGTGAAATTAATGCACATATCTTGGTGACAGAAGTTGTTTGTTTTCGTTCAGTGGCAAATGTTTTATACATTTTTAGGACGTGAACAAATTGATTATAAATCAAATAGGTAAGTTCTGCAATGGATTGATCGGATAAAGGACAAGGAAAAAGTTAAATCCCAAAAATACTGAACTCCTAGGAAAATCCAAAATGGAAAGTCCCTAATCAAATGGCAAAATCAACAGCACAAACACATCAAACGAATGGACAACAACTGTCATATTCCTGACTTGGTACAGACATTTTTCATGTAAAAAATGGTGGATTGAACCTGGCTCATATGACAGTCGCATCAAATTGCATTATATTGACAATGATACGTAAATAAAACAAACAGACATAATAGGTAAAAATGTAAAATAGGGGTACAGCAGTCAACATCGTGTCACAATCTTAATCACAACAAAAATGAATAAATATTTAACAAAGAAGTACAAAAAAGCATATATTACATTTAACCACCTCGTTCATTGCTTACTTATTTTTGTATTTTATTTATGTATGCCAAATCAACCTATAAATGATTGAGGGATTTAATGCTATGGGACCAAATCGTAAATTTAACATTAACTCTGACGTAGAATAGCGTGTTTGACGTCAGAATGTAAACGTCACACAGGTAGAGATATAAAATAATTTTGTCGTTCAAAGTATGCAAAAATTCTAATAGAACAATAACACAATGGCGGGATGTTTAAAGTACAGAGACACGTAATATGTATCAAAGAAACATAAAAAGTCCCACGGACAAAGCACACAAGTAAAAATGAAAAATAATGCAAAGAACACAATGGCAGACATGGGGTAATTGAAATATGTAATTGTAATTGGCTGTAATTAATTATAATTTTTCAAGTAATTGAATGTAATGTGTAATTGAGCATTTTTTAAATTACAAGTAATTGAAAGTAATGAATTACAAAGCCAAAATTGTCTGTAATTGACAATTACTTTTCAATTACAACTCAATTACATTTGAAATTTGGGATCAGAAAGATTGAATCTTGTGTTTTCTCAAAAAATTATGAAAAGCCATGACCTTAGCAAATGTAGTTAGCTGACAAATCAAAGCCTACACAGTATACCTTCTGTAATTACACAACCATGGAAGATTCTTTATTTTGTAATGAATGAAAAAAAATTAAAAAGAAAAAAAAAATATTGTAGAAACATGCCATAATTTGTGTTTAAAAGAAACCATTAGTAAGTCACTGTCTTATACCTTAATAAGCTTGTTACCTACATGTATATTCAGATGGATATTGTTAGACATTGATTTAACATAATAAATATAACCTCTGGCTATTTGTTATATCATAAACTATATAATGACTGTTTTTACAACAGTTATGTCAAGGTTAGCACATACTTACAACTTCTCGTCCAATCAAATTGCTTGAATTTGCCTTCTAATTTTCATAGTGCATACTTTTTCCGTGTACTAAGTAACTACGCATGAATGACCACAAGTGTAAGATTTCATTGTATCATAAACAAGATATTAAACAAAAGTTGCTACTGGCTATTTTGAAATAAATTCCGTGTTCTAAATCAAACTAAATAGTTTGTAATTAGTTTTCAAATTGATTTTTAAACATCCTACTTATTAATTTTTGAATCTTAAAATGTTTTTGACGATTAAAAGTTTCTTTCATTTAAATAAAAAGTAACAAATATGGTTCTTTATACCTTGATTAGAGGACAACACCATCTTAAAATTGTAATCATTTATTTTCCACGCTATTACTTTGTACACAAAAAAGAGTGAACCATGAAACCTTGTGAAGGGAAATTAAAGCAATTTGATCTATTTTGTCATGAATTTATTGATTATTGGTTGCTTAATGTCCAGTGACAAATATTTCATGCATGTAAACTACCCACTAGACTACCTATGGGGCAGATCCAGCTATTTTCAAAAGGGGTTCTAACCCATTGATCATCACGAAAAAGGCGTTTTCCACCACCACCACCTCCCCCCTTTTTGGATCCGCCACCGAAAACTATCTATATGTGTAAAATTTATAGTTTTAGTTTTTATGTGAAATAGAAAAATGTTTTTAAGAATGTGAAGCTTCCACTGCAATTTAATTACTGCCTGCTTTTGGTCAATTTATTTTGTCATCTTACCATGTAAAGAAGTACATGTGTCGTAAAACACCGCTTTATATCAATAAACATACTTACACCAGCAGCTACCAACTTTTCATTCTGGAGTCAAAGGCTTTTTGAAATCACATATTTTACAATGATACTAGTGAGTAGATTTACAAAACTACGTAAATGAGCTACACCTAGTCAGCCAAAACATATCAAAAGACTAATAACAGGATTACTCAAAACTACATTACATTTTTATACGACCGCAAAAAAATTTTTGTGGTCGTATATTGGTATGACGTTGGCGTCGTCGTCGTCCGAAGACACATTAGTTTTCGCACTCTAACTTTAGTTTAAGTGAATGGATCTCAATGAAATTTTACCATAAGGTTCAATACCACAAAAGGAAGGTGGGGATTGATTTTGGGGGTTATGGTACCCACAGTTAAGGAATTAGGGGCCAAAAATAAGCCAAAAATAAGCATTTTTGTAACTTCCAGACATAACTTGTGTGTAAGTGTATGGATCTCTCTGACATTGTATCACAAGGTTCCATATCACAAAGGGAATGCTGGGATTGACTTTGGGGGTGATTGCCTTCAAATTTTAGGAATTAGGGGCCAAAAAGGGGCAAAAAACAAGCATTTTTCTAGTTTCAGGACAATAACTTGTGTGTAAGTGTATGGATCTCTCTGACATTGTATCACAAAGGGAATGCTGGGATTGATTTTGGGGGTAATTGCCTCCAAATTTTAGGAATTAGGGGCCAAAAAGGGGCAAAAAACAAGCATTTTTCTAGTTTCATGACAATAACTTGTGTGTAAGTGTAAGGATCTTTATGAAATTGTACTACAAGGTTCCATATCACAAAGGGAAAGCTGAAATTGAGTTTGGGGGTAATTGCCCAAAAAGTTTAGGAATAAGGGGCCAAAAAGGGGCCAAAAATAAGCATTTTTCTAGTTTCCAGACAATAACTTGTGTTCAAATGTATGGATCTCTCTGAAATTGTACTGCAAGGTACCATACCACAAAGGGAAGGCTGGGATTGATTTTGGAGGTAATTCCCTCAAAATTTGAGTAATTAGGGGCCATAAAAGGGCAAAAAAACAAGCATTTTTCTAGTTTCAGGACAATAACTTGTGTGTTAGTGTATGGATCTTTATGAAATTGTACTGCAAGGTTCCATATCACAAAGGGAAAGCTGGGTTTGAGTTTGGGGGTAATTGCCCTAAATGATTAGGAATTTGGGGCCAAAAAGGGGCCTAAAAACAAGCATTTTTCTAGTTTCCAGACAATAACTTGTGTTCAAGTGTATGGATCTCTCTGAAATTATACTGCAAGGTACCATACCACAAAGGGAAAGCTGGGATTGAGTTTGACGGTGATGAATCATAAGGGGGTTCAAAAAATTGGGGGGGATTTTTTTTTCATTTTTTTTCTTTAAAATTTTCCATTTTAAATTGGTTATTTCTGATTTATATATAAAAGCAAATAATAATTATATGGTTTGAATAGGTAAATTAAAAATTCTTAGACCACTTTCATTCTGTGTGAGAAACCTATGCTGTGTCAAATATTTAATTACAATCCAAATTCAGTGCTGTATCAAGCTTGAATGTTGTGTCCATACTTGCCCCAACTGTTCAGGGTTCGACCTCTGCGGTCGTATCAAGCTGCGCCCCAGCGGAGCATTTTATTTAAAAAATCAGATTTTCTAAGTCATTTCTTTAGGAAAAATAGTTTTAATAAGTTGTGATTTAAATAAAAAAAAAAAAAAATTTTATCTATAGGGCTCTCTTCTTGTATCATTTTCAATGAAATACATTAAAACATAAAATTTCAATAGGTAAATTAAACAAAATTTGATATTTTTCAAATATTGAATAAGGCTTTTCATTATTATGCGTATTAAATTAAACCAGACATCTAGTCCTAATGATTCCTGATAGACAAAGTATTATGTGCACTTCAGATTTATGTTTGTTTTTTCTTTATTCCCGTAACACACCAGATATCTAACTTTTACTCTTCTTTGATACTGGCTGAATTTGAAAATAGTCACTGTAGATCTCATTTGTTATTACTATAAAGCAATGTATGATAATTATGTACATATGATAGAATAAATGCATGTTTTAAATTTTCCTTTCAAAAGTAATTGAAGTAATTAATTACATTTGCCAAGTAATTGGAAAGTAATTAATTACATTGTCAAAAAAAGTCAAATGTAATGTGTATTTTAATTGAAGATTTTGTAATTGTAATTGAATGTAATTAATTACTTTCAAAGTAATTGACCCCATGTCTGGACGGGAAGCATAAGTACAGAGCCACATCAAATGTATATCACCAAATTTTAAGGACCGAACGTGACCTATTCCCGAATATGACTGTTTTGCTGAGTCTGAATTCGCATTGCTATTAGACGTGTTTCGGTATTTGTACATCCAACATTCATGTATTTAGTTATGATGTTTTATTTGTAATTCTGATTGGATATTGTTTTATGTCTTATCGTTTGTGGTTTTAATTCTATTTTTATTTTCTATTTGTAAAAGTAAAGATAATTAATCAACTAGTTCATTTGTATGATCTTTGGTTTAAAGCAACTTTATGCACAGGATTTATTTGTTTTTTACATAGTTTGATTTAGAAGAAAAACCTATTTGGTTAGAAAATACAATTCATTACACCATTACTAACACAATTCTATATTAATATTCTTGTAATTGTTAGAAAATACATCAAATAACACCATTACAAACTTTATTCCGATTTTATATCCATTTTTTAAAAATTTACCTGTGACGTCACTTTTTGTGGCGTTGATACATTCGTGTGACGCTCAGTTCATAATTCTATTATGCTGTATTTGTGTATTGTCTTAAATTAATTTTAGGTGTTCGTTGTTATTTTGTTGTTTACATGTCGAAATGTACTTTTATATTATTTATTTGTACTGTATTCCTGTCACGTAATGTTGTCATTTTAACGGTATTTTTAACATTGCCATATAAGCGGGAGGTTTGGCTAGGCATAAAACCAGGTCCAACCCACCATTTTTTCTTAAAATGTCCTGTACCATGTCAGGAATATGGCAGTTATTATCAAATAGTTCGTTTCTATGTATGTTGCATTGGAGTTTGTTTTTGTTGCACTTCAGTGTTTCTGTTGTTCCGTTGTTTTCTTCTTATAATTGATGTGTTTCCCTCGGTTTTACTTTGTAATCCGGATTTACTTTCTCTCAATCTATTTATGACTTTTGAACAGCGGTATACTACTGTTGCCTTTATTTATCTACAGGTTAATTTTCGTTGTCAAGTCCGTATCTCAGATACTGTAAGCAATATATCAACTATATAGTGGGTGTATGTAATGATTGCAAGTTTAACATGCTCACGACTGTCTGGTTTCATATGACCTTGACCTCATTATTATGATCTTATTTTTGTGGTTTGTCTATTTCGCAGATACTACTAGTTCAACATTTATAAGGAATAAAACCTTCATATTACAGACTTTCAACACAAATGTAATCATGATAAGTAAAGAAGGCGAGACATTTCAGCTTGTAAACTCTTGTTTTCTTTATCGTTAGAAAAAAGTGGATCTTAAACGAGGAGATATACAATTGTGTTATTCAAGGTATTTTATATTGTCCTATACATCTTTATTTTAAATTGTAAGTTTGGTGCTTATTTTTTTAATAATTATTATAGAAAAGAAAGGATATAGGGTGTCCACCCATGACACAAAATCCGTTTATTTACAGCATATTTATCTTTTTATCCTATCTTGATCTTTTTATGGCATTTTGCTTTTCAAACACATTTATAAAAGGTACCATTTTGTTAACCTTTGTACTTAAAATATCAAATATCACAGCGAATCACTTAACTTCATACAAAAATGTAGTATGGTCGCGATTTGCAACTAACAATTTGTTTGCAGATCGGTCATAGTGCAGAACTTGCGGTAAGTGGAGTCCATCTTCACTTGATAAAAGTTGTCTGTAGCGTTGTCCATCAGGAGAGATGACAACCACATTGCTAGAACTGCATCCCACTACAAACACGTTACCATCATTGTCTACAGAGATACCGAGTGGATACTCCAGAACACTGGTATCACAGAACGTCCACATAATGCTACCATGGGAATCACAACAGGTTACACTGTCATATTTAGGGTTCGTGTGGAACAGTTTGTCACCGAATGTTGTAACGTACGCAAAGTTTGAGAGTTTGGTATTGGTAACATTGGTAATGGATTCATCGCTAAGACTAATCATCTGTAGTCCTTTCTGCCTAGCACAATAAATCAAATGCCCATCTTTGTATGCTGCACCATCAATGTCTGAATGAACTTCCATTGATTTTATCAGCTTTTTGTTCTTTGCGTCGATTATGTTTATTGAATTTGAAACTCTATTCGTAACAGCAATACAATCATCCCCAACAAATACCACATCAAACGCAGAAACGATATTATTCATTTTAAAATCAATCGATCCGTCAGTTTTTAATACTCGTATTTCACCTTTTGGCACTGATAATACAATTCTACCACCAGGGAGCAAAGAACAACCTCGGATATCTGACATCTCTGTGTTCATACGTTTATGTAACGTCAGAGTCAGGTTATTAATATTTTGAATCGGAAGAGTTACCGTAATCTGGGCTTGTTTTTGTTTCCGGTTCTGAAGGGACAAACTGCATGGATTAGAACTGACATTAATTTTTCCAAACTTTTGTAAGCTGGCTGTGATTTGTTGTAAAGACTTGTTAAATTGGCATGAAATATTGGCTTGGTTTGTGGCGTCACTTTCATTAATGGATTGAATAAAATTTTCGTTGCCGGCAACATCTTTTTCGAAGTGTTTTATGGCCAAAAAGGTTTGCAGTTCGGATGCATGCTGTTTAATATTAGTAATGTTTTCTTTGAATTCTGTAATCTCTATGTCCTTAGTTTTTAGAACAGTCAATACTTCCTGTATTTTGCCATTCTCTTTTTGTTCAATTGCCTTTAATTCTTTTATCAAATCATCTTGCAATCCATCAAGATGACGATTTATCTTTGTCCTTGTTTGTTTTATTTCTTCTTCAATTTCTCTTTTCTGTTTTTCTAACGATGTTAAATTATCTTTTCGATTAGTTTTTATTCGTTTAATATTCTCAGCGACTTCCAAAAGGGCTTGTTCGATTTCATAAAAGGCGTTGGAAGTTTTGACGTTCTTTATGAGTTCATTAATGTCGGTTAAACCTTTACAATCTGTATGAGATTTCACACATTTCATACAACATGGACAATCGTGATTTCTACAGAAAAGCTCGTATTTCTCATTATGTATTTTGCAGACCGTTGCGATTTCTATGACTTGGGTTGGTATCTTTTTGTATTCGGCGGTGGAAACAGTTTCGTGGTTTCTTGATGACTTGGAAATCCTATGATGTTCCTTACAATCTTCACATAGTCCTTCGTCACATTCGGAACACCAGACTACTGATGGCTTGGTAACCTGACGATAATCACAGACACCACAATTACCCCAATTGCTGGCCATGTTTCTGCAACATATATGCAACACATATTACAAGATCATGTATTTTTTTTTTTAATTTTGGATCATTTTTGTAGTTAAGTGTGCCGTCCATTATCGCAGAACTAGTATACATTATTGTTTAGGGGCCAGATAAGGCCCACCCGGATGCGTAATTTGCTCGCTGTATTGAAGACCCATTGGTGGCCTTGGTCTGTTTTCTGCTCTTTGGTCGGGTTGTTGTCTCTTTGACATATTCCTCGTTTCCATTCTCAATTTTGTCAATACATAAAATGTTATTTGAAAATCAATTTTAGTGAACATTCACCCATATTAGGACGATGTTAAAAGCATATTAAGTTAAACCTTAAATCTGAAAAATTAAACTGAATTCAAAAGAAATAAAAGTCATTTTGCTAAACGTTTTTCATACAAAATATTCTTCGTAATGCCACCAAAAATGAGCAAAACCTATTCTCTATAGTCAGCTATAAAAAGTTTTGATTGTAATTGGGAAAAGCACATACATCTAGGCGAGTTTAGATATATGTTCGTGAGCACTCAACCATCCCCCTTATCTGAGACAGTGGTGCAACTGCATATGCATTTAAAGAACAAATTGTAAGAATCAGATGGACAGTGCATGCACGACTCGTCAGCAACACGACGGGTGCCACATGTGGAGCAGGATCTGCTTATCATTCCGGAGCACCTGAGATCACCCCCAGTTTTTAATGGGGTTCGTGTTGCTTAGTCTTTAGTTTTCTATGTTGTGTCATCTGTACTATTATTTGTCTGTTTGTCTTTTTATTTTTGTCCATGGCGGTGTCAGTTTGTTTTCGATCTATGAGTTTGACTGTCCCTCTGGTATCTTTCGTCCCTCTTTTACAATCATTCTCATGAAATCTATAAACATAACATTACAATCATTATCCCGAAATCTATAGACATAACGAAGAAAGTTCGTCCTTAGGGACTAAATGTGTGACAATTTGTGAAATTAATTATCGCAGTTTGTGTTGGTCGTAATTACGGACCAAGTGAGTTATAAGAGTTCTCCCAATAATATGTTTTTAATTCGATATCAAAAATTTTCAAAATCGTTATCATGAATTGTGTTATACGGGATATATAAACTATAATTCGTTATCACGAATTAATAAGGAACATCGGGAATTATAAATCGATTAAATTCTTTATCACAATTTAGAGAACATCTGTGATATTAATTGATTCGACAATTACAAAAATCTGTGAAATATAATTTCTACTGATTCGATCGGCTTAACGATTTTAATCCATGAGAACGACTTTAATCTGAAATAAATAGTTACAATTCGTTGTAATTAATCATACCAATTGTGATCTCGATTTTTTATTCGTGGTAGCGAATTTAATCCGTGATGACGAATTTGATCCGCGACAACGACTTCAATAACTAATTTCTCCGATTCGTTATCACAAATTTACTCCATGATTACGAAATTTCAAAATTCGTAGTATGTTATGTAATATTCTATTGCAGTGTTTATATATCAGTAAACAAAAAAATAATCAATAGTTATCAAAGGTAACAGGATTATAATTTAATACGCCAGACGCGCTTTTCGTCTACATAAGACTCACCAGTGACGCTCAGATCGAAATAGTTATAAAGCCAAACAAGTACAAAGTTGAAGAGCATTGAGGACCCAAAATTCCAAAAAGTTGTGCCAAATACGGCTAAGGTAATCTATTTCTGGGATAAGAAAATCCTTAGTTTTTCGAAAAATTAAAAGTTTTGTAACAGGAAATTTATAAAAATGACCATATAATTGATATTCATGTCAACACCGAAGTGCTGACTACTGGGCTGGTGATACCCTCGGGTGAGAGAATAAAACCAGAACCGTACTTTATAGGTAAAAATGATAAAACCATCCAACATGTTCAAACATATCTTGTGGAAGACACAAATCGAAAGTTGATAAAAAAAAAAGTAAATTTAGTAAATAGACTCAAGATAAGTGTGTGCGTGTGTGTGTGTCTGTAATTTTTTTAGTGATGTGAATTGTATATGTATTTCACAGGGAACCAATAAAAGAAAATGCGTACCTCAATTGGAATTAACGCATAGTCTCTAAGATGTCTACATAAAAGGTAGATAGTCACATGATCTTAATATTTGAAGTTAGAGTTCATAACCCTGCAAATACCTGAATTGTGATACTCTTAAAGACTTTATAAAGTGAACACATACAAAAAAATACAAACTGATTGCTTTTGGGTTTTCATTCATATATTTATGTTAACATTAATTAACAAATATAAATTTTAAATAAACGTGAATTTTATTAATATCAATTGAAAACAGAAAATCTTAAATTAATTTTCTGTAAAAAGCAACACTTGGGTGCAATTAGACATTTACAAGGGTCCGGATGGAGTTATAACATTATAGATAATGATGTTTAAAGAATAGAGAATATTTTTATAAAACCTTATAAAAGAGAACAAAAAATATGTGTCATTGGACATCCAGCCCGGCTAGCAATATCATATGTGTTATAAAAAGTGAATATTGGGGGTCAAAATTGTAATTGTGTATATAATCTAAAAAATTCACAAAACTACAAACATGTGTACAAAGTTTCAAGTTGATGTGACTAAACCTTCCATAATCTATCTCAACCGAAAATTTTAACTTGAGAATGTACTAATATCCTACTATCAGATTTGTATGTTCGGTGCCCCACTTAATATTGTGTTGATGAAGAATTCAAATATTTATGGCCTTATATAAATGTTTCTTCTACGCATTACTTTGATAAGTTCACTTTTTATTGTAAAAAGAAACTGAAATAATTAAGAATAATGACTTTATGTTTTAAGTGATCTTTTTGATACAGTACATTAAAATTTCCTTTTGTGTAAATATTGGGATATTCACTGAAATATCAGTTTATCATTGCCTTTTCTCCTTTGTAATAATGAAAAATTTTAGAAATGGAACTAGCGTAGATAATTCTTTGAAAATAAATCTGAAGAAATTATTTGTTGTATTCCTTTGACATAAACTGGAATTTTGATTAAATGTACATTGCATTATATTTTTCGATAAAAATAAATTGTGTGACCTTTAATAATTGAGTTTGTTGATTAATTTGCAGAATTTTCATTCAGTACGTACAAGTGACATACCAAATGTTGGGGTACCATCTTAAAATTGAAAAAAAATATATATCCAAATTTTAAGAAACACTTAAACGTAAGCAGTGCAAACTATCCAAAAAAAAGAGATATATGAGGGAATTTGGACCAGACCAGAGATGGGTCATTACTTTCAATGTAATTGATTTAATAACAGTTACTTTGTCAATTGTACGATTAAATTAGATGAATGATTTCACCATTTCTCAAAGTAACTAATACAATTAATGATTACACTGACAAGTAATCATGATTATATCTGATTACAATGAATTTCAAAATAACCCATTTGAATGATCTAAATAAATAAAGGTTAAAACATCATTAAAATAACATTTTGTTGGTATCAAATTACATGTACATGTATATCCATATTTCATAATATCTTTACATGCTTAAAGTAAACAAAAGTTGTTTAAAAAGTTATATATTTATTAAATATGAATTATAAAAAATTTCATTAAAGACATGCTATATTGACCATAAAAACAATAACAGTTTCCTATGGTCCCTTTTCAAAATTAACTTAAGGAATAAATGGGATGAATATATTCCCTGCCACGTGTTTTGGTTAGATGATTTTATGCTTTGTATCGATCTGATGAGTTAAACCATTTTCAACTGATTTTTATAGTTTGTTCTTATGTTGTGCTGTGACACCACTGTCCCCTTTAGGGGAAGGGTTGAGCGCACACAAACATGTTTAACCCAATCACGTACACATCCTTTATATATGTTCCTGTCCAAAATCAGGAGCCTGTAGTTCATTGGTTATCGTTGGTTCTTGTCTCTCATATTAGGTTTTCGTAAATTGTTTTGTTATAAATTAGGCCGTTACTTTTCTCAATAAAATTGTTTCATATTTTTCATGTCGGGACTTTTATAATCGACTATACGGCATGGGGTTTTCTCATTGTTGAAAGCCGTACGGTTGCCTATATTGCTTATATTTACTTCATTTGAACTTTGGTGGATAGTAGTCTCATTGGCAAACATACCACATCTCCTTATCTTTATATTAAGTATCTGAATAACAGATTTTTCAATAATTTGATAAATTATTTATCCTTATTATGCATAAAATTGTTTTTATATGTTTCTTGTAACATAATGTGTTTTGAAGTGAGTGCTGTCATCATACTGTGTCATTTTATCTGGTAGAACATTTTACAAATAAATAAATATTTTATAATTATGCCTGTGTTCAATTTATGTGTGGAAATAAGTTGTCAATTTTGAATATTCATTCCATAATACTGAAAATGAAACAGCTATATATGATAAAACGGTGTTTCTTTACACAGTTTTTGGCTGCTGGATCCCAATTATTGACACCTTAATCTGTTATGTCTATTTAGGTTGCGCACACAATTTTGTCATCGTAACGGAACTATAAATAACTGTCATACAAGTGGAAGGTTCAGCTAGCTATAAAACCAGCGTTGACCCACACGGTAGACTTTTTACAAGAATTTACGACAAAAGAGACGATTTTCGTTCAATATTTTGAATTTCCTTTTTGGATGGCTATGTTCATTTTGTCTTTGTTACGGTGTGTGTGTGTCACAACGTGCTCGCTCTGCCTGTGTCTTTAGTCGCGATTTACATGTCAATGAATGCAATTTATGATATGAAAAACTAGTGAATTATTTAGTCTGGGATTTCGTTACCTAAAATTATTTTAAACTTTGACCAATTTCTTCCATATATACAAAGATTTGTTAAGGAAGTTTGGCTGTACGTGTAGAATGTTTATGAAAAATTGGATATCACATCCTAATTTGTACGGTGATATTGTTCATAAAGCCCGTAAATTAAGATATGATCCACGTAAACCCATTGATCCTTATGATAAAACTCTTAAAGGTAATCAATTTAATATAGTAGTTAAATCTTTTAATTATTGTTTTATCGGTACTAACATTGATTTCGTTTTTGAAAGATAAGAATTAACTTAAGATATATTGCTATATATATAATACTAGAGTCAATATACCATATAACCTAGCTAAACGCATATATGTGTCGTACTGACTTTTCTGCTGCGTCTGATGACTTTTAGCGCCTGGTGTAAAACAAGAAAGTTCTAGTAAATATAGATGTTTATTTCTTGAAATCAGTAATCAAAGTGACCGTTGAAAACATAAATTGTTTCCATGCGGGCGTGGTCACATGATCACTGATTTCTTAACTTTCTCCTGTTTTCACCAATCAAAAATTACCTTGTGAAGCTCCCTTGACCACAACCTATTTTCACTGGTTGGCCAATAATCAAGTCACGGGTGACAGGTGTTATTAACAATTTCACACATGAGTAATAGGAAAAGGTTGTTTAACAAAAGCCTTAATTTACATGTAAGGTACATAATCCAAAGTAAATAATTTAGCGCTTACATGTCTCTTTGTTATCCGTCTTAATTACGTAATCTAAATATTCAAGTTGTATGTCATTCTTCTTTATCAAAAATTAACATTCCAAAAATAATGTAACTTACATAAGGAGAAATTTTAGAAATAAAATAAAAATTTAAACTTCAAAATACTTTAACTCGAATTGTAAAAATTGAATAATTTTCACTTAAGTTTTGGTCTGTTATATTAAAATTTTGTCTTGGCAATTCATAATTTTACTATAACAACTCTTCCTCAACCTCACTAAGCTTTGTCCCAAAGCTTGAATTTGAAACATCATCTGAACTGATAAAATAAGAATAATAATTATATATATATACATGTACAAAGAATTAAAGTATGATAAACATAATGTAAATTTTCATATAGAGTCAATGTTTATATATCACATTTATGTGAATGTAGTTTTGTGATCTAATGCCCATAAAATACTTAAATTAAATTAAGAATCAAAAACAAAATGTATATGGTCATAATTGCAGATATTCAATAAGACACTTCCAAAATTTCAAAGGGTGTATGTTAATATATTTGTAACGGGGAGGCACTGAGGTATTGCATGTTTGCAAATATGCATTTAATTAGTATTGTCATTTTTGCAATATGAGGAGGGATATTAACACTTCACACTAAAATATGTGTGTTTTAAAATAATACTGATGCAGTTTTCCAATAATGAAAAATCAAGAAAACCAGGTGCTAGTGCAACAGAAAAGTCAAAATACCAATACATTTTCATATTAATAAGACAATATAACAATATAAAATTCAAATATAGAACATGAAAATGAACTTTTCATTTCATTGCATGCTCAATTCTTGCAAGCGCATGATCTGCAATCTCTATGGTATAATGTAATCTAGAAAAATGTTTAACATGCTAAAGATATATCTGTGTTCAAAATCCTACAAAAAGAAATAAACTAAACATTAATACGCTTTAAACTCCTCCACTTTGGCTCTCTGTAACATTTCACTGAACACTTAACTTCATCATACATAACTATAATATTGGAATGGATTCTAGTTTCTTAGGACACTCAGTTGCTAAAATAAAAAAAAAAGTGATGATTAGTCGAATGAGCACGGCCGTACTCTAGCACTACTGACAACAAAACACTGATGCATTCTGTTAGGTTTGACTTCACATCATAATTTGCCTATCAAATTTCTGAAATTAGAAAAAAAGTTAATCAAAGGGTCAAATAATTAAAGAATGGTCCACTGCGCAGATTCAAAACTGGAGTACAATCCAGATTATTTGAATGTAAGTGAGTTATTCGCCATTAAAGCTTTATCTGTGTTGTTCCAGTGAAATTTATACAGTAATTTGTTTTCACCTATGGCCTCGTAAAATATTTCTTCCGTTTTCTCCTCCTTCCTTTCCTAGTTTTCCTTGTAAAATATTCTTGTATCAAGCCCTCTCCTATATTCTGTTTTGGTTCCCATGTCGGTTTGGAACCATCTTTCCATTTTACAAGAAAATATTGTATACCTCTTGTATTCCTGTTATTTAGTAGTTTCTCAACCTCATGAAACGTATCATCAATAACATTGTTTGGTTCATCTCCATTATCACTGTCAGTTTCTGAATCTGAACTCTCATTTTCTGCAATTTGATCATCTTGATCATTATCTGCAGGTGGATTATTTTGTTCTCCAGGAGCATCATCTGGAATATGACGTTCTGGCGCTTGTGGCGGATCACGGTAGTCAGTGGGATCTACATATTGCCTAAGATTGCTCGCATTGACCATAGCTTTAAGTTCCTTTTGGTCACTGCAGCGTCTTAATTTATATGTAAAATTCGGCCCACAGTCAGTTATGTAATAAGGACCATTATATTTATCAACTAATTTTGATGAACGACCGACAGGGACTACATGTTCTTTAAGTAAAACTTTATCTCTAAGCCTAAATTCAGGAATTTTGGTATTTTTGTCGTATCGTTCTTTAATTTTTGCTTGTTTAAGCTTAATATTTTCAGCAGCCAAATCTTGGGTAATTTTGAGGTTTGAAATAATTTCCTCTAAATGGTGTTTTGCATCTTTTGACAGATTGTCTTTTGGTAAAACAGAAGCGTCAAAAGGTAAGTTCATCTCCTTGCCGAACACCATTGAGAAGGGAGAATACTCTGATGATTGAGTTGATGGAGAATTTCTAAAAGCCATTAAAATACCAGGGAGTTTATTTGGCCAATTGTTCTGGTCCTTATCACTATAAGCTCTGACTGCTTGTATCAGTGTGCTATTGGTCCTTTCCACTAATCCATTTGTCTGTGGATGGTATGAACTCGTATGATGCCTTGTAATATTCAACATTTCACACAAAGCATTCACCAAATTAGATACAAAATTTCGACCAAGATCTGTAACTAGACACTTCATTGCACCATAACGACTAATAATCTCACGAAATAAAACCTTTGCAACCTCTGAAGCTTCTTGGGTTTTCATAGGAAAGGCCTCACTCCATTTTGAAAAAGAATCTACTAAAAGCAACACATAAGAATAACCTTCATTAGTTTTACTGAGTTTCAGAAAATCCATATGCCATCTCTCAAAGGTTGTGTCAACTGGCAGAGGATTAAGAGGTGGTTTCTTACCCTTTGTATCTCTTTTAATTCTCTGACAGCGATCACATGATCGAATGTAGTTTTCAATACTTTGGTGCATTTTAGGCCAAAAGTACTTAAGACTCAAAGCATGATAAACACGTTCAATCCCAAGATGTGCACCACCTACAAAACTGTCATGGTAACTTAAAAGAGCATCCTCTCTTAGAGCTTGAGGGAGACATAATTGTTTGATCCACTTTTCACCGTTGTCAACTCTGACTCTCTTCTGAAACCACTTATACAGAACATTATTACAGATGGAGTAATCTTGAGCAGATTTTTGAACTTTTGAACTCTGATCATTGTCTGCAGGAAGAATACCCTGATTAAGAAATCTGTACATATTTCCAAAATTATGACAATTTGTTGCAACTTTGCAATAGCAGGAAGGTTTGACAATTCTGGTCTGGCAATAACGGGATCTAATGGAGCAACCATAGTGTAATCATCATAAAAGAATTCCACTTGGATACTCTCAGAAGTCTTATCATTGCCACTAGCTTCTGTTCTAGTATTCACTTCAGATACCTTTACAGCTGCGACTTCATTTTCATCGTCAGGCTGTTCAGGATATGAGCGTCTACTGAGAGCATCAGCTACTTGATTGTTACAACCTTTCCTATACTTAATCTCAAAGTTGTAATGCTGCAAATCCATTGCCCATCTTGTAAGTTTACCTGTATTTGCCTTCTGATTCATGAGATATGTCAATGCTTTGTGATCAGTATATATAGTGAATTTGCCAGTAGCAAGATAAGTGTTAAATGTTTTTACACCTTGAACTACTGCATAACACTCTTTTTCAGTTGTATTCCAAACCTGTTCAGTTTTGGATAAACTTTTACCACCAAAAGCAATGACACGTTCTTTTCTCTGACTGTCTAATTGACCTAGAACAAAACCTATAGCTGAATTTGAAGCATCACAAGTCAGCATAAAGGTTTTATTCATGTCAGGGTAAGCCAGGACAGGAGGTGTTAATAAAGCCTGTTTTAAATTGTCAAAAGCTACCTGACATTCCCTATTCCATTTAAAACTTCTTTCTCTTTCCTTCTTTAACAACCCATTTAAAGGAGTGGCAATTTTCGAATATGAATCAACAAAGCGTCGGTAATAATTGCACATTCCCAAAAATGAGCGAACCTGTTTTTGTCTCGTAGGGACAGGAAAAGTACTAATAGCTTTTGTCTTTTCAGGATCAACCTTAATACCTTCTTTTGAAATGATGTGACCTAAGTATTTCACCTCTTTTGCTGCAAACACACATTTGCTTGGTTTCAATGTGAGATTTGCATCACGAAGACGAGTGAAAACTTGTTCTAGATGCGAAAGATGCTCTTCAAAACTCCTACTAAAAACCAAAATATCATCCACATAAACTAAAACAAATTGCCAATTAAGACCACGTAAAACATTTGACATGAGCTGTTGAAAACTAATGGGAGCATTTTTAAGACCAAAAGGCATTCTGAGAAATTCATAGACACCATTGCGAGTAATAAAAGCTGATTTATGTCTGGTTTCCTCGTCCATCTCGACTTGCCAAAAACCACTGTGAAGATCGAGACAACTCAGAATTTGCGGCTGCACTTCACCAATTGTGTCAAATACGTTTTCGAGACGGGGAATTGGAAATGACGAATTTTTTGTCTGAAGATTTAATTTTCTAAAGTCCACACAAAATCTGTACTGCTGAGGCTGACCCGGTGCAGTTTTCTTTTTCACTAATATAACAGGTGAATGATACTCACTGGTTGATTCTTTGATGATGTTGTTTTTCTTCATTTCTACCAAATGTCTTTCAGTTTCTTTATGCATATGAGGAGACTGATTATAGAATCCCATTTTGACTGGTCTGGAATCCCTAAAAGTTTCAATTCTGTGCTTGTACCTGTTAGTAAAACCTAATTCAGATAAATTAGTAGCAAAAATATCTCTATAGGAAGCAAGAAATGTCTGCATTTTCTGTCTCTGTTCAGAACTTAAATCAGAAGTGCTGAAATCAAAATTAATAGGTTCCTTGACTTCCTTAGTTTGCTGTAAACTAGCAACAGATGGTATGTTATTATCTAAATCATGAATAAAATTTGAATCAATGTCTGATACAGAAGCTAGCACTTTTGTTGCGGGAATGTGTATTTCTTGATTTGTAGGATTCATCAATCTTATGACCGCTCTTTTCTTAATAATTTTGACCAAACATTTAGCACTCGTAAGATTGGAATCCACTAAATTACTTACTGGTTCCAAAAGAACTATTTCTCCTGAATTTCTTTTAGAAATTTTTACACCAACATTCATTTCACAAAATGGAGAAATAGTGACAGGGTAATACGTTCTAGCAAGTCCAGTACTAGTAGTCTGTATCATACATACTTTAGGAATATCTGCATTTTCTTTATCTGGTACCTGTAAAACACTTTTAGAAAAATCAATATTAATCTTGTTTGCATGTACAAAATCCCAACCAACTATAAAAGAATGATGTAGCCCATCTATAACATAAACATGATAATTAAAAACAGCACCTTTAAATGAAATTGGTAAATTAACTTTTCCTAGCACTTGTAACCTATGTCCACTTACACCTTTAATTGATGGAATATCTGATTGTGAAAGTTTATCAGAAAGGGCCAACTTGCTATAAAAATCAAAGCTACAGCAAGTAATTTCTGCACCAGTATCAATCAATGCATGTGTTTTTCTGCCATTGATATCAATAATTGAAGTATTTTTCTGCATAGGCAATACCAAATTTACCTCTGCAAAAGAATTTCTACCTCTGTGCCTATCCTTTGACAAATGCCTAGGGACAGGCGCGAATCCCTAGCGATGAAATGGGGGGTTTTGACCAGATTTTTGAGAACCTCTGCATTTACGACCATAATGCCCTATCTTATGACAATTATAACATTCTTTATTTCTTGCTGGGCAATTAGAACCACAAAACATACCACAATTTTGACATGATCCATCATCTTGTTGTTGTTGTTGTTGTTGTTGCTGGTGATATGGATTTTGTACTGCTGCTGGCATTGGTTGGCTGTACTGTTGTCCATTATACACTGGCTGTTGTGGAATGTATTGTTGTTGGGGTACAAAAGCATGTTGTTGTTGGTTACCAGTTCCTTGTCGGTAGTTCTGTCTTGGTTTGTTGTACCTGTTTTTGTTCTGTTGAGGCTGGTTTGGTCTTGCCATGTTAATAGATGTATGTAGTCTTCTGATCTCTTCCAATGGTTCTTGCATCTTGGCTTCCAGTATTGCTGCAATTGTATCAGCAGTAATGGACGATGCTGGTACAAGTTGTTCGGATTTTTCTGCATTTTCTGCGATTGCCCTTAACTGTTCCAAAGTAGCTGGCTTTGGGAAAGTGTTATGCACTGTTTTCCCTATCTCCCCTCTGAATCCTTGTATAGCAATACCTATCTTTATGTTGTCAGGAATGTCCTGTCCTATTGTTTTTTCCTGTAATCTTGCCATAAACTCATCAACTCGTTCGTTTACACCTTGTTTTAACTGAAGTATATTTACATCAAAAAGTCCTTGGGATTTTTCAAAACGTTTAAAAAATTCATCCTTTAATAGTTGTAATGAATTTTGAACAGTTTCCGAAAGTATAGCAAACCATTGCTTAGGTATACCATCTGCCATAAAGAATGGAAAGGAATTGCATTGTTGTTGTTCACACATTTTTTGAATGAGTGTCCAACGGATAAAATATCCCCACCATTGTGCTGCGGATGATTTTCCATCATAATTATTTAGGTTGATTCCTGATGGCATGTTAACACTTACTTCTCTAATTACTTGAACTACTGCAGGTGTTGATGGTGTTGATGCTGTTGATGCAGTTGATACTGTTGATGTTGTTGTTGTGGTCACAGTTGATGTGGTATCTGTTGATAGGACAGGTACTGTTGATGTTGTAGGGGCTGTTGAAGTTGAAGCTGTTGACGTCGAAGCTGTTGTCTCAGTTGCTTGTTGATGCACTCTTGTTTCTGGTCTTATTGTATCTTGACTGCGGAGAAGGTAGCTATTCAGTGGTGCTGGCATTTGTATGTTGCTGATTTTATTTTCTTTCTTGTTTTGGGACTAGCTTTGGATCTTTCGGTCACTCCACCAAATGTCGTACTGACTTTTCTGCTGCGTCTGATGACTTTTAGCGCCTGGTGTAAAACAAGAGAAAGTTCTAGTAAATATAGATGTTTATTTCTTGAAATCAGTAATCAAAGTGACCGTTGAAAACATAAATTGTTTCCATGCGGGCGTGGTCACATGATCACTGATTTCTTAACTTTCTCCTGTTTTCACCAATCAAAAATTACCTTGTGAAGCTCCCTTGACCACAACCTATTTTCACTGGTTGGCCAATAATCAAGTCACGGGTGACAGGTGTTATTAACAATTTCACACATGAGTAATAGGAAAAGGTTGTTTAACAAAAGCCTTAATTTACATGTAAGGTACATAATCCAAAGTAAATAATTTAGCGCTTACATGTCTCTTTGTTATCCGTCTTAATTACGTAATCTAAATATTCAAGTTGTATGTCATTCTTCTTTATCAAAAATTAACATTCCAAAAATAATGTAACTTACATAAGGAGAAATTTTAGAAATAAAATAAAAATTTAAACTTCAAAATACTTTAACTCGAATTGTAAAAATTGAATAATTTTCACTTAAGTTTTGGTCTGTTATATTAAAATTTGTCGGCAAAGTTGTTATAGTAAAATTATGAATTGCCAAAGACAAAATTTTAATATAACATATGTACTATCATTTCAAATCCAGAATTAAGGCACACAAGATTAAATAAATTAAGATACATGCTCTTGGACCGAAAATATCCGAAGAGAATAATTGATGACGGAATAACTAGAGCCAAATCTTTTAGCTTACAGGAATTACGGAAAACTAAATCACATTTAAAAGAAAACGTTTTACCGTACATTTCTACTCACAACCCCAGAAATAATGAAGCTTTTAACACTATACATAACTATTTACCATTTTTACAGAGCGACCAGAGGATGTTGAAATTATTTAATTCACACAAAGTAATTAAAAGCAAACGGCAACCGAAATCTTTAAAAAAATTGTTGACCCGCGCAACATTCCAAACTGAAAATAGTCAACCAAAGGTACAAAAATGTGGACGACCAAACTGTGAATCTTGTTTATACTTATCCGAAGGAACAGAATTCGTTTTTAAATCAGGACACATTTTTAAAATCAAGAACAGTTTTACATGTGCATCGGAAAATATTCTATACATCATCACTTGCAGTGGTTGTCAAGAAAATTATATTGGACAAACCGGCAATACCATTAGAAAACGAATGACAGTACATAGACAGCAAATTCAAGTCCCGAGCACTAGAAAAATCCCACTTAGCGAACATATTGATACTGAGATGCGCTGGATCAAATCATCCAAATTTCTTCATTTTTCCATTTTATCAGTGTTCAGATAATACAACGAAACCAATGAGAATTAATAAAGAAAATTATTTTATTAAGAAATACCGTCCTAAATTAAATAGATGAAATGAGAATCTGGCAGGCATTTCTTTATAATTATGTACTGTAAATTCAGAAATTATTGCGTGCATTTATTATTGCGATTTTGTCATTTTAGACTAAAATGCGATTTTAATTTTTACGATATCAAGAAAAATCCTGTTTAATTCATATAAAAAATTTCAAAATGCGAGTTAAAATTATTGCGATTATAACCCTGTCGCATTTTTCGCAATAATAAAAACATCGCAATAATTTCTGAATTTACAGTACTTTTACTTTCGTTTTAAGTACCTACGTTGTGCTATATTATGACGTTGAGGACTCAATAATAATGTCGCTAATAAACGTTACCTCTGACGACGTCGCCAGCAACCATATCCTTGAAGATCTGTTAAACAGTGAAACCGGTAGGATACTATGGAGAACATTTTTGAACAATTTGAAGTTGTAATAGACAAAATGTGAATATTCATATTGAATATAAATATTTGGTGCATTTTCAGCCTTATTTTTTTCCCCTATATATATATATATATATATAGTTATGAGAACTCATGATCCTACATCCAGTCGATATTCTAATGCAATTATTTTGTATCAATGGTTCTGATTGGATGACAATAAGCGTAAAACTAAGGAAGCCGACATTTTGAATTCCGGAATGTATTGACATGTAATTTCTCCAATAATTAGCCAAAAAACTCATATTTTGCACCTAGAAATCTTCTTTTTATCAAATTTTATTACATTCTGAAGCGGACAAGAAGCCAGAAAACACCCGGTGTTTACGTTTGATGCCGGAAGCATACTTATGACGTCACCTAGTTTCGGCGCCAAAGAAGATAACACCATTTCGCGGAATTTTCGTTTAATGAAAATTTACACTATAATAATGACTAAAATTGAATGATTTGTTTATTTTGCATTAGAATAGAGATAACTGTATTGTATTTGAAGCTTTGCGGACGTCCATCGGTAGTTTTACTGTCGGAAATAACCGTTTACTTGTCTCCGCGTATATCTTTAAATTGTTTACTTATATTTTGGCATTGCACAAGGTCATACTATTTGACATCCATACACTAAATCCTTCGATATGTACTGATTGATACTTTTGTCTTTGTCTCGGAAAACATGATTTATTAATTTGTTGTAATTGGCTTTGAATTAAATTTCAGTGACTGCGAGTACTCTTAGATCGGTGCTTTTTTCTATTGTTTGTATGTTAGTTGGTGCAATATTTGTGCTTTTAGTTTTATCTTATATTGTGCTGTAACGCCACTGTCCCAGGTAAGGGGAGTGTTGAGCGCAAACACATGTGTTTAACCCCGCCACACTATGTATGTGTCTGCATCAAGTCCACAGCCTGTAATTCAGTGGTTGCCCTTGGTTCATGTGGGTCACATTTATTGTTAATAAATTGTATAGTATAAATTATGCCGTCAGTTTTCTCGTTTGAATTGTTTCACATTTTTCATGTCGGGGCCTTTTATAGCCGACTATACGGCATTTGTATTTTTCATAGTTGAAGGCTGTACAATGACCTATAATTGTTTTTCATATTTATCATTTGAACTCTTGTGGATAGTTGCAAAATTGGCAATCATACCACATCTCCTGGTTTTGATATAGTAATATTTGGTCTATGGAATTCTAGCAAGGTCTATATGTCCGTTTGACATGATTCACCTGTCGTCGACCTCGTTTCATGGATCATTGATCAAGGTTAAAGTTATGTGATTATGTCCATTTCTAAGCAGTAGGTAAACATTATTTGGTGTAATGCATAATTGTAAGGTGTACATGTTAGACTGGCAGGTGTCATCTGACCCTGACCTTATTTTCATGGTTCATTCCGTAATTTGGTCCTTTCTATATATATATGCATTACGTCACCTATATTGATGTATGGAATGATCGTAATGTGTACATATCTGTCTGGCAGGGTTTGTTTGACTTTGACCTCATATGCATGGTTCGTTGGTCAAATATTATGTTTACCTAGTAACATCAGTTTCTTTGATACTTTAATCAATAGCCCAACTGTATCTGATGAATGGAATGAATGTAAGTTTCACAAGTCTGTCTGGCAAATATTATATGACCTTGACCTCCTTTTAACAGTTAGTTGGTCAATGTCAAGTTTCGTGGTAAGGTAGGCGTTCTATAAGCAAAAGGTTATTTTTTTTTTTGGCGAATGGAATAATTATAAGGTGCACTGGTCTAGCAAGGTTAATCTGACCTAGACCTGATTTACACAGATCATTGATAATGATACTTTATGTGATATTTGTAGTAAAACTTGTATTTAAAATATTTTCAATATAAAATCCATCGTGATCAGTAAAGCAGTCGACCCATTTGAGCGTGTAAGCTCTTTTTACCATTTTTTGCCTTTTTTGCCCTTTATCTTTATTACTTTCATAAATAGAAAGACATTTAAAATTGCAAAAAATTATCTACAAGACAAGATATGTCAAAATCGGCAGTAAACTTTTTATAAGAAATATAGCTGACCAATTACCAATTTTGTTGCGTTTTTGCCAATGAGCTTGCAGTGGCGTAGAAAAGCCATTTCTAAGTGTACTCATGAACCTCGGCGAGTGGTCTGAAGGCCGCCCTCAGCGGCTCCAGGGCAGAGGACCTCCGGGTAGGGGGCGAAACCCACGGAAGCTGACGCGTTATCGTGAAAAAGATACCATTTCTGTCATTAAAAATTCATCAATAGCAATTTACTTGGTCGGTTGAGAACAAAACTTTACTATATAATAGATGATTTCAGTTTCCCAGTTGTGAATTTTCAATTTCTATGTAGCAACATTCCAGTAGAACCTGCATATGGAGTATATATCTCCCAGTTGATACAATATTTCAGAACTTGCATTTCCCATCATGATTACCTTGAATGAGGTTGCTACTTACAAGGAAGCTATAAAACCAAGAGTTCAAAGTGGTGAAGTTGAAAGCATCCCTTCGAAAATTTTAAGATCGCTATCAAGAGTTGGTTGACTGTTTCACAGATGACGACGGACATGATCCATTGTTGTAACCACAATTCCGTCCTTTTTTCCTCGAATTTGACCAACCGAATTAGACTTATCACTGAGGTTTTTTCATGTTGATTTCATTGTGTTAATTTACAATCTAATGGTCCTTTGTTTTTGCAGAAAAATGTCCAAACCAGTTACTTTAGAATATGTTTAAAAGGAGATGTTGGGTAAATAATAACAACCAGTCAATCGACAAAAAAATCAAAACTTTATAAAATAGTTCTATTATTTATTTTAACTTCATATAAATTTCACACCTTTTTACGCGAAAAAAACTCATGGAATATAGAGAGAATTTGTAAAAATGATCAGTAAGACCGATAAACAAAGCCAAAATTGTCAATCCTTTTCTTATAGGAGTTACTGTCCTTGAATGATGTTTTTTTTTATCCTTTTGGTGTTTTTGGCAAAAACTAAAGTAGAAAGAGTGAAAGTAAACAGACAAAATGATCAGAAACACAAAATCGACAAGAAAGAGATTTTAGTAATGAATTATATTTTATGGCCATTGTTGAATATGCACAAAGAACCAGGTGATCGACATAGGCGCTTTAGGGTCTCTAGTTATTAGTTATGCATGCATAGCAGACACTTACCTTGTTGATGTTGTCAATAGCACTTTAATTGAAGTTCATTCGATTCCCTCAGGATGTTTTTCCATCATGATTGTGTGAGCGTTAATGGATTTTAGAGATTTGAACATCAGTAAACTAATATTGTTGTCTCATTGACATTATCCACAGTGTCTTTTTATTGATGAACACAGCATTAAAAATGTTTTACATTTCGATGTACTAGTATATGAAACAGATCGTGCCATTTTATCAATGAAGCATATATAGGGTCAATGTCTTGCATTCATAGCATTAACATACAAAACATTAACCGTTACAAAACATTAACATTAACAACTACCAAGTATGATATCTGGCTTTATTTTTACAGTTTTACTTCAATCATATGCAATTAAAACAAAAATAATAAATTGCTTTGCCGAGCGCAGCTGGATACGACCGCAGAGGTCCAACCCTGAACATCATAAAAGTCTTAAAATAGAAAATGACATACATAATCATGGCTAAAATCAATATACCTTAATCAGCATTTTTAAAATTATAAAAAATAGTAACTTCTAAAAATAAATTGACAGCTAGTCACCTCAAGACAATACAACATTTCTTTATACATAATTTAAAAGCAGTGTAAGGGAGGTGATTCAAACACAACATTGTACCTAAATAATTGTCCATTAACCAGGTCACCCTTGTTTTTTCTCACTTTTTTGCCCCTAATTCCTAAACGGTTTGAGCCATAACACTCCAAAGCCAATCCTAACCATCCCTTTGTGGTATGGAAAATTGTGGTATAATTTCAGAGAGATCCATACACCGTTCCAAAAGTTATTGTCTGGAAACTAGAAAAATGCTTATTTGGGCCCTTTTTTGGCCCCTAATTCCTAAACTGTTGGGACCATAACCCCCAAAATCAATCCGAACCTTCCTTTTGTGGTTATAAACCTTGTGTTTAAATTGTATAGATTTCTATTTACTAATACTAAAGTTATTGTCCGGAAACCAAATGTCTTCGGACGACGCGGACAACGACGACGACGTGATACCAATATACGACCGCAAAATTTTTTGCGGTCGTTTAAAAATGAGTGCGTTCTTATTTCTGTATCCGAACAAAATAAGAAAGTGGATCTTAAACGAGGAGATATAAAAGGAAAATTGTTATCTTTTCAAAATTACAAAGGATCACATTTTTTTGTTATGCTTAAATAGTGTTGATTGTCATTGTGATCATTTCATAGCTCGTGAGAAAAATGTATGTACACGTTTTCTAGAATGCTTACACCACATGTTGAAGTTATTCCAGGTATGATAATAATCCTATACTATTTTCAATTTTTAAGAACATTTAAAAGCAAGAGGCTGTCAGAGTGACAGCAAACCGGATTTTCCTGCAGAGGTCGAACCCTGAACAGTTGAGCAAGTATGGACACTACATTTAAGCTTAAAACAGCTCTGAATTTGGATTGTGATTGAATATTTGACACAGCATAGGTTTTTGACACAAAATGAATGTGGTTTAAGAACTGAAATACTTGAAATTGGACATTTAAATACCTATTATGGTCCAATATCAAAAATCTAAGTACATATTAGAATCAGCATATCAAAGAACCCCAAGAATTCAATTTTTGATGAAATCAGACAAAAGTTTAATTTAAGACCCTTTGGACCTCAATGTGGACCAATTTGATAAAGGAGCCCACAATCCAAAATCTCTCAATACATGGTTAGATTCAGCATTTCAAAGAACCCCATAAATTATTTTTTTGTTGAATCAAACAAAGTTTAATTTTGAACCCTGATTTGGACCAACTTGAAAACTTGGCTCAAAAATCTACTATTTAAATACAGGGTTAGATTCAGTATTTGAAAGAACCCTATATATATTTAATTTATGTTGAAATGAAACACAGGTTAATTTTATCCATAATATTTTCTGTGCAAAGGGAAATAACTCAAACTGGATAAATAGTTCTCTAAAATAAGATATGATGCAATTTTTCAAATTATAATCAATAATATAATAACAACAACCAGTGATGACTAAGTTCTCTAAAATTAGATATGATTTAACACTCAAACATTATTAGAACCAGCATATCAAAGAACCAAAGAATTCAATTTTTGTTGAAATTAATCAAAAGTGTAATTTAGGACCCTTTGGACCTCAATGTGGTATTATCTTATTAATAATGAAAAGAAATACAGGTTTAGATTAAGCATTTCAAAGAACCCTATATATATATTCAATTTATGTTGAAATCAAACACAGTTTAATTTTGGACCCCAATTTGGACCAACTTGAAAACTGGGTCCAAAATCAGAAATCTAAATATATGTTTATTAATAGACAATATAAGCTTAGTTTTTAAAGGAGTTTACTACATAAAAAAAATATATAGCATTCAGCAAATTAGTTTTCACAGAATAACAAACAAACTTGCCACACAATTCTACAAACAATTTACCAAAGAAAAGAAGAAAAAATCCAAAATTTTATTGATCATTAATACAATGTCATTTCAAAATCTATAAAACTTATCAGTAACAAGAAATAATTGTAACAGAATGCTGTTACGAAGTCTCAATTGTCTCCCAAACAAAGCTCCAATAATTCGTCATTCCCATTGTCGCTTGACATTGGGCAATGTCCAGTACACATTGGTTTATGATATGCATTAGTGACGCCTATGGATTGACCCTGTATGTCATTCAAATCTTCTTGAAATTACGAACAGGAATTTATATGGTTTAGGGGTGGAAATCTTGACCGTTTACAAGTTCTCAAAGGGGGAGGGGGTGATCCCCAGGGGACTCTCCCTTTATTTCATATGATTTGTTTTTTTGTCCCGTACAAGAATATATATGGTTTAGGGGTGGGGATCTCGACCGTTTACAAGTTCTTAAACAGGAGGGGATGGGGGTGACCCCAGGGGACTCACCTTTTATTTCATTTGATTTGTTTTGTTTCCCATACAAGAATATATATGGTTTCAGGATGGGGATCTTGACCATTTACAAGTTTTCAAAAAGAAGAGGGGGGGGGGGGGGGGTGACCCCTATGGACTTCCCCTATATTTCATTTGATTTGTGTTATTGTCCCATACAAGAATATATATGGTTTAGGGGTGGGGATCTCGACCGTTTACAAGTTCTTAAACAGGAGGGAGTGGGGGGTGACCCCAGGGGACTCGCCTTATATTTCATTTGATTTGTTTAATTATCCCATACAAGAATATATATGGTTTCGGGATGGGGATCTCGACCGTTTACAAGTTCTTAAACAGGAGGGGATGGGGGTGACCCCAGGGGACTCACCTTTTATTTCATTTGATTTGTTTTGTTTCCCATACAAGAATATATATGGTTTCAGGATGGGGATCTTGACCATTTACAAGTTTTCAAAAAGAAGAGGGGGGGGTGACCCCTATGGACTTCCCCTATATTTCATTTGATTTGTGTTATTGTCCCATACAAGAATATATATGGTTTAGGGGTGGGGATCTCGACCGTTTACAAGTTCTTAAACAGGAGGGAGTGGGGGGTGACCCCAGGGGACTCGCCTTATATTTCATTTGATTTGTTTAATTATCCCATACAAGAATATATATGGTTTCGGGATGGGGATCTTGACCGTTAACAAGTTTTCAACAAAAAAAAACGGGGTGGGGGTGACCCCAGGGGACTCCCTCTCAATTTCATTTGATTTGTTTTATTGTCCTATTCAAGAATATATATGGTTTAGGGGTGGGGATCTCGAATGTTTACAAGTTATCAAAAAGAAGGGGGGTGGGGGTGACCCCCATGGACTTCCCCTATATTTAATTTGATTTGGTTTATTGCCCCATTTAAGAATATATATGATTTAGGAGTGGGGATCTCGACCGTCTACAAGTTCTTAAACAGGATGGGGTGGGGTGACCCCAGGGGACTCGCCTTTTATTTCATTTGATTTGTTTTATTGTCCCATACAACAATATATATATGGTTTTGGGGTGGGGATTTTGACCGTTTATCAGTTTTCAAAAAGAAGGGGGGTGGGGGTGACCCCCATGGACGTTCCCTATATTTCATTTGATTTGTGTTATTGTCTCGTACAAGAATATATATGGTTTAGGGGTGTGGATCTAGACCGTTTACAAGTTATCAAAAAGAAGGGGGGTGGGGTGACCCCAGGGGACTTCCCCAATATTTCATTTGATTTGTTTTATTGTCCCATACAAGAATATATATGGTTTCAGGGTTTGGGATCTTGACCGTTTACAAGTTTTCAAAAAGAAGGGGGTGGGGGTGACCCCCATGGACTTCCCCTATATTTCATTTGATTTGTGTTATTGTCCCATACAAGAATATATATGGTTTAGGGGTGGGGATCTCGACCGTTTACAAGTTCTTAAACAGGAGGGGGGTGGAGTGACCCCAATGGACTTCCCCAATATTTCATATGATTTGTTTTATTGTCCCATACAAGAATATATATGGTTTCAGGGTTTGGGATCTAGACCGTTTACAAGTTTTCAAAAAGAAGAGGGGTGGGGGTGACCCCCATGGACTTCCCCTATATTTCATTTGATTTGTGTTATTGTCCCATACAAGAATATATATGGTTTAGGGGTGGGGATCTCGACCGTTTACACGTTCTTAAACAGGAGGGGGGTGGGGTGACCCCAGGGGACTCACCTTATATTTCATTTGATTTGTTTTTTTGTCCCATACAAGAAGATATATGGTTTCGGCGTGGGGATCTTGACCGTTTACAAGTTTTCAAAAAGAAGGGGGTGCTGGTGAATCCGGGGACTCCCCAAATATTTCATTAGATTTGTTTTTTTGTCCCATACAAGAGTATATATGGTTTAGGGGTGGGGATCTCAACCATTTACAAGATAAAAGCACATTCTGAAATTGAAGGGGGGTAGGGGTAAGAATATATATGGTTTAGGGAGACTTAATTATCTGCAAAATGTCTAATAATGAACAGTAAATTTCAAATTTCATTTATACAGTCCTTCTAGTAAATTTCAAACTTTATATATACAGTCCTACAGATCTTATCAGGAAACAGAAAATTTTCAAATAAATCTGTCACTCCAATGATATAATATGCTAAGATATAACCCAGATCTAATTAATAATTAATAATGTAATTAACTTCAAAATGTCTAATAATATTATATAGCTTATAATCATTACCACTTAGGAAATAGATAATTTTCAAATAAATCTGTCACTCCAATTTTTATTGTGAGATAAGACATTATGCTTAGTCATAAAAAAAGATAACAAGAGTAAAATATTTAAATATTCCACTTTTGGAAATTAAAAATGGAAATAACTCACAAAGGAGATATACTATAAAATCTTGAAAATTGAACTAGACCTTCATTAAGTCCCAGGAAACAACATATTTAAATTTGAAAAAAAATTGTTAAAGCGTTTTCATGTTATTGTGCTGACATTGTTTGGCAGCCGCCTGAGATCCGCCCAGCCACCCGCCGTACATCACCATTTTAATAACCGATATTTCCTTCGAAAATCCGGTTAAAAATAAAAACAACACGTTATAAATGTCATGCGTCCGAAGCGCTTTTCTGGATTTTACCTTCATCATGAACGCTCAAAACCGAATATTTGAAAGCCAAGGATTGGTGTTAGTTTGGAGCTAAGTTTGTTAAATGGACCATTTTGTTAACTCTTGTACTCGAAATTGCAAAAATCACAACATATCATTTAACATCATACAAAAACGCAATTTCCATGAAATTTGCCACTAACAATTTATTGGTAGATGTGTCATAGTGCAGAACCTGTGGGTAATTCAGTCCATCATCACGTGATAAAAGTTGTCTGTAGCGTTGTCCATCAGGAGAGATGACGATCACATTGTGAGTATCACGTCCCACTACAAACACGTTACCATCATTGTCTACAGATATACCGAGTGGAGAACTCAGAACACTTTTATCACAGAACGTCCACAGTATGTTACCATGGTATTCACAACAGGTTACACTGTCATTGTCCCTGTTTGTGTAGAACAGTTTGTTACCAAATGTTGTAATGTACGCATATTGTGAGAGTTTGGTATTATAAACATTGGTATTGGTTTCGCCTTTCAGACTGATCATCTGTAGTCCTTTCTCTCTGGCACAATAAACCAAATTTCCGTCTTTGTATACTGCTCCATCATTGGCTGAACTAACTTTTATTGATTTCTTCAGTTTTTTGTTCTTTAAGTCGATTATATAAATCTGTTTTGCACCATCAGATGTAACAGCAATACAATCATCACCAATCAATACCACATCAAACGTAGGTCCGACATTACTAGTATTTAATTCGAAATCTTTTGATCCGTCAGATTTGACTAGTTTTATTTTATATTGTTCATAAGAACAGAATACCATCTTTCCGTCAGGGAGCATTGAACAACCTCGGACATTTGAGAACTCTGTATTGAAACCTTTCTGTAACGTCAGAGTCAGGTTATCAATATTTTTAGTCGGAATAGCTACCATAATCTGGGCTTGATTTTGCTTCCGGTTCTGAATTGACAAACTGCATGGATCAGAACTGACATTAATTTCTCCAAACTTCTGTACGCTGGTTGTGATTTGTGCTAAAGACTTGGTAAATTGGCATGAAATATTGGCTTGGTTTGTGGCGTCACTTTTGATAATCGATTGAATGATATTTCGTCATCGGAAATTTCTTTTTCGAAATGTTTTATGGACAAAAAGGTTTGCAGTTCTGACGCATGCTGTGTAATATTATCAATGTTTTCTTTGAATTCTGTAATCTCTCTTTACTTTATTTTTAGATCAGTCAACAACTTCTGTATTTTACAGTTCTCTTTTTGTTCAGCTGCTTTTAGTTCTTTCAACAAATCATCCTGAAGACAATCAAGACGATAATTAATCTTTGTCCTGGTTTGTTTTATTTCTTCTTCAATTTCTCTTTTTTGCTTTTCTAACGATGTTAAATTATCTTCCCGATTAGTTTTGATTAGTTTGATATTCTCAGCGACTTCCAGCAGGGTTTGTACGATTTCATAAAAGGCGTTTGAGGTTTTAACGTTTTTTATGAGTTCATTAATGTCGGTTAAACCTTTACAATCGTTGTGAGAATTCACACATTTCTTACAGCACGGACAATCGTGTTTTCTACAGAAAAGTTCGTATTTCTCGTTATGTATTTTACAGGCCGTGGCGATTTGGAGAATCTCTTTCGGTAACTTCTTGTATTCGGTAATGGAAACTGTTTCATGGTTTCGTGATGCCTTGGAAATACTATGATGTTCGTTACAATCTCCACATAGTCCTTCATCGCATTGGGAACACCAGACTACTGATGGCTTGGATATATGACGATAATCACAGACACCACAATTACTCCAATTACTGGCCATGATCCTGCAACATATATGTAACACACATAACAAAGTGCATGTATTAATACATAAAATGTAATTTGAAAATTAGATTAGTCCTTAAACATGCTTCTGAAATAAGTCCAATAAACACCCAATAGCGAACATTCACTTCATTAGGGCGATGTTAAAAGTATAAGTTAAATCTCAAATCGGGAAAATTAAACAGAATTTAAAAGAAATATAAGTCATTTTGCTATACGTTTTTCTTACAAAACAATTATTTTTTAAAACTATAGGCAACAAACATTGTTTGACAAATTTAGTCCCCCGTTGTGTAAAAAAGCTTCATATGATGAGAGATTTTTACACAGTTAATACTTTCATGGAATATTTACCTAGATTGACGAAATCACTCCAATCTTGTGACTTATTTAAGAAGAATTTAATTAAGAACAAAACAAAGTTAACCTCCGATTACAAAGGTCGTCTCATTCCGACCATTCTAAAAATAAGGAGATGTGGTATAATTGCTTATGGACAACTATCCACCAAAGACCAAATGACTTAGATGCAAGCACTATAAGTCAACGTACGGTCGTCAACAATGAGCAAAATATATTCCGTATAGTCAGCTATAAAAAGTTCTGATAGGAAAACATGAAAAACAATTCAAATGAAAACACCAAGAGTTGAATTCATGATAAAACAATAAACGAAAAACTAATATGATATACAGCAACCAACGAACACCACTGAAATGCAGGCTTCTGACTTTGGACAAGCACATACAGCTAAGCGGGTTTAAATATGTTTGCGAGCACCCAACCACCTCCCTAACCTGAGACAGTGGTGTAACAGCATATATACAGGGAAATTTCACTCACCTCAATTTCATGTGAATTTAAATTCATGTGTATCTCACGTAAAATTCACGTGAATTTCACCTCAATAAGCTTATACGTGAAACTCACATGAAATCGGTTCATGAGAGTTTCACGTGAATCTCATGTGAAACTCACATGAATTTCATGTGAAAATCACATGATTTTTTTTCACGTGAAATTCGTATGAGTTTTTTAAATAAAGTAATTCGAATAATATCTAAATTTTCAAATTTAATTAAAATCATGAAAAATACCATTATTTTGTAAAGTGCACTTGAAATTCATGTGAATCTCAATTCACGTGAAATTTACATGAAAATTTTCACGTGAGTTTCATGTAAATTTTCACGTGAGTTTCACGTATATATATAAGCTCGTTTGAGGCGAATCTTCTGACTTTTTCACGTGAGTTTCATGTATAAGGTCGTTTGAGGTGAATCTCACGTGAAATTTTTCACGTGAATTTCATGTGAGATTCATATGAAATTGACGTGAGAAAATTTTGCCTGTGTTCATTAAGAACAAACTGTAAAAATCAGATGGACAGTGTATGACTCTGAAAGAAAAGAAACAACTAACTAAACAACAACAAGAGGCTGTCAGAGTGACAGCAAACCGGATTTTCCTGCAGAGATCGAACCCTGAACAGTTGAGCAAGTATGGACACAACATTTAAACTTAAAACAGCTCTGAATTTGGATTGTGATTGAATATTTGATACAGCATAGGTTTGTGACACAAAATAAATGTGGTCAAAGAACTGAAAAATTAAAAAAAAGGACATTTACCTATTATGGTCCAATATCCAAAATCTATGTACATTGCTAGAATCAGCATATCAAGGAACCCCAAGAATTCAATTTTTGATGAAATACTTCTTAGTTAAACCATTGCTGTTCAAAGGGAAATAACTTTATTTCCATGAACCAATAATGTAAATCTAGAATTAGATCTGATTTAACTTTAGTTCTCTAAAATTAGATATGATGTAATTAGATATGATGTTATATTTATTTTCAAATTATAATCTAATATAATTAACAGTTTTCAGATAAATCTGTCACTACAATTATATTTGAGTGATTGACAATTACCAGATGGTGTGTTATCTTGATAAAAGTTGAAAATCATTTAAAAACACTTAGTGTAATCAAACTTTATATACATAGTTAATAGTTCCCAATGTTTTTTCTTTCATTTGTAACAAACTAATAAAGATCTGAAACTTATCTATGAAATTCTACAAGTTTATCTACACAATGTAATGTAATGAAATATATCCTTTAATACAAATAGATTGTTATTTAACGAATTTGCAAATCTGGAACAGGATCAAGTAAAAACTAAAATTAACACACACTCAGACAATTAGTTTATACAGAATAACAAACAAACCTACCACAAAATTGTTCAAACAATTTACCAAAGAAAAGAAAAAAAATCCAAAATGTCATTTATCATTAATACAATGTCTTTTAAAAATCTTTTTAAGAATGCATGAGTTATTTCGCTTCGTACAGAAATGGATTAATTCATCAAAAATTGAATTCTTGGAAAAGGGCTATAACTGACTAACGAGAAAAGCTAAAATCGTGAAAATTGAACTTGACCTTCATTTAGTAACAGGAAACAACATATCTAAATTTGAAAAAAATTTCTTCAAAGCGTTTTCATTTAAATTAACGGACACTGTTTGGCAGCCGCCCTCCCGCCCGCCTGCCCGACGTACATCGCCTAATCAATAACCGATTTTTACTTCGAAAATCCGTTAAAAATCACAAAGTACTGATCTAAGAGAAATAGCCGTTACTGAAAGCTAGTTCAAAGCCAATCACAACTAGTAAATGAATCATGGTTTCCCAGACTAAATACACATTTGCTGAACTCTAGAATATATATCTCTACAAGGCTTTGCTGATTGTTTTTTCTTATAGTTACAAAGACTTTATATTGAACGCTAAACGTTAAACGTAGCTGACTTCAATGAACCGTGACTTATATTTAGTTACAATTCATCCAAACATGATACAAATTATCCCAAATAATTATCGGTTCTTTTTTTTATTTTATTTTGATAGTTATACCGAGATTCGAACTTTTTGTAAATTTAAGTCAATGGAATTACCTTCTTTTGTCCTTATGATGACTGTCTTCACAAGACACATGTCTACGCATGGTTACACGATCGTTTTATTTTCTTAAAGCTACTGATAAGTTAGATTATAACGTTGAAATAATATTCCCACTTGACGTAAATTAATGAAGCGTGAGATAAAGGTTACAGGTCACAGGTCACATACGTTTGCCTATTTGCTTGTCTAGGTCACAGGAAACCCATTTAGGATATCCCAAAAATATAATTCAAATTAGAGGTTCTAAATTGAAAAAAAAATCGCGGATTACAATCATTATCACGAAATCTATAAATAGTTACACCGAAAAACAATTCGTCATCAGAGATTAAATTTGTTTGTTAATTATTGCAGTTTGTGTTATTCGATATTACGGATCAAGTGAGTTATAACAGATCTCCCAATAATATATTGTGAATTCGATATCACAAATTTAAAAAATCGTTTTCATGAATGTAATTTTCGGTAAAAGCAATTATAATTCGTTTTCACGGATTAAATTCGTGATAAACAAATTCATTGAAAATGTGGAATTAAATATTGCATGTTTTTGTAATTTGTGATATTGGATTGAATTTGTTATAAATCCCATAATTCTTCAAAATGAATTAAATTCTTAATCACGATTTATAGAAAATCTGTGATAACATTTGATTCGTGATCACAAATTACAAAAATCTGTGAAAAATAATTTCGACTGATTCGATCGGTATAACGAATTTAATCCGTGATAACGAATTTAATCTGAAATAACGAGTTACAATTCGTTGTAAAAAGTTACCTAAACAATGTGTGATCACGATTTTTTTTATAGCGAATTTAATCCGTGATGACGAATTTGATCCTTGACAACGACTTACCATGCTTACCTTAGCTATAATGGCAAAAATTTTATGAATTTGGGGTCCTCGATGCTCTTCAACTTCGTACTTTGTTTGGCCTTTTTTTTTTTTAACTTTTTTGATTCCATCGTCACTGATGAGTGTTTTTAAGACAAAACGCGCGTCTGGCGTACAAAATTTCAATCCTGGTTTCTATGATGAGTTTATTTTCAATAACTAATTTCTCCGATTCGTTATCACAAATTTATTCCACGACAACGAATTATGAAATTCGTAGCATTTTTTTGTACTATTTTAGTGCAATGTTAATATTACCGTAAACTAAAAAGAAATCAAGTGAGAGAAATTAGGGTAACCAGAATTGTATGTAATAGGTACAAATGATAAAACATTCAATATGTTCAAACATATCTTATGAAAGACACAAAACGAAAGTTGATAAAAAATCAACAATTTTAGTAAACAAACTCAAGATATTGGTGTTTGTGCGTGTGTGTGAGTGTGTGCATGTGTCTGTGATTTTTTTGTAATGTTAATTGTATAATGTATTTAACCCTACAGGAAACCAATGAAATAAAATACGTACCTCAATCGGAATTAACAACATATAATCTGCAATGGTGGTAATATGTCTACACAAAAGAAAGATGTCACATGATTTTAATATTTAAAGTCAGGGCACATAACGCTCCGCATATTAATTGAATTGTGATACTCATATAGATTTTAGAAAGTGAACCCATACAAAAAAAATACAAACTGATTGATTGGTTTTCATTGATTTATTTATACGTTAATTAAAAATATAAATTTTGAATAAAAGTCAATTAACTGTGATTGAATACAGAAAGTTATTTTAGATTGATTTCTTAAAAAAGAAACACAATTGACAACTAATAGTGTTTGGCGAAAGGTGTGCTTTATTATAATAATGCAATCAAATATAGTTATACCAAACATGGTATCAATAAGCTACAATGAACAAAGTGTCAATATGAAGCACCTGAACCCAAAACGAAGTCGCCAAACCGAGGGAAAAAAATATAAAATACAAAATACAAAAAATTCAAACATATAATAATACACCGGCGCACATACCCTAAAACTGACTACCGATCAAATAATTCATGGCTGAAGTAACTCGATACATATCAACACTGGCCTGTTTAATGTAAGTCTGGAAACAGTCAGATCGCCAGTCTCCATGATGTTTCAATAAAATCTCAGGAATTCCAGCCTTGGTGGCTAATGTAGCCCCTCCGTGCCTCAAGGAATGAAAAGAATAAAGTGAAGGGTCTAAACCAAGAAGAACAATTAACTCTCTGAAACGAGATGTCTGTAAGCTCGAACAGGACATATTAATGGCTCGACTGAGCAACATAGAGAAACCTGATGTGTGTAATCATGATCTTGTCTAGTCTTTGACCATTTCAATAAAAGAAGGACACCCCTATCACTAACAACAACATTCTTCCTGATCAATTGTTCACGGGAATTAAAAGAAGCAGAACTTCTGCTGACCAGATTTGACGCCCTAAGCATACCAAAAAAAACAAACGTTAAAAAACACCATAAACAAGCATCTACATAATCATAAATATTCAACAACCTAACAATATCAATTAAATGTGTCGGTAACAATGGCAATTTTGACACAATCACATGCTGATTCTTATGGCTTAATCCCCTTAAAGTCAATTTCAAATCTGTAGATAAAAAAGGTTCCACAGTATAACCAAACAGTGGACTCCAGGTCTTAATGACAGAAATATAATTCTTTACAGAAGAAAAACTGCGTAAACTCTTGGATAGAAAACATGCGTTAGCACACAAGGTATCCTTAATACAAGAAAATGGTCGAAATTTATAAAACACACAAAAAATATGGCATGCATTGAGTTGACTCTTCAGATTAGAATAAGTACCAGGCCGAAAGGCTGCACCCTTAGCAAGCTTGCCTCTTTCTGTAAAACTGCTCTTCTTAACTTAAGACCTGGAAGTCACAAGATAACAGTAATTAGATAAACAACAATGCCATATTAATTATCAAAGTTACTCTTATCACCAATTATGCGCTAAAATAGTATAAATGTATCATGTATGACCACCTAGATATTAATGATATCATTAAACATGTGACTAAACACTTCTTTCTCGACAAAATCTAAATTGTACATCTTAGATTTTATGAAAAACTGTGATCTGTTCTTCTCCGATGGATTCCAACGGGATAGCAAATCTGAAACCTATTTTCAACAGATGCTATATAACTCACACGCAATTGAACATTACTTGTCGCACATAAGTACCACATTTGACGTGCCAAATTCAACATTTCTGATTACGTCCTGATCCCCCATTTAAAATCTCGACACATCATTGATTGTTGCAAAACAGCTGTACACGTTTATATGAGATACTGGATGTCCAAAATTGAATTGCTATGTAAATCGCACACATTTCAAGCACAGATATGTGCATGTCCCGCAAAGACTCCGGTATGTCCGAATGAAAATATTCAAATGTCGTGAAGTTGACACCACCAATACCCTTGAGACAAGCGTCAGAGGAAATAATTGCGTCTGGTGAAGACCAATCTACATCAGGAATAATACTAATTCCATTATAGTCTGACATGTAAAAATAATAACCACCACCTAATGTCTTGTCTAAATTCATGATCTGTGATTTGAACACGATAATGATTGAAATGATATTTTCGTATAATGTCTGCAACATGCGTGAAATAAAAAGTCTTCCGCTTCGGACGCATTCGGAAATATAAAAGCTAACTTGCCAATAACTTGTTGTAACTGACGTTTAGTGCAATGTTTTTTTCCTGGCAAATCTTTGTAACAGCTCATAAGTCTCTTGTAATTTAGTCTCTGGAATTCGAACTGTCATGTCAATTGAGTTATACTCATTGCCGAGAAATGTCAAATCTTTTGTCGGCGGCAAACACTTTTCTTTGCTGACCTCTAATCCTAACCTCTGAAACAATTCTAAAACAAAATTATAGTCATGTTCAGCGTTCTGATTGTCACTAACACTACCAAAATCATCAACATAGTTAATTTTATGGATGTTAGATTTCCATAACATATAGGAAACAGCATTCGTTGTCCGTTGACAGGCCTGTGGTGAAGAGCGCATACCAAAAATAAGACGGTTGTCAATAAAAATTTGTCCCCTCCATTCATAGCCTTGTAAATGCAAGTCGTGCGGATCTAATACTAGTTGGCGGAAGGCCCGGGACAAATCCAATTTCCACATGGCACACCCACGACCGTGATTTAAGAGCAAAGCGATAAATTCTTCATGTCTAGGATAATAAAGTTTAAAATTTTCATTCAAGTGTCCGAACGGATTCCTTCATTAATAGACAAAGTGTTGCCATGCGAACAGTCAACAATTACTCTCCTGTTGGACTCTCCCTTAGGAACCCTGAATAATGGTGATAAAGTTAAATGACAACAAAGGGGGTTCTTTCGGAAAGGACCGTAAATAGCTCCAAGGTCTAATTCTTTGGAAATGTAGGAATCAATAAAACTTGAAAACCGAGAAAGATGATTTTGTCGACGTGTGGGGGGATCGGGCAGTACATCTTTGACATAGTTTAACGGCCATCCGTACTTCAAAAATTCAACCACTATTTTATCATGATAATCTTCCAACAGTTGTTCCCACAATTGTATGTTAGAATTAGAACGTACTGGAATTTTACAATACGCAAAATTCGACTTGCCTCTGTAAAAAACGGCTTCATGAACATGTGAAAAATTATTCATATCCATTTCACAAAATCTGATCGACACATTTTTCAAAATATTTCCACTCATATCTGGTGAATACTCAAAATCAATAGACTCTGCTGTTTTCGTAAACCAAGGACAAATACTTGAAGCTAAAAGTACATTATTGGTTTCATCAACAACATTGTAATTCGTGTGATTGTTATCTTTGACAACGGTGTCAAAATCAGTGCTACATAATAAACTTTAAGGTTGCAATAAATATGAATCATTTTCATAAATAGACACACCTGTAAACACATGGGAATTTTTTTCAATACAAGCATTACCACAATAAGAAACGCCTGTTAAATCTAAACTAGCGGAATTTGACTGTCACTCGCCTATAGATGTTCAGGATGAAAAATCACAAATATTACTAAACACACCTTCCTCATTTGCAGAGGATATTCCAAATGAATTTTGTGAATAATCACACAATAACACGCTCACATTTGCAGGGGAATATGATTTCTCTTTAAACATGGTTAATTCATTATACACACCTGAGTAATCAGGGGAAGCACTCACACCTGGCATTGTAGGGGGGGTTCACAATATTATAACATCATGTTCGGAATTATCACACAATAACACGCCCACAATTGCAGGGGAATATGATTTCTCTTTTTGAATAGTATTAGTAAATTCATAATAGTTCACACCTGACACAACAGGGGGTATTACAAAATTATGTTGATTAATACAATTATTGCTCATTTTAGTAGATTCACAATGTAGCACTGAAGTTGAACATCATTCATGATGCGGACAATCTTTCGATGGATGTAGAACATACGAATCTATTGAGTCTTTTCCTTTACGGACGCACTTCCTGCAAACATGCAATAGCTTTTTGTCCACATAGGCTCCAAAAACGACTACAGTTTCCCGCTTGATAGGCGCCACAAATTGGATTGCGATTAACCTTATCCTTGAGAACTGCCTTGGTCAGTGTAGATGAAGAAGATGTGAGGGGGTGACGAGAGTACGGCCTTGTTCTTCTTCAAATGCATGAGACCAATTTTTGTGACCCCTTTCCACCGAACGCAAAACTTCGGCATGAAATTCCTTTATCTCGGTAAAGGGGTATTTTTCGGCGAGATAAAGCAGATTTATCAAATGCTTTTGTCTGAGCACAGAAATGGCTTGTTTTTCAATGTTATGCATAATGAATGTTTCGCCTCTGACTAGCTGTGCTAGTCCGAAGTCTTTATCAGAATAGTTTACTGATTTAGTTTGTGCATGCTAATGTGGCCATGGCACATCATATTTTACTCGATCCTTAGCGGCCCTTGCTTCACCGGAAACTTCTGTGCGTTTTTGTTTGTCTTTGAAAATTAAATATGGTAAATCATTACCTTTGATTTGGGCTTGGTCCTTATCCTCGTCGTTGTCACTTGAAGAATCAGAATCATCGGAAGAAGACTAAGATTGATTAAGAAGCTGCCGAGTAAGCTCTTTAGCCTGTTTTTCGACTTTATCTCTATCCCGTAACTCATTCAGCGATGGGAGCTTTAATGTTTTAACTTTTTAACCATTGTCCTTCGCTTTAGTTCCTGAATATAAAGTCTTTGTTTCACCACCGGATGTTTTCTTGGCTACAAGAAGCTCGTGTTGTTTCGCCAACAAATCTCGTTCCAATATTTTGTTTTGTATTGTTAATTCTTGAATTGTTTTGTCAAGTTCATTCACAATGTTCGTAGATGAAGGTATTTTTGCACGAACGCTAGCACTTGCTTCCTCTAATTTTGGTGTTGACGTCTGACGATGAACCACGTTTTCAGAGTTAATTATATAACCTGCTTCGGGAACTGAAGCAAAATCATTCTGCATTTCAAAGGATAAAAGAATAAATTCCTTTAAATACGCTGGAGGTTTTCTTGTTCTATTGTTTTCCATCGGATGTCAAAAAATCAATTACATAATGAAAAGTGGCTGGAACATGCTCTCTTGCTTAAAACCACATGCTAATTCAAATAGACATTCGTGAGGGTCTGGATGTGTTTATAGAAAAGAGAATAATGGAGGAAAAATAATTATAGATAATGATAATTAAACTAAAGAATAGAGAATAAAACATTTTGATAGAAAACAAGAATGTCATTGCACAGTATACACCGACCGCTACCACTATTCAATAAACACTGAAATTTGGGTCAAAATTGTAATTTGGTATATCCTAAGAGTTCACAACACTATATACACGTGTACAAAGTTCCAAGTTGATGTGACCCCACCTTCATGGTAAATTACCTTAACCAAAAATTTTAATCTGATACGGTACAGACGACCGGGCGGATACACTGACACGAACATGTAATGTCCCCTCCTATTGTGCGCAGGGCATAACAATGGGTACCAGAAAGAAATAATATTACAGGGACTGGTATCGGAAAGCCAATTAATCAACAAGCAGAGAACAATTGATTCATTCAACCATAGGACGATACTCCTTTTGAAAATATATGGTGTTTAGACAAGGTGACAAGGTATGAAAGTGGACGGGTAAACATTATTAGGGCCCTGCATCGAGGATGTGGGAGTCCTTAAATTTCCGCCTTGTCCGTCCGTCCGTCTGACTGTCCGCCTGTCTGTCACGTCTAAATTTCAAAGGATAGTTAGGAGACCAATGAAATTTTCCACAGTTCACAGTTATTGTGCATAATAAGTAGATGTGCATATTATACTTTGGTGAAATTCGGCGTATTAATGTTGGAATGAAAAAGGTCTCATTTGATAATACGAAATGATTCTCTGTGTAGAAATTACTGGTTGACCAACATTTACAAAAATTCCCACTAAAATACATAGTGTTTGGATTTTAACAAAACATATATTATTCGAGAACACATATTGAATTAATTGCTGGTGTCAAAATTTATGAAAATTGAAAACTTATGAACATTTCCTTTTTATGCATCAGTCTCTTTACTTCACATAAAATATGCAAGTCCTTGTTGACATGTCAGTTTTTATAGTTTATATGTTGGAATCAATTTTTCACGTGACTTGTGTTGGGAAACTTTCCTGGAAATCCGAATGACCTCATCACTACTTTTAAAAAATACAGCATCAAGTCAAAGGGTGAAAAGGCGTGAAATAACAACACTCAACAAAACTTTACACTGCTACCGGACGTCTCGTACGTACCGAGTGTATAACCAGCACATTGGTCAGTACTGTTGTTCTCAGGACATGATATATTATTGATGCGGTCATTTTTCTGTGACATTAGCGTTTATAAAATGTAACATTCGTATACAGAATTCATGTCAAACCTTCTCAAAGACAAAAAGACAAAAAACGACATCTTGCAAAGTTCTTTATTTTCACTTTCAGATATATATTTGACCAGTAAACCTCTCCTGCTATGCATGCATCACCCGCCATGTGAATCCATACTCAGTCAAAATGTCACAATCGGGAATAAGACACAATCGGTAAAATTGTACAGATCACATGACTATTCTGATATCTAAAGATCCAAGACCGTGAAAACATGTGGCTAGTGAGTTGATACATGTGCACAGCCACGTCGTATTGGTCAACCAATTCGTGATGGTGACTGTTAAACTTATGTAGTGTGGATTTCAGTCGTTCTTCTTCATATCTCTGTTGACACAGTTTTTGTGTAAGGAGCACATCCCCTGTTGATGAAGTCCGTATAGTATGACTCTGACATGCACGAACGTATAAACGTATTTATTAAGATATGTAAACGCCATAAGATGGGACACAGAGTATGTTACTGCTGAGAAATGGGAAGTTGGCAATTGGAAAGTTGAAATCCTCACGTCCTAGATTCTAGTTCTAATTTGAGTCAATATCGAGGAAAAAAATTAAAAAAATGAGTGTTAATGAGTGACAGGACGCCATCAATAAAATTTGAAAGCTAATCCGGGATTAAAGAACATTGCAAGATGATATTTTTTTTTTTGTTAAGAGAAATTCGTCGATAACAGATATCTCTTGGAAGGAACATAAATTGAATTTGAAAATGATGAATAATATATGAAAAGTGTAACAGGAATTACCAAAGATATTTGACAGTACAACAAGCAACACCAACCAAAAACACCTAAAAACTGAACGTACTTACAGAGACAAACAACAACGAACATAGCCTCTGGTCAAGTATTTTTACAAATTCTTCCGTAAGTATTTGATATACAGTAACAGTCTAAGGAAAGTGTGAATCGAAAAAAAAAGTTTCTTATATAATAGATTATCGATATTTTCTTTTGTAAACGAGATGCATTGTGGGAAAATAGCAGAAAAAGGAAGATTTTCCGGTAATAATTGTTTTTCCTTTTTTAAAACAAGGACGTCTATAACAGGACAAACGTCCGTATAAGTTCCCATGCATTGTATACATATAATTCCAAGAATTTTGTGTTTATACGAGAAAATAAGCAAATTGGATTAAATGAAACCTATTTGTACCATCTATAATTTTGACGTGTACATATACTAAGACAATCGTGTAGCAAAGACAGTGGAATGCACTTTCAATGTGTTCAATTGCATTGTAAGCAATTATCACGTGTAATAGATTGATAAGACTATATTTTCTTATATGAGTGCGATATTTTTTTAATAGAATAGCGATATGTTTTTATATGAAAAAAATCATTAATGCTATACTTTTCTCATGTGAAAACAATTACGACAGTATTGCAATATGCATTTCAAACAAACAAAAAAGCATTCGCATTTATTCATGACAGGTTCGATGGAATAGCCAAATTATGATCACTGACACTGACATTTTGTACATAATATAAAAGGGGAGACGGGGGTAAGATTGCCAATGAAACAACTACCATACAGAGTCTAATATGACAAGAATTTCTGCAATTATAGGTCAACGAACGGTATATATATACATTATACAGTCAGCTGTAAAAGGACCCGACATGACAAAAGTGAAATGATTTTTAGGTAATGTGTGTTAACGAAATCCCTGATTTTAAGTCATAAGATACTCTTAATTAAAAAACGTGAATATGTTTTATATAATTCAATGACTACGTTTTACTATGAAACATTTGTACGTGTGTTTCTTTTTATCCAAATCTTAAGAAATGTACTGCTAAGGGACTTTAAGTTTTGAATTTTCCTTGGAGTTCGGTATTTTTGTTTTTTTTTACTTTCTGCTATTGAATTGTTGTCTTCCCGTACTCTACTTGACCGAATGTTTTCCATATGAAGGCAACCGCGCAGCGCAAGTGTGAGGAAAAAAACTGTGATGAAAGAAAAGGTAAACAAAAGTTGAAATAAGATAATATTTAATCGATTCTGAAAGAAAACAGTTAATACACCAAACAATTTTACAGCAGTTATGACAAAGTTTATAAACAAATGGGATCGAACGCATGGAAAATATATAAATAAAAACAAATATTCATCGCTTTATCACCTCACTTATTTTTGTTAAAAATGTCGATTTATATTTCAAATGTTTTAATGTTTCCATTCTGAATTTTTTTCAGGAATGAAAATTCATAACAGTATAGAATTTTTTTTAATACGATAAAGTACCGAATACTTAATGGTTTCAGAATTATACGAACTATTTTAAAAGAGAGGCGAAAGATACCAAATGGATATTCAAACTCATAAGTCGAAAACAAACTGGCAACGCCATGGCAACAAACGAAAAACGACGAAAAGACAAACATTTCACAAAACACAACATAGAAAACTAAAGACACAGGGATAATCAAACTCTTAGTCGAAACGAACAAATTTAAGTTCGGTATGTAATACTTTTATTTGGTGAAAAACACTTGTGTATTGTGGGTTGTGTATTGTGGATTGAGATCTCACAAAACATGTTTAACCCCGTCGCATTTTTGCGCCTGTCCCAAGTCAGGAGCCTCTGGCCTTTGTTAGTCTTGTATGTTTTTTTAATTTTAGTTCCTTTATATGTTTTGGAGTTTAGTGTGACGTCCATTTTCACTGAACCAGTACACAATTTTATGTAGGGGCCACCTCCGGGTGCGGGATTTTCTCACAGCGTTGAAGACCCATTGGTGGCCTTCGGATGTTATCTGCTCTTTGGTCGGGTTGTTGTCTTTTTGACATATTCCCCATTTCCATTCTCAATTTTATTGTATCAAAATATCAATATCTCGGCTTATTATTGACCGAATTTCTTGATTATAATGAGATGGCGAAAGCTGTAGCCAGGTCAGCAGGGATAGCATTAAGTTTACTAATTGTAAAGAGTAAAGCACATGAAGGTTTCCGCTTTAATACATATACCAAACTTGTTGATAGCTTAGTCTGGTCAGTTATAAGTTATGGTGCAGCCATCTGGGGCCCTAGAGATTTTTCTTGCATTAACGCTGTTCAGCACAGAGCTATCCGTTTTTTTATGGGTCTTGCTAGATATACATCTAGTGACGCCATTAATGGGGATATGGGTTGGAAACCTCCATGTGTTAAGCAGTGAAGTTGTGGTTTTACACATTGGGCTAGATGTAATGCTATGTCAACAGATAGAGTGAATTATAAAGTATTTCGATGGGCTTTTAGAAAATGCTATTTATAAAAAGAAAAACTGGTGTAGCAGAATTATGACAAAATTTGGAGAAAGAAATTTAGATTTATACACTAATTTAGATAATGCGTTGCATAAAAATGTTATAACACAGTTAGAAGATTTTTTATTTGAAAATTTTAAGGTAAATTGGCATAATAGAATATTATCACAAAATGTTGGAAAAAAATATGGACTTATGAATTGTTAAAAGATATTTTTGAAACAGAGATGTATTTGAGGAAGAAAATTTTAAGTCGATACAGAAGTGCATCTGCAAAATAAGGTGTGGTGTTGCCCCATTGCGAATAGAAACAGGTTGCTATGAAAACAAACCTGTAAATGAACAAGTTTGCTTAGTTTGTTATGATAAAATTGAAGATGAGAACCATGTTTTATTTGAGACTGTCCTTTATATGCATATTTGCATGAATGTTTATTTTACGAAGTTAAAAGAAGTAATAGTGATTTTAATATTTTATCTGATGATGACAAGTTTATATATCTTTTTTAAAAGTAATGATTGATTTTGAGGTGGTTGCCAAGACCAGCTTTGATATTTTAAGTAGAAGAAATAGTTTTTTATATGCTTGATTGATGATACAGGGACTTTCTATACTAACTTAGTATAGAAAGTCCCTGATTGATAGTTATGTTTTACAGAACTGAAATATTTATAGACATGACAAATGTAGTTATATGTTTTTACAGAACGGAAATGTTTTATAGACATGATATATATATAGTTATAATTTATTTTAATTTCTATAATAGTCTCTCATAATTCTTTATATAATGGCACTTGTATTTTAACTTATAAAATTACTGTTTTATACAATATCATACAATGTATATATTATGATAATTGTATTACATGTATTACAAGTGGTGAGACTTTAATAAAATATTGAATCTGAATCTGATAGCTCATTAAAACCAGATACCGCCTTTTCTATGTCTTAAATAGGTAGCCATACAGCCTGTGTCATAGAAAATGCCGGATATTACCGTTTGTTATGAATTTTGTTGCTACTTTAGTTATCTCATATCTTTCTATCTTAATGAATATCGTATTTTTGTGCACTTTTTTGGAAGATTTATTCACCTACTACTGACACTAGTATAGTATAATTATTAGTCCCAGTCTGCTACAGTGTTGGTGCGAGGTCTGGCACTTGCTGACTGCATGTATAACTTAATTGTGTCTGTAAAGGGTTCGAACCTTTACAAAGGAAATAAAATCGATGGAATTTCAAATAAAAATTCTGCAATCCGAAAAGTGAGCTTGATATTTTCATATTGTGCCTTTTACTATTATGTCGCACAATTGAAAGTAAATGTTGACCCTCTATTATCTATTAGTAAATATGCATTGGAAATAATAATAGAGGGCCGAAATTTATAAACTGCTGTTATTGTTATATCATATGGACAAGCGCATACGTTTTGTAGACTATTGTTTGACAGTGTGTCTTTTCGTCGTTTTCCTTTTTGGTCGTGGTCTTGTCTGTTAGACGGCATGTTATTTTTCACCTTAAAGTTTCTCAATGTCCAATGATAATCTTTTTTATCACTCAACCACAGTAAAATCGACTATAACACGCAAATTGTATGCACATTTGATCAGTCACCGTCGGACCATAATTAATTCAAATATAAAAACGAAAAATAAACGTTAGTGCGAGTGGGGTTCGAACCCACGCGGAAATACTTCCATTGGAACTTAAGTCCAACGCCTTAACCACTCGGCCATCGCACTGTTACATTCATTGCAGAAAATTAAATCATTATACTTAATAATTTTCTGATTTTAATAATGTTCAAAGAAACTTAGATGAAATATCAAAAAAAATAATTTAATGTTCTTTCATTATCATGACTGAAAATATTTCCATCCCGCGCACCTGTTACAAATATGGCGCGTTTCTATGTTTCTTAGTGATGCGCCATCTCACGTAAACAACCGGATTGTTGTCATCATGGCGGACACTTTTACGATGGGAAGGAAAATTTTAAGAATGTGTTAGATATTGCCTAATTTCAGCATATGGATTCAAATATCTCAACATTTTCTTGTGAAGAATATGGGAATGGACATTTTAAAGGACGGGATATATTCAATTTCATTTATTTTTAGTCTGTAACAAGGAGAAAAGTACATGGTTTTTATTTTCATGAGATCAAATTATGACAATACAAAGATGATATAATATTGTGTACAGAAAACATTTGTTTTTAACCAATATAATTTTACGATATTGAATCCTGCAGTACTATTTAATCAACCCAGACTTGACAGCAGATTAATTACATTAATTTAATTACATTAACTTGAATTAATACCTGGTTTTTATCATCAAGTTCTAACAAGTTTTTAACAGAAATTATTTGTATTTTCTTCCTGAATTTACATTAAATGATTAGCCTGATGGGGAAATGTTTTTCATGCCTCAAAAGAAAAACCCAGCCAAGAAGGTGAGTGTTTTAATGGAAATTAACCTTTTGAAGTAATATTAAAAAAAAAAATGCCATGTTGTACGAGGTACATGTACAATGTATTTATATTTTATTTTGTGACATCATAAGCCTACATGTATGTATTGATGTTCTGTAGGAAAATAGGATTAAACAAACTACCAGTATGTATTAATGGTCGTTTAAACTCCAGGAAGTCTCTCAGCTACACCTCATATCTATCCTCAATGAGAACCTAGCCAAGAAACTAATCACGTAAACAGTGTACCAAAATGTATATTTATAGATTATCGATGGTTTTTCAAAAGAGAGGGTGTTTCTCAGCTACAATCTCATCGATGTGCAACAGCCCTGAGATGAGATGTGGCCAAGAAACATCCTCGAGTTTGAAAGACCATTGATAATGTGTTTAATGCTATATTGCCTGTGACATCCTTGATGGTTACATTTACAATAGCGTGTGTTCTCTCAAGAGAGTAGCATGATATGAAAAATTATCACAAAAAAAGAAAAAAGACGCAAAATAGCGATAACATGCATTAAAATCTAATTAATTTTTGTTTGTATTAAACATTTGATGAGTGTCTATTGTGAATAAAGGTACAAAATGTACATTGTACATGCTGGATATATTTAACTGAGGCAGCAACCTAAGTACACAAACAAATCTTGAGATATACATGTAGCACATCTAGAAATACTTAAACATATTAAATTACATGGATTATGGGGTTATTAATCATGTTAATATCTACACTGTAGAAATATTAAATTTATAATTTAAGCATACATATACATGTAGTACATGTTTAAAGGGTGAATTAATTATAATTGACTTTCTGTTTTACAGGGAGGTAACATTAGCTATCTTGGGTCTGGACAATGCAGGGAAAACTACTGCCACAAAAGCTTTACTTGGAGGTTAGTATATATATATGTTGGTGTAATGTTAGTCTGAGATTGCTCTGATGTCTGACAGCCTTTTTTAGGACTTGCTGAGCTGTTGGATATCAGAGCACAGTCCATATATATGATATAGAAAAAATGGAAATTGTCGTCCAAGTCTCAGGGCAATAAGTTTCTGTCCATAAATCTAATAGATCCGTTCAAGAAGATAAATCAGACATCCTTCGATTCCTTATACATGTTATTCAAGTACATACTTGTTCATACCTCCTGTAGCAGAAACCATCAACTCACGGCCACCATTTTTTTGATTTTCACAGAGAGACTTTCACTTTGAACAAGATATTGCATTCTCACATTATTTCCTAACAGCATGAACAGTACTTGTAATCACGTACATGTACCCTTAATGTACATTGGTTAATATGCCCTTCATTCATGTTATTTGCATTAGATTGGATGAGGAGCAAAATCTCATCAATACAATGTACATGTATATCATGTATATATATGCAGGTCATTGAAATGGTATGCTTAAATAAACTTCCAATATTCTGTGTGCACAGAATGAAATAATGTAGTCACATGACAACTTGTTTAACAATTGAAAGGACTAAAGCAAAAAATTGAGGGTTGAAGTGAATAATGTTTCCTTTGTGCTACAAGAAGATATTAAACAGATTCATTTACAATGTACATGTAGCTGCAACTGTTGAAATTTCAGGTGAGATACATTTTTTCATACTGAATAATTCTCAAGCACATGTCAAGTAAGATTTAAATGTTTCTTACTATATACAATGTATGTAACATAATTAAATTTAAAAATTATCTAAATAAATCATTATATCCTATTGTGGAAGGATAACATTGTTAATAGGAGTAAGCATGGTAAGGGCAATAAGGCGTTTATTTGGTCCAAGTACTAATGCAAATGAAAAAGTTAGCAGGCATGTTCTTGAATTGGTCCTAACTTTATGTATACTAAGGAACAAGGTGTTTAGAAAAAAAAAAAAAAAATCACATTTATTAAGTTACACGATGGCAACAGACCATGACCAAATTTGCATAATTTTTGTTAAAATTTCACAAATTTCCTTGTTTTACATACATCAACTTAAAGGTTTGTATTGCATTGGAAAAGTATGTGGGCACACCAGAATCAACTTTATTTTTTATGAGATTATGTTAATAGCTTATGATTTATAATAAAGCAATTTTTATACATTATTTTGTTGTTTCTTGGCTGTGCGCAATATATTATTAATGTTCCCACAAAGGAAATACAAAATGTATGGATGGAAAACTGCATATATTGAGCAGTTTCTTCATTTACATGAAAACGGTGCATATTATGACGCAAAGTATTATAAAAATTCCTGTGTACAGTGGATTCGTTTATTTTCGTGGGTACCAATTTTCGTGGATTAAGGAAAACTTACATGTTCGTGGATATTTAATTTTGTGGTTTTGCTGAAGTCTGTAACAAGCCTATAGGAAATTTGCAATTCGTTGAACATTTGAATTTGTGGTTAATCTGTACCCACGAAATCCACGATAATTGGTATCCAACGAATAACAATGAATCCACAGTAATTCATTTATATTGACAGCATACATTGTTTACATATATTCAAACATAATGTGTAAATTTAAAATAGTTTTTAAAACCTTTATTTTCTTGTGCCAAAAACTGGCTTCAATGCCCCTTCTCTGTTAACATGGTTAATGGCTTTATTTAGAATTGTATCTTATTAGAATTTAGAAGAATTACATTAAACATGTTAAATCATCAATAGATGCCAGGCTAACAACATTCAAAGCTTGTTCTAATATGATACTAATTATATATTCACTTTCTGATAGCATTTAGATTTGCATATAAAAAACTCTTCTTTACATTCATATTGATCTGTTATAAATTAAAATACCAAAACTAAACAAAAATGAAGTTTGAAACATAAGTTTGGAATTCATGAGTATTTTGAATGTCAATTGTAAATGTTAAGTTTGCATACTGTCATATAAGAAAGCATTTGAAATAACATCTTGACAAAGTTGTGTGATTTTTTCTGCGAGATCAAATATTGGAAAAATATTAACGATATTTTAGCAATAAGCATAATCTATATTTTATTGTTTTTTTCATGTGTCCTTTTGGTGAAAGTCACATGTATAATTTACCCTGTTTTGTGCCAAATTGGAAAAAAATGCTAGAAATTATGCTTATTTCATTTTTGTTCCTGGGAATAACTGTACATTGTACTTTATTAAATCAAGAAACTTTTTTTCTCACATTCTGTCATGTTTATTGTACATGTTGTACACCCATGACATACCCCTCCCCCTTTTATGAACACCTCTGTCTGAACTTATTGATTTTGTTCAAGAGATAAGATTGATTTTCTCTTCCTCATTGTCATACATGTGTATTTAGAATTCAAAGTATCTGCAGTTCTGTTAAATTGTTTGAATGTAAAAAATAAATTGATGAAAGTAAATATTAGCATTGAATCATTGAATAAAAGTAAACATTTCTTCTTTGTATGTTTTATTACATTTATGACATGTTTATTTGCAGATACATTTATAACCATTTTAACCCATTTAAAACCATTTCAATTGTGATAAAAGCATACTGTGGATTCATTTATTTTTGTGGGTATCAGTTTTCATGGATTGAGGAAAACTTGCATATTTGTGGATATTTGATTTCGTGGTTTTGCCAAACTCTGCATACAAAGCCTATAGAAAATTTGTAATTATTTGAACGTTTGAATTTGTGGTTCCCCTGTACCCACGAAACCCACTAAAATTGGTCTCCAACGAATAATAATGAATCTACAGTAGTTTGAAACAAAATAAATTGGCTTCTCTGATAAAGTACATATATGCCAAAATTGAAATATGATAAAGCAATAAAATGAGACCAATTTTTCTTCTTGGTGCCTTATTTTTACCTGTCCAACAAAAGTAGCACAAGATGACATGCATGCTTGCATTTTTATGTATATTAGTGTTTATTTCTTCTGTCAGATGCCAATGATGACCCAATAAATTTTGAGCTTACAAGTCTTGAATTGGACTTTTGAAAATCAAATTTACCTGGTATTGAATTTTTTTCAGAGATACAATGTATAGCCAAAACAGTTAAGGTTACAAGTGAGAGTCTGAAACTGGACCTTCTTTCTTTTTTCAGAGACCCACCATGACACAACACCAACAGTTGGTTTTACAAGTGAAAGTCTGACTTTGGACCATTATGAAATAAAAATCTTTGATTTGGGTGGTGGGAAAAACATCAGGAGGATATGGAAGGAATATTTTGTAGAAGTTTATGGAGTTATTTTCGTGGTGGATTCTTCTACGCCAGAGAGAATCGAGGAGGCAAAAGTGGTCTTGAAAGGATTACTAGAAGACGATAAAGTAGCAGGGAAACCCATACTACTGTAAGTTAACTTATTTGATGATGACTTAAAGTACATTTGTAGATGTGAGGTATTGTCAATGATATAAATGTAGCAACCAAAAGATGCCAAAATCTAAACGACATCTTACAGTCAGCCTTTATATTTGGATACTTGATCATTCTGTCACAGTATTCAGCATCTATGCAGTACCACAGAAGAAATTTGACATGCATCGATAAGATATCAAGGCTCTATGAGGATTGTCTGAATCAGTAAAAATCTCTCAAATCAAGGATATGATCATGAGACTATAGAGACTGTCTCACCGAGGAGTATGGGTCAGCTAAAATTTCTAGACGACTACATTTGAATGAAAAAAAGTACATTTTGGTGAGAATTCATGACTGCCAGCTAAAAAAACATTCTGAAATCACTTAAGCCTTAGAAAACATCTTAATTTTCTATTCTTTAAGACAATGTTTTAAAAGTTTTTGGCCATTAAAAAAAAAAAATTCTAACAAGAATAAAAGAAAATAGCGAAAATCTAAATAAGATTTTTTGTTGTTCTGAAAAAATTTGGATGAGGTGACTGGAGGATTGAGAATCTAGAGATTTTTTTATTATGAGTCACCTAGTTTATCTCATATAGAGTATTGTGCTCTTAAGGTACCACCTGTTCTCTGTATATTCAATAGATAACATATACCAGGGTCATACTCAGAGTGTGATTACTATAAATCACCTTTTTTCACCGTAATTCACTCAACACCAGCAGCAGTGATCTTTAAGTGAAATACTATGCTTTATAAAAATAAGAAGATGTGGTATGATTGCCAATGAGACAACTCTCCACAAGAGATATAATGTCCTTGTAGATTTGTGAGTATATTACAGCTGAATAATTTTTTAGAGCAATATATATACATGTTTATATGATTTTTGCAAGTAGAAAATAATTTTAATATAATATATATATGATTTAACTGTTTGATTCATTCAATCTTGTTGTTGACTTTTGGTGATATCCATTCCAATGAAATACATAACATTTCTTAATTATATGTCAATGTATATTTGTAGACTTGCCAATAAGCAAGACCACCAAAATGCCATGGATGAAGTTGATATATGTGACCAACTTGGCTTAGAAGATTTAGTAAATGCTAATAAATGTCCTTGTAGAATTGTGAGTATATTACAGCTGACTAATTTTTTAGAGCAATATATATATTTATGTGATTTTTGTGAGTAGAAAAATATATTGATATAAATCACTGAGAATATAACATGTACTTGAATCTTCTCATATCTGAATACATAAAAAAAAAAAAAATGTTATCGCTAAGTCAGCTGGAAAGTGCTAAACTCAGAAAAAGTCTGTGAAAAATGATTTACTGTATATGTTAGTTCAGAAATTTTGTGTGCCATTTTTGAACAATTGCCAGATTAATTGGGATTTCAGAAATTGGTGCATACAAATAATGCTATTAAAATATGACATGCACATTTTTTGCTTGCCAAACCTACATTGTATACCGTTGCAATTTTTGCAATGATAAAAACTTCACAAAACTTCTACGTTGACAGTAGATTACAGTTTATAGTACTTGTAGGGCACGGTTACTGTTCAAGTCCAAGAAATTAACAATTTACAAGAGCTAATTCCTCAAAGTTTTTATTTCATAGTAAGATGTTGGATTTAATAGAGATGCACAGTCCAGCGTACAGTTCTAGCTTTAAAAATTCGCATTAAAATGAACATATCATTGTGTTCTAATATTCAAGTTGATGTACATGATTGTAAACTACCTTCAAAAACTTAAACCTGAAACTGAACATATGACACAGAACATATTGCCCCCTTCTACAGTCAGCGGTACGTAAAATCAAATAACAGGGGGAGAAGGAGGTGGATGTCATCCTGATTTCCGGAAAAGAAAAACATTCTTTACCTGATTCCGAAAGATAAATCATTAATTCCAGAGTACTGATTAATTTTAATTCTGAATTCCTGCAAACATATAGGCCCAAACCCGACATCCTGAAAAAAGTCCTTCCCATTTCAAATAACATTAATTAAATCAAAACACATTTCTTTGACCTGTATAAAATATTTTCTGCTTTAATTAGGAAACATGTTCAGCTCTTAAAGGTACTGGTAAAAAGATTGATAATAATATAAAAGTTGGACTGAAATGGATGTGTGCCACGTTAGAGCATAACTGGCTTGTATACCAACCTCGCGTGGAAAAGGATATGGAGGTCGAGGCTGCAAAGAAACAGAAGGAACTAGCTGAAAAGAGGGAAAGGGTACGCAAGATAAGAGAAGAAAGGTACAGTGAAACCTATTATAGAATACTGTAAATTCAAAAATTTTGCATGCACTTATTATTCAATTGTTGAACAAACAAGAACATTTGAGATTATTGTGATTTCAGGAAATGCTATATAAAAGTAATAATATCAAAATTTAAATTCAAGGTTTGATTTTTGCAAAACCTATTTGTGTATATTTTTCACAAAAAATAGGTCAGCATAGATAAAATTGTCAGTTTTCTTTTTATAGCAGTCATTCAACTTATTGTCCTTAAATGAAGATTTTTACCCTTCTTTGTGTATTGGGCAAAAAGTAAAAGATAGAGAGAAACTGTAAACAGAAAAAAATTATCAGCAATAAAAGATCAACAATAAACAGAAATTAAGTCATGAATTATATTCTATTCATCAATGTTAGAGAGTGTCCATTGTTGAAAAAGCACAAAGACCTAGGTGAGAGACACAGGCTCTTTATAGCCTCTCCTTATAAGGGCTGTTCCAGAAAAAAACGTATTGGGGAATCACTTTTAATTTCACCCAGCAATGCATTTTTTTCTCCCTTTAATTGTTCAAGCTATCTTTCTAAAATAACTACTACCCATCAAATTCTAATAAAAATGCCTAAAACTTAATGTGTTTCTGTATTTTATGAATTATGACTTAACAAGTTCAAGTGGTTGATAACAACATTATAATAATAAATAATTAATATTCATGACATTGACATTATTCGTTTCATTTAAATTGCAATTTTCTTCATTGATTTTTACAAAATTTTACAAAGCTTTATTTAATATTTCATACTGATGCATAATTGTAGTGTCTTCAGTGTGTACAGATTACTTAATTTTTGATGAATTTTTATGGTGAAGTGAACTTAACAAATATTAAATCAGCACTTCCCAATAAGAGGAATGATACATTAAGTCATCACTATAACATGCTAAGTTTAAATACAAAAGATTTGTTTTTTTGTTAATGAAAAAAAATTTGTGGAACTCTTCATAGCATTTACTATGACAAAGTTACTGATTAAAATTATATGTATATAAACCTTTTATAGTCAAGAAGTATTGCCACCTACCTAATTTTTTAACACTCAAGTATGTATTGAAAGATGTTCTTGGTCATTTATCATTGATAGAGAGAAGAAAGAAGAGGAAGAAAGGAAGAGGTTAGGGATAGAAAAACCTGTGAGTGACGATGAAGACCAATTAGACGGTGATCCATTTAAACGTGTTGATGTTAATAGCCTGAATGAAAAGGTACTAATTTCTTTTAGGATATAAGTTGTTAATATTAAAATAACATTATATTTGCCACATTCTTTAGGTGCCAGCTGTCACTAGTTAGGAATTCAGTGGTTGTAGTTGGTTGCTGTCATGTTATATTTGCTTATTTTTTTAAGCTTAAATCAAGTAGTTGCTGAAGTTGCTTACAAGCTTGTCATTTAGTCTTTGATAGATAGTTCATACCACATCTCCTTACTTTATATCTTTTATGATGGAGAATACAAAAATATCAGAATTATGGAAAAGATATTGTTTTGTACATAATATGATATACAGCATTTGAAGGACTATAATTGGCGAGGGAAGGGAAGAAAATTTAGTTTTAACTGTCCTTAAAGATCCTTTGAATATGAGCCTATGGCAGACATATTGATTAAAATTGATTAAAGAATTTTTAAAGAATGCTCAGCTTTTCTTGTTTATTTAAACTTTTAAGAAAGTCAGAATAGTGCAAACTGCCTATTTATTAACACTTAAAGTAATGCTTTGGGGAAATATCTTAGATTTCATTTGTTTATGGATAAGTTGTATACACAAATATAATTATTACTGATTTAACTATTTGTAAGTAGCCTGTATTTTCAGTCTTCGTGCAATTAAACTATCATTAGAATGATAAGAAAACTGTGAAATGACTCAAAAACTAAAAGTGCTTTGTTTTGTATTTTGACACTATGATTTATATTCAGTTTATACATGTATGTACACATATACATTAGTGTTGTAGTGAGCTTTTTGTTTTGAATGTTGTTTTTACTACTAAATATTTGCAGACAAGGGGGATTTTCTTCAACATTTGAAAATTGTGTCCTCCATATCGTTTATCGACATTACCAGTTGATTTGATTATCTTGAATATTTTTGTTGCAGATAATCTCCCTTGAAAGTTAGTATTTAAGTTTGCTGTGTAACCATGGTAACTAAAGAGTGATGCACAATACTGCTGTTTGCTAAAAGAATAGATGCAAATTTCTCCTTTAAATGAAAAAAGTTCCAATATTTTAGCTTGTAATAAACTTTGTTTTGCCAGTGATGAAAGTTGCCTTTCAGAATTTTGAGTTCTCATGATCAATGCTCTTTAACTTCGTACTTTATTTAGCCTTTTAACTTTATTGATAGGAATGTCACTGATGAGTCTTCTGTAGATGAAAGGCGTGTCTGGCATACAAAATTAGCCTGGTTTCTTTGATGATATTTTCTTATAGCATATGGAAGTGAATGAACACAAATTAGTTAGTGTCTAATTTGTAATTTCAAGCAGTTCTCATTTAATCTTGGCAGTTCCTTTTCCCCATTCTATGTAGTGGGCATGCCATTTCTTTCATTATAAGACATTACAGGCAATGTTGACCTTGGATTTTTTTATTCTGTTCTATTTTTTGTTTTTTTAACCGGATTTTCGAAGGAAACATTTATGATTCTGAAATGTTTTATATTTTTGGCTCACCCATGAAAATTATAATAATTTTTCTTAAGAAAAAATAAGTTAAGATTTTGAACTCAAAACTTTTGCAAAATGTGAGATTAAATTGTGTTGGCAAAAGGACAATAAAAAATGCAGGTGAACTACTTGTATAATGTGGACTCTTATCAAGTTCTCTTGATGACATAACAGATTAATTCTGCAAGTAGCTTGAATAACTTGTCAAACAGAAGCAGATTGCTGTTGACTTTTTGTTTGTTTGTATTTAAATTGGACGATGGTTGAATTTATGTTATCTATTTTTTTTATTTAATTTAACATTTCCCTCTGTTGAAAGTTGATAAATTAAATACTGACCACAAAAATCTTTGACAAATGTATGCATTTTTTTCTGGAAATTATATCATAAGTGGTTTTAGTTTAATTTAAAATTTTCTGTCTGTTCAAAGCGAATAATTCAATACTGACCACAAAATATCTTTGACAAGTTTATGCATTTATTTATACATTTTAAGTCAAACAGCTAGAGGAATCAGGATTTATTTAAATATTACAAGCTACATAGATCTCTTTCCCATTTGGATCCATTGAAAAATTGTCTCCCTCTGCATGATTTTTTACAAGAGTTGTCTTTCTTTGATGCATGTTCTAGCTACACTCTCTAAATTTTCGTGTGAACTATTGATTTTTTAATATTTTTAATTAAGAATGAAGCTTCCTCAAGCAAAAGGTGACTTCAGATTATTTTGGCTTTACTGCTAAAGCCTTTTTTTTGGTTATGAAGCTCCATAATCTTGTATCAAAATATTTTCTTTCCAAACATTTAGACTTGAGTGTTCCAAATGAAGGTTTTTACAGAGAGATTTGTTATACGCACAGAAATAAGTATCATACATATTAGATAACATAATTCAGAATAAAAATATATTTTATAAGTTTTGATAAATTCAGAAATTATTGTGATGTTTTTATTAATGAGAAAAATGCGCCAGTATTAGATTCGCACCAATTAAGACTTGAATTAATAATTTCAGTAGTGATTTTCATTCACAAAATTTTTGCAATCGCATTAAATAGATCTCACATTTTAAGCAGTAATCAGCTGTGTAATAAATGCACACATTAATTCTGAATTTACAGTACACTGAAATTCTGAATATCTTATGATTATGAGATGATAGGGTTTAACTTATAAAAAGGATGAAAAAATATGTGATAGTTTACTGTACAAGCTAAAACATATCTGTCCAAATAGAGATACAAATTTCTGAATGAAAAGAAGGAATTTAACTTATATCAATTGCACAGCCACATATCCCCAATTAACGGTGACATGTTCATTAATGTTAACAAAGATATATATTGATTGTTGTCAAAACCCAAACATTTTGCACATAATTATAATAATAAAATGAAAAATAAATCACATTTACATGGATATTTGCATAAATATGCTGTTATAACATCACAAAAATTATCAAAACCTTAAATTTTTTTAGCATGCTGCATTGTCACAAAAACGTTGTACATTATTCACTTTCCTTGAATGTTCTTTGAATGATGTGTATTTAAGTGTGTAGTACATGTATACGTGTATTTGTTATCGATTCTCTGGTCATTCAATCAGGTTTATGTTGTTTATATCTTAATACAAGTCAGTGGTTTTTGTGTGTATATTTTCCCAGTGAGCAACAATAATATAATGCATAGGGAAAGTTTATCCCACCAATTTTATCATAGAGCGAAAATACCTAGTATAAGATAGATAGGCCTACAGATTTTTTAAGAGTTTTAAGCCAAATTTTAAAATATTTAGATATTTTTCTTGATTGAATTTTTTCTTATATAAAATACTTATTCACATTGGACATACACAATTAAATAAAGTTACCATGTCCTTTTCATTACTTGATTAGAAATTAAGAATATAGGAGATGAAAGTTGAGGAAAGGGACATTGGAATACTATTCTATTGTCTGTTTATACATGTTATACATGTAGACATCTTTTGTAACCAGTATTGAATTGTGCCTTTACTAAAATTATTTTGTGTATTTATGGGAACTAACAATAAAATGAGATGTACACTACAGTAAACTTAAATTTAGTTATTACCATCTGTCAATGCTGGAGCAAACTGGAGTTGGCAAAGTTTCTGGTTCCCTGTGCCTATCCTATTGATAGTACATGTCATTTCGTATGAATTGAACCTTCTATATATCAGAAAAAATATTTAGGTTAACCTATTGGATTTAATATTTTTAGATAAATCTCGAATTAATTTGAGATTGAAGAAGTGTGCTGCCTACTGTGGGCAGGTGGAAATGAGTTTATACCTGAGTAGAAAAACATGAATAACTGGATATGTTGGGGTATACATCAATGAAAAAGGACCACACAACATAAAATTCAAGTCATATAGTAGTGTATTTGTACATGTTATAGTAGAACGTCATCAGAAAAAGTTTTGAATATTCATTGCCAATTTCTTTTGTAATTTTTATTGCCTGATTAAAAACATGTTTATTTTTTATTATAAAAAAAATGAGACATCAATGAAATGCCATGATTTATTTGTTTAATTTTCCTTACAGGAAAAAAGAATGAAAGAAGAAAAGAGAAAGAAGAAGGAATTAGAGCTGAAGATGTTAGGACGAGATACCAATGATAATAACACTGTTAATAATGACCTTGATGAATCTGAAGGTGAAATAAGGTCAAGTCGGTCTTTGAAATATTTAGGTCTACGTAATGGATTAAGTAATGATGAAAATCACATGAACAATGGAAATTTAAACACACTAAGTAGTGAAAACAAATTACCTTATGATTCTGAACAGGATAGTGACATTGACACAACCTCTAAGAAAAGTCGTCGCGCAACGCCACGGTTACCTCCCCTTCAGAAACCATTAGGTACCAAGTTTTCATCAGAAGACCAACCAACAGGAAAGAAAAAACGCAAGAAAAAGAAATTGAAAGCTCTACAGGAAAAAATTGAAGAAAATGAGGACATGGGAGAAATTTTTCAACCTTCAAAGCATTCTGTTCAATCTGTTTCAAAGATTGAAGTGAATACACTTAACCCTTATACTGAAAATCAAAATAGTTTCCATAGTGACACAAATCCTAGCAAACATATAGTGGTAGGTAAAACGTTATCTTTTGACAACGAAACGGAGGAAGATACGACCCCAAGGTCACATAAGGTCAAAAAGAAAAAAAAGGTGAAGTCAAAAGGAATTCATCAATCCTTTGATGATTTTCCAACGCCTAGGAGTATTGAAGCAGCTGAAAATAACACAGATTTTGCAAGTTCTTTATCATACCGTATTGACAACGAAGGTAAATTAATTAAAAAAGGAAAAGATTGATTTATAGTTAAATGATTTATTTAGGATCATTTGTACTTCAAAGGTACAATTATTGAAGAGAAACAAACACTCATGGATTTTGTGGTTGAATAAAAACCATGAAATTTTAATACAGAAAAAAACAGCAAATTTCTATTCAATTCATAAGTATATGCAATATAAATCATTGATACTAGTTTCCATGTTCATGATGCTATCATTGTTATGACATATGTTATAACAAAATACATAAACTTTTAATTTGTAAGCATCAAAAATACTAAAGGATAACCAAAACTGTCTGAAGGTCGACTTGTCTTTGAGATTTTAAGTAAGCCAAGACAACTTTACAAAATCATGCACTATAGTTCTATATGAGGGTCGTAATTGGGGTAGCTTCACGACGAATAACGGTAAAAAATCTTGCCAAATGACGTTAACGGTAATTTTTGGTGCATGACGATAAAAAAAATTGACTGATTTTGACGATTCACGTTAAATTCTTTTAAAAAAAACAGTATCGGTTAATTATTTGGGACCTCTGACAAATCACGTTAAGGATATTTTGACGAATCACAATAAAATTTTAACCAATTTGATGTAACGGTAGCCAAAAATGGCTGTTTGACGCCTGACGGTAAAGGGCATTTCTACCCTCCTTTATGTGTCATTGTTTTTGGACTGTTAGTACCCAATGGTATCTTTTCTACACTTTTCTAGTAATCATTGTTGCTTGCTGTTTGCTGTTTTAAAATGTACTTCGGATTGAAATGTTTGGTGTGTTGATTAAAAATGAACAAAAGCTGGTTTTCAAATATTTTATTTAAATTTTAAGTGATACATTCTTTTGGCGAAAAAAACTGGACATTAAGTGGTTTTTATACGACCGCAAAAAATTTTTTGTGGTGGTATATTGGTATGACGTTGGCGTCATCCGGCGTCGTCGTCGTCCGAAGACACATTGGTTTTCGCACTCTAACTTTAGTTTAAGTTAATGGATCTCTATGAAATTTTACCATAAGGTTCAATACCACAAAAGGAAGGTTGGGATTGATTTTGGGGGTTATGTTACCAACAGTTAAGGAATTAGGGGCCAAAAATAAGCATTTTTGTAACTTCCAGACATAACTTGTGTGTTAGTGTATGGATCTCTCTGACATTGTACCACAAGGTTCCATATCACAAAGGGAATGCTTGGATTGATTTTGGGGGTAATTGCCTCAAAATTTTAGGAATTAGGGGCCAAAAAGGGGCAAAAAACTAGCATTTTTCTAGTTTCATGACAATAACTTGTGTGTTAGTCTATGGATCTTTCTGAAATTGTACTACAAGGTTCCATATCACAAAGGGAAAGCTGGAATTGAGTTTGGGGGTAATTGCCCAAAACGTTTAAGAATAAGGGGCCAAAAAGGGGCAAAAAATAAGCAATTTTCTAGTTTCCAGACAATAACTTGTGTTCAAGTATATGGATCTCTCTGAAATTGTACTGCAAGGTTCCATATCACAAAGGGAATGTTTTGATTGATTTTGGGGGTAATCGCCTCAAAATTTTAGGAATTAGGGGCCAAAAAAGGGGCAAAAAACAAGCATTTTTCTAGTTTCATGACAATAACTTGTGTGTAAGTGAATGGATCTTTATGAAATTGTACTACAAGGTTCCATATCACAAAGGGAAAGCTTGGTTTGAGTTTGTGGGTAATTGCCCTAAATGTTTAGGAATATGGGGCCAAAAAGGGGCAAAAAACAAGCATTTTTCTAGTTTCCAGACAATAACTTGTGTTCAAGTGTATGGATCTCTATGAAATTGTACTGCAAGGTACCATACCACAAAGGGAAGGCTGGGATTGAGTTTGGGGGTGATGAATCATAAGGGGGTTCAAAAAATTTGAGGGGGGGGGGATTTTTTTCCTTTTTTTTTTCTTTCAAATTTTCCATTTTAAAATGGTTATTTCTGATTTATATGTAAAAGCAAATAATAATGATATGGTTTGAATAGGTAAATTAAAAAAAATTAAGTTCTTAGACCACATTCATTCTGTGTAAGAAACCTATGCTGTGTCAAATATTTAATCACAATCCAAATTCAGTGCTGTATCAAGCTTGAATGCTGTGTCCATACTTACCCCAACTGTTCAGGGTTCAACCTCTGCGGTATTATCAAGCTGGCCTAGCGGAGCATTTCATTATTTCTTAATGCTTCTACTTCCGTTTATTTTGATTTTTTGTTTGTTTGAAAGAATCCAATCCAACTGAAGTCAGGAAACTGAAGAAAAAGGCATATCTAAAGAAAAATAAAACAGGACCATCTGATGAAGAAATTGAAATGGGAGACACCCTCAGGAATACTAACATTACAGATTTCTCATGGACACTGGGTTCTCCTAAAAAGGAGGTATTGTCTAGTGGTAAGTACAACTGTCTGCTTATTTTTATCATTTCATCCTGCTTAATCATTTTTCTACACAAATACAGATAAGCCGAAGTGATATGCATTATATATACATATAGTTTACTTAGTATGAAATAGTAGAATGACACTTTTGAAGGTGCTTGGAGGTGTTTTCAGATAAATATAAATTTTAATAATTTTCAGTTATTTTTATTTTAAAGCAAAACCATCTCAAATATAATTCAGCCTTCTATGAATCCGTCAATAATTTAACGGTATAGTGCCCTTTTTCGGGCAGAAACTTAAAAGAGGAGCTGTAATTTTTATGGTTACTTTCATTATCTAAAATTAATATTCTACTTTTATCATTTGGTATTTTTATGTAATCAACAGTGGATGTACTTATCAGATATACTGAATTATCTCGTGGTTGGTATGTTTGTGTTGGTTTTTCACTCAATGGAATTTTTATTTGCTTCACTTTTTTACACTGTTTAATTTTGACTGCAAAAATGTCACTACTAAAAGTTTGGGAAAAACATGACTTAAAAACAAAAATATGCACCTTAAATGAAAAGTTTGAATTATGTTTCTAATCATTTAATAACTTATTTTTAAGTTTTTGTGTTATAGATGATAATATTTGCTTGATTTCTTTAACAAGTAATTTCATTCAAACAGATTCTGGGTAGCAAGTAAGGTTGCTTAGGTTCAACCAAATATTATGATAGATCAGTTTTACAGATTTTTTTCTGATGTGCTGATTTCAAGTTCAGAAATTCTATTACTGATTACAGGTTGAATGATAATATAAGAAGAATGAACTTGTTTTCAAGATAACAGACAATTCATTTTTGCAATTAGACGTTTTTGATGTATTTTTTTTAACCTGAAAAGGAATTTCACTCATAAAGAAAGTAAATATAAAGCAGAAATAACACATAAAGAGATGGAAATTGAACATTGCTTTCTTAAAAATTATTTTTACTCTTAAGTATGTAGTTAGGTGAAATTAAAAAAATCTAGAATTTGAAATTGATATCATAAGTCAAAAGAGCATTAGTTAAGGAACAAAATAAGCTAAAAATATTGATAGGTTATGGATCTCCTTTTTGAGATATTTGATGTTTAAAAAATGGCAGGAAAAGGCTGACTCAGACTTTTACCTTATATTTAGCATTGGCACTATTATTTCGGTCTAGAAAAAAAATCTAGAATCTGCTTAAATTTTGGAATTGACCTTTTTATAAGCTATTGAAGTCTTATATGAAAAGAAAAGTGGGTGATATGGGACAAAATATTTTACCCTGTATGGTAGGAAGAAACACAAGGAGTCTGAACATCTGACAAAAATTCCTAAACCTGACCTGACTACATCCTTAATGTGCAAGAAAATGTAGAAAAGACTGTTATGATATCAATCATTTGTATTTACTTTAACTAGATTATCTTTACACATGCATCTATTCTTAGTACTGCTTACTGGATTGAGTGACAGTTTAACTGATAAAATATATAATTGTATCTTGGGGATTTCTAACAGTTGTTAAAAAACATGTCTTAGAGTAATATTAAAACATTAGAATTTACATGGATTTAGATCAGTCATTAAGCAATTGATGAATATAACAAAGACGTTCAAAATTGGATATTTAAAATTATGATTTTAATTTTTCAGATGAAGGGCCAGTCCAAAAAAATTGGGGGTTTGCAGAAGACCTTGAAGACACGTTGAATACACCTCCAAGAAGGATTGGAGTACGGCCCAATTTTGAAGATGATGAGGATGTTCTGTTGTAATGAAAATGAAAACTGATTGCATACTTCACCTGTTAGGAAAAGATGACGAAAATTGCAAAGGATTGATGTATATCTTGATATGACTATTCATTGATAGATGTTTATATTACAATGATATCTGTCTTACTTCTGGAGATTTGTATATTGAAAAAAAAAGTCAAAATCATGACTATATAAAAGATATTAACAACAAAAATCAAAGAAGCATTTTTTTTTGTAAAGATCAGTGTTCAAATTTAACATAGCAAGAGTTGTCTTCCTTAGATGAAAAAAAGTAAAAATACTTTTTGATGAGAGAAAACCCACCAAAACTAGAGCTCAAATGTGATCTTAGCAAGCTTTTTTTCATGAATGACAAAGAAATTGTCAGTTAAAAATGAGATATAGTGTTTGTTTAGATATGGAATAAAACCATCTATAATTGACCATCTTATCTAAGGGGAGATAATAGTCATCTTTGTTTTATTTTGATGACCACAGGGAGAATTATTTTAGATGGTTGATACTTTATAAAGGGGAAAAATTATGATTAGGAGATGTGAAAAAAATATAATTATTTTAAAGTGAAAATATTGACTCTTTATATGAAAATCAATCATAAAAAAGTGACATTGATCATTTGTCATACCTTATAATTGTAAGAGTCGACGAAATTTCCATAAAAAGTCCAAAAATATCTTTGAGTGTGAGTTGAGATAAAAGTAAACAATAGTTTCTGTAGAGCATTTTATTTAAGCTGCATTTGTATTGGGTATACTCATTCATGATACAAATGAAGAAAATATTGGAAAAATTATCTTCCCTTGAATTTTTTCTGTAATAGTAGTATTTTTCATGTTGAAAAATTGAGAATGTTGTAAATTTTAATCCAATTTTGCTCCGTCCATTTTACTAAAATCACTGGTGCTAATGTTAAGTGTATTTGATTTGTTAAGAGGAATTGTTTGTCCTTGCATGACATTATATTTTTTATTCCGTCTGAACCCCATGTGGTCTGTGTTTAAGTGTTCATAAGCCAGTTTTAAAGGTAAAATCTTGCAAAATAAATTTTGAAAGAAGTTTTTTTTTTTACCAAACTGGAACTAGTTGTAGTGGTCTTGATTGCTATAATTAAATCATATTTGTCAGTAAAATTCCTATAATTTCGTTAGTTTTTGTTAGATTTTTTTTTAAAAGAGTTAGGTCCCTTGTCATTATCTTAAAATGAGAGTTCCTTGATTTGCAGAGTTTCAAACATGCACTGACACTGTTCTGACTGCGAACTTTGACCATTTAAGCCTTCATTGAAGCAAATGTTAACCGTCAGAAATCGGTATACAATAACAACTCAATTATAAGTACTAGTGTAATTGCTATTTATACTTTACACTATTCATCTATCAGTTCGATTTGTTTGTTTGAAGCAAAACAATATTTATTGCATTATAAAGAGTTATGTCCCTTGATCATACTGTCATTTTTCATTTTTCCAAATGTGATAGCCATTTTTAAATCAGTGCTAATTCATTATTTACATAGCTTTACTTTGTATATTACTTAAGAGTTGTTCCATTATATTATTTATGAGTAAAGAGGAAATACTTTACTTTGTATATTGAAAGGTTGTTTCATCATAATATTTAAATGTAAAGAGGTTTTATTAACTTGAATTTTAGATGAAAAAGTTGTTTTCTATTATAATATTGAAATGTAAATAGTTGTGCTATCGTGAAGCTTTGGTGTTTAAGACAAAGTTGTTAATTATACCCTATATTGAAAACTATGAAGGTTGTTTCATCACATTAACGAAGGGTAAAAAATTCTTGTGAAATATCATAACTTTTTTTATTTATGATGTTTTCTAATCTCAGGTATTCCATGAGTATATATTTCTGTTTAAGATGGATTGATTGTTTACTTAATGCCACATCAGCACAAAAAGGCTATATCACAGCGACTCTGTTTAAGACTGAAGTAGGATACATATGGTGTGTAATTCAATATGATATTGTTTTGACATGAATAATTTTTACATCTAAGTTTTAAACAGAACTCTTATCCTATTTTGAAAGTAATTTTTGATAATGAATATAAACTTTAATAACTTAATTTCTTTCCTATTAAAAATGTCATATGAGGAGACTTGATCATATAGAAAATTTCAATTTACCTTCAGTATTTAGTGCTTCGACAAACTTATAACATACATTTCTTGAATTTTTTGTTTTATAATATCTTATCTATAAATATAAAGAAATTAAGATTCCAATTCCTCAGGCAAAGTTGACCTTAGGTGGTCTTTAGCAATTGATTTAAGGTTCATCTTTGTCATCCTTTGTTTTCAATATTTTGGTTTTTAGTGGTTTTAAGTGTTCCAGAAAAGCACTTCGGACGCACCATATTTTATAAAGTGTTATTTTCATTGGATGGAATATTACTCATAGCTTCATATTTATTTCTGATGATATTTCAAACATTTTTTAAATGGAGACAGTTTTAATTATTTTAACTTAATGTTTATGTGCCTGTGTTGTGTATTATTTATGTGTAACTTTATTTTAAAAAAATGAAATTTTTATCAATGAAATGAATACTAATTATATATAATTTTAACAATTTTTTGCATTATTTCTACAGCTGAATGTTTTAACACATATCATTTAACTTATCTATGTATTATTCATTTAAATGTATTATTCATTTAAATACTTTTGATGTTGTTTTCTTTTATCCTTAATTAGTAAGGGCCATTCTAGTGTAGTAAACTTGTAAGGATAGGATGTCAAGCTATATTTGAATATTGGTTTTGGTGTCGTTTATGACCGTATGTCCAGTTTATTTATGAAGAAATACTCAAAAGAAAATATGTTGGTTAAAAGAGGGAGATTGAAATTCTTTCATACCTAGATCTCCCACAAATTTTTTTTTAATAAATGGAATAATTAATTAATAAGTATGAGGAACCATTATATAGATAACCTACTGTGGATTCATTTATTTTCACAGGTGCCAAATTTTTGTGGACTAAGGGAAAATCATATTTTCTTGGATATTTAATTTTGTGCTTTTGTTTAGGTCTGCGTTCAACATTTAAATTCGTGATTCACATATACCCACCACAAAATCCACGAAAATTGATATCCTACAAATAATAAAGAATTCACAGTATCTGAACTAAATGTAATCTATATTGTTCTTTTCTGAGTGACTTGCAAATGTGTGGGATGTGAATTAGGCATGGAAAAGAAGGTTCCTGTTTTTTGTAACCAATGCTCCTTATGGTTTTTGACTAATGACCTTTAAACTTCTTTATTAACATGTAAAACATACAACCCACTTTCTTCAAACATTTAATTTTAAAGGAATGATCAAACTACTCAACAAACTTGGAAAGCAAGTTCACCAGTGTTATGTTGAACATGCTATTGAAGAAAAGTTCTGATCGATTATTTTAAATCATTTTCAAAAGGTTGGGAACTGTCTATTTTGGTTTTGTTATTGCACATTTGTTACAGAAAAGTAAAGACCTATTGTATTATCAATGAACGATGTTGAAACTTTGGAGGTTTAATAAAAATGGAAAAATTTATCCCTGGGTTGACCGTTTTGAAACATATTTAAGGGAAATGTCACACATGATGTACTTGTATATAAGAACTCATGTGTGGGCACTCCTTATATCAATCTGTAAGATGCATAACTCTATTCATGTTTTATTTTAGGTAAAATACGTAATAAAACATGTTTTACTGTCATTATTTTACTTGTCATTGAATGAAATATTGTTTTTTGGAGAAAAATAGATAAAAAAATGGTGAACTGATACAACAGGGTAACCACAAAATATAATTGGAAGAATAGCAGACAATATCATGACAAAAAGCAAAAGATGAACAGGCAAACAATAGTCTAGTAATCATAACACATACATATGAAGATTGAGTAAAACAAAACAGTTCCTAAAATTAGTAGTGAACTCAGGTGCTCCGGAAGGGTCAGTAGTTCCTGCTCGACTAGTGACAGCTTTTAAATTAAGGAGATAATGCAACAGACTTAAGAGTGTTGCTTAATGTCTCGTGTCTCACCCACAGGCAATAGAAAATTTATAAACCTTCAGTATATTTAGATTCTCTAACCCTAATACATGAGTGAAAATAAAGGTTTACAATTTGTAAATTTTTCTGGATTAATAGAAAGAACATAGACATTGGAAATAAAAAAAATCCTTAAAAGGCTTTCGTACTAATACACAGTTTTTAGTAGCTCATGAAAAATTGAGGCACTAGTATCTGGTTTATATAAGACACATAAACCATCTGTTCAGCCAAACATATTTTATATCATTCAGACTATGTAGGTTTAACTTTAAATGGGCATAGATCAATTTTATTTTTCATATTTTTTTTTTTAATGAAAAGAATGTTTGTATTTCCTCAAAAAGAAGTCATTATAATTGTTAACAAGAATTAAGAAAGTGTTTTTTGGCTTTGGTTATATTGTTTCAGGTAAAAACTATAACGTTACTACAAATTAAACCAATTTAGATTTTGGGGCAAAGATTGAGCAGTCGAATTCCAATAACTACTAGATGGTTAGCCATATTTGAAACGTTTCTCGACCTGTTTTGATGAGTACACTCACAGCACTGAAGTGAGGTGTACATTCCATTACAATAAGAAGCAATTTATTGATTAGATATCAAATATCTAGATACAAGAGGATAGCTGTTCATTACCATACTTTCAAAGAAAACAATTTTATTGAATTACACAAGTTGCAGAGTCTTGTATAAATTATTTTGGTCTCGTGCATCACTGAAGAGATATTTATTGTAGAAGAGAGTCGAAAGATACCGAAGGGGTATTCAAACTCGAAAAGTCGAAAACAAACTGCCAATGCCATGGCAACAAACGAAAACGACGAATAGACAAACAATACACAAAACACAGCAAAGAAAACTGAAGACTGAGCAACACAAACCCCACCAACAACCCGGTGTGATCTCAGGTGCTCCGGAAGGGTTAGCAGATCCTGCTCCACATGTGGCACCCGTCGTGTTGCTCTTTCAAGTACAAATCAGGTGATAAGTCTAATTCGGTAGGTCATATTCGAGATAACTGTAAAATTTTCGAAGAGGTGATTTCAACTTCACCACTTGGAACTCTTGGTTAATAGCTTCCTTGTGAGCAGCAACACTCTGTCAACGAAATCATGATAGGAAATGCAAGCCTTGCAATATCGTATCATCTGGGAGCTATATACTCCATTTGCAGGAGATGCTGGAATGTTGCTACATAACAATGACAAGTTCACAATTTGGAGCTGAAATCATCTCTTTTGTCGTATAGTTTTGTTCTCAACTGACCCTCATTATCAATTTGTAGATGTAAGTCGAAATATGAGACAGACTTAACTGTATCTGTTGCATCCTTTATTTCAAGTTCGATGGGATAGATGCGTTCAACATAGTCCCCTAACTTTGAATTATTTAGTGAGAGGACATCATCTATATAGCGGAAAGTTAAGTTAAGGGATAATGCTAGCTTCTTTTCATTCTTCCCAAGAAGCTCCTGTATGAAGTCAGCCTCATATGAATAAAGGAGCAAGTCTGCACAAAGAGGATCACAGTTGGTTCCCATGGGAATGTCGATTATTTGTTGAAAAATACAACATATAAACGCGTAACAAACATGTTGTCAATCAAGAAATGAAGCTTCTTGATAATGTCAGTTTCAGAGAATTTTTGGTTTGAATACTAGTAGGTGATTTTTTACGAAATACGATTTATCCCTGTCCAAGACAAGATACTTGTATCTACGTTGGCCATTCTTTTTATGAAACAAAGCAGGACCAACTCTTTTAATTTGTCTTTTAGTTGGGAATGGGGAATACTTTTGTAAAGTGTCGAAAAGTCAAATGTTTTAATATTTTTGCAACATGAAAGAGTCTTACATTTTATGTACTCTAACAGATCTTTGGATTTTTTTAAGTATCCACATCTGATTCACGCCGCCTCTATATTAATTTTTGAAGTACGGCTTTGATTGCTGAAAAACTTGATGTTAATAATTTAGAAAGAGAATTCGTGGAGAACTTGGAAGACCCAGCAATATAACTTTGTTTGTAAGGACACTTGATAAATGGTATGTAGGTATTAAATACAGTGAATGAAGATCCAGTTCTTCATCTTTGGTTGAAATTCCAAAGTAACACAGAACAGACCTGTGATTATCTAGGGCTTCCTCCTTGGTAAGTGTCTATGAGGTATATGTTGAGTTTCCAGGAGAATTGTCAATACGTAATTCATTTAGCAAGCAGTTTATTTAATGTGATTTACACACAAAACGATGTTGTTTGGGGCTTTATCTGCGAAGACAACATATTTGTCATGGAAGTAGGACAGGTCCTTTGCAACATTTGGGTCTTTAAAGATTGATGTAGCATGTGTATTCATAGACCCATTAAGTTTTTTAATTCTGATTTGTATCAACGACCTCACCTCGTCCTGATATGCATTTAATTTGTCGCTGAGTGAATGTGTATGAGTCATTGCCATAAATACTTTTATCATTTCTAGTCAAAGTCAAACTGAAATCAGAGTCCATTCGGAAAGAGTCTTCTTTCTCGCGTTTAATCAATTGCCTGGCATAATCCCCGACTGATTCCACCAGTATTTTGAAGTTGTGTTACGAACTGATGAATTGATAACATAAACGGTACCAATTGTAATGCACCATTTTCAGGCTTACGATATTTTGGGCCTTTGGATAACATATAACGCAGAGCAATGTTATTGGCAATGTTTAGGTCACTAGTAATAACATGGCCAGTGAAATGAAATGAAACAAGACGAAGTTACATAAAGTATAGTAGATAGCAGACAAAAATCAAAAATGTTGGCCATTATGTACGGGGAATAACAAAAATTGAAAATAATTCCAACACAATTTTTCGACTTTAAATCAAGTAAACATTCTGCAGACATTGTTATCGTTTATACTTTCGATGAAATACTGCAGATTAAATTCTGAGTTTTTCTTTGATGATTGGGGAAACTTTTTTCGATTGCTATCTTTTTATAAATCTGTTTTTTCATTGTTGGCCCATGCAGGAAGAAATTTAGAAAAACATAGTCAATGTAGCCGTGGTACAGGCCCAACCTTTTGTCACGTTTAACCTATTAACCTATTATGCCTGTTTTGGTTGCTCACCCAATTTTGTCAATATAACGGAACTAAAAAACAAATGTCATACAAGTGCGAGGTTTAGCTGGCTATTAAACCAGGTTTAACACACAATTTTCTTCGGAAAATGCCTAAACCAAGTCGGGAATATGGCAGTTGTTTTTCTCTCCGCTGATTGATAACGTTTAAATTTGTCAGTTTTTATGAAGAGACAAAAAAATATTAAGATATTAAAGTTTAACTCCCACTACCAAAATGCGACTTTAATGATTTTGGATATTCTGTTTAATGGGCTTTATAGTGGCGTTTTGGTCGTTTAGCTCTGTAATTATCTGTTTTGCGTGTTCCTGATGAAGGTAAATTCACAAAGACGCTTCAGAAGCAATTACGTATTACTTTCCCTTTTAAGCTCTGAGTGGCTTGCGCTGCTGTTTGACTGTAAGGTCCCAACGATTTCATCAGCCACTTAATCAATGTTAAGCACTGACATGATTTATAGCATACATAATTTGCATTTCCTGTTCTTGACATAAGAAATCATATAAAAATTTAAGTTTCAAACATCTTCAATCAAAGTTCATTTTTTGTTTTGTTATTCAATTTAGGCCCTTTTTGGTCAATTACCTACTCGCTTAAAATAACACTTTAAATATTTCGTGCGTCTGAAGCGCTTTTATTGATTTACTATATTTACCTTCATCAGGAACTCCCAAATCCAAATATTTGAAAATCAAGGATGTATAAAAAAAAGAGTTTATACTTTATGATTTTCATATGTTTTTAGCCATGAGCTATCAAAACACCAACTGTATTACAAGTTAGTGCAGCACATAAAATAACCAACACCCGGTCTCGCTCCTTTTGGAGTTCATGCAATTTCCACAATTTTTGTTTGCTACTTTGATTTATCTCTCTCTTTTCTCTTAATTTATTTTCGAGATTGAACTTTTATAAACTACTGTCGCCTAAATAAATCGACAAAAAACAAAAGTCCTAATTTAAGATTACTCACAGTTACTGAAACTTAGTTCAAAGCTAAATGCAAAATGAAAATGTAAATTTCATTTTCGAGCCCTTGGTAGATTTTACCGGTGCTAATGGACTTTTAGTGATTGTAGCATTAGCCCGGTAGTCAGTGATTCGACATTGACATGTTTTATAACATGCATTTCTGACTTCTTTCCATGGTAAAACATGTAAATTTGTTGGATTCGAAGTGTTAATCTCAATTGCCATTCATCAGGGATACTGAAACCAAAACATTTGAAAGTCATGCGTGTGTAAATACTTGAATACTGGTTGATAACGTTTGATTTTGTCAGTTATGTCCACTTAAGTACAGTTATGCCTAAAGTGGTTTTGAAATACATTGGCTGTTCTGTTTATGTATCTTTTTGTCCATATAACTCCTTCAGGAGATATACATGTACAGCTTTAAAAGTTTCGTTTTAGGGAGTTACAGATGAATGTTAATCCAGATTACCACTTTAGACGTACCAAATTTATAAAGCTTGTTTATTCTGGCCTCACATCTCTAGCTCTGTTATAGAAAAAATCTCATGAAATATTTCTTTGTATTATTACTTCAGGGCAATGTTTTTTCTATCTTCTTTTTTTATATACATATAAAAAAGAAGATGTGGTATGATTGCAAATGAGACAACTCTCCACAAGAGACCAAATGACACAGAAATTAACAACTATAGGTCACCGTACGGCCTTCAACAATGAGTCAAACCCATACCGCACAGTCAGCTATAAAAGGCCCCGAAATGACAATGTAAAACAATTCAAACGAGAAAACTAACGGCCTAATTTATGTACAAAAAATGAACGAATAACAAATATGTAACACATAAACAAACGACAACCACTGAATTATAGGCTCCTGACTTGGGACAGGCACATACATACAGAATGTGGCGGGGTTAAACATGTTAGCGGAATCCCAACCCTCCCCTTAACCTGGGATAGTGGTTTAACAGTACAACATAAGAACGAACTATAAAAATTAGTTGAAAGAGGCTTAACTCATCAGATGGATAAAAATACAAATACTACAAATACAAGTGGACGTGGCCGGGTACTTGTACATCCAAACAACAAAGAGACACTAAGTACAAATCTGAGAGTACTCGCAGTTACTGACAGCTAGTTCAAATCCACTAACAACTAATAAAAAAAAAATTATGCATCTAAGACTAAATAATCAATCCGTACACATCCAACATCCAATGGAATTAGTGTAAAGACGTCATAAACAGTCAGAGAAAAACATGACCTTGTGCAATGCCAAGATACAGGTATCGACAGATTGTAGATCCATGAATGTGTATATGTATATAACAATAATATTTATTTTGCTTTTAATTTACTGATACCAAAATCAATATTAGTACCAATAAAAACAATATTTAATGATCTAATTACAGTGCTGATTGGTAACCTTTTAGAATAAGTTTATTTAAAGGATCGATAAGTTTACCAGGATCGTTTCTAAATTTCCGGGCACGGTAAACAATATTGCCGTAAAAATGAGGATGTGCAATCCCGTTAGAAATATGTTTTCTACAGGTACAACCAAACTTCAAAACCAAATCTTTATATCTGTGGAAGAATTTAGTAAAGGTTTTAAGTAATTTGTGATAACGAAATCCCTGGCTTAATAATTTACCGGTAATACATAGATTACGTTCGTTAAAATCAAAAACGTCACAACAGACACGGGCCTAGCGAACGAGTTGTGAAATATAAACACCGTAAGATGGTGTCAAAGGAACATCACCATCCAAAAAGGGAAAATTAACAATAGGGAACGAAATATCGTCCCTTTTGTCGTAAATTTTAGTGTGGAGTTTCCCGTGTAAAACCGAAATATCTAAATCTAGGAAAGGACAGTTGTTACCGTTTAGATTTATTTAAAGTAAGTTCCTTTGGGTAAATTTCGGCAGTATATTGAGAAAATTCTTGATTTTATAACGAAAAAATATCATCAAGATAACGGTAAGTGTTGTTGAATTTATCAATTAAATGCAATTTAGACGGGTCTTTACTGAGTTTGGTCATAAACTGTGATTCATAACAGTACAAAAACAAGTCTGCTATTCAAGGGGCACAATTAGTGCCCATAGGAATACCTACAACCTGTCGATAAACTTTGCTGCCAAAACGTACATAAATATTATCAAGGAGAAAATTAACAGCTTCAATCATCTCATCACTCCTCCAGTAAGCATATCTAGTATATTTACCTTTCTCATTAGAGAAGAAGGCTTTAAATGAGTTGCAGCAAATATATTTGCATTCAGATTTACCAAACGACCATTTAATTAAATAGTCAAATTTTTGTTTGATAAGATTGTGTGGAAGTGTAGTGTAAAGAGTAGTAAAGTCAAAACTGCCCAACAGAATCAAAAGGACTATCACAAGCACGTAATTTATCTAAAACATCCAAAGAATTTTTTACACTCCAAAAAATAGTTAATTCCACTATTTTCATATATTTTATTACAATAGTTTATGATAAGCTCTTTGATAGTAGTTAAGGAACTTGTTAAAAGCACTGAAAGATTAGTTGTAGAACACTTACTAGAGGCCGAGATGAAACGATATGTTACTGGTTTTTTGTGTAGTTTAGGTAACCAATACATAGTAGGGACCTTCAAATGTTCAGAAGAAGCCTTAAGCTGTGATGTGGTTATGATATGTTTGTTAACTATATGACTCTCTGTGGGACGCATGGACTTGAATGTAGATGTATTTAAATTTTCATTCTTAAGAACGTCCGTGTAGTATTTAAGGCATACCACCACCACATTGTTGGCTGCTTTGTCAGCCGGTACAAACACAAACCTCTTTGAAAGTTCTTGAAGTTTATTTCTTATTCTGGAAATAGACGTATTATGTACTCTATTATTTAATTCTAAATTATTTTCAAAATGTGATATTCTATTATCTACCACATTCATACATTTATTTAAATAAGAATCAAGAGATTTGTTTATCAGATTTTTCCCGTTTACACCAATTTTTACAAAACGAGGAAAGAGCATCTTTGGTGAACTGACATGACGTTTATGATCTTCAGGTTTGTCGATACGCGGGAACGGCCTATGGTGGCAAAAAGTTGTAATTATACGCGAATATTCATACAGCGGGCTGAAGAAAGAGATGGTGTCACACTCCTTGAAAATATCATGTAATTTACTATTTGGTATTTGACCCAGTTTACATAATAATTGATGCCTACCATTGTTTTTAAATATAGATAGGTGATTACCAAGTGTATAATTTATACGATGTTTAATTCGTTGATTTCGATTGATACGTTTGCCATGAGACCTATTATTTCGTTGTCTTTTATCCTTAATATTCATGATATCAATAGAAGAAGTTGTAGATATGTTCCCTTGTCCAAGTATAAGTGGACCGAGGGGATAAGCTGTTTGAAGTCGTTTAATCCAATTGCCCTTGTTGTTTCTGGATCGTTTCAAACGGTTGAAATCTAATAAATTTAATATTGTAGTTATGTTTACCTAAATGTTGATAAATTATACTTTTGAATTTCTTAGGTTTTCGGAAGCGGTATAGATGTTCCTGTGTTCGTTTAAAAAAACTCCCGTCCTGTTTGTCCTACATATTGTATACCACACTTTGGCTTTGTTCATGTAACCAGATAAATGAGGCTTTGGGTTTTTCATGTAATGTCACAGGAAAAGGAAAGCGAAAAAGCTCTCCCGTTCACTGTTGACCTTACAGTATTATCAGAAGATAATCTAGATCAGGTTTGTCATTTTCTGGCATTGCACGGAAATATTTATGGATATCCACGTGCATTTTTATTGAATAATCTGGCTGCAGCAGCATTGCCACCTTTGGCACAATTATAAAACGTGCTAGATTTAGATGGGGAATTTCGATTGACGGCGGTTGAATTAATATTTGGAATGAGGTTTTTAGAGCACGTGAATATCCTTGAAGGATTATTGTATAATGTTTTCTTTCCATTTCGTAAAATCATGACAACATGGTTTACTATGTGGACATTGTTTTTTTTTCCCGAATCCCTACATGCTATTTGAAGTGCAATAGCCTATTACCAATATTAACTGCAGTTTTAGTTTACACACTTGTCCTCATAGTCCATACAAAGTTATAGCTATCTTCTCGGATATTGCCACAATATCCTTCATAATGAATCAGTTCACTCGAAAATACTTCTCTACGTTAAAGAACAGTCTGTATCCTACCATCTCTTATACCTATACAAAACCAATTGCTACTAAAATGTTCATTTACCAACACGTGCTGTGGGATCTCAAGTCTAAAACATCCTGATTGCACCTGTGCTAGTTCCCCGTTCATATACGAAATGGCTGGCTATGTTATCACTCACTGGTGATCTGACCCTTATCAATAACACTTCTCTGCGAAATGTCGACATATCGTGAGCCTAAATCAATTGGAAACACAACTTCAAAAACACTCATGGATTCAGTCGAGGATTATGCCAGGCAATGGGCTAATAGCAAAAAAGAAGACATAGAAACTCTTTCTGAATGGGCTAAGGCTGTGAGGTCGTTGATACAAATTAGAATTAAAAAACTGAATGGGTCTATGAATACACATGCTACATCAATTTTTAAAGACCCAAATGTGCTAAACATTAGTCCTATCTCCATAAAAAATATATGTCGTTGTCGCCGCATATAATGCCCCAAACAACATCGTGTTTATGTGTAAAGCACATTGCATAAACTGCTTCATTAAGGAATTATTTATTGATAATGTATATGGAAACTCAACATATACCCATACGACACTTACCAAGGAGGAAGCCCTAAATAATCAAAGGTCTATTCTATGTTCCTTTGGAATTTCAACCAAAGATGAAGAACTGTATCTTCCTTCGAAGAATTTGATACCTGAATTGCATACGTGTCTCTGCAAACAACGTTATATTGTTGGGTCTTCAAAGTTCTCCACGAAACCTCATTTTAAATCATATCAGTAATCAAAAACGGGCTTTTAAGTTATTGTGAAACTATCTACTCCATGGGTGGCGTAACTCAGATGATACTGAAACATTCCAAAGATCTGTTAGAGTACATACAATCTAAGTCTCTTTCCTCTTGCAGTAGTATTAAACATTTGTCTTTACTACCCTTTGCACAAATATTCTCCATTTCAAACTAAAAGACATATTTAAGGAATTGGTCCTTCTTTGTTTTTTAAAACAACGTGGATACATAACAAGTATCTTGTTTTAGGGAGGGTTAAATCGTACTTTTTAAAAAATCACGGATTCAAACAAAAATTCTCTGAAACCGATATTATAAAAATGCTTAAATTTTTAATTGACAACATATTTGTTACGTTTGGAATGCGTATTTTCAACAACATATTGGCATTCCCATGGGAACCAACTGTTCTGTTACCGACTTGTATCTTTATTCATATGAGGTTGACTTCATACAGGAGCTTCTTATGAAGAATTAAAAGCGGCACGCGTGATCCATTACTTCACGCTCTGTTAAAAAGATGATGTCCTCTCACTAAATATTTTAAAGTTTGGTGACTGTTGAACACATGTATCCAATCGAACTTGAAATAAGGGATACAAAATATATAGTTAAGTCTGCATCATATCTTAACTCACATCTAGAAATTGACAATGAGGGTCGGTTGAAAACAAAGTGTCCCTTTGGTATCTTTCGCCTCTCGTTAATCATATGGAATGGAAATGGGATTCTTTTATTTCATCTTTACGATCAAACATATAATGCCTCGAAAAGATTGGTCTTACTTTTGAATTTAATATGTTTACTAAAATCTTAAATTTGAATTGACAGGAAAGGCCTGCCCGGTGGACATGTGGAGATGACAAAATCCGACTATCTAATCTATCATGTAAAATCTATGGGAGTCAAAGGTCAACTGATTTGAATAACTCGGGTTACTCGAGGACATGGTCATATGAAAATTTTATAGAGCTGGACATGCAACAGAAAAGTTAAAGCGAACAATAGCTTGTCAGCAGGGTAATCTAATAAAATTGGAGTACTTCATTATAGGATTCAAAGAAGACAATAACTTTAAATCGAACTGTTCCATTCAAGTTCTAATAAGAATAATCATGCATTCATTCTTTATGTTTAGTGGTTTGCTGTTAATTTACTAACAATCCATGTATTTATTGGTAGGTTTGAATATGTAAGCTATCGTGTAAAATCTATGGGAGTCAAAGGTCAACTGATTTGAATAACTCGGGTTACTCGAGGACATGGCCATATGAAAATTTTATAGAGCTGGATATGCAACAGAAAAGTTAAAGCGAACAGTAGCTTGTCAGCAGGGTAATCTAATCAAATTGGAGTACTTCATTATAGGATTCAAAGAAGATAATAACATTAAATCGAACTGTTCCATTCAAGTTCTAATAAGAATAATCATGCATTCATTCTTTATGTTTAGTGGTTTGCTGTTAATTTACTAACAATCCATGTATTTATTGGTAGGTTTGAATATGTAAGCTATCGTGTAAAATCTATGGGAGTCAAAGGTCAACTGATTTGAATAACTCGGGTTACTCGAGGACATGGTCATATGAAAATTTTATAGAGCTGGATATGCAACAGAAAAGTTAAAGCGAACAGTAGCTTGTCAGCAGGGTAATCTAATCAAATTGGAGTACTTCATTATAGGATTCAAAGAAGACAATAACTTTAAATCGAACTGTTCCATTCAAGTTCTAATAAGAATAATCATGCATTCATTCTTTATGTTTAGTGGTTTGCTGTTAATTTACTAACAATCCATGTATTTATTGGTAGGTTTGAATATGTAAGCTATCGTGTAAAATCTATGGGAGTCAAAGGTCAACTGATTTGAATAACTCGGGTTACTCGAGGACATGGCCATATGAAAATTTTATAGAGCTGGATATGCAACAGAAAAGTTAAAGCGAACAGTAGCTTGTCAGCAGGGTAATCTAATCAAATTGGAGTACTTCATTATAGGATTCAAAGAAGATAATAACATTAAATCGAACTGTTCCATTCAAGTTCTAATAAGAATAATCATGCATTCATTCCTTATGTTTAGTGGTTTGTTGCTAATTTACTAACAATCCATGTATTTATTGGTAGGCTTGAATATGAGTCAAAGTCCTTTCTTTAACCAGTATTTTAGTAAACTATGCAAATCATTCAAAGTCAATGAATCATGACTGAAGGTGCAGGCTCAATTAACATCCATGGAAATGTAAAATGCCAATGCTGATATTACTACCATTGACTTATCATAAGTGGTTCCCTTTCAACTAACATAAACACAAACTTTAACTTGTAAACTATGTAAATGCCTCGAAGTCATTGAACCAAGATGAGGGAGTGGGGCCATATAATCTCCATAGAAATGAGACTTGCAAATGCCAATACAACTGCATACCCAATATCATTGACTTAACATTAGCAACTGATCTAATGACAAACATTAACATGTAAATAAAGCAAAACATATAAATTCAATGAACCATGACTGAAATAGGAAGCCAAACAATCTCCATGGAAATGAGATGTGCCAGTTCTTATACATCTGCATACAAAATATCATTGACCTCCTTCTAATAGTTCCCCTTAAAAGAGGGGCGAAAGATACCAAAGGGACATTCAAACTCATAAGTCGAAAATAAACTGACAACGCCATGGCTAAAAAAGAAAAAGACAAACAAACAATAGTACACAAAACACAACATAGAAAACTAAAGACTAAGCAACACGAACCCCATCAAAAACTGGGGGTGATCTCAGGTGCTCCGGAAGGGTAAGCAGATCCTGCTCCATATGTGGCACCCGTCGTGTTGCTCATGTAAGTACTAACCCGGTAATAAGTCTAATTCGGAAGGTCACATTAAACTGACCTAATCACAAACTAATACATGTAAACTTAGCAAAAGTTACGAAGTCAATAGACCATGATTAAGGGGGTGGGGCAAAATAATCTCCATGGAAATGAGATGTGGCAATGCTTATACAACTGCTGCTGCATACTACATATCATTGACCTACCACTAATGGTTCCCCCTAAACTGACCTAATCACAAACAAATACATTTAAACTAAGAGAAAGTTTCAAAGTCAATAGATCATGACTGAGGGGGCAGGCCGAATAATCTCCATGGAAATGAGTTGTGCCAATGCTAATACCACTGCATACCAAATATCATTTTCCTACCACTAGTGGTTCCCAAAAAATTTACCTAATCACAAACTAATACATTGTTGGCGCTGTCGATGGAAACAGAACACAAAGTCTCCCTTTTTCAACATGAGACAAAAACACAAAATAAATGAAATATTTTGCGAATTGTTTTTTTCGTTTGTTGTAAATAAAAGTAGTTGAAATTTGATAAAAATCATATCAATTTCGTTTTACTACAAATTCTCCACCATCTTGCCTTTTTACTCTACTTGACTAAAACTAATTAAGGAGTGGTTGAACTTGACTCTGGTTAAAAGGTCAAAATGATGAGTTTCTGAGTTACTCATACCATTCGATTGAAACTCTAGTAACATGAGTATTACGACTTAATGAAATTGAAGTTGACCATAAAATAAAATACACAAAGGTAATCAAATATCAACAATTTATTTCTCATAATAATAATTATTTTTATACACAAGTGAATCATATGCACAGAATCGTGCATAAATATTATTATAAGCTTTAATATAGTACAAACTCAAAAGACTCAATATAAAGTCTACTCATACAAGCACCACATTCAAACCAAAATGTCTATAAATAGTAACCAATTCTATTTTTAGCATTTAATACCTTTTGATATTCTCATTTTCTACTTTATTTTGTTTTAAATTTTAAAAGAAATGTTTGTTTAAATCTTTCAAATCGTTTAACATACATGATTGTTTGGACAGAAAAATTTCATCATGGGAGTATTTTTTCCATGAGATTTAAGTACAAGAAGTAATTGCAGTATTTATATAATTAATGTGTATTTGGTATAAAAAAAAAGAAGGTTTTATCTTGTAATTGGACGAAAATAGAAAACAGGAAAATTGCAAATATCATTTCTTTTGAACAAGATAGTTCAAGATTATATTTCTGTTTCTAAAATCTATGGTTTTGCTCCATTGATATGGTACCAAAAGTATGACATTGTATTTGTATAGATTTTTCTTATTTCAAATTACAATTAAGTCTGTTGAAAAAGAAAACAATCTCACCAAACATTCTTTGAATAGATATTTAAAACAAAGTATATCAAAAAGATATATCATCTTTTAGTAATACTCACTTATAGACAACACTTTTTTGGCTTACTATTCAGATTCTGTTTACAATTTATAAGGGATATTTAATTGGCAAAAATGTTCATCAATTCCAGGAATTTTACTCTAGAGGAACAAATATCATTTTTGAAATTAGTTCATTACAAAAGATGGATGAAACAACTACACAGAAATGTTATTATAAGTATTTTTTAGCCAACAACAGGAGACAAACATGAACAACAAATCTGAAATAAGACCCCCCTTTTTTGGCAAGATGAAAAACCTGAAGAGTAAAAATCCTGGGATTGTATTTTGTGAGATAAGCATCTGAGTAAGCTATAAATGGACTATTAAAATGGAATTCATGATTCTTAACATGATAAACAATATAAAATCATCTAACAGTATATAGATACAGTACATTAAAATACAATGGTCATTTTTTCGGTCAAAAAATCACTAAAAAGGTAATGTCTCTCTTCTATGTCTGAATATGTTTTTCACAAACCATTTTTAGTTCTAATATTAAAAATTACTACTGTAATCTCATTTGAACCTTAAAAATGTGAAGTTTAAACTTTTGAAAATAAATGAACAACCATTTGAACATTTTGGAACATGTTTTATAAGTATGTCTCGTTTTCAATTTTACTTACATCCTTCAACATTCTAAATATTATCACAACCTTTTGATTGCTAATCGTTTCACAATTCAACATTAAAGGTCCAATTCTTGTCTAAATCCAAACAAATTAGTGTGTAATTTCTGAATATACTTTTTTTCCAAAATTAACAACTTCAAAGATAGAAAACACAACTAAGAAATAGTAATATCAAAAAAACAAACATTAACTTGTAATGTACTGTTTTTCTCTAAAATAAGTCATTGCACAAAGTCATTAGCCACAGAAAAAACATCTACAAGAGAGTAACCTTCTATTAAGTAACAGCTATAGTGGACTACAGAGAAAAACATTTCATTATTAAGACAATTTGATGATAAAAGATCTGGTGAAAAACTAACAACAAATTCATTTTTTCTTTTACATTAATTAGCTTTCCAAAAGTAATGTAATACACAATTAAAGATAATGTTTACCACAAAATCTACATGATTTTCAAGTAAAATTGGTTTTGCATGAATATTTCATTTTCTAGAAAACAGCATAAAATTGACATTTTTTTAAACAAAAATTGATGCATAAAACAATGATTTATTCAGGATACCATTATTTTTTACCATACTTTTTTTTAAAAACAAAAATGCCCTTTTACTGTTATTCACTTGTAAACAATGGTCTGTAGACTTATTAATTGTAGTTTCTATTTTTAATATTAAATATGCTTCTGGTTTCTATCTATTTAAACAAATGATGTGTTCTGTACATCAAAAATGGGAAAGCTTAACATTGCATAAACCAGACACCTGTCTAATCAGAAATCTAGAGCATAGACTTTTTTAAACAGTTTTCACTGTACATTATAACACATAATTCTTATACTTTCAATGACAAATGAATTTTAATATCATAATAAATCTAGCCACAGAATGTTAAGATAATTTTACCAATTTTTATAGAAATACATTGTAAAATGTTTTGTAGCAGTTTATCTATCTACACATAGTAAGGACAAACTAAAAATGTAGCCATGTTTAGCATTCCCTTCTTCAATTTTTTCAAACTATTTTGCTCAGTTAATTTACTTTTGAGTAAATGTTGTCAGGATTTACTTCCAAAATGGTCAACAGAAATTTTGAGGTACATAAATAAGATAGGAAAGGAAACACTGAACACAATTACTTTTATTCATTTTGGCCTCATACATTTTTGCAATCTCCACATTAAAATGAAAGACCTTGAAATCTGAGTAACAATTGAAAGAAATGAACATGAAGTACACTACTTGTTCTAAACAGACTTTTTTATTTAGCTGATCACATATTCCTATGACTACAGCTAACTGGATTTTTTTTACTAAATGCTGTGAAGAGATAAGAAAATATTTAAGCTGATGACTATAATGCCTTGAAAATGAGGTATTTTCACTTCCAGTTTAGTAAACAAGATTCACTACCCTCGTTTCAATGTTTTGTAACAGTCAATAAAGTGAGCATGGTACAAGCATATGTACCAATTGTTAAAATAATCATTAAAATCTGAAACATGACCATTTCTTTTGAAAGTTTTTTTATTCCAATTAAAAAATATCTTTCATAAAAGGTAAATCTTCAAATACAATTATTTTCTGAAATCCAAAACTATAAAGCCTCTCTTTATCTTTATAGGCATGGTACATGTACAAAACATTGCTTGTTTGAACACATTTTGTTGCATTAATTAACAGAAATAATTCTTTATTATCCCCCCTTAACTAAAGCAGAAAGCTTATTCTTCAACATGGCGCCTCAAAAAAATGTATGGTTTAAATGTAGATAAAAAGCTATTCTTTGCATTACTCACAAAAAGTCTCTCGACTAAAATTGTTCTTAAGTTATACTAAAATGTTTGCAACTTACTAGTGATTTTACTCATAGATATTTGGTGAAATGGGTAACTATCTTTTACATCTTGCAGATTTCTATATTGTCAAACTGTTAAAAACTCTGATGCATCAAAAACTACAAAATCAATAATTGATTGGAATTCCTCAAATTGTTATCAAAGATCCTTAAAAATCCTTTAAAATTAATAATATAATGATGAACATTCAAGTTTCACAATGCTTAAATGAAAATTCTTATGGATAATTTTCATGGTACATTTTCTTTTAATATTCTTCAATTAAAGCTTAAGAATGGCTTTCTGTTTTATATGTATATATTTAATCTATTCTAGAAAAATCACTAAAGCACAAGTTATTTTACAGTTACAGACAAAATGATTGTCTTGAAAATATGGCGGGATAAATAAATACATCCATGAGCAAATGTCTTATTTCAGGTTGTTTCATATTCTTACTATGTGTTTTCAATTGCATGGTGTAACTAGATATGAAAGTAAAGTGGAATTCATATAAGGCCAAAAAATATATATACTCGTTTGTTTCCTGCCTCCCAGCTTAAAAAGGGTAGGATCTAAAATAATTTCATTTTTTTCAATATTTTACACATTCTTATTACTATTTTGGAAATAGTAAATGACCTGACCTTAGCCAAAATTGTGTATATGTGAGCTGCATCAAATAGAAATCAACCTTATACAAGTGCATGTACACATGTAAACATACAAGTCTTTGATTGATTTTGGAACATTCAAATACAAAATTTAAGATGAATTTTGGTCTGTATTGAAGGGTTCTTATATCAACTAAATTTTGAAACAGTTACAGACTTTCCATAGAGATTTTTTCAACCTGATTTAGGTTGACAGATGTATTGATATTCATTTGCCATTTGATAAGGGACTTTCCTTTTTGAATTTTCTTTAGAGTTCAGGATTTTTGTTATTTTACTTTTTTGGATAAGATTGATTTTTTTATCCGATGCAGCTCATTTGTTAAGAGTATACTTAAGTATAAAAATTCAGGGTATGTATGGGAGCAGGAAAGCAAACTATATGACTTTTTGCCATATAAAGAGTGGTTGACAATATTTTAAAAGGTTACAAACTTCTGCCATTTGTAAAATACAAAATTAAATCAGTCAAAAATTGGATTAATATGGAGTAAAACCTCTTATGAAAAATCTCTCTGAATGGAATTAAATTCATTGAAAAAATGTACGCTTTCAAGGAAGAAACTTTCATAAATCTATTTTGGAAGCATAGTGCCAGATTATATGGAAGTTATTATGTAATGTTGTGAAGGCTTTTTCTTAAAAGGGGTAGGTATTACATAGGTTTCACTTTATGCTGTGTCTTTTAAAAAATACTACAACTCTGAATTGCCATTATTTCTGAAGAAAAACTTAATAAATTGAAAATAATCAGCAACTGTTATATTTCACTATCTTGTACAATTTTTGAAATACCTAATACAATCTTAGATGGATATCACAAATGAGAAAAAAATTATCAAAACTAAAATTGCCTTTATGTATTATACTTTTTCAATTCATTTACCTGAAAAACACCTGGATTTTCTCATGTGGACAAAGGTTGTGCATAGATAACTGCATGCATAGTAAAATTTGTGAATCAAAATACTTTTTTCAAAGTTCTTCTTTAAATTAAAGTAAATCTATGATACTGTGAGATTTCTTAATTTTCAAGGATACCAATTGGATTGAGGAAAAATTGAATTTTCGTGGAATTTTGATTTCAATATACAAACTTATGGAAAATTTTTAATTCATGAATTTTTAAAATATATGTTTTACTGAATACCCACATATCCAAAAGAATTAGTAACCAACGAATAATAATGAATCCACAGTATTGCCATTTTTTGTCTATAAATTTGCAGATGTGTACCATGTGTACAGTTGATAAATCGGTCACCAAATGACAAAATATCAAAAAAAGCTATATAGAGTATATGAAATACTTTTCCAAAAGAAATAAATCTATTTATGAACAAAACAATAGGACATACTGGCTTTAGATTAACTCTCTGTTTGAAAAATTCTTTATAAACTGTTAAGTTATTTTTTTCTATTTTTAAACAAACTGAAACATAGAATTGTGGCCAACCAAAAATGGAGAGTTTCAGGTTTCAGTGTAAAAAGTAGGGTAAATTTGTCAATATTTAATTTCATAAAGGTTTTAACTTTAGTATTGTTTCAAGTAGGTAGACGTCTGCATTATTTCCCTTGGTGCTCACAATGGTGGAAAGTTAAAAAAGAAGAAATTTTTAATTAGATATATCACCAATCTCAATAATTTTATTCAAACCACACATCTCCTAATTTTCATTTCAAATACATATATTACTCCTCTCCATAACAATAAAAAGAGGAAACTGAAACACTGACATTTTTCATATAGGCCTACGGTGCAAAAACAATATAGTGAGTATATAAATCTATCACAGGGTTGGAAATCTTCTATAAAAATTGTTCAATTACAAATCTGGTGACACTGAAAATATATAGTGAAGCAAATATATAAATTTATAACTCCCAAGTTATTCCAAGAAACTCATAATTAAACGGACAAAAATAAAAAAATACTCCTTTGTATCATGGTAACATCAAGTTTAATTTCAAACATAAAAATTTTGACTAAACAGCAACATTTAAAACTGCATAATATAAATACATAAATATGTATACTGTGGATTCAGATTTTTTTGTCTGGCACTAATTTTCTTAGATTCCAAGATAGTGGTTTACCATAAATTTTAAAGTTTAACAAAATGCAAAATTCTTTATAAGCTTGTATATATGTATTTGGCCTGTAGATTTTCTTGTAGAGTTTGTTAAAACCTTAAAATAAAACATCCCCTAAGAAGTCCGCTAACTCGCAAAAAATTTGTGATGAAAAAAAAAAATCCACAGTAACTGTAAGCTTTGAAAAAAGTAGAGCTTCGATGAAAGACAGAAGAAAGATTTTCATGGAGAATGAAAATTGGTCAGGTAGTCGGATTGGTTATATCTGAATCTACATAACAACATCTGAGACATTCAAATCATAAAAATAAAACCAGGTCCAAAACTAGCATGCTGGTGTTAAGTCCCATGTGAAGATACACCTGCAAAGAAATAAACACATTTTACACAATGAAAACAAAAACAAAAACAGGTGTACGGTTGTTTATAGCATGCAAAATTCTTAAGATGCTCGTGACCCACATGCAATTTCATTGTCATCTCCATCTAACAAATCTTTACCATAGCCTAATCTGATCAAAATACAGACCCTCATGTCCCAATTCGCTTAGGATCTGACAATGTTTTTTTTTGCTTTCTGTTTAAAGAACTTTTTGAGATTTTATGGATTTGCCTTGATAAAACATTCCTTAAAATATTTAGAGGTTTAAGTTTCATTGGTTGACGTAATGAATTTCAGAACAGGAAGTAAAATAGATCATTGACTGATCCTTGTAAGTAAAGTGTGGAGAAAGAGCTGTAATTAAAATAGATTGTCTTTTCTTTTTGAAAATTTTCTATGAGTGAAGTTTTGAAATTGTTTTTTGCCCAATCATTTTGCCGGTTTCTAGCTTTAATTGTCTTATTTGTTGGTTAAACAAAGAATGATATGGATATTTTAATTGTCAGATCAGTTTTGGTGTTACACTAAGACATGATTTGTGTGTTTCTAACTAATATGCAACAAGAAATTAATTCAAATCACTGAATGTTTAACCCTACTTGCTGATTTTTTCATTACATTAATACTCAGCATAAACTATTGCTTTTGAGGAGAAATTCCCGTAAAAATAACAAACCCGAAAGAAAAAAAATCAAAATTAGCCAGAATCAATAACTTTCATCTTAAAACTATAAGTGAGCAATACCTAAATATATTTCTATTTGCGATAGCCCAACTGACAGTAAAAATTCTTTTTATATTTAAAAAAAAAATAAGACATGAAAAAAACACAACAACTTTACTAAAGTATGTAGGAAAAGGAAAATACATTTTAAATCAGGATATGGCATACACACAAAATGTAAAATTTGGCCAAGTCTGTACACAACTATGAATGCAAGTGTCAGGTCTAAATATTTCATGCTATCACAAATGATGAAGAAATGGATAGTGAATGTTCACTTAAAATTGTTTAAACTTTTATTTGGCATAGCTCTTTGATTTTGTGATTGACTAGGTAAATACTGCATTTGTTTTGATATAACATGTTCAACCTGTACAAAATGAATTGCAATAGTAAACAGAATATCATTTAGTTCTTTTCTTTGTGCTTTTGCTAGTAAAAAAAATTGCAAATTTTACCCATGAAGTCACGTTTCTCATTATATTCATGATTACCCTATATTTTCATTTCAATATAAAGGAAAAAAAATACCATCTTGTTTTTGAAATTTTTAGGCATAAAAAAGAGCAAATTTTAAAATGAGTGAAAATAACTTGACATGTAATTATAAACAACATTTAGCAACAAAGAATAAGTCATGCACATCAGGCGCTATACCTCCACAGATATTTATATTTCTGCACTTTTTGTCATTTAAAATGTTGAAAAGAATATAAAAGTTTTGGATAAACAATTCAAACAAAAACTGCCCTGTATGCTCATACTTCACACATATAATATTATTGCATTATGATTACTGATAAACCAATGTCATTCTTTCTATTTTTATATATATAATGTGAAATGAGAATTTAATGATTACTGGCTAAAAATCGAATAAAACATGATTATCACAGTCTACTTTCAACTTCTAACAAGAATCATTTATCATGACAGAAACACAGTTGATTGCCTGGGTGGGTGTGGCTCACTCTACCTGTTGATGGGGGTGAAGAGTTGATTCTTGGCATTTCACAGCATTCACACTTGTTTAAGGCAGGATGATTTAGAAGGGTACACGCTGAACAACTCCACTGCTCTCCATCCCCATCTGAATCCCCTGACCCTGCTGGAGGTTGTTGGGGTGGGGCAGGAGGAATGGCATGGATCCGTGGGGGTAAAGGTGGTGGTGGTGCTGAAACAAAAATAGAAATACAAATCTTAATCATGTCAGAAACAAACAGCTATGAATTACAATATTAATATAGATACTGTAAATACAGACTATCTTTATCATGTTCATACTAGTTATATATTTGGTTCGAAACACAAAACAACATTTTTTCATAAATTTTATGGAAGTTAAGTTGGTCACAATATTTCCATATGTTACTAATTTTATATAACAATTTGTGTGGCAGGTGTTGAAAATATGTGATCACGTCAGAGAAGTACATATTTTTTTGGCAATACTGCATACTTACAATCACTGGTAGGTGGATCTGGAGGAGGGGGAGCAAAAATACTCCCCCTTTGTCCTGGATTCATGTTCTGGAAAAAGTTCTGTTGCTCTAGTGCATTAGGGTCACAGACTCCTAATGGTACTACAAAACAATTATTAAAGAACATTAATCTAACAAATATTGTTATAAAGACATAACAGTTACTCTCCCCGAGCACCTATGATCACCCCAGGTTTTGGTAAGGTTGGTGTCGATCAGTCTTCAGTTTTCTATGTTGTATTTTGTAGGCTGCTGTTTGTCTTTTGGTCGCTTTTCTTTTTTTTTGCCATGGCATTGTCAGTTCATTTTCCACTTATGAGCTTGACAATCCCGTAGGTATTTCCACCTCTTTTTTTTATTTAAGATTGGCCATTATCGCTGACGGCTATTGTTAGATAAACCGACATGATGATTTGTAGTGGCATGTTAGTATCCTTCTGTTTATTCCATCAGCATGTCACAACAAAACTATCATGGCTTCATGCATGCATGCCACAATTACAAGAAGAGAGGGTTAAATTGTCCTGATACAATAGTTGAAATTCCTAAATCCACTATATTAGTACTGTATTCTTATATAAAGAATTTTGCACACAAATTACTTCGCAAAATAATTCTGTCAAGTTGGGTTCTACGGCCTGATTAAAAAAGTAAGCTGCATCAAAATTTTGTACTTTTTAAGTAAATTTTAAAAGCTGTTTTAATAAAATAGCTATTTTTTTAAAATCTGTATCCCATAAACACAGACTTGGTCTTTCTGCATAAAAGACTTACATAGACCATTATTATAATTATCAATCTCCCTTGTCATCACTTGGATGTCTGTCTGTAACCTTCGGTTCACCTCCCGTAACTTGGCAACATCTTCAATCTAAAAATAGAGTAAATTCAAGTTTTCACATGATAGTCAGGAAGATGGATAAATTTTTACATGTTACTATCAATGGGTAATGAACATTCATGTTTACTGAAATTTGAATGAATTTCTTTTTTTATCTGAACAACTCAATATTAGGCATGTTAGGAGGTGCACCACTTCAATAGGTGTGCAATCTTTCTTTGATATTTTAAGAATTTGGGTTGAAACCTGTTGTAGGAGTTGACTACATAAAATTGACACCATCTTTTGTAAATTTTACTGTTACTTGACTGTTAGTGTTGCTCTCATCCTATTGCAACTTATTCAAAATTCTGACCTAATTGCAATTTGTTTTATAAAACCAAACTGTTCAACTGGTCAGATTTTGAACAAACTGCTGTAGAAAACCACAGTCAAGTCGTGAAAGTGCAAGCTGATAAAATAAAGCATACTTACAATCCTAGAAGACTATAATTCCGCTTCAATGTTATTTTGAAAAATCAGTCTAACAGTTTGTATAGAAATTTTATTGTTATTGTCATGCTAAAGGTGATGGATAGAAGTTTTGAATTGCTATAAAAATGTCCAAACAAAGCTTTCCTACAATTTTTCTTTCTAAAAGTCTTCTATATTCAGTAAAATATATGTAAAATTACAATACGTTGTTTATAAGTTTCCATGGGAGATACCCTAAAACATTATTCTTTTGAATATAGAAGACTTTTCGAAAGAAAAATTGATTATCTCCCATGGAAACTTCCTAACAACATATTGTAATTTCACACATATTTTACTGAATATAAAATGTTTATTTCAAATGAAGTCTGATTCTTATGAATATAGAAGACTTTTAGAAAGAAAAATTGTATGAAACCTTAGTTTGGACATTTTTATAGCAATTCAAAACTTCTATCCATCACCTTTAGCATGACAATAACAATAAAATTTCGATACAAACTGTTAGACTGATTTTTGTCGAGCCTTCGACTTTTGTCGAAAAACCGAGACATAGCGATCCTACATTCCGTCGTCAGCGTTGTTGTCGTCGTCGGCGTCCACAAATATTCACTCTGTGGTTAAAGTTTTTGAAATTTTAATAACTTTCTTAAATCATTCTGGATTTCTACCAAACTTGGAAAGAAGCTTGTTTATGATCATAATATAATATTCAAAAGTAAATTTTGTAAAAAAAAAAATCCATTTTTTCCGTATTTTACTTATAAATGGACTTAGTTTTTTCTGCCAGGAAACATTACATTCACTCTGTGGTTAAAGTTTTTGAAATTTTAATAACTTTCTTAAACTATCCTTGATTTCTACCAAACTTGGAAAGAAGCTTGTTTATGATCATAAGATAGTATCCAGAAGGAAATTTTGTAAAAAAAAAATTCCATTTTTTCTGTATTTTACTAATAAATGGACTTAGTTTTTCTGCCAGTTAACATTACATTCACTCTGTGGTTAAAGTTTTTAAAATTTTAACAACTTTCTTAAACTATCTTGGATTTGTACCAAACTTGAAAAGAAGCTTGTTTATGATCATAAGATAGTATCCAGAAGGAAATTTTGTAAAAATTTTGTTCCATTTTTTCCGTATTTTACTTATAAATGGACTTAGTTTTTCTTCCAGTTAACATTACTTACAGTCTGCAGTTTAAGTTTTTAAAACATTTATTAGATTCATAAACTATCCTGGATTTTTACCAAACTTGGACAGAAGCTACTTACAATCAAAAGATAGTATAGAGAGGAATATTTTTATTAATTTTTTTCCTCATTTTTGTTGAGCCTGCGATTAACAGCAAAAGTAGGAGAGACACTGGGTTCCGCGGAACCCTTACGAATTTTTCATAATAACATTGAAGTGGAATTAAAGTCTTATAGGATTGTACAATGTTGTAAGTATGCTTTATTTTATCACCTTGCACTTTCACGACTTGACTGTGGTTTTCTACAGCAGTTTGGTCAAATTTCTGACCAGTTGAACAGTTTGGTTTTATAAAACAAATTGCAATTTGGCCAGAATTTTGAATAAGTTGCAATAGGTGGAGAGCAACACTAACAGTCAAGTCACAGTAATGTAAAAAGAAGTTTATACATGTTATATCGGATTATGTGACTGTTGTCAGTCTTCGGAGGTAATCCAAATGGTTCTTTAGATGGCGGCTAGACTAAAATACACTCAAAATTCTGATATATATTATTGAGTACATGCATTGTTGACTGTTTATTTCCGACTTATTGTAATTTGGATATACATTTTAGTATGTTATAAATCAAATATGAGAATTTGAGTCAAATCAATGAACATGAATTTGACAGCTAATGCACCTTTAAAAAGGTTAAACGTGATATTCATCGGACCATATAAGTATATACCTATGTGGTCATGACATAACACATATGGTCCAGATCATTTACATTTGTTCTGAAATATAAAGCCTTAAAGCTTTATAAATCACTGTGGCCACTGAATTAGCATCTATATGCAAGAGAAAACCAATGCCCCCCCTCCAAGAAGTATGGCCGAAACCTTTCTTGCTTGTTCGATCAGTCAAATTGCATTGAAGCTTTTGAACAACCGTTAATGTTGAGCACATGGAAACAATATTTTCCTGAATGTTAGTCTACATCTGGGCCTTTACAGTATACACTTACTGAAGCTGATGGGAACAGTTAACATTTCTTGTGGTGTGTCTGTTTTCTAAAGTACAGTCGAACCTCATTATGTCGAAGTCAAAGGGACCGGACTTAAAATGATTCGACTTATCAGAGGTTTGACTCATGCGAGGTCGAGTGTGTCATCATACATTTAGAATACATGAAATACCACATGAGATTTGTGTAAACTAGATACTTTGAACATTGTGCCTTTTTTCAACATGACACTTAATGATTGTGTATTCAATCTCTATATTTCGTTGGTCCTTCATCATTTCATAATAATTAAACAAACAAGAACAGATACAAATCATGCACAAATAAAATCAAAAGTATATATACACCAATATTTACAAAGGTCAGTCACTATAAATTATGAAATCACTCGCGGAACGAAACAAGTTCTGATTGGTCTCTGGTTAGGTCGTCTATTTTACAATAAATTATTATAAATCTATCATTATTGTCTTAATCCTTTTATTTATTGTAATTAATGAATTTTAATTCTAACGATTCACTTAATCTCGGCTTGGGTCATTTAAATTCATTTTGTTTTTATGTCAGTTTAAATATGTTCCACACACTAATGTTCCGCTTGGACGATGAACAAAGGTGTTAATTACCGGTCACCATAAATATGTCATTTTAACTGTTATACAAACAAGTATGTTAACTCAGCTTTAATCTCTTTTGAAAGTGATTAGGTTACATACAATGTAATAAATACATCTGATTTGAAATTTTATCATTAGGTCTGCATCTTTCGAAAATTCTTACTTTCGAACTTCGAGACATCGGGGTCAATTTACATTAATTTTACATCGACAGGACAATAAAATTTACTCAACTTAACCGAGTATTCAAATCAACCGAGTTGGACTCATCAGAGGTAATTATGCATTGATCAAAGGGGAATTTTAACGGGACAGAGAAATTACTTCGACTCATCAGAGTTCGACACAACAAGGTTCTACTGTAAGTCTATGTCTAGACCTCTACAATATATACTTACTGAAGGGGAACAGTTAACACTTCTCGTGGTGCGTCTGTTTTCTAACATATTTTTCTCCATCTGATTCACTTGACTTCTTAGCTTGGCTAATTTTCTCAGTTCTGATTCTAAATCAAGTTTTAATTTTAACATTCTATCATCCTGAAAACTAATAAGTGCTGAAAAACAAAAAATTCATTATTGAAACATGTGTCAAAACAAATTTTATGCTAATTTTTAAAGTTAACATGGTGAACAGTCCTGAAAAATTGAAAAATTATTTTCAACTTTCATATCTACAACATGAAATAGAGGTACAACAAAACAAGCCAGGAATCTTATGTCTAACATGCATGACATGTATAATAACAAATGATAAATGTATATATCTTTTTTCTTTAAATTTTGCTTCTTTTTTTGTTTTTGTCGTTTTAAGAATTTGTTGTAGTTGGCTGATCAATTAGTTTATGTGTCATTTAAAATTATCCATGATGTCCGTAACTTTCAGACTTTTGTTTTGTTAGGCAACTTAGGCCAAAAAAAAGAATATGTTTGTTTGCCCTAACCCTACCTACCCAGAAAATAGCTGCCTACTCAAATCTTTTATTGTCCTGATTGCAAATTTTTTTTTAATCAGATAGGCATGAAGACTAAAAAAACATCTGACACTTCAATCTACATGATCTATCCTAGCCGAAAAAAGAAAATGCCTACCTACCCACTGTCTCTACTTTGGGTAGGTTTTGGGCAAACCAAAATATTTTTAAGTGTGGCCTTATTTGGAGAGTTAAGTGTTGATAGTAGAATTTATAAAGTTTGTGTTTAATCCATATACAACATGTATGAAGACTGTATATGTTGCCCTCTAACTAAGAGTCTTTTAGTTATTTTCAGTGTTCACCCCAGGGCATTTTAGCATCATGGTAATGTGATACTATATTTCTTGAATGTGATGTTATCTGAATTGGTTTTCTTATAGATTATGTTATGGATGTGATGTTATAATTTTTAGAAACAAGAATGAAGATGGTATTTCAATTTCCCCTGTTTACCAGGATGCTTAATGAAATATCTGGGGAGAACACTGATTTTTAATTGTTTTTGTCATTGTGTTGCTACCCCATTGATCATGTTTAGGTTCACAGTTCACCCCACATATACTTTATTCAGACAGGAGATATGGATCACCACAAGCTATTTACGGTTAGTGCTTCTCCACCCTGGAATTTCCAGCACCACTCTTGATTTTTCTCAGCAACCATCTTACTGCCTTAAATTTTGAGACAATATGAGAAAATTTGGAAAGTAATTCTTTAAAGAATTATTTTTTTTTTGCATTGTCATAAAACCATGAAACATTCATTTCAACCATTAACATAATTTTAATACTAGCTGTAACCTATATACACCATTTGTGTACACACTGTATACAAAAAAAAATTATATTTAATTTACTTCCTGGTTGCTTGAATATTTTTTCAGATATTCCATTACATACAGACACAACAGAAAGTGAAAATCTTATAAAAAAAAAATCTTGTTCACGTTATCATGGTGACTTACACAATTTCATGCCAAGCAAATAGTTTGTACAATGTATTCATCATGTTCATAGATATTGAGGTTAAGAGCTCACTTATCTCTGTGTTCATTTTACTGTCGTGTGACAAGATCATGAAGTTTATGCATTAGAATTATGAAAGTAACAACCCCCTGAAATATGCCCTGATAATATGCACATTTACATTTCATATGAAGTTTTACCTTGAGTATATGCTGCTTCCTCCTGTATATTACCAGACTGTCTCCTCGGAATGTCGGGAGGAGGCGGATGATTATGAGATGAATCCGAACTAAGACTACTATGACTAGAACTGGGTGACGGCACCACTTTTGGTTGAAAAGTCAACGTGGACACATGACGTCTTTCACCGTCTGGATTTCCTATCACACTGTGATCACTTTCGGAACTACTGCTCCGAGACGCTATAGGAGGGTGTCCCGAAATATGAGAGTCATTAGGATAATAAGGATAAAAATGTCCATTATCACCATGACTAGTTCCTCCTAAAGGATCTGGCAAGTATTTAAAGGAGGGCGGATTAACTGCCCCACTTATGTTGATGTCACTAGCACTTTGAGAAATTCCGTGTTCAGGATGATACGTAGGTGGCGTCCCTACATTTACAACCAAAGGTGTGTAATAATTATTACAAGGTGTTGCACCATTGTCCATGCCAGTTAAAAAGGGTTCACTATGTGACCCATGCAAACCAGAGGGATTATAGTTCCCTGGTTGATACACTGGAGTTCTATCACCCGGTTGTAATCTTATAATGTTCAATTGCCCATGTTCTAAAGGCTGCACAGAGAAAGACCGCTGGGCCACAGGAGGACCCTGATTCATTGAAGCTTGGCTAGTGATGGGTGAACGTTGCAAACTATAGTTAATATTTCCATGCTGATTAATATAATTAGGATGCCCAACAGCATGACTGCTTGGTGGTAGTCTATTGTCACCTTGTTGATATAAAATATTATAAACTAAAGGATTTTGTGAGCTTCCTGAAGGTTTTTCTTGGGGACTGCGTATAGTTTGAAAATGTTGAACTGGAATTTGCCGAATCCCTGGTGGAACATTATTAGTCTTTGTCTGGGGACTTGTAGATGCAACACGACATTCAATGTTCTGTATACAATTTCCAGGGTTTTTAACATACTGATTAAAATCAGATGTAAAACTTGGCTCCATTGGTGGAGGTCTATATTCACTAGGAAGTTTATATGAGGAAGAACTAGATGCGCTTGCACTACTTATTCCACTTGATGCAGAATCACTCCTTGTACGTTGGTCATTAATGTGCATGTCCTGTATTTTATTAGGTATATATTGTTCGTTTCCAAATAAAGCATTGGGTGTTTCTCTATCAAGAGCTTCTATACATTTCTTTCTATCGTTTTTATTCTGTAATAAAAAAAAATAAGTATGTCATACAGTATATATGTACATGTAATTCAGCAAAATGTATAAAACACCACTGACATTTTTTTTTGGTTTTATTATAATATAAATTTAAGATAATAATTTCCTTACAAATACAACTGATTATCATGATTATTGTTTTTAAAGTTTTTGTGCTTATTTGATTATTTTTTGTCTGGTCTTGTCTTTTGAAAAAAATTACTTCAACTTTAAAATATAAATAAAAACAAGCATCCATTGGACACAGGATACCATGCCCATAAAAACTTGGTACCTATATCTACCTTAAACATGTTAAACTGTGTCTTTTATCTGATACAGGATAGATGAATAAACAGATCAAAAAACAATATCCCCCTTCTGTTATAGTTATGACATAAAAATTTATGTTCATAAATATATACCCAACATCTTGAAAAATCTCTTTAAAAAAGATAAGAAAAATTGGTGATTGATCAATTTGATTGAAATACAAATTGTGTGTCAGGGCGTTCTACTTTCTGTTTGTTAATTATTAAGTCGACCAATCAAATTACTGCCTTCAAATTTTTAAAGGTATGTTCAACATGTTCAATGTATCAGTACAACAAATCCCAATGATCTCTGGAAATGTCTTTAGAACATTAAGTAAAACAGAGTGCTGTCAGAACCTTGTTAGGGTAGCATGGACACAGGATATGTATTTTAGTCAGATAAGTCTTATCAATATATATCCTCCATTTCTGGACATCAAATTGTACTATTCAAACTATTCACAGATTTTCCCATTAAATTTTGAATATCACAAGAGAAAAATGATTGTTGTATAAATTATAATGTCAATAGTTCAAGTATCCCAAATCATTGGATCATTTGTTGAAGATTAGAAAAGGTCTATTGTAATGGACCATATGGACAGTCATATTTGATATAAGCACTTCATGCTCTTTGCAATTGAAAACAGTTGGTTGAACCAAGTTTACAGCAATTTCATTTTACCAAAGTTGATTTTCTTTAATTCTTACAAGTTTACTTTCCTTACACGGTTGATTATTTTTATATAGTCAATGTGTGGTCCACTTGATCTCACTTCTTCATTGGTAAAAAATCAATAATGAAGTCTCTCTCTGATGTTACCTACATTTTAACATGCACATGTTTTCCAATCATATACATGATATATGCAAATTCTCATTTGATACAATATCCCACCACTTTCAACAGTAAAATTTGAAAAATCGAAATCGCTTTTAAAACTTTTTTTTTATTGAAATATCTCTAGAGGATTTGTTTAGTGATAAAGTTACAGTGACCCACATTTTTTTTTACATCCACGTTATTTGAACTTCGGTAGAGAGTTTTCTCATTCACAATCATACCAAATCTCCTTATTTTTTCATTGTCTGTTTTACTTTAAAAATTCAGGGGCGGATTAGGGGGTGTGCCCAGGCCCCCATTATGGAGCTTCATTTATGGTTATTCCAGACTTTTTACCGGATTCACTACAATTTTTTGTCTAGTTTGTGGGTCCATGGGCTCCCCCTTTTTCAAAATCCTGGATCTGCATCTGAAAGTGTCTATGTAGAATTTCACTGAAATGGAATATACTGAATATTTCATATGATTATGAGGCTTCAACTATCTCTTTTAATGAAAATTTTTTACTAACACATGCACCTTTTCAAATCCTTAGTCACATGAAGAGTATTTACTGTAAAAAGAAGCCTCAGTTAAATACAAATACTTAAATTTTATGTTCTTACCTCTAATCAAAGATTGGGACCTACAAAAGTACATTTTGTATGACAAAAAGGACCATAAGGTTCAAGACCTGCATGGCCAAAAGCCTGAAATGTGCACATTTTGCCCTGCTCAGTACTATAGACCAATCTCAAATTGTTTTTTATGAATGAATCACACAAGTATACCCAAGGACAATCGGCATAATTGAACAATCAGTTCTTACTGTGACGTAATAAAATAAGCATTGTGAGGCCACCCCTAACAAATTCTTTGTTTGATGTTGCCTACCCATGCCTTGTAGGGTAGGGTAGGTAGGGATTTTATTTTATTTGCCAACAACATATATAAGTTACATGTTTTAGACAAGAAAACAAAGTTCGAGCATGAAAAAAACTTTAAAAAAAAAATGTGAAACGATTTGAGTCATAAAATTTTCAAGTTGGCTGCTATTAAGGTTGGTAGGTCATGTAGGTAGGCAACATCAAACAATTTCAATCTTATTTTTGGCCTGACATAGGAAATGTGCAGGAAAGTGCACTAATTTGAAAGTTGTCTATAAATGTCTATTAATGATAATGAAATACATGTACCTGTCGAACACATAAAGATATAACATGTTCAGCAACTTCTGGATATTTCTGTTTTAAGTCTTGAAGCAGTTGAACATTTAATCCAATTTCTGTTGTGGTCATCCTTCTACCATAATTACAATATATCTGAAAAATTTAAAGCTTATTGTTACATATGTACACAAAAACTTTGCAAACAATTACTCCTTATTAAGACCCGGTTCATCCAAGGGACATTGATTGTCGAAATGCACATGTATCTGGTGCAATAAAACTTAAAATCTGTTAATGTGTTTAAGTAATTCAAAAGCATGATTTAACTAGGCTAAGCCTAAAAATGTATTCAAAATGTGCTAAATCTCATAATTCAAACTCCTTTTTTTATCATTTGTTTATGCACATAACATGTACAGGGGCTCACACTACTTCAGAATCATAGGGAGCAGTGATTTCTCTTTATGAAACTGATAAGGAGAAGTGGTACCACTTAAAATAGAAGTGCCTGCTTGCTAACTGCACTTCAATGCTTGGTACATTGTATTTCCAATAATATAAAAGGCAAAATGTATCCTATTTTTTAATTCTTGTTCATATAGTTCAAATCATACCTGAGAATAGAATTAGAGTAACAGTTGTTTCAATTTATGTCTAAAATTGTCATTTATAGAACTTTACACAATTATATTTTTTTCTCTCGTCAGAAACTAACAACTTACATGACTTAATATCTTAAAGTACAGAAAGTTAAAGTAAATATTTCATAAAAACTAGTTTCTATGATGACTATGAAATAACATACAAACAATCTGTAAAGTCAATGATTTCACCTCTTTTCTAAAGAAATAAATTTACGTCTTTGAATTTCTTTTCTTACAAGGGTCATCACACCAGGCGAAGTGAGTGACTATGTCACTCTAGGATTCTCAACTTAGCTCTAAAGAAGCTCCAGGGAGAAGTTTATGTCACACTATTTTCAGTAAAATTCTCCAATGTTGCCTCATGATTTTTGAAAATTCTCCATCCAAACGCAAACGATTACGATATTTGACAACATAAACATGTTATCAACAAATTTGAATTGAATGGTCCCCAGTCTTTTACTCCAACATTAAAATAGCCAGATGGGTGCTGATTATAGAGAGCTACATGTACATGTATAAGCAAGAAACATGAGAATAAAATCAATTTTGAGATGTTTAGTTTTTTTTTTGACAAATTGTGTTTGCAGCTAATTCAGACCACAAGCATGAAAAGCAATGAAAAGACAAGGAAATACCACCTAAACAGTTGTCATGCAAAAGGCTTTGTAAAAAAAAAGTTAACGATGGTCGGAAAATTTATAATTTGATTCCCTTTCAGCCAATTAATGCCATCCTTCAATTCTCCCTGAAATCCATGTTTGGCTGAAAGAGAGAAGTCACTTTGACGGTCATGAGTTTCATGAAAATACAGTTAGTAGTCAGGTAGTATAGGAAGGGTTGTGGCTACAAGATGCCTAACACCAAAATGTTATTTGTTTAAATTGAAACTGGAGGTAACGATCATTAAACCTCCAAGAAACTGCAAAGCTATAACTTTTGTTTTAAACAGGTTGGGGAAGATCTATAACACTGAAAATTTATCCCCATTTTGGATTATAATACCAATAAATGAGGATAGTATCCATCTATGAGGATCCTCCCAAACCTGTTTAAAGTAAATAAACATCAAGAAGATTAATTCATTAAAAAGGTATGTTCAAAACACCAGGTACAATGTGCTGCATCATATAAACATGATTAATATCTATGACTGTATATAAGTTTCCAATTTCATTTGAATTTTTTTATATTGAATTGAAAAATTATGAATGTAAAAGGTAAACATGAACTTGGATGTTCCCTCTATGAATTACATGTACAGTAGTCAGAAACAATGTACAGGTTAATATGGTATGGGAAAGGTGGAAATCTTATTATTTACCTGTATAGCAGTAATTTGTTGTGTCCATACAATTTAGCATAGAAAAGATCAATGACTAATGGTATGTATGACAGTAAGATGGGAGATCATAATCATTATTGACCTATTTTGTAAACTCTCAACTGGGATTTCCCATTATGAATACAGGTACTACTGATTGATATTCATGACTCATATCCATGTTTAACAACATGTATGACATCACACCTGGATTCACTTCCATGTGGTTTGGTGTAAAGTCATCAAGAAACTCAATCAGTATTGGGTCACTGATAACAATATTTACAAACTATCAAATTCGTAAAATACATAAAATAATAAATGTAAATTATTGAATTGATTTCAATCTGACATAGAAACCAACATTAACACTAAAGATATGTAATATTCGTACCAACAGTATGCTGAATTTAAAAAAAAGATTTTCCTATAATATCAAACAGAGATAATGATAAACTGGTGATAGGTACAGGTCTTCCCTTAATGAAAAATAAAGATGTCAATTTTAGGGATGTAACCTTGACCCGCAAATAAGAAACTGATGTAAATCTTGTTTTAAATAGAATATGGTTTAGAAATATGAGGTGGGAATGTTGTAGCCGCTTGAGGTGCATGGAGATGGACAACATGACTGTCAACTTCGATCTACATAGTGACACAGAAATATAGAGAATGATTACAATGAAATATTTGGGAAGATGTGTCAAGTGATCACCTGAATTGTCACCTGAACGAACCGGATTCAATGATGGCATAACATACCAAGATAAAGGGAAGGATCGTTCTTCATAATCTCATTGAATTCTCCCAATGCACCAAGAAAATAACTGTATTTTGAACCTGAAATTAATTTTTGCAACGTTTCGGACTTCCTTTTTGAGAAATATTCTCTGTCATGGCCGATGATGCACATGCGCATCAGTACACAACTTATAGACTTCCGTGTTTATTGTTTTGTGGTTGTTTTATTGTCATTTTAGGGCTCAGTATTGCATGGAACAGATAAACAATAATCCAATGGAGGTAACGTCTATTCATTTTTGAAGTTTTGATAAAATAAATTTACCGTACTTTTATTGGTAAAAGTGATTTTATACTAAAGTGGAGATTTCTATTATTATATGACAACCATGGACTCGTAAAACATTTATTTTCATGGCTGGTCTTACACACAAATATTTGTCAATCGTTGATTTATTGAATTGGACTCTAATGTTATGTTTGACATACACCTCATTAAACGAACGTATTTTACAATTTCTTCTTATGTTGGTCTCCCGCAAGCCTGAGGGAAAAGCCTGGTTGAGCGCTCACAAACACGTTAAAACACAACCACATTCTTTGTTTTTCCGAAGTAAGGAGCATGTCATTCGGTGTTTGAGTTTTTGTCTGCAAGGTATGTTATTTTTTTACTGCATTTAGCAAAAATCAGTATGTTGTTCTCTTTTGAAATCATGGTTTGTAGTCAGTATATTCTGTCTCTTTGGAAATCATACCGTTAGTTTCCTTATTTTTATTTCAATCAATCTTCCTACAAGCAGTGTACTCGAATCTGCCAAGTAACATATCCGGAACAATAAAGAACCAAAAGGAACGTTGGCATTGATGCAAATCCGAATCTTGGAAAACAAAAACTTCAATTAAAAACGCATTAGGTATCAATCAATGTTATGTTCCATTCACTTTCACGGCTCTTTCGGATACTTAGGCGGAAACTCAGATGAAATTAAACAAAAGAAATGGATCTCTTTATTAGAGAAGGTTAAAAAGGCCAATTTGGCAAATTTGAATAGTTTATATCTGTTTCTATGGGCTTTAAAAGTCGATTGGGGTAGGTGCAAATACATGTGGATCTTTTTTTGTGCATAAGCATAAATTCCACCGAAAAAAATTCCAAAGAAAGATAATAGATTGATCTATTTAAAGCAATTATTTGCATCTCTACCCCCGGCGACAGTTTTTTTGAAAAAATCTATAAAACGGTAAATAATTTCATCGAAAAGAGTAAGTCGAGTACACCTTTTAATGTTCATGTGTGGTTGAGTTGACTATTCTGTCTTGAAAACATCTTAAAGAAAAATATTTGATACATCACCTCGCTTCAGATTCTATAATTTTTATAAATTTAGGCTACTGTATTGGTTGATATAATAACATTAAAATTTTAAAATACTTAAAAATGAAATGTATGGGTCAGGTGAAATACCTTTCTAATGAGTCATAACAGAATAGGTGTGTTCGAATAACAAATTTTTACTAAAAGTACTTGAAGACAGACTTTACAAGTGGATTTTAAAATGCATAACTTCATAAAACTTCATTTTGTGTGTGTGTGTTATCTAGGGTTGTTAGTCTTGCAACCTCTGAAAATTTTTAGTCTGCCCTTCCACGAAATATTTTATTAGATTTTTTTTAAATAGTTTTGAACTTTCGATAATTCCCCATAAAACAGATCAGACAATAGTTTTAAGTTGACCAAATGCATAAAAGTACATTGAATTATTCTCAATAGCTAGTAGATACATCAACAACACTTACCGTTATCTTGATGATATTAGTTCGTTAAATAATCAAGAATTTTCTAAATATACTGCCGAAATTAACCCAAGGAAATTACTTTAAATAAATCAAATATAAATGGTAATAACTGTCCTTTCCTAGATTTAGATATTTCAGTTTTACACGGGAAACTCAGGCTACACTAAAATTCACGACAACAGGGACGATTTCTCGTTCCCTATTGTTAATTTTCCTTTTTTGGACGGTGATATGTTCCTTTGGCACCATCTTACGGTGTTTATATACCACAACTCGTTCGCTATGCCTGTGGTTGTTGTGACGTTTTGGATTTTAATGAACGTAATCTATGTATTACTGGTAAATTATAAAGTCAGGGATTTCGTTACCACAAATTATTTAAAACCTTTACTAAATTCTTCCATAGATATACAGATTTGGTTTGGAAGTTTGGTTGTACCTGTAGAAATTTTATTTCAAACGGAATAGCACATCCTAATTTTTACGGAGATGTTGTTTACTGAGCCCAGAAATTTAGATACCTGGAAACGATCCGGGTAAACTTATCGATCATTTAAATTAACTTTTTCTAAAAGGTTACCAATTCAACACTATTAGATCTTTGAATATTGTTTACATTGGTATTAATATTGATTTTGTTATCAGTAAATTAAAATCAAACTATTTTTTTTTAAAACCATATGCACATTCATGGTTCTACAATCTGTCGATACCTGTATCTTGACATTGAACAAGGTCATGTTTTTCTCTGTTTATGACGTCTTTGCACTAAATCCATTGGATGTTGGATGCCAGTGTACTAATTGATATTTTAGTCTTAGATGCATGATTTTTTTTTATTAGTTATTGGCTTTGAACTAGCTGTCAGTAACTGCGAGTACTCTCAGATCTCTACTTAGTGTCTTTTTGCTTATGGGATGTATACGTACCCTGCCACGTTCACTCTGTGTTTTTGTTAGATGTATTTCTGCTTTGTATCGACCTGATGTGTTAAGCCCTTTTCAATTGATTTTTAAAGTTTGTTCTTATGTTTTACATGTACAGTGACACCACTGTCCCAGGTTAGGGGAGGGTTGGCGCGCCTTGAAACTAGTTTAACCCCGCCACATTCTGTATGTGCCTGTCCCAAGTCAGGAGCCTGTAATTCAGTGGTTGTCGTTTGTTGCTGTATATCATATTTGTTTTAGTTCATTATTTTGTACATAATTAAAGCCGTTAGTTTTCTCGTTTGAATTGATTTACATTTGTCATTTCGGGGTCTTTCATAGCTGACTATGCGGTATGGGTTTTACTCATTGTTGAAGCCGTACGGTGACCTATAGTTGTTAATTTCTGTGTCAATTGGTCTCTTGTGGAGAGTTATCTCATTGGCAATCATACCACATCTTCTTATTTTTACATTTGTCTTTTAAAATACAACTGGCATATAAGGATCGTAATGTTGCTATGTGGATAAATTGATCAGTTTTCAAGAGCTAAATTGACAGCGCGTCATCACTACAATGGCTTCCATTTTTACGATTATAAAAATTAGGTGGCGTAATTGGGAGATAATTTTGACGAAGTAGAATCCTGACTGATACTAATATATGTTCATGACGTTTAATGTCCATGCAGTGGTAAATATCTAATGTTAATGAGCCGTTGAGAAATGCAAATAAGGGCAGATTGGGTTTGGAAGTTATGCTGCTAGTGAATAAAAGCGAGAATGTTGGATATGAATATAGATTTAGCCATAGCTAAAATTACAACAGACCATATATAAGGACCCCTTAATGTTGTCTAATGCAATAGTTGTTTAACGTGAATGTTCCCATTCTGGCCGGGCATGGCTATATATATATATCAGTACTATCCACACAACCAAACGGACTTCGCTCTTTTGGAAGGTCTGGATGGAGGGTCCTTTATTTCTGTTTTCTTTAATCTGTAAGGTAATTTTTCTCTATATTCTTTATATTTTTTGCCCATTATTCTCTATTCTTTATATTTTAGCACCCCATTGTTCTCTATTCTATTTTTTGGTCCTATTTCTCTCTATTCTTAATTCAGAATAGAGAATAATGGATATTGTTGGAATATAAAAAAATCCAGAATAATGGACACAAAATGAAGAACAGAGAAAAAATGGCTTAAAAATAAAGAACCTTAATTGAGATACCCCATCCAGACCCTCTTACATGTTACACTAACCTAATGCAAACCTACTATCACACCTTTGGTTGTAGTCATCTTCATTTAAAGTTCAATAAGCTGGTTGGATGTAGTTGTATATCCGATGATATTTGTTTTTGTTTGATCGCGGTTTTGTACATACATCTCGTCTATTTTATACACTAGCTTGTGTCATTTCAGGGTCTTTTATAGCTTACTATGCGGTATGGATTTTGCTCATTGTTACGTAAGGTGACCTATTGTTGCTAACTTCTACGTCATTTGGTCTGTGGTGGAGAGTTGTCTCATTGACAATCATACCACATCTTCTTATCTTTATATAGATATAAGAAGATGTGGTATGAGTGCCAATGAGACAACCCTCCATCCAAGTCAAAATTTATAAAAGTAAACCATTATAGGTCAAAGTACGGTCTTCAACACGGAACCTTGGCTCACACCGAACAGTAGGCTATAACATGTATAAAGGGCCCCAAAAATTACTAGTGTAAAACCATTCAAACGGGAAAACCAACGGTCTATATAAAAAACGAGAAACACTTATGAACCACATCAACAAACGACAACCACTGAACATCAGATTCCTATTATATTTATAAGTGACAAGATCCAAAATGATATGCATCTACTATGCAATATAATATATTATGTTTCACAAACTATTATTTAGGTAAACATAACACAGGCACTTGTCTCTGAAAAAAATACCTATTACTTTATATATAGGTAAGTTTTTTCAGAGACAAGTGCCGTTGAAACGTAAGTATATACCAGAGAAAAAAAATCTTACTCGGTAATTATACAGCTGATAAAACAACTCAGTTTGTGACCACAAAAACAGAGTGAACAATCCAAATATGCAATCTTTATACCAATTTTACTTTCTGATTTAGACATAGACAACTTTATTTTGATTCAATCGGCAAAGCGTAAACATATCATGAAACATAAGCTCTGATAAACTTTTTACCGAATATAAAAACGTATATACAAAACAAATAAAACAAAGCTTCATGCACATATAAAACATACAACAGAATAAAGCCATGCACCAACCAAAACTTCACATTTCTAGCAATCTTATATAATTTTTTTTTAATCTGTTTCGAATTGTAAATAGAACTGTTTGAACAAAAAGAAACCATCAGCAGCTCATGTGGAAAGCGCCTCTATGCATGTCAACAGCGGTAAAAATTTAAAAGTTAAAAAAAATAAGTGCTAGATAACAAAGCAATTCATATAAGCTAAAAAGATTTAGTTAATGAATAAATATGGAAAGAAGTATAATGATAAACTAATTAAACAAACAAACAAAATTAGTTGCAGAGCTGACAATATAATAGCGAAGACTTAGAAATCAAATGCATGCAGAGCATCGACATTTCGAACCATTGTTAGACTGAATCAAGCTTTTGAATTGAGAAATAAAATTGAGAATGGAAATGGGGAATGTGTCAAAGAGACAACAACCCGACCATAGAACAGACAACAGCAGAAGGTCACCAACAGGTCTTCAATGCAGCGAGAAATTCCCACACCCGGAGGCGTCAACTGTTTACCGTCCTGAAATGGTCCGGAAGACTGTTCCACAGTGTAGTTGCAGCATATTTAAACGATTTTTATTAACATAAGTAGATATTTTTACAAGGGAAACATCTAAGACATGTATATCTAAAAGAGTATTTTGTAGATTTATTTTTAGAAGACTGTTCAGACATGAAGGAGCAATACTATTTAAAATCTTAAAAGTTTCTAGAGCCGTAGTCCTGATCATCTGCACACCAGAAGAGTTGACACCTTAGTCTTATCCACAAGTAGTAAATAAGTGGAGTTGTGGTCACCATACACAAACCGGAGTGCTCTTTTTTGCACTTTTTGTGTTATTTTTTTCAGTGCAAAAATGCCAAGCCAAACGGGAAAACTTAAAATTACTCATGATAAAAGTATGAAATATAGTGCGTTTATTTAATTTGGAAAGAAAAGGTCCAACACGTTTCAAAATATTAAGCTGCTGAGATGTCTTTCTACACAAATTATTAATATGTAAATCAAAATTTAACTGGTAGTCAATGTCTATGCCCAACAATTTTACCACAGTTTTGCAAGATTAATTAGAATTTTGGATATGTATCGATGGGCTCTCCTCAAAAGTCTTTTTGCCAACTGCTAACACCTCTGTCAGGTAATTTGTCAGGATAAGCTTGCATTTTATTAAATTTAAAACCAGGCAATCACTTGTTTGGATTCATCTTAATTCTAATGTAGATATCAGCTTGTCAAAATCAGGACTACAGAACGATAATACGTACGTTGTCATCTGCGTAGTTATACCGTGAATGAGCACTGCTTAATAAAATAAAACATATCGTTTATAATAATAAAAACGTTTAAAAAAGAGGTCCAATAATAGAACCCTGTGGCACACCTTTCTGGATATCAGTCTAACTACTTAGTTTGTTGCCAACTTTTCAATTTAAAGAAGCCTGGATAGCAATCTGAACAGTATAATAGTTTTTAATAATGAAATTGAAAAGTCATACACACCTTTGAATTAAAAACGTAGCATAAAGTAATAAGAAATGTATGTTTATGCGATTTCATTGAAATATTCAAAATACAAACAAACACAGTTTGAAATAAACCAAATTTACTTTTATCAATTTTTTAAATCAGCATACTTATTCCAAAGAATAATATTGAATTAACACTTTAGAGCAAATTGCAAAGAACAGTTGTCTCCCCTGTAACAAGCCCACCTTCGACGTCGAAGGGCAGAAGTTCTCATAAATATGAGTGCAATTTACAGGGGAATTGTATCAGTAGCAGACAAATTTGTCCCAGCCAAACTTGCCCCATTTTGGAATCATCCAGCTGGTATGAATGAGAAAAGTGTTTAAGCTTAAGGTCACAGGCACTTGTTTCTTTCAATGGGAAGGTCGACTATCTATGTATAATATATATATATATACATTGATAGTCGACCTACCATTGATAGGAACAAGTGCATATGTTTAAGGTTCATCCTAACCATCTGACTTTCTTTTTTGTGCCTTATATTGAATCCCTTTAGGGATTTCTTTATATTCTTCCTTCCAATTGTCAACTATCTTGAGTGCCATTGTTCTGTTTTGTTGTAATATTATTCCTCTTATATATCTTGTTGAGTATACAACATAAAAGTCCATTTATATTCTCTATTATATATGAACCAAAACACCATATAATCTTCCGAGGAAATAGCAATTAATAATGAAAGAGGAAATTTCCTAAAAGATAAATATTCAAAGATCCCTCTCTACCTCAGTTACAGAAAACCATCAATGTATTTCCAATAACTCAAAAGTTCTTTGAGCAGTTTTCATGAAACATTGGTGACTGGTTTATATCTATTAGAGTAACCTCCCTTTCGTTTTTTATAATTTTATGATACATGTATGACATTGAGTTATGGAACTTTATTCCTTGAAAAAGAGATGGGCGTATCATGCGCTCATTGTGCAGCCATTTATTTATAACTAATTTACACACTACCAGACTGTAAAATTTAACCAATTGAATAGTGCAGTTCCAGTCTCCGTTTACAATTTGAATGAAGCAAGTGTACATTATATCACAATGCCTGTAAAGCAAGTGCATATAAAACATATAAAAATATCTGTTTGCACTTCAAAATTAAGATGGAAGACACTGGCCAGCAAGAATTGTTTTACATCATCTATCTGTCACAGTGAGAATGTATCATTATAAATTACAAGGAATTTGTTGTGTGAACATTGCCTGGACTTTTGAAATTTGTTGAATGAGATTATAAACATAAAGCAGTAAAAAATTATTAACATACCGAACTCCAAGGTAAATTAAAAAAAAAGAGGTTAGTTCACAAAACCTGACAAAATCAAACACTTGACTATATATCCACCAATGGAAGGGACGTAAAACAACTGTCACATGACTTGGTACAGGAATGTATATACAGTTCATTTGTAGTAACTACAGTAACAACTATTTATAAAAATAAGGAGATGTTGTATGATTGCCAATGAGACAACTATCCACCAATGTTCAAATAAAGTGAATGTAAGTAATTATAGGCAACCGTACGGCCTTCAACAATGAGAAAAAACCATACTGTATATAAAAGGCCCTGACATGAAAAATATGAAACATTGAGATAACTAATTTAACATAGTTGACGGTGACAAAATTTTCATTTATTTTGAATGTATAGTTAAAATACAAAAATCATGTTTTTTTAGCCTTTGGTTAACATATAACCTCACTAATTTGAGAAATATATTTGAACAAGGAATTATTTGAATCTGGAATAATTTTGAATTCTGGAAAATTGATAACTATTGCATAAAAATTCTTGTCGATACAGGAAAGATTCTTTAATGATATAAATTAACCAAAAGAAATAAGAGGTACTGTAAAATTTGATTTAAAAGTGATTATTGATCATTGATCAATGTTTCTATGTGAAAACTTTCTATGTTTTCATTGAATACAAAAGAGAAAATTTGATATAATATCATAACAAAACAATAAAATTGCCAAACAGAAGCTGAAATCATATCACATGATTTGAAAAGTTTGGACACAGCACCTAGTAATTCATCCCTCCTCTGCACTGCAGACAGAAAACCTGCAGCACCTAGATATAGATAAACATGATAAAGTAAAATCCATTTAGTCTTTCTGAAAAATAAAATCTTTTTAGGGTTTTTGGGATTTTTTTTTTTTTTTTAAAGTCATCATAATAATTGGTACAGACAAACCTGTGCAGTTTAAACAGTCATGACAGTTTTAAGGTCTTGCATTACCTAGCTAGACATTTTGCTATACAAAAGTTAAATGAATTTTGTGTTTTAGAAATATAAAATCTTTTTTGAATTTTGAGATTCATTTTTTTTTCATTAATCCAGAAGATGGTTTGATAAACCAGCACCTGAAAAGTTTGAAATAATCACAAAAAAATACATCAGAGTTATTGCCCTTTGACAGATCTATAGAATATGTACATTGGTGGGTGACATTGGAAGATATGTTTTTTGGTCTGTTCGTCCATCTCATGATCTGTCCAGTATCTTGTAAAGTTCCAGGTTAAAGAATTCGGTTCTAAAAGGTCACATCAAGTTGAAACTTAATTTCACATGTTCATTATATTGTGAATTATTTAGATATATAGATATAAGAAGATGTGGTATGAGTGCCAATGAGACAACTCTCCACCCAAGTCAAAATTTATAAAAGTAAACCATTATAGGTCAAGGTACCGCCTTCAACACGGAGCATTGGCTCACACCAAACAGCAAGCTATAAAGGGCCCCAAAAAAATTACTAGTGAAAAACCATTTAAACGGAAGAACCAACGGTCTAATCTATATAAAAACGAGAAACGAGAAACACGTATGAACTACATAAACAGACGACAACTACTGTAATCAAATTCCTGACTTAGGACAGGTGCTAACATTTGCAGCGGGATTAAACGTTTTAATGGTACCAAACCTTCTCCCTTTTCTGAAACAATAGTATAACATCACAACATAGAAAAACACACTATAAAATATCAATTGGAAGGCTTAACTCAATCAAAAAACGTAAATTTACACACAATGAACGAATAAATTTGACCTGTGACACCTGAATGCAAATACACAGTTAATAAAAAATTACAAGGGATAAATAAATAAAGTCAAAAGTAAATAAACAGGTTTAAACAAAGTTAAAGTATGATATCACTGTGAAATTTCAAACAATTTGTAGAAAATCATCACTTTTGAAGAAACCTGCATCATATTTGTGGATTTGACTCTGGTTTCATAGACTTATAGTTCACTGAACATAGAAATATCATTTGGTAAAATAAGTACATTCTGAAGTTCAAGTTTTTATACGACCGCAAAAATTAAAAATTTTTTGGTCGTATATTGGTATGACGTTGGCGTCGTCGTCGTCGTCGTCGTCGTCCGGCGTCGTCCGGCGTCGTCCGAAGACACATTGGTTTTCGCACTCTAACTTTAGTTTAAGTGAATGGATCTCCATGAAATTTCACCATAAGGTTCAATACCACAAAAGGAAGGTTGGGATTGATTTTGGGGGTTATGGTACCAACAGTTAAGGAATTAGGGGCCAAAAAGGGGCCAAAAATAAGCATTTTTGTAACTTTCAGACAATAACTTGTGTGTAAGTGTATGGATCTCTCTGACATTGTACCACAAGGTTCCATATCACAAAGGGAAGGCTGTAATTGATTTTGGGGGTAATTGCCTCAACATTTTAGGAATTAGGGGCCAAAAAAGGGGCAAAAAACAAGCATTTTTCTAGTTTCATGACAATAACTTGTGTGTAAGTGTTTGGATATTTCTGAAATTGTACTTCAAGGTTCCATATCACAAAGGGAAAGCTGGAATTGAGTTTGGGGGTAATTGCCCAAAACGTTTAGGAATTGGGGGCCAAAAAGGGGCCAAAAATAAGCATTTTTCTAGTTTCCAGACAATAACTTGTGTTCAAGTGTATGGATCTCTCTGAAATTGTACTGCAAGGTACCATACCACAAAGGGAAGGCTGGGATTGAGTTTGGGGGTGATGAATCATAAGGGGGTTCAAAAAATTTGGGGGGGGATTTTTTTTTTTTTTTTTTTTCTTTTTTTCCTTTTTTTTTTCTTTTAAAATTTTCCATTTTAAGTTGGTTATTTCTGATTTATATTTAAAAGCAAATAATAATGATATGGTAGGAGATACACACCAAACAGGATGTGTAAATTATTATATAATAAGTATTGTGCAATAGCAAGAAATTTTCAATTGCACAGTATTGCACAATAGCAAGAAATCTTCAATTGCACAGTATTGCGCAATAGCAAGAAATCTTCAATTTAACAGTATTGCGCAATAGCAAGAAATATCCAATAGCACAATATTGCGCAATAGCAAGAAATTGTCATTTGTACAGTATTGCGCAATAGCAAGAAATATTCAATTGCACAGTATTGTGCAAAAGAAGATACTTCGTATAAATTGCTTATTTCTTGATCAATTTCAATGGGGTTTTATTCTTGAATTCTTGGGGTTCATTAATATGCTGAATCTAACCGTGTATTAAGTTTTTGGATTTTGGGCCCCGTTTTTAAATTGGTCCACATTGAGGTCCAAAGGGTCCAAAATTAAACTTTGTTTGATTTCATCAAAAATTGAATTATTGGGGTTCTTTGATATGCCGAATCTAACCGTGTATTTAGATTTTTAATTTTGGGTCCCGTTTTTTGAATTTGTCTACATTAAGGTCCAAAGGGTCCAAAATTAAACTTAGTTTGATTTTAACAAAAATTGAATTCTTAGGGTTCTTTGATATGCTGAATCTAAACATGTGTTTAGATTTTTGATTATGGGCCCAGTTTTCAAGTTGGTCCAAGTTGGGGTCCAAAATTAAACTTTGTTTGATTTCAACAAAAATTGAATATATGGGGTTCTTTGATATGCTGAATCTAAACATGTATTTAGATTTTAGATTTTTGGCCCAGTTTTCAAGTTGGTCCAAATTGGGGTCCAAAATTAAACTTTGTTTGATTTCAACAAAAAATGAATATATGGGGTTCTTTGATATGCTGAATCTTACCATGTATTTAGATTTTTTATTTGTGGGCCCGCTATCAAATTGGTTCATATTGAGGTCAAAAGGGTCCAAAATTAAACTTTGTTTGATTTCATCAAAAATTGAATTATTGGGGTTCTTTGATATGCCAAATCTAACCGTATATTTAGATTTTTAATTTTGGGTCCTGTTTTTTAAATTGGTCTACATTAAGGTCCAAAGGGTCCAAAATTAAACTTAGTTTGATTTTCACAAAAAATGAATTTTTGGGGTTCTTTGATATGCTGAATCTAAACATGTGTTTAGATTTTTGATTATGGGACCAGTTTTCAAGTTGGTCAAAGTTGGGGTCCAAAATTAAACTTTGTTTGATTTCAACAAAAATTGAATATATGGGGTTCTTTGATATGCTGAATCTAAACATGTATTTAGATTTTAGATTTTTGGCCCAGTTTTCAAGTTGGTCCAAATTGGGGTCCAAAATTAAACTTTGTTTGATTTCAACAAAAATTGAATATATGGGGTTCTTTGATATGCTGAATCTTACCATGTATTTAGATTTTTTATTTGTGGGCCCGCTATCAAATTGGTTCATATTGAGGTCAAAAGGGTCCAAAATTAAACTTTGTTTGATTTCATCAAAAATTGAATTATTGGGGTTCTTTGATATGCCAAATCTAACTGTGTTTTTAGATTTTTAATTTTGGGTCCCGTTTTTTAAATTTGTCTACATTAAGGTCCAAAGGGTCCAAAATTAAACTTAGTTTGATTTTAACAAAAATTGAATTCTTCGGGTACTTTGATATGCTGAATCTAAACATGTGTTTAGATTTTTGATTATGGGACCAGTTTTCAAGTTTGTCCAAGTTGGGGTCCAAAATTAAACTTTGTTTGATTTCAACAAAAATTGAATATATGGGGTTCTTTGATATGCTGAATCTAACCATGTATTTTGATTTGGACATTGAACCATAATAGGTAAATTAAAAAAATTGAAGTTCTTAGACCACATTCTTTCTGTGTCAGAAACCTATGCTGTGTCAAATATTTAATCACAATCCAAATTCAGAGCTGTATCAAGCTTGAATGTTGTGTCCATACTTGCCCCAACTGTTCAGGGTTCGACCTCTGCGGTCGTATCAAGCTGCGCCCAGCGAAGCATTTTATTTATGAAGGTAGTATACAATGAAGTTGTGGTCATATCAACTTTAAACTTTGTACACATGTTTATTATGAATTGAACTTTTAAAATTGTATGCTAAATTGAAATTACCCAAACTTCACAGTTCACTTAACATGGACATATGATAGTAAGAGCAGGGCATAATATTCTATGGAAACATATTCTTGTTTATCATATATATTCTTAATTCTACAATGTGTTCTAGATCCAACCACTCATAGAAATTTTTAATGATGTAAAATAATGATATTTGAAAGTACCTTCAACATGTCCAAAGACCCCAGATATCTTTTTCTGGAACTGTCTTGAATTTTTTCAGCTTTAATGATTTGCATATATTGTAGCATAAATGTATTATACATGCAAAATTTGTTCTTTCTTGTTATAACTACAACTACCATGCATAACTTTTTTCTTTTTCTTTTTTAGGTCCCAAGACTATATTTTTCTGGGCTCCGTCTTTTAAATGGGTAAGTTGACTGATCTATTATTTAGAAAATCAGATACAGATAAAAATAACCAAATACAAATTACAACACAGAGCCAAAAGGGTGTTTCAATCTGCAACTCAATAAAATAAATTTAGAGGGTATTTGCTTATTTGGCCCTGAAATTAAAAATTACTGTTCTGGAGTTATTCCCCTGTATTTATATAAGCTTTTGGGCTAGCCAAGAGAATATATGATACAGACATAAAGAAACCTTTCCAAATGCATGTATATACATGTACATGCCATATAATATGTAATGACTGAATGGCATTAGGCAATGAATTGCTTTTGGAGGTTTCTAATGTCTGGTGTAAAATAAAAAAATGCAATTAGGACTAAGAATAATTTCAGTAACAATACTATTTATAACCAGTCAGGGTATAACTCTATAGGGTTATTACAGAAAATATCTTGCATGTGTTATTACAGATACTTTCATGAGTTGTCTACTCTTTAATCCTTAAATTTTCTAAATCTGTAATAACATATGTTTGTTATTTGTAAAAAAATCCGTAAGGGTTCCACGGAACCCAGTGTCTCGCCTACTTTTGCTGTTAATCGCAGTCTCAACAAAAATGAGGAATATTTTTGGATATTATCTTATGATCATAAACAAGCTTCTGTCCAAGTTTGGTAGAAATCCAGGATAGTTTAAGAAAGTTATTAAAGTTTCAAAAACTTTAACCACAGAGTGAATATTTGTGGACGCCGCCAACGATGACAACGACGTCAAGGAAATGTAGGATCACTATGTCTCGCTTTTTCAACAAAAGTCGAAGGCTCCACAATAAATCATAAATATTTTAATTTTTAGTGGGCTCTAGGGAACTCTTGAAAGTTTGCGCAGAAACTAAATGCATAGCCTTGATAACTTACTTTGGAATTAAATTAATAGTAATACAATTTTCATCAACCATGGTAAGTCAATGAGACAAGGCTTTTAAGGGATAAACTTAGCTGTAATAACAAGGCTTAGTTATTAAAGGCATGTAACTTATTATATGAGACACTTGGGAATTACTGGGAAGCTTGCGCAGAACCTCATTACATGCTCTGATCATTATTTCTTAAAATGAATAAAAATACATTGTAATTAAGCATGATGTATGTCTTAGCAAATGCTTTGGAAAGTTGTAGAGAAGCTGTAATAACACCGTTTAGTTATTACAGGCATATTTTTTCTGTAATAACATAGGTGTACTATGCATGATTGGCAAACTATGAACTGTCATATCTTTCTATAGTCTGATAGTTAAGTAAACACAAAGACAATAGTAATATCAATAGAACTTGTATGCATTTTAACAAAACTAATGATGTATATTGTCCCCTTGAAACATGTAACATACATATGTTATCACAGTTCTCTGATTTTTTAGTCCACAATAACAAATGTATGTTATTTTTCTCTTATAACCCTATAGAGTTATATCCTTGACTGATAACAATATACTAAAGATTTACCCCAGGAATAGATTACCTAAGCTGTTATTGGAAAAAACTTTCAGAATTATGGGTCTTGAATGCTCTATAACTTTATACTTTATTTGGCCTTTTATCTTGTTTTATTCCAGTATAATCCCTGGTGAGTCTTTTCTAGACAGAACGTGCATCTGACATAGAAAGTTTGAAGCCTGGTATCTTTGATGAGTTTATTTATGCACACTAAAACAATTGTCTACTGAAGCTTGGTTTAAACAGATATCAGTTAAAATGGAGCTCGAGTTGTTTGAAAAATAAACTAAGTTATCTCTATCTTTTGATGTATAATTTTATAGGATTTAGTTATTGCTGGCATTGCAGACATTGCCCGCCCTGCTGAGAAACTTAGTGTATCTTTTGATGTATATTTTGCAGGGTTTAGTTATTGCTGGCATTGCAGACATTGCCTGCCCTGCTGAGAAACTTAGTGTATCTTTTGATGTATATTTTGCAGGGTTTAGTTATTGCTGGCATTGCAGACATTGCCCGCCCTGCTGAGAAACTTAGTGTATCTTTTGATGTATATTTTGCAGGGTTTAGTTATTGCTGGCATTGCAGACATTGCCCGCCCTGCTGAGAAACTTAGTGTATCTTTTGATGTATATTTTGCAGGGTTTAGTTATTGGTGGCATTGCAGACATTGCCCGCCCTGCTGAGAAACTTAGTGTATCTTTTGATGTATATTTTGCAGGGTTTAGTTATTGCTGGCATTGCAGATATTGCCCGCCCTGCTGAGAAACTTAGTGTATCTTTTGATGTATATTTTGCAGGGTTTAGTTATTGCTGGCATTGCAGACATTGCCCGCCCTGCTGAGAAACTTAGTGTATCTTTTGATGTATATTTTGCAGGGTTTAGTTATTGCTGGCATTGCAGACATTGCCCGCCCTGCTGAGAAACTTAGTGCGCCACAGTCAACAGCCTTAGCAGCAACAGGTAAAACATTATTTTAGGGTAACAGTCTCATTGTTGGTAAAGTGTGGATTACATGATAATAAGCAGATATAAGGTTTTTTTTTTTTAAGAACATCAATAGTTTTTCAAAGTGCTTTAAGAAAAATGAGAAAGCAAAGGAAAACAAAATTGAAAAGGCAGATAAATGTTGACAAATTCCAAGAAAATGGGTAATGATTTTTTTTTTTATCTTTGCTAGAATTATGGGACTTTCAACGTTTTTAGTACAATGAAACCATGTGGACACTACTGTTCTGAGACTTTGCCCAAAAGCTGTCATGCTTGGTAGAATTCTTTTTCATCAATTAAAATTGACATGACTATACTATTATATAAGATTTTGACCAATTTTGCAAGGGTAATGGGACTTGGACCATTTTTGTCCTGCTGATGAATAATCCCTTGCAAACATTATCTCTGTAAACTCAGAACACATTACTGCAATTTTTATTTAACAATGCTTGCATGAGTAACGGGACTTTGACCATTTTTTGGCTTTTTGAGACTTTTTGCCTGAAAGGTTTAATACTTAGAAGGATTTTTTTTTAAAAATGAAGCTCCCATACTTTGTGAGATTATCATCATGTGACGTTGACCTGGATGTTCTGGCATTTTGATTGGACAATTTTTGTGGTAGAAATATGTCTTTCACCGTTTTGTAGGATAAGAAAATTATGTTACCTCTTGTATTCTTCCTACTCTCTAGAATCATTTTACAGTGTGTCCTTTCTTAAATTGAAATATTAAATGAATATGCTTCAAAAATGAAAATTCTTCATATTTTGACAATAGAATAGTCAGATTATCATGATTATGGAAAGGAAAATTACCCATTGCCCACCTACAGTTATTCATCTTCATTAGTCCCTAAATTCTTAAAAGGAAAATGGAAATGGCAATTATATGGGCATTACAATGTATCACAAAAAAAACCTCAACTGAGTCTGCGATGATAATGTTGTGAACAAAAAAAAAGGGCTAATCAATAAATGTATGAAGGTGATTAGTTTATAAAATGTTATTAAAACTAAATTCAAACTTGCAGACATTATTTCTCTACATTAACTTATTTGAGTTTTATATTTCACACAATTTTTAAGGTAGATTAAGTGTATACCGCCATCTTGGATTGTAAAATAGCAGTACACAATCGGTCTAGTTCTTTGGTTAAATCTGCAAATTTTGAGACAGATTGGCTGTGTAAGACTGTTTATTTGAATCTAGTAAACTAAGTGATTTATTGCATTAATTATTCTGTTTTAACAAATATCTGTATTTGTGTTTGTTCGAATCAATTTTTCAACTTGGCCATTTAAGGGAAGATAACCCTAATAGTAAATTTTTTTTGTAAAGGAATGATAAAGAAATTTTTCCTTGCCAAGTTGAACAATATTTTTGTTAAAGGTTTTCTTTGGGCAAGATGGTCTTTGGTGATAATTCCTTTAGATTGATTACACTTTGTGTTAAACCCTGACAGCTAGAACAATATTTTAATAAAGGTTTTCTCTTGGCAAGATGGCCATTGATAATTGTTCTTACAATTTACAAGATTTTGGTGTTAAATCCTGCCAGTTTGAACAATAATTTTATTAAAGGTTTTATTTGGGCAAGATGGTCATTGATATAATTCTTCTTGTATAAAACCCTGGCTGTTTGAATAATATTTTTATTAAAGGTTTTATTTGGGCAAGATGGTCATTGATATAATTCTTCTTGTATAAAACCCTGGCTGTTTGAACAATATTTTATTAAAGGTTTTATTTGGGCAAGATGTCCAGTCATTAATATAATTCTTCTTGTATAAAACCCTGGCTGTTTGAACAATATTTTTATTAAAGGTTTTATTTGGGCAAGATGGTCATTGATAATTATTCCACGAATATGGCCTTACTTTGTGTGTAACATATTTGTTGGGTGTACTGGACTGTTTCAGATGGCCAGAATTTTCAAGTAAGTCTTGTATAATTGTGAATATTATGCCTTGTTGCAGGAGCACAGCATAAATAACCAGATATCATTAAACTTATCTAATCCAAACAGCTCTGCTTGACAAACAAAACATAGAAATAGGTATAATGTTCTAATTAAAGTTACTAATCAGAATATAATTTTTTTTTGGTTCTTACCCTCAATGGAGGATAATGTTTTTCCATTGGTTGAATATTTATTAAATTGAAAATCATGAGCTAATCAAAGCATTTTGTTAAATAATACCCATTATGCTTAAGATTTGGAAAAAAATGAATGATTCAGAAAATACTGTATTGACTTTAGCATGTTTAGGGAGCTACCATTTGATTTTTATGGGGGGCTAGGATGAAATTTGAAAAAAATAGGCAGGACAGGAGTTTTGAGTAAAAAAAAGGCAGGATGAGACACTTGCAGGATGACAATTTAGGTAAAAAAAAGTTTGGATAAACTTTAAAAAAAAAAGGCAGGACCGAATAGAGTGAAAAATAAAAAGGCAGGACAGAGATTACAGTTAAAAAAAATGCAGGACAAAATTTTTCATCCTAGCCCCCCCATAAAAATCAAATGGTAGCTCCCTTATAAGCATGTCCCTTATATACCTGTTTTTGAAATAGGGATTTTCTAGAATTCTGTCATGTTGAGCAATAATAAGTAAAATAACAAAAATACCGAACTCCAAGGAAAATTCAAAACGGATAATCCTTTATCAAATGGCAAAATCAAAAACGCAAACACATGAAACGAATGGAAAATAACTGTCATATTCAATAATTTTATTGTTATTTAAGGTTTTATATGGGCACGATGGTGTTTGATTATAACACCACGAATATGGGCACTCAGTCTGTGCAATGTATTTGTTGGTTGTACCGGATTCGTTCAGTTGTATAGAATTCATAAGTAAGTCTTACTGCGCCATGCTTCTTTGCACTAGAACCACATATATAACCAGACACGAAAAGTTTGTCTAATCCAAACGGACATTGTTTAAAATCATTTAATAGATACCCATCCTTTTGTGTAGAATGGGGATGCCATAATATTAGTTTTATCTTGATTTTAGAAAGGCAATATATATTGAACAAGGGAGAATTGACTCTCTTTATAAAATAGCTACTGACTAGACAAGTTTTTTGGAAAAGGTTAATAATTGTTTCTTGACGTTTCATCCTTTTTGAATATATGAAAAATTGTTGGCTTTAATTCTGAAATGTTTCCTATTGGTTGGTCGCAAATTTTGCCAATGATGTACTATTTTCTTTTTTCATTGACACTAAAAAAACATAAAAAAATTCTTATTTTTTGGGGCATGCATCTTAATTCATCCCTGTCTTAATCTGCCCTTTGAAGATTAAGCTAGTTTTTCCCGTCCATCAGGTGGTTTAAAGGTTTTCAAAATAACAGTATTAAGGATATTCACTGCTCTGTTTCAAAATAACAAGCTTTTTAAAAGTCTGTTATAAATTGATAGTATATAAATAATGGAACTTAAAAAAACAGAAAAAAATGAAGGGTCTGTGTCCTTGTTTTCAAGATATAAGCCATTGAAAATTTGGTGGGAAATGATTCTCTCTAGATTTTTTTACATTGAACATTGGCACCCTGTTTTCTTTCAAAAACTATGAAAAATAACAAGAACTTTTTAAGATTTTCAAAAATGATTTTTAAAACTATATGTAATAAAATTATGGAAAAAAAGTAGGGATTACAAAAACTAGATGAGCAAACATACATACATGTTACTTTGAAAATGATGTTACTATCCATAGAGGTAATTTTAGGATTTCTTTCACTATAGAATGATACCAATCCATAGATGATATTTGGAAATGCATACCCTGTATACTTTTTTGGTTGGGAAATATGTCTACATTTTTCATATAAATGTATGATACAAAATATTGTTTAATATATGAAAAATATATGAGAAATAAGAAGAATTTTAAAATATTGTACCTGAAGCGAATTTGAGATGTAAGTTTTCAAAATTTTTGATAAATTTATTGGTTTCTGGGCAAATTTTTATACGACTGCAAAAAAATTTTGCGGTCGTATATTGGTATGACGTTGGCGTCGTCGGCGTCGCTGTTGTCAGCCGGCTGGTTTTCGCACTCTAACTTTAGTTTAAGTGAGTGGATCTCTATGAAATTTTACCATAAGGTTCAATACCACAAAAGGAAGGTGGGGATTGATTTTGGGGGTTATGGTACCAACAGTAAAGGAATTAGGGGCCAAAAATAAGCATTTTTGTAACTTCCAGACATAACTTGTGTGTTAGTGTATGGATCTCTCTGACATTGTACCACAAGGTTTCATATCACAAAGGGAATGCTGGGATTGATTTTGGGGGTAATTGCCTCCAAATTTTAGGAATTAGGGGCCAAAAAGGGGCAAAAAACAAGCATTTTTCTGGTTTCATGACAATAACTTGTGTGTTAGTGTATGGATCTCTCTGACATTGTACCACAAGGTTCCATATCTCAAAGGGAATGCTGGGATTGATTTTGGGGGTAATTGCCTCCAAATTTTAGGAATTAGGGGCCACAAAGGGGCAAAAAACAAGCATTTTTCTGGTTTCATGACAATAACTTGTGTGTAAGTGTATGCATCTTTATGAAATTGTACTACAAGGTTCCATATCACAAAGGGAAAGCTGGAATTGAGTTTGGGGGTAATTGCCCAAAACTGTTTAGGAATAAGGGGCCAAAAATAAGCATTTTTCTTGTTTCCAGACAATTACTTGTGTTCAAGTGTATGGATCTCTCTGAAATTGTACTGCAAGGTACCATACCACAAAGTGAAGGCTAGGATTGATTTTGGGGGTAATTGCCTCAAAATATTGAAATTAGGGGCCATAAAGGGGCAAAAAAAACCAAGCATTTTTTCAGCTTCAGGACAATAACTTGTGTGTAAGTGTATGGATCTTTGTGAAATTGTACTACAAGGTTCCATATCACAAAGGGAAAGCTGGGTTTGAGTTTGGGGGTAATTGCCCTAAACGTTTAGGAATTTGGGGCCGAAAATGGGAAAAAAAACAAGCATTTTTCTAGTTTCCAGACAATAACTTGTGTTCAAGTGTATTGATCTCTCTGAAATTGTACTGCAAGGTACCATACCACAAAGGGAAGGCTGGGATTGAGTTTGGGGGTGATGAATCATTAGGGGGTTCCAAAAATTTGGGGGGGGATTTTTTTTTCCTTTTTTTCTTTAAAATTTTCCATTTTAAATTGGTTATTTCTTATTTATATATAAAAGCAAATAATAATGATATGGTTTGAATAGGTAAATTGAATTTTTTTAAGTTCTTAGACCACATTCATTCTGTGTCAGAAACCTATGCTGTGTCAAATATTTAATTACAATCCAAATTCAGTGCTGTATCAAGCTTGAATGTTGTGTCCATACTTGCCCCAACTGTTCAGGGTTTGACCTCTGCGGTCGTATCAAGCTGCGCCCCAGCAGAGCATTTTATTTTAATTAAAATTGAGAATGGAATTGAATGTTTTAGGAAAATGAAAGGGTTAAAAATATTAAGCTTACATGTAAGATGAAAACATGAATAAAAAACTGGATATAAAAAAATCTATCAATGATTGAAGAATATTAGAAATGTTCGGTAATTGTACCTCACATCAAATTCCTAATATTAAATTAATTTGGATCTTGTCTTTTTGATAAGTTCTGCCTTTTTACTAGTGCTTAATGAGTAAAAATAAAAATAAAAATTAATCATCTATTTAAGCCTTGCAAAATAACAATTTTATTCATGCCTTCAAATAAGTAGACCATACTAGTTTTTGTCTCGTCGCAGTATTTTGTCACAGTATGCAAGACATAGGTATTACTATCCGGTGGCAGCGTAAACTATTTGTATAAAACTTTATATTTCAGAAGGTAGAAGACCTGGATGCTTCATACCTTGTATGCAGATACCTTATGTTACGAAGTTTCCGTCAGTCATATGCCCATTGTTCTTGACCTCATTTTCATGGTTCAGTGACTGCTTGAAAAAAAATTAGTTTTTTTGTCATGTGAATTTCTCACTTATTATGAGTAATAGGATAACTATATTTGGTATATGGGTTCCTTGCAACGTCTACAAGTCCATCGGACAGGGTTAACCTGACCTCGACCTCAATTCATAGATCAGTGATCAAGGTTAAAGTTACGTGATTAGGTCCATTTCTCATTAACTACCAGCAGGTCAACTATATGTGGTGTATGGAATGATTTTATGGGGTACATGTCAGACTGGCAGGTTTCATCTGTCCTTGACCTCATTTTCATGGTTCATTGGTCATTGTTAATTTTGTGTTTTGGTCTGTTTTTCAAGTGCTGTAAGCAACAGGTCAAATAGATTTGGTGTATGGAATGATTGCAATGTGTACATGTCTGTCTAGCTGGTGTCATCTGACCTTGACCTCATTTTAATGGTTCATTGGTCAAAGTAAAGTTTTTTTGTTTTGGTCTGTTTTTCAAGTACTATAAGCAATCTGTCAACTATATTTGGTTTATGATATGATTGTAAGGTGTACATGTCTGTCTAGCCAGTGTCATCTGACCTTGACCTCATTTTCATGGTTCATTGGTCAATGTTAAGTTTTTGTGTTTTGGTCTGTTTTTCAAATACTAATAGCAATAGGTCAACTTTAATTGGTGTATGGAATGATTGTAAGGTGTACATGTCTGTCTAGCCAGTATCATCTGATCTTGACCTCATTTCCATGGTTCATTGGTAAACATTAAGTTTTTGTGTTTTGGTCTGTTATCATAAGCAATGGGTCAACTATATTTGGTGTATGAAATAATTGTAAGGTGTACATGTCTGTTTGACAGTTTTTATCTGACCTTGACCTCATTGTCATGGATCTTTAAAAATGTTAAGTTTATGTGATACTTGTAGTGAAACCTTTATCTTTAAGACTTTCAACATAAAATTAATGGTCAGTAAAACAGGCAAGACATTTCAGCGTGTGCACTGTTGTATTTATTTATCATCCCACACCTCCCCCTCTTTTTATATCAAACACTTGTATTTCTGAACCATTGACTTCAGTAATGAACAAGGCTTTACAGTGATTGTTTACATGGTAAGCATACAGCTTGTTGTTGGATTAGATAAGGTTTAGAGGCTAGTCATTTCAGAATGAAGAAGTCACCAGGACTAATGAACCATTTCAGAATGAAGAAGTCACCAGGACTAATGCATCATTTCAATTTTATTTCTACAGGTATCATATGGGCCCGTTACTCAACGGTTGTTATACCTAAGAACTGGAATCTCTTCACAGTAAATATATTTGTAGGGGCCACAGGCCTCTATCAGATATCTAGAATCGTCAAGTAAGTTAAGGAATACACTGAATACAATCTGATAAAATACTGATTCTTTATCCATACTTTGCTAACAAGGATATGAGAATGCTCCATTCTACTTTCTGTTTGAAAGACCTTTTGGGATTCTCTGGTTTTGTCCTAATAACAAACACCTTGAAATATTTGAAGGTAGGAAATTCATTGGCTTATGTAATAATTACCAGAATGGAATGTAGAACAGAGCGTTGTCCTAACCTTGTAAGAGAAGCATGGACACATGATCTTTATTTTAATCAGATTGCACTGCGTATAACATGTCCATCAGAGTTTTGAAACTCATCTTCATATATCAATCTTTTCAATTTTTTTTTTATTGTATAACAGCATATCATTTAATGATAGATACATCTTTACGTAACGGGGGTCAAAATCAGTGATTTTTCTAGTGTTCGTCATTTATGTCAATTACGAAACGGTTTTCAAAATGATAAAAGTTTTTCAATTTAATTTCGTCACTTAAAAATTTTGCTCAACAGTGACTTAAGCCTTTAAAAACCCTGGTCAAGGTATAGTCCTCTTTTTTTTGCCTGTTTTTTTACAGAGGTTAGTTGATATTAATCAGCATATGAAAAATCTTTGGTTATGAAGTTTAAGTCTGGATTTTATTTCAGACTTTATAAAAATACAAAAATATTCTGAATTTCTAAAAATCAGTTAATTTGTCTGAAAAACACAGCCTCTGCAGTCAAGTTTAGGGAATATGTCCCATACTATAAACTACAACTTAGGAAAATAAAGACACTTATCAATTACTAACTTTAAGTAGAATTCATAGCCAGTGCTCTAAGTTTCCTAGGCCTTAATTTTGTTCAAATCCGGATGGTTTTTTTTCAAATTTCTCCCAAAAAATCTATATATTTTTGGCTTATTTATGATGTAAAAATCAATGCTTTGAAATAAAACTGGACAAAAAAGTTCTTTTAAACTTTCTAACATGTCTGTTTGTCAACTTAAAACTTTTTTTATCTTGAAACATTGAACTTACTGTAATAATAGTCGGCAAATATGGCCATTTCCAAACTTACTCCTTTATGTAATATTTTAATTTTTCCAAAATATAGGGCATGATTAGAACTTACATTTTTTGCTATTTAGATTGTAATTTATTTATAAGCTACATTTTCTGATCTAGCATATTCTTAATCTCAAATTATCTCTTATTTTCCTCTATTGATTTAAAATTGTATTCATTGATGCACCAAATCATTTCTGAATTTACAATTTTTTTTTTCTAAAATGAATTGATTTAAAGACTCTACTTGGATATGTTGTATACTATTTTGTTTTATTTTAGCTTTGAATATTTACAGATTGCTTCATACTGTTTTCATTTAAAAAGCTTGCACACCTTTTGCTTGAAGTATTAATAAGGAATGTGAAATGGCTTAATGTTTTGCTACTAACAGTGATTTTCAGGTAGAGGTGATGGCTAATTTTTTACTGACCTTGATATTGCACAGATTTAGACTGTTAGCACAAAGATGGTTGATGATTTTTTAATGCCACTAATTGAAGGTTTTCAAGATCTGTTATGTTCAGTTCAATAATGTTACTATGAACAATCAAAGTTGTAAGGTAATTCAGAGAAAAAAACTTTCTATCATTTAATTTTGTAATTACATCTTTTTTTTGTGTAATAAAATGAATGTATACCATAGTCAATTATTTATTACATAACTACTACACAACCTACAGAGGTATTAGAAACTAACAAATTGTGTATTGTATGTATTGTGTAGTGATTTCAGCATAATCAACCTTTTTTCCATGAATTAAAGAAAATCAAAACAGTGAATAAAATAGATTTAGTTTACAGACATGTTAATGTATCTTGTTCTGTTATCAACATGACACAATTTTTCAAAATCAGACTTATTGTAGTAGAAATAAATAATCTGGAACATATTAAAAGAGTATTTGTCCTTAGGAGATATTCATTTTGTTTACTTATCTATTTTTTGTGGGGAGAAGATATTCATTTTTATACGACCGCAAACAAATTTTTGTGGTCGTATATTGGTATGACGTCGGCGTCGTCGTCGTCCGAAGACACATTAGTTTTCGCACTCTAACTTTAGTTTAAGTTAATGGATCTCAATGAAATTTTACCATAAGGTTCAAGACCACAAAAGGAAGGTGGGGATTGATTTTGGGGGTTATGGTACCAACAGTTAAGGAATTAGGGGCCAAAAAGGGGCCAAATATAAGCATTTTTGTAATTCCCTCAAAATTTTAGGAATTAGGGGCCATAAAAGGGCAAAAAAACAAGCATTTTTCTAGTTTCCAGACAATAACTTGTGTGTAAGTGTATGGATCTTTATGAAATTGTACTGCAAGGTTCCATATCACAAAGGGAAAGTTGGGTTTGAGTTTGGGGGTAATTGCCCTAAACGTTTAGGAATTTGGGGCCAAAAAGGGGCCAAAAAACAAGCATTTTTCTAGTTTCCAGACAATAACTTGTGTTCAAGTGTATGGATCTCTCTGAAATTGTACTGCAAGGTACCATACCACAAAGGGAAGGCTGGGATTGAGTTTGGGGGTGATGAATCATAAGGGGGTTCAATTAATTTTTTTGGGGGGGGGGGATTTTTTTTTCATTTTTTTTCTTTAAAATTTACCATTTTAAATTGGTTATTTTTCTTATTTATATATAAAAGCAAATAATAATGATATGGTTTGAATAGGTAAATTAAAAATTTTTAAGTTCTTAGACCACTTTCATTCTGTGTCAGAAACCTATGCTGTGTCAAATATTTAATTACAATCCAAATTCAGTGCTGTATCAAGCTTGAATGTTGTGTCCATACTTGCCCCAACTGTTCAGGGTTCGACCTCTGCGGTCGTATCAAGCTGCGCCCCAGCGGAGCATTTTATATTTATTCATTTGTTTTTTGAAGGGAGGGGTAATGATTGTACAGTACTGTGATTCTGTTATTGTAAAGGAGTCTTTATATATTATGATAAATGATTGTTTAACATCCAGTGTCAACTGTCAAGTTAAATGCGAAGCTGTGGTAAATATGAAATATTATAATCCTTGCTAAGTAAAGACCAACATGCTGAGCAGGATTATTATTTTTTTATTAGAATGTTTTGATAATTACTAATTGTTTTACATATATTTCAGCCATAGAAGATCATTAGCAGCACAAGCAGCAGAAGTAGAAAAATGATGAACTGAAGATGTAATAGCAAATGTGATTTTCTGACTGTGTTTGTGTGATAGAGAGAATAATATTTTTACTGGGTTATTTCCCTTGGCAAAGTGTAACAAGTGATCTCCCTTGTCAATGTCACCATGTCTTTACTTCAACTTGTTCAGAAACGAGAGGAAAGATGATCCTAACTGAGTTATTTCCCTTAGTAAAGTGTAAATGAATTATCTCCCTTGTCAAATCTCTGAAATCAATTTTATCTTCAATTGAAAGCAAGGTTTTCTTTAAAAAAAAATCCCTGCTTTGATGTAACTTCTCACTCTTTTACAACTCATTATTTTTAAACTTGCAAATCAAAAATTCACATAATTAGATTTTAAATCTTGTTTTTATTTCTACATTTAAGAGTAAAGCTGTACATTGAAGAAATATTTTAAGTTTATATGAAGGTTTATTTGGATGTTATGTTTGCGTTTGTGTGCATGGTTTTTATGTTTCAACACCGGTAATTTCCAATTCACCAGATATTGCTGTTTACACATGTCATAAAGCCTTTAATTTTATTTGGGTTTACTGTTTCATCAACGGACATAGCACAGGATTTCAGTTTATTGTACTAGATACTAGTGTGGTGTACTGTGAATTGTGACATCATCTCCTTTATAATTCTGCCATCATATGAAATTCTATGAAATTCTATCACATTACAAACTTAATGATCCATTTAGTGTAATTAATTTATCTCCTGTTGACAGCAATATATGGTGTATAAAGATATTTTTAGACTAAGCAAGCTCAGAGTTTCATATCAGCAGAACTGTTAAATACATTATGTTATATATTAATCAGTTTTTTTATTGTATAGTTAAATACTAAATAAAAAAGACAAGTTTTCTTATCGTTGTTGATAACTTAGTTTTTTTTGTACAAAATGTAAAAATACTTGCCTGCAAAGTTGCAAGATACAAACATTTATTGGTATTACAGATAATAAACATGGTCATAAAATGTTTCGGTTTTAAGATGCAACAAAAAGAACATGCGATACACCATTAGAATATCAGTATTCAATTCCATTATATTTTATTCTTATCAGTACACATAATTTGTTAATATTTCTAAGAGGGAAATTGTGGTATACATCAATGAGACTGCAACTCAACAACACGAACAAAAGACAAGAGGAGGTCATCAAATATTTTCAGCAAACATCTACATCATCTAAATCATCCTAAGTAAAGATAATAATGAATTGGTGTTTAACATCCAGTGGCAAATATTAAATGTATTTCAGGACAAGAATATGTTTTAAAATACTAGATACATTATTCTGACCAGGTGCTGACCAGTCTTTTCTCTTACTCCTAAATACTGGATGCTTAGAGGAGAAGCAGCAAATACAAATTTTCAAGTGTTTGGCTTGACCTGTCTTGAGGATCAAACCCATGACCCACTCCACAAGACCATCAAGACCACTTTTGTAGTATAGGCCAGGAGTTTAGGATCTTGTTCAATGACTTTTCCTGAAAATAGATGTTATTAATTATTAATATAACTACATTCGTGGTAGAGAAAATTTTCAGACAAATATGAAAGTACTAAGTTGTCTTTTTAAGTCGAAGGATATTCCTTCAAAATAATGGAAAAAATTAGGGTATCTAGTTAACAAATGCATCCGATGCACCCCGCCCATCAACCAAGATGGCCAAGCATGGCTAAAAATATAACATGGGTGTAAAATGCAGTTTTTGGCTTATATCTCTGAAACTAAAGCATTTAGAGCAATCTGACATGAGGTAAAAATGTTCATCAGGTAAAGATATATCTGCCTGAAAATTTAGCACGCATCAGACAACCTGTTGTTGGGTTGCTGCCCCTGAATTGGTAACTTTAAGGAAATTTTGCAGTTTTTGGTTATTATCTTGAATATTATAATAGAAAGAGATAAACTGTAAACAGCAAAATTGTTCAGCAAAGTAAGATCTACAAATAAGTTAAATGACCAAAATTGTCAATTGACAGAGAAGATTTGTCATAAGGAGTTATTGCCCTTTACAATCAATTTTTCGTAAATTTTTGTCTTCTCTGAAACCACACACCAGGGCCAAGTTTAGTTTAACTTGGCCTAAATCATTCTTAGGGTATCTTGTTTAAAAAATGTATCCTAGGACCCAGCCCATCAACCAAGATGGCCGTCATGGCTAAAATAGAACATAGGAGTTTACTATAGAAGTCTAAGGGAAAATTGTAAAAAAGCAATGTCAAATGGACACAGCTTGAAAACTAATTGAAATAATAATTAGGGGTCTTCACTAACTATTGTAAGATTATAATGGGAAGGATGACCTGCTTTTGATTTAACTACTGGGCCAAATTAAACCAAACTTGGTCTCAATCGTTATTGGGGTATCTAATACTATTTATTATGATTTTAACCTTATTTTACATGACTTCCAAAACCACAGTAGATACAGGTGAGCGGCACAGGCTCTTCAGAGCCTCTAGTTAGTTGTACTGTTACACCACTGTCCCAGGTGAGGGGAGGCATCATCAAACATGTCTAACCCCACCACATTCTGTATTTGTGAAGCAGAATTACATTATATGACTCATTGATATACATTGTATGTACACAGTTGCAACATGGTGGCTGTTAGTAGTAAGTCAGTAACTGCTGTCGGGAGCAGCGCTTTCAAAACTCAATTGTAGTGCTAGCATCTTTTCATTCTTCGTAGGAACTCCTGCATGAAGTCAGTCTCTTATGAATAAAGGAACAGGTCAGCAAGAAGAGTTGGTTCCCATGCGGGAAACAAATATGTTGTCAATCAAGATTCTTGTATAATGTCAAAGATTTATTGTTTGAATCCGAGTGGTTTTTTATACGACGGCAAAAAATTTTGCGGTCGTATATTGGTATCACGTCGTCGTCGTCCCAAGACATTTGGTTTCCGGACAATAACTTTAGTATAAGTAAAAAGAAATCTATGACATTTATACACAAGGTTTATAACCACAAAAGGAACGTTGGGATTGATTTTGGGGGTTATGGTCCTAACAGTTTAGGAATTAGGGGCCATAAAAGGGACCAAATAAGCATTTTTCTAATTTACAAACAATAACTTGTGGAACGGTGTATGAATCTCTCTGAAATTATACCACAAGTTTCCTTACCACAAAGGGATGGTTAGGATTGACTTTGGGGGTTATGGCTCAAACCGTTTAGGAATTACGGGCAAAAAAGGGGGAAAAACAAGGGTTTCCTGGTTAATGGACAATTTAAAAACAGTGTAAGGGAGGTAATCCAAACACATTTAAAGAACAATGTTGTGAATGTTTGGATTTAGGTCCCTATCACTGCTTTTAAATAATGTATATAGAAATCTTGTATTGTCTTGAGGTGATTAGCTGTCAATTTATTGTTATAAGTTACTATTAAAGGAATATTAATTTTAGCCATGATTATGTATGTCTTTATTTATTTTAGACTTTTATGATTATATTAAATTGGTAATTATGGTTGCAAACTCCATTGGAAATTTGAATTGAGATAATGACCATATCTTGAGGGAAATAATTTTTTTTTTGGAAAAGGTGGGGTGGGGGTGTTAAAAAGAAATTGTGGGGGAGGGCAATTTTTTCTCATTTCAGATTTCAGAAATTAAAAAGGAATTTCTTCCAACTAATTTCTTTCCATTTCTTCCAACAATTATTTTTTTGCAAAAAAAGGGGGGGGGGGTAAAAAAAAAATCGTGGAGCTAGGACAGGTACTAAGCACCATTTCATTTGTATTTAAAGATGCAGCATGAGTATTCATAGAACACTTCAGTTTTTTTCTCATTCTAATTGGTATCAACGACCTCATGGTCTGAGCCTATTTAGAAGGAGTTTCAGGCTACGCCTTCTTTTTCTCGTGAGTCGATTGCCTGACATTCGACATCAATATTTTGAAGTTGTGACTTCTATTGATGGAGCTAGGCTCATGCTATTATGGGCCTTTGGACCACACATTTAGCTGTGAAATATTATTAACAATATTCAGGTCACCAGGAATAACGTGGCCAGCTGGAAAATCTGGACTGGGAACTAGCACAGGTATAAAAAAAGGCGCTTTTAAAAAAGCTGGCACTAATAGATAAATTCAATTAAATAATCTCAGTTAAAAATAATAAAACTTGTAATCTGTTATTTTTATACGCCCGTTTACGGGACGTATTATAGTATACCGTTGCCCGTCAGTCGTCAACATGTACAATTACTCAAAAACATTTTGATTCAATTTTAGATTTTACGTTTCCGAGTTATGGGGTTTAATTCATTAACACGGGGATTTTTCAGTTTTCGGACGATAACTCAAAAATATTTTAAGCACTTTTCATGAAACTTTGATGAATTGTTTATATATATTGACGTGAGCTCTCTTTCGATTTTTATAAATCTAAGATTTATGTTTCCGAGTTATGTGGTTTTATTCATTAAAAAAGAGTGGATTCTCCTGTTTTCGGACAATAACTAAAAAGTGCTTTGAGCAGTTTTCATAAAACTTTGGTGACTTATTCACAATTAGAATAACCTCCCTTTAGTTTTCTTATAAATGTCTGATATGACATTGAGAAATTATGGAACGTCTTTTAAAATGGGACGGGCGTGTCATGCGCTCATGGCGCAGCTGTTTATTATTTTTTAGCAAGTATTTTCCAAATATTCCAATTCCTACCTAGTGTACACATATTGCAGCTTAGTTTAAATGGATCACATTGTTATTTAAACCTTAAAGGGGTTAATTAAGCTGTCAATTTCATGTTCACCAATTTGACTCAAATTCTCATATTTCATACTAGTATATAACGTACTAAAACGTAAAACCGAATTATAAAAAGTATAAAATAAACAATTAACAACGCATGGGCTCAATAACATGTATCAGCATTTCGTGTTTATTTTAGTCTAGACACCATCTAATAAACATCGAGGTGACCTCCGACGGTCATTTAATCCGATATAAACATAAATATATATATATAAATAGATAGCGAGCTCGTGCAATTATATTTTTCTAGGTCTGTTTGATTTCATATTCTAGATTAAATATATATGTTAATCATCGTTTTTTACCTGTATAAGAACGATTTTTGTGGATCGAATGGTTTCACTTTCAAATGTTGACATTCTTTGCTTTTAATAACTGAACATGCCTAATTCATGCGTAACCCATCTCTATCTGAAGGGTTTAATTCAAGGTCTCATTCAATGAGATCGAATTATTCACTTATAAGTCAATAATTCATCAGCGATGTTTCTTAGCTTATTTTGACAAAATTGAACCAAAATGGCTACTAATAGCGAATTATTATGTCACTATTCCACTTTCATTAATGATTGAACAAAAACAAATTATTTTGTATTTTTATAACTCGTAGCTAATGTCCCTTTAACCCTTTGAACAAAAACAGGTTAAAAAATAATAAAATTTATATAACTTATATAATATAAATGAGGAATCTTTCTGCGAAAATCTCACAAAAAAAAACTATTGTTCTCTATTTACACTAATACAGAAAATCAAATAAGGTAAATTGATTCAGGACAAAATATCTCATTACATTTTGCAAAACATTACAACAAATGAAAATCGCTTTTAAATTATGATTTCTTGTATTGAATTTCTATTCAATGATAAGTTTAATAAGATTTTTTAGGGTGTTGAAATACCTTTAAAGTTGAAAATGAGACAAGTCTTACATTTCTTTTTCTTTTGAAATAAGTTCAGGGTCAGACAAACTTTTCACGATCTGAGAATACATTGAGGAAGAAATCAAAAATTTTTTCGTCTTCTTTCCTTGACAAATACGTACATTTATCTTTTTTATAAAGTGCAGAAGTATCATTTTCACAAGTTGTACAAGTAAACTATAACTGGGGAAACATGATTTATTTCTTATGAATGGCTCGTGTCGATCTTACGAGTAAAGTCGTCACAGTTTCCAACTGATTCTTAGCTCACCTGGTCCAAGGGCCAAGTGCGCTTTTCCCATCACTTTTCGTCCGTTGTCGTTGCCGGTTAACATATACAAAACTTTTCTCCTCTGAAACTAGTTACTGAACCAAATTTAACCAAACTTGGCCACAATCATTATTGGGAGATTTACTTTATTGACACCGCTTGCAAACCAACATTGCCGACAAGGCTCAAAATAGAACCAAGGGGTAAAATGCAAAATTTGTCTATTAACATGAAGACCGCTACGAAGATTGAGTTACATGGCCGCTATATGGCCAATATGTGGAGAACATGTCCGCCCAATGAATTCCTGATCCTAATTGTTATTTTTAATATTTTTTCAACCATCAACTTTAATGACATATTCTTCTTCAACAAATTAGGAGACCCTTGACAAATATGGTTAAATTATCAAAACGTTTTGGTGTACCCTTATGCATATATCTCCCATTCAGAATGAATTAAATTTTGAAGCAGCGCGTCCTGTTTTGAGTTTCAGCAATGAGTATGTGAAAATATAATTATTTTCAATTTCCTGTATTAAATTTCTATATTGTGATAATATAAAAGTGTATACGATTACTTTCCTGGTATAAATCCACTAAATATTGTAATGAGTCAAAATTACTTCATTCGTTTCATCGTGCCGACGTCACTATAATATTGACTATATATATAGCCAACACAAAACAGTGACGACCCGAGAACATTTTGATGAAGGAGTCAACGAAACATGTTTTCTTTCCTCGACCGATACGACCAAGTGAGAATGAAACGAAGTACCATTCCACCATGCTACAAAGTAAACTACAAGTTACATGTTATATATATTTAAGGTAGGAATTTTTTACTTATTTTTTTTTGTAGCATTAGAAAATCAAAGGAAAATAAGCAGATACTTTGTGTATGCCTTACATAGAAACATTACGTCTTAAGAAAATATATCGTATGATTTTTTTGTAATTTGTAAAATTAGGTTCAGTAATCAGATTTGATGGTATAGTTACAAAATAGTTAGAGGTCGCTGATAAACAGTATATTACATTTAAAGGTTTTTTCACCACTTTATGACAAATTAAATTATTGTGATGTATTAAAACATGTTAAGGTTCAAATTGACCATGATATTTTTATTCTGATTGGTCATTTTTAAAATTTCTTCTCATTTGTTAAGTACCTCAATGCTAACATTTTTATAAAATGGAGAATGGAAATATGGAATATGTCAAAGAGACAACAACCCGACCAAAGAGCAGATTTTATAGCATATTTGGTAAAATTCCCGTTTGATAAATTAAGAAAAACAAATTAGATTTCAACTCCCTCGGGCAAAGCTGACCTTTGATGAATTTGGCTATTCTATTTAGGACATTTAGAGGACTTTTGACCAAAGACCTCCGTATAAAAAATAATGATAGAATTAATTGCAATATATCTTTCTCAGTTGATGATTCCGTAAATCCTAGTATTAATATGACAATTTTATATGGTAAAACTAGTTTTTCTTGTCCCTCTGAAACTACTTAGCTATTAAGATGATAATTGGCATTTTCTTAATGAAAAATATCATAATATGGCGATCTTTTACAGATGATTAATGATTTTTACATCGGATGTGACCTTGGGAGCTCATACCGGTGTTATGATGCCGCAGAAATGTCCTTGCGCTTTTGACTGATAACCGAACTTATCATATACTTAGAGGAAATAACATATAATTTTTACAGTATGATAATAGCATTAAATTTACGTGAATTCCATTTTTTTCCGAAATGGCTGATATGAAAAATTTATCACATGCTTCAACTATTATCACATGCCTTTCCGTAACGTTATTGCATGACATTCCGGCGATACTCGGCAAATTCCGGAAAATACACCTGAATGGTACGTTTTCAGTGAAAAACATTACAATTAAAGTATAGGATACAAAACAATTATTACGACACAATATACATATTATGTAAAATGCAAAAAAAAAAATACAATAAATGCGTTTTTAAAAGTTTCCTGCATAATTTAGAAACTTACTTTGCAAATGTTAACTTTTCCAAACAGTGTTCATTATGTTTTGTTGATTTTTTTATCGTCAATATAAAAATATATCATGCTGTTGTTCTTTTCCTCTGTTGATGCATATGATACATTGATGATAGAAAGATTCATATCGGATGTACTACATTTGGTGTCCGTAAACTTTTCGTGACTTTTTGAACTTCTACGTGAGAACCACTAAAAAGGATCAATATATTAAACTGTTATTTTTCTCCATTGTTGAAGCATATGATAAAAAGATCATAACGCCATTTTTAATATCAGATGTATTATCAGCCCTCGGTCAATATCAGCCCTCGAGCCTTCGGCTCGTGTGCAAAATAACATTCATTATTCGCTTGTTATTAATTCATTTCTTCAATAAATACTCATGAACATATTTTTAAGAACCTAAATTGACCTAAATGTTGTCTTCAAAGTAAATGGGTTATTCAATTTTTGTTGTAAGTTATTTATTCTATGATTGTATAACAAGGAAATATTTCAGTATTAAACTCAATGATTTATAAGGCCTCGTCACAATATATATGTTTCAGTACTTTCTCCTTGATATTTGTCTAGTATATGAACAAGTATTGTCTTTTTAAAAGTTCTGTAGTTTCCTTCCTGTTGCAAAAATGTATCTACTGTACTCTCACATTAATTGACACAAGGAGAGCTATACAAGTTTGTTAGAGTAACTTTTGTTACATTATTATAATTATGACGTTTTGAAACATGTGAAAGACAATTCCGTGGTAACATATGCTCTATTATTTTAAAAATATTTGTTTTTCTTTTATTCTCAATAGAATGACATAAGGAAACCAGAGAAATGTCAATGGACAAAAACCAGTCGCTTAATTTTCATAAATTTCTGTGTGAGAAAATTGGATCTGAGGTGGTTGTAAGAACTAGGAGAATCCATTCGATAATAAGTGACATTGGAGCAGCAGAACAAAAAAGAATAACTAGTGGAAGTAATGGTGAAGGACTAAATTTTAAAAGCAGCGACATAGATTTCATGTTTCTTGATCCTTCCTTCAAAGTATACGAATCAGAAAGAAATGTTGTCCACCAAGACCTCAGTATTCCTTTTATTATGGACATAGAGGATACACAACCTTGTTTCACTAGGCTACGTCTTTTTAACGATGAATTTTATAGTTTTATAGAGAAAAATGCCAGCGTTCTGTTGAAAAATGGTCGACAAAATCTGCTTTCAAGTGAATTGTATAAATTGTATCATTTGAAAGGATGTTGTTTTGCCCCAATCTTTAAGATTCATGGTCCGTGTTTATCAGATCGTGATGATCGATTTGATTTAGCATATTGTCTTAAATGTGACAAATGGGTTTCTCTAGCAAAATCATGGATCACAAGACCACGCAAATGGCCATCCCCTGACATTATTTCCAAAATTACATCATGTGGTGTTTTGTTTGTACCTATAGGCAATAAAGGGTCCATATATGAACATATTGAGTGGCGAATATCTTTTTCTGTATCAGAAAAAATTATTATATTTTCTTTCGATCATACTCAGCTTCTATGTTATGCCTTATTAAAAATCTTGCTGAAAGAAATAATTGAAAGCCATACAGACTTAAAAGGTTTATTGTGTTCTTATTTCTTAAAGACCCTGTTGTTTTGGATGGCAGAAGAATCAACCCCGTCAATCTGGCGATCAGACAACATCATACCATGTTTCATGTCATGTGTAAAAAGACTGTTGTACTGTGTACAATATTCAACCTTACTACATTATTTTATACCTGACAACAACCTGTTCTATTCACGATTCAATAATACCAACAAACTCAAATTGATAAACATTTTAAACAATATTTATAAAAAGGGAATTCAATGTTTTTGTTGTACAAAAACCCTATGCGATTATGGAAGACTATCGTATGAAATCTCTGCGCCATTTGGAAGAAACATTAGAATAATCGAAGAAATTATGCATAAATTTCTTGAGGGTGGAAGTCAGTTTGGTGTAAATAATATACGGCAACTGAACAATTTATTGCATCATTCCAGGACACGCCTATCTAGAGAAATATTTACCCTACAAATGTCAAAAGCATCTCAATGTGTTTCAAAGTATTCACAAAGACAGCATGGAGCAAACAACAGAAAACAGTATTTTAAGTACAGATATGATCTCAGCAATTTTCTTCTAGGTTTAAGTACAGATGCAGTATCAGGATGGCTGTTGTTGGCCTCTTTCTTCTATGTTCATAAAAAATATTCAACATCACTCAGAATAATAGACCATGCATTAGCAAAATGCACTGACGAGAAAATTTATTTTCAGCCACGTAGCTGCCCGTTTAGTCAGACACAAGAAAGCGTGTTAAATTTGATGAAACGAGAAAAACTTTATACAGTTTTAAAAACACTAACTGTTCAAAATATTATATTTGATTGGCAATCGTTTGTCATTCCACAAGAACTACAACTAGATGTAATATGGAATGGCGAAGGTGTGGTCTCTTATGCTCCTGTACCATTTGCATATTTCTTGAAGTTCCTGTGCCACTACCATTTACATGAAGAATCGTTGTGTAAACATTGGTTAAGGACGTTAATGACGTCCGTTAGAACATGTAAATGGGGAATAAAGCTCTTTTCTACTATACATTCAAAGATTTTTGCTGGCATAGCGTTTCAAATGCTTGGTGAAAAAGACAATGCGAGATTTATGTTCGTTGAAGCTTCTATTAGTGACTTTAACATAAGCAGTGCAAGATACAGACTTTCGCATTTTTAGACTAATTTATTTTCAATACTTTGTAAATAAAAATAAGAAATCTTTCATTAACCGAGACAACCCCCATTTTTGTCGAGCATTCGACTTTAGTCGAAAAAGCGAGACATAGCGGTCCTACATTCAGTCGTCGGCGTCGTCGGCGGCGTCCACAAATATTCACTCGGTGGTTAAAGTTTTTGAAATTTTTATAACTTTCTTAAAGTATCCTGGATTTCTACCAAACTTGGACAGAAGCTTGTTTATGATCATAAGATAGTATCCAGAAGTAAATTTGGAAAAATAAAATTCATGTTTTTCCGTATGTAACTTATAAATGGACTTAGTTTTTCTGCCGGAAAACATTACATTCACTCTGTGGTTAAAGTTTTTGAAATTTCAATAACTTTCTTAAACTATCATGGATTTGTATCAAACTTGGACAGAAGCTTGTTTATGATCATAAGATAGTATCCAGAAGTAAATTTTGTTAAATTCCATTTTTCCCTAATTTTACTTATGAATGGACTTATAGTTATTCTGCCAGGAAACAATACATTTACTCTGTGGTTAAAGTTTTAAAAAATTTAATAACTTTCTTTGTTTATGATCATAAGATAGTATCCAGAAGTAAATTTTGTTAAAAAAAATATTCCATTTTATCCTAATTTTACTAATAAATGGACTTAGTTTTTCTTCCATTTATCATTACATACAGTCTGCAGTTAAAGTTTTAAAAAAAATTATTAGATTCATAAACTATCTTGGATTTTTACCATCTTGGACAGAAGCTTTTTACAATCATAAGATAGTATCAAGAGGAATATTTTTATTAATCTTTTTGCTTGTATTTGTTGAGCCTGCGATCAAAAGCAAAAGTAGGCGAGACACTGGGTTCCGCGGAACCCTTACGATTTTTTTCTTAAAATGTCCTGTACAAAGTTAGGAATATAGCAGTCTTTATAAAATAGTCCGTTTCTATGTATGTTGTTTGTTTTTGTAGCAGTTCGATGTTTCTTTTGTTCCGTTGTTGCCTTCTAATAGTTTATGTGTTTTCCTAGATTTTGGTTTGTGATCCGGATTTGTTTTCGTTTACTCGATTTCGGACTATAGAACAGCGGTATACTTATGTTGCCTTTATTTTTTTCATTAGAAATTAGATTATTATAATTCCAACCATATTTATTGATAGTACAAAGATTTCTAGATTAACCTTCGTCAATTTCAAGATTTAATAACGTCGACTTTAAGATTTAACAGATCATTTGTTTAATTCAGTGTAAATTAATATATATATATATATATATATATATATATATATATATATATATATATATATATATATATATATATATAGGTAAAGGAAAAAACATAAAGACAGAGACTGACCTGTATAGATCAAATTATATCAGATACTAATGAGATCAAAGTTTGTGTATTGCGTGGTCTTCCATGTTTTATTTAAACCCATGTTATGTCATTTGGTCAATTATGATTGGCATTAAGTAGGAGGAGTCTATATAGAATTTCAATTATATCAATTATATCAAATATCAATTATTTGTCTTATCCTTTGTGTTTAATTGTACCTTGATCATGACTGTTGTCAATCATCGCATCATTGTCGGCATTCCTATGGGAACGAACTGTGCGCATCTCCTTGCCGACCTCTTCTTATTTTCAAATGAATCGGAGTTCTTTCAGACACTTGTCAAAAACAAGAAGATCAAAGAAGCCAGATTATTTAATTTCACTTTCAGATATATTGATGATGTTCTATCCATTAAAAATCCGAACTTTTCTGATTGGGTTACATTAATATATCCCCTAGAACTAGAAATTAAAGAAACAACAGACACGGCTTCCTCCGCCACATTTTAAGACTTATACCTCGAATTTGACATACACAGTCATCTCAGTACCAGAATCTATGACAAACGAGACTATTTTTGATTTTGAAATTATCAATTTTACTCCACCTTAGTAGCAATATACCAACTTCACCTGCATATGGGATATACATTTCCCAACTTATTCGATATTCAAGAGCTTGCAGATCCTACTCAGAATTTGTAAAACGTCACCAGTGTCTGAGCAGAAAATTGATGAACCAGAGGTATGTCAGAGAACGTCTCAGTTTTTTTTTTCTAAAACAGTTCATCGGAAGGTACCAAGACCTTGTTGATAAATATTCTGTATAAACTTCACAAATAATACATGATGGTCTTGGTGTATATAATATTCTGCGCACTGACGTTGTTTATCATCTTAATAACGTGTCATATTATTCTTTTATTTGTCTTTGTTCTATTTTTAATATTACTTTTACTGTTTGGTCTGTTTTTGGTGATATCCATTTGACGTGAAGCGGTACTTATGCATCCCGTCAATGTGTTGTTTTTATTATCTTTCATTTTTGCTGGTGTGCTTTGTAGGTGTAACTTTTTGTGTTTCTTTGGTACATATGAGGTGGCTCTGTTCTTTTAAAGAGACCATCATTATGTTATTGTTCTATTATAATGCCATTATGTTATTGTTCTATAATAATTTTGAAAATACTTTGAACGACAAAATTATTTTATATCTCTACCTGTGTGACGTTTACATTCTGACGTCAAACACGCGATTCTACACCAGAGCTAATGTGAACCTAGCCATTCAGTCACAGGACTTCAAATTTTTCAATCCTTTATAGGTTGATTTAAAATACAAAAAATAAGTAAGCAATGAACCTGGTTGTTAAATTTGATATATGTTTTTTTGTGCTTCTTTGTTAAATATTTGTTTGTTTTTGTTCTGACTGAGATTGTAACACGGTGATGACTGCTGTACCCTTATTTTGACAATTTTTGCCTATTATGTCTGTTTTGTTCCAAATCGTTGTAAATATAATGGAATTTGATGCGACTGTCATACAAGTGAGAGGTTTAGCGCTATAAAACCAGGTACAATCCACCATTTTCTACATTTGATAATGCCTGTACCAAGTCAGGAATATGACAGTTGTTGTCCATTGTTTTGATGTGTTTTATCATTTTATTTTGCTATTTGATTAGGGACTTTCCGTTTTGAATTTTCCTCGGAGTTCAGTATTTTTGTGATTTTACTTTTTTCATTCTGTTTATGTATCCATAAAGTAAAAACTTAAAAACTAAGCCAGTGATCAAGGATTTGTATGGTGACTATACACATCCTTGCAGTAATTGAACAAAGTAACGACTATTAGTTTGGAAAAAAATACTCTAAATTAAGATGTAACCAAATTTCATTCCAGTTCACTGGTGCATATGTACACAGACATGTGAAAAATAGGAAACTATATGTCAGTGTGTATAGCTAATATGTCCACTTTCTATTTGGAGGCCAGGGCCGGGGCCTTAAAAAAGAGTTGGAACAAGTTTTAATCTTTCCAAAAACTATTAGTCTATCCAGGAACATATATGTTGACACGACTATCCCACTAGGTGCGGCAGCATATAATACCGGATATTTTAATCACTGTTTGGTTTTTCAACAAGCTTTCCAAACGGTCAGTTTGGAAATTTCAATCTATGATGAGTTTATCTTCAACAACTGGGTCAATGCCACAGCTTTAAAAACCAAATGAGAAATACATGGACACATTACAATCATTCAATACACTAAATTTAGCTGACCTATTGCTGATAGTTTCTAAAAACAGACTTAACTAAGAAAATAAAGCATTGATCAATGAACCATGAAAATGAGGTCAAGATCAGATGACCCATGCCAGGCAGAGATGAACAGCTTACAATCCTTCCATACAACAAATATAGTTGACTTTTTGCTTATATTTTTAAGAAAACCAGACTGCAACACATAAACTTAACACTGAGCAATGAACCGTGAAAATGAGGTCAAGTTCAAATAAAACAAATATTTCCATACACCAAGTATAGTTGACATTTGCAGATAGTATTAGAATAAACTGTTATCACAGAGATATGTCTCACTTTTTTGTAATTTAGATTATGCAAATGTTGACACTAAAATAGCAATACTTTTAAATATAAATTAGGCAAATATTCAAAGTCAATGAACCATAACTGAGGTACTTGGCTATGCAATCTCCATGTTAATGAGATGTGCCAATGCTAATACAACTGCATATAAAATATCATTGACTTATTATGAGTCGTTCCCTTTAAAAAAAAACCTAAACACAAAAATTAACTTGTAAACTATGTAAAAGTTTCAAAGTCAATAAACCACGAAGAGAGGATGGAGCTATATAATCTCCATGGAAACAGTTCTTACAAATGCCTATAAATTTGCATACCAAATACCATTGCCTTAACATTAACATTTCATCATAAATGGATCTAATCACAAACTTATACATATAAACTTAGCAAAAGTTTCAGATTAAATAGACCATGACTGAAGGGACGTGGCCAAATATTCTCCATGGAAATTAGATGTGCTTATGCTGATACAACTGAATACCAATTAACATTGGTCTACCACTAATGGTTCCCCCTGAACTGACCTAATCACAAACATACATGTTCACTAAAACAAAATTTTCAAAGTCAATAGACCAGGACCTAGGGGGAGGAGCTAAATAATTTCAATGAAAATGAGATATGCCAATGCTTATACAAATGCATACCAAATATTATTGATCATCCACTAGTTGTTCCCCATAAACTGACCTTATCACAAACTAAAATATGTAAAATAAGCAAAAGTTTCAAGGTCAATAGACCATGACTGAGGGGGCAAGGACAAGGCCAAATAATCTCCATGGCAATGAGATGTGCCAACGCTAATACAACTGTATACCAAATATGATTGACCTACCACTTGTGGTTCACCATAAACTAGACCTAATCACAAACTAATACATTGATGACGCCACCGCCGGAAACAGCATACCTATGTCTCGCTTTTTGTCTCCGTCAAGCAAGACAAAAAAATTACCAAAAACTCTTAACTTTGAGCACTGGACATGTACACCTTACAATCATTCCATACTCTAAATATAGTAGACCTATTGCATACAGTATAAGAAAAACAAACCAAAAAAAAACAAAAACTTAACTATAACCACTGAACCATGAAAATAAGGTCACGGTCAGATGACACCTGCCAGTTGGAACTGTACACCTTACAATCCTTTCATACACCAAATATACTAGACCTATTGCTTATAGTATCCAAGATATGGACTTGACCACCAAAACTTAACCTTGTTCACTGATCCATGAAATGAGGTCGAGGTCAAGTGAAAACTGTCTGACAGACACGAGGACCTTGCAAGGTACGCACATACTAAATATAGTTATCCTTTTACTTATAATAAACGAGAAATTGATATTACAAAAAATCTCAACTTTTTTTTCAAGTAGTCACTGAACCATGGAAATAAGGTCAAGGACAATAGACATATGACAGACGGAAACTTTTTAACATAAGGCATCTACATGTATATATACAAAGTATAAAGCACCCAAGTCTTCCACCTTCTAAAATATAAAGCTTTTTAGAAGTTAGCTAACGCCAGCGCCGCTGGATCACTATCCCTATGTTGAGCTTTCTGCGACAAAAGTCTCAGGCTCGACAAAAACTATGACATGAACTATCTAACCATAAATTAACTGTTTACTAAACTTAGAAATTTTCGAAATATTAGGAATAGATTACATGAGATAGATTTAGCTAATGTTTTAGAAATTTTTGGTCCTCATTAATGCTATTTAGATTTGTTCTTGTTTGGCCTTTTGAACTTTTTTATTCAACAGATTTCTCAAATCATTTTAAGTACAAATCTTAAACCTAATACTAGTAACCTAAAGTTCTAAACAGGTAAATACTAGTAACCCAATTTGAGTGCCAAATATTTTCCTACAGTTGATTTAAAAAAAAGTAATTCTTTCCTGATAATATAGGAAATGGGTTGCCGTTTCTAGTTGGTAATTGAAGTTTCAGAGTCTTTATATTTAATGAAACAGTAAATATCATTATAGTTTTTCACAAATGGATTACAAATGGCTTATTTGATTGTAATGATAACTGAACATCATTTCAAAAACAAGAAAAGTAACGTTTATTTGTGTAAGGAAATGCACTGTACGCCTCTATATTTTGATATGAGATGGAAGAAATACATTAAAAAAACTTTTTATTCCACCCAGGATATTTAATAAGCATTATATGTATGTATTATAATGGCAGATATTTCTTTATAATTTCTAGACTAACTTAAATATTTTCAACTTTATGTAAAAATATTGAGATGTTTTATGATTGCCAATGAGACATCTATCTAACCGAGTCAAATGAATCGGATTTAAGCAATCATGTGCATTTCCTTAAAAAAACCACCTGTGAAAATAGGTTGGAAATCAATCAACTCAACATAAAACAACTATCATAAAGACAAAAGATACAAAGAATCAATCTAAAAATACTCCCAGTTACAGAAAGCTAGTTCAAACCTGATAACAACTAATGAATAAATCCTATTTCTCCGAATTAAGTATCAAATACTTAGAAACGTTGCGCACGATGTTCCTACAACACGACGTTACACCAAAAAATGCGATGTCAAAAATGTTTTCTGAAATTTTGACGTCCATTAATTAAATCTGTAAGTTTCATTCTGCTTTTTATAATTTTATGTTGTTGGTTAAAATTCTGTCTCTGTTATTTTTGTGATGTCTTTTTACCTTGATATACCTCAAGTTGTGGAGATGTACATTTTTTAAATTTAGTATACTTATTCTGGATCGTCCGTAAAACGGCTAATATAATCCCCGGTTGTATTCATACAATGAAATACTAGTAGTTTTCGTCGCTGTTTGCCATTAGTCTTTCAGTTATACCTCCGTTTCATGCACAAGTTTACATTGACGAAAAGGGTCTGCTTCGCTAGTACAGAGATTAGTTTCAGTACGACAGTTATAACATGGGTAGCAGGACAACTCGCGAACTAAAACATTTTGAGGACTTTTACTTTGAATATATCGCTAAAAGCTAAAAACGATTCATAAAAATATCAAAATTTAATCTGTGTCGAATATAAGTTCCGAGTCTGTCAACATGCACCATTATTTTTTTCGACAACCTTCAATATGGTTTTCTAAATTTCACCAAACGATTTGTTTTAATTATCAGGAACATTCATTTCAAACAAATTTAGCACATGTACTACAACGTCGGAAATGAGCGTTATTAGGATTTTTCGACGTTTTCTGACGTTTGGACAAAATGACTACCGTTTTGTAATGTTTCGTAGCATTTTATTCTTTTACGACCCAAACATGTAGCCAATAAAAAAAGAATCTAGACATTTTGTACTTTTCGTGTATCAAACTTTTGTTTTGATAAATTATAAATTGCTTATTGAAATAACAAGTAAAAAACTCGCATTAATTGCTTTGACAAATGAAATATCAACCTGGAAAAAATGACTACCGCTTGAAAAACGACTGTAAAGAGAAGGTTTTATAGAATCTACTTTTTTTGAACTCACGAACAATGAGGCAATTGTTTGTACTTTTGGTAGATGTTATTATTATCTAACTTTTTTAAGACACTTTCTGCTATATCTACTTATAAAAGTCACTTTCAGTCGTTGAGTCAACGAAAAACGTTGTTGGACATTTTTCTTAATCCAGCGTAATATGCAGCCACCGAGTCAAACAAAATTTGAGAAAATAGCAGCTTCAATGTCACAAAAAAACGACACATGTCGTTGTAGTCGCCAAGGTTGAGGAAGATCAGAGAATAAGAAATACAGTAATTTTACTTAAGAGTTAAAACAGTTGTTCAAAAATGTAACGTTGGACATCCGTTTATATCACGTAGCTTTGTTGTTTTAATCCTCAAATATACTAGATATTACTAAGCATATGACCAAGAACTATAAGAACATAATTGAAAATATATACTAAATTTGTTTTTATAGTTGTAAGTGTTTGCTAATATTTTGGTTTTGTTTTGCAGAGGAAATTTCGAAGATTCTCTTTTAAATCCTAGGGGTTGTAAGAACATCGTACGCAACGTTAGAGACAACAAAACTGGAGGTTCAGAGATGTCTGTAGAATTCATTGCCCATTCTGCAAAGAAAAAACTTGCTGAACATATTTTTGTAAGTGTTATTTTTGAATTGTTGGAGAAGTAATTTAAACAGTCCATTTCAAGTTTGACATTTTATAGTGTTGAGTAATTCTAGTTTATATGTGAATACTTATTCCTACACTTTTAAACAGAGGAGGTTGGTGGCTAAGTGATCTAAGAATTCTAACTTTTAAATCACTACCCTGTCAACACGGAGGTTGTGAGTTTGAATCCTGACCTTGGCAGGAGCGCTTGTCTCCAATCTTTACAATCAATTATTTACCGGTATAACAATTTTTAAATGGGAATAATGCAACTTGATAAGTATTGTGATAAAAAGAAATCACATAATGATTGTTGATACATATCTCCGTATGCAGCTTTCCCCTAAATCGTAATAATTAATCTCACATTTTTGTCCATCATCCAAAAATGGCAGTAATACACGTAAATGCATTCAATCATTTTAGATTTTACAATTGCGGTCTCCGGTACCGAAATCTAATTTAAAGTCTTCATATACATCACTTTAGAATTGATCAGTTCTGTCTATAGTAAAAGATCTTGTTTAACTCGGGATGTCTCTTGTGAATTTTTACATCAAAGTTTAAGATGAACATGTCTCTCCTTATCTACTCTCGAAGCAATAAAAAAAGTAGCAATCAAAACAAAACCACATCAAATTATAAGATTGGTTTATAGTTTCAAGAAATCCTAGTTCATGCTGTTAAACATATACAAAAATAAATATTCTGTTTGTCTTTACAGTGATAAACTACACTAAAGTCAGAAATTAATATCCAATATTCTCATCAAGACGTCACTACTTCAGTTCAATCATTTTTCTTTTTCACAATCTTTTCTGTAGGTTGTAACATCTTTTAACATAGTTTCTAATCTTTCCTAAAATAGAAAATTGACAATCATTTCCTCATTAAAAACCATCTTACATTGTGAGGTGCAGGACAAAGTGTATAATAAAATTGAGAATGAAAATGGGGAATGTGTAAAAGAGACAACAACCCGACCAAAGAGTAAAGACAACCAAAAGCCACCAATGGGTCTTCAACACAGCGGGAAAATGTGTACTATTTCAGTGATGCTTTACATTAAAATAAGAACATAAAACAGGTATAGGTAAAACCTGATTTGATTCAAAGCCGTAAAAACAACCAGCTATAAAAGGCCCCCGAAATGACAAATGTAAAACAATTCGAACAAGAAAACTAACGGCCTGATTTATGTCTAGAACAAAATTTTATGGACGCCATTACGAGTTGGTTGAACGTTATGGAATATCCGTTTCACAGATGATAGCGGATATGTTCCTAATGTCGTAACTACAATCCCGTCCCCTTTTCACGAATGTGACCTTCCGAATTATACTTATTACCGGGGTTGTACTAACATAAGCAATACGACGGGTGCCACATGTGGAGCAGGATCTGCTTACCCTTCTAGAGAACCTGAGATCACCCCAAGTTTTTGGTGGGGTTCGTGTTGCTCAGTCTTTAGTTTTCTATGATGTGTTTTGTTTACTATTGTTGTCTGTTGGTCTTTTTCTTTTTTAGACATGGCGTTGTCAGTTTATTTGCGACTAATAAGTTTGAATGTCCCTCTGGTATCTTTAGCTTCTCTTTTCTAAATCTTCATATTATGTATCCAATCCCCAACCTACCAACACTTATATCTTCAATGATCTGTTACTTGGTTTAACATATTGCAGCTAAGATTATAAAATCGGTCACTTTTTTTTAGTTAACCTTAACCACTTTTAAGTAATAGAATATAATTTTTCTTTAAGAAATTACATAAAATAACTACAAAGATCTCTGGAAAGTATTTCTGCAAATACTGTTATAAAAATGCTTTAGAAAACATTAATATTCTATATTTATAATGAAATTAACATTTTATAAACGTCGTTTGTCCGAAGAGATCTTCTGAATTAATCTCCACCAGAAACGCTCAATCCCAAATTTACAGACGTATATGCTGTCAAATAAGATGTATGGATACACGATACACAATGACCAAAAGAAAATATGTTTTACATCCTTTTTCCTATATTGAATATCTATTTTATTTTAAGGATGTTTGCTCCTCTTGTTTTGGAATATTTGCCGGATATTCGGAATCCTCTGGTTTTATCCTTGTAGTGCCATTAAAAATTTTGCCCACTAACCCCTACTTTTCTTTCCATGATTTAATTACATATAGTTTAAAATGTTATCTTTGAAAATCTTATAAAATGCTTGTTATTTTTTCATTGTTTTTGACAGAAAATAGTTGCCAATTGAAAATGTACCAAAAATCTAGAGAGAATTATTTCCCGCCAAATTTTCAATGGGTTATAATCTCGAAAACAAGCACACGGACCCTTCATTTTTTTCTGCTTTTTTAGTTTCTTTATTTATATACTATCAATTTGTAACAGTCTTTTAAAAAGCTTGTTATTTTGAAACAGAGTAGCGAACATCCTTAAGATAAATATTCATACGATTTTTTTCTTGATATAAATCCACTTAATATAATATTGATTCAAAAACTTTTGAATCTGTTTATTTCTTAGAAATACAATAGTGGTGACGACCCGATACAAATTGATGAGTAATTCTGAAATTTTGCGTTTTCTTTCCTTGACAAACAAGATTTTTTTTAAAGTGCAAAAGTAAATCATTTTTAAAAGTTTTGCAGAATGCTACGAAGTAAAGTCGTTTGTTGCTGTATATCATATATGTTTTCGTTCATTATTTTGTACATAAATCAGGTCGTTAGTTTTCTCGTTTGAATTGTTTTACATTTGTCATTTCGGGGCCTTTTATAGCCGACTATGCGGTATGGGTTTTGCTCATTGTTGAAAACCGTACGATGACCTATAGTTGTTAATCTCTATGTAATTTGGTCTCTTGTGGAGAGTTATCTCATTGCAATCATACCACATCTTTTTATTTTTATATAAGCTACGTGTAAGGTTGGCATCTTTATTTCCTAATTTGCTCAGCATAAACGAAACAATAGTAACTAAAAAGTAAAATCACAAAAATACTGAACTCCGAGGAAAATTCAAAACGGAAGGTCCCTAATCAAATGGCAAAATCAAATGATAAAACACATCAAACGAATGGACAACAACTGTCATATTCCTGACTTGGTACAGGCATTTTCAAATGTAGAAAATTGTGGATTGAACCTGGTTTTATAGCGCTTGTATGACACTTTAACTTGTATGACAGTCGCATAAAATTCTGTTATATTTACAACGATTTGGTACAAAACAGACATAATAGGTAAAATAGTCAAAATATGGGTAGAGCAGTCATCACTGTGTTACAATCTCAAAACAAACAAACATTTACAAAAAAGCACAAAAAGCATCTATCAAATTAAAAAAACACATTCATTGCTTCGCGTGTTTGACTAAAATATAACTACTTAAAGACAGAAGACGTTTTTCATTTAGTAAAACTTATTTAGAATTTGAACAACATTCATTATTGATTTTTTTTCCTCGTCTTTTTGAGATGAGAAATTGTTTTGATGTATCATTCGTATAATGGCGATACTAATTAATGAATGACAAAAACATGCATGTGTTCAGTGTTCATTCGATTCGTATACATGTAATGACTGAAGTAATATGGGGTTTACACAAATCACAACAGACTGTTACAAAAGTGGAACAACTCAATAATTAGAACCAGAAATATATCAAAGTACGTACAGTACTGATATAATGAGGGAGGTTTGGCATGCCACAAAACCAGGTTCAACCCACCATTTTTTTCTTTATAAAATGTCCTGTACCAAGTCAGGAATATGACCATTGTTATATTATAGTTCGTTCCTGTGTGTGTTACATTTTAACGTTGTGTTTCTGTTGTGTCGTTTGTTTCCTCTTATATTTAAGTGTGAATTCACATTACTATAAGACGTGGGACGGTACTTTTCTATCCCAAATTCATGTATTTAGTTTTGATGTTATATTTGTTATTCTTATCGGATTTTGTATAATGCTTAGTTCGTTTCTGTGTGTGTTACATTTTAATGTTGTGTCGTTGTTCTCCTCTTATATTTAATGCGTTTCCCTCAGTTTTAGTTTGTAACCCGGGTTTGTTTTTTTCTATCGATTTATGAGTTTCGAACAGCGGTATACTACTGTTGCCTTTATTTACAGTTCCCTTTGTTACCACTAACATACATATGTCTTCCGTTGATTTTTCTCTCACATTGTTGACACCTCTTTTGACATTTTGAGTCAATTTTAACTGCAAAGCAGACAATATTCTGATTTTCTAAGGAAGCATGACCGCCTTATGAATTCTTAATTCTAATTCATTTTTTTACATTTTTTTTTATTCAACTACAATACAAAATTTCTCAACAAATTGAGAGATGCCGGACAACAATTATCCAGCAAACTAAACAAACGCTTTGGTGTGTACACGCGTTTGAAAATATTACACATAATGCATTAGATTTTAAAGCATCTCATTCTGCATTGTAATTTAATGATGAGCATAAAAAAAGTAACGAAACGACCACAAAAAGGTCATTGCAGCTTTCACTATATAAAATGTTTTTTGAGGTGGGGGAATGTAAGTTCATTATTTAGTATTTAACCATTTTCTTCGACTTTGGACTGTTGTTATGCCTTCACGTTCAACCTTTTACTGATTTCCGACGGCTAGCATTGCAAAAAGAAGGGATATGTGATGGGTGTACAAGAATTATTCACGTGAATTCTTTTATTGCTTACTACGCCGCAAAAGAGAAAGGGAAGACTTTTGTCGTCAAGCGTGAAATGCACATTTTTCATTGCAATAAACGTCAAATGAGCATTATAGCTTTGTTGCCGATCACCATGTATGGACGAGCTACGAATAGCATCAAACACAGTAAAAGGTTTATCTATAAAATCATTTTACCTGTTTTGGCACTTATTCATCGATGGCTTTCAAATATTCAGCTTTGAGCGTTCTTGTTGAAGATATAATAAGAAATTTATCAGCACTTCGAACGCATTAAATTTGTAAACTTCTTATTCAATACCCAAATCTAACCCGCTTAACTGCAAATCCAACCCGCTTAACTGCAGCTAAGATAAATTGGGTCACATTTTTATTCAATATTAACTCCTTTGAAAGTAAAAAAAAACCATAAAAAATTAATAAAATGCATAAAATATAACTGAGATAAAGTCACAAAAACTTTAATTCTATATTTACAAAAATATAGCATTGAAAATGAGGTGTATTGATTTAAGATAAAATTTCTTCACGCTTTTTTTAAAAGGGACCAGGAATTGAAAACTGGGTTTTCATTATTTTTTTCTGTATTGAATTTTCATTTCTAGATAAGTTTGATAAGGTTTTGTTCCTGGTATAAACATAACTTCAAATATGATAATGTGACACGACCTAATGCACCTCTCTTTTGGTGTTATAAAGATAATGGTCATAAATCGATCGATCTGAGAACAAATTGAGGAAGAAATCAGACAATTTTACGGGTTATTTTCTTGGCAATGATAAATTTATTAATTGTTATTGGCTTTCAACTAACTTTTTAATTTTTATATATTTTTCTTTAATATGTTATATAAAAAATAAAAAAATGTGGTATGATTGACAATGAGAGAACACTCCACAAGAGACCAAATGACACAGAAATTAACAACAATAGGTCACCGTATGCCTTCAACAATGAATAAATCCATACCGCCCAGTCAGCTATAAAAGGCCCCGAAATGACAAATGTAAAACAATTCAAACGAGAAAACTAACGGCCTGATTTATGTATAAAATAATGAACGAAAAACAAATATGATATACAGCAACAAACGACAACCACTGAATTACAGGCTCCTGACATGGAACAGGCACATACAGAATGTGGCAAGGTCAAACTAGTTTGAAGTCGTGAACACTCCCCTTACCGTAACAGTACAACATATGAACAATTTTGAAATCCGGAGACAATTTGAACGAAGTTTCACATATTCCGCTTTAAGGGGAAACATGCATGCCTATAAAATTCACGATTCTAATTGTCACTTCTGTTTTTTCCCCATTAATTTTCATTGCAACATCTTCAACAAATTGAGAGACCCTTGAAAAACATTGTTAACTTATCAAAAAATTTGGTATACTCTAATGATAAAATCTCCCATTCAGAATGCATCAAATTTTGAAGCATCGCGTTTTGATTTGAATATAATAATGAGTATGCCAAAACAAAATTGTATCCTTTTTCCTGCAATAAATTTTTATTTCGTAATAAGATAAACATTCATACGGTTATTTTCCTGATATAAATCAATGAAATATCATTATGAGTTAAAACTATTTCACCAGATTTTTTCGTACCTACGTCACTATAATACTGACTATAAAGGCAACACAAAACAAATCCGACTTAAAAACATTTTGAGGAACGAGTAAAAGAAAAGTCTGAGTACACTTACCTGAACATGTATCCAGCTACGTGCGAATGAGAAGTACCAATGGCCAAAATGCTATAAAATAAACTGCAAGGTACTATATATTGAAGGTATGCATTTTTACTTTCTATATTTTTCTAAGCATAAAAAAATAAAAAGAAAATATATGCAGATACTTTGTGCATGTCACACAAAGAAACATGAAGTTTGGGAAGATATATTGTATGACTTTTTTGTAAATGTAAAATTATTTTTCAGTTTTCTTTTTTTAAATTTTAGATATAATCACACAACACTAAACAATTTTCACCACTTAAATGTGTCCATGACATTTTGATTCTGATTTGTGATTTCTGTAATTTCTGTTATCATCAGCTCAGTTGTCTCATAACATATTTTTTGGTAAAATTCCGAGTCGATAGAGTAAGAAGTAATAGTTAAAAAAAAGAAATAAGGTTCCAACTCCTTCAGGTAAAAATGAACTTTGATGAATTTGGCTAATGTATTAAGGTGGTACCAAACACCTTGACTAAAATTAATTAAGCTCCTTTAATTTTCATAAAAATTTTGACAAAATATTTGCTTTGACCCTTTGATAAAAATATAAAAATTACAAAAAACTTGAACCACACACTTTATCGGAAAATTTTCATTGGAAACATAGCAGTTTAACAAACACAAATTTTGATCATTGAGAAGCTTAATATTTTCTTAACAGTAGAATGTGATTAAAACGTTCAGCTTATTTTTACAGAGTTATCTCCCTGTAGTGTTATTTACCACCTTAAGATAACTTTTGGTCAAAGAACTCCCCACGTTTCTTTGTATTTCCTGATGACGCGAATCCAGAAAAGCGCCTCGGACACATGTAATTTATAAAGTGTTATTTCAATCTATGAAACTGCAAAAAAAAATCATGATCCGCGCATTTGGCGTATTAAATTATAAACATAGTATTTTGATGTGTTTTTAAACTGTATTGATATAATAGACATGCTTATCGATAAACAGTACGTAAAATGTATTTCTTGCTGACCGATTCGATGGTTTACACAGCGACAATAGTAATACCCTTTAGGAAATCAAGTTATATTTACCCCATCTGTAACTACAAAGCTAATCAAAATCCAATCTACAAGGAAAAATACATCAAAGATTCTCTACTGAAGTTTGGGAAAAAACATTACAAAACGAACAAATTTCAGTCCGTTTGATTTTTTTTCAATTTCTTCTCTCCTGTATTACTACAAGACAATATATTTTTCTGATGATCCTGGCCAGTCTGCGCCAAACTTTCTATACACATTTTAGTTTCCTGTGTATAATTTGGAGTTTAGTATGACGTCCATTATCACTGAATTAGTATACATATTTGTTTAGGGGCCAGCTGAAGGACGCCTCCGGGTGCAGGAGTTTCTCGCTGCATTGAAGACCCATTGGTGGCCTTCGGCTGTTGTCTGCTCTATGGTCGGGTTGTTGTCTCTTTGACACATTCCCCATTTCCATTCTCAATTTTACATATTCACCAATTTTGAAAGAATGCATATATTTAAAAAAATGAAAGTGATAAATGCAGTATTTCTTTAAATTTTCAGTTCAAGTTTAATATACCGCGGCTGTCTGCAATATTGGACAATATATGACATGACCAAATTTACATTAGCTTGATCTAAATGTTTTGTTAAAAGTTAAAATTTCAACGACACAAGAGCGATAGATATCGTAAATAAGGACATAATGCTTATTGAACAGTTATTTAAAATGTTACAACCAAACGCATAAGCGGATAAACTAATTTTCTTGAAACTTGTCATACCAAAAAACGGTTCAGTACTTTCTTCTTGATAGTTATTTGAAATATTATCTAGTATATGAACACATATTGTTTTTACAAACTGTAGTGTCTTTCCTGTTGCAAAATATCATCTACTTTAACATCACATTCATTGAAACAAGGAGAGATATACAGTTTTGTAGAGTCACTTGTGTTACATTTTACACGTATAAAATATATGTCTTCTTGAATGCATGATGAATTATTTAAATTATATTTCTTTTATTTTAATACAGTGGCCTAAAGAAATCATAGAAAATGTCAATGTACAAAGCCCAGTCGCTTAATTTTTATAAATATCTATGTCAGAAAATTGGATCTGAGGTGGTTGTAAGAACTAGGAGAATCAATTCGATAATATGTGACATTGGAGCTGCAGAACATAACAGAATAACTAGTGGAAGTAATGGCGAAGGACTAAATTTTGAAAGCAGCGACATAGATGTCATGTTTGTTGATGATTATAACTTGAAAGTGTATGAATCGGAAATAAATGTAGTCCACCAAGACCGAATTATTCCTCTTATTATGGATATAGAGGATACTCAACCTTGTTTCACTAGGTTACGTTTTCTTAACGATCACTTTGTTACGTTACTGGTAAAAAAATATGCCTGTATGGTGTTGAAAAATGGTCGACAGAATCTGCTTTCAAGTGAATTGTATAAATTGCAACATTTGAAAACATATGGATTTGCCACAATCGTTAAAATTCATGGTCCGTGTTTATCAGATCTGAATGATAGAGTTGATTTGGCATATTGTCTTAAATGTGACCAATGGCTATCTCTAGCTAAATCATGGATCACAAGACCACGTAAATGGCCTAATCCTGACGTTATTTCCAAAATTATATCATGTGGTGTTTTATTTGTACCAATAGGCAACAAAGATTCCACAAATGAACATATTGAGTGGCGAATATCTTTTTCAGTATCAGAAAAAAATATCATATTTTCCTTCAATCATACTCAGCTTCTATGTTATGCCTTATTAAAAATCTTGCTGAAAGAAATAATTGAAAGATACAAAGACTAAAAAGGTTTATTGTGTTCTTATTTCTTAAACACAATGTTGTTTTGGATTGCAGAAGAATCAAACCCGTCGATCTGGCGATCAGACAACATCATACCATGTTTCATGTCATGTGTAAAAAGACTGTTATACTGTGTACAATATTCAACCTTACTACATTATTTTATACCTGACAACAACTTGTTCTCATCACGATTCAACAATACCAACAAACTCAAATTGATAAACATTTTAAACAATATTTATAAAAAGGGAATTCAATGTTTTTGTTCTACAAAAACTCTGTTTGATTATGGGAGACTATCGTAAGAAACCTCTGAGCCATTTGGAAGAAACATTAGATTAATTGAAGAAATAATGCCTAAATTATTAGAAGGTGCAAGTAATTTTGGTGGAAATAATATTCAACAGCTGAAAAATTTACTGCATCATTCCAGGACACGCATATCTAGAGAAATATTTACTTTACAATTGTCAAAAGCATCTCAATTTGTTTCCAAATATTCACAAAGACATCATGGAGAAAATAACAGAAACCAGTATTTTAAGTACAGATATGATCTTAGCAATCTGCTAATATGTTTAAATACAGATGCAGTATCTGGATGGCTGTTGTTGGCCTCTTTCTTCTATGTTCACAAAAAATATTCAACGTCCCTCAGAATAATAGACCATGCATTGTCGAAATGCACTGATGAAAAGATTTATTTTCAGCCACGTAATTGCCCCTTTAGTCAGAAGCAGGAAAGCGTGCTAAATTTGATGAAACGAGAAACACTTTACACAGTTTTAAAAACACTAACTGTTCAAAACATTTTATTTAATTGGCAATCGTTTGTCATTCCACCAGAGCTTCAACTAGATGTGACATGGAATGGTAATGGTGTAGTCTCGTATGCTCCTGTACCATTTGCATATTTCTTAAAGTTCTTGTGCCACTACAATCTACATGACGAATTATTGTGCAAAAATTCTGAAATGCGGCTAATGTCGTCCGTTAGAACATGTAAATGGGGAGTAAGGCTCTTCAATGATTTTTTCTGGCATAGCTTGTCAAATGCTTGGTGAAAAAGACAATGCAAGACTCTCCTTTAATCAAGCTGCTAAATGTGACTTTAATGTTAGCAGTGCAAGATTAAGACTATCACACATTAAGGGTGATTAACATAATTACCTGGTAAATCCAAACTATAAATGCATTTTTATGCACCTGTCCTAAGTCAGGAGTCAGTTGCTCAGTGGTTGTCGTTTGTTGGTGTGGTTCATAGATGTTTCACGTTTCTCGTTCACTTTTTATACCTTGTTACATGGATGGAGAGTTGTCTCATTGGCACTCATACCACATCTTCTTATTTATATCAATCTTTATGGAAGAATCGCCATGAAAATCGAGGTTTTACTACATTTTTTTTCGAAAATATGAAATTGATGTTTTTTTAAGATCTTTAGAGCTAACCAAGGAAGCGAAAGCTTTTTCCAGGAACTGTGACAAATACATAACTGCTAGTTTCCAGCAATGCGGAATTCTTTACTTTACATTTCGTTCCGTCTAACGAAAAACATGTTATCGTATCGAATATGCATGTAAAATTTGCAACTGAGAAGTCCTCGTAACCAATCGTCATCGTCACCTTATTAGTGTAGTAACTCGGGAATTTGACATAACTTATAGATATAGAATGTCTTCATTGTATTAAATATTGGTTTACTGCAGATCGTCTATTATAAGGAGATGTGGTATGATTGCCAATGAGACAACTATATATCCATCAATGTTCAAATGAAGTGGATGTAAGCAATTATAGGCAACCGTACCGCCTTCAATGATGAGAAAAATCCTAGTAACCTTTTCCTCAGCTGAATAACAATAAAATTCCCACCAAACATTTTGAAGAAACATAGATTTCTGGATTTACCTTTTTCAGTCTCAGGTTTCCCTACCTTCTCCTTAGTGGTTTACATAAATATTCTATCACTATGCCATGGTTATTATGATATTTTTCCTTGATATGTATCACTGGATATGAATTTTAACACATCTTCTTACAAGATCATCACGATGAAGGTCCCTATGAGTGACAAAATTCCTGAACCTTCTGGAGCATATGTGTGTTCACCCACTGATTTTTGTAGAAGTCTTTTGGCTCAATCGTTGGTCGAATTGTCTAAGTAGTTGAATTACTGTATCAGCCTTATATGTTAGTCAATATTGAGATTGTGAGTTCGAGTCCCACACAAGGCAGGTGCGTTCAATTCCAATCTTAATAGGCTTGGATTATTAGTTTTCTTACCGAAGGTCGGTGATTCTCTCTGGCCACTTCGGCTTCCATCACAAATAAAAACTTATCACCGCAAAATAGCCAGAACTGCCGACTGTTGCGTTAAAACAAAAACAAAAATCAATCATTCAATAAAAAAAACCGTTTATTTCTGTGTAATGTTGTTTGGTTGTTGTTGTTTTCCTTGAGTTCTGGTGTTGTTTATTTTTATTCTGTTTATTTTTTTATTATTTCAAACTAGGTATCTTCTCTCATTTTTACACAGGGACTCGGTAGGGATTTGATTTTTTGTCTATTTTTATCGTCATCGTTGGCACCAAGATGTGTATGTTTACTAACAATGTGCAGTTTGCTACTTCGGTACTGACATGATTTAACAAACTTTACTAAAATTGTCCGTTTATAAATTTTGAAATTATTAAGAAACTAAGGTTTCAACTCCCTCAGGCAAAGTTGGCTTTAGATGAATTTGGCTATTTATTTTAGGTATTTTTGACATATAGCTCTTCAACGGTTTCGGTACTTATTCATCTTCGGATTTCAATTGCTTGGCTTTGAGCGTTCCTGATGAAGGTAAATCCAGAAAAGCGCTTCGGACGCAAGAAATTATTAAACGTGTTGTTTTCATTTTTTTACATCACTGGGTCGATACCTCTGCTGGTGGACTATCAGTCCCCGAGGGTATCATCAGCTCAGTAGTCAGTACTTCGGTACTGACATGATTTAACAAACTTTACTAAAATTGTCCGTTTATAAATTTTGAAATTATTAAGAAACTAAGGTTTCAACTCCCTCAGGCAAAGTTGGCCTTAGATGAATTTGGCTATTCATTTTAGGTATTTTTGACATATAGCTCTTCAACGGTTTCGGTACTTATACATCTTCGGATTTCAAATGTTTGGCTTTGAGCGTTCCTAATGAAGGTAAATCCAGAAAAGCGCTTCGGAGGCAAGAAATTATTAAACGTGTTGTTTTCATTTTTTTACATCACTGGGTCGATACCTCTGCTGGGTGACTATCAGTCCCCGAGGGTATCATCAGCTCAGTAGTCAATACTTCGGTACTGACATGATTTAACAAACTTTACTAAAATTGTCCGTTTATAAATTTTGAAATTATTAAGAAACTAAGGTTTCAACTCCCTCAGGCAAAGTTGGCTTTAGATGAATTTGGCTATTTATTTTAGGTATTTTTGACATATAGCTCTTCAACGGTTTCGGTACTTATACATCTTCGGATTTCAAATGTTTGGCTTTGAGCGTTCCTAATGAAGGTAAATCCAGAAAAGCGCTTCGGACGCAAGAAATTACTAAACGTGTTGTTTTCATTTTTTTTTTTGCTATCTGTGTTCTTATACTGAAAAAAACCAACTAAAGGGATCCTTGTTGCCATTTTGAATAACTTGCTCGTCTTTAAATTTAAAAAAAGTAGTCAAAATATTTCTATATAAGTATAAACCTTACACAGACAATAATTCCTTTCTAAAGTTGTCATCTATCAGACGCATGAATGGGTTTTCTTATCAACGCCACCTTTACTCGGATTTTGTTTCATACATGTCAAAATTTTCAAGCCACGTGACCGGCAAATTTGTAGTTTAACAACAACCACGACAAATGTAAATCTGCCATTCAGAAACTTCCAGGTGGTTATAGTAAGTCCAAAGTCCAAAAGTAAGCACATTGATATAAAACATGCAAATATTGGTGCCAACGATGATAGTTTAATACAAATAGATAAGAAGTCCGAAGAACAAATAAAAATTTCATAAAAGTACTATTAGTACCATGATTAAAAACAATTAAAAAGAATATATATCCGCTGATAACAGTGTCCCTGTGCTTTTTTTTATACACATTTGGTAGTTATATTGTTAAATTTTAAAATATAAGATGTGCCGAGCATTAAAAAATTCAACTATGAAGAGGAGCTCAAAAGGAAATAAGATACAAAAGGGACAATAAAAAACATATTCTGTTTTATAATGACCCAATGATAAACTTTTAGTTTGATATTCTAAATAGGTTTGGCGGCATATAATACTGGATATTTTAATCAATGTTTGGTTTTTCGACAAACTTTCAAACTAGTCAGAACCGGTATCATTGCATGAAGAATACAACAAGTTTTGCATTCAAATTCCTCCATCATTCCCTAATTATAGTATTCTTAACATTGAAATTTCACTACAAAATTCCTTAAACTATATAATTCGGAAAAGGTAAAACCCGTTTATGTAGCAAACCATAATGCATCACTGTGCCATCCCCTCATGATAAGCCTGGCTTTTTCGATAATGTAATAAAACAAGCTCGCAAATATGATACTCAATTCATAAATTAAATGGTTTCTTAAAATTATTTGTAAAATCAGAGATTCAAATGTCTTCCTATTGATATGGTCATAATCATAAATTAACTTTTGACAAAAGACTACATTACATCGTTTCGGAATGCTCCTCAACTTCGTACTTTATTTTGCCTAATATTTTTTTATTCGAGCATCACCGGTTAGTCTTTGTAGACGAAACTGTCGTAATTGATGGTATCTATGATGACTTTACCTTTAAATGACAAGACAAGACAAGACAAGACAAGACAAGACAAGACAAGACAAGACAAGACAAAACAAGACAAAACAAAACAAAACAAAACAAAACAAGACAAGACAAGTCAAGACAAGACAAGACAAGACAAGACAAATACTTTATTATAGTCTCACCACTTGTTACATGCCACATATGTTGATTGTTTATGAAGATTTCTAGTTTCTATAATAGTAGACAGTGTACTTAAATGGTCGGCAGTACTACGACCTTTTCTAAAACCGTTTTGTTCGTCACAAAGGAAGTCATTATCATCAAACTTATACATGTATGTTATTCGTGAGTTCAATACTCTACAGTACAGTTTGTAGGAAACTGGTGCCAAAGTTATACCACGGTACGACAAGGGGTCCCTCGCATCTCATGTTGAGCTTTTCGGAATAGGCGTTATAATCCCTTTTGGCCACATTACTGGAACTTTACCAGAGTCAAAACAAATATTGAAAACTCTAGTTAGTGCATTTTATTACTTCTATGATAATTACAGACTTCGGGTCTTAAACTAACGCAATTTTACCATTTTTTCAAGATATGCTGGTGGTAGTTTCTTTTCGATTCCATCTGAATTGCTTTTATCTGATTTTGTTGATTTGTACGACATACAGACAAACATGTGTACATACCTACGTACTTTCTTTGTTTTTAAGTACATGGAGTAAATTTAAGCAAGGTGCAATAAGGCAAGTTATAACACATTAACACACAAATTATTAAAGAGGCTCTAGCTGTCAAATTCATGTTCACCGATTTGACTCAAATTCTCATATTAGATTTATAACATACTAAATGTAGAAAATGTGTATTCGAATTACAATAAGTCTTAAATAAATAGTTAACAATGCATGTACTCGATTCTATATGTCAGAATTCAAGTGTATTACAGTCTAACGCCATCTACTTAACTATCAAGATGACATTCGAAGGCTGCCGACGGTCACATAACCCGATATAAACATTAACATAAATATAAATAGATAGCGACTTCGTGCAGTTGGATTTTGCTAAATCTGTTTGACTGCATGTTATAGGTTGAAAAAATAAGTAAATTATCGTTTTTAGCTGTAAGAATTTTTTGTGTGGATCGAATTAGTCAACGGAATGGTTCACCTCTGTTTCATTTTAAATTTTGACATTCTTTTCCTTTTAATGACTGAACACGATTTATACCAATCTTTATCTTATGGGTTCAATTGAAGGTCATATAAATACGGATTCAATGCAAGTGAATAATTCATTCGCGATGTTTCTTTGCTTATTTTGTCAAAATGAACCAAATTGGCTTCTAAAAACGATTTTTTTCTTCAATATCTCATAGCTAGCGCCCATTTAAGAAACTAAATGAAAATATAAACTTTATTTGATCAAATCAAGGCCGCAGTTATATAACTCACCAGGACGTGATATAATTGATTTATAAAGAAGAAGATAAAATCTATAACAACAGGGACTCTGAAGTGTTTCAAACGTCAGTCGATTCTACATTGTCTAGGAAGTACATGTATTAATTTCAGTTTCAGTACTGTAAACTTCCCATTAGCATCTTTTAAGTTATAACTCCATGTGTATCTCTTACAATTAAATCAGATACTCTTGAATGAAAGCATATGGATGAGGTAGTATTTTTTTTCATTTACAAGTCAATTATTTCTATTGATTTGCTGATATTGAAACGTTTGATTTAAATATGTATGCTACTTAAATTTTTCTAGTGGACAATTGGAAGAACCAAAAAGCAAGATTATGTTTTATTTTGTTTTAAAGAAGTGTGGACACATATCAGTGTGGATAAAATTGAGAATGGAAATGGGGAATGTGTCAAAGAGACAACAACCCGACCATAGAACAGACAACAGCAGAAGGTCACAAACAGGTCTTCAATGCAGCGAGAAATTCCCGCACCCGGAGGCGTCCTTCAGCTGGCCCCTAAACAAATATATATACTAGTTCAGTGATAATGAACGCCATACTAAACTCCAAATTGTACACAAGAAACTAAAATTAAAAATAATACAAGACTAACAAAGGCTAGAGGTTCCTGACTTGGGACACGCGCAAAAATGCGCCGTGTTAAACATGTTTATGAGATCTCAACCCTCCCCCTATACCTCTAGCCAATGTAGAAAAGTAAACGCATAACAATACGCACATTAAAATTCAGTTCAAGAGAAGTCCGAGTCTGATGTCAGAAGATGTAACCAAAGAAAATAAACAAAATGACAATAATACATAAATAACAACAGACTACTAGCAGTTAACTGACATGCCAGCTCCAGACTTCAATTAAACTGATTGAAAGATTATGTCTTCATCATATGAATATCAGGCACAATCCTTCCCGTTAGGGGTTTAGTATCATACCATTATAACATATATGAGAAGAACATAACGATAGTATGTTTGAATGTTTGACAGTGTTTTCTTACAAACAGACTTTTCTGGGTTTTTTTCCGCAGGGTTCTACATTAAACTGCGTTGCACAATGAAAGCCAACCTGAGCAAAACACTTAACATTAGCAGTGTGTTTTTACTTTAATATTTTGTTTTAATGTTCAAGACTTTCATGGAGGAGAATCTATTTGCATTGATTTCCAAATAATCATGATAAAATAAGTTCCACATCTTTGGTTTTGTATACATTTGTAGCCCGAAGAGGATCACATTAGGTTTCTTTCTGAATGATGTGATTTTATGTATGGAAAATGGTATATGAGAACATGCCTGCATGTACAATAAAGGTTTACTTTTATAATTGTGGCTTGGATGGAGAGTTGTCTCATGGGCACTCATACCACATCTTCCTATATCTATGTACTATTTGCATGGTTCTATTTATGTTACTTTGTGGTTGATCTTCCCAGCATCATTAGTAAAAGTTTATATTTACAGCCGATTCCAATGAGTGTGTAGGCAAAGGTAATATATTTGGTTAGCATGCTTGCTAGCTGAACCGTAAAGTCATTATTATGTAAGGTATACTACCCTCCTTTCGAAGTAGCCAAGTCCTACAGACATATAAATTGGTTATCTGTCGGATTAGTCTACTCTTAAATAAGGGTAGTTTACATAACCTAATAATATGACTTCACAGTTCAGCTAGTAAGCAAGCTAACCAAAGATAATACCTTTGCCGGTGTCATATGGTATTTTGAACCCCCTAAAAAGTGACCCCGGGGTCATTTTTCCCATATGGTATTTTGAACCCCACCATGGAAAATTGAACCCCCCTGTTTTAGATAAATAGTGTTGCAGATTATCTAATTTACAATTTGTTGACTATGATTTTTTTTAAAACTGGAGCTATAGTAGGGGGTTCAATATACCATGGCAGGGGGGGGGGGAGGGGTCAAAATACCATGGCTAAGTAAAATTTTCAAAATATCTTTTCAAGCAAGTAAAATACATACAAACTACTTATTGAAGTATAATAACTATGTAAAGGAGTTATAACAGCTAGAATTTTTGAAATTAGAGGTCTATAGTAGGGGGTTCAATATACCATGGCAAAGTAAAATTTTCAAAATATATTTTCATGCATGTAAAATACATACAAACTACTTATTGGAGTATAATTACTATGTAAAGGAGTTACAGTAGCTAGAATTTGGAAATTGGAGGTGTAAAAGGAGGGGGGGGGGTTCAATATACCATGGCTAAATAAATTTTTCAAAACATCTTTTCATGCATGTAAAATACATACAAACTACTTATTGGAGTATAATTACTATGTTAAGGAGTTACAGTAGCTAGAATTTTGAAATTGGTGGTGTAAAAGGGGGGGTTCAATATACCATGGCAGGGGGGTCAAAATACCATGGCTAAATAAAATGTTCAAAACATCTTTTCAAGCAAGTGAAATACATACAAACTACTTATTGGAGTATAATAATACTATTTAAATAAGTTAGAACAGCTAGAATTTTTGAAATTAGAGGTTTATAGTAGGGGGGTCAATATACTGCAGGGGGGTCAAAATACCATGGCTAAGTGAAATTTTCAAAACATATTTTCAAGCATGTTTGATACATACAAACTACTTATTGGAGTATTATTCCTATGTAAAAGAGTTATAATAGCTAGAATTTTACAATTGGAAGTGTAAAGGAGTGGGGGATGGGGGGCCAATATACCATGGCAGGGGGGTCAAAATACCATTGCAAAGTAAAATTTTCAAAATATCTTTTCATGCAAGTAAAATACATACAAACTACTTATTGGAGTATAGTAACTATGTAAAGGAGTTATAATAGCTAGAATTTTAAAATTGGAGGTGTAAAAAAAGGGGGGGGGGGGGTCAATATACCATGGCAGGGGGTGAACTACCATGGCTAAATAAAATTTTCAAAACATCTTTTCAAGCAAGTAAAATACATACAAACTACTTATTGGAGTATAATAATACTATTCAAATAAGTTAGAACAGCTATAATTTTTGAAATTAGAGGTTTATATTAGGGGGTTCAATATACCGCAGGGGGGTCAAAACACCATGGCTAAGTGAAATTTTCCAAACATCATTTCAAGCATGTTACTTACATGCAAACTACTTATTGGAGTATTATTACTATGTAAAGGAGTTATAATAGCTAGAATTTTTAAAATTAGAGGTGTATAGTAGGGGGTTCAATATACCGCAGGGGGGTCAAAATACCATGGCTAAATAAAATTTTCAAAACATCTTTTCAAGCATGTAAAGTACATACAAACTACTTATGGGAGTATAATTACTATTTAAATAAGTTAGAAAAGCTAGAAATCTTTGAAATTAGAGGTCTATAGTAGGGGGTTCAATATACCGCAGGGGGTCAAAATACCATGGCTTAGTTAAATTTTCAAAACATCTTTTCAAGCATATAGATATATATATAGGTATTTTGACCCCTGCCATGGGGTATTGAACCCCCTACTGTTGACCTTTAATTTCAAAATTCTAGCAATTCTGACTCCTTTATATAGTAATTATACTCCAATAAGTAGTTTGTATGTATTTTACTTGCTTGAAAAGATGTTTTGAAAATTTTACTTTGCCATGGTATTTTGACCCCCCTGCCATGGTATATTGACCCCGCCTTTTTTACACCTCCAATTTTAAAATTCTAGCTATCATTACTCTTGTATATAGTAATAACACTCCAATTAGTAGTTTGTATGTATTTAATTTGCTGGAAAAGATATTTTGAAAATTTTACTTTGCCATGGTATTTTGACCCCCCTGCCATGGTAAAATGAACCCCCTTTTTAGACCTTTAATTTCAAAAATTCTAGCAATTCTGACTCCTTTATATAGTAATTATACTCCAATAAGTAGTTTGTAAGTATTTTACTTGCTTGAAAAGTTGTTTTGAAAATTTTACTTTGCCATGGTATTTTGACCCCCCTGCCATGGTATATTGAACCCCCTACTGTAGATCTTTGATTTCAAAAAATCTAGCAATTCTGACTCCTTTATATTGTAATTATACTCCAATAAGTAGATTGCATGTATTTTTCTTGCTGGAAAAGATGTTTTGAACATTTTACTTTGATTTGGTATTTTGACCCCCCTGTCATGGTATATTGAACCCCCTACTGTAGACCTTTAATTTAAAAAATTCTAGCAATTCTGACTCATTTATATAGTTATTATACTCCAAAAAGTAGTTTGTATGTATTTTACTTGAATGAAAAGATGTTTTGAAAATTTTACTTTGCCATGGGATTTTGACCCCCCTGTCATTGTATATTGACCCCCCCTTTTACACCTCAAATTATAAAATTCTAGCTATTTTAACTCTTTTATATAGTAACAATACTCCAATAAGTAGTTTGTATGTATTTAACTTGGTGGAAAAGATATTTTGAAAATTTTACGTAGCCATGGTATTTTGACCCCCCTGCCATGGTATTGACCCCCCCCCCTTTTTAGACCTCCAATTTCAAAATTCTAGTTATTCAAGCTCCTTTACAGAGTAATAATACTCCAATAAGTAGTTTGTATGTATTTAACTTGCTGGAATCGATATTTTGAAAATTTTACTTTGCCATGGTATTTTGACCCCCCTGCCATGGTATATTGGCCACCCCTTTTTACACCTCCAATTTCAAAATTCTAGCTATCACAACTCCTGTACATAGTAATAATACTCCAATAAGTAGTTTGTATGTATTTAACATGCTAGAAAAGATGTTTTGAAAATTTTACTTTTTAAATTTAACTGAGCCATGGTAATTTGACCCCCTCCCCTTTTTTTAACCATGGAAAATTAAAACTACCCTTATATATACATTTGTATATATTATAATTTCAAATAATTAAAGCATTAATGCTACATGGTCTAGTTATAATGCTTCAATAAGTATTTTGAATGACATATTGTTGGTAAAGACTTCAGAGCACTTACACCAAGAAAAGATATTTCTTTTAACCAATCATGGAAAATTGACCTCCCCTTCTTGTTTGAATGATTTTTAAACTATAAGCTTTAGAATAATGTATAATGTTCTAATAATCATCTAGAATGACAAAAACAGGGGGGAGTTCAATTTACCATGGGGGGTCAATTTTCCATACAGGGGGGGGGGGGGGGGGGGGGTTCCATATACCATGGGGGGGAGGGGTTCAATTTACCATAGCGGTATTTTGACCCCGGGTTCAATTTACCATGGGGTTCAAAATACCATATGACACCGGCACTCATTGGAATCGGCTGTAAATGTCGAAATTGTTTTTCAGATTAGAAAATATTTTTAAATGGTTTTAAGTAATGACAATGCTTTACATGATGCTTGGGTCTAGATGAGCTAGAAAGTAAACTTCTGTGTTATTTTTTATTATTTCTTTGAAAATGTCAAAAAGTTTTGACCAGTATGCAAATGATGTCAACAAAAGACCTTTTATTAGCATGCTTCAAAGACTCATAATTGCTGCAAAAGTCAACTGATGAGATTTCTACTGGATATAAACATCTACTTAAGATGTTCTAATTATCTAATCTTCTAGTATTCAAAATGAAAAAGGTACTGCAAAAATAATCTTGTTTTGTTATACGGATACAAATGTAATTGATACTTGTACAGTGAGCTAGTTTTGTTGTGGTAGAGTGTTTCCTGCAGCTTTTGAAAAGAGCAGGTATTTTTTTCTCAACTGTCACACTTAGCGTGATTGAATACACTTTAAAGGCACCCTTTGCGCGGAGGACTACATTTTAGGGCACTTTCACATTGATATAAAGGTACTGTAATGGATAGGGATTTAATTGAATATACCAGTACCAATTTGTTTCGAATTTATTGGTAAGAAATAAAGACATGTGTATTAGGTTGTTAATCAGTCTAATTTCTTTGTTGTAAAAAAAACCTATCACTTCTAGAGTCAGCTAATAGAATCTTGATCATAATTCATTGTGCAGCTGCCTTATTTCAATTAGTAATTCCAGTTATAAACTTTAAAACTGGATCACTGAGACTGATTGTTGAAGGATGTGTTGTGAAAGTGGACTTTGCATAACCAAAAGCAAATGCAATGGTCAATCCTTTGCTTTATAAATGCACAAAAGAAGTGCGAAACATCTTTTGGGTTTTTCATTTTTATACCAATCAAAGCTACAGTGGCTCATAACTGTACAAATAGTTTTAGGATATTCAAAGATTTGCAAGACTTGCTATACAATTATTGTTATGCTGTTCATAATCTCTGTTTCCACCTGTGTTTTTTATTTAATTATTGAAACGAAATGGTCTTGCTAAAATATGAATTACAGAACCGATGTTAAATTACAGCGGGGCGTTCTAAAATACGACGGAAAAGGAGCATGGCGCCAACTTTTTTTTTAAGAATGATTTTTTGTGGATCGAATCAGTTAATCAAATGATTTACCTTTGTTTCACTTTCAATGTTGACATTCTTTTCCTTTAAATAACTTTACACACACAATTCACGTGTTATCCATCTCAAGCTAAGGGGTTAAATTGAAGTTCACATGAATACGGATTCAATGAGGTCGAATTATTTACTTGCAAGGTTATTTTGACAAAATTGAACCATACTGGCTGCTAAAAGCGAATTATTATTTCACTATTTGCATTTCATTAATGATTGAGCAAGAAAAATAATATATTATTTTTTTTTATATATCTCGTAGCTAGAGCCTTTTAAGATGTATGAATGCTTTTCATTTTGCATCATCTCCCACATTTATAGAAACATTTATTGATAATCATAAATGAATATGATTTCAAAGTTCAAACATTTGAAATCGTTCGTAAATGTGTCCAGTCGTAATTGCGTCCGGTGGAGCTACTTCAGTTGTGACTAAACTATCATAGAGACTTAATGTGTACAAACCTGACGTCAAATTGTGTACTTTAAAAGAAGAAACAAATAATTTCACATTAATTCATCCAAAAACAATTTAAATCACATTAAAATAATCTAAATTTTACTGTATTGCGATGTCAATGGAAAAAGTTCCCGCGGAAATATCATGTGTTAAACGGGATAGACCAAAACGAATTTTAGGTTGATGTCGTCATTCACATTCTTATAAATTTAAACAGTTAAATAAATTATATATGTTAACTAAATTTATATTGGTTTTGAATTTGGTTCCTTTTTCAGAACAAAAATATTTATCTTCTCGCAGACAACGCTAAATGATATATATTAACTCGAAACTGAATCTAAAAAACCCTAAGACTTAATGGTATGTGGAATCGTCCATAGAGATTTCCTAATATTGATAAAGGTGAAATACGTAGAATCAGAATTGTGCACACAGAAATAAGATCAGAGATGATGGCCTATGTAGGGTGAAAACCCCCCTAAAAATGCATAAAATCATTGTTTATTAAATTTGCTTGCATAAGAATTGTTAAGTTGGAACTAATAACGATTACGTGTTTCCTTTTAACCCCTGCAAAAATAATACTGTCGTCCTGACTACTTCCGCGCGGGACGGACTGATTTTTAAATATATTGTTATAGTGTATGTTAATAAATTTCCGTTTTAATGATGTAGAAAATTAATTAGGTCATCGACTTCGTTTTTACAGTGTACATACATTGGCCCTTTGTGTAGATGTTTCACCGCTCGCTATCGCTCGAGGTAAATATTTAGCGTTCCAAATGGTGTTCTATGTGAAACAATACCACTAAACGTCGAAATAAGCGTAACGCCATCGCGTTGCAATCCGTGAAAACCAAGAAATAATTCATAGGGACTTGAATTTATATTGATTTTTAATACCTGGGATTGGCCCGTTATGCTAAATAATTTACCTCGAGCGATAGCGAGGGTGAAACATCAACATTAAGGGCCAACCCGTGGTGAAATCAATATAAATAGAAGCCCGCATGAATTATTTCTATTCTTATAAGATAAAGACGGAAAATGTTTTGGATCGAAGAGCTCTAGGTGAAGGGACATATTTATTGTTCTTGTAATAGAACACACTATTAATATTGACATTTAAGACCATCGAAGAAAATTGAATTAGTGACATGCTTTAAAGATTTACATTGAGATACAATTAAACTAAAGACAGGTTAATATGAAGTTAAATAAGTATCTTTTTTTATTTAAGAAAATGAGCTTTTAACAAATTATCATCATCATTTGTTTATGTTTTCATGTTCTGAAAATTTCAGTTTCACATTCGTTCTTTTCCCCGTAGAATGTTTATATTATTACGTCATCGTTCAATGTCGATTTTAGAAGTTGTTCAGTATTAACCAGGGAACTGGGTGATACACCAATAAAACGAAGTCGGCGACCCTATGATTATATGTATTAATCAAACGGAAATTTATTTATCAACTACATATTAATTAAAAAAATCTCTGTATTTGTAGTTGAGGAATTTTATGACTTTAAAGGGGTATTAACTGTCAAATTCATGTTCACCGATTTGATTCAAATTCTCATATTTGATTTATAGCATACTAAAACGTATATCCAAATTACAAAAAGTTTAAAATAATCAATGTATGGACTCGATAATATATATCAGCATTTCATATGTATTTTAGTCCAGACACCATTTAATTAACCATCGAGATGACATCCGAAGACTGCCGACGGTCATAATTATAGCCCGATATAAACATAAATAAAAATATAAATAGATAGCGACACGTGCAATTGGATTTTTCTAAGTCTGTTTGACGAAATATTATTTCAAACGACCGCCTGTATTAATACTTAAAACAAAAAGAATCGAACTTTAAATCGTAGCTAATGCCTCTTTAAGACAAATTTACGAATGTTTTTCGCCGATTTTATGTGCCTTCTATACACATGTTCAATTTTGAAAGAATGCATTCAGTAATATTTCAGAAAATGAAAGTGATATATGCATTATTTCTTTAAACTTTCAGTTCAAGTTTAATATACCGCAGCTGTGTGCAAAAATGGAGAATATGTGACATGACCCATTTACATTAGCTTGTCCTAAATGTTGTGCTAAAAGTAAAATATTCAACGACACAAGCCATAGATATCGTAAATAAGGACACAATGCTTATTGCACAGTTGTTGTAAGTCATTCATTGTATTATACCCGGAAATATCAAAATGCTACATACAAACTCATAAACGGATAAACTAATTTTCTTGAAACTTGTCATACCAAAATTGGTTCAGTACTTTCTTCTTGATAGTTATTTTCAAATATTATCTCGTATATGAACAAGTAGTGTTTTTTCAAACTGTAGTTTCTTTCCTGTTGCAAAACATTATCTACTTTACCATCACATTCATCGACATTGGGAGAGCTATACAGGTTTGTAGAGTCACTTGTGTTACATTTTACACGTACATAAATGTATGTCTTCCTTCTTCCTGAAATACAATTGCGTGGATGCATGATAATTTTTTAAAATAATATTTCTTTTATTCTAATAGAATGGCATAAAGAAATCAGAGAAAATGTCAATGGACAAAAACCAGTCGCTTAATTTTTATAAATATCTGTGTCAGAAAATTGGATCTGAGGTGGTTGTAAGAACTAGGAGAATCAATTCGATAATATGTGACATTGGAGCTGCAGAGCATAACAGAATAACTAGTGGAAGTAATGGCGAAGGACTAAATTTTGAAAGCAGCGACATAGACTTCATGTTTGTTGATGATATTAACTTAAAAGTGTATGAATCGGAAAAAAATGTAGTCCACAAAGACCGAATTATTCCTCTTATTATGGACATAGAGGATACTCAACCTTGTTTCACTAGGTTACGTTTTCTCAACGATCACTTTGTTACGTTACTGGTAAAAGCATATGCCCGTATGGTGTTGAAAAATGGTCGACAAAATCTGCTTTCAAGTGAATTGTATACATTGGAAAATTTGAAAAGATATGGACTTGCCACAATCGTTAAAATTCATGGTCCGTGTTTATCAGATCTGAATGATAGAGTTGATTTAGCATATTGTCTTAAATGTGACCAATGGCTATCTCTAGCTAAATCATGGATCACAAGACCACGTAAATGGCCTAATCCTGACGTTATTTCCAAAATTATATCATGTGGTGTTTTATTTGTACCAATAGGCAACAAAGGGTCCATATATGAACATATTGAGTGGCGAATATCTTTTTCAGTATCAGAAAAAATTATCATATTTTCTTTCAATCATACTCAGCTTCTATGTTATGCCTTAATAAAAATATTGCTGAAAGAAATAATTGAAAGCCATAAAGACTTAAAAGGTTTATTGTGTTCCTATTTCATAAAGACCATGTTATTTTGGATGACAGAAGAATCAACCCCGTCGATCTGGCAATCAGACAATATAATACCATGTTTTATGTCATGTGTAAAAAGACTGTTATACTGTGTACAATATTCAACCTTACTACATTATTTTATACCTGACAACAACCTGTTTTTTTCACGATTCAATAATACCAACAAACTCAAATTGATAAACATTTTAAACGATATATATAATAAGGGAATTCAATGTTTTTGCTGTACAAAAACCCTGTGCGATTATGGAAGACTATCGTATGAAATCTCGGAGCCAATTGGGAGAAACATTAGATTAATCGAAGAAATAATGCATACATTTCTTGAAGGTGCAAGTAATTTTGGTGGGAATAATATTCGACTGCTGAATAATTTACTGCATCATTCCAGGACACGTCTGTCAAGAGAAATATTTACTTTACAATTGTCCAAAGCATCCCAATGTGTTTCCAAGAATTCACAAAGACATCATGGAGAAAATAACAAATACCAGTATTTCAAGTATAAATATGATCTTAGCAATCTGCTAATAGGTTTAAGTACAGATGCAGTATCTGGATGGCTGTTGTTGGCCTCTTTCTTCTATGTTCACAAAAAATATTCAACGTCCCTCAGAATAATAGACCATGCATTGTCGAAATGCACTGATGAAAAGATTTATTTTCAGCCACGTAATTGCCCCTTTAGTCAGAAGCAGGAAAGCGTGCTAAATTTGATGAAACGAGAAACACTTTACACAGTTTTAAAATCACTAACTGTTCAAAATATTTTATTTAATGGGCTATCTTTTGTAATTCCACCAGAACTACAACTAGATGTGACATGGAATGGTTACGGTGCAGTATCGTATGCTCCTGTTTCGTTTGCACATTTCCTTAAGTTCTTGTGTCACTACAATCTACATGACGAATCATTGTGTTTACATTCTGTAAAGCAGTTAATATCGTCCGTTAGAACATGTAAATGGGGAGTAAGGCTCTTTTCTACTATACATTCAAAGATTTTTGCTGGCATAGCTTGTCAAATGCTTGGTGACTTAGACAATGCGAGATTTTTCTTCGTTGAAGCTTCTATTAGTGACTTTAACGTAAGCACTGCAAGATGCAGACTTTCGCATTTTTAGACTGATTTATATATACTTTGTAAATAAAAACAAGAAATCTTTAACAAACAAACACTAAGACAACCCACCATTTTTTCTTTAATTGTCCTGTACCAAGTCAGGAATATAGAAGTTGTTAGAAAATAGTCCCGGCGTTTCTATCAAGGATTTGTATTACGTATGTTGGCGTTTGTTTTTGTAGAAGTTCTAGGTTCCTATGTTTCTATAGATCCGTTGTTTTCCTCTTTTAGCTTATGTGTTTCTCTAGGTTTTGGTTTGTGTTCATTTATAGATTTATGACTTTTGAATACTGATATACTTCTGTTGCCTTTATTTTTGAATTAGAAATTAGATTAATATAATAATTCCCACCACATTTATTGATGGTACAAAGATTTCTAGATTTACCTTCGTCAGTCTCAAGATTCCCGGGCTTCACTTTAATGGTATCAATAAATATCCTTTCAGTAAAAATGGTGCTTGATATTTTGCACTGAGAATGACTCTTTAGAAGTACTGTAAATTCATTTTTGTTCGTGGCTACACATTCTTGTAAATCGAGGAGTAATTTATACTTCGTTGCACATTTAAATTCGTGAGTCACGTACATCTACTAGAATTTGGTATTCCACAAATAAGCAGTTCAAAAAGTATACATCTCCAGAGCCTGCATTTCTTATCATGATTTCCTTGATAGTGTTACTGATTACAATAAATCTATTCAAGCAAGGGTTTCAAGTATCGAAAATGTTACTGACGCCATAACGTGTTAGTTAACCTTTATGTTTCATTAGTGTCATAATCACAATACTGTCCTCTTTTCTTCTAATGACACATCAACAAATTAGACTTATCACAGAGCCTGCGCTTACCTTGCAACACTATAGTATTTTGGAAGAGGTAAAACCATTTCGGTAGCAAACCATTAACATGCCATGAGAGTATGATGAGCCTAGCTCTTTGGATAAGGCATTACATATAAGCTCACAAATATGATGTCCAATTATTTGTAAATGTAATTAAAATTCCAAACAGGTAAATAACACTATTCGAGGTTACAAATATTTTCCTTCAGTTGATTAAAAAAGTAATTAATTCCTGATAATGTAGGAAATGGGTTGCCGTTTTAGTTAGTAATTGCAGAGACATATATACATGTATATATGTCTCTGATAATTGAAGTTTCAGAGAGAGGCTTTATATTTACTGAAACAGTAAATATCATAATAGTTTTTACTCTTCGTTGTGTCAACATAAATATCAATTATATGGTAATTTTTATAATTTAACTGTTATCCACGGCATAGATTACCATAGCCGTATTTGGCGCAACTTTTTGGATTTTGGGTCCTCAATGCTCTTCAACTTTATACATGTTCCGCTTTCTAACTATTTTTATCTAAGGGTCCCTTGTGAGTCTGATGTAGACGAAACGCGCGTATGCGTCTGGGTAATCAAGACTAGCAAATTATAAGCCTGGTACTTTTGATAACTAATTACCAAATGGATAACAAAAGAGGGGCGAAAGATACCAGAGGGACAGTCAAACTCACAGATCGAAAATAAACTGACAACACCATGGCTAAAAAATAAAAAGATGAACAGAAAAATAATAGTACACAAAACACAACATAGAAAAACTAAAGACTAAGCAACACGAACCGCACCAAAAATTGGGGGTCACTGATCTCAGATGTTTTGTAAGGGTAAGCAGATCCTGCTCCACATGTGGCACCTGTTGTATTTGATTGTAATGATAACTGAACATCATTTCAAAAACAATTAAAAACCAATTGTTCAAAGAACAATTGAAGGTCTTTCCACATCAATTTTCTAAATAATTGATAGGAAGCTACTTCTGGTTTACTCAAAGTTATTAATAGAGTCAAAGTATAGATTTCTTCATACTGATTCAATAAATAAATGGTTTCTATATACTTTTGCCTGAAATAAGGGAGATAATTCTGGTTTAGAAAATGTCACTTCCGGTCTCATATGATAGCTTTATTCACACTGATTCCAAAAATATATAGTTTGTATATACCTATGCCTGTAATAAGGGAGATAATATGCTACTTCCGGTATATAAAATGTCACTTCTGGTCTCAAATGATAGGTTAACCTATGATCATTCAAAAAATATATGGTTTCTAGGTACTTTTCCATGAAATAAGTGCAAAAAATACTACTTCCGGTTCACTCAAGGTCACTTCCGGTTTACTTTTTTCAAGGTCATATGTCAACCAACAGTTTGCAAAAGACCCTATGGCTTTATCATGTACCAAGTTGGAGTAATAATCAATTAACCTTAAATTGAATCATTTCAGGGACAATAACTCCTATAAGATATCATTGGATTGTTTCAGACCAAATGTATCATATCTTAATCACAATTAAGCAAACATTTTGCACTAGTTCTTTAATTTGTAATTTTAAAAGTGACAGATGAGATCAAATAACAAGGAAAAGTCAAAATTTAGAATATGACCTTGACCTTTGACCTTGGCCTCAATTTCATTTAAATGAACCAAGGAATTTAAATCAATATACCTTAGGTCTCTTTCACTTACCATTCATGCTATACATTCATATATCCCTTATGTCAAATACAGAAGGGGAAATAACTCTCATGTGGAGTTTACGTATCGCTTCGGTCAAAATTGGACAAAACATCCTGAGGATATAACGAGCAATTTGGTAAAATAAATTTTTCCCTTTCTTTTATGGTTACGGAGGAGATGCACGAACAAGGAAAACAGTGTTCGGGAAGATAACTCCTACAAAGAAAAGTATTCAGTTAAGCAGGGTCAATTTCAAAGGCGCATAAACTGTTCGATATCATATACGAAACATCTAAGCGACATCTTACGAACAAAAATTTATCACTAGAACAAAATTTGGTGGAAGAAAAAGTTTAAGTTTAACTCTGGATGTCTCTTGTGGGTTTTTACAACAAAATATATGATAACATTGTCTCTCCTTAGCTACATTTGTGGCAATCAAGATAAAAACACTCATTAAATTAAAAGATTGGTTCATAGTGACAAGAAAGGAAATACAATTCATGTTGTTTAGTATATACACATATAAACATTTGTTCCTCTTTACTGTGACAAACTTCACTATAGTCAGAAATTAATATCAAGTATTGTTGTAAGATAAGAGACATGCTCATCAAGACAAATTTCTTCAGTTCTATCATTTTTCTTTTTCACACTCTTTTCTGTAGGTTGTCACATCTTTTAACATTGTTTCTAATCTTTCCTGAAATAGAAAATTGACAATTATTTCCTCATTTAAAAACATCTTACATTGTGAGCTGCAGAACAAAGTGTATAATGATTGCTTTGCATTTAAATAAGAACGTAAAACCTGCTTTAATTAAAAGTCGTCAATACAATAGATTTCGGCCACCACTGGAAAGTAATATCTATGTCTTGCATAGTGCTACTTTTGTCGCTGGCAAGACGATATTAAGTAATATCTTTCAAATGAAGTAAATGCCAAGCCAAACAATTTACTGAGACATTTCATAAACATACATGTAAATATACATAATAAACTACATGCTAATTTGCAAATTTCAAAATTACTAAATATAAAATGCTATTAAAAATCAAATAAAACACTCTTTTAGAAATTCTTTATAAAAAGTGATCAGTTGACTTCTTAAATAGAAATAAATATACATCTATTAAAATGTACACATGTTTTACGTATTTGTTTCTGGTCTTGAGCAGCTTTTTGTATGCTGAGTTGCACGCTTTGAATAGTGCACTGTCAATGTAACAGTTAACTTCAGAACTTATATATCATTTTTATGTCAGTCTTTGTTAAAATGTCCTCATTTTTATCTCGAATGCCTTTTGTTACTAAGTCAAAAGGGATCAAAAACAGAACTATAAAAAAAGTATGGCTGGCCATACTATTTTTCTTCTGATGCATTAAATCTATAAACTGTTATTTTCATTTTATAGAACTGACATGATTTATTCCACATTGGTCTTATACTGTCCCTTTATAAACTAAGAAATTATTCAGAAAGTTAGGTTCCAACTCCATAAGGCAAATTTGACCCTTGATAGACTTGGCTATCAACAATCAATCTTATTATTTTTACCTTTCAATAGACTTAAATGAATTCAAATACATTCAAGGCTTTTTACATTGAATAGACTGGTACCTAAGTTAGTCAATTTTGTAAGTTTAAGAAGTCAATATTTGCAAAATGTTGATTATTGTTAAATACTTTTTTCCTTACAGTAACTGACTGGGTAAATTCACATTTTGTTTAAAAAAAATAAGGAGAGACAATGAATAAAAACATACAAATTCATACCCCTATAAGTGAAAAACAAAATAAGTATAATCGACGCCAAAGATTAGCCTGATTATAGTTAAACAAAAATTCTAAGACAACAGTTGTGAGCAAAAACTACATTAATTTTGCTAGGATGATTTCCAACTGACTTGAACTAAATATTTCTCATGATGACCATGGTGAGCAGAAGAAATCTACATGATAGTATAAAAAAATTGACCAAATAATGGTCCCCCAATAAAGAGGGGGGTGGTGGGGGAGGGGGAGAGCAAGTACTAACCTGAATTTTGGTTTTATGATCAATAACTTCTTCTACTACTTTTCTCAAAAAGTCCAAGTACTGGCTCTCTTCCTTCTTGATCTCCCTTCTCTTTTGAGCTGCCCTGTAATTATACAGTATATATTCAAAAGCAATTTTTCAATTAACAGTCAAGACACAGGGCGGATCAAGCCATTTTCAAAAGGGGGGTGGGGGGGGTGGTTCCCAACCTAGGATAAAGGGGGGGAGGGGTTGTTTCCAACCATATATCCCCATTCAAATGCATTGATCGTCAAAAAAAAGGGGGTTCCAACCCCCCAACCCCTTGGATCCGCCACGGAGACATACAATTAATTAGGAATGTCTCTTTTTTCACTCTTATTAACTTTTCTAAAATAAGACTTATTTTCACTATTTAAATGATAACATTAATGATGGATGGCTGTTTAAAATCCACTGGCAAATTGAATGCATATTAAGGACAGAAGATGGTGATGTGATATGAATATGACCAGTGGCGGATCCAGAGGGGGGCGTAGAGGGCGTACGCCCCCCCTTTGCTTGAACTTTTTTTTTTTTTGTAAAATGATTAATCAGACTAGACTTCGTGAACTTTGCCATTACCCGGCCGTGTATTTAATTTTTATGCGACTATTCTTTACTTATAAAGATATTTTTCGCTCGTATTAACTGTAATATATTATTGATTATGTCAAAGTCATGTGATTCGCTACGGTGGAGTTGATCAGTACGTCGAAAAAAACGTCACTCAGTCATTTTGAAATTCAAATTACAGTAACACATTGCTTACAGCAGATGATGACAAGCATGACTCTTTCAAAGCGACACAGGATTGAACAAGAACCACGTATTGACTTCTATTTCACAATTCCACTCAACAGAAAGTAATACTCTATTACATTCTCATGAAAAAAAAAATTCCACAGCAATATTATTTACCTTCGAAAATATGTTTAACCCCAGACGCCCCAGCCAATTAATAACATTGCTGAATAGTGATCCCCAGTCAGTAAGCTCTAGATAGATTTAAAGTCTAAGGTACGGACCATTTGATTTTATAGGGCAGTCTGAGATATTTTAGTGAAACATTTTTGACCCTGATTTTTGCCTTAAACAAAAATTCTGGCCGTATATGTATTGAAAACAATTCTCGTGTCCCCTTTTTTGCTATCAGAAAAAAAAATCCAACAGAATTATTCAGCATTAAATGAACATGGTGATTAAAAAAACAGGCGTAAATTTTTTTGGGGGTTTGCATGTAAATCCCATATCTGACCGAAATGTCTGTTTCGCCGAACTGATATACTGAATACTTTTTTCAAGGCCCAACTGCAACCTGCCTGCTGGGTGTGGCCTTTATGTCTCCATTTGTCGACCGTCATACACAACTTCGTTGTCATTTGATTTTCAGGCTCATTCGTAGCCTTTGGTTGATTTGGGACCCCTCACTTCCCTTGTTGGGTGAAACATTTCAACCAAACATTTGGATAAAAAATGCTTGTTTGTCTTTGTTCGTGTCGGTCGTATTATAAACTTCGTTGAATAGCCGTATATCATCATACATGTTTACAAAAAGAAATCTGTGAGGTTATGCTAACTAACCATACAACAAACGAGAATTTTCCATGTCCATTTTTTACTGACAATTCCCACATCAAATATATTAGTACATAGCTTTGGATCCATTCAATCATTTTATAATAGACAATTAGGGGCTAGCTGAAGGACGCCTCCTGGTGCTGGAGTTTCTCGCTGCATTGAAGACCTATTGGTGGCCTTTGGCTGTTGTCTGCTCTATATTCGGGTTGTTGTCTCTTTGACACACTCCCCATTTCCATTCTCAATTTTAATTAATGGGGAGAATGCGGCATCAAAAGTGTCCAACCCTAGCTTACACTTTAACTATAAAATATACATGCCCCACGTCAGGAACCGTTAAAAATGTGCATTTTAGTTATTTTATGTTTTTTAGCCCCAAAAAGGTCTGAATACTACGCCCCCCCTTTCCAAAATCCTGGATCCGCCCCTAATGACCCCTACTTTGTATTAGACTGACTGACACTAAATGTGCAAGTCCACAAGGTAATAGTCCTCCTAAAGACATGTTATCCTACCCAGACACATTATATTGACCTCTAGGCCACCCAGTCTTTGCTCTTACTACTAAATCTGTGAGCTAAGCATAGGGAAGCAGCAAATATTAATTTTCAAGTCTTTGGTTTGAGCTGGCTGCATAACGAAACCACAAACTTCCTCACTCAAGGCTAGAACACTACCATGAGACCACCGAGGCTAGAACACTACCATGAGACCACCGAGGCTAGAACACTACCATGAGACCACCGAGGCTAGAACTCTACCATGAGACCAACGAGGCTAGAACACTACCACTAGACCACCAAAGCTAGAACACTACCATGAGACCACTCAAGGCAGTGATCACATAAAAGACAATGACAAAAGTTCAGTTTCTCTCTTCTTCTTCCATTTCACTTTTTTTCATATTCTGCCCTCTAGCTATAGTAAATTTTACTCCAATCAAGGAAACTTATATCAACAAAAACAAACATATCTTTAGGAATAAGTTTACAAAAAAATCTTACGATCAATTTTTTACCCAATTTAGTTTACTTATGACCAATTATCATTGTAAGATTTTTTGTGAAACTCATTCCAGATATATATCATTAAACTGTTATGTATATAGTTGCTGATGGACATTTCAAACAGGTGTAAATACTAATCTTTTACATTCTACCCTATAAGTATATATTTTTTAACAAGGTCTTTAATAATGGCACGAGGAAACACCAGTAGACTTTACAGCCTCAAAGGCCATTATAACTAACCAAGGATATATAACAGGGCCATTCTGAAATTTAAGCTTTGTGGCATATTGCAGGAAATTAGCATATATGTATTTCTTAGTAAGTTTCCAATAGATACAAACCATTGTTCTTTTTGTACTAAATCTTTTTTAGCATCAGGTACAGATGTTTTCCATTGGGTTTGCATTTCCATTATTTCTCGCTGCATTACTTCTTCCTCTTGTATTTTTATCTGTATTTCTTGTTGGTAATTCTAAAATCAAAAACTGTTGTTAAGGTCTATTCAGCATATTTTTACCCGGCAGGTTGCACTTTTTTATACCTCAACAACCATAATTTTTTTTATTTCATTTGTAACAGAATTGTATTTGCTTCCACTCCTTTTTCCTGCAGAAAAAATATATCATGTTGTCAAATCCTTTTATACATTTTTTTTCTGAAATAGCCCCACAGTTGTTAGCTTCCTAAAGTTTTGAGCTTTTCCATGAAATTTGTAACCGTCTGGCGCTTAAATAGACTATACTTAAATAATTTTTGCAAAGTAACCACTGTTTGATTTGATTTTTTTGGTGTTTTTACGCCACTTTTAAGCACCGCTTTTGGGCTATTTCGTGGCGGCCAGTTTTTATTGGTGGAGGAAGCCGGAGTGCCCAGAGAAAACCACTGACCTTCGATAGAAAAACTGACAATCCTAGTCAACTAAGATTGGAGCTGAGTGCACCCGCATGATCGGGGTTCGAACTCACAACCTCAGTGTTGACTGGCTTGTGATTACAGTAGTAACTACTTTGACCACTCGGCCACCAAGGCCCCAAGCAACCACTGTACCTTAGAATCATAAGTATTCATGGCGGTATCAATTTCATCAATTTAGTGGGTAGGGGGAATCCTAAATTTGATGTTTTAGTATGTTTAATAGTTTGATGTTTAACTTGATAGGAGCATATGATAAAACCACAAAGTTAGATACCATTGAAATAGGAATATTTGATAGATGTACCAACAAAAATAATAAAACTAGTCAGTCTGCGGTAGACTTGTACATGTAACTCATTTTGGAGATAGAGTTACCTCCCTTAGTCCTTCAGAAAGTCACATTTTCTTTTCTTTTTGATTTTCACTGGACTACAAAGCGCAAAAAGAGTGCAACAACAGTAAACATGTAAAAAATAAATTTGCCTCAATGTTGCCTAGAAATTGGTACACCTCAAACATACTTTTAATGAAAATAAATTAGTGTTTCTCCAGTATCTGATTCCCTTGTTATTTTACCTGTTCTTTAATATCACTTTTTATCTGTTTTTGTTATATTAATTTTTAATACATGATAATTCATAATGTTAATTTCGATGGTTTTTTGTCGAGCCTGCAACTTTTGTCGCAAAAGCGAGACATAGCGATTCTACATTCTGTTGGCTGCGGCGTTTTTCACAAATATTCACTCTGTGGTTAAAGTTTTTGAAATTTTAATAACTTTCTTAAACTGTCCTAGATTTCTAACAATCTTGGATAGAAGCTTGTTTATGATCATAAGATAGTATCCAGAAGTAAATTTTGTGAAAAAAAAATCCTGTTTATCCGTATTTTACTTATAAATGGACTTAGTTTTTCTGCCAGTTAACATTACATTCACTCTGTGGTTAAAGTTTTAAAAATTTTAATAACTTTCTTAAACTATCCTGGATTTGTACCAAACTTGGACAGAAGCTTGTTTATGATCAAAAGCTAGGATCTAGAGGGAAATTTTGTAAAAATTTATTTTCTATTTTTCTGTATATTACTTATAAATGGACTTAGTTTTTCTTCCAGTTAAAATTACATACAGTCTGCAGTTAGTTTTTAAAACATTTATTAGATTCATAAACCATCCTTGGTTTTTCCAAAACTTGGACAGAAGCTTCTTACAATCATAAGATAGTATCTAGGGGAAAATTTTTAATGATTTTTTCCCCATTTTTGTTGAGTCTACGACTTTAGAAAACATAGACAACAGCAAAAGTAGGCGAGACACTTACAAATTTTTTAAATGTTTAATAATTTTAAATATTTTATAATGTTAATTTTGATCTTTTTTTTTTTAAATGTTGCATTTTACATATTTTTAAATGTTAATTTTAACCTATGTTTACCTCTGCTACTTTATGCTTAATTCTTCCTATTATTCAATGTAAATTTTTACCTTTTTTTTTTAAATATTAATTTTTACCTTTTTTTAATATTAATTTCTTTTACTTTTTCTTTTAACATGTTTAAGCTAAAGGACAAGGTTCACTTTTGGCACAAAATGGCCTAAAATATCAACTTTATCATAAAACACCAAAAAGGTCACAATTTGGTTCGTAAATGGGTCTATTTCAAAAGCCTTAATGCTAAATAAATCAGTTCTTTTCATAAAAGTAAATAATATTTTCCAAAGTTAGCACATGTTGGACATTTTGTCAAAATATGATGATTTTGTGCAATTTTAAGACCTAAAAGCTTTAGGAAAACATTGGCCGCCACCTACGATCCAAAATGTTTTGTAACCAAAAGATTCCAATTTTGATATAGAATTCATCTACATAAAAACTTTTTGGATTGTTGATGGAGGCCAAGGTTAATTATGCCAAAAACAATTAAAATTATGGAAATAATTTGCCAAAATTGACCTTAAAATACAAATAATGTTTATTTAAGGGGTCATAACTTAATAAATTTTAAAGGAAGGTGCCAAAAAATATATTTTTGTCTTAATAGTATTATCATAAGGATTTCTATGTGAAATTTGTAATTTTTTGACCCGATTTAAAAAAACATCAAAAATTTAGGGCCAATTTTAAACATTCGTGAACCTTCTCCTTTTACATATTTTTCAATGAAAATTTTTACCTGTTTTTTAATGTTAATTTCCTCGTCTATCAGTTTGATTTTTTTCTCCACAGAATCCGCTTCATCTTGACACTCTGCTACATATTCTGTTAACTGGAAAATAAGCAGTAAAAATCAAGGCATGGGTAAAAAGTATCATAAAAGTAGTGTTAGTGTTGTTAGTCACAGCCCTTTAATGAATTTTTAACAGACACATTAATATAATAAACAAATGTTGACCCATTTTTTTGTAAAATTGATGTCAGGCAAAATTACTTGCAGAAGGTTAATTGGTTTATGGAAGGAACTTAGAAATCCCTTCATACTCTCTTGTCATACAAGTGAGAGGTTTAACTAGCTATAAAACCAGGTTTAAGGTGGATTAGGTGGGTGGGGGAGTCTTAATTAGAATCCATAGAATTTTTAAATAATTTGTCAAAATGTAGTTTTATCATGTTTTTTCAAAAATATAAAAATATAAAAAGGTACAGGAAGACACCCAAGCCACCTTAATCCACCATTTTCTACATAAGGAAATGCCTGTACCAAGTCAGGAACATGACAGTTGTTTTCCATTTGTTTTGATGGGCTTGAGCTTTTGATTTTGACAAATGATAAAGAACAAACTGTTTTGAATTTTCCTTGTAGTTGGTATTTTTGTTATTTTACTTTTTAATGAACAGCCCTAATCAAATTATTTTTTCTCATCCTAGGTGATAGTGGGGATAAGATACAGTCAAACCTAGTTTAAGAGACCTATCAAGAGAGAAGGCAAAAGTGGTCTTTTCATACAGGTGGTCTTTGAATAGAAGAAAGCCTTTGTGTGCATTATAACTGTTAAACTTGCTAGTGTAAGTAAACAATACTGTATTGGTCTAGCTTTGAGGACATGTTTGAATAAGCAATTGTTGAACTTTAAAATAACAAGCATTCTGTGAGTATTGCATGGCAATACATAGTCCCCTACCAGTTAAAAATTTATTGTATTGAAACAAAATTCTAACTTGATCTATAACTTGTCATGGTGTAAACTATATAACAAATATCAAGTCAATATCTTCAAGCATGACGAAAAAAGTGTGGAAAACCTGGGACTATTATACTAACGGGACTGGAAACCGTTACACCAATCAGTGTAATAATACTCAACATCACGGTCGTTAGAACGAGACCATAAAACTGTTGATAAGGGATACGCGAGTTGGTTTGTTGTAAAATCATATTTATAGGTTATAGGTTGGATTGGCCTATTTTTATTGTCACTTTTTAAAGTGAAAAGTGGAATATAAATCTCCTTCTCATTACAAACGGAAACCACATGCAGGGCTCAAATAAATTATACTGTTCCTATAAAATTGCTTACTCTTATTTATAGGTGCAATATTTGTATTAAAATCAGGGTGTTTTTTGCTTAGTAATGGTCTTCAGGTGGCATAAGCATATGACTTCGTGAAAATATGCACAATAGGTTCCACAATCAGAACTATAAAAGTAGGCCCTTTCACAGCTATTGCTGCCATATTGAAATTCAGGTGTAAACACGAAATTTAGAAAAGTTCAAAACAATGTGACTATATTTTTATGAGACTTGGGTAACTTTTGCTATAGGGATTAATTATGAACTGAAATTGCCAACATTGTTTTTATTATTGCACACTTATTGTTTTTATTAGGATTAATTATGATCTGTTAACCTTCGACACATTGTTTTCTTAGCGGTCAAGTAAAGCGCCGGCATTTCTACTATATTTGTTTTATTTTCAACACTAATATAATGACTACTTATAAATAATTTTTCGTAAACAATAAGAAAAGTATTTATCTTTCAAAACTACTTTGACGAATAAGTTGAAATAAAGAAGAACTTGTCCCAGTTTCAATCGGCATTAGTTTATCCCCGTGTGAAAACATTATTTCAAGTAAATGTATTTAATTTGTTAAAATAGTTTTATTATTCATATATTTTTATTTTTTGCATTTAATTGTTTTTTTTTTTTAATTTCAAATTCACCAATTTTAACGGTATTCTATATATGCTGACTTGTTTGCCGAAATCTATTGTTTACATGTACAAAAGGCTTATTAACCATGTGGCACGATAAGCTGTCAATCAAAACAAAAAATAAATAATCCGCTATCGGGACATTGAAATCTCAACAGATCGATCAGTTTCCAGTCCCATTAGTATAATAGGCTCAGGGAAAACTGATTATTTTAGTGAATTTTCTAAGTCAAAGAACCATAATAGATATAGGAAGATGTGGAATGAGTGCCAATGAGACAACTCTCCATCCAAGTCACAATTTATAAAAGTAAACCATTATAGGTCAAGGTACGGTCTTCAACACGGAGCCTTGGCTCACACCGAACAACAAGCTATAAAGGGCCCCAAAAAATTACTAATGTAAAACCATTTAAACGGGAAAACCAACGGACTAATCTATATATAAAAAAAAAAAAAAAAACAAGAAACGAGAAACACTTATGAACCACATCAACAAACGACAACTACTGAACATCAAATTCCTGACTTAGGACAGGTGCAAACAATTGCAGCGGGTTTAAACGTTTTAATGGTACCAAACCTTCACCCTTATCTGAAACAATAGTGTAACATCACAACATAGAAAGACACACTATAAAATACCAATTGGAATGGCTTAACTCAATCAAAAGACGTAGTGACCAAATGAACAAACACTGAACGAGTAAATTTGATCTATGATACAATGTAAATACAAACAGTGATTTTGCTAGCGCTCGTCACTTTCGTAATTTACGAAACTGTTTTCAAAATGACGAAAGTATTTCAAATCAATTTCGTCACTTAAATTTGGAAAGTGTAAAAATATTTTCGCATGAAAATACTATAATTCTACCTGTCTACATGTTTCTGACAAGTGTATGACCCTTAGCTAATTAACATTTACAACAGGTGTGATTACACCTAATCCGCTTATCGCCATCGGATGGGTCACTAATCCGGTTAATTATTTTCCCCAGTAAAATTAGTCAGGCAGCATTTTAATTTCAATATTTCTCAAGGCCAACGACCACAATTTGCAGTTTGTTTTGTCGTAGTTTCGTCATTTGAACAAAATTGTTTTCCCCCGGACAGTTCGCTTTTTAATTTCAATATTTCTAAAACGATCATAATTTGCAGTTTGTTTGTCGTAGTTTCGTCAAATGATCGTGTTTTCGTCATCTTTCATATAAAACGTTCAATTTCGATTAAAAAGATAGAACTTTATTCAAAACGTTCAGAAATAATTTCACGTTAAAAACTTCCATCGTCATCAACGAGTCAAACAGGTACTTCCTTTACGATATACTGCGCATGCGTGAAAGTATTCCTATGAATTTATAGACACTAAAACGTAAAATACGAAATAAATTTAGTGCCAAAATAAATGAGAGAGACAAATATAGTTCTTAATAAGCAAATTGAAATAAAAAAAATTATGATTTCCTACCTTTTTTTAAACATTAACCAATACGTAGATGAATCCGGATTCATTCTGAATTTATTATCCACTTGTCACTTCCTGTTTACATTTCATTTGAAAATTGAACGTAAACGTGATCAATTCTTGATTAATTTACAATTTACAGTTATTGGAATCGTTCCATGTGAATTTGTACAAATCCATTGTTCCAACTTTATAGAAATTAATTCAAAATATCAATTTAAACGTTTTATAAGGATAATGATTATACAGCGTAATAGTCTTACAAAGTTGAACAAGTTCATTTATACTGTGATTCCTGAACCCAACTTTTGTTGATCAGGAACGTACCCTGAAACTAATTGAAGTAAAATTTTGAACTATTTTCAGATCTTATATCCTAATCTTCATATTTAAGTGACACATGAGTCAAATCATGCAATTACTGCCTAGTAAATTGATGCCTTAGTCCTTCAAAGTCTGACAAAGATGTATAGCTAGTAATATACATACATCCTTGGTCCCTTGCTGTTACCCAAAACAATGTTGATTTTCATCTCGCGCAAAAGTGACTAAAGCACTCAAAATTCTAGCCTAAACCCTGATACAAAGTTATTAAAATAAGGGATGAATAATTATAGTAAAAGTATTATACCGCTGTGAAATGCTAAACAATTTTAGAAAAACATCAGCTTTGAAAAAAATTACGCCATTTGTAATATCAAAATTAAACACAGGTAAATGAAAATAATTTTGTAGATAAGTATACTTCTTCTTCTGTCTGTATAACCTTACGTTTAGGAACACTAAGAAATTTCTTGTATAACAATTAAACTATTCTAAAACTTGGTAAATGTGGGGTGAATATCAACAATTAAACTACAAAATTTGTGCTCGATAAAACTTCGTGTTCTTCGTGTACAGGTGCCGAATGTGTTATGTATATACAGTATAAAAGGAGAAAGGAAATAATTTTGATGTTCATAGTACCAAGAAGTGAAAATTTATAGTAATTCCAAACACTTATCAAAGCTGGTATATAGACCAGATATAAGTTAACATTAAATAACAAAAAATCATTACAAATAGTATCAACTGGTCAAATTTAACATTTTGAATAATGCAATAAATCACGAACTTTTCTTTATACAAACAAAAAGTCTTACACATAAATTTCAAATCTCTCTCAAAATTTGTATATTAAGGCAAAAAACTAGACCGATGGTGTACTGCTTTTGTACAATCCAAGATGGTGGTATACAGTGAATCTACCTTAAGTGAGGTGACCTTGGAATTGAGATCCAAAATGCATAGATATCACTACAGCAGGATAAGAAGATGGTGACCTGACCAGACAGATTTTTGATCAATAGAGGTGACCTTTATAAAAATTTTGACTGTACAACTTTAAACAAAGACTTCGAATGAAATGACCTTAATGTACTAACCTGCTCTAGTGAATCAAGATTGGTGATTTTTTCTGATGTTTTCTTTATGATGGTATCCTGACACTGTTTACTACACTTGACAACAGCAGGCTGAAATAAAGTCAGGTTTCCTAAATCTTATCAAAAAATATTATTCATTTTCAACTTATATCACAGAATGAGACTGATCACCGAATTTGTACTTACCATCAGACACACGAAAAGTAGCACTAGTGAAGCAGGATCTGCTTACCGCCCGGAGCACACGAGATCCCCCCAATGTTTGGTTCAAATTGCTCAGTCTTTAGTTGTCTATGTAGTGTTCTGTAGACATGTTTGTCTTTTCATTTTTTGCTATACTTGTCAGTTTATTAGTTTTTTAAGTCCCCTTGGTATGTGCTATCTCATTCTTTTTGGATATATCTTTACATTGTCATGTTTGTGTTTTAAACATAGGTTGAATAGCAATAAAGTGGCCTTGACAAAAGCTGTTTGTCAGTTTTTGGGTTTCTTTAAATGTATTTTTTTTGTTTGTTTCAAAGACTGTAGACAACAATTGCTGTCTGCAAAAAGATTGGTCATAGCAACATTCAAATCCATGATATACACGTGCTGTAAAATCTAGAATTACGGCGACAACACAATCTGTAAATTTTTGAATATATACTTCAAGTTTTAATCTACTTCACAAAAATATTACATTCTATTTAAACTTCTATATTATTTTAGAATTTAATGACATGGATGGATTTAGGTTGTATGGGTACATTACAAGGCCATGGTCTGGAATAAAAACATAATTAAAATCTTCCAGATGATGTGATAATCACTTAAATTTTCCAATCAAATCTTACCTTGATTACATCTCTAAGCCGTTCTAAAGCACTGGCATCCAAGAAACCAATCTGAAAGTCAACGTCTGATGACTTTAACAGCTGGGCTAGTTTATTATATTGTAGTAAGCTCTGTTCAAACTGAAATTAGACACACATAAAATTTAAAGTACAACTTCACACTAGATTCAGACCAATGGATTTGATTGATCTGTTGTTGGTGTTGAACGTCACTCTAAGCACTCTTGGTTATATTGTGGTGGTCAGATTTTATCGGTGGAGAAAGCGGGGGTGCCAGGACAAATTGTATTTTAACACTCTTTTTCAGTTTTCCCTCAGGCAAAGTTGACCTTAGATGGATTTGGCTATTTTTTTAGGGCCTTTTTGGTAATATAGCTCTTCAAACTGTTTCGGTTCTTGTACATCCTTGGCTTTCTAATATTCGGCTTTGAGCGTTCCTGATGAAGGTAAATCCAGAAAAGCGCTTCAGACTCATGAAATTTATAATGTGTTGTTTTTATTTTTTATAATTCTCTTTGTGAAGTCAAAATTGTATGTGAATGTCTGTGATATTTGAAATGACAAACAGACAGATTTGAATGTGTCTTGCTCTATTACAAGATGTACATCATTACACATGCCTTCCATCAAAGGAAATAAAAAGCTTTCAGTAAATGTCAAAATTTACAGGAACATCTGTGGCATCTAGTAATGGCTGACAAACAATGATAATGTGTATTGCTTTATTGCAAGATGAACATGATTGCATATGTCTCATCAAACTGTATAAAAGGCTTTCAGTAAAATTTTGATGTCACAATCTTGAATAAAAGACTTTCAGTAAATTTTTGAGTCACAATCTTGAATAAAAGACTTTCAGTAAATTTTTGATGTCACAATCTTGAATAAAGACTTTCAGTAAATTTTTGATGTCACAATCTTGAATAAAAGGCTTTCAGTAAATTTTTGATGTCACAATCTGGAATCAAAGATTTTCAGTAAATATTTGAGTCACAATCTTGAATAAAAGACTTTCAGTAAATTTTTGATGTCATAATCTTGAATAAAAGGATTTCAGTAAACTTTTGATGTCACAATCTAAAGTGAATGTCAGTATATCATCTGAGGTATATCTGAGGTATATCTGAGATGAGAAATTTGTATGCAAAAGTGGTAGCAGACTACGATCCTTTTGTTGAACTCAGGGTGAGTAAGAATACGTTTAAATCATTACGATGAAAAATTGTGATTCTTAAAAAACAGTTTCGTAAATGTTATTTTCACATTGGAAAATTAAAGGTATTTGTATTACACATTTTCACAGTTAATATATTTTCCTAAAACTCATTTTCACCAAATTAGTATTCTTGGATATCTTCTGATATATAACAATTCTTACTTTAAACCTTTTTTTCTTTGCCATTTCATTGCACTAAAGAAAGACAACTGGTAAAATTGTACTTAACATTGTGTGCCTACAGACAATTCTTGCAAAACCATGAAAAGTGAAGTAAATACATGAAGATTTTGCTCACAGAAAAGACAGCTCTTGAAAAATCACACCCTATAGGTGTAATACCACCAAATCATAGTACGTCACATCCGGTTGCATACGAAAATAGGTCGAAAAAAAATATTCCCTTGAATTTGACAGTTGTAGGTAATTGATCCTACATTTCATTGCAGTAAAACATTTCTGAGTCATAAACATATATCTTGGGTATTTCAAAGCACCATTATTTCTTTATTTGGGGTTTCTATAGAATATTTTGGAAACTTGAGGTTACATGGTTACTAAAGCTTGTACACAGGTTAAAAAAGGGGGAAAATTTGATTGGTTAACTTCCAGTGATGGTTATTTTCTTATATGCAATGAAATGTTATGTGAAATTTTTTCTATAGTACTGGACAGGATAAAACTTTACTCATGCCAAGTATTTCTTTATTTGAAACAAAGATAAATTCTGCACAATTTTTTGAAAAGTGCAAATTTAACAAAGACTAATAGGGGAAAATCAATGGTGGTATTACACCTATAGACGGAGCATCTATTACCAACAAAGACAACTCTTGCAAAACCATGTAGAGTGAAATACTATAAATTAAATGCCCCCCAAAAAAAAACCTCCTGCCATACCCTACAAAAGAGAGACGAAAGACACCAAAGGGACATTCAAACTCATAAGTCGAAAATAAACTGACAATGCCATGACAAAAAAAAAAAAAACAAAAGACAAACAACAGTATTCAAAACACAGCATAGAAAACTAAAGACTGAGCAACAAAACTTAACCAAAAACCAGAGGTGACCTCAGTTTCTTCATAAGGGTAAGCAGATCCTGCCACACATGAGGCACCTATCATGGTGCTCATGTAAGTACAAACCCAGTGATAAGTCTTAATTCAGTAGGTCACATTCAGGGAAAAGGGGACATAACTTTTGACCAGGATTATTCACCTTTTCTCTCTCCTTGGAAAGTTTCATCTCCACACTCCAGATGTCCTGGTCCACACTTGCCCCTCTATTCTCCATCTCATCAATCTGACGTTTTAACTCCATGCCACTAGCCTTGATTCTATCAATGTCTGCAGAACTAAACTCTTGAGTCTCGTAAATTGACTTCATTCTCTGTAACTGGTGTAAATATTCATCATATTCTGCAGCTGTAATGCAAAATATTTCAATACATATATTCTGTAAAAGTCATTTCTAATTAGGGGGGAACTTTTCGTCTTTATCAGGTTAGAAATCATGTATTCCTCGTGTCCCTTGATTAATGCTGCTTATATAATTCTATGCTTGGCAATACCTTTATTTGCATATAAGGTGAAGTTATGACCTTAAAATCAAATACAATTTCAACTACCTCAGATTTTCAGAATTAAATGTCATTGTATGAAAAGAATGCTTGTTTGGTAAAAAAAACTTATCCTTTTCATGAGTTATCATGTACAGCCATTAAATGACACTAAATTCAGTAAAATGGCAAAATAAGACAAAATTCTAACTAAGTGTCTGGTATTTGTTTGTATAATTCTAACAAAGTTACCAGTATTTGTCTATAATAGATGTCTTTCAAGTTCATGCATTTTCCTGTACAATACTCGTGTTATTACTTCACAGTAATAAACTGTTAACACAGAAATAAGTCTCGCCTATTTGTTATTTTGATAATGCAAATTTTGAATTAAAATAGCAATACTTTAACATGTAAGTTATGCAAATATTCAAAATCAATGAACCATGACTGAAGGTACAGGGCTATACAATCTCCATGGAAATGAGATGTGCCAATGCTAATACAACTGCATACCAAATACCATTGACTTTTTATAAGTAGTTCCCTTTAAACAAACCTCAAAACAAACATAAACTTGTAAACTATGTAAAAGTTTCAAAGTCAATGAACCATAATGAGGGGGTGGGGTTATATAATCTCCATGGAAATGAAACTTGCAAATACCAATACATTTGCATACCAAATATCATTGACTTAACATTAGTGGTTCATCTTAAACTGACCTAATCACAAACTAATACATGTAAACTAAGCAAAGTTTCAAAGTCAATAGACCATGACTGAGGGGGCGGGGCCAAATAATGTGATAATGCTAATACAACTGCATACCAAATATCATTGACCTACCACTAGTGGTTCACCATAACTTAGACCTAATCACAAACTAATACATTGTTGACGCCGCCACCGCCAGAAACAGCATACCTATGTCTTGCTTTTTGACTCCGTCAAGTCGAGACAAAAACTGATTGTTCAATAATATCATTTTCACCAAATGACCTCAGATCAAGAGGTATAACTCTTTCAAATAAAATCTCCAGATTGGTCTAATCATAACCAAGTAATCTATATTTGCGTATAATTCTAACCAAGTTACCTGTATTTGTGAATAATTCTAGCCTAGTTACCTGTATTTGTGTATAATTCAAGTCTAAATACCTGTATTCGTATGTGTATCCTCTGCCTCTTTGTAAACAATTTCTTGATTTTGTCTGTGAATCTCTAATTCATTGAGATAGGACTCAAATCTCTGTATATCAGACTTTAGAGAATGCTCTTTTTCTTGTAAACTTCTTAATTTATCCTGAAACAAATTTCACATGATTAATTCATACTACAGCCGGAAAGATTTTGCTTTATTCTCCCATCAACAATAGGTTGACTTACACATGTAACTCAAGTTTTCATATTTTTTTTATATTTATAAAACTATTTACTACTGTTTATACAAATGCTTTTGTATTGTTTTTTTTGTCTTTTTTCGTATGAACTGGAATTATAAAAAATAAAAGAAGAATGTGTCAGAGGACAAGAATGCCCCCGCTCATGCTTGCTTTTCAAACTAAAATGGGACGAAAGGAAAGACATCACGGGAAACACTTAATGCCCTCTTCGCCTTACGGAGGGGGCATAAAAATAATATGAATCTACTGTAAATTCAGAAAATTTTAAGCTGTATTTTTTACTGGTAAAATTGGCTATGAAATAGGTGTCATAAAAATTAAAACTTGCATTTTTAATTCTGGCAGCATTTCATGAAATTCCAAAAATTTAACTAGCATTTGTATCAATTGTAAAACAATCACAATAATATGCAAGCAATAATTTCTGAATTTACAGTATGATAATGTGATTACAGTATAAACATGTAATCTTCTTAATAAGTAGTGAATAACTAAGACAACAGGAAAGTCAGTTTTGTATAAAGCCATAATATTAGACCATATTGTATCTGTATACTCCGTTGTCTACATCTAACTCAATCAGGTCAAAATATTGGAGCGCAAATTGGTTGATATTCGTGTTTCTCAAACCAAATTTAAACATAAGGTGCAAACAAATGTGTAATGAATTAATCTAGGCTTAAACAAAAGATAATAGTTCAGAAAACAAGTTGTTATAGTCTAGCAACCAGTATAGCAAGTTCAATTTGTGCACCCTATCCATCCAGCAAAGGGAAATAACTCAATCATAATAGACACTATTTGTGTACTTTTGTCAAGTTCACTTACGCTATCTTGTTCCAGAACCTCAATTTCTTGTAACAACCTTCTATTTTCATTCTCTAAAGTCTCTTTCCCTCCAGATATACCATAATATTTCTGTTCTGAAAACATAAGTAAGAACCCAATATAAAGAGTCCTAGTAAGGGTTATTCTATTCTAAAATGGATGTGGCAGGATAGAAGGAAAGTTTTATTTTCGGACATGAATGGTCAGTCCTTCATAGTTGTTGTCCATTTGATATATGCAAAACTCAAAAAGAGTGTGTTTGTTGTTGGGAATCTTTGGAAATCCTGTCCTACCCTACCACATCTGTTTTAATGGAACAGCCCAGATCAACAACCCCAAACAGTATAATCTGCCAGGTATGTACATTCGGTAAAGTTGAAACCAACTATTTTCTACATAAGGAAATGTCTGTACCAAGTCAGGAATATGACAGTTGTCTTCCATTCGTTTGATGTGTTTGAGCTTTTGATTTTGCCATTTGATAAGGCATGTAAGGGACTTTCGGTTTTAATTTTCCTTGGAATTCGGTATTTTTGTTATTTTACTTTTTATGAGATGTGCATGTCAACTGTTTATCAAATATTCTTTCACTTTTTGTCATGTCAGGGACTTTTATAGCGGACTATACTGTTTGGATTTTTCTAAATCAACACTTTTCCTACAAGGTCAAGGATCTGATGACACTCAGTTCTATTTCTGTATTTCAATCAGATTGGGAAACACTCAAATGACTTAAGTTAAAGGTTATCCATAACTAATAACCTATTTAAAACAAACTCCTTTTACAATATAGCAAACTTTCAAATGTTAACAAATTCACTGTCATGATTTCAAATTTATGTTTTACAAGATTCAGTACGTATGAATATTATGTTGAATCATAATATAGGAAATAGTTACCTACATTTAAAAAACATGCAATCAACAGGCCCTTCCATGACAGTTAATCTTTAATGAGTATGAAACCTTATTTAATTGAATGGATAGATTTTTATAGTTTGTTCTTATGTTGTGCAGGTTATGGGAGGGTTGATCACTTCCAAACATGTTATCCACGCCACAATCTTTATGTGACTGTCCCAAGTCAGATGCCTGTAGTTTAGTGGTTGTCGTTAGTTCATGTCTATCCTGTTTGTTTTTTTCGTACATTGTTTTGTTATAAATTAGGCCATTAGTTTTCTCAATTGATTTGTTTCATATTTTTCATGTCAGAGCCTTTTAAAGCCGACTATACGGTATGCGTTTTTCCTCATTGTTGAAGGTCTAATGGTTGCCTATCATTACTTACATCCACTTCATTTTACTTTTGGTGGATATTTGACTCATTGGCAATCATACCACATCTCCTTTTTTTTTTATTGTGTGTAACATCCAATGGAAAAAATTACTTTTTCATCAGGACTGAAACATGTTACCGTGAAATGAATATAAATGTGAACCCTGCTTTGTACTAGACTGACACACTTATAACTTTTAACATCCTAGTAACAGTTGGCAGAAACACATTATTCGGAATCCAAGCCACAGTCGTTCCTCTTACTCCCTAAATGCTTGGTAAGGAGAGAAGCAGTAAATCTTACTTAAAACATCAGCCAGTTTATCATCATATTCTTCAAATGTATCTTGTCCTCTCATGTAGGCCACATATGTAGACTCTATGTAATCAAACTCTATCTAAAAACAAAATAACAAACAGATATACATTAAGGTAACAACCATGAAACTCTGAGCCTCTAAAAGAGGGGGGTTATGGTTTTTTTACTATAAAAGAAGAAACAATTATTCTGATTTAGAGTATTTGCCAAATTTAATGTTAAGTTCTCCAAACAAGAGGCTCTCAAGAGCCTGAATCGCTCACCTGTATTTCAGAGGAGAAGATTTTGAAATGTTAGCAAACTTGATGAAAAAATTGTGTAAAATTGTCTTTAAAGGGCAATAACTCCTTAAGGGGTCAATTGACAATTTTGGTCATATTAACTTTTTTGTAGATCTTACTTTGCTGAACATAATTGCTGCTTACAGTTTATATATATATCTATAATAATATTCAAACTAATAACAAATAAACTGTTATCACAGAGATATGTCTCGCCTTTTTGTAATTTTGATAATGCAAATGTTGAAATTAAAATAGCAATACTTTAACATGTAAGTTATGCAAATATTCAAAGTCGATGAACCATGACTGAAGGTACATGGCTAAACAATCTCCATGGAATGAGATGTGCCAATGCTAATACAACTGCATACCAAATACCATTGACTTATCATAAGTCGTTCCCTTTAAACAAACCTAAACACAAACATTAACTTAAAAACTATGTAAAAGTTTAAAAGTCAATGAACCATGATCAGGGGTGGGGCTATATAATCTCCATGGAAACGATACTTGCAAATGCCAATAAATTTGCATACCAAATATCATTGACTTAACATTAGCAGTTCATCTTAAACTGATCTAATCACAAACTAATACATGTAAACTAAGCAAAAGTTTCAAAGTAAATAGACCATGACTGAGGGGGGGCCAAATATTTTCTGTGGAAATGAGATGTGCTAATGCTTATGCAACTGAACACCAATTAACATTGGCCTACCACTAATGGTTCCCATTGAACTGACCTAATCACAAACTAATACATGTTAACTTAGCAAAATTTTCAAAGTCTATAGACCATGACTAAGGGGGCGGAGCCAAATAATCTCCATGGAAATGAGATATGCTAATGCTTATACAACTGCATACCAAATATTATTGACCTACCACTAGTGGTTCCCCATAAATTGACTTAATCACAAACTAATACATGTAAACTATGAAAAGTTTCAAAGTCAATAGACCTTGACTGAGGGGGCGGGGCCAAATAATCTCCATGGTAATGAGATGTGCCAATGCTTATACAACTGCATACCAAATATCATTGACCTACCACTAGTGGTTTCCCCCAAATTGACCTAATCACAAACTAATACATGTAAACTATGAAAAGTTGCAAAGTCAATAGACCTTGACTGAGGGGGTGGGGCCAAATAATCTCCAAGGTAATGATATGTGCCAATGCTAATACAACTGCATACCAAATATCATTGACCTACCACTAGTGGTTCACCATGAACTAGACCTTATCACAAACTAATACATTGTTGACGCCATCGCCGTCTCCGACGCCGGAAACAGCATACCTATGTCTCGCTTTTTGACTCCGTCAAGGCGAGACAAAAACTGCAAAATTTTGTTAAAACTACCAATTCGGTGGCAGCAACCCAACCATGGGTTGTTCGATTCGTCTGATAATTTCAGGGCCGATAGATCTTGACCAATGAAACAATTTACCCCATGTCACATTTGCTCTAAAAGATTTAGTTCTTGAGATATAAGCCAAAAACTGCATTTGACCCTTATGTTCTATTTTCAACCATGGCGGCCATGTTTGTCTATGGATACAAACTTGGGATACAATTTATAAACAAGATACCCTAAGGAACATTTAGTTAAAGTTTGAAGGTAATTGGCCCAGTAGTTTCAGAGGAGAAGATTTTTAAATGTTAGCAAACTTGATGAACAAATTGTGTAAAATTGTCTTTAAAGGGCAATAACTCCTTAAGGGGTCAATTGACAATTATGGTCATATTAAATTTTTTGTAGATCTTACTTTGCTGAACATTATTGGTGCTTACAGTTTATATATATCTATAATAATATTCAAAATAATAACAAAAAACTGCAAAATTTTGTTAAAACTACCAATTCGGTGGCAGCAACCCAACAATGGGTTTTCGATTCGTCTGAAAATTTCAGAGCTGATAGATCTTGACCAACTGAACAATTTTACCCCCATGTCAGATTTGCTCTAAAAGCTTTAGTTTTTGAGATATAAGCCAAAAACTGCATTTGACCCCTATGTTCTATTTTTAGCCATGGCGGCCATGTTTGTCGATGGATCAAAACTTCGGATACAATTTATAAACAAGATACCCTAAGGAACATTTAATTAAAGTTTGAAGGTATTTGGCCCAGTAGTTTCAGAGGAGAAGATTTTTTAAATAGTTCACAGCGACAGAAGACAATGACGACGACGGACGGCATAAGCTCACATGGGGCCCTTTGGGCCCCGGTGAGCTAAAAAGTCAATGCTTCCTAAGACAAAAAAATATTATGCTGGCTTTGTACAAAAAAAACTTCAGACTGAAAAAAAACACAAAGTTAAATTGTATTTCCCTAACCAAAGGTCTGTAACATTAATTCTCAAATTAATTGCTTGCAACAGCATAAGACTCCAGTCTGAGAGTGTTGATAAACTCTGATTGAACCCTAAAATGCAAAAAGGTTACAAAAGAAAATACAAATCTATGTAAAATTTCCATAGTCAAAGAGCCATTATTTTGAGCAAGTTAAACTGAAAGTTTGTTTTTTTTTATATACAACACTGCTTTTAACAAGGAAAAGCAGATTTTCAGACTTTTCTCCGACAGTGAGTTAAATAGCAGACAGTACTTTGACTCTTAATGTGTGAGTGTTGAAACTCTATATGTCCTTTCATTTTGATATATATTGTTGGGTGGATGTCTTTTCTCATCACAATTTATAAATTCATATCATAAATCATGCTTTCATCATATTTGTATATCATGTACATTAAGCCTTGCGTTCATAAAACTTTCGAGTAGGATTCAGAAATCAACCAATCAATTTACTGGATTTGTTGTTTTGAGCACAAATTTTGTACTCCGAGTAGTGAGTCAAGTTTCATGACCAGAAGCCTTGAACTCAGGTTTATGTGAATGCTTATTCATAAAAAAAAATTCGTAAGGGTTCCGTGGAACCCAGTGTCTCGCTACTTTTTCTGTTAATCGCAGGCTCAACAAAAATGAGGAAGTAAATCAATTAAAATATTCCTCTTGATACTATCTTTTGATTGTAAGAAGCTTCTGTCCAAGTTTGGTAAAAATCCAGGATAGTTTATGAATCTAATAAATGTTTAAAAACTTTAACTGCAGACTGAATGTAATGTTAACTGGAAGAAAACAAAATTTCCTTCTAGATACTAGCATTTGATCATAAACAAGCTTCTGTCCAAGTTTGGTACAAATCCAAAATAGTATAAGAAAGTTACCAAAATTTAAAAAAACTTTAACCACAGAGTGAATGTGTTGTTTCCTGGCAGAAAATCTAAGTCCATTTAAAAGTAAAATACAGAAAAAATGGACTTATTTTTTTACAAAATTTCCTTCCAGATACTAGCTTTTGATCATAAACAAGCTTCTGTCCAAGTTTGGTACAAATCCAAAATAGTATAAGAAAGTTATTAAAATTTTAAAAACTTTAACCACAGAGTGAATGTGTTGTTTCCTGGCAGAAAATCTAAGTCCATTTAAAAGTAAAATAAGGAAAAAATGGATTTTTTTTTTTACAAAATTTACTTCTGGATACTATCTTATGATCATAAACAAGCTTCTGTCCAAGTTTGGTAGAAACCCAGGATAGTTTAAGAAAGTTATTAAAATTTTAAAAACTTTAACCACAGAGTGAATGTGTTGTTTCCTGGCAGAAAATCTAAGTCCATTTAAAAGTAATATAAGGAAAAAATGGATTTTTTTTTTTACAAAATTTACTTCTGGATACTATCTTATGATCATAAACAAGCCTCTGTCCAAGTTTGGTAGAAACCCAGGATAGTTTAAGAAAGTTATTAAAATTTTAAAAACTTTAACCACAGAGTGAATGTAATATTTCCTAGCAGAAAAACTAAGTCCATTTATAAGTAAAATACGGAAAAAATGGAATTTTATTTTTACAAAATTTATTTCTGGATACTATCTTATGATCATAAACAAGCTTCTGTCCAAGTTTGGTAGAAATCCAGGATAGTTTAAGAAAGTTATTAAAATTTCAAAAACTTTAACCACAGAGTGAATATTTGTGGACGCCGCCGACGACAACGACGGAATGTAGGATCGCTATGTCTTGCTTTTTCGACTAAAGTCAAAGGCTCGACAAAAAAGAGTTGTTTTATAACGTTATGACATGATTTTAAAAGCAGTGGGATATTACCTCCTCTTAAATTTTTGTGTTCACAAATTTACCATGTCATCAAATCAAGTTACTGTTTTAGTACATATAATATTTTACAACAACTGAGCTCAAGCCTAGACAAAATCAGAAAAGGTTATAATAGCAGACTCTCTGCAGTAAAAATCTCAACGTGAAAAAATAAAATACCTTCTTCTCAGACTTTGTGTCAAAGTCGTCATCCGGAGGAAACATGATATTATCTATACAGCTTGAAAGAGATTCTCCCGCCTGAAATAAATAAACACATGATGTTATCTACAAATCAACCTTTTTAAACAAAATTCAACTGCATTTATGTAGTAACAAATACATCACTAATAATGCAATTAGTGATCTGTTTTATCTGAAACAATTGGACATTTTAAAAGCATTTGTTTTCATCAAATTTTCACAACATTGTTACTTTTAAATTTTTTCAGATTTCCAGTGCCAAAAATTAGTGAACCAGCTCTTTGAAAAAAGTTTTCAATTTACTTTTAAAGGGTATGGAATTTGTCTTTATTTTTGTGGAACAAATAGGTAAAAGTGTTCATTTTACAGTTTAAACAATTTTTTTGATTATTTCTTTTCAATAAGGGGTTACAGTGAACTTTCCTTCAGTTTTTGAAATCCTGTGCAATCTTATATCTCCTTGCTAAATTCAGTGGTCATTTTATTGACACAAATGAGAGTTTCATTATTGTGATTTCTTGACATGTTGCATACAAATTATGCTATCAAAATGTAAAAGGCTAATATTTTTGTTTGCAACACTTATCTCCTAGCACTTTTCACAATCAATATATGACAAAATTATGTGTTGAAATTGTGTCTTTTGCAAATAAGAAGAGCTATTACAAGCTGCAGAAATCAGACGAATAGTTTATGCCTGACTGATGGCTATCAAAAACAGCAGCAAATACTGTGGATATTTTTACGTGGTTACCACTTCCTGTGGATTGAGGAAAAATTGCCTTTTTGTGGATATTTGATTTCTTGGTTTTGCCTTTGTCTTTGTACAAGCCAAAAGAAAATTTATACCTTGTTAAAGATTTAAATTTGATGTTTACGTATAACAACGAAAATTGGAATTCCACGCAATAATAATATATCAAAACAAACATGGATTCCAATTGGGTTTTAAAACAAAACATACATGTATATGGTCCACAAGCCACGAGACTGCAGCCAAAATGTGTGGCCAGGTGTGTGGAGATCCTAAGGCAAACATCTGGCTCTTGGAAATCATGAATGGATAACCTATCTGCTTGAATATCTTAGGTATCTGTTCTTCTGGCTTCTTATCCAACTTAAACTTTGGAACTAGAAATCCATACAGGAACTGGAAAAAAATATAACAATGATTAATGGGTACATTTATATAATTGAGTTAAATTTCATGTCAGTCAGGGATTAATTTAGAATTTGTATTGATCAAATATTTGTGTATTAAATTTTTTTTATCAAAAAATAGAATTGAAAGAATTGATTTATCATAATTAATTTGTATTTCTTGCAAGACTTGAACCCATGACACAGATTTTGTTGTGTTTCTGTTGTGTTGTAGTTCTCCTCTTATATTTGATGTGTTTCCCTCAGTTTTAGTTTGTAACCCAGGTTTGTTTTTTTCTCAATCGATTTATGAATTTCGAACAGCGGTATACTACTGTTGCCTTTATTTGAAGTGCTCAACACATTTCTAGCATAATCTTTACAAGTAGTGTCAACATCAAAAATGATAGAAATTCTAAAGGCATCAAAATCATCTAATTGAAGAGCATGACAACCAAAAGAAAAGAGACATTGCAGATAAGCTTAAATAGTCTTCCATCATTAAATTTATGAAATGGAAATTAAATGACAATTTGTATCATTCAATCGTTTTCCATTGATTTAATTTGAGTAGAGTTATTTCCCTTTGTCTGAATAAATACAGTTGGATAGTGGTCAAATTGAATTCTCAGGAGGACTCAATTGCAAAGTAAAGGACGTTGAAGTAAAGAATTTCAGTATAAGCTTAAACTCTTAGAAAGATGAAACTATGTAGCAAACCCTCTAGCTAGACCTTTCGAAATAAAAGTTTATGTGAACTTTCTAGTCCAGGATATGATTTTTTTAAGAAACTTCATAGCATTAGGAGCTCCTATGAGAAATTTCATTGTCCATATTTACAGAAGTGCACCTTTTCAGACTTGCTTAATACAAAATGTGTCAATTTGGTAAGTTAAAACAGAAAATCAACCAGTTTGCCATCAACATGATACCCAAGGGAAGTAACTCCAACCCAAATTAAGTCAATGAAATTGATACTCTAAATTCAGAAATTATTGCGTACATTCATTATTGCGATTTTGTCATTTTAGACTAAAATGCTATTTTAATTTTTGCGATATTGAGATTAATCCTGTTTAATTCATATAAAAAATTTCAAAATACGAGTTTAAATTATTGCGATTATAACCCTGTCGCATTTTTCGCAATAATAAAAACATCGCAATAATTTCTGAATTTACAGTATAGTAAAAACGCCACTGCATTAGGTGTTATAGGAGTTCCTATTGGAAATTGCATTGTCTTTATTAACAGACATTCATCCTTACAGGCTTGCTTAAAAGTTGAAAAAGAAAATCAACCAGTTTACCCTCAAAATGATACCCAAGGGAAGTAACTCAATTTAAGTCAATGAAATTCCAAAGCCACAGCAAGTGAAATCAATGTTATATATTGTCTTTTTTATTGGTGAGGGTCATTGAAACCATGAAAGTTTACACAAGTATAAACTGTTTCATTGTGTCAGGAGTTCACATTCCTATACAGGTGAAATAGTTCAGTTAATGTTGATCAAATACTTTACCTGGACATCATTTTAAGTCCATTTTTCACAAATTTTAAGAAATAAAGGTACTTTTACAGAATTTGTTGATGCGTTAACTTATTCATAGCTCTCACTCCAAAACCTATCATAAAGCCCTTTAAAACTTGTACATTATGAAAATTTCAGAAATTTCTAAATCATGTTAAACATTGTAAGAACAGCATTATCAAAAGAATAACATCTTTTTGACAAGCAAGATAAAATATTTTAAACCTACTCTTCCACGACTTTTTGTCTACAATATAAATACCTCAAATATCCTGAAGAAATCTTTGCTTGTTGGAGACTGCAGTAATTTGTCAGATATACTGTGAGGGTACAACTTCTCAGATAAAAACTGAAAAGTAATAACAAGAATTAACATTGGACTTGAATACACTTCCTAGTCTATACAATTGATTGGTTCATTTTTGGTGTTTAATGCCACTTTAACCATTATTGGCTATTTTCTTTTATTATTTGAAGAAGCCAGAGTGCCCAGCGAGAACCACTGACCACTGACAGGAAAGCGGCAAACTCAATAACTGGCAAACCCAGTCATATAAATAAGAGTTATCTGCACCTACCATGTTAAATAATAAAATATTGCAAAAACTGCAAAGGGATAGCATGGATAGGTTTGTTGTGTTGATGAATCAATGATGTATACCCATCATCCCCTCTTATTCATATTTCAATTTTGTAACTCAAGTTTTCACACATAAGACTAATCAAGGCCACATAGATCTATAAATAAGATATGAAACTGGACCAACTTATTTTTGCAGAAACTTTACTTCGCGTTTAGCCCTTTCTAGCCCAATTCACGGCGATTTATTTTCACGATTTTCAAATTTACTTGATGTATAAATTAGACAAGGAAAGATCCAAGTTTAAAATTTTTGCGACGATTTATATTTGCGTTATTTTTCTTTCTCGCGAAAGTCACGAAAATAAATCGCTACAGAAAATTAGTTGGTTTACAGTATAAGGAACAACATCAGAGGGTATGAGGTCCTGACCCTGTCTTTTCTGGGAGGGGACTTTTTTGGATTACAAAGGTCAAACATATACCATTCTTTTTACGATTTGTACAGGAACTTTGGCTTTCTTAAGAGGGACCTTTCACTTAAATTCAAATGGTCTTTAACCTTTCATTATTCAACTTAAATTTGAACCCCTGGCTAAGGTGATTTTTTTTCTTCTGTTGCCATCAATCCACAGTAAGTGGGAGTCGAAAAAACTTCTAGATATTCCAAGTGGATTGGACATGCCATTCTTTTCTTCAGCATAAGATCTTCACCAACAATTAATTCAATGTTAAAATGAATGCAGCGTCTAGATGGAATATTTTAAAAGTTCTGGGGCAGGTAATTATTGAACTAGGATTCTAAAACTTAACTTTTTGACAAAATTTGAGGTTCATTTTGAGTGGGCATGCAAAGCTAGGCAGGTGACAAAGACAAATTTCACCTGAGCCGTTATTTAAACAAGGAGTTGTTTGATTATGTTACCTCTACTAATTTCTTTATACAATTTCTCTGGAATAATTTGTCCGATACAGGTCTAGGGTCCTTTGGTACACAGTTCTGTCCACGGAGACCAGCACTACTACCTCTCGACAACCTGAAAAAAAAACACCAGACAGATAATAATACTAGTATATAAATTAATAATATGGTTCTTCTGTACTTTTCCATTTTGTGAAGTGAAACCAACAAAAAAAGAAAAAAAAAAGTATAATTGCACAAAAGTACACTCGTCTCAGACCCTTGTTTCCTGTTGCAAGACAGTGCCTAATTTTTGCTGTATTTGCGATAAACTTTTGATTCCACAGTTTTAATTTGACGAAATTGTTTTTTTAAGATTCTATTGGCCGCTAGAGTAGATTTTACAGGCACAGGCTGGTGGTCCTGTGTTTTAGCTAATACTTATGATTAGCACTTTTGATGCAGAGATTCCTACTTGTAATCTTTTCATACGAAAAAAAAAAGGAAAACAGGGATATATGTCAATGAGACAGCAACCACAAGACAAAAATATCCAAAAGACATCTAGAGGTCTAAATACAGTCTTCAACATTGGACAGGTGTCTACACAATACGTCATGGTCTAAATACAGTCTTCAACATTGGACAGGTATCTACACAATATGTCAAGGTCTAAATACAGTCTTCAACATTGCACAGGTGTCTACACAATACATCATGGTCTAAATTGTCGATAAGCAACATTGCTTATTAATTCAAAGTCACTGGACCATGATCTTGTGGGCAGGGCCTAGAAATGGTCGACAAACTGAGATGTACTGATAGTAATGCAACTTTGTACAAAATATCATTGATCTGTCACAAGTAGTTCTTATCAAACTAACTTAAGCAGAAAACTTAACAATTGTTGACTCTGGAAAAGCAATCTTTATGTCTTGCTTTCCGCGACTTTTGTCGTAGGCTAGACAAAAACAATAAAAGATCTATTAACACCAAATTTTCAAATAACAAAAACAACAAGAAATGTCTTTGACATTAGTAATGTCAAGGTTCCTGACGTGGGAAAGGTACACGGTAGCACGGTTTTACTAGTTTTTTTATAAATCTCAACCTTTTCTTCTGCCTTCATAAATTTCCTTGCTTTGTCTAAGATTGATTTTAAAAGACGATGCAGGGGTTCAACAGAATGTGGGTCCAAGGTCTTGCACCAGTCCTTTCTTGGAGGGAACTTATTGATTTTTGAATTACGAAGGTCAAGTGCCTTCATTCCTTTACATTAATGCTTTATTCAGGAACAATGTCTTACATAAAGAGAGCCTATCACTTGAAAAATTAAATATACCAGGACCTCCCATTCTCTTGAACCCAAGTGATGTTCCCATAAAACAAATAAAATCTATTTTCAATTTTACATCTTCTGTAGGCATTTATGTGTACTGTACAAGATGATCTTTCAATTAAGTATGATCTAGCTAACTTCCTAAAGAGCAAGTAATAAATTGGAGAGGATAGCATTATCATGATTATAGACACACCTTTCTATTCTTGAGAGACCCTGCCTTTATATGTTATTACTGTCAGTATCCCTGGCCCTTACTCTGTCTTGAACCCTAGTCTTACTTTAACCCTAAACTTAATCCAATTCAAATCTAACGCTTACACAACACGGGTTTTTGGTGGGGTTCGTGTTGCTCAGATTTTCATGTTGTGTTTTTTGTACTGTTTGTCTTTTCATCGTTTTTCTTTTTTAGCCATGGCATTGTCAGTTTGTTTTTCGACTTATGAGTTTGAATACTGTGGATTCATTATTATTTGTTGGATACCACTGTTTGTGGATTTCGTTGGAACAAGTGAACCACGAAATTAAATGTTAAATGAATGACATATTTTATATAGGCTTGTACCTAGACTTCGGCAAAACCATGAAATTAAATAACCACAAACATGTAAATATAAAAAAGAAGATGTGGTATGATTGCCAATGAGATAACTCTCCACAAGAGACCAAATGACACAGAAATTAACAACTATAGGTCACCGTACGTAAATTTTCCTTAATCCATGAAAATAAATAGATCCACAGTATCCCTTTGCTATCTTTTCCCTCTCTTTTACCATACAATAAATGAAGGAATGTAGCATACCTTCCCATAGGCATTCCTATTCTGCCAAGGGGACTCTTCCCTGAACCACTGCTAGCAGATCTACCGAATGACAACCTAGAGGTTCCAGAGGATAGTCTACTCTGATGCTGTGTATTATGTGTGTTGTCATTACGAACTCTGAGAGGTGCCACAGCTGAAGATGACCGTCTGCTACTACTACTGCCATGGCTACTGAGTCTGTTTCCTCCAATACTTGATTTCCTCATTTTAATGTACTTTTTCTAGAACTGGAATAAACTGAAAAATATGGAAACGTTGTTTAATTTGTAACATTGTCATTTGATATTACATTTGTAGAACAATGGGAGTCATTAGTTGAGTGAGTGATGATTGTTTTACGCTGCATGACAAGGTATTGCCTCATTTTGCAAGCAGGTCATTCTAAGGCTGAAAACACTTTCCATTCATAGATATTGTTGAAAATCAATGACTTTTTCCAGTTTCCTGTTATTTCAGGCAGACTTTGAAACCCTTGGGGATTTCATGATTTGGAATTAATTCTTAAAAGAATCTTCTTATCTTAAGTAAGTTTGAAAAATAGAATGGAAAAACATTCCAGGATTTTTCTGGGACATTTCTCTTATTTTAAAGACGGTACCATCTAGAAAACAGTTGAAACCACAATAGATTTACAGAAAGACATTAAAATTGAGAACAATTGCCAGGGGGTATAATTTCATAAAAAAGGAATATATACAGCGAAAATAAATTTGGACGAATTTATTCAAAAATATGATATATTCTTAAATCAAAAGGGGGAGGGGAGGACTACACCCTCTCTGTCCCCTTGAATCCACCAGTGTTTACAAACAAATCTCTATTTTATATATGACTTTAGTCATGTTCAGTAATTCACTGTTTTAAACACTTGTATCTTAGGCCTAAAATAAAATATTGTTTGTTTCCCCAATCCCGACCGACCCTGCAAAAATGGTGCTACTCGTAAAATTTTATTGTCAAAACTAAGTCAAATATTATTTTAATCATTTTGGATTTTCAGGCTTGCCAGATAGTCCGATAATGTTCAAGCTTTTCGGAAAAATAATATTATTTCCCTACCTACCTACCCACACCTGGTTTGGCAGGGTCGGGATTGGGGAAACAATCAATATATTAATTTAGGCCTTACAACAGTTCAGATTATACAGTCAAGTAATGGGAATTGGAAAAAGGAAATAATACAGTTTATCTCATTTATAAGATAAACCAATTTAATGAAAGAGATTTAATTAATTTATTTATTTTCCATATAGAAAGAACTATTGCATCATTTGGATCCATATCTTCTTTCCCTCTAATTAACATCACATGACTCAGAATCACTCTTCAGCCTTACATTGAACTAGCCGCTTTTGTAGATTAGTGAAAGTTTCAAAAAAAAACCCCACCTCCCCTTGCTATCTACCAACAATTTCTTTTTGTTTTTTTTCATTTTTCAGACTGTCCAGATAAAAGCCGGATTCCTAATGTTATTGGACTAAATAGAGAGGACAAACTAAGCCGACAGATTTGCTTGCTGAATCATACTTTCCAGGACTCGATATATGTTATTGTTAATTTAAGTGAGTGGTATGTACTTTTACCAGGATATTCAGCCACCAGCAGAGTGAAAATGGAACTATCATTATGATTTATTAGTTTGTCCGCCAGGAACGCATTAAACTTTAATTTTTCTTTCTTAACTATCATCATTTATCTTGAAAATAATTTGTTCATTATATTGTAATAAAATTCGTAAGGGTTCCGCGGAACCCAGTGTCTCACCAACTTTTTCTGTTAATCGCAGGCTCAACAAAAATGAGGAAGTAATCAATAAAATTATTCCTCTTGATACTATCTTTTGATTGTAAGAAGCTTCTGTCCAAGTTTGGTAAAAATCCAGGATAGTTTATGAATCTAATAAATCTTTAAAAACTTTAACTGCAGACTGAATGTAATGTTAACTTGAAGAAAACAAAATTTCCTATTAGATACTAGCATTTGATCATAAACAAGCTTCTGTCCAAGTTTGGTACAAATCCAAAATAGTATAAGAAAGTTATTAAAATTTTAAAAACTTTAACCATAGAGTGAATGTGTTGTTTCCTGACAGAAAATCTAAGTCCATTTAAAAGTAAAATACGGAAAAAATGGATTTATTATTTTACAAAATTTCCTTCTAGATACTAGCTTTTGATCATAAACAAGCTTCTGTCCAAGTTTGGTACAAATCCAAAATAGTATAAGAAAGTTATTAAACTTGCGAATATGAGCTGACTTAGTTGGGGATCATGGCCCTCGTTCTCTTAAGTATTTAACCTTGAGGAACTTGAGCATCCTTTGTCACCAATGGTGCACAGACTTGTCAATTAAATCAATTACATCGGCATTCTGCTATCATGTCAGATCTTGTCATTTGAAGCGAACTGTGGCTGCTACTTCCACATAAACTGATTGCTTGTTATGCTTTGCCTTAAACTTGATTCTTTAATTAACTAATTTTAAACCATGTGAACCAACATTAAAAATGAAAAAAAAAATTCAGGATTTTCCACATTTTTGCCACGTTCAACTCTGATTTAAGTGGATTTTAAAATCAAAACAAAGTGTGGATAAAAGAACTGTACTGATTTATGGCCGTATCAGAGGTGTAGTCCTGGAACCTCAAAGTCTCTCTTGTATAAACTGAATACACAAAATAGGTATTCTTACAATTATATTGGCATCCAAGCACATATACACTAATTTAATACCCTTATATATCACATTATAAACAATCTATACACTGTAAATTCAGAAATTAATGTGCATTTATCATGTTTATTATTGTCACTGTTTACTGGTCAAAATGTGAGATTTAATTAATGTGATTGCCAAAATTTTATGAAGGAATATTACAACTGAAATTATGAATGCAAGTTTTTGTTACTGGGAACCAGATAGTCACATTTTTTTGCAACATAGCAAAAATTATTGAATTTACAGTATAAAAGATTGGCAACAGGTTCTCAGAGTTATTGCTTAAAATTTGTAACGGAAAAAGTTGGCAGATATGTGAACATGTGAAACAAATGACTGTATATATACCATATAAAAATACAAACAAACGTATTTATATGTCGTATAAAGTCAATGGAGGCATAGAAAACTGCATTTTATCATGTTTATGACTCATTTCCAAATATTCTAAAATATTAAAATACGATGGAAACGTATTGTAAGACTTCAGAATTTCTCTCTAAACAAGGAATTATTTATATCTGGAATAATTTTGAATTCAGGAAAATTGATTAGAAATATATAATGAACTAACCTAATAAAGGAGTTCATACTGAAATATCAGTGAAAGTAAAATTAACCTCATCCATGCTTTTTATTTTGGTTAGTTTTCAACAAACATTTTTATCAAATTTCAAGAATTCAAAATTATTCCAGATTCAAATAATTCCTTGTTTGACTTGATATTTAAAGATAAAAAGATGTGGTACGATCACCAATGATCACCAATGCAACGACTCTCCACCAGAGACAAATAATGTAACATACACTTATATATTTCTTCAAAATGCAATAAAAGTAATGAAAAAAATGACTGGCAGGTCACCACAACAATAAAAGCAAAGCAGATGCTAAAGCTTCTTTATATATACCACTTTCCACATTTTAATCTGATAGATTCTTTTTTTTATCAAAGTGGGTCACTGATACTTGATTCGGTCAGCAGGCAAAAATTGCAAATCTCCAATGCTTGCTATATAATCCAATTGTAAAATCTAATCTACAATCTCAACAAGTTTTAAACAAAACAAAAAGGCAAGCAAATAAAGGATGATACATTACATGTTTTAAATACTTTTAGAATTAAATGGCTGTTTTAAGATTTTTACATATTTTAAAAGGTTAAGTTTTAATCAGAAATTATTATTACTTTACTAATGCATTTATTTTTTAAATTTTGGTGATCATTATTTTTTATAAATTTAATAATCTTTATTTCAATTTATAATCTATTTAACAAACTTAATTACATAATGTACAAATATAAGTTTTTCAAGGTTTTTTCTTTGAAATTAATTATTTTCACTAGCTGCATTTTCAAGCATTAATTTCTTTAGGTTATGTAAACATGTTTTTCCCCTTTCAAGCCCTAAATTTTGAGAAAAATTAATTTTCTTTGAACCACAAAGCCCTAAATTTAACATGATACAAACTACCACTCCAAAGCCATTTTACTCAAACATAGTATTTCCTTTTGACCCCCAAGCCCATACTATACCCTAACTGCCCTAATGAAGCCATAATTAACTTTCTCTTTGTTTTTTAAAGCCATACAAGTTTAATCTTTGTACCCATAACCAAACTCTACAAGATTCCTTTTTAATTAGACATACTAGTGAAAACACAAATTGTGAAGCCATGTATTGCTTTGTTGTTTCAATTATTTTTTTCTCGTTTTCTTGTGCATTGTGTATTTTTTTTACAGTTTTTATTATATCTACAATTATAAACCAAAACAAATATAAATTATACAAATAAATAAAAAACAAAAGTTACACAAATAAATTTAATAAAAAATTATGCAGTAAAAGCAAATCAAAATGTGCACAAATAAATCAAACAAAAAAAATATAGAAATGAAGAAAACAAAAATGTGTAAAAATTAATAAAAAAAAATAGAATAGAAATAATTTAAATAAAAAATATACATCAATATTATAAAACTTTAACACCATAATTACAATACTATGTAAAATACCATCTTTAGAATCAACTAGAAGCTCTCAAGAGCCTGTGTCGCTCACCTGTATTTACTGATGCTTTGGAAATCATGTAAAATAAGGTTAAAATCATAATTAATAGTATTAGATATTATAATGATATCTAAGATAATAACAAAAAACTGCAAAATATTTGTAAAATTACTAACTCAGGGGCAGCAACCCAATAACGGGTTGTCGGATTCGTCTGAAAATTTCAGGGCAGATAAATCTAAATCTGATGAACATTTTTGCCACCTGTCAGATTTGCTCTAAATGCTTTAGTTTCAGATATATAAACCAAAAACTGCATTTTACCCCTATGTTCTATTTTTAACCATGTCGGCCATGATGATTGGAAGGCTGGGTCATCTGACATATTTTCTAAACTAGATACCCTTATAATGATTAAGGCCAAGTACGGTTAAATTCATCTCAGTAGTTTCAGAGAAGAAGATTTTTGTAAAAGATTACAAAAATTTATGTAAAATTGTTAAAAATTTACTATAAAGGCCATTACTCCTAAAGGGATCGACTGACAATTTTGGTCATGACAACTTATTTGTAGATCTTACTTTGTTGAACATTATCTGTTTTACAGTTTATCTCTATCTATAATAATATTCAAGATAATAACCAAAAACTGCAAAATTTCCTTAAAATTACCAATTCAGGGGCAGCAACCCAAAAAATGGTTATCAGATTTGTCTGAAAATTTCAGGGCAGATAGATCTTGACCTGATAATCAGTTTCACCCTCGTCAGATTTACTCTAAATGCTTTGGTTTCAGAGATATAAGCCAAAATCTACATTTTACCCCTATGTTCTATTTTTAGCCATGGTGGCCATCTTGGTTGGTTGGCGGGGTCATCGGACACATTTTTTAAACTAGATACCCTAATGATGATTGTGGCTAAGTTTGGGTAAATTTGGCACAGTGGTTTCAGAGGAGAAGATTTTTGTAAAAAGCTAACGACGACGACGACAGACGACCGACGACAAGTGATGAGAAAAGCTCACTTGGCCCTTCAGGCCAGGTGAGCTAATAATTTAAATAAAAATATTCATTAATATTATAAAACTTTATCACCATTATTACAATACTATGTAAAATACCATCTTTAGAATCAAAAGTGTGAAATTTATTTTAATGTTTTCTAATATTTCATAATTGTCAATAAATTTCCCAAAAAAATAAGTACATATTCTTTCATCGTCATCACTTTGAAAATTGTTTCTTTCTTTCTTACAAAACCATAATTTCAATTCTCAGTTTTAAAGTCCCTGTTCACTTATAAACTGTAAAAGTTCATGATTGAAAAATAATTTTAAAACTTCCAATTTAAACTTGTTCGAAAGATTGCAAGGTATTGATATAATGTTGATAAGGACTTTAGTGTTCAAACAAAGCAATTTTTGTATCTGTATCTGACAATTTTGGGAATGTTGCTCTGACATCTAGCAAGAAATAGGTTACACATGAATAAACTCTGTTATATATAGATTCAGTAGGTGTAGTTGGTTGCCGTCTGTTATATCTGTTTTCCATTTATAATGTTAAGTCATAAATAGGGCAGTTGGTCTTTTAATTTGAATTGTTTCACATTTTGTCATATTGGAGCATTTTATGGCCGACTAAAAACAATGTAGGTTTTTCTCATTGTTGAAGGCTGTACTGTGACCTATAGTTGCTTATAATGCTCTTTATTTGGTCTCTGGTGGATAGTAGTCTCATTGGTAATCATACCACATCTCCATATCTTATATAATGTAATATATAATGTTATTTTAATCTGATGGGCTTTGGTATTACATGGTTTATGTTTTAGCAGTTTTATGCATATTTCTCTGTAACATTGTGGACATCTCTGTTTATGAAAATATATAATATGTTCAATATTCATGATATTTGTCACTATCTGACATATTTAGACAAAGTATAAATGAACATGGAACAACTGAAAGCTTTAAAGACTTTTCAAAAGCCAAGCAAGAAAATTTCTAAGGCTAAGTATGCCATCCAAAACAATGTTAACACTTGATCTGTAACTCGCTATGGCATATTTCTTAACCATTAAGATCTATACACAGAACTGAAATTATGGATAACTAATGGATTTCTAATTTGTCTGTCATGCTAAGGTTACTAAATGGCAGGTATATTAAAAAGGATAAAGCACAACAATATTAAACCTAATAATTGTGGAATGGATTTTTATTTTCTGTATGTTCAGTGGCAAATATTTAATTATATTGAAGATTAAAGCAATTATAACAAATCAATAAGGCCAATTCACTTTAAAAAATCTTGAATAAAAGGACAGGGGAGAATTTTTAAACTAACATATTTAAACAAAAAACATCATCAACATGTCCAATGTCTTCTTCAAAATTTTATGACTTATTACCAATACAACTATTGCAAGTTAAGGTATACATGTACATATAAAAGACACACACCCCCCCCCCCCCCCAAAAAAAAAAACCAGCATTGTAATGTAGCTGACAAACAAGAATGAAATGGCATTCATCTCCTTTAATATTCTAAATTAGATAAACAAACTATATGGATTAAGGTTTACATCACTTTTTACCAAAATAATTTATAATATATAATTCTTTTTATTGATTAGATATTTTTCATGGAATTAATTTAATAAATTTGGATTTTCCTCATGCACTCTATGGCTTAAACTGTAAAATAAATAGCTGAGTACAAGATAAGCTGAAATTTATGATAATAAGAGGTTAATTCTAGCTACTTTGGTTTATATAAATGGACCAGATTTTATAGTGTATTATATGAAAATAATGAAACAAAGTCAAAGAAAAGGTACAGAAATTTGTGATGATGCACAAAATAACTAAATTTGATACATTTTATCGTCAATTTCTTTATGGGTTTCTTCATGAAAGAATTTTTTTTTATTTGCCTTGAGATTTATGTGTTTTGTTGGTTTTTTTCTTATTTGTATTTTGGAATGATGCTAATGTAAAATTATCTATTTATTCTTACAGAAATTATTTAAAATATTTTTTTATATTTTTCATTTTTTTACATCACTTTTTTTTTTTTTTTTTTCTACTCTCATTTTTTTACATCACAAATTAGTACTTTATCATTAGGTATGGCTTCATCTAGATTGTTTTTACTAAAAAAGAAACTATGGCTTCTTTGTCTTTTTTTCCATTGGTCGTTATTTTCCCAAGCCATACCTTAATTAGCTTGAGTAAATAACAATAACCAATCAGAAAGTAATCACCTGACTTGCTGCTTCTAATTATAATATTATAAATTAAGAAATTTTGGAACCTTCTGTTATTCAAGAGGAGTTTGAAGACCTGCTGATCCAGGTAGGAACTTTATTCTTATTCGTATATAGAAAATAAAGTATATACCGATACTATTAAATAAAGACCTTTATTTTAGTTATAAAGATTATTAAAGATGTTTTTTTCAATTATTATGTAATTCATTGGATTTTAACTTAAGAATAGTAAATTTTATAACATAAACATTAAAAAAAAAATGAAATCAAACTTCTCAAATTCGCCTATTACATTAATAACATGATACAAAATTTAAACTGGTAACCCCTTTTGGGTAAAAATGGAAATTTCATGCTTATTTAATTATTTCAGACTGTTTATTTCAATTCATTTTTTAGTCATTATCAAATAGCTTAGGCTAAATTTGTTTTGAAAACATTGCATGATGGGAGATTAAGGTCAATATGTTTTACCAAATAGGCAAAACTTGCAAAAGACAAATGCTCGCCTGCATAAACTATTTTAGGTTGAAAAATCCAATTTTTTGAATGCATTTGATACATGTTTTCTTTTTCAATAAGCAAAAAAGATAAATGTTAGAAATGCAAAATCGTTTGTAAGGTTATCATAAAAAATATTACCCAAAAATGTTATCTAACTTGTATTGAAAATAGAAATATCTATATTTCAAAAAATATTACAATGAAAAACATGAAAGAACAAAAAATTCAACAATGCACAATTCATATTATATCACTTTTGAAACTAGCTTTTTAATCGGTTAAATCATTTCTTTTTATTTGTTAAATAGCCTAAATGCTTGCATAAACACATCTTAAAAAATATAATTACAACCATAGAAAATTCAGGAGGTATTACTTAAAATAGAAAAAGAATTAAATATCTGTTAAACATGACAAATGATACACATTATACATGTAGGTCCATATCAAAATTATCATCCATTTAAGTTACAAAAAATGTACATGTACATGGATGCTTGTTCATTAGAATGTTTGAAAAAGAAAACCTTTGTAACCTTAATTAAAACTATTATATTATGTTTATAATATCAAATTATTATGGTTGAAAATGTAATAAATTGAAAAACATGCCTCAAACATTAAAAAAATACATATTATGAAAGTGTAAATAGTAAATTTTTAACATTTAACATGTCATGTATGTACAAATTACATAGTTCTTTTAATTTGCACTTGTACCAGACCATTTAAGAAGTATTTCTTTGTATCTTTAATTTTCTCCTTTAAACATTTTTACAAGCTATTACTAGTCCATTATGAAAAACTTGTTATATTTTCACCTTGGTGGCCCTAAGCTTGTTATTATATGTGTTGTTGTCTTATGTGTAATTGTATGGTCAGTCTGTTTTTACAACTTGTGCTAAAAAACGAGCATAAACAATATTTGTAGCCATCTCTAGTAGGTCAAATGTTACTTAAGTCTTTATTTGTCCACATCATGTGTACTTGTGAATTTAAAGTGTTGTGTATTTAGTACATGTGATGTGCTGGTGTGTTTTTTTTTTCACCTGCACTTTCATGTGCTACATGCACAACACCATCATAACCAAATTCTTGTAAGTCAGACAGAGGCTTAAATCATATTTAGCAACTTGTATTTGATTGGTCACTTGTCTTTCAACAAAGGATTAACTTTTCTGTTGCTTCTATGGTCTGGTGTACAAACACGATTTATTTATCATCATTTATAAAGGTCAATGACCTTGAACTAGCATTCAATTGCTGAGAAAACTCAGTCTGTACTTTTGAGCCTTTCTGTAAGTTGTTTCTGTACCTGAGTCAAGACAAAGCCAAATGATTTTAAGTTAGTTTTATATTTTTGCATGTTTTACAGCTGAATATAATTTTATGCTTTATTCATTATTGAAGGTTACAATAATTACGTAGTTATAGCTCCTTACTTCTTCATATGTTCTCTGGTGGATATAGTTGTCTCATTCACATTAACGTAACATTTTCTTAATACTTAACTGATGCTATTTATTGCTTATTTCTATCCAGAACTTGTACTGCTGACCTCTTTTTATTATAGAGTGTTTTAATTTCATTATTATTGAGTATTGTCATTTCTTAATTTTGTTGGATTTATCTATTTCAATGAATACCACAAGATACAAATAAAACATTATATAATGAACAGTGTCCCTAATTGAAAAAAAAACACAAAAAATGATTTCAAAGCCTACAAACGTTTAAATTCCAAATTTCAATCTTAATTTTCAAAGTTAAGCATTAATTTTAGTACATGTACTGTGCTGGTCTGTGTTATAGTAATAGCACTTACATGTGCTTGGGAGAAGGTGCTTACTTAGACTGCTTTCAAAAGATAGCTGCTATTTAATATTTTTCCTTTTTCAATGTCTTGATTAAAGACTTAAGTTACCAAGCTTTCTTATTCTTATTATCTTATATTTAGGACGTTAAGCAACAAACAATCAATCAATATTCTTAGTACATGTACTGTGCTGGTTTGTGTTATATTACTAGCACTTACAGGTGCTTGGGATAAGGTGCTTACTTAGACTGTTTGCAAACCACAGCTGCTAATTACTATTTTTCCTTTTTCAATGTTTTGATTCAAGACTTAGAAAGTTACCAAGCTGTTTTATTCTTAGAATATGTACTGTGCTTGTCTGTGTTATAGTACTAGCACTTACATGTGCTTGGGAAGTGGTGCTTACTTAGTCTGCCTTCAAAAGGTAGCTGCTATTTAATATTTTCTTTTTCAATGTCTTGATTAAAGACTTAAGTTACCAGGCTTTCTTATTCTTATCATCTTATATTTAGGACGTTAAGCAACAAACAATCAATCAATATTCTTGGTACATGTACTGTGCTGGTCTGTGTTATAGTACTAGCACTTACATGTGATGGGAATAAGCTGCTGTCTGAAGCTATATGCTTAGAAGAAATCTGATTTATAATTCTTTACTTTTTCCTTTCTTTCTTTTTTCTTAGTCACTAAGCTGTCTTACTCTTAGTACATGTACTGCGCTGGACTGTGTTATAGTACTAGCACTTACATGTGCTTGGGATAAGGTGCTTACTAAGATTCTTTGCAAAAGGTATCAGCTAATTACTATTTTTCCTTTTTCAATATTTTGATTAATGACTAAAGTTACCATGCAGACTTTTTCTTAGTACATGTACTGTGCTGGTCTGTGTTATAGTACTAGCACTTACATGTGCTGGGAATAAGCTGCTGTCTGAAGTTATATGCAAAAGAAGAAAGCTGATTTTTAATTCTTTACTTTTTCCTTTTTTCTATTTTTCTTTTTTCTTAGTCACTAAGCTGTCTTATTCTTAGTACATGTACTGTGCTGGTCTGTGTTATAGTAATAGCACTTACATGTGCTTGGGAGAAGGTGCTTACTTAGACTGCTTTCAAAAGATAGCTGCTATTTAATATTTTTCCTTTTTCAATGTCTTGATTAAAGACTTAAGTTACCAAGCTTTCTTATTCTTATTATCTTATATTTAGGACGTTAAGCAACAAACAATCAATCAATATTCTTAGTACATGTACTGTGCTGGTTTGTGTTATATTACTAGCACTTACAGGTGCTTGGGATAAGGTGCTTACTTAGACTGTTTGCAAACCACAGCTGCTAATTACTATTTTTCCTTTTTCAATGTTTTGATTCAAGACTTAGAAAGTTACCAAGCTGTTTTATTCTTAGAATATGTACTGTGCTTGTCTGTGTTATAGTACTAGCACTTACATGTGCTTGGGAAGTGGTGCTTACTTAGTCTGCCTTCAAAAGGTAGCTGCTATTTAATATTTTCTTTTTCAATGTCTTGATTAAAGACTTAAGTTACCAGGCTTTCTTATTCTTATCATCTTATATTTAGGACGTTAAGCAACAAACAATCAATCAATATTCTTGGTACATGTACTGTGCTGGTCTGTGTTATAGTACTAGCACTTACATGTGATGGGAATAAGCTGCTGTCTGAAGCTATATGCTTAGAAGAAATCTGATTTATAATTCTTTACTTTTTCCTTTCTTTCTTTTTTCTTAGTCACTAAGCTGTCTTACTCTTAGTACATGTACTGCGCTGGACTGTGTTATAGTACTAGCACTTACATGTGCTTGGGATAAGGTGCTTACTAAGATTCTTTGCAAAAGGTAGCAGCTAATTACTATTTTTCCTTTTTCAATATTTTGATTAATGACTAAAGTTACCATGCAGACTTTTTCTTAGTACATGTACTGTGCTGGTCTGTGTTATAGTACTAGCACTTACATGTGCTGGGAATAAGCTGCTGTCTGAAGTTATATGCAAAAGAAGAAAGCTGATTTTTAAATCTTTACTTTTTCCTTTTTTCTATTTTTCTTTTTTCTTAGTCACTAAGCTGTCTTATTCTTAGTACATGTACTGTGCTGGTCTGTGTTATAGTACTAGCACTTACATGTGCTTGGGATAAGGTGCCTACTTAGACAGTTTGCAAAAGATAGCTGCTGATTACTATTTTTTCCTTTTTCAATGTTTTGATTAAAGACTTAAGTTACCAAGCTGTCTTATTCTTAGTACATGTACTGTGCTGGTCTGTGTTATAGTATTAGCACTAACATGTGCTAGCAATGAGCTGCGAACTTACACCACATACACAAGAAGCTGCTCTTCAAAATTTTTCCTTTTTCAATTTTTCGATTAAAGACCTAAGTCACTAAGCTGTCTTACTCTTAGTACATGTACTGTGGTGGTCTGTGTTATAGTACTAGCACTTATATGTGCTGGGAATAAGCTGCTGTTGGACCCTATATGCAAAAGAAGAAATCTGATTTTTAAATCTTTACTTTTTCCTTTCTTTCTATTTTACTTTTTTCTTAGTCACAAAGCTGTCTTACTCTTAGTACATGTACTGTGCTGGTCTGTGTTATAGTACTAGCACTTACATGTGCTTGTGAAAAGGTGCCTACTTAGACAGTTTGCAAAAGATAGCTGCTTTTTACTATTTTTCCTTTTTTCAATGTTTTGATTAAAGACTTAAGTTACCAAGCTGTCTTATTCTTAGTACATGTACTGTGCTGGTCTGTGTTATAGTACTAGCACTTACATGTGCTAGCAATGAGCTGCGAACTTACACCACATACACAAGAAGCTGCTCTTCAAAATTTTTCCTTTTTCAATTTTTCGATTAAAGACCTAAGTCACTAAGCTGTCTTACTCTTAGTACATGTACTGTGCTGGTCTGTGTTATAGTACTAGCACTTACATGTGCTTGGGATAAGGCGCTTACTTAGACTATTTGCAAAAGGTAGCAGCTTATTACTATTTTAACTTTTTCAATGTTTCGACTAAAGACTTAAGTTACCAAGCTGTCTTATTCTTAGTACATGTACTGTGCTGGTCTGAGCTATAGTACTAGCACTTACATGTGCTAGCAATGAGCTGCGAAATTACACCACATACACAAGAAGCTGCTCTTCAAATTTTTTCCTTTTTCAATTTTTTCGATTAAAGACCTAAGTCACTAAGCTGTCTTACTCTTAGTTCATGTACTGTGATGGTCTGTGTTATAGTACTAGCACTTACATGTGCTTGGGATAAGGCGCTTACTCAGACTATTTGCAAAAGATAGCTGCTTATTACTATTTTTCCTTTTTTCAATGTTTTGATTAAAGACTTAAGTTACCAAGCTGTCTTATTCTTAGTACATGTACTGTGCTGGTCTGTGTTATAGTACTAGCACTTACATGTGCTAGCAATGAGCTGCGAAATTACACCACATACACAAGAAGCTGCTCTTCAAATTTTTTCCTTTTTTCAATGTTTTGATTAGCACTTACATGTGCTTGGGATAAGGTGCCTACTTAGACAGTTTGCAAAAGATAGCTGCTTATTACTATTTTTCCTTTTTCAATGTTTTGATTAAAGACCTATGTCACTAAGCTGTCTTATTTTTAGTACATGTACTGTGCTGGTCCGTGTTATAGTACTAGCACTTACATGTGCTGGGAATAAGCTGCTGTCCGACCCTATATGCAAAAGAAGAAATCTGATTTTTTAATCTTTACTTTTTCCTTTCTTTCTATTTTACTCTTTTCTTAATCACAAAGCTGTCTTACTCTTAGTACATGTACTGTGCTGGTCTGTGTTATAGTACTAGCACTTACATGTGCTTGGGATAAGATTCCTATTCAGACAGTTTGCAAAAGATAGCTGCTTTTTACTATTTTTCCTTTTTTCAATGTTTTGATTAAAGACTTAAGTTACCATGCAGACTTTTTCTTAGTACATGTACTGTGCTGGTCTGTGTTATAGTACTAGCACTTACATGTGCTGGGAATAAGCTGCTGTCTGAAGTTATATGCAAAAGAAGAAAGCTGATTTTTAATTCTTTACTTTTTCCTTTTTTCTATTTTTCTTTTTTCTTAGTCACTAAGCTGTCTTATTCTTAGTACATGTACTGTGCTGGTCTGTGTTATAGTAATAGCACTTACATGTGCTTGGGAGAAGGTGCTTACTTAGACTGCTTTCAAAAGATAGCTGCTATTTAATATTTTTCCTTTTTCAATGTCTTGATTAAAGACTTAAGTTACCAAGCTTTCTTATTCTTATTATCTTATATTTAGGACGTTAAGCAACAAACAATCAATCAATATTCTTAGTACATGTACTGTGCTGGTTTGTGTTATATTACTAGCACTTACAGGTGCTTGGGATAAGGTGCTTACTTAGACTGTTTGCAAACCACAGCTGCTAATTACTATTTTTCCTTTTTCAATGTTTTGATTCAAGACTTAGAAAGTTACCAAGCTGTTTTATTCTTAGAATATGTACTGTGCTTGTCTGTGTTATAGTACTAGCACTTACATGTGCTTGGGAAGTGGTGCTTACTTAGTCTGCCTTCAAAAGGTAGCTGCTATTTAATATTTTCTTTTTCAATGTCTTGATTAAAGACTTAAGTTACCAGGCTTTCTTATTCTTATCATCTTATATTTAGGACGTTAAGCAACAAACAATCAATCAATATTCTTGGTACATGTACTGTGCTGGTCTGTGTTATAGTACTAGCACTTACATGTGATGGGAATAAGCTGCTGTCTGAAGCTATATGCTTAGAAGAAATCTGATTTATAATTCTTTACTTTTTCCTTTCTTTCTTTTTTCTTAGTCACTAAGCTGTCTTACTCTTAGTACATGTACTGCGCTGGACTGTGTTATAGTACTAGCACTTACATGTGCTTGGGATAAGGTGCTTACTAAGATTCTTTGCAAAAGGTAGCAGCTAATTACTATTTTTCCTTTTTCAATATTTTGATTAATGACTAAAGTTACCATGCAGACTTTTTCTTAGTACATGTACTGTGCTGGTCTGTGTTATAGTACTAGCACTTACATGTGCTGGGAATAAGCTGCTGTCTGAAGTTATATGCAAAAGAAGAAAGCTGATTTTTAAATCTTTACTTTTTCCTTTTTTCTATTTTTCTTTTTTCTTAGTCACTAAGCTGTCTTATTCTTAGTACATGTACTGTGCTGGTCTGTGTTATAGTACTAGCACTTACATGTGCTTGGGATAAGGTGCCTACTTAGACAGTTTGCAAAAGATAGCTGCTGATTACTATTTTTTCCTTTTTCAATGTTTTGATTAAAGACTTAAGTTACCAAGCTGTCTTATTCTTAGTACATGTACTGTGCTGGTCTGTGTTATAGTATTAGCACTAACATGTGCTAGCAATGAGCTGCGAACTTACACCACATACACAAGAAGCTGCTCTTCAAAATTTTTCCTTTTTCAATTTTTCGATTAAAGACCTAAGTCACTAAGCTGTCTTACTCTTAGTACATGTACTGTGGTGGTCTGTGTTATAGTACTAGCACTTATATGTGCTGGGAATAAGCTGCTGTTGGACCCTATATGCAAAAGAAGAAATCTGATTTTTAAATCTTTACTTTTTCCTTTCTTTCTATTTTACTTTTTTCTTAGTCACAAAGCTGTCTTACTCTTAGTACATGTACTGTGCTGGTCTGTGTTATAGTACTAGCACTTACATGTGCTTGTGAAAAGGTGCCTACTTAGACAGTTTGCAAAAGATAGCTGCTTTTTACTATTTTTCCTTTTTTCAATGTTTTGATTAAAGACTTAAGTTACCAAGCTGTCTTATTCTTAGTACATGTACTGTGCTGGTCTGTGTTATAGTACTAGCACTTACATGTGCTAGCAATGAGCTGCGAACTTACACCACATACACAAGAAGCTGCTCTTCAAAATTTTTCCTTTTTCAATTTTTCGATTAAAGACCTAAGTCACTAAGCTGTCTTACTCTTAGTACATGTACTGTGCTGGTCTGTGTTATAGTACTAGCACTTACATGTGCTTGGGATAAGGCGCTTACTTAGACTATTTGCAAAAGGTAGCAGCTTATTACTATTTTAACTTTTTCAATGTTTCGACTAAAGACTTAAGTTACCAAGCTGTCTTATTCTTAGTACATGTACTGTGCTGGTCTGAGCTATAGTACTAGCACTTACATGTGCTAGCAATGAGCTGCGAAATTACACCACATACACAAGAAGCTGCTCTTCAAATTTTTTCCTTTTTCAATTTTTTCGATTAAAGACCTAAGTCACTAAGCTGTCTTACTCTTAGTTCATGTACTGTGATGGTCTGTGTTATAGTACTAGCACTTACATGTGCTTGGGATAAGGCGCTTACTCAGACTATTTGCAAAAGATAGCTGCTTATTACTATTTTTCCTTTTTTCAATGTTTTGATTAAAGACTTAAGTTACCAAGCTGTCTTATTCTTAGTACATGTACTGTGCTGGTCTGTGTTATAGTACTAGCACTTACATGTGCTAGCAATGAGCTGCGAAATTACACCACATACACAAGAAGCTGCTCTTCAAATTTTTTCCTTTTTTCAATGTTTTGATTAGCACTTACATGTGCTTGGGATAAGGTGCCTACTTAGACAGTTTGCAAAAGATAGCTGCTTATTACTATTTTTCCTTTTTCAATGTTTTGATTAAAGACCTATGTCACTAAGCTGTCTTATTTTTAGTACATGTACTGTGCTGGTCCGTGTTATAGTACTAGCACTTACATGTGCTGGGAATAAGCTGCTGTCCGACCCTATATGCAAAAGAAGAAATCTGATTTTTTAATCTTTACTTTTTCCTTTCTTTCTATTTTACTCTTTTCTTAATCACAAAGCTGTCTTACTCTTAGTACATGTACTGTGCTGGTCTGTGTTATAGTACTAGCACTTACATGTGCTTGGGATAAGATTCCTATTCAGACAGTTTGCAAAAGATAGCTGCTTTTTACTATTTTTCCTTTTTTCAATGTTTTGATTAAAGACTTAAGTTACCAAGCTGTCTTATTCTTAGTACATGTACTGTGCTGGTCTGTGTTATAGTACTAGCACTTACATGTGCTAGCAATGAGCTGCGAACTTACACCACATACACAAGAAGCTGCTCTTCAAAATTTTTCCTTTTTCAATTTTTCGATTAAAGACCTAAGTCACTAAGCTGTCTTACTCTTAGTACATGTACTGTGCTGGTCTGTGTTATAGTACTAGCACTTACATGTGCTTGGGATAAGGCGCTTACTTAGACTATTTGCAAAAGGTAGCAGCTTATTACTATTTTAACTTTTTCAATGTTTCGACTAAAGACTTAAGTTACCAAGCTGTCTTATTCTTAGTACATGTACTGTGCTGGTCTGTGTTATAGTACTAGCACTTACATGTGCTAGCAATGAGCTGCGAAATTACACCACATACACAAGAAGCTGCTCTTCAAATTTTTTCCTTTTTCAATTTTTTCGATTAAAGACCTAAGTCACTAAGCTGTCTTACTCTTAGTTCATGTACTGTGATGGTCTGTGTTATAGTACTAGCACTTACATGTGCTTGGGATAAGGCGCTTACTTAGACTATTTGCAAAAGATAGCTGCTTATTACTATTTTTCCTTTTTTCAATGTTTTGATTAAAGACTTAAGTTACCAAGCTGTCTTATTCCTAGTACATGTACTGTGCTGGTCTGTGTTATAGTACTAGCACTTACATGTGCTAGCAATGAGCTGCGAACTTACACCACATACACAAAAAGCTGCTCTTCAAAATTTTTCCTTTTTCAATTTTTCAATTAAAGACCTAAGTCACTAAGCTGTCTTACTCTTAGTACATGTACTGTGCTGGTCTGTGTTATAGTACTAGCACTTACATGTGCTTGGGAAAAGGCGCTTACTTAGACTATTTGCAAAAGGTAGCAGCTTATTACTATTTTAACTTTTTCAATGTTTCGACTAAAGACTTAAGTTACCAAGCTGTCTTATTCTTAGTACATGTACTGTGCTGGTCTGTGTCATAGTACTAGCACTTACATGTGCTAGCAATGAGCTGCGAAATTACACCACATACACAAGAAGCTGCTCTTCAAATTTTTTCCTTTTTCAATTTTTTCGATTGAAGACCTAAGTCACTAAGCTGTCTTACTCTTAGTTCATGTACTGTGATGGTCTGTGTTATAGTACTAGCACTTACATGTGCTTGGGATAAGGCGCTTACTTAGACTATTTGCAAAAGATAGCTGCTTATTACTATTTTTCCTTTTTTCAATGTTTTGATTAAAGACTTAAGTTACCAAGCTGTCTTATTCTTAGTACATGTACTGTGCTGGTCTGTGTTATAGTACTAGCACTTACATGTGCTAGCAATGAGCTGCGAAATTACACCACATACACAAGAAGCTGCTCTTCAAATTTTTTCCTTTTTTCAATGTTTTGATTAAAGACTTAAGTTACCAAGCTGTCTTACTCTTAGTTCATGTACTGTGATGGTCTGTGTTATAGTACTAGCACTTACATGTGCTTGGGATAAGGTGCCTACTTAGACAGTTTGCAAAAGATAGCTGCTTATTACTATTTTTCCTTTTTCAATGTTTTGATTAAAGACCTATGTCACTAAGCTGTCTTATTTTTAGTACATGTACTGTGCTGGTCTGTGTTATAGTACTAGCACTTACATGTGCTGGGAATAAGCTGCTGTCCGACCCTATATGCAAAAGAAGAAATCTGATTTTTTAATCTTTACTTTTTCCTTTCTTTCTATTTTACTTTTTTCTTAATCACAAAGCTGTCTTACTCTTAGTACATGTACTGTGCTGGTCTGTGTTATAGTACTAGCACTTACATGTGCTTGGGATAAGATTCCTACTTAGACAGTTTGCAAAAGATAGCTGCTTATTACTATTTTTCCTTTTTCAATTTTTTGATTAAAAACTTAAGTTACCAAGCAGTCTTTTTCTTAGTACATGTACTGTGCTGGTCTGTGTTATAGTACTAGCAATGAGCTGCGAACTTACACCACATACACAAGAAGCTGCTCCTAAAAATTTTCCCTTTTTCAATTTTTCGATTGAAGACCTAAGTCACTAAGCTGTCTTATTCCTAGTACATGTACTGTGCTGGTCTGTGTTATAGTACTAGCACTTACATGTGCTTGGGATAAGGTGCCTACTTAGACAGTTTGCAAAAGATAGCTGCTTATTACTATTTTTCCTTTTTCAATGAGTAAAGACCTAAGTCACTAAGCTGTCTTATTTTTAGTACATGTACTGTGCTGGTCTGTGTTATAGTACTAGCACTTACATGTGCTGGGAATAAGCTGCTGTCTGATGCTATATGCAAAAGATGAAATCTGATTTTTAAATCTTTACTTTTTCCTTTCTTTCTATATTACTTTTTCCTTAGACACAAAGCTGTCTTACTCTTAGTACATGTACTGTGCTGGTCTTTGTTATAGTACTAGCACTTATAATGTGCTTGGGATAAGGTGCCTACTTAGACAGTTTGCAAAAGATAGCTGCTTATTACTATTTTTCCTTTTTTCAATTTTTCGATTGAAGACCTAAGTCACTAAGCTGTCTTATTCTTAGTACATGTACTGTGCTGGTCTGTGTTATAGTACTAGCACTTACATGTGCTGGGAATAAGCTGCTGTCTGACCCAATATGCAAAAGCAGAAATCTGATTTTTAAATCTTTACTTTTTCCTTTCTTCTTTTTTTTCTTTTTTTTAGTCACAAAGCTGTCTTACTCTTAGTACATGTACTGTGCTGGTCTGTGTTATAGTACTAGCACTTACATGTGCTTGGGATAAGGTGCCTACTTAGACAGTTTGCAAAAGATAGCTGCTGATTACTATTTTTCCTTTTTCAATGTTTTGATTAAAGACCTAAGTCACTAAGCTGTCTTATTTTTAGTACATGTACTGTGCTGGTCTGTGTTATAGTACTAGCACTTACATGTGCTGGGAATAAGGCGCTTACTTAGACTATTTGCAAAAGGTAGCAGCTTATTACTATTTTAACTTTTTCAATGTTTCGACTAAAGACTTAAGTTACCAAGCTGTCTTATTCTTAGTACATGTACTGTGCTGGTCTGTGTTATAGTACTAGCACTTACATGTGCTAGCAATGAGCTGCGAAATTACACCACATACACAAGAAGCTGCTCTTCAAATTTTTTCCTTTTTCAATTTTTTCGATTAAAGACCTAAGTCACTAAGCTGTCTTACTCTTAGTTCATGTACTGTGATGGTCTGTGTTATAGTACTAGCACTTACATGTGCTTGGGATAAGGTGCCTACTTAGACAGTTTGCAAATGATAGCTGCTTATTACTATTTTTCCTTTTTTCAATGTTTTGATTAAAGACTTAAGTTACCAAGCTGTCTTATTCCTAGTACATGTACTGTGCTGGTCTGTGTTATAGTACTAGCACTTACATGTGCTAGCAATGAGCTGCGAACTTACACCACATACACAAAAAGCTGCTCTTCAAAATTTTTCCTTTTTCAATTTTTCAATTAAAGACCTAAGTCACTAAGCTGTCTTACTCTTAGTACATGTACTGTGCTGGTCTGTGTTATAGTACTAGCACTTACATGTGCTTGGGAAAAGGCGCTTACTTAGACTATTTGCAAAAGGTAGCAGCTTATTACTATTTTAACTTTTTCAATGTTTCGACTAAAGACTTAAGTTACCAAGCTGTCTTATTCTTAGTACATGTACTGTGCTGGTCTGTGTCATAGTACTAGCACTTACATGTGCTAGCAATGAGCTGCGAAATTACACCACATACACAAGAAGCTGCTCTTCAAATTTTTTCCTTTTTCAATTTTTTCGATTGAAGACCTAAGTCACTAAGCTGTCTTACTCTTAGTTCATGTACTGTGATGGTCTGTGTTATAGTACTAGCACTTACATGTGCTTGGGATAAGGCGCTTACTTAGACTATTTGCAAAAGATAGCTGCTTATTACTATTTTTCCTTTTTTCAATGTTTTGATTAAAGACTTAAGTTACCAAGCTGTCTTATTCTTAGTACATGTACTGTGCTGGTCTGTGTTATAGTACTAGCACTTACATGTGCTAGCAATGAGCTGCGAAATTACACCACATACACAAGAAGCTGCTCTTCAAATTTTTTCCTTTTTTCAATGTTTTGATTAAAGACTTAAGTTACCAAGCTGTCTTACTCTTAGTTCATGTACTGTGATGGTCTGTGTTATAGTACTAGCACTTACATGTGCTTGGGATAAGGTGCCTACTTAGACAGTTTGCAAAAGATAGCTGCTTATTACTATTTTTCCTTTTTCAATGTTTTGATTAAAGACCTATGTCACTAAGCTGTCTTATTTTTAGTACATGTACTGTGCTGGTCTGTGTTATAGTACTAGCACTTACATGTGCTGGGAATAAGCTGCTGTCCGACCCTATATGCAAAAGAAGAAATCTGATTTTTTAATCTTTACTTTTTCCTTTCTTTCTATTTTACTTTTTTCTTAATCACAAAGCTGTCTTACTCTTAGTACATGTACTGTGCTGGTCTGTGTTATAGTACTAGCACTTACATGTGCTTGGGATAAGATTCCTACTTAGACAGTTTGCAAAAGATAGCTGCTTATTACTATTTTTCCTTTTTCAATTTTTTGATTAAAAACTTAAGTTACCAAGCAGTCTTTTTCTTAGTACATGTACTGTGCTGGTCTGTGTTATAGTACTAGCAATGAGCTGCGAACTTACACCACATACACAAGAAGCTGCTCCTAAAAATTTTCCCTTTTTCAATTTTTCGATTGAAGACCTAAGTCACTAAGCTGTCTTATTCTTAGTACATGTACTGTGCTGGTCTGTGTTATAGTACTAGCACTTACATGTGCTTGGGATAAGGTGCCTACTTAGACAGTTTGCAAAAGATAGCTGCTTATTACTATTTTTCCTTTTTCAATGAGTAAAGACCTAAGTCACTAAGCTGTCTTATTTTTAGTACATGTACTGTGCTGGTCTGTGTTATAGTACTAGCACTTACATGTGCTGGGAATAAGCTGCTGTCTGATGCTATATGCAAAAGATGAAATCTGATTTTTAAATCTTTACTTTTTCCTTTCTTTCTATATTACTTTTTCCTTAGACACAAAGCTGTCTTACTCTTAGTACATGTACTGTGCTGGTCTTTGTTATAGTACTAGCACTTATAATGTGCTTGGGATAAGGTGCCTACTTAGACAGTTTGCAAAAGATAGCTGCTTATTACTATTTTTCCTTTTTTCAATTTTTCGATTGAAGACCTAAGTCACTAAGCTGTCTTATTCTTAGTACATGTACTGTGCTGGTCTGTGTTATAGTACTAGCACTTACATGTGCTGGGAATAAGCTGCTGTCTGACCCAATATGCAAAAGCAGAAATCTGATTTTTAAATCTTTACTTTTTCCTTTCTTCTTTTTTTTCTTTTTTTTAGTCACAAAGCTGTCTTACTCTTAGTACATGTACTGTGCTGGTCTGTGTTATAGTACTAGCACTTACATGTGCTTGGGATAAGGTGCCTACTTAGACAGTTTGCAAAAGATAGCTGCTGATTACTATTTTTCCTTTTTCAATGTTTTGATTAAAGACCTAAGTCACTAAGCTGTCTTATTTTTAGTACATGTACTGTGCTGGTCTGTGTTATAGTACTAGCACTTACATGTGCTGGGAATAAGCTGCTGTCTGATGCTATATGCAAAAGATGAAATCTGATTTTTAAATCTTTACTTTTTCCTTTCTTTCTATATTACTTTTTCCTTAGACACAAAGCTGTCTTACTCTTAGTACATGTACTGTGCTGGTCTTTGTTATAGTACTAGCACTTATAATGTGCTTGGGATAAGGTGCCTACTTAGACAGTTTGCAAAAGATAGCTGCTTATTACTATTTTTCCTTTTTTCAATTTTTCGATTGAAGACCTAAGTCACTAAGCTGTCTTATTCTTAGTACATGTACTGTGCTGGTCTGTGTTATAGTACTAGCACTTACATGTGCTGGGAATAAGCTGCTGTCTGACCCAATATGCAAAAGCAGAAATCTGATTTTTAAATCTTTACTTTTTCCTTTCTTCTTTTTTTTCTTTTTTTTAGTCACAAAGCTGTCTTACTCTTAGTACATGTACTGTGCTGGTCTGTGTTATAGTACTAGCACTTACATGTGCTTGGGATAAGATTCCTATTCAGACAGTTTGCAAAAGATAGCTTCTTATTACTATTTTTCCTTTTTGAATGTTTTGATTAAAGACCTAAGTCACAAAGCTGTCTTACTCTTAGTACATGTACTGTGCTGGTCTGTGTTATAGTACTAGCACTTACATGTGCTTAGGATAAGATTCCTATTCAGACAGTTTGCAAAAGATAGCTTCTTATTACTATTTTTCCTTTTTGAATGTTTTGATTAAAGACCTAAGTCACTAAGCTGTCTTATTCTTAGTACATGTACTGTGCTGGTCTGTGTTATAGTACTAGCACTTACATGTGCTAGCAATGAGCTGCAAACTTACACCACATACACAAGAAGTAAGCTGCTCTTCAAAATTTTTCCTTTTTCAATTCGATTAAAGACCTAAGTCACTAAGCTGTCTAATTCTTAGTACATGTACTGTGCTGGTCTGTGTTATAGTACCAGCACTTACATGTGCTTGGGATAAGGCACTTACTTAGACTGTTTCCAAAAGGTAGCAGCTAATTACTATTTTTCCTTTTTCAATGTTTCGACTAATGACTTAAGTTACCAAGCAGTCTTTTTCTTAGTACATGTACTGTGCTGGTCTGTGTTATAGTACTAGCACTTACATGTGCTTGGGATAAGGTGCCTACTTAGAGAGTTTGCAAAAGATAGCTGCTTATTACTATTTTTCCTTTTTCAATGTTTTGTTTAAAGACCTAAGTCACTAACCTGTCTTATTTTTAGTACATGTACTGTGCTGGTCTGTGTTATAGTACTAGCACTTACATGTGCTGGATATAAGCTGCTGTCCGACCCTATATGCAAAAGAAGAAATCTGATTTTTTAATCTTTACTTTTTCCTTTCTTTCTATTTTACTTTTTTCTTAATCACAAAGCTGTCTTACTCTTAGTACATGTACTGTGCTGGTCTGTGTTATAGTACTAGCACTTACATGTGCTTGGGATAAGATTCCTACTTAGACAGTTTGCAAAAGATAGCTGCTTATTACTATTTTTCCTTTTTCAATGTTTTGATTAAAGACCTAAGTCACTAAGCTGTCTTATTCTTAGTACATGTACTGTGCTGGTCTGTGTTAAAGTACTAGCACTTACATGTGCTTGGGATAAGGTGCCTACTTAGACAGTTTGCAAAAGATAGCTGCTTATTACTATTTTTCCTTTTTCAATGTTTTGATTAAAAACTTAAGTTACCAAGCAGTCTTTTTCTTAGTACATGTACTGTGCTGGTCTGTGTTATAGTACTAGCACTTACATGTGCTGGGAATAAGCTGCTGTCTGACCCTATATGCAAAAGAAGAAATCTGATTTTTAAATCTTTACTTTTTCCTTTCTTTCTATTTTACTTTTTTCTTAGTCACAAAGCTGTCTTATTCTTAGTACATGTACTGTGCTGGTCTGTGTTATAGTACTAGCACTTACATGTGCTTGGGATAAGGTGCCTACTTAGACAGTTTGCAAAAGATAGCTGCTTATTACTATTTTTCCTTTTTCAATGTTTTGATTAAAAACTTAAGTTACCAAGCAGTCTTTTTCTTAGTACATGTACTGTGCTGGTCTGTGTTATAGTACTAGCACTTACATGTGCTGGCAATGAGCTGCGAACTTACACCACATACACAAGAAGCTGCTCCTCAAAATTTTTCCTTTTTCAATTCGATTGAAGACCTAAGTCACTAAGCTGTCTTATTCTTAGTACATGTACTGTGCTGGTCTGTGTTATAGTACTAGCACTTACATGTGCTGGGAATAAGCTGCTGTCTCACCCTATATGCAAAAGAAGAAATCTGATTTTTTAATCTTTACTTTTTCCTTTCTTTCTATTTTACTGTTTTCTTAGTCACAAAGCTGTCTTACTCTTAGTACATGTACTGTGCTGGTCTGTGTTATAGTACTAGCACTTACATGTGCTTGGGATAAGGTGCCTACTTAGACAGTTTGCAAAAGATAGCTGCTTATTACTATTTTTCCTTTTTTCAATTTTTGATTGAAGACCTAAGTCACTTAGCTGTCTTATTCTTAATACATGTACTGTGCTGGTCTGTGTTATAGTACTAGCACTTACATGTGCTGGGAATAAGCTGCTGTCTGACCCTATATGCAAAAGAAGATATCTGATTTTTAAATCTTTACTTTTTCCTTTCTTTCTATTTTACTTTTTTCTTAATCACAAAGCTGTCTTACTCTTAGTACATGTACTGTGCTGGTCTGTGTTATAGTACTAGCACTTACATGTGCTTGGGATAAGATTCCTACTTAGACTATTTGCAAAAGATAGCTGCTTATTACTATTTTTCCTTTTTCAATGTTTTGATTTAAGACCTAAGTCACTAAGCTGTCTTATTCTTAGTACATGTACTGTGCTGGTCTGTGTTAAAGTACTAGCACTTACATGTGCTTGGGATAAGGTGCCTACTTAGACAGTTTGCAAAAGATAGCTGCTTATTACTATTTTTCCTTTTTCAATGTTTTGATTAAAAACTTAAGTTACCAAGCAGTCTTTTTCTTAGTACATGTACTGTGCTGGTCTGTGTTATAGTACTAGCACTTACATGTGCTAGCAATGAGCTGCGAACTTACACCACATACACAAGAAGCTGCTCCTAAAAATTTTCCCTTTTTCAATTTTTCGATTGAAGACCTAAGTCACTAAGCTGTCTTATTCTTAGTACATGTACTGTGCTGGTCTGTGTTATAGTACTAGCACTTACATGTGCTGGGAATAAGATGCTGTCTGACCCTATATGCAAAAGAAGAAATCTGATTTTTAAATCTTTACTTTTTCCTTTCTTTCTATTTTACTTTTTCCTTAGACACAAAGCTGTCTTACTCTTAGTACATGTACTGTGCTGGTCTGTGTTATAGTACTAGCACTTACATGTGCTTGGGATAAGGTGCCTACTTAGACAGTTTGCAAAAGATAGCTGCTTATTACTATTTTTCCTTTTTCAATGTTTTGATTAAAGACCTAAGTCACTAAGCTGTCTTATTTTTAGTACATGTACTGTGCTGGTCTGTGTTATAGTACTAGCACTTACATGTGCTGGGAATAAGCTGCTGTCTGATGCTATATGCAAAAGATGAAATCTGATTTTTAAATCTTTACTTTTTCCTTTCTTTCTATATTACTTTTTCCATTGACACAAAGCTGTCTTACTCTTAGTACATGTACTGTGCTGGTCTTTGTTATAGTACTAGCACTTACATGTGCTTGGGATAAGGTGCCTACTTAGACAGTTTGCAAAAGATAGCTGCTTATTACTATTTTTCCTTTTTTCAATTTTTCGATTGAAGACCTAAGTCACTAAGCTGTCTTATTCTTAGTACATGTACTGTGCTGGTCTGTGTTATAGTACTAGCACTTACATGTGCTGGGAATAAGCTGCTGTCTGACCCAATATGCAAAAGAAGAAATCTGATTTTTAAATCTTTACTTTTTCCTTTCTTCTTTTTTTTCTTTTTTTTAGTCACAAAGCTGTCTTACTCTTAGTACATGTACTGTGCTGGTCTGTGTTATAGTACCAGCACTTACATGTGCTTGGGATAAGGCACTTACTTAGACTGTTTCCAAAAGGTAGCAGCTAATTACTATTTTTCCTTTTTCAATGTTTCGACTAATGATTTAAGTTACCAAGCAGTCTTTTTCTTAGTACATGTACTGTGCTGGTCTGTGTTATAGTACTAGCACTTACATGTGCTTGGGATAAGGCGCTTACTTAGACTATTTGCAAAAGGTAGCAGCTTATTACTATTTTAACTTTTTCAATGTTTCGACTAAAGACTTAAGTTACCAAGCTGTCTTATTCTTAGTACATGTACTGTGCTGGTCTGTGCTATAGTACTAGCACTTACATGTGCTAGCAATGAGCTGCGAAATTACACCACATACACAAGAAGCTGCTCTTCAATTTTTTTCCTTTTTCAATTTTTTCGATTAAAGACCTAAGTCACTAAGCTGTCTTACTCTTAGTTCATGTACTGTGATGGTCTGTGTTATAGTACTAGCACTTACATGTGCTTGGGATAAGGCGCTTACTTAGACTATTTGCAAAAGATAGCTGCTTATTACTATTTTTCCTTTTTTCAATGTTTTGATTAAAGACTTAAGTTACCAAGCTGTCTTATTCTTAGTACATGTACTGTGCTGGTCTGTGTTATAGTACTAGCACTTACATGTGCTAGCAATGAGCTGCGAAATTACACCACATACACAAGAAGCTGCTCTTCAAATTTTTTCCTTTTTTCAATGTTTTGATTAAAGACTTAAGTTACCAAGCTGTCTTACTCTTAGTTCATGTACTGTGATGGTCTGTGTTATAGTACTAGCACTTACACGTGCTTGGGATAAGGTGCCTACTTAGACAGTTTGCAAAAGATAGCTGCTTATTACTATTTTTCCTTTTTCAATGTTTTGTTTAAAGACCTAAGTCACTAAGCTGTCTTATTTTTAGTACATGTACTGTGCTGGTCTGTGTTATAGTACTAGCACTTACATGTGCTGGATATAAGCTGCTGTCCGACCCTATATGCAAAAGAAGAAATCTGATTTTTTAATCTTTACTTTTTCCTTTCTTTCTATTTTACTTTTTTCTTAATCACAAAGCTGTCTTACTCTTAGTACATGTACTGTGCTGGTCTGTGTTATAGTACTAGCACTTACATGTGCTTGGGATAAGATTCCTACTTAGACAGTTTGCAAAAGATAGCTGCTTATTACTATTTTTCCTTTTTCAATGTTTTGATTAAAGACCTAAGTCACTAAGCTGTCTTATTCTTAGTACATGTACTGTGCTGGTCTGTGTTAAAGTACTAGCACTTACATGTGCTTGGGATAAGGTGCCTACTTAGACAGTTTGCAAAAGATAGCTGCTTATTACTATTTTTCCTTTTTCAATGTTTTGATTAAAAACTTAAGTTACCAAGCAGTCTTTTTCTTAGTACATGTACTGTGCTGGTCTGTGTTATAGTACTAGCACTTACATGTGCTGGGAATAAGCTGCTGTCTGACCCTATATGCAAAAGAAGAAATCTGATTTTTAAATCTTTACTTTTTCCTTTCTTTTTCTTTTACTTTTTTCTTAGTCACAAAGCCGTCTTATTCTTAGTACATGTACTGTGCTGGTCTGTGTTATAGTACTAGCACTTACATGTGCTTGGGATAAGGTGCCTACTTAGACAGTTTGCAAAAGATAGCTGCTTATTACTATTTTTCCTTTTTCAATGTTTTGATTAAAAACTTAAGTTACCAAGCAGTCTTTTTCTTAGTACATGTACTGTGCTGGTCTGTGTTATAGTACTAGCACTTACATGTGCTGGCAATGAGCTGCGAACTTACACCACATACACAAGAAGCTGCTCCTCAAAATTTTTCCTTTTTCAATTCGATTGAAGACCTAAGTCACTAAGCTGTCTTATTCTTAGTACATGTACTGTGCTGGTCTGTGTTATAGTACTAGCAGTTACATGTGCTGGGAATAAGCTGCTGTCTCACCCTATATGCAAAAGAAGAAATCTGATTTTTTAATCTTTACTTTTTCCTTTCTTTCTATTTTACTGTTTTCTTAGTCACAAAGCTGTCTTACTCTTAGTACATGTACTGTGCTGGTCTGTGTTATAGTACTAGCACTTACATGTGCTTGGGATAAGGTGCCTACTTAGACAGTTTGCAAAAGATAGCTGCTTATTACTATTTTTCCTTTTTTCAATTTTTGATTGAAGACCTAAGTCACTAAGCTGTCTTATTCTTAGTACATGTACTGTGCTGGTCTGTGTTATAGTACTAGCACTTACATGTGCTGGGAATAAGCTGCTGTCTGACCCTATATGCAAAAGAAGATATCTGATTTTTAAATCTTTACTTTTTCCTTTCTTTCTATTTTACTTTTTTCTTAATCACAAAGCTGTCTTACTCTTAGTACATGTACTGTGCTGGTCTGTGTTATAGTACTAGCACTTACATGTGCTTGGGATAAGATTCCTACTTAGACAGTTTCCAAAAGATAGCTGCTTATTACTATTTTTCCTTTTTCAATGTTTTGACTTAAGACCTAAGTCACTAAGCTGTCTTATTCTTAGTACATGTACTGTGCTGGTCTGTGTTAAAGTACTAGCACTTACATGTGCTTGGGATAAGGTGCCTACTTAGACAGTTTGCAAAAGATAGCTGCTTATTACTATTTTTCCTTTTTCAATGTTTTGATTAAAAACTTAAGTTACCAAGCAGTCTTTTTCTTAGTACATGTACTGTGCTGGTCTGTGTTATAGTACTAGCACTTACATGTGCTAGCAATGAGCTGCGAACTTACACCACATACACAAGAAGCTTATCCTAAAAATTTTCCCTTTTTCAATTTTTCGATTGAAGACCTAAGTCACTAAGCTGTCTTATTCTTAGTACATGTACTGTGCTGGTCTGTGTTATAGTACTAGCACTTACATGTGCTGGGAATAAGATGCTGTCTGACCCTATATGCAAAAGAAGAAATCTGATTTTTAAATCTTTACTTTTTCCTTTCTTTCTATTTTACTTTTTCCTTAGTCACAAAGCTGTCTTACTCTTAGTACATGTACTGTGCTGGTCTGTGTTATAGTACTAGCACTTACATGTGCTTGGGATAAGGTGCCTACTTAGACAGTTTGCAAAAGATAGCTGCTTATTACTATTTTTCCTTTTTCAATGTTTTGATTAAAGACCTAAGTCACTAAGCAGTCTTATTTTTAGTACATGTACTGTGCTGGTCTGTGTTATAGTACTAGCACTTACATGTGCTGGGAATAAGCTGCTGTCTGATGCTATATGCAAAAGATGAAATCTGATTTTTAAATCTTTACTTTTTCCTTTCTTTCTATATTACTTTTTCCTTAGACACAAAGCTGTCTTACTCTTAGTACATGTACTGTGCTGGTCTTTGTTATAGTACTAGCACTTACATGTGCTTGGGATAAGGTGCCTACTTAGACAGTTTGCAAAAGATAGCTGCTTATTACTATTTTTCCTTTTTTCAATTTTTCGATTGAAGACCTAAGTCACTAGGCTGTCTTATTCTTAGTACATGTACTGTGCTGGTCTGTGTTATAGTACTAGCACCTACATGTGCTGGGAATAAGCTGCTGTCTGACCCAATATGCAAAAGAAGAAATCTGATTTTTAAATCTTTACTTTTTCCTTTCTTCTTTTTTTTCTTTTTTTTAGTCACAAAGCTGTCTTACTCTTAGTACATGTACTGTGCTGGTCTGTGTTATAGTACTAGCACTTACATGTGCTTAGGATAAGATTCCTATTCAGACAGTTTGCAAAAGATAGCTTCTTATTACTATTTTTCCTTTTTGAATGTTTTGATTAAAGACCTAAGTCACTAAGCTGTCTTATTCTTAGTACATGTACTGTGCTGGTCTGTGTTATAGTACTAGCACTTACATGTGCTAGCAATGAGCTGCGAACTTACACCACATACACAAGAAGTAAGCTGCTCTTCAAAATTTTTCCTTTTTCAATTCGATTAAAGACCTAAGTCACTAAGCTGTCTAATTCTTAGTACATGTACTGTGCTGGTCTGTGTTATAGTACCAGCACTTACATGTGCTTGGGATAAGGCACTTACTTAGACTGTTTCCAAAAGGTAGCAGCTAATTACTATTTTTCCTTTTTCAATGTTTCGACTAATGACTTAAGTTACCAAGCAGTCTTTTTCTTAGTACATGTACTGTGCTGGTCTGTGTTATAGTACTAGCACTTACATGTGCTAGCAATGAGCTGCGAACTTACACCACATACACAAGTAGTAAGATGCTCTTCAAAATTTTTCCTTTTTTAATTTTTCGATTAAAGACCTAAGTCACTAAGCTGTCTTATTCTTAGTACATGTACTGTGCTGGTCTGTGTTATAGTACTAGCACTTAAATGTGCTGGGAATAAGCTGCTGTCGGACCCTATATGCAAAAGAAGAAATCTGATTTTTAAATCTTTACTTTTTCCTTTCTTTCTATTTTACTTTTTTCTTAGTCACAAAGCTGTCTTACTCTTAGTACATGTACTGTGCTGTTCTGTGTTATAGTACTAGCACTTACATGTGCTTGGGAAAAGGTGCCTACTTAGACAGTTTGCAAAAGATAGCTGCTTTTTACTATTTTTCCTTTTTTCAATGTTTTGATTAAAGACTTAAGTTACAATGCTGTCTTATTCTTAGTACATGTACTGTGCTGGTCTGTGTTATAGTACTAGCACTTACATGTGCTAGCAATGAGCTGCGAACTTACACCACATACACAAGAAGCTGCTCTTCAAAATTTTTCCTTTTTCAATTTTTCGATTAAAGACCTAAGTCACTAAGCTGTCTTACTCTTAGTACATGTACTGTGCTGGTCTGTGTTATAGTACTAGCACTTACATGTGCTTGGGATAAGGCGCTTACTTAGACTATTTGCAAAAGGTAGCAGCTTATTACTATTTTAACTTTTTCAATGTTTCGACTAAAGACTTAAGTTACCAAGCTGTCTTATTCTTAGTACATGTACTGTGCTGGTCTGTGCTATAGTACTAGCACTTACATGTGCTAGCAATGAGCTGCGAAATTACACCACATACACAAGAAGCTGCTCTTCAAATTTTTTCCTTTTTTCAATGTTTTGATTAAAGACTAAAGTTACCAAGCTGTCTTACTCTTAGTTCATGTACTGTGATGGTCTGTGTTATAGTACTAGCACTTACATGTGCTTGGGATAAGGTGCCTACTTAGACAGTTTGCAAAAGATAGCTGCTTATTACTATTTTTCCTTTTTCAATGTTTTGATTAAAGACCTAAGTCACTAAGCTGTCTTATTTTTAGTACATGTACTGTGCTGGTCTGTGTTATAGTACTAGCACTTACATGTGCTGGGAATAAGCTGCTGTCCGACCCTATATGCAAAAGAAGAAATCTGATTTTTTAATCTTAACTCCTTCTTTCTATTTTACTTTTTTCTTAATCACAAAGCTGTCTTACTCTTAGTACATGTACTGTGCTGGTCTGTGTTATAGTACTAGCACTTACATGTGCTTCGGATAAGATTCCTACTTAGACAGTTTGCAAAAGATAGCTGCTTATTACTATTTTTCCTTTTTCAATGTTTTGATTAAAGACCTAAGTCACTAAGCTGTCTTATTCTTAGTACATGTACTGTGCTGGTCTGTGTTAAAGTACTAGCACTTACATGTGCTTGGGATAAGGTGCCTACTTAGACAGTTTGCAAAAGATAGCTGCTTATTACTATTTTTTACTTTTTCAATGTTTTGATTAAAAACTTAAGTTACCAAGCAGTCTTTTTCTTAGTACATGTACTGTGCTGGTCTGTGTTATAGTACTAGCACTTACATGTGCTGGGAATAAGCTGCTGTCTGACCCTATATGCAAAAGAAGAAATCTGATTTTTAAATCTTTACTTTTTCCTTTCTTTCTATTTTACTTTTTTCTTAGTCACAAAGCTGTCTTATTCTTAGTACATGTACTGTGCTGGTCTGTGTTATAGTACTAGCACTTACATGTGCTTGGGATAAGGTGCCTACTTAGACAGTTTGCAAAAGATAGCTGCTTATTACTATTTTTCCTTTTTCAATGTTTTGATTAAAAACTTAAGTTACCAAGTAGTCTTTTTCTTAGTACATGTACTGTGCTGGTCTGTGTTATAGTACTAGCACTTACATGTGCTGGCAATGAGCTGCGAACTTACACCACATACACAAGAAGCTGCTCCTCAAAATTTTTCCTTTTTCAATTCGATTGAAGACCTAAGTCACTATGCTGTCTTATTCTTAGTACATGTACTGTGCTGGTCTGTGTTATAGTACTAGCACTTACATGTGCTGGGAATAAGCTGCTGTCTCACCCTATATGCAAAAGAAGAAATCTGATTTTTTAATCTTTACTTTTTCCTTTCTTTCTATTTTACTGTTTTCTTAGTCACAAAGCTGTCTTACTCTTAGTACATGTACTGTGCTGGTCTGTGTTATAGTACTAGCACTTACATGTGCTTGGGATAAGGTGCCTACTTGACAGTTTGCAAAAGATAGCTGCTTATTACTATTTTTCCTTTTTTCAATTTTTGATTGAAGACCTAAGTCACTAAGCTGTCTTATTCTTAGTACATGTACTGTGCTGGTCTGTGTTATAGTACTAGCACTTACATGTGCTGGGAATAAGCTGCTGTCTGACCCTATATGCAAAAGAAGATATCTGATTTTTAAATCTTTACTTTTTCCTTTCTTTCTATTTTACTTTTTTCTTAATCACAAAGCTGTCTTACTCTTAGTACATGTACTGTGCTGGTCTGTGTTATAGTACTAGCACTTACATCTGCTTGGGATAAGATTCCTACTTAGACAGTTTGCAAAAGATAGCTGCTTATTACTATTTTTCCTTTTTCAATGTTTTGATTAAAAACTTAAGTTACCAAGCAGTCTTTTTCTTAGTACATGTACTGTGCTGGTCTGTGTTATAGTACTAGCACTTACATGTGCTTGGGATAAGGTGCCTACTTAGACCACATACACAAGAAGCTGCTCCTCAAAATTTTTCCTTTTTCAATTCGATTGAAGACCTAAGTCACTAAGCTGTCTTATTCTTAGTACATGTACTGTGCTGGTCTGTGTTATAGTACTAGCACTTACATGTGCTGGGAATAAGCTGCTGTCTCACCCTATATGCAAAAGAAGAAATCTGATTTTTTAATCTTTACTTTTTCCTTTCTTTCTATTTTACTGTTTTCTTAGTCACAAAGCTGTCTTACTCTTAGTACATGTACTGTGCTGGTCTGTGTTATAGTACTAGCACTTACATGTGCTTGGGATAAGGTGCCTACTTAGACAGTTTGCAAAAGATAGCTGCTTATTACTATTTTTCCTTTTTTCAATTTTTCGATTGAAGACCTAAGTCACTAAGCTGTCTTATTCTTAGTACATGTACTGTGCTGGTCTGTGTTATAGTACTAGCACTTACATGTGCTGGGAATAAGCTGCTGTCTGACCCTATATGCAAAAGAAGATATCTGATTTTTAAATCTTTACTTTTTCCTTTCTTTCTATTTTACTTTTTTCTTAATCACAAAGCTGTCTTACTCTTAGTACATGTACTGTGCTGGTCTGTGTTATAGTACTAGCACTTACATCTGCTTGGGATAAGATTCCTACTTAGACAGTTTGCAAAAGATAGCTGCTTATTACTATTTTTCCTTTTTCAATGTTTTGATTTAAGACCTAAGTCACTAAGCTGTCTTATTCTTAGTACATGTACTGTGCTGGTCTGTGTTAAAGTACTAGCACTTACATGTGCTTGGGATAAGGTGCCTACTTAGACAGTTTGCAAAAGATAGCTGCTTATTACTATTTTTCCTTTTTCAATGTTTTGATTAAAAACTTAAGTTACCAAGCAGTCTTTTTCTTAGTACATGTACTGTGCTGGTCTGTGCTATAGTACTAGCACTTACATGTGCTAGCAATGAGCTGCGAACTTACACCACATACAAAAGAAACTGCTCCTCAAAATTTTTCCTTTTTGAATTCGATTGAAGACCTTAGTCACTAAGCTGTCTTATTCTTAGTACATGTACTGTGCTGGTCTGTGTTATAGTACTAGCACTTACATGTGCTGGGAATAAGCTGCTGTCTGACCCTATATGCAAAAGAAGAAATCTGATTTTTAAATCTTTACTTTTTCCTTTCTTTCTATTTTACTTTTTTCTTAGTCACAAAGCTGTCTTACTCTTAGTACATGTACTGTGCTGGTCTGTGTTATAGTACTAGCACTTACATGTGATTGGGATAAGGTGCCTACTTAGACAGTTTGCAGCAGATAGCTGCTTATTACTATTTTTTCCTTTTTCAATGTTTTGATTAAAGACCTAAGTCACTAAGCTGTCTTATTTTTAGTACATGTACTGTGCTGGTCTGTGTTATAGTACTAGCACTTACATGTGCTGGGAATAAGCTGCTGTCTGATGCTATATGCAAAAGAAGAAATCTGATTTTTAAATCTTTACTTTTTCCTTTCTTTCTATATTACTTTTTTCTTAGTCACAAAGCTGTCTTACTCTTAGTACATGTATTGTGATGGTCTGTGTTATAGTACTAGCACTTACATGTGCTTGGGATAAGGTGCCTACTTAGACAGTTTGCAAATGATAGCTGCTGATTACTATTTTTTCCTTTTTCAATGTTTTGATTAAAGACTTAAGTTACCAAGCTGTCTTATTCTTAGTACATGTACTGTGCTTGTCTGTGTTATAGTATTAGCACTAACATGTGCTAGCAATGAGCTGCGAATTTACAACACATACACAAGAAGCTGCTCTTCAAATTTTTCCTTTTTCAATTTTTCAATTAAAGACCTAAGTCACTAAGCTGTCTTACTCTTAGTACATGTACTGTGCTGGTCTGTGTTATAGTACTAGCACTTACATGTGCTGGGAATAAGCTGCTGTCTGACCCTATATGCAAAAGAAGATATCTGATTTTTAAATCTTTACTTTTTCCTTTCTTCTTTTTTTTCTTTTTTCTTAGTCACAAAGCTGTCTTACTCTTAGTACATGTACTGTGCTGGTCTGTGTTATAGTACTAGCACTTACATGTGCTTGGGATAAGATTCCTACTTAGACAGTTTGCAAAAGATAGCTGCTTATTACTATTTTTCCTTTTTCAATGTTTTGATTTAAGACCTAAGTCACTAAGCTGTCTTATTCTTAGTACATGTACTGTGCTGGTCTGTGTTAAAGTACTAGCACTTACATGTGCTTGGGATAAGGTGCCTACTTAGACAGTTTGCAAAAGATAGCTGCTTATTACTATTTTTCCTTTTTCAATGTTTTGATTAAAAACTTAAGTTACCAAGCAGTCTTTTTCTTAGTACATGTACTGTGCTGGTCTGTGCTATAGTACTAGCACTTACATGTGCTAGCAATGAGCTGCGAACTTACACCACATACAAAAGAAACTGCTCCTCAAAATTTTTCCTTTTTGAATTCGATTGAAGACCTTAGTCACTAAGCTGTCTTATTCTTAGTACATGAACTGTGCTGGTCTGTGTTATAGTACTAGCACTTACATGTGCTGGGAATAAGCTGCTGTCTGACCCTATATGCAAAAGAAGAAATCTGATTTTTAAATCTTTACTTTTTCCTTTCTTTCTATTTTACTTTTTTCTTAGTCACAAAGCTGTCTTACTCTTAGTACATGTACTGTGCTGGTCTGTGTTATAGTACTAGCACTTACATGTGATTGGGATAAGGTGCCTACTTAGACAGTTTGCAGCAGATAGCTGCTTATTACTATTTTTTCCTTTTTAATGTTTTGATTAAAGACCTAAGTCACTAAGCTGTCTTATTTTTAGTACATGTACTGTGCTTGTCTGTGTTATAGTATTAGCACTAACATGTGCTAGCAATGAGCTGCGAATTTACAACACATACACAAGAAGCTGCTCTTCAAATTTTTCCTTTTTCAATTTTTCAATTAAAGACCTAAGTCACTAAGCTGTCTTACTCTTAGTACATGTACTGTGCTGGTCTGTGTTATAGTACTAGCACTTACATGTGCTGGGAATAAGCTGCTGTCTGACCCTATATGCAAAAGAAGATATCTGATTTTTAAATCTTTACTTTTTCCTTTCTTCTTTTTTTTCTTTTTTCTTAGTCACAAAGCTGTCTTACTCTTAGTACATGTACTGTGCTGGTCTGTGTTATAGTACTAGCACTTACATGTGCTTGGGATAAGATTCCTACTTAGACAGTTTGCAAAAGATAGCTGCTTATTACTATTTTTCCTTTTTCAATGTTTTGATTTAAGACCTAAGTCACTAAGCTGTCTTATTCTTAGTACATGTACTGTGCTGGTCTGTGTTAAAGTACTAGCACTTACATGTGCTTGGGATAAGGTGCCTACTTAGACAGTTTGCAAAAGATAGCTGCTTATTACTATTTTTCCTTTTTCAATGTTTTGATTAAAAACTTAAGTTACCAAGCAGTCTTTTTCTTAGTACATGTACTGTGCTGGTCTGTGCTATAGTACTAGCACTTACATGTGCTAGCAATGAGCTGCGAACTTACACCACATACAAAAGAAACTGCTCCTCAAAATTTTTCCTTTTTGAATTCGATTGAAGACCTTAGTCACTAAGCTGTCTTATTCTTAGTACATGTACTGTGCTGGTCTGTGTTATAGTACTAGCACTTACATGTGCTGGGAATAAGCTGCTGTCTGACCCTATATGCAAAAGAAGAAATCTGATTTTTAAATCTTTACTTTTTCCTTTCTTTCTATTTTACTTTTTTCTTAGTCACAAAGCTGTCTTACTCTTAGTACATGTACTGTGCTGGTCTGTGTTATAGTACTAGCACTTACATGTGATTGGGATAAGGTGCCTACTTAGACAGTTTGCAGCAGATAGCTGCTTATTACTATTTTTTCCTTTTTCAATGTTTTGATTAAAGACCTAAGTCACTAAGCTGTCTTATTTTTAGTACATGTACTGTGCTGGTCTGTGTTATAGTACTAGCACTTACATGTGCTGGGAATAAGCTGCTGTCTGATGCTATATGCAAAAGAAGAAATCTGATTTTTAAATCTTTACTTTTTCCTTTCTTTCTATATTACTTTTTTCTTAGTCACAAAGCTGTCTTACTCTTAGTACATGTATTGTGATGGTCTGTGTTATAGTACTAGCACTTACATGTGCTTGGGATAAGGTGCCTACTTAGACAGTTTGCAAATGATAGCTGCTGATTACTATTTTTTCCTTTTTCAATGTTTTGATTAAAGACTTAAGTTACCAAGCTGTCTTATTCTTAGTACATGTACTGTGCTTGTCTGTGTTATAGTATTAGCACTAACATGTGCTAGCAATGAGCTGCGAATTTACAACACATACACAAGAAGCTGCTCTTCAAATTTTTCCTTTTTCAATTTTTCAATTAAAGACCTAAGTCACTAAGCTGTCTTACTCTTAGTACATGTACTGTGCTGGTCTGTGTTATAGTACTAGCACTTACATGTGCTGGGAATAAGCTGCTGTCTGACCCTATATGCAAAAGAAGATATCTGATTTTTAAATCTTTACTTTTTCCTTTCTTCTTTTTTTTCTTTTTTCTTAGTCACAAAGCTGTCTTACTCTTAGTACATGTACTGTGCTGGTCTGTGTTATAGTACTAGCACTTACATGTGCTTGGGATAAGATTCCTACTTAGACAGTTTGCAAAAGATAGCTGCTTATTACTATTTTTCCTTTTTCAATGTTTTGATTAAAGACCTAAGTCACTAAGCTGTCTTATTCTTAGTACATGTACTGTGCTGGTCTGTGTTAAAGTACTAGCACTTACATGTGCTTGGGATAAGGTGCCTACTTAGACAGTTTGCAAAAGATAGCTGCTTATTACTATTTTTCCTTTTTCAATGTTTTGATTTAAAACTTAAGTTACCAAGCAGTCTTTTTCTTAGTACATGTACTGTGCTGGTCTGTGTTATAGTACTAGCACTTACATGTGCTAGCAATGAGCTGCGAACTTACACCACATACAAAAGAAACTGCTCCTCAAAATTTTTCCTTTTCAATTCGATTGAAGACCTAAGTCACTAAGCTGTCTTATTCTTAGTACATGTACTGTGCTGGTCTGTGTTATAGTACTAGCACTTACATGTGCTGGGAATAAGCTGCTGTCTGACCCTATATGCAAAAGAAGAAATCTGATTTTTAAATCTTTACTTTTTCCTTTCTTTCTATTTTACTTTTTTCTTAGTCACAAAGCTGTCTTACTCTTAGTACATGTACTGTGCTGGTCTGTGTTATAGTACTAGCACTTACATGTGCTTGGGATAAGGTGCCTACTTAGACAGTTTGCAGCAGATAGCTGCTTATTACTATTTTTCCTTTTTCAATGTTTTGATTAAAGACCTAAGTCACTAAGCTGTCTTATTTTTAGTACATGTACTGTGCTGGTCTGTGTTATAGTACTAGCACTTACATGTGCTGGGAATAAGCTGCTGTCTGATGCTATATGCAAAAGAAGAAATCTGATTTTTAAATCTTTACTTTTTCCTTTCTTTCTATATTACTTTTTTCTTAGTCACAAAGCTGTCTTACTCTTAGTACATGTATTGTGATGGTCTGTGTTATAGTACTAGCACTTACATGTGCTTGGGATAAGGTGCCTACTTAGACAGTTTGCAAATGATAGCTGCTGATTACTATTTTTTCCTTTTTCAATGTTTTGATTAAACAGGCCTCGACAATAACGCTTGTCCGATTGTCCGGTACCAGAGGAAAAAAAGGTCGGACAAGTAAAAGCTATATCAAGCTTGTCCGACGGGACAAGTAAAATTATTCTGCAGAAAATAAATTTAATCCAACTTTGATGAACAAAGTAATTATAAACAAAAAACAAGGAAAGAAGATAAAAATAAGTATTAATTTGACATGTTTACTTGCAAACCGATAATTTTAAACTGGTTCTTTGTCAGGTACTTTTTAATAGGTAAAAGGCATACTATTCTCGGAAACCAGTTTTACTGATCCGAATCAGCGATGCGCTTTGTAGAAAAGGTAACTTTACAAGACAGTTCTTCACCAGCTCGGAAACGATTCGGCTCCTAAGTTTAATAAACAGTTTGGCACCGTAGGAGACATATTTAATATATATGACTAATAGACAGTTTGGCAACACAGGAGACCAAGACAAATCAGTACCTCGTTTCCCACCTTATTCTGTTGCTTTATAATAAATACCATACCGGTAATTTTTTTAACAAAAATATTTTTTAAATAAAAATGAAGAAATTATTTACCATAAAATTCACAAAATCATATTTGATCATATGTAGAAAGAAACAATACTTGCAATACGGTGACCTATAGTTGTTAATTTCTGTGTCATTTGGTCTCTTGCAGAGAGTTGTCTCATTGGCAATCATACATCATCTTCTTTTTTTTATTGATTGCATTTGAGTAATCTTTTTTCAACTTAAACAACCAGGATACAAATCCAATGAGTGTACATTGACAGGCCTATCAGACGGTGCCTCATGTGCAGAGTCTGATGAGACTTTGGCATTGATGAAAACTAAAACCTAAGCCCTGTGACATGACTAGATTCAGTTGTTCTCGACTCATATTTTTGAAAAGTATTTCAAAAGATATAAATCAAATTCTGTTCTATTGTTATAATTCATTTTGTTCCTTGAATCAACTTATAAGGCAAAAAAGATTATTATTAAGATTTGTTTTGGACAAGTTACAATTTCATTCGGACAAGTAAGTTTTGGGTTGTACTTGTCCTACTGGACAAGTTGGAAAAAAAGTTATTGTAGAGGCCTGTTAAAGACTTAAGTTACCAAGCTGTCTTATTCTTAGTACATGTACTGTGCTTGTCTGTGTTATAGTATTAGCACTAACATGTGCTAGCAATGAGCTGCGAACTTACAACACATACACAAGAAGCTGCTCTTCAAATTTTTCCTTTTTCAATTCGATTAAAGACCTAAGTGACTAAGCTGTCTTACTCTTAGTACATGTACTGTGCTGGTCTGTGTTATAGTACTAGCACTTACATGTGCTGGGAATAAGCTGCTGTCTGACCCAATATGCAAAAGAAGAAATCTGATTTTTAAATCTTTACTTTTTCCTTTCTTCCTTTTTTTCTTTTTTCTTAGTCACAACGCTGTCTTACTCTTAGTACATGTACTGTGCTGGTCTGTGTTATAGTACTACCACTTACATGTGCTTGGGATAAGATTCCTATTCAGACAGTTTGCAAAAGATAGCTTCTTATTACTATTTTTTTCTTTTTGAATGTTTTGATTAAAGACCTAAGTCACTAAGCTGTCTTATTCTTAGTACATGTACTGTGCTGGTCTGTGTTATAGTACTAGCACTTACATGTGCTAGCAATGAGCTGCGATCTTACACCACATACACAAGAAGTAAGCTGCTCTTCAAAATTTTTCCTTTTTCAATCGATTAAAGACCTAAGTCACTAAGCTGTCTAATTCTTAGTACATGTACTGTGCTGGTCTGTGTTATAGTACCAGCACTTACATGTGCTTGGGATAAGGCACTTACTTAGACTGTTTCCAAAAGTAAGCAGCTAATTACTATTTTTCCTTTTTCAATGTTTCGACTAACATGACTAATGACTTAAGTTACCAAGCAGTCTTTTTCTTAGTACATGTACTGTGCTGGTCTGTGTTATAGTACTAGCACTTACATGTGCTAGCAATGAGCTGCGAACTTACACCACATACACAAGTAGTAAGATGCTCTTCAAAATTTTTCCTTTTTTCAATTTTTTCGATTGAAGACCTAAGTCACTAAGCTGTCTTATTCTTAGTACATGTACTGTGCTGGTCTGTCTTATAGTACTAGCACTAACATGTGCTGGGAATAAGCTGCTGTCTGACCCAATATGCAAAAGAAGATATCTGATTTTTAAATCTTTACTTTTTCCTTTCTTTCTTTTTTACTTTTTTCTTAGTCACAAAGCTGTCTTACTCTTAGTATATGTACTGTGCTGGTCTGTGTTATAGTACTAGCACTTACATGTGCTTGGGATAAGGTGCCTACTTAGACAGTTTGCAGCAGATAGCTGCTTATTACTATTTTTCCTTTTTCAATGTTTTGATTAAAGACCTAAGTCACTAAGCTGTCTTATTTTTAGTACATGTACTGTGCTGGTCTGTGTTATAGTACTAACACTTACATGTGCTGGGAATAAGCTGCTGTCTGATGCTATATGCAAAAGAAGAAATCTGATTTTTAAATCTTTACTTTTTCCTTTCTTTCTATATTACTTTTTTCTTAGTCAAAAAGCTGTCTTACTCTTAGTACATGTATTGTGATGGTCTGTGTTATAGTACTAGCACTTACATGTGCTTGGGATAAGGTGCCTACTTAGACAGTTTGCAAATGATAGCTGCTGATTACTATTTTTTCCTTTTTCAATGTTTTGATTAAAGACTTAAGTTACCAAGCTGTCTTATTCTTAGTACATGTACTGTGCTTGTCTGTGTTATAGTACTAGCACTTACATGTGCTAGCAATGAGCTGCGATCTTACACCACATACACAAGAAGTAAGCTGCTCTTCAAAATTTTTCCTTTTTCAATCGATTAAAGACCTAAGTCACTAAGCTGTCTAATTCTTAGTACATGTACTGTGCTGGTCTGTGTTATAGTACCAGCACTTACATGTGCTTGGGATAAGGCACTTACTTAGACTGTTTCCAAAAGGTAGCAGCTAATTACTATTTTTCCTTTTTCAATGTTTCGACTAATGACTTAAGTTACCAAGCAGTCTTTTTCTTAGTACATGTACTGTGCTGGTCTGTGTTATAGTACTAGCACTTACATGTGCTAGCAATGAGCTGCGAACTTACACCACATACACAAGTAGTAAGATGCTCTTCAAAATTTTTCCTTTTTTCAATTTTTTCGATTGAAGACCTAAGTCACTAAGCTGTCTTATTCTTAGTACATGTACTGTGCTGGTCTGTCTTATAGTACTAGCACTAACATGTGCTGGGAATAAGCTGCTGTCTGACCCAATATGCAAAAGAAGAAATCTGATTTTTAAATCTTTACTTTTTCCTTTCTTCTTTTTTTTCTTTTTTTTAGTCACAAAGCTGTCTTACTCTTAGTACATGTACTGTGCTGGTCTGTGTTATAGTACTAGCACTTACATGTGCTTGGGATAAGATTCCTATTCAGACAGTTTGCAAAAGATAGCTTCTTATTACTATTTTTCCTTTTTGAATGTTTTGATTAAAGACCTAAGTCACTAAGCTGTCTTATTCTTAGTACATGTACTGTGCTGGTCTGTGTTATAGTACTAGCACTTACATGTGCTGGGAATAAGCTGCTGTCTGAAGCTATATGCAAAAGAATAAATCTGATTTGTAAATCTTTACTTTTTTTTTTCTTTCTATTTTACTTTTTTCTTAGTCACTACATGTACTGTGCTGGTCTGTTATAGTACTAGCACTTACATGTGCTAGTAATGAGCTGCGAACTTACACCACATTCACAAGAAGTAAGCTGCTCTTCAAAATTATTCCTTTTTCAATTTTTTCAGTTTCCAAAAGATAGCTGCTAATTACTATTTTTCCTTTTTCAATGCTTTGATTAAAGACTTAAGTTACCAAGCTGTCTTATTCTTAGTACATGTACTGTGCTGGTCTGTTATAGTACTAGCACTTACATGTGCTAGTAATGAGCTGCGAACTTACACCACATTCACAAGAAGTAAGCTGCTCTTCAAAATTATTCCTTTTTCAATTTTTTGATTAAAGACCTAAGTCCCTAAGCTGTCTTATTCTTAGTACATGTACTGTGCTGGTCTGTGTTACAGTACTAGCACTTACAAGAGCTGGGAATAAGCTGCTGTCTGAAGCTATATGCAAAAGAAGAAATCTGATTTTTAATTCTTTACTTTTTCCTTTCTTTCTATTTTACTTTTTTCTTAGTCACTAAGCTGTCTTACTCTTAGTACATGTACTGTGCTGGTCTGTGTTATAGTAATAGCACTTACATGTGCTGGGAATAAGCCGCTGTCTGACCCTATATGCAAAAGAAGAAATCTGATTTTTAAATCTTTACTTTTTCCTTTCTTTCTATTTTACTTTTTTCTTAGTCACAAAGCTGTCTTACTCTTAGTACATGTACTGTGCTGGTCTGTGTTATAGTACTAGCACTTACATGTGCTAGGGATAAGATTCCTACCTAGAGAGTTTGCTAAAGATAGCTGCTTATTACTATTTTTCCTTTTTCAATGTTTTGATTAAAGACCTAAGTCACTAAGCTGTCTTATTCTTAGTACATGTACTGTGCTGGTCTGTGTTATAGTACTTGCACTTACATGTGCTAGCAATGAGCTGCGAACTTACACCACATACACAAGAAGTAAGCTATTTTCAAAATTTTTCCTTTTTCAATTTGATTAAAGACCTAAGTCACTTAGCTGTCTAATTCTTAGTACATGTACTGTGCTGGTCTGTGTTATAGTACAAGCACTTACATGTGCTGGGAATAAGCTGCTGTCTGACCCTATATGCAAAAGAAGAAATCTGATTTTTAAATCTTTACTTTTTCCTTTCTTTCTATTTTACTTTTTACTTAGTCACAAAGCTGTCTTACTCTTACTACATGTACTGTGCTGGTCTGTGTTATAGTACTAGCACTTACATGTGCTTGGGATAAGATTCCTACTTAGACAGTTTGCAAAAGATAGCTGCTTATTGCTATTTTTTCTTTTTAAATGTTTTGATTAAAGACTTAAGTTACCAAGCTGTCTTATTCTTAGTACATGTACTGTGCTGGTCTGTGTTATAGTACTAGCACTTACATGTGCTAGGAATGAGCTGCAAACTTACACCACATACACAAGAAGTAAGCTGCTCTTCAAAATTTTTCCTTTTTCAATTTTTCGATTAAAGACCTAAGTGACTAAGCTTTCTTATTTTTAGTACATGTACTGTGCTGGTCTGTGTTATAGTACAAGCAGTTATGCTTGGGATAAGGCGCTTACTTAGACTGTTTGCAAAAGGTGACAGCTAATTACTATTTTTCCTTTTTCAATGTTTTAATTAATGACTTAAGTTACCAAGTAGTCTTTTTCTTAGTACATGTACTGTGCTGGTCTGTGTTATTGTTCTAGCACTTACATGTGCTAGCAATGAGCTGCGAACTTACACCACATACACAAGAAGTAAGATACTCTTCAAAATTTTCCTTTTTTCAATTTTTCAATTTAAGACCTAAGTCACTAAGCTCTATTATTCTTAGTACATGTACTGTGCTGGTCTGTGTTATAGTACTAGCACTTACATATGCTGGGAACAAGCTGCTGTCTGAAGCTATATGCAAAAGAAGAAATCTTATTTTTAAATCTTTACTTTTTCCTTTCTTTCTATTTTACTTTTTTCTTAGTCACTAAGCTGTCTTACTCTTAGTACATGTACTGTGCTGTTCTGTGTTATAGGACTAGCACTTACATGTGCTTGGGATAAGGTGCCTACTTAGACAGTTTGCAAAAGATAGCTGCTAATTACTATTTTTCCTTTTTCAATGTTTTGATTAAAAATTTAAGTTACCAAGCAGTCTTATTCTTAGACATGTACTGTGCTGGACTGTGTTATAGTACTAGCACTTACATGTGCTTGGGATAAGGTGCCTACTTAGACAGTTTGCAAAAGATAGCTGCTAGTTACTATTTTTCCTTTTTCAATATTTTGATTAAAGACTTAAGTTACCAAGCTGTCTTATTCTTAGTACATGTACTGTGCTGGTCTGTGTAAAAGTACTAGCACTTACATGTGCTAGCAATGAGCTGCAAACTTACACCATATACACAAGAAGTAAGCTGCTCTTCAAAATGTTTCATTTTTCAATTTTTCGATCAAAGACCTAAGTGACTAAGCTGTCTTATTCTTAGTACATGTACTGTGCTGGTCTGTGTTATAGTACAAGCAGCAACGCTTGGGATAAGGCGCTTACTTAGACTGTTTGCAAAAGGTAGCAGCTAATTACTATTTTTCCTTTTTCAATGTTTTAATTAATGACTTAAGTTACCAAGCAGTCTTTTTCTTAGTACATGTACTGTGCTGGTCTGTGTTATAGTACTAGCACTTACATGTGCTAGCACTTACATGTGCTAGCACTGAGCTGCGAACTTATAACACATGCACAAGAAGTAAGCTGCTCTTCAATATTTTTCCTTTTTCAATCTTTTGATTAAAGACCTAAGTCAATAAGCTGTCTTATTCTTAGTACATGTATTGTGCTGGTCTGTGTTATAGTACTAGCACTTACATGTGCTTGGGATAAGGCGTTTACTTAGACTGTTTGCAAAAGGTAGCAGCTAATTAATATTTTTCCTTTTTCAATGTTTTAATTAATGACTTAAGTTACCAAGCAGTCTTTTTCTTAGTACATGTACTGTGCTGGTCTGTGTTATAGTACTAGCACTTACATGTGCTAGCAATGAGCTGCGAACTTACACCACATACACAAGTAGTAAGCTGCTCTTCAAAATTTTTCCTTTTTCAATTTTTCGATTGAAGACCTAAGTCACTAAGCTGTCTTATTCTTAGTACATGTACTGTGCTGGTCTGTTATAGTACAAGCACTTACCCTTGGGATATGGCGCTAACTTAGACTGTTTGGAAAAGGTAGTAGCTAATTACTATTTTTCCTTTTTCAATGTTTTAATTAATGACTTAAGTTACCAAGCAGTCTTTTTCTTAGTACATGTACTGTGCTGGTCTGTGTTATAGTACTAGCACTTACATGTCCTAGCAATGAGCTGCGAACTTACACCACATACACAAGAAGTAAGATGCTCTTCAAAATTTTTCCTTTTTTCAATTTTTCAATTAAAGACCTAAGTCACTAAGCTGTATCATTCTTAGTACATGTACTGTGCTGGTCTGTGTTATAGTACTAGCACTTACATGTGCTGGGAATAAGCTGCTGTCTGAAGCTATATGCAAAAGAAGAAATCTGATTTTTAATTCTTTACATTTACTTTTCTTTCTATTTTACCTTACTTAGTCATTAAGCTGTCTTACTCTCAGTACATGTACTGTGCTGGTGTGTTATAGTACTAGCACTTACATGTGCTTGGGATAAGGTACCTACTTAGACAGTTTGCAAAAGATAGCTGCTAATTACTATTTTTCCCTATTCAATGTTTTGATCAAAAACTTAAGTTACCAAGCTGTCTTATTCTTAGTACATGTACTGTGCTGGTCTGTGTTATAGTACTAGCACTTACATGTGCTTGGGATAAGGTGCCTACTTAGACAGTTTGCAAAAGATAGCTGCTAATTACTATTTTTCCTTTTTCAATGTTTTGATAAAAGACTTAAGTTACCAAGCTGTCTTATTCTTAGTACATGTACTGTGCTGGTGTGTTATAGTACTAGCACTTACATGTGCTTGGGATAAGGTTCCTACTTAGACAGTTTGCAAAAGATAGCTGCTAATTACTATTTTTCCTTTTTCAATGTTTTGTTTAAAGACTTAAGTTACCAAGCTGTCTTATATTCTTAGTACATGTACTGTGCTGGTCTGTGTTATAGTACTAGCACTTACATGTGCTTGGGATAAGGTACATACTTAGACAGTTTGCAAAAGATAGCTGCTAATTACTATTTTTCCCTATTCAATGTTTTGATTAAAAACTTAAGTTACCAAGCTGTCTTATTCTTAGTACATGTAATGTGCTGGTCTGTGTTATAGTACTAGCACTTACATGTGCTTGGGATAAGGTGCCTTCTTAGACAGTTTGCAAAAGATAGCTGCTAATTACTATTTTTCCTTTTTCAATGTTTTGATTAAAGACTTAAGTTACCAAGCTGTCTTTTTCTTAGTACATGTACTGTGCTGGTCTGTGTTATAGTACTAGCACTTACATGTGCTAGCAATGAGCTGCAAACTTACACCACATACACAAGAAGTAAGCTGCTCTTCAAAATTTTTCCTTTTTCAATTTTTCGTTTAAAGACCTAAGTCACTATGCTGTCTTATTCTTAGTACATGTACTGTGCCTGTCTGTGTTATAGTACTAGCACTTACATGTGCTGGGAATAAGCTGCTGTCTGAAGCTATATATGCAAAAGAAGAAATCTGATTTTTAAATCTTTACTTTCCTTTCTTTCTATTTTTCTTTTTTCTAAGTCACTAAGCTGTCTTACTCTTAGTACATGTACTGTGCAGGTCTGTGTTATAGTACTAGCACTTACATGTGCTTGGTATAAGGTGCCTACTTAGACAGTTTGCAAAAGATAGCTGCTAATTACTTTTTTTCCTTTTTCAATATTTTGATTAAAGACTTAAGTTACCAAGCTGTCTTATTCTTAGTACATGTACTGTGATGGTCTGTGTTACAGTACTAGCACTTACATGTACTTGGGATAAGGTGCTTACTTAGACTGTTTGCAAAAGGTAGCAGCTAATTACTATTTTCCTTTTTCAATGTTTTTATTAATGACTTAAGTTACCAAGCAGTCTTTTTCTTAGTACATGCACTGTGCTGGTCTGTGTTATAGTACTAGCACTTACATGTACTTGGGATAAGGTGCTTACTTAGACTGTTTGCAAAAGGTAGCAGCTAATTACTATTTTCCTTTTTCAATGTTTTGATTAATGACTTAAGTTACCAAGCAGTCTTTTTCTTAGTACATGCACTGTGCTGGTCTGTGTTATAGTACTAGCACTTACATGTGCTAGCAATGAGCTGCGAACTTATAACACATGCACAAGAAGTAAGCTGCTCTTCAATATTTTTCCTTTTTCAATCTTTTGATTAAAAGACCTAAGTCACTAAGCTGTCTTTTCTTAGTACATGTACTGTGCTGGTATGTGTTATAGCACTATCACTTACATATGCTGGGAACAAGCTGCTGTCTGAAGCTATATGCAAAAGAAGAAATCTTATTTTCAAATCTTTGCTTTTTCCTTTCTTTCTATTTTACTTTTTTCTTAGTCACTAAGCTGTCTTACTCTTAGTACATGTACTGTGCAGGTCTGTGTTATAGTACTAGCACTTACATGTACTTGGTATAAGGTGCCTACTTAGACAGTTTGCAAAAGATAGCTGCTAATTACTTTTTTTCCTTTTTCAATATTTTAATTAAAGACTTAAGTTACCAAGCTGTCTTATTCTTAGTACATGTACTGTGCTGGTCTGTGTTACAGTACTAGCACTTACATGTACTTGGGATAAGGTGCCTACTTAGACAGTTTGCAAAAGATAGCTGCTAATTACTATTTTTCCTTTTTCAATGTTTTGATTAAAGACTTAAGTTACTAAGCTGTCTTATTCTTAGTACATGTACTGTGCTGGTCTGTGTTATAGTACTAGCACTTACATGTGCTTGGGATAAGGTGCCTACTTAGACAGTTTGCAAAAGATAGCTGCTAATTACTATTTTTCCTTTTTCAATGTTTTGATTAAAGACTTAACTTACCAAGCTGTCTTATTCTTAGTACATGTACTATGCTGGTCTGTGTTATAGTACTAGCACTTACATGTGCTTGGGATAAGGTGCCTACTTAGACAGTTTGCAAAAGATAGCTGCTAATTACTATTTTTCCTTTTTCAATGTTTTGATTAAAGACTTAAGTTACCAAGCTGTCTTATTCTTAGTACATGTACTGTGCTGGTCTGTGTTATAGTACTAGCACTTACATGTGCTAGCAATGAGCTGCAAACTTACACCACATACACAAGAAGTAAGCTGCTCTTCAAAATTTTTCCTTTTTCAATTTTTCGTTTAAAGACCTAAGTCACTATGCTGTCTTATTCTTAGTACATGTACTGTGCCTGTCTGTGTTATAGTACTAGCACTTACATGTGCTGGGAATAAGCTGCTGTCTGAAGCTATATATGCAAAAGAAGAAATCTGATTTTTAAATCTTTACTTTCCTTTCTTTCTATTTTTCTTTTTTCTAAGTCACTAAGCTGTCTTACTCTTAGTACATGTACTGTGCAGGTCTGTGTTATAGTACTAGCACTTACATGTGCTTGGTATAAGGTGCCTACTTAGACAGTTTGCAAAAGATAGCTGCTAATTACTTTTTTTCCTTTTTCAATATTTTGATTAAAGACTTAAGTTACCAAGCTGTCTTATTCTTAGTACATGTACTGTGATGGTCTGTGTTACAGTACTAGCACTTACATGTACTTGGGATAAGGTGCTTACTTAGACTGTTTGCAAAAGGTAGCAGCTAATTACTATTTTCCTTTTTCAATGTTTTTATTAATGACTTAAGTTACCAAGCAGTCTTTTTCTTAGTACATGCACTGTGCTGGTCTGTGTTATAGTACTAGCACTTACATGTACTTGGGATAAGGTGCTTACTTAGACTGTTTGCAAAAGGTAGCAGCTAATTACTATTTTCCTTTTTCAATGTTTTGATTAATGACTTAAGTTACCAAGCAGTCTTTTTCTTAGTACATGCACTGTGCTGGTCTGTGTTATAGTACTAGCACTTACATGTGCTAGCAATGAGCTGCGAACTTATAACACATGCACAAGAAGTAAGCTGCTCTTCAATATTTTTCCTTTTTCAATCTTTTGATTAAAAGACCTAAGTCACTAAGCTGTCTTTTCTTAGTACATGTACTGTGCTGGTATGTGTTATAGCACTATCACTTACATATGCTGGGAACAAGCTGCTGTCTGAAGCTATATGCAAAAGAAGAAATCTTATTTTCAAATCTTTGCTTTTTCCTTTCTTTCTATTTTACTTTTTTCTTAGTCACTAAGCTGTCTTACTCTTAGTACATGTACTGTGCAGGTCTGTGTTATAGTACTAGCACTTACATGTACTTGGTATAAGGTGCCTACTTAGACAGTTTGCAAAAGATAGCTGCTAATTACTTTTTTTCCTTTTTCAATATTTTAATTAAAGACTTAAGTTACCAAGCTGTCTTATTCTTAGTACATGTACTGTGCTGGTCTGTGTTACAGTACTAGCACTTACATGTACTTGGGATAAGGTGCCTACTTAGACAGTTTGCAAAAGATAGCTGCTAATTACTATTTTTCCTTTTTCAATGTTTTGATTAAAGACTTAAGTTACTAAGCTGTCTTATTCTTAGTACATGTACTGTGCTGGTCTGTGTTATAGTACTAGCACTTACATGTGCTTGGGATAAGGTGCCTACTTAGACAGTTTGCAAAAGATAGCTGCTTATTACTATTTTTCCTTTTTCAATGTTTTGATTAAAGACTTAACTTACCAAGCTGTCTTATTCTTAGTACATGTACTATGCTGGTCTGTGTTATAGTACTAGCACTTACATGTGCTTGGGATAAGGTGCCTACTTAGACAGTTTGCAAAAGATAGCTGCTAATTACTATTTTTCCTTTTTCAATGTTTTGATTAAAGACTTAAGTTACCAAGCTGTCTTATTCTTAGTACATGTACTGTGCTGGTCTGTGTTATAGTACAAGCACTTACGCTTGGGATAAGGCGCTTACTTAGACTGTTTGCAACAGGTAGTAGCTAATTACTATTTTTCCTTTTTCAATGTTTTGATTAATGACTTAAGTTACCAAGCAGTCTTTTTCTTAGTACATGTACTGTGCTGGTCTGTGTTATAGTACTAGCACTTACATGTGCATTGGATAAGGCGCTTACTTAGACTGTTTGCAACAGGTAGTAGCTAATTACTATTTTTCCTTTTTCAATGTTTTGATTAATGACTTAAGTTACCAAGCAGTCTTTTTCTTAGTACATGCACTGTGCTGGTCTGTGTTATAGTACTAGCACTTACATGTACTTGGGATAAGGTGCTTACTTAGACTGTTTGCAAAAGGTAGCAGCTAATTACTATTTTCCTTTTTCAATGTTTTGATTAATGACTTAAGTTACCAAGCAGTCTTTTTCTTAGTACATGCACTGTGCTGGTCTGTGTTATAGTACTAGCACTTACATGTGCTAGCAATGAGCTGCGAACTTATAACACATGCACAAGAAGTAAGCTGCTCTTCAATATTTTTCCTTTTTCAATCTTTTGATTAAAAGACCTAAGTCACTAAGCTGTCTTTTCTTAGTACATGTACTGTGCTGGTATGTGTTATAGCACTATCACTTACATATGCTGGGAACAAGCTGCTGTCTGAAGCTATATGCAAAAGAAGAAATCTTATTTTCAAATCTTTGCTTTTTCCTTTCTTTCTATTTTACTTTTTTCTTAGTCACTAAGCTGTCTTACTCTTAGTACATGTACTGTGCAGGTCTGTGTTATAGTACTAGCACTTACATGTACTTGGTATAAGGTGCCTACTTAGACAGTTTGCAAAAGATAGCTGCTAATTACTTTTTTTCCTTTTTCAATATTTTAATTAAAGACTTAAGTTACCAAGCTGTCTTATTCTTAGTACATGTACTGTGCTGGTCTGTGTTACAGTACTAGCACTTACATGTACTTGGGATAAGGTGCCTACTTAGACAGTTTGCAAAAGATAGCTGCTAATTACTATTTTTCCTTTTTCAATGTTTTGATTAAAGACTTAAGTTACTAAGCTGTCTTATTCTTAGTACATGTACTGTGCTGGTCTGTGTTATAGTACTAGCACTTACATGTGCTTGGGATAAGGTGCCTACTTAGACAGTTTGCAAAAGATAGCTGCTTATTACTATTTTTCCTTTTTCAATGTTTTGATTAAAGACTTAACTTACCAAGCTGTCTTATTCTTAGTACATGTACTATGCTGGTCTGTGTTATAGTACTAGCACTTACATGTGCTTGGGATAAGGTGCCTACTTAGACAGTTTGCAAAAGATAGCTGCTAATTACTATTTTTCCTTTTTCAATGTTTTGATTAAAGACTTAAGTTACCAAGCTGTCTTATTCTTAGTACATGTACTGTGCTGGTCTGTGTTATAGTACAAGCACTTACGCTTGGGATAAGGCGCTTACTTAGACTGTTTGCAACAGGTAGTAGCTAATTACTATTTTTCCTTTTTCAATGTTTTGATTAATGACTTAAGTTACCAAGCAGTCTTTTTCTTAGTACATGTACTGTGCTGGTCTGTGTTATAGTACTAGCACTTACATGTGCATTGGATAAGGCGCTTACTTAGACTGTTTGCAAAAGGTAGCAGCTAATTACTATTTTTCCTTTTTCAATGTTTTGATTAAAGACTTAAGTTACCAAGCTGTCTTATTCTTAGTACATGTTCTGTGCTGATCTGTGTTATAGTACTAGCACTTACATGTGCTTGGGATAAGGTGCCTACTTAGACAGTTTGCAAAAGATAGCTGCTAATTACTATTTTTCCTTTTTCAATGTTTTGATTAAAGACTTAAGTTACCAAGCTGTCTTATTCTTAGTACATGTTCTGTGCTGGTCTGTGTTATAGTACTAGCACTTACATGTGCTTGGGATAAGGTGCCTACTTAGACAGTTTGCAAAAGATAGCTGCTAATTACTATTTTTCCTTTTTCAATGTTTTGATTAAAGACTTAAGTTACCAAGCTGTCTTATTCTTAGTACATGTACTGTGCTGGTCTGTGTTATAGTACTAGCACTTACATGTGCTTGGGATAAGGTGCCTACTTAGACAGTTTGCAAAAGATAGCTGCTAATTACTATTTTTCCTTTTTCAATGTTTTGATTAAATACTTAAGTTACCAAGCTGTCTTATTCTTAGTACATGTACTGTGCTGGTCTGTGTTATAGTACTAGCACTTACATGTGCTTGGGATAAGGTGCCTACTTAGACAGTTTGCAAAAGATAGCTGCTAATTACTATTTTTCCTTTTTCAATGTTTTGATTAAAGACTTAAGTTACCAAGCTGTCTTATTCTTAGTACATGTACTGTGCTGGTCTGTGTTATAGTACAAGCACTTACGCTTGGGATAAGGTGCTTACTTAGACTGTTTGCAAAAGGTAGTAGCTAATTACTATTTTTCCTTTTTCAATGTTTTGATTAATGACTTAAGTTACCAAGCAGTCTTTTTCTTAGTACATGTACTGTGCTGGTCTGTGTTATAGTACTAGCACTTACATGTGCATTGGATAAGGCGCTTACTTAGACTGTTTGCAAAAGGTAGCAGCTAATAACTATTTTTCCTTTTTCAATGTTTTGATTAAAGACTTCAGTTACCAAGCTGTCTTATTCTTAGTACATGCACTCTGCTGGTCTGTGTTATAGTACTAGCACTGAGCTGCGAACTTATAACACATGCACAAGAAGTAAGCTGCTCTTCAATATTTTTCCTTTTTCAATCTTTCGATTAAAGACCTAAGTCACTAAGCTGTCTTATTCTTAATACATGTACTGTGCTGGTCTGTGTTAAAGTACTAGCACTTACATGTGCTGGGAATAAGCTGCTATCTCAAGCTAAGTGCAAAAGAAGAAATCAGATCTTTATTTTTTCACTTATTCCCTTTCTTTCTATTTGACCATTTTCTTAAGTCACTTATAAGCTGTCTTATTCTTACATGCACTTACATGTGCTAGCAATAAGCTGCGAGTTTGAACCACATGCACAAGGAGTAAGCTGCTCTTTAATATTTTTCCTTTTTCAATTTTAAGATTAACAAGAGTGCACACGCTGAAATGTCTCGCCTACTTTACTAATCATTGATATTATGTTGATAGACCTAAATATAAAGCTTTATTACAACTGTCACTGAAACTTATCATTAACCAAGAAAACTACACATTGACCAATGAACCATGAAAATGAGGTCAAGGTCAGATGATCCATGCCAGGCAGGCATGTACAGCTAACAATTCTTCCATACAACAAATATAGTTGCCCTATTGCTTATAGTTTAAGAAAAACAGACCAAAACACAAAAACTTAACACTGAGCAATGAACTGTGAAAATGAGGTCAAGGTCAAATAAAACCTGCCCGACTGACATATAGATCATAAAATATTTCCATACACCAAATATAGTTGACCTATTGCATATAGTATTAGAAAAAAAGACCAAAACTCAAAATCTTAACTTTGACAACTGAACCATGAAAATGAGGTCAAGGTCAAATGACACCTGCCAGCTAGACATGTACACCTTACAATCATACCATACACCAAATATAGTAGACCTATTGCATACAGTATAAGAAAAACAGACCAAAACACAAAAACTTAACTATAACCACTGAACCATGAAAATGAGGTCAAGGTCAGATGACACCTGCCAGTTGGACATGTACACCTTACAGTCCTTCCATACACCGAATATACTTGACCTATTGCTTATAGTATCTGAGATATGGACTTGACCACCAAAACTTAACCTTGTTCACTGATCCATGAAATGAGGTCAAGGTCAAGTGAAAACTGTCTGACGGGCATGAGGACGTTGCAAGGTACGCACATACCAAATATAGTTATCCTACTTCTTATAATAAGAGAGAATTTAACATTACAAAAAATGTTAACTTTTTTTTCAAGTAGTCACTGAACCATGAAATTAGGTCAAGGACATTGGACATGCGACTGACGGAAACTTCGTAACATGAGGCATCCATATACAAAGTATGAAGCATCCAGGTCTTCCACCTTCTAAAATATAAAGCTTTTAAGAAGTTAGCTAACGCCGCCGTCGCCGCCGGATCACTATCCCTATGTCGAGCTTTCTGCGACAAAAGTCGCAGGCTCGACAAAAACTTTAGTCACTAAGCTGTCTTATTCTTAGTACATGTACTGTGCTGGTCTGTGTTATAGTACTAGCACTTATATGTGCTTGGGATAAGGTGCTAACTCAGACTGCTTGCAAAAGAAGACAGCTTCTCTTTAATATTTTTCCTTTTTCAATTTTTCAATAAAACACTTTAAAGTCACCAAGCTGTCTAATTCTTAGTACATGTACTATGCTGGTCTGTGTTATAGTAATATCACTTACATGTGCTGTCAACATGGTCAAGCTATAAGAAAACTATAATACATGTATTTCACTTTTTTCCCTATCTATCTATTTTACTATTTTCTTCGTCAATAAGCTGTCTTTAGTACATGTATTAAGCTGGTCTGTGTTATAGTACTAGCACTTACATGTGCTTGGAATAAGGTGGTTACTTACACCAAAAGAAGATAGCTCTTTATTTGTCCCTTTTTCTATTTTGATAACATTCTGTTTAAGTCAGCAGGAAGTTTTATCCTTAGTACTGCGAACATTCACCACATGCAGAAGATTTAAGCTGCTATTTAATATTATTCCTTTTTCAATTTTTCAATACAAAACTTTAGTTACTAAGCTGTCTTATTCTTAGTTCATGTACTGTGCTGGTCTAGATCTGTTTTAAAGTACCAGCACTTACATGTGCTGGGAATAAGCTGCTATCTCAAGCTATATGCAAAAGAAGAAAATCTGATCTTTAATTTTTCACTTTTTCCTTTTCTTTATACATTGTTATATTTTATATATGATGGTTCTTAGCTATAGAGTTATGTATGAGTTTCATAAAATTTGCATGAGGCAAACTAAAGATAAAGTGCAGAAATGACACCAGAACAAAGAAAATAAAAATTACCAAGTTAATAACTGGTGTTATTTTTAAATCATCCCTTTTACATGTAGCTCATAAAATTCTAAGAAACAAAACATTACTTCTTAAGTACTTCTGACATTAAATGTAATAGAAATCTCTGATTGGAAGAATTATTTGTATAATTTCAACTCATATTATCATGTATCACTCTTGCTCTTGAATTAAGGAAGATAATTGTGTTTTTTTTCAGTTAATAAATCAAGCTTGTTTCCCTAAGTTAACTTGTAAATGCATATGGTTGCTTTTGGGAGTATTTCGATATCTAATATTTGTTAGTCTTGTATGTTTTTTAATTTTAGTTCATTTATATATTTTTGAGTTTAGTATGATGTCCATTTTCAATGAACTAGTACACATTTTTATTTAAGAGGCCAGCTAAAGCCCGCCTCTGGGTGCAGGATTTTCTTGCTGTGTTGAAGACCTATTCAGGTGGTCTTCGGCTGTTTTCTGCAGTTTGATCGGGTTGTTGTCTCTTTGACATATTCCCCATTTCCATTCTCAATTTTATGTAAGTTTTCTTACTTATTGATTTTTGATGAAAAATTATATGACAATGAGTTTTATTTCATTTTCATAATATTACTAAAAAAATGTATTCAATTGCCCAAAGATAGGGAATTTCTTAATATAGATACAAATTCTTTTGATATATCAATTTTTAGAAGTGGTATTGGTATTTTATATTTTTTTTTTAATAAAAAATTTTGACACGATCATGATAATTTGAAATAGAAATATTGAAACAAAAGTTTGCGGGTGTAGCATATATTTTGTTAATATAATGTCTGAAATTACTTGAATAATGAAAGAAATGGAAGAGGAATGAAACTTAAATGAAAATCGTAAAAGGGGAGAAGGGGCCTTGCATACAGACAAACAAGAAACATTGAAGAAGTAAGGGTTTATTATAATTATATAACCCATAAATGCCTGGCAAGAAAAAAAAACTATAATTTTTTTTACAAGCAGTCACGTCACTGAACCATAAAAATGAGGTCAAGGACATTGCCATTGGAATTATGACAGACAGAAACTTAGCAACACAAGGTTTGAAGCATTATATATCATATGGTCTTCTAATCTACCTTCTGAAATATAAAGCTTCATACAAATAATCATCACCATCACCATGTCTCCCATACTGCAACTTTCTTTACAGTGGAGACAATAAAACTACATTTTTTCAAAAATCTATCATCATGACCATGGGGTCATTTAATTTGAATTTCCAGTCATACTTTTGATAAACATGATAAATTTGCATTGGTACTAATATAGAATATTAACAGATTGAATTGTTTATAGATATATTAAAGAAGATGTGGTATGAGTGCCAATGAAACAACTCTCCATCCAAGTTACAATTTTTAAAAGTAAACCATTATAGGTCAAAGTACTGTCTTCAACACAGAGCCTTGGCTCACACCGAACAGCAAGCTATAAAGGGCCCCAAAAAATTACTAGTGTAAAACCATTCAAACAGAAAAACCAACAGTCTAATCTATATAAAAAACGAGAACCGAGAAACATTTATTAACCACATCAACAAAAGACAACCACTGAACATCAGGTTCCTGACTTAGGACAGGTGCAAACAAATGCAGCAGGTTTAAACGTTTCAATAGGTACCAACCTTCACCCTTACCTGAAACAATAGTGTGATATCACAACATAGAAAGACACACTATAAAATATCAATTGAAATGGCTTAACTCAATCAAAAGACATATGAAAACAAACAAGTGAATATACACTGAACAAATAAATCTATGACACAATGTAAATACAAAATCAATAAAATAAGGAGTGAGATAATTAGCAATTTCAGAAAGTCAACCATAACCTTGATCAAAATACCGCCATATAGCGATGTAAACCTTGAACAAAATGCCGCCAAATAGAATAAACAGCTGCGCCATGAGCGCATGATACACCTGTCGCTTTTTTAAAGAATAAAGTTCAATAACTTCTCAATGTCATTTCAGAAATTTATGAAAAACTTAAGGGAGGTTAGCTTAATAGATATAAACCAGTCAACAAAGTTTCATGAAAACTGCTCAAATCACTTTAAAGAAGATATTGTCCGTAAACTGGAAAATCACCCCCTTTTTATGAATAAAATCGGAAATGTAAAATCGAAAGTTTATAAAAATCGAAAGGGAGCTTATGTCAATAGATAGAAACAATTCACCAAACTTTCATGAAAACTGCTGAAAGCATTCTTGAGTTGTTGTCCGAAAACTGGAAAAAAAAAACCTTTTTTTAATGAATAAAACACAATAACTCAGAAACAAAAAATCTAAAATTAATAAAAATCGAAAGGGAGCTCATGTCAATAGATATAAACAATTCACCAAAGTTTCTGGCAAATTAGTGAAAGTGTTTTTGAGTTATTATCCGAAAACTGGAAAATCCCCCTTTTTTAATGAATAAAACTTGGAAACTTAAAATCTAAAACTTATAAAAAACGAAAGAGAGCTCACGTCACCAAAGTTTCATGCAGATTGGTTAAAGCGTTTTTGAGTTATTGTCCGACATGTTGACGACGGATGGACAGACACATGGTATACCATAATACGTCCTGTAAATGGGCGTATAATAATGTACACAGGTAAATGAAAATAATTTTGTAAGGTAATGGGGAACGGAAATATTTTTTACAAAATAATTAATTTTGTTGTTCATAGTACGAGAACAGGAGTGAAAATTTATAGTCATACCAAACAATTAAAAGCTGGTATACATTGTTTGTATATTAATAATAGAGAGACGAGATACAACTTTAAATACGTAAACATTAAATGACAAAAAAGCATTACTAATTGTATCAACAGGTCAAATTGTTTAGCATGTTTAGATTATAATTTTGTTATGAACCATTGTCATTTTCTGTTGCATGATTTCATCACAATGTTTATTTAACATCATGGTGATGATATAGATAGATGACTTTCAAATTTGTGCACTATATGTACATGTATATCATAAATTTCCTGTCACACACAATAGATGCAATACATATCAAGTTATGAAAGATACAATTTTTCAATGATGTCTTTGATGACGATTGGCCTTAGGTCACCTGCTGTAACTCATTCCGGATATAATAACAACTCAAAGTCGAATAAACAAATAAAATTTAGACAAATTCAGCTTTCCACACAGCTTTGGTTTGTCATAAAGTCATAACATGCTTTCAAAATATGTTTTTGAAAAAATGCAATTTGATATGAAATAAATTTATAGAAACAAACTTTATGTCACTGTATGTGATGAATACTCACTTTTTCCATGCACTGCACATGTATCTAAAATCTGTCTGTATATGTTTTGGGGTAGTTCTGTGCCAGACTGTGGTATCTTTTTTATTCTGTGGCAAAAAGTAAAGTTCGTATCACTGAATTATTTGATTCCTAATTTAAGTGTATCTTCCCAAACCGAATAGTTGGTAAGGAATAAGATATAAAACTGTTTGGGGACAGGTTTAAGGGGGAAAATAATAATAAAAGCTCTACTGTCATGTACAGGTCAGGAATAACCATTAATTGGTGGATTATACCTCAATTCACCATAATATACTGAGATACAGGAATTGAGGTATAATGCAGTTTTTACATGTTTTATCCCAAAAAAAAAAAAAAAAAATGTGAACATATATTTGCATTTACCAAAACAAGCTTTGATGACCACTTTGTGATGACATGTACAACATGTAATTGATTTTGACACTACATCATGTTCATGATGCAATTTGTTAGAGAAACATAAAAACTAACATGACCCTCCTTTTCCTACTTTTAATTTCTAAATTTCCATCTAATAAAATCTCATTTTTGTTCTGTAGTCTCTTCCTATCCATTTTGACTAACAAATCTTATAGTTGGAACTGATGCAGACTTAAGGAAACCAGTCATGAATACATATATGTATCCATTAATTAGGCCAAAAAAAATAATACATGTCTTTCCGCTAACCCTACCTACATGTACCCTATTTTTTTAGTTCAACTTCCTACCCTATTTAAATATGTTAAACACTTTTTATGCCATTTTGGAACAAGCACTGTTAAAGTCAGACTAATTCCCTAGTAATAATCAGCTACAAAATGTTTGAGGTATATAATCCACATTTTCACATAAGTCAGCACAGGAAGTAGGATTAGCAATTACGTGAGACCAATGAGAACTCATCAAAGCTGAAAATGGTATATACATACAATGACATATGTATATGCAAAAAGATGCTCTAATATCCATTTAAAAAATTTTGTGATGAAAACTTTGGCCGTAGACCACAAGACCACAATTAATTTTCTCTATTAGTTCTTAATAACTCTTTGTCTCATTAAAAAAATTTCATGTCTTTTTGTCAAATCTTTTGTGTGTGTAATGTACAGTTCTACATTTGTACATGTAGTCCAAAAAAAATATCCAACATTCAGAAGATTGCACTATTACATCTTACAAATTTAGCAAATACACATCCATATGCATACCCCTATGGACATGATGGACAAGTCAAGAGACGTTCTGAAAACTGTAAATATTACCTTTTTGCACCTGGCCTAATCCCACTTTAATTTAATTTCCATATCAAAATCAGTTTAATTTAATACAACATCCAGAAATTTATTTCAGGTCTCTTCTTTCATTTCCACCCCATAAAAACTAAGAAATAAATGAGAAAGGAAAAGAGAAAAAATACACTTTAATTAAAGGGAACTATATTCGTGGACAAAGAAAAGCAAGCTTAAGGTCATTAACTGTGGTCTCGGGCCTTATACCTTTATTGGTCTATCTCACTAATGTCACAGTCCCTAAATTGTATAGAGTAACCAAAGGGGCGAACTCAGGCGGGGTGTGGTGGGCATGCACCCCCTAAAATATGCATGCAAAGCAAGGGTTGTCCTTAGCTTAATATTAATAAAGTATCTGTAGAGACGATGAAAATTAATGTCATCGCATTCCATCTGTTTTAACATTCAAAGTTTAAAAAAACCAGTAAGTTTAACAGTACAGAATCAACGTGATTACTAATCTGAAATTTATAACGTCATTTCTTTATATGCTCTTATATTGACTTATATGAATGTAACACCAGTTTTCCAAGGAACCATATTGACATAATTTTCGCTTGATTTTTTTTTTATATGGAGGGTCAGCTTGTGTACTCTGTATTGAGGTCTGTCTCTATTCTATATGTCTTCAGTCCCGTTTTCTGATAGTCAATGAATAGAAGCTCACAGATCATGCAGATTTCTTGGTAATTATGGTGATTGAAGATTGTTGTCAGGGGTGGATTTATGCAGTTTTAGCTTGAAACTTTAATTTCTCACTAATTTTCCACAGAATTATAAGCGAGATATATCTACTTTGCACCCACTCTAGAAGAATATTTCGATAATTTTACTTCTACAAAAAATTTCGCCTATCTCCAGCGAAAATTGAAGTTACAGCCCCCTAACCTAAAATCCTGGATCTGCCCCTGCCCCAAATTGCACTTATTTAGCATACATGTATACATGTTACAGCAAAAATCTTACAAGTATTCTTAGGGACTAAACAATTTGTATTTATTTGACATTATGAACGTCTTTCAATAAGTACATTTTTGTGAAAATATTTAAATATTCACAAAACATTCACAGTACATTCACAGTACATATATCAACTGATGAAGTATTCACTGGAAAAAGTAAAATCTACGGAAATGTCACCATGCGACATCCACAACAAGTCATCTTTTAAAAATGAGCAAATGAAATATGTTATGAGCATGATTATTTCTTTAAAAAAAGAATAGAAAGCTTGGACTAAAGTATAATTGTTATAAATATTTGAAGAAATAAAACAAAACATCTGCTAGTGTTCTTCAATTTTTTCGGGATTTGAATTTAACCCTTTGAGCGCAGAGACATTGTTTTTTCACATTGTTACGTGGCCATACCTTTTTGAATGACGTTACTATAAACAATATGTAACGTTACGTCAACACATTACCTACAAGCACATGCACGTTATCCTCGTTAATCGATTTATTAGACATCTAGAACATTCGGGGAAATTTCCAACATTCTCAGGAGTAACCTTTAAACTTGAGTACACGTAGCGGACCTTGCGTGTATTCAGTGATTTTTTTATGTTCGAGTTGGAAATCGAAGTTATTTTATTTCATTTCTATTTCTTTTTCTAGAATACCATAAAAAAAAACACGACAAAATGGAAATTAATGAAATAAATGAAGATTTTTATAACATGATAAATATTACAAACAACAAAGATATATTGAAGAAAATATATCTCAATTACTGTATTTTGATATAAAGGATCATGCAAGATTTGATATCATCGAGGGATTCAAAAGACGAGCAGTGTTCTCAGTTTCTTCATTGCTGGCCTCGGTCTGGTTTATTTTTAAAGCACCATCGCTGTAGAGTCCGTCTTAACACTTTGCACATCACCACAAAAATCGGGATACTAGTATATAGCATTGTAATGATTTAACCACCAAAGTCTTAACTGATTGAGCAATAAATCGAATGACAACTGCGTTCAACGACAAATATTTCATGAATATTCACAATAACTTATCTTTTTTCTGATAATGTATAATCTGAAATAAGTTTACTTTAACCTTACAATTGTGTGACTTATCCTTCATTTTGATTTGCCGATTTGGTTTTGAGGATTGTCAATTGTCTGACTAAACCAGTTGTAGTAAACTTTTACCATCAGTTTTGCTTCTTTTTTCATATAGCGCGCCTAAACTGATTTTTTTTTTCTTTTTTTTTTTTTTTCAGTATTCAAGTCAATATTTTACATGTCAAAGGCATGCGAAGTTCAATTAATTTCGCCATATCTTTATTTTTTTATGTAACATTTGATGTTTGTATTTGATGTTTATCTGTGGTTCAAACTGTCTTGACCCTTTTATGGAATAAGCCGATTTTTACAGATAATATTTAAATGTTTTGAACTTAAGTTCAGTAAAGAACAATTATAGGTACAGGTTTAAGAAATCCTTTGGTGTGTTAGATACATGTCCGACTCAAATCAGTTTTGTCATTAAATGAGGCCTGTCGATGAAACTATTTTCTATTTCTATTTGTTGCGATCATTGACATCGAAAAATCTTATATAAATCTTTTTTCATTGGTGTGATTTAGGCAGATGATGAGAAGAAACTATCTTATCGTAGAGACACAATATTTTGGCAAGAGTTCATTTAGGAATTTCGGTAAAATCGATATTGCCCCAAATGATGTAAATATTTTCTTTCATTGCTTCTAACTTTATGATGTAGTATCTATTTTTTAAAACTAGTACATGGTTAGTTTGAAGTATGAAATAAAAAGAGGTAAATGTTGGTACCAAAAGTTTTCCCCAATCATAATTACGGACGACATACTTTCCTTTTGACTGTGGTTGATTCTTTAAGATTTTGAACTTGATTTGATACATGCACAAACATAACCACAAACTGGTTACTTTAAAAACCCTTCTCCAATTTTAAAAAGAGTTGCAGACTCGGTGTAAATCATGTAAATGAGACTTTAACTCCAGGACACACACAATAAAACAAAGATTTATAGAGGTCAACTTATTCTTAAAAGATAGTCGGACATTATACAATATTTCAAACACTAAAAGATAAAGTATGATAGTCTGTGAAAAAATTATCAGAGACTACTAAAATTTGCTATCAGCATTCATTTCCCAAAATAAAATATAGCAGTCGGATATAAACAAACACAACCGCTTGGACAAAAAAAACACTCAAATATTACCGAAAAAACAACGACTGGGACAATAAATCAATTCTGACATGAGTGGAAACAACCGCCGTTGACAAATGGAATAGATGATCACGATGAGGACCTCGCTCCCCCGAGATTTGGATTTTTAAAGCCAAACGGAAACATTTCTTACAACACTGTGGTCTCGGAATTACAAGAATATTATATTCTTTATACTTGTATCTCTTTTCCTTAGCTCTATTTGATTATATCTTGATCTTTTTCATATATATAGTCATACGAAGTAGTTAAATTAGAGTCTTGTTTAATCTTTCCCACTAACATGACTAACAAAACAAAAACAAAAAAACAAATAAAAACGATTCAAAATGATGACAATAGTTCAATAGTTTTAATGGATCAGATGGACTGAAAAAAATCTACATGCTGTTAATAACTTCTGTATAAAAACAAGTTCGTATATCAATTTTGTGTGTTGGATTTGAATTTTCAATACTAGTATTAGCTTAACTTTTGAATAGAATCATGCACTGCCGTCCGTGTTTAAATATTGGTTATCTTAAGCTACTGTTAAACAATTTTGGTTGTGAAAATAAACAATTCAGAATTTTCTTTTGGCACCAGTATTATTTTGAAAGAGTCCGTTATGATCTGAAAGTCATGCTATTGGGTATGGTTACAAATGAGACACCTATAGCCACCAAAGACATCAGGACAAGGCTATAAACTACGGGTCGTCGTACTGCCTTCAACAATAGTTTTGTATATGTGATCTCCCCCAGTTTTTGTTTGGGTTCGTGCTCCTCAGTCTTTAGTATTCTATGTTGTGTGTGTACTATTAATTGTCTTTTGGTCAGTTTTCGTGTTTTGCCTTGGCATTGTCAGTTAGTTTTCGACTTGTGAATTTGACTATCCCTTTAGTATCTTTCGCCTCTCTTTTTTTTTTTGGCCTTCATTTAATTCAATGTGAAACCATTAAAATGAGAAAGTTCACGACATGTTAAGATTTAAGCATTGAAGGATTGAAAAAACAAACATGACAAACAAAAGGTATGTGATAACGACAACCTGTTGGCCAAAGGCATCTTCCTGGCTTTGGTAAAGCTCAGTATATTTTTGTATGCGCTGATCCCCTCTTCTAATCTTGAACTGTCGGTGTCGTGTACCAGTATAACATTAGAACAAATAGCAAAAAACTTTGAAAAGAGTTTTACTTGTCAAAATATGACCAAGCACAAAAAAAAAAACCCTAACACAATGACAAAAGACAAAAAGTAAATAAGAAAATAAAGGATAGGTAATTCATAACACGATCTTTACTAAAAATAGAACATGTTTTCAAACATTGAATTGACAACGAAGTGGGACACATGAACAATTAAGGCGGAGTATGAAAAGTGTATGCCATGTTCAAGTATTAGAATGATAAATAAAAAATTCAGGTTTTGATTTGGCTTTTCACAGAAATTATTTTAAAAGACATTGTCCAAATTTTTAATAACTTTAGTATTTTGGTATTTTTAATACTAATGAAGTCAACATATATTTACACCAACAGCAAATGAGTAAGTTTTTCAAGAAATATGTTGGGTAAAATAGTGCATTCAAAAACAGATATTCCCGAATTCAACCAACTTTATCTGCCGAGGTATCCTACTAAATTTGAACAAACAGTTTTTATTGAATATATTTACAGAAATCAAACTGTGATACCAATTGTCAAACGATTTGCAATCTGTAACACTTCACATTGTGAAAATCGGTAAAAACTCAATGGTTTTACTGCAAAACGTTACCAGTAATTTCAAGTACCTGCAAAATTTATACGCATAAACGTCACACACAGCACCAGTTTTGATGACGTCATTCGAATAAACGTTACAATTTAAAAATAAAATAACAATTGGGTTTTTTTTACAGTCAACTATGTATGTGAACTAATTTCACTAAATTAATTTGATAAATAAAGGCATACAAAGTTTATAATTGGTGTATAGCTTGTGTAAAAATTTGCACCTTGCCTCTAAAAAAAATTGTTTTCAACCACAAAAATTCAATATATATTTGGGACTTTTAGGGTTCATCTGTATAACAGAACCATGTCAGTTATTTTCCTTCAAACCTATAATGGTTTCGGCAATGAAATAATGTTTTTTATATATGTTTTTAATGGTTTGTGGGATCTGTTAAAAAGCGACAAAAATGTCGTTTTGGCGTGCTAGCGGTTAACGACAAAAATGACGTTTTGGCGCCGAAAAGGTTAAGCATGGATGAAATTTGTGTACTCCTCATTACCGCATCATGGATCGTTTAGAGATCAGTTTAAACCCAATTTTTCTAGGCTATGATTCAATATGGATTCAAAATTTAAATACACCTTATCGCTATTTGTCTGCCGTTACTGGACACCATAAAGGTTCCCGTAAAATTATGACGTCATAACACAAAATATCTGACGCCACCAATTATGGAAAAAATATTGTTGTATGACGTCAATAGTTCAAGCGGGGCAGATTCTTGGGTGAAACAGGACAGATTTCCAAAAAGCGATAAGGTGTGTTGGTGGAACTATATAGTAATTTAAGTATATAACGGATACATATATTATATATACAAAAAAATTCGTAAGGGTTCCGCGGAACCCAGTGTCTCGCCTACTTTTGCTGTTAATTGCAGGCTCAACAAAAATGAGGAAAAAAATTAATAAAAATATTCCTCTCTATACTATCTTTTGATTGTAAGTAGCTTCTGTCCAAGTTTGGTAAAAATCCAGGATGGTTTTTGAATCTAATAAATGTTTTTAAAACTTTAACTGCAGACTGTATGTAAAGTTAACTGGAAGAAAAACTAAGTCCATTTATAAGTAAAATACGGAAAAAATGGAACATATTTTTATCAAAATTTTCTTCTAGATACTATCTTATGATCATAAATAAGCTTCTGTCCAAGTGTAGTACAAATCCAGGATAGTTTAAGAAAGTTGTTAAAATTTTAAAAACTTTAACCACAGAGTGAATGTAATGTTAACTGGCAGAAAAACTAAGTCCATTTATAAGTAAAATACGGAAAAAATGGAATTTTTTTTTTACAAAATTTACTTCTGGATACTATCTTATGATCATAAACAAGCTTCTTTCCAAGTTTGGTAGAAATCCAGGATAGTTTAAGAAAGTTATTAAAATTTCAAAAACTTTAACCACAGAGTGAATGTAATGTTTCCTGGCAGAAAAACTAAGTCCATTTATAAGTAAAATACGGAAAAAATGGAATTTTTTTTTTTACAAAATTTACTTTTGAATATAATCTTATGATCATAAACAAGCTTCTGTCCAAGTTTGGTAGAAATCCAGGATAGTTTAAGAAAGTTATTAAAATTTCAAAAACTTTAACCACAGAGTGAATATTTGTGGACGCCGCCGACGACAACGACGACGACGACGCCGACGGAATGTAGGATCGCTATGTCTCGCTTTTTCGACAAAAGTCGAAGGCTCGACAATAAACTGCAAAATGCCCAATGGCAATGGAAACTTTTGTTTGGATCATAAATAAACGTGGGTGCAATTTGGGTACCCTCACGTTATATGTCAAATGGTGGATTTTACCAGAATAAAGGATAATCCTCCAATTGATGGTTATTCCTGGCCTGATGAATGGGTTTTGGTCAGTTGATCAACAAAGAATCTTTTATTCAAATTATTGCAAAGGTCATCTATTTCGGTCAATGAATCTGTGACGAGCAAAGCAATTTACTATCGATGATGTGCATAAGTTATATTATCATAAATTGAATTTAACTGTGTTAAATCAATCTAATAACTTACGTATTAACTGAAAGCTGTTGGTGATTTTCAAAAAGGGCGCTATACTAAAAATAACAATAAACATGTAAAGTTCAGAATGTATGACGGATATTTTATTTTCCGGAAATAGCCGAAACATAGCGTACTTGTATATTTTCGCCACTGCTGCAGAGTGTATGAGCTGCGGTCCGTGCTTGGAAGTAGATAATCATTCTCATTGTAGAAATATTACGAATTTTAATATCTTACATATAAAAAAAATCATATACTTTTAATAAGGTATCACAAGCATGACAAGTCTGTTGATCCAAGCTGTGACTCACATTACTAAGAAATGGTATGATTGTTTCAGAGACATTGTATTATATGTCTCTGATTGTTTTAAAAAGGCAAACTTTGTTTGTATTTTAATAAAGATGTAACCTACGAATGAGTAGAGTTTTGAAAAGAAAAACTATCGGCCTCTGCTTGTCGACTTTCACTTCTTAAATCTTATTTGACAAACAGGAAACAACAAATTAAAATTAAGAGTATTCTTAGCAGTTGGGCTGACATTCATAAGGGGGTTCCCCAGGGTTCTATCCTGGGCTCCCTTCTTTTCAATGTTTTTATCAATGATATATTCTTATTTCTTAGTTCTTGGAACTCTGCATAATTATGCAGATGACAATACTTTATCTTACTGTAGTCCTGATTATGATGTTTTGATTTCTACTTTGGAATCTGAATCACTCAAATTTATTGAGTGGTTCAAAATAAATAAAATGCAGAATTAACCCTGACAAATTTCAGGTTTTAGCAGTTGGGAAAAAGATTTATAACAAAAATCCATGTATACGTATACAAAGTGCTGATCTTTCGTGTGAGTCAACTGTCAGATTACTTGGCATTGACATAGATTATCAGCTAGATTTTGATATTCATATTGGTAAAATATGCAGGAAGGCATCTCAGCAACTAAATATTTTAAAACGTTTGGAAACTTATTTGAACAAGCTAAGTAAGCTAACTATTTTCCATACATTTATTTTGTCCAATTTCAATTTCTGTCCTTTGTCATGGCATTTCTGTACCGAGAAAAATTCCAAAATATTAGAAAAAGTGCAAGAAAGAGCACTAAGGTTTGTGTACGAAGACCATTCAAGCTCATATCAACAGTTGCTTGAAAAGGCTAAGATGCCTTCACTGCATATTAAAAGACAAAGATCAATGGCAATTGGGAGGCCTCGGTGACCGAGTGGTCTAAGTAGTTACTACTGTAATCACTAGCCAGTCAACACTGAGGTTGTGAGTTCGAACCCCGCTCGTGCGGGTGCACTCGACTCCAATCTTAATTGACTAGGATTGTCAGTTTTCCTATCGAAGGTCGGAGGTTTTCTCCGGGCACTCCGGCTTCCTCCACCAATAAAAACTGGCCGCCACGAAATAGCCCAGAAGCGGTGCTAAAAAGTGGCGTTAAAACACCAACAATCAAATCAAATCAATGGCAATTGAAACTTTTACTATAGTTAATAAATTAGCACCTGTCTGTTTACATGATTTATTAAATGTATAAAAGATTGTAAATATTCTTTCAGATATAGTAATATACTTGATATACCACATGTAAAAACTACACAGCTTGGTAAGAAAAGTTTTAAATTTGCAGCTGCTACTCTGTGAAACAGCCTACCTGACCATTTCAGGACTGAAAACAGTTTTTTTATCAATTAAAGAGCCTTATACAGTCCTTGAATGGTTCAAAATGCTGTTGTTCTGCATGTATATAAGCTTTTTCATACTTTAGAAATAGCTCTAATATGTTATATATTGCATGTGTGCTATATTTTTATTTGTGCTTAACTTTAGTTGTGCTTAAATTTTAGTTGTGCTTCAGTTTTGGCATGCTTAGATATGTATTTTAGTAGTGCTTTGCATGTATTTCAATATGCCTGTGCTGTTATATATATCTTGTCTGCATGTTGTGTATTTCAATGTTACATGTTTATGTTATTTTTATATTCGGTAAAAAGCTCTTTAAAAGAGCTTATGTTTGTATTGTTATATATGGGCCAAGGGAACATATATCTAAAACTTTCGTTATTGATATCATGACTATTGTTGATATAGTTAATATTCATGTCACTTCCACCGCTCAGCTTAAGGCCTCCTCTGAACATTTGATGTACACCACTATGTATTTTTTACTTAAACTACACAAAAAAATAACATAACATATCGTTTCATCTCGGCCTCTAGTAAGTGTTCTACTATTAATCTTTTGGTGCTTTTAACGAGTTCCTTAACTACTATTATAGAACTTATCATTATTTTTTGTAATAAAACATATGAAAATAGTGGAATTAACAATTTTTGGAGTGTAACAAATTTTCTGGATGTTTTGGATAAATTACGTGCTTTTGATGGTTCTTTTGATTCGGTTGACAGTTTTGACTTTTCCACTCTTTATACTACACTTCCACACAATAATATCAACCAAAAGTTTTCTAAATAATTAAATGGTCGTTTGATAAATCTGATTGCAAATTTATTTGCTGGAACTCATATAAAGTCTTCTTCTCAAATGAGAAAGGTATGTATGCAAGTCAGGAATATTACAGTTGTTTACCATTCGTTTGATGTGTTTGAGCTTTGGATTTTGCCATTAATTTTTTGATAAGGAACTCTGTTTTGAAGTTTCCTTAGAGTTCGTTTTTTTTCATATTTTACTTTTGTTAGATATACTTACTGGAGGTTGTGATGAGATGATTAAAGCCTTAAATTTTCTCTATGACAACATTTATGTACGTTTCGGCAATAAAGTTTTTCGACAGGTAATATGTAATTCTATCAGGAATATATTTACTAAACTTCGTATAAGTGACCATGGATTTGAAATAGAAAATGGTCGTTATATTAAAATTCACCGAGAACAAAGACTGTGTAAAACCTGCAAAGTCGTCGAAGACGAATTTCATTTTATTCTCAATTGCAAGGTAAACGAAAATATCAAAAAAAAACTATATAATGATATACAATTAGATGATGAACATTTCATTCATTTCCCTGATGAACAAAAATTATTATGTATATAACCCCGCTTCCTTTAGATATGTTAGAAGTATTGGCTTCTTTTTTAAAAGGTCATTAATTAGAACTGAGGGCAGAGGTCTCATTGTAACATGGCTATTGAATATTGTAAATTTATCACTTATGATTTTTATGGTTTTTTTTACATACTGTTATGTTTTATTTTGTTGTTTATTATTTGTTTAAACTTATATTGCCACAAACATTTTAAATGTTTAATGACTATAAAAAAATGTATTCCTATGGGCACCAATTGAACCCCTTTACTAGCAAACGTGTTTCTATACTGTTATGAATCATGCACAGTTTATTGCAAAACTCAGTAAAGAACCGTCTAAATTCCATTTAATTGATCAACTCAACAGCACTTACCGTTATCTTGATGATATATTTGCATTAAATAATCAAGAATTGTCTAAATACTGTTGAAATTTACCCAAAGGAACGTACTTTAAATAAATCAAATATTAACAGCAATAACTGTCCTTTTCTAGAATAAGATATTTCAGTGTTACACCGGAAACTCTAAACTAAAACTTACGACAAAAGAGACGAGACAAAGAGACAAAAACCTTTACTAAAATCTCCCATAGATTGAAGATTTAGTTTGGAAGTTTGGTTGTACCTGTAGAAAACTTATTTTTAACGGGATAGCACATCCTAATTTTTACGGAGATGTTGTTTACCGAGTCCGCAAATCTTGATAAATCGTTTAGGTCCTCTGTTATTTTTAATTTATATCAATGATTTACAGCTTCATGTTAAACAATCCAACATGGACATATATGCTGATGATTCAACATTGCATTTTCATAATAAGAACATTGAAAAAATAAACAGCATATTGCAAAATTATTTAAATGCTATACAATCTTGGTGTAACAATAACAGTATGAAAATTAATGCACAAAAACAAAGTGTATGAAATTGGGTTCAAAACAAAAACTTACACAACTATCAGAATTATGTATTACCATCAACGAAACCTGTATTGAGAATGTCCATTCTTTCAAATTACTTGGAATAGACATTGATGAAAATTTAAGCTGGGAAGATCATGTTGATCGTATATGTAATATTATCTCATCTAAAACATCACTTTTGTTTATAATTAAAGAATATTTGCCTATACACACAAGACAACTATTTTAAAATCCATATATTCGACCATATATAGACTCTTGTAGTTCAGTTTGGGGAAATTTATTGCAAAAAGATTCAGATAGAATCATAAAACTTCAAAAAAGAGTTGCAAGAATTATACTTGAATGTGATATTTCTGTTCCATCTAATTTTATGTTTTCTTCTTTAAAATGGCTATCTTTTACAAAAAGAATAAAATACCAACAATCAATTCTAATATATAAAATTGTAAATGGACTAACACCGGATTAATTAGCAATGCTAAATATTAATGATGTCCAACACTACAACTTACGATCTGTCTCTAATAATGATCTATTTGTTCCAAGACCAAATACAAATTTTTATAAAAAATCTGTTAATTATTCTGCAACCAAGGTATGGAATAAATTACCACTCACAATAAAAAAAAAATGTCGTAATGTGGAATTATTCAAGAAACATTGTTATAGTCAATATGCAAGTCGAATAATTTGTTTTCTTTCTTTTATGTTAAGAATATGAAAACTTAATCACAACTTAATCAATTATTGCCGTTTGTATGTTTGGATGATTGAATTGTGTATATACTATAGTAATAACGCAATCATAGGTTTGAACGTTGTTTTCAATTTAGACTTGTTTATATTTTTTCGTTTGGGCTTGTATTATATTTGCCTTCGGGTTGATATGATCCGTTCATCCTATTCGACTCTTCAAAATTCATGAGTCTATCCTAAATTGAGGTAAATTGTATGGCCTTCCAAATATCGTTTCGGTTCCTATCAACAAGGAGGGGCATTAATTGTCGAAATCCGGATATGTTGTACTAATTTTTTGCACCTTTTGCTTGCGGTATATCATCTTTTCCGCAAGTTTATTGTTTTCTGTTTGGTATTAAATTAATAGTTAAGACCCATTTTGTTACATCTTGTGATCCGTTTATTTGGCAATCGCCAATGGCAGTCGGCAGGGTTTAATAACATCCGTTGTTCGACCTGCTAGTCAAATGCGTTTTGTTAAAATATACTTTTTCACTTTTTTGGTCTTTTGGAAAATGTTGTTTGTGCTGTATTTAGACCCCTCTACCAAGAAATTTGTTTTTTTATCCAACGTAATCATAGGTTTGAACGTCGTTTTCAATTTAGACTTGTTTATATTTTTTCGTTTGGGCTTGTATTATATTTTCCTTCGGGTTGATATGATCCGTTCATCCTATTTCGACTCTGTAAAATTCAAGTCTATCCTAAATTTTATGGCCTTCCAAATACTGTTTCGATCCCTAACATCACTGAAGAGACATTGATTGTCGAAATCCGGATATGGTGTACTAATTTTTGCACCTTTTGTTTGCGGTATACCATCTTTTCCGCAAGTTTATTGTTTTCTGTTTGGTATTAAATTAATAGTTAAGATCCATTTTGTTACATCTTGTGATCCGTTTATTTGGCAATCGCCAATGACAGTCAGCAGGGTTTAAGAACATCAGTTGTTCGACCTGTTAGTCAAATGCGTTTTGTTAAAATATACTTTTTCACTTTTTTGGTCTCTTGGAAAATGTTGTTTGTGCTGTATTTAGACCCCTCTACCAAGAAATTTGTTTTGCATGCACACGTATAAAAATTGCGGTTTTTATCCAACGCAATCATAGGTTTGAACGTCGTTTTCAATTAAGACTTGTTTATATTTTTTCGTTTGGGCTTGTATTATATTTTCCTTCGGGTTTATATGATCCGTTCATCCTATTTCGACTCTTTAAAATTCAAGAGTCTATCCTAAATTGAGGTAAATTTTATGGCCTTCCAAATACTGTTTCGATCCCTAACATCACTGAAGAGACATTAATTGTCGAAATCCGGATATGGTGTACTAATTTTTGCACCTTTTGTTTGCGATATACCATCTTTTTTGCAAGTTTATTGTTTTCTGTTTGGTATTAGATTATTAATTTTTAAAGATCCATTTTGTTACATCTTGTGATCCGTTTATTTGGCAATCGCCAATGGCAGTCAGCAGGGTTTAAGAACTGCGGTTTTTATCCAACGCAATCATAGGTTTGAACGTCGTTTTCAATTTAGACTTGTATATATATATATATATATATATATATATAAAGTAAGAAGAATTGCCAAACTCAATGGTTAAATTTTAAAGATAAAAAAAATTTAGAGCCAACAAAAGTTCACTTTTACGAAAAAATGGAAATTGTATTTACAAATCATAACAAGTACGAGTTACAAAATGTAACAACAAAAGAAATATATGAATATACTCATACAATCTAACATAGAAACACAAATAGGATTTGTAAAGTGAAAAAAATATTTTGCAAGTTAAAGATATTAATTTAAAAATAAAACACAATACACTGTTAAACGCGAGCCAAATGTCCATCCCTCATTCTTAATTGGTGTGTCCTACCTTACAGAAGCTACCTACATAGTAATATTGATATTATGATTTTTCCCTAACAATGATCGAACAATTTGTTGACAGACTTCACATCATTTGACGAGCTTAAAACAACTAATGAACACATCTCCTATTCGTATCGTACTGTTCAAAGCAAAATGCAAACATTTTCGGGGCCTTTTATAAATGACTATGCGGTATGGGCTTTGCTCATTTTTGAAGGCCGTACGGTGACCTATAGTTGTTAATTTCTGTGTCATTTGGTCTCTTGTGAAGAGTTGTCTCATTGGCAATCATACCACATCTTCTTTTTATATTGCCTGATTAATGAAATATATGAAGTATAATCCGGCGCTAACGGTTTTACCTTTATTACACTTCATCCCATGTCACTGTCGTTTAAAGTGGATGTTGTTAACTGGGTCGAACAAAATTCATTATTCTCTCCGCTTAAATAAATGTTTGCACTTCAATGTATATATTTTTGTTTGGTTGTAAAATTGAAGATGACAATAGCCTCCTACACTTTTATGTAATAAACATATGCAAATAGTAAAATAACTAAAATACCGAACTCAAAGGAAAATTCTAAACGAAAGGTCCCTAAGCAAGGAACAGGTCTTTCTTTGCTTGTTTGTTTTGTTATTTTAAAATATTAGAAAAGAAAAAAAAAAAAGAAAATATGAAGGAACGAAATCAATGTGAACGAAAGTATATATGAGAGGAATGAAGTGCAAAGAAAAATGAAATATATGGCTATTTATTTAGCGCACCTGTTATGAGCTTTCGCAGTTTTTGTGTCTGTTGTGCGTAAACCGTTTCAAAGACCGCCTTCTCTCCCCTATTGAACCAGTGTTCATTTAATTGGTCATCCGTAGAATACGGTTATTGTTTAGAACACACATACACACTTCTAATGTAGAGTGTGTGTACGGTTTTTACTCTTCATTAACATTCGTTTTTGTATCTTCTGCGCATGGTTTTCTTTTGTTTGTTATCTTGCGTCGACGTCGTTCATTATTAGCAATGGGACATCTCATTTCCATATACTAGATTATTTAGCCCCTCCCCCTGATTCGTTGTCTATTGACTATGAAAATTTAACTTAGTTTACATACATATATATATAAGTTTGTGATAAGTTCAGTTAAAGGGGAACCATTAGTGGTAGGTCAATGATACTTAGTATGATCTCATTTCCATGGAGATTATTTTGCCTCACCCCTCAGTCATGGTCTATTGACTTTGAAACTATTGCTTAGTTTATATGTATTAGTTTATGATTAGATCAGTTAAAGGGGAACAATAAGTAGTAGGACAATGATATTTGGTATGCAGATGTATTAGCACAGGCACATCACATTTCCATGGAGATTGCTGTGCTCCCCTCTCAGTCATGGTTCATTGACTCTAAATGTTTTTGCATTATCTACATGCTAAAGTTTGTGATTAGATCAGTTTAAGATGAACGACTAAACAAATATCAAGGCAATGATATTTGGTATGCAGTTGAATTGGCATTTGCAAGTCTCATTTCCATGGAGATTATATGACCCCACCCCTTCCTCATGATTTATTGACTTTGAAACTTTTCTAGACAAATAAAGGTGTCAAGTTAGGTTAGATTAAAGGAAACCACTTATGATACGTCCATGGTATTTGGTATGCAGTTTTATAAGCATTGGTATTCTACATTTCTATTGAGGATATTTGGCCCTTTACACGAGGCATCCGGATTAACGTCCCCGTTCTGACCGGACGGACATGACTGCGAACTAGGACATCACACACAGCCAAACGGAAACTTCACTTTGGCAAGGGATTTACTGCAGGTCGGAAGAAACCTGAGTGACCATATTAATATTTCTCAGTCACCCTTGGGATTTTATGACTGCTTTGCAACACAGTCATGACGAATGCATATAAAAATAAGAAGATCTGGTACACATGATCTATACATATCTTCTTATTTTTATATGCATCCGTCATGACTGTGTTGCAAAGTTCATATTGTTGATTTTTTTCTCGTCCTTAGTATGCATGAAATATTTGCCACTAGGCGTTAAGGAAAGAATAATCAAACTATCAAATACACAAGGACGTTGAATGATAGTAACTTGCTTTAACATAATCTATCAATATATTTTCTATAAATCCTTTTTTGATATGTATGTTGCAGGATCATGGCCAGTAATTGGAGTCTTTGTGGTGTTTGTGATAGTCGTCAGATAACCAAATCATCAGTAGTCTGGTGTTCCGAATGTGACGAAGGACTATGCGGAGATTGTAGGGAGCATCACAGTATTTCCAATGGAACAAAAAAACACAAAACTGTTTCCATCGCTGAGTACAAAAAGTTACCGACCGAGGTCCCGCAAATCGCTCAAGTCTGCAAACAACATAATGAGAAATACGAGCTTTTCTTTAGAAAACACGATTGTCCATGCTGTAAGAAATGTGTGAAATCTCACAACGATTGTAAAGGTTTAACCGGAATTAATGAAATAATAAAAAACGTCAAAACCCCCAACGCCTTTTACGAAATTGAACAAACCCTGCTGGAAGTCGTCGAGAATATCAAACGACTCAGCACTAACCGGAAAGAAAATTTGAAATCGCTCGAAAACAAGAAAAGAGAAATTGAAGTAGTAATACAAAAAACCAGGACAAATATAAATCATCACCTCGATATACTTCAGGATAATTTGATGAAAGAATTATGGACAATTGAAGAAAAAGAAAGCATGAAAATAAAAAAAATGTTGATTACTTTGCATAAGAAGGAAAAAGAGATCACTGAATTACAAGAAAACATTGCAAGTAGTAAACAGAATACGTCCGAACTTCAAACATGTTTAACAATGAAAGATATGGAAAAAGAAATGGCAGTTGAAGAAAAAATTATTGAATCGCTTACCACAAGTTGCACCACGACTCAAGTCGATATTTCATGTCAAATAAACAAGTCTTTACAGCAAATCACAGCCAGCGTACAGAAGTTTGGAGAAATTTATGTCAGTTCTGATCCATGTCATTTTTCCATTCAGCAACGGAAGGACAGACAAGCACAGATTATGGTAGCTCTGCCAACCAGAAATATCGATAACCTGCATTATATGGTAACATTAAAGAAACGTATCATTACAGATTCGTCAAATGTCCAAGGTTGTTTACTGCTTCCTGGTAGTAGGATCGTATTATCCTGTTATGAACAAGATAAACTAGGAGTATTCGAGCCTGACGGATCAAAAGATTTCGAAATAAATAACATCGGTTATACGTTTGATGTGGTATTTATCGGTGATGATTCTATTGCTGTAACATCTGGAGAATCAGATACGATAAATGTAATCGACTTAAGAAGCCAAAAACTGAAGAAATCAATAGAAGTTAATTCAGACAATTATGGAGTAGTATACAAAGATGGACATTTGATTTATTGTGTCAGAGAGAAAGGACTACAGATGGTTAGTCTTAGTGATGATTCCATTACCAATGTTATCAATAACAAACTTCCTTACTGTGCGTACGTTACAACATTCGGTGACAAACTGTTCTTCACAAACCCTGACAATCACCGTGTAACCTGTTGTGATTACCATGGTAACGTACTGTGGACATTCTGTGATACAAGTGTTCTGAAATGTCCACTTGGTATCTCTGTAGACAATTCTGGTAACGTGTTTGTAGTGGGATGTTATACTCACAGTGTGGTCATTATCTCACCTGATGGACAACGCTATAGACAACTTTCATCACGTGTAGATGGGCTGAGATTCCCACAGGTTCTGCACTATGACCAATCTACCAATAAATTGCTAGTTGCTAATACAGCCGATGAAGAATACGTGTATCATGTTAAGGATGTACTTTGGTGAAATTTTAAAAAACTAGATTTTAGAATTGATACTATAAGTCAGAAGAACATTAGTTAAGGAACAAAATAAGCTAAACAAAATTGATAGGTTATGGAGGTCCTTTTGGAGATATTTGATTTTTTTTTTAAATGGCGGGAGAGGCCGAATCGGACTTTTACCTTATATTTGCATTGGTATTATTTGGGTCTCAATTCAAAAGAAAAGAAATCTAGAATCTGCCTTAATTTTGTTAAATGCCGTTTTATGCGATATTGAAGTCTTATATGAAAAGAAAAATGGGTGTTATGGGGCAAAATATTTTACCCTGTATTGAAGGGAAAAAACCAAGGAGTTCGAAAATTAGACACAAATTCCTAAACCTCACCTAAGTACATCCTTAAATGATAAGACATGATGGTTAACCTATCCAGTATTCGACTTACCGTATTTAACATTTCGTTGATCTAGATTAATAATTTGGTTGCAAATAAACTGCATGTATTTAAAATGGTCTGATTTTGTTCAAAGTTATTTTACAAATGTTGATTGGAACCGTAATATGTTTACATTTCTTTTTGGTACAAATATTCAGTCCTTGTATATCTTTGGATGGAAAAGGCGTAATGAGTTAAACAAGATTACAATGAATCCCAAAGTTTGTTTTGATATTAAAACATAATTTATTCTATATATAATAAAGTAGCTTCCAGGTTAAAAGTCATGAAAAGAAACTATATAATCTGCAAATTAACATTAACGTGTTCAATATAGATTTAAACATCTACTAATGATGACATACATAGAGAAATTATATCTTCTCGAATCAGATAACTAGCTGGTCTCGGCAACTGGAAGAAAAAAAAAACAGCAAAAATTACTTTTTAAGATATTAAATATAGCACCCAGACATTCATTTGTAACTAGTATAAAGTATTCATTGTTATTGCTAAGTACATTTAGGAGATAACTGTATTGTAGTCTAAGCTCCGCCGGACGGCATCAATTGGTGATTTGATGGTCGCAAATTAAGTAAACGGGTATTTGCGACCATCAAATCTCCAATTGATGCGGTCGGAGCTTAAAATACACTATTGTTATCTCCATTCTAAGGAAACTGACAGAAAAAAAAACGTCAAATCATACATTTAAAATTTTTCATACATCGTCTGCGCTTGCGCGAACATTTTCATAGCATCAATTGTTAATTGACGCCATGAAAATTGGTGACATTCTCCAATCAAAATGAACGTTACAAACGATGTTGCATTAGGGAGCTACCATTTGATTTTTATGGGTTTGGGTGGGGGATGGGGGAGTTGGGGGCTAGGATGAAATTTGAAAAAAAAAACAGAACAGGAGTGATAAATAAAAAGGCAGGACAGAGATTACGACTAAAAAAATTCTGGACAAAATTTTTCATCCTAGCCCCATAAAAATCAAATAGTAGCTCCCTTAGAATGTCTTATCATTATGTGTGCTACGAATAAACGGAGATGTGTGATATACGTCGATGAGACAACAAAATAACGACAAAAGAAACCAAAAGACAACATGAATAAGAGAAGATGTCGGGGAAAAGTATATGAGACAACAACTAGTGACAAAATATAAAGACGTGGTATCATTGTCAAATATAGAGATGTGGTATCATTGTCAATAAGGAGATGTGGTATCATTGTCAATAAGGAGATGTGATATCATTGTCAATAAAGAGATGTGGTATCATTGTCAATAAGGAGACGTGGTATCATTGTCAATAAGGAGACGTGGAATCGTTGTCAATAAGGAGACGTGGTATAATTGTCAATAAGGAGACTCGGTATCATTGTCAATAAAGCGATGTAGTATCATTGTCAATAAGGAGAGGTGGTACCATTGTCAATAAGGGGAGATGGTATCATTGTCAATAAAGAGATGTGGTATCATTGTCAATAACATGAATAAGGAGATGTGGTATCATTGTCAATAAGAATTGAATTGTATTGTCTGTAAAGAGATGTGGTATGATTGTCAATAATGAAATGGGGTTTCATTTTCAATAAGGAGATGTGGTATGATTGTCAATTAGGAGATTTGGTATATTTTTAAATAAGGAGATGTGATACGATTGTCAATAAGGAGATGTGGCATGATTGTCAATAAGAATATCTGATATGAATATCAATAAGGAGATGTTATATGATTGTCAATAAGGAAATTTGTATAATTGTCAATAAGGAAACTGGTTTGATTGTCAATATATAAATAGGGAGATTTGGTGTAATTATCAATAAGGAGGGGTTTTATGATTGTCAATAAGAAGATGTGGCACGATTGTCGACAGGGAGACATGGTTTGACTGTCAATGAGGAGAGGTGGTATGATTGTCAATAAGGAGATGTTATATGATTGCCAATAAGGAAATTGGTATGATTGTTAATACATAAATAAGGAGATTTATTGTGATTGTCAATAAGGAGGGTTTGTATGATTGTCAATAAGAAGATGTGGCATGATTGTCAATAAGAAAATGCGGTCACGATTGTCAATAAGGTGATGTGGTATGATTGTCAATAAGGAGACATGACATAAATGTCAATAAGGAGATGAGGTATGATTGTCGATAACGAGATGGTGTATGAACGTCAAGAAGGAGATGTTGTATGATTGCCAATTAAGAGATGTGGTTTGATTGTCAATAAGGAGATGTGGTTTGGTTGTCTATTATACAATACATGGTTAGCTACTGACCCCCTACGGATCCATATTTGGTTAGTAAAATCCATAGGGGGTGAACTGTTTAACAAATGTATCGCACATGGAATGTTTCCTTCCAAATTTTGTAAAATTATGAACAATGAATTTCAATAACATTAATAGATAAACTCAACATTAATATTAATAGACGTGATTATAAGATGTGTCAATATTAAAAACGTACATTTGTAATTCTTGTCAATATACAAATAAGTAGATGTGGTATGCTTTTCAATAAGGAGAGGTGATGTTATCATTGTCAGGATATGTGGTTTGATTGTTAATAAGGAAATGTACTATGATTGTCAACTGCGAGGTTGGTATGACTGCCAATCAGTAGACGTGATGTGACTTTTAATATTAGAAATAGGATGTGGTATGATTGTTAATAAGGAGATGATGTATAATTGTCAGTAAGGAGATGTCGTATAATTGTCAGTAAGGAGATGTGGTATGATTGTCAGTAAGGAGATGTGGTATAGTTTTCAGTCAGGAGATGCTGTATAATTGTCAGTAAGGAGATGTGATAAAATTGTCAGTAAGAAGATGCTGTATGATTGTCAATAAGTTATCTAAGAGTAGAAATCAATTATTACGAAATAAGTACTGATTGATATTCTAGTCTTCGATACATGACTTTTTTATGGTTGTTATTAGCTTTGAACTAGCTGTCAGTAACTGGTAATACTCTCAAATCTGTACTTTTTGTCGTTTATGTTTTTAGGGATGTATAAATACCCTGCCACGTCCAGTCTGAGTCTTTATTAGATGTGTGTTTCTGCTTTGTTTCGATCTGATGAGTTAACTCTTTTCAACTTATTTATATAGTTTGTTCTTATGGCGTGCTGAAACCCACTGTCCTAGGATAGGGGGTCGATCGCTCAACATGTTTAACCCCTCCACATTCTTAATGTGCCTGTCCAAAGTCAGGAGCCTGTAGTTCAGTGGTTGTTTTTCGTTCATGTCTATCATATTTGTGTTTCGTAAATTGTTTTGTTATAAATTAGGCTTAGTTTTCTAAATTGAATTTATTTATATTTTCATGTCGGGGCCTTTTATAGCCAATTATACGGTATGGGTTTCTTTGTTTGAAATTTAGTAGATAGTTGTCTCATTGGCAATAATACCACTGCTCCTTATTTTCATGGATTTGGAAAATAAGGAGATGTGGAAAAAGCATTAACAAAAAAATGGTAAATTCATGGAATGATTGCTATCAAATTATTTACACTGATGGTCCTTCATCCTTTCAATACATATATTTTGACACTGCACAAGAGGCCTCCATTACCGCTCGTCATATCTTTAATTCATTGGAGCTGGAAGATACCAATATCAGTTAAGTTATGTTTGTAACAATTGTATATTGAATCAATGTCAGTATTGATAAATATACTGAGTAATAAAATGACAAGCATCTTATATACTTATTTGAAAAATAAAAAATAATAACAAATTTTCTAAAGATAAAATTTATATATTCGAAATTTTGTCTAGTCAAAATTGCACCTTATATATAAAGAGAAGAAGTGGTATGAATTACAATGAGACAACTCTCCACAAGAGACCAAATGACACAGAATTAACAACTATGGGTCACCGTACGGCCTTCAACAATGAGCAAAGTTCATACCGCATGGTCAGCTATAAAAGACCCCGAAATGACAAATATAAAACAATTCAAGCGATAAACCAACGGTATAATTTATGTATAAATAATGAACGAAAAACAAATATATAACACAGCAACAAACGACAACCACCGAATTACAGGCTCCTGGCTTGGAACAGGCATCAGAATGTGGCAGGGTTAAACTAGTTTGAAGGAACCAATAATGCCCCTAACCTTGGACAGTGGTGTAATAGTACAACATAAGAACAAACAATAAAAAACAGTTGGAAATGGCTCAACTAATCAGATGGATACAAATAGAAATACATCTAAAAAACACAGAGTGGACGTGCACAGGTACTTATACATCCCAACAACAAAATGACACTTAGCACAGATCTGAGAGTACTCTCAGTTACTGACAGTTAGTTCAAAGCCAATAAGAACTAATAAAAAAAAAAAAACTAAGACAAAATTATCAATCAGTACACATCCAACATTATTTTCTTCGTTACAATAATTCATTTAATGGTGTGTAAATTCATAAGGGGTCAGTAAGTTAATAAGATAGTATTGCAATTTACTAGACATAAAAGAACAGCATAAACACTAGGATGGAGTTATAGTAGCTGATAGAAAAGAAAATGTAAGCAGTTGAGAAAAGAAGTGAGAGTTTAAATCAGTAATCGATGATAGACATCACGGTAAAAATTTAAAAAAAAAACATAATACACGAAACAAACTATTAAAACAAAGATTCAACTACAAAAACTGTCCACAAAACTAAGGATTGAATTATACAAGCCCCTCCGAGGCCAAATGTGTTAGAAGTTCCTGCTACAAAAAGTCGGACACTTCTAGCCCCTCATAAAAACAAAAATACGATGTGAGGTCACTATCCATATATAACTTGACACTATGTAGGCTCCGGTCTTCAGTATGCCCATTATATATCTTAATTGGTTATTTTTGTCGTTGGGTTGCCTCTCATTGGCGTTACACCATCAATTTCTATAATTTTGCAAACAATTAGCAAACAAAAATATGACAAAATATCCGTTAACATGGTAAAGAAACCAGATCAATCACGGGTGTGTGTATACACTACTATCAATATTAAATCATGCAAAGAATTGTGTCCCCTGACTTAAACTATTTAAAATCATGTGACCATTTACCTTCCTTTTCCAAAGAAATGTCTTTTGTATAAGGCCTAATAAGGTACGTAATTTGTTTCATTAGTTCTCGGTATAATATAGTTACAATTCACACGCATCCATCTCAAATAAATAATTTAAATTAGTTATGTATAGTTTAATTTGTTAACGCTTTTTTTTTAATTTTTGTTCAACTTTCGTTTTGTTCACAATGTTTGAACATGTTGAATGTTTTACTATATTTACCAATGTTTTTTACCTGGTTTCCCTTTTTGTCTAAATTTTGTTCGTTTCAATTTTTAGATTTTTAATCTATTTATTTATGAAATTAAAAGTTGCAATTACTGGTAGGATCAATAGGTAAAAAGTTTAGGCGTTTAACGTCTTACATAACAACTTAATCACGGTAGGTATAGTGTCCCGCTTGGAACGTGTTTTTTTTCGAGTCAGTTGATCGGAGTTTTTTTCGGGTGTGACCCCGTTTTTGAGTGAATATGAAATAAAATGTTAACAAACTGGCGTCCTTCTGGCAACACGCAATTCAGTTGCTTGAACTACATATAAGATCATACAAGTTTATTTAATATTTGTATAAAAATATATTATCAACCATACATTATTTTGTGTTATAAAAGTTTAAGTTTAATACTAGTAGTAATTCTAAGATATAGAATCAAGCCTTTTCTATACACATACGAATGCAAATGTAAAAAAAAGCATAGTTAACATAGAATCTATACTTATGGATCAGAAGTACGGATACCAGAATTCAAACCAAATTTTGAAGCATAGACAAAAGTAAATTTGAAAAAACACAAACTCCATATTTAAAAACATACTTGGGGTTCATGGAAAGTCTTCCAATCTAGCAGTGTGGTGCGAATTTGATACATTACCTATTAGCATTAAATGTTATCAACTTATGTATAAATACTATGTGCGTCTCAGTGATATTGGTGAACGGTCTGGTGGTCCACATGAAATTCTCAAGGCTGCTTTTGAAGTGGACAAAACTCTAACAAGTAGAGAAAATTCATGGTCTAATAAATTATCTGAATTATCAAATTATATTGGAATATCTTTAAACAAGCATTGTAATATTAATTTCAAACAGAAACTAGAAGATTTCTACAAAACAAAATTATATTTGAACTATCTAAAATAAAAGATGGAAACTGTGGTAAACTTTAATTTTTAGTAAAATTTATACTAAATTTAAACAACAAGAATATTTAAACTTAAATGTTCCTAAATATATTAGAAAAAACTCACCAAATTAAGAATAAGTGCACACTCATTAGCAATAGAAACTGGAAGGTATGCAAGACCAATAATACCCTCTAATGAGAGATTTTGTTAATTTTGCACAGGACAAATTGAAAATGAGATACATTTCTTGATTGAATGTCCTCAATATAACAAAATTAGATCTAAATATAAAGTCAATGAAATAAATTCAAATAATTTGAATGAAAATTTTATCAAAATTTTAAATCCTAATTCTGAAAAAGAACTAAAATCAATTTGTATGTATATTGAAGAAGCTCTTGATTTGAGAGACCACCATACTGTTTCATCGGATAATAATCCTTTATAGCCGCTTGTGCATATACACATAAATCTTATATAGGTGACTGTGTTTTTAAGTAAAGTTATGAAACTTAGAATAATCATGCTGTATATGTGTATGGTATTATTAAGAATTCTGAATGTTATGATATCCATAGACCATATCTAGAATTGACTTATGACTTGTTGTTACATTGATCTTTATTTCATTTATAGTAGATATTATTGTCTGTATTTGGATCACGCCTCTATTGTGTTTTTTCCAATAGAATATTGAATTGAATTGAAATATATCCTTAGATATACAAAAGAAACAAATTCATAGCAATGTCCGGAATTTTTTGAGAAGTCCGGGTTTTTTTCGATTAGCGTTCATATTTTATGGAGTGAATAAACAAAGTTCATATGTCCTAAAGAACTGATTATCCTTCCGGAGCACATAACAGGTTCACCAACGACTTTTGGGGGAGGGGGTGGAGGGGGTAAATTTTGATAAAAATTATAACCTACCAAATAGTGGAGTTTTGAAAAGAAATGATGATATTGATGACTTTCATAAATTTCCGATGTCACACCCTTATTTTCTACCGGCAAAGTTTGCTGTACCAAAAGGGTTGACTCGGGTTCAGAAAAGTTGACATCCATCGACTTCAACCACACGGCAGTAAAACATTACAATATGTTCCTATTGTCGTACAGAAACCGTTATCCCGCATCTACTTTTCCTTGTATGTGACATCAGACTTCAACCATACGGCAGTAAAACATTACAATATGTTCCAATTGTCGTACAGAAACCGTTATCCCGCACCTACTTTTCCTTGTATGTGACATTAGACTTCTTACCGAATTTGAACTTACATGAGCAACACGGCCGGTGTCACATGTGTAGGAAGATCCGCCTTACCTTCCGGAGCACTTGAGATCCCCCTTTTGTGGAGTTTGTGTTGCTCAGTCTTTAGTGTTCTATGTTGTCTTTTGGTAGTTTTTCGTTTTTTTGACATGGCGTTGACACTTTGTCCTTGACCTATGTGTTTAAATTACCCTTTAATATCTCCCGCCTCTCTTTGGCTATGTGGGATGTATAAATATGCAGCCATGTCGTCCAGTCGGGATGAGAACATTTAGTAACTAAGGTTTCAACTCCCTCAGGCAAAGTTGACCTTAGATGAATTTGGTTATTTTTTAGGTACTTTGTGGTCGAATATCTCTTCAACTCTTTTGTTTCTTTTACATCCTTGTCTTTCAAATATTTGGCATTGAGCGTTCCTGATGAAGGTAGATCCAGAAAAGCGGTTCGGACGCATGAAATTTATGACGTGTTGTTTTCATTTTTTTTAAAATTTGATGCATCGTGTAGGGAGAGTGCCGAGCTCCATGGATTTTGATAAACCTTCTAATTGGTCCCTTGATGTCCTGTTGAAAGGCAACTTCTGAACATATCAGTCTGGCTTATTCAAGCTGTTCATTCACTTGTTTGACATTGTCAAAAGCAAAACACTGGCGGTGCCCAGATGGGCCAAATATTTTCCATCACTAAAATGGGTCTTTGACTAGTTGACGGTTTGCACATTGACCCTACTAGCCCAAGAGTGCTCCTCTATAAGATACTTACTTGGATCTAACGAGATTTCAACTTTTATATTTTGATACAAGCGATGAAATAGCGTGATAATCATAATCTTATTAACCCAAAGAATAACAGTTAAGGAAAAATGCAATGCTATTCGACGTTTCTAATTTCAAAGTGACTTAATTTTCAACTTTGCACAAAATAAAATGTATATGAATGAAACAATAAATGCGGAATATATCTAGGAGGCGTTCAAAACTCACTAATCGAGAGAACCTGACAACGCCACGGCAAAAAAAAAAAATAACATAAAAAAAACAAAAATAGAAAGACGATAAAAACAAGTTAACAAAACAAAATTATTCTTTCTAGTGCTTAAATGGTGAAGACGGGCTGGTTATTATGCACATACACTCAACTCGTGACTTTTACTGTTTAAGGCAAAGTAAAAATGTTTGCTAATTAAACAATCCTTTTTTGTATATTTCATGTGAAAGCTTTGAAAGAGGACATTTTTTTATAATCGTAAATTGACCAGAAAATGATATAGATAATAAAAAATGAAAAGAGATTCTTTCGAATTGAATTACTTTATGAACGTTGAAACAGTCAAGCCGGAGGCATGTAAAATAGGAAGATGCGGCATGATTGGCAATAAGTGCAAATTCAACCAGATACCCTAGATAAATGTTTTTATATGTCATCATACGGCTTTCAACAATGAGCAAAAGCCAAAGTATAAAGTCGGCTATAAAAGGCCCTTACATGACAATACACATTTCACTGTTGGAGTTCCTGGGAATGTACTCTTACACCACCAATTTATAGACTTAGTCCATATGTTCATTATGATGTGATCTTTTTAAATAAAACGCCACATTACTTTTTAGACCCAATTTAATGGTTCATTGAATGGAGATGTGTAAATTCGGCGGGTTATGGCGTCAATTGAACACATATGCTTGTATGTATGAAATATTTGCCACTGGACATTAAGTAAAGAACAATCAAACTATCAAGAAAACAAGCATAATGTATCATTATATGAACATGAAATCTCTTATTATGAAATGTTCAACTAGTAATAATGTTGCAGGATGATGGCCAGTAATTGGAGTCTTTGTGGTGTCTGTGATAATCGTCAGATAACCAAATCATCAGTAGTCTGGTGTTCCGTATGTGACGAAGGACTATGCGAAAATTGTAGGGAACATCACAGTATTTCCAGGGGAACAAAAAAACATGAAACCGTTTCCATCGCCGAGTACAAAAAATTACCGACCGAAGTCTTGCAAATCGCTCAAGTCTGCAAACTACATAATGAAAAATACGAGCTTTTCTGTAGAAAACATGACTGTCCGTGCTGTAAGAAATGTGTGAAATCTCACAACGATTGTAAAGCCTTAACCGACATTAATGAAATCATAAAAAACGTTAAAACCTCCAACGCCTTTTACGAAATCGAACAAACACTGGTGGAAGTCGTAGAGAATATTAAACAACTCAGCGCTAACCGGAAAGAAAATTTAAAATCGCTAAAAAACAAGAAAAAAGAAATTGAAGCAGAAATAAAACAAACTAGGACCAAGATAAATCATCACCTTGATAAACTTCAGGAGGATTTGATTAAAAAATTAATGGCAGTTGAACAAAAAGAAAGCATCAAAATAGAAAAATTGTTGACTACTCTGAAAAATAAGGAAAAAGATATCAGTGAAGTACAAGAAAACATTGCTAGTATTAAACAGCATGCGTCCGAACTTCAAACATTTTTGACTATGAAAGATATCGAAAAAGATATTGCAGTCGGAGAAAAATTTATGCAATCAATCACCACAAGTGACACCACAAATCAAGTCAATATTTCATGCCAAATTAACAAGTTTTTACCGCAAATCACGGCCAGCGTTCAAATGTTTGGAGAGATTGATGTCAGTTCTGATCCATGTGATTTTACCATTCAGAAACGGAAGGACAGACAAGCCCAGATTATGGTAGCACTGCCAACCAGAAATATCGATAACCTGACTCTGACGTTACAGAAACGTATCAATACAGGGTTGTCAAATGTCCGAGGTTGCTCACTGCTTCCTGGTGGTAGGATGGTATTCTCCTGTTATAATCAAGATAAAATAAGAGTACTCAAATCAGACGGTTCAAAAGATTTCGAAATCAGTAAGATTGGTTCAACGTTTGATGTGGTATTTATCGGTGATGATTCTATTGCTGTTACATCTGGAGAATCAGATACGATTAATATAATCGACTTAAAGAAGCAAAAACTGAAGAAATCATTAAAAGTAAATTCAGCCAATGATGGAGTAGTATACAAAGATGGACATTTGATTTATTGTGTCAGAGAGAAAGGACTACAGATGATAAGTCTTAGTGATGAATCCATTACCAATGTTAGCAATAACAAAGTTCATACATGGTCATACGTTACAACATTCGGTGACAAACTGTTCTACACAAACTATGACAATGACAGTGTAACATGTTGTGATTACCATGGTAACATACTGTGGACGTTCTGTGATACAAGTATTTTGTATGGTCCACTCGGCATCTCTGTAGACAATGATGGTAACGTGTTTGTAGTGGGATGTTATACTCACAATGTTGTCGTTATCTCTGCTGATGGACAACGCTACAAACAACTTTTATCAAGTGAAGATGGACTGGTTGACCCACAAGTTTTGCACTATGACACATCTACCAATAAATTGTTGGTTGCAAATGAATCCAATGACGCGTTCTTGTATGAAGTTAGATGATAAGAAACGACATTTAATAGTTAAAATATTCGTCTAAGGACTTCCGTTGATCTAGATAACTCAATATATTTTCAGATAAATGACTTGGTTTACAGTTACATACTTTTTTGATTGGGACCAGTATTTGTACATAACAACGGCATTTGTCTCACCTATAAATGTATGTTATGGTTTATTAAAATTATTTTGGTACAAGTATTCATATTACACAGACTTTTAGAAACAATAAGTTAGACAGGAACGCGAAGAGTGGTCAAGTATTTTAAAGGATTTAATAGTTAGGATTCATGTTAAAGTGAAAAGGGTTCTAAACAGAAAGCACTTTAGAACAATAATATTATAGATTCGAATACAGGAAGATGTGGGGTAAACGTCAATGCGACAGCAGTCTAACGACTTGAACAAAAATAATATAGAAGCGAATACAAGGAGATGCGGGGTATCCGTTAATTATACAACAACCCAACAACTGGAACGAAAATAATTTAGAAACGAATACAAGGAGATGTGGGGTAATAAGTCAATGAGACAGTAACCCAACGACTTGAACAAAAATATAATAGATATGAATACAAGGAGATGTGGGATATCCGTCACATAGACAGCAATCCAACGGTTTGAACAAACATATTATAGAAATTGAATACAAGAAGATGTGGGGTATAAGTGAATGAGACAACAACCCAACAACTTGAACAAAGACATAATAAATACGATTACAAAGAGATGTGGAGTATAAGTAAATGACACAGCAATCAACAACTTGAACACATATAAAATAGATATGAAAAGAAGGATATGTGGGTATACATCAATGAGAGAGGAACCCAATCATTTGAACAAAATTATTAAAAGAACGAATGCAAGGGATGCGGAGTATACGTTGATGAGACAGCTACCAAACGACTTGAACAAAAATATTAAAAGAAACGAATACAAAGAGATGTGGGGTATACGTCCATGAGACAGCAACCCAGCTATTTGAACGATAATATTATAGATACTAAATCAATGAGATATTTGGGTCAATGAGACAGCAACCCAACGACTAGAACATATATTATGAATATAAATATAAGGAAATGTGGGGTAATACGTCAATGAGACAGCAATCCAACGATTTGATCAAAATATAAAAGAAACAAATACAAGGAGCATAGGTATACGTCAAAGAGACAACTATCCAACGGCTTGAACAAAAATGTTATAAATACGACTACACGGAGATGTGAGGAATCCGTCAGTGAGACAGTAACCCAACGATTTGAACAAAAACTGTTATATATACGATTACAAGGAGATATGAGTGTCCGTTAGTGAGACAGCAACCCAACGACTTGAACAAAAATATTATAAATACGACTACAAGAAGATGTGAGGTGTCCGTCAGTAAGACAGTAACCCAACGACATGAACAAAAATATTATAAATATGTGTACAAGGAGATGTGAGGTATCCGTCAGTGAGACAGTAACCCAACGACTTGAACAAAAATATTATAAATATGATTACAAGGAGATGTGAGGTGTATCCGTCAGTGAGACAGTAACCAAACGACTAGAACATATATTATGAATATAAATATAAGGAAATGTGGGATAATACGTCAATGAGACAGCAATCCAACGATTTGATCAAAATATAAAAGATTCAAATACAAGGAGCATAGGTATACGTCAAAGAGACAACTATCCAACGGCTTGAACAAAAATATTATAATTATGACTACAAGGAGATGTCTGGTATCCGTCAGCGAGACAGCAACCCAACGACTTGAATAAAAATATTATAAATATGTTTACAAGGAGATGTGAGGTATCCGTCAGTGAGACAGTAACCCAACGACTTGAACAAAAATATTATAAATATGATTACAAGGAGATGTGAGGTATCCGTCAGTGAGACAGTAACCCAACGACTTGAACAAAAATATTATACTACAAGGAGATATGAGGTCTCCGTCAGTGAGACAGTAACCCAACGACTTGAACAAAAATATTATAGATATGATTACAGGGAGATAGGGGGTATACATCTCCGAGACAGAAAATCAACAACTTAAACAATAATATACTAGATACGCGTACAAGAAGATATGGGATATACATCAATGAGATAGCAACCCAACGGCTTGACTAAAAATACCTACAAACTAGAATATTCGATAAACGTAATGATATCAAATTTCGAATTGTCAACTCCCAATTTCTCAGCAGTAACATAATACGTTACGCTCGTTCATGTTCACACTATACGGACTTCATTAATAGGGGTGTGCTACTTACACAAAAACTGTCCCAACAAAGTTATGAGGAAGAACAACTGAAATCAACAATACATAATATTTACGGTCACAATCACGAATCGGTTAACCGATACGATATATCGGCATCTTAACTCACTAGCGACCTGTTTTCTCGCTCTTATATCTTTAGATATCAGTAAAATCTTCTGATCTGCAATTAAACCGATTGTGTTATATTCCTGATTATGATATTTTGACTGAATGTGAATAAGCATGGGTCGTGATGCATGTATAGCATTATTTTTGATGTTTAGAGTATTGATATTGCATGGGAAAATATATTATCTCCTCTCTCTTTACCAATTTGTCAACAAGTTTGTCTTCACAAGACTTACATGTATCATTACTTTCTTTCTCAAACAATTTATTATTTTTGGTAACAAACGTGTCTCTAAACCGCATGCTTTTCCCCCTTTAATTGCATACTTTTCGAATTTTACAAGAATGCCAAATTACTTTTTTTTAAAGACACTTGACGTTGAAAGTATATTAGATTTGCTGAAGATTCAATTAATTAATGATCTTTCATGCGAGTAAAAAAAAAAAAAAATAAATAAATGTGGTATAATTGCCAATGAGACAATTACTGAGTACTGTACTTGTACTGCATTCACCAATGAGCAAAACCGTTACTGTGTTGCATGCTATAAACAGTCACGGCTTGGCAAAATGTGAAAAAAAGTCCATTGGATGCGTACAGATAGGTTTTTTAGTCTTGCAAAGCATGGTTTACTTATCAGAAATTGGCTTTGAACTAGCCTTTTTTATGTATCTCTCCCTTCCTGAATTTTAGTCACTGTGGGTACTCTTAGATCGATATGTTGTGGGTTTTTTTTTCTGTCGATCTGATTAGACATTCAAACTAAGGGAGCTACCATTTGATTTTTATGGGGGGGCTAGGATGAAAAATTTTGTCCTGCATTTTTTTTTAGTTGTAATCTCTGTCCTGCCTTTTTATTTTTCACTCTATTCGGTCCTGCCTTTTTTTTTAACGTTTATCCTGACTTTTTTTTACCTAAATTGTCATCCTGACTTTTTTTTTTGCAAGTGTCTCATCCTGCCTTTTTTTTTACTCAAAACTCCTGTCCTGCCTATTTTTTTCAAATTTCATCCTAGCCCCCCCATAAAAATCAAATGGTAGCTCCCTAAAGTTTACTTGTTGATCTTATATTGTGCTGTTACACCACTGTACCATGTAAGGTGAGGGTTGAACGCTCAAAAACACGTTTAACCCCATCATGTTCTTAATGTGCATGTCCCAAGTCAGAATCCTGTGGTTTTCGTTTGCTGTTCGTCTGTCATGTTATATAGACACAGATGGACAACTCCAAACTAGAATCTATAACAAAACTTATGATTTCAACATTTAAATTGTCATCTTCCCAGTTCACTGCAACTTCCCCTCTTTTCCATCGTATGATGTTTATATATCTCAATTTATTTAATACATTACGCTTCTGCATGTGCATTAATTTTGTGCTTTATACGGACTGCATAAACAGGGGTGTATTTCTTACGCAAAATTGCTCTAACAGAGTAACGTTATGAGGAAGATCGACTGAAATCGACACTTCATCATCACGAATTATTTGCTCGAAATGATGTGTCTGTGTCTCACTTCAATGGAGACATATTTTCGCTGTCTTAAAGGGGCATTAGCTGTTAAATTCAGGTTCACCGATTTGACTTAAATTCTCATATTTGCTTTATAACATACCAAAACGTATATCCAAATTATAAGTCTAAAATAAACAATTAACGATGCATCACACAAAATTTGGTTTTCCATGCATAATCTATACAAATTCTGACAATTTTGCACAACCTGTAGCGAGAAAAAAAGCCCGGTGACCCATATTTTTATTATATTTTTGAAAAAAGCATGATGTAAACTACATTTTGACAAATTATTAAAAAATTCTAAAGATTTTAATTTAGAGCCCCCATCTACCTTAAAGTGACACTAGACTTTAGCAAAACCATACTTAATTGTTTCGAATATAATTGAAAATTCGAACAATAAAAGGAATTATGTAATGAAATAAATATTTTACTGACAATATAGGACTTGAAAGGTTTAAGTTATTTAAAGGGGAAAGTAGAACAAAAGTAAAGGGCCAGCTGAAGCCTATCGCCGGGTGTGGGATTTTCTTGGTGCGTTGAAGACCCATTGATTGCTTTGTGCTGTTTTCTGCTCTTTGGTCAGGTTGCTGTCTCTGCCAGATTCCACGTATCCATCCTCCATTCTATAGATACGAATACAACGAGATGTGGGGCACACGGCAATGAGACAGCAACCCAACGAATTAAACACATATTTTATAAAAACGAATTCAGATAGATGTGGCGTATACGTCACTTAGACAGTTACCCACCGACTTAAACAAAAATATAATAGATGTGAAGACAAGAAAATGTTAGGATATACGCCAATGAGACATCAACCTAACGACTTGAAAAAAAATTAAAGATTTGAATACAAAGAGATGTGTATATATGCTGATGGGAGAACATCCCGACGACTAGAACAAAACGATTATTTATAATATGTGAATACAAAGAGGTGTGGGTACATGTATATGTCAATTAGACAACAACCCAATGATTTGACCGAAAATATAATATATATATATAGATATGTATACAGAGACTATTCTGTTACGCTTTTCCTCCATTTATATAGTTCGTTTGATTATATTCTTAATCTGTTTATGTGTTCCAGTCTAGGAGGATTATTCATCTTTAAACCTTATAAGAAGTTGTAAGAACTTTAAGCATCGTATCATCGTTACCTTTCCCTTTCTTACATATATCTCGAACTGAATATTGCAAGGTCATTCCAGAACTGGAGAAGTACAAACATCATCTAGGACACAATTCGTGGCTAACCACAGAGTGAGTTACATTTATAACTTTGTATTCGATGCCTTCAAATTGTTTTTCACATATATTTGAACTCTTTATCCGTGATATACTGGAAACTTCACCTTTATAACTGCAGACTTATTTCGCGTTCTATTGACTGTGCCATTGTCTATATTTGACATTCATACATAATAACATTAATTCAACACAATGTAAAATTGTATTTATTTTGTATTTTCAGCTTTTTACCATTGGTTTAGATTGGTTTGAGAATAAATTGTCAGCACCCGATAGTCTTATTACTTGAGCCCATTCGTGGTTATACTTAGTGGTCAGGCCATTACAGTAAAAAGTCTACAACTTGCCTGTTGTGTCTCACAGATAACGCCACTCCACGTCAGTTCTACAACTACAACCTGCCTGTTGAGACCTGCAAGAACGCGTCATCCCTTGGCGTACAGTAAATTGACAACAACTTGTCTACACATCTCCTGAACAGGAAATACAACGGAGCATCGTTCGTAGCTGTTACCTTGACACTACGCAACACAGCTTGTGCGTCCTAGGCAGCAAACCAACAACGTTGAACAAACATTGCCTACTTCTAGTTGATTTACATCATGGATCCCAGTCACCATCAGCAAGAAGAGGTTCAGCCCCCTGAGGGAGATGTCCCTAAAGAACTAGAAGAAAATCCGTCTGATAACACACATTTAGATGAAAATGCCGAGACAAGGCGAGTACGTGAACTTACCGAAAAGGGACAGGGAGCCTTTATAGAAAAACGTGACAAGTTCTATCACGACTTAGAGGCCCTATGGTCAAACCTAGAATCTCAGTTATTAGAAACGACCAGGCCTCCTAACGACCTCCAGCAATTGCTAACATTACAAGATAAAATTGTACAAGCCTGTACTAATTATCGCAGGCTCACAGACGAGTACTTGAAATTTCTTAAAAAATACAAGAACATTAGACAGCCTTCAAGACATTGATACGTGCAAATTTTCAACGGATATCCGAATGTCTAAAGTCAACCTGGCAAGTGAAACTTTACACGAGCATCGCCTTACCCTCACAAAGGCTAAAAACACCTCGCATAGTGGGAGCTCAAACTTCTCTGACATGTCAAGCCTAGCACGGAGAAAGCGTGCCAAGGCAGAGTCCGCTAGATCAAGGATAGCCTTTGCCGAGCAACAAGCTGCCCTCCTAAAGCAGGAGGCCGTATTAGAGGAACAGACCCTATACAGACAAACAGAAATCAAGGCCAAAATAGAACAAGAAGCCATCCGTGCAAAACAAGAGGCCACACGTAGAAAAGCCGAAGCGGAACAGGAGGCCACACGTAGAAAAGCCGAAGCGGAACAAGAGGCCACACGTAAAATTGCTGAGGCTGCTCACCTGAAAGCTCGAATTGAACAGGAGGAGGAGCACATTAAAGCTGAAAAAGAACAGGAGGCCGTTCGCAGGAAAACTCAAACGGAACAGGAAGCAGCACGTGCGGTCCGAGAAAAAGCCGAACTTAAGGCTGCTATGAACATTCTCGAAGCAAAAAGAGAAGCTGCAGCCGCAGAAGCCGAGGCTCGTATCCTGGAATACGACGGCAGCCAAGCAGTTAGCGATCTCCCTGACGAAACGGAAGACCCTCTCCAGCGTGTGCAAGATTTCGTCAATTAACATCCTGTACCAACTGCTGTAAAGGAAGTAACAGGACCTCAAAAGATGAGACAAAGTCCTGTTAAGATTGAGCTGAGTCATGAAGCACCAGCGTTCGTGCCATCTGTGGCACTGAACTTGCCGCCACGGACATCTGCTGTTTTGCCTTCCGATACTAAGTCACCGGAAATTACCTTAATCCCAGATCTGGGAATAGTAACCGGCATACAAAAACTAGGCCTTTCAGAGGAGATCCCTACTGAACACCAAAAACAAGGCGTAATAGAAGAGACCCCTGTTGCATACCAACAACAAATCAATCCTACGTCGGAGATAACCAGATTTCTCCTACGCAAGGACCTGCTGTTCTCCCGGCTAACAAGCTTTAACGACCAGGCAGAATCCTTTCATACATGGAAAGCCAGTTTTAAAAACGTCATAGATGAATTACAAGTTTCAGACTCGGAACAGATATACCTACTTATTAAATGGCTTGGACCAGCGTTTGCCAAACATGCCATGAGTATAAGGGCGTCAAATGCCAACAACCCAACAAGGGGCCTACACAGACTATGGGAGAGACTGGACGACCGATATGGTGCTCCAATAATGTTGGAGGCGTCTCTCGTCAACAAACTTGCCAACTTTCCAACACTGACAAATAAAGACAACTCACTCCTGTACGATTTGTCAGATATTATCTCAGAAATAGAGTATCACAAAGAAAATTCCAAGCTGGGATGTTTGCTTGCTTATTTCGACTCTTCGTCCGGGATAAATCCTATTGTGGAAAAACTGCCATACGGACTCCAAGAAAAGTGGATAACAATGGCTTCAAGATACAATTCTAAACACGAAGTTGCCTTTCCCCCTTACACAGAATTCTCTGCCTTCATCAGGGAAATAAGTAAAATTAAGAACGATCCTGGTTTCATCTTTGGGTCAAAAGTCACACCAAATACAAAAGGTGCTGCGCCAAAGTCCACACCTCAAACCTACTCTAAATTCAACGTCCATAAGACGGATGTTGAACAGCAAACTGGAGACAGCAGTCAACAACAAGATCTGTGTATCCTACACAAGACAAAGCATCCCTTGAATGAATGCCGAGCGTTCCGAGCCAAATCAATCGAGGAACGCAAAGAACTGTTAAGACAGAACAATGTGTGCTACAAGTGTTGTGAGTCAACCACACACAGAAGTCGGGACTGCAACGCAAGTATAAGTTGTAATGAGTGTGGAAGTCAACGACATACCACCGCACTTCACATCACTAGACCACAGCAACCTGCAAGTTCTCAGTCTAGCTCGCCCAGACAAGCCTACGGCGGGGAGCCAACAGAATCGACTGAAATCAAGTTAACCTCCGTGAGTTCAACCTGCACAGAGATCCACAAAGATCCTAAGAGTGAGAAATCTTGTGCCAAGATATTACCTGTGGATGTGTACCACAAGGACAGGACAGACAAAATTATCCGGATGTACGCCATCATTGACGACCAAAGCAACCGGTCTCTTGCCTCGCCTGAAATCTTCAATCTGTTCAACGTTCGGGAAAAACCTAAAAACAACTCTCTTACAACATGCTCCGGCAGAGTAGCTACTTCCGGGAAAAGAGGAAAAAATTTCGTCTTAAAATCTGTACATGGTGACGTACAATTTGATCTGCCTACATTAATTGAATGTAATAATATTCCCAATAATCGAGACGAAATTCCTACTCCTGAGGTTGCAACGTATCATCCTCATCTAAAACAACTCATAGGAAGCTTTCCACCGATAGAGGAACGTTGCCAAATTCTACTCTTAATTGGAAGAGACCTTATAGAGGCACATCACGTCCTTGAACAACGCCTAGGACCACCCAGAACTCCATTTGCCCAAAAATTGAAACTTGGTTGGGTCATAATTGGAAATACATACATTGACAAGCAAACTGTTACGCTTGAAGTCAACACAAAGATAACTAACGTTTCAATCACGAAACCAGAACAACTTCTCAACGCCTCAAGACCGGAAATATCCGTCAAGGACGAAAATCCAATCGTTGGTGAAGAAAACTACCAAAACTTAAATTCAGATGTGAAGGTTTCAAAAATGCACTCCATACAATTCCTTGAGTGTACTGGATCTAGTGCCAAATCTGGTAAACTCAAGAATTTATCTAAAGGGACAGCACTCGTGTCACTAAAAGCAGAATCTGTGACTTCTATAGAAAATTCTATGGATAAAGAAAACTTCATTCCGAAATCAACAAGACCTGAAGTTCATGGAGATGCAATCAGTCGCATTCACAAATCTATTCCGAAAGAAGGACCGATTGCCAATTTAAATCTGCCTGGGAACAATCAACATCTACTCCGAGTAGGAAGCAATATCGCCAAGTCTAACTTGGATATTAGTGAAAAGGAACCAGTGGTCTTATCTGGACACCATCACAAAGCAACACCCTTTGTGGGACATTACTCCGACAAAATCAAACATCGAGGACGCCACTTTACAGATAGAGCGACTAGATCCGCAGGATGGAACGCTAGGAGGAAACGCTTAATTTCGTCTGAGACTTACAAAGATGTGACATTTCGCCAAATCGGACGAGGACCAAGTACTAACTCCCGTCATACTTACCGGAGGATATCGCCGTCTTGGAGAAAACAGTTCCTATTATCGATACATCAGTAATAGAACATTCTACAGAACACAACAATCTCATCCGAGACATCCTTCTTCTAAAGGACACGAAACTGTGCCAAACCCAGTTTCCCATGGAATAAATTTATTCAGGAAACTTTATAGTGAAAAGTCGAGACCTGATATTTCTCACACGACCAATAGTGGACATTTTACCTGTACATATTCAATTGATGTTGGGACTTATTTATTTATCTTATGTTCATATGCGATTAATTTATGGAATAGTGATATCAGATAGTCATCAGACGGGGAGTAATCTGTTACGCTTTTCCTCCATTTATATAGTTCGTTTGATTATATTCTTAATCTGTTTATGTGTTCCAGTCTAGGAGGATTATTCATCTTTAAACCTTATAAGAAGTTGTAAGAACTTTAAACATCGTATCATCGTTACCTTTCCCTTTCTTACACATATCTCGAACTGAATATTGCAAGGTCATTCCAGAACTGGAGAAGTACAAACATCATCTAGGACACAATTTGTGGCTAACCACAGAGTGAGTTACATTTATAACTTTGTATTCGATGCCTTCAAATTGTTTTTCACATATTTGAACTCTTTATCCGTGATATACTGGAAACTTCACCTTTATAACTGCAGACTTATTTCGCGTTCTATGGACTGTGCCATTGTCTATATTTGACATTCATACATAATAACATTAATTCAACACAATGTAAAATTGTATTTATTTTGTATTTTCAGCTTTTTACCATTTGTTTAGATTGGTTTGAGAATAAATTGTCAGCACCTGATAGTCTTATTGCTTGAGCCCAATCGTGGTTATACTTAGTGGTCAGGCCATTACAGAGACAGTTGTGGATATATGTTGATGAGACAACAACCCCACGACTTGAACAAAATATAACAGATAAGAATACAAGTAGATGTGTTGTATATATTAATAAGACAGCAATCCAACGATTTGATCAAAATATAATATACATGAATACAAGAAGACATTCATTGGGTATACGTGAAAGAGACAACAAACCAACGACGTGACCAACAATATTATAAATATGAATACAAGACGATTACAAAAAACTGTCGACCTCTCTGAATTGTGGGTTATATGTCAAGGAAAAAGCAACGCAACGAATTAAACAAACGTATTATAGATATGAATACAAGAAAATGTGGGGTATACGTCAATGAGACAGCAACCCAACGATTTGAATAAACATATTATAGATACGATTACAAAGAGATGTGGGTATACGTCAGTGAGACTAACAACCCAACGATTTAAACGACAAAATTATTAATATGAATACAAGAAGATGTGGGGTTACACGTCAATAAGACAACAACCCAATAACTTGAATAGCAATATCATAGAACCAATAACAAGGAGATGTTAGAATATACGTCAATGAGATAGCAACCCAACGACAAAAATATCATAGATACGAATTCAACGAGATATGGGGTATTCGTCAGTGACACAGCTATCTAACGACTTGAAAAAAAAGTATAGATGTGAATGTACACAGTTTAGGTGTTATACGTCAATAAGACAGCAACCCAACGACTTGAACATGATTATTATAGATGTGAATACAAAGAGTTGTGGGGTATACGTCAATGAAACAGCAACCCAACGACTTTAACACAAATATTATAAATACGAATTTAAGGAGATTTTAGGGTATACGTCAAAGAGACATTAACCCAACGACAAGAACAAAAAAATCATAGAAACGAATACAAGGAGGTGTTTGGATATACATTGTACGTCAATGAGACAGCAACCAAACGATTTGAACAAAATATAATAGATACGAATACAAATAAATAAATAAATTTAACCATAATAGCACACCAATGTATGATGGTCTTAATTAGGGAGGGGCTCCTACATTTCTGTATTACTTTTAACTGTAAAGGTCATTTACTCTATTCTTTATATTTGTTGCCCATTTTCCCCATCATTCCCCTTTTTATAGATTTGGCTGATTGTGATCTATTCTGTAAACTATGGGCCCCATTCAGACCCTCATCTTTATATATATATATAAAAAAACACACATCTTAAACTTATACTAATTTAATACTAGACAGAAAAATAAAGATTTATGAAATTAAGAAAAAGAAATCAAACCAATAATTTAAGGGGGTCAGTTTATTGCCTATATTAATTCTTCAGACGAAATATGATCAAATATCATCTCTATTCGTTTACGCAAAGATTTATATCCCCTGTCTTAAAATATTTATACATTTAGCCAACAAAAATAGCACCAAAATACGGTAAAGAAACCAGATCAATCACTCGTGTGTGCATAAAGTACTATCAATATTAAATCATGCAAGAATTATGTCCCCTGACTTAAACTAGTTATAATAAAATCATGTGACAATTTACCTTCCTTTTCTAAAGTATTTCCTATGTATAAGGCTTAATAAGGTACGTAATTTATTTCAATATTTCTCGGTATAATACAGTCACAATCCACACACAACCAACTCACAAACACATAAAACTTACTTTTAAACATGTTAGTTATGTATAGTTTAATTTGTTTACGTTTTCCCATTTAAATCAACTTTTGTTTTGTACACGATCTTCTTCTGCATATGTAAGAGCATTTTGAATGTTTTACTAAATTTACCAATGTTTGTTTGACCTATTTATTATTGCCTTCCTCGTCTTATTTTTGTTTTCCTTTCAATTTTATATATTTTTTTCTATTTATTTAGGAAATTAGGAGTTGTGGTTACTAGTATGATTGTCAATTAGGTAAATAGTTTGAGCCAATTTAATCACGGTAGTGTCTCTGAAAAAAAATTCTATATACCTTTATAACAAGGTATATAGGGAAAACAAGTGTGTAGGGTCCGGCTTGGTCGTGTTTTTCTTCTAGTGATTTGATCGGGGTTTTTTTCGAGTGTGACCCAGTTTTTTGAGTGAATATGATCTAAAACGTTAACAAACAGACTTCTTTTCTGGTGAGACGTTATACAGTTGATTGAACGAGATATATACAAGTTTAGTTAGTATTTGTGATAAAAATGTATTATCAACCATACATTAATTGTGTCATGAAATTTTAAGTTCACCTTAACATGCTAATTCCAAAATATAAAAGAAATCCCTTTCTATACACATACAAATTTTAATGTCGCAAAAGCATACATAGATAAGAATCTATATATCCTTAGATATACAAAAATAACAAATTCATAGCAATGTCCGGGTTTTTTTTCCTCGAGAAGTCCGGATTTTATCGGTTAGCGTTCAGGTTTTTATGGAGTTAATTAACAAAGTTCATATGTGTTAAAATATTGTCCTTATAAGAACTAATTATCCTTCCGGAACACATGGCAGGTTCACAAACGACTTTTTTGGGGGGTGGAGGAGGTAAATTTTAATAAAATTGTAACCCACAAAATAGTGGAGTTTTGAAAAGAAATGATGATATACATGACTTTCAAATTTGTGCACTTCATCATAAATAACCTATGGCTCACCCTTATTTTCTATGGACAAAGTTTGCTGAACCAAAAGGGTTGTCATGGGTACAGAAAAGTTGACATCCATACGGCAGTAAAACATTACTATATCTTCCTATTTTCGTACAGAAACCGTTATCCCTCATCCACTTTTCCTCGTATGTGACATCAGACTCATTGTTGACATCCATACGGCAGTAAAACATTACTATATCTTCCTATTGTCGTACAGAAACCGTTATCCCTCATCCACTTTTCCTCGTATGTGACATCAGACTTATTGATGACATTCATACGGCAGTAAAACATTACAATATCTTCCTATTGTTGTACAGAAACCATTATCTCGCATCCACTTTTCCTCGTATGTGACATCAGACTTTAACCATACGGCAGTAAAACATTACAATATGTTCCTATTGTCGTACAGAAACCGTTATCCCGCATCCACTTTTCCTCGTATTTGACATCAGACTTATTGTTGTGTGTTTGTTTATTCTACATTGCCTAGAGATATAGGGGGAGGGTTGAGATCTCACAAAACATGCTGAACCCCGCCTCATTTTTGCGCCTGTCCCAAGTCAGGAGCCTCTGGCCTTTGTTAGTCTTGTATGACTTTTATTTTGGTTCATTTATATGTTTCGGAGTTTAGTGTGACTTTCATTTTCGCTGAACTAGTACACATTTTTGTTTAGGGGCCAGCTAAAGCCGGGTGCGAGATTACTCGCTGTGTTGAAGACCCATTAGTGGCCTTGGACTGTTTTCTGCTTTTTGGTCGGGTTGTTGTCTCTTTGACACATCCTTGGCTTTCAAATATTCGGCTTTCAGCGTTCCTGATGAAGGTAAATCCAGAAAAGCGCTTCGGACGCATAAAATCTATAACGTGTTGTTTTCATTTTTTGACACATTCCCCGTTTCCATTCTCAATTTTATCACCGAATTTGGGGTCCAAAATTAATCTTTGTTTGATTTCATCAAAAATTGAATTATTGGTTTTCTTTGATGTGCCCAATCTAACAGTGTTTTAGATTTTAGATTTTGGCCCCGTTTTTCAAATTGGTCCATATTAAGTTCCAAAGTATCCAAAATTAAACTAAGTTTGATTTTAACAAAAAAAATGAATTATTAGGGTTTTTTGATATGCTTAAACTAAGCGTATGATTAGATTTTTGATTTTGGGCACAGTTTTTAAGTTGGTTCAAATTGTGGTCCAAAATTAAACTTTCTTTGATTTTAACAAAAATTGAATGTGGGGTTCTTTTATATTCTGAATTGAAGTGTGTTATTAGACTTTGGATTTTGGGTCCTGTTATCAAATTGGTCCACATTGAGGTCCAAAGGGTCCAAAATTAAACTTTGTTGGATTTCTTCAAAAATTGAATTCTTGGGGTTATTTGCTATGCTGATTCCAATCGTTTATTTAAAATTTGGATATTGGACCATATCTAATAAATGTACAATTTTTAATTATTTAAATACTTAAACTTAGAGTCATTGTTAAAAATAGATACAGCATCATATCTAATTTTAGAGAAGAAATTATGTATTGATATAGTTTGAAATTTACTGTTCATTATTAGATATTTTAAATAATAAGTCATTCGGGTCGGCGAGTCCCGGATCAATCGGCGGTTTTTTTTCACTGAGAGAAGAATCTGTTTGGAAATCAATTTTTTGATAGTCTATTGAGGTATTCATTTATAAAATTGATTGCACGTCTTACTTAGACAAATATTCAGTATAGTATTGCTATTTTTTGTAAGTTTTTTTATTACATTAGTCGTAAAAACTTCGATTTTTTTTCATGTTTGTATTCCGTGAGTACAAACAAAATGGCGGACTCCGACTGTTTTGAATCTGTTGAAGAAAGCTCTTCAGTAGGCAGAGGTTATGAGTCTGACTTCTCCACAAGAGGTATGTCTGATAATTCTATAGAAAGGGAAAGCAAAGAACGCAAATTTGCAACCCCTAGTCCAAATAAAAGTTACTCACACGCAATCCAAACCCCAGCCACAGTCCGATATAGACCATTACGCAATGCCCCTCGACCCTCTGTCCCCGACAACCAGCATATCATTATTAGTGCTAGAGGTGTTCGCCTAGCAGAAGAAAATCCCATCAAAATTCAAAAAAATATTTCAAAGGAGTATGGAATAGTTAAAAATATTAGACCAATAAGATCTGGTAACATTATTGTACACTGTATGGATGGTATGCAACTAAAACAACTGATGAAAGCGACTCAGCTAGGAGAATGGCAAGTCAAGTGCTCTAAACCACAAAGTCTTCTGAGCTCACAAGGATGCATATATAATGTACCTCAGGAATATTCTGAGGAAGACATTAAATATGCATTAAATGAATATGGGGTCACAAAAGCCACAAGGCTTACATATTATGACAAACAACAAGCCAAAAGAGTACCCTCTAGAACTATAAAATTGTTCTTTAGCATACCACAAATGCCAACATCTGTATGCATTGGGTTTCTAAAGTACAGAGTTAAACTTTTTGTACCCAAGCCACTCCAATGCTATAAATGCCAACAGTTTGGCCATGTTGCTACAAATTGTAAAAGGGATAAAGCATGTGTAAAGTGTAGTTTAAGACATGAAGGCCAGTGTAATACTGATACAGCAGTGTGTGTAAACTGCAAAGGTCCTCATCAGGCAAACTCCAAAGATTGTCCTAAAAGAGTAGAAAAACAAAAAGCTCTCAAAAAGAGCAAGGAATTAAAAATATCAGTCGGTGAAGCCACCAAAATTGTAAAAGGTGAAGACACTAAGACCTTTGTTGCTGAGAAAGAATTAAATATGCAACATATCAGTAAAACAAAAACCCACAAAAAACCTATATTGGGAGAAGTAAATACTACTGTTTCCCAAATGGTTTCAATAATGACTATTGCAATAACTCATATCATTAATGCTCCAAAAGAGAGAATTACAGTTGAGAATGTAGCAAAGTACATCAGTGAAGTAGCCAAAACTCTAAACTTGTGTAATGTTGACACAGATCAAATGAATCATTATATTGAGAAAAGCCAGTTTATCAGTATATAAAATTCAAAATAATCAATACATATATATATATATACTAAATAAGTATTAACTTGAAGACCATCATTACTAACATCATGTATTTTATAATTATATTATTTACAATAATGACTAGTTCATTTGTTATACATCAGTGGAATTGCCATAGCTTTCATAGCAATGGTCCAGAATATCTATGGAATTTATCAAATTCATCTACTTATCCAGATGTATTATGCCTACAAGAAACTTGGTTTAAAAATGAAAATGATCTAATTGAAATTAACGGTTACACAGTTGCAGATTTCTCAGTTAGAGATGGCATAAAGGGGGGTGGCACAGCTATATATGTCAAAGTAGACATCCCATACTCTAAGAAAGTAATAACTTCAAAATTTGAAACTTCTGTTGCTCAAATATTAGTAAACAGTGATATGGTCACCATTATTAGCCTATATGATGCATCAACAGACACAAAAGAAGATGATTATATAAATCTCTTGAATCAAATTGAAGGTAAATTTATTATCTGTGGTGACTTTAATGCTCATCATTATCTATGGGGTAGTAATAAAACTGACACTAAAGGTAACTCATTGCATAATGCTATTAGTACCAATAATATTATAGTTTTAAATGATGGATCAGGTACTAGACAAAACCCCTCCGATCTACAATTGTCATGTATTGATATATCAATGTCTAGTGTACAGCTAGCACACCAAATAACGTGGACAGTAGATAATAAATCCTTATATGGTAGTGACCATTTTGTAATACAATTATCATTGAATCAAACCTCATCGTGTTCAAACAGCGAACACGAGTTGATTTGGAACTATAAAAAAGCTAATTGGGATGGGTTCGCCAGCTCATGTCATAATCAACTTAGTGAGAGCATGGTTACCGATAATATTAATGAATCATGTACACATCTCACTAACACTATCATTAAAATTGCTGGTGAGCACATCCCTTCCAAGAAAAGGTGGAAAAATAATAAACCAGAGGTAGCCTGGTGGAATGAAAACTGTACAAGGGTGGTAAAAGAACGCAATAAAGCTCGTAACAAGGCCAGACATACGGGGGTGGACATGATTATTTATTATACAAAGAAAAAGAAAAGGAATGTAGAAATACTATTAAATTAACACAGCAACAATATTGGGAAAACTTCTGCAGTGGATTGAATAATAATAATAATATAGGGCAAGTATGGAATACAATTAAGAGAATGATGGGTAAAACAATTAATTCTCTAATTATGCCAACTTTGATTTACAAAAATAAAATATATGAATCTACTAAAGAAAAGGCTAATATATTAGCTGAAGCATTTGCCAATGTAAGCAGTTCAAGTAACTATTCAGAAGCATTTATATCACATAAAGAACATATTGGGTCTATAGAAGCTGAAAAGTTGAAAGAATATTTTTCTGAAAACTCCCAAAGTTATAATGAACCATTTACCCTTAATGAATTACAGGATGCTATTGCTGATACATCAGATACATCTCCTGGTAAAGATAAGGTTACCTATAGTATGTTTAAAAGCTTTAGTGATAAATCACTTGGTGTACTTCTTTTATTATATAACAGAATTTGGTTCTCACAAGATCTTCCTCTGTCTTGGAAACATTCAATAATAATTCCAAGCTTTAAAAAGGGGAAAGATTCAAGTGACCCACATGCATATAGACCAATAGCTTTAACATCTAATTTTGTAAAAATTATGGAAAAGATGATTAATAACAGACTGAGGTGGTACCTTGAGAAAAATCAAATTTACTCACCTTATCAGAGTGGATTTCGTCAAAATAGAAGTACGATGGAACAAATAATTAGACTTGATAACGATATACAAAAATCATTTTTAAAGAAAGAATATTTAGTTGGAGTATTTATTGACTTCCAGAAAGCATTTGATATGATATGGAAGTTTGGACTTCTAAACAAAATGGTTAAAATTGGGATAAAGGGTAACATGCTCGGTTGGGTTAATTGTGTTCTCACTAACAGAACAATACAGGTCAAAATAAATAACACTCTTTCTGATACTCTCACGATCCAAAATGGTACCCCTCAAGGAAGTTGCATCAGCCCGACATTATTCAATATTATGGTAAACGATCTCCCCTCATGTATTAATAATTGTTCTATTTCCCAATTTGCAGACGATAGTGCTATATGGTTGTGTGGTAAAAATATTGGTTATATTCAAAGGAGAATACAGAAAGATCTTGACAATATCAAAACATGGTGTGATAAATGGGGATTTCTCATTTCCCCCTCTAAAACTGTAGCTATTGTGTTTAGTAGAAAGAAAAAGTCTGAGAAGTTATTATTAACGTTAGGTAACAGTTTATTACAAGTAGTCAATGAGGTGAAATTTTTAGGAATAATTATTGATAGTAAATTGACTTGGTTAAAACGTATACAATACATAGAGGCAAAATGCAGTAAAGTCTTAAATTGCATGAAACTTCTTACAGGTAATAAGTGGGGAGCAAACAGCCATTCTCTTAGAAACATATATATTGCACTTATAAGATCTAAAATAGACTACGGTTGTGAAGTATATAATTCCGCCTCACATTCCGTAAAGAAAATACTGGACCGGGTGCAAAGTCAAGCACTTCGAATTTGTACCGGTGCATATAAAAATGTAGCCACAAGTGGACTGCAAGTAGAAATGGGTGACCCACCCTACGAAGAACGTAGGAAGTGTCTTATTACAAAATCTTTCTTGAACATATCTAGTCATGAAGATAACCATCCAACTAAGGAAAGTTTAGCAAAAAAGGCAACATTTCTTTGCTACTCCAGGGAAATAAAACAGAATAAAAAACCATAGTTTATTATTTCAAAAGATATGATTAATCAACATGATATAGATATTAACCAAATATATAAATACAAACAATTCCCAACACCCCCTTGGCATTTGACTAAACCCCGTGTATGTACACAACTCACAAATCTCATCTCGAAAAAGGACAATCCACACTTAATTCGAAGTGAAAGTAACTTCATGATTGATACGCAGTATCGCCAGTTTTTAAAAAATATATACGGACGGATCTAAAGATCCAAATTCTAATAAAACCTCATGTGCATTTGCAATACCTGAAATGGGAATAAAAAAAGGTTTCAAACTGCCTAAGAATATGTCAATTTTCACTTGTGAGCTTATAGCAATATTTCTGTTTCTTATATGGTTAGAAGAATTCAAACCAAATAATGTCATTGTGTTTGTCGACTCTTTATCAGCTCTACAAGCCTTAAAGAGTAATTTATTTAAGGTAAAAAATTATTTATTGTACGATATCATATTTTTATACAACCAGTTAGTCAAACTAGGTAGCAACATAATATTTGAGTGGATCCCAAGCCACGTCGGAATTTTAGGAAATGAAATTGCAGACCAGACTGCCAAAGTGGCTCTTAATAAAGGTACAATAGATTGTCATATTCCCCTATATAAGGAAGACATCAAATGTTTAACAAAAAACATTTTAAAACAAATTTGGCAAAAACAGTGGTCAGACAACCCAAAGGGAAGATTACTACACTCCTTCCAAAATAATGTATCTTTTAAGATTACTATTCCACAAATGAATAGAGAAAATGAACGAATAATATTCAGATTAAGATCTGGCTCTATAAATGTCAATAAATATCTTCACAAAATAGGGAAAAGCCCGAGTGAAATTTGTGAAAACTGCAAAGTCACAGACGATGTTGTACACTTTCTATTAGTCTGCTCAAAATATGATGTGCAACGAAAACAGATGTTTGATACGCTTAAAAAAATGGAGTCATAGATCTCTCATTGAAACACCTTCTATCCGGATACACACACACTTTTAGTCCCGTGCATAACTATCTACGGGAAACTAATATACTTATAAGAAAATAGGAAGACTCTCAACTATAAGTGTCATTTAGCTTTAGTTTAGATATTATAAAATAAATAATTATGTATTTGGAACCAGTGTATATGAACTATTTCTCAGATGGTCCCTCAAGTTAAATTATTTCATCAAGTTATACAACCAGCAAGATTAAAAATAAAAGAAAAACTCACCAGAATATAAAATCATTTCCTTTTTTAATATCCATAGAATAATGATAAGTAAGTCACAAGTGCAATGCACACTTCACCTTTGTGTCAGTCCATTGAGCGTAATCAAACAGACTTTTTTCTACCTGTGTCATACATCAGTAAATCAATCACCTTTCAAACACCAGTACTAATTGACCATGAAATGCACGCAATTAATTTTAACAAGTATCAACATTCAATTTAAACACTCTGATCTATTGAAGATTAGTACACTAGAAAAGTTAACATTATATATTAAGGGAAAATACAACATCACCTTAAGATTCTCTATAATGGACAATTAGAAATTAAGAAATAAAAACAACAAACACAACACACTGTGCTCATATATTTAACAATAGAAACATTTGCTACAGGCTTCTTTTTTTTTTATGAAAGTGCCACTAACATTTATCTTAATGTTAAAAGATTAAAGGAAAAGCAAGAACAAAGGAAAATACAATTTGTCTTTTCAGATCTTCACAAACTGACAATTATAGTCATATTATTAGAAAATAAGAAAAACAAACAAACACAATCATTAAGCTCATATATTTTTTAGAATAGAAACAAGTGCTAAATCCTTTTCTATGACAATAAAATGAAAAGAACTAAAATCTGTACTAGAGGATGCATATGTCAGTTAGACAAACACACACAGATTATTGTATATATATATGCACATCCCAGCACTTCTGTTTCGCTGACATTCTCTGTACTTACAACAAATTCAAACAATTGCATTGTTTTAATAATATACTGGTATTATTTTTTTTCATATTTTTCTATTTTTACTCCATTTATATATTACATATATATATATATATATATATATATATATATATATGTATGTCTGCCTATGTGTAGTGACAACTGTAAATTATACCTTGTCCATCGGATTTCTTATGATTAAGAAATGCCAGGCTTTAGAATATTTATAAAGTGCCTAGAAAATCAACCTAACAATGTTAGAGTAGATTTGATTCTTTACTTCCTCCCCAAGCGGGGCTGGAACCTGTACTTTTCACTTCATACTTCTACGGCAACACCGCCTAGCATTGCGCAGACGCCTTATCCCCTCCTCTAACTATAGCTGATAAAAATCAGCTTTCGTTTCGGGAGGTGTTACCTTCTCGTAGGAATTAAACAAGGACATCTAGACGCAATACACAAAGTATTTTAAGTGTACAGAAATGATCATCTACTCATCTCTTTAGTATAATTACAGGATGCTGTTCTATTTTTAGAAGCATACAATCACTGTAAATTTATATATATGTATGTCTGCCTATGTGTAGTGACAACTGTAAATTATACCTTGTCCATCGGATTTCTTATGATTAAGAAATGCCAGGCTTTAGAATATTTATAAAGTGCCTAGAAAATCAACCTAACAATGTTAGAGTAGATTTGATTCTTTACTTCCTCCCCAAGCGGGGCTGGAACCTGTACTTTTCACTTCATACTTCTACGGCAACACCGCCTAGCATTGCGCAGACGCCTTATCCCCTCCTCTAACTATAGCTGATAAAAATCAGCTTTCGTTTCGGGAGGTGTTACCTTCTCGTAGGAATTAAACAAGGACATCTAGACGCAATACACAAAGTATTTTAAGTGTACAGAAATGATCATCTACTCATCTCTTTAGTATAATTACAGGATGCTGTTCTATTTTTAGAAGCATACAATCACTGTAAATTTATATATATGTATGTCTGCCTATGTGTAGTGACAACTGTAAATTATACCTTGTCCATCGGATTTCTTATGATTAAGAAATGCCAGGCTTTAGAATATTTATAAAGTGCCTAGAAAATCAACCTAACAATGTTAGAGTAGATTTGATTCTTTACTTCCTCCCCAAGCGGGGCTGGAACCTGTACTTTTCACTTCATACTTCTACGGCAACACCGCCTAGCATTGCGCAGACGCCTTATCCCCTCCTCTAACTATAGCTGATAAAAATCAGCTTTCGTTTCGGGAGGTGTTACCTTCTCGTAGGAATTAAACAAGGACATCTAGACACAGTTGTCACTACACATAGGCAGACATACATATATATAAATTTACAGTGATTGTATGCTTCTAAAAATAGAACAGCATCCTGTAATTATACTAAAGAGATGAGTAGATGATCATTTCTGTACACTTAAAATACTTTGTGTATTGCGTCTAGATGTCCTTGTTTAATTCCTACGAGAAGGTAACACCTCCCGAAACGAAAGCTGATTTTTATCAGCTATAGTTAGAGGAGGGGATAAGGCGTCTGCGCAATGCTAGGCGGTGTTGCCGTAGAAGTATGAAGTGAAAAGTACAGGTTCCAGCCCCGCTTGGGGAGGAAGTAAAGAATCAAATCTACTCTAACATTGTTAGGTTGATTTTCTAGGCACTTTATAAATATTCTAAAGCCTGGCATTTCTTAATCATAAGAAATCCGATGGACAAGGTATAATTTACAGTTGTCACTACACATAGGCAGACATACATATATATAAATTTACAGTGATTGTATGCTTCTAAAAATAGAACAGCATCCTGTAATTATACTAAAGAGATGAGTAGATGATCATTTCTGTACACTTAAAATACTTTGTGTATTGCGTCTAGATGTCCTTGTTTAATTCCTACGAGAAGGTAACACCTCCCGAAACGAAAGCTGATTTTTATCAGCTATAGTTAGAGGAGGGGATAAGGCGTCTGCGCAATGCTAGGCGGTGTTGCCGTAGAAGTATGAAGTGAAAAGTACAGGTTCCAGCCCCGCTTGGGGAGGAAGTAAAGAATCAAATCTACTCTAACATTGTTAGGTTGATTTTCTAGGCACTTTATATATATATATATATATATATATATATATATATATATATATATCTAAATAGGCGATTAAGGGTGTAGGTAGGGGTGATTTCTCATTCAATGACAGAAGTGTTTTTTTTCTCGTCAGGGAAGGAGGAATCACTAAATACCAGTATGTCTTTGGAAATTTATTTGGAAAAATTAACGCAACTTGCCGTTATGGAAAAGGAAAAACTACAATCAATCCTTACTTAAGGATTCTTTATTTGCTACATCAATCGTGGGAGACGTCCTTACATTGGTAGCATTTAACTAGCACATGTCTTGTTTTATGTTTCTAAATATACTTTTTTTTATAAGCATATCACAGACGACACAAAGGTGAACAACTAGATGAAATTTCTAAACAATTTTATGATACCTATCAATTAGTAATGTACATTTCATTAGGAAGTATCATTTGCTTTTTTCTCTCTCTCATTTTCCTATTACATGTACCTTCTGTTATGTGTTTTTTTTCTCTCTACATATAAATACTTTATTGTAACACAGTCAACCATATTGTCAAAGTTTTATATAAATCTCGCCAAAACGTAATACTAAAAATGAATTCAGGAATGAAAGTATATATACATAATATTTATGTTATATGAATTTAAGGCGCAATTACTACATAAGTACGCCGCCTACCAAAACCAATAACAACAACAAATAATAAGTAGAGGTAAGTTTTATCTATTTTTTTTAGACTTTGTATTAAAGAGGAATGATATGTTGGATATGTTTTTTTTTAAATTTTTTACAATCCTTTTCTAAAACTTTGTACAAATTGCTTATTTCTTGACCAATCTCAATGTGGTTTTATTCAAAGTCTTGAATTCATGTGGTTCTTTGATATGATGTATCTAACCATGTATTTATATTTTTAATTTTGGGGCTTTCTTTTAAATTGGTCCACATTAAGGCTTAAAGTTCCAAAATTAAACTTTGTTTGATTTAAAAAAAAAATGAATTCTTGGTGTTCATGCTGAATATAACCGTGTATTTAAATTTTTTATTTTGAGACCGGTTTTCTAATTAATCCGCATAGTCCAAAATTAAACTTTTTTTGATTTTATGAAAAAAAAGAATTCAAGGGGTTCTTTGATATACTGAATCTAAATATGTATTCGGATTTTTGATTTTGGGCCAAGTATTGAAGCTGGTCTAAATTGGGGTCCAAAATTAAACTTTGTTTGATTTCAACAAAAATTGAATGTATGGGGTTCTTTGATATGCTGAATCTAACAGTGTATTTAGATTTTTGCTTTTAGGCCCCTTTATCAAATTGGTCCACGTTGATGTCCAAAGGGTCCAAAATTAAACTTTGTTTGATTTTAAAAAAATGAATTCTTGGGATTTTGGATATAGGACAATAATAGGTAAAAGTCCAATTTCAAAATTTTCAGTTCTTTGTCCACATTCATTCTGTGTCAGAAACCTATGCTGTATCAAATATTTAATCATAATCCAAATGCAGAGCTGTATCAAGCTTAAATGTAGTGTCCATACTTGCCCCAACTATTCAGGATTCGACCTCTTTGGTCATATCAAGCGGCGCCCGTTGGAGCATTTTATTTTCTTAATATTTTGTAAAATTTCTGAACACCTTCCTGGTAGGTTTGTTTGTTATTCTGTACAAATTGATTTTCAGAATGCAATATATATATACACTTTTTGTTTTGATTTAGTAAACACTTTAAAAACTTAGCTTATATTATCCATTAATAAATAAATAAATAAGATTCTTGGTGACTCGTACTGTGTAATCCTTTTTTGTGAAAGCTTTAAAAGAGAAAAGTTTTTTTATAATCGTAAATTGACCAGAAAATGGTATTGATAACAAAAAATTAAAAAGAGATTCTTTCTAATTGAATACTTAATGAACGTTAAGACATAGTCAAGACAGAAGCATATAAAATAGGAAGATGCGACATAATTGCCAGCCAATGAGTCTACTATCAACCAAATGACGTAGATGAAGGCTTTTATATATCGCCGTACGGCCTCGAACATTGAGCAAAAGCCAAAACGTATAGTCAGCTATAAAAGGCCCTGACATGGCAATATACAGTTCACTGTTGGAGTTCCTGGGAATGTACTCTTACACCAACAATTTATAAACTTAGTCCATATGTTCATTGTGCTGTGATATTTTTAAATCATATGCCACATTACCTTTTTGGACCCAATTTTTATTGTTCACTCAACATGGAAATGTCAAAGTGCGCGCGTGGTATGGCGTCAATTGGACACATATGCTTGTATGTATTTGTTTTCGTCTTGAATATGCATGCAATATTTTCTACTGGACATTAATTAAAGAACAATCTAACTATCAATTAAATAAGCACGTTCCAGGATAATTACCAGTTTGAATTTAATGTGTCATTTTATGAATATGAAATCACTTATTGATAATGTTCAACTAATAATAATGTTGCAGGATCATGGCCAGTAATTGGAGTCTTTGTGGTATTTGTAATAGTCGTCAGATGACCAAATCATCAGTAGTCTGGTGTTCTGAATGTGACGAAGGACTATGCGGAGATTGTAAGGAACACCACAGTATTTCCAAGGGAACAAAAAACCATGAAACCGTTTCCATCGCCGAATACAAGAAATTACCGACCGAAGTCCTGCAAATCGCTCAAGTCTGCAAACTACATAATGAAAAATACGAGCTTTTCTGTAGAAAACACGATTGCCCGTGCTGTAAGAAATGTGTGAAATCTCACAACGATTGTAAAGCCTTAATCGACATTAATGAAATCATAAAAAACGTCAAAACCTCCAACGCCTATTACGAAATCGAACAAACCCTGCTAGAAGTCGTCGAGAATATTAAACGACTCAATACTAACCGGAAAGAAAATTTAAAATCGCTTAAAGACAAGAAAAGAGAAATTGAAGCAGAAATAAAACAAACCAGGACCAAGATAAATCATCACCTCGATAAACTTCAGGAAGATTTGATTAAAGAATTAATGGCAGTTGAACAAAAAGAATGCAGAAAAATAGAAAAATTATTGACTGCTCTGAAAAATAAGGAAAAAGATATCTGTGAAATACAAGAAAATATTGCTAGTATTAAACAGCATGCGTCCGAACTTCAAACATTTTTGACTATGAAAGATATCGAAAAAGATATTGCAGTCGGAGAAAAATTTATGCAATCAATCACCACAAGTGACACCACAAATCAAGTCAATATTTCATGCCAAATTAACAAGTTTTTACCGCAAATCACGGCCAGCGTTCAAATATTTGGAGAAATTGATGTCAGTTCTGATCCATGTGATTTTACCATTCAGAAACGCAAGGACAGACAAGCCCAGATTATGGTAGATGTGCCAACCAGAAATATCGATAACCTGACTCTGACGTTACAGAAACGTATCAATACAAGGTTGTCAAATGTCCAAGGTTGTTCCATGCTTCCTGGTGGTAGGATGGTATTCTCTTGTTATAGACAAGATAAAATAAGAGTACTCAAATCAGACGGATCAAAAGATTTCGAAATCAGTAAGATTGGTTATACGTTTGATGTGGTATTTATTGGTGATGATTCTATTGCTGTAACATCCTGTGAATCAGATACGATTAATATAATCGACTTAAAGAAGCAAAAACTGAAGAAATCAATAAAAGTTCATTCATACAACGAAGGAGCAGTATACAAAGATGGACATTTGATTTATTGTGACAGAGAGAAAGGACTACAGATGATTAGTCTTAGTGATGAATCCATTACCAATGTTAACAATAACAAACTTCCTTTCTGTGCGTACGTTACAACATCCGGGGACAAACTGTTCTATACAAACTCTGACAATCACAGTGTAACCTGTCGTGATTACCATGGTAACATACTTTGGACATTCTGTGATATGAGTGTTCTGAAGTTTCCATTCGGTATCACTGTAGACAATGATGGTAACGTGTTTGTAGTGGGACGTGATACTCACAATGTGGTTGTCATCTCTCCTGATGGACAACGCTACAGACAACTTTTATCACGTGAAGATGGAATTAACTTTCCACAGGTTCTACACTATGACACATCTACACATACATTGTTAGTGGCAAATGAATCCAAACACGCGTTCTTGTATGAAGTTAGATGATAAGGAATTACGTTCAAATATTTGTCTTTAGAAAAATCCTTTCAAATAAATAGATGTGTAAAATTTTACAATTAACCACAGAACAATCTACCGAGAAAAGGTCAAATCAGGTGTTGACAGTTAAAAATAATATATATAATTTAAAATAAATATATATAAGCGAAACATGCTATGTATATGAATCACCAAATCTTGCATTAACAAAGCAATAACAGAATAAACCTGTAGTTGAAGACAAACAGTTAAATGCAAATAAAATTGCATATAACGCATACACAGCGATACATGGAAAATAATTATAGAAACTCGATACGGACAAGAAATAAAATATCCTATAGGCAAAAATATTAGTAGGTTTTGCTAAGATTGGTTCATGGACACGATTATTTATAAAATCATTCAATCTGAAATATATTCTCATAACGGAAAATTAACTTGTTATTTTGTGATCGGGATTTTCTTAATGGATGTTAATAATTTTCTCTTACAACATGGACTGATTTTATACGTAATTAGACTATACTCAGCAGGTAAACATACCATCTTATTTTATTCTATTTTGATAAAGATTATAAATCTTCGACAGCGTCCGGCTCGGACATTTTATCACTTAATGATTAGAAACCAGATGTGAGATTCTAATAGTGTGTACATGTATGTAATTAATATTTTCATGGAATATTACTATCGTTACAACATATTCTTATATTAAATGTATTAATACTGCAGTGCTTGCCTCTTTTATTGATATATGTTATAATTACATGAATCGACAAATAATTTAATTAATGAATTGTCTAGTCATATACTATGTGACGTAAATCAGTTCAACATATGATGCTGATACATAAGCCAATCAAAACCCTAGCTTTGGTCTCTCTACGGATGACACCTATTTTCCTCCAACCAATCACAACACAGCACATTGTCACATGTCTCTTATCCCCGCTTTTTTGTAAAAAGCGTCAGTTTATGATAACTAGCCAAAGGAAGGTGGACACACCTCATTCCATCAGAGAATTAATTATAGAACATCATCTCTGAGAGGCTTTTTTCGCAATTAGAAAAAACATCTCAAAAATAGAGATTGATATAGAGATAAAATTATACCTACAAGATTCACACTAGCTAATATCTCGCAATTAGAGATTATTAGCAACTCTAAAAGAATCTTATATCAAAATATTTATCAAGAATCTGTTTTTTCAAAAATTCAGAAAAGAGAGATTGATAAACACAAGATCGCCGGAAAACTAATTAAGCGGTGTTTTAAAATTTATACGAACACTGGAATTATTCAACTACAAGTTAACAAAGAAATACACCAACACACGCACTAAACTAACTTCCAGACACATGTCTAATAAAAAGAATAGACGGTTCAAAGCTAGGGATAAGAAACGCAAAATTGCTAACAATAAGGAAAAAAGAAAACGATACAATATATGCAGACAACATAGAAGACGACAATATAAACACGCGGAAAAGGTACAAAAGGCTATAAAATATGTTGAAATTTTTACAAAAGAAAAACTAGGTAATGCTGAAATACTAGTTCTAGCGAAAGGACTTAAATTCATTCCTAGTCCAAGACTTCAAAATGCAAAGAAAACTCTCATAAATGACTTCAACGAACTAGCCCGCAAAATGAGATGTAAATATCACTTTGATGACGGGTCTAACACATACAATCGTCATCCATTTCTTTTAAAAAGTGGGTATAAACCAAGCTGGGCAAATAATGCAATTGAAAACTACTTATTTTCAACAAGAATTGAACTTGAGAAAATTCAATTAAATACATTTAAGGACAACCTATCAAAAAATGAAAGAATGGCACTGCAATCCTTACGTAAAAATGATCGTATTATAGTAAAGAAGGCAGATAAAAACTCATCAACAGTTGTTCTTGACAAAGACCTCTATATAAAAATGGCAATGAATCAGCTAAATGACAATATACACTATGAAACAATTAATGAATCTCACACAACGGAGATCGTGAACAGTATCAACACAATCATTTCTCGTTTACACAAGAACTCCTACATTGATGATGTCACACTAAAGTTCCTAAAAAATGACGATGAAAAAAGATTGGGTAGACTATACTTCCTCCCAAAACTTCATAAAATTAATCAAAATAATAGAGAAAAGATCAAAGTTGATAAGAATTGTTTACTGAATATAGACGTTCCAGGAAGACCCATTGTATCTTTATGTAATAGCCCCTTAGAAAAAATTGCACAATATATCGATTATTTTATTAAACCAGTTGTCAACCAATTTTGGACATACACACAAGATACAACTTCTTTTATAAACAAATTGGAAAAAATAAGAGCCTCTCCTGATATATTAATGAGTTCATTTGACATTTCTAGTATGTATACCAATCTACATCATACGGAAATTATAAACGCAATCGACAGAGCATGGCCGCTAATAATGCAATGTAAATTTGACATCCCGGTGCCTCCCAAAAAGGATATGTTAGAATTACTGAAAATTGCCCTTGGAAACAATGAATTTGAATTCAACGGGCAGATTTTTAAACAGAAAGTTGGAGTACCGATGGGGTCACCAATGTCTCCTAGTTTAACTGATATTAGAATATATGAAATCGTTTCTGAAATATTAAAACGGTTCTCACAATCGTCCGAAATTTCTCTTCTATCTGTCTACAGAGATGACGGTTTTTTATTATTCAAAGGAAGTGAACAAGCGCTTATTGAATTTTACCAGATTGCAAATAGTATTCATCCATTGTTAAAATTCACATATGAAATTTCTAATAGTCAAATACAATTTTTGGACGTAACAATATTTAAAGGAGATAGATTTAAAACGGAACAAATATTAGATATCAAATTATATCGCAAACCTACGGATAACTTCCAATATTTAGATAAATCATCAGCTCATCCCGCCTCTGTATTTAAGGGATTTATAATTGGCGAAGTTACACGGTTCATTCGATCGTGTAATAACAAAGATGACCTCGACACACAGATCAAACTATTTAAACACAAGCTTATACTCAGGGGACACAAGGAAAATGAAATTAATCCACTAGTTAATAAAGCACTACGAAAAAGTAGGCAAAACACATTATGTTATAAAACAAAAAACAAACAGAAAAGTCCACCACTAGTCATAGCAACGAAATTTAATCCTTTATTTAAGCAGTTGGGAAGACGAATAAGAAAACACTGGCATTTGATTGAAGACGACGAGACCGCTCAACATCTATTTCCCAGACCGCCTATCATTGCTTATCGTAAACACAAGAATGTGAAGGAGTACTTGACCTCGGCAAAATTATAATGTAATTAGATAAAGAATGGACATTAAACTATAAGTGTATTACAGATTCACCAGGTGTAGTGCCCCAAAATGTAACTGCATTTGATACGTTACACGATAGAAACATATTGATAACAATTAAAAAAGTAATTAAAATCAAATGTTATAGTAAATAAAAATAAATTAGGCCAGGGCACCTGACGAGGATGAACGGCCTTGGTCGAACTTGACCTAAATGATATCCGAAACACCAGGTGTAATATCATCAAATTAAAGAAATTCATAGACGACCAGTTGATTACCACAGATCATTTACGTTGGGAAAATCCTTTCAAATAAATAGATGTGTAAAAGTTTATAATTAACCACAGAACAATCTACCGAGAAAAGGTCAAATCAGGTTTTAACAGTTAAAGATAATATATATAATTAAAGTAAATATATATAAGCGAAACATGCTATATATATGAATCACCAAATCATGCATAAACAGAACAATAACAGAATAAAACTGTAATTGAAGACAATCATTTAAATGCATATAAATTGCAAATAAAGTATACACAGCGATACATGGAAAATCATTATAGAAACTCGATACAGACAAGAAATAAAATCTCCTATAGACAATGGTATTAGTAAGTTTTGCTGGGATTGGTTCATGGACACGACTATTTATAAAACATTGATCTAGATAACTTACTACATTGATCTAGATAACTTACTACATTGATCTAGATAACTTACTACATTTATCTAGATAACTTACTGCATTGATCTAGATAACTTACTGCATTGATCTAGATAACTTACTACATTGATCTAGATAACTTACTACATTGATCTAGATAACTTACTACATTGATCTAGATAACTCACTACATTGATCTAGATAACTCACTACATTGATCTAGATAACTCACTACATTTTCAGATACATCACTTGGTGAACATTTACATTCTTTGTTAATTGGGACCAGTATCTGTACATAACGTCATTTTAATTATAAATGTATGTTATGGTTTATTAAAATTCTTGTTCATCTTACTTAGACTTTTTGAAACAATAAGTTAGACAAGAAAGCAAGGCCGGCCAAGTATTTTAGAGGATTTCACAGTACTGATGTCATGAATTAAATAAGGATTAATTTTAAAGTGAAAAAAGACAGAAATATTATAGATATGAATACATGGAGATGTCGGGTAAACGTCAAAAAGACAGCAATCCAACAACTTGAACAACAATATTACAGATACAAATTAAAGGAGATGTGAGGATATAAGTCAATGAGACAGCAACCCAACGACTTGAACAAAAATATTATAGATACGAATATAATGTACAAAGAGGTGAAGGGTATACGTCAATGAGACAACAATCCAAAACTTGAACAACAATATTACAGATACAAATACAAGGAGATGTGAGGGTATAAGTCAATGAGACAGCAACCCAAGACTGGAACAAAAATATTATAGACACGAATATAATGTACAAAGAGGTGAAGGGTATACGTCAATGAGACAACAATCCAAAACTTGAACAACAATATTACAGATACAAATACAAGGAGATGTGAGGGTATAAGTCAATGAGACAGCAATCCAAGACTGGAACAAAAATATTATAGATACGAATATAATGTGCAAAGAGGTGAAGGGTATACGTCAATGAGACAGCTATCCAAAACTTGAACAAAAACATAGTAAATACGAGTACAAGGAAATGTGGGGCATAAGTGAATGAGACAACAACCCAACAACTTGAACAAAAACATAATAAATATACGAGTACAAGGAGATGTGGAGTATAAGTGAATGAGACAACAAACCAACAACTTGAACAAAGGCATAATAAATACGATTACAAGGAGACGTGGAGTATAAATGAATGACACAGCAATCAACGACTTGAACACATATATAATAGATATGAAAAGAAGGATATGTGGGTATACATCAATGAGAGAGGAACCCAATCATTTGAAAAAAAATATTATAGATACAAATACAAGGAGATATGGGGTATACGTCAATGAGACAGCAACCAAACGCCTAGAAAAATATTATAAATATACAAACATGGAAATGTGGGGTATACGTCAATGAGGCAGCAACTTTCCGACATGAACGAAAATATTATAGATACGATTACAAGGAAATGTGGTTTTAACATCAATGAGACAGCAACTTACCCACTTGAACATAGATATTACAGATATGAACACATGACGTTTTTTGGGTATAGATCAATGAGACAGCAACCCAACGAATTGAACAAAAAATATAATAGATACAAAAACAGAGGTATGTGGGGGTATACTTCAATGAGACAGCAATTCAGCGACTAGAAAAAAATATAATAAATCCGCATTCAAAGGATTGTAGGGTAAATGTCAATAAGACAGCAACCTAACGACTTGTACATACATATTCTAGAAATGAATGAAAGTAGATGGCACGGCATATGTAAATGAGACAGAAACCTAACGACACGTACAAAAATATTATGGATACGAAAACAAGAAGATGTGGGGTATACGTCAATCAGACAGCAACCCAAAGAATTGAACAAAATATCAAAGATCCTAATGCAAGGAGAAGATATTTGGGTATACATCAGTTCGACAGCACCCCACGACTTAAACACAAATTTTATAAAAAAAAGTTTAAAAAAACACGAATTCAAATAAATGTGGGGTAGACGTCAATGAGACAGCAACCCAACGACTTGAAGAAAAATAATATAGATATGAATTCAAGGAGATGTGGGGTATATGTCAATGAGACAGCACACTACCACTAAAAATCAAATATAAAAACGAATTCAGATAGGTGTTGGGTATGCGGCAATGAGACAGCTACCCAACGACTTGACCAAAAATATAATAGATATGAATACAAAGAGATATGGGGTAAAACCTCAATGAGACAGCAACTTACCAACTTGAACAAAAATATTAAAGATATGAACATATGAAGTTTTTTGGGTATAGGTCCATAAGACATCAACCCAACGATTTGAACAAAAATATAATAGAAACAAATAGAAAGATATGTGGGGGTATACTTCAATGAGACAGAAACCTAACGTATGAACAAAATTATTATAGATAAAAAAGCAACAAGATGTTGGGTATACATCAATCAGACAGCCACCCAACGAATTGAACAAAAATATCAAAGAGGCGAATTCAATTAGATATTTGGGTATACATCAGTTCGATAGCACCCCTTGACTTAAACACAAAATGTATAAATGAAAAAACGAATTCAAATAGATGTGGGGTAGACGTCAATGAGACAGCAATCCAACGACTTAAAAAATATGAGATTAAACACAATTTCAAAAAGTGTGGGGTGTACGTCAATGAGACGGCAACCCAACGACTTGAACAAAAAAATAATATAGATATGAATTCATCGAGATGTGGGGTACACGTCAATGAGACAGCAACCCAACCACTAAAAACAAGTATCATAAAACAGATTAAAAAATTAGACAGCTACCCAACAATTTGACAAAAATACAATAGATATGAATACAGAGAGATGTGGGATATAAAATGAGACAGCAACCCGACAATTTGACAAAAATATTATAGATATTAAGACAAGAAGATGTGGTGTAATACCTCAATGAGACAGCAACCCAACGTCTTGAACAAAAATATAGAAACGAATACAAGATATGGGGTTTACGTCAATGAAACAGCAACCCAACGACTTGAACAAAAATATCGATATGAATACAAGTAGACGTGGGGCTGTACCTCAATGAGACAGCAACCCGACGACTTGAAAAAAAATAGCATAGATACGAATACAAGAAGACGTGGGGCTTGTACCTCAATGAGACAGTAACCCAACGACATGAAGAGAAATAATTTATTCGAACAGTCCGATGGAACTAGTTGTCCGTAATTTTGCGATACGGGGTCCATATCAGATCGTTTATGAATCCGAATTGTCCCCTATTTTATTCAAAGTTCAATCATGTTCGTAATTTCTTTTCAGAGATCGCTTGTAAATCTTGAGCATAGTATATTTTCCCGACATTTCATTTACTTTTTTTCATCAACTATGTTAACGTTTCCAGTTCATAGATCACTTTTAGATGCACATAAGTAGACTTAGTTGAGTATTTAGGAGTCACATAAACTTTCAGTAATTGTTATTGTTTTGTATATCAACGCTATGGAAATCCTTGCAAACGACACTTATCGAATATACGTACTGAAATGATTATTTTCTGAACTGCTGACACAGAATTATGTCTCGCTTGTTTGTAATTTTTATATGAAAATGCAAATGTTCAAATTCAAATTACAATACTTTTTAGCATGTACAATATGCAAAACATATTAAGTCAATGGAACTTAACTGAAGCTGCAGGGCCAAATAGACGACATGGAAATGAGATACGCCAATGTTTGTACAAATGTAAATCTAATATCATTGAGGGGTTCCCTTTAAACATTTAAACCAATCAAAAGTTCTACTGTCAATAGATCGTGACTAGGGGCCGAGTAAACTAATATCCATGGAAACGAGATGCATGAGGTAGTTTTTATACAACTGCATAACAAATATATTTCACCTATCAATAGCGGTTACCCTAAAACTGAACTAGTCACACATATACTTTATAAGAAATTGTTGACGCCGCCGCCGAAAACAGAACGTCTAAGTCTACCCTTTGCTCTTGTTACTGTTACTATTTGTTTTGCTGTATCAACGAAATCTTACTCTCCTGATAATTTTTTGGCACTTTACTTATCTTTTCTTTGTCATTTTTTGGGGTTTCTCTTGAGGTGACATTTGCGACATATCTGCATGCTTTAGTATACATTTGTATTCGCCTCTCATTCTAAACCTGATCATGCTTTTATAAATATTGATGTGAACCACTGAAATGAAGAAATGATAAATCGAAGAGTTAAACAGGATTACTATGAATCCAAAAGTTTTTTTTTTCAATATTAAAAATAAAGTTGTTCACTTTATTATAAAGAAGCTTGAAAGTTAAATGTAATAAATGATCATCAACAGATAGTTTAGACATATCATAACTATTATGAATGTAAAGTAACAACTAGGTGTTCAATATACAAATAAAACATTTACGAAACGTATACGTTATTTTTTATTTTAGTTGGATACATTGACAGATGACATACACAGATTGGATACATTGACAGATGACATACACATATCCTCTAGTAAGTGTCGACATGTGAAGAAAAAAATTGTTAAGGATTTCATAAAATCACTGAAAATAGTGCTAGGGATTTGGTAAAATCCATGATTACAAGTTTAACTTGATATTAGAAACGTGTTTTTCTTAATATAAAAATAGACTAAAGATTTTGATATATATATATTCAATAAACACTACAAGTTTAAACTAGTGTACAATGATTATGAATAAAAGGCATATGGACGGATATTTAGACTATAATTTACTTATTTTTGCATGACAAGTTTGGGTGACATCTACTGTTACATAATTGCCTAGCTTTTAGACAGGAACACCTATTTTGTTCACATCTTTTCTTTACAGAACATTATTTAAAGTTTTATCCCTTTGTCATAGAATACATGTATCTGAGATATGACCAAAGTAAGATAAGCATATAAAATTGATCAAGGTGGCCTATTTCTGCTTGGTTAGAACCTCTTCATAGAAATGCAAATACAAAACAAAGTATTCTTGCCTATTTTATCTGTTGTCTTTTATCATTATTATTATTTTGTGAATATAATGTTATTTCATAGGCAGCAAATTAATGATACAACACTTATTTGCTTTTTATATATCAATTTTCATGTAACAATAAGATAATCTTGTCCTGATATGCATGTAATATTTGCCACTGGATCACATATCCTAACCCAATCAATTTCTTATTCTTTACATATTTTTTTTTATGTGTTTTTCTTCTCTTATGACAGCAAGCAATCCAATGTTCCGTTTTTATATTTGATTATAAAAATTTGATATAATTGGTTTTATTCTTTTCAGTAATTACAGAAACACTATAATAAACATTAACTTACTTTCGAACAAGGAAGTAAAAAGAGCTTGTTTTGTCTTCTTTCTGTGGCTCTTTGAAAAGAAAAAGAATTAATTTATTTTTACAAATTTCCTGAATTTGATCAGTGAATCTGTAAAAAAAGATCTTAACTATTTCAGTGATTTTGTAAAGTCCCTAGACAAAATCAGGGATTTTATGATATCACTAATCAGTTTTTTGATTTTACAAATTCACTGTAACATATATACAGTTACTTCTGAGAACATTGTAAATTAATAATGAGTGCTATGAGAGAAGTGGAGAAGCGGGATACACGTAAATAAGACAAGAACCCAACGACAACATACATAAAAAAACAGTTCAATGTGAATAAAAGAATATTCTGTTATACGTAATTAAGACAGCAATCCATCGACGAAATAAATCCATGGACTGTTTATTTGAAAACAAAAAAGATGTCGGGTTTACGTATGTAAAACAGCAACCAATCTTCAAAATTAATCTTGAAACATTTCAATATGAAAACAAAAAGATTTTGGTTATACGTATATGAGACCCAAACAATAGACAAAATGCATAAAAAGAAAGTTCAATGTTAGACAGTTAACAATCGGCAATATAAATCAAAAACAGTTCAATATGAATAAAAAAAGATTTGGGATACGTATATGAAACAACAACCCATTGACAAAATAAATCCAAAGACGTTTAATTTTGAAAAAAAACACAGTTAAAAATGGATACCAGGAGATTTCTGGAATTCGTATATGAGACAGTAGCCCATCTACAAAAGAAACATTAGGACAGTTCAATAATAAAAAAAAGAAGAGTTGGGGGTTTGCGTATATGAGACAAAAATCCATCGACAAAATAAACAGACAGTTCAATGTGAATGAAGAAGATGCCGGGTAAAATTCTGTTAGAAAGCAACCCATTGACAACATAAATCAAAATACTGTTAAATAAGAATAAAAGAAGATGTCGAGTAGACTCATAAAAGACAGCAACCGATCAAAAATTAAAAAAAAACCGATTCAATATGAAAATATTTTGGTTATACATGTATGAATTCATTTTAATGTGAATAAAAGATTCCAGATAAGCGTATATATGAGACAACAATCCATCGACAAAATGAACACAAAGGCAGTTCGATACGAATATAAAAAAATAATCGAGTTAACATATATGGGACAGCAAAAAAAAAAAGTTTACCAAAAGATAAGTTCAATATGAATTAAGACGATGGTGGGTATACGCATATGAGACAGCAACCCATCGACAAAATATATAAAAATACTTTGCAATTTGAAAAATAGAAGATTTCGAGTAAATGTATTAGACACAGCAATCCATCGACAAAATTCACCAAAAACTAGTTCAATATGAATAAAAAAGATGTTGCGTTTAAGTATATGAGACAACAGTTTAAAGACATCAATCAAAAGACAGTTCGATATGGATAACAGAAGATGTGGCAATAAGTTATATGAGATCGCAACAAATCGACAAAATAAATAAAAAAACAGTTCAATCTGAATAAAAAAGATGTCGCGTTTAAGTATATGAGACAACAGTTTAACGACATCAATCAAAAGACAGTTCGATATGGATAACAGAAGATGTGGCAATAAGTTATATGAGATCGCAACAAATCGACAAAATAAATAAAAAAACAGTTCAATCTGAATAAAAAAGATGTCGCGTTTAAGTATATGAGACAACAGTTTAACGACATCAATCAAAAGACAGTTCGATATGGATAACAGAAGATGTGGCAATAAGTTATATGAGATCGCAACAAACCGACAAAATAAATAAAAGGACAGTTCGACATGGATAACAGAAGATGTGGCAATAAGTTATATGAGATCGCAACAAATCGGCAAAATAAATAAAAGGACAGTTCGATATGGATAACAGAAGATGTGGCAATAAGTTATATGAGATCGCAACAAACCGACAAAATAAATAAAAGGACAGTTCGACATGGATAACAGAAGATGTGGCAATAAGTTATATGAGATCGCAACAAATCGGCAAAATAAATAAAAGGACAGTTCAATATGGATAACAGAAGATGTGGCAATAAGTTATATGAGATCGCAACAAATCGACAAAATAAATAAAAGGACAGTTCAATATGGATAACAGAAGATGTGGCAATAAGTTATATGAGATCGCAACAAACCGACAAAATAAATAAAAGGACAGTTCAATATTGATAACAGAAGATGTGGCAATAAGTTATATGAGATCGCAACAAATCGGCAAAATAAATAAAAAAAACAGTTCAATCTGAATAAAAGAAAATGTCATGTATACGCTGAAGATAATTCTTGGTTGATTGATGTCCAGTGGCAAATATTTCATGCATTTTCAGGACGAGAACAAATTAGAAATAAATACAATAAGTAAGTCCGGTAATTGATGCCGTCCAGAATGAAGGTCGGGGAAATTTTGATAGCCACTGGGAAGTTAGGATGTATTGGAAAGCGGTAGAAATTTTGCCTTGCAACAGGCCACCTACGGACCCTCTAAATATTTGTTGGAAGGGGTTTTAACGTGCAGATAGCATGGTACTATCTCTGCACTAGGCATCGGATTTTACGTCCCCATTCTGACCGGACGTGACTGCGTATACTTGTACATCTGGCACAGCCTAACGGACGCCCACTTCGACAAACGTTTTACTGCCGGTCGGAAGAAGATCAAAAGTGACCATATTTTTATTCCCCAATCACCCTTGGGTATAGGTGTAAAAGACAGGAACTTATTAGAAAATAAATCAAAAGAAGTCAAAAAGGGATACAAGGAGAAAAACCAACTAAAACATCATGTAAAGAAACTAAAGATGCTCCTGAAATGATGTGTATAGTTTGTTGTTGAGTATAGTTCAGTAACTTCCTAGTATGAGTATGAGTAGAAGTTCTATATCCAGATATATCCTGCTTTAAGCCCGAAAATGTATTTGCAGACTAACATGGAATACGAAAGTCACCAACAATTTCATATCCCGGTCACATGTAGGTAACCATGGTAAACTTGTCATTAGTTGACATATGCCGTCATACATGTATGTCAAACACATTGTCAGTAGTCATGGTAGTTACATGCCGCATGCCGATCCTAAGTCCGAAACCTCGTCAGCAGTTATCGTATGATGCTCCAAAGTCAGAAACCTTGTCAGTAGTTGCTGTATGCCGATCCAAAGTCAGAAACCTCGTCAGGAGTTGCTGTATGCTAGGCCTATGTTAAAAACCTTTCAGGAGCTGCCGTTTTGTGGTCCTAAGTAAGTAACATCGTCAGTAGTTGCCGAATGCTGGTCCTTAGTCTGAAACATCGTCAGTAGTTGCCGTATGCCGGTCCTAAGTCTGAAACCTCGTCAGTAGTTGCCGAATGCTGGTCCTAAGTCAGAAACATAGTCAGTAGTTGCCGTATGCCGGTCCTAAGTCTGAAACCTCGTCAGTAGTTGCCGTATGCCGGTCCTAAGTCTCAAACCTCGTCAGTAGTTGCCGTATGCCGGTCCTAAGTCTCAAACCTCGTCAGTAGTTGTTGTTTGCTGGTCCAAAGTCATTAACCGTGTGAGTAGATGCCGTATGGCAATCCCAGATCAAAAACATCGTCAATAGTTACTGCCTGCCGGTCCCAAGTCAAAACCCTCGTCAGTAGTTGCTGTTTGCAGGTCCAAAGTTAAAACCTCTCCTGGAGGTGTCGTTTGCCTTTCCCAAGTCATTAACCTCGTGAGTAGTTGCCGCATGCCAGATCAAAGGCATTAACCTCATAAGTAGTTCCCACATGCTGGTCCCAAGTAAGACTTATCGTCAGTAAATGCCGTATGCTGGTGCCAAGTAATAATTTTTGTCATTAGTTGCCGCTTGCTGGTCCTAAGTCAGAAAGCTCGTCAATAATTGCCGCATGTCATTCACATCTTTGAAAACGCGTTAGTAGAGTTACCGTATACCGGTCCTAAGTCAGACATCTCGTCAGTACTTATGTTTCCTCAGAAGTTGCGGTATGCCGATCCAAGACCAGAATCCTCATCAGTAGTAACCGTTTGCCGGTCCCAAATCAGACACCTCGCCAGTACTTGCATTATGCCTGTCCAAAGTCATGAAAAAATTCAGAAGTTGCCGTATTCCGATCCCAGATCAGAAACATCGTCAGTTCTTGCCATATGCCGGTCACAACTCAGTAACCTCGTCAGTAGTTGCCGTATGCCGGTCATATTTCAGTAACCTCGTCAGTAATTGTCTAATGCCGGTCACATCTCAGTAACCCCGTCAGTAGATGCCGTATACCGGTAACATTTCAGTAACCTTGTCAGTAATTGTCTTATGCCGGTCACATCTCAATAACCTCGTCAGTAGTTGTCGTATGCCGGTCATATTTCAACAACCTCGTCAGTAGCTGCCGTATGTCGAACACATCTCAGTAACCTCGTCAATAGTTGCCGTATGCCGGTTAAATCTCGTCAGCAGTTGCAGTGTAAATGCATATGTGTTCCACCTTACAGAATATCCACTGTAACTAAATATTATATATATACAATGCCATTATATATTTTCCTGTTAGAACAAATATTCTATAAACTTTATTTCGTCAACAACAATATGTGTATTCTACACAGTGTGTTTTTTATTTGTGCACTGGTTATCAGACGAAACAATTATCACTGTTCAATTTAGGCAGGTACCAGTTTTGGTGTACCAGAACATGTGTGCCGCAGAAATTTGGTTATAGTTAAGCATTGAGGTATATAATTGCATCATGTGGACTGAAAAAATAAATGAATGTAAATTCTAGGCTATTGTATTACACAAGTAAGTAGTTGCATACACAGGTTGGGGATTTCCTTCGCAAATGGGTCCAATCAGAAGTCAAAATTGTGGTCTCCTCACTTGACGGCATCTAATCAAAGTGGGGAAAAATTTATGTAAACAAAAATATCTTGAGATTTTGATGGTAAAGATAGGTTCGGACAAGGCTCTAATTCACTGAATATCATTTTTCTCTTGAATTTTGCCTAAAATTCTTGTCGGCTTTTAGCAGGATTCTGCAGGTGAGGATTAGATTTGTATCAGAGCATCACATTTTTTGCCTTATTTGCAGTGCATTTATAAATTTAAAAAATCTCCATGCTGAACAGACACCCAAATTTAAAGGTTTTCTATATATTCACATAAGCACGCACACATCTTAGTTACTTGAAACCATACATTTTATTTGTATATAAGCTTGAATGAATTTTCAAGAAAATAAAATCATAAATCCATGAAATTCTAAAGATTTATTGTTAAATAACTGGTTTCTGCCACCTTATTTAAAGAAATGTGTCACATGACTTTAAAATTATAAAATCATGTGACCATTTACCTGGGTTGCACTAATGACAGGACGATTGCCCGGATAGTGACAGGACGATTGGCCGGATGAGATATAAATAGTCATAACTTTTTTGTTATTCAGTAGATTTTTTTAATATTTGTAGACCTTAGAGATATTAAACTATATTTTATGAAAATAAAACAAAATAAGTGAAAAAAAATATTTTTGAGCAATTAAAGTTGACCGGACGGATTTCACACTCGCCGATACACGCTATACATATATGCAATTGGTCGAAAACAAGTGTTAATATCTTTTTTGTTTTACAATATTTGTCGATGAAATTAAGGAATCTGTGAGAATAATAAATATATAATACGAAAATATAAACTTTATAGTAAACAAAAATGTTTTTCTGCAAAAAAAGTTGACCGGACGGTATTGACATTCGCCGATGTACGCGTTGATTATATTGAACTGATCGACAAAAAGTGTTTTTATATTTCTTTTGTTTTACAATATTTTTACATGAAACTAAGAAATATGTGAGATCAATTTATATATGATATGAAAATATAAATTTTATAGTAAAAAAAAATGTTTTTCTTCAAAATAATTTGACCGGACGGAATTAACATTCGCCGATATATGCTTTAAATATATTGAACTGATCGACAAAAAGTGTTAATATTTTTTTTTGTTTTATAATATTTTTTCTTGAAAGTAAGGAATCTTGGAGATCAATAAATATATGATATGAAAATATGAAGTATCAGATACTAATGGCCATATATTTGTCCCCTCTATTTGGGAAGGCGCTGTGAAATTTTCTCCCTCATAATGCACAAGTATTAAGCTTTTGTTACTTTTGAAACTGTATGCAGTTTTCTTAAACTGTAAAGAACCAACTGGTGTTTTTCTACCGTTTGTATTGTCTGTTGTTCCTGGTAATCGGACTTTGTAAAAATGTTTTTTAAGAACATCATTACCAATGGTGACTGATTTTGTACCATTATTTATCCACAGATATTGGTCACATTTCCAATCATCTGCCCCAGTTTGAAACAAGTAAACTTCGTTTGCCTTTGGCTTATAAGGGGGAACATTCGATGTACGAGATGTTTCAGGATTTGTTAAAATATCTACTATTTCTGTTTGATGTAATACATCTGTATACATATAGACAATTGACCCACTGTCCATTTTTATATTTTGTCTACTAGTAAGAGGTGCTATAATAGTAGCAATGCACAATATATTGTGCTATAGGGCTCAATGAGACTGATAGTCGAGAATATCTAATTATTTATGTATTCATAGATAGATTTTCGACAACTGTCTTTAAATAGACATGCTTTTGAATAAAGCAATATATAGTAGCACTATTATAAATCTATATATATATATCAATATGTATTTGAAAATTGTCTTTAAAAAGACATGCTTTTGAATGAAGCAATATATAGTAGCACTATTATAAATCAATATATATATATATCAATATATATTTGAAAATTGTCTTTAAAAAGACATGCTATTAAAGCAATATATAGTAGAACTATAATTCGTGCGATCTGAACTGGTTGAAAGTCAGAGCAGATATGACTGAACAATTGAGGAATTATTACTAGGTGAGTTAAAAGTTAATCTGTAATCTTGAACTTTATCAAATTTCTTCTTTGATTGGATTCTAATTGCCAACTGATTATATAAGGTAATTCAATTAAATGTATTTGATGTCACAGGTGTGAAAACTTTAATGACGTGTTATTTGGCTTGATTAGTGATTAAGACAAGTGTCAAAATTAGATTAATCTAATTAAATATAAGTACTTCTAGTGTGCCGTGGTGAACTCACTCAAATCAACATTTTGGGCTCAAAGTTTTTACTATAAAGTTTTTATTTTCGTATAATATATTTATTAATCTCACAGATTCATTTATTTCATGGACAGATATTATAGAAAAAAGAAGAGATATTAACACTTGTGTCGATCAGTTCAATATATTTAAAGCATATATCGGCGAATGTCAATTCCGTCCGGTCAACTTTTTTTGCAGAAAACATTTTTTTTTACTATAAAGATTAAAATTTCGTATAAAATATTTATTAATTATAATCTCACAGATTCATTTATTTCATGGACAGATATTGTAAAAAAAGAAGAGATATTAACACCTGTGTCGATCAGTTCAATATATTTAAAGCATATATCGGCGAATGTTCATTCCGTCCGGTCAACTTTTTTTGCAGAAAACATTTTTTTTTTACTATAAAGATTAAAATTTCGTATAAAATATTTATTAATTATAATCTCACAGATTCATTTATTTCATGGACAGATATTGTAAAAAAAGAAGAGATATTACCACTTGTGTCGATCAGTTCAATATATTTAAAGCATATATCGGCGAATGTTAATTCCGTCCGGTCAACTTTTTTGCAGAAATATTTTTTTTTACTATAAAGATTAAAATTTCGTATAAAATATTTTTTTAATTATAATCTCACAGATTCATTTATTTCATGGACAGATATTGTAAAAAAAGAAGAGATATTAACACTTGTGTCGATCAGTTCAATATATTTAAAGCATATATCGGCGAATGTTAATTCCGTCCGGTCAACTTTTTTTGCAGAAAACATTTTTTTTTTTACTATAAAGATTAAAATTTCGTATAAAATAATTTTTAATTATAATCTCACAGATTCATTTATTTCATGGACAGATATTGTAAAAAAAAGAAGAGATATTTTACACTTGTGTCGATTCAAAGCATATATCGGCGAATGTTAGTTCCGTCCGGTCAACTTATTTTGAAGAAAACAATGTTTTTTACTATAAAGTTTATATTTTCATATCATATATTTATTGATCTCGTAGATTTTTAGTTTCATGTAAAAATATTGTAAAACAAAAAAAATATAAAACACTTTTTGTCGATCAGTTCAATATAATCAACGCGTACATCGGCGAATGTCAATACCGTCCGGTCAACTTTTTTTGCAGAAAAACATTTTTGTTTACTATAAAGTTTATATTTTCGTATTATATATTTATTATTCTCACAGATTCCTCAATTTCATCGACAAATATTGTAAAACAAAAAAGATATTAACACTTGTTTTCGACCAATTGAATATATGTATAGCGTGTATCGGCGAGTGTGAAATCCGTCCGGTCAACTTTAATTGCTCAAAAATATTTTTTTTCACTTATTTTGGTTTTTTTTTCATAAAATATAGTTTAATATCTCTAAGGTCTACAAATATTAAAAAAATCTACCGAATAACAAAAAAGTTATGACTATTTATATCTCATCCGGTCAATTGTCCTGTCACTATCCGGGGAATCGTCCTGTCATTAGTGCTTCCCCATTTACCTTCCTTTTTCCAAAGGAATGATCTATTTATAAGACCCATTTAGGTATGTTATTTTTATCATCATTTGTCTGTATAGTTCAGCCACAATTTACACAGACATCCACATACAAACACAAACACGCACACAATTTAACTATATAATGTTGAGTTTGTTTACTTTTTTATTTTATTTCTATCAACTTTCGTTTCAATTCTTCGATGAGATATGCACGATATGTTTGAACACGTTGAATGTTTTACTATTTTTACCATGTTTACCAAATTTGCCTATTTAACCTGTTTTTACTGTTCTCTTCCATTTTTTATAGATTTTTTTGTCTTTATTTAGTTTTTTTGTTTGTTTAGTTTAACAAAAATCTTTGTAACGCATTACTGACCACATGAAAAATGATATGTATACTGAGTGAAATTTTTTTAGCAACATATATTTTTATTAGAAAATCTTTCAATAATAAAAACAATATCCAAAAATGCAGAAATACATTCTATGATAAAAAATATATTGAACCTTATGATTTATTATTTTTGTTACAACTATGTATTTATTGTTATTTTTTTAAGTATAGTTAATTTTTGAAATATGAAACTTTTTTGTTGCTCAGTATATATTCAAAGTACGTGATTAGTAAAACAGACTGCTCCTGTCGTGTTCGACTTTTCTGCACGATCCTCAAAGACTTAAAAACTGGCACTTGCTGCTAATCATTATTCGCTAAGCAAGAGACAATAAGGAGTGTTATTAACTAGAAGTCTGAATAACGTGTCTGTAAGGTAGAGGGACACGTTATACTTTTGGACTGTAACTTTTTGAACTAGCTCGTAAAAATCTTCCTCATCTTGTCGATCTTATATAGAAAATGAAAAGAACACGTTATAAATTCCATTCGTCCAAAGCACTTTTCTGGATTTACCTTCATCAGGAACGCTAAAAGCCGAATACTTGAAATCAAAGGATGTATAAAACCGAAACCGCTGAAGAGCTAATTAATAAAAGATTACCTAAAATAGTAGCCAAACCCTTCAAAGGCAAACTTTGCTTGAGGAGGTTGAAACCGTAGTTTCTTTGTAATTTAAAATTTATCAACGGGCAAATTTAGAAAGGTTTGTTATTAATCATGCCAGTACTGAAGTACTGACTACTGAGCTGATGATAACCTCGGGGACTGATAGTCCACCACCAGAAGAATTGACCCAGTGCTGTAAAAAATTAGAAAAACACATTTTATATTTAATGCTTCCGAAGCGCTTTTCTGGATTTACCTTCATCAGGAACAGGCAAGGTTCATACTCATATCATATAAAAATATACTCGTAATCCCCCCATATTCTATATGTGCCTGTCCCATGTCAGAAGCCTGTAGTTCAGTGGTTGTAGGTGGTTCATGTTAACAATAATCTTTGTAACGCATTAAAGACCACATGAAAAATGCCATATATACTGAGTGAAAAAAGACAAGCAACATATATTTTTGTTAGAAAAACTGAAAATAATAGAAAAAAAAACTTCCTAATTGCAGAAAAATATTTTATAATAAAAAGTTGAACCTAAAGGTTTATTATTTTTGTTACAATTATGTTTTAATTGTTATTTGTTTGAAGGATAGTTTATTTTTGAAATATGAAACTTAAAGTCTTTGTTGCTGATAGATATAAGATGTGGTATGAAGTCCAATGAGACAACTCCATCCAAGTCACAATTAGTAAAAAGTTAACCATTATAGGTCAAAGTACGACCTTAAACACGGACACTGGCTCATATTAAACAGCAAGCTATCAAGGGCCCCTAAAATGACTAGTGTAATACAATTCAAACAGGAAAACCAACGGGCTAATATATATATATATAAAAACGAGAAACAAGAAACACATATGAACCACACCAACAATCAACAACCACTGAACAACAGGTTCTTGACTTAGGACAGGTGTAAACAAATGCAGTGGGTTTAAACGTTTAACTAGCGCCAACCTTCACCCTAACCTAAAGTAGTGGTTAAACATTACAATATATAAAGATACACTATACAATATCAATTTAAATGCCTTAACTAAATCAAAAACTTGTTTTGCTCAGTATATATTCATAAGTACGTGAAGTGTGAAGTGATTTGTTCTTGCGAATATTGAATTTTACATTCTGAAGTAAAACAGACTGCGCCCGTCGTGTTCGACTTTTCTGCACGATCCCCAAAGACTTAAAAACTGGTACTTGCAGCTAAGCATGCGACAATAAAAGATCGAGCTATTGACTCGGAGTCAGAATAACGTGTCTGTGGGGTAAAATGACACGTTTTACTTTCAGACTGTAACTTTTTGAACCAAGTCGTAAAAATTTTCGATTCACATTTTGTCGATCTCTTATAGGGCAAGGTTCATAATCAAATCATATTCAAATGTATTTGTAACACCTCCACATTTTTTATGTGCCTGTCCCAAGTCAAGAACATGTAGTTCAGTGGTTGTCGTTGGTTCTTGTCTTTCATATTAGCTTTTCGTAAATTGTTTTGTTATAAATTAGGCCATGAGTTTTCTCTATTGAATTGTTTCATATTTTTAAAGGCAGTGCTTTAATGCCTTTCTAGTTGCCGGGTTAATCCTTCCTTCCGCGATATCCAACTTATCTACGTGGGGGGTCATTAGACTCCAAGTAGATCCGGAAATGTTGAATTCTCTCCTCTTCTTATTGCGATATAAAATGTTTTTTGTTTCATTTCATTTACATTGGGAAATAGAGAAACGATCATTGTGTTTTGTTAGTTTTAAAAACTTTTGATATATTAGTATTTTGCATTATAAGCAGTCAACCGATTGACAAACTAGAATTATTTGAATTCCGTGTGGAAAGAGCTCGGGTTAATTTCGAGTGTTATCTGCAATCTAGATGTTTATAAATCATTTCAGTCGTTGATATTATAATTAAAGGTCGACTGAACATGAATTATATTATACAACTTAAAGCGCATTTCTGTTTATGCACGTGAACCCGTCTAACGTTATTTTCGCAGTTATATAAAGTAGCAAATTATCGTTCCTGAATAGGTGGCGCCGTGGTAGCGGATCCTGTTCCTCTACTTCCGGTTTCTGCACTGTGCAACTATTTCAGTTATATTTTTAATTAACGATGCCAAGTACTTGTTGTTGTGTACCTGGATGTCATTTAAGAGGAGGACATGCATTTCCAAATGACTTAAAAAGAAGGAAAAGTTGGATCAACGCCATGGCCCATACGCAGATTGGACGAGAACACGATGATATCGTGGAGTCCATCTCAATCAGCTGTTGTTTGCAAGGCACGTTTTACTGAAAAAGACTACGTGCAGGAAACTATTCATGGTAAAACCCTATTTTCCTTGTGAAATATATAGTTATATATGTAATCGCCATACGAATAAACCAAAGTCTGTTTACAACCGCAATTGTCGTTTTAGAATAAAAGGGGGTGGGTAATTCAAGACGTCATAATTTTTTGGATTACGATTCAATGTGATCTGTTTGAGATTTCTGGTGATTGCTACAATTATAATGATTTCCTACAAGAGGTATATCATACTGAGAATTATTTTAGCAGTAATTATGCTAATGTAGTAATGACAGGAATGCATAAGCTATGCCGGTATCGGGTCCGTTCGCGCCCAATACACGTTCGCACCCTACACGTTCGCATCCCACACGTTCGCCCCCTAGGTCCGTTCGCACCCTACACGTTCGCACCCTTTTTTTTATTCAGAAACCTGATAAATTTTTAGATGTTTTGTAGAAGTTTATATCAAAATATTTTTATTTTCATAAATAAAAATTCGGGAATTTTTAAATGAAATATTGTTTTAAATTGATTTGATGATTAATTATTAAATGTTAATTATGTATGAATACTGCTAATTGGTATTTATACACAGCCTAATATGGTGTTATTGTTGAGTGTTTAAAAATCATGATTGTTGTCATGATTGTTTTAACTTGCTTTAAATGTAAATACTGCATGTATTTAGCTTGGTATGAGTAAAACTTTGAAGATTTTAAATAAAAAACATGAAAGATAATTGTTTTTAACAGCTTGGCTCCTTTGATCTCATGTGTGTCAGAATCTCACTTTATTCATAAACAATGAAAAAAAATATTTATAGCAATACACTATCCAAAACATGATTACGAATTATTCAACACATAAAAAAAGACGTGGTCAGAATCCCATTTCCTTTTGAAACAATAAAAAAGAAATATTTATAGCAATACACTAACCAAAACATGATTAAGATTTTATCAACACCTAAAAAAACGTTGTCAGAATCTCACTTTATTTAGAAACAATGAAAAAAAAAATTTATATATATATAGAGCAAGTCTAAATTGAAAACAACGTTCAAACCTATGATTGCGTTGGATAAAAACCGCAAATTTTATACGTGTGCATGCAAAACAAATTTCTTGTTAGAGTGGTCTAAATACTGCACAAACAACATTTTCCAAAAGACCAAAAAAGTTAAAAAGTATATTTTAACAAAACGCATTTGACTAACAGGTCGAATATATATATATATATATATAGAGCAATACACTGACACTTACCTAAACATGATTAAAAATTATTCAACACAAAAATAAAATACTGGTCGTCAGAATCTCACTTTATTTAGAAACAATGAAAAAATATATATATTTATAGCAACACACTTACCAAAACTCGTTTACAAATTATTAAACACAAAACCAATAAAAATTGGGCGCGAACGTGTAGGGTGCGAACGGACTTTGGGTGCGAACGTGTAGGGTGCGAAAGTGAAAGGGGGCGAACGTGCATGGGGGCGAACGTGATTGGGCGCGAACGGACCCGGATTCAGCTATGCCTCATAGACTTTCTTGAAAATTATCAATGACAATGTTAACAGGAACAAAACAATGACATGCTCTCATCTATATTATATTTATTTAGGTACAAACAATGTATGTTTGTTGCATAAGTCTCTCATTGTTTGTCCTTTGGATTTACATAACACACATTGAATCAGGCAAACATAGTTTTATCCAGATTGTAATGAATAAATCTAGTTAATATTTCGCCAGGTAGTACAAAGTATACATTGCTAATGGAAGTTCATTTAATTATAAAAAAACTAATGTTTTATAACCTTTTTCAGGGCGCAAACCCACCATACAGAGACTTAAGTCTACTGCAATTCCCAGCCTATTTTCCTGGACCAAGCAAGAGACTGAATCGTCCACAAAAAGAAAAATCAGGGCAGTTTCCTGTGAAAACAAAAGAACTAAACTTGATGAATATTGTAGTAGAAATCTAGAGGAAAGTTTTGATTGTAAAGTTGGTTTTCCTGAAGAAGTCATTCATACTGCAGAAAGGATTTATGACTGTCCACCACCAACTGCCGAGCTAATGTTGAGCTTCACAGATGGAATTACGCAAACACCATCAATGCCTATGTTTTCAGCAGAGAATTTTGAAATGAAGACACGTGACATAGCCATGCATTTTTATACCGGTTTAGAGTTGTATACTAAATTTTTATTTGTTTTGACCACACTTGGTCCAGCAGCACATTGTTTGAGATACATATATTTTCAAATTGATAGGGTGTCAGTTGAAAATCAGTTTTTTTATGACTTTGATGAAATTGAGGCATCATACAACCAACTTTGAACTGTCTAGATTCTAGATTGAATCTAGTGTTAAGAATATTGTGTATACATGGATTGTTTTTATGTCTAAACAGTGGTGTGAGGCTAACACTTGGCCATCTAGTGGTTTAGTCAGGTATTTTTCACCATCCAACTTCAAATTAAAGTTTCGTACGACTTGGATTATTATTGACAGCACAGAATATCCCGTGATAAAACCTAAAGCTCCTAGAGCTCAGGCAACCTTTTCATCAAATAAAAACAGAAACACTGAAAATTCTTGAATGTTCGACACCTGGTGGTTTAGTCAACTATGTCTCTATGTCACATAGAGCGAATTATTGGACTTGGCAAAACATACAAAATTCTAATAAATCCTATGAATGGAACTGAAACAAAACTTTCATCTGAAATAACATTTAGTTGTTTTATGTTGTGTAATTTTAGAACTTGTATTGTGCCAAAGGATGCATAAATAAAAGTGACGCAATGAATTTTGTTCTGATATACATGTATATATATTTACAATTACCTGTACATGCACAATTCAAACAAGAAAACTAACGGCCTATTTTATGTAAAAAAATGAACAAATATAACAAATATGCAACACATAAACAAACAACAACCACTGAATTACACTTTTATAGGCTCCTGACTTGGGACAGGCACATACATGTACATACAGAATGTGGCGGGCTTAAACATGTTAGCGGGATCCCAACCCTCCCCCTAACCTGGGACAGTGGTGTAACAGTACAATATAAGAAACAACTATAAAAATCAGTTGAAAGAGGCTAAACTCATCAGATGGATAAATACAAATACAAGTGGACGTGGTCGGGTAGTTGTACATCCAAACAACAAAAAGACACTAAGTACAAATCTGAGAGTACTCGCAGTTACTGACAGCTAGTTCAAAGCCACTAACAACTGATAAAAAAATCTTGCATCTAAGACTAAATTATCAATCCGTAAGCTCCCTTTAGAATTTTATAAATTTTAGATTTTGCATTTCTGAGTTATGGGGTTTTATTCATTAAAAAAGGGGGGATTTTCCAGTTTTTGGACAACAACTCAAAAATGCTTTAAGCAGTTCACATAAAACCTTGGTGAATTATGTATAGCTATTGATGTAATCTCCATATTGATTTTCATAAATTTCAAATATGACATTGAGAAGAAATTGAACTTTATTTGTTTATAGTCTGGCAACAGATTTATTAAGTATTGCACAACAGCACAGTGTATTGCACAACAGCAAGAAATCTTTAATTGAATATAAATTCAATTCATATAACCGATTTCAAGTTCATTGACTACATTTATTCAGAAACTATAATATGTCAAATATTTAATTACAATCCAAATTCAGACCTGTATCAAGCTTGAATATTGTGTCCATTTTTGCCCCAGCTGTTCAGGGTAGTACCTCTGCGGGTGTATCCAGCTGCGCTCAGCGAATCAGTTTATTTCTTAATTAAGAACTCCTTTTTATACGACCGCAAAAAAATTTTTGTGGTCGTATATTGGTATGACGTTGGTGTCGTCGTCGTCGTCCGAAGACACATTAGTTTTCGCACTCTAACTTTAGTTTAAGTGAATGGATCTCAATGAAATTTTAAAATAAGGTTCAATACCACAAAAGGAAAGTGGGGATTGATTTTGGGGGTTATGGTACCAACAGTTAAGGAATTAGGGGCCAAAAATAAGCATTTTTGTAACTTCCAGACATAACTTTTGTGTAAGTGTATGGATCTCTCTGACATTGTACCACAAGGTTCCATATCACAAAGGGAATGCTGGGATTGATTTTTGGGGGTAATTGCCTCCAAATTTTAGGAATTAGGGGCCAAAAAGGGGCAAAAAACAAGCATTTTTCTAGTTTCATGACAATAAATTGTGTGCAAGTCTATGGATCTCTCTGACATTGTATCACAAGGTTCCATATCACAAAGGGAATGCTGGGATTGAATTTGGGGGTAATTGCCTCCAAATTTTAGGAATTAGGGGCCAAAAAGGGGCAAAAAACAAGCATTTTTCTAGTTTCATGGCAATAACTTGTGTGTAAGTGTATGGATCTTTATGAAATTGTACTACAAGGTTCCATATCACAAAGGGAAAGCTGGAATTGAGTTTGGGGGTAATTGCCCAAAAAGTTAAGGAATAAGGGGCCAAAAATAAGAATTTTTCTAGTTTCAAGACAATAACTTGTGTTCAAGTGTATGGATCTCTCTGAAATTGTACTGCAAGGTACCATACCACAAAGGGAATGCTGGGATTGATTTTGGGGGTAATTGCCTCCAAATTTTAGGAATTAGGGGCCAAAAAGGTTAAAAAAACAAGCATTTTTCTAGTTTCATGACAATAACTTGTGTGTAAGTCTATGGATCTCTCTGACATTGTATCACATGGTTCCATATCACAAAGGGAATGCTGGGATTGATTTTGGGGGTAATTGCCTCCAAATTTTAGGAATTAGGGGCCAAAAAGGGGCAAAAAAAAGCATTTTTCTAGTTTCATGGCAATAACTTGTGTGTAAGTGTATGGATCTTTATCAAATTGTACTACAAGGTTCCATATCACAAAGGGAAAGCTGGGTTTGAGTTTGGGGGTAATTGCCCTAAACGTTTAGGAATTTGGGACCAAAAAGGGGCCAAAAAACAAGCATTTTTCTAGTTTCCAGACAATAACATGTGTTCAAGTGTATGGATCTCTCTGAAATTGTACTGCAAGGTACCATACCATAAAGGGAAGGCTGGGATTGAGTTTTGGGGTGATGAATCATAAGGGGGTTCAAAAAATTTGGGGGGGGATTCTTTTTCCTTTTTTTTCTTTAAAATTTTCCATTTTAAATTGGTTATTTCTGATTTATATATAAAAGCAAATAATAATGATATGGTTTGAATAGGTAAATTAAATTTTTTTAAGTATCTTAGACCACTTTCATTCTGTGTCAGAAACCTATGCTGTGTCAAATATTTAATTACAATCCAAATTCAGTGCTGAATCAAGCTTGAATGTTGTGTTCATACTTGCCCCAACTGTTCAGGGTTCGACCTCTGCGGTCGTATCAAGCTGCGCCCCAGCGGAGCATTTTATTTCATTCATAAATTACTTTATGCTTGGAAATATAATTTTGCTTGGAGTTGAGAGAGTTGACATGTTGCAATGTACATTTACTCTACATAGTTCTATGGTACCAAATCAAAAGTTTATATAAAGAAAGAAGTAAAAGGTTTCCCATCATAGTTTAGTTACATACATTTTTTTTGTACCTGAGGTCATCGGATATAGATCATTATATAAATAAGGAGATGTGTTATGATTGCCAATGAAAAAACTAAGGATTTTCTTATCCAAGGAATAGATTACCTTAGCCGTATTTGGCACAACTTTTTGGAATTTTGGGTCCTCAATGCTCTTCAACTTTGTACTTGTTTGGCTTTGTTACTATTTTGATCTGAACGTCACTGATGAGTCTTATGTAGACGAAACACACGTCTGGCTTATTAAATTATAATCCTGGTACCTTTGATAACTAATTTGACTATAAACATAGATAAAAAAGGTACAAACTGGACATAATGCACTAGTTCATAAACAAGTGAGAACAATCGCCTTCATATAGTGCTCAGAATATGACATTCATAAAACTTATTCAATATCATTAGAGAACTCTAAATCTTAAATACTGAAAGCCACCTCTGATAAGTACACTGTACTATGCAAGATAATGATATAACTGGACTTAAAATAGACACAACCTGTAATTAACTGCCTTTACAGCACTTTCGTGCTTTGATTTTTTTTATGTAATCCTTTTTGGTTTCAAGTACAAGTAAGGTCGAGAAAATGATGTTCTATTGTAGTCTCAAACATATCTGTTGGTGCTAGGCCAGTGTTTCTTCGGAGATCAGGTAGAAGTAAGGTCGAGAAAATGAATTTCAATTGTAGTTTCAAGCATATCGTTCGTTGCTAGGCCTGTGTTCCCTCGGCGTTCAAGTAGCAATAAGGTTGAGAAATTGATCTTCCATTGTAGTTCTAAGCATATCAGTGCTAGGCTGGTGTGCCTTCGAAGTTCAATTAGAAGTATGAACGAGAAAATGATCTTCGAACGTCGTTTTAAAAATATCAATAAATGCTAGGGTGGTGTTCCTTTTGAGTTCAAGTAGAACTAAGGTTGAGAACAAACTTTCATTTTAGTTTCAAGCATATCGGTGCTGAGCTGATATCCCTTCGTAGTAGAATTACAAGAAAGGTCAGAAAAAGCATATCGATGCAAGGCTGGTGTTCCTTTTTAGTTTTAAGTAGAAGTAAGGTCGAGAAAATGATCTCCCATTGTTGTTTCAATCATATCGGTGCTAGGTTAGTGTTCCTTTGGAGTTCAATTAGAAGTAAGGTCTAGAAAATAATCTTTGTAGTTTTAGTCATATGGTTCGACCCTAGCCTGGTCACGGATCCTTTTGTGTTTTATTAAATTATTGTAATTAGAGTTATTGCCCATTAATGATAATGTTAATATTATTTTATCACGGAATGATGCTTCAAATCCGTTTTTCTTAGTTCTATTGCTTAAATTGTCAAAACGGGCAGACTTTTTTGTTCTCTGATTGTTTATGACGTCTTTATACTAAATCCATTGGATGTTGGATGTGTACTGATTGATAATTTAGTCTTAGATGCATTATTTTTTTTCATAAGTTGTTATTGGCTTTGAACTACCTGTCAGTAACTGTGAGTACTCTTAGATCTATACTTAGTGTCTTTTTATTTTTTGGGATTTACAAGTACCCGTCCTCGTCTCCTCTGTGTTTTTGTTAGATGTATTTCTGTTTGTATCCATCTGATTAGTTAAGCCTTTTCAACTGAGTTTTATAGTTTGTTCTTATGTTGTACTGGTACACCACTGTCCCTGGTTTGGGGAAGGTTGGGCGCTACTACATGTTTAAACACCACAACATTCTGTAATTCAGGAGCCTGTACTTTAGTAGTGTCGTTTATTGCTGTGTTACATATTTGTTTTTCGTTCATTATTTTGTACATGAAGTATGCCGTTAGTTTTCTCGTTTGAATTGTTTTACGTTTGTCATTTCGGGGCCTTTTATAGCTGACTATGCGATATGGGCTTTGCTCATTGTTGAAGGCCGTACGGTGACCTATAGTACCTATATTTTGTGTGGTTGAAAGGTTTCACCATCCCATTTTTTAATCTTGATCAGTGGAAATCAAAGAAGGTACATGTAATAAAAACAGTACAAGAAAAATACTTCACTATATAGTATTGGTAGAGTATATGATGATGGTGAATGGTTGCTTAACGTTCAATGGCGAATTAAATGCATGCATGTTCCAGACGTGTAAATATAATATGAATATTAACCTTGCTTTGTTCTAGACCGAAACGATGAGATAGATTTTTAACGTGCTAGTTCACAAGGTAACAGTCCGCAATAAGACGTGTCACCAACCCGGGCGTACCAGTCTTTGCCACTCCCTAATGCATCTGGCTTAGAACAGCAAATATAAATGTTGATCTCTTTGCAAACCACTACATGACTTTACCATTATATCTATTGTTTTAAAAGAACTTTGGTCTATGGTGCTTAGATCTAATGTTTTATCACGGTCTATCATATATGATTATGTCAGTCAATTATAGAACTAAGACATGTAAGAATATACTTGTAAGGGGTGATTGCTTAATTAAGATGACTAAAATAAGTATTTATTTTCATGTAATACATTGTATTTCAATTTAAGAACGATGGTCAATCTTGCCAAAATATCTCTTCTTTACAAGTTTGAGCGAGCCACTCAAACCTACATTACTTGATTCTAAATATATTACATTTAGTAGATATAAGAAGATGTGCATGGTATGAGTGCCAATGAGACAAATCTCCATCCAGGTCACAATAATATTATGTAAAAGTAAACCATTATAGGTCAAAGTACGGCCTTCAACACGGAGCTCACACCGAACAGCAAGCTATAAAGGGCCCCAAAAATGACTAGCGTTAAACCATTCAAACAGGAAAACCAACGGTCTAATCTATATAAAAAACGAGAAACGAGAAACACTGATGAACCACATTGATAAACAACAACCACTGAACATCAGGCCTTTTCAATACGATTTTATATATTGAAATTTAAAAACACAGTTTTAAATTAAAAACAAACAAACAAACAAAACATCATTTAATAATCAATCGGACTGTACAGAGAACACTAATTATTTTGCATCTGCATGTCATGTAGTGTAGGTAAAGAATATCATTTATCTGAATATTCCGAAGAACCATATGCATCTAGGTCTGTTAGATTAGAAGTTGTGCAACAATCTGTTTAAACAATTAATTGTTGGAGAAAATTTACTTACTGTTTTTGCATGGTGTGTTCTTTACTGAACATGCATGAAATATTTGCCACTGGACATTTAGCAACTCTCAATAAATCAAATTCCCAGCATGATATTTTGAATTATAGTCATTTCGTACCCTAACCATTTCGTACCCCCCATTTCGTACCCTGGCAATAACCATTTCATACCCTGACCATTTGGTACCTTGACCATTTCGTACCTCATGGAATATTAACATGTATACCATTTCGTACCTCATGGAAAATTTATATGTAAACCATTTCGTACATTGTACCTAATGAAAGTTTATATGTATGCCATTTCGTACTTCGTGGAAGATATATATGTATGCCATTTCGTACCTCATGGAAGATTTAAATGTATGCCATTTCGTACCTCATGGAAGACTTATATGTTCTTGATTTCTTGGTAAAAACAGTCTCATTGATGTGCGCCATTGCGTACCTTATGGAAGATTAATATGGATACCATTTCGTACCTCATGGAAGATTTGTATGTATGCCATTTCGTACTTCATTGGAGGTTTGTACGTATACCATTTAGTACCTCATTGAAGGGTTGTACGTACACCATTTTGTACTTCGTGAAAGATTTGTATGTATGCACTTTTGAACCTCATGGAAGATTTATATGAGTTTCATTTATTGGTTAAAATAGTCTCATTGACCTTTTGCTGTAAGGCGGTAGAGGTCACGAGAAATGCATAAAATTTGAAATTAAAGCACCTATGAGATATTATATAGGAATAAAGTCAATAACCACATTTTTTTTGAAATCTGTAGAACTTTTTTATTTATGATATTTATTTCAAGTATTACATTTATTAGCTAGTGCTTTAGTAACAGTTCACATTTCTGCCGATAACATTGATTTTGTTACTTTGTAAACTTGTAACTAAAGACACGCGCCGTACTGGCGTCTCGAGACTGGCGTATTGTTTTAAAAAGGTCGCATTCTAACTAATTGGATTAAAAATGTTTATTGAATACACGTGCCATTTGAAATTGCGACGTGTGCCTAAATATTGGGATATATTCAATTGATTATCATAAGGTGTAGTTGAACCTAAATGTATTTATCATATTTTTTTAATTTCTCGAATTGAAAAAAAACCATAGCAAGTTCTTTGATTGGTAACATAAGGTGCAAATTCTTATGCAAACATTTTTATTCAAGGCCTTCTTAAGCTTCTTAAATTGTCTGAATATCAGCTTGTGTCCCTTTTCACTGCATTTCCTGACAAAAACAACTGTTAATAACTATAAAAACAGTTGCAGATAATTATTCCTTTGTTGGTTAATTAACCTCATATTTTTAGAGTTGAAAAATTAATTAAGGATCAATGCTGCAAACAGCATTGATCCTTAATTAAAACTATTAAAATTTCTACGGCTGGATGCAATTTATTTATGTTATATTAAAAAAACGTCATCTCAAAATGTTTTATATCTTAAAAAATAATTAGAACTTCTACAAATATATGATACGAAATGGTAAACATGTATATGGTCCATGAGGTACGAAATGGTAGATGAATTTGGCCCATAGGGTACGAAATGGTTTTTATCGTGGGTACGGAGTGGTAAATGTTGGGTAAGAAATGGCAGAGGTACGAAATGGCTAAGGTACGAAATGACTTGCTACCGGTATTTTTGGCTTACTTTATGTGAGAATCGCTTGAATGAAACGGAAATTACCGAGACTAGCCATTGGATATATTGCTTAAACGACAACTTGATATTATATTGAAATGTCATGTGTTTATTTAAGTCCGATTCACCAATTAGAATGAAAAAATAATGTTTTGATAAAAGTAAAATATTTCGGAATCGTAATGATATACATGAGACTGCAGTCCAACAATACAAGCTAAAGAGTGTTGTCTAAATATCTTTCCTATTGATGTTTGATGCTCCATATTCTGTACCACACAAAATGTTTGCATTGACAAACATAACAGAATTGTAAACATTTAAAGTGCATGATGCATTATTTTAAAGTACTATTTTCAATCAAATATAGAAACACTGGGATAAGCAAAGCCAAACATATATTTTTTAAAATACCAACAAAACTGACAAAACCGCCTTAGAGAACAAATGTATCCAAAGTTTATCTTGAGGGAAAACAAAAATCCTATAGGGGAAAAATTATCCAAAAGGGAGAACAAACAAATCCTACAGGAGAAAATTTATCCTAAGGGAGAGAAATAAATCCGGTAGAAGAAAAATTATCATATGGGAGAGAAAAAATCCCACAGGACAAAATAAATCCCCTAGGAGAAAAAATAATCCTAAGGGACATTTGATTCTGAGAAAAAGTCTTTCATGATAATCATATAGGATAAAAAAAATCCCATCGGATTTAACATTATTTTTGAATATCCTACAGGATTTTAAATCCCGTAGGATATTAATTTTATCCCATAGGAGATAAATTCTCCTATAGGATAAAAAAAATCCCAAGGGATTTAAATATCCCATAGGATATTAAAAATATCCTACGGGATTATGACTTTATCCTATATGATTTCTGAAAATCCTACGGAAGAAAATAATATCCTACATGATTTTTTCACTGTTTTCACTCGTATTGCCGAACCAGGCGAGCTAGACCAAAACACTTTTTGTATTGTTTTACCTATCCCCAGAGGTACATTATTGCCAAATTTGATGATTCTACCGTTAAAAAAAGTGTGGTTCCAATTTGCACTCATGAGAAGCTCATTTTAATCCAAGAAACTGTTAGTTGTTAATTTCTGTCTCATTTTGTCTCTTGTGGAGAGTGGTCTTATTGACAATCATGCATACCACATGTGCTTTTTGTCGAGCCTGCGACTTCTGTCGCAGAAAGCACGACATAGGGATAGTGATCCGGAAGCGGCGGCGTTAGCTCCACTCTTAAAAGCTTAATATTTCAGAAGGTAGAAGACCTGGATCCTTCATACTTTGTATATAGATGCCTTATGTTATGAAGTTTCCGTCTGTCATATGTCCATTGTCCTTGACCTCATTTTCATGGTTCAGTGACTACTTGAGAAAAAATTAAGATTTTTAGTATTCTTAATTTCTCTCTTATTATGACTGATAGTATAACTATATTTGGTATGTGTGTACCTTGCAAGGTCCTCATACCCGTCAGATAGTTTTCACTTGACCTCGACCTCGTTTCATGGATCAGTGGACAAGGTTAAGTTTTCGTGGTTAAGTCCATATCTCAGATACTATTAGCAATAGGTTTACTATATTTGGTGTATGGAATGATTTAAGGTGTACATGTCCAACTGGCAGGTGTCATCTGACCTCGACCTCATTTTCATGGTTCAGTGGTTATATTTAAGTTTTTGTGTTTTGGTCTGTTTTTCTAATACTGTATGCAATAGGTCTACTATATTTGGTGTATGGAATGATTGTAAGGTGTACATGTCTCTCTGGCAGGTGTCATCTGACCTTGACCTCATTTTCATGGTTCAGTGGTTAAAGTTGAGTTTTTGTGTTTTGGTATGTTGTTCTAATACTGTACGTAATAGGTCAACTGTATTTGATGTATGGAAATATTTTATGATGTACATGTCAGTCTGGCATGTTTAATATGATCTTGACCTCATTTTTACGGTTCATTGCTCAATGTTAAATTTTTGTTTTTTTGGTCTTTTTTCTAATGCTATTAGCAATTTGTCAACCATATTTGGTGTATGGGATGATTGTTATGTGTATTTGTCTGTCTGGCAATTATCATCTGACAATGATCTCATTTTCATGGTTCATTGGTCCATCTTAAGTTTTCCTGGTTTATATTGTTTCTTAGATACTATATGCAAAAGGTCAACTATATTGAAAGCATATAATGATTGTAAGGTGTACATGTCTGCCTGGCAGGGTTCATCTGACCTTGGCCTCATTTTCATGGTTCATTGATCAATTTCACTTTTCCTGGTTAAGTTTGTTTCTTCGATGTGCAATAGGTCAACTATATTTAAAGCATATTTGGTGGGTGGAATGATTGTAAGGTGTACATGTATTTCCAGTTTGGTTTATCTGGCCTTGACCTCATTTTCTTGGATCATGTTAAATTGATGTGATAGTTGTAGTAAAGCTTTATATTTAGGACTATCGACATAAAATCAATGGTTAGTAAAGACGGCGAGACATTTCAGCGTGTGCACTCATTGTTTAGGATTTTTATGCACATAAACTATACTCGTGACTTGTTTGTATATTTCATGTGAAAGCTTTAAAAGAGGACATTTTCTTTAATCGTAAATTGACCAGAAAATAATATTGATAATAGAAAATTAAAACAGATTCTTTCGAATTAAATACTTTATGAACGTTGAAAAAAACAGTCAAGACAGATGCATGTAAAATGTAAAATAGGAAGATGTGGCATGATTACCAATGAGTCCACTATCAAACAGATATCGTACATATAGATGAATTTTTTTATAGGTCACCATACGGCCTTCAACAAAGAGCAAAAGTCAAAGTGTATAATCGGCTATAAAAGGGCCCGACATGATAATATACAGTTCACTGTTGGAATTGCTACAAATGTACTCTTACACCATGCGACAATTTAAAAAACTTAGCCCATGTGTACATATGAGTTTTTAAGATTATATGTCACATTACCTTTTTAAACCCATTTAAATGGTTCACTGAACATGGAAATGTGAAACTGTGGGCGGTGTATGGCGTCAATAAGACACATATAATTGTATGTATTTGGTCTCGCCTTGAATATGCATGAAATATTGGCCACTGAACATAAAGTAAAGAACAATCGAACTATCAATGATAAACTAACACGTTTAAGGATAGTTACCGGTTTGAATATATTATATCATTATATGAACATTAACTCTCTTATTAATAAATGTCCAACTAATGATAATGTTGCAGGATCATGGCCAGTAATTGGAGTCTCTGTGGTGTTTGTGATAATCGTCAGATGACCAAATCATCAGTAATCTGGTGTTCCGAATGTGACGAAGGACTATGCGGAGATTGTAAGGAACATCACAGTATTTCTAGGGGAACAAAAAACCATATAACCGTTTCCATCGCCGAGTACAAGAAATTACCGACCGAAGTCCTGCAAATCGCTCAAGTCTGCAAACTGCATAATGAAAAATACGAGCTTTTCTGTAGAAAACACGACTGTCCATGCTGTAAGAAATGTGTGAAATCTCATAACGATTGTAAGGGTTTAACCGATATCAATGAAATCATAAAAAACGTAAAAACTTCAAACGCTTTTTACGAAATCGAACAAACCCTGCTTGAAGTCGCCGAGAATATTAAACGACTGAGCACTAACCGGAAAGCAAATTTAAAATCGCTAAAAAACAAGAAAAGCGAAATTGAAGCAGAAATAAAACAAACTAGGACCAAGATAAATCATCACCTTGATAAACTTCAGGATGATTTGATTAAAGAATTAATGGCAGTTGAACAAACAGAAAGCAGCAAAATAGAAAAATTATTGACTGCTCTGAAAAAGAAAGAAAACGAGATCAGTGAAATACAAGAAAATATTGCTAGTATTAAACAGCATGCGTCCGAACTTCAAACATTTTTAGCCATGAAAGATATCGAAAAAGATATTGCAATCGGAGAAAATTTTATTCAATCGATCACCACAAGTGACACCACAAATCAAGTCAATATTTCATGCCAAATTAACAAGTCTTTACAGCTAATCACGGCCAGCGTGCAGAAATTTGGAGAAATTAATGTCAGTTCTGATCCATGTGATTTTTCCATGCAGAAACGAAAGGACAGACAAGCCCAGATTATGGTAGACGTGCCAACCAGAAATATCGATAACCTGTCTCTGACGTTACAGAAACGTATCAATACAGGGTTGTCAAAGTCCAAGGTTGTTCCCTACTTCCTGGTGGTAGGATGGTATTCTCTTGTTATAGACAAGATAAAATAAGAGTACTCAAATCAGACGGATCAAAAGATTTCGAAATCAGTAAGATTGGTTATACGTGTGATGTGGTATTTATTGGTGATGATTCTATTGCTGTTACATCTGGTCAATCAGATAAGATTAATATAATCGACTTAAATAAACAAAAACTAAAGAAAACATTAAAAGTAGATTCAGCAAATGATGGAGTGGTATACAAAGATGGACATTTGATTTATTGTGCCAGGGAAAAAGGACTACAGATGATAAGTCTTAGTGATGAATCCATTACCAATGTTACCAATAACAAACTGTCGGCCTTATCGTACGTTACAACATTTACTGACAAACTGATCTACACAAACTATGACAATCACATTGTAACCTGCTGTGACTACTATGGTAACATACTGTGGACGTTCTATGATACAAGTGTTCTAATGTATCCATACGGTATCACTGTAGACAATGATGGTAACTTGTTTGTAGTGGGATATTATACTAACAATGTGATCGTCATCTCTCCCGATGGACAACGCTACAGACGACTTATATCTCGTGAAGATGGACCTATGACACCAACAGTTCTGCACTATGACAAATCTACCAATAAATTGTTGGTTGTAAATGGAGAAAATGACGCGTTCTTGTATGAAGTTAGATGATAAGGAATTACTTTCAAATATTTGTCTGAAGACTTACATTGATCTAGATAACTTACTACATTTTCAGATAAATCACATGGTTTACATTTACATACTTTGTTAATTGGGAACAGTAATTGAACATAACAACGTCATTTTTTTTGGTCATATTTATAAATGTATATTATGGTTTATTAAAAGTCTTTTTCATCTTACATTGACTTTTTGAAACAATGAGTAAGACAAGAAAGCAAGGCCGGCCAAGTATTTTAGAGGATTTCACAGTACTGAGGTCATGATATTAAATAAGGATTAATTTTAAAGTTAAAAAGGACAGAAATATTATAGATATAAATATATGGAGATGTCGGGTAAACGTCAATGAGACAGCAATCCAACAACTTGAACAACAATATTACAGGTACAAAAACATGGAGATGTGAGGGTATAAGTCAATGATACAGCAACCCAAGACTGGAACAAAAATATTATAGATACAAATATAATGTACAAAGAGGTGAAGGGTATACGTCAATAAGACAGCAACCCAAAACTTGAACAAAAACATAATGGATACGATTGCAAGGAGATGTGGGGCATAAGTGAATGAGGCAGCAAACCAGCGACTAGAACAAATATATAATAGATATGAAAAGAAGGATATGTGGGTATACATCAATGAGAGAGGAACCCAATGATTTGAACAAAAATATTATAGATACAAATACAAAGAGATATGTGGTATACGTCAATGAGACAGCAACTTTCCGACATGAACGAAAATATATTATAGATACGATTACAAGGAGATGTGGTTTTAACATCAATGAGACAGCAACTTACCGACTTGAACATAGATATTACAGATATGAACACATGACGTCTTTTGGGTAAAGATCAATGAGACAGCAACCCAACGGCTTGAACAAAATTATAATAGATACAAATACAGAGATATGTGGGGGTATACTTCAATGAGACAGCAATCCAACGACTTGTACATAAATATTTTAGAAATGAATAAAAGTACATGGCGCGGCATATGTCAATGAGACAGAACCCTAACGACACGAACAAAAATATTATAGATACGAAAACAACAAGATGTGGGGTATACGTCAATCAGACAGCAACCCAACGAATTGAACAAAACTATCAACGATCCTAATGCAAAGAGAAGATATTTGGGCATACATCAGTTCGACAGCACCCCACGACTTAACCACAATTTTTTTTTTTAAACACGAATTCAAATAGATGTGGGGTAGACGTCAATGAGACAGCAACCCAACGACTTGAAGAAAAATAATATAGATATGAATTCAAGGAGATGTAAGGTATACGTCAATAAGACAGCACCCTACCACTAAAAATCAAATATCATAAAAAAGAATTCAAATAGATGTTGGGTATGCGGCTATGAGACAGCTACCCAACGACTTGACCAAAAATATAATAGATATGAATACAAGGAGATGTGGGATAAAAAGTCAATGAGATAGCAACTTACCGACTTGAACAAAAATATTATAGATATGAACACATGAAGTTTTTGGGTATAGGTCGATAATACATCAACCTAACGATTTGAACAAAAACATAATAGAAACAAATAGAAAGATATGTGGGTGCATACTTCAATGAGACAGAAACCTAACGCACGAACAAAATTATTATAGATAAAAAAAACAACAAGATGTTGGGTATACATCGATCAGACAGCAACCCAACGAATTGAACAAAAATATCAAAGAGGCGAATTCAATTAGATATTTGGGTATACATCAGTTCGATAGCACCTCACGACTTAAACACAAAATGTATGAATAGAAAAAAAAACGAATTCAAATAGATGTGGGGTAGACGTCAATGAGACAGCAATCCAACGACTTAAAAAATATAAGATTAAACACAATTTCAAAAATTGTGGGGTGTACGTCAATGAGACGGCAACCCAACGACTTGAACAAAAAATAATATAGATATGAATTCATCGAGATGTGGGGTATACGTCAATGAGACAGCAACCCAACCACTAAAAACAAGTATCATAAAAACGAATTCAAAAGACAGTTACCCAACAATTTGACAAAAATACAACAGATATGAATACAAAGAGATGTGGGATATACAATGAGACAGCAACCCAACAATTTGACAAAAATATTATAGATATTAAAACAAGAAGATGTGGTGTAATACGTCAATGAGACAGCAAGACAACGATTTGACCAAAATATAATAGATACGAATACATTGAGACATTGGGTCAAATAGACAGCTACAAACGACTTGAACAAATATATTATTGATACGAATACAAGGTGATGTGAGGGCATACGTCAGTGAGGCCAACTAAACGACTTGATCAAAAATAATATAGAATGATATGAAAACAAAGAGGTGTGGGGTATACGTAATGAGACAGCAACCCAACGACTTCAACAAAAATATAGAAACGAATACAAGATATGGGGTTTACGTCAATGAAACAGCAACCCAACGATTTGAACAAAAATATAGATATAAATACAAGGAGACGTAGGGGTTGTACCTCAATGAGACAGCAACCCACCGACATGAAGAAAAATATCATAGATACGAATATAAGTAGACGTGGGGTTGTACCTCAATGAGACAGCATCCCGACGACTTGAAAAAAATAGCATAGATACGAATACAAGGAGACGTAGGGGTTGTACCTCAATGAAACAGCAACCCAACGACATGAAGAGAAATAATTCATTCGAACAGTCCGATGGAACTAGTTGTCCGTAATTTTGCGATACGGGGTCTATATTAAATCGTTTATGAATCCGAACTGTCCCCTATTTTATTAAAAGTTTAATCATGTTCGTAATTTCTTTTCAGAGAGTGCTTGTAAATCTTGAGCATAGTATATTTTCCCGACATTTCATTTACTTTTTTTTCATCAACTATGTTAACGTTTCCAGTTCATGGATCTCCTTCAGATGCAAATAAGTAAACTTACTTGAGTATTGAGGAGTCACATAAACATTCAGTAATTGTTATTGTTTTGTATATTAACGTTATGGAAAATCCTTGCAAACGACACTTATCGAATATACGTACTGAAATGATCATATTCTGAACTGTTGACACAGAATTATGTCTCGCTTGTATGTAATTTTTATAAGAGATGCAAATGTTGAAATCAAATTTACGATACGTTTTAGTATGTACAATATGCAAAACACATTCAGTCAATGGAACTTAACTGAAGCTGCAGGGCCAAATAGACAACGTGGAAATGAGATACGCCAATGTTTGTACAAATGTAAATCTAATATCATTGAGTGGTTCCCTTTAAACATTTAAACCAAGCAAAAGTTCTAAAAATCAATAGATCGTGACTTGGGGCCGAGTAAACTAATATCCATGGAAACGAGATGCATGAGGTAGTTTTTATACAACTGCATACCAAATATATTTCACCTGTCAATAGCGGTTATCCTTAAACTGAACTAGTCAAACGTATACTTTATAAGAAATTGTTGACGCCGACGCCGAAAACAGAACGTCTAAGTCTATCCTTTGCTCTTGTTATTGTTACTATTTGTTTTGCTGTATCCACGAAATCTTACTCTCATGATAATTTTTTGGCACTTTACTTATCTTTTCTTTGTCATTTTTGGGGGTTTCTCTTGAGGTGACATTTGCGACATATCTGCATGCTTTAGTATAAATTTGTATTCGCCTCTCATTCTAAACCTGATCATGCTTTTTTAAATATTGATGTGAACCACTGAAATGTAGAAATGATAAATCGAAGAGTTAAACGGGATAACTATGAATCTCAAAGTTTTTTTTTCAATATTAAAAATAAAGTTGTTCACTTTATTATAAAGAAGCTTGAAAGTTAAATGTAATAAAAGATCATCAACAGATAGTTTAGACATGTCATAACTATTATGAATGTAAAGTAACAACTAGGTTTTCAATATACAAATAAACATTTACGAAACGTATACGTTATTTTTTTTATTTTAGTTGGATACATTGACAGATGACATACACAGATTGGATACATTGACAGATGACATACACAGATTGGATACATTGACAGATGACACACACAGATAAATTATATCCTCCAGTAAGTGTCGACATGTGAAGAAAAACAGAGCATGTATTTTTAATTTTTAGGATAAAATTAAATTATAAAAGTAGTAACCAGACATCATGCTTGTCACTAGTATAATATGTTATAGTGATTTTGTAAAATCACTTACAGCTTCAGTGATTTTGTAAAATCCCCGAAATTGTTAAGGATTTCATAAAATCACTGAAAATAGTGCTAGGGATTTTGGTAAAATCCCTGATTACAAGTTTAACTTGATATTAGAAATGTGTTTTTCTTAATATAAAAAAAGACTAAATGATTTTGTAATATATTTGTTCAATAAACACTACAAGTTAAAACTAGTGTTTACTGATTATGAATAAAAGTCATATGGACGGATATTTAGACTATAATTTACTTATTTTTGCATGACAAGTTTGGGTGACATCTACTGTTACATAATTGCCCAGCTTTTCGACAGGCACACCAATTTTGTTCACATCTTTTCTTTCCAGAACATTATTTAAAGTTTTATCCCTTTGTCATAGAATACATGTATCTGAAATATGACCAAAGTAAGTTAAGCATATAAAAATGATCAAGGTGGCCTATTTTTGCTTGGTTAGAACCTCTTCATAGAAATTCAAGTACAAAACAAAGTATTCTTGCCTATTTTATCAGTTGCCTTTTATTAATATTATTATTTTGTGAATATAAATGTTATTTGATAGGCAGCAAATTAATGATACAACACTTATTTGCTTTTTATATATCAATTTTCATGTAACAATAAGATAATCTTGTCCTGATATGCATGTAATATTTGCCACTGGATCACATAGCCTAACCCAATCAATTTCTTATTCTTTACATATGTGTTTTTCTTCTCTTATGACAGCAATCAATCCAATGTTCCGTTTTTATATTTGATTATAAAAATTTGATATAATTGGTTTTATTCTTTTCAGTAATTACAGAAACACTATAATAAACATTAACTTACTTTCGAACAAGGAAGTAAAAAAAGCTTGTTTTGTCTTCGTTCTGTGGCTCTTTGAAAAGAAAAAGAATTTGATCAGTGAATCTTTAAAACAAAATCTTAATTATTTCAGTGATTTTGTAAAGTCCCTAGACAAAATCAGCGATTTTATAATATCACTAATCAGTTTTTTGATTTTACAAATTCACTATAACATATATACAGTTACTTCTAAGTACATTATAAATTAATAATGAGTGCTATGAAAGAAGTGGAGAAGCGGGATACACTTAAATAAGACAAGAACCCAACGACAACATACATCAAAAGACAGTTCAATGTGATTAAAAGAAGATTCCAGGTATACATATATGAGACAGCAACCCACCGACAAAATTGACTAAAAGACATTTCACTATGAACAATAGAAGAAAGTAAAATAACAAAAATACGGAACTCCGAGGAAAATTCTAAACGGAACGTCACTAAGCAAATGGCAAAATCAAAAGCTCAAACACATCAAACGAATGGATAACAACTGTCATATTCCTGACTTGGTACAGGTATTTTATATGTAGAAAATGGTGGTTTTATAGCTAGAAGGTGTCAGGTATACGTTTTTAGGACAGCAATTCATCGACAAAATAAAACAAATTAAAAGACATTTCAATATGAATAAAAAAAGATATCGGTTATGCGAATATGAGACAGCAATTCATCGGATAAATTATTCTAAAAAGATTCCATGTAAATATAAAAAGATGCGGGATATACGCAAAGAGACAACAATCCAACGCAAAAAAAAAATCAAAGACAGTTCAATTCAAAGAAACGAAGATGTTTTGTAAGCGCATTTGAGAAAGCAACCAATCAACAATATTAATCTACGGACAGTTCCTTATGAGTAAAAGAAGATGTGGGGTATTTTTGTATGAGACAATAACCCAAAAACAACAAAAATCAAGGTCAGTTCAGTTTGAACACACAGAGACGTTTGTTATACGTAATTAAGACAGCAATCTATCGACGAAATAAATCCATGGACTGTTTATTTGAAAAAAAAAAGAAGATGTCGGGTATACGTATGTGAAACAGCAACCAATCTTCAAAATTAATCTTGAAACATTTCAATATGAAAACAAAAAGATTTTGGTTATACGTATATGAGACCCAAACAATCGACAAAATACATAAAAAGACAGTTCAATATTAGACAGTTAACAATCGGCAATATAAATCAAAACACAGTTCAATATGAATAAATGAGATGGGGGTTTGCGTATATGAAACAACAACCCATTGACAAAACAAACAGACAGTTCAATGTGAATGAAGAAGATGCTGGGTAAAATTCTATAAGAAAGCAACCCATTGACAACATAAATCAAAATACGGTTAAATAAGAATAAAAGAAGATGTCGAGTAGACTCATATAAGACAGCAACCGATCAAAAATTAAAAAATAAAACCGATTCGATATGAAAAAAATTTGGTTATACATGTATGAATTCATTTTAATGTGAATAAAATATTCCAGATTAACGTATTTATGAGACAACAATCCATCGACAAAATGAACACAAAGACGGTTCAATATGAATATAAAAAAATAATCGGGTTAACAAGTATGGGACAGGAACCCTTCGAAAAAATTTACCGAAAAATAGTTCAATATGAATTAAAGACGACGGTGGGTATACGCATATGAGACAGCAACCCATCGACATAATAAATAAAAATACTGTTCAATCTGAATAATAGAAGATTTCGGGTAAATGTATTAGACACAGCAACCCATCGACAAAATTCATCAAAAAACCAGTTCAATATGAATAAAAAAGATGTCGCGTTTAAGTATATGAGACAACAGTTTAAATACATCAATCAAAAGACAGTTCAATATGGATAACAGATGATGTGGCAATAAGGTATATGAGATCGCAACAAATCGGCAAAATAAATCAAAAAACAGTTCATTCTGAATAAAAGAAAATGTCATATATACGCTGAAGATAATTTTTGGTTGATTAATGTCCAGTGGCAAATATTCCATGCATGTTCAGGACGAGAACAAATTAGAAATAAATACAGTAAGTAAGTCCGATAATTGATGCCGTCCAGAATGAAGGTCGGGGAAATTTTGATAGCCACTGGGAAGTGAGGGTGTATTGGATATGGGTAGAAATTTTGCCTTGCAACAGGCCACCTACGGACCCTCTAAATATTTGTTGGAAGGGGTTTTCACGTGCAGATAGCATGGTAATATCTTTGCACGAGGCATCAGATTTAACGTCCCCATTTTGACAGAACTTGACTGCGTTCTTGTACATCTGGCACAGCCAAACGGACGCCCACTTCGGCAAACGTTTTACTGCTGGTCGGAAGAAGATCAAAAGTGACCATATTTTTATTCCCCAATCACCCTTGGGTATAGGTATATAAGGAACTTAACTTATTAAAAAAAAATCAAAAGAAGTCAAAAAGGGATACAAGGAGAAAAACCAACTAAAACATCATGTAAAGAAATTAAAGATGCTCCTGAAATGATGTGTATAATTTGTTGTTGAGTATACTTCAGTAACTTCCGAGTATGAGTATGAGTAGAAGTTCTATATCCAGATATATTCTGCTTTAAGCCTGAACATATATCTGCAGACTCAACATGGAATACGAAAGTCACCAACAATTTCATATCCCTGTCACATGTAGGTAACCATGGTAATCTTGTCATTAGTTGACATATCCCGTCATATGTCAAACACATTGTCATTAGTTGAGGTATGCCGGTCACAAGTCAGAAATCCTGTTAGTATTTACCTTATGGCGGTCATATGTCAGAAACATTGTCAGTAGTTACGGTAGTTGCCGCATGCCGATCCTAAGTCCGAAACCTCGTCAGCAGTTGTCGTATGATGCTCCCAAGTCAGAAACCTCGTCAAGAGTTGCTGTATGCCGCGCTCATGTTAGAAACCTTTTAGGAGCTGCCGTATTCTGGTCCAAAGTAAGTAACATCGTCAGTATTTGACGAATGCTGGTCCCAAGTCAGAAACCCTGTCAGTAAATAACGTAAGCCGGTCCCAAGTCTGAAACCGTGTCAGTAGTTGCTGTTTGCCGGTCCTAAGTAATTAACCGCGTGACTAGTTGCCGCATGCCGGTTCCAAATCAAAAACATCGTCAATAGTTACTGCTTGCCGGTCCCAAGTTAGAACCCTCGTCAGTAGTTTCTGTTTGCAGGTCCAAGTTAAAACCTCTCCAGTAGGTGCCGGTCCCAGATCAAAAACATCGTCAATAGTTAGTGCTTTAAACATTCCTAGGCCAAACTAACTTACATATTTGTATCTTACTTCAGAGATTAAAATGATAGAATAAAGCTCTTTTTCCTTAAATTTGCGGTAAACGTTACACTAGCTATATTCATGATACCGAAACGTTGATTTGTAGTTGTCGAGTCTGATTGTAACAGACACACACAAGAAAACTGTTGAGTATGATTTTGACCAAAAGAAAGTTGTCGAGTTTGATTCTAACAAACACACATAAGAAAGTTGTCGAGTTTTGATTATAACAGACAAACACAAGAAAGTTGTCGAGTCTGATTGTAACAGACAATCCCAAGAAAGTTGTCGAGTCTGATTTTAAGCACAAGAAATTTGTCGAGTTTGATTTTAACAGACACACACAAGAAAGTTGACGGGTCTGATTTTAACAGACACAATTGAAATCGTTTTTGAAAAAACTTGAACATCAACGTTTAAACTTTCTATTTGTTTTATATCAGAGAATATCAGAGAAAAAAACTATTCTATGGTTAGTAGTGTATTTAAATGATCATCTAATTGACTTAAAGATAGAAAATGTCCGAAAAGTGTAAAAAAAAAAACAACACGTGTCTTGTCATAGCATAAATTTAAGCTATGAAGTTAGTTAAACTAAGAAACATAGTTACGTAAACGTATGTTGGTCAATGTTTAAAAAAGATTGTACTTTATAAATAGACATGTAATCGTTATAACATATTCTGGTGATCTAATCAGTCACATGAAAATAATGTGACACACTTTTATCAGTAACTCTCCTCATATCAGGGCTTTCTCATAGACGCTTTAGTTTTTATCGCCACTGAAATTCTGAAATTTGTCATGTTTATAAAGAAAGAAGCGTCAACATCAAGCAAGGAATCAATATTGAAATATCCGAAAATATTTGTGTGAACAGTCAGAACACTTCAAGGTAAGCAAGGGCTTGTTTTCTGCGTTATACATAAAAAAAGATTAAAAACTATCCTGACCAAAAGACGAAAGAGGGGGAATATTATATAGATACAGGGAAGTTATACATAGAAAACTAAACACAAAAAGACTCCTTATTTGCCACCGTCCTGTTTCTTTTGATGTGTATAAGTACATGATTAGTGATCAACGAATAATGGACATTATATGTAACACCTCCCTTGTAAGTATGGTATTCACAAGATATTTGCTAAACCGATAATCTGTAAGCCTTATCATCGGAAATATTTAATCAACGGGTTTAAAAAGAAAAGACAACAGGTGTGACTAGTGGAGAAAGGACAGCTCACCCACCGATGGAAGCTTTTATCCCTTTATTTAATGGTGTTTGTGGTGCTTAATCTTTAATTTATGCTATGTGTTTTGTGGACTGTTGTTTGTTTTTTGGTCTTTTGTTTTCGTTTTTGGCTATGTCCTATGCATAAGACCTAATAAGGTACGTAATTTGTTTCATTAGTTCTCGGTATGATACAGTCACAATCCAGACACATCCAACCCACAAACACATATTAAACAAACTTTTAACTGAATTATGTAGAGTTTAATATGTTGACGTTTTTTTGCTTTTTATCAACTTTCGTTTTGTACACTATCATTTACTTGATATATTTGAGCATGATGAATGGTCCTGTTTTTTGATCTCATTGCATCCTCTTCGTATAGTTTTAATTGTTCCCTTCAATTTTCATAGATATTTTATATTAATTTATGAAACTAGGAGTTGATTGGTAAAATGTGGGTATGATGATCAATTAATTAATCGAAAGCAACAGCAATCTTTCGGTGCACAAATGCGTTCAATCTTTATCATCACAGAAATGAGGTCCTTTAACTTGTTGTCGGATTGCACTTTGACTTTACGAGCTTAAAACAACTATTTATAAGAAACAAATCTGAAGAATTCGTATCGTACTGCTCAAAAGCAAAATGCAAACATTGGCTAATTCAATAACCTTTTTTGTGTGTATTTTATATGAGAGTACCAACAAGCGCTGGCTGTTCTATCTTTAATTAATTTCATTCCATGTCATTAGCGTTTAAAGGGGCTGAAGTCAACTGCGTTGCACGAAATTTATTATTTTTTCCCACTTGAAAAATTGTTTGTTCTTAAATGCACCAAGTATTGTTTGGTTGGAAAGTTGAAGGTTGCAATTGCCTCCTACACTTTTGTGTATTATACATATGCAATGAACAGGTTTTGTTTGTTTGTTTTGTTAGTTATGATATGAACTTATGAGCTTTGGAGTTTTTTTTTTTTCGTCTGTTGTCCGTAAAATTTTTCTTAGGTCTTTCTCTCTCCCCTCTGAAACAGTGTTAATTTGATTGGTCACGGTCTTATCGCAACCCTCCCCCGCGTCACGGAAAATACCGAAACTAAAATATATCATTAAGCTATAAGGACTCGGGGATGAAATATTTCTAATTATTCATAAATAAGTTTAAAGATAAAAAAAAAAAAACGACATATTTTTGTTTGTAGATGAAAATTCGCACCAAAATGATATCGATAGTATAAAAACAAACCTGATTATGTCTTATTTAATACTTTATGGACGTTGAAACACAGTAAAGACGGATGCATATAAAAAAAGATCTGTATATTGCCAATAAGACAACTATCAATCAGAGACCAAAATGACGTAGATGTAAACATCTATTAAATTGAGAATGGTAATGGGGAATGTGTCAATCAGACAACAACCCGACCATAGAGCAGAAAACAGCCCAAGGTCACCAATGGGTCTTCAACACAGCGAGAAAATCCTAAATCCGGAGGCGGGCTTCAGCTGGCCCCTAAACAAAAATGTGTACTAGTTTAGTGAAAATGGACGTCACACTAAACTCCGAAACATATAAATGAACTAAAATAAAAAAAAACATACAAGACTAACAAAGGCCAGAGGCTACTGACTTGGGACAGGCACAAAAATGCGGCGGGGTTAAACATGTTTTGTGAGATCTCAACCCTCCCCCTATACCTCTAGCCAATGTAGAATAAACAAACACACAGCAATACGCACAGTAAAACTCAGTTTAGAAGAAGTCTGAGTCCGATGTTAGAATAGGTAACAGAAGAAACTAAGCAAAATGACAATGATACTTAAATTAACAAAGAACTACTAGCTGTTACTTACATGCCAGCTCCAGACCTCAATTAAACTGATTGAAAGATTATGTCTTCATCATATGAAAATCAAGCACAATCCCCCACGTTAGGGGTTTAGTATCATACCATCATAAAATATATGAGAAGAACATAACCTGTATCATGCCAACAACTGGTTTTAGAATAAATGTGTTTATTTCCGATGCAACGACCCTATGAGTGAATCAATATTAATTCCAAAATATGCCATTTTTAATGACTTGACAACAGTATCGTAACTATATCCCTTCTGAATAAGTTTGTTTAAAGGTTTGGTTAGCTTTTGAGGTGAATGACGACATTTAATAGGTCACCGTACAGTCTTCAACAATGAGAAAAACCAATACCGTATATTCTGCTATGAAAGGCCCGATATGACAAAATTCTGTTCTATGTTAAGATTGCTTGAAAAGTACTCTTACACCAACGGTAAGAAAACTTGAAACACGTGTTAATTGTGATGTTATCTTTTGATTTATATGCAACATTCCCTTTTTGATCCTATTTTATGGTTTACTTAACATAAAAATGTGAAAATACGAGCATGGCATGGTGTATAATGGATAAATATTTGTATTGTTCTCGTCCTGAATATGCATAAAATATTTGCCACTAGACGTTAAGTAAAGAACAATCAAACTATCATATACACCAGCACATTGAATGATAGTAACCTGCTTTTATATAATGTATCAATATATACATGAAATCCCTTTTTAATATGTATGTTGCAGGATCATGGCCAGTAATTGGAGTCTTTGTGGTGTTTGTGATAGTCGTCAGATAACCTAATCATCAGTAGTTTGGTGTCCGGAATGTGACGAAGGGCGGCTTTGCAGAAATTGTAAGGAACAACACAGTATTTCCAAGGAAACAAAATACCACGAAACTGTTTCTATCGACGAGTGCAAAAAGCTACCGACTGAAGTCCTGCAAATGGCTCAAGTCTGCAAAATACATAATGAGAAATACGAGTTTTTCTGTAGAAAACACGATTGTCCGTGTTGTAAGAAATGTGTGAAATCGCACAACGACTGTATAGGTTTATCTGACATTAATGAAATAATAAAAAAAACGTCAAAACTTCAAACGTCTTTTACGGAATCGAACAAACCGTGCTCGAAGTCACTGAAAATATTAAACGACTCCACATTAATCGGAAAGATAATTTAACATCGCTAGAAAACAAGAAAAGAGAAATTAAAGTAGAAATTAAAAAAACCAGGACAAATATAAATCATCACCTCGATAAACTTCAAGATAATTTGATGAAAGAATTAATGACAGTTGAACAAAAATAAAGCATGAAAATAAAAAAATTGTTGATTACTTTGGACAAAAAGGGAAAAAAGATAACTGAAATACTAGAAAATATTGCTAGTATTAAACAGCATGCGTCCGAACTTCAAACATTTTTAACCATGAAAGATATCGAAAAAGATATTGCAATCGGAGAAAAATTTTATTCAGTCGATCATCACAAATCAGGTCAATATTTCATGCCAAATTAACAATTCTTTTCAGCAAATCACGACCAGCGTGCAGAAATTTGGAGATATTAATGTCAGTGTTGATCAATGTGATTTTACCATTCAGAAACGGAAGGACAGACAAGCTCAGATTATGGTAGCACTGCCTACCAGAAATATTGCAACCTGACTGTGACTTTACAGAAACGTATCAATACAGATTTGGCAGATGTACGAGGTTGTTCCCTGCTTCCTGGTGGTAGGATGGTATTCTCCTGTTATAGACAAGATAAAATAAGCGTACTCAAATCAGACGGATCAAAAGATTTCGAAATCAGTAAGATTGGTTATACATTTTATGTGGTATTTATCGGTGATGATTTTATTGCTGTTACATCTGGAGAATCAGATACGATTAATATTATCGACTTAAAGAAGCAAAACCTAAAGAAAACAATAGAAGTAAATTCATACAATGGTGGAGTAGTATACAAAGATGGACATTTGATTTATTGTGACAGAGAGAAAGGACTACAGATGATTAGTCTTAGTGATGAATCTATTACCAATGTTATCAATAACAAACTTTCGGTCTGGTCGTACGTTACAACATTCGGTGATAAACTGTTCTACACAAACTATGACAATAACAGTGTAACCTGCTGTGATAACCATGGTAACATACAGTGGACGTTCTGTGATACAAGTGTTCTGAAGGATCCACTCGGTATCTCTGAAGACAATGATGGTAACGTGTTTGTAGTGGGATATGTTACTAACAATGTGGTCGTCATCTCTCCTGAAGGACAACGCTACAGACAACTTTTATCACGTGTAGATGGACTAAATGGACCACAGGTTCTGCACTATGACACGTCTACCAATAAATTGTTAGTGGCAAATGAAGAAAATGACGCGTTCTTGTATGAAGTTATATGATAAGGAAATACGTTTAAATATTTGTCTAAAGACTTACACTGATCTAGATAACTCACTACATTGATGAAGATAACTCACTACATTGATCTAGATAACTCACTACATTGATCTAGATAACTCACTACATTGATCTAGATAACTCACTACATTGATCTATATAACTCACTACATTGATCTAGATAACTCACTACACTGATCTAGATAACTCACTACACTGATCTAGATAACTCACTACACTGATCTAGATAACTCACTACACTGATCTAGATAACTCACTACACTGATCTAGATAACTCACTACATTGATCTAGATAACTCTCTACGTGGATCTAGATAACTCTCTACGTTGATCTAGATAACTCACTACGTTGATCTAGATAACTCTCTACGTTGATCTAGATAACTCACTACGTTGATCTATATAACTCTCTACGTTGATCTAGATAACTCGCTACATTTTTAGATAAATCACTTGGTTTACATTTACATTGTTTGTTAATTGAGACCAGTAATTGTTCATAATTAAGTAAGGATTAATTTAAAGTAAAAAAGGATTACAGTAGAACAGAAATATCATAGAATCGATTTAAAGTAGACGTGGTTTTTACATCAATGAGACAACAGAAATACATTTGTATATTAAAGATGAATACAAGGAGACGAGGGATATACGTCATTAAGACAGCAACCCAACGACTTGAACAAAAATATTATATATATAAACACAAGGAGATGTGAGTATACGTCAATATGACAGCAACCCTACGACTTGAACACAAATATTATAGATACGAACAGAAGGAGATGTGGGGTATTGGTCATTGAATCAGCAATCCAACGATTTGAACAAATATATTATAGATATAAATACAAGTAGATGTGGGTATACGTCAGTGAGACAGCAATCCAACGACTTGAACAATAATATTATAGATATAAACACAAGGAGATGTGAGAAGATACGTCAATGAGACAGCAATCCAACGACTTAAACAAAAAAGTATAGAAATGTATAAAAGGAGATGTAGGATAAACGTCAGTGAGACAGCAATCTAACGACTTGAACAAAAATATTATAGATATAAACACAAGGAGATGTGAGAAGATACGTCAATGAGACAGCAAAGCAACGACTTGAATAAAAATATTATTGAATACAAGGAGATGTACGATGAACGTCAATGAGACAGCAATCCAACGACTTGAATAAAAATATTATAGATATGAATAAAAGGAGATATGGGATAAACGTCAGTGAGACAGCAATCCAACGACTTGAATTAAACTATTATAGATATAAATACAAGGAGATGTAGGGTATACGTCAATGGGACAGCAACCCAACGATTTAAACAAAATATTATAGACATTAATACAAGGAGATGTTTGGATAAACGTCAATGAGACAGCAACCCAACGACTTAGAAAACAATAACGGAGATATAAACACAAGGAGATGTAGGAAGATATGGCAATGAGACAGCAACCCAGCGACTTGAACAAAATATTATAGATATAAACACAAGAAGATGTAGGTTATATTTCAGTGAGACAGCATTCCAATGACTGGAACAAAAATAATATAAATATAAACACAAGGAGATGTATGGTATACGTCAGTGAGACAGCAATCTTACTATTTTAACCAAAATATTATAGATATCAACACAAGAAGATGTAGGTTATATTTCAGTAAAAGAGAAATCCAACGACTTAAATAAATATATCATAGATACGACTACAAGGAGATGTGGTATATATACGTCAGTGAGACAGCAATCCAACGGCTTGAAAAAAATTATTATAGATATGAAAGCAAGGAGATGTGGGAGTATACGTAAATGAGACAGCAACCCAATGATTTGAACAAAAATATCATAGATACGAAAACAAGGAGATATGAGGTATTTATCAATGAGACAGCAACCCAACGACTCGAACAAAAATATTATAGATATGAAAACAAGGAGATATGAGGTATTTATCAATGAGACAGCAACCCAACGACTCGAACAAAAATATTATAGATATGAAAACAAAGAGATGTGGAAATATACGCAATGGAGACAGCAAACCAACGCTTTGAACAAAAATATCATAGATGTAAACAAAAAGAGATGTGGGGTATACGTCAATGAGATAGACACCCAACGACTTAACCAAAATATCATAGATATAAACGAAGTGAGATTTGGGATATACGTCAATGAGACAGCAACCCAACAACTTGAACAAAAATATTATAGAAACGAAAACAATATACAAAGAGAAGTGGGGGTATATGCAAATGAGACGAATACACCATATCTTCTTGTATTCACATATATTACATATTTGTTCGAGTTGTTATATATCAATGAAACAGCAAGCCGACGACTTGAACAAAAATATTATAGATATGAAAACAAGGAGATGTCGGAATATACGTAATGGAAACAGCAACCCAACGATTTGAACAAAAATATCATAGATGTAAACAAAAGGAGATGTGGGGTATACGTCAATGAGACAACAACCCAACGACTTGAACAAAACATATTATAGATATGAAAACAATGAGATTCGGGAGTATACGCCAGTGAGACATCAACCCAACAACTTGATAAAAAATATCATACATATAAACAAAGGAAGATGTGGGATATACGTCAATGGTACACCAACCAAACAAATTGAACAAAAAAGTAATATATAGGAATACAAGAAGATGTTGGGTATACGTCAATGAGACAGCAACCCAACGACTTGATAAAAATATCAGAGATATTGAAACAAGGATATGTGGGGATATAAGTCAACGAGACAGCAACCCAATGATTTGAACAAAATTACTATACCTTGCAATAAAGGAAGATTTGGGGGTATATATCAATGAGACAGCAACCTGACGACTTGAATAAAAATACTATAAATATGAAAACAAGGAGATTCAGGAGTATACGTCAATGAGACAGCAACCTAACAACTTGAACGAAAATATTATACATACGAATAAAAGGATATGTGGATATACTTCAATGAGACAGCAACCCAACGATTTGAAAAAAAATATTATAGATACGAATAAAAAGAGATGGGGGGTATACGTCAATCAGACAGCAATCCAACAACTTGAACAAAAATGTTATAGAGACGACTAAAAGGATATGTGGGTATACTTCAATGAGACAGCAACCCAACGATTTAAAAAATGATATTATAGATACGAATACAAAGAGATGTGGGGGTATACGTCAATCAGACAGCAGTCCAACAACTTGAACAAAAATATTATAGAAATGAAAACAACATACAAAGAGAAGTGGGGGTATACGTAAATGAGACATCAACCAAACAACTTGATCAAAAATATTATAGATACGAATAAAAGGATATGTGGGTATACTTAATGAGACAGCAACTCAACGATTTGAAAAATAATATTATAGATACGAATACAAAGAGATGTGGGGGTATACGTCCATGAGACAGCAATCCAACGACTTGATCAAAAATTTTATAGATACGAATAAAAGGATATGTGGGTATACTTAATGAGACAGCAACCCAACAATTTGAAAAATAATATTATAGATACGAATTCAAAGAGATGTGGGGTATACGTCCATGAGACAGCAATCCAACGACTTGAACAAAAGTATTACAGATATAAAAACAAGAAGATGAGGGGATATACGTTAATGAGACAGCAACCAAACAACTTGAACAAAAAGTAATATATGGGAATACAAGAAGATATGGTGTATTTGTCAATGAGACAACAACCCAACGAGTTTAACAAAACATAATATAGATACGAATTCAAAGAGATGTGGGGTATACGTAAAAGAGACTGCAAGGCGACGACTTGAACAAAAATATTATAGATATGAAAACAAGGAGATGTCGGAATATACGTAATGGAAACAGCAATCCAACGATTTGAACAAAAATATCATAGATGTAAACAAAAGGAGATGTGGGGTATACAACAAAATTACTATAGCTGGCAATAAAGGAAGATTTGGGGGTATACGTCAATCAGACAGCAACCTGACGACTTGAACAAAATATTTAAGATGCGAATTCAAGGATATGAGGAGGTATAAGTCAATGAGACAGCAGCCAAACGACTTCAACAAAAATACTATAGATATGAAAACAAATAGATTCAGGAGTATACGTCAGTGAGACAGCAACCCAACAACTTGATCAAAATATTATAGATATAAACGAAGGAAGATGTGGGATATACGTCAGTGAGGCAGCAACCCAACAACTTGATCAAAAATATTATAGATACAAACAAAGGATGATGTGGGATATTCGTCAATGAGACAGCAACTAAACAACTTGAACAAAAAAGTAATATATGGGAATACAAGAAGATATGGTGTATTCTTCAATGAGACAACAACCCAACGACTTGGACAAAACATATCATAGAGACGAATTCAAAGACATGTGGGGTATAAGTCAATGAGACAACAAGTCGACGACTTGCACAATAATATTATAGATATAAATACATGGAGATACTGGGGGTATACGTCAGTGACACAGCAACCGAACAAATTGACAAGAAAAAAATCATATATATGGATTAAAGAAGATGTAACGTATACGTCAATGAGACAACAACAAAATGAAGAACAAAAATATTATTGATACGAATACAAAGAGATGTTAGGGTTATACGTCAGTGAGGCAGCAACCCAATGACTTTAACAAAAAATATTATAGATACAAATACAAGAAGATGTGAGGTATACGTCAGTGAGACAGTAACCTAACGACTTGAACAAATATATTATAGATATGATTACTAGGAGATAAGGGATATACGTCTCTGAGACAGCAACCAAACGACTTGAACAAATTCCTACAAACTAGAATATTCGATAAACGTAATCATATCAAATTTTCAATTGTCAACTTCCAATTTCTCAGCAGTAACATACCCTCTGTGCCATCGTATGGTGTTTACATATCACAGTTAAGGTAGATGGAGGTCTAAATTAAAATCCATAGAATTTTTTAATAATGTTTCAAAATGTAGTTTATATCATTCTTTTTTCAAAAATATAATAAAAAGTATATGGGTCACCGGGCTTTTTTTCACGCTACAGGTTGTTCAAAATTGCCTGATTTTGTATAGATTATGCATGAAGAAGCCAATTTTGTGTGATAAAAAGAAAACTACATCATAGAATTTTAAGATAAAATATGAGAACATAGCTCTAATATTATGATTTCAGATAAGAAAAAGAAATAATGGGGTTACCAGACTCGTTTTCTTGCTACATAATAAAATAGGTAAATTCACAACACATTCTATTATAAAAGTTATTTTATCTGAGTTATCTCCCCTTATATCTGAGATCCTTCTTATATATCACTACTAATTTGCACATTTAATTAAAGATCTAGACCGATTGCTTTCTGCTTTTTCAAAATTCAAGATGGAGGATGACACCCAAGCTACCTTAATACGTTACGCTCGTGCTTGTTTACACTATACGGACTTAATTAACAAGGGTGTGCTCCTAACAAAAAAACTGTTCCAACAGAGTTATAAGACTGAATCGACACTACATAAGATTTACGGTCAATAAGGCAATGTTCACGGTCTGACTCCTTTTGGAGTTCATACGATTCCCCTAGTTTTTGTTCGTTACCGTGATTTGTTTCTTTTTAATCGATTTACGAGATTTGAACATCGGTTAACTACAGTCGCTTTAATTCTTCATGCCAGTACAGAAATACTGGATATCGGCCTGTCGATACCCTCCTGGACTAACAGTCCACTATAGAGGTTTCAACCAAGTGGTAGTATAAAATCAACGGTACCAAATTTACTGCACAAGATGCGCATTTCGGCAATCAATGTCGCTTTAGTAATGTCCAAAGCCAAAATATTTGAAAATGTAAAACCTTATACAAACGTTAAGGAGTCAAAAACACAAAACAGGACCAAAAGCAAAGCATCCCGAACAAGGAAGCGGAGCTATGCACAAGGGAGATACATTCCTAAATTTAAAATGATTTCCAAAACTTTATAACAGTTAATTTAAAGAAAAACAACAATATCGTTTTTTTTCTGCCAGTACAGAAGTTCTGGCTATCGGGCTGGTGATACCCTCGTGGACTAACAGTCTACCAGCAGAGGTATCAATCCAGTTGAAATTACAAATAAACGTTACCAAATTTACTGCACCCGATGCGCATTTCGACAATCAATAACTCTTCAGTGATAATTGAGACCAACATATTTGAAAATGCAAAACCTTATCCAAACGTTGAAGAGCCGATAAACAATCCGTTATTTTAGGATGTTTAGAGTATCAATATTGCATGGGAAAATATAATATCTCCTCTCTCTATACCAATTTGTCAACAAATTTGTCTTCTGAAGACTTACATATATCATTACTTTTGTTCCCAAACAATTTATTATTTTGGTAACAAACGTGTCTTTAAACCGAATGCTTTTCCTCCTTTATTTGCATGCTTTTCAAATTTTACAATAATGCATGGCACGTTACTTTTTTAAAAGACACTTGACGTTGAAAGTAAAATAGATTTGCTGAAGATTCAAATAATGATATTTCATGCGAGTCGAATATAACAAAAAAAGATAAGGAAATATGGTATAATTGCCAATGAGACAATTATTGAGTACCGTACGTGTACTGCATTCACCAATGAGCAAAACCGTTACTGTGTTGCAAACTATAAACAGTCAGGGCATGGCAAAATGTGAAAAAAATCCGTTGGATATCTACAGACAGGTATTTTAGTTTGGCAAAACATGGTTTACTTATTAGTTTGAAATTAGACATATCCTTTCAAACTAAATTTTACTGGATGTTCTAATGTTGTGCTGTTACACCTCTGTATTAGGTAAGGGGGAGGGTTGAAAAAAATCATGTTCTTAATGTCTCAAGTCAGAATCCTGTAATTCAGTGGTTTTCGTTTGTTGTTGTCTATCATATTTTATTGACACAGATGGACGACTCCAAACTATAATCTATAACAAAATTGATGATTTCAACATTAAAATTGTCATCTTCCCATTTCACGACAGTAACATACCCTCTTCTCTATCGTATGGCGTTTACACATCTCAATTAGTACAGTACGCTTTTGCATGTGCATGTATGCTTTATACGGACTGCATAAACAGGGAGGTATTCCTTACGCAAAAAAACCAGAGAAGAACGACTGAAATCGACACTTCGTAAGTGCTACGATCACCATCACGAATTAGTTGAACGATATGATATGTCTGTGTCTCACCTCAGTATCGACATATTTTCGCTGTCTTGAATTTTTAGATACTTGAAAAGTCATCTGATCTGTAAATTTACAGATTGTGTCCTATTACCGATATCGATTGTGACATATTGACTAAGTGTGGATTCACATGGCGAGTGATGCCTTGTCGACCCTTTTTGGAGTTTTTGCAATTCCCTCAGTTTTGTTTTACCTTGATTTGCATTTGCTTAAAATTTTTATGAGATTTGACATCAGTAAACTGCTGTTTCTTCAAAATTACAACTAAACTATACAGTCCATAGAAGTTTAGTTCGTTAGATTTTAAAAGAATATCTCTGTTCTAGGTTATACATTTTTCCAAACTAGTATGACTATATATTTTGTAATTGTATACAAACATCTGAGTTAGTCTGTGATTTAGTTCATTATTGTTTGCATATCTGTCTTACTTTGTTAAATATAATTTGTTGTATTTGCTTTTAAACACCAACGGCCTTTATAAATGCGGTCTTGAATCCAGTACAAAGTAGAATTGGAACATTGAAATTAGCGAAGCGTTACCATGACGAAAGGTTAAAACAGGAACACAGTATTCTTCTTAATGTTCAGATAGTTTAAAGCTTGGTAATGTCTTGTTGAGTTTTTACCGTTTCAAGTAAGTGTTTTTTTTTTATTTGAGATTTTAAAGACACACAAATAATGGGTGGTTCGTGTGTTATTTTGTTTTGTTTTTTTTTGCGTTTGTGGGGGATTGTTTCAGTGGTATTTCTCTTAGTTGCACACAAAGCGATACTATTGATTTTTTTTATTGGGGTGAGGTTGTATTTTTCGTTAATTTAAGTTTCATTCATTTGAAAACTTCCCTCATGCTTCACTAGTATGCGAAAATTATCAAAACCAAGAAATCATCTTTCAACAAAAATTCAGTTTTCATTATTACTTGAAAATCTATACTGCTGAAAATCTTTTTCCAGATGGAGGTAAATCTAACAAGTAAAACTGCGAGCTACTACTCACTGATGATACACCCGCCCGCCCAGGAAGTTGTTGAGTGATATATCTGAAAACGCATTGCACGGTATAGCTGACTTATATAAACCCTGAAACCAAATTTCAGAAATCGTTATGATGTAGTTCCTGAGAAAGATGCGACGAAAAATATTCATAGGACGGATGAACGGACTGACGGATGGACGGATAGACGGACGGACAGACAGAGGTAAAACAGTACACCCCCACTTTTTTTTCAAAGCGGGGGTATAAATATTAAAGACCACAGTTTGCAAGTTTTGAGCGGAAAATTTAATTGTCTAATTTTATTTCATTTCAGCATATTACTTTTTATTAGGAATGTCAAAGGATTATTTAAAAGGACACTAGACTTAAAGCTAAACCACACTTAATTGTTTCGAATATCATTGAAAAATCGAATCATAAAAGGAATTATGTAATGACATAATGTTTTTACTAACAATATTGGGCTTGAAAGGTTTAAATTATTTAAAGGGGAAAGTTTAAATTGCCTTATTGTCATTAAACAATGCATTGATAAACAGTTACATGAAACAATTCATTAAATAACAATCACAAAATACCTTTATAAAAATCTTTTGTTTTAAACAGAAATATGGAAAAAATCAACAAGGCATATAAGTATAAAAGTATATTAGTCTTCTTTCTTTATTTTGAATGATCGAGTTTTATAAACGACAATATTTATTTTCACTTGCATTTTTGTTAAATAATTCAATTTAGATGTAAAGCTTTCTCTTCTGTTGAGTAATTACACACAGTATGTATCTTTCAAAACAACGTACCATGAAGTCCGTTTAATTTAATCGTTAGTTGTTTTGTGCATAACATAACTTTTTCTAACTGTTCATGTAGTGGATTCCTCTACTTATATTTAAAATATATTAGATATATACTGAATTACATTCGCTTCAATCCATTTCCTGCAATTAAATGTACAAACTTCTTCTAATTTATAAAAGCAAATGGTAAGGAAACCCATACGTGCTTGCATTGAATACCCTTAAATATGTATCAAGAGAGATAAGAAAATAATAAGGAATTACGAAACTTAGAAGCACACTATTTACATTCTATTTGCAATTTCGTTATGCTCAAAATCTGGTCAATAATGGTTCATATAACGAGTAAGTTAGTAAAAGGAAAAACTTTACCTTCCTTTAAGAATTTGACTTTTAAGTTGTAATTTTCATTTAAGATTTCACAAATGACCATCAAAAGAAAATAATAAAAGCGCTCTTCCGTTGAGTTAATCAGTAAATTCAAGAGATGTTGTACTAGTTATATTATTTATTGAAATTTCCTAAAACCGTGTTTGATAAAGTGCCCGTCAAAAATGTGTTTACGATAGAAAATATATCTGTATAACCTAAAAAAGAAACAAACAGTAGGTTACCATTTCGAAATCTCTTAAAATCCATTAAAAATATATACAAATCAATATAATAAAAAAAAAACAGCCTGTGGATTAGTAAAACTCATAACGGAGCAAAACCGTGATGCCTATAAACAGTAAAAAAAAATTTGTGATAGTTTTGCTGCAAAATTTGTATGCTGGTGATTAATGTAAGGGAATATCCGCCATAATTATACATTTCTTACTTTGTAAAATGCAGTTTCATAATTTGTAAAATGTGATTCCTTATTTTTTAATATTTATTTTTTTCAATCCATTACATGATTTCCTACATTTCTTGATTAGTGAAACGTAATTTCTAAATGTGTAAATGCAATTTCTTAATTTGTTAAAGTATTTTTCTTCGTTCGTTATATGAAATTCTACATTTCTTGATTTGTAAACTGGAATTTAATGGAAATTTCTAGGTTTGTATAGGACGCATATTTGATTTTCAATCGAAATAGTAACACTTTCTATCTGTTTCCTCAATATTCCGCTGTGAATCAATGTCAGCTCGTACCTTTGCCAACTCGTACCCAATATTTACCAACTCGCACTTCTACCAACTAGTACTTTTACCAACTTGAACCCAATATTTTATTCTTTGTACGCATTGAAGTTTTCATGTTCTGTTTTGTAAGATAGAAACATACAAATACAAAAAAAGTACAACTTTATTGATCGGTAATCTGATACAATTTGTATTCAAATCAGAAATATTTAAAATTAATCATTACTTTAGAAGAAAGTGAATATATAAAATTGTTTGAACGATAATGTATTTCATATACATGTTGAATAATTATAATCATTCACTATTAGTGATAACTCGTCAATGGCGAATCCAGGGGGAAGGGGGGGGGGGGGGGGGGGTGTTCCGGAGGTTGGAACCCTCCTATTTGTTTGACAACTAATGTTTTGTATGGGGACAAATGGTTGGAAACCCCCTTTTTATATGACTTGCATGTGTTGGAACCCAATTAAAAATGGCTTAATCCGCGCCGGATAAGGGATTATAGGCTCGGACCTACACAAATAGAATCCTTTACAAATATTTTGCTGACTTGCTTGTCGTGACGATATTTGAAATGCAATTGGAAGCAAACTATACAAATTGCAATATACCATCATTTCAAGACAATTTATTGTAACCATATTCCTATTTAAGTACATCCTTTGTAAAATATCGAAATAAAGGTTTATCGTATTTTGAATAAGCCATGTTCAAGGTGCATTAAAATACTGTTATTTCTTCGGCCATAACGCATCTATTCACTTCTGTTCTGTTTAAATGGAATCATTCTTATATCCCGTTTTCAAATCGGCGGAGGATACCAAAAGGGCAAACAAAACGTAGATTAAAACCGATAAAACAATGCAAAAAAACCAAAAAAAACCCCAAAAAAAACGAAAATGACAAACAGACAAACAACCTTTAGAAAACACTACGCAGAAAACTAACCCATCTAAAATAGGTGTGATCTCAGGTAAATAGACAGATAGGATATACCAAAATTGGTTATTAGGTTTGAAGTATGACCCCCATTTCTGGTTCGGTTTATATCAAGATAAATGAAACATACGGTTAATATTATAAAAATAAGATGATGTGGTATGCCTTCCAATAAGACAGCTATCCAAAAAGACCAGAAGACAAACTTGTGATCAATAACATGTGACCGTATACGCTTCAGTAAGGAGCAAAACTCAAACCGTTTAGTAAACTATACAAGACTCTGATATAACAAAATGTAAAACAATTTGAATGGAAAAACAACTGTCTGATTTATATTAAACACTTCAAGAAAACAAGTATGACAGACGGCAACCACTGGATTGCAGATTCCTTACCATGTACAATGGTGTAACATTACATCATAAGGACCTGACTTATCGGATTGAAACTTACACTAACAGGACACAAAAGATACATATAGGAACTGTAAGCTAGCTCAAATCTAATTTAATCTAACAAATAAACCATGTTCTCCCAAATTAAAATGTAAATCAGTACGCATCCAAAGGAGCCCGTAAAAAAATCTACCTGAACTGTCAGTCTTGTACAGGTTTCATATTCACATCACAGTTACATTCGGTCATCTGGATATGAATGTTATATTTGCCACTGGACGCAAAACAAAATTTGATAATTATCATCGCCATTATTAACCTTCATCAGTCACTATATTTATGTTGAGTGTATTCCTTCTTTTAAGTTTTGTACACTTCTAAGTCATTATTTCCTTCTTTCCAAGAACACAGTGATTGTACCCAAAGTCCACTGTCTCAGCACCAGTTTGTAGCGCTTTGTTTTAAAGTTCATGAAAATTAAACAAATCCCACCTGCATTTTCTTAATAAGAATTTTAGATATTGATCATCTTTTTGGGCCAATAGTATACAAGATATAGAAAATTCTACAAGGTAGATCTCAAAATATGGACACTTTTATGTTAAGGGTGTCATTTATTCTGTTTGACATTTTTACCTTTTTCAACTAGATCAAATCCTTGCTTTACCTTTAAATTCATGACCCATTTTTATTTCTATTTAAGTTTCATGTTTCCATATATTAAAATGTTAATTTTAAATAAGTCTCCAATAACGGAAAATTGAGTCTTTGATCCGTTCTTTAATGTTCTCGTCCTAAGTAATCATGAACTATTTGCCACTAGACACTATGTAGAGAACAATCAAACTATCAATTAGACAAGCATTTTGCGTGATATTTATTATTTTCAGATGGCAGTTAATATATGTATATTTTGATATATACAAACATGCAATCTCTTTTTCTAATATTTGTGACAGGATCATGGCAGATAATCGGAGTATTTTTGTTGTTTGTGAAAATCGTCAGATAACCAAACCATCAATACTTTGGTGTTCTAACTGTGTAGAACAATGTGAAGATTGCAAGGAACATCATAGTATTTCTAAGGGAACAAAAAACCACAAAACCGTTTCCATCGACGAATACAAGAAGTTACCGACCGAGGTCACGCAAAACGCAATGGTCTGCACAAAACAGAATAAGAAATACGAGGTTTTCTGTAGAAAATACGATTTTCAGAGACGGAAAGACGAACAAACCCAATTTAGTGTAGCTTATCCCACCAAAAGTATCGATAACCTGATGGTGACTTTACACAAACGTATCAATACACGGTTGTCCATGGTCCGATGTTATTCTTTGCTCCCTGATGGCAGGATGGTTTTCTCTTGTTATGCCCAAGACAAATCAAAAGTATTCAAGTCTAATGGATTCAAAGATTTTGAAATAAACAATATCGGTTGTACGTTTGATGTGATATTTATCGGTAATAATTGTGCTGCTGTTACATCTGGCAAATCATATAGGATAAACATAATCAACACGAAGAACAAACAAGTGAAAAAAACAATAGAAGTGATTCCACAAAACGATGGAGTAGCATACAAAGATGGCCATTTGATTAATTGCGCCGAGAAGAAAGGATTACAGGTAATTAGTCTTAACAATCTATCCGTTACCAGTATTATCAATAAAGAACTTCCGAACTGTGGCTACGTTGCAGCATTTAGTAACAAACTGTTCTACACAAACAAAAACAATCACAGTGTAACCTGTTGTGATTACCATGGCAACATACTGTAGATGTTCTGTAATACAATTGTTCTGAGTTATCCACTCGGTATATCTGTAGACAATGATGGAAACGTGTTTTTAGTGGGATTTTGATCTAACAATGTGGTCGTCATCTCGTCTGATGGACAACGCTACAGGCAAATGTTATCACCTGAAGATGGACTGTTCAGACCGCAAGTTCTGCATTATGACCAATCTGATAACAAATTGTTAGTTGCTAATAGGGCCAATGATGCGTTCTTGTTTAGAGATAAATGATACGTAGTGATGTTTGATATTCCCAGTATTTAGCTAACCTTACAAAACAATACTTTGAATTATTTTTGTTTTCTGATTTTTTTTTTTTTTTATATAATATGTTAATTGAGACCATGTACATATCAACACAACTTGTCTTGATTAAAGATGTTTGAGTTTTAAACAAGAATTATAATCATAATTAAACATTGGTTTAATTCTTTAAGTGTGTGAAGGCTAAACAGATGACATATAACAACCTAAATTGTGAATGCATGTAGCCCCAAAGAATCACCTGCTTATTTATTACAGTGAAAGGGCATTCACAGTATTTTTCTATCTATTTTTGGTATTGGTTTGTTATACTCATTTATAGATGGTCAAATAAAGAGAAATGATACTTTAAGATAACTATATGCGGCCTTATGTTCGTCGAAAAGGGGGAATGGAAGAAAGTATACATGTTTACATTTTAAAGATTGAAATTAAATTATACAAATATCAATCAGTCTTTCAATAGGTAATTGAATAAAAAAAATTATTCTTATTTGATTTTCCAATCGTTATGGTTGCCACCTATATTTACATTGCGTTTAAAAGTACTATTGAATGTTCATTATCAACACTTTATATACTGATTTGTTTATAATTTACTAAAGTAAAACTTGCACAAGTCAGTTTATCACACATGAAAAGATATGCCGGGATAATCATACCCAATAACAAATCTCCATCGTGACATCGTTCGTGAAATCAGATAGTTTAAGTTAAATCGTAAAAGATGTTCCACGTGATATCGTATGTAGTTACAGGTGTTGTAAGTGAAATAGTATGTAATAACATACGATCCACGTGATATGGTACGTTGTTATCAATGTCCCACTACATATCGTACGACATAATATAATTGTCATGTGCTACGAGCACCTCAGATCACGTCAGTTCTGATAGGGTTGGTGTTGATAAGTCTTTAATTTTGAATATTTTATGTTTTGTAAACTTGTTGATTTTTTCCTCGTCTTTCATATTTTGCATGTCGTTGCCAGTTTCTCTCGACTTATGAGTTTTGAATATCCCCTTGGTATCTTGCACGTCTCTTGTATGTAACATCTAATGCAAAACGTGATATCAGACGTATCAGCAGATGCCCTTCTTGATATCGGATGTATCAACCAATGTACAACGTGATATCTGACGTATCAACAGTTGTCCTTCTTGATATCGGACGTATCGACCAATGTACAACGTGATATCTGACGTATTAACAGATCCCCTTCTTGATATCGGACGTATCAAATAATGCTCTTGCGGCATATCTATAGAATATAAATAAATTATTAGCTCGTGTATGCAATAATTTATTATAAACTTTCAGCCGTTAATATAAAATTGGTGTATGAATAGCGTAATTTTAAATTACACACGTACCATTGAAGGATACTCACGAGGTTTCACATTGTGAATATCTGACATTCATTTCACATGGATTGACATTCGAAATTGGGATAAAAAAAGTCATATATACCCCGGCTGTTAAAAAATACATGTTGATATCACTGCGCCCTTAGCCAATCCCAATACTTGACATATGTTTACGTCTGGCGCAAATACAAAATTTCAATCCTAGTATTTATGATGAGTTTTTTCACCTCGTACAAAATATTAACGGTTGGTTTGCAAGAATGTTTATGATAAATATTGTGAGAATATGTTTACCTTTTCAACTGATTTATTTTCTTGATATAATAACATGTGTTTTAGCCGTAATCACCAAAATCACAACAGTGCCATAGTCTATTTACTCGAGCATCCATATTAGTTGTGTATTGGCGGTTTATTTCACGAGATTGCTTGTTTGCATAAAAAATGTTTTGATTAGTTGATCTACTTACTCAAAAATTTATAAATCGAACGTTGACAAAACGAACTTTAGATTTTATCTCACGTCTGCAAGAGCAGTCACATAGTCTTGAGAACGAAAACCTTATAAGTCAACCTTATTAGCAATATGTCTGAACTGAAATCTACTTTAAGTCTTGTACGCAGGTTTTAAATATTTCAAGAAAAACATAACCTTCTAACGTTAGGTTTACACATGGTTATTGTTTGTTTTTGCATTAGTCAACCTTCGGCTGGGAAAATTCCAGTCAACCTTCGTTCCACTTAGTCAACCTTTTATCGTTACAATAATATGAGAGAGGTTTTGTGGAAATCTACTTTCATTTTAACAGAAAGAAATAAGATAAATGAATATTTTATTAAATCAACCCTTATAATTATTTTATAATATCGGTAACTTAAGGTTGAAGAGTTCAACCTTCTATCTAAGCAACTTACGGGAAACAATCAACCTTTCCGTAATTTTAGTCAAACCTTCCTGACCTATAAATTGGATGATTACGGCATATTGTATACAGATATAAATGTAAAGTTTGTCAATGAATTGTAATTATTTGATTATATAGATGATACATAAAGTACCTCTGAAAGTTATACTTGAGTTATTATTTCAACATAATACCAACTCAAAGGATCCATGCAAATTATGTTTGATTAAGCCTCTTATTTTCATTTATCCGATCATGTCAGTTAAAGGTGCGAAATCATTACAATACACACACATAGAATAAACAGAATGATATACGGTGTTATAAATCTTTCATTATTATAGAGCTTTAATCTTTGAAGGTCATATATATATATGAATATACAATATTTCACTCAGAGAGTAGCTTGTTGTCTAATATTGCCTATTCATCGCTCAGCTAACCAACCATATAATATTATTGCATGCAACTACAAATTGTCTTTCAGATTGATCACTGTTAAATTTAAAATAAAAATCAAATAAATACTGAAAATATTTTTTTTTTTATATTTTAATATCTACTGAGTTAGAAAAATACCCAGATACATGAGGAGATTGAGTTTCGCATAGAACATTTTAAATTCTCAAATCGAAAATGAATATTTTGTAAATATTATTGAGGTTTTGATGAAAGAATTTAGAGTACCTCGGAACTTTTGTCCTAAAATATTATTTGTTCATTTCAACCTCATTACATTTACAATGAAAACATCTCAAAGTTAATTGACTTCATGCAGGATGCACAATTCTAATTCGACTTACTTCATCTGAGGTAAAGTATGATATGCACAAAGAAAACTATCCAACAAAGCTTGGATGAAAATTTTTAATATTTATGTTATTTAGAAATTATGAGTAACATAATTTTTTTTATATTAGTTAAGTTTGCTTCTATTCTGACGATGGCCTTTTATTCGCACTACTATATAGTTATCAAAGGTACCAGGATTATAATTTAATACGCCAGACGCGTGTTTCGTCTACATAACACTCATCAGTGACGCTCAGATCAAAATAGTCATATAGCCAAACAAGTACAAAGTTAAAGAGCATTAAGGACCCAAAATTCCAAAAGGTTGTGCCAAATACGGATAGGGTAATCTATGCCTGGGATAAGAAAATCCTTAGTTTTTTTCGAAAAATTAAAAATTTTGTAAACAGGAAATTTATAAAAATGACCATATAATTGATATTCATGTCAACACCGAAGTGCTGACTACTGGGCTGGTGATACCCTCGGGGACGAAACGTCCACCAGCAGTGGCATCGACCCAGTGGTGTAAATAGTTATCAAAGGTACCAGGATTATAATTTAATACGCCAGACGCGCGTTTCGTCTACATAAGACTCATCAGTGACGCTCAGAGATCAATATAGTTATATAGCCAAACAAGTACATAGTACTATACTATACTATATTTAAAACAAACGCCAACATACATGAAAACGGACTATGTGATAACAATTGCCATATTCCTGACTTGGTACAGGACAATTTCAGAAAAAAATGGTGGGTTGAACCTGGTTTTATGGCTAGCCAAACCTCCCGCTTCTATAACAATGTGAAAAATATCGCTAAAATGACAACATTACGTAACAGGAATAAAGTACAAATAAATGCAAGAACATTCAGGACAGAGAAATATATAAATAAATAATATAATAGTCCATTTCAACATGTAAACCACAGAATAACAACGCACACTTAAAATTGATAAACGACATAACACAAATACAGCACAATAGAATAATGAACTATGCGTCACACTAAATAAAATCAACTGAATTTTTAGTTCTTTAGAATACAATGAAATACCAAGAAAAGTATTTGATTTTTTTCAATATTTGAACTTGCTAAATGATATTGCTTAGAACATTTTCTGATATCATGTTCAATTGATTTGAATGATGATTTAAAGTCTCTTCACAAAGGCCTCTAATTTAATTATGATTGATTGGCAAGCATATTGGAGACAATATATGAAAAGAATATGCCAGGAATAATGCAAGGACTTTGTTCATAAAGATGGACAATTAGAAACCATTAAAATAAATCCAGAGTGCAGTCTTGTTCATGTTCCTGATGCTTTTTGATTATGATAGAGCATGTGTTAACTAGTTTCAACATTAAACGTCTAAGTTTTTTTGTATTTAGACAGATTATCAAGAAATAGCCCGTACGGCGAAAGTGAGAAAAGCAATCCAGTTGAGATGACCAATGATAATCTGTTTATCGCTATTTTACCTATGACAACGTTGTTAATTTCATTGACAACGGCACGTGTTCCCTTAGTTGCTAGCCATAATTTTTCATATCACTCGACTCCGCTGAGAAAGGGAATTATCAGTCAGCAAGATCAAAGAAAAATTTCGTAAAATAGCGATAAACATGAATATATCAATACGTCAAAATTTATCTCTGTTGGTCAATCAAACAATCACAATGCAAAAACTACTGGTTTTTTTTTATCATATAAACAAAATCACTGAAAACAGACATTTCAGGTGCATCTTTTATACACTAGAAATACTGTTTAAGTAAAAAAAAACAAAACAAAAAAAACATACTTCGATAAAAAAAATGGGAAAATGATATTAATTCAGATTTTCTAAAATATTAGGTTCGGACCCCTCTCAAGACACATGAAAGTTACGAATGAACGTAATAAAAACTGTTTGTCTAATTCTGTGACAATTCAACCCTTACCGCAACCACTGTTTAAAAAAAATAATTATTGTGTGGTTGTCGATGATCTCAGAAGATGATTAAATGACTTTAAGGGTCATAACCTGCATCAGCTCACAGGACAATGCAGGATGAATCAAAATATGCTAACAGGTGTTAATGAAATTGACAACTTTGTAGAATGTGGATGGCACTCGAAGGGATTTTAGTTTATCAAAATTGAAATCATTAGAGATTCTTCTACAGTTACCCGTGAATTATCCGATTTATCCAATCTCGATAGTTAAATTATCAGTTTTAAAGTCCTCTCCGAGGTTCGGACTTTTAAAGTTGATAATTTAACTATCGAGATTGGATTAATCCGATGATCCACTGGTACCAATGTAAGAATCTATATACATATAATACTAACATTCCCTCACCTTGTGATTAAAACATTTTCCTTTTTTAAACGAAACGACAATAATAATTCATTATGTGTTTCTACATATAATTATGTCGTGTTAGTAACAATTATTTTGAGGTTTGATTGTGTCGTTATTTCGAATTAAGTCATTTCTAACTCCAAATCAAGCTATTGTGATAACTAGAAATTTCAATATGGAATAAGTTTCCTTTCAAAATAAACAACGCAATTAAACGAGAAATTTCACACCAAAAGAACGATATTCAAAAAACTATATATATAAATCTTTACATTATCTAATTAAAAAAAAGAAAAAAAAAATAGTGATAAGTGTAGACAGGTGAGTCAATTTTATGTGTTATAAGTATATTATACTTGTATATAAAAAAGAATAAAATTGAATAGTTTATTGAGTTTTCAAATTATGAAATAAATATTTGATCAATGTCTTCCTTCAAATAAAACAGATTATAAAAACGTGTGTTATGATAGCTGGACTGCGAGTATGCCAGTTTGATTATATCCTCTCATCTGGATAGAAGGATGTTTATGGTATTTAAGATTAATACACTAACTTTCTTTACTTAACAGATTAGAATTTTAGATTAAAGATTGTGTATCATGTATGTCTGAGTGTAATTTGAACTAAATAGATGTGGTATTTTTTCTTTACTGTATCGATATCATTTCACAAAGGCGTATATTAACTATTACACTTATCTCTCCTTTGCGAATCTTTTCTTTACAATACATAAAAAAACTTTGTGCGTGATGTTATTTTAAAACTTTTTAAAAGACAAAAATATCAATCTAGTATTGTGTTACCCAACTTGCATTGACCAATTTAATAATTGTTTTTTTTTTGTCAACTCATACTTCTAGTGATTCAGAACATACCGGGTTATACCGGAAATCTACATATACTTCCGCTATGTAGATGAACTGGAATTGATACACTCAAATTAAGTATTTGGAATAAAAAGAAGAATCTTTGGCAATAAATTAAAGCCAACACAAGTTTTTGGTAAGTATATACCAATATTGCTGTCAATTATTACTATACAACTTTACTAAATATATGATTTATGACAAGGGCATAAGGTTTTCAATATTGAATATAAATATGGCCAGTGTTAGTATATGCGAGCACACTTTGTTGTTATTTCAAATCAACTGAGATATCAAGACAACATTATGTATGTATTCAATGGTTGTCGCTGGTTGATGACTATAAGATTTGGTTTGGTTTATTGTATTGACAAAAATCAAGACCATTGATTTACTATCTTAAATATTTTCTAATTTTTGCCAATATGGGAACTTTTACAGTTTAACATCCGGTATGGATTTTGCTGATTGTTGAAAGTCTTATGGTGCTTACATCCACATCAAGTAGGCTCTAGTGGATTTCTTCATTTATAATTGCATTTTTAAACCATCTATCGAAGTTTGTCAAAACTGTTATGTTATTAATGTCAACATTTCTGTTTTAATAGTATGAAAATATTCAAGGGGGACAGTATTTGTTTTATTGAGAAAAACTTTTCCTTTTAAGTGTTAGTGGTCCATACAATATAAGAAAACTACTGTGTCCAGCATTATGCCTTTACGACAGTCGGTTTGGTGCTTTTAAAAAAAAAATCTACATCTCGAGACTTATTGTTTTGTCTGAAAGAATAATAATGAAAACTGTGACCTGCTTATTTTTTTAAATAAAGCCAAATTACGTAAAATCTGCATCAAAACAAAACATGTTTCCCTTGTCTTTATAAAAGGGGAAACATATAAGTCAAACATCAATTAAGATTTTCAAATGTTAATTGATGTTGGACTTACACTGTTAATTAAGAAGTATCAATACCCTCCTTGTATATGAGTAGGATAACAGGAACCCCAAAACATACTGGACAGTAAAACAGGACACATTATTCACAAAAACAACTCGACTCATTGATCTTCGGTTTCAACACTTTTGGTCCAGTTTTTGTGTGACCTTACCTATGTTATCGAACTTTGAGAACCATTTAAGTCCAGAAATACTAAACACTGACGACAAACACGTATGCAAATGAATATATCGATAAGTCAACATTTAGCGCTTTTGGTCACTCAAAATGTAAAAACTACCGTTTTTATCATATAAACAAAATTAGTGAGATCTGATATTTTAAGTGATCCTTTATACACTTGAAATACTGTTTAAGTAAGTCAATTTAAAAAAAAAAACATACCATGATCAAAAATAGGAAATGATAGATATGAATTTAAATTTTCTAAAAAATTAGGTTCAGACCCTTCCCAAGACACATGGAAGTTATCGAAATGATACAATGAAAACTATACATATATTACTAAAATTCCCTCACCTTGTAAGTAAAAAAAATTCCGTTTATAAACGAAACGACAATATTAAATCATTATGTATTTCTATATATAATTATGTCGTGTCAGTAACAATCATTTTAAGGTTTATTGTGTCGTTATTTTGAATTATGTTCTATCTAACTCTAAATCAAACCTAATTTAAATAGGGAATACATTTCTTTTAAAAAAAAACAACGAAATGAAACGAGATGTTTTACACCAAACGAACGAAATTTAAAAAAAAACCTGAATATACAAATATTTATATTATTTAATCAGACATATTCAATATATAAATGATACACAAAAATGCAAACCATAAAAATAAATGATACATTTTGTTACTGACAAATTATAAAGAAAAATGCAACTCCAATTTCTCTTTCATATAAAAATAAATTATTGTTTCAATGGTTCAGTGATAGAGAGTACTTCGAAACTGTCAATCAATTTCACTGAATAATCTATGAGTTTGTATTGCAAACCATTACTTATGCACTCAGTCATCAAATAATACACCAACGGTGTATAAAAGTAAACCAGAATGTGAAGTTCGATCTCACAAATCTGAAGTTTGACAGCTATCTTGTCATTCAGTATGCCTCTTCCCAGCTGAGTAGCAAACAGTTCCAAGTACTTACTGATGAATTTCCGGTCCGAGGACACAGTTTGATTTTATTTTCTTTGTCTACAAATATAGTCCATAGTTTAGACAGTGTATAACATGCAAATAATTTTTATACACTTTCCAAATTCATTTCTTTATATTTTATGCATGCAATATAAAGTAGGGGATGAAGTTGCATGTTAAAAAAACTTTGGTAATGAATTTTTCTGAAAAGTAGTGATTGGGTTAAGTTAGAACTGGTAGACTTTTCTATTACTATGATATTATTTGTCCCAAAAGTAGTACACTACACGATAAAAATCTTTTTGAAATAGAGCAGGTGAGATTTTATTAATTCGAATTTATTGTTTAAAATAAATGCACAACGAAATAACTGTGTTCTCTGGCCTTCTGTTTGATTTTCGCTGTTTTCTCATTTTCAGTCTTTAATGATTTTTTCACGAACGATCGTGTTTATTGCTCGAGTGTTGTACCTTATATAGTGTAATTTTATGAATATTTTCAACTTGTTAACCACCAAAAACAATTCTTCCATGTACGAGTTAAGTTTGGGATACGAAAACATGACATTTTTACCCAAAGAAAATTATTCATTTGGTATACTGTTGTGTGGACTAAATGCTTTCAGTGAAATACTTTTCATCACAAACGCTGTTTCAGTACTTATAAAAGGTTAATACATTATAGACAGGTAATACAACGACAATGAATCAAGATTATATCAAGTTTGAATGAGAAATTAGGAAACAAGGTATACCTTGTATTATGGGATACAAACAAATAAAGACCGGAAATGATGTTTGCCAATAAAACTTATACTATTACTGATATAACCTGCATGCAGCCTTTTAAAATTTTAAGGTTGACAAATTAGAAATATCATTAACGGATGCATATAGTCCAAAATATAAAACAGAAAATATAAAAGAAATTCTTCCGTTCACAAATAAATAATCTTCGGTTAATAGCATTTGTCCTGTCAGTTATTATATCTACAAAAATGTTTTTAAAAGTTAAGTAAACTTTATTAAAAATACCAATTTCCGAAATTAATTATTATGAAAATTTTCTTTCTTACTTTAAATATGAAGAAAATGATTTGCTACACCTGGGTTAGATTTGTAAACATTATTTCAATAGGGTAAAGTGTAGAAGGCTACACATATACACTAACATACGTTATAAAATGTCTTTTTAAAAATGAGCAGCAAAAAATGTGTTTCATTTCAATACATTAGAAAAAAAAGTATACTCAGTTTGGTAAACATAAAACAACAAAATCGTTACTACTTTTCAGTGCTACTTGCTAGTTTCTAGAATGATGTTGTGTTAAGAACAAGTAGTTCTAGGCAATGAAATGGTCGGAATTGTGTAGTCGATCTGTTATCTAAGTGTTCGGAACTTCATAAATATGAATACGGTACTGACGGAAAGACTTTTTGGATAATAGAGACAGTTATAACAAGACAACTGTTCAGTATTTGGCACGGTTTATATTTTATTTTCGACAAAAGGAAGTAACAATTGATTACATTGACTCTTTGTTGTTATATGTCTAATGGTTAATATTACATGTAACGACATTAATACTAAATGTTAATGAAGTAGCAAGGCAAAATTTCATCAAATTTAAAGAAATACATGACGGATCCAGAAATTTAAAAAAAAACTATTGTTCCGATTTGATGTTAGGAAAGAATGAAAAATGCTTACAGTTTGCACGAAAAGCCATTGAAGACACATCCTACAATGGATTATGCCTGGTATATTTGCATGCTTACAGTTTAATGTAATGTGTGACATTCAACCTGTTCTACGTTCCAAAAAAAAAACTCTCTATACGATGTTATCTTTTGGTTTTTCAAAAGAACATTAAGATTGAGAAAAACATTAAGAATTTTAGTTAAATGATTTATAATATGAATCAGTCTTTGGCGTCATTACATGAATAGTTAAAAGTTTTCAATCGTGAATTTTGAAGTTCTTATAATATGATTCATTTTCTCTATTGGGTCGTGATAGATATAAAAAAAATGTTGATTCGTTGCAATCAGTATATATGAGGAAAATTTTTGGGTAAACATCAATTGAAAATTCTCAAACATGTTTTTCTTGTTTAAAAAATTCTATTCTGATCAAATGTTGAAAAGACAGAATGGAATTTTGTTTCCAAGATCCCTTATATTATAAATAATCTTTACTATGGTATTAATTGCTTTTTCGTCATCTTTCTTATCATTATTCAAAATCAAGTATTAATCAAATGGAAAAACACAATATCCAGAAACACATATGCATTAATATCAGTTCATTTTTCTTCTAAAATACAACTTTATTTAGACATACATAAGTACGAATGCAAATGTTGAAGAAAATGCATACATGGATTCTTTAATTTCGAAATATAAAAAAACATTGATAAAATTATTTTTATTGCATTAATAAATACATTTTGATAATAAATTCGTTTGTATATATATATATCCGTTTTGTTTTGTTTTTTTGCGTAGGGTCCATATTTTATCGAGTGAAAAAAACAACGTTCGTATCAGTTAAAGAACTTTCAGATGTTTATAAAAAGGAAGGAACGTTTTCGCCAACTAAAGTGATTGAATCTGATTTAGGGGGCTGTTAAGATCATTTAGAAGTAATTTTAAAAAGCTAGGTATTAAATCTTATTTGAACTTGTATTGTGAAAATAATTGCGAATTTTTGGATCTCACAAGACCAATACCTCACTCATATCGAGCTATACAGAGCTGTTGGAAATCTTGTGAACCCCAGCCACTTGAAAGGATTACAAAGGGTAAGAGGATAATGGATATTATATTTTGACAATCATGAAGACCGAGATAAAACACTTACAAATGGTATTGTTATTCGTAAAAAGCTAATACAAACATATGTAAAATATCCCATGGTTGCTGAAAATGAAAATCCTAACAATGTTCGTGTTAGAATAAAACAATATACCTTGCTCAGCGGACGACGGTCAAATTCAGAGAGCCCTTGAGGATTTGTAACTGAGTTGTACATACACTGTTTCGTGAAAGGCTAAGAGTTGATGGACGTGTGAGAAATTGTCAGACTGGCGATTGCATTGCGATATGTGACCCAATACTCAATCCTTTGCCAAAAACTTTATTTATTGGTAAATACAGAGCAGTAGTTCTCCATCGAGGTCAGGTAGATACCCGTACAAACATTACATGTAATAAATGTCTACAAGAGGGACATAAATCTTTTGAGTGTCCAAACGATTGGGTGTGTAGGACATGTGGTGGCAGCGGTCATAAAGCAAGCTATTACACTACTTGCCCAGACGATTTGGTAGACAGACTTGCGGGAAATCTGGTTATACGGCAAAATACTGCAAAGCAGACTCTAGTTATTCCAGTGAAGATAGCCAATCAGAATCTTAGTCAGATTCAGTCATTTCTATCCGTCCGGAAAGCAGTCAAAATGAAAAGCAAAAAAAAAAAAACAAAGAGCAGCTGATGCAGAAAAAAGGCACTTAGATTCACCTTCAATAAGCAGCCAAGTAATGATGTTTACAATCATGTCATTAACAATCTTGATGATCAATCAAACCAAAGTGAGAAAAAAGCAAGAAAGACATGTTAAAAAAGCTAAACGGACAAAAAATAAAAGAGAAAAACAAAATATTGATAATGATCAGCCGAGCATGGAACGGTTCCTAGCAGATACCTTTAGAACTCCATCACATAAAACCAATTAAGAGCAAAAAACGCGTACTAAACAAACTGCAAGTACTCCTACTGATGAGCTTCACAAGAGAGAAGAACCTGTGAAAAAAAAAACGTTATCTTAAGCTCATGTATATAATTACTACCAATTATAAATCTTCATGGTTTTTATATTGTATATATTGTATATATATATATTTGTTTACTTTGTAGCACAAACATAGAATGTGTTTATCAAGTGAACAAAATCATAATTTGTGAATGTGATGTCTGTATTGTAGATAGCATACATTCAAAAGGGATTTATCAGCATATTTGTTTATTTAAAAATGTAGTAAATTTCGCATATATAAAATTTACAAATGAAAAATGCAGAGAGTATGAATTTAAAGATGTTAAAACTGTTTGGACGGAAATTTTTGTTCCACACGCATCTCAAACAAATGAGCACTGAAATAAAGAAGTGCATGATCACCATGTGTCAAAGTCATTCAGAAATTTTTCATTGGCACACATTAAATCCCTTATCAAAAAAGAGATTCTTTAAATGAAGTAAAAAACAGTCAGTCTCCTTTAATTTAAGAGTACAATTTCAGTAAACGTCAATCTCAAGAAGTCCTTTTCTTCAGGATATGAACAGAAAACATCAGCTGAAATCACCAATCTAAAAATATATGCTGAATCTACTACATATTGCCACACGATTATGGTAAACTTAAAAAAAAACATCCAAAAAGTTTCTCCAATTCTTGAAATTTAATATCCCACACACTTGCGTTATAGACATAGTTCAAGAATATAGCACTTTGAGTAAGGTCATTTGGCTAATAATAACATTCCGTGGTACGATTTATTCCAGATCTGAAAAAGAAAATAAAAGTTGTAAATACACAAGAACCACCCTAGCTATTACAATTACAGTATGTGACAATTTTAATGTTTACAAAAAACAAAACGTTTTCGGAAAGTCAGTTTTGAAGCTAAACATAAAAATTAACTTTACCAATCCTATGTAAAGGTCTAAAAATAACTTTGTGTTTATCTGAGTCACGATAGACAACAGGTTTTCAAATGTTGATAGTTTTGAATAGATCGTTTAAGAGATTAACGATTACAATACTTTAATATTATAATGAAAACAAAAAATCTTCACATTTGTTCACTAAATTGTCAAGGTCTAGCGAGAAAAGAAAAACGCTTTAGATTATTCTCTTGATTTTAACAACAGAAATGTTTTCTTTTAATACGCAAGAAACTCATTTGTCACAAGATATGACAAAGCAAATTAACAATGAATTCCATGGCAAACATCTGCATAGCCTAGGAACAACAAACTCGAGGGGAGTATCTTTCTTTATTAACAAATCACTTGATTTTAAATTAGTTAATGAATTTTGTAATAAATAAGGGAGTATTATCATAGTCAATATGGAAATTCAAGATAAGATCTTCACCTTATTTAAACTTGTATTCACCTAATGAAGTTCATGCAAGAAACCAATTTTATAAAAAAGGTAAGTAAATTAATTTAAGAGCACACTTTTGGTGCTTTAATAGTAGGGGGATTTGAATGATCTACTCTCAGCTTAAGATACAAAAAATAATAAACTATATAAAAGTTTAAAAAGCCACTCGATGGTTAAAACAATTAATTTAAACACATAAACTGATACATTTGAAGACAATTAAATAAAGATAAAAAACAATACACATGGAAAAGGAAAAATTCTACAAATGAAGCTAGTAGAATAGACTTTTTTTTTTATAATATACACACAAGCACGCATAAATACGTTATCTACTGACATCAGGCCAGCACAAAGTTCATTCACAGACCACCTAGCTATTTCGCTTAAATTAGACATTTTTGTAAACAATCGTGGTAAAGGATAATTTATTATGAATACTAGTATATTAACTGATACTCAGTACCATAAACTAATAAATAAGTTAATTGAAAAATAATAAGCAAAATTGTAATTTTGAGAATGTCCTAAATCAGTGGGACCTGCTAAAAACTGACATATGAGAGTCCACTATCCAATACTGTAAATCTAAAGCCAAATTAAGGAAAAATAATATTTTAGTAATAGAAAACAAACTAGAACTTTTAATTGAAAGATTAGACAAATAATCTGATGGAAAAAATAATGATCTTTATATTCAAATAATAAATTTAGAAAAAAAAAATTAGAAGATATATCGTCTTTAAAAGCCAAAGGAGCTCAAGTTAGATCAAGTTAGATCAAGAATAAAATGAGTCGAGGAAGGGGGAAAAATACTAAGTACTTTTTATCCCTAGAAAAGAATAGACAAGCTAAAAGATCTATTAATAAATTATTGACGAAAAATGGTGAGGTTACTGTAGATTAAAGTGAAATTTTAGATATAAGTAAAGAGTATTATAAATCTCTGTACAAAAGCACATGTCCTGAAACTGAAATTTTAAAGACATACATAGATAATACCCCCATTGACCTATATTTAACTCCTTGTGAAAGCAAACAAGTAGATGGTAAATTAACCATAGAAGAGTTAACATTTTCTATTTATAATATGAAACTAAACAAAACTCTAGGCAAAGAGGGTTTAACAGTCGAGTTTTATGGACAATTTTGGCCAAAATTAAAACATATTACATTGAACGTTTCTAACACATGTTATGATAAAGAAACTATATCTGACACCCAAAAGATTGGGATAATAGCATTGATTTAAAAAAAAATGACCCTTTGTCCCTAGATAACTACCGTCCAATTACTTTGTTGAATACAGATGTAAAACTTATTTCATATACTTTAGCACAAAGATTAAATAAATCCTACCCCCCCCCCCCCTTCCCCCTAATTATACACAGAGATCAAAACGGTTATGTTAAAAATCGATTAATATATGTTTCAACGTACGCCAAATTCAAGATATTATAGACTCACTAGAATTGGACTTTTTGATGGAATCATTAAACAAATTTGGATTTAATGAGTCTTTCAAAAGGGGGTCAAAACACTATGTAATGATATAAAAGAATGTATTTTAAATAACGGCTGGATCTCTGAAACCTTCGGGATTCAACGGGGAATTAGACAAGGATGTCCTTTAAGCGCTTTATTGTTTATTTGATCAGTCGAAATACTGGCTTGTAGAATAAAGAATAATATTGATCTGAAAGGAATATAAATAAATATCGATAAAAAAACTCATAGCCTAAAAATCTCACAACTAGCAGATGATACAACTCTCTTTTTAAGATCTAAAGATGAAATAAAACATTGACTAAATTTAATAGAAACTTTTAGATCTTTTTCTAGACTTTTCTTCGACCTGTTAATCAAATGCGTTTTGTTAAAATAGACTTTTTCACTTTTTTTGGTCTTTTGGAAATTGTTGTTTGTGCTGCATTAGACCCCTCTACCAAGAAATTTGGTTTACATGCACACGTATAAAAATTGCGGTTTTATCCAACGCAATCATAGGTTTGAACGTTGTTTTCAATTTAGACTTTTTATATATATATAGAGATTTATAAGAAGTTTGCCAATGAAATCCCCTGGTTTTATTGGTAATTAACAATACAGGGAAGAATTTTAGTGCCATTGTTGTAACATTAAGGGGATGTGTTAACAACTATTAGTGAAATAGAATATCTGAAGTTGAAAAAAAAAAATTTTTGGATCTCATTCCATATAATTGTATGAATTTCAAATTACCTGTAATAATATACGTCACTTTTTGTGGCGTTGATCTATTCATGTGACGCGCAGTAGGTGGTGTCCTATGGTGTTTATTTGAGAATTACGTTGTTTTTCTGAGATTTACATGTTGTAATGTACTATTATATTATCTATTTATGTATTACTCCGTGTTGAGAGTTCTTGCGTTTGTTTGTACTGTATTCCTGTCACGTAGTGTTGTCCTTTTAGCGGTGTTTTTTTACATTGCCATATAAGCGGGAGGTTTGGCTAGCCATAAAACCAGGTTCAACCCAGCATTTGTTCTTAAAAATTTTATGTACAAAGTCAGGAATAGGGCAGTTGTTGTTAAATAGTCCGTCATTATGTATGTCGGCGTTTGTTTTTGTTGCAGTTCAGTATTTCTGTTGTTCCGTTGTTTTCCTCTTATAGTTGATGTGTTTCTTTCGGTTTAGTGTTAACCCGGATTTATTTTCTCTTAATCGATTTATGATTTTTGAACAGCGGATACTACTATAACTGTTATTTAAAACGTCGCGTTGTTTTACTTTTACATCAGATATGAAAATTTCTGTCATTTTATCACAACCCCAACTAATAATCTTCAGTTCTAAACAGTGATTTCAAAATTCGATAAAAGATAAAGTATTAATAAAAATACCTGATTAAAAGGCATATTCAAAAGGGGAAGTCCATAAAAACTGACAAAATAAAACATCAATCATCGGAACAAGTGGGAAAACAACTGTCCTATTTGTGACTTGGTACAGGCATTTTGGTGGTTATACCTAGTTTTATAGCTAGCTAAACCTCCCATTTGTATGACAGTTGTTTTAGTTTCGTTATATTGACAAATTTGGTGAACAACCAAAAAAGATGTAATAGGTATACGCGACAATTCCTGTGTAAATATTTAAAAAAAGAGGATGTGATATGATTGCCAATGAGACAAGAATCTGCCAGAGACCAACTAACTGAGAAGTTAACAACTTTAGGTAACTGTACGGCCTTCAACAGTGAGCAAATTCATTTCCGCAAAGTCAGATAAAAAAGGCCCCGAAGTGTCAAATGTAAAACAATTCAAACGAGATAAACAAATTGTCAGATTTGTGTATGAAAAGATAAACGATAAACAAATATTATATTCTAGTACAGCAACAAACGACAACCACTGAATTACATGCTCCTAAATGTGGAGAGACACTTGCAGAATGTTGCGATTCTAAACATGTTGCGGATGCCCAACCCTCCCCTACCCTAACCTAAGACAATGGTGTAAGCACAACATATTAACTATAAAAATCAGTTGAAAAGGACTAAACTCATCAAATCAATACAAAGCAGACAAAAGTAACAAACACACGGAACTGGCAAGGGAGAGGCGAATGATAACAAAGGGACATTCAAGATCATAAGTCGAAAATATACTGACAACACTGTCGTGGATGACAAAGAAGAACAACAGACATACAGACAAACAAACAAACAACAGCACACAAAACATATCATAGAAAACTATAGCCTTAGCAACACAAACAAAAAACTTGGGGGATCTCATGTGCTCCAAAAGAGTAAGCAAATCCTGCTCCATATGTGGCACCCTTCCTGTTGCTCCTGTAAGTACAAACCATGCGAAAAGTCTTATTCAATCGTTTACATTCGGGGATGCGGCTGGATTGCAGTTATGATAATTGGAACCTATACGTCGTCATCTGTAAATCAGCTATTCCATTACGGCCAACCAACTCTTGATGGCATTTGTAAAATTTACACCAATTGTAACTGTTGGTTTAAAAGCTCCCCTGTGAGCAGCAATCCTCTATCAAGGAAATCATTATAGGAAATATAAACCCTGGAATAGCGTATCAACTGAGAGATATGTACTCCGTATGCAGGCCCTGCTATGATGTTGGTACATAGAAATGGAATGTTCTCAATTGGGAAGCTGAAATCATTTCTTTTGTAGCAAAGTTTTATATTTAACCGAATCCTCATTATCAATTTCTAGTTGCAAGTCAAGATGTGAAGCAGACTTAACTTTATCTGTTGTATCCTTTAACAGTTGTTTTTTTTAAACATGTCCTTCAAACATAACAAATATGTTGTCAATCAAGAAATTAAGCATCAAGATAATATCAGTTTAACTTAATTTTATTTGAATCTGGGTGATTTTTCAAGATTTATCCCTCCCATAGACAAGATACTTGTATCCACGTTGGCCATTTTTTTTTTTATGATTTATGAAACAAAGCAGGACCAACTCTTTCAATGTGTCTTTTACTTTGAATAAGGGGAACACTTGAATGTGTAGAAAAGTCAAATGTTTAAATATTATTGCAAGTTGAAAAGTCTTGGATAGTGTGTACTCTAAAAGATCTTATGATTTTTAAGTATCCATATCTGATTCACGCCGCCTTTAGAATAGGTAGTTTCACAATAACTTTGACGCCCACCTTTGATTGCTGAAAAAATTGATGTTATTAATTTAAAAATAGGTTTCGTTGAGCACTTGGAAGACCTACCAATATAACATTGTTTGTAGGACGCTTGTGTACGTTAAGTATCCAATAAGTGAAGGAAGATCTTGTTCTTTATTTTTTGTTGAAATTCCAAAAGGAACATAGAACTGACCTATAATTATCCAGGATTTCCTCCTTGGTAAGTGTCGTGGGGATATATATATATATATAGTTTCAAGGTGTCGTTTATGTAAGCTTTATTTCAAGTTAGTTTTCTTTGGGTAGTTTTCGGCAATATATCAGAAAAAAATTCTTGATGATTTAACATATATCATCAACATCACATTCAGTATTTATGAATTCGTCCTGCAATTTAAACGGGTCTAACTCTACACCAAAGACACAAAAAACAACTGACTAAAAATTAAAACAAATACACATATAAGAAACAACAGTGTCCAAATCGCACATCAAGACCAACCGCCACCAGGAATGCAGGAAGTTAAAAGTTAAAATTTTTTTTTTAAAAAAACGATGGCGGAATGTATAAATACCAAGACACGCTAGAGCATATTACCAATGATGGACTCAACAGTAAAGGTTTACAATATACAAGGGCAAATAAAAAGAACACTGTAAATAAAGGCAATAGTTGTTTACCGCTGTACAATAGTCATAAACTAATTAAGCGAAAACAAAATTCGGGTTACAAACTAAAACCGAGGAAAACACATCAACAATGCGACGTTTTAAATAAAAGCAACAGTAGTATCCGCTTTTCAAAAGTCATAAATCGAGTAAGAGAAATAAATCCGGGTTAAAACTAAAAACCGAGAGAAACACATCAACTATAAGAGGAAAAAAACGGAACAACAGAAACACTGAACTGCAACAAAAACAAACGTCAACATACATAGAAACGGACAATTCGATAACACGTTATTAAGGTGATTAACAACGTCAGTACCTTCAATCTATACTTCAAGACCAACGTGTATTATTTGTGAAGTTGAAACGGAATATTTATCAATAAGGTCTTGGTATTTTCGGATTAACCTCTTTTAAAAAAAGGCCGAGACGTTCTTTGACATAACCCTGGTTTGTAAACTTTCTGCTCAGACACTGAATCGTGATGAAGTTTTATAAAGTCTAAGTAGGAGCTTTCATATCTTGAATACCGAATGAGTTTTGAAATGTAAATCCCATATGCAGGTGAATTTTGGTATATTGCTGCTTAGGTGGGAAAAATTTATAATTTCAAAATCAAAATTGTCTCGATTGTTATAAATTATGATACTGAGATGACCTCTTATGTCAAGTTAGAGGTATAAGTCTAAATATGATGCAGAGGAAGCCGTTTTTGTTGTTTCTTTAATTTCAAGTTCTTGGAGATATAATTATGGAAACCAGTCCGAAAAGGTTGAACTGTTCATGGAAAGAACAACATCAAATGAATGTATCTAAATGTGAATTAAATGATCTCGCTTCTTTGATCTTCTTGTCTTTGACAAGTGTCTGAAGGAAATTCGACTCATATGACTCTTATAAAAAGAGGTTGCCAAGGAGAGACACACAGTTCTTTTTCATATGAATAAGTTAAATTACAAAAATAAAAAAAATATGAAAGTTCTATAGTTGCTAGAAATGTACTCTCGCGCCAACAATATAAGAACTATTCACACATACTCATTGTGATGTGATTCTTTTAAATAGTATGCCCGATTACCTTTTTGACCCAAGTGTCATGGTTCACTGAACATAGAAATGTGGTAGTGCAAGTGGGACATGGTGTCAATTGAATATATACACTCGATACTATTTGTTCTAGTCCTGAATATGCAATAAATATTTGCAACTGGACACTAAGTACTTAAGGATGTACTTAGTTGATCTTAGGTGAAATTAAATAAATCAAGAATTTAAAATTGATACTATTAGCTGGAAGAGTATGAATTAAGGATCAAAATAAGCTAAAAATATTGATAGGTCATGGAGCTCTTTTTCGAGATATTTGAATTAGAAAATATGGCGGGAAAAGGCTGACTCGGACTTTTACCTTATATTGGCATTGGTATATTTGGGTCTTAAATCAAAAGAAATAAAATCAAGAATCTGCTTAAATTTGGTCAAATGACCTTTTATGAGCTATTAAGTCTTATATTAAAAGATAAATAGGGGCAAAATATTTTACCTTGTTTTGTATGGAAAAACACAAAGGAGTCCGAACATCTGACACAAATTCCAAAACCTCACCTAAGTACATCCTTAAGTAAAAAACAATCAAATTATCAATTTAGCAAGCACGTTTCATGGTTGTTGCCGGTTTGAATATAATGTATCAATATAGGAACGTGACACATCTATTAATATATATTGCAGGATCATGGCTAGTAATTGCAGTCTATGTAGTGTTTGTGATAATCGTCAAACGGCCAAATTCTCAGTAGTCTGGTGTTCTGAATGTGACGAAGGACTATGCGGAGATTGTAAAGAATATCACAGTATTTCCAAGGATACTAAAAACCACGGAACATATTCAATCGCCGAGCATACGAAGTTACCGACCGAACTGCTGCAAGTTGCTCAAGTCTGTAAAATACATAAAGAAGAATACAGGTTTTTCTGTACAAAACATGATTGTCCGTGTTGTAAGAAATGTAAGAAATCTCACAAAGAATGTAAAGGTTTAACCGACATAAATGAAATTATACAAGAGGTCAAAACTTCGAATGCCTTTTATGAAATCGAACAAACCCTGCGCGAAGTCGTTGAAAATATCAAAATTCTCAGCACAAACAGGAAAGAAAATTTAGAATTGCTAGAAAACAAGAGAAGAAAAATAGAAGCAGAAATAAAATATGCCAGGACAAAGGTAAATCATCACCTCGATCAAATTCAGGCTGATTTGATGAAAGAATTAATGGCAGTTCAACATCAAGAAAGTAGTAAAATACAAAATGTATTGTCTTCTCTAAATCTTAAAGAAAAAGAGATCACTGAGTTACAGGTAAACATTGATAATATTAAACAGAAAGCGTCCGATCTTCAAGCATTTTTAACCATAAAAGTACTTGAAAAGAGTTTGGCAGTTGAAGAAAAAAATATTCAATCGATTGCCAATAGTGGCATCGTAAATAAAGTCAATATATCATGCCAAATTAACCAGCTATTACAGCAAATTACAGCCAGTGTTTCGAAGTTTGGAGAAATTAATGTCAGTTCTGATCCATATCAGTTGCCCATTCAGAAACAAAAAGACAGAGAAGCCCAGATTATGTTAGCTGTTCCAACCAGAAATATCGGTAATCTGGCTTTGACGTTACAGAAACGTATCAATACAAAGTTATCAGATGTCCAAGGTTGTTCTCTGCTACCTAAGGGTAGGATGGTATTCTCTTGTTATGAACAAGAGAAAATAAAAGTTTTCAAATCTAACGGATCAAAAGATTTCGAAATCAATGATATTGGTAAAGTGGTCGATGTGGTATTTATTGGAGATGGTTGTATTGCTGTCACATCTGGTCATTCAAATAAGATTAGTATAATCGACATACCAACGAAATTGATGTAAAGACGGTTCACGATGAATAATAGAAGGTGTCATGTTTACGTATATGAAACAAAAACCCATTAACAAAATAAACCATAAGACAATTCAATATGAACAAAAGAAGATGCTTGGTATGCGTATATGAGACAACAACCCATTGACAAAATTATTCGAATGGCAGTTCCATATCAATGATAGAAGATGTGGAATTTACTTATATAAGACAACAATTTCATATTCAGGTCATATGTAATTAACCATGATAGCCTTGTCCGTATTTTCTGTTTGCGGTCATAAGTCAGAAACCTTGTCAGAAGTTGCTTTGCCGGTTCCGAGCCAAAAACATCGTCAGTGATTACCATATGCCGGTCATATGTCAGAAACATTGTCAGTAGTTGCCGCATACCAATCCTAAGTTCGAAACCTCGTCAGTAGTTGTCGTATGCTGATCCCAAGTCAGAAACCTTATCAGTAGTTATCGTATACCGGCCCAACGTCAGACACCTCAGCAGGAGTTACTGTATGCCTGTCCATAGTCAGAAAACTCGTCATTAGTTGCCGTATTCTAGTTCCAAGTAAGTAAAGTCGTTAGTAGGTGCCGTATGCCGGTACCAAGTCAAAAACGTTGTCAGTAAATGTCATATTTCGGTCCAAACTCTGCGATCCTCGTCAGTAGTTAATTTTCGCCGGTCCCAAGTAAGTTACCACTTCAGTAGGTGTCGTATGCCGTTCCCATGTCGTTAACTCGTGACTAGTTGCCATATGCCAATCCAAGATCAAAAACACTGCCAGTAGTTACTGCATGCCGGTCCCAAGTTGAAAACCTTCTCAGTAATTATTGTTAGTAGGTCCAAAGTTATTTACCTCTTCAGTAGGTGTCGTATGTAGGTCCCAAATCATAAACCTCGTGAGTATTTGCAGCATGCCTGTCTTAAGTAAGTTAAGAGACGGACCTTATTATCCGGGAGACTTGGCCGACCTCTCCAGTCTATTTCCGATCCGTAGGAATCTGTTATGAACGTATACTACTGCGTTCAGACAATGATAGGACATTCCACATCATTAAGGTTCATCATAACAAATGGACAAAAATGGCTGTATTTACACCCCAAAATCTACTCTGTGTACAGACTTACCTGTCCAGTTGGAAAAGTTTTAAAGCCTGGCATCCACTAGATATATAACTAATAAATGCATTTTTTGTTTCAGAAAGACATAATCTTTTTGGGATTTTAATTGGCATTGTTTTCCTTTCTGCAGAAGGTGTAAAAATAAACAAACACTGAATTGCTTTGATACTGTCCATTCAGTAGTTGTACGAATTTGTCCCCAGCAGAGCTATAGAAAAACAGTACATTAACGGGTGTTATACAGACTCTTTTTAGATGATACACGGACTCTTTTTAGTTGTTACGCGGACACTTTTTATGAATAGAATCACTCGTGCATGATCAGTAATTTCATGGGCACTTTAAATTTCAATTAGATTTGAACTTTTTGTTTCACCGACATATTTCCTGTCTTTTTTATTCAAACGTTTACGTTGGCATCACTTACTTTTTTTTCATACAATTGCAGTAAATTACTATTCATATCAGTACACTAAGGGATTGACCATTTAATTTCAAAGGGGGGGGGGTTATTGTTTTTTCCTAAAAAATATTTTGATCCCCATTTTTATGAGAAAAAAATATACTGTGGTCAAGCAGATGACAAAATAATGTTCTGATTCCTGATTTTCCGAAAACCGTATATAAAAGTGCTAATTTAAAAAAAAGAAAATTATTTGGGTGATAGCGTTGAAAAACTAAATAATTTTCTTGACATGATTGTATTCTGGACAATGCTGGAAGTACAGAAATGCTGATACCGCTCTTTATATTTCAATAAAAAAGACAGGAAATATACATAAAAAAATCAAATCTTATCAAAAGATAAAATCCCTATCAACTCACCAATGCACGATTAATCCTATCAATAAAAAGTGTTTGTGTAATACATGTTCAAATATGCAGCTAATCTTGAAGAAAATCATTCAACTTATGTCATCAATTTTGGACGGTAAGCTGCGATGGATCATCTATATAGTAACACGTGTTTAATCCTGATCAACACTATCAGAGACAAATAAAAACATATTAGCATGATTTAAAACAAAAATCAAAATATATGCCTATATATATCTAATAACAAGACAAAATCCATTTTCTCATAACATTTCATTCACTAATGAAGTAGGAAATTCTTTTGATACATTTATATTGTTATTGAATTCATATATAAGTTTAATTCATACATATTGAATTCATGTATTTGGCAGCAAACGTGCGATTTTTACGATTTTTTTAAAGGGGGAATTGAGGGATGGATTGGCATATCCTGCATTTTTTCAACCAAAATAGGATCAAACTGTTTATTTTAAATTCATTTATCACCCCCCTTTTTTTCCGTTTTCCCCCAATAAAAATCATATGTTAGCTTGCTTACATCTGCAATCTTTTTTAATATATATTACGTACTTGCGAAGTTGCATTTTAAAAAGTCTCAAATGCGTACAACATTCATCTTTTACTTGAAATGGTTCTTTATATAAAATTATTAGATTCTTGATTTTTTTTTTAAAACTCTCGGATGATGGGAAATGAAAAAAAAATATGTGTTTAAACTGTAACTTAAACTAACTGGTTTATGGCCATTTAAGTTTCTCAAATGTTTAGTTTTGCTACCTCTTCTAAATGCAAAATGCACTACTTCTTTCTTGAAAGTCGTACAAGTCAGATACAAAACAAAGGTAACAAAAAAAAAAGAAAAAAAAACAGGCCGGAAACAACCTACCGAATAGTTTGTCTGCACTTGACTACCCGTGCAGAAAAACTATCCGGTAACGGTTGTTACCGGCCTGTTTCTTTGTTACCTTTGAATTGTATCTAATACTTAAACCCTTTAACTCACCTATAGTTGTGTAAAAAACCTAGTGTCTGTCTATTGTCCATGTCAATCAAGGACAATCAATACAATACAATACAGTTTTTACCTGAGAGGGAGCATTCCAAAGTTGTATCCCATCTTAGTTTATTTTACACCTTCTGCATAAACGGGGGAAAAAAATGCCCATCAAAATAAAAAAAAAAGATTTTATCTTTCTACAACACAAAATGCATATAACTTTTAAATATCTAGTGGATGCCAGGCCTTAAAACTTTCCAAACTGGACAGGTAAGTCTGTACTCAGAAGAGTTTTTGAGGTGGAAATCCATTTGTTATGATGAACCTTAAGGATAGTAATCCGACATTTTAACCTTTTGTGACTTAGGGCTGTCTGATCTCAAACTGGAGCCATAATCGGCACTGTGTGAACGCCGCATGATGCGGCGTCAACACAAGATATGATTGTTGCCGTGATTAAATAAAAAGTTTTTTACAAGTTTTAATTAAAATTTCAAATTCCATCCACGACTTACAGAATCTTGATCAGACTTTCGACAAATTCAAATCGGGTCCTGTCAAGGACGACAGTACTGAATGTGTGATTTACAGAATATCCACTGAAATACATGTTATATACATGTACAATGCCATTATATATGTTCCTGTTACAACAATTCAAATATTCTATAATCTTTATTTCGTCAGGATCAAATATATGTATTCTACACAGTATGTTTGTTTGGTTGTGTACTGGTGATTTTCCGACGAAACAATTATCACTATTCAATTCATTTAAAGAAATTTGTCACATAGCTTAACATTATAAAATTATGCAACCATTTACCTTCCTTTTTCCAAAGAAATGATATATTTATAACACCCATTTAGGTATGTTAATTTTATAATTATTTGTCTGTATAATACAGTCATATATTTCACAGACCTCCACATACAAACTCAAATACGCACACAAATTAACTATATAATGTTGAACTTGTTTACTTTTTCATTTCATATCTATCAACTTTTCAATTCTTCAATGAGATATGCATGATAGGTTCAAAGTTTCGAACACGTTGAATGTTTTACTATATTAACCAATGTTGCCTATTTTAACATTTTTTTATTGTTCTCTTCGATTTTTTTATACATTTTTTTGTCTTTATTTTGGTTGTGTGTTTGCTTAGTTAACAATTATCTTTGTAACGCATTAATGACCACATACAAAATGCCACGTATACTGATTAAAAAAGATTAGAAACATATATTTTTATTAGGAAAATCGTAAATGAAAAATAAATCAAAAATTGCAAAATTACATAATATTATAAAAAAAAAATGGAGCCTTATGGTTTATTATTTGTGTTACAATTAGGTATTTATTGCTATTGTTTTTAAGTACAGTTTATTTTTGAAATGTCACATTTTAAGTATTTGTTGCTATTTTTTTCCTCCGATTATATTCAAAGTACGTGAATAGTGAAATGATTTGTTCATGCGAATCTTCAATTTTACATTCTGAAATAACAAGACTGCGCCCTTCGTGTTCGACTTTTCTGCACCATCCCCAAATATTTAAAAACTTGTGTTTGCTGCTAATAATTGTTCGTTAAGCATGAGACAATAAGGAGATTTATTAAAGAGGAGTCTGAACATGCTGTATAACGTGTCTGTAGGGTAGAGGGGCACGGTTTTTTTTGGACTGTAACTTTTTGAACTAGCCCGTAAAACTCTTCCTCGTCTTGTCAATCTTATATAGGGCATGGTTCATGATTATATCATATTAAAAAGTGGTCGTAAACCCGCCATCATATTATGTATGTGCCTGTCCCAATTCAGAAGCCTGTAGTTTAGTGGTTTTTGTTGGTTCATGTGTATTATTTTTCTTTTTCGTAAAAATGTTAATTTGACCGTTTGTTTTCTCTGTTGAATTATTTCATATTTTTCATGTCAAGTCCTTTTATAGTCGACTCTGTGGTATGAGTCTTTGTCATTGTTGAAGGCCATACAGTTGCTAATGATCGCTTATTCCACTTCATTTGAACTTTAGTGGAAAGTTGTCTCATTGGCAATTATACCACATTTACCTATCATCATCATTATCATTAATGAATATGAGGAGAATTTTTTTAACATTCCGAAGCAGCTGATATCCCCCAATTTGTTTGTAGGGTTCTTGTTGCTAAGCTGGGTTTCTATGTAGTGTTTTGTAGACTGTTGTTTGTGTTTTCGTCGTTTTTCTTTTCTTGCTCACGTGCAGTTAGTTATCTCGCATTGTAGTTTCAAGTAAATTAGTAATAGGCTGGCGTCCTTTCGAAGTTCATTTAAAAATAAGGTCGGGAAAAATATTTGACATTGTAGTTTTAAGCATATCGGTGCTAGGCTGGTGTTCCTTTGAAGTTCAATTAGAAGTAAGGTCGTAGTTTCAAGAATATCGGTCGGTGCTAGGGTGGTGTTCTTTTTAGTTCACGTAGAAGTAATGTTGAAAAAATAATTTCATTCTAGTTTCAAGCACATCAGTGCTAAGCTGATGTCCCTTCGTAGTAGAATTAGAAGAAAGGTCAGAAACAAATCTTCAATTGTAGTTGCAAATAAACTTTTCATAAATACCAGGATTGAAATTTTGTATTTGCGTCAGACGCTCGTTTCGTCTACAAAAGACTCATCAGTGACGCTCGAATAAAAAAAATACATCGGTCGGTACAAAGCCCGCGTTTGTTTGGAGTTCAAGTAGAAGTAAGGGCAAGTAAATGATCTTCGATTGTTGTTTCAACCCTATCGGTGCTAGGCTGGTGTTATTTTGGAGTTCAATAAGAATGAGAATCTAGAAAATGATCTTTTCATGTAGTTTTAATCCTTTCGTGTTCAATTAAATTATTGTTATTAGAGTTATTGCCCATTAATGATTTCACAATTTTAACATTATCTTTTTATCACAAAATGATGCTCAAAATTGGGTTTTCTTAGTTCTATTGCTTAAATTGTCAAAAGATGTTTTTCTCTGACTGTTTATGAAGTCTTTATACTAAATCGTTTGGATTTTGAATGTGTACTGATCGATAATTTAGTCGTAGATGCATGATTTTTTATTTTACTTGTTATTGGCTTTGAACAAGCTGTCAGTAACTCCGAGTACTCTTAGATCTGTACTTAGGGTCTTTTTGTTGTGGGGATTTACCAGTACCCGTCTACGTTTACTCTGTGTTTTTGTGAGATGTATTTCTATTTGTATCCATCTGATGAGTTAAGCCTTTTTCAACTGATTTTTATAGTTTGTTCTGATGTTGTACTGATACACCACTGTCCCAGGTTAGGGGAGGGTTTGGCGCCCGCTAACATGTTTAAGCCAGCCTTATTCTGTATGTGCCTGTCCAAAGTCAGGAGCCTGTAATCTAGTAGTGCCGTTTTTTGCTGTGTTACATATTGGTGTTTCGTTCATTATTTTGTACATTAATTAGGCCGTTAGTTTTCTCGTTTGAATTGTTTTACATTTGTTATTTTAGGGCCCTTTATAGCTGACTATGCGGTATGGGCTTTACTAATTTTGGAAGGCCGTAGGTGACCTATAGTTGTTAATTTCTGTGTCATTTGGTCTCATGTGGAGAGTTGTATAACTGGCAATCATACCACATATGCTTGTTGTCCCCCCGCGTAACGCGTTTTGGGGGACATGGAAATACCGGGCGTCCGTCCGTCCGTCCGTCTGGCCTTGTTAGCGCTCTCAATGGTACAATTCTTTCCTGATTTTTACAAAACATATACTGACCCTGTTGATGTAAATGACCACAGAATTCATTATCTTATGTATGCAGATAACATTGTTATTTTCTGTAAAACACAAGATGGTTTACTAGAGAAAATGGATAGGTTACAATTATATTGCTCAAAATGGTGTTTAAATGTAAACCTTAATAAAACAAAAGTTTTAATTTTTAATAAAACTGGAATTTATGATGATTGTCCAGTGTATTTAAATGTGCAACAACTTGAAAGTGTAAAATGTTATAAGTACCTAGGAATTACTTTTGTATCTAGTGGTAAATTTACAGATTGTAAAGATGAACTATACAAGAAATCTATGAAAGCTTATATTGGATTACAACAATGCCAAGCATCATCAAATCCTAATGTCTCAACTTTAATGCACCTTTATGACCATACAATTACACCTATTTTAGTGTATGACAGTAAAATGGGGAATGTTTTCAACCACTTCAGTTGGATGTAAGAAGAAGAATCATTACATTTTAGAAAAGGTTTATTCAAAAAACATATCTGAAAAATCACACACAAAATTCATGAAATATATTCTTGAGGTTAACAGAAAATCAAGTAATTTTGCTGTTATGTCTAAATTAGAAAGATTTTCTATATATTTTTCAATTTTATTGGCAATGCTAAAATATGCTCATAGGCTAGAAAACACAAAGGATGGTTTATTATATGATGCATACATGTGTAATAAAATGTTAAAAAAAAATATTACTACATGGTTTTCTTGTATTGATTTTTTAATGCAAGAACTAGACTTATCAAACTTAAATGTAAGTGTTGGCCGATTATGTACTATAGTTAAGAATAAATTATGTAAAAGTTTTTTGAATCATTGGAGAGAATTTAGAGAAAATACTGTTCAATCGGGTAAAGGTAAACTCTTCACTTATTTTTCAATTAAACATTTTTTTTTGGTACAGAGAAATATCTGCAAATAAAAGATTTTAAGGATAGACAAACACTCTGCAATAACAGAATAAGTGCACACTTCCTTAAATAGAGACGAATAGATATACAAATAACTATATAGATAAATCACAAAGATTATGTAAAAATGCAACTTGGATAAAGTTGAAGACGAAGAACATTTTATATGTCAATGTCCCCTTTATAATCTCTTGAAAAGTTGTAAAAATTTCGAAAAGTTAAACACAAGTGCCAGAAAACCTATATTTATTAAAAATTATTGCAATTTATACTAATAAATGCTTTGAACTCAGAATTATATCAATATAGTACAGATGTGTTTTTATGTAACCCATTGAGAATATTTGCCTGTTAATATTAAATATAATTGTTATGCTTTTTTTACTAATATGTGTATGGCTCTGATCTGGCTGTGGTTTAACATCTTAGAATTGAGGTGATTATATTCATATTTCTATTTGATTATCAACATTATTGTGTCAATTATCAAAATCATTGTAATAAATTACTTTGCTCTTCATTTGCCTTTAATTGGAATGAAAATATCTTATCTTATCTCATCTTATCTTATCTTATCTTATCTTATCTTATCTTATCTCATCTTATCTTATCTTATCTTATCTTATCTTATCTTATCTTATCTCATCTTATCTCATCTTATCTCATCTTATCTCATCTTATCTTATCTTATCTCATCTTATCTCATCTGATCTTATCTCATCTTATCTTATCTCATCTTATCTCATCTTATATTATCTTATCTTATCTTATCTTATCTTGTCTTATCTTATCTTATCTTATCTTATCTTATCTTATCTTGTCTTATCTTATCTTATCTTATCTCATCTTATCTTATCTCATCTTATCTCATCTTATCTTATCTTATCTTGTCTTATCTTATCTTATCTTATCTTATCTTATCTTGTCTTATCTTATCTTATCTCATCTTATCTTATCTCATCCTATCTTATCTTATCTCATCTCATCTCATCTCATCTCATCTCATCTCATCTCATCTCATCTCATCTCATCTCATCTCATCTCATCTCATCTCATCTCATCTATTATACTATAGGTTTATATCAGCAATATCTCGTTTATGATTATTATGCACATAAACTCAACTCATGACTTGTTTGTATATTTTATGTGAAATGAAAAAAAAGGGAAATCTTTTTATAGTCGTAAATTGACAAGAAAATGATATTGATAATAGACAATTAAAACAGATTCTTTCGAATTAAATACTTAATGAACGTTGAAAAACACAGTCATGACGGATGCATGTAAAATGTAAATTAGGAAGATGCGACGTGATTACCAATGAGTCCACTATCAAACAAATACCGTATATATAGATGAATGTCATTACAGGTCATCATCACGCTATAAAAGGCCCCGACATGATGATATACAGTTTACTGTTAGAATTCCTAGAAATATACTCGTACACCATGCAACAATTTAAAAAACTAAGACCATTTGTACATTATTGTGTGCTTTTTTTAAGCCACATTACCTTTTAAACCCCATTTAAATGGATCACTGAACAATGTGTGGTATGGCGTAAACTAGACACGAAACCTGGTCGTACACATTGACAAAAGCGGATCCTTCAATTTTGACATGACCCATTTCTTTCGTCCCATGCATATAAATGCAAATATCGAGGTGATCATAGTGACTAGTCTTGCAATCTCCGTGTTAACATCTTTCTTTCCGTACTTTTTTTCCCGTACAATGTGCAAACTTTAAAGAGAAATTGAACAAATTCGAGGCAAGGTTCACTCAATTCACCATTTTTGATGTGCCTTTTTACTTATTTCTCCATAAATCAAGAACGGTTGTAGAAAATATTACATCTCAAAATCGAAAATAGTTACATTTGTATGTATATTCTTCAATATCATTAAAACAAAAAAATAAATAAGTCAGAGGAAATTCTACTTTTCTCTGTCTGTTGATTGTCCATTACCGTAACGGATATTAAATACTATTGAGTCCAAACTTTTTTTGCCGGGGTAGTTTAGACACAGTGTAAATGGTTCACTGAACATGGAAATCTGAAAGTGTGGTCGGGGTATGGCGTCAATTAGTTCGTGTTGCTTAGTCTTTAGTTTTCTATGTTGTGTCATCTGTACTATTATTTGTCTGTTTGTCTTTTTATTTTTGGCCATGGCGTTGTCAGTTTGTTTTCGATCTATGAGTTTGACTGTCCCTCTAGTATCTTTCGTCCCTCTTTTAGACACATATAATTGTATTTATTTTGTCTCGCCTTGAATATGCATGAAATATTGGTCACTGAAGTAAAGAACAATCGAACTATCAATGATAAACTAACACGTTTAAGGAGAGTTACCGGTTTGAATATAATATATCATTATATGAACATTAAATCTCTTATCAATAATAGTCCAACTAATGATAATGTTGCAGGATCATGGCCAGTAATTTGGAGTCTCTGTGGTGTTTGTGATAATCATCAGATGACCAAATCATCAGTAGTCTGGTGTTCCGAATGTGATGAAGGACTATGCGAAGATTGTAAGGAACATCACAGAATTTCCAGGAGAACAAAAAACCATGTTACTGTTTCCATAGCCGAGTACAAGAAATTACCGACCGAAGTACTGCAAATTGCTCAAGTCTGCAAAATGCATAATGAAAAATACGAACTTTTCTGTAGAAAACACGACTGTCCATGCTGTAAGAAATGTGTGAAATCTCACAACGATTGTAAAGCCTTAACTGACATTAATGAAATCATAAAAAACGTCAAAACCTCCAACGCCTTTTACGAAATCGAACAAACCCTGCTGGAAGTCGTCGAAAATATTAAACGACTCAATACTAAGACAAGAAAAGAGAAATTGAAGCAGAAATAGAACAAGCTAAGACCAAGATAAATCATCACCTTGATAAACTTCAGGATGATTTGATTAAAGAATTAATGTCAGTTAAACAAAAAGAAAGCAGCAAAAAAGAAAAATTGTCGACTACTCTGAAAAAGAAGGAAAAAGAGATCAGTGAAATACAAGAAACCTTGCAAGTATTAAACAGAATGCGTCCGAACTTCAAACATCTTTAACCATGAAAGAAATCGAAAAGGATATTGCAGTCGGAAAAACATTTATTCAATCGATCACCACAAGTGACGCCACAAATCAAATTCATGCCAAATTAACAAGTTTCTATTGCAAATCACAGCCAGCGTGCAGACATTTGGAGATATTAATGTCAGTTATGATCCATGTGATTTTACCATTCAGAAACGGAAGAACAGACAAGCCCAGATTATGGTAGCACTGCCAACCAGAAATATCGATAACCTGACTCTGACGTTACAGAAACGTATCAATACAGATTTGTGAGGTCCGAGGTTGTTCACTGCGTCCTGGTGGTAGGATGGTATTTTCCTGTTATAAACAAGATAAAATAAAAGTACTAAAGTCTGACGTATCAAAAGACTTCTAAATCAGTAAGATTTGTTTATATACGTTTCATGTTGTATTTATCGGTGATGATTCTATTGCTGTAACATCCGGCGGATTAAATGCAATTTATATAATCGACTTAAAAAAGCAAAAACTGAAGAAATCATTAAAAGTTAATTCATACAATGATGGAGTAGTACACAAAGATGGACATTTGATTTATTGTGTCAGAGAGAAAGGACTACAAATGATCAGTCTTAGTGATGAATCCATTACCAATGTTAACAATAACAAAGTTCAAACATATGCGTACGTTAGAATATTTAGTGACAAACTGTTCTACACAAACAATGACGATCACAGTGTAACCTGTTGTGATTACCATGGTAACATACTGAGTGTTCTGAAATGTCCACTCAGCATCTCTGTAGATAATGATGGTAACCTGTTTGTAGTGGGAAATCTTACTCACAATGTGGTCGTCATCTCTCCTGGTGGACAACATTGTAGACAATTTTTATCACGTGAAGATAGAATTTACTTATCCCATGCAGGTTCTGCACTATGACATATCTACCAATAAGTTGTTAGTTGCAAGTAGAATCAATCATGTCAATAACTTGTTCTTGTATGAAGTTAATGATAAGTAGCTGATGTTTAATGGTTCAAGTACTCGTCTAAAGACTTGCATTGATCGAGATTACTAACTACATTTGAGATAAACCATTGGTTTTATGTAAATTTGTTTACATTTACATTCTTTGTTGTTTGGAATCAATACTAGTATTTATTTATTTACACCAAGATGTCGTTAAATGAAAGCACCCTGCACGTATCCTGATTTCAATAATAAATTATCAAATCGCTAAAAGACCCCCCCCCCCCCCCTAAAATCCTAAATTATTGAAAACTATCATTCTGCATTAACAATAATATCTTGGTGTAAATGAGATACAACTATTCGGACTCACTACCTCAAAGTTTATCTAATACAAAAACGTTATTTGTCTTATTGGCACAAGTATTCAGATTACACAGACCTTTTCCAACAATACGTTAGACAGGAAAGCAAGGCTGGTCAAGTATTTTATAGGATGTAACAGTAAGGTAATTTAGTTAAATAAGGATTAACGTTACAGTGAAAGAGGTTTCTCAACAGAAATCAGATTAAAAACAATAGCATTATATGAGACAGTAGTCCAACAACTCGAACAAAAGTATAATAGATATAAATACAACGAGATGTGGGATATCCGTCACATAGACAGCAATTCAACGACTTAAACAAAAATACTATAGTTATGAATACATGGAGATGTGGAATAAACGACAATAAGGCATCAATCCAACAACTTGAACAAAAATATTATAGAAACGAATACATGGAGATTTGGGATTTAAGTGAATGAGACAGTAACCCAACGACTTGACAAAAATATAATTTTTACGATTACGAGGTAATGGGGGGTATACATAATGAGACAGAAACTTACCGACATGAACAAATATAAAATAGATATGAAAAGAAGGACATGTGAGAATACATCAATGAGTGAGGAACCCAACGATTTGAACAAAATTTAAAAAAAAAACAATACAAAGAATTCGGAGTAAACGTTGATGGGACGTCAACCCAACGACTTGAACATATTTAAACACTAAAATTATTTCTTTAAACATGTTTATTTACTTTATTTATGTGTGTATATATTTTCAAATTTTATTTTTTGAATATTTTTTTATGTTATCACATCTCATATTTTATATGCATGCTTTGAACTTCTCTGTAACCTTTGTACTTGCATGGTTTTATAAGAATAAACTATCTAAAAAATATATAATGATGGGAACGTTCTCAAAAGAAAGCACTTTAGATCACTAATATTATAGATATGAGTACAAGGTGGTTTGGGGTATACGTCAATGGGACAGCAACACAACGGCTAGAAAAATAAATTATAAATATAAAACAAGGAGATGTAGGGTATACGTCAATGAGATAGCAACCCAACGTCTTGAACAAAATATTTATATACGATTACAAGGATATATTGGTTATACGCTAATTAAACAGCAACTTACCGACTTGAACAGAAATATAACAGATACGATTATAAGGAGATGTAGTTAATACGTCAATGAGACAGAAACTTACCGACTTGAACACACACATATCAAAAATACGATTACAAGAAGATGTGGTATTTACGTCAATGAGACAGCAACTTACCAGCTTGAACAAATATATATTAGATACGATTACGAGGAGATTTGATTTTTACGACAATAAGACAGCAACTTACCTGCTTAAACATAAATATCACATATATGATCGAATGAAGTTTTGGGGTATATGTCAATGAGGAAGTAAACCAACGACTTGAACAAGGAAATGTGGGGTATACTTCAATGAGACAGCAATCATAAAGACTAGAACAAAAATAGATCCGAATACGAGGGATGGTTGGGTGTACGTCAATATGACAACAACCCAACGACTTGAAAATAAATATCAAAGATGCGAATTCAAGGAGATATTTGGGAATACATCAGTTCAACAGCACCCCATGACTTAAACACAAATTTATAAAAAAAACACGAATTCAAATAGATGTGGGGTAAACGTCAATGGGACGGCAACCCATCGACTTGAAATTTTTTTTTATAGATACGATTACAAAGGGATGTGGGATGTACGTAAATGAGACAGCAACCCAACGAATTGAAGAAAAGTATTATAGATACGAATACAAGGTGATGTGGGGTATACGTCAATGAGATAGCAACCCAACCACTAAAACAAATATTATTAAAACGAATTCTAATAGCTGTGGGGTAAACGTCAATGAGACATCTGCCAAACGACTTGATAAAAAAGAAAACAAAGATGTGAATACAAAGAGTTATACGGTATACTTCTATGAGACAGCAATCCAATATTTTGACAAAAATATAATATATATGAATACAAGAGATGTTTGATAGACCAATGAAACAGCAATCCAACAATTTTACCATAATATTATAGATATGAATACAATGAGATGAGGGGTTAAACGTCTATGAGACAACAAGTCAACGATTTGACCAAAATCTAATATATACGAATACAAGGAGACATTGGATATACGTCAATGAGACAGCTACCCAACGAATTGATCAAAATTATAGACACAAACACAAGGAGACTTGGAGATTGTACCTCAATGAGACAACAACCCAATTACAGGAAGACAAATAATCCATTCGCACAGTCCGCTGGAACCAGTCGTCCGTAATTTTGCGAAATGAATAAAAGATGTTGCGGCATATGTCAATAAGACAGAAACCTAACGACATGAACACAAATATTATTATAGATACGAAAACAACGAGATATGGGGTATACATCAATCAGACAGCAACTAAACGAATTGAACAAAAATACCAAAGATGCAAATTCAAGGAGATATTTGGGTATGCATCAGTTCAACAGCACCACGCGACTCTTAAACACAAATTTATCCCCCCAAAAAAAACCACGAATTCAAATAAATGTTGGGTATACGTCAATGAGACAGCAACCCTACCACAAAAAAAAACCCAAATATTTTAAAAACCGAATTGAAATAGATGTGGAGAATACGACAATGAGACAGCTCCCTAACGACTTGACTAAAAATATAATAGATATGAATACAATGAGATGTGGGGTAAAACGTCAATGAGACAGCAAGTCAACGATTTGGCCAAAATATAATAGGTACGAATACAAAAAGTCATTGGATATACGTCAATGTTATTGTTTTGTATATCAACGTTAAGAAAATTCTTGCAAACGACATTTATCGAATATATGCGTGCTATATATGGAAATGAGATACGTCAATGCTTGAACAAGTGTAAATCTAATATCACTGAGTGGTTCCTCTTAAACATTTAAACCAAGCAAAAGTTCTAAAGTCAATAGATCGTAACTGGGGAACGAGTAAACTAATATCCATGGAAACGAGATGCATGAGGCAGCTTTTATACAACTGCATACCAAATATATTTCACCTATCAATAGCGGTTATCCTTTAACTGAACTAATCACACATACTTTAATAAATGATTGATGGCCCCGCCGAAAACAAAACGTCTAAGTATATCCTTTGCTCTTGTTATTGCTACTGTTCGTTTTTTTTTGCTGAATTCCGTATTCTAAAGCTGGTGGTATATATATGTTGTTTGCGCTGTATTTAGACCCCTTTACCAAGAAATTTGTTTCGCATGCACACGTATAAAAATTGCGGTTTTTATCCAACGCAATCATAGGTTTGAACATTGTTTTCAATTTAGACTTGTTTATATTTTTTCGTTTGGGTTTGTATTATATTTGCCTTCGGGTTTATATGATTCGTTCATCCTATTTCGACTCTTCAAAATTCAAGAGTCTATCCTAAATTGAGGAAAATTATATGGCCTTCCAAATACCGTTTCGATTCCTAACATCACTGAAGAGACATTAATTGTCGAAATCCGGATATGGTGTACTAATTTTTGCACCTTTTGTTTGCGGTATACCATCGTTTCTGCAAGTTCATTGTTTTCTGTTTGGTATTAAATTAATAGTTAAGATCCATTTTGTAACATCTGGTGATCTGTTTATTTGGCATCGCCAATGGCAGTTAGCAGGGTTTAAAAACATCCGTTGTTCGACCTGCTAGTCATATGCGTTTTGTTAAAATATACTTTTTCACTTATTTGGTCTTTTGGAAAATGTTGTTTCTGCTGTATTTAGACCCCTCTACCAAGAAATTTGTTTGAACGGATCATATATACCCGAAGGCAAATATAATACAAGCCCAAACGAAAAAATATAAACAAGTCTAAATTGAAAACAACGTTCAAACCTATGATTGCGTTGAAAAAACCATATATATATATATATATGAATTCATTTCAATGTGAATAAAAGATTCCAGATTAACGTATATGAGACAACAATCCATCGACAAAATGAACATGACACATGTCGGGTTTAAGTATTTGAGACAACAGTCCAACGACATCAATCAAAAGACAGTTCAATATGGAAAACAGAAGATGTGAGAATAAAATATTCGAAACCGCAACCAATCGGCAAAATAAATCAAAAGACAGTTCAATCTGAATAAAAGAAGATGTCTATTACACGTTGATGATGATTGTTGGTTGCTTAATGTGCAGTGGCAAATATTTCATGCAGGTTGTTCAGGACGAGAACAAATTAGCAATAAATACAATAGGTAAGTCCTGTTTTTGATGCCGTCCAGAATGAAGGTCGGGGAAATTTTGAAAGCCACTAGGAAATGAGGGTATATCGGATAGCGGCAGAAATTTTGCCATGCAACAGGACACCTACGGACCTTCTTAATAGTTGTTGGAAGGGTTTTTTTAACTTGCAGAGAGCGTGGTACTTACTCTGCACGAGTTGGATGTTACGTCCCCAGTCTGACCGGACGTGACTGCGTACTTGTACATCCCGCCTTAGTCAAACGGACGCCTTACTTCGCAAGGGTTTAACTGTCGGTCGGAAGGACCAAATGTGACCATATTTCTATTCCCCAGTCACTCATGGGTATAGGTATATGAGACAGGAACCTATTAAAAAATAAATCAAAAGACTGTTAAAAAGAATATGAGGAGATTTCCGGAATACGTATATAAGACAGCAACCCATCGACAAAATACCGGTAATTAATAAATACTTTAACAGGAATGAAAAAGATGTCAGATATGCGTATGAGACGGAAACCCATAAAAAAATTAATAAATCAGAAGACAGTTTGATATTCACAGAAGAAGATGACAGATATATCTATTTGAAACACCAAACAATCAAGAAAATAAAATAAAAGACATTTCAATATCAGTTTATATAAAGTGCGAATCCAGTTAGTTCATTTTCACTGTCGAATGCGAGTATATCTATTGTAGAATAAAGGATGAAGGGAAAAACTGCGTTTGTTTACTTTTTAAAAATACAAAATAATTGATTTGAATGTATGTTTTAACACAATTTCATCAGAATATAACTTTTTAATGTATAAAAACAGGACTAAAGTCCAGTTAGGTGTATTTAAAGCAGCTGAATCCATAATACTGGTTACTGAATGCGATTCATTTTAACTATAAATGCGATGAATTATCACTGTAAGTGTGACCATTTCTGATGAAGAATTTTTGGAGTTGTGATGAATTTTCATTGTTGTTTTATATGATAATTCGACATGCACTTGCAACTACTTAAACTATTTCACATTTTTTACATTTCCTATTGTAGATTTTTTGTATTTGTTTGACGTGAAACAGAATTTACCAGAGCAAGAGAAGCCCACTCATCCCGCTTGATTGCAGTCAAGGTTCTAAGAAATCCAGTATTTTGATCTTGAGGTCAAATATAAAGCTCACACGAAGGTCGGGATGATATGCGTCACATCATCTTAGGGTGATAAACGTTCATATCATTCATATTCAAATATTTTAGTGAGTTTGGTATCAGTGTGTCATGGATCCGAAAATATACTGGAGTGAACACCATGAATATCACGTATTTTTATGGCGAAAAGTTTTAGTACTCGCTTGAAAAAGCTTTGAAAATTTGTCACGCCATTTCATACACATGTCTACCATATCAATAGGCTGTCGCACAACGAACAGTACAAAAATTTACAACAAAGGTACTAAAAAAAGCAAGCTTCTTATTCACATTATTTATTTTAAACAACAATAAATAACAAAATACACGGTCGCATTTAGTGTAAGAGTCAACTAATTATTCTTTATTTGTAGTTTAATCAAGTTTGAGTTTCACAGAATGTTTCTTTTGCGAAGTTTACAAGTAATTCACAACCCTGTCGATTTAAAATAGTCACAAGGTGTTCGTGTAATATAAATAATATACAACATTGTACAATCCTGTCAGGAGCAAAAACTTTGTTTTCATAAACATTGAATACTTAACTGAACAGTACGTCAATTAGTCTTTAGTGAAAATATTAGGACGCGATTAACGTCCGGAATCAACTGTACGACGGTTATACCCTGTGGCATAGAACTATTTAAATGTGTAACAATAAAATGTATTTAATATGGCCTTGTATTCTTACAATTTCGTATTTGCTTATTTGTAACAGCAATTTGTAAGAAATTTAAACATAAATTAAGGTGAGTCGATTGTTGCTCGAACTTTCTTTACTGTATAAAATGTATACGCAGTGGTATGTGAAATTTCAAATATCCAGTCATCCAAGCGTCAAATGCAATGCAATTATTTGGGCGAGATGAAAACGTTACCACTCACTCAATCGTGAAATTAAGATCGTATTTTGAACGCTCTTTGTTATCTAGACCATTAGAGGTATTTTCCTAATGCTTGTAGTTTAAAGGTTTGGTTGGCTTGCTTGCTTTGTTTTTATAAATGTTTGCTCAAACTTAATTACAATATTTAAGCAAACATTTATACAAACAAAGCAAGCAAGCCAACGACACTTTTAAACTACAAGCATTAGGAAAATAGCTCTAATGACGTTTTATCAGTTTGTGATGTAGATTTAGACCGAAACCGAAAACTTTGTTTTTTCGGTAACGTGGATTGGCTTAACTGTCCAAGATATATGTATTCAATGATGGCGTGTTAATGAAAGGATAAAATTTATCCTACATATAGATCCGGACAAATTATTAGAGAAAATAGAATGGACTATATTAGCAATAAATGCTATTTTTACAGAATTTATTGATATATTACCTCAGACTTTCAGTCACAAAGTATGCATATATAATCAGTCCTTCTAACTTCATACATTTTGTTAGAGAGTCGGCTGAATTCAGACTTTATATGATGAAAATTAATTAATTTTCTTCTGTGAAAATGCATCGCATATACAATAGAAATGAATCGCCCTACAGTGAAAATGAAAGTCAAGTATCATTATTCGACAGTAAACATGAATCGCATAACGAAAACAGCATAGTGGATTTTAATTCAATATCAACAAGCTGAACGACAAGTTCATATGTTTTGGAAACTGTAAATATTTTCTTTTTTCACCTAGCCTAATCACCCCTTGCATCAACTGAACAGTTGAAATAAAACATCCCAAAAGTTATTTCAACTCATCGTTCATTTTCTAAACTATCAAAACTTATTTGAAAGAAAAGCTATTAAGAAAAAGTACTCAATAATTAAAGGAGACTAAATTGCAGTTATTAACCTTATTTCATATCGAACCAGCATACCACATTTCAGGTCAATCCAACAAGTTAAATGGAAGTTTTAATCACACTATCCTCGCATTGGAAATAAAAACAATTGTCTGGCTGGAAAGTTTTAATCACACTATCCTCGTATTGGAAATATAATCAATTTTCCGGCTGTAAATTTTCGAAACATGCAAACTACTAAGAAAAGTTAATTTTTCATAATTATTTTGATAAAAGGTTAAATGTAGTTATAGTAGTCAAATGATTTGAAAAGGTTTTATAAACCCAATGAAAAATTACCAAAAATAATGTTTTTTTTAAATTGGTTTATTTTTTAAATTCTTGGAAATTTCCTGAAGTATCAATACTGAAAACAAATAAACTTTTGTTTTGAAAATATTTTATAAAGAAGAATAATTTTTACAGAATTTATTGATATATTACCTCAGACTTTCAGTCACAAAGTATGCATATATAATCAGTCCTTCTAACTTCATACATTTTGTTAGAGAGTCGGCTGAATTCAGACTTTATATGATGAAAATTAATTAATTTTCTTCTGTGAAAATGCATCGCATATACAATAGAAATGAATCGCCCTACAGTGAAAATGAAAGTCAAGTATCATTATTCGACAGTAAACATGAATCGCATAACGAAAACAGCATAGTGGATTTTAATTCAATATCAACAAGCTGAACGACAAGTTCATATGTTTTGGAAACTGTAAATATTTTCTTTTTTCACCTAGCCTAATCACCCCTTGCATCAACTGAACAGTTGAAATAAAACATCCCAAAAGTTATTTCAACTCATCGTTCATTTTCTAAACTATCAAAACTTATTTGAAAGAAAAGCTATTAAGAAAAAGTACTCAATAATTAAAGGAGACTAAATTGCAGTTATTAACCTTATTTCATATCGAACCAGCATACCACATTTCAGGTCAATCCAACAAGTTAAATGGAAGTTTTAATCACACTATCCTCGCATTGGAAATAAAAACAATTGTCTGGCTGGAAAGTTTTAATCACACTATCCTCGTATTGGAAATATAATCAATTTTCCGGCTGTAAATTTTCGAAACATGCAAACTACTAAGAAAAGTTAATTTTTCATAATTATTTTGATAAAAGGTTAAATGTAGTTATAGTAGTCAAATGATTTGAAAAGGTTTTATAAACCCAATGAAAAATTACCAAAAATAATGTTTTTTTTAAATTGGTTTATTTTTTAAATTCTTGGAAATTTCCTGAAGTATCAATACTGAAAACAAATAAACTTTTGTTTTGAAAATATTTTATAAAGAAGAATAATTTTAATAAACTGCTTATCTTACCTATAGACGGGTTTATCTATAATTGACCTAGAAAACATGGGCGCATCCATTAACCTCTCACGTGACCGATCCGCCATTACAACCGTGAAAAATAACGCACGAGTATTGATCAAAACATTATCGATTTTCTGTTTACATTTGTATTTCCTTCATTTTCTTATTTATTTCACTATGGATACTGCCGAAAGTTATAAAAAAAAGGTGGAGGCATTTCTTGTGCAGTTAATATTTGTCCAAATAATTGTAGAAAATTTCAGATGTGCAAAAAAAAATCTATAAATAAAATATGTGAACTATACAAGTTGTGCCGACTGCACACAATCCTTTTTTTTTTTTAAAAAACTTTTTTATGAAAGTAAAATTACACTGGCAGACGAATGTTGACACGTTGTCAAACGAAATTATCTATGAAAATTAATCCGATGACTACAGTGCATCTGTCTCAGTTTGTATAGAAGATCTACACATTAGATGGATCCAGGATTTTGAAAGGGAGGCCGCGGGTCCCCAAACAAGACACAATTTGTAGTGGAAGCGGTAAAAAGTCTGAATTAACCATGAATGAAACTTCATAAGGGGGCCTGGGCATCCCCTAAATCCGTTCCTGCACATTTCTTTAGATAATAATAATGAAACCTACCCCGAGGCTACGTGCATGCATTGGATGCAAATCAAACAAGTATGAAGAGACGATTTTTTTTTATACATGACGACTATCTTTAGGCTGCAAAATGGACAGACGTTCCGACATTAACTCAGACAAACATATTGTTAACAGAGGAGTAAGGAGTTCAAAATTGAATAAAATCAGGAAACCATGTCAGCGTATAAATAGACATAATATGAATGATAGTTACGCCTTATTGTATACTTGTCTTATGTAACTAAGTTTTCTGTACTTTAGTGGAATAAATACACAATTTACTTTTCAACTACGATATTGCAGATCAGCTGTTGCTTGATCGTACTGATTTAAAGGTTAACACTTAGTTTGATGTTTGGTTATTTTGGACGGCGCTTTCATATTTCGAAAAGTAAGGCTAGTAAACTATTTTATTCCTGGGTGCCAGTTCTTGCTGAAAAACTTAAAGGTTTTACAAACAGCTGCATCCATAGACAAATCACAGCAAAACTTACTATTAAGGGCACTACTTTATAAACCTCGTCTTAATGGTCCATATATATGAAGGAATGTGTGCTTAAATAGATATAAGGAGATGTGGTATGAGTGCCAATGAGACAACTCTCCATCAAAGTCAAAATTTATAAAAGTAAACCATTATAGGTCAAAGTACGGTCTTCAACACGGAGCCTTGGCTCACACCGAACAGCAAGCTATAAAGGGCCCCAAAAATCACTAGTGTAAGACCATTCAAACGGGAAAACCAACGGTCTAATCTATATAAAAAGTATATATTCACTTTAGTCGGATGGTCCAATATACATCCCTAATGTACTACTGTAATTCTGTATTTCACTGTATTATATATATCGGGGACTCATAAAGGAGTCTAATACAGATTCAGGATGAAAATATACGAGACCTCTGTTTTGGGGTGGTGGGGAGGGGGAAATTGGCAAAACACTAAATGACGCTTTTAAAACATAATTCTAAGCATTGCTTTTAATTTACACGTTTGCGTCTTTTGTGGTTTAATGCCATTCATTTATATTCAGCACGGGCCGGAGCATGATGTTATAGGCTATGCATACTAGTAGTTTCATGTCAAGCAATTTTTCTACAAAAGAAATTGGAATCGAACACCTAATAACTATATGATAACATGGGCCGTGAAAGTTCAAAACTTCTTCGGCCCAAATACATATGGCCCGACGCACTGATAGCATATAGCGCAATTCACGCGGAGACAAAAGTGATACGAAAACGTCACTAAATTTTGAGCAGTATATACGTGAGTCGAACCACAAGCAAAAAAATCGTTTCTGTGAAAAAGTTTTATCATCAAACGGTACATGTCTATAGGTATAATTTTTTCAGAAGATGTAAGTAACCGCGCGCCGGAGAAAACGGGCTGTCGAATAAAGGACCGCCGGGTTAGAAGATTGTTTAATTTTAGGACTGCCTCATTATAGGTTTGCATGACTACAGAAATTTCTATGAGTTTGATAAAATTGCACCTGGTTTTTCTGATATATCACATTCGACCCGCAAGACAATTTATTTTTATTTATGTACGGGTTATAATAATCAATATTATGATTACCAAATGATTATAATCGATATGTAACCTCAGATTCGTATTCGCAAATATTATGTCCCGAATCTAACGTATCACTATCAAATAAAATTAGTTATATTTTAAGGACACGACACCTGGCCTGCAATACACTTATAATTTTAATGTCCATTCCTTATCTAATTACTTTATTATTTACTTTGTAATTTTGCCGAGGTCAAGTACGCTTCACATTCTTGTGTTTACGTTAATATATGCGGTCTGGGAAATAGATGTATATCGTGTTTACATTTTTTTCACGGTTGTAATGGCGATCGTACTACAACGACGCCTAGGAGTCGCGTCACAAACTAAGGCAGATAATTGGAAAAACCTGTCTTTAATAAGAAAAATATAACTTGAACATTAATTAGAAATATTTTACAGGTACTTGACCTGTTTATCTGATGTGCCAAAGTTCATGTGTAAAGTCAGGTCACATTACATGTTATGAAAATTTTAAACTAGGGTTATTTCTTTCATTACTTGAAATATTAAACTGAAATCAACTTTTTATTGAAGTTTTCCTTTTTGTTCATTATTTCATCAATCAAAAGATTTTAATCAAAAGCTGACTGAGCACAAGACCTTGGAGAGAACTAAACAAGAAGCATGATTACTTCAGAAAGGGAGAATTAGATCCATTACATATCTTACAGTTTCATGACAATTACTGCAAAGCAAAACTACCAAGATTTGAGCAATTAAAAAGTAAAATAACAAAAATTTTGAACTCCAAGGAAAATTCAAAACGGAAAGTCCCTTATCAAATGGCAAAATCAAAAGCTCAAACACATCAAACGAATGGAAAACAACGTTCATGTTCTTGACATGTAACAGACATTTCCTTATGTAGAAAATGGTGGATTAAATCTGGTTTTATAGCTAGTTAAACCTTTCACCTGTATGACAGTCGCATAAAATTCCATTATAGTGACAACAATGTGTTATAATCTTAATCACTATAAAAACAAACAAAACATTTTACTTTTTTTCCCACTTGTCGTAAACACAATCCCATCCTCATCTTCTCGAATTTGACATTACAGAAAGAAACTTATTACTAGATTTTACTTGCTTGAGCAACAAGACGGCTGCCACATATGGATCAGGATCTACCTACCCTTCTGGAGCACCTGTGATCACCCCCGGTTTTTTGTTGGGTTTGTTTTGCTCAGTCTTTAGTTGTCTATGTTGTTTTTTTTGTACTGTTGTATTTTTTTTTCGTCGTTTTTCTTTGTTTGCCATGACATTGTCAGTTTGTTTTCGGAGTTTGAATATATCTTTGGTATCTTTCGCCTCTCTTTTGCCCTTCCGAGAGCACCTGGGTTAAACCAGGACATAAGTATTGATCGTGTTACTCAGTCTTTAGTTCTCTTTGTGATGTTTTGTTACTGTTGTTTGTCTTGTCGTTGTTTTTTGCCATGGTGTTGTCTGTTTTTATTGGACTTTCGATAGGTCAATGTCCCCTTGGTATCTTCTTTCTCTTTTTTGAGAAGCAGCTTATCTCATTGAATTGTTTGAGGATTTTGGGACTTTTTCAGAAAATTTTACAATGACGGTTCCAAGGCTGTGAAATCAATTAATTGTCTCCAGATTTATGAAACTTCACATACCTAATAACGGTATGCATATCTCATTCAGGAGTTGTTCAAAATATGCACCTCATTTTTACATGTTATGCCTCCATATATATTTAAAGGTTTAGCATAGATCTTTCTTAATTGTTTATGAAAAATTCTAAGCAACCATTTCATTTGAGTTTTTGATCAATTTTTTTTTTTGGTTTCGTCCTTTAAATGCGTTTAAAACTTTCCAGTGGAAGTAAAGTAAAGAAAAATGAAATTGTTATGCAATTAAACAAGCACGTTCCAGAATAATTACATGTTTAAATATACTGTATCAATATATGTATATGAAATATCTTTTTTAATATTAGTGGCAGGATCATGGCCAGAAATTGGAGTCTGTGTGTTGTTTGTGATTATCGTCAAATAACTAAATCATCAGAAATCTGGTGTTCCGAATGTGACGAAGGAATATGCGGAGATTGAAAAGAACAACACAGTATGTCAATGGGAACAAAAAACCACGAAACAGTTTCCATCGACGAATACAAGAAGGTATCGACCGAAGTCCTATATATCGCCCAGGTTTGCAAAATACATGATGAGAAATACGAGCTTTTCTGCAGAAAACACGATTGTCCATGGTGTAAAAAATGTGTGAAAACTCATAAAATTTGTAAAGGTTTAATCGACATCAATTAAATCATAAAAAACGTCAAAACTTCTAATGCCTTTTAAGAAATCGAACAAAATGTACTTGAAATTGTCGAGAATATTAAACGACTCAGTACCATCCGGAAAGAAAATTTAAAATCGCCAGAAAACAAGAAAAAAGAAATTGAAGCAGAAATAAAACAAACCGGGACTAAGGTAAATAATCACCTCGATAAACTTCAGGATGATTTGATGAAAGAATTACGGACAATTGAACAAAAAGAAAGCATAAAAGTGGGGAAATTGTTGACTTCTCTGAAAAAGAAGGAGAAAGAGATAGCAAATTACCAAGAAAACTTTGATAACATAAAACAGTATGCATCGGAGCTGGAAGTATTTTTGTTCATGAAAAAAATAGAAAAAGATATTACAGTTGAAGAAAATTTTATTCAATCGATGATCAAAAAAGAAATTTTGAATCAAATCAAAATTTCATTTATGATTAACAAATCTTTACAGCAAATTACAGCCAACATTCAGGAGTTTGGAGAAGTCAGTGTTAGTTCTGAACCATGCGATTTGCCAATTCTGAAACGTAAGAAAAGTCAAACTCAAAGTATTCTAGCTCTTCCAACCAGAAATATTGATAGCCTTATTCTGAAGTTATGGTAGCGTATCAATACAGAGTTGTCAGAAGTCCGAGGTTGTTCACTGCTCCCTGATGGTAGTTTGGTATTCTCCTGTTGTGTCCCTAACTTAATAAAAGTGTTGAAATCAGACGGATCAAAAGATTTCGAAATAAATAATATTGGTGATACATTTGATGTGGTTTTTATCGGTAATGACTATATTGCTGTAACATCTGGCTATTCAGATACGATAAACATAATCGACATAAAGAACAAAAAATCTCAAGAAAACAATAAAAGAAAATTCAGACAATGATGGAGCAGTATACAAAGACAGACATTTGATTTATTGTGCCAGGGAAAAAGGACTACAGATGATTAATCTTAAAGACGAATCCATTACCAATGTTACCAATAAAAAACTTTCTGTCTTTTCGTACGTTACAACTTTTGGGGACAAAATGTTTTACACAAACAGTGACATTCACAGTAAAACTTGTTGTGATTACCATGGTAACATACTGTGGACGTTCTGTCACATAAGTGTCCTGCTTTTTCCTTTCGGTATATCGGTAGACAATGATGGAAACGTGTATGTTGTGGGATGGAGTTATCACAATGTGGTCGTCATCTCGCCTGATGGACAACGCTACAGACAACTTTTATCCAGTAAAGATAGACTGATGAATCCCCAGGCTCTGCACTATGATAAATCTACCAATAAATTATTAGTTGCACTTAAAACCAATGAAGCGTTACTGTTTGAAGTTAAATGATAAATAGTTATTTTTAATATGTCTTTTATTCAGCTTACCTAACAAAACATTACGATTATTATATTGACTTATATTTCAATTAATTATTTGGTGTGGTCTGATTTTGTTCAAAACTGCATTTTATAAATATATGTAAATCGGAAACTTTTTCTGATCATACGTCTTGTCTGTGTGATATTGGTGTGGTCTAACAGTATATTTTGATATTCGGTGAAACGCTCATTAAAGCTTAATTTATAAAATAAAAAGATATATTAGAATTAATCACAAGGAATAAGATCCTGATAAATGTAAGTCATCGGAATATAGTAGACGTTTCTACATCTGACATGCATTGATTGAAAGGTCTTATAAAATTGAATTGTCAGGGTATGTGATATGCTGAATATTTTAGAAATAGTTTGAAAACGATTCCATTGGCGTATATATAACGTACTGGATCGTATAATTATTTATGCGCACAAAGATATGTACTTTAAATATTAGATGTAGAATATTAATACTAGATTTTATTAAATCAATCAGTGCTCAATGAAAATATGAACATAAATTATTAATACATATTTGATTTTAGAATAAGAAGATATTCTATGATTTCCAATGAGACAACTTTCCATAATGTACCAAATGCTGTAGAAGTTAGCATCTATAGGTCATCGTACTGCCTTCAACATTGAACAAAATCCATACCGATAGCGAGCTTTAAATGGTGAGACATGAGAAATGTTAAACAATTGAAACGAGAAAACTAAAAGCCTAATTCATGTTCAAAACAATAAACGAAAATTAAATAAAGACAAAGAGCAACAATATATCTATGAGTACTCGTGATCCTACATCTTGTCGAAACTGTCTACTTACATTCTGACATTTCACAACATCATGCGTTTCTCAGACTGTTTATGACGTCTTCGTTGGAAGTGTACTTTTTTTTCTTTTTTTTTTTGTGTTTTGTACCGATCTATGAAGTTATGCCATTTGCAATTGATTTTAAAGTTTGTTCCTATGTTGTGGTGTTATATTATTGTCCCAGGTTGAGCACTCACAGACATGTTTCACCCCGCCACTTTCTGCATTTTCCCGTCCCAAGTCAGGAGAATGTAGTTAAGCGGTTGTCGTTTTCCGCTGTCTGTCATATTTTTGTTCGTAAATTGTATTTTTAGAATTAGGCCGTTAGTTTGTTTTCTCGTTTAAATTGTTTCGAATTTTAATGTCGGCGCCTTTTATAGATAACTATACGATAGGGTTTTTGCCCATTTTTGAAGGCGTACGATGACATTTAATATCTTGCATCTATCATTTGCACTCTGGTTTATAGTTGTTTCATTTGCAAACAAGCCACACATCCCTATTTCCAATATTTACATCAGGTCTACGTTTAAGTTTACATATGAAATAGGTTGAAAAGATACATTGACCCATTGTAAAAAGGGAGAAAGTATTCCATTCGTTTGAGATACATTTGAACTGGTGCGATGATATAAGCTTCGACACGGACAAACTAGAGAGCCTACATCTTTACATTTTATGAATAAATATAAAAGTATATAAACTAAGCAATCAGTCTTTTCATTTGTAATTTGTATAAAGTCATATGTTTTACTAATTTGTCTAACCGATAAATGTGCTCTCTACTTTTACATAGCATTTAAAGATACAATTGAATGTTCCTTATTCAATTAAAGATCAAATATATTATTATATCTTGTTTCTTGACTTTCCGTTCTCAAGTTAAAAATTGTACGAGATTATTCATCTTGCGTAGTAGAGATTAACAATTACTGTCGGACTCTGAGTCCGAGTACAAGTAAGAATACAAATCATACAGGTAAGCTACAGGGGTGATCTCCAAATAATGTGTAAGCTAATTAATTTTACCGTGATCAATCTTTGTGTGGTTATCGAAATAAACAAATTATCAAATTAATTGACGGTCTGTTTTCCTGGAGTAGAAAAGAGCCTTTTCGATTACGCCCGCTAACAGATATGTTTAGAATTTTTAAAAGTTTCACAACTACTTGTTTTTGCCTTTGTTACATGTATCTGATAATTTTAATTCGTTTACATTAAGAAAAAACTTTCAAGTTAAATTGCCCGTTTACAACTTACGAATTAGTTAAAAGGGATTGGAAAATATTCTCAATTGCCGTTTTTTGTTTTGGGGCTATTTGTTTCCACTGTGTATAGTATTGTCACATTCTGTATGTGCATGTCACAAGTCAGAAGCATATAGTACAGTGGTTGTCGTTGGCTCATGTTTGTCAAGGTTTTCATAAATCGTTATAAATTAGATTTTTAGTTTTCTCATGTGAACTGTTTCACATTTTCATGTTGAGGCCTTTTATATCCGACTATACAATATTAGGTTTTCTCAATGTTGAAGGCCGTACGGTGGCCTATATTTGCTTACTACCACTTCATTTTAACTTATTGGTAACGATACCTCATCTCCTCAGTTTTATGGTCTAAAGCTTGACGGATAGGACAAACATTTTAAATTAAATGATTGCTTATTGAATTTTGTATTGACAAATAAATTGAAAGAGTGTCCTATGTTACCATTGCTTCAAACAATTTCAGAAGAAAAAAAATAAAGCAGCAAACGATAAAAACAAAGATATCAAATAAAAAATAGAAAGGGCAGAAAGAATCGAAACGACGGGACGGAGTAGGATGTGAGAGGAACACGGAAAGTTCATGTATGTGGATGTGGCTATAGAAAAATACTTTACTAATATATATATAGTATTTGGTGATATACACCTAAAGATTTGTTTTTATTTTTGCAACTGAAATTTAGTTTTCTGTATGATTATTTGACTTTTCGTAATTCTTTCGTCCATTAAATAAGAACAAATAAACACATATACACGATATACAATACAAAACTCATGCTGTAAAGGGGTTAAATGTATATGATTTATATGTTAAGACATTCTTTTTTGATAAATATAATAAATAAATAAAAATCATTTTCAAAATTTTGTTTTATTTATATGCAAAACGACATTATTAAACCAAAACAGTCTGATCACTTTCAGATGAATCTAAATCAACACCGAGGCTTTTAAACGATTAGGGAACCTGTTTTGTAATAATTTTTTCATTTAACATGGTTACTATTAACTAATTGCACCAAAGGTCCTTTTTCGGGGGTTTTCTTTTCTTGTAGCTTCAAGATTTGCAAGAGCATCATTGATATTATATGCAGGCGCACTAATAATATTATCTGCACCTAGGGTTGAAGCATTATCTGTGGCATCGTCTGAATTAAAATCTCCATTGTCAGGCCCATTGTTCATTTTTAAGTGCAGGTTCTTCTACTCCTTGTACAGGAGTAGGTGACTCCTGATCAGAAAAAATTGATTATTCATCAGCCATACACCACATAACATACTTACTCATTTCAGAATACCGAGTCTCTGTTGAAAATTTTATTCCTGAACTGAAATGCTATAAAGCCATATAAAACTCCTTGGAGTCAACCTCGTCACAAACTTAAAGTCATTGTTGAAGTTTGTGATAGTTTTGTTAATCGCCAAAAACAAATTTTCGAGTAATACTATAATCATTAAAGTACAATGTTGACAATATTTTTATAATTTTGAGATCGCCCCGGTATTTTAACTTGTCTTGTTATGACTCTACTCGGACTCGGTTGGAGTCAAACAAATATTGCAAATCTCATAATAACAAATATTCCACGTGATGCCTTACGTAATAGCATATGTTAACCATGAAATCGTATTTGATATTAATATATAAGCAATATATGTTTTACGTGATAGCTTACGTAATAATAGATTTGTCCAACGTGATATCGTACGGAATAACATATGCCTATTTTATTTGTACAAAAACAAATACCCCCACGTTATGTCATACGTAATAACAGATATCCTATGTGATATCTTTCGTGAGAACAGATATCCTACGTGATATCGTACGTAATAACATATGAGAACAGATATCCCACATGATATCATACTTAATAACAGATATCCTATGTCTATACATAATGATAGATTGTCACCGTGATATCTCACACGTAATATCAGATGTCCCACATCATATAAACCCTAATATCAGAGGTCTAAGAGTTGAAAGATCGACTTCAACATCTCATTAAACAGAGCTTTTTCTATAAAAATGGGAATCGTAGATACAAATTTCTTGTTTTGGGTTACAATAATTCATATTTTGTGAAAAACCACACTGAATCTATCAGAAAATAAACTGAAGATGATATTATCAAAATGCTGGACTTTTTTATCAACAATATATTTGCTGAGTTTGGAGGATTTATATTTTAACAGACAGTCGGTATTCCAATGGGAACTAATTGTGCACCCCTACTGGCCGATTTGTTTTTGTACTCGTATGAAGCAGAATTCATTCAGAACCTTCTAAAAGACAAAAAGAAAAAACACCTTGCGAAATTCTTAAATTTTACTTTCCGATATATTGATGATGTTCTATCATTGAATAACCCATATTTCAGCCAATATTTACATCTCATATATCCCAGTGAACTTGAAATTAAGGATACTACTGATACTAGAAGGACTGCTTCATACCTTGATCTTTTCCTCAATATTGACACAGATGGAGGACTTCACACGAAAATCTATGATAAACGGGACGATTTCAACATCCCAATTATCAATTTCCCATTTCTCAGCAGTAACATACCCTCTGCCCCTTCGTATGGTGTTTACATATCTCAATTGATACGTTATTCTCGTGCTTGTTCACACTATACGGACTTCATATACAGGAGTGTGCTCCTTACGCAGAAACTGCTCCAACAAAGTTATGAGGAGGACAGATTAAAAATGACTCTCCGTAAATTTTACGGACACCATCACGAATTGGTTGATCCATACGATGTGTCTTTGTCCAAACTAACTAAGGACATTTTTACCACGTGTTAAATTGTGGTTTGTCATTACGTCGTCTGAGCTTGTAATTACCGAACTTGACTAATTCCCGATTGTGACTGTTTTGCTGAATGTGAAACCGCATTGCTATAAGACGTGTCACGGTACTTTTCTATCCCAAATTCATGTATTTAATTTTGATGTTATATTTGTTATTCTCGTCGGATTTTGTCAAATGTCTTAAAGTCTTTTCTGTTATATTCGTGTGTTATGGTAAAGATAATTAATCACCCCCTTCATTTATTAGATTTTAGTTTGGTTCAACGAAATTTATACGATATATTTGGTTTACAGTTTGATTCAGAAGAAACACCGACATAGCTAGATAATAAAATTAATTATCTAATTACTACCACAATTTCATATGAATAGTATTGTAATTTTCATTGTTATTAATAAATGTAATGTCAGTATTACAGATCTAATCTTGAATCAATCCTAATTCTATCTTATTTATGGGAAATATTTTTACAAATTCAAATGTGACGTCACTCTGTGTGCTTTTTTAGAATTTCAAATGTGACGTCATTTTGTGCGTTGAGGCTTTGGCTAACTCGGCTGTGTATTTTTATGTGTTGGATTAAGTTGTTTTATGTAATGTATCCGTTTTTATTCTGTAGTTAGTCCCTACTTCCGTTTTATCATGTATATCTATCATATAGTCATTTTATAAAATTTACTGTTTGCAAAAGTATAAAAATAAAATTGAGAATGGAAATGGGGAATGTGTCAAAGAGACAACAACCCGACCATAGAACAGACAACAGCAGAATTTTATATGGTTCTAAATAATAAGGATGTTAGGCGCAACTTTTTGGAAGTTTTGGTCCTTGGTGCTCTTCAGCTTTGTATTGTTTTGGCTTTCAAACTTTTTTCATCTGAGCGTCACTGGTTAGTCTTGTGTGGACGAGACGCACGTCTGGCGTATTAAATTCTAAACCTAGTACCTTTTGTTAGCTATTATTCGTGTGTTTCTTTGTCCTTTATGTTCTCCCATTTATTTGTATTGTAGTCATGTCCTGTAATGTTGTCATTTTAATGTTATATTTAACATTGCCATAAAAGCGGGAGCTTTGGCATGCCACAAAACCAGGTTCAACCCACCATTTTTTTCTTAAAATGTCCTGTACCAAGTCAGGAAAATGGCCATTGTTATATTATAGTTCGTTTCTGTGTGTGTTACATTTTAATGTTGTGTTTTTGTTGTGTCGTTGTTCTCCTCTTATATTTGATGCGTTTCCCTCAGTTTTAGTTTGTAACCAGGATTTGTTTTTATCTCTATCGATTTATGAGTTTCGAACAGCGGTATACTACTGTTGCCTTTATCTAATGATATACCATACGTATTACCAACGTTGACCTCTGATCCAATAAATGAGATCATGGTCAGGTGAACTCTGTCTAATGGGCATGTGTTCCATGAATGATTCTATATAAAAACTACAGTTTTCCTATTACTCATTTCAATTGAAAAAAAATACAAGATAATAAACTGCTTTTCAAGCAGTCACTGAACCATAAAAATGAGTTCATAAACAACACATATATGCCGGACAGAAGCATTAGAACATAAAACATGTGTGTAGAAGATATGAAAAATTTTGAAATATTAAGATTTATACAATACCAATAGTTTTTATCCGTCGCCGGATAAGCATTCCTTTGTCTCACATTTTACGATATTCGTCGCAGGCGAGGCAAAAACGAGGCAAATCCCATCTAAATGAATGTCCAAAGTCATGAACTTTGTCTGTTTTTGTCGTTATAGAAAGTAAAATAACAAAAATACCCAACTCCAAGGAAAATTCAAATCGGAAAGTCCGTTATCAAATGACAAAATCAAAAGCTCAGACACATCAAACGAATGAAAAACAACTGTCATATTCCTGACTTGGTACAGGCATTTCCTTATGTAGACAATGGTAGATTAGACCTGGGTTTAAAGCTAGCTAAACTTCTCACTTATATGAGAGTCTCCTAAAATTCCATTATATTGACAACAATGTGTGAACAAAACAAACAGACATAATATGTAAAAATATCAAAAATAGGGGTACAGCAGTCAACATTGTGTTATAACAGCTTTAAGGAAGTTTTTTTAGAGTACATATGCACATGTTTCTGTTTAATTTATGCAAAACTTCCTAATATTCTGGACGATTCACACTAAACATTAGTATATTTCATTTCTTATGTAATCCTGAAAAGCGCTTTGGACTGATGCAATTTATAACGTGTTGTTTTTCATTTTTTATGAATCATTAGCTTTACAAGTAATTTTTAACATATGTCAATGCAATATCGTATACATGGTTATGATAACAGACAGTAAAATAGTCAACCAATACAGTTCATAACACTAAAAACTCTTTCAAAATTACCATACGCGATGAAGTCTTGTACTCTCTTTTTATAATTTCTATATATATATATATATATATATAAAACGTCTGAATAATAGTCAACGATTTTTCCCACGAGGGTCTTAAAGTCTTTTCTGTTATATTCGTGTGTTATGGTAAAGATAATTAATCACCCCCTTCATTTATTAGATTTTAGTTTGGTTCAACGAAATTTATACGATATATTTGGTTTACAGTTTGATTCAGAAGAAACACCGACATAGCTAGATAATACAATTAATTATCTAATTACTACCACAATTTCATATGAATAGTATTGTAATTTTCATTGTTATTAATAAATGTAATGTCAGTATTACAGATCTAATCTTGAATCAATCCTAATTCTATCTTATTTATGGGAAATATTTTTACAAATTCAAATGTGACGTCACTCTGTGTGTTTTTTTAGAATTTCAAATGTGACGTCATTTTGTGCGTTGAGGCTTTGGCTAACTCGGCTGTGTATTTTTATGTGTTGGATTAAGTTGTTTTATGTAATGTATCCGTTTTTATTCTGTAGTTAGTCCCTACTTCCGTTTTATCATGTATATCTATCATATAGTCATTTTATAAAATTTACTGTTTGCAAAAGTATAAAAATAAAATTGAGAATGGAAATGGGGAATGTGTCAAAGAGACAACAACCCGACCATAGAACAGACAACAGCAGAATTTTATATGGTTCTAAATAATAAGGATGTTAGGCGCAACTTTTTGGAAGTTTTGGTCCTTGGTGCTCTTCAGCTTTGTATTGTTTTGGCTTTCAAACTTTTTTCATCTGAGCGTCACTGGTTAGTCTTGTGTGGACGAGACGCACGTCTGGCGTATTAAATTCTAAACCTAGTACCTTTTGTTAGCTATTATTCGTGTGTTTCTTTGTCCTTTATGTTCTCCCATTAATTTGTATTGTAGTCATGTCCTGTAATGTTGTCATTTTAATGTTATATTTAACATTGCCATAAAAGCGGGAGCTTTGGCATGCCACAAAACCAGGTTCAACCCACCATTTTTTTCTTAAAATGTCCTGTACCAAGTCAGGAAAATGGCCATTGTTATATTATAGTTCGTTTCTGTGTGTGTTACATTTTAATGTTGTGTTTTTGTTGTGTCGTTGTTCTCCTCTTATATTTGATGCGTTTCCCTCAGTTTTAGTTTGTAACCAGGATTTGTTTTTATCTCTATCGATTTATGAGTTTCGAACAGCTTTAAGGAAGTTTTTTTAGAGTACATATGCACATGTTTCTGTTTAATTTATGCAAAACTTCCTAATATTCTGGACGATTCACACTAAACATTAGTATATTTCATTTCTTATGTAATCCTGAAAAGCGCTTTGGACTGATGCAATTTATAACGTGTTGTTTATCATTTTTTATGAATCATTAGCTTTACAAGTAATTTTTAACATATGTCAATGCAATATCGTATACATGGTTATGATAACAGACAGTAAAATAGTCAACCAATACAGTTCATAACACTAAAAACTCTTTCAAAATTACCATACGCGATGAAGTCTTGTACTCTCTTTTTATAATTTCTATATATATATATATATATATAAAACGTCTGAATAATAGTCAACGATTTTTCCCACGAGGGCGCTGGATCGTTACATGAGTATATATATATAAGATTAAGATACAACAAAATGTTACTTTATATTTTTCAGATAAACTATCTTAAATCGATCAGTGACCTGTGAAATAAAGGTCACACTATCCTTTAAGGATACATACTTCCGCGGTTTGGTAATACCTACTAATGTAATAATTGATGAATTTGCTTTGTTAATGTACTTCATATCAATTTAAAACATAAACTTTATATATCAAAAAATGAACAGTAAAACTTAGTTCAGGTCACAATCACGATGGTTGTTGACTTGTTTGTCTTTTCATTTTTTTTAATAGAGTTTTCAGTTTCTCTTTGACTTGTGAGTTTTAAATGTCCTCTTGACCCGATCTATGTAGTTTACATGTAAGATTTTTCATGGATGAAAGGTTCATGACAGCATTGTAACACGTAACAAACTTCTGATATTCAAACTGGAGATTTTATATTTTCCAATGCATATTTCATAAATAAAGAATTCTAAAAAAAAAAAAATAAAGATGAAGAAGCTTATGAAAATCCTGAAAATTCACATCTCTGTATGAGTCATCATTAGAAAATTATATTTACATGTATAAAGATAAACATTATGAAAATTGATGTTAAATCAACTCTGTCTCAATATGTTCAAGCTTATCTTTAACTGTAACTTTTCTCTATAGTTACTGTTATTCCATGAAATGGAGTTCATAATGCTCTACTGGCATAATATTTGCTTAGCTAATTTCTCTATGTATTCAAGGGGATAAAATAAATACTTTATATCAAACTAACAAAATTCTTACAATCTAGCAAATATAACAAGAACTTCATTTCATCACTTGCACTTGCATTGTGCAAGGTTAAGTAGAAAAATTTTTTATCGTATCAAAATCAGGCAACATAACTTATCAACTGACAAAAAATTCATATTAAATTTATTTTCACCAAAAAAATCTGCTTTCTATCAACTTCAAATATTGCAATGATGGACAATTGAAAAAAATGTATAACATGTCACTAGTCTCTAACCCATAAGCACTTTTAAGTATAGCATTTTTACTAAGTCTTAATAATTAGTTAAAGAGTAGAAATCATGTGTAGGATTGTCAATATAAAGATAGAAATTACATTGCTCTAAGATACAAGATACCGTTATTAATCAAACGTCCTAATTCTAAGCTACAGCCATAATAGACGAATTAATAAACAATCAACCGTTTTTCATCATTAACCTGCTAACTGCCGGAAAATATGCAGGCTGGTTTAACCTGGAATATGTAAGTAGCCCGTATTTTCATTTGCCGGTCCCAAGTCAGGAATATTCTAAGTAGTTGGCGTTTGCGATATCCGAACGGTTTTCGTCATTTGGATACTTTGATGTTGATCGCAGATCCCTTCATTTAAAAACTGAACACACACACACATACATTTATATATAACATCTCGCGACAAAGCGTTCATCCAAAGATAAAACAATAACGATAAAGGGACGTCGACACCGTGACTAAAATGTTACTGAACGATCTGCTATCCAGTTATTTCGTACCGGACAACCAATACTTGATTATTTCCGTAAACTCTCGAACAGATAACTTCAACTTAGTTTTCAATCCTTTGCATCTCTTAATATTTCGAAAAGAAAAACAGGGATTCTATGGTTCAATCTGAGCTTGGAACCCAAGTGAGTTTGACATTGTCTAGTTTTTGATTAAATGATTGAACGATGAGAATATTAAACAACCTGCAATGAACAATTACTCTTGCTAACAATTAAATTATAAGGCCATTACATAATGGTGATGCCAGTGACAGTGACAACCATTTTCCTCCGACCGAGTAATTAAAGAAGAGATTATTAAGTATATATACTTCAAATCTCGTGTAATCCCGTTAAATTAATGTGTCTGTCGGGAACCTCGTCAATAGGTTTCTGTGGATGTAGCCTTTTCTGCAAAAGCATTTGTTTTCTTTTGATATTTGTTTTTTTGCGAAGGAGAATTCGGTTGAAATTGTAAATAAAAATCTGTATATCATCTTTATTTAACTAACTAGTGTCTACTTTGAAAAAATGCTGATTTGATAATAATTATTTTGTTTGGTTTGTGTTTTCATGAACGTAGAATTGTATTTCAACTTTAAAAGTATGCTTACACACGTATCTATATGTGTTCTAGACACAATGTTGATCTTTTTCCTGTCGATACCTATACCTTGGAATCGCAAAAGGTGACACCTTTTTAGGCTGTTAATAGAGTCTTCACACTTAATATGTTGGATGTGTACTGGTTGATTTGTTAGACTGGGAAATAAAATGAGGTTGCCGTTAAAACGTGTCACATTTTGTCTTATCGGGGTTCTTTACAGCTTTCAACAGCATTTTTGCTTATTGTTGGAGGCCGTTCGGTGACTACAGTTGCCTAAATCCATGTCATTTAATCTTTGGTGAATACTTTAATCTGATTTGATGAAAAATATTAAACATAAATATTTACATTGATTAGGACATTAGTTTTCTTGAATGAATTATTTTACATTTTGTCACGTCGAAGCCTTTCAAAGTCAGTTTCTCAATTCGCAAGCGACATGTTTTGGAGGTCTTAGATCTTTAGAAACCAGAATAGCTATTTAATCTTGTAATTTACCGATTGTGTACTTTTTTCGATTCTTACATTTTTATTGAGAGTGAATTCGTAATGCAGGTGATGCATATGCATGTCGCATGTTGCAGGATTATGCCAATGAGTAATTTGAGTATTTATGATGTTTGTGATAATCATCAGATAACTAAACCCAGAGTAGTTTGTTGCTCTGAATGTGACACAGGGATATGTTAGAATGTAAGAAAAATTACAGTTGTTTCCAAGGGAACCCAAAAAATACCAAACAATGCAAAACGAAGTCCTGCAAAAAAAATTCTGAAAATACCAAGGGGAATTTCAAAACTCATAAGCCGACGATAAACCGACAACGCCATGATAAAAAACGATAACCAAGTCCATAAAAAGTTACATAGAGAAGTAAAGAGTGGACAACTCAAACCCCACCAACAACCGGTGATGAACTAAGCCCTTCCGGAAGGCTTAGCAATTCTTGCTCAAAATGTCGCGGCCATCGTGTTGCTCACGTGTATGATAATGCATATCACTTAGGAAGTTTATTTGATCTAGTAGTGATTGCAAGATGTACATAATAATCTGCTATGAATCTACTTATTTGACTCTCTATTTTTAGGGCAATATTCATTGTTCAATTTTGGATCTACGATATGAATAATGAAATGTCACTTTTGATTGTCAATGGGACAATTCAAAACCATAGATGGAAGCAAGAGTAAGTTAACAACTATAAGTCACCACACGGCTTCACACATGAGCAGATTCCATGTTGTATAGACCCCCGGATAAAAAAATCTTATGAACTATATTTTTCAACCACTTTTATTTAATCAATTTCATTAAGACAATTTAAGATTTGCATCGTTTAAAGAAAAGCTTCCGCTCTGTGCCAAATTTTAAAACGTCAGAGGCTTAGATAGAGGTTTTTAAAGAATACTTGAATATTGAAGCGAAGCATATTTTTTTACCGATAAATACTACTAAGGCTTTGGTTTGATATGGATTTCGTAGCTATATTACAACCACAATCTGGTCGTCATAATTATTCATTGTTTAAGAGTCATGTGCTGGTAGATGATAAGTATTGTATTGTTTTTACAGATTTTTTATACCAAAGATTAAAATATATTGCTTAAGGAGTACATCATACAAGTATATATAAAACTAACGATGACAAATCTTAAGTAAGAAATTCAATACAAAAACTAGTATCTCAATTGTTTGTAAAACAATTGAAAGGTCTTTCCTGTAAAAGTGATGTTTTCGTAATGTACTTTTTACGACCTTTCATTTGATATACGACAAGCATCACTTCTGAAACTTTTCGCATTTTACACTTAATGACCCCATCCGCCTTAATTTTCGAGATCGGAAGTATGATACATGTAATGTAGACTTGATGATCTTTCATTTGATATGCGACCAGGCCATGTTCTAGAAAGATTTATTTTAGCACTTAATAACCCCATCCAACTCTTTTTTCGAGGACAGGAATCTGACATTTGAAATGTACACGTTACGACCTTTCATTTGATATACAACAACCTTACCTTAAAAGAAAATTTTATTTTTTGTACTCAATGACCCCACCCAACTCATTTTTTGGGGATGTCAATTTGATATTTGAAATGTACGCTTTATGGACTTTCATTTGATATGCGACAACCTAACCAGTTTGAATTTTTTGCACTAAATGACCCCACCCTTCACACTGGGATGAAAAAGGGGTTTGAAATTTTCATTTTTGAGTAGAGCTCATATAGACGTTCAATTTGATATACATAATGACCGCATTTGGCAAAGAGCCAAAAATGATGCAATATCAATTATATAAATAGAACTTATGAAACTTACAAAGTCAATGTAAAAGATGAAAATTTCAAATTGATTTTTTTTTTTTTAGTTTTTCATTGAAAGTTTTTGGTAATTAGGCAAACATATAACCATGTTCAACTCTTCAATTTCTGTAAATTTTAGGTGAAAAGCTGTTGTTGATTCAGAAATACATGCCTCTGCTCGCAAAATTTCAAACTGCACTATCTCTAAAACGACAATAGATATCTCAAATCTGTTAAATGATAAATGATCTGCAGTTGAAGGGCAACATTGTAGAAAAAATTTGGGACAATTCCAAAGTTCATCAAGGCCACAATGAATCATCAAATATATGATGCAATACCAAACTTGAGAACCGGAAGTCGTAGAGACATGGGACTTCCACCATTCAACTCAGAACCACTTGACCTTTCAAATGATTATTTTTGCAGTTTATAGTAGGATGATATCTGTTGCCATTTAAAAGATATTTACACAATACTATACTTTTAAGAATTATCTTGATGTAACTTTTGAACAGACGGTCGGACATTTTTGAGCTTAATGTATAAAATGTAGAGCTCGTCGAGAGAAACATTTTATACGCAGTATGTATGCAGCAAACTCTTATCGTTTTCTTAATATGTAAGCTTGAAATTGCAGCGTAATTTTTTTTTGCACTCAGTGACCTTTGACCTTGGGTGTAAGTTAAAGGTCACATGAATTAAAGATTATTGGTGAAGGTCCCAAGTCTCTACGACTTCCGGTTCTCGAAACAGAATTTTTCAAAAAATGTGTATAATTTTTCAAGAGAAATAACTCCTTATAAGGGTTAAGAACAAAATAATTGTTTATGTTTATTAACATTGCCATCTGTTCTTGTATATGCTGCCATTTTCAAATCAATTCTATTTCTAATACTTTTAAAGAAAAATGCAACTAAAAGAAATTGCTTCAAGGGGACATAACTCTCAAAGAGGATGATGAAATCATACGCAGCCTCATATGGTAATACATCTTGATGATATCTACCTATTGTCCACATAAAGTCATGATATCTTTAAAAACAACGACGGGGGGCCATGTCGAAAAAACCCAATAAAAGGGAGATAACTTCGAAAGGGGATGATGAAATCCTTAACAGGGTCATCTGGTAATACTTCATGATGAGGTCTATCGATGGTCCATATTTGGTCTTGATAACTTCAACAGAAACGGGGGGCGGTCATGTAAAAAAAAATGTTGGAAGAAAAAAAAGAAAAAACATTAGAAAAACAATAAGGTCTTTCCCAACGGAGTGGAAAGACCTTAATTACTTTATGTAATATTTATGAAAAGGTTTTCGTAAAGGGTCACACAAATTATCGTTCATTACGGATTTAAATCCAGCAGTCTTTGCGTATAATCAATATGATTATAGCAGTTTACACAGATACGATCGTTCGTCTTTTATGAAACATGACAGTAATATAGACGTTATGATATTCAACCTGTAATTAACACTTCTTATTTCTGATACAAGTGATTTTAAAAGGAGCTTTAATTTGGTAAATGAAAAGAAATTTTAGGTAAGATTAAATACTGTACTGTTAAAATAAGCATATCTTATCAGATATGAAATATCGGTTGCTCTAAACCAAAATACATTCGTCCTTCCATATTTTACCTGCCTTACCTCGGTCATTTAGTGATTTTTCAATATATAATTTTACGATTATTTTTCTTCAGGAAAGCTTCGAGACAACTCGTTTTAATCACAAAGTCATGTATAATATATATATATATATAATTTATCAATATAAGGTGTTTATAGTGAAAGGTTTTTAACATGTAATGCTAATTTATCCATAGAATGTATAGACAATGAGTCAAGGTTAGGCTCAAGATGCAATTCGGTTGTTTTAACTTGACTCATGGTATGATGTCACTAGTGTAGTGAAAATTTGACTTAATTTTCACACAAGATCAGAGATCATTACAAATTTTATATTAATATAAATATTTCTTCGTGTATTTAATATTACTTTGATTGTTGAATAATAGACTTCAAGTCTAAACCTCCTGTTTGCACCTGTACTTGTTCTTATTCATACATAATCCGACTGGCCACGTTATAACTGGTGACCTAAACATTGTCAATAACACTTTTTTGAAAAATGTTATCCAAAGGCCCAAAATATCGGGAGCCTAAATCCATCAATTGGAAACAACAAAATACTGATGGATTCAGTCGAAGATTATGCCAGGCACTTGGTTAAACGCGAGAAAGAAGACGAAGACACTCTTTCCAAAGCTATGAGGTAGTTGATACAAATCAGAATTAAAAAGACTGAATGGGTCTATGAATAAACATGCTACATCCATCATTAAAAAGCAACAAAAATTTTGAATCATATATTTCTGGTGAAAAATTTTCTGTCAAAAAAGGAAAGCAACGATTTTAGTAGCAAAATTTTATTTTATTGATTGCTTTTAATTTTTTAGTCAATGTAATCGTAAATTTTAACTTAACATAATAAGTATAAAGCCTGCCAAGGTCATGATTTCTTATAACTATATTTAATATTTTTAAGAATGTAACATAAAGGGATCCTATTTGAAATAAGCCGTGTCAGAAACCTCTTCAGTGGTTGACGCATGCCGGTCCCATGTCAGTAACCTCCACAGTAGTTGCCGTATGCCAGTCCCTTGTCATTTACCACAAACCTCGTCAGTGGTTGACGTGTGCCGGTCCCATATCAGTAACCTCATCAGTAGTTGCTGTATGCCGGTTCAAAGTCAATGACCTCTGAAGAAGTTTTACGTGTCAGAAACTTCGTCAGAAGTTGTCGTACGTCAGTCCCATGTCTGTAACCTCATCAGTAGTTGCCGTATGCCAGTCCCTTGTCATTTACCAGAAACCTCGTCAGTGGTTGACGTGTGCCGGTCCCATATCAGTAACCTCATCAGTAGTTGCTGTATGCCGGTTCAAAGTCAATGACCTCGAAAGTAGTTTTCGTATGCCGGTTCCATGTCAGTAACCTTGTCGTATACCGTTTTCTAGTCAGAAACCTCGTGAGACATTGCTGTATGCCGGTCCACAGTCAGAAACCTCGTAAGTAGTCATCAAATGCCGGTCAGAAAGTCAGAAACCTCGCCAGACATTGCTGTATGCCGGTCCACAATCAGAAACCTCGTAAGTAGTCAAAGAATGCCGGTCCCAAGTCAGACACCTCATTAGTCATTGCCATATGCCAGTCTCATGTCAGGGACCTTGTCAGTAGTTGACATAAGCTGGTACCATGAAAGTTACTTCGTCAGTAGTTTATGGATGCTGGTCACGAGTCAGAAACTTCGTCAGAAGTTCTCGTACGTCAGTCCCGTGTCAGAAACCTCGTCAGTGGTTGACGTGTACCGGTCCCATGTCATTAACCTCATTAGTAGTTGCCGTATGCCAGTCCGTTGTCAGTTACCAGACACCTCGTCAGTGGTTGACTTATGCCAGTCCCATATCAGTAACCTCATCAGTAGTTGCTGTATGCCGGTTCAAAGTCAATTACTTCGAAAGTAGTTTTCGTATGCCGGTTCCATGTCAGTAACCTTGTCTTAAATTGTCGTATGCCGATTTCTAGTCAGAAACCTCGTCCGACATTGCTGTATGCCGGTCCACAGTCAGAAATCTCGTAAGTAGTCATCGAATGCCGGTCCCAAGTCAGAAACCTCGTCAGTCATTGCCATATGCCAGTCCCATGTCAGGGAACTTGTCAGTAGTTACTGTATGCCGTTCACAAGTCAGAAACGTCGTCAGTAGTTGCCGTAGGACCGTCACAAGTTAGTAACATCGTCAGAATGCTTTTTCGTCATGTGAAGGATTTGGCGTTGTTGGTAGATTTTCGATAGTTTCTGTGAAATTAATTCACTACTTCTATATAACACTAGACGATTTAGTTCTTGACATTTGATATGTTGTATAAACATATGTCTTTTGTTCATGACTATGTGTTGCCCTCTGTAGGTTTTTTTTCACTTTCCTTTACAATTCATTCACAATTTACACAGACATCCACACACAAGCTCAAATACGCACACAATTTAACTAAACGATAAATAACGTGTCTGATAATGATGAAATAAATTACGTGTCTGGTAGTGATGATGATTATATGTGGCTCAAGTAGGGTATAGGAAAAAATAGTTCCGGGGAACAAAATTAGATTACTACGCCAATTATCGTAAGGGGATTTTATAGTATATTTCGACATGGAGCTGGGTCTTCTGGTTGCAAAGGTCGATGGGATGACCATGTTGACGAGTTGACAGGGTTGACAGGGTTGACTGTGTTGACTGGGTTGACAGGTTGACTTGGTCGACAGGTTGACTGGGACGGCAGATTGGCAGGATTGACCGGTTGACAGGGTTGACAGGGTAGACAGGTTAGACAGGGTCGACAGATTGACAGGGTAAATTGGGTTGACAGCGACAGAGTTGACAGGGATTACAAGGCTAGACATGGTTGACAAGGAGTGAAAGGTTTTACATTATGCATACATCAATTGGCTGGCAAGGTTGGCATATTAAAACATGTTTAATATTTCACAAATTATTTCACTAAGATATAATGAGAACATTTTTGGAAGTTTAGCCACAATGGTATTCAATGATATACAATATTTACCATATTATAGTATTTAAATATAATAATTAAATTGTAGTTTTTAGCTGACGTTTGTAGTTTTGAAAATTGATCAGTCACACTTCAAGTCCCAGATGTTAACCCTGTCGACTTTGTCAATCCTATCAATTTGTCAACCCCTTTTAACTTTTTTGACCCTGTCAAACTGTCGACCTTGTCAACCTTTCTACCCTTGTCAACCTGTCTACCCTTGTCAACCTGTCTACCTTTGTCAACCTCTCTTCCCCTGTCAACCTGTCTACCCCTGTCAACCTGTCTACCCTTGTCAACCTGTCTACCCTTGTCAACCTGTCTACTCTTGTCAACCTTTCTACCCATATCAACCTGTCGACCTTTGTCAACCTGTCTACCCTTGTCAACCTGTCTACCCTTGTCAACCTTTCTACCCTTGTCAACCTGTCTACCCTTGTCAACCTTTCTACCCATATCAACCTGTCGACCTTTGTCAACCTGTCTTCCTTTGTCAACATGTCGGCCCTTGTCAACCTTTCTTACCTTGTCAACCTGTCTACCCCTGTCAACCTGTCTACCCCTGTCAACCTGTCTACCCATATCAACCTGTCGACCTTTGTCAACCTGTCTACCCATGTCAACCTGTCCACCCTTATCAACCTGTCTTCCCTTGTCAACCTTTCTACCTCTGTCCACCATTCTACCTTATACAACATGTCGACCGTTGTCAACCTGTCTACCCTTGTCAACCTTTCTACCCATATCAACCTGTCGACCTTTGTCAACCTGTCTACCCTTGTCAACCTGTCTACCCTTGTCAACCTGTCTACCCTTGTCAACCTGTCAACCCTTGTCAACCTTTCTACCCCTGTCCACCTTTCTACCCTAGTCAACATGTCGACCTTTGTCAACCTGTCTACCCTTGTCAACCTGTCTACTCTTGTCTACCTGTCTACCCTTGTCAACCTTTCTACTCATATCAACCTGTCGACCTTTGTCAACCTGTCTACCCTTGTCAACCTGTCTACCCTTGTCAACCTTTCTACCCTTGTCAACCTGTCTACCCCTGTCAACCTGTCTACCCATATCAACCTGTCTACCCTTGTCAACCTGTCTACTCTTGTCAACCTGTCTACCCTTGTCAACCTTTCTACCCATATCAACTTGTCGACCTTTGTCAACCTGTCTAACCTTGTCAACCTGTCTACCCTTGTCAACCTGTCTACCCTTGTCAACCTTTCTACCCTTGTCAACCTGTCTACCCCTGTCAACCTGTCTACCCATATCAACCTGTCGACCTTTGTCAACCTGTCTAAGCTTGTCAACCTGTCTACCCTTGTCAACCTTTCTACCCTTGTCAACCTGTCTACCCCTGTCAACCTTTCTACCCATATCAACCTGTCGACCTTTGTCAACCTGTCTACCCTTGTCAACCTGTCTACCCTTATCAACCTGCCTTCCCTTGTCAACCTTTCTACCCCTGTCCACCTTTCTACCCTAGTCGACCTGTCTACCCTTGTCAACCTGTCTACAATTGTCGGCCAATGTTATTATCGAAACTAACGCTCAATGCTCTAAAATAGTAAAATAAAGATCTCACAACTCAATCAAAAAGGCAAACCACCAAACAACCTCTCAAAGTTCAAGTAGAAGTAAGGTCGAGAAAATGAACTTCCATTGTAGTTTCAAGCATATCGGTGTTAGGCTGGTGTTCCTTTTGAGTTTTTGTGGTTAATTATACGTTTAGAGTTTAGTCATTTTTCGTGCTGATTTTGTTACTAGTATATTACTTTATTTATCATTTGGTATTCACAAATTTTAAATTATTCTCTCCCTACTGCAAAATTAAAGTAGTGTCCCACACTTGCACCAAATGTTTTGTATAGCAATATGGTCGCCTGCACCTACCCTTACCTGAGATCACCCCCAGTTTTTGGTGGGGTTCGTGTTGCTTAGTCTTTAGTTTTATATGTTGTGTCATCTGTACTATTATTTGTCTGTTTGTCTTTTTATTTTTGGCCATGGCGTTGTCAGTTTGTTTTCGATCTATGAATTTGACCATCACACTGGTATCTTTCGTCCCTCTTTTACCAACAGAAAGACCCATGTCCAGGGGAGAATATATTTTCCGTGCGGTATGTATAAATGAGTAGCCATGGCAGTCGGGAAAAGGAGAAGTTTAATTGAATGGTTCGTATGGGATCATGTCACGCCCTGTCCAGGTTAAAGAAGCATTGCATCAATTATGGAAATGGTCTTAAGGTTACCTGTTGCGAGGTCAAGTTTCTACCCCGTCGTAGCATACCTTCTTTTTCATATGGACATTCAAATTTCGGCCGGTAATCCTTGTCCATCCACACAACAGAGCCTAATTTCCCCCTGTTTTGCTTAATTTGTTCTCGTCCTGAACACGCATGTAATATTTGCCACTTGGTGTAAAGAAGAGAACCGTCAAACTGTTAATTACAAGAGAATCTATCGGTATACCGACACTTTTTAGATGACGATTTGAATATATAGTAATGTATTCATTAGAACATGAAATCTGTTTGAGTATTTGTGGTGTTTGTGATAATCGTCAGATTACTCAACATTCTTAATCTGGTGTTCCGAATGTGATGAAGGACTATGTTGAGAGTGTATTGATCATCATGCTGTTTCCAAGTCCAAAAGTCATTAAACCGTTTTGATAGCCGAATTCAAGAAATTACCGACCGACGTCCTGGAAATCGCACAGACCTGCAAACTTCATTATGAGAAATACGAGCTTTTCTGTAGAAAACACGATTGTCCGTGGTGTAAGACATGTGAGGAATCTCACAACGATTGCAAAGGTTTAACCGACATCAACGAAATAATTAAGACTTCAAACGCATTTAACGAAATCGAACAAACCGTGCTGGATGTCGTCGAGAATTGTAAATGACTCAGCACTAACCGGAAGGTAATTTAAAATCGCTAGAAAGCATGAAAAGAGAAATTAAACAAACCAGACGAAATATAAATCGCCCCCTTGATAAACTTCAAGATGATTTGATGAAAGAACTGATGACAGTTGAACAAAAAGAAAGAAGTAAAATACAAAGCGTGTTGACTTCGTTAAGAAATACGGAAAGAAATATCTCGGAAGTCCAGGAAAACATTGCTATCATACAGCATGCGTCCGAACTTCAAAATTTTTTAGCCATGAAAGATACCGAAAAAATTCATTCAATCGATTACCACAAGTGAGATTACAAATCGAGCCGATCTTTCATGCCAAATTAACAAGTATTTACAGCAGTTCACAGACAGCGTAAAGATGTTTGAAATGATCAATATTGGTTCTGATCCTTATGATTTGGTTTGAAATGATCAATATTGGTTCTGATCCTTATGGTTTGGTTTGGAATGATCAATATTGGTTCTGATCCTTATGGTTTGGTATTGGTTCTGATCCTTATGATTTGGTTTGGAATGATCAATATTGGTTCTGATCCTTATGGTTTGGTTTGGAATGATCAATATTGGTTCTGATCCTTATGATTTGGTTTGAAATGATCAATATTGGTTCTGATCCTTATGGTTTGGTTTGGAATGATCAATATTGGTTCTGATCCTTATGATTTGGTTTGAAATGATCAATATTGGTTCTGATCCTTATGGTTTGGTTTGGAATGATCAATATTGGTTCTGATCCTTATGGTTTGGTTTGGAATGATCAATATTGGTTCTGATCCTTATGATTTGGTTTGAAATGATCAATATTGGTTCTGATCCTTATGGTTTGGTTTGAAATGATCAATATTCGTTCTGATCCTTATGATTTGGTTTGGAATGATCAATATTGGTTCTGAACCTTATGGCTTGGTATTGGTTCTGATCCTTATGATTTGGTTTGAGATGATCAATATTGGTTCTGATCCTTATGATTTGGTTTGGAATGATCAATATTGGTTCTGATCCTTATGATTTGGTATGAAATGATCAATATTGGTTCTGATCCTTATGATTTGGTATTGGTTCTGATCCTTATGATTTGGTTTGAAATGATCAATATTGGTTCTGATCCTTATGATTTGGTTTGGAATGATCAATATTGGTTCTGATCCTTATGATTTGGTTTGAAATGATCAATATTGGTTCTGATCCTTATGATTTGGTATTGGTTCTGATCCTTATGATTTGGTTTGAAATGATCAATATTGGTTCTGATCCTTATGATTTGGTTTGGAATGATCAATATTGGTTCTGATCCTTATGATTTGTTCATTCAGAAACCGAAGGACAAACAAGCCCAGATTGTGGTAGCTCTTCCAACTAGAAATATCGATAATCTGACTCTGACGTTACAGAAACGTCTCAATACAAGGTTATCAGATAACCGAAAGACAGCTAATTGTGAAAAAAAACGTGGCGGGTATACATATACGAAACTGCAACCCTTCGACAAGATACTTTTAGTTACATAGTGTGCTAGTGACCTAATACGATATATATGGGGTCAGTAAATTCCATATGGGGTGAGAGCGAAGCTGTGTAACGAATTTATCTTACCGACATCTTGACATGTGGTTTTTGGACTAGTGGCCTATCAAAGTGATCAAGTCCGAATACCGTTAGTATTAAGAACCTACTTCCATTGGTCTATACAAAAAGAAATGCCAACAATACACTACAAAAGTCTAAAAGTCTGAAAAGACCAGTTTTTGTCTTAATTTGCATGAAGTTTTACTCGACATTCTCCAAAAGTATGACTTGTGTCTTAATTTTTCTTGACAAATTCTCATTTATATTAAATTTGTATGAAATTTACTCGACATATTCTCGACATTCTGAATATGGTCTTAAAATTTCTTGACAAATTCTTGACATTTGAATACTGTCTTGAAATTTCTCGACATATTCTCGACATTCTTATTTTTTCTCAGTATGGCTTGACATATTCTGAACATTTTGAATCGTGTCTTAAATTTACTTGACAGTTCTGAGTTTTACAAATCATGACCAATATTCATGATATAACTTTAATCTTTATTTCTCTTTATATGATATACTGTTGTTTCAAGTTACACTTCTTTACAACAAAAATAAAAGTTGGGCATGTAAAATAATTGAAAATTTGGGTATATAAACATTTTTACAAATGCAAATATGGCTATGAAATCTAAAGGATAAAATAATTCAAATGTGGGTGTGTTGATATAAAACAATTTCAATGTGGGTTTTTAAATAATTACAAATTTTGATTCCTAAATCTTATAAATTAAATGATTCAAACCAATCATACTGTAGACATATTTCATTCCACATTCATAATATTCAATGTTGATATGGTAAATAATTATTATACCAAAATGTGGTTTATATAAATAGCAAATATCGCCGCGAAATAGCCTTGTTGTGCTAATGCGGCGTAAAGCAACCAACAATCAATAAATAGCAAATTATGATGATATACAAATCATTCATTTAACAGAAGAAAAATTTGTGTAATGTCATCTGTTGGAATATATTAAGTATTACACATGGACAGGACGTTCCCCATAAAATTAAGGTATTCCACACCCCAGAGTACACGCAACAGTCAAATAGAGGTTATTGCTTTACCTGTAATCAGCCATACAACTTATCAGTTGACCGACCATGCCACTACAATTTAAAAAGTTTGTTGATAGATGAAAATGAAAATCATCATTTTGATGAAAAAAAATTGAATTGAAATGGATTTTCTTCATCAAAATTATGAAGTTAATTATTTTAACATAAAAACAAATTGAATAATTCCCAAAGATTAAAAGAAAATTATTATCTACTCCAGGAATAATAAAAAAAAATGTATTTATAATTGGTCCCATCAATGATTTCTATAGAAATCATCGGTCTTATGAAATGGTTCTCAAACAGACATGCATAATATAGATCTAAACATTTTTTTCTTTTCAGGAAGGAGTTATCACAAATATTTATTTTTGATAAAAAATTATAATCAAAGTACTGAAGTACTGAACATCGGATGACCGCAGGTTCTTGTGGATGGTCAAAAGCACATGTCACAGAAACAGATCACATCTCTATACCTGAAACTGAGGTTAATTTACAGAGATTTTTTTTTCTTATACAAGTTCGTGCTTGGATGATGAATAAATGACAGGAAATTCAACCTCACCGTAATAACTATTATATTGTAGTGATACAAATCAGTATACCTTAGACTATTATACTAATATAATAATAGGTCCAGAGAATACACTGGTTTGTTGTTATATATTATATTAATATTACGGTTGCATGTATATATAATTTTCATCTATTTGTATATCATACTATTCTACTATTATTATAGTGTAATGCAAGTGCATGGTGGACACTCTTCTGTAAAAAAAAAGTCAAAGTCTTAAAGGCTGTAAAAACAATTGCTGCCATGTTAATGTTTTGTGGACTTTTATTTTTCATCCATATATATAAGAATTAAACCTGACAGGACAGGAGTGTTGACTAGTGAGAAGCAAGACGGTTTTAACTTTATATCAATATAAGACTTTAGCAGGAAATCATTTTAAATATGTTTTATATTTTACAAGGAGACAACAAGTTTACCAGGCTAAAGTTGGGGTTAATTATACATGTGCTGAAACATATAACTGAAAAAAAAATCATTATGGATTATCCCCTGGTAGTGTTTGTAACTGGGCAATAATTTCCTTTATTGATCTAATTTTAACCATTTTCATAATTAATTTAAATTAACCATTCAGTTAAAACATTTCAACTTTCCAGACGCAAATGTTGAAAAACGGGACAGAAATAAAATATCTTACAAGACATAAACATGTAAAAAATAAATATATATTTCAGCTTACTAAAAATATTTTCATAATGTTACTTTGACATCATTTCTTAAAACTAAGTCCCAAACATAATTGCTCAGTTGACTTGTGTCATCCTCATGCGATACGAGATAACTATAATTCTGATGCAATCCCGAAAAGGGGGGTCATCACAAACAAACATGACATTAAACTGTCATTATACGAACTAGAACAAACAGCTCTATGTTGCTTTGATATTTATCAATTTTCAGGAAACATGTGAAATAAATTTCAGGTCCATTTCATTATAGTGCCTAACAAGATTGTGTGAGGTAGACGAAATTGACCTTAAAACGATCGTATTGTCTTTTGATGTCCAAAAATAGGCAGATCGGACATATAAGGACTTTATCTAATGACTACATAAATTTGGGATTTATTATTATTATAATATTCTAATGAAACTGAAAATTGTATTTTTTTTTAGGATAAACAACAATTTTACCTGGCGTAGCCGTTCATAAATGTTTTTCTGCATTTATCTTCGAAAAATGGCGTATTTAATGGAATAGAACGTTAATACAGTAAACTTTCTCTTTTTTCTCCGCAATAGGCTATCAAAAATAATTTATCTAATGTGTATGTGGAAAATTATGTGAAAAGATAAAAAGTGGCAATTGTTACCTTTCATACCTTAAGTTTCGTTCATCTGATTCTGACCAATGCTTATATACTAAATATCTATTTATATGCCGCTATTATTGTTGTTGTTACCAATTATGTAAATCAATTGTATCTGATTTTATGCCCTTTATGGGCCCTGTAATTTGGGAAATAAAAAAAAAAATCTATTCATTGATAAAACGTAATATGGACTGGTCCAGTGTCCAGTTTGCAGGTCATTTAATTTTCTGTACACATTCATGCACGCTCTGATTTAATCAATATACTCGTACGAAAAAGCATGAACAGTTTGAAGGTAATCTAATAATAACTTAATCCAATCAAATTGCATAAGATTCAATAACAATGTCAAGTCCACATCATAATGAGTAATAGAGGTAAACTGGGTAGGGAGAAAATGACAGATATTTCAAGTTAATATTTATGCAATAACGAATTAAAATTTGTCAACCAAAAGTTTTGCTACAATTTCAAAAACATGTCGTTCTGTATGGGTATAGTTTTCGGATCTTTCATTAGCGTATTTAAGGCTATAAAAAGTTTGGGCTTCAAAAGTTTACACAATTATTGACTTTATACAGAAAATTCGTCCTTGTAAAACATTTAATAGTTCACAAATGAAACGCGATTTTAAAGTAAAATTATTTCTTAAAACACTGCAAAAAATTTCATTCATATTGATAAAGTGGTATCGTCATAAAGTGCGTTGAAATGAACAGTGGTATAGCAAACATCGAATTCCCTCACAAAATGTTATCACACACTACAGTAAGGGGAGTCAGTTAAGTTTGTCTATTTTTAGATACTATACAGGTAATCTTTTGACACTACGTATACAACCTGTGTGACCTGTGTAGTGATTTTGATTTTACGATAAATTCATGAATGAACGATAATTTTATGAATGAACATGAGCACCTGACCTCTTTCTTAAACACCTATTAAACATATAAAACCGTATTTAATAAGGAGATAATTCAGTCAAATTTTCAGTACTAAATCAACAACTGAAATGATTCCATTTTTTGATGAAACATCGTACGAACGGAGAACGGAATCGCAGGTATAAAAATGCACTTTTTTCCCTTGTAATGACCGCGGATCTATAATTTTTATAGATCGGTTGAAATCCCAAAACTAATTTGCATAATGGAAATTTAGGCGATAGCAATACATCGGAATGACCTCAAGGTCATCCTCTGTAAAAATCAACACTCAAATTTTGATAAAAAATGTTTTTGGGTTGTTCTAAAAAATGATAAAGGTTTTTGAATCAAGATGGGAACAAATTCTTTGACCTAAACGAAAGCCCCCCCCCCCCCCCCTCTTTTTTTAGCCACACAAACCCAAAAGATGAATTGTGGGGTCCAAAAGAGATACAAGACACCTATTTTAGTAAAGCAAATTTGATTGGCAGTTTTGCGAACGGCAAAAATCTAAATGCTGTTTGTCAATACCTTCGACTTATATTCCAAGTGAAAACAATTACTTATATAATTAATAAAAATAAATCAAAATTAAACTACATGGGGGATTATTCAGGGTATTCCAACTTAGTTGCACCAAAAGGGTATCTTACTATACTAAATTAATCCTTGATTCTTCAAAGTTTAGTTTAGCCATAATAAAAAGGAGTATATAACAGCAATAGAATGTCATAAACAGTGCAGAATAAGTCTGTTCACATTTCAGGCGAAATTTATACTGTTGAGATAGTGTCAAGACATATTTAAGACTGTCAAGAATGTGTCGAGACATTATTTAGAATGTCAAGAATATGTCGAGACATATTCAGACATTATTAAGAATGTCAAGAATATTTCAAGACAGATCGAGACAAATTTAAGACAGTCAAGAATTGGTCAAGACTAATCCAGACTCTTATCAGATGATACAGGAAGTGTCGAGAAATTTTAAGACAATGTTCATACTGTCAAGACACTTGTCAAGAGAAATCAAGAACCTTATTAGACAAATTCATACTATGTCAAGAATTTTTGAAAATTATTCAGACAAATTAAGAATGTCGAGTAAAAATTCATGCAAATTCAGACAAAAACTGGTCTTTTCAGACTTTTTGACTTTTGTAGTGATAACAACTTGTTAGCTTTAAATGTTTTTATGAATTTATTTCAATCATAAATTTCTCCGTCTGTTGATACCTTTCAGATTTTTCCTCAACACCGTGTTGTTTTTATAAAGGGACGTAACACCACTACTAACCGTGTATTGAAATAAGCCCCGCCTACTAACCCCATATGAAATATACACGGTATCCACGCGGTTGCTTTTACACAATCATATTCCTAGAAATGTATAGGAGGTAAGATAAATCTCCTAGAAATGTTCAGGAGGTAAGATAAATCTCCTAGAAATGTATAGGAGGTAAGATAAATCTCCTAGAAATGTATAGGAGGTAAGATAAATCTCCTAGAAATGTATAGGAGGTAAGATAAATCTCCTAGAAATGTACAGGAGGTAAGATAATATTAGTTAGAAGATGGGGATGGTTGTCAATTAGAGTAGACATCATGTGTATATATAAAAATGACTCGAGGATATGTGGTATGATTGCCATAGTTTATTTTAAACAAATAACACATTACACCATGGACCTATGTATCTGTAACAACACATCATGGACTTTTATACCTCGATTAAACAGAAGACAATGGACCAATTATACTTTCAGTAGCATACCATGGTCTCTTTTATAGATATTACACATGAAACCATGTACTTACATGTATACATATATGTTAATAACACACCATGGACTCTTATACCACAATGAAACAATAGAAAATAGACCAATTACCTTGTCAGAAACATACCATGGTCTCTTTTATACATACTACACATGAGACTATGGACCTATGTGTTTGAAGTAACAATCGTGAACTCTTATACTACAATGAAACAGAAGACAATGGACCAAATAGACTGTCAGAAACAAACCATGGTCTCTTTTATACATATTCCACAATGAAACAGAAGACCATGGACCAATAAGACCGTAACATGCCGTGGTCTCTTTTATACACATTACACCTATGACCATAAACCTATGTATCTGTTATCAATAAATCATGGACTCTTATACCACAATGAAACAGAAGACAATAGCCAATTACCTTGTCAGAAACATACCAGGGTCTCTTTTATACCTTTTACACACGAGACCATTGACCTATGTATCTGTTATCAAAACATCATGGGCTCTTAAACCACAATGAAACAGAAGACCATGGACCAATTAGGCCGTCATATACATGCCATGGTCTCTTTTATACATATTACACACTACACGTAACACGTAACACATGAGACCATGGACTTATAATTTACATTTCTATTAACACATGAACCATAGACAGAAAATTTCTGTAAAAATATCATGTAAACTTACAAAAAAAAAGTAGACAATATGTCGATAGTACATATGTGATGCCCCACAAGCATACAACATTATACAGGGACATAACCCCAAAAAAGTAAAAGTGATGCCACCTAAATTTGAACTTGATCTGTGCTTTGTGATATTAAGCATTGTGTATTAGTTAAATAAAATATTAGACAATAACTTTGTGGGTCGCCACACTTCAGAATTACAGCCAAAAAGAGAGACTATATGTATGTATGTGCCGGTCCCAAGTCAGGAGCCTGTAATTCAGGGGTTGTCGTTTGTTAATGTGTTACATATTTGTTTTTCGTTCATCATTTTTTGAACATAAACTAGGCTGTTAGTTTTCTCGTTTGAATTGTTTTACATTTGTCATTTCTGGGCCTTTTATAGCTGACTATGCGGTATGGGCTTTGCTCATTATTGAAAGCCGTACAATGACCTATAGTTGTTAATTTCTGTGTCATTTGATCTCTTGTGGAGAGTAGTCTCATTCATGGCAATCATACCACATCTTCTTTTTTTATATTTACCATAGGGAGAAGTGAAGGGTCGTGTCATATTTTTTTTAAATTCAATTTTCAAAATCAGGAACCTGATGTTCAGTGGTTGTTGTTTGTTGATGTGGTTCAGTAGTGATTCTTTTTATAATTAGGTTTCCAAGTTTGAATGGCCGACACTGGTCTTTTTTGGGGCCCTTTATAGCTTGCTGTTCGTTGTGAGCCACGTCTCTGTGTCGAAACCTGTACTTTTGATCTATAATTGTTTACTTTTACAAATTGTGACTTTGATGGAGAGTTGTCTCATTGGCACTCATATCATATCTTCTTATATCTATCTATATCTTTTTATTTCTTTTAAAAGCATTTGTGTATGACAACTGCTAAGGAGGTATTTCCCTGCCTTGCCATGCTTGTCACATGCTTGTGGTCTGAATTTCATTTGTATCTATGGACATATATTGTCAAAATATATCATAAGAACCGTAATGATAAATCTATAATACATTTTGTAGCTACAGTTGTGCAGATATATCCGAATGAATTGAAGATAATACCCAAATTTTGCTGCATCTTAATGATTTTTTAAACAAAAGTATGTTTGGAATTGCTTGAAATTGCATATAGCACACAGTAAAAAAGCAAAATCCCTAAAAAAATATATTAAGATAAATCAATTGAAAACTCCGAAATGTTAGCCATTAATACCTTACATACAAGTACAGTTTCACTGTCTTTCTTTACCAAGATCTTAATAATAAAAAAAATGTAAGTTTATAAATTATTTACGAACTAAAAAAAAACTTTTTGTCACCTGTCATGCTTGTTGAAAACATATATGATATTAAAGTTGGGTCTAAAAAGCACATTGGCGGCAATGGCCTTGTTACAGGAGGTACATGTAAATAAATACAACCATAAAACCATTCTAATGAATTGAGAATTGGTACCTACGGAACATAAATTATTTCTAGACTATCCTGCAGAATAACAATCCTGAACATACTTGAACTGACATTTTGTGAAGTTAAGCAGTCAGTGTAACAAGTTGTATTTTGCCAATGTATGAAGGAATTTCTGAACATAGACTAGAAGGATAAATTCTGGATTTCTTTGTAAATTGAAAAATCATATTCAGTTTAATATGTTAAAACATTGTCCACTGCATGTTGTAGCAGATTATTCATCCTGTACTGTGAAAGCTCATTAATTTTTAGCTCTTACCAAATCTATGTTAATCTTTTTTTAAATAATTTTAAATAATTTTCACCCTTTTTAAAACCTTGGTACATATGAAACCTTCAAAAGTTTACAATTTGTAATGACTTTTGTAATAGGTATGACAAGCTATTGACGAGTATTGTACGCACATCTTCGGTTGTGTCTCGATGTTTTTTTAAAGGGGGAGGGTCTATGTTATGAAGTTGAAAACCCGCAAGACACACTGTTAAAGCACTTATTGCTGCATTTCAGTTGGCAAGCTAACTTACTTTCACTGAATTACTCATAACCCTGCTAAATATATTCTTATATTAAATAGAATCAACTGTAGAATTGTTGTGAACCCAATGTGAAGCAACAATGGCCGACAAAGATGCTCTGCAGCAGTAGCAATATCACATGATCCAAGCAACCAATGGGACGTACAGCACCAGACTTTTTTGTAATATATGATATGATTGGTTCCTACGTTTTGGTAGGTAAATACTATGACAATATCATTTTAAACATTTGCAGAACAATAATATATGCAATGCAATCTAGACAATAGACATGTAATAAAAAAAACACCATAAAAAAAAAAACACACCACAATAACAACAACATACTATAATTCAGTTAATATTATGTTGAAATTGACCCAGGTGCACCAGGTGTATATTGACTATCAAATAAATGGTATGTATGAAATTTAAAACAAAATGTTATCTCTAAAAGTTTTAAATCATGTGACCATTTACCTTCCTTTTCCAAAGATATGTCCTATATATAAGAAATAATAAGGTACGTTTGTTCTCGGTATAATACAATGACAATATTCACACACATCCAACTCACAAACACATATAAAACATACATTTAACTTAATTATGTAGGGTTTAATTTGTTGATTTTTTTTTTCTTTTTATCAACTTTCGTTTTCTACACTATCTTTTGGATATGTTTAAGCATATTGAATTGTCCTGTTTTTTAACCTCATTGCCTTCCTTGTCTTAGTTTTGTTCTCTTCAATTTGCATAGATGTTTTCTATTTATTTATGAAATTTGAAGTTAATTGGGTCATGCAAAACTATGATGATCAATTAATTAATAAGTTGGGAATGTTTTAACGTCCAACACAACAACTTAATGATGTAAGTTGGAATGATTTTTGTTAATGAGACAACAATCCATCAAGACAAAAGTACAAAGCATGGCTATATCACCTTAGTGTTGCAGGATGCAGGTACTCAGACTGGAGTATTGTGCCACCTAGGCGCCAGAAGCTGAGCATTTCATGGAACAAAACCCAGAAATCTATGCTTAATAAGACTTATATGCTTATTTTGCGTCTCCATTAAACATGATATTCGACCAGGATGAATTGAGAAAAAAGTAACAAAGACAAATAAGAATTTAAATAATTAATAGCAATTCTCTGTAACCGCTAACCAAGTTGCTGCACGCATAGTCTCAGATTTTCTTGAAATTTAGTTTGTTGGTAGCTATTGATAAACAAACAAGAAATATGTTGACAAATATTAGTTTATGCCCCCGTTGCCATGGTAACGGGTCCCTTTGGATTTTGCCTCAAAAATGCATATTTTGACGAACAAAAATGACCCATTTTAAGCAGTTATCATGCACACATTTCAAGTTTTATGAATATTTTGACTTTTGTTCATTAAAATATAACACTTTATGATTAAGATGAAAGATAAAAATTATTTCTGACAAAAGGGGAAGAAGGGGGCAGCACTGATTTAAATAGTGGAGTTTTCAATGTATTCAAGAAAGCAAATTATAGGCATTTTGCATGACATAATTTTACACTTTTGCATCCACAACCAATTATACTAAGGTAATAAATGTAAACTATCACTGTTGCCTAGGAATAATTTATCAATAAAGGTTTGGGAAATAAGTTGCTAGGGTGGTTGCTATGGGAACATAAAAGTGTCATTTTTGGTATTTTGTAAAAGAATTTTGACATTGTTATTAAAATAGCTTTAAAACAGTGATAGAATCAAAATAAAAATCACTTGGGGCATGTTCTGCTTTCAATGACCTGAAAGTTGACCTAAAGGTCAAAGGTTATTGATGAACTTGACTTTCACCTTCAGTCTTTTTTATTTAATTTTGTAAGGAAATTGTAACAAACACAAAAAGTATTTAGAAAAAGTGTTTAGACCAAATTTTGCTTTTATTTGGTAGGAAAGCAAATGCCAGAGGTTAAGGTCATCTTTTAAGTTCTTAGCAACGACCCTTACTTGATATAAAAGTACCTAGCAACCGTACATAGTTTGGTTCAGATTAATACGAACTATGATATAGATCCTAATTAAAAGTTAAGGGGTCAATATTGTCAACATACACTTTACCAGCCATTCTCATATAATTAGAAAATGCATAGCAACCATCAATGTATTGGTGCTTTAGTTGTTGAAACTAAAGTTGTAATTCATTCTTCCAATTAGACTCTAAAAATTATTTTAAGAACAGTAATTGTGTTTCTTAAATAATTCACATACATGATTTTACTCATGTAAATTTCAGTTAATCGCCAGCTACTTTGTGTCCTGTTCTTACTTGAATTACAAATGCTGTTTCTTCCAAAGTATTTTATCAATTTTACGAAAAAAATACCAGTTGAATCATATTATCGTTTCCCAGGGGCCTCGTGTTTTGCTTTTATGTTCTTAATCTTAAAACTTCAATACATGGATAGAAAGTAATATAACAAATCATTATTTCTATTGAAACTTATATGGATAAATGAACAATTTAATAGCAGAAATTACCAACAAGACTAATCATTAAATCAACATATCCAAAATTTTCATTTTACTCCATATAGGCGTTTTGCCCTTAAATGAATACTAAGGGAGATAAATTCAAATAACAGCAATTTTTCTTATTTCCTTATACCAATTATGTACTCTTGTTTATTTACTCTTGTAGCTATACATAGCTTATTCTATATTAATATATTTATGTTAATACTAGATAACGATTGTTACCCCAAATCCTCTTTAAAGGGTATTAACTCTAATTAGGGCAATAACTCCAATAAAAATCAGCTGACGATTTCAACGAAGTAGATCTGGTGCTGCTGATAATCTATTAAATTAAATGTTTATCTTTATCTTTTATTGTTTTCAAGATAATAGGCAAAAAAGACAAAACATAAATGGGGAACACAGATGATGCCCCCGTTTGCATATCATATATATGAAGTTATAAAGGGACATAACTAAAGAATTGTAAAAGTGATGCTAGCCAAATGTGTACTTAGTCTGAGTTTTGTGGTAAAAGACATTGTGTATAAGTCTCATAACATTTGGTTGAGGCTAACTTAAGTTAGAGAACAGAAACGAAAAATTCAGCAATTTTACCATTTGTAAACAAAAATAACTCTAGAACTGTAAAAGTGACACCCCCAAATTTCAAACTTGATTTGTATTTTGTGGTAATAGGCATTGTGTATAAGTTTGATAACATTTGGTTGAAGCAAACTAAAGTAAGAGAACGATAATGAAAAATTCAGCAATTTTTAAGTTTATAAAGGGACATAACTCAAAAACTGTAAAGTTGACCTCGCCCAATTGTGAACTTGATCTGTGTTTTGAGTTAATAAGCATTGTGTATAAGTTTCATATCATTTGGTTGAGGCAAAATAAAATGAGAGAACGGAAACGAAAAATTCAGCAATTTTTATGTTTATAAAGGGGCATCCAAAACTGTAACAGTGACGCCACCCAATTTCGAACTTGATTTGTGTTTTGTGGTAATAAGCATTGTGTAAAGTTTTAGAACATTTGGTTGAGGCAAACTAAAGATAGAGAACGGAAATCAACTTTGGGACGTACATACGGACGTACGGATGAACATACAGACGGACAAGGGTAATACTTTATGCCCGGTCTGCTTCATCGGGGCATAAAAAAAGGTTAAAATTCAAAATTACAGGGCAGAAACTCCCCTGTAAATAGATAATAGGTAGATTCCTTCACTCGGAATATTAAAGATCCTGTCAGGTTTTTCTATTTATAAAAGTTTTCATGATGATAGACAATTTAAACTTGCATTTTACTCCTATATTCTATTTTAGCCATGTTAGCCATCATGGGATACATTTTTAAAGTACATACTGTATAATGATGATTGTGTCCAAATCTGGTTTAAGGAGAAGTCCGGTAAAAGATAATTTTGCCAAAAATGTAACATTTTAGACACTTAAGTGTTTACTTCACTTGAATCAATCAGTTTGTGTTAAAGATTTGAACCGATTTGGTCATTACAAATGCTAAAATTCAAGTTCAAATATGAAAATCTATCAAATTTGCTATTAAATTTCATTTTTAGGATGTTTTTTTGTCTAAAATGGAAGTTGCCGAATTCGTGTTCAGTCTCAACATTTATATATGTAATGCATAATCATTACATACAATATTTTTATTCTAATATCAAGACTGAACACAAGTGCCACTACTTCCATTTAAGACAAAAACCGTCTTACAATTAGCACAAATGCTAAAATTTCAGTATTTTTGCATGACATAATGATTCCAGTACCTGACATGTGTCCATTGTGTTGTCAAAAACGACTCATATTTATCTAACAAACGCATTCTACTTTCTTATAAATAGCGTTAGAGTTTACATTTTTAGCAAATTTGTAATAATTCTATATTTTGGGGCCAAAAAGGGGTCCTGATTGGCCTAGTCTGTTCAGTTATTATTTTCAGAGGAGAATTATTTTTTTTTAAGTTAACGACGACTAGCCCAATGTTATGAGTAAATCTCACTTGGCTCTGTGGCTCTATTAAAAAATAACTTTTGCTAAACACACAACGTATTTTTTTTTTTAATTATTTTTTTAATCTTGAACTGATGAAATACAAACATAGCAATGAGCGGATGCAGGGTAGTTCTATTGGTTAGGAAAGACCATTTTATATTTTGTGATGGGGATAATGGATGCTTAATGAAATGAATGTGATAGTGTCTTGATCTGAAGATCAATAATATTGCACAAAACATGCTGAAACGGAATTATCTGTACATTCAGATGCACATCAGCCACAAACGATTTAAAATACAAAAACGGTGTGTACACAATGAAAAAAAAATTTCGACGAAAAAATATGAAATAAGTAATCAAGCCTTATAACGAGTGAAAATTAATATTATGTCTATGCATAACCTCTTTTCTCGAAAGGCCAATCCCAACCAAAGAAATAAACTGGTCGTTCTCTTAGCAGTTACATTCCTTTTTTCTTTTTCTTGTAGATTCAAAGGACCTGTCTTAAAAATAACATTTGGTTATCTTCTGGAGAGTTGTCTCATCGGACGACATCTTTTAAATTTTTGTATTTGAATGTGTTATCAGTCTCATGAAATTGAATTTGCCATATAATTTACTATTCTGGATTATACATGTGTTCTTAAAGAAAACTGCATGTTTTATATTATTTTTTTTCTGATTTTTGTCCCAATGAAACCTAAAATATATTGTTGCTGCGCAGTTTTTCTAAATAAATAAATGGTTGCTATGCACTTTTTCAATATAAATAGGTGGTTGCTAGGTACTTTCCTAATATAAATAAATGGTTACTAGGCATTTTTACACTTTAAATGAATGATTGTTTAAAACTTATGTGATGACACCCCCTAGACATTTTAAGTTAGGTCTATGTAATAGTTTATATAGTCCTGAATCAAATCATGTGTGGTTGCTAGGTACTTTTTTTATCAAATAAGGGTGGTTGCTAAGCACTTTTGACATGACCTTGACTCTTTTTTTTTTCATATGTTAATAAAATAGTGGCTTAAAACGTCCTGAACATTTTCTCCATGTATAGTATGCCTCTTTCTATTAAATTTCCTTTCAAAATTCAATTAATATACACAAGATCAAAGGTCAAGGTCATCAATGACCTTTGACCTCTGGACAAATTTATGGTAATTTAATTGCCAATAGTTTGCACATCATAGTCATTCAATAATTATTACCTTTTGTGGATTATTTTAATAAAATGGCCACATTTTAGAGGTAAAAAGGCAAAAATGACACATTTTTGTTTCCATAGCAACCATCCTAGAACCCAATATCCCAAACATTTTGTTATAATTTATTGATTAGAAACATTGATACTTTTCATTCATAACCACAGCTTAAATAGAGGTGGATGCAAAAATGCCTATTTTGTTCATGCAAAATGTATAAAATTTGTCTACTCAACTACAATGAAAAATGACCTCTGCTTCTGCGGTTGTGTCAATATTCAGCAAAAATATTTTTTATATATGACATTGCTATTTTGTTTGTTAAATTTCATGTTTTTGAAAAATATTTACAAATATCATTATTTAAAGCATGGTTTTGATTACGAATGACTGCAAAGTAGTTGTTTTTTCGATGCTAAATTCCTCCAAATTTGCGGGAAATCTCATTCACTTGGTTGCCATGGCAACCAAGGCCTAGCAACATTTTGGTGGGCATTTTTCTTACTTTTTTACATGATCACTTGTTTTGGCTAAGTTTCATGAAAATCGGTGACTATGCGTGCCGACACCCCTATATAAAATGGTTGGTCGTTACAGAGAACTGCTCTTAAATAATTTAAAGACTATACTCAGACAAATACTTCCTTTTCGAAGTGGGACCTCTCCCATCAGGCTGTAAACATTGGAAAAGTGGGCCGTCTATCTGTTTGTCTATGCAGGATGTTTATCAAAATACACAGCCACGTCGAGTAAGAATGGGGACGTTGCATCAGTTGCATTGTGTAGGAAGAATGCCGAGATATGTGTATGTTAAAAAACACTCTGATGGGTCCATAGTTGTTGCAGGGCAAATGTCTCCCCATATAGTTTCCAGTGGCATGCCAAATATCAATCCCTCGGTGGGCCTACCTTGCAGAAGCTACCCATATAGTATTATTATGATTTTGTTCTCTGAAAATTATTGAAATATTTGCCACTGGAGTTAGGCAAGCAACACTCATTCTAGCATCGATCAGTCTGGCCTATTCTAGTTGTTATTCACTTATTTGACATTGTTAACGGAAAAAGTAGTCTTTCGATGCCCAGAGGCGTCCCATCTGTATCATCACAGAAAGATAGTCATTTCACTTGTTAGCGGATTGCATATTGACTATACGAGCTTAAAACAACTTATTATGATAAACAAATCCCAAGACATTGGCTAATTAAACAACCATTTGTGTGTTTATTTTATGAAATAAATTAAGTACAAGTAGGCGCTAACTGTCCGTTTTATCTATATTACATTCCATGTCATTGTCGAACGTAAGCGAAAGTATATATGAGAGGAATGAAGTGCAAGAGGAGATTGAAATAAGTGGATATTTAGGTCATCTGTTATAAGCTTTCAAAGTTTCCTTGTGTATGTTGTGCGTTAACCTTTTAAAAGATTTTCTTCCCATCCCCACTTATCCAGTTTTAATTTTATTGGCCGTCTGTATAATACAGTCAAGGAAAAATCGCTCCAACCTAGGACTATTATACGTTTATTTCTTTATTAACTGTGGTTTTGTATCTTCTGAGCAATGTTTTTCTTGTTTTTGTTACTTTTACGACATTTGGTAGATATACAGATCATTGTACTAATCAATAGCACAAAACAAGAAAAAGACGAGAAACGCAAAATATTGATCTATGAGTATTTACAGTATCTGTTAGTAAGTTCAAAGTCCCAAATTTCAAATTATAAATAACCCATATTTTCTTATACTAAAAGGCCACCGAGAACCTATCAATCTATAGTATACGTATAAACGTGATCTAAAGGATAAACACGCCCACTTCAGAAAGGAAAAATCGTCGGACAGTTTTTGTAGTTGGGTGTCTCGTTAGAATATATGGATAAGTATTCTAAATGGGAATGGTCAGAGCATATTGGTTAGGAAAATTATAGTCCGTAGTGCAGTATCTTGGTCATTATAATACACGAATGGGACCTTATAATTGCATGTTAATAGAGAAACAACCGAAACTGAAAAGTATCATTAAGCTAAGGACTCGGGGATTAAATATTTCTATTAGTTTATACAGAAGGTTACAGATTAACGCGAAAATGATATCGATAGTAAAATAAACCTATGTGAATACTAAATGAAAGTTGTTTGTTTATTGCTGGATGCTTAACGTCCCGTGGCAAATAGTTCTTGCCTGTACAGGACGAGAACAAAAGTAAAAATTTTAGATACAATAGGTACTATAATAGAGGCCGTCCGGGATGAAGGTCGGGAAAATTTGGACCGCCACTGGAAAATGAGGGTATATTGGATAGAGACATAAATTTTGCTTGCAAGAGGCCACCTACGGACCCCTCAAATAGTAGTTGTAAGGGTTTTTAAAGGTGCAAAGAGCGCGGCACCTTTTTAAACAAGGCATTGGATTTGACGTCCCCAATCTGACCGGGCGGGACTTCAAACTTGTACATCCCTCACAGATAAATAAACAAGCACGTTAACTGAATGATAGTAACCTGTTTTAATAAAATGTATCAATATATACATGAAATTCCTTTTTAATATGTATGTTGCAGGATCATGGCCAGTAATTGGCGTCTTTGTGGTTTTTGTGATAGTCGTCAGATATCCAAATCATCAGTAGTCTGGTGCTTTGAATGTGACGAAGGACTATTCGAAGATTGTAAGGAACATCACAGTGTTTCAAAGGGAACAAAAAACCACGAAACTGTTTCCATCGATGGGAACAAAAAGTTACAAACCGAAGTCCTGCAAATCGTTCAAGTCTGCAAAAATCATAATGAGAAATTCGAGCTTTTCTGTAGAAAACACGATTGTCCATGCTGTAAGAAATGTGTGAAATCTCACAACGATTGTAAAGGTTTAACCGACATTAATGAAATCATAAAAAACGTCAAAACCTCCAACGCCTTTTACGAAATCGAACAAAACCTGCTTGAAGTCATCGAGAATATTAAACGGCTCAGCACTAACCGAAGAGAAAATTTGAAATCGCTAGAAAACAAGAAAAAAGAAATTGAAGCACAAATAAAACACACTAGAACCAAAGTAAATGATCACCTAGATAAACTTCAAGATGATTTGATGAAAGAATTAATTACAGTTCAACAAAAAGAAAGCATCAAAATACAAAAATTGTTGACTACTCTAAAACAGAAGGAAAAAGAGATTACTGAAGTACAAGAAAATATAACCAGTATTAAACGGCATGCGTCCGAACTTCAAACATTTTTAACCATGAAAGATATCGAAAAAGATATTGCTGTCGAAGAAAGAAATATTCAATCGCTTACTACAAGTGAAACCACAAATCAAGTCAATATTTCATGTCAAATTGACAAGTCTTTACAGCAAATCACAGCCAGCGTACAGAAGTTTGGAGAAATTAATTTCTGTTTTGATCTATGTGATTTTTCCATTCAGAAAAAAAAGGAGAGACAAGCTCAAATTATAGTAGAAACCAGAAATATCGATAGCGTGACTTTGACGTTACAGAAACGTATCAATACAAAGTTGTCAGGTGTCCATGGTTTTTCTTTCCTACCTGATGGTAGGATGGTATTCTCTTGTTATGACCAAAATAAAATAAGAGTACTCAAGTCTGACGGATCAAAAGATTTCGAAAGAAATAAAATTGGTCTTACGTTTGATGTGGTATTTATTGGGGATGATTCTATAGCTGTAACATCTGCAAAATCAGATAAGATTAATATAATCGACTTAAAGAATCACAAACTGAAGAAAACAATAGAAGTTAATTCATACAATGGTGGAGCAGTATACAAAGATGGACATTTGATTTATTGTGCCAGGAAGAAAGGACTACAGATGATTAGTCTTAGTGATGATTCCATTACCAATGTTATCAAAAACAAACTTCCGACATGGTCGTACGTTACAACATTCGGTGACAAACTGTTCTACACAAACTGTGAAAATGAAAGTGTAACCTGTTGTGATTACCATGGTAACATACGGTGGACGTTCTGTGACACAAATGTTCTGGAGTTCCCACTCGGTATCTCTGTAGACAATAATGGTAACGTATTTGTAGTGGGATATCTTACTCACAATGTAGTCGTCATCTCTGCTGATGGACGACACTACAGACAACTTTTATCACGTAAAGAGGGACTGAACAGACCCACGGTTCTGCATTATGATCAATCTACCAAACTATTGGTAGTCGCAAATAGAGCCAAAGACGCGTTCTTGTATGAAGTTAATGATTAGTTGTGGTGTTGATGGTTCCAGTATTCGTCTTAGGACTTACGTTGATCTAGATTACTGACTATATTTCAGATAAATCACTTGGTTTTATCTAAATTTGTTTAATTTACATTCTTTGCTAATCGGGACCACTGTTTGTTCATAATAACATCATTTGCCTAATTGATAAATGGTATGGTTTATATTATATTAATGATTTTAGTACAAAAAAAAATCATCTTACACAGACTTATTGAAACAATGAGTTAGACAGGAAAGCAAGGCCGGCCAAATATATTAGATTTAAAACACTGAGGTCATAAAATAAAAAAAAGGATTAATTGTAAATTAAAAAAGGGTGCTCAACAGAAAGCACATTAGAAATACAATATTATAGATACGAATACATAGAGATATGGATATACGTCAATGTGACAGCAAACCAACGACTTCGTCAAGAATATTATAGATACGATTACAAGGAAATGTAGAGTATACGTCAATGATACATCAAACCAACGACTTCAAAAAGAATATTATCACGGTAGGTATAGTGTCCGACTGGAATCGTGGTTTTTCGAGTGATTTGATCTGGTTTTTTCGAGTGTGACCACTTTTTGTATGTGAATATGATCCAAAATGTAAACAAACAGACTTCCTTTCTGGTAAAACGTGAAAACAGATGTTAAAACCTTATCTACAAGATCAAGGAAGGTAAATTAGTATTTTTGATAAAAAGATATTATCAACCCTACATTATTTTGTTTTAAAAACGTTTAATTTAGCCTAACAATGCTTTATTCCAAAATATAGATTTAAGCCATTTTATACACATACCAATGAAAATGTCAACGGAAATGTGTACATGGAATCTATATATACTTAGATATACAGACATTTTACAAATATTTTTGTTTTTGCCATGAAAAGGACATTTTGGAGAGTAAATTCATTTTTATATGTCCGTGTTTTTTCGAGAGCAGTCCGTGTTTTTCGAGTGTGTCCTTGTTTTATCGAGTGAAAAAAACAAAATTCCGATAGCTTAAAATGTAATATGTCAGTGCATTTAAGCTTAAAAACAATGAAAAGGTACAAATAAAGTACTTTTCAAAGCACGAAATAATGCATTAAACCAGTTTGATAATGCTGTATTAACACGTACATTTCATAAAAAGTCATCGTTCATTTGCATTCAGAAATCTTCATGTTAGTGTAACAATATGAATTTCATACAGTAAATATTTCGTGATGTCAACAATCTTTATGTCAGCTCAGACATGTTTGACTGAGAGGTACGTACGCATAGTGTGTAAAGCGGGTAAATGTGTTTTTTTACAGAAAATATATCCTTAATGTTTCATTTACTATTTGTCTTGATGGTAATATTAGCTATTTTTGTGTAATCAGTAGTGTACAGAATTTTACACCGGTGTTGAAAATCTAAACACCCTGAGGCGCATCCGAAGGTCGTATGCATTTTCAACACCGGTGTAAAATTCCGTACACCCCTGATTGCACCAAGATAACGAATTTATTTCTTATTTAGCGTTCGTTTACATTTTTTATTCCCGGTAATAAAGTTGAAAAAAAAATCTTATGACGAACTTACACTACACATTTTTCAACACCGACGTTGCTGTGCATTATCAAATATAAGATATTTAATTTTTTTTTATTTGTGGAAAATTTTTAAAAAAAATTTGGGGGAATCTTGAAGAATAACTTTTTTCGATTTTTTTTGGCAAAAAATTTCAAAAAATTAAATTTTTTTTAATCTAGATTTATTTTTAATTTTTATTAGTATATTTTTCCAAAATTTCAATTATCATAATTTTGGCAACAATTATGTTTTTTGTATATTTTGGCATTTTGTTTATCCCCTGGTGAACTAGGGTGGGTGTTATTTACACCCGGGTAGTTAACCAATCAGATTGCAAGATTCTTGCTTCATAAGAAATAATGTTTTATCGTTCTAGAAATGGGAATCAAGAACAAGGTTCAATTGCTCCTACTGTGAAGAGGTGTCTGATCAAGCGTATGCTATGCTTGGTCATACAGTAATAAAGCACCAGCATAGCTTCATTTCCTTCAGAAATTAAAAGAATAAAAATTGACATTGTATATTTGTGAGGTGAACGCATATTATATACACATTTATTCTTTATTATTATTATTATTTCAAAAGGATCGTATGGAAGCTTACAGATTTTTTTATTTCGTTGTTTATTAAATACATTGGACAAGTTCCCGAGTTTATCATCAGCTCAGTAGTCAGTACTTCGGTATTGACATGATTTATAACAAAACTTTCTAAATTATTTACCAGGAATAGAAATATCGTCACTTAAGTCCTCTTCCGACCGACCCTTGCCAAAGTGGGACGTCCGTTAAATTTGATCAACAAAGTAATCTGTGTTTGTGACTTATTAAGAATATTTAATATTGTCCTTCGCTAAATTACAGTTACAAACTAGAAAAAGTCAGTTTTTACGTCAAATAATGTCTTCTTTCTTATTCACGTTTTCTTAAAAAAAAACACCGGACCATTTGTTGAAAAACCCGGACGTTTTAAATGTTGTTCTCGAAAAAACACGGTCAATATTAAACACTATATTGTCAGTGAATTACAAGAAAATTCTGCGTCGTTTGTGATAAAAAAATGTATAGCATTCAGAATAAGAATAATAAAACTATTATACTCGCGAAATAGCAGTAAATCGATCTGATCGGATGTAAATTCACTCGCAAAAACTCGAAAAAAAACCTGATCTACACTCGAAAAAAGTGGACTGATATGGCAAGCCGATCTCATCAAAAACTATATTTAAACCATTTTTCGAAAAATTTACACACTGAGAGTAAAAAACCTAAAAACACACTCTGAGAATTAAAAATTACACACTGAGATTTCATAAAGGCGCAATGAGATTACAAAAAATGAAAAACACACACTTAGAATTGAAAATTACACATTGAGATTTCAAAAAGACACACTGAGATGAAATAAACTCAAAAACACACCCTGAGAATTTGAAATTACACACTGAGAATTTAAAATTACGCACTGACGTTGGAACAATCTGCAAAAAGACAAACAATGCAGTTAAATTTTTACCCAAGTGCCTATTATAGCATATAAACGAAACAAAAATATAAAACAATTACCTTGCGAAATCAGGGTAACAGTTGAAAAGGGACCCATAATAATATTATAATGACGAGAGTTTGGGAGACAAAAATATTAATCTGTTGAATTATTTGTCTCATCAATATTGATTAGTATTGTGCATATTAATCACAGTGTGTATTTTTGAAATCTTAGTGTGTGTAATTAACAATTCTCAGTGTGTGTTTTTCAATTTATTTCATCTCAGTGTGTCTTTTTAAAACCTCAGGGTGTAATTTTAAATTCTCAGTGTGTAATTTCGATTTCTCGGTGCGTTATTTTAGGTTTTTAAATCTCACTGTGTTTTTTTAAAATTCTCAGTGTGTATTTTTTCGAAAAAAAAGGGTTTAAACATAGTTATGACGAGAATGGCTTGCCATAGACTGATTCACTCGAAAAAAAACACGGTCTCCGCCGGACACTATACCTACCGTAAATGTAGAGTAAACGTTAATGATACAGCAAACCAACGACTAGACACAATATTTAAGATACGAATACAAGGGGATGTATACGTCAATTTGACAGCAACCAAACGACTTCAACAACAATATAATAGAAACGAATACAAGGAGATGTTGGGTAATACGTCAATAAAAGACAGCAACCCAACGACTTGAATAATCATATAATAGATACGAATATATGGAGTTGTGTGGTATATGTCAAGAGAAAGCAACCAAACGACTCGAACAAAAATATTATAAATGCGGATACAAAAAAATGTAGGGTATATGTCAATGTGACAGTATCCAAACGACACAAACAAACATAATTATCATTGATACGAATACAAGGAGATGTAGAGTATACTTCAATGTGACAGCAGCCCAACGAGTTAAAAACAATTATATGGATATGAATACACGGAGATATGGTGTAAACATCATTGAGACCTCTACCCAACGACTTGAAGAACAATCATATGGATATGAATACACGGAGATGTGGTGTATACGTCAATGAGACAGCAACCCAACAACTTGAAGGACAATCATATGGATATGAATACACGGAGATGTGGTGTAAACATCAATGAGACAGCAACCCATCGACTTGAAGAACAATCATATGGATATGAATACACGGAGATGTGGTGTAAACATCAATGAGACAGCAACCCATCGACTTGAAGAACAATCATATGGATATTAATACAAGGAGATGTGGTGTATACGTCAATGAGACAGCAACCCAACAACTTGAAGGACAATCATATGGATATGAATACACGGAGATGTGGTGTAAACATCAATGAGACCGCAACCCAACGACTTGAAGAACAATCCTATGGATATGAATACAAGGAGATAAACGTCAATGATACAGCACCAAATGAATTGATTAATTGATTGGTGTTCAACGCCACTTTCAACACTATTGTGCTATTTCGTTACGGTCATCATTTATTGGTGGAGGAAGCCGAAATGCCCGGAGAGAACCACCGACCTTCGGTAGGACAAATGAATTGAACAAAAATATATATTGATACGAATACAAGGAGATGTGGTGTATTCTTCAATGAGATAACAACCCAACAACTCCAACAAATATATTATAGAAACAAATGCAAAGAAATGATGGGGTGTACGGCAATGAGACAGCAACCTAACGACTTGAACAAGAATGATAGATATGAATACAAGAAGATGAGGAAATACGTCATTAATGTCATTGAGACAGCAATCCAACGACTTGAACAATAATATGGATAAGAATACAAGGAGATGCGGGGTATACGTCAATGGGTTAGCAACCCAACGCCTTGAACAAAACTACTGAAGAGACAAACATAAGGAGATGTGTGATATACGTCAATGAGACAGGAACCCAAAAATATTATAGATATAAATACAACCACGCCCTTATAGATGTTGAGATAACGGAATCGCTTATTTCATTGTTACTTTGCACTAGATTTATTACTGTCCACATTCCATCTTGAAACGGGATATATGAAGTTGATATAGCAGGCGTCGAGTAAGGCGTTCTATCTGTACTACACTGACTGGAGAGAGTTTCTTTGCTTTCGCTACCGGCGTTAAATCCAGAATATGTTGTAGTTTTTCGTTCGTTGATAGTTCATCAAATTGAATTCCCATTGCGTTCAGCGTTGTAGTTATTTCAGCTTTCACATTTCAAAATAAAGTGTTCTATATTTTCTTCTTCCTTTGCACATAACAGACATTTCGGATCAGTCTCATCTTTGTACATTCTGATTCTTTTGCTCTGAAGGATATACGAGCCTGTAAGCAGCTTTAATTTTACTGGCAATCTTGCTGTATCACTAGTAGAGTGACAATTGATTTTGAGTAGAGGGTGTTGCTTGATAGTTGAAATCCATACGGTCTTCTTAACTGGGTTGTTCAAATACCAGCTTGCCTCCTGCAGGTCATACTTTCGTAGCATATGCTTAATAGCAATGAACCAGCTAGAACTTCCATCGATTTTTATAAGAAGTTGGCGTTTTGCAAGTGATTTTTCTACACCGTCGTCAGGCTGGTTGCAGATGTTGTTAAATAGGCCTAATGCTAGGATGTGTACTTGTGTCTCAATAGGTAGTATTCCTGTTAAGATGTTAACAGTTATGTTTTACTACACAGGTTGGTAGAGAAAGTATTTGCTTTAAGAGTTTCTTCTGGAAGTTTTCAAGAAGTGCAAGTGAGCTTGTTGTTGGTAGTATTAGCTCTAATCCATATAGTAGTACTGGAGAGATGTAAATTTTGTACAGGTGCACCATTGTCTCTACGTCAAGACCGTTGTGGCCATGGAATCCTCCCCCAAGCAGGCTATAAGCACTTCGTCTTGCTTTTTTAATATTTTCTTCCATATTTGCTATCATGTTGCCCTTGAGTGATGTAGTTCTAATGATTCCAAGATGTGTGGCTTTCTCAATTGATGGCATATCGTTTGGTCCCATTTTAAAGGTCTGGTCGTCAGACTCCGGTTTTCGGTGTTTATGGGAGATGTTCAGGACTACACTTTTTGTTGGTTGTAGTTCGTAGCCTTCCATATATGCATAGCCATAAGCCATATTAATGAGTATTTGTGCTTGATCAGGGTCTTGACTGATTAGCGCGATATCGTCTGCACATGCTGTACTATTAACACTAATATTTCCAATTTTATAGCCTGCTCCAGCTTTTTCGTACATATTAAGAAGTTGATTGATGTAGAGTTTATATAGGTTAGTGCTGAGCATACCTCCTTGTCGGACTCCTTGGTTAACTTAAAATGATTGAGAGATATTTCCTTCCCATTTGACTACACTTTTTGCGTTTTCGTGCAGGTCTTTAATCAGTCCCCAATGTCCATCATCAATTCCTGCCAAGAATACCCTTCGAAGCATGTGGCTATGTATAACTGTGTCAAATGCTGCTTTTGCATCTAGGAGTACGAGGTAGAGACTTATATTGTTGTCTTTTGATTCTCTGTAGCTTTCTTCTATTGGTAAGGCTGAATTCAGTGGCGATGACCCTGCTGTAAAATCTCTTTGCTTTTTGTTTTGTGTTTCTAGGACACGGTCATTTGTACGTTCTTTGATGATAGTTTCTATAATCTTTCCTATGACTGGCAACACAGTAATCCCTCTGTAGTTGATAGCTTGCTGCCTTGTTCCCTTGTTTTTAAATACTGGTGTTAAAAGTCCCATCTTGAGTGTTTCTGATATGCTCCCATGTTTGAATATGCATTGTACCAGCGGAACAAGAAGTTTCTCTGTATCAGATCCTGCGTAGATGATATGCTCTATTGTCATATCATGGTAATCTGCCGATTATCCTTTGTTTATAGAACGGATAGCTTTTGTAATTTCTTCAGATGTTACGTTTTTGATGTTATTTTGTTGTACAAGCTTGTTTATTGATTGAATATCGTCTTCAACTAAATTATGATAAAGGCTGTCTATACGTGTTTTCTCACTGAATGCATGTTACCAGACTGCTAAAATGTTCTTGAAATCCATTGAAAATATTATCGTTCTCAACATATATTTTTCACCATTGACTTCTAGTTCCATGATCGCATTATTTCCTTTTTTCCTGTTGTTACGGACCAATTTATGAAACATTTTTGCATCTTTTGTTCTTGTTTCGAGGATAGTTCCCTTCTCCTTGTTTTTTTGTTTAGCTAGTTCAATTCGTACTGCACGTCTGAAGTCCTTTTTAGATTGCTTCTTCTCCATAAGCATTTTATTATTTTTGTTGTTGAGTTTCCCATGATTTTTTCATACTTTATATTTTTTCCTCGCTGTTTTTAGTGCTACTTGGATTTCTGGTGTCCACACTTTCAGTTTTGGTTTGGCACTGAACATTGCCTTTGATGATAAGGTGAGATTATTTTGGATATGAGTGGTACCTTTTGAGTTCTTCTGTGTTTCTGTGGTGAAGTTATTTCCGACTCCTCTCCAAGCACAGGCTAGTGCTAATGCTTGTTTCCCATTTGCACATAACAAGTATACCTGGGAAGTTATCAGATTGTTCTGTAAATCTGTCGTCTTCGTCTTCATCTTGCCTTTCTTTTCCATTATCTTGATGATGTGATGTTAAACCTGTTGAAATCTCTCCAAGCACAGACTAGTGCTAATGTTGTAGTATCATAAGCACGTAGCAAGTACCTGGAAAGATTGCAATATAATTTTCTCGGCTTCACTGATGTTATCAAATTTTCATCTGTTTTCCTCTAAGATGTAAATTGCCTATCCCCTCTTCAAGCACAGACTAGTGCTAATGTAAATTTGTCAGTATCACCTAGTATGTACCCGGGAAGATCTAAGATTTATTGTCGACTTTCTTCTTCCGATGAAATGTCCGTTCTGACAATCTCACACCAAGTCTTTGTATTTAAAGGCTAGGATGTCAACAATCGATAAGTGTCATACTGCATCTCTTCGTTGAGCTTCTGATGTTTTAGAACATATATGAGATAGTCGTTGATTATTGATTATTGTCATAATTGATCAGGTCGATGTATCCCAAGCTAAGTTTTGACGATTTTCAAAGGGTGGGTATTCACGATAATTTTCAGATATTAATGATTTTTTTAGATATTGAAAATAATTTGAAATTTTGCCAAAGATAAGACATTTTTTTCGTTACTTGCATTCATGTGTCCCAATGCAGGCTAGTGCTCGTAAATGTTCTTAAATCAGCATAGTAAAATAACTATCGGACATTTTAACAACAAAAACTAATATGCATCAATCTGTAACTTCCTTGTGACGAAAATAATGTACATTTTTCCAAGCACAAGCTAGTGCTACTATATTAAGGAAAGTTGCACACAGCGTGTCCCTGGAAAAATGAACCGTTGATATAAAGTCTGCCTTCTGTTTGAGGTAATTTTCCGAAATCACTCCAAGCACAAGCTAGTGCTAATGTGTATTGATCATTAGCACATAACAAGTACCTTAAAACATTTTGGACATGAGTGGTACCTTTTGAGTTCTTCTGTGTTTCTGTGGTGAAGTTATTTCCGACTTCTCTCCACGCACAGGCTAGTGCTAATGCTTGTTTACCATTTGCACATAACAAGTATACCTGGGAAGATATCAGATCGTTCTGTAAATCTGTCGTCTTCGTCTTTGTCTTGCCTTTCTTTTCCATTATCTCTTGATGATGTGATGTTAAACCTTTGATATCTCTCCAAGCACAGGCTAGTGCTAATGTTGTATTATCATAAGCACGTAGCAAGTACCTGGAAAGATTTCAATAAAATTTTCTCGGCTTCACTGATGTTACCAAATTTTCATCTGTTTTTCCTCTAAGATGTAAATTGCCAATCCCCTCTCCAAGCACAGACTAGTGCTCATTATAAGATTTAAGATTTTTAAGATTTAAGATTTTATTTGAACACTCAGACACAGATACATGTGTAACATGAGGTCATTAATAATAACATTACAGACATGACGGAGTAAACATGTGGTATCAATAATATAGATATAGCATATAGATATAACAATAATATACAAATATGTTTTTCAACATTTTCAGAACATATTGGCAATGTTTTTGATAAATACAGAAAGTCGTTTATACAGTTGTACTTTACATATTGAAAGCAGACCTTCCATTTTTTTATAATTAGAATTCACTGTGTAGTAGCTTGGTAGAAACTTTTCCCTTAAAACAACAATATTTTGATTAGTACATTTAAATAACAAATGAAATTCATCACCAATATTACTCCTACACAAAGTACATATTCTTTCATGCCTCGGAATATTTTGCCATCTGCCTGTTTCAAGATTTAAACACCTAAAGTGTGTGATCCAACGCCTGCAATATTCATGAAGTTTTAGAAGGTATGTTTCTAAGGTAAAATCTTTTTTAAATATCGAGTAAAATTGTCCTCGTGATGAGTTTTCAATATCACTAAACCACTGTTGTACAAACTGATCACAAAGTATTTGTTTTAAGTACATTTTATCACAGTAGCCTGTTTGATTGGCAAAAATATATCCGATGCCAGTACTGTTTAATATTGCTTCTATAAAATTTACCCATTTAAAGGTGTATTTAGAGTTAGGCTTTAAACCAATCATCAGTCTATACAATAAACTACACAGCTTTGATTCATTATTTACAATTTTACACCAATATATAATCATTCTAACTTTCGCCTTTATCTCCAGAGGAAATCTACCCAATTCTCCATAAACCATAAAGTTAGGCGTAGTGTTTCTAACTTTCAGCGCCCTTTTGCAGAATTTCAAGTGAGTCTTTTCGATAATGTTCAGGTTTTCAAAGCCCCAAACTTCAGAACCATACAGTAAGATAGGTTATATCATAGAATCAAAAAGTTTAAATTGTAGATCAATGGGTAAAGATTCATTTCGTATAACTTTGTAAATATAAAACAGTGCCTTTTTGGTATCAAAAAATGTACCATTATATTTGAAAATGACACCCAAATACGAAAATGTATCTACATTTTCAAGTAAATCATTCTGCAATGTAAATTTCAGATCTTGTTTAGTTTTCCTCTTGCTAAATACCATAATTTTAGTTTTCTTAACATTCACCTTCAGTTTCCAATTTTCGCAATACAACTGGAAAATATCTAAGGAATTTTGCATGCCTTCTTTTGTTTCTGAAAAAATGACAGTATCATCAGCATACAGTATTACGAACAATTAAAAAATATATGAAGTTCGTTGTCAAATTTTTCCTTTAAAAGTTCTAAAGGAATACCATCTAAATTTCTAAAGTATTGTTCCAAATCGTTCCAGAAAATAGAAAATAAAAAGGGAGACAAGTTATCTCCTTGTCTAACACCAATCAGACATGGGAAAAATTCTGATTGTTCACCATTATATTGACCACAAGATTTAATACCTTGATACATATTAAAAATAACTTTGAAACATTTACCCTTGATTTCACTAAGATGTAGTTTTTGCCATTAGTCAGTTCTTAGAACAGTGTCAAAAGCTTTTGAAAGTCAATAAATGTACAGAAAAGTTTTTTTCCAAATGAAAAATATAATTCTTCAAGTGCATGTAACACAAAAATATTATCTGTTGTTGCATATCCTTTTCTAAAACCAGGTTGATTTTCTGATATAAGAGAAATTTCATTCGCAAAAAAAATGTAGTCTAGTATTTATAATAGAAATAAATAATTTTCCCAAACAGCTGATAAGTGTAATAGCTCTAAAATTATCAGGGTCTGTAGGATTACCTTTATTTTTGAACACAGGTTTAATAATACCATTTGTCCAAGTGTCAGGAATAATTCCAGTATCTAATACAATATTAAATAATTTACAATACAATGATACAAAAACAGGGGGTGAATTTTTCAAAAATTCATTAAGTATTTTATCAGAACCAGGAGCCTTGTTATTTTTTAAATTCCTCATCGCTTCCAAGACCTCTAATTCAGTAATACTTCCATTCAAGATTTCATCATAAATGGGATTACTAGATATCTGATTAATGTCAAAATCGGGTGCATGTGAATCTTCTTCTCCCGCATTCAGTAAATCCTTGAAATAATCGTAAAATGTATTTATATCAATAGAAGGATAATCTTTTTTAGTGTTAAACATTTTTTTTTTAGTGTTTTCCAAATTCCTTTTGTGTCATGCTTTGACAATGTTCTCATCTCATTTGAACATTTGTCTTTATATTTGTGATAATTAACTTGTAGAATTTTTCTGTATTCTCGAGCTGTGTGATTTAATATGGTTTTGTTTGCACCTGATTTCACTTTATTATATGTATTCTTGCTTTAATGAAATGCATCTCGTTTGCTTCGACATTCTTTGTTGAACCAAGGTTTGTTTTCATGTTCGGGGTTGTGTATTTTCTTTTTTGATTTACCAAAATACAGTCTCAGCCATGTCTAAAAGTACAAGACCTAGGTCATTTACTAGACCGTTCACACTTTCAATGGTGACTATGTCAATTTCAACACTATTCAAAACATCATTTAACTGTTGTTAGCACATACTTACAACTTCTCGTCCAATCAAATTGCTTATATTTGCCTTCTAATTTTCATAGTACATACTTTTCCTGTGTACTAAGTAACTACGCATGAATGACCACAAGTGTAAGATTTCATTGTATCGTAATCAAGATATTTAAAACAAAAATTGCCACTGGCTATTTTGAAATAAAATGCTGTGTTTCAAATTAAATTAAATAGTTTGTAATTAGTTTTCACGTTGATTTTTAAATATCCTGCTATTAAAATCTTTGGATCTAAAAATTGTTTTTTACAATTGCAAATTTTATCATTTAAATAAAGTGTAATACATATGGTTCTTTATACCTTGATTAGAGTACAACGATATCTTAAAATTATGATAATGTATCATCCATGCAATTACTTTGTACACAGAAAAGTGTGTACTATGAAACCTTGTGCAGGAAAATTAAAGCAACTTGGTGATAATTTTTTAAACTTTCTTAAGGAAGGTGATCTATTTTGTCATGAATTGATTGATTTATTGATTATTGGATGCTTAATGTCCAGTGGCAAATATTTCATGCATGTTCAGGACGATGTCATGAATTGAAAAACTGTGATAATGTCTGAAGATAATGTGCCACCTATATATATATATATATAAACATATTCTGATAAATCTTTTAGTTTTTACTCTGAAATAATAAAAAAAACACAAAACACAAAACCTATAATCTCTGATCTATTGGTAGTTGCTTTTTAATGCCTATCTGCTAGACTATATCTATGGGGACAAACTATCTCTATGTTATAGCTTTAGTTTTACTGTGAAATTAAAAAATGTAATTATTGCCTGCTTTTGGACAATTTATTTTGTCATCTTACCATGTAAGAAAAACATGTATAGTAAAACACCGCTTTATATCAGTATACATACTTACACCAGCAGCTACCATCTTTTCATTCTGGAGTGAAGGGCCTTTTGAAATCACATATTTTACAATAATACTAGTGAGTAGATTTACAAAACTTCGTTTATGAGCTCCTTTTTACAAACACCTTTGATACAAGTAGTCAGCCAAAATAAACTATGATCAATAGACCAATTAAAAGATTACTCGAGTTGTAAATATGTGCTAAATTGGATAGTCTATGGAAAGGTATATACTATGAAATTAAGAGCTCGGGGCAAGCCCCTCGCTCTAAATTTCATAGTATATACCTTTCCATAGACTAACCTAGACTAATGAGCTACCTGTAACGTTTGTCAACACCTGAGTAAAATCGTCTGTTTTTGTACTGTCCCACCTGATGTAAGTATTATTACTGTTTATTGTATGATGTGAATTGTTTAATGAGTTGCTCGAGGGAAACGAAAATGAAAAATATAATCCATTGTGGACATCAGAAAACATGGGATTGAAATCAACAATACCGAAATCTGATATAATATCAAACATACATGGAGACATAATTAAAAAATCTACTAAACTTGATTCTTTACAAGTTGTACAACCAATATTCTTATCAGCAAATACTCTGCCATTACAAATATAAATACCACTTCTTTTACAAAGTTCTATTAACATATTACCATATTTATTTACTCTACCATGATCTTCACTATACCTCTCAAGAGGGATATTTTTATCTTTAAGATGAAGGTATGAAAAAATATTATGATCATCATTATCATAAAAATCATCGACATCTAAAATTTCTAACAAGTTTTCGTCAGGAATAATGTAATCTGAAACAGTAGAAGTTCTGGCGTTAAAATCACCAATAAGTGCAATATTTTTTGTATCAGTGGAGTATCTAATTAAATTATCTTCAATTTCCAAAAATGACTCGTCAGAAGTATATCGTGTATATTCGGAGGGTATATAAATACAACCTAGTAAAATGTTTTTTCTCAAGTTTGAGATATTCTTTGAAATTTCAACCCACTGAACAAATTCAGATTCAGAATTTATAAATTTCAAAAATTTCGACAGATATTTTCTATAAACAACAATAATACCACCTGACTTCTTTTTATATTTTTTTCTATATTTCGCATAAAAAGTATACTCATGTGGTAATTTCAAGTCATCTAATTCATCAGTTTTAGTTTCAGTAAATATAAGAATGTCATAACTCTTTATTAATGTAGCAAAATCTGGATTCAACAATTTTGAAGTAATACCACAAACGTTCAGATAGGTAAATTTTAAGTTGTCAACTGTCCAATTAGAGGTCGGTCATTTAGAGACGTATCTACCGTATCATATACGTTGACGTATACGCATCTGCAGATATACCAAAAACAATATGTTATCCCGAGCTTTAATTGTATATATACTTTCAATAATGCAGATGGGCAACTGATTAATTTCTAATGCTAGTATATAATTGTGTATCTGACTTAATTTTTGGAAAACGTCTTGAATGTGTTTGCTTCAATTTCATATGATTTAAATGTCGTTTACTACATGGGAAGATGGATATGAAACGCATGCACTTACGATGTGTACATACAATGTGTATAATATTATTGACATACATTTCAAAGATATGCTTGATATATATTTTTCACGTGAAACAATTAGGAAATATCGATTTTTGTGGAACATGTAATCCGACTTTTAATATTCAAAGGTTAGAACAGTTTACAGGCATGATAGGAATGAATACGGTAAAATCGTTTGTTTATGTGCTAACTTGTGCGCTCGTAGAACCAACTTGTTGTATGACAAATAGAGCGATGCTCAGTATGTTTTATTTTCAAAATTATAGTATTTATATTACATATGAAAACAGTTATGTATCTTTTACTCATATTTGAAAAAATCGCAAATAAACAATATTCATAGCTCTTACATGTATATAAGTAGTACATTTGATTTTTTTGTGTTTATTCAGGTAAGAACTTGGAATATATTTATGCGTTTTATAAAAGGATTCGTGTCACTGCCCCACATTCGCTCCTTTCCGAGAGCATGCAGGAGTCGTTGATAGACGCCCTTTTTTGCATAACACCATCATCGCAAATATTGAAAGTTTGTGTTTGATTGTTTCAAATAGGATCCAATTTGATAAAGAAAAAAAAATGAAGCTCAACGTATAATAGTCTTAAGCTCGGGATCGCATAATATTTTTTGGTATATATGCAGATGCGTATACGTGAACGAATATGATACGGTTGATACGTTTTTAAATGACCGACCTCTATTTAAAGGTCCTTGATTGTCTGATGTGTTGTCCTAACTGTAATTTCCTCTATTGTTGTGTATTGGGTTAGGAGGCTCCTCGCGGGATGGATTGTAAGGTTGTCCGTTTACCATTATTTGGTCGTAAATTAAGGAAGCTCTTGTACCTCGGCGCTGGAGTTCTTTAAGTTTAGGAATCAACGCTTTAAGGCGATTGCTAATTTCGGTTGGATATTGTTGGTTCACTGAGAATTGTGGTTTTGATTTAAGTTTATCAGGTACAGATTTGCGTACACGTTCGTGATCACGGAAATTTGTAAATCTAGCGATGATATTGCGCGGCTTTCCGTCACGACGTTTCTTAAGTCTGTGTACGTTTTGAAATTGTATAAGATCTACACTAGGAATTTCAAGTTCTTTTTCTATAAAGTTTTTTATGACAGCTTCTGTAACTTCGTGATCATTATCATCGGTCTGTGGAATTCCGCCAAAAATAAGGTTATACTTCATAGAATGACTCTGACATGTCTGAAGTTTTAAGAAATCTTAATCCCTCAAATTGTTTGATTCAATTTCTATATCTTGTGTATAGTTTTCTATTATTCGCATTCTATCAGAAATTTCGTGGTGATGTTTTTCTTCAGTTTTTAAAATGTCTTCATGATTTTTCTGTGTCTCCTTAATTTCATCTATTTCTTGTCTCATCCCTGCTAAATTTCGGTCTATTGTTCCGAAACGTTCATCTAATTTTTTGTCAAGTTTAGAGAAGCGGTCAGTAAATTCAAAGTCAAACCGTTCAAGTCTTTGCATGGTTCATGATGTTTATTGAAGAAAATAACATTTCGATAGTAATATGTGTACGTTCACTATCAGTTGAGGCAGGAAATGGATGAGATGGAAACGGAGGTTGAGAATTGTAATATGCAGGATATGTAATGTCTGCTTGTGGTCTTGGAGCATTAGGTGGAACACTATCTGTCTGTGCTTGAAGACTATGTTGTGGGTGGAGTATCGTTGGTATACTTGTACATTCAAAAGTCTGATTCATAGGATTATGTTGATATTGTGTTGGAATAGTCACACTTCTGTTAGATAAATTATGAGGTCTGTTAGTATGCAAAGTGTCGTGAGCTTAGTTCCGACTAACAGAAGATCCACTGAAACTAAATGTTATTTATATACAATGTCATTATATGTTCCTGTTGGGTCAACAATTCTATAATCTTTATTTCGTCAGCACAAATATTTTTATTCTACACAGTATGTTTGTTTAGTTGTGCACTGGTGACTTTCTGACGAAACAATTATCACTATTCAATTTATTTAAAGAAATGTGTCACGTGGCTTAAAAATATAAAATCATGTGACCATTTACCTTCCTTTTTCCAAAGAAATTATCTATTTATAACACCCATACAGGTATGTTATTTTGATCATTATGTGTCTGTAAAATACAGTTATATTTTTCACAAACTCAAATACGCAAATATAATGTTGAGTTTGTTACCTTTTTTTTATTTCTATCATCTTTCGTTTCAATTCTTCATTGAGATGTGCATGATATGTTCGAACACGTTGAATGTTTTACTATATTTACCAATGTTACCTATTTTACCTGTTTTTTATTGTTCTCTTCGATTTTTTAAAGATTTATTTGTCTTTATTTTGTTTGTTTGTTTATTTAGTTAACAATTATCTTTGTAACGGCTAGACTCAAGCTAGCAGCCACTCGCTAGCAGCCACTCCGCTAGCAGCCAGTTTTCAGATATGTCTATAAACCCAAAAGTTGCATAAGACTCAAATGTTTTTTTTTATACTATATATAACGTTTTTTAATTTAACAATCGAAGACACCATGCATGAATTTAAGGGGTGGATCCAGGATTTTTGAAGGGGAAAAGGGAGGGGGGGGGGGGGGGGGTAATTGCCGAAAACATATACATATATCGATCGCTGATAGGAGGATTGCAAAAAAATGTTGAACGATTTTATCTGCCGAAAAAAAGAAGATATTTTTCCGTTTAAAGGGGAGGGTGTCGTACACCAACCACGCTTTATCTGAATCCTCCACTGAATTTTACATTTTCATTTTTTGTTCAAGAATTAAAAGACATTTGTATATTTTATTAGCACACCGCGCTGCACGTTGAAAGGGTGAGAAATAAATCAAAAAAAATATAGAACACTACAAGAGTGGAGAAATAAGGAATTTCTTTTTTAAAACACAATGTGAAGCAGCATTTTTCTTTAACAATTTAACCCTAAAAAGCACGGAAATGTGGAATAAAGTTTTTGTTATAAATCTTTAAAAAATATGATTTACCTCCCTTTAAAAATTATTACTTTAGAATAATTGAAATATAAAGTCTTCTTTGATGCGTAAAACAACAAATACTTGTATCATAAGGTGTCAAGCATTTATCTATTTACAATTAATGATCATGTAACAAACAATTGCAGAAATTATATATAATTAAGCTATTTTCAGTTTCATTTTATGCCCATTTCATGAGATTCATTATGATTATTCATGAACTTCGAACAACAATGGTGGTGGAAGGGGACGGGGTAACCGACTGTGCGAGGGCTGTATAGCTAGTGAAGGCTGTTAAAAACTCATCATTGTTGCACGGTAAGAAATTTTTACAAAGATAAAGATTAAAATACAATAACAGCAAACCAAGAATAGCTGAGATATTCAATACAAATGTTACAGAAAAAATATAAATATATCCCATTAAGCTTTAACATTGACAAATATGATGAAAAAAAAGGAAGGGACTACTATACTAGTCAACAAAAGAAACGATACAAGGCAATGTATTTTCCATATATCATCAAATTAAATACACTGTACCAAAGTAAATAACTGCCCTATTCGTCTAATTTTTACAGAGTGTTATTTTTCTCATCAAAACCAAAGCAAAAACGCGAAAAAAAATTCTAAAATTTTTGTTATTTCAAAAATCGTTTTTTCACCCAAAAATTCAAAAATCGGTGTTAGAACTTTAGACTGTTAAACTTAAACATGGTCTGCTTAAAATTTTGAATGCCTTTGCAGATATTTGAATACTTAATTATCATCTTCGAAATTAAGTGCCGACTTTTCTGCAAAATAAATTTGACCCCTGTGTTCAATAACTTGGTATTTTGTAACTTTCTAATTTGGTCATATTCTTTTAATCATATGCATTTGCTTTGTAAATGAATGTTTTTCATATGATAATTTAAAAGATTTTCCTATTTATTATATTTTATGATAAATTTTAGTTCAAACTTGTGTATCGTTTCTTTTGTTGACTAGTATAATTATTTTTAATTCGGTTGGGGGAATTTTAACTAGTTAGAACTGATAATAAGTAATGAAATGAATAAGCTAACCAAGACGAAGTGGTAACTGAACATAACCTATCATGTCGAAAACAGGATGAAATGAATATTCTACCCAAAATAAAGAATTGTTGTGAACGAAATCGAAAGTCAATTTTCGACGGCTTTGCCGGCCCCCAAAAATGAGCCTGCTTAGAAACCGGTAAACATGAATGACTATTGTGAAGCTAACCGGCGATAACAGTCGGCCGCTTACTATTTACTAGGGCAACCAGCAATAATATTCATGAGATGACCTGGGTTCGATGAAGTGTTGTAAGAAAATATCAATTATAAGGATAAAATAATGTTTGCTGATTATATTTGATATTGCTACAAATAACAATAAATTCTTAACTCAACGGGTGTCTTCTTCGAGGTCTGCGTTTACTTAATCAATTATAAAAAGGGGAACGCTTACGTGAACCGATAGTTTACAAATATTTTTCGGTAAATTATAAAAAATGCCAATTGAAACATCAATGAATAGCCTTTTATATTTAAACATTAAGCTGAACCAAAAATACAATCTACAGATGCTTCTTAGTAAAGACATATTCCATATAAGATTACAAAATGGTTCTTATTGAATTCTCTTACATGCCGACGTGATTTTTTACTGGTTTTAAATCACTTTCAGAATTATACAGTTCTCATATTATATACAATTTTTTTCAACCATATTTAACAGTTCAGACTAAAGATAAAACCAATTACCCCCACCCTATGCTGACAAAGTCGTACGGGTTTAGGGCATATGTACCATGAGACAGTTAGCGGTAACATCTGGTACCATGACCAACATGAATAATCTATAGGTTTGTACAGCCGGCAATAGTTCAGTTGGACAATGTGCATCAGAATATCAGGACCCCCCCCTCCCCCCCCCCCCCCAAAAAAAAAAACAAAACAAAACAAAACAAACCTGTTGACAAACTCGTACGGGTCTAGGCATAAATGATAATGGCCATTTTAGAGGCAATGTCATCTTCTTCTACCTCTTGTATCATGGCCAACGTGACGACTCTCTTAATTTGGCCAAACGGCATTAATTAAGTCGGACTATGTGACATACAAGGAAAGCAGGACCCACACAAGCTGAAAATCTCGTACGGGTCTAGACATAAATGCTATGGGCCATTTTAGAGGCAATGTCTTCTTCTACCTCTTGTATTATGGCCAACGTGACGTATCTCTTAGTTTGGCCAGCCGGCAATACTTAAGTCGAACTACGTGACATACTAGGATACCAGGACCCCGACAAGCTGAAAATCTCGTACGGGTCTAGACATGATAAACGCCATGAGCCATTTTAGAGGCAATATTTTCTTCTAACTCTTGTATTTTGGCCAACGTGACGTATCTCTTAGTTTGGCCAGCCGGCAATACTTAAGTCGAACTACGTGACATACTAGGATACCAGGACCCAGACAAGCTGAAAATCTCGTACGGGTCAAGGCATAAGTCCTATGGGTCATTTTAGAGGCATTGGTTTCTTTTACCGCTGGAATTATTGCCAACGTGATACATCTCTTAGTTTGATCAGCGGCAATAGTCGGACTATGTGACAAACCAGGTACCCCAACCCTATGCTTTAAACTCGTACGAGTCTAGAGCAGCAGTGCTGTGAGCCATTATAGAGGCAATGTATACTTTTACTCCTGGTATCATGGTTAACGTTAATAATCTCTTAGTTTGGCTAGCTGGCAATAGTTAAGTCGGACAATGTGACATCAGAACATCAGGACACTCACCCCCTCCCGCCAAAAAAAAAAAAAAAAAAAAACCCTGCTGACAAACTCGTACGGGTCTAGGCATAAATGCTTATGGCCATTTTAGATGCAATGTCGTCATCTTCTACCTCTTGTATCATGGCCAGCGTGACGACTCTTAGTTTTGCCAGCCGGCATTAGTACTAAGTCGGATTATATTTGTTGCATAGTGTGCTAGTGGCCTAATATGATATACATGGGGTCAGTGAATCCCCATATTCAATTTACTGATCCCATATATGTCAAAGTGATCAAGTCTTCAATACCTTAGTATTAAGAACCTTCTTCCATTGGTCTATACAAAAGCAAATGCTAAAAATAACAACTTGTCAGCTTTAAATGTGTTTTATGAATTTATTTCAATCGTTCATCGTCAATTTTTTCGTCTGTTGAAACCTTTTAGATTTTTCCTCAACACCGTGTTGTTTTTATAAAGGGACGTAACACCACTACTAATCGTGTATTGAAATAAGCTCCGCCTACTAACCCAATATGGAATATACACGGTCTCCATGCGGTTGCTTTTAACCAATCATATTCCTAGAAATGTATAGGAGGTAAGATAATGTCAGGATACAAGGATACCAGGACCCCCCCCCCTCACAAGCTGAAAATCTCGTACGGGTCTAGCCAATAATACTATGGGCCATTTTTAACGCAATGTCTTCTTCTGCCTCTTGTATCATGGCCAACGTGACGTATCTCTTAGTTTGGCCAGCCGGCAATACTTAAGTGGAACTATGTGACATACTGGGATACCAGGATCCCTACAAGCTAAAAAAAACTCGTACGGGTCTAGGCATAAGTCAAGTGGGTCATTTTAAAGGCATTGTCTTCTTGTACCGCTGGTATCATTGCCAATGTGATGAATCTCTTAGTTTGATCAGCCGGCAATAGCCGGACTATGTGACAAACCAGGTACCCCCAACCCTATGATTAAAGCTCGTACGGGTCTAGAGCATCAGTGTTGTGAGCCATTTTAGAGGCAATGTATATAAACATGTTTATGAGCGCTCAACCCTCCCCTAAAAAATAGCCGGACTATGTGACAAACCAGGTACCCCCAACCCTATGCTTAAAGCTCGTACGGGTCTAGAGCATCAGTGCTGTGAGCCATTTTAGAGACTGTAATTCAGTGGTTGTCGTTGGTTCATGTCTGTCAGATTTGTTTTTCGTAAATTGTTTTGTTATAAATTAGGCTGTTAGTTTCTCAATTGAATTGTTTCATATTTTTCATGTCGGGCCCTTTTATAGCCGACTAAACGGTATGGGTTTTTCTCATTGTTGGAGGCAGTACGGTTGCCTATAATTGTCTCATTGGCAATCATACCAGATCTCCTTATTTTTATATTGTAACAGGACTGTCCGTCCGCTAGAGTTTGTGTTTCTCAACCTATCTTTACGTCACTTGTTGTACATATTCAATTTTTGGGAGGGTAAAAACCTACTAGTTTAAAGGACATAGGAACAGGCCACATCGATTTATTTACGAAGGACTACTCCGCTTTAAGATAACATGTTACAGTTGAGGTGTTTCCTTAATGAACTGGAAACAAAAACGGCATAATTTTGTTTCTGCGCCACATGCTCATTTTGACAATTAATGTCTCTTCAGTGATGCGTATGGTAATTATATCTCAACAGAGCTTGTGGTCATTGCAGTGTCTTTTTGGACAGTGCCGAACTGATTGACTGTTATAGGGTTGTCCGCGTCCCGAAAGACAACATTCCTTGTCCCTTTGTCGTAGATTCCTTTTCCTGATCCCGAAAAATGACCTTCGTGTGTCTTGCGAAAAATGCTTACCCTTGCCCTTTTCAGGATATAGCTTTGGTTTTTTACCCTTTTTTACTTCTATTTTTTTCATGCATAATGGTTTTTAAATTTCATCTCTAACCATACATAGGGGAGGGTTTAGATCCAATCATACTAGTAAAACCCCGCCACATGTTTTATGCGCCTGAAACAATTCCTGAATAAGTTGGTCATTGCAATTGGTAAGTTTTTGTCACAATAGAATTTTTATTTTACAATTTAATATTTTGACGTTATGCTTCGCTCTCATATTCATTTCCTTTTTATTCGATCAAAGATGGTAACTTTGTTTCCTTTTCATTTCATTTTTGGGGGTTGGGGAAATCAAAATGCAGACCATGCGGTAACTCAAAATGTCTGTTTTAAAAGTTGCATATTGTGATTTTTTCCTACTGCGGAAGTCATAAAAATAGCAAGACAACAAAAAAAAAAAGCTTACGATTTGAACCTGAATCTGAATCTTAATCAGAAGAGACACAAAGGGCCTTTAAAAATCTTGGTATCTATTTTGTTATGAATTTATTGTACTCCAGCTGATTCTTGCGAATGAGGTTCATTTTTGGGCGCTATTTTTCTTTTAGTTTGTTTTTGTCGTTCAACATTAGGACGAGGCAATTCATCAGCTAACTCATCTCTCTTGTCAGCTACGGGATCTAGTTGCCGGGTAGCAAGCAGGTCCAGGGACGGCACAGTAAGCCGAATGATTTAAAGAGAAAGAGTCGAAATTTAAATTGCATTGATGCTGAATATCGATTTCAAGTTTAGTGATTCAAAAAGAAATAAAGTACTAGTCATGAGTACATTGAGGTATCCGAAGACATAATTAACAGACATTGTAGAAACATGTACCGACCTATTCAACAGACATACCACATTAATTAATTAAACATCTATATAGTACAAAAATACAGGTTTATTTATTCAGTTATTATTTTCATTTTCCAACTCGACTTCTAAAAGAAGTGAACCTTGAAGTCCTTCCTTTTCTTCATAGTCAATTCACAAATAACTTGAGTTTAATTTTGATAAGCAAATACTTAATAAACAAAATAAGGTACGGTACACAACAATTGCTTTTATACACGTCGTGTTGGGTAGCTGTTTCATTGGCAATCAAAATAATCATATGCGATCAATAATATTTTTTCAATTTTATTTTTGAGACGACCCCTCATATCTCACCTGTCGTTAATAACCTTGTCACCTTTACATGTGTTTTATGAATTTATTTCAATCGTTCATCGTCAATTTCTTCGTCTGTTGAAACCTTTTAGATTTTTCCTCAACACCGTGTTGTTTTTATAAAGGGACGTAACACCACTACTAATCGTGTATTGAAATAAGCTCCGCCTACTAACCCAATATGGTCTCCATGCGGGTGCTTTTAACCAATCATATTCCTAGAAATGTATAGGAGGTATGATAATGTGAGGATACAAGGATACCAGGACCCCTCTCCCCCCACAAGCTGAAAATTTCGTACGGGTCTAGCCATAAACACTATTGGCCATTTTAAACGCAATGTCTTATTCTGCTTCTTGTATCATGGCCAACGTGACGTATCTCTTAGTTTGGCCAGCCGGCAATACTTAAGTCGAACTATGTGACATACTGGGATACCAGGATCCCTACAAGCTAAAAAAAAACTCGTGCGGGTCTAGGCATAAGTCATATGGGTCATTTCAGAGACATTGGCTTCTACTACCGCTGGTATCATTTCCAACGTGATGAATCTCTTAGTTTGATCAGCCGGCAATAACCGCACTATGTGACAAACCAGGTAACCCCAACCCTATGCATAAGCTCATACGGGTCTAGAGCATCAGTGTTGTGAGCCATTTTAGAGGCAATGTATATAAACATGTTTATGAGCGCTCAACCCTCCCCTAAAAAATAGCCGGACTATGTGACAAACCAGGTACCCCCAACCCTATGCTTAAAGCTCGTACGGGTCTAGAGCATCAGTGCTGTGAGCCATTTTAGAGACAATGTATACTTTTACCCCTGGTATCATGGTTAACGTTAATAATCTCTTAGTTTGGCCAGCCGATAATAATTAAATTGGACTATGTAATTTATATCAGGTACCCCCTTTTGTTCATTGTATGCTTGCAACGTGTACTGGTATAGAGCATCAGTGATATGAGCCATTTTAGAGGCAATCTCTACTACTACCTCTGGTACCATGGTCAACGTGGAGAATCTATAAGTTTGGCCAGGCGGCAAAAGTTAAGTCAAACTATGTGACAAACCTGCAGGTACCCCACCCTTCACCCAATAGAAAAAGCTCGTATGATTCAAGGGCATAAATGCTAAGGGCCATTTTATGGTCAATTTTATTTTACATCTTGTATTGTGGCCAACGTGTAGAATCTCTTAGTTTGGCCAGCCGACAATAGTAAAGGTTAACAATGAGACAAACCAAGTACCCCAATCCTATACTGAAAACTCGTACTGGTCTAGAGCATCAGTGCTAATGGCCCTTTTTTGGGCAGTATATCATTCTACCTCTAGTATCATGGTTAACGTGAACCATCTCTTAATTTGGCCAGTCGGTAATAGTTACAGTGTACTCTGTGACATACCAGTGTCCCCCCTTTTCAACATATGGTGATACATCGTACGGGTCTAAGGCATGAGTGAGCCATTTAAGAGGCTACCTCTAGTATCATGGTTAACGTGAACCATCTCTTAATTTGGCCAGTCGGTAATAGTTACAGTGTACTCTGTGACATACCAGTGTCCCCCCTTTTCAACATATGGTGATACATCGTACGGGTCTAAGGCATGAGTGAGCCATTTAAGAGGCAATATCTACCTTTACCTTTGGTATCATGATCAACGTGGAGAATCTAAGCATGGCCAGGCGGCAATAGTAAAGTCAGACTATGTGACAAACCAGGTACCCCCACCTTTCACCCAATAGTGACAAAAAAGTAAAATAACAAAAATACCGAACTCCGAAGGAAATTCAAAACGGAAAGTCCTTTACAAAATGGCAAAATAAAAAGCTCAAACACATCTAACGAACGGAAGACAACTGTCATATTCCTAACTTGGTACAAGCATTTCCTTATGTAGAAAATGATGGATTAAACCTTGTTTTATAGCTAGCTAAACCTCTCAATTTTATGACAGTTGCATACAATTCCATTATATATTGACAACAATGTGTGAGGAAAACAAACAGACATAATAGGTAAAAACGTCAAAAATCGGGGTATAGCAGTCAACATTGTAATATAATCTTAATCACTATGAAAACAATTAACTGTTTCAACAAAGAAACAGGAAATGGCATATAGACAAAATACATAAGCAAAAATGAAAGAAAAGAACTCAATATTGACCATAGCACAATGCGGGATGTATAAGTACAGATCCACGTCATAAGTATATAATCAAAAACAAGTTCGTATGGGTCAAGGGCAAAAGTGCTGAAGGCAATTTTAGAGGAAGTCTCTTCTACCTCTTGTATCATGGCCACAGTAGAGAATCTCTTAGTTTGACAAGCCGGCAATAATTAAGTCGGACTATGTTATATACTTGGTACCCCGACTACATCGCCTTATGCTGAAAAAACGTACGGGTCTAGAGGCAATCTCTACCTCTGCCTCTGGAACCATGGTCAACGTGGATAATCTCTTAGTTTGGCCAGGTGGCAATAGTAAAGTCAGACTATATGACCATGTACCCCTACCTTACACCCGTATGGGTCAAAGGCATAAGTGCTAAGGACCATTTTAGAGGCAATATCACCTTCAACCTCCTGCATCATGGCCAACGTAGGGAATCTCTAAGTATGGCCAGCCGGCAATAGTTAAGTCGGAATTTGTGACATGCCAGGTTCCCAAACCCTATGCTGACAAACTCATACTGGTGTAGGACATAAGTGCATTGTACCATCTGAAAGGCAATGTGTCCCTCTTCCTCTTGTAGTATTGGATTAAAGAGAATAGAATACTGCTTTTATATGGGACCATGACTAACGTGGAGAATCTTTCAATTTGGCCATCCGGCAATAGTTAAGTCGGACTATGTGACATACCAAGTTCCCCCACCCCTCCCAAACCTGGTACTGACAAGCTCGTAAAGGTCTAGGGCATAAGTGGCATGATCCATTTTAGAGGCAATATCTACTTCTTCTTCTGGTACCATGTTCACCGTGGATAATCTAGTTTGAGTAGCCGGCAATAGTTAAGTCGGACTTTATGACATACTAAGATAAAAAGTAATATAACAAAAAAAACGAACTCTTAGGAAAATTCAAATCGGAAAGTCTCTTATCAAAAGGCAAAATCAAAAGCTCAAACACATCAAATGAATGGAAAACAATTGTCATATTCCTAACCAGGACCTCCCACATGCTGACAAACTCGCACGAGGCTAGGCATAAAACCTATGAACCATTTTTGAGGTACTAGTATTGTCTTCTTCTCTTAGTATGATCAGCTGGCAATATTTAAGTTGGACAATGAGACATACCATGCCCCCTAACTCTATGTTAAAATGTATACGGGTTTAGGCCATTAGTGCTATAGGCCATTTTTAGAGGCAATGCAAACTCCTATCTCTCGTTTCATGGTCAACATGAACAATCCTTTAGTTTGGCTAGCCGGTAATAGTTAAATTGGACTATGTAACATACCAGGTGCCCCCTTTTTATCCCTTACTGACGAAAACGTACGAGTCTAACACATAAGTGAAATGATCCATTTCAGACGCAATATCTACCTCTACCTCTGGAACCATGGCCAACGTGGTGAATCTCTTAGTTATTCTAGGCGGCAATAATTAAGTCAGACTATGCTACATACCAGTTACTCCCAGATTTCACCCAATAGTGACACGCTCGTTTGGGTCAATGGCATAAGTGCTAAGACTCATTTTAGAAGCAATATATTCTTCTACTTCTTGTTTCATGGCTAAAGTGGAGAATCTCTTAGTTTGGCGAGCCGGCAATAGTTAAATCGGACTATGTTACATACCTTGTACCCAAAACCCTTTGCTGACAAACTCATACGGGTGTAGAATATACGTGCTATAGACCATCTTAGAAGCAATGTATCCGTCTTCCTCTGGTAGTATTGCATTAAAGAGAATAAAGCGGTGTATGGTACCATGGCTAGTGTGGAGAATCTTTTAGTTTGGCTATCCGACAATAGTTAAGTAGGACTATGTGACATACCGAGCCCCCCCCACCATTGATTCTAAAAAACTCGTACGGTTCTAAGTGGTATGAGCCATTTAAGAGGAAATGTTTACTTGATCTCTAATACCATGACCAACATGGAGAATCTTTTAGTTTGGATACCCGGCAATAGTTTAGTCACACTATGTGATATACTAGGTACTCATCATCCCCCTATTTACCCAATGCTGGCAAACTCGTTTGGATAAAGGGCATAAATGCTTAGTACCATTTTAAAGGGCAATGTCTTCGTCTACCTTTTGTATCATAGCCAACATTGAGAATCTTTTAATTTGGCCATCCAGCAAAAGTCGGACTACTTGACATACCAAGTCCCCCCACCCGATGCTGACAAACTCGTACAGACTAAAAGCATAAGTTTAGGGTCATTTTAGAGGCAATATCTTCGTCTACCTCTTGTATCATTGCCAATATGGAGACTCTCTAAGGTTGGCCAGCTGGCCAGAGTAATGTCGGACTATGTGACATACCAGGTACCCCAAACCCTATGCTGACAAACTTGTATAGGTCTAGGGCATAAGTGTTATAGATTATCTTAGAGGGAATGTCACCCTCTACCTCTGGTAGTATTGGATTTTAGAGAATAAAATATTGTATGGTATCATGGCCAACATGGAGAATCTTTTAGTTTGGTCATCCGGCAATAGTTAAGTCAGACTATGTGACATACCCGATACCCCAAACTCTATGCTGACAAACTCATACGGGTGGACAATCTCTTAGTTTGGCTAGCCGGCAATAGTTTGTGACATACTGGGTATCCCTCCACTCCCTGCTTACTCAATACTGACTCGTTTGGGTCAAGGGCATAAATGCTAAGTGCCATTTGATAGGGCAATGTCTTCCTCTACCTTTTGTATCATAACCAACGTGGTGAATCTTTTAGTTTGGCCATCCTGCAATAGTTAAGTCGGACTATGTGACATACCAAGTTCCCCCACCCGATGCTGATTATTTGACATACCTGGTACCAAATACCCTATGCTGACAAACTTGTATAGGTCTAGGGCATAAATATTATATACCATCTTAGAGGCAATGTCACCCTCTACCTCTGGTAAAATTGAGAATAGAAATGGGGAATGTGTCAAAGAGACAACAACCCGACCAAAGAGCAGAATGCAGACTCAAGGCCATCACAGGTCTTCAACACAGCGACAAAATCCAGCACCCGGAGGCGGGCTTAAGCTTGCCCCTTAACAAAAATTTGTACTAGTTCAGTAAAAATGAACATCACCCTAAACTCCGAAACATATAAATGAACTAAAATTTAAAAAAAAATACAAGACTAACAACGGCCAGAGGCTCCTGACTTGGGACAGGTGCAAGAATGCGGCAAGGTTAAACATGTTTTGTGAAATCTCAATCCTCCCCTATACCTCTAGCCAATGTAGAATAAAGAAACGCACAGTAAAACTCAGTTTAAAATATGTCCGAGTCCGATGTCAGAATAGGTAACAGAAGAAACTAAGCAAATTGACAATGATACATGAATCAACAAAGCTCGTATGGGTCAAGGGCATAAGTGCTGAAAGCATTTTAGAGGCAATTTCTACTTTATCTACGTCCGGTTCCAAGGCCAACGTGGAGAAACAACCCGCAGTAGTTTATAATTACTTAGACTGCGTGCATACCAGATATTCCCTCTTAACCCTAGTGTGGAAAAAAGTAAAAAAAAAAACTTTTTTCTACACAAGGTGCAAATGAAAGTTGGGACCCTTAGGCATGCTTGACTGAAAAATCCAGGTGGGGTATAGCACGGATTTTTTTTTAAATTGATCCAAAGTTGGGGTCCGGCACCCTACCCTACCCTAACTTTCAAAGTTTATAAAAAAAATTCTGAGGCAATACTTTTTTCCACACTAGGTGCAAATGAAAGTTGGGACCCTTAGGCATGCTTGACTGAAAAATCCAGGTGGGGTATAGCACGGATTTTTTTTTAAATTGATCCAAAGTTGGGGTCCGGCACCCTACCCTACCCTAACTTTCAAAGTTTATAAAAAAAATTCTGAGGCAATACTTTTTTCCACACTAGGTGCAAATGAAAGTTGGGACCCTTAGGCATGCTTGACTGAAAAATCCAGGTGGGGTATAGCACGGATTTTTTTTTAAATTGATCCAAAGTTGGGGTCCGGCACCCTACCCTACCCTAACTTTCAAAGTTTATAAAAAAAATTCTGAGGCAATACTTTTTTCCACACTAGGTGCAAATGAAAGTTGGGACCCTTAGGCATGCTTGACTGAAAAATCCAGGTGGGGTATAGCACGGATTTTTTTTTAAATTGATCCAAAGTTGGGGTCCGGCACCCTACCCTACCCTAACTTTCAAAGTTTATAAAAAAAATTCTGAGGCAATACTTTTTTCCACACTAGGTGCAAATGAAAGTTGGGACCCTTAGGCATGCTTGACTGAAAAATCCAGGTGGGGTATAGCACGGATTTTTTTTTAAATTGATCCAAAGTTGGGGTCCGGCACCCTACCCTACCCTAACTTTCAAAGTTTATAAAAAAAATTCTGAGGCAATACTTTTTTCCACACTAGGTGCAAATGAAAGTTGGGACCCTTAGGCATGCTTGACTGAAAAATCCAGGTGGGGTATAGCACGGATTTTTTTTTAAATTGATCCAAAGTTGGGGTCCGGCACCCTACCCTACCCTAACTTTCAAAGTTTATAAAAAAAATTCTGAGGCAATACTTTTTTCCACACTAGGTGCAAATGAAAGTTGGGACCCTTAGGCATGCTTGACTGAAAAATCCAGGTGGGGTATAGCACGGATTTTTTTTTAAATTGATCCAAAGTTGGGGTCCGGCACCCTACCCTACCCTAACTTTCAAAGTTTATAAAAAAAATTCTGAGGCAATACTTTTTTCCACACTAGGTGCAAATGAAAGTTGGGACCCTTAGGCATGCTTGACTGAAAAATCCAGGTGGGGTATAGCACGGATTTTTTTTTAAATTGATCCAAAGTTGGGGTCCGGCACCCTACCCTACCCTAACTTTCAAAGTTTATAAAAAAAATTCTGAGGCAATACTTTTTTCCACACTAGGTGCAAATGAAAGTTGGGACCCTTAGGCATGCTTGACTGAAAAATCCAGGTGGGGTATAGCACGGATTTTTTTTTAAATTGATCCAAAGTTGGGGTCCGGCACCCTACCCTACCCTAACTTTCAAAGTTTATAAAAAAAATTCTGAGGCAATACTTTTTTCCACACTAGGTGCAAATGAAAGTTGGGACCCTTAGGCATGCTTGACTGAAAAATCCAGGTGGGGTATAGCACGGATTTTTTTTTAAATTGATCCAAAGTTGGGGTCCGGCACCCTACCCTACCCTAACTTTCAAAGTTTATAAAAAAAATTCTGAGGCAATACTTTTTTCCACACTAGGTGCAAATGAAAGTTGGGACCCTTAGGCATGCTTGACTGAAAAATCCAGGTGGGGTATAGCACGGATTTTTTTTTAAATTGATCCAAAGTTGGGGTCCGGCACCCTACCCTACCCTAACTTTCAAAGTTTATAAAAAAAATTCTGAGGCAATACTTTTTTCCACACTAGGTGCAAATGAAAGTTGGGACCCTTAGGCATGCTTGACTGAAAAATCCAGGTGGGGTATAGCACGGATTTTTTTTTAAATTGATCCAAAGTTGGGGTCCGGCACCCTACCCTACCCTAACTTTCAAAGTTTATAAAAAAAATTCTGAGGCAATACTTTTTTCCACACTAGGTGCAAATGAAAGTTGGGACCCTTAGGCATGCTTGACTGAAAAATCCAGGTGGGGTATAGCACGGATTTTTTTTTAAATTGATCCAAAGTTGGGGTCCGGCACCCTACCCTACCCTAACTTTCAAAGTTTATAAAAAAAATTCTGAGGCAATACTTTTTTCCACACTAGGTGCAAATGAAAGTTGGGACCCTTAGGCATGCTTGACTGAAAAATCCAGGTGGGGTATAGCACGGATTTTTTTTTAAATTGATCCAAAGTTGGGGTCCGGCACCCTACCCTACCCTAACTTTCAAAGTTTATAAAAAAAATTCTGAGGCAATACTTTTTTCCACACTAGGTGCAAATGAAAGTTGGGACCCTTAGGCATGCTTGACTGAAAAATCCAGGTGGGGTATAGCACGGATTTTTTTTTAAATTGATCCAAAGTTGGGGTCCGGCACCCTACCCTACCCTAACTTTCAAAGTTTATAAAAAAAATTCTGAGGCAATACTTTTTTCCACACTAGGTGCAAATGAAAGTTGGGACCCTTAGGCATGCTTGACTGAAAAATCCAGGTGGGGTATAGCACGGATTTTTTTTTAAATTGATCCAAAGTTGGGGTCCGGCACCCTACCCTACCCTAACTTTCAAAGTTTATAAAAAAAATTCTGAGGCAATACTTTTTTCCACACTAGGTGCAAATGAAAGTTGGGACCCTTAGGCATGCTTGACTGAAAAATCCAGGTGGGGTATAGCACGGATTTTTTTTTAAATTGATCCAAAGTTGGGGTCCGGCACCCTACCCTACCCTAACTTTCAAAGTTTATAAAAAAAATTCTGAGGCAATACTTTTTTCCACACTAGGTGCAAATGAAAGTTGGGACCCTTAGGCATGCTTGACTGAAAAATCCAGGTGGGGTATAGCACGGATTTTTTTTTAAATTGATCCAAAGTTGGGGTCCGGCACCCTACCCTACCCTAACTTTCAAAGTTTATAAAAAAAATTCTGAGGCAATACTTTTTTCCACACTAGGTGCAAATGAAAGTTGGGACCCTTAGGCATGCTTGACTGAAAAATCCAGGTGGGGTATAGCACGGATTTTTTTTTAAATTGATCCAAAGTTGGGGTCCGGCACCCTACCCTACCCTAACTTTCAAAGTTTATAAAAAAAATTCTGAGGCAATACTTTTTTCCACACTAGGTGCAAATGAAAGTTGGGACCCTTAGGCATGCTTGACTGAAAAATCCAGGTGGGGTATAGCACGGATTTTTTTTTAAATTGATCCAAAGTTGGGGTCCGGCACCCTACCCTACCCTAACTTTCAAAGTTTATAAAAAAAATTCTGAGGCAATACTTTTTTCCACACTAGGTGCAAATGAAAGTTGGGACCCTTAGGCATGCTTGACTGAAAAATCCAGGTGGGGTATAGCACGGATTTTTTTTTAAATTGATCCAAAGTTGGGGTCCGGCACCCTACCCTACCCTAACTTTCAAAGTTTATAAAAAAAATTCTGAGGCAATACTTTTTTCCACACTAGGTGCAAATGAAAGTTGGGACCCTTAGGCATGCTTGACTGAAAAATCCAGGTGGGGTATAGCACGGATTTTTTTTTAAATTGATCCAAAGTTGGGGTCCGGCACCCTACCCTACCCTAACTTTCAAAGTTTATAAAAAAAATTCTGAGGCAATACTTTTTTCCACACTAGGTGCAAATGAAAGTTGGGACCCTTAGGCATGCTTGACTGAAAAATCCAGGTGGGGTATAGCACGGATTTTTTTTTAAATTGATCCAAAGTTGGGGTCCGGCACCCTACCCTACCCTAACTTTCAAAGTTTATAAAAAAAATTCTGAGGCAATACTTTTTTCCACACTAGGTGCAAATGAAAGTTGGGACCCTTAGGCATGCTTGACTGAAAAATCCAGGTGGGGTATAGCACGGATTTTTTTTTAAATTGATCCAAAGTTGGGGTCCGGCACCCTACCCTACCCTAACTTTCAAAGTTTATAAAAAAAATTCTGAGGCAATACTTTTTTCCACACTAGGTGCAAATGAAAGTTGGGACCCTTAGGCATGCTTGACTGAAAAATCCAGGTGGGGTATAGCACGGATTTTTTTTTAAATTGATCCAAAGTTGGGGTCCGGCACCCTACCCTACCCTAACTTTCAAAGTTTATAAAAAAAATTCTGAGGCAATACTTTTTTCCACACTAGGTGCAAATGAAAGTTGGGACCCTTAGGCATGCTTGACTGAAAAATCCAGGTGGGGTATAGCACGGATTTTTTTTTAAATTGATCCAAAGTTGGGGTCCGGCACCCTACCCTACCCTAACTTTCAAAGTTTATAAAAAAAATTCTGAGGCAAAACTTTTTTCCACACTAGGTGCAAATGAAAGTTGGGACCCTTAGGCATGCTTGACTGAAAAATCCAGGTGGGGTATAGCACGGATTTTTTTTTAAATTGATCCAAAGTTGGGGTCCGGCACCCTACCCTACCCTAACTTTCAAAGTTTATAAAAAAAATTCTGAGGCAATACTTTTTTCCACACTAGGTGCAAATGAAAGTTGGGACCCTTAGGCATGCTTGACTGAAAAATCCAGGTGGGGTATAGCACGGATTTTTTTTTAAATTGATCCAAAGTTGGGGTCCGGCACCCTACCCTACCCTAACTTTCAAAGTTTATAAAAAAAATTCTGAGGCAATACTTTTTTCCACACTAGGTGCAAATGAAAGTTGGGACCCTTAGGCATGCTTGACTGAAAAATCCAGGTGGGGTATAGCACGGATTTTTTTTTAAATTGATCCAAAGTTGGGGTCCGGCACCCTACCCTACCCTAACTTTCAAAGTTTATAAAAAAAATTCTGAGGCAATACTTTTTTCCACACTAGGTGCAAATGAAAGTTGGGACCCTTAGGCATGCTTGACTGAAAAATCCAGGTGGGGTATAGCACGGATTTTTTTTTAAATTGATCCAAAGTTGGGGTCCGGCACCCTACCCTACCCTAACTTTCAAAGTTTATAAAAAAAATTCTGAGGCAATACTTTTTTCCACACTAGGTGCAAATGAAAGTTGGGACCCTTAGGCATGCTTGACTGAAAAATCCAGGTGGGGTATAGCACGGATTTTTTTTTAAATTGATCCAAAGTTGGGGTCCGGCACCCTACCCTACCCTAACTTTCAAAGTTTATAAAAAAAATTCTGAGGCAATACTTTTTTCCACACTAGGTGCAAATGAAAGTTGGGACCCTTAGGCATGCTTGACTGAAAAATCCAGGTGGGGTATAGCACGGATTTTTTTTTAAATTGATCCAAAGTTGGGGTCCGGCACCCTACCCTACCCTAACTTTCAAAGTTTATAAAAAAAATTCTGAGGCAATACTTTTTTCCACACTAGGTGCAAATGAAAGTTGGGACCCTTAGGCATGCTTGACTGAAAAATCCAGGTGGGGTATAGCACGGATTTTTTTTTAAATTGATCCAAAGTTGGGGTCCGGCACCCTACCCTACCCTAACTTTCAAAGTTTATAAAAAAAATTCTGAGGCAATACTTTTTTCCACACTAGGTGCAAATGAAAGTTGGGACCCTTAGGCATGCTTGACTGAAAAATCCAGGTGGGGTATAGCACGGATTTTTTTTTAAATTGATCCAAAGTTGGGGTCCGGCACCCTACCCTACCCTAACTTTCAAAGTTTATAAAAAAAATTCTGAGGCAATACTTTTTTCCACACTAGGTGCAAATGAAAGTTGGGACCCTTAGGCATGCTTGACTGAAAAATCCAGGTGGGGTATAGCACGGATTTTTTTTTAAATTGATCCAAAGTTGGGGTCCGGCACCCTACCCTACCCTAACTTTCAAAGTTTATAAAAAAAATTCTGAGGCAATACTTTTTTCCACACTAGGTGCAAATGAAAGTTGGGACCCTTAGGCATGCTTGACTGAAAAATCCAGGTGGGGTATAGCACGGATTTTTTTTTAAATTGATCCAAAGTTGGGGTCCGGCACCCTACCCTACCCTAACTTTCAAAGTTTATAAAAAAAATTCTGAGGCAATACTTTTTTCCACACTAGGTGCAAATGAAAGTTGGGACCCTTAGGCATGCTTGACTGAAAAATCCAGGTGGGGTATAGCACGGATTTTTTTTTAAATTGATCCAAAGTTGGGGTCCGGCACCCTACCCTACCCTAACTTTCAAAGTTTATAAAAAAAATTCTGAGGCAATACTTTTTTCCACACTAGGTGCAAATGAAAGTTGGGACCCTTAGGCATGCTTGACTGAAAAATCCAGGTGGGGTATAGCACGGATTTTTTTTTAAATTGATCCAAAGTTGGGGTCCGGCACCCTACCCTACCCTAACTTTCAAAGTTTATAAAAAAAATTCTGAGGCAATACTTTTTTCCACACTAGGTGCAAATGAAAGTTGGGACCCTTAGGCATGCTTGACTGAAAAATCCAGGTGGGGTATAGCACGGATTTTTTTTTAAATTGATCCAAAGTTGGGGTCCGGCACCCTACCCTACCCTAACTTTCAAAGTTTATAAAAAAAATTCTGAGGCAATACTTTTTTCCACACTAGGTGCAAATGAAAGTTGGGACCCTTAGGCATGCTTGACTGAAAAATCCAGGTGGGGTATAGCACGGATTTTTTTTTAAATTGATCCAAAGTTGGGGTCCGGCACCCTACCCTACCCTAACTTTCAAAGTTTATAAAAAAAATTCTGAGGCAATACTTTTTTCCACACTAGGTGCAAATGAAAGTTGGGACCCTTAGGCATGCTTGACTGAAAAATCCAGGTGGGGTATAGCACGGATTTTTTTTTAAATTGATCCAAAGTTGGGGTCCGGCACCCTACCCTACCCTAACTTTCAAAGTTTATAAAAAAAATTCTGAGGCAATACTTTTTTCCACACTAGGTGCAAATGAAAGTTGGGACCCTTAGGCATGCTTGACTGAAAAATCCAGGTGGGGTATAGCACGGATTTTTTTTTAAATTGATCCAAAGTTGGGGTCCGGCACCCTACCCTACCCTAACTTTCAAAGTTTATAAAAAAAATTCTGAGGCAATACTTTTTTCCACACTAGGTGCAAATGAAAGTTGGGACCCTTAGGCATGCTTGACTGAAAAATCCAGGTGGGGTATAGCACGGATTTTTTTTTAAATTGATCCAAAGTTGGGGTCCGGCACCCTACCCTACCCTAACTTTCAAAGTTTATAAAAAAAATTCTGAGGCAATACTTTTTTCCACACTAGGTGCAAATGAAAGTTGGGACCCTTAGGCATGCTTGACTGAAAAATCCAGGTGGGGTATAGCACGGATTTTTTTTTAAATTGATCCAAAGTTGGGGTCCGGCACCCTACCCTACCCTAACTTTCAAAGTTTATAAAAAAAATTCTGAGGCAATACTTTTTTCCACACTAGGTGCAAATGAAAGTTGGGACCCTTAGGCATGCTTGACTGAAAAATCCAGGTGGGGTATAGCACGGATTTTTTTTTAAATTGATCCAAAGTTGGGGTCCGGCACCCTACCCTACCCTAACTTTCAAAGTTTATAAAAAAAATTCTGAGGCAATACTTTTTTCCACACTAGGTGCAAATGAAAGTTGGGACCCTTAGGCATGCTTGACTGAAAAATCCAGGTGGGGTATAGCACGGATTTTTTTTTAAATTGATCCAAAGTTGGGGTCCGGCACCCTACCCTACCCTAACTTTCAAAGTTTATAAAAAAAATTCTGAGGCAATACTTTTTTCCACACTAGGTGCAAATGAAAGTTGGGACCCTTAGGCATGCTTGACTGAAAAATCCAGGTGGGGTATAGCACGGATTTTTTTTTAAATTGATCCAAAGTTGGGGTCCGGCACCCTACCCTACCCTAACTTTCAAAGTTTATAAAAAAAATTCTGAGGCAATACTTTTTTCCACACTAGGTGCAAATGAAAGTTGGGACCCTTAGGCATGCTTGACTGAAAAATCCAGGTGGGGTATAGCACGGATTTTTTTTTAAATTGATCCAAAGTTGGGGTCCGGCACCCTACCCTACCCTAACTTTCAAAGTTTATAAAAAAAATTCTGAGGCAATACTTTTTTCCACACTAGGTGCAAATGAAAGTTGGGACCCTTAGGCATGCTTGACTGAAAAATCCAGGTGGGGTATAGCACGGATTTTTTTTTAAATTGATCCAAAGTTGGGGTCCGGCACCCTACCCTACCCTAACTTTCAAAGTTTATAAAAAAAATTCTGAGGCAATACTTTTTTCCACACTAGGTGCAAATGAAAGTTGGGACCCTTAGGCATGCTTGACTGAAAAATCCAGGTGGGGTATAGCACGGATTTTTTTTTAAATTGATCCAAAGTTGGGGTCCGGCACCCTACCCTACCCTAACTTTCAAAGTTTATAAAAAAAATTCTGAGGCAATACTTTTTTCCACACTAGGTGCAAATGAAAGTTGGGACCCTTAGGCATGCTTGACTGAAAAATCCAGGTGGGGTATAGCACGGATTTTTTTTTAAATTGATCCAAAGTTGGGGTCCGGCACCCTACCCTACCCTAACTTTCAAAGTTTATAAAAAAAATTCTGAGGCAATACTTTTTTCCACACTAGGTGCAAATGAAAGTTGGGACCCTTAGGCATGCTTGACTGAAAAATCCAGGTGGGGTATAGCACGGATTTTTTTTTAAATTGATCCAAAGTTGGGGTCCGGCACCCTACCCTACCCTAACTTTCAAAGTTTATAAAAAAAATTCTGAGGCAATACTTTTTTCCACACTAGGTGCAAATGAAAGTTGGGACCCTTAGGCATGCTTGACTGAAAAATCCAGGTGGGGTATAGCACGGATTTTTTTTTAAATTGATCCAAAGTTGGGGTCCGGCACCCTACCCTACCCTAACTTTCAAAGTTTATAAAAAAAATTCTGAGGCAATACTTTTTTCCACACTAGGTGCAAATGAAAGTTGGGACCCTTAGGCATGCTTGACTGAAAAATCCAGGTGGGGTATAGCACGGATTTTTTTTTAAATTGATCCAAAGTTGGGGTCCGGCACCCTACCCTACCCTAACTTTCAAAGTTTATAAAAAAAATTCTGAGGCAATACTTTTTTCCACACTAGGTGCAAATGAAAGTTGGGACCCTTAGGCATGCTTGACTGAAAAATCCAGGTGGGGTATAGCACGGATTTTTTTTTAAATTGATCCAAAGTTGGGGTCCGGCACCCTACCCTACCCTAACTTTCAAAGTTTATAAAAAAAATTCTGAGGCAATACTTTTTTCCACACTAGGTGCAAATGAAAGTTGGGACCCTTAGGCATGCTTGACTGAAAAATCCAGGTGGGGTATAGCACGGATTTTTTTTTAAATTGATCCAAAGTTGGGGTCCGGCACCCTACCCTACCCTAACTTTCAAAGTTTATAAAAAAAATTCTGAGGCAATACTTTTTTCCACACTAGGTGCAAATGAAAGTTGGGACCCTTAGGCATGCTTGACTGAAAAATCCAGGTGGGGTATAGCACGGATTTTTTTTTAAATTGATCCAAAGTTGGGGTCCGGCACCCTACCCTACCCTAACTTTCAAAGTTTATAAAAAAAATTCTGAGGCAATACTTTTTTCCACACTAGGTGCAAATGAAAGTTGGGACCCTTAGGCATGCTTGACTGAAAAATCCAGGTGGGGTATAGCACGGATTTTTTTTTTAAATTGATCCAAAGTTGGGGTCCGGCACCCTACCCTACCCTAACTTTCAAAGTTTATAAAAAAAATTCTGAGGCAATACTTTTTTCCACACTAGGTGCAAATGAAAGTTGGGACCCTTAGGCATGCTTGACTGAAAAATCCAGGTGGGGTATAGCACGGATTTTTTTTTAAATTGATCCAAAGTTGGGGTCCGGCACCCTACCCTACCCTAACTTTCAAAGTTTATAAAAAAAATTCTGAGGCAATACTTTTTTCCACACTAGGTGCAAATGAAAGTTGGGACCCTTAGGCATGCTTGACTGAAAAATCCAGGTGGGGTATAGCACGGATTTTTTTTTAAATTGATCCAAAGTTGGGGTCCGGCACCCTACCCTACCCTAACTTTCAAAGTTTATAAAAAAAATTCTGAGGCAATACTTTTTTCCACACTAGGTGCAAATGAAAGTTGGGACCCTTAGGCATGCTTGACTGAAAAATCCAGGTGGGGTATAGCACGGATTTTTTTTTAAATTGATCCAAAGTTGGGGTCCGGCACCCTACCCTACCCTAACTTTCAAAGTTTATAAAAAAAATTCTGAGGCAATACTTTTTTCCACACTAGGTGCAAATGAAAGTTGGGACCCTTAGGCATGCTTGACTGAAAAATCCAGGTGGGGTATAGCACGGATTTTTTTTTAAATTGATCCAAAGTTGGGGTCCGGCACCCTACCCTACCCTAACTTTCAAAGTTTATAAAAAAAATTCTGAGGCAATACTTTTTTCCACACTAGGTGCAAATGAAAGTTGGGACCCTTAGGCATGCTTGACTGAAAAATCCAGGTGGGGTATAGCACGGATTTTTTTTTAAATTGATCCAAAGTTGGGGTCCGGCACCCTACCCTACCCTAACTTTCAAAGTTTATAAAAAAAATTCTGAGGCAATACTTTTTTCCACACTAGGTGCAAATGAAAGTTGGGACCCTTAGGCATGCTTGACTGAAAAATCCAGGTGGGGTATAGCACGGATTTTTTTTTAAATTGATCCAAAGTTGGGGTCCGGCACCCTACCCTACCCTAACTTTCAAAGTTTATAAAAAAAATTCTGAGGCAATACTTTTTTCCACACTAGGTGCAAATGAAAGTTGGGACCCTTAGGCATGCTTGACTGAAAAATCCAGGTGGGGTATAGCACGGATTTTTTTTTAAATTGATCCAAAGTTGGGGTCCGGCACCCTACCCTACCCTAACTTTCAAAGTTTATAAAAAAAATTCTGAGGCAATACTTTTTTCCACACTAGGTGCAAATGAAAGTTGGGACCCTTAGGCATGCTTGACTGAAAAATCCAGGTGGGGTATAGCACGGATTTTTTTTTAAATTGATCCAAAGTTGGGGTCCGGCACCCTACCCTACCCTAACTTTCAAAGTTTATAAAAAAAATTCTGAGGCAATACTTTTTTCCACACTAGGTGCAAATGAAAGTTGGGACCCTTAGGCATGCTTGACTGAAAAATCCAGGTGGGGTATAGCACGGATTTTTTTTTAAATTGATCCAAAGTTGGGGTCCGGCACCCTACCCTACCCTAACTTTCAAAGTTTATAAAAAAAATTCTGAGGCAATACTTTTTTCCACACTAGGTGCAAATGAAAGTTGGGACCCTTAGGCATGCTTGACTGAAAAATCCAGGTGGGGTATAGCACGGATTTTTTTTTAAATTGATCCAAAGTTGGGGTCCGGCACCCTACCCTACCCTAACTTTCAAAGTTTATAAAAAAAATTCTGAGGCAATACTTTTTTCCACACTAGGTGCAAATGAAAGTTGGGACCCTTAGGCATGCTTGACTGAAAAATCCAGGTGGGGTATAGCACGGATTTTTTTTTAAATTGATCCAAAGTTGGGGTCCGGCACCCTACCCTACCCTAACTTTCAAAGTTTATAAAAAAAATTCTGAGGCAATACTTTTTTCCACACTAGGTGCAAATGAAAGTTGGGACCCTTAGGCATGCTTGACTGAAAAATCCAGGTGGGGTATAGCACGGATTTTTTTTTAAATTGATCCAAAGTTGGGGTCCGGCACCCTACCCTACCCTAACTTTCAAAGTTTATAAAAAAAATTCTGAGGCAATACTTTTTTCCACACTAGGTGCAAATGAAAGTTGGGACCCTTAGGCATGCTTGACTGAAAAATCCAGGTGGGGTATAGCACGGATTTTTTTTTAAATTGATCCAAAGTTGGGGTCCGGCACCCTACCCTACCCTAACTTTCAAAGTTTATAAAAAAAATTCTGAGGCAATACTTTTTTCCACACTAGGTGCAAATGAAAGTTGGGACCCTTAGGCATGCTTGACTGAAAAATCCAGGTGGGGTATAGCACGGATTTTTTTTTAAATTGATCCAAAGTTGGGGTCCGGCACCCTACCCTACCCTAACTTTCAAAGTTTATAAAAAAAATTCTGAGGCAATACTTTTTTCCACACTAGGTGCAAATGAAAGTTGGGACCCTTAGGCATGCTTGACTGAAAAATCCAGGTGGGGTATAGCACGGATTTTTTTTTAAATTGATCCAAAGTTGGGGTCCGGCACCCTACCCTACCCTAACTTTCAAAGTTTATAAAAAAAATTCTGAGGCAATACTTTTTTCCACACTAGGTGCAAATGAAAGTTGGGACCCTTAGGCATGCTTGACTGAAAAATCCAGGTGGGGTATAGCACGGATTTTTTTTTAAATTGATCCAAAGTTGGGGTCCGGCACCCTACCCTACCCTAACTTTCAAAGTTTATAAAAAAAATTCTGAGGCAATACTTTTTTCCACACTAGGTGCAAATGAAAGTTGGGACCCTTAGGCATGCTTGACTGAAAAATCCAGGTGGGGTATAGCACGGATTTTTTTTTAAATTGATCCAAAGTTGGGGTCCGGCACCCTACCCTACCCTAACTTTCAAAGTTTATAAAAAAAATTCTGAGGCAATACTTTTTTCCACACTAGGTGCAAATGAAAGTTGGGACCCTTAGGCATGCTTGACTGAAAAATCCAGGTGGGGTATAGCACGGATTTTTTTTTAAATTGATCCAAAGTTGGGGTCCGGCACCCTACCCTACCCTAACTTTCAAAGTTTATAAAAAAAATTCTGAGGCAATACTTTTTTCCACACTAGGTGCAAATGAAAGTTGGGACCCTTAGGCATGCTTGACTGAAAAATCCAGGTGGGGTATAGCACGGATTTTTTTTTAAATTGATCCAAAGTTGGGGTCCGGCACCCTACCCTACCCTAACTTTCAAAGTTTATAAAAAAAATTCTGAGGCAATACTTTTTTCCACACTAGGTGCAAATGAAAGTTGGGACCCTTAGGCATGCTTGACTGAAAAATCCAGGTGGGGTATAGCACGGATTTTTTTTTAAATTGATCCAAAGTTGGGGTCCGGCACCCTACCCTACCCTAACTTTCAAAGTTTATAAAAAAAATTCTGAGGCAATACTTTTTTCCACACTAGGTGCAAATGAAAGTTGGGACCCTTAGGCATGCTTGACTGAAAAATCCAGGTGGGGTATAGCACGGATTTTTTTTTAAATTGATCCAAAGTTGGGGTCCGGCACCCTACCCTACCCTAACTTTCAAAGTTTATAAAAAAAATTCTGAGGCAATACTTTTTTCCACACTAGGTGCAAATGAAAGTTGGGACCCTTAGGCATGCTTGACTGAAAAATCCAGGTGGGGTATAGCACGGATTTTTTTTTAAATTGATCCAAAGTTGGGGTCCGGCACCCTACCCTACCCTAACTTTCAAAGTTTATAAAAAAAATTCTGAGGCAATACTTTTTTCCACACTAGGTGCAAATGAAAGTTGGGACCCTTAGGCATGCTTGACTGAAAAATCCAGGTGGGGTATAGCACGGATTTTTTTTTAAATTGATCCAAAGTTGGGGTCCGGCACCCTACCCTACCCTAACTTTCAAAGTTTATAAAAAAAATTCTGAGGCAATACTTTTTTCCACACTAGGTGCAAATGAAAGTTGGGACCCTTAGGCATGCTTGACTGAAAAATCCAGGTGGGGTATAGCACGGATTTTTTTTTAAATTGATCCAAAGTTGGGGTCCGGCACCCTACCCTACCCTAACTTTCAAAGTTTATAAAAAAAATTCTGAGGCAATACTTTTTTCCACACTAGGTGCAAATGAAAGTTGGGACCCTTAGGCATGCTTGACTGAAAAATCCAGGTGGGGTATAGCACGGATTTTTTTTTAAATTGATCCAAAGTTGGGGTCCGGCACCCTACCCTACCCTAACTTTCAAAGTTTATAAAAAAAATTCTGAGGCAATACTTTTTTCCACACTAGGTGCAAATGAAAGTTGGGACCCTTAGGCATGCTTGACTGAAAAATCCAGGTGGGGTATAGCACGGATTTTTTTTTAAATTGATCCAAAGTTGGGGTCCGGCACCCTACCCTACCCTAACTTTCAAAGTTTATAAAAAAAATTCTGAGGCAATACTTTTTTCCACACTAGGTGCAAATGAAAGTTGGGACCCTTAGGCATGCTTGACTGAAAAATCCAGGTGGGGTATAGCACGGATTTTTTTTTAAATTGATCCAAAGTTGGGGTCCGGCACCCTACCCTACCCTAACTTTCAAAGTTTATAAAAAAAATTCTGAGGCAATACTTTTTTCCACACTAGGTGCAAATGAAAGTTGGGACCCTTAGGCATGCTTGACTGAAAAATCCAGGTGGGGTATAGCACGGATTTTTTTTTAAATTGATCCAAAGTTGGGGTCCGGCACCCTACCCTACCCTAACTTTCAAAGTTTATAAAAAAAATTCTGAGGCAATACTTTTTTCCACACTAGGTGCAAATGAAAGTTGGGACCCTTAGGCATGCTTGACTGAAAAATCCAGGTGGGGTATAGCACGGATTTTTTTTTAAATTGATCCAAAGTTGGGGTCCGGCACCCTACCCTACCCTAACTTTCAAAGTTTATAAAAAAAATTCTGAGGCAATACTTTTTTCCACACTAGGTGCAAATGAAAGTTGGGACCCTTAGGCATGCTTGACTGAAAAATCCAGGTGGGGTATAGCACGGATTTTTTTTTAAATTGATCCAAAGTTGGGGTCCGGCACCCTACCCTACCCTAACTTTCAAAGTTTATAAAAAAAATTCTGAGGCAATACTTTTTTCCACACTAGGTGCAAATGAAAGTTGGGACCCTTAGGCATGCTTGACTGAAAAATCCAGGTGGGGTATAGCACGGATTTTTTTTTAAATTGATCCAAAGTTGGGGTCCGGCACCCTACCCTACCCTAACTTTCAAAGTTTATAAAAAAAATTCTGAGGCAATACTTTTTTCCACACTAGGTGCAAATGAAAGTTGGGACCCTTAGGCATGCTTGACTGAAAAATCCAGGTGGGGTATAGCACGGATTTTTTTTTAAATTGATCCAAAGTTGGGGTCCGGCACCCTACCCTACCCTAACTTTCAAAGTTTATAAAAAAAATTCTGAGGCAATACTTTTTTCCACACTAGGTGCAAATGAAAGTTGGGACCCTTAGGCATGCTTGACTGAAAAATCCAGGTGGGGTATAGCACGGATTTTTTTTTAAATTGATCCAAAGTTGGGGTCCGGCACCCTACCCTACCCTAACTTTCAAAGTTTATAAAAAAAATTCTGAGGCAATACTTTTTTCCACACTAGGTGCAAATGAAAGTTGGGACCCTTAGGCATGCTTGACTGAAAAATCCAGGTGGGGTATAGCACGGATTTTTTTTTAAATTGATCCAAAGTTGGGGTCCGGCACCCTACCCTACCCTAACTTTCAAAGTTTATAAAAAAAATTCTGAGGCAATACTTTTTTCCACACTAGGTGCAAATGAAAGTTGGGACCCTTAGGCATGCTTGACTGAAAAATCCAGGTGGGGTATAGCACGGATTTTTTTTTAAATTGATCCAAAGTTGGGGTCCGGCACCCTACCCTACCCTAACTTTCAAAGTTTATAAAAAAAATTCTGAGGCAATACTTTTTTCCACACTAGGTGCAAATGAAAGTTGGGACCCTTAGGCATGCTTGACTGAAAAATCCAGGTGGGGTATAGCACGGATTTTTTTTTAAATTGATCCAAAGTTGGGGTCCGGCACCCTACCCTACCCTAACTTTCAAAGTTTATAAAAAAAATTCTGAGGCAATACTTTTTTCCACACTAGGTGCAAATGAAAGTTGGGACCCTTAGGCATGCTTGACTGAAAAATCCAGGTGGGGTATAGCACGGATTTTTTTTTAAATTGATCCAAAGTTGGGGTCCGGCACCCTACCCTACCCTAACTTTCAAAGTTTATAAAAAAAATTCTGAGGCAATACTTTTTTCCACACTAGGTGCAAATGAAAGTTGGGACCCTTAGGCATGCTTGACTGAAAAATCCAGGTGGGGTATAGCACGGATTTTTTTTTAAATTGATCCAAAGTTGGGGTCCGGCACCCTACCCTACCCTAACTTTCAAAGTTTATAAAAAAAATTCTGAGGCAATACTTTTTTCCACACTAGGTGCAAATGAAAGTTGGGACCCCTTAGGCATGCTTGACTGAAAAATCCAGGTGGGGTATAGCACGGATTTTTTTTTAAATTGATCCAAAGTTGGGGTCCGGCACCCTACCCTACCCTAACTTTCAAAGTTTATAAAAAAAATTCTGAGGCAATACTTTTTTCCACACTAGGTGCAAATGAAAGTTGGGACCCTTAGGCATGCTTGACTGAAAAATCCAGGTGGGGTATAGCACGGATTTTTTTTTAAATTGATCCAAAGTTGGGGTCCGGCACCCTACCCTACCCTAACTTTCAAAGTTTATAAAAAAAATTCTGAGGCAATACTTTTTTCCACACTAGGTGCAAATGAAAGTTGGGACCCTTAGGCATGCTTGACTGAAAAATCCAGGTGGGGTATAGCACGGATTTTTTTTTAAATTGATCCAAAGTTGGGGTCCGGCACCCTACCCTACCCTAACTTTCAAAGTTTATAAAAAAAATTCTGAGGCAATACTTTTTTCCACACTAGGTGCAAATGAAAGTTGGGACCCTTAGGCATGCTTGACTGAAAAATCCAGGTGGGGTATAGCACGGATTTTTTTTTAAATTGATCCAAAGTTGGGGTCCGGCACCCTACCCTACCCTAACTTTCAAAGTTTATAAAAAAAATTCTGAGGCAATACTTTTTTCCACACTAGGTGCAAATGAAAGTTG